>NC_134590.1:46032500-51032500 GCF_037038515.1 Microtus pennsylvanicus | reverse complement strand
TAGGGTTCTCTCATACATCCCTAGTATTCTTTCTGCCCATTTTCAGAGAAGAGGTTAATTGTAATTTTGCTTCTGTGACCAGTTCTTAGTGTTCTTCTAGATTCTTAATATATAATTTAAAACAAGATAGACGACAAAGGGATAAGGATATCAAACACTGGGCTGGAAATTCATTGCAAAGGGAATGGAAAGTTATGTACTAAATTTATTTAGGGTATTCCTCTCTTGAACTTGGTATTTATCATGCTCATGCTGGATAACAGTATGATTGAATTGGGATGTTTGAAGTGGAAGCAAGAAAATCTATGGAGCCTTTGCTGTTATCAAAAAGAGGAATAAGAACAATATCAATTAAGCCAGTATTTCGTGAGAAAGTAATAAGTACAGGGAAATTTAATACAGGTAATTTAGGGATAGTTTGCTATTTTTTGAAGTTAATAAAAATAATGGAGTGAAGTTGGTTTGCAAATATTGAATCGAATAGACATTATAGTAATCAGCGACTGCCATTCACCAACGGATCAGGAATGACAAAGGGTGCATGGATACCGTGTTCCGTGTGTGTGTGTGTGTGTGTGTGTGTGTGTGTGTGTGTAACCCATACAGGAAGCTTTTCATCTAATTCCTAAGCCAACGCTTTATCCAACATTGGAAGTAAGAGAGAATAATATGAGAGTCTGATAATCAGGAGCTATCTGAGTTTCATAACCCAACAAAGGGACCCAGTGGTTTTTAATTCAATCTACAATAGTAGTGAGAATCATTAACTTAAAAATCCTGTCTTAATCTTAGCACCTTTGACCAATGGAACTGAATTGAAGACCCAGATACATCTATGAACACCAGAATCTTGACAAAGAAGCAAAAAATATAAAATGGAAGAAAGAAAGCATATTCAACAAATCATGTTGGCATAACTGGGTATAAACATGTAGAAGAATGAAAATAGACCCATATCTATCACCGTACACATTACTCATATCCAAATGGATCAAAGACCTCAACATAAAGCCAAACACACAGAACCTCATAAAAGAAAAAATGGGAAGAAAACTTTAACACATTGGCACAGGAGACTACTTCCTAAATATAACCCCAGTAGCACAGTCACTGAGAGAAACAGTTAATAAATGGGACCTCCTGAAACTGAAGTGCTTCTGTAAAGCAAAGGACATGGTCAACAAGACAAAACAGCAGCCTACAGAATGGGAAAAGATCTTAAACAACCCCACTTCAGACAGTCTAAGTCTTCCCTGTTTTGTTTTGTTTTACTGTTTTTTAATTATGCTCATTTAAAACTTTTGGTATCTATTCTTTTTCAGATTATTTAAAATAGAGAAGGAAAATGAAATTCAGTATTAAAGTATGCCTAAACATATTCTGAAGGGGTTGAATGCAAGGGGGTTGACCTAAAATAAACAATGCCCCTGGTTTCTAGAATCTAGGGGAGATAAGAAACAGTCTTTGAACACTCAACAGGAAGAGTACAGCCAACCAAATGCACTGATTTCAGCCCAGTAAGATTAGATTCATTTTGGCAAAACTTTCTCTTGAACTGAGGAATAATACTATTTTGCTTCAGGTCACTAAGTTTGTGGTGATTTATTTCAACTACAACAGGGGGGAAAAAAAGCACCTTACCAGCTTCTTCCTGATGATTGAGACAAGAAATGACAATTTTTTTTCAAAGAGGAATCTGTCAAAAACAGTATTAATATCATCCCATGGATGGCCAAAACCAAAAAAAAAATGTGTGATAAATATCATTCTGAAAAAGATAACAGCCAACAAACAAAGCTGATTATACCCTTTAAAATTACTTACCATTGATTTTTCCTGAAATGTCTCAAGAACAAATGACACTATACATCAAAGCAGCTATAAACATTCTCGTTCTCTCTCCTGTCTGTCTGTCTGTCTGTCTGTCTGTCTGTCTGTCTCTCTCTCTCTCTCTCTCTCTGTATATATATATTTCTGTCCACTCTGATACGGACGTAGGTTCTCCTAGGGTACCACAAAGCCTTTGTCTACCAAAAGACAAATTAAAACCTAAAACATTTCTTGGGATTATCAATTATCTCTAAATTTTAAAATAAGATATGCAGATAACCTACACAGAAAGATAATTTTATATTTATTGGTAATAACATGAATCATTAAACTAGTTCAATAAAATATGTACAGATTGTGTTTGTCTGTGTACAGCATAGGGTTCAGATGAATGCTCCAGGCAGAGTGGCAATCTCTGTTTCCCTACCTGAATGATATCATACTTCTTTGTTCATTACAGTGCCAGTAAGCTCAGAATGCCCCCATCTCCAATGTGTCTTTCTTGTGTTTCTTAATTTGTCCAGGGTATCATTCCTTCTTTCAAAGTAAAGCAGAATTGATTACTTATCATTAAATACTGTTTGGCAGACCCAAGGTACTTCACTGTATGTAAACATACATGTATTCGTTACTTTTGTCATTGATTTTACTAAATACATGACCCAAAGTAACTTAAGGAAGGAGGAGTTGATATGGATTTACAGTTTAAGAATGGATAAAGTCCACTCTGAAGGAGGCACTAGAGCAGCAAAGGGAAACAACTGGTCCTAGTGCATCTGGAGGTGGGAAGTGGAGGCAAGAGATGTGGATGCTCAGCTCACATTCTTTTTTTTTGGTGTAGTCAAGATTTCTGCCTAAGGAATGGCGCACACACATTCAGGATGTGTCTTCATTCATATTAAAATTTTCTGGAAACCTCCTCCTAGACACACTCAGAAGAATGTTCCCATAGATGTTTCAAATCCATTTGAATTGACAAAGAACGTTAACCATCTAAAATATAAGCAGCTTTTGGAGGCCAGATGCTTTGTACATGTAGTTCAGGCATTACAGATGAGCCTAAGATAAACAATACTATTGACACAGCCACCATGTTAAATTGCTGGGACAATAAAAGATAATTGGTAAAGGAAGAAAAATATCTGGAGGCAACGCTTCAAGAACAAGGGTGATTTATCCTAGTTAGCGGCACCAAAATACATTAGAATGAATTGGCAATAGGTGTGTGTATTTAGCATTTGCTTAGTTATAAATGTCTGTCATTTCTACTCATATTTGTACAGCGTTCTATAATAACTTTTTGTGACTTTTTTCTGTGTCTATAATCATAAAATATAAATTAATTTAATTAATAGGCTCAGGGGACTAATTACTTTTTGATATCTTCAAGTCACTAAAAGCTGAACACATTGCTATTAAAGAGGAACATTTATAAATGATATTCCAGGAGTGTTATTAAAGGAAATAAAAACCGCTTAAAATAAACAGACTCTTTGGCAGTTGTATGCATGAGGGTTTCATCTTATATTACTCGTTGGAAGGAGTAAGTTCAGTTTTCCAAGGAAAATACTGACTTGGCTGATATAAAGACCTCCAAGTTCTCCTTTGCTATTTCCGGTCTTTGAACACTTCAAGATCCACAAGCTTTACAAGAATATGACAAAATACCATATAACAAAAAGTAACTGATGGTGGCCTGAGGATAGAGCAATTGGATTTAATTCTATGTATATTATTACATGGATTTAACAATTTGCATAAAATTAATACAATTAAATTACTTTAGACTAAAAGCACTTTTAAATTTATAAAGAGTTCCAGGCATGTACACAATGAAAGAAAGCGCAAAACTATTTCAGAAAGACAATTTGTTTTGTGTGCTTGCATCAAGCACAGTAACAAACCAATGGAAGAATTCAGAAGCCAAGACATGTGTTGACCTTTTCTTCTATTGAGCATGCAGCTGCCCAACATCTAGTCCCTGATTATCACCCACAGCAGTAAGGAAACAGCTGGAGCTCAGGCAGGAGGGACTCAAATTTATTCACACTAAGAAGGCCACCATGTAGGCAAAGATACCTGTGGATATTTGTGGTGGTTGAGATCTGGGAATGCAATTAGCAGATGTAGGACTATGTCAATGGAAAAAAAAAAGGTAGTCAAATGTGGAATGGGGAGCTGTAGTGATGCCAGGGCCAGGGCTTTTGTGGCTGTTCATCATCTTTTGTTTAAAAGTGCACAGCATGTCACTAGGAAATAATTAAATTTCGTCACTCTCTGCTGTGTGTGTGTGCACATGTGCATTTATGCATGCATGTGTGTGTGTGGTCTCTTGCTATAGTCACTCATAATTTGGGAGGGTCTTATAAGTTCTCTGAATCTCATAAGAACACTTTAACTATCTCCATTTTGTCATTTCTTAAACCAAAAACAACTTTCTGAATACAGGAGTGACCTAAATTGTACATCTGGTGTCAAGTAACTCTTTCCTTTTCAAAAATGGAGTATGCTTAAGTGGGAGACGGAGGCAATGAAAAACAGTCTCTCCGAATTTCTGCCATTACTTTATACAGAAGAGTATCCTTTTAAAAAGAATAGATTACACAGTCTTCCTTTCCAGATACAATTTTTCAAAGATTATAATGAAACTGACCTTAAAGAAATCAAGGGTTGGATTTTGTTTTTTTTAAAAAGAACATTGACTTGTTCTATCTTCAAGGTACTTATTTCCCAAAAGGAAGCACTGAGGCAGAACATGAAAACTTTGGCTATAGTACACATGTGGTATACAATTTCAGAATGTGGATTTCTACGTGCTCCCAAATGAGAAAGCAGGACTAATCAGACCTTTATTTAGCATGAATATTTTAAATAGTTTCTTTCTTGATAGTAGATATGAGTGTATCCTTGAATTTGACCTTTTCTGAAGGTTGATATCTGTAAAACTGATTCTATCTGAAAAGTCGGCAGAGCATCTCGTGCTGGGGACAAATTCTATGCCATGCTTCTCCCTCTGCACAAAATGGCTTGCAGATGTTAATGTGCTGATAAAGTTATAAGATAGACTTTGGAGTAGGACCAAAGATTTACAGATCTGACAAATCAGAAGCCCTTACCACTGTGGATGATATTGTAGCACAGCAAGAAGGTACTAATGGGATAGATTATCTTAGAAGGAAGAGAAGAAGAAATGGAAGAGGAGGATGAACCAAAGATAATTAGGTAAAATGATGTAAGACATTATAAAATACAAACATCATACAAGAGAAAAGGATAAAATGTGAGGAAGTAGGGAAAGAAGTCAAATGGAAGAGGCAGAGACAAAGGAAGGAAGAAGAAAAGGAGAAAGACAAATGCAAACTGTATATATCCTGGAAGAGAGGGAAGAAAATAGCAGGTAAGGAAAATTATCTTGTCTTTATAAGTAGAATTTCACTGAAGATAACACTGACAATTGTAAAACATATCAAAGACAAGGTCATTTATTCTGATGGTGAAATAAAACAATGGATTGAAACTAAAAATTCTAAGAAAGAAGAAATGAATAGGAACACTCTTACTATTGAACAAAGTGATAAGATGGAGACAGCTAGACATCCAAGTAACACACTAAAAATGAGATTGTGTCTCACACTTGCTAGGGTTTGAGCGACATCTCAGGTCCTAGCTTTCCATGCAACTTAGAGCAACTGCTTAACCTCACTGAACCTTTATTCCATTGCCTGAACATGGGCAAAATAAAGAAGCAACTTCTTCACCCTGTGCCGTATCAATTTATGATGCATATCCCTTGATATATGTTGAAGTTCTTAGCGGAAATGGATAAGTCGGCCATCATTTTTATGTTCACAGCTTTCACTGGCTTCCCATTCCTTCAGATGACCCCGAAACCTGCATGAAACATGCCACCGCACATTCTCTCATGGCCTTTTCTGTGACACTCATCTCAAGGCTTTCTCTCAACTTCTGTTGGCAATGTGTGTCCTTTTTGCCCACCACTTCTGCCTTAATGCAATCTGATATTTTGATTGATTGACCCTCCATCTTAATTCATAATGGTCTATTAATATCTAAATTCATGGACTTTATTTATTTAGGTCCTAGGGAACTCTGTGTCTCTTTGTCTTTGACATATTTGTCTTGGTCCTTGTACTATGATTGTATTTATTTGTCCTCTGTTTTCTTTTTTTTTATGTTTGTCCTTTGGGATTAAGATTTGGACTGTTTGGACCATCTGTCACTTAACCTCTACCTCTGTGTTAATAATCACCTGAAAGAAAACTTTTATGCATAAAATCAGCTTTAAAATTTTAAATGAGGTAATAGTAAATTTTGGGCTGTGTGTATGTGTATGTGTGTGTATATATACAAGTCTACACCCATAGTTATATACTGATACACAAATCATGTTTCTCACTCTCCTGAAAGCAATATGTACTATATTCCATTTTACTATGAGAGAGCACTGAGATTCTTCTCATTTTCCAGGAATCACTAGTTCATGATAACAGGGCTCTCTTTTGCCCAGTATTCAGGCTTGCCCTGCCATTTCCATGTGTGATTCTTCTGAAGATGAATTAGAACATCTACTCTGATTGCATAAATTGTTGTCCCAACTCAAACACTACCACACATCTGCAAAGAGCAAAATCTGGGACATTGATGTGGGATTACCTTTTGTATGCAGTGAATACCATTGGTGAATAAAGAAACTGCTTTGACCTGTAGCAGAGAAGGGTAGAAGAGAGGTAGGCAGGGAAAACTAAACTTAATGCTGGGAGAAGGAAGGTGGAGTGAGTGAGAAGCCATGAAGCTGCTGCCAGAGACAGATGTGATGGAATTTTGGTGGTAGGTTATGACTTCATGGTGATGCACAGGTTAATGGAGATGGATTAAATAAAGATGTAAGAATTAGCAAATAAGAAACTAGAGCTAATGGGCCAAGCAGTGATTTAAATAATATGATTCCTGTGTGATTATGTGGGGAGTCTAGGTGGCCAGGGAACTAACAAGCAGCTCCTACAACAAACTAGCACTCATGTGGCCAACTAAAATCCACTTAAACCTGAGAGAGTTTGGAAAGGAATTCTAGACACTAAAAAGCAAAAGCAAAATTTAGCTGCATTGTTTTTTGGGTGGGCTCTGTTTACTTGCAGCATGCTACAGCTCCTTTAAGAAAGGTTTTCCTGATTCAGTTGTAGCAAAACAAAACCAAACAAAAACAAACAAACAAAAAAACCACACGGCTTTGTAACAGCAGTTTTCTGGGCCATGCTACAAGTGTGAACTGGCTCTTTCAGGAGACCAAGCATTTCAATGGTGTTTGTGGACAGCATGCTGCAAGTTACTTGGCGGCAGCATGGGTCAACTGGTTATCAGAGTTGAGCTGGCAAGGATGGCTCCCATCTGGCAGTCTCAGGCACTGATAGACTTCTGCCATGTTGGACTGGGTAGAACAAGCAGGCAGGGCTGTATTAACACAAGCAACGGTGCAACTTATGTTTTTAAGAAGTGCTTAGCACTTTAAGAAACAGCCCTGGTCAGAAAAAAAAACACACACAATAAAGACAAATTCAGATGGAAAAGACCTCTAAAGGAGTCATACTGTTGGATAAATGGATGTAGGCTTGGGAGTTAGAAGAAAAAGAGTATAGAGAGCTAAAAACTAAATGGTTTAAAAAAATAAAACAAAGTCTTTAAAGAGACAGACAGTCATAGATTAAAGGAGTAAAGATAATAAAATAAATATTTAAAGGTAATAGAGTTAGAAAAGCCACATAAAGATGGAATATACAAAGAGAATCTGGGTTATGTATATTATTGTGTTTTCTTTGAATTTTTTGACTGTGAAAGAGCTAGGTAACCAACTTATATACTTTAAAGGTATTTTACCTTCAAAATTTTGGTCTAAGGATTTGTTGCTTTGTAAAAAAGGTTCTGTTTTTGTTTCCACAGAAGATGAGAAACTGTGGATTGCTTCCAGACTTATATGGTTTGATGGACCAAGACCTCTGAAAGGTCGCTTTGAACACCCCTCAAAAAATAACTTTGCACAATAAACAGCAGGGATTAGTTTGGAGAAAACTATTCCCATATTTCCAAATATTGTTTATACATGTTTGTTTACATTTAAAGGGGCATATGCTATAGAGATTTGCATTGGTATGGATCTTGGTTTACTGATACAATTTTAAGGTCAATTTTGTGTGTGTGTGTGTATATATATATATATATATATATATATATATATATATATATGCTCTTAAGGTATTGTGCTTGTGTTGCTCATTTAAAAATGTAATTTATAATTAAGAAATATGGGTTAATGAATAATCTTTTATAATAGTCAAGCTTCTAGTCATGTTAGGATTTCTAGATATATAGAGATATATTTCATTTAGATAAGTGTTCTTCAAACCCTTTGAAGACCTACAGAATATGGCATTTAAATATTTTAAGTTATAGTTTTTCATGACAGTGAGATACTTCTCCTGGCAGGATCAATTACTTCAAGATAAAGATGAGTATCAAAGAGGTTCCTTATGAAGTTTGCTAGCCATTTGCATAATAAACTGCTCTTGCCTGGACTGCTTTATGGTATGCTGTAAGAACTGAACATGCAGGACCCACAGAGAAATGACTGCTGAACTTGCCTAAAGGTGAGATGTTTGGGGTTCCTGCTCCATGAAAGAGTCTGCCAGATATTCTACAGGACACAGAAAAATGGGACAGACAAACTGCCAAAATAGGTGAAACTGTCCTTGAAATTTCCTGCATCTTGGAAAAATATGTTGAATACTGTAGGTCTGTAGGCTGAAGGTGGATGCCCCAATGGCACAAAAGAACTTTGAGTGACTGTCCAGGCAGAGATGTCTCCATCAATTCTACAGTTTCGAAAGTTGCTTACAATGCACTTCCTGCTACTTTGGTAATATTATAACTTTCTGGAGTCTTTTATGGAGTTGAAGAATTGATAGTTATAATTTTCCTTAGTTATAATAAAAGATAAAATAAATATAAATATTGTAACTATAGGCCTTGCTTAATAACTGTTTTATGTAATTTACTATATTAAATTTAAAACCCTCCTTTTATTTAAACAGAAAGGGGGAGATGACATGTGATTCCCCTCTGTATGCTGTGAATACCATTGGTGAATAAAAATACTGTTTTGAGCCTATAGCAGTGCAGGGCAGAACAGAGTGAGTGAGAAGCCATGGAGCCACTGCCAGAGACAAATGTGACCTTGTGGTGATGCACAGATTAATGGAGCGGGTGAAATTAAGATGTAAGAGTTAGCAAATAAGAAGCTAGAGCTAATGGGCCAAGCAGTGATTTAAATGGTATGGTTTCTATGCAAATATTTTGGGAGACTGGGTTGCCGGGGAACTAACAAGCAGCCTCCCTACAACAGGACATCATATTTCATCAGCTACATTCTTATTCTATTTTTAGCTTTAACCTGAACCTTCAATCAGAAATAATTAAATAATGGAATACAAATACAATTTTCACTTAGCTTGTAAGTATTTAAAATTTTTTTTAAAAAAAATCAACCTTTTTTTTGAAAGGATTATACCATAAATAGTATTTATTTTGTAATATGGACTCTCTAAAAGTTCAGTAGAAAAACACTTAATTATTTTTATCTATTCTTTTTTAGTTTATTAAATTCCTGGAAACTTTACTCTGACTTGTCTCTGTCCCAACTTCATTGATGTCATGGGCTTAATAAGCACGTGTCACTAATAGTCTTCGATTGAGCAGAAGCATGCAGCAGACTGCAGCCAGTCTCCTGCACTGACCTTTCCCCTCAGGACATTCATCACCAGTGACAATGACTGATGAGCAGCGTGATCCCCTGACCTCCAATTTATTAATGCTCATGGTCTTGACACTCTTCCGAGTCTCCCAGGCACTCCACAGCTGCCTGCGACAATCCCCACCTCTACTTCTCAGAAATACTTTCCATTTCCTCTCTGGATGACACATATTGCCTGCTTCCCTATCAAGAAGCAGCTGTCAAATTTTTCTCTTATTGCTTCTCAAAAACTTTTAGACGTCTTTCCATTCTCACCATGATTTCTAGGTTTTTCGTCCATGAAAAACATAGTCTGTATCTTTGAGGGAATCATTGTCTGAAGGAGAATATCCTCATTCTGGTTCTGTAATATAATTGACCATATAAGTCTTTCTATATCCACAATGAAGAAACAATTCTACCTAACTGAAACCTCCCTCTCTTTAGTTTGTCATAGACATGTTCATAACCTTACATGTTTATGGCTATTATTAATGCCATGCCCCTTACTCAGAAAATTCTACCATTAATATTACTAATAAAATGAGATAATTATAAAAAATAACTTTGATTTGTCATATATTTTTCAAAATATATAAATAAAATAGAATAAATTTAATATTTAAATTAGAGTTAATGAATTTCTCCAAAATTTCACATATACCAGACACCAAAGTTCTGATAATAAGCTCTATTTTACTGAATTATTTCCTCAATCCTACATTGTAAATATTTTTACCACTATTTGAACAGAAGAAAACTTAATGTTACCTCAAATCACACAGGTATTCATTGATGAAAATGTGGTCTGTTCATCTATATTTTTGCTAACCATCATTGTTTAAAAAGTCTGGTTCAAAGAAAAAAGCAGATTGATGATGATAACTGGAGGGTTTTTGAAGTACAGTATTAACAATGAGAGCCACTATTTCTTGAGATGGTATGGTTATTTTACTTTACATAGAGAATTTTGTTGCCTTTAACTCTTATAAAAAAAACAATTTCTCTTTTATTGATCATGAGGTTTAGTTTACATAGAGAATCTTGCTGCTTTTAATTCTTATAAGAGAACAACTTCTGCTTTATCAATCATGACGTTGGAAGATGGAAAGTTGAAGATTATGACTATTTCTGAGACTTTGGATGTGATTCTAGTTTGATTTGTTTGTTACATACAAGTGTTTTCTCCAGTGCTATGTAGTTGTCCCAAACATTAATCACTGAAAAAGGCAAGGCTGCAACAAGCACTATAGCTGTGATTACTAGGGAATTTCATCCAAGTCCCATTACATCTATTGCCCAATATTCCCCTTAAATAGTAAATGTTCTGTGTTATTTGAGAAGACTGTGTATACATCTACTCAAGAATTTGTTTAGAACAAAACATGGTGGTTCACATCTTTACCCTAACAAAATCTCATGCAGTAGTGTATTAAATGTACTATAAGACTGAATGTTGAGAAACACAGAAATGAAAAATGCTCAGCCAGACTCTGTGGTCAAGTTAATTAGAATCTCATGCTCCAGTTTACTTTTTGATATTCTTTCTATGTGTATTCTTTGATAAATTTACAGGTGTAAATTAAAGTAAGAAGAGACCATATACTTGAATGGTAGTATTTTAATCATTATCACAAATTAAGAAGTAAGTTTCTAAATACAATTAGAGTCTTATTTTCTTTAATGTTTATGACCACTTAAGTATTAAATTGACATTTTCCTTATTCAAAAGCACTTACTGATTTCTACCTATATCCTGTTTCTTTTTATTTCTTAATACCTTGATATATATATATATATATATATATATATATATATGTGTGTGTGTGTGTGTGTGTGTGTGTGTATGTGTGTATACAAATGTATATAGATATACATTTAGAAAGCTATAAATACTTATTGTATTTGCATTTTAGATTTTCAATACAAAATATCTATGTGTGTGTGTGTGTGTGTGTGTGTGTGTGTAGCCTGATTTTTAAAAAAATTACTCTTCCCTTAGATATTTTCTATGTATCTATTTGTAAAGGTTAAAATAAACAAATTTTCAAGTTTTCATATGAGATTTCTAAGCAGGTATTTTGACTTATGATGGTATTAGGACTCAGGTACTTTTACCATTTTATATTCCTAAGGATTATCTTGCAACATCATGAATCTTGATTTATCTACACATAGGAAAAGTGGTCAACAATGATCATTGTATATAATCTGTATTCCAAAGTACTAATATAAATTTTAAAAATAAACTTAAGGAAACAAGTTATTCATCATAACATTGACCCATGAACTCAAATACAGGGCAGGCAAAATGTGTGAATAAAGAGAAATTGAGAAAAACTTTTAATAAAATTTATAAAAATATTCTTACATCTTGCATCATAGGTAAACTTCAAAAAGTGCTTTGCTGAGTGTACTAAGTCAATGAGAAATAAGAATTACATTTTTGCTTAAACCACTTCATATAAATTCTCAAAATTAGAAAATGAATTGCTCATTATTTGTGATTAGAGATATTAGCCGAGTGTGAACAATATGAATTCTATTACTGCGGTGACATTGAAGTTCCAAAACTGAAGTTTGATGAAAATTAACAACAATAAGTTTGCCAAAAGATTTGTCATACTATGTAATTGAACAGGTAGATTTTTGTATACAAACTTTAGATGATGTTATTTCTAAAATTCTGAAGTTTAAAGTAACACGAACGTTCTTAACTATTAAGGTATACATTTCAATGCATTTGTTAATTATTTTATTAAAATTTTTCACCAAAGCAATGAAACAACAGAACAAAAGAAATTGAACTATAGCAAGAAATAAGAGTGTATATTATCTTCTTACAGATGGTTTAATTTATACAAAGAAAGATATAAAGACTATTAGACTATTAATGCTCATTATTTTTGTTGCAGTATATAAAATCAACAGATGCAAATCAAAATAACCTTTTAATATACTATTAGTAGAATTCCTTTTTCTACTTCTCATGTCAATGACAGATACACAAATATGGCTTTTCGCATGTGGAAAAAACTATATTTAAAAGCTGATCTTGCACTTTCTACCAACCTGCAGGCAACTGAGAGAACTGCCTCCAGGCTTGGCCCATCTCCCAACACCAAAAGGACACTGTCCCACCATGACCCAACCCCATACACGTTAACATACTCCTCATGGCTAGCCTTTCCCTGCCACTCTAGAAGATTATATAGGCACAGGGGCAAACCACAACAGTCAGAAGATTAGGCACAAGAACAAGCCACATTGGTTGGAAGAAAAGATTAATAAATGCCAGTATAAAAATGCATTCAACAACTAGAAGACCACCATGGGTTAAAGTTAGAGTTAAACAAAAACATCAGAAAGTCTAGAAACTCATAAAACCTAACAATTCTGAACCACACACCTATGAATACCTGATTTTTGACAAAGAAATCAAAAATATATAATGGAAAAAAGAAAGCATCTTCAATAAATGGTGATGGCATAACTGGATAGCAGTATGTAGAAGAATACAAATAAATTCATATCTATCGCTCTGCGCAAAACTCAAGTTCAAGTGGATCAAAGTCCTCAATAAAAATGCAGTTACACAAGAAATTGGTGATCCAAGAGCAAATAATCCAATAAAAAGTTGGGTACAGAACTAAACAGAGAACTCACAACAGAGGAATCTAAAATGGCTGAAAGACACTTAAGGAAATGTTTGACATCCTTAGCCATCAGAGAAACTCAAATCAAAACAACTCTGAGATTCCATCTTAATCCTGCAAGAATGGCCAAAATCAAATAGCTTACACTGGCCAATGATAGCTACGCTGGAGAGAATATGGGGTAAAAGAATACTCCTGCATTCTTGGCAGAAGTGCAAACTGTTACAGTTCCTTTGGATATCAGTATGGCAATTTCTCGGAAAATTAAGAAACAATCTTCCTCAAGATCCAGCAACACCACTTTTGGATATAAACCCAAAGGATATTCAGTCATACCAAAAGAACATGTGCTTACTTATCTTCATAGCAGCATTGTTTGTCATAGCTAGAACAGGGAAACAACCTAAATGCCCCTAAACTGAAAAATGGATAAGAAAGATGTGGTACATTTGCACAACAGAGTGGAAAAAAAAATGACATCCTGAAATTTGCAAGCAAATGGATAGATCTAGAAAACATCATATTGAATGAGGTAACCCAGACTCAGAAAGACAAATATCCTATGTACTCACTCATAAGTGGCTTTTAGATGTAAACCAAAGAAAACCAGTCTATAATTCACAATCCCAGAGAACCTAGACAATAATGAGGACCTTAAGAAAGATATACATGGTTCTAATCTAAATGAGAAGTAGAAAATGACAAGATCTTCTGAGTAAATTGGGAACATGGGGATCATGGGAGAGGCTATTTGGGGAGGGTAGAAGATGGGAGTGGAGCAGAGAAAAATGTATAGCTAAATAAAATCAATAAAACAAAACCAAAAAACCCAAAATAGACTGTCTCCATGCATCTTGTACTAGCTTTAAAAAGTGCACCATCCCATGGATAGTTTATTGATTTTCTTTCCATGTTTGCTTCTATTGATTAACTTCCAGGACAGAGGAGATTATATGTATGGCAGACACCACCAGCACTCACTGAAGTTTTCTCTCCTTCCTCTCTGTTCTTGTAAAAATAGAGCCACTATCCTATTCTTTCAACAGCAAGTCAGATGAAAGACAGGTGTTCTAGGAATGTTAGATTGTAGCTCTCTCTCCAGGTATGTAAGGAATGGACAGTAATGAGGAGACAATTTGGTAGCTTTATGTCCCTAGCAGAGTGTGACACACAGTTGCTCTTTGTTCATACATTTATGTATGATGAATGAATAAGATTCAAAATATGTGTTCAATGCATGTGATATGCAAACACTCAAGTGTTTTGCTAGAGAAGAATTAAAAAAAACTGAATATTATTCAAAGAAATAGAGCCAGAGAAGAGAATACCCTCATTTTATTATTTTGGTACTTTTCTTACTTTGTATATTTTAATAAAATGTTTGGAATTTATTGGCTATCCTCTTCTGACCACAATTGACTCAGATTCCTTTTTTTAAGAAATTTTTTACTAAAGTACAACATTTTGGTACTTTCTTTAGCCATGCACCCAATACATTTTTTGAATCTTGATGCTTGCTTAGTAATTGTTGACATTATATGCTAAGCCCCATGTAATCGTTTACTAAGAATCTGAATACTATTTAAAGAGTAGATTTTAAATATAATTGGCAATGAAGTTTATTTTTAACAAAGACACATAATTCTAGAAGAAAATAAAAATATTCCTTCTGTGTCTTTAGCTAATATTACCCTGCTGCCTTATCTAAAAAAATACACCCAAATTCTATTGTGCCAGAATATAGAATTGTGGGTCATTTCAGGAATAAAAAGTTTTATTTAAAAAAATAGTCTTGCCGGGCGATGGTGGCGCACGCCTTTAATCCCAGCACTTGGGAGGCAGAGGCAGGCAGATCTCTGTGAGTTTGAGACCAGCCTGGTCTACAAGAGCTAGTTCCAGGACAGGCTCCAAAACCACAGAGAAACCCTGTCTCGAAAAACCAAAAAAAAAAAGTCTTAATTTCCATAGCATTTATCATATGTTAGTATCTTACACAACAAAACTCAAAGTTAATTAAAAATACACAAGATTGTGTCATTTCCTTAAAGAACTTTAGGACATTGATTCTAAGTGAAACCAACTCACTTTGAAGGAAGTATAGGATGCATATATATCTCTAAAATGATCCTGATGCAGGGTGCTGCACGTAAAAATGCACAATAGCTGAAACTGCAATCACAAGACCTGCACAAGAAAAAGTCAGCCAATATACTAGTAAAGATAGGGCAGGAGCTTATGAAGTCCCAGCTATACCTGAAGAGGTATTAGTGACCAATGGATCCTAGGGAGATTCAGCTTTCTTCAGTCATCGGACTCTTGCCTGAGTAGATGGTTCTACACCAAAACACATGCAGGCACAAAGCAGATGTGGTTTTTGTGGGTTCTAAAGCAAACTACTGAATTGAGATGATAGGGATAGGGTAGGAGTGTGAGGAGAAGGAATTGGAAACAGACTTGGTCAAAATTTATGTTTGAGATTTTGAAAAATAAAATAAAATATCTTGATAAATTTTGTAATTAAATACTCAAATGGAATTTTTAAATCATATATGCGGTAGGTAAGGTCTCTTTAACTGAAGCACTGTGTATAATCACCAAATTCACAATACCATAGGGATAAGATTTATTATCATAATGAGTCCTATAGTATTTGAAATCTGAAGTTAAACATTTACTACAAGGTTTATAAGGAGTCTATGAATCTCAAGAGAGTTCATTGCTTGAGAAAAGTGAATTTATTATCAAGGGCATAAAAAGAATCAGTCATCTGAACACTTAATACAGTCTGTTAAAAGCTTTTAATAAACTGCTCACCTTATTTGACAGCCGTTCCAAAGTCCACAATTCAAGACATGTCTACATGTCTTTTTCTGGCTTTGCCAAAAGTAAATAATTCACATGTCTTCACTATGAAAAAAACAAAGAATAGTCCAAGTCACACTCTTTTTTTCTACATTATGGGCTAAGAAGGGATTCTAATTCATTCTAATGCAAAGGGATTGCCTCTAAGTGTATATCATGTGTCCCAAACTAAACATTTTAAATCACAGATTATAAATGTCACATATAAGGTGAAGTGGTAAGTTATTAATTTCTCAAAGAATCAGAGAGGAAATAATAATACTGGTTGGTCTACTACTGCTATATTAGTGAGCACTCACTGCACACCAATTTAAAAAGAATATGGCTACCTCAAGGTGTCATCATACTAAGAGATCATTGTGAGTTCTGTGGTGGAAACTAACCATCACCACTTGAATATCTAAAAGCATTTATTGACTAATGGATGGTTTGAAGGGAAACAGGTGATATTTGGTCATTGTTCTTTCCACTCCTAATCTATAGACATAATTTCCATTATAGATAATTAGAAGTTAATATTTGTAGCAATGAAGGAATAAGACGGAATATTTTTCTTTCTTAAAAGCACCATTTCATCAGCAAAGGAACAGACTGCTAAGGTCAGAAGGGTGCTGGAGCTAGACAGTGTTTTTGAAGTGAGAGAACAGATTTTAGTGTAAAAGAAATCCCGTTGGCCAAGCAATGGAAGCATGAGGAAATTATTCTGCTGAATCTGAAACACACTGAGCATTATTTAGTTCTCATCATAAAATAACATAATTGGATTTCATTTCACTATATGTAACTTTGGGGCATACATTTTCCATGACAAATGACAAATGAGAAATCAAGCTATACTCAGGCAAATCCTTTGGATAACATAAGGTACAGGGGCCACCCAAGCTGTGAGCTTGCCATTGAATTGATATTGCTAGTGAATAAATAAAAGTCTTTAAAGGACAGGAACAAAAACTACAGATAATTCCAAGCTTGTCCTTCCGTTTTTTTCCTTTTTCTACTGAATTCCTGGCACACACACACACACACACACACACACCCACACAAGTGCACACTGTAGAATAGAATAAAAGCAGGTGGCAGCACTCTTAAGAAGCATAAAGTAATGTCCACTCTGTTCCAGTTTATATCTGCTATCCACATCAGATTTTCCTACCATTCTTCTGATTTCTACATTAGCCATGGTGATCTATTTTAATTACCCCACCCTACTCTCACCATGTACACAGTGATTGTCCATCACAAGAGAGCTATACTGTCTCTTTGAATTTCCAGAACCTTGTACTGAGACTTTCAACACATTTTAATATATTTAACACTTTCAATATGTTTCAAAATTTGATTTGGGAGTTTTTTCATATATAAATGCAAATAAACAGAATATCATAGATTCTTTATGACATTTGGTGTGAGGAAAAAAGCATTAAATAAGTAGTGATTGTAAAAACAGGGGACCTTTAAAGAGGTATATAAGTTATACAGCTGGCTATGGAACACAAATATTTTCAATAGAGCAAGTCCAGATTCAATTTCAAAGTTATTAAATTAATTGCATAATATTTAAAATAAAGATGTAAAGAATAACTTGTACATTACCTATATTGCAGTCATGTTGTTGTTTGGCAGTCTGTTTTCTTAAGAGTCTAACATAAAATTGAATTAGAATTCAGCTAGAAATATAGAAGTAGAGTAGTCTATAGTCAGATAAAAGAGATCACTAAGAGAGACCAGTGGTCCAGCTCCTGAAGAACTGAGGTAGTTTCTTTTGGAGAAATACTGCCACATCGTTAGATCTCTAATTTTCTAGAAATCATTAAAACTAATTAAAAGCTAACACAAACAAAAAGCTAATCTTCAGAAAAACATATTTCAAACATTTTATAAGTTATTTTTTCAATTGGAGGTAGATTCACAAATTTCTTACACTTGAAAATGTAACTTTCAAAATTTTGATAATTCATACAAAAATCTTCATTTCAAGGAATATTGGGTCCATATTTCACTAATCATATGATTTCCCTTAGAACATTTCATCTCTGTACTAACTGAGTATCAACAAATTTATATGTCAAGAAAGCACAGACTAACAGAAGGTCCTGCTACTTATAAAATGCTAATGAAAGAGAATCATAAAACATCTCCACATTTCTCTAGGAACCTTGGGTGTGGGTAGAAGTGGAAATGGGTGAACCTTGGGACTTTGATCCTATGTCAATTACAAATCACTAACATGTGAGAAGGAAAAAATTAAATGATGGTATTAAAATAAATGCTCATCAGGAGATTTGGAAGTCTCAGCTAAGGGAAACAGAAATTACCATTAGTGGTTTGGTGCCCCTTTCTTCTGAAATCATTATAGGCCACTGAAGCTTCATAACGAGAAGTCAGTTTTCTGACCTCATTTGCCCTGAGTAAATGTAATCAAATAAAAGGTTAATATAACCAAACAAAGGCAATATAGACAGTATTTTGAAGAAGTATCACCCAAAGCACTCAACTTTGTAAAAATGATATTCCCTCCCTAAACCATCTTTTAATTAAAATTAGGCTAAGGTGATTGGGTTTATTGCAATGAAAGGGTTAGGCAGAATTTCCTTCAGTGAAACTTCAGAATCAAAACATAGTCTGAATTTCAAACTAAATCTTAGGGCGGAATTCTCTGGAAGCAATATTGGAACAGAGTCCAGCTTGTAAAGAATTTGTGGGGGGGACTCTTGGCTATAGATATGAGTGAGAGGAAGTGGCTTCAGTTAGAGGAAGAAGTGGAAGGATCATGTGGATCAGTAGACAAGCAGTTCTTCAGTGCAAGTATACAAAGTTAAACTGATGCTGAAAGCATAGTGAAGCCACAATTACTTCCTGGAAAAAGAATTAGGCAGTCCATCTTTACATCTACACACTGGCTCATTTGTTTGTCTGCTTATGACAGTAAGTATCTAGGTATCTGGGCCAGGGTAGATTTGATCTCCTAATGAGTCTTCTGCCTCAGACTCCAAAGTACTACAATTGTAGGCATGCAGATGCATGCTTAGATAATTGCTATGGGATAATGCTCTCGTATACTGTCAGTAATTGTCACTTGTATTAGTTTAATAAAATGCTGATAAGCCAGTAGACAGGCAGGAAGCATAGGCAGGGTGTCTAGACTAAGAGAATTCTGGGAAGAGGAAAGAAAGTCAGTCATCAGCCAGATTCAGAGGAAGTAAGATGAGATTGCCAGAGAAAGGTACCAAGCCATGTGGCTAAACATAGAAAATAATTATGGCTTAATTAAAGTTGTAAGAGCTATTTAATAATAATCCTGAGCTAATAGGCCAAGCAGTTTATAATTAATATAAGCCTCTGTATGATTCTTTGGGACCAAAAGTCTGTGGGACTGAGTGAGACAGAAACTTCTGTCTGCAGAAAATGCAGTAGATTTTAATAAAACTTTTTTGCCAAGTTTCTATTCATGATTTCAAATAAAAGAAATGCACTTAACGGACTTTTAAATTTTAATAGTTTATATACAGCAACACAAACTTTTAGATATGAACTAAATCTAATCTAAAGAGCTAAGCACAATGCAGTCTCTACAGAAGAATTGTTTACTGAACCACTTACAAAGTGTCTCAGCAATGGTGAAGATAGCTGAGAGAAGAAAATAAAAGGAAAGGGAAGAAATAAGTGTTATATTATTTTGTCAAATATCTCAGGAGACTTTAAAAAAAACTTACAGTACTTCAGGGCTATTGTTCTGTTTCCTGACAGTAGCATGGAGATTTTACAAGAATTCATCTTTTAGCAGACACAGAATAGCAATGACTAGTATAGGACCACGTGTGGGGCCCCAAGTTTTTTGTAGATAGAGGCACACTCAAGCATCTATGGTGACAGCAGGTGTATTCTCTATTCGCAAATAGAGAATCAGAATTGACATGGGATTCCCCTCTGTATGCTGTGAATATATTTTATTACCCTTGGTTAGTCAAGAAGCTGCTTTGGCCTATGGCAGGGTAGAATATAGGTAGGTGGGAAAACTAAACTGAATGAAGGAAGAAAAGGCAGAGTCAGGCAGATGCCACATTGCTGCCAAAGGAAAAATATGTCAGGACCTTACTGATAATCCACAGCCTTGTGAAAATACACAGATTAATAGAAATGGGTTAATATAAGATGTAAGAGCTAGTTAGAAATATGCCTGAGCCATTGACCAAAGAGTATTGTATTGGAGGGAGGCCACTGTTTATTCCTGGCTGCTCAGCACCTCAGCCCCAAAACAATCACACAGAAACTGAATTAATTAAATCATTTCTTGGCCCATTAGCTCTAATTTCTTATTGGCTAGCTCTTACATATTATTTTAACCCATTTCAATTAATCTGCATATCGCCACATGGCTGTGGTTTACTGGGTAAAGTTCCAGTGTCTGTCTCTGGTGGGGCTACATGGCTTCTCTCTGACTCTATCTCCTTTCTCCCAGCATTCAGCTTAGTTTTGTCTCAACTAGCTAAGTTTTGCCCTGTTATAGGTCCAAAGCAGCTTCTTTATTAACCAATGATATTGACAGCATATAGAGGGGAATCCCACATCAGCATTGTAATTGATATAGTTTTATGTGATTATTTGGGTCTCAGGGACTGGGAAATGAAAAAAGCAGTCTTTGCTTAAATAGAATTTTGTGATACACAGTTGCAGGAATACTACTGAGTGACAGAAATTCATTCACATAATTAGAAGTATGGCCAATGTCAATTTCAAAAATTAGAAGAGCGCAACTGATCAATGATCAGGGACTTTTCCATTCCTCCATGCTTATTGTTACATGGCTTCTGTTAAAACAGAAGGCCAAGGTTAAAAAAAAAAAAGACACAGTCACTCAGGATTCAGAGAAAACTGTGACAAAGACAAAGACATGCCACAATGAATACATATAGTTCCACAGTACCACGAAGCTACAAAATTCTTGTCAATTATTTAACCCTGTTTTGAGAGAGAATGGAAAAAGTGTTTAAGTGGAAGATTTTAGTACACCAGCTATATTCAACTACATGGAAAACAAAACCCACAAGCATGTTCAGGGGATGAGAGTTGATAAGAGAACCCTTTTCTGTTTTGTAAATAAAACCACACATCTGAAAAAAAAATCTTAGCTTAATCTACTTTCTGATTTTATTATCTTATGCTGTGTGATGAAATAGCTGGAAAATAGAACTTGTTCAAAAATTTGTTTCTAATTGAAAGCTTATTTTGGTAATATTGTATTTTTCTACGATTTCTGTGAGAGAATGTGTGATTTTGGTATGAGTTTTCAACTTTCAAAGGTGTTTTGTTGTTGTTGTTTTACTTTTGCTTATTTCTTGCCTTGATTGCTTTTGTACTTAGCAATTTACCAAGTAGGTTTGCATACAAGATTTGCCTGTAGAAGTGCATTAGAATATCAAAGAGATTTAAGTAAATATTTCTAAGTCTAAAGATAACAGTGTTTTATATTTTTAAGGAATTGTAATAGAGTCAGAGTCTGAAGATTTGGCTCTGAAGTTAAGAGGATGGAGTGCTCTTGGGTAGTACCAGAGTTCAGTTTCTAGCACCCTCCCTGGTAGCTGACAATCTCCTGGAACTCTGCCAGGGAATCCAATCCCCTCTCCTGCACTAACATGTGCACATTCTAACACAGAGAAAATAAGCATATACACACATTTCAACAATAGATTTTATTTTGGAAAGAGTTAAGATATGTGCAGAGTAGGGTAGCAAAATATTGCAAAATTTAAACAATATTTTCTCTCTCTCAGATGTATATGTATGTTAAATACCCACATACATACCTAGAGATGCAAATTTTGGTACTGATGTTGATATGTGGCATGGAGGATGTTCCTAGCCATTCATGGTGTTCTTTTCTCTCCACTCTTATGCTACCTGATTTTCTAAAAATGGCTGCAAATTGGATGATTTCTTTTAAAAATTGTATTTGTTGTTACTACCAAATATTGTTTGCTTTTTGGTATAGTTGCTCTTTCATTCTAAATCTTATCTTAAATTCTTATATAAAAGATTCATCCATTGTATTATATTAACCTATTTATTTACATTGTTCTTTTTTTTGTTTTGTTTTGTTTTTCGAGACAGGGTTTCTCTGTGGTTTTGGAGCCTGTCCTGGAACTAGCTCTTGTAGACCAGGCTGGTCTCGAACTCACAGAGATCTGCCTGCCTCTGCCTTCCAAGTGCTGGGATTAAAGGCGTGCGCCACCACCGCCCAGCTTATTTACATTGTTCTGTTTTACATCTGTACCAAAACATGTTTGTCTGTTAACGTGGTGATATGTTTTTAGTCAGGTACTATACATCATATGCTATGAAGGAAATGAAGCCTCCTGTTTGGCAAGACATTGTTGGTATCTTTGACAAAATTTTAAAAAAGGGTTGTTAATAGTCAAAAGCTTTAGTTTCATAGTTCCTTCTTTCTCAGTGATGGCTTGAAAGGGTGCCAGTTCATAATAAAGCCTAACATTCATCCTGACAAAAGCATGAGCAAGGGGTACCATCCGAGGCTGGTTCCAGATTTCTGTTTCACAGCATCAGTGGCCTAATAAACCTTGACATCTTGCAGCAATTAATTTTATTATAAATTATATAAAGATAGATGGCTCGCATGGTAAATAAAAATTATTAAAATGAGTTTTAAACATTATGGATCCTTATAATTCCTCTCATTTAGTGTTTTGTGAAAGTTTCCAATAATCTGTGACTTGGCCATCTGTTTTCCTCTTGGCTTCTCTTGATGAAAACTGTATTAACCCTTGAAGTTCCTATTAAATAACTTCCTATTTTTGGTTATATTTGAACTCTGTCGGACTTCGTGTGTTTGCATATGTGAGTCATTCTCACCCTATCTTAATCATTGCCACCAGGACTTTAGAAATCATACTCAAATTTGGTGGATTTTTGAAGATTATGCTTATGTTAACTCTGGTGGTCCTTTGGTTGTCTTTATCAGCTATAGGATCAGGCTATTAATGCATACAGAATTATGCATGTGAATATACACTGTGAACTCAAGAGAGCCTGTTAGGACTTTAATTTCTAAACTATTGAATCTATGGGTTATTGTGGAGGAAAATTAAACTGCATCACTGTGTGTCTTCTAATATGTCATTTTATATTTTTTCATTTATTTGTGTATTTAAATTTCTCCCAATATTTTTATTTTTAGACTGTATTATATACATTTCCCTACTTTATATTTCATGCTTTTGATCTCATGTAATGATACTTTCTTTAAATTTTATGTTAGTATAGGTTAATGTAGAGAAACTATGTAACCTCTGAACATGGTACCAGTATCAAATCTCTATACATATTACAATTATATTTATATATATTCTCATTTATTTTTACCACATTTTTCTTTCAAATTTTATTTTTTTGGTTTTCCCTTAATAACTTTTCATATTTTTATTAATACTTTGGTAAAAATGTATTCCAAAAAAGAATACCTTGCCTTGTTCACATGAGAAAGAAATCTTTCAATGTTTCACTTTCGTGAATAATGGTCTGTCAGCATACCAGTACATTATTCCATTGTCTTTTGTCTTTCTTAATATACGCAAAACTCTACTGTCAGTCTGTTTATCATTGCTCTGTAAATATCCTATCAATAAGCTATTGCTTTCCTTAGGTATGTATACTTTCACTAGAACGTATTCACACAGGAAGATTTAAAATATGATGCTTTAAATCTATAGTGTTGCCTTAACTTAATTATTTTTGACTTTTAGGAAATAAAAGTAATATTAAAATAGAGTGGACAATCCTTTATCCCAAAGAATGAATTTTTCATATGTGTGTTTTGCCTAGTTATGTAGTATAAAGCATATACATATACATGTTTATACACATACATATGTATATAGATGTTTGTTTCTGAAATTCATAAATCAGAATTTTAATGAGATTTTGAGTCTATGTCAGAGTTTAGTGTTTGCATGTAACAGTTTCAACATTGAACATTCCAAAATACTATTTGTAAATTTTTCTAGAAATATGATCTCTCACTATCAATTCTTTCTTTGTTGGAAGAGTCATCTATCTATTAACCCATGTGAAACTGAAGCTTTCTTGGCTCACGTTGTATAAATAACATCAAATTTATTCATGTCCTGTGTGCTTCTCTGTATCAGCTACCCCCGATGTTAAGTATTCCCTCCATATCAGTGCTGTTCCTCAAGGTGAAATCACCATCTTTATAGTTGTGATCTTATTTCATTCTGTGATCTCCAGTTTAGGTAGATCATGCGATCCCTTACAACAGCATGCAGGCCGTACTTGGCAACTAATTAGCTGACACTGTTGATTTCCCTCTTAAAGTGAAATCTGATTCCTTTGCAGCCTTGCTCAGCATATATTTATTCTCTCTAACCTCAATACATAACACTTCTTCTCACACTGACATTTTTTAAGATAACCATTTATTTCTTGTTATTCCTTGACCAAAAGGATTTTTTTCTCTCCCCTTAATACACTTCTTAATTGTACACTTGAAAAGATAGCTTCTCCCTGTGGACATCAGGAGAATCTCCAACTTCTGATCTCTGTCTTTGTCTTCTAGAGTATTGGTATACAGGAATTAGCAACATGTGCCACCATAAATCTCGTTGTCAGTTATTTTTTTTTTACTCTCAATATTCTTCTTTCCCCAGCCATTGGATTTGCGCAATGTGACAACTTTGCACATATGGAACAGCCATGTTTATCATCACTTTAAGGAAGTGTTTAAGAAAGTGTCAGGAGTACAAAGGAACAGTTTTAGCTGACTTTCAATCACTAAGTCTAATGACATTTGAGCATCCAGAGACAATGGAAATAATAGCTTATTTAAAAATACACATTTCAAGGACTATTAAACAGGGTCAACAGCATAGAACTGTGTGAGGTCCTTGGCATAATTTCCAGCACTGTAAAAAATAATATAAAACTAAAGAGTAAACAATGAGAAGAGAGAGAAGTAAAGAAAACGGATCAGGTAAGCATCTGTTCTTGTTGGAATTGTAACAGGATATGGCGGGTATAGGAGACACAATTTCTTTTAAACTGTTTTTATATGTTTATCTTTTATCTGTTATTTCCGAATTCAGAGATGGGTGAGAATGCAAGCTTTGAAGGCTTGAAAAGTTTTTATAAGCATATATAGTTTCAATGTTGTTTTCTAGAAATTATTTAGAACTAATTATTATAAAAATGGTCATTTTGTATAAGACATTAAATATCAACTTAATTAAGACATTAAAGTCACTATAATCACAAATTAACCAAAACTACAGCACGTATATTTTTTCATAGTGGGTATGATGCATGTATCTGAGAAAATACTAATTGTCAATATATATAAAATCTGAATATCAAAAAAAATTTTTTGGTTTGAATCTTTGTTTTAAACTTATGAACATGGCCTTATTTTTGCAGCAATCAAATTGTACTATTAAGGAATAAATGCCAATCACATCTATAGATAGCTATGAAAAATTTCATTTATGCATTTAAGGCTAAATATGTTTTTAATTAATATTTTGTTCTTTAACTACTTCAAAGTTTTTATTTTTAAAAATGAATTGACACTCTCTCCTTCCACTTTGTATATTACCTCTTTATAGATAGATCTCTGATAACTCAATGAACATGCAAATTCTGAGAAAATATATGCTTTCATCATGAAAGAATGGGAACACCAGTGAAGAAAATTAAATAATATCTATCTATGAATTGAAGCCAAACATGTGGCAACCACCTGAAAAACAATGCCAGAAAATAATCAAAAGTTTCACTGCTACAAGAACTTTAAAACTATTAGTGTTACCTTCTGGCCTGTAAAAAATAATAAAGGTTGAGGAAAAGGTACAGTAAATATTTTGATGGCTTCTCATACAACTTTATAACCTTCCTCTGTTCATTACATCAAAGAAACTAGTATTTGAACTTGGTGCTGTTTATAAAATTTTATCAGTTGCAAATGAAATTCAGCTTTTCTATTCAAACCCCTAAGAAGCTAGAATAGAGATTTGTAAGCAGCATGTATTGACTGCATTGGATTTTCGTGATACAAAGTTGGTGATTGAGCATAACAGTAAAAGAAAAAGAAAATGGGAGTTGACAGACATGCTCACTGTGGATGAGAATGGTATTATTAAATCACTATGGAAAATATGATGTAGGGCTTCTTTCTTTTATTAAATATGTTCTGCAAGACAAAGTATAGTATTTGTTTAACAAAACGTCAACTATAAAATATCATAAACCATAATCTGCCTACCAATTGTTGCAGATCCTCACAGTTCTACTTTCAAGCAGGTCTTGTTAAAACAGATCTTGTTAAACAAGGATCAGGGGCTCTATGAGGGCTCAGGTGAGAGAGAATCTGCCCTGGCAATTTGTGGCTTTTTGCTTAGTTCATCATGGACAAAGACAGTATTGGGCCCTGTTTCCTGGAGCAAAATGGCTTCTGTGGGTCTCATCCTTTAAAAATATGTTCATTTTCAATCATAGGATTCAGAAATTTCTATACTAAAATCCACAAATGTAAAGAAACTAGAAAAGGCAGAAAACATCTAGAATGTAAAATCTTTTGCTTTCATAAATCATTAAGAGTGAGGATATGAAGTCACCTTTCTGTTCATCAAATTTATCAAGTAATTTTTCAAGCCTTTAGGGTCTCTGTAGACTTCCCGTCCTTCGTTTTTAAACACAGATTTTTTTTTTCAAGGAAATTCAATCCTTATGTTCCCGATTCCTTTCTATTCAACTCATCAAAAAGTGGTTTATCCTTAGATATTTGACATTCAACATAAATCTTCTTTCATTTTTTATTAAAGGCAGGAAACTGGACTTGCCAATGGTAAACAAATCAAAATAGTCTACTTCAGGGGCTGGGAATGTAGCAAGCAGCACACATAAGGCACGGGTTGCATCCCCATCATCCCTTCTACTAATTCATTTCATGCCAAATTTGTCAAGTAATTTATATTTATGTATCTACATGCAGATGTACAAAACATATTTTCCTCCATTTTAAAACCTGTGGATGTGGTAATTCAAATGAAGTATGAAGAACTATGAACACATTCAGTATAAGCAAAAATAAACGATTAAAGAAATCAAGGAAATAGTGTGCTAGTAATACATGTCCTCATTTGTATTTTCTCTGTTTCAGTTTCATTAATAATAGATTTTTATTCTTTTTTCCATTAATAATTTTTTAAAAGTTCTTTTAAAGTTATTATTTTGTGGATTTGTGTTTGTGTGTGTTTTTTCTGCATGTGCATAAGCCAGCAGAACCAATTATGGAATCTTTCCCTCTTTCTATTCACATACGTTACAAGGATGGATCTCAGGTCATCAGACTTTGACAACTTAGGCAACTAACCCCATTACCTACTGAGTTCATCACCAGACAAAAAGTATTTTATAAATTATTTTTTCAAGAAAAATAACACCTAACATTATTGAAAAGATACTATTTCTTCTGTATATTACCTGTTTTAAAAATATTTATACTATATTTGTATTTAAGAATTATTCACATGGTAGAAAGTATTTCTAGCACTTACAAGACTCCAGCTTTGTCCAGCAAGATGCTGAGGAATCCTGGTTAGGTTGTCAAAGAACAAGGAACTCTCATCCGTTGCTGCTGAGAACTCAGATGGACACAGTGATGGCTGAGCAGTCTGTGACAGCCACTCTTAGTTTTTAAATTGAATTATGTCAGCATATAGTGTATACGTTTAATTAATTATTTTAATTTTCATCAAGACTTTATAGTTTTATTTATATAAATCTTGTCCATATTTCTTTATACTTAAGCCTGTGACTTTCATTTGGGGATGCTCATGCAAATTACAATGTATTTTAATGTAAAATATACTGTTTTAAATGCAAAAAGAAGTATTTACATTATAATAATGGGAAATTTAGATCATTATAAGTTAAATGCCTTTGTCATTTGTAAGTCTGTGATGAAATGACAGGAAGATTGATATTCAGATTCACTGAATTGAAGACAAAGGCATTTTTACTTTGTTCTTATAATCTAATTATGGTTTTCTATTATCTTCTAATTCGTTGAAAAACAATGAACTGGTTTGATCAATGCTTCAATATAAATTGAACTTTAATTTATTTGTGGCAGAAAATGCTTAAATCCGTTTTTGCTAAAAATGGTGTATTCTTGCAGTATAATTAGTCTGTGTTTTGAGAACTTTAGCTCAGTCTTGGCTTTATTATTTCAGCACTACTTTTTGCTAAAAAAAGCAACAAATGGAACTTCAAGATGTCTTTTATTACACTTATAAACAATGTGTTCAGGAAAATAAATTCCAAGCATGTATTACTGACAAAGAATTGGTGGAACTGACCTGGTCAATACACTTTACCTAGAACTTCCCATAAGTATAAAGTGAAAGGCACGTCCCATAAAATTTTACCTGAAATGTGGTCCCACACCCAGGAATGGAAACTTCTCTACTACCAAAATTCTAGTCTTCAAAGCTACTTCTGATTACCATTGTAGCCCCAGGCACTGTTCTATCATAAAGAAAAGTCATGAGCATGGCAACTGCTCTTTTAAAAAAGCATTTAATTGGTAGCTTTCTTACAGTATCAGAGGGTTAGTTCATTATCATCATGGCATGGATCATGGCGTCAGGGAGCATAATGGCAGGCTAGTGTGGTGCTGGAGAAGTACCTAAGTAGGCTACCCAGCTCTGTATGCACAAGAGAGAGCTTCTGAGTTGGCAAGGACTTATGAAACCTCAAAGCCCCCCTGCAGTGACAGACCTCTTCCTACAAGGTCACACCTCTTAATTCTGCTAATCCTTTCAAAGAGTGTCACTTCCTGGTGACTAAGCATTCATTACATGAGCAGAAAGGGAGCATTCTCATTCAAATCACCACAATTGCAGAAGCATAAAGTGTATATATATTATATAAATTTAATGATTGTGAGAACTAAGGTAGAATATTTCTCATGGAGTATTAATAGTGAATTCAGTAAGTGTATGGGTTTTGTTATAAATTTATCAAAGAACATCCTTTTCTCAAAATGAAACATTATCTTCATTTTTATCATGGAAAACATGATAGTAACTTTAAAGCTAAAGCTTCTCAGATATTTCACTGGTCAGAATGATAGTGTCATTAACATGTCTGCCTTTTTTTCACAGATGTGCCAGAATTTATAACTCAAAACTAACCAGGCTTAAATAGCCAAAAGACGATAAACTGAGAGATATGAACAAATTAACGATGGAGCAGGTGCAGTGTTCACTTGGATCCGAATATTGGCTTCCAAGGCTAACTGAAATCCTTTTGTTACTGAAAGAATAATGTGTTTGAAAAAATTTGATAAGTGGTAGCTTCAAGTCAAGTTTGTGTATTGATGGCTTAAAACAAAAAGAGCTGCATTCAAGCAGGAAATGGAACACTGAGGAACATTTACCCCACCTCTAGAAGAGCTGGGTTTTTCTTTTATTACCTTATGTTCTATTATAGCAATTGTAAAGTATTTTTAAATCTCTTTAAGAAAACTATAACATTCCAAATGGATGAATCTGTTTCCTTCATTCAGTGTCTTAGTGTGACTCAAAGATCACAGGTCACAGCTAGGTAAAGGGTATTTTTAATGAAATAATTACAGAATTGTCACATCTTGATAAATTTTAATCATTGCTTGTTTCTTCTATTCACACATTTCAACTCACAGTAGAGTGCACATGGAAAGAAGGAGGGGAGCTTATTCTTTTAATCAGAAGTGCTTTAGAATATCAAGTGAGGGTTTCCAAAAGCAGAATCCTGGATAAAATCTATAAGAACACTAGGAATGATTGGCATGGCAGAGTTGGCATGCTATAAGACTAGAGGAGATTGCAAGTCATTTATAAAAACATACAAAGACATGGGAGAAGGAACTCAAGGCACTGAAAGGAGTCTATCTCTTTATGATTGTCAGTTTGCCACTATCATATCCTAGCAGCGATGTCTGTATCTACACAGAACACAGATTTCTTTGTGGTCAATGATTTACTAGGTGTTGTCATCAGAAACAGGGCTTTATCATCCATCAGTCATTGATATAATCAATAGACTTGGCAATCAGCTGGATATTTTGGGAGTGCCCATGAGGCTCCTCTGGCTATGAATGCTATTTGACATAACCCATTTCCAACATTGGAGATTTTCTATTTTGGGAGAGATGTCTACCTGGGATCTTTGTCTCCCCCATTATTTGGTTATTCCATTTAGATGTCTTTCACATATGTATGTATTTTAAGAAGCTTCTCCTATATTAAATGCTTCCATATAGCCCTTCAAATGGCCATTAGTGTTAGCTGACCCACCCCTTATAAACTTCTTCTTTAATACTTCATTTTCTTTCCCCTCAATATTTGATCCTTTTCTAGCCTCCCCATCCTGTCAATCATTCAATTTTCTATCCTATTTTCCATTCCAAGAGAAACACACTTCCTTCTCACCAGACCCTTATTTTATATCTAACCTCTCTGGTTATATGGATTGCTGCCTGATTATTGAACTCTTAACAGCTAATGTCCACATATAAACAAATATATACCATATATGCTTTTTGGTGGCATCTGGCTTAATTCATTCAGGGTGATTTTTTTTTCTAACTCTATCCATTTACATAAAAATTCATGATTTCAGTTTTTTAAGCAGCTGCATAGCATTCCATTGTGTAAATGAACCACATTTTCCTTAGACATTCATATGTTAAAAGACATATAGGTGGTTTTCAATGCCTGGCTGGCTACTATGTAAAGAGCAGCAATGAATATGTTTGAGCAAGTGTTTTTGTAGTAGAATGTAAAGTCCTTTGGCTATATGTTCAAGAGTGGTATAGCTGGATCTTGAATTAGGTGTATATTTTATTTATAAGTTCATATATGTTTATAATGTGTTTTGAGCAAATCCGCTTTGCACTCCTTTTGCATATTTTCCACTATCTGTTCATACCACTGTTTTTCCTAACTCCATATTCTCCGCTTATTTTTCAAATATTTTCAATGAGTTCCTTTAGTCCTACCAGTATGTGCACCGGTGTGGGAGCATGCTTTTTCTTAGGGTTGCATCCCAGAAGAAAACTGATTCTTCCTCCCCAGAAGCCATCTGTTGCCAGTAGCAGCACCTCAGCTAGGGATGAGAAGATGTTGATCTTGTCTATGAGCTATGCATACAGCTGCAGTAACTGTGAGTTACATATGCAATACCATCTCTGTCATGTATAGGAGATATTCTTTTGTTGCAGATGTAAAAAAAAATCTTTTATTGTCCCTTTTTAAAACAAAATATGGCAGTCTTATTTTTTGTACATTAGCTAGGTGTGGATTTCTGTATTTATCATCATCTACTGCAAAATGAGGTTTTACTGATAAGACATGAGAGATCTGTGTATAAAACTGTGATTATAAAGTTAGGGGCTTAGAAAGTTGTTTCGTATTATCTCTATATAGCTGAATAATACTATTAGGTTTTCTCTTAAAACTTATTACCAGCCAATTACTGTTCTCTGGCCTATTTAACAACCATAGACATGAGTTGTTTTTCAAGAACTACTGTGCCTTCCTTGAGGGCTCCATCCTCATAACATGGTCAGGTTACACAGTCTTTGCATTCAAACACCATAATAGCAGGGATCAGATTTCAGCACGTGAGTCTGGGAAGAAAGCACACAGTTCAATCTACAGCTCACAGTGTATCAGAAAATAGCTCAGTTTTAAAAAATATGCATAATTTAAATAGGAAAAGGGAAAGGATTCATCCTGTTTAGAGCAAAACACACAGAACATATTGGTTTTAAAACTGCCAGAGAATACCATCAAATTATATATATATAAAATATTAAATATTATATATTTAATAGAATCCAACAACAATATATACTACTTGTGGTAGTTAATTTTTTATCAACTGACACAAGTTAGAGTTATCTGAAATGAAGAGACCTTCAATTGATAAATGACCCCATAAGATTTGTCTGTAGGGCATTTGCTTAAATTGTGATCCATGGGAAAGCCTAACCTCTTGGTATTACATCATCTTCATTTGATACTAATATGTCAGTATAGATCACCCAAATAGAACTTATAACACTAATTTTTTTAAAAAAGTATTGCATAAATACGATGTATCTAATATTCTAGTGATCTTATTTTTATTACTGTCTGAATTTCCAAATGCAGCAGTTTCTGTCAGCCTGGAAATTTTGCTTGTACTTGTTCCAGTATCTATGTGAAAATTTCCTTTGACGTTTTACTAACTAAATGACCTTTCTAGCCCCTCAATATTGAAAGCGCATTTTGGTTCATTTAAAAAATATATATTATTGACATTTATTTCACTTGAGTTAAGCTTCAATCTTTGGTGTGTATTTCTCCCACTGAAAATTTAACCATCATTCCTCCTACCATTGTCTTATTCAATGACTCATATGACATTTCTTTGTATCACTGATTTTCAATGGTTTGATTATAATGTACCTTAGTGTGTTTTTCTGAAGTATACTTAGCTTGGGAAAAACTAAGCTTGTTGGATCTCTAAGATTATGGCTGTCGTGGGCATTGAGGCACTTATTATTTCTTCACATTTACTGTGGGATTCCTAGGATATATACTACATATGTGGATTTACTAGATATTTTTCTTCAGTCATTTCAGTGAGTTATTTGCACTCTGTTCCTTTTTTCTCCATTTCTTCCCCTTTTCTTCCCTGTCTCTTCCTTCTACCTCATTTTCTCTTACCTCTTTTTACCCGCCGTACTTCTCAAGCCCCATTTCTCTCTCACTATCTGTTTCTGCTTTCTAATTAGTTGTACTGTATGTTGTTTTTTCCTTGCAAACATCGCATTTGATTTTATTATCAGTTTATGAAATTTTGAAACACCCCAGATGTTTGTTTTTAACCTTTAGAAGTTAAAATCGCTGATATTTTGTAGCCACAGTGTCCTTTCTGTTGTATATTTTACAGTGATTTTTTTTTTATTGTATTTAAAACTATGTCTGTTACATGAGGGCTTGCTTGTTGGGGTTTCTGTCCTGCCCAGTTCCCACAGCCGGTAATCCCCAAAGAAAATCACACAGAGGTCTACATAATTTATAAACTGATTGGCCCATTAGTGCAGGCTTCTTATTAACTCTTATTACTTATGTTAGCCCATTATTCTAGTATATGTTAGCCACATGACTCACTACCTTTTTCAGAAGGGGCAAATCACATCATCCTTCTTCGGTGTCTGGACAGGACTGGGGAGGAATGGGCTTCCTCCTTCCCAGAATTCTCCTGTTCTCATTGACTGGCCTCTAGTTCCTGTCTGGTATCCCGCATATAATATACTTCCTGCCTGGCTAATGGCCAATTAGCATTTATTTAAAATATAATTGACAGAATTCAGAATTGTCCTGCACCATTAGTCTATGCTGTATGGGTACATTTTCTGTACAATCTCCAGTTCCATTTTTTGATTGAATTTTTCACAATTCTTGGTTAATTTTTACCCTAACTGTTGATCAAATGATAGACACTATGCTTGTTTATGAATGCTGTATTGTTTTTAAAAATATATTAAGTATCTTTTCATACTTAAAATTACTTGCAAATCAACATACTTTTGGAGAAGTTTATCTAATACTTTATTAAGAGCCTTTGAGTATAGATATTTATTCTCTAGTATTTGACATTGTATTTTAATTCAACAAATTATTATATGTTGTAAATACTTATTTATAAATTAAATTACTTGTAAGAAATCTATTTTGTTGTTAATGATTAAATACTAAAAATGTTGCAGTAGTCTTCCCTAAAAGTATGTGAGTTTTTTTATTCCTTTATTTTATTTATTTTTATCTTCTAAATTCCACTTAACATTCCAACCACAGTTCTTCCTCCCACCTCTCCTCCTGTACCTCCCACCTCTACCCCCAGGCCACTCACCATCCACTCCTCCTAACAGGTAAGGGCTTCCTTGGAAGTCAATGAAGTCTGGTACATTAAGTTGGGGCAGGACCGAGACCCCCATCCGTCATTAAGGCTGGGCATGGCATCCCACCACAGGGAACAGGCTCCAAAAAGCTAACTCATGAACCAGGACAGATCCTGGTGGTACTGTCAGGGACCTCTCAGATAGATCAAGCTACACAACTGTTTCCCACATGCAAAGGGCCCAGTTCAGTTCCATGGAGGCTCTATAGCTGTGGGTGTAGAGTTCATGAGTTTCCACGAGCTTGACTCAACTGTCTCTATAGATTTCTCCATTATGATCTTACCTTCCATTGTTCCTATATTCACTCCTCCCTCTCTTTCATTGTTTTCATGTAGCTCGTCCTGTTGCTTGATTTTGGATCTCTGCATCTGGTTCTGTCAGTTGCTGGATGAATGCTCTATGATGACAGTTGGGGTATTCACCAGTCTGATTACAGGGGAAGGCAAGTTTGGGCAACCTTTCCACTATTGCTAGGAGTCTTAGCTAGGGTCATCCTTGTGGATACTTAGAATTGGTGGTGTACACCTTTAATCCCAACAGATGCTGGCATATATCTGTGAATTTGAGACCAGCCTGATATACAGATTGAGCTCCAAGACAGGTTCCAAAGTCATACAAATAAATTTTGTCTCAAAAAATAAAATAAAATAAAAAACAACTTTAGGGTCAGGCAGCAGTATAGAACGTGGTCTAAGTGAGCTGCTCACTGTGGGGGCATGTGAGATTTTTAAGCTGGTGTTTGCTGTGGACTGCTATGGGAACTTTGGAGATTGTATTAATTTTTTTGCTATTTTTAAATTCATGTGTTCTATGACCACTGATGAAGTTCCTAGACTCAGAGAAGTCTCATAAATGTTCTGCTCTTTAGTTAAACATGACTTTGTAGACTGAGTTTGCGAGGTTTTGAATTACGGAGTGAGAAGATAGAGGGAAACTGGATCACTAAATTTCCTTATTTCTAAAGCAATTTCAATAATTGTCATTTCTAAGTTTCCCCTAACTCTGTAATTCTTGTTACATTCGAAGGTGAGTGAACCTGTGAGTTTGTAGCTATTCAAATAATCTCTCTTTCTTACTGCACATTTTGTATGCATATTATATTTTTAGGTTGCAGTGATTTTTCTGAGATTCTGAGTTCATGTGTCTTAATATGTATTAATGTACAAGAGAGGTTTGAGTTCTGACCAGAGCCCACTGCAGTTTTATCTACAAATAACTAACCATCATACACATTTGTCTTATTCAGTTTAGGAAGAAAGTCCTTACCCATAGTTAGAATTATGTAATTATAAAAACTAAGTGTCCAAAGTTCCAAATATCCTTCAGGCCCTAACATGACTGGGAACTTCATATTAAGTTTTATCTCTTCACCTTCTTACGTATAGTTCCACTCATCTACTGGAGGCCTTACATGTACCCTCATGGGAACTTCTACATATTTCTAGAAATCCTCCACTTTTGACAACCCAATGTAGAAAGACTGTAACACCTCAAAGACAGAACTGACAGAAGCAATGAAACACATTGCCATCTTAAATCATATAATATTGTGTTAGAGCTTGGTAATATGTTTGAGGTGGTGAGACACCTGTGGCTGGGTTGACATTGACAAATAGAGGGTACTGAGATTCTAAATAAGGGACCTCAGTTCTTGTTCTTCCTCAAAATGATTTAGGACCAGTATTCAAATTGGAGATAATTTCACACTGTTATTTCCCTTTGTCTACATTCAATGTGTGTGAGAGAAATGCTTTGCTTTCCCCAGGATTCCAAAAGTATAAAAGTGTCTAAAGATGGATCAATCAACATTAAAATTGCTGTATCAAATATTTTGGATAAGTACAATTTTATGTACTAATTGAAAAAAGTCATTTTGATACTACTTCATTGTCTGTACTCTATGATGCTGACCAGTTGGATTATTACTACTTAATCTGTGAATGACACAGAAAGTAGTAAGAGTCTTTTCATAAAAGGACTTTATAATCAAAATTTCTAGCTAAACAAATTTAGACACATTTATTTAAATATAGTCTCCTTAGGAAATTCACATTTGTTACAATCTTTAAGAAGAAAACTCAATATTTCTAAAATATTTTGTTTTATGAAAAATGGATTTTTAATTTTAATTTTTTAATTACACTTACTGATTTGTGTTAAGGAAGATAGATGGCTGGAGAGGAGGAGGAAGAAGAAGAGGGTGTGGAGATCACAGGACAGCTTGTAGGAGCAGGTGCTGTCCTGCCACTACTGCCATAGCCAGGTTGTCAGGCTTTGCAGAAAATGCTTTTATTAGCTGAACCATCATGCCAGAGTAGGTGCAGCAGATTCACATACAAGTGCTTGAGGAAACAGCTTGGAAATCAAGCTTTGTTTCCTAGAGGTACTGTGGAATTTTGTGTATGATATCAGAACACCATTGTCCAGTCATTTTAACTCACATCTTTCACACAATATTACTTCCTATATGAAGTTTTCCAGCATTATTCTGGAAATCCATCCTTATTTTAATATTCCCCATAATCTTATGAGATATATAATATTAATATCCCCACTTATCATATCTAAATTGCTCAGTATTAGGGGAAGAATTTGGAACTGAGAATTTGTGTGGTTACAAAGTTTGTTGAGTTAACCTTCAACAATACCTTTCCAGTACATATTGAAACTTGATAAACATTGTGAAAACCAAGAAAACAAATCAGTTTCTTAACTATTAATTTTATGACGTATTCATCCAGGAATTCAAAACCAAAAATGCAATCTAGCTTAATGTATACAAATACATATATGCATTCACATGATAATAATTGTTATGACATACATAGAGAATTATAGCTATTTATATAAAATATGACTAAGCTAATAGGGAATAGTCAATAAACTGGGGTGTCTTTCAGACTGGCCTGGAGACATTTACTTTTTTTCTCTCTAGCAATTCCCATCCACCTTTCAGTTTATTTTCTCAAAATCACTTGACAACTGCTCATTCTTATTTTGAATCCAAATACTTTTTGCTGATTGAGATGAGATACTGCTCTGCTTTGGCTTATTTTATTACTCTCTGATTTGTCAAAATCTGTATAGTTTACATCTGCTTTTATTTCAGTTTGTCATAAGATTTTACTTTCTTCATAGTAAAGAAGTGCAGGAGAGTCTCATGTATCCGATTTCAAGTATGAGATAAAATTGATTGGATATTTATTTCAACTAAAATACTTTTTATTTAAATGATATACTTCTTTTAGGACAGAATTATTACTTTTTTGAATTGTTTAAATGAAGCCTGGAAGAATTTGAAGAAAGATGGGCATAATTTTTTTTTGCCATTTATCCATTTAACAACTTTCCTTAAAGTAAGTTTCACAGAGTGGGACTTCGGTTTCAAAACTGAATTTACAGTATGGACCCAGCTGTAACATTTATGTACAACAAATTGCAACAGGATAACTTATGATCTGTGTTATTCAGGACAAATGAGTTTGCTTTTCATCTTTAATAATTACTTATTTGATTTAATTAACATACCAACACAGAAAGAAATTCACAGTGTCTAACACAAAATAGACGGCTCAATAAGTATCTGTGAAAACATGGAATGAATAAGAAAATAGATAGTTGTTCTGGAAATTCCAAATATATTCTAAAATGTTATGACACATTGGTATGCGTATATGTGTTTAATAACTTCTGAAAATATATTCTTATTTCCCATCTACTTCCAACTGTATAATTTCACGAGGACATGGAATCTGATTTATTGATCAAGATTCATGTGTATGGTGGTTATTTAAACTCGATGGTAATGAACACCTCTGGGCAAATTACTCTTTTTCCTGAAGGCCTTTCTGATTTATTCCTTTATGTGGTGTTCTCACATTGTGATTTTATTACATAGGGTCAGTTTTTGTTAAATCCCCATTCTATAAACAATCTTGTTTCAAGTTGCACAAGAAAGCACAGTCCATGCAAGAGCAATGTCTTCTAAAAATGAATATTTCAGAAGAGACAGAAAGGAAAATTTAACTAAACAGTGTTTTGTTATGCCAAAAGGGATGCCAGAATTAAGGTAGCTAAAGCTAGGTGGACTTGCTGCAGACTAGTAGAGTTGAAATTATTTTTTATTCTATTAAATATGTTATGTAGTTATTAAAGAGCTGGTAGAGTGATAATGTTTTACATGTGAAATTTTATTTCATCTTTTCTAAGTAGTGAAAATCCCCCTTTTACAAACATAAAACTGAAGATGAGAGAGGTTAAATAATTTTCTCGAGGTCACAAATTTCTAAATATTGGAGTTTTATCCTACCACTGTTCCACAATCATCAGCTTTGGTGAGGCTCATAGAAAAGAAAACATACTTCAAACTCAAGCCCACTTCAGGGAAAAAACTGCTCCACAAAGTGGAATTCTTGAAGTAGAGAGCATCAGGATCGGAGAAAGCAGTTACTCATGGTCATCAGGATCTTAGCGTCTTTCTTGCTGGTCTCATTCCTAGGTTATGTCTTTAAAACTCTAGTTTTAAAGAAATTATAAGCTCATAGCAAAATTAGAAGGGATGTATAAACATTCTTCATGTATTCCAGTCCAGTACTGTGAAAGCATGTCTCTAAACAGAATGGTAACTTTCTGGCAATTAATTTAGTGACATCAGTGAGCTTACATGTCATCATCACCCAGAATTCTATATTAACAGGAGAACTTTACTGTTGACGCATGTAGCAATGAGTGAAGAAAAATGTATACATGTGCCCATCATTCTAGGTTCAAAGGCTATCAGTGACCGAAAACTCATTTTTCCTCTATGTATTTATCTCAGCTATACTTCCCTGAAGATATGTGATCTGGAAAACATTTTGTGTGTCTTTCTGCCCTCGGTTTATCTTTTTTGGTGAGGTGTCTGTTAAAATGTCCCATGTATTCAGTGAGTTGTTTCTCCCCTTACCAAGTGATAGGAATTATTTGTATTTTGGGGACAATGTCCTTTAATAGTAATGTCTTCCCCAAGTATTTTTCCCAACTTATGACTTACCTTATCATCTCTTTACACTATTTTACTCAAGGGCAAAATTTTAACTTTAATTATTTATAGCACATCAATCATTTCTTTTTCATAGTGTATATTTGATATTTTATCTAAAAACGTCATCATTTCTCACAAGATAATCTAGGTTTTGTATATTTTACCATTTATTAGTTTTATATTTTTACATTTTTCATATAGTTCTATGATCAGTTTAGAGTTAATTTAAGATATAATTTGCACATCTGTATTTTTCTCCCCTCTATTGATATCTATCATCTCCAGCCTAATTTTTTTAGGTGCTCTAGACTGTTTAATATCTTTGTTTCTTTCACTGTTAAAGGCAAGTTGTCTATGTATATTGGCTCCTATTTCTGAGTTATCTGTATTTTTTATTTACGTTTATGTCTCTTTTTTGGAAGTACTCCAGTGTCTTGATTACTGTATTTTATAATATCTTTGTGTCTTTAGAATTGTTGACAGTAGTAATCAGTGCTAGAAAAGAGGGGTGTTATTTCTGAAACTATACACAAAAAACTCACAAAACCCAAAAACTTACAGTCTTATATTCTTGAACCACACCCTGAATAAAACTTCATAGAAAGGAACAAAACTGTCTTAGCTTATAAAACCTAGGATAACCATGATAAAAGTTGTTGAGGAACACTGATCATTTTAACTGTTCATCAAGAATATAAAGAAATCTAAACCCTTTGTCCAACTTCACATCTCCTGAACTCATGAATTCAATCATGCGCTCTGGAAAAGGAACGTGTTAGGGAAATGATAGGCTTCCTATGCTGATGAAGAGCAGGGTAAATGTGACCTGAGCGCTGTGTGAAGGCTGTAATTTGCAAATAGAATTCAGAAAAGTACGGACTGTAAGCCTGTCATTGGGTGAGCACTCCAAATCCACAGAATCCGAAACATCAAATGTCCCCAAATCTGAAGCTGTCAGAGTACCAACAGGATGTGAAAAACATTTCAGATTTTGGACTTTAAGTTATGGGATTTTCAGTAAGGTGAAATGAATCTATAGTAATATTCTAAATCCCTTGAAGCCCTAAAATAGGAAACGTGTTGAGTTTCAAGCATGCCAGATAATTATATTCCAATTATTTAATTTATTCATCTTCAGATAATATTAATGACTACTCCTATTTATTACGCATTATCACAAGAACAAGAATGCATTTCCTTGCATTCTGAAAAGATGGAAATTATAAATTTTTTAGATTCTGCTATGTCTGTGATTGAGTCCACTAGTACTATTTCTGAATCAAACTATTCTGGATAGTAAAATTGCATCTCTCACTATGCTTCCTCATTTGTACAAAACCAATAATGGTGCCTTCTCTGAGTTTCTGTAAAAACAAATAATCCTGAATAATTACTGTACACAATGTTCTATAAAATGATGGCCTGTGTAAGCGCAATGAGTGCTAACCACCAAATTGAATTAGATCAATCGAGATGCTCATCGCATGAGAGTTTATGCCAGTTTGCCCTGGAAGCCAACTAACTGTTTGCTCTTTCTATCTGTAGCCTAGTTTGATGATTCCTACTCAGGGTCCTTGTTTCTATCTGTGAAGAATTAAACATGGAGTGATAGGAAGAAGGATAAACAACAATTTGCTTTGGCATGCTCATAAACAGACTTTCATCTTTCATTTGCTTCCCAGTTACATGCCGTTGTTTATTTGCATAAAGACCAAAATAAAAGCTCCTAAGGGCTGTATGCCATGAAATCAGAGGAAGACTTGGCATGGCTTTGAAACTCTGTGATCAAAGCACTGGGTGTGCATCTGAAGAGTGCCCAAGAATCTTTGGTCTAATGTGGAGCAAACGATTGGCCGCATACGATGTTAAAGGGCTTTTATGTAAAGTCATACTACAGGGAAGGCTACGGGAAAAAGCAAAACAAAACAATACAATTTGTTTGAAGGTACCTGATCATTCTCATTTATTATTACACAAGGCTACTAACACTATGAAGTAGAAACATCTTCAAATTTGTAGAAGATCTAGGCTGGTTAGAATCATCACAATATGAGGAAACTTGTAGAAGCACTAAGTGGTGCTTCTGCTGTCTCTTACTACTATGGCAAACTTAGCGACTATGAGCATTCATTTCCCTGTTTGGTTAATTGGCACAGTAACATGGATCTTAGCAGTATTAAAATCATTACATATATTGAAAGCATATTAGTAACCACTGTATGCAACCATAGGCTTTTTTTAGTAATGGTTTAATTTTTTGCTTTCTACTTATAAACTTATACCTAAATTTTACTTGATAACTGCAGAAACTAGATATTTAAACACTATCTAAATTTAATTTTTATAAGGCAAAGTTGAAAGACGGCAGTCTGAGGTAGAAGCATGAGACTGAAATGATGGTAATATGAAAATACAAGACCTACATATCCCCCCTCTCTGAATGCATCTTAAAATTGGACTCTAAAGCTTTTAGTATTAAAGATATAAAAGGGAATGTGACCTATGTAATTATCTAAAGTATTCATTACATGAAGCAAAATAACTTACTGGCAAAGATGAAGTTATTCGTTTTATTACCTAGTTTCTACTTGAGAGGTTGCTAGGGAGACAAGGACAAAAGAGTGCACCTCTGAAATGAGGGCCTCATTGCTTTCTTCACCGCTCTCTCCACTTTTCTGTCCTTTTACCTGCACTTCCTTCCAGATCAGTGTGGGCTGCACCCTCCTTACCATAAACCATCATCACACTCTGGCAGCTACATTTGTATTAATGAGCTTTCACTGAGACACAGTGGGATAAAAAGATTCTTAATATTTTAATGTCTACCACCACTTTGGTTTGTCTTCCACTCACAGACCACGAGGATCTCAGCTGCTAGCTAGAACTGCCCCTATCTATCATCCCATCCAGGTCTCAGCTGAAATGAATTTCATGGGGTATAGAGAAAGACTAGGAGCTGTGAAAATGTCTAATAGTTTAAAGCCGCAATTCTGATACATTATCTCTGTTTCCATGCCTTGCCCACATCTTGGCAGGCACATGGGAATCTGTATTCTTCACAAACTTGCCTCAAATCTGCCCATCAGAATGAGTCCCTTGATATAGACATTCTGACCTTGCCCTTGTCTATGGGCAAAGGGAAGCAGGAAATTTGATTGTGTGGTAGTATTCAAAGAAAAGACTTTGGCATTAGAAAATGAAATCCTTGAAAATAATTTTTCATAAACTACCAACCTGTAATGATAAAGTCAAGAGTATAAAGCAAGATGTATATGCATCATGGCTTTATCACTTCTCTCTTTAAACTCTCGTAGCTTCACAATCATTGTGCAAATTTCTGGATGTTTCTTTCTATATGGAAGAGAACTCTCCTAAGGCTTTGTGTTCTCTAAGTAGACTCTAACTACAGAACCTTTCACACCAACTTTTTGGCTTAGCTAGGTCACTGCATATGGTCAGCACCATTCCAAATAAGTCCATAGATTTTTTTTAATTACTCATCAAGATGAAGAATACTATTTGTTGGTACATTGGTTGTTTTGACTCATATGTATATGTCTTTCTTTTGCATATCTATTATGTATATACTTCACATACATAATATATAAAATACATTTTTCTATTACTATATATAAGTATGCATTTCATTATGCCCTTAGAACAATGTTCCACAGAAAAGTTACTATTTGAATAACTTTAGACATAATACCTAATATATAACATGAATCTTTACAATATTCTTCTATTTAGGTAGACATATAAATCTCGTTCTGCAGACAAGAAAACAAATATGTAGAACTGACATGTAAATTGACAAAGATAAAAAATTTTAAATGATTTAAATTTGAAATATCATGATCTTAGAGAACTTAGGCAACAGTGAGGATCCTAAGAGAGACATACATAGATCTGTTCTACATGGGAAGTAGAAAAAGACAAGATCTTCTGAGTAAATTGGGAACATGCAGACCTTGAAAGAGGGTTGAAGGGGAGGGAGATGTAAAGAGGGGAGCAGAGAATAATGTAGAGCTCAATAAAAATAATAATAGAAAAGAAAAAAGAAATATCATAAAGATTATCATGTCAATCTTTTCCAAATACTCTTGTTCTATAATTTTGTGTTTTTACTGTAATTTAATCTTGTTACATACTTTTGTTGATGCTTGTAGTAATTGTTTCATATCAATTTTCAGAACATAAAGTTTGTTGATATGGTTGATCTATGCAAGTTTGTACACTTGCATGCTACCTTATATACTTTTAAAGATCAGAGGTCAACTTTCAGGAATCAGTTCCTTCCCTCCATGTGGATCAGGGATTAACCTCAGGTGGTTGATCTTTGTGACAGATGGCCGCACTTTCTGAGTCATCAGCAAACGCCTTGTTATGCCTCTAAGGATCATGTATTGTGTGCATTGTGTCATATAGTTAAATACAGTAATGGTCTTCTAAAAATACATTATAATTGATACTGAATTTATTTTTAGTGCAGTATAAATGTTATGCCCAAAATGGGTCCCCAAATGACAGTAGTGTTGATGATGATGATTGAACAGGACTCTGACCACGATTGTTGTTAGATAAACAAAATCAAAGCTCAACACTCATCAAGAATCTAATTAATTAGGTTTTTATTTACTGGGAAAAGCACTACCTCTTTTATCACTCCCTAAAGCCCACTACCTTCAGGCAGGCTATCTAGGTCCTGATTATATCAACAGTCTACATCAGATCAAAGACTCCCACCACGCTATCATATTAAATCAGCTTGCTTTCCTGCCAAGTTGTTACTCTCTATTACAGTGAGGCAGCCCCACAAATGGATTCCCAAAATAAACTTTTTCTTTCTACCCACTGACTGGTCAAGTTTGCTAGTTTAACTGCATCCTTGCTTGCACTACAGACCTAGCATTTTAAATAACAGATTAGCCATATTTTTCATATATTGCTTACTAAATCACTTTTGATTTTCCCACTCACCTGCATTAATTATATAATACAATTAATTTTCTCTTACTTTAATATTTTTTTGATTAACTCATGAATCTAGCAGTTCCTGTGTTTGCTGGTAGAGAATCATTAAAAATTTAAAGGTCTTTGTTTATTTTTCATGTTTGTTTTAAACTTGGAGATCCCTCTTTTTGCTTCTCTGCTCAAATGTCATTCCATTTTTTTCTCCAAATTCATAGGCTTAAATAAATTTATGAAAATAATTACAATAGAGCAAAACGAAAAGGAAATTTTAATTTTGTTAAATGTATCAATTGTTTTTTAAAAGAGTCACATTTTATCATATTGTGTCCTGTCAAAAACCCTCTCTCCCCCAGTGTGTCTAGTTTTTATGCTGTCTTGTAATTGTTATCCTTCCAAACTGCTTTCAGGTTCAGATGCTGCTTTTTTCTTCTATTCATTCTGTCCCTGGTTTTTGCTGTTTCTTGTGTAGTTCTTCTTTGCCAAAAGAGAGGCTTTCTCCCACAGGGATTAGCTCTTTGCACATTTCCCAAAGGACATTCTGCAGCTTCTTGTGTTTTATAGGCTCTTTTCTCAAGAAATATAAGATGTCTTCCCATGGGACCATGCCAGAGAACAGTGAAACAACAGCTTACAATCAAAAGTGCAACTTTCTTCACAACTCTGAGTTGGTTTTGCAGAAACAGCTTAAGCACTGAGATATGCCACATGGAAGTGTTCTATCAATTTTTGTCATATTCATGGTATCTGCTATATTCTAGGAAATATTGGTGCTTTAGTTGGTTTTATCTTCTTAACATTTTCAGTCTTCAGTTATAGGCCCATGGTTTATTCATTATCTTTCATAGCAGTTCCAAAATTTCATTCAGCTACAAACTTTATTAGTCTAAAGGAATATCATAACTTTTCAAAACCGGGTCTGAAAGTTAAGTTTTTTAATCTTTGCCAATATTTTGCTTTATGTTTATTTTCCTTATTTCTCTCATAGACTACCTGGAACAATGGTGGTTAATAAAGGCTAGAACTCTACTGGAGTTGGGTTTAATCTAATGATAACATGGCTTCATTGAAGAAACATACTGAGTTTAAAGAACACTTTCATAGACATGATCTCATTTGATCTTTTAAGAGCCCAGCAACTTGTACTTTATTTTACAGGGGAACCTCTAAGTAAGGTTGATTGAAACTAAATGGCAAGCTCATGATTGACTGTAAGCTAGTGTAACAATTTGGCTTCCTCTCCAGGCCCTTTGTATCTCATTACTAAAATAATTCCCAAATGGGACCTGCAGGTACCAGGCAATTTCTTCATGACCTCACATGTTCTCCTGTGAAACTGGAATGATTTCTTTTTAATTATCTTTGTCCACCTTAATTTCTTGTTTTCTCTTGCATTTTCAACATTCTTCTTGAAATCTTGAAACTTTTCTTCAGCCCTTCACCTGCCCTCTCACATGTGTACATAGACATTTGGCAGGTCATGGTTTTCCGGCTTAAGTGAGCCTTGACTTTCTCTGTGTGCAATGCCCTGCCTCCCATCACTCTAGGGAGTATTGATAGGAACCACAGAACAGTCTTTTATAATAGTCCTTTCTCTCAAAAGATTCCCTGACCCCAAAATGTGATATCTAATGTTGTTTATACTTAAGCAAGATCCACTATGAGCTGTCTCATTTTTATTTCAATTGTAATGTTGCTGCTTACTTCCAGTCTTGTGTTCTATAATACAAAACCTTGGTTTCTTAATTTCCATCAGGTCATTTAGCTGGGAATTCAAACTTGTGCAACCACTTTGGAAATCAGTGTAGAGGTTTCTCAGGAAACTGGGAGTTAACCTACCTCATGATCCAACAATTCCAATCTTGGGAATATACCCAAGATTTGCCCAATCATACTACAAAAGCATTTGTTCAACTATGTTCATAGCAGCACTATTTGTAATAGCCAGAACCTGGAAACAACCTAGGTGCCCCTCAATAGAAGAATGGATAAAGAAGGTGTGGCCATATATACTTTAGAGTTCTACTCAGCTGTAAAAAACAATATCTTGAAATTTGCATGCAAATGGACGGAAATAGAAAACACTATCCTGAGTGAGGTAACCCAGACCCCAAAAGATAAATATGCTATGTACTCACTCATAAGTGGATTCTAGCCATAAACAAAGGACATTGTGCCTATAGTTCATGATTCTAGAGAAGCTAAATAAGAAAGTGAACCCAAAGAAAAGCATATATTTATTCTCCTGGATATTGGAAGTTGACAAGATCATCGAGCAAAAGTTGGGAGCAGGGAAGTGGGGTGGATTTGGGGGAAGGGGAGATGGGGAGAGAGAAGGGAGAAGGGGAGGATTGGGGAGAGCTTGGGGGAATGGGATAATTGAGATGGAGGAAGGGTGGATATGGGAGCAGTGAAGAAGATATCTTAAATAAGGGAGCCATTTTAGGATTGTCTAGAGTCTTAGCTCTAGAGGGGTTCCCAGGTAGCCAAGGTGATTTCCCCAACTAGTTCCATGGGCAGCAGATGAGACAGTGCCTGTACTAACCTTATCCTATAGCCACACTGATGAATATTTTGCATATCACCATAGAACTTTCATCTGGCGATGGATGGAGATAGAGACAGAGACTCATATTGGAGCACTAGACTGAGCTCCCAAGGTCCAAATGAGGAGCAGAAGGATGAAGAACATGAGCAAGAAAGTCAGGACCACGAGGGGTGTGTCCACCCACTGAGACAATGGGACTGATCTAATGTGTGCTCACCAAAGACAGCTGGACTTGTACTGATGGAGCATGTGATCAAACTGGACTCTCTGAATGTTGCTGACAATGAGGGCTGACCGAGAAGCCAAGGACAATGGCACTGAGTGTTGATCCTACTGCATGGACTGGCCTTGTGGGAGACTAGTCCGTTTGGATGCTCACCTTCCTAGACCTCGATGGAGGGGGAGGACTGTAGTGATATGAGCGGCAGGCTGCAACCCGGCTCCCTGCTAGCTTTACACCCAAAATAACAACACACAAATTGTATTTCTTTAAACACTGCTTGGCCCATTCGCTCTAGCCTCTTACTGGCTAATTCTCACACCTTCATTAACCCATTTCTAATAATCTTTGTAGCACCACAAGGTGGTGGCTTACCAGGAAGGACCTTAACCTGTGTCCATCTTGAAGAGGAGAGCTATAGTATCTGCCTGGAGAGGAGAGACATGACATCTGGCTCACTGCCTTCTTCCTCCCAGAATTAAGTTCTATCTACTCCACCCACCTAAGGTCTGGCCTATCAAAGGCCAAGGCAGTTTCTTTATTATTAACTAATGAAAGTAATACATAGACAGATGACCCTCCTCCATCAGAGGACCTTGGACTTCCCATAGGGTAGGAAACCCTGACTGCTCTTAGGATTGGAGAGGGAGGGGGAGAAGAATTGGGGGGAATGGGAGGGAAATGGGAGGAGGGGAGGATGTGGAAATTTTTAATAAATTAATTAAAAATTAAAAAAGAAATACACAGCATTAGCTACCTGACACTAGACCCATATTCTCCACTAAGGAAAACCATTGTATTAGCAAATGAGAAAGTATGAAGTGAGCATGAGTTATTGTGGGAACAAGGAAAAGGCAATGTACCTAAATTTTAGCTGTTCTCTGATAAAGATAGTACTCATAATTATATATGGACGTCCACTGTGGCCCTCCACATAAATAAAGGTATAGTGAATTAAAGATTCTCTGAAAGGCAAAACCATAGAAAATCTCCAATGGGTCTGGGAGAATAATTCAGTAAGTAAAGGGTTTTTCACATGATCATGATTACCGAACTTCGACACCCCTCCCAGAACCATTTAAACTATGTGGACATGGTAATATGTATTTTGCATTTCATTGCTGGGGAGGCAGAGACAAAAAGTTCTCTGGGGTTAGTTATCTTGCCAATCAGGTGAGCTCCTATTCTCAGTGAGATACACTGACTCCAAAAGCAGCGTCTGTGGCTCATCAGGAATGATGCCTGGACTTGTTCTTTGTACTACTGAACAAGCATGTGTGCACACATGCACTTCTCCCCATTAACACACACACACACACACACACACAAAACAAAACACAAGAAGACTCATGTAGCACATAAAATCTGTACAGTAGTTAATATATAATTTTTGAACAATATAGCATGCAGTTTAACACTATGCAACAGTATATTGATTGAAGAATTTCAAAAGGAGATAAAACAGGTAGTGGAGATTCAATGTTTTATTTTCTCTTCTCAGAACTCCTGAATGCAAATCTATAAAGAGTTAAATCATTTAACCTTTGGAGAAATTATTGTGTTTAAAACTGGGTTGTGAAGACATTTCCCCCAATTAGTAAAGATTTGTAGGCTTCTTATACACACTAAAGTTTTTAAAACAGCTTTCATGGACACAATTATTGTAGAGAGCTGCGTGGAGCTCTCTACATCCCTAAAAGATGGTGCTGGCTTCTGCCCTCCAGGATCCCGAAAGTGAGCGCTCTCTGATAAACAATTCCTTATTTGGCTAAGACTGGACTCTTGCGATCATCACCCTATGATCGCAAGCGGTTTGCCTATGCGTGTACCAATGGACGGTGCCCACGTGGCTATCCAAGGTTGGTAGCCCAGGCTTACTTAAGGGCTGGGAGAGGCTTTCCTGGGGAGAGAAGAGAGAGAGATACAAATGTAAAAAGGTTCTGAATAAAACTGCTTGCAAGAAGAACTCCGGTGTCACATCATACTTGCTGGTCGAGGCGGTCGCGCCAAATTATAATTTGGTAACTATGGGAATAAACAGCTGCACATGTACAAAACCATGAACCATGCATACTTATTGATGATTTTTGTTGACATATAAGTCCATGCGTATTATAAGTAAAGATATGCCTATGTAAAAGGTGTGCATGCACGTATATATACAGTCGTGTTGCTTAACTGTTGATTTTCAGACCACAAGATTGCTTTAAATGAAAGACTTACTTCAAGTAAATGATCTTATACATTCTCTATTTTTTAATTTATTATTAGAATACTCTGCATTTTAAATATTTATCATTTCTAGTTTTTAATCTTATGATTAAAGTAGGTTCTCTTCAGTTTGATATAACATGTATTACACCCTGTCTCTTTTGTTTTACCTTTTTAATTTCCACTCTGTAGAATGGGGTCTTAGGTTGAAGAGAATATAGCTGATGGTCTTAGCTGTCTTTTTCACATAATTTGGTACCCTCACACACATTTATGCTTTTTCCAAAACCAGCATTCTGCATATCAAATGTCACTTTTCCCAAGTGGAGATTTTAACTGAATGTAAATGCCAAATGCCTCATCTGCTAATTAATGGCATCTGCAGATACCAAGGCTAGAATTCCTTTTGATTTATTTTGTGTTCAGGCTTAAACTGTTCTTTAGGGAAACAAGTATCCTCATTTCATCAGTCCTAATAAAGCTCAATGTATTCAAATCTCTGGTAAGACTGAAGTATCTCACATTTAAAACACAGTGATTATCTCTAATCCTTGTTAAGAGAAACAGTCTAAGCGCCATGCAACTGACTCTTGAATATGTACACAAGTGGGGAGTGGTTTCTCTCCTTGGCTTCAAGCTCTCACATTGCAATGAGGCTGCCTTAGGTCTGAGGCTCATCGTATCATCATATAAATACAAGTGTAGCCCACAGCATTTTGTAAGGCACACACTACTGAGTCCCATCCTCTGACATAAAGAGTCGTTTTGTTGAAAGTGGGAACACACTACATGCTAGCAAATTCTCAGCAGATACTAGGCATACATTCCCCCATACTGCATTTACATTTACAGCTCCATATGCAAACCAACTCCTCATGATTTTAGGACTTGACATTTGTTCCATCTTCTTTATGGCATGCAGCTGAGCAATGAGAAAATAAACAGTAGGACTGCATCACAACCTCTGCAGGCTAGCCAGATCACAGCTTTTCAAGCAAATTTTCTAAGATGTCAGGACCTTGGCTAGGACTTTTACCATTCATGTTCTGCCTTTGCTTCTCTGTTCAAGCTGGAGAAAGCCAAAAATGTTCCCTGAAGAATACCCTCTGTCCCTTTGGTCAATCACACCTAAGGCCATGCACCTAAATTCTACCACCTTCTCCATATGGGAAGAGTTCCCATATCACTCTCTGTCTTTGAATATTTGTCACTTTCCTGTGATAGTCAGAAATGTCTCTAAAACAGAAGTTTCTGAATAAATACCAACTGAGTAAATAAGGACCAAACAAATCCAATTTGTCTTGATTCTTTTCATAGCCAGTACTGAGCCAGGTATTCACTACACAATAACTACAGAGTAGTAACATGTCAATAGTCTTTCTTGTTCAGTACATTTTTAGGAAAAAGAATGTTGATGAGATTTGATGGGTGTAGCTCCTAATATAGCTAGGAGATGCAGTATTGCAGCAAACACACTGATCCTCTGGTCTTACACGCCCCCCTGCTCCGCCCCGCTTCCAAAATGTTTCATGAGCCTTAAGTGAAGGAGTGAATTTATAGATTTAGCCATCAGACCTGAGCACCAATGTTACCCCAGGAGCAGTAGACCATCTAAAAACAACCACCATACCAGTCTCAAGAAACCACCTTTTGGCTGTTTATTATATTAATATCAACTATTTCTCCTGTCTTGGTTTCCTAGACACCAGATACTTTGTACACAGATCTCAGAAGATTCAAGCTGGAAGTGCTGTGAAAACATTCTCCTGAGGACTAGTTTTCACATATTAGAAGGTTCTGCGCAAGCTGCCAAAAAAAACAAAAAACAAAAAAAAAACAACAAAAAAAAAACAAAAGAAAAGCAATAAATAGTACTATTCAGTTGTGCTGCCTATGAATAACAATGAAAAGCATGACAAGATATCCCTGAAACTTCACTTGGGTCACTTAGACCTTGCTGGTAATCAAGAACGTTCTACTGGGACTTAAGGTCTGCCTAACAGGACAGAAACCATACTAGGTGGAAACCTAGCCAAATATTTGAGGCTAGTAAGGGCATAGATCTTTAGTAGAGCCAGCTACCACCACTATACTAGACCAGTAAAATTCCTAACTGCATTCTAAACATTCATCATAATACTCACAAGTAAGTACCGCTCTCTTTCCAGTAGTTGTAGACCATCACAGAAATCTCTAACTGGTCAATACGCAGTGAATAAAGGGTCATGGGTTGCACAGCCCAGTTGGCACAGCTAACGGACAACTGCTGCTCCCAAGGCTCAGGGAATACTGACAAAAACAGCAGAAAAATGTAAGAGTCCTAAGACCAGGAAGTGTACTGTGAGATTGTGCCTCCTAGAAATGACAGGAAAGCTTTGCTCATGATGCCACAACAGCATGGCTACCTAAACAATGTACAATATCAATTGATATGATATCAGGAAAGGAAAAATTTCATAGACCTTCATTTCTAAATAAAGAACTACAGGCAATTAATAACTGCTGAAAGAAGGAGAGTTTGTATTCCATAGTGATGAAACACACTGAAATCATAAACATAGAGGCAATACTAAACAAGTGGTATTTATTATATATTTATGTATATATGTATTCTGTTATACATATATTGTTATATATATGCACTGTATGTTGTTATAAATGCAATGGCAATATATATACATATATATATATTATATGTGTGCCTATATATGTTTGTGTGTTATATGTAACTTTAAGAAAAAGTAAAGGTCAAAAACTTGAGAAAGAGTAAGGAAAGTCATAGGAAGAACTGAAGTGAGAAGACATTGGAGGGAGGAAATGAAAAAGGGAAATGATATTACTATGCTTTAATTATCAACACGTAGAAGTCTGTTCTTTTCTAATGAGAAAGAGAAAGAGAGTGGATCTTGATGAGAAGGGAGATGAAGAAGGACTAGCAAAAATAGAGGGAAGAAATATGCACAGAAAAGCAATCCATTTTTAGTAAAAGGGAGTAAACACCCAAGAAGTGAATTTACTTTCAAAATCAGTGCCGTGAAGAAAAAACCAAAGAAGGACTTAATGCAGTGAGGCACACCAGAAGTCTCAGCACTCTTGAAACAGAGGCAGGAGGCTCACTAAGTTTAGGCCAGCTTGGAGTACAGAGCAAAACTCTTTCTTCCTCCATAAAGGTGTTATGAGGAGTCAAATCAGGAAAGAAAAGGGAATGACATTTATGAACACACACACTTCAAAAAATCTCTGTAATTCAACCCAAAAATATTCAAACAGCTTCAGTCCTATGTGACACTTGCCTTGGAAATGGCGGCTAGTAGAACTTTCACACATATGTCATTATAATTCCTTTAGTTATCAAAAGAGAAGTAAACTCACACCCATTTCTAAATATCATAAAAGTTACACGGTCAAATTAAAGCCATTGTTGATTTGAATTTTAAACTTGGAATCAAGTGAAATAAGTTGCCAAGAGAAAGCCTACACAAATTCTGCAGATACATTCTAAATTGTCAAAAAATGCATGCATATCCCCTTAAATCATAAACAAAGAAAGAATTACTCTTTCCAAATTCGTACCTAGGTAATGAAATCATTTGATTTTTCTATTCTGGGAAGAAAGAACTTAGTTTTCTCTTTTTACAGAGAGCATGCCAATTTGCTCCAGAATTTATGGAAACAAATAAGTCAGTGATGCCATTAACAAAATATACGGCAAATAAAAACAAATTGCATTTATTAAAAATACTAACATAGTTCTGTGTATCAGCTGTCCCAAATCAAGAACTTAAGTCACCAGCAAAATACAGGTGTTGATTTATATTAATTATGCTCTTGAAAATGACATAATATTATGCAATGCTACTGAACATAGCATCAAAAATTGAGGCTGTGTTCTATAGACAGAGATCTACTTAGTATTCTGCAGATAAAGCAAACTTAAATAATTTAAAGTATTTCATATTCATAAATTGAATGGCAATGCTAAAAATATATGAAAATTGTCTTCAGAGTAATGCATGGATTCAAACACATCTACTGTAAACCCCAGCAGACCTTACAATAATTGATATAGTGCAACCTAGACAAATACTTAGTCCTAAGAATGATTAAAATTCCATCATCTGCAACAATGCAATGTGACTGTATAATAATATGTTAAGGGGCAGGGGAAAGACCAGGGACAGAAGATAGATCATGTTATCACATGCATATGTTCAATCTAAAAGATATGATCTCATCGACTCAGAGAGCAGAATAGTGATTACACAAAGTGGGGCCAATAGATAGGGTTAATGGAGACATGGATATTAAGTCAGGTTAACTAAGGAGTAATATGTGTTAGCATGCTACTTCACATTAGCATATAATGTATTGTAGATTTAAAAAAGCTACAGATGATTTTGCATGCTCTCAGCACAAAGAAATAATAAAATTTTGAGTTGATAAAAATATTGTCAGTCCTTAAATACAATTGTTATGTTTATATGCATTACTTCAGAGTAAATTTAATGAAGTGAAGAATTGTCTACCAGAATATCTGCAAGTAGAATTAAAGACTTGAAATCTGCATTTTTATATACACATAAATATATTGTATCTTCACATGCTCATGAATTAAACATGTACATAAGCATGTATCTTTCTGTTTATACACATATATTTTGGAAGTATAGTGATCAAATGGTTATGTAGATATTAGTTTGCTATTTTGTAAAGGGATAATGGAGAAATGTATAATGAATACACCGGTATCACCTTGTAAATCATGGTCATGAATAAGATAAAAAATAGTTACTCTACTTAATTACAGAATATAAAATGATTATTTACCATAAAATCCCATAAAACATTTCTCTCTCTAAAACGTCCGTCATTAAATTATACATAGTGCTATGCAAATTCAAATGTATACACTAATTAAGTAGTATCTAACCGCATAGACACCTATGAATACCTTGTATAATTTGAATTTTCCCAAAGTTGTAATAAAATATTCCATCTCATAGCTAAGGCACTATAAAGACAGAAAATTATGAAAAAAATAAAATAAAAAGAAAGAAAAAGTCAGCTTGGTACTTCATTACTCCTTTCTTCCCTAACACTAATAGGCCAATAAAAAGTTGTTTTGATTAGAACTTGGATAATGTGAGAATTAGAAGTCTCTTTACTTCTGTTTTGAGCACTCAGTCAAGAACATACATAATCTGTGAAACTATTAAACATCATTTTCCATTTTTTTTCCTTTTGACAAATGGTGTAAGTTGAGATGACCTGTTGAAAGAGCAGGGTATGTGATTAATATATGCATAGGCATATCATATCAGAAATCTAGTACCCCTTGAATGGCATCTGTGGAATAGACAAGCTGACTGAGGTCTGAGGGTACTACCTACACAGGTCTCCAAACAGATGAATCTCAGAAACCCAGAAACAATCAGACACTAGCCAAAATTATGTATGGCTCTTTCCACCAAATGTCCTGATGTAAACTCAGCATGTCTGCTCACGAGTGGTTTAACAAAACTTCAGCTAACTTCAACATCTGTGTTTTCCTCAGTGCCCATAGGAAGAGATTAAATAAAATTTTCTAAACCTCACCTTGATGAACAGTTAGGGCTAGACAATTCTTTGCTTCAGGAGCTGTCTCTGATTGAGCTTTTGTAGCAATATCTTGGCGGCCACCCTTGCTTCATTTTGATTCTTGCTGTTGCTTTTGGGCACATATGCTCAGTGTCAGACATATTCTATGTATGCCACTTCCATTGTTAATTTTAGCTGTTCGTAGCTGGGATTACAATCTGGAGATTTACACAAGATTGGACCCATTTACGTCCTATAATAGAGAGAAGGATCTCATGAAGTACTTTCTTCATAAATTTATAGTCAGTTAACAATTCCAGAGAAAGAGAATTTTTTTTTCTGAGAGTTCTACCTATCCAAACGTTACACAATCTCCTGTAAGAGATCTAAACTTATCTCATTGGTTAACTAGTCTACCGTGTTTAGAATTGTTTTTCTTTTTCTTTTTTTTTTTCTGTTGATGAAGTGAGAAGATATTTGTTTCTCTTCCCAGGAAAAGTCACATAACACTATGGTTTGTATTGTCATGTGACTCTCATGCTTTGCAAAACAAGAGCTTGAAAACACATTTAAGCAGCATGACCATTGCTGGTAGTTAGGTAGCTATACTCAATATCCTCTTGTTGTTTATCTAGACCTCTGAAGAATCAATCTTCCAGCTGTTGGGATCTTGGTAAATTTTAGGTATAAGATTGCTACAACCCTTTACCAAACATTTTTTTGCAGTCTAAATAAAAGAAAGTGGGTATCACCGCACATTGATTTGGTGAGAAATTCATGATTTATATTAGGGTTCTATTTAACAATATCTTAAAATGTGTATCAATGCCTTGTTAGTACTTCTGTGATCTCCCTGTTCCAAGTAATGTAAGAAATGATTGATTTTCAAATATGACCTTCCTGGATTTTCGCTTATAAATCATTAGAACCATTAGTGCTTATAAAGGTTACTGAAACACAGGAGGTCAACGATTCTAAAGAGGTGAATATATGGTAAATGCTATTTTCAACTACATAGATGAGATTATTTCCCTAGTCATTTCTTTGAGATATATGAGCTTATCTTAAAAATTATTTTCTTTTTGAATCCATTTTATTAACAACCTATAATATGTGTCTATTGATGTGTTTGGTATTGGAGTCAGATACCCTGTGACTATATTAATATTCATTACTTCTTACAGGGCTTTTAGCAACTAAAGCTTTAGGCATTTAAAAATCAGAAAAATACACATTATAAAAACATGAATGAGGTGTTACTTCATCCATTCATTGACGGACAGTCTTGTGCTTTGGTAAATATTTCAAGGAAAGGTTATACTTTGAATTTTTCTCAAAGTAAAAGCATAATCTCTGTTGGCTGCTTTCTCTGATCAGTTCTATTAGATTTTTGCTATTCTTTATTTCTACAGCTATTTTTTGAAATTCTCAAATTTAATTTAGTTATTATAACCACTTAGCATATGTTGATAATATACTTCAGCATAACGTTTTTAAATATATTTAACAAAAGATATCATAAATAGTATTAAATGGTGCATTTGAAAATCATTAAAATAGTAAATAATATAGTAACAATGCAAAAAATAAGAAAAAAATACATGCTGAAATAAAGCAATTTACAAGTTTTCAAAAATGTACATTAAGTAAATAAGTAAAAATAGGCTATATAGAACGACACCGTTGAGTACAATTCAAGCTCTTCTATTTTCTAGATGTAGGTACTCATGTACTAATTAAAGTCTCTAGGCATCCTTTTCCTTATATTTAGAAGACAATGACAGTTTGTTGACACAATGTATTCAATATACTCAGGAAAATACTTGTGAAATAGTGATTGCTGAGGAAGTTATAATCAATAATTAGAAACTTTACAGTTATTCTTGGGTATACTAGTATGTTTCTATATTAAATTTTTCTCTCAAATAAGTCATTTTGCTGAGTGTTCCTTGATTTTTATTGCCATTAACATTGTTGTTCCTATAAAAATATGTTACATACAAATGTTAAAATTGGCATTTCATTCTCTAATGTCAATTAATATTCTCTTATATGTATAAAAGCTTATCTAAGAGAAGCAAAATTATAATTGCAACTTTGTTCTTAACTTGAATTGGAATATGCTGTATTTAGTCAGCAAGTAAAATGTTAATATTCACTCTTTTGTATTTAGAAGATGGCTCTTTGTAATTCATATTCTAGGAAATATTACAAAGGGACATTACATCTATGAAATTCTCATTGTATTCTTACTAAAACATTAAGATAATTCATCAGATAATTCACATCTGTACCGAAATTAATAACATTTTTTTTTTACTATGGAGACAATTCTTTAATATCCTGTTGAAACTAAGAAGATAATATTTCATTTATGCTTTCTATTTAACCCCATTTCTATTAATACCCATAAATGATATTATTAGCTTGCTATTTCCTTTGTAAAATATAAATGAGTGCCATAATATAAATTATACAACACTCAATGATATTTTGTTCTAGGAAACAGTTTATAGAGCATTTGAATTAATGTAACTGATGAAACATTAAATAAAGTATAAATTTGCTAATTAAACAATATTTTAGAGACATTTTGTAGTTTTATAGAGAACCTTGATATTGGACTAACAGTATGTTTGGTGGGTTAAGAGATGGAGGTGAATTTGGGAAGAACTGAGGAGGAAAAGGAAATGTGTTTGATTTAAATACACCATGTGAGATTCTTAAAGACTTAAGGATGTTAATTAAAAAATACATATAATCAGTTTATAGGTTATCAGCATATATTTAGGGGAAAAACAAGAAATGGTTCAAGAGATAATAAATATAGAAAATAAAAGGTAGAAAATTACGGAAACATAAAGGTAGATGTGAAGAGAAAACAATTTAAAATAATCATGTTTCTGTCGCCCATGCCGTGGAGTGACTCTGAGATGCAAAATGGCAGTAGCTATTCTTTCATTCATACTTATTAGACTTATACTTAATTGCATCACCATCTGGACTCGCTTTACTGAGTTTCTCTGTTAAGTAGAATGTAAGTATACAATAATAGAAAAATGTGTATACATGCATATATACGATATTATTTCCAAAGTATAAACTTTGTCTTTCATATCAACTTCCAAGATAAGTAGAGATAATATATATCCCGAAGAAACTGACTCTCTACCTAAACCTCCACCTTTGTAGTCAATTCCAGATATGTTAACAAGAATATCCGTATGCTTAATTTATGCTAACATTTCTGCCTCACAATCTTGTCCACCTTCTACCTATGTCTATGTTTTACGATCTTGCACAAAGCCTCTCCACTTTCTTTAGTATTCTCTGCCAGTATCCATTAATATAAAGTTACCTTTGGTAACTTATCAATTTCATCTGTCTTCTAATGTTCCATTCACTACGAATTCTTGCACATGCTTCAGTCATTTTATACCTCCCCAGATAGTTCACAGTCCGATTAAATAAATATCTCCTCAAAAGATTATAAAATATTGTCACTAAGTATGTAAGCATTCTTAATCATAGTTCTTACACATTATGATTGATATTATCTTTAAAATCAGTGGCATATGTTTAAATCCACATTTGGGAGAATTCCAATCTTCATGTTGAAAATATTACTTAAAGGAAAATATCAAAGGCTTACATTTTTATAAAGGACTAATACCTGGACCCTGCCATTAACAATATTTATAAAATAGTAGATATGGTTGGCATGTTATTAATCATAACTCCATCATAATTTGGTGAAAACTATTAGAATTTATTATTTCTTAATAAAAAATTAGCACAAATTTTAAGGGAAAAGAAATATATTTGCCTTTGTAAAGAAAATCACCAACATTTTGGTAATATACCATTAAATCATACACAAAGCAAACACACTTGCAACCATCTTTAGTACTGAATATTTTTCTGGACCTTTACAAGGTGTAAAGGTTAACTTGATTCTTAAGAACAAAAAAGATAAGAATCACCTTATTTTAAATATAAATTTAAATTACTTATGATTTTCTCAATATGTATATGCTATCAATAATTAGAGAGGTTAATAAAAATTCTGGGAATAAATATAAGAACAAATCAGAATGTTCCCTGATACCATTAACAGCAAGTGTAAATCTGTATAAACTACTATATCTAATAATAAATAATGATTTTAAGGCTCTGGAGAAGTATTTAAAGATTATAATAATGTGACTTAATACTATAAATATTTCAAATAGCAATAAATTGAAAGTTGAATGCAATTTGAACTTAAATCCTTCCAGTGTTGATTGTGGAGGTTTATAAGTTGATCTTAAAATTTTTCTGGAAGGTTAAAAGGCTAAGAATGTCTATGATATACTTGAAAACTAATAAAATTGAGCACCAGACCTCCCACATATTAAAACTATTTCAAAATTATATCTTTTGAGACTGCATGATAAATGGGTATTAAATGACAAATGGGTCATTGGAGTCAAATATAAAATTCTAAGTAACAGCCATAAAAAATGCACAAGTCAAAGGTCATATTAAAGTCAAATGAGAAGAAAATATATTGGTCAACAAATGATGAAAGTGATATTGATTATTCTCTTATGAAAAGAATATATTTATGTAATACTATGAACAAAAATACATAAACCTTACATTTAAAAAAAAATAGTAAAGTAAACATTTCAAGCAGTTAAAATGACAAGTGGAAAAAACACTTTATGGAATTAGTTTGTTTCACAAAATAAAAATAAGTCATGAAAATTAGACTAACATACAGGATTAATAACTCCAATTGAAAATACAATATAAAAGAATAAAAGTAGATTACACTCTTGGAAAGATGTTCATAATATCTTAGCCAAAGTGTTTCTCATGTGTTATGTCACCCCACATATTAGGTTTTAAAGAAAATCCCTCCCAGTTTTCCACAGAAAAAATCAGAATAACATGACATTAATAGTTCTAATATCACATCTCAATAAATTAAAATTATATGAAGTTACTCACTAATAGTCATAGACAGTGAATGGAGCAGAGATATTGTTAATGTCAATATAGACATTGTCTATTGACAATGGACAATGAGATATCCTTTCTTACTCTTCAGAATTTCAAATAACAATTGATTATAATAACCAAGATGACGAGAATCTGAAGAAGTCTCCATCGATGAATCATGTGAGGTGCAGAAGCCCTGTGAGACTGCTCAGTAACTCTTCCATTTGACTTTTAGGATTGTAGATCTCATGCCTGTGCAGACCTGGTTTCTAAGCTCATCCTCATAGATCTGCACAAACTGAGTGGCAGAGGACATCAATTTATTCTCTCTCACTGCTAATGGAAGGAAATCTAAATTTGAAGAAATGCCAAGTAATTCACAGTTGCTCCAAGAAAAGAATCTCTCCCTCTCCATAATCCTCTCTCTGGATCATTTCTGCCACTCCTTACCATTTGAAAATAAATCACTAAAATGATTGCATCTCCCCACCTGCCAGTTTTTCCTGTATGTATATGATTTCCCTATTCTGATAAAGACAAGGAAATAATATTAAAGTTCACCTTTATCCATCCCTTTTTTTTTTAACTGAAAAGAGATTTCTTTTGTACATTATTTTTTGGTTGAAGTTTCTCCTCCTCGAATTCCCCCAGATTCTCCTTGCTTTCCAATTTATCTAATTCTCTCTCATTAAGAAATAAGCAAGCATGCAAAATACTGAGAATGATGGAGATTAAAATAAATGACTACAAAATAAACTAAGATTAAAAAAATCCAGAATAAGTAGGGGGAAAAACAAAAAGGAGCCAAAAAGACACAATAAATGCATATAGACCCTGAAACAAACACATTTAAACATAGAAAATTCAAAAAACAAATTTGGAAACCATAATATACAAGCAAAACATCTGTAGCAATAAACAAACAACAAACCCTGACAAAGCATTATAAGACAATATACCTTCAGAAAGCCCTTGAGTTTATTTTGCATTGGCTAGCTACAGCTGAGCATGGGAATCTGCTCTTAAATGGGAGTGATTTGATGGAGAGGGATTTCATGGGGAGGAATTTGATAGAGAGGGACTTCATGGGGAAGGATTTGATGGAGACATTCTATTTAGGATTCAGTGTTCCAAGGTCTCTCACTCTCTGCACAACAAAAGACCTCATTTTAACTTGGATGCAGCTGCCGAAATTCTATTGGAAGCAAAAACATTTTCTAAGCATCTTCATCATCTATGGGAGGTGACCTCAGATTTGTGAGAAATTTTTCAATCAAGTACTCTAATCATGTCTATATCTACATGACGTTATTTGAGACATAAAGGGAATAATATCTAACAAGAAAATACATCACAGCACTGTATGTCTTGGGGAATAATGGAAAACAACCACCTGTCCATTATTATAAGTGATGAATAACCAAAGACATGGATGCACAGAGTAACGACTGAAGGTCATAGACCTTAAGAATAAAGTAGTTGACCAAAAGTATGGTTACGGATACTTACATGAAGGGACAATAAATACACACAGAACATTTGGTTGACAAATACAAAGTAAAATATATAATCATTCAGCGTTACCTGTACATTAAACTTTAGGACATTGATTATCTTTCAGGTTGGAAGCTGGGGAATGAGACTGGGAACAAATAAATGCCTTAGTATCAGTCTCACGATCATCACAAGACACGGAAACTTGAATAAAGAACTTGAAAATGACATCAAATACAACTGACGGATAGGTGTAGAACACATTAAATTCTTTAAGCTACCGATGTATGAAACAAAATTCTTTCTTGTTTAGAGTTATCCTCTACATCACAGGATATCTAAATATTTAATGATTTCTGTCCACTAGATGCCAGTAGCAAACCTCACCATTTTCCCATTGGGAAAGTATAAAATGGGGCAAATATTTTGTGTGGGAGTAAAATTGAACTATGGGCGAGAAAAAATACAGTGTCTATTTATTCATTAAACAATTTCCTTTTTCTCTTTATTTAAATTATGTTGATGTAATATGATAATATATTGTCATTCTTATATATTTGATTTCATACAATATTGAAAATAAGCAGGGAGGTGGTGGCGTATGCCTTTAATCCCAGCACTCGGGAGGTAGAGTTAGGTGGATCTCTGAGTTCGAGGCCAGCTTGTTATACAAGAGCTAGTTCCAGGACAGGTCCAAAGCTACATAGAAACCCTGTCTCAAAAAACAAAACAAAACAACAACAGCTTTATGGAGAGATTGCTCCTCCTCTTCCAGAGGCCCCAGGTTAAGTTCCCAGCACCCACATGGCAGCTCACAACTGTCTGCTACCCTAGTTACAGAAAATCCAGCAAACATACATGCAGACAATATTGAAAATAACTGTCAACATATGGCCATGTAAACCAATCTTCAGATATACCATATTATACACAGCTGAAGGAACAAGTAAATTAGAAACTTTTCAAGTTGTTGGGATTGTTTGAAGTTAATACATCAAGGGGGGGAATTTTCTATTTTTAGTTAGAGACCTGCAAAGGTTTTTCCAGGTTATAAATGAGGAGCAAATAATGAAAATCTTCCTCTTGAAGCAGATGGGAACAAACAGAGAGAACCATAGCCAGACCTCCAGCAGAGAGTGAGATAGCTTGAAACACTCAGGATGTCTCCATTTAGTCCTTCCCCTCAGAGCTCAGGGAACCCTGGGAAAAGGAGATGGAAAAAGTGTAAAAGTTAGCAGGATTAGAGGACATTAAGAATTCACGGCCCTCTAAATCAAAAGGATCAAAGCCTCAAAGAAAGTGAGACATTATGTTCAGAGTCTGCACAGGTCTGCACCAACTGGAGTCTAAGAATTGAAAAAGAATGGAACAAATGTCCCCATCCCTAAGCCAGAGGCAATCTCTAGCTAATAACCATTTGCAAGTGAAAATTTAGTTTTCTCCAAGGAAGGTTCACTAGGAAAACAAACTACTCTTAAGAGTAGGCCCGTGCCCAGCAGTGAATGTGCACCAGAAAAAGAAACTCAATGATATCTTGAGAGGTTCCTTGTCTCACAGTATTGTGTCTGGGCTTTTCCATGTTTTTGTTTTGTTTTGTTTATAAATATATTTTCTTTCTCTTTTTACTTTGCAGCTCACACACACACACACACACACACACATATATATGACTTTTAGTGTTTCATGGGGTTCCTGAGTGTGCAAATGGTTGTGTCTCTATATCTATATCTCTTTCTTATCCCTTTTCTTGGGCTCTTTTTCTTGTGTTTTTTTTTTTTGGTTTGTCCTATTCTAATGTGTTAATTTTAGTTTTTTCATATATATATGAAATATATATGAATACACACACACACACACACACACACACCTTTTTATCCCTTAGAATTCTGGTTGTTTTCTAATGAGAGAGAGAGAGAGGAGGAGTGGATCTGTGGAGGGGTAGGTGGTAGAGAGGAACTGTGAGGAATTAAGGCAAGAAAACTATAAACAGAATACAGCATGCAAGAAGAAAATCTTTTCTTAAAAAATGAACAGAAAAAGGGAGGCTAGCACTTGAAGTTGAAGCAACTTGAAGGAAACAGTATTCTTGTCATACTATTATAGAATGGTCAACTCCAAAAGAGCTGACAACAGAGTTTCAAATTTTCATGTTTTCAGTGACAGCAGCTCATATATGCAGAACAAATGGTTGTGAGAAAACACAGACCAATGCAGCCTATGACAAGTTGGGACAGGCACCTCTCAAGCCAACATAAACAATGTTGAGGCCCATTCTGTCTATGGGCTTAATGACCACTCTTTTAAAACATATGTTGAGCTGTGGCAACTCGTTACATTGGCAGTGAGCTTACGTAAATAACTGTGGTACATTCAGAATGCTGAACCTTGACAGGTTGAAAACTTCATCATTAAAAACCTTACTAAGATTAAGATGAATATATGCATCCTCTACAATCTAATTTTCAAAAACTGTTGTCCCAAATATCAAATTGGGGAGCTTGTTTTAGAAACAGGTAACCTGGGTGAAAGACTGCACAAAACCATGCAAAAGATTTGAACTATCAATAGCAATCTTGTATGAGGACAAATTCTGTTTGCAAAACATGCACATCTTTCAGAACTGAGGTGACTCGCAAAATCTAATATGTCAGTGGTATAATAGTCTGCAGATAACCAAGTGGAGCAGATTAAGTCAGTGGCAAGGGCACACTCACAGAAACCTTTGAGAATAATTGCAACTTTGAGGGTAACTGAAACCTTCAGTTATCATCAATGGTTTTCATGCAATCTAATTTTATTTTTCTTTTTTCAACATATATTAAAATAAGTAGATAATTCAAATAGATAACACAGGGAATGTAGATATCTCAACCTAAATTTTGACAACTGAAATATTTGGAAGGAAAATATCTAAGAATATTTCTAGGATTTGAGAATCTTCAAAAGTTCCTTAGAGACAAAAAACAATAATAATAAAAAGGAAAATAGAAACAGACTCGATCTAATGTTAACAATAAATTGTTAAATCTTTAATTCTTACCTGAAATGTCACCCCATTAGGAAAAATAATAGGAATGCAACAAATCCAGAGAAAACAGGAATGGTTTGGGCCAGTGACTCCTGGCAGGATAGTTACATGACTTGAATAAGTTGCTAATAACAAGATAAACTAATTGAAAATGAGAAAAAGTCTAGAAATTCCAGAAAGAAATCTGTAAGTATAGCCAAAAGATACTTGAAAACAAAATTACTATAAAAATAGTCTGGAAAATGCACATAGTTAGCAAAATGAAATATCCGCCATTAGGTAGCATGTTAAACAACCAAGAAGTACAATTGTTGGTAAAACTGAAAAATGGTACAATAATTTTAGAAACAGATATGATAATTTGATTATATATACTTTTTTGCTGAATATGTTTGGTATTACAGAGAGATGAAAGGAGGCTATCTCTTTCTGAAATTCTATGAATATTTTATGTACACTTTTCAAAATCTTTTCTGCAGGAGACTTGATTTTGACATGTGTTTTTGATTCTAACATTATGTCATTATCATAAATGAATTGCACAAAATAACAGATTCACTATGATATTCCGATGCACATATTCCTTCTTGCTTCATTTTTCTCTTACTCCTGTTTTTCCTAATTGGTTTCCATTAAATTTTCATAATCTTTTCTTATATTACACATATGAGACAAATAGCATATTTGTACAAGTTTTTTTTTGTTTGAAGTTCTAGCATCAACACCATCATTTTTCTAGGAAAGGATTGATTTTATTTTTATAAATTGTACTTATTTTTATTTTATATCATTGGTGTTTTGCCTGCATGTATGTCTGTGTGAGAGTTTCAGCTCTTGGAGTTATATACAGTTGTCAGCTGCCATCTGCGTTCTGGGAATAGAACCCAGGTGCCCTGGAAAAACAGCCCTTAACCACTGACTCTTCTCATCAGCCCCTGATCCATTCTTTAAGAGAGTACTCCATTGTGTTCATATACTCCATTTCCTTTATCACTTTATCCACCAACTGACACCTATGTGAATTCCAAGTCACGGTGACTGGAAATTGTGTCATGGTAAGCATGGGTTTGCAGATGTCTCTGTGGTATGTTAACTTTGACTTCAACTGTATCTACAGCCATGGTATACGTGGATTTTTAGCTTTCTCTGCGCCTTTAATGATGATTTCAATAGTTCTTTGGCAGCTTCTTTTCCCAGCACACTTGTCAGCAATGGTTGTTCTCACTTTTATTGTAGTGAGATAGAATCTCAACTTCATTTTGGTTTGCACTTTTCAGATGGCTAAAGATTTTCATTGACCATAGATGTCTCATGTGTTCATTGATGATACATACTTTTTTTCTCTTAAATTGTGTCTGTTAAGGAAATGGGAGGAGGTGGCGGGGAAGAGACAGAAATGTTTAATAAATAAATAAATAAATTGTGTCTGTTCAACTAATTCTCCCACTTATCAATTGGATTACTCATTTTAATTGTTTTATTCTTTATTTAGTCTAGATATCAATCTCCTGTAATATGAATTATTGTCAAAGAATTTTATACCATTGGGTAATCTGTCTCTTCACTCTGTAAATTTTCCCTTTTGCTTCATAAAAGCTTAAATTGATTAAATTTGTGGATTCTTGTTATTATTACTTGAACAAAAGGAATCTTCAGTTAATCTTATCTATCTATAAATCTTGAAACATTGCTATTATTTGCTCCTGGAAATATAAAAATTTCAGGCCTGATATTAAAGGCTTAGATCCATTTCTCATCTGAATTTTGTATAGGATAATGGGCAGACATCTAGTTTTTGTCTTGTACATAATGATATCCAATTTTTCAGAAAATATTTGCTGGACAGAGTGTGTTTTTTCAATGCATTTTTGAGACATATTATGTTCATTTATTTTTAAATATTTTGCCAATTATAAAATCATTGTCTAAGATTTATATGAGTTTGAATATATTCTGACAGGTGCCTCACAATATGCATAATTAGAATGATAATGAAAATATTTCTGGAGACATTAAGAAAGCTATGTGGATAAAAATGCCTGCCACTTAGACCAGTGGTCTAAGTTTGATCCCAAAACCCACAAAATAAGATCCAGTAGCTGGTTCATCCAGGTTGGTCTCAGACCTCAGAAGCTGGGTCTTGAAGTTTGCCACCATATCCAAATAAGCAAATAATCATGATTATAACAGTTTTAATGTCTCTAGGTAAGTTATTACATACCACAATTCTGTTGCTCTCATTATTGTGCTGGGAGTCAAAACTAGGACTTGGAACATGATTAGCAAACACGCTACCATTGAGTCACATCCTCAGCCCGTTATCTACCCACTGTGAAATATTTTGGTTACATTCAATGGGTATGTTATTTATTATATTCAGATATATAAAGCATATTAACTCCTTACTAAAAATGCTACCCTTTCAATAGAGGGTGAAAATGGTTTCTTATTTACGTTCATTTCCATGTTGCTTACATTAACATATGGAATATGATAAAAACCATCAATGGATATTTGTTGAATGGAGTAAAAAGACTATCAGAGTGCAATCTTACACTCCTATAAATGTTTATGAGTGTGCTATTTATGTCTTCATGAAAATAGACATTTTAAGAGGCTGAATGACTTGCTGAATATTTATAGTTAATATATATTGCCAGAAATTGAAAAATGTTTTTCAATAATCTGGGTAGAATTGTTTCAGTGTTATAGAAATTAACTTAAAATATTCTGCAAAGCATGAATATACACACATCATTTAATAATAAGGAATGGATTGTAATTTGGGGAAACTAAAGCATATATAAAGTATGGGTGAATTGTGTGTCTGCACATTATCTCTTCAAATAATTTTCACATCTTATGAGGCCTTCAGTTAGATGCAATCATTTTTTTCCTTACATAGATTGAAAGAACTCTAAGAGTAGTATTTACACACCTGTTTATTTATCTTTAATATAAAATTTTGTGATTCTTTGATAGACTTTTTTAAATGCATAACTTTTTGCTTCTTTCTTTAAAAGTCAATTAGAAGGCATAGCATTGCTGGGAGTAGAAAAATCTTAGTTTATTTAAACTTTTTGCTTAAATTTAGGTTTGAGTCTATGTGCTTCCTGGATACTTTAGATAATTTCATGTATTACAATTGTCTTTGATAATTTCTATTAATACATCTAAGTCCTGCGCTTACTGTAGCACTTTCCAAATTAGATGTCTGAATGCCAGGAAGCCAGTTGTTTGCTTCCTTTGTCACTTTCTGAGGGTTAGGCACTTACTTCAAAGAAGTCAACTTCAGATTCAGCTAGAATCTCGCTCTGGCTGATCAGTGAAGATTGTTGGTAGAAAGCCAGAAAAGGAAATGAAGGCTTTCATGTTTCCAAATATAGGAAATACATATGTCTTGAGTGCCCTGTAATGAACTGTAAATAGCTCTTATAGATGCAAAGGAAGGGGAATTTAACCACGCGATTCCATTTAAAAACTGAAGCTGTAGGAACAGGAAGCTTGTGTTTATGTGCATTCAACATCCACTTTGTGCAAAACTGAAAAACTTGTGACATGCAAACCAAGACACTCAAATAAATCTAGCCCTTAGTATTTCTGTAAGCAATATCCCAGTCTGTCTATTAATTAAAAATATATTTTAGTTTTTAAAAAGTATGTGTCTTTGTGTTTTTGTGTGTAAGCATATATGTGTACACCCAATTGCCTGGGGAGGACAAAGAGATTGGATTGCCAAAAACTAGAATTATAGGCAATTATAAATTGCTAGATATGCTTGCTAGATCTCAAACTTGGATCCTCTGCAAAAGAAGTACATTTTGTTAACTGCTGGGTATTATCTCTAGTCAGATTATATTTCATTATTATATTGTGTTTGCTTCATTGTTATCATCATTATATTTATTTACCAATAATTTTATATGATTACTCAATTCCAAAGTGATCTGTCAGTGATATTAACTAGACACAAATGCTTTGTCAAACCAATCAGTAACTATTAGAGATTCCAGCTCATCATCCTTACCACACTACCATACTAATAGCCTTTTAAAATTAATTTAATTATGTATGTTTATGTGTATCTGTTATATGGAAAAATCTGATGCATATGCATAGCCTCATGACTGCAAGAAGGCAGTTGCCATTTCCATTACTTTCAACATTTAAATTGTTTTTGACTAAAGTGTAATTATTTACATTTTCTGTGAGTTTTGGGAGTAAGTAGTAACATTTTTTATTAACTTAAATACGAGTATGATTTCCTTAAAGAAAGCATCAGCATAGTGCACTTGAATAAACAGGTGACTCTGGTTCTGATCCAAATTAATTGTGTGAACTGGAATGGAGCTGATTCATTGGGTCTGTTTCTTTCTCTGTAAAGCAGACATTTGGTTGAATAAGTGAAGATAATTTTCTGGCACAAGCGCTATCATGTCACCTTAGATATTTTTTTTTTAAAACATCTATCAGTAAGGAACAAGTAAATGGGCTGTTAAGTTAAAGTACTTGCTATTGAGTCTAAAGACTGAGTTTGCTCTGTGGAACTCACGTGGTAAAATGAGAGACTTGACTTCTCTTTCTGCTTCATGACATATACTCAGGAGTACACACACATACACACACTTTAAAGCTTTAAAGATCTAATGGTATATAAACCTTGAGCAATCACAAAGCAGCAAGTCTCTTCATTGTGGTTTTAGAAGCAATTAATCCATTTTCAACATGCACAGTTGTTATTATTGTTGATGCTCGATTTTAAAGATTCTACCAGAGATGCCTCTTCATCTTTAAGGGTGTTCATGAACATTTACAGTTACAAGTCAAGCATAACATATGATTCTGATCTTTATTTAGTAATCAGCTATCAGGACTCCGACTCTCCATGCAGTGATCCTTCAACAGATAAAACTCGAGAACTTCTATGATTTCTTTCCATAATTTACTCTCATTTTAAAAAAAATATGGACATATTTTGAGATCTTGTACTTATTTGGCATTGAATATTTGTTTATTGAAATTTATGTACTTAGATCTGATTTTTAGGGTTTTTTTCATTCACTTTGACTTTAAAATGGTCAATCAAATACTAGGTTGTAAAAGTGAGCCACAATTAGTAGAAGAACAGGGCATATCTTCACCCAGTGTGAACCCCTGCTAGACTGAATGTTGGACATGTATTTGAAGATTGCCTTCAGATACTTCAAACCTGATGCTCATGTGCCGTTTTCTTTATGTGACACACTCATCAACTGAGACTTGGTCCTTCCTCTCATTCCTCCATATCCCCCAGCCCATATAGGAACTGGAATCTAATCTCTTTCATGATTGCATATTTTAAAATATTACACAACCCTTAAGACTTTGGCCACCTCTGAGAAAATGCTTCTCACTAACACTGATACCTCAGATATGTTCTTCAGTATTTTCTTCCACTAAAAGTGTTTGTTACTTTTTGCATACTACTTGAGAAAATACAATTAATTGTGTGTTTACAATTAATTAATTGTATATTGTATAATTAAATAATTACAATTAATTACCTAAGTGATATTCTGAACAGTAGCCAAATTCTTCTTGTTCCACACTCCTTCCTTTTCTTTATTCCTAGTGATGAATTTTTATAGTCCACTTTAAAGCAGGTGACCTGGGAAATGAATCTGTAAGCACACTCTTTTAAGAAAATGGCCAGGTAAATAGAGGGCAACTAATTCCATCCAGACTGGTATTTTGGTTTAGACAAGGACCAAAATAGATACTTTGAAAGTCTAAAGACTGTTCTTATAATCTTAGATCAGTGACAATATACTATGGCTCTCATTTTTTCATGTGTAGTACAAAAATCACCTTGGTTAATTTTGAACTTATATTTTATGCTCTGACAGAAACATATGAACAAGACTATAAAAACATAGGAATCAAGAAACTGGTTCCACTTTACACCCACAACCCAGGAGCTAGTCAAACATGGTGAAGAACTAGCTATCATTTATTTATAAATTTGTGCTTTGTTTTATATATGACTTTTGCATATAACTGTCTTCTTTTTCTTTCTCCTTAAGATTCAACTACATCCTTTCCCATTATGAATCATGGCAACAAACTTGTTGTTAGATCCTTCACAAAGATATGGTAATGAAAACAGAGCATCTGTGTTTGCTGATAACTGCACTCATACACAGAAACCTTCTCCACAGCATGTGACTATAGGTTAATACTGCTCACTCTCACAGACAATTGCTTTCATCCTTTCAACAAAATTATGCACTATTTAATTAATCAGTCATTCTCCACTGTCTGGTAAGAAGCCTACACTTTTGATTTTTCTTCTAGTTAAGGCCTCTATTTCTATAGAAGTAATGACTGACTTAAATTGCTCTAAGATGCACAGGATTGCTTGATTCCTTTAGCACCATGTGTCTATGCAGACAGCCACTTTATCAAGTTTTATACCATTTAATTGACTATCATCTATTACTAATTTATCATTAATCTTTTTATCATCAACTTAGCATGTATCTAGGTATATTGTATCAGTCATGCTCTGTCTATCATCTATCAATATATCATCTAATTACCTATTATTTGCATCTATCTATCTAATAATCTGTTATCTAAATATGTAATCTATGTATGCATCTATGAATTTATCATCTAACATCTGTTTTCATAAATCTTTAGTTAGTATATCATCTATATTTATCATCTATTGATCTACACATCTATCATTTATCAACTTAAAATATTTAAATTTTCGCTCATTTATATGTTACCTATATATCATTTGTCATCTATCACTTAACTATTACCTATTCATGCATCAGATAACTGATCTAATAATCTATCTTTGTTCTTCTTCTTCCAGCTTACATTTTTATTATCTATCTATATAAATCATCTCTTGTGCAACCTAAACTTCCACTTCTGCTTGCTTAAGTTCAGTGTGAATACCAAATGGGCACTGCACTGCTCCCTGCCCCATGTGTGTTTCTTCTCAGTCTATCTCCAATTCAGTTATTAAAACTTTGACCAAAAATTGAGTTTATTCTTTCAGACTCCTCTATTCATTCTATTGAGATTTCAACTAATCCTCAACACTTCTGATATTTCATTTCCTGAACCAAAATGGTTGGCTTACTAGGCTATTGGGATCACTGTCATCTGCTGTTCCTTTCTTGGAACAATATCACCAGACATCCAGACAACTCATGCACTCACTAACTCACACGGCCATTAATCCCCTGCTCAGCTGACCCATGTGTGGTGGTTAAGAATATATCCCATCACTTGCTAATTTTTCTTGCACTCACATGTTAACATATTCTTTAATTGGGTTATTTCATATTGTTATTTTCTTTGTGATAATAAGAATGCATGTTTTTTGACAATAATGTCTTTGTTCATTTCTTAATTGGCAAAAAGTGGAAGTTAAATAAATATATGTTTCCTAACCAGAAGAATCTTTGCTGTTTGTGGCAATAGTCTTCATCTGAATTCTACAATGTGGGCTTCTGTTATTCTGGTGTTTTCTTGTTTTAAATTTTAAAAACATTTTTGAGATTTTTATGTAATTACAAGTTTTCTCCCTTACCTTTCTCCCTCAAAACCTTTTTATAATGCCCTTTCCACCCTCAATAAATCCATGGCATCATCGTTTATTATTACATATGTAAATGTATATACATATTCATTCTAAATATAACCTGTTATGTTTACATAATATCATTTGTTCTATATAATATTGTTTGATCTATATAATATTATTTACATATTTAAAGTTTTTATTACTAATTAGCAAGTTTGCTACTTTGTCAATATTAGATTTTCTGTAATTTTAAAATATTGTTTGCTGTAGAAAAACTAGAAAGAACACATATTTTAAAAATTAAAAAATTTTATGCCTGTTTCTCAAGGGAAACAAGTAAAATGATTAAGGTTGTTTGGCCACTAGTCTTACATCTGTTAATTTCAGGAGAATATCTGTTAAGCTTCCTGGCTCTCTTGTCTACAATCTCCCTCTTCCTTCCGGTCCTAATTCAATTTCTCTGACAAGTTGGACATGATTTCTCTTAACACTTACATCCCCCCATCAAGGCAAATTCAGTCTGCTCAAACATATGGTCTCTTCTGGACAATATTTTAACTTTAATTTATTCTGCACACTCCTTTGACTTGACAGTCTCTAGGGACCCTGAATGCCTGGGCTGGAAGCAGATCAGATGGAGGTCTCTTGGACGTAGGGGCTAATAAGAGGATTGCTTAAGATTTCTCACAGACAGCAACTGTGCTGCATGGTGATTCCTGGGAAGATGGATGTTGCACAAATATCTACTCACTCCAGACAGAGAAATGACGACACACCAAAGGGAGAGAAATTTTTTTCAAAGTCTGACTTGATAAACCAAGTTTACAAAGGCCACTTACAGAAATGTGAGGGAGGTGTACTTCCAGAATCAAGGGGAGCTAAAAGGCAGCCCTCACTGAAATGTCACCCCACCATAGGGGTTATTGCAGGAAAGCTGCCACCCTGCAGGGTCTGCAGGGACTTCAACAGGTTGCAGTCTCTTCACCTCATCCCCCAATACTAGTTTCTAGCTTGTATAACCTGGGAGAGCTGTCAAGAGACATGCAAAGTTTGTTTACTCAAGAGTCAAAGGAGTATTGCTTCTCCTTTCTGGAGGGACTAATTCAACTCAGAACTCCCCAAGTCTAAGCAACCTCCTTCCACATTGAAATGTTCCATCTCCCAAGAAACTGTTGCTCAAAACAGCATCAATACGTACTGAATGTTCGTTACCAACCTTTGCAGTACTCAGTGAAAGCACAAGGTGCTAATATGACTCCAGAGAGCACACCATAATGTGGGATTCCCCTCTGTATGCTGTGAATATGTTTTATTACCATTGGTTAATAAAGTATCTACTTCAGCCTATGGCAGAGCAGACTAAAGCCAGGCAGGAAATCCAAACAGAGATATAGGGAGAGTAGGTAAAGTCAGAGAGATGCCACATAACTGCCGAAGGCCACAGTATCATGATGATACATAGATTAATAGAAATGTGTCAATTTAAGATGTAAGTTTTAGTTAATAAGAAGCCCGAGCTAATATGCCAAACAGTGTTGTAATTAATATAGTTCCTGTGTGATTATTTGGGTATGAACAGCTGGAAAATGAACAAGCAGTCTCTGTTTAAAATACCACACTATTATCTGCCCATACCAATATTCTTATTTAAAAGAACACAAAAATTGAGTTCCTTTTGCACTTTATTTCTGAGGATATTTGTTCTAGAACCCTTTTGTTGCTTTACCATTTAGAAAAAAGAAACCAATAAAAGTAAGATATACAAAGGCTCACAATCTTTGTGGATGATTAGTATTTACTTTCTTTCACCTTAATTGACATTTCCAAAGATAAATGGAATAAAGACTCAACAAGTCCATTACTTTCAATTCTATAGAGGAAATAGTAATTTTTAAAATGTCACCAATATGCACTGTATAAGCAAGCTTGAATATGTCAAACAAGCAAAGCTATTAGGAATTGTGTTTACAGAATCACTGGTGGTTCAATGCAATTAACAAACATGAACTAAGATGTAGTCATACATTCTTTCCTAAGGATGCCACTAAATTTGTTAAACTATATCATAGTTTTACAATAAATAAACATTTTCTTAATGAACTTACTTTGCAACAATAAATCACACAGATTTGCAGATATTGGCATGTTTAATAATGAAGGAACTCACAGTAATTGGCACAGTCAAAAGTAAAGTCATTTCTGAATGTTTTTCAGAAGAACTGTCAACGATATCAGTACAAAATCAATGCATGCATTATAATCATAAATCAAATATTGACAGTGCTTCTCATGTAACACACAATAGACAAACACTTCCAAAAACATCACTCACTTTCTTTTTTTTATAAAAGTGTGCAGTATGCTTGCCCAACAACAAGTGCTATTCTGGGAACCTGGGATACATCATAAAGAAGCAAATAAAAAGTTAAGGTTCCTGCAAGTATGGATGACTAATGTTAGCAAGGTCAACAATCAGAGTTTACTGTTGCAAGCTAAGTAAGTTGCTTTTTTATTTTTAGCTAAACTGTATATGACTAACCCCATCCATTAAATTTTGAGGCCAACTTGGTCTACCAAGTGAGTTCCAGGAAAGGCTTCAAAGCTATAGAGAAAACCAGTCTTGGAAAAAAGTCTAAATTATAAGGGTTAGAGAAATATCTCACCTTTGAAGAGAACTGGCTAATCTCCAAGAGGATGTAGGTTTAAGTCTCAGTACCCACATGGTGTTTGACGACCTACTATAACTCTGGTTATGGTTCACAAATATACATGAAAGCCATATACTGATTCCTACATAAAACAATAAATAAAATAAAATGAATTCCTTAATGAATTGTCTCATATTCTGTTCTGGTTTTGAAGTAGGATCTTTTCAGAGATAAAACAGATAAAATGAGCTCAATATAATGTACCACAGTCAATGTGATATGTATGTTTTTATATTAAGAAATTGAATATGAACACAAGATGTTTACAGGATTTCCTGGGAAAATAAAGAGATCAGAATGATATTTTGAAAAGCAAACTGAAGTAGAAATCAGAAAATCAACAAAGCTGTACAAGAGGGTCTGAAAATCCACCCTCACAGCTCTCAGAAGGAAAGAACCCTTCTAACAACTTAATATTGGATATCTAGATTCCAGAATGAAGATAAATTTTCTGATTTTATGACACCAGGTTTTGATGCTTTCTTCTGCCATAACAACAAAACAAGCAGAAAGACAGCCTGGAGAACGCTGTGGATAGTCACCTATTAGTGATTCTTAACTTTCCTCAAAGATCCCAACAGTCTTTGCCTAGATGGGATATTTACTTTTGTGTATTAACCACCTCCTGTTGTTTTAATCATGGTCAGGAAATCAAAGTAAGGTGCAAAAAGTGCTAGGAATAACTCACAAAATGATATTTCTAATTTTACTGTCTATGAATCAACTACTATGTTTTAAGCTGGGGCCAAGTCTCAGCTAGCTAGCTAGACAGATAGATAGATGACAGATAAATAAAAGATAGATGATAGTTAATACATATCATATAAGATAATACATAGATACATATATAAAGATAGATATAAATGACAGACAAAAAATGTAGCTGCCCTGGTTTCATTTCTAATGCTACAATAAAATATCCTGAGAAAATGTTTCTTAAAGGGTAAAGTGTTTATTTTAGCAAACAGAGCATCAAATTATATTCCAGAAGTGCAGGAAAGGCATGGGGCCAGGAATTTGAAACATCTAGGCATATTATAATCACACTCAAAAGTGAGAGAAACAAATAACATGCATGCTCACTTGCCCGCTTGTCCTCAGGTCAATGTTTGCACCCTTGTGCAGTTCTGGATCTATCTAAATCTATCTAAGTGATACCCACACTGTGCTGGGTAATCCCAGGTCAGAGAACTTAATTATGACAGACACTCATAGGCCATCAAATGAAGACAATCTCTCACTGAGGCTCTCTTCTCATGTAGCTCTAGGTTAGGTTGAGCTGACAGTAAAGCTAAGCATCTCAATGGTTATTTATGTATATGTGTTTGTACATATATACGTATATATATTTGAAAATAAATGCCATTTTATAGGTGAGTGAAAATGAGACTTGGAGAAAGTTTTAGAAAGTTAGTTTAAGACATTTTCTTAAAGACATTAAAAAGAAATGAAGAATAGAACATACGGGAGGGACTGACTAATATGGAAATTGTACGGTGCACTAAAAGCCATCATGAGACTCATTAAAGCCAAATTGAATTTTTCATCAGCATCTTTCTATATTTCATACAATTCTAAAGTAACATATTCATGGAAAATTAGGAAAACTACCATCAAGAGAAATGAACTATATATAAGCATTCACCTTAGACAACTTTTATTTTTAATGAAGTTTGTTCTTTCAAAATATAATTGCTACATTTGTAAGCAAAAGGACAGAAATGTAATTTTATGAGAGGATAAATGAAAAGTGTGAAGACTACCAAATTCTTAATAATAAAGAGATTTTATGTTTTTTATTCTATTTTATAATAATATTGAAAATTACCTGCTTGAATAAAATTATTCTAATAAAAATGTTGTTTATCATTCTCTGACCTTTCTGACTTTGGTACTGCTGCTGTCTTCCACCTGTGTAATTTTGACTCTGTGTGTGTGCTTGAGTGTGTGTGTGTGTAATTGTGTGTTGTGTGTGTGCGTGTGTGTGTGTGTAATTGTGTGTTGTGTGTGTGCGTGTGTGTGTGTGTGCGTGTGTGTGTAGTTAGAGTTAGGGTTAAGAGCTAGTATTAAGGTTAGAATTTTTACTGTTAACAGTCTATAGTCATGAAGCTATAGCAAGACCACATTGTACTTTTAAAATAGAGAAACAAACAAAACATATAGGAGTTTCTCCTCATGTTGCACTGCAAATGAGCCTGAGAGCTGTCCTGCCCTCACAGGACAGCAGCCATCACTTTCATGTCCCACAGATCCAGAATTGGATTGCAACGCACCTGTCGGTAGTCTGTGCGAAGCAAATAATGTTTTCTCATTAATCAAATGCCACTTATCTCATTTGCTTGAAGAAAACATACACAGCAGGAAAACTTCCTTAAAGAGTCTTTGCAGCATCACTCTTAAAAAGAAAGCAATTGTCCTCCATACAGGTTAAAAGGAATTAGAAAGTATTTATTTGTACTTTCTTCAGCTGGCATTGCTTTTATAAATTGAAACCCAAAACGAACAAATGAAAACTGAATTTCTTTCCATATGTATATTCTGTATGATGAATAAAATGTTTTTAATGATAGAAATAATGACATGGCATCCATTCTGGCTTTATTATTAATTAGCCGAGTCATAATCTACCATCTAGCTATCATCTATCCATGTAGCTATCATCTATTTAGTACGTGTGTGCATATATATGTGTACGTTTGTGTGTAGACTCCATTCATCCCAAGTGTTTAGATAATAATTTTAAGTCATGAAACTTCTTCTTTTTTTTTTCAACATTTTTTTATTGATAAAAGAAGAATAAAGAAAAACAAACAAATTTCCACCTCCTCCCAGCCTCCCCTTTCCCTCCCCCTCCTCCCACTCTTCTCCCTCTCCTCCCACTCTTCTCCCCCTCCTCCCACCCCTCTCCCCTTCCCCCCACTCCTCTCCCCCTCTCTCTCCAGTCCAAAGAGCAGTCAGGGTTCCCTGCCCTGTGGTAAGTCCTAGGTCCTCCCCCCTCCGTCCATATCTAGGAAGGTGAACATCCAGACTGGCTAGGCTCCCACCAAGCCAGCAGATTGCGTAGGATCAAAACTGCATGCCATTGTCCTTGGCGTCTCATCAGCCCTCATTGTTCGTCATGATCAGAGAGTTCAGTTTTATCCCATGCTTTTTTTGGTAATAGTCCAGCTGGCCTTGGTGAGCTCCCAGTAGATCAGCTCCACTGTCTCAGTGGGTGGGTGCACCCCTCATGGTCCCGACTTCTTTGCTCATGTTCTCCCTCCTTCTGCTCCTCATTGGGACCTTGTGAGCTCAGTCCAGTGCTCCAGTGTGGGTCTCTGTCTCTATCTCCATCCCTCGCCAGATGAAAGTTCTAAGATGATATGCAAGATATTCGTCAGTATTGCGCTAGGATGGGGTCATTTCAGGTTCCCTATCCTCAGCTGCCCAAGGAACTAACTGGGGACCTCAGCTTGGGCTCCTGGGAGCCCCTCTAGGGTCAATTCTCCTGCCCACCCTAAAGTGGGTCCCTTAACTAAGGATTGTGGTTCCGTGCTCCCCTATCCAACCTTCCTTTATCCCGATCCTCCTATTTCCCCAAGTCCCCCCTCCTTCCCTTCTACCTTTTCTCTCCCCATCTCCCCTTACCCCCTTCCCACCCCACCCCCAAGATCCCACTTTTCTCCCCGGCAATTTTGTCTACTACCCTTATCCAAGAGGATAACGATATGTTTTTCCTTGTGTTCACCTTCTTACTTAGCTTCTTTAGGTTCGCCAATTGTAGATTCTGTGACCCCTATTTATGGCTAGAAACCAATTATGAGTGAGTACATCCCATGTTCTTCTTTTTGGGTCTGGGATACCTCACTCAGGATAGTGTTTTCTATTTCCATCCATTTGCAAGCAAAATTCGAGAAGTCATTGTTTTTTACCGCAGCGTAGTACTCTAGTGTGTATATATTCCATACTTTCTTCATCCATTCTTCCATTGAAGGGCATCTAGGTTGTTTCCAGGTTCTGGCTATTACAAATAATACTGCTATGAACATAGTTGAACAAATGCTTTTGACATGTGATAGAGCATCTCTTGGGTAAATTCCCAAGAGTGGTATTGCTGGGTCCAGGGGTAGGTTGATCCCGAATTTCCTGAGAAACCGAAACACTGACTTCCACAGTGGTTGCACAAGATTGCATTCCCACCAGCAATGGATGAGGGTACCCCTTCCTCCACAGCCTCTCCAGCAAAGGCTATCCTTGTTGTTTTTGACTTTAGCCATTCTGACAGGTGTAAGATGGTATCTCAAAGTTGTTTTGATTTGCATTTCCCTGATTGCTAAGGAAATTGAGCACGACCTTAAGTATCTTTTGGCCATTTGAAGTTCTTCTGTTGAGAATTCTCTGTTCAGTTCAGTGCCCCATTTTTTAATTGGGTTAATTAGCATTTTAAAGTCTAGTTTCTTAAGTTCTCTATATATTTTGGAAATCAGACCTTTGTCTGTTGCGGGGTTGGTGAAGATCTTCTCCCAGTCAGTAGGTTGCCTTTGTGTCTTAGTGACAGTGTCCTTTGCTTTACAGAAGCTTCTCAGTTTTAGTAGGTCCCATTTATTCAATGTTGCCCTTAATGCCTGTGCTTCTGGGGTTATACCTAAGAAGCGATCACCTGTGCCCATCTGTTGTAGGGTATTTCCCACTTTCTCTTCTATCAGGTTCAGTGTTTTCGGGCTGATAATGAGGTCTTTAATCCATTTGGACTTGAGTTTTGTGCACGGTGATAGATATGGGTCTATTTTCATTCTTCTACAGGTTGACATCCAGTTGTGCCAGCACCATTTGTTGAAGATGCTTTCTTTCTTCCATTGTATACTTTTAGCTCCTTTATCGAAAATGAGGTGTTCATAGGTTTGTGGGGTAAAATCCGGGTCTTCTATACGATTCCATTGGTCGACTTCTCTGTTTTTATGCCAGTACCACCCTGTTTTCATTACTGTAGCTCTGTAATAGAGTTTGAAGTCAGGGATGGTAATGCCTCCAGAAGATCCTTTATTGTATAGGATTGTTTTGGCTATCCTGGGTTTTTTGTTTTTCCATATAAAGTTGATTATTGTCCTCTCCAGCTCTGTAAAGAATTTTGATGGGATCTTGATGGGGATTGCATTGAATCTATAAATTGCCTTAGGTAGAATTGCCATTTTTACTATGTTGATCCTCCCAATCCAAGAGCAAGGGATGTCCATCCATTTTTTGGTATCCTCATCAATTTCTTTCTTCAATGCCTTAAAGTTCTTGTCAAATAGATCTTTCACTTCCTTGGTTAGATTTACCCCAAGATATTTTATGCTGTTTGTGGCTATCGTGAATGGAGAAGCTTCTCTGATTTCCCTCTCTGCTTCCATATCCTTTGTGTATAAGAGGGCGACTGATTTTTTGGAGTTGATCTTGTATCCTGCCACATTACTAAAGCTGTTTATCAGCTGTAAAAGTTCTTTGGTGGAGTTTTGGGGGTCGCTTATGTACACTATCATATCATCTGCGAATAACGAAAGTTTAACTTCTTCCTTTCCAATTCGAATCCCCTTGATCCCATTATGTTGTCTTATTGCTATTGCTAGAACTTCCAGCACTATATTGAAGAGGTATGGCGAAAGTGGACAGCCTTGTCGTGTTCCTGAGTTAAGCGGGATGGCTTTGAGTTTCTCTCCGTTTAATTTGATGTTAGCTGTCGGCTTGCTGTATATAGCTTTTATTATATTTAGGTATGACCCTTGTATCCCTAATCTCTCCAATACTTTTAACATAAATGGATGTTGAATTTTGTCGAATGCTTTTCAGCATCTAATGAAATGATCATATGGTTTTTTTCTTTCAGTTTATTTATATGCTGGATTACATTGATAGATTTTCGTATGTTGAACCAGCCCTGCATCTCAGGAATGAAGCCTACTTGATCATAATGGATAATTTTTCGGATGTGTTCTTGGATTCGGTTTGCCAGTATTTTGTTGAGGATTTTTGCATCGATATTCATGAGTGAGATCGGCCTGTAATTCTCTTTCCTGGTTGAGTCTTTGTGTGGTTTTGGTATCAGAGTAACTGTAGCTTCATAAAAGGAATTTGGTAATGACCCTTCTGTTTCTATATTGTGAAATACATTAAGGAGTATAGGTATTAGGTCTTCTTGGAAGTTCTGGTAGAATTCCGCGTTGAAACCATCTGGCCCTGGGCTTTTTTTGGTAGCGAGGTTTTTGATAACCTCTTCTAATTCTTCGCGACTAACAGGTCTATTTAGATTGTTCACCTGGTCCTGATTTAACTTTGGTAAATGATATTTATCTAAGAAAGTATCCATTTCCTTTACATTTTCCAGTTTTGTGGCATATAGGCTTTTGTAGTAAGATCTAATGATTCTCTGAATTTCCTCTATGTCTGTGGTTATGTCCCCCTTTTCATTTCTGATCTTATTAATTTGCAAATTCTCTCTCTGCCGTTTGATTAGTTTGGATAGGGGTTTGTCAATCTTATTGATTTTCTCCAGGAACCAGCTTTTTGTTTCATTGATTCTTTGGATTGTTCTCTGTGTTTCTATTTTATTGATTTCAGCCCTCAGTTTGATTATTTCCAGTCTCCTACTCCTCCTAGGTGAGTCTGCTTCTTTTTTTTCTAGAGCTTTCAGGTGGGCTGTTAAGTCTCCAATGTGAGCTTTCTCTGTTTTCTTTAAGTGGGCACTAAGTGCTATGAACTTTTCTCTTAGGACTGCTTTCATAGTGTCCCATAAATTTGAGTATGTTGTTTCTTTATTTTCATTGAATTCCAGGAAGACTTTAATTTCCTTCTTTATTTCTTCCTTAATCCAGGTATGGTTCAGTAGTTGGCTGTTCAGTTTCCATGACTTTGTGGGCTTTCCGGGGGTAGCCTTGTTGTTGAATTCTAACTTTAATCCATGGTGATCTGATAAGACACAGGTGGTTAATAATACTTTTTTGTAACTGTGGATGTTTGCTTTGTTACCGACTATGTGGTCGATTTTCGAGAAGGTTCCATGAGCTGCAGAGAAGAAGGTGTATTCTTTCCTATTTGGGTGGAATGTTCTATAGATGTCTGTTAAGTCCATTTGTTTCATTACCTCCATTAATTGTCTTATTTCTCTGCTAGATTTCTGTCTGATTGACCTGTCCATTGGTGAGAGAGGAGTGTTGAAGTCTCCTACTATTAGTGTGTGCGGTTTGATGGCTGCCTTGAATTTTAGCAATGTTTCTTTTATGTACGTGGGTGCTTTTATATTAGGGGCATAGATGTTCAGGATTGAGACTTCATCCTGATGAACTGTTCCTGTTATGAATATAAAATGCCCCTCTCCATCTCTTCTGATTGATTTAAGTTTGAAGTCAACTTTGTTAGAGATTAGTATGGCCACACCTGCTTGTTTCTTAGGTCCATTTGCTTGATAGGCCTTTTCCCAACCCTTTACTCTGAGTAGGTGCCTGTCTTTGTGGTTGAGGTGTGTTTCTTGTAAACAGCAGAATGTTGGATCCTGTTTTCTTATCCAGTCTCTTAGCCTGTGCCTTTTTATAGGTGAGTTGAGACCATTGACATTAAGTGATATTAATGACCAGTGGTTGTTAACTCCGGTCATTTATTTTTAGTCGTAGAGTTTGTGTGTATCCCTTCTTTGGTTTGTGTTGATGAAGGGTCTCTAGATGCCTGAGTTATTGTGGTCATTATTGGACTCCTTGGTTAGTGATTTTCCTTCTATTACTTTCTGTAAGGCTGGATTTGTGGCTGCATATTGTTTGAATTTGTTTTTATCCTGGAAAATTTTATTTTCTCCATTTATAGTGAACGAAAGCTTGGCTGGGTATAGTAATCTGGGCTTGCATCCATGGTCTCTCAGTTTCTGCAGTACATCTATCCAGGACCTTCTGGCTTTCATGGTTTCCATGGAAAAGTCAGGTGTAAGTCTGATAGGTTTACCTTTGTAAGTAATTTGGCCTTTTTCCTTTGCCGCTCTTAATATTTTTTCCTTATTCTGAATGCTTTGTGTTTTGATAATTATATGGCGAGGGGATGTTTTTTTTTGATCCAGCCTATTTGGTGTTCTGTATGCTTCTTGCACCTTCATAGGTATATCTTTCTTTAGGTTGGGAAAGTTTTCTTCTATAATTTTATTAAATATATTTTCTGGACCATTGAGCTGCACTTCTTCTCCTTCTTCTACTCCTATTATTCTTAGGTTTGGTCTTTTTATTGTGTCCCATATTTCCTGAATGTTTTGTGATGAGAGTTTGTTGGACTTGCTGTTTTCTTTGATCAGTGTGTTTATTTTCTCTATGGTATCTTCAGAATCTGAGAGTCTTTCTTCTATCTCTTGTATTCTGCTGGTTATGCTTGTTTCTGTAGTCTCTATTCGTTTACCTAGATTTTCCATGTCCAGCCGGCCCTCTGTTTGTGTTTTCTTCTTTGCCTCTATTTCAGTTTTCAAGTCTTGAACTGTTTCCATTATCTGTTTGATTGTTTTTCCTTGGTTTTCTAGGGTATCATTCACTGATTTATTCAATTCTTCAAACTTTCTGTTATATTTCTCATCCATTTCTATAAGGGCGTTTTTTACATGCTGTTTAAGGGCGTCAATAACTTTCATGAAGTCAATCTTTTCTCCTTCTTGATTAAGGTGTTCATGTCCTTCCGTTGTGAGGTCGCTGGTTTCTGGTGGCTTCATGTTGCTTTTCAGTTTGTTGGGCGAATTCTTGCCTTGGCGTCTGCCCATCTCTTCTTCCAAATACTCCCTTATGGATCTTCTTTTACCAGATCAGGTCTCCTTGCCTACCCAACGCGGCCTCCCCAATGTTGGCTCTCCTGGCACCAAGGGATCTGGTCTCCGTGCCCAACACTGGCTCGTCCCAATGCTGATTCTCCCCACTGCTGGTTCTCCTGGGGCCAAGAGATCAGTCCTCTGTGCTGGTTGGGCAGCTCGCAAACAAAGCGCCTACCCTGCTGGGTGCAGGCAGGCCACAGAAGCAAAGGAACTGCAGCCCGCCTGGACGCAAAAGAGGGCGGGGAGTGGGGGGGGGCAAGTGGGGAGGGCTCTGGACGGAAGCTGGGTGGGCCAGGAAGAAAGAGGCAGTACCCAGGGAATAGAGGTCCTGCAGAGAGCCCAAGAAAGACAGGAGGCCAAGGGACCCCCGAGATCCCTGTCCCTGGCTGGCGCCGCGGGCCAGAAACTCACCCCAACGCTGGTTCTCCTGGGGCCGAGAGATCAGGCCTCCGTGCTGGTTGGGCAGCTCGCAAACAAAGCGCCTACCCTCCTTGGTGCAGGCAGGCCACCGAAACAAAGGAAGTGCAGCCCGCCCGGCCGCCCCGAGGACTGGGACCCAGCTCCCAATGCCACGCGCCAAAAGAGGGCAGGGGGGGGCAAGTGGGGAGGGCTCTGGACGGAAGCTGGGTGGGCCAGGAAGAAAGAGGCAGTACCCAGGGAATAGAGGTCCTGCAGAGAGCCCAAGAAAGACAGGAGGCCAAGGGACCCCCGAGATCCCTGTCCCTGGCTGGCGCCACGGGCCAGAAACTCACCCCAACGCTGGTTCTCCTGGGGCCGAGAGATCAGGCCTCCGTGCTGGTTGGGCAGCTCGCAAACAAAGCGCCTACCCTCCTTGGTGCAGGCAGGCCACCGAAACAAAGGAAGTGCAGCCCGCCCGGCCGCCCCGAGGACTGGGCACTTCTTCTTTTTTTAAAGTCATTACTGTTTTTATTAGTTGATCTTTGAACATTAAGGAAACCATCATTTATTTTACCCAAATAAATAGGTAGGAGAAAACCTACTTCTCCTAGCAAATCTGGTCACATCATAGGTATCACAGAAAGACATCTGTGTAGTAGGTATGTTTCTAAGACCCAGACCATGTCTCTCTTGGAGAAGTAATACTGATACAAATTAAAAAACATCATGTTTGAGTTTTTTTATGCAGTTGATAAGCACGTGGACCATAATCATTCCACTTTCATCAATTTGTCATGTTGGCCCTGGGTAGTGATTTATTATCATTGATTCACAGTAATTCTATCTATAAAAAAGTAAAATTTTTAAGTATTCTAATTTTTACATATTTTTATATGTAAATGCTAACTACTTAGATTATGTCTATAGAAGTATGCTTGTACATAAAATTTATAGATATAAACATGATTTAGCAACTGTGAAAATATAAATTGTATTAATCAAATATAATAGCAATTAAACTCTATGAAATGCAAGTAATTGTTCACTTTATATAATATCCAAAATATGTGTTCTAAATAAGTTCACTAATATCACCAGGGCTTAACTTGTCGCAGTTACGACTCTTGTGAGTTATAATTCTAGAGTTTTTCATAGAAAATATTACACATTATTTTCAAACACTGCGGTTCTCTTCAGATCATGATTGTATGTACATATGTAATAGTCCATTATTAAATAATGTTTGAAAACAATCAAGCTTTTGTGGTGTATATGATTTTACATTATAGGATCTTCTGTGTGTGAAGAGGCTTTTGCTTTTTTTACCAAGTCAATATTTTTTACCATGAACAGAGATTGTTCTCCATCTTAGGATTGCTTACAGTTTTGTGTAACAGTTTATCAACAGCAGTGAGAGCGGGAACTTACACAGGGAAGATATCTGGAGGCAGGAAGTGATGCAGAGGCCAAGGTTAGCTGCTGCTCGTTGGCTTGTTTCCCATGGCTTGCTCAGATTTCTTATAAAATCCAGGGCCATCAGCCCAGAGATGGCACCACCCACAATTGACTCGGCCCTCCCACATCAATCACTAATTAAGAAAATGCTCTGAAGTTTTGCCTAGAATCCAGATCTTAGGAAGAGATTCCTCAATAGAGGCTTTCTCCACTCTGATGACTCTTTCTTGAGTCAAGTTGGAGTAAAACTAGCTAGCACACTTCCCAAATCATGGTTCTGCGACATTGTCACTGGCTAGATATGAATCCTTACCACATGGAAAGCTTTGACCTGACCACAGATTTCATCATTGCTTATTACCTTCTCAGAGAAAGTCAATTTTGAGAGAGGCATATGAAAATTCTGACACCGATTTTAGAAAATTACATGAACAAATGTGGAAGCCATTATTCCAGTACCAATCAGGATAAGTGCATCCAGATAGAATTGGAAACCCTAACCAAAAATCTGCCACATACTTCACCAGATTCTTTTCACCTTGTTAATAAAAGTTGAATATCTGAATACAGCTCAATAGTGCAAGGAAACCTGTGTCCTGGAAAATCTCCTTTAGATAAAGCCTTTTGGAGCAATTTAGTTTGATCTGAATGTTCACCAGAATTTTAAGAATGAAAATAGTATGGTGGTTGAATACTTAGGACAGTCCCTTACTCTTGGTAAAAATCTAGTTGATTATGATTTTTAATAAACTAAATATACTTCAAAGCTAAAAGGGCATGATTTCCAGCTCTGTCGAATTCCACACTATTTAGCTAGTATGAACTGAAAAGAAGCAGAATTTAGTGGTTGAAAATTTTCTCTGGGGTAGTTCCTCAGTGACTCTATGTTCCTTTTTCCCCCACTCTGTCCTTTAAGCTCTAGAAATCCTCACTCACAAGTCTTATTTGATGGTGATGATGATGGTGATGGTGATGGTGATGGTGTGTGTGTGTGTGTCCCTCATATAATTAATACCCACATCTTTGGCACTTTAATAGTAACATGATACAGGAAGTATTCTCAAGCAATACAGCTATTTTGTTAAGCAGGCAGTGATGCTGACTTGCCATTTCCATTGAGGCAATTTGAAGTTGTTATTTTTATTTACTTTCAGATTGGGATAAGACAAGATTTCATTTACAATGTTTCTATGGCTTGGATGCTATGGTGAAGGAAGTGCAATTTCACTGTTACTTAGATTATATATTTGAGGTTGTCTAATATTAAGACATCCTAAGAGAAGCTGTTTTCATATGCAAAGGGGTCTCTATGTACCCTTATGCTGATTTTGCTGACATTTGCATTGATATGCATGTCTTCCCTGGTAATGAGAATGAAACTACCATTCTTCTAGGGGATGACTTGTAATACTTCCCAACACTTCCTCTAAGTGTAAACTGATGTACATTCTTACTAACGAGGCTTTTTTTTTCTTGACATGATTTGAATGCCATCTTACTCCAGACTTATAATGACAGGTCTGGGTGTGTGTTCAGAAATGACATCTAGAAAGCGTCCATATTTTCTGATGTTTAGCTTACTGCACAGTTCATTCACTGTCCTTTTCTCTGAAATTTGTACAATAAACAATCATAGAAAAAGTGCCTTAAATATGTATTGAATAAATTGTTTAAATGGACTTTTCTAGAAATGTGTGAGAGAAATGTTTGATAATATGGAGTCATGTGTATGTTCCTCGAAAATAATTTTTATTCCCCCACATGATTGAGGTTATTTATTGGAACTGTTCTACAACATACTATACACAATCATGCACTTCTTTTTTCTATTTTATTAATAAATTTTATATTTTGACAACTTTTGCGTGTGTACATAATAAATTATAATTATCTTCACCACTAGCCTTTTTTATTTCCTTCCTACCTTTATCTATCTTCCTATTAGTAATCTCTTTTCCATGTACATGTACTTTGGCTTTTATTTTATGACCTATCGAGTTTAACCTGACCTATCCTGAAAATACTGTGTGTCAATTGGCAAGTATGGACATGGGGGAGGCTCATGCAGCCATACCATTAAAAAGGTAGCTGGTGACTATTGGGGATGCTGAGAGAGGTCGTAATTATCTCTGGCTGTGTGTTCACATATATTATTTTCTGATTTTTTTCATTAGGCTCTTAGTTTTTTAAGACTATCACAATTAGAGCTGAAATATAATGATCTTAGTTATTTTTCCTTTGCTGTGATAAAATGTTATGACAGGAAGAACGTAAGAAATAAAGGATTTACTTAGCTCACACTTCCATATTGTAGTATGCCAGTCTATCGTGGCTAGGAAAGTCACCGCAGAAGGCGGTTAGGAGGATTTTTCTGTAGTATATCCAGTCAGAGGAACAATAAATGATGCTCAGCTTGCTTTCTTTGCTTATGTAATCCTAGATCCCCTGCCCAGAGAATGGTGATCCTTGTAGTGGCCAAATATTCCCATCTCATTGAACATAATCATGATGATCCCACGTGAACCTGCTATATGCTAGCTAAATCTAGACAATCCTTCACTTATAATTCCTTCACAGAGGATTTTACACTATGCAAATTTGACATTTTAATATAGTTATCACACTTAAATTATATCCTTTTTCATTCAATAATCTTATTCTCATTTTAAAGATAATATCTGTGGATCACGAAATTTGATATAAAGGTTGTGTTATTTTATAAGAGATAAAATGTAAGTAAATCATCAGTCTATGACTATGAACTCATTACTTGAAGCAACTCTACAATTTTGGGCAAGTCTTTATTATTTAACCGACAGGTGACATTGGAAATTTTGTTCACATACAACTGGATATTTTGAATTATATACATTACCCATCACAGGTCATTTTAGTGGTGATGGTATATATCTTGCAATGGGACAGAAAACTTATCAGTCCCTAAATTTAGAGAGGTTGTAGGAAGAGACCTGTTGTTGTTGGGAGTATCTGTGAATCTGAAGGTTACTCCCCTGCATATACTCTATGATAGAAGTAGGATTACATCAAAATATGATTTTTGCTATGATTGGTTAGCAGCAATATTTTAAAAGTGAATAGGCATGTTTCTTATTAAGATATTAAAGATGAGAACAAACAAAATTTCATGTAACATGTCCTGATTGTGGAAATATATCATAATTCATAACAGGTTCAGTATGTCTACAGTAACCTTTGAAAGTGTTGCTTCAAGACAGCTTGCAAAGAGCATGAAGTCAGCAGGCTTTGGACTGACAATCAATTGCCAGAGTGTATTGAGGTCTCTAACTGAGGCATGTCCGCAGGTAGAGTGCACATTAATGAGGTTTTAGATTGAAAAGCAGTCCGTATACGTGGGCGTATGCACATGTGTGTGTTAGAAGTAGCAGTAAGAGTTGTAGGGCATCCTATGTCCCATTAGCAGTAATTAAAAAATTAAAAATCTTCTGAGGTCTCAATCGCTGCTTGTTTTACATAGTCTTGATCAGAGTATAGAAAAAATATTCCTTCATGTGACAATTTGTTTCCTTGGTGTACACTTGCACCCTAAAATGTCTCGACCGTATACTTAAATGTATATGTATGTAATTGCCAAGAATATCACTATATGCTTTTGATGCAGTCAAGCGTATAGCATCTTATAAGGTTGGATTTCTTAAGAAAATAAAACATTTCTTATATTTTTATGACATAATATTGCTTTGATTTTATAGTTGAGGATAAGAGGATTGTGAATGTTAAGTAATTTCCAAAGATTACTTAGAGAGAATAGGAAGGTTCCACTTAATCATTTTCAACAAAAGGAGGGTATGTGATATTTCAGTGGGTTGTTGTGACATTTTTTTTTAGCATTTCAACATTTTGAGTATCACTGTTGTCATTTACCTATTTTAAGTTTATTTTACTTTTTGATTTTTATTTATGTATATAATTGTGTGTGTGCGTGCGTGCGTGTGTGTGTGTGTGTGTGTGTGTGTGTGTGTGTGTGTGAAGGTATACCATATGCATACAGGTGTCTCTGAGAACCAGAAGAGGATATTGGTTCCCCTGGAATTGGAGTGACAGGCAGTTATAAGTCAAGCAAGGATATTAGGAACAAAACTTGAGTCTTCTGAAAATTTAGCTAGTGCTTTAACCTAGGAGGTACCTCTCTAGTTCCCGTTTGCCTTTGTATGAAAGGTCTGTGTACCCGGCAGATCTTCACAGATGGGTTATACTTTCAAAAAGAAAAAAAATGCAATAATTCTGAAAAATTACAAGAATATACCAACTTTATTTCCTCACTTTTTGGGTTCTATTTTACTTTCTTTTTCAAAGTAACTAGGGACACTGCAAAAATTCAAATAAATGGTACTAATACACATTCTTCCTATTTCACCAGAAAATTAAACTTATATTCTGAAATTCCGTATCTTTTACACATCTTTGAAAGACAATGCCTTCTTATATTACTCCTACATCTTTTCTTTAGCAAATTAGTAAACTGCAATATCAATAAAAGTAAACACTAAGAAATGAATTTCTGATCTATATCATCTGAGCATCACTTATTAAACAACATCCATTCTTGATAATGCTAAAAGCCAAAGTAATTGATTTAATGCATTGAGTTGGAAGCCTGACCTGAAGAAATTATTGTGTAGGTTATTGTGCATTTTGTTTTCTCTTGCTATTCATACTCAGTGACATCTTTCTCACATTCCTCCTTTATTCCCTCTACCTCCTCACGGTATAGAATGAAACCCTTGGTATGAGCATGCTATCAGGAAACGGAAAATATACAGAGTGATCATTGGGCTTCTCTAAGAAGTGGAGGCCTAATTATCGTGAAAAAGGAGACAATATATATTGTCTGTCAACTTGTATGAATTAAATGTGTGTATTGAGGAGGACGACTTTTGCTAATCACATAGTTGAATGTGCCATGGTAAATTTTTCTCAAGGTGAAATGATGCTACTCATGTAAAATCTTCAAAGTTAACCAATAACTACAGAACTCCCATATTTAAGGCATAGGTAGTTATGGAATATACTTTAGTAGTCATAAAGGAACAGTACCTGTACATTAAAGAGAAATGCCAGCAGTACATTGGTAATGAAACTTCTGCAAAAGCTCTGGTAACTTAAAGTCTGCAGCTACATTGTTCAAACTTGTTATAACAAATAACAGAGCATGTAGAAACTACTGATATTCCTGTAAAATACACTAAGAAATCAACAAATAGAAGGAAAGTTAAATAAGGTAAAATCCAGAAAAGAAGCTAAACAAGATAAAATGTCACCATCATGTCACAAGCAACGCCCCATCTCCATAACATGCCATTTCTTCAAGGGCCAGTATCATGGGAAATGTGTGAGGTCAGTTTTAGGAAATGTAAAAGCATAGTTAAATTCATAACACTTGTAATTTTGCTAAATTGATGACCTCCTGTGTAAGGATAATGACTGTTGACTGCAGAAGATGCTTGCTCATCCAAGTGACCATCCTCAACAAGGCATAAAGTACTCCAATGTTTTCACAGGAGAATATGTATGTATGTATGTATGTATGTATATATCACATATAATATATAGGAGAAATATATAGATGTGTGTTTGCAAGTATTCATTGAGTTTAAGAAAAGTGTCTGCATGAAAATAAATATAATATGTAGAATCCTGTACTTTAAGTGGTAGCCTTCCTAATTTATGTTTATCCAATGACAGTCTTCAACCTTTATACTCACTTCCATTTCATGAATTCAGGAAGAAGATAGGCTTCTCTGTCACACTCCTATAAAACCCCAAGCTTAAAAATGTCAAATACCAATTTTCTCAAGTATAGAACTTTCTGGAGCTGGCAGAGGATTAAATGAGATCATGCGTGTTAAGAATTTAATATAGTGCAATCTCAAGCTTTGCCACATGTCATCAAAATAATATCACACACCACTCCAGCACCACTGCATGCCAGGCTTTTCTCTACATTACTTAATTCCACCCTAAAAACACATTTCTGACACAGTCGTGACATTATCAAGTAAGAACATGGAGCAACTGACAGGTGAAGCAGATGTTTGTAGTTCTGGTAACTACCAAGGAACTATATTTGGATTTTAATCTTTGCATCCTGATGTGGAGCCCCATGTGTTCTTGGGAATGCTTACACAGATAGCCTCTTATGCTAAAGTCTTAGAAGCAGAATGTTGATTATATCTCATTCATTATATATTATCCGTCCTGGACATAAAAAGAGAGAGAGAGAGAAAGAGACTAAATGGTAGATGCAGTCATAATACTGATGGATGAGTGTGGGCAAATATTTTATTGGCTTGAGTTTGGGATGCTCAAAAGATAATTACTACTTTGATGTGTTCTAATTAATGGAGAGTAAAAATAATTGAAAAGTCAAGGGTGATACGCAGATGAAGTCTTGAGTGATTACATATTGTTAATATGGGCAGTGACATGTCAAGGATGCCAATGCCTCAGACTAATGAAAATGGCAAGGCCTTCCCCAGGTCAGTATCAGTAGAATGTCAAGGCATTCCTGTGACCCAGCTGTGGATGATTTCAAAATGTTGACCTGTGGATGAAAGTTGTATGTGCAAAAGTACCTAATCGAGTGTTTTTTCTCCCAGACGACTATGATCTTAGTCCCCCTCCATACTAATCCCCTACAGAAAGGCCCTCTGAGAATATGTCAACTACTGCCTTGTTCCTGTGTAAAATGAATGAGCTGAGTACCTGGGTTGCTGCCGTATCTCCATCCAAGGATATGATCTGTGGATCTGAGCTTTAAATCATTTGTGCCTCTCAATCAATCTCTGTCAGGGTTCGAGGACCCAGTTGCATGGGCTGTGGTTCCTGGGATGATAAACACAGTTTGAGAAGTAGTATTGTAAAGGAGACATGTACCAAATAGTGGTGGTGATTCTGGGAGAGATCAGGCAGCAGGCAGAAAGTAAAGAATATCGTGGTCTTAAGAGGAAAGCTAAGAACGCTTTGAAAAAACATAGTATTATTAGCAAATTATGCTCACAAACTTCTTGGTGATTGTAAGGGAATTCCTTCCTTCTTGTTAGAAAATGTTGAAACACGTGAAAGGTGGCACAGAGCCAAACACGTGTGAACAAGCCATACTGTTGGAAATGGTATGGTCCTTGTTCCTACACGGGGTAGAGCTGACCAGCAAAGTAAAATCCTTTAACAACTTTGCACTTTAAACAGCATTTTGAGGTTGGGATTCAGTGAATTCAGTGAACCACCTGTGTTTTTTATTTTATTTAAACAGAAATGCTCTCTCCAAACTCAAATTAAAGTCTGCTTTTTAGGCCAGGCTTTAATGTGGTGGGTGCAGCCATAAAATATTTGATACTTTAATGCTTTGATGAACCACCACTACTGTTCAGATAGAGTAGGATAATCTGAATGAAAACTACTTATTTTTTTTTCTGCCTGGTTGGAGGTATTTTAAATGATGGAGCTACCACCCCTGAAAGCCATCGAAATGGCGTAAGCTACAGCTCTGAGTTAGTAGAATCATAACAGTCATCAAATATTATGATATTAGTCATTTTTAGGAATAACTAGCATTATCCTGTTTTAATGGTATTCAAATTTGATTTATTTCAATTCCTTATTAGGTATATGATGATAGAGCACCCCAAAAATGATCTGAGTGTTGAAGAAAAGCGTTAGTTTTGAAGGATGACATCAGAAGAGGAAGTCTTTTGATGGAATGTGGTCTTTTGGTCTACTCAGTTTCAGAAAACCAACATTGTAATAGATGATAAAGGTATGTGAATTAAAATCATATTAGATTTCATCTAGCATTGTTTCTGAGCATTCTAGGAAGTTTTTTTCTTTGTAGTAGTTAGTAAATAACACTAAATGCTGGAGGATGGGGGGGCTATATTTACAATCAATTAACATGAAGTTTTTATGATGATATCTGTAACCATTTGACTCTTCAATGAAGACTCATCCTGTCTATCACCATTCCTTTCTCTAGTCCTGCCCCATGATTCTCTCTCTCTCTCTCTCTCTCTCTGTGTGTGTGTGTGTGTGTGTGTGTGTGTATTACGTAGTTAATCAAGAGCAATGTATTCTACACTTTTAGAGTTTGTATTGTGGATAACTAGGCATTGGTACCTATTAAATCGTGGCAAGTGAAAATGAAACTATTCTCCTTACCCCGATAAAAAGAGATTGAACTAACAGTTCAAATCTTAGATCAGCCAAACAGCAAACAGGACCCTCTGGCAAAATCTCCCAGCAACTTTTTCTCTCAATCAAGTTTTACAAGAAAGCAGTCATGCCGCTCAGTCTCCTGCTACATACGGCTGCCACAGAAGTACAACAGAAGAGTGGAGTACTGGAAACAAGCACACTATAACCCCACACATGAAAATGTTTGATGAATGACTCTTTACAGAACGTTTGCAGCCTCTAATTCACACGTATCTAGCCCAAGGTAATCTTAATAATTTTGTAGCATTGGAGTAATATTAGTTGCAGGTTGCAGCTCCACACATGATTCTAAAGGGTATTATCATGCCTAATAGTAAATTAATGATTTTTTCTAAAGCCAAATGGTTACAGTCAAGGGGTAGCTAAGAACACAACCATCTACACACAGAGAAAAGAAATGTGAATATTGTGATTTGAATGTAAAAAAAAAAGAAAAACCTCCATATCTTCATTTAGTCCCTAGATGGGTAATGTTGCTTCAGATGGTTATGAAACCTTTGGGAAGATGTGGTTCTAGGGATGGTGTGGACAAAGCCTGGTCCCACTTCCTGCCTGCTCACTCCTTTCCAGCACTTCTCCTTTTCCTGTCCCAGCAAGATGTGAGAAGGTGAAGTGTCACATATGCACACCCTTGCCCACCATGGTGCTGCCTGCCCACATGAATGTCATGTCATTATGAACTCATTCACGTGAAACTAGAAGCAAACGAGACGCCCTTCCTCAAGTTGCTTCTTTAGTTATTTGATCCCGGAAACAATAAAATTCACTAATTCAGAGTACTAAGGTGGTGATTCTCATCTGCTGCTTTTCCTCATCTCATTTCTCTCTCAGTAAATGCAATGTTAATCTCAAGTAATTTGAATTTCAGACACTGATATGTGACATTTGTCCATACCATAGGTAGGCAGTTTATGATTTTATAGTGTACTACAACCCCTCATAAAATATCTCCATATTTCTTTTTTGACATTTTTCAGAAATCATTGTTGTTAATGGTCTTCTGTGACAACCATTTGCAACCATGCATATTTCTAGCTCAAATGGATTGTCTTTTCTATTTAGAACATTCATGATCATTTTCTACAAACATTTTGGCTTACAGATGTTCTTATAGTTCTCTTCTCCCTATTTCTCCTGGTAAAGGGCATAATCTGCAGGTGTTTCTCAGTATTTGTCTTTCCTAATTTCCACTGGTATAAATAACACTCTAATGTCATGTCTCTTCAAAATCTTTTTAGACCTGGTATCATCATATGGTTGGATGCTACCTGTTTGAACATTAAGGGAATTGATATATTTAGCTTCTAAGTCCCAGCTATGTAGATGTTATCCTCAGTGATAGGTTCATTTTCTCCTACTCTGTTGTTAGGATGGCAAATGCAACGCTGATGAAATATATTACAAGAATACTTAGGAATAAGGTGGAGTTTTAGACACCCAACAAATGATATTGGGTAGATATAACAGAAGTATGCATCTATCTTCTTGAAACCACTTTGAGACTTTTTATTCAGTATAAATACCTATTTCTGATAAGAAAGCCAATCCCAGTATGCAGACAATAGATAGCCAAGTAACTAAGGAATTTGTTTGTCAAATCACCATGCCAATTTAAATATTAATATTTACTGGGATTTTTACCCCATAAACATCAGTTTAATATAAGGTATGAAGGCCTAAAGAGAGCCCATTCTGAAACAATAACCTGATAGTCCAAAATTTGAGCTTATTCTTCTGGGAGTTTGTACTTTGTACGCTGACTGCCTGCTAACCCCTTCCCCTCCATTTTATACATTCGATCTTATCTCAGGACTCTCACCACTATCTTTAGGTCTATGTACAAATATCACATAATGAAAGAGGAAGCCATGATATTGTGTAAATCTCTTCACAATGTTCTAAACATTGAACCCCCTCCCCCACCATGCTTTACACATACAAATCACCAGACAAGTACATACTTCATCAATTTTCTTTGGAATGAAACAAACGCCCCAAGAGAAGCAAGTCTTTGGTAAGGTATTGCTGAATCACCAAATAAGCCAATGAATCCATTCAAAGGGGATGGAACTCATTGTACTTTAGGTAAAAGGGGGGAAAACTTAAGAGGTAAGCGATGAATTTATCCATGAAGAGATTTGTGTTTCATGGATTTTAGAGACCAAAGTGCCTTTATGATTAGATACAACATATAAATATGTTGAAGGAGCTAAATGTTTAGTCAGGCAAGTGTGTGGTAAACTATTACACTCATTTAACAAGGAGATTTTGGTCATATGTACAAGGCTGTACTTCAGAAATAACATTGACTGATTTTTCATACTGAGTTTATTTCCTCTATTCTGCTCCACAATATAACAGTCTTGAAATCTACTGTCTTTCCAGTGCCTCTGTCTGTTCAGACTGCCATGCTGTGTTATCACAGATCGGGATATAAATGGGAACATTCCATAACTCACAAATGTGGGAATTTGAAGTCTGAGCTCTGTCCTCATGCGGACTTTGGGGTATGGAGGTACATTTCTATCACTCCCAGGAGTTCTAGTCATTTAAGGATTGGTCTCAGTTAAACTGTGACTCGTGGTTTTGCAGTACAAATAGTCAGAATTAGACAGCATGAAATAGAGTTTTAGCTTAAAACAGAAGTTAAAAACACAAAGGTGATCAGAAAGAAGCACTGAGAAAAAAAAGACAAAAGGCACATTCAAGGGCATGGGTGTGAGAACTTCAGTTAAAACTGTCACACGTCATTGTCTTAAAGACAGGTGCATGTAGGGTTTTGAAGTTATTCTCTTTAAACACTTGCCATGAAATCTAAATGAAATAAAAAAGGGGCTTTCAGGGGGAATACTAGGTTGTGCTTGAGAAGATAATAAATGATAAGGTAAAACTCTCATTCACAAGTATGCAAGAAAGTAGGATATCTTTACTGTAAATAAAAATAACAGTGTTGTTCTAGGTCCCAGGGAATGTCTGCGGAAATCAATGAGGCTCCACCCAAGCCCTTAAGTTTGAGTCATTATCACTCATTCATAAAATATCTATGTGAAAAAAGAATAATAACTTTATATTGGTGACCTTTACATCAAAGTTTAATTTTTCTGGGAGTATTGCTCCTTGGGGAGTGAAGAGATTGAGTTTGACTGCACGGTGAGAGGTTCCCTTTCTTTCCCACATCTCTGCAACTGCCATGTCTTCTGTCCTATATCTAGTACAGATACACTTTCCTCCAGATTACAAGTAGACATCTTTGCTGTGATTTGAATGAGAAGTGTCACGCTGAGGTGTATGCATTTGAATACTTGGTCTCCAGGTAATGGCAATGTTTATGGAGGTTACAACATCATTAGAAGGTCAACCCTTACTTGAGAAAGCTAAGTCCCTGTTTGATTGTCAGCCTTCTACCCCCTGAGGAAGATGGCATAAATAATAATCTCTATTATATATTTTAAAATCTTAGAGATCTCATAGATTGATCACTGACATCTCGATATACTTCTTTATTTTCTACCCCATGATATTTTTGTTTAATAAAGTTTTTTATGGATAAGTCTGTTTTATATAATATAAATATTGAAATATATATCTTGCAAACATTCCCCAATGAGAAATTGCTACCTCAGGAGTAATGCTCTGCATGACAAACCTTTGAAAACAAATTTATATCCCTTTATCTTATTTCCCTGGTAACAGCTTCAAGCTTGCATTGCTTAAAACCCAAAGAAGATAGCACGTTTGGAGACACAACGGCTTTGTGCAAGCAGTTGCTTAGAAGAAAACATTCTAATTGTTGACCTTCTTTGCTGTCATCTCTCCAAATAAAGTAGACAACATAATTATTTTATGTTTTTCTATTTTCCATTAAAGTGATAGATCTTATTATATCATATTTCTGCTGCAAATTAGCTTAATAGCCATTAGCACACTATAGCACTGGTGTGGCCCAGCTGCTTTTGTTTTTATTGCCCTATTCTAGTGCCTCGGGGTAATTACCTATGAGACCTCAAATGCATTCTCCTATGTAAAACCCATTCTTTCATGTTTTGAAGTGTGTATCCTCAGAGTGTGTTTTATTTTCTTGTATTTATTCAGGCACAATGACCACATCATAATCAGTTTTAGGTGTTCCCATATAGGCCTCGGGGAACACATCCAAAGCCCAACCCCCCTCCCCCCCTGAACTCTGCGACTCTTTGAGCCTGAGAGGAATTTAGCACTCTGGCAGGAGTTTGTGGCTGTGTGGGAGCTATGAGTGATGACTCCAGCTCCTGCCTTTGCATTCATTAACTGCTGGTCGCCTCAGAATAATTGGCTGGGAATATTGGTTAACACGTCAAGTGAAAATGTATGTGGTGGGGCCTGCCTCCATCATCCCAGGAGAACATCTGTCCACTTCTCAAATCCGCTGAACAATTTGGCTCTCATCTGTGTGACTGGCAGCCTGTCCCACTGAGGCCCTTTGCCACAAAGCAAAGTGTGGGGAAGTCTGGGTTTGAGTTGTGCTGGCAGGTTTCGTTGAAACACTTGGAGAGTAATTTTACAAAATTTGCCCGCTGGTGGTATTAGTCCTTTATTTTTTTTTTTCATTTTTTTTTTTGAAAGTCAATGGGGAAGGCAGAACCACAGGACTCTGAGCATAGAAACTGCTTTGCAAAGTAGTTCTCCATGTATATTGAGTTTAGTTCTGTGTGTCCTAAATTTCTGCAAATCATATGTGTGCTTCATTCTTTAGATTAAAATTTACTGTTTTGAAGGACAAAAGTAGATTTTAAAAAAAAAGTTTGAACTCTTAAAGCCCAGCCTACAGACTCACCTGAGATAGATGATCATCATTGTTTCCATAACAAGAAAAAAGACAGACGGGAGGGAAGGAGGGAAGGAAGGAGGAAAAGAGAGAAGGAAGAAAGGAAGGAAGGAGAAAAGCCCACCAAAAAATACTAAACAATTGAAACCATATTGTAGTACCATTTAAAAAAATTATATTAATAAAGGAACAGTTGGCAGACCAGACAACTTTGGTAAAACATAAACTTGTGAGCTTACAGCCAGACGTCCAGTGTTTATTGCTGCTCCTTTCTTTGCATAGAACAAACTGTGCATGAAGATGCAACAATAATAACTTTGAAGATGGCTGCTCTCTGCTAAGACAACCATGCTGCCGAGAATGATCAATATTGTTGGAGCTGGTATAAGGAATTATGGATAGTTTAGCTGCATTTCCTATTACAAATGGAGGCTTTTATACTACTCATTATTTGCCTATTTATTCCCTTTGACTTATATGTGTGTGTCTGTGTGTGTGTGTGTGTTGTTTCATACTGTAAGTGGCCAAAATCTTATTATGAATTGCTTTTGAGTTTGCAATGATTCTCCAGTCTTGGCCTCCTACACACTGAGGTTTATAGATGTAAACCCCCCTACCTGACTCTTGATTCATAATTTCTCAATTATAAATTTATAAGATATTCATTTACTTTCATTCTTTCCAGCCTCCCTCATGGGCCCTTCTTATTATGTGTCCTAACACAACATTTTCCTAGAATTGCTGCCTGCAGTGATAAAATATGCAAAATAATTAAAGCAAAAGATGCCGTTTGAGAGGAGATACAAGAGGGGTGAATCAAAGAAAGGGAAGGGGCAGTTATGCAGTGGTATACTTTATTTCAATTAAATCAAAACAGAAACTAAAAAAAATGTATTGACATTTTTAGATATTCTCAACAATTTTGACTTTACTCATATACTTTACTCAATAGTCTTCATCTTCATCATTTGCACCCTTTCTTCCTACTCCCTTCCATCCATCCATCCTTTCTCTCTCTCTCTCTCTCTCTCTCTCTCTCTCTCTCTCTCTCTCTCTCTCTCTCTCTCTCTCTCCCCCCCCCCCCCTGTCTTTTGTTATTATCTGTTTCTAATTTCTCATTGGTTAACTCCCCTCTGTACGGCCTTCGCTATGTTCTGTTGACGGTTCATTCTTCCACCTCCTCTGATTTCTTTCTTCTAATCTCCTTTGGCATCTTCCACAAGGCCTGGTCCCCATTAGCTTCTATACCAGACACCATATTCCACTATCAACAGTCTATTGATTTTCTACTCCTAACTCAGCACACCCCATCTAAACCCATCCACTTATCACACTGAAGTGCTTCCCTGTCTACCCTTTATCTGTGTGGGTACCACTCACTTTCCTTTTGTAAAGGTTGAATGCAGGTAATTATCAACATCTTTTCTCATTTCTGTCCTTCCTCTATCCTGGTGAGTAAGAGCTTGTTGGAAACTGTATTCTTTTAAACACTGCCTTGCCCATTAGTTCTAGCCTCTTATTGGCTAGCTCTTACATATTGACCTAACCCATTTCTAATAATCTGTGTAGCCCACGAGCTGGCTTACCAGGAAAGATCTTAACCTGCGTCTGACTGGAGTGGGAGAATCATGGCGACTTACTGACTCAGCTTCTTTTTCCCAGCATTCTGTTCTGTTTACTCCGCCTACCTAATTTTCTGTCCTATTAAAGGGCCAGGGCAGTCTCTTTATTTAACCAATGAAATTAACACAAAATAGAAGACTCTCCCCCATCAAGAGCTATTTTATCTACCATGGAGGTAAATGAATATGTAGAAAGACTTATGTTCCTTTCCAAATTAGCCTCTAAAGTTTAGCAATGCATTTGTGACCACAACTTCAGAATTACTCACACATGTGTCATACTGTAAATTTGCGCTAAAGTGGAATATTCATCAAACCATTGGAATGGACTTTGTATTGTGCTTTCTTCAGCAGTGCAGCAAGCCCATGTAGTAAATTATCCTTCTACACTGCCTGGAACATGCTTCCTATTATATAAAACAGCAACCTGGGTACTAACAATTTTATGGAGCTTTTGGATGCTTACAGTTTAACAATAGCAGTCAGCCTTCCTTTGAAATGATGTAATATTCACTTCTTTATATTATAAGCATCACATTTTCAGTATTTATATGATTTTCTTGTCTTCCCAACTGAAATAGCATGCATCAAGTTTGAAACTTCAAAGTGTTTCTGCCTGCATTAACTGCATGGCCCAATTCCCACTTGCTGAGTCCTTCTTAAATGAAAAAGGGAAAGGTATTTGATAGAAATGAATTAATAATTACATTTTATAGCATTAGGTTGAGTTACATATCAAATAGTATAAATAATTTTTACTTAACTAATTATTTGTATCACTGCCTGGTATTCAAAAAAAGGGGCTTTTCTACATATTAAGCAGGCTAACAATAAAAGATAACCACAGCCTAATTTTGGTATTTCAAACAACATTTGATGAATTTGAACTTAGAAAACTACATCAATTTTTTTGTGACATGAAGCAACTGCTTTTAGATATGAGCTATTTAACATAGCCACTTAATGATTTTACGTTATTCAATAAATAGATTGCAAATCATCATCTTTTCATACAGAAGACATATGGAGATATAGAAGTAATTAGTAGTTAGGATAATCTAGACAATAGTGACCTCAAGCCTCACAAAAAATGATTTAACAAACACTTTGCTGCAGATGTCTCTTACTGCCTTGGCTGAAGACAAGATAGTGTATTTGACTCAATGAAGTTTTAGATTTCTTCAGTATGGTTTGCGAAATTATATTATTCTCATTTTAAATTACATAGAATTTTACAGTAATTATTTAAATTACTTTAAAAATAAAAATGATTTGAAAAGAAGAGTTTGCAGACATATAACAGAAGTCACACATGGTTACATTACTGTTTTAGGCTTTGTGTCATTGATATCTCTGAGATCAAGAGATATGTCACTTAGTTTTGGTTATATACATGTTAGCATGTTTCTGGGTTTATTGAATGATGACTAATTTCATATGAAGGATTGGAGGTTTCATAAGAAGTATTCAGGAGACTGAAGTGCTGTGATTCTGCTTCTAACTGAACTAAAAGGCCAACATTGGTGCAAGGATGTGGCCTAACCCAAGAAACCTCTGCATAATTTGGTTAAGTTGAGAGCAGCAGATGCCAACACTTCTTGTTGTTCTTCCAAAGCCAACAAGAAAAAACCCGAGACCATTTTATGACTTCTTCAGATTGTTCAAACCTCAAGACAGGAAGAGGCGAGAATGGTGTTTCTGAATTATAAATTCAAAATTGTGACTATAATGTAAAGAACAGGAATATCTTTAGATAATGTACCTGCATTAGATTTTCATTTTTGCTGCAACAGATTACCTCAAATTTAACAAAATGAATGTTTCCTCAAAGTTTCATAGGTTAGAAATCTGATTCAGGTCTCAGTAGCATAAAATCGAGTGTCATCTGGCACCAATACTTTTTGGATCCTCCAGAGAAGAATTAAGTTCCATACATTTTCTGACTTCAGAAGTGGCTGGAGGTCACATCCATCAGTCTGAGACGCACATCTCCTTTCTTAGTCTTCTCTTCTGCTCCCCTCTTCCATTTTTAAGGACCTGGAGGATATATTGAGTGAAGGACAATAATTTGGGAAAATATCCCTGGTTTAAGGATCTTTGAAAAATAACCTTAATATTTTTGTCATGTAATGTCACACTTACATGAGGTCCAGAAATTTGAACTTTCGTCTTTTTAGGAGCTATTTTCTGTCTATTGCTTAACAATTTATACATAGGCTAAATACAAAACAGTTGCAATGCACTATATGTAAAATTTTAGAAAATATTTTAATTGAATTAATGAATGAAATGTATATATTCTTTTTTTTGGAGAGAAGAAATCTCATTTATTGTATTCCCTTATATGCATGGTATAAAAATTATCTCATAGAAGACATTGACACTATATTCAAGATCAAAAATGTATAAAATCATAACCCCTTTTCCAAGCATTTATGTTTTGCTGTATCTATCACCTGATTCAAATTGAATTCATCAATTAACTGGCATGATGGTTTAAATGAGAAAAATGCAACCCAGAGACTCAAGTGTTAGAACAGTTGTTCCATATATGGTGTCACTGTTTGCAGAGATTACGGCATCTTTAGGAGATGCTGCCAACTGGAGGATGTCCATCAGTCAGGGTAGGTTTTGAGAATGCATAGCTTCTCCCATATCCAGTTTCCTCCTCAGCCTACTATGTGAGGACATGTGCTCAGCCATTTCCCCTCTTTGGCTACCTATGCCATTCATTCCTCACTACTATGAACCTCTCTCTGCTCCACAGTTCTGGAGAGCAGAGTCCTGAAGCGTGTTTCCAAAGTGTCTATGTAAATGTAGGCCCCTCTCTGTTTTACCTCCTCACTGGAGATCCTCATCTCTTAGAACATCCACGGACTGGTTTTTGACAAAACCGGACAATGCTTGGCTCAAAATAAATATAGCCATCCGTTTAAAAAAAAATCCCAGAGACAGAGCATTTTCCCTATCAAGCCAGTAACATGTGTTAGTTATATTAAATATTCTTTTCTTCTTCTGTCTCTTTGAACTCAGGGCACAGTTGTTATCTCTGGCATTTTACTCTCAACTTCCCTTGATCAACTTTGCCTTGGATTCTATCCTGCCTTTTGCAGCTCTGAATTATCTTGATGCATATTGCACTGACTTTGGCATCCTCCCTTGCTTATTATTCAAGCTGGGCTATATCCCCTTTCCTTTTCCACGAGGGATGGGAGGATTTAAGAGTATTTGGAGTTCAGCTGCTTCATAAATCACACAGCATTTCAGCATATTGGATATTTTTATGAATAATTGTGGATCAAAGGGAAGAAGGACATTTGTGTTACTTATGGAGCTTATGGGTGTCTCTGTTGTCAGTGGCTGTGCTGTGTTGAGGGAGAGTCTGCCCTTGTTTACCTGCCAGACTTTAACAAAAGATGTCTGTCATTCCCATCCAGACGAAAGAACATCAAGACCATGAATACGTGCGGATTCAGGGTTATCTAAGCCAAGCCATTCTCTTTTCCCTGCCAAGCTTAAGAGACCTGAGGGTGTCTACTATGCCAAACATGTGGGGCATGTAAACATCTTCCCCCTCCCCTCTCCTACCTGCTGCCATCTGTCCTCTGTCTGAACTTTACACCAGTTTGTGCAGGAGTGTTGCTGTTCCAGCTCCAGTTACACTTTTGGCATTGAAGGGTCAGTTCAGACACCCAGAACCGAGCTGTCGGTACACAGATCAGGTGCTTTTTCTGGACTCCAAATGGAGGTTAGTTTAGAAGGGACTGACTCACCTAATTCTCACCCTGCAAGAAGATGAGGGCCTTCTGAGAGTCTTTTGCAGAACCTAGTTCCTTTTCTTTCTTTCTTTTTTTTTTGTATTTTATTATTTTTTTCCTTGTTTTTATTTTTATTTTTTTTTAATTTATTTATTTATTAAGGATTTCTGCCTCCTCCCCGCAACCGCTTCCCATTTCCCTCCCCCTCCCCCGATCAAGTCACCCTCCCTCATCTGCTCGAAGAGCAATCAGGGTTCCCTGACCTGTGAGAAGCCCAAGGACTGCCCACCTCTATCCAGGTCTCGTAAGGTGAGCATCCAAACCGCCTAGGCTCCCACAAAGCTTCTGAAACAGAGATTTTAAGTTTTTAGTGTTGTGGAGAGGAATAAGTTAGGAAACTCCTGTAACATCCTTGGAGAAGCTCTCAGGTGTCCCTCTTCTCATCTAAGTGCAGTCAGGACCTATTGATCTCTTATCCGCACAACACAGGTGGGAGGAGCACTCACAGAAGGACTTCTTCCTCACCTGCCCTCTCTGTTGGGGCCTCTCCCTCTATGGGGCCCTCTGCCTCCATGGGGGCTTCTCCCTCCATGGGGGCTTCTCCCTCTGTGGGACCTTCTCTCTCTCTGTGGGGGTGGGACCTTCTTCTGTAGGGCCTTCTCCTTCTGTGGGGCGCTCTCTCTCTGTGAGACCTTCTTCTGTGGGGCCTTCTTCCTCTGTGGGGTTCTCTCCCTCTGTGGGGTCCTCTCCCTCTGTGGGGACCTCTCCCTCTGTGGGGCCCTCTCCTTCTGTGGCGCCTTCTCCTTCTGTGGCGCCTTCTCCCTCTGTGGGGCCCTCTCCCTCTGTGGGGCCTTCTCCTTCTGTGGCGCCTTCTCCCTCTGTGGGGTCCTCTCCCTCTGTGGGGTCCTCTCCCTCTGTGGGGTCCTCTCCCTCTGTGGGGTCCTCTCCCTCTGTGGGGTCCTCTCCCTCTGTGGGGCCCTCTCTCTCTGTGGGGTCTTCTCCCTCTGTGGGGTCCTCTCCCTCTGTGGGTTCCTCTCCCTCTGTGGGGTCCTCTCCCTCTGTGGGGCCCTCTCTCTCTCTGTATCTCTATATTATTTCCTTTTCTGCATGCATGACGTTTTCAGCCCTCTCTTTTAATGACTCCAAAGAAGTTACCTAAAATTCATTTCTATTAATGTGCAGGGAAAAAAAAAAGGTAAAGGGGGAAAAAATCTTACTGAAAACTCTATAGGCCTTAGTTTTGAAAACCAATGCAAATGAATAAACAAAAATGTCTACTTGGCATTCCACTTACTCATTCATCAAAGCTTTTGAAACATCTACCATATCCACATGTAACAAGCTTTTTTGTTGGATTTTCTCAGATGGCCGGTTCACAAATAGTGACATAAAGACTTATTATTAATTATGAAAGCTTGGTCTTAGCTTAGGTTTTTTCCTTACTAGCTCTCATAACTCAAATTAACCTACTTCTAGTAACCTACATTTTGCTCCATGGTTCGGTTACATCTTTTCAGTACCACACATCTGCCTTGATTCGAGTCCGCAGGGGAAATTTCACACCTAGGAATCTCCTCCCAGTTTCTCTCTCTCTGCCTGAAAGTCCTGTCTATTCTCTCAATCATAGATATAGGCCATTTTGCTCTTTATTAAACCAATCAGATGGTTCCTTTGGAAGAGACATATCTTTACAGTGTAAATAAATATTCTACAACACGTGCTAAGATTCTGCTAAGGTATATCTAAAATAGAAGAGATTCAGACATGGTTTTCCAAAGTATAGGGGACCATTCACATCTATAAATAAATGTCTGCATTAGGATTAATGCGAAAACAACATCCTCCTAAAACTCCAAGGGCACAGAGGGACAAAATCATTTTCCTCTGACAATAAAGGAGGATTGGGTAAAAAACATGGATTTGTATATTCCAGAAAACAGACATTCAAACCAAGTGGGCCGTCAATTACTCATCTGACAACTTCTGCACATCGTAAGACATATTTTGCATGTCTTACAGCTGTCAGAACCACAACCTGGTGTATTAAAAGCATATTAAAATCAGTTTAATGAATGTTTCTAGATTTTCCATAGTGGTTTCTTGTTCTTAAATGGTGAGCATTAAGAAATAACAGCAAGTTGGAAAAGGGAGTTGATGGCTGATTTTACAGCTCTGTTGAACAATGCTTCTGAGATCTTGCAAGGTATGGCCACTGGGGATTCCATGTAGAAAGTGTTTCTAGGCATTAGAATCTGACACCTAGGAATGGGTAGGGTCTGAGATCATCCACAGATGACATAGGAGATATTTAGGTTAAAAGAGAAGTTGAGTATACCTCTCCTACAGGGCTGGCTTGCTTCTTTCAGCCATCAATATATATGATTTTTTTCAACTAAACACTTTGTGTTCATGTTTTCCTTTAAAGACTGACACTTCTACCTGAATTTCTGATATATTTATAATTTAATAATATAATATATATTCTTATATGATGATGCAATTTTCCAAAGTAATTTTGAGTTTGATATTATTTCTCTTTTGCAGATGGGAAAATTGAGGCTTGACTGTGTAACTATTGTATCAGCATGTTTATAGATGAGATACTTGAAGCTATATTTCAAAACTACATTTTTCTGGTCGAAACTTTGCTCTTTAAATTGCTTGAAGGTTGACAAGTGAACTGACAGAATTCAAGAGTTATTAATGATTTTATATTTTTTTATCTCCTGGGTATAAACTTTAATCTGGGTTCTTTCAAAATTCAGAGAAATAGTTATTAGGAGACTCAAATTGATTCCAGAATTTCTTTTGACCTATGGCATTGCTAAGAAAGACAGAGAGGAAATCAAGGGTTGCAAACTGCATGTGAGGGAAAATTTTCCCACATGAGGACACCAAGAGCTAGGTGACCAGAGCCATGAAGTGGCATTTGTGGTCAGAGGCACGGTAAAATCTCATATTTCCCACCCTTCCTGTTACACAGAGCTGCCCAGTTCTTTTAAACCAAAACACTGATAAACAGTCACGGCAGCCCTCTCTTCCCATATATTCTTTGCACTTGATTTCCTGTCTTTCTTAGCAACAGCTTCAATAGTAGGAAACTTTGAAACCAGTTTGAGTTTGCTATTAATTATTTCTCTGGATTTGTAAGTACATGGAGGTGAGAGTGCAGAGCTAAGAGATAAAAAGATTTTTTTATTGTTTCCTAAATTATAAATACTCTCCTTTAATTATCTGCATTTAAAAGAGTAATTGGACTAGGAAGAGAAATAGGAAACCTGAGGTCCAGGAAAGCCTATGTGTTAAACATACCAGAGCACATTCAGACGTACACGGCATATTTCTAAGGAGGCCCAGTATTTTGCAGCTGGGAGTGGGAGGGCAAAAGGTGAATTGTATTTTTTAAGCCTGTCACTTTGAAAACTCCCTGCTTCCAAACTCAATGCATCTCCAGGATTGTCACAGCAGCAGTTCAGCGGGAGAAGCAAAGGCATCTTTGGAAGTAACTACACGTAGCACTCTTTAATCTCTCCCCAGGCCTGTGAGAACTTGTTTATCTGGCAGCTTTTTCCAAGTACTCTGCTCTTTGGTAGATGGATTTGGCAGTCTGGAGACTGTAGCATCATAATAGACAGGCTTTGGGGAGAAGGCAACTCTTTTTAAATAGATCTGAATGGATAAGCATCAAGTGACTTTCCTGCACATAAGTTCAAATCCTCATGGAATATATTCCGGTTCCACTCTGATCCTATTCTTTGAACACTTGAGCCCCTTTGCATGGGCTATAATGGTGCAGTTTTATGGTAAGTTAACTGATGGTACCACGTGAATTGAAGTTATTCTTAAAATGTCCACTGTAGCATTTTTACATAGTTCTGAATAGTCTGTGCATGAATGGCATCTCTATTTTCCAATAATCTTTGAAATAACACCCATAATATAGCCAGAAAAGCCTGTGTGACTAACCTGAAATCCAGGTACAATTGTTTTTCCACTGCCTCTGTAAGGCTTCCAGTAAATGTTATAACTTCAGAGATGCAAAGCTAACCTCAAAGTCATTCTCTTTGTAAGGAGGAAAATTTCAGGTGAAAGAGGAGGCAGAGGTATTTTTTTATGTTGATAAAAGATAAAAGTCAAAGAGAAATACAAACAGCTGGGGTTTGTGGGCACGGATTCACTTAAGAATATAAAGATGATTCGAGACCAGCCTGGTCTACCAAAACCACAGAGAAATCCTGTCTCAAAAAACCAAAAAAAAAAAAAAAGAATATAAAGATGAGAATGTAGTAGGGATTTATGCTGGGCTAGCAAAATGACAAGAGCAGCCTTTTCTCATATCAGTGAGTTCAAGAGCCCTGGGAAGCTAGCTGGGCTTATCTTCATACCCAGAGAGAACCTACCACCCTTCACCAGAGAAACATAGCAAACGGAGACCATCATAGAGAACAAAATGTAGATATCAACAGATTGTGGGGCGTGCACAGTGCCAATTGGTAAGGTTCGCATTACAGGCCATGTATGATGACCTAGTGAGCATGGCAGGAGAAGGGATGAAAGATTATGAGAGCAAAAATTCCACAAAGTCTGCTGTGAAGCCATCTCTCCTAAAAATGGCTGCAAGAACATGATTAGAGCAATGGCAATACAAATGGACACACTTGACATGAAAGAAGAAAATGTCACAGTGTCTCAAATACAGAGAATTACAGGCAAGTACTGACTTCTAGGAGAAGGAAAAATTAGCCCTTTCCTGGGGATGAACCAATTATTGGCTCTCCATTGAAGAGTGGTGAGCCCTGAAACCATAAATTGACAAACAACAACATCAAAACAGATTCAGCAGGTTATATTTACAAAACCCCCACATAAGGCTGGATGGTGGTGGCACATGCCTTTAATCCCAGCACTCAGGAGGCAGAAGCCAGTGGATCTCTGTGAGTTTGAAGCCAGCCTGGTCTACCAAAGTTAGTTCCAGGATAGGCTCCAAAGCTACACACATAAATCCTGTCTCGAAACACTCCCCCACAAACAAAACAAAACAAAACACATAACGTGTGTGTGTGTGTGTGTGTGTGTGTGTGTGTGTGTGTGTGTGTGTGTAGCAATAACAGCAAAAGGGAAAAAAGGCTATCAACTTGGAAATGCGGGAAATACAAGGATGGGTTGGAGGGACAGTACCCAGAAGTAACTGGAGAATGGAAAGGGAGGAGAGAAGATGATATAATTCTAAGACCCTGACTTTAACCCACAAACCTATGAGCACCTGATTTTCGATAAAGGAGCTAAAAGTATACAATGGAAAAAAGACAGCATTTTCAACAAATTGTGCTGGCAAAACTGGATGTCAATCTGTAAAAGAATGAAAATAGATCCATATCTATCACCATGCACAAAACTCAAGTCCAAATGGATTAAAGACCTCAATATCAGTCCGAACACACTGAACCTAATAGAAGAGAAAGTGGGAAGTACTCTACAACACATGGGCACAGGAGACCACTTCCTACGTATAACCCCAGCAGCACAGACATTAAGGGCCTCATTGAATAAATGGGACCTACTGAGGCTGAGAAGCTTCTGTAAAGCAAAGGACACGGTCACTAAGACAAAAAGGCAACCCACTTTCTGGGAGAAGATTTTCACCAACCCCGCAACTGACAAAGGTCTGATCTCCAAAATATATAAAGAAATCAAGAAACTAGACCGTAAAAGGCTAATCAATCCAATTATAAAATGGGGCACTGAGCTGAACAGAGAATTCTCAACAGAAGAACTTCAAATGGCCAAAAGACACTTAAGGTCATGCTCAACTTCCCTAGCGATGAGGGAAATGCAAATCAAGACAACTTTAAGATACCATCTTACACCTGTCAGAATGGCTAAAATAAAAAACACCAATGATAGCCTTTGCTGGAGAGGTTGCGGAGAAAGGGGGACACTCACCCATTGCTGGTGGGAATGCAAACTTGTGCAACCACTCTGGAAAGCAGTGTTTCGGTTTTTCAGGAAATTCGGAATCAACCTACCCCTGGATCCAGCAATACCACTCTTGGGAATATACCCAAGAGAGGCCCTATCATACAACAAAAGTATATGCTCAACTATGTTCATGGCAGCATTGTTTGTAATAGCCAGAACCTGGAAACAACCTAGATGCCCTTCAACGGAAGAATGGATGAAGAAAGTATGGAATATATACATATTAGAGTATTACTCAGCAGTAAAAAACAAGGACTTCTTGAATTTTGCATACAAATGGATGGAAATAGAAAACACTATCCTGAGTGAGGTAAGCCAGACCCAAAAAGAGGAACATGGGATGTACTCACTCATATTTGGTTTCTAGCCATAAATAAAGGACATTGGGCTTATAATGCATGTTCCTATAGAAGCTAAGTAAGAAGGTGAACCCAAAGACAAACACATAGGCATCCTCATGAATATCAACCTTCATCAGGCGATGAAAGGAGACAGAGACAGAGGAGCACGGGACAGAAATCTCAAGGTCCAAATCAGGAGCAGAAGGAGACGGAGCACGAGCAAGGAACTCAGGACCGCGAGGGGTGAACCCACACACTGAGACAATGGGGATGTTCTATCGGGAACTCACCAAGGCCAGCTGGCCTGGGTCTGAAAAAGCATGGGACAAATCCGGACTAGCTGAACATAGAGGACAATGAGGAATACTGAGAACTCAAGAACAATCGCAGTGGGTTTTTGATCCTACTGCACGTACTGGCTTTGGGGGAGCCTAGGCAGTTTGGATGCTCACCTTAGGAGACCTGGATAGAGGTGGGCGGTCCTTGGGCTTCCCACAGGTCAGGGAACCCTTATTGCTCTTAGAGCAGATGAGGGAGGGTGACTTGATCAAGGGAGAGGGAGGGAAATGGGAGGCAGTGGCGGGGAGGAGGCAGAAATCCTTAATAAATAAATAAATTAAAAAAAAAATAAAAAAAAATAAATAAAAAATATATAAAAATTAGGAAATAATACTACCATGAGTTAAGAACTTTTGTGGGTACAGAGATATTTCTTGTTCCAATATTTGCTAAGATGATATTATCTTTTATACAACACAAAGAGAAACATAGAGATTCTTTTAATACAGATAGATTATCTCAAAGTTAACAACATCACCAACACCTCTGCATTTTTTTTTTCTTTTCCTGTAAGTCACTTCAGGAATGTTGCTACTGCTTTAGGTTTTATGCCTTTACTCAACAAGAGCCTAGGATAACAAGAGCAGTCTTTCTTTTTATATCTCTTCTAAACATAAACTCTTCATGGGAATCCCCATTCTTTTTGTTTGTTTGTCTTTTTTGTTTATTTTATTTTTTGTTTATTTTTTTTAGTTGTTGAAGAAAAAAATTTCCACCTCCTCCCCATTTTCCATTTCCCTTCCCCTCCTCCCACACATCGCCCCCTACCCACCCACTCTATTCCCCCTCCCTCTCAAGAATGAAGAGCAGTCCAGATTCCCTGCCCTGTGGAAAGTCCAAGGTCCTCTCACTTCTATCCAGGTCCAGGAAGGTGAGCATCCAAACAGGCTAGGCTCCCACAAAGCCAGCTCATGTATTAGGATCGAAACCTAGTGCCATTGTCTTTGGCTTCTCATCAGCCTTCATTGTCCTCCATGTTCAGAAAGTCCGGTTTCATCCCATGCTTATTCAGTCCCAGTCCCGCTGGCCTTGGTGAGCTCCCAATAGATCATTTCCACTGTCACAGTGGGTGGGTGCACCCCTCGTGGTCCTGACTTCCTTGCTCATGTTCTCCTTCCTTCTGTTCCTCATTTGGATCTTAAGAGCTCAGTCCAGTGCTCCAATGTGGGTCTCTGTCTCTATCTCAATCCATCCGCCAAATGAAGGTTCTAAGGTGATATGCAAGATATTCATCAGTATGGCTATAAGATAGGGTCATTTCAGGTTCCCTCTCCTCAGTTGCCCAAGGTACTATCTGGGGACATCTCCCTGGACACCTGCGAGCCCCTCTAGAGTCAAGTCTCTTGCCAACCCTAAGATGGCTCCCTTAATTAGGATATATATTTCTCTGCTCCCGTGTCCACCCTTCCTTTATCCCAACCATCCCATTCCCCCAAACACCCCTCATTTTCCCCTTCTTATGTTTCTCACCCTATTTCCCCCCTTAGCCCCATGCCACCTCACCCCCAAGTTCCCAGATTTTGCCTGGCAATCTTGTCTACTTCCCATATCCAGGAGGATGACTATATGGTTTTCTTTGGGTTCACCTTCTTATTTAGCTTCTCTAGGATCACGAATTATATGCTCAATGTCCTTTATTTATGGCTAGAAACCAATTATGAGTGAGTACATCCCATGTTCATCTTTTTGGGTCTGGGATACCTCACTCAGGATAGTGTTTTCTATTTCCATCCATTTGCATGCAAAATTCACGAAGTCATTGCTTTTTACCGCTGAGTAGTACTGCCCTATCATATGACAAAAGCATTTGTTTAACTATGTTCATAGCAGCATTATTTGTAATAGCCAGAATCTGGAAACAACCTAGATGCCCTTCAATGGAAGAATGGATGAAGAAAGTGTGGAATATATACATGTTTATTTGTCTTTTGACAGACAGCAGAAAGATCCTCTGCCAGAATAGGAAAATGGAGCAGAAATGAGTGTTTTAAAGACCCATTCTGCAACTGCCTTTCTCTGCCCTTGAAGCTATTGAGGCTATGGAGATGTGTATTTGTTTGTTTGATTGGGTGGATTGGGTTTTAATTATTTATTTGTTCATTTTTTGTTTTTATTCTGTGAACTTTTAATAAATCAGTTGGGTTTATTGGCACAGAACTGTGAAATAAGCATTTATCTTAGATTCTTCATGAGCTAGCCACACTTAATCACAATTGATTTCAGTGTTCTGATTTCTGAAAATATTAACAGAAGACATTAATAACCAATGATTATTCAACTATTGAAGTTATGTATATTTAATATCAAGTGACTTAGACTAAGGCAAACTGAATCAAGACTGAGCAAATAATGGACACATGATGCATCCTGAAGTAAATAGAAACTTTGTGTTTATTTGTGTATTTATTTGTAGTGTTAAACATTAAGCCTAGAGCCTCACCCATGGTAAGAAAGCCTTTGAATACTGAATTACATTTATTGCCCCCATTAGGAGTGCTGACTAATAAAGCTTGACATGTACAATAGTATCATAACAGCTAACTCATTCATGGCATGCAATTCTGATTCTCTAATACTACATTTTAAAATTAAAATTAGACAATTAAGGTAACCTATATCTTGCTAGAGTAAAAATTAGAAGATTTATTTCTCTACTGTTATTGTATGTGCATAGTTTTATATTTATGTCTGTGTATCTTGTGAGTGCCTAGCTTATTTGAGAAGAAGTGGAGTTTGGATTCACTGGAAGCAAAATTACAGACTGTTATGGTCCATTATGTGGATTCTGAGAATAAACCTGGATTCTCTGCAAGTAATTAAAGTGTTCTTAACCTTGACTCTTCCACTCTTCAAATAACATTTTTCTTAGGCGTGCATATTCATTAATGTCATTAAAAATGATTATACTTATTTTTAAAAATGTTAAAGCAGAATCTCTTTTAATTGCTAACTATTTCAATTATATTGTTGGAATTATGAATTAAATAAGTATAGAACTTTACATTATACATTCCATTAAATATTCCATACTAAAATATTTTGTATGAGCTCTGTGATATCATGAACTGTACAGGATTTTCTTCTTGTTGTCTGTTCATAACATCAATATGAATTAGTTACAAGTAAACATCATTGCTTATTATACTTCTTGGAACATCTGTCAGACTTATTTGTGCCTGGATCAGTAATGGAGTAAAAAAATTGAACCAATAGTTGACTCATATATTGTAAATAAAAATAAATGGATATTACAAGATAATTGGGAGGAATGATCCAGAAAGTTTGAAATACATTAATTTTATTCTCTTTTTGAAGTTTCTAAGTTCCCTTCTTGTTCTTTACCAAATTTTATAATGTTTGACTTCACTCCAATAAGGGTATTCATTTACATGTCACTCTTGATAAAGCTATGCTTCTAATATAAATCCATTTTAGAGAGTGTGAAATAAGTAATGGGAAGGTCAGGATGAATTTGTTATCAATGAAATCGGTAATACCTTAGGGTGTGCATCTATATCTAAAACATTTCTATGGCCTGAAGTTATCACAGCACATTAAATTCCTATCATCTATCTGAACAGAAACAGACTGTGATTTGTTTCTCAGAGCCATAACCCATTAAGACTGATGTTAGCTAAAACTGGTGTTAAGATAAGTTTAGCATTAAAGAGTAAGATAACATTTCTGCTCTCAACAGTCTTTCAAGTTAGGCCAAAGGACGAATTATAGAAGAATGAAAACATGATCATATATCAAAGCTGTCTACAAAGAAGATACATCAGTGAGATACACAAAACAAATACTAAGGTTCAATTAGAACTTTCTCTTGTTCTTGGAAGTACTCAGAAAGACAAACAACTTCAAATTTTTTTCCTATAACCCTCTAAGACATTACAATATGATATAATTTTTCTAAGAGTCACAGTGTTAAATAAAATTGAATTAATATGAAAAAGAAAGAATAGTAGAAGCTGCTGTATTTTCTCCATCCATTTACTATCTTATATCTATGATGCCAATGTTCATCTGTTTTTCAGTCCAGTCTTTCTTTTCTGTCTACTGAGCATTGGATGATACTGGGACAGAGGAACCATTGTAATTACAATAATACATGCATCGGCATACATGAAACATGCATGACTATAAAGTCAAGTGCTGGCTGAATTCTATTTGCAGACGTGTAAGAGATTACTTACTCCCACTCCCTAGCTTGTAAATTGTGGCTTGGACTCTAGTTCAAGTAGCTGTGAGCTGCTCTTATCAGACCACAGTGTGTGTGTGTGTGTGTATGTGTGTGTGTGTGTGTGTGTGTGATTATACTATATATTAAAGAAATGGAAACTTTAGAAAATAAAGTATAATTTTAAACAAAATTGTACTGTAAATTATCTTTCATCTAAAATATCATTGTTAGCCTGTGTTTTACAGACCATCTTCATATAAATTTGTTTGATATTTCTTATCATCATCTTTCTGGTGCATATACTATGGAGGTTGAGAATTACTTGATAAAGGATTAGCGTCCGATAATGTTACTGTTCTCTTCTTTGGTGTGTATATTGAGTAGTTTTAAATGTCAACTTACTGTAGCCTAGAATAACCTCAGAAGAAAGTTTTAGTTAAGAAATTGTTTAGATTAGGTTGGCCTTTAGATATGTCTACAAAAATATTATGATTGTTAATTGATATAGGAAGTTGCAACCCATTGTGGACAGCACCATTTCCTGAGAAAAAAATTTAAAAGTATGTAAAATGGGAAAAAAAAAGCCAGATGAAAGTGCAAGCAGCAGCATCTATATGATCCTTCTCTCTGCTCTTTCCTGGGATATGGTGTTAGCATCTGTGTCAAACACTTGCCACAGCCACTTCCTCCCATGATGCACTGTAATCTGGAATTAATTGTAATATAAAATAGTATCTTTGCTCTCCTGTGTTGGGTGTTTTTAATCTCAGCAGTAGACATGAAATCAGAACACCGTGACAAAGAATCTTTCATAACCTGACCTTTCTTTAGTCTGTCTTGCTTATTTTTTTCTCAGTACTGAATCATCTAGTCTAGCCTTAGCTGCCTCTAGAAATTTGTTCATGACCCTCCATGCTTCTGTCTACACCACATGTTTGGTTCAAATGCCCCTGCGCTTGTCAGAGCACAATCAACGTTTCATCATTTTAGATCTCTGTGTGTGTTTTCATAACTACTTGTTTTATTCATACCGTATACTTACTCTCTCATTGCCTATTTCATAACAAGTTATAGTTCATTTGTCCTGAATCATCCTAAACTCACATGTATACCTTTCTACTATCAGATACAAGTTCTTGAAATGGAGAGAAGATTAATGAATAGTGACTGAAGTCCCCTATGTTATCATTGTAGAATCTTCCAGATGCATTCCAAATACAGTGTTGGCAAGAGATAAGTAATGTTTATAAAAATTCTTTGGAATTTTGGACATAGATAGATAAGTCTAGATAAAATCATACAGAGTATTTATAAAGCTGTACTCATTATTTAGTGACAGACTGATTTGAGCATAGATTAAACTAGAAAGCCTGGACATGAAATGGAAGAAGAAATTCTAACATTAAAACCCCATAAATGAAAGAAGGATAAAGAGAGCAGTCAGAAATACTCCTAATATTTCCGGAATGGAAGAAAACAAGAGTGCAAGTTTCCTTGGCTGTTGTTATTATTTTTTAATGTGTTTCCTTGAATGGGAGATTGTACAGACAAAGATATCTTCACAAATAACCTTCACGGACAGTGATCATGTCAGAATAAGAGGTTAGAAGCTGAGCTCAGAAATAATTGTCAACCATGATCAGTAAAAGAAGGCTACTTACTAAAAACCAAGAGCTTTCCAACATTAAGGAACTTCAGCTTGGAAATGACCATTGACGGGACAGAGATAGGAAAGGAAACATGAGTTTCTCCTAGGCGGTGTATAAACAGGCATTGCTTTCCAGCAGGGAGCCCCTGACACTGAGTCTAAGTCAGTATGTATGACAGAACAGAAATGTCTAATCTCACCCACAAGCCCAATGTGCAGGTCCACAGAAGAAGCAGTGCCGAGCATAAATGTCTAATCTCACCCACAACCCCAATGTGCAGGTCCACAGAAGAAGCAGTGCCGAGCATAAATGTCTAATCTCACCCACAAGCCCAATGTGCAGTTCCACAGAAGAAGCAGTGCCGAGCATAAAGGCCTAATTACTACCTCCTTTTAAATACCATAACACTTTCAGAAACCTCAACATTAACTTATCTTTGTTTTAGTGCCAATTTTTTTATTTTAAAAAGCAGCTTATGTCTTCATCATTACAGCCTGTATTCTGTTTCTATACCATTCTTCCAGATCACTCCAGTTAACAAGGAGCTGACCCAAGCAGCCTTACCATTTCCACCAAACCAGTTTAGCCACAGTATAATTTCCTTTAAGCCCAATAGCATTCTTTACTGGAGACTAAATTAAGGGAAGCAAGAACCTTCTGTCTCCTGTGGGCTGTTTTCACCTATTAAGTGTGAGCATGTCAGCCTTTGCTAACAATCTCCTGTGGGCCCCTTTCCCATTGCTTCCCTACCTTGTTTTCTTCCCTCCTGGACTTATTAAATGAACCCTCTCAGCTGGAGGTTTTCTATATCAAGCCTGTACCAGAATTAACAGACAACTGAGACAGGATATTTGCCAAGTACTTGGAATCAGATATAGAAAACCTGAGTAAGGACTTGTTGGAGACACCTATACTCCTGTTCCTTCAGCCATCATTTGTTCTCTAATGTATATACTCTTACCAACAATATTTTTTGAACAGTTCTTAGATCTCAGACTTTGAGCTCACAATATTTCATAAACCTGAGAAAAAAAGAGAAGAGAAAGAAGAATTTGAAACAGCAAAGAACAGAATAAGAAGCTAGACTAAAAGAAAAATACAGTATAATATAACTAAATATGGAGTGTTTCGAGAAATTTGAGTTTTATATCCTAAAACTAAAAAATAATAATTAAATAAAACTATAGGCAAAGCAACAATATGTGCAAGTCCGCGGGTACCACCCAAATTAACTCATCAATAGAGTATGAAAATAAAAAGAAAATGTTAATCTCAGTCTTTCTTATGAAGATTTTAAAGTGATTAGAGACAAACCTAAAAATGAAATTTTAGCTCTTCAGTTTTTTAAATATACAATGCTCATTACGTTTAAGCAATATATTCAAGCAGTTAATTATGAGAGGGTAATAACCATAAAGTTTTGAAAAAGGTAATATCTGAATCTTTTAATCTTATATATGAGATACAATTATTGTAGGCAGAAGTTTCTCTATCACCATTCCAATTCTCAAATATCTGACAGCCTCTTTCCAAATAATTGACTAGGAGACTTAATATAAATTATAAATGCTCAGTCAATAGCTCAAACTTATTACTAGCTAACTCTCATACTTAAATTAATCCTTATTTCTTTTGAAGTTCTGTAATGTGGTGGTACCTTTATTAACATGGTGCGCCTATCTCTTGCTTTCTCTGCATCTAGCTGGCAACTTTCCTCACTCTGCTCTTTCTCTTCCCAGAATTCTCCTAGTTTGGTTGCTGCACCTATATTTCCTGCCTGTCTACTAGCAAATCAGTGTTTTATTAAAACCAACTCAATTGACAATTCTTTACAGTGTATAAGAAGATTATTCCACAGCAGATGACCTGCTTAAAGATGAGAAAATCTGGTTCTGTAATTTTGATTCTAAATATGAGTGACATGAGACCATCTTATGTAGAAAAGCCTCCAAAACATGCAATATCATACTTAGTTATTCACAATCTTTTGTTACAGACACCAATTTTCTTTACAAATATTTACTTGGAAATCATAATCACACATTAAAATATTTTAGAAGCCATGTCTAAAGTTCTAAATATCTAGCAATCCTTTGGCACAGAAAGACTGTGGAGTTGATGACATACTCTTTGCCTATCCCACCGATACATGTCACCATGGTAGTGCTGTACTTGGCATGATTTCATCCTAAGGAGTCTCACTTAAATCACAATCAGGAAATCACAAAGCAAGACACCTAGTACTACTACAGAAACTAGGGATACAATGATGATCAAACAATGGTTTTTACTATGCAGAAAGGGCCAGATACAAAAATTAATAAAATATAATTGGCAAATTGCACTTTTTTTTACCGTAGAAATTCTTAAGAATGAGACAGAATTAGCAGCCATATGACCCTATGCATGTAAAATGATAGCTAAACTGAGTTTTGAGTAGCTATTTACTACCAACCAGGAGCATTAAGTATTTGAGGGTCCAAAATGTAGAGAAAAGTAAATGGGACTGACTGTGGATGGAATGCTCTCATTGTGTACTCTCTGTGTTGTCCATGACTCTCTAACCAGCCCTCTAGATTCCTACAGTCACAAACCTACCATATTGCCTAGCTTAATTCCCAAACCAAGATAAACAGTAAGAAAAAGCAAAACCACAGGAAATTACAGAGGAGGAAACCGTCAGTTCCACAGACACTTATTTTGAAAACTCCATTGCTGAAGCTCATGCCTTCAGTATATCCAGTCTTCTTCATTTTGCTAAGAGTCCAGTATCTATGTGAACATCCTGACCCTCCTGAGTGACTGCTTGTTTTTTGGGTTCCCTCTGGAGGCCTCATCTGCTACCTTTATTTTTCCCTTCTCATGTCCTTACTTGAGCCATACCTACTTTTTATCTTCTGCATCCTGCCTTACTTAATGTGTTATATATCCCCACCATCTGTACTACAGGAATGTGATGTGAGACTGTTCAACTTCTGATATTTTTATTAGCAACATAAGCACACTACTTTTCCTCATGAGGCATGTTGTTGGATGAGTTCACTCATATTCATTCCTCTTCAAGCCAGTCTGTACCAGTCTCCATCTGATTACTTCCTCCTGCAAGGGAGCCAAATACATAATTGAGTAGGTGTAAGCACTGAGTTGCCAGGACTCCAGGGATTGTCATTTCTGTGTGTCTGGAACAAGTAAATATTCTGTTAAAATATAATATATAGAATTAGCACCACAAAAGCTAAATTTACTTCTTCTGCCAAACAGAATCCGACACATTAAAATGTCTGCATTGATTTCTTTGATGTGTCAATATTCAAAGAATGAAAATCACCAAAGATGATTTCTTCCCATGCCTCTATCCTAAAATCAATCATTTAGTAACAGCTTCAAAATATAAAGGCACCTTGTCAAACTGAAGAGTCTTCTCAGTTGTTAAATGGCAACCTTCTCTGCTCCCTGTTCTGGTAGATATGTCCTCCTTCTCCAAGCCTGACTCTAGGGTATGGATGAATTGATTCCATTCTGAGTTTTGGTGATTGGTTCAAGGGTGACTGTATAATTTAATTTTTTTAAAAACTAAGACTCAAAGACACTTATTTGACTTTTTAAGGACAAAATACTTGTTTGTTCTAAGGTATGAATTGGGCTTCAGTCCTTTGTAGGCATCCATTTAACTTAAGAATCAATAAAGTCAAAAAAAAAAAAAAAGAAAGTGAAAAGAGCTCAGGGATAGCTACTCCATGTTTTTTAGGTTGTGTATTTTGAAAGTAAACCATCCCTGGATATTCCAGACATGCCAATTTCTTACTCTACTCTTTCAGTTTTTGAACCCGGCTGATTTAGATATTTTGAAAATAAAAGGAGAGTTTCGCTTGAGGTGCTAAGTGAAACCTCTTGATCCAGTCTTCTCAGAGTTTCTCTCCATATTGCATCTGTTTTACCATAGCTTTAGCCTTCAGTTCCTTTGTCCCTGGAATGGGACGTGGATGGAATGGAAATGTGATTCTCTTTGAGAACACCCCATAAACTGTGTTTTATTGGGTATCTTTGTGTGTACATGCCTTACCAAGTAATTGGTGTCAACATGCACAAAGGGAGAACACACTCATCTGTCCATAAACACAGCAACATGGGTACACGGCCCTGTAAAATAAATAGTTCTTCAGATATTTGCTCTCAGAGTGCATGGTTCACTTTGCACTTCTAATGTAAGGAGATTCTCTTGGTTTGATCTTTGTTACGGGTATTGTTAATTTTGTTCTCAGAAACTTAGTACTATAAGCTTTTTTTTTTTCCTGAAGGTCCTAGGGTGAAAATATTTTGTCAAAGTAAAATTACATTTTGAAAAAAAAAACAAATAATTGTCCAATTTAAGAACTATTAGGAAGCATTATCATTCTTTTCTTCGAGTAGGGATATAAATTTGTGTGAATGCCAGGAGACTCATGATTGTTGAAATCAATACCCAATTGATATTATAGCTCTTATTTATTAGACCATATCTGAGACATTCCCTGATATATATTATTTAAAATATACAGAGTACCACTACAAGTTACTTCCTATGATTTCTATAATTCTATCTTTTAATTAAACGAAATGGAGTCTTAAAAATGTATCATGGTGCTTGTATTCATATCTGTTTTGTAGTAAGTTTTAACAAATTTATATAATTTAGTTACATTTTCCTTTTATCTTTATTACCTTAAATAATTTTTAAATTTAAATATATTTTTATAATATTATTTAGTTTTTCTCCAATAGAGTGACATTGGAGACAAAAAACGTTCTAGGACATGCCTCAGTTCAGGAACAACTCATCAACATATAATGGACTCCACCGTTTTTTTGTGGTTTTTTTTTGTTTGTTTGTTTGTTTTCTGTGTGTTGGCTTTTATCTCCTTTATTTCATCACAGTTTTGTGTTTTTGCTTTTGTTTGTACATTTTTATCTTGGGTGTGGCTTTATTTTTGTTTTTTTCTTTTTTGGTTTGAGGAAATATTGTTGTATTAAGATTTTGTTTGTTTGTTTATTTATTTATTTTGAGAAACAACTTAAAGTTGGATAATTAGGGAAGGGGAGAGGATCTGGAAGGACATGGGAAATGAACTTTTAAACCAGAATTCCTCATCATTCCTTTGTATGCTCACTGGAAGTCTAACATGGATCCATTAATGCTGTGGTGTGAATTCATCAAGCCCAGTAAGACACAACCTAAGGGCAGGGATATTTAAAGTTTCAGTATTCAGTTTTCTAATTTCTTATTTATTTATTCATTCATTTATTTATTATTTTTTGTTGAAAAAAATTCTGCCTCTTTTCCGCCTCCCATTTCCCTCCTCCTCCTCCCACTCCTCTACCCCTCTCTCCACTCCACTCCCCCCCCCCACTCCATTCCCCCTTCCTCAGAAGAGCAGTCCAGATTCCCTGCCCTGTGGGAAGTCCAAGGTCCTCCCCCCTCCATCCAGGTCCAGGAAGGTGAGCATCCAAACTGCCTAGGCTCCCACAAAGCCAGTTCATGCAGTAGGATCGAAACCTAGTGCCATTGTACTTGGCTTCTCATCAGCCTTCATTGTCCACCATGTTCAGAGAGTCAGGTTTTATCCCATGCTTATTCAGTCCCAGTCCAGCTGGCCTTGGTGAGCTCCCAATAGATCATCCCCACTGTCACAGTGGATGGGTGCACCCCTCGCGGTCCTGACTTCCTTGCTCATGTTCTCCCTCCTTCTGCCCGAAGACCCAGTAATCCCACTCTTGGGAATATACCCAAGAGATGCCCTATCATATGACAAGCGCATTTGTTCAACTATGTTCATAGCAGCATTATTTGTAATAGCCAGAACCTGGAAACAGCCTTAGATGCCCTTCAATGGAAGAATGGATGAAGAAAGTGTGGAATATATACATATTAGAGTACTACTCAGCAGTAAAAAAAATGACATCGGGAGTTTTGCATGCAAATGGATGGAAATAGAAAACACTATCCTGAGTGAAGTAACCCAGACCCGAAAAGATGAACATGGGATATACTCACTCATAATTGGTTTCTAGCCATAAATAAAGGACATTGAGCCTATAATTTGTGATCTTAGAGAAGCTAAATAAGAAGGTAAACCCAAAGAAAACCATATAGTCATCCTCCTGGATATGAACCTTCATCGGGCGATGGATGGAGATAGAGACAGAGACCCACATTGGCACACCGGACTGAGCTCCCAAGGTCCAAATGAGTTTTCTAATTTCTGATTGAACAGACTAGGTCTCATGGTCAGGTCCAAATGAAAGGAAATAAAATGGAGCCACATCAGGATAGGTGGCATGGGTACTACGGTGTTCTTGTGCTTACAAGTGGGAAGGTTGTGGCAATTTTAGGGGAAAAAATGTGAGAATGGTCACAGGGTAGAAACAACTCAACAAAGATGAGACATGAGACCAAAATAGTGTTAGCTTGACTTAAACACATGATGGTTTTTTTTTTATCCCCAAATGGATTGATTCCCAAACTGAAAGAAAGAATAAAGTTGAAATCCATCCCACAGAATGAGGATCTCTCTTTGGTGTCCATTCCAATCGGGGCTCCTTTTACAATACCACACTTAAGGTTCTCTCTAATCAAATGAGAAGAGCTGTGTCTAAGACCATTTATGGGCACATATTATTTTATTCCTTTCTGTCTTGTCCCAGATAAATCTGTCTCAGAGTCCCAAATAGTCAAGAAGTGCAGACGAGATCGGGCGCGTTCAGGGTGGTATGGGCTCAGCGGTTAGGAGCATTGCCTGCTCTTCCAGAGGTCCTGAGTTCAATTCCCAGCAACCACATGGTGGCTCACAACCATCTGTAATGAGGTCTGGTGCCCTCTTCTGGCCTGCAGGCATACACACACAGACGGAATATTGTATACATAATAAATAAATAAATATTTAAAAAAAAAGAAGTGCATGCTTGTAACTCCTGTCATATAAATACCTACCCAGTGTTATTTGGCTTTAACACTCAACCTGTCGCAGCCTACAGTCGCCTTAGAAGGGAGTTTCAACTGAGTGACTGCACAGATCATATTGGTTTATGGGTCATAAATGAAGAGGAGTGACCTGACTGTTATATGATATATGAGAGACCGCCCCCCTGTGGGCATCATTATTCCATGAGCAGGTGATCACAGTCTATGTAAGGCTGGCTGAGTATAATTCTACCATGATTTCCGTAAGTCTCTGCCTGGATTTCTGCCCCGACTTTCCTTAATGACGAGCTACAACCAGTAGCAGAACATTTCTGAAATTAGCAGTATTTCCGTGTAAGCAACTTTTTCGGGGGCCTGGCCTTCTTCTGCTGAGATGGACATATGGGAGTCTCTTCAGTGGGAATTCCCATAGTGCACCTCTACCCTTTGTAGAACCTTGAATTTGATATATAATATTCACATAGGAATTTGTCTTCATGGGGCTTGATGAGAGACCTGAAAGAATTAGACATCATAGTCTGTCTGGCATCTAACCTTAGTTCTATCAGGATGGTAAGAAACAAAGAAAATGCCCATGCGCAGGCAAAAAAGATCTGGTGGGTTCGTTTGTCAGCAGTCAAAGGGCAACGGAAAGCTGTGTGATTTTTCTCCCAAACTGTGAGAAAACCAGGCATTTAATACCTCCATTCCAAATGCAAACCAATCAAACATTGGCAGGTTTGGATTGTTTTATTTTGAGGTTTTAGCTTATCTCCATGGGATAAAAGCCTTTCCAAATGGGCTTTAACTAAAAATGTCATCCACCCCAGCTGTTCTCTGGTGAGCAGAAAGAGCGGTGACAGAAGGCTCCTTCGCATAGTCCTCTTCCATAATATCATTATCCAAATTTGCATGGCAAAGATGTGGCTGCTATTTATATGTTGATTATTACAGTTCTGCAGTCTATTTTTTCCCAGCAGAGTTGAAAATTATATTTAGAAAAGCTGACATCATCTTTAAATATACATTATAGCTCTCATTTGGTAGAGATGAGCTGTTGAAATACACGCCACCTACTCAACTTCTCAGGGAAAAAATGGCATAGACGCTTCACACATGGTTATATATAAACATGTACATTGGCATGAAAGTGAACTGGAGGCTATAAGAGTATGAAGGAATCTTAGGCACTGTTTTATGCCTTCTCAGCTTTATTTTTACTTTAAAAAAAGATGGACAATGTGACTTAGTTTTAGAGAAGAGCTTCTGTATTCTAATTCCAGGCATCATAGACACATATTCTTGGAGTAATATTAATCCATTGTAAAAATCTGCACCCATCAATCTGAATGGCGAGGATGAGAGTTCATGAATGATAGTAGAATTAAGATTTATGGCACATGAAACAGACAATAAAAAGTATGATCCATCTTTTTAGTTTATGTTCCCAACTGTGAAACATAGACCTCGTATAGACTATGTTGGTTGATTTTGTGATCTATTGACTGAGCCACTGGGTGTAAAAGTATTCAGTAACATGGTATTCTGGTTGTTTCTGTGAGTATCTTTAGGTGAGACTAATAGACTCAATGAAGCTGGTCGTTCCCCATAAAATGTGACTGAGTTTCAAGCAGTCAGTTACGTAGAATGAAAAAGCAGATTCTGTTCCAGACAACAGACTTCTTTTTCCCCAGCTGCCATAGAAACTAGGAAACTCGAATGTCTTCTTTCTCTGTTATTGGATTTGAACAGACGCATTGAATTTTTCAGGATCTTGTATGTGTCAGGCTTCAGAGCTAGTGTTGACACTGCCCATTCTCCTGTTCCTCAGGCTTGCTCTCTGTGATCATACAAATCATAAGTTCCTCTTATTCTATTATATACCTCTTCCAATGTCAGGTGCAACTGTATGTATGTGCTACATATGTATGTAGAAAACATCCTACTGCTTGTATGTTTCTGGGCAAGACTAATGCGTACATTGCCTAATGTTTGTGTTTATTTCCTGTTAATAGTTTCTCAAGACAGATATTAGAGTCCCATTTTCCCATTTTTGTTCATCAAAGCTAACAGAGGAGGAAATTGAGGCCTCTGAGCAACATGCTTTTAATCTTTAGGGTTATTATTGCTTGCACAGTAAGCAAAATGAGCTATCTGCTGCAATGTTTTGCCTCTTACTGTGTAGAAGTTATTTATATGTTAGCTAGATTCAGCTGTGGTGCTAGTATGGCGATTTTGAAAGCCTTCTGTTTGCATTTGCAGTGAAATGCCACAGGTGTTCTCACCTCAGGCAGTTTGTAACTACATCTCACAGTGTTACAGTAGCGTTCATAGCAACCCATGAGAGTGCCAGCTTAGTTCTATGCGATGGAGTTAAAGGTAGGAAAAGTATGTTAATTTCCTTGACAAAGCCACCTCCACCCATTGTCTGTCTTGAATCAGAACTCTAAGTCCTGATCCAATCAGGTTAGATTAGTGATTTTACTTCTTGGGCATGTAAGGGTGAGACTAGCCCTAGAATAATATCCAGCTTCAAAATATCTAAAATGTAACTGAAAAGACAACAAATTAAGTGGAAGTTTCTTGATTAACATGCAAGTAATAGGTCCCTATTTCACAGTGGAGTTGTTAGGCATAGTGTCTAAACGTTGGCATTGTTTACTGTCGCTGGCTTGTAATCATGTTTCAGTTGACTTGAGGCAGATTGTCAAGGTGTAAACAACTTCTTGGTAAGATTGGAATAACAATAAAAAATCATTAAATGATATTTATATTTTGTATTTTGCCAAATTATGTATTTTGACAATTACGAGAACTGTTCTTTCTTTGGGAACTGTTCTGTCTGGAAATGGGAAGGAAAATCCAGGTGCAGTTGCTAAGAGTAGTAAAATGATATTCTATGCTTTATAAGCTAGTTGGCAAAAGTTCAGTTTTCATAAGTACTGATGCCTGTCTCAAGCTTTTAAGGGACCAGTTTTATGTATGAGACCCTTCTTTCTTCTATCCTGTTAAGCAGGTCCTGGTTTGAGCCAAGATCCACTTTTATATGAAGCTTAAAGTAAATCACTTTATATAGTATTTGCATAGGCATAATTGTTTCCACTTATACCACTACCCCATGGGCCTTGTCACAATATCAGACGGGTAGATTTGAAACCACATTCTCAATACATCATGACCCTGCTCAAGAAAATCATTTCAATTTTACTATATCCAGTTTTCACAATGTGATTCAGTTTTCTTCATGGTCAACTTGCTTTTCTTTCTAGTTTTCATAAAACCAGTATCTTTCCAGTAAAAATGAAAAATTTCTTTCTTCTGTGCCTCTTCGACTGCTAGGGAACAACACTTCAAGGTGAAGTTTGAGAAAGTTCATTAAAAAGTCAATTTTATTTTGACCATTTGAGTTCAAAAACTGTGAGATTCACCATGACAAAATCAAACCAACATGTTGCAGGAAATTAAGCTCTGAAAGCCAGCATGACTTGAGGTTGGTCTCAAATTGGCCCTTTAAGGTTTCTATCCCACTTACTTCAGTCCCCCGAAGCCCAAATGTTGACAACCCTTTGCAAAGACAGGTCTTGTCTTGGTTAGTTATCCTGCCAGATAAAACAAACAATAAATAGTTGGCCCTCCATGCAAGAGGCAGACAGTGAAGAGGACACAGTTGGGCTAAGATGGATTTTTCTAACATGCCTCTCACATATCACTCCATGAGGACCATGGAGATGAGACAAAAGATGAATGTTATTCGCTTCAAGCTTTGTTATTCTTCAACTGCTACAGAAGGAGTTGTCTTAAATATATTGCTCAAAATGACACTTGTGTACCAGCTCAACCTTCTGTAAGTTTGCAGTCCAGACTCAATGTAACTGGTGCAGATGCACATGGCACTAGTCTGATATCAAGCAGTTGGGCAGAAGAAATGTTTTTGTTTGGACAATTTGGTGAAATTTTCTCTTCCAGACTTATTCTGATTGACATAAACTCGACATTCTTACATTAGGGCGACTGATGTGTCCATTGCCCTGCTGTTTATAAGACGGTGTATACTGTTACTGCCTAAAGATTGCCCTGATCCATAGCTAAACAGTCCCTTCATGTTTAAAATCAAAGATGATTTGATTCATTGAATGTATCCTTCACTTCAACTTTATGATTTGTCTTTGAACTCTGGACCTGGGTGCCTGTCCCAGTGAAGACATCTATAATTCAGTCCACACAATCAAGACTTGGGGAACATCACAGAAGGGAGAGTAGAAAGATTCTAAGCGCCAAAGGACCAAAGGACCAGGAGGTCCTCTGCTGCAAGACAGTCTCTTCTAAATAAAAATAAAATAGAAGCAAGAATAGGGAGCAGAAAGGGGTACACCTGGGAAGAGTTAGTGGTGGATATAATATAAATATGTTGTATAAATTCTCAAAGAATTAATTAAAACATTGCATTATTAAGATTCTGAAGTGATAAATTTTTATTTTATTTTAGTATAGTTTATCATAACTTTTAATGAATGAATGAATGTTTAACCACTAGGATAAAGGTTAACCACTGAACTGTCACTTATACCTGCTGGGAGAGGAAAAAACTTTTTTTTTCCATTAGAGTGATACTGCGTATATCAACTACTTCAGGACAGGCCTCATGCTCAGGAGAAGTTAACCAACATATAATAGACTTCACAGGTTACTTTGTGTGCTTTCATTTGGTTATAGTTTGGTGGGGGTGTTTTTCAGGGGTAGCATATTTTCTTGGTTAGTGGGTCTTGTATTTTGTGGGTCCTTTTCTGCTTTTTGAAAAAGCACTTAAATTTAGGTGGGTAGTGAGGAGGGATTTGGGGGAGGGAAAGCATATGATCACAATATATGTAAATTTAGTTTTAAATAATAAAGATAAAATATAATAATAAAAGATAGAAGCAAACAAAATTGAGGAGACAAGTTTGTATAGTTTGTTTACCATATTATTTTAATTGGGATATATTAAACATGAATACATTGATTTTTATGTTAAATAAGTAAAATTAAATAACTTAACAATAAAAAACATTTATTATATAGAACAGTTTTAAAGTTATATCATTACTAGGAAAACTTCATATAATATACCCATTTTTCCAGGCAATGGTTATATCATTTTGACACATTAATAATTACGAACTCTCTGTATTCAATGAGATTTTCTTTCTTCTATAATTTCTGCAAAACATGCTATACTTTATTTTGGAAGCATGTCTTGTAGGACTTCTGGTGGTCATTTTTTATCAGATATTGAAGATTGGGATGTTTTAAAAATTAAGCCGGTACCTTCTAAAATGAATATAATGGGATTTAACTAATGTTTCTGTTATGATGAGCTTGAGACTGAGGTAGAATGTTTGTGATGAGATTCAGTAATATGTTTATGGGCCTGGACTGGGGAGAGAATTCAGCAAGTAAAGTGATTACTGTACAATTGCAAAACCCACCTTTGGATCCCTAGAACCTTCATAAAAGTCAGGAATTCCTGTCTGATGTCTGTATGATTATTGAATAATGGCACCTGATCTTTACCTCAGGAAACATCTCACCCCAGCCCCCACCCACACCGGATTTGAATGATTCTTAGCTAAGAAGTGTAATTTAGAGTTTCTGTGGAAATGACCTAATGTGGCTCTGTGATGTGTCAAAGACATTTTGCATGCAAAAAATGTGAATTTAAGAGATCTGGATAATGAAAGACTGTGGATCGAGTTGTCTTACCTAAAATTCATATACTGAAGTCTTAGCCATCAGTACATCGGAATGTAAATATTTTGAATGATCTTTCAGAGGTAAAAGGCCACCGTTAGTGTATGTTCTTGATCAAACATGACTGATACTTTTTTAGAGCTGCATGTGACTTTTGGAAAGTACATGCATGGAAGAAAAAGTACATGGGGGAAGATCGCACAAGAATATTTTGTGGAACTTATCCTGCCGGTGGTGTTGGATTAACTCAAAGCCCTGTATGTTGGTTTCAGAGAGGGAAGCACTTCTTTTTCAAATCTGTATGCCGCACAACAATTTGGATGAGGATCTGCCACTCATACCTGTGGGGTTACAAGCCTCAGGGTAGAACTGAAATATTTACCCACTTTAATAAATATTTGCCAGTGAATCTGACTCGGGAGCTTTCTTTTTGGAAAGGTTATTAAATATGGATTCAACTTCTTTAGGAAACATAGTTCTGTAGAGATGACTTATTCGTCTTTGCGTGCACTTTCATCGCTTTTATCATTCGAAGAAATCATCCACTTGATACAAAGCACAAAATTTATAGGCATCTATTTTTAAGATTTGTTTACAATGGTACTTTAGTGTCTGAGGTATCAGAAAAGATAACCCGTCTTTTGTCATTGACATGAAATATTATTATGTCTTGTCTTGCCTTTTTTACAGTTAGCTGGGCTTATGTTTTATCAGCTGTATCCATATTAAGCAGATTCCATATTTCAATTTTATCCATTTTTCCTGTTATTTTTGTTTTCTCATTCATTGATTTCTTCTCTAGATTTATAAGCTATTTCCCAAGTCACTTTGTTCTTATTTTTAGTTTTCATTTCTAATTTTGTTTTCTCAAATGCTTTTAAGATTTATTCCTTTGTGCAGGGTGATGGCGGCTCATGCATTTAATCCCAGTACTTGGGAGGCATAGATAGGTGGATCCCAGAGAGTTCTAGGCCAGCCTGATTTACAAAGTGAGTTCCAGGACAACCAGGACAGTTACACAGAAAAACCCTGTCTCCAAAACATCCTAACCAACCAACAAACCAGAAAACAGAATCCCAAAACCAAATACAAGCAAAATAGAGTTTTACTCTTTTGTATTTGTTTTTGACAAGTATATACATAAATATATTACAGTTTGATCAAATCCAACATATATTATCCTCCCACGACTTTTCCATTCTTTGTGAATCTCTCGTTCACAGCTAGTCCCTCTCTTATATCTTTTCTATATCTGTTATATGCAAGACTTGTGCAGGTAGCCATAACTGATGTACTCATGAGTGTGAGGCCTATGCCATACCCAGAAGATAGTACATCATAGCTCTCCTTTCCATCCTTCTTTTCTCCCAATCTTTTCTTCCTGCTCTTGTGTAATGTTCCCTGACTCTTGCATTGGGTGATCTAGCTAACTCTTTTAGAAATTCACAATCAGCCAATACTTCCTTTTAAAACTCCCATCTGTTATGAGTCTCTATATTAGTCATTGCTCTATGGGGAGAGAAAGGTAATTTCTTTTCCTCAGGCTAAGAACAGCACTAGTTCATGGCTATCAACGTAAATGTTTAGGTAGCAGTTTGTCTACATATCACTTAGAAAAATACCAGTTTTGCTTTTCCCTTAGGGCCTGTGACTTTCCTAACCATAGGACTTTTACCAGCGTTACAGAGGCAACCGTGTAGCAAATCACAAAAAGAATTGGAAATGGTTGGTTAATTCCCAACTATTATAGTCACTGGAGGAGCATCTTCCTGGAAGGTTGGAATTGAAGTGTGCATCATCCACAGCAATACAGACTGGATGAGTATGTTTCTTCCAGCAGCAACTTGTGACATTACTAAGAAGAAGGAAAAGGCCAGCTCATTTCCAGTTTGATTTTAATATGTGAGGAATCCAAAGTACATGTTGTCTTCATAAATACAGTCTTCCCATCTGGATCGAGTGGATAATCTAAAGAGATAGCATTATCTATATTATTTTTGGAGCCTTCGAATCAACAATTTATAGAGAGGAATCCTACACCTTGCCCTGAGATTCTTATTTAACGCTCCTGGCTCCTGGCAGCTGTACATCTACCCATGCAAGATTCAGATTCTATTCTTTAAATTGTGTGTACTTTTGTTAATCTCCTCAAAATGTAGATTTAGGATCTTCATTTAGATGTTGCTTTTGTTCTCATACATTTAACTTCATCTTTTAATTTATTTCTAGCCATTTGTTGTCACTACATTACAGGCAATTTTATGTTGTATCTGAAATTCCAATCAAATTGAAAATGTCTTAATTTCAGGGAATTCTTGGACCCATAATGTCAAGAAAATATTATTAAATTGCTAAGTACTCAAATGCATTTCAAGTATCTTTCTCTTATAATTTTCTATTTAATGAATTGAGCTCTGAGAACACATATAGAATTATACATAGACGTTTAAATATATTTTGATGGATTTTTGGTGTGAGTGTAGTCTATTTAAGTGAATGTCCCATGTACTATTAAGAACAAGAACATGTAGTCTTCTGTTGTTAAATGGAATGTGTATGGCTGTCAATCAAACAAAATACATGTAGTAGTATTGATTTCAACAATACACATGTATTTTTCTGCCTAGTTGCTCTATAAGTTGCTTATGGGAGTGTTGAAGTCTACATCTTTCCTTGTGTCTTTTTAAATTTCGTTTTTAAAGCTGTATTCAGTTTTTTTTCAACTATTTTGGTGTACTATTGGTAGCAGAGACCCAAATTTCTCTAATGTCACTTTGGTCTCTCCATATATTTGGTCTCCCTCAAAGACTTCTACTTCCCTAAATAAATCCATTAAGCTGAACTCCTCTTGGCTTTGGCTTTGGGTAGAACAGTTAGTTCAGACTATAGAGTAGCTCACACTTTGGGTAGCATTTAAGTTTCCAATGTAATCATCACTAACATACCCCATCAGACACCCCCCCCCATACTGCCCTACGCTGCCTTTTTTCCATCAAAATGCACAATCCTTCTCTTCATGTAACATTTTCACTTGCCTGGTTAACAAACTGCCACTAATTTAGTAACTTAAAACTATACTTATTTCCTCATAACTACAGTGACTCAAGAAGCAACCATTGTTTATCTTCTGAGGGTCTTGAGAGTCTGCAGTGTTTTCATATAGGTATAGTGTACATATATTCACCACCACACAAAACACACACACACACACATTTATATTTCATGAGTGCAAGTAGAAATATTTTAATAGAATTCTAAGAAAACAGACTTTATAACAGTACAGAATGAAAATAATTCCAGACTGTTGGTGAACTAAGATATTAATTTCTCTAGATCCATATAAAATTCCAATGAAACCAAAGTATGGTTTTGTTAGAATTCTATAATCACTACTTAATACTGTGTCATTGCATTTACTAGGCTTTGGGAAGCTAAGCAAACTCACCAGGTAATGGGGAATATCTTAAAGTAATTGTGAGTATCAGTTAACAAGCAAATAAAAGTGTCTATTCTGGGAATGGGAATAAAAATTGCAATCAATGTAAATCACTTTTATAATTTGAGTACTTATGTATGCTTCTATATAATATAAAAGACATTGCTATTTTGAATCATCAGTTTGAATACTGTGATATAAAGCATGTTAATATCAACTCTGTCTTTCATTTGGAAGCACTATAAAATACATGAATTTTATTTATATTTTAAATGTTTAAAATAAAATTTATTCATATTATTAGTGGGGTGGTTTGGAAGTGCCATGGTATGAGTTCTACAGTCAGAGAACAACTTTCAGGAATTGGTATTCTCTTTGACATGGGAGTTCTTGTGGTTGAACTCTGGTCCTAGGCTTAGATCCTTCTTGCTAGTCCTTAAGAGTAAATTTTACTACACACTTTATACTAGACTTCATATGGCTATCAGTTCATCAAGAAACAGATATAAATATTCTATATTGCAGCATACTAAACTAGGTTATTTTAAGGAAAATGTATAATGTAATATTTAATTTTTATTTTAATCCCTCAGGAGACTGATAGGACACACTTGGGAGTCTGTCTGAGAGGCTTTATCAGAGAGAATTAACTGACAAGAGAGACATCCACTTTGATGTGATGCCACCAGAGCATATACTGGGAACCTGGACAGAATAAAGGAAGGGAGGAAAAAGGCACTTGAGTACACATACGTCTTTGTCTGCCCACTACGACTAGAGAAGCTTTGTTCTGTAACACCTCCCCTGCCATGATGAAGTACAGCTTCTAACAATGAACTCAATAACTCTTAGCTGCTTTTTGTTATTTGTGTCTGTTGTTTTAGTCACCTTGACACAAAAGTAATACACATATCAATTATTACCAACATCTTTTAAACAGTGAGGAATTGTTGATGGCTATAAAGCTTCAGATTTGTTTGAATATTGTAATGCAATGTAAAGCATTTAAAATTAATAGTTGAGTTTCACATTATCTATTATGTATTGTAATGAAATAAGGTCAAGTAATTAATGTTTTGGTTGTTTTCCCATGATTGGCACATAGTAGCTAACAAATGATATATTTTGATGTAAAGGTGGGTTGAAGAGGAAGTGTAGAGGATATTTTAAATGTGTTAATCTGTGTGGAATATTCATAAAATCATGATTATTAAAAATTTCATGTTATTTAAAATCTAATTATATAACCTATGAAATTTCCATAATAAAATAAAGTACTAACTGATTAAAAATCTAATATACTGAGAAGAAGAAATGAGGCTAAAGAATACTTTTTGGTAGAAAAAATGCCCAGTTAATAAAAATGTAAGAAGTTGAATAAAATAAAAAATAATTATCTTTCCATCAGGCACTTAGTTTAGATAACCAATAACAAGAGAGGAAATTCTTAGATTAAAACTTGATGCTGAACTTTGTAATAAAGATGATCATTAAAAATCTTTAATTTTCTTCACGTCGCTAACAGGTGTGTATGTGTGAGTACATGTACGGAAAGTAGAAGTGTGTGTGTGTTTATGAGATCTCATACTTACAGTCTGGTTTCTTAGTTTTTGTTGTTCTTTCTTTTTTTTTTTTAGACAGGGTTTCACTGTATAGCTTTGGTGTCTTTCCTGGAACTCACTCTGTAGACCAGGCTGGCCTTGAACTCACAGAGATCCTCCTGCCTCTGTCTCCTGATTGCTGGGATTAAAAGCATGCACCATCAACGTTCCACTGGTCTGTACTATTAAAGTCAGAAAAAAAACTCATTAATGAAATTTCTAGAACATACTTTTTTAGAAGTGAATTCCAAGTGTGTACAATAAACTAGTGATGATGTGGAAATAACAGTAGTATGATAGGAACTGAACAAGAACTGGATATTATTTTAAACCAGTGGTCAAAATGTATGCTGATATAGTGTAGCAAATGTAATATGGACTGTTGTATTAATGTAGAGTGTGGCTAACTACATTTAGGTATATCAATGTAATTTGTTTACATGAAGTGCTTTTCATTCACAACAAATCCATAAAGCTGATCATAAGCTATACAGTTTGAAAGGTTCGATTTTTTATTCACTTATTGATTGTAAGCATATTTATACCTTCTGTAAATTTTCCTTTGAAATGTTTTTAATTAATTGTTTGAGAATTTTATATATTATGTTTGATTTTTTTAATCCCTTCTTCTACTTTCTGATGTATTCACCCTCATTCCATACTTACCCAATTTTGCATCCTCATTTTTAAAACACACGGAGTCACATGAAATTCTACCCAAATACTCTTGTGTATATGTCCATACGCTGGAGCATGTTACACTCACCCTGAAATTAAACTAACTCCCAGAGTAATCAATGACCAACAGCTCCTCAGTTAAGGGAAGAATTTCACGTTCGTGTCATATTCGATGCGAGAGATTTTTGTCTTACTTGAATTTCCACAGGTCCTGTGCATATTGTCACAATCACTCTGAGTTCATATGTGAATCTCCTCTACTGTGTCTATAAAATAACACTTTTTTTTTGTGATTATCCACTGTCTCCCACCCTTTCATTCTCTCCACCTCCTCTTCTGCATTGATCCTAAGGCATGGAAGAAGAAGGCGTGATATACATGCTCCATTTAAATCTGAATCTGACCAGCTAAGGGGCTTTGCATGAATTACAATCTACTGCTAAAAGAAGCTTTGTTGATGATATTTGAAAGATCCCCGAATCTGTGAAAGTAATGAGAAGTCATTAGGAATGGGCTTAATACTATGTCCCATTAGTGAATAATAGTAGTAGTTTCCCCTAGGGCCTGTGACTTGTTTAGCCACAGGCTCTTGAACCTGGTAGCTGTGCAGGATATGGATTCTATTTTGTGGACGAGGCCGTAAAAACAATTGAAAAGTAGTTGTTTACTCCCATGACATCCATGCTATTACTGTACCAGTGGGCATGACTTGCCAGACAGGTCATTACTGTAGTTCATAGGGTTCATAGCTAGGTAAGATGGGCAATTACTTTTTCCTCTTGTAGCATGCATAGCACATATGCACCTTTAGAAATGCTCATTTAAAAATATTCTCAGTAATAAGGTAGAGTTGAAATGACAACACATATACAGTTTTGTTTTTTGAAAATTTTCAACAGAAAGAATATAAGCCATAATAGGGTAGATAAATTAATTATGACAGACTCCTGATTCTTTTTAGTGTGATGGTAAGTGGAGCACTTATATTATTCTGGAATATATTGCAAAGTCATTAACCTGAACGGGAGAAATCAAAATAAAAGCCCGTGGCTCTTTCTCACTACACTGTTGTGTCCTAACAAAGGGTGACTTGTACATTGCAGTGAATACCATGGTCGTATCTGTTGCCTCGTTCTGATGTTACTGCCTGACTATTCTGAGTCATTGTATGAAACCCCTATTCAAGCCAGATTAGTGAGTTCTACTTCTAGCAAATATTCATATAATAAGTAAGTCATGGAGTGTGATCAGCAAGAAAAGGAATTATTGTAAACTAGAAAGATGATAGTCAGTTGTATGGTTAAGGAGTATAATATTTTCTTTTAATAAATGTATGAAAAGACAAGGAAACCATAACAGAGAGACATCAGGAAGCAAAATATACCTTAAGTGAAGCAAGGCACTTTTTGTATAATTTTAACAACTACACTCATAGCTAACTTGTATTGAATTCATTTTATACTATTCCCTAGGATGAGAACTTACATCATTATCTCATTTATTTTTATATATTTACTCCTCAAGCTGGATATTATTAATGTGCATCATTCATAGAGCCAAATGAACTTTCACAGATAAAGTGACTAAAAAGTAAGAAGGTCAGAATTTGTTCTTAAATCTGATCCAAAAGTTCAAAACCTGTCAGAGTATAAAATGTTTATTTAAAAGGTCGTGCATCTTGGTTTAAAAACAACCTTTCTTCTTTCTCTTTTTTCTTTTACTCTTCTCTCATTCACTACATCTCGACCACAGTTTCCTTTTCTCCTCTCCTCCCAGTGAGTATCCCCACCTTCCCTCACCACCAGATCCACTATTCCTCCATTTCCCTAAAATATAGTGGGCAGGCACCCTCTCCTATGCTGCCGAACGACCTAGCTGGGACATCCCCTTGGACACCTGGGAACCCCTCTAGAGCCAAGTCTCTTGCTAACTCTAAAATGGCTCCCTTAATTATCTTCTTCCCTGCTCCTATAACCACCCTCCCTCCATCTCAACCATCCTACTCCTCGAAACTCTCCCCAATCCTCTCCTTCTCCCTCCTCTCGTAACCTTCGTAACCTTCCCCCCATCCTCCTTCCCCCCATCGTAACCCCACCTCCCTGCTCCCAACTTTTGCCTGGCGATCTTGTCTTCTTTCAATTTCCTGGTGGATAAATGTATGCTTTTCTTTGGGTTCAACTTATTATATAGCTTCTCTTGGATCACGAATTATAGGCTCAATATATGTGTTTTGTTTATGGCTAATCCACTAATGAGTGAGTACATACCATATTCATATGTTGGGGTCTGGGTTATCTCACTCAGTAAAGTGTTTTCTGTTTCCATCCATATGCAGGCAAAATTCAAGTTGTCATTGTTTTTTATCACTGAGTAGAACTCTAATATGTATAAGTGCCACACCTTCATTATCCATTCTTCCATTGAGGGGCACCTAGGTTGTTTCCAGGTTCTGGCTATTACAAATAGTGCTGCTATGAACATACTTGAACAAATGCTTTTGTAGTATGATTGGGCATCTCTTGGGTATATTTCCAAGAGTAGAATTGCTAGATCCTGGGGTAGGTTGACTCCCAGTTTCCTGAGAAACCGAAAGACTGATTTCCAAAGTGGTTGCACAAGTTTGCATTCCCACCAGCAATGAAGAGTGTTCCCCTTACTCTACATCCTCTCCAGCATAGGTTATCATTGGTGTTGTTAATTTTAGCCATTCTGACAGGTGTAAGATGGTATCTCAAAGTTGTTTTGATTAGCATTTCCCTGATTGCCAAGGAAGTTGAACATGATGTTAAGTATCTTTTGGCCATTTGAACATCTTCAGTTGAGAATTCTCTGTTCAGTTCAGTACCCCATTTTTTAATTGGGTTATTCAGAATTGTAATGTCTAGTTTCTTGAGTTCTTTATATATTTTGGAAATCAGGCCTTTGTCTGATGCAGGGTGGGTGAAGATCCTCTCCCATTCAGTAGGTTGCCTTTTTGTCTTAATGACAGTGTTCTTTGCTTTACAGAAGCTTCTCAAATTCAGGAGGTACAATTTATTCATTGTTACTCTTATTGTCTGTGCTACTGGGGTCCCATAGCCACACTGATGAATATCCTGAATATCACCATAGAACCTTCATCCAGCGATGGATGGAGATAGAGACAGAGACCCACATTCGAGCACTGGACTGAGCTCCCAAGGTCCAGATGAAGAGCAGAAGGAGGAAGAAGATGAGCAAAAAAGTCAGGACTGTGAGGGGTGTGTCCACCCATGGAGACCGAGGGACTGATCTAATGGGAGCTCACCAAGGGCAGCTGGACTGGGACTAATGGAGCATATGATCAAACCGGACTCTCTGAACGTGGCTGACAATGGGGATTTGATTCTACTGCATGTACTGGCTTTTGGGGAGCCTAGTCTGTGTGAATGCACACCTTCCTAGACCTGGATGGATGGGAGAGGGCCTCGGACTTCCCACAGGGCAGGGTACTCTGACTTCTCTTAGGACTGGAGTGGGAGGGAGGAGGGGAAGTGGGGAAAGTGGGAAAGAAATGGAAGGAGGTGGAAATTTTTAATTAATAAATTTTAAAAAAAGTAGAGGGCTTCCCAAGGATATCCACCAAGCATGGCCTAAGAAGTTACAATGAGACTAGGCACAAACCCTCATCTCAAGGATGAATGAGGCAACCCAGCAGGTGGAAAAGGGTCCCAAGAACAGGACAGAGGATCAGAGTCACTCCCCATTCCCACTGTTGTGAGGCCCACAAGAATACCCACCTACACAATGTAGATCACCTAGCTCAAACCCATACAGGGTTCTTCATGAAACACCCTTTTAAGAAGAAAAACTTGGTTTTTCCCTTATATAGCTACTATTGATTCATTGCCTGCTACACACTCTATCCTTTGCCAAGATTAAAAATACTGGTGATTCTGAAGCAGTTTCAAGAGGGTTAAAGGCCTCCTGGTGAAACACATATAGTTGACCAGACTATAGTGGTCTACAATAGCAGTATGCTTGCTTTCAAAACAAACTTTAGACTTAGAGCAAAAACTGAGGACAAATTACAAAAGACAGTGCTGAGAAAAAAAAAGGGCATAAATATTTGTTTGGAGAGACAGTTTAGGGGCCATCAGATAAGAAAAATAGTTGGACATCAGCAAAGAATATGGTGACAGAAATCAAAACTGCTCAGGTCTGGTGTACAGAGAAGGATTCAGGGGCATGAGCTGTATCTATGAAGATGACTAGAATTCTGATAGTCTTGATTTTCCACAGGATGTCCCCTCAACACGATTTTGCTGGGATTTGGTAAGTATTGCATGTATTAGAAGAAAATGCAGCGTTCAGAAAATTTCACTAGAATCTTTTGACTACTGCCAGTGAAGTTTGTGGTAAACTATTAAAGACGATGTTTCCTTGAAACTATTGCAATTATTTCTCTTTCCAGTTAGGGCTTATAAATCAATACTCTGAGTCAATTTTCATTTTGTAATTTTGAGGAGAATAAAAACCACAGAACAGTTTTCTGAGTAAGACATTTCTTCAGCATGCCATCTGAGCCCTTTGGCAAGCACCATGCTGGCTTGGGATGCCAACCCTGGGTACTGCAGACAGAGGAAGTAATAGTAATTGCTGTTTCCATCCTTTTGGACGTTTCCAAGCTGTTATTGGCATCTGTTTTACAAATGCTTCACTGGCAGCTAGGAAGATAAAGACTTTTTAAAGATACTGTTAACATTTTTTCCCAATTAGAAAGTGTGTGATCAAATAATTGCTCCAAACCATTGAAGAGGACCCACCTTCAAGATGGAAATGAAACAATGGAAGTCTGCCTGCAGTTCTTCTTAAGACTGCAGCCAGGTGTATACTATGACATCAAGGATAGGATAGTTAAACCTCAGTTCAGATGACTTGAAAAGTTGGCTTACTCTTTGATTTTTTTTTTTTATCTAATTCAAGCTTGAGTTAAATATTCTGTCTCTGTCTCTGTTTCTCCCTCCCTTCCTCACTCCTTCCACTCTTCCTTTCCCCTCTCCCTTCCTCTCTCCCTTCTCCCTTCCTCCCTGCCTTTTGAATGTGCTGGGATGATTCCTTTTCTTCTGGTGAGGTAATAGACTCTGGAATAAGCTATCCCTCCTGTTTTAACTTTTCTGCAACTGACACCAGATATTCTCGTTTTCTTTGGTTTTATAACCGAGGGCAAGCCTTTTTATCCTTTTACACCTCAGTTCCGTCAACTGGTGAGAGTTCATAACACTGCAGATTACAGCCCTGTGAAGTGCTAAGCGCATATTTTATAAGTAAGTACTATGGCATGAATAACCTGCTCTAATGGATACAGATTCCTGTGGATGGGGGTCTCTGCTTATTCTGTTCCATTATTGAAGCCTAACTGTACCTGTCACTTCTGACTGAATTTTACATTAATATTCACATTTTCTGTTTTCCCTATAACTTTGGAAAATTACTATAAATATTTAATTCACACACAATGCCTGAATTTTCTTGAATGGTGAGGTGCTCGGATGGTGCACTTATTTTCTTCTTGGATATGTCTCTATTATTCTGAAATTTATGAACAAATGCACTTCCACATAAGTTAGATTGTACAGTCGACTGCTGGTTACTTTTGCTTCCAGGAATCTTGAGATATCCTGTCTTCACTCTGGCACTGTCTTCTGCATCACACTTTTCAGGCTAGAGTGGATTCCTAGGGCACATCTGATGGGCACCTCCTTTGCTTCACAAGGTTCAGAAGGACTCTCCTGTTACTTTCATCTTCAGCAATACCATAGAAAGATACTTTAAGATGTTTTGAACTCTACCTCCACCTTTGCCACCATATGGTTCTTCACCCACTCCAGTATAGACTTTCTACAACCACAAGAAAAAACAAAATTTTCTCTTTTTTGTATTTATTTATTTTATGTATATCAAGTGTTTTATTTGCACATATATATATCTTTAGTTTTTATACATAATAAAATATATATACCTATTTATGCATTGTATTATATACAAAGCCATGTTTTATATGTTGCATATTATACAGTATAATATATACATATATTTGTATATTATATTATATATATTTATAAAACCCATGTTTCTGTTATCCACAGGGATTAGAAGAAGAAAGTGTGATATCCTAGACCTAGAGTTATAGATAGTTATGAGCCATGCTTTGGTTACTGTTAATTTCCCTTGCATCCTCCTCAAGAGAAGGAATTGCTCTGACTGCTGAGCTATTTCACCAGTTCCATAGCATTTTGTAATCCTTCCTGACATCCGTTCTTTAGCGTCACTTACCCTACTATCCTATGTACTTAGAATTCAGCTGACGTCCCATCCTTGTTGCTTTTTATCCAGCAAAAGTTTTCAACTTCTTTCTCTATTGACCACTCCCTGCCCTCTTTGCTGACATGGCATCCCATTTATATCTCTATATAAACCTCAAAATTCATCATCTCATACACTACTCTACTGTTTCAGGCTGAAATCCTAAGAACAGAGGTAACTGAACCTTGTATTAATTTCTAAGTGTTCCTTCCAGAAGTGTCCAGTGTCAACCAACAACATATTATCCACTGAGGACTTGCCACCCTTGTATCTACCCAACTGAATTTAATCCATATAAGTTAGATATTATTTTTCCTATAAAACTAAAAATAGTTATCACTCAGACATATCTTTAAAAAAATTTTGGGGTGTATTAACTGTTCTTGAAAACTGATAAATCCTCAGTTTCATTTGATAACCTTCTATATTACCAGACATGTAATAGTCACAACTTCATTATCATCTTTATTTAGATTTTTGCATTCTTTTCTGCTTTTTGAGACAGAATCTCTCTTTCTAACCTTGGCTAGTGTATGACTCTATGTAGCCTAAATTGTTCTCAAACTCCAAAGATCCCCATGCTAGTTAACAACATGCCTCATGTTTATGCATGTGTGTGTGTGTATTTTTCCAACAAAACATACTGAGTTATCGACATTATCTATCAGCTATCCTTGTCATGTCCATTGTTCTTTTAACCATAGCATATCTAGTAACAAGCATACTGTCCAGTTCTGAACCTAAGTAGTATAATTCATGTTATTGTGCAATGTAGTCTTACAAGTAAGGCATGGCCTTTATAATCTTAACCTGTTATTAGTTTGGTCCCTTGCAGGAAACTCACATAAGATTAGGCCAATTAACTTCCTGTGAAGTAGCATGGCTCATGACTCTCCATTCCTCCCCAAGGATTTCTAAGAAGTTCATGATTACTAGGAAAGAGACATTTTCTTTATTGTTGTAGGTACTCATAATTTGCCTGTACTTCCATAAGTAGTCAAAATTAAACTCATTTGTACATCCAGCTAGTGGTAAGTGAATTAATTTCTTTTGTCTGTTGTTGATATAAAATCTAATGTAAATAGATATTTGCTATTTTGTTATAGGATATTTGTACACTATGTGAAGTTATATTGCTATGATTGGTGTTATAAGGAGCTGAATGGGCAATAGCTTGATTAGAGTTATAGGCAGGACTTTGGGACAAAGAGAGGACACTGGGAAGAAGAAAAGCAGAATTGTCAGCTAGACATGGAGAGGAAACAGGAGGTGCAAGATGGATGAGAGATAACTCCATATGGCAGAACGTAGGTTAATATAAGTAGGTTAATTTAAATTATAAGAGCTAGGTGAGACAGTCCTAAGCTAAAGGGCAGGTTTTCATAATTAATAATAGGTCTCTGTTTCATTATTTGGTGGCTAGTGAGCCAATGCCAGTCTTACAATAAAGCTTGTTACACTAACCATCCCAGGAAAATACTATACAATAGTTATGCCTGTTATGATAAACAAAATCATATCTGCATATGGCTGAATATCACCTCTGGGGAAAGCATCACATTTGGTTGAAGAATTCTAATCTGTAAGATTAGAAGCCAGGAGTCCCCTACTTCCACACTGGATTTTTTTTTGACCTATTCAGCAATTTTCATTTTTGTTGTGCTATTATTACCAAGTCTATAGTTAGAACATAGTGTATAACCTTAGCATTAGTTGTATACTCTGATTCAGAGAGGCTTTCTACACTAAAAGCAGAATGCAAAGAAATTTTCTTTTTGCTAGCAAATGCACAAGTCAAAAGTTGGTATGACAATATGGTCATTGTATGTAAAACAACATTGAAACCTAAGGACTAATAGGCTAAGATCAACCTACCATGATACCTAGGAGGAAGTAACACAGAGTGATGCTCTTTCAGATACCTTATTAATCACACAAATATTGATAATTACTTTAATTGATAAATATAACTGTAAATTACACCTTTTAAATTCATGGAATAACTTTAGAAAACAAACATTTATGATAAAACTCACCATAACTGAGGTTCATGAATTTCAGCACTCACCATGAGCCATTTGATGAGTACTTAGCAATTTATATGCTTTGGGATATTTCCACTATATTTAAGGTATTTTATTAATAGTTTCCTGAGGTTAAAAGAAACTGTGGAGCTAAAGAACCAACATGGCTTAAAATGTGTCTAAGAATAGTTTAGGTAGAGAAGAGGTAGACTTAAAGACAAAGAATCTTCTAATATGGCATCTTGGCATTGGAAAGAATGACCAAGTCACATGGTGATTTGAAAAGGCATGACCCTTATAGGCTCATATACTTTAAGGTTGGTCATTAGCGAGTGGTGCTATTTGAAAAAGATTAGTAGGTGTGACCTTGTTGGAAAAAGTATCATCTTGTTGAGGGAAGTGTGACACTGGGGGTGGACTTTGGTGTTCGAAATGCTTAAGCAAGGGTCATTGTTTATCTTATGTTGCTACACATGGATCCAGATCCAGATATAGAACTCTCAGCTCATCTCAGTACCATGTTTGCCTGTTATACCACCATGCTTCCTGCCATGACAATGAACTAAAGCTTTAAACCTGTAAACCAGCCCAATGAAATGTTTCCCTTTATAAGTGTTGTCATGGGCATAGTGTCTTTTCATAGTAATTAAATACTGATGAAGACCATCAGGAACACCCATATGGTCTTTCCCTCACCCATCCTCTCTACAAGGCCAGAAAAGACTTTTCTGTCCTTCTTCCAAAGTGATACACAGCAACCCTCTTCCACAGGTGTGTCTCTCCTGTTCCTGGAAAAAATTAATAACACATGGAGAGGCCATGAAAAATATAAGCAGGCTTTGTAAACCACCAGCATTACACAGCACATTCAACATTATATAATGTGCATTTGCTTTTTGCTTATAGTTCTACACATACAAAAGATCCCCATAGTCTTTCTTATGTTTTTAGCTATTTATTTATAAAGGCTTTATGTCACATAGGAGCACGCATGTCACATAGTGTAAACATGATATGCTTTCCTCTCATCAATCTATAGTTTAATATGAATATCTCTGTAAACTCTATTACTTCGATCTGATAGAAAGCAACAAAAAGTTTCCAGAAAATAGCAAAAGAGTGCAAGTTAATCATTTCTGTTGGAATAGAGCATTTAAATTTTAAATCAAGTTGCTTATCACTATGAGGACTAGGAATGAACTCTCAATAGACTAAAAATTTCACATCTGCTTTGAATGATTACTTGGAGACATAAAGATCTGTATTTAGGTTCCTAAGGCAAATACCATTTTAATGAATTTAACTATGTCAGAATGGCAGTGAGCTTATTTGCAACATTATATGGAATATGGTGAAATAAAAAAATATACCAGGCAAGAGATTGGGTGGTGAAGAGAACAAGAAAGAAAGAGAGAGAGAGAGAGATATAGAGAGGCCCTTGCTTTCCCTATAGTAAACTAAGTCTGTATACTGCATTTTCTCATGTTAATATTTGGATAAAGACTGCACGGTTAAAGACCATAGGGGAAATCACTAGACTATTTCCTCCAACATTTTTGTAAATTTCAAACTGTTGTAAAAATTATAGTTTTGTTTCATTTTTATGTGAGGAGCAAAAATTTAAATAACGCCATTGTCAGCTGAAAAAAAAATCATCAGAACAAGAGAGAGTTCAACAGCAGGGACTGCTATACCATCAAGTCTTTGAGGGGGTTGAGTTGCCTGTGTTTTTGCAATTACAAAGCATACCCCTTAGCCCTTCTATGATCCCCTTTTTAGCATGTGTGCCCTGGCTCTCACTTCCTCCTCTTACTAATTAGGCTGTTTTATGTGCATTTCAGCATGCAATATTTCATATTTAATAACCTTGCATCAGAAGAAAGGGGAAGCCAAAGGGGCTGGAATTTATTGCCAGGTGTTCTGGAAGGCATCTGGAGCATTTACGGTGGGCCTACAAAATTCCTCAATACCCTGAGGAATCCACTACTACCCTTTCAGGAATCCAATAAGTTTCAGCTGAGAATCCTATAAATACCTCAGAGTGAGAGCCTTAACCTGCTCATGCTCATTCACTGGGCCTTCAGGAGACAGGAAGTTAAGAGTAGCTATAATTGGCCTTCACATTTAGCACCTTGTTAACATATATTGAGGAAGTTCACACCTCTAATCTCTTGTTACTAAAGTCAGCCTGTTAGAATTTGAACTCCTAGGAAGAGATTGTAATGCTAGAAATGCTTTCTCTAAGTTCCAGGAAAGGAATTCAAATGTCTCCAGCGAGATATGGAAACTGACAATGTAGGGATCTTCAACCCCTGGGGCAGCTTCAAAGATCAAAGGTGAATGTCACCAAGTGTCACTGAATGTCTCCATGCCTCCAGGTTATTTTAAAAGCATTAGTGCAATTCTTTCTTTTCTTAGCAGTCATAGAAGAGCCCAGCTCTTTCACTTAGAGTGTTCATAGCACTTCAATGGCTGCTGCAAAGTCCACGCCCTACCAGTCCTTTAATATTCTGCTCAAATCTGTTGCCTTTCACAAATTTCTAATCAGCTGCAGCTCCTGTAGTTCATGTAGCTGTTTTCCACTTCCAAATGGAAAATTACAATTTTTACTCGAAGCCTTACATATCCCTGTTCGTTCTCATACGTGCTTACTATCTTTATTAGAACAAATTGGGTACGTTATTACATAGGGATCTCATTTGTCTTTTACAAACTCTTTAGGGAGTAAAATAACGGACCCCCTGCAGACAGCTATGCTTGTGTTCTGACAGAGCTTAAGCCAGTGCCTGTGGACCAGTGATGACACCCTTAAAGAGCCCTTGCTCTTTTTCAGCCTCCTTATGGTGGACAAAGTATATGAAAATAGCAATTGCAAATGAAGATTTCAAGAAATAAACATCCTGAAAATGCTAGAATTGGCGTCTTTCAGAAGGCAGTAAAAGTTGACAGCAGGCTTTGCCTTAATTTTCTTTATCTTAGAGTACAAAGTATAGTGTTTAATGTAACATCCCCCTCTCTCTCTTTCTCTTTCTCTGTGTGTGTGTAAAAATGTTTCCTGTCAGCAAGTGAACATGAGAAGATTGTTTTGTTTCCAATTTTTCCTGATAATCTCATAGAATGTATGCATTTCATATAGTGTATTTTGATCAAATGAACCCCCAGTCCCTCACTTTCACTTCCTTCCCTTTCTCTCCCACTACTTTTCTCTCTTAACTTTGTGTGTTTTTTTGAAAACCTCTTGAGTCCACTTACTGTTACTTGTATGTGCAGTGGGTATAGAAACAATCACTGGAGTGTAGAAAGCCTCTCCAGAGTGCAGCTCCCTCCCCACCCACAATCACCAATTACCAACAGCTCGTCATCTAGTGTGCAACTCCATGAGTCCTCCCCATTCCTGCTAGGATTTTTGACTGCCTTTATCTTTTACAGGTTTTGTACAAATAGTCACAGCTACTGTGAGTTCATGTGCGCAACAGCCCTGGCGCTGTCATATCCACCGAAGAATGTTTTTATGAAAATGTCTAGATCTGGTCCTGACAACTCTTTTGTCTTTTGTAATGATGCCTGAGCCTTGAGGGAAGGAGGTCATTGACCACTTAGAGCTGAGAACCCAACAGTCTTTTATTCTTTGTATGTTGACTAGTTATAGGAGTCTAAATTAATGTTTGTCTACTATAAAAAGAAGCTCATGTTGTAAGGACTGAGATACCCTAAACATGGCTAGAAGCATAAGAACATATGGGGCATTTTACTAGTATAATGATTTAGCAGAATAATAGTATTTAGCTTTACACTAGAGCCCATTATAAAGATAGCAGGGGTTTGGGTGCCAGTTGAATGCCAGACAGGAGTTGCTTCTTTTAAGGGGGTCTTGAATCCAATCATAATGTAACTGCTTACTGACATATCTTGTTAGGCCTATCACTATTGTTGCTGTCAGGATTCAAATCTTCTCCCCCTGTACCAGAACCTTCTATCTCTAGGAAAGAAATCTAGCAGGGATGAAGTGCAAAACTGCTCAGAAACACAATGAAAGTTCTGGAGATGCTTTAAAATGAAAGGTTCCAAAGTCCAACAGGCTCTAGGTCTGTCTGGTTTTCTCTCTCTCTCTCTCTCTCTCTCTCTCTCTCTCTCTCTCTCTCTCTCTCTGTGTGTGTGTGTGTGTGTGTGTGTGGTTTTTACAACTGAATTATATCGCAAATTTGAAGTTTTGTTAAAAACAACTACTCAAATTATTTTCTATTCAACCTGTATTAAAGTTCATCGAGACACATAGACTAGGGTCTAATTAACATGGGAGTGTGATTTGTTTTATTTGCAATTTTTATGATAAATTCTATAAAATTTAAAAGAAAGAAATGATGGAAGAAAGGAAGCAAGAAAGTAGACATTTATTTCTGATAGTTCCAGTAGATGGGACCATATGGTGAGAGTAAGGAATGGTGTGTGCTCAGAGCTCTCTTACTGTCCTTGTATCTTCCCGTTCTTTGAAAGGATGCCATGGCATACTACATACTTCAGAAAGGTATAATGATCTCCCAAATGTCACTCTAAGTGACATTAAATGATGAGTTTAGGGATTAAATTTCTATACAAGAAACTGATATAAAGTACCTTACTCAAACATTTCAAAATCATATACAATAATAAAAACAGTACAGAAAATTGTATGCTTTAATTCTGACCTTTCACAGGCCTTCAAGTTGTGGAGAGAATAGAAACATACACACCCAAGCTTTACATGAACCCTGTGTTAAAAAAAAATTAAACCAAACAAAAACAAAAACAAAAAAAACACTGCAGCACTGGACAGGTAAGGGATAAATAAATATTTATGAACTCAGTCTCAGTACAGCAAAGACTACAGAAACTATAGTCATGGCTGCTCAGGAAGTAGAAATATTGACAAATTACAGAAATCAAATAGTACGGCAAGCACAGAGATTTAAATTAATAAATTTGAAGGAATAGTAACCACATATCATCTGCAAGGCAAACAAACATAAAGTGAAAATCAACAAAGTCCCAAGAAAATTGTTATGTTATCTTATACAACCAATATAATTGTGGCATGATATCAAGAAAACAAAATCAAAAAAATCAGTAAGATAATCTAACAACTAAAGCCATGTTGATAAATTAATGTTAAAAGATGAAAAGATATAATTGAGAAGCAGAATAAAATAACATCCTTGCTAAATTGATGAGTAAATCGGAATTGATCAGAACCGAAATAAAGGCAGCAGAACAATTAAACTTAAACCCCTGCAAATAACAAGAATAGTCTTGAGATTATCAGAAATAAGGAAAGTAAGAAAAATAAATAAGATTAATTCAGTTAGATATGTGATGGTTAATTTTAATTATCAACCTGACCTAATTTAGAATTGCATTGGCAGAGAAGCTCTCTAGGTTAGAGCGTGGCCTGTGGGCATGTCTGGGTGTGCTGGTCTCAGTTACGTTAACTGAGGTAGGAAGACCCAGTCCACTGTTTGTGGCCTCTGGGTTTGCATCATGGACTCTATAAGAGAAGAAAAAGCTGGTTGTGCACTTAGCCCGCTGGTACCTGTTCTCTTTGCTCCTGACCATGATTGTGACGGCTTTTCAAGTCCCTGCCACCTGACTTCTCTACAACGATGGGCTGGGACCTATAATTATGAGCTGATTAAACCCCTTTTTGCTTTCAGTTTTTTGGGTTTTTTTTTTTTAGCTTATTTTATCGCAACAACAGGAAATAAAGCAAGGACAGACAGATTAGAAGACTAATCGATATAACTGAAATAAAAGTAAACAAGATCAGGATGTCTGGTATATACTTTGATAGCAGAATATTTTCTTGAGATAAATTTAAAAAAAACTGGTAGGCATTAAGAACATGTATTATTTTAGGAAACTATATGTAGTAAAACGTGTCATAGAATAAGAGGAGAAAATATATATCTCATTCAAAATATTGGAGTTTGAGCATAGGAACATTTGTCTTTGAACATTCAACAGAAAAACAACTTAGCTACGACAAAGACATAACCAGCCTGACTTCAGATATTTACACACAGAACAGTCAATGCAGAATGGCAATAGGTCTTTGTCTATTAAGACCACAAAGAAAAAAAATGGTAATACATTTCAAAGCAACGTAACATTCATAAGTACATATTGTTTTCATCTGTCAATTAAAACTAAGCAAAAAACTAGTTGTATATTAAGAATATTATCTGTAGAGTACTCAAACATGTCAACAGGAAGCATCTATTAGTAAAATCTTAATTAGTAAAATCTTAAGAGGCACATCACTTTATATACTAATTTGTGGATATTTTGAAAGAAACTATGAAGTCTTGGTAAGTTTCTGATATCAGATAAGATCAATTTAATTAAAATGAGAAAAATATTAAAATAAACTATGAGATAACAAATGACTACTACTCTAGAGGTTTAAATAGGGGATAAGTAGATTGGGTAGGATGACCAGTCTTTGTATTATTGAATTGACTCTCATGATGGAGGAGAAATAGTGATGGAAAGAGACACATCGAGTTCCAAGAAAAGTGTCAGGAAAAGCATGAATGGTGATGTTTCCTTGCTGTACTTGATCATCTTGTGATGCCAGGGTGCCATCAATGGCAAGGAGGTAGAAATCAATGATAGAAGAAAAAGATTTAACGAAATAAGAAACCAAACCAAACCAAACGAACAAAACAAGGAAACCATGGTGCATCTCTTGGGCTTTATCCACAAAGATCTAATGCCACAAAAACTTGTAGAAATGGAAGTGCATTTTATGGCGTTTAGTATATAATCAGTCCTCCACATATAGGAATATGGTAATAGCTTCCATATTACCTGAAATGGCTTGAATTCTGTCAATTTTATTCTCCAACTTATCTTTCTATTTCTAGAACAAAAGGGTGTAGAATATTTAGATGATATTCTGAAATGATTTTGATATAGGTGGGTATATATGGCATTTGCATTGTGTTGTATATTGCTCTTGCAGTATCTTGGCAAATGACTTAATACCATTTCTATATGAATGGTTTTATACTATTACTATTAATTATAGCAAATGATAAGAATGTATTTATATAAAAACACTACCATAATTAAAGTAAGAAATTTGGTCAAAAGAGTTATAATCACAAGGCCAAATTCTTAGAAAAAAAGAAAATTCCATTAATACCTATATAACTAGCACACTGTTCTAGTAAGAACACTGAATCTCAGAATATAGTTATTAACTCTAAAGTCTTTGCTCTGTGAGTGGATTTCTGTGAATTTGGATTTTTGTTATCTAGAAACAAAAGAATATGAAGTAATACCCACTGCTGGTTAGTGTAAACACCTGGTGAGTTTTTGTATATAAAGTGTCAACAAAGGCATATCATACATATGCAACAAATATTGATCAATCATTCTCTCTCTGTGTCATTGGATTTGACGTCCAATAACCTGTTTTCTTATAGCTTGATAACAAAATCGTATAGATGAGTTCAGATAATGAACATCCTTGTTTTATACAGTGTGTCTTTTATGTTTCTTTTAGTACTGATATCTGCAAGATAAGCATTGTGCAAAGTCGCTGTAAAGAATAGCTATAGGGGTGGCAAACCATGCAGGAACTTGATGCTGTTTCTCAGGCCATTATCAGTCTGGTCTGCATGGTGCCTAAGGAACAAATCATCTCTTCTTACAGAGTGAGGGAAGCTCCCTGCTGGAAGAGCTGTTACCATAGCACATAGGCCACCTGTCCTGTTTTCATTCCATTTTCTCTGTAGATTGGGTTCTTTATATATGTTAATGCACACATTATATTATCCACTTACACACTCATAATCAGTTCCACAGAGCTGATGTTTGTGAATGCCACAGTTCGAGTTAGAAGTTTCCAGAAGAGCATTATCCTGGGAAAGGCCTCATCCAAAAACAAATTAAGAAATGGCTGTACTTATATTTTCCATTTTGATTGCTTGTTCTCTTTAAAGCCTCTGTCAGATGAAGAGACAAACGTGAGATGGCAAACAGTTGGGAGTGATTTTAATGCCTTTTAAAATGATCTCAAACTTTAGCATATATTACAAATGATAGCATTTTTAGTTACAAAATATCAATAGAGATCATGTATCTCTACTGAAATAATATTCATTTACCAAATGGAAAAAAAATCAAAAGACTCTATTACACAGTGATTACAGACATTATCAGTTTTTGGACCACACATGCGAATTATGGTTTTCCACTTCAGCCAGTTAATAGTTGGAGGACAGTAAAGAAATAATCATGCTAACTCAAGACAGAATGTGTGACTGACATGCCTGCCAGTTGAATTGCAACTTTCCAAGGATTCTGCACTTTCCCGTTTGCACCCTTGCAACCCTTCCCCAGCCCATGCCTTCCCATCTAGTGCCTGGTGAATCTGCTTGGCCCTCTCCATTACCTCAGCAAGGTGTCCAGGCCATACCAGCCAGAGTGTGTGAGCGATCCTCCTGCAGAGGAATTGTTATCCTCCTTGGATTCTGTCTACTGGGATCAGACCCCAAACCCAGTGGACTTTTGCCATTAAGGCTAAGACCATATCAGCCCAAACAGGGGAGTGACCCGCCTGTCAGTGGATGGAATTGCATCCCTTCCCATGGTCTGTACCCTGGACACTTACCCCAAATCCATGTCTTCCCAGTCCATTCCTGCCTTGCTGTTCCTGGGCCCTGCTCATTTATACTGCTCAATATCAATAGGTTTAATTTACCAATAAAATGTCATAGGCAAACAAAATGGATAAGAAAACGGGATGTATCCTCCTGTTCCATACAAGAAACACACCTCAAAACCATAGACAGACATTACTTCAGAATAAATGGCTGAAAAAAATTATAATTAAGTAGACGTAAAAGTAAAGCTAGTGTAGCTATCTTAAAATCTAACAAAATAGAGTTCAAACCAAAATCAATCAAAAGAGATAGAAAAAAACATTTTGTATTCATTAAAGGACAAATCTATGAAGATGATGTCTAAATTCTGAGCATCTATGCCCCAAATGCAAAAGCACTCATATTTGTAAAAGAAACATTATTAAAGTGTAAATCACACATCAAAGCCTACACATTAATAGTTGAAAACTTCAACACCCCACTGACACCAATGGACATGTCATTCAAACAAACTAAATGAAGAAATCGCAAAATAAACACATGAGATAACTCAAAAAGATATCCTAATAGATATCTATGGAACATTTCACCAAAGCACCAAAAATATACTTTCTTCTTAGCACCTCATGGAACCTTCTCCAAAACTGATCACTTGCTTGTGTCTTAACAGATACAAAAAATTTGAAATAACACAATGTATATTATCAGATCACTATGGATTAACATTGGAGTTCAACAACAAACCAAACTAAAGAAAGCCTACAAACTCATGGAAAATGAACACCTCTGAACTGAATTACCACTGGGTTGAGGAAGTAATACACAAAAAAATTGAAGATTTTCTAGAATTCAATGAAAATCAATGCAAAAATTAGTCAAAGTGGACATGCAAGATCCACATGACTGCTGAACGTGACTAAAGGTGAGACAATCCTTCAGGGTTCCTGCTTCATTAGAGTCTGCAAGACATTCTGCAGGACACTGAAAAATGTGACTGACAAACTGCCAATATAGGCAGAATTATCTTTGAAATTGCCTACTTCATGGAATAGAATGTTGGATACTATGGGCCTGTAGGCTGAAAATGGATGCCCCAACAGTACAGAAGTGTTGTAATAGAAGCGGTGGGGCTGTGTCCCCAGCACCCTGGCCGCCTGGCTAGCTTATGCTCCGAAATAACAACACACAAACTGTATTCTTTTAAACACTGCTTGGCCCATTTCTATTTAGCCTCTTCTAGGCTAATTCTCACATATTAATTTAGCCCATTTCTAATCATCTTCAGAGCACCGCTAGGTGCGCTTACCAGGAAGATTCTAGCCTACGTCCATCCTGGGTCGGAGCCTCATTGTGTGTGTTTCAGAAAGCAGAGCTCTCACGTCCACCCAGGAGAGTGGAGCATGGTGTCTCTGCTCCAGAGAGCAGAGCTGTAGAGCTGTAGAGCTGTAGTCTGAGCTCACTTTCTCTTCCTCCCAGCATTCTGTTCTCTTTACTCCTCCCACCTATGTTTTAGCCTATGAGGGCCAAGCAGTTTCTTTATTACTTAACCAATGACCTTCCTCCATCACAGAAGAACTTTGGGTGACTGTCCAGGCAGTGAGATGTCTCTGTCATTTCTAGTGATTTGGAAGTTGCTTACAATGTATTTCCTGTTTACTTAGGTTAAATTATATCCTTCTGGAGTCTTTGATGGAGTGTAGGAATTTATAGTTAAGGTTTTCCTTAGCTGTGATAAAAGATAAAGTAGATATAAATATTGTAACTGTAATTCTTGCTTGATTTATGTTTTGTTATATGTAATTTTACTATGTTAAAATTAAAAACCCTCTGTTTATTTAAACAGAAAAGGAGAAGTGATATAGGATTTCCCTCTGTATGCTGTGAATATCATCAATTAATAAAGGAACTGCTATGGGGAGCTATAGGGGAGCAGAGCTAAGTGGGGGAAACTACAGTGAAGGCTGGGAGAAAGAAGGGTAGAGACAGAGAGACGCCATGCAGCCCATTATTCTTGTCTGTGTTAACCATGAGGCTCAGTACCTTATTTGGCGAGGTAGTCACCTCTTGCTTCTTCTGAGGCTGGTTCACAACTCTGGACTAGGACTTTCTTCTTTCCAGAATTCTCCTGTTCTCATCTATGTGCCTCTACTTCCTGTCTGGTTGTTTTGCCTATACTTCTTGCCTGGATACTGACCAATCAGTGTTTATTTAAAATATAATTGACAGGATACAGACCATTGTCCCACAGCAGATATGTGTTAGTCAGTAAGAAGCTAAAGCTAATGGGCCAAGCAATGATTTAAATATTACGGTTTCTGTGTGAATATTTTGGTTCTGAGTAGTTGGGAACAAACATGCAGCTTTCTCCAACAAATGTATGAGATAAAAATCGTAGCAGTGATAAGAGGAGCATTCATAGCACTAAGTGCATATAAAAAATTTGAAGAAATTTCATTCTTGTGACTTATCAGCATACCTTAAAGCTCTAGAACACAAGAAGATAACTCACTCAAGTAGAGTAGATGGAAGGAAATAATTAAACCCAGGGAAGAAATCAATGAAATAGAAACAAAAAAATAACACAAAGAATCATTGAAACAAATCCTTATCCAAACTAACTAAAAGGCAGAGAGAGAAAATATACATATTAACAAAATCACAAACAAAAAGGAGGATATAACAACATACACTGACAAAATCCAAATAATCATTATGTTATACTTCAAAAACCTGTTCTCCTCAAAATTCAAAACTAAAAGAAATGGCCAAATTTCTTGATAGATACCACATACAAAAACTAAATCACAATCAGATAAATAATTTGATCAGACCTATAATACCTAGGGAAATAAATGCAGTAATTAAAAGTCTTTAAACAAGAAAAAGCACAGGGCCAGATGGTTTCAGTGTAGAATTCTACTGGACTTTTAAAGAAGAGCTAATATCTGTACTCCCCAAATTATTCCCCTAAATATACGCAGAAGGAATATTGCCAAAATCTCTTTATGAGACCACAGATACCATGATATCCAAACCACAAAAACTCAAAAAAAAAGAGAATTACAGACCAATTTTCCTAGTGAACACGGACTTTGAAACACTCAATAAATACTAACCTAATTCATGACCACGTCAAAAAGATCACCACCATCATCAAGTAAGTTTCATCACAAAATACAGGAATTTTCAATACATAAAAATCTGTCAACGTAATCCACCATATAAACAAACTAAAAGAGAAAAGAAAACTCAAGACCATCTTGTTATATGCTGAAAAAGCTTTTGACAAAATATAACACCCCTTCATGATAAAAGTCTTAGAGATATCAGAGATAAAAAAGAATACCTAAACATACTAAATGCAATATATAACAAGCTGATTTTTCAATATCAAATTAATTGAAGAAAATCTCAAGGAAATTCCAATAAAATCTTGTAAAGGACAAGGTTTCTCACTCTCTCCATATCTATTCAATACAGTGCTTAAAGTTCTAGCTACAGCAATAAGATAAGTTAAAGAAATCAAGGGGATACAAATTGGAAAGAATGGAGTTGGAGAATCATTATTTGCAGATGATATGACAGTATATATAAGTGACCCAAAAACTCTACAATGGAACTCCTACAGTTGACGAATACCTTTAATGAGGTGGGTGGATGCAAGGTTAACTAAAAACACCATTAACCTTCATATACATAAATGATAAAATGGCTTAGAAAGAAATTGGGGAAACAACACTCTTTACAATAACCACAAATAATATAAAATATCTTGGGATAACTTTACCTAGGCAAGTGAAAGATGCTTATGACAAGAACTTCAAATGTTTGAAGAAATAAATTATAGAACATATCAGGAGATACAAAGATCTTCCATGCTCAGGGATTGGTATGATTAATAGTAAAAATGCCCAGCTTACAAAAGTGATCTATAGATTCAACCTAATTCCCATCAAAATTCCAATGAAATTCTTTACAACTCTCAAATTCATATGGAAAAACAAAAATCCAGGATATCTAAATCAATCCTGTACAATAAAGAACTTCTGGAGTTATCACCATCCCTAATCTCAAGCTCTACTATAGAGCTGTAGCAATCAAAGTCACATTGTATTGGTATAAAATCAGACAGGTGGATCGATAACATCAAATCAAAGACTCAGACATAAATCCACAAACTTAATGGGCACCTGAGTTTTGATAAAGAAATAAAAATTATACAATGGCAATAAGAAAACATCTTCAACAAATGGTGTTGGTATAACTGAATGCTGGCACGCAGAACAGTGCAAAGAGATTCATATGTATCACTCTGCCTAAAAATCATCGCCAAGTGGATCAAAGACATCAGCACACTGAACCCTACAGACACACTGAACCCTACAGAAGAGAAAGTTGCAAACAGTCTTGAACACATTGGCACAGGAGACAATTTCCTGAATAGAAAACCAGTAGCACAGACACTAAGATCAACAATTAATAAATGGCATCTCATGAAACTGAAAAGTTTCTATAAGGTAAAGGACACTGTCAACAGGACAAAACAGCAGCCTGCAGAATGGGAGAAAATTTTTCCAATCCCACATCCAACAGAGGACTGATCTCCAAAATATATAAAGTACTCAAGAAATTAGACATCAAAAAACTAAATGATCCAATAAAAAACAAGGTACAGAGCTAAACAGAATTCTCAACAGAAGAATCTCAGATGACAGAGAAACACTTAAAGAAATGTTCACCACCCTTATTCACCAGGGAAATGTAAATCAAAATGGTTCTGACATTCTATCTTACACCTGTCAGAATGGATAAGCTAAAAAACACAAGTGACAGTTTATACTCCTGATGATGTGAAAGAAGGGCAATCATCCTCATTTTCTGGTGGGAGTGCTAACTTATACAGCCACTTTGGAAACCAATATAGTAGTTTCTCAGAAAGTTGGAAATCGTTCTACCTCAAGACCCAGCTATACCACTCTTGCACATATACACAAAGGATGCTCAATCATAAGAAAACTTGCTCAACTTTGTTTATACCAGTTTAAATTGTAACAGAGAGAACCTTGAAACAACCTAGATGCCCCTCAACTAAAGAATGGGTAGATGTGGTGCATTTATACAATGGAGCATTAATCAGCTGTTAAAAACAATGACATCAGGAAATTTGAAGGCAAGTAGATGGGGCTAAAAATAATCACCCTGCATGAGGTAACCCAGACCCCAAAAGACAAATATGATATGTACTCACTTATTAATGAATGTTAGCTATAAAGTAAAGGATAACCATGCTACAATTCACAGAACCAGAGATCCTAGGAAACAAGGAGTGCTCAAGATGGGACTTATAGATCTCCCTGGGAAGCAGAAATAGAAGAGATCTCCTGGGAGGAGTAGGGGTGGGTGGTGATGGGAACTAGAGGGAGTAGGTTGAGGGGTGAATGGAGGGGGATATGTACCGAAAGAGATGAATGTTGTAGGATATTTTGATTGTACTACTGAGACTGCCGATAAAGTTTACTTTGAATCAGAAGATGGAATTAGTTATTAGCTGACCAAACTGAACCATAGGGGTTTTGGAGTATTGAGGTGATATAGTGAGACATTGGGAATAATAAGGTGGGGTTCAGGACATTTCTTAGCCCTTTTGGATCAAGGAAAGAGAGCAAGAGGAAGTCACTGATTGCTTCAGAGTCATTTCTCTGATCATTCAGCTTCTCACCCTGATATCTGACTTCCAAGATTATATTGATAAAGAATAAATAGGTAAATGCTTCAGATGACTGGAAGGGTTTTATGGAAAGCTAATGCAAAGGAAACTCCCACAAATCTTTAAGGATGACACCAGATAAGACTTCTAGCTATAGTAGATATGTAGCCTGAACTGGCAATCTCCTGTGATCAGATTGGTGGCACTCTGAATTGCCAGCAGAGAGTCTTAGTAACTGATGGAAACAGATGCAGAGATTGAAAATTAACATTAGTCCAAGCTCAAAGAATCATACTGGCAAGACGGAGGAAGGATAATAGGAGCCAAAGGGGGTTATGATCATCACAAGACAAGTCACAGAAACAGCTAACCTGGCTCATAAAGACTCACAGAATATTAATCAAGAACCAGGGAACCTTTTTGAGCCCAACCTATGCTCTCTACTTTTATGTGACAGCTATGTAACTTGGTCCACTTATGGGACTCCTAACAATGGGAACAGGGGATATCTCTATCATTTTGACTGCCTCTTGGAATTCTCTTCCATCTACTAGATTGCCCTTTATACAAGGGGAGATTCTGAGTCTTACCACAACTTGATATGTCATGTTTTGTTGATACCCATACAAGGCCTGCCCCTTTTTAAACAGAAACAGAGGAGGAAGGGGTTGATAAGGGTCACAGGGTGGGAGAAGTGAATGGGAGGAAAAGAGGAATGGAAAACTATAATCATGTTGTAAAATAAATATGTAATAAAAATTAATTAATTAAAAGTCGGCATGTTTAAAGGATGGCAGTGTGAAAGAATATCCAAGTCATTTAACCACGCAGGTTTTCTGATATTTTTGATATATTTGGGTCTTAGCAAAGGCCATATTAATTTATTAAATGATATCGGAAGATATTGAAGCTACTATGATGAGGATTCAACTCTACTAAACTGTTGCGTTGCTTTGAATAACTTGTTCTTGTGTGCAGGCTGTTCGAAGCATAGACTACATGTGCAAATATTAAGGATAGAAAAAATACTATATTAGGATTATTATTAATTTTTTGTTACATTTCTCTAAAATTAACCTTTGGCCCAAGAGGTAGAGGTAAGCGCTATCACTTCATGTTTATTTATAACTGTGGATCCAATAGGGTAATACACCAACTAATTTCAAAAGTAAAATATCATCTGCAAAGATTACCTCTATTCCCTTGCCAAACAAAATTCCATTAACTAACTGAAATTAGACTTAATAACAATCGTATAAACCAATTAGTTTCAATTTATAACTCCATTAGGATATTATCCATCAGGGCTCTTCCAGATAGGGCTGTACTTCTTCAGACTTTCAAGAGATTAAATAAATATAACCTGGGGTGCTAATTACATGACAATGATACTGATTCTACAAAATGACTTCCCTTCCTACGGAGAGAATTTTATAATGATTTTTTTTCTCTTGTAGATAAATGTCCTTGCTCTAAACCTTGTGTTTTGTTATTTTTTTTGTTGAGTATGTGTATGTGCGTTTGTGTGTGTCTCCAGAATATAATTAAATCTAGAGCAAATGCCAGGCTTGGAAGATTTACATTCTTTCTCTTCTCAGAGACATGCAAATACTTTTCATTTTTGTATTCTCTGAAATATTTGAATTTCCAAGTATTCTACTTCTTTTACGTAGTTTTGAATTCTTTTTTCATTAATATCATGTATTTAAAGGACCCCATACTGTAGAGCAATATTAATGTATTGGATCTTACTGAAGAAACCTTAAAAATTTCTACCCAATTGTGAGCCAAGTGTGATAGCATGAACATGCATTACATACACTTGGGATGCAGAAGCACCAGATCTAGTTAATGGGTTTCAAGCCAGCCTGATACATAGCAATTAGAAGGGTCAGGGCTATAATTTGAGATCTTTTCTCAACTCTCTCTCTCTCTCTCTCTCTCTCTCTCTCTCTCTCTCTCTCTCTCCCAAATCTCATTGTATGATCTACTGTTGTCCCTTTTAATTTGAGGTGGGGGTGGGTAGGTGGTTATTTCCAGGAACTTACACACACACACACACACACACACACACACACGTCCCTAATATGAAATGACATAATATTTGTGTGCAATTTATATGTCCTATTATGCTAAATCTCCTTATATTACTGTTAGTAAACCCTATAACTTAAACACCATGTGAATGATTGATTTGTTGTATTTATTAATCGTGTCAAACAAGACACACACACACACACACACACATATATATATATATATACATACATACATACATGTATATATTCAGTACAGAAAAATCATGGTTTTTTTTTAGTATTTTTCATGTACAGTTGTTTAAATTCTGGATGAGGAACTGGAAGATATGGAGAACTTACTGTGTGAACTTCTACCCTCAAATTCATGGCTATAGTCAAGAGCCTTTCCAGAAACTCCTAACTGACATTTCCAATTTGACATGGTTAAAAAGAGTTCCCATGGTTGCTCATAAAGGGAGCTGGCACTGGAGCCAGATGACTTGAATTAGCACCCATGTTTAGAGAAGAATCTGGGACTGGATAGCCTCACTGCCTATTTGCCCTTGTTATTATTATTACCTCAGAACTACTGTCTCTAAAATAAATTTAGTGGTGTCTTCCTATCAGTAAGGATCTGGAAAAACTCCTACAACCAAATTGACCACCTTTTAAATTTCACATTGTTTAATCTAGATGCTATTTGGTCATCTATTTTTAACTTTGTGTACAAAATAATATTTCTTTGGAGCATTTTGGTTCATATTTAGTGTGAATTGATTTCCCTACCTTGCTAGACTCCTCGCTTCCATTACATTAGCGGCTGCCACAGCTTTTCCCTTCTTTCTCCAGCCATCCCTGTGGTATTTTCATACCACATGTATCTTGTTACTCTCCCAATTTCCTCCTCTTAAACCTTTGTTTTTTCCTTCCTTCATGGGCTTTTACTTTAATTTTCTGAACTCAACCTATTCTTACTCCTACATAAATACACATATGTAGGAATTAGAATGCTTGCTCCACATGTGAGAAAGAACATGCACTGCTTTTCTTTCTGATCCTGGGATACATCACTTAATATTTTCCAGTCCACATCTTATTCAAGACTCATTACTGTCCTCAGATGGTTTATTTACTGTTTGACATTACTTACCAGACCATATCCAACTCCAAGTAAGTCAGGATTCAGAAGGACTAAACACTACTATTTTTCTCATAGGAGGTGTTCTTCCAATGTACGCTACAAGTGATACAAACAAAATATGACAGGCTACCAAATATTTTATTTATAAATTTTTATTGTACATGTTTATGTTGTGTCTATGCATATTTTCTCATTATAAGAAAAAAGTTGTAAAAGAGACTAATTACTAAAAACAAAAACAACAACAGTCAAACTAAACAAAAAACTAAAAAAAAATCTAAAATACTTGCTGTTTGTATGTTTAAAAAAAGTTTGCTATTCTCTGTTATATAAATTTTTCTATCTGCTAAAACCCAAATCTTATCAATTGGTTTCATTTTTATTTCTTCATAAAATTTCAATTTACTCCAGTGAAGCATGTTATAATATGGAAAGGCTAATGGCCGAATTCCTTTGTCAGTTCTCCAGTTTGACTATTAAGGTGTTTTGATTGTATACTTTCATGGAAATTTTGAGAAATTTACAGTTTTTTTTAACTTAACAGTTTTAGTAATTCGATAATATATTAGAGGCATATGACATCGGTTGTTACCAGAACTCTAGAACCTAAGAGAAACTGCACATTGGAGAATTAGATAATTAAACCACACACCAGGTAAAGATGATGTCTTCGTGCCTGTGTCTGACACTAATGCTTCACAAAATCTTTTCCAGGCTTCATCTCTCCCCTTTCTTTATAGAAGGGACTCAAACTACTTGACATGAAAGACTGGTTTTTAGATTTTCCTTGATAGTCTTACTCATTTTCAATAAAATGATTACTATAAATCTGTTTTGAACATGGGTGTTGCAGTTATACAAAACTGCTAGAGAGTTACTCAATGTGCACTCTTGACTTCTGCACTTCTCTCCACCTCTCCCTTGAAGCTCCCTGAAACAAAGAATTTGTGAGAAGCAGCTGATGGGTGCTGGTATGGCCAGCCCCAGGAATGGAATGTTGAAATCACAGAACACAGAAAAGGTGGTCCTCATATCTAAGATTTGTATGGATTCCAGGGAAAACCAAGAAACGGAAATATTCCTCCTCATTCCACAGGAAGAATCTTCAGCACCGTTATGTTTATTTTTCATAGCATCTTTAAGAACTGAGGACCACACCTCTCCAATACATTTTAAAATATTTCCAGTCACTCTTGCATTCAGTCAATCACAGTTGTAAAAATCATGTCTGAACATATATGATGCTTCACAGATGGTTGTAGCTACTGAGCATGACTCTTTGAACAGGACAAAAAGAATCCCATCTCTGATATGGTTTTCATCATAATAAGGAAATGAGATGATAATCATTCAAATAACCAATAAAAAAGTACAAAGAATGATGCAAGTCAGGGAGGGAGAAGAATTGAATTTGCTTGTGACAAAGTGACAATAGTCTCTGTAGATAAAGAAGCCCTTTCCTAACAGTTGCTTTGAGACCAAAATGGAAATGGCAATGAGTGAAGGTTTTGTTGTTTGTTTGTTCATCTATTTGTTTCTCTTTTTTTGAGATGGGAAATGGTCACAAAAATATAATAAGTTCTGCATCCCTAGTTCAAACCTTTAAAATCTGAGATATTCTAAATTCCTGAACTTATTAAAAGTTAGTATGTTGACAAAAGTACGGAATTCCATACCTTACCTTGAATAAACCTTACAGTAAACCCAGGTTTTCTAAAGTAGTACCAAAACTCTCTTTGATCAATGGATATTAATGTGTTATAAAAAGTGAATTTCATCTCAGGTTTGCATCCCATTCTTGAGATAATCTCATTACAAGCTATACATCAGTATTCTACCCCCCCCCCATACACACAAAAATCAATAGATAATACTTGTTATCTTAAAAAAATGTGAATTGCAGACTCATACTAACCCATAATGACTGGGAAGCTAGAATAACAAGTACTACACTTCTGTAGTAATCACATGGTGAACAATAAAGCTATATAGGTAATCTTGGAGAAAAGTGTAGTGTTGTTGCAGGCTGTTTAGTTTCCCAGCTGCCCATACTCTCGAAAAAATCAAATGCAAAGTGGCATGGCTAGGATTAAGGCTTCTTTGCCTTTTGGCTCTTCCCCATCCAACATGGTGAAAGTCTGTTCACTGCCTCTGAGACTGCCAGGTGGGAGCCACACTAACCACCTCAACTCTGGTAACCAGTTGGCCCATGCTGCCACCAAGTAACTTGCAGGACACTGCCCACAAACCCCATTCAAGTGCTTGGCCTCCTTAAAGAGTCAGAGTTCTTGCTGGCAGCACAGAGCAGAAAGTTGCCTTTTTGGAACTGCACGTTTTTAGTTTTGGTTTTGTTTTCTGCTGCTGCTGAATCAGGAAGACCTCTCTTAAAGGACCTGTGGTATACTGCCAGCAAACAGAGCTCATCTGGAAAAAAAATGTGGCTAAACTTTGTGGGGATTTTATATTTACAATTAATTTTCAAGCTTTCTTAGGTTTTATGTGGATTTAGTTAGCACACGTTGGCATCCCAATATGTTGTCAGAGGCTGCTAGTTTGTTTTCCAGATGCTTAGACCAGAAATAAAAACTCAGAAACTGTATTAATCAAATAACTGCTTGGCCTAATAGTTCTAGCTTCTTATTGGCTAGCTCTTATATCTTAAATTAACCCATTTCTATTAATCTGTGTATTGCCACGTGGTTTTGGCTTATCGGCAAGTTTCTAGTGCCTCTGTCTTCTGCAGGTGGCTACATGGCTTCTCATCAATTCCACCTTTTTCTTCCTGCATTTAGTTTAGTTTTCCAGCCTAGCAATATTCTGCTAAGCCACTGGCCAAAACAGTTTTACTGATTAACCAATAAAAGCTAAACATATACAGAAGCACTTCCTACACCAGTATAGATTTGGGGATACTATCTATAAGAAGTCACATTTTATTGAAACTGTCAATACAAAGATTTTGGTTGAGTTTGAATCATCAAATATTTTTGAAATATTATCCTTGTATTACTATTGACAAAGTTAAATAGTTAACTCATAGGAAAACTGTTCATACCTCGGAATTCTGAGGTGGTACACTAAGGATGAAGCCAAATAGATTTGTTTAAGGAGTGGTGGAGAGCCTTTCTACATGTGGAGCATGTGGAAAAGAAGGTAAAATTGCATGGATGTATTTTTATTGCTCAACAGCTCTACAAGTCTGTTCCAAGAGAAGTCAAACCATTACCAATTCAAATGAAATGGGCTGGAGGTTGGATAATAATTTGAAGGCTATTACCAGGAAGTAGGGTGAGGAGAGAAAATGAGTTTGAAAGCTATTAGGAAATCACAATTTATTAACACTGTTAGTTAGTGAAGACAAATAAAAGGTATAGCCTGGGGAGAAGAGAAGGGTTAAGGCAGACATTGCAGGTTCTGTTCAACAATCACATTTGAATGCTGTGTTTCTGAACAATTGAACATTGTCTCAGATTTTCTAACTTTTACTGTGGTGGTATGAATGAGAATGGCCCTCATAGGCTCATATGTTTTAATGTTTGGTACCCATTACTGGCTGGGCTGTATTCACCAAATGTCCTGGCTAGGCTGTATCTACCAATTGAAGTCCCTGAAGTTCATCTTGTTTGATAATAAATCAATACTGTATCTGATCTGTGTTCTTCTCTTTCATTCTCTCATTCACTGTTTTGTGTTTGTGTGTGTATATGTGTGTGTGTGTTTCCATGTTGAACCATCTAACATGATTTCTGAACATGTATTACTGCTTTAGGAGAATCAAGAAGTTTTAAGACAAATGACTATTTTGACGGGTAATATTGACAGGCTCCAGAATCATGTAAGAGACTACCTTGTTGTCTTGTTTTGTGGCAGTTTTGAATTCAGCAAATTGTTTGGAAAAATTCACCACGAACATTGTTGGTACCATTCCATGAACTGGGGTACTAGACTGAATGCAAAGAAGAAAATGATCCAAGAAACTTACTTCAGTTCATGGCTGCCAATGCCTCACTTCTATTACAAAAAAATTCTACATTATGATGCATGTACCATTAACCTGTGAATAAAAAAAATATAATAAAACATCCATTACTTAAATTGCTATTGTCAGGTGTTTTTTTCATGAAAATATAGCAAGCACAACAAAAATATTTTACCTTCTGTCCTTATTCTCACTACATTGCTTTTTCAATTATATGTGAGGATAGTTAAGATTCAGAAAATTAATCATATTCAAATTCTCAAGTGATTATCCACAATTGATTGTAAATTTTGCTTTATACTCTTGTGTTGTTAAGAGATTCAGGTTTTCCTCCAAGAACTTCAGCAAAAGATTTCCTTCTGGAGCTTGCCTCATGATTTTCTTTTCTGATATCAATTATTTTCTGCTTTCTCTTGATTTCACTTTTATTTTTACCCCCTTCTCCTCTCTCTTTTTCTGTGTGTTCTCTCTCTGTTTATCTCTCTGTCTCTCTGTCTCTCTCTGTCTCTCTGTCTCTTTCTCTCTCTCTCTCTCTCTCTCTCTCTCTCTCTCTCTCTCTCTCTCTCTTTCTCTCTCCCTCCCCACTACTTTTGTTTGTTTGTTTGGGAACATGTCCTCAGTTAAGTCTGTTACCAAACTACCATGTAGCCTTGGCTCCTGCTTAAACTCCTAATCCTCCACTCTTGACCTCTTAGATGTGGTGGTTACATGCCTAGCTTGGTGTTCATTCTTAATTTGTTTTTCCTGGGGATGCTCTTAACCACTAGCCAGGATGTCTTAGATTCCCATTGAAACCACATGACACCCATATGATGTGGTTTAGATTCCTACATACCAAATATTTAGGGTTCAACACTAGACTGTCCTGAGGAATGATATGTGAAAATAAAGCTTTGGGATGCCTGGTTTTATGTTTGCAGCTTGTTAGCATTATATATGTACCTATAAAAATCATAAAAAAATTTAAATTTGTCTTTCTGGATGACATCATTTTATTTAAAAATATGAATCATGTTCAGTTGCAATACTGACATAACACTAAAATGTTGCCACTGGAAAGATGTTTCAGTGGTTAAGCATACTGTGGTTCTTTAGAAAAAACTGGCTTTGGTTCTCAGGATCTACATTTGGCAGCCCACAGCTTATACTTCTCTTCTGGATGCTGCAGTCACTTCATGTGTATTCATTTACATTAGTCTCTATGTGTGTATGTATGTGTGCGTATATAAACACACTAAAAACCAACATCTTTTTTTTTTTTTTTTGGTTTTTCGAGACAGGGTTTCTCTGTGGTTTTGGAGCCTGTCCTGGAACTAGCTCTTGTAGACCAGGCTGGTCTCGAACTCACAGTAAAAACCAAAATCTTAAAAAAGTATATTCTCTTTTGGAAATGTGAAAGCTGATATATTGTCAGTTCATATGTTGAGCATTTTATCTCTTCTGGAAATGATGAATAGTAGACACAGTGAAATGTAAATTCTTTACATGAGGTCTGGTGGTTGACTAAAATTACATATTTAGATATTAGGTCACATTTTGTTAATTTCCATGTTATTTCTCACAAATTAGTACATAGCATCATCTTCAATTTATTGATCCTTTATTATGTATTATAATTGTTTGATAAATGTAGCTGGATCTTCAAGTTGGTTAAAACATAGAAAATACTGTGTCCTAAATTCACTTTCTATCTACAGAATGAAAGGTAGTGTAATATATAACGCGGTATCCTCCTTTGCAGGCAATATGTGACATACCATAATTTGGTGTAAAGGCACTTAAACATCTTTCAGAGAAGATTCTAAAAAGTTTTCAGTTCTTATGGAAAATAAATTGGATGTCGTTGTCATAGCTAACTGCCCCCTGTTTTAAAGGTGTAAATCCATAGTAGTCTTTATATGACTGAAAGACTAGGCACCATGTTGCATTATTGATCAATAATATAACCATGGCTTAAGGGAGTATGAGACATTTAACACTATTTATTCCCTTGAGATGCATAAACATGACTCTTACTTAAAGCGTGGATATTTGCAGACATGTAGAAAAGACAGCCTAAAGATGTGAGCAAAGTTATACATTAAGCAATGACCAGGATACTCTCCAAAGTAATCAATGTAGTCAATAGAATGCAGAAATAAGAGACTGTATCAGTCCAAAGCACAGAGACCAGGTATCATGGTGATACTGGCATTGCACGTCTTATTAGCAGGCATCTTGATATGGAAAACTGTGTTTTCCAACATTACCCTCTCCTCAGTAAGAAAAATTGGGTTCTTCTTTTATCACCCACGGAACAGCTTAAACAGACTCTGCATTCCAGATCAGTATCATGAAGACAGGAGCAAAAATTTAAGAGATGAATTACACTTCTATTCCCTCCCAATTGCTAAAAGCTTAGAGAGGAACAATATTTTCATCCAAATTGTCTGGCTTTCATGGTACATATTAGAGCCAGACATGTAGTAAACCAGATGCAATTTGAGACTGGTGGAATTTATTTCTGAGCCAAGTTAGGAGCTGAATTAATAGACTTTTACTTTTACCTTTGTTGCAATGAGAAAGCTGAAGATTTTCCAGCATATTCCTACCAGATGGCATGCTCTATTGCCTACAATTTCACTCCCTGCTGTGGACTGCATCCAACTTTGTTTCTTCAGAGGTGAAGAAGAAAAAAAAAATGTGACTCTGCCTGTTTGTGTGGCAATCATAGCACTAGAGAGAGCAGGGTCAGTCTGTTCACTTCTAGCTATGGTGCAGCCTGACCGAGCTCTGGATGCTTCAGCCTGTTAAGGATAACGAGCTTTCTTGAAATTTAAAAGAAAGGAATATTAATCAAAATTGGAGTAGCAAACAAAGTGAATAAATAAGTAAATAAAAACTATTGAATGGTCATGACAAATCTGAGTCACATTATTCCTATTCAGGAAGTCTAAAGGTCATGAGAGAAAAGAAAAGCTTAATTTGTTGTTCAGAGTTAACTGAATAAATTCACCACATTAAAAGGCATGTTTAGTCAGTGGAAGAGACATTCCTAAAGGCAGCATTTCAGTTGCAAACATGGATTCACAACTCACAATTGCAGATTAAACCCTTAAAACTTTTGATAAGTCATTAAAGATTAAAGTAGCAATAAATGAAAGAGCCACAGGCCCAAATAAGAAAAATATGACTTAGATTTGCTTAGAATAAAATAATGTATTATATATTTTAGATAAATAATTTATAAATTAAATTTTGACAATAGATTAGAAAAGAGAACATTTAAACAGCATTTGTAAGTTGATTTATATGGTGTTTGATAAAAATGGTCATCAGCAGGCATATTTCTGTTAACTTTTCTAAAAGTGTTAACAAATGCTATGAGCAGAAAATGTACAAAACAGCGTAGAGGCTGAAACGCCAGGACTGTTCCACTTTAATATGTCAATTTTTTTTTTTGGGGGGGGGAGGCAAGTGACCCTGTTCGTGTTGAGAAGGGAACATCAGTGAAGAAGTCAACAGAGCCAAGAGTTCTCTATTTCCTCTGTTGCTGCTTCACATGACTCTGGACTGCCTAAAACATGCCTCAGTTCACCATGGAGTGTAAATGTCAGACTTTAAAGAGAAAGAATTGCATTTCCTAATTTTTCAATTTAATTAATTTCCAATATTTTTATGTGAAAGTTTGTGTTCTTTTTCTTATTTAGGTCACAAAATGTCACAGCCCATCCGAGTTTATGCATTACCTTTCTTAACTTTCAAAGTGTTCCATGGGTTAAGCCTTTCTTGACCCTTGGAGTAACTCTCTGCCAATGCCTAGTGTGTTCCCATTTCTTTATGGTCCGAGTGCAAAATTCCACCTAGAATATCCCCCACTTACAAACACCAAAAATAATATTCAGGAATTCCACAACAAAACTTAATCATATTTGGTCAAATTGGAGATTCTGAAGTCCAGGAAGTTAAAAACTAAAAAAGAAATATATTAATGTGCTGTAATGTGAAATCAAGACTCAAATACTTGCCTTCTTAGCATTGTCTATGGACTATTTCCCCCTGCAGACATGCACAACTCCCTAACACTACACAGTTCAAGAGTTAGAGTCTTTAGATTTAAGATCTTCATAGAAGGATATCTAATTGTTTTATTTATATATACATATATATAATTAGAAATATATATCCATAGAGATATATCCATATATTGTTAGATACATACATGTATTTATGTATGTATATATGTATGTGTGTATGTATGTATATACTTCAGATCCTGATTTCCTGTCCAGCATTTAATTAAGAGGTCAATATCATCTCTTCCTATTGTGTAGTCAAGTCAGGTATAATTTTTCATAGGATCTCCTGTCTTTCTATATTCATTTATCACTTCTACCAGTTTCTCAAAGGGTGTAATCTGGAGGAATGTGTCACCTGAAATTTGCTATAGTTCAAATTTGTCTCAATCTCTGGCCTTTACCTTCCAAGTTTTTAGACTGGAGGCAAATTACTGCAGGCAGACTTATTTTTCAAAAAGTAAATTTGAAATTTACTTCCTCCTGTCATTTCTTCATATGAATAATATTCCAAAGGTAGTTTAAATTTATGTGTGTAATAGGAATACTTACAACATTTAAGGTGGAAAAGCATTTCCAAGAGTTGGAGAGAAAAAGAACACTGATTTACAGCTGGGGCTAAAGTCATCCAGCCACAGAACAAAGCTCTGTTGATGATAAACACAATAAAGCAAAGTCACCTCACTGTGTTTGCATTTGTTTTAGCTTCTTTCCTCTTTAAAAAGCTAAAAGGGCCAATGGCCACACAGTTAAAGTATTTTGGGAATATTTGTTGAACACATATTTTCTTTTGGATGTGGAAGTTGAATTGTTCTACGGGATACTGAAAGATATCCAATTGTTTTCAAAAATTCAGAGCAGCCTCCCTGATTTCTGAAGGTCATCTGGTTCAGGGTTATCACTTTCAGGCTAAAGGTTCTCAAAGGAACATTGACTATGTTCTTCTCCTATCACCACATGAGTAAAACACAACCCAAAGGAAAGCATGACAATAAAATGATCTTTTAACGAGAAAGGAAATGCTAGCTTTTCTCCTGATAGAAGTGTGTTCAGGCCTTTGTATAACTGCAATGGGAGCCACCTTGTGAAACAGTCTGCATTAGCCACGTGGTTCAAGAATTGCGTAATGGCGTTTCCTCCTTTTGGCTCTCTTCAATTAACAGACGGAAAATCTCTCACTCTCCCACATGCTTGGCTATTAAACTTTCTATATACTGCCAAAAAAACTTGTCAAACACATAGCCAGACATACCACAGAAAGCAAATTCTAGAATGATGAAGTAAAATCTAATCACACTAACAGGTACGATGTTAGAATTGTAATATTGAAAAGGCTTTGTGAAATATTCCATGCTTAGTAAGACTTAAGTAGTTTAAGAGTTCTTTAAATAATTTTTCTAAATCTGAGTCACACCTTGTAAAATTCCAGGAACTTTTATTCATTTCCTCAAATATACATTCTCATGAAAAAATGCTCTTCTGGTTATAGTACAAATTGATTTTATTTGATTTCCTTTAAGCTCTGGTGGAAAAAAAGCAGGGGTTTCTCTTCTTTTTTGCAGGTTTTTACACAGTGCAGGGAGACAAAGATCAAGGGCATGCAGTTTGCCAAAGAAAAACAGGGCTAGGAGGGTGGGGAGGGTCACTATGTACAGAACACAATATCTATTCCGAGAAAATGTATACACATTAAAAATAAAATTAAAATATTAGTTGGGGGAATAGTGTGACTAAAGGGGACACTTCTCATCAAGTCTAATGACCTACATTTGATCCCTGGAACCCACATGACAGAAAGAGAGAAACCATTTCTGTACATTGTCTCCTAGTCTCCACACAGGAACTATGGTACACACACTTCAAGGACACAAACAAGTAAATGAATAAGATATTTTTAAAAGCATATGTATTATTTTGACATGATACAATTTTGGCAGTGAAGTAGAGTTCTTAACTGATTTTATGTAAAGTTACAGGGTCATTTATTTCTTAAACTTAATACCCTAATATAAGGTGTAGCTTATTAATTGTTAAAATTTGGGCTTGCTTATGCTCAACTCTGAAGGCCTACTGTATTATTTTGTCAACGGAACTGCATTTGTTTATATTTAAAAAGTAGTGTGAGAAACATCAAACCTGGAGGTGGATCTGAAATGTAAGCACATGAACAGAGAATGCCAAGAGTGAGCAGAGGAAGGCAGCACTTGCTCAGTATCACTGTTTCCAGTGCCTTGGAGGTCAAATTGCTCCATTCTTTCCACCTTACACCTGGCTATTTTTAGAATATTTTATATTCCGTGTTCCTTGTTGGAATTTTTATTTCTATATATATCCAAAAAATTTCATACTTTACTCTTCTTAATGTTGGAATCACATAAGAAGAATCCTGCTTTGTATATCACTTGGTGGAATTTGTCTTCCTCCTCGCAGTCTGTAGAGATGCATCACCTCAATGTGTGCCTGTATTGCATTGGCGTACATGACCTATTCAATATGGTTTATTTAATCTTCCTCGTTCTGATGATTTTCTGGACTGTTTCCAGTTTGCAACATTCTCAACATTGATTATTCTCAATTACGAGTCCTGCTGTAAATGTATACACATTTTTTAAAGAAAGAAAACATTGAGCATTGAGAAAGCCTAGATATATGCTGAATTTATTTTTTCCACAATGTGAAGGTGGAATCTGTACTGTTCTTAGTTACTGAGGATTTTCACATTTTGGTCTCATCAGTTGCATCATTTTGTTATTCTCATTTAGTTTTTATGTCTAGAAATTTTATTTCCAACAATAATATGAAGAAAAATTAAATGAGACATGGAAAACTGATAACATCTTTGTCATATAAAAATGTGAGAAATACTCATGAATTATCAAATTTCTAAACATATCAAAAGTTTCTAAACAATAACATACTATTTGTTAATTTAAAGAAAGAACTCACAGCTACACACAGTAATCGCTACACATCTGGAGATGTGATTCACCACTCCCAAAGCTTCCGTGGTTTTCATTGAACACTCTGTAAATTCTTTCTAGAACAGCATCAATACCACACAGAAGGGCTATCAAAAGCTCATGGCCTCTGATATTGCTCACTCTGTGTACTGCTTGCTTCTGTTCCTAGTCAGGATTGTTTGCTGTGTATTCCTACAGGAGCTCCTTCTATATTAGGGATTACACTGATAAATGCTCTTGCTACAAACCAAACGTAGTATCTCCTTTGCTTCCAAATGTTCTAACAGTCTGTACAGATTTTGTTACACATCTCTCCTCTCAAGTTTGAAGGTTTTCTCTTAGTGATCAGACTAATCTGCTTTTCCAAACTGTAATTATTTCTCACAAGGTTGTTACAAAAATCCCCTATTATTTTATTTATCCATTTCACTGTCTAAACAACACATACCCGTCTTCATCCACGTAAAGGAGTTCAATCCATCTACAAACATTTTGAACATGACCATACATATTTTTAAGTTTAATCTAGAAATGAATTCTCATTCCTGGCACACTTTTGTGTTTCTGGGCAGTAAAAGAACATTTAATATCTTGTATCTGCACACTAAAATGCCCCATTTGATTATTTATTAGCTTTTAAAACACCATCCTAGCAAGATGTGGTAGAAAGTACAGGAAAGCATTTTAGAGATGACAAACTAAAAGTAGGAATGAGTAGTGCGTTATCTGAATCAAAACATACATGATATGGTGATGCTACCTTTCTAGTTCCTTTATGCTTTAAGTCAAAACCTATCCCTTTCCCCTCCTAGCTCCATCCCACTAAGTATAATCTTCCTGTGCTCGTCATTGTAAAATATTTACTTGCAAAAGCTCGTAGAGACAGAGACGGTTTTGGCATGAGGAAACCTGGTGTAGGTAGTTGAATTGTGAACCTAACAAAGCTATGTTTAAGAACCCACAGATTTCACCATATTTGGAGAAGAAAAGTATTTTAGGAACATGTAATCAAAACAAGGATTTCAGAGAACAATCATCTTGAATTACTGCAAATGCAATGGCACTGGTCTTTGTAAGGGAAGAGACGACTGTAAGGAGAAGACTGTGTCAGAAAAAGGCAAAGGCAGAGTGATACAGCCAAAGAAAGTATATCTTAAGCACAAGCTGGGGGGATAAGATGCATTCTCCATGGGAGCCTCTCGAGGAAGCTTGGACTGCTTGCAACTTGGGTTTCCCATTTTTAGCTTCCGGATCTGTGAGCATAGGTGTTTCTGTTACAGGTTTTTATTTTTTATTTAATCACTTTTTTGCATGCGCGTGTGCATGTGTGTGTGTGTGTATGTGTGTGTGTGTGTGTGTGTGTGTGTGTGTGTGAAAGAGAGAGAAGGAGAGAGAGAGAGAGAGAGAGAGAGAGAGAGAGAGGTATATGAGGTGTATACCCCTATAATTGTGATCAGAAAATCTCTCAGTTACACAGGATTTTTAAATGGTTTCTAATAATCTAACTTAGGTCCTATTGTGTGTGCACCAAGCACTTTTACCCACTAAGGCATCTCTCCAGCCGGAGTTTCTTGTATTTTGTGCATTGTTACACTTTTTGCAGCATCTCTAAGAAACTAATATACTAGATATGACATCTAAATGAAAAATATTTTACCATGTACCTAAGATTAAAATATTCCAGTTTTCTATAGTTATGTTACATTATCTTTACAATGGCCATGAAAAATATAATTAAGTGATTCAATAAATACAAAAGAAAAGGATGACAGAATGATGCAATTATATACAATCTCAAAATTATTTTTTAAATACATCAATTCACACTGCATAGTGAATATGAGTTATCACATCACAACTATTTTATTATTAATATATCATCTGGACAATGAAATTTGGAATACTTTCAAACGAGGATCTAAGTTATCTATGTATTATACCATGGAATGATTTAAATAATTTATGAACATGAAGAACTATATAGCTGTTCAATCCAAGCAATTTGGCTTCTCTAGAGCTAAATTAATATTATAGATTATTAAAAATATAACTACTACCTAGAATTAAAACTTATCTATAATGTTAATAAAACCCTTTCTGGCAGCTCAATAACATGATGATTTTTATAAAGTACTGGATATTAAATGTTAGAGACTCCAATTTTAACAAATGAAATATCTGTTATTAATCCTTGAAAAACTGAATTCAGTGTATTTAATCAGTACAACTCCTAAGGTGTATGAAACATATCTGGGCACGGCTACCTTACACAGCAGTGAATTTGACACCAACATATTACCTCATGAACTAGAGAGAAAAACCAGTGAAGAAAAGCCTCTGTTGGAGGGCTGCCATTACTTGTTCATCTCTGCCTGCCTTCCCCATATCTAGATTATTCTGAGGTATATCTGTGTCTACATTTTTTTTTTTCATTTCACAAACAGATTTCCTTTACTAATAGTAAGTCTGTCTCTGTGATTCCAGGACTGAGCAAAAATTTTGCACCTAAGGCCTTCTTAGCCGGTAAGCAAGACGCATGAGTTGAAAAGACTGTGACAGAAGTCAGCCACCCTAGACTAGGGGTTACTCCAGTTAAGACGGATTAAGACTCTTTGCTTCTGGAAAATTTACAATAACACCAAATAACGCAAGTAATTATTTCACAGATGCATCAGTTCCTTTAATTTATATTGTACAAATACAGTTAATAAAAATATATGCCAAGAAAGTACCAAAACATTTTAGCCATCTATTTAACTATGTCTGACCACAAAAATCTTAGTCAATTTTTGGCTTTAGGTGTAAAAATGTGTGCAAAATGCTGGATTTCATTGTAATACTTTTACTTTGTCTATAAATTGGGTTTCACACAAAGATGTCAATATATAGAAGAGCCAAGAAAATGCAGGGTACTAATGCAATTCTGCTATGAAAACAGGTTTTCAATGAATTAATTATTGCCTCAAATAAATATTTATTTTTAAAGTTATGAACAGCTTTATTGGTCTAGTAAAAAGGATTCCATGCTAGCTTGTGGGGTTATGTTATAGAATAAAGGATTTAGAATTCTCCGTTTATGTCACCTAAGATCTGGTCTTCATGTATGGACACTATGTTCTTTGCTTATGCCTGGACAACATAAGCACTCAATTGCTTTTCATCAAGCAATGGCTCCGGCCTATCCCATATACAGAAACAGTGTTGACCCTTAGTCAGCTCCTTCTGTGACAAACAGTTCTTTCTCTTTAAATTTTCATTTTGAGAGAAAGCTTAGAAAAATCTGACATTTAACGTTCATTGGGTCCAAAATAAATAAAGTTGTCACTTTCATTAAAGACATAAGTGCTTTTTCAGAAAAGTTCATTTAAACAAGAGCCTTTAATTCACTAGGCCTTGTGTCCTTAAAGGAAGAAAAAGAGCAGTCTGGGGAGACGGGTCATTTCATGAAGCGTATGAGGGCCTGGGATTTAGCCCTAGAATTCCTGTGCAAATTTGAATGTGGTGGTGTGCCTTGGTAATCCCTGTACTATAGAAATAGAAATGAGAGGATTCATGGAGTTTGCTGGCCACCTAGCCTAACCTATAAAGAACAAGCTCCTGCTTCTAATCAGATGTCAAGTTTCAAGAAATAAGGTAGTTGTATCCTGTGGAGCAGCATCGGAGGTTCACCTCTGCCTCAACATTCACAAGCACACAGTGCACAAGAACCTGCGTACACATCTGCTCTCGTTCAAATGCTTCCGCATAAGGAAAGAAGGAGAGAAGGAAGGAAGGAGGAAAGGAAGGAAGGAAGGAGGGAGGCAGGCAGGGAGGGAGGGAGGGAGGAAAGGGAGGGAGGGAGGGAAGGGAGGGAGGGAGGAGGAAGGGAAGAAAGGAGGGAGGGAAGGAAGGAAAGAAGGAAGGAAGGAAGGAAGGAAGGAAGGAAGGAAGGAAGGAAGAAAGGAAGGAAGAAAGGAAGGAAGGAAGGGGAACTGAGGGTGAGGGGAGGGAGTGAGGAAGAAGATGAAAGTGACAACAGAAATATCTATATGTTGAGGAAAGACCATGACCAGTGACACCAAGAGGTTCATCATCTGCAAGAAAAAAAAAAGAGAGAGGAAATCTCTGTAACCCCCTGATCAAAAACTTGCAGCTGTCAGAATAATGAAGAAATTAACTTACATTGTTTATGTAACTTTGGGGGTAGAATTTTGGTTATGGCAGCTCTAGGAGACTAATATACAGAGACTCAAAGGCTTTGCATCCATTTTCCTCATCTAAGTTTGGAGCTAGCAGTTAGCTAATGCAAAACACAAAAGGTTTCTGGATGTAATCATTCAGCATTATAATGAGTGACTCTCTTAAAGGAGATTGAGTCTGTATAACAAATGCCAGGCTGATATCTCCCACTAATAATGTCATGAGAATAGAGGGATTTGAGCCAGCATCTGTACATCTGGCATGCAGAGCCTTGCTAACCATAACTAATATAGGTGTGACAGTGGCTACCATTCTTCACTCAGGCCGCTCTGGCCTAAGCACAACTTGTGCAGCTAATGCTCACTGTAAGACCAGTTATTCATCTAATAATGGAATTCCCTCAGAACATTAATGGGATAGTCTCAGAATTCCTTTCATTTTTTTTAGAGATAGAATTTTGGCGATTAAAATATCATTTAACAAACTATTTACTGAACTGATAGGCTAAAAGATTGTGAGCTCCTAGATATAAGCCTTTGCTTATTTGTGTAGAAACTAGACTTCTGAGGTTTGATGGCAGCTTCGCCCAAAATTTATCATTTAGCCAACAACATTCTATTTAATCCCTCTGACTTTTGTTTTGTCAGTCATAAAGCAGTGACAATAGCAGTTGCCTAATAGAATATTCTAAGATATAAATGAGCAGATAAATACATCATGCCACAATGCAATGACATGCACTTGGCGTTAAAATGTGATGCAAATACAGAAAAAAAGTGCTTTTACCAAATACTTCAATAATTTATTTTAAGGGTTTCCTTCTACATTCTAAAAATTTATTACTGAATACCTCCAAAAGTACAAAAGAAATTAATAAATAATATCAAAAATTAAATTTTGCAAGGACCTCTCTGAGAGTATAGAATTGATTTATTAAAGCCCTATTGAGACATATATAAAAGAAGTTGTAGAAAATTCACATAATAGATTTTCACAATCATGGGCAAGAGTCCATGTATGGATACATGGACTTCTTTGATAGAAACATGCTTATGTGACCACCCTTTTTAAAAAATCATTGATGTGATATATAAATGGAAGATGGAAGAAAGATATGAACATGACATGTATGCCAGCTTTATTCTATGAACTGTGTTAAGATCTTCAGATCTTCAGCCTTAGTCATTCCTTTTCCTCGTCCCATGAGGCAAATGTATACATTCATACTGTTTTCTTTCTTGTTATACTTTTACAGATGAGAAATGTTCATGGGGGTTTTCAGGAGTAACCTGCACGTGAAGGAGATGGGAATGGCAATTGGCAGTCATAATTATTTAACAGTAAATGTTGGTGCTAGCAGGATATGAAGAGAAGATCTGAGGATCGGAAGAGGAACATATTGGAGTTTAAATAAATATCTTGTTTCAGTAACTATGTTTGAACATTCAGTGATGTTTTATTTAATGCAGAAATGCCACTTGTAGGATAATAAAAGACCATGAATGGGGAATCACATACATACATGTACATGTGTTATGGTATTGCTTTTCATATCAATCTGTGAAAACTTTAATCAGCTGAAATTTAAAACACAAAGCCAGTTGTGAAACCACATAAAGATTAAATTATAATTATTTAATTTCCACTAGTGACCTATTCTCCTGGAACTTGACCTGTTTAATATGAACTTAACATACAGAGTACCTGGCAAAACACTGGACTGTTGTGCTGTGGATCTTGATAGGCAAATGAGTTTTAGTTGCCAAAAATGCTTTTAAAAGAAGGGGCAGAATAAGATGTGGTTGAATCTCTAAATGCCATTATGCAAGTTGTATAAATATTTTAATAGTGTGTATGTGTACCAAAAGGAGGGAGTGGAAGTTGCCAACCTAAAGTAAACCACACGCCATACTTCTACCCACTACTTAAACTAATCATATGTTAAATTTTCAAGGTTTGAACTTAAACATTTTTAGTCATATTTTTATTGCAGCAAACTAGGTAATTTGAAGTCAGTTTTCTTTTGGGAATCATGGTAGAAATTTTTCTTAATAGAAAACCTCTGAGATATTCAGTTGACTCCTGACTTTAAAGGGAAATTACCTTCATAGTCTCCATCCCTCAATTATATGTATGACCTAAGATTTATTCCAGTACTTCAGGTAGAACCGAAATCCTTGGATACTCAATTCACTTCCATAAAATAGAGCAGTATTTTCCTAGAAACTACGCACAAGTATAATTATAAGGTTTACACCCAAGACCAATTGAACCTATAGACCTAGAACCTTTGAAAACATGGAATATGCTGCATTGTGCACTAGTAACATGTGGACCGAACAATGAGAATGTCTTCTTTTAAGCCATAGTGGGCTTTGTGAAGCAGGCTTTGGTAATTAACATATATGCTTAATATCAGATTTCCTAATAAACAGTATTTATTGAACACTTATGTTATATGCCAACATGAAGGCTGTTGGATCGTGGGTGTTTACTCTTTTGGAAAAGGCGAGTATAAGATCATGCTACTTTTCTCATAAGATCATAATAATGAATGTATTTCATTATGTGTTTGACAACAGGCAGCTCTTTGCTGACACAGTAAAGTCATTAAAATTTTGAAAGGAATGCTTTCTTTGACATTAAGTATTGTACTTTAGGGTAATATATTAATAACACAGAGACCAATGATTTGGAGATACAAAGGATGTTCTAAGAATGAGGCTTGTAAGGACCTTACCTGGACAAAATAATATTGTATGAGTAAGGAATGTTCTCAGTCCTGCATTTGAGTGATAGGGAACAGAAGGATGGACTGTCAAAAGAAAATAATACTTTAAGAGTATAGTTCCTATACAGAAAAAGAAAGAGTACCATTTACTTTGAATTAGCTGAAAGACAAGATAATTTTAAAAAAGGAACACTAATAAACATCAGCCATTTTGATCAATATTATTGAAAGAGATTACTGCTTAAAGCTCTCCAAAACATTAAACTAAACAAGAAAATATTCTGATAAGAACTTTTTCATTTGGTATGATGCATTGTACTTACAGATTACATTTGAAATGTTATCTGTGATGGCAATTGTGACTGTCAGACACTGTCAACTCATTAGGTATCGTTTGGTGCACCCAATTATTCTTGGAGACTCACTGATTGTGGCTTCCACCAGATATAATTTATACTTAGGGTATCTTTTCCCTAGTGGGTCTATGCATGTTTCAGAGGCATATTCTAATTAATTTCACATTATTGGTTAGTGGAAATAATTAATTTATTTTATTAGCAAAATCTTACAAACAACAAGATGTTCTATAAAGCATTGCCATATTATTCGCAGGGATTTGTAATTTGAAAGACTCATGTAACTATAGCCTCCCATGGAACAGTGAAACTGGAACTGAGTAACAGAAACAAGAACTGACTTAACCATTTTATAATTCCAATGCATGACAAGGCTAGGAATGTATAAATGTAGTATTAATGCAACTAGCCAAACAAAATGGGATATTTGTGAAAATGAATGAAGCTAAACAGAGACAATCATGAGCAGACTCAGAATACGTGGTTGTCAGAGATCCACAGGATGAATGGTCAGTTTCTTAGTGCTCATTGCGAATAACGGTTATTTACATTGAAAAGACTCACTGGTCTTTGGCTTATCTTAAATCACCTCACAGAAGAAACACTTTGGGAGTTGGAATAAGATTGCCGTCTATAGGCTTAGGTATATGAAAACTTTCAAAGGCAATCCCAATGATAACTAAGTTTGTTCTGTGGAACAGGCAAAAAATACCTATCTGGAAAAGAGAACAGACTGAAATGAAGAGACAGGAGAAAGCAAGAATTTTATTGAGCCCAAGTTGATAGTTCCTGTAAGAATGGAACCAAACAGCCAGATTTAGGATTTCACAGAATGACACTGGGTTTAGCATTTTATAAAGTGTCTGGTACCTCCTATATTCATTAAAATAACACAGAGATGTTTGCTCTTGTATGATCATTTTTCTTTTCTACCGCATTTCCCATGAGAATGGAGCTCAGATATTTTGTCCCTGAGTAAAACTTTTCCTACCACAGTCTTTCCCATGAGAAGGCAAGCTGAGCTCCTAGGAAGCATATCCTTGTTTTTCCTACCTGTACATGCATTATATAGATATCTGTACACTCATACACATACACACAGAGAGATATACACACACACACACACATAAGCACACACAAATGTATTCATGCACACAAGAAAAGATGGATATATATATGGATCTATATATACATCTATCTAAATCTATTTATAATCTATCCATCCATCTATCCATTCATATCTATGTATCTATCTATGTATCTATCTCTCTATCTATCTCTCTATCTCTCTCTCTATCTATCTATCTATCTATCTATCTATCTATCTATCTATCTATCTATCTATCTACCTATCTAAATGTTTCTCAACTTTGGCCTAGTTGGCAGTACTGTCTGAGAAAGTGGTACAACCTTGCTGGAAGAAGTATGCCACTGGGGCAGACTAAGAATTCATAGCCTGGGTCAGGTGCAGTGTGCTCTCTCTTCTTCTGGCTTTAATAGAAGATAAAAACCTTTCAAATTACTACTCAAGCCATCATGTATGCCTCTGGCTACCATGTATCCCTGCCATGATGAACACTTATTTATCTGGAAATGTAAACCAAATTGATTCCTTTTTCCTTAAGTTGCCTTATCTTGTGGTATTTTATCAAAGCTTCAGAAAAGTAATTAATAGTGTCAGCATCTTTTCCTCAGACTGTATGAGATGAAGTGGGGAAGTTCTACAAACACCAGCCCCCAGGAGGCAATCAAAACTATGAATAGTCATTACGATTGCAATCCTTTTCCTGACACTGAACTCAAAAACTGCAACCATGCCATTCTGGTTTCAGGGTTTTACCATGGAATTAGCATCACTCCTACTTCCAACTCTTTTGCTTGATGGGCTACAAAATCTGTAAAGGCTGAAGCAAGAAAAGAAGGCTTTTCTACAGAAACATATTGCCGGAAGTTGTGCCAAGGGCAATAATACACAAAGAGTCAGTAGCAGGACTCATTGAAGGATCCAGAACTCTGACATCTGCAGATCCATTCTCGCTGGTCATCTCCAATCATTCCTGTGATTATTATTTCTCCGTACTGAGGCATTCCCTATGTATTCATGCAAGTGGCACAATTTGTTTCTGTCTCCTCAGTCTAAAAGTTAGGTGAAACTAATTTGAGTGCTTCAGAATGAATTCTCACCTTTCAGGTATTGAATAGGATTTTGACTGCCCTTGGGATATGTGTTTTTCAATGTGTGACCCGGGAAGGCAAGAGCGAATTGTACAAATTCCTACCAGAATGTTTAAGATAGTAGCATGAGAAAGTATGTTCTAGGAAAATAATATATATATATATATATATATATATATATATATATATATATATATATATATATATATATATCAATGTGTGCTGGTGGTAATCTCATCAAAATTTTTATAACATTCTAATATTTATTTTTCAAGAATAAGACAAATGTTGTTACGTATGACTTTTGAGTAATTTACTCAAAGCTGGTGAAAATTGGAGTCCAATAGGCTTTTCTTTCTGACTCAGCTTGCCTCCCATTAAGTGCAATGGGGACCTCTGGTCTCTTAACTTCCTTATATGAATCTCCAAGGTATCTTTAAGCTTTCTGGCTTACTCTACTTTGGGCCCAAGGCAGGTGTCTCTGAAGCTATATACATGCAGGAGTCTACATTACCTATTTAAATCCCTTCTCCTTCCTATTCTACCCCCAGAGCAAAACCCAGTACACTTTATAGAATATAGATTTCAAAAGCAAGGCGGTTTTAAGGCGAGTCAGTAGGGGGGAAATCTCATATGAGCTTTTTAATTACAGTCTGAAGACAGCTGCTTCTAGAACTGAATATGCAATAATTTTGCATTAGCTTTCTTTTGCAAAAGCAGTAGGATAAAGCTTTAAATCTAGTATCTTTGTTATATCCCTAATAATGAAAGACTTGTTTTAGAATATGCTTGTAAAATATATTTAGTTATTTAAATACATATTAAAGCATTAAAATATATTTCATGGATTTATATTTATTATTTGTCAATTTAAAATACTACAAAAGAAAAAAGTCCTTGTTAAAAAGTAGAGATTAAGCTCTCTTGTAGCTGTGATTTTGAGTAATTCCTTTCACTTGGGGCACTTGGGATGATCACCATGTGTTAATATTTGTGACCAAATAGATAGCCCAGATAACATATTGCTGAAGTCAACGTCAACACTGAATAGAAGGCAAACTTGGAATTCAATATTATCTTTCTTTTTTTTTTTTTTTTTTTGCTAGCTGGTCCTGCAAAAGCAGAAATGATGGTACTACCAAAAATAATTTTCTGGACAGAAGAAAAACAGCTTCCTTATCATCTTTCAAAAAAGATGAGAAAAGGCTAAACAAAATAGTAAAATGCTGACAACCTGGAGGTTTGGAAACGTTGCAAAGACTTTGAAATCTGAAGATCAACTGCAGGAGAACATCCAGGGTGAAAGTGGAGGAGGCGGGCTATGCTGTATTTAGTTTGGCTTCTTGAGTGTAACATGATGGGACTTGCAACCCAGAAATATTTTCTTAGGTATATTCACTGGGGAAGGTGAGCATGATTACAGCTGTGCTGACTTCATGCAAATCAAATTGGCGTTATGGACAATTAATCTTTTGAAACATTAGGATAGCTCTGTAATTTCTCACTTTTGCAAAAAGAAAGGGGCAGGCAACATAAATCAAATTACAGTCTGTAGGCCAGAAGTATTTTTTTTAATTGACAATGTAAGACAAAGACTCACTAAAATTTTATTACATTGGGTTAACCCATAATTCATAACAGTCTATCTAGTCCTAAACACGAATAATTACACACTAATTCCTACTTGACTTGCTTTTTATTCTCATTCATTTAGACTTCAGTTTGAAATAATTCATCAAGGAGTTCAGATGTCTTAGAATGCAATGATACTTTGATACACTCGGAATTTTTACATGCAGAAAGTCATGGATGACTGACAATCTTAAACAAACAAAACATAAACTTCCAAAACATATTCTTAAAGCTAACCAATGTAAGAAAAAGGAAAGCAATGCAGGTAGGTGTGGAAGGGAAGTAAGTTTGGCTACTATAGACTCGGAAAATCAATTAATATTTAAAATAAATTCAAACAAATGTATACCATCCAGACATTAAATTGTTTCTAAAAATAACATTCTATTATATGTTTAACAGATAAGTACAGTTTTTACATTTACTAAAATTAAGATAAAGATATTGTTCTAGTTAAAGTAGAGGACTGAAAGAAAGTTCTTGCTACAGGTTGAGTTTCTTATTAGATATCTGAGACAATTAAATGGTTAAATTCAACTCTCAGTTATTGCCCACATGTAATATAAACAAGGTCATTACCTCACCCATATTCTTTCTCCCATGTACATTCGGAGTCTCTTCTAATTTTTCTTTGTCCTATTTTTGTGTATTGTATCACATTTTATTTTAATTGCTACGTTACTACAAAATGAAAATGAAATATTGCTGACAGGATGAAGTGAAATTATAGGGTTTCAACATTCCACAGATGGGCCGGTCGCCTGATAGAGGAACTGTGTTTTTCCAATTGTAAGTATGGAAGTCATTGCCCAAGTCCTATTATGGATATCCAAAATGGAATACAGAATTACATTGCTTCAGGAAGCAGGTGGCAAGAACTCAGGACTGTCTATTGCAGACTTCACATTAGATTACACCACGTTACCTAATCTCCCTCAGCTCAATTTTAGCTCCTCTATTACAAGATCTATTACTCCCACCCCTCTCAATAGGATGAGCTTGGGAGTATTTCTCTAATGAGATACGTTTTTCTAATGTTTGTGTACCTATTAATTTTTCATAACAGTGCAGACTTGATTTCTCTATCAAGGGACTTTGCCTCATTCATTGGTAGAATATCAGTTGCAAAATGTCCGGTTTATTGCCAGTCCTCAGTAATTTTAGGTTGAGTTAATGAAGAAAGGACTAAATGAAATATTTAGTGACATCAATTATAAAATTCAATTATAAGAAGGCGCTATAATTAGTGAACAGAGAACACGATCTTCCCATACCATGTGAGCTCAGTATAGACATCTAAGAGGCCTAGAAAGTCAGAGAACACATTCCTCATATTTTACCTGTAATAACAGGAAAAAAAATAGCTAATGCACCTGAATGTTTGACATAGATACCATGAAAGAAAGTACCTCAGTAAACTAACACAGTCATCTCTGGTATTGACATAATAGGCATTACTTTACAGTCATAAAAACTAGGTTTTGGAATTTGGAACTAGTTCGAAGTCCCTCTCCAGTTAGCAATGAAGCTTGATATATGGCCAATTGTTTAAGGACTATGTCATTCTATCAAGCTCTACCACCAGCCACCATCTAGACCAGGACTGCAATTGACAGTTTCTTTTCTTTCTAGTAAAATCTTTTGTAAGAAACTTCTAATAAGCTTCTAAAATTAGGATTAATTCCCAGTACATTTTGGATATTAGCTCAGAAGAAGATTTTTCTGAAGTTACTCATGAAACAATCTGGCAGATGCATCAACTGACAAGGATTCTATTGTAGTTTCAGGCCCACATAGTAGTAGGGTTCTGGGAGGTGTAAAAGGATGAGCTGAAATCGAATGAGTAACATATGGAACCATGACATTTGTATTTTATTTTAAAAGTATAACAACAGAATGTTCTTTAAAGAAATTTTTCTTGATGACAAAAAAGTTACTTAGGTTACACAATGGTGTCTAAGGAGGAACAGGGTATTGGATAAGAGAAACTGGGAACATAAATTAATATGTTTGTGTGCATGTATGTATGTATAACTGCATAATGTGTATGAGTGCATATGTATAAATGCATAATGCAAAAAACTCACATGCAATACATATGTTATATACAAATATTTTGCACATAGATGTGTGCAACATCTTAAGGAGATATATAAAATGGATATGTCAATTATTCATATATGTAGAATTGTCTATACTATATGTAAAATGAGGTAAGTTTCTTATTTCCCTGTGCCAAGATCCACAGGCATTTCTTTTCTCGGTTCCTGCCTATTCGATGCCTTTGGGAGTGTCATTCCATGGTGATAGCTTGTTTGCTTTCACTCCCCTGTATGTAGGAAATCAGCTGCCCTTCCTCCCTGACTTTCTGTGCTGCTTTTCAGTCTCCATAAAAATGGCTCCATCAGCTGAGGACATATTTCTGTGTCCTTTTGTTTGTTTTTTAATAATCATTTGTACTGAGTTTGAAAACAGGGGCCTTTAAGTCCTACTGTGAATCTAACTTTTCTGCTGTATAATGCCTACAATGTTGAAAATAACATTCAGCTAAGATGTTTTCATTAAGTGTCTTTTGTTCAACCACTGCTGGTAAAATAACACAAGAGAGAAAAAAAAAGCATATCTCTTTTCCATTTAGACTTATTAAATATTCAAGTGATTCCTCAAATACACTCAGCGTTGCTGTGGCTTCATTAAAGTGCAGCTCCATTGCATTTTACGATGGAACACTGGCACAATATGCTTCCTGCCGTGGCTACCCACAAGCAAACAGATTGCTGCATTCCTCACCAGCCAAAGCTCAAATCAGCCCAAAGTCAAGAGTATTATAGTAATCAAGGCCACAGGTTAGAGACATGGATAATGATGGTAAATTCACAACACTGAAAAGAGGCCACAACTTCCTCATCAAATGCAGATAAAAAAATGGAAACAGTCCACTCTTGTCAGTATTAGTATCCTTTTCTCAAAGGTCACTTCTAAATACCTCCTTCAGAAAGCTTGTAAGTCTGTCAGGAGGTCATGGTTCTTAGAAAATATTTGAAATGAATAAAAATAATTTGCAACACACTGTTAAAAACATAACTGTATATTATAAAGTAACACATGAAAAAATAAATCCTAACATAAAGGAATCAAGATATATGCGAATTAGTTTTGTATTTGTAATGACTGAGAATAATCAGGTATAGGGAAGGAGATGAGAGAAAACCAGAGTGAGCTATAAAAGCCAGAATCAACCCAATTGTTTCAATAACTGCTATATGTTAGCAAGGTTCAAATTTATTTGATCTATAGTTTTAAGCTTTTATTAATGTTTGTGTTCTGTGTGCGCAGGTACATGGATGTGAGTGTGCGTATGTAGGCCTAAGGAGAGCCGTAAGTATCATTCTCAAGGATGCCACCCAGCTCCTTTGAGATTGGGTGTAGTTTTTTTTTTCCTGGAACTTACTAAATATATTAGACTGTACTTTGACTTTTATCAAAGGCTTTTAATTCTAGCACATGAAAGTAGAGGCAAAACGATATCTGTGAGATTAGGGCCAGCCTGTTCTATGTAGTGAGTTCCAGTACAGTTAGGGCTATGTTAAGGAGAGCAGCCTAAAAATCAAAAATGCATCAATATGACCAAACCCATCTTGAGGAAGAAAAGTTGAATTTCATCTTACAGCATGTAGAGCAAAATTGTTAGGCAGGGCAGTAACTTAAGACAGAAACTGAAGCAGAGGACCATGGAGGAAAGTTGCATCCTGGCTGGCTTCTTGTGGCTTGCTTAGCCTTCTTTCTTATAGTTTTCTCATTCACCTGTCAGGGCTAGAACCATACAGAATGGGCTTGCCCTCCTCCATCAATTTCTAAATAATAGTAAAAATGTTCCACATTCTTGCTCATGGGCCAGTCTTCTGGAGGTGTTTTGTTAGCTAAGTATCCCTTTTCCTAAACATGACTAGGTGAGCATGAGGTGGATGAACCAACCAGCACTAATGGCTGTTGATGGAGACTGCTTGTTGGTTCCCAGCTGCTCAGCCCCGAAATAATCACACAGAAACCATATTATTTAAATCACTGCTTAGTCCATTAGCTCTATCTTCTTATTGGCTAACTCTTGCATACTGATTTAACCCATTTCTATTAATCTGTGTATCATGATGAAGTTGGGGCCTACCAGTAAAGATTCAGCACATGTCTCTGACAGCAGCTCTGTGGCTTCTCCCTGACTCTGCCTCCTTTCTCCTAGCATTCATTTTCGTTTTCCCTGCCTAACTAAGCTCTGCCCTGCTATCAGTCCAAAGCAGTTTCTTTATTCATTAATGGTAATCACAGCATACAGAGTGGAGTCCCACACCAACTGGTTGGCCAGAATATCCCAGCGACCTTAGTGTTGTTCTGCTTTATGCACTGCTAAGATTACAAGGGCTGCCAGACTCCAAGTTTTGCCTGTGTTCATGGAACAAATTTATGTTGATTCCCTTCTAGATACCTTCATAAAGCCTGTAAATCTACCAGAAGGACATGCTCTCAAGAGATACTACTTGAAATGAGTAAGAAATAGTTTATAATATATTGTTTAAGACATATTCACATATTACAAATAACAAATGAAACAAAAATCACACCATTATAAAAGCAATGGCATGAGAGAATTAGGTTTGCAGTTGCTGATAATATGCAAGCATAGCCTCATGTATATTTGTTAAAAGCTCATAACTCAAGGCAGGTGTGCATATACACGTGCACATTTTAGAACTGGATAACAAGGTGAGTACTAAATAATTGGAAACACTTGCAAAGTTGCATAGCTGGCAAAGGAATTTAGAATGCCTTGTTAGGGCTTCAACTGTGTCCCTCTCCACTATGTCCATGTTTCATGAAGAAATGATGTTTGGCTGTATGATAGGATTAAATGCACCTATTTTCATTTTTGTACTTTATTAAAGCGATTTAAGTTAATTTTAAGATCTTTGTTGTTTTGAGCCTAGCTGATGGAGGAAGGTCATTGGCTAATAAAGAAACTGCCTTGGCCCATTTGATAGGCCAGACTTTAGGTGGGTGGAGTAAACAGAACAGAATCCTGGGAGGAAGAGGGAGTGAGCTCAGACTCGATATTTCTCCTCTCCGGAGCATACGCAATGAAGCTCCAACCCAGGATGGACCTAGGCTAGAATCTTCCCCATTAGTGCACCTTGGGGTGCTACACACATAAATAGAAATGGGAAATCAAGATGTAAGAATTAGCCAGTAAGAAGCTAGAGCAAATGGGCCAGGCAGTGTTTAAATGAATACAATTTGTGTGTTGTTATTTCGGGGTATAAGCTAGCCAGGCAGCCGGGAGCAGGGCGGCAAGAATGCAGCCCGCAGCTCCCTTCGACACCTAGCCTTATTGGCTGAACCATCTCTCTAGCTGCTGAAGTTATGAAATTAGCAGTTAAAGGGATTGAACTATTAAAAATCCATTCTGAGTGCGGTATCCAAGAACAAGAAAGACAAATACAATATGTACTAAGTGGATGATAACCACTGTATAGAACACAGGGTTTAGGCATAGAATAATAGGGACAGGGGCATATTGCTCTCCCTAAGAAATGGAAATAGAGCAGATAGTAATAAATGGATTGGAAGGAGTTGCCTGGAACAGGAGGATCAAGTGGAGAGGAGGTAAAAAGAGGGGCCAGAGGGAGCAAATAGATGGAAGACAGATAAAATTAATGTCCATTTGATGGTAGTATAGAAAAAGAATACAATAAAGGTTCCTAAAATATATACATATATGAATGAAAATTGTCAAATAACAGAGGAGACAGAGCCCCAACTGACCTGTCACCAAGCAACACGTACCTGGTTGGGTTACATCTAACTGAGTTTTTGGCCAAAGGGTCCAAGAGAGCTACCAAACTACCCAGGTTGTTTCCAAGATTGCATATTTCTCCACACAATCTGATGGGAGGGCCCCACCTACGCAACTCATTGAACATGGAGAAGTGAAGCTGGTACCTACATAGAGCCTTCAAACCTATGTAATAGCATCTTTAGTACAAGAAGGTACTCTGTCAGATACCAAAGGGGGAAAAAACACAAACACAACCCAGACACAATTTCTTTGATCTACACTGGTGTCTTTCCTGTGAGATATGCTGGTGCACTGGTATCACCAGTATCAGAATTGTCTTAAGGACTACTTCATGAGATGAAACCCATACCTCACACTGCTTGTGTGATAAAGGACCTGAAATTACTCAGGTCAAGGAACTATGGTGGAGACAAATAGTACTGTTTTTAAAAAGCAATAAAATGACTCCCAATGATATTCTTCTACAATCATACATCATTGCCTTGCTTTGCCACTATCTAAGATGCTTCCTCCTGTAACAAATGAAATCAAATACAAAACCCCACAGCAGAGAGTGTTTTGTGCAGAGTGAGAGACCTTGAAACACTTACCCCCTAAAAGGGCTGTCTTCATTAAATCCATGCCCTTAGAGCTCCAGGAAGTCCACAGAAGGGGAGATAGGAAATGTAGAAGAACCAGAGTAGATGAAGCACACCAAGAAAACAAGACTGTCTAAATAAACAAGATAGACTCACAAATTAACTCACAGAGATTGAGGCAGCATGCACAAGGTCTACAGAGATCTGCACCGTTTGGAAATGTAAAGCTAAAAGGATAACTGGACATATGTTCCCATGCAAAACCCAGAAGACATCTCCAATTTATAACCATTATAAAATGAAAATTTAGTTTCCTCCAAGGATGTCTCAACTGGGGAAATAAACGAGTCATTATTTTACAGGTCTGGAGTTCAGATTAAAAAAATATTGTCTTGGGGACAAAGTCATAGTATACTGAGCTATGTCCCTCAACTTCCAGCTTCCAAGTTCACATTATTCCCAGACTTTTGAATCTTCTGGCAGTTTCTACCACTTGTGTCTCCATTATCCCAAAGTTGTCCCCCATCTTCAAAAACTGTTTACCTTATCCCCTGTGTAGAAGTATCTTGTGTTTTTGCTAATAAGAATATCTACTGCCCATTCAGACAATTCAGGATAATGTCTGTATATCAGACCCTTAATCAAGCACTCCAACAAAGACGCTTTTCTTTGTTGAGTTTATATTGCCAACTTGCAAGAGCTAGGAACTGTTATCTTTATGTGTCATTCACTCTATCCTCTAGGACATATTAAGGAATTTATGGAAGATCACATGGTATGCATTTTGTGGAGTCAGACAGGATCCATGGTTCTTGCTGGTCAGCCGACTATGACTGATGATCATCATTGTTTTTAGACATTCTTCATTGTAAATTAATTCTAAGAGCTCAATGTGTTTTACACCACATTAGAGTTGACTTTATCTACTCCTACATTATCTCAGAAAAATACTAATTTTAGTCACATTATTAAAGTTTTATTTTAAAGCTTATACTCTAAATATTTAACAAATGTCAATAGTGTCTACGTGAAATAAAACAATGTTGGATAGTTGTTAAAGTGTCATGTGAGTCTATCGCCTTGATACCAGAACTGAATGATGATGTGACATCAGGATGTTCCCAACTTTTAAACTTTATCACAAAGGCACATTTTCACTCTATGAGCAATATTCTTCTTGCTTGATTTAAGAATAATAACTTCATATAGTTTAGGAAATTTTTCACAACTACATTTATCTTATAAGACAAAGTCTACAAGGTAAGGAGGCATTATCAAACTAATCCAATGAGTAAAACATAAAGCAAGATATGTTGTAGAAGTTACTTTGTTGTCATGACATTGAAATATATGACATAGGGACATTTTAATACTGATTTCCTCTAGACCTTGGAAAACGCAAGGAAATATGAGTGCTTGTAGCAGAGGAGCACCACAAATGGCTCACTGTTGAAGCTATTCAACTTCATTTGTGAGAGTACTGCCATCAGTTACACAGACTGCAAATTCAGCTAATTTGATTCCGTGTAGTCAGCTTGATATTAATTATAAAGTGTGGTATAACTATCACTTTCTATGTAGGTTACATAATCGCTTGAATAGTTTCCATACATTTAATAATCCTGGCATATGCTAGGGTTTTCAAAATGTTGGTATCTGTGAATTCCATGAGTACCTGTGTGTGCCTGTCTTCGTATGTGTATGTGCAAACATTTTAATTGAACTTAAGCAATATTTGTATATAGAACATAGGCTGAGTGACATCACAAATCCTGGAAATAAAGTTCTTAATATTTATTCAAGTCGTACTTAATAAATTAGTGTGTGTGAAGGCTTGAGCAACTTCATTGGCTTCCCTTAGCACTACCGTCTCTGTCTGTAAAGCAGAGAGATCTTGAACAGGTTTGCTTACGTGGGTTCGAGCTCACATCACAATACATCTGTCCTAGTACCAGTCATGGATTTGGTATTTAATTCATGTTCTGAGCGTTTTCAGTCTTCTTTTTTGCACTCCTTTCATCATATCCTCATACTGCTTTCTTTCAGAATGCAGCGTTTTATATTGAAACCATTCATTGCAGCCTCATGAAATCTCAGATGGGTACAATGGCTGTAGAAATCAGCCTAAGCATCATATGTGTAATATGCTACCATAGAATTTTGCTGTTTGAGTACATGTTCCAATAGTACGTGAGAAGTTGTATTAATAATGATAGCATAATTTATCTCATAAAGAAAATTTCCAGAAGAATAATCCAGGCCTTATCATATGGATGGTCTTTAGAATCAAATTTTAGACAAGTTTATAACACAAATTTAAAACCCAAGCAAAGCAGACATTTTTAAAACTCTGCGTTTTAGTTAGAAAGGCCTGAATAAAGATGGGTCAAAGGAAGTCACGGTTTACAAAGAGATTGGTATTGTTAAAACAAAACTGATTATTTCACTTAAGGGTTACGGGAAAGAAGCTTTGAGGCAAGCTCAGGAACCATGCAAACCCTTCCTGTGGAATACTCAAATATATGAAAACAAGCACATCAACATCCCTCCCTAGAGACGGTGGTGGTACATGGCACCTGGTACAAAGGCAAGGCAAGGAAAGTGTTTCACTGACGCAGCTGCACAGCAATCACAGGCCGCAGGTCTAAGGTGTCCAGGTAATTTGAAAGTCACTATGCTAGTTTGGCATGGTTCACATGGTATAGGTTGTGCTAGAACGCAAAATACAAGAATTAGTGTTGTGGAGCTTTCCCCCCAGACACTTAGGAATAAATAATTTCTGCTGCTCTGAAAAAATGTATTTCAATTTATTCATGTGTTCTCTCAGTGGTGGTATTTTTTTTTCTATTATGAGCAATTCTGCAAAAATACAAGGGCTTATATTTATGTCCAAAAATATGATTTTTTTATATAAGTACTGTTAGTAATAACAAATGCTTCTGACTGGTTAGTTTTATAAACAATGCTATTATCAGTGCATATGAGATTGGTAAGATACTATGGAATCAGAGAACTTTTCATTCTTTTATTGGTTAGTAACTTATTTTCCATAGTTGTGTTTTATTCTTAATAAAATATATGCTGCAGCATACTTATTATAGTGATTATAAAAATATTCAAGGTCTCGACTTTTAAAACAACAATAGCAATTCGAATTTTACAAAGTTTGAAAGTCTGTAGTAACCAAGAATATGGTGAATCATATTAATGAACAACATACTTTATTTATATAAAATATATGATTTAAATCTTATGTAGGGTACAGGACATTTAATTTTAGCATTACCTATTCACTGTGCCCTCTTTTGAGTGTTTTGTTTGTAAGGACTGTATGCCTTTTTCTAGTGTTTCTAACAGGGTTGTGAAGTCTTTGAATCAAATGTTTGTACCAACATTAATTTCTCCCTGTTGTCAATCTGATATGTTCCTGCTGTTAGATTCCTGCAATTATTTCCTATATATATTGAAATATGTGTGGTTTAAATGGTCTACATTCTACGATATAGTAGCAGGATTCACTAGGCTACATTTTGCATATGTGTACCCATGTGTGTAAATATGTACATATGTATGCAGAAAATGTATGAAATATTTTTACAATATTTAAATCTCCTGGGTGTCCCTCTTCAAGTATTAAATCAACTAACTATGAAGTATCTGTATTCTGTCTTTTTTTATGTTCCCATATTTTTAAAGATTATCTCTAGGCTAACGGGTTGCCAAAACTAAAAATGAGGAGACATTACAAGGATTTGAAAGCATTTTATGACTTAAGAAGTTGCAATGAATTATATTTCCTCATTATTCACCCTCTTCTAATTTTTCTGAGCTGTATTATTATGTAGATTTCCCCTAGCATTTTCACATAATTAGCCTAACCTCGACCCCACTACTCAGCAAAAAAAAAAAAAAAAATTAAAATTGAAAGTAATATTTTGATCTCTTCAGGCTAATTTAATATGCGTACATGGGTACTTGAATAGAACCAGGATTCATTATTTTTGAAAGGAAGAAATTTTAAGTATAGTTTACAAAAATAATGCTTTAGGAATGTCACACCATAAAACGTGTGTTTCAGAAGAATGCAAAAATATCTGTTTTTTTTATGAATACAGGTGAAAATTAACTATAATGTCAGGGTTTGTTCAAAGCATTTCAGTTAGTTTTTCTTTACTTAAAACACTTATTATTAGCTGGGCGGTGGTGGCACATGCCTTTAATCCCAGCACTCGGGAGGCAGAGGCAGGCGGATCGCTGTGAGTTCGAGGCCAGCCTGGTCACAAGAGCTAGTTCCAGAACAATAACCAAAAAAACTACGGAGAAACCCTGTCTCTAAAATAAAAAAAAAAAACACTTATTATTCATCATAGTAGGGCTTTTCCCCTTCTACTTTATAGATAAAGGTCTAGGCAACTCCAGAAACAATCCAAGCCATGTCTGTAATGGCCGAATCAACTACGGTGATGTTACGTTAGCTGTCATGCTCTTCCCTTGTTCACTGCATGCTCTACAAGTCACCAAAGAAACTGACCAATCAGCAGATACCTTTTGAATATCAGTTCACTAATTTTGTGATCTCAAATGAATTTCTAACATTAGTTATTTTGTTATGATCTAGAAAATGATTTTGCTTGCTTAGAATAGATCCTATCATGCAATAAAATCCTCATCTTCTCTTCAATTTTTATAACTTCTATTGTTTTCAGTTTACTTGACTTTATCTCTAATATGCTAGCTCTTGTGTGATCATTTTACTCAATTTTATTAAACTTAAACTAATTTAAACACCTAGATGATGTACTATATTCTAGATAAGATTAAAATTCTTTGCTTTGGAACTTATTCTAATTATTGAAATATTAATTGGCTCCTATTGCTGTACATTTATAGTGCTTCTAGAAGGAAGCTGGGTCTCACTTAAGAGCACACTTTCACTCAGTCGTTAAGTAGGGCAAATTATTTTCTGAACTTTTCAGACCCTAGATTCAACCAAGTTATCCAAGCTAAAATCCATAAGATTATCTGCCAAATCTCTCTGCCTTAGGAAATCTTAAATTCTGGATTTTGTTTCTACATGATCATTACAGTTCCATAAGGTTTGTTTACAATTCGGAGCATCTCAGCCTTTGCTATGGAGTATCAGATGACTGTAAAATGAGGACACTCCTTCTCCAATGATGTGCTCCTCACACTTCTTCTGCTCTACCTCTGGGAGACTTACCTCTAAAACACTGGCCCATCATGATCCCACTGCTCTTATAACTAAGCTCCTACTGTCACACAGTCCTCTAGTGTTCAACTATTTTGCCATTCTGAGCCAGATGGGTATTCTGATATAAGCTCTTCCTTTGAACATGACTAGTAACTAGAAATTTTAGACTAGTGTGCCAAAAAGTTGAAAACCATGAGTTTTTCCTTGAGATGTTCATTTGGATACCCATCACATGGGAGGCAGTGCTTTCCAGTAGGTTTACTTGTCTGTATCTGTTCACTGCTCTATCAGGAAATATTTCTACTGAACAGCTATGTGATCTACATTCAAAGAGCAGGTTCTTAAATATATGTAAGGCATGCACACATTTACATGAAATAATAACATATGTGCTTACTTATATAGATAAAAGCACTTATGTCCCTATTCTGATATTGGTAGTTAATATCCTCAATCACTCACCCATCTTCCTCTCAAGGTACTCTTGTCATTAAACAGAACAAGTAATAGCTTTACCAAGTGGATAAGACAAACTAAATTAAAAAATAATATCTATCAAAGTACAGTAATAACTAATGGGTTATAATAATTATTCCGCATGGTTCTTAAATATTCTTTATTTTCATGTTACTTTATTAGATTGTGAAACCATAAATGAAACCTGAATCCTAATTCATGATTTAGTGTTTTACCTTCATCTAGACTGTTTCAGAAATCCATTGACTTAGATGTTGGTGTCCAACTTAGAGGAAAAATTCTATTTTTATTGTTCAGAAACCTCTTACTCAGATCTCAACTACAGTTATGCTAAAACTTCTCTTCATTTTCTCAAAATTCCATAACAAAAACTACTAGGCTTAAAAGTTGTTGCAGTTTATCTTCACATAAGTCTGTAGACTCGAAGTCTGACATCCAACACCTAGCATAGTTGATTTCCAATAAGGAAGATTTTTCTTAGTTATAGATGGCTACTTGATTAACTGTGATTTCATTTCAGAGGCAGCCAATAAGCTACATCCTTCCTTTTGAAAATATTTATCCATATTTATGTATTCTTTGTGATGTATGTTATCTGTGTAAGTGTTATCACAGAGTTGAGAAGAAGGCATTCAATCTCATACAGCAATAGGTGGTGTTGAACTGTCTGACATGGGAACTAGGAAACAAATTTGGGTACTCTGAAAGAGTAGCTAGCATTGTTAATTGCTGAGCTATCAATACACATCACACACACTCACTCACTCACTCAAATATACATATATACAACACAAGAGAAATATTCGCACTAATCCCATCATTCAATCTCCATACTCATAATCTTATGTACGTCAAATTCCTTGCCTCCAAATCATCAGATTGGAGATTTAAGATTCAACCAATGAAGTATTGCCTTCTTTCTTAAAGTTGTCTACCACATGATTTTAATTAAAAATTGATATAACATATTTAATTTCTGACAATATTTACCCTATAAGAGAATTTGTAATTCTACAGTCAAGTCTGGGAAGCTAAAGTGTTTTTATCAAAAAGGATATTGATTAGATAGCAGGGATGACAAAAATTGTATAAAGACAAGACATACTATGAAGAACAAGAAACAAAATCTTTAAGTCAGAGAATTTTCAAGGAATCTAATACAAATTAGTCATTCTTAATAGTGTAGATCCTGCATACAATTCCCTAAAATGTTTTCTCGATTTTGACTTAACTTTGACGTTAAATGTTTCAAAAAGTTCAATGCTAGTTTAATTTGCTAAGAAAAAGTACCTATGATATAGAAATCTAGAACTCAAACGCAAATTTTCCAGATTCTGAAAGTATATTTTTTGTGAGATAATTCTGATTAATACCCAAACTTCCAGAATGTTCTCCAAAGAATAATAATAAAAAACATAGTTATGAATTGTGTAGTAGGCATTATCTACATTCAAATACTCTCAAGTGTAAACCGGTTTTCATATTTTATTTAATGGAAGACAGATGCTCACATTTAGGTTTTTAAAGAATATTTACTGATGGGTATTTATTATCAAAACTTTATAGAGGTGATCAAATATGTAGAAGAAATATGTCTATAACTTTCATGCATTACATTGTGGACTGCTAAGCCATTTTGCTAATTCATGTGCTATAGCTTCTCAATAGCAGGAAATATGCAAGGGGAATTAAAATGTATTTATAATAAATTCAAGACTTTTTCTTTTTAGTTGATAGTTCAGTGGAAAATTATTTTTCTGAAAACAGATACATGTTATTCCCTTTCCCCAAAATAATAACAAATAAGCAAGAATAGGTGTGCCCAAGGCAATAATTTGTACTTCCCTCCTGTTTGAAGTTTTAGTTTGGTTACAGTAAGTCTTATGTTAAGATGCAAAGCGAGAATAATCACTTTTATTGACTTTAACAATATTTAGGAGAAGAGTTATAAACTGCTGCGCAAAGAGACAATACTTGAAAATACTGTTTGTCTGTATTGGTCTACATTTGAGATTTAGTATCTTACTAGGAAAATGACATTAACTATTTTTCAATGAATTCTGTCAATGAGAAAGATGGGAAAATGCAAGCTTATAGTTATAAACCAGTCATGGTCATGCACTTGATATTTGTTAAACCCATCCTTTTCTTTGGCTGGCTACAATCACCAGCCCTGGGAGATGTTGACGGTTTTTAGACTAATTGAAAAATTATGATGTGATAATAATGTCAAGAAAGCATGCAATATTCCTTTTCCCACATGCTACAAAGTGCAGGTCATGGTGATTTTAGCAGCATTGTTTTGTACACCCAATCTTTGAGGTGGATAAGCACATAATACTAGTAATAATACAGGAAGACATTTCTGAGGTCCTAAAATTCAAACAATAAACATAGAACACAGGGCTATTTCAACTGAAAGTTTAGTGGTATAAGAGAATGCTTTCAACTAGATGTACAGTTTGTAATATCCAAGTCTGGCCAATTAAAATATTTCAACCACCTCACACATCCTTCATTATTATGATGAGAAGACTTTGTTTCAGAATGATAGCTCATACATATCAAATAAATTCCATTAGTGTCTGAAGAAAAATACAGTTGTGTTTGTGGAGCACCTAGTAGAGGAAAGACAGTAAATTTGGTCCAATAGCTAAGGATCATGGTCTCAAAGTTGTGGCTTCAGGGTCTAAGTAAAGATCATAAACAATTTAGTGTCAAATAGTTAAATACAACCTTCAACAGTAATTCATGACATTGAACAAAGTAGTGGATGAAAAAATATTAAACCTACTTTGGAAACAAGGATAGAATTCCTAGGAGCCATCAATAGGTGGCCTGATAGAAGCTATTCGGATGGAGTTGAAAGTGAAAAATATGTGTTCATGGTCTCAGGGAAGTTAGGTTTCAAACTCTTTAGGGTTTGAAAGAAAGGTTTGACAGATCCATTTTTTTAAAATGTGTGTTTAATTTTGCTTTGTGGAAGAGGACATTAAATGACCCTTAAAATGTTAAAGAATGCTTGGTTTTTGTGACTATGCAAGAGATTTTGATAGAGGCACTGACGACTTCCTAGAGTAAGATGTGTTCAAATGATTAGTCATCAGATGGCTCTCAATGGACTGTACTTTTCTCTAATGTGTCTCTTCACTCAGGCTCAAGGTATTAACAGAAAAATATAAAATATTAAGGTGTGTGCCTTATTACTTCCATGTGGGTAGATGCTGAAAATACCCCAGAACGTTCTGGAGCATTAGGTGTGGGAACTTGAAGGCTGTGACTAGTGATAATTCCTGCCCCCATCCCATGCCCTTCCGTCCCACACTGGCTGAGGCCCTAGTGTGCCTTTAGAAGCTCTCTAATAGAATTCTCTGTCTCATGTGTCCCAACAACATTTATATGGTTTTTAGAAACTGTAGAGAAAAAGTATGAAATATCGCACTATAGGAATCATGATATGAATTATAATTGTAAAATAAACTGTAATGTGTAACAGATATGAATGCAGAAGACTGCATCAGAATAATGCCCGAGATAGCAAAGACAATATACAGGTTTAAGTCTAAACCTTATGTAAGTTTTTTTTATCAATTTTAAACAGATAAAAATTTGTAAACAACATGTTGTACTTGCCTAAAGAGAAATTATATGAAAATAGGGCAAAAGCAACGCTATTGTACCTAATCCTTCAACTATCTCAGTTACTATTTATCCTCAACCCCTCAGCATACTGCTTATTACAGTCATTCAAATGTATTTTTCTCTATGTATTTTCTTGAAATTATCTTTCTTTCTCATTCAAAACTACATTCTTTAAAATTTACTTATGAAATGTGTATGTGTGTGCTTGAGTAGATGTATGCTATCCACACTCACGTAAAGGCCCTAAGAAGACAGTAGGGCCTTGGATCCTCTGTAACTAGAGTTATACATAGTTTTGAGCTACCAGATTTGAGTTCTGGGTACAAAATCTGAATTCTACTAAAGAGCATCAAGAATTCTTAACTGCTAAGCCATCTCTCCAACCTGTAAAATTATTATTTACTGTATATTTTGTTTGTCATTTAGCACATTCTCTACTTCCCGTACCACCTGAAACATTTAAATGTTGTTTTTCCAATTTAGTGAAATGTGTACCTTCTATAATTATTTCAAACATCTTTCTCTTGTTACATGCATTTAGGATAAATCTTGTATTTGAATAATTTCTATATAATATCATTAGAAAACTTATCTTCCTGCTTTTTGTCTGTGTTTTGAATTCTGCTTTTTTTTTGTTTTAGTTATCCGTGTCTGAGAGCTCACTTATCAAAGTACATTCTTCATTTCATGAAATCAATGGTGTTTACATTGATAAACCCTTCAGCACTGTATATTTTATCATCTATGGTAAATAGAAATGTATTAATATCACTACAGTTTGATCTTATAAATTCATGTTAGAAATATATACACAGGAGTTATCATTCTCTCTTCTCTCTAACTTTTTATTAGCATTCCTGACCAGTTCACATTTTATGCATATTTCTGTTTTGTTCCATGATACTCTTGTCTCAGAATACAAGATTTGCTTGTTTGCTTGTTCTCTCTCTCTCTCTCTCTCTCTCTGTGTGTGTGTGTGTGTGTGTGTGCTCTTCTTAGTGGACACTCCATTCATGTTCATCTCTTTTATAGTTCTCCACTTACAGCACTTCACTTAACGTCACTACTGACATTTTGAGTAATGTACCTTGTTGCTATGGGCTTTTTCATAAAGATTTATGGATTGAAGAATGGCTACTGGGGTTTCTTGCCTCTACCCTGTGCCAGTGGTGACTTGTCTTCTTTATATGTGACAACATAAACTGCAGACATTGCCCAGTGCCATTCGAGTACTAAATGCAATGCTTACTCAGGAGCCAATGATCCAAACAAGAACACTGTGTGAGTCAACATTTCTTATGTATACTGGAGGATACTGAAAAGTCTAAAATTGGTTAATTTGATAAACTACTAACTACCTATACAGAAACTTTTGACTGCTAGAAGGAAATGGAATACATATCACTATACTTTAATAGGTCTCATTGTGGGCATGTTTCTTCTTCAGAAATGTTGATGGGCAAGCTGACATTATCAACATTATCAACATAGGATATGTGGCCTAATCACTTTTCTCATGAACTTATAGCAGAGTTGATTTTGGCTTATGGTTCCAGAACTATAAGAATCAGTTGTTTACAGGAGGTATGGCAGCAGGTAGCAGATACTGTTAACAAGAGCAAGAAGCCAAGGGATCACATCATCAACCACAGCAGGAAGCATAGCAGACAAAGTAACAGAAATTGGATCTAATCTCAAAGCCTGCCTCCAGTCACATACTTCTTCCATCAAGGCTGCACCGACCACACAGCACCTCCTACAATGGACCAAATGTTCAAATGCAGAGACTGTGAGGAATACTCTCATTCAAACCACTACACTAAGGTTAAGCACAACTGGAAAAAAGGTACTTCCTCACAAAACACTTTAATATTAAAGTGGTTGTGGTCCATGATTCCATCTCTATGACCTTCTCATTATGAATCATAATGCTGATTATGAGCACCAATTAACAATCAGCCAGAAGGGTGTTTAATGTACAGCCAAAGCAGAATTTAATTTGTTTTCATCTTAGTTAGGGAAATGATTCCAGGATTTAATGGATCTAGTATACTAAGAATTACATCCATCCCCAACTAGCTTTTTAGGAATTATAAAACAGAAATCTGGATTGTATTTTAAAAGTAGGAAATCCAACTTAATACACTTAAATTCAAACCAGTAGTCCAACTGACTTCATTTTCCCAAACTACTTCCTCAATCAAGACAAAACAGTTAACTGAAAATCTGTGAAAGGAAAGCAGCATTAGTTTTCCATTTAACTCCAAGTGCAGATAGCAAGTAAGAACTTTTAACCTATCTGATTTTTTAATACATAATTTTAGAGTGTTTATTGCCTCCCTCCATGACCACCAGTTCCCTCAATGAGGTTAAATCATTTCCCCACGGTTTTGGCACTGTGGTTCAAATTCAATTCTAGATGATCAGAGTCTGCTCTTTCTACTGTGCTATTCTGGCCCCAGGGACAATGTGTCTCCTTCCTTAGGAAACATATGGCCTTTTGAACTGCATTTCTGTGACACGTAGCAACATCTGACTTAAGGGATTATTTCTCTTCACTTATCTATGGAGAAGCATACTTTATACTCTTCCGCGAAGAGATACAGGTCATAAAGATTCTTAGCAATAATAAACTGTTGGTCTCTTGATTACTGAGTCTTAATAAGCCCATTCAAAAATTAAATTTATGAGGCATGAAATAATATTATTCTGCCACAGTGCATAAACTGTGCAAGGAAATCCATGAGCTCAGAAACACTGAGATTTATGCTTCCTCTTCCCAAGAATTAACACGGATTCCAAGTCTATCTCCACTAAGCTGATTCTGTGTTAGGTATTTGGCATTGAGAGTCATTCATGTATAGTCTCTGTCTCTATTGTCTGGGTTACTGTAGCAAATCATACAAACAGTGTCTTAAAAATAAGAATTTTGTTTTGTTTCAGTTGTACAAGCAAGAGATCAGAAATTAGACTATAAGAAATACCTTTGTTACTGTGAAGGCTATTAGAGAAAGATCCATGCTTGCTTCCTTGGGCTTAAGTTGTCCCAGTCAGTAAATTTTTTGGATATCTCTGTAATCTGGGTGTTGTCTTTATATGGTCTTGTTCTTTGTCTGTCCTAAAGACATATGCCGTTGGATTTCTTATCTACCCTCTTATAAACAGATGACCTGATTTTTAGATTTTTAATTGTGTCTGTAAGGACCCCCTCTTTCTTCTTTAGATAAAAACATGTTTGCCTGACAAGCCCCCTGAGAGAAAAGTAGGAGGGATAGTCAGACAAGCACACATGCAAAACTGCATAGGAATGCACAGGTGGTATATCACATAGGTTGCTATGACAGCAGCCTCTGAATGGAAGACAAAAAATGGAAAACATGTAATGTATGAAGTAAATTGAACAGGCCTCGAGAAGCTCATACTTGACCTTGTTCATGAAATAAGAGAAAGAAAATAAAGGAGAAAGGTATAGGGCGTGAGGATAGTTTAGGCTTGTTCAGCAGAAGTACTGCACTGTATCCCCTGCCTGCAGATGTGTTTTGTTTGGCTCACACCATATTTGCCTACACAATGTTTAAAAATTAATTGAATTAGTTGTCAGCATTTAAATCCTGGAACATTTCACAGAATAATCTGGATTTCCTGCTTTGTTTGAAAAAAAAAAGGAAGTCTTAGCAGTGATGCTCTTTTTAAGCAGAGGACGAGAATCAGCTGCAGCTAAACAGTTCTCTTTTTTGCATGGGACCTGGGTGTCCAGATGTAAACACCCTTGTAGGTGCCATTTGTCTTTCTGCTGTCACTGTTATTGTTTAATCTTACTACTCCTATACAGTTGCCCTTGGAAGAAAGACAATTACCGATTTTACTCAGGACTCTGTAAAGTGTAGGTAAGTAGATAAAGGTGAAGCACAATTAATAAAAACTCAGAAACACATATTGGGGTTCAATGTAAAGTTCTAAAAAGCAAAACAGTCAGCCACTGTCTCTTACCTCGACTTCAGTATGAAAATGGGAATCCTGCCTTCAGCAATTTCGGAATGAGACTGTTTCTGTTCCCTCTGGTTTTATAACCCTCTTTAGTTCTGGGATTAAAGGCATGTACCATTATCACATGGTTTCCAAGGCAAGTTAGTGTGTCTATTGGAATTAAAGGTGTGTGTTATTGTTGCCTGGCCTATAAGGTTGGTAAGAGTAGCTGTTTCACTTTTCTGATCCTTCAGGCTCATTTAAATTATTAAAATACAAGTGAAATGCCACTACATAAAAGAGGCTGTATAATTTAAAAATGCGAAAGCAGAATTATGGAGATGGTTTAGTCAATAGTGAATGATAATCCCCATTCCATGTACAAATTCCACATATGAAACAGGCATGAGGGGCACACAGCTTAAAATTCAGCGTTAAGAAGGCATAGACCGAAATACTGAGGGTGCTTCCTGGTCAACCAACCTAGCTGGTAAGAATTGGGTCTCAGTGGAGACTTGTCTCATAAATATCAAAGTGTACAACACTTAAGGAATGTCAACTGCAGTTAACCTCAGACTTTCACAGGTACACACATGCAGATGTATGCCAACACACGCACATGTATACACATATATGTATAACACAAGAGAGAGAGCTTGCTCACTTACATATTTTTGCCTTCAAAAGAAAAGTCTGGCCTGAGAATATGACATTTTGTTACCTGTGCTCAGTTTATTCTGATTACGCATTTCACATATAAAGACAGCTGAGTTGCAATCCTTGCTTTTGATCAGGAAGGTTACATTGGCAAGCAGAGGTTCTCCCAACATAGAGAACATTGATCATTGAAATCATCACTGCTATGTCATACTAAAAATATAACTTACAAGTGCTCAAAGAGAAACATATAGGCATCCTTCTGAATATTAACCTTCATCAGGCGATGAAAGGAGACAGAGACAGAGACCCACATTGGAGCACCGGACTGAAATCTCAAGGTCCAAATCAGGAGCAGAAGGAGAGAGAGCACAAGCAAGGAACTCAGGACCGTGAGGGGTGCACCCACACACTGAGACAATGGGGATGATCTATCAGGAACTCACCAAGGTCAGCTGGCCTGGGTCTGAAAAAGCATGAGATAAAACTGGACTTGCTGAACATAGCAGACAATGAGGACTACTGAGAACTCAAGAACAATGGCAATGAGTTTTTGATCTTCTGCACGTACTGGCTTTGTGGGAGCCTATGCAGTTTGGATGCTCACCTTACTAGACCTGGATGGAGGTGGGTGGTCCTTGGACTTCCCACAGGTCAGAGAACCCTGATTGCTCTTCGGGATGATGAGGGAGGGGGACTTGATCAAGGGAGAGGGAGGGAAATGAGAGGCGGTGGCGGGGAAGAGGCAGAAATCTTTAATAAATAAATAAATAAAATATAAATTACAAATATGAAGAAACTGGATATGTCAGCTAAGGCATAGGAAATGTACTGGGTATGTCCATGTTTCTTCAAAGGTCTGATATGCTGATGAAAACAAACTCATTTAAGATCTAAATAACAATAGTAGATAAATGTGTAGTTGGTAGTGAAATCTAACCATACATTGTTCCAGGTGAGGTAATATTCTATTTTTTGAACTGTTTGGAGATACACACTTTGGATATGAAATGTTCCTCTACATCAATGTTGGCAGAAGATGATAGTCTACTTCCCAACCACCCTGACTAGGAACAATCATCCAGAAACTATATTATTTGCAATACTGTTTGGCCAATAACTAAGCATATTTTTAGCTAGTTTTTATATCTTAAACTAAACCATCTCCACTAATCTGTGTATCACCATGTGGCTGTGGCTTACCAGATAAAATTCCATCCAGCATCCAGCATCTGTCTCCAGTGGGACTACATGGCTTCTCATTGACTCTGCCTTCTTTCTCCTAACATTCAGTTTAGTTGACCTGCCTTGCTCTATTCTGCCAAGGCACTAGCTGAAACCCCTTTATCCATTAACCAATAAAAGCAACACATATACAGAAGGACTTCCCACACCAATCTAATAGTTGTTTGTCTTAAATAACAGGGGTTGGTAGTTAATAATAAGAACTTTTATTACTTAAGGGAAAGATTGATGATTATATTTAATAAAGTTTTACTAAATCAGAATCAGGAACATTTCCAAGAAGGAGACCCAAGCTGCAGGCTTTAGAACAGCTGGTACAAGAGCAACTAGATGCTCACTATATTGAAGAATCTACCAGCCCTTAGATTTCTCCTGTAATTGTTTTTTTTTAAAGAAATCTAGAAAATGGAGAATTGTGACAGATCTTGGAGCTATCAATAAGGTTATTCAACCTATGTGATCTCTACAACCTGGAATTCCTCTGCCTTCTTTGTTATCAAAGAAATGGCCTCGCATAGTTATTGATTTAAAGGATTGTTTCTTCATTATACCTTCACAAAAAAAAGGATAGAGAAAACTTTGCCTTCACAGTGCCTACTTAAAATAATTCTCAGCCTACTAGGACATATCAATGAGCTATCCTCCCACAGGGAATGCTCAATAGGCCCACACTGTGCCAATACTTTGTAGGTCAGCCATTGAAAATAATATGTAGGCAATTTTCTAAATCTATAATCTACCATTACATGGATTACATTTTGTTTTCTAATTCAAATGCAGATACTTTAGGAAAAAATGGTTGAAAAAGTAAAGAAAGTTTTGTATAAATGGGGATTACAAATTGCTCCTAAAAGATTCAAAGATGAGATTCTGTTAATTACCTAGGTTACAGAATAGGTTTACAAAAATTAGAATACAGAGGACACAAATTAGAAGAGACCAGTTGCGGACTTTTAATGACTTTCAAAGAGTCTTAGGAGACATTTCCAGTCTACGACCAGCTGTTGGGATAACACCTGATCTAATAATTCACAAAAAACCAAAACTTATATGGTGATAGAGACTTGAATAGTCTCAGAGAATTAACAGCTGAAGTGGAAAAAGAATTGACAATAGTTGAGGAGAAGTTACAGGAGGCACATGTGGATAGGGTGAATCCAAATCTTAGTTGTATTCTAGTCATATTGCCTTCCAGAATTTCTCCTACAGGAATTTTAATGCAGAGGTATAATATTATCTTAGAATGGATCTTTTTACCACACATATGGGAAAAGTTTTTGAATTAATCATATAATGTAAATTAAGACTTCATCAATTAGCAGGTGCAGACCCAGCAGAGATTATAGTGCCTTTACTATTGATGAAATAAAAACATGATGGGAAGGCATAAACTCTGGCAAAGAGATTGTGCTAATTTGAAGGGAGAAATTAGCAGCAACTAACCCAAAAGCAATAGACTTAACCTTATAAAGAGAATTTATTAGATTCTTCTCAAAATTGTACATGATGCACCAATAACTGGAGCCTTTACATTTTATACTGATGCAAATAAATCAGAGAAGGCAGGTTACAAATCAGAAGAATTAAGTTAGGTCGAACAAAGTCCTTATAATTCTGCCCAGAAAGCAGAATTATATGCTATTTTTATGGAAGTAAGGGATTTTAAAGAACCTATCAAAATGGTTACTGATTCATAATATACAGAAAAATTGTCTTGCATATTGAAACCACTGAATTTATACCAGATGATACAGAATTGACTTCATCATTCATTCAGGTTCAAGACAGAATAAGGAATAAGTTTTGACCTATATACATAACACACATCCGATCCCATATTGGTCTGCCAGGTTCTTTAGCAGAAGGTAATGCAAAAATTGATCAATTATTAATTGCAAGTATGTTTCAGGCCTCAGAATTGCATAAAAAGCAAGGTCAATAGCAAAGGTTTAAAGAAAGAGTTTCCTATTACATGGCAACAAACTAAGGAGATTATAAAATCATGTCCTACTTGCTCTTTCTATAACCAAACACAATTGCCTGCAGGGAGTAACCCAAGGGGTATTGAAAGGAATGAGATCTGGCAGATGCATAAATTCTACTTCATGAAATTTGGAAAATTAAAATATGTACACCACACCATAGACATATATTTAAGTTTTCAATGGGCAACTGCCTTGAGCTTGGAAAAGGCTGACTCAGTAATCATGCATTTAATAGAAGTTATGGCCATCATGGGTATTCCTGCACAAATAAAGACAGACAATGGTCCAGCATATATATCTAAGAAAATGAAATGGTTTTGTGCTTATTACAATATAAAGCATATTATAGATATACCAAATAATCCTACAGGTCTGGCAGTTATAGAAAGGTCAAATTGAACTATAAAGGATATGCTAAATAAGCAGAAATGTATGGAAAATATCCCCAGAAATAGATTGCATAATACTTTATTAACCTTGAATGTTTTTAATGCTAATGAGAAAGGAACAACAGCAGTAGAGAGGCATTGGATAATGGAAAAAACTTCAGAATTGACTCAACCATGGTATTTCAAGGATGTGTTGGCCTCACACTGGAAACTAGGAGATGTGCTATGTTGGGGAAGGGTTTCACTCTTGTTTCCACAGGAGAGGAAAAACTATGGATACATCAAAATTTAATAAATATTCTCTTTGAAAAAAGAAACCTCTTGAGAATGAAATGACAGCTCATCCACAATGGTGATGACCATACAGGTGGTAAGGAAACCATACAGGATTAGGGCAGGGTTCTGCTCTTGTTTTTACAGAAAAATTCACATCTTCAAAAACTAAAGAGATCCTGGATGTTTGGGTGCTGTCACAAGGAAAATAGCTATCCAATGAGGATCATCAAGGAAAAGGTATATGACTTATGAGGACAGGTGATCAACATACACATTTATATATGTAAATGAACATATTGATCTGGCTTTGGAATTGGACAGTATCTCTGTACTTCTCTAAATCTAAGCATGTTGTTAAAAAGCACATTCATAGTTTCTGTCTCATGTCAGGAGCCATTTGGTATGGGACGGAAGAAAGACTTTAGGAAAAAAATTACTTTCTCCGTGCATATTTTGTCTATTCTTCATTGAATGTATGTCTACACGAATAATGTTTAAGCTTTCAATGATGAGCAATAGAGTTTAGTACAGATCCCTTTCCTGCAGTCATCTTTGAAGTTTCCTGGAAGAAGATGGGGCCCCAGAGCAACAACTACACCTGGTTGAGATGACATCGTGATATTGACAGCACTGCTATAAAACCAGATTTTTTGGTAACAGATATTGAGGTGGTGCACCTTGTCATGATAATCTGGCTAGAACTCCAAATAAGAACTTTGGAAAAAACCGTATCGATTGCTCGGAAATTGTTTGCAACTATGCTAGACAGTAATCTTGAAACTTAACCATCACTTTACTTTTGCAGGATCCCATAAAGAGAACATCACCACCATGACAGTGGGAAGCAATTCTAGATGACAATATCCCCTCTCTCATAAAAGGTTGTCCTCAGAGTTAGGAACACTATTTAGGGGCTGTCGATTATTATTTGTATCAGTCAGAGGGTTGGGGTAGAAACAATATAGGTTCAAAAATAAAAAAAAAGGATCACAATAATGGGTAATAGAGTGAATAATTATGAACTATTATTTATGGATAATTTACATGGTATAGTTTTTTGTATATTGATACAAGATCAATTTTTATTTGTTATTTGTTTACAGTATTTGTACATCTCTGCAAAGTTATTCTGTCAGATTTTATACATATAGAGTTTCTACCTCTATAAAGAACATTTTGTATATTGATACAACTTTTAGAATATGTTTTTGTAATGCATTATATATTATTCTTACCTCTGATCAAGACACATATACATTATTTATATTTTGAAATCATTGTCCTCATTTGCTGCACATTTGTTTACAGATTATTTAATATTCTTACATAAAGTCTTAGTCCATAAGTTATACAGATATTAAATATTATAGGTCAATAGTTGTTCAAGTTTGTTATAAATATAGTCAGATTAATTAAATTCTTAACATTCATAGAGATTGTATTCTGCCTAGACAGGTAATCTTCAATGACTTCCAGGATCTGTAGAACATGGCATTTAAATAATCTTGGGTTCTGTTGACATAAGACACAATTGCTCCTGACAGCACCAATCTATTCCTGAGAGAATCTTGAGCACAAAAGACACTCCACTAGGAGTTTGTCTTCTTCTTGGAACAACTGGCTTTGGGGCAAGGAACTGCCCATGCCTCATCCACTGAAAAATTACATCGTATCCGGACTGGATAAGCAGGACATAAGGAAAAGGACTGCCAAGCCTTGCCAAGACAGGGTAAGAAGTTTCTGAAAAATTCCCTGCCTCTGAAAATGGCCTGCCAGTTAAGCTAGGTCTTAGCAAAAGTTGGTTGCTTCAACATTGCAAATGAGACTTTGGGTGATTGCTCAGGTAGCCAATTGTCTCCATGATATGCTATTCACTTTAGAAGCTGCTTGATTGCACTTCCTGCCTACTCAAGTAATATTATCTCCCTTCTCAAGCCTTCAATGTGATTGAAGATTAGATAGCCATAGTTACCTTCCTCTTATTATTTAGCCAAGCTTTTTTTTTCTGATGCAAGATTTGAACTCTTTGGAATAGAATTTTACTAAAACATTTGTCATGTGTTCCTTGCTTAATATTGTTTATATTGTTTGCAATTTTATGCTTAATATCTGTTCCTATTGTATATAGTTTTGTATTGGGTTTGAATCACTTTTGTTTAGACAAAAGTGGGAGGTGATGGGGAAGCCTTGTTAACTAATTATCTTTAAGAGGTGGAACCAAGTTACAGTGTGGCTTTCTGGGACCTGGAGAAAAATGGGTGCATTGCCCAGGTGTGCTCTCTGTGGTTCCCTTGCCACACAGCTAAGCTTAGACTTCTCATTCTGGTTTAGTGAAATTTCCCCTTAAAATAAATAAAAATGTAATTGTTTATCTTTTAGCTAGCCTGGTTATTTCCTGCATTGGGTTAGCTTCTGCAATGGAAGATATTCACGTGGAAGTAAAAATATATATATATTAAGTCAAAACAAAACAATATCAAGATTAGTATGTGATCTGTGAAAAACTTTTCAGGGAGTTAGACACCTACAGATGAAAATGAGAGACATGGTTTCACATAATGTCATAACATGAGTACTAGGGCTTTTTTCAGAGCCCTTTGAGTACATATTGGTGTACATCCTATAGCTTTCTGTTTCCTAGAAACCAAAGAGATTAAGATAGCTCAGTAACATGAAGGACCATACACTAATCTGTAGTTGGAATTTTCTTTTCACCACCGGCTCCCAAATAATGACACTGAGATTTCTTATGTTTGAATGCTTGGCCTTAGACTAGGCTTGTTCCAAACCAATTCTTATAACTTAAATAAGCCCATTTATATTAATCTACATTCTGCCACATGGCTCATTACCTCTCCTCAGTACCATACATCTGATTTCCTCCACATCTGGCTGGTGAATTCTGCATGCTTCAGATTCTTCCCTGAGTTCTACCTATGCCCAGAAATCCTACTATGCCCTCCTGCCTAGCTACTTGTTTATCAGCTCTTCATTAAAGCAACAAGAAGGTACCTGGGCAAACACACATTATTATTCCACAACACTGAGCAACATAGTGTGAATGGAAAAAATCTGAAGACAGAGAAAAAAGAAAGAGATAAGCTAAATATCACATAAATATAAAGAAACAGGGAAACAGAGGAAGGAAATCTCAGAAATTAAAGAAATTTTATTTTAGAGTTTGTAAAACAGAAATAAAATTTTGACTATTGCTAAATTATTATTCCTAACATTTTTATTTCTTAAGATATTGCATACTTTAGTGAGTTACAGAACATGGAAAAATTATGCCAGTATTGACCTGGAAATTAAAGCACTAATGACTAGCTTTCACAGTGTTGGAAGGTATGATGCATACTACCACAGGATAAAAGTAGTTAAAAATCATATCCAGCTGTTAACCCTTCAAGCTTCAGTAAGGACTAGAATGACAAGACACTAATTGGTGTAAAAGTATATGAATATCAATCATGGAATTCACCAGCCACTGTCTGGTTGGAGTTAAGTCTTGTTCCAAGAGATGAAACTCATACCTGGTACCAGTATTGGTCTAAAAACCTGTAAAAAGACACATTATTGGAATTAAGACACATTGGAATTATAGACACATTAAGGAATTACCTATTGCTATTATTTTGCTAAATTGTGATAATATTAAGTCAGTTCCTAATGACATTCCTATACCCATAAATCAACACCTATATCAATACTCATTTGAGAAGCTCCTCCTTGTAGTAGATGTTGATCAATAAAGAAACCCACAAGTTGTTAAGATGCATGGAATAAGAGTCTTAGAATGCTCAGCTATAAAGAGAACATGTATACCATAAATCCTCTTCCCCAAGGTTATATATTATTGTCAAAGAACATGATTAAAGCATGTAAGATCAAGGTAGCAGATGACTACAACAAAATAGTGTTTTCTGGACAGTGTAGGGCAGTTGTACATATGAACTCACAATGGTTGTGACAATTTGTATAAATCCCTGTGCAAGTTTAAGCCAGACAAAATTCCATCATGAAGAGGGAAGTTAGTAACTAGATGCTGGAAGAGGGAAAGAATTTGCTCTAAGAATACAACCGTTGGTAAGTTGACTATACTCCAGTGAAACCATACAACCAAGAATATTAGAATGGCATGAATTGGTTTTGAAGGGAGAAAAAACAGGACAATGACAAGGAAACAAATTTGTGTGACTAATGAAGCAGGTTTGGATCATGGAGTATTGAAGGAAGAGAGTGAATACAATCAAAACATATTTTTAACAAGTTCTTCAAAGAATTAATAAAAAATAAATAGAAACTACTGCATGAACAAACTCAGAAAAATTGATATCCATGAATATACTTATGAAGTAATATTTGGGAAATACTAACCTTTTGTGTACCTTCCAAAGCATTAAAGTATTTTAAGAGAAAGGACCTTAGATTTAAATGAGATTTCTTAACAGTTTAATCTTTAGAGCACTTAAGAGTCAGGAACAGGTAAATCTTAGTGACTTTGAGGCCTATTTGCTGTAAAACAACTTAGTTCCCAGGCATCCAAGATTGCATAGAAAGACTTTGTCTCAAATACAAAAACAAAACAAGCAAGCAAAAACCAAAGTAAAAATATTAAATAAGATTTTTAGGTAGCAGCATGTCATGTTGGAAAACAACACATAATGGCTGTACACACTCTAGATGTGAACACACATCTTGACTGGGACTAGAATTCATACATTTCAGTCAAAGAGTAATTTGTGTCTGTTCACTGACCCTTTGTGAACCAGGGTTTATAACGATGAACGAAGATGATGATGTACTCTAGAAGACAGAGGCAAAACCATGGCATTTCTTAGGTAGAATCAAAAGTATCAAAATAACTCAATGATCATCCTCATTAAAAATTCTCTACAGTATTCACTAGTATTAATGAATATGTCTGTAACCAAAGTATTTATCATTAAATATCCTCATCATAGAATAAATTTGGTGATTCTTGAGAAAATTCAGTTCATCTTATATGAATGTAAAAATACAAAAAGAACTGGAATTATTTTTATATTTCATGATCTGTGAAAGACTATGAAGGTCTTGTCAATAGATGAGATACAAAGCTGAAAAACAGTAAGAATTAAATTGGAGCTTCAATAAGAGGAAGATTGGTGTGGATTGAATGCCACAAATAAATTTAATTTCATATACTCATAAGATAATTTAAAAACAACATAGTCTTTAAGAGCAGCAGAAAACCCATTTGTTATCTTGGAAACCAAGTAAATAATATTAACACCATTCACCATGATCAAAAATGCAGGGATGGTTCAACATATGAACATCTGTCAATGTAATTCATTTAAAAGGAAAAAAAAAACAAAAACAAACAAACCAAAAAAAAAACCCACAAAAAACAGGACCATCTCAAAAAACTGCTTAAAGAGCCTTAGACAAAATCCAACACCCCTTAAGGATAAAGGTCTTGTAGAGGTCAGGGATACAAGGAACACACCTAAACATAATAAAGACAATTTACAACAAGCCAAGAGTCAACATCAAATTAAATGGAGAGAAACTCAAAGTGATTCCACTAAAATCAGGAATAACATAAAGTTATCCCCTCTCTCCATATTTATTCAATATAGTACTCGAAGTTCTGGCTAACAATAAGACAACAAAGTCAGGATGGTATAATTAATTAGTAGACAATTATCAGCACATCACATCACTAACTCTACCACAACCACCTTTTAGTATCGCCTTTTTAATACATTACATTTTGATTGGCACTCGTTCTTTTATGTTTCTTCTTACATTTTTCCAGCCCAAGAAATCAAACTGCTGTGATAGTTTTGAATCTTCCAAACAATAGACTACCATAAAGAATTACAGCAATAGTACATATGTCTTCATTCAAGTAATTGGTGCAGATATTGCTGACCGAAGGCCACAGGGGTTTACCCTCACCCCCACACCTGGAGTCATCTAAGTCAACTGCCTTCAGCATTTTCCTGTGATACATTTTGCACTTTTCAGTTCTGTTTCCAAGGTAGGTTGAAGAACTTTGTAAACCTTCAGATAAAATATAGCTAGATTTGATTCTGGGAAAAATGAAATAAAATGCGAGCCTAAATCATTGATTAATTTAATTAACCAATTAATCCATCAATATTTTTGCATACGGTAAAGATCTTTGATAGTATTTTTAATATATTTTTACTTTCTATGTTTCCTTATTTTTTCTCTTTCTTTGAAACTTATTTAGTCCCCGGGATTTTTCTTATAATTTGTAAATATTAATTCATTCGTTGTTTGTGAACTATATGCTCCCTTTAAAACTTAGAGAAAATATTTACAGATACCATGTTTTATATAACTTAAAAACTGCTTAGTTGACTGCTAGATAACTCATAGGAACATTTTTAATGAAAGCTACATAAAAATATTAAAATTGCTGATTATATTCAGAAAACTGGATAGCAAATAATGTTCTAATAGATATTATTAGCAGTGGCTGTATTTATTCATGAAAATATTTGAGTATGTTCACCTATTGCAGAACCAATAGGGAAACATTGTTTTGAATTATTTTGTGTATCTCAAACATTAACTATTTTTAATCCTTTCAATGAATGAGATGTTCATTCATTAAAAAATCAGACACTGCTGATAAATTCTTATGGCTCAGAAATGAGCTACCGGCTCTAACATGGTGCATACACTCTGGGGCATTTCTCCTTTTTCTAGTTTGTATTTTAAGGTAATAATCACTTACTGAGTACAGCTTTCAAATGAGTGTGTGTGTGTGTGTGTGTGTGTGTGTGTGTGTGTGTGTGTGTGAGCACTGTGGTGCATGTTTATAATCCCAGATGAAGCAGACGAGAGTGAGCAGCAGGTCAACCTAGGCTACATAGAACTGTGAACCCATTTTGACTAGCAAGACCCAAATGAAAGAAGGAAGGAAAATAGGAAATAAATCATTTAAAGCGTATTCCTTAGTTATTAAGAGATAAATATTTGAATAAAGATTGTTTTATTATTCATAATGTTTTCATAATGAGCAAGATTTCTACTGGTAACTAATTTGTATTTGAGTAATTCAGTTCTTAATATTAAATAGTTTCATATAAGAAATAAAATAACATTGAGCATTTTCTATCTGCTTGTCTTGATAGCCTCCTTAAATGTCTTTGGAATGTTTAGTTTATCTCAGTTCAGATTTGACAAAGGATAGGCAAAAAACTAGATTATGTGAAGCCTTATACATTTCATAGACGGAGGATAGATTTGGAGTCATGTTTCTTTCTGCCAAAATCCTAGTATCGAAGGAATAGTGGGATGGGTCCCATGTCTTGGCCCCAAACGAATCATTTCAATTATTCATTCTTTGACTATAAACTCCACCAGTGAATGCTGTTTTTTCTTTTCCATAGAACTCAGAAAAATCTGTAATTGTGCTTATGACAAATGAAAAAGTCATGGTTTAAATAAAAATATATTCTGAGCATACTGATATATGGTAAGTTAAAGACGAACCAGCCAGTTAAGCTGTATTTTATAGGAAAGAGAACTGAATCTGTGAGATTCTCCTGACTAAAAGTATAGAACAGCATTAACTGAATGAAGTAGTCTCCTTACACATAAAACACTATGATGCACATATTAAATATGAATAAAACTACAGTTGCTCTTCTTGTAGCTATGCTAGTAAGCTTGATTTTTTACAGTTCTGTAATGTTCAAGGGAAAGAAAACCCATGAAAGGAACTAAACTCGGTTTATTCTTTTTTCGAAGTTTACCATCTTTTATTTGAAAATACAAGACCAAAGATGATTAATGACTCACTCTTGTAAACCCAGCATTCAAAGAGCCATGAGAAGAGGCTTGTGGGCAAAAATCATCATCATGAGCTACACACTGGCATTGTGACTGGAAAGAATAATCAATAAAATAAGTGGGAATAGCACATTTTTAGCAAAATGCATGTTGTCCTAATTGGAACATTTGAGGTATTTTTTTTTTAAATCTTCTTTATCTCTGTAAAATAATACTCTGAGCAATGCATGAACATTCCTTTCTCTTACATAACAAATTATCCTTGTCCACATGAAGGTGACAGCAAATATAATGATTAAACATGAGGTATGTGGTGTGGTACCTGTTATATTCACTATCAAAATAAAATAAATTAATATTTTCAGTACATCATGTTAGATTAATAATATACTATAATTATATATTATATGTAAATTTAATTGCACATTTCATGATTATAATAGTATAATTATACTGTTACTATATTTTTTATCATTTTAACATCACTATTTTTGTTATTCAAAGCTAGATGGTACATTTTTAATTTTTTTAATATTTTTTGTTTTTATTGCACTATACATTTTTCTCTGTTCCCCTCCCTTCCTTCTTTCTCCCCTGCTACCTTCTTCTGTAAACCCCATGTTCCCAATTTTCTCAAGAAATCTTGTCGTTTTCTCTTTCCTTATGTAAATCCTTGTATCAGACTGAACACTTCTAAATCATCTTGATTCTATAATTTGTTAGTTATGGCATCTAATAGGTGGTCCTCATTTTGCAACTTGGGGTCTTTCTCTGTTGAATGGAGCAACAACACCATCTTTGTTATTGAGCAAAATGAGTTAGGATGTAAACAACATTTACACACAAAAGCCTGGCACATACCTACAGCCCTCATAGTGAATAGGAATTAACATTGATCTTACGTGCAATAGACACAATTATTATCTGAGCTGCCGATCTTTTCTTATTGAACTAGAATTTGGGCCATGCAAAGGAGAGCAGCAGTGAGTAAAGAAACTGAGTGGCTGTTATCACACACACAGGAATATATGAGCATTTTTAGAGTATCTTTTAGAAAGGGAAAGCTATTTCCTTCATCCAATGCTCAGCAACGGTTTATGGGCATAGGCTGTGTTTCTTTTCACTTTCTCTTTCCAGAGGCTAACTGATCTTTCAGTTCCTCATTTTTGACAGCTTGTCTGGACCATTTGCTCTGAGTCTTCTTGCAGTGTCCTCTGTGTACCCTGGGATTTGGGGGTTCTCTGTCTTTCCTTCGGTACACCACCATATCCCACTGGTATAATACCATAATATAGTAAGTTTACATACTATTTATCTGCTAAACCAATCCATGAATCTGTTGAGGATAAAGTACAATACTTTTGGTGCAGACTGTATGTACGAATGGGGGTTACACACTAGCAAAAGTCTAAATATTCAAAAGTTGTGTTACTTCAGTGAGTATAAAGGGAATGGATATGTGTCCTTTTTGATATGTTCAAGTCTATGGACTAGGTTTAACTAAAATGTAAAGTAATGATAAATATATAGACTATTACAAGTGTTTTGCTGAAGTAGGAGAATAAAATATAAAAATCATGGAAATATACACCTATATAATAGATCATAATTACTTAATTTCTATAAAAGTTCAATAATTATTTTATTATAATCATATTAATATGATATAAAATATTTTATTGTAATATATTCAGCTAATCTTAACATTATTTAGTTGAATATGATCATAATAAAAATACTTATAATAAGATTATTTAGCTGTTAACGGTAAAATTTGCCTTCAGAAAGCAAAAATTGAAAGTTTGTCCTATCCTTCTCTGAAACATCAATTATCTCTAAAACTAAGACTAACTACAAAACTTCCTAAATTAATACAATTAAATAAAATATAATTTGCATTTTACTTAATTTTTTAAAAGATTTATTTATTGTGTTTACAGTATTCTGCCTACATGCATGAAGGCAAAAAGAGTTGATCCTACTACATGTACTAGCTTTGTGGAGCCTAGTCTGTTTGGATGTTCACCTTCCTGACCTGGATGGAGCGGGGAGGACCTTGGACTTCACACAGGGCAGGGAACCCTGACTGCTCTTTGGACTGGAGAGGTAGTAGGGGAAGTGGGGGAAAAAGGGGGGGGGAATGGGAGGTGGGGAGGAGGTGGAAATTTTTAATAATAACAATAAAAATAAAATAAAGTTAAAAAGAGATGGTTGTTGAGCCACTATGTGGTTGCTGGGAGTTGAACTCAGGACCTTTAGAGGAACAGGTGGTGTTCTAAACCACTGATCCATCCCTCCGGCCCCATTTTACTTAATTTTAATTATAAATAAAGTATATTGCTTATAATATAATATTACACTGATATATACAGCAATAATATTTTATTACTACATATGAATGCATTAATATGCAGAAGCCATATATCAACACACAGACACAAAAGGAGACAGATATGTAATATTTAGAATATTTGTGACTTTATTATATTTTTGTTATTTCAAACAAAGATTCACAACTTAAGCATGCTGCCTTCATTTTATTCAAACACTGTGCTATCAAATCCTCCCAGAACTCTAAGTTGGGTGCATTCAACACATAAGAAGCCAAAGAACCAGGAATAGCTGTGAGATTCATACTTGCTCCCCTTGTGTCTCAGGACAGAAGTAGAAACCCACTGAGACATCTCCCTGGGGTAAGAATAGTCTTGAGAAAACATTCTGAGGCTGACTGTTTCAGCACTCTGGGTAGTGTTTCTCACTAAACCCTGAGTAACAGGTGCAGCCAGGAGTAATTTAAATACATTTTATTAATACTAGCTTCACCAATATGGTGTGTGGAAACTTCTAAATGGAGGCTTTCTGGATATTTACTATTCCAGCCTGTATCTAGGGAGCACAAAGCATCCGTGTCACAGTGGATATTGCCAGTCTCCATCCACTGCCTGAACTCCTAATTCAATAGAATCCTCACAGGGGAGGAGGAAAATTGGAGACTGAGAAACAATTTATCATTTGTACTAAGCAACCAACATAATGCCTGGTGCAAATCTCTTCATGTACATTTCTTTAAAATGCATTTATAGTTGGAATGATAGTTGAGTAACATGTGGCAATCTCAAAACCAAAAAAGTAAAAAACGAGCTTTTTAACATTATAATTAATGTGCTTTTGTGTTCCCCCTTCTGGGTTCTCAACTTTTATGTCTCACATAACAAAGAAAGTGGTAAAACATTGACTTTTATTTTTCTGAAGATGTTATTGAGAAAAATAAGCTAATTTTCATAATTTAGAATAATATATCATTCATATCCTTTTTTTATCTTACACTTAGTAAAACACTCATGTTTGTCCGCCTGTCACCATTCTAGTTGCCTATATCTATAGAACTGTACTATACTGCACAAACATCTGAGTACTATTGATAGGGAAGATATTTATTTCCCAAATATGTACAGCTTATTTAAAAATATGATTTTTAAATAAAAAACTGTCTACTGCTTTATCTGACAAAACTACATTTCAGTTTTTTTTCTTAAATATCAAAAACATTCTATGCATGCAAATGTGAGGCACACATGTGCATACACATGTTCCTAAGACAGTAAGCCCTGAGCAGTATTCACAATGGAAACCTTCCGTGTGAATGGCTGTTCATGACCTACATTATCAACAAAGAATTAAATGAAACCAGACATGTTTTTCTTGGTTTATGGAGCAGTTTTCCTCTTATTAGATATTCAGGGAGAGTAGCTGTCAAAGGTCTTTCTGCAAGTTCACCTAATGTATTGTCTCCACATGTGTTGAATGTATAGTTTAGTGCTAACTTGGAGCCAAGAGGATATCCAGTTGCCAAAGCTTTCAGGGAAACGAGGTTTTAGTCAGATTCACTGTGGAGGTATTTGGGGAGCATTTTTATTCCAGAAGTGTTGAAGGTTTCTTCATGCCAATTGCAGTTTAACTTTAGAGAATCTTCTCACTAATAAAAATTAGATATTTCATGTCAGTGCCTCTGATTGAATTTTGGATCATATTCTTTTATCTTAGTTCTGCAGTAAAATTTGGAGACGTATTCATCTTGTGATGTAGTCACGGGCTCTCAACGAGGCCAAAAAACAGCATAAATAGTCCCACATGCTGCCTACTCAGTGAAAATAATTTACGTTTTGCTCACTCTCAATATGCCCTATTGACAATTCAAAACCCATGACACATTTTAAAGTTAAAAATAGTCCTTTAGATATACACTTGAGAATAAGCTACCTCACTTACCATTTAAAAAATGCCTGTAGTTACAGTGAAAAGATATATATGACCTCTTTCTCTCTCCAACCCTGATCTACTTTTCTTTCCTTCTCTTAGTCTTCCTCGTCCTACTCCTCCTTATATAGGTTCACTGCGACAGAGTGTGTAGAGAAACAAAGACGTATATGGTCCCTAACACAGTGGAACTTATATTTATATGTCATACAAACTGAACTATTAACGAGTAAACAAGTTTGTTTATAGGTTAAGCTTGGAAAATGTTGGGTGTCAGGGAAAAGATGGAACAGAAATTTGCTTACAGAATATACGATTTCTTAGGGGTCTGAAGAGGAATGAGTCAGATGGGGGAAATCGTGAATAAAGGAATCATGGGCACTGGCTCCAAATAGGGTTTTATAAGGGGTTCTTTATTAAAAGGAAATCCACATATTACAATGGGGAACAGGAACAAAATTCAACATCCAGGTGAGTCAAGCAGAGAACGAGAGACTAAAGGGGCAGACCCATGCACTTTTTGGTACCTAAGGCCAAGCCCAACATGGTCCAGCCTCTCAAACATCATTGACCAAAGGAGGGTCTTCATCACCTCCCCCTTTTGTTTAAATAAGCAAGTTTCGTATCCAATACAAAACTATATACAATAAGAACAGATATCAAGTATAAAAATTAGAATTATAACCAAAATAAACAATATTAAGCAATAAACATGTGCTAAATGTTTTAATAATTATTTTATCCTAAGGAATCTAAGTCTTATATTTGAAATGTCTTGGCTAAGTTATAAAAGAAAAATAAATCTATCTAGTCTTTAACCCCATTGAAGGCCTGAGAAGGGAGAAAATATTACTTGAGTAGGCAGGAAGCACAATCAGGTAGCTTCCAAAATGTGCAATAGATGACAGAGACATTCTACCTGGGCATTCATTCAAAGTCTCATTTGCAATGCTGGAGCAACCAACTTTGGCCTAGAATAACTGACAAACCACTTTTAGAGGGAGGAAAACTTTTAAACTGTCTTTTCATGTCTTGGCAAGGTTTGATAGTGTTTTTTCTTGTATCATGCTTGTCCAGACACCATTCATTTTTTCAGTGGTCAAGGCATGGGCAGTTCCTTGCCCAATGGCCAGTTCCTCAAAGAAGAAAACAAGCTCCAACTAGAGTGTCTTCGGTGTTCAACCTTCTCTTGGTACTGCCAGGATCAATTGTGTCTCATGTTAAGAGAACCCTAAGTTATTGATATGTCACATTCCACAGCTCTTTGAAGAGGCTGAAGATTACCTGTCTAATCAAAATACATCTCTCTCTATGTAAAGACCCTGATTAGTCTAACTATAAGTATGACAAACATGATTACTTTGGAACTGAAATTCTTAATACCTATATAGCTTAAAGACTAAGACTTCATATCAGAATATTAAACAATCTTTAAACAACTGTGCGACAAATGTGTAGAATGGCCTCCAAACAAGCAATGCGTAAGTATCTTGATTAGAGGTAGAAATGTATAATGCAATTGATAAATACATCTTAAAGTTGTATCAATATACAAAATGTCTTAATCAGAGGTAGAAATATGCATGCATACAATATGACGAAATAATTTTGCATAGGTGTACAAATAATGTAAATAGAAATATGAACATGTTAAATATAACAAATATAATTTGAATTTGTATCAATATACAAGAATCTATATCAATGTAAATTGTCTATAAATAATAGCTCACAAGTATTTATGCTATTACTCATTATTGTTATTATTAGTATAATTATTATTAGTAGTATAAGTAAGCTCAAACTAATCTACCTATTATTCCATTTCGTTGTTGTTGTGTTTTGGCTAAAGGAGGTTCCTCATCATGAATTAGTGTGGGTGGTTCTGAAGTGACAGGGAGAGAACTTCTGGCTTCCTATACAGAGATGATAATTCATCAGCATAGTGGATAACATCCAGATTTCTTGATACTGTCTTTTTTTGATTCACTACTTTTCACACTGGTTTACTCAGTTCTTCCATTCCAATGGTTGTCTTTTATTTGGCTTGCAAGACTCTGTCCTTCCCATCCCTGGAAATATCAGCCATTGTCCTGAGGATACTTTCCCAACATTTTGAACGTGGTCTTGAACATTCCAAGTCATTTTTGTGCCAGCCTCTTGTCTGATCCCAGGTCTTCCTGTAGGCTTGATGATAATGCTTTCTATAGTCTAGTCATGGCTAGTGGCCACAGATGGGGAGGTGATGCCAATTTTGATTAGGATCTTCTCTTCACTTATACAAAGAAAGGTATTTAATTTCTATAGACAGAAAAATGATATTGATTAGATCCTTAGAGACCCTTGAGTTATCCATGTCCTGAGGAAAGGCTCTTTAAAAGAACCCTTTGATAATATTTGCTATGAATTATCACCTCTTATATAAGAAGAATTTAGAACACATACCTAGCTTGCTGTAGCCATATCCCTATGTAGAAATGTTCAACCCTTTCTCATGAAAAATTGACAAAACGTCTTTGTCAAAGATTATCTCTTTATACAGAGAGCACTTCTCTCTCTTATTGCCCCCCCCCCCCCGTCTCTCCTCTCTTTTTGGTTCACTGGCTTTTTAATACAGTTATTTACACTGGGCATCTGTTTCCTTATTATTCCTAACTCTTCCTATTTCAATCTAACATCTGTTATTCTCTCAATCCTGAAAAATAATTAGCAAAGTCACTGTTATTCACTACTCAGTACTTGATGTGAAATGGGTGAAACTCTCTGTTACTAATGTCCAGACCACCATAAGTCGCTATTTGTTGGCATGTCTCTTGTTATGTATCATGTATATCAAATGATGTATGTTTCTGGTGATTGAATTTAGAGCCTCGTGCATACTAAAAACATGCACTGCGATAAGATATATATATATATATATATATATATATATATATATATATATATATATATGTGTGTGTGTGTGTGTGTGTGTGTGTGTGTGTGTGTGTAATCATCACTCTTGGCTTGGATTTAAACCGGTCTCTAGAATATTGCTCCAGTTTACTTCTATAACCACATTGATTTTTTCCCTGTGTTGCCGCATCTGGAAATTTTCTGATTTTTCCCCTTTCTAAAATGATACTTGTGAGAGCATTTTGGGGTCTCTAAATGCTAAGTACACCTAACAATCCCATAGGTAACATTTCCTGATACAAACTTGACTTCAAAGATTCTATGTGTGTCTATGTGAGTGTGAATGTATGTGTAGACCCTTTCAACAGGATCACAAATTCAGCATGTACAAAACTGAACACAACATATTCTCCCAACCCACACTCTATCCCTGGATTCCTTAGTTCAGTAAACAGTGCTTAAGTCCTCTGTGCACACAGCCCCTTTCTGCATTCATGAAGTGATTAAACTTGCATGGATGTCCTGAGAATTAAGTAGTAGATGAAATTACCTGATTTACCAATTGGTCCAAAATAATAAGCAAAGAGAAGGCATGAAGAAAAGATGTTATGAAAGAAAACTAAAGTTTTCTGTAATAAGTAAGGCAACTTTATGCTGATATTCTGCATAGAATTACACATTTTAAACCTACTTTTGTAAATGGAAATGTGTATACCAGACAAGTCACACATCATATAACACCAGAACATGTTTCTTTGACATGTGCATCCTTGGAACGAAGCTGTCCCTACTGCCTATTACAGACTGTAGATACATCTGAAAGCATCCCTGCTTAGTCTTGTACCTCCAGTCCAGACATTATGTCCTCCGGGCAGCCTTTGGGCTGTGACTGCTGACATAAGGCTCAATATCTGAAATTCTTTCAAGAACAGTGAATGTTTTCAACAACTGTTTTATTTTTTTCTAAGTCTGTGTACATTGAACCTCTTGAGTGCAAGTCTTCTCTTAATTAGTACTACTACTGCTGCTGCTCCTGTTTCTGCTGCTACTGCTATTGCTGCTACTATTACTCCTACTGCTGCTGCTATTACTGCTGCTACTGCTGCTACTGCTGCTGCATCTCTGACCTGTTTTGCCAGAGTGCTCTGGGAAACATGCACATTTTAAAAGGACCTTAAGATCTTTCCTCACCTAACAACAACTTGTGAGCTATGAGTCATTTCCAGAACACAGAATGATTTCAGCCTTCAGTGAGATGCCCGGCTTGTCTTCATATTGTAAAACAACACCTTGTTAATTTTATCATCTATGGTAGAATAACTACACACAAATACAGTATATTTGAAACTAGGATTTTCATTTTGGAATCTGAAAAGTGGTACTGAAGTGCTAGCCTTGTCTCAGATTTAGTAAGCTCCGAGCAAACAGCTTTTGCTTATCTCAGCTGTCTTTGATTTGCTCTGCTGCTTGGCTCCCCAGTGGCATCTTCTGACGTTAGTTTGTTTTGTGACTAATGCAGTAAAATGCTGATTGCCAGAATTAAAGCCTTTCTGCTCCTCAAGCCATTCACATGTGATGACTAACAAAAGTACAAAACAATGTTAGCTTTCCAACAGTGGAAGAGGTTATCCAGCGTTTCTCAATAGGAGAAATAATAAATCACCTACAGGAGAAAGAGGAGGTTGTCCACTCCAGAAAGTTTTCTGAAACAGTATTTTCTAGGAAGGAATTTGGAGATTTGAATAGATTCTATAAAACTATTGTATTATGGGACTCAAGAGAGAAGCTGGTAGCTTTGCAAAAAATATATGTATGCTTCCTGTAACCACCAGCTAAAAATGATCACAAAGTCTCTTCCTAATACACATTGCACAGTAGCTATAGGGGGGGTGAAACACAACCAGGTCTATTCAAGACAAAATAACATGTATGGAGTGTTGTGATTTTTTTGGACTGGTGTAGAGAGGCTTCAATGTTTGGCTTTTCATTGTCTGGAGATGCCTGTTTTCATTGGCTCTTTGTCCCTCCATTTTAAAAGCAAGCATATTGGTTCTATTTGCTATTCAACTGGTATCTCCCTTGCTATTACTTCTGCCTTGGTGTCATCAGAATAGACCTGCCCAAGATAGTAAATATAATTTGCTTATATTAGCACTAGTAAGTCTGCAAATTGACTCTCACTCTGTAGCATCATTTTTCTTTACTATAGAATCTCTTAGACTTGGTTGATAAAGACATGGCTAGCCTTATTGGGTCATAATCTTGCTTACCACTAAATATATAAACTTCATGGTTGAAAGATGCCAGATCAAATACACCCTGCTCTAATGGACTTACATTATCAGTAAACACATTATGTATAGCTAATTTACTTACGTTATCAGTAAACACGTTATGTATAGCTATGCCCTACAGATGAGCTCTATGATGATTTCTTAAATATTACATACTGAATGCTTAAACTAAAAAAATGAAATTTATCTGAAATTCACTTTTAACCAGGCACCTTGTATTTTTTATTGCTAGTTCTGGCAGCTCTCCCTGGATCATGTGTAAATAATCTTGTATAACAGTTGCTCTCCTCAAACCCTCAGACCTTAGTAGGACACAGACCTTAGCACAACTGATGCCATAGTGGAAGTATCATTCATACCTTAGAACCTAGCCTACAGGTAGCAACACCTGTGTAGGCAGCAACACCTGTCAAAATGACAACAAAGACCTAATCTGTAATATTGAGCTGGAAATGTTGTCCCCGCCTGCCAAGAACTTGGACTCCAGTTCCTAGCCTGCCAAGCTCTTGGACACCAATTCTCAGCCTGCCAAGAGCTTGGACTCCAACTCCCAGCCTGTCAAGCACTGACCTCTCCCCGGGGAGGGTGAGAACCACTCCCACAGGGTATTTAGGGTCCCATGCAAATAAGAAACACATGAGTTTGTGGCTTAACAATACAAGAAATTAAGATACAAATTTAAACATGAAGTACAGTAAAATATAAACAAAATAGATCTGCAAAGATACTGGATACAAATTCTTCAAAATGTGGAAGGAGGTGCATTTTTTTCCCACATGCAAGTTGGGGTAATTACTGGGAAAGATAACCTGCATGCATCTGTCTTCAGTTTCTTTCATGAACCAGTCTCAGTACACAATGATACAATAGGCTATGCTATTAGAAGATAATGGCAAAGTTTATACCACTTTTCATAATACTTTATGACAGCTGCTTAGTCTCATTTAGAGTAATTAAGGGAAAAGTAACAGGTATGATATCTATCATCATTTATAAATGGAAGTTATTAAGATCCATGTGTTGTCATTATTTTGCAGATGTTTTTACATTCCATTGTATCTGAATGTAAGCACTCAATAGGTTGAGTATGTTTTTTTTAAAATAATTTTTTTCAAAGACCTGTTGGTTTAATAGCATTTGAATCTCCCATCATGGGAGTTTCAGTTCTGATGCAATCATGCAATATGGCACCAGAAGTCACTATCAGCCAACTTCAAGGCCTTTACTAATTAGCAACATTTGTGAGAACCTAGTCATTTCCTGAAACTTGCTCATTTGATTAATGCCTTGAAAGCAAAGCCAGCTGTTAATTATGTTAACAACCAATTCCTTGGGAATCATCATAATCCATTTTAACAGGCTGACAATTACTATTAATCAAATCCAGAGACCTGAAGTGTTACAAATTTGGAAATTCAGTTTTCCTGTGCATCAATGTATATGATATATGAGAAAGCAAAAAAGGATAGGATTGTCTTTCTTTAATTTTGTGAAAATAACATTTTTCTAATTAGGTGAGTACTCCTTTGATTGTACAATTCAGTTAAGCCTTCTTACATGACACAGAACATCTAGTCACAAAGGGGAAAAGGAATTCAAATTTAGCTGTTTGACATATTGCTGAAAAGAAGGAAAAAGATGTTAGTCATAATTTGATGAGAAATGTAGAAACAAATAGAGCATGACACTGTGGGCATAAATTCAAGAGAAATGTCATTGGAAGGGGAAGAAAGCAAGAGAAAATTTAGCATACAAAGAATAAGAGAACTATTTTTTTCCATTGTTTATTCTGTATCATTTGGTATTTCGATTCACTGGATTTTAAAGTGATCCAAGATCCAATTGACATTGTAAAGGGTAGTACCATGAAGAATGTCACACTCCTCAGATCTTCCTGTTGTAGTTAAGAGTTTTACAGTGACAAATTATCTCACACATTTACAAAATTTTCAAGATAAAGATTTATAATATAGCCTATGTGGTAAATGAAGGCAATTAATTATATTATTACTAGTCACAGGTTCATTTGCCTATGCAATCAAGTATTTAGTGCTTATTATTAGGAAATTAATTACTGAGTTCTCATTTTGTTACAGGAATTACTGGAAGTTTTATAGACAAAGCGATGACTGCAAAGGTGAGACTCCCAAGTCCCCACAAGCATGTGATTAGAAAGGCGATGTGTTGAACAACAATGTAAGTTCATGTCCAGGTGATTTAGCTTGGTGGAATGAATTATAAAAAAGTATTTAGATGTGGGTAATGTAATAATGGCTCAAAAAGGAGTACAATTTTGCTGGGATATATTCTGAAGATTCCCTGAGGAAATCTGTACATAAAACCGAAGGACTGGGAGCCAGATAGACAAAGATCTGGGGATATCACCATTTATTAGAAGAGAGCTTCTAATAAGAAAAGATATTTGGGGTATTTAAGAAATTAAAGGGTATGAATTTTTTGTAAAATAAAAAGAAAGCACACAATGAGGAATATAACGATAAAAATGGAGCCGCAGACAGAAGTGGGAACTAAAAAGGACAGTTCAAAAAATGTTTGTGGTGATAACACCAGAAAATACTGACCGAGTACATAGCTGGTCAGTGATAGGACCATAAATCATTATATCATTATGGCCCTAAGAACAAAGCATGCAGAACTGAACTCATCTAGCCATACACTTCTGATATCCAGTAATATGCTCAAAAATGTATATATTAAAGACAATCTCTTCAATACATGATACAAAGCTGGATATTCACCAAGGGAAGAATAAAACTGTATCCTTACCTCATATTCTGTAAAAAAAAAAATCCAATTCAAAATAAATGACCTAAGGTTATGACCTGACATTTTGAAACTGCAAGATAGAAATGTAAGCAAAACACTTCAAAATCTGGTCACAACCTTTTGAAGAAGACTATTATAGGAGCAGCATCAAACTGAAATCTATATAGTAAAGGAGAAGAGAAAGAAGTGCAGAGGTATGAGGGAATTGTGCTGGTTTTTGCGCTGAAAATAGTTTAATTATTCAGGATATTTAATTATCTCAAAAAGTTAAATCCCTTCTGTTAGGGCTCAGGAAATGCTGCAGAAGAAGATGTAGAAAGACTATAAGATGCAGAGGGGATAGACAACACCAAGAAAGCAATATCCTCTAAACACAACAGGACCAATGCATGCATGAACTTCCAGAGACTGTGGGAGCATGCTCACGGTCTTCCCGACTCTGCAAAATGAGATCCCAGTATTGAGAGAAGAAGTAAACATAAGACCCAATACCTTAACCCAGAAGTTTATTTTAATTGATAACTACTCACACGTGAAATATTATTTCTACTGATTTGAGTCATACAGGATTAAGACACTCACTCTTAAGGGTGCCCCATGCAAGCAGCAGCTATGACCAACACAAAATATAACCGATGGCATCCTTGGAATTTCTTTGTTCTTTACGTCTCCTAATGTTTGTCTGGATTTTTTTTTCCTTACAAATCTTTTGTGTATATATTATGGCTTCCTGATTTATAAATTTATAGGATGGAATTGTGTGCAAACATGTATATCTCTATTTCAATACATATTTTTCATGCTTTTTTGTTGGTTCTTTTTCTTCTGTTTGTTTGCTTTATTATATATTACTATTCTTTGGATGCCTGTTTGTTTTCTTTGTCTTTGTGTTTAACTTTTTTCTCCTTTTATTGAAAGTAGTTTTCTTTTCCTACATAATATATCCTGATTACATTTTCCCCATTTTCAACATCTCCCAGTTCCTCCCCACCTCCCTTAACATCTGGATCTACCCTCTTCCTGTCTTTAGTGAGAATACAAACAGACTTCTAAAGAATAACTATAAAAATACAATAAAATACATCAAAAACAAACAGAAAGAAAAGAGCCCAAAGGAATGCACAAGAAAGAGAGACCTACTAAATGGCCCACTCAGGAATCCCATAAATCCTAGAACTTGAAGTCATAATGTATACAAAAAGAAATATGAAATGAATACATATAAGTAAAATAAATGAAAACTAAAAATATGATATGATAAAATTTTTAAACACCCTGACATGGCATTATAAGACAAGGACTCTCCAAAGAAGCCCTGGAGTTTCATTTTCTGTTTGCCATTAATTGCTAGTTGTGTAGCCTACCCTTCAGAGTAGGTTTTTTCCAGTGACTCCCTTGGGGACAACAAATTTTATTTGAGAGTGTCTACCAATTGGATATAACTTCCAGTTTTGGGATAGAAGCAGGTGTCTACTTCTTTCAGCTCTAAGACCTTATGTGGTGCAGACACTACAGGCCATGTGTATACTGCCTCAGTTTCTGTGCATCCTTATGTGCTTCAGTGATGTTGCATTTAGAAGACTTTGTTTCCTTGTTGTCCTCCATACTTTCTGATTTTGGCACTCTTTCTGCCTTCTGCAGAGTTCTTTGAGTACTAAGGGTAAGACTTTAATGGAGACATCAGATTTCGAGGTGACTAGTCTGAGTAGGTGTCACACTTCCTGCATAACATCTGGTTGTGCATGTTAGTATTTATTCTCACCTACTGCAAGAGGAAGCTTCTCTAATGATGGTTGAGCAAGGCATTGATCTATGAGTAGAGCAGAATACCATTAAGAGTCATTTTATTGCTCTGATTAAATTTTAAAACACTATCATTTTGTTTTCTCCTAGGTCCATGGGCAGTGTAATCTCAGGTTCTTCGTTACCTAAGCAGTATCAAGTATAGGTCCTATGTCTTGGAGTGGGCCTTAAGTCAAATCAGACATTGATTTGCTACTCCCACAAGTTTGTGCCGCTGTTGTACTAGTATATCTGGCAGGTAGGATGCCATTGTAGATGAAAAGATTTGTGCTTGCATTGGTATTTTTGTCTCTCTTTGGTAGCATGCACAGCACCTTGACAACACTAGCCTGTAGGGGTGAAGACTCTAGGTAGGCACGATCCCCACTGCTTCATATTCAATCAGTTGTGTAGGTGTTCCTTCAGCGATTGCACCTTGACACCAGTTTGTAGAGAGCAATCTTTAGACTTTGCAACTGCTTGCATTGTTTGAAGGTTCATATGGGATGAACTTTGGCCAAAAACTCAATGACATTAAACTTATTTCTAGTACTAGAAGCTTTGCTTGGTGGCCAGCTAGCTCTCTGTTTCCCCCATTTTTATTGATTTAATTTAAATCACCTTCCTATGTGTATTATTTTAGAAAGTTTCTATTACATTAGGTTTCTATAATGCCACTCAAACAGGCATTAATTTTAGCTGATTTTCCCTGTGTTTCCCATCTTGTCCACCTCTTCTCTATAGCTCCTCACCTGACTCTGCTGTCACAGCAATGCTCATCCTTCCGTCTGGCTTCTATTTCTCTATCCTAGAGAAATCTCCTTCCGCATCACCCACTTCATTATTCTATACCTAACCTCTGTGGCTCTATGTATTGTAATGTACTTATCATTGATTTAACAGAGAAAACCCAAATAAAATCATCTACATACCGTATTTGTCTTTCAGCCACTATAATATCTCACTCAGGATATTTTTTCTTGTTCCTCTATTTACCAGTGATGATAATAATATTCTACAGTTATAAATGTACCACATACTTTTATCCACTAATTTGTTGAGGGAAATCTAGGTTACTAACATTTTATGGTTATTATAAATAGGAGTGAACATAGTTGAGCAAATGTAGCTGTGTCAAGATGAAGCATCATTTGTGTATATGACCAATGGTAGGACAGCTAGATCTTGACGTAGACCGATTTCCATCTTCCTGAGGAACTGCCACAGTGACTTCTAAAATGGCTGTAAAAATATGTAATCCCACCATCAATGGTTGAAAATTTCCCTCACTAGCATGGGCTGTCACTTGTTTAATTCATTGTGGTCATTCTAATGGGATTAGATGATATTTCAGATAGTTTTGTTTGTGTTTCCCTGATAGCTACGAGTATTGAACATTTCTTTGAGCATTGCTCAGCCTTTTGAGTTTCCTTTTCTGAGAAATTTTTTAGATCATTTTTTTTAAACTATGTTATTTGTTTTCTTAACATTCAGCTTTATACATTTCTTGTATGTCTGGAATATTAGTCCTCTATTGAATATGTATCTAGTAAAAACCTTTCCTCATTCTGTAGTCTGTCGCTTTTTCTAAATGATAATGTTCTTTGCTGTGCAAAATATTTTCAGTTTTATGAGGTTCTGAATACTAATTGTTAATCTTAATGTCTGTGCCAATGATATTTTGTTTAGAAAGTTTTTTCCTGTGCCAATAGGTTCAAGACTATTCTCTACTTTCTCTTCTGTGATGTTCAGTGTGTTTGGTTTTATGTTGAGATCATTAATTAATTTGGAGTTGAAAAGTCAAGATCTATTTGGATTTTTCTACAGGAAGTCATCGCGTCTGACTAACACCATTTGTTAAAAATGCTGTTTTTTTCCAGTATGCATTTCTTGTTCCTTTATTTAAAAAACAAACAAAACAAAAAAGTCACAATTCTCTATATGAGTGTAGATTTATACCAGGTTGTCAACTTTATTCCATTTATTGATGTGTCTGTTTTTATGACAATGCCATGTTGTTTTTATTACTATAGCTCTGTAGTATAGCTTGAAATCAGGCACGGTGAGACCTCCAGTAGTTCTTTTATTGTTTAGGATTGTTTTTGGTATCCTGGGATTTTTATCTTTCTATATGATGCTGAAATTTGTCTTTTCAAAATCTATGAAGAATTATTTTGAAATTTTGATGTGGATTGCATTGAATCTTTAGATTGCTTTAGATGGCCATTTTTACCATTAACATGGGGAGGTTTTTGTAGGTATAGCTGACAGGTAGAAATTCACGGTGGGCTAGAAGTGGGCACTGGATTGTAGAGGGTTCAAAGAGTAGAGAAAGGCTGGGTGTTGCCCCGGGATCTGCTTAGTCCCCTGAGAGAGAGAAAAGAGGTCACAACTAAACAACAGTTTAGTTGGTGGCAGAACTGGGGTGAGATTGGAGGACTGAATTAGGAGAAAAGGGAGAGTGAAGACCGAGGCTCACTTACCTGTCTTACTGCTTGAGTTGTTTTTCTCACAGGCTTAGCAGGTACATTAACAGAGAATGCCTGCTGGATTGTGGACTAAGACAGAGGAATGAATGGGGAGGATGTTGGAGGAGAATATCTGTATGATATGCTAGAGATGGAGGCAGAGAGGAGGGAAAGGGAACATAGTGGGCAGCCTGCTACAGAGATGCAGAAGTGACTAGAGGAGTAGATTCAGAAAGGAAGAGGGGCAGTGAAGATCTGCAGTTAGTCTACCTGTTTCCCTGGTCACTCTGTCCTTTATGATCCCAGCAAATGCCTATTTTGCACACACACACACACACACACACACACACACACACACACACACACACACAATTGTAGCTGTATTCAACCACAAGTAACAAAATGATGTCATTGAAGGAAAATGGGTCATCATAATAAACAAAATGTGCCTTACTCAGAAAGACAGGGACAGCACATTCAGCTTTGCGTGGGTAGAGAAGGGCATGAAAGCTAAATGGGGCTGACTTAGAGAAGGGGAAGACTAGCATAAATGGAGAGAGGGTAAGGTGATATGGATGTGATCAAAATGCATTGTGTACATTTAACTGATGACATATCTCAGTGGTAGAGCATTTTCTTCTAATGCACAAGGCTCTGTTTTTTTATTCCCAGTATTATATATAAAAATAAAAGTAAAGGGGGATTAAGAACCAGAAGAAAAACATACTATACAAAAAATGTTATGTAAAATACATAATATAAACCACAAAGACTCACAGAATAATTCAACATACTAGAATAAAATTGCCCTTTAAAAAAAGCCTGCGTCATATTTTGAAATTACTAGCGTAGAGTAAAAAAGAAAGAAAGAAAATAGCTCAAAAATTCTTTTTCAATACATTGAAATATCAACAAATAAAAATAAAGAGGTATTTGTTGTAGATAATTGGGTCAATTACACACGAGATCATGACTACAGCTTACGTTTCCTATCCTATCATATACTATTCTATGGTATGGAGTAAATTCCTTGTCTCTATTTCTTACTTTAAAAGTGCTGTGATATAATTCCATGAACAAAGGGAACTTGTAGAGAAAGTTTATTTTGTCTACTAGTTGCACAGTAGGAGTCCACAATGATAGGTGAGGCACAGAAGCAGACAACAGAAACAAAGAGTTTAGAGATCACATCTCCATTCACAGGCAGGAAGCAGGGAGCACAAACTCAAAGTGTAGTAAGAGCATAGACTCTCAAAGTCCATATTCAGTGGCACTTCCTCCCTCAAGTCTCTACCACCTAAAGTTTTCACAAACTCCCCAAACAGCACTACCAATTGAAGAACAGGCATTTTATATACCTGACAATACGGGGACCATTTATTATCCAAGCTATTACACTGTTTAAGCATTTCCAAGTCACTTTGCCCTTTGTAAGTAATTATTTTCAATCATTACCCTAAACAAAGCGTACTGATGAAGATTTACTAAACAAGAAGCTTTGAATTTGAAGGAGTGACAGGAGAGGTATATAATAGGTTTTAAAGGGAGAAAATAAAAGGAGGGAAAGTAATTAAATATAAACTTAAAAATAAAATAGTATTTATGATGGGAGTAAAAGAAAAATTATTTAAAATAGATAACACTCATGTACTTTTGTAGCACTGTCTTAGTTAGGGTTTTTATTACTGTGAAAAAACACATGACAATGGCAACTCTTATGAATGACAACATTTCATTGGGATGGCTCGCTTACAGTTTCATAGGTTCAGTCCTTTATCATCATGATAGAGAGTATAGTGGCATGCATGTAAATGCAGCTCAGAGTCCTACGTCTTTCAGGAAACAGGAAGTCAACAGAGATACTGGTCAGTATCCTGAGGATAAGAAACATCAAGACCTGTCCCAACAATGACACTCTTCCTCTAATAAGGCCATACCGACTCAACAAAACCACACTTCCTAATAGCGATACTTACTTCCTATGAAATTATGGGAGCCAATCACATTCAAACTACCACAAACACTCAAGATCTTAAGAAAGATTTTATAGAATCCATATTTAAAAGTGTACAGAAATTGAGTTTTTAGCTTTAATTGACTTTATCATAAAGCATATCTTCACAGAACAAGTAAAATACACAAGCATCTCTCTAAAATGCTGAAAAGATCATTAAGGCAGTGAGGAACCAATGTGTTATAGTGTACAACGCAATGTTATTCTTTTCCTCTTAGAAAAAAAGCAGATTTCAAGTTCAAATTATTAAAGGGTAGGTAGCCGAGTAACCTCATCCTCAGTGTCACTGGCTATGTGCACAAGGCAGTTGAGTGCTAGCCTAATATCTTCTATGTTCAGGAAAAACAAACAACAGCAAGAACAACAGAAACTCATGTCTGGAATATAGGAATTCTCTCAGTCAATTTAAATAAACATCTAGCAACTCATGCAGGAGAAAATACTGGGTGGAACTTACTAAGTCATCTTTCCATTTTTTTTTTATTTTTCGAGACAGGGTTTCTCTGTGGTTTTGGAGCCTGTCCTGGAACTAGCTCTTGTAGACCAGGCTGGTCTCGAACTCACAGAGATCCGCTTGCCTCTGCCTCCCAAGTGCTGGGATTAAAGGCGTGTGCCACTACCGCCCGGCTTAAAGATTTATTTATTTATTGTGTATACAACATTCTGCCTCTATGTATGCCTGCAAGCCAGAGGAGGGCACCAGATCTCAGTACAGATGGTTGTGAGCCACCCTGTGGTTGCTGGGAATTGAACTCAGGACCACTGGAAGAGCAGCCAGTGCTCTTAACCTCTGAGCCATCTCTCCAGCTCCTTTGTATTGACATAGTTATGGAGAAATGTACCATATCAAACCTTAGTTCTGTAACTATATGCTATTTTACATGAAAAAAATCACAAGTCATCATGCTAGTCTTAATTCAGCAACTGGTCCTGTGACTTCGCCTCCATCTCCATCTTGCTCCTCTTTGAGTTCAATCTTTTGATTGCCACAAAATGAGAATTCCAACTTGCAGTTCCCCCATTGATTGATGATTTAACAATTTCCTTAAAACCTTAATGTTTCTGTGTGAAGTTGTTTCCCAATGGCATGACGATGTCGTAATCTGCTTTTCCAGATCCTTGACCATTAAACTGAGTTAGTAAGGTGAGCACCTGCAGTTTCTGAGATGCCTTGCAATACAGGAAGACAGGTGGTTGCAAAGATGAAAAAAAAGTGAGTTTGAACTCTTTAGCAATAAAAAGATTTTATTACATTAATTAAATGTTTTTCTATCATTTAAAATTATTTGTGTATTTCTAATTTTTCATATTTTTGTATTGCAGAGTGAACTATGTACTAGTCATTGATTCACTGAATGCTGAGTGCTTTCCAACTCTCTATGTGCCTGGTAAGGTGTTAGTACTCAATGATAAATGGTATACAATCCCATATTTTTAAGATTTATGTCTTAGGGTCAGGGAAATGTTGCCAAACCTACTAATCTAAATTTATTCTCTAGAATCAACACAGTGGAAGGAGAGAACCTATTCCTTTGACTTGTTCTCCAATTTCACCTATGTACTTTGGCACATACATAGATTCCCCAATACATGGGCAAATTCACACACCAGCACACACACACACACACACACACACACACACACACACACACACACATGCACTCACACACTAAATAAACATTAAAAAATGAATTTACAGCTTATTTGGGGAAAACTGCAAAGAAAATAGCTGCTTTTTACATTGTCTAGAAAAGAACATGGAACAAAACCAGAAAAACGAGAATCTCTTTTTGATGGAGGAAATAAGCAAAGCTTCAAACTGCATCTGAAGTAAAGAATGTGAGTTTATTTTGCCCAATTTTACATGAAAAGAATTATTGTGTAAAATTTACACTAGAAACATCATCATGGTTAGATGTTGTTTATTTCCTGGTCTCCAAGATCCAAAATAATCACACAGAAACTATATTATTTGCAATACTGTTTGGCCAATAGCTTAAGCACATTTTTAGTTAGCTCATACATCTTAAATTAACACATTTCTAATAACATGTGTATAGCACATAGATGGGACCTACTGGTAATGTTCTTCCAGTGGCTGTCTCCTGCAGTGGCTACTTGGATTCTCTTTGACTCTGCCTGCTTGGAACTCCTGTCTTGGCTTACTCTGCACTGCAATAGACCCAAAGCAGCTTTTTTTAATTAACCAATGGTATTCACAGCATACACAGGGGGATCCCATATCAGTTAGATACGTGTCTATGGCTTCCCAGACCAGCTTAATCAAGGTTTTGAAGGAATGGTGAATGACAATGAACTAGTGAAATAAACTACAGTCAGTCAGGGAGAACTGCATGTCATGAAAAATCACTTGCAGAAGATTTAGCAATAAAATTTATAGATAAAATAATGCTGCTGCATGTGCTTTCTTGAGCCAAATCTGTATCAAACATTTGAAAATTCTAAATTTCAAAAGTACCAAAATAGTCTGGTAGTTAAAATGAGGTAACGATGTCAAAAGTGGCAATGAACTCAGCTATGCCAAAGTAGTATTGAAACTGGAGCTTTAAGTCTATCCCTTGTAGTGTCTCACCCTCAGCCAGCTCTCAACCATGTCTCATCACTGACAATGTTGTAAAAACAAAGGATGTAAGGATGGCTGTAAGATCTCCTTAAAAATGTTTGGCAATTGGGAAACAAATATTCTTCCTTAGACAGCTTCTCTAGCTTCCTATTTGTATCCTCTATGTATCACAGTAAAGTGAACTATTTTGATGTATATTTTGTTAAATTTGCTTTTCAGTGTATATCTAGGGAACATTCCCTGTGATTATTCAAAGAATTTTCTTTTTCTCTTTCTTTTTTCCTTCCTTCCTTCCTTCCTTCCTTCCTTCCTTCCTTCCTTTTTTCCTTTTACCACAGGCCAAGTAAAATGTTTTTTTTTTTCACTCACATCCTTCATTTATCATTGTTCTCATTGAATTGTCCTACATGCACTCTTCTTCTGCTGACCTTATGGCACTAATACTCGTCCTTATTTGATGAATTGCCAAGGAATGCTGTGAAATGTGTTGATTGACTTCATGCCAGGACAAAGCCAGTGCCGTACATACTAAATCTAAGCCTTGCATCCATCACCCTAGCAAATCCATAAGGATTTAACTGACAGAACTCAGGTGATGAGGGCCTTGCATACTATTTTGGAACCTTCCAGGGCACATAGATAAAACTTTCCAAACTTGCCCACAATTAATCCAAACTCACAGTCTTCCTTTGTCTCTAAGACCTTTAAGGAACTGGATGCCTTTTAGAGGTATTTGTACTATTTGTTATACTGTGTAATAGGTCTTACAGCATTCTGTAAGTACAGTTATGTGAATAACCCGGAAAATGCACAAGAGAAGGCTGTGGAAATGATTAAACGTGAGAAATTAGACCACAGAAAAAGGCAAGAAACCAAGAAGAGTAGAGGACAGTGCTTAATAAATCCTCATATTCTAGAAGGGATGTTAGACATAGAGCAGAGATGAATTATAGTTCATTCCTTCTCATTTACACCAAGGGAAAGAAGTGAAGTTGTGCTATACTGACATATGGTGAAAGTTTACAATAAAATCACGTTGGAGGGGTGGCACAGAAATGTTCTGAATTTGTTGTTTGATATATTAACTTATTAATTTAATTTACATAACATAAATGTGTGACACAAATGCATATGCACTATGGAGAAGAAATACATAAGCCATACACAATTTGTATAATATAGAAAGGATAGTGAGGGGTCATTAATTCCTGGATAAAGGGAAAAGTTTGTAATAATAAAAATATAGTAGACAGTACTGATATACAGGTTTATAACAAGGAACTAGAGAGCAGAGGCAGGGCAACTTTTGAAAATGAAGATGAAGGAGTGAGGGTATCGTCAATATTCTGTGGAAATAATACTGAGTAAAATGTTTTTCTTTAAGCAAACTTGTATGTATAAATATTATAGGAAAACTGTACGTATAAATATTGTATAAAAATGATAGCTTGGGAGAAAGATATAGCTCAGCATTTAATAGCGCTGGCTACTCCACTAGAGAACAAGACTTCAATTGCCAGCATCCATATGGCAACTTACAATTGTCTGTAATCTCCAGTTCCAAGGTAGCTGACACACAGACATACCAGGCAAAAAGAAATACACATAAAATAAAAATAAATAAAATCATTTAGAAAAAATCTTGGCCTTCAACTAGTTTAAAACTTAAAAAAAGAAAAAGAAAAATGATAGCTTGTATCTATTATTATAAAATTTTATAGATTTTTACCATGTATCTTGATCATATCCAGCTAACACCACCTCCAAACCTCCTCCAAGATCTTCTATTATTTCTCTTTCAAGTTAATTGTCCTTATTTTTATTATTACAGATTACCCTGCATGTCCAATGTTTATGATTATACTCAGATTTTTGATGCTCTTAATTTGTTAAGAGAAAAATCTTTATCCAGTGAGTATTGGTTAATGGAGAGACACATAACTTGTCAAAGTGTCAAGTATAAATAACTGCATTTTTAATCTGTAAGTGGATCACCTACATAGACAACCCAACAGCCAAGGCTTAGGGAACATGACAGGCAGGGGGACAGAAACAATGTAGGATCAAGCAGAGGGGAAGGTGTACTGTAAAATGCTGATTTCTGGCCATAACACATATATTGTATACATCAATTCATAGCAGCTATATCTATCTATACACTATCAACTAGACAAAACTAAAGCATTGGTGGGGAGGATCCCAAGTCCCCACCACTATAAGTGATTCTATTAGTAATTTCTGGCTGAAAGGGAAGGAGACAAAATAAAATTATATTTTTTTCTTGGAGACATGTTTATTTGTTAATTGTCCATGTCTAACTGTTTTGCAATTTTTTTTTATGACAAGGGTTCTCTGTATCTTTTCAGTCTGTCCTGGAACTATCTTGTAGATCAGACTTCTTAAATTTATTTTTATTACCAGATAATATTTTATTATATAGTACACCAAATTTATTTATCCAATTAGCAGTTAATGAATATTCTGAATCCACTATCTGGCTTTCATGAATGCTGAACTGGGTAGATATTTCTTACAGATAAAATTTTAGTTCTCTTGATTGTACTCTAGAACTGTTAAGTCATATATAACTCCATGATACCTTTTATTTATATTTAGTTACATTTATTTTCTTTTATGTATGTGCTATAGTGCCTGTTTGAGAGCCAGAGGGCAAATTAAGGGAGCCAGTCTCTTCTACCATGTATCAAACTCATGTTCCTAGTCTTAATACCTAATGTATAAAACTGTAAGGCTATCTCACCAACCCCATCCATATTACCTTTTAAACAGCTAATAGTCTATTTTCCAACTTAGCTGAAGATGTTTTACATTTCTTGAGCAATGTATGGTTTCAAAGAATCATCTTCATACTTAATAGTTTAATCATAGCTACTTTAGTCAAATTGGTATTGCAGCATTTCAATTCACATTCTTGATGGAGCTGATCATCATTTCTTACGCTAAGTGACAGTGTATGATAGTGACTTTGAGCTATCAAATGCAAGCCTATGCAAACACATGGGGACTTGAAGATCTTCCAGATTAATGCATAGCTAAAATTTCACTAAAGCGTTGTCTTTTCTAATTCCTTTTGCGGCATATTGAGTTGAGAAATAATCAATTAGATTATGTCCTATTAGATGAAAGTTTTGTTTCTTTTATAATCTCCCCTGTTCCAATTCTGCATGCAACTGAAGCCTAATTATTCAAAAAGTATTTCTGGAGAAAAGGGGACTTGTTGCCTTCTCAGAAACTGCTAGATTGTTAGCATGGTGGGAGGCAAATGATAGGCAAACAGGAAGTGGCCATGTTTTTCAGTGCAGGCCTGTGACTGTCTCAAGCATTTTCTTTACTTATTCTCCCTAACTGTAATTATTTTAAATAGTAATAGGTTAAACTTTATAATCAAAAGATATTTGCAAGGTTAGTTTTGAGGTTATAATATAATTACATCATTATCCCATTCCCTTTCCTCTCCCCTAACTTCATATAAAGCTCTTCTTAATCTTTCAAGTTGATGGTTCCTTTGTTTATGTTGTTACATATATCTATGCATATCTATGCACACATCATATAAATATATGCATATTATATATACATATATTCCTTATTACAGAAATACAACCTGATTAGTGTGTATAATGTTTCTTAAAAGTAATTTTTAGGGCTGACTATTTTGTATTGTATTGAATAGCTAATTCATTTTTTTTTCCTAGTGAAGACAATTTCTCCCACTTTTAGTATTCCTTAGTTGCTACAGTTCTTGTAGGCTTTCTCTTGTCTACAAAGATGTGCCTACTTTAGCACATTCTCATCCTTTATATGTTTTCTTTGTGCAACACACAATGAAAAAAGATTGGAATATTGATGCTGATTATTTTAAGTAAGACCTATTCAAGCTATACAGAGAAGCAGGCAGTGCATGATGAGATATTTCTAAAATATGGCAAAGGCCAGTCAAGAATTTAATATTCTGTTTTTTCTTCCTTAGAACTTACTGTCTACATGAAAGAATTCAAAAGGTACATAATCATAAACTATGATACACATTGTCTTATTTTGTGAAAGAACAGCTTCAACTCTTCATATAAAAATTGCTTCACCAGGCACTTTTCAGGATTTATTTCCATCATTAAGAAACTCATAGCTATATTCTCTATGTGGCATCCAGTTGCTGACAGGAACACATTAGAGAGTTTGGGAAATTTTATGTTGAAAAGTATAAAGAAAAGAAAGCAAAAGAGAGGTGAATGATTTTTTTTACCTCTACTCCAAAACACATTTAAACACTAAAGAGCTCCTCATATGATCAGATTTTGACACACATGATTTTGAACATTCAGCCTCCAGAAATTATGAATAGATTCTTTAAACACAGCAAAATGTCGTATCAAGTAAGGTTTTTTTTTAAACAGGGAAGAAAATAGTTTCAATAATGATGAAAATTACAGCAACGACTTTTAATCCCCATAATCTTATTTCTTACCAAAACCATACACAAATATTAATTTGAATGAATCATAAGAGATTAACCCCAAAATATAAAACTAATTAACACTTTCAGAGACATGTGTGTGATCATGTGGCAAGAATAGTCAATTAGATGGGTATCTCAAAATAATAATTATGAAGCAAATATAGGAATATATGTTGTCAAATTTTAGGCTTTTATCTTCTAAAAAATAAAAATAAAAGTGTGAAGTAAAGTAAATAAAGTGGTGAGCTATATATTCTGAAGGAATAGTTGTAAAATATGCTTAAATAAAGAACTCATCAATATCACATAATAAATTCATATAAAAAGACAATACAATTTAAAATACACAAAAGTATACTCACAAATAAAAAAAATGGTTTAAAATAAGGAAATGGAAAAGTATTCAATCATATTGTTATTGGGGAGATAAAATTTAATGTAGCATATTCATGAAGTAGTTAAGCTTCTCAAACCTGGGTTGGAGTGATGGCTTAGTCAGATAGGTGCCTGTTGGGCAAGAATGAGTTTAAATCTCTTGTACCCACATAATACAAAGAGTAAGTGCAGTTGTCACCCCTGCAACACTAGCACAAAAGTACAGAGATAGGAAGACTCGGGAGCTCACAGTCCAGTTACTCTTAACAAACTTCTGAGCTCCAGGCTCAGTGAGAGACACTGTCTCAAATGTAAGGTGAAGAGTGATGAGGCAAGGTACCCAACTTGATCACTGGTCTTCATGTGCATCTGCATTTATATGCACATTTCCACACAAGCACTGCACATAATCTTATAATTTTTTGAAATAATAAACACTGGCAATGCGAAGTTTTGACAGGCGTGAAGGGAAACAGAAAGCTACCAAGGACTGGAATATTGAATATGGTATACAATAACCATTTGGAGAAACCCAACTGTTTTTATTTTTCTTATACATTTAAATATGGAATCACTGAATGACAAAATAATCTTGTAGATATCTACCAATAGAAATGGAAACAAGTCTAAGTAAGTATGTATGTGATAATCTACAAGCTTAAGAATACTTTTATGCAAACTTAAAACCCTATTTGTTTCTCAACTGGTGAAAAGATAGAGCACACTGTCATAGTCATACAAATGGCTACTGATTTATATATGTGTGTGAATTATATCTTATCTGTGTATATTTTGTGTTTTATTTGTTTAATCCTGAGAAGGGGCTACAATTCTATCAGTGTGCTATGAAAACCACATAATTTTAGAAACAGTTTAAATGTCAATTATTGTAATCTACCATCCCATTTAAGAAAAATAAACAGTGTTTATAGACTTAGATATATTGGAAAAATAGTAAATCATTGATTGTATAACATTACCCTCATTCATGTAGTCATTGGGGTCTTTAGCTTAACCTATTAAATCCAATAAGCAATATGCTGTTTAGATATACTTACCAGAACAATTGATAGAGTGAGTTATTTCGTTCTAAGCAGTCAAGTTTCTTGATAAAACTGCTTTGGAAAGTTGACTTATATTATGTTTATATTTTGTGTTTTAGACACATATGGAAATGATATATTTCCTTTACTCCTGTATTTAATATGATGATTGTCTCTACAAATACCCTTTCATTAAGTCAACTGAACAACTGAAGTAGCTTCTGGGAAGGTGTTATTTCCCTGTTGACATGGCTCTGATGTTATTTAACAGGCACATTTTTATAGCTTATTGACTATGCAACAGGGGAAACAAACTGCAAATTTGATTTAAATGATATCTGAGAAATGTGTCCTATAGTAGTAATTAATTATTTCATTCCTTGATAACTTTTCTAAATCTCTGGAGAGTGATAGCAAGAACATCTATTTCCTTTATTATTTTAACATCTGTGTTCAAGTCAACGTTCCTTTCTGAAGTGAGTTTGTTCTGCTGATCAACCCTCCCCAGAGTGCTTGATGTTTGCAAATGTGAATTGCAGTACATTATTTGAAATTTCTATGACAGAATATTTCTACCACATTTGTTTCTTCTTGTATAATCTGTGGTAAAATACATAGAATATGTAAGGGAAAAGAACCTCAGAATATGAAGATAAAGCACTGGGCAACACTTTAGCTGTGCAGAAAGCAATGGCACAGACTCTGCAACTCACATTATTATGTTTTTTTTTTACTTCAAACAGATTTATTAACAAAATTTGAAGGGTATAATAATTTTCAAAGAAAAATATTGCCTCTGGGAGGCAAGGGCTTTTTGTGTTGTGAGCCAAACCTGTCCTCTGTGTTTCAGATACCTCCCAACATCCTAGAGGGAATTGTACAACATGCTGCTTTTATTAAGGCTCAGAATTATTGAATCAAATGTGGATGTAAACCCTAATTTAAAAAATAATTAATAATACATTCTTTTAAATGTTTATTTTATTTTCCAAGTACCACTTACTGCTCCTTCAAAGAGTTTGACTTTGCTATACTCAGCAGAGCGCATTCTCTGTGTTGGTCTACACTTCCCTTTCAAAGAACACCAAAGCTTAGCTGACATTTGGTGTTTGCCACACACAAATAAGAATGTGTTGTTTTCCCCGCCTTGCACTAACTCAAGAAAAATCATTAGAAATGTGATATATGAATATATTTATCCTTCTAATCTATATTTTCTCCTCACTTGACGTAGCCTCATTACAAACGTCACAAATCTTGGTGTATATTGGGTATCTTGGCCTTTTTCTAATAAAAGATGGTGCTCAATTGCCTAGGCAGTGCAAAATACCCTTTAGGTCGTAAAAAGAAATGACTTCAAAATTGAGAAGCTAGTAAATAAGTCAGATGGAGACCCAAAGCAATTATCACTACAGGGAAAAGTCTTGTTTAAAGTCTATCTGGAGTTTTGATATTCAAGTAACCTGAAGGCAGGCAGACAAAAAATTCAACCCAAACATACACAAAAGCAATATGTCCATACTACCATGACTTTTAGGTAAAGTTATTTGTTGTAGAAAGTCCTAAACAGAGACAGTACTTATCATAACACCAACCTCAATCTATAGGAAATATAGCCATTTTATCTGTAATTTTATAAAGAACTAATTCCTTTCTATGACTAGTAATTTTCGCTGGTTATACAATACAATCAAATTTGGAACGGAAATTTTATTCAGTGCAAAGCACTATGCTTAATTTCATTAACGAGAAAGGTATTATGTGGTTAAAGCATAGAAAACCTTAAAGAAAATCTGTGAGGGAAATGACACCCATTTGAAAAAGGAAAAATGAGGTTTGCCCAATGGAATATCACTAAATATATTAACCATGCTTAGGGGTAGACCCCATGGCTAGCAATAGGTGGAAAACACCAGAAAAAAAAACTCAATGGAATTTTAGTAAACATTTTGTCTCATACATCTGTGCTTGGGAATTTTATTGTCTCACTTGTCCTTTGCTTTTATATTTTGGTTTATGGTTTCTGATTTTGTGCTTTTATGGGTTTTGCTTATATGTGGTATCTGCTTTTTGTGCTTTCTTTCTTTCTTTCTTTCTTTCTTTCTTTCTTTCTTTCTTTTTCTCTTTTTTGCCTGCTCTTTGCTTTCTAATGAAAGAAAAAAGAAAAGGCATGAAGTTGTGCCTGTGGGGAAGTGGATAGGGTCTGTGAAGAACTGGAGAAAGGTAAATTGTAACCAGAACATAATTCATAATATTTATCTTTAATTAAAAAATCGGTAAGGAAAAGAGACAATGTCTTTGAAAAAAAGAGAAAATCTATAAAGACAGTGTAGAAAGACACTGGGACAGAAGAGGGAGAAACCAAAGCATTTGGAGCAGGGCCTGGGGCAAGAATATTATCTACCATTGTCATGAGATAAAAAGAGAACATAAAATTATATTTATTATCGGGCGGTGGTGGCACACGCCTTTAATTCCAGCACTTGGAAGGCAGAGGCACGAGGATCTCTGTGAGTTCGAGACCAGCCTGGTCTACAAGAGCTAGTTCCAGGACAGGAACCCAAATGCTACAGAGAAACCCTGTCTCGATATATATAAATTCAAAAACTATCTTCTGAAAAGATTTAAATTGAAACCTTTGTATATGTACTTAAAACAATAAAAATTGTTCTTGTACATATTTAGAATTGTTTAACTGACAGTCACCACTATCAGGGATGTATCCATTTAATCTGCACTTACAATAATATTTTCTTCACATGATCTAAGATTGAGGCAGAGGAGCCATGGAAAAATTACTCAGAGGCACACAGTATCTATCACAAACTTTACTAAAATCACAATCCATTCACTTGGTTTTTTTTTCTTTTTTTACAGCACATGGTTTTTAGTTACTAAATTAAATGATTGAAATTTTTATTGGAGCCTAACATATAAAAGTGAATAAAATAATATCATGAAGTCATCGACCTTGCTTAGTGGATGAGTGTTGAAGGTTAAAAGGGAGGCAGCTAAATTTAAGATTTAAAAAGGGAGTGTGTCAGGGGAGGCATGCATTTTCAGACTGTGGAAGCAGCTTGTGCAAAGGCCTGGAGGTGAGTAGTGAGGAATACCTGGGGAATTGCCATCCATCATGAGGCTGATTATACTGTCATCAGAGGTGTCTCGGGGGAAGGAGGCACTGAATGTCACACTGTCATTACTCCTTTAAAATATCAGCAGTTATTAAATGAGATCTCAATTAAGCAGAGACCTCAATTAGTCAGATTTCATTTCCCAAAATATTGTTGTTAATAAGAAAAAGAAGAATGACAAGCATTGAGCTTGTCTTGAAACAGTCTCTAGGGCTAGGGCACAGTTGAGTCTCTGTATCTCATCTATTAGACGGTGCTAGATGAGGACATTTCTCTGACATGTCAGTAGAGAAGAAAATGCAGTTGGTTTTGTTGAGGGTTTGTTGTTGTGTTTCTGATTGTTTTAAGGTATAAAGAACACTGAGGCGGCTCAGGTGTGGAACTCTTTGAGGTTAAGAGAGAGAGCTTCAGGTGGTATTGGAAGGTTGCTCATCTAGTTTCATACCTTTCCTCTTACTTTTTGCTTTCTCTCTCTTTTCCTTTGTCTCTCTCCTTCTCCTTCACCTCCTCCCTTTTTCATCCTTCACTTCTCTCTGCCTGCTCCTCATCTCATTTTGGCTTTGGATTTTAGATAGATTTTCTTATGAACCAATTGGGTTTCACATTTGCAGCCTCTCTGCATCAAGCTCCTTCTTGAGTACTGGGATTATAAATGGATGTGGACATCATAGCTGTTTCTCTACATTTGAAACTGAGATATTCCTAGTACAGAGTAGGGACTGTGTGTATCTTTGAGTTGTTCCCATCCCCATCACCCTCAAACAGATTTTTCATTTATTTTTTATTAAAATATATTCTAATTACAATGTATTCTGATTATGTTTTTGCCACTTCCAATTCCTCCCATATCTTCTCCAATTTCCCACTCACCAAGATATTTATAAGGTATTGATGTACATATATTTAGAGCCTGTGAAGTCCCTAAAGAAGAAACCAGTGAGTTGGATGTACAGAGATTCAATTTGTGTTCCAGGCAATACTCAAAAATTTAGGAACCAGGAAGGTAAATGACTTAAGTCTGAAAGAGGCTGATTTGTGTGCACACCTAAATCTGTTATCTCAGTCCATTTATCAGAACAGAGCTACAAACCAGTACTTTCTGGAAGATTGAATGCTCTTTTATTAGGTCCAGGTATAAAAATATGTCATTAAGAACCTCTCTCATAGTCATACATAAATAAATACTTACCCACATGTCTGACAAACTAGCACTTTAGTCACACACACACACTTACCATCACAAGGTTGAAGCATAAATTTAATTATGTAAAAATTGAAAAATACTTAGAGCGATGCTCCATGACTACTTGCTAACCTCCTGTTCTTTGCAAAGGATGTTGATATTTAGATAAATTTCCATTTATCAAATGCATATTTATTAATATGTCTTCTTTTTCTTTCTATTATTTGCTATTTTGATTTGGTTGTAGGTGTATTCATTCAATATCACCCTGTCTTCCTTTCACTTTCCTTTCTGGTCATACTGAGTAAAACTTAGAGTTTCACTCATCTGAGTGAAGCACTCTGCCACTGAGTTACTGCCCCATCCCTATGTCTCTCTCAAATCAAAATATTTTTCCATCCTTAGTCTTAATGTCAAATACTGATATAATTTCTTCTTATTTAAATTTAGCATGACCTTCACCAGACAATTTACTTAGCAAAAGAAATAAGATTTATCAGAGTACTTCTATATCCACCAGATTAGAATTTCCACCACATTAAAATATTTTAAGAATTAAGCCCACCAGCCTGGGAGGGTAATACATGAAATTACACTTCTCCTGGTTTGTGTTTGGTTCACTTGCCTGTTTTTTGCTCCTTCACAAAAACACTGAGAATTTCAAAGAGTGAATGTGGGTTGATATAAGGATATGGGAAGATGGAAAATTTACCACGAATCTTTCAACTTCCCCCAAGTTAGCTATCAGATAATATAGACAAATGGCAAAGTAATCAAAATAATTAACTGAAGCTCTGCTCAGATGTCCCAACTACTGTTCTGTAACTATCATCTCAGAAGACTTTCTGGGATCCAGTTGAACTGAATATGAAGATTCTAGCTCTGCAGTTTCCCTCTGTGCATCTGGGTTTGAACACATTGGTTCCAATCACTGAAAAAAAAAATAGAAGCAAGGAAATTGTCTCTAAGTATAATAAAGTTCCCCAAATCCCTCCACATGAATCCCTGTTGCTTTGGGCAAGCAGTAAAGATATTTTCATTTTCAAGCTAAAATTGTCTTTTCAAGGTCATGGGGTTACTATGGAATTTCAAAAACATGCTTTCCATGAGGTTTTTCAATAAGTCTTCTGGTACACAAGGAAAAGCCATCAGTTTATTCACTCCCATTATCTTTCCTGACTCTTTATTGAAAGAAATCAAGGAAGGACAGTAAAATTGTTCTGAGGGTAAAATAAGAAAATAAATGCATTATATAATGGATTTAAGAGTAATGTGAAAATATTTCCAGTTTCACCTTCTTTGTAGGTCTTGTCATTTGTGAAACATGTCACAGCAGGACTCATAGCTCTGGACTGACCACTTAGGGGTTAAGAGCACTTGTTGCTCTTACAGAAGATGTGAGTTCTGTTATACATGGTAGCTCACAATCATCCGTAACTCCAGGTGCCGGGGATCTGAGGACTTCTGTTGATTTTTTGAGAACTAGGCATGTAGGCAAAACATTGATGCATGTGAAGCAAATAAAATAATTAAATCTAAAAGTGTGCCACCTGTAGAACAGAGACCAAAGAAAAGAAAAAGCATTAAATGCCATCCTTAATAAATGAGTTGTGGACTGTAATCTTTTGATTAATAGTCATATTAACCAATGGAGGATGAAGTACCATCTACACATTTGAAAGTTTCCTTATTCCTCAGTCTCTTATCCAAAGAAATGTCCATTTCAGAAGTTACTAAACTTTTGGCTAAATAATGCCTTAGAAAGCCATGATCATTTGTTTTTTGTTATATAAAAAATATTTGTGTCATTCATAGCCACCCAGGTTAGAGAGAAAAATGAGTGCTACCAGCTCCCATCTGGTCCAGAATAGCTACCATGTAAATGTGGAAAGTACACAGAAAGTTTGGGTACTTCATGTTATTTTGTTGTTTTTGAATTATTTGACTGCTGAGGAAAGCGCAAAAGCTGGTATAAATGCTGCTGGATTAATCTAACCTATACATTTTGAAAATGTTTTGACTTCAAATTTAAGTCAAAAGACATATTGCTTTGGAGAAGTTTTGCTTTTGTCTCTACAGGAAATGAGAGGCTATGGATTCATTCTTGGTTAAGAAAAACAAGGTTTGATTGAGGAAGAACCCTTGAAAAATGGCAATGAATAGCCCAGATGATCCAGTGTTTCATAGAACTTCTGTTGCAGTTTCTTCTGAGTTCTGCATCTAGAACAGTTTTAAGGTTGCTGACTGCGATGATCCAGCCTTACAGAGTACTCCAGTCAGGACTTGACCATAATCATACATTTTCTTTGGGTCCCTATAAGATTACCAGCATCCTCATTAAGCAGGAAGTAGCTTAGAAAACTATGTCCAAATCCGCCCCCACCCCAAACGGATTGTGAATGTTTGTTTTTGTTTAGTGTGTTGGTTATAAGTTGTTATAGACAATGGTCAGGAAAAGAGCTAAACAAAGAAGATTAGATTCAGCATCTTGCTTTGAAAAGAAAAAGGGGGAGCTGATATGGGACAATGCTTTTGTACAGTGTAAAGATTTGTAACTCGTGTTGGTTTAATAAAACACTGATTAGCCACTAGTCAGGCAGTAAGTATAGGTGGGACAATCAGACTAAGAGAATTCTGGGAAAAGGAAAGGCAGATGGTCAGTGCCACCCAGATACAGAAGAAACAAGATGAGAAAGCCTTACTGAAAAAAGGCATCAAGTCACATGGCTAAATATAGATAAGAATTATGGGTTAATTTAAGTTGTAAGAGGTAGTAAAAAGCCTGAGCAAGAGTCCAAACAGTTGTGTGCTTTCCTCCACAATCCATAACACTCTCATTATAAACAGATACTATTCTTGTTTCTCCACGAAGGAAATGGAGTAGATCTGGCTAACACAGAACTGTAAGACAAGCATCTTCAATCCCAGAGACAGGATGATGCTTGCAGTAATCACATCACATCAATCCTCCTCCCAGCTTAAAGACAAATGATTCCATATGGTTCTTTCCTCAAGGTCAGGCAACAGCCATTTATAGTGACTAGCATCTCCATGGTCTCACACTTGAACTTGCTCTGCTGTACTTCCATGCCCACCATTATGTTTCAATTAAGGAAATGTGCTGAGTTAAAATGGATTTCACTATTTCTGTGAGGAAACAAGGCAAGCCTTAACTTAGACTTGTAAGTTCAGAGGGAGCATGTTAATTAGACCAAGCATCAAAGTTCCTCATGGCCTGCTAGGAAGGCACAGTGATTTACATTGTGCTGCACACACACACACACACACACACACACACACACACACACACACAAAGGGAGAGAGAAAGGAGAGAGAGAGAGAGCCTTACCAATGAATTTACAGTACAGGAAAATGCTTTCCAAATTAGCAATGAGCTAAACTTCTAAACTTTTTGCATTGTCTAATATTTTCACAAAAGAAACAGTTCCTGCATGTGTCCAATTAATCACTTCTATGCATTTCATTTGGTTATTTGAATAATTATATGCTAAACAAAAGTTGGCCTTCTCTGCAAATTATAAGCAACTTTAAAATAACTTTCGTAAGATTCAAGTCATTTTTCATAGTTTTCAAAATTAGCCTCAATGTTAATATGAGAGCAAGTATTATGCAAAATGGAGTTTGCTGAAACTATTTTAAAGCTATGAATCAGATTCTGCTTTTTGCAAGAATTCACTTTAATTTAATGTAAGGTTATTTTATTGAAACTTAGATAAAACTATAAATATTTTAGCTACCATAGTAATGAGTGAGTATATTTATAAATCAAATAATGAAATTACTTATATCTGTATTTAAAAACCCCGTACTATAAGGCTTCAACTTTTATCTTTATGTCACAGACTTAAATAATGTCAGTTGCCCCTACAGAAAATTTTTAAATGCTATACAAGCCTCCTGGGGCCATTTTTTTTTTTTTTATTTTCGAGACAGGGTTTCTCTGTAGCTTTTTTTGGTTCCTGTCCTGGAACTAGCTCTTCTAGATCAGGCTGGCCTCGAACTCACAGAGATCCCCCTGCCTCTGCCTCCCAACTGCTGGGATTAAAGGCGTGCGCCACCACCGCGTGCGCCACCACCGCCCGGCCAGGGGGTGGGCCATATTCTTTTAGCCAAACTCAACTGAGCAAGAGAGAATACCAGAAGTGAAGGTCCAATGTGGTCTGTGAAAGACAGGTCTAAGTGATTCAACAGGTAGCTCTAAGGAGATAAGGAAAGGAAGAGGTTACTATGGAAACCAGGATGAAAAAAGCCAGATGATATAAAGTTCATGGTCAGAAAACAAGCAAAATGAGTACCAGCTACTGAAATCTTATAAAGTGTCAAATTTTAGCTGCTGTGTCTTGCCTCTTAGGCAAAGCCTCTATTTCTCTAATAAAAGCAGGTAATTATCAGTCTAATTTTGCTGCTTGGCATCTGAATATCTTCTAAAATGTTGTGTTATGAGGGAAAGTCTAATTTATTCAATAAATTTTATTAAGTGATAAATATTTGTGTCATAATATCATGGACTAATATATGTTTCTGCATTTCTCAAACTGCCTCACTATGGAAAACAAAGAATTATATTATTGGAAGCATAGTGCATGCCTTTTGAGTTACAGATTTATTTTCAAATGAAATCTGTAAGTACCATAGTTTCTAACAAATATCAAAAATATTTAATGCCAGATGAACTATTAAGCAAAATGAACTGACTACAAAAATATTTCTAACTTGCTTATGTAGCAGATGAAGTATAATCAGGTTCTAAAAATACTTTGGAGTCATGAGTCTCTGTTCTCATCTCTTATATTTAGGTATCGAAACCCTGAAATACTTGAAGTCTCAATGTTGAAGCATTTCAAGAGATAGAAGAAATTTAAAGGGAAATTGAGGAAGTTAGAAAATTTTTTATCAAAAACAGATTAAATTTGTTGTAATTTTTACAAAGTAGCACATTAGTGCATAAGACTAACCTCCTCTTCCATGTGTCAAGAATGAAAGGTGCCCATCATTTGTTTGATCATTTCATGAAGTTGATCAGTTCTGAGAAAGGGGTCTTTCACAATGCTTCATAACATATACACTCACTGTCTTAAGTCCTCCTTCATGACCTCAGTCAGGAACACATTTGCCTTGGTAACACTCACAGGCATTCACACATACATACTGCTGCAGAAGTGGCTTTTCTAAGATACAAATGTGCACAGGAGCTGGGAATGTCGACAGCCCTGTAAGCCTAGTGGTAGAGAGGACAAGACAGGAGTGTCATGATTTAGAAGCCAACCTTAGATACACTGTGAAATTCTTTCTCAAAAGAAATAAAAAGTCAAAATAATAAAAGAACAAATAGCTACAAATATAAATGTGCACAAGTCAGCAATTGTTGCAATAACTCTGCAGCATCTTTGTGGCTCAAGATTGCAACTTCTTGCTTATGTTCAGTTAGGAAATATCTGAGGATAACATTTTTCGTGTAAAAAATATTTTTAGATTTGTTTAATTTCCTGATAAGAGTGTTTTGCTTCATGTATGTATATAAACTTCATTTATGCCCAGAAATAGTTGTGAATCATCATATAGATGCTGGGAATTGAACTCAGGTCCTTTGGAAAGAGCAGTCAGTGACTCTAGTTGCTGAGTCTTCTTGTCAGCTTCCGAAGCTGTTTTGTTGTGTATAACTGCCAAACTGTCTTCTCAACTGGCTGGACAGTTTTCTTTTCCCACCAACAAGGAATGAGTTTCCCCATTGTTCTGTAGTCTCACTGTCTTGTGGAGTTTTACTATTTTTTATAGGCTTATAGTAGCATATATTAATTTTGTTGTTTTGCAATTCTCTAGTAAAATGATGTTGAACAGTTCTTCATTAGCATAACATCTTGATGAGGTATATATTTAGGTTATTGTCTGGCTTCCTTTTTTTAATTTACTGGTTATTGTTTTGGTTTTCACTTCTGGGCATATGTTCCATAACTCTTTCCCCAGAACATATTTTGAAGATTTTCTACTACTCTGGAATGCTATCACTTTCTTGATACTGTCTTTCAGGAGCAGAAATTTGATTTTTAGTTAACTCTTGCTTTCCAAATTTTCCCTCCTAGGTCATGTCTTTGGTGTTGCATTGAAAGTCACCACCAAGACAATGGTCAGATAAATTTTACCTTATATTCAAAGTGCTTCATACTATTGTATTTTACATTTAGATCTGTGATAGAGTTGAAAGATAACTTCGTGCATTTTTTTCAAAAAAAAAAAGTTTAAGTCCTCTTATTCTAGCACATTTTGTTGAAAAACAAAACAAAAAAACCCTCCTTTATTTTCTATTAGTTTAGTATTGTTTTGGCTATCCTCAGTGTTTTCTGCTTCTATATGAATTTTAAGGTATTTTTTGACAATTTCTGTTAAGATTCCAATGGAATTGTTATGGACGATTACACTGAACCATGTAAATTACTTTTAATAGGATAGCAGTTGTCGCAAAATTAATCCTACAAATTTTACCTTTCCTTTTTCTGATATCTTCCTCAATTTTATCTATTTAGTATCTTAATATTTTTATCAAACTATAAGCCTTTCAGTTCTTTCATTAGATTTATCCCAAATATGTTTGAGGCTGTTGTGAATTGAATTTTTTGCCTAATTTCATTCTTGTTTGGTTTGTCCTTTGCATACATAAGGGTTACTGATTTGGAATTGTTAGTTTTGCTTCCTGCTACTCTGCTGAACATGTTTCTAAGCAGTAGAAATGAAAATTGTATCATCTGAAAATAAGGAAACTTTAACTTCTTCCTTCCCTTCTTGTGTCCCCTTGATATCCTTCATGTTTATTGCTATAGCTGAGTACTCAACTATTATATGGAACAGTAGGAAAGAGAGAGTGGAAATTCTTGCCTTGTTCCTGATTTTCATAATAATGCTCTGAATTTCTCTTGGTTTATGAGTGATGACTGTAGACTTGATGTATATTGCCTTTAATATGTTTTAATTGGTCCCTATTTTCTTAAATTCTCTATGGCTTTTCTTATAAAGGTATGTTGGGTTTTTGTCAAAGGCCTTTTGTGCATCTTATGAGATGAACATGTGTTGTCTCTCCTTAAATCTATTTATATAGTAGATGTTTGGTGATTTACATATGGTGAACCATTTCTGTATTTCTGGGATGAAGATAATCTTGTTGGACAATTTTTATGATGTGTTGAATTCAGTTTCCAAGTATTTGACTGAAAATGTTTGTATCCAAGTTCATTGGAGATAACATTGTTTTTGCATTGGTGTCAAAGGTCAGTTGAGTATATCAATGAGGGCCATTTTCATGTCTCATTTATTATTCAATTGATCTCTTTGTTGAGTCTTTATTGAAAGTTTGTTTTACTCAATACTGCACTGAATATTCCAGTTCTTGTATCTTTTTTTCATAAAATTATATAATCACTTTGTCAATAGCTACAAAATAACTTAGAAAAATTTTGAAAATAAATTCATCGAGTTCACAGGTCAAAAGAATTATGCTGAGTCTACAGATCAAGCTTCTATTTCTGTAACCTATACCAAGAACAATATTTGCCACATTTTAATGATCTGATTAAATTTCACTGAATCTAAACATTCCTTAAAATATATTAAAAATGAAATATTTCCTGTCACTCCTCACCCTGAAGGTAGCAGGTTTTCATGGGCACTGATGCAGTAATATAATCAGCTCTTCCTCCCATAGATAAGAACACAGGAGAAGAGAGGAGGGAGCTGTGAACAACAGTTGTAGAAAAGACACCATACAGGGCAAAGACAAGCATAGTCTGCTTTGCTGATGTTCTTATATCAAACACTGAAAGGCATACTCTGATATAACACGGTCTGTAGAAATTTTGTAATACTAAATAAGGTTTTTGGCCAGAGATCAACATACAATTTAAGTACCCACCACAGCATCATTTATTTGCACCTATATAGTTTTTAAAATTATTATTATCCCTGAGTGGAGCTCTATCATAATTTCCCTTACTTTCTATTAAGGACCAGACAGTGTTCAGATGCCTGTTTACTCATGACTTCTTCTTGATCTATGACTCTCTAGGTGCCTTGGTTCTTAGTCTGTTTCCAAGGACCAGAGAATCATGATGTTTTGGGCATGCTGTAACTATTCAACCAATAATTGTTATTTAAAATAATGTATATTCCCTCATTCATATAACCAATAAGGATTTTGGAAACTCATATTTGTAAATCATTCTGGAATAAATTAGTCAAATGTAGAGACCAAGTCTACATTCTAATCCGAGTCTATAGAGTATCTTTATGGATGTTATAACACTCTCCTTATAAGGGCACATGGAATTATCATATTTCTCATCCATTGCAAACAAAACACACCCTCCAGATTCTAGTTCTCTTTCTTATTAGGTGAATTTCTTCCAATGTCACAAGATATCTTGCATCTCAGCACCTTAAAGACAGCTGTTATCCATTTCCTGAGTATTTTGGTTGCAGCTTCTGGTCTTCTGTTGAAAGGTTTTATTCCATTATTTATGATTCAACCTATTAAATGTCAATGGGGACATTCCCTGGATAGGTGTGTTACTGTGGTTACCGGCAGCTTTTCTCATCCCAGGAAGAGTCTGCCTTATGGAGTTTAGAATGGGTTTTTAAATCAGCAGGAACCACCGCACATGCAGAAGCACGGCTGTGTGAAGGGCACAAAGAACCTGCTATTATTTTCAAAACAGGATTCTAGGGTTTTCATTCTAAATGATAACTTATGGACAGTTGAAGAAAAATCCATGAAAATTAAAGAACCTTAATCACATGCCATAGATAGAACAGTGACTTTTTATTCTGTTGCTATCTTCCCCCACCACCAATAATGCATTTTTTATGAGAACGTCAAACTGGCCTTGTACCAGCAGCAAACACTACTCAACAGAACAAATGTGCCTCTTTTGTTAAATTACAGAAACAGTGAAAGATTTATGATTCTGTTGGACAAAATCCTTTTGTTTCAAATAGTTGCCATTTTTTCCATGAAGAAATCAGACACCTTGTTGGTGTTTTCTTATAGTAAACATAAGGTCACTGAAAGGAAACAGGCTAGATGAACGATCACCACGGTATTAAATTACTTCCATCTGCAAACACTGTAAATCCTGTAGACATAAAAAGGAGAAGTTATGGTTGGAGCTCTGAAGTGTCATGTTTTTGGACTTGAAAAAAGTCCTTCTGCTAAGGACTTTATTCTACTGCCAAGATTAAGAAACATGAAGTTGTGGTGCAGGAACTGGACCGTGTCAAAAGCATTCTGCAGTAGAAATCTCACTCACTCTCTCTGCTGCTCAGTCTCTTTTGTTCATTCACTTGCCACATTATCTAACTTTCAAGTTTATATTGGAAGAAATTACGTGAATTAGAGTCAAAGTCCATAGCATTAGCTCTCAACAGAACTCTTACAAAACATACAATTAGTCTCTTCAGTTTTTCTTTCCGCTGATTATAAACTGTTCATGTTAGGATAAAATTCAAAATGGTGTCTTTTCAAAACGAGGCCACTTACATGTGAGAGCAATTAATGTTATTTGCAGTTGCAGTTTTTCTAAATTGTATGGTAGTCTTTAAGTAGGATTTAGATGCTTCATCTAAGGTTATTAGCTGTTACTATAATAGAGAGCAATGCCTCTTGTTGCTAGGCATCTGAACTCAATTCTCAGTTTGCACAAATTTACTCCTATGTGAGTTCCACCATGAGAGCCCAGGCACTTGCTTCTGAACCTCTTCAAAAGCCAAAAGCGGGATACATGATAGAGTCAGCTATCTGTAGAATGTGAATCTGAAACAAGAGATTCATAGTCACCTGCTGATTCAGACCTCATTCTGATGATGCCAACCCAGTGGCAATATAATGGGAACAAAAACAACACAGTGACTAACAGAGGCAGCGGGGCATGCTTGTGTGAACATTAACTGCTGTTCCTTCATCACCATTCAAACACTTATTATCTTGGAAAATAATAATCATCAGTTTACCACAGTTCCTTTATCCAAAACATAGGGATAACAATAGGAGTATTACATGATACTTGGAACTAGATGAACTAATCTGAGTTGTCACCACGTGGTACATGGGCAGAGATTTGTTGGCATTACCATGGATACAGAGTTGATGCCTCACCTAGGGTTAACACACTCACTGAACTATCCTGCTTAGGCATTCTTCTCAATGAATTCTTTCCAATACTCTTAAAGTTCATTGATTAAGAGATGTTTCTTAAGTATTTTTAGTAATAAGCAGCATAATTTTCCACTGAATGCAGCCAAAATTTCTGACAAGTCCATCTGTAGGCTGTGTTGGCAACAAAACTCTCTTATGCTCGAAACACTTCAAATCCCAAAGAGGGATGTTTGTGAGAAACCCTCCCAAGGGTTCCTTTTGTGTCCTGCTATCAAATACATAAACAAACAAAATCTGTGTTTCATTCTGACAATAGCCATCCTGGCAAGAGTGCCAAATGTATCTTTTCATGCACTACAATCAAAGGGTGACCCAGAGTTTGGAATTCTGGAATTCCAGAGTTTGGCTACTCAGTCAGACAGGCTGAAAATCTGAAGCAATTATGTGACTGGAGAATGGGTTTGTAAAGTTCTGCTGGAGTTAGGATAGAAGAGCAGTTTTTTCCATTTGCTTTTATACCTATGAAACCGCAGAGTTGCCTATGTGAAGGACAATGGAGAAACAATTACAAGTTCACAAGAACAACAGGGATCATCCAATCCTACAAGCACAGGGCAGAGGTGACAGTTCTGTTTCGCTATTGTCCTCACAGCCTGGAGATATTATGGAGAGATTTTCCATGTAGAAACACCAGTGTAAACCACATAGCTTACTGTCAAGATACATGCTGTTAGTTTAAGGATTCCAGAAGGTTGTCTGGGCAACCGTAACACCAGAAGCTTCTTAGATTCTATTGTTGATAAGATCTCTTGTCAAAACTTCTGAAGGAAAGAAGAGAGGTAAAAGATGATGTAGAGAAAAAGTTCTAGCTGCTTCAAAGAAGACCGTGTGGTTTGTCTGCCTTATATAGATCTTCTTAAAAAAGAAAGACAGCTGTTTGCTGAAGGAAGGCCCAGACTGCTGTGGCCAGTCACTGCAAGCCACTAATTACAGTTTCAGATGTATCTGAGAAGGCAATTTTTTTTCACATCTATCTCATATACTTCAATATCTTTAATTTCATCCAAGTATGAACAGTTTCTCATGACCTCAGATTAACCCAGATGAAACAGCTATCTTCTCTATCACATTGTCTATAAAGTCTATAGACATATAGCCTACAAAGCATATATCTCTATGATCATTACTTACAGAGGTTGATTAGCATACCTTGGATTCCCATCCACAAAATGTACAATCAAAGCCACACACATTTGATAGCAGTTAAATGGAAAAGTGTTTTCATATCCACAATGGTATGTTGTGACTAGGGCCACACAATGAGGCTAGAAAACAACAGAACAAGACATAATCCACCTTGGCTCTTTTTTACAGTCAACTAATGTTTGCTTAAAGGATCCTTAATATGTATGGTCTTATATTTCTAAAACAATCATTAGTTTCTGTCTTTAAAAATAAGAAAAGTGATAAATATCAGTTTTGAAGAGGTTTCCCAATGTAAATCATATAATTTATAAATCAATAGTGAAATGTTTTATAGTAATATACACATAACAAGAAAAAATATCTGTGGGAAAAAAATCACACTGTTAAGTCATAATGGAATATACACTTTATTAATGTGTGTGTGTGTTTTGAGTTGCATTTGACAAACATTTCATATAAGATGTTTGAACATGTTTGATTAGTAATATTATTGAACATTCAACCCTGCAAAATGCCAAGATAATCATAGTAACAACCAATAGATTTTACAGATAAGGTCAAATCCCAGGCAGAGCTAAAACAAAGGTCCAGGGGAGAGGCAAGAATCAGTGTTATATTAACTGAGATGAAGGCAGTGTGTGAATTTCTAAGCAATGTTAGAGGGTTAGGTACTTCATTATACATTCAGTGGAAACCATCTACAGGATTTAGAGGCAGAGTAACGAAATAAAAGGCACAAACTAAACACTATAAAAGAAACTAAAAAAATCCAATTTTACTTCAATATACAAAAGAAACACAGTAAAAGAAACAATCACAAAATGGGCTTGCAGTTAGGTTCTCTTGACTTCATTTCAATCCACCTGCAATAATATTGCAGTGGCTGTTAATGCATTTTTTCTGACTCTACTATTCGGATACCAAATATTGCATGTTAAGTAGACTATTTGTTACATTTTTGTATCTTTTTCTTTTTCCATCTTTTCAAAAGTGGGTTCCACTGTGCAGACCTTATTTGCAGGATTTACATATGACTGATATGTAACAAAATACAAGTGATCTATGAATCTCTTAATATGACACTGTCTTAACTACAGAATTGGACAAGTCTTTCATTCACTTGTCATTCAGTTAGCAGACTCTTTACACAGTGATCTTCCAATGACTTCTGACATTGATGACTGCCTATGGCAAAGCCATTGCAATATATTGTGCTTCTCTGATATTCTTATAAAGTAGAGTGATGCTATTTTTAGTTTGTTGTAAAATGGGCTGCTGAAACCCAGAGGAAAGGAATTAGCTCATATCCGAATGAAGGAAACCTAGGAGATAATTCAGCAAATTTTGTGCCCTAAAAATATGTTTAAACTAATTAAAATAAAATTTATTTTCACTGTTTCTGTGTCAACCAAAGGCATACTGTTTTTTTTTTTTTATGTTGGCATACAATAGAGTCCCACAATCTCCCGGAATGGAGTACAACAAAGGTTTATTTATGTGGGGATAAACTCACAGAAAGAGTAGCAATCACAGTCCTCTGCGTGCACTGGAAACTGGAAATGAATCCAGCAGCCAAGAGGCCCATGCACGCTTTTCATCTGCATTTATAGTACATGAGACCACGCCCGAAGTGGGCCAGTATCTGAAAGGCTATTGGCTGAAGAAGTTTCCACAGCATAGCTATAAAAGATGTTGCCTTTGAGGCTTCTGCAGGAGAACTAGAAATGGAAGTACCGTGGGGCTGCAAGTCTTCCAGTGGTCTTCTAGGCAGAGTCCAATGTCAACAGGTCTCCAGAACTGGATTACTTTCACATGAAGAGAATGTCAAAATTCTATACATTCCTTAACTTCCAGAGGAGACACAACAAAAAAATGACTACAGGATTATTTCAGACAAATAGCATTTACCACTCAAACACACGCACACAGTACACATTTACACACACTGTCTCACAAACTTAGTCACACACAGTCTCTCTCTCGTGCTTTCTCTCTCTCACACACACGTATTTTGCAGAAAGGATTGGTGAGAAATGTTTATGATTATTTGTACGTTATTGATATCTCTTTTCCTCTTTTTTATATTAATTAGTTATAGATTTTTTTCTGGGTAAATATATATGTTGAGACTTAAAAATAAATTATATTGAATGGAGAATTGGCCAAATTAAATGTTTGAAATCTATAGTTTAAATAGATGAATTGGTTCTCTGCAACCTATTGATTGGTTTCCACAGAAATGGATTCTCTGATTAACTCTCTGAAGTTAAGTATAATGTAAAAATCTTAGAGCTATGATCACTGGTACCTAATCATTTATTTTTGGTGTGCTTTATTGGTTTTTTAAATAATCAGGCATTCCTATAGATTATGGTGGGTCACTTTTATGTTGATATGAACTAAAGTATCAAAGCAGAATTTATACCAATACCCTTAGGTCAGACAAGGGAGAATGAGGTAATACATAGATAATTCTTTTGACTCTATCAAGAATTCACATGACTTGATATTTAAAGGAAGGGAAGAGAATGATCCATTATTCTATTAAACGGGCATCTCATTAAGAGTAATAATAGAAAAAATTAGAGAGGATGAGAAGAGTAGGAATAAAAGAAAATAGAAGAAATCATCTCGAGCAAAATGAGTTTAGAGGAAACACAGAACACACTCAATATGAATATAGTTTGGGACAAAGGTGAGTGGAATTTCATGTACAAAGAAAGGAATGAATAAGATGCCTACAGGACCTTTTTCAGCTATATGGTAAAGATATTAGACCAATACATTAAAACATAATAATAAAAATAAAATGAAAGACTGGATTTTTTTTAGCTATGTGATATGATCATTAATGGATTGTCTTTAAAGCACATTCTAAGGCTTATCCTCTAACTGCTGCCGAGAGTTACTCTGAATCAGAGAAATCCAGACAATGCAGTTCCAAACCAGACTTAACAGTGACAATGGGCAGCTAAAGAATTAAGGGACACTACCATTTAGTGTTTTCCACAGTGAACCTTACTATATATAGTAAGCATGAATAGACAGAAAAAGCTAGTACTTTTTGAGTCCAGTAACATAATTTCCTATTCACTATACAGCCTGAATCTTTAACCTAAGTTTTTCAACTTGCTTCTGCTGGGTGAAAATAAAGAGTATTAAGGACAAGACACAGTTGCGTGTTGAGAGGTACATAGCCAGTTGTTCAGTGAGGTCAGTCTCTCTGTTACCAAAATTCAGCAATGAACCTGGCCATTATTTAAACATTTGGTGAGTGGATCATCCAAAACCTCCCTGCTTCTTCTACATTGTCCTCAAATCAGAATTTTCTTTTCCACCTGAAGAGTACACAAGAATTGTGTTGTTAGAATATGAGCAAATCTGGTATAGTTTTTGCTCCTCTAGAATTTGACACAACATAAGCAGGCATTATTTAATTTGGTTTTGTTAATTAAAACAATGAATGAATATACAAACGGATTCCCCCCCCCAAAAAAAAAAGTAGGATGATGATGAAGCTAATAGTTTGTCTAAAGTTGTGGTGGTTTGAATAAGAATGAGCCTCATAGGCTCATAGGCTTGAACGTTTGGTCACCATTTGAAATGACTGGGAGGTGTAGCCTTGTTCAACAAAGTCTGTCACTAGAGGTTTTCAAAAGCCCAAGCAAGACCCAGTGACTCTCTCTTCCTGCTGCCTATGGATCCTAATGTAAACGTTTAGTTTCTTCTGAAACAGCATGTCAGCCTGCATACCGCCATGATTTCAGCCATAGTAATAGACTAAACCTCTGAAACTGTGAGCCAGCTACAATTAAATGTTTTTATTTAAAGAGTTGTCATGATCATGGTGTCTCTTCAAAGCAATAGAACACAGTATAACAAAGGTCTTTGAGTAAGTAACCATTAAACAAACGTTAAACAAAACTGTATTCATAACCATAATCACTGTTCTTAGTAGGTACAGTGATATGGAGAATAATCTAAGGAGTTTGTATAGTTAAGTCAGGTGCAATAAGTTGGTGGGCTTCACTTAGTGGAAGGGGTCTTGGGCATATTTTCTGCCTCATTGAAGAAAGCTTTATTGTAGAAGTTAGTTGTAAATTGATCCTTGAAGAAGGCCATCCAAAAATAGCGCAACATGTGAAGGCCAACATGCTGTTTCTTTCACTTCCCCAGGCTACTCCCCTATGAAAAATATTTTGATTTACTTGGTTCATTTCGTGTGATGGCAGCATGAATTATCACTTCATAGCGGACATCAGCAAACGTCCTGGAATTTACCAGTAAAACAGAGCGAAACTGAAACTATTTTGGCCTCCGTCTGGCTTCCTTGAAGATAAATGATGATGATGTCAGTGCAATTGGAAAGAATATTAAATCAGAGGCTGAAAATACCTCATGATTCCAATTCCCTCATATCACAGGGCCTGTGTTCTCACGAACTCTGAGATCTGGGATGACTCTCCCACTCTCATGCTCAAAAACCAAAGGGCTTTCACTGGGTTAATGCTGCAGTGGGTGGAAAAACAGCCTTCTTCACTCATCTCTGCTTTTGTCCTCACAACTGGCTGTATCACTCAGTGTTCTTCCTGATATTTTCCACACATAACTCAGCAAATACCACACAGGAGACACTATAGGCTCACTAGGGAAGGAAGCAAATATATACCATGAATATAATAATCCTGGCTTCTTAAAGCTTTGTTGCTGTTGTTGTTTACTCTTAGAAATTCTACCACACTTTTCCCTTCTTGTGTATGTGAGAGAGATGTGCACTGGAAGAGAGCACCAAGTGTTCCATTGCTAGAATATGCACAAATCTGACATACTTTTTACTACTGTAGAATTGGACAGAAGCAGACATGTTACTTAATGCAGTTTTGTTTAGTAAGGCAAAGTGGGTTAACCGCAGGGGAGCACACATGTGTGTATATGCCTGTGGTGGCCAGAGCTTGATGTGGGGATTCTTCTTCAATTACTCTTTACCTTATACACTTAGGTAAGTTTTCTCTTTTAAAACTGGAACATGCTCATTCTGCTAGTCTTGCCAGTCAATTTACATGGGGATTCTTCCTTTATCTTCTTCCTAAGCATTAAAAATACAAGACTGTCACACCTACCTGGCACTTACAGAGGTGTTGGGGGTCTGACCTTCACAACAAATACTTTACCCAATCAGTCAATTTCCAGCCCTCTTTTCTTTGAGGTATGTGTTGTTGTTTTTTTGTTTTTGTTTTTACTTCTAGCAAGAATATTCTGATAATGATAAATTTGTGAAAAGATAAATAGCTGTTTCAGATTGACACAAGTTCTTTCAGGACAAGAGTGAACATTTATTGTGCCATTATCTGCAATATATCTAAACAAGGCTACTATTTATGAACTATTAGGGATGCCCTAATACCTGGATGTTATGACTATGTTGTAGTATAAAATGTATGTGACAATATGACTAATGATTATGAATGGGCTCTGTAACCACATGACCTTTATCAGAGGAAGGTGGGCGATGGGAAATGGGGAGTATGCGATGCTAGAAGAGATTGGGATGATACACCAATAAGCCAAAAAACAGAACAACAACAAATAATGGCAGACAATAGACTCTGACATCTGGAAAACTGAAAATTAAATCTTCCTGTAGCCAACAGAGAGGAATATTTTTACTGATAACTTGCTTTTAGCACCACAAAATCCTTTTTAGAAATTTTTGCTATGATAGTTCAAGATAACCTCTTTGTGTCATTTTATAATACAGAGTTTATGATCATCTGGTGCAGCAGCAATTGTAACTAATATACTTCATGCTATATCATGATGGAATCCTAACTATCTGAGGAGATATTAACTGAAATTTACATAGCAAGTAAACAGTGGGGTCTTATAAGAGACCATGATTTTTCCATAGGACTATGGAATAAATAATTTGGTCCAGATTTCTTTTCTTACTCTCTGATGTCAACCAGATGATTTTCTCATGGACAAGTGATATCTGCAGGTTTTCATAAGATAATTCTGTTCATTGGGGTATTATATGCATGAAGGATACTACAATGTTTGGACTGTCCAGATTACATTAGGTTGCAGAGTTTTTCTTTGTTCAACTAGAAATTTAGGGATTATCTACTTTTCAAGGCAAAAGTAAAATTTGGAAGTCAAGATTTATTTTAATGTACAAAACCCTGAGCCTCAAACCAATATCATTACCAGTGTTGGAGTCTGGTAAAACCAGCACAATTATTTTGTTTCTTCTTTACAACTTCAGAGGGAAGTTACCACAACACACAGCCTCATCGGTCATAAAGTGGCTTAAGGGATGCTGAAGGCTGATGGAAGTGATCCAAATGGGCCCTTTCTCCCTGAGCTACTGGGGGCTATATCCAATATATCTAGGGGAAGCTTGGCCTTTATCCTGCAGAGATGCAATCTGATTTATGGCAGAGCCTACTGTGATGCTTGCACAGCCTACTCCCCACTTCAGCAGTGGAGAACAGCTGCAAGGAAATGTACCCCACACCCATTCCAAAGGTAGGAAGAAGACTGTCCAATACATGGCTTACTGATCTGGACCTGATGTGCACACCAAGGCTTTCAGACATAAGAAGTTATTCCTGTACTACAGCTTATGGAGATCCTTCTGTAACTCATTTCAGATAGTCAAGAAACGAAAAATAATTCTACCATGTTCAAGGAACTCAGCTCGATTATGCTGAAGCACACACATTCATTATAATTGAGCTCCTCCTCATCTAAGTCATGTGTTAATCATAAATAGAAATGAATGGGGATAGGAACGTCTGAAGGCCCTGGATGCACAGTAGCACATTAGCAATCAATCTATTTTAGCAAAGATGACTTCATGGATTTAAGAAAATCAACAATAAAGTTTCATTTAGATTGTCTCCCATTGGTTTTCCTACTCCTCTCTGCCTCATCAAATGTTTTCAGTAGGAGAGTAAATCATTTTAGCCACTTGTGGATCTGATACCTCTCAGGTTTAATCAGGTAACAACTTGCATTATCTATCTATCTATCTATCTATCTATCTATCTATCTATCTATCTATCTATAAACCTCATTGTTAAAATGTATATCTGGCTGGGAAGGAGATCAGGAGAAGGGCATGGAAGGAGAACCTAGTAAATGGAGAAATTGACAATACAATGCATGAATGCATTTCTGTAAGAACTCATGATTTAGTGTTGCAATATGCAGGGAGCAAAACAAAACTGCAGAATCATTACCATGAAGTTATCACCATGTGTTGTTGGAGCCACTTATTCATTCCCTGGCCACCCAGACTCCCAAAATAATCACACAGAAACTATATTATTTAAATCAGTTCTCTAACTTCTTATTGGTTAGCTCTTATATCTTAATTTAACCCATTTCTATTAATTTGTGTATTGCCATGTGACTGTGGCTTACTGGCAAGGTTCTGGCTCATCTGTTCCTGGCAGCAGCTACATGGAGTCTCCAGATTCTGCCTTCTTTCTCCCATCATTCAATTTAGCTTTCTCCACCTAGCTCCACTCTGGCAAGCCATTGGCCAACAGAAGCCTTTTTATTCATTAACCAACAAAAGCAACACACATACAGAATGACTTCCCACACCAACCATGTTCTCATTTGAGATGTTTTAGTTGTATGTGTAGCTGAGTGGTACTTACTTGTGCAACATGTACACCTGGAGAGAAATATTAATACAAACATAATTTTATGTGAAAATGCTGATAGTAAACAGTGGTTAGCAAACAAAACTCATCATCAGAAGGCAACATAAGTTGTGTTTTCTAATTTTAAAATATAGGAAGAGAAATGTTGGAGAAAGGTTGGCACAACAGTCATTCTTATATACATTGCATCCCAAGTGTCTCCTCTACATCTAAATATGAAAGCAAATTCACCCAAAGTAGAAGAATGCTTGAAGCAGAGTTTGTAAGACAATGATTCCACCACTTTTATTTTAATGATCAAATTATGGTTCATTTGTATTCAGAATCAAAGAAATTTTTCTTTGAAAAAGATAGCAAAAAGATGAAGAATTCATTTGTATGATAAAGCTAATTTCCCCCCCAACTCTGCCAACTTTCTTTTTTCTGCATCATAAGGGTTCCTCTGCATCAGTCCCCTAGGATGTCCACAATTGCTCATGTGTGCTACATAGAACTCTTGGGATCACTGATTCCTTATGAAGCCATATTCTGTTTGTTATCTGTCACCATTCCTCTCAACACAGCGCTAGAGTGTCACCCTCTTCCTGAGAAACATGACCTGTACTTGAACAATATAGTTAAGGATAACACTCCCTTGATTCCAATTTACACACACACACATATATGCAAACTTCATATATATATACCTATCTCTCTCTCTCTTGGTCTATGGTGCTTCAAGACAGGCTTTCTCTGTGTAAAGCTTTGGCTGTCCTGGAATTCACTTTGTAGACCAGGCTGGTCTGGAACTCACAGAGATCCACTTACCTCTGCTTCCGGAGTGCTGGGACTAAAGGCATGTGCCATACCTGCTAGGTCTAATGACATCTCAATAAGTCTTAAAATAGAGGCAATACAAAATAAATAAGTATAGGATAATGGTATGTTTAATAAGTAGAAATTAAAGTGATTAATAATACTTTTCACACTTTATCACCTACTTTAATTATTTTGATAATTTCACATTCTTTCAACTGAAGTTTGAGTAACTGATATACGATCAGATAAACACCTATTATATATCTGTCTGATATATGAGGAAAGGAGGCTTACAAATATTAAATATACAGAGCTGGTAAGAGCAGGAACTAGGATTTAAATTCAGAATATTTTAATCACAATATCTACTTTTTATTCAGGGAAACTTTATAAAATTTCTTAACCTAGCATTTTCATTTCAAATATGTTCAAACCACTGTAAAAGCATTGTTATCACAAAACACCTTGATGGGTATGATTAACCTTATTTGTACTTGAAGAAAATAAATTAAAGAACAGGCATGAACCAAGATAGAATTGGGAATTATACCTATTCATAATCTAGAGTACTAAATAGTAAATGATGTGTCAGTATGCATTCACCACTTTTCTAATATTAAATGTGTAAGTTGTTTTCAATATCCTGATATTAAAAGTAATGACACATCATTAATCTTTATCAGAATTTTTATTGTTTTTATAGCACGTTCAAAAGAAATACACTAGGTCAAAAATTATGTCATATTGCCAAAGTTATTTTTCTTTTCCTTTTTTTAAAATATATTTATTTATCACATAATATATCCTGATTACAATTTTGACTCCCTCTATTCCTCCAAGTTCCTACCCTCCCAGAGAGATCTACTCTCTGTTTCTCATTACAAAGCAAATAGACTTTTAGGGGATAGTAATAAAATGAAATAAAACATAAAATAAAACAAAAAACTAACATTAGAATTGAAAAAAAAACCAACAAACTGGGGGTATCTTGATTAGTAATGTCAACTCATCACAAACCAGATTTATGTGAAAGGAGGGTATCTCAATTGAGAAAATGCCCCTATAAACTCCAGTTGTAAGGCAATCTTAATTCATGATTGATCAGGAAGGGTCCAACCCATTGTGAGTGGTGTTATTCTTGTGCGGATGGTTCTTTGTTTTATAAGAAAGTAGACTGAGCTAGTTCTGAGAGAAAGCCAGTAACAGCACCTCTCCTTGGCCTCTGCATCAGCTCCCATCTCTTCCTTCTGAGTTCCTGCCATGATTTCCCTCAATGATGGACTATTATCTTGCAGTGTAAGCTGAACTAGACACTTTCCTCTCCAAATTGCTTTGGTTATGGTATTTCATCACAGCAATACTAACCCAAACTGGGACATAAGTAAAAGAACCTAAGAAAAGGCAAAAAAAAAAAAAAGAAGAAGAAGAACAAACTCAGAGACCTATTCTTTCTACATGGAAATACCATATAAACACTATGTTGGATAACATCACATATACACAGAGGACCTGGTGCAGACATGGGCAAGCCTTGTGCATGCTGCTTCAGTCTTTGTGTATTCATATGAGCTTTTATCATGTTGATTTAGAAGGTAATCTTTTCTTGGTGTCCTCTGTCCCCTGTGGCTCTTATATTCTTTCCACCTCCTCTTCCCCAGGGTTCCCTGAGCTCGGACAGGATGAATTTGAAGGAGATGTCCCTTTTAGAGATGAGCATTCCAAGACCTCACTCTCTGGATAATGTCTTGCTCTGGGTCCCTGAATTTGCTCCCATCTGCTCTAGATAGAAACTTCTCTGATGAATGCTGCCTAAACATTGATCTATGGGCTTACCACAATGTTATGAAGTGTCTTTCTTGCTACATTTGTTTGTTTAAGGAGAGTACTATTTGTTTTTATCCTAGACAGCTGAACTACCTAGTCTTTAGACATGCAAACAGTTTTAGGTATGGGTGCTATCTCATGGAGTCAACTGTAAGTTAAGTCTGATATTGGTTGGTTACTCCTACAAGCTTTGTGCAACCATTGCACTAGCCTGTCTCACAGGCAGGACTAAAGGCTTTATGTCTATACCAGTGCAACATTTTGTGTTCAACGAGCTGAGCAGATGCTGCCTTTAGCAATGAAAGTAGAGAGCAGCCTATAGTTTTGAGCAAAGACCTGGGATGTGTGTGTTTCTATGTCGTCCCTGTGACCAACAAGTCAAATACATGTAACTCAATTCTGGGACTAGAAAAATCACTTAATAACAAGAAATAGCCAGTTGGAAATCTGTTTTTCCCATTTTGGATGACCAATTTCATTGTTTTCATAATAATCCTCCTGTTCCAGCCTCATTTATCCATCCATTACTATCCATTCCATTTCCCTTTCAGAATGAAATCTATCTATCCTATCTAGACCCTTAGTTTATACCTAACTTCTGTTCTGTGGCTTGTTTATCATTGACTTAGCAGCTAATATACACATGTAAGTAAATGTATACCATATCTGTGTTTCTGGTTCTAGGATACCTCATTCAGGATAACTTTTCCTATTTCCATCAATTTACCTGTAAATATCATGATTTCATTTTTAAAACAAAGGAATATCATTTCAATGTGTAAATGTACCACATTTTCTTTATCCACTCATCTGTTGAGGGATGTATAGGTTGTTTCCAGTTTCTAAAGTTTGCACTCCCATCAGAAATGCATGAGCTTTCCTCTATATAGTCACCAGCATGAGCTGTCACATATTTTATTGACTTTAGCCCATTCTGTCAGGTGTAAGATGAACTTCCAACATAGACAGAGAAGTTTCTGTCTCACCTAGTCCTACAGCTGTTCAGTCCCAAATAAAAAAACAGAGGTGTATATTAATTATAAACTGTTTGCCCTATTGCTCAGGTTTATTGATAACTAGCTTGTACAACTTAAATTAACCCATAATTCTTATCTATGTTTAGCCACAGAGCTTGGTACCTATTCTCAGTAAGGCATTCTCATCTTGCTTCCTCTCTCTCTGAATGGTGACTGTGTCTCTAATTTTCCTCTTCCTAGGATTCTCTTAATTTGGTCACCCTGCCTACACTTCCTGCCTGGCTACTGGCCAATCAGTATTTTATTAAACCAATATAATTGACAAAATGCTACAGCTTACAAGAGCATTATCCCATAACATTTCAAAGTAGTTTTGATTTGCAATTTTTTTTTTTCTGATAGCTAAGGATGTTGAATATTTCTGTCTTTCTTTGCCATTTGAGTTTCATTTTTTTTGGAGAATTCTGGTTAGATCTGTATCTTATTAATTGTATTATTTGTTTTCTTGATATCAAGCCTTTTTTCATTCTTTATATACTTGGAATATTAGCCCTCTATCAGATATTTAGTTGGTGAGAATCTTTTCCCATTTGTAGGCTGCCACTTTATCTGAATGATGGCGTCCTTTGCTATGCAGAAGTTTTTTAGTCTCTTGAGTTTCCATTAATTAAATTGTTGATTTTTCAGCATGTGCTGGTGGTGTTTTATTCAAAACATCTTTTTCTGTGTGATTGAATTCAAGGGTATTTCCACTTTCCATTCTGGTTTTATGTAAAGGTATTTAATCTCTTTTAAGTTGTGTTTTTTACATGGATATATATGGATTAATTTGGATTTTTCTATGTGTAGCCCTCCAGTTTGGCCAGCAACATTTACTGACAGCTCTGTCTTTTTTTTAATGTGTATTTCTGGCTTTTTAACAAAATTCAGGTGTCCACTGGTGTGCAGATTTATGTCCGGATCTTCAATTCAATTCCATTGATTGATGTATCTGTTTTGTTGCCAATATCCTTTTTTTTCTTATTACTCTTGCTTTCTAATACATTTTTAAATTGGGAAAAATAACACTTCCTGCGGCTCTTTTTTTTTTTATTTAGGGTTATTTTAGCTATCTTAAGTTTTCTTGTAAACAAAATCTCTTAATATTCAGTTACATAACTAACATAAAATTGAACTTTCTCATCTATAGCAAACAAGGATAAATATAAATCCTAAATCTATTTTTAACCCATCAGGAATCCTGATAAACAAAATAAAATATTTTTAAAAAGAACCCTGATGTGCATTTCTGAAATATTGGAGAAAAGAATTCTAAAACATTCTTCAAAATGTTAGCAGGGGCTTACTTGATGCATTAACTCAGGATGTAAATAATTCTCTTTCTTCCCCTCCTTTTCTCCCTTCTTCCTTTTATTCTTCCTCCTCCTCTTCTCTTCCTTATTTTTTCACCTCTCTGCCCCCCTCTGTCTGTCTGTCTCTCTCCAAACCTTCTATCTTTCTTTTTATAACCTTACTTTGTACCTCATATGTTGGTGTCAGAGGCTTTCTGTGAAAATACGAAGAGCATATTAAGGTTTTGTACAATATATTCTATATAATATAAAATAATAGAAATTTTATAATGAAACAACAGCGTGATGAACTTTGCCCAGCCCTGGAAACATAGTCAGTTCACTTTACATGAGAAAATTTTCTTCTACAGAGTTGCCACTAACACAGAGAAAGCAAGTAATGATGGAAGAGAATGACAAACAAGGAAAGAGGTGACTTCAGAGTGCTGATAAAAATTATGGAGATACATAAGGAAATAAAATGTGCAGCATTCCTTTTATGTGCTTTATCCACAGGTCACTAAGATAGTTTCTACTTACATTATTAAACAGCACCAGAATATTTGAAAATGCTGATTTTTTTGTCTCTAGGGTCTTAGTTTATTTTATCATCCAAACATTTATTAAAAATTCCAATGACTATTTATTGATAGCATCATGCTGCATTATCTTAGGTAGTCATTGAAGATAAACCAGTGAGCATAGCTAAGCATGCATATTGTTCTATAGAGTTTAAGTCACCTGTTATGTTTGAGACAGTCTTGAAAACAAGAATCTTTTCATAAGAAAGGATGGCCTATTGAGGGAGTTGAAAGAAAATTGAGCCTGTGTTTAGCAGAGAGGATTTCGTCACAATAAAGAAGACAGAGTGAGGGAGAAAACAGACTAGCAAACATTTCCAAGTATTGGCTGTAAGAAAAAGATCAGTACAAAAATGACAGAAATGATGATGAATCTAATGAAAGCTATACAAGGAAGAAAATAATGGTCTGAAAGAAACAATCAGGTCATGAAGGCTTGATATAAGTATATTAGTATTCAGTTTATTATCATGCGTAATTTGGTTGGAGGAATATGGGTCAAGAAGGGGTACTCTTTTTGTCAACAGTATGGTTGAGCATTACATGAACATACAAATTATTTTTAAGGACTTTTATTTATTTACTCTGTGTGTGTGTGTGTTTGTGTCTGTCTGTCTGTCTGTCTGTCTGTCTGTCTCTCTCTCTCTCTCTCTCTCTCTGTGTGTGTATGTGTTTGTGATAAGTATAAATTAAATTTTAGGGGATGTTCTTGTCTTTACCTTGGTGATGCAGGACTGTAGACTTCATAGAGATTTTCCTGTTTTTTCCTCTCCTCTTTCCTTAGGAGTACTGGAATTATGTATGGATGCTCTATAGACAGTTTTATATAGGTTCTGGTGACTGAAAACATGTCATCAGGTTTACACAGCAGGTACTTTTTAAGTTGAAGAATCATCTCCCCAGCCTCTCTATGATTATTTGATTCTAATGTTTAATCTTTATGATAACAGAACCTATGCTGTTAGTGGTTTGGCACTGCATTCCTGAACTCCAAAAGAATAACAAGTATGAAAAATAAGTTTCTGAGAAATGATTGAAAAATGTGCAGTACACCTAAAATGGTCCTCAAGAGACTTTTCATGAGAAGCTACACAGCACATCTGTTCATCTGAGTATTTCATGAGTATTTATCACATAAAGATCTTGCTAAAAATTCTTCAAACCTAAGGTTCCCCAATTCTAACAGCTTCAGGTGAGGCTAAAGATGGTCTTCCATGGAAAACACTTAGAGTAGCAAAGAATCATAAACAGCAAACACAAACTTGGATGCAAACAACAGTGTGAACTCAGAACTTAACTCCTTTCTCAATAGGCTTCATGACAAGCTTCCAACAAAAATTATCCCTGATACTTCCACAGTCTGGGCAGCACAACAGTAGAGATTTGCAAACAGTTGATTTGGTACATGGTACAATCTAAGAACTGCAAAAGAGCTCACCAAGTAAGCCTAGGACACAGTCACTGCATTATGTAAAGCCCCACTTCCGGGTTGCTTTGAGTTAAAATCCAAATTCCTGGCCATCTCCCCTCACTCCTCCAGTTTTACTCCTCATGGGCCCCTGCTTACTTTGCTCATTAGCCTAACTCCTGCACAGATGGTGCTTATGGGCCGACTGATGACTCCCATCACCATCAGGCTTCTCATTGCCAGAGGGTAGAGCAAACAAATTGTCTGTGCAGGTGGAATGGGGAAAAGAGGATTGATGCTCAAAGGCAAGTCACCTTTTATGGTGTCTTCTATCAAAATTGTAGTCCCATGGCTGACTTGTGAGGAACTCTAGTTTGTCATGCTAATATGAGAGAGCGCGCTAATGACACCTACACATATTTACTTTTCTTTCTGTTTCTTTTTCTAAAACTCTCCAGCTGTTCAGGAGCTCAGCATTTAATATCCCGCGCTTGACCTTATAGAACTCTGCCATCTGCTACACAGGGTGTTTCTGCAAGCTAAAGAGCCATCTGATAACAAATTAACTGGCTGTGACATGTTTGGATAATCCCAATTCAAGGCAAAACTTTCAGTGGCAATAATTTGTTATATGTGAGTTACGAGGCAACCCTTCAAAACTTTCTGATGGTAAAAGTGTGTGAATACATGATCACTTCCTCAAAATGCCTGTTAGATCTGCCTCATACTGCAATCACACCTGCTCACAATAGAAGAACAATTATACCTGCTCTGAGTTAAAAATGTATTTGTATGGTGATATGCAAGATATTCATCAGTATGGCTATAGAATAGGGCCATTTCAGGTTCCCTATCCTCAGCTGCCCAAGGATGTAGCTGAGGACATCTCCATGGACACCTGGGGACACCTCTAGAGTCCAGTCTCTTGCCAACCCTGAAATGGCTCTCTTAATTAAGAGATATACTTCCCTGCTCCCATATCCACCCTTCCTCCATCCCAACCGTCCCATTCCCCCAAGCTCTCCCCATCCCCCTTCTCACTTTTTTCTCCCCGTATTCCCTTACTCCCACCCCCACCTCCAAGTTTCCAATTTTTGCCTGGCAATCTTGTCTCGATTCAATATCCAGAAGGGTAACTGGCGATGGATGAAGCTAGAGACAGAGACCCACATTGGAGCACTGGACTGAGGTCCCAAGGCCCAAATGAGGAGCTGAATGAGGGAGAATATGAGCAAGGAAGTCAGGACCTTAAGGGGTGCGCCCACCCACTGAGATGGTGGGGTGATCTAATGGGAGCTCACCAAAGCAAGCTGGACTGGAACTGATGGAGCATTCATACCGAACTCTCTGAACATGTTGGACAAAGAGGGCTGACTGAGAAACCAAGGACAATGGCACTGGGTTTTGATCCTACTGCATGTACTGACTTTGTGGGAGCCTAGTCTGTTTGGATGCTCACCTTCCTATACCTGAATGGAGGGGGGTGGACCTTGGACTTCCCACAGGGCAGGGAACCCTGACTGCTCTTCGGACTGGAGAGGGAGGGGGAAGGGGATGGAGAGAGGGTGAAGGGGAGGAAAATGGGAAGAGGGGAGGAGGTGGAAATTTTTAAGTAAAAAAAAAATGTATTTGTATTTGACCACTAAAAAATAAGAGATTCCCTCAAGTAGTTTTATCAATGAGATTAATAGCAAAAATATTAATAATGTTTGAGCACGAAGTTGCTTAATCAAAAAATAGAAAATTTAAAAAAGTAATATTTTAGAGATTAAGAAAATATAGCTTGGGATAAGTGTTATATGGCGACTGCACATGGGTCCAATTGCTCACTTTACTTTTATGCCACAAAATCTTATTGCTAGTTCATTGATAATACTGTCTCATGGTACTACGTGAAGGATAGAAAGGTTTATCATTTCCTTACCAATCTCAAAATTCATGGCTCATTCAGTTATTAAAAAAAGGACTGATTTACAAGATAATATAAGATTTATGTACATGGTAAGATTCAGAAACGAATACTCAAAGACAGAAGGAAATATGCATTTCTATAATTGTGCAGAAGTACTCTTGATGATCATAAAGGTTACATTTGATAATAATGAATTATGAGAATTCCCCAAAGATATGTTTGTGGAATTATTTTCCATCTCCATGCAAGAATAATTTCCTGCCCCTGTAGAACAGATCACTTTTCACATTCAGTTCTTCCACAAGAGCGGAGGGTCAGAGAGTGGTCCTTCTAGGTTTTCAGGTCTTTTTCCACATAGAAAGAACTAAATGATAATTCTAGTCCTTATGGCTTATTTAAGGAAAGAAAGTGGCAAGAGATGTTTTAAGATATTATCTTGAGTATGCTATTTTCCAAAAATTTCTTCATTTTAAAATATTCAGTGAACCAAAGGACTATATTTGAGAGTATTTTCTCGAACACTTATAAGAAAAATCTTTCTTACCATCATTGGAGCTAAACATCGTTTAAAAGACAATTTCTACCATGAAGAAGATTTAACTTAACAGCAAAAGTAAATATAGGACACAGACATTTATTACAGAGTTGCTCCTTTTCATCTCCCACAAAAGAAGGAGAGAACAGTTTTTACAACTGAACATATATTGAGATATCATCTCTCAAAATCTGTATCCAGGCTCATTATTGATGATACCAATCACATACAGGTTTGGAAACAGTTGTAAGACCATACATCCACAGTTACAGTATCAGAACTTCACTGCTCTCCAATTCATGCATTCCTCATCTTCATCCCCATCCTACCCATTCACTGCAGTTACTGTTTAACTTTTCCATACATTAGAGTAATCGAAGTAATTGAATTCATAATATATAAAAATTTTCAAATTTTCCTTTTATTTTTTGTGTATGTGGTGTGTGTGTGTGTGTGTGTGTGTGTGTGAATGTGAGTGACTGTGGAGGTTCTCTGGGAAAATACAAGCTCTCTTTATTGCTGAATCATTTCTACAGCCCCTATTTATATCTTGTATATGTTCATTACTTTTCAACAAGTAGGTAGATCTTCACCAGGATATTGATAGATTTCTTAAATATTAAATTTACATTGAGGAAAGGTACAATTACAAACATGCATCCGAATAGGAAAGGTGTTTAAATAATGAAAGGAGAGTCTAAGTGGAGGGTATATATTGAATTTCTCTTCCATCAAATTCAAGGAGAATAATCTCTGAGACTAGTATCTGTGTAACCTATTTGTAGCTTCTTTATAGAAAGAAAATAACAAAATGAAAAAAAAAATCTGTGTTAAAGTAAAGCATTTGAAAAGAAATCCAAAGTTTAACAAATGGATTATATTCAAATAATAAACTCTTTATCCAGTGGTGGCACACATCTTTAATCCAAAGCAATTAGAAGACAGAGATATGCAGATCTCTGTGAGTTTGAGACCAGCCTGGTCTACAGAGTGAGTTCCTGAACAATCAGGGTGGTTACACAGAGAAACCCTGTCTCAAAAAGCCAAAAGGAATGAGGAAAATAAAGAAGAAAGAAATGAAGCTCTTAAAAAAGTTTAATTAAGAAAATAGGCAAAGGTCTTAAACAAACCATTATCCCCAAAAGGCATCAAATGTTCAATGGACAAATGAAAAGTGCTCAGCATTGGCCATCAAAGAAATCCAAATCAATAGCAGAGAAAATTTCCACTTCACAGATGCTACTATGGGTAGTATACAAATCACAGGAGTGATGTGGGATTCCCCTCTGTATGCTGTGAATACCATTGGTCAATAAAGAAACTGTCTTGAGCCCATGATAGGGTATAACAGAGCTAGGTGGGGAAAACCAAGCTGAATACTGGAAGAAAAAAGGGTGGAGTTAGAGAGAAGCTTTGAAGCCCCACTAGAGACAGACATAATTTTACCCAGTAAGCCACATCAATGTGGTGATACACAGTTTACTAGAAATGGGTTAAATTAATATGTAAGGACTAGCCAATAAGAAGCTAGAGCTAATGGGCCAAGCAATGTTTTAAAGTAATATAGTTTTTGTGTGATTATTTCGGGGCTGAGTATCTGGGAACCAAAAAGCAGCCTCCTCCAACAAATTGATGCACCAAGGTGGTGGATTTAATCCACATAAAACCTGAGAGGGCTTGGAAAGAATTTCTAGACACTAAAAAACAAAGTTTAGCAGCATTTATTTTCCTAAATGGGCTTTGCTTGCTGACGGCATGCTAAAACTCCTTTCAGAGAGGTTTTCCTCATTAAGTGATAGGGAAAAAACCTAGAAAACAAACAAACAAACAACAAAAAATAAATAAATGATTTTGAAATGCCAGCTTTCTGGGCCATGCTGCCAGCATGACTTCTGGCTCTTTCAAGAGGCTGAACATTTAAATGGGATTTGGGAAAAGAGTGCTAAAACCTGCTTAATGGAGACATAGACCCATCGTGTGCCTAAAATGGGGCTGTGAGCATGACTTCTAGAGGCAGAAAACAGCTTCACCATGTTGGACTGGGCAGAGCAAGAAGACAGTTCCATATTTCCCCTACCAAGGCCACAGCTTAAATTTTTAAGAAGTGCTTAGCATTTTAAGAAGCAGTCCTGGTCAGAAAAGAATTACAGATACACAATAAATACAAATTCAGATGAAAAAGACCTCTAAATGAGGCACACAGTATGTTTAAAAACTGTATGTAGGCTTGGGAGAGAGAAGAAAAAGAAAATAGAAAATTATAAAAGAGGTAAATGATTCATAAACAAAAGTGAAACAAAGTCTTTAAAGAGACAGTATTGACAGTCATAGATTAAAGAAGTAAAGAAAATAAAATAATTATTATAAAGCAATACATTTTAAATAAATATGACATGTAAAGATGGAAAATTCACAGAGAGTCTTGATTATGTATATTGTGCTTTCTTTGGATTTTTTGACTATGAATAAGCTAAGAACAAAGAGACATTTCAATGTATGGACTGCTAAGCTAAACTAACATATATATCTTAAAAGTATCTTGCTTTCAAATTATGGATCTGAGGATATGTTGCTTTGGAAAAGAGACTGTTCTTTTGTTTCCACAAAAAATGAGAACTTGTGGATTAGTTCCAGACTAATGTGAATGGACCAAGATCCCCTGAAAGTTCACTGTGAACACCCCTCAAAAAATTACTTTGCCCAACAAAGAGCAGGAAGAAGTTTGGAGAGAACTACACCTAAATTCTCAAAAATTGTTTATGAATGTTTATTTATACTTAAAGTGGGATATGCTATAGAGATTTGCATTGGTATAGATCTTGGTTTATTGATACAAATTTAAGGTCAATTTTGTTATATATGTATTTCTGCTCTTGGTTAAGGTATTGTGCTTGTGCAGCTCATTTAAAAATGTAACGTAATAAGGAGTCATCTATAATAGTGAAGCTCATAGTCATGTTAGTTAGGTTTTTTAGAAATATAGGGATATATTTTAGTTAGATAAGTATTTTTAAATCTTTCAGAGACCTTCAGAATGTGGCATTTAAAATGTTTAAGAACTGAGGATTTTTCATGAATTAAGACACATCTACTTCTGGTAGCACCAATTACTTCAAGAAGAAGATGTGCATTGAAGAGGCTCCTTAAAAAGTTTGTTAGCCATTTGGGCAAGAAACTGTTCTTGCCTGGGCTGCTTGATGAACTGGACATGCAGGGGGCTGTGGAGATATGACTGTTGAACTTGCCTTTGGCGTTTCTGCTTCATGAAAAAGTCAGCTAGACGTTCTACAGAATACAGAAGAAAGTGAGTGATAAACTGCCAAAGCAGGCAAAATTGTCTTTTAAATTTCCTGCTTCATGGAAAAGTCCACTGGATACTATGGGCCTATAGGCTGAAGATGGGTATCTCAATGGTATAGAAGTCTCTGACAATTCTAGAGTTTTGGAAGTTGCTTATACTGTGTTTCTTGATTACTTAGGTAATGTTATATTCTTCTGGAGTCTTTGATGGAATTGAAGAATAGATAGTTATAGTTTTTCTTAGTTATGATAAAAGATAAAGTAGATAAAATATTGTAATTCTAATTCTTGCTTGATACCTGTCTTATTTTGTGTAATTTTATTATGTTAAAGTTAAAACCTTTCTTTTTATTTAACAGAAAAGGGTAGGTGATGTGGGATTCCCCTCTGTATGCTGTGAATATCATTGGTTAATAAAACACTGTCTTGAACATATGATAGCGTAGAACCGAGATAGGTGGAGAAAACTAAGCTGAGTGCTGGGAGAAAGGAGGCAGAGTCAGAGAGAAGCCATGTAGCCCCACCGGAGCCAGACAGAACTTTATCCAGTAAGCTCAGCCATGTGGTGATGCACAGATTACTAAAAATGGGTTAAATTAATATGTAAGAGCTAGTCAATAAGAAGCTAATGGACTAAGCAGTGTTCTAAAATAATAGAGTTTCTGTGTGATTATTTCAGGGCTGAGCAGCGGGGAACCAACAAGCAGCCTCCTCTAACATAGAAGTAAAATGTATTGAGAAAGATGGGGGTCTGGAAGAACCACACATACTCTTTTTGGAAATGTTGATAGGTGTAATTATAGAAAATGAATGGAGACTGCCTAAAGTTTTAGCTATAGGAATAACATGTGGTCAATAATCACTGTGCTTAGCATATACCCAAAAAAATGGGATGACAACTGTGTGGAAACATTAGTTTACCCAAATTCTCTGCAGCATTATAAACAATAGCTAAGAAAAGAAAACAAACCAAGTCACTGTCAATTGATGCATAAATAAAGAAGCTGTAAGAGATGAAATAAAAATTGTTTGATATTAAAAAAAGAAACAGATCCAGACACTGTGACAACAAGGGTAGAGTTGAAGAATATAAAGTTAATGAAATAAACCAGGTTCAGAAAGAAAAAAAAAACCACAATCATTGGAAGCTAAACACAATTCAAATATATGGAAACAGTAGAATGATGCTTATTAGGGACAAGGAGGGGTAGAAAATGCAAGGATGAGTTAGTGGATACATCAACAAGTACAAACTTTTAATCATATAAATGAGTAAATCTCAAAATATTTAAGTATTTAAGAAATGTGCTTAAATATTGCAATGCATGCTGTGGGGTGATTTTTCTAACAACATGCATTACAAATGTCATCACACTACACAAAACTGTATTTTACATATGTAAATATATTTATATATGATATATATGACAATCAGAAAGTACATGCTATTTCATATGTACATTTCAAATAATATTTTATAATATTTTCTTTTTTGTTCCTTGTATACTTATATAATTTTATTGTTTTCAATATTCTATTATTAGAATGATGAAACAAAAATATTTGCACAATGATCCATGTGTGCTTGTGTTATATTGGATATGAACATGAATTTGGGAGACAAAGCAGTGAAATTCTCCAGAAGCTGAAAGCTAATATACAAAAAGTGTTCCAGAAACCCCAGCTAGAAAAGAAAATTTCTCCAAAGCTTCTCTAACAGACTTAGTTACCAATCACTGAAAGAGCATCAGGGGAAGCCCAGGAACCCCTTCCTGAAAATATTGACATTGTGGAATAACAATCCCATTACAGATAAAATCACACAGAATTCAGTATTTGGATGCTTTTTTTGAGCTCTGTTCTAGGCACAAAACCTAAAAAGACAAGATAGACAGACAGAGACAGAGATACAGGACAACAGAGAGAAAGGGAGAGAGAGAGAGGTCCCATCCTGCACTGCACTGTGGGTAGTTGGCAAATGGAGAAACAGAATAAAGCCGGTGGTGAATGTGTTGGAGATGACAACAATAGAGTGGATGATCGAGACAGTAAGGCTGGGGAAAGAAGGCATGTGCTACTACATACTTTGAGGCTTGAAGTAAGAATAAGGCGTAACAATTAAAATTGAAACGCTGCACCCAGGAAAGCCCAGTTGGTCAGGGCACTGCTTACAAAAAAGGCACAGAATATACATTTTGTGAAGGGCAGGTCTGAAGCCAGCAGCTATTGTGTTTGGATGGTGCATACCAGATGGATTCACTATAAAGAGATTTTCATGGAAACTCTAAGATATCCTGACTGCAGTGCTAAGTTCTGCTCACCTTTATCACCAATTTCTCTCTTTTTTCACTTATAAGTAGTTTTTTCTAATAATTTTTTATTACTTTATAAATAATACCATTCAAAATTTCCACTTCCTCCCCTTCTCCCACTTCCCCCCACTCCCCCCTTTCCCCTCCCTCTCCAGTCCTAAGAGAGGACAGGGTACCCTGCCCTGTGGTAAGTCCAAGGCTCTCCCCATCCATCCAGGCTTAGGAAGGTATGCGTCCAAATAGAATAGGATCCCAAAGTGTCAGTACATGCAGTACAGACAAATCCTAGTGCCATTATCATTGGCTTCTCAGTCTTCCCCAATTGTCAGCCACATTCAGAGGGTCTAGTTTGATCCCACGCTTGTTCAGTCCCAGTCCAACTGGATATGGTGAGCTCCCATTAGCTCAAGCAGACTGTCTCAGTGGGTGGATCAACCCCTCGTGGTCCTGACTTCCTTGCTCATCTTCTCCCTCCTTCTGCTCTTCAACTGGACCTTGGGAGCACAGTCCAGTGCTCTGATGTGGGTCTCTGTCTCTACCTCCACTGTTACCAGATGGACAAAGGTTCTATGGTGATATTCAAGATAGTCATCTGTCTGACTATGGAACAAGGCCAATTCAGGCACCCTCTCTTCCACTGCCCTGGGTCCTAGCTGAGAACATCCTTGTGGACACCTGGGAACCCCTCTAAAGTTAAGCCTCTTGCCAATGCCAAAATGGCTTCCTTAATTAAGATATCTTCTTCCCTGCTCCCATATCTGTCCTTCCTCCATCATAACCATCCCACTCCCCCAAGATCTTCACAACCCTCCCCTTCTCCCTTTTCTCTCCCAGTCTCCCCTTCCCCTCACCCCACCACCACCCTTATGTTCCCAACTTTTGCCTGGCGATCTTGTCTGCTTCCAGTTTCCAGGAGGATCTATATGTTTTTCTTTTGGTTCACCTTATTACTTAGGTTCTCTAAGATCGTGAACTATAGGCTCAATGTTCTTTGTTTATGGCTAGAATCCACTAATGAGTGAGTACATACCATATTCCTATTTTTGGATCTGGGTTATCTCACTCAGGATAGTGTTTTCTATTTTCATTCAATTGCATGCAAAATTCAAGATGTCATTGGGTTTTTTTTTTTTTGGTTTTTTTTTTATTACCACTGAGTAGTATTCTTATGTGTAGATGTGCCACACTTTCATTATCCATTCTTCCATTGAGGGGCAACTAGGTTGTTTCGAGGTTCTGCCTATTACAAATAATCAACAAATCAATGTTGATAACTTACAGCTTTAATGCTTACCATCCTGGGGACACATCATATCAAATACTATACCAGTCAGGCTCCTCACAAGCCACCAAAACCAAGGTAGCCTCTTCCACTGTTCTCCTGAACCATTTAGGGGTTCATGCTTCTACTGCCTTAGTATTTCCAAAGTAAAACCATCTATATCTTTCTCTTCTATCTCAGTTATTTTCTGAGAGAGGATGACTAGTATGAACCAACAATGAAATCATGTTTAAGACAGTATATCCCCTACCAAACTGTCAGAGATGGACAAACTTTGTCCATCTTGACATAAGGTCAGAGAACTCAAATGTGTTCTTGTTTCTCAAGGACAAATAACAACCTTTTGGCTAAAGGTGTGGGTATTAAATATTTTGAGAACAAGGAGGTGATTATGTTTGTTTGTTCCTTAAAACATGGTAAGGAAGTCTTTTGTCTTCTTTTTTTGGCCTTGGGTATAAAAGGGATATGAGAAATAAATTCTTGGCTGCTGCAGTATTCACTGAGAGCCCTACTGACTCTACTGTCTCTTTCTTAATCCTCACTCCCCTATTCAGGTCCTGTTGAACACGTGTCAGGTGTCCCTGACAGTACCTCCAAAGAGTAGTGGATAAAAGACAATTATTCTTTTTCACCAATCATTGCAAATCACTTGGTGTAACTGGCAACTGCTAGTTCATTTTCCAGCCACCCGGACCCGAAAAATCACATAGAAACTATATTAATTACAAAAATGTTTGACCAATAGTTTAGGTGTGTTCCTAGCTAGCTCTTGTATCTTAAATTAACCCATTTCTATTAATTTGAATATCACCACAAGGCTGTGGCCTACTGGTAAGTTTCCAGCATCCTTCTCCTTTGGCAGCTACATGGCATCTCTTTGACTCCACCTACACTCTCTCTATCTGTTTGGATTTCCTGGCTGGCTTTACTCTGCTATGCCATTGACTGAAACATTCATTAACCAATAAAAGCAACACATATATACAGAAGAATATCCCATATCAAGTTGACTCAAAGACTAAGCTAAGTTGTAGCTATTTGTGGCTCTAAGAATCCACTTCTCATTAATGTATATTTTATTTTATTATTTCAGAATCTTTCTTTTGACAGTACTCCTCCATATTTTCGCTAAATGTAAAGGATTGCCTGCATATTTTTCTACTTGTTACCGTCCTTGTTATCAATCCACACCATGGTGTCATACCAGACATTTCTAATACAAGGTATATCTAGCATATATTTATTACAGATGATTCTAAAGCTGAAAATATGACTACATACGTTAGATGTATTTCAAAGTAACTAAAAATGATAATTTATAATTCTTCTTATTATAATTTATTTATAACAAAACGATTGAAGATTTCTAAGCAGGGAAGGTAAAGTTATTGATTGGCTCTCAAGTGTTGGATCAAAATGATTATTGAATCAAAAATCTATATCTTAATAGATTAGGCCCATTGTGTTCATGGGTGACTTTTATAAATTCAGGAAAGCCTCAAAATTTTTAGTTCCATTGAAAACTTAGAAGACTGAACTCAAAGTCAACAAATGAATATTTCAATGTTGTCAAAAAAGTTTACCCTTCTTATCCAAATCACATTGGGAGACTAATTCATCACAGAAATGAATTTTGAGGTAGAACATTTGGGTTGACATTATAAAATATCAATACATGCCTTATCAAGATAGCTTATAAAAGGAAGATTGTATTTGGGCTTATGTTTCTAGAAGAATAAAAGTCCATCAAGGTGTGGTGGCATGAAATTGAGCAAACATAGTAACCGATCAAAAAACTGAGAAATACTATCTCCAGCCACCAGCAAGAGGCAGATAGAGAACTGGAAGCAAAGGGAAGATTTAGAATCTTAAAACTCACCCCCACATGCACAAGTCCTAATTCCTTTATCAGGTCTACATTCCTCCATAATCTTTCCAAACAGTGCTGCTAACAGGTCATTAAGAATTCAAATGACTGAGCCTGTCTGTCAGGGACATTTATCACTTAAATCACCACAATCAGTGATTAGGTCATAAGGTGGGGCTTCTCAAGTGACATAATTTCCTTTATAAAAAAGGTTTCAGGGAGTTCTCTGATGGGCTTTTACTATGGATACTGTGAAAAGATAGCCTCCAGAAAACTAGAAGTAGCCTCTCCTCAAGAAGAAGATCTGCTCACACCTCAATTTTGAACTTCCGAATTCCCAGACTGAGAAATAAACCTCTATTTGTTCCTATGTTTCACAATTTATTTTATCATTTTAGCCAAATAAACAAGGAAACGAGGTTCTTTTCATCTCCAAGAAAAACCATTGTAAGGGACTTTTTTTATGGTGTGGGGGGAAAATGGGACTGAAAAGGCATTATGTTTAGCGTTGAACCATTTGTTTAGATCTGTGGTAGAATATGTTTTAAGAACATCATCAGCTAGACTGCATCAGACACCCTTGGTAATTTTCTAGGTCAAATCTCATAGGTGGGAACAAGCTTTACCATTACTTTCATGTTGCCAACACTGAGAAGATAAATCTCGAAAAGAAAGCCAAATTCTAGGAACTGCCATAATGCTGTTTAGAAAGACTGTAAGTAAAACAGTATGTGGATAAAACACAAAAATGAAGCCAAATTCAGTCTCTTAAAAAGACGCTTTTAAGCTTAGTAAGAACCTTCATCTGTGCTTTCATTCAATGAATATAAATACTTTAGGGAAAAAACAAACAAAAAATCACCCACTGAGATCCAAATTGCATAGACAGAAAGAGAGAGTGTGTGAGTTATTTATGGTAATTTCTTTAAGGTAAAAGCAAATTCTGCTGCCAAATGCCTGAGTTGGTGATGTTATAACTTAGATTATCTGAATTTCATTTTCCCCTAGTATCCAGCACCAAATTTTAAAGTACAACTGCAGTAGCTATTCCAGTTGAAGAATGAGAAATTTTTCTACCTGTGAAGAAGATGAATGTTTCTTTAATTGACTCTTTGATCAGAATAAAGATTTATAAGAAGAAAATGCAATATGCCCCTGATAAGAAATTAGGGATGATGAATGATTAAGCTATTAGTGTCATGGTTCTAGGAAGCATATGTTGCAAGACAAAGTAACCTTTATTGAAACAAGATAATTTTAGAAATGAACTTCTTGTCTGGATTTAAATCTGCTTGCAAACTACTTCCAAAACTTCCTTTTAACAAAATCTGAATCTCACATTGTTTTAATAGCAGGTAAAACAAGTTCGTCTTGTCTCTATTAGGTACTTGACAAAAACACAGGGTAGCTATAAAGTGCTATAAAAGCAGGAAGAATGTTGTTTATTTTTTCCATAAAGGTCTGAGCTCACTGCGAATGCTAAGTGGATGCTAAATCTGCGTCATGAAAATGCCTCTCTAATGAATATTAAAGAATTCCCTGAGTGAAACCCTGTCTTTGTAACCAGTGTCAAAATCACCCTTCCTGCTTTCTTATCAAAATGACTCCCAGCTCTCTGCCCATAATCCTTTATCATTCACAAAGCAGGTACTCTGTGAATGGTGATTAAATTAATTTGTGATTTTTGTTGAAATAAAATGGTCCAGCAAAGAGAGGTTTGGCTGTAGCCGTATTTCCAGCTCAGTTACCATGATGAAAAGGTGCTTTGTATTTTAATGAGATGGGAAAACACTCCTAAAATACCATCATCTAGACGTGAATAATTATTATATTATCTGTGCATACAGCCTCAACCTTTCCCCATTTCATGTTTGTCCTACTCACATTGTGAAAGCAGACTTGGGTAAGTTATACTTTGTACTTTCTCCTACTAAACTAGCCATGACTAGAGACCAGGGATTATACTGGCTGGTCTAATGTTAAATTTAAGGACAGTTAATCCTATGCATCTTCAGTATTATCTTCATTTCTGTGTTCTAGTTAGTATTCCCATCCCAAAGGTAACTATGGCAGATTTTCTATCCATCTCAACCATACAGCTTCTCTATTTCCTTTCTCAGTTTTCTCCAATGTTTTTGCTTCTTTTCAAATAAAAAAATAATTTTGCCATCTCATGTACTATCCAGATAATGATATCAATACACAATACTGTATAGTCTCCCAGTACCATCACAAACACTTTACATATTTATTTAATATTTGTTTGTTCACTTATATGTATGGGTTATACATATTTGAGGACATATGTATATTATAACACATGTATAGAGTTCAAACTACAACCTATTAGCATAGATCCCTTCCTTTCAACCTGTAGATTCTGGGGGAAGAGCATAGATCATCAGATTTGGAAGCAGGCAACTTTATCATCTGGGACCATCTCATCAGCCTCAATGAACTTTTTCTACAAGGCATTTCTCGAGCCAATCTTCTTTCAATCCTATGGCTGTTTTTAGTTATTTACTAGGTGAATCTCATAAACACTAACATGATGCTACTTGTCCTATCTTAGAAAGCAAAACAAACACAAAAATTGTTGTTACTCATTTTGAGGAAGCTTAAAGAAATGTCTTTTTATTATATTAGGGATCCATGAACTAAAGTAAGTATTTCATCCATATTCAAGTTGGTAAACCAATGAGTATCCAGGGGCTACTTACAGCAGTAGGTTTGAATCAAAGGCAGGTGGATCACTGAGAAGTCCCATTCAGCACAGGCAATGATGAAGCTGCATCAGTAGATAACCAATGGAATCAGCCTTCCGCCACTTGCATACTCTCACCAACCCCAGAACAGCTTATTAGCAGCTGGAGTCCTAGGATAAAGGCCAGAAAGAGCTCCTGCTTTCTCTATGTAATGTTAAGAAGCTATGTGATAATGTTATTTATTTATCTGTCCCTCTATATCTCTATGTTTTCTTCTTGTTCCACTGTCATGAATATAGGCAGACACATTAGAAAGATAATCAAGTAACTTTGTTTCAAGATGACATGATGGTTATGTCCAACATGTCCAACCTGGAAGAAAGTTCTACAAAAAAATAGAAAAATAAAACATCACTATTTTCTCAACCCTATTTTACAAATTATAGTCCCTTATTCTATTTTCTATTTAATTGATAAAACTAGAAATAATTGCATTTGTTTGTCATTTTCTGTATCTAGACCCCCCCGACATTGTCACACATAGGTAATTTTACACATTTAGAGAGTTTAATATTTCTTTTAGGTTCTGTTCATGAATATCCCTTTTTATGATTTTATTAATATTTTATTTAAAATATAACTACATTACACCTTTCTTCTTTGTCCATTTTCTTATGACCTGCCTTAATTCCTTTCATATTGATGATTTCTTTGTTTTATTATTGCTGCATTTTTATGTTTGTATAAATAATAAGATTTGTTTAGTCCATTTAGTTTGTCTGATGTGCATATATTTTAAGAGCTGACAACTCTCTGTATTGGAATGAAACTAAAATACTAAAATAGATATGTTTGTTTTCTAACTTACCAGCAGGAAAAAAAAAAGAGCCAAAAGGCATAGATTTTTTACTGCTTACTTACTACTTTGTCTATGGTACCTATAATAGTTCATAGAATGGTTTTAAAAGTTACATAAGCTCCCCCAAAGCCAGTACGTGCAGTAGGATCAAAAAACCACTGCGATTGTTCTTGAGTTCCCATTCTTCCTCATTGTCCGCTATGTTCAGCTAGTCCAAATTTATCCCATGCTTTTTCAGACCCAGGCCAGCTGGCCTTGGTGAGTTCCTGATAGAACATCCCCATTGTCTCAGTGTGTGGGTTTTTTGGATGCTCACCTTATGAGACCTGGATAGAGGTGGGCGGTCCTTGGGCTTCCCACAGGTCAGGGAACCCTGATTGCTCTTCAAGCAGATGAGGGAGGGTGATTTGATCGGGGGAGGGGGAGGGAAATGGGAGGCGGTGACGGGGAGGAGGCAGAAATCCTTAATAAATAAATAAATTTAAAAAAAAAATAAAAATAAAAGTTCCATAAGTATACATTTTAAATGGGAAACAGATGTCACTTTTGTTTAATCCTTGATAGCAGCCCCATTTGGTTTAACTACAAAACTTTAGGGTTTCCTTGTTTGATTCATTTTGATTGTGCTACAAAATCATCATGGACAGAGTTCTCACTCCTCAAATATTGATTACATTCATGGGATCATTCCAAGTGCATGAAGAATTTAGAAGGTTTTTGCTAATGGCTTTCTGTTAGCAAATACTCACATGGACCCAAATGTGACAGTAGAAAGCAATAAATTAATTTTCAAATACTACTTTGGGATTTATATGTCCTAAATAATTAATATGATACTTTGGAAAGTTTTGAGTACTGCAAAACCATTCTCTAGTGTTTATGTACCTAACATTTATATATAAACATATTTCTCAGTAACCTTTAAAATCAGGGGCTTAATTAAATATTTTTACTCCTCAATCTTCAGTCCCATTTTCTATCTCTCCAACTATATTGTTTTTGGGAAATAGATCAAAGAATTTTGGGGTACTCACCCACTTTAACCCTTCTTTTACAAATCTTTTGTAGTATCTCAGAAGTTCAATTTTATTTCACGAAACTGAAAGATATATATATTATATATATATATATATATATATATATATATATATATATATTAAAAATTGACATACTAAACATGCTCTTTTCATGATCAACAGTAGTCATTATTAAAAGATAGCTTAATAAATTAATTCAACTTCTAGTCAGGTTAGTGTTTATTTTTCACTTATGCTTTCTACACACTATGGTTTGAAATGTATTTATCAGCTAAGCACTAACAAGTTTCATAGCAATGTGGAACAGTCAATGAAGCTTTCCAAAGGCATTTTCTTGACCAAACAAAATTTGACTATTATTGATGATGTCTCAGCTTTGCCAATCAAGGATCATGAAGGAAAGGTTCTAGCCTAAGCACATTATTGAAGACAAAGTCACTTAGTAGTAAGAGAGTTTGTAAAAATGTCCCCCATCTTACCTGAGAATCAATATAGGCATAACTCCTGCTACATCTGTGGAAGGTTAGAAAGTGTACTTGCTTATACAAATGAACAAAGTTCAGGTGTGTCAAAACCCTGAAAAAAATTATCACTCAAAATTGAATTAAAGCATGTTCATGAGTTTCCTTGCAAATTATTTCTTCAGAATCAGAAGATGTATAGTTGATAAGCAATATCTGATATTGTTTCAGAATTTTGTACTGTTTATAGCTCTGGTTCTCCTTGTGTTCTGGAGAGCTAACTATACTGAAAGCACTGGCCAAATATAGGCACGTGATTAATATTAAAAGTGCCACTTTCTTTTTCTTCTTAATGTGTTTCAGTCAGTCACTTCAGTGCAGCATGTCTGAAACTGCACAGAGACCTTTCAACAAAGCGTACTTTTTGGAGGACATGCTTTTATACAATGAAGAAGGCTAACATAATTAAGACCCAGATAGCTCTCCTTGCTACCATATTTAAACCCTGATCAGTTCTTTACACAGTGAGGGGATTAGTCATATTCTGTATGGATATGACACATAACTGTTTGATTTATTTTTGCCTCCCAGCCTCCCCTCTCAACTTGATTTCAGAGTGCTGCCCACTTTTCTTTTCATGTGCCATTTGCATTGGTGTCCTTCTAAGTCCCCTCCTGTTTCTCCTCATCATTTCACTTCTCCCTTGATAACAACTACAACATATCTTTATATCTATTTCCATTCACATACCCTAGAAAAACTAGTCTTTACATCCACAAGTCTTAATCTCCAGGTTTGATTTTGTATGAGCACATAAGCGTCCTTAAACAACACTTATTGTAATTTATTACAAACACTTCACTGTGAATTCCTTTAATTAATTTGTTTCTATCCCTTATACACAACAACACAATCTTCCCAAAGAGGAGGAATAGATGATTTTGTTAGTTTCTTGTATCCTTAATAAGTAGTTAAAAGCTACTAACTTAATAGTGTATATATATATATATATATATATATTTAATAAGTAGAGAGCATTCAGTATAAATATTTGAATGAATAATAGTTCTTTATGTTATTACTATATGGTAATTAACCTTTTAACTATAGGAATAGGTTTCAAAGAGAACATCCCACATAACGATGAGCAAAGGATATAATTAGGAAGGACACCTCAATTCATTAAGAGGGACATGAGGACATGGTAAAGCATTTTAAAAATGGTTCCCTACCAAATAACATCACATGACTCTATAAAGCAATAAGAACAAGCATCAACACACACACACACACACACACACACACACACACACACACACACACACTTGCGCTCACACACACACACGTCTATTATCATTTCATCATCCTGATTTAAAAAAAACATTTCTTATTCGGTCAACCAGCAATGATAAAAGTTGATATTTCAAGCAGAGATTAGTGACTGACACCAATGACTGAAGGTTCTGAGCACTTAACTTTGGGCCTTGCTAACTTTGTGACCACAAATATCTTCTCCCCTCTGTCCTTCTTGCAATTGCTTCCCTGACACTTTATTCTCAGCATTTTCACAAAGAGCGTATATTTTCCCAGTGCTCTGAACTTGTTCTTCTCTCTTTCTCTATTTTCTACTTACTCTATATGTCTTTCTGTGTTAAATCAGTTTTAATCACTAAAGTGAACACTAAAACATCATAGATAATATATTTTTTTATTTTTACATTGGCTTCTAAGATTCAACAATTCTCTTCAAAATATCTCCTGAGTATCTATTGTGAGCTAATGAGCTATCTTAAGCTGAAAATCTGTAATAAAAATTGGGAAATATTTTCATCCTTATTATACTTGCAGAATTCAAGAGGGACTTTAAACTAATAAATGCAATTATATCAATGAGTCAGACAGTTTTTAATAATGAAGAAAGAGCACTCTATCTTGTGAACAATGAAAACAATGCAGACAAAAATAAAATGGTGTCATGAATGGCATTTCTGAATACAAGGAGGAAGAGCAAATTCCAACTGATTCTTCAGGGAAGCCTTCTTGCGAACAGATTTACACATATGATAGTTGGAGGAATTGAAAGTTGGATGAAGAACAACAAGCAAGTTCTGTACTTAATATATGAATAGGACATGGTAATGCCTTTAAAAAAGTGACCCTACCAAATAACATCACATAACCTTATAAAGCAGGACCGAGGGGACAAACTCAAAATCATTTCTCAAGTCTCCACACACAGGCTAGTGCAGTCATTGGAGCATCTGAGACAACTAGTGGAAGAGTAGGCTGATCTGCATGTATGGAGAGGTATGACCAAAAAGACAGTGGGGCTGCAGATACACAATGCATCTCAGTACAAAGAGATTTACATAGGTGTACTCAACTGTACCATCTATAGCTACGTTCTTAAAACAATGCCAGGGTTTTAAACTTGTACACAGTGACCAACCCCCATCATATATACTACATAGGTTTGGTTTTATTTGGCTTTACAGAAAAGAGTTCCATGACCTTTGTTTTAAACCATGCTTTCTGTGTCTTCTCAGTGGATTTTCAAATAATATAACATCCCCTCTCTGTCTCTATGTGTCTGCCTGATTCTCTGTCTCTCAGTCTCTCTCTATTTCTGTCTCCACCACTCTGTCCCCCTCCCCACCTCTTTCTCTCTCCCTCTCTGTTTGTGTGTGTGTTTCTCTGTGTTTGTGTATGTCAGTTAACTTCTGGAAACCCTAATATGCTAATATATTTTTAAAACACAACCTTAGGATCACTGTGGTAAGGAGACATTTCAGGGTGCTTCTTTGCCACCCTAGCCCAGTAAGATCCACTTGTACCCTACAATGTACACAGCATACAGAATTTCAATCATTACATATCTTCTAATAAGCTCTGAATATTTTGAGGTCAGGCTCAGGGTGGCACTTCAATACATACTACCTATTATTCAGTACATTTGATACATAATTTATTTGACATCACTGTTAACTATATAAGAGATTCTACACTTGAAATACTCATTTTTTCTTCTTTGATATGCTAGAATTTAATTGTAAATTAGCATTGTACTGCAATCACAGGTCTTGTCCAGTGTATTTTATAGCAATTCATTTCAGAGAGCAAGAGAGTCAACTGACTCTATTAATACAAATGGCCGAGATTATTTTCAAATGAGACATTTGTTTTTTGCTAGCCCCATGAGTTAAATCATTCAGATATTTTGCATTTCTATAAAATGCTAATATATCCACTAATGTAACCCAGCAGTCTTCCTCTAGACACGCAATTAAAGTCCATTCATATCACAGCTGCAATTTATCAGGAATTTACTGGCCCTGAAGGTCATCAGAATTTAGTACCAAAAGAATACAGAGAGAGTACATGGCTCTTTAAAGAGAATTGCCCAAATAAATTTTCCAGAACAAAAAAATTACTAGAAAGAATTGCAATCACTCACAAATAGTACTCTGTCAGAACATGGTTTTCAAGATAACTTTCTGGAAAAAGGGTTGTTCAAAGTGTGAATTCTTTTTCCATTGACTTAAACAGCGATAAGTCAGAACTGCATTCCTGACCAATGCAAAGCAAGTAATTTCCATATTTATCAGAACATAATTTTCTTGATTTCTCCAATGAGGCATGCAAGATTTTCTTATAAAAGTATAGAAAAATAGTAAAAGAGTTAAACTTTGTAGGTCTCTCAATGCACCCTCAGATATCCCCAAAACACAAGGTAAGCCTTTGTAGATGATACTCTCTATTCTGTGAGCTTAAATAGTTCAACCATTAAGATGATCAGAATTTCTTTTGATATAGGAGACTACTGAATTTAGTTATTATTTTCCCTTGAAATGTTTCTTTAATATAATTATTGGGGAATTGCATAAGAGGACCTGTAGGTCACAGTAGATATCCAAAATATCTTAAAGGAAAAATATTTTTAAAAGCACATCTATCAAAGACATCCACAACTTATCACAATGCAGAAACTACTGACCATGGGATTCTCAGCCCCAATTGAAATGTCTACTCTATCATCCCTGTACCTAAAGCTCATACAGCGTCATGGAAGACAGTGTCAGATACCTGAATGTGATGTCTGCTCTTAAATAATTTATTTTTTTCTGTCTATGATAGGAAAGCTACACCCAGGAAATCTCAACAGTATAGTTGTCTAAAAGGAAAAAGACCTTAACAATGACAACACCAATTGGCATTGCATGGATGAGGAAATTCTCATAAGGCTTCCCCCTGGAAGAAGAGTTTTGGGCAATTGATGGTTTCTGCAAAAGGGAAATCAGTCTTCTCCAAAAATCAGTTCCCTGATAGGGTAGCCAATCTAAAGTTCATTCATAAGCACACATGAGCAACACTAAATAACTGAGGCACATTGTACTTACAAACACAGACCCATACACACAATTTTTAAGAAGGAGTGAAAAAGAGATGGGAGAAAATAAAGTAAGAGGGAAAATTATAAATATGTAATCATATACAGAATTCTCAAAAATAAACTTTAGTAAGTAAATGTATTTATAATAAATATAAATATACATTTTAACAATAAGAGATTATTTTATGTATATACTTCTGCATATTTCAGTGGCAGATGATAAGAGATATTGTAGTAGGAATACCTTTCTTAGTTATCTTGCCAAAAATAATGCCCATGTAGTGCAAATGAGGGGACTCTCAGACTCTGGTCTTCCCGGATATGGATAAGTACTTCTTCATCTTATCTTCTATGTCACCACCCTACTCTCCTCCTGTGCTCACTGTCTCCCCTTTCTTCTCTGTATAGCATGGAGCAGCCTGTGTTGCTTCAAGCCAAATTTCTTCACTGTACCATTCCATGAAACGTCTTTTGTGATAACATTTTCCCCTTGATCACTAACCTTGAAAAGAGGTTTTGGAAATATTAATCTGTAAAAGCACAAATGGGAATTTGTGCTTTCCCCATTCCCACAAACCCCTCACTGGACTATTTCTGCACTTTTACTTGTTCCTGAATGCCTTTATATACCACACAAGTCCAATATCTTGCCCTATTTTATGTTCCCATCACCTATTACATCTGGTTGTTTGATCGTACAATGAGTTACAGAATTAGCTCCACTTACCCAATTCAGAAACAATCCAAAGTCACCAGCGAATGACTAGCTGAAAAAGTTATCACTTGAGTGAATAAATTATTTCTATTTATGAATGAAATCCAACATTATAAATCAATAAATTCCATGTGGACGCCTGGAGCAACAACTCATGAACTTGCAGTCCCCTGATATCCAAGCACAGAGCCCAGTTGTGCAAGTCTATACTAGCCAGATAGATGCTAGACCATTTAAGTTGAAAGGGAGCACCCATAGTATACAGAACTCATCTTAAAAATTTCAGAATGTATTGCAAAGAAATAATGTTGGTGTGAATAGATTTTAAAATTTTACAAAATAATATAAAAGTTAATACTGCTTTTGGAAGACAATCAATGAACAATTTCTGACCACAGCATAATCAGAAGAAAAACAAGAAAAACTGGCTTGAATATCAGTGAAAAAAATTATCCTAGGAAACTGTATTAGTTTAACTGTATTCAGCATAGCTTACTCTGCCATTTTTACCTCAGCTTCATGGTTGCAGACAGTGAAATAAATTTATTAAAGAGATGAACCTGGAATGTAAGATAGAGATGAAAATGTAACATGAATGGGGGCTTGCTTGTTGTTGGGGTTTTTCTGTCCTGCCTGGTACCCCCAGCTGTTTAGCTCCAAAGAAAATCACACATAGGTCTCCATAAATTATAAGCTGATTGGCTCATTAGCTCTTGCCTCTCACTGGCTAACTCTCACATCTTGATTAACCCATTTTTCTGATCTATGTTAGCCATGTGGCTCAGTACCTTTTTCAGTGGTTGCAGATCACATCCTGCTCCTTCGGTGGTCTGGGCAGGAGTGGGAGGAACCAACTTCCTCCTTCCCAAATTCTCCTGTTCTCATTACATCATTTCTACTTCCTGTCTTGTTTTCCCACCTGGCCAATCAGCGTTTATTTAAAACCTGATTGACAGAATACAGACAGTTCTCCTACACCATGAAAATCAGAAGATTGAGAAAGAAAGAAAGTCTGAGGGAGATGGTAATCCACTTAACAAGTAAAAAAATAAGTTAGTATCATTGCGAAAAAGGGAATTCTGACAATCTGTGTGGCATATGTATATAACAGAGTTACCCCAGTTGGAGGGTGAGGAAGGTGAATGTTCCCTTGACACAGTGACAGGTCTTCTTAGCGCTTGACAATCTTCAGTAATTTAGCTTTGTTCTACAAAGATCATATTGGTTCCTAAAGTTGGAAGTGAAGGCCAGAATGGAAATCTTTGGTAGAGGAAAGCTGGAGTTTTGTGGATGTGGGAGGGTTGCTGATAGAATCAGTAATACCAGGGCCAGATTGAAAGATTTTGGAAAAAGGCAATGACAGAGACTTTTTAATATGACATAAACATAAGTTTGTAAGTGGAGGAGAAGCAACTCAAAACAAATATTTGTATCATACATCATTTTATAATGTATAAATCATCACAGGAAATATGAAACAGATTGCTTTATACTGGCCCATGGGATAAGCAAAAGTGGCAAATGTCTCAGTGTGGAGGGGCTTGTGAATGTGAAAAGAAAATAGATGGTAACTAAGTTTGTTTTCGGGAACCCTGAAAAAAGGAATGAAAACATTTTCTCACTGCTAAGCAAAGGAAGCATGGGTTTATTTGTACAGGCCAGATAACTACACCCTTTTATAATCTCCCTGAATGCATTTACACACTTGTAGAAACAGTAATATTCCTTCCCCCTGCCTTCTAGATCCAGCTGAAAGATAAAATTGTGACTGTGACATAAGATCTGTGTCTGTAGACAGAAAACAGCAAGGCTGATGGGGTAGGTGGCATGGGGAAAAGTCTATCCAACAAATAATGGAGATTTGCTGATGATGGTGCAATAGTTGAGTCTTTTTTGATGTAATCCCAGCTGAGGAATTGTGGTTACCTGAAACAACATTAGGAATGAGGAGGAAGATATATGTATGACAATCACTGTTAATTCTATAGATAAGTAGTCTTTCAAGTAGAATCCTTGTTTCTTTGAGTTGCTACAGAGAGAGGAAAGTGTAATAAAGCAATCGTATTTGTTGATCTGGAACCCCAGTGAAACTAGAGGAACCTACACGTAGCTTCTAGGATGGTCAGTTGATGAGAAAAATACTCTCTCTCTTTTTTTTTTTTTTGCAAGGAAAACATTACTTTATTACAAATTTCACACTAGAATGATAGTCAGTGCAGAAATGCTGCCTGGTGCCATTAAGCAAAGATTCAATCATTTTATGCCCAGGGTTCACAGCTTCATCTACACACAAACTTTCATGTTTCTGTGAGCATAACACAGTGAAGCAGAACATTGAGTTGAGACCTAATACCCGCAATGGATGCTTTTACAGGCTGCACTGTAGAGAAAAGCACGTGAGTAACCTTTGCCTGGGGGACATTATGTAACCAATCAATAACTTAGAGACCGACAGTCTCCACTGGTTTCCAGTGTGCACAGGGCTGGCTGCAGGTGGCACCATCAGGAAGTGCCCTCCATGTCCACATCCTCCTGTAACTGCTGTACCATTTTTTCCTCCAGCTGCTTTCCTTTGCCTGCAAGAGGAGCACAGAAATGATGGATATTCTGTTTGACTTCTTTGATATCCTGAACCTTCTGTAGCTCTTTGTTTTTCTTCAACCTGATCATTATAAACTTAGCCTGCCGTTTCTGTTTGATCTCTTCAACCCTCTTCATTGCATCAATAGTTTTATTCCATAGCTCTCACTGGTACTTCACAGGTTCGTTTCTAGGTTTTTCAAATTCAAATGAGTTGTCCACTGTGAGCTCCTTGCCAGCTGCCTTCCGGAAGGCTTTAGTCCACCTGACCTTGCGTAGATTCCGCTTCTTCTTGAAGTTTCTATGACACTTGGATTGGCAAAATTGGAACACCTTGCAGTCTTTGTGGAAGAACATCATGCCGTGGCCAGGGTAGATCGGCCCGGTACAGAAATAACATTTCTCGATCCTCGTGTTGACTCCGCGTGGGCCCCACCTTCCAGGCCAATTAGAAAAATTCTTTCCAATAAAAGAAATTAATACACATTCCTATATTTTAATTCATATGTTTAAATATAGTACAAGTTTACAATATTTAAGAATGACCTCGAAGAAAAATGCAATGACTTTGATTAGAAAAAATGGCAATAGGTCACAATGTGTAATGAAAAGTATAAGAAAATATTTAACCTTATCAATCTTACTGAGCAGTTGAACCTTGTGAAATCGTGATTATCTTGGTTGTTTTAGATACAGTTGGCATTCTACTGCATGGTGTCATATTTCATATTTGTCACAGTGGGATAAAACCATGTATAAAAATGGCATGCGGCAATGGGGATCATTTATAAAACTTTTGATCTAGTTGGTATATCTAAACTTTAGATATAAAATAAATATTTTGAAAATTCTTTATTAATGATACATTCCAAGTTGACCATGAGTTTGATTAAGTGATATTTCCAGAATATTTCAGAAAAAAAGAAGATTCTGAGAGAATGCCAAAGATAATATCCCCTGTCTCCCTCTAAGTCGAAAATGTTTCCTCTTAAAATATTTGGCCACAGAGAAAATTAGAATACATATATTTTCAGATCATTTAGTGGTTGTATATTTGTTATTTTGCTTCATATAACTGAATACAATTTGAATGTACACACTGTAGGATCGCTAAAAACTTAACATTAATTCATAAAGATTGGTACAAAATTGTTAATCACAGTATGATTAGTAAATGTTTGAATAATACTAAAATTAAAAACTATATACAAGCCTAGCCTTTAGTACTTAAAGTGCACAGTAAATACCATAATTAAAAATCTAAAATATTTGCATTATAATTAAGAAGTAACAAATCCCATCCATGCATTTTTCTAAGTTATTAAACATTTACCATGTTCTAGAACTGTCTTCATTGAATATTTTAATGCTTAAATGTCTATAATAAGAGAGTAAATAATAATATTGGAATTACAGCACTTATTTAAATCACAAATTTATTTTAGTGCAATAATTGATTCAATAAATATTCAAAATAAATATAGAGTAAGAAATAAAACAAAATAAGTTTTAAATTAAAATCCCCTTTCAATAATAATTTTTTTTAATTTCTAAATTTTGATCCTCAGTATGCTGTTCATTATATTTATAGACTTATAGACTTCTGTGTTTAAAGTGGGGAAAACTAAGTTATATAGCTAATAAATAATATAGCCCATACCCAGCTGAGGAATGGTTGACAATTGATAGTTGATAGAGGACAAAATGTTCCTTTAAGAGTATGGCCACCATCTGAAAGTACATGGACAGAACAAACTAGACTCAATGGCTAAAAAATCCACTACTGCTATTCACTAAACTAATGCAATTTCAAATTATATCATTATGCTTTGTACATCCAGATAAGTATAGATCTCAATTCTTACCCAAGAAACTTCCTTCTGCAACAGATAAAAACTATTGAAGAGATCCACAAATGTTCAAAATACAGAGAATGAGTGATTTTAGGGTGCCCAACCTCATCTGAGACATCGACAATGAAACCCTATACCAAAAGTTCAGAATAATTCATGGCAGAGGGAGCAGAATGACTGTCAGAACAGGGCACTTGACGCTAGGTAGCCTGTTCAAGACATGTTACATCTATGAAATCTCAACAACATGTTTGCCTAAATGAGGTCTGCATCATGATGATAGTTTTGAGATTCCAACATGGATGGGCACTATTTCACAAGTTCTCACCCACAGATGACTAATTATATAGGGAAAATGCCGCGCACTGCGCCCCCGTGTCTGTGCTCTGTGCGCTGGCACCCAGTTTGCGAGCTTCAGGCAAGGGGGCTGGAGGTTAAAATACACAAACACACACAGACAGAGAGACAGCGACATGGGTCATCCTTCAATTCAAGAATGCCCCCTTTATTGTGTTCAGGGGCAGATTATATAAAGATAGCCATGCCCCAGGCAAACCCACCAGAAACCACTCTCCTGCCATCAGGAACTCCTGAAGGTCTTGTGCTCAGAGCAGCTGTAGGCACTCAGATCAGGGGATTACAAGAAATTCAGGATCTGGGGTCTCACTGCTCCCAACAGTAAAATCCATTTTCTTCAAGGACAAGCTCTTTGATAGGTTTTCCAATCCCAAAGGCTCAGCCATAAATACATGTACATACACAATGCTAAATGGGTTTGATGGGTTATAAATAATTAAAAATTGTAATTAGGAAATAAGTCAAGAAATACAGAGGAAGTTCAATTGGGGAGACATGGAAAGAACTTGGAGTGGGAAGAGCATGAAATAGATATGGTATAAACATAGCATCCATGCATACAATTCCTTATAATGTTTTGACTTAAAAAAGTTATTTCATGAATATAAAGTGTACATGGACTCACACGAGCAAATACACATGAGCATGCTCACACATGCACATGCATGAATGATGTGAGATTCCCCTCTAAATGCTGTGAATACAGTTGATTAAGGTATAAAACTGCTTTGGTCTCTTGCAGCACAGAATAGGGCAAGGTGGGAATTCCAAGAATAGAGAGTAGGCAGAGTCAGGTAGAAGCTATGTAGCCACCAAAGGAGACAGACACTGAATGCTGGACAGAAACTTAACGGTAGGCCACAACCACATGGCGATACACAGATGAATAGAAATGGGTTACTTTAAGATACAAGAGCTAGCTAGAAATATGCATAAACTATTGGTCAAACAGTATTACATTGAATATAGCTTCTGAATAATTATTCAGGTCTGGGTGTTGATGAATGAACGAGCGGCCTTTTGCCAACACGTGCACATACATACACTGAAATCATTTTTTTTTTTGCCAGGGAAATCACTAAGACACTGAACATAGAGATTTACCCACTTGAGAAGCATTGGGAATTCAGTTATCTGAACCAGCTAATGCCTAACAGACAATAGCATCATTTTATATTCGTTAATGAATGGGTTCAAGTAGGAAGAACTAAGATGAGGACTACTGCTTATCTCAGATTCCATGATTTCTGTGAAATTAATTTTCAGTCTCAAAATTATCAGGTTCCTAATATTATCTGTTCATCTCTTTCAAACACAGAATTGCTTCCCTTGGTCCCCAGTGTGGGAAAGAGTCTGTGAAAATAGGGGGCTATACTCATAGGAGGAAGAGAGATGCAACAAAATCCAGTGTGCAAACTGTCTGTCACGTCATTGGAAGGGTTAGAATACAGTTGGATGGTAGCCTTGGGAAAACTGAGATTGAAATAGTGAGTAAGGCACAGTTAACACACTCTAGCCACTCAAAGAGGTTATTAGTAAATTAGAAACACTCAGCCAGAATAAACACATTGATCAATGTCATTAGATATGTCTATGTCACATTGGTCCTATTTCATCATGATAGGAAACTGCCCAAACTTTTAATGTGAAGACTCTTGAGTATTCATGAGACACTCAATTTGTGGCGCTATACACAGTGGTGTACTGAAGGGATAGGAATGGTGCCATTTGGGGAATTTTAATTCTGTGAGTACAGTGAGAAATGTCTCTGAGAACATCTCATGAATTTATAACCAGTCCCAATCAGTTTTATTAGAAACCAGCTGTTTACTGATCTGCGTGAGAGAGAAAAAAACGCGAATTAGAGAACCTTTAAGAAAAGGGATGGCACATTAAGATGAGGCAGGACCAAGAACACTGCATCAAGGCTGAGCAAGGCATCCCACCATAGGGAACAGTCTATAAAAAGCCAGCTCATGCATCCGAGTCCCACTGCCAGGTGCCCCTCAAACAGACCAAGCTACACAACTGTCACCCACAAGCAGAGGGCCTATGGGTTCCCACTAGCTTGGATCTACTGTCTCTTGACATCCTGTGACCTGTCGCCTTACTCATATAATTTTTTCTCCCTCTCTTTGACTTGACTTCCAGATGCTGGCCTCATGCTTGGCTGTGAATCTATGCATCTGCTTTCATCAATAACTGGATGAAGATTCTATGAGTGCTTTCACCTAATTATAGGGAAAGGCCAGTTTAAGCACCGTCTTCACTATTACTAGGAGTGTTAGTTGAGGTCATCTTTGTGGATTCCTAGGAACTTTCCTAGAACAAGCTTTCTCCCTAATCTTATAATTGTTTACCCTGTAGGAGGAGTGGATGAGGGCGGTGGGTTGGGGAGGAAGTGGCAGGGAAGCAGGAGAAGAGGAAAGAAGGGAAACTGTGGTGCTCACGTAAAATGAATAAAAATTAAAATAAAAGAGAAAGGGGCGGAAGTCTACATCTCTGGGAGCTGATGCTTTCTGGTGCTGCTGTTGACAAAGAACTCCCCCTTTTTTAATCAACTCAGTTTACTCACATTCCACCATAATGAACAGACCAAGATCAATCTTAAAACATGACACTGACAATGTAAATAAATGGAGACAGTATTTCTAAATTAAAGGAGATTGCAACTTGGCATAAACTAGAAATAACAGAGAAATAGCACTGCTGGCAGCACTTGAATAAAAGTTTGAAGTTTACCAGATATTGTAGAATAATACTCTCAGAAATATTATATTGAAAAGATATTGATTTCAATAATTGTGTTTGACGAAGTTTTAGATTTATTTGTGTGTGTGTGTGCATAACTTGTATGGGGGGTATTGACAGACTTGAGATGTATGTGTCAGATTGCCAAGAACTTGACTGACAGTTTGTTGTGAGCCGTGATGTGGGTGCCAGGAACCAAACCTGGGTGTTCTAAACGAGTGGGAGGTGCTCTTAAGTGAATAATATATATATATATATATATATATATATATATATATATATATATATATAAAACTCCAAGTATATTGTTTAAAAATACATTGAACCAATTATATAAAATATCAAGAAATAATTAGTGGATATAGCTTAGAAGTTTAGAAACATATTTAAATCATCTTTCCTATTGTGCATAAGAAAAAATTCAAAGTTCACAGGCGATCTCATTAGCTATCATTTGAAATGAAATCTTGAAAGTCTGACATTTTCAAATATCTGCTTTGCTATTTCCCATAGCAAAATGAGGTTTGAAAATGACATGCTTGAACCAAGAGAGGAAGGGACTGTGGGTTTTGTGGCTTTCAAATTGTAGAAGGGGAAGTCATTGTCCAAAGCCATAGTCATGACTTCTCAGGCAGGAAGACTCTGGTGGTACTTAATCTAAGGCGAAGACACAGGAAGTATTTGCCATTCCTCTTTGATTTTATTCTTGTCTACAAGCAAGCTGTGGAGAGTATATGGGAAAATACAGGAAAGGAAACCCATCTTACAATGCAAAGCCTGATTCACAGTGTCATAAAGCCATGTTTGAAATGAACACCAAGGTTGTGTACCAGGTGTAAAAAAGCAGTTGTCACATAGCTATGGTGGCAATCAGTTACCTGACATCTGGCAAAAAGACTGGGGTGAGCCACTGAATTTGATTTCTTCACTTTCACTGAATATTTATGCTTAGCACCTAAATTTTAAGCACAGGATAGTTTCTGGAAATGTACTCTTCTTTAAGAAGCTGTTTCATTTGTGTACAGGAAACATCTGGAGCAAGAGAAATGGATTTACTGGCTTCCCAGACATATGACATCTGTACTATTTTGTTAAGGAACTGCAGTGAGTGGTTAGGCCTTATTTGAGGGTTCTCCTAAATGTATGTGTCTTTGCCAGCATTTCTCAGAATCTAGCCTGGAAGAGGATAAAAGATACCACAAAACACATGTCATTAAAGTGAACAGTGTCTCAAATTCAGTACCTGGAATAAAGAAAAATGTATTTAAAGTTAAATAACACTTACAATATGCTACTGTTATTAAAGAAATCCTTTATTTCAACATACTTTGGATAAATATAATTTATTAATTGAACTTGGTCTATGGTTTTGGTCTCTGCTTTCAGATAATCTACTTCAAATGAAATCAGGAATCAAAATAATTACCTCAAAATAGTGTTTTTTTGTTTAAAATGATTTATTGGGAGCTCATTGCATGACACTCCATAAACATAATTTTTTAGTTTATAAAGACTCCATATTAATGATTACTACATTGGCATTAAAGATAAAATACTTAAAATAATGAATACCTTTTGCTTTGTTGAACAAAAAAAGAAGGACCTACAATATTATCAATGAAAATATATCAAAAGTAGAGTAATATTTAATTAACTTTTATATGCAAATAGAAAGTAGTCTTGTGATATTTAAGATTAATGTGGTGAGGTATTATTGAACTAAGTAAAATTATTTTCTTAGACAGTAAGTAAAATGAGTGGGCTCACTCTATATTAACAGTACTTTCCTACTACAGAGACATAAAACTATGGGTGTGTGTGTGTGTGTGTGTGTGTGTGTGTGTTTGTGTCTGTGTTAATCTTCATAGTAAACTTGACTAGACATAGAATCACCTAGAAGACCACCCTCTGGTGTAACATGAGGGCCTGCTTGTTGGGTTTCTGTCTTGCCCAGTTCCCACAGCCAGTAAACCTCCAAAGAAAGTCTACATTACACAGAGAGTCTACATTGATGATAAACTGATTAGCCCATTAGCTCAGGCTTCATATTAGCTCTTATAAATTATATTAGCCCATTATTTTAGTCTATGTTAGCCACATGGCTCAGTACCTTTCTTAGCAGGGAAGGTCACATCCTGCTTCTTCTTCAGTGGTCTGGGCAGGACTGGGGGTGGGGTGGGGAATGGGCTTCCTCTTTCCTAGAATTCTCCTGTTCTCATTGCCTCGCCTCTACTTCCTGTCTTTTTGACCCACCTGGCCAATCAGCGTTTATTTAAAACATGATTGACAGAATACAGACAATTCTCCCGCAGCACTCTGGGAGTATCTTTGAGGATGTTTCTATAGAAGTTTAACTGAGAAGACGTACTCTGAATAGGGCAGCACCATTCATGGTTCTGGACTGAAGGGGAAAAACAGAGGAATCCAGCTAAGCTGAATGTCTTAGTCATTGTTCCATTGTTGTGAAGAGATAGCATGACGAGGCAACTCTTACGAAAAGGAAGCATTTAATTGGGGGCTTGATTACAGTTTCAGAGTCTTAGTCCATGATCATGATGGAGGGGAGTAAGGGGTGTCTTGCACACAGGCAAGGAGGAAGTTTCTGAGAGCTGCACCCTGATCTGTAGTCAGACAGTCAGAAAGAAAGCCTGTGACACACTTCCTCCAACAATAGCACACCTCCTAATCTTTCTCAAATAGTGCCTCTCTCTGTTGACTAAGCATTTAACTGTGAGTTTATAGAGGCCATACTTATTTAAACCACCACACACTAGTATTATGCATCTGCTTCCTGACTTGCATACAATGTGACTTTGACTGCTTTTCTCACTGACAAGTCAAGTCCTCCTCTTTCCTTCACTCCTTCCCGGTTATAATGTTCTATATCAACAGACTGTGATGCCAAATAAACTCTGCTTTCCTTAAGCTTCTTCTTGGTTGCTACATGGTCACAGCAACACAGTAACAAGCAGAGTGAGTGTTGGAGGGCAGATTTGTTTACAAAAGACAGTTTCCCCAAGGAGTATTCTCAGTATTAGGTGTGTTCTTTTTGAATTCATTTTAAGAATTTTTATGGCTGTAGGAATCAGACTTCTGTAGGGGAATGTGTTACAGCTATGGAATGGTGAAGATATCCTCACTTTTCTCGAAGCCAGGCTATACTTAGAGTCTCAACAGAACAGCTCTGGAGAGGTAGAGCCTCCACAGGACATCTCCAAGGCTGAAGCCACAAAAGGACACCTCAGCCCTGGAGGGAAAGTGTCCTGACTTACTTTGAAGCCAGGCTATCAGAAGGTAGGGTGTGGTGGGGGTGGTCTACCCACAGGATATAGCAATCCCACTCTTTTAAAATTTTTTTATTAATTTTATTGAGCTACACATTTTTCTCTTCTCCCTTCCTACTCCTCTGGAGAGCCGCTACAATTGAGATCTGCTCTGTTCCCTTAAGGGGATGTCCTAGCAGAGCTATCCACTTCTTCTTCCACCCAATATACTGCTTCTTTTGTTAGCACTCTGCTAAAGGAGAAGCTGCTGCAGAAATATAATAATCTCCTCAGGCTCCGCCAAAATTTTGTTACTTTTTCTGCCTGCCTTGCTCACCCCGCTTTTCGAAATGTCCAGCAAAGTTATTCTTTCTTCTCAGCTTTTTTATTTATTTATTTATTTATTAAAGATTTCTGCCTCCTCCCCGCCACTGCCTCCCATTTCCCTTTCCCTCCCCCAATCAAGTCTTCCTCCCTCATCAGCCCGAAGAGCAATCAGGGTTCCCTGACCTGTGGGAAGTCCAAGAACCACCCACTTCCTTCCAGGTCTAGTTAGGTGAGCATCCAAACTGCCTAGGCTCCCCCAAAGCCAGTACGTGCAGTAGGATCAAAACCCAGTGCCATTGTTCTTGAGTTTTCAGTAGTCCTCATTGTCTGCTATGTTCAGCGAGTCCGGATTTATCCCATGCTTTTTCAGACCCAGGCCAGCTGGCCTTGGTGAGTTCCCTATAGAACATCCCCCTTGTCTCAGTGTGTGGGTGCACCCCTAGCGGTCCTGAGTTCCTTGCTTGTGCTCTCTCTCCTTCTGCTCCTGATTTGGACCTTGGGATTTCAGTCTGGTGCTCCAATGTGTGTCTCTGTTTCTGTCTCCTTTCATTGCCTGATGAAGGTTAATATCCAGGAGGATGCCTATATTTTTTTCTTTGGTTTCACCTTCTTATTTAGCTTCTCTAGGATCACGAATTATAGGCTCAATGTCCTTTATTTATGGCTAGAAACCAATTATGAGTGAGTACATCCCATGTTCCTCTTTTTGGGTCTGGCTTACCTCACTCAGGATAGTGTTTTCTATTTCCATCCATTTGCATGCAAAATTCAAGAAGTCATTGTATTTTACTGCTAAGTGGTACTCTAATATGTATATATTCCATACTTTCTTCATCCATTCTTCCATTGAAGGGCGTCTAGGTTGTTTCCAGTTTCTGGCTATTACAAACAATGCTGCTATGAACATAGTTGAGCATATACTTTTGTTGTATGATAGGGCATCTCTAAGGTCATGCTCAACTTCCTTAGTGATCAGGGAAATGCAAATCAAGACAACTTTAAGATACCATCTTACACCTGTCAGAATGGCTAAAATAAAAAACACCAATGATAGCCTTTGCTGAAGAGGTTGTGGAGAAAGGGGTACACTCATCCATTGCTGGTGGGAATGCAAACTTGGGCAACCACTTTGGAAAGCAGTGTGGCGGTTTCTCAGGAAATTCGGGATCCACCTACCCCTGAACCCAGCAATACCACTCTTGGGAATATACCCAAGAGATGCTCTATCTTCTCAGCTTTGTTCAGATCCTTTAAGGGAACATCTCAGCAAGATTTTTTTAGCCCAATCCCTTAGGGAATATCCCAACCAGATTCTTCGATTTTGTCCTGGCGAATGAAGATGGTCACCCAAGACTCTGAGAAAGGCATTTACTTGGGAAGGAGGAGTCCAGGAGAGTGGCTGCCTCTGACAGTGAGGGGTAAAGGATGGCCTCCCACTGAACAGGCAGAGATGCTTATACAGGGCTCCTTGGTGGTGTGGGGGCAAGGGAGTTTTTCCTGGGAGAAGAGGAATTGGTTTATTTTCCCTATTCAGGGATTGGTTAGTTTAGTTGGTCAGGGGCAGAGATGGCTCTGATCTCAAGGCCAAACTCTGTTTCTTTCACTGGTACTTTTTAGCCTTTTGACTTTTAGGGTCAGCAAACATTTCTTTCACTGACTGATTCTAAGGACAAAGTGTGTTTCTTTGGCACTGGTTTATGAGTCAGGGCATGTTTCTTTGGTCCTGAGTTCCAGGGTAAAGATGTTTCTTTCCCTGGCTCAGGTCTCAGATCCAGGCTGTGTTTCTTTCACTGGCTTTGGGTTTAGAATTGGTGTTCAGTGATTGGTTGATTTCCTGCTTCAGTTGGCCATTTACTCTACAACTTTCATGGGCAGAAAAAAAAAGGAGAAACTTTTCAAAGTTATATAAATCGATAATTAAATAAATGAGCTCGTGTACTGCAGAAGGAAAAGGACAAAGAACTGCAGAAGAAATCCAAATGTTTGACCCGACAGAACACTATCTAGAAATGTTATGTTGGCTAGTTTTATGTCAACTTGACATAAGCTAGAGTCATTTTAGAAGACAGACAGTCAGTTGAAAAATTGTCCCCACCAATTGACCTGTGGGCTAGCCTATGTTTCATTTTCTTGATTGATTATTGATGTGGAACTGCAACCACTGGGCTGGTGATCCTGGGTATTATAAAAAAGCAAGCTGAGCAAGATATGAGGAACAAGCAGGAAGCAGCAGGAAGCAGGACTTTGGACGGCCATCTTTCAAAAAATGACAGGGAAACTTCTTTTTTAAAAAATTTTGATTTTTATTGAGCTCTACATTTTTCTCTGCTTCCCTCCCTACCTTTTCCCTCCCCTTCTACCCTCTCTCAAGGTCCCCATGCTTCAATTTACTAAGGAGATCTTGTCTTTTTCTACTTCCCATGTAGATTCGATCTATGTATGCCTCTCTTAGGGTCCGCATTGTTGTCTTTGTTCTCTGGGATTGTGATTTGTGGGTTGGTTTTCTTTATTTTTTTGTATAAAAACCTCTTATGAGTGAGTACATATGATAATTGAAGCTTCTTAAGTATGAAAGCTTGGCCTTAGCTTTGGCTTTTTCCCAAGTGGCTCTTGCAATTTAAACTAACCCATCTACATTCTGACACGTTACTTGTCAGAATAATTGTTAGATATACAGATGTATAAATGTGCCATGTACTACTCCAAAGCTATAGTAATTTAATTTCTTTTGAGCTCTTGCTTTATTTTTTTTAGTTAGAAATATAAGTAAAATATTGGATATGGATTAGCAATGTAAAATATGCCTAGGTCACATAAATAAAGATAATTTTTATTTGATTATATTAGAGCATATCAAATATGCATAAAATTCCATCATAAAACTAAACAGTTTATATCATAACTCAAAAAAAATGATTAAAAAACAGTTTTTCATGCTGTGGGAAAGATGGATCTCAGACACAAACACACACACAAAGACACACATACATACACCTTGTGTGGTGTGAAAGAAGAAAGCAAATTTCAGTCAAATAATTCTAACAAAGAAAAGAAAATTGTTTTAAAAAAAAGCAAGAGGAATATACAATATGAAATAATAAAGAGAGGAAAAAAGCCACTTCCTAGTAAGCTTTGATCTCTTCATATAACTTTGCAGACACTTAAGACTGTGGTTTAGCATAAGGCTGAGTTCTCACGAGGACTGGAGAGACAGTGGAGAAAGTAAAAATAAACAGTAAGAGAGAAAGTGACCCTAGGGTAAATTTACAATTGCTCCACCCTAGTTGCTAAATTGGTTTGTGGCCTTTTGATAGTTCCATGGCTTCTCAAGTCTTCAATGATGACCTTTATCCAATCACACAGGGCATGACGCATTCAGTCTTGTGGTTCTAAGGCTTACACCAGAGCCCAGAGCTGGCCTCCGCCCTTCCTCCTTTTGGGGATATAGAAGTCAGTGGCAAGAAGAAATGGGCACAGCATAACTAGGAGGTTTTTCTTTTAATTCTACAAATTTCTTTAATCCACTAGTCAGGAAAATGAAATTATCAAGTACAGAGACAAATTGTGGTAGGCTTCAATATCTTGTGTTTTCTACTGATCTTGACCCATCGTCAACTGTGTTTAGTTGTTCTTGTCTGTTTTTCAAATTCACCTGTGATGAAATATTTCAGAAAACCAAATGCTTAATGCACTGATTCTGATTCAGTAAGCTTTCACCAAGATGCTATTGTGTGTTGTGCACCAGAAAATTCATGGAGCAAACAGCTGAAAAAAGGAAAGACTTGTTTTATGTATATAGAATGAATATTTACTTCTTTTGGAGAATGTAAAGTTTCAAATAAATGAACTGGTAAGGAGTTCACAAAATCATATCAGCTTAGTTAAAGCCTTATATTCACTTTTTATAAGTAATAATCTCTATGTGGCCTAATATACCTCACAGTGCATCTTTGTCTATTTTTCTCATTGTTATGGTCTTAGTAGTGGACTTCTTGAATTGTTTAAGAATAAAATTAATTAGCACATGTGAAATACTTAGATTATTGCACACTGGCCATCAGTGGAAACGTGTTCAAGTGTTGGAAATATTACTTGTTCCAGGAAACTAACTGTAGTGAGAACTGACACCTTCACCATGAGATAAGGCCATTTTGAGTAAACAAGTTCCTTTCCTTGGGCTCTACCTCTCTTGATATCTCTTAAGACACCACTTTTGTTTGTAGAAAGGAAATCATATTGATGTGTAGATTAAGGAAATATAGGTGGAATTTCCAAAAAGAAAGTGTCTTTGTGTGTGTGTGTGCTTCCTGGTGATAAAACTAGTCTAGACACTACAAATTTGTGGAATGAAATATAGTTGCTTATGACAGAAAATCTAGTCAAGCTGACACAACAATAGCATCTTTTTATCACTTACTGCTCAGTGCGTTCTAGAACACAAAGCGTTAAATGCTAACAATATGACTCTGGGAGTGAATTCTATAATTTCAAATATTTACACAGCATAGAAAATAAAATGGCATAAACTCATCCATGAAGATGTGAATCAGGATGCTAAGCAGGGAAGAAGCAAGAAGAGTGCTAAACTGTGCGTACTTGGCCAGATTTCTTGCTTACCAATGGAACCAGAATAGACACTTTTAAGTGCATATCCTACTCCATATTTTTGGAAATATTAGATGACAGAAAAGATATGAGTCACATTCTTTACCCAGACATTATAAAACTGTTATTCTCGAGAGAAATATAAACAATGTATTGTGCATGTCTAATATCTGGAAGAAAAACTTGAGGGCAAAATCAAAATGTTGCATATTTTAAATAAGTAAACTCTGAATTAGTATCAGGTAAGAAGATATAACTGCTAAAATGATACATGAATAAATTCACACCAAAACATGATTTATCATGTTCATTGTTCACAAACAAGGAAGTGGGTTTTATAACTGAATTTGATTGTTAAACTAAGTATTTGTTTCAGTTATAGGCAGGAAGTCTTGGTCAATAATTGAAAACTATAGGGATTTGAACTGCAGATAGGAGCTTCATAACAACTTCACTTACACAAATCTAGTTGATATCTTGGAAGGACACAGGCAGGATTGGGCAGGTCATTTAATCAGTTGAACTGACAAATGCCTCCCACCTAAGCAAACAGGAAATTTTCATTAATTACCACTCCTCAAGTCTTTGTTAATATCTACTAATCCTTCCTTTACAGGAAAACAAATGTGGCCCATTCAGAAGATTACATATTCGTAAGTTAAAAACCTAGTGACGCTTTTTAAACCTGTTTTTAACATGGCTTTATAAATAGAATGATTAAATGTTGACTAGAAGTACAATTATTATGTCTTGTCTATTTCTTTAAATCAGATTTAACTGTAGAAAATTAACTAGAAACGTCAGAAAATGAATAAATGTACTATGAATTGGAAGGAAATCAAGTCTTAAAAGGCTACAACATGTGTAAACAGAAGACTGTGCTATTTATGAAAATGGCCTCCATAATTTTGTTGCCAAGCACATGTGCCTGTATTCAGAGGGTACAAAAACATTTAACTCTGGGCCACATGTAGGAATTAACCTGCCATCTCTTCCAGAGGCCCTTCCATGTGTGAGCAGTGAGGTCATACCACTATTTTTTGAGACTTCATACACTATGTAATGACATTTGATATTGCTAAGACATGGCTGCTCTGGAAGCATTAAGGTGTTGCAGCAGAGAAGTGCATTGTGTTTGATGAGTCAGGCTCAACAAATTCATGGGCAATCTCAATACTGTAAGAGAAAAATAGAACAGGATCAAGTAACAGAGGCTTGTGAAGAGAGAAAGTTCTCATGCAGGCACAAGATCACTTCCACTTTGCTAAAAATGAGGAGGACTTAAACACACACAGGTTTCTGCACGGTTCGAGTCATCTTCCTTAGCTCGAGGTCTGGATCAAATGGTATTCTGCTACCACTTCCGACAGAGAAAAGGCACTTTCCATCCGTGAGTAACTTTGCAAAATGAATAATGTCTAAACAGTGCAGCCTCTTCTAAGTTATCCTGAGGTTTGGACACACACCAAAAAGGAAGTTCAAGAATAAACATGACCAAGGCAAAGAATTGGATGAGAAATCCTCAGAACGTTTGGAGTAGGAAAAGGAAAAAAAAACAAAGTGAAACATGAGTATATCCAGAAAATCCAGTTCATTTATGTAACCTGCAGTGATTGGAAGAGATTTGCTGGCTTTTGTGCACAAATCCTCCAAGAAGAGAACAGACACACCTCGGGAAGGAGATCCTTACCAGGAAACGTACGTGCAACCATCTTCATAAATCCACAATTTTTAAGCTGGTTGTGCTTCTGTCCCCATTAGCACTGCACTGCTCTGCCCTCTGTACACTGCTTTTCATGTCAGAATGCACGGAGACCTTTTAAAAGATGTTTTGGCTATGTGCTGGAAATAGTTGGGTTGTGCCTTCTTCTGTTCCTTCCTATTCTCTCTCTCCTTTTCTTTCCCTTCCTTCTCTTCTCTCTAGAAACTCAAAGAAGAATGGAGTTACTTGGCACTCATTTCCCACATAGAGCAGGATCTGTCTCTGTTCTCTCCACATTTATCTACCTGCAATTGTACGAATCACAGAACCAGCCTGCACTGGGACCTTTATTTTAAGGTGGGGGTATTTTTAATGCAGCAATGCTGGATCCCTTCAACCTGTTATAGTCTTGAAAAAAAACTTAGATGCTCAAATCAAATTGTAAAGGCAATCATATTTTAACTTGTCTGTGTTGACTCAACACAGCAGAAGACAGAAGAGGCAGGATTTTCTTTTTCTGGCAGATGGAACTTCCCCACAGTAGTCACTGGGTCAGGATATTTCCAACAAAGCCAGGAGTGGGTAAGGAAGCCTAAGGCATGATAAAGGGGGTTTCTCTGGAATGCAGGGGTACACACTCACCAACAGGATTCCCAAAATGAGACTTTGTTCTAACTATGTGAATAGACAAAGACAAAACTTAATGGGCTATTTTATGACATTAAATTCCACAAGTAAACAAAGCCCAAACAGACCTGGAAAATTGCATATCTCTCTATTCCAGAACATTTCTGCTAAAAGAGCTCACCAGAGATCGGCTGTGTCCTTTGTCACAGACATGATTGATTTGTGTATACACAGGGAGGTGGTAAGGAAGGAAGCTGGAGGTCTTTGGGCAAAGGAATGAATTTCTCAGACTGAAACATCTGACTTCAAAAATATCTTCCATTCAACACTTGGTGAGCAGGTGCAAGTTGTTCAGCCTCTGTGAGTCAGGTTTTCTTAGTGAAAATCTGAACTGTATCAATGCTCTATATACCTATATTCATGCCCAAAGTAGATATAGTAATGAGAAATAAGTATAAGAAATAAAAACTGATAAACTAGGGTTTTTGTTATGATTATTGTGTATATTACTTTAATGTCATGTAGTGTCATTACTGTAGGTCATCAGCTTCAGAGGAAAGAGAAGAACAAAGTACTGATTGAAGGGAGTATTTGTCTTGAATCTTCACTGGCCTGCCTTTTAATGTTAAAGCTGAGGTTAAGTTAGCAGAATTGCCTGCAATTCAATTGTCTCTCTGTAGCCTGTGACAAATAATACCTGAATTAAAATATTGAATTCTCTCATCAAATTGCTCATCTCAGAAACTCATTAGTAATAACATTATATAGTTCAATCCTTAGCTTCTGTTTCCAAACAAAAACACCAAAGAATAAAGACATCCCAAGGCAACATCTTTTTATAACATTTGGGGGGACAAAACATAAAGATTTCTCTTTCCTATGAGTGATTTACTGTGGTTTGCCCAGTGGGAATGCGCTAAGGGCAATCATTTTGTTTTCCTCGGTTGAAGCTATTAGCTATAATTGCTTTTGTTAATAATGCTTTACTTATTATAATCAAAGCTCAATTTTTCTACTTATGCCCTGGGGCCAGTTTGCAGAGGCACAATTTATAAATGGATGAAAAACAATTAATGATCTTATCAACAAAGTGCTATGCAATCTCCAAATACAACATCACGTGTGACGCATCAAATAAAATCATGGAACTTAGACAATGTTGTGGGCTCTCCCAGGAATGACAACAAACACATTTCAGTAGTAGAGGGGGGAAAATTCCTTAAAGGGAATTCAGCCCCTAGGTTTAAGAGAGGATGTCCCTACTAACCAAATGAAGGTCAGGTTCAACTTTTGTGTCTCCTGTGGGACGACTATCTTCAAAGACAGAAACGACAATAGCATAAAGAGAAGGCTGTTCCAACGGTCCTGTCACCATTACTCTTCAGAGATCCTTTGCAAGGAAGGCCAGACTCAGTAGAATCCCTTCCTATCACTCAGACACTACTTTGGTCCTGAATGCCCCTCACTCCTGGCCATAGCAGCTTCCTGTAACATGCCTCCTGGTTTCTATGCAGAGCTTTTAACTTGCTCTGGGCTTTGGCTGGAATACCATCTCTGTAGATATTCTTGTAGTTCGACAGCTCTGAAATAAGGAATATTGATCCTGTTTCTAAGCTGCTTTGAAAAACACGTTTTAATGATGTGGCTATCACAAACAGCTGAAGAATGCATCCAGTACCTGCTTTGTGTCCTCAGCTATATCCTAACACTCCTAATAAGGCCAATATCAAGTACTAAAAATCAAACCGTCAAATAAATGGACTAAGTGGGCTAATACTTAGACTAGGTCTCAGCAATTCCTTCCTGGTGTCATTTTCATTATTGTTCATCTAGAGAAGAGCAGTCAGTGGTTCTTCTTTGATACTTCCTTCTCTTACCAGTCATCTTCTTTTTTCCCTCTCACCTCATTTCCTTACTGAATGCATAGCTTCAGATGCCCCATGTTTGAATTGCAGACTTCTCTTTGGTGCTGATTGAAGAAAGCAAAACATTTGTTGGTTTTCTTCTCAGTACATTATAAAGGTGGCCCAAAGGGACAACGTTTGTACGCTATCAAATGAGGACTATTTGAATGGATGGAATGGATAGCCACTAATTTTCTTCCTGTCTGTTTTTTTTTCTCTCTCACACACACAGAATGCTATTAGTTAAGTTGCTTAACCTTGTTAATCACATTTTTTTCCAAATGGAACAATTAAAATGATTGCTTATTGTGAGAATTCACTGAGGTCATATATTCTCAAAAAACATAAAACTATAATTAATGATCAAAGAATTATTAGTATAATGTGCTCCATTCCTATTTTAAATATAAATACTAATTTTGATGGAATTATTCTTCTTGAAATGATGAAGTACCATCCTCACAAAATATTTCCTTCCAAAGTCTAGTTTCAAATGTACTGACCTCTTTCCACCTATGGTTACATTTTCAAGAACCATGGAAACCTAGGCCACCCCACAGAAGTAGGGCTTCAAATATCATCTATACTGTGCCCTCTACTTTTGCTTTTACATTTTCAGATAATGGAATCTTTTTCTTTAAATCCCTGAATTTAAATCCACACCATGTAAAAGTTTTCTGTGATGCAAAGTCAGAATGTTTTATAAAATATTTGGTTTAAAAACAAGTCAGTTATTTATGTCTGCCTTCTTTCCATAAAGGCCTAAGAAAAACAAGTCTCCTTAGTTTCATTCAGCGTGACCTTATCTCCATAAATTCAGCATGAACCGTTGAGGTCAAAATAACTTTATCTAAGTACCCTCTCATAGAATCACAGGCTGATTCTAATTACACTTCAAGCCTTTCCCAGAAACTTCAGAGCCTTAAATAAAGCCAACAGGATTTCTTCATGTCTAGTTCTTCTTATGTGCCCATCAGTCTGACTATATATATATATATATATATATATATATATATATATATATATATATATAGAGAGAGAGAGAGAGAGAGAGAGAGAGAGAGAGTTTCAGAATCTACTTGTATTGAGTGATCATTTGAGTGGTACTGTATCCTAAGAAGCGATACACCATAATTCCTTAAGACAGTGATTAAAGTGTGTCCTGCAGCCGTTCATTAACCGTAATCATATCACGATAGAACCAGAAGGTAATGCAGAAACAAGTCTGTATATCTTCACCCTACAACAAACTTCATTTTAGCAAGTCTTACAAAAGCCACGTCTCTACGATTTGGTCCCCAGAGCACAGAGTGAGAAGCTCCTCTGTTCTTCTGTCAGTAAGCCTTTGGTCACCCTCAAATGTCCAATCCTGTGCTACACTGATGTTCCCTTCAGGTATCTGAACCTTTTTCATTTATTCTGTATGTAAGCTGAATTCCTCACTGGACTGTCACACCAATGCTGTGCTACTCAGCTTGAGGATTTCCAAAGGATTGAGGAGGCAGGATGCCAGTCTGTGATGATGTACAGACATATTCAGGAAATATAACCCCGTAGAGTAAGGACTTTTTTATGGTTGGGACAATCTATTTTATAAGCTGTAAAGAGATAAAGGATGAACATGCAAGACTCATGAATTAGATATTACTCTATTTAAGATGCTGAAACAAAATGCCACTAGGTGAAGCTGAAATAGAAGATCTTTATTCTTTATATTTCTGAAGCTAGGAAATTAAAAATCAAGGCTCCATCAGATACACACATACACACACACACACACACACACATATATACATGCTAAATTTATGTGTATATATATGTATGTTTTGCCTGTGGTATAATGTCTTATTTAGAGGGAGACAAGAGATAGAGGAGACTACAGCAGGCTGGATCATTATTTACTTAAAAGCTAATCATCATGCCATTGTTTAATCTAATTACTTCCCAAAGACCTCATTTATAAATGCTGCTATTGTGTATACAAAGGCTTCAATATATAAATTCTGCAGGAATATACACAGACATACACGTGTCTTCAGTATACTATCTTATAAAGAGAATTGCAAGTGAAAATAATCATAATTTTTCAATGATGCCTAAATGAGAAAAGAGTGAATAAGCAATCAATTAGCACAGATACATTCATAAATATGTCTACCTAACTCTGGGTCTTTGTTCCCAAATCTTAGCTTACTATTTTCCTTTTATCGTAAAGAAATTTGAGACCTGTGGATTCCCACTGAAAACAGTGTGTTCACATCGTTCCCAGTTTCCACATCTCAAGCGCTTCTCCGACTTCTTAAAGGCATTCACAAAACGCAGTGGTTTCACACTAACACTCTTGTGTTCAGCTGCATTCAAGTGCTGTAGGTTGCCCTTGGCTCACCTAACTGGTTATGAGATGAGTCAGTGATTGCTGCAACCATGTCCCAATGGCAAGAACACAGAGGAGGTTCTCATACCTCTGTCAACATGTCTGCTAACTCCTCAATTTTCTGGAAAATTCTTAGGAGTCCCAAGTCAGATCCCAAAGTAAAAATTCAGGGGGGAACACCCAACAAGCCGAGCTTATGAGATAAGATTAGTGAAAAGAAGAATTAGACTTGGTAATTATGCCCACCATATAATTTATACCTGAAAGAATTAATTGCCTAATAGCCATTCTAAGCAGGTTAAGAACTTTTGAATAGGGAGATTAACAGTGAATTTTATATGGTCTAGATGTATCTCTCTGTGTGTGTGTGTGATTTTCTTCTACGACTCAAGTTGTGTTCAATATTTTAGCATTAATAACAATGCTTTAATGTCCTTCACTTTCACCTTTATTGTGAAAATGAAAAAATGTGTTTTGGAAAGAAAGTAAGAGAAAATGAAAACACCTAATTCCAGACCTGAATATGCCACTGATTAACTCTGAGATCATGAGCAAATTATCTCAAATTATTTAGGCTACGTTCTCCTCTTTTGTGCAGGTTTGGACTAGATAGTTACATTTCTTGTCATTATAATTACTACTCGAGGTGATTTATTGACATGGAAGTGGGCCAGAAGGCCTTGTCTTCTCTTCTTCTAAAATTTTATTGTTTCTTCATATTAAGTGTTCCACTACCCAAAATATGGGTGTGAACTGCAAGTTAGGGGTTTATTTAAAGTCATGGACAGAATTTGCCTGTTTTCTGGATATGCTCAGTGTTATGTGACCCCTTTAATTTCTAGGCCTACATTATCAAAAACAGTATCTATTATTGTATGAAAGGTCACCAATGATAAGATTCCCTCCAGAACTGAGAGGATGTGCAGAGTGGAAGTTAATACACAGAACATGTTGCTGATAGTTAGTCAATTGTTTGTTTTGCTGAGATTTATATGGAAACCTGAGATAACTTTTGTAAATGGAATGAAATTGACATGAAAGCAAAAGTTTGGGGGAGATAACAGTGTTATGCAAGCGTATGACAGCGATGTATCAGCAAATTGCCTTTAAAGATGCATCACGAGTCCTTTTAACACTCCACAGCTGAGATTTTATCTGACCTGGAACCCGAAGTAACTATAAACCAAATGATTATTTGTATTGTTAGTCCTAGTGTGGTGTCTTCTTAATGACCCACAGCCTTAAACGTACACTAATATGGTAAAGACTTTCTTTGCTTTCTTTTTCTTTTTCTTGTTTTTTTTTTTTTTCTGTTCCAGTTACCAACAGTAAAAGGCACATTCCTGAAGATGACTTGTGAGTGACCAAAAGCAATATAGAACATCAACAGCTTTGATCAAGGGCAGCTCGCTTATTGCTAATTGTTTCCAGAGTGCTTGTTGGAAAATCTGTTAAGACTAAACTTTGCATGCAATGAGAACTGATGCCTGAGTTCACTGCCTTCATTCTTGGCCCACAAAGGAGTTATGCTTGGTTCACTTACACTTAGGGAGCGAAGTGTTTGGCAAAGCAACAGAAAGGCTATTTCAAATATTGTCTGTTTTAACCTACAGCCCAAATAAGAAGGTATGAACTGAAGGATGCCTTAGAAAAGTTGAGTTAATTTGCTGCTGGCTATTTTTCTAAGTTTTCATTATCTTAAAAATCCAAAGACTTCTACTTCTTCTGGTTCTTTGATTCTTATACATAATGGGTGAATATAGGCCCCATAAAGTCTCCCCTTAATTAACAAACAGGAAAAAATACTCAGTTTCAAAGGAACTAGCCATAAGTCAGACAGCAAAATCCTTTAGTACTTTAAGATACATATCAGTATTCCCTGACACTAGGTGAAGAAACACAGTGGACGTGGGAATGCATTTTAGCAATCCAAACTTCTAATCTTGAAATTCTTTCCTTCAAACCTTCACGGTATCTCTAGGTGGCCTCATGAAAGCCCTAAAGACTGAATGAATATTTCTATGCACACAGACTTAATGTTTGACCCTACCTACAATTTCAGTTCTCTCTAAACTTTTGACTACCAACTGCAAAACATTGAGTGGACAGAGGTCACACATTGACTGGAGAGAGAGCAATGACAATTTGATAATGTCATTTTGTTTTTCTTGTCCATCCCATTCCCAACACCCAATCCCATTGCCTTGTGTATATCCTTAACTTTTTTGACCCACCCCACTATCGTGTGTGTGTGCGTGCGCGTGTGGGTATGCATGTATCTGTGTATGAATGCAAATGTGAAAAGGTCGAAGAGACAGTGTGGAAACCAGTTCTAACTAGCATGTAAGTTCTTGTGGGTAAACTCAAATGGACAAGTTTGATCACAAGTACCTTTATCCACTGAGCCATCTTCCTAACCTATATCTTAATTTTTTTTTAAATTTATCTATAATTCAACGTACTACCCATTGCCAAGAACCTACATAATCCCTTCAGGTGCTCCCTGACTGTGTTATTGTCACTTCAGGTTTAACCTATACATCTAATTGTTTTAAAATCTCGTCCTCTTTTCTCATAATATTCTAGAAATAGTCTCTGAGCAGTTTCCTGAGTCGTCCCATTTGTCTGCTACCATCACATTCAATATGTTAACATTAGAATGAGCTTCCTCAAGGACAGTAATTACGTCAATATTGAGTCGACATTATTGAACACTGCCCATAACCCAAAGAGGACACTTACTTTGACTCTTAAAACTACTGTTTGCCTGTTCAAAATATCATATGCGATTTTGATTTCTACTGTACATACTACTGCTACCCTGAGTTTTGAGGATAGCTATTTGCATAGTATATGGATGGGCTCCAATCATTTGTGCTGCATCTGGTTTTTAATTTGTCAGGAAGACTGTCCTCAATAGGCCTTAGAAAACTAAGCTACAGTGTGTGATCTTTGCCAACTTCTTAGAGTTAGATATGCTCCACTACTCTGGTCTTACAGAACCTTCTGAGAATATAGAGTATTACAAGGACTAAACCATCTGTTGGTATTACTTTATCCACAATCCACTGCAAAGGTTTTGCACACTCAAACCCCCTAGTCCCAAGAAGATTAAGATGGGCAATCAACCTAACCCAGTGTATGGTCACTGTTCATACACTGTTTATTTCATCAGAGTATAAGCTGCCTAAAATCAGTGAAATTTCAATACAAAATTTTGTGACACTAAAAGGTAGTGCAAAGTCTACAAAACTGTCAAATCAATAATGTAGTAAATAATGCAATTATGGTTTGTTCTTCTTATTATTCCTTAGAGTCTTTAGATAAACAAAGCAAATTTCCAAGAGAAACAACAATTTACCCAAGTTTACATATACAGAAAGAATATATACAGTTGTGTTTCTAATCATTGAATGTGTCCATTCCTCATGAAATCCGAGTAAGTAATACTAGTATATTCTGTGATATATTAGATTTAACTATTTTCTACAAACAAAGCAACTTGAGGAAAAATTATTAAAATCAGATAAGTAATTAATTACCAACCTTTCCACTCAAATTTTGAAACAGTTATTTATTTGAATTAGACATATTCAACTAAGATTGGGTATCTAGATAAAACTATTACAACTTGTTGTAGGAAGACCACTTGTTTGTTCCCAGCTATTCAGTCCCAAAATAATTACAAATAAACCATATTATTTGCAATACTATTTGACCAATAGCTTAAGGGTATTTCCGGCTCACTTATATCTTAAATTAACCCATCTCCATTAATGTGTGTATCATCATGAAGCTGTGACTTTCTGGGTAAAGTTTCAGAGTCTGTCTCTGGAAGGGCTACAGTGCTTCTCTTTGAATGTGCCTTCTTTCTCCCAGAATTTAGTTTATTTTTCCCTGCCTAGCAAGTTTTTTCTTACTATAGGTCAAAGAAGTTTCTTTATTTATTACCCAATAAAAATAACACATAGACAGAAGGACTTCCCACACAATTTCACTTTTTCTGTTTAAATAAAAAAGGAAGGTTTTAACTTTAACATAGTAAAATTACATATATCAGAACACGTAACAATCAAGAATTACAGTCACAATATTTATATCTACTTTATCCCTTATCATAACAAAGGTAAACTATAACCATCTATTCTTCAACTCCATCAAAGACTCCAGAAGTGTATACTATTACCTAAGTAAACAGAAAGTGCATTGTAAGCAACTTCCAAAATTCTAGAAATGATAGACATCTTGCTACCTGGAGAGTCCCCAAAGTTCTTCTGAATCATTGAGTCACCCATCTTCAGCCTACAGGCCCATAGTTTCCAGCAGACTTATCCATGAAGCAAGAAATTTCAAAGACAGTTACATCTATATTAGCAGTTTGTCAGTCGCTTTCTTTTGTGTCCTTCTAAATGTCTTCCAGAACTTTACATGAAGCAGGAAGCCTGAAGGACCATCTCACCTTTAAGAAAGTTCATCAGTCATTTCTCTGTGGGTCCTGCATGTCCAGTTCATATAGCAAATCATCATGCAGTACAGAAAAGAGCAGTTTCATGCCCAAATGGCTAGCAAACTCCTTAAGGAGCCTCTTCAATTTCCATCATCCTGTTTGAGTAGATTGGTACTGCCAGGAGCAGATGTGTCTCATTGTCATGAAAAGACTTAAGCTCTTGAAACATTTTAAATGCCATATTCTGAAGGTCTCTGAAAGATTTGGAGAATACTATAAACTGAAATATATCTCTATGTATCTAGAAAACCTAACTATCATGACTACAAGCTTGACTATTATAGATGACTCTCTATTAGCCTACATTTCTCAATTATCAAGAGCAGAACAAAATTGTCCTCAAATTTGTATCAATAAAGCAGAATCCATACCAATGCAAATCTCTATATCATATCACCCTTTAAATGTAAAGAACATTTATAAACAATATTTGGGAATTAGGATGCAGTTCTTTCCAAACTGTCTCCTGCTTTTTGTTGGGTGTTAGAGGAAGTCTGTTCACTGCCTCTGAGCCTTCCACTTCTCCAGTTCCAAGTATGCAGCAGGTCTATATCAAGCCATTAAGCAGTTTGTAACATGTTGCTTACATACCCCATTTAAATGCTCAGTCTCCTGAAAAATTCAGAGTTTGTGCTGGCAGCACAGTCGAGAAAACCAGTATTTTGAAAGCAGCATGGCTTTTTTTTTTTCTCCTTCTACTGAGTCAGGAAAACCTCTCTTAAAGGAGCTGCAGCATGCTGCCAGCAAATAGCAAGAAGCTGTGTTAAACTCATTAAACTCTGTATTTTTGTGTCTAGAATTCCTTTTCAGGCTCTCTCGGGTTTTTTAGTGGATTTAGTTGGCCATGTGGGCACCAATTTGTTGTAATGAAGAGGCTGCTTGTTGGCTCCCAGCTGCTTGGCCCCGAAATAATCACACAGAAACTATATTATTTAAAACATTGCTTGACCCATTAGCTCTAGCTTCTTATTGGCTAGTTTTTACACCCTAATTGAATGTATTTCCATTAATCTGTGTATGGCCACATAGTTGGGGCTTATTGGCAAGGTTCGGTGTCTGTTTCAGACTCCACCCTTCTTTCTCCCAGTATTCAGTTTAGTTTTCGCTGCCTGTCTATGTTCTGTCCTATCAACAGGCAAAGGCAGTTTCTTTATTTACCAATGGTATAGAGGAGACTCTCACATCAGTTGAGTGAAGTAATTTTTAGGGGTATTCATGGCGATCTTTCAGGGAGTCTTGGTCCATCAAACAACATTAGGCTGAAAGGATTTCACAGGTTCTCATCCTCTGTGGAAACAAAAGAAGAACCTCTTTCCCAGAGCAACATATTCTTTAGGCTCAAATTTTGAAGTCAAGAAAACTTTAAAATATCATTCATTTAGCTTAGCAGTCCTCAGAATCAAATGTCTCTCTGCAGTCCAAAAACTCAAAGAAAACACAATAATATGTATATGTGTGTACATTACATCTTTACATGGCTTATTTTCTTTACTCCTATTACTTTTTCTACAAGTTTATTCTGTCTCTTAAAAGACTTTGTTTTATTTTTAAAAATCATTTACTTCCTTTTATAACTCTCTATACTATTTTTCCTCTCTTCCCCAAGCCTATGTATATTTATCTAACATTGATATATTTAGAGTTTTTTCAACGGAATCTGTCTTTATTGTGTATCTGTAATTAATTTCTGACTAGAAGTGCCCCTTTTTAATGTTAAGTGGGCATGGCTGTGGCCAGCACAGTCCTGCCTGCTTGCTCCACCCAGTCCAGCATGACAGAGTTGTTAGCCATGTACATTGCCCCATTTTTAGGCACACAGTGGGTCTATGTTGCCTTTAAGCAAGTTGTAGCACTCTGCTCACAGAAATTGTTTAAATGCTCAGGTCTCCAGAAAGAACCAGAGTTCATGAAGCTACCATATTTAGAAAACTTATCTTAAAGAAGCTGTGAACATGCTGCCCATACAAAGAGCAAGAAGCTGTGTTAAATTCTGGTGTGTGTGTGTGTGTGTGTGTGTGTGTGTGTGTGTGTGTGTAGAATTACTTTTAAAGCTGTCTCAAGTTTTATGTGGATATAGTTGACCACATCCGTGTATCAATTTGTTGTAGGGGGGCTGCTTGTTTGTTCCCAGCTACTCAGCCCTGAAATAATCACAACAAAACCGTATTATCTGAAATACTGTTTGGCTAATAACATAAACATATTTCTGGCTAACTCATATCTTAAATTAACCTATCTCCATTAATCTGTGTATCACTGTGAGGCTGTGATAAAGTTCTGGTGTCTGTCTCTGGAGGGGCTACATGGATTCTCCTTGACTCTGCCTTCTTTCTCCCAGCATTCAGTTTAGTTTTCCCATCTAGCTAAGTTCTTTCTTGCTATAGGCCAAAGAAGTTTCTTTATTCAATAACCAATAAAAGCAACACATAGAGTACCTCCCACACCAACAACCTAAATAACATAAAGTAAAAGTAAATTTTAATTTTATAATCTCATGAGATAATATACAAAAGGAATCCACTCGAATTTTCTAGTCAGCAAACATGTAAATTGCAGTCACAGACCTACTGTTGAGTTTTCAATCAGGGGCACTTTTGCCCCAGGAAACATTAGCAATGTCTTTATACATGTTTAGCTTTCACAAACAGAGGAGCAGAGTCTCAAGCAATGTGCTCCTAGACACTCTCCAATGAGCAGAGTAATTTCTTCATAGAAAAAAAAAATCATTCAACCCCAGGTGGCGATTAGTGTGAAAGCTAAGAAATATTGCTTCAGAGTGAAAAGTTGGTAAAACAAGATTCTTACTATTAACATGCATTCTAATAAACTTCTACAAAAGTGAATGATTGAGGTTACACACATGCATATATGTCTATAGATACAGATATCACTAATCCCATCAAAATAATTATTATTTCTGTATAAATACATGTATGTTTATATTTTAGTGGTGAAATCAAGTATGTAAACAGTTCTACTAAGTATATAGACAAGTGTTTAACTTATTAAATATGTATTTACATTGTGCTAACAATTAAATCACTCATTATTTAAATAAGAGAATTTAAAAACATCCTACAACCTAACTACTGAAAAAGTCTATGTATTTTTAGTTTATTTGCCTTATTATATATTTGCAGAGTTTATTTTTCATATTTCAAAGACATAAATTGTGTTTTTAATGTTAACATTATTCCATGCAATACTCCTCTATAATGTCACTCAGTACTGAACAAATTCTATCAAAAGACTAGATCATAATTATTTAACAAAACTTCTAAGCTGGACATTTGAAGTTTTTCACCTATGTTTTGGCATAATTAAAAGAACATGACAAAAATTCCTGTATATGAATCTTTAGCCCCTTCTCTGTTTATTTTCTTGGGATAGATTCCATGAACTAACATGTTGAGGTCAAATGAAGCAATTTAAGGTTTAGGGTTTCAGTGATATAATCCATAAAATAGAAATAATAAACTATGTCTTCTCCCTAGTCCATAATATAAATTGTCATAAAATGACAATTTATTAACATAAACCACAGAACAGGCATCCAACTGTGAAGTTATCTCTCTGTGTTCAAATAGAGGTAGGGGCAAAAAATACACAAAGGCACTGTTACAGAAATAGACCTGATTGTGTTTATTTTCCCTCTGGATCAAAAGCTATGACTCATATAAAACGTCTTTTTAAGGTATGTCAAATAATATGCCAAAAAGACCCATATGAGTGGCTCTAAACTCCCATACACATATAGCCAAAGAAATTTATTTACAAATTACACTTACTAAAACCATAAACAATGCATCATGCAGATCCCAGTAAAATGTACTCTATTCACAAACTATGCTATCTATATCTTTATAATACATGCAATTATGATCCTTTTTGATACTCAATCACCATTTCCCACAGGTAAGTATACTGCAGATCTGAGGTTTTTCAGAACATTTACCTTGTAAGTATGGAACCTGGAATCTTCATACTCACGACCTATGTAATTAAATTTTTAGTTTATCCCTGCTTTTATGTTACCATTGTCTCACAAATAAGTCTTTAATAGTCTCACATATAAAAGACTAATACATGTGATAATTACCCATATGAATAGAAACTCTACTTTGGTTCTAACACTACCAACATTTTAACCCTCCAAGCTACTGGAGACCATCGCCATTTGCCTGATTTCACTCAATACTTTTGACATTGGAATGAAGGAAATGCATGTAAAACCTCATTTTAACTTTACATATGATGATGCTTTAAAATAATAACAAGTGTTTTAGATTATAGCCTTAGAAACATAAAATTATCCTTGTTTCTCTAGCACTTCTCAGAAAAGAGAAACCAGTCTCAAGAACTGGGGGTAAGTTGTGAAGTTCAGAATCCATTATTTTACCGAGGTAAACTTAAAGGTAAATACTGTTTACAGGCTGTCACATTGCAGCGGAGACTGTTTAGTGTCTCACCACTCTTTATTTTTCTAACAATCTTTTTGTTTTGACAATTTAATTGGTTCACTTTCAAGATTTGCTAATTTCTCAATTTGGTCTTCACTCTTTCTTTGGAAAATGTATCTGTGTTTTTTATTGTTGTTGTTGCTGTTGTTTGCTTGCTTGTTTTTTGTTTTGCTTTGTTTTGTTTTGTTTTGAGTGTGTGACTAGATTGATTCTGTTGACCTAGCTGTATGTTGCTACTTTCTCTCTCCCTGGTCCATGGCTCTATGTAATCATAACCTTAGGCTGGAATGGGAGTGAGTTGTGATTTTCTTTTCCTTCTACATTACTTAAAGATTCATACAGAAGATGTTAATATATTTTCTTTCTTCAACTTACATTTTAGGGTTTCTATTGCTGTGAACAGACATCATGACCACAGCAACTTATAAATGAAAACATTTTATGGGGCTGGTTTAGAGTTTCAAAGCTTTATCCCATTATCGTCATGTTGGTAAACAAGGCAGCATACAGGCAAACGTGAAACTGGAGAGGTAGCTGAGAGTTCTACATCTTGATCTGCAGGCAATAGGAAGTGAACTGTGTCTAACACTGGATATAGTTTGAGCATATGGGACCTCAAAACTCAACCCCACAGTAACGCACCTCCTCCAAGGCTCCACCTAATCAAACAGAGCCATACCTCCTAATAATGCAAGTCTCCATAGGCAAAGCACTTCCTAGCCCAGGAATCTATCACATGAGACTATGGGGGGCCATATGTATTCAGACCACTACATCTTCTGACCTAATTTCACATTCTATTCTCATTAATCCATGTCCTAGATCTTTTAAACTACCTTGGGATTCTTTTTACATCCTCTGATTCTTCCTAAATCTTTCTTCTACCTAGTACACTGCCTCCGGACACCTGGGTTCTCAAGTTATTATTTTATGAATAGCATAATTTATCAATTATAGATGAAGTATAAATTAATTAAAAGATTATGTTTTAAACTCACGAATTAAAGGTAGTTTCCATTAACATGGCATCAGTAACCATAAATACACCTGTGTGAGCTTTCTTCTAAATCTTTATAACACACAAACACTTTGCATCTATTCATTGTAATTGAATCTGTTGTTAGTGCTTACCCTATGCCAAGAACTATGCCATGCTCTGTCTATCCAGAGTAATTTGGAACAACACGTACAAGATTCCTGAGAGTGTGAACTTTGCTAATATGATCTCTCATTTACTCCATCTGTCAGCAACATCTACATCAATGGCTTTTTTGACTATGACACATTTCCACCTCTCTTCCACTTGTTTTCAGAATGAAATTACTGAAAGCACATATTCTCTTTTTGAGAACTTCTTCTACCATTCTTCCTATACACCCAGATGATGTGACCATGGAATTCTCCAACACACCACCAGACACTGTTTATTAAGCAGTGCCTAGAGTCTATCTGATTCTTTCTATCAGTCCTTGTATTATTTGTTTATTTACCTTCTTTATCAAAGCGAGAACTAGCAGACATTTGTCAGGTGGACAGTGTTCTGTATCTGAAAACAACAAAAAGGACATTGATATTATTGTCTGTATTGTTTATACTTAAGATCTGCCTGGGAAACAAAAACAGAGTAAGGGAGATATCCCATTATATAATGCGCTGCTGTGCAAGCATAAGAACCACAATTTGAGTTCCTAAACCTCCTATTAAAAAGAAATAAAATGAAAATACAAAGACTATAACACTCACCTGTAATCCTAGTGCTTGAGAGACGGAGGCAAGTGGCTCTCTAGGCTTGGCTAGGTAGCTCACCTCACCTTATTGGTAAGCTTCAAGTCTTATTTCAAGGAATAAAGAGGAAGAGACCAGAAAGATGGTTTAGTAGTTAAAAATCTGTGAGGTGTCACAAAGGACTCAAGTTTGCTTCCCCGCAACCATGTTGATGGACCGCAACTGCATATAATTCCAGCTCCAGAAGAACAACACTTTCTTCTGGCCTCAACTGGCATTTGTATACATGTGTACACACCAGTACACACACACACACACAAACACACACACACACACAGAGTCATCTTTTACTTTAGATAGTAACAGTTTACAGTTCAAATTCATATACATGTGTTCTCTATCTAATCACAACTATGAAATTTGTTCCTCTTTCTTTCTATTGATTTTCCTGATATTTCTTGAAATCTGTCTTCCAGGCATGCTATGGCCATTTTACTCTTGAACTTTAAGTAACCACTTCCTTTATAAAACCAACACAATTTTGGGACCCTTATACATTCTCTTTTTTATATTTATTAAAAATTTTCACCTCCTCCCCTCCTCCCACCGCTCCTCCTCTGCTCCAGCTTCTTTTTCTATAAACTAGATGTAATATCCACACAAGAGTCTGAATAGGTTTTACATGAAAATAAATTTTCAAACCTGTTCCCCACTGGTGGGAGGTAGATTAATAGCTTACGATATATAGATATTTATCCACAAATCCTGTGAATATTTGGCCTTCACAAAAGGAACCAATCATCTAATCTAAAAAGAAGATTAACAAGGAGTGCTTTGAGTTTTTTTCATGAACTCAGTTTAAATTCTAGTGCTCCTGAAAAAAACAGGGTGTTCTGTTCTGTTTTGTTTTAAAGAATGATTGGGAAGAGGTGTGATAACAGAAGAAAAGTCAAAGTAGCTGCATTATATTAGGTCTTGAAAGAAGAAGGGTGAACCTGTGAAGCTTGGAAAGAGAAAAACAATAAAACAAAAACAAGTTTCTCCTAAAGCTTTTAGGAATGGATGCAGCCCAGCTGTGACTTTAGCTTTAGTCTGGTGAGACCCCTATCAATAGTATTTGTACGGTTTTGAGCCATGTCATTTGTGTAAATCTTTATTCTAATTTATTAAAAATCCTCCACTCTATTATGAACTTCTGAAGATAACAATGAAGGCAGGCACTTGAAGCTCATAAAAATTCATTAACTGCATTTTTATCTAGGGTGTAAGTTTCTGTGAACAATCCCTTGAACTTATGGAGAGAAGGGTTCCTCACTCTCTGCTTCAAGGTCTTTTTCTTGTGGTATGTAGTAGGGATCAGTTCCAAAAACAAAAACCCACTTCACTTTGAAGGACTTCATACAATGTAGTTGCTATTAAGCTCCATTTCCATTATATACTTACAGAATTCTACACATAGCTATAAAAATTATATAAAATAACTTTCAAGATTAAAAAAAATAAAGTCCTTAATAAACTCTTTTTACCCCATGGAACGAGCAAAGCAGGAAAACATAAAAAGCAAATGCAGCCTGGGAATTTTGAGCTCAAAACTGAATCTCATTCACCAGCACAGCTAAACTGCCCCTGGCCCACAAGACGTCCACAAAGTAATTGGAGACTTGGTTAAGTTGATCGCTGAATATCTCCTAGCAGTGTGATAACACGGAAGGGAGATGGTTAGCAAAATGGCCACAGAGTGGATACGACTTTAAATTAATATTCAAGTCAAGACGGTGCGAGATCTTCAATAACTGAATACAAACAGAATTGAAAATCTAGATCTAATATGAAATATTTTTAGTGAAAATCGAGTTAGAGTTGTATTTCTAACACCAAATTCTAATAGTAAGCATCTGAACAAAGATATTCATCAGCAACAGAAAATGTCTCTTTAGTAACATAAACTTAACTTGATTGGACAAGTGAAGGAAGTCTCTTTAGTGTAGCGTTTTTTCTTCAGGAGTCTAATGTGCATTCAGCATTTCAAAGAAGGGTCTGTCTCAATTACCTTGTCCTCTGTAACCAGCTTCTAAGAACAGAGGCTTTAAATAATGCTGTCTTATCTCTCAGGACTCTGAGGCCTGGCTGAGCAGTCCGGGTTCTTTGATGCCTCTTCTGACTAGAATCAGGCTCACCTGGTTAATTGAGTATCCCTTCTCACATAGGATATATGTTTTTGTTTTTAGTGTTATTGTTGCCGTTTTGTTTTTTTTCCCCCTTTTTAACTAATTTATTCATTTACTAATTTATTTTTATTTCTGTGCATTAGTGTTTTGTTTAGCACCATTAATAAAAACTCAGAGACAGATGATATTGGGATTCAACTTGAAAACCAGAACAACAAAACAGTCATCCACTGACTCTTACCTCCACCTCAGTCTGAAAAATGGTGATCCTGCCTCCAGGAATCTCAAAGTGAGACTGATGCCTAGAGCTGACTCCTACCATTTTATAATCCTTTTTAGCTTTGGGATTAAGGACGTACACCACCACTGCCTGGTTTCTAGGGCAAACTATTGTGGCTACTGGGATTAAAGCTGTGTAGCATTGTGGCTACTGGGATTAAAGGTGTATGTCAATGCTGCCTGGTTTGTTAGGCTGGCCAGTGTGGCTGTTTTACTTTTCTGATCTTCGGGCAAGCTTTAGTTATTAAATAAATACAATATAAATGAAATGCCACTGAAATTTTTCCCTGCATGTATGTCGGTGTGAGGGTGTTAGATCCTCTGGAACTGGAGTTACAGATAGTTGTGAACTGCCTGTGGGTGCTGGCTATTGAACCCGGATCCTGTGGAAGAGCAGACAGTGCTCTTAATCACCAAACCATCTCTCCAGCCCCTACTGTTGTGTTTTGGAACTACTTACTTTATATGTTTAATATCTTTGTTCTTTTCCATTTACCAAAAGCTAGAGTCAAATCTAATAAGGAGCCCTCAATTGAAGAAAAACTGAAAACAAATTGGACCATACATAAATGTGTGGGACATTTTCTTCCTTAATTACTGACGGGAGAGCCCAGTCTACTGTGGGCAGTGGCACATTTAGTCAGGTGATCCTGGATTGTATAACAAAAGGACTCTGAATAAGTTATGAAGAACAGTCTAGTAAGCAACATTCCCCCATGTCTTTCTCTTTACTTCCTGCTTCTAGGTTCCTATCTCTAGGTTCCTGCCTTGAGTTCATGCCCTGTATACCCCTCAATGATAGAGAGTGACTTGAGAATTGTAAGGTGAAATAAATCCTTTCTTCCCCGGCCTTCTTTTTGATCATGGTGCTTTATCATAGCAATAGAAACAGAAATAAAGATACTTAGATATCTTCATAGATGGCACAGGAGGTATTCTTAAGCTACTATAATGGAGTTGCAGAATTTCTTCCAACCCAGGCTATTCAAAACACACCACATCTTCTCTCCCACTGTACTGATCAAGATAAATCTCAAGGTTGGATACAAACAGTATGCATAGAAGCATAGGCTGGGAGAAGAGAGATTTCAGTTGTAAAGTCCACAGACTGATGGAAAGAAGTCACAACCATATTTGTAAACTATTAGTTAGTATTATTAGCAAGTCTCCCAACTAACGTCATCACAGAACTTTTCTGTTTATGATGCTTGTTGCCTATCTCAAGATTTTTAGTTCACAGTGCTTATGTAAGGCTTTTCATCACTAGAATCCTTAGTTGAACATTTAAAGATATATATATATCTTTATATATTAATATATAATATTAAAGATATTATATATACACACATATAAAACTAATATAATATATATTAAGATATATATCACATAATATCAACAAGTAACATTTAGGAGACAAGTAACTGAGGATGGAGCAAAGCAATTTAATAAGGAAGTATTAGCTTAACTCAGAAAAGTGAGAAAGAGATCAGTGAGATGAGAAAGCAAAATATAAAAACACAGGGCAAATGTCCAAGACAGAGTCTGTGTATTCCAATTCACCATATATGCTATAGCTGGATGTAAAGATAGGAGCTAGCAAAACCACAAATAAATGTCAAAGTTTATGTCCCAGATTTTTATCACAACTTTTGATAATTATGAAATTAATGAAAGATTGAACAATATACTGCATGTAAGAAATGAAGTATCCTGCAGAGGAAGGCCAATTCGTTCTGTATATTTTAGGTTTAGAGAGGTAGTAGAACCACTGGGTGAAAGGCATTGTGGAGCTTTTAGTTGCCAAACTGAACACATTAACTCATTACTCATTATTGATCTAACAAACACTTCTGTAAGTGTGCAGTGACATGACACCGTGAAGGGTAATAAATACAGAGCCAGCCTTCTTAGAGTTAGTAGATAACCAAATAGGAGATTAATATGCAATATCATGGTGGCAGAGATGTCTGGATGGATAAAAGTGTTTGTTGTACATGCATTGGAACTTAAGTTTGAACTCTAGCGATTATGTAAACAGCCGAGAATGGAGACCTGAAACTATAAGCCCTGTACTAGAGCAGGAGGGCAGAGAAATGATATTCCCTTAGGATCACTGAAAAAAACAGAGTAGAGAATAAAGAAGCAGTGAACATGAGTCCTAGGTTCTGTGAGACCTTGTTTAAAGAGAATAAAGTAGAGATCAATGGTGCAGAATTCCTGAAATCCTCCTCCAGTCTTTGTGCATCCTCACACAATACATATACACATCAATACACATTACACAAAACACACACACAAATATACAATATTGTAAGTGATAAATAAGGAAAACAAGAAAGTACCTTGCCTTGGCGCCTTTGCAAAATCTACAGTGTGATTATGATAATCCTGTGATGAGATATATGAAGGAATATGTGCTGGTCGGAACTAAAATGCAAAAGAAAATGAAGAGAAAAGAATAAACGTCATGTAGATAGCATTCAGACTCACCGCGTGGGTATGAAAAGAGCTGTTTCACTGTGAAAACCTGATGAAGCTGAGCAGGATCATCTCCGCACAAGGATCGTTATTGACATTGGAGAGCAAGTTATGGATACTGTAGAGAGTAACTCAGAGATGAAGACAGTATAATAGCAACACATATCAGATATTGTCATTAAAAATGAATATAAATTGCATGACCATGTGGGATGAAACATGTATCAGAAGAGCTGCCTTCAGGTATGCTTATAATGGGGAAAAAAGCACATAGAAAATGATAACTATAGATTAAATGATAATGGTGCTTCAATAAAATGACTTCTGATATTATATTACACTCATTAATCTGTGCCTCATTCAGTTGTCATCAGAGAAGCTGTCTCCTTCAGCAGACAGGAAGAGATGCAGAGGCCTGCAACCTGTCCCTAGAACATGTACCTCTGAATTGGATGTCTCCATCATTTCCCTTCCCTCAGAACTCAGGAAACCCTTAGGAAGAAGAGGCAGAAAGAGTGTAAGAGCCAAAGGAGTAGGAGACACTAGGAGAGCAAGGTCTTCTGAATCAACTAAGCAAAGCTCACATGAGCTCACGGAGACTAAAGCAGCAAACACAGGGCCTAAATGGGTCTGTACCAAGTCTTCTGCATATGTATTGTAGCTTTCAGCATAATATTGTTTGGGACACCTGAGTGTGTGACCAAGGGGTTGGTTCTCTAATTCTTTTGCCTGCTCTTGGTGCTCTTTTTCTTCTGTTGGCTCTCTTTTTTCATTCTTGATGTGTTTTTTTTGTTTTATCGTTATTATATTTTATTTTGTTAAGAATAGCCAAATGCAAGATTAAATAGATCAAAAGAGTAATGGTACTGTAATCAGCTAAATTGAGACAAGCAGATATTCATTATTTTCCATGCATGGTCATTAACTATTAGGAGAATTATCTTTAAAACTTCTTGACATAGAATCTGATACAATATTTAGTAGACATAATAAACACAGAATAGTGTTTGTCAGGATTGGCACCTGTAACATCAGGAAGCCAATAGGATTAGATTAGAGAAAAGTAACAAGTGAAAAAAAAAGTGGATTCCTTCGATTCATCTATATCCAACTACTTGAGAAATGGGTGTGTGTTAGATTGTACACTACATGAGAACTAAGGTTATGAACAGAAGGTTTATAATCAGCTAACTTTAACATAGGGAGAGTTACATGAATCATTTATGTCAACAATATATATTCACAAATGTCTTTTATCAAACACTGTAGAAAAGAGACACCAACGATCAATGTAAAAGTGAGGAAGGCGGCCAGATAATGGTGGCTCGTGCCTTTAATCCCAGCACTCTGGAGGCAGAGGTAGGTGGATCTCTGTGAGTTCAAGGCCAGCTAGTTCCAGGACAGGCTCCAAAGCTACAGAGAAACCATATTTCGAATAACTAAAATAAAATTAAATTAAAATTAAAAAGTGAGGGAGGCAAAGTGAGAAATAACCAAGCAGATCTAGCTGACTCTGAAGATGAGGGAAAGAGCTATGAACTAAAGAACACAGTGGCCACTAGTGCTTGCTAAGCTGGTAAATGAATACCACACACATCAGGAAAGAACTAGTCACACAAAAACCTTGATTTTACTTGCTCAGTACATATTTTAGATTTCTACTTTAGAGAAGAATGAAAAAATAACTCTTTTGTTTAACACTAAGATTGCTATAATGTATTGAAGCACAAATGAAAAATAAGCATAAAACAGACTCAGATCTAGAGTGGGGTTATTTTGGGGAGCTATAAAAAAAATCTTAAATTAGAATTGGCTACCTGTGGGTACAAACTCAGAATATAAATTGCTTTCCAGAAAAGCTTGGGGATCTGAGTTTGTATCCTAGAACCTGAGAAAGTCAGTCATGGTAAACAGTTCCCGTAATATCAACACTCCTACCACAAAATGAATGGTGAACACAATGCAATTGCCAGAAACTCCCACTAGGCTGGTATGCACATTAGCAAGAGACTTTCTCAAAAGCAAGGTAGTGATGACCATTACTATAGGTTGTCCTCTGATATTCTCTCCGTGCACACTGAGACACACGTGCCCAAAACTCACACACTCAAAAATGCGCACATACATCTCCCACACATGAACACACACAGACACAGAGAGAGTGAGAAATGGGGTGAGAAAGGGAGAGGGACACACACACACACACACACACACACACAGAGAGAGAGAGAGAGAGAGAGAGAGAGAGAGAGAGAGAGAGAGAGAGAGAGAGAGAGAGAGAGAGAGAGAGAGTTCATTTCACAGAAGTGACTGGGCATATGCTAGCAGCTACTGATGCTACTGACAGAAAGTAGGTTGCCCCTAACAGACCAGACAGCTAACATTTCCTTGAGCATGATCTTGACACCCTGTGTCTGTTTTCACCATGGTAACCAAAACTGTACCATTCAGCTAAGACTTTTAAGATATAATAGAATTAACAAGCGTACACAGAAAGCATGTCTCTACAGTGGCTTTAGCAATTCATTTGAGATCAAAATCCTTACTTACACTGAGATGAAACACTGTCAATTTAATTTTTAAATCTTAAAAATAATTCCATTTGATATCAACAAATCCTCCAGATGTTCAGCATCCTACATTCATAGGCTGAAAACAATCTTTTATGTTTATTTTTTCTTTTTACTTTTATTGATTCTTTGTGGATTTCACATCATGCATTCTGATCCCACTTATCTCCCAATCCCTTTGAAGGGGTATTTTCCTTCTACTCCTGCAACCTTCCCCCGAAAATGAAAAACCGAAAACCAAACAAAGCAAAGAGACAAAACAAAACCAAAATCAAAAAACTAATACAAACAAAGGAAGATGAAGTATCTTGTCCTGGAAGCTGTGGTGTTGCCCAATGAAACACACAGTTTACCCTTTAGTCTGTTCATCTTTACTTGCAAGTGTTCATTGCCAGTAGTCAGTCATTGGTCTGGCTGGAGGTCTCTGGTTTCTGCTACACCACTGATAATGGGCTGTCACTGGAACTCTTCTTGGATATCCTGTTGCTGTCCTGTGTCATGGAGCTCCTGCTATTTGACATCTGTAGGTTCCTCCACTTCACATGCTCCAACAGGTCATAGATTTTGTAGAATGAATGGTGTTCAAAATGTATATGCATTTTAAAAATCTGGCTCTTGGGATTAGATTGAGCTCAGTTGTTAAGAATGCTTGCTGCTCCAGCAAAGGACCTGGGTTCTGAGCATCCACATGATAGCATAATTATATGTGACTCCGGTTCCCGGAGTTTTGACACATTTTTATGGCTCCTGTGGGAACTGCATATTCATAGTAAACACACATGTTTAAAAGACATTTTGAAAAAACAAATAAATAAATATCAACAAGAAATGTATGAGGTAAGAGTGTTTTATGGTTTCTTCTTTAATGAAGCTTAAGGAAAAAGAATGTACCTAACACAAAAGTCATATTAAATTCATGTTTTTTTAGGTAAATCAGTGTGTATATGATTCAATCATGTGGAGAAATGTCACATTATCTCCGGGTACTGAAATCTTTTTTTGTGAATCTCTGTGATCCAAAAACTGTTAGACCAATTCTTCAAGCTATGATGCTGGAACCTCTTTACCACTAGAAGGAACTTCTGGAAATTTTTTTTTTTTTTTTTTGGATTTTTCGAGATAGGGTTTCTCCGTAGTTTTTGGTTCCTGTCCTGGAACTAGCTCTTGTAGACCAGGCTGGCCTTGAACTCACAGAGATCCACCTGCTTCTGCCTCCCGAGTGCTGGGATTAAAGGCACGCACCACCACTGCCCGGCTGGAATTTTTTTTGCATCTTTTGTGAACCTTGACTTTCTCATTTGGAAAAGGAGAAACTCTTTTATTCCCTGGTTTATATGAAATGTTCAATAATAAACCCTCAGTGGTTAACACAAAAGTCTGAAAACATAAACACATGAGTCCTGGTTGATTTCATCATCTCTCTTGCTGTGATCACCATTCATTGCCATTGTGGTTATCATTAATATTTCCTGCTGACTTATTCCCCTGCATCTCTTCATGTAGCTTACCTGCTTGCCTGGTAATCTAGAGTAATTCTCTCTCACTTGTGTGATCACAGCCTGTCCTACCACAAACTCTCCCCCTTTACCATCCATCTTCAAGATGGCTCTATAATTCAATGTTCAGTTCATATATCAATACGTGTGTGACAGTTTCACCAGCTAAATCCAGAAGACTCCTGTCCTTTCATTGTGTTCTCATGAGTGTTCACTAGATCCAGATCTCATTCTGACTTGCGGGGTGTGTGCCCTTCTGCCTCCTGAAAAGTTTACATCTCTCAAACTCAGAGTTTCATCACTTCTTTGCCTCCACTTGTATTTGGTGAATATGCTCCTTTATCTACCTTATTCTATGAAACTACTCCAGATAAAGGAATCCTTAGTAGGAACGTCTCTTCCCTTAAATCTGCTTAAATCTCAGTCTGATAAGAAAAATGTAATAACTCTAGAGTATATAACATGAAGCATTATTAGTTTTGTGGACTCAATAAAATAGTAAAAAGGAATTGGGTTAAAGTTTAAAGCCTTGATGTTGCCAGTAGAGTATACACTATTATTAAACAGCCAGTATTTATAAATTAGCAGAAAGCTCATAGATTTGAATGTGCTTATCCTAAGTACCAGGTATATCTTGTAACAAAAGAGAAATAATGGTTTTGATCAAAACAGCACATTTCATAAAGCAATTTACTCTGCTTGATTTGTATAATTTCTAAAAAATATGCAACATGAATTTAGTATGTATTATTAGCAATTATCTAGATTGGGTTTTCAGCAATTGGCTACACTGATATCTTTTCTCACTCACAATCTACAACTGCAAATATTAATATGCAGTAGGTAAAATTCTAATACCTGTAGATAGAAAATTCTTAGAGAATGTAGATTTTTAGAGTCAGCAAATATTTTCCTGAATGAGATGCATGTAATATAATTCATCCCTTAAATCTGTCAGTTCAATTAAAATAAAAACCATTGAGATGACTTTGATCAAAATTAAATAGGCTCAGAAAAGGAGGATGGAAATCATGGCTCAGAACTAGAGCAACCTAAGAGAGTACAGCTGAAGACAGGCAGAGTGCTGGGTGAATTTCTGTTTCTCTTGCTAAGTTTTCCCTTAACAAACTCATAAATATGTCTATCAAAAGTTCCACTTCAATTGCCTCAAAATTTCCATGGTTTAGAAGACCATTACAGTATTTCCTTCACAGTCTTCCCATAGCTAAACCTCAGTTACATTTGTTACAAAAATAGTACTGAGTACAATATATATGCCAACCATATATGTAAATTATTTGTCATTAAGAAAAAAATAGTATTAAGCCATGACTTAAAATCTTTTACCCTAGGACACAGACTTTGTGGCAGTGGCAACAAATGACTGGTCCAGCGTGAGACTCATGCCATAAGAATGAGCCTACCAATGAATCTTTCAAGAGCACCAGGACCCAGAATCTTGATGTTCTGGAGGCCTAGGCTAGAACCAAACATAACTGGAGAAAAAAAAAGTCAATGTAATGGCATCTAACAATATTCTGCTATAGTCATAGATTGGTACCTAGCCCCATAGTAATCAGAGAGGCTTTGTCCAACACTGATAAAAAAACAGATGAAGAGATGGTACCTAGCCCCATAGTAATCAGAGAGGCTTTGTCCAACACTGATAAAAAAACAGATGAAGAGATCCACAATCAAATATTAGGGCAAACTCAAGGAATCCTGTTGAAGAGAGAGAGCAAGGATTGTAGGAGCGAGAGAGATCAAGGAAATTCCAAGAAAACCCACACAACCAACTAATCTGGGCTCTCTAGGGCTCACAGAGACTGAGCTGACAACCAGGGAGTCTATATGAGATTAACCTAGGTTCTATGCATATATGTGACAGTTGTGTACCCTGGTCTTTTTGTGGAACTCCTAACTGTGGGAACAGGTGCTGTCTTTGACTCTTTTTATGGCTTTGGAATCCCATTTCTGGTTTGCCTTGTTGAGTCTTAATATGAGGGAAGCTGTGTAGTATTACTGCAACTAGATATGCCCTGTTTGTTTGATATTCATGGGAGGCCTGCCCTTTTCATAACAGAAATGGAGGCAGAGTAGATGAGGGTTGTCAGAGGCAAGATGGGCAAGAGAGATTAGGAGAAGAGGAGGGAGGAGTTGTATAGTAAATACATAGATAGATAAATAAAAAATCTTTTGTATTATAAAAGGATTTAAACTATAATAATAGATGGATTTTAGGTAATTTGTCTGATTTTGGGAAAATAATATAAAATTTAGTATTGGTGGATGTACCTAACTGATGAGTTATGGAGCAGTCTTCCCCTCCCCCCACAATGACTTGAAGGGACAGTTAAAGATTGAGCCTTGCCTGTTCCATAAGTACATGATGTTGAGACCTTCTCTTTTCTCAACAGTGCAACCAGGCAAGAACAGAAGCTTTCACTTCTAATGTACTTCCAGACATCAAACAAACTCACGTCCTCATATTGATTATTTTTATGACTTATGTTTAGTTTTCAAAATACGCATATACTGTGTCTTGCATAGATACGTGCACTTGAGTGTATGCACCCTCCAAATTATGAGGAGAGCTTATGCTCCCTTGGAGCTGAAATCACAAGTGTTGTGAGCACCCTGACGTGGGTGCTGGGAACTGAAGTTGTGTTGTCTGTATGTGCGATAGCCATGTGTACTCTTAACCACAAAACCAAGTCACCAGCTGGTGAAACATTTTCATTTTCAAAACATCAATGTTTATTTCATGTTGCTTGTATTACAAATATATAGAATTATTTCTAATATGTTTAAATATTATCATACACTATTTAATTAAGAAAATATATTCCACACATTGAAGAAGGTCTTTAAGATCTTTTCTGAAATTCAGGGGTGTTTTAGAGAAAAATCTCAGGATACCAAGAAGCTGTATATGAAATGATTTTTCAATAATATATGACCATACATAGACAGAGTAAAAGTAAAATTATAAACCAGCATGTATTACCTTATCAGGGGAAAGTTTATAAAGAAACATTTGAAGATGTCACATAAAAGTAAGTTAAGTTTGTTATCAATATATTGAAATTACCAGAAGGAAAAGAAAAATTCTACTTTCTTTTCAGTACATAAACTTTTCATGAGTACCCAGAAATACATTTTGTTGACTGAGATATCATCCAATAAAGTATTCTGACAACCAACAAGGGAAATAAGCTGAGTGACCCGTAAGCTGGGGGTTCCTCAGGTTGGAACAATTTTCTTTGACTCCCTTTTGACCTGCATGCTTTACTCAGCAGCCCCCTGAGGGATTATCCAGCTCCATCCCCTTTCCCTTCCTGGTACCCTGCTGCTAAAATGTTAGGGAAGTGCAAAGGAGCATAAACCATTGCCAAACACAGCTGTGCAGCAACTTCATTCACAGCAAGATATATTTGTATCTACAAAAATTTGTGTAGATACAAATTATGTAGGCATTAACATTAGAGTTACCTACAGCTTTCCCACAAAAAGCTTAGTTATATTCAACCAAGATGTCCTGATTGCAAGTACTAGTTAAACTTTTATCAGACTCTGAGGACCGAGAAGCTTCCAGTGATTTTGAGATTAAATGATCTCCATTCTAATAGCTGCTGAAAGGTGTTCTGAGAAGCAGAGTGAGAGTCTGCGTAGTGAAAGCACATGGCAATGTGTCTTGAGGACAAATTTTGTTTCTTTAACTTGAGCATGATAACAGTCTGCTTACTGTGATGGTTTTCTGTATTTAGAATTAACTGTTGTCTCACTTTCTGCACAATTTTTTTAGGTAACAGAACTTATCCTTGGCAGCTGTGTTTTCTTCTTCTTCTTCTTCTTCTTCTTCTTCTTCTTCTTCTTCTTCTTCTTCTTCTTCTTCTTCTTCTTCTTCTTCTTCTTCTTCTTCTTCTTCTTCTTTTCTTTTTCTCCTCCTCCTTCTCCTCTTCCTCTACTTCCTCTTCTTTCTCCTTCTGCTGCTCCTCCCCTTCCCCCTCCTTTCCTTCTCCTCTTCCCATCCCTCCTCTCTTTTCTCCTCACCCTTTTAATATTCCTTCTTTTTCTCTTGTCCTCCTCCTTTTTCAATTTATTTATTTATTTTTGGCTTTATGTGTATAAATGTTTGCATGAATGTGTTTGTTTGATATATGTTTGTAGTGCCCACAGAGACCAGAATAGTGAATTGGAGCTCATGGAACTGGAATTACAAAGGGGTGTGAGCCACCATGTGGATTCTGGGTCTGAATGGGGTCCTCTTCCATAGTAGCCAGAAATCTTAAACACTAGGCCTCTTCTTAGCTATTCTGTCATTATTATTATTATCATCATAATCAACAACATAATTATTCTCTCTCTCTCTCTCTCTCTCACACACACACACACACACACACACACACAAACAGATACACACACAGACAAACACGCAGGACAAACATGTACATGAGCATATACACACACAAACTGAATGAAAAAATAAAGTTAAAAATTAAAGTTTCACCTTCCCCTTCCTTATAGTCTCTTCCTCAGTTTGCAACAATTTTGGTCTCAAGCTTACGACAATGAACCTATACAAGTTAACACACTCTGTCTTCTAAGTTCTAACAGGCGCCTCTACTAATAATAGGCAAGTAACTGCAGCATTAATAACACACCTGTTGTTTTACAAGTTCTCTTGACCTCCTGACTCAGACGGTACAAATGAGATCTCTGACCCTTTTTGCTTTAAACAGTCCTAAGGATGACTTGGAGGATGTGCATTTCCTGGTTAGATGAAGGGCTATTTGCTAAGGCAAGCAGTTTCTTAACCTCTCAAACTGCCTAAAAATGGGCTTGATGGGGCTGGAGAGATGGCTCAGAGGTTATGAGCAATGGCAGCTCTTCAAGAGATCCTGAGTTCAATTCCCAGCAACCACATGGTAGCTCACAGCCATCTGTAATGAGATCTGGAATCCTCTTCTGGCCTGCACGCATACATGCAGACAGAACACTATATTAAATAAATAAATGAATGAATGAATGAATGAATGAATGAATGAATCTCTTAAAAATGGGCTTGATAAAATTGGGAGCACAGCAGTGGTTTTATTCGTCCTAGACTGGAGTCCCTTTCACAGTACATCTCTATGAGAATGTGAGGAGTCCTATTTTATCCATTGGCTAAAACATCCAGGAAATTCAGGACAAAGCCAATTAGAGGATTGTTCTTCCACAGACTGCCAAGAAAGAAACAAACAAAATGAATAAGTGCAGTAAAAATCCCTTAACCAAATGATTTGATTAATTCTTTTGGCATTCTCAACCAGGAATTCAAACAACCAAAAACTATCTGGCCTGATTTACACATGCAGAGGGTTCCAATGTGCACAATCTTTAGAAAATCCACTTAGTTAATCAGTATATTTTTTTAATCACAAATCTTTGGGTTTTTTTCTTTTTTTTTTTTTAATTTTATTTGCCTTGAGTTGTTGTGGTCCTGGGGATGAGTCCAAGGCTTCATTCACACTAAACAAGCATTCAACTTTTGAACCACTTCCCAACTCTACTAATTGTTTCTGAGTTACACTATGCTCATCAATATTTCTCTCAGTAAAATAAAATTGCTATTTTTTTCTTATCTACTTGACTTCTCAAAACATGTAGAATATAAATACTGTGAAGTCTCACTATCGACTATTGACTACCAATGCAATACAAAAACCTAAAACAATACTGGGGACAATGTTGGTGTTTCAGAAATATTGTTTAAATAATGATTGGTTGAAAATTATGTTTGTAAAAAATGGGCTTTTGAATTTCTTACTGTGACTCAGTAGGCTGATGAGGACTTGCATTTTGTTTGAATGCTCTGCTATTAAGTTTTAAAATCCTTAATAATTTTATTTTTGAAAATGTGCTTTGTAGTTTTATATTTCTGGAAAACAGAATATATGCATGATTGTGAATGAACAATTTTACTTCATCTGAAGAGAGTTAATAGCGTGATATTTCTGGAAGCACAGAGTTCACGGCACCATAAGAGGGAGCTGGGTAAGTCTCAAAGCTAGTATGAGGTAAGTATGTTATGTCGGGACTGAAAAATTAGGGTATCCTGATGTGGGATTCCCCTCTGTACGCTGTGAATGCCATTGGTTAATAAAGAAACTGCTTTGGGTCTATAGCAGAGCTACAGGAAGACAGAACTAGGCAGGGAAAAATAAACTGAATGCGGGGAAAGGGCGGCAGAGTCAGAGAAAAGCCGTGGAGCTGCCAGAGACAGACGTGCTAAGACTTTGCTGGTAGGCCAAGACCTTGTGGTGATTCACAGATTAATGGAGATGGGTTAAATTAAGATATAAGAGTTAGCCAGTAAGAAGCTAGAGCTAATGGGCCAAGCAATGATTTAATTAATACAGTTTCTGTGTTGTTATTTCAGTTCTGGGTGGCCAGGATGAACAAGCAGCTCTATACAACAGGATCCAAGAATGCATGGGTCATATTTTCTTTTTAAATAAGCTTTGTCCTATGTTTGGAATAGGCAATTCCATAAGAAATAAAAAGAAAGGGAATTTGTTCCTATAGTGCTTCTTCTTGTTGATGTTAATTCCTTATATTAGCTGAAGACTTGACAATGAAAGTCTTTATAGAACACAAAATAAATAAAGGAAATTTAGCCTTGTTTTCCCATCTTTCTTCCCAGCAGTAGGCTGATGGTGGATAGTATTTGTAGAATTAATATGATTCAAACCTGAAATAAAAACACCCGAGTCAATATGGCCATCTTTTTTGTACTTTTCCTGCAATGTCTATATGTCTGTCTGTCTAGATATGACCCACAAAATATATAATACGTATTTATGACAGTTCTATGTATAGCTTTAGATGGTTATTTTTTATTCAAAACTAGCATGTACAACATAAAGTTGACTAGAAATGTTATAGTAGTAATGTATGATTTCAATATTTACATATAATAACATTAAATAGTAAATAAAACACCATACAAATGGAAATCATTTTTAAAGGTTTCTTTTGTTTTCTTGTTTCTGTTTTTTTTTTTGTTTTTGCTTTTTACATTTTTTATTCTAGCCCCTCCTTTCTAAAGAAGCAGTGTGACATTGCGACTTTTATAATTATATAAATACCTCTACCTGTCCATGGGGCCCTACAAACAGACTCAGTCAAGGACATAACTCTATATCTGTCTATTGTGATTTGAACATGGCTTTATTGTGCCATGGGAGAGTGATGTTGACAAGTGTTATAACTTCACAAAAAAGGTACTGGACTGACCCCTGATATTGAACTCTTCAGCGTCCAGTATCACCATGTGACCTCTCTTTTCCTCTGTTTCAGCCCCAACCACAATGCCATCCTTCCCAATGAGACATAGCTAAGAGGAACCTCACTAGGTCTAGCGGCGTGTGCATTGATTCATGCTCCAGATCTATGCGCTAGTTAAAACTGCTCCAAAGTATTCAGCTTCAACTACTTCATTAATAGGAAATCTTAGTGAACTACCGCATGGCCATTTCCATAGTTCTTTGTCTCTGTATGTACAAATTTTCTTCCTAAGTGCCCAGATAGAAAAGATTGTTCTATGGCCTGGTGGATTCTGTTTCATTCCAACTATTATTATAGTTTCTATCCCAACTATTATTATATATTAGGCATATGGCCTAACTTCTACTTCCCACTTGCCTTTGATTCTTGCTGTGCTAACAGAACTAATACATCATTTTCAGGATGGTGATGGGAATAAAACACTTACCGGAAGTTAGAATTATATGCATAAAGTATCTTCTGTAGGAGACTTCAAGACCAGATAGGTAAAATAATAAGTATTTGACATTGAACCATATGTAATGTGAGATCCATTTAAAACAAACAAGAAAAGGAAAAATGAAATAACTTACGTTTTAACTCAGCCGATGGAGTTCAAATTTAAAATGACCTAAAATTCCATAAGAGTAAATATTCCATTATCAACAAGTAAAATTCACTAGACTGGAAAAGCTAAATGTTGCTACCAGTAGCAACTCATTGAGATCTCTTAGGTGGAAGCTATTCACAAAAACTATTATCCACAAGCAACTCAGATATGGTAGGGTAATCTCACTCAGTAAAAGCAGGGGATAAACTTAGAATAGAGACAATCATGGGTAAAAATTAAAAATCATCGTGCTGACATTCCAGACACTGGTGAAGACTGCAGTATGGGCCTCTGTTTATGCACAGTTAGAGAATATCAAACTAATTAGTGCTATAAAGATCAGTCAGTGGGCTCGAGTACAGGATATAAGGTAGAGAGAATGTAGATACCATTTGGGAATTTGGAGGTGTTCTGAGATTCCTACAAGTACATCCATTGACTAAAACTTGGCAAATTGTGCACCTTAATGGAGTGCAGTTTTTGCCATAATAATTATGTCAGAAGAAAAGCGAGATAAATAATAAATACCACAATGAGAAAACTGAGCATAAGAGAGTAAGCACACAAACTGTTACAATGATGACCAGAAGTGAAGCCAGCACACATTCTTAATGGTCCTGCAACCTCAGAGAGAGCAGGACAGATATGTTGGTGTTGGTGTTTATTAAAGAAATGACACTCACGGGAGCTTTCTGCTTCTAGGCTGTTCATTTGCTATGGTACACACAGTAAATGTGATTTGGATACCTTTGTCCAAAACCACTTACAATCCCCCTTTTCCTGCACTTTTGATGAGCCCACCAGATTACTCCCCTCTCTGCTTGAATCTCTACCATTTCCTGGTAATTGATCACACCTCCTGACCTGCTGATATACTGAATTCACAATCTTGTCAATGGTTTTTTATTTGAAGTACAGTAGTTAGAAGTGGGGACTTTTACGCTTTCCTGAAATTATTAGTGTGTGACCTTGAATGAGTCATGAACTTTGTAGACATCAGTTCTTCTGACTATAAAACATAGTCGGTGATAACAGCAATAGTATCAATAACAATAGCAGCTCCTTACCAGTTCTTGAGAGTTGCTATGCTACATGCAAATAGGCACGCTTCCTGTACAGTAGTAAAGGAAATTGTATAAGTGTTACTGTTCCCACTTTTGCTATCACACTAATATTGTGGACATCATCTTCCCTGATTTTTCTACTACATTATTCTAAGAGGCCCTCCTGTGCAGTGAGTGTGTCTTGATCACCATCTCTTCAGCACACAGAGGGATCTATATTAACCTAATGAATAAACCTGTGGGTGAGTCAGAACCTGGGCAGCTATTCACATTCCCTTGTTACCTGATAGTGACTAATGCGCATCTAACCATGCTGACCTTCACAAGTGCTGGGGAAATATCTTCTTTTCACTGCAAGCAGTCAAGCATGACCTTCATTTGTTAGGCCGCCTGCCAAGAGGAAAGTACAACAGAATACTCTTTCCAATTTATGTAGGCATTGTAAAAGTAAAGGCTCTACAGAGATTTTGCAGGCATAGGGAACTTGGAGCTGGAGCAGTGAGCAATCTGGTAGATGCTCCACTGAGCCTGTTCAACATATCATATATCATAGCAAATCTCCAATTCAGAGATGACAAGTAGAATGTATCTTAGTCTGACTTCCATCCTTCCTGGGAAACAGAATCTCCAGGAAACTAGCTATGATCCTTGTGTGTCATTTTCAAAATTCAACTAGTCCAAGTTTGGTTGAAGTAACAGTGGTTAATGTTGAACCAAAGTAGTGGAACAACATAAATGGATATTGCCATATTTTTTAGGTAAACTTTGAATAATTATGAATATATTAATACTACTTTCCATAGATTTTTGTACCTTACAAAACAATTTTCTCAAGACTGTTTTCTGATTAAAAAAGCAACTTCCATCTATTGTAAAATAAGAAAAATATTTATTATAGAAAATAAAAAAGAGATCCATTCAGGAATGACAGAGCTGAAAATTACTATATATATTTCCTAATATTCCCTGCAAATTCATACTTGTGTACCAAGCAGAAGATAAGCAAGGCAGTCTCACACTTTACATTAACCTTGTTTAGTAAAAAAAGAATTTTGTTTTTACCTGTTTATCCTCCACCCAATCTTTTATTTTTCCTTTCATGGACAGAACTGCTACAAGAAGAGCAACCTTTGGCATTAGGTACTACAAATTAAGACACATTTTAAAGTTCCAGGAAGAAGCTTAGATCTGTAGTCAGGGAGACACTGAGGAAAATAATGTGTACCCTTGCTCAATTAATACTCAATTTTAGAGATAACAATACAGTAATATATAAAAGTACACATCAACACAGACACACATATGATGTAGGTGGGTCTATGTGTTACTTTCATTGGTTAATAAAGAAACTTCTTTGGCCCTTTGATAGGACAGAAAATTAGGTAGGTGGAGTAAACAGAACAGGATGCTGGGTAAAAGGAAGTGAGGGGAGCCACCATGGAGCCAGCTGCCAGGTCAGTCATGTTGATTCTTTTCCGATAAGCTACCCCCTCGTGGTGCTACACACATTAATAGAAATTGGTTAATCAAGATGTGAGAGTTAGCCAGTAAGGGGTTGAAATTAATGGGCCAAGCAGTGTTTAAATGAACACAGTTTGTGTGTTGTTATTTCAGGGCCAAAACTAGCCATGCAGGAGCCAGGCAGGACAAAAAGCAGAACCCACCTTTTGTTCTAAGTACTCACTCATATCAGCATCTCAACTGCCTAAAGCTTCAACCTTAGGGTATCTCTCATCTTTTTCCAGATTCCATTGGCATCTGCACTAATGTGTACATACACAGAAAAGTGAGTGAAACATAAGCAATTAAGGGAAAGGAAGCCTTGAATGTACTAACCACTCAAACCTCTTGAATAGTGTAGCTGTGAAATTGTTTCAGGTTTTAAAACCCCTGAAATATTAACAAATGAGGTTTTTGCATGAATGTTTGAGGTCCTATAAAATAATTATCTTTTACTTCCTTCAGTTAATTACAAAGTCTTCCAATATATGTAGCTTAAATTTAAAGAGAGAGAAAACAAAAGAGATAAGAGAGAAATGGAATAATCTCTGTATCAAAATGGTTGGACATGAACTATTACCTCATGTTACTGACACAGTATGTCACCCAGTTATCAAATGCACTGTGGACTAGCAAGAAATTAATTTAATCCTTGGGCTAAAAGGATAGATAATTGGTGTGGGAAGTCCTTCTGTAAATGTCTTGCTTTTATTGGTTAATGAATAAAGAGTCTGCATTGGCCTGGGATAAAGCAGAGTATACTAGGCAGGAAAAACTAAACTGAATGCTGGGAGAGAAAAAGGGGAAGTCAAGAGATGCCATGTAGCTACCGTGGGAACAGATGTCTGGGAACCTTGCCACTGGAACCTTGCTGGTAAGCCACAGCCACATGGCAATACACAGATTAATATAAATGCATTAGATTAAGATATAAAAGATAGCCAATAAGAAGCTAGAGCTAATAGGTCAAGCAGTGATTTAATTAATGCAGTTCTGTATGGTGATTTTGGGACTGAGCAACTGGGAACAAACTTGCAGTCTCCTACAACAAATTCTTGCCCCACATGTGCTAGCTAAATCTACATAAAACCTGAGAGGGTTTGGAAAGGAATTCTGGACACTAAAAAATCAAAGTTTAACTGCATTTTTTTAATGGGCTCTGCTTGCTGGTGGCATGCTGCAGATCCTTTAAGAGAGGTCTTTCTCATTCCGCAGTAAGAAAAAACAAAAACAAACAACAACAACAACAACAAAAACCAGAGGGTTTCTAAACAGCAGCTTTCTGGGCCTTACTGCCAGCATGAACTCTGGCTCTTTGAGAAGACAGAGAATTTAAATGGTGTTTGTAAGCAGCGTGTTACAAACTGCTTAATAGCTTGACAGAGACCCGCTGCATGCTTTGAACTGGGGTGGTGTGCCCACCTTGTAGGGGCAATGAACATGCCTTTATCATGCTATATTAGGCAGGGCCAAAAGACAAAGCAGCCTTAGTACTAATCAAGCTGCCACTTAGCTTTTAAAGAAGTGCTTATTATTTTTAAAAAGTGCTTCTAGCCAGGCAGTGGTGGCACATGCCTTTAATCCCAGCATTTGGGAGGCAGAGACAGAACGATCTCAGTGATTTCAATGCTCAGTCTGGCCATGCATGCTCCTAACCCTCAGGTTAGACATCCACCGATTTGAGCTTCCACTACTCCTTAAAACATATCTGAATTCTTAATTAACAGTTCACTAAATGGGAGATAAATTTGCTATTGCTTGAGTGGATTTGTAGATATGATAATCATAAAATACTGAAAAAATGAACTAAAAGCAAGATTATAAATTGCACTTGGCCTTAGGCTTCCCTCAAGCTGTTGAAAACAAAAAGTAATTATTTATATTTGGGGGTAGAATTAGCTTTTGTTCTTCCATCTAATCAATGCATATCATTTCTCTCTGCCTTGCTCTTTAGATAAGTAGAGAAGTTAAAAGAAGGTCCCATTTCACTCCTACACTCAGGTTGGTTCATATTTTTTTCTTTCCATATTTGATATATTTTTAATGTGATACTTATTTAGGACACAAAAGACGTATGTCAGAGGAAGTTTTTCAATACCTATAATTAGTGAACTTGTTTTATTTAAGCCTCTATCACAAACAGAATTGATTTTATTAATTTCTTGCTTCATTAAGTGTTTGTTGAATAGGTCAGTATTTGCATTAAGAATTTTTCATACACACCAGGAATTCAGCCAGGCCCAAAATTAGTTCCACTTAAGTACAGAGCAGTTGACTTTGCATTTTTGATGTTTTAGGTTTAATTTTTCTGTCATTAACACATACATGTTTTGTTGAAAGTGTTTAGTTTTCAGTTTGGATATCTGGAGCATAGATATATGAGTTCAGTCTTTAAAATGAAACATGAGGCTGAATTTATTATTTTTTTTGCTTTAGTTTATTAAGGTGGTAGACACTCACACACACACCTAGAACATTCTAGAACAGGTTCATTGAAAGTAAAGATACAGTCTAAATATAGTACTTTCCTTCATGCTCTCTCTCTCTCTCTCTCTCTCTCTCTCTCTCTCTCTCTCTCACACACACACACACACACACGATCATAGAGATAACTTGAGTAATGAGGCCTATCACTCTAGAAAAACAACTTTTCCCAAAGAAATGACACAATGATTGAAAGAAGAGAAAGAAAACATATAAAAACAAGCATGCTGGTGGTTCTTTTTAATTTTCCTGGTGCTGGATACTATTGGCTAAATTTACTGCTACTGAAGAGAATGATGTCATGAATGGAGCTGTCTTCCTGTCCCACCTCCACCTACACAGCAACAAGAGAAAGGTAGATAAAGGTCTATCAAGATCAACACAGTAATATAAATAAGGGTCTATCACAGACTAACACAGAAAGATAGATAAGGATCTATTACAGATTAACACAGAAAGATAGATAAGGGTCTATCAAGATCAATGAATAGCTGTTAGAACACGAACCAACAAGAAACAAACTCTCACTAGAGGAACATTTAAAGAAGAGGAAGGAGAGAAAAAGGGCAGGAACTCAAATGAAGTTCTGTTTTTATCTATTTTACAAAGAGAAGAATCAGGACAATATTGACAGGTGGGTAAGAAAAGCTATCCTCAATGCTTCAGATTTTTCCAGGTAAACCCACCTCATTCCACCATGCATGCCAAATCTTTGGCCTTGCTTTTGTTAAAGTTGTTCTTAAACACTCTTCTCCCTGGGTGGGTAGACCCTGGACAGTCCATATATACTCCTCTATCACCAACTCAAGCAATACTGATTTCTGAGGGCTCAGAGGACCTTATTTTTTTTCCTTGTTCAGGAAAGTTTTTTCTTACACAGTTCTCCTAACAATGAAACCTCTGAAATTCATGGCATCATAGTGTGAGGAAGAGCCTTGTCGGAAATGTGACAAGGCAGTGAAGTCTACAGATGATCCTGTAAATTGCCTCTATGTTGGAGTTTGGCACGACTATAGCAACAGAATTATGAAAAGCTATATCAAAATCTTAGCGTGTATCTTAGCATAGAGAAAAACTCTCAATAGTTATTGTGTCTCTGCCAATTTGACAGTGTTATGCCCTCTTTCATGGAGACAAAACATTTTTATCCATCACTCACCTGTCATTTGAAAAGAACATGAAGGACTGTGAAATCTGTGTGTTCATTGTTGATCAGTAACATGCTATGCTAATGCCTTATGGATATGGAAGAAAGCATAGTGCTGTTCTAGTGCATTGCATGTTCATATAGAAAACAAGTTTTAAGCTGAAATCAAACTCACTTTTCTTGGTTCTCTGTTAACCTTTGACAAATTTCAAACCCCAGAGTTTCTGCAGGCCTGACCATTACTGGGGCCTCTTAAAATATGTCTTTGCATGCAGCTTCCTGTGTGCTCTCACCCAGCCACAAATTCTTTGATAGAACTTATCATGCATTATTTATGTTACTCTGAACCTCTAATGCAAATTCATAAAACATAGTGGGAAGATCCAGAGTGTCTTGGTGTTATTCCTATATATATATTCCTATATACATTTATATCCTATATATATCCTATATATATATATGTATATGTGTATATATATATATATATATATATATTCCTATATATCCTACGCCTTCTGCAAGAGGCTTCCAGAATCACATCTGTGGAATAGTCTCACACACACAGTCATAGCTGAGTCCTAATTCTTGGGAAGATTGTATTGTGCTTTCCATCGTTTAACATATTTTGTTCCTCTTTTATGGCCCAAGCTGCTTATTTGGCCTTCTGATCACAGCAAATTTCTAAGAACATGTTCTCTTGAGGAGGAAAGGTATACAACCAGCTTCCATTCATTCTATCAAGGCTATTTGTTGAGGCTAAGGCTGGCCTACTTTGAGGAAGAATCCATTCATTCTAACCACAAGCCCACTGAGGTATGAACAAAGAGCCGTTGAAAGGCTAACTGAAAGAATATACACTCCAATAGGTTTAGTATTTTTACAATGTCACCGTCATGTACTCCAACTTCAGACTTACCTTCTTTCAAATATTTGTGATTAAGAAACAGATATAATTGGTATTGAATTTACATAAGTCATTTTTCTCTTGGATTGTATCTTATAAACTAATTTAAAAGGACATCGTTAAGAAAATCCTAAACATATTTCAGCATAGCACTTGACAGAAACAAGTGGGATATTCCACATTGAGAGCCCAAGTAAGGAGTGAAATAAGCCCAAATAAGAAAGAAACCTATGAGGAGAATTCACTGGTTAAGCATCAGGACAGAAGGCATTTTATAGTATCAAGCAATCTGTTCCTTCACATAACATGTGAATTATTGATGGGGCTATTCAGCATTTCACTTCTTTGAGGCAGTTGGGAAAGTCTGCCCTGTAACCTGCCTTTGTTGGCATTAAAATAAAATGTGTTTATCCAACGGAGGATGCATAAAAAGCAAATGGAAGATTAATATGTTTCCTGAAGTCTGTATGTATAACCTCACATGTTGCAATTGTATGTAGGCATCAATGAAATTATATTTTACAATAATATGGTGAATAAGACAAGGGACATAGTACCAGCAATTCTCCCCCCACCCACATTTCCAGGATTGTTCTCTCTCTTCCTTCTTTTGAAAATGTGATTTTGATGCTCCTGCCTGCCTCCTCACATTCCTCGCACTATTCTTGGTCATGATGGCATTCTGTGTTGTCAGGATATTCAGCCTTCATTCTAACACAGGCACAGGCTGGATTATCGGTCATTTCCTCCTGTGGATTTTTGTACCCTGGCTATGCTCACCTCTGCTTGCAGAAATTACTAAAAATGAAGGAAGAACATTTCTTCAGTCTCTGTTACAGTTTCCACCAAGCCAACAAGACAGATAAAGTAAAAATATAATCTGTTTTTGCAATCAGGAAAATCAACAGAACTCTCTTGTTTATTGCTCTTTCTATTGTTTCCCTGTTCCTCTCTCTCTTAGGCATGTCTGAGGCTTGGTGGAATTTTGGTTCAAAGAAAGAACTGTGTTAACTGATGGCCTGATGAAGGCCATGCAGCTTTGATTCATTGTGTTGAAAGTGTGCTTCAGTGTAAGCTTAAGAATCCTTCCAAATGATTGTTCTTCTCTTCAAAAATCTGTCTTCGGGAGAATTTATCAAAATGCAAAAATAAAAATACATTCAATAGTAGCTAAACTTTTACTGGAATTCTTCTTTCATATTGTTTTTGGATCTTTGTGGTGATCCTTAAACTAATTTCCATACATACATATTGGGCACATAATGCAAATCAGGCCTTCTGCTAATCCCCGGAGACCATTAAGGTCGTTAAATAATGACCTGATTCTAAAACATTACTGTGACGATGATTAGTATGAGCTGAACAACTCTTGAAGTGCGTGGTTAAGAGAACAGGATTTCACTTATGAAAATTGGAAGGACCGTGCTTTTAAAGATAAGATAGATATATCAGATAAATGGGGTGAACATATCCTATAAGATAGAAAAATATGGCAGTGTGAAAAATTAAGTTAAAAATTCTTATGTAACAAAGTCTCTCTGTGTCTATAATATACTTGCTTTTTCTGATAATATTACAAGCAAATCTATAGGATTCAGGGTTAGTGGATGGAAATATGTGGAGAAGGAGTGGGGAGAAAGTAAAACCAAAGAAAATCAAACAATATAATATGGTGACCTGCTGAAGGACAAGTCGGCCAATGCTCATCCCTGTCTTTGGGGTAAGAATGTACCATTTCTCTTCTTTTGACAACGAATTCAGACTCATTGCTTCTCTACAAAGTATGCTTTCATTAATATTTTTTTCCAATTTTCCAAATCATTTCAGTTCAATTTGGATAGCTCATTTTCTGGGATTCCACAATGATTTCATATCAATAGGTTATCTTGCCTAATAGCTCTGTCTTAGTGTCTTTCAAAAACAAGAGTCACTCCTTTTGACATTTAATGGAATTATTATATCCAAATGACCCCACAGGAAGTTGAAAATATCATAATTTAAAATTTAATAATTGTAATACTTCTTTGAGAGAACGATTTTTTGCAGTATACTATCTCAATAATGAAAGACCCAAGTTAAGTATCAGAAAAATCCAGTATCACTAGGCTAAGACTTATTAATTTGCTCATGTATTCATTAATTTAATCATTTATCATGATTTTTGTATATTCAATCTATAAAATACACAAGTAGACTCTTTGGTCACACAAAAATGTTACTTTGCTGAAAGAGGGGGAACCATAAAGTAATAAAAAGAAAGGATATGATTTTAAATAATATACAGATAATTCAAACATAAGCATCATACAGATTAGAAATATATTGTCAAGGACTGCCTCACCTGTGGCCCATACCAACTCTTTGGCAAGGTTTCTCATTTCACAGTGTGTTTATTATAACATTGCCAGAACAATTGTAATATCATCTATATAACTTTCATATTTATTGTTTTGTTTTATTATTCTTATGTAATCATGCAAGCCATCAGGTTTTGCCTCCATGTAATACCAAAAGATACTGTTTCTTGTAGATATTTAGTTAGACCCATTTTTATCTATAGCAATATCTTCCTGTGATTTATAAAGCATGTAAACTATGTAGTCCTATTTTACCTTGGGCCACTAATTCACAAATAATGACAAGCTTATTATTAATTATGAAATCTCAGCCTACTTTAGGTTTGTCCCACTAGCCCTTACAACTTAAATTAATCCATTTATTTTAATCTATGTTCTTTCATGTGGTTTGCTACCTCATCTCTCCATATTGCCCATCCTGATCGTTAGTGTTTGGGTGGCTACTCTGCTCTTCTTCCTCCTACAGTCATCTCTGTCACCAGAAGTCGCACCTAACTTCTTTCTGGCTATTGGTCATTCATCTTTTTAGTATATCAATAACAGCAATATTTTCCCACACAGTATACAAATATTCCTCAAAAGAGCTATAGGAAAATTTCCTCTGGTAAGCACATCATTTAATGACTAGGTATGATATCTGATAAAGCCACATGCTTTTAATTTGTTTTCCTTTGCAGACAATTATGTACTAGATATAATATAACAAAGCATGTTTTCTTAATATATTATGTAACTCCTCATGCCCAGTGTTTTGATTTTCTTTAATAAGAGTGAATCTTTGAAAACAAGCACAGTGTCCTACTTCACTCTAACAGTCAACTTGACACAGCCTAGAGTCATCTATGGAGAAAACTTCAATTGACAATTGCCCAGATTAGATTGATCTGGGGTCATATCTGTGAGAGACTGTCTTGGGTGTTATTTAATATAGAAAAACCCCACCAACTGAGAGAGGTACTATTCACTAAGTAGTTGGTCTTGGACTCTATAAAAAAGCCAGATATGATAGTTTGAATGTAATCGGCCCCCTAAGCTCATGGGGAGGTGTGACTTTGTTGGCATAAGTATGGCCTTGTTGAAAGAAGTATGTGACTGTGGAGGCAGGCTATAAGGTCTCCTAAGAGATGAAATGATACCCAGTATCTCAGCACTTCCTGTATCCTACAGGTCAAGGTGTAAGAACTCTCAGCTCCTTTTCCAACACCATATCTACCTGCATGCTGCCTTTCTTCCCATCATGAGTATAATGGGCAAACCTCTGAACTGTATGCCACCCCAGTTAGACATTTTTCTTTATAAAAGTTGCCATTGTCATAGTGTCTCTTCACAGCAATAGAAACCCTAGGACACTAGTTAAGCATGAAACTGCAAGGAATATTCTTCCACACTTCCTGATTCTAGTTCCTGCTTGTGTTCTTTGTCCTTCTTTCTTCAATAGTGGACTGTAAACTGTATGTTGGATAAATACCTTCCCTAAGGTACTTTGAGTCAAAGTGCTTGTAGCAGCAACAGGATGATAATAGAACACATCATAAATGAACTTAATGTCACATTTTCAAACTTATATCAATAGATATATAAGAGCTTTTCATCATTTATGTATGTGGCAATATTTTAAATATAAAGCATGATAATTGTTCTCTCAACACACTAGCTTTGTTTTTACATGCCTATTAAAAAGAGCTATGTAATTAGGTCAATTAGTAAAATCTAGTTAAACTATGAGATTTAGCTGCTCTGACTATGAACTATAACACAAAGTTTCCCTTCTGTTTGATGGAAGTTAATTAATTAATGCCCCTGAGTCTTTGCTTCTGTCTTAAGCAAACAACATTAACATTGACTAGGCATTCATAGTTTATATGGCCATTAAGTTAGGAGGATTTTAAAACACAGGATCATACAAATAAAAGAACATTAGATAATTTTAGGAATAGTAAAGCAGTAACAAGATCAACAGTAAGAAAAACTCTAACAGAATAATCCAAATTAACGTAAGAATGGCTTCATTATCATGGGGATCCTAGTAAATTGCCCATCTGAAAAATGGAGAAAAATTCTCTCTGCCTTGGCTACCTCTGGACATTCACTCTTTGCAAGACATATGAGGAGAAGTGCTGGATATGACCAACCTAGGAGGTACATGTAATTTATGAACCACATGGAAGAAGGTATTTTTCAAAAGAGACTTCTCAGTTTTTAACATGCCAAGGAAAGCTCTTCCCACAAAGGACATGTCCATTGTCAGATTTGAGTCATGAGTCACTATAGGAGTTAGCTCTGAACCTAACAGATGCTGCTGAAACCTCATTTAAAATGTAACATTTTAGATGTTGCATAAGGACTTAGGAATATAGATGAGGAATGCTGTACTTCAAAGGTGGGAGGATTGCCAATGTATTTTTCATTTGTCCACTGATAGGTTTATCATATTTGAAATTAAAATTTCTTTGTATGTCCTGTATCTTTTTACTTAATTTGGTTTCCTATGAGTAGGGGAAGGGAAGGAAACGCATTATTGTAATGCATTTTCTCTAATAATATTGGTTTATATCAGGTAGTAGTACCCAGAAGCAATACAACACAGTAAAGTTACCTTAGGAACTGAAGAATCTTATTGACAAAATCATGCAATTTTGTTCTCAGAGTGTTTCCATTCAATATTTATAAGAGAACAGAACAATACATAAAACATGTCCATGAAACAATCTCAATATTGAGTCACAAACCAACATAAGAATTCAATTTATAACTGGTTGTTTCCCTAAAAGTATAACCCACCTTCCCTACATCTATCCTTTTTTTGTCATCCTGTCCTAAGTAGATAGATCATCTAAAATTGGCATGACCTCACAATTCCTCACATACAGGTCAAATCATCCTGTACAAGAGTGACTTTTCAAGTTACAATTAATCATATGTATGTAGGACTTCTAATTCTGAGCTTGTATAGTCTCACTAATGAAAAGTAAGCAACAAAAATAATCTAGTCAGTATATAGCTGTATGTTCCCATATGACTAAATTCTGTCTATCTCCAACAGCTTGATAAGAACCAAATCATCTGACTTCATAAAAGGTACCCTAGATTGTTTGGTCTAGAAGATACAGACTAGATTTTCTGGTCTAGATGCCACACCAATGGATGTCTATCTATACTTTCTTTAGACAGAAGCTTTTCTCTTGCCCACCAATTCTGAATACCCTTTAATCCCTTCCCAAATTACCACACAGAGGCTTAATAATAATTATAAATGTTTAGCCAATGGGTCAGGCTAATTATTAGCTAGTGTTTACACTTAAATAAGCATTTCTATTAATCTATATATTGACACATGTCCATGACCTTACCTCATTCTCTGTATTTTTTATTTCCAGTGACTGGTTGTCATCTCTCAGACTCTGCCCATCTTCACCTCTATTTCTGTTTGGATTTCCTGCCTGTCTCTATTCTGCCTTGCCATAGACCAAAACAGCTTTCTTTATCAACCAATGAGAGCAACACATATTCACAGCACACAGAAAGACATCACACTCCAACTGTCATCCCCACTATTACGTTTTCTTTAAGCCTGTTCATTACCATTATCTTACTGCACTAGTATATACTAACATTAATTAATCAGATTATAAAATACAGATTTTTAATTTTGTCTTAGTTGTTTTCTGAACTATCACCATCATTAGTAATTGAAGCTATCAACAACTTGTCTAATGATTTACACAATGGCTTATTACAATGTAGTAGCCATTTAAATGGTTTTATTTTCAAATATATTATTTACTTTGAAATGGCAGCAGACAGTATTGTGGCAATAATCTAGTTCCATGAGAAAGGTCGAAAAATACTTACCAAAATACATGCAAATATCTGTCTCTATACGTGATAAAAGATGTAAAAATAGCGAATCAAAGAGTTTGGAACTAAAAATGGTAAAGTAGCAACTACAAAAATACACTGTGCATCAGAGCAAAGGAAGAACACATGCTTTTACTAAGTTGTAGCTAATCTCAGTGTGAATACAGCTCACCTCTTAGTACTTATGTACATTGTGTAGGTGAGGTGTAAAGGAAATAAGCACAAATCTAACACATGCATTAGTGGGGAAAATCTAATTACAACCTACATGGAATGACTAACCAGGTAGTGCTAGTACTCGCTCTGACCATCCTAATTCATTTCTTTATTTTATGTCTTTCCTAACAATGTCTTTAAAGTTTATACTGTAAGTGTTATAAAAGGTAGCAGTTGAATCATATAACAAAACTATGTATCCACCTAAATTTTCTTATTTACATTTCTGATTCATATAATTAAGATATTATTTCTCATAACTAACTTATTTTGAATTCTCCGAAATTATAATCTATAAGGGTAGAGCACTTGCTTTATGGTCCTATTTAACTGTTGACATAGGATTCTAAGCTTCATTATAGATAATGTAAGAAATAAAGCATATACTCAGTGGTGGTGGCACATTCATTTAATCCCAGAACTCTGGGGGTAGATGTGGGTGAATATCTTTGAATCTGAGAGAAAATCTGATCTACAAAGCAAGTTCCATGACAATTCCTGCCCCTCCCCCCCCGAAATACAAAATTAAAAAAATAATAAAATAAAGTATGCCAATCATGTAATAATCATTAAACCTTACTTTGTGTTACTCTGTGATTATTTTCTAGGACCATTATGTCCTAGAAAAATGTTTATGATGGAGAAGACCACAAACCAACAATCCATTTTCTCATAGTTCTGAAGTATGGAGGTCTGCATTTGAGATGCCAGTTGAGTTGTTTTTTGATAAGGAATTGGAAGTGTTTATTGTAGAGTTCTCTTTGTGACTTGTAGATGGCTACTGTCTTCCTGGGTTCCTTTATCTTTTCTTCCCTGCATTTAAAGATATGTTATTTTCCTTAATTTATTGAGATTTTTGTAAAATTTCTTTTAATCCTATTCATCTCCATTCCTCACCCCAACTCCTCTTTGATCTACCCCGCCTTCTTGCCCTCTCCTCTTTTTTCTTTTTGTTTATTTTTAATTGATTTTATTGAGCTATACATTTTTTCTGTTCCCCTTCCTTCTTCCCTCCCCTTCAATCCTCGGCTATAGTCCCCATGCTCCCAATTTACTACGGAGATCTTTTTCTTGTTCCCATATAGATTAGATCTATGTATGTCTCTCTTAGGGTCCTCTTTGTTGTCTAGGTTCTCTGGGATTGTGATCTATGGGCTGGTTTACTTTGCTTTATGTTTAAAAACCACTTATGATTGAGTGCATATGATGTTTGTCTTTCTGAGTCTGGGTTACCTCACTCAAAATGATATTTTCTAGATCCATCCATTTGCCTACAAATTTCAAGATGTCATTATTTTTTTTCTGTTGTGTAGTGCTTCATTGTGTAAATGTACCACATTTTCCTTATCCATTCTTTGGTAGAGGGACATTTAGATTGTTTCCAGGTTCTGACTATGACAATACTGCTATGAACAAAGTTGAGCACATGTCCATGTCCTTGTGGTAGGATTGAGCATCCTTTGGGTATATACCCAAAAGTAGTATTGCTGGGTCTTGAGGAAACACTTTTTCTAATTTTCTGAGAAATCACCATACTGATATCCAAAGGGGTTATAGAGGTTGTGGAGTTAAAGGAACACTTCTGCATTGCTGGTTGGAGTGAAAATTTGTTTTGTTTTTAAAAGTGACCAAGTCTAATTTATACTTGAGTGTGGAGTCATCTTCTGAAGAGTGGGCACTATGGTAGGGTTCACACACTTCAGAAAAGTGATTTATTCTGTAGGGTGGCATTTTTGTCCTGTTGACTGTGTCCTTTACTATAAAGAAGATTTTCAGTTTCAAGATGTTCCATTTATTAATTGTTGAAAATAAGGCCTACAGTATTCATGTTCTTGTTGTCTTCTATGCCAGTGCATTCAAGGCTATTTCTCACTTTCACTCTTCTCTCGGGTTTGGTGTATATAGATTTTGTTGAGCCATTTGATCCACTTGGAGTTGAGTTTTGTACATGGGGATAGATATGGATCTATTTGCATTCTTCTACATGAAGTGCATAGATTAGCACCATTTGTTGAATATACTTTTTTCCTATTGTATAAATTTGGCTTCTCTGTCAAAATTAAGGTGTCCATAGGTGTATGGATTTATGCCTGAGTCTTTAATTTGATTCCACTGATCCATGTATCTGTTTTCATACCAATACCATGTTGTTTTTATTACTATAGCTTTGTAGTAGAGCTTGAAATCAGCTTGAAATACTTCCAGAGCTTCTATTATTGTACAAGATTGTTTCCTCTGTTTTTTTCCATATGAAGCTGAGTATTCTTTCAATATCTGTAAAGAATTGTTTGGGGATTTTAATGCAGATTGTGTTGAATGAGTAGATTGCTTTTAGTAAGATGCCATTTTTACTATGTCAATCCTATGGATCCATGAACATGGGAGATATTTTCATCTCCTGATATATTCTCCAATTTCTTTTTTCAAAGATTTGAAGTTTCTGTCATATAGGTCTTAATTTGCTTAGTTAGAGTTATACCAAGTTATGTTATGTTATGTTATGTTATGTTAAGTTATGTTATGTTATGTTATTTGTGACTATTGTGACCACAGAATCAAGTAATTTGGACTTATAGATGCTCACAGATACTGAACCAACAACTAGAGAACATGCATAGAACTGACCTGTGCCCTCTGCATATATGTGCAATTGTGAGATGTAGTAAGGAGGAACAGGCTGTGTCCTGGCGCCCGGCTAGCATAACACCCAAAATAACACACAGAAATCTTATTCATTTCAAACACTGCCTGGCCCATTATCTCCAGCCCCTTATTGTCTAACTCTCACATATTAGTTTAACCCATTTCCATTAATGTGTATCGCCACTTGACTGGGTTTACTGGCATGAGTCTAACCAACGTCCATCTCGGGCAGGAAAACCATGCCATCTGCCTGTCTCTGCTTTCTTCCTCCCAGAATTCTGTTCTGTCTTCCCCACCTATCTAAGTTCCCGCCCTATCAAAAGGCCAAAACAGTTTCTTTATTCAACCAATGAAAGCAGCACAAATCCAGAAGGACCTCCTACACGAGGGAGACTTGGTCTTCTTGAGGAACTCTTTTAAGTGGAAACAGGGGCTGTCTCTAACTCTTGCTGGCTTTTGGGACCATATTCCTCACACTGAATTGCCTTCCTCAATCTTAATACCAGAGCAAGTGCTTAGTCTTACTTCAACTTGATATGCCTTGTTTTGTTAACATGTACAGGAGGCAGAGGAATGGATTGCAGGAATGGTAGAAGGTGTGGGGTGGGGAGAGACACAGGAAATTCTAGTCAGAAAGTAACATAAATAATTTTAAAAAAAGATAGAAAAGTGACAGCCGCATCCACAGAAATGGGAAGGAGAGCAAAAGTAACAAAGAATAGATGTCAGTGTGACATTTATAATGCTCTACTATACTATATAGAAAAAAAATAACTGTGGAGAAGAATTGGAAGCTTGGAGGAGCTATGACAAGATCACTTGACTGAATGTTGATTTCTCTTTGGCATTATCAGTTGTGTTATCTCCCTTGTGCTGATGTGCTAAGTACTCTGTGTTGATTTTTGCTTCCTATTACTCATTTGTGACCTTTCAGCTTCATTCACGTGTGGAGTGTGTGAAGACTTTGTAACTCTTTTCTGAGGGTGTGGGCAGGTGAGTCAAACTTCTAGCTTCCCCAGCACAGGGAGTGACTGGTTATTGTGAAGTGCCTGAAGCAATATTTAGCACCTATGCTTAGACCACACCCCTTCTTTTTTTCTACACAGGAGCACTGGTGGTCTGCCCAGATGAAGAGCAGAAGGAGGGAGAAGATGAGCAAGGAAGTCAGGACTGCGAGGGGTGCATCCATCCACAGAGACAGTGGGACTGATCTAATGGGAGCTCACCAAGGCCAGCTGGACTGGGACTGAATGAGCATGGGATCAAACCCGACTCTCTGAATGTGGCTGACAATGAGGGCAGACTGAGAAGCCAATGATAATGACATCGGATTTTGATGCTACAGCATGTACTGGCCTTTTTGGGAGCCTAGTCTGTTTGGATGCTCACCTTCCTAGACCTGGATGGAGCGGGGAGGGCCTTGGACTTTCCATAGGGCAGGGCACACTGACTTCTCTTAGGACAGGAGAGGGAGGCGGAGGGGGTGTGGGAAGGAAATGAGGGGATGGGAGGAGGCGGGAAAGTTTTAATAAATAAAAAAAATAATGCAGTTTCTTTAGGAGCCTTTTCCTTCTCCCTGTAGTGCAGGGTATTAATCGTTTTATACAGTGGCACTAATCCCATTATGATGCTCCCATACTCAAGACCTAATGTAACAGGAGTTAATCTGAAAGGCCTGAGGGACAAATATCATTGCATTGGGATTTAGGGCTTCAGCATATGATTTATGGGAGAACACAAGTGAGCCCACAGTGAGAACAATACCTCTTTACTTTTCAACATCTTGATTTTACTTGGAATAGTTTTTAGGTGCAACTTGGAAATTGATAAGTGTATCTATCTATGATTCATAGACTCAGCTATTCAGAGAACAAGTTAATCTGCATTAAAAGCATATGGACAGACAAGAAATACAATTCTCTACAAGGTTATTTAAAAAATAATGTACTAAAATGCATTTGCATTTAAACCTTAGCATAAAGAATATACCTGATTTTGTGCAGTACTTTGTTTCTTGTCATGTAAATAAGTATTAAGTGTAAAATCATTAAATAGAAAAATAGAAGGTTTATAAAGTAAATGCCTTTAAGCTATGTGTCCCTCCCCTACCAACCATCATGATGGTATATTCCCAGATATCTTCTGATCCCTCCAGTCCCTCCTTGAGGCCAAACTTGGAAGTGGTGAGTTATATGAAAGATACAACTCACCAATTTATCCATTGCTAGGATACCCTTGCTTAGATCCTTCTTCAAGTGTTCCGATGTACTTGGTTTAATTCTATAACTGCATAATGTTAGGTAGCAGAAGTTTACATCAGGGAAAAAGCAGCTAATCTACAGTTTACTGTTGGCTGTCCTGTTACACTCCCATGAATGTATCAAACAGTTATCACTTTTTTAAAAGAAAATCAAATTTTTATAGGTTTCCTGTTGAAGGGCCATACTTTTTAATATATTACTTTATACCATAGTAGACGACTCTGCGGGATTTTCACCTCTCTGAATTTATTTGATGCATATTTCCTGGAGTAATGTATGGTGTTTTAAATACATCTCTTTGGTCTGGGAGATGAGAACCCATCCCAGTTTCAGAATCTTACCTGTAAATATAGTGCAAAGGATCTATGGGTATCAAGGCCGTCTGAAGTGTGAGAACCTGAAGTGGAACAAACATAATTCACACAAAACCCCCGCTTAGCAGGACTGAGAGGAAAACTACAAATCTTCCCTGCAGAAGGAATTTGGTATCTTGTCAATCAAATGAAAATTTTACAACAGACCTGTACCTGCAAGTTCTGCTTTGAGTGTTTGGTTCAGTCATTGTGTCTTTTCCACTCTTCAGGCTCAGGTAAAATAGCACCACTGCAAAGATAGATTCTTTGGTATATTTTAAAAATCAAGATTTTTTTGTTTTATCATTGTGTTAATAGTGGGACAGAGTAATAGAGAGAACCAATACACAGATAGATGTATACAAAGATAAGCAGTTAGACAAATGATATTAAGAGTAAATAGATAAAATATACAGGTACTTTGTTGAAAATTATCACACACAGTTGTGATAGTACCTTTAGCAATTACTAAGATCATATTTAGAAAACCACTTAATAAATTGTACAAAATGTTTTATGCCATTCATGAGAAGAGAATTATAAGGAGAGTATGTAATATGTTTTCTAAGTAGATGTTATGTCTCTCTGTATAATATATTTACGGAGACTGAACATTGAAAGGACACAATATAACAGCAGTGCTTTTACATGTTTCTGTATTTTCAAATTCGTTGATATGGATATATAACACAGCTCTGGTGGTAGCAAGCACAGAAGACAGGTGAGAAATATGAGGACTGAGGTTTGGAGGTGCTCAAGTATTATGTACTTCATTTCTAACAATACTTAAAAAAAACCATTGCTTTTCAGTAGCTGTTCTGTTGCCACAGAAATGTTCTGTAGTTGCTGTGGCAACAAGTGAATAATCACACTCCTGTAGCATGTCATGGCTCACACATTCTTTTCTCATGCAGCACCTCAGCTGAGGTCAAGAATAACTCAACAAAGGTTCTGATAGAGGCCCACCTGGTGTCCACTCCAGTTCACAGATGAGAGCTAGAGACGGAAGAGACAATGCTTATGGCTACATCCTTGGTGACTTGAAGAGCTGATAAAAAAAACAAAAAACAACAACAACAACAAAAAAAAAAACTAAACCCTCCATGACTCCCAGTGCATTTCAAAATGGGTTCACTTCTCATTCTTTGTATTCTTCTGTGTACTCATGTATTCATTTAATTTCTCATTCTTTGTATTCTTCTGTTTACTCATGTATTCATTTAATTCAAATGATTTCTTTTTACAAATCGTAGACTATATAATCAAGTAGAGTTAGCCAGCTTCCACTGGAGGGAGGGGGACGGCAAGTTTCTTAAAGCCCTTTATCAATCTTTGAACACACGTTGTGTACTGCTGTTACAGAGGCACAGAGAAGGCATCTTTGGTGATTTCACCTTAGGTATTGTTCTCATCTGAACCTAAGGATTATGTTCATTTTTGCTGGAGGAATGAGAGCTACTGCAGAGAGAGAGAGAGAGAGAGAGAGAGAGAGAGAGAGAGAGAGAGAGAGAGAGAACAAGTGTTTCATAGATTGTCCTATTTGCATAATGAGATCACTGGATGTACACAGCAACCTGGGATATTGGTACCAAATGCAGAAGCCACACAACCTAATCGTTACAGCTTGGGTGTGAAATATCCCTGACAGACTCTGTGTTTAAGCTGTCAATCTCTAGCTAGTGGCTCTACTTAAGAAGGCTATGAAATCTTCTGCACATGGGACCTAGCTGGCAGACTTAGGGCCCCATGGCTGGAGCTTATGAATTACTTTTCCACCTCTGTTGTTTCCCAGCTATCTGTTCTGAGGGCCTGTGACAGAAAACTGCTACACAACTTCACCCCAGAGAACCATCGTCACCATTCCCGCCATACCAAAACGGGCTGAAGTCCCTCAAGTTGTAAAGCTAATACAAATTCTTCTACCTTTTAAAGTTTTATTTTGAGAAAAGTACAGTAACAAATGGACTACATACATCTAAATTGACCTATTTTTCAATAAACGTGACTGAAACCACACTGCCTTGCTCATGGGTGACAGTACTTTGAGTACACAATAGAGACACATACCTTGTATAAATATAACTGTGGAAGGGATAATAATGCCATTGCTTAAAGTCCTAATATACAGAGCTACATTATGAGTGCTGAAGCCAAAGCCTTAGATCCAGCCAGGAAGGGTTAATCTCAGTTCCTTAGTGAACTGCCAAGTCTTCAGTTTTTTTCATCTGAAAAAGAATTAATGGCATTATTTCTAAGGATTTTTGTGGAAATTGACTGAGACACATGCAATCAATGTATTAAAGTAAATTTAATGAATAAACAAATAGGAAATGATGGTATTTCCCCATCCTGCTGTGTAATCAGACAATATCAGTTCTCCTGGACCAGGACTTGGGCTTGTATCTTAGCTCATGTTATTTAGTGAAAGAGACTAAAAAACAGAGAGGGAGGGAGACAGGGAGCAAGAGGGAGAAAGTTACTCTAAACCTCTGTAACATGAGCTAGAAGGAGACTCTTTTCCTCAGATCCTGCTTTCTCCTCACACTAAGATACACAGCACCCAACTCTGTAATCATATGATCCTAAACTACAGAACACATAAGCCAGAGCTTCTGCAAATTCCCTTGTTCTGGCTCCTCAGAAAATGAGGGTAGTTCTCATAATAAATACTCATCAGCTTTTTGCCACTTCTTAAGGACCTCATATCAAAATCCCCTCTCTTGCCTAGAGGTTAGTTGGAGTGCCATGACTTCTTTTTCTATAAATTGATACAAAAGGGAAACATAATATTCTCCCTACTTCAAAATTTTTCCACTGACCCCTTCCTTACAATGTTAAATTCGTGACTGGCTCTGACAAAAACTCTATCCATAGATAATGGACAGCAGCTTCTGGAACATCATGCCATATTGGAAAGCCCCAATGTGTCTATAGACTTTTTTGTCTTCAGGTAACAAGCTATAATCAAACCTTTGTCAATTTAAATCATTCTACTCCACATCTGCTAAGAGGATCACACACACACACACACACACACACACACACACACACACAGAGAGAGAGAGAGAGAGAGAGAGAGAGAGAGAGAGGCAGAGAGACAGAGAGAGACAGAGTGATCAGAATATTGTAGCTATTATTATCTCCAAAACTGTCCAAGAAATATTTTGTGAGTGAGTAGGATCACTGCTAATAACAAGCCTGGAATAAAATAGACAAAATATACATATGGTATTAGTGTGATATGTTCTCTATTAAGAAAGATTTAATTAAAATTTTTGGTTGGATGTTTAAAATGGGAAACTCATTTTTATGCTTTTGAAGCCATTCCTTTCTAGATACTGAAGAACAAAGGGCCTTTACTACAATACTAAATGCTACCAACCTACAGATGATCTGAATATCTTCAGGAAATGAGAGAGAGCCCTAACACTCTGAATGTGTGCCCTAACACAAAGCCCTCAACTTCCCTACATTTCTGGAAAGCAATTGACTTTGTAGAGTCTTCTATCTGATGAACTCATTGAAAGTATCAAGTGTAACAAATATTGTATTTGTTTGACTAAAAGAGCAATCAGTAAAGAATGGGGAAAAGGTACAGACAAATGACTTGCCCCACCAGGTGACACATGAGAAAAAATTTGGATGGATAGATGCATATTAAATATGGCCATTTATTTATGATATAAAAAGAAATTCCTACTAATATCCTGAATTGTCAGGAATTGATGTCTCTAGGTAAGGGATATTTTCAGATGTTATATACCTTGGCAAAGACAGTTTTTGCATGATTACGTTGATGATCAATACAGTTATTTTCATAGGATTTCAATTTTTGAGTAGCATACTAGTGTGCTTCTTCTTTTCTGAACTTTATGATCCAGAGTTATTCTTTTTGCCCGGAATCATAAAATATGCAAAGTTTTTAAAGAAAGTATAGACAAACCCCAAGCATCCGGAACAAAGAATGACTTATTTGGGTGATAGAGAAAGCATCCCTAGAGAAAACAGTTATTAATAATTGTAATTAATTCTGATATGGCAATATCCACAAAGATATGCAACAGTGAGCTCAGTAATTTATTTCCAGATAATTCTTCCTGACAAATAATTCATTTGGTTCCCTCAGATATGTTAATGAATTAAATAAAGTACCTCAGATTTATTCTTCAACTGGTCTAAAAAATTAATGCCTACACCCAACATTCATACACATTAATCTCTCATCCGTTCTCATAAAACATTTCCTTTTAATTTTTTCATTCCAGGGAGTTTTTGTTGTAATGGCTACATGTGACTGTATGAACTTGGAAAAACTGCAGCTTCTAAGTGAATGTAAGGGCATTTGAATTCCCTTACATTGATTGTAATTTGATTCTGATTTGCCTCTATCCTCTCTTTGTTTTTAATATGGTATGATGTGTGCATTGAACATTGTATATCTAAAGAATTGACCAGAGAGAGAAAAAGATTGAATGGCATTTTCAGAGAAAAGGGATATTTTTGTTATGGACCTTCATGTGCTGCCTTCCTGTGTTTTGTGATGTCACGCACCTTCATGCATGTTTTCCTGGAGTTTGTGATGACATCTTCATGCCTATTTTCCTGTGTTTTGTGATGGCATATCAGTATACAGAGCATGTTGTCTTTGAACTTATGTCATAAGCTGACTTCTGGGATTATAGGTATGCTCCATCATGGCTTTTTTTTTTTAATCTTTTGATATATTTGGAGTGAATAGTGAAAAATTTCCAGAAGGAACACCGAATTAGAAATCAGAAACTACATTTGAATTCAGTTGTAGAGGGAGCAGTGGGCTGTGGCCCTGCCGCCTGGCCCCTGGCTGCCTGCTACCTTTACCCAAAATAATTTCATGGAAACTGTATTCTTTTAAATACTGCCTGGCGTGTTATCTGTAGCCTCTTATCAGCTAACTCTCACATCTTGATTAAGCCATTTCTAAAAACCTGTGTAGCACTACGACGTGGTGGCTTATCAGGAAGATTCTAACCTGCATCCATCTCAGAGAGGAGAGGTATGGTGTCTGCCTCACTGCCTTCTTCCTCCCAGCATTCTGTTCTACTCCACCCACCTATGTTCTGACCTATCAGGCCAAGCAGTTTCTTTATTAATTAACCAATGAAAGCAACACATAGAAAGAAGACCCACCTACATCATTCAGTCTTTTCTCTTACCTAGGTACAAAGTTCAGGCAAGTTAATGTGACTCCCAAAAGCTTATCGTGTGCTTCCTGTAATATGAATTGATTACTTCTCTCTTAATAATTTATAAAACTTCTATGATGGAAAAGTATGAAAAATATTAAAAATAAGTTTAATATAATACTATTCATATAATAATATAAGCATGCTATTAAAAAAGTCAACATGATTGACAAATGAGTTTTTATTCAAAGTTCTAACTCAAAGCATATATAAAGAAGCCTAATTAGTATTTAATAATGAATGGAGTCAAAAAGTTTTACAAATTTAGGGGCATCAGTATCAAATGATTGGAATACATTTTGGGGACATATTTTTAAGACATTGGTTGAATGATTTCTCTAACTAGGATTTTTTATATTGGACATTAGCTTTGTTTTGATTTAACAAATTTACTATATGGATGTTATTAAAATTGGACAAAGTTAGAATCTACAAAATTAATTATCACATCATCCTTCTTCTTAATCATCAATTATTCTTATTTTGAACTCAGCAACTCTTTCCAGTTGATATTACTTTCAATGACTTTCTAATAAGTTTAAGCAAATTAAGGAAGATAATGACTACTATGATTTTTAAAATTAACTTTGAAATAATTAAGGAATGAGAAACTAATACCCTTTTAATCTTCCTTAGCAATTAAACAATGGATTTAAGTTCCTATGTCTATTTTAAGAATCATTATCATCTTCACTGTCAAAGCACTCCAATCGACACCTAGCTCATGGCTGTCACTTAGTAGATCATTCATTATGATGTGCCTGTTCATTATCATGGCTACTGTTGCTTCTCTAATTTCCAAATGCTTGTTTAACTAGCATTTCCCAGTTGCACAGTTTCTCAGGCTTGCAAAATAAAATTCTCTTTAAAATCATTCACTGTCAAGAAATACAGACTCTTTCAACATGAAAGTCAGAGGATATGCCTAACTACCTATAGATCATATTCAGTCTGAGGATGTGTTCTCTTGAAATCTACAGTACTTTCTCTTTGATCAATGCTCAATCATATCTGAAATTGCAACTAACTTTTATGTTCCAGTTGCTTGTTCTTATTTCATTTGTGAATATAAACAGGATTTCTCAACAGCTAACTAAACACTTTTATGTTTTATATACAAGTCTATCCACTTAGAGAAATAATTGACAGTCAATGTGAGTTTATATTTTTTTCCACTCTTGTTATACTGGAAGGAGAAATCAACTTTGTAGAAACGTCAGATTGAAATGTGGATGGAAAAGTGTCAACAAATACTCAAATATACTAGTCGAAATAATTTTCTGCTTGACTGTTGATGTTTTTAATGCCATCCATTATTATCTAAGGCTGAGTGATTATATTCATTTGGTCATGGATTTCATCAATTTTAAAAGTGAGACAGCTTCTAAATAAATAATTAAGATATCACAGTTATTGCCAGTGTCAGATAAAGTCAAACTGTGGAACTGCAATTAAAATGAAGAAAGTCACTAATGAAAAAATGCAAACAGTATCAGAAAAACCAATTGCAATACATTAATTTCTATTGTGTGGAGGAACATAGCTGATAATTTATCACAATTAAGGAAATAATGAAGCAATTATCAAGTCATATATACTAACATTTTTATTCTTTTACTTAGTTTTCATATTGTAAAATAATTGTAAATAACTTAGAGTTGTGGTTGGTATCAGTGTTCAAAGAAAGCTATAATTTACAGTCTGTAACCAAAAATTTCTGAAGCAGCACAATTAGTCAATCCTGTTTAAGGGTTTCTTCCTCTAAACTTGTAGCTACTTTATCAATAAATTGTAATGTTCTGATATTCTTAAAATCTCATTCTAAACATATTAGTAGAAGGCACTTTTTATAAGTAGGGAGTATTGCTAAGAGCTGTTAGGATACACCTAACAAGATAGTAATGCAAGAGTAAAACTTCAGGCACAAAAGTCACAAGACCTAGCCCAGAGGAACATCATACCATCACTACACTCACTAGTGTAGAGTTGCATCCCAATTAATGTATAAGAAGGGTAAAAAAAAGAAAACATGAATGGCAAGAGTCATAGAGTAGCTACAGCATTCCTCTACAGGCTTCCCAAATTCTGTTATGTTGGGTCAAAAACCCTTATTCATAAATGGTATCAGACTATGAGATTGTGTCTCCTACTAATATTAGAAGCTATACCCATAAAATTTTGCTAACACGACTGATGTGGGAGTCCCCTCTATGTGCTGTGATTACTATTAATGAATAAAGAAACCGTTTTGAACCTATAGCAAGGCAGAATTAGGTAGGCAGGGATAGCTAGGCTGAATGCTGGAAGGAAGAAGGGCAGAGTCGGAGAGATGCCATGGATCCACCACCAGAGGCAGACATGCTGAAACTTTTCTGGTAGACCACGACATCATGGTGGTGCACAGATTCATGGAGATGGGTGAAATGAAGATGTAAGAGTTAATCTACAAGAAGCTAGAGCTAATTGGCCAAGCAGTGCTTTAAATAATACGGTTTCTTTGTGAATATTTTGGGGCTAAGCAGCTGAGAACAACCAAGCTGTCTCCTCCTTCAACACATGCCCACCAACACGTGGTCTGAACAAGGATGCCATCAATGAAGATGCCAAACTGAGCCCACGAGGCCTCAACCCTACATAAAGAACTGTAGGCAACTGGTTAACGTTGGGAATAAGAGAGATGGTCTTCCCCAGGAAAGAGTACACTAATTGATTGTCAAGTGCCAAATGGCCATCCTTGAAAACATCATTGAAAGCATGTAACATTATATGGGCTCAGCATTTTATATTTAGGAATGTGTCTGAGTATGAAAATACTTACATGCATACAATTAATAATTAATGGGAAAATCAATAACATTAGGGAAATTGGAAGGAGGCATATGGGAGAATGCTGAAGAAAGGAAAGGAATGGGTAAATTTTGTAAATATATTATAATCTTAAAAACAATTTAATAATAATAATATATGATATTGTAGATATCAAGCTATTAGGCAATATACAATTTTTTCCATGCTTTTTTCAAATACAGCATTACAGCTAAGCGACAAGCAAGGGGTTCAAGAATGTTATTCAGTTCAGGAGACCACTTCCTACATATAACCCCAGCAGCACAGACACTAAGGCATCATTGAATAAATGGGACCTCCTGAGACTGAGAAGCTTCTGTAAAGGAAAGGACACTGTCACTAAGACACAAAGGCAACCCACTGACTGGGAGAAGATTTTCACTAACCCCTCAACTGACAAAGGTCTGATCTCCAAAATATATAAAGAACTCAAGAAACTAGACAGTAAAAGGCTAATCAACCCAATTATAAAATGGGGCACTGAGCTGAACAGAGAATTCTCAACAGAAGAACTTCAAATGGCCAAAAGACACTTAAGGTCATGCTCAACTTCCTTAGCAATCAGGGAAATGCAAATCAAGACAACTTTAAGATACCATCTTACACCTGTCAGAATGGCTAAAATAAAAAACACCAATGATAGCCTTTGCTGGAGAGGTTGTGGAGAAAGGGGTACACTCACCCATTGCTGGTGGGAATGCAAACTTGTGCAACCACTCTGGAAAGCAGTGTTTCGGTTTCTCAGGAAATTTGGGATCAACCTATCCCTGGATCCAGCAATACCACTCTTGGGAATATACCCAAGAGAGGCCCTATCATACAACAAAAGTATATGCTCAACTATGTTCATAGCAGCATTGTTTGTAATAGCCAAAACCTGGAAACAACCTAGATGCCCTTCAACGGAAGAATGGATGAAGAAAGTATGGAATATATACATATTAGAGTATTACTCAGCAGTAAAAAACAAGGACTCCTTGAATTTTGCATACAAATGGATGGAAATAGAAAAACACTATCCTGAGTGAGGTAAGCCAGACCCAAAAAGAGGAACATGGGATGTACTCACTCATATTTGGTTTCTAGCCATAAATCAAGGACATTGAGCTTATAATTCATGTTCCTAGAGAAGCTAAATAAGAAGGTGAATCCATAGACAAACATATAGGCATCCTCCTGAATATTAACCTTCATCAGGCGATGAAAGGAGACAGAGACAGAGACCTACTTTGGAGCACCGGACAGAAATCTCAAGGTCCAAATCAGGAGCAGAAGGAGAGAGAGCACGAGCAAGGAACTCAGGACCGCGAGGGGCGCAGCCACACACTGAGACAATGGGGATGTTCTATCGGGAACTCACCAAGGCCAGCTGGCCTGGGTCTGAAAAAGCATGGGACAAATCCGGACTAGCTGAACATAGCAGACAATGAGGAAGAATGGGAACTCAAGAACAATCGCAGAGGGTTTTTGATCCGACTGCACGTACTGGCTTTGGGGGAGCCTAGGCAGTTTGGATGCTCACCTTAGGAGACCTGGATAGAGGTGGGCGGTCCTTGGGCTTCCCACAGGTCAGGGAACCCTGATTGCTCTTTGAGCAGATGAGGCAGGGTGACTTAATTGGGGGAGGGGAGGGAAATGGGAGGCGGTGGCGGGGAGGAGGCAGAAATCCTTAATAAATAAATAATTTTTTTAAAAAAAGAAATAAAATGCAAAAAAAAAGAATGTTATTCAGAAGGTTCTTATAAGACATGATAGAGCCTCTAGCTTTCGCCAACAAACAATTCCAGGTTTTCTGATCACTGGGGTACAGTGAGTACTTCACATTTTTTTGACTACAGAGACCATAAAGTGTGTTCTTTGATGCCCCAAATAGTTGTATATTTTCTTTCAATCTGTTCCTTAGAGAGCTCTGTATATATCTTCAAAGATGGCTTTTAAATGGATATATTTTCATTTATTCTCTCTATATATTCACCATAAATCAATACCCAAAGCACAAGTTGATTGATGTTTTGAACAACATCCTGAACAAATCCATAACTAGGAAATGATAATAAAATACATTATTTTATTAATATCTTACCAAAATTATTTATGATGATCAAACTAAAAAATACAACATAAAGAAAATGCATTGTTAAAACTAGTGGAAAATGCCATCAAAAACTAAGGAAAATTATTAGTCTGACATCTTAAAAATATTAAATACACTAATTGAATTTAAAATTTTACTCAAAATAAAGTAAAAAAGATAAAGTGATTTAATGAATTGGAAAATATGAACTAGTTAGGAGTTGCATAAAACCTTAATCCCATCATTTAGAAGGCAAAGAGGTGGATCTCTTAGGCCAGCATAATCTTCTCTGTAGTGAGTTGCAGAATATCCAGAGCTACTAACTTTGTCTTGAAAAACAAGCAAATAAGCAACAAACAAAGAGCAACAAAATTCATTCATTTGAAATACAATATTATCTTTACACACTGAAAATATATCTGTGATCATTATAAACTACAGCTAATTTATCAGTTGAAAATAATCTCAAAAAGATAGTTCTATAAAGTGAGCTCAAATTTTGAGGAAAGATGCAGTCAGGTTCGTGCTCATGTATGACATATTGAAATCATATGAATGTAGATGTATATTTTCACATCACTAATTACCAAGATAGGAATAATTTGGATATTCAAGAGATTAAGGTAAACTAAATGTGAGATGATTAATTAGATACTCAAGTAAAGAGTATAACCTAGCACTTGTATATGTAAATATATCATTGAAAGGAGTGATCAAAGCTATGGAAGAACGCAGGTAATTGTCTTCTTTGGAGTCTGTATCAAGTGACCTTAATCTGGAAAGAAGTTGTAGTGTCAGATGATAGACAGCTCTCACCAGAGGCAGGGTAGAGGTAAAATGGACTAGTTAAGTTCTCCACACAGCAAGAGTTACAATTTAAAATCTTTTATTATTTTTACACTTATAGGCAAACTTGGAACAACAAAGGCATATAGTTGTTTATATATATTTACCGTTTTTATAGATTCACAGATCCTAAATTACTGACATACTGGCTTGAAATAAGATCTTTGCTAAATGATGCATAGGTTGATTTGTGAGGAACGTAAAGTTCAGACACAGTAGCAAAGAAGAAATAAGGTGAATTTGTTTTCCCAAACCAAGTAATATAGGCCAGGATAAACTTTTAGAGTGGATTATATAGCACATGGATAGTCTTAAAATATTTTAAAAGATCAAAGTGATTATTTAAAATATAGAGTACTGCTTTTAAAATGTCGTAAACAGAGGCAACATTGTGTAAGAAGTTATAGAAACAAAAAACACCATTTTATTATTTATGAGTCTTGTGATAAGTTGTTCAAAGGCCGTGGGGGACAGTAGCAGAAGATGGAACTAGAGATATGGCCAGACTCTCTTAATGGCAACTTTAGAAACTGTACAAAGGATTAGGATCTTTATATGGAATGAAATTCTGAGCCCCAGTAGGTTTTCTGAAAAAGAGTAGCACCATGAATTATACTGAATATTCATACTGAGTTTCAAGATACTTATGAGACTATTAGGATAGTCTTGGAGAGAAATGGTAGATTCATGATTGGATGTGAGCATTTGAGGTTATGAGAAGTGGCCAGATTTTTATTATATTATGAATGCAAAACCTCTGGGGAAACAAGTAAAACCAAAACTAAAGAAAAAAATAAAAAGAAAAAGATCAAAAGTTTCTTTTGATAGTCCATTATTATTTTACCATTCACTAAAAAGACACAGCAATAATCTAACATTTGTAGCAATATACTCTGTCAATTTGCATTTTGGCATTCCATTTGAATGTCCTATTATAATGATCCCCTTGCATATTTAAAGAGGTCATTCAATACACATTTTGACTTGAAAAACACCAAAACAATATCTAGCTGAAAGAGATAATTCAAAACTGAAATATTTAGAACTCTGCTGTGAGACTTTGTCAATGAAATTAATTCAGTTTATTTATTTATTTATTTCAGAGGTCCTAGTCATGTGTTTTCTTTCTTACAAAGTTTTCATTGTTTATACTCCTCCAACCTAGTCTTTCCATTGTTCCTGATAATTCTGTGGATGGGTGAAAATCAGGCTTTTCTCTCTGTTCAGGCAGCAGTAATTAGACATTGTACCCGGTACATTACCCCGCCTAGTATGTCTGGGACGCTAAGAATAGTTAACTTCTTTGAGATCCATTTGAATTTTTTGTCATCTTTTAATAGAGTAATGTTTCTTGTGTTTCATCCCAGGTTTTGAAATATTCAGCAACCAAACACTGCAATCCTTTTCAAAGAATCCTTCTGTGTATATGCCATCTGTCATCAGGGATTTGCTTTCCACCAGTGGCCTCTGTTCAACCAGATTCAATAAAAGGCAAGAGTATTTTCTTCAGACTGCATTCAAGCACCTTCTCTTTTTTTAACAATTATAAGAAGTCCCCACTCCTTGGAGACTTTGAAAAACAAATGCTCATATTTGTCTAGGTTTAGCTTGTAGGGTAGGACGGTGTATGCTGTGTATTTATTGTATTTTCATCATGGCTCTGTGAAGCACTTCACATAAAGGGCTTTTCACACTTGTCTTCACCTTCCTTTCTTGTCTTTAGAAAATACCTGGACTAGCGACAGGCTGCTTGTTTAACCTCCTTCTCTATCTCCCAGCCAAGCCAGTGCTACTTCTGCACAGCTGCTAACAGGCACTTGATTTAAGGGAGTTCACCAGCAACAGTCTTTAACTCTTTCATTTCACCAGTTTTCTGAGCTGTTTGGGGAAGGAAAGCCAAGCCACAGGTCTTCCTTGGTCCTAAAAATTTCAACACATAGTCTTAACGTAGTTCAAACTGGCTTGGAACTTCTACACAGCTAAGAATGACCTTGAACTCCTTATCTTCTTGTTTCTACTGCCTAAATCCTAGGATTATGTGTGTGTTCCACCTCCTTGCCTGGCAATAAAAAGTTCTTAGGCACAAAATTACCTCTCCCCTTTATAAGTGTTAAAATGATAAACTTGTATCATATTTAAAAAGTAATTTCTGACTTTCTCAGAAAATAAGAAATCAGTTCTGAAACATTACTTAAATTGTCCATTTAATCCTTTAAAAAGTTAGAATTTCTCATTTAGAGAAAATTTTCTGATAGGAGAATTTAGTTGATTGGGTCATAGAATTATTTCACGTCTATATGGTGCTATATTATGTAAAGTTCATCATTTTTTTCAAACAATTCTAAAATTGATCTTTCTTTATTTACTTTTCAGAGAAAAAACAAAAATGAAAACAAAAAGAAAACCCAAGTGTGATGGAGTTTAGCAATTTGTCTTCAAATTATAGTGATTGCCAAATCAATCATCAGAATACCTGATTACTTGAACTCCACAGCCTTTTTGTTAAATTGTTTTCTCCTAAATGTGAATCTTTGATAATTCTGGGAGCTTCTAATCTAATGAGGAGATGGTAGGACTGACTTACTGATTGGAGGTAAGATTCTGCTCTAGTTAATTCTTGGTTCAAACTATAATCCATTGATAGATGCTATAGGATGTCCTTCTGTACATGTGTTGCTTTTTTGGTGGATGGATAAAACTGTTTTGGCCAATGGCTTAGTAGAGTAAAGCTAGGCAGGAAGTTCAAATAAAGGTACAGAGAGAGAGTGACAAAGTCGAGGAAACAACATTTAGCCACCCAAGAACCAAAATGTGGGCTAACAAGTCACAAGTCTCATGGTAAAATATAAACTACAGAAATAGCTTAATTTATTGTTAGAGCTAGCCTGCAAAAAAAAAAAACCCTAAAATATTGGCCAAACAATTATAATTGATATTAAGCCTCAGAGTTATTATTTCACAAGCGACTGCAGGAGCTAGCCAGCGAGGACCCAGTGGGTGGAGAGAAACCAGTCCAGGGAGACCAGCCAGATGGAAAAAGTTTCCACTTATAGATAGGTGTTTAAAGTTTTGTTTGGTAAATTCCGTGCATTTGAATTTTCTGCTCACAATCACCACATGTTAAAGTGCTTGAAACCACAGACATGTATTATTTCAGTTTCTGGAGGCTGAAAGCCTAGAAAGGTTTCAGAGGAATCCATTGCAGAGGGATGAACAAGGCTGTTGCCAATCAAGGGAGACAGATCAGTTCTCTTCCCTGCGGAAAGAAAGATTTGCTTTTTTATCCCATCAGGTGGTACACAATATTTAGCTTCTGTCTGCTGTAGAATTGAAGATTTCTGAGACCACACTAATCTCCTAGGACTCAGGTACAACTCTATACCATAGGGAATCTGTTAGTATGAGGTTCAGCCTCGTCCTCCAAATAGATAGATACATAGATAGGTAGGTAGATAGGAAGAAAGAAAGAAAGAAAGAAAGAAAGAGAGAGAGAGAGAGAGAGAGAGAGAGAGAGAGAGAGAGAGAGAGAGAGGGAGGGAGGGAGGAAGAAAAGAAGGAAGGAAGGAACAGAAAGGGGGAAAGACTCAGCCAAGGAGAAACAGCGAAAGCAGAAAGGAGGGATACAGAGTAGGAACTCTAGGAAGATGTTCTACACTTTAAGGAATGTAGTTATCACTTAGAATCTTATACATCCTACTACCTTTACCAAAGTGGGTCAGATACATCCAGTCCAAACAGAAGACCACATAATTCCATCAACTCTATTTAACAAGACCCTTGCTTGATTTGATCACATAATAAGTCCCATAATATCAAGGATGTAGTAGAGCTAAAAAATGTTTACAAAATGTATAAAAATGTAAAAGGAAATATGTAGTGATCCCTCTTCACAGCAAAAGAAGAGAAATATAATCTTACCATTCTCTGTCTTCTTTAAACATAACTTTTTATTTTTATTTTTTTAATAACTCAACAAAGCTTCCATTTGCATTTATACCTTCTCCTGGAAAAAAAATAGTTTTTTTCTGCTAAGGATGGAAGCAATGAGCAAAGGCAAGTTGGGAGAGACCAGAATTCTGTTCAGTTCTGTAGTCAACATGACCTCCCTATCTTTTCATTCATTTATTCAGTAGCAGTTGATTGAGAAAATATATTGTGGTAAGAAACACAGAAGCAAATGGAGGTTCAAATGACTTGTTTGGAGTCTGATAGAAGAAAACCGTGTATATGACTAACATGTAATCATATTACTGGTTTTCTAAAATTACTGGTTTTCTAAAATTAATCATAAGAGTCTATTAGAATGCCTTAAAAAAGTGTTTCTATGTCTGGACTGAGGAGATAAGGAGGTTAGGGACACTGGGTGAGGATTTCACAGCAGGTATGATGCAGCGCTTTGTGAAGATAGCGTAAACACGTCGAGAGAGGGTTGTGCAGTTTAGTTAGCAAACACACAGATAAAGAAGACTTTTCGGGGTAAGTGGTTATGCAGCAGTTATGTGATATACTGGAACTACATGAAGTGAGATTTTTATAATTTCATGAAAATGGGTCAACTACTTCTTTCTTGGAATTCTTTTAGCAGAACTTAAAAAACATCCTGAAAGCAGCTAACCTAAAAATGTTATCAAAGAGGGAAAACAGACGGCTTTCTTTCCACATTCTTATTTGAGATTCACTTTGAATGTTGATTTTCTAAGTTATATTTAGACATTTGAGGGGGGTAATAGAAAGACCGTATTATCTCAGAACATTGGCATCCACCTCTAGTTTATAACTTTTTAAAGTAATTACAGGGAAATGTGAGTATTTATAGTTGACTTTGACTTTCTTAACAGTTATTTAATAAGACAAGCTTGCAATACTGCTCATGTGAGCCAAGAGCCTGGAAGCTCTCAGGGGTCTAATTAGCTCTTGATAATCTTGCCCCCTGATGACATCTGTATTGCTATTCTAAAACATGCTTATTTTGGAAAAGGGCATATATTTTGGAGTATAATAACATTAAACTGTCAGTCCTGAGTGCTAACAGCATTTTGCTCAAAGAGCTTTCAAAGAAGATTAGCTCGCTCTGTATATGTGGCTTATCAGACAATCTCTAAGATGTTCAGAAGTTATGTTTATCACAACTACTTTTATTTTCCTTTGAAAAGGAAGCTTTGCAGTTTTAGAACCTGGCTTTGATTTCTTTGAGTGGTAGTGTTTACAATTTAATCTATTAAAATTTTCATGAGGGCACAGAGCCACTTAGGGTGATATTTGAAAGAAATAGAACTGGCGTGACAAAGGGATTGAAGTTGCAATCAAGTAAGCCATTCATATGTAAATGTTATGTTCTAGAATCAAAAACCGACAGCTCAAGTTCAATACTTACTTTCTCAGTGACTTTATGAAAATTATTAACTTAATATATATACAGAAGATAGAAAAAGATAAGGGAAAAACATCTTCAAAGTTGGGTAGAATATGCTTGTAAAAGTAGGATTTATTGATAAACTTTTGTGTTTAAGTATTGACTCAGCTACCTATTTTTTTTTTTTTTTGCTAATGAAGATAAAAAGGGAGTACGAAAATCCAAACATCCAGGAAAAAAAAAGATAATATAGAATAGTAAAACAAAAGAACAAAATTTCTGATTTATGTATAAAATTTGCTTTCTAAGTGCTGGAAGAAAAGGAATAGTTCTATCAAGGAAAATTAAACGGCACAATGCCAAGAATAAATAATAAGCAATAAAATTCAAGTAAACTACTAAACAACAACCCAATTAACAATAAGGGGAAGATTTAAATATTGCTGGTATTGGGACTGGAGAGGATCATCTGAACATGCCATTCATCACTGTAATTATAAATAGAACAATGTATATCTGAACATCTTAATACAAAACCCTACAATGTAAGCAATAACTAAAGAGTGTGATTATCTCATAATGTTAAGGTACAGTTCCATGCAATGAACCTTCAAAACAGAAGAAGTAGGTCCTGCTACTGAACTTGAGCACAGCTGAAATGCAATGTTACTTTATCACAAAGGTTGGTGAAAGTGATTTTCTTCAGAATGTGTCATCCCCCTCAAGAAACTATAATTCATTGCCTTTTACTGGTCCATGAGATATGTCGTAATAGACTGTTATAAAATTCCTGGAACTTAAAAAAGAAGTTTTTTACAGATCTAACAGATACAATGAGAAGGAATGGACAGTCCACGTATAAAGACTTACATGTTAGGGCATGTAAGCCATTGTGACCATTGTGTCTGTATTCATAACTGAATAAATTTTGCCATTTCAGTTTAAGATTGTGTTTAAAAGACTGGTTACTGCTTGTTTGGACTTTTTGAGTAGAGATGTGGGGGGTGGAGAGAGAAATACACACACGCACACACAAACACACACACACACACACACACACACACACACACAGAGAGAGAGAGAGAGAGAGAGAGAGAGAGAGAGAGAGAGAGAGCTTGAGGTTGAATGACTAAGGAGGTGAGTAGAATGTTTAAGGAGCTGGTGGAAGAGAAAGATTATAATCAAAATATATTGTATAAAAAGTTTAAGGGAAAAGAAAAAGAATGGGAAAAAGGTAAAGTTGTTTCTTGGGCTGCAGAAAATAACTTAGAGCCTCTAGTAACTCCAGATCCATGAGATCCTATGTACTCCCCTGGCTTCCACAGGCATGTACAAAGGCATGCTTGTACCTATGCACAACCACACATGCCTATGCATAGTTAGAATAAACTAAGAAATACATCAGAAACAAGTAAAATAGTAATATTTAATAAACCAATGAGAAATATATGAATAAAACGTAAACAGAGACAAAATAATAAGGGTTAATTCTGGATTGAATTTATGTTATAATTCAGTGAGAATTATCAACTACTTATTTTCTTCTGAGTTGGTCAAAAATAATTTTATTTCATGTAGAATATTCTAGGCATACTACTGGCCAAAAGAAATATGAAAAAAAGGAATAAAGGGTCAATGACAAGAAAAAGTAATGTTTTTTTACACCAAAACACAAACGTGGAAATAATGAACGAACAATTAGAGTAATAGGAGAGATTGCACTAAAATACCCGATATACATGTGTACATATGGAGAGAGAGAGAGAATTGACAAAGATGAATTATTGCCTCTAAAAATAAAAATAATTTTATTCAAATAATGGCAGGATACCGTACTATCTATCATGTAGCACAAAAGGAGACCTAGTATATTTAAGTGTGTACAAAAATATAACGAAGAAACTGGCAAGAGATACCTTTACTCAGCAAGGTCCTTGTTATCACTGAGGCTGTGTGGGAGGGACAGATGTGAATACATTTTCTCACTTTACTATTTCCAACAGTAGTCTTCAGTTCTTCTTCTCTCTTAAAGGGCACACGCTATATTACATTCTAGAGCAGTGTTTCCCAAACTTCTTAATGTGACACTTTCATAGAGTTCCTCATGTTGTAGTGACCCCCAACCACAAAGTAATTTTTATTGCTGCTTCATAACTGTAATTTTGATACTGTTATGATGTGTGGTGTAAATATTTTGGAGATAGAGGTTTGTAAAAAGGATTGTAATACACAGACTGAGAACCACTGATCTAGAGAGTTGGAAAAATTTTTTTTCTAAGGACACAGCTACTCTTTATAATCATTGGATGACAATCCATCTTTTCTTCAGCATTTCAGACAAGGACTTATTGTGGTGGAAGGAATAAGAAAGCTCACCATAGACTCAAGTGTTTGGATGTTTGTCCCATGGGCAGTTATACTATTAAGAGGTGTGGCCTTTTTGAAGGAGGTGTTGCATTATTGGCAAAAGTGTGTCACTGTTGAGGTGGGCTTTGAGGTCTTAAATGCTCAAGCCACACCTAGTGTGACACAGAGCTGCTTCTGCTGCTTGTGGACCAAGATGTAGAACTCTCAGTTCCTTCTCCAGCACCATGTCGGTTGGCATGCTGCCATGGTTCTTGCCATGATAATAATGGACTAAGCCTCTGAAACTATAAGCTATTCCCAATTAAATAAGAGTTGCCAAGATCATGGTGTCTCCTCACAGCAATAAAACTCTAACTAAAACGCTTATTCACAGCAAAAGGTAGTCCTACTCTGACGTTAAGCAAGATGCTCATCTTTTTGTGTTTGTCCATGTCCTATTTGGGGTTTCTATTCTTGTGATAAAATGCCATGATCGAAACCAAGCTACGTTGAAATTGTTTATTTGACTTACCTTACAGTTCAACATTGTAGTCCATAATTAAAGAAAGTCAAGAGAGGAACTTAAGCAGGGATGTAAACCAGAGGAAGAAGCTAATGCAGAGGTCATGAAAGGATGCTGCTTACTGGTTTGCTTCTAATGGTTTGTTCAGTCTTCTTTTTTTTATAAAACCCAGTTCAGGGACAGCACTAACTACAATGAGCTTGGCCTTCCCTATCAATCACTAATTAAGAAGATGCCCTACAGCTGAATCTTATGGGGGCATCTACTCAAGTAATGTTCTTTCCTTTCTGATAACTCTAGCTTTTGTCAAGTGGACGCAAAACTAGCCAGCAAAGCTTATGAAGTTTTTAAGCTTTATTGTGTTCCAAATACTGTTAATGTTAATAGAATATCAGTCCTGATATTATACACCTACAAATTACACTATGCCAATTTAGCAGGTTGTACTTACATATTTAGTAACATGTATTTAACAGCAATTATAGAAATGGTGGCTAAAACACGAACTTTTAAAAATTTTCATGCATTTTTTAAAATTGAAAATTCTTACAACATATTCAGATCACAATTTCTCTTTTCCCATCTCTTCCCAAATCCTCTCCACCTATGCATTCATCCAACCCATTGCAATATTTTTTCTTTTTACTAAGCAAAAGGCAAATATGCAAAGCAAACAAATCATAATAATAATAAAAACAGCCCAAAGCACAAGACTCACACATATACACAAAAACAAAACCACTGAAACACAAAATCAGAAATCAGAACACACAAACAAAAGACCAGTAAATTTCTAAACAAAACAATATGATCCAAAAAATCTACAAAACTATCATGATGTTTGCTTGGCATTGGCCGTCTACTGCTAGACATGGGACCTCTGTTTAAATATGTTTTGTATACCCAGTGAGATTCCATTGAAGAAAACTAATTTTTTAAAAGTAGCCAGATGAAGATAGCTTCATGGTTCAGCATAGGTGCTTGTGTCCACTCCCCTTCTCAGGGCTAAGACCATGTTGACTTGAATCTGTAAAGCCCTGTGCAGGCTGCCACACTCTGTAAATTCCCATGTGCATCAGTCCTACCGTGTCTGGAAAACATTGTTTCCTTGGTGTCCTCCATCCCAAATGGCTCTTACGATCTTCCTGCCTCCTCTTCTGCATTGTTCCCTGAGTCCTGGTGAGACAGATTCGATGTAGACATCTCATTTAGGACTGAGTGTTCCAAAATCTCTTACTCTCTGCACATTGTTAAGTTGTGGGTCTTTGTGTTAGTTCCAACCTACGCTAAGAGGAACCTTCTCTGATCATGGTTGAATGAGACAATGATCTATGGGTATAGCAGAATGTCATTAGAAATCATTTTATTGCTATGCTCTTTTAGCAGAAAAATAATTTGATTTTCACCTAGGCCTATGTTCTATCTGGTCCCAGGTTCTGGGACCCATGAAATGTAGGTTTTGGTTTCCAGCTCATGTATTGGGCTCTAAAGTCAATGGAATTCATGAATCTCATAAGCTGTGTCCCACTATAACCATTTCTTAAAAAGTTGTATTAATTTTTCTCTGATCATTTCATATATGAATTATAATTACTCTCTCCCTCCATCATTTCTCTTATCTCTCTCCCATCCTTATGACCCTTTCTAACCATTCCCCCATTTTCCAGCAGTCCCTTACCCAGATTTATGGTGTGTGTGTGTGTGTGTGTGTGTGTGTGTGTGTGTGTGTGTGATCTATTTAGTTTAATAATATCTGTTTTGTATGACTATTGAACTGTAACAAAGTTTTCCCTAGTGGGGGAAAAGTGGGTGCACAACTGAAAGCAAGTAGAATAAGTAGCTCAGGAGTAACTTATACTGCGCTTAGTGTCCACTGCCCATTCAATCCTGATGGCTGATGATCAGCTTTTTATGTAAATATACTGCAGGACCATGAGACACTTAATGCATTTTCATTAATTACTTTAAAGATATTTGTTTTTTATTTTACTTTGATTTGTAACTTATGCCTTTATCCCTTCTCAAATTATTGTTGGTAGAAAGAACGAACATGATATTTTTTTTGTTTCCATTTTATCATATTGGGAGCATCTGGATTATTATGTATTAAAATTGTCCTAAAACAAATTACATCAAATCCACCACATCATTGCAACTTTTTATTCCAATCATTATTATACATATATTTATCTTTTACTCATTTGGCTTTTAATGCTGCAATTGTTGAACCTAAAATGCAAAACACAGAATTTGTTCAAATGGGGGAAACTCTTGGTGATGAAAGAACCCATGCATTTGCATACTGCTAAGCTGGAAAATTTCATTAAGTAAAACTGACTCACAGCTAAGACATCCTCCATTTTAAGGTACACTGCCCTTTCTGAAATATTAGTAAGTTAAAATGTTCCTATTTACACAGAACAATATGCCAGTCATACTCAATATTGGGGATTTTTGCAGCTTTTCTTATTAAGTGTTACATCTGCCACTTAACCGGATTATAAAGAGGCAAACACTGTGTACAGAAGTACATATGAAAGACATCCACTCGCTAGAATAAGACCATAAATTTCATCTTGAATAGATGGCCATGTTTTCACCATGGATAAGATAATCCTATGACTTTAGAATTATATCTAGGACTATATTTCCTTCACAATCCTCTATTTTAATCTTTTAACAAATCAAATCCTAAAAATAAAAAGTGTTCCTTCAGACATATAACTTACATCTTCTTTAATACTTCAAATAACCTCATCTTAAAATTTATTTCATGTATGCTTATTGTTAGTCTTACAAGCCGGAGTTATTCCGTTTAGAATTAGATAATAATCTCTGGCTAGGCTTTCTTTGGATGCATAGTTATTTTGGTTATTACATTTTGTTCAGTTGAGGTTTTGTTCTCATGAGAGTACTGCTCACCACCCTGCCTACAGTTTCTGGAGACAACCACAAGAGATGCCGTCACAACTGTCTCTGTGAAATCCTTATGGGAATTTCTATTTTTTAGGCCAAATTTAGATTAGTATGCAGACTTGATGTGTTTACACTGCACTTGGAGCTCCACACACATGTGTGGTTTTATTGGCTGTTCTGATTCCATGGGATGTTGGTTTCTCTTAGTGGCTCATTCCATGGTACTCTTCCCATCCAGAAACCAAGGCTGATGACTGGAGATGTTTGTATTGCAATGAGGGGGGTAATAGCATCCTTCTGAAGTATGTAATACAAAGACATCAGTACTTGATCCTGGGTATTAATTACTCTGTGTTGCTTTTGTATATGAAAACTAAAAACGGTAGGCTCAACACTCTCTTGAAGGCTTCATACCCTCAGTAAGACTAACATGCAGGCTAGTGCTGGTCCAGCTACAAAACAACTGAACACATCCTATGAACATAGCCAAGCAGAAATTCCTTTGTATATTGTATGTTCTTTTATAAAAAATATTTTTTTATTTTTCTTTTTATTTACATTTTTTCTTGAAATTTTATCTATGAATTCATTGTGTTTTGATCACATCCTCTCCTTACTCTCAGGCTCCCCACATGAAATCTCTATCTCAATTTCATGTCCTCTTTTATAATTATTTACCTATTTATTTATTCATACATATATATATATATATATATTTATACATATGAAGCCTAATTAGTGCCTCCCTCCCAGATTGAGTTTTTTCAAATCTGCCATAGCTATCATTTCGCTCTTTGTCTCTAAACTCTCGATTCCTTTCAGTTTTGAAAATCATCTGGAGATACTTTCAAATTAACATTGCAATGACCCCAGTGATTATGTAAGATATGGTATCTGTATTCAGCATGGTCAAAGCAGGCTAATTCTATACAAAACACAAGGGTTTTTTTTGTTTTGATTTTGTTTTTATTGGTATTGCTTATTACCCAAAGGAACTAGCACTGTATCTTAAGAAAGCATTCTAGATATATTTAAGTCATTTGCCAAAAAAAAAGTTTTATTATTTTTGAAATTCACAGAATTGCATCTTTAAGGAATGATATGACTCTGAAATTTCATGAAAATCAAACTTAGATCATTTCTATGGAATTATGGTTGGTTTTTATTGTTTTCAATAGAGACCTTGACTTCTTAGCTTAATCTAGCTGAACAATCATAGGAGAGTTGAATTAATTATTTATTCACCTACAATTGCGTTTCTCCTCTTACATATTTCTTTACAATTTCTAAATAATTAAATAGGCACATTTCATGACAGAGGTAGTGTGTAAGTGTAGTTTGTTATCACAGATACTCCTTGGTTCTCCCACTTTCTGTAATGAAAATTTAAAAGAGCTGATGGTAAATTTTTCAGTTGCTTCTGATCTTCCTGGTAACTCGTGTTCTCCATTATGCTGTTAGAGAAACAACACAAAAAATTGTTTCTACTTTGGAAACACTTGTAAGAAAGGCTTGCTAATATCACATATGCATATATTTTTCTCAAAAAAATAAATATTTTGTTGCTTTGTTGTTTTCTTTAATCTTCCTTCTTTTTTTCCTTGGCTCTATCATTCCCTACAAGTATTCATTTTGGGGAGGCACAAAGGTCCTTGGACTTACAGAGAAGCATTAAGAAAACCAGAAATGTTAATCACACTGGAGTGTCTCCTCAATGGAGTTGATAAAATCAAATACTTGTATTCCATAAAAAAAATGAGAATAGATTTTTCTTAATGACCTGATGCTAAATGTGGAGGCAGACTTCTCCCAGATTTCTCAGAATGATTATCCCGGACTCTTTCCTTCCTAGACCATTTAGAGGAGATGTCACATGTACTTTATGATTTGCTGAATTATATGCTATGGATCAGAGACCACTCTAGATTCTAGGCCTGTTAATTATAGAAGCCAGTCTCATGGTCACATGTACTTTGTAAAGAAATTTCTATGTACTCACACCTTAAGCTTTGCTGTGCACCTGGAATGAAACTGATTGGATTGATTGTTGCTTGGAAGCCATTTCCAGAATTGTACTGTGTTTTAAATATGCTAGCAATAAACCACCTGGCATTAGACGCCCTGAAGTGGTTGACTAAGTCAGTCTGCAATGGGTTTTTAGAATCTCTTTGTGTGGTTTGTTTCCTTGTATGACATCTGCAGGCCCTTACCTCTTAATTCATTTAAATAAGGGAACCAGATATGCTTAAATTAGTAGTTGTTTAACACTTGATATAGACAACTATCAGATTGTTTAGTCAAATAATATAGTTTTTAAATCTGGAAACATGCATATGTTTAAACTGAATAACCTGAAACATCTCAAACTAGCGCTCATGTTTCCACCTATCTCTGACACTGGCTATCTTTTAGAAAGTAATGGGAAAAACTCTGAGAAGTTGGTAGATCTGAGCACCCAATAACCGTGGTCAATGCTCTAGGATTTTTATATGTATTCTGTCAATCCTGAGACCAGCATGTCAAGTTAGGAAACATTGTGCCAATTTTAGAAGTAGGAAAATTGGAGTTTCTAAGAGATAAAATTGCACAATCAAGTTCCCATAACTTTTACTTAACTGCCTTGGGATTTGGATCTGGGTTTGCAATAATCTAAATGTATCCCCTTTCCATTACAAATCAAGTTGTCTCTAAATTAGTTATCAAACCATTCATTTTTGAGCCTAGCCCACTTTGATGAGAAAGCCCTGTCTTTTTATTTGTTTCCCTTGGAGGAATATTCTCATCTCTTCACTGCTAACTTGATCCTCTATTGACAATAGTAAGTCCAAACCCTTTGACTTGAGACACTGTAACTACATATTATTCTCAGGTTCCACTTAGCTGGGTATGGTGTGGATTAAGTTTTCAAGTTTTCCACATTAATCATCCTATCCTGGCATGGTCCTGCCTACACTGACTGGATGAGTTCCTTTTGGCAGTATCTTACTGTAAGCTTTTTTGTTCCTCAATTGTCCATGGTTTTGAACACATTTGACATGTTTTCTTTAATGTGATGAGAAATTCCTCAGAATCTACACTCGTTGTTATTAATAAAACTCTTTCTTCCATGGATTCATTTTCTTCTGCACAATTGCAATTTCCATCTATTTAAGAACTTGAAACTCAAAGTCAAGTTTAGATCACCAAGATGATTGGTTAATTATCACAAAAATCAGAAACACATTCGCCTTTAGACAACACTGCCTACATTTGAATTCACCATTCCCGACACTTCCTATGCTCACCAGCACTTTTCTTTGTTGAAACAACAAATTGGAATAGTTTTGAAGCACATACACACTGGGAAGCTATCATGTGAGTCTTAACAAGAGTTTGTGTCTTTCCAAAGCTGAATGTTAGCATGCACTGATTTCCCTTTCTCCAAGTACTCTCCTTTCATCGGTTTGCCCGTCCTTTCCTAAATAATCTTTGTCTTGCCCTCTTTTGCTTTGTTTTTTGTATGCTTTATAATAATGCACAACACTGTGTTTAGCTTACTATTCACACACTCTTAGAGACTCTGTTCTCGCTCTTGTCTACTTGACAAATTCTAAATGATGTTTGCATGGCACTTCCACCTCCACTTTGATAGATCCTTCATACTGAACCAAACTGCTGGGGGTTCCTCATCCCACCTCAATATCTGTTCCATAACCATATGGCCAGGGTCTTTGACTAGCCTAACTATTCTAGCTTCATTCTTTCCAGTAATATGTGTTGATGTGGGATTCCGCTATGTATTCTGTGAATACCATTGGTTAATAAAGTAGCTGCTTTGGGTCTATTGCTGCACAGAACAGGGCAAGGCAGGAATTCCAAGCAGATAGAAGAAGAGAAAGGAGGTGGAGTCAGAGAAGCCATGTAGCCACTGCAGGAGACAGATGTCAGATGTCATACGCCAGACGAAATCTTGCCAGTGGGCTACAACCACATGGTGATACACAGATTGATAGAAATACATTAATTGAAGATATACGTGCTAGCCTATAGGAATCATGAACTAATAGGACAAGCAGTGTTGTAATAATACAGTTTCCTTTTGGTTGTTTTGGGTCTGGGAAGCTGGGAACAAACAAGCAGCCTCCACCTGCAATGTGTGCTGTCTAACTTGGATGATAACTTGATTCTTCCTTCCTCTGAGCTACCAACATCCAACCATTATATCTTTTCAATCATATTTCTAAAATCTTTAGAATCTATCATCACCTCTTCAATTTACAAGAATTGAAATCATTACAAAATTAGGCTTTTATATCCACCAAAGCTTATTTTTCTCTCCTGAGCATTTTCTTCCTCCCAAACACAACTCATAATACTCACAGATAATATTTAAATCTTCAAAACAAATATATTATTTACTTAAAATTCTTTCTGTTCTTTCCCATATATTCTCAAGCTCCTGGACAAAAAAAATTGGTATGTTTAGGTATCAGAGGATTTAACATTGTGCTAGCTCTTGAAGGAATATGAGGTTCACAAAAAATGGAAATAGCAACTATCAATATAAATATCACAGGAGTCTTGGTAAATAGACATACAGTACCTTCAGTAAAGGATGAAAATTTCAGTACTATTGAAGATATTTTTCCACTTCTATAGGTGACTTATGAACTATAATTTGAATTTCCAAAAGATCATTTTGCTAGATATGTTATATATACTATAAACAATATTTGTAGGTATCATTATTTAATAGAAATAGTAATGTTTAAGGAATGTCTACTTTCTAATTTTCCTTCTCTAAATACTTCTAGAAGGCCTAATAGCAAAATAGTAAAGGCAAAGTGATGAGGTTAGTCTAACAATGCTAATAGAAACAAAGGGGTGAATTATTTGTAAAGAATATGAAAATATTTATGAAATTTACTATCCTTATTCTCACAGGTCAGTAATGCTAAAAGAGACAATAATAAAATATTTTTTCTGAAAAAATATAATTTATTGATTCCAATTCTCTGATTACTAGTTACTATAAATTTTAAATTAATTCACTTTTACAACTGTGTGTGGTCAATTAAATATTTTCTTTCTCTTAAAACATGAAGCAAAAAAATAAGCAGACTGAAAAATGTTTTATTTTGCCAGGCAAATGAAAACTTCAGCTTGTCCATTTAATGCTAAATTTGATTGATATAATTAGAGTATTTTATTCTGTTCAGACAATTGTATATATTTCTCTGATCAAAATAATGAAATCAAAATTATGAATCCATTACTTTCATAGTCTCCCAATCAGTTTCCTGACTTAAGTATATATGCCAAATTCAATCAAAGTTATCAATGCTTTTCCCCCTGGCTCTCACTATTCACTTTATTTCATGATTATTAATTAAAACAAATTTGTGTTACATTTTTGTAAAATCTCTCTGAGTACTTGGTACACCAGCTGTAGTGTTAAGAAACTAAAATTGTATAAATATTACTTTCAATTTTATGGACGCAAAGCTCTAAAAGGAAGCTGTGTAATGGCAGAGGCAAATATCCAGGTAAAACAAATGATTCAGGCAGAGATGTGAGGCAGGCAGAGGCAAGAAGGACCACAGAGAAGAGTTTCCCATCCAGTTCCAAAGGTAAAACATGGAAGATACTCTTGCCTTGAGGAGACTCACCATCTTCTGTCTGGGGAAATGACTCAAGCACTGTTTTGTTTTGTTTTATTTTATTTTGTTTTGTTTTACAGATCCTATCAAAGTTTATGAAAAGATTTCTCATTTGCTGTTACCTCTAGGATATAGCTAGTAAAAAGCCTCATCTTACTTGCAGTGACTACAAAGCCACCATTCCAAACATGACATATTAATTTCACAGTCACTGGGTGGCTTTGAAGTTGCATTTTCTTTCTTTCTTTGATATAAACTTAATGAAGCAAAATTCAAAGCATAAATGCAATATGCAGAATAATACTGGTAGTTACTGAGCTGACCTATGCTACAGCATTAAGGAACAAGGATACTCAATAAGTAAACCACAATATATTTTGCCAGCGTTATTACTGCCATTACATGAAATAGTCATTTAAGGTGTTCTCTTGTAATAAAGCTATCACCTGGCATTATGGGACCTTTCTGCTACATTCATTACTATAATATCTGAATAGCAGCTTCTCATTGAGTTTCAACAAAATCCAGGGCTCCGTCCCTACAGCTAGATCAGACAAAAGACAAGTAAGAAATTCTGTTCAACTGTTTAAGATTCAGATTGCCCTTTAAAAATCTTTCTTCTTTTTGAAACTGTGTTTGTTTGTCTTATCTATGAAATAATGCATTGTGCATACATGCTAGTCCTCTGTTCACTCAACTCTTCTGCAGTTTTTCTTAGCAATGGTGATGCCCACACTGGCTGGGTCTTCCCCCTTTAACTTACTCAAAATAATTCCCCGCAGACAGGACCATAGATCAACTCAGTCTAGATGATCCATAATTGGCATTTCATTCTCCGAGAATTCTAGATTTTATCAAGATGTAAATTAAACTAATAACCACATTATTATTTCTTTTCTTCTTCATTTATTTATGTATTTTGTCACAAGCATGATCATCATGAGATATACTGTTTTAGAAACACTTAAAGCACATTACAGTATGTACTGGTACAAATACATGCTGCAGAGCAGATCTACTTTCTTATTAATAATACGTTATATTTAGTGATTAATATTTTATGATCATCCCAACATCTACTAGCCATCATTATACACTTTTTAAAATAAACTTGAATATTTAAGAAATGATGCCACATAGAATTTGTTCTTCCATGTCTAGTTTACTTACTTAGCACAATGCTCTCTCTATCCAGATAGAATGCTTCAAAAGTCAAAAATGAGTTTTCAAGCATGAACGGTTTCTGCTGTGTATATATATATAGCTTATTCCCTTTGCCATTTATCCAGTACTAGACATTTCCTTTGCCTTTGTGACTCCTAATTATCAAGAATGCTGCAGTAACATGAGTTACCTCTATCAGACCCCAATTCCAATTCCATTGAATGCACAACCTGAAAATCATAAAGAAATTTTATTTTTAATTATTTATGAATTGGCAACTGGTTTCCCTTATGACTAACCTATCTGATGTTTCTTCCATTTACAAACATTCTTACCTTCTGAACCGGAAGGACACACATTGCTGCTCTTGTCATTGTTGCTATCACTATTATTAACAGCAGTTTTAACAAGGCTGACACTCACTATGACTCTGATTTTCATTTCTTTGATTATTTGTATCAGTAAATACCTTTCCATATTACTTTTGACTAGTTATATTTACCTGACTCCACCTTGACATAAGGGGAGGAGCTCAGTCCTGCCTCAACCTGATGTGTTATGTTTTGTGCAAACTCACGGGAGGCCTGTCCCTTAGGAATGGAGATGGAAGAGGAGTGGATGGGGAGGAGACAGGAGGAAAGGAAGGAGAGGAAACTGATTAGTTTGTAAAATAAATGGAAATGTAATATATGCTGCACACTATTGCCTTTAGAATGAAAGGGGAATTCTTGAATGGTGATTGTAAACATGCTTGACTCAATACCTCTTGTATTTCAGTTTTGTCAGGCAATCCTTCACCCTAGTCTCTCATCTCCAGTTTTGCCAGACTTTCCTGAAATTCTTTAAATATGTTCATTGCTTCCTCTCTTCTTAACACTCCCTCTTTTTACATAGACAACCCTGACATCCATGCCCACTGAAAAATTACCTTCTTAGCAGAGCCCACTTTTCTAAGGTTAAATTTACCCATTTACCCTTGTTTAAAGGTTTAAACCTTTTTGTTTTACACTTGCCTTACATAATTACACCAATGACTAATATTTTAAATATTTTCTTCATGGTTGTTTGTATGTCCCACTCATACAGGTACTCTTTCCATTTTATTCTCATTCTAACATTTAGTGTGGTATGAGGCAGGTGATGAATGTTCAAAAACAATTAATAAATATTTTACTTTTATTTATTATTGATGATATAGTATTCATTTAAATAAAATATAGAAGTGACTTATTATCTAAAACCCAAATTAGCATACTAGTTCTTATCATTTGCTTGTGTTTAATACTCTTAAAGAGTCCTCATTCCCAAGCTTAAATATGATAGTCTCTAGTCTGACATATAAGACCTCAGTGTATATATTACTTCCCATTTGTTTAACAAGGACAACTTAAGGAAGTGTTGGGAGCTGTGAACCCCCAGATCCTGAATTTTTGGTAAACAACTTGTTTTCTCCTAATCTGGGTGCCTACAGCTGCTTTGAGCACTAGACCCTCAGGAGTTCCTGATGGCAGGGGAATGGTTTCTGGTGCTTTTGGTTGGGGCGTGGCTATCCCTATACAAGCTGCCCCTGGACACAATAAAAGGGGCATTCCTGCTTCATGGATGACCTGAATCTCTGACTCTGTGTTTGTGTGTTTCACTCTCCAGCCCCTTGCCCTGCTTGCTAACTGTATGGTGGCGTATAGAGTGCAGAGGGGCGTGATGCACCAAGGAAGGAAGTTCTTTGCGGGCTCACAATGCCAACGTGTAGTCTTCCACGCTGAGGAAATCATGGCAGCAAACACGTGAAGCATGTGGTCATGGTGCATCTGCAGGCAGGAAGCAGAGGGAGCCGATGATGCTCAGCTCAGCTTCTCCTTTTTATTCAGCCGAGGACCTCAGCCTAATAAAGGTGCGGTCCTCAATTAGAGTGGACTTCCTATCTCATTTGACCCAGTCTCCGTAATTCCTCATAAGTATGTATACGAAACTCTGTATCCTTTGGCATTGATAATACAAACCAGGGCTTACCAATATCTTTCCAAATAATATCTTTCCCAGCCCCTTGTTTAACACCAAACTGTTTCTTCATTCTCCAAACCTAAAAGCCAAGATAGCAATCTCCTAAAGAAAACTTCACCTAGCTTTCCAACGTCCACCTTACCTGAGAAAGTCTTGAGTGTTATAGTTACTTATATTTCTCCAAAGTGCTTATGCAAGTTTGACATGTTTACATAAAATGCCTTTAGTTTGTCTATCAAACTGAGAAATTCTCACTACAAGAATTCTTTCTCCATCAATATTTCCCATAACTTCAAAGTAAATAAAATTGAAGCTAGCAAATGCGTATATCCAAAGCATGCTGACCACTTATTCTTCTATTTTGAATTAGAATTACAGGTTGAAAAGTCTTTTCCACATGTCTAGGTGTTCTACAGAGAGGAAGAATCTGTTTTCATATCTGAATTGTGGACATGCAATTCTATTACAAGTCAACTGACTGAAATATCCTTCCTGCAAGACATAATCATTTGCTTTCCCCCAAAATGATGTATACTGTTAGAATATTTTTATTATTTTTTTAAAAAATATGTGTATAGATACTTTACCTGAATGCATGGCAGTGAATCACTTGTGTGCCTTGTATAGGCAGAAGTGAGAACAGAGTATCAGATCAAATAATAAGCTGCCATATAGGTGCTGGGAACCAGATCCAGGTCTTCTAGAAGAGCATCCAGTGCTCTTGATTTGCTAAGTTAGTTCTCCATCTCTCACTGTAAGAATATTAATTAAGTGATTTTCTTCTGTATGTAAGGTTATTTAAAAATCAGTTTTCAAAAAGCCATCATGCCTACTAAGATGTCTGTAGATATGCTTTAATATTCTCCATAAAGAAGACTTCTCATTTTCAGAGTTTCTTGGAATATTTAGTTGGAGTTTTGAAAATAAAATTTATTAGAAGTACATTTTTCTCCTTTTCATAATTCTGATTTCACTTTGTTCTTTTATTTCACCAAGCCAGATATATAGATATCAATATGAAGTTCTATTTCGGCTTTCCTTTTTGCATTGACAATTTCTAATTACTTTTAAAAAGTAAAAAAAGAACAGGAAATAAGAATAATTAAGTTCATTTTAAAGCAAAAACAACAAATAGTTAAAATAATAATAAAAATATTTCCTTGCAAATAGACCTTCTTAGGCTTATACACTGTTCAGATAACATGGCTACAAACTTTATATATACTTACTTAACTTTGGAGTTATCTCTTTTAATTAAAAATTGAGATGTAATTTTAATTCCATTTTTTTCCTATCAACCTGCATTCCTCCACAAATACAAAATATTCACTAATTGAATAAAGTAACAAGTTTCAGGATATATCGTCTGAAAAAAAACATATTCTACACAGGGCTGGGTATGTTTGGCATTTTTACAGTAGTATGATCCTATACCAATTCATTATTTTAGCTTTCTTAAATTACATATTCGATATGAATCTGCCATTCCATACTCCTAATGTACAGGGCTACCAAGAAAACCAGAAGAAAGCTGTTTGACTACTATCCTTATAAAGTGATGATTTTAAATGTATAATATATATTGAATTAATTATAATACTTAGTTAAAAGCACAGGTCACCATCAATCATTGAAGATAAATATTTTAAATGGAAAAATAAAGATTCTCTTTAAAAGTATGTGCTATTGGTCTTAGGTCACTGGAAAAGTATATAATTTCAGATACACATATGCACACAAATTATGCATATGCTGTGCAAATATATAAATGGTATATACATATACAACAAACAAAAACCCGTACATATACACATACATATATCCACACACACAAATATATATGTTTTCAGGCACAAAGATTCTATAGATCCTAAAAACCAAATCTTCATTGATATGTGGGTCTCAGGCAAGGTGAAGACTGGGACAAAGAAGCAAATATCAACTAATCTCTTTGCATACAATGTTTGGGGACATATGTTAAGCACTCTTTCTTGGCCACAGCATCTCTATGCTATTCAAGTTTAAAGTAAAACAAGAAAGGATGACAACAGCAACAAAGGAAGACTGGAAATCACCTGAATGTTTATTCTGTGCAGTGGTGCACATCAAGGAATTTGGAAGGAGGGAGCTCAATAAAGGAGTTTTTCAATTTGCCAAGAGCAGCAGGAGAGGAAACTAAAACCAGAACAAAGGGAACTGGGTGTCAGTAAAACTGTGAAGCCCTTTAAGGTGGAATTATATTTCCTAACAACATATGCATTCAATAAAGTAAAGATATTTGATTGCAATTTGCACAGCATCCATTTGAAAGTTAATAATTAGCCATCAGGAGAAGTGACACTTCTCAAAATTATATTATAATAAAACATGTCACACTAAACCCTTTAAGGAGTGGGTGAGTGATTTCATTTTCTTTCAGGTCACAATTGGCTTCAATGTATAACCTCGCCAAGCATTACTGCAGAGGAGCTTTTGTGCGATGTGAGTGTAGCGCTAGGTCAGCCCCACTCAATCACTGTTCAATGGGCTTCCTTCAGATAATACAATGGGCCTCCAAACAATCCAAGAAAAACAGTGTGAGTCCATTACAGCTGAAGGATTATCCCATTGAGAGCTTAAATTTCACCTCTCTCCACACTCATTTTCACGTTTTAATTTACAGTCCATTTATAGATTCTCCCCCAAATAATGATTTAGCTGTTGGGTAATGTTATTGCTCAAGGCCCTTTCATTCCATATAATACCCCCTTTGTATTTTAAAAGTCTAGGTCTTCTTCAGTTAGACAAGTTCAACCCTACAGAATACAGACCAGCTGCACCAAGGCCCTGATAAGATCCAATCCATCAGTTAGTCATTCATTCTGTCAATTAGTTGTATCGTCGGTCTGCGTTGTTTTTTACCGAAGAACAATGTATGCTGTGCCCAAACATGTTTCCTCATGAGATGAAACTAGAAATGCAAATTTGACAATAATACATAATCTGTGTGAGGACGAAACTGACAGAAGTTTGAGTTGAAAACTCTGAGCGGAAACTGAGATGGCATTAGTGTCAATTCCCTGCTGCCCAGCTATTCCCATTTCCTTGTAGGGAATATTCAGGAGTGAGTGCATGCTCAGTCTAATCAATGTCCAAGGAAGTCTCTATAGGCTTTCTTCTTTGTATGAAGAGGACATTTGACCTGGTGATGGCCAGGAAAAGCTGAAGTAGTTACAACAACCTTGTTTTCTGTCTGAATATGAGAGCAATATCAAACTATTAAAATATCAAAAATAGGTAGATGGAAGAGACTGGTCATTTTAAGGAATGCTTACCCTTTTAAGTATCTAATATTTTAAATTTTATTTTATTTGAAAATTTGATATATATGTCTTCTGAGTTTAGGGTATTTTTACCCCGCAACCTCATCTCATTCTCTCACTTTCCCACTGAATCACCTCTTCCCCAAACTGTCCCTCACAGTTTGATAATTTCTTTTCTGGGCACAGCATCCAATATTGCCGTGAACAGAATGCCGTGGTGACTAGACCAAACTTGAGTAGCTAATCATAGCTTCAGGGAATTCCCAAGAAAGTAGCCGGGCTATGTCCAGAAGACAAAGTTTCAAAGCACTCCTCACTGCTACCTACACTCCAGCTCTTAGAGTCTTTCCAACACTCTTCTACAATTGTCTCTGAGTCCACAGAGGATGCAATGATCTAGATTTCCCAGTTGGTTGCAAACACTCAAAGCCACTTATTCCCATCTTAACTTGTTGAGTATCTCTCTATTAACATGCGTCCTCTTAAATAAGAAGATATTCTGCTCTAGGCTGAGAGTAGCACTGATCATGAATGCAAGCATTACATGTAGAATGCAGTTTGGCTTCATATCCCTTTAGGAAAACAGTAATAACCCATTGTTCCCTAGGGTCAATGATCTCCTTAGCCATGAGATCTTCACTGGGTTTGCAATACCATGCAGGAACTGCCTCCTGTGGAGTAGGGCTTACATACAAACACAGAGAGTCTTATCAGCTCATAATAGCTTACTCTTCTCAGGAAACTTCTTATTGCAGTTCATGCTTTAAAGCTGGTAAGACCCTTGATGATTCCACTTCTCAACCCTGAAGAGTCACATAACATCATCCTGCACTAGAAAAGTCAGTCAGCAGGTAAGAGACTTTCAGCCCGGATCCTGTTTGAATTAACAATATCTTCCAAGCAAGTATTAAGTATCTTCAGTGATACAGTCTTTGGTTCTCCTTCTGGTTGTCAACCAAGAGTCTCATCAATAGCTTATCGTATTTTGTGATCTCTAAGGCATCCCTGACCAATGTCTTCTAGGAACAGACAATTTCTCTAATTTTTCGCTTATAGTTTAATGTGCTATTTTATTTGTGTATTAAATATCATAATCAAAATGTGGAAATTTATTACTCTTGCCCTTAGAAAATGCATGAAGAGTCTGAGAATGCTTTATATTTGACACATCAAGTGACACATAATAATTTTCCTGATAAAATAATCACAAACCCATTACAAGTTTTCAATTCGGGTATTTATTTTTGTTGGTATGATAAAGAAAAATAATTGAGGGTAGAGGCTACCGTCGAGTAGTAGAATGCTTATTTATTTTGCTCACAGGGTTGAGTGAAAAACAGAAAATAGTAAAAAGGAAACAGTATTTTAATTGTTGGCTCCTAAAAGATGCATTGGAATTATTTCCAGGCTTTTGCATGTTCCAGGAGAAGATGGGTAGTAGACTATTAAGTAAATGTGGATGTGCTCTAGGGACAACATGTTACACTAGATACACTGTGCAGATCATATCTGTGTTTCCGTGAAAAACTCTAAATGGGATTGTCAACAGTTTATAACTGCTTGGTTCCTAGGAGAGAAATTGAAGGTCAGAGGGCCCTTGCTGTATTGCTTCCATCTAACCCTGCACAAAGCCGTTCATTTTGTCTGGAAGCAAGCCAGTCTACTGAAGGCAAGATAACTCACTTCTTCACTTTCCAGTTCTGGAATAGCATGCTTGCTTCCTATTTGTCTAAATCTATCCATGTATTACATTAAAAGCCTTCTTTATAAACTATTATTTAATGATCCCTAAGTTCCCTTTAGAATGGTAGCATATTCAGCATTTGGGCTAACATTCCTTTTCTGTAGCAATTTTTTGTTTCTGCTATTTGGTTCCTTGTAAAAGAGGGTGAAGTACAGTGGATTTACTTTAAATTTCTGGAGTTTGTAAGTTCCAAGAAGTTTGTTATTGTTGACTCATTTCTTTAGAAACAGTGTCCACTGCTTAGCACTGATGCAGCAGAAGGCAACTTGTGCCCATCCATAGAAATAACTTCAGTTCAAAAGAAGGAATGCAAGGAAACCCCCAGTGTCGTTTAGTTTACATCAACTTTTCTATTTTAATTAATAACCTGGCCAAAACAAACTAGCAAGAAAACAAAATTGTCAGAGCATTTCATTGTTTCAGGTAGTGTTTAAACAATATTGATAAGGAATACTGATGCTAAGGAGAGCAGACTGTACTCTTAATGACACATCTTTTTTTCTTTTTTTGATTTTAAACACTTACTATGCTTCAGTAAATCGTTTCAATATTGTCCTTCAGCATGGAAATACAGTCTCATATTAGGAATCTCAGCAAAAACAACCCACACACTCACATTCATGTGTGTTTGGACAATCCGTACATAAAGTTATCAATATAAGTGAAACTTAAGTTTAAAGACACTAAATATTCTAGCCTCAACTATAAATGTGCATGTAAATTCCTTACCTACTTACTGTGATCTATGTTTTAGAGAACTTCTAGGGTATATACACCTCTCCTTAAGAATATAAATTTGTGTGAAAATACAAATACTCAGCAGTTTATTTCAGTTGCATTATGATGAAGCAATTGGCTGTCGATAGCTGGATCTTACATAAGGATGAATGTGACTGTCTTCCATAAGCCACCTCCTAAGCAGTTAAAGGGTAATTTTTGTCACAAGTAGAGGAAAATATTTTGAAAATGCATTCTCTAATTGTTTTAAATATTTCCTCCCTGAAATCGGTGCTTGCTCATTAGTCCTTGAGTAGCTATATGAAGCTCTAGAAGATGTTCTCAGAGCACTTAAGAACCAATGAACCAGAAATATGAAATCCCTAAGCCAATCACCTAGACTGAGTATTTATGCAGCACTGAGATAATCTAAATTTAGTATATGCCAAGACATTCTAAGTTGTTAATGTGAAATTATGAACCCACGTCTTGTGCTTTACTACTCTATGAAATTGAATGATGCAAAACGTCATAAGTGCTAGCAGCTTTAGTAACATTCATTAGATCCACAGTCACTTGCAATGTCTATTGCTGTAGACTTTTATGTACTTCCAAGTAGGCATTTTACACAGTGGGGAAAAAAGCATAATACTTTACACCAGCTCGAAATGCAATAGCATTTTAATGGTGAATTGCATAACGAAATCATAAAGCTGTGCATTCTAAAATAAAATCCAGTTCATTTATGGAGTCTAGACCTATAGCAGAAAGGAATTATAAGATTTTAACCACAGCGATAAGTTAGTGAAAATCGAGGATTTTCTATCTTGAATTGGGGATTGAATGGCTTATTTTCCTTTCCAACACAAAAAGAAAAGCTGCTATCTCATGGCTCTTAAGAAAATATAGCCAAGTAGGTTAGTATTAATGTCTTAGGGTATTGTATGAATGACCTTGCTCATAGCTGCACACAAACTCCCCTGTACTCCTTCAGTGGAATTGCATTCTTGTCTAAATTTCTCTTCTCCTTCATCAATTCGTGTTTTTATTGGAAGACATTTGGAATTGAATATCTAACTACAGATCCTTTAAAACCACAGCTGCAGAAAGGTGATGGGCTTGGTCTCAAGGACAGCTGACAGGAACCTGAGGAAGAGGGAGGCATCATTTTCATGATGGATTTCATTTATTTATTTATTAATATATTCTTTTTCATTTTGTTTTGGTTAAATCTGAAGACAATCAGAAATTTTACAAGCACATACAGACACACATACACACAAATTTTAAAGGAAATATTTGAATATCTTCCACTACCCACAATTCTAAATACTGATTTTATGTCACTTACCTGTTTCTCATTAAATTTTTGTTTTATGGGCTGGAGAGATGGCTCAGTGGTTAAGAGCATTGCCTGCTCTTCCAAAGGTCCTGAGTTCAATTCCCAGCAACCACATGGTGGCTCACAACCATCTGTAATGAGGACTGGTGCCCTCTTCTGGCCTGCAGGCGTACATGCAGACAGAATACTGTATACATAATAAATAAATAAATATTTAAAAAAAAAATTTTTTGTTTTATATAGTTTTTTTGTGCATATTCTTCTTGTTTTTGGTTCTGTCTTATGCTACTTCCGTTTTGTAAATTATCCTTCTACTTCTCACGTTTATTTAATGTACAGCATTTTGGGCCCATTGGTAATTTTAATACTAAAGCACATTGACATGTGAATAAAAGAAATAAGGATTTGCTGAGGTTGAGAATGTCGTAGCTAGGTTAGTATTTCTGTGCTGATTTTTTCATTTGTTTATGTTTCTTTTAGCTTCTTCTACCCCTTTCAAAAAGGGTTTTTCATTTTTTCAAAAATGAGCATTAAGTGAATGCTAATGTTTGATTAAGTAAAAGTTCATGTAGACAAATCTGTTTAAGTGCAACATGGTCAAATAAAAAATCAGTGGACGGATACATGCATTTTATTTAAATGGATTTGCAGATAGCATTCAAATCAGCTGAGAGATGGAGAAGTGGAAGTCTAGGCTGACTCTTTGTTTGGGGTCCAAGTACTTTATACTTGTTGCTTGACACATTTTTTTCAGTGCTACCATTTATTGGCCCCTTTTACTGCTGTGGGAACTATGCTAGACATCCAACATAGCATTGTATTTCGTCCACCCTACAATTGTGACAGAACAATCCGTAGGTGTCAGAATGACTGTGTAAGTTTCCATATGTCCCATAGAAAGCCACTCAGTCAGGAACTATGTATCCTAGGTGAAGTTACTCTCGAGAGAATGTGCTTCCTTTCCTTTCTAATTGGCAAGTATCTTAAGAAGCAACACATTGAAGCTGACTAAGGCACATCATAACAGGAATCAAAAACTACCCAAACTCTAAAGATGAAATGGCATCAAAATAGATGTGTTAGGTTTGTTCCCAAGTACGCATGCATGTGTCCGTTTATTATTTGTTTATTTATATACTGAGGGTTAAACAGAGGGCCTTCAGCATCATTAACAAGCTCTCTACATTATTAGCAGTTAGTTAGCTTTATAGTGAACAACAGAAAATTTCTTTTCAGATAAAAATGAAATAATTAAACACATTGGGCAGCCTGAGCTTGCATTCTGTGTTTGAAATTGCCACAACCTCTCAAGCGGAACTCAAGGTTATTATGTGTGACACTACTTGATTTAGTCCAGCATACTCTCTTTATAGTTTTCCTTCCCTCGGTGCATTTTACTCATACGAGCAAATTTTCTGGTTCTTAAAGAACACTCCACCCATAGAACTGCTCCCTGGCTTCAACCATGCTTGGCTCCTTCATTCTCAAGACACAAAACTGTGGGATTACACAACATTTCCTTACTCAGCTTACTCATAGCAACTTCCTCTTCCATAATTCTTTTCTTCCTCATATTTTATTTATTTCCCTCATTTTATTTATCATATATCAAGATAGTTTTTTTAAAATTGTTTTCTTTAGTATTTTTTTATTCTATTCCTCATACAGTAGTTCTCAGATATTTCTCTTGCTGTTTATATGTTTTCTATTTTGCTAGGGACTGTGTCAAGATTGGATAATTGCCGCTCATTTTGTCTAATCTGGTCATAATTTTTTTTTACACCAAGTCCTTGCTCAAGGAATTGGAATATAACCCAGAGAAATCAGAATTCCACTTCTTGTATGTAAGATATTTAATATCAGAAAATGTACTCTATGAAGTTGGTGAGATAACTCAGCAAAAAAAGGTATATGTGGTACAAACTTGGTGACTGTAGTTGATCTCTGAAACGCACCTAAAGTTGGACAGAGACAACTGACTCCACAAAGTGGTCCTCTGACTTCTACGTACACAAACACACGTTGACATATATCCACAAGAGTACCAAATTTAAGAGAAAATTAAAAGAAACATAGGTAATGAATGTATCTCAGTATTTCCGTATTGAAGCCCTCCATTGACTTGTCAAATAAATGTTGGCAAGAGTCTCCACATGAATTGTTTTCAGAGATTTGACATGTTCAGTATGTCTTTTCACAGTGAATTACATCCCCGGACCACCATTTAATTCTTTAATTATTATATTTGCTTAACCTTAAGTCAACCAGTATCGTTTTTTTATTTATTGTTTTTCTTTTTTTGGAATAACTGGAATGAAATCAACATCTGTGGTTAACACTCTTCTGTCTCTGCAAACTAAATCACGCAGTCTGCGAGAGCAGAGGCAGTCTTCTACTATGAGCGTCTCGATTGATCTACTCAGAAAGCTAGTGTGCATCTAACAATCATTTTTGAAAGAGTATATGGGTAAATTAAACCACTGGCAATCTTGAAAGGAGCCTAGGAAGCTGCGATAATTGGATCCAAGTAATGATGATGTAGATTCAACTCCTCTGGAGCGAACTCTTCCTGTATCACATTTGGTTTCTCTCTGAGAAAAGGAAGGTTTTCACAAGGCTTCTTGTTCTGTTAAGTGGCCAGCTCTCACCCTTTTTATTACCTATAGAAGATGACATGTGCTCCTATACTATGTGAGCTAGATCCAGTTTACTCAGTGTTGTGTGACATGTGGAATGCTCTTAAGTGTTCTGGGGATCTACTTTCTTCTCTGCAAAGTGAATAAATTGATACTGACGTTCAGGATTGCATAGATACTTTATTGTCTCTATTTAAATTCTTTTCCTTTCCTGGTACTTTGCAAAGTTTTGACAGTGGGGCATTGCAAAGGCGTCTATAGATGGCAATGGTGCATGCTGTTTCTTAGCATGACTCCTAATACTTTAGGCTCAGTCTCTACCCTGTTTCTTTCTTCTTCTCCATTGACTATATCCAAAGACTCAGTGGATGATCCTATGAAGTGAATTTGCACTATAACTTGAATTTAGCAAAAAATAATCCTGTGCTTATGTAAGTCACTAAATGTTGCTGTTGTTAGAAGAGGTAGGCCACCTAGAAATAATCAGACCACCTGAATTTTTGTGAATGTTGATAAGGTCAGAGTACAATATAGTAGCTAGGTCTCTAGGAAATTCTAGTAAGTACTACTTATATACATTTGATTCTTTTAGTCTTTCCTAAAGTATATTTATGAAGAATCTAATTATACTAATTTCTTGGCTCATTTTGTATATACTTATGTGCATTCATGTGCCCAAATGTTTGGAGGACATATGTTAATGCTGGATGTCTTCCATAATTTTTTTCTTTTGAGACAGTTTCTCACAAAATCCAGCATGCAACAACTGGTTATCCTAGCTAAGCAGTGAGTTCTATCCCTAACCTAACTCTGCCTCCCCACTTCCCAGAGCAAGATTTAGAACTGCAAACTATTGTAACCCAGTTTTTATTTAGGTGCCACGAATCTTAACTCAGGTCATCATGCTTATAATGGCAGGTACTTAATAACTTGGATACATATATATTTTCTAGTAGCTGGATTGTAAATGCTGTTTTTAATGCCAATCTGTGTAACTTGCTCCATCAATTATCTGTCGGTCTGTTTCCTTAGTTTTTTTTTCTTGCTTTGTTTTGGGTTTGTTTTCTGTTTGTTTGTTTTTCACGACAGGGTTTCTCCGTAGTTTTGGAACCTACCCTGGAACTTGTAGACCAGGCTGGCTGAACTCACAGAGATTCCTCTGCCTCTTCCTCTGGAGTACTGGAATTAAAGGTGTGTACCACAACCGCCTGGCATCTGTCTGATTTCTTTTTGAAATTTCTTTCTCTAGTATCTATTCTCAACTTAAGGAACTTCCCATGAGAATTTCCAGAAGGAAAATCATCCCTACTGCACTTTGCATTTATAACCATCCTGTTAGTTAAAAAAAAATCTAGTGGAGAAATGACTTAGAATCTTTGACTATACTTTTCTATGATTCCTACTTTCAAAAATTTACATTCAAATTTTCATATTTTCAATCTGGTTAAAATTTTTTCACCATAATTACTTGTATACAAATAGGAAAATAAAATTTATTAATATTAAGACAAAATAGAGTCATGGAGCTTTTTAGTTTAGTACACATGAAGCCTCAAGATCAATGCCAAGTCTAGCAAAAGTAAATAAAAGAAAAATCACCAAAAACTTGCAGATTTTACACATGGGACATATATATTTCAGAGCTTATCAAGGAGGAGACCAAAAATAATAAATAAGCCAGGAAAATAATAAACAAACATGGAAGTTTTCCGCCAGTCCTTGGCATTGGAATATTCTTACCCAGACATCCTTTTTTTGTCTCGGTCTTCTCATTCATGACATGTTTTCCTTCCAGGACAGTACCCGTGTGAGCTCTTCAGAAATTTACCACATTGTGGACATTAACTTCTCTTAGCAGATGCCTGATCAGTCCTCCCATACCATCTTAGGTCATGAGTTTCTTTCATACATAATAATTAGTAAAATTCAAGATGTCATTGTTTTTTACCGCTGAGCAGTACTCTAATATGTATATATTCCACACTTTCTTCATCCATTCTTCCATTGAAGGACATCAAGGTTGTTTCCAGATTCTGGCTATTACAAATAATGCTGCTATGAACAAAGTTGAACAAATGTTTTTGTAATATGATAGGGCATCTCTTGGGTATATTCCCAAGAGTGGTATTGCAGGGTCCTGGGGTAGGTTGATCCCAAAAATATGTCTGGCCTCCTGGAAGAGCACTTACAGATAGTGTGACTTACATTGTGGATATGGGAAATTGAACTTATGTCCTTCGCAAGAGAAGTAAGTTTTCTTAAACACTGAACCATCTCTTCAGTTCCTATCAGATCCTTCCTAAAGGTCTAATTGAGTATTCGTGAAAATATTTAATTTTTTTATTTTCCTTAAAATGCACAAAACATGCTTATATGTCAAATTCTCATTATCACATAAGCCATCTCTTCTTTTAAAATAAGCAATTTTAGAAGACTTTTCCCCAAATACCCAAGATTGAAGATAGTAGTATTTGTCACTCTTCAATGAGTTGACTCATCACTGCTACAAAATATCTTTAGTACCTCTTAGCTGAGGAGCATCATGCACCCAGTGACTCATAGAAAAGACATCTTGAACTTAAATTATTTCTGCTTTGTCATTTATCTGTTGAAAAATTCCTTAAAATACTAGTTATGACGTATCCTCCAAGTTCCTTTTTTCTCCATATTCTAAGTTAGTCTTTTTTTGGTTTTGTTTTGTTTTGTTTTTCGAGACAGGGTTTCTCTGTGGTTTTGGAGCCTGTCCTGGAACTAGCTCTTGTAGACCAGACTGGTCTCGAACTCACAGAGATCTGCCTGCCTCTGCCTCCCGAGTGCTGGGATTAAAGGCGTGCACCACTCTTTTCTTGTATGTTATCTATATCATTCTGAATGGTTTGTGTTTTGGTTTTTTGGTTTTTTTTTTTAATTGTGTGTTTTGAGTTTGAAAGGTTGGAGGCAATGGGTGGACATATGGAGGGCAAAAAAAAATAAACCTTCATGACTTGTTTATATTTTGTGCATCTTTGAGGTGTTGAGGTGGAGTCTGTCTTGCTTATGTTATTCATTATGCTCTAGGCTAATGAGCTTTTGAGCTTTTTAACAGCTCAAAAAAAAAAAACCCTCTGTGTTGACAGAGGTTTCTGTCCCACCAGGTACCCCAACTGTTTAGTCTCAAGAAATCACACAGAGGTCTACATTAGTTATAAACTAGCAGGTCAGACTTCTTATTAACTCTTATAACTTATATTAGTCCATTATTCTTGTCTATGTTAGCCATGTGGCTCGGTACCTTATTTGGTGAGGCAATCACATCGTGCTTTTTCTGTTGCTGGGTCATAACGGCAGAATGCACTTCCCTCTTCTCAGAATTCTCATTGCCCCACCTCTACTTCCTGGCTGGTCACCCCCTCCCCTTGCCCCCATACTTCCTACCAGGATACTGGCCAATCAGCATTTATTTAAAATATAAGTGACAGGGTACAGACCATTGTCCCCTAGCACATATTCATGTGTGTCTGCTTGCTAATTTACCACCAAAGGATTAAATATAACAGATTACTACAACAAGTTTTCCACCCCCCCCCCACACACACACCTCAAACATAGTTTCTAATAATAAAATTCAGGTTCCCATGCTTGAATGGTGAGACATTTCTCCAACCTTCATTATGAAAGATTTTAACTTTAATTTTTGTCATAGTTGTTTTATCTGTCAGTGGAATGTATTATCACAGACCTAAGAGGCTTATACTTTTGAAGTCAAATCTAGTCTGTTTTAAGAGTCTTTAAAAGAATCTTTCTCTATTCATTGTGAGGTATGGTCCTTAAGCAACCTATGCTGCTTCTATATCTGCAGTGTAACTAAGTAATATATTTACATCTTGGCTCAATCACATGCTACTTAAAGGCAAGAGTACTCATTTATTATAGCCTTCTTAGAATGTGCTATATTACCCTCTGCCCCCAGGTCTATTTGAACATCATTTACACAGTTAAAGCAATTATAACCACTGATCATTTATGTGGATAACTGCAACTTGATATATGAGTGGGAAAACATTCATTTAGAGCACAGAGTCATCTTCTGGGGCTTTATTTTACTTCCCCTTTACAAAGAAGCTCACTCTTGTCACAACCACTGTGATTTGTATTCTTTACATTCAGATGCTTTTGTGAAAGGCACAGTTTTAATGACAAATGTCCCCTATTAAATTTATTCAGGATGCTCCATTACCTCACAAATTAAGAACTCATTTTCTAATGTAGCATTCAAGGTCTTCCACAAGTCATCAAGCTTGTCATTGCTCACTTACTCTGGATGTACTCCAAACAAAATGCACTCTATTTAGTTCTAAAAGGGTGTCCATTTTTTTCCTAACTGTGTACATTTATTAATGTCCATTATGCCCCCGGTGTCTCCCCGATATTCACAAATACAGGATAACCTTAGATGACATGGTCTCTTAAGTTATTTATTTATTTATTTATTTATTTTCTTAAAAACTATCTTTTCTCATTGTACATACCCATCACAGTTACCACTCCCTTCCCTCCTCCCATCTCCTCTACCTTCCTCCCACCCCGTCCCCCATCCAGTCTTCAGAGAGGGCAAATCTTCCCATGGGGAGTCAACAAAGTCTAACGCATTGCTCTGAGGCAGGCCCAAGGCCCTCCCCTGTTTATCTAGGCAGAACAAGGTATCTCTCCAAAGAGAATGGGTTCCAAAAGTCACTACAAGCAGTAGGGATAAATCCTCGTCTCACTGCCCATGGCCCCACCGTCTGCCCCAGCCATACAACTGTCAGCCACATTCAAAGGGAATAGTTTGGTCCTATGCTGGTTCCTTTGCTGTCAGACCAAAGTTGGTGGGCTCCCATTAGCTCAGGTAGACTGTTCCAGTGGGTGTTCCCATCATGCTCTTGACCTCTTTGCTCATATTTGCACTCTTCTCACTCTTCAACCGGACGTTGGGAGTTCAGCCCAGTTTTCAGCTGTGAATCTCGACCTAGGCTTCTGTCAGTTGCTGGATGAATGTTCTATGGAGACATTTAAGATAGTCATCAATCTGACTACAGGGCAAGGCCAATTCAGGCTTCCTCTCCACTACTGCTAAGAGTCTTAGCTGGGGTCATCTGTGTGGATTCCTGGGAATTTCTCTAGTGCCAGGTTTATGTTAGCCCCCTAATGACTCCCTTGATCAAGATAGCTCTTTCTTTGCTCTCCGTCTCTGTACGCCCCCATATTAACCACCCCGTTCCCTCACGTTCTTCTCCTCCCACTCCCCTTCTCCCCTCCTCTGCTTCTGCCCTCTCTTCTTCCTCTACTCCCATGCTACCATGTTCTCAAGAGATCTTATTTTCTGAAATATAATTAATTATTTCAAAGCTCATTAAAACATTTTTGTGCATTCTAAACCTTAACTCGTTGAATTAGTAATTTTGTAATTAAAATATTAAGACTCCACTTGCAGCTCCTTTGGTACAGAGATTTGCTCCTGGTCTTCACTCAGAGGTAAAATTGCAATAAAACTTAGTATTTCTCTAAAGTCCCCACAATTTCTTATATTATAGCCAAGTGATGTTTAGAATAAGTACAAAACAGAACATTATCAGTTTCACCCTTGCCTACTCCCTTAATTACAATCATGAGGGATTCCATGAATCTGAGAACTGTATTAAACTGTGACCAGAGCCCTAGCCAGTCAAAACTGTGAAACATTAAATGCATGATTTGTTTAAGACGATATTTTCACTCACTCTTTGAAAATTTCTATAATGTATTTCTACCATATCCATCCTCCTATACCTCCCTTCAACTTCCAAAATTATTCCCTACCAATCTGCCACCAATCTTCATATCTTCAGCTTTGGTATTGTTTTGCTATACCTATGGATTCCAGGTAGTACTATTCACATATGCAAAAGAGGCCACTCATGGGAGCATGAGCAATCTACAAATAATGGAGTCTCTAAAGGAGAGGGATTCCCTTCCTCAGCTATCAGTAGATCCTCAAACAGGGTTGAGGCCTTAGCAACCCATGCTATGCATTTTGTGGAGTAGGAAGCACCTCATTATACATATAAATTACATTTTATAATATTGATCAGTATTATCAAGAAAATACCTTAATGTTGTTGGAGGCTGCTTGTTCATTCCTGGCCATCCAGACTCCCAAAATAATCACACAAAAACTATATTAATTAAATCACTGCTTGGCCTATTAGCTCTAGATTATTATTGGCTAACTCTTACCTCTTAATTTAACCCATTGTTTATTAATCTATGTATCGCCATGTGGCTGTGGCTTACCGGCAAGTTTCTGTCCACCATCTGTATCTGGCGGGGCTACATGGCTTCTCCTGACTCCATCTTTTTTCTCTCAGCATTCAGTTTAGTTTTCTCCACCTAGCTCTGTTCTGCCCTGCCACAGGATGAAAGCAGTTTCTTTATTAATCAGCCATAATCACAGCAGACAGAGGTTAGTCCCACATCACCTTAATGCTTTTACAACTCCAAATTATTTTCACTTAGCCCCTAAGTGAATAAACTAGTAATAGTTTATTTTTCAGAATTACAATTGCATCATTTTGCTGCCATCTCTTTCCTCTCCCATGAAACTTCTTCCATATCTATGACTTCTTTTCCTTTAATTATTGTTATATGAATACTAAACAAATTTCTTGATATCTATATATATATATATATAGATATAGATATATATGTATTACAATGTGTACAGTATATACAATGTTACTTCTATTAATGCAATCTCAGCACTGACCACTTGATATTGGTCAACAAATTAGCGGCTTTATCCTGGTAAGGGTCATTTCCCAGTAAGAATTCCCCAGTTGCCCTTAGTTATTTGTATAGGGTTGATACCCTGTAAGCTTTGCTCCTTCCATGTTATCATGTCCATTGGTTTTTATCATTGTTCATGTCTTGTTCAGGCAGCTATAATGATGAGACTTCATGGGTGTAGATTCTCTGACATTCCTGGGAGACAATTTTCAAGCAAATTCTTTGGTCCTTTCACTCTTACAGTTTTTCCTACTGCTCTTCTACATTAATCTCAGAACCTTGGGAGTATGTATATAATCTGTAATAACTGCACAAAACTGGTAAGCAAAAAGGGACATTTGGTGAGGAGCAATAGAGGATATTAGCAGTATAAAAAGATTTCAAGGTGAGAACTGGAAAAATGGGGTTGGACTTTCGATTACGGAGTAGGGTGGGAGATAAATACAAAAGGAGGAATTAAATTGTTGGCCAGGATTGTCCAAGAGACTCACAAAAAGCATTTTGAACTATTACAGTAGCACTTGGTTGTCTCTCAGAGGTAGAAGTTAAGTCCCTTCCACTAAAGACACCATGAACTTTGAATATAGGAACCAGAGGAGCTAACCTGGATATGACTCACTGCAGACTCATTGTCAGGGTACCAGAAAGTTCCACAGAAAGGAAGCAACCAGTGGTCTTACCTAGCTGTGATGCCTATGAACCACATTAATGACCTCCATGGCACAGTAACGCTTGGTACAGTAGTAGCACATACATCTTGGTAGTAACCAGCAGCCCACTAAATGTAAAACCTGTTCAATAGGTTGGAAGCCATGCCTAATGTTGAAATCCCAGCCAACTCTGGGACTAGTGGAGACACCAATCTTGAAGGAGAGCCTATAACTGCCATTTTACTAAGCCAGCATAATCCCTAATGACATTATAATATTTGTGATTATAGTCACCAATAAGGATAATTTTCACCCTTCATAAAACACTTACTTTTAGTTTATCCTATGAAAATTTCACATATGTTTTGGTCATATCCATGTTTGAGTTCTTCCTGCCTAGTACTTCTGCACCCCCTTCTTCTCATCCTTCCAAACCTCATATCTCCTCTATTTTGTTGTTTTATATAAACAGTTGAGTCGAGTGCTCCCCAAATTTATGTCCATTAATCAGAATAGTGGTAACTTCTCCTTTAGGAACTATGGCCTCAAAGCTGCTTGACCAGACTTACACTCCCAGGAATGAGTTCTCCCCTATGAAATAGGCTTTTTATCCAATCATAAAGCAATTGCTTATTTCCATGGCAATAATGCCAATACTGTACCAATGGGCACATTTTGCAAGGTCAATCATCTCATAACTTTCAGGGTTCACAGATAGGTAAGACCCCAAATCCCTTAAATCAGTTAAGCTATCTTTAATACTAAATCTCAGGAAGTTGCTTTATTTTTATGTTCCCCCTTTTATGTGCTAAAGACATCTAGGAGAATAAGTCACAATAAATTTTCACTGTAACACTGTCAATTATTACCCTGCAGTTAGAATAAACATTTGAGGCTTAACTGGTTAACTAGGTGAAGCATAAAACCCATTATCATTTTATGTTTTCCTTAAATGCATTTGTAGTATTGATTAAACTCATGAGTACTTAGAAATTGTTTCTGCCTTAACCACTCAAGCTGATGGCTTTGTACATTATAGGATAAAACATAAAGTGCAAGAGCATAAGAAGTCTTCAAATATATAGAGCTTCCTGTATTTAATGTGGAAATGTACAGTTATTGCATGCACTATTTAATTTATCTCTGTTGGCTGTTCTCAGACTGGGACAAAGTTGATACACCTTATTTTCACATGATAGAGTCCTACCCAAATGTGGTAAAATTTTACTTGTTACTCATGCTCATTATTGTTTAACATAGATCTTCCTAAGGCTAGGAGCATTTTGTGCTGGTTTTGCAGTGAAACAAATTCTGCACCTCATGTTACACTTCTTTCCTCTACTGTCTGCAGTTGATTTTCCATGTACAGCTATGAGTCAGGAGAATTGGAGGTGATTACGAGACAACAACATACAGGTCACAAGATAACCTGATCATCACACGAAGTTGCAAAGGTGGCTGGAAATGTGGATATATTTGTTAATTAGGAAAGAAGAAATGAGAAGTTTAAAACCCAATGTGTTTATGGCATTGGGTACATAAATACTTATCAATGCCAATATAAGTTCATTTAATTAATGCTCTAAACATATACATAGTTTATATAACTCAATTCTAAATAGATCACTATTCTATAGTTATAAGTAATTTAATTTTAAGAGTCCTATACACTAGAAAGTAAATCACACTTCTGTGTACATTCAATAAATGTCATCATTTCTAATATTTCCTTGATTGGCTGTTTTTCCCTCTCTCATTCTCTCTCTCTCTCTCTCTCTCTCTCTCTCTCTCTCTCTCTCTCTCTCTCTCTCTCTGTTTGGAAAGGAGTTTACTATGTGGAGCAAGCCAACCACTAACTCACAATCCTCCTTCTGCGTCATCTCAGGTACTGGTATATACCACAAAATTTAGATCTAACTGTCCCTCTAGATTTCCTAATTTACCAAGTCAAGTAGCATTCTAAAATATCTGATTCTGAGTGTAATATCTGTAATATCAACACTGCCATATTACCTTGTTTTGCCATATATAAAAAGAAATTTATAAAAAATAAACATAATTATTTATTTAACTAATATGAGAGATTTTGCATGGATAGACAATAAATGTTTGGTGTCCTTCCATGGTGGTAATATGGTAACACTAGTGTATCAGGACTTTATGACACCAAACTGCAAAATAATATTGAAAATTGTCACATTGGGTCAGAAAGCAAGCTTTCTCTTAAGTTGTTCCCACAGTCCTCTTATTAGGTCTCGTTAGACCTTTTCATTAGACAAGACTGGTTTTGTTTGTGTTAATGGTTTTATGACAAGGAATGTTACTTTTTGTCATTTACAATATCTGCCATAGTCTATAAAGAACTCACAAAAATAATCCAAAGTCACGGCACGGGATACACAAATATTGATCCATCCCATTATAAGTATATTTAACACTATAAACATATACATGGTTTATGTAACATAATTCTAAAATATATCAGCATTCAGGGTATATGGATATTGTAGAAATGTAAATGTCTGTCATAACAAACTAGCAGGAAGGTTGTGGCTGTCATTTATAGAAAATTTTACTTACGTTATGCCATAGGACAAAAGAAACTTCATAGGTATGATTACGTTTAAGCTCATAAGATAGGACCTGATACAGCAGAATGCTTTTATCAGATGAAGTCAAAACCAAATCCATGGAAAGAAACATGGTGTCCGAAGTTGGCATGAAAAGAATGCAAAGAAGAGGGCGTGCTCAAGAATACAATCTACAGCAACTGAAAAAGGCAAGGCTACAGAGCTCCAAAATCAACTCTGGTTTTGTTTTGATTTAGTCTCATAGGAATAACTATGAACCTATCATTTCCAGAAATGATAGGGAACAAATTTGTTATTTCAAAGCACTAAGGTTGGGTTTAGCAGTAGCAATCCAAAATGAATGCAATAAGTATTCGCTGATACAAAGTTATCCATGCCACTAGTCACTTTCACATCAGCAACATTAGTTACCACCTCCTTGTTAGGTGAAGATGGATTTGTTTCATACTAGAAGAAATGTAGCAAGAAATAAAATACCCACTAAGAGAATAAAATACAAAAAAAAATCAGAAAGTTATTTAGTACATAGTTATAGTTTTAAAAGATACTAATTTTTAGGATGAAAGAGCATTGTTCTTAGAAGAAAACTAGAAAAATAATAATGGTGTTTTTCATAATATTTAATACAATATATTTATATTAAGTATTAAGGTCACAACATGTTTTGTATAAATTCACTTTATGAGCATAAAAACAAAGCTTTCTATCCTCAATATATTGAGAAGCATTCTGTCATACTTTTTCACATTTCATCATGTGTTTTTGAAAATGATACAAATATATGGTTTGTTTTTATCAACCTAGATATCACAGATTATGACGATGTTTACCTAAATATCAAACTAACTCTGTATACATATTCCCCTTTGATAATAATATCTTATTTTTATGTTAATACTTCGTTATAGAGTCAATATATGAAAAGTCTATTCTGGAATTGTCCGTTTGTTCTAATTTGATTGTTTATTGCTGTAATAAAACACTCTAACCAAAGACAACTTGGGGAGGAAAAGTGTTTGGCTTGCAGATTACAGAACATTGTCTGCAGAGCCAAGGGAAATACTGAAACAGAGACCACAGAGGAATGCTTGCTAGCTCCCTCAAGCTTGCCCTGGTTTCCTTGTAGAGCTCAACCCCACCTGCCTGTGGATTGTACTACCACAGGGGCTGTACCCTTCTACATCAATCAAGAAAAGACCTCAGAGATGTGGTCACAAGCCATTTTGGCAGAGGGAATTTTCCTACTTAGGTTCCCTTCTTCCAGACTTGTCAAGTTGCCATCTCAGTGCTCAAGTTTGAAGTTGTGTGTTGGTGTGTGCTGTTGTTGATGTTGTTTGCTTTTAGTGATAATGCGATATTAGCCACACAAAGTTAGGGAGTATTATTCTATTTTCTAGCAGTTTGAAATCATTGCTCATTCTTCAGATGGTTAGTCCCCAATAAACCATCTGTGCTGCAGACTTTTAAAGAGATTTTTAATTACAGCTTCAACTTCTGTCATAGTTATGAGGCAAGTGTTGTTATTTCTGATTGCCATTGCTTTGTTGGTTTGATTTCAATAAACTGGTCTATAGTTTTTTTAAGCTATAGAATCTACAACTGTGAAGTTGCTTATAACAATCCCTGTATTACCCTTTTCTAGAGTATACCATCTTATTAAAGGAAGCTTTATTTGGATGTCATGTATTTCCAAGCATATTTATCTATTTAAAGAACATGATTCAATCATATTAATATGTGTTACAAAATGTTAAATAATCAATGTAGTCAATTTACTATTTTCCTCTCTAAACTAATCCCTGTTCAACTTTTATTTTAAACAATATATTTCCTATTACAGTAGACCTGTTCAGTACACATATTTCCTGTCTATGAAATTCAGAAATACGTGTCTGTGACCTTTCATAACAAACATACCTTGTGTAACCTGCTTTCAAATATTTTCCACGCTATGATGTGATACCCAGTTTTTTTTATCCACTTCAGTTGCCATTATTCGTGGTCACTGTTTCAGAGGCTTCAATCCATGGCTACTTGGCCCAGTTCTACGACCTTATGTTGAGGCAGAGTTTCACTATGAAGAACGCACAGTGGAGCACAGCTGGGCTCTTCATGGAAGCCAGAAAGCAAAGGCAACTAGGAAGAGAAGTTTGAGGGATATCACATATATATATATATATATATATATATATATATATATGTGTGTGTGTGTGTGTGTGTGTGTGTGTGTGTGTGTGTGTGTGTGTGTGTATGTATATGTATGTATATATATATATGTATATGTATATATACATATATATCCTAAAATTTATATATCCTTAAAAAAATAAACCAGAACAAAAACCCAGAACAACAACACAATTACAGCAACAAAAACCTCTCCCTGACTTACATCCTTCAAATACACCCTACTTGCTTATAGTCCACTAAGCCTTTACTACATGAACTTTATGAAAGACAATACACATATAAACCATAATACGTAAGCTAATACCTCACTCAGTTTTTAACTAATAATATTCTATTTTTGGCTATACTCCATTTTTAAAAATCACTTATCAGTTGAAATATTTGCTTTTTTCATATTTTGGGCTTACTTATAATTTCACAACTTATTTTGCAAGTATTTATGTGACATGTTTTTGATGTCTCTTGTATATATACTTGGCAGGAAAAATGCCATATGGTAACTTTATCATTTCAGAAATGGCCAGAATCTAGTCCCAGTGGATGCATCTACAAAGCAACCCTCATACCAAAGGTTCAGGGAACATGTAAAAGAGAAGACAGAACACTTAAAAGAGCCAGAGAATCAGCCAGGAGGTGGTGGTGCATGCTTTCAATCCCACAATGGGGAGGCAGAGGCAGGGGGATCTCTGTGAGTTCTGTGCCAGCCTGGTCTGCAAGAACTAGTTCCAGGATAGCCCCCAAAGCTACAGAGAAACCCAGTCTCAAAAAACTAAAACAAACAAACAAACAAAATGTCAGAGAATCAAGGAGTTTTCAATGATTTTATTATTCCCAGGAATGTCAGATGCTACAGGTAAAACGTCTCATCAATATGATTTCCTGTCCATGACACGAATGAGGACAACAACAAGGATAGACATGCTTAGGGGAAACCCCCCCAGGCCTCAGAAAGACACAAAGAGTTATAGAAAACTAAGAAATGCTGAGAGTGGGAAATGATCTTCACCAGAAAAGAGCACACCAGCTGTGTAACCAATACTGAATGGTAACCTCTCAAACATACATGGAAGTAACATTATATAGACTTAAAGGGTTATATTTAGGAATATATATATATATATATATATATATATATGCATATAACAAAAATTAGTGAAAGAGAGACCCGTGATTTGAAAGAGAGCAAGGAAGGAGTATCTGAGTTGGTCTGGAGTGAGGAATGGAAAGAGACAAATGATAGAAAATAAAATTTAAAAAAAATAGTAAAATAAAAAAATAGCTAGTCTGTTTTCTAAATCGCAACAACATTTAATCATATTAAAATACATTAAAATTCTAAATTCTTAGCCTTATAAAGACTAATTATCTGACAATTTTATTTATTTTTATAATCATATGAGTATTAAGCCAAGGGTCATTGTAATTTTATTTTATATTTTTCAATTACTAATGACAATAGACATTTTTTGATGTACTTTTTTACTATTTTTTTAGGAAAAATTTTCCTAGATTTGAATGTGAATACTTATTTACTTATTTTCTTTGTTATGGCTGAGTTTTTGGTGTTATATTTAACACTTTTCTGATAAATTCAAGGCCATGTGATCTGCTTTCTTGTTTTGTACCAAGAGGGTTATCATTTTAGTATTTAAGTATTTGATCTTCTAGGAATCAATTCTTACATAAGTGACATTCTTATACAAGTAGCAAACCAATTATCACAGATATATTTTAACTAACATATGATATGTTTGATATGATTATGACATTTTTGAACTAAGTCTGACTTAGTAAATTCTTATTCTGTAACCCTACATTCTCTGATTCACTTCATCTTCACAGCAAAGGAGAGTTGTTGCCTGCTAAGTATTGGGTATTGAGATAGTTGTATAAAAGAAAATCTTCCTTCAGTGATTTTTATGAAACCATATTATCTAAAAACAAGTTGTCCTTTCTATACGCTCCAATTTTTGCTCATATATCTAACATCGTGTGCTGCCACTGACTCGATTCACATGTTTTTAGTAATTCTAATGGCATGAAGTGTCATAGACATTCTTTCTTCTATTGTAAGAATCTTGGTCTCTTGTAATTCCTTTTGAATTAAATAATAAATTCATCAATTTTTAGAAAGTAATGCTTTTGGAATCTGGTAGGAATAATAGATAAATTTGAGGGCTATTGCTATTTTAGTAACTATATTTTCTGATCCATGAATATGCAACACTTCTCCCATATATTTAGAATATCTTATCTTTCCTAACGCTATTCTCTAGTTTTTAAAGTAAAGTTTTTAACTCTCCAAATATCTAGAAGAAAAGGAAAAAAAAAACTTTTAAAATGCAGATGGCAAGAAGTAATCAAACTCAGGACTGAAATCAACAAAATAGAACATAAACAAACAAATCACAATACAGAGAATTGATGAAACAAAGAGCAAAGAGCTTGCTATGGTGGTTCAATGGGATATACTCACTCATATTTGGTTTCTAGCCATAAATAAAGGACATTGAGCCTATAATTCGCGATCCTAGAGAAGCTAAATAAGAAGGTTAATCCAAAGACAAACATATAGGCATCCTCCTGAATGTTAACCTTCAGCAGGCGATGAAAAGAGACAGAGGCCCACATTGGAGCACCGGACATAAATCTCATGGTCCAAATCAGGAGCAGAAGGAGAGAGAGCACGAGCAAGGAACTCAGGACCATGAGGGGTGCACCCACACACTGAGACAATGGGGATGTTCTACTGGGAACTCACCAAGACCAGCTGGCCTGGGTCTGGAAAAGCCTGGGATAAAACCGGACTCTCTGAACATAGCGGACAATGAGGACTACTGAAAAGTCAAGAACGATGGCACTGGGTTTTGATCCTACTGCATGCACTGGCTTTGTGGGAGCCTAGGCAGTTTGGATGCTCAACTTACTAGACCTGGATGGAGGTGGATGGTCCTTGGACTTCCCACAGGGCAGGGAACCCTGATTGCTTTTCGGGCTGGGGGGGGGGACTTAATTTGGGGAGGGGGAGGGAAATGGGAGGCGGTGGCGGGGAAGAGACAGAAATCTTTAATAAATAAATATATTAAAAAAATAGGGTACAGATCTAAACAGAATTCTCAAAAAAGGAAACAAATGACTGAGAAGGGCTTTTCTTTAACATTCTTAGTCACTAGAGATATGTCAATCAAAACTACTATGAAATTTCATCTTATGTAGCCAGAATGGCTGAGATCAATAAAACACATCTCTCCATGCTGGAAAGCATATGGAGTAAGGAGAACACTCATCTGTTTCTTGTAGAATTGAAAACTTGCACAACCACTAAAGAAATCATTATAGTGGTTCCTCAGAAAGCTGATAATAGCTCTACCTTAGGATACAGATATGCTACTCTTGAGCATGTACCCAAAAGACATCTCATCCTACTATAAAGACACTTAACCATATTTATTTCTGCTCTAGTCAAAATAGTCATGCATTGGAAGCAACCTATATGTATTTATAGGTGAACATACTAAGAAAATATGTTACAGTTACACAATGAAATAGTACTTAACTGTGAAAAAAGAAATAATGAATTTTTTGGTTTTGGATTTTTGAGACAGGGTTTCTCTGTAGTTTTTGGTGCCTGTCCTGGAACTAGCTCTTGTAGACCAGGCTGACCTCAAACTCATGGAGATCCACCTGCCTCTGCCTCCTGAGTGCTGGTATTATGGATTAAAAGCATGAACCACCACCACCTGGCAAAATAATGAAATTCGCAAGTAAACAGATGGAGCTAGAAAAATAATGCTGAGTGTTTACATATTTGTATAGGTTAGCTGTTAAGTCTTCTCTAAGCAAGCTATAATCCTTATGACCACAAGTTAGGTGTACAGTAAGGAACTAGAGAATGAATGGATGCCCCTAGGAATAAGACATAGTATTTTATGTTATAGATAGAAGTGAAGGTGGGACAAGGTCAAGAACAGGATGATTAAATGGGGAGCAGGAGGAAGAAAGGAGTGAGGGAAAGATTACAGTGAGGAACAGTTCAACCTACATCAACTTAAGGGGTTACATGGAAATATAATACAGTATAAACTTCCTAAAATATCTGTATGTATGAAGGCAATCTAAAGGAAATTGCCAGTTAACATAGGGGACACATCCCCAGCTGGCCATCTCTCATCACCAAGTACAGCTTTCAGGACTGGGAATGCATTTCATGTCATTGATTTGTTAGCTAATGTGACCCCATGGGCAGCCCACACAACCCAGGTTATTGTCAAGGCTACTGGTTGCTCTCCACAAACTGACAATAAGACCATATTGAGGACACTTACACAACTCATTGAACATGGGCAGTCAAGCTGGTGCCTACATAGAGTCTTTACCTGCTATGGACTAGTGCTCATGTTCATGGTACTGGAAGGTACTTTGAATGTTATCAAAGGATAAAGGTAAACACCATCTCAGGTATGAGTAACTCTTCATCAGCAATGATGGCCCGCCTGCAGTTATGACACAAACTTGTAGGGGCAACCAACGAGTATCTGGTTGGATTTAAAACTCACCTCATGAGATAGAACCATACTCAACACTGCTTGGGTAGCAGAGAACTAAAGACTAGACTTCAAAGGGACCTAGCAGAAAACCAAATACCACTGTTCTTCTAAAAGAACATAGTCATAAAATGGCCCCTAATGACATTTTGCTCTATTCATAGATCAGTGCCTTGCTGAGACATCATCACAGAAGCTTTCTCCTGCAGTAGATGGGAAATGTATAGGGCCCCAAACTGGACAATGTGCAGAAAGTGAGAAATATTGGAAACATCAGTCCTAAGTGGGATGTCTACATCAGATCCCTACCCCTAGGTCTCTGAGAAATCTACAGAAAGGAAGAAAGGTTGCAAGAGCCAGATGGGATGGAGGACCGCAGGAAAACAAGGCCTTCTAAACAAGTCGCGACCAACACACGTATGAGCTCAAAGAGACTGAAATAGAATGCACAGGAACTACATAGGTCTTAGTTATATGGAGTCCCAGTAATGGGATGAAATGGACAGAAGCCCATATCCCTAACCCAAAATATATCTCTAATTAATGACCACTTGTAAATGATGAACTAATTTTCTCCAATTGAGTCTCACTGAGGATAAAAATCACTCTCGTGTGTAGGCATCTTTTGATGTTTTTATTTCATAATGTTCTCTTAAGGCATATTTTTTAACTTACATGACCTTGACATGAATATTATGGCTTCCAGTTCCATTTTTATTGGATTCCTGTGAAATGAACGTGTGTATTTCTATGTCTATATATGTTTATCATGCTTTCTTCTCTGTGTTTTCTCTTATTCTGATGTGTTCGTTTCTGTCTTATAAAAATTTTAATTCATTATTATTTTTTAGATGCCTGTTTATTACCTAAGGAGATAAAAAAAAAAAGGTGTGAAATCAGATGAGACAGAATATGGGAGAAAACTCAGAGGAGTTGGGAGAGGGGAAACAGTAATCAGAATATAGAAAAATTACTTTCTATTATAAATATTATATTTTAATTTATTCATACAAGATTTACATGTTATTTTTAGTAGATTGGTAACATGAGATATTTATTGTTATTATTTTGGATTCTTAATTGTAAATATGCAAAAATACAACAGGTTCTTTTTTGTTCATCTCGTGTTTTAACTTACTGAATAATTTTGCTCCTTAGAGTAGTTTCATAGTTGATACCTTTCAATTCTCTAGAAAAAAAATGGTGTCATCTTTAAATAGACAGTCTTATTTGTCTTATTTGGATGCTTTTAAAGTTCTTTCATTTTAAATAACCACAGTTAAACTCTCTAGCACAATACAAAGTCAAAGTGGAAAGAGCCCTGATCCAAAGGATGAGATCTGCCTTTCACTGTGAGAGAGATGTCAGCTTGGGCTCTGGTGGAGCTGCCTTTATTGCTGGATAAAACTGCCTGCTGTCCTTTGGTTATTGCTCCATCCTCATCATAACGATGTTTAGGATATTGACAAATGTTTTGATTTGGTTTTGTTTTTTGATTGTTTGTTTATTTGTTTTTATTTTGTTATTATTATTGTTTTTAGAGAAAGGGTTTCTCTGTGGCTTTGGAGCCTGTCCTGGAACTAGCTCTTGTAGATTAGGCTGGCCTCGAACTCACAGAGACCTGCCTGCCTCTGCCTCCTGAGTGCTGGGATTAAAGGTGTGTGGCACCAGTGCCTGGCAAATGATTTTCTTTATCTAGTGAAATGATCATGTTTTATCAAATTATATTAACATTGTATATCATATTGTCATCACTTAGGATTAACATATATAAAGTTTAGATTTTATGTTTATTTTTAATCAAATTTTAATAGGCATTATATATTCACTCTTTGTCCTCTATATCATCCATTTAAAGATTCTGTTCTTTTAGTCTTCATTTATGGATAAAGTATAGCATATCATTTTATTATTTTTGTGGTTTTTGTCTTACTTAGTTTTTCAGAAACTTAATCATAATGATATCTTGGTATTTATTTGCGGCTCTTCTGTTCAAATTTTCTAAGTAGCTTTTGTTTGTCTATTTTGTTCACTAAAGATGTGGAATTTTAAATCATTTTTATTCAATATGTTTTCAGTTTCATTTTTTCTCTTCTGAGACTTTCATAGCACATTGTAAATCATTTGTTATTGTATGGCAAATTTTATTTTCTAATTCTATTATTTTTGTCTTATTCAAATTAAACAAATTCTATTGATCTTTGCCAATTATTCTGAATTTATCTTTGTTGTCTCCCTTCTACTCTAGACTTTATACAATACAAATATTTTTTATGTTTGGCATTTTCCTGTTCTTTTACTTTCATTTCTATTTCTTCCTTGAAATTCAATATTTCTTCATTGCTATCTTAGATTTGGAGTATAATTTTAAGAACATATTGTAGGTGTTTTAAACGCTAAATAATTTTACCATTGAAATAATTAGGTTAACTTCACAGTATTAGGCTAAGTTATTGAACACTGCTTGAATTTTCAAGATTATACAAATATTGTGCATTACATCCTACAAACTAATTTTAAATATATAATATGTGTGTTTATAATGTTATAATATGAATGTTTTCACCCTAGCTTAAAGTTCTAAGTTTTTATTTACTCATCATTTGACAACATTAAGAAGTATGACTTTCAGGGGTAACCAAACTAAAAAGAAGTTATTTCACCAATCAAACTGTTTCCCTTATTAAGAGAGCCCGTAATCCAAATGAACACATTTCAGGGTGCTTCCCTGCCTCCTTCTTCCATGGGAAGACACAGAGAGTAGTTGCTCTGTTGAGACAGGATAGGTGCTTTAATTGTATCCTCCATCTATCTCTTCTTTAGTTTTGGCTTCACAATGGACAATAAATTTCTATTGTTTGTAAGTTATGCTGTCTATGCCATTTTAATAAATATGATATGATATAGTCCCAATATCTATTCTATGGTCCCAAACCAAGCATGAAAACCAAGGTACTACCCATTTTCTCTTATAAAAAGGTATTAAATTTATTAGAGCAATATAGATTAACAGTTAGAAAGATGTTATTCCCTCTTTTTATTTCCGTTAACAACAGAAACTAGAATATGTACCCATTTTAGGAAAATCAAATCAATAGCCACTATTTAAAATGTCTTTATATATTCTTTAAGGACTTTCTAATGAGTTCCAGATTTTATCTGTTTTACATGCCCCATTTTGCCTCTCCTTGCTTTTGTATTTCATAAGGACATGAACTTTCTTATCCAATTTCATATCTTAACATTTAGGATAGTGTAAGAGTAGATATTAGCTATTTCACCAAAGAGACTAATATTTTCCATATTGACCTCTTCTGTCAGAGGCACTAATGGCTATTTTAATGGGCTCAATTTCATTTCAGGTTCTCAACATCTATTCAGAAAAATATATTGCTGAAATTCATTGGTAATAAACTGAAATGTTTTTTGAAATATAAATGTTCTCTGTTACTTTGAAGAACATGGAATAAATATCACATGTATAATTATTTGCTACAAAATTCAGGATGTCATTTTGGTAGTTATTGGTACCATTATATTTCATACTCAAGATTTATAACTAAATGTTGTGTTTTAAAAAAGTCAGTGTTTTATACAGAAAATACGGTCCAAATGCCACTACATTGTATCTCATATTTAACTCCAGATCCTTCGTAAAAGGGAATTTTAGAAATCTGCATAATGGAAGTGCCTTTGCATCTCCAAAGACTGAGATAAGCATTGCTACTGTGAATCCCCATTGTGAAGACCACCATCTAATTAAATCACCCTTTGAAACACAGGAACAAAGAGACATAGGACCTTATCATATGTTATAAGAATGAAAAGCATGTAAGTGCGAAAGAAAGCTCCAGAGAGTCATAGATTATGTTAAAAGCAGTTGGGAAGGCAAGATATGTCTCTCACCAAGAGGAGGTTCTTCATTTATGTCTCCAGATTAGTTCAGTGGATTTCTTAACAAATTTCTGTATCAACTCACAGAGCTTCCAGATTTTCTTAGCATTTGTCTTAGTTAGGGTTTTTATTGCTGTGAAAAGAAACCATGGCCATGGTAACTCTTACAAGGAAAACATTTAATTGAGGACGTTCACTTACAGTTTCAGAGATTTAGTCCATTTTTGTCATGGGGCTGGGGAGCGTGATGATGTGCAGGCAGATGTGGTGTTGGCGTCATCTTGTCTTGAAGGCAACATGTAGTTACCCGAGACACTGGGAAGTATCCTGAGTATAGGAAACCTTAAAATCCACCCCCACAGTGGCACTTCCTCCAACCAGGCCACACTCACTCCAAGAAACCACACCTCCTATTGGTGCCACTCCCTATGAGATAATGGGGCCAAAAGCCAAACTACCAAAGGACGCAATCTTCCTATAGTCACATTTGGAATTGCCCTAGAATGTTCAGTATGTTCACATTTTAATACACATACATGGAGGGGGGGTTGTTGGGGAGATCACCTTTTCAGAAACTCTTTTGTTTCTTTTTTTTTTATTGAGAAAAGGAGAAAAAAAAAACAAGTTTCCAACTCCTCCCAGCCTCCCATTTCCCTCCCCCTCCTCCCACCCTTCTCCCCCTCCTCCTACCTTTCTCTCCCTCCCCCTACTCCTTTCCTCCTCCCTCTCCAGTCCAAAGAGCAGTCAGGGTTCCCTGCCCTGTGGTAAGTCCTAGGTCCTCCCCCCTCCGTCCATATCTATTGGGAGCTCACCAAGGCCAGCTGGACTATGACTGAAAAAGCATGGGATAAAACTGGACTCTCTGAACATGGCAAACAGTGAGGGCTGATGAGATGCCAAGGACAATGGCACGGGGTTTTGATCCTATGTAATGTGCTGGCTTTATGGGAGCCTAGCCAGTTTGGATGTTCACCTTCAGAAACTCTTAACAAGAAAGTTTATATCACTACTTTCATAGACTGAGTTTTTCTTAGCCCATTTTTTTTTTATAGAATATCTTGGCTGTCATGCAAAATTTCAATACAGACCATGTAAATACTAAGGTTTGTGAATATAAATGTCAGGTGCAGTAGTTTTATAAGCATCTTATAAAATATAAAATGACTTGAATAAGGATTCATCTTATGCTCGTCTCTACAGCACTAGACTCCTGTTGGAGCTGCATACTGGAGTTCTATGAAGAGAGTCTGGCAAATGGTCCTCTCTCAAGTCATAATGTGGGGTACCATGGTAAAATACACAGAATGGCATCATAAAAGCCTTTGGCACTTGGCAACCACTGCACCAAGCTTCCTTTCCAAATTAATAGATACTAATTAGCTACTTTCTGTTCCTTTGTTACAGTACCACAGCCAAAAGCAACTTCTAGAAGAAAGGGTTTATTTTGACTTACAGAGTGATAAAAATCTACCATGGAAGGATGCATGGCGCCAAGTGGCAGGCATGGCAGCAGAAACAGGATGCTGAGAGATGGATTTGCTTCTGCAAGGAAAAAGCAGGGACTGAAGAGGAAGTGGGGTGAGGCTTTAACCCTCAAAGCCAGTTCCCGGTAATAAACTTCCTCTAGCAAGCCTCTACCTCCCAAAGGAACCAGAGTTTCACCAAACACCACCACCAACATCCTAGTGTTGAAATATATGAGCCTATGGAGGATATATTTTATTCAAACCTCCACAGACGCTATGATGTTATATGAGCTGTAATTCTTTACATTAACACAAACATAATTTAGGTTTCAAATGAACGGATGACATAATGAAAACAACCAGAAATTCAGCTATGGTATTCCACCTCCTTGAACCATGATTTCTCTGTCTTTCTGCTTTGATTTGACATTTTTTTTATTTATTTCTTGCACCAATATTATCAAGGATTTTAGATCACATCTATATTCCATATTATTCAAAACCAAGGAAATGCCTTTTTTCTACAACTCCTAAACAATCCTTTGACCTTCTTGCTGATTTTGAGTAAGTGCATCAATAGTTCAGTTCTGTCTTCTTCCCAGTGTTCTCCTCTCTCCAATGGCCTCTGATCCCCTTCTTCTCTATCCAGGCTCTTTCCACATCCCTTAAATCTTAGCTTGGTCACATGACTTATTCGTACCAGAAATGTCTTAGTGAAGTAAACAAATGTAACATGCTGCCAATTTCTTTAGGCAGCATTGGAGTTCACTCAGAAGACACATGCAGTCTAGTGGGAGAATTTGAACGTGCCATTCTAAAAAGGCTGTCGTAGCCTGGCAAGTGGCTAATTAGCATACTGTAGAAGAGGCAGCATTCATCCCAGTAGGAGATGTGGGAAGGTCATATGTCAATCTGTTGATTTCATTAGTTAATAAAGAAACTGCCTTGGCCTATTTGATAGGCCAGCCCTTAGGTGGGTGGAGTAGACAGAACAGAATGCTGGGAAGAAGGGAAGTGAGCTCAGACGCCATGCCACTCCTCTCCAGGTCAGACGTGATGAAGCTCCAGCCCAAGAGGGACGTACACTAGAATCCTTTCTGTTAAGCCACCACTTCGTGGTGCTGCACAGATTATTAGAAATGATTTAGTCAAGATGTGAGAGATAGCCAAGAAGAGGCTGACACTAATGGGCCAGGCAGTGTTTCAAAGAATACTATTTGTGTGTTGTTATTTCAGGGCATAAGCTAGGCAGGCGGCCAGGAGCCAGGCAGGAACAAAGCCCGCGGCTCCTTCTACAAGTAGATGCTGGAATTTGTTTTAAAATGGATCCGTCTACTGGTGAGCTATGATATGCACCACTGAGTTCTAAGGTGTTTTAATCATAGCTTTGTGACAAGATGATGATACAACTGTACTGAGGGCAGGTGCCTAAGGCTAAGTCCTGAATGATCACATGTAGGACACTAAACCTGGACCTAAGCTAAGATAGGCCTCTTGGCACAAAATCAAAAATAAACAATATGTTAATGAGGACAGAAAGACTGCTTGTCGGTAAACACTGTGTTAATGAGAATGGAGTCTGCTTTAGAATAAATGAAAATGAGAGTTAAGTTTTGTTTCTTGGAATAATACTGTTTTTATGAGGTGGATATTTATGTGAAGTGGTTAAACTAAAAAGATTTATGTCTTTTAGAACTTTATTATTAAGTCATTAAAGCTATAAATGCAAAGATTTAAGTGTTTTTAAAGTATTTAGGTTTAATTTACAAATTCATGATCCTATTTATAAATCCAAGAAATTTTAAGTATGACTTTCAAGGGATTTTACTGCTTATTAAATTAATTTTTTTAAATGGTTTAAATAGCATCTATATATTTGATATGCTTGATTTTTCCATGTAATTTGATAATCTGAATAACAAATAAGAGCTCCCAAGAACGTAATTGATTAATAGAAAGATAAACATTAGAGAAGTATACAGTAAATTTTAATTTATCTTCAAACACACTACTATTATTTGCAAAATCATAGTAAATTAAATAGTCAATTTACCTTAAAATTATATGATGGATATTATTGGTTGACTACATTTGGAATTAACTAAAAGCCAAATAACTGGGCACACCAGTACAAGATTTAAAAAAAAAAAAATTTAAATCGTTTGAAGTGGGAAGACCCAATTCAAAGTTTCATCTGTGAAGTGGAAAGATAAGCCTTTAATTTAATTTTTTTAAGGTTTGAAATCCCACCTTTAATCTGGGCAATACCTTCTACTGGCAACCTATATGAAGGTCAAGAAAGGTCATCTATATGAAGGTCAAGAAAGTTCATCTTTGCTTGGTTACTCTTTCTCTTGTTAGTAAGTCAATTCTTCACTGACATTAGAGGCTACTTTTTTGAGATTCCAGTATATACTGAAAAGCAACTTAGAATCTTGTTGTTTCACATTCAATACAGTGCTGCACCTTAAGCAACTGCTGTCCCAACTGGCCACTGTAACTCCACAGCTACCAGCAGCAATTTGGCCACTTGCATCTCAGCCAGCCAGGAATTCTGTTCCCTCAGACACCATCTCTATCAAGACCACTAAATGAAACTTGATTCTAAATCTCTATCCTTCTACAGAACTCAGGATTCAGAGGTTGAGATGAAATCCTGCTTGTTCAGAGAGGCTCAGCACTGAGTAAGCTAACCTCTCCTTTCTTGTGTCCATCCAAAAAAGGGCACATCCTTCTGCTCAGCCCCCACTAAAGAACCCTCCCTACCACTTCCTGTCAGCTAATTGCTGACTAAGCCTCTGAACCCCAGGTTAATTTTATTTAAACAAACGAATGCAATACATCCTTGCATCATTAACAAAGGCAACAGGAACAGACCTTTACACAGTCAAAATAATATTCCACAAAATATCCAGCCTTGTGGACTGAACCATAAGATTCTTGGACCTTCCAATGCTAGACAGCCATTGTTGGACCAACTAGACCACAGCTTGTTAACCATTCTAATCTGCTTTATATCCCCTTTATTTGTATAAACATCAGAGAGAGAGAGAGAGAGAGAGAGAGAGAGAGAGAGAGAGAGAGAGAGAGAGAGAGAGATTCATTTTGTAAGCTTTGTTTCTCCAGAGCAGTAGTTTTCAATCTTCCAAATGCTATGACCCTTTAATGCAATCCCTGATGTTGTGGTGATCCCCAACCATAAAAGAAGCTTCATTGCCACTTCATAACTGTAAATTTTCTGCTCATATGAATCATAATGTAAAAATCTTTGTTTTATTATGGTTTGGTGATATTTGACTCCATAGGGCTCACAATCCTCAGGCTGAGAACCAGTGTTCCAGGTACATCTGACTTAGTTGATGCAAAATAATATAATTTATATTATATTATTCAAATTTTAATCTTACTAAGTTATTGTTTCTTAATTTTATATGTAAACCACAAGGTAGGTTTGGGCAATCATAAGGTGGTAGTGATATCACTGAGGGCTTTGAGTCATGTGAGCCTTTGTCAGTAACAGTGGTGGAAGACCAAAGGCACAGGTCAGGCTACTGCATGCCATATTCTAAGTTTATTTCAGAGATTAATCTTAAATTCTTGACTGTGTTGCAGCAAAAAAAATCAAGATAAGCAAGGCCTAAACTATGTTGGAATTTGGTAAGAAAAGATTTTCGCATAGATTTAAGCACAGTGTTAATAGAAAGAAAGATATTTAGAGAAAGGACAGCATACATTCAGTTGGGAGTATGAACTTATCTAAATAATATTTCTCATAAGTGTCTTAAGAGCAACTACATGTGGATCCAGGGGAACCCTGCAGAAAAGGAGCCAGAGGGGTCGGAGACACCAAAAAAAAAAAAAAACATACCCACAGAATTAACTAAACAGGGCTCATGGGGGATCACAGAAACTGAAACGACAATTGCAGGCTTTGTATGGGTCTGAGCTGGGTCCTCTGTGTATAGCTTAAGTTTTTATGGCTGGGTGTTCTTGTGGGATTCCCAACAATAGGATTGTCTTTGACTCTTGTGCCTGGTATTGGGACCTCTTTTTTTCCTATTGGGTGACCTGTTTCAGCCTAGATATAAAGCTTTGTGCCTAGTATCATTATAACTTGTTTCGCCATGTTTGGTTGATATCCCTGAGAGACACACTGTTTTTGGAGGGGAATGGAGTAGAAATATACCTCAAAATGAGGGGAGGTAGGGGTGGAGGAATGGGAAGAATGGAGGAAGTAAAACTGAGGTCTTGATGTAAAATATTTGAGAAGAATAAAAGAAAAAAATTAAAACAGAAATAAACAGCTAGGTGTATGGCTTTGGTATCTTCTGAAGTTACATCTTATAGATTCTAGAATAATCTGCTCCAGGCCTCTTCCCAGTTCTTTCCTAGGAAATAGGACCATAGACTGGAACCTGGGGTTTCTTATGGGATTTCAAACTCACAGGGTGATACTGTAGTTCACAATGGTTGCACAAATGGGTAACACATTTACTACAATAAGAATCAATAACCTTGAGATTTCCAGAAATTACAGCTTTATACCTGAGGAAGGAGTAAGTTCATATACACTTATATGAACATATACACATATAAGGCTGCCTTACAACAGATGATAATTATGCAGGAATTGAACTCAGCTAGGGAAATACTTCAACAGAAGCAAGGATGGACACCTCTTGCTTTCTACCTCACCTTCACTTTATCTGTTTCTCTCTCCTGCCTCACTTTGGTTGTTGTAATGTCTGGGGGCTGCAATAGGTGTTTAATGACTGGTAGCTAGAAAAGTTAAATCTCCTAGCCAGAGCAGACCTTTGCCTGTTAGATAATGTATTTTAATTGCTATTGAAGCTGCTCATTCACATCATATCAGTGAAGTACAAAGATTTCTATTCGTAGGAATTAAAAATACAGAGAATTCCATTCATGAGAATTATATTCACTAAAGAGCGGGAGATTCAAAATAAAATGATGGACTGAGAAAAAAAGCTGACTCTAACAGATGATACAAATGTAAGACATCTGAAAATGGAGAGACAGTTAATGAGGAAGTGAGAAGGAAGACAGAAAGATCAACCTTGTGTACTTCACAAGCCAGTCGTTATTGAAGGCATCAAGAGGGCATTATTTAACAGAGGAAACCTTAAAAATTAATGTGCAGAGCAAACTTCTATGTTGTCTCACCTTATAGGTCATTGATTGATAGCAATTCTACAGAGTGAAGCATGGGAGGATGGGGGAGTTAAATTATCGCACTTCCAGAAAAGCAAAGATGATTCTGGCAGTTTTTCAAAGCCAGTGGTGTGTGTGTGTGTGTGTGTGTGTGTGTGTGTGCGCGCGCGCGTGCAAATGATTTGCTTTTGTTTTGTCTCACTCCTCAGTTTGCAGCAATACAAACTAGAAATAAAATAAGTTTAAACATAGAGATCTAATGAGTTGACAATACGATGCAATTGGCTGGGAGTATTACAATCCATAGAAAGCTATAAATACAGGCTTAGGTGAGACAGAATCTGGCCATCAAGAGTTAATGTTCATTTGCTTCTAGTGAAGGAAAATATGTTGACTTGAACAAATAGACATGAGGAAAAGTAACAAGGAGAAAGACCACTTCAACTCCAAGAGGTCAGTCTCTGGGGGCATGCCCTGCTGGATATGTGCCGGTGTGCGATGATAGAAGTCTTTAACAGTCATCAAAAAAAGATATCTGGAAGTTGAATCTCATAGGAACTATTCTAAGAGGGAAACTGGAATGGAAAGATGCAATTTAATAAACAAAGTATCTATTCTTAAAGATGGTTCAGAGAAATACTTCATGTATGTCCATTAACATTTTGAAATTAGGTACCAGTTTTCTTACATGTGTGAATTTTTTACAAGGGTACTAACAAATTTCCTCAACTCATCAAGCATGCCACTACCCTTCAAATAAGAGAGTTCATTTAACACAAAGACCAATGACAAATTTGGAGAATATAAGAATTAGAATTCCCAAATAATATATATTATTCCAACAAACTTTATAACAACCCTGTTATTAAAAGAAGATAAATTAGACTTTGAGATATGAGATTTTCTCAAAAAGACAGGAGGAAAATGGCACATGAGATAAAAACACGAGTGTTGACTCTAAGGTATATGCATTTAGATCCCCAAATATAAACTTATTTTATTTCAAGCTTATATACTTCAACCTGAAGAGCCAGATACAACCAGGCATGAGTTCCTCTACAACAAAGAGCTAGAATGAGGCCCTCGAATGTTTAGTCTCTCAACAATATTAATAGTCAGATGCCAGAGTGATCATCACTTCACCGAAATGAAAATGAATCAAATGAAACTTAACAAAGTGTAGAGGGTTATAGAATGACTTTTCCCTGTAGGAACTACCAGCACCAGCCTCAGAGCCCCAGTGACTGTACGCCTGCAGCTGGCTTGGTACATGCTGACACTAACTCTCTTTATTACCACAGAAATAGAAAGAAGTCACAGCCATTCCCTAGACAATTAAATGAAACTCATTTCATAACAAATTGTACATTATAATTTCCCTAAAGTTATCAACATGCTGTAATTTTTATAACGAAAAGTCCATTTCAGTAATGGAAGATATTTTAAGATTTCTAAATTGTTCAGTGGCAAACTTAGGAAACTTCTTTACTTCCAATTGTTCTTCTTCTACCACTAGCTCCTAAAATTCTCCAAGCGAGACACTGGAGACATCCCTCTGCCAAATCTAATAACTCATGCTCTAAATAATTTAACTATTTTCTCTATATAAAGAGATTACATTTTCATTGTGAGCAATTTAGAAAACAGACAAAATGAAAAACATACAAATAGCCAAAATCCCAGCTCATAAAATATTAAACTCTGAATCATTTTGGTACCTAGAGTATTTTATAATGAGATGACAGACAGACATATGTTTTATAAATAAATGTAATAGAGGCTAGAATATTCAGATATGAGGACATGCTTTCATACAATAGAAAGGGGCAATGCATAGTACACAAGGTGGCTTTACTGAATGGTGAAGAAAGACAGACTAGAGGAGCCAGATTTCAAAATGATTTCCCGTGGAAAGAGCAGAGATGGAATCATATGGATGACTGAGTATGGAAAACAAAGAAAAGAAGAACATGAGTCAACTTAGAAGAGAGTTTTGAAAGTAAGAAGAGAAGCACATGAGAATTTCTTTTCTTTCAATTGTAAAATGATTTCTTTTAAAATAGAAATTATAATATTACATAATCCCCCCTTTCCCTTTCCTCCATCCAAACTTTATCATATAACCCTCCTTGCTGTTTCAAATTCATGACCTCTTTTTCATTAATTATTGCTACATATACATATATATTATATGTATATATATTACATATATAATATAAACATATAAAAGTTGAACTGTTATACCTATAGACATTATACACATATATGTATATATATTACCAAACAGAAATACAATGTGTACAGTCTATATAATGTTACATGTACGTGTGTGTGTGTGTGTGTGTGTGTGTGTGTGTGTGTGTGTATACATACTCTTTCTCATACACACACATATGTAATTTACTTATTTTTTTCAGGGAAGATGAACTTAGTGTTAGATAACAAATTGGTGTGCTCCTTGCTGGGGAGGACAATTTCTGCTGCTCTCAGCACTCCTTGTTTGCATATAGTTGTTTGGGCCTCTGGGATTTTCCTTCATCTACTTCATCATAACTATTTTTCTTGTTCTTGTGCATGTCACGTTGACACAATCAGTTGGTGAGGGTGAAACTTCTGACATTCTTAGTAGAAACACTATTACAGAAAATCTTGTTTCTCTTGAGCAATCTTTTTGTTTCTTATTTCACAAAGATCTAAAATATACATCTAAAATACAACTCCAGTACCTAAGGCTAAGATCCCTAAAGCTAAGACCCGTCAGCCTTAGGTATTAAAGTTGTATTTTAGATGTGTCCCTGGGAACTTAGTTCCACAATATGCACTTTGACTAGTGTAGTTTTCTGTAATGTTCCTACTACATTGCAAAAAAAAAAAAAAAAATTCCTTCATGAGGAGTGAGGATTACATTGATCTGTGGTTATAAGGACAAATTTATAATGCTGTTAGGGTTCATGCTGGCTTAGTAAAGTGGTGGTTTTAGGTTTTCCTTCAAGATCTGTGATTTCAAGAGCCCTGAGTATTTGACTAGGTTTCAATACCAGCATGATTTTCCTCTTGTTGAGTGTGTCTTAAGTCCAATTAGAGAATTCATGAATTCATGGTTAGTGCCAAGACATACAAAACTTTCTTTATGTATATTTATTCACTGTGTATTAGTACTTCCTTAATAAGATTTGGATATAATTTCGGTTACCTTGGGTCAATCTCAATCTAAAAACATTCAACAACAAAGTCTAACAGTATAAAATTTCTGTTCTAAATCTTGCTTCTTCTGAATAGTGTGATGCAATCCTACACTGCCCTCCTTCTTGCTGTAGAGCTTTCTCATCACTTTGCCCTGCTTATGTGACATATTCTCACTCATCTGTCACACAGAAGCTCTTGGCCATTAGATCCACTGCTATGCTTTTATAAGGCTGTTGGTCAAGTAACAGTTTACATAAAATTGGATCCATAGCACAAGACTGGTGAGTTCAACATTTTAAACATTCCAAAGAGATACTTTAAAGCCCTTCAGTTAAGTGAAAAGCTCAAAGTTTACAAATTAATACAGACAGAAAAATACGGTAAAATTGCCAACATTTATAGTAAAGTATAGATAATTGATTAGTCTTAACTTACTAATGAAATTTTATCAGGTTTTTTTTTTGGAAAAAAATACATATGAAGTTTGTTGGCCACCACTAACAATCATGTAACATTCTCTAGAAAGAATAGACTATTGATTCTCAAGAAATATAAGCCTACTCTGATAATCATAACTCCCACTTAAAATAGAGATTATAAAATCTATGCTTAAGATACTTATGTATCCATGAGAAGCTCATAGGCAAACCCATGGCACTTCAAATGTATTCACTATTGGCTAATAGCTCAGGCTTATTACTTCTAGCTCTTACATTTTAAAATAGCTCATATTTCTTCTCTACCCTCTGACACTTGGTGGTACCTTCTTTCAACATGGCACATTCATCTTGCTTCTCTCTGCATCCACTCACAATTCTTTTGACTCCACCCTTCTTCCCAGAATTCTCTCTGCCCTGAAAAACCTGCCTTGCTATTGGCCAATCAGTTTTTTATTAACAAGAAGAGTAACATATATTTACAGTGTACAAAGACCATTCTACAGCTGTCAATAGCACCACAAAGAGCAGAAATCCTCCAAAGCAGAACAATATGAGCAACTAGAAAATTTCTCCATCAAAATGGAAATAAGATTGCAAAGAATGGCAAATAAATGATCTTGCCTGGATGAAGGGGCCTAAAGAACATAGAACCCAATGGCATTTTCTTGCCTCTACCATACATTAGCTACACACACACACACACACACACACACACACACACACACCTGTAGTTAGTCTTCTCATTGTCAAGCTAAACAGCAAGCATTTTTCCTTGGTGATCCATTGCCAGCTCCCAAGTAGCTATTTCATGTATATGTTAAAATATAATTGTGTATAAAAGGAAATAATGGGAAAGTTAGAAAAAGACAAATTATAGTAAACACAGAAAGAACTAGAAAGAATTACTTTTTGTTGGTAATAGAAAACATGAAATTTAATGAAAAGAATGGAAGCTAAGCAAGAAAACATAGCTGGGTTGGGAAGAAAATGAAGAGAAAACATGAAGATCTAATACTAATGTGGTCATGGGCTCTGAGCTTTTGGGGGAAATCTAAGCAAAGAAAATCATCATCTTCAGGGACATTAAGACGATAGTCTCAAACACCTTTGTTGTAGAACAATCTTTTTGTACACTGTGAAGATCTACAGTTCTCATTGGTTTAAAAAGTGAGGTGAAGCTTTTTGGTCATTTGAGGTTATGATTGTTTGTTATCATTTTGGTTATAGGTTGTTATTGTTCCTGGTCATAAATAAAGCTAAACAAAGAAGTTAGATTAAAAGATCTCTTTCTGAAGAAAAGTGGAGGAATATAGTATAGAAATGATGAGATAAAGGATATATTAATGAATCTTCTTTAATACAAAAAGAAACTATTAATATAAAAATATTTTATATTGGTATGGATTTTTGTTTATTGATACAAATTTAAAGTTATTTTTACTATACTGATGAATGTTTCTACTCTTGTTTTGAGTATTGTACTTATGAAGCTAACTTAAAAATATAATAGAATATTAAGAAATATATTTCAGTAGTTAATCATCTATAATAATCAAACTTGTAGTCATATTAGCTATGTTGTTTTTATGAAATTATGTTTTCAAGGTTAAACAGATATATGTAGAAGTAGATGGTCTTCAAACACTTAAAAGACCTACACAATATGGCATTTAAGATGTTTAATAACTAAAGAATTTTATGACAGTGAGACACTTTTGGTTCTGGCATCACCAACACACTTCAGAGAAAATTATAGGTATCTAAGAACCTTTGCATGGAGTTTATTTTTTTGGTGGCAAAAACTAGTAATTTGGGCAAGAAACTGTTATTGCCTTGACTGCTGACAGTATGCTGTCCAAATTGGACAAACAGAACACAAAAGAATGTGTCAGTCAAACTTTGACAAGACAAGGTAGAATAGTCCTTCAAAATTCTATGCTTCTCAAAAATGTCTGTTTGATATTATGGGACTATAGGGCAAGGATGGATATCCCAGTGACAAAAAGGAATTTTGGGTGACTGTTCGGGTGGCCAGATGTCCTTGTTATTAGGGAATATTACATCTCTCTGGAGTCTCTGATGGAATTAGAGACTAAATTGTTAAACTTATAGTTCTCCTTAGTTATGATGAAAAGTATAAAACTTTAGACTCATGAAGATGAGATTAGACAATATTTTTTTTAAATTTGCAAATACAAATGGCCTGAATATTGTAACTGTGATTCTCAATTGATAACTGTTTTTGCTCTATGTAGTTTTACTATGTTATTATTTTAAAACAATAATGCTCCTTTTTAATTAGACAAATGTCTAATTAAATGTGTTGAACAATCTTTTTTATACACCGTGAAGATGTGTTGCCCTCATTAGTTTAATAAAGAGCTAACTGGCCAATAGCCAGGCAGTAAAAAGTTACACAGGACTTTCAGACAGGGAGAGAGCTCTCTTGGATGAACAAGTAAAGAGTTACCAAGAGACTCAGAGAGAAGCAAGATGAACTTGACATATTGGGGAAAAATGTTGAAGCTGGGCGGTGGTGGCACATGCCTTTAATCCCAGTACTCGAGAAGCAGAGGCAGGCGGATCTCTGTGAGTTCAAGGCTAGCCTGGTCTACAAGAGCTATTTCCAGGACAGGCACCAAAGCTAGAGAGAAACCTTGTCTCAAAAAAGAAAAAAAAGTAAAAAAGTGCTGATCCACGTGGTAAAGACTATATAAGAAATATGGGTTAATTTAAGTAATAAGAGCTAGTTCGAAACAAGCCTAAGCTATTGGCTAAATTTAGAATTTATAATTAATAATACATTGTAGTATGAGCTGCCGGCTGCGTTACTGCCACCCAGCTCCCAACCTCCTGGCTAACTTATGCCCCCAAATAACGACACACAAACTGTATTCATATAAACACTGCTTGGCCCGTTTCTCTTCATGTGTGTAGCACCACAAGGTGTGCTTACCAGGAAGATTCTAGCCTATGTCCATCCTGGGTTGGAGCTCCATCGCATCTGCCCTGGGGAGCAGCGGCATGGCGTCTGAGCTCACTTCCTCTTCCTCCCAGCATTCTGTTCTGTTTACTCCGCCTACCTAATTTTCTGTCCTATCAGGGCCAAGGCAGTTTCTTTATTTAACCAATGACCTTCCTCCATCAATACGTTTCAATGTTATTTGGGATCTGGCTGGTGGGACAGAAAAGTCCAGCTATACACCTTCCTATATCAGTTTTCTGATTCTGTGATTTTGTAAATATTTCTGCCATGTGGAATCTTTTCTTGGTAATCAAACTATACAATATGACTGCATAAAAGGCCTATTCACAATTAATAATCAAATATCTAAGAGTCTAAAGGTCTAGGAATATACTTCAAAACATGACGAAAATGTTAAACTTGAAAGGTTAATATACATATTAACAAATATCCTTTATTGATTATTTCCTATTGAGTTTCAACTAAAGTAATTTAATGGCTACTTATTCCTTTCCAGATGGCTACTTTTCTTTAACAAAATGTATTCACATAATTTTTCTAAGTATTTAAAGTGCCTCAGTTAACAAAATTAAAAACCAAATGGTTATTAGAACTCACTATCAATGAAGGGAGAAAAAAATCAATGAATTGAAAAGTTTTCCAAGTTGCAAAGAAATGGACATAACACCCAGAATATGTATTAGCTTTTACAATGGATTAATTATTTAGGAAATAAAAGCTGGAGAAATAATACAAACAAAATACAAGCAGCCAATAACTACAAGAGGATTTTTCACTAAGCACAATGAAAGAGTATTTGGAAATGATGAGTGAGCATATGTGTGACTATCACTCTGGCAATGTTTTAAATATTCACATAAAGGGAATTATGCTATGTATACTAAAACTTATCATTTGCGTAATATTTGTTAAATTATTCAAATGTGGATTCCCCCTGATACAAATATTGTATGTGTTAGCTGTTCACTCCAAAACTCATTGTATAGTTCTGCAGAGAGAATTCATAACTGAAAGACACAACTAATATGACCACTTATGATAAAAAATAATTGTTTAAAGTTCTCTTCATGGCACATAAGAGCTTAAAACTACATAGTATAATTGGTAAATGGAATGTTCACTTATGTCTTATAGAAAAAGATGTGGAAGAACACATATTAGAGCAAGGACTAGCGAAGGAAGTACAGGTCAAGCTAAGCATGCATATTTGCAATGTGTAATTAGTTGCCCTGCACAGAAACCATGTTTTGTACTTAAAAGCTAATCAATGTTTTGAAGAAGATGAGGGAAAGAGGCAGACTTTCAATCTCATAAAATGTTGATGAACAAGGAAATGGGCATCACTCGTTTCATTCCCTTACATTTGAACATTAGGCATGTGATGCCAACTTTGTTTAAACTACTTAATAAATGACATTTTTTTGTCTTATGCTCTTTTAGCCCAATTCTTTTGACTTGAATACAAGGCTACTCCATGACCCCCTGGTTTACTGTCTGTAAGTATTCTTTACCTCTGAGTGCAATATCAGTCAGTTTGGTGATTTAGAGGGCAGCAATTCTGAGAGTAGTAAGTCTTTTCTAACTGTAAGCAGATGTATGTGTCTCCTACTATAGGAAATAGAATTAAGCAAATATTAATTTTAACCACATTGCTTCTCTGGCTTGATCATAAAGATTCAGTCATAATGCTTCTATATGTCACACACAGAAGCAGTGAGTCGAGCAGTCTGCAAACCTACTTATTTAAAATTAAAAGGCTCATTCTAAGCTACAGAGCAACATCAGACTTAAAAGATGCAAATGCATTTGTTTATAGAAAGAATGAGAAGACATGGTTATTGAGGACAGCTGTACTCACAAGCTCACTTCCAGAACTTGGTACTAGTGCTACTAGGCACAGAACGATCAACCATTTGATAGCTCTAGACATGTGAGTTTAGAAATGTTGTTTGCCACATTTTTAGAATGATTCAATTTTTTTAAAAATCTCTGTTTTAGATAATCAACTATCACAGTATCTGGTGGGACAGCTGCTGCTTCCCATGTTCTTTAACTTGCTGCAAATCTTTGATGTTCAAGTCCAGGATCAAGTAACAACCAGAGACTGGTTCAGTGCAAGGAAAGAAAATAGCATTTGGCTCAATGTCCAAATTCTACTTCATTGTTCATTTACAAAAACTAAAATTATAATAAAAACAAGATTATGGCCTTTATATAGGCCTGTAAAATAACTCTGGAAAACTACAGATCCAGAAAAAAAAACTAATCAAAAACTTCTTTATCGGCTGTAAAGCTTTCAAAAAATGCAAGAAATACTGTAATAAAGAACAGAGGTAGTGTTTGGCTCTGATTTGAGTTGCCCACCTGCAAGTTATTTTTAGGAGTCCCCAAGATAGAAAGGAAAACATTTAACGAAGTTTCCACAAATCCTCATAAAAAGTGTTCTGTGGTTGAATCTTCACTCTGTCTATGCACGGATTTCCAATAAACTGAAACAGGAAAATAAGCAAAAGATGATAAAAGGGAAGCTTAAATGTGGCCTTGTGAAATGAAAGTGTTTCAGTTAATTATTCCAAAGCTTTTTAGTTTTCTTTCTTTTCTTCATTATTCATACTCAATGAAATTTATGCTCACTGTATAGAACACAAGAGACAGATAATTTTAGGAGAAACTTTAAAAAGTACTTTCTTTCTCTTTCTGGCACTTGGAAATGCATCTTTATTAGACAACAGAAATTCAGTTTTCAGACTGAGTGAAAGAAACACAAAGAACAATAACAAAAAATCATGATGAGAAATTCATGTTGTCCCTTGAAATATATACTTTTTATAAGTGATCAGTCTGTCCAGCCAACAGGTAAGGAGATAACAGAGCAAGTGCCAATTTATAATCAATATTCTACTTCTATGGTAAGGATGACAAACCACAGAATTACCCAAGAGTCACAGGCTAGAGCCTGCAGAGCACTGGCTGGGAATTTAACAAAATGGAAAGAGTACTTGCCTAGCAAGCAAAGAACCCTGAGTTCAATCTCTTCTAGTACCTCATAAACCAGGTACAGTGACTCACACTTCTAGTCCTAATTCTCAGATGGTGAAGACATGATGATCAGTTCAAGGCCTTCCTCAGTTACATAGTAAATGTTAGGCCAGCCTGAGCTACCTGTCTCACAGAACGCTGAACCAAAGACTCTAACAACAAAACTAAACCAATAAAAATCAGGATCATAGAATCTGGCTTTGTTTGGTTTTGAGTTTTGTTTGTTGGTTTTATTTGTTTCCCCAGTAAATTCTAAATCTTGTATTTTAGGTTACAAAGGTGTGAAAATTCAGCATGATCTACTCGTAAATAAAGGTCCTCTTTCTTGTTATTTTTATTTTGTGTGTGAGGGGAGGTGTTACGCAGAAAGTGCACACCAGGTCCGGACTTACAGCATTGAGAAACTGCAAAGGTAGGGTGTTTCTCTCCAGATTCCTTGAGTCTGGTTTTTATTATCACTTACGAAATCTTTTTTTTTTTTTTTGAAAATCACTGCAAATCCCTTCTTTTCCAAACATCAAGGATATTTCCTCTGGTCATTTCTTCTGCTCTGTACCCAGCATTTATAGTAGTGAGTCACTATCCATAGAACAGGGTGTTGCTTTGCCTAGGTTCTTCCTCCAGTGTTGGCCATTGCTTCTCCATCACTGGACTTTTATTTCCTTCTTTCTCTTGCCCTCTGTACATACAGCTGGCTTCAGTCTTCATCCTGTTTGATTCCCCATCTTCCTTTCACAGTCTGTGACTCTCACTGTCATGTGGATCCAGTGATCACTGTGTCTTCATTTACCTTTAGACTAGCATCTCTTTGATTTCCCTGTCTAAATAGCTGCTAATCACTTAAAACATCATATAGTAAAGAGATTTTTTTCTTTCTTAGTCACTCCATTCCTTTCTGTATCTTTCCAACCACATTAGTAGCACAGTTATCTGTCTTTTTGACATCACAATTAGAAGACAAGCTTAAATTTGCTCTTAAAATTTCCAGTTCATAATTAATTTCTTCATGTCTATCTTTAAATTATAATTTAAATATGTCTCCTTTCTTCCCTCTATATCACTGGGACCCCTTTATCTGGGGACCTATTTTCCTGCACCTGGATTACAGCATCTGCCTCCTCTCTGTCTTCCCTGTCCCTCTGACTCTCCCACAAATTAAAGAGTCTTTTTTGAAACATATAAATTATAAGGCAATTGAACATATGTATACACTTTTCTCATTTAATTAAAATCCTTTAATAGCTTTCTCCTGTAGGAAACGTAAAGTTCTTAACATGGTCTTTAATGTTTCACCTCATTTTCCTGTACAGTCTGTATACCATATGCCAGTCATAGCCAACCAAACGACTGGACATTAATAAAATGAAGCAATTTGCTGCCCCAGGGCCTGCGTGCGTATTATTCTGTTATTGAAAGATTATTCTCTTCCTTTTCTCACACATCCTCCTAACGAATTTGTCCCTTCTCATCTTTAAACTTCCACTCTCCCCTTATCCATTCATTATCATTCTCTTTTATATCGCAGCTTATTTCCTTCAGAGTATTTGTCAGTAAAATCACATTGATCATGTTTTTTTTCTTTTTGCCTCCCTTATACCTGGAACACAATTATCCCATTGCTGTCCTCCCGGTATCTGTCAGTGTGACTGGTGTACTATAAGCACAAAGCAGACATGCGTTAGGGAACAAATGAGTTCTTGAGGAAATGTGTGAATTAAAGAGTGACAGTAGCAGAAAGAGTCTGAGTGTTATCTAATGTGCCTAATAATATTTCAGTCTACCAGTGGGTAAGTTGAATGTTAATCAGTTATGATGCGCCACCATAAACTGTGGGAAAACAATCATAGGTTGAGAGGTTTAGATATACGTATTATCATTTACAAAAGAATGTGACCAGAGACGAAGTCTCTGGGCTGCAGTTTCCAGTGATGTTAGAGGCACCATTTCTGTCTCACGCTATGCTTACTGAACAGCACTTCTTTTCACACATAACAGCAACAATCCACAGCTCTTTAGAGAGAACACGGGCACCATGAAGGAGGGTTGGACCAATGAAGAACTGCAATTAGTCCTAGAGTGCTGAACCACGGGGAACCAATTGAAAGCTCTGAACAAGTCTCTACCAAGAGCACCGAGATCTGAAAGGAGAGAGGCTTAGACCTGCTTTGGGTACCAGATGCATAAGACAGTTCCAACTTGGTTAGCTGAAATGGTGCACATCTTATACAACATTTTGGTCAGACCTGCACAAAATACTCAGAGACTATTGGCAATATTAAAAGACATTGATCTTGAAATTTAACCATCATTTTACTTTCACAGGATCCCCCAGAAAGAACGTCACCCCCATGACAGCTGGAAGTAATTCTAGAGGACAACGTCCCCTCTCCCAATAAAGTTTGCCCTTGGGTTTAGGGACATCATTTAGGGGTTGATTATAATTAGTATATGATTTGAGGGTTGGGGGAGGAATTTTATAAGCTCAGGGATCATTTTGAAAAAAAAAAGAGGGATGATGGGATAATAGATTTGTAATTGTGAGTTACTGTTTTTAGACAAATATATTGGTATAGATTCTTGTATATTGATACAAAGTTAAATTATATTGACTATTGTATGCATACATGTTTCTACCTCTGTTTAAAACATTCTTATGTATTGACATATATTGTATTGATATATATATTGTATATATTTACCATATTGCAGTGTACATTTCTACCTCTGATTAAGATACTTATATAATGTTTGTGTATTGATATATATTTACCTACTGCAATGTATATTTGTACATTGTTTATATTTGGAGGTCATTGTCCTCATTTGTTTCACAGTCGTTTATTGTCTTAGTCTTTAAGTTAGATAGATATTGAGAATTATATAGACTAATAGTCATCTAAGTTTGTCATTTATAATTAGACTAATCAGGTTCTTTAGATATATAGAGATTATACTCAGTATAGATAGATAATCTTCAACTTCTTCAAAGGGCTGTAGAAAATGGCCTTTAATCTAACTCAGAGTTTTGTGGTAGTGAGACACAATTGCTCCTGGCAACACCACTCTATTCCCGAGAGAATGTTGAGCACCAAAGACACTCCACCTGGAGCCTTTCCTTTTGGCAGAACTGGCCTTTGGGCAAAGAAATGCCCGTACCTCAATCACTGACAAAGATACAGAGCATGCATCAATGGATAAAACAGGACTGTCTTATCCTGCCAAGACAGGGTAAGATAGTTTTGAAAAGTTGCTTGCCTTTGAAAATGGTGTGTCAGTTATGTTAGGCCTTAGCCAAAGTTGGTTGCTTCAACGCTGCTAATGTGACTTTGGGTGATTGCCTAGGTAGCTAGTTGTCTCTGTGATTTGTTGCATGATTTGGAAGTTGTTTTACTGAACTTCCTAATTAACCAGGTAACATTATTTCCCTTCTCAGATCTTCGATGGGGTTGAAGACTATATAGATGTAGTTACTTTTCTCTCATGACTTGGCCAAGTTATTTATTATACAAGACCTAAGCTAGTTAGAATAGGATATTTGTACTTATTGTATATAATTTCATAGTAGGTTTAGAACTCTCTTATTTAAACAAAAGGGGGAGGTGTTACGGGAGGTCCTCCCACTCCTCCAGCCTATCACCGCTGAGATACCAGCCCATTGGGGCGTGGTCTCTCTCCCTTTAAAAAAGCGGCCACTTCCCTCTCCTCTCTCTCTTCACTTCCTGCTCTGCCGGCGACTAGACATCCTTCCTGGTTACGCAGAGGGCTGACAGTGATCTGTAAGTTTTTTCCCCTTTAAATAAATACCACCCTATTAATCATAATTCCAAACTGGTGTGGCATTGTTTATGACTTACGTCTTAGGAGAGGCACAAGAACTCTGTACACAACTGAACCTTTCCCAGTTGCACTGATGGACTTACCACCTGGACAACAGCTACACATCCTTTCTGCATCAGTTTGCATATGACAGATGTCCGCTAAGAATCCATTATGCTTAAAGACGTGGTACCCAAGGTACTGCATTGATGTAGAAGCTGGAGGAAACTTCAGGAAATGGGACTCAGTAGGAGTGGGAGATCCTTACAAGTTTCTTTTGTGATCCTGTGTAGTATCTTTTTTGATAATTCCCAAGAGGCTAATCTGATAACAGGGATAAGCCTGTCCCTGCCTTTAATCTTTTACACCGTGGCCCTGTTTGAAGCTGCAATAACTTCCTAGCTCTTGAATGTCCTTCTTTCTACATTATGTGGTGACGCTTCCAAGTGGACAGTCATCACAGTGACTATAATTATATTGAGATAGACAGCCTTCAAAGCAGTGAATTCAGCATTTTTTCTTTATAAAGATGGTTATCTATGTAATTCTGTATTGCTATAGTAACAAGAGAAGACTTGGAAAAGCACTTTATATCTCTTCTCCCCTTAAGAGATGCTGTATGTGATCAACAGTGCTCATCCTGAGCCATTATAGATATCTATCATGACTTAATACTTTAGACATTGGTATCTATTAGGTATATTGCATTAGTCATTAAAGGATTCCGTAACAAAACACCATAGACTAGACAACTTAAGCAAGTGCTGGATGCTGAGACTTGGTATCATAAGGCCAGGAAAAATACGAATTACCCACCCTAGGCTTCTTCTTGGCTTATACAGAGTTCACTTCTTGATCTGTCTTCATACCAACAGGAGGAAGACCTCTGGTGTCTTTTCTTTTTCTTCTACTCTCCCTCTCCTCCTTCTTCACTTGTCAGTTGGAGTAAAGAGGAAATCTATCTTCTCAAAGTTATTTAACATTGGTTTCTTATTTACAAACTATTTCTGAATCTAGTTACTTTGGGGGTTAGAATTTAAACATTTAAACTTTTGGAGAAGGCCACAAAGATTTAGTTCATAAGATATAGTCATCTTATTAAGATTGTGTCTTTGTCAGATATTTTATCTCTGAAGATTAAGTTCTATGAAGTAAAATTTCACTAATAGGATGTCTAATTAAATGAATGGATAAAAATGTTTCTCCATGAGGAAGATATTGGCCTAGGACAAAATTATAATTGTATTTGGTTATATGATTCTTTTATAGTGTTATTGAGAACCAAGAGAAATAGCATCATATATGGGGAAATGAAAGCATGTAAGGGCCCCAGAACCAAGAAGATGATCCTGGGCTATGACTTCACCTCATTGGTTCATTATTTATTTCTTACACACTATCACATTTCAACCCCATAAGCTATTTAAATTTTATGTGCTGTGCATTGCATGCATTCTAGTATGGAGAAGTCATAAACAGTATGAATGCTAAAAAAAGCAAGTTCTCTTATTTCCAAATACTACATTTTATTTGCCCTAGTCATGACATTTAACCCAGGGCCCATAAATTTCATAATGGTATTCATGATCTCTGTCATCTTAACCTGATGATTTTATTAAATATTATCTTATGTCTTTGAGTTCTAATTTTTGAGGACACTCTGATACTTAGAAGAAGTGAAAAATAATTCTTGGTTTAATAACATCATTCCATGAATTTGTCCATAATATTTATAGACCCAAGTTGCTTCTGAAATCCTACTGACTGCATCATTCAAGACACCTTGAAAAACACACAGTACATCAATGCCCTCAAACAGACATAGACATCCAAGTAATAAAATGAAAATAACTATGGTCATTTCAAATGAAATTTCTTCTCATAACTTCGATTTACAATTACAACTCCAAGTCCACTAAGTCTAGCTACCTTCCCTCAGAGAATAAATATGTTTTAAAGATTCAAATGTGTCTGAACATACACCTTTTAAATGCCTATGACTAGTATCTCTCTTTAAAACATGGTCTAGTTCTTACCAATAATTTCACAAACTTTCTTATACCCTTGGCAGTTTTCACTCTTGAAATTATGCCCTACTTTTTCTTTCTTCTTCTCCCAGGACATGCCATCAGCTTACTCTGCAATTGAGATGAACATAGCACACTATGTAATTAACATTGCATTATATTTATTTCTTATTTAACTGGGTTTTTTGTAAAGTTCTCTGCTGACAACAAGGAAATGTTTTTATTCTTTTCAGTGAAATACCTATGCCCCTAGAATTGTGCCTAGCAAAGAGCAAACAATAAGTTAATACCTATTTAGTTATGCTTGATTTCATCATTATAAACTAACTCATTAAGTCATGTCACTCTTTGTAAATAAATGCTTCTTATATTCATAAACTCTCTGGTTTTCAATGTTGAAACTTGAAAATAGTTTTATCTGACTCCCCTCTAACTTAAACAGACAAGATAAAATGTTTCTGAAGACTGATTTCCAAAACTGTTTCGAAGACCCATGTAACTATAAACCAATGGATATTTTTTTCCCTGTCTCTTTTGCCCTCATGTGTCCACAACCACACTTACTACTTTCTACATAATCAATCACTCTATCAGTCTCCTTTATATAGCAGAAAACCCGGGTGCATTTGGTTCAAGATTTTTTTTCAGTGTACAGGGAAAACACTACTCTTTCAGGCCGAAACAGAACACAGACTAACGAGATTTGAAAAGTCTGGGAAGAGATTCCTTGATATCTCTTTTTGTTTCCTATCATTAGCTCAAGTCCTTGATTTTCTGATGTACCTTTATCTGATAGTATGCTTCATTTGTTTCCTGGGTTCTTAGCATTTTCTGTGTTTTGACTTTTATGTGTTTGCAGTGTGTGGGTATATGTGTGTGTGCACATGCATGTGTGCATGTGGTATGGAACACATGTGAAATTCAGAGGACCACTTGTGGGAGTGGGTTATGTTCTCACAGTATATTAGTTCCTAGGATGTATACAATTGGGTGGAGGCAAATGCCTCTACACACACACACACTGATCCACATTGCCAGTTAATGCTTTCTGAAGGCAGGCAGGTGAGGCTGATAAATCATAAAAACCTAAGTTGTCTAGCTATTAAGAAGGCCATAGCTAGTCAAAAATCTTATAAAACCCTAGACCCGTACACGTGTGGTGATCTAGCCATTCACAAGGTTGATACCTCAGCAACACAAACCCAGAAAGATAAACATGGTATGCACTCACTCACGAGTAGATACTAGGTGTAAATAAAGGATATTGAGTTTATAGGTCATGACAATAGAGAAGCTAAGTAACAAGGTGAAACCAAAGGAAAACATACATAGATCATCTGGAAAGAGGAAATAGACAAGATTGCATGACAAAATTGGGAGCATGGGGGTGGGGAAAGAAGGGAGGGCAGAAGGGGAAGCAGAGGGCAGAAGGGAAGGGTAGAGCAGAACTTGTGGGCATGGGACAGTCGAGATGGAGGAAGAACAGTGATGAGAGCAAGAAAAGAGCTAATTTGATTGAGGAAGCCATTATGGGACTAGCAAGAAAACTGATGCTAGAGAAATTCCCAGGAATCTACACGGATGACCCCAGCTAAGACCCTAAGCTTTAGAGAGAGGGGACCAGAACTATCGTTGCCCTATATTCAGACTGATAAATATCTTAAATATCACCATAGAACCTTCATCCAACAACTGATGGAAACAGGGCAGAGACCCCCACAGCAGAGCACTGGGCTGAGCTCCCTAAGTCCAGTTGAAGAGTGGGAGGAGTGAGAATATGAGCAAAGAGGTCAAGACCATGATGGGGACACCCACTGAAACAGTTTGCCCAAGCTAATGGGAGCTCACCAAATCCAGCTGGAGAGAGAAGTTAAACAGCATAGGTTTAAACTAGTCAGTCAGAATGTGGGTGACAGTTGTATGGTTGGGCCAGACTGGGGGCCACTGGCAGTGCATGAGGATTTATCCCTACTGTTGGTACTGGCTTTTTGAGAACCTATTCTCTTTGAATGAATACCATACTCAGCATATATATAGTAGGGGAGGACCTTGAACCTTGCCCAAAGCAGTGTGCCTTACCCTCTCTGAGAAGTTAATGAGGAGTGGGTGGGGGATAGGTGAAGAAAATAGGAGGAGGGGAGGGAATAGCAACTGGGATTGGTATGTAAAATGAAAAGAAGAATCTTTTGTTTCCTTTAAAAAAATAGAATACAATAAAATAAAAAAGATTGATACTGTAATGATCTGTCCTGTCCCTTTAAGAGACAAGCCCTGCCCACTCCCTCTCCTATCTGCTGAGGCAGGCAAATCTTCCTTCCTGCTTATAGGCTGAGTTCCTTCCTTTTCTGGCTCTCCATGGGGAGGCAGCTTCTACTTCCCTCCATTCTTCCAACTTCTTCCCTTCCCTGTTTGTCTCTTCTTGTGGCCTGCTGCAACCACTAGGATAACTGCACCATCCCTGCTTGGGGCTGACTGCACTCAGGACCTGTTGTTCGCTGCCTGCTGGGGGTAACTACAGTGCTTCGGCTGTTGCAGCTGCAGGGGATCTGCAGAATTTTATTTTTACCACTACATTGGTGCCCTTAGACTAGAAAGGTTCTCCTGCCCAGACCTCCTCTCCCTGGGTCGGGTTCTGGAACCGGGTATTTTTTCCACAACAACCATGTGTTCCATATGCCTGAGCACAATTTCTACACACACCACTGGCTTCATGGTGAGTTTCCCCCATTCTGTTCAGCTTAATCATTTCTCCAAGCCCTAGGAATTAACTGTTGAGATCTGGCAATCTTCTGGTGTTCCCAGAAATGGGGGGACTGCCCACAACCACTTTCTTTAAGGCTACAGGTGAGCCTTTCACTGAGATTCATCTCTGGATTGCTTCTCTTAGCTAAAATTGGGTTTAGACAGCTTGGGGCAGGTCCTCCCATAACTGGGGGCAGGGTCCCTCAGATTCTGACTCTTGGGAGAGAGAAGGAAAAGGGATTCAGGATGCAAGCAGGAAGAAAGATCTACCTGCCTCAGCGGATGGGGGGGGCAGGGTTTTTCTCTTAAAGGGACAGAACAGATTATTACATTCCTATCTCTTTTTTATAATAAAAAGGCAGGAGGTTAGGCACCACAGGTTAAAGGATTCTCAAAACTGCTTATTTGTGGGACCTGAGAAGGCTGGGTGCTAGTCACATCCTGGGGTAGTTTTTCTCTTTGTTCCTGTCCAGTGCTTGTGGTATGGAAATGTCTGGTATCTCTTATACCTGCTTAAGTTATTGGCAGAACAGAGGGCAAAGTTAAGTTAAGGAAGAAATACTTTTAGGTCCAGGGAATTGAGGGGAGTGTATTTGATCTGTTTATGGTGGATCCTTCAATTTGGCTCACTAGAACTCACAAGAATTGTTTGGGTTTTTTAAAACAGACGTTTTTGACATATACATTATATAAACAGTAGCATATTTATGTCGGAATGACTGTGACAGATTTTTTTGCACAAGGAAAAGTATTTTTAAGACTATGGAAGGCAGAATGAGAGAGAAATGTGATAACTTGTATTTGTCCTCACACCTTTATAGATTGCAGGTCTTGTATTTGTAATTTACTGAAATTAGTTTGGTGAGGTTGTCTGTTTAAACTGAAAAAACCCCTCAGATGTCAAACTGTATCAGAGATCTTTGGGAAGAATAAAATTTTACTTGAATTACTGATTAAAAAAGAGAGAGAACTTACTTGATTGGCATGTAGGACTCTTCGGGGTTCTCCATGGTTGCTGAAGGGTTAAGCTGACCAGAATGGGAGAAACTCATAAATTGTATGGAGAAATCCTGCTCAGGCATATGAACGATGTGGTTCTTGTGGAAAATACCCAGTGACAGAAGATCATCCCGAGTCTCACGGAACCAATATAATGCTAAAAGTAAAATGCTGTGCATCTCTAAGTGGCTGCAGTGGCAGAAATGCTGCAGGTTTCCCAAGTGGTGGCAGTGGGCAGTAGATGCTGAGAGCAGCCGGTCGCAGGCAGGGTTAGTGCAGTCCTTGAGTGTCTGCAGTGGACTACAAGTCCCAGGCGATGAGCCATGTGGTGGGTGAGAGACCTCAGTGGGGCAGCCAGTCCCACAAGGAGAGAAAAACAAATGGACACACTGCAAGAACATAGCACAGGTCTCCAATAGCTGCTGGTCCTGGGCAGGGAGCCAGGAGGCAGGCAAGAGACAAAGACACATCCTAGCACAATTAGCTAAGAAGTTGCTCTAAATCCTATATATTTATATTCCATTATATGTTCCATTATTTTATGCTGCATTATATGTTCCAATATCTATTCTGGCATTCTGATTTTTTTCTTTCAGATTAGCACACAAATTTATTAATTTTTTTTTGTTGTTTGGAAAAAAAAGAGACAAAGACATGGATTGGTACACCACGAAGAGTGAGGTTGGATATTTATTTAGTGGGTTATGGAGGGGAAAGGGGATAAAGGAAGAAGGGGAGATGGGGAGGGGGAGAGAGAGAGAGAGAGAGAGAGAGAGAGAGAGAGAGAGAGAGAGAGAGAAACAGAATAGGAAAAAGGAGAAGTGGGGAGAAATGGGAAGAGACAGAAGCTGCCTCTTCAAGAAGGATACAGAAAAGGAAAATAGTCAGGCTGCAAGCAGGACAGAAGATCTACTGGCCTCAGTGGATGGGGGAGGGAATAGGTGGGGCTTGTGTCTTAAAGCAACAGGACAGATCATTAAAGATACCTCAGTCAGAGATCGAGCTTTCCCTGGAAAATATGGGGAAAATGCAAAAGACATTTAGTTAGAATCTGGGTGTAAACCCTTTCTCAAATAATCACCAAATAATTGACTAGAGTTAGTTTTTTTTTAATGTTTGTTTGCTTTTTCTGTTTCTGTTTGTTTGTTTATGAAATAGCAACAGTAGTGTCTACTCTTGCAGAAGTTAGGAGATAAATGCTTCTGGCAAAACTTTGTAAAACATAAAGTCAGGCCTGAATTTCAGAAATTGTATTCTAGCATATATTAAGGGTTCCTTAAAAAGTTAGTACATAATCATAAACCATGGCTAATTAAACAACAAAAAATTGATTCCTGAAAATTTATTGTGTTTAATATGCATAGGGGACTTAGATCAGCAGTTAGTGGATATAAGAAATCTTTGTCTCCAATAGAATTGTTCTAAAGCATATTTATGGTGATGGCCACATAACTTATAAATTTACCTAAAATCAATGAATGCTGCCATCTGCTATATATGAATTATATATCTAAATATTTTATAGATCTAAATTATAGATCTAAAATATGTCTTAGTTGGTCACATATACGAAATATATTTATTTTGCATTAAATGTGGGGCTGTAAGTTATTTCTGACTCTATCCTGTAATTTTTCTCCTGTGCTTATTCAAAATATTACCCAAAAATAGCCCAAAATTGAATGAAAATTAGGTATTGATCCTATTAATCTTAAATGAGAGATTTTCCGACACAAGTCAGTCCCGGAAAGTGAGGTTATTACTGTGAAATTATTCTTTTTGAAATTAGTTTATACCATTTACCACCTACCCAATGTGGGCTACTGTAGAGTACACACTTTCATAGCTTTTATAATAAATTAGTATCAGGAAGCGTCTACCTTAAAACCAATAGAGGTAAATATTAAATGACGTAAGTTTTAACATCTGGCATAAAGAGATACAATAAAAATATTTCAAAATATTTTACTCTAGTCCTAAGGGATCACTCTCAATAAGATTATTTATTAAGCAGTGATACTTCAAAAGTTAAAAACAAAAAATTTAATTAAGATAAATTATTTGTCTTTAAAATTTTTTGAAGTTTTTTTTTAAAGAAGCTTGTTTCATTTAACTCAGATTAGTTACTGAAATAATTTTTTGAATGAGGACCACCATTAGAATTTATGATTAAATTGAAGATAACAAGATGCATAATTCACTAACACTTCATGCAGTGAATCAATTAAGCAAGGGACATGTTTGCAAATCAAAACATGAGTGTATTTTTATGATTGTTTTTAAAGAAGTAACTGTTGGCACAGATCCCAGGCTCTACAATCAGAATAGAAATTAAGGCAATTAAAGTCTCATTGAGAATTATCAATAGTAATATATCATAAACAGGGGAACTCACATGCTGTCTTTATATCATAATATAATAAAAAACTAAAATTGCAGAGATTTCTAATCTGTTCTGTTTCACTTCCTGTTAGCAATGTATGCAAGTTAGTAAATTAAGTCAAATAAGAAACACAAAAGTCAAATGACCATGAACAAAATGATGTGATAATGACATCTCCATTCTGCATTTGTCTCTGATTCAGAGATACAATATTGATAGGAATTATCTTAATTCTCTCTCTCTCTCTCTCCCTCCCTGATTTCTTGCTTCAGCCTATCTATTGCTGTGTTACTGAGTTAGCTTCTTTGTTAAAATGTACTTGCATCATTTCCTTCCATTCCTTTTCCTTCTGAAACTCTTCCCATGTCCTTGTTCAAGAATTCCTTGCCTTGTCCTTACACACACACACACACACACACACAGCTGGCTGCATTTGTTTAGTGTTGCTTGAATATATATGATTTCAGAGCTGACTACTCAGTAATCTGTCATCAATAAGGGAAGGGTTTTTTTTTTTTTAAGGTAATGCTTGCTTCTCTCTCACTTACACATGTTGTTTTTATATATGGGCTATACTTCTATTAAATTGGCATAATATTCATATTGTGTATTTTTAAAAGGTCATTTAAGTACTTAGGAATTTAGTGTGTATATTCAATTATTAAATAGTATTTCACATTTGAGCTAACAAAATTAATATATTGCCATTCTCAAAGTTTATAAACTCCATGTTTCTCCACATGAGGTCAGATCCATTAAATATTTAATGTAATGTGTGTGCTTATGTTGCCTACAGAATATGTAACCTCTGCTCCTTTCCATTTCCAGAAGAGAAGCATGCTTAGCCTTCTGCTCATCTCTTACTATTTGTCAATGAGGAAAGAACTTCTCACTTGGTTGTGGGACGATGAAGTCATGCATAAAATCTCTTGATTACCATAATTCCAATGCTAAGTATCTGGTAGAACTGCAAACAGTATCCTCTTTCTACTGCCATCTTTCTGAAGGAGCCAGAAGAGAAGTCTTAGTAAAGCTTATTTGGTCTCATCTAATATTTTTTGCATTATGACCAGGAACATGAAAGAGGCTCTTTTACTAAGGCCTGTCCTGAAACATCCAGTATATATTGTTAAGAATAAAGATGTCTTCATCTCCATTTACATGACTCCTTTGTGGCTACAAATTTTTTGAGCAGGAAAATCACCATATTCCCTTTTAAACTCTAGGAAGCCTTAATATTCTATCTACTCTGCTTGGCATGGAATGAGAAAAAGTGATGAAAGAAAATCAAAGTTCTTTTTGTCATTGTACCACCAAATATTAAAGAATCTAACTGGTCTCTGTGTTCCAGCACACAAAAGCTAAATCAACCCTTCACATTATATTAAATGTAAAATGGGGGAAGGTGGCTTTTAGCCAACCGGGAATGTTGAAAACTCTCCTTCCATTCAAACAAAATTCCACCATGAATTGCCAGCTTTAGAAATTCACTTAGGTCAATAAAGAGTGTATACTTTCTATAATACAGTTCACATGAGATTGAGAAATTATGCAGGTAGAATAGAAGTATATAGGAAAATACTCAAACAACATGTGGCTATGGCGGGACAGCTGTTTGGTGAGAAGAGTGATCCTGTAGCAAACTCAAACTGCAGGAGGCTAGTGAGGAAAAAAAATCAGAGACATCAGCCTGTCTTTCATGAAGCTCTCTGGCTGGGAAACTGAAAATGACAGCTTTGCGACTGAATTCATTCTGAAAAAAAAAAAAACCAAAAAAACAACAACAACAAAAAACACTTCAGGAAAGATTTCTCATTCCAGATCCACAGAACTTCTTAAATATACACTCTGTCCAATTATTCTCCATCTTACACCGTAGCTGATGAAACTTCTCTGGTCACCAAGGTAAAAGCAAGGCAGAATTCCTCTGCCACTCTAGTCTTAATGTAGGGAAGGTGTCAGGTAACTAACTTTTTCTGTAGTTTTCATCTACTGATTCTTTCTTTGTCCAGATAAATATGTCTTTCTTGTTTCATCAAAATACTTCATCTTTTTCTTTTAATAAAATTCATATATAAACTATAAGTTTCACTTGAGCAATGTGATGGCTCTGACTCCTAGGAATAAAAGCACCTCCTTCAGAAGTACCAATGCGTAATTTTATGATACATAATTCATTTTAATGGTTGACACACATCAAAATTTGACCATCAAAGCCAAATACCATAACATTACTCTGTACAATATGTATTATTAATCACATTTTCCAAGTTTATAAACTGAAGCAAATGTTGTATTCACAAAACAGTATTGTTCAGAATATAGTCACCTCCTACTGAAAGGTATTTGACAGATTTTATATATCAAAATAACAACACAAATTCGCCCAATGTGAAATTATGTGGCAAATCACATGACTTTTAGAGTTTGTTCTATCTCCATGTGATCCACAATTCTCTCTATATATTTTGGGCAAATTTGACATCTTTTATACTGAGTCTTTCTCTATTTTTTCTGCAATATAAGAAACAATCCCTTCAAGTTGTATTAACTTCAACATCTCGTTGGTGAGGGGATGACTAGATCCCTGTGTGTGATTCGGACACTTCCTTCTTTGTGATCCTTGTATCCATCCTTGTCGTTTAACGTATGGCACATTGTAGACTGTATCTCCCATGGTATTCCTCAATAGAATCTGGGCTAATTTGGAGAAAACTAATGTGAAACGATGGGAAAAAGCATGAATCAAATAGCAAATGTTTATCAAGCATGCTGATAAATCTTTATAGATTCTTTCCCGTGTTTTCATCTGTTGTTCAATAAGTCACAAAGTAGGTATTTTGATTATTAGATGAACAATTCAAGTCTACATACTTTCACAATTTGTAATTAAGAAAGTTAACCCAAGATACTTATAATGTTAAACTTGAGAGCATAGGTTCTTTTTAAAAATATCCTTTCTGTTTCATCTCGGCTCCTGGAACAATTCTTGGCATATATTTAATATTCAAGAAATATTAGGCAAATAACATAAGTTATTAGTATTATCAAGCACTGTTAAAGTAATTATATCTTTGTACTCCGTGACCAGTATGGATAAATAAAATATTTCTATAGTAGTACTGTCTATTATCAATATTATCAAGTTATTTAAAGAACAGTCTTTTCAAAATAGATGGCATGATTTCATAGAGAATTGAAATAGTAAAGGAATATTAAAATTAACCTTGCAGCTTTCTACAGGGCCAAAAGGGGGAAAACACGGAAGTCCATGACCATCTTTAATTTTGTTTGATTGCTGGCATTTTCCCAGGGAATATTCAGATTGATAGTTAGAAGGACCATTACAAATATTCTGATCCTTAAGTAATTAAGTGCCACAGAAATTGTTCTTCTTAGGTTCATTTCCATGCTATGAGTGTTCAAATAAACTTTATGTTTACATCTAAGCCCCAGTTTTATGGAGCAGTAATGAAAGCGGAGCCAGAACTTGAGCATAAAGGGGGGAACTGATGCATTAACTTTTAAAGCTCTTGTTTTCCACCCAGTTCCACTATCCTTATCTTTATTAAAGTAGCCATATTAGGTTATGTAGTTAACTTTTATTGTTTTGCTTTATTTTGGAAGGGAAATGTGGGGGGGGGGGTAGTTTTTCTTCTGAATTCCTGAGATGGAAGAGAAATAAGTTGACAGGTATGCATGTAATGTCTAAACTCCAGGCTAGACATCTGCTTCTCTTTTTCTTTGGAAGTCAATTTAAAGGGCTTATGTTCTGCGCATTTGTAAGCAGCTCCAGGCTGAAGTAGTGTTTAATGCCCACCTGGTACAAATGTCCCCACCAGTTATGGACTTGAAGATGATGCTCCTTATATAAAGCTCCTGCTTTCAATAAGGTGTACGCAAGAGCATTTGTTTGGAAATATAATGAAAATGAAAGGCACACAAATCCAAAAGAAAGAAAACAAATTGTTGGTTTTCTGATAACATTGAGTAATGTGTAAAAACACTAAAAAATTCTCCCCCAATCCTTTTCTGAACTAGAAAACAAATTCATTTAAATTAAAGCCTACAGAATCAACATAAAATTCAGTACCATATTTGTACAAAAACAAGAAAATCTCTGAAGTAGAAGTTCAAACATCCTACTAAATGTTATAGGATCTTTAAAACATCAAAATACTTTTGAATAGATTTAAGTTAGGGAGTAACTTTTCTACATTCTAAAATGCATAAATTGGTGATGAAAGAAATCGAAGAAGACACAAGTGAATGAGTAATAGTCTGTGTCTATGGTGCGTACTAGGCCTACTAGAATATATACATGAAATAAAGCCCCTTACAGATTCAAGGCAATCCTTCTCAAAATTCCAGTGACTTTTTTATAGAACTAAAAATAACAATTTAAAATGTCTTTGCAACCACAAAAGATTCCAAAATGGTCAAAACAATCTTGAATGAAAACTGACAAGAAAAACAAAGTTGCCTGGAAAATATCAGTCCCATTATCAAAGTGTGTTTCTCTGCATATAATAAACAATTGCTAACTAGAGTTAAAATATCAAAGAACAGATAGAAAGAATACATATTTTCTGGCACAAATACAGTTCAATGGATAAAGTCCTTGCTGAGCAAATGGAAAAGCTTAAATTCTAATCACCAGAACCCAGGTAAAGCCTTATGCACTAATTTGCATATGTAATCCCATCATTACTACAAAGGCTACAGACATACACAGAAGATAGACATTGTGCTTTGTGCTTTTAAACCAGGTATGATGGAGGGGAAGACAGAGATTCTTGGGGCTCACTGTTGAGCCAGTTTATTCTCTACTTGGTAAATTCCAGACAAGCAGGAAACCTTGTTTAAAAGATGGACTGGAAGAAAATGTTTCCTGAGAAACTACATCTGAGTTTGTTCTCTGATTTCCATATATAAATATGCGCACACTTTCCCCTCACCACATGCATATACAGAGAGTCACACACATATAACTGCACACATGTGCATACAGTTTAAATTTAATAAAATATATTTAATAAATTGATAGTTTTCTCAAGAAAGTAAACTTCTAATTAAATAACAACTGATTTCTCTAGATTAGTAGATTAAAGAACAATTAATTGAAAGACAAAACAAAACAACACAAAACAAAACATAAAACCTGCCAAGGTCAACTTCTATTAGGAAAAATAAGTTCATTTTAAACAATCCCAGTAAATGATAGCAAAAGCACTCACTAAAAGAGTAAAGCAATGAAGTTTGTCTCTGAGAGTTTAAATTCTGGGTGAATTCTAAAGCAAACTTGGCTACAGATATACTGTTAGTTCCCAAGGGAAATCAATACTCTTTAGAAAGGAAAATACATAACAGCTTTCCTTCTCTTTTTTAACAAAAACTGAACCCAAGTCTTCCATTAGGAAGCGCAGAAGTATTGCAGTCCTAGAATGACTGGAGATAGCTTCACAGGAACAAAGGCAAACACAGCGGCAGGGAAGTTGGCAGAAGTTAACTCCATCCACACTTGAAAGGACTAGGATTGAACATTTCCATGCTGTTTGGATTTCTACAGAAACCTGCTCCCTCTGAAAGCATACGTATCTATTTTGAAGTTTTATCATCATCCGTACCAGGGATTCATTTGAATCAACAACATGAAACACAACCCTCGCTTTGCAGTGAAATACATTTTTATTCTTTTGGACAATTTTTGCATTTAAATTTCAATGAAATCTCAACAATAACTTTTTATTTTCCAATATTAGATAACAATGAAAATGCAATTGCTTCAATAAACTGCTTGCATTTACAAGAGTTTACTGGGCAAGTCCACGCATAATGGTTTTTAAGTGCCATATCACCCCTGGGCTCTTCTGCTATGATCATTGCAATCCATGTAATATGATGTTAAATGAATATTTAGAAACTTTAAAAAAGAACACAGATCCAAAGGAAGCCAGGTCCATGCTTAGGAGTCTTAAGTAGGAGAGGTAAAAACATTTTCCAGTTCCTGGGAACTGGGAAGCAAGATGACAATTTGTATAAATTGTATATGCATGAATTTCAAATCAATTTTAACTTCTGCTCATAGAAGAATGAAACTCTCTCTGCTTTTCTCCTTCCTGTCAGTTTAACTCTGTTTCTTTAAGTCTCCATTGGTACCTCATCTTTTATTTCAATTCCTTTCTGCCTTGTTCCTCAAAGCAATGCACAGTGAATTTTTCCAAAATCTTGTGCGTTGTTTCCCTATGAGTGTTACAGAATGACAATTGTCAGAGAGAAAGGTTCAAGGACAGAGCCAGGACTTAGAATATAGACATCCTATTCTGCCTTCTTACTTGATGTACACAGACATACTTCATTCCCCCATTTACAGAATAACTGCAAAGACCATTCTTCTCCTTCAGTAGGGCATCTGAAACCACAGTTTTGCTTCTTGGGTATCACTCTCTTTCTTGCTCAGGTTTACCTCAGAGCTCAAAGAAATATTTGCAGTAATTTGAAGTAGAATTCTACCTGAAGAGCTGTTTCTGAAAACCTAGTTGCATGTACCTTAATTTTAAAGAATCAAATTTTTGTGTAATGATAACACAGCTTCTACTTTTTTTTTTTTTTTTTGGTTTTTCGAGACGGGGTTTCTCTGTGGCTTTGGAGCCTGTCCTGGAACTAGCTCTGTAGACCAGGCTGGTCTCGAACTCACAGAGATCCGCCTGCCTCTGCCTCCCGAGTGCTGGGATTAAAGGCGTGCTCCACCATCGCCCTGCCGCAGCTTCTACTAAGATACATACAAAGGCAAAGTAGGAAAAATATAAAAATCAGATCAAGTGGAACCTGCCCTGTACAGCAAAGTATACAAAATGCTAGGGAGGAATTTGTTGTTTGACTCCTATGAGATCTTCTCATGGCATGCTACCATTTAAAGCAATGATGAAAATTTAAAACATATTCTTCAGATAGTATTTCTTTTGGTAATAAACTGGTCTAGATTCATGAAGCATACATTTTCCAATTCTACACCAGAGATTGAAGACGAGCAATGTTTGGTCCAAATATATTTAAGATTCATGTAATATACAGAGACTGGCAGACAAAAATGCAAACAAATAGCTGTGAAATTGAATTAATGTGATAAATGGGAAATATGTAGTGAGTAATAATCTAAGGGATAATAGAAGTAAGTGATAATGCTGTGGGATAATGCTTTTATACACTGTAAAGATTTGTCACCCATATTAGCTTAATAAAACATTGATTGGCCAGCAGCCAGGCAGGACATAATGGGCGAGGTGACCAGACTAAGAGGATTCTGGGAAGAGAAAAGGTAGAGACACAGTCACCAGCCAGATGCAGAGGAAGGAAGACGAGAATGCCTAAATAAGAAAATGTACCAAGCCATGTGGCTGAACATAGACAAGAATTATGGGTTAATTTAAGCTGTAAGAGGTAAGTTATAATACACCTGAACAATAGGCCAAACAGTTTGTAGATAATATAAGCCTCTGTGTGTTTCTTTGGGACTAAATGGCTGCAGAACTGGGCAGGACAGACATTTCTCTCTACAAAGGACCTTCTTTAGTAATGACAAGAATATAGTGTTGGAAAGAATACAGGTAAAAAAAATAAAAACGTTATTGAAAATATATACACCCCAGAAATAGTTTTCAATTTACTAGTTTCCAATTTATTAGTCAGTAATTAAGGTCACAGAAAGCTGAAAACTGGAAAATAGGACTTAACCTTTATCTTCAAAAAGCAAAATTCTAAATCCTAATCTTCTTGACAAACTATCATATGGAATGTCTGTCTCTCAGAAGGTCTCAGAAGTACATATGTATTTTACAGACATTAAGAAGTCTCAGAGAAGAGATTCTTGTTTGCTTTGGCTTCCCCAGAAACATATCTCTGCTCTCAGAACTCTTATGTGTTGACAACTCTTGATAACACTGAGAAATTGTGTTTTTTGTGTATCTCTGATACTGCAAGAACTGAGAGATGTAAAATGTAATGTTTATTTAGAGAATAACTAAATTAATGAGGATATACATAATCTCAGTAATCTTCAAACATAAAATGATGGTACATTAGTCATAGCTCCCCAGTAAGATATAACTTATAGGATATTGATAGGTAAGTAGCTAGGTAGGTAGGTATATTGACAGACAATAGACACATAAATAATTAGAAGATATAGATAAATTATATAGTTGATAGGTAGATCATAAATAGATGATAGGTAAGAAAAATGACTAATCACAACAACTTACACTATTATGAAAGCTCTGTATCCCATATCATAACAGAAACATAAGAATCTTGTGGTATCACTTGCATGACTCTGAAACAAATGAAAGTCAGTGGTATAGTTTCCAATGTGGGGCTCATGGCCAGAGAATAATGAATACCAATGGCTGGAAAAGATGGATGTGCATGCTCAACCAGGCAGGCTGATCTAATCAGTCTTTCTCCATCTTTTCTTTCTTTGTTTTATTTTGTTCATACACACAACAGGTTAGGAGGTGTCTAGTCATGTTAAAGAGAGCCATCTCCATCCTTTAACACAGTAGTCTAAGGGCTAATCTTTCCTTCAACGCCAACACAGGGGTAGATTTCAAGAGGTTTAACAGTATATCTGGGCATCTCATGAACAATTCCCAGATGATAGAAAAAGTAACAATTCCTTCAAAACATACTAGAGCTGGATCAGTATTGTTCTCTTTAGAATTTATTTGAGAATCTAGGGGGTCTAAATGACAGGATTTCTAAAGCTAACCTAATGTCTGTATATGTACACCATTCCTCAACTTCTGCCTATGCCCACCTGAAGGTAGTTTCTGTGATCTGGTGAGTAATATACCCAACATAAATAAGATTCTAAAACCCAAAATCATGAGGACTTAAAGCAGTGAAGAAGGGAAGTCCTCTGTCTCCCTTGAACACATGACTACAGTAAGCCTGGGGAATATATTTGAAGATAAAGGTGGGGCAGCAATCACACTCATATTATATCCAGTAAATACAGTCATTACACCTACTAATTGATAAATTGGAGAAATTTTACCATCTTGTGAAGGAATCAATATCTGAGAAATTAATATTTCTCTTGATTTTCTCCTTAAACAGTCAGATGCACATTTTTTCTCTTTGCCCTTTCCAAATCTTCAGTCTGTTGGTCATTAATGCTGGCTGTTTATATTCTTTCTTGACCAAGAACACATTCCCAAGAAACTGGTGGTGAAAAACACCTCTGTACAAAATTATATTTGCTTGAAATCATTCAGTGAGCCTAAACTGCTTACCAATCAGTACTTCTCCAATTTGTCTCTCAGAAAATAATGGATCTCCTTGGAAATCCCTAACTTTCCATTCTACCATTTCTTTTCTATGATTATATTTGATGGCCATGAGTTAACCAATCACAGTAGAGTAAGTAATGGAAAACAACAGTGAAGTAAAATAGGTTTCAAAAGGCATGCTGGCAATGTGAAGACCACAATAGTCAATTTCCTTTTTCACTATACAGTTAATATCCATTGTTTACAGTCTTCACTTCACAAGATGCTTTTCTAGAGAAATTGCACTACCAGTTTGATTCTTAAAGTGACAAATCACTGATCATGATACTTCTTAGCCTCTAAAATGGTGTGACTACTCTTTCCACCAAACTTAACAATTCTACACTGGGAATTTTCAAATTTTATTTCTGTGCAGGCATCCACATTTTATCTTTCATTTAACAGGAATATTTTCTTCTTGGGTCTTACGAACTGATGAGCAATAAATGTTAGCACAATAGTCTTTTGGCTCTAAAGTCAATGTTCTTTGTGATGGAACACTTTTTTGTTTGTTTTTGTTTTTGTTTTGTTTTGTTTGAGACAGGGTTTTTCTGTAGCTTTGGAGACTGTCCTAAAACTAACACTTGTAGACCAGGCGGGCCTCAAACTCACAGAGATCTGCTTGCCTCTGCCTCCCGAGTGCTGGGATTAAAGGCATGCGCCACCACCGCCAGGCATGATGGAACACTTCATAACTGCATCATGCTTTGTGTTCTGTGGGCTGTGGGCATTTTGCCACAGTTAAATTCTGTTGGACATAAAATAGATCACGGGATGAAAAGAGGTCAAAATAAGAGAGAAAATTTAATCTCCAGGGATACTCAAAGTTACTTTATTTTGGATACTAATCCATACGAGCTGTATTTTTTTTTAATAAAAACTATCCTGTTCCCCATATGCTTAATAGGTGTTTATGGTTTTTGCTGGATATACAGACTTCTTTTATTCTGAGTAGTGATTCTTTTGCTTAACAAAAATAAATGTATAATCTCAAAAAAAAAAAACTTTGACCAGCATAATGTCTTTTTTCAATGTAAGTGTAGTTATAATCTATACAATAAATAAAATAATCCTAAAAATAATCCTGGACAGTTACACAAAGGTCTCTGTACCATCGGGGCATCTATCTTCAGCCTACAGGCCCATAGTATCCTCCAGACTTTTCTACAAAGCAGGAAATTTCAAAGACAGTTCTGCATATATTGGCAGTTTGTCAGTTACTTTCTTCTGTGTCCTGAATGTACCTGGTAGACTGTTTCATGAAGAAGGAACCCTGAAGGCCCTTTAGGCAAGTTCAGCAGTCATTTCTCTATGGGTCCTGCATGTCTAGTTCGTCAAGCAGTCCAGACAAGAGCAGGTTTTTGTTCAAATGGTTAAATATCTCCCCAAGTCTTTGATGCCCATCCTAATCTTGAAATAGATTTGTGCAGCAGGAACAGATGTGTCTCATTGTCATGAAAAGTCTAAAGTCACATAATTTAAACATTTTAAATATTATATTCTGGAGGTCTCTGAAAGATTTCAAGAATATCTATCTGAAATATATTTCTCTATATTTAGAAAACCTATCTAACATGATTATATGCTTGGCTATTATAGATGACTATTTACCTATATTTTTTAATTATACATTACATTTTTAAATGGGCTGCACAAACACAATACCGTAATCAAGAGCAGAAATATACATAAAACAAAACTGATCTTAAACTTGTATTAATAGACCTAGATCCATACAAATGCAAAGTATTTATTTTTATATCATATTCCCCTTTAAATGCAAACAAATATTTATAAACAATATTTTGGCATTTGGGTGTAGTTCTCTCCAAACTCCTTCTTGATTTTTGTTGGGCAAAGTAACTTTGGGGGGTATCCACTGTGATTTTCGAATGGTATTGGTCCATTAAACCATATTAGTCTGGGATGACTTCACAGGTTCTCATCCTCTGTGGAAACAAAGGAAGGACATCTTTTCCAAAGCAACATATCATTAGACTCAAATTCTGAAGTCAAAGTATATATGTTAATTACTTAGCTCTTTCACAGTCAAAAAATTCAAAGAAAACACAATAATATACATATTCCAGACTTTCTGTGTATTTTCCATCTTTATGTGGCTTATTATTTTTTACTCTATTACTTTTTGATATTAATTTATTATCTTTACTCCTTTAATCTATGACTGTCTTACTCTGTCTCTTTAAAGACATTTTTTTACAAACCATTTACTTTCTTTTATCTCTACCTTCTCTCTCCCAAGTCTATGTAGATTTTTTAAATACACTTTGTCTCATTTAGAGATCTTTTATGTCTGAATCTGTCCTTATTGTGTGCCCATAATCGTTTTTTTACCAGGGTTAAGTGCGTCTTAAAAACATAAGCAGTAGGCTTGCTAGGGCAAGCAAGGCCCTACCTGCTTACTCTGCCCAGTCCAAAATGGAGGAGCTGTTTGTTGTCTCTGAGAGCCATCTCACAGCCCCATCTTGAGGTACACAGTCAGTCTCATCTTGAGGTATACAGTCTGTCTATGTTGCCATTATGCAAGTTGTAGCACTCTGTTCACAAACCCCATTTAAATGCTTAGCTTCCTGAATGAGCCAGAGGTCACCCTGACAGCATGGCCCAGAAAGCTGGCATTTCAAAACCACATGGCTTTTTCTATACTGCTGAATCAGAGAAACCTCTCTTAAAGAAGCTGCAGCATGTTACCAGCAAGCAGAGCCTACCTGAATAAAATGCAGCTAAATTTTGTTTTTCAATGTCTAAAATTCCTTCCCAAGTTCACTAAGGAGTGCCAGTTTGTAGTAGGAGGCAGCTAGTGTGTTCCTGGTCACCCTCCACTTGTTCACTTTTCGGCAGCCCAGACTCCCAAAATAATCACACAGAAACTGTATTCTACCCTATCAGGCAAAGCCAGTTTCTTTATTCATAAACCAATAAAAGCAACACATATACAGAAGGACTTCCTACATCGCACTTGTTCCTCAGTACTAAAGTCTGAAACCTAAAACCTGGTTGTGTTCTAAGACGTGATTTCAGAGCTTAAGAAAAAATCTTTCTTGTCTCTTCCAGCTGGTACTATTTTCTAGCATTTCTTCCTTCCCCATTTCTAAAATGACCCTTTTAATCCCATGGCCACTTCCTCTCTGTGTGCCTCTTCTCTTATTATTTTCTCCTGTTCATGTTTATAAAGACAGATATCCCAATGGGTTAGACATACTAACTACCTCACATTGACTTAATAACTTCTGAAATGAGTACTTTTCAGCTACAGTCACTTTCTGTGAACTTTTGTGAGATGCAATACAATTTATAACCCTAGCCTGAGGATGCAGAGCTTCGATGTAGAAAACCAATAGCCTATCTAATCCAACTCTTCTCACTTGAGCAGATAAACACTTGAAAAAATGTAACATTTGTAATATTTATTGTTATTTTTATCCAACTTCACCATAAATCTACAAGGGAAGGCTGAGAATTGATAGTTTAGTCAAACTTCTCTTTCTTCTGAGATTTTCCTCAACCTCAGTAACTTCTTATAGTGTTTATGTTTCATAACCTAAAGGCAGATATAAAATGCTACTTTTTATGTTTGTATCTATGTCTCTGAATGATGTTTGAGCACTTCAAAATGAACATATTATAAATCAAATGCCAAAAATACACACGCAAAGCAGTTTCTCCAACCAGGTTTTATCCATTATTCCCTGTCAATGACTACATATATCCCATTGTTCCACGAACTTGTCCTTCTCTGTTCCCATGCTTTTAGACATAATTTCATTTTTTGCAGTGTTAAGATATTTTGGAGAAGCGAAGAAATACCTAATGATTTCTGTCCTGTAAGTACAATAAACACGAAAGCTTAAAAATAGGGAGTCTGCATGAAATCAGACAGAAATACAGAGAGAAAATAAAAACAAGGAAACACTTTACTACCAAGCAAGAGAAAGTAAGTCCACCCCTGACACTGGCTGGAGTGTTAGAACCTACAGACTGTATGTCCCAGGGACTGAGGATAAGAACCCAACACAGCTGGAGGGGAACAAATCCATGTAATGATGACTAACAATTTTATACTATATTCATAGATTGGTGTCTAGCCCTATAGTCATAAGAGAGTCTTCATCCAGCAACTGAGGGCAACAAATGCCAACTCACAGCCAAACAATGGGCTGAACAAGGGAATTCTGCAGAAGAGGAGGAGAAAAGATTGTAGGAGACAAAGGGGTCAAGGACACCACAAAAAACCCACAGACTCAAATAACCTAATCAACTGACAGAGACTGAATAGACTTCCAGAGAATCTTCAGGGGACTGACCTAAGAATTCTGCATATAAGTTTGGATGCTCACCTTAGGAGACCTGGATAGAGGTGGGCGGTCCTTGGGCTTCCCACAGGTCAGGGAACCCTGATTGCTCTTCGAGCAGATGAGGGAGGGGAACTTGATCGGGGGAGGGGGAGGGAAATGGGAGGAGGCAGAAATCCTTAATAAATAAATAAATTAATTAATTAAAAAAGATGTGTATGTGGGAGGAGTCATAAAAATTTACTCTCAGATCACCTCTTACTGTGGGGAACATTACCATAAAAAGGCCCTAGCTGCTACAGGCTGCTACCAACAAATGAAAGTTCAAAGTAGGAACACTGAGACAGGTTCATTCCTGCATAGACAACTGGCAGCTTTGGATATGTCTATCAGAAATTCCTTATAAGTCCACTAAGATCTAAGATCTACCACTTTCTCCCTTTCCTCTGTCCTTCATAGGAGTTAGAAACTACTATAGCCAGATGTGGTATTAGATATGTATAATTCCAACACTCAGGAGATAATGAGTTTTAGTCCCTGCCTGGGCTATATAGTGAGACTATGGAGAAAGGGACAAGGGCAGAGAAGATCAGAGGAGGGGGGGGAGTGAGAGAGAGAGGGAGAGGGAGAGAGAGAAAGAAAAAAGAGAGAACCCACTGCAATCTGATGGTTCTCTGGGCTTCCTCTAGTTCTTTCAGCATTTTATTGTTGATTTTGTTTGTTTGTTAATTTGTTTTCATTGTTTAAATAAATCTCTTCTACATTAAAAAAAAGAATTCTGCATATATGTTACAGTTGTGTAGCCTGATCCTCTTGTGTAGTACTCCAATGTGTAAATGTCCTTGTCGGACATGTACTTAACTATGTTCATAGCAGCATTTGTCATAGCCAGAAGCTGGAAGCAACCTAAATGCCCCTTGACCAAATAATGGATAAGGAAAGTGTGGTCCATTTACACAATGGAGTACTGCACAGCAGAAAATATCAACAACATCTTGAACGTTGCAGGAAAATGGATGGAGCTAGAAAACATCATTTTGAGTGAGGTAACCCAGACACAGAAAGACAAGTATCACTTGTACTCACTATTCTCAAAAAACTGGAATGAAATTTATGGTCATAGATGACATAAATGGTTAACAGTGAGGTTTATTTTTTGGAACAGTGAAATTTCTAAAAGTGGTGATTTAAATCTACCTATTGATGAGAAACACGTCATGTATGATGTAGATGTAAATTCATAAGATATGGAATACAGAACACAGATATCAGGATCACTATGCTTTCTTTCATTTCCTTACCAAAAAAAAAAAAATATGTACTGGCTTTGTTCAGTGTAACGTATTAATAGTTGGCTAACATTTCTGCACATCTTTCTATACTAAATAGGCCCTAAGTAGAGTGTTCTTCAAACAACAGTGCTCTGTGTTCCAGTAGAAAATGACAGACCCATTTGTGAGAATGTGTCACTTCCCAAATGCAGGCATTACCCACTCGGATAATTTTAAATATGATGGAACTGGGATAGGGGTGAGTCATCAGGGCTCTGAATTTATCTAAGGGATAAAGTTCCTCTGTGGAAGGACTTAACAAAGGGAGCTGACCTCTTTTTTATTTTCTCTTTCTTTCTTTCTTTCTTTCTTTCTATTAAGAATTTTTTAAATACAAACTTTTCCCATTTTACATTACTATCCCCATTCCTACTCTTTCCTTTCCTCCCTTTTCCCTCACCTTCCCTCGACACCACCCTCAATACACCCCTCAGAAAGGGTAAGACTTCTCATAGGGAGTCAACAAAGTCTGACACTTCACTTCAAGGCAAAACCAAGGCCTTGCTCCCTGTGCCTATGCTGAGCAAGGTTTCCCTCCAAAAAGAATGTGTTCCTATATGCCAGTTCAAGCACAAGGGATAAATCCTGGCCCCACAGACTACTCAAGCCTCACAACTATCTTCAACATCCAGTGAGCCTAACTTGATCCTATGTAGGTTCTCCTGCTTCCAGTCCAAAGTCAGTGAGCTCTCACTAGCTCAGATCAGATGTTTCTGTGGGTATCACCATCATAGTCTTAATCCCTTTGTTAATATTATTACTCTTTCCTCTCTTGAGCTGATATCAGATAGCTCAGTCCATTGCTTCACTGTAGATCTCTTTATCTGCTTCCATCAGTTGCTGGTTAGAGGTTCTATGATGACAATTAAAGTAGTCATTAATCTAATTACAGGGGAAGGCCAATTTAGGCATCCTCTCCACTGTTGCTTAGAGTCTTAGCTGAGATCATCCTTGTGGATTCCTGGGAATTTTCTTAATGCTGTGTTTCTCGATAGCCCTTTAATGACTCCCTCAATCAAGATAATTTTTTCCTTTCTCTACCTCTGTGTGCTTTCCCCTTCTTGAGAATACCATTTCCTCATGTTTTCCCCCTTGTTCCCTTTCTCCCCTTACCTTCCCTTTACACCCTCCCTCCCCCCTTCTCAGGAGGTCTTGTCTGTTTCCACTTCCCAGGGGGATCAATGTATGTCTCTCTTAGGGTTCTCCTTGTTACCTAGCTTCTCTGGAATTGTGGGCTATAGACTGGTTGTGACTTAACATCACATCTGAAACTCCTGGATGAACTTGTTTATTTCTGCTAGACATTTCAGATGTGATGTTAAGTCACTTGTGTGAGATTTCTCCATGTTCTTTATATACGCACTTAGTGCTATAAACTTTTCCCTTAGCACTGCTTTACAAGTGTCCCATAAGTTTGGGTATGTTTTACATTCACTTTTATTAAATTATAGGAAGTCTTTATTTTCTTTCTATATTTCTTCCTTGACCCAAGTAATTCAGATGAGCACTGTTCAATTTCCATGAGTTTGTAGGCTTTCTGCAATTAGTGTAGTTGTTGAATTCTGACTTTAGGGCATGACAATGTGATAAGATACATAGGGTTATTCCAACTTTTTGTATTTGTTGAGATTTGCTTTGTGACCAAGTATGTGGTCAATTATAGAGAAGGTTCCATGAGGAGCTGAAAAGAAGGTATATTCTTTTGTATTTGGGTGAAATATTCTATAGATGTCTATTAAGTCCATTTGAGTCATGCATCTGTGAGTTATCTTATTTCTCTGTTAAGTTTCTATGTGGCAGACCTGTCCATTGGTGACAGTGGGGTGTTGAAGTCTCCTACTGTTAGTGTGCAGTGTTTGATGTGCAATTTGAGCTTTAGTAATGTTTCTTTTACATATTTGGGTGTTCTTATATTTGTGGCATAGATGTTCAGAATTGAGACATCATATTGCTGGATTTTTCCTGTGAAGAGCATGAAGTATTCTTCTCTATTTGTTTTGATTAACTTTAGTTTGAAGTCTATTTTGTTAGATACTAGGATAGTTATACCTTCTTGTTTCTTAGGTCTATCTGATTGGAATATCTTTACCCAACCCTTTACTTTGAAGTAATGCTTTTCTTTGAGACTGAGGTGCAGTTCTTGGATCCAGCATAAGGATGGACCCTGTTTGTGCATCCCTTCTGTTAATCTAGGTCATTTTATGGGTGAATTGATTCCAGTGATATTAAGAAATACTAGCAATCAATAATTGCTTATTCCTGTTATTTTTCAGTGACAATGTTTGTGTGTTTCCCTTCTTTGGGGTTTACTAGAGTGAAGAGTGAGGTTACTTATTGCCTGTGTTTCTGTGGGTACAGCTAATTTCTTTGGATTGGAGTTTTCTAATACTTTTGTAATGCTAGATTTGTGGATAGGTAATGTTTAAATTTTTGTTATGAAATATCTTATTGATTGAATACTTTTGGGGGTATAGTAGGTCTGGGCTTGCAGCTATAATTTCTTAGTGTCTGTGGTATATCTGACCAGAACCTTCTAGCTTTCAGAGTTTCCATCGAGAAGTTAAGTGTAATTCTGATGTGTCTGCCTTTATATGTTACTTGGCTTTTTTCCTTTGCAGCTCTTAATATGTTTTTCTTTAGCCTTTACTTTTAGTGTTTTGATTATTATATGCTGAGGGAACTTTCTTTTTTGGTCCAGGCTATTTGGTATTCTCTAAGTTTCTTGCACCTTCATAGGCATATCCTTCCTTAGATTGGGAAAGTTTTCTTCTATAATTTTGTTGAATATATTTTTTGTGCCTTTGAGTTGGACTTCGTCTTCTTTTTCTACCCATATTATTCTTAGATTTGATCTTCTCATGGTGTCCCAGATTTCCTGCATGTTTTGTGTTAAGGACTTGTTGGATTAACATTTTCTTTGATTGATGAATCTAATTCCTCTATTGTATCTTCAATCCCTGAGATTCTCTCTTCCATCTCTTGTGATATGTTGGTTATTCTTGCATCTGTAGTTCCTGTTTGTTTACCCTGATTTTCCATTTCCAGAATTCGTTCAGTTCATGTTTTCCTTTTTGTTTCTATTTCAGATTTCAGGTCTTGAACTGTTTGAGATGTTTTCTTCACTTGTTTGATTGTTTTATCTTAGGTTCCTTTACAAGATTTACTAATTTCTTCCAATTTTTTGTTTGTCATTTCCTCCATTTAATTAAGAGAATTTTTTATTTCCTCTTTCAGTGTCTCTATCATGTTCATGAAGTCATATTGAAGGTCATTTTCTTCTGTTTCGGGATGTTCAGATCTTCCTGTTGAAGGACGACTAGATTCTGGTAGTGCCATATTCATCTTTATGTTTTTGGATGTGTTCTTACACTGACATCTACTCATCTTTTCCTTCAGTGGGTGCAGGTGAGGCCTATGTTTCAGGGGGTCTCTCTTCCTCCAATCGGTGAAGGCGGGGCCTGTGGCTTAGGTGATTGTTCTTCCTTTGGGTGCAGGCAGGTCCATGCCTCTAGTGAATGCTGATAAGGCCCTGGAACACCTCTCCAGGGGCAGTCTGGGTAGAGATTCCAGTGGCCACAGATGTGGAGGATGGTAGAAAGTGTGTGAAAGCTGCTGGGGGTCTCCCGAGCTTCTTGGGTGGGGGTGGAAGAATAGGATGTTTTTCCCCAGGCAAGGGCCTAGGGAGCTGATTCCTCTAATCAGGGACACAGATTCTTATCTCTCCAGGGGCAATCTGAGTCAATGCTCTGGTGGTTCCAGATGTGGTGGGAAACAGTAGCAGGTGTGCAGAGGGTACTTTTGGTTTTTGGGGCTTGGGGGGTTGGGGTGGGGAAATTTGGTTTTCCTGCCTGGGCAAGAGCCTAGAGAGCTGAGCCCCTCAAGAGGGAACTCAGATGCTTGCCTCTCAGGTGTAGTCTAGGCCAAGGCTCGGTGGTTAGAGATACAGTGGGGAATACTAGCAGTCATGTGGATGCTGCTCAGGGTCTCCAGGGCATGGTAGGTTGGGTGTGGGGGAATGAGATATTCCTCCCTGAGCAAGGGCCTAGAGAGCTAAGCCCTGTAAGCAGGAACCCTGATGCTTACTTTTACAGAGGAAATCTCGAAGTTGACTCTTCTATGCCATTACTTCTCCTATTATAAGAAACTATGTGTTCCTCCCCCATAGAGGATGCTGAATGAAGATGTCTTCATCAAGGCATAAACAACCCTTAACAAATTCTGTGGCATGATTTTGGAGATACCAGACAGAAAGTCAGGAAAGCTAACTTTTTGTTCTTTGTAGAATATCCAGTATTTTATTATGCTATAACATACTAACAAAAAGTCACCAGCGTAAAATGCAAAAATAGGTGGAAGAAGACATATTCGGGCATTGTGTGTTCTTCTTCTTGAGTAATCACTTAGATTATTTGGAAAAGTAAGTGGTGTGTGTGTGTGTGTTATATGTTGTATGGTGCATGCATGTGTGCTGCTCACCTATTGGTGAGTGTGATGTAAGCTAGGGTTTGACTTTAAAATATCTTTCTCTATTCCTTCTCCCATTACTTTGCGATTAGGGGTCTTATAGAACGCAGAGCTCACCATTTGGCTTTTCTGGCTGGTTGGCAAGTATGAGATCTACCTACCTCCTCCCAAAAGAGCTGGTGTTGCAGATATGTGTACCCATGCCTGGATTTTCTTGTGGTTCCTAGGAATCCAAACTCAATTCCTCATAACTAATTCCTTATAACTAATTAAGCTTCAATGATTTTATCCAGTGAACCATCTCCTCAAGCCTAAGATAAAAGATATCCCAATATTCCTTTCATGTCAGTGATCAGAAGAAGCAGCAGCTTCCCTGTAATATTTTATCAGACAAATTTCAAACTAAACTCACAGGACTGCTACCTTTGATTATAGAAAAACCTTACATGAAACAATTTTGGAAATGTATGAGGGCTATGAAAAGATAGATTTTGATAAAAAAAAAAAACCTCCTTCAAAGACTTTCAACTAATCGGGCTCTACATGTTCATGGATCTATTTTCATATTTTGACATGAGTGCTCAGTTCTATATGATGCAACAAGGAGACTTACACAGATCCCATTGAGAAGGAGATGTAGACAAGATCTCAGTAAATTGGAAGCATGGGGTAGGAGAGTAGTAGGGGAGTGGGAAGGGGAGAAGGAGAGCAGGAGGAAAACATGAAAGATCCAGAAAATCATTAGGTTGGCTAAAGGACAGAGAGGAAGAACAAAGAAAGAGATACCTTGAAAGAGGAAGCCAGTGTGGGGTTATCAAGAAACCAGGCACTAAGGAAATTCCCAGGAAACCATGAGGATGATCCTAGCTAACAATCTAAGCAATAGTGGAGAGGGTACCTAAGCTGCTTTTCCCCTATACTCAGATTGATGCCTACCTTAATTGTCATCATAGAACCTTCATTCAGTAACTGATGGAAGCAGATGCACTGGACTACACCTTTTTTAGACAGTGAGAAATGTCTTCCATAGCCTCTTGTGTCTGAACACTTGGTCCCCAGTGGTTTGCACTGTTTGGGAAGGTTCTAGGATCTATAGAAGGTAGAAACTTGCTGGAGAAAGTATGTAACTGGGACAAGTTTGGATGTTTCTTAGCAAGGCTCCATTTCCTGTTTCTCTGTTCCAATATGAAGATAAAATGTGATCTGTCTACTTCCTGGCTGCCAAGATAGCCTCACACTCCTGATGTGCCTCTTTTGCCATGATGGACTGTATCCCCTCAGGAACTGTATAAGCTAAAATAAACTGTCTTCTCTTCTAAGATGTCCTTGCTTATCATATTTTACCATAGCAACAGAAAGGCAACAAATAGAGAAGTCAAAAATAATAATATTTGGGGCTACTAGAGAATTAATTTTGTTCCTTGGGGATAAGACCTAGGAACCTTTCTTGTATTTGCATGTAAACTGCAACCTGCTTTAAAGACCCAATAAAGAAAAGCTATGAACTTGGTTGCAACATTTCTTTTGGGGTAGAAGATACAATCATTATGTTCATTTGGTTAAGGTCTTGGAACACTGCTTAAAGTGTGATTTTGAAGAAATATTTATATTCTTGAACTCCTTGTGAATTCTATTGTTGTTGTTGTTTTAAGACAGGGTTTCTCTGTAGCTTTGGAGCCTGTCCTAGAACTAGCTCTTGTAGATCAGGCTGGCCCCAAACTCACAGAGATCTGCCTGCCTCTGCCTCCCAAGTGCTGGGATTAAAGGCGTGCGCAGACACCGCCTGGCTCTTGTGAACTCTTTAGCAAAGCTGAGACAAAGACCAAATGCTCACCAGCATGCAATTCATTTCCTCCACTCTACCACAAGCTGTAATTGCTCTACTAATTTTGACATTGGGAACATATGATATTCATGGTGTCAGTTCTTGTTCTGCAATTTTATACTTATTATTTATTATACCCACACCTTAGACCTTTCCAAATAAATTCATAAAGAGAAATTGACCAAAAGGAAGGGCAAAATGAGAATTTCTAAGAAGAGGACAGAGTAGAGTATGGAAACTCGGATGGATAAATAGTACTAAAGACATTTCAAAAACATTTTATTGAAACCTACTACTATATAAGCTTCCTAAAGTATAATGATACATATACACAAGAATAGTCAAAACTGAGTTACCCTATATCAAAGCAACAGTACCTATAATAGTTGCTGCAAGTTTAACAACTAAAAAACAGAGTCCCAGAAATGGGTAACTTATTTTGGCGTTGTTGGCCAGAAAGGTACCATAGACTCCCAAACATCATGGATTCTAACCATTGCTCTTTTCTGCCCTCCAGAACTTGACTGTAAGACACTATTGCTGAAGACACCATATACTTGATACATAAGACATGAAGAAATCAATTTTGTGTTCACCAGGAACGTTCATCCCTATTGCCTAGCTTTTATAGTCCCTGGAAGCCATTTATGCATGCTCCTGGATGAGAAAAATAATAATTTTTAATTTTTTTATAGCTGTAAATTCTATGACCTCTAACAATGTTTTTCCTCACATGCAAGGTTCACTGCTACAGTTATGATACAAATGCCATGGAAGTAACCAGTCACTTTCCTACTGGATTTAAGCCCTTCCCGACAAGATGAAACTCTACTTGGCACCATTACTGGGCCAAAATCCCATCAACTAAATAGAGCCCCCATTTATAAAAGAACCTAGAACAAGTATTCTGATAAATTGATGTATTATTAACCCAACTCCTAATTATTATTATTCTCATAGATTAAAACGTATCTCAACCCTCATCAGAGGAGCTTCTATTTGCAATAGACAGTGTTCAGCAAAGAAACCCATAACTAATCAAGGTGCACAAAATAAAAGAAACCAGAACTCTCAACCCAAAAAGGACTGTGTATACCGCACTTCTCCTCCAAAGGCTCAGGGATCATGGAAGTGGAGATAGAAAGAAAGGTAAGAGTCAGAGGTGGTGACTGACTACAGCACCACAGTATCTTCTGGACACAACAGAATAATTCCATGTATGAAATCAGGGTGCTTGTGATAACATTCATAAGACAAGACCAATGCAAGCACAACCTAAACCACATCCTATCACAGATCCGGGAGTTGACAGGGTAGTCTCCTTTCTGGTCATGCAGCTATTAGCAATTGTTAGCTTTTAGGGGAGAACATGTCAGTTTGCTCTGAAAGTGTAGCCTCTGAGACATTGATCCGATCCCAATAGAAGGCCACACATCCAAGATATTTGAAGAGTAGAAATTAGCCTTGATGGTGCAAAGAGGGACACAGCAACACTGGAGTGTATAGGAAAAGGGGTGAATCTGAGGGGGAATGGAGAAAGGATGAAGAATATGATCAAAACATGTATTAAATTGTGTAAGAACTAATAGAATAGTTGTAAATGAATTTACCTGATTTAAATTTTACCTTTTAGAATCTAGGCATATATGTAATTATTAAGGGTGTAAGAGGACAAGAGCTTTGGTGTTCAGTAGGATACATACACAGGGGAACCATCTTCAACTGACAATCTTTTTTTTCTCACTGATTTGCAGATAATTTGCATCAAATATCTTCTTTACAATTGCAAAATTTCTTAAAATGTAAGTTTAAGTTGATTTTTTTAAAGTTAAGATATTATTTTAATGGTATTTCTCAACAATGATGAAAAATCAATTTTACACACTTTGTATTCAGAGTATTCCCAAAAAAATAACTGGAGGCAAAGAAGTAGTTTCAATAATACAAATAACATGGTCTCCAATGGATACTTAACTCGGGATTATTGCCTCAAATTCTAAGAGTTGTTTAAATAGGAAAATTATTTTTGTGCAACTTCATAATATTAGAATGCCCCAGAAAGGAAACAAAACAAAATAAAACAAAACAAGATATTCTAGAATACAGAAGCTTGTATTCCTCATCCTCTCAAAAATATAACCTGTAATAAGCAGACAAGATTTTTTTTCTTCTTTGTATAAGTGTTACAGGTTGAAAAGCAAGCCTGACTTATATAATCACTACACGCTGTTGTTTGCACAGACAGACTTAAATCTCTTCTTTCTAAATCAATAAAAATATTCTTCAGAAAATAATGTTGGATTCCCCTCTGTATGCTATGAATATGTTTTGTTACCATAGGTTAATAAAGATGCTACTTTGGCCTATAGCAGGGCAGAATATAGCCAGGCTGGAAGAGATAGAGACAGAGAATAGGTAGAGTCAGAGACACTATTTAGCTGCCAAAAGAGACAGATGACAGAACCTTGTCTGTTAAGACACAGCCATATGGCAATACACAGAATAATAGAAATAGGTTAATTTAAGGAGCCTGAGCTACTAGGCCAAACAGTGTTGTAATTAATATAGTTTCAGTGTGATTATTATGGATCTGGGCAGCCAGAAATGAACTAGTAGCCTCTGCCTACAAGAACACAGGGAAAAATTCATATTTCAAATTTGATTGTCTGAGTTTGTATCATACTAAAGTATTTCAGTCATGAGAACATAAAGAAAAATCTCAGTCAGAGAAGAAAATCTTTAGCTTCAGACGGTAAGGTGCTACAATTGAAGACACCTCTTGCGTTCCATGTAGGATAGACTGAAATCAAGCTGGAACTGAATGGTGAGACACTCACTGAGTTGTTAAAGAGTGTCCTAAGCTACAACGCAGACTGTGGGGCCAGGGAGACATCAATATTCTTATTCAGCTATGGACAGAACATGCTACATACACAACGGAACTGGGCAAGATGTGTCCATTTCTACAATTGTACCATGACTGCTGTGGTGATGATGAGTTTCCAGCTCAATACGAATCCAGATACTTAGCAGGGAAATCATGCTTGTTATGATAATCTCAGTTAAAAGCCAATGGCTGGTGTTGGGGGCAGTTAAAGGCTCAAAGAAAAAAAAACTCTTGTTTTGCTAAACAAATATGCTGTCTATCAAACTACCTTCTAAATGTTTATGTTCATGAGTATAAATTAGTGAAAATTTAGTCCTTGGTCAGAACATTGTTTTACCATGAATGGTGGCTACTCCAGAGACTCATAGCTGGCCAAGTGTTGCGTCGTGAATTTAGCTTTACGAGGGATACCTTCATAAGTCCCCACCCCCACCCCAAGTCACAGAGAACACATCAGAGCATGAGTTGGAAAATATAAAAGGGCTGAAGAATGGGGAGAAGTGTGACAGAATGCTGCTTTAAGTATAAGACACGTCCATCTCAGTCGTGCATTCCCAGCAAGTGCTGCACTAGGTCTGAACAAGACCAAGCCCAGCAACATTTCAAAGTGGATGCACCCATGGGAGGCTTTTATGAGGAGCTATTAGCAGTTGATTACTGGGGGCAGAAAGGCATTTTCTTTAGTAGCCACAGTTAGATTCCACTGCTTTGGCAAATAACCCCTCAGTCAGGCACATGGGTGGACACAGCACAATAAAACCGAGAAGGTCATAAAACAAAATAAAAGCAAAAAAGACAAGAAAAAGAATGAGAACTAGCTTGTGAAGGGGAGTCAGTGAGAAAGGCAGGGGCCAAGTGATAATGTGAGATTCGTATAATCAATGCATGTTATAATATATGAAACTGTCAAATAAACATCGTTTCTTGGCAGCTTCTAGAAATAGTAAATGAATCCACAGCACCATTGGAAGTTTATACTTGATTCCAGCTATCGCTGATAGGCCATCTCCGATGGTACATTTATTGTTAGAGTGATACCATTCATTGAAACTCTATTTCATTCTGAGCCTCCTAGCCAATCATACTTTCTTCCTCTCTTTTTTCTCAGATGTGACAAGGACATCAGGCTCTAAATGCTCAGCTTGAACATCCTCTTACCTAGCTCCTTTATCATTCCTAAGAGTGTCTCCAAATCTCCCTGGCTGCTTATCACTGCTTGGTTAAAAAAAATCTTCATTAAATTCCATACATCTGAATATGCCTTGGCATACATTCCTAAAGGAATCAAACTAATGAAAAGAATCCAGTAAGCTTTTATTTTATTATTATTTATTTAAAAATTTCATTTTACATGCTTACCAACAGAGTTTAAAACAAAAATGTATCAACATTTTCAGCTGTTTTCTCTGGATAATGTCATGGGTTAAGGGAGTCATTTATTAATTCATTTTTTCATATATGCTCATCAATGTAAACTTATTAGCATACCCTATGTAAGTCAGGCAAAAGAAATAAAATGTTATACTCATCACAACAGACTCAACAGTTATCATAAAGTTCATATTCTAATGTCTGTTATATGTGATCGAAACAAATAAAATTATCCTTAGCAGGCAGGTGTGTGTGTGTGTGTGTGTGTGTGTGTGTGTGTGTGTGTATGTGTGCTTTAGAGTATGCACCAGTTCATATGAGTGCATGTGAATGTTTAGGAGAGCACTAATGTGTATAGAAGTCAGAGGACAGGCAGAAGTGTTACTCCTCTGGTGCCATTCACATACTGTTTTCACAGAGTCTTTCAACAGTCTGGGGTTTGCCAATTAGGCTAGGATAGCAGTAGAGGGAGCCTCAGATAGACCCTTATCTCCACCTCTCTAAGCAGTGGGATTATAAACGTGTATTTGTGATTAGAAGCACACACTTAAAATTACAAACACAAACCACTGTGCTCCATTCTTTCTTTACAGGGCTTCTCAGAATCAAACGTAAGTCCTTGTGGTGTAAAGACAAACACTTTACTGATTGGACCTGTTTCCCCAGATCAAAAATCTTCCATAATCAAGAATTTCTTCTTGTTTTACATGCTCACACAGGAAGTCATGTGATAACTTCACAATTCATCTATTTCAAACTTTTTCCTCATGCTCTTGTCTCTGCTGAATAGGAGCTACAATCTCATTTGTGATTGATGATAATATTCACTGCTTGCCTTTCTTTTGCTGCCTCCTGTATGTTGAGGCCTAAATAAAATTCCCAGTCCCTTATAATAGACAAACAAGGAAAGAAATAAAAATTCAGATCATAGTGGTTAATTGGGAATGGAAAATAAAGAAGTAAAATTAGAAAAAATTAAAGTGGAAGTTACAGTATTTAACATCTTAAACATGATGACAACATTAAATATTAATAAAATTATCACTGTTTAGCAAGTATACTATATGTGACTATGCACAATATGTTCTATATTCTTTAGTAATCTTATGCAAATATCCTGATGTGATAGTCATTAATAATTTCCTCAATTATGAATAAGAAAATGGATGTTAAAGGTACTTGTTAACCAGGATTGTAGAGATATTGCTTAGAGTTAGGAGCAACAACTTCTCTAGCAGAAGACCCAGGCTTAATTTCCAGCACCCACATGGTGACTCACAACAATAACTCCCATATCAGATGATCTGAATCCTTTTTCTGGATTCTGTGAACACCAGACATGCATGTGGTACACAGACTTACTTTCATGCAGGCAAAGCATTCATACACACAAATTATCTAAAATTATGATACATATTAACGCTTCAAGGACTCACAGTTTTTAGTATAAAATTGTTTAACTGATGTGGATTTAAAATAAAAGACTGTCACAGCCTGCTTTATATTATATAAATATAATATATAAATAGGGTTTATATTATTGTTTTAAGGAGACACCATGACCTTGGCAAGTCTTATATTAAACATTTAATTGGCTTGGCTCACTTATAGTTTCAGAGGTTCAGTCCATTGTCATCATGGTGGGGAGTGTGGGGACATGCATGCAGACATGGAACTTAAAAGGTAGCTGAGAACCCTACATCTTGCAGAAAACAGGAAGTAGACTGTCACATTGGGTTGAATCCTGAGCATAGGAAACCTCAAAGCCTGCCCCCACAGCGATACACTTCCTCTCATGAGGCCATACCTACCCTAATAAAGCCACACCTTCTAATAATGCCACTCCCTATTAGATTATGGGGGTCAATTACACTCAAACTACCACATAGCCTTAACAATAATGACATAATTACAAAGACTGTAATCTTTGGCAGTTGCCTAAATGTTTAAATAAAAGAACACAGGAAATAAATGATTGACAGTTTGTACCAGTGAGGAGAGTCCTACAGATAGATATATCACCAAGAGAGACAAGAAGAGAACCAACTTGTGATACTTGTAAAACTTTCTGGGGAAGATAATAAAGCAATGAAAATGAGCAGAAAACCATGGAAACTACAAAACTTATACTGACTCCACCAACACATATAATGCATACTAAATATTTCAAAATAATGGCTGGATAACTTTAATAACAAACAAATGTAAGGTTAAGATAGTAAAAAGATAATTATATCTGCTGAACAATAAAAAAAGAGAAGATCAAAAACAGAACTTCTCACAGTGCCTTATAATTACCGTATGGCATATAGTAAAAACAAATGAGAAAGATTTGCTGAAAATGGGCCATCTATGATAAAACACACTACCTATACATCCAAATACAAATGAAGACAAACAACACAGAGAATTGTCATTGGTACTTAGTAAGATATTGGTTCAGAATACACAATCCCTTAACTGTGAAAGGTAACATCACAAATGATCTTTCCTTGCAGTTTTAAACCAGAAACCATCTGGAAGGATAAATTCTCTTGTGAGCATCCTTATCTTCGAATAACAGCCTTTAGACTTCTCAACTACCATCATAAACAAATGTTTTACAAGCAATTGTTGCATTCTATCTGACTATGTTAGGTTGGAATGTAGTACGTGATTTAGTCCATTTTCCATTGTCACAGCAAAGGATACAGCTGGTGATATATAACAAAATGTATTCGTGTAGCTCATAGTTGTAAAGGCTGAGCATACCTTCTGTTACAGCCTTGTCTATTTGGTTTCTGGTAAGGAGCTTCCTGACTGTGGTACATCATAGAAGAAGTTCCAAAGAGAGGGGACATGTGGAGGCAGAGAAAACCAGAGATGAGATAGAGGACAGTCTTGCCTTTTTTCACAATAGTCTGTGTTATAATAGTCATAAGATAACTGAGGTCTCAGGAGAACAAAATCAATGTCCCTTGAAGGAACCACTCTGAGTGGTGTTTCACTGGATCAGCATCTCAGAATTCTGACCAGCACACATTGGGGTGCTGGCTTCCAATCCAGATGAGGTACCAAATGCATACAAGCATCAGTGTTTTTTATAGCATCATTAGTCATAAGAGCTTTAAGATAGTAAATATCCAAATGTCTATCAGTGGACAGAAGAATAAACAAACTTATCTCTGTACAAACAATTTTGAGTCTTAAATGTCCAAATGTCTATCAGTGGACAGAAGAATAAACAAACTTATCTCTGCACAAACAATTTTTGAGTCTTAAAGTGGAAATTGAAAGGCATTTTACAGCATTCATCAGTCCTGAAAGCATTGTGTTCTTTAACATATGATTGTCATAAAAAGAAAAATATCATAGAAATATAGCTGCAAAAGTTACATGAATGGTCAAATTCAAAGAAAGTAGAGAAGTGCTTATGATGAGCTATATAAAGAAAAGATTACAGAGTGTATAATGATACAGAATATTACTTTGAGATTTTGATAAGTTCCAGGAACATACAGTAATGACAATGGCACCTTCACATGTGTAAAACTACTGTTACCAAATTGTACATGTTGCATAATAGTAGTTATGTTTATACATATTACTTTTTTTATGGTGAATAAAAAATCAATTAGCCCCCAGCCCCTAAATTCTCTCTAGCCATTTTTAGGACCAGCTGCAACATTTTAATTTTGCATGGCATTAAATTATGGCTTCCCATAAATTAAACAAATTAACTAGAGTTTTCTCCTTGGGTGGCAGTAATATAATAACTCAGAAGCACATACAAGACCCAAGAGATAGAAACTGGATATTTCTTATTGCCTAAAGAAGAGCTCTACATTGAAAAATATGACATTTTCCCTAAGGTGATAAAACAGATCATATTATTTATTGACACACACTTGGTGTTTCTTTTTCATTCAAATACTGTTTCTAAAATCCTACCATGTGTATGATATGTCTGAGTGTTCCTTTTGTATACTTTCAAAACTTTACTAAAAATTAGCAAATCTTGGATCACACATCTAGTGACCCAGTTTTTGTGCACAGCTTAAAGCAGGCCAGGCTCTGCTCAGAGCATGAGAAGAAAAAAGCATGGTGAATGCAACACAGCCTGTACCATTCATTTGTACTGCACTAATGGATGAGGTGGGTAAGTAAATTATTCATAATGAAAGACATGTTTGGCGTTGTGGCTGGTCAATTACTTCTGCATTGAAGCTTCACTGCAAACAGCACCAATACTCCAGGAGCACTCAAAAGGGAGAAAGAGCAATTGGTAAAATAACAAAGAGCAGAGGATATGAAATAGAATGGCATCCATAATCGAGGAATGATAACAAGAAACATAGGAAGCACTGAAAGAATCTTATCTGACTTATACAGAAAACCTCCCACTTCAATCATGAGGAGAAGCTGCAGAAAGCATGCATGGCCTGAGATGAATCTCAAGGCCAAGAAGGACCCAGTTAAGGCTCTGAACAGCCCCAGCCTCCTTGGTAAACTACATCCCATCTGGTGGCATTCTCACAAGCCTCGGGATTCCTGTTTGGAGATATATTAAAGATTTATAAAAATAACCTTAAATCATCACATGTCACGATGATGGCTGAAATATAATACTGTGCAATTCGCAAAATGTGAAAAAATAAAAATAGGCTATCCTTATGCAACCCATAAAAATATTTAAAATGTAAGGCATTTTCCTAAAACAAAGAGGTCTTTATTTCATTACACATAGAAACCACAAAGTTTGAGGGGAAATGTATATATAAACAATGAATTCAACTCTTACATTTCATTCTGTTCAAATCTAAAGGGAGTAGACGGGCAGGACTATCTTCACAAGATTTGGAGTTACATAAATAACCCTAATGTTATATGAATACAAAATTCCCACCCCTAGGAATTTTCTAAGAAGAAACTAAATCTCAAATCAAAATCACAATCCAGATCATCCTCTGCTTTCACGCTGTAGTTCAGCTGTCTGTGCCCTGACCACACTCACCACGGAGAGATGGGTGGTTCTAGCTCTGCTTCAGTGGCTAAGAAGACAGCGTCCCGCTCTTACAATATTAACTACAATCTTTCAAAACTAAATCAAAGATCAAAATAGATTCTGGGTTTAACTTCTTCAGGATGACAGCACATCAAACTAAAGAAACTCAAAGGAACCATGATGCATCTGTGAAGACAGGTAAGTTGTAGGAGGCAGTGCAGGGACAGCGGTAGGGACAGGATATGGACGTACGACAACATCACCTTCACTTAACGACTCTCAAAGCCTTCCCAGGTGTCTCTCCAGAAAACAGGATTCTTCAAATAAAACGAAGTATAATTACTTAATTTCATTAAGTATAATTTCATTAATCACAATTCATTAAATTATAATTAATTTATAATAAACTATATATAAAATTATGATTCATTAAATATAATTTAATTGATTCTTCCTGTTTTCTTATATTCACAATAAAAAAATTGAAAACAAAATATGAAAGGAAAGTTTATAAGCCTGTTTCTGCCCTGGGTATTAAAAAGAATTGTGGGTGTGTTATACATGCGATACATATCTTTGGCTTCTTTCAAATATCAGCTTCTTAGTTGTGCCTGCATTGAGGCACACAATATTTTCCAAGGATCAAATTAGCTATCACCTACAAAAAACAGTTGCAAGAAAAATGTCATTCATATTTACATTCTGCTCAGAACAGAAATTTCTTTCTCAAGAACTTGCAAATTTCTACTTTAACAATTATGGTGGATAAAACAACCAATGTTTTCCAATTATAGTTTAAATGACACTGGGAATGAGATCACCAAAGTATATGATACCATTTGCCAGAGATGGCCTATTATACACCTCGCTTCCAGGCTAAAATAGTATTCACTGGGTGGCTTCAGCAACAGAAATTATGTCCTTGCTGTTCCAGAGGTTAAAACTCACTAACCAGTGTTAAGTGATGCAGTTCCTGATTATTACTCTTTCCTCTGCTAACACAAGGCCACTGATTTACTGAGTACTCATATGGCCTTTCCTTTCTTTGTTTGCCTAGGAAGAGAGGAAGACAAGGAGGATGAATGAGAGAAACAGGAAGGAGGAAAAAAAGTGACTGTCTTAAGGACATCAGGGACATCAGCTTATGGCACTTCTTAACCTTGGGGAATAAGGCACTGGAATATGAATTTCAAGTGAGAACACTGATAATGGGTGCCTAATTTGCCAGGGCTGTGTTTCAAATGTGGTAGAGTTGGTCACTGGGCCTGAGCAATCCCTAATCCTCATCTTGGTCCCATGAGACCTTGTCCACAATGCCATAGGGAAGGACATTGTGCAGCCGATTGTTCTTGTATACATCACGACATGGAGACATCAAACCCAGAAAATTTCCAAGTTGACGTTCCATGTCCGGCCATGGATGAGTGGGGCTGTCCATACTTCTTTGACCCAACCACAACCGTCATCTGTAACAGGAAACCATGAATAAACACCACGGTATTAGGATGGCCCATCTCCTTTTTCTTGGACACCAGAGCTACATACTTGGTACTGAGGGAATTCTGGGGGTCTACTTCTTCTTCTAGTTTTCCTGTTGTCAGGGTAGGGGGACAGCCTTATCTACTTCAGCAGACCCCACCACTTAACTGTGCTTTTAGGGATATTTATCTCACTCATTCATTTTTAGTCACACCAGCCTGCCCAGTATCTCTTATGGGGAGAGATTTTTTTAGCAAAAGTACGAGCTTCCATTTCATTTGCTCCTTCCATTCACCTTATTCCAGAATTGCCAGCAGCTCCCCTCCTCCTCCTTCTAGCCTCCCAACCTCCCAGCACCAATGTGTCTTTTCCTCTACCAGCCTCTTAGGTGAACCCCCAAGGCTAGGACACCCAAAACCTCTCTGTTGCTAAACACAATTACACCATCATTATCCAATTATAAGGTCCTAAGAAGTATTGTCCAAGCTTAGTACCCCCTCTCTCTCCAGAGCCTTGGGGGACTTAAGCCTATTGTCTCTTACCTAAGAAAAAAGCTACTTAGCTTCACCTCTTCTTCCTTTAATACCACTATACTTGCTGTTAAAAAAAACCTCCAAAATATACAAAGAACTCAAGAAATTGGTCATCAAAAGAACAAATAATCCAATAAAAATGGAGTACATACCTAAACAGAGAACTCTCAACAGAGGAATCTAAAATGGCTGAAAGACACTTAGGAAAATGTTCAACATCCTTAGTCATCAGAGAAGTGCAAATCAAAACAACTCTGAGATTCCATCTTACACCTGTAAGAATGGCCAAAGATCAAAAACACTGATGACAACTAATGCTGGAGAGGTTGTGGGGTAAAGGAAACATTCCTGCATTGCTGGTGGAAGTGCAAGCTGCTACAGCCCCTTTGGATATCAGTGTGGTGATTTCTCAGAAAATTAGGAAACAACTTTCCTCAAGACCCAGTAATACCATTTTTGGGTATATATCCAAAGGATGCTCAATCATGCCACAAAGACATGTGCTCAACTATGTTCATAGCAGCATTGTTTGCCATAGCCAGAACCTGGAAACAACCTAAATGCTCTTTGACCAAAGAATGGATTAGGAAAATGTGGTACATATACACAATGGAGTATTACACAGCAGAAAAAAATGACATTGTGAATTTTGCAGGCAAATGGATGGAGCTAGAAAACATCATTTTGAGTGAGGTAACCCAGATACAGAAAGACAATTATCTCATATGCTCACTCATTAGTGGTTTTTAAACATAAAGCACAGAAAACCATCCAACAATTCACAATCCCAGAGAATCTAGACGTCAATGAGAACCCTAAGAGAGACATACATACATCTAATCTACATGGGAAGTAGAAAAAGACAAGAGCTCCTGAATAAATTGGGAGCATGAGGACCTTAAGAGAGGGTTGAAGGGTAGAGTAGAGACAGGGAAGGGAGCATAGAAAAATGTAGAGCTCAATAAAAATTAAAAAAAAATAACGAAACCTATCACCTGGTTCAAGACCTCTGGCTAATTAACTCTTCAGTGGTCCCTCTTCATGCTGTAGTGACAAATTCTTATACGCTTCTTTCCACGATGTCCCCCAGGAACTTCCCACTTCTCAGTTCTAGATCTTACGGATGCTTTTTTTCTATTCCTCTCAGTTCTCAGTCTCACCTGGACTGACGCTGACACTCACCTCTTCACACAGCTAAATATTGATGACAATTTAAGAAAAAATATATCAAGTGCCAAAATATATGGAAGAAATATTAATGCATAAAAACAGAAAAAAAGTCTGAAATGATTATGCATAGCAACAGAAGAAAAGGTTTGGGAAAGAATCGTATACTCTGGATGAGATAAGTGGATTTCATTTGTCAAAACCGTGGGACATGAATCTTGTCGATCATTGTGAATGATGCTTTGAGTGTTATAATGGAAGTAAAAGATGTGGAAGCATTTGATTTAATGCATAGACATCAGTTTTGTCTGCCAAATCCCAAGGAAGACATCTACGAGACCATCAATCAACATTAAGATCTCTGTGTTGAGCAAATGACATCTACATCATAAAGCAGTCATCATTTCCAATGCATTTTTAAATCACTGCTCCACTCCCATTTATAATGGATATATTTTTAACTCCAATAATTAATCAGCTCTGACGTATTCCTCTTTTCCATGTTCTCCTCTGATAGTCTTCTTTTATAAAAAGATGTTTTTAATTTCCTGTTTGCAGAAATGCAGCTAAAATGTTCCAGTTTTGAAACTTCATCTGTGAAGGTGCTATAGAGTGTAGAAAATAAATACATGTAAAGGGTAGAAAATAAATATTCATCTCAGATAATATCTTGACATACATGTGCCATAAACAGAATGACCCAATCTTTGGGAATTCAAATTCATGTTCATGACTGGATCTCAGAAGGCATTGCTTTAAAATGATGTACTCCCATACGCAAACATATCACATTTCTCCACCTCCCCAGGAACTAGTTCATCAGATAATTCCTCCTAAAGACATTCCAGTACTGTAATTTGCCACTGCTTTAATCAACAGTGAGATAATATAGAAGCCACAGTAAATGATTCAGAATGGCCTCATCGTCAGGAAACCCATTAGTCTAACCATATTTTCCCATACTTTTCAGCACCATGTCCTGTCATCTGGAAATAATAGGTACCATAAAAGCAAATTCTGAAAGCTAAGGGGAAAAACTGCTGGGACAGAGTACTTGATGTTTATTTGGTAGTATCAACTACCACAAATTAATCAAAAAGAGGATTTCCCTCTCATAATATTTGAATCAGATTTCCGAATGAAAGAATGCTAAAATTTTAATTAAGCATGATATATTTACATACTTCCATCAGATTGGAATATGCCAGATGTGCAAAAGTAGAATCATACTAATGTGGATGTTTTCATTTCTAGTAAATTTGTGTCTAAACAGAAAGAGAGAGGGGAGGGGAAGAAAAATGAGGGAGAGGGTGTAGGAAGAGGGATAGTGGGAAAAAGGAACGGGAGCTGCAGTGTAATGAGACAAGCGTGTGCATGAACATTGCCCACTTAAGTCACTTGTATTTCAGGGCACATGGGGAATATTATTTTCAGTGTTCTATCAAAGTCATCAAGATGTCTTGAATACATTAGATGTCATTACTGAAATATGTAATTACCTTCATTTCATGCTAGTAACTGGAGGACATGGAGAGTAGAAATGCAAAATTTTAGTGTTTTATCGTCCTCTACATAATCTGACACCCTGCTCTAATTCTTGCAATTCTGTAGGCTGTGAATGAATGCGAGTGGATGGGGATTTCACTGTCTACAAACTAAGATTCCCTAACGCCTTTTTCAACCCTTACAGAAGTAGATGACAACACTCCAAACCCTGTGGAGGCTACAGTGAAGCAGAAGCAGAGTCTGGAAAAACTAAAACTGACAGATAACGGAATGGATGGAAGGAAAGTCTACTGAAATGAGCTTTGAATTTGTCACATTTTGTAGACCAGGCTGGCCTCAAACTCACCGCAAACCACCTGCCTCTGCCTTCGGAACACTGGATTTAAAGCTCTGTACCACCATGCCTTACTGTTTGTTTTTTTTGTTGTTGTTGTTTAAGTTAAAGGGCATTCTAGTTTTCAAGTTCCAAAAACAAAGTTGATATTATTAGAGCAGTGACTAGACAATGGCAAGCCTTTGTGGGAACTTCGCATTCAGGTCATACATCAGTCCCAGAGCTTACTAGTTCTTTGCAAGGCGACTGTAAACTGGCTATGAAGACATAGCAAATACCTAAGTGTTTTAATTAGATAATTCAAATTAAAGAGTTGGGCATTTTTATTGGATGGCTACATTATTTGTGAAAATACTTTCAATAAAGATATACGGAGTACTTTAGTGGAACAACCAACAGCAATTATTGACAGCTCAGTTTCACTCCATTCCTGCCTCCTACATTGGCTCTCTGGATTAAACAATCCCATAAAAGCTAAATGGTGTGTACAGTTCCTGACCCCCAAGAACAAAAACATTAAGTGATTCTTCTCCTTGTGTAGCTAAATGATAGTTTGAAAAGGTGGAAAAAATAATGGGTAACTCTAGAATGAGAAAAATATCTAAAATATGTTTGGCCTATCCAAAGCCAAACCCAAAACTTTATGACATTTCTTATATGCATGAATAAAGAACTTTCAAAATACAAACTCATAATATTGACCACAGCCTGAGGAGATAGACATTACCTTTATTTCCATTTTATAGAGGTTTTTTAACTGCCATCACTTGCAGAGAAAGTAAGTTGGAGAGGTGGGGTTTTAATTTAACAGGCAATTGCAATTGTCTGTCTCTTAGACAAAAATCTAGGCAGCTTTCATTTTCATATGTACTGTGGCTATTAGAGATGAAACTATTACCATCTGAGTGGTTTCTTTCAAATCAATTTTTAAAATAGCATCTTTGTGGTAGCCTAGCAATTATGAGACCAAAAATCACAAGGATCATTTTTCTTTTTACATCAATTTCTAAACCAGAGCCGTGTGTTTGTGCTAATTCTGTCTTATTATCTCTTCAGAATAAGCTTAGGAGCTTTAGGCGTTGAAGAGCTAGGATGTAGGTCTTCATGAGAATGGAGTTTCCATGCCAATAAAAGAAATGATAAAAAAAATAGTATTTTGTTTCAATGTCATTGATTGAGTAAAGCACTTAAGCCTCAAATGGGAGATCACGGAATTATCTATGTGTCTATCATCCTTCATGGTATGAAAGACAATTAGAATTTGATCTTAAAGTATCCAAGGAAACAAAACTAAGGAGGGGGGATGAAAATGGGACAAAAAAAGCATCCTCAAAGCTTTTTAAAAACATTCCACCCACACTACATTTGGGGGAAGCCTGCCAGAGGAGAAATATTACCACCCTTCCTTTTAATACTGCTTTGTTTAACTGACCAGAGCTTAAGAAAATGATATGTTATTCCACTAAAACATTTGCAAAGAATGTATTTGAAATATCTGCTATAAAAAATTTTATGGCTTTGTTATTGTTTAATAGTATGGGTGATTTTGTTTAGTATTGGATTGATAAACAACTTTTCATGCAATTTAGTGATGAAATGGGATGTTCTTCATTCTACATGTGTGTGTGTGGGTGTGTGGGTGTGGGTGGTTGTTGTTGTTGTTCACTTGTTTATTTATTTTGTTTGTTTCTTTTTTGAAATTGGCTGCTTTTCCCCAAATCCAAGAACTATGTATGAAAGTTTCTCGGTTTCAGAAAGGTTTCAGCCACAGGGAGATCAATGCTAGATGGTAAGGAACCACAGTTTCCCAAGCAGTGATTGCACTGCATCAGCTCCTCTCAGCCTCCATTCCTGTACCTGAATGGCTCTGTTTAAAAGCCAAGTCCAGACTCCATGGGTCTGTGAATGTGAAGACTACACATTTTTGTTCCAAGGAATATGATAACTTGGTGCTGCTGGTTCATCTTCATGTTTCTGCTTATCCTGTCATTCTGCCCATGACAAATATAAACCATTGACTTCCACCAGGAGAATGGACCGGGATTTTCCTCCTTCAGTCTCAGAAACATCACGTCGTCCAACTTCAAAACTTCCTCTAAGCCAGACCCATGCAAAGGTAACAAAATATGCAGTAAGTATGTGCTTTATTCACTAAGTGCACATGTGGAGACATAGAAGAAAGGGTTTAGTAAGGAAATTTCAGCATTTTAAGGTGTTAACTACAAGCTATTATTTTTTCTATTTTAATTGCAATGTCTAATTTTAAATGTAAATACTGGTAATTTATAGTATAAAATTGTAATTTTCAACTCAATCTGATTTATAATTATAAGTCTGAGGATAATATTTGTTATGCAGTAGTATAGCTAACAAATAGCATATGAGCAAGGTGAAGAAATGCTCAAAAGCAAAAACAGAGACTACAGAGATGGCTCAGTCAGTTAAGCATTGGTCCTGCAAGCATGCGGATCTTCGTTTAGACCCTCAGCAGCCATGCAAAAGCTGTGCATGTTGCTGTGCATTTTTGTCTTCAGCGTTGGGAGCTACAGACTGGTAGATTTTGAATGGATGGAGTTCAGAAGTGAGTGCAGGGCCCTTTATCAAACTAAGGTGGAGAAAAAATGAGGAGGACAGTTGATGTCAACTTATAGCCACTCTACACACATGTACAACTATGAACATGTACACACACGCATGAGAGAGAGAGAGTAATTGTACAACATGGATCATTGTCAGCCCCATAACCAAAAACATGGAGGAAAAGATGTTGAGCTTATATCCCATCCTGGCAGCTATACTGTGATTGATGCCACAGTAAGACAAACCTGCCATCTTTACCTTTACCTGTCATCTGCTCCAGTCCTATCCATTGCAGAATCACCTGGAAGCTGGAGGGCAAAGGAACCTTAGTTACACATTAGACTGGTAAGATTCACAAAGCACAGTGTTCAGTACACCAGAGAATGGATGTGGATGAAAAAGCATAAAATTTAGTTTTCACAAGCTGCAGGTTATGGTTAATAAGAGATAGGTCACTTTATTGAAAGACTGGTGTCCAATCAATTAATTAATTTACTAATGTAGAAGTAAAATAAATAGAATGTTAAAAATTTTAACATTCACCCTGAGTAAAGTCTGGAAAACTGCACACCAAAATTCAACTAAAATCCAAGTAGAAACTACCTCAGCAGTACTTCCATGAATATAAATATTTATTAACTAAAGCATTGCTTTCTTTAAAAATAAATTGCCTTATTCTTTGAGAGAAAAGAGATTGTAATCAGATCTTTCTCGGTCTGTCTTCACCCTGGGACTTTAAAATGCACCCTGCTACATTTTCAATTCAGGCTTAGAAATAGAGTCCATGGGACTCTGGGAATAGTGAAATGATCATTTTACCAATAAAAAGAGTTTTGACTGATCACACAGGTCTGTTTTTTATAAACTGAAACTCGGTCAGAGATACGCATGCCTGTTCAGTGTGCGTTCTTACATGACATATTGCCCTACACTGAAATGGTGATCCTAAACCCCACAGCTGCATGGGTCCACCCAGGTGTTAAAGGTGTTACCTATTGAACTGTGCACTTGGATATTTTTTCAAACATTGACTGATGTCTACCAGATTCTTTATGTCACTCATGATCAGGATACCTGGTCAGCTCCTCCAGATTGTGACCCAGCTAGGGTCTGGTCACATCCTCAGAGAGAGAGAGAAGTTCCATTGCTATGATGGAATCAAGTCTGGATTAGTTTTTGCTGTCTCAGAAGAGCAGTAAAAACCAATAGGGCAAGGAGAGTCCTGTCCCGATATCTAGGAAAAGGGATGATGTCTTTCAGGTTCTATGCTGAACAATATGGACACAGAATAACTCAAAAGCAATGCACAAACATGCCTCTGCTCAAAGGGGCTCACCTGCTCTTCTGGTGCTCACTGGAGAGGTGATGTCAGGGCGGAAAAAAGACAGAAGATGAGTAGTGATACCATTGAAGCAGCCTGCTTGAATCACACTCCAAAGCAGGTCCCAAGGCTGGTGGATAATTACAGGAAATAGCTATAAAATGGTTCTGTTACAAAGGAGAATGTTCTGATCCTCCTCCAGGCCACATCAGACAGACGCTAGCCTAACCCCAGACACACAGCCTTTGCTCACTCATTTTCAGCTGTACTGATACCCTCAATACCTCAAGCCACTAGCCACCCCAGTTCTCCTTTGCTCATTCTGTTTGGGCATGGTCGTCCTGGCTTTGGCCTCGCTCCTTTTCACAGCTCTGCTTTCCATACTCAAACTCATTCTCTCTCCCTGAAACTGTGAAGGCTTCTTGCGTTTCTTCCACTAGGTATTCAGCCAGATGAGAACAGAGACTACATGAATATATGTGTGTGCCTTCTTCTCTGTGCCTACTTGAAGGCGCGGCACAAAACAGACAATTAACACACACACACACACACACACGTGTGTGTGTGTGTGTGTGTGTGTGTGTGTACTTGATGGCATGTTCTCTCTTTTCTTTTTCTTTTTAATATGAGAAAATAACCCCAAACTTCCCCAGACTTTTGGTATTCACAAGTCCGCTAAGCAGTTCTCTGGAATTTGTTAAGCAGGGATTCTTTGCCAGGTCATTTTCCCCAAATCTTGGTGTGGATAGTCAAACTGTAAAGCAGACAGAGTTGCATCCTACACTCCATCCCAGCTGCCACTGTGATAGATTTTCTGTAGACTTATTTCACTAGTGCTCTGCTAAGAATGTGGTCATCTTACAACCTTTGAAGACACAGCTCTTCCCTTATTACTCAAGAGACTGAAGTGACTCAACTGGATACTAATGTTACTGTGAGGCATCTGGGAAATTTCTGGCACTGGTGTTGTGGCCAGTTGGCCAAGAAGTCTTAGGAAACCTCCATGATGTAGGACAGTAATACCTTGCTCTGCTGTGCTGTGTTATAGAGCTTTTCTGTCACTTTTCAAAGTCCTCATTTGTAAAGCATTAACAACTCAAGTCTAATCGTCATAATAAGATTATGTCAATATTCATTTATGCACATATATGATACTATATATCTGTGTGCACACATATAGCCATGCTGGCATTCAGAAATATTAATCATTTATGTGTGCTTTTGTGAACCATAATATTAGAAGGATGGAAAAATATTAGGATGTCAGATTACCACTCCAAGACTTCTATGTAGAGGAAACTATTTGAGATGAACTAAATTATCAAATAATCAGGTGTGTCCTAACAACTCAGTGAATAATGCCAAAGAAAGGATGTCCTGATGGAAATTTTCTCACTGTCTTAAGAAGGTCCAGTCATATATGCCACTTAAATTTTATATTCTATAATTACAATCATACAGATATGTATATATTTTCCAATTATAATAGATATAAAGATAGATAAATAGAAAGATAGATAGATAGATGATAGATAGATAGATAGATAGATAGATAGATAGATAGATAGATAGCTATTATACATCCTATGGAATGACTCGCTCTTTTCCAAGGGAGGTCCTGGTTGGTGGTCTGACTATTTCACTCAGTATTGAGTTAAGTATACTCAATGTTCTGAAAGTCAGTGAGATCAACACTCCTTTAAATTTACTCAAAGAATGAAACAATGCCAAAGCCTCAGGTCTTTTACTTTTGATCATGCCGGTTGTGTAGTGAGCAAAACAATGTTACCAAACAAAAATTAATGGAGCCTGAAATCTGACCCAAGCTCTCTTCATTGAACATTATGTAGCAGAATACACATAGAGGGGGTGCCCTATTTTAATGTATCCTCAAATCACTTATTAACTTGCTCCAAAAATGGGAAAATTACAAAAATTCCATGCAGAGGGAGGAATAATCTTGCGATGTGTCTTAACAAATCCCTTATTTTCTTTAGTTCTTTTCTATCAGGCATTATAAACATATTGCCTTTTTTACAAAGTGGATTGGGAGAAATATCAAAGAAAAGGATGCTTGGCTGCAGTTTCTACAGTCTATAACCTACTCACAGGACTAATGTAAACAGGAATGGAGATTTTTCTGGAAGAATTTAGCTTCATTAAAACTTGGGTTTTAAGATCACCACTGGAGATGGTTGACTGCACTGGTTGATTCCAGGTTCTTGGTATCATACTCAAATTATTGGAAGATATACACTAAAACAATAAAGCACAAAGAAGTTTTATTTTGAGAACAAAGTAGAATTACGAGTATCAGAAACACTGCTAAAACACAAAGGAGGACAGAGAATAAGACATGAAACGGTATGCAAAGCTTTTATTACTCTTAGAGGGTTTCCTTTCACTGGGTCCAAAAGAATGAACTGTCTGCAAAGGCTACACTTGGCATTATTTCCTGTTTTGACTCAGAAAGTTGGATTTCATGAGCTTTTTTGTACTATGTATGATAATTGTCATGTTGTCTTTGATTTCCATAATATATATTCCTAATTATACATAGCTATAAGAGGACAGATTCCTCCTAACTTTTGAGAGGATGAAAGTTGTCATACTGTGCATGTACCCCAAATCAGTCTATGACAGTCACGACCCCTATCTCCCAATCCCTGGCATGTCCAGAAACAAGTCTAAATACACACAAGGCATTCTAGAGAAACTGCTAAGATGAACAACTTCTATTCATTGTTTTAAGTGAGGTGTAACTAAAGGTTGATGCAGATGCCAGCAGGTTTCTAAGAGCATTGCTATGAAAAAGGTGTATTTGTTGTCCAAGTCAATTTGAGTACTAGGTTGTCCTGACATTCTTATACATACCGGCTTCAACATCACAACTTAATAGTGGAAGAAAAGGAAGTCATAGAAGACTGAGTACTGGAAATAGTCTTCACCGTGGGAGGAACAACCAAAAGGACTAAATAGAATCTGCTTGTGGTACCTGATAGATACTCATGGAAAATGATGACCATGGGGGGAGAGAAGCCTGAGGTAAATGCCTACTGGGCACACATTAAATCAAATTGGACAATGACCTATGAAAAAGTAGGTTTGTAGTCATATGCTCAGAAATTTGGGTGAATCTATGAGGGCACCTTGGGAACATGAATTTTAAAAATACCCCCTGTGTATTGGCCTTGATTAAACCAACTGATCTTGAGCAAAGAATATAATATCTTGAACATTCTCATTTATTTCCTGGGAAGATCCAAACACTGGACATAGAAATCAAGAAGCTAAAAGGTAGACATCCATGCTAAAGTCTATATATCCATAATCTTGCATATCTCAGGGAATCTTCTGGGTTTTTATGGGAATGTTAAGAAACAGATTAGAGTGATAAAAAATAAACGTTTCTAAAGACATTTATATACATACAGAACAGCAGTGATATGAAACAAAGAACTAAAATATGTAGGTTTGATAGTTAAATTGTTATTTAGTTATTTTAATATTTTTATAGAGTTTTTATAGGAAACAAACAAAATTGCAGATACCTTGAAATGTTTAAGAAGGACCAATGGAAATAAAATGTTTTCTGTAACTTTAGCTGAGAAATTTTCAAGCAAATGGATGTAACTAGAAAAAAATATACTGATTTAGATATCCCAGACAGAAATATAAATAAGCCGCATCTTCCCTTATATGTGGATATTACCTGTTAAGTCAATGATAACCAAACTTCAATCCATAGAAGCACAGAGGGTAGGTATAGAGTAAGAAGCTAGAGAGAACAGATAAATTCCCTTAGGAAAGGGAAATAAAATAGGTAATTATGGATGGATGGTAGGCGCAGAATGGGAAGATCAAGTGAAGAAGGAGATTGAGGGAGGGAATATAGGGAAAGACAACACAAATTAAGAGTCATTTGAGGGATAGTTTGGAAACCTATACAGTAGAAACTTTCTAAAATATATACATATATAAAGACTATCTAAAAAAAAAAAACAAACCACCAAATAATGGGGGAGACAGAGTCTCAGTGGGCCAACTTTTTGCCACCAAAGAAACTCCCAGTACCTTTTTGGCTTATATCTAATTGAGTTGTTGGCTAACAGAATTACATGAGAATCACCAAACAACCCAGGCTGCTGCCAAAATAATAGGTTGTTCTCCACAAATTGGCATCAAAGTCCCGTTGCTGAAGACAACCCCTACACAACTTACTAAACATGGAGAAGTGATTTAAGCTGGTGTCTACACAGAGCCTTCTTTCCTACATTCTAGCATCTTTTGTACAGGAAAGTACCCTGCATGCTACAAAAAGAGAAACATAAGCACCATGTCAACAACAAATCCATTGCCTAGAAGCTTATAGAAATAGCCAACCAGTCTCGGTTTCAACTTAAGGCCCATTCCATGAGTTTGAACCTATCGTAGATACTGATTTGGTGACCAAGAATCAGAGACTATATATTCTACTGGCTTAAAATACATATACACACATGCACAAACACACACACACACTAAATGTAGTGATAAAATGATTCCTAATATTTCTATAATATTTTGATATATTCATGAGAAAGTGTCTTTTTCAGCCATTATCAGGGAAGCATCTTCCTGCAGTACATGGGAACAAATATAGAGACTCACAGCTAGACACAATGCGGAGAATGAGAGACCTTGGAACACTCAGCCCTAAGTAGAATGTCTACATATAACCTCTCCCCTCATTGCTCAGGGATCCCTGAAGTAGGAGAGACAGAAAGACTGTAAGAGTCAGAGGGGATCAAGGACACCAAAAAAACCAAGACCTTCTAAATCATGAACAAAGCTCATATGAACTCACAAGAGACTGAAGCAGCATGCACAAGGCCTTTGTGGGTCTGCATTGGGTCCTCTCCATATATATTATTACTTCCAGTTTAATCTTTTGGGAGATCCCTGAATGTGTCTCTGATTCCTGTCCCTTCACTTGGGCTCTTTTTGTTCTATTACTTTGTTCTATCCATCTTCAATGTGATAGTTTTTGTTTTATCTTATTTTTTATATAATTTTATATTATCTCTTAGAAACCTGTCCTTTTCTAAAGAGAGGCAGAAAGGAAGTAATTCTGGTTGGGAAGGCAGGTGGGGAGGACATAGGAAGAATAGCAGGAAGGGAAACTGTAATCAGGATGCATTACATGAGAAAATAGTCTATTTTCAATGAAAGAAAAAAATAAGAAATATAGTTTTGCTAGATAGACTGTTTGATTAATAATAACTTATTTGTTAATGCTTTTATTACATCTATTAAACTTTTTGAAAAAGAGAAGTATTATACACATGCATGAACAAATGTTTTATAAAATGTAGGCATGAATAAACTTTTACATGCATTTTAAAAAATTAGACCCTAATCAGTAATCAATTTGTAATTTTTTAAAACTATCTATCACAGAACTCCCAGCAAAATAAATTGGTCCTTAATAATATATTTTCTTTTATGGATACTAGATAATTATATAAGTGTAGAGAAGAAAATGAATCAAAACACACAGAAACAATTGATGGGTTCTCCTTGGATTCAACAGCCACCTTTGGGAAGACAAAAGTCATAACTTACCATATCCCTTGCCTATTTAATCACAAGTAATGTAAAATCTCTGTCCTCCAGGCTAGGAATCACACACTGTTAGAACTGAGCATCCATATTCATAGGAATGTAGTGTTGCTGCAGTGGAGGCTACAGAAAGAACCCTTTGGGGGAGGAGAAAACAAGTTCGTATTTAACAGTGAGGAATACGGGTAAATTTAAAAAGCATATCTTTCTGTCTATAAAGAGTCATTATATTGGAATTTATAGTGACCAATGATGAGGCACCTTGGATCAAAGAGTGTCCTGATTAAACAAGATCATGCCTAGAGGGTGGAGGTTCATTTAAGCAACACTACCTACTAAATTGTTCTTGCTATGTAAGGAGAGAATAAGTCAACAGGTCAGAATGGCATGTGACCTCATTGTTGGAAAAGGGCTGTTTGTTGGTTCCTGGCTGCCTGGCTAGCTTAGACCCAAAATAATCACAAAGAAACTGTATTAATCAAATCATTGCTAGAACCATTAGATCTAGCTTCTTATTGGTTTACTCTCTTACATATTAATTTAACCCATTTCTATTAATCTGTGTATGGCTACGTGGCTGTGGCTTAACAGCTAAAGTTCACAGTGTCAATCTCCAGTGGCTCCATGGCTTCTCTAACTCCACCTTCCTCCTGCCATGCTATAGGTCAAGCCAGTTCTTTATTCATTAATCTACAAAAGCAACATATAGACAAAAGAACCTCCCACACCACCTCATGTCTTAGCTTTTTGTGTATTAAAAGATTTAGAAGATTCTCCGTGTAACAGTCCAAGCCTGTTTTTGTCACCTTCACAGCTACTTTGAGATTCTGCCTTGATTTTGGAGTTGATCCTACTTTTTCTGTTACTGACATTTTATGGCTTTTTTCCTAAAGTGATGTTAACAATTTTAACTATCTACCATGTAAACAGAAGACTTCCACCCTCAACTGAAATAAAACACAGCTATCACCATGGTGACACTATGTCTTGTAAACTGGAATTCTAGATGCTGCAACCTTGTTGCTGTGAGGAAACGTTGTTTTGTTTTACTACCACAGCTCCAGAACACACCTCTGAACCTAGCACTCATGAAATGCACTAAACATGTCTCCTGTTACCCGTATGATCTGCAGTTCCACCCAAGAGCCTCATGAGCTAGAAGCTTAAAGGGAGGCAGACTATAGAAAACGAGGCCTATTAGAGCAAAACTAATCCCCAGAGGGAGTCCCCTTGAAGAGTATATTAAGGCATTAGACATTTTCTGACTCTGTTTCTGGAATCCAGAATGTGAACAGACTTGATCTACCACACATAATCACTCTGCTCCAGTCCCTCAGCAGAGGCCCAAAGCAACAAGGCAAAGCTATCATCAGTGGAAACCTTTATAATCATGAAACAAAATAAACAACTCTTTAAATTGTCTCAGGCCTTTTGTCACAGTAATGGAAAGTTAATAGAGTTGGTGACCCAAGTGTTTTCTATTTTGTTTTGCATGGGTAAGTTCTAAAGGTCTTACAGTACAGGGAGGCTATTACTCAAAATGGCCTCTAGCTCTGATCAACACAAACATGAAAAAAAAAGGTAATTGCTTCTGCAATCTCATCCAATTAATTAGACTCAGGAAGCAAATGGGGGTGGGGAGGAGGTCTGGCAAGATTTGCTGTTACTGCACAAGCAACTGTTCTCATAGTGTGGCATAGGAAGAAGAGAAACTGAAAAGGTGAAACTTCCCTCTGTGACTTATCTTTTCCTGAAACAGTGGCTTCAGATTTCCATGGTCTAAGGATCAACTTAATTCATCTGGCTCTAGGAGACCATACGTATGAGGGCAATGGACCAGACAGTTGTATCAATTTTGATTTTATGAACAGTTCTTTGAAATGGATATTGTACATTAGTAACAATATGTTGTGTAATTGTAGCATGTCTGTTGTCTCTCCCAGCTTATGAAATGTCACCTGAAATGACTAGATATTTGTATCCTCTACAGACCAGACTAGGGACACAGTTAACATTAATAGTGCATTCTGGTCTAAATAAAACAGTTCACGATGCAGTTCTTTGTTGTGATTTCTGTACTCAATCACAGTAAAACATGTGTAATGAGATTTTGTAATAAATATGAGTTAAAAGGTGAATCAGACACTAAGAAGAAAGTAGGAAGACAGGTACCCCACCAATGAACAAGCAACCTGGGAACATCTCTAAAGTAAATAAAATGATTGAGAAATGGAAACAACAAAATGGTTCTCAGCTCACTATCCCTTTAGGATATACAAATGGTCTGAGATATTAAGGACCATGAAGTTTCTTCGGCCCACTTTCTTCTGAGAAAGGATTAAAATAGGTGCCCCAATCAGAGGACCTCAGACCCTTTTCAGAGAGAGCTTATTAAAATATAATTTTGAAAAATGAGTAATGTGCCATATGACAACCTCAAAATCATTTGGAGTATGACTCTCTCATGCCAGGAATGATACCAGACTGTTTTGTTCGCCAGTCTCCAGAAGAAATACTGTCGTGCAATAAGGAGTCTATAAGCATTCATACTTTAAGGCACAAAGACATTCCACTTGTATGGGCACAGAAAACAGTCCATATTTGAACAAGTGTACAAGTTTGCACACTTATATTGCACACCCAGAGACTGAATGAAGAAGGGAAAATATCAATCTCTTTCCATGCCCGATCAAGCTGTTCATTAGTGAAGATTTCAAACAATTTGCTAAGGAACATCTAAGAGGCTGTAAAAACAAGAGTAACATTCCCCTATACTATGTGTAGGTTAATGTCCTGAAATGCAAAATCAGTCCACACTTTCTCTCAAGCACACCTGAGGGCAGCACAACCAGTAACACTCCCTACACCTTCCATGAGATATTAATTGAAAGTACTTAATTTGAAAATTACAAAGTTACTTGAGCTCTGTCAAAACCCCACACGTTGAAAATGCCACACAATATTGCCACACAGAATAGGTCACATTCGAAATGCCAGCACGCAACACAGAATTGTATAAGATTTTTTTGTTCTATAAATGTAAGTTAAACAAGAATCACAAATAAATTTCATCTTTCAACTTTGGCCACACTCCCAAATTATTTTTTTTTGTTTATATCCAAATATTCTTTAAAAATGGTGGATCATAAATACTTTCAATACTACATGTTCAGGTTAAGAATTATTCAAATTCTGTGAGATGAAAAGTATAACCTTCAAATGCACCACACCTTCCACGCAGGCAGTGATTATGACTCCCTGATGACCACGGTGCCAGGATTTACATGTGTTAGATTATTTAAGGTACTTAATTACACATTGACATATATTGCACTTGCCAGTTAAATAATCAGATATTGTAAATCAAACATTTGACTCAAATCCCAGAGGAAGTTTTGCTTCACTGATGTCTTCATTCAAAGCCCATTTTCTTTCCTTCCTTATACATTTCCTTTGAGAAAGGGACGTTAGCTCCTCTCATGAGATATTTGGAGCCCTCTGTCCTAAGAACTAGCTGAGCATGCTTGCCACTGACCTCTCACATGAGAAGCCACCATGGTTTCCTTTGATCAGAAAGAATGCTTCAGAACCTCGCCATGTTTACGATGCCTTACTCTAAAAACTGTGTTCTGTCCTCTGAGATGTGAAACCACAAGCCAGTTGCTCTGGGCAATTAAAGATCTTTAGCACCAGCAATGCATCAATTGAAAATATCCTGAGTACATTTCCACTAAGTAATTATAGCTGCCAATCTGAAATGCCTTCATACGGTCATCCCACTAACATATCTCTTTACTGTACCTTTTAGCATAACCTTGGATAATTCTAAAATAGCCAGGACCACACAGCCAGTTTCCCCAGAAAGGAAAATAAAATGGGCACTCACTGGGAAAATTAGACAAATTTTGCTCTAACTTTGGATAGAACCCAAAGTATAAATGTTAAGTGTCTATTTTCCCCCCGTAGCTGTCAGATATCCAAAGATTATTCAAGCAAGCAGAAATGACATAGTATGGAAAGTTCAATTTATTCATATTATAGGAACTTTTTTAAAAAAGAAAATGTGGAGAGAACTCTGAAGGTATTACATTTATATCTATAGACAATCTAATATCCACAATAGTTTTTAGAAGAACTACATTCTTGAAAATAAAGTGTCCTACTTAAATCCATCACACATGTTTTAATAGAAAGAGACATGTTGCTCCCTAAAGATAAAAAAAGTATTTCAAGAGTAAGACATAATTTGTACAAGACTTTTCTCCTCTGACTTAGTAGGGAAGATTTCGCTGAAGCAGATCACTTTCAAACATACTGGCCATGAGCTAAAGAAGTAAGTGCTTATAGCAGAAAAATTACACGATCATCTATAAATTAATTGCTCAAACCATAACACTCAAAGAAATTGATTTTCTAACTAATCCTCATTTCTCAAAAATATGGTATATAATCAGGCAATTTATAAATGAAAAGTCTAATGAGAAATTCTGTAATTGCAATAAAAACAAACAAATCAATTGTTAATCCCACCTAAAAATATTTGAAGTGGTTTCGTAAATTATTTCCCTTGGCTCTCCAACATACCAACACCAACCAAACATAGAGCTGTGTGCATTTGTTAGCACAAACACACAGACACACACACATGTACATTTGTGAGTCACCCAGGGACACACAAAAACACACAGTTGTATATCACACACACATTCACATACAGAGGGGGATTCTCCCTCCCCAAAGAAACTTTGTAGAGTTATGTCAAGATTTGTCGGAGGTATCCACACAAATTTCATTCATAGTCTAGATACGTTATGTTTCAATAAAATTTTAACAGGTTCTGAATATCAACGGAAGCAATTCAACAGTGTTGCTGATAAAAAAACAATTTACTCCAGCCTGCGAGCTACTGACTGACTCTATTGGTCACCTGGAGTAGTATAATGCTTAAATTTATAGGAAAAGGTCTGTACGCTACAACTTCATTCAAAGTGTAAGACAAAAGATGCTGGCATATTTTGACCCTCAGAGTTGAAAATGTGACAAATAGCTGAAGCACGTCCTCAAATTCAATCCCACAGTTTTTTTTAAAGCCTTTCATGTCTGTCCATTTCGAGATACCCAGATAAAAATTACCTCTCACTAATTCTCAGAATCTTGGAGCTCTATATCCCACAACATATGCAGATTACTAACATAGTGTGTGTGTGTGTGTACTGAACATGGGAACCTCAAGCTCTATTTTTAAGTTTCATTACTTCTCACTACTTAGCTTTGGTGGTTTTGATCAGAGCATAGGCAAGGGCAGACTGCCAGTTTTTCTGATACTTTGAGGGAAAACAGATATCTCAGTTTTTATGGAACATTTCTTGATTTTTACCATTGGATTTTATAAAACTTTGTTCTCCCTTAAAAACTCTGTGTGGCTTACTCCACTTATTTAGTTCACTTGCCAGGAGAGCTATAAAAGCCTAAGTATGCTTTTATTTATACCTGGCACTCAAACACCACAAAAACCAAAGGGATATTTAGTTGAGAATGTCTGGTTTTTCTATGGTAATAAACAAAAAAAATGAGAAAGGTATAATAGTCATGACACCATGTTCCCTTCTTATATATACCAGGAACCACACCAGATAATATTCACATACTGCCACATAGTCTGCAATAATTTTAAAAGAGAATTATTAATATGTTTATTTTTCTTGTGGGATAATTGAGGGTCAGTTGAAGTTCAGAGATGTAAGAAAGTTTGCTCTATAGGGCTTATAAAAAGCAATCCAACACACATTTGAATCCCAGTCTCCTTGCAGAAGATGTGTTTTGATCAAGTTTTGTGTGCATGTGTTTGTGTACATATGGATGCCCATACAAACACACACACACACACACACACACACACAGAGAGAGAGAGAGAGAGAGAGAGAGAGAGAGAGAGAGAGAGAGACAGAGAGAGAGAGAGAGACAGAGAGAGAGAGAGACAGAGACAGAGACAGAGACAGAGACAGAGAAAGGGGAGAGGGTGACCAAGACTTAAGAGTGAGTTGGCAGTGCAGGTATGGGAACTAGTTTGTAGTCCATATCAAGAGGTGGTAAAGTGGGGCCAGGAAGTGATGGTGCATGCCTTTAATCCTAGAACTGGGGAGGCAGAGGCAGGAAGAACTCTGTGAGTTTGAGGCCAGCTTGGTCTACAAGAATTAGTTCCAGGACAGGCCTCAAAGCTAGAGAGAAACCCTGTTTTGATAAACAAAACAAAAAACAATAATAAACGTGATGAAGTGAAGGAAATTTAAGCCACAGAGAACCTAGAATGTAGTGTGGATATTAATTTTCTTCATTGATCTATCCCAGAAATAAAAAAAAATTTCTTTGGGCTATCTACAAAATTATAAACTCCATAGATACAGATAAAACCATTCCAATATTAGCTCTTCTTGTCAAATCAACTACAGCCTGATTCTGGGGAATGTTAGTTGAACTGTACTGAAATCTTCATTTAGCAACACCAAAAATATCTTAATACAGTTGTGGCCACATTAAATTGGTATTTGTCTATGATTTCTTATATTATACAAACTGAGCAGATTATATTTAAGAGTATCTATTTTATATACATAAACACATGCACCAGCAGTCAGTGACATAGAAGGTCATGAATGTAAATGAACCTAGAAAGGTGTTCTCCTCAGAAAATTTTATTTATTTTTTTTTTGAAAAGTTAAAAATTCCTTAATTTTTTATTCCTGGTACCACTACCACAATTTACAGGGCAATATACCTGACGTAATGAAAAGAAAAAGAAAGACAAAGCTACAACAGATAAAAGACCTCAGGAATGTACATCTAATTGACACTACATTGCATTAATCAATAGCTGCACTTTTTGCAAACTGAGGCTCTGACAGTCCTGAACAAGAAGGGCCTCCTGTTTAAGCTGCGGTAACTTTTCTGACTATGGATCATCGCTCCTTCTGTGGCAGATTTTTACAGTTCCTCTAATGCATTTAGGACAACTGTCTCAAAGTAACCTGCAGCTTTCCTGACAACTCCTCGCTCTCTCTCCTGCTAAGAACTGTAGCCCTTTTCTGCTGTTTTTTTAAAAACCTTCTGCTACCATATCCACCACTTCCACCACCTGCTCCATAGCCACCACCACAGGGAATGCCTGAGCTTCTTCCAACAAAACTGCCCCCTTTCATGGGTCCATAATTTGATTGCTGTTGTCCACTATAATTTCCAAAGTCATTATAGTTCCCACCACCATAGTTACCTCCACCAAAATTTCCTCCTTCATTGTAACCGTCATATCCTCCTCCTCCACCACCACCATAGCCTCCTCTACTGCTGTAACCAGGACCACCACCATAGTTGCCACCATCACCTCCAAATCCATTATATCCACCATTACCACCTCCATAACTACCTCTGCTGCCACCACCTCCACCACCATAGCCTCCTCTTCCACCAAAGTTTCCACCACGACCAAAATTACCTCCACCACCTCCAAAGTTCCCTCCACGACCCATAAAATTGCCAGGTCCACCTCCACAGCCTCTCTGTGATCCAGCAGACTGCATCTCTTGTTTAGAAAGGGCCTTTTTCACTTCACAGTTATGCCCATTAATAGTGTGGTATTTCTGAACAACAATTTTATCAACTGTGTCGTGGTCATCAAAAGTCACAAAAGCAAATCCTCTCTTTTTCCCACTCTGCCTGTCTTCCATAACTTCTATGGTTTCAATCTTGCCATACTTTTCAAAGTAGTCTCTCAGGTTATACTCTTCTGTATCCTCTGTAATACCACCAACAAAGATTTTCTTCACTGTTAATTGGGCACCAGGTTTTACAGAATCCTCTCTAGAAACGGCTCTCTTTGGTTCCACCACACGCCCATCAACTTTGTGTGGCCGAGCACACATTGCAGCATCCACCTCTTCAACACAAGAGTAGGTGACAAAACCAAAGCCCCTGGAACGGTTTGTTTGGGGATCTCTCATTACCACACAGTCTGTAAGTGTGCCCTATTTCTCAAAATGTTCTCTTAAGCTATCATCTGTGGTTTCAAAGCTCAGACCACCAATAAACAGTTTCCTCAACTGTTCTGGTTCCTTTGGATCATGGCCCTCCATTTTGAGACCGGACTTGCCTCTTCCAACTCGAGTTCAATATGGCAGAATATTTTATTTTTAAGTTTGTATCTTTAATCATAGTATAATTCTAATCTTATGAGAATTCATAACAATTATTGATGTTGATCATTTCTAAACTATGAAAAATCTACAGATTCTGTTATTATGGAGGCATGATAGCTATACATACAAGGCAAAAATATGCCCTTTGATCTTATCTATTTCATCTCTTGAAAACTGAATCATTGGCTATAAAGGTGGGGCACATATAGAATAAGAGTTAAATGTTTTATATGCTTTTGTGGTTAAAAACAAAAAAAAAAACTTCTGCATGAAAGAACAATGCAGCAAAAAAGATAGAATATAAAGGATATAATATAAATCCAACAATAATGATAAATATCAAGATTACCTCATCGGATTACCAAAATATTTACTAAAAAGTCCACAGATGCCTTAGTAGATGGGATAATAGAGAAGAGAATGGAAATAACACTGTACTTCATTTTCTTTTAATGAAATGGAAGCAATAAGAAAAACAAAGTTGTGTTCTCCCTAGGGCATTACATGTGTTTTGCTAAAACTTGATAATATTTTAGAAGCAATGATGGGGCAAGACTATTTTAAATAACTTTTCATTTCTGAAGAAATGTATAAGAGTCCTCACTATTTCCTGGAAGCCTACAGTGACTATTAGTGCATTATCTTTCCTAGTAATTATTGGTTGAATATGACCTTCTTCATGACGCAGAGACTGGTTCCCTGATGAAATTACACATCTTTATCAATACCATAGAAAATATAAATTAGCAAAGTTATACGTAAGGCCCACTTTCTCCAATATCTATGTATAATTTTCTAAAATGTATCAGAGAAGTGAAAAAAAATCAGACAGATGAAAACGTTCTTCAATATTATAAGGATCTGCTTTTCGGAGTAGGAGTTTGTTACAGCGATTTCAAAGTCGTTACTTATATAATAATAATGATGATAATAATAATAATAATATAAAGTTTTCATGTTAAAATGCTACCACTCCATCAATTTTTTACTTGTGATCTAAAATAAATTAGAAAACTTTCTTGCTATGAGTTGAAAAATTAATTGTTCAAATACTTCATTGTTTAAATATAGATTCAAGAGATGTCAACTTGCAGAACGCTTCAAGTAGTTGAAGTGACTAATTTTAGTTGACTAGCAAATAATAAAGATGCCTGGTTTCTTTTGACTTTACAAAATAAAATAATTCAAAGGACTCCTAATTCTTAACAAAAAAGAAAACACCATCCACTGAAGAGAATATTAAGAGAAAAGAGGGAAGGACATGAAGTGATTCAACATGCTGCTTGAAGACAAGAAGGCATAGGACATGGATGAAGATCATCACTGTCTCAACCAACAAACCCAGTTACTGACAAACAGCTTTCTTATTCTATTTGGCTGTTGAAATGACATAATACAACCAAATAGAACATTAGAAAACAGCAAACATTCATCACATTCTGAGATTTAGAAACATCAAAGCACCAGTAGATTGGGAGTCGTCTGAGGACCTCTTTTCTGATTCAAACACAAGACCTTCTTAGTGTATGTACCCTGACAAGAAGAGAAGGGGTAAACTTCTGGTGTTTCATGTAATAGCAATGATCCTGCTCATTTGGGCCCCACTTCTGTAATTTAAACACATTCTTTGAAAATTCCATAAAATGTGTTTTAATCAGATTTACCTTTGGCCACCAACATCTCCCAAATTTACCCCTACCTCCCTATTTATTCAATTTCATTTTCTGTCTCTATAGTTTTTAACCCATTTAGTCCAATTTGTTTTGCCCACTTACTCTTGGATATAGGCTTGTCCTGGAGTTTGGGGAACATCTTCCAGGGATCATATCCTTAAAGAATTTCTATTCTCCCACTCCCAGCCAAGTATCAAATGCCAATAGCTCCTCAGGTAGGGGTGGGATATCATGACCACCTCCGCATAGCCATGCTCAGCTTTTGTAGATGTTGAGCATTGTAAAGGTCTTGGTTATTTTGTCATAGTTACTGTGAATTCATATGTACAGCTCTCCCAATATATCTGGAAAATACTATTTCCTCAAGGTCACCACTACCTCAGGCTCTACTAATCTTTCTGCCTTGTCTTCCACAATGATCTCTGATCCTCAGGATGAGGAGTATGATATACATGTCCAAGGTAGGAATGCGCACTGAGTGGTCTCTTATTCTCTGTGTGTTGGCCGTCTGTGGATCTCTGTGTTCATTATTATCTGCTACATGAAGAAGGTTTTCTGGTAAGGTGTCAGAGATGCACCAAATTATGTGTACGATAATAAGTAAGTAGTAGTCAATCAAATTCTGTTTGTGGCATTTAAGGACTTACTAACTTCTTGTCAAATATTCTCATTATTCTCAGAACTTCAACACACACAACTAAAACAATTAAATTAGCATTTATATCCATTTTATACCATTAATTTTATGCCAATTATTACAGCACAAATCTGAAGACTATAGGTAGCAGGTTAGGGTGCTTTATTATATGTGCAAAACTAAAAGACCACAATTGTTCTATTTTTTATGAAAACTAAGCTCTATATTCAATGATAACTAATGGTCCACATTTTGTCATTATGAAAATTGATATATACAAGGGATAAATCTGTTACTAGTGATATAAAGGGATTTACTGATGTGATTAGATATTAATTAATTTGTTTTAAGTGGGTAAATAGAATACATAAGACTTTTGATGCTGAATTTCATGGTGAACCTAGACACAGCCAGAAGTTCAGACAAAAGGGACACACATATTAATATGGAAAGATCAAAGGTAAAGTAGTATGAAGGAAACCATGAGGATAAACTGAAACCCACATCAGTCTCTAACAAGTTCTGATTGGCAAGATTTAGAATATTTTACTATTAGACCATTCAAAACCAGAGTCTATATCAGGATTCAAATTAAAGGATAGTCATATGCTAAATTATGAGGTATCTCATGTCTTTTGGGATTTAAGCCATCATATTAACATTCTAGGTACAGATAAAAAGTGTGTGTTTTCTGTCTGATTTGTCTTGTACTTTCTTCTTAGAAATCATTGCATGTATAATTGATAATATAGTTTTATAAAATCTAAGAATATTATTTGAGATATATTTGTGTATGTATATTTACAGCATATCCATGAAACAATGGACATCATATTACTATTTTTCTAACATTCAACCTTTGTAAATTTTTTATTCTGTATGTTTAGTGTTTTGATTATTATGTGACAAGGGGACTTTGTTTTTTTGATCCAGTCTGTTTGGAGTTCTGTAAGCTTTTTGTATCTTCTTAGGCATCTCTTTCTTTAGGTGTACTTTTTGTTTTTATAAATGAGGTATTTCAGATATTCTATTAGAAGTAGATGCTGATAGTTTTGTCCTTCTGGAATGGGCCTCTGTTACATTGATAAATATCTTCAAGATTCACCCACATGACAATGTATTACAAGATTTCCTCTTTTCTGGTTGAATGATGTTCAATTTTCTTTATTCATCCATCCATCAATAGAAATCTAAGTTCCAGTTTCCTTTCAGTTATTATGATTAATGTTGCCATGAATGTGGGAGTTCAAATATCTCTTCAAGGTTCTGATTTCTATTTTTTTAAATAAAATGTACAGAAGTAGAATTCCCCTTTTAAATAGTAGTTATAATTTCAATTTTTTGAGGAAACTCCATACATTTTTGTATAGTCATTATACGATTTTATAGTTCTACTGACAGAACACAAGGTTTTAATGCACCCTACAATATTGTCTGAGTATGACCTTTTCTTCACTTATGTGTTTAATTTTTGATGTTCTGATGATTGATATTAATTTATGATGTCTGATTCAAGAAAGCCTGGCAGATCAGTGAACTAGCTATAGTTTTAAGGGAATTCACAGAAAACATTACATTATGAAGGCTCTGGCAACAAGAATGTTTAATCCATTGATTGGTCCAATTTTGAATAAGTTATCAAAGGATGATAGAACTCTGAAAAGTAGAACTGGATTGAAAGTGGGTGATGTCATGTTAGTGTTCTTTGCTTCCAGCCTGTGCTTCCTGTCTACTTAAAACTAACAGCTTTTTCCTTCTCACACCTCTGACATGGTAGTGTTCTACTCATATTCCTGCTGCTTGGTGACCATGGTTTCAAGAGTATGAAAATATGAGACAAAGCAAATATGTCCTCCATTTGGTTGCTTCCACCAGGTATTTGGTCATACCAGGGAGACAGTGAATTAATACAGTAAACCTAACAACATGCTAAAGGCTGCCTCCTACACTCTAGTATGTATATGGTTTTTGATAACGTTGAGCACTTCTTATTTCTATATCTTCTACAAAGAAATGATTAGATTGGGATTTGGTTTGGGATTTTTTCATTTAGTAATTGGTTATACTTTATACTATTAAATTTCATTTGTCTTTTGAATATTTCATAAAGTAATATCTTATAAGAAATAAAATTTGAAAACATTTTATATCATTCCATTAGGTTCCTTTTTTTTCTTTTTATATTCTTCTACTTCTTTTAACATTTTCAGATTCTTATTTCATATTTGCCTAATTTTTACATTAGTTAGCCAGTTTAAAGTGCCATATCCATGAAATTATTACCAATTTCTATGTTTTAAACATTCACCTTTTTGGTTTTCATCTAGACAGTTAATACTACTTTAAACTGATTTTTATATTTTCTGTATTTCAGAGTTTCAATTTTCTTATTTTGCATGTGGATATCAAGTTTGCCTAATACTACTTGATAAACAGATTAGTCTTTCCCCTTGTCTAAGTAAATTTTCAATTCTATAAAAAATGATATCAGAATTTCTGTAGAGTTTATAGCCTATATCTCATATTTAATTATATGGTATTTCAGTAATACTGTAGCCCAAAAATGGCAAAATATGTTTATTTGTGTCTTCTTAATTTTCTGAAAATATTTTATAGGAGTAGGCATACAAGTTCTTTGGCTCACCAGATTATATGTAAATGGTTTTTATATACAGAAGTAGACCCAATTCTTATATGTTTGTTATGTAACTTGCAGCATAACTGAACTTTGTTCTTCAAAACATTCTTTTATGAAAATAATATTTTCTACAAAGGATATATTATGCAAATATAAGTCAATTTTGGTCTTTTAGTTCAAATTTAAATGCCTATTACTTCTTTTCCTTGCCTGATTCTTTAAACTAACATTTTCCATGCTGTGTTGAATAGAAGTGGTAAATCCCCTGCATTACTGCTGATCTTAGAGGAGATGCTTTCCATGTTTACCACTGAGAAAGTGGTAGTTTGTTGCAGGAATTTTTATCACATTGTGACACTCTGAGATTATAAAATAAAGTTTACTTTGAAGCAGGAGGCAGAGCTAACAATGAGCTCCACTGAACTGGCCAGAGAGAAGCCAGCAATTTGGATAGAGCAGATGCACAAAATTCACAGGAAGGAAAGGGTGGGAACCTGAGTTTGACCCTTCCCTTGAATTTTGGTATGAGTGAAAGGATACATCTCTTGTTGGGTCTCTGAACAAAAAGAAGGTCAGCTTGTTGCTTTTCAGCTTCTCTGATCTAGAAAGTTTTCACCCCCACATATGACTTCTGAGCAAACAAAATGATAGGGACTTAATTTAAGCCTACATATTGTATGGGCCAACCATGAGAAGCTCAATAGAGGCCTGAATTTCAGAGTAGAACACCCAAGAACTTCTCGGAAAGGGTCCATCCAGGGAAAGTACATAACATTCTTAACATTCCAATCATTGAAGATAGGAGCATCTGATGTTCGTCTCTTAGTCCAGCACACCCATCTCCTTTCACCAGGACAGCCCTAGACAAATGTCAGCCAATCAGGGGTCCTGAACCTTAAAGATCCCTCATTCTAACCTCTGGAATATTAAAAATCCCACCCCAACTGCTCTAGAGATTCTCTGATTGTGCCAATGTGTTGACCACATGGAGAGTCCAAGTTTGAATTTGAATAAAGGCTCTTTGCTTTTACATACAGAACTTGGTCTCCTTTTTGGTTTCGGGAAGGCGGGGAGGGACTTCATGAACTGGGTATAACACATAACATGGCTCCAGCAGGGTCATGGTACCAGAAGCCTGGGTATTGAATGCGGGGCTGTGGGATTACAGATGATAATTGATATGTCAGTAGATTCATGTGCAGCTGCTAAGTCAACAGAAAACGATCAGTAGTTAAGAATTTTATACGTTTAGTGTCTTACAGAAAATAATTTCCTTCTATTTCTGGATTATCGCATTTTTTTCATAATTGCATTTTGCCAATATATTTTTCTGCTTATATTAAGATAATAATGTAATTTTGATATTAATTTATTGCTGTAATACTATCATAACTGTTGATATTTTTATTTATTGAACCATCCTTTCACCAAAGGAATAAATCCCACTTAGTCATGATGTATAACCATTTCAATATTGAATGGAATTTTGCTTGCTAGTATGTGTCAAACTTTTCTCAAGATTTTATAAGCAGTTACAAACATCATCAGGTCAATACCAACTTTTCTCAACTTCTTATATGCAGTTATAAATATCAGGTCAATACCATAACAATGAACTGACAATTAAACATATTACAATGTGTTTAAATACACATTAATCCAAAAACAAGAAAAGCTTTTCTGATGGGTAAGAGTACAATGACATTGCTGTTATCAAATACCAGTTGCAGTCTTTGAGCAGTTGTTAAACACTTAGGTTGCCCCCTTTCTTCACTGAAGAGGGTTTTTTTCTCTAAAAAAGTCTAATATAGATTTTCTTATGGGGGAACAGATTGTTGGATTGTCCAATATTTTTTCTTGGGGCCTGAGGCTGTCCCCCGTGTCCGTGTTTTGAAACAGGATTTTTTACATCATCTCTTTTTGATCTGCATTTACTAGTCCAATGTTTTTCCCTCTTGTATCTCCTGTATAATCCTGGTTTTCGTTTTGTCCTCAGGCTTACTCTCCTATTAGAACATCGGCTGACCTGATGCTCCATAAGACCGCATGCAAAACAGCCTCCAGGACTTTCTGTAGTTTTCATTTTTCCTGGGCCTAGGTCTCTCTGCTGGGGTGAGACATCATTAATTGTCTTTTTCTGCAAGGAAGCAGCTATGGCCATTCTATGTGTATTTAACTGGCCAGTATCTGAGCAAATTCGCATATAATCTGTAATGTTACCATGCTTTGTAAAAGGTCTTAGAGCTTTGCCTTACATACAACATTGGCATTTTCAAAGGCTGTTTAATTATTTACTGTCTTGCTTTTATATCTCCAATCAACCTATTAGATGCCTGTGTTAGTCTGGAAACAAAGTCCTGAAATAATTTATCTGGTCCCTGTCTTATACTAGATAGCTCCTCAGTCTGTTGTTTGACAATGGAAGTCTACACCAGGCTTTCTTGGCCACTATATTAATTTGTACATATGTTGCCAGATCAAATTTTAACTGTTGACCTGTTCCCATATAATGTCCTTCACCTGAAAGCATTTTATACAAAATAGGAATTTGCTGAGTTCTGTTTTTCTCAGCTATAGCCTGACATTGTTTTGCAAATTCAGTTTTCTGCAAAAGATAGTCTCTTCCTGACAGGCAAGCCTTGGCTATCTGCTTCCAATCTGCTAGCAGCAGAGCTTCTACTGCTATATTTTCTAACAGTTTCTTTGTAAATGGAGCCGTGGGATCATACTGAGCACAAGCAGTTTTTAATTTTTTGAGTAACTTCAATGATAAAGGAGTATGCATCCTAAGCAATGTTATGTATCTCTTTGCTCTATTATGGGAAAAATTGAAATCCTTGCATCTCTTTCCCTCTGCTAGCAGCTTTTCTGATATAAGCTTGTAAAGGAGATATATTACTATTGTTATGCATCCGCTTTACTTTTGGAGTGATCTGTGCCGTAGGTGGATCTAAACCAGCTATTATGGTAGGAAGAGAATTACTCCTCTGATAAGATTCCTGGATCTACATAGTTTTTAGTCTGCGCAATAGTGAGGTTACCATTCTTCTCAAGCCTTTTAGCTCCTTTTGAACCCCATTATTCTTTTCCTGTCTCTCAGCATTGCTGGTTGCTAGTGAGAGAGATGAAGACTTCCCTTTATAGTTTAAATCATTAGTCTCTGACTGATTGTAACTACGCAGTTCTGTAAAAGCATCTAGCAACTACTCCTGTGGTGCAGAGGTAAGTACCTCCTACTGGTCAGGATTTAAGTCCAACCTTTCCTGTATTAGCATCCAGAAGTAAAGCGTATCTTTAAAGATGCTTTTTGGCCCATAATTACAATAATGTTGTTGAATCCTTATCCCTACTTCTTTCCATACTGTAACATCTAAGGTCCCGCACTCAGAAAACCAAGGGCATATCTCCTCTATAAATTCTAAAAATTCCTATGTCTCATGCTGCTTTACTCTTTCTCCTCTGTTCTTTAATATATTTTCAATCAATTATACGGCCATTTAATTGCTTTTTCTTTGCTCCATATTTCTATATTTACAAATTTTACTCCTGATATTACTCTCCTGCTTTATTCTATGATCTTCTTTAATTTTATTTTTTAGTGCTTATTACTCATGTATCCATCTTCGGTGCAGTTTTCTCTCACAGGTTCCTTTCTCCTCTGTACATCTGGTCACTTCTCAGGCATTTCTTGGGGTTCAGCAGTCAGCCCCACTTTGGGCACTACTATGTCAGGGTCCATCCCCAACACACATTGCTTCTCTGGACTGGTGTGGAGGCATGGGAATAATTGAGACACAGTTCACACAGCAATATCAGAAGAGAGTCTCAGGGTCCATTCAAATCCTAAAGAACACCCACATTTATTCTCAAAACAGCTTTTATCCCCAAAGGTAAACAGAGGGGGGATGTTCACTAGCATTCTGTTTTGGGGGTAGCAGAATTAAAGTCGCATCCACAGCTCTGTCACTAGCTTCGACTAACACCTCTTCCCAGGAGATCTCCATATTTACAAAGAAGGGAGCAGAACAACATTAGCATATCCTGACCCAGGAGACAGGCAGTCTGTAAGTGCTATGTGACCAGCTCAGGTGTGAACTATGGTTTAAGAGTCTGGCTGCCCATACAATGCAGAAATATTTGGCCTGTATAATATTGCCCCACAATACTTGATGTCCAAATGATTTTCAAATCTCCAACCCTGTGCTGTGGGACACTGGTTTGTACCCTGTCAATTATATTTTAATAAAATGCTCATTGGCCAGTAGCCAGGCAGGAAGTATAGGTGGGACAATGAGGCAGGAAGTAGAGGCAGGGCAACAAGAACAGAAGAAAGAAGAGGAATGTTCTTTAGGCAGTCATGACCCAGCAACAGAAGAAGCAAAATGTAACTATCTTACCGAATGAGGTACCGAGTCACATGGCTACCATAGACAAGAATAATGGGCTAATGAAGGCGTAAGTCATAAACAATCCCACACCGGTTTGGAATTATGATTAATAGAATAGTTGTTTATTTAAAGGGGAAAACTTACAGATCACTGTCTCAGACAACAGCCCTCTGTACAATCAGAAAAGGAGCCTAGTCACTGGAAGCAGAGTCAGAAGCAAGAGAGTAAGCCAGGGCAGTTGCTGCTTTTTTAAAGAGAGAGAGACCACACCCCAATGGTGTTGTGGGGTGCTGCGGGTTGCATTCTGCCACCCAGCTCCCACCACCGGCTAGCCTTACCCGAAATAACAACACACAAACTGTATTCTTTTAAACACTGCTTGGCCCATTAGCTCTAGCCCTTACTGGCTAATTCTGATATCCCAATCAACCAATCTCTAATAATCTGTGTAGCATCAGTCTTACTGGGAAAGATTTAGCATGTCTGACCTGGCAGCTTGCTTCATGGTGTCTGCCTGGGAGAGGGGAGCATGGCCTCTGAGCTCACTTCCTCTTCCTCCCAGCATTCTGTTCTGTTTACTCCACCCCCTTGTTTTAACCTATCAGGGCCAAGCAGTTTCTTTATTACTTAACCAATGAAATCAACAGATTGATATATGACATGCCCACATCATTTCCCCTTTTTCTGTTTAAACAAAAAAAGAAGGCTTTAACTTTAACAGAGCAAAATTACATATAACAAAATAGTTATCAAGCAAGAATTACAGTTACAATATTTATATCTATTTTATCTTTTATCATTACAGTGGAAAACTATAACTATAACTATCTATCTATTCTTCAACTCCATCAAAGACTCCAGAAGAATACAATATTACCTAAGCAAACAAAAAGTTAGCAACTTTCAAAACTCTAGAAATGACAGAGACATCTCGCTGCCTGGACAGTCACCCAAAGCTTCTCTGTACCATTGGGGCATCAATCTTTAGCCTTCAGGCCCATAGTATCCAGAAACGTTTCCATGAAGCAGGAAATTTCAAAGGCAGTCAGTCACTATCTGCTGTGTCCTGCAGAATGTCTTGTAGACTCTTTCATGTATCAGGAACCCCGAAAGATCATCTCACCTTAGGCAAGTTCAGCAGTCCTCTTTCTATGGGTTCTTTGTGTCCAGTTTATGCAACAGTCCAGGCAAGAGCAGTTTCTTGCCAAAATGGCTATCAAACTCTATAAGGTGCCTCTTCAATGCCCACCTTCCTCTTGAAGTAGATTGGTGCTGCCAGGAGCAGAGTGTCTCGTTGTCATGAAAAGCCCTAAGTTATTAAAACATTTAAAAATGCCATATTCTATAATCTTTGAAAGATATGAAGAATGCCTACCTAAAATATATCTATGTACATCTAGAAAATCTTAACTAACATGACTACAAGCTTAACTATTATTAATGATTATCCATTAACAACCTATATATCCTAATTATACATAACATTTTTAAATAAACTACACAATCACAATACCTTAATAAAGATCAGAAACACATATACATATAACAAAATTGACCTTAAATTTAAATCACTAAAGCAAAATCCGTATCAATGTAAATTATTCATACCTATATCATATCCCCTTTAAATGTAAAAGAACATTTATAAACAATATTTGGGAACATGGGCTCAGTTTTTTCTCTCCAAACTGCTTCCTGCTGAATGGGGGCGTGGTTAATTAGGTCTTTCATGGTATAACCTGTGTGCTAGTTTCATCTCAGTTGGCAGTTGAACGAAGCAATTTTCTGAAGGTGTTCACAGCAACCCTTCAGGAGGACGTGGTCCATCATACCATATTGGGATAGAGCAATCCATACACTCTCACCCTCTGTGAAAACAAAATAAGAAACTCCTTTCCAAAGCATCATGTCCTTAGATCCAAATTTCAAAGTCAAGGCATTTTCAAAATATCTATGTTGGATTAGTTCAGTAGCATTTATAAACAAATATCTTTTAGCAGCTGTTGCTCCTTCCTCAGCATTCAAACAATTCAAAGAGAGCATAATAGCATACAGTATCAAAATTCTCTGTGTATTTTCCATTTTGTGTGCTTTATTTTATCCTCTATTTCGTTTATTTTTACTTTTATTTTTTGAGACACCTTCTCTATACATCTTTGTCCTGGAATAACTCTGTAGACCAGGCTGTCCTTGAACTCTCAGTGATCCACCTTTCTCTGCCTCCCAGGCATTGGGATTAAAGGTGTATGCTACTACACCTTGAACTCACAGAGATCTGTTTGTCTCTGCCTTCTAGGCACTGGGATTAAAGGTGTGTGCTACCACACCTTGAAGTCACAGAAGTCAATCTCCCTCTGCCTCCCAAGTGTTGGGATTAAAGGTATGTACTACCACACCGAACTACTTTCTTCTGTTTTTTTTTGTTTTTGTTGTTTTTTACTTTAAGAACTTTAACTTTTAGCCTGCATATATTTTATTATTATTATTATTATTATTATTATTATTATTATTATTATTATTATTATTTGGTTTTCGAGACAGGGTTTCTCTGTGATTTTGGAGCCTGTCTTGGAACTAGCTCTTGTAAACCAGGCTGGTCTCGAACTCACAGAGATCTGGCCTACATATATTTTTAACACACTATAAATCATTTAAACATTTTCTTTGACTTTGAATCTTTCTTTTACTTGTATATGTCTCTTTTTTGACCACATGCGTCTTTAATTTACCAAGCAATATTGGTAGAACTAAAGCTGTGACTTTGGCAGCTGGATACAGCCCATTCCTTAGCTTTTCAGCCTCATGGCAGAGATACAGGCTGTCGCCATGTTTATGGCCACAACTCTATGGCATTTTAAGGTCTCTGCCAGCAAGGAAACTGCAGCATTCTGCTCACAGACCACATTCAGACTACCTGCTTGAGTCTGAGTCAGAGTTCGCCCTGGCAGGATGGCCCAGAAAAGCAGCATTTTAAAACAGCACAACTTTTCTCCTGCTACGGCTGAAAACCGAAAAGCATGCGTTCAGCTTTTTATCAACACCGTTTTAGTGTTTTGAGGCAGGACCTCTTAAGAGCTGCAGGGTTTTGCAGCTAAAGCTAAGTCAGGAAGCCTCTCTTAGATGAGAGCACTTGCCTGCCTCTAGCAAGCAGAGCAGACCCGAGAAATTGTTGCTACCAAGAAAACATGCTTTACTCTATTCTTTCCCAAGCTTTCTCAGGCTTTCTGTGGATCAAGTTGTCCACACGTTGGGCAGCCATTCTGTAGTAAGGAGCTGTGGGTTGCATTCCGCCTTCCAGCTCCTGCCACTGGCTAGCTTTACCTGAAATAACAACACATAAATTGTATTTATTTAAACACTGCTTGGCCCATTATATCTAGCCTCTTCTCAGCTAACTCTCGTACCTGGACTAGCCCATTTCTAATAATGTGTGTAGCACCCCCAGTGCGCTTACCTGGAAGATTCTAGCCTATGTCCATCCTGGGTCAGAGCTTCATCGATCATGTCTGCCTGGGAGAGAAAGCATGGCCTCTAGGCTCACTTCCTCTTCCTCCCAGCATTCTGTTCTGTTTACTCCACCCACCTATGTTTTAACCTATAAGGGCCAAGCAGTTTCTTTATTACTTAACCAATGAAATCAACAGATTGATATATGACACTCCCACATCACAATGGGCTGGTATCTCAGCAGCTATTGGCTGAAGGAGCGAAAGGAACTCCCGTAACAGGCTAATATAAGTTATAAGAGTTAATAAGAAGTCTGATCTACTAGGCCAATCAGTTTATAACTAATGTAGAGCTCTGTGTGATTTCTTGGGGAACCAGACAGAACAAAAACCACAGACAACTCTCTTCATTCAGCTTTGTTGCCTATAATATATTTCCTTCTGTTGGGCTGTTTCCACTCCCTGTTAGTAGCTCTCCTTGGCAGATATCCAACAACTCTGCCATCGCTAACTTCTTGGGTTCTCTAAGGCAGTTCAGACTTCAACTTCACAGTTTCATACAATGGCCTCTCTACTAATCTTCCATTCAGGGATACTCTTGACATATACATGGCCTCAGCAGCCTTCTTTAGGTGTGGAGGTAAATTCTATAACCCATTTCTTCTATCATTAACTCTAAAGCCAGAATTATGTGGCCGAAACTGCCAAGGCCCACTGCTTACTAATGTCTGAACATGCCCCTTCCCCATTCAATACATCTTACCCTGCTTTCTGCCCTTCACTGCCTAAGCTTGGCTATCATGAAACCTGCTCTGTAGACCAAACTGGTCTCAAACTCAGATATCCACCAGCCTCTGTCCTCCCAGTGTTAGAAAAAAAAGGTATGCCCCACTACACCTGATTATAAGCTTTTCTTTAGTGTATTTTCACAACTTTAAAATTAGCTGGGTGGGACCATGCTCTGAGTCAATACTCAGTACATCAGTCACTACTCTCTATGTTCCATTTCTTAATCTGTTCATCTCCTTTTACACAGAACCTAGCTCCATTCTACTTCCTGGTGCTCTTTTTCTCCTCAAATTTGACAATTTACAATTTTCCCAGCCCAGCTTGTTCCTTTTTATTTTAAATCTTTATAAGCACCAACTCTCTAATTAAAAGACAGAGTCTATACAAGGCTGTTTTGAGATTTCCTCGGGCAATAGAATTAATCCAAAATTCTTCACAGTAACCTTGGGTAAACTCTTCATACAAGGACAAAAAACAGCCAATTTCTTCACTGAAATATCACATGGACAATCTCAAGGAAACATACTGAAATTCTTTCTAACACCTCTTGAGTGAGCACCTCAAAATTCATCAAATCACACTTTAGCACCCCTGTTTTCCATGATCCTACTAATATGCCTCATTAAGCAGCATTTAAAATGTTCAACTGCTTTTCTAATTCACAGTTCCAAAGTTCACATTAATCCAAGCAAAAATGTGGTCAGGCCTATCATAACAATACCCCAGACTCTGGTACCAATTTCTGACTTACTTAGGGTTTTCTAATCTCTGTAAAGACACCATGACCATGGCAAGTCTTATAGTGAAAATATTTAATTGCTTACAGTTTCATAGGTTCAGTCCATTATGATCATGGCATGGAACATGGAGCATTCAGGCAGAAGTGGTGCTGGAGGAATAGCTGAGAGTCCAACATCTTGCAAGAAAGAGGAAATCAATTGAGACACTGGTAAGTGTCCCAAGCATAGGAAACTTCAAGGCCTGTCCTCACAGTGACACACTTCCTCCAGTAAGGCCCTACCCCATTCAACAAAACCCACACTTCCCACTTCCTAATAGTGACATTCCCTATGAGATTTTGGGGGACAATTAATTCAAACTAGTACACACTCTCAGCAGCTTGTCAATAGATTCTTAAATAGGGATTAAAATGTTGTGCCAATCTCCCCTCACCTCAATACTCAGATTTTGTCTGGTTTGAGATTCTATAGGTCTTGTGTGCTATTACAACTACTGCATTTTCAGTTTTGATGCTTTTATTTTAAAACCTTGTTGCAGGGAGACAGGCTTGTTTGTTCTTGGCTGCACAGCTATCTCAATTGGTAGAGCATGGGACTCTTAATCCAAGGATCATGGGTTCATGCCCCACATTGGGTGCTAGATGATGGCATAAGTCACAAAACAATCCCACAACAGCTCAGAATTATGAATAATAAAAGGGTTATTTATTTAAGGGGAAAACTAATAGATCACTGTCCTAGATAACAGCCCTCTGCATGAACAGGAACAGAGTCTAGCAGCCGGAAGCGAGTGCCAGAAGCAAGAGAGTGGGCACATGTTTACAGCTGCTTTTACAGTATAAGAGATCATGCCCAAGTGGGCTGGTATCTTAATAGCTATGGCTGAAGGAGCTAAATGTGTTCCCACAGCACATCCCCCTTTTGTTTAAATAAAAGAGTTCCAAACCCAATACAAAACAATATACACTAGGAATAGATATCAAGTGTAATTAGAATTACAACCAGCATAAACAATATTAAGCAAGGAACATATGCTAAATCTTTTAATAAACATTCTATCCTATGGGCTAAGTCTTGTATAGGAAATGGCTTGGCTAGATCATAAGAGTACAGTCATTATGACTATCTAATCTTCAACCCCATTGAAAGCCTGAGAATGGAGATAATATTACTTGAGCAGGCAGGAAATACAAATAAGTAGCTTCCAAAATGAGAAATATATGGTGAAGATAATTAGCTACCTGAGCAATAATCCAGTCTCATTTTGCAATGCTGAAGCAATCAACTTTAGCTAAGACCTAGTATAACTGACAGACCATTTTCTGAGGCAGGAAAATCTTCAAAACCATCTTACCCTGTCTTGACAAGATTTGACAGTCCTGTTTATCCATTTCTGGATACCATGTACTTTTCAGTGGTTGAGGCATGGACAGTTCCTTACATAAAGACCAGTTTTGCCAAGAAGAAAACAACTCTGATTAGAGTGTCTTTAGTGCTCAACATTCTCTCAGGAATAGATATTCATATTTATATAATATCCCCTTTTAAATTTAAACAAACATCTATGGTCAATATCTAGGAATTAGTGCATAGTTTTCTCCATACTGCTTCCTGCTCTTTGGCAGCATTGTTAATCAGCTCTTTAATGATATATCCTGTGTCCTAGGTTCATCTCAGTGAGCTGTTGAGTGAAGTAATTTTTGGGGGTTGTTCTTAGCAACCTTTAAGGGGTCTTGGTCTATCAAACCACATTGGTCTTGAAAGATTGCATAGGTTTTTATCCTCTGTGGAAACAAAAGAGAAACCTCTTTCTCAAAGCAACATATCCTTTGACCAAAATTTGGAATTCATAATACCTATATACATGCTGGTTAGCTTAGCAGCCCATACAATGAAATGTCTCTCTGTACTTAGCTCCTTCACATTCAAAAAATTCAAAAATGACACAATAATATACACAATCCAGACTCTCTGTGTATAGTTCATTTTTACAGATCTTTGTCTACTCTATTTCTTTTTATATTTATTTTATTATCTTTACTCCTTTAATCTATGACTGTATGCTATTTCTTTAAAGACGTTACCTCTCTTTTTAAAGCATTAACTATATTTTATGACTCTTTATACTCTTTTTCTTTTCTCTTCCAAGCCTATGTACATTTATCCAACACAATGACTCGTCTAGATTTGCTTTATTGCATATCTGTTATATTTTTTGACTAGAAATGCTTTTTAAAATGCTAAGTGCTTAAGAATCTAAGCTGCAACATTACGAGCCTACTTACGGTACTGGTACTGCCTGCCTGCTCCACCCAGTCCAAAATGGAAGCTACTTGTGCCTCTGAGCCGTGCACACCACCCCACTTCCAGGCACAAAGCCGGCCCAAGTTGCCATCAAGCAAGCTGCAGCACTCTGGTAACAAAAGCCACCTAAATGTTCCATCTCCCGAAAGAGTCGGAGGTATGCTGGAGAAACAGCCCAGAAAGTTGGCATTTTAAAACGGCTGAGGCTTTTTTCATGCTATGGCTGAATCAGGGAAGTCTCTCTTAAAGGAACTATGGCACACCACCAGTAAACAGCAAGAAGCTGTGTTAAACTCTGTATTTTTGTGTCTAGAATTTCTTTTCAAGCTTTCTCGGGTTTTACCTGGATATAGTTAACTATGTTGGAGCACCAATTAGTAGGAGGAGGGTGCACTTGTTCATCCCAGCCACCTGGATAGCTTAGCCCTGAAATAACCACACGGAAACTGTATTAATTAATCAATGCTTAACCCCTTAGCTCTAGCTTCTTATTGGCTAACTCTTATATTAATTTAAACCATTTCTATTAATCTGTCTACTGCCATGTGTCAGTGGCTTACCGGGTAAAATTCCCAATGTCTGTATCTGGCTGCTCCATGGTGTCTCTCTGACTCTGCCCTTCTTCCTCCCAGCATTTAGTTCCATCTTCCCTGCCTACCTAAGTTCTGCCCTATCACCAGGCCAAGGTAGTTTCATTATTCATTAATCAAGAAAAGCAACACACAGACAGAAGGACCTCCCACACCAGAATCTCACTCTTTCAATGCTTTCTCTGAACCATTGGATTGATAGCATACTGATTAATCTCCTTATATGACAAGGATTCCTAGTATCACTGAAATATTTCTTTTTCCATTGTATCAAATAGCAGATACCTAAATATTTGAAACAAACATTGATATAACTGAGAGGGGAATGAAAAACAAGACAAAAGTAATAGAAATGTTCAATAACTCATTTTAATAATTGATAAAAATAGGGAGAAAATCATAACTGAGAACTTGGGCAACACAAAATGGGTCTAATAACCATCCAAAAATATTTCATTAACAACAGAATTTTATTTCACTGTATATGCACTTTCCTCAAGAATTCTCAGAGAATTCTGTAGGATAGATCACATGTTAGTTTACAAAACACTTAAAAATATCAATACAATGAAAATCAGAAGTAATATGCCATCTTTGTTGAAAATGGACATAGGTAAAATGAAATTTATTAGATTTGATGAAGTTTAGTTTGGACTACAAAAACAAAGGATGATTAATTAGGAAAGTTCAATGCAGATTGAATGTGTCAACAGTTCCATCCCAACAAGCATGATTAATATATACTTCCTTTGATCTATTCACAAATCCACACTATCTATTCAACCACAGTATGAAAATCAGCTGGAGATAACTCATTCTCATTAATGTTAGATTGTCCTTCATAGTCCAGAAGCCCCTTTAACTCAACTATAGTCTTAGTCTTTATCAACTCAGTACATATTTACTCTGATATTGTCTATTATATTGTTTTAATTTGCAACATCTGTCACAATTGTAATGCATCAGTTACATTTTTTTTTCTGCTTAGAGAAGCAGAATATTTGTTATTTCTAGAGGTTAAAACAGAGACCTTTCCAAGTTTACTCACTGATACATCCCCACATTTTAGCACATAATGGGTATTCAACAAATAATAATTGGATGAACCAATGAGTTAAATGAAGAGCATCAACTCCTTAGCTTTTACCCTTGCCTGAACAACATACAGTCAGCTTCCAGATTAATCAGGGAACTATTTTAAAATCACTGTCAGCCAAATGTGGATCAGTGGTCTTGATATTACTGGTATTTTCTTTTCAAAGATCAAAATCTTCTTGTGTTTGTGGAGGAGAAACAGGATATATTGTCTCAGGCCAGCATTCATGATATTCTGCTTCATGCTTTCATGCTGAGAATCCTCAGGGAAACCTTCTTCGAAACTATTTCGATAATCCTGAAATATCAGAAGTAGGCATCTTATTTTTTAAATTCCTAATTATATAGAACTTGGGAGAAAATAGAGAGAAAAATGTCAGTACTGAAAGCCTTTGAAGTCACTAAAGCAATGTATCTTTCTTTTGTTATTCTGAGACTACACGCAATGATCTTGATGCTTTCTCACTGCGTATTATTAGTTTTCATGGATTCTTCTTCATCCTGCCATACTTAAAACTAGTATTCTCCCACTCCAGATATCATCTCCTCTGTAGGGTAAAGTCCTTTTGTACTGCTTCAGTTATCATGTGTAAGTTGCTATCACCAAAATATAAACCTTCTCAGAAATGACTATTGTTAGTGTTCTACTGATACTCCTTTAAATCTATTTATGCATTCTTCCTGAAATATCGATATGCTGTACAATTATTAGCTTAGTTTATATCTTTTAGGGGTCTGACTTTAGAGGCTGGAACTGTCTGACCATTTAAGATGCAATACAGCTCTTTTGCATTCTTTGAGATGAAGTCACAGATATAATTAGTGTTACAAATAACTCCCCATAGGAAGTCAAAATTGTATAACTGAAATAATTCTAGTGCTTGGTTTTCTTATTCCCATTCCTCTTTCTCCTACTTTAAGCTATTTGCATCTAATTTCTTTACTTAAAGCATGCTTCAACAAGAACTTTACCATAAATAAAGTTTCAATGAATTTCTTAAACTGTAGGTCTATGCTTCCAAATATCTGATGGATAAAATCACACAGGTTTCACACAAGTCCACTTACATCTGACTGAATTCATCTCCTTACATCTCAAGCCTACTCTTCTCTATAGTTTTCTATCCAAGTAAATTAAATCATCATCATAGCTTAAACTAATAGCCTTGGATTGTCCCACTTCCCTCTGTTCTAATCTCCGTATGCTGTATCAAAATGATCATGAACTTCCAAATTTTATTTTATTGAAATAACATGGCTCTTCAGTTTCCCTTGGATTTTTTTCAATAGCCATCAAAAAATCTTCCTTACTTCCAGTCTACCTTACAGGTAGAAGATTTCATTTTGTTCTTGCTTGTGCCCTCTGTTTCTGTACCTTACTTCTAACAAATTTTCATTTATGAAGTCTTCTTACAATCAATTATTTACACATTAGTCTTCTCTACTTAAAATAAGATCATTTTCAATGCTCTATTTTTCTTTACTTTTATTTATCTCATCATAAGTACCGCAGATCTATCTGGTCTTGCCCATGCAACAAAGACTCTAGATAATCAACTTTATGACAGTCCATAGCCTGATGGAAAAGACAGAGATCAATCAGTTAATTACATGAGTATGAATCGGAAAACTGCCTTAAAGTTCTAAATAAAGTTTAAATAAAATTTATCCTGGCAAGGAAAATAAAACCTCATCATGATGATGTAGTAATGTCTGAGATGTATCTGAGGAATTTGCACTAACAAAAGGAAGAGAAGGAAAACACATATGCCACACATAATGGAGAGATGGAAATATGAGTTTAAGGAACAACTTAGTAGTTTTTGTTTCTCTTTAAAAAATTAATGTTCCCTTTACGCTATTATTAATAAATTGCTGTGACTACCATTACTGATAATTTAATATAAACTTAAAATGTGCTACTATAAGTAATAAATCCATTACAAAAAATTCATTAAAAATTTGTGTCTGATAACAATTGTGCATGGAACACTGTATCAAATCCTAAGCACATCCTGACATGGTATCCCTCTGTCATGGCTAAGCAATGCTATTAAGCTCCTTTGTATATTCTTAGTCAGTGTTCTATTGTTGTGCAGAGACACCATGGCGACAGAAACTATTATAAATGAAACCATTTAATTGATGATTGCTGACAGTTTCAGAGGTTCAGTCTATTGACATCATGGCAGGGAGCATGGCTTCATGCCGGCAACCTTAGTGTTGGCAGAGTAGAGGAGAGTTTCATGTCTGCATCTGCAGGTAGCTGGAAGAGAGACTTTGGGCCTGGCTTCGGTTTTTGAAACCTCAAAGCCCACCCTCAATGAAACACTCCCTCCAATAACACACATCTACTCTAACAACTACTAAAAACACTCTGTAAGCACTTAAATATTTGAACCTATGGGGGCCATTTCTAATTAAACCATCATATATACCTGCAGTTTAGGTTGAATGCATAACCAGGACTGCCGTCTAATACTGGAAATCCACAAATGTTCCCATAAATTTTAAATTTTTGAATAGATTAATATGAATTTACACATTTTAATTTATGTCAAAAAGTCCAAGACACCTGAAGACTCAAAAAACAACCCTGGAAGAGATTTCAAAAAATATGTGAAACCAGAAATCAAAGTTTCCTTTCCGTCTTTCCACAACAGAACCACACGAGGAGTCTTCAGTGGGGTTTACCAATTCAATGTGTGTTGAGCAGTTACTATGTGCTAAGGACAGTGAGTGCTTCTGGAATAGTTGTTACCATTTATTAATGATATAGTTTTTACTTTCCCACCATCATGTATGAGGGACATTTACCTTCACATCAACTTGCATGATTAATCTAGTTTCTAACACTACACCACCATGTATGAACGATCTAGTTTCTAAATTAGCACCACTATGTATGCGTCTTATAGTTTCTACATTCCCACCACAGTGTATGAATGATCTAGGTATTATACTCCTATCACTAAATACAAGTGACAGAGTTTTACTTGACCTGTACGGATTATATGTATATGCATGTATGTGTGTATATATGTATATGCCATATATCAATAATATATCAGTAATAAATTACCGGATTTTTATTTTGAATGTACCCTCTTGGTAGTACTTATTGATATTTTTCATGTGTTTAAGTATAATACATAAATACTTTTTAATGGAATATTTCTTTTTTATGAAACTTTTCAATATTATTCTAAGGATGATTTGCTTGGTGTAAATGATTTTCCACTACTCCTTTCAAAGGGTTTTAAATTTTATGTTTTTTAACTAAGTATTCGATTTAAGTGGTTTAATATTTGTATAAGATACAAGCCTTTTGTCAAATCAGTCATATTTTATTTTCTGCTTTTTGTTTCCCCTAATTCTTAGTTGCTCCAACTCTATCTTGAAAAGGCTATCTTTCCTCTATTAGACTGACACTGGACCCTTGTCAAAAGTTAATATGGCATGTCTGTGTGGATCTATTCCTGGGTTTCTAATATGCTTCATTGATCAATATGTCTAACCTCTGTCAATACCACAGAACCTTGATAGCAGCTATACATAATGTCTTGGGAGAGGGTAGAATAGTTATTTCCAGTTCAATCACCTTTTCTTAGGTCCATTTTTAACTTCAGTTTCTTTGACTCTCAGTATGAAGTGTGGAATGGCCTGGCCTTCTTGCACATGAAATTTATTATTGTTACTTTGACAGGAGACTCTCTTCATGTATATATTATATTGTCGTCATTCCTATGGGTGTCTTTTAAACCATATATCGTATGTATCTCTATTTTCATAGCTTTTTAATGAATCTTTTGCAGTTTTTAGCACATACAACAATATTTTATTATGTTTAGACATAAAGATATGTTTTTTTAAACATGGTAGAAATGGCATAATTTATTGCAGTGTTATGTCTATATTAATTAATACATATATGTGTGTACATATTGTGAGATTAAGTGACAAAAGAAAAGGGGAAAATCTATTGTTCATGCTTCTCTTACATTCTGTGATTGTGTTAACCTTAGTTAAAAGATCCTGTGCTTTCTGTTTTCATTTTTTATGGATTTTATAGAATTTTCCATGTAGATAATTTTACCATCTTCAATCACAGGCAGAGGAGTATCATTCTTTCTTACTGATATTTATTTAATTTCTTTCCTTAGTTTCATTTTAATTACTGAAGTCTTCTGGGCTTTGTTGAGTGCAGGGATTTAAAATGTGTGTCTCTTCCTTTCTTTTTATCTTATAATGCTTAGTTTTTCACAATAAGGTGCCATGTTAAATGTATGACTTGATAGACATTTACCAACTTCAGAAATTTACTTTCAATTTTCATTTTTTGAAAGAATTAATCTACTTGAGTGTTATAATTTATAAATTGTATTTCTGCCTCAATTGTTATGACTCTGACTTTTCTTCAAGGCTCAATGATCATCACAGGAGAGGATAAGAAGTTTGCTATTATTCTCTTAAAGTTCAACATTTAACATTCCTTTGATCTTTCCATAGTGATGCCCAGACTGCTCACCAAATTTTTTATTTTGCTTGCCATATTTTCAAGTTCTGTTTTTTTTATTTTTCTTGTATCTACTACTTATTACAGTACTTTTCTCCTTCTCTGTTTCTAACGTGTTTATAACTATTCATTAAAACATTTTTATTTCTGATGCTTGATTTAATCCTGCCGGTTTCGTTTATTTGTGGCCTGTTTGTTTGCTTTTTTTTCTTTCTACTAGTGATTTTTCTTTCTTCTTTTTTACCTGGACATTTTAACATTCTCTTAGGAGGCTCTGGTTCTTATTTGAACATTGATATTGACAGGACTCCTCTGACCACAAAATCCTCGGTAATGGGGTGGGGGGGTTGGAGGGTAGGAGGGGCGGGGCAGTACATACACACTCTCATCTGAAGATGGGGTTTCAAGACTGCCTTCTGCCTCCCCTGAAACCAAAAGAGAAATGTTACTCTTTTCCCTGGGCTTTGATGGGACCTCAAGCTTTCCGTCAGATCTCTACAAGCACTCCTCGCAGGATAGATGCAAGAACGCTATTAACTGTTCGCCAGAAAGCCTATCTTCACAAAACTGACATATGACCTCATTGTTGCTGATGGTTACGAAAGCCCTTATTCTCTCCTAGGTCTTTTCTGATGTCTACTCACCAGGAAGTAGAGCGTACAACAGTGCTGCTGAGTGGGAGTTTGAAAGTCTAGGTTCCCTACCAGGTCTCCCTAAACATCACCAGTATCCTCATTACTGCCCAGTGGGCGTGAAACTTCCAGCTGCCCTCTTGGACTTCGCTGAAACCATCACAGCAGGAGGTTTGTGAAGCTCATTACAGTCTGACAAGGGTAGAAAGCAAGGTTCTTTATTGAACCTTTACTGAGGGGATGGGGTGAAATCACTGATATATTTGTGCTGCAAAACTAGTCGTTGCTGGTTAAAAATTTTCTATCTTACTTTGCAGTCTCAAGGATTAGAGAAACTGAACACTTCCCTAGCCCTTGGGATTCATTTGTACCTGTTGGTGTCTGTACAACATTGGCTTTCACAGCTCAAGGTGCATAGTATAGATGGAATAAAGAAAAGCCATTAAATCCCAATTTTATCATTCCTTCATCGCCATTCTCCTTTTCTCTCCAGTCTTTCCTTCACTTTGACAGTCTTTTAATGACAAAGGTTCTTCATTTATGCCTAAAAGAGAAAGAGTATAATGAATACCTGTTTTTGTGAAGAAGTTGACATTTTCATGTGAAATAATTCTATTTATTCAATAAATATTCGCTGAACATTTTTGTTTGAATTTCTGAAATGTACTTCAGGGCATTATGTGTTTGAGCACTTGGTTCTCAAGGTGTTAGCCATATTTGAATGGTTTGTGGGGCCTTTCAGAGGTGGGGCACAAACAGAGGAAGTGGCCCTAGACTTCCTAAATGCAGACAGGATATGACCCACCACCTCCTGATCTCGAGCTGTGACTTTATCTCCACAATGGCCTGTACCTTTTCTCAAAAGATGAGTCATAACACACTCTTTTCACTTTAAGTTGTCTTTGTCATATTTTGTCACATAAACAAGAAAAGTAACTCAATGCCAAGTATGGAGTAGTACAAAATGGCAATGATGGCTGTAGCTTCCACCCTATGAAAGTCCAGCAAGTAAGACAGACCTTAAAAAGATATGAATTATTTTAAAGAACTCTGGAGGTCAGTCGTAGCACATAAAGAAATATATAGACTCTAGTTTAGATTTCTACATTGCACATTTTATTTGTAAATAAAACTGATTTAGGAAAAGTAATCCCATTGTAGTATAATCTAACTAGTACATTTCATTTTACATAAGCACACTTTAAATACAATGGTATTTTATTCAGTGCCTAATAACTGCATGGTTGACACGGTGATAGCTGAAAATTATGATTATAAGCGTGAATTACAAATCTAAAATGTAATGGAGCTTCTAAGTGATGAATATTCATTTTTGAAGTATTTTCACAAATATTTATACTCTTTCTTCATAATTCTCTGGTAGCACCAGAAAAAACAAAGCAGTGTAGCTTGAGTATAACTTGGTTGTGCGTCCCTACGAAGATTCGCCTGTATAATTGTGCTTATGAACTCTGAAGCATCTTAGCATTGCTTCACTATGGAACATTCCATTGCTTTATTTGCCTTGGATCGGGCTGACTTTATTGTCCATCATCCTCCAGAGAACATGCTGACATTTTTAATTTGATGGGCTGCTGAGAAGCCACAGCAGGGTATAGACCAACCCATCAATAGTGAATTGAGAAGTTCATTGATGTAAAGAGCTAATTAGGTGACTCTGAAGAGGGTAACTTGATTGCAATCCATGTGACTTTTCAGAGTTCACCCTGTAGGCCAGCACCTAAGAGGAATAGGAAATGAAGAAACTTGCTTTCTGCTTTCCCATGGGTCTGCCCAGACCTTCTTTGTTAAAAGTCAACAAGAGCCACATCCTTCCCCTGTAATGAACAGTTTACAATCAAACATACATTTTTTTTCTTCTCAGTGTTTGAAGGAGTCATCAGTTTTCCCAGAGAAGATGCTGAGAACCTGAGCACTTATCTTCCAATGGTTGGTGCAAATATAGGCTTTGTTTCTCTATTTCCCCTTAGGAGGCAGAATTCTTCGGAGATAATACCACCCACTGTACATGTGTGTGTATTTAAATATTTAAAATCTAAGTAGTTTTCTTGTTTCTATTTTATATGCAAAGCTTTAATAATCTATGTAGAGATTGCGAAATTATGAGGGAACAGAAAATTTATGAAGCCTATGTTTTATTTCCAATTATATGACTGAGTACTCACATATTATGTTAAAACGATTTCCTAAGTGGTGGTTTTTGTTCTGCTACTTAAAGAGACATTCACTCAATACTGGAATGAACGATTGCTCTCTGATAACAGAGCATCTTTTACCTCTTGCTACTTTTCCAAGCCTAACATATTCTTCAATGAACATAAACTGCTACCCCTGTCCAGTAAAGATCCCCTTTGGCCGTCATGGCATGCTCAAATATTTGGCTTTGATTCATTCCCCTTGCAGCATGATTTTTCTGGCTCACTGTTCCAAACATTTGCTTTAGATTTTTTTTCAGCTGTTCTGGTCCTTAGTCCTGCTCTGCTGATATTCTTCATTGTCTCATTCCTGTTGTATCTTAATTTGTTTCACAGTTTAAGAAGCTGCTTCAACACTGAGAAGTCACATTTCTTTGGAGTATTTGTTGTTTCCGGATCACATTTAAATTTCATATTTTATAGATGTTAACTCTCCTTAGATCCTCAAATCTAGATTTCATTATATGCATCATTTGAAGTGAATAAGAAAAGCACGCAGACACATGTAAAGTGCTGGTGCAAAGCCTTTTCACTGTTACTAGAATTGAAATTATGTTTTGCTTGCTGTCTCCCACTATATTTTTGTAATCAAATATAAATTCTTTATAATCAATTAAGGTTTGCTTTATACAAGAAAATTATGGTCTAAATAAATGGAGTTTTATAGTATAGTCTTCAGAGTGTAACTTAATTCACACACAAGGTAAAACTGATGTACATTTGGTGCAAGCAAAAACTAAGATGTATATCGCTCCAATGGATGCTGATGATACTTCTTAAATCTCCTGTATGTAACCTTATCTCGTTATTTTCAGATCCATGTCTAAGCTTGCTCTTTCATGAACTTTTTCTATTTCAGTTATGTCCCCTGAGCTACAGGGGCTACAATATTTCAGGTAATTTTTTTGAGTTATAATGTTTCAGATAAAAACATAACTAAAGTTATTCTACCTCTCTTCTGTTCTAATCTACATTTAGGCCATCAGCAAAGCATATAGGTTATACTGACGTAACATATCCAGGATATAAGTCTTTCTTACTACCCCTATGGCTCTCATTCTAGGTGGTGGTGGGGGTCGCTGGTACGTCCCACCTATAATATCTTCTCAACTTGACGCCTTTAAGTCTATTCTAAACAGTATTTGGAAGAGTTCTGGGTAGACATAAATCATAAAACATTTATATGCTGCAGTCTACCAGATGGCTCCCAGTGGACCTGGCAGAAAAGGTAAAACACTCCATGTGATTTACAGGGTTTTATGATCTTGTGCTCCTCTTTTATATTTCTAACTCAACTCTACAGTGTCATGTGATCTAGCCCACCTCCCTTAGTTCTGTTCCTTGTATAGATCTTTCTGGGTGCATGGACCTGATCCCCACCAAATCTGCACTGGCCTCTTTAGCTTATACCTGTTATTTGCCTTGGTCAGAATTCCCTTGTCTGATTATCCACACAGAGAATCCCATGCTTCCTTCAAACCCTCCATAAAATTTCACTTGTTGTACATGTTATTGAAATTACAGCCCTCTCTACCACCTCATCCTTTGTCAAGATTTATTTTTCTGTTCCTATCAATAATTGCTATCTCATACACTACGGAATTGCTATACTGAAAGTGGTTAATATCAACCTTTATCATAAGAACAAATTCCAAATGAGGGCAAGAGGACACACACATACGTGCTGAAAGTCTATGCAAACTGTTCTTAATTATATGCCTTTTTTAGTAACGTTTTTCATAAGTAGACTTCTAATTTTTATAAAAGGCACTTGATACTTGTTCAATAAAAGAATTAATTTAAAAAATAATCTTGCTTTGTTACTGCATGTCTGTAATCCCAGCACTCAGTAGGTTGATGCAAGAAAACTATTATTTTAAAGCCAGCTTACCAGAGAGAGTGAGCAAGTGTGAGAGCCGTTTGGGCTACACAGAGAGGCATTGGTTCAAAAATGGAATTAAAGGAAAAAGATTGAGGGTGAATATGATCATGATGAGCTTCAATAAACTCTCAAAGAATCAATAAAATCAATAAAAATGTAAACAAGAAAAGAAAATGGATAAAACTCTAACAGTACACTGAACACTTAAATGTATAAGACAGCCAGGAAAGTAAAAACATTACTTTTACAACATAGATTAGTTTTCTAACATGTACTACAGTAATTTACTGAAACATTTTTTGTATTACATTCAATAGACATTTTCGTATATTTTATACTTTGTGTGTTGTTGAATTCACTCTTTTGAAATTGACACAATGAAGTACCATTTTTATCTCTATCATTATCACTTAATTTTCCTATTAACAATGAAATTGTTCCTTATTTTGATGGGACAATTAGCATAAAAGAGCACCTCAAGCAAAAATATGGAAAAGTAAAACATTTGCTACTAAATGTTTTGTCAACAAAGCACAGATAATTAATACATAAAAGATGAAAAATGTCCCCCAACATTCATTCACCTTTTATGGGTAATACTGAAATCATGATGTTATCTGGGGAGCTCATATTCTGTGATACTCAGACTTGATTTTACTCATGAGCATACCCTGTTTGAAATAATGTGGATATGCGTATTACCTTACTTGCCAATTGATGTGGCCTACATGTTCTGCAGGTAAAGAGGAAGCATTAATGCACATATGTGAGCTGACACTCAATAACAAGACCATCATTCAAGGTGTCCTAGTCTCAAAGGTAAAAAGTTAAGATGAAAACTCTTTTATATTTGGATAAAATATTCTATATATGTGAGTTAAGTCCATTTGAGTTATGACATCTGCTAGTCCCCTTATTTCTCTGTTAAGTTTCTGTCTGGCAGACCTGTCCAGTGGTAAGACTTGGGTGTTGAAATCTCCAACTATTAGTGTATGAGGTTTGATGTGTGATTGATTTAATCTTTAGTAATGTTTATTTTACAATTGTGGGTGCCCCTGTATTTGGAATTGAAACTTACTCTTGATGGATTTTCCCTGTCATAAATATGAGATGACCTTCTCCATCTCTTTAGATTAATTTTATTCTGAAATCTATATTGTTTGGTATTAGAATAGCTATACCACTTGTTCCTTAGGTCCATTTGCTTGGAAAATCCTATTCCAAACTTTTACTCTGAGATAATGTCTGTCTTTGAGGCTAAAGTAGAGAAAAATGTGGAGCACAATAAAAATCAATTTTAAAAGGTATGTTTTTTGTAGGCAATGAAAGATGCATTCTATTTTTGTATTCATTCTGATAGTGTGTATCCTTTGGTAGGTGTCTTGAAACCATTGATACAAGAGATATTAATGACTAATTATTTTTAATTCCTGTTATATTTAGTTGTTTGGTGATGGTGGCAGTGTTTGTGTTTTTCCCTTTGAAGTTTGCTGGTGTGAGGTTATCTGTTGCTGTGTTTTTGTGGGTGCAGATAATTCCCTTGGTTTGGAGTTTTCCTTCTAGTACTTTCTATAGGACTGGATTTGTGGATAGGTATTGTTTAAATCTGGTTTAGTCATGAAATATTTTGTTTTCTCCATCTACAGTGACTGAGAGCGTTGTTGGGTATATAAGTCTGGGCTGGTATCAGTGGTTTCTTAATGTCTCCATAACATCTGCCCAGGACCTCTGAATTTCAGAGTTTCCTTTGAGAACTCATGTGTAATTCTGATTCTGCCTTTATATGTTACTTAGCCTTTTTCCTTTGCAGCTCTTAAAATTCTTTCTTTGTTCTGTATGTTTAGTGTTTTTATTATTATATGGTGAACGGACGAGTTTTTGTTTTTGTTTGTCTAGTCTATTTGAAAGTTTTCTTCTATAATTTTGTTGAATATATTTTCTATGCCTTGGAGCTGAAATTCTTCTCTTTCTTCTATCCCTATTATTCTTAGGTTTGATCTTTCCATGGTGTCCCAGATTTCCTAGAGGTTTTGGATTTAACACTTTTTGAATGATAGATCTATTTCCTCTATTGCATCTTCAACATCTGGGATTCTCTCTTTCGTTTTTTGAATTCTGTTGGTTATGTTTATTTGCATCTGTATTTCCTGTTAATTTACCCATATTTTCCATTTCCCAAATTCCCTCAGTTTGTTTTCTTTATCTTCTCTACTTGAGTTTTCATGTCTTGGACTGATTCTGTCACAGGTTTGATTGGTTTTGTTTGTTTGCTTGTTTCTGGTTTGGTTTGGTTTTGGTTTCTTTTAAGGAATTTATTAATTTATTCCAATTTTTTTTGGATTTTTCTTAAGGAAATTTTTTATTTACCCTTTAGGGGCCTCTATTATCTTTATACAGTTATTTTTACGCTCATTTTTGTCTGCTTCATCTCTGTTGGGATGTGCAGGTCTTGCCATTATATAAGCACTCATTTCTGGTGTTGCCATATTGCTCTTTATGTTGTTGAATGTATTCTAGAGTTTACCCATCTCTTCTTCCAATTGGTACAGGTGGGTTCCGTAGCTCCAGTGGTCATTCTTCCCCCAAGTGCAGTTGTTGCTTCCATCAGGTACAATTGGGGCCTATGACTCTGGTGGTTGCTGTCTCTCCCGGTCCAGGTAGTCCACTGGTCACTGATGTATATTACCTGGAGAAGGTGCTGCTGCCTGGTCGCTGGGGATATTATGGGAGGGGGAGAGTGGTGTTTCAGATTAGAGAGCAGGACTCTCCAGCTGGGATATCAGACACTCACCTGCCCCTGCAGGTGAAGGTGGGGCCAGTGCGGCCAGTGGGGTGAGTGTGGCCAGGGGTAGATTGTGGAGCAGGGGATAGTTGCATAATCATTCTACAAGGACATCTACTCAACTATGGTCATGTAGCATTATTTATAACAGCCAGAACCTGGAAACAATTTAGATATCCCTCAACCAAAAAGTGGACAAAGAAAATGTGGTCCATTTTTACAATGGAATGCAACTCACTGGTAAAAAAAAAAAAAAAAAAAAAAAAAAAAAAAAAAAAAAAAAAAAAAAAAAAAAACAATGACATCTTGAATTTACAGGCAAATGTACGGAACTAGAAAAAAATCATCCTAAGTGAGGTAACCCACACCCAGAAAGACAAACACGGTATGTACTCACTCACTCATAAGTGGTTATTAGATGTGAATAAAACACCAAGCTACAATCGATAATTCCAGAGAAACTAAATTAAAAGGGGGGATCCTAAGAGGAACACACTTGGAGGGCCCCAGGAAGGAAAGTAGTTAAGATCTCCTGGGCAAACTGGCAGGTGGTTAGAAGGGAGGGGATGAGTATGGGAACACAAGGAATTAAGAAGACCCAGTTGGGAGAGAAACAGTGGGGGACAGCAATGAAAGAGATATCTTGATAGAGGGAGCCATTATGGGATTAGGGAGAAACCTGGTGTTAAGAAATTCTCAGAAATCCGTATGGATGACCCCAGCGAAGACTCCTAGCAATAGTGGAGAGGGCATCTGAAAGGGTCTTCCCCTTTAATCAGGATAGTGACTACCCTAATCATCCTCATAGATCCTACATTCAGCAACTGAAGGAAGCACATTCATTGACTCATAGCCAAGCACTGGGCTGAGCTCAGGGAGTTCAGTTGATGAGAATGGAAGGAATATCATATGACCAAAGGCAGAGAGGGGGCCTCAAGAGCATGATTTTGGTTTTCAAAGGAAAACCACCGAGATAGCTGACCTGAGCTAATTAACGGGAGCACACAGACTCTGAACTGACAACTGGGGAACCTGTATGGGACCACACTCACTCCTCTGAATGTGGATGATAATTATGTCGTTTTTTTCTGTTTGGAAGGAGGGACTGGCAGAGGCACCAGAACCTATCCCTGGTAGATGAACTGCCTTTTTGGAGCCCTTAGTGGGATACCTTGCTCAACCTTGATACAGGTGGGAACTGGGGGAAGGGCTTAGTCTTGTCTAAAGGTGGTACTTCAAATCTTGTTAACGCCCCAGGGAAGGTTTTACTCCTTCTGAGGAGTAGTTGGGGAATGGGAAAGGAGAAGGTGAAAGGCAGGAGAAGGGCAGGAAGGAGGAACTGGGGTAGATATGTAAAATGAAAAGTAAATTTTTAATAAAAAAGATGAACTCAAATTGCAGTAATTCTAACATATGTTAGGACTATGTCACCAGACACTTCGCTTCCATGCACAAAGCACAGTTGAGGAGATGTCCCTGTATTCCAAAGGGTTTCCGAAGCAAAACATGATAATCTTGTGGAAAGGATATAGCTAATTTAACTGAAAGTGTAATATTTAATTTGTGAAAAAAAATAATTTTTAAGGAAGTGACATTTATACTCAGGCAATTTAGTAAGGTGAAAACCGAAAATAATTCAAGCAGAGAAATTTTCAGGACAAATAAATAGAAATAATAAATGTCCTAGGCTTCTAAGCCAATTTCAAAATCATTCAATTAACTGGCAGAGTATGTGCATTGAAGTGTGGGTATAAATTCTCTGACGAAATCGTCTTGATATCAGATACATGAACAAACAATGCCATTGAGCAGACACCATCTCTCTCACCCCTTCAGCACTCTTCTGGCTGATTTTAATCCGGGAACATGATTTAAACCATAAACAAGATTGGTATTTTTATTTTTCCATCATCACTATTAATGGCTTGGTTACTTTTTCAAGGTCAATGATTTCCTTGTTCCTCTTTGATAAATAATTTAAACTTCATCACATGGCTTCTCATCTGTCATCTGAAATGATGAATTAAAGCTCTTTGGTGCATCAATTAAAATTTGTCTTTATTTGAATAACTGTAGACTAGATCTTTCTTGTTCTTGTCTATAAATTTTATTTGCAAAATAATGTAGTCTGTTTATTATTTAGAACATCGCTTTTAGATAAAGCAAATTAAAAGTATAGTTCATGACAGTTCATTAAAGCATATGTGTAAATAATAGGCTACATGTATTTAACAATTTTAGGATACCTAGTATTCAGTTTGAATTTTGCTAAATCAGTTTAAAAAAATAACACAAATACATTTCCTTCTGACAAAGATTGTTCTTCATTTAAAAGATAAATCTCTTTATATGTTTACTTCTAATTTTGTGCTTAAGTGAAAGTGGAGAAAGGTGCTGGAAAATAATATTAGTATATACTCCATATGTTTATGACAACAAGTCTGGATAGAAACAAAATTATAATTATGATCTAAATTGTGTTTATGAAAGCGCAGTTTAAGTCGAGAGTAAAATATTTGCCAAGCGGTGGTCCCAACACTGAGAAGGCAGAGACAGGCTGAATTCTGTGAGTTCAAGGCCAGCCTTATTTACAAAGTGAGTTTCAGGAAAATGCTTCAAAGCTACAGAGAAACCCTGTCTTTAATAAAAAAGATAAAATACTTTTATTATGGAATAATAAATGCTGTGCAGTCAGAATCTGCAAGAAAAGCAACATTGTCCTAAGTTGCATCAAGTGTTAGAGTTGAAAATAAGTGATTAATTTCAAACAATTCCTCAAGTATTTATGCTACTTTTTGAAGTGTGTATTGATTTCAGTTTATGATATTACTTATTTGCTGCTACATTTACTGAAAGATTCGATTATAGGTGGTTTTAGATATGGTAGGAATTTTTATAGGAAGTATGGCTATTGAAAGAATAAACATAAACGTAGATAAAGATCTCAGTAAATATGGTAGAAAATAATGAGGAGATGTCTCAAGTCAGAGTATAAATCTATCAAAAAGAGTACATATGAAACTAGACAGTGCCAAAATTAAATGACATAATATTGCTTTGAACTATGTGGGGCTCCATCTATCCCTTATTATTTAGTTTTGGAGATTCGCAACAATTTGCTAAGTTACAAAGAGCTGCATATCTAAGAATGAAATGAGCCAGACCCAAAAAGAGGAACATGGGATGTACTCACTCATATTTGGTTTCTAGCCATAAATAAAGGACATTGAGCTTATAATTCACGATCCTAGAGAAGCTAAATAAGAAGGTGAATCCAAAGACAAACAAATAGGCATCCTCCTGAATATTTACCTTCATCAGGCAATGAAATGAGACAGAGACAGAGACCCACATTGGAGCACCAGACAGAAATCTCAAGGTCCAAATTAGGAGCAGAAGGAGAGGGAGCACGAGCAAGGAACTCAGTACCTCGAGGGGTGCACCCACACACTGAGACAATGGGGATGTCCTATCTGGAACTCACCAAGGCCAGCTGGCCTGGGTCTGAAAAAGCATGGAATAAAACCGGACTAGCTGAACATAGCAGACAATGAGGACTACTGAGAACTCAAGAACAATGGCAATGTTTTTTTTTTTTGACTTCACATTTTTTTTATTGAGAAAAGGAGAAAAAAAAAACAAGTTTCCACCTCCTCCCAGCCTCCCATTTCCCTTCCCCTCCTCCCACCCTTCTCCCCCTCCTCCCACCCTTCTCCCCCTCCTCCCACCCTTCTCCCCCTCCCCCACTCCTTTCCCCCTCCCTCTCCAGTCCAAAGAGCAGTCAGGGTTTTCTGCCCTGTGGTAAGTCCTAGGTCCTCCCCACTCCGTCCATATCTAGGAAGGTGAACATCCAAACTGGCTAGGCTCCCACAAAGCCAGAACATGAAGTAGGATCAAATCCCCATGCCATTGTCCTTTGCATCTCATCAGCCCTCATTGTTCGCCATGTTCAGAGAGTCCAGTTTTATCCCATGCTTTTTCAGTCACAGTCCAGCTGGCCTTGGTGAGCTCCCAATAGATCAGCTCCACTGTCTCAGTGGGTGGGTGCACCCCTCGTTGTCCCGACTTCTTTGCTCATGTTCTCCCACCTTCTGCTCCTCATTGGGACCTTGGGAGCTCAGTCCAGTGCTCCAGTGTGGGTCTCTGTCTCTATCTCCATCCATCACCAGATGAAGGTTCTATGATGATATGCAAGATATTCCTCAGTATTGCTCTAGGATAGGGTCATTTCAGGTTCCCTATCCTCAGCTGCCCAAGGAACTAACTGGGGACCTCGGCTTGGGCACCTGGGAGCCCCTCTAGGGTCAGGTCTCTTGCCAACCCTAAAGTGGCTCCCTTAACTAAGAATTGTGCTTCTGTGCTCCCCTATCCAGCCTTCCTTTATCCCAATCCTCCTGTTTCCCCAAGGCCCCCCCTCCTTCCCTTCTAACTTTTCTCTCCCCATCTCCCCTTACCCCCATTCCACCCCACCCCCAAGATCCCAATTTTCTCCCCGGCAATTTTTGATCCTACTGCATGTACTGGCTTTGGGGGAGCCTAGGCAGTTTGAATGCTCACCTTACTAGACCTGGATAGACGTGGGCGGTTCTTGGGCTTCCCACAGGTCAGGGAACCCTGATTGCTCTTCAAGCTGATGAGGGAGGGGGATGTGATTGGGGGAGAGGGAGGGAAATGGGAGGCGGTGGCGGGGAGGAGGCAGAAATCCTTAATAATAAATAAATAAATAAATAAATAAATAAATAAATAAATAAGAAATAAATAAATAAGAAAGAAATGCAGATGGGTGCAATGACTGCATCATTTCTCGGTGTGACCGTGCTGGCTGCACTGGAACTAGCTCTGGAGACCAGGCTGGCCTCCGCGTCACAAAGACCTGGTGGCCTTAAAGGTGTTCACCACGCTGACTGCCTCTAACAAAGTTCTACAGCTCTTAATCTAATACTCCCATTTTAAAGAAGTACTTTCTTAGAAAGATATAAATGATCACAAAAAATATATCATAATAAGCACAGTGCATTTATATATTAGGAAACAACTATCTGATAAAGTTATAAAGATTATATATATGTACATATATATGAAATAATGTTACACATTATAATTGAAATTTTTTTTTAAATGTTGAAAGCAATGTTAACAAATGGCTAACATTTAAAAAATAGAAATAAGATAGAAAACTACTATTCTCCAATGATCTTTAACTACAATAGAAATTGTCTTATTTGAAAGTCAGATTCTCAAATAAATACATTTATAACACAACCCCTATAGCTGAATCCTGGGAACATCATGGAATAGGTGTGGGAAGATTGTAAAAAATCAAGACAGGATGTCTGTTTTGAGATTTTGTCTTGTAAAAAGGGGGGAGGGCACTGATTTGCTTGTCACCAACACTGACAAACTACAAATTGTCCTTGTAAATTGTATATTTGAGTTGGAAACAGAATGCAGTGAGGACAATCCTTGTTTTTAGGTATTTGTCTGGCTTCATTCCAAACATCTGAAATGTTATTGTGCTTCAATCTATGTCATTAGCATTTGCAAGAGAAGAAAATAACATAGAAAAGAAAGTTTTAGAATCATTTTTTAAATGTGATGTATAGGGATGAATACATATATATGCATATACAGTTACCCATCTCAGTTCACACATATTTATATATCACGTGTGTTATTTTAACAGAGAGGTCAGATGACAGATGGAAGTTCATTCTTCATTGCCCAGAAGACAGCTCTCTATACCATGGCTTGCCAGGAGAACGTGAGTCATCTGTTTTTACTTCTACTCACTTACAGGGATCACTACTGGGGAGATGAGGTGGAATGTACCATGTCGATGACGGAATACTACTTGCAGTTTTCTTAAATGCATGCTATCTGATTTTTCTTGTCAATCATTTTGTGGATCTTTCTCTAATGTCATGAGCTAACCCAACCATGAAGATGTTAAAAGGCCTTTGTAACTGCTATAAATATTATTCCAACCATGTTATCTTACTTAAGCCTCAACCTAGCCAAATAAACAATAAATAATAAATTATCCGTAGCTTTCTTAGAGGAAGCCAAAAATTGTTATTTCTGAGTATTTTGATGTATTTTTTCCTTCAAAAAACCTGAAATCATAATATTAGTACCAGCGAACTCTTTCTTTTCATGTGGGAGAATGCCACACAATTTTGTTGGTCAAACTGAAATCACTGGACAGAATTTTAATTTCCAACACTTTTTAACAAAAATGTCATCTAAGGGATGAGAAAACAGAGCAGCCAGTGAAGCGCTTGCAGTTTAAGAATCAAGGGTAGAATATCATCCCAGCACCTGTGTAAAATCTGGTGTTGCAGTGTGCATCTGTCACTTCTGTGAGGGGAGGCAGTGACAATAGGACCCCCAGGAAATTCTGGTCAAAGGTCCTAGTTCAATGATAGACTGTGTGTCGACAAACTAAAGTGGAGAATGATCAAGAAATACCTCATTTAGCCTCCACGCACCTACCACAGGCATAAACATTTTCATGCACCTGCAAACAAGTATACCTAAGCATGTACATGTGCACATATTCTTTGAGAATTTCAAGTAAACTTCATAGTCAGAAGTCACATTTAAATGCCGGAGATACAGCTCAGTGGTTGAAGTGCTTGCCTCGTAGATTCAGAAAAGCTAGGCTCTATTCTGAGCACCTGACAGACCAGATGCCGTGGAGCATGCCTGAGATCCAATACCAAAGAGGTGAAGGCAAGATGATAAGAAACCCAAAGTCATGCTCAGCTACATGATGAGTTTGAGGCCAGGCCAGTATACTTATTATCCAGCCACAAAAAATAAAAATATCACATTTGAATTTTATTGGAACAGTGGAAGCCTTCGATGAATGTGAGAAGAGCAAATGTAATCCTTGGTTGGCATGGGTACTAATATGTCAAGGACTCAGTGCCTCAAGCTCATGGGAATGACAAAGCCTTCATTCCATGGTAAGGATCAGAAGGATGGCTAAGGCTTCTTCTGGTCCTACTGCAAGTATTGACCGGGTGTACAAATGATTGCAAATGATTAACCAGCCTACAAAACTGGCAACTTCAGCTTCCTCTTCCCAAATGTTCATAGCTTAAGACTGCTCACCCACAGTCTCCTCCAGCTGTGGTTAGCCCACTCTTTCTCCCTGTAATGTACAAAGTTTAGGGTCTGGGTTGTTGTGCAATTGGTACCCTCATCAGAGAGCAAAGCTAAACTGATCCCATCTTTTTCTGTATGTGTGTCTGTGTGTCTGTCTATTTTAATTTTTTTTAATTCAGTAATCACCTCGTCAGGTTTCCAGGATCAAGCTACTCAAGGTGCAACAATATATTCTTCTACTGGATGGGCTTAAAATATGACAATTTTATTATTCCTTGTGATCCATAAGAGAAATAAATATAGCTTTTAGACATAGATTAAAATGCTGTTATCTTACTCCAAATCTGGAATATAAGAGCGAAACTACACTGGCCTTTTATAATTTTCTCTTACAAAGAGGGAAAAAAAATAAGATCTCTTACATTTCATTACTGTTGAACGCATATTGTCACTAAACGTCTTCACTTAGTCAAAGCTCACTGAGCACGTCCTATAAGCCAGGTATCACTCCATTTACCAGAGATATGAACCTTATGTAAAATGGCTGTGACTTGCTTTTCATTCTAGTATACATACTACATGTACAATATGTGGCTTCATTGCCTGTTCTGCTGAAGAACAGAGAACATAGAAAAAATGCCATGTATGTGTGTGTGTGAGTGTGTGTGTGTGTGTGTGTGTGTGTGTGTGTGTCTGTACACATCTAATCTTATATGTACTGGGTGAGGGTATATACAATTTTGGGAGAAGTTGCGTAAGTCTTTTATAGAATGCATGTAATCTCATCTCATAAGGGTCTGTCTGGGAAAGCATTATGGAGAAAGGCCACGAGCAAAGTGATGAAGCATGAGAGAAGGGAGGCTCTGTGGACATCTGCGGAAGAGCAGTTCAGGTAGTAGGGTAGAAACAAATGTGAGGGTCACATTTACTATCATAATTCATCGTCAATTCAAAGTCTTTTTCTAAGAAAATATTAAATACCATAATGTCTTCTAATACAAATCTTATAATAGGAATAATTTAATTTAAAATGGTGGAAAAAAGCTTCGCTGGGATTTTTTTTCCCTAGATTTGTTTCTCTATTTAGCAAATGTACTTCTTTGCTTTCAATACTCTCCAGTAGAAATAAAGTCTCAAGAACTAAAAACATGTCAGGTTCACAGACACTTGACTTGAAGCTGCACACACTGATCATCTTCATGGATTTTACTCCCTGTCCCCTGTAACATTTGATTTTTATAAGAAAATTGAAATTGCCTTTAAGAATTAGCAAGAGATACTGTGAGCAGTGGACAAAACTTTGGGTTTTCAGTTGAAAACTCTCTCTCTCTCTCTCTCTCTCTCTCTCTCTCTCTCTCTCTCTCTTCAAAGTTATTGAGCATTTTGTTGTCACCTCATATCATCTCCAGAGGCCTCCAATTTCCACCAATAAAGATAGCCCACTGTATTAAATAACAATTTGTGAGCAATTATAATGCATTTATCTTTGTTTCTTTCCTGAAAGATTCTGTAGGACACATTGGAAACAAAGGAAAATTAAGGCAGAATAAATTAGAGACTTAATTCAGATTGCTAAATACCCACTAAAGAGTAACCCTCACTTCAGATGATATGATCCTGTGACTATGGTAAGGTAAACACCACACTATCCCTCAGCTTGCATCTATTAAAAATGGAATGAACTCTTGGAAATGTCTGATGGGCTGCATACTGCCTAAAGTGCACATGTTCTCGGTCTACCGATTCTCTCTAAATCTGCTGCTTATAATTCACCCTGACTGAATTAGCAGGCTGTTTCCCCAAGTCAGTTCCACTCCAAATAGAACACGGAGGAAAGCAAAGCTTTGCTGCCTTGCTGAAAACAAGCCATACATATTCATGGTGCAAACAGAAAATCATTTACCAAATTGTGGATAGTAAATACAAATTAACCCTGCAACAAAAGGTGTAATATTTGCATTTTCAAGACTTAGATCTCTGTGGGACTAATTAGATGATCAGTAGGAATTACAGTTATCATGAATACAACCTGGCTGCAGAGCGGGTGAGTGATGCTGTGTGCTAGGGGGTTGCAATAGTAATTAGTTTTCATTTCTTCATAGTTCTTCAGGAGTGCTGAATAAATTGATAGATTAAAACTTTCTATGGGTATATTTTCCAAACTATTTAAAGCTAGGCAACTACAATAGTTTCTTAGAATTTTTGTTTGCTCAACAAAATAGCAACAAAGAAAATTATGGATGACCTAGAAGATCCTCCAATGGTATCCCCCTGTCCATCCCTGTTGTTCTCTCAATGGATTGGCTACTCAACATTCCTTTCCTATGGAATGCAACAGTCTGTCAACTTCTCTTCTAGCTCAGAGTTTGATTTGTTCTTCTCTGGTTCATTTCTGTCACAATGGATTTTCCAAGACCCAAATATTATCAAGTCAGATCAATTATAGCATCCTTCCCTGCCTTTTGGATAAAATCCAACTTTCTTAGCTTGCACAGATAATCATAGCCCTGCCTTCTCTCCAGACTCATCTCCTGGCACTCCATCTGTCAACACTTTTGACCAAGAGTCAATTCTGTGCCAGCTGTGGTTCCGACACTACACATTTCATTCTCTACAGTCCAGCCTGATTAAATCATGCCCTGTTCCTATCTGCCCTGGGGTACAAATAGATCCTCTGCATTTTTCACATTGTTCTTTCTCTTTCAAAACACTTGCTTCTCCTTCTTGCTACTTTCCTATGCATTAGGACTCACTTTAGGTATCAAATCTTTGGGAAGACCATCCTTATTTTATTTTGTCCAGAATCCTATTACTGCCACTTCACACTGGTTCCATAACCCCTACACATGTAGACCACCTCTTAATGTCTTCATCTGTTTTCTTCTTCTCCTTGAATGCCTCTTATTTGAAGCAAAATAGTTAATAGATTCTGTAGCACACAATCGATATGAAGTGAATATGAACTAAATGAAAAGAAATACCATAGAGGATGATGTTGGGCTTCACAGAATATTAAAATGTGTCATCTGTGACACCTAAATTCATCAAGGAAGTTTTAGTTTATTAATAAGATAGGTTGAACAACAGAAAATTTATATTTTCTCTTATTGCATTCTATTAAATGATCTTGGGAATTTATTTCAAATTTTAATATATCCTGTCATGAAGAATCAATCCTTATAGTTTCATTTGATGCTCTTTGAAATTAAAAGTCTTTAAAAATTAATACATCACCCTTAATGATTGATCCATTTTAAAGACAACTGTGATATTTTCTGTGATACCTCCTCCCCAACCCCATTGCCCCCCAAAATAGAGCAACATCTGGGAGTGAGTCATCAGGTACTTGAAAACAAATAAAAGGTATAGTTTGGGGGAGAAGAGAAACCAAGGAACATGTAAAGGCATGATAACTTAGGCCAAAAGTCAGGTAACTTGTCTCAACTCAGGACCAACAAAACAGACGCAGAGGCCAAGTCCACACAAGGACCTGTTTTTGTTTTTTGTTTTTTTGTTTTGGTATTCATTTGTTTTTCACATGTTTCAGTGTTTGTACTGTAAATTGTTATTATGAACCAATGTAAGACCAGACTAGTATTCATCCTTGCTTGTGAGGTTAAAACAGGAGGATTGAAAGTTCAGGGATATTCTCTGCAGCAATGTGAGTCCAAGGCCACCTAAATTACTTAGAAAAACCTTGTCTCAAAATACTAAGTAAATAGAGGGCCAGGGAAATAATTCAGTGGTATAATTCCCTAAGCGCGCGCGCACACACACACACACACACACACACACACACACACACACACACAGTCAGAGAGACAGAGACACAGACAGAGACAGAGATGGAACACAAAATCTACCCAATTTTTTTCGTCTCTTTTTACTATTCAAGTAAATATTTAATATCTGGCTTTTCACAGAACTAGTCTCTAAAACTCTATTTACCTAATATTAATTTGAACATAACTATGAATATAATAGATAATAAATTACAACTACCCACTGCTATATTTCTACGGTAGAGAAACAGAAACTACAATAATTTGACAAATAGAGTCTTCCCCAATGCTCAAAAAATTAAAGTTTCTACTGTCATCCCATTACTTTAAATAATTTATTCACAACTTTTAAAAGTCATCATAAAAGCTACTATATATATATATATATATATATATATATATATATATATATATATATATTCAGACTAGTCCTAGAAATAAATCTTTTTTGAAAGCTCCGCTAAATTCCTATGGTTTTGTGAGGGAATTTGATTGGCTATTGATGATGTGAATGCATAATAAGACATTCTTAGTAAACAAACAAAAATGAAAGTCAAAGAAACTTTGCATCTTGACCATCACTTTCTAGACACAGAAGTACAGGGTTTGTTTTTAATTAACTCCTCTTCTGACAACCACTGTGAGAAAGGATGCTTGTGTGATATCCCACGTTAACTTAGGAGCTTGGTTCATCTAAATTACCTCTGTGATCAAGAGGGTTCCCTAGCTCCTCAGTCCTCTTTACAGAAGGTGTGTTACTCTAACCCAGGCCTCAAATCTATTAACAGTGATTACTGGATATTGATCTGTTAAAATTTGGAGAAACCAGACCAAGAGTCAAAGATTACTTTAACAAGTGACTTCAAAGTCACTGAGGTTTATAAACATAAAAATCACGTCTTGAATAAAAAGATGTTCAGAACTCAAGTGAGTGACAAAATGAGTTTCAAATTCTATAGTGCATTCCACTCATGTTCGTAAGAAAATGGAAGTGTATATAATGGAGTATATAATTGAAACAATTATGATGTGTGAAGTTCTAAGTGGAATATATGGAAATGATCTGTTTCTAATAGCCCTTAATTTGGGTGTCAGCATTAAATTTGGCAAGTACCCCTTAGCTCTAAAAGTCTTTTCTGACCTTGTTCTCATTTCTCCTCTATTTAATTATCCCTCCTCCACATCTCTATCTAAGAATAAAACTAAAATAAGATGGATAGATGCAATGATTTACAAAGCTGTATACCCATAGTCATATGTCCTATCTTTCCGTGAGGTCCTACTATATAAATATGACATTTATATCACAAGTTGATAAATTAGAGTAGTGTATTAGTTATTTCTCTCTTTGATATGAGAAAATATCTAACAAAATAACATAAAGTTACAAAAGTTAATTTGGGCTCGAGGTATCATGACTCATGAGGGATTCAGTGCAGCATTGCAAGGAAGTCTTGACAGCAAAGCTTCAGACAACTGATTTCATTGCGTCTGCAATAAGGAAACAGAGAGATAAATGCTGATGGACTTGCTTTCTTCTTTTTGTTCAGTCTTATATAAAGACCCAGGAATATCGTCACACCTATTAAATATGTATCTCCCACCCCAATTAACTCCACATAGAATGTCTTCATGGGCATAACTGAGGTTTATCTCCTAGATGAATGTAGAGCCTATAAATTGCATAATCAATATTAACTATCCCAAAACACTATCTAATCTTGTATCAAAATAGAAGTTTAGAAGGGTTGAAGTATACACTCACATTAGATTATACTGCCATAGTTTGGATATGGTTGGAAAGTAGAAACCACACTTTCGGGGCTGGAGAAAAGGCTGTTTTTAAGACTGCAATTTCAGTGGGTCTAAGTTATGTGTGTAACATCCTCTTCAGGTGGCTCACAACGGTAGTAGAGGGTACATGAATATAGTACCTCAATAAAACTCTGAAAGTATGCTTTTTGGTCATCCTAATCAGTACTTCAAGAAGATGGCTTAGTGCTTCTTGTGTGTATGTGTGGTATATGTATGTTCAGTGTATATATGTGTTGGTATATAATTGCATACTTGTTATTGTGGATGAGTATGCTTGTCCATATAGAATTGATAGGTCAAGTTGAGTGTTTCTTCTTTTTTACTTCTCTGTATTCTATATACAATTTTAATACAGTTTTCAGATTCAACTGTTCCCATAGTGATGATGTTGTGTCTCTCCTCTTCTCAAAGCATTTGTCATCACAGCTTTTAGGACTCAAATTGTAGCCCAGCCTTATTTTCCCACAAATGTTACTTTTTCTGTTATAGAGATAGAGGTCCATTTCTTTAAAGAGCAAAATAGCACTATGTCATCATTTACTTCCTTATTAATATATTTACCCCCAAGTCCATCTACTTTGCTCATTTTTGTCATTGCTGAGATTGTGTCTTTCCATGAGGGTACTGTTGTGAAATTTTATTTTAAGACTTGTTGCATTTGTTTATGCTGTGGAGCATATATCTCTATAACAGAAACATGGGAAGAAGATGAGAAGGGATTGGGAAAAAGAGAAGAGGAAAAGATGATGAGAGTAGATTTTCACAACAATTTTTCTCTCCATTCATATACAAAATAATCTGTAGAAAAAGAACATTTAAGGAGAAGGATGGGTAATCACAAATGATGTGCAAGAACACAAGGCTTCCATGTACAAGACTCCCATGCTAGCATTAAAGTCAGAGTGATTTTTCAAGCTAAATCCTTCTTGTGAGTAGTCTTACAACTGGATTCACAAGAGTCTCATATCAAGATAGAAAAATGGGTGGATCCCAATAAAATGCAAGAGTTTAGATGTGTGGCAAGATCTGAAAAAGCAAGATCTAAAAGGATCAGTGAAATTGTTGAGATTTTAGAACACAGTAAGTCATGGGTTGGACCTAAAAGTAAAGTTGATAAGTACTCTGAGAGTTGGGTTGCCCCAGATCTGTAGATAGATAGATAGATAGATGATAGATAGATAGATAGATAGATAGATAGATAGATAGATAGATGATAGATAGATAGATAGACAGACAGACAGACAGACAGACAGACAGACAGACAGACAGATAGATAGATAGATAGATAGATAGATAGATAGATAGATAGATAAAAGGTCCTGTGCACTAAATATTCTACTTGTATTCTGCCCTTTCCTCATCCCAACAATTTACAGGGTTTCTATGATTATTATCCCCATCAAGTAATGAGAAAAAGGAGTTTTACAGTGATTATATTACTTCAAAAAAAGCCATAGCATGATGAAATCTAAAATAACATAAAACCAAGGTCTTGTGATTCCCTAAATAGCATCTAAATCATCACTTCACCATGAGATGGAAGCAGTTGCATTCACTTGGGATTCCTTTATCCTCCTTAGCTCTGCATATATAAGAACCAGATTATTTTTGGAACACTGCACAAAACCTAAAATCTGATATGAATTTTTTCAGTGTTATTTTGTAGATTTTTTTCCCTCAAATGAAACAAAGCTGTTATATTACCATTATTCTACATTAGGCATTTGGTAAAGGACTTTCCAGCTATCACTCATGACCTCACCCTTTCTTATTAAGACAAGTGTTTCAAATTAGAAATTAACATCTTTGACACGTTACAGTGGTATATACTAACTCCAACCCAGGATTTTAAATAGAAAAATATGCCATTAGTATGATCTAATAGACAAGAGAAATAATGTTTATCCTGTCCCTTCATCTACCACAGAAGGTAATACTTGCTGCACATTTGCTAAAATAAATAAAAGAGGTTAAATTGAAATTGAAAAATATAATTCGGTTAACAATAAGTTTGGTTATACATTATAAGTATGGATTTTTAAGAGGTGACTTGATATGTGATCTTTCTATATTGCAGTATAGAATGCTTGCTACTATTGAAGGTCTCTTTTAGATTATACTTATTTAGCATGAGAGTTTGGCTTAAAGTCAAAGGAATAGGAATCGACACTAAAAATGGCATACCTGGTATTATGAAGGGAAATTCTAGAAATGTTATTGATCTACAGAGGGTGAGTTCCTTGAATATTGAGGATTACTCTATTACTCAGTTTTCTTCTTTAGAGAATCATAGCAATTGTTGGGAATATAAAAATGCAACGAACTACTTATTTTACCTGCAAGCTTATTAGTAAGCATTTTATCCTGTCCATGTCTCTGCTTGTACATATTTACATATGTTACTTTTTGTGTTTTTATTTTCTAATGTATTAAGGGTTTAGACTATGTGGCTTGGTAAACTGATAACTATGTTCTGAATTTAGTTTTGTTTCCTTATACATATATTTTCTCAACATAATTTGGTGAATTGCATCAATATATAATTGACAATATTTTAAATTTTGTAAATCTAATATTGTTTCATGACTCTGCTGTTTTTTTTTGGTTGTATATGACATCTGTTTTGAGTTTTATAGTCTAGAAGAAGTAACAGCTAACATTTTCTCTGGAGGACAAGGTGTTAAAGATTTAAGACAAGCAGTACTAACCTCAGTGAAATATTGTTTGAGATGACTCTTTATGTGAAATCTGGATTGTTCATTGCACAATATTTAACATTCATATCCACCATGTCCAACTCTTAAAAGCAAAGTGCCCCCACCTTTCATCAAATGTCTCTGGGAGCCTAGCACTAATTTTATCTTGGATTGAGAAAAATTCTGTTTCCCCATACAAGTCAGGATTCTTGTTACAACATTGAAAGCAGCCACAGACAATATGTATACAACAAGACACACTGTGTTCCAGTAAAAGATTATTTATACACACCTAAATATGAATTTTATGCAATCTTCACATTCATGAAGTCCTTTTCTTATTTTTGAATATTTCTTACCTTTTTTTTCCCCACACAGTAATCCTCTCTATCCAAACATTTTTACATGCAGACACTCATTACAAAGAATCATTGGTCTGGTTTCAGGCTCGTCTCTGCTACACCATCAATGCTGGTCCCTTATTGGGATTTTTCTATACATCTCCTGTGTCATGAAGATCCTACATCCCTGTGTCCAAAGGACTGAACCACTTACCCACCCCGTCCATGCTCCAGCAGATCATAGATGAGGTGGATGTTGGGGTTGGCCAATACATAACCCTGTTTCTGGGCTTGGGTACTTGCAGGTTTGTCAGCCCACCAGCTCTCCACTGTCTTTGCCACCAAAGTGATCTCTGCAGCTTTGCCCTGGGTACTTCACCCCTTGCAGTGATAAACAAGCGGTGGGGCCATTTCCCAGGCTTTCACGTCTTCAGAGTTGGTTCTCACACACTCACACTTTCAGGGCCAGCTCAGCTGTGCTGCCAAGGTGAGGTGTAGGAGCCACACTCTTCAGTGCTGCAGCTTATGAGGGGCAGAAATCAATCTCCTCCCATATGGACCTCGGGGCCAGCTCTACCTGCCTCAGGCATTACTCGGTGGGTGGAGGGCGACATCTCCTCCCTGCCTATGGGCAGCTCTATCATGCTCACAACATCTGGGTTGGATCACCCACACCTCCCCTTTCTTTCATTCAGAGACGACAGCCATGGTCTGCCAATCCCAATAAAACAAAATATAAAAGTAACAGGAAAGACCCTTGACTTTAAAAGCCCTGCATAAAGATTGTATAATTCTTCACATGCCAAATTCTGTGAAGAATGTATAGAAAGGAACTGCTCATCATGATACTGGGGTATATTGACCTCATGGAAGACTGAGTAAAGAATTGAACAAACTATCAAAGGTAGCCAGGGTTCCTCAGTAACTCAGGTCTTTAGAGATAGTGGCTCTGTGATGTAGAACAACACTTCTGTTGACATTGATATGTCTATGTGATTTAAATTATTACAAAGAGTGACATCCCAAGGTGGGATAACTTCTTTCAGTTCTCCTTCTGCACAGTTTTTTTTTGTTGTTGTTGTTACTTGCTAGTAATAATTTTGTGTTTGCTTTTCTGTGCTGGATTGTTTTGCTTGTATAACCACAAGTTTGACAAATAGCATTATGGCAAGTAGTTCCTTCTCTACTGGAAGCACTGCGGCAAAATTCATTATAAACACAAGTTAGAACTGGAGAGGTAATTCTAAAGGCGTGAGCAGCTCACACTGCAGCTCTTACAGAAGACTCAACAACTGTGGTTCCGGAACGCTTTCTCTGGCTCATAGTTTCCTGCAACTCTACCTTCCAGAGATCTAATAGTCTCATCTGGCCTCCACAAGCACAACACCTGTGTACAAGCACACACACACACACACACACACACACAGACAGTCATACACACACGAACACACACACACTCCAAGGTAAAATTAAGTAGGATAAAACATTCAAATGTAGAAAGTTTACACATCACACCATTGATCAGAATGAGATGAAATCGGTAAAGTTTGTGATATTTGTAGGTTCAACACAAAAGAAGAACTAGTTTGAGCTTATTCCTGAAGCCAAAAGGGAATCTATGAAGATTAAAGAACATGCTATACACGTGGTGAGAGTATAATTTCAAGATAGTATAGCATAAACTGTTGAAGAGCAATGAGGATTTCCTTTAGTTCCCTTGAGTTGACTCTCCTAACAGTTCATGCCATAGGCACGATACCAGCTACAGCAATATGTGACTCTGCTTTTATAAATCTATTTCATAACTATTATTTCCATGTAATTTTAATCTTAATGTGAACCACAATTATTTCCAGAAACTAATGTCAACCAAATCAAACAGTTTTCAGTTGTGTTTAAGAAAAATATCAGTGTCACTTGTAGGAATCTGTGGTAACCACTGAAATGGGAGAAATTAATGGTTAAGATGCCCTGTGGTCCAACCATATCCTTGTGAGCATCCAGCTTGATTTATTCAGCTAGCAATGTCACTACGCAGCACCCTTATATTAGTACTCCAGGAGATAAAAATGAATTATAATAATTCACAGAATGACTAGTCCTGATTACTATAATTTTCCAAGCAAATAAAATGTACCTCTTCTTAAAATATATATACTTATAACATATAAATATATATTCATATATACATATGTGGGTGTGTGTGCAGAGATATAAAATTGTCCATGTATTTTTCTTTGTAGTAGTCAATGTAGATGTTTTTCTCTCCGCTTTGTGTGTTGTCATTCAGCATTTCTGTTTTATTCACTATCTCAAAACAAGCAACTAGTATTTATTCATTAGCTACAGTGCTTAGTAAGTGTCCAGTGAATTTTAATTTGAGTACTTGAAAACAATATTACAAACACAAAGGTTTCAGACAGAGTTATGATATATTGTATGTGTAATCTCCAAAGACTGTAAAAATACATTATGAAAGGTTAACATAATTATTTTTATTAACAGAAGCAATGCACAAAACAAATAGATAATATCCCCATATATTTAAATTAATTTTATGGCACTGAGGGTTATCACAGGTATTATCCTGGACTTTATAAACCTCTACCTTTATCGGGGAGCTGATAGATTTTACATTAAAAAGATAACTAAATAATGAATTAAACTTTAGGGTAGCATTAATCTTTTAGTACTTAAAATGAAGTTAGTTGATTAATGTTTTCCTTAAATAGTTTGTGTATCAAAATTCCCTGAGGTGAATTTCTAGGCTCTTGCTTAAAGCACCTGCTTTTTTGAGACCCTGTTCAAGCTTAAGACCTTCCATTACTGGCATGTTCCAAGGTGAGGCTGTTTCTGCTAGAGCAGAGAGCAAATTTGAAACTGCAAGCATCCAGTTTGGGGTTTTCTTTCATTGGAGTTAAGTGAAGAATGGGGTAAACTGATAACATTGATGCCCAGTTATAGTCCCTTACCACACTGCATCATGTTTTTCTGGGAAATAGTTCTTCTCTATACTTAATAGAACTTTCATATTTTTAATCACAAATCTCAGGAATTTTCTGTAAAACAATCATGAGATCAGATTAGAATGTATTGGAATGTCCTTTCAACTACTAAAATAATGAACAATGCAAAAGTTTGATGGATCTGGAGGAGAATTCTAGGAGGAAGGCAATGACAGAGAATATGGCAGATGGAGGTGAATGTTGAGGTCAGAAGTTAGAATGGAACATTCAGGAGGCTGATAAGCATGGGACATATAGATGTTACTGCCTTATCATTTTATACACACACTCCTTCTTATGTTTTAAAATATGTATGAGCAGAGGATTTTCTGTTCCACCAGATTCCACAGTTGTTTTTAAAATAATGACTCAAAAGCTTATTATTAATTTCAAACTATTTTGCCTCTTATTCAGTCTTATTAGTAATTAGCTCTTGCAACTTAAATTAACCTATTTCTATTAATCTGTATTTTGTCATGTGGCTTCTTGGTATTACCTGTTCCCTAGTACATCTTGTTGCTCAGGCACATCGATAGCATGTTCCCTGATCTGCCCTTCTTCTCCTTATATCTCTGATGGGATTTCCAGCCTGGGTCTTTCCTGCCTTGCTATAGGCCAAAGAAGCTTCTTTATTAACCAATCGTAATAAAATATTCACAGAATACAAAAAGGTTATCCCATAGCAAATATGAACCATATTTAAAGCAGAAATAATAGCCTTATATAAAATGCATTTTATATATATATATATATATATATATATATATATATATATATATATATATATATAATATCCAAAGGGCATTCACTGTATGGTTGTAAGTAATGTCATTCATTTTGATAGGAAACCCAAATATAGCTCTGTTCCCAAATTGTGGTTGATGCTCACTAGAATTTTTCATTTTATGAATATTAACTAACAGAATTAATGTAGGAAAGATGTATAGGCTGTTGAATGCTACTGTGTGAAATAAAATCTGATCTTAAATCTCATTTAGTATTGAAAATACATTTTAGGTTCTACAGCACGTAAAAATTAGGACAAGCAAAATGGGTATTAGTACTAAATAATTAAATGATCTTATATAAAATCTACATATATGAAGTTTCTTTGCATTATCTTTAGAAAATTGTGATCAACAATAAGAATCAAGTTATGAATTACAACAAGATATGGCAGACCAGATTTTGTATATCTAGCACCATAAACAGTCAGACATCAACTTCTCAATAGGTTGAACTGTTGACAGCATACACTCAGTTACATATTGAGGTGGAAAGTCTCAGAGATTCTGGTTGCCATGTTAGGGCAAGAATGAGTTCATCAATGCTTGCTTATCTGAAGTTGGAAGACATGAGAAAACAAGTTGGCTTGATATAAGGGAAAGTGATTTGATGGACAAAATTGGCAGGAAGATATTTATTAAAGAAATTCAGTCTATACTCAACTGATGAAGGAGCTGCAGAATTGATTGCCTACGGAAGAGGTCCTTAAGTCATTTGATGTAAGTGTGTGATGCTATCCTAAATAGCTATATTGAGATAATCATGTCTAAGTTTACTGCTTTGGGAAATACAAGTGCTTATATTTTTCATTCTCTTGAAATTTGTAGCTAATATTGTACCATTGTCCATGCCTGCCTCTGACTTGTAGCCCATATCACCTTAGCAGAATAAAACTGAAGCAAATCCAATAAAGAATTTATTTGGTAGAATTCCGGTCAAGAACAAAGAAGGGGGTAGTAGAGTGAACTTTGCCTTCAAGACTGGCAGCTCAGAAGACCACTCCAAGTGTTAGGATCCTGGGAAGTCATCTACAACTGTATGTAGTCACTGAACCTAAGAAAGTCATAATTACAAACAGTTTGGAGTGAAATATCTGGGTCATCTTCTCTATCTAGTACTGTTTGTTACCCTATTCCTTTTGCACCATCAAAGGTATTGCCAGAGAACCTGCATCACCCTATGTGGTGAGTATGTTGAGTTAATGATTAAACTTGAGATAAGAAAGGTTGGTTTGTGTAATCAAGCATGTCATGTTGACCAATGGTTGAACATCATAAACAGAAGATTTGAATATCTTTACTCATTTTAAAGGGAATAGCCTAAGAAAATCCAAAAGATGTGCAAGTTGTCAGAGATACTCAATGTCTAATTTGGCCATCATGACAAACCCAATATAGAAAATATATTTATTTTCTTTTATATTTTCTTTTAACTTATTTTCTTATTATTAAGACTTTTTTATTTGTGCTTGCTTCATGGGTATATGGACGTAAAGATAGATAGAAAGATAGATGGATAATACATAGGACAGATTTAAAAAACTGTATCTGCTGTATTGCTTTTATTTGTACTTTGTTTTCTCTTTTCTATGTGGTATTGGGAATTGAGCAAAAACTTTGAATATGCATTCTACCTTGCTGCTTAGCTACATTCTCAGCCCAATCACTCAGCTAAGACTCATTATATCATTTCAATATTAACTTAATTTATTTAACTCAAATATATGGGGTATGAGATATTACAATATAGATTGAGCACATGTAATTTGGAAAATCAACATAAAGGGTATCTCCAATACATTCTGACATTGACATACTCTTGATTTGCTAGACATACTCAACATTATGAGACCAACAGATAGACAATTACATTCAGGTTGTAGCACAAAACAGTCCTGTGTCAGGCTACACAATACCAAAGAAGTTAACAGGGAAATTGTGTAAAATTCAAAATATAAATATATTATATTCAACACTAAAACACAATACATCACAGCATCCATCAAAAATAGAAGCCTATTCCATTTAGAAGTCTATACATAAAAGTGAGAACTATAACCATGTCAAAATGCAACAAATTTCAACATAGAATTGTCAGAAATACAAAAATGCAGAGTAACATGATTTCTTCAGAGGTTCATTATTCTGCAGCAATGGACTTTGATACTATTAAAATGGGTAAAATATTGTATAAAGGAGCTAAAAATCATTTTAAGTAAATAAAATTCAAGAACATATAAAAACAACAGAGTGAATGAAGAAAAATGATATGGGCTATGAATATGATATTCAATAAGAAAATTTTTGTAGTTTGGATGCTCACCTTACTAGACCTGGATGGAGGTGGGTGGTCCTTGGACTTCCCACAGGGCAGGGAACCCTGATTGCTCTTTGGGCTCACGAGGGAGGGGGACTTGATTGGGAGAGCGGGAGGGATATGGGAGGCAGTGGCGGGGAAGAGACAGAAATCTTTAATGAATAAATAAATAAATAAATAAATAAATAAATAGAAAGAAAAAACAAATTTTTGTAACAGAATCGCACAAAGCTACCAGAAATTATTCTTCAATAAATAAAATTTAAAAACTCAATAAAAGAACATCATAGAAAAATGAGGACAAACAGTAGACAGGATTTGAGGGTTTGAAGGAGAAAGACATGGACTTCCAGATCCAGAAGGCACTTAGAACCCAAGACAACGTAACCCCTAAGAACCTTCCATACTGTATTATATTTAGAATGTTAAGGCTGCAATATAGACCCCAGCCAGGGAAACAAATCAGTGCCTTGCTCAGCCACCAAAACGGAAATTTCCTTCCACAGCATATGCATAAAGTACAAAGACCCACAGGCATTATACAGAGAGAGAGAGAGAGAGAGAGAGAGAGAGAGAGAGAGAGAGAGAGAGAGAGAGAGGAGAGAGAGAGAGAAGCAGAGACCTTGGAACACTCAGCACTAAAAGGGATGTAAAATACAGAAGAGATGAAGGGCACTAGGAAAACAAGGACCTATAAATCAAAAAGATCATGTGCATACTCAGAGACCGAAGAAGCATACATTGGGCTTGTAGGGGTCTATGCCTGATGCGATCCCAGATCTGAAAGGAGAAATGGATACCTTGCTCCATACTAATCCTGAAGCAATTTCCAATTGATAACCACTGGCAAATGTAAAGGAAGTTTCCTCTAACAGAGCTAACTAGGGAAACAAACTACTTTTAGGGGTAGGCTGCATGCCCAGTAGTCAACAGAAAATGAACTCAGCAGCATCTTTCAATGTTCCTTATCGCTTCATGTCATGTCGAGAATTTTCCTTAAAAAAAAATCTCATTTTTTTTAATTTTTGATTTTATTGTATACACTCACACACGCACACAAGCACACACACACACACACACACACACACACACACATTTCTTTTTATCCTATGGCTCTTTCCATATATCTTATGTCTTCCAGTTTAATGTTTGTATGGGATTCCTAAGACTGAATAAGTGAGTTTCTGTCTCGTGTACCTTCTGTAGAATTCTTTCTGTTTGTTAATATTTTTCTATTCTGATGGATTAGTTTGTATTTTACCTTATTTTATTTTATTATATTATTGTCCTTCGGAAGGCAGTGTGTTTTTTAATGAGAAACCAGAGGGGTTGATCTGGATGGGAAGGAAAGTTTGTCAGAACTGGGAGGAGTAGAATGAAGAAAAACTAATCAGAATATATTATGTGAGAAAAAAATATCTATCGATAAATGTGGAAAAAACTACAATATAAAGAAAAAATATTTAAAGCTGTGAGAGAAATAAATAACTGCTTACAAATGCAGCCCATTTGAATAGTACCACATTTCACAGCAAAAATTTTCAAGGCCAGGAAATCATCAAAGATGTATTTTAAGCCTTCAAAAAGAAATTCTGCCAACACAGAATGGCAGTAAAATTATCCAGCAAACTAATCCTTCAAAGCCAATAGAAAAATATGCCTTTTCCAAGATCAGTACTAGCTAATATGTTCATTGTTACTCAGTCACCACTACAGAAGTTACATAAGCAATTCAGTTATACAAAGAAATTAGATAGTTCAAACCTTTCCTTTAAAACCTTGAGAGCAAACAGTCTTAACTATCCAATTAAAATGCATATGCCAACTGAATTGTTCTGAATGATTATATTCAAAATGCAAAAGTCATCACTGTGTGGCCATCAAGAAACATACATCATCAAAAAAAAGCAGAGAAAAACAACAAAAATAATCATGTTCAGACTAAAAGCGAAATGACAGAGTGGCATTCCAAGTGATAGCGTCTTAGGACAAGGAAACAGCTGTATTCTGTAGGCAGAGTTTTTCAGCATGACCAACAGCTCTCGAGTCAGCACACAGGGACTTAATATTAATCACAAGTGATAGGCCAGTATCTTTTTCTTGTTGTTTATTAACATTTACAACTTAAGTTCATCCAAATTGCTTATCTACACTCTCCCATATGTTGTTGCAGTTTCACATTGCTTCTCCCTGAGTCTCCTGGCAACTCTGCCCTCCTTCTTTCCCTTGCTTTCCTTTTATTCACAAGTCCCTCATAACCTCTACTTGCCCCATTATTGGAAAGTCAGCTCTTTATTAGCCAATGAGAATAATTTGCATTCACAGTATACAAAAAGATTGTTCTACATCAATATTCATCTTTGATAAAGCAAGCATTAAGCCAAAGTTAGTGAAACAGAAGTCATAAAATTATAGCAAAAATCATATATCAGAAAATGTATCCATTGTAACATATGTACTTTAAATCAAATTACTTAACAGGCATCTGTAGAATGTTACTAGAGTATACAGAGCACACACTTTACATTAATTAATAGAATATGTTCTAAATATTTATAATTTATGTCACAAAGCAATTATTAAAAACACAAATCCAGGGCAAAATGGCTTATCAGGGAGTCTCTCGTCCCATCATATTGGTCCTCGGAAACTATCACAGGTTGTGATATCACAGGATTGGAAGCAGATGTCTTTACCAACTGAGATATCTCACTGGTCAAAGAAATGGAAGAAAGTCTTTGGCAGCTATACTTCAAAGGCTCATTTAATATCTTGGGTATTAAAAGAGTAAAAAAAAATTAAACATCACAATATTGTTTTACCAACAAACAAATAGGTTAATAAAATAATCAAGCAATTCTCGATAGAAGACAAGAAATCTTGGCCCATTAGCTCTAGCTTCTTATTAGCTAATTCTTATATTAATTTAACCCATTTCTATTAATCTGTATATTGCCATGTGACTGTGACTTCCAGGTAAAGTTTCCAGTGTCTCTTTTTGGCTCCCTGGCTTCTCTCTGACTCCACCCTTCTTTCTCCCAGCATAGAGCCTAGCTTTCCCTGCATAGTTCTGCTCTTCCCTACCATACGCTCAATGCAATTCATTAACCAATAAAAGCAACGCATAGACAGAAGGACCTCCCACACTAGCCCCCATAGACTGCCTAAGTCACACAAAGTCACCCACATATAGATGACCTAGTTCAGTCCCTCTAACTTGGGTTAACTGTTTCTGTGGGTTTTCCCATCGTGATCTTGACCTTTTTGCTCATATAATCCCTATTCCCTCTTTTAGACTGGACTCGACTCAGGCATTATAAAATTAGGTAGAAACTAATGCTATGGAAACTCCCAGGAATCCAAAAAGATGACCCTAGCTAAGACTCCTAGCAATAATGGAGAAGGTGCCTGAACTGGCCTTCCTCTGTAATCAGATTGATGACCACCCTAATTGTCATCATGGACTCTTAATCCAGTAGTTGATGGACGCAGATGCAGAAGTCCACAGAAAAAAGTTTTTTAAAGACACTAATTCTGTTGGTTATTTATTTCTCTTCATTGTAGAGAAACTTAATTTCATGTAGTCCCATTCTTTAATTCTTGGGGTTATTTCATATGCTATTAGACTCCAGGTCAAAACATCTCTTTGTTCAAGAGTTATTCCCAATTTTACTTTAGCAGTTTCAATTTTTTTGGGGGGAGGGTGTTAAATTAAGGTATTTAATTATTTGATCTACTATGTATTTATATATTTATTCTGTTCATTGTAAGGTATATGGACCTAAATCTTTTACAGGTAGATACCAACTTTGACCAGAGTGTTTATTGAGTAGGATTTGTTTCCCTGGTATAATTTTGTCACTTTTGTCAAAAATTGCAGTTCCAAGAATAAATAATAAACCATTTACAATGGTTTGTTTCTGGGTCTTCTGTTCTCTTCCATCAGTAAACACATCTTTTTGTGTGCCAATGCCATGTTGTCATTTTCACTATAGTCTCTAATTCTTATGGAAAAGGAGGAATTCTAAATAGATGAAACAATACTCAACAAGAAGAGAAATGTCTAGGGCAACAAGAATAATGAGAAGCAGTTTTCAATAATAGTAGAGAGACTTAGTATCAAAACTAACATGGGCCACCACCAGTATAGGCAATGTTATTTAATACAAGACTCAACTTAAGGACTTATACAAAAACTAAAGCCACTATATTTCTGTATAAAAGATTGAAACTCAACCCCATCATGCACACTGAACAATAATGAACTTAAAATGTATCAAAGACATTACTATAAGTTCTGAAATTGAAAGAACTGAAGAAAAACCCAGGAAAGTGTTTCAGTGGAGATCCAATTACTTAGGAGATGACAATGAAGAATAAAAATCTCGTTGCATCAAATTAATAATTTTTATGCCAAAAGAAACAATCAATGGCATGGAGCAACTATCTATAGAGTTGAATTCTTTTCAGTTATTCATCTTAAACAGATTTGATATGATGACAATATAAAGAAGTTTAAAAATCTAACCTACAAAGAACAAGTAAACCATTCAGTATATATATAAAGTGAATCAACTAGACATTTTTCAAATGAAAGAGATATATGGTAAATACATAGAAAAAATTAGAATTCTTATTCTTAAATACAAGTAAATATTACATAAGTATCTTCTTTCTCATTCAAATCAGAATATATGTTATTAAGAAAACACCAATCAAGCCAAGGATGTATCTTAATGTAGTGTGTTAGCTTAGCATATATAAATCCCTCCAATTAGTTGTCTAAACTAAAAATAAAAATATCCTACATGAAACATAACATGGAGAGACATCATATACAACAAAGAAATAGTGTCAAAAGTACATGTGCAAAAAAAAGAGCTCTTATACAATATTGATTGAAATACAAATTAATCCAGCCCTGGTGGAAATCTAAATTCATAATCTAAAGTTTTCAGGAATTTCAAATACTGTTTAGTATAGTGAGAAGACATTTACAACTTTCAAAGTTTATAGAATGCAGAAGGTTAGAGCTTTCTGCTAATATTCTTCTCTTCTGCTTGTTTCTTCTACTCTGCAGCAATAAAAAAATATTGTTATCATTCAGGAAGAACATTTATTTCTCTCATGCCTGTACTTCATTAGATAGGAAACCCTCACTGCCTTCTAAATACATCCTGAATCTTACCTCCTCTCTACTAACTAGGGTTAAATCACCACATTACTTTTTTGAGCCCCTCAAGAGCTATCTCATCTACCTTCCTAGAAATTACTCGCAACAGTGGCAAAGTATTCTATTTAACACTCTATTGCAGTGCTTGCATCTTTGTTCTTTCTTTATTGGTTCTTGCTGTGTTACCTCTCTGTTCCTCCTTTGTTCACTCTGATCCTTGATTCCCAACCACTATGACTTATCTCTGAATGTATTAAGCTTATTGTTTCTTGCATCTAGAATATTTTTTCTTAGATATCTCCCATGTTTACTCAGTTTACTGATTAAAAACAGGCCTCATCGAAATTAAATTGCCTTCAAATACTAAGTACATGGATCATGGAAAGGTAGATTTCTCTGCAGTGTAACTACTTCATTGTTGGTTTGTGTAATTATATCTTGGGAACGGATCATGTTCATTAGTCATTTATTGTTGGCGGGAGGCTGCTTGTTCATTTTCTGAAATAATCACACAGAAATCTGTCTTATTTGCAATACTTTTTGACTAATGACTCTAGTGTATTCCTAGAAAGTTCTTACATCTCAAATTAACCCATGTCTATTATTTTATATTTTACCATAAGGTTTATGACCTACCAGCAAGATTCCAGCTGGCAGTTCATGTCTTTCTCCTCTGGCAGCTACACGGCTTCTCACTGACTCTACCTTCTTTCTCCCAGCACTCAGTTTAGTTTTCCCACCTAGCTTTACTCTGCCCTATCACAGGCCAAAGCAACATGTATACAGAAAGACTTCCCACAACATTCTATTACTTCTCAACTGAAAAAATATCTACCCCACCAATGTATAGTGCAGCATTCAAATGCTAGGGTGGAATTTTCTGAGACTCATTTGACCTAAAAATTTTCTTTACTTCCCTGATTCTCTTAAATCTTTGAGTCTAAATTTTACATTCTTGTTTCAAATTTTTAATTCACTACCATGTTAGATGATAATTTATATTTAAGGATAATCAAAACCTAATGTCCTCTGAATGTGACTCTTTGGAGACAGAGTCTGATAAAGATTTGATTATGTTGAAGTGGGGTCATTAGTGTGGCCTTAAGAGGAATGACACCAGTTTCTGTGTAACAGAAGTAATCAGAACATGAGGGCTATCTATTGCAGTTTTTCCTCAATCTGTAGATATCTTCCTTTTTGAGGGGTCAAACAACACCCTCCCTCACAGGGGTCACTTGTTAGATATCCTGGATAACAGATATTTATATTATGATTCTTAACAGTAGCAAAATTATGGTTATGAAGTTTTAACAAAATATCTTTATGTTGAGGTTACTACAACATGAAGAACTGTGTTAAAGATTTGCAGCATTAGGAAGATTGAGAACCACTGATATAAAGACAAAGGCAATCAAAAACAGAAGCCAGCTCTGGTCAAGCCAGAGAGAAGTCTCAGAATAAATAACTCTGTGAATATGTTGAACTTGGATCAAAACTCCAAAGAAATAAATTTCTTCTGTTGAAGCCAACTGTGTTTTATGATAAGTTTTTATGTGTGTTCTAACAAACTAATGAATATCACAAAACACTTCCACCTCAAAATATTTTACATGGTATTATGAGTTAGGAAATCAAGTAACTAAGCTCTTTACTATATTTATTATATTCCTCACTTATGACCACCTTCTTTTCCTATTTACAGGAAGCAGGACCTGTTTTCCTTAGAAGAGTGGCCATTAATGCTGTTTTCTCAAAATGTCCAGGTGTAATTAAGGAAACATTTCTGTCTCCTTTGAGGCAGAGATATCTGTATGACTCATTTTAGCAACAGACTGTCAATGGAAGTGATGTCTGTCAGTCTGTTTAGGAGTCAGTATGAAGTTTGTTAAGTTCTCATTCTTCTGCTATGAAATTGACATCTCAGAGATGACAGCTTCAGTACAGTGCACCCGTGAGTGAAAGGAATGAGAAAAGGTACTGCACAGCTACCCAGCACTGATCACTCAAGTAGATAAGAAACTAGTATTGTGCTGAAGCCTTAGCATCAGGCAGTTACTAGATGATTTATAATAGCTTCACCTTCCTAAATGATACTCCTGATTGAAAGTATTTTGCTTATTTCCCAAATAAATCTCCTAACTATGCTGGAGACACTTAAGAAATTGCTACAGTCTACATGCATTTATTTGTGTCTTGCAGGACATAAGTCAGCTGACATAAATCAGCATTTTAGCAAGAATTCTGAGAGGAATAAGCGCTCTCCATTCTAAACAAGGTGTCAAGTTCCTTGCTGTCGGTTCTCCTATACTAACTTTGGTCATGCTAAGAACTCATCAGAAGTATGAATTGTCTATGAACATTCTCACTGGGAAAGAAAGGTGAAGACTTTTTGATGCTGTCATATTTTTCACTTCTTGAACATACAAATCTAATTCCTTGTAGTTGTGTTAACTGAAAAGTCATTCATGGTCCTGTATACAGAGCCAACTTTTCAAATACTTCAGGAATCCTTTCTCAACCCTGCTTTTTCATGCCAGATGCTGCAAAAGAAGGAACAACCAGGATTATTCCAGCGTGTATCTGTGCTCCAAACCCTCTCATCTGAGAATGAGGATATAGAATTTAGAGTTGTGTCGCTTACATTTCTAGACTTGTATCGGTTTTGACACAATTCTCACAAATCTGGTTTTAGCAAATATGCATGTTCTTTATTTCATTTCCTTTGCAGAAAACTGCTTTAGGAATCACTTCTGCCTTGCTTCCAGCACCTCTCCTCCTACACACACACACACACACACACACACACACACACACACACACACACCTCTGCTCTTGTGAATTAGAATTCCTCGAGGAACAAGCTGTTTCTGCAAGAACTGGGTAACTGATTAAGTGTTCAGTTATGTGGAGAGATTGGAATACTGTAGGCTCCTATCTTGGGCTAGCTTTAGACCTGTCGAGTAACCATCCCTGCCAACTCTGTGTCAGAATTAAGATCAAATGCCTATTAGATAAAGTCGTTTATAGTCTATTTAAATAGCAGACGCTAGCTTCCACCAACCCAAAAGCTAAGAGTGTCATCAGATAACATCTGAGGCCCAGTAACTATCCTTGTCTTGTAAAAATTACCTCTTTGATGTTCTACGAACGTATTTTAAACTTGCTTTAATATATGATGTTTTCTAAAACAATAAAATTTCATTAATCTGTTCCCACATTGGAACATGGAATTTAGGGTAACTTAAATCTGTGTTTCCAGACCATTGTCACTCAAGATGGCTCACTCCCTTCAAAGTGAGAGCTGTGATTTTTGCATTCACACTGCATCAAGACTATATAAGAATTAAATTTGCCTTGAACATTTGTGTATAAATATGATTGTGACCGTTGACTAGATGATTAAACATTCATGAGAGATAACCTTACCCAGAAACCAGGCAAGGAAAGAGAACAATGCTTATCATCAATTACTGTTCATTTTCCATAAACATGGACCTGGGCCATGTTAGAAGGAAAATGTAAATTTGTCAAGTTGTGTATTTGGCATCTTCTTTCTGTTTCTTTATTCCATCATCACTTGTTCTGGGCTAATTGTGTTTCTTGGAACACAAAAATTCCTCTTAGGATCAGGGATTCTATTTCCAGCCTAGACCACTAAAACTTAGCAAACGTCAGGAAATACTGTTTTGTGTCTGTCGTCATCTTAACAGGAGTCATTATGGAGCTATAGGCAGAGGGCTGTGGAAATCTTCTTCAGGAGACATTCTAGTTTCTAGGGAAGCCCAAAGTGGGGCAGGCTTTCACACTGTTCAACAGACTCCTTAAATGCATTTAGCATCCTTCAGTCCAACAAAAAAGGTAGAATGTTAACAGCTTCTTATATGGACTTGAGGTTGTAGAAAATGGTGATCCACAGAAAACATTCTGGAATCCAGGCTACAGTATTGCTGATTTCTATCTAATATTGTGTTTAAACTCCATCACAGTCATTCACTCTGCTCCCCAGTGTTACAGGATAGAGCATTAAGGACAGTTCAGGGACAGAATCTAAGCCCATCATGGTAACTTATCTCTATTACCATGGTAGCTATCTCAGAGATGTGTCAGTTGCCATAGTGATTTATTCAAAGGATAGAGGAATCTAATTCAAGGCAGAATATGAGAAAAGGCATGTGTTTAGGCTTCACTGAGAGAACAGAAGAGGTTACTTCCATTTTATGGGAGAGGATCCTGAGGGTCATGGCAGTGAATCCTTTCCTCTTTTCCAGAGGAAATGACCAAGGAAGTGGAGTGGGGAGACTGTGCTTTCCTTTGAGCCACAACAAACAACTGTGGTGTAATGTGTGACACTCTGAGCCTTTAAGGGAGGAAAGTGGGTCCTTGAGAATTTCATTAAGTTGTTTGGCGGGACTCTTTGTCTGTCTCCTCTACATTTCCTCTTCGCTCAGTAAAAACCTTCAAGTGTCCTTTTGAAAATCTGTGTCAGTCTTTTAAAAAATCCTACAACCCTGTTATGCTCATGAAATAAGGGTAAGATGAGTTTTGGACATATCTACGTATACTCAATATCCAGGTGATTCATAGTGCGACATGTCCATTAAAGGGTTAGAACTGTTGGTCAAAATTAGTTCATGTAAAATATATTTGATGTGTCTCTCTTCACTTAAATAAAAATAATACTAATAGCTATGATTTTATCAGGCTATTACTCCATGTGAGCTTTTGAAAAAAAGTGTGAGTGGTGATGGAAGACGCTTTTTTGGGGTTTAATTTATTAATTAATGCACAGGTGAGATTTTATAAACTGCAGTTTATCTTCTTTTGTATATCTTAGCCATTTCCTTGTTTCAAATAATAATAATAGGTTAATAACATTTATTGCAATGATTAATTCTTCCATTTGGCTTAGGAGATTTCTAATTTTTGGTAAGAAAAAAAAAGAGAAAAGAGACCTTCAGAGATAACCATAAGTAAAAGCATAAGATGAGTATATGTAACTCCACAAACTTTGTTAACTGTAGGTTTTCCTGTACTTGGAAGATCTCTGTGCTCTTCCAATGAGTGCATGCCATCAGCTCTTTTTCCGTGCTTCATTTTGATTCATATCTTCACTATTATTCTCACCAAAGACCTTCACAGTTCATGAGCTCTCTCTACTTCACTCTTGTCTTGCATAAAGTGGGGAAAAATTGATACTCAAATGAAGCAATACATGTGAAGTTCTTAGGACACATCTAGGAACACAGGGTGGTGGTGTGGTGATACCCAGCTAAGATACTGACCCTGGTTACCAACAATGAACATACCCAGTTAACATTTTATGCCATTATTTATGTATTTTTATTTATATATTGAATGTATATGGATACATATGTGTACTCATGGGTACCCGAGAAAATTCTGGATGCCATTTTTAAAGCACCTAGTTTTTTTTTTATTTTTTTAACAGTTAAAGGACACAGTAAGCACCTAGTTTTAAGACAAGGACTCTCACTATCTCTGTACTTGCCAGAGTGGGTTAGATTGACTGGGTGGTGAACTGCTGAGATCCGCTTGTATCTTCCTTCCCAGCACTAACTACAAACATATACCACTATGTCTGCTTCTTTTTCATTAAATTGACATATTTCTGATAATAAAAATAAGGTCAGCCATGAATTGACTGTTTTTCAACCATAATTGAGGGTGTAGAGGTAGATTTTGTTAACATAGAACTTTGTAAGTTAGAAGAGGTACCTGTTATTGCTTCTTAAGAGTCGAAGGGTGAAGATTCTGAAGTAAGAAATGTTCAGTACACTTTGAACTGACTCAATGCTCTCAGGACAATGTTGAGAATTTCACAGGATGATGATTTATTTTTATTGTCGTCTTGACAGGATCCTTAAAACATACCTTTGAACGTGTCTCTGTGGTAGCTGGCAGAGAGGTTTAGCGGAACATGAGCAGCACCATCCCATGGCTGGGAACCTGAACTTAATAAACAATGGACACAGGTGAAAGGTGCCCAAGCACTGGCATTCTCACCCTTCCGCTTCCCAACCTTCTGAGAGGAGCAAACAGCTTTCAGAGCGGCAGAGACCAACTGTTCCCCTCCTCACCATGAAGGGCTGAACTCCCTGAGCTGTGAACCAAAATCACCCCTTGCCCCTCAAGGGGCTTCTTGTCAGCTGTTTGGCTACAGCAACAATAAAACCAGCTAATGCATAGCATGATACACTTCATTGATTAAAATAGTTTAAGCAGAGTTTGGGATTATTGAGATACGTTGCCACAAACTTTCTTCAATCTCCAAATGCCCATACTAAGTAGAGGAAGAGATCTATAATTAAGCTACACCGGGCAGTGGGGTGGGTGGGACTGAAAACACATTGTTTCTAAATGAACACTGGTCATGCTTTCTGTCCTATCGAGCTGAAAGCAATCAAAGAAGCATACATAGTTAAACCCTTTAGACAGTTAGACTGTCAGGAAACTATTTGTATACAATGAAAGAATCCAAGGTTATTTCAAATTTATACTTATTCAAACTACACTTTCACTAGCAAGAAAGGGAATGCAGCAACCCTTAAAGAGAATTTTATTCCCACAATCCACTTCTGAGGAGTCAAGGAAAACAACACAAAGGAAGATTGCCTAGATGACAATAGACCGTGAAATTGAGACCTTCTTCTATACCACAAAATCAGGAATTAACAGAAGCAGGAAAAAGTTCTAGTAACACCTCCCTAAAGGGGTAGAATTGCTTGAATTAGTAAACCGAGTGTCTCCCATTCTTACCCTTGATAAATTTATATATTGTTTATATACTATTTGACCCACAAATGTACATTGGCTAGGTGATCAGGGGGTTAGTATATATTTTCATATTGCAGACTTATAGTCTAAAGGAAATCGCATTCAAAATTGATGTAAAGACTGGTCTCTACTTCTCGGGGCACCAGGATATTAGCTAGGATAGCAATTGCATAAGGCACTTGACTGTTTCTCCTTTGGAAAGGGACTAAAGGTGCTCTGTATGGAGAGTAGAGAAGAGTGTAGCCGTGAGTGCAGGTTGGAAGACTTTGACAGAAAGAGTGATGCTCACCAAATATTTTATGAGCTTCCCTGCTTTTTACAAGCTCAAGAGAGTTAAGGAATGTCGTGTGACTTATTTAGTTTCTGGAAAAAATATATTTCACTTTCAGTGGCAAAGTGGGGCACTTGCTAAACTAAGACGATGTACTGTTATTTTCTTAGACCAAAAAGAGCTCATTGTCCCTTGGCGAAACTAGGATTGAAGCATCCACACATGGAAGGTGGTCACAGTAAGAAGCCATTATAAATGTGTGTTGTAGTTATAAGGTGACCTATAATATTTTAATGATGGTAGGACAAAAGATTATTGAATTAAGTCATTGGACCTCAGTTTCTTGTGTTATTTCCACATCCTTTATATTACAGAATCATCTATCCAGAACTACCCTATAGAAAATGTAAGATGAACTATATTACCAGCCAAAATTGAAAAGTGGTAAAAGAATCAGTCGAAATTAGCTTTAATCAGTGTTCATTTTGCTTAATGTTTCTACCATATAATCAATATTTAATTGCAAAAATTTATTATATCTTAGAACTCATAATTCAAACAGGACACATTTAAGTAGTTAGCTAGTCAATGTATTGGAAGGTATTTAGATACACTGATGAATACTGTCCTATATTATCAGCTAAAACTTTCAACCAGGAAAAGGGCTCCATTCATTCCTAATACAGCCTATTACCACCAACCAGAGGTCACAGAGTTACAAAGAGTAACTAAATAGGATATGCATGCCTTTGAGAAGCTATTTTCCTGATGTCAATGTTTATCTTGGTTTGAAGGAATTTATCTTAGAAGGTATTTTGAATGAAATTAACATTTTAAAAAAGTGACTCTGAGATTTCTTCCTATCTTACCCCTGGCAAAATGATTAAGGTAAAAAGCACAGGGGACAGCTCATGCTGGTGATGATGTCCAGCAAAGGGAATACTCCTCCATTACTGCTGGAATGCAAACTTGTACAGCCACTTTGTTTTTATAGGTTTTTTTTTAATTTATTTATTAAGGATTTCTGCCTCCTCCCCGCCACCGCCTCCCATTTCCCTCCCCCTCCCCCAATCAAGTCCCCCTCCCTCATCAGCTCAAAGAGCAATCAGGGTTCCCTGCCCTGTGGGAAGTCCAAGGACCACCCACCTCCGTCCAGGTCTAGTAAGGTGAGCATCCAAACTGCCTAGGCTCCCCCAAAGCCAGTACGTGCAGTAGGATCAAAAACCCATTGCCATTGTTCTTGGGTTCTCAGTAGTCCTCATTGTCCGCTATGTTCAGCAATTCCGGTTTTATCCCAGGCTTTTTCAGACCCAGGCCAGCTGGCCTTGGTGAGTTCCCGATAAAACATCCCCATTGTCTCAGTGTGTATGTTATTTTTCTCAGAAAATTGGGAATCAATCTACCCCAGGGCCCAGCTCTACCCAAAAGATGCTCTGCCACACTACAAGGACACTTGCTCAACTGTGTTCAAAACAGCTTTGTATGTAATACGTGGGAACTGGAAACAACCTAGAGACCCCTCAACTGAAGAATGTGTAAGGAAAATGTGGTACATTTACACAATGGAAATCATGAGAGGGAGCCAAATCCTGACCTTACCTAGAGGGCCTAGAAGCTAGGCAGTCCAGAGACCTAGGATAGAACCAAACATAACTGGCAAAAAAGTCAGTACAGTGATTGATTCCTAATGATATTTTACTATATTTATAGATTGTTGTCTAGTCCAATTGCCATCACAGAAGTTTCACCAAGCAACATACAGAAACAGATGAGGAAATCCACAGACAAATCTTAGGCAGCACTCAAGAAATCCTGTGGGGGGGGCAATAAAACAGACAGTGGGGCCAAGGACATCACATTCACACACAAAAACACAAACAAACAAACAAACAAACAACTCATAGAATCAAGTAACCTGGGCTCACAGGGACTGATAGAGATTGAACCACTTACCAGAGAGCATACACGGGAAAGCTGCCCTTTTATGAAAAGAAAGGATGAGTGGATGGTGAGCAGAAGAGGGACAGTTTGGAGGAGGGGCTGGGAAGAGAGGAGGGATGGAAACAGTTACAGGGTAGAAATTTTTATTAATTAATAAAATAAATTAAAAGAATGACACTTGAACAAAATGATTATCCATCCTTAAACAAAAAAAAAAAAAACCTAATAAGGTTCAGCTAAGAATTTACTTCTTATTGGGATGGTGCCTGCAAGATTTTGGGAGAAGTTAAAAATAAAAAAGAATAGCTCTTCAAATAATATTGCACTTTTAAGCTACCAAATTCTATATTTATGTCTGATGACTGAGGAAATAGTAATGGTAGCAGTAGTTCCTCCAACTACAACATTTTCCTCTTTCCTGTCGTCAGGTTACAGAATAATGACCTGAAGTCCAGCAGAGCTTTCTGATATCAATCCCACTATGCTTTCAACAACTTTTTAAATAGCTAATTCCTTTCTGCTTTGTGTGCCTAGATAGGTTTACTTTTCCTACATCAAATTTATGTTTCTATAATGACCTGGAGTCATAACTTTTCTTAATTTCTCTATGCATAAGCACTAGATTTAATCAAAGAAATAGCTGCTTTTCATGTCAAACCTCTGCTATTACAGGGATAGTGGTTCTTCTGAATGTATTATGACAACATCTTTAGGAATGAATAGTTTGGGATTACACAGAGAATGCTGTATAGGAAGATTATGTGACCACTATGAATCCAGAAAAGACTATCAATTTTCCTCTGGTATATTCAACAAAATAGAGAGGAAAAGAATGTTCCTTTTTTACAAACAGGATTCTAACAATCGCCTGATATGAAACATACACTCATGTTAGGATAGTAGCCAGAACTATTTTGATTTACATCCAGAAACCTGACTTAAATGACTTCATAGAACTTGCTAATTTAGACAATGGGAAAATTGAGGGTTAAAAAAATTAGGTTTCAAGAAAAGTTGGGTTTATGATCTCAAATATTGCTATCAGCATTCAGTTTCACTCTTTCCAATTGAATTTCACCATTCTTCCAAGAGTCCGTGCTAAGTAAATACATTCTGAAATGATAGTATAGTGAGGTTACAGCGAGCAAGTTTATTCGCTCTGCTGTTTATGAAGACAGCAACTCTCTTTGCCAAGAAGAGCCCAGTGGAAGCTCTTGAGACCCACAAAACTTGATTTAAATTGCATTGTGTATTCATCATCAAATCACATTTTATACAGGTATTTTAATCCTCTTGCTTAGGGTTTTTCTACTAAAAAGAGAAAGGTAAAACTAATTCTAGCACAGAATTGCATTGGCCATTTGAACTTTCTTGTTGAAAATGAGTAGGCGTTTACTATGAAAAAATATGCATATATATATATATATATATATATATATATATATATATCAATAATGCTTTGTCAGGCCAATCCCAAGCTATATAAGTACATATAAATGATTTCCTTATAGAGTTTAGAATTCATGCCTCTTTTCTTAATTTTTGTATCAAACAGTAATCTTAGTTTGAAATGCTTTCAATATAAAATGCAGGAAATGGCCATGGTAGTTAAGCAATAAACACTTTTGAGCAAGTAAGCAGATTTGCACTGAAAAAAAATTTTCAGTTAAATATTGTCAGACTTTTAAAAATTAACTTCAAAAACACGATAGCAGAAAGAAATAGCTATTTGAGTCTTGTGATTCTGTCAGTCAGCAGGTGGGTTAGGACTTAGCCAAAAATGTCTCTATTTTTATTGTCAGTTTTGCACACGTATGCATTAGCTGACAGTTTTTAGCTGCTAAGTCGCAGCCTATGTGGTATTTTTCTTACGTGACCTAGCAGACTGTACTCACTGGTAAGGAAGAAGAATGACTGCTCTACATATCTGTCATCAACCTGCAGTCTGATCACTGGCTTTGTCTGGGAGAACTGTTTCCAAACAACATCAAGAAAGAAAAGAAAGGCTTCAATGTAATTCCTCTGCTATTTTCAAATATGCCACTGGCTGCTTTAACACGTAAAAGATGGAAAAGTACCGTCTGTTTTGGAATAAATTAAGATAGCCTTTGGGTTTTAGTTGACCATGGTCCAGTCTGTCTTATTATTATTGTAATTATATATATTTAATTATTTCTATGCCTTCCATTGTCAAAGTAGCACATCTTCCCGGTGATATCCTTCCAGTGAGATAGATCATATTAACAGAAGTCTTTAAAGCTAATCTTATGACCTCTATAGGATCAAAGGAAGATATAGCTTTTGACACCCATCTACTTCTGACCTAGTACAATGGAAATGATAAAGAAAACACTCTGCACACTGAAGAAGATCAAGGCACCACCCCCTCATGTGCATGCTTCTAAGAAGGAAGGCATAGAAGATTTCCATAAACAAGTTTAGAAAATCTATCCAGGCATGTGGTATCATCCATGTTATTCTGTTAACACATGTTATTTTCTTGAATAGAGAAAAGCCGTGCTCTCTGCTCATTGTTCATTCAAGAAACAAATATTCTGGTACATGTTCAGTTGATATGCTTTTTCTAGAATGCGGGAGTCCCAAATTTTCTAGTTTTCTCTCAGTCAGGGCAATAGTAATTTGATCATTATTACTTTTTAAATATTCTGTGAATTCACAAAAGCCACATCCATGTTTGCCAGTGTTTCCTTTAGTACCACAAGTGTTACGGTTAGAATACAGACCAGAAAAAAAGATGTAGTTTTTACCGTTTAGTAGAGAGAACTGCAAGGTATTTATTCATGTATGGTTTTATTTTTAATTTAAATCTACAATGCAACATGAAGTCTAATATTTAATAAGACATATATGATTTATCATTAGGTTTTCTTTTAAAAAATTATTTTGAGATAATATACTGATTCTTTAAAGGCACTGATATTTTTCTCCAAAATGCTTCAAATTACCATCCAAACTTAAGTTTATGTAAAAGATTAAGAAACACTTAAACAGGAGCTGTATATTAAGAGAACAATTTTACCATATACAATTCAGTAGAAATAACATCCAAATATACTGAGGATAAATTCATGAGATTGAATTATAAGCCAGGAATTAACGTTGACCTCATAGCTTGATTCTAAAATGAAGATGTGTTTTACAGTTGAAAACTAGTCCAAGGACATCCTCACATACCTAACCTCTATCAGAAGAGGTCACAGTATTCTTTGACTAAATGAAGGATATTTGTTCATAAAACTCTACACTGCAGAATTAGAATTATATTGAGTTTAACTTAAAACCTTTAAATTCATTACCAAGGCATAGGAGGAGAAAAGAGTGAACATTTTTGCAAACTAGTCAATGTTTTAAAGTCTATCTCTAAGGGTCACCACATATACAGTTTCTATAGAAACCATATTTTAATAACTTAGTATCTAAAATGAAATCACCTTGAAGCCAACAAAAGTGCTCTGTGTATTTCATTACATGATATAAACTTTAGAACAATAATTCAATGAAACAGGGCCATAAAATGCTGCTTTTTATATTTTTATTACTTTTCTATTTATTTTGGGAGGGTGATTGTGTGTGTGTGTGTGTGTGTGTGTGTGTGTGTGTGTGTGTGTGTGTGTTTGCACCATGGCACAAACATGGAGATCAGGGAAATACTTGAGTCTTTCTCTTGTTCTACCATCTAGTTCCTGGGGATTAAACTCAAATAAACAGAACTTCTTGCTATTCAAAGTCATTGGTGACATTCACAGAATATGAAAGTATACAAGATGTCACTAACATCACAATCTGACCTTTGGACTAATTTATCACTTTCAAATGGGTATTTTCTGGGTTCAGGCATGAGATGGAATAGGGAAGAACAACAGTTGGATCACGAGATTTGCCCTTTAGAAAGTTGTGCATGAAGGAAGAAACCCACCTACAATTGCTTGAATGATTATTATCCTCAAAGCAGGCTACGTATTTCTGAGAATCTCCTCCATTTAAAGAAAACATAAACTTAACACATAACTAGTGTATGCATAGTCCTGTCCTCCATTCTGGAGTTGTTGCAATCTACTGCTTACAATAATGATCCTGGTCAAACAAATAGGTGACGATACAAAATTAACAGTCATAAATCTAGGAAAATACAACTGGGAAGAGATAAAGCAGAGGTGGAAAAAAATTAAATAACTGCATAAATATGATTGTTACATGAAAAGTAGTTCATCAAAAGTACAATTCAGTCAAAAATTTAAGTAAAAAAATAATTAAAATAATAAATAAATTATCAAAATATAGCTCAAATAAGCAGTGTTTCCTCTGAACTTAAATGTTGAATATAATATTATGGTGCTGCAATGACACTTCAAGCCTGTAGGCTCAAGGCTGGAAGCTCAAACAGAATTCCCATGAATCTGAGGCCAACGTGAAATATTATACTCATATATATATTATATATTATGTAATTTACATCATACATAAATATATACATTTATTTATTTATCCCCAGATATCCTGGGCTACAGAGTCAGACTTTATCTATAATATATATGCATATATGTATATATGAATGTGCATATATTAATATATAAAACATACATATGTGTGATATATGATCAACATAAACAAATGATAAAATTCAGTAAGTTTCTTATATGAATTAAAGTCTTATTGAAAAACTCTCAGTGTTGGTGACAACAGGATTAAATGTCTACCCCTTTTTTGTAAGTTAGAGACTTGAAGACTTCCATTAAAATGAATGCATTATTATACACAAAATGTAAAGATTATGAGAAAATTAACAGAAAGTTTAATTAAGTTGAAAGAATAGGGGAAGATAAGCTTGAAGTGTCTATGTTAGAGTTCTGACTTACACAGAAAACTGTGATCTTATGATGTGGGTGGATGGTTCCTTTGTTCTTATATCCTTTGCTACCACTAGTACAGCTTCATATTGACTACTTTGATCTTGAGCCAGTTAGCATGTATGTAACAGAAGAGATCTGAGATTCCTTTTGTCCATATCAGTGGTTCTCAATCCTCCTAATGCTGCGACCCCTTAATACTGATTTTCATCTTGTGGTGACTCCCAACCATAAAATTATTTTGTTGCTACTTCATAACTGCAGTTTTGCTACTGTTATGAATTGTCATGTAAATATCTGTTTTCTAATTGTCTTTGGCCACTCCTGTGAAAGGGTCATTTGACCCCCCATTGTGGTCACAATCCATAGAGTAAGAACCACTAATTTACACTAAAAGTCCCCTTCCTCCGTTACATTCTTCCATAAGAAGATAATGTTGTAAACTCCCTTTCCCCCCATAACATTCTCCCATAAGAAGATAATGTTGTAAGCTGCACAAACGACTTCACCATTTATTATAGGAAATTCCTCCAAAAGAAGCTATCCATACAATGAACTTCCTCTTGTATGGCCGTTCTGTCAATATAATAAAGAATTAACTGGAACAAAGTGGTTGAAACCCACACAACTAATCTAGCATTTTCTTATCTGCACTACCAGTTATCTCCTGAACTTTTCTCCAGTTCCCACCTGGAAAGATGCAGATGAAAATGCCTGATTCCAGATCCCAGTCCCTATAATCTTCCTCCTCTTGGTTCTCTATTTGATTACATGAATGATTTCACTTGCTAGAATTACTTAGGGATCATATTGGTTTAATCATCAGGTTATGCCATTATTCTTGGGGGAAAGAATTATTATCAATTTCAGAGTGTTCGCTAAAATGCATTTGAGACATTTCTGCAGCCATGGATTATGGTCCTTGGGTGAGAGGTACTCTATCATTGTTTGGTTTCTATTATTGTGACAAATGCCAGAACCTTAAGCAACTTCGAGAGGAAAGGGTTTATTTCAGTTTACAGTTCATAGTCTATCACTGAAGGAAGTCTAAATAGTAACTCAAAAGAGGAACTTAAGTACAGAACATGGAGAGTGATGCTTAATGCCTTGCTTCTATGGCTTTCTCAACCCGATTCCTTATGCAACCTAGGACCAACTGCTTAGAGGCAGCACCACCTACAGTGAACTAGACACTCCCACATCAATCATTAACCAAGAAAATGCCCAGCAGACTGGCACAAGTACGCATGATGGTGGTAGTGAAGTCTTGCCTATGCACTAGTCTGATATATTCAGTTAAGATTCCCTCTTTCCAGAAACGCCTAAGTGTCAAGTTGACAAAACCTAGCCAGCGCACTCTAGAATCTTCTAAAAGAAACTTCTCATAATGTAGTGATCCTCCTTCTTATTGAGGTGCATACAGTAAATTCTTTCTTTACCGTCAAGTTTGGGGCAAGGGTGCATTTTCAAGATTGTTCTTTTGCTTGTAAGTATGTTTGTTTTAGAAACCTGCTTCCTTTGCCTATAAAGGGACATGCTATTACATATGTCTAATTTGAACTTCATCCTCTAAAAGATAATGGTGTAGAACATTCCCATGAAAAGAAGTAAATAACACAGAGAATAAATGTCTCTCCAGAGGTCTAGAGCAGGCCACTGATGCTAGTTCTAAACAAAGCTAACATTTAATTATACAAAATAACTGTCCCTCCAGAGAAGAGTATTCTTTCTTCCTTATAACTGAAATACAAAATATTATATTAAAAAAACAGAACAGTAAAGGTCAAAGAATTAGGGAATTTGAGAGTCGAGAACCATCAGAAATGATGTTTTTATTTGTTTGTTTTGGTTTTTGTTCTTTTCATCTATATATGTGATCCTGCCTGCTAATGAAACCAGCCAATTGGAAACACCAAACAATGTAGATCAAGAAGACCAGTAATAACATGTCCCCTTAGGCAAAGAAGCAGGGAAGGGAAAGCATAGCTAGCTGAAAGACTTTTAAACAATTGCTCTACCCTGACAAAGAGCACAGAAAGCAGAACAACCTCACTTTCAACCAAGTTTACATTGTTCAGTGCAGATTTTTCTGATCCTTAAATACTGAGAAATATACTTTCTTTGACAAATTAAAAACAATTAAATCAATTGCATACACGGGCAAGAAAACCAGAACTCACGGGCAGGGAGCAGAAAGCAGAAGCTGCACAAGTTGCCACGGGGCAAAGAACCATGCCAGGGAATGCAGCAGTCGTGTGTGCGCTTGGGAAATTTCCAAGTTGCCACATGCCGTAAACTCCACTGTGGTGGGAGGGGCAGTTCTACAAAAAAACCGCTTAGGTAAAAGCAAGCCAAATGGACAGGGTTGTAAGACTGACTGTGCCATGGACTGGCTGGGCCATTAGGCCATCTACCCAGGAGGCATGGAGTCTGAATCCATGTGGGCGCCAAATGTGGATGGATGCTTAAAAGAAATCCACACTAGCTCAGAATTGAGAAATAGATGGTTATTTATTTAGGGGTAGACTCACAAATCAAAATCCTCTGTTTGAACAGAGATCAGAAAACAAATCCCACAACTAGAACAGAGAGGCCAGAAAAGAGGCTGGACTCATGCTCTACATGTATCAAAGGCCATGCCCCAGTGGGCGGGTAACCACTAGCTATAAGACATCCTACAGCACCAGGCAAGGTACCCCAAGCCCTCCGCTATTATGGATTCAAAAATGTGAATAGTGATACTAGACTTTCTTGTAAAACATGCAACTGTATACCCTTTTGCTATGGGACAAATGTTGGTACCCTGTCACTTGTGTTTTAAATAAACACTGATCGGCCAGTAGCCAGGCAGGAAGTAGAGGTGGGGCAATAAGAATTTGGGTAAGAGGAAACAATCGTTACCAGCAGCAGAGGAAGCCAGACACAGAGCAAGCAAGATGTGACTGCCTCGCCGAAAAAGGTACCAAGCCACATGCTAACACAGACAAAAATTATGGGCTAATATAAGTTATAAGAGTTAATAAGAAGCCTGAGATAATAGGCCAATCAGTTTATAATTAATTTAGACCTCTGTGTGTTTCTTTGGGACTAAATGGCTGCAGGACCAGGAGGGACAGAAACTTCAGACAACACCTTTTCCAACAATGTCGACTACACAGAAAGACAGGACTCTTACACACATTTGTCAATAGCAAGGCACTCAGATGAAACCTAACAGAGGAATACCATTTTGTCATTAGCCAGTGTTAAAGGCAAGATTACAATCATTATTAAAAGAAGTTATACGGATCTCCCAATGTCCCAATGAGGAGCAGAAGGAGGGAGAACATGAGCAAAGAAATCAGGACCACAAGGGGTGCACCCACCCACGGAGACAGTGGGGCTGATCTATTGGGAGCTCACCAAGCCCAGCTGGACTGTGACTGAAAAAGCATGGGATAAAACCGAACTCTCTGAATATGGCGAACAATGAGGGCTGATGAGAAGCCAAGGACAATGGCACTGGGTTTTGATCCTACTTCATGTTCTGGCTTTGTGGGAGCCTAGTCAGTTTGGATGTTCACCTTCCTAGACCAGGATGGAGGGGGGAGGACTTTGGACTTTCCACAGGGCAGGGAACCCTGACTGCTCTTCAGACTGGAGAGGGAGGGGGAAAAGAGTGGGGGGAGGGGGACAGAAATGGGAGGCTGGAAGGAGGCAGAAATTTTTTTTCAATTAAAAAAAAAGAAGTTATACGGAAACAAGAACAGACAGGAAGAGTAGTGCACATTTTAATTATAGCACTTGGGAGGAAGAGCTAGATCTCTGCATGTATGAGGCTAGCCTAGTCTATGGAGCAAGTTCCAGATCAGTCAGGGTTATATAGAATATCTCTTTTACTGCCATATAGAGAATAATATAGTCAAAACACCTATTGAAAGTGTTAAACTTACACACAAATATAACAGTTTTGAGGCCACCCAACTTGATGCCAACAGGATTTACATTCTAAAAATATCTTTATTCTTATTTAAAGTAATGAGGCAATAACTCTTCTTCCTCAGTCTGGTACTTCTGGAGAGCTGTTTAAACACACACACACACACACACACACACACACACACACAAATTAATTTTCCAGTCTCATATCGGAGTATCCAAAACCCTAAAGTTTTAAATGAAGATCACTTAGACAAAGTGTACTTAAAGTACTAAACAGCATGGAAGTCCTTATGAAAATGTCATGTGGAAAGCAATAACTGATCTGAAAGCATCCTAGCATTAAAAAGAGTTAAAATGAGCTTTATCTTTACATAGTATCAATGCCTCTACTATATACCAATGACTAACAAATGAAAATTCCTATAACAAGAATTACATAAAATTCTGTACTACTGAGCAATAAATAAAAATAAATTGCTGATATGAACAACATGACTGAAGAACAAGAATGTTAGGCCAAGTGGGAAAGAACCAGTTTCCAAAGGCTGTAGACTGTGGCATTCCACTTCTATCACATGCTGAAGATAACGAAGTTGTGGAGGAGAGGAAATCTTCCGAGGTTAGGAATACAGAAGAAGGGGGGATTAAAACTGAAGGAAGCATTGCAGAGAACCCCAGAAGAGCACTGAGCTGAGCTCCCAGAGTCCAGCAGAAGAGAGGGAGGATTGAGAATATGAGCAAAGTTGTCAAGACCATGATGGGGATACCTGCTGAAACAGCTTACCCGAGCTAATGGAAGCCTTCCAACTCTGGCCTGGCAGTGAGGGAACCAGCATAGGACCAAACTATGCCCTCGGAATGTGGGTGACAGTAGTATGGCTGGGTCAGACTGCAGGGCCACTGGTAGGGAGACCAGGATTTATTCCTACTACTTGTACTGGCGTTTTGAACCTTTTTTCTCTGGAAGGATAACTTGCTCAACCTTGATACAGTGGAGAGGGCCTTGGTCTGGCCTCAAAGCAATGTGCTAGACTGTGTTAACTCCCCATGGGAAGCCTTACCTACTCTGAGGAGTGGGTGGAGGGTGGACAGAGTGGGAAGGGAGGGAAAGTGGAGGGAGCATGGGGAGAAGAGGAAGTGGGAAATGGATTTGGCCTGTAAAACTAGGAAAGATAGGGTTTTTTAAAAAATAAATTTAAAAAGAAGGGGAAAATATATCATGATAACAAATTTGTACCTGTTAATTGCATGAGCCCATACATATAAACTGGCATGGGACTATGAAAATGCTTGTAGCATTAAGAAATTTCCAGTTTGATTAGCACACCATACTATAGATGTATAAAGTGTGTGGGCAGCTGGTGTTGCATTCTGATTTCCTGCTTCCTATGAGGACACAATAATTTCAAATGAAAGTTGAAGCAGAAGGAAAGTTAGTGACTCAGATATCTACAATTAATTAGCCCACTTTTAGTAGTTTTTGAGTACTACCTCCATCTTCTGAAGAACTAGAGATGTTCCTGCGTCATACAAACACTTCACATTTCCCACTCTTGGGCATTTCCCTCTTTTTGCATTCTTGCTTGTTTTTATTCCTTGTTTTTCCTGCCACACTTCCGCGACAGTGCACACTCACATGCGGTCAAGGGAGAAACACTCATTCTAGGAACTTGGAGAAAATGTATGGAATTTATTCAGGGTCTATAGATTATATAATTTCACAGTTCTTACAGCTCTTGTTTGTTCATGCATTATACTGTTTATCCACTTACACCCTTGAAACTTTCCTTCGTCAATTTAAGAAAAGACTCTGAATTATTTCTGCTCTTTTGTGTTCATAGCAGTATTGATAAAATTTTATATGTAGGATTTGTTTGTTCAAATTCTACCCAAAAACATCATAAAAGTGCATTCCCAGGATGATGACTTTTCTCTATCAAAAACATTCTAGCGTTAACTGTTAAGACATTCACAGCTTCCCCATAATCTTTTCTAATATGTAATATGTAAATTAATTCAGAATCCAGCAATTATTTATCCGCTTATTAGGAATGCAATCTAGCTTCAATATAGTTCTCTGTTTCTTCATTTCCCACTTAACAGATATTACTTAAGAAGTACTTAACATATGCTCAAGAGTTTAAGAGAATGAAGTTAAAGATACATCATAATCATCACCAGCCAGAACAGCATTAACCAATTCTGTTTAGTTTCTTTCATATTTCAGATTAGTGTGCCCATTCTCAGAATCTTGTGTGCTGAATTTGGACTCAACAACTATTGCTTCCACATGCACAAAATGTATTTCAATGATTACAAATTGGATATATTATTTGCTGCTCCAATATGTATACTTTATACTTCTAATTATAAACATGAAGATTGATTTTTACTGAGTGTCCATATATATTTTCCTACTATTTATAATAAGCTGAGAGGAATTTATGGAAAGGTTTGCTGGAAGCACAATTATTTTACAGTTTTTTTTTTTTTTGTTACAGAGACTGTGACTCTCCAATGCTCATATTCATTATTCTTTCTGCTGATGGACGATGGACTCCACCAACTGCTGCCTAACTTACAGCTCTACAGAATTAATCTCATATCCTTCAGCTTCCCTCTAAACTATAAAAAACCATGTGCTCAAAGTCTTATCAATAAAAAGTAGTGTGCAAAATTTTTAGAAATTCTTTCCTATTTATTTTTTGGTTTTCTGAGACAGGGTTACTCTGTGTAACAGTCCTGGATGTGCCAGAGCTCACGTTGTAGACCAGGCTAGCCTTGAATTCACTGAGATCTACCTGCTACTACCTCCCAAGTGCTGGGATTAAAGGCTTGCACTACCACCGCTTAGCTTGAAATTCATTTAAGCATTGGCTATTTCTTCATTTTCTTTCTTTAGTAGAACAACACATAGCTATATTTAGAGATTTAATGGATTTTCAATAATGAGCTGAATGTGCTGCAAATGTAAGAACAAAACATTTATTTCTTAATACTTTAACAGCTACTACATGTACCCTATTCTCTTAGCTCTAGGTGCCGTTATTATATACTGCTACTTTGCTTGCCTGATTTTTGTTTGTTTGCGATAACTCTTAGTTGATTTAATTGTAAGACACATAAAATGTGTGTGACTTCATTAAAAAATATTGTACAGTCTGGCTGAAAGGGCAATGAGTGAGGAGACCACAGTGCCGAAGCTGGGCAACTGGATTCGCTTCCTCAGCTATGAAAAGTATCAGGTCAAGTTCACATGGAGTGCTCCTTGTGAAGAACACTGTGAGGAGACAAGATAGTGCTTTCCCGGGACGTGGCAGAGAAAAATGTGCCAGTTGCTTTTCTTCCTTCCATCAAATTCCCGTGACAGAAATGGAAAGGAATCAATTCAGTTGTGCTACTGTAGCACTCTGCCGATGGCCGTGGTTTAACTTGACTGATGACCTGCAATTTGACTTCTAACGGATTTGAAAAGTTGAGCTCCCTTTTCCTTTTTCACTGAAGATATTTCATGTAGTCATGGAAATCACTCTTCAAAAACTAGTAACACAAATAAATATACTGACTCAGTTTGCATTAGCTAGAATAACACATTGCCTTGGTTCTAACTGCATTTTTAAAGAATATTTCAAGGTTGCAATTACAGATTGTAGGTGAGGATGAACTGAACAAAATGATCTGAACTAAACTTGGTGTCAAGAGTTTTACTGATGAGATGCCTACTCATAGGATTTTGGTACAAATCATGTTTCTAATTAGTTTGTCAATCTGTATCCTCAAAATTTCATATATTCCCACCTATTTGGGTCCAGTTATGGGTATAGATGTTATCATTTTTTATGTATATGCTTCAGAGAATCTCAGTGGACTGTGATAGTGCTTAGATTCTATTGTGACCTAGAAAGTAGCAACCTTAATAGAGTCCTTTATGTCTTTGGGGGCCCTAGGTTTGTGGCAGGGTTTCTCTGTAGTTTTGGAAACATCCTGGAACTTGCTCTGTAGATCATGCTAACCTCAAAAAAAAAAAAAACAGAGATCCATCTTTCTCTGCTTCCTGAATGCTTTGATTAAAGGCATGTGACACCGCTGCCTGACGAGTCTTTTATTTCTTAACATTTCATTTTCAGGCTGGTTGTGAACCTACAGAGATCTACCTGTCGCTGTCTCCCGAGTGCTGGGATTAAAGGCATGTACCACAACCACCCAGTGAGCCTTTTATTTCTTAACCCTTCATTATTTTTTCCTTTTTGGCTCTTCAATGTATCAAATGATATAGAAACTCAAGGCAACAATTACATTCCAAAAATCTATAATAAGGATAAATTGCTTTGCAACAAAATAAATAATTTCCTTCTTCTCCTTCAGGTAATGTGTATATATGTACATGTACACACAAATAAATATTTTAAATAGTTTAATGTACATCTTTGATGCAAATTTATACATTGCAAATGAAGATGGTTGTTCTTTAAAATGTATGGATAAATTTGCTCAACAAACCAAAAATCAATGAGATTGAGAGTGGTAGAATACACATCGAGTACCAGTTAAGAGAGTAAGGTTAAGATGAACACGGATCTATTCTCCAGTACAGATATTTCTCAAGGATTGCACCATTTGTTAAGGAAGTCAAGTAAATGGACAATACACTTCATTTTTAAGGCTTCTCAATTTTTATTTCCTGTGCTAAAGCTGTATCTTCTTCAACCCTTCTTGTCCTACTGACTAATGGCCTTTATACATAATTTATAGAAGGGATATGTGGACCATAGAATGATAAGATTTCCCTAAGATAAATAGTAATCATGTAGCAGACATAGAAGCAAACCCAACTGTACGTAGTTCTTCTATGAATTTTTACAAGTCACCATAAAGTAGAAGGAAGTGGGGAATGTCGATGATCAAATGCTTATATTTTTAAAAGGTGTAAAAAGGCATTGTAATTATTTCCCATGGTTATCGCATGGTGCCTTTAGATACTGGATTAATATGTACTACTTTGTACCTAAATTAGTTCAGAAGAGCTAAATAACTTAGAATTTATAATTATATCTATTATATTTACATAGTCTCTGTTTCTCCTTGTTTTCCATGGATGAGGTACCTATGGTATATAGTACATTAGAACATTATTTGTATGTTCATTCTACTAACTCTGTTACTTCCTGGATAGCTCTACCTACTTTTCCCCAGTCCAAACTCACCTTCAACTTCTTGAATAACCAATGAGTTCAGTTTCCAAGGTTCCAATCATTCAAAATGCTAGTAATAGCTGTTTGGGAACAAATTCATCCAATTACAGCAAATTTTGTTTTATATTTGTTTTTAGAAATCCCACGACAATTATGTCAACACACACCTTTTAGCGCCTTTTCAGCATTTTAAAATGAGTAGTAATAATAATATATTGCCAATTAATCCAATTTAGGTTAAAACACCTGCTGAGTATTTTAGGGTTTTTATGGTGTCAGGGAGCAGGATTTAGCTTATATTCGATATGAAAAGTTTTTTATTTATTTTCTAGCTCACTTTAAATATTTTACTGCTACAATCAACTGGATTCCATATAACCTCACGGCGTAAAAATGCCTGATTTTCAAATTATTGCATGTGCTGCTTTTATAAGGTGAACCAATGGATATCCCTGCTTCCCGAATCATTTTAATAATCACTGCTGCCTTGATGCATAAATCAGTACCTTTGTGTAGTGGATGTTGGAATGTGTTGATAGCTTTAATAGACACTTGTTAAATTGAACATACATTTAGACAGCAATTTGTACCCGCTCTAATGACAATCCTTACTGTTCTACCAGGAGAAACTGACAAATTCAAGAAGGGTGAGCATTTATAAATTCATGAGATATTAAATGACAAAATTGGTTTAACACATTCTACATACCTCATCCTTGCTGACATGTAACGATTTCACTTGTCCTAGAGTAAAAATCAAAATGACATCTATTACTCTATTCACATTTCAAATAATCAAGGCTTACAGGAATTGAGCAAATATTATTAAATGTGCATTATTGCGGTTCTCACTTTCATATTTATCACCATCATTAAATTAGGTGAAAGCATGAGCTGGAGGCATGACGTTCTCCTAAGTGCTTCCTGCTTTGGGGGAAACGGTACCAGTATCTACACACAAGGAAAGGGACAATCTGAATTAGTATTGCTCCTTTAGTACCCATCCACACGGATTTGAGGAAGATGGTGTATGCCTTATTCACTGAAATAAATTTTAGTATATGTTTGCTACTTTTTATACCAAAATCAAGAGGAGGGGAGTTAAATTCACAATATAACAATTTGTTCATGAATTGCCCTTAAGACTTCAGTCTTCAGAAACAGATTCCACCCCAACTTCAATGTTTACAGAAAATCTTTCAGTTTTTCTTTTAAGCAGTGTATTTAATCTGTGCTCATCTTCTACTTGCTTAGAATTCTTCTCCCCCTTTTTTCTATTATTAAAATTTAAAGTAATAATAACAAAACTATTCAAAACTAGTATTCTCCTAGTACTTTCCATTGAAAACTGTCAATGATCTGAGTGTACAAACATGTTCTTCTCTGTCCCAACTCCTCAGAGAGTATCAGCGACATCAGGTTTATACTGAATGTTAATGAGGAAATGACCTAAGTCAGGTAACATGAACTTGAGTCTTATTTTCAACTATCTAGTTTCATGAGACTGTGAAGGTTAGCTAAAACGTCTGAGCTTTGGTTTCCTAATCTGTGAAATCAAAAAAATGTACCATGAGACCCTATAATTTTGTGAGGTGTGTATATCAAAGCCTTAGCTTCTTTCTGGTTGCACACTTCCTCTTCTTGTACTTTGTTGTCATTACTTTGTGGGATTCTTCATTGGTTCTGTTTCTTCACTCAAATCCTCGGAATGAGAGTTAAAACTTTCCGAAGAATCAATTCGGTTTGTGTTGGCACAGAATGATGTGTTCCTCCAAGTTTCACTCACAGGAAGCCTGGTCTCCAATGTGACAGCGATGAAAGGACTGGAGACGGGGAGGTGGACACTGTAGAGAAGAGAGTAGGGGGTTGGAGTCATGAGTATAGGAAGAGATTCAGTTTATCTGTCAGGAGTATGTATTATCTCCTGGAACAGTGTTGGCTAATGAGAGCAGGTTGGGAGAAAGGGGACTCAGCCTACACTCTTATTGCCTTCCAAACCTCTCTCTTATTCGCTTGTTTTTATAGGGTATGAAGTCATGCTGCAGGATGCCCACTCAGAAGTGGTGACCAGTGCCACACTGCTGGACTTGTCTATCCTATTTATGAAGTATCTTGTCTCACAAGTTTTAATTATAATCATATAGAACAGATGGAGACACCCCATTTGATGAATAACATAAAACAATATGTACATATATCCATCAGCGCTTACTAATTTATAACTCATCATTAGAAATAGTTTTAAGAATCCTTCAAAACTCTAAATCAGATTTCAGAAGGAAAAGTGAAAAAAAGAAAAGCTGAAATTACTGTGTGTATGTGTGCGTGTGCATGTGAGTGTGCACACGCTTGTGTGTGCGTTTATCTGCTATATCACTGTATAGTACAGTGAAAACTTATGAGTATGCCATGCATGTACATTCAGAGACCAAGCAAGATTCAAGACACTCTCTTTGATTGCTTTCTACCTCTGCCTTGGATGGGAAATTTGAATTATGGGCTTAGACTGGCTGGCCAGCAGCCTTTGGGAATCCACCTGTCTCTGAAGCCCTTTGCTGGAATTACAGCTGTGATCGTTGTCCCTGATTTTTGTTTTTACTGTTTTTTTTTTGTTTTTAACATGGGTCTTGGAGATTGATACTCAATATTCATATTTTTATACTTGTTGAGGATGTGTCATTGTTACCCAGTAAGTAGGCTATCTCCCTATCCTAGGAATGCAGGTAATTTGATGTTCTGATTGAGAATTTGTACTTTTACATTTTTCTATTCTAAACAAAACACATTGTTCTGACAACCTCCTAAAGGAAACCTCTGTACTTTTCAATATTTGGGGGTAAAATTCTCCAAACTTATTATCATATAAAGCAGCAGAAATAAGAGAGTAGTATAGTTGAAAGACATTTTGCAAGGAAAACAGGATGTGTCCAATTTTTTCTGTCATATTTATTTTTGGGTCTTTATACATTTGTGGTGTTTATTCATTTTATATATTTTTTAATTTAGGCTTTGCTCTTCTAAAATAAGCACACATATTCATATTTATTTTTTAGTGGGGCACAAAGTAGCACATGCTTCCGTGTGGTGAGATATGACCTAAATATGACCTTCATGCTCTTTTGTGTGTCGCATGGGTCTATTACAGAATCACATCTTTCCTGTTTTTATTATTTCCACTTTCCCATGTCTATAACCGTGTCCAAACAATAAAATTATAGAAAGATCAAATTCCCCAATCTTTAGGAAATTTATGAGACATTTTATTTATTATAATGCATATTGGTAGTTCCTTCCAGTATTGCCTCACATGATATGTGAAAACTTGACTTAGACTTCTCGGACTCAGTCACTCTGATGGAATACTTACTTTCTGGAAATCTGGAGTTGGGGTAAAGTTGCCTTAGTACATCCTTATATCAGCTGCTTGGTCTGTGTGGTACAGCTGGAAGCATCCCCATTACACTGAGGCAGAACTTCACACATATATTTTTTGGCTAATGATTCCAGAGAAATGATAAGAACTGGCAGACAATATTGCCTAGAATAATTCAGAACAGAATGACTTGTTCTGAGATTGTCCACAGGAAATGATTGTAAACTCGAAAGGCACGCCCACAGAGATTTTCCCTATACATCCCCACCCATGGAGAGGCACCAGTGAGCAACAACATAACCAGCTGGCCTACTTCAGCTTTTACCATTCTTTATTGAAAACCAAAGTAATAATACTCTTCTGTTAAAAGAAGTTATACAGAAATTATCTGTGAAAAGCCTTCATTAGTCTTCATAAAGAGCCTTCAAAATCATATAAGATGAATTTAGTTTACATACAAAAATAATCTCTATCAATGGTTTTCTGTTCAAGGTCAAAAGTTTGAAAAAACACAAATGTTATTTTTCATAAATTAAGGTTTTGTCATAATTGCCTCTCTGCTTGATATAACTAAGTGCTTTTCTACCAAATGATATTCCTAGCAGAAATAAATATTTTATAAATTCAGTCCTGAAGCTTGCATTCAAGTAGAGTCAATCTTATTTTTAGAACATTTATGCATTCCAACTTTAAAAAAAATCATTTAAAGTTCTACTTATAAAGATCATATTTCTTCTTTACTGCCAAGAGATCACAAATGCCTACAAGGCAGAAAACTTCCTGTCGAACAAGGAAGATTAGATGAGGCTTTCAAGAAAAGATTAATCTGCCCATTGAAATCCAGTTGGTATTGCTTAAGCGGATGATTTTCTTAGCAACCAATGCAATGAAAACGATATGACTTAATGTCACCAGTTTCAATGAGCGAACATTTTGGTTCTACCAGAAGGCATTAGGTTCAGTTTTAAATAAAGTCATCATTTAGAAGTGACAAGAAGCTAGTGATTGTCTGTAAAACCATGCAGCAGAAATGGAGAATGTGTGGAATTTAAAGAAGTACCTTCTCCATTTTTAAAATTCAAAATTTCAAATAAAATCATAAGAGCTTCAGTATATTGCTGATAGGGCAGAGACCACACATCTAATGGACAAGGGCTGTCTGTGCAAAGACCTGAACAGAGAAGATGCATCCTTATTGCGAAGGGCACTCAAACCGAAATTTCTCTCTAGAATATAAGCTTGAAACTGCTTTAGTTGTAAATGCATACATATAAAACACAAAATGCTTGCATGTCTCAATGATTGAAACCCGGTCTGGTTTTTGCAAAGTCTAACTTACAATATGATTATGATTATATAGATTTCTAAAACCTCAACTATTTCAGCATATCTCTTGGGGTTTTTCTTCTTTCCTGTGTTTCCATGTACTTAATCAAGACTTAGATAACCACATATGGTCTGCAATTGCCTTTCCTGCTTCATGGACTCTTAATTTTTTTTAAACCTTTCAACTCCCTTAAGTTAAAATAGCATCATCTTATGAAGCTGTCCCCCCTCTCTGATTACCACAGTCAGATGTATTTTGTCTAATAGAATTCGTGACAGTCTTCCTTTCTTCTGAAAAGCTTTCAGACAATTTATCCACTTGGTGGCATATAATTTGTAACAAAGAAAAGTTCCCCGAATTCATTGTGACCAATCACCTACCCATAGATTTAGAGTTGTATTTTTATAATATTTAGAGGCAGGTAGTACCAAACAAAGAAAATGTGCTAAAGTTTCTTACTGATGTTTCTCCATAAAAGGAAATAGCCAGTCCATCTGAAAGAAAGTGCATAGGAATTCCTGTAGAGTACACTAATACACTGACTATTAATTTTCTAATTTTTCCAGTGAAGAACTGTTCTATAATAAGATGGAAAATTCTGTGGAATTTGAGAGGTGAACAGTTTAGGTCCTTGAAAATACATAAAAACCAGGATGATATTTTCCTCACAAAGATAGAGAGGCAGGATAAAAACACATCAGAAATATGAAGGCTGGAAATCAGGAGCTCTGCTAAGTGGTATAAAGTCACAGAGCTGGTTGAATGTTAGAGAAGAGTCCTTCTTGAACCTGAAGGCTTCCTTCGGAACCACAGTGAGTAGAGTGGATGTGGTGGATATGAAGGAGTGGTTCCTCCAAGGAATAGTCTGTGAAATTCCCTGAAAAGCCAGCTACAAAAGTCTCAGTTCAACAGCATTAGTGAAAGGCAGGAAACCCTGGTCTCTGTGAGACAAAGATAAACTGTAAACCTCAAAGAGAACAGGAAAGCATAAAAGCATAGCAGAATAAGAGGAAATAATTGAGTGAAACAGAAGGTTAAAAACTGAAATAATCAGAGTGACGTTCAAAATGTAAAATGTTATGATGAATTCTCTATGGAACAATGGAGGAAATGGATACAAGAGAATTAAATTAGAAATGAATGATGAAGTCATAGAAGGCATTTATAAATGTGGATGGGGAAAAAGTAGAAAGTGCCCAAGACCTGAATATGTCCCCTTAAGGAACCACGAATACTCAATGAGAAAGCATAAATTACACAATTGAGAAAGTTGGATCATAAAAGTGGTCCTAAGAGAGTACATAAATGCAAGTCAAAATATTTTATAAAAGAAATAGATATAATAACTTGAAAGAAAAAGCTTGCACACCAACATGCAAATGTGGAAAGCAACACATAAATGTATTAGAAACAACAAAATTGGCTGTCTTTTGACATCTCTTTAATACTAGAATGTCCTTGAAAACATAAACAACGCAGTCAAGAAAGGAAAGTGTGTGCCACATAGCATGTTAAATGTTAGAGGATTTCATTAATATACAAAAGCCTGAGAAAGGAATTTGAGAAATAGCAACTTTCAGAAAATGAACCTGCCCACATGGGCACACAGAGTGATATCCTTGGAAATTTTTTGGTAATGTCAACATAACTCAAAGTAAATGGCTCAAAAATAGAATTATTTTATAAACTCCACTGCAATTTGTACAGAAATTATTAAGCAAAGATATTTTACTTCTGTCATTTTAAATACTGTCAAATAAAAAAGGCAATATCAAACACAATTATTAGAAAATGAATAAAATATGAAATTATTATTGATAGCAAGGATAATTATCCAAATTCACACACACACACACACACACACACACACACACACACACATATATTAACATGAGTCCATGGTAAGTGGTAACAACAACAGTAAAAACTTGAAAAACACAGAAACAGAAGTCAGTCGAAAATAACTTGTAAAACATATTGACAATGACCATTAGTTAAAATGACAAAAACGTATACATATACAAGTAAATACAAAGAAACATGAGTTGAAGAATGAAAGTAAACGTTTTGTTCCTATTTAAAGAAGTACAATGAAGACTAGAAACTAACAAAACAAATTTTAGCAAATAAAGAAACTTACCAGTACCGGGCGATGGTGGCGCACGCCTTTAATCCCAGCACTCGGGAGGCAGAGGCAGGCGGATCTCTGTGAGTTCGAGACCAGCCTGGTCTACAAGAGCTAGTTCCAGGACAGGCTCCCAAACCACAGAGAAACCCTGTGTCGAAAAACCAAAAAAAAAAAAAAAAAAAAAAAAAAAAAAAAAAAAAAAAAAAAAAAAAGAAGAAGAAGAAACTTACCAGTTAAAACTATATTAAAGTAAAGAATTCTTGGAGATAGCACAAAGGAATCAATGTCACTCTCAAGGAAACAGGCCCACACTATGTCATTCCATCCACGGTGCTCACATGAATAATTTAGTCTTTGCAGAAAAACTACAAGAACATTAATTGTGCCCTCTCTTTTTTGAAAGAGAATAGGTGTGAAAAAGGTAAATAATCGGTTGAGAAGTTCCTAAACTTTAGAAAACATATGAAAAGAGGCGTTCACTATAATCACAAGTAATTGGAATGAAAATGTTGTGTTGTGTGGTTTATTTTTTTATTGTTGTTAATCTGCATTTTTTTCTTTTATTCCCCTTTCTTTTTGCTGTGTATTTGGGGTGGGGCGGGGAGTGTGGGTAGCATTTCACTGTGGAGTTCACATTTGCATGTGTAGCCCAGTCCATTTTTTAGTCACAACCATTCTGCCTCAGCCTCCCAAGAGCTGGGATTAAAGGCAAGCATGTCAGCGTATCTGTCGGACAATACTGATTTCAATGAATTTTAAAGATTGTCACACAAGGAGCATTTTCCACTTTGCTTTAATGCAAAGCCAAATTTCAAATGATCAGCCATCAGTTTTTTGTTTTTGTTTTTTCCCCGCTTAGGTGTCAAAGTTGTCAGAAACCCTGATAAACCTGACAGAAGTTGAGGTCGCCATAAAGAGTTTTCATAGAGACATACTTCTTAATCTGTAACAAATTAAAGCTGAGAAGTAATATCAGTGACATTTTGATGACCAAAATGTAAGTTTATACTAACCAAATATCAGCCTTTCAAACATTTTTAATATAATTTTAGTCATTAAATATTAGAATTTAATTGCTTTGTCATTTAGCCATTTAATCTTAGACTATCTTTAAAAGAACATCTACATCACTATGAAATAAATTGCTAATTTTTATTTCATGTATTTATCTGTATGTAATGAAAACTATTTAGGTTGGCATCAACACAACTTAAGTTCAATTTGCTTAAGTTCAATAGAGTTCGGGTCCTTTTTAGTTGTCCGTATTATATTTTCAAATTCTCTGAATGCTAAATATCTCCATAAAGGACTGTTGTAATCAGAGAGTTGGTCCATTTAATATTCTTGCATTCAAAATGTGAACTTTTAATTAAGTGTCTGGGTTGGTGTTCATAAGTGATGACTTAAGCTGAGGAAAAACTATCAAACGGCAAAGAATCCAAGTTCCTTTCTTGTCAGTAAAGAAATTCCCGGACTGGACTCTGTGAGGACAGCTGTGTAAACCAGGACGCTGAGTTAAATAAGCAGTTAGGAAGGCAAACAGTGGCATCCTCCAGTCACCAGGAAAGTAGCCCACTTCAGTCTCCCTTGCATGAGTGGAGTGAGAGCATCGTCAGGTACTTTGCATAGTTCCATCTTCCATTCTTATAGGATTGTTCCCTGCCCTCTTGGCTTCTCCCATGCTCTGTAGATTCCCCTGGCCTCCAGGCACCAGGTAAAAGTAAGCATCAAGAACTGAATAGTTTTTTCGGAACTCACTGCAAATATTACAGCGAAGGAGAAAGTGGAGGCAGTTTGGGGTACTTCTCTGGCAGACTCAGGCTACAAGCCTTCATGATAACGGTCACTAAAATTAGTGAAACACAGGGGCAGACTTCTCTCCTGGAATTCAGAGTTCAGAGGAGAGACTGACTCTGGATCAGTAATCACCAATGAGGTGAATGGAGGCAGCAGATAAGGGCTGGATGGCCTGGAATTGTTTTTCCTTTGTGTGGGTGGCCCCTCCACACTGCTTATTATGCCAATGAGGGCCTCTTTACCTTCTGTTTTGTACTGGTCTATTCTGTGAACGCATCTGTCTTCCTAAGTCGCCAGTTTCTTGCAGGCATCTGGGCACTGCCTGACTTAAATTAAATGTTTAGAAATGTCTTGCTGAAATGAATGAGGACAAAGCCTTGGGGATCTCAACTGCTTTCCTCATTCAATATTTTCTATTTAGACACCATTTTCAAGACACCAGGAGGCATGTTTATTTGATTAGCTTAAAGCTTGCTCCTGATCACTGTTTGAAAGTGATTTTAGTTTCTCTTTTCTTTCTTTTACCCCCCTGTTGTCTTGTTATTGCCTAATCTCAAGACGGGAGACATGATGAAGGGAAGCGAGTAAAGTAGGAGCAGCCTTGAATTGCAGGAAGGGGAAGTTAACCTTGTCATTAGTTGCTAGTTTAATGAGACTCATTTCTACCTACCAAAACACAGTTTGGGTAGTGTTTTCAGTTTTTTTAACTGAAAAAATTCAATATTTACTTCTTTTGTCATAGCAAACATGGGACAGAAGGGTTTGTGTTTCCTGATTCTTAGTGGAGGGATTCGTGCTCAAGGAGGAAGGTCAGTCCTTTCAGCACAGTGGAACAGATTCCCTTCCCTCGTTTGTGACTTTTAACCCCATAAGATCTTTTCTATTTCCTCTGTCTTGAAATAAAGTTTGGGAAAGGTTTGCCTACTGTGGTGGTTTGGAGGTAATTGGACCCCATAATCTCACAGGGAGTGGCATGATTAGGAGGTGTGGCTTTGTTGAAGTGAGTTCGGCTTTGTTAAAGGAAGTATGTCACTGGGAGTGGGCTTTGAGCATTCCTATGCTTAGAATACTGCCTTATGTCTCAGTTGATTTGCTGTTGCCTGTAAGACATAGAAATCTCAGCCATTTCAGCACCATGTGTGCCCACTAGCCGCCATGTCAAACCAGAAAGCAGCTACACTCTATGGCCTCAGCATCAGCTCCCGTTGCTGGGATGGTTCCCTGTCTCAGTTCCTGTCCTGACTTACTTCAGTAATAAACAGCAATTCTAAGGTGTAAGACTAATAAACCCTTTCTTCCTCAACTTGCCTTTGATCATGGTGTTTCATGAAGTATTAGAAACCCTAACTAAAAACTGTGGAGAAGCACAAACAATCATTTAATCCGTATACTGAGACTGAATACATGGCTACCTTGAAAACTGTATTGGTTACTTTCCTTGTTTCTGCTGCCTCACAAAAAAACTAGCATGCCCTGCTAGAATTCTTCATCCTTCTAATAAAAGACCCTAAGAGTGAACTTATGTGTGAGACTAGGGACAACCATATTGGAGTTTAAAAGAAAAATTCCCCAGGCAGAAAATCAGCAACTATCAATAGCTAACTATCTGGAAAAGGAGAAAAGGAAATCATCTCTTCCATTTGAGTCAGACACATAGCTAGAGATAGTCACATGGTAGGGACATGGGAACAGGGTGCTTAGTGACAAAGCAAGAGATCCCAAACTATCAGACAAACCAGACTTTGGTTCTGTCCAGCACCCAAAAGACAGACAAAAAATATGAAACAGGGAAATCCATACATTCCTGAATAGAGAGAGACCACTGCTCATGTTCTGCTTGCTTTCTCTTCCTCATTCTGTCCAGAACTCCAGCTCAGGGAGGGGTGCTACTTCCATTTACCAGGGGTCTTCCCACCTCAGTCAAATTCAACCCAGGCAAATAGTTCATCAACATGCCCAGAGGCTTGTGATCTCAGTGATTCCAGGTCTTTCCAATGTGACAGTCAATAGTAACAATCACATGATGGACAAAAGAGTATTGGCATCACTAGTGAGTTTTTGCTCATACTTCTTCTGACTGAAACTAAGAGGCTGTTGTTAGTTGACCTACCCTCAATTTAAATTTCCTCTTATTCCTAGTACCCAGCAGATAGATTTTGAAAGTTCTGAGTGACTTGAAGGTTAGTCAAACCCCTGAGCCAATACTGTCTTGTAGGGCCTTAATGTGTCAAGACCTGAACTCTTATCAGGTAAAATCAGAAGACAATACAGGATCTTCAAGTTTTTTCAAGCCCCCTTCCTTTGGTTGCTCTGGTTTTGTATTTTGTCCTCTGAGTCAATGCCCTCTCCCTTTTATAACTACCTTTTTTATCAACAAACTCAAGGGTTTCACAGTATTCATGTTGCTTCATGCACAGTCTCCTCGGAGGACATCAAAGGTAGTCCTTGATGATCATCACCCTGAAGATTGAATTTTGACCCTGGCAGACATAAAATGGGGAATCAGATAAGGCTGCCTTAGAATACCTTTTCATTAAGACTAAAAAGTAACATGCCATTTTTCTGAAGATAAGAGGTAAGAGGGAGAAACCCAAATCATCAACAGCCAGCACCTAGGTCCAGGATATTTTCAAGACAAAAATAAAATCTCTTTTGCTGTATATATAAAGACTACTCCCATACTGCTGAAGTTATTAGAAGCTGTGAGATCATGAGGACTACGACATACATGTTAACAGCCTTGTCCATTTGTATCATTAGGAAGTCATTTTGCAAGCAACCTCACCTATGATTACCAAAAGATGCCCTGCCTTTTCCCATGCCCGCACCCATAATGTCAATTCCATAAGAGCGTGCAACTCTGGTGAAAATCGGCAAGAGTTATTGCTCCTCATAGCATATGCCAAGCATGATGCCTGAGTATTATTCACTTCTCAGATGACAAAATGCATGCCCATAGTAAATTAGCACTCTATGTCCACAGAGCTATGAAAAACATGGAAATGCATGTTAGAATTAGGCATAGTGTCTCAAGGGGAAAAGCTGCCCACTCTGGCTCAAATGTCATAGAAGTATTAAGATGGTCTTATTTGTGAACTCTTGCTTGAAGCAATAATTTTTGTAACAAAAAGAAGTAAATGATTTACCATCTGGACAAAGAATTGGATTTTTGCCTCACCACACATTCATTCAATGGATTCATTTCTGAGACATACATTGATACTCAGTGCCAAACCCTGCCTTTGCGCTGGAGTCTAATTTATATTAATAGACAACATCTGCATGCTCACAGTCTTCTACTGGGAGAGAGAAGTGCCGGAGTATGCAAATGAACACATAGCATACTAAATTTCAACTTTTAAAAGATGGAAATGGTGCTTGTCCAATTCAAGGTCAAACTCGTGTAGTGTGATTTTGGAAACTCCAGAAACAACGGCAAAGAACTCTGTATGCTATGCTTATGTCTCTGTCTACATACCTGTGACAAGGTGTAATTTGCAAATTAGGAAAAGGAAGAGATTAAATAAAGTGTCTAATAATAGCCTAGAACAGTCACAATACACTATTTAAAAGCTGAATAAGTGTGGTCTCTCTCTTGCACTCTTGCTCTCTCCTTCCCCCCTTCTCTCTCTCTCTCACACACACACCACCCCACTCCCTTCCTTCTCTCTTGTCTCAAAAATTTTCATATACTCTATTGGCCTTCATTCTTCCTTCTTTTCTTTATCTTCTTCCTCCTCTTCCTAGTCTTGTATACACATTGGGGTATAATGCGTGTGTGTCTGAGTGTCCCTATATGTGGGAGTGCATCGGTATACAGCTACACATGCACATATGTATCGATGTGTAAATTTGACTTCAGGAACTTTCTTGATGGCTCTCTTCTTTATGTACTAAGTTGTGGTCTCACTGAACACAAAGCTAAGTCATTCAAATACTATAGCATGTCTAGCCATTTATCTGGGTATGTGTCCTGTGTCGACATCCTAAACACCGTGATTACAAGTAGTTTCCAACTTACATGTCAGTGCTGGGGAGCTGAATGACAGTCTTCGTATTTGTGCAGCAACAATTATATTCAATTAGCTTTGTCCTTAGCTTCTGCTGGCCCTTCTAATTGTGATTAGAGAGGATGCAGTGCGTATGTACTGTAGGAAGTCTTACATCTAGGGGTTTCCCACCTAATGGGACATGGCCTCTTATACTATATATGCTAACGCAGAGGCTGCATCCAGCCTCTTTTCCAGCCTCTCTGTTCCAGTTGTGGATTTTGGTTTTTGATCTCTGTTCAAGCAGAGGATTCTGATTTGTGAGTTTACCCCTAAATAAATAACCATCTATTTCTCAATTCTGAGCTAGTGTGGGGTTTCTTTTAAGCATCCTCCTTTACAGATTGGCACCAACATGATGGACTAAATCCCCTTAAAAAAACAGAGGAAGCTTAATTCTGGACACACACAAAAAAGACAAATTTCACACAGCTTTTTGCTGCTTGCTGGTACTGTGCCACAACTTCTTTAAGAGAGATTTTCCTGACTCAGCAGCAGCATCTGAGCTTGCTAGATGACAATGTGGACTCCCTGTGTGCCTAGAAGTGGGGCAGTGCCTGCAGCTCAGAGGCACAAGCAACTCCACCATGCTAGACTGTGCAGAGCAAGCAGGAACTACCATATTTATCACAATAATAGTGCTGCTTAAGTTTCAGACTGGGCAGGCAAACAGATAGTACCGTATTACCCCTATGAATGGCACAACTTAAGTTTTTAAAAAGCGCGTGGCATTTTAAGTACTCCTGGACAATAAAGAATTACAGATTCACAATAGGGCAGATTCAGACATAAAAGACTTCTAAATGGATCACAGTGTTGGATAAGTGTATATAGGCTTGTAAGAGGGAAGAAAAAGAGTATAAAGAGTCATAAAATAAAGTAATGCTTAAAAAATAAAGTGTTTAAAGAGACAGAGTACGGATAATCATAGATTAAAGGGAGTAAAGAAAAATAAGCCACAAAAAGATGGAAAATTTATGAAGAGTCTAGATTACGTATATTATTGTGCTTTCTTTGAATTTTTTGACTGTGAAGACACTAAATACAGAGAGACATTTCATTGCATGGGCTGTTAAGCTAAATGAGCATAAATGTTCTAAAGGCATCTTGATTCCAAAATTTGAGTCTAAGGATATGTTTCTTTGGAAAAGAGGTTTTACTTTTGTTTCCACAGAAGATGAGAACCTGTGGAATACTTCCAAACAAATATGGTTTGATAGAACATACCCTCCTGAATGGTCATTGTGAATACCCTCAAAAAATTATTTCACCCAACTGCTGACTGAGATGAACCTAGCACACAGGATATACCATTAAAAAAACTGATAAACAGTGACCCCAAACAGAAAAAAGTAGTATGGACAAAACTATGCCCATATTCCCAAATATTGTTTATAAATATTTCTTTACATTTAAAGGGGGATATGACATAGATATGAATAATTTGCATTGGTATGGGTCTTGGTTGATTGATACAAATTTAAGGTAAATTTTGTTATACTGCATTTGTATATTTCTGCTCTTTATTGGGGTATTGTGATTGTGTAGCTAATTTGAAAATGTAATCTATAATTAAGAAATGTAGCTTAATAGATAGTCATCTATAATAGTCAAAATTGTAGTCATGTTAGTTAGATATTCTAGATGTATAGAGATATATTTCATTTAGCTAGGTATTCTTCAAATCTTTCAGAGACCTTCAGTATATGGGATTTATAGTATTTTAAAAATTTAGGACTTTTCATGAGAGTGAGACACATCTGCTCGTGGCAGCACCAAGCTACTTCAAAAGGAAGATGGGCATCAAAGAGGCTCCATATGGAGTTGGTTAGCCATTTGGCCAAGACACTGCTCTTGCCTGGACTGCTTAACTGGATATGCAGTACCCTCAGAGAAATGACTGCTGAACTTGCCTTAAAGTGACATAACACTTTTGGTTTCCTGCTTCATGAAAGAGTCTGAAAGACATTCTGCAGGATATAGAAGAAGGTGACTGATGAACTGCCAATATAGGCGGAACTGTCTTTGAAATTTCCTGCTTCGTGGAAAAGTCTGCTGGATACTATGGGCCTGTGGCCTGGAAATGGATGCTTCAATGGTTCAGAAGAACTTTGGGTGACTGTCCAGGCAGTGAGATGTCTCTGTTAATTCTAGAGTTTTGGAAGTTGCTTACAATGTACTTCCTCTTTACTTAGGTAGTATTATATCTTTCTGGAGTCTTTAATGGAGTTGAAAAATAAATAGTAATAATATAGTTTTCCTTAGTTATGATAAAAGATAAAGTAGATATAAATATTGTAACTGTAATTCTTATCTGTAGTTATGATAAAAGATAAAGTAGATATAAATATTGTAACTGTAATTCTTATCTGATACCTGTTTTGTTATATGTAATTTTACTATATTAAAGCTTTCCTTTTGTTTAAACAGAAAAGGGAAAATGGTGTAGTACGTCCTTCTGTCTTTGTGCTGCTTTCACTGGTTAATAAAGAAACTGCCTTGGTCTAGTTGATAGGGCAGAACTTAGGTAGGTGGGGAAGACAGAACTGAATGCTGGGAGGAAGAAAGGTAGAGTGAGGAGAAAGACACCATGGAGCCACCAGAGACAGACATGCCGAGTCATTCCTGGTCAGTCACTGCCACATGACTATATATCAATTAATAGAAAAGGTTTAAACTGAGATGTAAGAGTTAGCCATCAAGAAGTTAGAGCTAATGGACCAAGCAGTGTTTAAATTCATACAGTTTCTGTGTGGTTATTTTGGGTGTAAGCTAGGTGGGTGGCTGGGACAAACAAGTAGGTCCTCTCCTTACGACACCTATGTGTTGAAATGATTGTGGTGAGTATCAATGGTACTGTAACATGACATTGGAATACTTTGTAAAAGTTAGCAGTACACAAGCCAAGCAATACTGCAAAACTTGATTTGAGAGTAAAGATTAGCTGGGTGGTAGTGGCACATGCCTTCAATCCCAGCAACTGGGAGACAGAGGAAGGCAGATCTCTAAGTTCAAGGTCAGCTTGGTCTACAGAGTGATTTCCAGAACATCCATTAATACACAGAGAAGCCCTGTCTTGTACTTCAGAGATAGAATGTTGGAGAAGGGAGGCAGCTTTTTGGTTCCCAGCTGCTCAGCTAGCTTAGACCCGAAATAATTACACAAAAACTGTATTAATTAAATCACTGTTTGGTTCATTAGCTCTAACTTCTTACTGGCTAACTCTTGTATATTAATTTAACCCATTTCTATTAATCTGTGTATCACCATGTGGCTGTGGCTTATTGGCTAAAATTTCAGCATGACTGGCAGTGGCTCCATGGAATCTGTCTAATGCTGCCCTACTTTCTCCCAGCATTCAGTCTAGCCTTCTCTGCCTACCTAAGTTCTGCCTTGTTATAGAGCCAATACAGTTTCTTTATTCATTAATGGTAATCACAACACACAGAGGGAACTAGCACATCAAGAGACTGAGAGAGACACAGAGATAACTAAAATGGATCTGTGACTTAGTGACATGCATAGCAAGGAGTATGTACAACATAGATACCTCAGACTAGAAGATGATCTGTATTCCTGATGGGATAGAATGAAATACTAAAAATTTTTCTCATATTATTCAAAACAGATTACAGTTAAAAATTTATCTTTTACGTAAGTTTTCATTTAAACCATGGATAAGAATAGGAACCTTGGAAAGTAAAATGAAAAATAATGGGTGTGGAGAAGACATATAAACAAGCTGAGAGCATCAAAAAGAGATGGGGATAACAAGCTTGCCATATATTTTACAATTCTCAGAGAAAACCACAATGAGATTTATCTGTTTGCTAGAGAGAGAGGGGCCATTCATGAATTTGGTAGAAGGAAAGTTCTCACAAAGGCCACAGAAATGTGAGTCATTGAGCTAGAAAATGAGATCAAATGGGATTGACAAGTAACACAGGGTCTTGTTTTCAGTGAGCACTGTTGCACTGTGATAGGAATGGCAGGACATTATTAGATGTGCATTATCAAATGAATTACATTAAGATTTTTGAAAAGATACTTTTAGCTGTTCCTTAAGCAACTGGCTCAGTAATATAATTCCACATATACAAAATTAGAAAATATAAGTCCTACAAGAGACATCCAGGCAGGCACATAGGTCAGATCATTTTAGGGTGACAAGTAAATTCCAGATGTAATAGAAAAATGCTACTGAATATCTTTAAATTTTCAAGATCTCGTGGACAAGAACGAGTAGGTTTGTGAAAGATTTAGAAGTATAGCTGATGACACACAATTTTTAAAAGCATGTCTGTAGACAGAAATACTTGTTCATTTCCCAGCCATCCTGACCTGAATAGCCACACACAAACTATATTAACTACAACACTGCTTAGCCTATTAGCTCAGACTTCATATTAACTAACTCTTATATCTTAAATTAACCCATTTCTATTAAGCTGTGTATCACCACGAGGCTGTGAACTACTGGCAAAGGTTCCAGGGTGTCTGTCTCCTTTGGCAGCTACATGGTGTATCCCTGACTCCACCTAAATTTTCTCTCTAAAGCTCTGTTTGGATTTCCTGCCTGTGAAGAAAGATACTAAAAAAGAAGTCCCACACTATCTCAGAATTGAATATAATAGAGGATTATTTATTTTAGAGTAAACTCACAGATCTCAATCCTCTGCTGAAACAGAGCAACTGAATCCCACAGCTGGAAAAGAGACCAGATGAATGCTTTATGTGGGAATATATAGTATAGTATAGTATAGTATAGTATAGTATAGTATAGTATAGTATACCTCGCCCAAGTGGACGGGTAATTTAAAGGCTACTGGCAGTAGGAATTCCTACAGTACCTCCCCCTTTTGTTTAAATAAGAAAGTTCTAAGCCTAACACAAAGTTATATACAATAAAAACAAATATCAGATACAAAAATTAGAATTACAACCAGCATAAATAATATCAATCAAGAAACATGTATAAGTTTTGATCACTTGACCTTACAAATAATATACCTTTTACTTGATGATCCTAATTGGATAGTTATTTTTCCTTCTATCAGCATCCAAGCATCCAGGATCTCTTGAATTTTTGAAGATGTGTATTTTTCTGTAAAGACAAGATTAGAACCCCGTACCAACCCTATATATTTTTCATACCACCTATATAATTGTCATCATTGTTGATGAGTTTTCATTTCTTTCTCAAGATATCTCCCTTTTTCAAAGCAATTCTTTATTAATTTTTATGGTATCCATAGTTTTTCTTCTCCTGTGGAAACAAGAGCAAAACCTTTTCCCTGTGTAGCACATCTCCTTGCTTTCATTGTGAGATCAATACATCCTTGAAATACATGAGCTGATTTAATTCAGAATACTTCTATTATCCTATGTCTCTCTGATGCTGTTGTCCCTTTCTCATTAGCATTAAAAAATTCAAGGTAAATAAAGCATTATATAATCAATTTCTGGGGGCATTTTCCATCCCTTTCTGTTTGTTTAACATATCATTTATAGTTCAACTTAATCTTTCTGCAACTGCCTGACCTTAGGATTGTTTGATATACCTGTAGTATGCTTTTTATTATAATAAGCAAAAAGTATTTCATTTTCTTAGAAACATGCTGGATCATTATTTATCTTTATTTGTTCAGGTATGCCCATGATGATCATAACTTTTAATAACTGTGTGATTATTGAATCAGGCTTTTTAGAGCTTAAAGCAGTTTCCCACTGAATACCTGAATAAGGGTCAATGGTATGGTGTACGTCTGTTAATTTTCCAAATTCTGCAAAGTGGAACAAATCCATCTGCCAGATTTTATCCCTTTGAGTACCCTTTGGGTTAGTCCCTGTAGGTAGTGGTATTTGTTTATAAAAAGAGCAAGTAGGACACCTCTTTATAATCTTCTTAGTTTGTTGTCATGTAATAAAAAAACTCTTTTTAAAACCTTTGCTATTGACACGGTGTTTCTTATGAAATTCCTAGGCCTTCAACACACTTCCAATCAATAATAGACCAATTTCTGTATTACCTTGTTCTAGATAATCTGGCAGATCAGTATGGGAAGAGATGTGTATTATGTATATGGGACAAAGCCTATTTTTATTATGTATTGAACCTATGTGAATAATTAAGTGAATTTCATAATATCTTGTATAAATTCAGTGATTCCAATATGCAATACAACTCTTTCTGCATATTGTGAATCATTAACTATATTAAGAGGTTCTTTATAATCCCTTAGTACTATGAGAATAGCATATATTTCTGCCTTCTGAACAGAATTATAAGGGCTTTCTTGACCATACATAATTTGTCTGATTTGTAACCTGCCTTCCCTGATTTATTTGCATCAGTATAAAAAGTACAGGCTCCAGTTATTAAAGCATCATGTACAATTTGGAGAAGAGTCCAAGAAATTATCTTTTAAGGTTAAGTCTATCGCTTTGGGGATAATTTCTATTAATTTCTCCCAAAATAATTAGCACAATTTCTACGCCATGGTTCCCTGTCCTCCCATAACTTTTTTATTTCACCAGTAGTAAAAACTACTATAATTTCTGCTGGGTCCTGCTAATTGACAAAGTCTCCATTTACCTTTTATAATAAGTTTTTAATTTTTTTACTAGGTTTATGTGGCAAAAGATCCATTCTAAGGTAATATTGTCCTTCTGCATTAAAATTCCTGTAGGAGAAATTCTGGAGGACAATATGACTAGAATAAATAAGGATTTGGGTTCACCCTATCCACATGTGCCTCCTGTAATTTCTCCTCAACAATTCTCCATTGTCCTTTTCTGCTTCAGATGTTAATTCTCTGGGATTATTTAAGTTTTTATCACCAGCTAAGGTTTTGCTTAAATGAATAATTAGATCAGATGTTATTCCAACATCGAGTCATAGACTGGAAATGTCTCCTAACAATCTTTGAAGTCATTAAGAGTCCACAACTGGTCTTTCCTAATTTGAGCCTTTTGTGTTCTAATTTTCTGTAAACCTATTTTATAACCTAGGTAATTGACAGAATCTCCTCTCTATATTTTTCAGGAGCAATTTGTAGTTCTTATTTTGACAAAACTTTCTTTTCTTCTTCATACATTCTTTCTAAAGTATCTATATTTGAATCAGATAGCAAAATGTTATCCATTTAATGGTAAATTATAGATTTAGGACATTTTTTACATAGTATTTTCAATGGCTGAATTACAAAGTATTGGCTTACAGTAGGGCCATTGAGCATTCCCTGTAGCAGGGTAGTTCACTGGTATCTCCTAGTAGGCTGTGAAGGTAAATTTTGCTCTGTCCTTTTCTTGTAAAGGTATAGTGAAGAAACAAACTCTTAAATCAATAAGAACAAGAGGCCATTCTTTCGGTAATAGGGAAGGCAGAATAATTCCTTATTGTAGAGAGCTCAAAGTTTTAATTACCTTGTAGACAACTCTTAGATCTGTCACCATTCTCCATTTACCATATTTCTTTTTAACAAAAAATACAGGAGAATTTCAGGGGCTAGTTGATTCTTCAATATGGTGAGCATCAAGTTGCTCCTGTACCAGATGTTCAAAGTATCAAAACAAAATTAAAAACATAACCATATGTATCACACATGCACACACATTATTTATAAACATATAAATAGATGTTTATATATGCATACATACTTACACATACATACATACATATTGGAGGAGGAATCTATTGCTGGTGTTTCATAATCAATAACTTCTTTCTTCTCACAAAGGAGTGTGGAGATGCATCCATTTCATGAACAGGGTAGCCCAATAATATTCAGTCACCTCCCATGTCACAAAACTAGAACAACACATTGCTAATATTTGAACCACCATCCTCTACTCCCAACAATAGTCCCTGAATAGTCACTACTCATAGCAATGGATTTTGAACTCCAGTTATCTAAGAGTGTATGTCAGGTGTTAAATACACACAGGGTGAAGTAGACAACATAGCAATGCAGACATGTAGGAGAAAATGTCAGGAAGACAGAAAAAACACAAGTCTACTGTGAGCTGGAGAACACATGCCTCTTAGTGAGTCAATAACTAATACAACTTGCATGATGCTGTTCATCTTTTGCTGTATTTCCTACTTTTTCAAGAGAAGTCAGACATCTTTAGTTTTAATTGAATTTAGCAATTTCTAACTAGTAGTTTAAAGTTTTCCTCAACATTGTGGACCTATATTCAGTTCCTAGACTGATTGGGGTTTCATCTATGTATTTGTTTGTTAGTTTTTATTTTGTTTTATTTTTAAGTTGGCATTTCATTTTCCCAAACTGAAAAGTCATTATGCACTAGAAAAGATTTGAGGCCAAATTCTGCAACCTGAATTTAACTGTGACTTGACTAAAATACTTACACTCTCTAAACTTGTTTCCTCCTCTGAGTTCATAGGTTCCGCCTACTATAGAACTACATCTTTATACTAATTGTGAGACATTATGAGATCAGTTTCCTCAATGTTTCATTTCCAACACACTTCCATACAGGCTTGCCCTTGAGCATTGTAGCTTATGTTATTACTCCACCTTGCCCCTCCTCATACTTCATGTTTCTTCCATGTGATTAAATTCAGCTCAAAGACAGAATTACACTTATGTAAATTGCTCCCTAGGTACTGTCATTGCCAGGGTTAAAAGTACAGTTAAGTTTTGACATTCTTTCCATGACCTACTGATGGAAGGAATTTTTTCCCTTGTACTCTTATTTTATATTGAAGCTGTTGGTCTTCATTAAAAGTGGGTTCACTTCAGAGAAAACACTTGAAGACAGATTTTCAGTCATTTCTGATAACCTCTACATGACCAAGTTACAGAATTTCTGTGGGAGAAAAGTTACAAAATGAAGATAAAGTGCCCAGAAAGCACTGAGGAGGAGGGTAAGGACTGGCCAATGGTGATGTGATTGGAAGAGTCCCAGGCACACAAATGTTAACCACTCTTCACTTTGGCAAATAGCTCCACTGTTCAGTCATAATCATCAGTACAGAAAGCCACCTGAGCCCATGAAGAGAGACAAACATTTAGTGTTTCAAGTGTGGAACACTGACAATTGAGACACAGTGTTGCTTGTGAAATATTAATAAGAGTAGTATAGGCAGATACTGCTTGTTCATCTGCCTGGACGCGAATAATCACACAGAAAATATACTAATTAAAACACTGTTTGGACAATAGCTTATGCATATTTCTAGCTAACTCTTACATCTTAAATTAACCCATTTCTATTAATCTGTGTATCACCACAAGGCTGTGGCCTACTGGTAAGGTTCTGGCTGGCAACAGGCGTCTTTCTCCTTTGGCAGCTGTATAGCGTGTCTATGATTCTGTCTACTTTCTCTCTATATCGCTGGTCGGATTTCCCGTCTGGCCTGCTCTGCCTACCCATTGGCTGAAACAGCTTCTTTAATAACCAATGGTAATAAAATATATTCATAACATGCAGAAGGGACTCCCACATCAGAGTAGGTCCAAACTTTTGTTCTATATTTTTTAAAAAAGGACTTGAGAGGTTGTAGAATATTTTCTCTTTCCCTTCAATCCCCAATCTACCCAGACTTCCTATTATTGAAATCCAAACCAAAACCAGCTGACACAAAAGATTTAGCTTCCCAGTCCGAAGGTCGCAAATCCTTCTCTCTGATTCAGCCAAGAGTAAATGAAGAGCACACGTGGACTTCAGGGCTAACATACTAAGTGGCTAATTGAGACCCCACCTGTAAATTAACTAGATAGTGTTCTGGCAAGCACCACCCAGAATGTTCCCTGAGGTTTTTTTATTAAAATAGGCAGCCATCACTTTTTATGATTACACACTTCTCATGTGAGCTCACTAAATGACTGCATTTGGAAAAGAATTTCTTCAGTCACAGTAGTGACCAGGAAAGTAAAATTGGAGAAACCTGACTCATTAAAAGACAGGCTGTAGCCCAATGAATGGCTTTTCATACTTTAAAACATTGATTTTATTCTTTATTAATGTTCTTTCCATGTAACTGATGGAATACCTGAAACAATTGACTTAGTCTTCAATCAAGAGGCCTCATTGGTGTGGATTCTGCTGAGAGTCTCCCATGGCCATAGCAAGGATTCTGAATTAACCTGCTCACTTCATGAGCCAAGAAGAAAAGAAAGACTGAGTTCCTCACTCTCCTTTCCAGGACATGACCCCAATGATGTAAAAATTTCCTATAAGATTCTGCTTTACAGCCCACAGCTATTCCCAGTAGTGCCACTGTGGAGGCAAGCCCTTAAAACATGTTTGGCAGCAATTAGTATTTGATAATGACCCTTGCCTCCCTGAGTTAAGTCAGGAAGAAGAGAAACTCTACCTACAAAACCCCAGGATGATGTCCTGGCTTTTTTCTTTCCCTTTAAAAAGTCATGTTCTACTCCCTTTTATCAGGAAGATTAATTTTCTGTGGTTGACGTCTGTTTCCATCGTGGGAAGCTTGTGTTCTGATAGAAAGAAAAACCCTAAGCAGCGCCCTTTCCCACGCCCTCCATACCACATCTTCCAGTCCCTTCATTTCTGGGCTTTCTATCATTGATACTCAGCTACTTCATGTGCCTTTCCTGTTGCTTTTTACATTATCTTATCACTTAGTTGGCTTGCTGTCTGTTAGTGTGACAAGTTTCCCTGAGAGTCCTGAAACTTTTTCTGAGATGCCCTACTGACCACATCAGTATAAAAATGTGGCAAGTTACTGAGGAGGAAATGACAGAACAAGGTGTTGGGTTGAGCACATTATCCCTTCTAGAAAAACAACACACACACACACACACACAACAGAACAGCAAACAAAAACATGTTTCCTTCACTTCCCAAGTTCTTTAACAACAACAACAAAAATCATTCAGCATAAATTGTTTCTACTACTTAGTGGTGAAATATGGACCCTGGTCCTTATCCCTGTCAGCCCATCAGTTCCCAAGGGAGAGCAGGATGGGCTATTCTCCCAGAGGGACTATTCATTTCCTTGTTCCTTATACATGAGCTACTCATACCACTGAGTGTAGACAAAAAGAAAATGAGTATTTGGAAAATGCTCTTTAACTAAAATATATCTATTTATATGATGGAAACTCCCCTGCTTTGGATATCTGTCTCTATCTGGAGTAACTTCTATCTGTCTAGAACAGAGTACAGATCACCCCCTCTCTCTGAAGAAACTGCCATCTAGTTAATACCCTTGTCTAGAACAAAGAGTAGAGATTGTCTCTTCCTCTCTCCCTCTCCCTTTCTTGCTCTCCCTCTCTCCCACCCCCTCTCTCTGTTTGTGTGTGTTCTTATAATTAAGCTTCGTACATTTGTTTTTTGACTTTACATTTGGTGGAGATCTTGTGAATTTCATTTTTTCCCTAAATCCTCCCAGAATTAATTACACTGTGAAGGTGGCTCCCTGAAAAATGTGGTTATGGATGGTTTTATTGACTATCTGGTTCAGTGACAAGAAAGTGAGCCAATAAGAAGAAGCCAATATTCTCCTCTAGCCTTGAAATGCATATATGTGCAACCTCAAACTCACGTTCACTCACCACATCTACATACCACACTAACACTGCACACACAAGAAAAAATGAAGGAAAACAATGACGGTCAGGAGAGACCACTGTGTTGTCTGTATAGTCTAACACTCCTCTGTCGTTACACTTGAATTTGACTACTTATTCCAGATACTCATGAATCTTAAAATGATTGGAAAAGCCCCCTGGTTCTTTTGGATAGTGAGGAACATTCATTGAGAACATGATGAATCCAAAGCACCATTGGACTGCAGTGGCAATGCTAATTTATCCTCCAAAAGCCCTTTGTCAGTGGTTTTCAACCTCTGGGTCATGATCCTTTTGGGCAATCAAATGACCCTTTCAAAGACATACTGCATAGTAGATAAATACATTGTGATTTGTAACAATAAAAATTACAGCTATGAAGTAGTATTATGAAAATAATGTTATAGTCAGGGGCCCCCACAATGTAAGGAACTGTAATAAAGGGCTGCAGCATTAGTAAGGAGAACTACCAATCTATTTTTTTCTGGGCCCAGCATATAAGCAAATAATACATTGATTAGTAGTATACAAGAAAGGGAACCCAAACTTTGGAGTGTTTCTTCTAAGAATTTAGTGGATAATTTGCAAAACTGAGATTGAATTTGTTTTTCTGGGGGGAAAAAGGTCCCATAGAGTTCACTTGCTGTAATCTACAGCAGCACTGGGTTTTGTAAAAGGATTTTCAGAAAATTCATGGTGGTGATGTAGGAATGTTTATAAAAGGTGTAGTGTTGAGCAGGTCAATGGGGGAATGAAGACAGAGCATCCCAGACTGAAGGAACAGGGACAGAACCTAAGCTTCTCTATCCTTCCTTTATCCTGTCTTTACAGATACAAACTTTTGTTCTCTCTCTACTTGCAGTTTGACGCTCAGTGTCACTCAAGACTCAAGATCATGGCCATCTCTCCAGGGAGACAAGCAACATCATTTCATTTCCCTGCAAGTCTCTGCAGGTCCTGTGAAGACTTCCCCATGTGCCTTCTTTTCTGAGAGCAGATGGACAAAGAAGCCAAGTGAAAGACCAGAACACCAACTTGGAAGCCAGAGGAGCAAGGAGTCCAAGGATACCTTGAATATTCACTGTAGCCGTGCAACTCACTGGTGCTGGACATCATCTCTCTCTGTGAAAGCAGGCAGTCCTAGGGGTAAGAGAACGACAACAGGAATCTTAGGAAATGTTTCATCTTCAGATTTCAGATATGATAGAATCCATTCTCCCTTCTCTCTCTCGCCCCTCTCCTCTCTCTCTCTCTCTCTCTCTCTCTCTCTCTCTCTCTCTCTCTCTCTCTCTCTCTCTGTCTCTCTCTCTCTCTCTGTTTCTCTCTCTCTCTGTTTTTCTCTCTCTTCTCTTTCTCTCTCTCTTTTTGTTTTTATGTGTGCATGTTCACACAAAGATCAGAATTTAAACACAGATCTTAGGCTTAAAAGCTATTATTTTACAGAAACTGATTCTTTTGGTTTAAATATGAAAGATGTTATCCACTGTACATTGATATATAAGCAAATTGTTCTAAAAAAGAAAACATTTAAAATGTAATGACAAGTGCCGGTTCTTTGTGATTTCTTGTCCCTCAGTCTTAAATGATTTTCCATAGGGTTGGCATTGTAGAAAAAGCTCAGACCTACAAATTATACTTTTGAACGGTTCTTTTTTCAATCATAGAAGTGTCAGCTGCCTGAAAGGCCAATTCAGAACTTTAATTTACAAAAGAAAGAGGTGATGTCCATAAATGCTCAATGACTTGAATATACCACAGTTGTGTCTTTTCAAATGCATAATTATACTATACACATTTTTTTACTTTGGTGTCATGCATAGTAATTTCTCCTGTTCCCCCCTTTTCTTTCTTCTGGCATTATTTATGAAATTTAAGTGTGATAAATATGCTTTGGCTTCATTATACCTACACATATTAATGCTTCTGAGGGAAACTTTATATTCAGGTCCTTATTAGTGCACAATGTAAATTGGAAACAGATTCTAAATGGCCAACTACTAAATTTAAAAAAAAAAAAAACACGATAGGCCCACTGGAAGCAGGCAGCTGCACTGACATTCTTCTAAGGGCAAAGGCAGAAAAGCAAACTGCACAAGGTACCGCCGACTGTTTGCTGTTCCTCCATCACCAGATTTATTGACCTGCAGGAGAACTCAGTGGCTGTTTTGCCCCAGTCAATATTAATTTCTAGGTTCAATAAATCCTGGTAATGAGTGGGGAATGTGAGTCAGCATGTACTTATTAGACGTGTTCACGAAATGCGCCATGAGAAAAACAAGAAAGCGATCAATCAGACATCAATGTTTCAATATTGCTTTTGACATATTTTAAACCTTTTTGTCCTTTGTTTGACTTTTTTCACTGACTATAAATAAAAAATATTTTTATTTAAAACTCTTTTTGAACAACATATTTTGCATGCAATATATTTTCCTCTCCCCCATGTCCTCTTAGCTCTCCCCCACTTCACTGGCCACCCAACTTTGTTGTCTGTTCTCTCTCTCTTTCTCTCTCTACCTAGCTCTTGCTCTCTCATTCTCACACTCAAATAAACTAACACAAAATGGAAATTTAAACAAATACACAGCCAAGAAACTCTAAGAACAAAAAAGTAAAATAACATGAAATGAAAAACACAACACACACACACACACACACACACACATATACACATGTGAACACATGAACACACACATACACGAATCAAGTTTCCTTTGTCTGGGTCAATTACTCCTAGGCTTCAGGCCTACCCTGGAATATGAATCAGAGATTTTCTGTTTGCTAGCACATATAAATTACAAATGGTTTCTTGCTTAGGGACGGAACTCTGGGACCAGTTCTCCATTTCAGTCATGGGTCCCCATTTGTCTTGTATCTGAGCAGGTCTTGAGCTATCACAGTCTCTGTGAAGTCATATGTTCCAGCTTCTCTGTTCCATATGAAAGAAACTTTTCCAGAAGCTATCCACCATCTCTAGCTCTTACAGTTATTCAACTTCTTCTTCAGCATCGATCCCTAAACCTTAAGAAAAGAGATTGCTGCCACCTTGAAAGCATCTTGTCATAGTTTGGAAAATAAGCAGTGGAGAGTAGGTTGTATGGCTAGTCCTTGGATGGGACACTTTACCTTTAAAAAGAACAGAGCACTTCACCTGGGAATGGCAAAAGTGCTCCTGCACGATGGTTCTTACTGTATTCTGATGGCCTTCCCTTTAGCATCGAATGAGGCAAATAGCCTCATTGAAGGAAGATAAACTCCCATTTTGCCTCTAGACTTAGAAGTCAGTGGCCTCGCTCTTCTTTAGTCTAAATGTAGATGGCAGGTGGCAATTGACATTAGGACATAGACCGCAGTTGGCACATTTGGCAAATACCTCTATGTATATATACAAGTAGTTTTTAGTCTGCATTTAAGAATCACATGGAAGAGATCACAGGAAAAAAAATAATCTGAAGATCAATAACTGGTTATCAAGTTCAATGCCATGAAGCAGACACCAAGTGAGTTATTTTATACACATTATTTCTTAACCTAGAACAATGCAAAGTGTTTTCATGTTCTGTGATTGGGAACCACAGCTCTGTATACCTATTGCTGTTCCAGGAAATTGTACATGGAATTCTTTTCCCTTTGCTTCTGCTACTTCTGATTTCAGACTAAAAGAAGAAAGGATCCGGCCACGTGCAGCATCCTTCCACAGCTGTAGGGACAGACCTGAATGGGACAGCAAGGAAATGAACTAAGGACAGGCAGAGGGAATCAAGGACAGAAAGCTGGGATGGAGAAAACTGGTATTTCTACTGGAGAAATATACACACAGCACCCAGATATGGTTAATGTGTTTATTAGATAGAGTTGAACAGGGAGGCAGAGATACCGCACATCTCTGAATATGGAATCGGGGCTATTATACACAGATAAACAAAGGGGGGCAGTCTCTGAAAGGGCAGTCTTTAGGCCATAAATATCTAAGGGGATAAAGCTATAGAGGTTATTTTCTGCACACACTATCAAAATCCATGTATGGACCAGAAGGGAAGGAAATTCCATTTTCCTTTGAACCTCATTCTCTAGGGAGAACGCATTACCTGTCATTTCCTCCATGAATCTGAGGCAAGGGCCCTTGGCATGGCCATGCACATGAGAAGATCACACATTCTTCACTCATTCGGGGTCTCCTATACTTCCTACATCCCTGCTTCTATCCATGTCATGGTCCTGAAAAGCTCCGTTTCTGAGGAGCTTGTGCTGCTTGTGTCTCCCTGTTTGGAAGAATCTACCTTCCTCTTGAACTGGTCAAATCATTAAAGAGTTATGTGGGTTGTACTGTGAAAAATATATACTTGGGGGTTTTAGCAAATCCTGTTTTCTGTTAAACTTCATATTATAAAGAGAAATGCATCTCATAAACAAACAATATTTGGGATTTCTCTAAATCAGTGAGTCAAGATCTAATGACATTTGAAACACAAGGGTAAGTAGAGCAGGAAGTAAAGAAACTCGCTTCAACAGTTACTTTAAAGTATATAATGTTCTTGCAAACCCTGGCTATATTTCAGTCCAATCATGATCACATTAAACAAATATGGCACACATTTTTTATTAAATTTTCAAAATTATTTTTCAAGTAAGCATTGTGAACGATGCTATTTCCTGAGGCCTGCCTTCCCACAATGTAAAACAGGTTTTGTTCACACACTTCCAACGAAACTGCCAAAGCTAATGAACTCCATCACGTGAAGTGAGCCAAAATAACTTACGTTCAAGGTGCAGTCATATCTGAGTCACCTCCACCAGGAAGTAAATTATCTCAGCCATTGAAACCGCGCACATCCTACTGAATAGTCTCCATTTTCCAGGGACTCATTTTCTTTCATCTGGTTCTAATATGATCTAATAAAGATCAGTGAGAAAGATTTTCCCTGGGAAATGTTCTGTAATCTCTTCTCAGTTGTGAACTGGATTACTGCAGAAAGGTACATGATTAATATAAAAGGGGAATATCATATGTAAACGATCTTGAGATATCAGGTCCAAAATTATTTTTTCAAGAAAACAAAATAATTCTAGAAATGGAAAAACAAAGTTCGTGAGTTCGCTTCTTCACTCTCTTCTAGAATAAGGCTCCATCTCAGTATATTACCTTGTAACTCACTGCTGCAAGATCCCAAAGCTCACAGTGTGGGGTCAGAGATGGATCTCTGCAGCGAAATGCTTGCTGTGAATATCAAAGGACTGATATTTGCTCCCAAGTACCAAACAAACAAAAAGCAAATCAAATGTCTGAGGGGAGAGAAAAGAATGTTGCCATGGAGGTCTCTCTGCCCATCTGAATCGTGTGGGAATGGCTGTAACTATTCTGCTACAGAAAGAGCCCTTTTCCTGCAGCGCATCACAGTGGCTTTCAGTGCATCTCTTAGTTGCAGTATGTCATCTGCAATTTATGCTTCAGACCAATCCCTAGTTTCAATAATGAGTGAGGAAAATGCTTCAACCTTTAGGCACAAGTAAGATTTCTAAACCCGTGCCTGGCAATTTTTGATCCATTGTACTTGAGTGTAGAATCTCCTTCATATTCAATTAGGTTCTCAGTGTTTATTATCTATATATTTGACTGCATAGGCGCATGGGGCTAAATAGACGCACATGGAGGTTTACTTCATTTATCTGCTATTTACTTGTTAGAGTAAATAGTATCAGTGTATAAGGCACACACATGTGCACATAGTTACCACACTCTTTCTGTGATTGCAGCAGGGGTAGCATTCTTTCTGAGCCTCTTTGTCAGCTGCCATGTACTTCCCAGTGGCCGTCTGAAAGATTTCTTTCTAATAGCGAGCTCTATTAACGATCCTTTGACCAGTTTCAGAATTTATATATTAATGCATCATAATCTCCTCACTTTGTGTTACTGCTCATTGCATCAAAATGATTAAGCTATCTCATCTTATTTATGTGTTATGTAAATTTTAATCATGTCTTTTGTTTTTTGAGGTTTTGATATAATTATATCATCTTCATATTCCCTGTCCTCCCTCTAAACCCTCTAAATACCCACTTGCTTGCCTTCAACTTCGTTATCTTCTTTTCCATATATATACACATATACATATATATATATATATATATATACATGAAAATTGAATTATATTTAGGTATAGCATGAATAAACCAGAGATAAATATTGGGGTTCATTCTGAAGTTCAGAAAAGCAAAATAACTAACCACTAGAGAGACCTTTTATCTCTACCAAATCTTCAGACCAAAAGTGAGACCCTGCATGCTCTCCACTAATCTCAGATTCCACACTCCACTGAGTTCCTATTTCTTCTCCTTTATAGACCTCTCTCTGCCCAACAATATCACTGCTGTCTCTACCTCGCTAGTACTGGGATTACTACTCTGTTTCTCTGTTTGCTCTGTTTCTCTTTTAGACAGATTTAATCTTTTGCTGCCCAGCCTTGTAGCCTTGAATTAACAGAGATCTATCTGCCTCTGTCTCCTGAGTCCTGGGACTAAAGGCATGTGCCACCACTCCTTCCTGGCCTGTATGGCTGACTAGTGTGGCTGTCTTTTCCTCTAATATTCAGGTAAAGTTTTTATATTAAAACACAAATAATATACCACTGTATTTAGGTTGTTTTCATTTTCTAGCTCTTGTGATTAGGGTAGCAATAAACATTGTTGAACAAGTATCTCTTGAGAAGGGTGTCAAGTCCCCTTGGCATATGACAAGAGGGATATAATTGAATCTATATATGTATCTCCCTCAATATGCATGTGTGTATATTTGGGTATATATATTCCTAAATTTATAAAAACAATCTTCTTAGTCTGTATAATGTTATTTGTGTATATGTCCATTTGATTTTAGGGCTGACCATTTGGTATTGGATAACCAGTTAGTGTTCTTTTTTCTGATTTCAGCATTTCTAATTGCCTGTAATTCTTTGCATAGGGTAGTATCTGCAGGCTGTTGAAGGATTCTACCACCAGCCCCACATAAATACATCATCCATATGAATATGTCTATTGTTGTTCTTGTTCAGCTCATATTTAAGCAGTCATTCTGGCATAGGTGAGAGGCAATTAATAACCTAAAAAACTCAAAAAACGAAGAGTCAAAGAAGTAAATCTTTTCAAATAAATGGCCTTAGAACTTGAACCAAGAAATCTCAACAGAAGAAAAAATTGACAAAGAAATATCTCAGTAATAATAATAATAACAATAGTTCATCATCTCTATAAATTTGGGAAATACAAATCAAATCAACTATGAGATTTAATCTTACCCCAATCAGAATGTCAAAGCTCAATGACATAAATGGACAACAGATACTAGAGGAGCTGTTGGGAACCTTCACTCACTGTTGGTAGTATTCAAGCAGAGCCAACCATTCTGGAAATCAAGGTATAGAATTCTCAAAAAACTAAAAAGCTCTCCTATAAGACCAAGTGATCTCACTCCTTGGCATTTGCTCAAAGGAGTGGACATCCTACCTAATAGACATTGGTTCAGTCATGTTCATTATGGCTCTCCTCACAAGAGTTACATAATGGAAACAATCTATCATTTAACTGACAAAATGAGTAATGAAAACATAGTACTATCTTAATTAGGGTTGCCATTCATGTGATAAAACAAGATGATCAAAAGCAACCTGGAGAAGGGCGTACACTGTCCATCATCAAAGGACTCAGGACAATAACTCAAACAGGGCAGGAACTTGGATCCAGAAGTAAATGAAGAAACCAAGGAGGATGCTGCTTCCTGGCTCACTTCTCGTGGTTTACTCAGATTCTCTGGAGCCTGTCCTGGAACTAGCTCTTGTAGACCAGGCTGGTCTCGAACTCACAGAGATCTGCCTGCCTCTGCCTCCCGAGTGCTGGGATTAAAGGTGTGCGCCACCATCACCCGGCTACCCAGATTCTTTTCTTATAGAACCCAGGACAACCAGCCCAAGGGTAGCATCACCCACAATGGCTGTGCTCACTCACATAAATCTTAATTTAAAAAATACTCTATAAGCTTACCTATAATCAGATTTTATGGACACATTTTCTCAAATGGAGTTTCCTCCTCTCGGATAACTCTAAATTGTGTCAAATTGCCATTAAAACTAGCCAGTATAGCTACGGAATTCTATTTAATTGTAAAGAAAATTGAACCATGACATTTCCAGGTATTACATTTTTAAACGGGGTGATTTTAAGAATAGCAATGCTACCATTTTCTTTATTACTCTAGTCTCACAGCATAATACAAGGAAGAGTCATATAGAAAGTAGCTTGGCATTGGATGCTTTACCTCCTTTAGAAGTCAGTTATTAAAGATTTATCGAGTTTCAGAAATTTTGGTCCTAGAAAGCACAGGAAGAGTATTCTTCCTAGTTTTCAACTTCCTAAGCCACTAAGTAACTTAGAATTTCTTCTTTTGGAAAAAATTAGGTTTTATTTAGCACATGAACATAGAGAACTTACTAAAATATGCATATGCCCAAGGGGTTCCTCATCCTGCCACAAAGATACTTGCTAAACAATGTTCACTGCTGCTCTATTCATAGTAGTCAGTGTTAGGAATATTTCCTACTTTGAGCTCTCTACCAACTCCAAAAATCCTAATCAAGACAAATCACAAAAAGCTGAATTAAAGGATATCCAGTTTTTAATGGAATTCCTGCACTCTCGGGTGACCCTGAGACGAAGAGAAGGGACTCTCTAGAGAGCAAGTTAAGTAGACTGGGGGAGTGATCAAGGTTTGGCGGGTTACCTTTATTCATGTAATGAGTAAATTACAAGAAAGATGAAAAAAATACCACTTACTAGACATGGGTGAATGACACAGAATGCCCTAACTTATGAGGAAGAATTGGCATAGCATGATTATAAAAACCCAGAGAAAGAAGTTGGCATTCAGCCTGAAGGTCAGAAAAGCAAATCAGCAAGTCACTGGCAGCTCTTACCTCTACCTCAGTCCGAAATGGTGACCCTGTTTCCAGGAATTTCAAAATGAGACTGTGTGTGAGCTGTCTTCTTCTATTTTATATTCCTCTCTAGGACTGAGAATAAAGGCGTGCACCACTGGTCTTAAAGGCATCCACCACCTGGTTTCTACAGCAAACTAGTGTGGCTACAGGGATTAAAAGTATGTGTCACCACTGCTGGATCTGTAAGGCTGATCAGAGCAGCTGTTTTACTCTGTGAACTTCAGGCAAGCTTTATTTATTAAAATTTAAATGAAATATCACTACAAATTGGTACAAGTTTGCTCCCATAGAAGCTACACATATCTGGCTCATCACAAACATGATACTTTAATAATGACGTTTGGCATAAAAGTAAGTTAAGTACAGATATTTTCCCAGGGTCATCAGAGTCTGCCACAGGACTGTGTAAAGGTATGGAGGAAACATTCTTTGAAGCTTAAGCTTTATGAGTCAGAACTATAATGGCCATGTACTACAAAGGCTGCAGGTAAGATGCGGTGTTGCTCAGCAGCACTAGGAAAATGTCAACAAGGGGGTCTCTGACTCAGAAAACTGTCAGCAGACATCTGTTGAAATGTAAACTTTGTACTGGGAACTCTACATTTGCTTTGTAGCTTGGTATTCTTTAAACTGCAAATCTCTTAGAATAACTTACTTATAGACAGTGCATTTCATAGGCAATGTTGGTCTATACTAGGTGCCTCCTAACAATTTTTAGGAACTATGTAAAACAGCTTGTCAAGAAGAACCACCAGTTACCACTGTTCACAAGCTAAAATCATCAGCAGCCCTTGCAGAAGCATCAACTGCTCAGAGGAGATCTGAGGGACTCAACGACGTTACAAAATTCAAACTTGTATTTGTCTTGATTAAAGATACAATTTTGCTCCTTAACCACTTCAACTAATAGAAACACACACACACACACCTAAAATTAGAGAATTTCTCCACTTGCATACATTTAAAGACTATTCTTTCCATATGCATGTCTTAGTTGGGAGATGACCACAAGCTTTTGTCAAATTTTTAGTTGCATTACTGCTATAAGTTTAGGAGTTACTCCATAAGGAAACATTCCAAGAAATAGAACCAGAGATACAGAGCCATACACAAGATATAATATTTGGAGGCTCAGGTGATGGCTGAGCTGTTGTATTTTCTTCTTTTCCAGAGGTTGAAAGTTCAGTTGTCAGCATCACGTAACTATAACTACAGATTCAAGTATTTCAATGCCTTCCTCTGATTTTCCCAGGCACTTGCTCACATGCTATACATACATAACCTCATATTCACACATACACACATAAAATAAAATAGAAATAAAATAATTTTTAAAAGGTATGACTAATGCATTAGATACTATCCATATTTGGTCAAGATTATGCTAATGACTGATAAAGAATCAGCAACCCGATTTGAAAGAATTACAAGTAGCCTTAGCTCTGTTTTGTTCACATCCATTGTATTCTTTCCTTAACTGTAGCTGTTGTAGTAGGAGCGGTGAGGCTGCATCCCCGGCACCCGGCCGCCTGCATGGCTAGCTTATGCCCTGACATAATTACACAGAAACTGTATTCTTGTAAACACTGCCTGACCCATTAGTTCCAGCCTCTTATTGGCTAGCACTTACATATTGACCTAACCCATTTCTAATCATCTGAGTAGCCCACGAGGTGGCTAACCAGGGAAGATCTTAACCTGCGGCTGTGTCAGGAGTGAGAATCATGGCGACTGCCTGACTCAGCTTCTTTCTCCCAGCATTCTGTTCTGTTTACTCCACCCACCTAAGGGTTGGCCTATCAAATGGGCCTACGCAGTTTCTTCATTAATTAACCAATGAAAGCAACAGACTAGAAAGAAATCACTTCCACATCATGTAGCCAACTTATCTCATATTATCTCACTAATTCCATAATGTCAGACAAAATATTCTGCTTTCCCTGCTAGCATCTTTGCAATCCTGAAAATCTAGACTTTTTAGTTCTTTGAAAAGATTGTAATGTAAAATGAAGTACTGGGGAAAATAAAAAAGTTAAAACAACGGGAGGCCCATAAGGCATCGATGAGAAGTCTATTGTCTGCTTTTGTATATTGGTAAAATGTTAGGGATACGAGCCAGAGATTTAATACTACAAGTATTTCCATGATCCTTCCTGTAAGGAACCTAGGAGTAATTCAAGATACTTCCAGATGACTGTTAATCACTCAAGCTTTCTTGCACACTTGTTGCTCTTTCTCCCATTTACATTCTTATGGTTGATTAGGAGCCAACTTCTCTTCTCTATAATTTGGAACTTTGCCTTCTGGCCGTCATTGCCAGTGATTTTCCCATAGCTCATGACCCAGCCCTTCCATTATCTGTATCTGTATCGGCTGCAGCTCATTTGCCAGTCTAAGAAAGTTTAGATTCTAGGCCGGGCGGTGGTGGCGCACGCCTTTAATCCCAGCACTTGGGAGGCAGAGGCAGGTGGATCTCTGTGAGTTCGAGACCAGCCTGGTCTACAAGAGCTAGTTCCAGGACAGCCTCCAAAACCACAGAGAAACCCTGTCTCGAAAAACCAAAAAAAAAAAAAAAAAAAGAAAGTTTAGATTTAGACCCCTTATAGGCCCATAGGAGACCTGTCACTCTTATTCATATGTTGTTCACAGATCTAATTCACCCTTTATATCTTGGGGGTCCTGACTAATTCCAAAGCAGTCATTTTCCCTTGCCCTCTCCATCAGGAATTACTCAGGTCTTCTAAAAACCCTTAGCATTCTGAGGTTGTCCTCATACAAGATTCCATTGTCTCCCTTGCAGAATCTGTGCCTCAGTCCTCCCAACTGCTTATATTACACTGGTTATGAGGCACAGCTGTATGGAGAACATCTGTCCTGGTTTGTTCAGACTTTACGTAGAGTTTATACTAATGAAATCCCCAGTTCTGGGAAGTCTCTTCTGCTAGCAAACCAAGAGGTGGCTATTCTAACTCTTTAGAGGTAAGAGTTAAATTTTATAGCATGGTTCCCTCAAAGTATTTTTTTAAACTCGATTCACCCATTTATCCTTAATATTAGTATCCGAATTAAGGATTTTATAATGGTTTCACAATCATCTTTTAAAAGTTCAAGCAGGTAGTCAATCTCTTTCTTTTTGTTTTGATAAGTGTTATCTTGTTGTAATTTTAAAAAGATATCAATTTACCTAAACAGCAAAAATATGTACAGTTACAAAACTACTATGTATTTTTCTCAAACATGGCAGATTAAGTGACAGCAGTTAGTCTCAAAGTGTGGTCCCCAGATCATCAGCATCAGTGTCACCTGCCATCACCTATGACCTGTTAAGATATAAATTCTTAGCCCCTTTTAACCATCAGTTTAAACCAGCACTCTAGATTGCAGACTGTATGCCAACAAGTCCTACCCAAACAGGCTGAAAGATAAGAATCTCTGGTTTCCAGTTCATACTTCTCAACCTTGGAGAAATATTAGAATCACATAGGAATCTTTGAAATCAAATTCTGGAACCCCAATTCCCAATTCCATTGATACCTGTTTCTGCTTTATTCAAACACCAGTAAAAGTTTTAAAGTTTCTTCCTCTGTGTGAAACTAATGAATGCCCAAGATTCTGAGCCACTTGAGTGCAATATTGTTTGTTGAGTGTCTTCACTGAAGAAAAGAACAGCAAGTTGTTTTAGTGCAGTAAGACCCAAAACTACACAATTCCTGGATTCTTCACTTCAGTCGGTGCTTACAAGTGCTTAATTATATGTAAGCAACAGTCCTCTGTTCTAACCAATCTGTTTCCTTATAACTACATTTCCTTATAGCTTCCATTTGTTTGCAATCGTTTGTTTAAACTTTATGAAATCTAAGATTAAAGACCTGTCATCCAAATCTGGGATTGTAGTTCATTTTTATTTGTGTGTAGTTATTATCTGCCCTGGCTAGGGGACCCAAAGATATCTGTGAGTGAGCAGCCAAACTGGAAAGACATTTGCCTATGTTTGCTCGATGCAACGGCAATATGCTGCACCGAATTAAAAGGACTGGTGTTTATTTCACTAGATTGCAAATCTTGTAACAACTTACAGTGTATATATTACCAATGGCGGAGGGAAATATGAGCATTTGCAAAGCGCTACATTAATCTTCGACTACCCTCATCAACCCAGCACCAGTTAGGGCTTTTCAAAACCATTAAGACTATTAGTTCTGACCAGAGATAAGCAGAATAAACACAAGTTTTGCTGAAGTGGGTTCAGCAGTACAGTCTCTCAACATGCTCCAGTGAGGGTTCATGAATCTCAGAGATTTCGCTGATATGTTTTCCCTGTTCTGTGCTTTGTTGACTCTGCTCCTCCCATGTCTAAGAACTTAACACTTAGGTTACTAAAAGGGCTTTCTGCTGCGACTCTCCCTCTTCTGTCTCCTGTGACAGGGAAAAAGGAATTTTAAAGATTCTGGGGTTTTTGATTGCGATTATTTGGCCTTATGCAAAGAAATAAACCACACTTTAGCTGGAAACAATTTAAAGAAGCAAAAGCCAGAGTACAAATATTTGAATTATTTGAACAAGTGGCAACATTAACTCAGTCTTTCGATCTACAGTTTAAGCATGCCTAAAGAAGTCGTCCCATTATAAAGTAAAACTCAAAATATATCTCAAAGGAACTTTTGAATTTGATTTGAATTTGAAGACCCAGACCTGTTCATCACAACGTCTACTGGTGCTATTGTGAGCAGAGAGGGCACATGGCCACAGCTCCCATTAGAGCTCCTGACGCTCGAGCCCTTCAGATTTGTCTGAAGATGTAAAGGTTTAGAGAGGTATTGTAATGATCTGTAAAGCAAATATCTTTCTCAATGATGTATTTTAAATGACTTCAGACGCTAAAAGAAAAGATTTCGATAGGACAGGATTAAACGCTTTACTCCGACCGAAAATAATCCACTATTAGAAATACTTAACACAACTTCTCGACAATTTCTAAAGATCTATATGTTGGCTTTCAAGAGGATTCACTTAAACGTTCAGGGTCTGGGTTCATATAGGTATTTTGCATCCAAGTTTATCTACTCAGTTCTCCCATATCATAAATACTCTGCCCCTACACCCACTACTAAAATAATAAGACCAACCCCTAAACACATACCCACACTACCTAGCAGAGGCTTTATAGCAACTTCAGTGCATTGATAATGTGAAAAAAAATGTTCCAGTGCTAGAGAAAATATTTTATCCATAGAGCTAAACAGTATGCCAAGTGAATAACTAACTGATGCGACACCGTAAAATGACCTGGTGGGTAAAAATCATTCCAACGTTAATATAGGTGACTCCACCAATGGCATCCTGAAGGTCACGGTACTCAAAGCAGAGCTGTACAGAAACATTCATGCATAAATGAAAGCATGTGGACTGATCTCCTGCCCTTTGGAATGAAAGGTAAAGTCCCAGGTGCGCCTGCGGCTGAAAGAGAAAGCAGCAGCCCTTCCGGTAAGCAGCAAGAGGGGAAGGGTTCTCTGTTCAAAGCCCAAAATTTCTGCAGAGGTGCCCTTTGCAGCCAGAGTGTGGCTAATTAAGCAATTAACATGAAATCCATGATGGAGCATGGTGTTTAATCATGTTGATTTGACAAATAACTAGGAGATAAATCACTCAAACTATGGAGCTACTGTATCATAAAAATACAGTTCAAATACTAATGACAGTGTTTACAATGGCACATATTCATTTAATTTTTCATTTTACTGAAAAGAAGGCTAAAGCCAATTTATGTGACAGCCACCTTTGCCTGTAAATACTGCCAAGGGTTTGGTTTGGGAACACAGCAATCTTTCATGAAATTGGACTCTACATCTCATTTAAAGGGTTAAATTGAGAAGTTATAAAATATAAAGTGTGGTTTGCAGTCCTTTTTTGTTAGCTATGGGCAAATGTGTGCCTTTGGGTGTTGTGGGAAGTACCAAGGCATATTTATGATCTTGAAGGGCCGTCTGTATATTGCTGCAGAGGCAGGCTCTTAAGGGTTTTTGTGCCCCCTTGAGCTGTTTAAACGTTTAGGGGGAAAAAGGTAGTGTTCTATCTTATTCTAAATAATTTTTAATTGAATAAAAATCAAATGTAAGTGAAATGATCTATGTCCTTATTTGTTATTCTTGAATATTCTGTTATGAACATTTATAAAGAATCCGAAGAAAAATCAAGAATGATATGTAATTGAGTATTTAGTTAAAGGCTAAGAAGTTAAATTTAAGCTGTATGAAACCCCTATCAGTGTATAGTGGTAAGACAATTTCATGTTTTATTTCACAACAAAATGAAAGCTTATATTAGTTTACAAACCTCCCTTCCCTCTACCCCCACATACTTCCCCCCCCCCCTCTTTTTCTTTCTTTCGTGTCTTCCAACAAGATTGATTTGTTTTTGTCCCAAGTCAAGTGAGAGGACAAATCATAAAACTATTCAGAGACCCTAGCTATTGAAAAAATCTTGAAAGGTAACTATATATAGTTAAATAAGCACAAATTAATCTCAGCAGTTCGCATGGCTTTGCTATTATAACTTACAGCTGTACTCGGGAGGGATCAAATTACACAACTATTTCTTTCTGTTATATGCTATGTAGAGATTGTGAATAACAGCCTCATTTTTTTTTAAATTGTACCCTTTGAGATACCTTGTCCCTAAAGAGTAACTTTTCACAGATTTTTTTTTCACATTAACTATGAACCATGTTGCACCATATTTACCCAAGGAATTAAATGATATTCTAGCATAGTGTTATATCTCAAAGGTTTATAAATATCTAAATGAATACACTTTGTTTTTAGGATGTAACTGAAGTAGTATAATTTCTTTAAAACTATAAGTAGAGCTGACAAGTTTGAGACAAGAAATGAACACTGGGTCTTCGGTTGGACAACTTGCCCCAGGGCACATGGTAGTTAGCAAAGAATTTTCCAAGATGGACTTGAAATCACTGCTTTTACTCATGCAACACGTCACTTTCAAGGTTAGCACAGTGAAGGTCCTTCCCTTACAGGGCGCTTCATGGCTTTTATAGTGACCATTGTGATCAGAAGAATATTCTTGAAGCATCTCTCCTCTGATACCTAACATTTTCCTTTAGTGTTTATCCAAAATTTTGGACTCTCCCAACAAAATATTACTCTAGTATTAAAAAGCCCTCTCCTGAAAGGTAAAACTAGGCATTAAGAACAGAGTGATAAGAGAATAAGCTATTTGGAAAATTGAATTACCTAACATTTCATCATCAATAATTAACTCATGAATGTAGAAAATAGCTAGTGGATAATAGAGGGGAAAGAAAGAGCCCTAGAAACAAGGGGAAAATGAATAAAAATGTGCTTGTTCCTGTACATATGGACTTGGGTATTTTCATTAAACATAATGTAAACTTTAAAACTGAGGACCAGAGGAAAGACAATTCCAGACTTGCAAGGTAAGTTGAGAAAATCTATATAGAGCATGAGACCTGCAGCTAACATCTAGTATACTGAGTCCAGTGCTAAACTTACTATTTGGCAGGTGTTAGATTCACCTAAGACCATTCTAAAATTAGATATTTAATTAATACATCCTAGAAATCTTTCATGTACAAGTTAGATGTTCTAGTAGGCAGAAGAGAGGCAACAGTGAAGAAGTAATTCCTACTATTGAAAAAAAAGTCAGGTTCCTTATTGTCAGTGTCAAAGTATGAAGGCTTAGAAAGTGATCCATTGTTTGAATTTAGTGGTCTCCGGACTTACAGAACTTTATTTCCAGGGATCGCTGCTTCGATTCTGACTTTCCATTTGGGGTTTCTCCCCAGAAGAGAGTCAAACTTCTTATAACAAGACTTTTATTTGTTTTATGCTCTTTGGAACTCTAGCCACTTAATGATAGAAAAAGACTAGACTATCAATCATATATTAAAACTGGAAAAATGCTTAACGATAAATTTCATTTCTTTCTAAAAACTATTTAGGTAAAGGATCTGGGAGAAAGAGATGCTATTGATTATCTAGGATACTCTAGAAGTAAATAAAAAGAGTTTATTCAAATTCAAGGGGATGGAATCAAGATGGGTTCCATTTTTAATATGCATTTCTGTTTCTGTGATAAAACACTCTGAACAAAAAGTAACTCAGGGGAGGCAAAGATTCATTGTTGCCTGTTCAGAAGGAGGAGGTCTGGGTGTAGGTAGAAGCAGTGTTCTGACCTGGTCATCAGATGGGGCCTTCATAAGCACATAGTCCATTGGTTTACAGAGGAGGAGGAGGGAAGTCTGTCCTCTCAGTCTCCCTTTTCACTCACTCATATTTCATCCCTCTTACCTACGGACAAGTCACCTTCTACCTGAATGCCTGAAACTATGAACTAAAGTAAATCTTTTCTACTCTGAGTTTACATTATCAGAATTTTGACATGATAAGAGAAAGTCAATGCATACAAAGTATATTGATCACAACAATAAATTCCTGTCATATCTCTGGGCATTTAATTGTAATATTTCTGGAGAGATCTGGTTAACATGTGATTTAATAATTACATTCCTGTGAACTGTTATCATTGAATACTTTTGTTGTTCAAAATTCTCATGTAAGATCAAATTTGATACAAAACAATTCATTTTTTTTTTATTTTTATTGAGCTCTACATTTTTCTCTGCTCCCCTCCCTGCCTTTTCCCTCTCCTTCCACCCTCTCCCAAGGTCCCCAGGCTCCCAATTTGCTCAGGAGATCTTGTCGCTTTCTATTTCCCATGTAGATTAGATCTATGTATATAGGGTCCTCATTGTTGTCTAGGTTCTCTGGGATTTGTGATTTGTAGGATGGTTTTCTTTGCTTTATGTTTAGAAACCACTTATGCTGGAGAAGTTGTGGGGTAAAGGGAACTCTCCTGCATTGCTGGTGGGAATGCAAGCTGGTACAGCTCCTTTAGATGTCAGTGTGGCAATTTCTCAGAAAATTAGGAAACAACCTTTCTCAAGACCCAGCAATATTACTTTTGGGTATATATCCAAAGGATGCTCAATTGCACCACAAGGACATGTGCTCAGCTTTGTTCATAAGAGCATTGTTTGTCATAGCCAGAACCTGGAAACAACCTAAATGCTCCTTGACCAAAGAATGGATAAGGAAAATACGGTACATTTACACAATGGAGTACTACACAACAGAAAAAAATAACGACATCTTGAATTTTGCAGGAAAATGAATGGAGCTAGAAAACATCATTTTGAGTGAGGTAACCCAGACACAGAAAGACAATTATCACATGTACTCACTCGTAAGTGGTTTTTAAAACAATTCATTTCTAGAATGCTATAAAATGAGTGAACTGAACATGACATTTAACAAATGTAACTTTTAACTCATGTCTCAGTCACTTTTCTCTTGCTGTGTTAAGACACGTGGTTAGTGCCACTTACATAAGAAAATGATTTATCAGCTTACCATTTCAGAGGGTTATTCTTTGACCAACATGCTAGGGAGCTTGTCAGTAGACCTGTAGGCATGATCCTGGAGCAGTAGCTGAGAGCTTAAATCGTGAGACAACAACCATAAAGCAGAAGAAGTTGGAGATAACTGAGTATGTATGGGTATTTGAGCCCCAAGTGTCACACTTCTTCCAATAAGACCACACCTCCTAATCCTTGCCAAACAGTTTCAAAAATCAATCATGAGTCTATTGGGGGTTATTATCATTCAACCCCCCCCCCAAGAAAGGACCTTTGTTTTTGAAACTCTAATTATTTTAATTGTGTTGCTACTTCTTGATTAGTAAATTTTAAATGTAAGGAAAGTTTTATTTCAGCTCTGAAGGGAAAGGTAAGAAACAGCAGGGAGCTGCTCAGGAGACAGGCTTACAGAGGGATATTTTGAGGGAAGTTTACAATGGATGAGACTTCCAGGATGGGGATTGCTGAGATTCCAATTCCTGACCTTCAGGCAAGTTCAGGGATTGGTGTGGTTTCATGCTTAGGAATTGGTAGGTTTTGGTAGGTTTTCAAATCTGGAAATGGGCTTGGAACTTTTACCTTAAAAATGTATACCCCTATACTTCTCTAATAGTGCAAGCTGACTGAATGAAGTACTGAACTGGGAGGTAGATATCGAGTTTTTGGTTCCCCTTCTATCTCTCTCAGCTTCATATTTGTAACTAGGATGTGAGCTCTCAGCTTTCTGCTCTGGCTCCAATGCCTGCCCCGTTGCTGCCATGTTGTCCCTGCCAGTAGGTCCTTTACCACTCTGAAACTGTAAGTCAAAACAAATTTCTGCTTCAAAGGTTGTGGTGTCTTTTCACAACAACACAGAGGAAAGTATCACCTAAACAGACCCCAAAGGACAAGTTTCTAAAATGCGTTTTGGAAGAAGAAACACCAAGCTTCTTCCCTGAAGGCAATTGTTACTTGACAACTCACCCTGGCTAAGACAAGCCAAACCTCTGGAAAAAGAGTATTCCCCAAAGGTGATTGTAAGGAGCCTTTAGAAGATATCAGCATTTGAATGGTAGCCTGAAGAGGAAGATCCCTGCTCTCCGCTGTGGATAAAGATCCCTCCATTGAGAGAATAGAATAGGAACAAAGTGGCAGAAGAGTCAACTCTGGCTCAGTCTGAGCGCTGTTGCCTTCATTCCCACCTTCCTGAGACATTAGTGCCGCGTGCCCTCATGCTCTGAACTCATGACAGGACTCATGCCCTTTTTTTTCCATTGCAAACACTACCTCAGGCCTTGTACAAACTGAATTATATGAGTTTCCTTTCCTTTTCTTCAGCTTTTTTTCCCTTTCTCTTCAGTTGCAGAAACCAGATCATGGGACTTCTATGCATTGTCAGAGCCTGAACAAACTACTTGCACCTGATTTATTATATGATTCAGCTATATCCACAGTCCTTAGTTTTTCAAGACATGCTCTCATTATGAAGCTGTGGCTTCTAGAAGCCATGACCATGCTTTTTTGCCTCAGCCTCCTTAGTGGTGGGATAGATATATGGTACTTCGATTAGCTTAGTTCATGGCATTTCTTGACTTCCTTAACTAGCATGTAAGTTCTGTTTTCTGGTGCCTGATACTTCATTATAGCGGCTGATTTTTTTTATTAAATTTTTAAAATAATACCAATCTAAATTCCCACTCCCTCCCTTCCTCCCATTCCCTCCACACACACCCTCTCACCCCAAGCCCCTCTAATGCTAAGAGAGGGTAAGGCCCTTTGCTTTGTGGAAAGTCCAAGGCCCTCCCTACTACATTTAGAGGAAGCAAGGTTTATATCCAAAGAGAATAGGATCCAAAAAAGCCAGTACATGCAGTAGAGATAAATCTCAGTGCCACTCCCAGTGGCCTCTCAGTCTGCCCCAGGCATACAACTGTCAGCCACATTCAGAGGGACTAGTTTGGTCCTATCCTTGTTCCTTCCCAGTCCAGCTGGAGTTGGTGGACGGTATTTTAAAGACGCTCTAGAGGAGTGTAGGGTGAAACCTTACTTAGCAAGCAGGAAGTGTTTCTATAAGTTTTCGTATCTAGTTCTACATCTGCTTCCTGCTAGACCTACATAACATACTAAGGAAAGACTCACAGAGAGACATATGCACTGTGACTAAGAAGATACCCTCAGATCTGTGTGGGTTTTTTAGAAATGTTATTGCATGGGGATACTCTTGATCTAAGGCAAGAGGCACTAAGCTTGCTGTGAAATTGAAATTCATTCTTCTAATGTCTAAGTGTCATCCCTATCTGAACCAATAGGGAAAAAAATGCCAAGACTCAAAAGCTGCATTTTACTCCATCCTGAGCACCAAAAGGGTCATGAAACAGTACCTATGAGATCCAGGTAAGTCACATCAATGAGACAGAGTTTTCAGTGAGAAATGAAAGCTGAGTACCTATGGTGCATTAACAATTGCATGTTCATTTAAGAAAAATAATGCTCATTTAGCACCAATATATACTTGGATGTTGTAAGACTAGAGATGTTATACTGCTCTTATATTTCCACCAAAGCCAAAGATACGATTTTATTAGACGGGTGTTTCTGTTTTTCCTTTTTTAATGCAATGCAAACCAAGGCAAACACACCTATGACCATATATGATCTTTCTCTCTATCTACAGTCCATTCCCAACACAACAGAAAGAGGGGCTTTCTAAATGCACAAATCAGGTTTCAATTTTCCAATACCCATTTCCCCTGTTAGAAAAATCAAACAGAATTTCATGAGTTATACGATCTCATTCATGCCCATGTTTCCAAGCTTCTCTTCTTATGCCAAGATATTTTCTAAATAACATCTTAACTTCTATCTTTCCCTTTGTCTAGGGGTTATAGTAATCTTCATAGAAATTCTCTTTTGTGAATGTTATTCAATCATTCTTTCTTCGGGGCACATTTCTAGCATACCTTTCCTCTCACTACAGTTTCCTGCCTTTCTCTCCAATTTTGTTTTATTACCTTTCTCTGCTCTTTCGCTTTATTGTTTCTGTAATATAAGGACAAATGCAGAGGCATTTGATCTTGAAAAAGACCCTGTTGAAAAATTGTGGGGTAGCTAGCAGTTTAGCTAGGTATCAACTTTTTGTCTCTGGTCTAAGTGTATCTTTTTTTTTCTTTTGGTTTCCGTTTTTTTTTTTTTTTTTTTTTTTGGTTTTGTTTTGGTTTGTTTTTGACACAGTGTTTCTCTGTGTAACAGCCCTGTCTGTCCTGGAACTTGCTTTATAGACCAGGCTGACCTGGATCTCACGGACATCTACCTGCCTCTGCCTGTGACAGAATTATAGGCATGCAAAATTTAGGTGGGTGGAGTAGACAGAACAGAATTTCGGGAGGAAGGAGGCAGGCAGAGAGCTGCCCACCATGAAGCTACCAGGTCAGACATGCTAAATCTTTCCTGGTAAGCCACGGCCTCATGGTGACGTACAGATTATTAGAAATGGGTTGAATCAAGATGTGAGAATTAGCCAATAAGAGGCTAGAGCTAATGGGCCAGGCAGCAATTTAATTAATACAATTTCCGTGTGGTTATTTTGAGGGTCAAGCTAGCCAGGCAGGAAGGAACACAGCCTGCCCCCCTACTACAAGACACCATGTAGCTGCTGCAGGAGAAAGGCACCAGAACCTTACTGGTAAGTCATAACCTCAGGGCGATTCACAGATTAACAGACATGGGTTAATTTAAAATATAAGAGCTATGTAGGTATATGCCTGAGCCTTTGGTCAAATAGTGTTGTAATTAATACAGTTTTGTGTTATTATTTTGGTTCAGAAAGATGGGAAGCAAAAAAGTGTAGTTTCTGTTTACATATAATTTATATTTTTTTATTCACATGATAAAGTTAATACATGAAGAAAACAGTGAAGTACTAAGTCCCTAGGCTAAGTCAGACACAGAATTATGCCTCAACTACTTCTCTTCCAGAGGGCCAAGACACATTTCCTATTTTGTTTTTACATTTTAATTCTTTTTTTTCTGTGTATATGTATGTGGACATGCACATGACATGGAAGAAATGTGGAAGTCACACAATAACTTCTGGGACTGTTTTCTCCTTTCCTCATGTGGGTTCTGGGATCTAACTCAGATTATAATTGTTAGTTGCCAGCTCCTTTGCCCTTTGAGCCATCTCATCTGCCCCATGAATCATTTTATATTACTACCACCATAACTTCCTCAAGCTTCCACATTTACAGAATATTCATCATCACTTCAGGGTGTCTTAGGTATAGCTCTCTGGTAAGCACTTGTGTAGTGTGAGGAAGGCCAAGAATCACTGTCTAATGCCAGCAAAGGATAAACAAAGTTACTGTTATTGTTACGCACATCATGGTTACAGTACCATTTGATCTTCACAAAGGCATCAAGACTGAACAGCTGAGCATTCTTCATAATCCCACAGAGCCTATTAGGATGCTGAGAACCTAAAACATACTTCATAGAGTATTGAAATGTAACAGCATCACTTTTAATATTTTTATTTGTTTGTTTTGAGACACAACATCACTATGAAGTTTAGGATGGCCAAGACTTTAATCCAGAATTCACTATATAAATTAGACTAGCCTAGAATTCATTATTCTCCTGCCTAAATATACCAAGTGCTAGGATTACAGTTATGTGTAATGAACCTGGCTCCCTTTAACATTCTGAATAGCACACAATATGTTAGGATTTATTCAAGTTACTTAGATGTACTATATTATCATTTTGCAGGGAACAATACTACATACAATATTCATACAATTTACCCTGTGAATAAATGGTAGAAATCAATAAATTATTCCCACGTTTAACCCATTCTTGGCATTTATTTGGAAATGGTAAATAAAAAGCTTTATGAAGTTTACAGATATAGTTTAGTAAATGCTTTGTACATTACTGTTTTCACAGATTGCTACTCTTGGCCTTCTTCAGAAAAGATTGTCTTGCAGTGAGCACCAGTGAATACACAAGTCATGGTCAAGGTCAAGATGCTGAGACTAAGTATAGGTAGAAGGCTCATCCACAGACAGACATTGATGCCTTTCTAAAACTCAGGAAATATTGCAGGAAAAGAGACACCAAATATCTGAAGATAAGAACAGTTCGCTGAAGTGCTATCTTCTAGGGATGACACTGCTATTGCAGTCATGATCCCACGTCAGGTGTAATTGCTTACACTTGGCCTGTACAAGACAAAAAATGTCATCAATAAAACATATATATGTATGTATATATATATATATATATATATATATATATCATCACTATAAGTCTTTAAAAGTTTCTAGAAACTCCCTCTCACAACACTGTGAAGATGTCAACCAGCATTACATAAAGATAATTGTCAAAATGTCATGGTATGGGTGAGTGTACCTTGTGGCTGGTGACCTTCAAATTCACTTGTAGGTACTCATTTCAACTGTCAACTTCTGATCACTAAATGAGTGCTACTATCAAGGCTACTGAAAAGAACTCTGATGTTCCAATATTGTGTTGTCTGTTACTAAGAAAATCTATGAATGGCTATGGATCATTACACCAAATTTAATTGATTTCTTTTCTCAAAACCATCCATGCATCTTAGCCCTGGCCAGTGTGCTTACGCTGTCTGTCTACATGCCAAAATTTGGCTTTACAAATACGCATGAGATGTGTGGCCTACTTTCAATATCTTTCCATTGGAGAGTCATTTTCCCAAAATTTTTTACCTAGGAAAATAATGTCATGATATTTTTTTGATTAAGAAATCATCCAAAAAGGTTTTGAGTAATCCTCAACAATAGCAATCATCCCCCAAGACAAAATGCTGCCAGCAACATTTCTGCATCATATACAGTTAAAATCGGATGGATTATTCTTAAATAATTTACTAATGAATCATGATGCAGTAAAATAAAAGGTCTATGTAGTGCTATAATTATAAAATCTCTTTTGGTGGGACTATGGCCATGAACTTAAAAACAAATTGGTATTCCTCCAGTAAAACATGCCATGGTGTACTTGCTCTTCAGGGCTTATACAAATTGTTTCTATTTTAGAAAGTCATGATCTATGCTCAGCAACAAATAGTAGTTCCTTTCAGTTGCACACACAAAAAGAAGCAAATTCATCCAGCTTTAGTCCTGGAAACTTTAGAGAACATAGGTGACAAAAAGAAAGCAGTAGAAAAATTCTGAGAGAACAGTAAAGAGGTCAAAGAAACAAATGTTTAACATTTTAAGACAATAAAGTTTCAGGAATATTTTATTAAGGAAATTGTTACCATCAAGAAGAATGTTGCAAAAATAAGGAAGAAAATAGCATGAAGGAAAGACATTGTGTTCCCCAGTTGGTCTCAGGAGTTGTGTTCTGTACAGAGAAATCCCTGGATAGTCTCAGGAGCAAGTGAAGAACTGAACAAAGATCTGAATACGGTGAAAGTGAAGAATCAGGGATCTTAATTTCTATCAGAAAGAAAGAGTCTAGAAATGCATAAAGCACATGCAAATGTAGATGAACAATTTTTTTTGTCTTACAAGTGAATTCAGAAAGGAGAGGTCTAGAAATGCAGGGTTTATATAAATTTAGATGAAGCTTTTTTAATACTGATTTTCATTCTCGTGTGTGTGTGTGTGTCTGTGTGTGTTTGCAGGCTCTTCTCTTTTGTGTTAAGTTTGAATATAAGAACTGAGAAGAGAAATTGCAAGGGAAAATTCCACCTATTTTTAGCTACTTTGTGTTTTCATGATGTATTGCATATTCTGAGCACTTAAATATTAGTCTTTAGTTTTTCAGTTGTATACTGTAAGAAACCCTCTGAGAATGACATATGACTCCTCTATGGCAATTATTTCCTGTACTTAAGGATGCACAGTAAAAAGGAATTTCACAGTGTCTGGTGTCCATCAAACATCTTCTTTTCTAACTACAATACATACACGTACCTTTAAAGTAACTGTAAAGTAATATCAAGATTTTATTTTTAGGTCTTAGCTAATTTTGACTTATTTTATTTCAAACAGCATTTTAATTTTTAAAGACGTTTATATATTTACAACTGCACATTAAATATTGGATATTATTTCAAATTTTTTTAAATGTTTTATAAGAAGGAAAAACAATTATCAATAAGGAAACACACACACACAACAAATATCTAATTCCACAAATGTGATTCAAAGAATATAAAAATTTTGTCTAATTTTTCAGTATCTTCTTTGGGGTTTACATCTTAGGCAGAAAGAAACAACAATGAAGATATTTCATTGGTAATAATAAGTTAACTAAGCAAGAATGTTAAATTATTAAATTTGGAGAATACATTGTACTTATTATGTTACTTACCCTTGCAGTGAACTAGAAAATGAATGTGGTCATTCCAGACTGGTTAAATTGGAAATGTATTTTATACAGATGTGTCTAATGTAGTTCCCTGGCAGAGGCATACTGCACACAACTTATATTTATAAGTATACAAATCTGGCTTTATATGGCAGCATAGTTCTGTAAAATCAGATTTCTCTCTATATACCTTGTTTTTCATTTTCAGGATGTATTTACCCTCCCTTTATCATTTAAATTATCTTTATTAAAACACTATTTTTTCCAAATCCTCTAGCATTGGTTTCATTTATGGGTAGGCTGGGAGTTGAGAATTAAGACCGGAATTTTAGAATAAACAATGAACAATCTATGTAAACTAAGGGATTCACCATCCTTTATTAGTATTAAGTTGATTTTTTTTCAAACTTCCTATTTCTGCTGCCAACTCAGCTGCAAATGTAGTTCCTTCTTATTCTCTCTTGTATCTTTTTTTCCATGCTAAATCATTTCCCATGCATCTGTTAAAACAGCTCGATAGATTCAGGTGTCAGGCCATTAATATGTTTTTAGCTGTTTTCACTACATCAATCTAGACATAAAGACAAAAGAAGTTAATCTAGATAATCTCCTTTACTTCCATTCTGGGATATGTGTTTGTCTGCTATAATTATTACAATCATTTCAGTGTATTCATTTAAAAATAAATATTGATGTGCTAAAGGAGTGTAGTAAATAGGTATAACATTAGGTTTGCACTATCAAATAATTAGTGATACTTCACCAATTCTTTCCATGGCTCTAGTATATTCTCAAAATTAAATTTGTACTCGATTTGTTACCAGTTCAGCCCATGCTCAGGACCTACCACCCACTTTTTTTCTCAAATAAAACTTTATATAATTGATTTTAAAAATACTACCATCTAATGGATCACCCATTTACCGAACAAACTAATAGTACAGATTTCATGTTAAATGAAAGATGATAGCAATATCTAAATAAGAATCCCTCTTTCATATCAGCTTACTTTCATCATATGTGGCACACATATATGCGAAATATAATCTTCATCTTTTGAATTCCTTCTCACATATTTTTATAGAAAATCTCTTTAAGGAGAGCAAAATAACATTCTGAGTTCACACTTATATATGACTCTATTTTAAATTTCAGGCCAGAATCTGGCTTCATCTTCTCTTGTTTGTCTCTATCACCAACAGGTTTCTCCTATACTTCAGAATGATATTTGAACCTCAAGGCTACACTTGGCGTGCAACTACTCAATCTTGTTTGGTTCAGTCCAGTGTCGTTTGTGTGTTTGTCTTATGAACTTTGAGAGGAAAATAATGTGTAGCCATAAAGTTTCCTCTCAATAACTTTAGGTTGGCACAAAAAGTTATATAGAACTCTGCATAAAGTATCTGGCAAATCGGCAGTAAGTCTTTTTTTTTTTTTTTTTTTTTTTTTTTTTTTTTTTTTTTTTAGTCCTTGTCATAAATAAAAAGTGAAGGGTATTTTTCAAAACTTTTTTCCTTTTTTGATTTTTTTTTACTTTATCTGCTTTGGTGTTTTGCCAAGGGTGTTGGGTAGCCTGGAACTGGAGCTACAGACAGTTGTGAGCAGCAACATGGGTGCTGGAAATTGAACCTGGGTCTTCTGGAAGAGCAGTCAGTGCTCCCAGCTGCAGAGCCATCTCTCCAGCCTCCTTTTTGTTGTTTGTTTTTTGCTTTTGTTTTTACTTCCATTTATTCTTTGAAGATATCATACATGTATACAATGAATCTTGACTGTACCCATCTCACACTATATCCTTCAGACCCTTCCTCCTTAGGATCTCTATTACAGCTCCCTCCAATCTTCCATTCCTTATTTAGTTAAACTCATTGAGTCCAATTAATGCACACAGGCACAGGAGGCATCCACAGGTTTCTATCTCTCTGGCTCTCTCTCTGCCTTTTTGTCTTTCTGTCTCTGTCTCCATCTTCCCCTCACTCCCTCTCTCCCTCTATCTGTGTCTTCTGACTCTTTGCCACATGATGATGTTGTAAGGACTTTGCTATATATGAGACTGTATTGTCACCTTTCTTATTGCTCTAATGAAATATTTGACAAAACCAACTTAAGGAAGATTTATTAAGATCTATGTGTTTTCAAGGGCAGGAAAGAAAAGCAGCATAAACTTGAGAGAACTTGTCACACTGTACCTGTAATCAGAAATCAGAGTATAATAGATGTTGGTGTGGCAATGCCAAGCGTCCCAGAGCTGCTGCTTGACAAAGATCACAGTGCTCAGCTGAATTGGATTGACCCTCACTGCCCTTGCTGGAAGTTACCGCACAATTCTTGCCTATGTCTTTGACATGTTTAATGTGTAAACTCCTTGCTGTTAAGGATCCATCACCAAAGGCAAGAACTGGGACAATGTAACAATTCATGTGAAAGCTGATGTTGAGAATAAACTTACGGTGATTGCCTGGGAGGACTAGCTGTATAAGAATTGAGTCTTCTAGAGAAATTATTACTTAAATGGTACTAATGAGATATAAGATCTGGAACAAAGCATTTAGAAGAAAAACTTAGGGAAATTTTAGAAGCTGAGCCACATGATGGCCACCATGGCTCCTTTGGTTTTCATCTCCACCTGTAGCATACTAGGGAAACTTTCAATGTTTGTACAATTTAGGGATATTGGATTGATAGAAAATTTCTTTTGAATCATTTCTGCCTTTTCCAAGGAATACTATTTCTAAGCTTTCCCAGGACTGTCCTGAACATACTATTCCCCTGCTTTAGGGAGACCTCCTTATCTATGAGCAGGTCTTCTCTACACTTCAGAGGTTGTGACACACATAAGGAAGATAAAGGTCTCCTGATAAGGTATGAGACATTCTTGAAACAACTGTCCCTGTACAGGAACAAAATAATCAAAATAAAGAAAAAAATTAAAATGTCAAGAAGATTCAGTGGGCTAGAGGAGTTGGCCAAAGATCAGACTGCAAGCCTCTTCCCACTATAAACTCAGGCAATTTCGTAGCATATACAGCAACAAAGTTAGATTAGCTAAAGTTACCTCTGCCCTACACAGAGACTCAGATTAATGGGCAAAGAATGGTGTAGAAAGATTGTAAAGGAATGAGATGTCAGGAACTTTGTTTCTTAGAAAAGTTAGCACATGCAGAGCCACTGTGGTGTCATATGACCAAGAAACAACAGATTACACCAATTTTATAAAGATATAAAATATAAGCATTGTATGATGCCAGAATTTGAATAACATCTGCAGTAGCTTTGGCCTGAGGATTTTTGTGTGCACTATAACCATTAAGAATTAATAATACACTGCTTCGGACATGGCACTTGGCCCAGGCAGGCTTGAAGATTTAGCTTTGGTCTAGTGTCCTTGAAGCAACCAGAGCTACCAGCCTGAGGACAGGCTGTCTGTCATATGCTTCTAGAGCCTTAAAAACTTAAGTTATGGGGTTAATGAGGAACAATGATAACTCTTATTATTCCTGATGTCAAAACTCGAGGGAAAATAATTGGAAATGATAACTCTATTTTGTCATGGGTTATCAATGATGACTAAAAGATAAGCAAAGGGAAGTTAAACACATGTCCAAAAACAAAAATGATGTCATCTATGTTTTGGAACAACATAAATCTATCCCTACTTACTGAATTCTGTATATAAAAAAAGAAGCATTCAGGCTGCTAGTGAGTCAGGTTGCAATATTCTTACAACTACCATGGCCTGACTCACTTGCTTCCTCACCAACTCCTTACATCCTCTGCCGGGTGGGACCTTGCCACCCTTGGGGACAACTCCTAGCATTGGTGCTCAGCTTATTTTCTCTTCTTTAATCAATCCAAGACCCACTAGAATGTGATGCTGTCCTATTTGTGGGTCATACCATGTCATCTAACTATTCTAGAAACTTCCTCACAGACATAATCAGATGTTTGCATCCGGTGTGATTCCAAATTATTTCAAGCTGATGATCAAGATTAACCAGTACAAGTCAATAAACCTCAATTATGGGACCCTTTCCTCCAGAAATATATTCAGTAAATATCTGCTTTTTAGTCTATAGAATTGTAGCACAACAGTAAAAAGCAGACCAAGACATTTCCTTAATGTCTTGACTGGCACAAATATCAGTGTGAGTGGAGTAGGTTAACTGGAAGAAAATGCTTCAGGAGGTAGGAAGGGGTCTCAGCATTAAAGCACTAGTCATACAATCATGACGACCAGATGCCCAGAATTATTACAAAAGCTAGGCTTTGTTGCACACATCTGTAATCCTATAACAAAATAGAAAGCAAAGACAGGGGAATCTCCAGGAGCCCGTGGGACAAGACAAAATGGCATATACTCTAGTGAACAAAACAATACCTTGTCTCAAACATGATTGAAGGTGATCAAACCAACACTTAAGATTCTATTCTGAAACATGCTCTATGATACACACACACACACACACACACACACACACACACACACACACACGCAAGGATAACAATAGAAACATTTTGGGAGGATAATATTGACGAATATATCAATAAAAGATTCCAAAACCTTGTAGGGTCATCTTACATAATATGAATTACAGAAATTACAGAGAGTGGCTGAATGCTAAATGTATCATATCATCCATATTTATGAAATTATTCTGACTGCTTTTATGATAGATAAAATTTTGAACAGGGCTCAAAATTGGAAGGTAAATCATTTTATTATGATTGAAATTCAGATTGAAGGTAAGTAGCCAAACAGATTAGGCTACCACCAGCACAAATTGTTAAAAAACACTACTTCCTAGAAATATTTTGGAGAGTGTAAAGCCAACAGGCTATACTAATTCATTTGATATGGGATATACAAGATAATTCAGGGTTGATTCTAGAGTGTTTCCCTAAGAAAATTAAGAAATAAGAATAATTGGTACAAAAAGAAGAAATGTGTTCAATGGGAATGTGGCAGAGTCCATGTGCATTTTTCAAATGCATAGAGGTAGAGGACCTCATGCATACCATGCAGGATCGCCATAGGTGCATGGTCAGATTGGTAATGAGATTAATGTGATACATAATGATTAATACAAAAGTCAGCTTTTAGCCATAACAAAGGAATGCTTAAATGCCCACTGAAGACTCTGTGATTTATAAAGTGAAGAAAAGAAAGAGGTAAAAGTTGTTCAGCACACCTGTGCAAGCAAATTTAACCAAGTTTTTTTTTTTCAGAAGCTTTGGAATTTTGCAAATACCATGACAAAGCTAAAAGACTCAGCATTCTGCGGCAAGAGCTTATCCCTGGGCTCCTGAAGCAGCTTGGCATAATTTAAAATAATGAAGAAGGTGGCTGTGAGCCAACTTGGTATGTAGCAATCAAAAATTCAGCGACTCATTTTGAGGAAGGGTGTGATACAGACTGTGATATGGCAAGGATGAAGTTACAGATGGCGATGAAACTTCAAAGAACATACAAGTGTTAAAGTACTGTGAAGAAGCACAATATAGAGCTTGCAGAGGGTTATGAGCAAGGAAGTTTTAATGTAATGCTAATTTCACTGTACCCATCTCTGGTGTTTATGTAAAAGTATGTGATTTCTCCACAGTACCACATTTTATAAGTGGAGGAAATGTGTCCTGTATTATATCAAATCATGTGGATCCGGTAAAATACTAAATGTCTGTACCTTTCTCTTTTCCTGTATGTCAGCACACTGATTGGACTGATCAACAAGATTGGTTCTTCCTTTACATCCTGCCAAGGGTTAACAACCTTTCTTAGAAGTGAGCAGTGAACAGCAGATAAAGCATCATAGAAATGGTAAAAAAATATAGTCAGATAATAGCAAGCTTTGAGTAACAGAATATCAGGTAATATGTATAGAAACAAACAAACAAAGCAACCAGTATAATGAGAAAGGCATTGTTGTTTCCTTATTCAACAGGAAAATGCAGACTAAAACTACTAAAAACTCATCAGAAAGGCCATCATCAGAGACACAAATGAAAACAAATGCTCGCATGGATGTTAGGATAAAATCAATCCTTATACATTGCTAGTAAGAATATACAACCATTGAAGATACCGTGTAATCAGTCCGGAGATTTTTAAGATTAGAAACAAAACTAGCCGATGACTCACTTATATCTCTCCTAGTCACATACCCAATGGCATTAGTCCTAGTTCAATGACTTTTTTTCATCCATGTTTATTGCTACTTTAATCACAATAACTAGGAGATGGAGTCAACATAAATGTCCATCAGCTGATAACTAGGTAAAGAAAATATTCTAGTTTCAAACAATGAAATTTTATTACTAAATTTTAAGACATAGATAAATAGGTGGGACTAGGAAAAAAATTGTATGGGGTGACATAACCCAGACCCAAGGGAGCAAAAGGTATGTTCTCTTTTATATGTCGATCCTGCTTCATATATTTTGTTTGGTATATTTAACTTTGAATATAAGACCAGGAAGTAAGAGTAAGCATTAAGAGACTGTATCATCAAGATGATAGCATATAAAAAACTTGAAGCAGAGGGGGAAATACTAGGTGTAGAAAGTTTTAATCAGTGAGAATAGTAGGGTTGTGGAGAGTAATGGAGTAGGTTAACCAAATAAAGTGTGCATGAAAGAAATAATCACATCTGTTATTAAGCAATTTGATTTAAAAATATAATTGGAAAGGACACTATAACATACATGATATTTAACTGAAATGGGAATAAGGATCTTGAAGATGAGGGTTCAACGTATGGATTACCAAAAACTATGGATGTATGGAAAACACTTATAGGAGTTTAATATTTTGCAAGCTTATTTAAAAGTATAATTTTTTAAGAAAAACAGTTTGGGAGATATTGCTTCTCCCAGAAAACATGGGTTATTAATGAAAATCTCAATGCCAGGCTTGAAATACTTTCCTATAAACCACCAGTCAAGGAGACCTCAAAGTCCCCAAAACAATATAACTAATTATAATTCTTGGTTGCCTACCATAACTAAATCATAAGTATCTATTGATGAAGGCAGTACATATAGTGTTCCATATGTATATTCTATAACTATATCGCTTAGCTTTCATATTAATGGAAGTATCTATGTGGATGACTGAAGAAAAAAATATCAGTGGTATTTACAAAACCTGAATAGTATATGCTACAATACTGACCTGCCAGGCAAGATGTGCCTGTGGAGGCAGAAAAAATGTGAACCTATTTCCACCTTTTCTGATGGTAAGAGAGTTTGGAGGTGATTAAAAATTGTTGACAACAACCAGGGCTACACATCCTGTCTTAAGTTGTGGTTACTTGGTTCTTTTGACATTAAAATAGCATAAGATGGTAGATCCACTCCATCCTGACAGATGGTCAGGATATGCAAGCACACTTCTGCTTCTTCTTTTGTAACAGGAGGCTTGACTAGGGAATGGATACCTTCAAGATACTTGAAGATGTGTCTTTACTGCCTAAATAACAGAATTTTAATGAGTTGATGCCTCAAATTGTTAAAACAATTAACTGTTTGAGTTGTTCTTTGCATCATGTTAAAGAAGCCTTTTGTTGCCTTCTTCCCCCTTTTGTACTGCGGTATAAAAGTGTGTGGAAAATTAAATGCAAGCATTTCAGTATTCACTGGAACTCCCTCCCAATACAGTTCTATGCTTTCTGTTTTATTAATTTTATCCACATCTTTGTTTTCATTACTATTTTTCTGATCCCCACGCCCCTACCCTGACAATAGATATTTTTGTTGAGGCTTACAAATGGCAGCCCAACATGGCACGGGCCCTGATATGTGCCCATTGGAGCAATAGCGGCATTGTTATTATGAAGGTTAAAAAGTGCTTTCGCAATGGAGTTAAAGATGTTCCGTGGATGGTGTTCAGTTGGGAGCTTGGTCCCCAGGCCTGGGAGTTGTATCAGTCTGGACTCCAAATCCCAGCATGCCAGGTCCTGACCCCTCCCACAGAGTATTTAAGTGAACTCCCAAAGGAGAATCATGGGGTCTCTTTCCTCTCCCCCGGTGGTGTATTTGCGGCCTCTCGGTTCCCCTGGGGGACACCCAAGAAAGCAGGAATCCCATTAAACCCGAATATTTCCTAATTTGGCTTGTTGTGATTTGGCTTGATTGGGATTTTTGCGTCAGCAGAGAGCTATCGTTAGGAAAAATTCTTAACAGAAGGAATTAAAATTATTCTTTGTACTGTAAATCTGATTAAGAAAAAAAAACAAATAAAATATAAACAAAATCAAAAAACCTTCTACCTGAAGAGGTCCTAAAGGGGACATTTATTGTTCTGCTAAATGGACATGTTGTCAATGTCAAGTTGAGAGCATAGGCCCCAGCCCCTTGCATCTATCCCAGGCTTGGTCTGGACTCCAAATTCCAGCAGACCAGATCCTGACCTCACTCTAGGTGTGGGGTCAGTACCACTCCCCAGGGTATTAAGTGATCCCCCAAAAAAGGAACACTTGGTCTCCCTTTCTTCCTCCCGGTGGTTGCGTTTATGCGGCTTCAGGGCCACCCGAGAGCTCAGAACTTCCGTTAAATATTTCTTAATTTGGCTTGTTTTGATTCAGCTTGATTTGGAATTTTGCGTCGGCAGGGAGCTCGTGTTAGGAAATATTCCTAACAATCAAGTAGCCTTCTTCTAAGAATTTGTGTTTATTCTCATAGATCTGTGTTACTATAATCCTTGGACAAGAATTTTATTTTTGCAAGGGGCAAGAGTTAATGCATATTCATAACTAGTCAAAAAGTTAAGAATATATGACTGTAAGTATTCTGTCTTAAATAATGCGTCTGTATCAATTTCCTCACCTAAGATGAAGGAAGAATTTCCAAACATGGGGAGAAGAGAATATAAAAATCATGGGCTGGAGAGAAGGTTCAGTCTCTAAAGGGTGGGCTGTCAATGTCAAGAGTCAGAGGACAGGGAGGAATAATATTAAATGTTCTCTTTTAGATCTGGCATAGGTATTACAATCATGAACTCCAAGAATCTACAGTTAGCTTCAGAAAATTCATGCAAGATCAGTTTCAGCATGTATCGGGGAAAATACCTGAGGTTTCATTCCTAGCAGTGTTGCTACTGGTAGTTTCTGACTTTTGGAAGAGGACTCATTTTCTATAGGAATGCGGCCACTGGTAGATTCAACGTGTTTCCTGGGAGATAACCATTGCTCCTTTGCATGTTGGCAGTAGGCTTAAAGAAAGAAAAGAATAAGAGGTGAAATTGGAAGAGAAACATGTTGAGAGGGGCTGGGGCATACTTGGAGGGGCAATGGAAGATATATACCATCAAAATGGATGCATTTATACATTTCTCAGAGGATAAAATTTTATTAAAATATAGTCATTGTAGAAGTTTAGTTTTCAAGGTCTTCTAAATTTCAGAAACGCATCTGTTCATCTCTAGAGCTGAAATTCTATAGTAACAGGGTAGAGGCATTCTTTGGCCAGCTCCATGGAAGTTTGCACTCTGAGGATGGAGAAATATGAGGGCAGTAAACATTAACATGCCTTACGAGGTTAAGTTGTTCTCACAATTTCTTTATCTTGCAGAGGGATTGTGTCTCCTAACTCAGTTGTTTCCCTCAGTCCATTTTCGTCACCATTTCTGTGCATTCGGATGCAAATCTTCCCTGAGCCTATCAGTAACTATCTACAGTTCCCTGCTCACAAACCCCTCGCTTCTATCCCCACCATTTCAACCGTCTTCAACTGAGAGCAGGGCTGTCACCTTCCAAAGGACATCTACAGAAATTGATGGGTTGATTTCTTTCAACTCTTCCCCTTTAGACAGAGTTCTCTGTCAGAAGGGGCAGGCGGGCCTCTGTATTCAGCACCACAGTGGAATCTTCGTGCTTTTACCCACTTCCAATTTCCATATAAACTCTCTACCCTGGCCTGTGTTGTTATTGTGCTGGATCTCCTCAAACCACCGTAATGCTAGCCAGGTCGGCTCCGTGACTGTATCAAGATGGTAATCATTGGATTTTTCTCAGATGCTTCATTTGTCTTCAGCTAAGACAAGGTTCCAGAGAGCCTGGATACTATGGAAACAGATTTATATAAATGCTTATACAAGAAATGCATCCTGTCCGAAGAGCTCTCAATTGGTTACACAGTAAATTTTTAGGCTTAATCTCCTTCAAATAATCACACTGGAAATGTGTGTTGTCAGACCATGCATTTTTTTAAGTGCCCTTTCTATATCTTAATACATTAGCCATCACAAACAATGGGAAACGTCACTTCTGAGAGCTGGTTGACAAAATTTTACTCAATACATCACATCTCATTTTAAATCATTAATTTTAGCAATATGATTTTTAAGATAGATAAAATTAGGTAAAAATTATCTCTGTATTTCCTACTATGACTTAACATATTTAGGGAACTTATTGAATTACCACAAATTTAGGATTGAGGAGATAGATCTATTCTGTTGTGATAATTAAAACAATATACAGATCCATTTATATCTGTTGACTCATTCATTGCTGATTTTTATAAGAATTTAATGAGTACAGAGTACTCATTAGCAGTGAGGGTGAAAGTTTGAATGAAACCTTATTATTCATCCTCACAGATGAAAAGTAGAGGATCCATTTTTAAGTAAGGATATAATGACATGTAAAATTCTGAATATATTCCTTAAGGATTTAATCATTTATTTCTAAAATATATACCATAAATTTCAATTTACAGTAAGTTTCAACAGCCCCCTGAATACCAATAATTATAAAAGTGACATATAGGTTTTACCAAGGTAAAATATAATATGCTAAAATTTAACATTGAATCAAAATCATTAAATGACTAGATAGATTTTCTTTGCCCCAAAGTGGAAATTGAGATAATGAGAACTACCACCAGGGCTAGAATCTCAAGATGGTAACCCAGGACCCAAATTGCCCTTAAATCACAGAAAATCAGAATATGACCCAGTTTTTTTCAGTATGAGCATTTATTTGATATTGCTATATTTTCATCATCCCCCACGATATTGAATATTACCAATAAACATTTAGAATTTTAAAATATCAGTTAAAAACTCTTTATTTTTAAAATAATGACTATGTACCTATAAGTTAGAGTGAGAAAAAGAAATATTCCTTAGCATATACCTCCATTTTCAAGCACAAAACTAGCTGTAGGCTCAAAACTGGTTCTAGCAACTTAATGGCATCTTATACATAAATAGCGATAAAATATTTATTAAGTATAAAATAAAAAAATAGCATTCAACTTCTGGGTGGTTATAGTGCTCATTTTCTTGAAGAAAAACTCTTTGATGTGGAAAGAACTGTCAATGCCACTATATATAGCAATATGAGGAATAAAAAGTATGCTGGAGAAGGAAATTTGTAAAATTTGACCATTCTTAGACCAAGCCTTCTATGGAATTAGCAAATAGAAGTCTGATGTAAATTTCCAAGCAATGGAAGAGAGGGGAAATCTCATGTCTTTTTGGTAAAAGTATAAAAATAATCTACATGTAATCTCATCAAGAATAGATGTGGGAAAAATAATAAATTGGCTAGCAAACACTTAAATATTTCAAATCTTAAAGATCAGTCAGGATTGCCAGACAGTGATGGCACATGTCTTTTATTCCAGCACTTGGGAGGCAGAGGCAAACGGATCTCTGTGAGTTCGAGGCCAGCCTGGTCTACAAGAGCTAGTTCCAGGACAGGCTCCAAAGCTACCAAGAAAACCTGTTTTGAAAAAACAAAAACAACACAACACAACAACAACAACAAATGATCAGTCAGAACTCCACTTTGTTTCTCCCCAAACCAACCAGCCAGAATAACTACCTAAGATTCCGAACTTCTCGCTAGTGGCCAATCCATCAGACTTTCCACCAGAAATAGCATTTTCTGGAATGACACAAAGTAGCACTCACTTCTGTCAACATTTATCCTCTCCACATAACTTTTCATTAATACTCTGGTTGTTGTCCTTTGTTACAAAATTATGTTTCATCATATTCAAATCTTGTTGCAATGTAAAACTTAAAAGAATTGCATACCAATACCACCATGTGATAACTAACAAGGCCTAGCATTTTATAAACATCTTCAGAGATTAAAATATATTTCACCTCCGTTGTCTCATATATTGTAGTGTTTTTCACTATTTATTCATGCTACAGTTTTCCAAAGATTAGGAATCTCCAGCTAAATCATATCTCCTGACTTGCATATAGTCTCAAAGTCATGTAGGGAAGTTATAAAACTGACAGGCTGGTGGAGCTCCCAGAATGAACCTCAACTTGGTTTGTCATCGTTTCTATTGCTTTCTCCAGAGCAAGACTCTTTTGGTACACTAATGGCAGTAATTCCAAATAGCACAGTTATCCCTCCCAACCTGAATGCTACGAGAGTCATCTTACATCTTTCAAGTTCTTTTTCATCCGTATCCTCCTCACAATGATTAAACAATGTTTTGTTTTCTCTCACACTAATTTTTATTACCAAAATTACCCTTGAAAGTGATAGTGTGTTTTTGTTGTTGAGTGATTTCTGAGAAATAATCCATAAGCCATTTCTTTTGACTTATCCATATTGCATTTGCCTCTGTTTTCTAAATGATGTACTGATATAGGTATTTTTATTATATCAACTTTAGAAAATTGCTACTTAATTCTGTTGAGAAATTTATGGTTTCAGTTTCTATAAAATGTTACTTTTCCTTACACACACACACACACACACACACACACACACACAATCATTCTTATTGCCAATGAAATCATATTGTGCCAGCTGTGACTTGCACAGTTTCAATATTGACCTGACTAGGGTGATAGGAGAAAGAAGAAATGGCAAACACATATACAGAAAAGCTGAGATGAGGTGGAAACGATGGGTTTGATGGAGATACACTAACTGCAGCTCAGAAATTCAGTGTGTTTATTAAATAAAGTGTGCACAAGGAAGAGGCATGTTGGCTAATCTTATTAGGAGTTCTCTGTAGGGAAGCAGTCTTAGGTTGCAGTCTTCTGAGAGGAGGATGCTTACGTTCATAGTTTCAGTATGCACTGATTTTAGCTAGCATTCAAAATCATTTGCAAACATTGGTACTCAAACCAAGGTAAGGTGTGTTGCCATTCCCATGGATCTGAGCCATTGGTGTCGTTAACATAGCTATGGTCAGGTCAATTGTAGGCATCCACTCAGGACTTCACTTGATTCTAATGTATCTTTATCTTGAATAAAATCTGTTATTAACTGAACGAATGTTGTTTATATCCAAACAAACCAACTCAGTAGTTATTTTTCTCCTGAGGATTTTTGGTTGAGATTTTTAAAAAACATTCCCACATTTAACACAATGATAAATTTCTTCTGCTTTGTACAGCATCAAGAATATTGAATAATTTTCTATTTTTATTATTTGTTTGCTCTACATTTATTTATTTTGTATCATTTCCACAGAGTCTATGCCCAACTCTTCCAGTTTCATTTCATAAATACTAAATTGTGTTCTTGCTATCCTAGATCTCCTTACTCAATGGATATTTGTTTGTCTTCAACGAATCACATATTTCCTCTTGATTTTGTTTATTGATTTGTTTCGCATCTTTGTTTGTTTTTTAAGATAGAATCCAATGGATCAAAGATTGATTTCAAACTCTGTGTGACTGATAATATTCTTGAAATTCTGATCCTCCAGCTTCTACCTCCCAAATACAAGGATGACAAGCTTATAGGCATTATGATATACAGTGCTTGTGTCCAAATCAAGGGATTCATACGTTATAAATGAGCACTGTGCCAATGAACCATAATCCATCCCCTTTTCTTGGTTTAAAAATCACATTTGGATATATTGTATCTTCCACCAATACATAGAAAAGCCCTGGGAATGATTACCTGTGGTTTCCATGTCTGAGCATGAATCCTAAAACACAATTAATTCTGGGCATAGATTTAAAAACATCAGGCAAATACAGATGTTTTTCCTTTGTAATGAGTTCAAGCTAAAACATAGGAACTTTAGAAGCCTTAAATTTAGAAAAGGAGTTTAGAAAACAGGTGTTGAGGTGGGTACTTTTCAAACTTTTTCCTAGATTTTTCAGGTCTGCAGAGACAAGGGGGTAAGTTTTAGGATAAGACAAGTTGAAGGTTATAGTGAGATTCTTAAACCTCCACATAAAGCAAAGAATACTGTATGCCTGGCTGTTTATGACATGGGAAACTAGAAAAATTTAGAACACCTCAAGGCTGGATCATGAAATTTTAGCCAGGCTCAGATAGGAGTTAACGTCTCTAGGAATTTCTGAGACAGAATATTGAACAGTTGTTCTATTTGATTAGGGTTCCAAAAATTGTTCCAGGATAAATCAATAATTAAGTTCTTCCCAGGTCTGTGGTAGTTCTGGGTATTGGGAAAAATAAATAATTAATAATAAAGCTCCATAAAGAGTCAGCAGAAAATATTATGATGGAAGTATAACTTTAAGAATGCAAAGGAATAAAAACGTTCTCCTAACTTCTGGGATACAAGCTGGCACATAACTCTAAAATCATGGGAAAAAGAACAAGGTAAAAATACAAATCTAGATGACTTTTAGAAAAAGTCAAGACTAAGCATCAAAATGTGATGAAGCTGAGGAAATGGTTATGATGAGAGCAGATTTATATAAATTCCTTTATTTATGAAAACAATAACTGTTAGAAATGGCAAGGATAAATACTCATACTGAAAATTCCAGGGAAGCTTGGAAATGAGAAGATGCTGTTTGCTTTAGGTTTGTTATCTTATTTATATTCCCATTGCTGTGATAAAACACCACCAACTTTTTAATGAAAGTGTTTAATTAAAACTTAAAGTTTGAGAGGTTTAGCAATTTATTTTCTTCAAGGCAGGTAGCATGGCAGTAGGAGTTGGGGTTGAGCCATGGTGCTTGAACAGAAGCGATGAGCCCATATCCAATCCACAAACAGGAAAATAGCACACTAGGGATGATAGGGAGCTTTGAATCCTTAACCCCAACTCCTACACACACCCAGTGACACACTTTGCCTAATAAGGAAGACCACGCCTCCTAATTCTTTTCAAATAGTTCTACCAATGGGGGAACAAGTATTCAAGCATATAAATTTAAAGAGTCCATTCTCATTCAAAGCACCATAGTTGTCATGGGGGTAACTGTACAGAACAGATTATGCAGTGTGATTCAAATTAAAGTTCCTAATAGAATATGATGTAGGCACAAAGGTTTATATCATTTAAAAAACTTTGGAGTAGGAACTTTAAGAATCTCTTTGCCTTGCTTTGGCACAAGGAAGAAAGAGTAGAATCAACCAGTTGTCTGACAAGCACTGTGCCTAGAATACTGAAGCCCTTCTCTGTATCCTAAACACAAAATGAAACTCATCTTCAGTGTGATGTGAACAAGGTCAGAGAGAGGTGGAGGAATTCCCTAGATAATTGCACTCCCTTCTCCAAATGAAAGCAGGGAGAGAGACCTAAGCTAATTTTTTTTTAAAACTAAGGGCACATTTTCATTCACCAGATAATAAAAGAGTATAATATATGTTTAATATATAGTATTTTATGTTTTTCTTTTAAACATTTTATTTCCAATGTCTGCATGTTCCACAGTCTCTAGAGAATTACATTGGAGGTCTCAGGTCTGAATTTAAAAGTGCTTTGGTCTTATTGAAACTGATTTTATATGCTGCTATCTATTGCTTTCTGATTTTCTACTATGTTATTTTATAGAAAATAATGCAAATATTATAAACTCTTACATTAATGGAAGACCTTCGATAAGCTTTTCACTAATTAATGTGGCTTTGGCACAGGGTAGGTCCCCAGTCAATAAATAATAAGTAAATAGACCTGATAACCTTGTCATTTTCAATTCTACAATTTCAACTGAGGCAACATTAAAAGGTTATATAATATTGCACAAATAGTACCAAAGTCAGAATCAAATTGCAGAAGTAATGCAAACATTTTTTTTTTCTTGGCATGAGACTGATGTTCCTAAGTTTGAGTCATGATCTGTTCTGGAGACCTAAAACTAGTGTAATTGGTCAGAAATGACTTTTTTTTTCCAGTGGTATTGAAATTGAAGAATGGTAGAGCATATGTACCACAGACAACAGCCCAGAATAATACAATATAGGCTAGAAAATAAGTCAAAGTAAGCAAAAGAAAAGGTACTATATCAAACATAATAAGGCTTAAGGGATGTTCTGATAAACTTCTATATACATTAGGTTAATGAGGAAAAATATTTGTATTGCTTTAGGTCTTAGCAGAAAATGTTAGAAAACAACTACAATAGGTCATTTGTTTACACTAATTGCTCTTTAACATTTTCAAGAAGAAAATAACCTCTTTTACCCTAGATTACTAGATTGTCTCTTCGCTTGAACTGGGTTAAACTTGTTTTTTCATGGTCATAAGATGTTCTTCATTAAAAACAATAACAAACAGTAATAGAGGTGACCTATTCTTAGACTTACTGGTTGTGTTCTCCGTGCTCGCTCAAGCCCTCATCTGGCCGCATCACTTCCTTCCCAGCTTGCAGACTTCAAGGGGAAATTTGTTACAGCAGCCTCAAAAGATCTGCTTGGGATTGCATTCTTTTTGATAGAAGTAACCATTTTAGAAATTGCAACAGTGTTTGAAATTGGGAGTCTCATATGGAATGCTATAATTGTACTATTTATTTATCTCTCTGTAATTCAATGATGCGTTGTTTCAAATGTTTGTAATTTGGGTGATTTTTACTTTATTTTTTTCAGTTTCAGAAAAAATCTAGCATTATTATATAATCACAACATTCCTCCCTTCCCGTTCTTCCTTCCAAACCATCGTGTGTACCCCTCCCAAATCTCATTCAAATCCATGGTATCTTTTTTGTTTGTTTTTATTTTGGTTTTGGTATCTTTTTTAATCAGTTAATATTGCACACATTATGTGTATGTATAAACATATAAAAGAAGTATGATAGCAATGGGCATGCCAAAGGAGAGCAGGACAAGCCCATAAGACCTCAACTAAAATAGATAGATAGATAGATAGATAGATAGATAGATAGATAGATAGATAGATAGATGGATGGATGGATGGATGGATGGATGGATGGATGGATGGATGAGAGAGGGAGGGAGGGAGGGAGGGAGGGAGGGAGGAAGGAAGGAAGGAAGGAAGGAAGGAAGGAAGGAAGGAAGGAAGGAAGGAAGGAAGAAAACCCATGGGAAACCGAGGAAATCTATAACCAAATATCAATTGTCAACTCCAGATGGTCATTTCCAAATGCATACATAAGGGCAACATTATACAGACTGAGTAGGTTATATCTTTATCTATTTTTTATGTGAATCTTCCATCCCATGACAGACTGTTAGGCAGTTTCACAATCACTATTACTATTATAATCCCTATCTTTTCTACATATATGCAGTGAGAATTTCACTACTTCAGATGTCTGTCAGCGGCAATAGTCTACCTCTTGTCTAGTGGATAGTCTTACCATTGAGAGAATTGAAACAGTGATTGTACTGTAACTTTCACCACAGCATATAAAATTGTTTTCTTGTCCACATCCTTGAGAACACTGATATTTTTCAGATTCTTTTCATTTTTAGTATGAACCGGCTAAGAAATTGATTTTTCAAATTGTTTGTGAGATGTGATCTCTTTCCTGACTTTATATATCCCTTGTTTGTTTTTAATTGCAATAGGGGGTTTGTTTTATTGATTGATAGAAGTCCTTGTGCATTATAAGTACTAATTTTGCCTATGCGTATGACAACTCTACTTTCTAGTTGGTGGCTTGGTTGTGAACTTCATGATAGGTAGGTTCATGGTAGACTATCAATATTATCACTGTGATATACTTTATGAATTGTTATTTATTTTATCTAAAATAATGTCTATGCTAACATTATAAATATAGCATTAACATTGACTTCTAGATTTTTTAAAATCATTTATCCTTTCACATAAACCTTAATATAGAGGAAATGTGTTTTTATCTAGAGATATATGGAATTTGGTACAATTTTATGTCAGGCATTTAGCTTTGAATTGTTTATAGGTTGTCATCACTAATACTGTTAATATTCACATACACTCATATATATGAAAATTCTTATAACTTTATATATTTATTTTTATACTAGTACAAATAAGATCTTAATTAGTTACAACACTGTTTAATGTGCTTTTTCATTAATTGCTGTTATATGCATGCATGCATGCATACACATGCATACAACAATTGCAAATATGTTATATTTCTAACTATAACCTACTTCATCTGCATAATATGACTCATGTATGTTTTCACTGCTGATCATTTGGTATTAGATAACCAATTGGTGTGCTCTTCGTGGGGAAGACTATTTCCCCCACCCTCAATATTGCTTACATGCCTATAGTTCTTTGTGAATGTTGGAGGTATCCTGGGAGAAATCTGATGAATCAGACTTTACATTGACCTTGTTTGTTTAGATCATAAACACTAACCTAGTCATTGTATATTTGGAACATTGTTGCTTGCTTTGTGCTTTGAACTGGTACTTGAATGTCTGCATTTATGTTCTTTTAAAGGTTGTTCCAGCTACAGTAGGACATTTCCATAGTTTTGTTGTTGTTGTTGTTGATCTATTGTTTATCACTCTGACCATCAGATCCACACTGTTCGAATGGCATAAATATTATTCAAAAATTTGCGTTTCCATCAATCACCAAATCTTTTCTTCTTGCAAAGAAATATGATACAAGTGTTATGCAGTCCAGAGTTCATGGAATAGATACTTGAGGAACTAAGATTTAGTTTCAAATTAGCTGTTTTGTACCATTATGTTGTTGATAAATAAATCACTTTCTATTTTTTGGTGGGAGATATTTTTCACTGGACTTTCTATATTTCTTTGTGCTTTCTACAGAAGAAATGATCTGGCAATATTTATAAAACATTGACTGAAGGACAAGTACGCTTTGATGCCCAAAGTAGTGCATTGCTCCAGACAGACAGATACTTACTTTGCCAGGGAGCCCTTCGTTTTTATCCCATTGTAGAGATCTTTACCTCCACTCAAAAAGAGAACTTCATAGTCAGTTATCATATGGAGTTGTTCTGGTAAGACAGATAAAAAGATTTTTACAGAGTAAGTATAGACATGTGTCCTAGTTAGGGTTATTGTCACACAATGAATCCATGACCAAAGCAAATTGATGAGGAAAAGGTTTCTTTGGCTTACGGTTCACTATCACTGTTCATCATCCAAAGAAGTCAGGACAGGGACTCAAATGTGACAGGAACCTGGAGACAACAGCTGATGCAGAGGCAATGAAGAAGTGTTGCTTACTGGCTTTCAACTCATGGCTTGCTCAGCTTGCATATTGGTAGAACTCAGGACCAGCTATGATCCATTGTTCTTGTGTATTCACAGGGCCTGCTTTCACCAACAGACTATACATTTTATAAAGTTAAGAGATACGAATCTCTCCTTTTAATTTAAACGCCAAAGAATTACACAGAGTAATGGAACACATGTGTGATTTGCAATGCATGAAAGAATTAAGAATACAAATGAGGTTGAATGTATGGATCCCATCAATTTTTTTTTTTTTCTGAAAGATTCTTACTCCACAACTTATCCTCAAAATTCTCCTACTCCCTCTGACCCACAAGTGCTGGGACTGTGGGAATAAACCATAATGCCTAGCTTTTTAGTGTCTTTTTTTTCCTTTTTAATGTTCTTTGTCAATCAGTTACTATGAAGACCCTTCACTGATCACCTATAATAACATTCAAAAGAGAAGGAAGTCAGTTTTTAAAAACTGAGAAAGAGAAAGATAAAAGTATCTCTAATTTCAATTCCCAGAACCAGGATGCTACAGAAATAAAAATCAAGATATGATCACTAAAGACTTTCACAAATAAGATCCCCCCTCCCCATCTCTCCCTTCCTTTCTCCCTTCTCCCTCTTCCTCCCTTCCTTCCCCCTCTCTGTCCCTCCCCTCCTCTCTCCTCTTATCTCTCTCTCCCTCTTTCTTTCCCTTTTCTATACCTGTATCAAGTTTTTCTGTCTGTCCCACCAGTCAGCTCCCAACTCATGACAAGGAAACTTATTAATTATGAAAGCTCAACAGATAGCTTAGGCTTGTTTTTAACTTGCTTTTAACAAATTGACCCATTTCTATCAGTCTATGTGCTGCTCTGAGACTTGTTTATCTCATGTTTATACATTCCATCTTGTTATCTGCTTCTTTCCCATCTTCTTATATCTCCATCCTTCTTTCCAGCATCCTCCATGACTGGAAATTCTGTGTAGCAATTGGCTATTCAGCTCTTTATTAAATTAATCAGAGTGACACATCTTCACGGTGTACACAAAGATTATTTAACAATACTCTCCTCTCTCTTCCCAGCTGTGTGTTTGTGTGTATGTTGTCATTCTCATTTTGATTTATTTCATCAGCCTTAAATAAATGGTGTTCTTCACTTTGTCTAGAAACCACTGTTTTTAAGATGATAGAATCTCCAGTTCAGTGGGTGAAATCAACCTTATTAAATGTTGTCAGTGATGTCCCTAACTTTTCTTCATTCTTTTCAAAACTCTGCTTCTTTATGGTGAGCAGAGATTTATTATTGGCATTTCTCATATTTTTCTCAAAGTGTTGTTTAATACTAAAAGCAATGAATATATAGTGATTTAAAGGTCTAAAGACATAGCAGAAAAAGAACTACTGACAAGGATTTTGGAGTCTGAGCAGTGTGCAAAACATTGCAAGTATTTTGGACTGTATGTTCCCATCTACCATTGCTTAAGTCTTAACACTGACTCCAAAATGTCTTGTCTTTTCTATCTAATAGCGCCAAGTCAGATCCACAGTATATTAACTTAGAGAAATTAATTTACACTTTCATTTTCTAGTTTTTCTCTTCTGAGCCTCTTAGCATAAATATATAGTTTTAATCTGGCATGAAGCTTATTTTGTTACTCAAGGCATTATATAGAATTGAATTTTGTGGTTCAGTTTGCTAAACTTGAGGTTGAAAACTAAACATTTCTTGGGGAAAAATGGATAAGAATATCTTACATTTGTTGAACATAGCCAAGAAATTTATTTTTAATAACTGAGCCACAGATGGGATGCCATCTGTCAGCATATGGCTGGCTCTTAAAGCAGTGTTTACATCTGGGGGTATGGCGCTGTCTTTGAGAGTAGAAGCATTGTTGGACTAAACTTGAAGAGGAGTTATTTGAGAATCATGAATATTGTAAACTGCTAAGGATAGAATCAGTGTGTTTATATGCATACAGTTTTCATACATTTGGATGGGTAAAATTAAAGAAAATCTGTCCATCGAAATAATGTGATAAAAATGAAAATAATTATAAATTTTATGTCCCTAGTGGTTTTATCCTCCCTTGATGGACAAAACTGTGATTATGACATGAAAAAATAATTGAGTTTGAGTGTTTTATGCTTTCTGTTTCACTTATAACTCTCCTTGATAATTATAAACATGGTCTTTTAATTTTGATCCTTTAATTTATTCAAAACTTGCTCAAAAGACACATTTCACTCCGTCCATTTTAAAAATTATTGGTATGATTTTATTCTGTTTAATTATGCAAAATTTATCTTAGTTTAAGTTGAGTTTAAAATTTAAAACTTATTAAAAGACTTTTACTATGAAACCACTAAATCAAATTTTATAATGCTTTTTAATATATGCATTAAAATGTAAAACAGTATGCAAAGTCAAGAGCAACACAGCAATTTTGATAAACATGGATATTTTGTAATATTTAAAATATAAAAAATGTGTCCTCAAGCATTTGTTATTTCTCCATGGTGAAAAACATTCACCTTTTTCTTTGATTTTTTTTAAGAGCAGGAGTTCCATGAGAAGAAACCTGCTTAGGTGTCCAAGGACCTGATATTACATGGTCCTAGACTAAGCCAAATAATACCAATCCAATAAATTAATAGAACATTGTAGAGATAAAATAAGAAATAATGATATTTTGCTATACTTATAGATTAGTGCCTTGTTCAACCATCATCAGAGAAGCTTCTTCCTGCATAAATGGGAAAAAATATAAAGATCCATGCCCAGACATTATAGAGAATGGGAGCTCTTGGAGTACTCAGCCTTAAATAGGATCTCTTCCCCCTCTACCCTCAGATCTCAGGGAACCCTGAAGAGGAGATAGAGAGAGTAGCTCCTCTCCATAGAAGATGGAGAACATCAAGAAAACAAGACCCTCTGATGTGGGAGTTCCCTCTGTGTGTTGTGATTACCATTAATGAATAAAGAAACTGCCTTGGCCTGTTGATAGGGCAGGACTTAGGTAGGAAGGGAAGACAGAACTGAATGCTGGGAGGAAGAAGGCAGAGTCAGGGAGATGCCATGGATCCGATGCCAGAGATAGAACCAACAAGCCACCCTCCCTTCTACAGATTTGTGTTCCAACATGTGCTAGCTAAATCCACATAAAACCTGAGTGGGCTTGAAAAGGAATTCTAGACAAAAAAAAAAAAAAAATAGAGTTTAACGCAGCTTCTTGCTGTTTGTTGGCAGTTTGGCACTGTTCCTTTAAGAAAGATTTTCCTGACTCAGCCAGAGAAGAAAAAAAAAAGCAGTGGTTTCAAAATGCTTTCTGGGCTGCTGGCATGAACTCTGACTCATTCAGGCAGGAGGCCTGGCCACAGAGCACTTGAGTTGAGTTGTGAACAGACTGATGCAGCTTGCTTAATGGCAACGTGGACTGTGTGCCTGGAACTGGGGCACTGTGCATGGCTCAGAGGGACAAGCAATACACAAGTAATACTATTTTCCTTCTCAGGCCTTCGGTGGGGTTGAAGATTAGATAATCGTAGTTACTGTACTATTATGATCTAGCCAAGCCATTTTCCATACAAGACTTAGACTTCATAGAATATAATGTTTATTAAAATGTTTAGCACATATTCCTTGCTTAATATTTGTTTATGCTGGTTGTAATAGTAATTATACTTGATATCTGTTCCTAGTGTATATAGTTTTGTACTGGGTTTGGAACTCTCTTATTTAAACAAAAGGGGGAGGTGCTGTGGGAGCAAATTCTGCTCCTTCAAGCAATAGCCTTTAAGATAAAAGCCTACTTGGGCATGGCCTCTTATATTGTAAAAGCAGTTGTAAACGTGCACCCACTCTCTTGCTTCCAGGCCCTGCTTCTGGCTGTTAGAGTCTGTTCCTGTTTGTGCAGAGAACTGTTATCTAGGACAGTGATCTGTAAGTTTTCCCCTCAGATAAATAACCATTTTTTATTATTCATAATTCTGTACTGGTGTGGGATTGTTTTGTGACTTATGTCATCAGCCCTCTAAGTCAACATAAGCAGAGCTCATATGAATTTGCAGAGACTGAAGTAGCATTCTTAGTGCCTGCACAAGTTTGTACTAAGCCCTCTGCACATATATTATAGCTTATATTGGGTTTATAAGTATATAAAGGAGTAGGTCACTGATTCTTAAACCTTCTCTTAGGCTCTTTTTCTTTCATTGGATTTTGGTTTATCTTATTATATTTTATTTTGCTATAGTTTTTATTTTTTTAATTTATTTATTTATTAAGGATTTCTGCCTCCTCCCCGCAACCGCCTCCCATTTCCCTCCCCCTCCCCCGATCAAGTCACCCTCCCTCATCTGCTCGAAGAGCAATCAGGGTTCCCTTACCTGTGGGAAGCCCAAGGACCACCCACCTCCTTCCAGGTCTAGTTAGGTGAGCATCCAAACTGCCTAGGCTCCCGCAAAGCCAGTACGTGCAGTAGGATCAAAAACCCATTGCCATTGTTCTTGAGTTCTCAGTATTCCTCATTGTCCTCTATGTTCAGCTAGTCCAAATTTATCCCATGCTTTTTCAGACCCAGGCCAGCTGGCCTTGGTGAGTTCCCGATAGAACATCCCCATTGTCTCAGTGTGTGGGTGCACTCCTCATGGCCCTGTGTTCCTTGTTCGTGCTCTCTCTCCTTTTGCTCCTGATTTGGACCTTGGGGTTGTAGTCTGGTGCTCCAATGTGGGACTCTGTCTCTGTCTCCATTCATCATCTGATGAAGGTTAATACCCAGGAGGATGTCTATATGTTTTTCTTTGGGTTCACCTTCTTATTTAGCTTCTCTAGGAACATGCATTATAAGCTCAATGTCCTTTATTTATGGCTAGAAACCAAATATGAGTGAGTACATCCCATGTTCCTCTTTTTGGGTCTGGCTTAAATTAATGAATAAATGAATGTATGAAAACCTAGCCACTAGGATAAGATTAACAATTGAACTGTCACATAATTTTTGGGAGAAGAAAAATATTCAGGTTTCTCTAATAAAGTGACACTTGTTATATCAACTACTACAGTATAACCCTCATGTTCAGGAATAGTTGGCCAACATATAATGGACACCAGTTTTTTATGTGTTTTAATTTGGTTACAGGGTTTGAAGGATTCTATTGGTTTTATTTTGCTTTCTTGTTTTTTTGTGGATTTTGTTATTACATTGTATTTTTTATATACATATTTTTTTATTGAAAAAAAGGAAAAAAAGTTTCTGCCTCCTCTAAGCCTCCCATTTCCCTCCCCCTTCTCCCACCCTTCTCTCCCTCCCCCCTCTCATCTCCCCCTCCCTCTCCAGTCCAAAGAGCAGTCAGGGTTCCCTGCCCTGTGGAAAGTCCAAGGTCCTTCCCCCTCCATCCATATCTAGGAAGGTGAACATCCAAACTGGCTAGGCTCCCACAAAGCCAGAACATGAAGTAGGATCAAAACCCTGTGCCATTGTCCTTGGCTTCTCATCGGCCCTCATTGTTCAGATGCTTGTTGAGAAAGAATGTAAAGTTGGGTAAGTCTGGAGGGAAATTAACTGGAAGGGATTGGAAGAAGAGAAGAATATGATCAAATGTATATTTAAGCTTAAAAACGCATTGAAACACTAAATATATAGTAAAACACAGGCATTTACACAAAGAGTGTGTGACACTTTTCCATATTCCATAGTTACACTACTCTAATGAAATGCAAAGGGACCGTCATTGTTATCTCTCTGAAAAGTAGTGTTCCTTGATCAACAGCTTCTACTGGACTCTGGTACTCTCAGCATCTCTGAAAGCACACCATCATTTTAAATTCCACACATGAGTAAATCATACAGTATGTTTCTACTTCTCTGTCTTATTTTAACTAACTTGATAATCTCCAGTTCCACGTGTGTTATTACAAATGGCAGGACTACTACTCACTTTCCTTTCATGACTAACTGGCATTTCCCTGCAAATTTGTACCGTATTTTTGTTAAACCACCTATCACTTTATGGCTATTGTGAATAGACCCGCAATTAAGTCATGAGCTGAGCTGTTTCTTTGACATACTGATTTTATTTCTGGGGGATATATGTGCACTGTTGGGATTGCTAGCCATATGAAAAAAAAAGTGTACATCATACATCTGACAAAAAGTTAATATACAAAGTCTAAAATAAAGCCTGGAATCTCAAAAGTAAATAAAAAATCTTATTAGAAATGAGCAAGAAATATTTGTGAAAATAATGCCAAAGGTGTCGAGCATTCATCACCTTTGAATCAAATATTATGAATCAAAGCATTAGGACTAGTCACTGCACTCCAGAAATAATAGCTAATATCGAAAATACTAAAGATACTAAGCTCTGGTGACCATGTAAAGAACAGGGGAGCACTGCACACTTTTCATAGGAATGTAAATTAGTAGTCATTTTGTAAACTAGTATATAATTATTCAAATAATTAAAATTAGAGCTTCCATATGATCCACTAAAGTTTAATTGCCATAAACATGTAAAGAAGCTGTTTGATTTGCTTGCAATTTACTCCCTAATCAAAAGTAATTTGAGCACATTTTAATGAATACCTTTTTCCTATCACCAATTCAAAACATATGTAAAGTAAGGCATCTCTATTCCTCCATCTACAACAGCTAAAACTCACTGCTAATATTAGGAAATTAGGCAGGTTGCAAAGAAATGTACACACACACACACACACACAAAATAATTAGAAAATGAAAGGCAAGTATCACTTTACATTATGTTTAATATAGCCTATGCATAAAGATTTTTAAATATTATCTCACATCCTAATAATGTTTTGGTTTTTGCATGAAGTTAAATAACTGCAAATAAATTCAGTGAGGTTAATAGGTCTGTTATGGGACCATATACTCTCTCCTATATGATGTTGCTTCCTATAAAATATTGATTATAAATTAGAGAAAGACTAAATGTACTAATGATGAGAGTGAGAAAGAAACCCGCCTTGAAGTAACAGTTTCTATGTATCAGCTAGAATATTAAATTATTAATTACTCTTGTCAAAAATTAAAGAAATAACCAAAATCATACATTTCAAATCTGGTTTGTATTTGTGTTTGGGACATACTAGTCAAAAATTCTTAAAAGTTTCAAAGCTTTAGATCCATTCTCCCTAATATGCATTGATCTGAATAAACTAATATTCACTGTTGAAAAGCCCAACTGGTGCCCTTTCTTTGCTGCCGAAGACTACATCAAGGAAACTGGACGTGGTGAGGAAAGCCAACTTTAGTAAGAAGTTTAAAACACATAGCACAATGCCTATTTTTAAATGCTCCTATACATATTTAAAATACAACTCAAAAATATATAGCAAACCAGGGAAGACCTACTGTGAGAGGCTCCTAAGTATGTGGTGTTCTTCATGGAAGAGCACATTTGGCCGTGGAGATGCTCTGCAATATGCAGAAGCAATACACAGGAAATCAGTCCTACAAGACGCATGTGAAGAACCATGATTTAAGATGGTAGAAAACTCCACAAAAACGTTTTAATAAATGTTCAACATAGTCTAGAGGTTGTGGGAATACCTTCTTATGTAGACTTATGAATGAGATGTAATAAGTGCTGTAGCTATAGGAATTGTAGGAATGTGTGCACATGTATGCACACACTCACACACTTATGTATATAAGCAAGTAGGCAAATTGAAAACTTGAGGTATTTGGTAATTTTATGTCAAATATCTGGGTACATTTTCTTTGACCCTAGTGATTTTCAATAAAGATTTAATGTAATTACAACAATAAGTACCAGAAAACTAACTTTAAATGACAAGTTTTAGGGAAGACGATGGTGACTATCTAAAGAAGACAAAAGCCACTGGACTCACTTTTTTCAGCATCTCCTCTGTGAAAAGAAAAAAAATAAATAAAACATTTCTTACCAACTTATATAAGATGTTCAGTACACACAAACTTAAAACTCTTTCTTCTCATGTACCTTTAAATTGGCAGGTAACCATATGTAGCAATGTGTCTTGTGAGGCCAGAATACTAACTTTCTTTTTAAAAAAATTGTTAGAATGCTCTGTGTGTGTGTGTGTGTGTGTGTGTGTGTGTGTGTGTGTGTGTGCAAATCAACCACACTTACACATGGAACTTCCTAATGTAACTTGTTTCCACCTACCGATTCCCTAATAGACTCTCAGGCACATTTTACATACCAGATTTTATTAGGATCTCTGAGTCATTTCTCTGCATCAGAGGCAAAACAATGGCCCTACCCTAGAGACCACTATGGCAGACCCAGCATAAATTAAGTAACTACCTATTGCATCAATTAGAGCATAGACCCAGGGAATGTGCATTTTTAGCATGGACTTGGAGTGATTTTGATCTGTAGGCCACTTATTTGATTAAATTCCTGACTCTACATGACATTGCGTTCTGCTAGAGAAAAGATTTCATTCCAATTACTTTGAACAAGAAATGATTTATTGATAGGTATTGAATGACATTCTGAGTTACTTAGAATCATCATAAACAGATAATAGGGTAACAATCTAGAAAGATTCTCAAAGGCACCCATCAAATCTAGAATCTAATGGAAGTGTCTGCCCCTTCAAACATCAGAGGTGAAGATACAAGACAGCATGACCATCTCTGGCCTGTGGTCATCCACACCACATAGCAAGCTGGGTGCTCTGTGACTCATTTCTCTCTCGCGTCAGCTCATCTCTGCTGTCAAATATTGTGCAAATTTTTGGATTAGTAAAGCTTTAATCAATTCCAGAATAATGGTGAAAATTAGTCTGAGAAAAATTTAGTTTTCTTGTTTTGTCAGTTTATAAAGGGAAAATAGAAGGAAGTTAAAGGAAAATAATGAATTGATAAAAATATTATAATTGTTATAACCACCAAATTTATTTGTTGTCAAATTAAGGCTCTTAGTAAAATCATGGCATTTCACATGGTGCATTGTTTAATCTTTTAAATTAATGATTTTTTTTCTCTTGAAGCAATCTGTTATCCTTCTGAGTTATCAAATCAATTAATCTGGAATTCTTCACTAACTGGGAACACTCTCTATCTTCTGTAAGTATAAATTCTCTTTCTTATTAATCCAGGAAACAATTGTGAAATCTCTGCAAGCCTGCGTTATCATGTACCTCTAAAACTCAAGGTAAGTGTTCTCACACAATGTGCTTGTTCACAGGAAAGAGGTCTTACATATGTGCAGACATGCTTTGACAATCCTGTGCTTTGTTTTGCAGATTTGTATAAGTGAATAAACAAAGTCTTAGATTGTTGTTGGAGGTTTTACACTTATGAGTGATATTTTTAGATAATGTGAAGATATTTAGAGCAGAACATATATGCTTGTTTTTAACTACCATGAAAAAATTATTATCATATTGATAAAATGTCTGAGAGGAGTCAATTTTGTGCTTGTAATCTATTTCAGGAATAAATGTCTCATCGTGTCAACAAGATTTATTTCTTGCTTTCCTTTTTATTCAGTTTGAATTCCATGGATGACAATTATAACTATTTATCAGAATAAATTTATTTTAGCAATCCCTGTATTCTCGTGTCTAGAGAAACAACCTTCTTCCCACTTTCTTCCTGCATTCTCCTAACTAACGTGCCTAGGAGACATGGCAGCCTCGTTCATTGATGTATTTGTGATTGCTGGCCCTCATAGACACTCACCAAAGCTGCCGTATTTGTTGTGGGCAGTTGTCCTATCACACTTGAAGTTAAGCTCACATCATCTTCTCCTTCTTCCAAACTGCAACCTATCGTCTCACCCTCATTATTACCTAAAATATTTCTTGTAGAATTTAAAGTACAAAAACCACCTGAACACACTTCCCAGATCCTACTGTAATAATGACATCCTACTTTCATCTAGGCTATACCACCTGCCTTGACTGTGCCTCTTGCCCTCTTGATGGCTGCATTCCATTAATTATCCTTCTCTCTGGGAATCTGGGTAGCCAGATTTCTTTCTCCATGAACTGCATTGCCTCATAGTACACGCTGCCATCAACAGTTTTGTCTTGCATGTGAGAGACTGAAATCCTCAGCTCCACACAACCCAGCTGCCTTTGCTTTTTTGTTCGTTTGTTTATTTGTTTGGTTTTTGAGACAGTGTTTCTCCGTATAGTCCTGGATGCCCTAGAATTTCTTATATAGAAGAAATTTGGATCAAACTCCCAGTTATCTTCTTGCTTCTATCTACTGAGTGCTAAGATTACAAACATTAGCCACAATGACAATCTTTTACCATACTTTGGAGTTAAAATAAACTATAATATAACTTAAAAATGATATTTAGGGGGCTGGAGAGATGGCTCAGCGGTTAAGAGCATTGCCTGCTCTTCCAAAGGTCCTGAGTTCAATTCCCAGCAACCACATGGTGGCTCACAACCATCTGTAATGAGGTCTGGTGCCCTCTCCTGGCTTGCAGGCATACACACAAACAGAACATTGTATTCATAATAAATAAATAAAATATTTTTTAAAAAATGATATTTAGTATTTGGATGCTTCCCTTTGTTTGCTGAGATTCCGGAACAATTACTGTAGTTCTCACAGTCCCAGTGAGATTGTTTATTCATCGCCAAAATTATCTCCGTGTTACTAAGTCCAACAGTAAATTATTTGCCTTTATCTTCTTGGACCTGTCAGAAATATGTGGATCAAATCACCGCTACATCCTCTCAAATACTTTTCTTAACTTAGAGTCTGAGACACCATACTTTAATGTTTGTTCTTGCATACTACCATCCACTCCCTGCTGTTCTCCCCAGGCCTTTTCTTCAAACTGATCACTTGCCACTAGAATTTGCTCTCCTTGGCTCTTATTCACCCTTGGTTTAACATGTACAGTCACTTCCTAGTAGACCTAATCCAGTCTCATGTCTTACTCTCTCCAACCAGCGCTCTCATTGCCCGAACTGATAAACTTTCAACCTGAAGTGGTATCCACAGTAGAATTGCTAATATCCCAAAATCCACACATCTAAAACTAAGGTTGTGGTCTACTCTTGAAAGCTTAATTACTTTTACTACAATAATATTTCCCCCCTCAGTAATTATCAACACCATTGTCTCAGCTTATTAAGTGGAGAAAAACATCCTGAAACCGTCTTTAAATGTCCCTGTGTTTACATATGCCTTGTATCTGTCATCAAGTCCTTCTGCACTTTGCTTTCAAAATATGTTCCTTATCAGACCACATTTCCACACCTCTGCCAAAACACTCGAGGCAAAGGTGTTATTTGTCATGATGATCTTTTGCCTGGATTATGTCAGTGGTCTCTAACTTAATCCACATACTCCCCCACCCATCTGCAGTAGGTGATTTACACAAACATAAAACACAAATCAACATCCCTCAAATCCTCCTCAGCATCTCTTCTGTACCCTGAGCAAAAGCTACCATCCTCACCTCCAACTACACAATTCTCCTTGCCTTTCTTTCCGCCAATCTAATGAGACAAAGTAATCAATTTCTAATTCCCTAGTAACAAAGTAGAGCAGGATTGGGTTCATCCTTGTTTCTTTGGTTGCCATTGTTTTCTTGTTGCTCTGGCTGCTGTAGTTGTAATGGATCCCAGGATAGTCTTGAATCCTCGGTGCTCCTACTTCAGCCTCTCTAGTGCTGGGACTAGGACATGAGACTCCACACCCAGATGGTAATGGGCTTTAAATTGAATCAGGGGAAGTCCATCAATATATTTATTCACTTATAAGTAGACATTTTAACTTCCATAATCAATAATATTAGTTATTGAGAATGTATTATTGAACAACAGTACAGGAACTTCAACTGTTAAATAACCTCTTCAAGAAAATGTAATATACAAATAATGAGACACAAATTAAATGAAGCTGCCTCCAACCCTGGGAATCTCTGAGGGTACACAGAAAAAGAATTTGATCTCCTTTGAGGAGATATATAAATTTTCATTGAGAAACAATATCATGCGTGAAAATTAAAGAGAGACTGCAAGTGGCAAAAAAAGTGACGGGCTCATGGGAGGAAAAGAAGAATTTGTGCAAAGGTAACTAGAGGGTTTGCCTGTCCTGAGAGAGTATGAAAAGTAGGTTTTCTGAGGAAGAACTGCACTAGACTTTGTAAGCATCTTGCCTTTTCTTGTTTTAGGTTATTGTTTCTTTGTATGTTTTGTTTGGTTTTGAAATAGGAACTTATGATCAGTCTGCCTCCTCCTTAAAAGTGCTGGGATTACAGTGTACGACCTCATACCCAACTTTTAGGTATACAAAGAGCATCTCAAGGGGACAAGAAACCCTTAAAAGAGATTTTGGTTAAAGAATAATATGTCAGACTTCTTGTGAGTCCTTTGTCTGAATATCTCTCTGTTTGTGAGCATGTGTGTGCGAACTATCTATGTGCCTCGTGCCTACGGAGACCAGAAGATGGCATATGATTTCTAGAGTAAATGTTGGAAGTTCGTCATAATGGTTATGGTATAGGTTAAGGAACATATAAGATTAATGATAAATCTCCATCAACTGAAGATGCAGTGGGAAGCAAATGGAGAGGCACAGTCAGACATAAAAAGGGTTCATGTATCCTCTTCCTAGGCAGGCTTCTAGATATGCCAAATTACAGAAGATGCTGAGATATTTTTCCCCACCACAGTACACAGAAGTCACACAGAGATCTGCCTTGCCTCATTTAATTGCAGGTGAATCACAACAAATCTGAGCTTAGCACAAAGAGTACTCAGCCTTTGAGCAAAAACATTGCTTCTTGTGACATTATAGAACATTGACTAGATCAGCAGAGTAACCATACCCAAGTCTTTAGGTATCCAACTGACCAGACACAAGTGATGCTGGATTTCCTTCTGAAATGCATGGATACCAATGCAATGTATAGCTGTATTTCAGACATAACATGAATACAAGATATGAACTGATTTTGTTTCTTCCCAGAATCTTTATGTTGACATTCCAGGCTCCATTATGACTGGCAATATGTATAAAAAAGGAGTTTATAGAACCTAGATGCCCTTCAATGGAAGAATGGATGAAGAAAGTATGGAATATATACATATTAGGGTACTACTCAGCAGTAAAAAACAATGACTTCTTGAATTTTGCATGCAAATGGATGAAAATAGAAAACACTATCCTGAGTGAGGTAAGCCAGACCCAAAAAGAGGAACATGGGATGTACTCATTCACAATTGGTTTCTAGCCATAAATAAAGGACATTGAGCCTATAACTCATGACCCTAGAGAAGCTAAATAAGAAGGTGAACCCAAAGGAAAACATATAGGCATCCTCCTGGATATTAACCTTCATCACGCGATGAAAGGAGACAGAGACAGAGACCCATATTGGAGCACCGGACTACAACCCCAAGGTCCAAATCAGGAGCAGAAGGAGAGAGAGCACGAGCAAGGAACTCAGGACCGCGAGGGGTGCACCCACATACTGAGACATTGGGGATGATCTATCGGGAACTCAACAAAGGCCAGCTCGCCTGGGTCTGAAAAAGCATGGGATAAAACCGGACTAGCTGAACATAGCAGACAATGAGGACTACTGAGAACTCAAGAACAATGGCACTGGGTTTTGATCCTACTACATGTACTGGCTTGGTGGGAGCCTAGGCTGTTTGGATGCTCACCTTACTAGACCTGGAAGGAGGTGGGTGGTCCTTGGACTTCCCACAGGGCAGGGAACCCTGATTGCTCTTTGGGCTGATGAGGGAGGGGGACTTGATTGTGGGAGGGCGAGGGAAATGGGAGGCAGTGACGGGGAGGAGGCAGAAATCTTTAATAAATAAATAAATAATAAAAAAGTAAAAAATAGAAGCAATTAAAGCTAAATAAAATCTTGGGTTAGGACTTGAATCATCTATATATAGAGCCCCTATTAGAAGAATAGACCCTGGTTCTTTCTGGCCTCTCTTTCATTCCACTGTCTTCTCCTCTTCTGGCCATGCAAAAAAGACTGAAAATCCATCTGAAGACATACAAAATATATGACCACTTATAAATGAAAGAGAGAGCCCTTTCCAAAAATCAAGCATGTATATTTCCCATGGATTTTCAATTTTTAGAATTGCAAATAAATAAATAAATAAATCTCGGTTGTTTATGTGCTTCTCTGTGTGGTGTTTTGTTAAGGAAGTCCCAGTGTACCAACTGTACTAGCCTTCAAACAATTGAAGAATGAGAAAATTCTTTCACAAGCTCCAAATACAATGGCCATACAATGCAGCTATTTTGAGAGATAAACTGATGATTTAAGAACATCTCATTAAAAAGTGTCATTTGCTAAAACAGTCCCAGAGAGGAATTGTCTTATGGTTCCTATAAGAAAACAAAGCTATCGCTCACAAGGGAAACAGAAATGTGTTTTATGTTCTTTTCTAAATACGGCCTCACTTATGTTGCCAGAAATGAGTCCTCTGGAAGGAATGGAAAGACCAGATAAGATAAAAACCAAGCTGGAATTGTATTAGAGACATTCAGACAGTGAACAAAGGAAATTAAGACATTTGCGTTCCACATGAAGGTTACTTCAGCAAAGGAAAAATACAAAAATCAATTACATAGTAGGACTCATTCTATGGACAGTCACCTTCTTTCCCCAGCCTCCCACACTACATCCAGTGTGCTAGTGAATGTAGAGGCCATGGTGGCAAACATGGAAGTTACGCATGGCTTAGACAATATGAACTTCTAAAACTCACCAAAGCTGACCTGGCTACCACTGCTGCTGAGAGCCAGATATGTCAACAGCAGAAACCAACACTGAACAACAGATATGGTACCATTTCTCATGGTGACTAGCCAGCAATTTGGTATTATGTTGACTACATTTAATCACTTCCTTCCTGGAAAATGGTAATGATTTGTCCTTGAGTGGAACAAATATTTATTCTCATTATAGATTTGCTTTTCCCTCAGATCAAACTACAATCTCTAAACTTAAAAAAAAAATCTTGTCCACCATAACTGTATTCTCCACAGGATTATTTCTGACCAAGAAACTCACTACATAACCAGAGAAGTGGGACCTATGCTCATGGAAGCCACTGATTTTGCCATGGAACTTACTTCTTGAACCAGCTAGTCTGATAGAAAGACTTTTATTTATTTATTTATTTATTTACTTACTTACTTACTTATTTATCTATCTATTTATTTATTTATTTGTTGGATTTTTCGAGATAGGGTTTCTCTATAGCTTTTGGTTCCTGTCCTGGAACTAGCTCTTGTAGACCAGGCTGGCCTCGAACTCACAGAGATCCACCTGCCTCTGCCTCCCGAGTGCTGGGATTAAAGGCGTGCGCCATCACCGCCCGGCAGAAAGGCTTTTTATTTTTTTTTACTTTTTTTTATTTTTTTGCAGGTATCCATACCTTTTTATTAGTTCATGAGTACAGCAGCATGTCAAGTCCAACAGACAGCATTCACAGCTCCTCCCCATCCTCTGGTTTTTATCCTCTTAATATTCTTACTTCTCTGTGTACTGTGTGAGCCCTTCTGGAGAGTTTTTGCTATTATTTAAATTTTCTGCAGTTATTTGTGTGGCACAGAATAGTGGCCCTATTCACTTATCAGAGTCCTGACTCCCAAGTCTTTTTGTTTTTGTTTTTTTATATTTTTAATCTTTATTATTATTTATTTATTTATTAAAGATTTCTGTCTCTTCCCCGCCACCGCCTTCCATATCCCTCCGCCTACCCCAATCAACTCCCCCTCTCTCATCAGCCCGAAGAGCAAGAGCAAACCAGGTTCCCTGCCCTGTGGGAAGTCCAAGAACCTCCCACCATTTGGTTTCTAACCATAAATAAAGGACATTGAGCCTATAATTCATGACCCTAGAGAAGCTAAATAAGAAGGTGAACCCAAAGAAAAACATATAGGCATTCTCATGGATATTAACCTTCATCAGGCGATGAAAGGAGACAGAGACCCACATTGGAGCACCGGACTACAACCCCAAGGTCCAAATCAGGAGCAGAAGGAGAGAGAGCACGAGCAAGGAACTCAGGACCGCGAGGGGTGCACCCACATACTAAGACAATGGGGATGTTCTATTGGGAACTCACCAAGGCCAGCTGGCCTGGGTCTGAAAAAGCATGGGATAAAACCGGACTAGCTGAACATAGCAGACAATGAGGACTGCTGAGAACTCAAGAACAATGGCACTGGGTTTTGATCCTACTGCACGCACTGGCTTTGTGGGAGACTAGGCTGTTTGGATGTTCACCTTACTAGACCTGGAAGGCTTTTTAATGACACATTTACAGGACCAATTTGGTGGGAGAAGCCTGGAGGGATAAGACAGAGTTCTTCGGATAGGAGTATATGTTTTGTATCAGCATCCAATATATGGTATAGTTTCTCCAAAAGCCAGGAGTTATTAGTTTAGGAACCAAGTGCAAGAAATGGGAATGGTTCCACTCACCATCATCCCTAATGACCTAATAGAGAAAATTTTACTTTCTCTACCAGAAACCTTAAATTCTGCTGGTCTGTATGTTTTGGTTTCAGAAAGGGAACACTAATATGGTATGTCTTCCTGTATATGTATTGCTTGTATTGGTTAATGAATAAATCTGTTTTCGTCAATAGGTTAGCAGAGTAAGGCCAGACAGGAAATCCAAACAGAGAGTCAGGGAGATGTAATGTAGTTGCCAAAGGAAAAAGATTCTGGAAACTTACCTGTAGGCCACAGCCTAGTGGTGATACACAGATTAATAGAAATGGGTTAATTTAAGATGTAAGATTTAGCTATGAATACAAATAAGCTATTGGTCAGTGTTAAAATTAATATAGTTTTTGTGTGATTATTTGAGTCTGGGCAGCTGGGAAATGAAAGAGCAGTCTCCATTTACAGAACACTCCTTCCATGAGCTACAATAAACAGTCTACATTGTACTGGAAGCTTGGGTATCCTTTTGACCACTTTGGGCTTCTGATGTCTTTAAGCCAATAGGCTACTTACTACTCTGGACTACCAGAGAAAAATTGGATTACTTATCTACTGTGAATGTATAGAAGATTATGTCTTGAGTGCAGTGGATTTTTTAGGACTTCTTTTGGTATGACCATGTCTATTATTAAATTCAGTGGAAAACTACAAGTCAATCCAGGCACATGCAAAGGCCCAAGAACCTTCAGAAATGAAGGTATTGGTTAGACCTGTTGGAAAATAACCAAGACTAGCTGACGTTTCTACTGAGGGTGGAGAAAATAGAGAATAGCAAAGGAAGGTAGTTATATTCATCTGAAGTCATGTGACTAATTGCAGAAACATGACTTGTAACCGACTTGAGTGTTTTTGTTCTATTTTGTTAACCTGTTTCTGCATATATACACACATATCAAGTAATGTTTGTATTTTATTATCTGTTTGTCATTTAATGTAACATCAATTGAGAGAATGTCAGTAGTTAACATATTTAAGTTATGAAACGGTAAAGGAGCGCCCACTAAGGGGTATTTCTCCCTATTCTAAACTGCATAATGCATTTGTGGCTTTATGCCAGATAGTAATGTTAAGTGGAATTATGAACTGGTTATAGATTTCCTTTAGAAATTAAATACAGCATAAGGAGATAAGATTGTGTGCCAAGGTACCAGGAGGTGTTCTTGTGATGACTGGTCTCGGTTCTCATCTTGCTACAAATGAAGTCACCTAAAACCCAAGCACCTGGACAAGCCTCTGGAGAATTTTCCTGATTAGGCCATTTGAGAAAACACACAAATCTGGGCCCCACTTTATGGTAGCAGCCGCCATAGAAAAAGAAAGAAAAGGAAAGTTTTATTTTTTGTCTTCCTGCCCTCACTCTTGCTGACAAGTTCATCTACTCTAGGACTCCAGCCCTATAGTGGTACTGTTGAGACATTCAGTCTTTTGGTCTAAACAACTACCTTCTGTCACCTTTCTGTCAGGAGACACCTAATGTTGAGTCGTACCCTGTAAGTCACTAACTCACTCTAATAAATCAGTCACAAGTATATATAAAACACCCATATGTATTCTGATTTTTTAGAGAACCCTAATACAATGACTATGGAAGTGATAGAATCAGATCATAATGATTATCTCTTAAAGCACTGAAAGAAAAATAGAAACTTAGGAGTCTACTCCTAGAGAAAATGCAAAAAAGACATAGGATAAAACTAGTTGAGAAAAACAATAGCCATGAAATGAGTTGAAATGAAATGAAATGAAACACAGAGAAGAAAAGGAAAACAGAAAAAAGACATTAAAAAAAGAGTCGAGAAAAACAATGGCCATTAAACCAGCACAGAGAGGGCTAGGAGAAAAAAAAAAACTTGTTTCAAGGGCCTGAAGAGATGGCTCAGGAATTAAGAGCATTTATTGTTCTTTCAAAGGATCTAAGTTCAATTCCTAGAACCCACACTGGGTGGATCACATGCATAATTCCAATATCTGAGGATCTATTGTTTGTTTCTGGATTAAATGGATTCATACACACAAACACATACATATAGTTAATGATGGAATGAATTTTTAAAAAAATAAAGACTGTTTCAGCTCAAATAAATGATAGCAAATACAACTTAGGATCTAAAGCAGGGAATAATGGCTGATATGTAGGAAAATGCAAGTACTAATTTTAATAATGATGTATCATTCTGTAATTTGTGATCTTTTACTACACTAAGGTGAAATTCATAGTGATATGCTAATGGTTTACGTTATGATTGGCATGGATGTTTGATACATAAGATAAAAAATGTTTAAGCTTTTTGTAAATATAAATTTTCTTTGAGAAAATGCATTACAATAATGTGATTAAAGGCCTAATAGAGGAAATAAAACAAAAGACTAAAAAAAAAAAACCCAAAGAAGATAATGGGACACCTTTGTATTTTTTAATTTTGGAAAACATTGAAACACGATAACATTTAAATTTAAGAAAAACACACTTAGGTAGTTGATGAACTCAAGGATAAAATATAACCTCTAAGAGAGAAAAGGTCTGACTGCATTGCAAATGAATAAGTCCATCTTACTACAGAGGAGAAAGTTGTCAGTGAAATACGTATGCAAATTATGAAATCTGATATTGTTTCATGTTTACATTGGAACTGAACAAGGAAAAAGATACAAATTGATGGAAGCCATGTTTTTTGTTTGTGGGTGATTGTCTAAGTTACTGATCTAGTTGTTGAGACAAAAGTATCTGACAAAAGCAATGTAAGGAAGAATGTGTTTGGTTCATACCGTGACACTGCAGACCACAAAGGAAGGGAATCTGAAGAACCTGGTCACACTGTCAGCTTTGTGACCAAGCAGCAGGCAGTGAATGCTGGTCAGCTCAGATTCTTCATTTTGTTCAACTCCTAAGTTCAGCCTGTGAAATTGTGATACTCAGAGTTAAGGTGAGCTTTCTCACCACAACTAACTTCTTATCTGCAATTCCTCACAGTCATTATCATGAGCTTGTCTGCTGGATGACTCCAGATTTTTCAAGTTAAGAATCAATATAAAACATTAAAATATTGATAGAAGAGGAGGAAACTAGACTACTCCATATAATACTGTACTAAAGACAGAGAAATCAGGGAAAGTTGTATTTGACTTAGTATAAATGTAAATCATCCTTCATAAGAATATGCATATGTACTTATTAATAAACATACATACACCTGCTTGTGAAAGCCTAAAACTATCCTACTTCAAGATAATTGAGCATACCTACCAACTATATTGGGGTTTTTATGTCAATGAGTGACAAATCAAGAACCAGGACCCTTGGTAAAATCATTGGTTCTAATACTAGATAAGGGAATCTCTAGCATGAGCCACAATATGTAGTGCTATAAAAATGAGCCCTTGCCTTTACCATGTAAAACGAATATAAAGAAATAAAATATATAAATATCAAAAATTCGGGATCTAAAAAAAGAAACTCAGGGGTGTAGTAATAAGGAGCGGCGGCGGGGCTGCGTCCCCAACACCCCAGCCGCCTGCTCGGCTAGCTTATGCCCGAAATAACAACACACAAACTGTATTCATTTAAACACTGCTTGGCCCTTTAGCTCAAGCCCTTACTGGCTAATTCTGATATCCCAATCAACCCATCTCTAATAATCTGTGAGCACCGGTCTTACCAGGAAGATTCTAGCCTACGTCCATCCTGGGTTGGAGCTGGGGAATGGTGTCTCTCTGAGGCATCTGCTCCGGAGAGGAGAGCTATGGAGTCTGAGCTCAATTCCTCTTCCTCCCAGAGTTCTGTTCTGTTTACTCCTCCCACTTATCTTCTAACCAATGAGGACCAAGCAGTTTCTTTTTACTTAACCAATGACCTTCCTCCATCACAGGGATCTACTGAAAGAGCAACCAGTGGCCAAAATTGGGAACATTTTGATAACATATCAAACAGTACTGGGGTATTAACCAAGTTACAAAATCAAAGTCCATAAGTACAAAATGACAGAAATATATCAGTAAGTAAATTAATAAATGAGGAGAGGGATAACAAATATCATGTGTAGAAGAATTTCAAATAATTTAAATAGCATTATTAAGGAAGCAGACAATAATTCCTCCTTCCTTAACTGTGCTCTGCACAAAGTGATTTCTTTATAAATACAACCTGTTAAATAGGAATAAAGAACAACTTTATAGCAAAGAAATTCAAAATCGCTTCGTCAACTAGGTATTTGAGTTGAACACTCATTGTAATAAATGCTCCCTCAAAAGAAGATGATGAAAATGGTAGTGACTGTTCAGGTCTTCCTCCTCAAATGCCTAAAAAGAGACTAACATCAGATGAATCCCAATTCAAAGAACATCTGTAAATGGACCAGTGTCCTAGTTTGCTTTCTATTGCTGTGATAAACACCACAACCAAAAGCAACTTGGAAGGGTTCACTTCAAATGGGTGGGGTCATCTCACAGTTTGTAATCTATCTTAAAGGGAAGTCAAGAAAAGGATCTCAAGCCAGGGACTGAAGCAGAGACCAAGGAGGGACCCTGCCTTCTTGCTTGCTTCTCCAGCTTGCTCACTTTGCTTTCTTGTACAGTTCAGCTTCAAATGCCTAGGAAAGAGTCTAACTATAAATGGCTATGCCTTCCCTCAAGGATTTGCAGTCAGGAAAATGCCCTACAGACACACCCAGATGTCAAACTCTTGGAGGCAATTCCCCAACTAAGGGTTCTTCATCTCAGATGTATATGTAAGTTTATGTGCAGTTGACAAAAATTAACTATGACACATGATTATGCAAGGTTTTCAAAATAACTAAGAACAATATAGTGACTTTTTTCCATGTATTGTATTAAATTCCTTGAAAGAAAAAGGCACTGGTTAAAAGACAAATTCAATTAAAACAAGGAAACACTGTTCTGCTTTCAGCAAATATGCAGTAACAGAATCCAGACTGACACTGCTACCCTAAGCAATGAAAACAGCTATGTTCCATCACATCTATCATCAGTTTAGGCTCATGAGCCATCTAGCAATGATCCCTAAAGAAGCCAGAAAATGAAGGCAACCATCATTGCCCCTAGCCTATCTTGAGACTTTCCTGAAGAGACAATGCTAAATTATGTGGGTTCTGAGAGAGATTCTTCAGAACACAGAATAAAGGGGAAATACCTGCATGCAGAGACCATATCAGATCTACAGTTGATCACCCTTCAGTCTTCAATAAATGTCGATTGCTACATGCTTTTGAGACCAGGGAATGAAGAATACCAAATAATCAGTCATAATAGTACCAGAGACAGAGACAGGGCAAAGACAGAAAAAAAAAATAACCAACAACAACAGAAAAAAACACTTCACAATTCTTGAGACACTGAATACAGAGAACAGCAACATACTGTTTATGGACTGGATCTTAAAAGCAACAATCTAGAAAGGGAAACTGAATAAGAATATTATAGAAGTACAAAGTGTTGAAACCCAAAAGAAAATTATCAAGTTGATGCAATCTAATTAAAGTATCAATAAATGTGTTAAGAAGCAGGAAAATGCACTCATAGTTTAGAAAAACAATTAATTGGTCAACATCAACTAACAAATCATAGAAGTGATAAAATGGTGAATGGGATATTAAAAATTATAAGTTTGCTCTTCAAGTTCACAAAGCCAGAAGACAACGGTCACATTAAGAGGAAACATGAATTATCTGAAGATTGAAATCTATGATGTTTTAAATTTTATTTATACATGTCTATTGGTATTATGTTGTAGGTAAGTCTTTTAAAGAAAAGAAATAGTTGAATTGAATTTAAGACCAATGTGATGGAAAGAGTCCAAAATAAAATGCATGAACAAAATATCAGTAATAATAAATACATTACAAATTAAAGAATCTTATTACATATTTAAGTAAAGTCATTAAAACGATATAAAGTAAAGAAAAAAACAAATTCTCATTCTCAAAATTTAAAGTATGAACATTTTTGTTTTGTGAAACTCAGAGAAACTTGAGCATAAGAAATATGATGTAATCTACAAGTTATATTATAGCAGCAATGATAATGAAAACTTCACCAGCAGCCTGTGGAGAAAGGCATGTTGCTTCCAGAAGAACAAAGACACAAGTGACAAGTGTCTTCTCATTAGAAAGCACAATAGCCAGCTCAAGAAATAGAACTCTTAAAACACTGAAATGAAACATAATACAGCTTGAAGGTCACATCTAGAGAGTAGCTGTCAAGAAAAAGAAAAAAGACTTTCTCAGACACCCAACTGAATACACTCACAGCTGGGAGAACACGCCTTGCTAAATCTGACAATTCTTCAGGTAGAAACACAAGTTTGCATTAAGAACAAGAGATAGACAGGTACGGTTGCACTCAGGAAAAAATTATTTTAATAATTAAGGAGCTTTTAAAAAGAAATGACTATTTAAAGCATATTGAACATGAGAGTGTACTAAACTTTATACCAGCAATTGTAATGTGTATGATGACAAAATGAGCAGCAGCTAAGCTACTGAAAACCACTGCTATTGGGTTTTCACCTTCGTATGAGCTAGCAAAACCTTACTTGGAAGTTAGCAGTTCACTAAAGTTTACTATTTAACAACTATTAGCTAAATATGCATACTACAAAACACAAACAATCACCAAGAGAAAACACCAAAATTTATAGCCAATAAAAGAACAAATACAATTGAATTATAGAAAATATGCAATAAACATAAGACAAAAATAAAAGGATCATAACGCATGTGGCAAAAGGAAACAAATGGCAAGAGCAAATTGGTAGCTTTAATCATATTAAATATAAATTGTCTCAACATTCCAATTGACAGGCATAGTGTTTCTGATGAAATATAAAAGCAAGCCCAAACTACAATGTATATTATTACTTTAAAAACTCACTTCAATTGTTAAAATATTAATAAATTAAAAGTAAAGATTATCTTTACACATTTAGTAACCTTAACAAATTCATAGAAAATGTTAGTAGTATTTAGAATACATATTTTGAATTCACCTATGGGAAATAAACGCTTGGATATGAAGCCTACTTCACAGAAGGAATTTCATAACTAGTATTGGAACCCTGATCTGAAGCACATGATAAAGGGGAACTGCAGGCACTGAGCAGAAACTTCTGCTGTTTTGCTAAATGATCATGTTGTCAAACTACATTCTAAATAATTATATTTAGATTTTGTATCCATAGATTTCTGCTGCTCTCAGCTCCGGTCAAAAAAAAGCTTATGGCTGTGGGTAGAGGTAAGTGCAGAAACTAATAACTGGTCAAAGGGCCAGGTATAAATAGCTTGAGGATTCAACCTCATATGTGTTGTCTGTATCAATCTCCTATCATCCAAGTATCAGAGAACTTCACAGAACATAGTTCAGAAAACAGTAAAAGAGCCATCAGATGAAGAGGGAACCTATGACATACTAACTTCAAGATACAATATACCTGTTACACATTACAACTCATAGAAACATACAAAGGATTTGCATTAGATTGAGCCAAAATTGACAAACTTCAAGATAGTTAGAGGAACAGCCCTCAAGACCAACCATATCAGAGACACTGTTGATAATTCATGACTTCTGAGAGAGGAAAATCCACTGTCCTTTGGAGACAAGGTTCTCATGCCATGGTTGATGATCGTTCACTCATAGGTAACATTAACTGGACTCAGAGATATTAATAGCAAAGAATACCTTATGATACAAAGTTAGAAAAGAGATGGAGTATAGGAAACCAGGAGAATAGGAGGCAAGTAATATTGTGTGATTGTGAAATATATATATATATATATATATAATATATATATATATTAAATTTCATATAAATGTATTAATTTTCCAAAGAATAAATGTTGGGTTCCAGCTTTGATGGAGTTAACATGTTCAAAGGTAGGGGTGTATGATTTAGAAAAATTAGGTAGAAGGAACAGAGATACGAAAGAAATACAGAGACGTAAGACAAAACCAGGGGGACAATCCAGTGAACACTGAATATGCCCATGTTTATTTTTCATATGTTTATATACCCCATTTCAAAAGGGTGGTGAGGAAGAAGGCAAAAGACTGCTTTAACATGAAATAAGAAACACACAGAGCAATTACCTGTTTCAATACCTGAAATGTAAAGAAACTATGTCCTGAGTTACACATTATGTTGTTTAGACAGGACATACAGTTACTAAACCTTAGACCAAGCATTCTCTAGGCAATCACTTCCTGGGTCAAACCTCCTGTCATATCCTTGAAAGAGCAAGAATAGGCTTGAATTCTCTGACCTTTGGTCAGGGCAGAATGGATCCACTTCTTTGGGCCATCTCAATACCAAAAACACCAACTAACCATACCCTAGATCATGATATCTTGTCTATAGCCATACCTTAAATCAATAACATTGAAAAAGCAAAGTAGGCTTAAACTCTCTGACCTTCAGTCAAGGAAGAACAAACTAAATATATATGGATGGTCTGAGAAGTGAAAATATTCTGCTATTGGAGGATGATGTGGTAGGTTACGGATGTTGTTAAACAGAGTAAAGATCACTATGAATATAGCGAAGTATTACTATTGACCACTGCTGGATTCAGGACAGAGTGCTATGTGATAGTTCTCCATCATAAGCATCCAATAAATATTTCCACAATAGTGTAATGTATAGCAATAACATGTGACATATTGCCTATCATACTATCATACATATCAAGCAACATTTCTCTGATCATCATATAGTGCCTTAAGTTGATGCTTAAACCTCAACAACAAAAACCTTTAGTCATTTGATATCTATGTGAACAACAATTAAATCTTAATGTTATCAAAGCAGGAAATAAATGAAAAGAAGTAAAATTATCTCTACATGTAAATCACAACTATTTGCATGTTGAAATTCTTTGGAAATCTATACAAAAAATATATTATGACTAATAACTGAGTATATAAAATAAATACAAAAATCTGTTGCTTTCCTATATATAACTTAACAATGAAAAAATATTTGCTTTCAGAAAACAGCCCAAGAGACAGAGGAGCGATAATATGAACAAAAGCGTCAAGACCATGTTGGTGATACTCACAGAAACAGCTGACCTGAGCTAGTAAGTGCTCCCTGATGCTAGACTGATATTGGGGAACCTGCATAGAACCTAACGAGGCCCACTGAATGTGGGTGACAGTTGTAAGGCTTGGGCAGTCTGTGGTGCCACTGGCAGCGGGACCAGAATTTATCCCTAGTGCTTGAACTGGCATCTTGGAGCACATTCTCTTTGGAGGGACACCTTGCTCAGCCTAGATATAGGGGGTTGGTCTTGCTTGGAAGTGTCAGACTTTGTTTACTTCCCATGAGAAAGAAGCCTTATCTTTCTGAGGAGTGGATGGGAAGGATGGACAATGTTCAGAGAGTGAGAGATTTGGAGCACTGAATCCTAAGTGATATGTCTTTATCAAAACATTGCCCTCAAAACTCAGAGAGCTCTGGGGAAGAGCAATCAGAAAACTTGAAGAGACAGAGATTGTGGACAATGTCAAGGAAACAGCATCATCCAGACACAATGGGGCTGATGCATATATGAATTCTCAGAGACTGCGACAGGGTGCACAAGACCTGTACAAGTTCAACCAAACAGAATCCCAGCACAGAGGAAGGAAAGTGGATACACAGTCCCATCCCTAGTTCATAAACTATTTGTAATTGCTTCCTGCCGGGAAAAGGGACATCAGTTTTCATTTTCTCCATTGTAGAGTCACTGGTTATATCCAACTCACCCTGGGGCAAGCCCAAGAGTAGCTGGCTAACACAAAAGGAACTAACGTGTGTTTGTGTTTGTGTGTGTGTGTATGTATGTACATGTGTGTGTTTTGTTTTGGTAGTTTCTGTCTTATTGAATTTTGTTTGTTTGTTTTGATTTTTGATGTTGCTCGCGCTTTTGTTGTAGTTAAGGAAGAGAGAAAGAAAATGAAGTGGATGGTTAGAGAGGTAGGGTAAACCTGGGAAAAATTGAGGGAGAGAAAGTATATGATCAAAATATATTATATGAAAACATTAATTAGAAAATAAAACTGGAAGCATCACAGAAAGAAAATAAAAGCCTAAAAAAGTTGAAAAACTATCCACATTCATAAATTAGCACAATGCTCTTCTAAATTGCTCTTGGGATTTTTTAAAAAAATTTTTAAATTACAATAAAAATCATTTTTCTCCAATTCTTCCCTTGCCCCCTCAGTCCTCAAATGTATATGTATGTAAGAATTTATATAAAACAGTGTATATCCCATTTTATACACACAGCTACAACTTTCTGTGCCTGGGGGTTATGGGTATAATGTAGATGTCCCACTTATGCCTGAGAATTGCACAGAAACTTGGTCTCCCCACCTTGACCAGCTTTGACTGTCTTCATTAACTACTGTCCACTACACAAAGGAACTTCACGAATAATTCTGAAAACTGTACTATGCTATGAATATAGAGAGACTGGAGGGAGAGTTTGATCATATGTCCTAATGGCAATATTCTCAAAATTGATCTGTACATTCAATTATCATAATTCCTTTTGCATTCTTTGTAGAAAAATGTAGAGTTTTAAAAGATCACATAAAAATGAACGGGAGCTCAAGTTCTTCTTTTAATATTTACTTATTTTTACTCTATGTGTGCAAGGTTTTGCCTCCATACTTGTGTTTGTATGACATGTACATTTGATGTTCAAAGAGGCCAGGAAAGAGCATCAGATATCCCGGAATTTGCATGGCAGACAGCTGTGAGCTGCTACGTGGGTGTTGAAATCCAAATACGAGATCTCTGCAAGAGCAGCAAATACTTTTAACCAATGAGCCATCACCCCAGCCCCACACTGTTTGGTTTTAAAGCTTTAGTAATCAAAACATTGTGGTTCTTACTTCAGATGAGACATGTCCATAAAAATCCAATTCATCAGAGCCCTAGAAATAAACCCACAAGTTTCCTTCATAGCTAATTGATTTTGCACATGGCTGCTGAAATAAATAGTCCAATGGGGAGTGAAAAACAATTTTTGTATCTGTGTCTGTCTGTTTCTCTTTCTCTGTGTGTGTGTGTGTGGAGAGAGAGAGAGAGAGAGAGAGAGAGAGAGAGAGAGAGAGAGAGAGAGAGAGAGAGAGAGAGAGAGGCTAGTCTCAAATTTGCGTTATAACTGAGGATAATCTTGAGTTCCTAATCCTCTACTATGGAATTCTGGGATTATGGGACACACATCACTGCACCTGGTTTCATGCAGGACTTCAGACTGAAATTGTTTTTTTGTTTTTTGGTTTTTGGTTTTTTTTTTTGTATATGCTATGTAGGCACTCTATCCACTGAGCTTCAACTGGAGCCCATGAACATCTTTTAAACAATAGTTACTTTAGGCAAATGTCACAGAAGAAGATCATAGCAAACCCACAGGCCAAAAGAAAAAAAAGCAGGTGAAATAAATGATTTGGCTTTCTTTAAGATCATGCAAGGCCAATTGGAACCCCAAATCTGAACTTAAGGGGAATAGACAAAACATGTCATCAAAGAATAGTGTCCATTTTACAGAAGGATTAAAAAGTACTCTGGACTAAGGAGATGACTCAGTATAAGTGTACTTGTGGCTAGAGGATGGAGGGCGTTTGAGGGGAAATGAGCATATTCTTAAATTAATCATTTTAAATCCAAATAGAACTTCTCTTCCTAGAAGTTTGTTAGCCAGTTTCAGATGACGACAATGGTCAGATTGCTGAAACTATCAGTGTATCATCAATGTGATTTTCTTGACCTAGTGATGTCATATGCCTCTTTTTGTCCTTGGAATTCATTCAGCTGTATACCTAGAATTTATGCACTCTTCTGTATCTATGTTTTACTTCAAAAGAAAAATACGTTAATAGCTTTTTAAATTTTATGGTTTTCTTGTGTGTATGTATGTATGAACACTTTGTGAGAGGGCCTGTGGAGACCAGAATTCCTGGAGCTGGAATTATGGGTACCCGTGCATCACCTGACAGGGTGTTGACAAACAAGCTCTAGTCCTCTGAAAGTGTAACAAGTGCTTTTAATCACTGAGCTGTCTACAACCCCAAAATAACTTAACAAAAAGAAGCAACAGCAGTTTAGAAGTTTCAGTGGTTTCTAGTTACTGTAGTGACAGGTGGGTGGGGCTAAGCAAAGAAATGCCTGAACCATTTAGAAGTTTTCATTGAACCAAGGATCAATCATCACCAAGTTCTCTCTTACATATTGACCCTAACTCTGAATCTTGAGATGTGAATATATCACTTTTAGCATCAGTAGATACTAGAAAAATGAAAAGGGACCTTGGGGTGCAGGCTGGAATCAAAGAAGGGGTTCATAAAAAGGGGGGTAATAAGACACATTTGCCATGAAGGAGGGAATGAAAAAAATGAAGGTAACCTATCCAGGGAAATGGAAGAAAGGGCAGCACAGAGAAAGAAAAAGAAAAGTAGAATAAATAATAAGAAGAATGTCTAAAAAAGCCATGAGGGTTATACTTATGTTGACTTAAAATTAGGCATATACAAGGGCATGTGTACACATATTTTTTTAGATAACGTTATACTATGTAGGGTGATAATATTCACAAAATAAGTCTAACCATCTAATAAAAATTCCAGTATCTCCAACATGGGAAACGTACATTCCGGTTGATGGATAGAGAGTCTAACAGCCTTTAACACTATATTGGTTATTGTTGTCCATACACTTTAGACAACAGACTTAGAGAAATGGAGCTGGAACTCACCTGGAAGCCTTCTCCCTAAGAACTAACTCTTCACATTACAGGAAGGAGCTCTGTAGTCTGCTGTCCTGCCTGTGGATCACAACAATGACCAGAATAGCAAGATATCCTGAGAAGTGGATAGCAGCACTTATATCCTGGCAGTGATATAGAGCTGGTGATGTTGGACATGAGGCTTACTCAATAGGAGGAATTTATGCCTAGTACTACAAACCTAGCCCACCACCTCTAGTTGGCTATAGACCCTAGAGGAGAACAAACCACTGATTCTTCATTAAAGTAGTACAATTTCTAATTTACTACTACTTACCTCAAATACTCACAGATAGGTGTGGTTCTTACTCTTCCTCCAAGAAGCTTCTTTTCGCAGCAGATGGAGACCATTACAGAGTACTACACCTGCTCCAAATTTAGAAAGCAACAGATCGTGAGGTATTAAGTCTGGGTTAACACATCTGCAACACAATCCTACATCCTCAGACTCAGGGAATATTTTAGAGAAAAGATTGCAAAGACAGAATAATGGGATTTTTGTTTTAAGATAATGTTTTCCATATATGACACCCATGAAATCTCAACAATATAGTTGTTTAACAAAGACCAGAGTTATGAAAACAATAGCTGATAAAGCAATGGGAATGAGTGAAATCCGGAAAGGCCTCAGCCCTAGATAAAGAGTTGTGGGTATGGACAAAATTCAGATACTTTTCCTATTCCCAAACATTTAGCTATAAACACAGATATGAGCCACACTAAATGAACTCAGCAGCAGATTGCATTTGTAAATTCTCTCTCTCTCTCTGTCCCTGTCTCTCTCTCTGTCTCCCCCCCCCTCTCTCTCTGTGTGTGTGTGTGTGTGTGTGTGTGTGTGTGTGTAAAATAAGATTAAAACAATTTTCTTAAAGGCTTCTCTCTATATATGTCTATCTGTATCTATCATATATATATACGATATATATCTATATCTAATATATATATATATATATATATATATATATATATATATATATATATATGGTTTTTAGAGACTAGGTTTCTCTGTCTAGTCTTGGCTGTCTTGGAGTTTTCTCTGTAGACCAGGCTGACTTAGAATTCAAATACCTACCCGCCTCTGCCTCTCACATGCTGAGATTAAAGAAACATGCCACTATGCCTACTACTCTCAGTTTACCCTTATTTTAACTGATGGCTTTCAATAACCAGGTTTGATTTAAGCAGGTGATAATGATATGTTTTCCAGAAAGATTACCTTTAAGAAAGAAATTCTTAAGCCCTCCAGCTAAGGTTATCAAATACTAGGTTGAAGCTCACAAGTTTTATCTATTGGGATATCCTGCTTCTGTCTTCATATGTGGTCACCTTGGATCTTTCTTTCCAACTCTGTATGTTCAAATGAGACTATTCTGTGTTGTGAAATATTAACTTGCGATGTGCTAAATTTGGTTATGATGTGGAACATTTGTTTAATGATGCAAAGATGTGTTACATTCCTTTAGGTTGCATTTGCTTAACTTTGTGAAGTTGTGTTACTGTGTCTGTCTAAACCATATGAATGGTATAATAAATAGCTGAATGGCCAGCAGCCAGGTAGAATAAAGGATAGGCAGGGCTGGCAGGCAGAGAGAAGAGATAGGAGGAGAAATCTGGGAAAGAATCTAGGAGGACTCCAGGGGCCAGCTATCCAGCTACACAGCAAGCCATGTGGTAAGAAGTAAAGAATAGAGAAAGATATAAAGCCCAGAGGCAAAAGACAGATGGGATAATTTAAGTTAAGCAAAGCTGGCTAAAAGTAAGACAAGGTAAGGCTGGGCATTTATAAGTAATAATAAGAGTATGTGTGATTTATTTGGGAGATGGGAGACAGGAACCCCCCAAAAAAACAAAGAACCAAAGAAGTAAGAAACAACTCACAACAATTTATTAAAAGTAGTAAAAGTGAATTTCCATTATTACTTCTAGTCAGGTTAGTTCTGGTTAGTTCGATCCCTTGGGATGCAGGGGAAGAAAGAAAGTAGAATAAAGTTCATGCTGAGGGAGTATAAAAGCTCCTAGCATTTTCTAGCAGCATGGTGATTTACCACCTCTTTTAGGGTTCCCTTATCCCCATTCACACCTCTTTAAATAGTTTCATTATAAAATGCTACTTAATTGGGCCATCTGAGTGTACCTTCTGTTTCCTGTCAGGATCTTAAGTGATTTGGTAATTGACAAAAGTGGTCCCAGGAAACATCCTTAAAATAGGCTCTGGGGTTAGGCAGCTCCCATATTTGAGGCACTCACATAGAGCATTTTTTGCTTTGGGAAATGGGACACTGATAATCTCTGGCATGTTGTGACATCGTGATTGGTATAATAATCACTGGTGGTGGCATAAGATAAAGTGCAGATGCAATGAAGGCGTCGGGAGATCAAGTGGCTATGCCACTTAGTCACTATGGCAACAATGGCTATTATAAAGACTGTAGCAGGAGGGGACAAAATGAAGGTCTGCTTCAGGAAATGAATGAAAAATCAGGAAGCTTCTATGGAAGCTTTAAAAGGGTGCTTTATCTCCAGTAGCCACGGAGCAGATATGAATGAGAAAAATCAAGTCCAAGGGCTAAAGGTAATTGCACAGCTGTTAAGTCCAGCTATCTAAAAAGTCAGCCAGATAGCTTCATGCCAAAATAAAGGTACTCATAGGAGAAGAATATGACCTTAAACACTTGACCATACAGAGGAAAGGGTAAGAATTTTGAACCTCCAAATCCAAGTGTCTCACCTGAGTTCTAAAAGGTGATGGATGTGTTTAAGAACCTAAGGAATGGGATTCATATGCAAAAGCAAAGATAATAGGAGCCTGAGCCCAAAGGAATTTTGAAGTTAATGGGATGTCTTAGAATGGCTCTCAACCCTGGCTTAGCGGAATCACCAAGGAGACCTTGAAAAGCATCCCTGCATAAGACCCACTCCTGAGGAGTATTTTAGTCTATCATTCTGAAAGACTTTTGGGTCCTGGGTTTTGAAACTCCCTACGTGGTTCTATGGTGCAGTCAAGCCTGGAAATAACTGTGAGTGAAAAAAGAATCATAAAGATTTAGATGATGGGAATATTAAAGTAAATTTACTGTTCGTTTCTTCTCAGCTTCCCTCCAGTTTCCAGGAAGGGGCCTGCAAGACACCTCCTGTACAATAACATCTCTAAATTTCTCAGAGGTATTTGTTTTACAACCCAAGCATGATTGGTAGGAGAACAGAATGGTCTCCATAACTCAGGAGGAATAATGATGTGCCAGAATAGTAGAGGTCAGATAAAAGGGATTCAGCAGAAGACACAAGGTGCTTAAAATCACATTAGTAAGTCCTGTGGAGCACCAGCCATCAATTTTTGACCCACATTAACCTGTGTCAGTAGCTTACTGGACCCTACTCCATAAGAGTGAAATGGGTGTGCAGCCTACGGGAACACAGCTTAATATATCAAACCACAAAAGTTGTAGCCTTAACGTACAAATCTCATTCACATGATAGCTTCTTATTCAGTAAAACAATGCACAAACCCACAGTCCTTCCACCAAAAGGGTTAATGATTTCCTTTGAGAATCTATGTGTGGCATATCTAGTGATAAACGCTGATTCACAGATCATCAAAATATGACTTTTTACCATTTACCAGGAGAGCCATGGGTTGGTGGAAGGGAAACTTCAGAAGCACTTTCAGTGGCAGTTTCTAAACCACTGCTGATGACCAGGCTGGCCTACTCCTAGTGGGCATTTGTGTATATTAGAGTACTTGGAATCTTGACCATTTCTTGACCATTTTCTTATTCTGTGGGTTGTGTGTGAGTTCTTCCTATAGGAAAAAAGAGGAAAGGAAAAAAAGCCTTCTGAAGCTTTATTTACTGCCAAGACAGTAAAAAGCCCTGGAGAAATGCCGAGTTGAGTGACCATCATGTACCACAAAGATGCAAAGTAAGGGTTGCACAACATTTTAGATATACATATAAATATATATATTTGCTTAAACAACTCACATCCGTGTCTGATGGATAATCAGAAGAATCTTAAGAAACTGACTTTGGATAATTTTTTTAAAACTTCTTAAGTATTACTGTCTATATTAGCAAATTTTATATGTACTATTTTTTTGCTAGAGAAAATATCTCCACTGTCACCTAAAGTATTCCTCAAAGTGTGGCTCTTGACCAATGGCATACTTTTTAATACAAAGAATATTAGCAATACGAATTCTTGTGCGACACTTCACACACACACACACACACACACACACACACAAATTCAGAAACTCTAAATGTGAAGTTTCAACTCTCTGTTTAAAAAAACATTCAATGTACTCCATGCCTTCCATCACAATTTTCTAAAATACTTAACCTCCCCAGCTCCATCAGGGAAAAACAAATATGAAAAAATGAGGCTAGAAATTAATCTATAGTGGTCTCCTTCACTATATAAACTGAGAATTTAAGTCTGTTCTTGTCTCCTAATCATCACCCTAATCTTGACACTGATGGCATTATGTCAAATATATAAGAGGAGGGCAGCACTAGAAGCCTGGCTAATAGGCTAATAATAGGTAACACCTCCAGATCATCCCAACAAGCCCCTTGCCAAGTTTAACTTCATCCTTTTTTTTTCCTTTTCTTTTTCTTTTTTCTCTTTTGCTGATGTTTGTAAATAACACACTAATTTCAATATGTGCCTGATGTGTGGGCATGGGGGTGGAGTCATTCTTTAGAGCTCATGCTCAGCCTCTCATTCTCAGCATTTTGAGAACTATGAATCCCTTTACAGATTGCTGCCTACAAAGTTTCTGGTCTAAAGCATCCTAGGCTCTAGGTCATATGTGATCCTCACCGTGGTTTTGCAGCTTCTGCCAAGAGTTGTAAAATTCCTCATGCTGTGTGGGCCTTAAGTTGAATCAAATTTCACCCCCTCCCCCTTTTAAGAGATGTAAAACTTGTTAGGCCTTACTGAAGCTGGTTTTACTACATTTAGGTATGGTTGTCTGGTTCACATATCAGCTTATCATAAAACATTCAGGGTGTCTTGGGCCATGAGTTAAAACAGACTCTGTAGTAAGTATGGGTTCCAGGGCAAAATGTGATCCAATGTGAGTCTTATGATCAGAAGTTGTTTGAGAAGACAGAGAAGTTACACTGAAGGAACTTCTGGGAATTAGCTAAAGGAACTTTATTGCAAAATTCTTTCATTGTGTGTAATGTTACTTTAGAGTTCCCTACCAACAATATATCTCCATTGAAAATCAACTTCATTGTAGGAGGAGGAACTGCTTGCTCTTCCCAGAAGCTTGGCTAGCTTAGCTCTGAAATAACCACATAGAAACTATATTAATTAAATCATTGCTTGTGCCATTAGCTCTAACTTCTTGTTGGCTAACTTTTACATATTGGTTTAAACCATTTCTGTTAATCAGTGTATCACCAAGAGGCTGTGGCTTACTGGGTAAAATTCCCGGCATCTGTCTCTGGCAGCAGCTCCATGGCATCTCTCTGACTCCACCCTTCTTCCTCCCAGCATACAGCATAGATTTCCCTGCCTACCTAAGCTCTGCCTTGCTATAGGTCCAAAGCAGTTTCTTTATTCATTAATAGTAATCACAGCACACAGAGGGAACTCCCACATCATTTCATAGTTAAAATTGGGCACTTGCTGGATGGCCACCCAGGAACATATGAGAAATGGTCACATTTTTAACCTCACTTTGGCATTCTCTTTTCTTCTTATAAGATCCATTGGGGCATGCTGAAAAATCAAGGATAATTTTCCATGCTCAAAACTCTTAACGTGGTCATATCTGCAACGTGATTTTGCAATATAAGGTAAAAGGACCAAAATTATCATAGAAGACAATGTAAAAATCACTGAGAAGATTTTTCATCTGAGACACCACCCAAATCTCATATTTGAGTACTAATGCCACTAAATTTTAACAAAAGTGAGAAAATTTAAAAGCTCGTCAACAGAGAAATGAAGTAAAGGATGTTATAGTTCCTTGCAATGTAATATTATTCAATGTTTAAAGATAGAACAAGCCACTGAGGCATATAAAAACATGGATAAATTACAAAATAATTACATATAGTGAAAAAAATGACACAGGAAAGCTGTATCATGCACAATTTTATTTTCAAAACTGTAAAAACATTCAAACTAATCTATAGATATAGACAAAACCAAATCATCAATTTAGAGGCAGTGCATAGAACAAGGAAATTTTGAGGTGATACATACAATCATTTCCTGGATTACAGTGGTTATCTCAGAGATACATATGTATGTATATATATATATATATATTACATATATATTAATATATATTTCCTGGATTACAGTGGTTATCTCAGAGATACATACATATATATATTAATATATTACATATATATTTATACACTGTATTAATGAGTTAGTTTTCCTCTTGAGCCAAAAGTTAATATTTAACTCAAACGCTGAGAATGCTCAATGAAAATGAAAGGAATATACTTCAATAGACAGGTTTAAGAAAGAATTTTCTGAACAGAACTCCAATAACATAGGAACTTGCTCTAATATTCAATAAGTAATGCTACATGGAATTTGAAAGTATCTCTGAACAGCAAAGGAAGCTATCAATAGAGAAAATAGTTCACAGCATGGGGGCAAATCGTTACCAGACATCATCAGATATAGTCATTAAGAAATATTCATTAAGTGACAAAGGCCTGCATGTATGTGTACAAATACACACACACAAACACGCACACACAAGCATGTGCTTTATGGTTTGACAATAATATATTTTATATCAAATACACCACTATATAGCTGCTTTCAAAATATTTTTAGTGGAATGTAAAGGAACTTGTGAAAATGTCACATCTGACATAAGAAAGCTCCAAAATCAAGTAAATTATATGAAGTCAGATGTTTACATGCCCCAGAGAATTTTCAGTCCTTCCTTGTACTTTCCCCAATTTCTAATCAGTAGCCCCATGGGAACTTCTCTATAACCCATTAACAGAGGAAGTGAACATCAAGCTATCTTTATGGATGGATTAGTACAATAAGCCACACCAGCTGGAAGTAAATTGCTGCTGCATTATAAGGACATCTAGAAGTCTTCAAAAAGCAATAATTAAGGAAAATTTCTTAATTGGTAACTCTGATTCTGAGAGAGTTTCTGATGGTCTCAGGAATGGATTCAGTGAGTCACTAGCAGTAGCTAAAAATAAATAGGGAGATTACAGACAAGATGTTGAGGATAGAGATATGTGTGTGTTATATATGAGTTTACAAAGGTGTCTCCTGTGAATTCAGTTAATTTTCTAGAGAAGATTTCCTGCTGAATACAATATTCTGATTCCTTTTCTAGCTATCCTATCACATTTCAGGAAGTCAAGTACAATATGACCGTGATTGAGTATTGGAGATGGTACACAAGAAACTTGCAAGTAGAGAAAAAGAACATATATTAAAAGTCAAACTGCATGGATTTATTTCTATACTTTCATTCTAAAAATAAAAGAGGGCAATGTAAAACTAGTTGACTGTGTAAGATTGTATGGAAGACTTCATGCTTCAGTATCTGTGTCAAGGGTAGTAACTCTGATTCTGAGAGAGTTTCTAAGGTACCCATTAGATCTTGCTTCTAATTTTCCTCTTACTGTGCTTCTTGAGAATAGATGCTCACAAATTTAGGTCAAAATGACATAATTAAAACCTGATTGTCAAGCAAGATATATTTGCCCTTGGAAAGAAAGGGTCAGATAAAAGTTCAAGGCAACATCATCAAAATTATTTTTAATTTAAATGTCAGTTTGTAGCTCTATGAGCTCTATTTGAAAATAAGTAGGTGCACAAGAGATCTTATCTAGTTTTCCTTCCCAGAGGCATTCATGCATGTCTTTCTTAGGGTTTTCCACGTGACCTAGCTTCTCAGGGTTTGTAAATTGTAGCCTGGTTATTCTATGCTTTGTGTGCAATACACATTTACGAGTGAGTACATACAGTGTGTTGTCGGCTACTTCACTCAGGATAGTTTTTTCTAGTTCCATTCCACTTGCCTGAAAATTCTGAGATGTTATTGATTTTACTCTGTTGTGTAAATGTACTTCATTTTCTTTTCCCATTCTTCAGTGGAGGGGCATTTAGGTTGTTTCCAGGTTCTGGCTATTACTAATAATGTTGCTGTGAACATAGTTGAGCAAATATCCTTGTGTTATGAAAGTGCCTCCTTTGGCTATATGCCCAAGAGTGATATTGTTGGGTCTTGAGATAGATTGATTCTCATTTTTCTGAGAAACCAACATACTAACATCCAGAGTGGCTGTACAAGTTTACACTTCCAGCAGAAGTGGAAAAATCTTCCCTTTACTCCACATCTTCTTCAACATAAGGTGTTATCAGTATTTTTGATGTTAGGTCTCCTGAGTAAATTGGGAGCAAGGGGAAAAATGAGTGGAAAATGAGGGAAGGAGATAGTTGAGTTGGAGGAGAGACAGAGAGGTAGAACAAGAAAAGTGATATCTGAATAGAGGGAGTCATAATGTGTTGATGGAGGTTTCTGTTCCACTTAGTCCCACAGCTGATCAGTCCCAAACAAACACACAGAGGCTTAAATTAATTATAAACTGATTGGCCTATTAGCTTAGACTTCTTATTAGCTCTTATATCTTACTTTATCCCATAATTCTTGCCTGTATTAGCCACATGTCTTGGTACCTTTTATCAATGAGGCATTCTTATCTTCCTTCCTCTGCATCATCGGGATGATGACTGAAGACTGAATGTTTCGTCTTCCGAGAATTCTCCTGTTCTGGTTGCTCTGCCTAAACTTCCTGCCAGGCTACTTGCCAATCAGCATTTTATTAAGCCAGTACAAGTCTTGTGGGTACAAGACCATTGTCCCACAGGAATTCCCTACCCCCTTTTTTTCAAAGCAAGAACTCTGAATCTTTGCCTAGCTTTTTTCCTGGTCATTATCCATAACAACTTGTAACCAACACTCTAAACAAAGACAAAAATCCATAATCAAGCTTTTCTGAATATGGGTGTAGAGTTCTAGGCTACTTCCTGCTGATTGGGAACGTAAAGAATGTAAGATTATGGCCAAGTCCTGGCTAGAATATTCTGTGAAGCTTGATCATCTCAAGCCAACATTCTTGAAGCTGCTCTGGATGTAGAAGTCAGAGAAAATTCCAATAGAAGGCCTATGAAATGTTGCATCATCTGGGCCATCCACTCCTACTGGAGATGTTCCAGGAGGTCTTCCTTGATCAAACCTCATTTTTCTTAAGCCAGAATTAACCCACAACCTCTCATTTCTTGTGGAAACAAAAGCAAAATCTCTTCTCCAAAGTAACATATCTTTTGTCTTAAATCTTGAAGTCAAGGCATTTCCAAAATACATAGGTTGGATTAATCCAGTAGCATTTATAATCAAATGCTTTCTAGCAGCTGTTGTTCCTTTCTCAGCCACCAAACAACTCAAACACAGCACAATAACATACACTATCCAGATTCTGTCTATATTTTCCATTTTTACATGGCTTTATTTTAAATTCTATTTAAACTCTATAAATACATAGGTTGGATTAATTCTGCAGCATTTATAATCAATGCCTTCTAGCAGCTGTTATTCTTTCCTCAGCCGTTAAACAACTCAATGACAGCACAATAACATGCAATATTCAGATTATATTATTTTCCATCTTTACATGGCTTTAATTTAAACTCCATTTCTTTTATTTTTATTTTTAATTTTTGTTTTTTTGAGACAGGATTTCTCTGTGTATCTTTGACTGTTCTGGAATTCACTCTGTAGACCAGTCTGCTTTTGAACTCAAGAGATTCACCTGCCTCTGCCTCCCAAGTGCTGGGATTAAAGTGTGTGCTACCACACTCAACTACTCTTTCTTTTTTTTTTCTTTTAAGGGATTTTATCCTTATTCTTTTCTCTACCAAGCTACATATATATTTAAATACACTGTAAACCATTTAGAGGTTTGTTTCTTTTTTTCACCTGAATCTATCTATCTTTTGTGATCACATGAGTCTTTAATTTGGTAAGCAATATGACTAGGATTAAAGCTGTGGCTTTGACAGCTAGATCCATCCCATTCCTTAGCTTTCTGAGGGTCCAGCTTTATGGTGGAGATACTGGTGGAAGCAGTGTTTATTGCCACAACTCTATGGAGTTTCAAGTTTTCTGCCATCATGGAGCAGCATGCTGTTGGCTATTCATAAACATCATTTAAGTACTTTGTAGAAAAGCCTCTTAAAAGGGCTGCAAGGATTTTTGCAGCTAAAGCTGAGTCAGGAAGCCTTTCTTAAATGAGACACACTTGCCTTTGGAAAACAGAGCCCACCCAAGACAATGTTGCTACCAAGAAGCCATGCTTAACTTTGTTCTTTTGTGTCTAGAATTACTTCAGAGCTCTTTTAGGTTTTATGTGAATATGGCTGTCCACGTTGGTGCCATGTGTTGACAGAGGTTTCTGTCCTGCCCAGTCCCACAGCCATTCAATCGCAAAGAAACACACAGAGGCCTATATTAATTATAAAATGGTTAGCTTATTAGCTCAGGCTTTCTAATTAATTAACTCTTACATCTTACATTAACCCATAATTCTTGTTTGTGTTAGCCACATGGCTTGGTATCTTTTACCCGTGAGGCATTCTAATCTTCCTTCCTCTGTGTCTGGGTGATGACTGTAGGCTGAGCTTTCCTCTTCCTAGAATTTCATTCTGTTTGCCCCACCTTTCTGCCTATCTACTGGCCAATAATCATTTTATTAAACCAGTATAAGTGGCAAATCTTTATAGGAAACAAGACCATTGTCCTACAGCAATAATGGGCAAAATCTGGTGCTAGGGAAACTCCCAGGAAACCACAAGGATGACCCTAGCTAAGAGACCTAGCAGTAATGGAGAGGATGCCTGAACTGGCCTTCCACTGTAATCAGATTGATGACCACCCTAATTGTTATCATAGAATATTCATCCTTACCAGATGGAACAGGTGCAAAGATCTACAGCTAAGCACTGTGCCTACCTCCTGGAGTATAGTTGAAGAGAAAAAGGAAAGATTCTTTGAGAAAATGTGCCAAGATCATGATGGAGAAACCCACAAATACAGCTGGCCTGAGTTAGTGCAAACTCATTGACTCTAGACCCATAGCTGGGGAATGTGCATAGGACTAAACTAGGCCCTCTGAATGTTGGAGACAGTTCTGTGGCTTGGGTAGTCTTTAGGGGTGCTATCAGTGGGACGAGGTTTTATCACCAGTAAATGAACTGACTTTCTGAAGCCCATTCCGTTTGGTGGGATACATTGTTCCACCTTGATAAAGGGAAGAGGACTTGGTTCTACCTCAACTTGATATGCCAAATTTTGATGCCTCCCCTTAAGATGCCTTACCTTTTTTGAGGAGTGGATGCAGGGTTGGGTGGGAAGAATGTGGGGACTACAAGAAGAGGAGGGAAGGGGAACTGCAGTTTGTATGTAAAATGAAAAAAATTATTACATAAAACTTAAAAAAAAAGAAAATTAGAAGGTACAATATTTTCATTGACTACTAAAGTCCCAAATACCTCAAACTATCATTTCTTTAGAAATCTTAAAATCTTTCAAATTTTTGTATCAACTCAAAAATCAAGGCTACATGTTTTTCCTTTTAACAGAATTGTGTTTAACCAATATGCTAATAAATGTGCTTGCTTTAAATTGAACTTGTTGTGATTTTAGTTTCATTGGAAACTTTTATATTAATTTAATATATTCTATTTTATTGATGAGTTGATTTTCCTCTTGAAGACCCCCTTAAATGAATGCTTCACTTAAATGCTGAGAGTGTTCCATGCAAACAAAGGGCATATCCTTCAATAGACAGGCTTCAGAAAAAAAAAAAACTTTCTGTACATAACTCCAATAGCGCAGGAACTTGCTCCAAGATTCAAAAAATGGGACTACATGAAATTTGAAAGTTTCTACAGAGCAAAGAAAGCTATTAATAGAGAAAACAGCCCACAGTATGGGGACAATTTTTTTAATAGATATTGTCAGAAATTGCAGTAATATCCATAATTGACAACTCCAAAAAATTAGATATCATAAAAACAAACCCTCTAAGCAAGAATTGGGCTGATGAGATGAGCAGTTATCACAAAAGAAAATAAAAGCAAATACCAGTGAAGAATGTTTAAAGTATTCAACATTCCTTGCTATCAAGATAATGAAACTAAAAACTGCTTTGAGATACCACCCACTAAGAGTGTTTAAAATCAAGAAATCAAATGATGGCAAATAATAAGCATGTGGGGAAGAAGAATCCTTATTCAGCCCTGGTAGGCATAAAAACTAGAACAGCCATCATGAAAAGCAGTATGCTTGTTTCTCAATAAAGTAAAACTAGAATTACCATCAGATTCAATTATAGTACTTCTGGTAACTTCTCAAAGGACCCATGTCCTACCATAGAGATACTTGGATATTCATGTTTACTGTTGCTCTATTCATGAGAGCAAGAAAATGGAACCAGCAAAGATGCTTACCAACAGTTGAAGGAATAATAGAACTGTAGTCCATATGCACAATGGAGGTTTTTTTTTTTCCAGTGGTAAAGAAAAAATACTTATGAACCTTTATGGGAAGATGGATTAATCTGAAAATTATAATGTTAAGTGATGTTATCCAAACCCATGAAGACAAAAAGCGTTCCTTCTCATATGTAGATTTTAGCCTATAATTTACAAATTACATATAAATAGGTTTTTATTTGTGAGTAACATCTAAAAAACTAGAAAAGATTCAAGAGAGGTAAAAATATGTAATAGTTGTGGCCTGATGAAACAAATCAATTGTAGATATATCCTTGTTCTGCTAATGACATATTATATCTACCATACTACCCAGATATTGTTTACTAACCTCACCATCAGAAAATGGCTTTAACTTTTTGCTGTTAAGCATACAGCCACACAATTAGCTTTTACAAAAGAAGTCTGAGTTCAAAGGAAAATTTTTGTTGTAGAGAAAATTCACTTCATTTTTTTTGTTATCTAGTTTCAGCCATTTTGTCTTTATACCACATCCCTTAATACACAGTGAATTTTGTAGCACATTTTATAACACAAAGCCTTCAAATATACAAATAAAGAGAATATAATGGAGTACTACACAGAAGAAAAAAATAATGACATGTTGGAATTTGCAGGCAAATGGATGGAACTAGAAAATATTATATTGAGTGAGTTAACCAGACCCAGAAAGACAAATATCATATGTACTTACTCAAAAGTGGATATTAGACATAAAGTAAAGAAAAACCAACCTACAATTAACAATCCCAGAGAACCTAGACAACAAAAAGGAGAGGACCCTAAAAGAGGCATACATGGATCTCATCTACATGAGAAGTATAAAAAGACAAGATCTCCTGAATAAACTGGGAGCATGGGGCCATAGAAGAGAGTAGAAGGATAGGGTAGAGGACAGGAGGGAAGCAGAGAAAATATATAGCTCAATAAAAACAATACAAAAATTATATATTATATATGAGTACTTATTTTGTGTAACATTGTGACAAGACTTGTCATTTACAAAGCTCTCTCTTCAGGACTCTGCAGTCAAGTAAAAGGAGAGAGGGAGAGAGAGCCCTTAAAATGTGTTAAGGAAATTTATGATATTGCCTTAGTCAAAATGTATAGTTATCTTGGGCCATATATTGTTTGCACACCATGTGTTGGTGTTGGACACTCCTGATGTAGAGAAAAGCAACTCCTGAGTTTTGAAGCACAATAACTATGGATTATGGAGATTGTGTTTCACTTTTCTCTTGAAATCCAAGGTATCCTCTTCTGATACCCATCCGAGACGGAAACAATGAATTTCATTAACCTTTAGCAGAAGAGATTCAGTGAAGAACTGGTATCAGCTAAGGGCTAGAAGGCAGAAGGAGCATTACAAAAGCATTTCTCCCTTCCCTTCTCTTACAGTAAGGTCATGGATTGACATGAGAGTTGAAGGAGATACTGATCACATGTATCTAAACCAACCCCACAACTGACAAAGGTCTGATTTCCAAAATATATAAAGAACTCAAGAAACTAGACTGTAAAAAACTAGTCAACCCAATTATAAAATGGGGTACTGAGCTGAACAGAAAATTCTCAACAGAAGAAGTTCAAATGGCCAAAAGACACTTAAGGTCATGCTCAATCTCCTTAGCGACCAGGGAAATGCAAATCAAGACAACTTTAAGACACCATCATACACATGTCAGAATGACTAAAATCAAAAACACCAATGATAGCCTTTGCTGGAGAGGTTGTGGAGAAAGGGGTACACTCATCCATTGCTGGTGGGAATGCAAACTTGTCCAACCACTTTGGAAAGCAGTGTGGCGGTTTCTCAGGAAATTCGGGATCAACTTACCCCTGGACCCAGCAATACCACTCTTGGGAATATACCCAAGACATGCCTTATCATACAACAAAAGTATATGCTCAACTATGTTCATAGCAGCATTGTTTGTAATATCCAGAACCTGGAAACAACCTAGATGCCCTTCAATGGAAGAATGGATGAAGAAAGTATGGAATATATACATATTAGAGTATTACTCAGCAGTAAAAAACAAGGACTTCTTGAATTTTGCACGCAAATGGATGGAAATAGGAAACACTATCCTGAGTGAGGTAAGCCAGACCCAAAAAGAGGAACATGGGATGTACTCACTCATATTTGGTTTCTAGCCATAAAAAAAAGGACATTGAGCCTATAATTCGTGATTCTAGAGAAGCTAAATAAGAAGATGAACCCAAAGAAAGACATATAGTCATCCTGGAGATTAACTTTCATCGGGAGATGAAAGCAGACAAAGAGAGACCCAAATTGGAACATCGGACTGAAATCCAAAGGTCCAAATCAGGAGCAGAAGGAGAGAGAGCACGAGCAAGGAACTCAGGACCGCAAGGGGTGCACCCACATACTGAGACATTGGGGATGATCTATCGGGAACTCAACAAAGGCCAGCTGGACTGGGTCTGAAAAAGCATGGGATAAAATCGGACTCACTGAACATAGCGGACAATGAGGACTACTGAGAAGTCAAGATCAATGACACTGGGTTTTGATCCTACTGCACGTACTGGCTTTGGAGGAGCCTAGGCAATTTGGATGCTCACCTTACTAGACCTGGAAGGAGGTGGGAGGTCCTTGGACTTCCCACAAGGCAGGGAACCAGGACTACTCTTTGGGCTGATGAGGGAGGGGGACTTGACTGAGGGAGGGGGAGGGATATGGGAGGCGGTGGAGAGGAGGAGGCAGAAATCTTTAATAAATAAATAAAAATTAAATAAAAAGAAGATTGCTATGTATTGCAATGATACTTCTTTATTTTCATTTTCTAGAAAAGAAATTTGCTTTCATGGTCATAATTTGCAATTTTCAGTATCCTTAGGAAAACATATGATCTATTTAGAAGGAATTAACTGCAGTTTAGTGAAAGGGTAATTTACAATATGTGGGCAGAGATAAGAAAACCAATAGGGACCAAAAAGCTTTCATGTACTAACAATAGTAGAAAGCCATGATTAAATCCTGAGACCAACAGGGAGGATACTACAAAATCCCCACTAATTCCAAGAAAACTGACTCTAGTTAAGGGGAAACAGCCTGTTTATTAGCACATGGATTACTGGAGACTCTATCTGTCTGTCTGTCTGTCTGTCTACCTATGTATTGATCTATCTACCAATCTATCTCTCTGTCTACCTACTCCTTGTCTTCCTCCTCCTTTCCCTTGCTTTTCCTTGCTGTTACTCCAACTAGATATAAAAACTAGCATATAAACAACTAAGAAATCAAATATCACTACCATCTATAAAGTAATAATTCCAGGACAGACAGCTAGTCTAGACAGCAGAAAAGAGATATTTCAATGCTTGGTCTGAGGGCCATACAAGATGAGGTGACTGAGGAAATTACTCGTTCGTTCAGTAAAGTTTTTTTTTTTAATTCAAGCATTAAGTCCTATGTTCAGATTCCCAACATGCATGTAAAAAATATGTACCAGCAAATGAGGACCATAGGAGGATCCATATAAAATGTTGGCCAGTCTATACAATCAATGAGCTTCAGATTCAGTAAGAAGTATTTTCTTAATATTTGATAGAGGTAAGAAAGAGGTTTGTGGAGATACGACATGACTGGGGAGTTAAAAGTACATTGTGATCTTGCATAGGACTCCAGTTAAATTCCAAGTACCCATTTCCTAATTGCCTATAATTCTAACTTCAGGGCATCTGCCATCCACTTTTGGCCTCTGTGGACCCCTATAATCATGAGCACATATCCTGAGAAAGATTACATATATACAGATCATTTAGAAGATAATTAAAATCATTTAAAATATAAATGGAGAGTGACTCAGAGAGATTTCCAGGGTCAACCTATGATCTCACATGCATGTGCACACAGGCACATGCATGCACATCTGTGTGAATAAACAAACGCCCAAGGAAATCATTGTTCATATGCTTGTTTGATGAACATTGAAAACAAAATACTGGATGGAATGCCATAAATCAAATTAACAACTCAGAAAAAGATGCTTTGCCAAGCAAAAACATTAACAGGGATTCTGTGATTCACAGAAAACTTCCAAGCAGCTGGCTCAAAGAGGACAACTTTGATTCCTACTTCCTCTTGATCCTGCAACACGTGTTATCTTTTAGCTTTCACCCAAAAAGATGAATACTGGTGTAGATTCCTTTACGTCTGTGCAATGACATCTTTGAAAAGGCAACTGTTATTAATAGCTTCATTTCTAGCAAAAAAATGTTATATAGAAATCTTATAGAAGCAGAGAAAACCCTCTGAATATTGTCTCACTACTAATAATCACATGATATAGGCAGATGAGAAATAAAATTTTGCTAAAAGGCCTCTTTGAATTATTCAATTTTGTTCTTGTAGTTAATTAGTTTAGAGCACATGAGCTAAGTAAAACAACAAAAACAAACAAAATTCAAATAATTGAGAATTATACTTGCTAATAGCATTCTTTAGCATTGATACTATGCTTTATACATCTACCATAAGTAGTAGAAATTAATAAGGTAAGTTAGAGCTTTTAATGAATTTTATATAAAGAAAAATAAGTATGAAAGTCTAAATGCATAACTATATAATTTGAGGTAATGAGAGGTATTTATTGCTATCAGACACTGAGGTATGAAGCAGGTCCAGTTAATGCATCAGGGATTCAAGTCCTACCTTATTTCCCTCATTTTCACTATGGACTATTTATAACTCTTATATCCATTAGCTGGGCCCTTCTTGATAAGATCACCAGAAGGGAATTTTTAAAGATAAATAAGACTATATGTTTCACAAAAAAATGCATGGTATTCTTAAACTCATTTACACTAAGCTGCTAACTTATTATTCTAGATAGAGCCCTGTATCTTTTCTGGAAATATCTTTCTTCTTGAAATCAATATTCATCCTAATACTTCTGATTTTATGAAAGAAGAACAATGGGATCTGGAAATTCTAATCCATTTCTTTGTACTAACAAATTTCATTATAAAATTTTATTTCTTCTCATGACTGAAGAAAATGTCATATGTATAAACGCTACACTTGCTTTACCTATTTATCCGTGATGGACATCAAAGCTGATTCAATTTCATGTCTATTAAGTTTGCTGCCATGAGATCATAGATGTGCAGTTATTTCTGTGTTCTCTTATCCTGATACCATGTAGAACTATATAAATAAGTTATTTAAGTGTTTTCAATTTTGCATCATATTACTTAAATTACAGATTTTCAAAGAAAATACTTAACATCACTTAAAGGCTTATTTCTAATCTGGGAGGCAGTTAATATGTTTTTAGTTGTGTTTCACATAGTTATATCAACTTACTCAAAACTAAAACTTTATATTTCCCTGTTTTGGATGACAAATATAGCTTGAGAAAATATGTATGAGCGACAAGTTGACAAAGCATGGAGTTATGTTTTTAATTTTTTATTAGAATGTTTTTCCCATTTTGCATACCAAACATGGTTCTCCTCCTGTTCCACCACTCCCCCACATTTCCTATACCCAATCCCCTATTTAATCCTCAGAAAGATTAAGGCCTCCCATTGGGAGTCAACAAAGTCTAGCATATTAAGTTGAAGCAGGACTAAGCCCCTTCCCCTTGTTGATGGGCTTCAAAAAGCCAATCCATGCACTAGGGATGACTCCTTGTCCCACAGTCAGTAGGAGCACAGACCGCCCAAATCAAAGATCTGTCACCCACATGCAGGGGCCTAATTTGGTCCTATGCAGGTTCCCCAGCTGTAAGTCTAGAGTCAGTGAGCTATCACTAGCTTAACTCAGCTGTCTCTGTGGGTTTCCCTATCATGACAGTGACCCCTTTACTCATATGATCTCTCCTCCCTCTCTTACTGGATTCCGAGAACTAGACCCAGTGCTTAGCTGTGGATCATTGCATCTGTTTCCATCAGTTACTGGATGAAGGTTCTATGACAGTGGTCATCAATCTGATTACATGGGAAGGCCAGTTTAGGTACCGTCCCCACTATAGTAAGGAATCTTAGCTGGGGTCATCCATGTGGATTCCTTGGAGTTTCCCTACCACCAAATTTCTCTCTAACACCATAATGGTTCCCTCTAATAAAATACCGCTCTCCTTGCTCTCTTGCTCACTGCCCCCCCCCAATTCAACAATCCCATTCCCTCATTTCCTCCTTCCCTCTCCCCATATCCTTCCCACCCCTTCCTCCTCCCAATTTACTCAGGAGATCTTATCTATTTCCCCTTTCTAGGGACATCCATAAGAGATGGATTTATAATGACTATCCAACTTGATAGAGCTATGAGTAAGCATCTAAATCAATGGACAAAGTAAGATATTCTTTTCCCAGTTTGTGTAGACATGAACTCACTAGCTGATAGAACAGAACAAAATTATGGAAAATAGTTAATTTATTTTCCTGAAACATGGATCATTCAGCACCTTGGGCCTGACTTTCAGACCCTGGGCAGAAAATATATTCTTGAGAAAGATGCAAGTGACTACCAGATTAATTAATATTATTATTAAGGCTAATATTAATATTACAAACCCATCTGAACTGGAATATCCAAATCTCTATTTGTATCTCTCAACACAACATCAGGAAAACAAAACTATTTCTTGAGCACATGATTTCAATAATAAGTTCCATCAGACATAAGATGTGACAAATACTGGACAGCCCTCAGTCATTTATTATGGGACAATAAACAATTGGCAAGAGTTGGAAAAGAAAAAGGTAGATTAAAAAATGAGTCAATGAATAAACTAGAAAAACCTATAGGAGAACACTGGATAAAGCTAAAATCTAATCATGTGGGAAACAACTAAACATGCAAGCAATATAGTCAAGTAAAATTGAAATTATTAAAATTATAAACAAGGAAAATATGCAGTATCTCAAACAGGTAAGATTTTTTTTAAAGGAAATACAGTAGCCACATGGTTCTCTCTCTTGCACTCAATAAACACAGTGAAAGAAATATTTTTTTCCTAGAGAAATTGACATTACTGAGGAAGACTGCAGATGAAATAGATAATTTGAATAAAGCAGTAACTGTATAAAAAAAAAGGAATTACCCAAGGAGGGGCAATTTTCTGAAAAGAGGTGTTTTAGCAAAAAATTCTAGCAAAGAATAGTTTTGGACTCTTTAATGATTTACGAAGCATGGGAAAAATGGAAGCTGCCATACTTCTGGTATTCGATTAGCTTTGCAGTTCTCTATGTGCCCTCCCACACTCAGGCCTAAACTGTCAGAATATGTAATTTATTGCCTCAAGCATTTGTTGAACCCAATCTCTTTTTCTCTTTTACAAAATGTCATTGAAGAGATGAAATGAAGTGTTTTTTATGGAGAAGGTCAGCTCTCACTCAGGGCAGAATTTCCTCCATACTGGTGACACAGGAAAGAGTACAATTCTCTAAGCTTCCAAGACCTGGGACTGTCTAAAAAACAGCAAAACTTTTGAGGATATGGACAGCTGGAACAGTTGTGCATAACTTCTTAAGAGAATCAGAGACCTCCAGGTGGTAATGGTGCATGCCTTTAATCCCAGCACTTGGGAGACAGAAGTAGTCAGATTTTTGTGAGTTCAAGACCAACCTCCTCTACAAGAGCTAGTTCCAGGACAAGCCCCAATGCCACAGAGAAACCCTGTCTCAAAAAACAAGCAAGACAAACAAATCAAAACAAACAAAAAATATTAGAGACCATTAAATAGAAGAGTTTTCAATCAATGGTATAGTACTTTGTAAAATTTTTGAAACTTTATATTAGCCCGAGGCATAGGAAAGACACTCAAGAATAATTGGCATTGAGTTTCCTGCCAACTCAGAAACTTACATAATTAAGATGGAATTAAATTGATTTAAAAATAATAAAATGGTGATATTTCTTTCACAATCGAGCTGGTGCATCAAGATTTATTCTCACCACATATAGATTTAAAATAAAATGCATTTCTGGTACATTAAATCCCGGAGGAAAAAAAATAAATCAAGTACAATTAATGCCACAAATGTAAGGATGGTTAAATATTTAGAAATCTTCTCACAACACTGATCATATTAAAGACCAAAAAGATAAAAATGATATGGGCTGTTGATAATGTATTAGAAAAGTCCAATATGTGTGAGTTTTAGAAATTTATTTACTTAAAATTCTCCAACAAGATTAAAAATAAGTGTATGCTCCTCTATTGCATACTTTCATATTTTATCATGTTTTTTTCCCTTAGAACCATCCTATTGACTGTATACCTGAAAATTTGTACTGGAATGATAAAGGGACCCAGAATCATTTGGATTGTCAGTTAATGAAGTTCAAGTGTAGCTTGCATGATTTTCTTACCTTTTAAAATTAAACAGGAAAAAAAAACATAAAAAAACAACCCTGGTAAATGATAGAACAAAAATACAACAGGCTTACTTTACTCAGAGCCCAGGGTTTTCTTTACCTAAAATAAAATTGTTTGTTTCTCTGGTTAAATTATTTATTCTTTGATCATTCTTATATGTTGGTTAGTTTTAGTTTTCCTTGCATTAATATGACATTGCACTTACACTATACTCAATGTTGTGCCAAAGATTCACAAACTTCATTAGTATGCCTTATATGAACAATTAATATTTTGAATAGATCTTGTGGTTAGGGGTGATATTAAAATTGTTTGATATCTTATATACCAGAATCCCAGTCAGAAATAGCTACAACGACCTGGTTTCTATGTTACTATAAACATCAGCATGAGTCTTGGCATAGTGATCAGCACAGTCTCCAAGTGCTCCTACCAATGAGGAAATGATACTGGAATCCCCAAAATCACCTGGTTCAACTCTCGCTACTACATTTGATAGAGCAGTTTACACATTGGTGAACATGAAACAGCCTAGACTCTGACTTAGAGCCTACTTTCTAGATACTTCAGGGTTCACACCCATGACATCTAAGTCACATGAGTCCAGAGGAGTGATTTCTGAGAATTATAGTTTCCATGATATATATCTGAAAGTTGAAAGAGGAGATGAGTGATCTTTAGAGAAGTCTTCACTCCAGGAATTTTTGGGGCACCATGTAACAACACATTTTCTGAAGATCTGTATGGATAACTACCTCAAAAAAGGAAGAAGGTTAAAACAAACATGAAAATATGAAGACAGAATGTTTTCTAAGGACATTATATCTTGGTCACTGGTGATTTTTGTGCACTTAGAAGTCAGAGTTCACCAAAAGAAGCAGAATCAATATGATTATTGATACACCCTAAGGGAATTATCACAATGCATATGCTAATTCAATTTGGGGTGTTGGCTCAGAATTCTCCATGTGTCTGTTCAATATGTTGCTAGAGGCCAGTACAGGCAGTTGAAAATGAAAATGGAAGATTCCTAAGTCCAACAAGAATCCCACAGGGACAATCTGAAGTCCATATTGACTCTTATGACCCCACAGTGGGGAAAATGTACTGTGTTACAGTTCAGACCCTTTTTCAAGATGCTGCACATAGTAGGTAGGATAAATTGAAGATCAGATAATTAAAGTGAATAACTACAGAGCCAGAATTGTTTGGTGCCAAGGAGATAAAGCAACAGAGCAGCATTGACAGACTTTGCCACAAAGCAATTTCTGTCTTCTCCCTTTTAACTCTGGGGACAGTAACAAGGATCCTGCGTCCTACCTCGATGAAACATCTTGAAGGAGGAAGGAAGGAAGGAAGGAAGGAAGGAAGGAAGGAAGGAAGGAAGGAAGGAAGGAAGGAAGGAAGGAAAGAAGGAAAGAAGGAAAGAAGGAAAGAAGGAAAAGCAAGATTTAAAAAAAAGAAGAAAAAGAAAGAAAAAAATTTTGACACTTAAGGAAATATAACTCACATGGCCACACTGACATAGCTCAACATTACCACATGTGTACCTACACCCTTACAGCAGATAAAATATATACATGTATTTTAATACAAATGGAATCATATCACAAAGAAAAAGAAAAAGTAATAATAATGGCATTGTATATGCATTTTTTTAAATTTACCACAAAAATGTTTCAATATGTTCTTTAAATTACCTTCAAAATAATAATAACCACTAGAATGAAGAAGGTTTCTGGTGGTTTTGTCTGATCTTTCTCAAATAGCTTTGAAATCAGACAGGAGTCAGGGTAAGGTCTTCTTTAGCAAAATAGGGAGGATTAAGGTAGATGATTTTTCAAGATTCTTCCAACTTCATAATTGTATTGTAAACCAAAAAAGTCTTTAATTGTGTTGATCCCCATGGCCTCAACTAGCGTACTTGCAATAAAGAACTTTTCAGTCTCAGAAATGCATCTATAACTACAAATAGTCACTCTCCCTGAAGTATATCATTATTTAATATATTAATGGCACTTTCCCTAAAGCCCTCAAGACTTACCAGCATCATAACAAATATAAATTGTGATCATTCCTTTGTTACACTACAGATTTTGCAGGTTTCCCAGTTCATCTAACCACTAGGAAATTAAGTTAGTAAATGGAAATATGACTCAACACAGACAGTGTGAATCTAGAATCCATGTGATACATAACTGACTTTCCACACAAAAAGCAGGACTCATGAAATTATCGTAACAGAATTGTATGTTTGATTTGAGGAACAAAGTATAATCTTCTCATAGTCTGATAATTAATTATCTAAAGTTCTCCTCAGCTTTCTTCTCTTGGAGACCTCTTAGGATGTTCCTGCTTAAGGAAGACATAGACAATCTTAGACAACAATACAGATTTTTACTTACCATACCATGAGGCAATTTATGGCTATGTAAGGTTCAGTTTGATGTTTATTCAAGGGGATGATTGTCCTAATTTCAGCAATATTCTCAGAATGGAAAAGTATTATCATCTTATAAATACAACAAAGTGGCTTAAGACTCCATTGGTGTGTTTACGTTTTGACTAGAGTATGCTTTCAAATGCTAAATAGATATTGATGATGTTTACCAGTCTTCAATTTTTTTGAACAATTTCAGGCTTTTTGAGTTTTCTACCCCCATGATCCTGATACATGCTCCTTTGCTCTGAGTAAACTATCTTGAGCATACTTGAAACAAAAAGCCTGTAAGACTTTTTCAACATCAAATGGTTGTTACGAAACACTTGGATGAGCCAAGTATAAAAGAGCCAGAAACATAAGGATTAAATTTCCCTTGACATCCACTTAAGTTATAAAATTAAAAAACAGTGATTGGCAAAACAGTTTTGGAAATTTTGTAACATTTGAAAGGCGTTCAAGATGTTTTTCAGAACTTGAAACAGGCTAGGTTCTTCCATTCAAAATAAAAAAAAACAATAAATATGTACACATGGGGAAGAAAAGTGTGTGTGCATGTAGGAGTGAATTCACTTGCTTCTGAATTTCTCAATTTTAAAGAGCAAGTTTCCATTTCTGTTTCCCTCCCCTTTTAGAACTCAGTGTTGTTCACCTGGCCTCATTGCTTAAATCATATTTCAATTATTTTGTGTGAGAAGTTTTAAAATATGGAAAAGTAGTTGCTTCCCAAACAACGCCTAAATTGTGACACCTAGAAGCTAATCTCCAAGTGTTCATTCCCTCAGCAAGTGAAATCCTCCAGCCATGAATATCCTTTGTGTGTTGGAATTCCAGGAGATGATTGCATTGCTTATGGCATACCATACATAGATGATACCTATGGCTCTTCAAATTGCCTTTTTATGGGACATCCTAATCCACTCTTCAGACAACATTTCTACAAAGTGCTCTAGGACATATTTTGAATGCCACCTGTGTTTTTCAGTCCTCCCAACACTATCAGCATTGTTCTTCTCCATATCCAAAAGAGTCAAACTCTACGAAAGGAGTCTGTTCTTAATTTGAGTTAGTAGTCATGTGGAGGGACTTCTGTAGATTTACTCTACTAAAATGTTTTATGTTAAATCACACTTACATCTTTATACCTCTTTTAAAATGTAACTTTCCGAATGTGTGTTGTGTGAGCCCAATATCTCAAAATCAGAATAAAATACTCAGCAAACATTTACTAAATGATTGCTGAATAAAATTAAGAAAATAGATAACACATTTGCATCACATCCTTTTTTGCTCAAGAATTAAAAAAAAACACTTCACACTCTAGTAATTTCAAAATTGAACATGCAGGCACGTCTTTTTGCAAAAATCAGATTTGTGTATATGAACACTTAGCGAACTGTCTCCTTTTACCACCTCCAGTGAATTCTGACCCAAACCAAACACATCACTTCTTCTATGTTATGTTGTCTGTAATTTACTGAAATCACTTCAACATTGCCAGTGGAACCCATGTGTTTGTGTTGGTTTTAATCCACACCCTAGGGCTAGCCAGTTGCCCTAGTCTGGAACACACTCTAAGGATGGATTGCTGGCACTTATTTAAAAGTCTGTATTCCAGAACTGCCTGCCTCGAGTGATTCAACTATCTTTCTTTCTAAGTAGGAACAGAAGTGGTGTTAATTAGCACAATGAACATCAGGGAGGAGATTTTCTTGATGAAATGGATGATACACAAGATGTGTTCATTGGGTAAAAACGCAATCGAGGAAGCTAAAGAGACTTAAAAAGACTGCACTTCTATGAAGAGTGCTCTTGCCTAACTTTCAGCAGCCCATTCTAAGTGTTCTGATCCGCGTGACTAGCTAAATTCTGCCACTAGAATAAAATGACATTTACCTTAAGACAGGCCCTTATGTGAGCTACTCCAGCAATCCCTAAAAGAATCATTTGTTGAGGTGGGAGGTCCTTCTGTCTATGTGTTGCTTTTATTGGTTAATGAATAAAGAACTGTTTTGAGCCTATGGCCGGGAAGAACAGAACCTGACAGGAAAAGCTCAGCTGTATCCTGGGAGAAAGAAGGGTGGAGTCAGAAAGATGCCATGGAGCCGCAGCCAGCATCAGAAGGGCAGAAATGCAGTAAGCCACTGTCACATGGCAATATACAGAATAATAAAGACGAGTTAGTTTAGGATATGAATTTAGCCAGAAATACGCTTAAGCTATTTGCCAAACAGTATTGCAAATAATATAGTTTTCTGAATGGTTATTTCGTGGCTGAGCTGCCAGGATGAACAAACGACCCTTTCCACCAACATGTTCTTCCCAAATAGGATATATGCTATTTTATCTGTTGTTTTTGAGCTTGCTAGATAACAAATGCCTTTAGGTAAGACAGTACTTTCCTGAGAACTCTCTCTCTTAACTTAGGAACAATATTATGTAATTCTACATCAGTAATTCTTTATGTCCCTTTAGATACCAAAAGTATGAAACAAAATAAACTAATTTGTCACCATTTGAAAAGCATCAAAATTGTCCTTTCTCTGTATTCATTTGTAGATGAGGACTCCTCTACTCATCTCATTGTGCCGTTCAATATGTGTATCATTGGTAAGGTTTCTTGGTTATTCTCCATCACAACTTGAATTTAAGCCCTATTATTTTGCTATCACACATGTTTAGTTCATTGTGTTCCTTCTGAATGAACTCCATTATTAAGGCATCTTATGTGGATTAAACTAACTGTGTCTTAGCTGTTTTCTGTGGTGATCAAATTGAAGTACATTCTACAAATGGCAAATAGAAAATTATTCAAAAGAGCATTTCAGTAATGGTGCCTAGGTTCACAGTTTATCTTTCTCTGCTGTTGCCCAATATCTGCAAGAGAATGTCATTATGTCCAGCAAGGAAACAAAGACCAAAACTCCAGAATTTGCTATTAACAAAATCACAGAGACTTTAAAAAGAAACATTTCTTTTCAAACTTTACTTGGGGGTGAATTCAAATGACAGACTGATAAAAGACAAATTTTGTGAAGTCTGTAATGACCACTTCATGAAGAGCCTTGTGCAGAGCTGATGACTGTTGCATTTGAATTTTTTTTAAAAAAATTTACTCTATAAGGACAATATAAAATTTTGCAGAATTTCTACTCAAAACTCTGACAAGCATTACAATTCTCATTTAATTCAGTTATTTTATTCTTTACTGAGAATAGAGAATATAAAAACCTTTTGAATTCTTACTAGTATCTATTAGATGGCTTCTATGTTATAAAAGTGTTTACTATTAGCCCCAAATGCTTTTTAGTGTTCTTACAAAATGAGTTGAAGCTTTGCTTATGACCAAGAGTGAAAAAATATGTCTCATTTCTCATGCTCACTCTTAATAGTATACTTAATTGTCAGAAAAAGAACAAGTAAATGCCATTATCAGGTAAGTGGAAGCCTCAGAGAAACCAAACTGTGAGGATTTTCTCAAGCTTGTTATAAGAGGGGGATAGGCTCCAAAGCTATAGAAAAACCCTGTCTCAAAAAACAACATCAACAAAAAGATCTACTTGGTTGTTTATATTGACTTGCTAGTTAACTTGAAACAAACCTAAATAGACCTGGTATAAACACCTCAGTTAAGAAAAAGCCTTCATACATGCCAAGGAAGGTGTGCATCCAAAGCAGGGTACCTTGACTTCTATTAGGACTGGAGAAGGAGAGGGGAGGGGGAGTGCAGGGAGTGGGAGGGAAATAGGAGGAGAGGAGGAGGTGGAAATTTTTAATAAATAAATAAAAATGAAATAAAACATTCAAAAAAAGAAAAAAGAAAAAGCCTCATCAAACAGCCTTGGGCAACTCTGTAGTGCTTTATTGGTTAAATATTGATGTGGGAAGGGCACCACCTTGGAGGCTGTGTTACTGCGGATGTGTTCTCCAGGAAGGTATAAGAATGCATGCTGAGAGTCTTAGCTCGGGTCATCGTTGTGGGTTCCTTGGAGGTTCTCTGGCACCAGGTTTTTCCTTAACCACATAATGGCCCCCTCTATCAAGACTTCTCTTTCCGTGCTCTCTCCCTCCATCCAGCCCCCAACTCAACCATACAGATCCTTCATGTTTCCACCCCCACATCTCCCATTACTACTCTCCTCATCCCAGATTATTCAGGACATCTCATCTGTTTACTCTTCCTAGAGAGATGCATGCATCCTTCTTAGGATCCTCCTTGCCACCTGACCTCTCTGGAGCTGAGGATTGTAGCCTGGATATCCTTTGCTTTACATCTAATATCCACTTATGAGTGAATAGATATTCTGTTTGTCTTTCTGTGTCTGGTTTACCTCACCCAGGATGATTTTTTTTAATTCTATGCATTTTCTGCAAATTTGATGATATTATTCATTGTTTTTTCTCTGCTGATTAATGATCCATTGTGTAAATATGCCACATTTTCTTTACCCATCCTTTGGTTCAGAGTCATCTAGGCTGTTTTAATGTTATAGATATTATGAATAATGCTGCTAAAAACATAGTTGAACAAGTGTCCTTATGGTAGGGCTGAACATTTATTAGGTAGGTGCCCAAGAGTAGTATTGCTTGATCTTGCGGTAGATTGATTCCTAATTTCCTGAGAAACTGCCATATTGATTTCCAAGGTGGTTGTACAAGTTTGCATTTCTACCACCAGTGGAGGGTAACAAAACTGGCCTTCCCCTTTAATCAGATTGATGACCAACCTAATTGTCATCATAGAGTCTTCATATAATACCTGATGGAAGCAGACGCAAAGATTCATAGTCAAGCATTGGACCGAGTTCCAGGACTTCAACGGAAGAGAAGGTGAAGATATTATATGAGCCAGGTGGGTGTTGATACCATAACAAGAGAACCCACAGAGACAGCTGACCTGGGCTTGTGGAAGCTCATGGACTCTAGACAGATAGCTAAAGAGACAGCATAGGACCAACCTAGGCTCTCTGCATCTTAGTGAAAGTTATGTAGTTTGATCTTTTGTAGGCACCCTAGTAGTGAGAACAGAACCTATCCCTGATGTATGACCTGGCACTTTGGAACCTATTTCCCGTGGTGAGATGACTTGTTCAGCCTTGATGCAGGAAGGAGGACCATAGTCCTACTTCAACTTGATATATCATGCTTTGTTGATTTCCAAGGGAGACCTTATGTATCTGAATGAAGAAGGTGAAGGAGAGAAAGGGGTAGGGTGGAATGGAGCTGGGGACAGAGAACAGTAGGAGAGGAGAGAGGGAAACTCTGGTTGGTATGTAAAATATAATAAAGGGAAAAAACAAAAAAATAAATAAAAGCTTGCTTGAAATCTTAGAAAAAAAGAATGTAGGCTACGTAACCTGTGTGGAACAAGTCAGTGAGCAACATTCCTCCAAATCTTCTGCTTCAGTTCCTGTCTTCAGGTTTCTGCCTTGAATTCCTGTCCTGACTTCCTTCAAAGGTGGAATGTGGCCTGGGAATTATTTAACTGAAATAAACCCTTTCTTCACCAACTTGCTTTTGGTCACCGTGTTTCATCACAGTAATAGAAACTTCTTCTACAAAAAGGAGAGGAATAATAATAGAAAGATATGAAAGAAATGTGAGAAAATGGGACAGTTTTCATTAAACTTTTTGTGTTCTGGTGCCTTTATGCTAACATTGAACTTCTCTTTTAAATCTTTACCAGCAATTCTAATGTACCTGGTACTTCTGGTGTACCATACTAGATTATTGCTGCTAATTTTCAGTTGCAACACCCCATAGGTTTATACATCAAGAGTATTATGAATACTGTGCTGTGGAATAATGCTCTTGTACACTGTAAAGATTTGTCACTCATATTAGTTTAATAAAACACTATTGACCAGTAGCCAGGCAGAAAGTATAAGCAGAGCAACAAGATTAAGAGAATTCTTGAGAGAAGAAAGACAGATTCAGTCACCAGCCAGAAAGAGAGGAAGCAAGATGAGAATGCCTTCCTGAAAAAAAATACCAAGCCACATGGCTAAACATAGATAAGAATTATGAGTTAATTCAAGTTGTAAGAGCTAGTTAAGGATAAACCTGAGATAATAGGCCAAGAAATTTAAAATTAATATAAGCCTCTGTGTGTTTCTTTGAACTGAATGGCTGCAAGACTGAGCAGAAAAGAAGTTCTCTCTATAAATGGTGCCTAAATATTTGGCAGGAATTTCCATATAAAGCCTGAGAAAGCTTTTTTTTTTAAAAAAAAAAAAAAATAAGGTTATAGAAAGACAAGACCAGAGTCAAACACAGCTTCTTGGTACTCATCTTTACTCCAATGGCTCTGTTTGCTAGAGGAAAACAGAGGCACAGATCCTTTAAGAAAGGCTTTCTGACTCAGTATTAGCAGCCAAAAATGCATGTCAGGTCCTTTAAGAGGCTGTACCATGAAATACTTAAATGGTGTTTATGAGCTGGCACATAGTGGCACACTTCTTGTTGGTGGCATGAACCTAGAAACTTCGCAGAGTTGTGGCAGTAAACATGTCTCCCAGTAACACTTCAGTCAAGCTAGACTCTCAGGAAGCTAAGGAATGGGTGGAGTCTGCTGCCAAAACTGCTGCTTTAATCCTAGCCACACCACATAGGAGATTAAAGACTCATGAGGTCAGAAGAACATAGAGATGTACAGTAAAGACAGAGTTAGATGGGAAAAAAACTCTCTAAACTGTTACAATGTGCTTTAAAATATACATAGGCTTGGGAAAGAAAAGAAAAATGATTGAAAATGTCCTTTATAAAAAGAAATAGAGTAGTCAGATGTGACAGCACATGCTTTAATTCCAGCATTTGGAAGTCAGAGGCAGACTGGATTACTGTGAGTTCAAGGCAAGCCCAGTCTGCAAGATGAGTTCCAGAACAGTCAAAGATACACAAAAGAACCCTGTCTCAAAAAATCAAAAATTAAAAAATAAAAATAAGAGAAATAGAGTAGAAAAAGTCATGCAATATTATAAATACAAAGAGAATCTGGATACTGAATGTTATTGTGTTGTCTTTGAATTGTTTGATTACTAAGCAACAGCTGCTGAAAGACATTTGATTGTAAATGCTATTGAATTAATCCAACCTACACATTTTGAAAATGCCTTGACTTCAAGATTTAAGTCAAAAGGTATATTAATTTGGAGAAGGTGCTTTGCTTTTATTTCCACAGAAAATGAGAGACTGTGGATTCATTATGGGTTATGAAAAATGAGGTTTAATCAAGGAACACCCCGTGAAAAATCTCCAATTGGAACAGTTGATCCAAGGTTTTAGAACACATCTGTTGCAGTTTCCTCTGAGCTCTACACAGAGAACAGCCTCAAGACTGCTGGGTGAGATGGTCCAGCATCACAGAATGCTCCAGTCAGGATTTGACCATAATCTCAAATTTTCTTTGGTCCCTTTAAGATTATCAGCTCCTCCAATAAGCATGAAGTATGCCCATATTTCCCCAAAAATGGATTATTGAAGTTAGTCTTTGTTTAGAGTGTTGGCTACAAGTTGTTAATGGAAAACAGACAGGGAAAAAAGCTAAACAAAGAAAATTAGATTCAGGGTTCTTGTTTTGAAAAGAAAAAAGTAGAAATGCTGTGGGATAATGCTTGTGGATAATGAAAAGATTTGTCACCTGTATTGGTTTAACAAAATACTGATTGGCCAGTAGCCACGCATTAAGTATAGGTGGGGCAACCAGACCAGGAGAATTCTGGGAAAAGGAAAGGGAGATATGCAGTTGCCTGCCAGATGCAGAGGAAGCAAGATGAGAATGCCTTCCCGAGAAAAGGTAGCAAGCCACATGGCTAAACATAGATAAGAATTATGGGTTACTTTAAGTTGTAAGAGCTAGTTAATAATAAGCCTGGGCTAACAGGTTAAACAGTTTAAAATTAGTATAATCCTCTATGTGTTTCTTTGGGACTGAAAAGCCGTGGGACCAGGTGGGACAGAAACTTCTGTGTACACCCTAGCACCTCTCATGTCTATCTTTACACTTTTACTACATATTGAGTTTCTAAAACTGATTATTTCCTTCCTTTAAGAAGATTTTCTTTTATTATTTCTTGGTTACTTCTCTTTCATTATTTCTACTTTACTCACTATTATTTATATTAGAAACATCGCATTTTTAAAAGTGTATCTTAAGTAAAGTTATCCTTCTTCTCCATTTCTAATATATTTCTAAACAAATTTCATCAATTTATTTTAACATAATTCAGTTTTTCGCTATATCCCTCCCTTATATGAATTTTTTTTAAAAAATAAAATTAATGATAAGGTTCTTTTTCCCCCTCAGAAGCAAGATTGCATGACCTCAGAAGGTTCCTTGTTGATCCAGACGTTTTTGATGTGACCATAAATACAAACGAGTTGCTGGTTGTTCTGCTTCACTATTTTATGGAGTTCATTTCTCAGAACTGTATCTGCTGAGACTTTCCAGCAAGTCTTCTTTGCACTCCTGAATTTCTTCATTCACATGATGATTTTATTAAATGGAGAACTTTGCTTGTCTGGCAACATAATTTTGGTTTATTTTACAGACATCATGTTTAAGTTTTTGGTCTTTTGCCATAGAGGAAAATAAAGCATATATTTTGTTTAGTTTGCTTTGCTAGACTGGAGATCCACATGGACAGGAGCATATGAAAATTTGCATCTTTTTCTTTGCTCGCAGGTCCTCCCATGAATAAAGGCAGAGCAGGTGGCTCATTTATAGCCCATTTTTGTGCATTGAGTAACTAATAATTCCGTATGAATTTTGTTTTCCTATTGAAAGACAAGAATCCCATAGTGTTAAACCATTAGGAAAGTTGCTTACTATGATGAGTATTATAGTTTCCTTGTGCTCCATAGTTGTCACTTAAAGATGAGTGTACAAACTCCTGAGCCACGTTCCTTGAATACACAGACCTTGAAAATACGGTGCTCATTTCCAACTCATCACTCACCTATTACTATATTTGTGTCTTTTTTTTCTCAGACATTGAAACTCAGGCTGACTTCGAACTCAGAACTCACCATGTAGATCAGGCTAGCCTGGACTCGTCTTTAAATTTCCCAAGTGTTCGTATTTCAGGCATGAGTTGTCATACTGAGTTCTTCCCCTGTTCTTTTTATCCCCTAGGCAGACTCCAAAAGTATTTCCTTTATATTTTGGTAAGATATTTGTCCACCTACTTAGTAAGTTGTCCTCTCCCTTGCCTTTATCAGTGTGGTGTTTTGTAAAGATTTTTCAATATCTAACAACAACAAAAATCTCACATTCCCAATGATAGAGGCTCTGTTATTTTAAGCTTCTCAGATAATTGCACTGATATATGAGGAGTGAGAAGAAGGAAAAACATGTGCACAAAGATTTGTTTTGAATCCCAAATCTGGAAATGTGGCTTCTGAGCCAAACCACTGTGTAAAAGCCAATTCTCTAAACTACAGACTACAGCTTAAATGGTTTAACTACTCAGCATTCATGCTTACTTGAAGAAAATATTTTAATTGCTTTTTGAGAAAAAAAAATGTGTCTTTTAAGATATTGGTAAATACTGCTTACATACAAATATTACAAGGCATAAAATATGTTAACTTCATCTCCAAGCCAGGTTTGGTACAACTTGAGAACAGGGGAACTGAAATGGTAAGCAGAACACCAACATTTTAGGTTTCCCATAACAGATTTTAGAGTTGCTTTGTTCTCATAGTCTACCTTCATTAATTTAATGTTGACAAATTAAGGCCTGTAAGACAAATGTTTATATTTAACTAAATGATGATAATAACCTACAAGCCAGAAGAACTTTTGACTTGGCTATTCTTTATTAACTCTATCACATATGCCTTTACTTTCCTAATTATGTGTCTTCATGTATGTAGGTATGTTCAGATCCAGGTATGGGTGTGAGTGTTCATATGTGTGTGTGAACTTGGGCATAGAGGCCAAGCATTATCACTATGTGTCTTCCTCAATTATTCTTAAATTTTTTGGAAACAGGTTTTCCCACTGAAGCTTGCCTATTTAACTAGGGATAACTGGCCAGTGAACTTCAAGAATCCTTTGCTTTTGCCATTCTAAGACTGGGCTATAGGTTTGGGACTTGAGATAAAAATATTTTTAAACCAACACCCATATTCTACTGTAACAACTGTACTATGTTAGGTGCTCTTAACATTAAAATCAGTATGATGATTTCCCTGCAACTAATAAAAACTGCTGAAGTCAGCAATATCTGAACACCAGAATCATCCCTGATGCCAAAATGATTGAGCTTATCTAGCAATGCTTATAATAAAGGAAAGTTATTTTATTCTAGAAGCTTAAAAAATTATAAAATTATTTAATGAAGAATTCATCAAAGAAAACATTTGATAATAATTTTTCAAAGAGCTAAATATAAAATATTTGCTGATAGGTGTGTTGAGATGAGAAGCATCATCCCTGCTGTGTAATTTCACAGTATGAATCCGTGCCATATTGGCTGTTGGAACAAAAACTGCAACAATAATATTACACGGGAGCTAACCCTGTGAGTTACTCTAATGAGCATACATGCGAGTAACATAATAGCATAAAAGTAATAGGGCGACCTTTCTGATATGATTTTTTTCTGGAGAAAGAACACATAGCTATGAACTACTCAGTATGGTATAACACAGAAACAAAGATGTGAAGTTGAGGAGGGGTGCTAAAGAGGAGAAAGTGTTCCTGGGGGAAAAGTTAGGGGGAGTAGTAAGAATAAATATATCAAAATACACTAGCCTGCCAGACGTTGGTGAGCATGCCTTTAATCTCAGTACTCAGAAGACAGAGGCAGGTGGATCTCTATGAGTTCAAGGAAGGCCTGGTTTACAGACCAAGTCCCAGTACTGACGCCATAGTTACTGGGAAACCCTGTTCCAAAACAAAACAAAACAAAAAAAGAACAACACCAACACATGACCCTACTAAAATTATTTGCTATGGAGACACAGCATCCTACTGCCCTCTAGTAAAACACACACACACACACACACACACACACACACACACACACACATCAGTGCTCATCAGAGATATTCCTTTCTGTACTACTTGGCACTTAATGTGGATGATGGCAACTGGTTAATGTACAGAAAATAAGTACCTAAGGAGAGTTCAGGCCTAAATGGGATGTATAACACATTCTGTAACACAGGTTCAGAGATAAATCACTGAAAAGAAGATAAGAAATATTTTAAGAAATAAGGTTGTAGAAGACAAAAGTAAAACAGTATCCTCCAGATATGAGAGGAGCAATGCACTCATTAACTGTGGTTTGTCTGCATGAGATCTACATAAGATCAAGCAAGACAACATTTCAGCATGGAGAATAGAGAAAGGATGGTAGCAGGTAGAGGATGGAGGATGGAGGGGCTCATGAACTCCTGTCTTTAAACAAAAAGCTATTAATAGCTGATGGATGCTAAAAGTGGACTTGGTTTTCTTTAGGGATATGGTTCCTGTTAGGTTGACCATGCTCCAGTGGATAAACCAACACCCAAGGACATAGAAACATCACACATTAGACATGGTGGGTTATGAAGCAGAAAGAGGTGTGAATTCGGAGATGTCTAAAGGAGAGAAAGAGAACATGTACATTGCAAGCATGTATGAAATTATGAAAGAATTAATAACAAGTATATTTTTACAAGGAACAAAAAACAGGCTCACTAAATTATAACCTAAAATAAAAATAAGCACAAATGGGTATGATATGACTTTCCTCTATAATAGTAGAATGCTACAGAAGTCATGACTCCCACAATGCAATGGGGTACTGTTATTTTGCGCACCCACTCATTCATACTATGTTGAGACATGGAGGTAAAAACAGTTTAAGAATATTTTTATCTTGAACAAAACCTTTCAGATACTCCTTTCTAGATTTGATTCCCACCAGTCGCCCTACATTTCTGTTTCTCCCTGGCTAACTCCTCTGAAGCTACAGCCTACTTTGAGGAAATAAAAATAATCTTCACTGAGGTGCTAGCATTTGCTGTGTTCTTCTTGAAATAATCCTTTCTCCACCTTCTGTGTGACTTCTCCTCCATTCTCTTAAGACTTCTGTTTAAATATAAATTGACACTCTTAGAAAGAAGTACTATCTGTGATACATTATCCCTTTCACTTGATGAAATGTCATTGGTGAATTCAACAGTCACCATTTTATAATATGCATGCTTTTTCCCAATATAATATTTTTTATTATTTGGTAATTTCACATATTGCATCCCAACCACACTTACTTCACAGGTCCTCCTAGGTCCATCCCCCACCCCCTGTGCCTTTTAATTCTTGAAAAAGAGGGAAAAAAAGAAGGAAAAAGGAAGGAGGTGGGAGGTCCTTGGACTCCCCACAGGGCAGGGAACCCGGTCTGCTCTTCTGGCTGATGAGAGAGGGGGAGTTGACTGGGGGAGGGGGAGGGATATGGGAGGCGGTGGCGGGGAAGAGACAGAAATCTTTAATAAATAAATAAATATTTTTTTAAAAAAATATCAAGTCCAATTTGTTTAGGCCACATAATTATAGAACATGGTCAGCTCATATTGGTCCATTTCTTTTTTTTTTATGCTTATCTGTCTTTTATTTATTTATTTATTTATTTATTTATTTATTTATTTATTAAGGATTTCTGCCTCCCCCCCTCATCCGCCTCCCATTTCCCTCCCCCTCCCCCGATCAAGTCACCCTCCCTCATCTGCTCGAATAGCAATCTGGGTTCCCTGACCTGTGGGAAGCCCAAGGACCGCCCACCTCTATCCAGGTCTCCAAAGGTGATCATCCAAACTGCCTAGGCTCCCCCAAAGCCAGTACGCACAGTAGGATAAAAATCCCACTGCCATTGTTCTTGAGTTCTCAGTATTCCTCATTGTCCTCTATGTTCAGCTAGTCCGGATTTATCCCATGCTTTTTCAGACCCAGGCCAGCTGGCCTTGGTGAGTTCCCGATAGAAATCCCCATTGTCTCAGTATGTGGGTGCACCCCTCGCGGTCCTGAGTTCCTTGCTCGTGCTCCGTCTCCTTCTGCTCCTGATTTGGATCTTGAGATTTCTGTCCCGTGCTCCTCTGTCTCTGTCTCCTTTCATCACCTGATGAAGGTTAATATTCATGAGGATGACTATGTGTTTGTCTTTGGGTTCACCTTCTTACTTAGATTCTCTAGGAACATGCATTATAAGCTCATTGTCCTTTATTTATGGCTAGAAACCAAATATGAGTGAGTACATCCCATGTTCCTCTTTTTGGGTCTGGCTTACCTCACTCAGGATAGTGTTTTCTATTTCCATCCATTTGTATGCAAAATTCAAGAAGTCCTTGTTTTTTACTGCTGAGTAATACTCTAATATGTATATATTCCATACTTTCTTCATCCATTCTTCCATTGAGGGGCATCTAGGTTGTTTCCAGGTTCTGGCTATCACAAACAATGCTGCCATGAACATCGTAGAGCATATACTTTTGTTGTATGATAGGGCCTCTCTTGGGTATATTCCCAAGAGTGGTATTGCTGGATCCAGGGGTAGGTTGATTCCGAATTTCCTGAGAAACCGAAACACTGCTTTCCAGAGTGGTTGCACAAGTTTGCATTCCCACCAGCAATGGGTGAGTGTCCCCCTTTCTCCACAACCTCTCCAGCAAAGGCTATCATTGGTGTTTTTTATTTTAGCCATTCTGACAGGTGTAAGATGGTATCTTAAAGTTGTCTTGATTTGCATTTCCCTGATCGCCAGGGAAGTTGAGCATGACCTTAAGTGTCTTTAGGCCATTTGAAGTTCTTCTGTTGAGAATTCTCTGTTCAGCTCAGTGCCCCATTTTATAATTGGATTGATTAGCCTTTTACGGTCTAGTTTCTTGATTTCTTTATATATTTTGGAGATCAGTCCTTTGTCAGTTGCGGGGTTGGTGAAAATCTTCTCCCAGTAAGTGGGTTGCCTTTTTGTCTTAGTGACAGTGTCCTTTGCTTTACAGAAGCTTCTCAGCCTCAGGAGGTCCCATTTATTCAATGATGCCCTTAGTGTCTGTGCTGCTGGGGTTATACGTAGGAAGTGGTCTCCTGTGCCCATGTGCTGTAGAGTACTTCCCACTTTCTCTTCTATCCGGTTCAGTGTGTTCGGACTGATATTGAGGTCTTTAATCCATTTGGACTTGAGTTTTGTGCATGGTGATAGATATGGATCTATTTTCATTTTTTTACAGAGTGACATCCAGTTTTGCCAGCACAATTTGTTGAAAATGCTGTCTTTTTTCCATTGTATACTTTTAGCTCCTTTATCGAAAATCAGGTGCTCATAGGTTTGTGGGTTAAAGTCAGGGTCTTCTATTCGATTCCATTGGTCGACTTCTCTGTTTTTATGCCAATACCAGGCTGTTTTCAAAACTGTAGCTCTATAAAGAAAACTTGAATCCTTCTTCACCCCTGCCAGAAGCCGTCAACTGTGAAGAACTACGTTTCAGCATTCCTATCTCAATTTTTAAGAATTTTCTTCAATGACTTTATGTCTAGACGTTTTCTTTGCTGGGGGGTCAGGGAAAGAGGTTATCCCAGGAACCTCCTATGTCTTCTGTTCTCAAGTCTGAGTCTCCAGTCATCAATACCACTGCAAAAGTAACTTTCTTGCCTTTTACAGAAGGCTGCAGCACAGATCATGGACTTCTACATGGTTTCTGTCGAGAGCACATAACTTGAGTATTCACATGATCCTGGTGTCAGTACAGACCACAGACCTCAACATGATCTCCAGTGGCAATGCATATCATGATCCTCAACACAGCTTTTGGCCAGGCACAGCACAGGCTACAAACAGCATGGCGTCCAGGACATAGGGAAGAGACATCAATATGGTTCCTGGTGGCAGCCTGCCCCAAAAACATCAATGTCACTTCAGAGAGCAACACAGACCACAGACATCCACACAGCCTTCAGAGACAACATGGCCCCAGCTGGTAGCCTGGTCTATGGACATCAACATTGCTTCAGTCAATATATCTGATTCTTATGTGGAATTCCCTTGCCTCTTCCTCAAATTGTGAGTTTCCCATGGGCAGAAGTTGTGCTTCCTTTTCCATTGATAACTCCTCCATTGAGGAGCACATCTATCCTATCATATGGTGGAAGGTCAGCAAGCATTTGGTGAATGAAGGAGTGCATAACTAAAGAAGAAAATCAACAAATTATTTTGCTGTTTTCATTTTGCTTTTATTTACTTTTACCTTGTAAGCAAAGGCATATGCTAGTTTAGTTTTTATGTTATAGAAAGTGAGTATTAAATAGTTGCATTAAAGAGAATTGGACATGGGAGATATTGGGGGAGAGGTAGAACTTATTTAAATACATCCTCATGTATGAAATTCTCAAAAACAAAGTTTACATTAGAAAACAAAGTAACTGGCAGGGGGTGAGGTGTAAAAACTCAAGTTCTTCTTGACTCCCCAGTTCATAAAAGTTGGACTACACTGGTTTTAAATTGCTGAACCAGAAAGACTTTAAATCATTTCTGATCTAATGGTGTTTATATTTTGTTCTTACATAGTAAAAATATTTAGTAAAAAACTTATATTATTATGTATACATAGTTAAAAATTAACAGTTACTGTATAATAACCTCAGACAGAACGTGTATAAAGGTTGTTTCTAGGTGTGTCTGTGAAATTAATTCTGGATGCTATTAAAGGTATGATATTTGATTCAAGAGACTAAGTAAAGCGAATAACTCTCCAGTTTATGTAAACATCTTCTAATTCTTTGTTGTTGTTGTTTTTCGAGACAGGGTTTCTTAGTAGCTTTGGATCCTGTCCTGGAACTAGCTCTTGTAGACCAGGCTGGCCTCGAACTCCCAGAGATCCGCCTGCCTCTGCCTCCTGAGTGCTGGGATTAAAGGCGTGTGCCACCACCGCCTGGCTACATCTTCTAATTCTTAACACGCTAATGAGGAAGGCAATACTCGTTTTGTCCCAGGATTCCTGCTTAGAATGTGCATATCTTCTCCTGACCTTGGTCTCAGATTTACCTTATGGTTGTCCCTAGTTCACATTATAGAATATATCATTGTGATTTCTAGGTGCCCACTTTTCTATTTGTAGACCCTGTGATTTGGCTTTCATAATCATGTAAGCCTGTTCCCATTGGTTCTATTTCACCAAAGCATTGTGACCAGTATACTAATGGAATAATGACAAGCATAGATTTTCGTGGAGTCATCATTGGTAAGTAGAAAGATTATAGACTACTACCCCTTTTCTCTTTCAAGCAAGCCATCTGCCATAGAGAAACATTATGGATGAACACCCAAGTTTGTTGTGAGCATTTTTTTCATGTGAGCATTCTTGATTTACACTTGTTGTTATAGTGGCACAACAATGAATAATTCAACGGATTCTCTTGATTACCAAATATCTTCACCTATGTGTGTGTACTTTCGTGGACTGAGTCCATATGAACATTAAACAACCGGTTACAATGCTTTTCTAAATAATTGGAATGATTTTTGTCTCTTGTATATAAACCTTACATGTGCCACTAACGCATAGTACACCAAGCACTCAGTGTCTACATGTAAAGGGCTGGAAGGAATGAGAAGACAGATCTCAAAATTATTTTTCTGTCTGTGTATCTGGTTCTATTTTCTAAATCACCATTTGCCTTTCATCATGATCATTGTATTGATTTCTCGGTAGCTTCTAATTTTCAGAATTCTCTTCCGTTTGTCATAAAACTGTGGTTGAGATAAAAATTTCAAACATGAACTTGAGAGTCAGGGGATGGAGAGTTGGATCATCGGTTAAAAGTGTGCCTTCAGAGGACCCAAACTGAGTTCCCAGCTCCTACATCTGGTGTCTCACTACTGTCTCTAACTCCTGCTTCAGGAGATCTGATCTCCTTTTTTGATATCTTCAGGTACCTGCACTTATGTGCACACAAAATCTCCTACCATATTTACATAAAAATAAATAAATAAAAGAAACATGCCCTGGCTCAAATCCTCTTACGAAGATTAAATGAATATGTGAGCCTGGTGCTCTAGAAAAAGATGCTGGCAAAACTTATATGGCGGAAGTGCAAGGAGATTCAGGAAGCAATGAGAGTCAAGGAACGCTTTCTGAGCATGCCTTATTATGTTTATCCTGCAGACACATTTCTTGAAATATTGAAAAATACTTACAGACACATGTTATGGAATAACTGTCTCCTCATTTTTACTTGCGTTGATAATTAGGGAAATGATTTTACAGATGATTCCAACTTTCTATGAGCCAGAAAGGTAAATATCATTTTAAATTAGAATGTCCCCAGATCTTAATGGATTCTTCAGATCTTCTCTGCAAACTCTTCTTTTATTTTCTCCCAGAGATCACAAAATTTCATTCTTACCCTTTCGTTTACACTCTTCTACCTCATCTCCTCTCATCTCTACTCATCCCCATTGTTCATTGAGTTCTCAACTGGAAATCTCTTCAACTTTAGAGTAAAACAGAAATAATAAGAAAAGAAGTCTTTGCAGCAATTATCTGCCTTCTCTTGACTGTATTGATGGCTTTCCTTTTATCTCATAAAAAGAAACATCTGTCCATCTTTCAAACAGCACTTCTTCTTCAATTGCTCAAGATCTCAGTAACTTTTCTGTTACCTTCTTTGGGACTTCAGTTTTTCTCTCCTGGTATTTTTCCGGTCTTCCTCCTGGGTAGGTTATCTGTCACATACTAACAACTTCAATGTTAATTTAGTGATAATGGAGGAGAAAGAAGAGAAACATTAGATCTATTAGAATTATTTCTCAGTCTATCATCTCCATTCTCTTCTCTAAATAGCACACTCATAATCATCAGTTATATATTATAAAACATCTCCCTCCATATGCAATGATGTGTTAGTTGAAATTCTAATATTGTGATAAATACTAGAAAAATGACTTTCAAAAAGGAGTCATTTATTTGGGTGTATGGATTCAGTGGCTTCAATACCTGGTCACTTGGCTATATTGTCTGTGGGCCTTTGGTGAAGTAACATAACATGGCAGAAGCACAAGGAAAAAGAAACTGTTCACCTGATCTTAATGGAAACCAAAAACAACAGAAGAGGTGATGAAGTTCCAATATGTCCTTTGAGGGCAAATGCCCAGTGATCTACTTATTTTAAATATGACTTCCGTGTGAAGAGAAAAGTGTTCCAAAAGGAGATTCCCACTTTCTATTACACACATTTGTTTATTGTGGAGTTTGAGGGGTCCTACACACCACAGTGCACATACAGAGGTCAGCAGAGAAGTGAAATGTCCCATCTCCAGGACATGCTCTAAATCACTAAACTTCAGATGAGGGTATATGGGAAGGCAAGCACAGGCTACATTCCTGATAACTGAGGGATGGCGGCATTTGCCAACATTCATTACTTTCTGCCCTAGCTAAAAGTACTGAACACTCCCCCTGGATATCAGGAGAATTTCACAAAAGAAACTCTTAAACATTTTGCATTTCAGCAACCCTCACACAGATGATATGTTTCAGCTGTTTTTTTTCAAAGTTAAAACACTATTATCATCCTTTAAAATTTTCCTTATGACCATAAAGTACATTTGGAATACAATGTCTGTATTAAAAAAAAATTGGTCCTTAGATGGTTAAAGAAATCTTGTTCCAATCATTGCATTGCTTCGACAGCAAAATTTTTCAAATATTGATGATATATTTAAACTCAAAATATTCTGGACTTTCTCACATTGGTGATTTAGTAACAGAAACACAGAGTGTTCAGATTTATAGCTTATACAATTGCCACTGTGGAGTGTCATCTATTTACTGAACTTGTAAGGCTCTTTTTAGAAAGTCCTAGGCAAGTTTGTTATTCGGTGGCAGTATCGTGTCATTTGCCTCGATTTCTCAAGGGCAGTATGGAAATCCCCTTCCTTCATCATCATGCTGGCTAATTTGCCTTTAATTGAGTACCAGTGTTACTTAACTTCCTCTAACTTTTGGCAGTTTTCTTCCATTTGAAGCAACAAGCTTTTTGTGAGGAAAAAAAAATATTTACTACAAAGTGGAAACAGGTTTCTCCGTGGGTGTTCTGATAGCTCTGTCGCTTTCTCATCCTAGAATGTGTTGGCAGTTTAAATGCCTGTCTGACCTTTATAGAAAGTTTTGAAATAGCTGTCATGCTTTAGCATTATTTCCCAACATCTTTGAGTTAAACTTTGTTTAGAATTTTGCTTTCTGCAAATACCGGTATAGACAAACAGCCTTAAGTTCATTTGGCAACACATAGAATGATTGTGGTTTACCATCCTATATATGGAAATGCAGCCACACTAGGGGCAGAAAAGACTAACCTGACTAAGAGTGAGTATGTGTATTGTCTTAACAATTCTGTTTTTAAGATGAGGAGACCGATTCAGAGAGGTTGGATGACACATCTAAGGCCAGAAGGAGATGAATAAAATCTGTTGTCAGTTCTCAAAGCTGATATGCACTCTCTTTCCACATACCGACTTTATATTTTGGAATTTTTGCATGAATTCCTCCATTGAATAGGCTGTTGGAGTGGGCACTGGATGAAGAAGAATGCTGAGACATTTTTGTGGCTTTAAGACAATGAACAAATCATATATTAGTCAGCCGTTTTCCCTTTCCCACCCAACTTAGAAATTTTGGAGAGACAATAAAGTATTTTCTTTTGTTCCAGTAACTCTTATTAGTTCTAACAAGTAAAAGACAAATAGAAAATACATACAGAACTTGTTCCTTCATCTGAGCCACAGCATACATTAAGTAAGAGGAAAACGTTCATAAACACTGAAGGAAGAATGATTTTTCTAAAGCCTGGTGTTAGTAAGTGCAACGTAACATGTAAGTTAAGAGCTTAAATGCTAGAACAGCCAAAAGGAAGGGCAGTGGGAGACTTTGCTGTGAGAGTGCAAGCCTAAATGAAGATTAATTTTTAATCACATTTCTAAAGGAAAGAAAATAAGGATGACATGAGAAAGAGAGCAAACAAGTTCATTGTTCAGTAGTTAGATCATCTTAACTATAGAAAAGCAAAGTTGGGGAAACGCCTAGACTGGGACAGAAATGGGAACACTGGGAACTGGTCATCTATGAAGTTCACAGTTAGAAAATAAATACTTCTTAGGAGGTTTTGGAAGGCAAAAGAGTACCAATGATGTTCAGATCTTTCCTACCATGCACATGTATTTCTATCTTTAGAGTCAGCTCTGTTTGAGAACTTCAGGTCAACCCCCTCGCATGAAATAGACTTTGTCCTCCTTTTCTCCCACATTGTTAAAGTGATGCCAGTTATAAAATTCACCCAGATCTCTTTCATCTTTATCACTACAAGTCTAATACAACTTTCCATTGTCTTTCTCATGAGTTTTTTTTTTTTTTTTTTTTTTTTTTTTGGTTTTTCGAGACAGGATTTCTCTGTGGTTTTGGAGCCTGTCCTGGCACTAGCTCTTGTAGACCAGGCTGGTCTCGAACTCACAGAGATCCGCCTGCCTCTGCCTCCCGAGTGCTGGGATATAAGGCATGCGCCACCACCGCCCAGCTACTCTCATGAGTTTGAGGCTAAAATGATCCCTATGTCTCTACCCTCAGTCAAACAAACTACTCTTCAATTCCATGTATTATTACAGGCTTCTGATAAAGAAGCTGCTTGCAACTTTACTGTCAAGACCTTCCTCATCAACACCCGCCTGAGATTCCAGCCCCATTTCAAAATTTCCATGAAGCCCACTCAGATTCCAGGTCTGCCTGTATCCACCCCACTACTCTAAACACATTACCTTTATTTGTATTTTTTCTCATCTTAACTGTGATGATGTTATCCCATTATTTAGATTTTCTGATAACATTCACATTCATTTACAATTGTTTGATTTACTAACCCAATTAAATTTTCCTTCTGAGTTCATATTATACCAGTTATAACCCCTCGAAACATTCAACACTGTTATTATTTCTTATTTATTTTGTGATTATTTGAATAAACTCTGTATCCTTCTCTAGGCTATGAACTTATTGGATTTTAAAGTGTTTTTGTTTTCTTCCTTATTATATCTTAGATGCACAAAAGAGTGTCCAGTCCATAAAAGGCAGATAATTATAATTTGAATAAATGAAAGATAGCTAATGCTTTTAGTTTTACTTTAATGCCAGACACTATATTAAACATTGTTGCATTTTTCTTTAATGCCCAAAGTAACTCAACAAATGTGATTTGATTATTTTTTCCATTCCATACAAGAATATAGAGCATAAACACATTGTTTGAGTTCATGTGGATAATATCGCATAGAGACAACTTGGAGAACTATCCTGGGTTTTTGGAACTACATCTAGTTTGCAGGTCTGACAAATTCATGGTGGACAGAAAACTAATAGGTCAGTATCAGTACTTGGTTTTGGAAACAGTAATTTGGAAAAAGGGAAGTGGCAAAGACTAGAGGGTTGCAGTGGCAATTAGATGCTTTAATCACCATTGATAATACCAATGAAGAACATTGGAAAAGCACATCTACCTGCAAGGCACTGAAGAAACAATGAGTGGTGCTCAATATGTCAAAGCAAACCTGTAAGAGAAAGTTGTAAATAGAAAGTGACTAAACTGACTGTTTACCAGCCGCCCAGACCAAATAATCGCATAGAAACTATATTAATTATAGCACTGTTTGGTCAATGGTTCAGGCATATTCCTAACTAGCTCTTACATCATAAACCAACCCATTTCTATTATTTTATGTTTTAGCACAAGGCTCATGGTTTACTGGTAAGGTTCTGGCATTTTTTCTCCTTCGGCAGCTACATGGCATCTTCCTGACTCTGCCTTCTTTCTCCCTACATTCAGTTTAATTTTTCCACCTACCTATATTCTGTCCTGCCATGGGTCAAAGCAGCTTCTTTATTCACAAATGGTAATTAATCATGCTCATAGCATACAGAGTGGGTCATCTCACATCAGAAGGTGTTAGTAAGTTTGATATTGTTGCCTGTGGAGCTGGGGAAGGCAATGCTGAATACCTTCAGTCAATGTTCCAGTGACCGTCAGTTTTACAGATTATGTATATTAGATTCTCCAAATGAGTATGGTAAAAGTTTCTCTCTTGCACTCTTCAGTGATTGAATAGTCTGTCCAAGCTTAGAAATTCATCTGAAACATATCATTTATGTACCATTGGGCTGGTACGTTGTACAATGAGTTTCCAATGAATAGACTTCATTTATCCTATTGTATGACCACTTAGTGTTATTAATTGATCAATGACATCTCAGTCATTATATTTTTTGTATTTTTTACACAATCAAATTTCATTATTAATTATCATTTAGAGATATATTATTATTATAAAATATATATTCAGAAACCAAGTCTGTATGGTTAGATTTACCCTTCAAATTAATAGATGTAGTTTTTTTGTAAATTTATTTCAGTTAACAAATTTAAAACGTTATTTGGTTTTTGAAAGATTTTACTAATACAAACAGACAGTTTGTTTGAGTAATAATAATAAAATATTTTATATATCTTAAAAAAATAGAGCCTCTAACAATTTAGTCCTAGGGAAATAAAACTGCTTAGATGAACCACTTGAAAAGGTCTATAAAAATCCATTCTTCTTGTTCATTTATAAACATATGTTAGATTTCTGTGAAGCAAGAGTAACCACATGGTTCTCTCTCTTTGTGAAGCAGCTTAAGCTGAGCACTGAGAAATGTAGAAAGTCAAGCTACTGAATCCTTTCAGGACCATGTAAATAGAGTTACTATCACTTTACAGACAGATGATAATGTAAAAATCTGCAACTTTGAAGATGTCCCAGATGAGTTTAAAAGTATTCATATGCAGTCCGTCTATGTTCTTTTCCACAGAATTCTTGATGGAAACATACTGCTTTGACTAGTTTTGTTTCTTTGGATTTGTTATTTAGATTGCTAGTGGTGGAGTGTAAGAGGAAAGGAGGGGGATCACTTCTGTGTTCATCTGCAAGCTTAACCTAGTGGTAAGAATATAAACTCTCCAGTCTGTTGGCCATTTTTCAACTCTGCACTCATTAAAAACAAAGACTTAATTTCAGTGCATCACTGTTTCTTGGGAAGCTCAGCTGCCCAAGTGGTAGCAACCACATGGAGACTTTGCATGAGTTTGATTGACTGTACAGTATTTGGAGGAGGTTCTGGCATTTAGTAAATACACAACCAAGGTTAGCTCTTACCCGTGCAACATGTTGCTGATGACCTCAACATTGAACACGTCAGTCACATTTCAAAGACTTTCATAATTCTCAAGACTTCTTCCAAACCTAAAAACAGTTTAAAACATCACGAAAATTCATATTCAATTCTGATCCTGAGCACCAATGTCTTCCTAAGGTAACATCCACTATACCATAAATACTATACAACTTTTAAGACATCGGTTTATAAAACTCCTTAAAGCACTTATTACTTAGTCAGCAATTCTCTATTGATGGAAGCTGAGCGGATACTGCTTTTGCTCCACTATTTTATTGAATCACTATACATACTTATAAATATATTAAAATATAATCCCAACTTTATTAGTTTATAGTCTGTCAAAATTATGTAGAAGTTTATAGGGAATTTTGAATGATAGTTAGTTGCTGGAAATAATGTTCTAAATCTGGGAATCTTTACATCCAAGGTACTAAAGTATCCCCTAAAGTTGTAGGAGTTCATGAATCCAAATGGCATAGTACTGAAGAAGTGAAGGCCAACCAATGACCACATACAGAGAGATTATAATCAATATTCACAGCATAGGCACACAACAAAGTGAGAAACAAATTGGAGGCCAGGTACATAGTCTCAATGCGGTCTCCAAAGCTAACAGCAAAAATCAAACACTAATTAGAAAAATTAAAACACAGCACTTATTCCAATGACAGTTTTGTTTTCATATAATGATGATATGAATAAATAAAATATCTTCTTGAAAAGAAATATAACATTATTTATTTAAAAGTAAAAGACTGATAACTTTTGATACAGTAATTCAATTTCCAAGAATATAACATAAACAAGACATGAAGAGATGCAAATTAAACATTTCTGTAAGTTTACAAAAATCATTAGTAAAATACAACAACAGATAGAGCAAGTACATGAGAGAACAAAAGAGAGACAAAAATAAGTAACATTTTGTTCATCAGGGAGTGATATCTAATTAATGAAGAACTTTATTTTCATAATAGTGGCGTTAGAAAATGCTCACAAAAAAATCAAGGTTTCTAAATATTAGAGAAGTTTTCTTCCTGTCATTTTCTAAAGGATTAGGAAGAGAATCCAGCTTTGTAAGCATGCTAGGCAAGTGCTCTACCACTGAGCTGCATCCTCCACCACAAGTGTGAAGCTTCAACAGCAACTTTAAACCTTTCCAAATTGCTTCACCCTACGCCCCAACCAAAACTAAAGCAAAGAAGCCAAAGACAGGGAAGGTGCAGGACATTTTAATCAGTAGGGAAATGAAAGAACAGCGTTAGACACAAATGTCAAGGAATTTTGACTGGTGTACTACAGATGGAGACAGATTGAATGACAGACTTATGGTACTCTTTCCAAGAAAATGATGCAGAATGGCAGGAAGTATTAAAAAATTCTGGCATCACATCATAGCCATCCCTCATCCAGAGAAACAAGGTTTATAGTCAAGAGTTTTCTGCATGAGTAATGTGGACAGCTACTTGTGGTCCTTTTCTTTGCAGTGGATTAAACATAATCAGACACAGCATCTGTGACTTTCTGGCCTTCTTGATCTGTTTGAGGGATGAATGCCTAGGGCCTCATTTTTTGGATCTGACCCGTTTCTCAATAGAAGACTAATGTGGAGGTCATATGTGTATACAGACAGGCTTTTTATCTTATGGTTCCATTTCTTCTGAATCTGAGAACAGTAATCATTTCTTCTTCATGGAGAGACAAAATAATGTGATGCAAATTCAAACCACAAGACTCTCTCAGGACGTCTTGAAAATCACAGCAATCCTAACTAGAAAATGTGATAGTACAGAGAAGATCTAGACAGTGACTGGTAACTCTATGCAACTGAATCAAAGGATTTCATCTCTGCCTCTATTCAGGTAAAGTTTCGAAGATAGAAGGATTGTCAAGCATGGGTCAATTTTCAGTAGGGTCTATCTTTGAAAGTGGCATAAATACATCCGGACCAGAGGAGTTCTCAGAAAAGCATTCATAGGTGGGCAACAAGAACCAGTGCAAATAGCTGGGAAATGGGCAACTAAATCAGGAGTAATCAGATGCTTCCTACACCAGTAATTACAGAACAAACTTAGAAACCACGACACAGGACAGTTCACATCCCAAGACCAAGAAGGAGGACTCAGGCAAAAGAGGTTATATTCCTTAACTATTTTTTTTTTAATTCCAAACACAAAGCAGATCTTTCAAGTAAATTATAGACTTCCAGAAAGATGACTTATTCAAAACCAGAAATCAAAAACTCCAGAAGGCAAAAATATCAGGGCTAATTTCCTGATTACAAGTAACAGATGCAAGAAAACCTGAATATCAAGAGGCCAAAGTCGGAGTCTAGTGCAGAAGTGTCATGAATATTACAGGAAGAAAATGCAATGTAGAACCTCCTACACCAGTGAATAATTAAGAAAATGCTTCATAGATATTGTATAGACCAGTCTGATCAGAGCAAATCTTCAATTGCGGTTCCCTCTTTTTAAGTGACTTTTGGTTTACAAAGAGTCGAAGGTGAACTATGATAGTAGATCAACATAAAAGAAGCCAAAAGAGTGCACATTGCATAATTTCATTGCACTTTCTGAGCAGAATACAAGTATTTTTTTTACATATTATAAACTTAAACTAGCAGGCAGTGACACACTTAATGGAACAGTACAGTGTTCATCAAACGAAATCAGCAAAGCATTATGTTTCCATTGAGGAGACAAGCGGCTAACAGGTTCAGACATTGCTCTGCAATCCTTTTGCTATTGTTGTTACATATTGAAGTTGAAAATAAGAGTCATAATTTGCCAGAAATACAATTATCTAAAGACATCAGTTTAGTCAATTAAAGGCTTGTTGGAATTAGAAACATGATGGATAGAAAACAAAATAACATAAGTGGATTGTTTAAACACCAATCAGAAAACACAATGAAATAATAGGCTACATATAATAGAAAAAAGACAACAATATGTCTGGTGATAAATAGAAGAGTAGCTTGTTTCTCTAAAGAGAAATGTCTATAAATCTCTTATAAAAGACAAAAAAATAATATTTCAATAAACAAGACTTTCATTTTTTGCTAAAATGTCAATACAATAAAATACACAAACATCTCCCCTGTATAAATGTAATATAATATAAAAGAAAGCCATGCAAGTATGTTTATAATATAACAAATCATTTTTAGAAATCATCTGTAAGGATAAATATGAAAACAGCAATATATATTTTGACAAAAAATGTTTTAAGATGATTTTTCTTTAAATATTTGAAAAACTTTATGTAAGTATAAAAATAAATGTTTAAAACTAAATAGTATTATAGGCAACTTGTTGGAAAAGAGTGTACTCTTTCTTAGGGAAAGTAAGTGGAGTTAGATTTGTCTTTTATTATTTATTTGAGTATATTTTAGAGTAAGGTATAAAGATACACACCTGTAATATAGCACTTAGGAAGTTGAGGTATAAGGATCATAAATTTAAAGCCAACCTGAGATACATAGACCTTGTCTCAAAAAATTACTAAAATAGCAACAGCAACAACACATGTACACACACATGCCCAAATACACACACATATAGAGGCAAAAACCCACACACACATGCATACATATACACACAAACTTATGTTATATACAAATGTACATCGACACATGCACACATACACACAAGCCATATGCACATACTTACAAATGCACACAAATTCACAAGCATACACATGCACATATGTGTGAACGTACATACACACAGAGCCATACACATGTGCCCATATATACAAAAACAAACATGCTTACACACATGCATGTTTATTATACTTTTGGTTGTAAATAACAACAACAAAGATAGGATAGGGTCAGACATCATAAGATTGAAGGAAGAAAAATCTTGCCAAATACTAAAAAAATTTGGGGACTGAGAAAGATCTAACATTGTGCCAACATCCTAAATAAATTTTAAAGGTTGAGATGCAAATGTTTTAATATATAATGTTAGTCTAAACTATTTCGGCAATTCTGTAGTAAAGTATCTTAATGTAAAATGAAGGACAAATCAAGAGGGCACTCAATTTTAATGCATCATGAATATGAAGAAAGCTTATAAATCAACACAAACCAACACCCCAGTAATGCATTTTTCTATTGCTTATTGATTTGTTCAAAGTTGCAAAGTATTTCCCATTAATTTTGAGATATATTGACTCTGTTACTTGTGAACAGATGGTTTGAAATAATGTTGTGTGGATACTCATGGTGTGTCCTTTGCAGATGTAAAAAAACTTCAAGGGAATGAACCCAGGAGTGTCCTCAATCTTACCACATGGCACTAATTAGTCTCCAAAGCATTTATGCCAATAAGCACACCCATCCACAGGCACCGTGACGTAGGTCCTTCCCCCATGAACCTTGGTATTGTCAGACCTTTTATAATAAGCCTATATATAGAGTCTAAAGGGGTATTCTCAGGAAATTTCACTTGTATTTCCTAATTGCAACACAAGCCATATTTTCATATGCTTATTGGTTATTCTTGTTTTCTCTAAAATGCCTGGTTAATCTTGGTTTTAGGAGTGAGCTGTCAGTTTTCAAATGCATAGGAGTTTGATGTTCACATTTTCAGTTCGTTATTTTTTAAATTAATCAGGTTATGAATAGAGAGTAGGGGTCTAAATGACACTAATAACATGAATTATTTGAGACTTGATCTGCAGTCTGTCCCCAGGAGAATGGTCAATATCAAAAATATGAGCCTAAAAGAGTAAATCTTGTCCAGGTGTGTTGTGTTGAGTCAAACATGACTATACACCTGATTAAGCTCATTGAATTCTGTTTTTATCTCCTTGATCAGTACAGTTCTGAAAGCAGAATGTTTGGACTTCCAATTACATTGATATATCACTTCCTGATTCTTGTGTCTTTCTGGTAATTTGACCCTTGCATCATTAACAAGCGATGCCGGCTTTATCTGATTTAGCATATGTCTAGCACATCATTTTGTATTATTTCTCTCATAACTATTTTGAAGCTCTGTTTAAAGAAGTGCATATGTTAAACTGAAAAAAGTAAAAAAAAAAATGTTGTTCTAACTTTTACATGAGTGAGCTCTCAGATTTAGGTTTTGTAATCACTGCTATCTCCATGCTTATTTTTAGCATCTTAAGTTCTGCTTCCTATGCTCCTTTCTTAATTCTCTTCTGTTTGGGTTTTAAACTTGCAAATTTATCTGTTTAGCCTAACATAAATTAAGATAATTATCTTCCTCAAAAAGAAAAAGGAGCAAACATTTAAGCTTTCATCAGGGGCTTTGTTCTGTTCATAGAGTATTTGTCCCACAAGTATGAAGGAGCCTCCTTCACTGTAGAAACAGGGCAAGACAACTAAGGCCTGTAATCTCAGTTCTGTGGAGGTCTTAGCAGGGTAATAGGAGTTCAAAGTCAGACTCAAATATCCTGGACAACATGATTGCCACCAACGATTAAATAATGGAGTCTAATTTTCTATTCTTTCTCCCTTTCCTCGGTCCTTTCTCCATCTATAGTAACATCCAGCCCCACATTTTCCCAACCACTTCACATGGTCACAAATTCCTTTCTCAGCTAACTTTTTAAAATAAAGACCACACACCCCTTTCTTTGAGGACCCTCTGATTTCTTTCTGAAATGCATCCATTCCTTTAGAAATTTAAGTTTTATTCCTCTGAAATGGCTGTTTCTGTATTTGTTTTTAAAACAGTATTTGCCAGCTATACAGTATCAACTCTTTTTCCTTGGGATACTAAGCATGTCACTTTTTCGTGTTTATTGATTTATGTGGAGGATTGAGGGCATGTGTATGGAAGTCAGAAGACAGCCTATAATAGGATTGAATTCTCTCCTTCCACACTGGAGTTTTCAAAAACCAAACTTGGCAGCAAGAACTATTACCCTTTACCTCTCTTGCTAGTCTGCTTTAAGAATATTATTTTTTTAAATTATTATTTTTAAATTGTTTTAATTTTTTTAAATTATTATTGTTGTTGTTGCTATTGTTAGGACTCTTAGCTTGGGTCATCTTTGTAGATTCCTATGAGATGGCCTTATCACAGGTTTCTATCTGACCCCAAAATGTGTCCCCTCCAGTAGTGTCATTCAGTAATATTTCCCTCTGTTTTCCATCCCTGATCTGATTGCTTGTGTTCCCTTCCCTACCTGCCCTTATCCACTCATGAAATCTTTTCTATTTCTTTGGCGATACATAGCCTGAACGATCTATCACCTGCAGCCAGGTTGGTGCCTAGCCCAGTTGTCATCCAGGTTTCATCCAGCAACTGGTGAAAACTGATACAGACCCCAGCCAAACATTAGGCCAAGCTCAGGTAATTCTGTAGAAGAGAGGGAGGAAGGGTTGCAGGAGACAAAGGAGTCAAAGACACCAAAGAAAATTCACAAAATTAACCAACCTGGGCTCATAGGGGCTCATAGAGACTGAACCAACAACCAGGGAGCCTACATGGGACTGACTTTGGCACTCTGAATATGTTACAGTTGTGTAGTTTGGTCCTCTTGTGGGACTCCTAACAGTGGGAATAGTGACCGTCTCTGACTCATTTGCTGACGTTTTGGACCCTACTCCTCATCATGGGTCACCTTGTGCAGCCTTAATATGAGGGGAAGAGCTTAGTACTCTTACTGTAATTTGATATGTTTTGTTAATACTCATGGGAGACCTGCCCTTCCCTGAACAGAAATGGAAGGGGAATGGATCAAGGGTAATAACACAGCAGAAGGGAGGAATGGACTGGGACTAGAGGAGGGAGGGGAAACTGCAGCCAGGATGTAAGATTAATTAATTGATTAATTAAAACAAAATTTAAAAATTGAAATAAAAAGAATATTATTTTCTCACTGGTTCTGTCATATTTCCACATCTGTGTTTTGGAATTTAGCAGGACATTTTTCTAATGAGTTTAGTCATAAGTATCTTATTTATCCCCCTTGAAATATTATGCTTCCCAAACCTGAATATGCTTGGCAGTTATCATTTAGAATATTAATTATTAAAGAATAAATTAATTATCTAAAATTTAAAATTCTCAACTGTTAATTTTTGAGATAAACAAAACCCCACTTTCTACTATGAGACCATGCCTTCTAACTGCAGCTTGACGTTGATGAGAAATTATTTTACTGATTATTGACTGCCTCAGCTTCCTCACTTGTAAAATGAGATAACAACAATAATAATATCAATATTACAATGTAGCAATATTTCCCAGTTTAGTTGATAATCATTTCTATTTTTACCATTTACAAATATGTTCAAATATTTGTAGGACCATGAAGATTCAGAACTTCTTTGGATAATTATTTAATAGTTCTCCTCATTGCCCTCCAATTCTTCTCTGAGATATGTTTTTGTATTTATCTCAACTTGAACATGATAACAAGTCCCAGAAAACTCTGCTAGCTTACTCATTAATTTCTGACATCTTCCTCTCTCATGAATCTCTACTATTTGACCCCATAGATTTTCATATAGAGCGTCTTAAGCTCTTGCATGTTGTGCTCATGCTTTTGAATCTCAGCATGTATATAATGATTCTTTAGAGCAACAAATAGGCGTATTCCTGTATTAAGAAAACCTAACATAGTAGAGCATGGTGGCACATGCCTGCAAGCTCAGCACAAGTGTCCAGGGTGATGGTGGTAGCTACAGAAATATCCCTTGAGTTCAAAGTGAACCTATCTGAATATCGAGTTGCAAGCAAGATTGATGAGGTCCTGCCTAAACACAATACAAAAATAAATTTAGAAAACAACAATTTCAAACTTGATTGTCATTTTCCCAAGTAAAAAAAAATGTGATTCATTAATTGGTCGATGACAGGGGTACCTTCTGTCTCTCAAGTAGATTAGACATCTCCTCTCTTTTTCCTCTGTATCTCCAACATTACACCTCTAATTTTCTCTCCAAGCCGCTCCTTGACTGGGCTTTCAGCATCTTGAACTGCTAGCTGTTCATGGTATTCTGGGCTGCGGCTGCCCATCCTCCAAGAGTCCAAGCCAGGCTCCTGACCTTTAGCTCCAGTGGGAGTGTGTCTTTGGCATTTCTGGAGTAGCTGCTATACAATAATGCTTCACAATGTGATTTGTTTGTGTTTTCTTAATACCCCTCTGCCATTTATGGAAACTCCTTTACTTTCTGGACAGATCATTCCTGCAAGTTAAAGAGTTTCTTTAAAACACATTTCTGTTACATATTTTTTAGTAGGAGGAGATTTTAGAAGAAGTCATCTGTTATAATGTCAGGATGAGTAATTGGTGCTTAATCTCAAAAAGTTAAATTATTTAAAAATTCAACCCAATGAATATGTCAGCATATTAAATTTTTGTCATTAATAAAATGCTTTAAAACAGAAATGGATATTTATGAATCTGAGAAATGTGTTTGATTTTCGTTGACCTGAAGCACACACAGATGCACACACACACACACAACACTACATAAACACATGGTTGGGATAGAGACAGAGAGAGAGAGACAGAAAGAGAGAGAGGGGGGAGAGAAAGAGAGAGAGAGAGAGAGAGAGAGAGAGAGAGAGAGAGAGAGAGAGAGAGGCTTTATCAAATGCATTGAAATAGGTTTAGCTTATTAGAAGTTGGACTGTATGAAAAGAGAAAAGAGAGATTTTCAGGAAATAAGGACCACCATAGCAAAGGTAATTGATAGTTTTACTTCTCCCATTTTTGACAGTAATTGATTTACCCTATTTTAGTCAGTAGAGCTATTTGCTAATTTTTTTTTTATAGTCAGGGCTAGTATGTCTCAACGAAAGAGGCCACCCAATCTCAAGAATGTTATGTAACTTTTCCCTAAGTTAAAATTGAGCACAATTTATCAAAGCCATTTTTGCTTAGTAAACACAGTTTTAAGCAAGTATTTATATCAAACTTTATTTATAATCTGTTTTCCAAAAAGAATCTTCATGTGAAGAAAAAAAGAACGTAGATTTCTTTCTGTTAGATACTCAGAATACTTAACTTTAAATAGAGATGAGAACATATTTTGCAAAAGTAAATTTCAGCAGGAAACTCAGAGAGCTGCTCTTCAAAATGTATTCAATGGTTTTCTAGAAAGTACTGCCAACAAAAAAAAACCTTTCATCTTAATACCAAATATTAGTTTGATGTATAGTACATAGATGGAGAGCTCTAAATTTATTCATTCATTTCTTTTTTCTATAAAAGCTCTGAAATAATTGTCTAAGCCAGAAATATTTGCAAAATTTAGGATGTAGGAGAACAAGGTTCCAGCACAATGAAGAATCTGCAAACATGTCTGATGATCTGCTGCACAAAAACCTTCAGGACAGTCGTATGTCAGGGAATGTATTTACATGTTCTAGGGACTTGAAGCTAGGGACAATCCACAAGTGAGGTTCATGACAGAAGGATCATGGACAATGTTTCATGATAATATTATCACAACTCCATATAGATGTATGTATGTACACACAGAGAGACAGACAGACACACACACACATGCACACAGACACACAGACACACACACACACAATTCCTGAGAAACTGTAAAACTGTCTCCCTGTGGTTGATCACAGATATCCATTAGACCCTACATTTCTCAATGATTCAGACATATACAAGAGAAAATGCCAGTGCTTCTAACTCTGCACCAAATTAATAAATAAATGTGCAAATAAATAAAAACACCTGATTCCAAAATTTTCCTAATCATCTTACTGACTGAAGATGCAAATGGCAAAGCAGGTGACATGAAGGGTGAAAGCCAACAAGACAGTAAGACTCTTCTCTGAAAGCCCGTTTCCCTTACAAGCTAAGAGATTGCATCCTTTCTGAATGTCTGATGCTATTTTTTGGAAATCAAAGGATTGATAGTCTGTCTTCGATGCTATAATACTTTGCATCATTGTTTATATTAAACTAAAGAGATCAAAGAGTAAAATCTGAAACAAACAAAAAAATACATGATTGTCACTCAGTTTTCAATATGTCTGCCAGATAGTCTTTTCTGATTTTGTTTCTCAAGTATAGGATGTTTCTAAATCTATTGAAAAATAATAGATCTTTGTAAAATAATATGCACATTCAGTAAGTTGAAAGTTTATTATGTCTCTCTTGGAAGGACTCAATCAATTATTCATTTCTTTGGTCACTGTTTTATGAAGAGTTAGATTTAAATCAGTACTATCTTGTGAATTTAGTGCTTATCTCTTTTTAACATGTATACAAACTTGCCTTCCATTCTTGCTTCTTTCATTTCTCACTTCTTTATCTTCTCTTCTCTTCTTCTCCTTCTCCTTCATCTTAATCTCCCTTCTCCTCCTCCTTCCCCTCTACCATTGCATTTACCCCAATTCACTATGTGGCTGACAAAGACTTTGAATTTATGATTCTCCTTTCTGCACTTGCTGAGTTCTGATTTTAAAAGAATGCTTCTCCATGAAATCCTGGGAATCAGACCCAGGATACCCCATCATACTGCAAACCTTGCAAGCTATGCAAATATTCTACTGGTGAACTTCATCTTCTGCCTAAGCTTGAATAGTGATGGATACTTCCTGTAAAAAGGTTCCTCCTCCAAATGTGATGCTCATTATGTCCTTTGCACCATCAGCTTGTTAGGTTTGACCTTCAAACTGTCCCAAGAGAGTGTTTCAGAGAGCTTGAGTCACTTTGTTAATTCTGATCCATGACTCATTGACTTATTCTGCAATTTATTATTTCCTGTGTGGCTACAAGGTGCCAAGTACTCTTGTGGATATATATATATATATATATATATATATATATATATATATATATATATATATATATATTAAACTGAGAATACCATAAGTCCTTTTATTCTCTTGGGAAGATATATACATTGAACAAATGAGAAAAGCTGAGAATGTTCCACATTGTAAATACTATAAAATCAAATAAGTTTGATAAAAAAAAAGCAAGTGTGTGAATGTGTGTGTGTGCCCAAGCACTTGAGAATGTAAACATTCATACATATATAGAGGAGAGGAGAGGAGAGGAGAGGAGAGGAGAGGAGAGGAGAGGAGAGAAGAGGAGAGGAGAGGAGAGGAGAGGAGAGGAGAGGAGAGGAGAGGAGAGGAGAGAAGGTTAACTGTATTGGATACGGTTAGGAAAAGCATCAAAGGTAGAATAACAGTTTGCAAAGACAAAAAGAAATGAAGAAACAGGTTATGCCTCTCCTTTGGAAGAAGAAGGCTCTTACTAATGGAACAAGGACAAGAACAAAAACAGGCGTGCTTGATGTGCTTAGAGGTCAGCAAGAAACATTAAGCATCAGTAAGTTGAACAAATTGTGCTCTACTTTCAGGGAGAAAGGAGGCTAAACACATCCTCTACGAGTTGCCTGGGACATGGTGTCGTGCAGTAGCAATAGAAAATATAGGTACATTGAGGTCACGCTATCAGAGTAATACTAGAACTCACACCAGTGTGTGTTGATAAGATACTAACAACACATGGGAATTCTGCAGTTGTATGTCCATGTTCTAGATTGAACATGCATATTAAAACCCACGGAATGATTCAAAAACACTGTACCATGTTGCCTAAAAACCTCCATCATCTGTGAATTGTCAAACCTTTTCTTGCCTCTGGCCTGATTCCTCCCCTTGGGAGTTTATTACCATTACTTAAGTGATAACAGCATGTGCTAGCTCAATTACTTGTGTCAGGAACATAAGAACTCGGATTCTCTATAGAAGTACCCCCAAACATAATATCAGCCAGTATCAGTGATATTCTACATCTCAATGAATATCAGTCAAGAAACTGTAACTTGTTATGAGAATATATAACATTATATGTATGTATGTATATATATGTATGTATATATGTGTGTATGTATATATATGTATGTATGTGTGTGTTTCAAACTATTTTCTTATTTAAAAGTAAGTTATTTATAAATATTGTTGGCAACAAAATTTCTGAAAATGTGACTGATACATCCTTTCAAAACCTTTATTTTCTATGAAAGATTGGGGTTAGGAAGATGGCAAATTATTAGAGTGCCTGGTGCTCAAACACTGTGCCTAAGGTATGATCACAGCATAATGGCATACACCCATGACCAAAGACTGGGAGGAGCGAGGAGGAAACAGGAAGATCCCAGGGCCTTTTGGCCAGCCACGTTTAGCCAATCAATGAGCTTTGGCTTCAGTGGAAATCCCTTTCTCAAAAATTAAAAAATAGCCGGGCAATGGTGGCGCACGCCTTTAATTCCAGCACTCGGGAGGCAGAGGCAGGCGAATCTCTGTGAGTTCGAGACCAGCCTGGTCTACAGAGCTAGTTCCAGGACAGGCTCCAAAGCCACAGAGAAACCCTGTCTCGAAAAACCAAAAAATAAAAAATAAAAAAATAAAATAAAAATAAGTATATGGAGCACTAGTGAGATGGCTCTGTGGGTAAAGACCTGGAGATAGAAACAGAGACCCACATCGGAGCACTGGACTGAGCTCCCAAGGTCCAATTGAAGAGCAGAAGGAGGGAGAATATGATCAAGGAAGTCAGGACAGCGAAAGGTTTGTCCACCCACTGAGACAGTGTGCCTGATCTAATGGGAGCTGACCAAAGTCAGCTGGACTGGAAGTGAACGAGCATGTGATCAAACCGGACTCTCTGAATGTGATTGACAAATGGGGCCTACTGAGAAGCCAGGGATAATGGCACTGGGATTTGTCGCTATGGCATGTTCTGGCTTTTAGGGTTTCCAGTCTATTTCGATGCATACCTTCCTAAGCCTGGATGGAGGGGGTCAGGTCTTGGACTTCCCACAGGGCAGTGTATCCTGCCCTCTCTTAGGACTGGAAGGGGAGGGGAGTAGGTGAATCAGAGAGCAGGAGGGAAATGGGAGGAGGAGAGGAAGTGAAAAATTTGAATGGTATTATTTGTAAAGCAATAAAAAATAAAATTAAAAAAAAAGACTCTGGCTGCCAACCCCAGAAACCTGAGCTGGATTCCCCAGTTCCAGGTGGTAGCAGAAGAGGCTTGCTTTCACAGATTATTCTCTGATCTCCACTTGTGCTCATAGGCACACATATGTATACACACATGTACACATAGAAACACATATACGCGAAGGTGGAGAGGAGAAGGAGAAGAGAGAGAGAGACTTGAAGATGATACCATGCTATCTTGTTTACTCTGAAGATGAAGGATGGGGCACAAGTCAGCAAACGCATGTGAACAACCCAAAAATTTTAATGAAATAGATTCTTCTGTAGCCTCCATAGAGAATGTATTTTAGCAATAATTTTGTCTTGGTATTTCAGACCCTAAAAACTGTAAGAAAATAATCTGAAATGTTTTGAGCTACTGAGCTTATGATGATGTTTATTCATATCCAAGAAGCATATATAGTCATTTTTAGAGCATTGCTGTGTTTGAAAGTTTAAGAGCTGCTAGTTTAGAGAACAGGCATGTCAGGTCTATTTAAAAGCAATCAGAAGTGAGTATCTTTGGGGAATTTGCTAGGGACACAGAAAATTACTTAAAGACAAAAATGAACTCCCTGAAGCTTAGTAAATGGTTTGTCTGAAAATTTTGGAGAGAAATGTGTAACCTTATTGCATTCTATTTGTCAAACACATACATAAATAGAGAAACATAAATTTAAGAATTAATAAAAATTTACTCTGGCTTTTCAAGGTGACATTAATACTCTCATAGATTTCTTTGATGTACCTTCATTGAAACTGTAGTTTGGGAAACCTATATTTGTATATAACAAATATATTAATCTGACTTTGTAAACTCTAAAGATAAACACAATAACGTTATCTGTGGATCCCTGTCCCTTCAAAAAGTCAATATCAGCTGTATATATTTCTTTTATACTCCTCAATCAGTAAATACAAGTGGAATACTACAAATAGTTTATGCTCGTAGAAAGCAGTAGATTATTACTTCCTTCTAAAAGAAAATAAGTGATATACCTTTGAAAAGGAAACATTGCTGGAATAAGTATCATAAGGTTGGGTCTACATTATTTATAGACGTTTTAGCTGTGTTCTAATCTATGATATATGAATATATTTTCCTCTAATAAGTCATTAATCTTCATTTCTTCAGTAAGAAATACTGCTTTGTTTTAAAATATTAATGCTTTAGAAGTTTGGAAGTTTCTGAACACTCAGGCCTCTAAAAATGTAGCAATAGAAATAGCATGGGATTGCCCTAGCTAAATGTTGCTATAAACACATTTTTAAAATAATTTAAAGTCTCTGCTCGCCTCTTTTTCCAAGTTGCACATTTCCAAAATGCACCATAGTATCATGCTTTGCTTCAGAAGGTAGATCTAAGTGAGCTTTCTCAGAGCAGTACTCTTTCAGGGTGACATTGCTCTCAGACCCCACGCTACTTTCTCACAGCACAGTAATGGGACTCTGAGTGAGAGATGGGACTGTGATCTAAAAGGAGACATAACAATAAAATGTTTTGTATAATCAAATCATTCAGTCGTCTTGGACACACAAGAATGATTTAAACCCATCTTAATTACTTTCTTTTTGCTGTGGTAAGACAGAGTGGCCAAGACATTTTATAAGTTAAATCATTTCATTTGGAGCTCACTCCTCTACAGGGTCTATGACCATCACAGTATGGCCACAGGCAGGATGTCAGGGAACTGGAGCAATAGCTCAGAATTTGCATCTTGATTTACAAGTAGGAGCCCTAGAGAGCAAGACTGGACTTTTATGGGGTTTTGAAATATCAAAGCCTGACCCCATTGGAACATCTCTTACAAAGTTACACCATCTAATCCTTCTCAAATAGTTCTACTAACTGGAGACCAAGTATTTAGATATTTAAGGTTATGGGAGCCAGTCTTTTTCAGATCATTACAGAGTTTCACACTGAGGTTTAAAACTTTGTTTCAAATGAAAAGCATAGCTTTAAGGGCCTTGTATGCCTCTGCAGTATTGGCTTTTCTGAAGAAATGGCAATAGAAGTTATTTTCAAGGAACATCGGTTGTAACTGTCATGTTTTAACACTAATAGTTTTTGCTATGACATCCTAGTGTCCTTCTCAGAACCCCAAACATATGTCCTGACCAACACAGATAAAGAGAAATTGAATATTGAATGGTCTATGCTAGTCTTGGCTGGGTTTGCTTCAAAGTTACAAGCTGGGTCTTGGTCAAATTCATGTTGGAAATTTTTAGGTGCACAAGAGGTAAAAACAATTAGCATACAAGCACATTCTGCTCATAACAAATCTACTAACACTTCTGCCTTCTCACTGACCCGAGTAATATCAATAGAGTATCAATGAAATGACTGGCTATCATGGGAGAAGAGTAAGGAAAACACTGGCAAACCTATTGTCACATTCATTAGGGACTGGCTATCAGAGCATAGCTTAAATAATCAAAAGGAAAAGCTTACAATGATATGCATATAAAAAAACAAATACAATCAAAAGGTAAGCATAACCAAAGATTGACTCTGTAGATAGTGCCTCTCTGTCATTGAGCACCAAATATTTTGTCTTTGGGGCTTTCTGGTCAATTTTGAAGTTTGCAACTTTAAATTGTAAACCAAAGACTGACTCTGTAGATACCGCCTCTCTGTCATTGGGCACCAAATATTTTGTCTTTGTGGCTTTCTGGTCATATTTAAAGCTTCATGGAAAGAAAATCTGGCTTAATTTGGTCCATGTGCTGCTCCCTAAGTTAGATGGTCAGGCCTAAGCATATGTCTATCATCTTCTTCCTTTCTGTCTTTCTTGTTTACAATTTAAGATGAAGTGTAAACTTCATTTTAGGGAGTGTGGGAATAAATTATGTAGAACTGGCTGTCAGCTTTGCTGTGGTTAAATGTTTAAGTACATCTAAGATGCATGCATTCCATTCAAGCCAAATATTCTGCATGTCATTCTAGGAATGAGTCCTAAATAAAATCTAAAAAGTGTTGATAAATGGGAATTAGTAGATATCCTAAAGTTGGTGATGGTAATTTTTCCATAAACTCATTTGAATGAGTATCTTTTGAAAGAGGATAGGAGAGAATGGGTAAAGAAAGAAATATATCAATATCAATCTAACATAGAAATAGAACTATCATTTTAAATTTACTGGAATCATTCTGCCATTCAGAGATCTCAGCCAATCATATATGATCACAAACCTATAATCATGTGTGAATTTGTAATTTTAGGTATTGATAACACTAAATAAACCAAGAAAAATTATTTATGACTAAAGTCCTTATATATCAGCAATACGACATGACATATAAAAATATATATTACTTTAAAATTTATTTTGTCAGGCAATGGTGGCACACTCCTTTAGTCCCAGCACTTGGGAGGCAGAGGCAGGCAGATCTTTGTGAGTTCAAGGCCAGTCTGTTCTACAAGAGTTAGTTCTAGCCCTGCGGTGGTGATGCACGCCTTTAATCCCAGCGCTAGGCAGGCAGAGGCAGGTGGATCTTATAAATTTTCTATTCTTTAAATATTGAAAATGTGAGCCACTGTCTAAAACAATGAGACTACAAAAGAGAATTATTTACATCACAATCACACCCAAGGATAAAATAAATGACTCTCTGACTTCCCCTTGCAAAGTAATGAAAAACAGCGACAAAAGGGGAGAGCTGGAGACAGAAAACCGAAGTCTGTGCAGTTTGATACATTCTTACTTTTTTTTAGATTCTGGTCATGGAAAATATTTGCAACAAAACACATTTTGACTCATCTAAATTGCAATGTATTTCCATTGGATATACGTGGTTGAAAAATTAATATTTAAATTTATTTTAAATTATTTTAAATTTAAAAAGTTTCAGATCCTGGAATTTGTATTCTCAATTGAAGGCAAAACATGCTCCTGATATATTTGCATGCTTCCCAACTGATATCCAAGACCAACTTTGACTCATGAAAGTACCAGGCCTGGAAAAACCTAATATAAAGTATTAATAGATGCCGGAGAGTGGATTTAAATGGCAAAGCACATGCAGAGTGAGCAAGGAGACCTGAGTTCAGATTCCTAACATCTATGTAAAAGGGAACCGTGGTGTTATGCTGCTGTAGTGCCAGCACTGGGAAGTAGAGGCACATAGACCCTGTTTGTTGTTCAAGGCCAAGCAGTCTAGTCAAATAATAAAGCTGTAGATTCAGTGAGTGCCTGCCTCAAAAATAAAGTGAAAAATGATTGCGAAAACAAATAATATTTACTTCTGACCTCAATGCACACATGTTCACTTGTTCATACACCACACACATGCACACACACTAGCAATGAAACACAAGTAGCATTACTAATACTCCACATTTTCTTATTTGAGGAACTAATAAGAAGCATCCATAAAGTTAAATACCAATGTAGAAAATATTTTCAATAACAGCATAAAGATGTTTTTATGATAGTTAAAGGATAGCAATTAAAGAAAGAAAAGCCAAAAGATAAATTTTTGTGAAAGCAGTTAATAATTTGTAGCAAGCATAGTTGTTTATATAAAATGGATAAAAGTTGACAAATTAAGTGTTCGCATTTTGGATAGCAAGATAAAGATGAAGCTTTTAGTCTAGTGAATAATCATGTAAAATAAAACAAGAAATTGTAAATGATTTTTTTCAATTTTATTATGCCAGTTGTCAAAGGCTATATATTGAGAAGGGAAATTTATGATAAGCATGGCTGAACTCTCACAATAAATAAATAAGTTGTTTTTTATTGGTTTGTATCTGTTAGGAAATGTATACTTTCTAACTTAATAACAGAGTTTTTTCAGTCTTCATGTCTGGCATAAAAGATTTTCTGCCTGGCAGTGGTATTGCATGCCTTTAATCCCAGCACTCAGAAGGCAGAATCAGGTGGATCTCTTTGACTGTGAGGCCAGAAAGTGAGTTCCAGGACAGCCAGGGCTGTTACACAGAGCAACCTTCTCTCAACAAACAAACAAACAAACAGAAAACAAACAAACAAAAAGATTTTCCATAGCTATGATCATGTTGTCATCCTGTATAATGTTTAAATGTCTAGTCTACAGTCAGAACATGAAAACCTATCAAAAACATGGATAGAATATAGTGAGGTCGTGGTGCTTGAAGACATGTCAACATTTTCTAACACAAATAATACTGGTTAGAAAAAAAATATTTCATACAGGCCTTTTAGATTGATGATTTTATTTGTTTTGTTTGTTTTTGCCCTATTTTTTTTATCTGCTTGAAGATTAGAAATGGAAGATAAGGGGACAAAAGGAGGGGAACAGATAAAAATGTATAGCACAATAAAAACCAAAAAATAGTTTTAAAAAGTTGAAATATAGATCTACTGAGCACACTTGATATGTAGTTATAAAGGTAAATAAACACCACTAAGAACATTTGGTAGTATTCAGGATATGAAATATTATAAAAGTCCAAAGCAAAGCAAACAATTAAGAAAAGTAAATATGAGTTCTTTTATAGCTGGTGCAATAGGTACTGTTGTTTTTGTAGAGAATCCTTGATTAATTACCAGCAATCACACCGCAACTCACAACAACCTCCAACTCCATCACCCTCGTCTTGCCTCCAACAGTCACAATTATGCACTTGGTGCAAATATATACATATATGCAAAACACCAATACACATAAAACGATAAAATATGCTTAATGAAAGAACATTACTAAATGGTATGTGAGGCTTAAGAGGGTAAATGACCAACTGAGGGTCCTGGATAGACTGGGGGATGTTGGAGGAGGCCGCTAGATTGTTCCCAGCCACTTAGCCCTAAAATAATTGCACAGAAACAGTATTAATTAAATTAATTAAATCACTGCTTGGCCCATTAGCACTAGCTTCTTATTGGCTAACTCTTGCATATTAATTTAACTCATTTCTATTAATCTGTATATCACCATGTGGCTGTGGCTTACAGGCTAAAGTTCCATCTGGCTCTGGCAGGGATACATGGCTTCTCTGTAACTCTGTCTTTCTTTCTGCTAGCATTCTGTTTAGTTTTCCTGTTTAGCTCTGTTTCCCTATAGTTCTTCTATAGTCTCAAAGCAGTTCCTTTATTAACCAATAATGTTCACAGCATACAGAGGGGAATCCCACATCATGGGGAAAAGTCTAAAGTAATATGATCTCAGATTAAACTTGAAGTTAATACCAAATATGTGTTTTTATTATATTTGATTTTTGATTGTTCTTTAGTATTAATAAGTTATCAAAAATTTGAGGAATACCATTGGTATTTTGATGAGGAATGAATTTCTCACTGCCCTAGAGTTGATGAGTCCTGAAAGAGTGAAGCTAATAATGATGCAGACTAAAGCCTCTTTTAATAGTCAACTTTATTCAAAGTCTTAGACAATTTATGCTCTGAGTGTTAAAGAGAAGTCACTTCAGTAAAATTCTCATAAGTTCAAGCTGTACACAAGCACAAAATAATCCACACATGGCAAAACATGTTTTTCTATAAAAGCATATAAAAATAGTTTAAACGTTTAACTGAATTACACCAGTAAGCAATAATGGGTAATCTGAAAAAAATTTACTCCTATGTGCTACATCTTGGAGGAGCATAAAAATACATTCCAAGAACAGTTCTGCGTCTTGAAGAAACTGAAGTCACAACACTTTTGTTTTGATTTCTTAGGGTGTTGTAACAAGCCCTTGTAATACTACTCATAGGGCTCTATTCCTGGACCCTGCTCCACTGCTCCAACATGCACTGAATTTGCATATCAAATTCAGTTTGTTGTGATGTTTAAACTTGTTTATTTTCATTTATGGGGAGGTCAAAAGACAACTTTTGACATTTCTCTTGTTGCACAGTACATGGCAGGACCTGGACTCAAGTCGCCAGGCTTGCAAACTGTACTCAAGTCACCAGGCTTGCAAAACAAGAGTATTCTTTTTTTTTTTTTTTTTTTTTTTTACCTAGAGGAGACACCTTACTACCTCATTATGATATTTTATATATGTATATCATGTAATTTCATGATTCAAGTTCACTTTTCTGTGTAACTGTTCCTTTTCACCTTCCTAAATAGCTCTTTCAACTATCATGTCACACACACACACACACACACACACACACACACTCGCTATACACACACAGAATTAAAATCTGGATTCTGCATGTCTTTTTGAATCTGTTAGTTCACTTAACATGGTCTCCAGTTCTGTTTACTTTCCTACACATAGCAAAATTTCATTCTTTTTTAAGAGTGAATAAAACTTCATAGATATTTACTTTATTCAGCAATCTGTCATGGAACACCTAGGCAGACTCTATTGTGGATAATGTAGTAATAAACATGAAAGTACAGAAATTTTTGTTTTAATTTTTATTTATTTTATAACCAACCCCAGTTTACCTCCCTCATCTCTTCCTGTTTCCTCCTCTACAACCTTTCTACCCCTCGCCATCCACTCTTCTTCAAGAGTAAGTCCTCCCATGTGGAGTCAACAAAGCATGGCCTATCAAGGTGAGGCAGGATCAAGCTCCATTCTGAATCCAGATCCTTGTCTCACTGCTAGGAACCCCACAAAAAAAAACCAAGCTACACAACTGTTACCCACAAACAAAGGGTCTATGTGGGTTCCAAGAAGACTTTCTAGATTAAAGTCAGGGATGGTGATGCCTCTAGAAGTTCATTTATTTTACAGGATTGTTTTAGTTATCCTGGGATTTTTGTTTTTCCATATGAAGTTGGGCATTGTTCACTGGAGGTCTGTGAAGAATTATGTTGGGATCTTAATGGAGATTGCATTGAATCTGTAGATTGCTTTTGGTAAGCTTGCCATTTTAACTAAGTTATTCTTACCTATCTTAGAGCATGGGAGATCTTTCCATTTTCTGGTAACTTCTTCAATTTCTTTCTTCAAAGACTTAAAGTTTTTGTAATATAGGTCTTTTTTGTTTTGTTAGTGTTACTCAAGATATTTTATATTATTTGTGGCTATTGTAAAGGATGATGTTATTCTGATTTCTTTTTCAAATCATTTATCATTTACATATAGGAGGAAGGTTACTGTTATTTTCTGAGCTAATCTTATATTCCACCATAGTACTGAAGGTGTTTTCTAGAAAGTAGTCTGTTTTAGCACAAGTTCCACGTGCAGCTGAGAAGAATTTGTACACTATATCTTTTGGGTACACATGTGTGTCTATGAGTGTGTGTTTTATTTCATTTGATCCAAAGAATAATGTGAATCTCTGTTCTAATTCAGTCTTGATAAACTATCTAGAACTAAGAGGAGAGAGAATATAAATTACTCATTATTCTATCAGAACAGATATGATGTTTAATGTATATTAATGTTTGTTTTATGAAATTTGAAACATCAAATTTGATGTGTATGTACCAAATTATCAATAAATTGCTACTTTAACAAACACTGGCATTCTTTATCTCTTGTGACTAATTATGCTTTGAAATTTACATATATATATATATATATATATATATATATATATATATATATATATATATATAATGTCCAGTTTCTGATTGCTTGACTGATTCTTTTCTTTTCTTTGACTTTTATTCATTGAGTAATTTCTCCCAGTTATGTATTGGAGGTGTTGTATTTTTAAGACAACAGATTATTGGGTCAAGTTTGTTTTTTGGTTGTTTTTTTTTTTTTTGTCAAGACTGTCAGTCTCCATTTCTTGTGCTGACACCATTTAAAGTTATAACTGTGTGATGTTACTACTTTCTGCCATTTTCTTGGCCAAAACCCTTATTGGTTGCATGATTGTTGATTCTCTGCTTTTCACTTAGTATCAGATTTCCTCTCAAGATTCGTTCTTTCCCATGATCTGGTGATTGAGATGGCCCTTCTTCTGTGTACAGTATTTCTCTCCTACCTGTACTGCTGACTCAGTGCTCATGAACTGTCTTAGTTTGTGTTGGTGTTGAAATAGGTTTATTACTAAAACTTTACATTGATTTGGTTGTTGTTTTATGGAATTTTTTTTCAGTTTCAAATTTTAAGAAAAACTAAAGTCAGTTTTAGATTTTAGCTAGTTTTGGTCCACACCAATTTTAAAATATAACTTTTCTGGATAAAGCAATCTTGGAAGTTATTAGATCATTCCACACTTGCATTGCTTTGCAGGCTCCAGAGAGAACTGGTAATGTTACTTTGGTGTTGCCATGGTGAACCGAGAGCTTCTTTCCACTAATAGTGCTTCATCATCACCCTCGTCATCATCTTGTCATTTTTATTTATCATTTTTTTGACATTTGGACAATGCTATATAGTGGAGAAGTTCTTGTCTGGTCTTGTGGAATTGGGACTCAGATTGCTTTTATTTCATTGAAAATATAGTCTGTTATCATACAATATATCCTGACCACCGTTCCCCTTCCTCCACTTCTCTAAGCTATGCACTCCACTGCCTCCCCTCACTCCCAGGTCCACTCCCCTTCTGTTTCCTCTTCAGAAAAGAGCAAGTCCAAGAGAGAACAACCAAACAGGAAAAATAAAGCAAAATCTCTCCTGCTGCTACCAATGTTGGACAAGGCAACCCAATACAAGGAGAAAAGTCTTTAGAGTGGAAAAAAGAATCAGAGAAATTTTTGCTCCCACTTTTAGGGCTCCCACAAAAACACCAAGCTAACATCCATAACAGAGGACCTGGTGCAGATGCATCAAGACCCCATGCTTGCCCTTTCAATCTCTGTGAGCCCATGTGCGCTCTGCTAAGTCCATTCAGTGAGCCGTGTTCGTGTTCTTCTGGTGTCCTCCATCGCTTCTGACTCCTACTATTCTTCCTCCCCCTCTTCTGTAGAATTCCCAGATCTCTGAGGGGAGGGACCCGATGGACACCTCCATTTGAGACTTTCTCTGAACAGTATCTGGCTGTAGGTCTTTGCATCTGCTCCCATTTGCTACAGGAGGAAGCTTCTCTCATGATAAATGGACGGGGAACAATCCTAGGTCTCTGGCCTATCCTGTTATCAGTTCATGGCCATCCATACAGAGTAGGGCATGGGCTCTCTCCCCAGCAGTGCGCTTAAAGTCAAAGCAAACATTGGTTAGCCACTCCCACACTTTCAGTGCCACCATTGTCCCAGCACATCTTTTAAGCAAGACAAATTGATTGTAGGTGGAGGGTTTTGTGGCTGGGTTGGTTTTACAATTTCTCTTTCTGTAACCTGCAGAACTCTTCCTGCCAAAGAGACTAGAATATTGGGGTGAAGGCTCCATGCAAGCACCAGTTCGATTTCTGAAAATTCAGTAAACTGTGTTGATGTTATACTCAGCAATGGCACACAGCTGTCTGTTTTCAGAGAGCAACCTTCTGACCTAGCAGTAGCTGAGTTCTTTGCAGCTCTCCACAGGAACTCTTGGCCCTACAACTCAAAGAAATGTAACTCAGTCCCACTACTGGAACACTTACCCAGCCACAAAGGATGGCTAGTTCAGACTCTGTAACTTCCCTAACTCTGAGTCCTCACTAGGGTTAGACTCAGATTCTAGGAGGGTTCCATTGCCTAGGTTTCTATGCACCCTCCCCAGTGAGTCAGAGAGAAGCAAGGTAGCCCTGCAGGAGACAGACCCTGGAACATAAGCTGGTAAACCACAGCCAGTGGGCGATACACAGATTAATAGAAATTGGTTAAATTAATATGTTAGAGTTATCCAATAAGAAGCTAGAGCTAATGGGCTAAGCAGTGATTTAAATAATATAGTTTCTGTGTGATTATTTCAGGGCTGAGCAGCTGGGAACCAACAAACGGCCTTCCTTACAACACCAGTGCTCCCTAATCTCACTTTTCTCTTTTGAGATTCCTTTAAATACCTCTTATTATTTAATTTATACTTCTAGTTTTAAATTTGGGATATTTTCTGCTTATGATTTCATTGAATAGATTGTCCAAGTCTTTAGTGTTTATCTCATGTGTTTCTTTTATCCCATAGAATCTTAGGAAGAGTCTTCTCTTTATATTTCAGTGATCTTGGACATTGTGGTTGTGTTTGATATGTTTCATCTTTCAATAAAACAAAAACCATTGTTTCAAACATACCATTCAATTTTACTGTCCTATTGTAATGTGAAAAATATAAGAATACAGCATATTCATTAAATAATTTATTAACTCCATGATTTTAAATATCTAGATATACTTACATATTCTCTTATCTAAGGTTAGTCTTTCATGCCTTTTGTTAAAATTTCTGAGTGGATAGTAGTAGGCTATATTTGTAGCTTATGGTTATACAATATAAACTCATATAAGAAGCAAATTATGAGTTTCTCTATCTTACTCCTGGAAAGCCCATGTTAACCACAGTTATGTTGAAAAGGAAGGGAAATGTTTGTAATTATGCAAGTTATATCCCATCTAAACTGTAGATCTAGAAATGTAGGAATCCATGTTCACACTCTGTTCACTGGACACAAGAGTTAGAAATCAAAGAACATCTCTACAAACGTTATATAAACAGATACAATATAAATCCAAAGGATGAAGTCTAAGAGTATGAAAGACTTTAAATAAACCCTTCTGTTGTGTTATAGGAATGAAGCAAATATAGAAAGCTAATCAGCCCCCAGAGGAAGATGTTTTCTTATTCTCCATTCACTGCATATGGGGAAATCAGGACAGAATCAAATTGCAAGAGGAAGAATGGATAGACTGGATTAGAAACTTTCCCTAACTGAGTTTGTGATGAAAACTCGGGTTGCATATAACCATTCCTTCCTGCCATGGTAGAAAGTTCTCTTTGTGCTTTCCTGATGAGATGTCGGAACCACTAGGAGTCAGATGCAAGTCTTCTATGCATTTTCTAATTGTCTTCTCTGCAGATGGAGTGTTTAAGAATGCGGTTATTCCATTTCTTGGATTCCTACTGCATTTCTACTATAGTGTACTTGTGAGAGAAGAAAAAGTAACTAGACTTGTAAGTGCATCGCTGTCCTTAGCAAGGGAACTGGCATTGAAATCTTTTGTTGAAATGCATGTCTCCTACCCAAAGTAGACATTGCAATTAACATCACATAGGAGAGACAGAGTGAGATAAGTATTTGATGGCAACAATAGTACAAAGTATTAAACCTTAATGCACTTCACTGAATGTGTCTCTCCTTTGGCCTTCTAGGCATATGATATGTCTATTCCTCTTTTCACGTGAATGATCTAGGGGCAAGCTCTGACCAAGAGGTTCACATGTAAAATTGGATGCTATTTTCAGGATGGTTCATATTGCATGATGAGCAGCAACCATTCCTTTAGCGCAAATTCATAACAGTCACGAAATCATAGCCCACCTCCCACAGACTCTTTAGTGAGAAATGCTTCTGGTTGTGAGTTCTATTGAGACAGGACTTGTTAACTGAAATTGCAGCCCAGGCTTCCCTGTCTGCATCTGTGTCAGTGAACCTACCCATCTGATCCATTCAGAAAAACACACTAGGTCTCCAAATAAAATGAATGTTAAAAGTGTTTTATTGTAAAAGCAGCAAATCCACTTTGAAAGCACAAATATTATCTCGAATTTAGTTCTGAGCCAATTTTGTTGACTCCGTGGTGAAGTTCGGACCTGAAAAAGAAAAAAAGGTATTGTTTGCCATGAGCAACAGAACCTGGCTCGTTTTTTTTTTTTAATTTTATTTTTATTTGTTTGTTTGTTTGTTTGTTTATTTACTGAAGGTTTCTGCCTCCTTCCCGCCACCGCCTTCCATTTCCCGCCCCCTCCCCCAACCAAGTCCTCCTCCCTCGTCAGCCCAAAGAGCAATCAGGGTTCCCTGCTCTGTGGGAAGTCCAAGGACCACACACATCCATCCAGATCTAGTAAGGTGAGCATCCAAACTGCCTAGGCTCCCACAAAGCCAGTACGTGTAGTAGGATCAAAAACCCATTGCCTTGATACTTATGTCCTGTGCTCCAATGTGGGTCTCTGTCTCTGTCTTCTTTCATCGCCTGAAGAAGGTTAATATTCAGGAGGACGCCTATATGTTTTTCTTTGGGTTCTCCTTATTTAGCTTCTCTAGGATCACTAATTATAGGTTCAATGTCCTTGATAGAGAGCACGAGCAAGGAACTCAGGAACGCAAGGGGTGCACCCACACACTGAGACAATGGGGATGTTCTATTGGGAACTCACTAAGGCCAGCTGGCCTGGGTCTGAAAAAGCCTGGGATAAAACCGGACTCTCTGAACATAGCGGACAATGAGGACTACTGAGAACTCAAGATCAATGGCAATGGGTTTCTGATCCTACTGCACGTACTGGCTTTGTAGGAGCCTAGGCAGTTTGGATGCTCAACTTACTAGACCTGGATGGAGGTGGGGGTTCCTTGGACTTCCCACAGGGCAGGGAACCCTGATTGCTCTTCGGGCTGAGGAGGGAGGGGGACTTGATTGGCGGAGGGGGAGGGAAATGGGAGGCGGTGGTGGGGAAGAGACAGAAATCTTAAATAAATAAATAAATAAATAAATAAATAAATAAATAAATATCCCATTGCCATTGAGCCTATAATTCGTGATCCTAGAGAAGCTAAATAAGAAGGTGAACCTAAAGACAAACATATAGGCATCCTCCTGAATATTAACCTTCATCAGGCGATGAAAGGAGACAGAGACCCACATTGGAGCACCGGACTGAAATCCCAAGGTCCAAATCAGGAGCAGAAGGAGAGAGAGCAAGAGCAAGGAACTCAGGACCGCGAGGGGTGCACCCACACACTGAGACAATGGGGATGTTCTATTGGGAACTCACCAAGGCCAGCTGGCCTGGGTCTGGAAAAGCCTGGGATAAAACCGGACTTGCTGAACATAGCAGACAATGACTACTGAGAACTCAAGAACAATGGCAGAACCTGGCTCTTAAAGCCACAGTTTTTCACTCTACCTACAGGATTCACAGTTCTGCAGGCGGGGAGGCTTTAGAATAATGGAAGCTAATGTGGCTCTTTACACCCAATTTCTCCCCAGGATCCTTGGCAGCTTCTCTCAATCTTCTAGTTGCTTTCTCCAAACAGCTGGAACTTAATTCTGAAAATACGGAGAGACAACATTGTCCTACAGCTTTAATTGCCAATTAACCAGGTTTCAATTTATGAAGCCACCTCATCTGTAATTAGAGTTTTTACAAAGATTTAAACACTCCTAGGCTGCTATTCTATATTCCTTATCTGACTTTCTGGGGTTAATAGGTTGTGATTTATAGCTATAAATAAAAATGTTTTCATACAACTGCTAGAAATAAATACAAGGTGGAGTTATATCTCATATTGGTGAAAACATTAAGTTTATAAAGATATCTGGCATATAATTCCTTGAAATAATACCACTGTAAGTTAATGTACAAGTAATAAGCAAAAAGCATAAATGTAAATTTTGGTACTTTATGCCCAGTTTCATTTTCTATAATTTCATTCTCCTTCAGTAAAGCAGTGTGAATCTTTTAAAATAGAAAAACAAAGAAATAATTCGTAAGTTTTAAGTTATTCACAGTCTGAGTAGCATGGTGGAAACTGTTCCCAAGCTATTGTCTACGCCACAGAACTCAGTGATCCTCTAGCCAGTACATCTGCATTGGTTACACAAATCGTCTCTGAGTCACTTAGTCACTGTCCAGGGCATATCTCGGTGCCTGTGTCCATATCTTTCCTTAACTTACTCAGCAGTGGCCTCAAAGCACAGGGATAATGATGCTGGCAAGTGAAATACTCACCAGAAAAAAAAAAAACTATCTTTCAGGGGAAAACTGGAATTTCTTGATTTTAGAAGAAACATCATGAGTTGAGTTATCCCAAGCCATGTGATAAGAATGAAACTTCTGTCCATATTATTGGGAAACAGGAAAGTGCAATTTGTATTAGTTATGTTGTGATCCTTTAAACTACAAATTTTATGATACTATGAAATATAACTAACTAAGATGAAGAATAAAATTACATTCTTAGATCAGTACATTTCATGATATATGCATGATATAGTAGTCCCTATTACCAGTGAGACATCTGTGCAGAGATTCTTAGTTAATACTGGAAACCATGAAATGTACTGATCTAAAATGTAAAGCTATGGTGCATATGCTGAGTACAAAATAATATTTGGAGGTATGTTTTTATTAAAAAAATTCTGAAACCATAGTCAGTTTGATTGCACTGTATGGGGAAGCAAGCGGTATGAACTCACTTAACCAGTTCACAGCAAGGATTTCGTACTCGTTCCCAGCTGTGTTTCCAGATTTAAGTCATATTAAACTGAAAGAAAATAACGATCAAGTAAAGTCATATTGAACATGCTCTTTTTATTATTTAACAGTGTATGGATTTCTGTATTTCCCCATGACCTACTACTTCACTCACTCCCCACAGACTCTGAAAGTGGTGGAAAAGATAGGCCATTTTTCTCCTTTCATTGATTATTTCAACTAACAGATGCTGTTACCAAGATAGTCAGGAGGTTTATATGACACACTTCATACATTGGGAGTTTATAGTTCATTGTCATTGCTTTGTAAACTCACCATTTAAATCGAACTCAGAACTGCCCAGCACTGTAACATTTACTGTGTGCAATTCTCCTTTATAACCATGTAATTGTGTGTCCCATCTCTCATCAGCATATCTTTAGCAACAACCAATGTGTTCAGTCACTATGGTTTGGCCATTTAGTAAATCATTTAAGTGCAGTAATAAAATGTATGCTTCCTATGATATTTACTTTTTTCTTTGCTACTCATTTGATATTTTTGAAATTCATCAAAATGATGATGTCAATCAATTAGTTTTTCATTTTCACTGTTGATTATCATCCATAATGTTGATGTATCTCAGTAAAGAATTATGCTTGTTTGTAGTTTGACTATGATAAATAAAGTATATATTTCCTTTTGGTGTCAACATAAATTCTCATCTTACAGAGATAAATATTCAAGAATGTGATTATTAAAATGTATGGACAGTGTATACTTATTGATGCTGCTTTATTAAAACAATAAACTTTTTCACAGTAATTGTGCCTTTTTAATGTCTCAAACTAGGCAGTTAATCCAGTTTCCACATAATCATTAAAACGTCTATTGTTACTATTCTTATTTTGGTTGTTATACCAACTAGTAATACATCAGAGTGGGTTTCCATGGTATCTCTGCATTTATGTTTGTAAGTGGTTTGAGTGATTCTATGAATTAAGATACCTGCACAGTAATCCTGGCTTCGCTTATAACTAATTTTGAACTCTAACTCGGACCCACAACATGTGAAAGAAATTCTCAGTGTTCTCCACCTAATAGTATTATTGCTGCATAAAATTTTCCCAAGGCCTCATTAACAGTTGCCTACCAGATAGGACACCAAAAACTGGCCAAAGAAATGATATCATCCAGATCCAGATTGCCGAGTCAAGGACTTTCTTCAGGTTGCTGGTAAGATCACAAGTGAGCCTTGGTGAAGGGCTGCATTACTGAAAAAGTCACCCCAGCATCAACGATGACTTATTCCTGCTGCGTCAGTGGCATTCCCTGTACAGCGTACAGGCAGCTCCATCGAAGACTCTCCTCTCAAGCCGTAATTACGCTGCTTATATAATATAACCTTCACAAGAGGCCTTGTGGGTCTTCTCTTTGGCAGGTTTCCTGTGCCTCCTGAATTTTGGTCTCCTTTCTTCTTAGAAAGAAGTTTCAATTTACATGAAACAGTTATATAACAAATAACAAAGATCATTTTATATCCTCATTGCAGAATCAACGAAGTGATGACACACACAAGAAAGTGTGGTTATTACTTTTGCAACACAAAAACCACTGTTTTTATGCAGATAAAGCTGTTGCTTTTTAAATATTTAGGAATTGAGAATCACACTGCTTTTCTTTTTAATTATTAGCAGCAATGTTTGTACTAATCAGTTGTCTACTTTTTTCCTTTCTCGGAAGCAAAAATTCTTAAACCATTAAATATACATTACTTCTCTCCCTCTCCCACCCCTACACATGTGTGGGGGGGTGTGGGGAATGAGGCTTACTCCTCTTCTTCATCTTACTACTCTAAGTCATTTATATGAAAAAAATTCCCACTTTCTGTAAACAGTTGTCTTTTCAGGGTCATCAGCTCCCTTCTCACACAGTCCATAAGCTGAAAACATACCGAGGACACTATACAGACCTTCTCCTCTCTACACCCCAGCATCTTCTCATGCAAACTTTTTCCTACATACTGCTTAGGAAGAAATAATTTTATTTTTCCTTATAATGATTTCAATAATTATACAATAACCAAGTGGATAATTTTGGTGCTTAATGTTTTATTTTTGAATTTTAAAATGATTACTCATGAGAAGCTGCAAAGAAATGTTCAGTGAAGTCTCCTGTAATTGTTACTGACACCCTCCCAATGTTAGCATCTTGCATAACCATAGTCTCAAGACTAAGATATTGACTTTGGTACAAGGCACAGAACTTATTCAGATTCCACTACTTATGTATCCATTTGTGTATGTGTGTATGTGCATGTGTGTGTGTGTGTGTGTGTGTGTGTGTGTGACTTCATCTTACCAATCAAATTTAAAAAATCAAGCTATTTAGTATTGTCTTCTCTACAACCTCTCCAATACTACAATACTATCTTCTTTTTGTTTGTTTCTGAGATAGATTCTCAGGCAACTCAAATTCTTGACTCACACTGAATTTCCTATGTAGACCAAGATCTTCTGAATGCCCCCACTTTCCATTTTCTGAGATTCAAGATGTGAAGTTTATAATGCTTTCCTTTAAAATAAAACAAAACTTTTCCCATGCTGGTTCCTAGTCTATTTCGAAGTCATTAATCTATTTTAATCTCCATAAATTTGCTTGTATATTTTATAAAAGCATGTCTTCTTCATGGATCCAACCATTTGTCCTTTTAACCACAAAGGCATGTCTGTCTTGTTAATGTCTGTGTTGTGAAAATCCACTATATCTGATATTTGTAGAACCACTACTGGTTTCCTTGATGGTAACATCTAAATGAGACCACACAGAACTGCATAAAGCACATCATTTCCATACTTCTCCTTTTTACTTATCTACAATGTTATATTTCATGTGACCTTGTTTTTCAGTCAGTTCTGCGTGTCTCGTCACTGGCACAACTAATTCCCTTTCACATAATGGAATAAAAGATCCACTAGAGACTAGGTCTGCCATTTGATTTGTTTTCTTTTCTGTGTTTTTTCATTTTCTATTTTAGCTTTTTTGGTTTCCTGTAGAATATTTAAGCATCTTTTAGAGCTCCATTTTGAGTTACCTCTAGTGCTTTTGAGTGTATCTTTGTTTTTTTTAAAACTATTTTGTGATTGTTTTAATTGTTAAGACATACTATGGAGTCATAATTTGTTATAATCTGCTGGTGTTGACATTTTACCTCTATTTTTATCTTTTATTCCTATTCATTTATAATAGTTTTTATTTACAGTAGTTTTCCTCAATCTTTCCTCCACAGGCATTAATAAACTTATAAGACTTAATTTTGCTTCAGTTGTAAACGATAATTAGGAAAGCAGAAGAGAGTGAGGCCTGCTGTCTTGACCAACAGTTTTTCTCTTTCAGTGTTTTTTCTGCATTTGTGGAGTTCAAAGAGTCTTTCTTCCATTTCCTTTTTTTGTTTTTTTGAAAGAAACCGTTGTTCATTGAGGGTGGGTCTGCTAGCTCCCTGCTTATTTCATCTAAGAATCTTGATACTCTATTCCAACATCTGTTTGGCCATGGTTGGTACCCATCGGATGTCTTTTCTCATTGTGGTTTACTTGGGTCCGTCCTTTAATTAATATCTTTGGAACTTTAATGATTTTATTAGAAGATTCTAGTGATTATAGCTTTACTAAGTCCCAGCCCTTTTTCTTCCTTCCTTCCTTCCTTCCTTCCTTCCTTCCTTCCTTCCTTCCTTCCTTCCTTCCTTCCTCCCTGCCTCCCTCTGTCTCTCTCTCTCTCTCTCTCTCTCTCTCTCTCTCTCTCTCTCTCTTTCTTTCTTTGTAGCTTTCAGGCAGCGTGTTAGGTTTAGCATGAGTGTTTCAGGACTACTTCTTTAGCCTCTAGCTACAATTCAATTATTCTTACACAAGACTCTGATTTTTTTATATGTCTTTGGACAATGTTTTTATTAATAAGTTGAATTTCCCATCAGTTTTCACACTCTTTTTTATAATTTCCTTTCTCAACTCACATTGATTTCTTCCTCACTTATCTCTCAAAAATTGAAGAATTTCTTCTATGCTTGATGAGAAACATTTCCTTGGTCTTGGTTTTATGTCAGTAAGAAGAGTATTTCCTGAGTCTTGACAGAAAAGAAGCAATACTATTAACAAAGAGGAAAGGTAGAAAAGGTTTGTGTTCACTGTAGTGAATTTTAGTAAGTCTATAATGAGGGTTATTATGAATTTTCTTGCAGTTACCATCTTTTTTATTGTTTTGTTTGTTTTTTGTTTTGTTTTGTTTTTTGAAGATAGGGTTTCTCTGTAGCTTTAAAGCCTCTCCTGGAACTAGCTTTTGTAGACCAGGCTGGCCTCTAACTCACAGAGATCCACTTGCCTCTGCCTCTTGAGTGCTGGGATTAAAGGCATGCACCACTATTCCCCAGCACAGGCACAACTTCGATTAAAAGTAATAACCATAAATTCTGTAAAAAGAAGAGATTAGTATTTCACATACACATAACTATGTATGTAAACTTCCTTTGTAATCCTAAAGTTCCAATAATGGCTCATGAGTTAGAGAGTTTCACTTCTCTGGTCAGTACTTCTGGGGTTAGGATCCTACTGTGTCCTTCCCAAGTTAGTTGACTTACCTTCATTCTCCTTGTCTCTCACCTTCCTTATCTCCATGGTCACAGAGCTAATAGAAAGAGCAAAGGACATACTCTGGTAATACTTCTACATAAAAAATACTTAACGTTTCTTATTGTTAAACTCAGTTATTCAGGAGGCCCATTAGGTTTAATAGATAAACAGAGGCTGTGCAAAGGAAATGGATAATCCACACATCTTACTCTAATGTATTTTGTATTGAAAATGAAATAAATTTAGTCATTTAAAAATGCTTTGGCAAAATTGCATTTCAGAACCAAAGAAATGGAGCGCTGGTAGATAATACTGAGGAAGGTATTTAGTTCTTGCCATGGAGAGGTCACTTTGGGGGCTCAAAGCCCCTTCTCACAACAGTCTTTCCACATTAACATAAGAAAACAAGACCCTATACATTTGGATTCAGGTAAGGAGCCATAAACTGTGTGGCCAACAAAACCACACTTGCGCCTAATTTTGTTGGGCCCCTGATCTCAAAAGGAATTGTTAGCAACTGTTTTATTATCAGCTTGATGACAGGAAATGGCTACTTTGAACCCCATTTGCATATCTGTCATCATTACAAAGAAAAATTACGTAAATCTAATATGCATGCGCTACATAACAAATGCTTATACTTTAATTCCATTAATAAGGCATTTGTGGACATGTGTTTTCTTGTGTTATATGACTATAAGATATTCCTGATTTTGCCTGATGACATGAAACGCTTAAAATATTAGTTGTCTCTTGACACAAAAAGCTTGCCAATTATTGCACTAAGTATTGAATGTGACCATTTAAAGAAAAATATCATTTTGGCCACCAAGCAGGCATTCACCTTGAACCATTATTTTTCCAACAGTGGTTATAAACTGGCTTTGTTAATTTGTGTGACTTGTATCAAAAACATATGACATTATCTTTAGAGTTTAAAAGCAATATTGATTTTGATCTTGTGTTTGACAAGAATGAATTTCTTTGTAATTGTAGCTTAGAATTATGACCCTACATGAGGAAGAACAGCATCTTTCAGACTAGCTTAAGACCACCACAGGTGGTGTAGAAGGTTCCAATCCCTTCCTTGCTAACACAGAAAGATTTATGTCTTCTCTGAATATGCAGGAGACATGATTAACCTAGCAGAGTCAAAAGAACAAGCAATTTAATGCTATTTCCAACATAGTATCTCATTTTCCTCAATAGCAAAAATCTTGAAAATTTACTTTACTTTTGTTGTATTTTCCCCCATGGGATTTTAAATGGCAATGTACTCATTAACCTTGAATCTTTGAATATTAAGTATCTCTCTCTCTGTCTCTCTCTCTCTGTCTCTCTTTATCTCTCTGTCTCTCTTTCTCTCTAGCAGGCTTTCTCTGTGTATCTGTGGCTGTCCTGAAATTCACTTTGTTGACTACCTGCTTCTGCTTCCCAATTCTGGGATTAGAGGCATGGTGAACTGCCTACCACACCTGACTCACTCCAAGTATCTTTCCTTTTATTATTTTCTCATTGCATTCTTTGTTATCAAACATGTTTTGTTCTTTCTCAAGTATTTCCATCATGTCTTTCTCTAGTCAATTCTCTATTATTATGTTGTTTAATTTAATACAATATAATTGTGCTGTGTGTGTATGATGTGTATGAGTGTTTGCTATAGCTTAAGAGCGGAGGACAGAGAATAACTTTGCAGTATTGACTGTCTCTTTCCAGAATATCAGAAAAAAAAATTAAACCCAAGGTTTCAGGTTTGCACAGTGGATATATATATATATATATATATATATATATATATATCCCCAACATAAATGAACATATCACTAAAATGTATTCACATCTTAGAATTTGAGAGGCAGAGCATTAGGACAAATTTGAAGAATGGGTTTTGACATCAAATTGGAATTCTGATTTCCTGCTGCCCTCTGTCTCTATAAATGTGGACAATTGAATGGATGCCTGAGTGTCAGTTTTCTCCACTGTTCAGGCAGAATTAAGAAAAATGTCTTTAACTCGTAGCATTATTGTGAGATTAGAGAGAGCTAGTATGTTACAGTGTGGCCAGCCCAGTGTTTGAAACAGGCATCTCTCAGGAGAGTTACCTTATTGTGGTAACTTGAAAGGCTTTCTGGTTAAACTGGTCTCATCTCAACATCACAAACAAATTAGCTGAAAACAGAAAATCCAAGTGGCATATCTGAGGTTCCTTAAGGGTCCCCACAGAGCAGGCACACTCAGGGTTAGCCCTTCTCCTTTCAACTGCACAAGCAGCAGGCTATTTTATTATGGCAGTGGGAAATCAATTCCCCACTCAAAATATAGTGAAACATAAGCCTCATAAAAACTAATCACTTCCATTTCTACTCATTGGTTCATGAATTCTAAGGCTGAGCAGAGCCTCATCATTCTAAGATGACTTATTCTTTTGCTCCTCAGAAGATAACCTCTGCTCCAGCACTTCCCAGGCCTCAGTAAAAGAATACTGCAAGATTCTGGCTTGGTGGCACTTCCCTTTAATCCTAGAACTTGGAAGAAAGAGGTAGGTATATCCTGTGAGTTTAACACTTTCAAGGTTACAAAGTGACACCTTGTCTCAAAAAACAAAACAACCCCCTCCCAAAGGACAAGATTATAAAACTTGTTCATGGGATTAAGTACCCATTCTTCTAATACAAATATTTTACATGGTGATATTAATAGAATAAAAGATTGGGACATAACCATTTATTTAATAGGTACTCAATTGTATGAAGCTCATGGTGTTTGGTAGGTATTAATTTAATCTTCACAAAAATCATGAAGACTAGGGACCACTGTTCTCATTATAAGTAACAATAAACAAGATACATATATAAATATGGTATAGTTAATTAGTGGAGACATTAAAATTAAAGAAGATTGCTAACAAGATCTTTTCAGTTCTAAAAGACATGTCCCAAGGAAATGGAGTGAAATTGGAGTCTGTGGTTTCTGTGGGGTTGGAGAGGAAAATATTTTGGTGCCCTCTAGAGGTGATCAGGGATGTACACCTGTCAAAGCCTGGGAACCAGATAAATCGAAGGCCATTTAGCAGGAGCTCACTCTTGCCTCTTTCCATGCTTAGATGATTCAAACATCACAGAGCATAGCTCTAGAGGAAAGATTCTTGAACGTTAGCAAGCACCAAATTCAGGTTTAGGACTTGTTATCGTACAGACTTCTGGTCTACAGTCTTCAAATGTCTGATTCTGAGTCTTTGTACTGACCTTTTCAATTCACAAACACACCTACTCCTGGAGAGCCTAACATTGCTCATTAAAGGACCATGTTTTGAGAACCACTGATATCTAGAACCATCCCAAAGCTCTTGGTGTAAACAGGTTAGGTTTCAAGAACATTGTAACGCCTTGAACCAGACCTCTCTACCACATTCTCAGAGGACCATAGAGTTGACAGAGAGTGGGACACATCTGATTTATGATGGTTTTCTTTCTGAAAGATTTAGACATTCCTTAAACTTCACAGTTTCAGAGGATATACATATTTGGGATAAAAAGAAAAGCAATTGAGTTTGGAGACAGAGAATTTAGGTCCTAGCCACTGCTCAACATTCAGTGCACTCTGCCCTCATAGAAGAACAACATCATCACAGGGGAAGGGAGGAAGGCAGCAGGGCACTCTGCCCTCATAGAAGAACAACATCATCACAGGGGAAGGGAGGAAGGCAGCAGGGCTCATAGGCATACTCTATCATGCAGCTTGGCAGTGAACAAGCATGAGGCAAACTTTAGTCCAATCATAATCTATGTAATATTAGGGTTTTATATTCACATTTCCAATAAAAATACCATAAGAAAATTGGAAAATTAAGCACATTTTACAACAATGGAAAATAACAGCATGGAAACAGTTAAAAACCAAAGAATTTTTCTATGCAGTTTTACAAAGTTAATCAGCGCAATTAGTTAGCACTGCTCACTTTGGTAAAAGGCAGCTAAAATCTAACCAATACTTACCTCCCTTATAAAACAACTTTCTTTCCTTACTTCCCTTTCCCATAAGCCACAATGTCACAAAGCTTTGATCTTACACTGCAGTTTTTAAATGTATGTTTTTTTTTTGTTAAAGTATCTAAATTATTGCTACCATCTTTCACCAATGGGATTTCCTCTTAAAATAATAGGAGACTTGCTTGTTGACTGGGTGGATTCCACTTCCTTAATCCAGGTCAGGATTTATGGAGACCTCCTGTGGTGACAAGAGGCACCACAGAGGGCTTTCTTGAGGCTGGCTGCAACAATCAAAGAGCAACTCAGAGCTCACTTCTTTATTGATTTTTATTGAGCTCTACATTTTTCCTAGCTCCCCTCCCTGTCTCTCCTTTCCCCTTCAACCATCTACCAAGGTCCCCATGCTTTTAATTTACTCAGGAGATCTTGTCTTTTTCTACTTCCCATGTAGATTAGATCTATGTATGTCTCTTTTAGAGTCCTCATTGTTGTCTAGGTTCTCTGGAACTGTGATTTGTGGGATGGTTTTCTTGGGGGCAACAAAACCTAGGAAGAATGAAGCCTTGAAAATGAATGTTAGGGATGCATGTAAGGCTATTAGTGAGCATCCTGAAGTGGTACTGTTAAAAGAAGGTAGTAATGTTTTTAAAAATGAGAAACTTTGTCATTCATGTTTGTTTCTTAGCTGAAAGCAGCTGATACACAAAACAATTCACTAGCCCCAAACATCGAGAATTGCTTACAACCCATTTTCTTGATGAAAACTCATTGACATTATCTTCTTATATAAATTACATTTAATTGAAATGATTCCATAGGGACATTCCAGTGTGAATACTATTCAACCTACTCTAGGTTTTATGTAGAATGAAAAGCAATCCGGGGGTGGGGGCGAATCAAATGTGAATTCATATTATTACAATCTAATTCCAGTGATAATATTTTGAATGTGGATAACATTCTTAAAATTAAAACACACATAGAAAAGTGAATCGCGTATGGTGGCTAAATTTACACAAAATTTATCTTACTATCAATGAAGTGTCAAAGTTGTGACAGCACATGATTTAGTGTATCTGAAAACATGCCTCGACCACATAATTTATTATTATAAAAAAGTTCACTGGTGGTGGGATTCTTTCAGTGACAATTAGTTTTACAACTGACATGTGGTCTATGTCTCAAGTCATAAGGAAATATGACTATGGCATCTCTTTTCTCCTCAAGTAAGTTATGTAACAGACCTTTAAGCTAAAATCTAGAAGGACAAATGAATGCCTGCGTGGCAAATGTTCTGAAGCCTTTGAAAGAATGGTGCCCTACAAACCAACGACAGCCAGATGAATAATCCCAAGAATTTCCGTCTGGTTCATGAGGGGACACCCTGCCTTTGTAAGGAGCTTCCGAAGGGTTTTTGGATCTGAGTTACAGGCAAAATGACCCGGAAAAGATATCCTGAACAATTTAAAAAGGCAAAAGTAAAGATGTTGGAAGATTTAAGGTTTCATATTCCTGAGTGAAACACTTCTCAGGGAACCTTCTAAGTGACAGGTATATGTTAAATACCAAAAGTGCTAAAGTGAACTGGACAGACTTGTGGGGGAGGGGGTGTCAAGGGGTAGCACATATTACACACACTATGCTACAAAACTGACTTTATGGGAGGGGCTTGCACAATTTTCTGCTCAAAGACTTCCAAAGTGGACCCTGACTAGAAAGAAGATGAGGAATTTAAGATGAAGTAAAGAAGCTGACTCATTTAGATGTTATTCCAAACCTATGGAGGCTTTCGTTTCTGCTGAGAGAGCGCGAGATGGTGACTCTTGCCAGACATCACACTGAGGAGGCAAGAAGAAACCAGGAAATCCACTTTCCAAAACGTGCCAAAGGTGGGGGTGGGGGAGGTGTCCAGAGAGGCACTGAAATAAGGGAAAGCTTCCAGCATAATGGGTGTTCCTGCGATTATTTCCCCTTTCTGTTGCCACAGGGACTCATTCAAACCCTTGGAGTTGTGTGAGTTTGTAGCATCACATAAACAAGCTACCCCCTGGCCTGGTGTTTTCCAGTGACTATAAAGAAAGGGTTAATTTAAGAGGGTGGCTTAGGAAGGCTTGCAAGAAGGTTGGAAAACATTATTTCAAACTTGCTAAAACTCTGAACTTTTAAGTTTCCCAAAATTCACGTGTGTGTGTGTGTGTGTGTGTGTGTGTGTGAGGGAGAGAGAGAGAGAGAGAGAGAGAGAGAGAGAGAGAGAGAGAGAGAGAGAGAGAGAGAGAGAGAGAGAGAGCCGCAAAGGCAGATCTATTTCAGTAGGATTTTTTGTTTTAATTTAAAATCATAATCTCGCTGTTTCTCTCTTGCAGCAGCGTTGCAAATCCAGAGCGGTTCCCTTTAGGATCGCGCCTCAAAAGGCTGCGGCAGAGGTGCTGCCGGCTCCATTTATTTATGAGCAGCGTTCAAAGCCGCCCCTCTCCCCAGTCTCTTTCTGGGAACCTCGGTCTCGGATCTCGGGTCACCTCAAGGGCCAAGGAGTTGCGGGGCGGGGACCCGGGAGCCTCCTTCTAGTGGCAAACTTTGCCGGGGCGTAGGAGTCGGGGCTCGCTGGAGCAGGGGCGCACGGGAACGCGCGCCGCCACCTCCCCCCACCGGGCGATAGCAGCCTGGGCCTCACCTCTCTCAGGCGAGCGAGGTGCGGGCTTTCAGCGCGCGTCCAGGGGGCGGGGCGGGGCTCGCGGGGGCGGAGCCAAGGGGTGGGTGCTTCCCGCTGCTATATAAAGCCCGGCCACCGCGTTAACTTCGGACTTGGGTTTATTTATTTGCGGAGCGCCTGGACGGCGGGGGTTGGAGGAGGCGGCGGCTGTGGCTGCTGCAGACGGTGGTTAAAAAAAGGAGGAGGAGGCGGCGGCGGCGAGGGATGGAAGCGCCCAGGCTTCGGGGCGCAGGCCAGAGCTGCCGAGCTTTCCTGGGGCTGCGGGAGTACTGAGGAGAAAGGGGAACGTCCCGGGGGCCCACAGGCGACTCCAGAGGCGCGGGCTGGGGTCTTTTTGTTCAGCTGCGCTCAGCGCCCAGCAGCCAGAGCGGACAACTCCAGTTACAACAACAACCCACCTTCCAGCAGCCCGGCGAGACTTAGGCAGCCGCGTCCGTCCTATTGTTTAGACACTTGCCTGGGGCTCCGGAGCGCCAGTCCCCTGCTCTCTGTCTCCGCCTTCTCTCTCCCCCCCACCCCACCTTCCTCCCGGGAACCACAGGCGCCGAAAGCCTCCCCGAGAGGGGAAGGGGCTAGAAGCTAGCGCTGCCTGGACTGCCGTCGCCGAGTCAGGTGCAGCGTCCGTGGCTAAACGGCGTCTCCACGTTCGCGGCTGGACTCCTACCGTGACAGTGGGAGACCGGATCCAACGCCTGGGGAAACTTCCTGCACTTTGAGGTTGAGGACCCACTTGCAGGAGCTGCCAGAGGGGTGGCTGAGAAGCCGTGCACCTCGGGACATCGCTGTTGTTTCTTCTACCTGCGCCGTCAGGTGTGTGCGGCAGAGCTGCGGCGTATCCCGGAGACCAGAGCGGCTGACAAGAGCGCGGACACCCGACTGCCAGTCGGCTGTCGACTGTGATCTACTTGGGTAGCAGATCCCATTCTCCCGCCTATCACTTAGTATACCCATCAGGGCATACTAACATCACTGGCATCGCGGACACCTAGCCTTTGCCTTGCTCCTCCTGGCTTGTCTGGCTCCAAGTCTTGCCCTAGCCAGTTCCCACTCAATCTTCCTAAGAGCTCTTGCTTTCCTAACTAAACTTGGCTTCCTGGATTTTTTCTGCAGAGGTGCGGACTAGTGGATTTTTCTTCAGGGCTGCAGCGGTCCGAGTGCCCTTTTGTCTCTCTGTGTGACCTCAGGGGCAGGCCCTGGTGCAGAGCGTCGCCAAGGACGCCGGGAGGGAGGCGGGATTGCCCAGATCTCCTCCAGTGAAGTGCATGTGTGTGTGCAAGACATCCTTGGCTGTCGGGAGGCGGCGAAGACGGGTTGGGGCTGCTGCTGTGCCGCAGGAGTGGAGAGGCCCAGTGAGCTGAGCCCCGCTGCGCCGCCCGGCGCCCCCAGGACTGCGTGAACAACCGGTGCGCCCCCGCGTGCGCCATGCCCAGTCTTTTCGAGGGCTCTGCTCTGGACCTGCCAGGCTCTTGCACCTTTTAGCTTGGGGGAGCCCACTTTGATCAGGGCCACCATTACTATCGAAGTCCCCTCCTCAGCCTTGCACCTTGCCAACTGGAATCGGATTTTCTAGAGGGTCCTTGGGGTCAGAAGTCCTCGCTCATCCTCAGGCAACGGGCCCCTGCATCTTTGCGGTCGTTTCGAGTAGGAGCTCTTTTACCTCCAAGTTGAAAACGCGCTCTGTCCTCACAGCTGCATCAGGGTCCCCTCGTAGCCTAACCCGGGCCTATTGATATTCAGGACCTGAAGTTGCCCACCGATCTGCTTTGCTCAAAAAGCGTGGAGAGTCGGGGAAAGGCGTGTGCTTCTGCCAGTTCTACTGCTTTATATTACTGTTCCATATTACTGTCTGTGCCCAGCGCCAGGCATCGAGCCTCGGACACTGCCCAGTTCTCACTCAATAGAGAGCTAAAGAGAAGTCCCTCAAAGCAAGGATCCTGTTGGGGAAGATGAGCAGCATTGGCTGGCAAACACTGTCCCTGTCGCTGGGGTTAGTGTTGTCGATTTTGAACAAGGTGGCGCCGCAGGCGTGCCCGGCCCAGTGCTCCTGTTCAGGCAGCACGGTGGACTGTCATGGGCTGGCACTACGCAGCGTGCCCAGGAATATCCCCCGCAACACCGAGAGACTGTGAGTATGGGCGCTTCGCCCTCCCCATTCTCTCTTCCTTCCCAGCGAGGTAGAATATCCCCAAGCATTCAGCCTGGAAAGTCCGCGTGTGGTAGAAACCGGTTCCTGGGGCAGCTCTCAGAGGCTCTCCAGCACGCATATCCCCGGGGGGTGGGCCCTCTGAAAAGGTAAAAGACTGGCGGGCACTAAACTGGGAGGAGCCTTTGCCAAGGAGGGGCGGATCACTGGCAGCTGCGTGTCCTTTTCCTGCCCCCCCCCCCCCCCATCGCCACTTGAAACTGCTTCTGGACTGTGGACCAGTTCTTTCTGGCTTGGGGAGAAAGGCGCCTGGGACTACAATTCAAGGATGCCCGGGGCAAGGGAGGTGTGACTGGGTTTCCCAGACTCTGCAAAAGGAGTCACCTTGCGGTGTTGCAAACACGGGTTATTTCAGGACCTTGTTGCTTCAGACTGTGGCAAAGGGAGGTGGCAGGCTGTTCAAAGAAGAGAAGCTTTCTCTCCCAGGCTTTGTGTACTCTTCTAAATGCCGAGGAGGGGGTGTGGAATCTTGGGGGTGCCCTGGGGATCTTTTCATAATCTATGAAGGATGAGTGCAAGAATAGGCTCAGTAACAACCCTCATCGTCTCCCCGGACATGACTTTCTAAAAGCCCCTCTCATTTACAGGGAGGACGCGGCAACAGTAGCTAAGCGAACACACTTAGTTCTTAGACTTGCCAGATGATTGTGTCCCAAGGCTTAAGTAAAGTTAGCCATAGTTCTCCGTCTGGAACTTACTGGGCCGGGTCCAATCGCTTTGGTGACCCTGTGGCCCTGGGCTGCTCCCTCCAGCCCTTCCCGCTGCGGCTGTGTGCCCTTGGGCACCTTGCTGGCAGTCTGTGAGCTCCTTCACGTGGTGGCAGCTGCTCTGTCTGCCCCTCTTCGCGCTCTGCCGCCCGCAGACATCCCCGCCTCCCTGTCTGCGCGAGTCTTTAATGAAGAAATAAACGCAGATCCGGGGTTGACGGCCCACGCGCTCCTGGTGGGGCACTTCCCGAGTTAGGGAAGCGAAGCGCAGAGGCTCTTTGTGAAGCGGAGCCCTCCGCTAGGAGCCGGCCATAGAGTCCGGGATGCGCCGGACTCTCCCAGTTGCACTTGGGTCAGGCAGGCGCCCATGACTTGGGCTGGTGTAAACTGGACTGGTGTGGCGTGGGTGATTGTGGAGAGATTCCGGTTCTTTGCTGCATTTAGCTGTCTGGAAAGGAAGACTCTAGGACGGCACTTCTGCACTCAAAGTCATCAGGGTCAACAACAGTTGCCTTCCTCTTGATTCAATCCACACCCCCACTCTCAGTTTCAGGGCCCAAGACCAGGATTTTCTTTTTTTCGGAAAGGTTTGCCTAGTTCCAGCTCCACCGGGGCTCTCCCCCGATTATTTTTCTAAGCTCCCAGTGCCCAGCTAGTTGGGCCTTACCGCGGGTGTCTCATCAGGATGTGATGCTGGGGTCCAGAAAGCAGGAGATAACAGCCCATGAAGTACTCCCACAACTTTAGAGACAATTCTGAGCAGTTGGTTGGGGGAGAAAGGGTGGAAAACGATGAGAAATTCTAATTTAGCTCTCGTCATTCCACGCCCTTCAGAACACTGTAAACACTAACTTGTCAAAGCCCTGGGTTTCCAGAAAAGGCATTGGAGTACCTAGGGGTTGAAAAAAAAAATCCTTATGAGAGATTTGTGGAGTTTTCAGGAAACCACACACTCGGTGCTTGTTTATAAAATTCCACCGTTAGCAAAGTAAACACTTTAAATACAGATTTCAGCAGGAAGTTTGGAAGTCGAAAGTAATAGAACTTCCAGGAAGGAACCCAGGGAAACCTCCCAAAGGCTAGTTACATTGTGAATGAATGAAGCCATGCAAATTTAGTTGTGGACCAGAAAAGAAGGTTGTGACTGAAGAAAAAGTGGCGCAGAAATGGAACAAACGTATCAAGGCCAAATCCTACTTCCAATTATTGTTCCCACTAGTGGTTTAAACCGCAGTCACTGCGTCGGGGGTGGGGGGGGGGCAGGAGCTGCAATAAAGAGTTCTGCTAACCCAGGGAACCTAGAAGGGGAGGGGGGTGAAAGTCTTTGAGGTGCCGAGCTCTCCCTGACACACACTTTTCTTTGCCTCTGGAATTTTGGCCACAATGCTCCCTCAAAGTGTTCTAATTGAAAAAATTTCTTCTCGAATAGTTTGAGGGATTTTTTTTTTCATTAAAGTTCATGAAAAAAATTCGTGGGGGCTATGCTAAAAATAAAAGCGACATTGCAGAATACCTCAGTAAATAAACACCCACATTCTTTAGGAAACCCAAATCGAAAGCACTCTCACACACAGGCCACAAACACACAACAAAAGCCAGGGTTAGTGGTGACATCACCACTTAGTTTTCTTGTCATATGTCAGCAAGAATTTTGTAAACATGAGACATTTATAAACTACTATTTCAAAGGCTTGTTCCATCGCTCCCCAGCTTACTTTTAAGCCACACTAATTGAATTAAGGTTTTTTGGTTTTTTTCCCCCCTAAAGCTCCAACATGCTTTGAGTTTTACTTTGACCAAATATGATAGAAATAAAAAAGGAACGTTAATTTATTTATTTATTTATTTTTGGTTGTCTCTTAGGGATCTGAATGGTAATAACATCACAAGGATTACGAAGACAGACTTTGCTGGTCTCAGGCACCTCAGAGTTCTGTAAGTGTCTCCTTCCTCGGAGTCTTGAGTTTTGTTTTTAAGATAGGATACTGAGTATAATCACTGTATGTTCATAGATTTTAAAACTTTTCTGAAGACAGGAGCAGTTAAAAAAATCTTAAGGTCTTCTTGTATTTCTTTTTGTTTTCCATTGTATAACTTTTAGTGCAATTGTGCCTTTAAGAGTGGCTGTATGATGGGGATAGTAGGGTGGAAAGGACCTCAGATCTGTACTCTAAGGGCATTACATAGAAATGAAGAATCATTCGTTTCACAATATAAGTAAATAACAGAAGAAGTCCTATACTTGGAGGACTTACAGTTAACTTGGGAAGGCTCAGCAGATTGCTCTTTCATCTACTGAAGTAAGAGTGTCCAGATTTTTTTCCTGTAGAGAAAAACGTTTACACTAAAATCATGCAATCATCTTTTCATCAGATTTTGGGGGACATTTATGTATCAAATATACTGGTCTCGCTTTGGGTTACATTCCCTATTTTGTAGTTTTGAAACTGGCATAAAATATTGCAATATGTTTAATACACTAGTTAGGGGTTTAAATTAGCTGTGAGTTAGCCATTAGCCGAGAGTCAATATTTGTAAATTTATGTTGCCCCACAGGTTTGTAAATATTTACATCCAGTGGCCGTGTATTTTTGACTACCATGGGTCCAGAGTTAAGTTTTAAGGAATTACTTTGGTCCTTATGGCATTTTCCAATCCATGATGTGCATGCCCAGGTCCGAATTAAACTCAGAATGTGCTGAGCTACTGAATTCCTTAGTTAGGAACACCAGTAAAATCAGTGTAAGAAACGAACTTTTAAAGGATAGTTTCTATTGTCAACTTGCTTTGCAGTTTAAGGTTTAGATTTTACTTTTCATTAGTAGCTTCTCTGTGAAACTTCTTTAGTAATTAAATAAAAAAAGTCTGGTATGGAAGCTACTTCTCCCTCTGAGTTCTCTCGCCTGCTCTATTATGAAATTTGCTGGTGACTCGGAATTCAGAGCGAAATGCCATGGACACTTGAGAGAGGGATTGCAGGTTTTTTGGCTGCTAAGTTGAAGCTCCTCAGATGGCGACTTTTAGAAGCCAGTTCTGTTTTGCATTTCAGTCAGCTCATGGAGAACAAGATCAGCACCATTGAGAGGGGAGCTTTCCAGGATCTGAAGGAGCTGGAGAGACTGTAAGTATTCTCAGTCCCAAACCCATGACAACATGTCTGCATGTTTAAAACCACTTGGATTTCAAGGGTTGTGTCTTCAGTTTCATGGCCTAGCTTTTAAAGTTTAAGAAGAAAGGGTACAACTAAGTGTTTTCCGGCATAAAAAACAAGTCCCTAGGTAAAGAACATGAACTTGTATTAAGGCTTAAACGTTCAGGGCTTTCCTGAGACACTTATTTCCTCCATAGTCATTGTTTTGGCACTAAAATAGGTACATGTGTTCCTAGCTGTTATCTGTGGCTTATGCAGAAAAGGACCATTGGAAATTTTATTTGCATTAATGATACTTTATGGAAAGAGATGCTTGGCTAAGAATCTTGTAAACATCCATGTTGTTGCTGTTTGTAACATTGTTGATACCTTAGGACATTTAAAAAAAATGGTTGTTACCAATGATTTATATTTTTTGGTATTTACTACTTAACTGTGAACACTGATAATAACCACTACTGCCAATTCTAGTTAATTGTTTTATAATAGCTTCTAAAATATAACAGCTGGGAAAAATAAGTCACAAATTATTAAGGTTGCTATGGGGCGCCAGTCACCACTGACATTTTTTCCATGAATTTTAAGTATAGATTTTACACTTTCAAAACTGTTGTTTTAGACATAAACATCTCATAAGTATATGTTTTTCAAGACCATTATTGTCAATAATATATATTATTCAATTATACAAATGTATAATAGACAAAATTTATATCTGAAATAAGAAAAATTATAGACTTTGAACTATGAAATATGATTTAAAGATTTCATGTCATGATTATTCTAGTTCAGTGGGTTTTCATTTTTAAGACAGGTAAAATCTGTATTAAAAGCACTAGGAACTATTTTAATAAGTTTCCATGCCTGTCCTAGTAGTTATTTTGGGAAAAATAAATTTGGTGCTTGTATCTAAAATTTTAAACATACATAGAGTGTGTTCAGATTCACTGAGTTCAAGACCAAGGTTAAGTCTGTCCTTGTTTAGAAGTGGAAAATTGCCTTGTAATTTTGTAATACATTTGAGAATATGTAGGACTATGTTTTTATTACATCAAGCAAAGCATGGTCATGTCTACTTTATTTTAGCTTAAAAGTCTGTCCATTTCAGTGTAGCTGTGGATTAATATGCATTAGCCACACTGAGGTACTTTCTGAGGACGTGAGAACAGATAAATATTGTTTGGATGTATACCCAAGTTCTTCTGTTCATAACCCATGTTAAATATGTAAAATACTCTGAAAGTATTTATTCTTTATTGGCTTCATAGATGTTTGTCTATAGCTGATATACCTACCTAGTGAAAAACTCTCAAAGATATTTTAGACCACATTTTTTAAATGCATTGATAAAATGTAATGAATAGGTAATTAAATGTTGGTTGAAACGCTAGACTTTGGTCAAGAGTGTCTTCTAATGATCCTGATAGCTTGGTTCTGAAGCTCTCTTTCAATCACAGGATCATCTATGACGTTTTCTGCTGCTCACATTCACTTGTATTGTAATTTTAAATCTCTAGGAACATAACAATGCACACTTTTTCATATTTTTTAAAGGCACTTCAGAATGTCATTTGAACTTTCATCTTAAATAAATTAGTTCTTCCTAAAAACAATCCTACAGATGCCATAAAATCTGAAATTTGATTAGAGCTGTAAGAGGACACTAGTTTTTGACTTTTACTTCCCCTGAGAATGTCACTTCATCTCAGAACAATTTTCTATTCTAGAAAGACTAAGTCAGATGTTGCAGAGTGGGAGGAGGGTTTGTAATTTTGAATGAAAACTAATATATATGCAAGACTTCTTTAAATCACCCCAGCTGTTGGCTGAGAGCAAATATTTCATATTTGTGAGGAAAAGCTGAGAAAATTCCATTTGTTTACAACTGCCAAGTCCATCAGATAGAAGCGCATTGTTATCTGACAGCCAATTCATCTCCTTGGGACTCTGGAATTCTAAGCCATTTCTTAGGAACATTGTGGATACAGTTTTCAAATATTTATTTTTAAATATATTAAATGTCAAGACAGTTTTACTAAGACATGCATTCAACATTGTTGTGAAGAAGACTACTTTAAATTTTGTTCAGTTTATTGTTTTAAGAAACAAAAATACAAAACCCAGCCTTAACTTGTGAGTTCCACATTCAAATTATTATGGTTATAGCATCTACTCCTATTTTATTAATGTCTCACAAATTGCTTGTTTTCTACAAAATTTCAATGGTCAATGTAAGAAACAGAAAATAATTAATGGATTAATGATAAACTATGGATTTTTAAATCTACATGATTGTTTGTAAGTTAGATACAAATTTTCAAATTGAACTCCAAATTGCTAATGCATTAGAATTAGTTTATGTTGTAACAGTCATTCAGCTAGTAAAGCATGACTTCAGTTTTTTTTTCTTTGTGGTAAACCAAAACAGAATTGAAAAATATCAACTTTATTGACATACAGTTTATGGTTCTGAGTTGTTTTCATTTTGAAATGATAACAATAATAGCATTTGTCAACATGAAGAAATAAAACTTCAGAGATACTCATAATGTTGTTGAACTTATAACTTAATAAAGAGAAAGACAGATCTGAAAATAGTAAATAATATCTGCACCTTTTTATGAAATTGGTTTTCAATTTGTAAAATCAAGATCATTTTAACCTAAAGTTACCTTTTGTGTAAATCAAAGCACTTTTAGAACAAAAGAAAGGTATTTTTCACTTAATGCTGGTCAACATATTAAGATGTCCTTCTTTTCTCCTTCCTCCCTCTTTTTTCCTTCCTCCTGCCCTCCTTCCTTTACATTTTTCCTTTCTTTGCAAAACTTTTCTCTTTCCTTGTTCTCTCCTTCTTCCTTTTGCTATTGTGGAGAAAACAGCATCAGATGCTGGCGATTTCATCAGTTGTGTGGGTATTGGCTACTGTGAACGGGATAGGTTTTAATGGAGCTTGTGCCCCATGAGCATATGACACTTCCTGTTTGCGTAGTTCCTGCCATACACCCAGGCCTGCCGTGCGCATGGGCAGGGTGTCTGGAATGCTTTGTTTTATCAGTAGTATTATTTATCTGGAGTTGGGAGATCATGAAGAATACTCACCATGCACACTACAATACAACAGCTTCCTGTTGTTTGATAACAAAGTTATAGAGGAATGTAATGAAATGATTTTACCAGCTGATTCAATCCAATCAATTAAGAATAACCAAAGTACATACTTGTAAGTTACAGCATAAAGTTAGGATTCTTGAAGTTTGCTTTTCTTATATGTCACAGAAGGCTGGGTAGCTCTGCAGTTCTCTCTTAAAAGTTATTAATTCAATGTATATAATATCTTTGTCTTCCTTTCCTCCCTTTCTCCCTCCCTCCCTCTCTCCCTCCCTCCCTCCCTACCTACCCCTCCCTCCCTCTCTCCCTCCCTATCCCTTCCTCCCTCTCTTCCTCCCTCTCTCCCTCCCACCCTCCTACCCTCCCTATGTCTCTTTCTCTCTCCCCCCTCCCTCTTTCACTAGCCCCCCTTTCCTTCCTTTTCCAAAACAGAAATTCCAGAGGCTGCTGACACCTATGCTGCTCACTGGCTCTCTATCCACAGATATGGTCATGCTATGTTCATTTTGTTCTGCTCGTTTGCTTTTTATGGCTGTCAGTTGGGTCTTCAGCATTCTACTGGTAAAATTAATTCCTTTCATTTTGAAAATTCCCTCACAACGTGAGTGGCATATTTGATATACCAACATTGCCAAAAGGAAATACATGTTTGTCTAACTTACGTTTCTGGAGCAGCAGCGTCCAGGAATACAATATCATGGCTCTGTATGGACAACACAAATACCACATACTCATTACAGTAATTACAGGAATAGGAAAGCACCGTGGATGGATAGATAGTTTCCGAGTGCTGGCTATATGATGCTGTTTTAGACTTTGCTGATGGGGGCAGGACAGAGAGACAGAATAACAGAGGGGAATGGGGTTGATTGAATTATCTAGCCACTACAAGATTTAGGTACCCTTTAATATCCTCTGTTGGATCAAGAGTGAAAAATAGTCAGTCGTGTTCAGTTCAACTCCATTCTAAACTCGGAAACATTAGACAAGAGAGACTCCCACAGAGCCTGAATTTCATTTCTCCTGTGCAATCTTGATTACACGACTTACTCTTTAAAAACTTATTCCTCTTCAAATTAGTTAATAAGACCCCTCTCTTGCATCAATACTGCAACTGTCTGTCTTTCAGACAAAACTTCATCCAACTAGTCTGCTTTTTTTCTCTTCATATTTAAAGGTCACTTTTAGTCCTAGTGGCTTTGCCACTAAATAGTTTGCTTGAAAAAATATAATTCTACAGTATTGCGAAGTAGCCATGTGAGGGTTCCCGGGAAATAAGTATGATAACTTAGATATTTGAAAATTTTACCAAATTCATAATCATAGAACTCATCACTTTTTAACATTGACATTTAGATCTCTTTAGGATAAAGGCCCTCTTTGAGCAAACACTGTATTTCATGAACCAATACTTAAAAGATACGTTCTCCTGTAAGATGATACTGAATTCTTCCTTTTGACATGAAGATACCATTCATAAAGAAGTCTCAATATGACGCTGGGAGCTGTGGCACACACAGAGGTTGGGTTGTAGTTGTAACACATGAGTTCAGGTGGAGAAAATGTTGTATAACAGGTCTGAAAGATAGCACTGTTTACCCTCTGTTTGTCCAGGCTGTAGAGGATACCCTCTTCCCACTAATCCTGAAAGCATATATGCAACCGGACACATTCATGCTTCTTATTGTAAAAAGCATCTCACAATGCTAATCTCTGTGGCAAAGAATCCAAGTTCATCTCAGGGGACTCTTTTCTGGCATCTTACACATTGGTTTAGAATCCCTGTTGTTAACTTGGTAGACATTTTTTTAAAAAATATATCAGATACAGAGTATGCATACCACATAAAGGAAAACTTTGCTAAGCTATTGATAGCTGTTAAATGCCTCAATTCTGATGCATGTCCAAGCAGCATATGGACTTTTAAAAATTCTGTTACTGACTGTGGTTTTAGGAAGCTTTCACGAGAGGGTGCTCCTGCAAGTATAGTGGAACATTCACGGCAGTGTGTTTTTATGGGCACTGAAGTCAAAGGGTGCCGAGAAGACCCCTTTGCCACTGCCGACTATTTTATAAATTCCAAGGCAGCAGAGGGTGTTTATTTTTCCCACATCTGTTTTGGGCTCATCCTTTGTGACATTGTTTGCTGGATGCTGTTTCCTTTATGCCTCCCCTGAAATGAGGGTTTGAGTTTGCACTGTTTCAGTGTATTTGTGGAAACAGCGAATGTCAAATATTTTACATCTAGTTCGGTCTTTCAATGCTTTTGGATACCTCTCCGCTTGAATTATGCCTTCCAGAGTGCGTTTCACAAGCTTGCATACAAGGGGAGGGTGTTTTTTTCTTTATGGACTTTACATGTATTGTCCTGTTTTCAAAACAAGTTACATCTGCTGAACGGCAGAGGACATTAGTAGTAATGAAACCTTGGGGACAAAAGGCTGACTTCAAGTTGTGGGTGCTAAGTATCCTTTTAAGACGCCTTCTACACAAGCTGTTGCCTGTCGTCTTTACAGCATCCATCCTTCCTGGGAATCAGGAAGATTGCTTTAGTGCAAAAGCAATGCCACATTCTGTTAGACTGTGGTGATAATGGTATTCATGTGGACTATCTAACAATTCCTGCTCGGTGGTGCCTTGTAATATCACCTGCTAGCTCACCAATGCAAGGCACTCACTTATTGTATTGTTGCTTGTGTTATCAGTAGAGATAGTTTCAAATAGAGATAGTTATGAAGATCCCTCTCACACTAACAGTGCAGGGATCAGTGAGGTAATGTACTCAGTTTCTCAGAACACATGGTACACTGCATTTAAAAAACTGCAGTTACAGATTTTTAACACTACTTCTTTTTGAAATTTGAATTTTTGAAGTTGAATTTAAAGGTATTTTATATCTTAAAGTATGAATATACTATGTTTATCCATCTGTATTTGTGACTTTCACTTTGAGTTTCTTCATGGGATCAGATGGTATGAAGAAAATGAGTATTTTTAAAGAATATTTTATATTCTCTCTTAATATGTAGAGTAACATTAAGTGAAGGATGTCAGCAGGAAACAGCGTTTTTATTCACAAGGGTTGGCTTCCCTAACATGGGGCACAGAGGATGAGATGATCATTGCGAGTGCTGCTGGAAAGAAAAAAAACTTTCAACCATTTAAAACAAGCTAGATGATACAACTGCCCAAAATGTAAACTTTGGTATTATGTAAGATAAAACCATTCGCTTTACAAATGTCAAGAAACAATACTTGAAATGGGCAAGTAGAAATTTCATCTGAAGAGTCAAGGAGAGTTTGATCATTTATGTATGAAGAGTAGGAGAGCAATGGGAGTTTTTGGGGCAATCTTTACTGAATAAGGCATGATACTCAAGTATATTTGCCTTGATTTGTGGATAGGAAGCACACAGTTTCTTTCATTGGCTTTGGTAAACTCTTTTAAGTTTGCATTTTGAATTAGATGGAAGGTTATTTTGAGGTATTCATTGAACTAATATGAAAGTTAAGAAAAGTAAGATACTATTGTGTCCGTGAAAGGATAAATCACCAGAGCAAATGGAAGATAATAATTTAAGAAAAAGCGTCTGATCCAGGTAGTCAGTGTTTGCAGTATTTTGATAGCCCTGAGATCATTTATCCATCTGAAAGTCATACTCAGAAACAGCGGGCGGCATAGATCTAGCATCTTTAATTATCTTGGGTTTTAGAAAAGCTATCTCAGAGAAACACACCACACATATCTTCCTGAAAGCATGAGTCAGGATCCAGAGACTCCTCAAATGGTTGTCGGATCTCGTGGGCAGACTGTATCCCAGGGTGATGACACAGAACTGGTGTGACTATGCTCTGTCATCTGTCCTTGGGCATGACTGCGTCTTTTTACGGAGTACCTTGTGTGGTCTCTCATCAATAATCCCATGCAACACCCCTTCCTGTTGTCCTGTCCTGGGACCATCACTTTAAATGTCAGCTCATTTGCATTCGAGGTCACATTGTGACACTCCTCTCCTTAAGTCACTATGATGTTTTCTTTGTGGTATTAGAAGCAGGATTGCTGGTTCTCCAGCTCTGTTTTGTGATTGTTTTGTTTCTTAACAGTCTCTAAAGTAACTGCAGATTTAAAAATATGCCCTTTAGGGATTTAGTTTCTGATATTCACAAGAATTTTTTCTTTTAAATAATTCATTGAATTTGAAGGACTCTGGTGACTTTTTATTGAAAAAGTTTCCATCCATTTAACCTTTTTATGTATACATGTCCATGTTCATGATGGAAAAGAACTAGAGCCAAATATATCCCTCTTCCTTTAGTACGCCTGCTATTTTTGTGATATTGTCTTGCCTCATATTCAAAACAAAGTGCATCACGATTGGTTTAGACACAATTCCTGTCATGAAGAAATAATTAAATTCAGAAAAAAATGCTTAGCATTATTAGTATGTGTGTACATGTGTGTGCTCACATGTGTACCGGACTACACAAGGAGAGCTGCATGCTAAGGTGTGTATGTGGAAGCCACAGAAGAACTTTGTAGTGTCGTTTCTTTCCTTCCACATTTTTTCTTTCGAAAATGATTTATTTATGTTTATTTTATGTGGGTTGGTGTTTTGGCTGCATGTATGTCCATGTGAGGGTGTTGGAACCCTTAGACCCAGAGTTACAGACAGTTGTGAGCTACCATGTGTTTTGAGAATTGAATCTGGGTCCTTTGAAAGACCAGTACTCATAGCCACTGGGCCACCTCTCCAACCCCTCTTTCTCCTTTTATACTTGTTCCAGGAATCAAACTCAGTTTGCCAGGCTTATAATTTTGGGTGGCAAGCTCCTCACCCACTGAGCCATCTTGCCAATCTCTGGTAGATAATGTCTTTTAAATATTAAATTGAGTGTCGTATTTTCATCTGATTAGCTCAAAGGTGTTTCTGAAATGGACCAGATAGCACTGGTTTTCTCAAGGAGACTTTCAGCATTACATTATTTTGAAATATCGGTGAGGAACAAACAGTCATGGTGATGCCCGATGTGTGGGATCACACCACCGGAAGCCACATGCTAGTTCTGCTTGTGAGCTGGAGATTTCTTACCAAAACACGTGGAGTGTTACTCACTGTGAGGATGCTGGGACAAGTATGGAGTGATCCACATAGTCTAAAACACATCAGATAGGGTTTGTGGTGTCAGTTAAGAAACGCTGGGAATGTGAAAATGGTTACAACCATACAGAGAAAGACACTACCAGTACCAGGACTTCAGTATCTACTTTCTCATAATCTATGACGTTTTGCTAATGTATTACCAATGTATTAAGAGGTTTAGAACAAGCTGTCAGTCACTTATGTGCTGGGGTTTATTTACATGCACTAAACTCCTTTTTGCTCTTAGCTGTTGCTCACAAAGTGAGTGGTGAGTGAAGAAAGAGGGCCATAGTGAGGGTACATGCAAGCAAGTTAGCTGGGTGGTGGCTGGTGGCTCAGGGAGCCTGCCAAAGCAAAGTGGTCCTAATATCAAGTGAATATACTGGGTCCTCACTGAACTGTATCAAAATGCAAAGAGAGCAGTCAGTCCTCATTCAACACAATACGAACCTACCACATGCCGGGGAAGATTGGGGAGTGCTGAATGAGAGCGGGAGATTGCTTTGTATTTTTTAATGCAGCTCTAACCTAGTAAGTGCCAGAGGAAGAAGAAGGAGAACAAAGAGCGGGTCTTCACATTTGAGGAGCTCGCAGCCTAGTGGGAAAGAGACTAGCGCATGAGTCAATATTATACAGTGCAAAGGGGTCTTATCAAACGCTCTGGGGACACAGCCAAGGGAGGCACGGAGTTTACAGAGGATAGCTGGGGTTTCACATAGAATGTTAGAAAGCACTGTTTGGTGGGAAGGGCAAGCTCTCTATGGAAAGCTGCCTCTCGCAGAAGTAGCATGCCTATTTGGGCTGAAGAATCACTGAGGACTATTAAGCCAGTGTTTGGAATATGATTAAGAAACAACTTCATGTCTGTCATTTTAGAAATCGGGTTAGGTAGGCATTCTCTGCATACATCTCCCAAAGAACTGCTGGATAAATTGTCGTCACTCTTACCAAATGTGAATGAATTTTCGGTGTTTGTGGATGGGTTTTTTTGTTTGTTTGTTTGTTTTGTTTTTTGGTTTTCTCTCTTTCTCAGACGCTATCATCACAAAGTCACAATGAAGCTATTTTGTTTAAAGTGGGAACATGATGGATATTGAAAGTAGTATCCCCTCAGCATCATGCCCAAGAAAAAAAATAGAATAAAAGGTTTTTGTTTTACTTTATTATGTGGTTCATTCATAAAAATCGGTGCACTGATGGTGGTAAATCCACCCTTTCACCACTAATTCTCCTCTTTGGACCTTGGAGCACATTGTTATTGGTATGTATTTTATGACATGCTGAGCACGGCTCTGTAGGTGAGCAGCTTCTAAGCATGTTCAGAGACCACAGCACTGACCACCCTCATTTTTCTGCTCACCTGTCCTGCAGCTCCCTTAAATGCAGACCCTGCTTTTAGGCTGCCATTTTCAGGCAAAGGAAAATACATAAAGCTTCTTCTTGGAATCTTCGAATTGCAGATGGAGAGTTTCTTCAAGCAGTTCTTTTTGCTTTAAGGTGACTTTGACAAAAGTATCCCTTATTATCTGATTAGGGTTAGGGTTATGTCTACTTTCTTAGAAAATACAATCACTGGTCTCATTGCTGCCTGGTGGAGACTAAGTAAGCAGCCTCTTAATTACGCCTGATAAACCTTTAAAAAAAAAAGTCAGGACATCTTTAACCTCTGTCCTAAAGACTAGTTTCCACATTTCTCAGGGTGCCATTGGTCTTGGAGGTCAATCAACTTGTACATCATTTGTATAGATAGCTTGCACTAGCTTCCCATCAGTATATTTAGACTTGGGAGAAGCAGAACAGTAGGCAGTTGTTACTCAATTGATTAAAGTATTTACATACAACTGGTAGGGTTGGATTGTTAGTTTACCAATGATAGCTTTTGCTTACTTTACTTTCTCTAGTAGGTGTGCACACTCCCATTGAGCTTAACAATAGATTGGGTATTGGTAGAGTTGTAATTAGATTCCTATTAGAGGCATCTGAAACATCTAAAACAATCTTGCAATTAGATTCCTCCTCAAAGCATCTAAAACACCCCCAAAATAAAAGCAACGCAATCGTAAATCAGATTTGAAACGCTACTTACTCACACAGAAAGAAAATCAACTCAGTGATCGGTCAAGAGCTGTGGATTGAGGTTTAGAGCTTTTTTTTTCTTTAAAGATTTGTTATATATGCAGTATTCTGCAGAAGAAGGCTCCAGATCTCATTACAGATGGTTGTGAGCCACAATGTTGTTGTGGCTGGAATTGAACTCAGGACCTCTGGAATGAACAGTCAGCACTCTTAACCTCTGAGCCATCTCTCCGAAGTCGCTAGCTTTGCATCAGTGGTGCAGTCATTTAGCGCACTCACACAGAAAGTAGATCAGCTTTGTTTTTTGTTTTTTTTTTTTTTAAGTTCTGACTTCACCTATGAAGAGAAAGTCTTATAGACACTGTCTCAGGCTCTATCCCCAGTTAAATAAATAGTGATAAAATTGAAATTTCTGTCTACTGTGCCTTGGCTGAAAATCTTGACCTTCTGAGAATCTGAATTCGTTTAACATAGTTTACTGTATTAATATGCATATCCTCTATTGAAGTTGTGTCTGGGTTAGGAAGTCCCATTTAGTCATGTGTGCCTTATGTTGCAGGGATGGTGAGTTGAGAATTTAGGTCCCAGTAACCATCTGACTAAGCACACGGGAAACTGTGTAAAGTGCCATGTAATAAAAGGTGTAACCAACTTTTGGTGTATGATGCTTAGATTCTCTGGAATGTCATTCCGTTATTTCTAGAAATGCAGGAGGAGGCACGACGCTACCAAAGCACAGCCTCGTTGTTACGTATTTTCTGTGTAACATAAGCTCTGTTTTTCTTTGTTTTCTCCAAAGGCGTTTAAACAGAAATAACCTTCAGTTGTTTCCTGAGCTGCTATTTCTTGGGACTGCGAAGCTCTACCGGCTGTAAGTAGACACAAGTGTTCCCTGTTGCTTTTGGTTGACCTTGTGTTTTATTAATAGATTTGTGGGTGTTTTCTTGTGCTTTCCTGGAATCCATGTGTTAATAGATTCCTAGATTGAAAGTTTGCCCTTTTGCTTTTTGAAGGAAATGGAAGATCTTTGGTGGTTCCAGTGGCTTTGTTTATGTAGCATTTTGTGGCTTAATTGTTTGTTATTGCAGTTTTTGGTTTTGATTATGTGGTGATAGAGGGGTTTGCCTTGTGCTCAATAGAAACCAAATTTTTAAGAGGAATATTACTACTGGTCTTTCATTTAGATGGTGTTCCCTGTAAAGTTGGGCTCTTTTTGTTAGCTTTTTTGGGAATTGTTTTGGTACTCGAGGAGCCGCGTTTATTAGTTTGTGCATATTATCTATCCTAAAGCATTTAAAGATGTAAATTCTCTCCTAAGAGTTTCTTTAGGCAGAATTACGAATTCTGCAATGTGAACTACTGGAAGGCAAGGCTTTCATATCAGATTATCTCATAGGCTGTTGGGGAAGTTGTTCTTTTCAAAAAGCACATTGTGAGTATTAGGTGGGATCAGTTTTTCCTCCCAGGAATGCTTGATCACTGACCTAATGCGTAATAGTGAAAACACGTTTCTGAAAGCTTTGAAAATTAGACTGTTCTGCTGTGTGCATGGTTTTTCACAGATGGCAGATACACTGCAAATGTTGGAAAAGATAAATACCAATGACTATCGGTGTTCATGTTTGCTGTGACATGATGGCTGGGATATATAGAGTAAGTAAGTTGTCTGGACTGGCCCCACCTGGATGTTGGGGAAGTCCCATATGGAAGTGTTTGTAGAGAAAGTGAACACAGTGCTGTTTTCCGAATTCGATTTTGTAGCCAAAGCTTTGTAGCCTACAGGTTCAAAATTGTTGTTATCAATTCCAGCAGTGCATGTGTGTGCGTGTGTGTTGGGGAGGGGGCCTCTCATACTCTTCCCCACTGAAAACAGGATGTCTGTGAGGTCAGTTTTCCTGATACCTCATTTCACAATACAAAGATATTTTCCAGCTGACCCCCCCTCCCCAAGCTGAACACATACACCTTCTCTTTCCTGACATCACTTCCTTTAGGAGAGTCAAAACCACAGTCTGTAATTCTCCTGTTTGTGAGCTCTGCTATTTAACTGGCACTATGTCAGTGGAGTTTTAAAAATCAAAGAAACTTCTCTTAACAAATGATCTCGAAGGGCTACTTATTCCAGGAAGTAGGATGTAGCCTTCCATAAAATTGTGCATGCATACATACATATATAGCAATTGAAACATATTTAAATAGTTGCAGTTAGTGGCATAAAGACCAGGTTTGTTTTTTAAATAATACCACTCTTTATGTTTTAATTGTTGCGGGTAGTGAAGAAACTTGTAAGGATTTTGAAACTTACATCCCGTGACCCTGCAGGACTGTGACTTTGTCAGCAGTGTGCATACAAAAGCAGCACGCAGTGTCTTTGGAGTGCACTTTTTGGTTGTTATTTTTTTCCTTATATACTGCAGAAATGAACTTAAATGGAATGGCTGTGGTCTTTCACCAGTTGTACTACGAAAAACGTAAGAAGTAGCCTCACATTTTCTCCGAGAAACAGGAGGGTTTCGTGTCTTCTTGAGAAGTGCTGGGAGTGATTTCCCAAGGAGTTGTTTCATGACTTACTGCACTGGAGAAGTCCCCAGCAGCAAATTATACTGTTTGGCAGTTAGACCTCTTTGACAATATCACGTAGTGGAGCAAAGAAGTTTCTCCTTAAATTTTAAGATTTTATACTTTTCTGAAACTTCATTATGATGGGACGTATGAAAACTCTGAGAAGTGAACCGAAGAGGAATAGACCCCACAAGACTGTGACAGAGTTTCCTGATTAATTGAAGTCATGTTCCAAAAGGGGAAGGGGCAGCGAGAAAATGTTCTTGGGATATTTCTGTGCCTGTCTGGCTCAAATCATTTTCCCCTGAGAATATAGAAGCTAAATATGTTTATCATTTGTACCTATAGTTATAATACATATATAAATATTGTACTATTCATAAACCTAGCATAACATCATGATTAATAATGACAGAGTATCTCTATGTGATGACGGACATTTTCTTTAAATAGAAGTATAGAGGTTTACTTTCGTCTCTTTTACCTTCCTCCCTCCTTCCCCCCCTTCCTTCTTCCTCCCATCCTGTCTTTCCTTACGGACTCCCCTTTCTCTCTCATTTTCCTTCCTTCCTGTAAGCCATGACACTTTAGAACATAGTATATAGCATTCAGTAGTTTTGATCCGCACCAATTCTCTTACTTCAGTCTCCTAATGGTGAACCATAGTTGTAGGAGTGTGAGTATTGCCTGTACATTCACATCAGCAATATTTTTGCTTTGAGCTGAGGATCCTATGCATCACAAGAATGAGATAGATGTGGGTGAACTGTTTTGTTGGATTTCTCTTGAGAGGAAAAGTTATAAACTAAACTTTTTAAATGATACTACCAGCAAAACGAAACAGCCAACATTAAGGGTCTTTAGGAAGCAGAAAGAAAAAGATCTGACTCCAACCCTGGGCTCATATATCTGCGAAGGCCAAGGATATAGGTTCATTGTTTTTTCACATCACATGATACAGGTGCCTAGTTGCTCACCTGAAATAAATATTGTAGTAGATGGAAAAATGAGTTTAAATTTACATTCAAAAGTAGCCTCTGGAATGCTCCGTCAGAATGAATCATTGTACTTGAAGGGACATACGAATTCTGACAAATAACAGGGAAGGAATATTAGCATAAAGAAAATATTTGTCTAGTGGCTCGATGTGTATCTTTAAAAACATCCATTGTTGCCTGGCTGAATGACATAGTAGAGCCATGCATATATATATAGTACCAGCAAAAAGCTCTCGTAGAATTTATTTTTCTTCATAAATTATGCTAATTAATATCTACTTCTTTATTTTTACTTATTGCGTATTTTCTTTAACATATTTTCACTATATATTCCTAGCCAAGAAAGATAACCAGTTTAAAATATAGTTTATAAGCTGGTATTTGTTTTTAGCATTGTTAGTTTATAGGAAAACTATCTTGATACATTGGACATTATATAGATTTCTGTTAGATTTTTGTAATGAATAGTCATCATTTGACTTTTGGCTGAAAATGAGATGCCGGTCACACGTGCATTTTTGCAGGCTGTAAATGTGATATAAAAGCAAAAGGGGGGTACACTGTATATGAATTATGATTTGACATGGTTGATTGCTGCTAGCGGCCAAACACACTTTCCCTTTGCTGTCTGCTCCAATTTCTCTTTGGAAGGGCCGAAAGAGCACTGCATGTTCAGGTCAAGATGTTTGCTCAGAAATAGTAGTACACTCACAGCTGCGTTGGCTGGGGCAGGAGACTAGTTTAAATAGCATTACCATTTATCCAGTCCATTAACAGAACTCTGTAAAATAATCCCAACTCTGTGTAAACTACAGGACAGTGTAATAAAATTACAAGCCCTTGTTGACAGATGGGAGGTGTAAGGAGAGGGAAAGCCCGGGATGATAGGGTGGAGGTTAAAAGACAGCACCGGCTCCTTGCCTTCTACAGGGGGACCCTTTCCTCCCCTTTGCGCTTCTCATTCTGAGGTTTTGCGTTTTTATGATCCACCTAAGAATGGAGGAGAGTTCTTTTCAGGGCAATCTGGAGCTAGTTAACTGCAGCAGACTGTGGTGAAGTTTGAAGAGGGTGGCCACTAGGGACTGAACCCAATGAGCAGCATATGTAAAACGCAGATAAGCCTGTCCTGCAAGGTAGCTTGCAAGTGTGCGATGCTCCATTTCCCAGCTGAGTTTGCAGCTGCTTATTCAGGCTCATTGGAGAGGAATTTCACTGATGGTACCATGAATAAGCATCTGATTGAAAATGTTTGTTTTGTGGTTTCCAGTTTATTTCTTTGAGTATTACTATATTTACCCAGACATCTCACCGGAGTTTGCGTGTCCAAGGCACTTTACAGAAACTCATCTTTCTCTAGTATCTTCTAAATCCCAGCGAAAACAACAAAATAAAATATATCTACCTCTGTCCTCATGGCACACTTTATTACACTATTTTTGAATAGAAGTTTTATTTGTGGTTTCAAACTAGGAATTATTCCACAAGGAGTTTGAGGCCTACCAAACTTCCTGAGATTATAAATGTTAAAGCCAAATACTATTTTTTATGGCTAGTGAACTATTACTGAGGATGATTAGATTTTTTTTTTTCACTGCTTAAATTGATTGGTCATGTGGCAACCCTTCACTTAAGAAACCTCAAATTGTCAGAATACTTTCAGATCACTATAGGCAAGGGAAACTTTAGAAAGGAAACTTTGGGCTTTGTTGTTGTTGTTATACTAAGGTAACAAATCAATTTCTCTAGTGTAACAAACACGCAACTAAGCTGTCTTTATTTCATTTTTCCTTACTTTCATAGCAGAATTCTTCATTGACTTTGGTCATTTCAAGAAAAGAATATGCTGTTGTAAATAAAATTTTTATATTCAGAAAACTAAAACCATGTTTATATTTGCAAATTATAATCTAAGTTTTGTTTTATAATTGTGCTTATCAATATTCTCTGTGAATATATTACGAAAATGATTTAATATCCCCACGGATCTAGTGTGAGACTTGACCCTTGTGAGGTCTCAATAACTGATGTACTGAATTAAGTCTCTGTTGGGTTCCGAGTTTGCAACTTGCATGAGCAAGTGGTAACTCTGGGAAGGCATTATGAATTATGGAAAACCAAATTTAATTTAAGAGATAACTTGACTAATTAAATGCTTGGTTCCCTTGGGTTTTCTAAACATTGGATGGTTTCAGTAGACACAGTGCAATCAAAATGATACCCCTTTTACTTTTTCATTTAAGGAAAATATACCTTAGTTTGAGGCAATGTTATACTTATGTACGACTAACCTTGTTTTGGGATGTCAGGAGAGTCTCATTAGGATTCTTGTAGTCAACCATAAAGGCAGAATACGACAGTGGAGCTGTGTAAAAATTCCTCTTGAATTAATTTCTGCCAGCTCTGATTAAAGTGTGGGCCACTAGAGGCGTCAGGGGCCATAGTTTCCTGCTTCATTTTACTCTTGGCCTGTTTGCCCCTGCCACAATAAATCTGACTTTGGCTGTGCAGGAATTGCAGGTTACAGTTGCTAAGGTTACCATTGTCCAGACTGGGATCATTACTCTTGGAGGGAGCCGCAGTGATGGCTACCACGGACTTCACTGCTGAGCCTGTCTGAGAGTCTCAGGTGCTGAGTGAGTGAAAGTTCTGCAGGAAGAGCCCATCTGTCCTGGAGTGCAATTGGGGAAGCATTGTGTGTGTTGTGAATTGAAACTTCGGTGAGGGATCCGATTGACTGCTTATGTGTGAAAGCAAAGAGCCTCGAAGACAGAAAGTATCAAAGGCTTAACTTCCAGTAATTAAAATGCCAGCCCTTTATTACATATTAAGTAACATATTGCTTGTTTTTAGTTGGCCTGAGAGACTGGTTTTACTACTAGATATAAACAAGAATTTAAGATGAAAAAAATTATCATTCAGATATTAATTTAAATGATATTTATTTACTTATTTATTTATTTACTGACTGACTGGCTAACTTATTGAGACATCTCAGTAGGCTAGCCATGTCTGCCCTGAAATACACAATGCAGACATGACTGGCCCGGAACTGTGACACTCTTCCTGCCTCAGCCTCCCAAGTACTGCAGTGACTAACCGGAGTGTGCCACAATTTCAGGTATCAAAGGCTAATTTTTAAGTGTGTAGAAAAAGAAAATGACGTAAGGGTACCTGTATATACTTCAGAGTAACCATTGCCACAGATCAGCAAAACAATGCTAACCAAATTATTCAAAAGTACTACTTCTGATTTTTTCTTTAAAAAACAACATATTTGTAGGACTTATATGTCACAAATCTAATGAAATTAAAGATTGTAATTAAGATTACCCCAACTTGATGTTACAGCTTTTCTTCAAAGAGGTAGCTAGTAGCTTTGTTAGTGGTGATGAACAAAGTTCTGTGACACCTGCCATGTGGAGTCTGCCTGTGAAATCTACGAGAGCGTGCCCGGCACCAGAAAGCCTAGAGCAAGGAGGCTGTTGAAAATCTGCTTAAAAAATGTTAGCTTTGCCCATACATATGCTTTTAATCATTACTTTACCTGCCCCCATAAGTACTCATGGTATTCTGCTTTGGGTTTGGAGAACACTATAATATGAGAGGAAAATTTGGCGTGTTATGTAACTTTACATGGGAAGTGATATTTAAGCCTCAGCTTTAACTAATACGTAAATTAAAACCTAGGGAGCACATGGAGAATCGTAAGGTTTCCTGAAGCATATATTTACATGTCTGGTTTTCAACTCCCCCAAATAATCTCTCTCTCTCTCTCTCTCTCTCTCTCTCTCTCTCTCTATATATATATATATATATATATATATATATATATATATATATATATAATTTTTTAAACCTTGGTTATAAATTATTAAGTTGTCATGGCAATCTCAAGATTGTAATTTGGGAACTATATTCTATATATATTTTATCCTAGATATATGTACTGATAGAAACGCTGAAGATGTTTTAATGTATGTACATGTTTACATTGTATTTTAGTTCATGGAAATCAAGTTGATTTGCTTCTGAAGAAAGTGTTTTGAAATATTGTATAGGTTACACTGAAAATCTGGGATTTATTTTTATCTCTGGAAGCCACTTGCTTCTGGTGTCAAGTTTTCTTACCAATGAAATTGGAAGGATCATATTATCTACTCTCTGGGAGATATCACAAGTTTCACTCAGATTCTATATTCAAAGTACCATTGTCAGCTTTCAAGAAGGGTGAAAATTCTTTTTCTGTTGTTAAGTACAATGAAGATAAGACTCGCCCCTGTAATTTTCCCCCAGACGGCCAGGTTCCTGAAGCTATCACTTCACCTTGCACTCCATCTTCGGTTCAGTAACTGGTAGATATACAAAGTCACCTGATCATTCTAGCATCATGCTGTACACCTACACTATTTCATTTCTCTTGGCTTCAGAAAATGTGTCATAACCAGGATACTCTTAATGAGTTCTTATCTCGCTCTCCCATTTGATGACGAAAGTAATTTTAAGCTTCATAATATAAAATGGATCAGGGTAGGAACAAGTTAAATGTGTTAGGGCACATTTAAATTGCTGTTTTAATGATGTGTCTTTCTGTATAAGAAAGTGAAGGGAAAGTTTTCTGAGTAAAGTCTTTCAAGAATATCAGAAAAGATTCCGAGAATGTCTTCCAGTTCACATCAGTTTCTTGCTGTAGGGTCATTTTCAGTACCAGTAAAACCGTCTATCTTAATTAAGACAATATGGTATTTCACTCACAGTATTTTCTCATAAAGTTTTGATAATAAAGTCTGGGGCATTGTCCAGTGTATTTTAAAGAACGTGCGTGGTTTTAATTGTATTTTCAAAAATTTTTTTTTTCGAAATGCGGTAAAAATTGCAAACTCTTTTTAAGATTGTTTTACAGTTAAATGAATCAAGGTCAGGAGATATTTTTGTTTCATCTGCTCTTGTCCTAATGCTGGTATTTCTCAGTGTTCACAGGCTGTAGTCAGGGTATGTGGTACCTAATCACCCGTGTTTCCCTAATCACCCGTGTTTCATAACCACACTATTTCTTCATTCTTGACATTGTTTTGGGGAGGAGGTTGTTCTTTAGATATTGTGAGAAATTGTGATTTAGGAAATCTTTGGAGAGAAGTTGAAAAGGTGAGTCACAAAAGAGAGAGAGAGAGAGAGAGAGAGAGAGAGAGAGAGAGAGAGAGAGAGAGAGAGAGAGAGATATGAAAAGGGTTGCCTTCAGCATCATCCACACCAGGGCATACCATTTGTGGTGTAAAATGTTTGTAGGAAAACATCCCTGCTTATTGGAATGACCCCAAATGAATGTTTATGGCTGAGTTTAGCAACTTGATTTAAGTGTTTAAAATAATCTGAAAGAAAGGAGAAATAAGCTAAGTCTGGAAAAAGAATGGAGGGAAGATAGCTTTGCTCCATCTCTATAGGTTTCTTCTTAAAGTGAAAGATTAAAGCTTGATGTGAATAGCTGAGTGCAGCAAGGAGAAAAGTTGATTGCTGCCCCTCCAACTGTTCCAATTGATTGAAAAAAAAAGCCTAATTTAAAGTTCTGTTTGTTCTATGTCTTAAACCACCAGAATTCTCGTTTAGGACCGGAGGAATGCTCCAGAGGAAAAGAATCCAAGGATAAAAAGTCATTGCAAGCCAACAATTGTTCCTAATCCTCACAAAATGCTGGAGAAATTAAATTTATTCTTTATTGCTCACAGTGTTACCTAGGTCACTAGGCGATGGGAAAATTGGACTGGGAGTCGAGTAGGCGCAAGCTTTGTTTTGTGTCTGGATGTTTAACCTTAGACACTACAAGGCATCTTAGAGTGTTGTGGGAACTAAGTTCAGAGCCTTTACACCGAGACTTTTATTACCCTGGATTTATAACAGGCTGTGCTGTCAGGAGATGAAAATGGTGTGTGTACATTGCAGTGTTAAATGATCATTTAATTAACACCTAAAGGGGGGGGGGACCTTGTGAAATTCTTAGCAGCTTTCACTGTTGGTTTCCTGGGAGGTTTTAATATCCGAGTTTCATTGAAATTTCTCTTTCTAAGTAGAGACACAATAGACATGATAAACTTTTTAAGGAAGACAAACAGTTTAACCTTGACCCCTCTTTTTCTGTAATAATAATTGAAATTCAATTTTCAATGTGGAATGCTTATTTAAAAAGTTTCTAGACTAATAATTTAAAATATATCTTAATTAAACATTTTGGGTAAAGATTTCTAAGTTTGTAAATGTGTAAATATATCAATACTGGTTAAGTTAGACTCTAAACTTTTGACTACAAAATAATACTAATTACCTTATAAACACATAGATTTATTTAAATTACCTTCTAAAATTTTGACTACAAAGCCATCAGAGTTATCAATCAATCTCAATTAGTTTAATAAATTTGGAGTGTTACTTTTAAACATTTTTTTCTTTTAATTTACTCTAGATGTATTGTTTCATAGGTATGGCTCAAAGTAGGTATTAGACATTAGAAAACTTTATGGCAAAAAAGTACATTATTTTATTGCAGTTACTCTGGAGACAGCTATGCTTTGATGAAAGTTATATATAGACAATAGAGCAGAATAATGCCATTATCCTGAAAGTTCTAAATTACCTCACTAAAATATCGAGCGAGAGCTCTCAGATATCTTCATTCTCTCTTGCTCTTTTATGAGCCAGTGACTAAAAAGGAATGGTCGTCTGCAAGACGGGTAACATGGGAAGCACAGAATGTGCGGGGAGGAGCTGCAGCTTGCTTGCTGACACTTTCAAGACGCGTTTAAAAATGTGCATGAACTTCTCTCATTTAATCTGGGCATGAATTTCCATCTGAACATGTGAAACTTTGAAGGTTTTGACCAGATTGTATACTGACATAGTAAAATGTTTCTTAACGTTTTCTAGGAATCACCATGCTATCATAATGTAGTGTTTCTGACTTTCCATGTTAAAAATGTTATTGTATTTATTAATGTTACCTGTCTGGGTATGTGTCTATCTGTGTGTGTATGGATGTACACACACGCGCTTCTATGACCTGCGTGGAAAGGTTATAGGAAAATGTTGGAGTTGGTTACTTTTTGATACAGCTTTTCTCTTGGTTGCTGCTGTTGTGAGTACTCCAGGCAGGCTGGCCTTTGAACTTCACACTGTGTTGTGGCAGGCTGCTTGTTTTTTCCCAGCTGCCCAGAACTGAAATAATCACACAGAAGCTATATTATTTGCAATACTGTTTGGCCAATAGTTTAAGCGTATTTCTAGCCAACTCTTATATGTTAAATTAACTAATTTCTATTAATCTGTATATCACCACGTGGCTGTGGCTTACTGGAAAGCTTCCATTGTGTCTGTCTCTTGCGGGTGGCTACATGGCTTCTCACTAACTCTACCTACTCCCTCCTCTTCTATCTGTTTGGAGCTCCTGCAATGCCCTATTCTGCTAAGCCATTGGCTGAAACAGATTTATGTATTACCCCATAAAAGCAAAACATAGACAGAAGGACTTCCTACACCACTGGACCAGTCTCTGCCTAGAGCATACTGGGATTATAGATGTGAGCTACTATATGAGGCTTTCTTTGCATTCTGAGGATTGAATTTAGGCTGTAGAAGGCACTATGACTTTATGAACCATTTTACTAGCCACAATGGGGCTTTTCTAAGCACACTTTTTTTTTCTGGCACTTGTTTTTTAACTCTCAGGTTGGCTTGGAACTCTCGTGTGGCCGAGGAGAGGATGGTCTTGAACTGCTGATATCCAGCTTCCACACTAGCGTGCTGGAATTACATCTGGTGTGTACAGTGCTGGGGATGTAACCCAGAACCTCCAGCATGCAGAACAAGCACTCTGTCATCCGAGTCTCATGCCCAGTTACTTATCTAGCTTAATTTTAAATCAAATACCTAAAAGCGAACCTACTTGGTGCATTATCCACGGTAGGAGACCTTGACAATTGAGTGGTCTTAAAATCACTTGAAGTCACTCTACTTTGAGCAGAGATATATATGTTCTTATTTAAGAAACACTGCTGGGTGTTTTGGGGTTAGGGTTATATGTTTTTCTTACTTTGATCCAAAGTCTGTATTACTTTAATATACAGAAATCTTTTTATTCCCCAGTGTAGTTTATTTTCTCAGATTTTATTCACAGACACAACTAGGAAACTGTCAAAACTTTCCTTTTCTTTGTACAAGAATCTACCTTGTAGTCAGAATATCAAAAATGTGAAAGTGGAAGAGACAAAAACCTGACTACTAATATAGTGAGTATCTAGTGTATAGGAGGCGATGTAGTTTTCTCTGTCTCCTGTAGTTCCAGGATGGCCAGGTGGTATATGTGGAGATACATGACACACATATTAAGAGGTAGATAGATATACTGAGAGTGAAAGAAAGATTTTGTGAATGTCAGATCCCTTGACAAATAAATATCTTTTGGAATTATAGGAAACAATTTAGCTAGACAAAACCTTGTCATTTTTATACTGAGAAAGTCACAGTTAAAATTCCATATATTAGCTATTTTTGAAGCTCTTTTTAGATCTAAAAAGAAGGATTCCAATTTTTCTTTCAGGTAATTTCAGTTTGTACCTTAAAAAATAGAAATATTTCATATATATATATATTATATATAATTATAGTGTATCAAATGAGCATGGTAGTCAGCCATGCTCTGTTTTGTCTATGGTAGTGATTACTTTAGTTAGAATTAACTGCCATACTGTATCAATTTATTCTTTCAGGCTTTGAAGACTCACAACCTTTTAATTTCCCATTATTTGTTACCATTATCATGGCTGCAAGTTGTACCTCAGGGCAAACAGATGTGTGTGTGTGTGTGTGTGTGTGTGTGTGTGTGTGTGTGTGTTGTTATTGTTGCTTAGAAATTACCCACACATTTTTGGGCTCTTACCTTGCCTCCTAACACAGAAGAACATTTAGCCTCCTCCATTGAATTTTACCTCCATCAAGCCTTTTCAAAACTCTGAGCTCCCCTCCCTACTTTCATTATAACCTAGCAGTTATGAGTGCCCACTCTTTATGCATTACTGGCTTTGGAAGACTTAATGGATAACTCTGGAAATGTTACTCAGTTACCTGCCCCAAGCTTCAAGTTTATGTATAAAGCAAGGACATTTTTAGAATGAATCTTATTACATTGTGTGAAGTAAATTTTTCACTAAGGACACACTGCAATTTGTGTATGTATGGTGCTTGGAATACAGTAAATGCTATGTAACTAGCCTATGCTACTTTCTGTGCCATGTAATCATATTCTTTCAAAAATTATTTATTTTTTTGCAAAACGTCTTACCTTTCTCTTGGTGTCATATATCATATGGATTCTAAAATAGATCGATAAATAAATACTTTCCAACAGATATTGAATTGAAAAAAGACCATAGGAGTACATTGAATTTGGAAATAAATAGGCTGTGTGACAGGAGTGTTTCAAGAGAAATCAAATTGCTTCTACTAACGTCATTCCGCGAAGTCTTTCTCACAAGCTACGGATGCCAAGCAGAGTCATCTGACCCTTTGGAATGTCTCTTTCTTTGCTTAGGAGGTCTAGTAGGCCCAATACAAACTTGTAAATTTACTTCAAACGTTAAGATATTTTGCAGGAATATATATATATATATATATATATATATATATATACATACATATACGTATATGTATATATACGTATATATATTTCTAACTGGATTGCATGGTTCTGGAAAGGAATTTGTAGCTAGCTGTATTATGTCATGATTTTAGAAGATTGAACACTGTTGAATAAAGGCTCCCAGACTCTACTGGATGGTCCAGAATAATTGAGGGAAGGGAAAAGATTGTAATGTATCTAAGATATTTTTATGCTTCTTTCTCATAAATTTGTTAGGGATTCTTTATAGAACTTAAAAAAAATTATACTGGTTGAATTATTCACTACAGCAAGCCAGGGGTTGAATTATTAGGTCTGGAAACTGGGAATATGAGTGATTTTGGGACACTTCTGTTAGCATTTTTTAAAATAAGGAAGGTTCTTTTGTTAAATACGTGCAGCCTTTGTACATTTTGCACAGTTGTTCTATTGAATGGGAATTATCGAAAACCTTAGATTAATAAAGAGGGGTACATAAAGGAAGCTTTTTGGTTCTATGTGATTACCAGTCTATTTTGATGCTTGATCATCCTTCAATATACAGTGAGTGGCTAAAACTGACAGTGTCAATTGCTGTCTTCCTCTTAAACACTACGAACAAACACTACAAACGGTAGCATGAAGAGCTGGATTAAGGTTCAGAGAAGGCAAACAAATATGAAATAAGAGATACCCTTGATGAAGGTTTGCACATTCACATTTTTGTTATGATCTTTAATGCATCAGGCTTGACAGAAAGGGCCATGGTTCTCAGTCATTTTCTACTTGGGATGCATTGTGCACCTGGACAATTAATTCTCCAAACCTTTTGAAAAGCAATTGACATACCTGAAGGCAATCAGCACCTGGGGTCTGTTCTTCCTAGGGGAGCAGCTCCCTGGCTGAGATGGTGTTGTCACCCCCTCCCTCTCCTGGAATGAATTACACACCTAATTGATAGTTTACAGCAAAGTTGTTAATCAGATGCTCCAACTCACCACCCTGGATTCTTTCATTACAGACCCATGGGGGGGGGGGGAAGAAAGTTACACAGTTGCATTTAATAAATAGAAATACCTTTTTCGTTTTACCACCAAGTACATAATCCCTTGTAATGTAGTTGATGTGTTTGACATAGTGAAGCTGAATGAACAAGAATAACATCTGTAGCTTTAGTAATTACATTAAAAACCATCACAAAGTCTGTAGTTCAAACTAATAAGCCCCACCTAAGGAGATTAAAAAATAATGTTTCCTTCATTCTTGGCAATGACAGAGCTGGCTTTCAGACTCTTAGCACTGTAATGATTTTTGTTGTCATGATCTAGCTTGTAACATCCTTGCTTTCCAAGGGAAAGGATACTTTGTCAATTTTAGATGAAGCTACCTCACTAAATCTTACAAAGAAATAAAAGTTAACTATAAATTTGGTAGAGTTTTTTTTTAAATATGGACACATGTGTTTGACCTCTTCTTATTTAAAAGCCTTAGTGTAATTAAAAAGCAATAAGAACAAATCATCATAACAATAGTGTCCAGAGAGAGCTTCTTCTTGTAACGAAACTGGGTTGAAGAACAGTATTCAAATATAGGCAGATACAAGATTTTTTGAGCTACCAAGTCATTGCTTACACATCAGTATTATATACAGTCATCCTTGTGACATCTTTTATAGGAACTTCTGTTGTACTTTCATTAGAATGATTCACTTTAGCTTTCTTCTGTTTAGCTCCTCTTCTTAGCTCTCCTGCACATAATATTCTGACACGTTGTATTTTTCATACACTAATTTTATGTCATACAATATGTTAATGAAGTGATTCTTATATGTGTTCTTGAAGATCCAAGAGAAAATTCCAGTGGATGGAACATGATAAAAGACAAATCTCCAATGTCCATGAAATATATCTTATAAGAAAGTTGTTCACAAAGTTATTTGACTGGATGGCCTTCCTCCTTCTTCATTTGCCCTATTTATTCCTGTTAACCCAAATAAGAAAGACTACTATTAACTCTTCCAATTAATTATTCCTCAGTAGTTCTGATTGCATTTTTAAATTAGAAATTATTTTAGACATGGTAGTTTAGGCATATGATTAATTACCTTTCTGATATCAGCATAGTGAGGTGCAAGACTTTGTGCAGTCTTCGTCTATCTTAACCACTACGAAGGTGACCTTTGCATTCTGAAATTGTGCTGAAGATTAAAGTAACTTAGATTTTTATGTAATAGTTTTATTAACTTAGGAATCGTATTTGTATTAGGGGCATGTGTATGTGTGTGTGTCTGTAAGTGCATATGGGTGGCTATGTAAAACCAGTCAGCTATACTTGTCATGACTTTAGCTTAGCTTGACTTCTTTCCCTTGCCCTTGTCACGGGGAATCCTGGCGTGTGCTGTGGAGGCACCTACAGAGTGTATATTCTTGTCCTTGACACTGGGAACCCTGGAGTGTGCTGTGGAGGCACTTATAGAATGTATACTCTTGTCCTTGTCACTGGGAATCCTGGAGTGTGCTGTGGAAACATTTATAATAGACTATACATTCTTTGAGCTGAGTGCATCCTTTATGAATTCTCACCCACTCCACATAGATCATGTTGCCAGACAATGATGTTTTATGTGCATTTGTCTCTGATTGAAATCACTGCAAAGCTAATGTGTTCCTTATTGTGCCCAAGACAATTTTTTTAGCACTAGCTGACAAGATAACTGAGATATGAAGGATTTAACACAGGAATGAAATAAATAGAAGTAATATTATTGTAAATCTCCAAAGGTAAGTTTTAAAACTCATTTCAAATTGCCTTCAATATTTAAATTATATTTTCGGATGTTATTAAATGCTAAAATGATCCCTTTTGCAGTAGTTAAGGTGTTCTGCATAGTGAAGCATAGGCACGCACTGTACCAAACTCTTTTTCCTCTTTCCTGTGTTGGCTTTCTCTTTGAGTTCCAACACTGCTACCTGTCCTGAATTTGTTTATGTATGCTGTTATCTGTCGAAGCTAGAATGGAAGCGTGGAGAAGGTAGAGAGTAGCGGCTTCTATCTAAGCAATATTGGTTGACTGAGTCAATGTGGGCTCAGTCATTAGCCAGCGTTTGAGTCCTGACTTCAGTGGTTAGTAGCCATATGACCTGAAACATGTTTGGTCATTCTATTATTCTAGATTAAATAAGAGTAATGCTGTCACTGAATAATAGGAAGATTCACAGACATATCTGCGGCAGAGTTCAATTAATGGTAACTATGATCCATGGATCAAATGGCTTTGGCTTAGGAAAAATACTCAGAGGTTTACAATCATATTAGAATGATTTGTTGTTGTTTTGGTTTTGTTTCTGGTGAAGTTCTCCTCTTTTCTCCATGCCCTCCTTGGTGTTAGAATGAAAAGCCTAGCATTGCAGAGACAAACCACTAGCTACTTGCCCTGACCTTCCTACTAGGTACTGTCTGTAGGCAATTCTTTATATTCTTCTGGAATTTTTCTGTTTTCACTCATGCTCCTTCGATATGGAAATCCTTCCTGGCTTTGTTATTCACCAGGCCCTGTTTCATTCTTAAATACAAGCTGCTCGCTTGGTATAGTATTACTTGTATATATGTATGTGGTCAGATCTGACCATTTGACCTTGGAAAACCAACAGGTGTGCTCTTACCTGAGGATGGCTTTTCTGCTGTCCTCTTTAGCATATCTATTCTTGTTGGCCATGCTTGGCTCATCTTTAGGCAGTCATGCTGGTAAGAGTGTATGGGTATAACTTCTATTACCAAGAGACACAAGGTGTTTCAATTTAAGGAGAATAGCAATCCGAAAATTGTTCAGTGGACATACACTACACCAGAGACGTTTTGTACCAATTAATTCCTTGGCATATCTAAATGATGAAAGCCCCCGAAGAGTGCTATTCTATACCATTTGGATCACCCAGTCGTCAGTTATTTCCAGTACTTGGAATGTGTATATGTATATGGGTATAGTGAAGTGGCTTGATTTTATTTAACTTGCAAAAAACTTTTTTTTTTCTCCAAAATGACCACGAAATGGTAGTTAATCCTGCAGTAGGAGGAACTGAGAGAAATACTCTTATTTCATTGTTTTGTGTCCTTGAGTTGCTGAGGCACAAGCTTTTCTCGTTTAATGTGCCCCCGTGTTCTTTGCCATTCTACACCATGTGTTTGTGACATTTTTATTAGTCTTTTCTGCTTGGTCACTGTATTCAATTCAGCAATTTATTACCATCCTCTTAAGTTGTATTCTTTGTACAGGGAGTGGGGAAAACTCACAGTGCTTGCACATAAAAAGTCATTATCTGTCTTAGCAAATCTAGCCACACAGAAACAGTGAATCATGACAGCTCTGCTGGGGAACATAGGACACATCATGAAGGACACGAGAGTGGGAGCGAGGCATGATTAAGTCCTAGAAAGATGTTAAGTCCATCAGTTGTGACAAATATTAGTAGCCCTTTCCTGATTCATACTTCAATTGACAGTTTAATATATTTAGTAGGCAGATGAAGTTTATAGCCAGGTAGGGCTCTCAGTTCATCATCATAATTTACTTGGCACCAGCCAAATCCAATCAGGATAGTTATTTTACTCTCCTCAAATAAAAGCACCTTTTATTGTACACACACATACACACACATACACACATGAGGCATGCACGCAAAACACATATGAAGGAGAGATACACTGACGCTTGATACTTCTTGCATCTTGAAATTGAGGTCATGTTTTGTTATACCATCATATTTTGTTTGGTTCCATTTGTTGAGTAAATGAATTCAGGATAGTACATTTCAAATCTAAATGTGTCTTTCCTCTGCAAGGCTCAGGTGTGTGTGGGGGGGTTAATCTGAGGGTCCAAATTTTCAGTGACGGCTACAATTTCCACCTGTGCTTCTAATAGTTCAATATAACAGTTGTCTCTTCACAGTAAGCTTAGCCCTCATCTCTCTCTCTCTCTCCTTCTTAGTATTCAAAATGTTGGTTACAGGTTGTTATTATTTTTTGTGATTCCCTGAGAAGTTGTCATAGGAGCAATCACATAGAATGAGCTAGGTAAATTTTGTAAAATGTAAAAAAAAAAAAGGAAGTGCTCACTTCAGCAGCACATATACTAAAATTGGAACGATACAGAGAAGATTAGCATGGCCCCTGTGCAAGGATGACACGCAAATTCATGGAGCATTCCATATTTAAAAAAAAGAAAAAGAATAAAGAACCTTGCCTACTGGTGGTGGTGTACACCTTTAATCCCAGCACTCAGGAGGTAGAGGCAGGCGAACCTCTGTGAGATGGAGGATAGCCTGGTCTGCAGAGCAATTTACAGGACAGGCTCCAAAGCTATAGAGAAACCCCGTCTTGAAAAAAAAAGTTATAAAAAATATATTAGTCTTTAGTGTGTGTGTATACACTTGTTTGGGTACATTGTACATGCAGTGCCTAGGAAGGCCAGTAGAGGACCAGAATTTCTTGGAGATTGAGTTACAGGTAGTAGTGAGATATCTGGAGTGGGTGTAGGAAACCAGACCTGGTCCTCTGCAAGAACAGCAAGTAATTTCAATGACTGAACCATTTCTTCATCTCCCACCAAATAAAATTAGCAAAAGCCTTTCTTCCTTCTTTTGAATTTTGTTTTGAAACACACACACACACACACACACACACACACACATTAAAGACTTTTGCAGATTTAGAGATCCATGACCACTCTCTGAGTCCTGTTGAAGAAAGACGGGAGGGATTGTGTAAGTCAGGGGGTCAAGGTCATGATGGAGGAACCCACAGAGACAACTGACCTGAGCTCTTGGGAGCTCATAGACTCTGGACTGACAGATAGGGAGCCAGCATGGGACCAACCCAGCTCCTCTCCATCTGGGTGACAGCTGTATGGCTTGGCTTTATTTGTGGAGCTCCTGGAAGTAGCGTAAGGACCTGACCCTGGCACTTGACCTAGCTTTTGGGAACCTAGTCCCTATGCTGGTTTGCCTTACCCTGGCTTGAAGCATTGAGAGGAGACTGGTCCTGCCTTAAGTTGATATGCCATGCTTTGTTGATTACCCTTTCTGCAGGGGAAGAGAGTGGATGGGGAGGAGTAGGGGGTAGAAAGGCGGATTGGTGAGGGAATGGGGGGAGAGGAGGGAGAAGAAACTAGGATCAGGAGGTAAAATAAATGAAAAAAAATAATTAATACAATAAAATACTTTTCATTCTTTTCCCTCATCCCAAATTTCTATCAAAAATGGGATAAAGTGCAATTTCATTAATTTTACATATGATTTTTTTAAAACAGCTCAATACTTAAAAATAACAGTATGTTTCTTTGTACAAACTGAAAACTCAACTGATTTCCTGGCTGTTGGTGTTAGTATGGCCATCATTTTATCATGAGAACGTATTATGGTAATTTATTTTAAACTTTTTTGAAAAAAGAATAGCTGGTAAGCCAGGTTATGATGATGCACTCATTTAAACCCAGCACTTGGCAGGCAGATCTCTATTAGTTCAAGTCCAGACTGGTCTATAAAGAGATTTCCAAGACAGCCAGGGATATTATACAGAGAAACCCTGTCTTAAAAAATATAAAACATTAAAAGAAAAAAAATAATAGTTTTTAGGTTAACTTACTATGCAAAAGAGAGAACCCAGCATTTGTGTGCTAGCAGGAGGAGCTAAAATGTTGGTTTCAGCATGAGAATTTGGGCCTTGTCTCACCTAGCCATTAAAGGTTCATAATGTGCACTTATCTTACTAAGATACTGAAAAGCCCACATGTTGCCATGGTGTCAGTGAAGTATGCAAATTTTGAGTGTCCTTTCACTGTGGTGGTATTAGCAACCATGACAGTCTTTTGAGTTCATGTGCTATATACATATGCTTGCTAGTGAGGATGTTCCCATCACTCTCTGAAATACCCGAGTCTTAACTGTAGCTAACTTCTCTGTGTCCAGCCCTATCCACTTTCCCCTTTCCAGGAGATCCCCAACTGGATGCAGTGCCCGATCCATTCATGGCTCATAGTGGCGGTCTGCCTAGTATAAGTCAGTCAACACACTGCATTTCTTTGGTAATTCTCGATCACCAGTTTTATAGTTCATGATGCTTTCATCTTACAAAAGAAAGAGACTTAGATATCCTCTCCAGGGGTATTGTCTCTTCTTCTTTTCCTCCCTTCATTTTTTTTTTGCTTATCTTCCCCATTCTGTTTCTCTCTGTCTTATTTCTAAGTCAGGAAGCGTGGCAACCGGGTCACACTGGGGGTCATGTTGAGTCCAGGAGTGAAGCTGTTGGACACGCTGACCTTGAAGATGAAGAAATGAGAAAGATGCTACAGTCAGTGCCTGGACCTCCATCCCTGAGATGCTTGCCCTGTGAGGTAGCTAGGTTTGGATAGCTTTCAGTTACATACAAACTAAAGTGAAAAGCATTGATTAACTCTGTGTCAAGAACTAGAGCCAGCCTTCTTATTTAACATTTTTTTTAATTTGTGAGCACAAAATTACATTTCCTAAGATTACAATTTCTTTGCCTTCTTTTTGCATGGAGTGGGTAGACTACTATTTTTTAACTACTAAAAATCTCTGTGAGCCTCAGAAATTTTCTACATGGTAATCTTTTCATTTTCTTAGTTAGAGATTCTTTCATTTTTTTGGTTGCCTCATTTGTACATCAACTTTTTGTTGTATAATGGCTTTCTTGAGAGGCCCACCACTCAGCTCACAAATAAATTACACATAGAGGCTTATTCTTAGTAATTAATGCCTGGCCTTAGCTTGGCTAGTTTCTTGCAAGCTTTGCTTATCTTAAATTTCTCCAACTATCTTTTGCCTCTGGGCTTTCATTTTTTTCTACTTTTTTATATCTTTCTTTACATCTTCCTCCATGACTTTCTGTGTAGCTGGCTGGCTTGCTGGCCCTGAATGTCCTCCTCTCCTTGTTCTCTTGCTCCTCTCTCCTAGTTTCTCCTATGTAACCTTTCTCCTGCCAGTCCAGTCTGTCCTTGTGCCTGCCTTGCTATGGGTCATTTATGTCTTTATTAGGACATTCAGGTGTTTTAGACAGGCACAGCAACAGAACTTCATAGAGTTAGACAAATGTAATGTAGACAAATATCACACCCCTGAAAATAATATTCTCCAATAACTTTCTTTTCAAAACTTGTGCGTTATGACAACATACCCAAGAGAAAACACATAAAGATATTATTATTTTTCTCTCTTTTTGACATGCATTTTCCATTTGTTCAAGGACTTGTTTAGTCTATGTACAAGTTTTCTGGCATGGATAGTATCTGCACAATTTGTTCAGATCCATTTTGGCTGCTTCTTCATTTAAAACGTGAGCATCTTGAAGACTCTGCTGCAGCCTCAACAAAGTTTGGTCTCAGAAATGGCAGGTGGGCAGGGTTCGATGCTCTGCCATGGTTTGATGAAGGAAGGGAGAGAAAGAGAAAGGGAGAGGAAAAATTGAATGTGATCTACAGGGCTTTAGGAACTCTTGCATTTTCAGATATGAAACTGTTCTTAATGGACCTCTGAGACCTATACACCTGCCATACTCTGGACAGCTTCCACAGTCCTATTGTCCCCTTCTGGGCTCCAGTTGTGGAATTTCTGTAGGTCCTGAGGTTTGCCTCCCTACTTGCCTGCACAGGCTTTGGCATATGCTCTCTCTCTCTGTGTGTCTCTCTCTACACATCTCTGTTTATATGGTTATGTATGAATGCTCTATCTTCACTACAGCTTAACAACAAGCAAGTGTTTACTCATTCCTCTAATGGTTTGCCAGTGTCTAGCATATGTTAGTCATCCAATAATTATGTATTGAATGAATGCCAGCAAACATTGTCTTGTCAGCCTACTTCCATATTTTTTCTTACTAAATTGCACTTATTGTTAAGGAAGGTTTGTTTTCATATTATCTCTTCCTGTATCCCTAATAATATCCTGTATAAAAGAAAGCTGTGCTCATTAGAGATAGATGTTGCATTCCTGGCTAATTCTCGTCGTGTTTCATTGCCTTACTTGTGATTAAGCTTATGCTATGGTTTGAACATGATCCTCTAATGTTCATGCATTGGAAGCTTGACCCCTAAGTTTATATGGTAATAATATTTAAATATGGGGCCTTAAGGGTATTATTAAGATTAGGTAATTGCTGTGGGATAATGCCCTTGTACACTGTAAAGATTTGTCACTCATATTGGTTTAATAAAACACTGATTGGCCAGTAGCCAGGCAGGAAGTATAGACAGGGAAACCAAAGTAGGAGATTTCTGGGAAGAGGAAAGAAAGACAGTCAGTCACCAGCTAGACACAGATGAAGCAAGATGAAAATGCCTTACCAAGAAAAGGTACCAAGTTATGTGACTGAACATAGACAAGAATTATGGGTGAATTTAAATCATAAGAGCTAGTTAGTAATAAGCCTGAGGTATAGGCCAAACAGTTTATAGTTATTATAAGCCTCTTAGTGTTTATTTGGGACTGAATAAGTGAGGAACTGGCTGGGACAGAAACTTCTGTCTACAGGTAATTCTATATGAGTATTTCCAGGGGGATGCAAAGAAATGTCTGTTCATCAAGATAGAGAAAGCCATAGCAGGCAAAGCAAAAGTCCCTTGTATGTCCAACTTGGTACGTATCTTATAAACCCTATTGCTGTGGTAAAACATCATTACCAAGAACAACCTGGGAAGGAAAGGGTTTATTCCACCTTTGAGCTTGTAGTCCAACTTCCATGATAGTTAGAGCAGGAATCTAGAGACAGGAACTAATGCAGTGGTCAAGGAGGGGTGCTACTTCATGACTTGCTTCTCATGACTTTCTCAGCCTATTTTATTTTAAAATAGCATTTAGGACCACCATGGTGGTTGGCATCATCCACAGTGAGTTGGGCTCTCCTAAATCAATCTTCAATCAAGAAAATGTACCACAGGCTAGTCTATTGGGGAATTTTCTCAATTGATGTTCCATCTTCCAAAATGACTCAGATGGTGTCAAGTTAATATAAAATCAGCTAGAACATTGAGTCAATGAGTTTATGGGAGTTTGTAGTGACTCCAAGGCATTTGCTTGTCCTATTATATTATTTGCTAGTTTATAAACTTGGGCATCAACTTTATAAAGATCTCATGAATGTGAATGAACTGTGGAATTCCCATGAGCCCCATGAGCCTTTGTCTTGTGAACATCCCTACTCAATCTACAAGTATATGCTGATAGACCCTACCTCATAAGGTGAGACTCTCTGATTAAAGATGACCTCATGATTTAAGACGCCAGTGGTCATGAACAACACACACGACTCCCTACTCTGTAGCAGTATAAATGTCCTTTTAACAAAAGGAAAAGATCCAAGCTTGGGCGTACATGCTGTCTTACCATAAGATGCTCTACACGGAGTTTTAGTACAGCAAGGAAATCACCATCAGATCCTGAATATGTGTTCACAAGAACTCATAGTACTTCTTAGCCTTTGGAACCAGTACCCTAAAAACAAATGTTTTCTTTATAAATTACCTAGTCTCAGGTATTTTTGTTGTACTAGAGAACAGTGTAAGACAACATAGAATTTGCTTCCCAGAGCTTATCCTCATTCAAGTCTGGATTATAGACTGATCTGTAGGGCTCTGAATCCTGTTAGCATTGCCATTACTCATCTGTTTTTTGCATCTGTCTCTCCAAAGTAGTTTCAGAATCTAGTCTGGGATGTTTGTCTATTGCTGAGCGTAGAGCCTGGTATAGTCGGCACCAGAGATACTTTTGAAGTGGGTGAGTTAATGAATGCATGCCTTACAATTGTGTGATATTCCCCAGATGTCTGGTGTATTTCTGGAAAAGCATTCAGTAAATATTTATAATTTAATTCTGTGTCTTCAGTGTAGTATATGCATCCGTCATGGCTGCTCAGGAAAGTCTACTTTTCAGTGATCTTATATTTAGGGAAATTTAACAGTGTATATAAGCAACCGGGAAGGAAGAAAATGGGGCCCAGAAAACCTGTCTTCTGTTCTTTGTATCTTTTTGGCCCCCCAAGAGGCTGCCTTTCATTCTGTTTCCAGTGAGATTCTATAACAAATAGAGGGAGAAAGAAAGTGTTAGGGTTTTCTGCTTCCATTTCTAATTATATTTTTCTATCAATCTTTATATTTTTAAAAAATACATAACATATAGAAAAACTAATACTAACTTATGAACACTTAAGCAAATTACGAATGGCGAAAGCTTTGCTAAAAATGTAGGCACTATGACACTTGATAATAAATTATAGAGAATTTTAATTTCATTAGTAAGATAACTACAATAGTAGTTTTCAAAAGTGATTTGCAGGTTTCTTTTGATGTTTTTCTCAGAAGGCTTCAGGAGGGGATGGATGGGGCTAGTGCAAAGACATCTGGGAAGTCCCAATTGCCACCATATGCCCCAAATGTGCGCATGTGAGAATCATGAGGCTGTCATTGGTTCGAGTGGATGCTGAAAAACGGATGGCTTGTGACTGCGGTTCAGTTCAAATCCATCACAAGGCAGTCCTTTTCTGGAAAAACAAATCAGCTACTTTCAGAATCATTTGACAATTATCCTCTCAGAGGAGCAGCTTATGACCAATCATCTCGTCTCTCATGTATTAGCATATGCTAAAACAGAAGTACAGAACAGAATTGTAATTCTCTGCCATGGGACATGAAGAGTTGATGGTAGGTACTTTCAAGACAGACATAGTTATCAGAACTCCTAGTTTCTTAACTAGAATCACACAGCCATATTCTGATCTTTAGGTAAAGTAACTCTATGCCTTGGTGAGTCTTTTTTTTTTCATTCTGCAAAGTGGAAATTGTGTTAATTTGCTCACATTATAAGAAGCAAACAGGAACATTTTTACATGGCTTGCATAGTACCAAACATACAGTTTGTTGAGTATTAACTTCTGACATCCCTTTTCTTGTTTATAAGTGGTAATAGCACCGTAGCTGTTTGAGTCTAACTTGATTGAAGGAAAGGTCTATTCTTTTGGTCTACTAAGCTGGTCAAATGTGACTTCATATTCGGACAGATGTCTGGATAATAAAGTTACTTGGCCTTAGACGGTGACAGGCTCTAATCCTACTTTTGCCTCTGTACTCTGGGTATCACACTCAAGTGGCTGAGTAATGAAACTAGACAGTGCTCCTGCTATTACTGTTTGGACTCCCTAGAGACCCAGAGCTCTTGGAGACTGAGATGAATTTTACTAGTATATTTGGAATGACAACATAGACATCTCATTTTAAGGGATTTTCTGTAGTTTCTAAATGTACAAGAGGAGGAGAGGCATTCATGTGGACAGATCAATATTAGCTGATGGTGGTGGAAGCTGCAGTGTGTGTCTGCAGAAAAGTTCGTATGATGCTCTAGTCAGTTCAGGAAAGATAGTCTAGGAAATGTGAATCTGGCCGTGTTGAGGGATGTGACCAATAGGTTAGTGACTTCAGTGACATCTACTGGTGGTGTTTGTCTGATCAGGAACACAATTGGCATCTAGGATGACTGTGGTTGAACTGATGTGACTTCAAACCTAGAGGTCAGTTACATACATGATAATACCCTGGAAAGTCTTCATCCAGGAAGAGGGAGGAAGGCTTTATGGAGAGATGCCTTGTAGTGAAATTGTATATCTGCTTAATAATATGATGATTTCATATAGAGGGAATGATTTTAGATTTGTAAGAAAGCCTGTATAAAGAGCAAAGCATAATGTGGTTCCTCCAGTATTTTGATTACTTGAGACACTAGATATAATTATCAAATGAAACTTTAATCACAAAATCATGTAAATTAAAATCACAATTCATAAAACATTCCTTCCCATTCAGTTCTGAGTCACATTTTTCTTTAACCCTGACACCGTGCTTCCCTGTTCCGCTGTTTGAGCACTAAAGGGTGTGACGTCGATTTTCTGTAGTAGAATCAAAGGATTTCCATTGTGACAAGGGTCTGAGAGACAGTTGAAGCAGTAGGAGCCAATGAGATGCTATGACTTGCTCATGACAGTCCCTACCATGGAAGGAAAATTGCCATTCTCTCTGTTGCTTAGGTTCCAGACTCCTTGTATGAAGGCTCTGCTGAGATTCCAGACTGCCTGCATTCCACCTACTCCAAGGGCACAGGATGTTTCCATTTGTTGTCATTGAGGGCATTTCCCAGGAAATATGATGTCCTTACTACCAGCCTGTGTAGGGTGCTACCCCATGTGGAGAGAGAGAGAGAGAGAGAGAGAGAGAGAGAGAGAGAGAGAGAGAGGAAACTCACCTTTCTTTCTATTTTGGGCAGAGCTTATATGACAGAGCTCTTTGTGTTAAGAGGAAACTGTTATATGCCTTAGGTTCTGGACGAGAAAGAGAAAAATGAAACGTGACTAATGAAAGATAGACTCATGACTGGGATTCATGTCTTCCCTGGTCTTTACCCATAAAGAAACTGTCATTCATGACTTACTAGCAATATTGACAAGGTGAAGGGTTTTCAGAGAATAAAGTGCTAGATAAAAGAGTCAATTAGAATAGACTGAAGGAACTTGGAGTGTTCACAGATGACAAACAGTGTAATATTCAATTATAAATGTTCAAACAGCTAAGATAGCCTTTTTTTTTACAAAATAGACCACAGTAAAAACACAGTAATTTGGCATAGAAAGTGACTGTCTTGTGTCTTGCAAGGCCCTGAGAGACAATGGGGGGGGGGGATGCTGTACTAGCAGCTTCACTGATGGGATAGTACCCAAAAGTAGTGTACTAAATGTTTCTAATTTTTAGGTTTTCCGCTGTTAACTTCTGTCAATATAAATTAACATATAAAATGTATTGCCGGGATTTCTGTATTTGAAACAAAGGTGGTAAATAGCCCTCCTCTTGAAATCTCTCTAGGCTCCATCTCTGCAGCCCTATGTGTTTCAGCAATCTTAATTTGAAAAACTCTGGGATTATGTGCTTTCAATTTTCATTTCAGTGAAAAGATACTACTTTAACTTTGATTTGAGCAAGGTCTATCTGTGCTATCGACTGTTGTTCTGTCAGTGACTTTAAGAAAATCCGCAGTGAGCTCAATACTTAGGCAGAGACCATCTATTATCCTAAGAGTAGCCCGTCCTTGATTCTCATGTGCTGACAACTTAACCAGTCACTGTGCTGTCCCTTATTGAAAACTATTCTAGATACTCAAGGGTCTGCTGAATACAATGCAAAATATTATGGAGGATGATTTCCTAAATTCCAAGAAGGCACTTTCAAAGAGTCTTACTGTACACAATGATATTTTCCTTCTAAAAGTCTTAAACATTATGATGAATCAAGAAGTTGGGATTATAGAGAAATCTTTAAATTCATGGACTATGCTTTTCTTTTCTGAATACTTTTGAAAAAAAAACAAAAATAAGAGAAAAGAAAGACTGAGTATCAGATAAAGTGTTACTGAGTTGTTGCTTGGATTGTGTGGTCCTTTCTTGCTATTGCTACAGTGGAGACTCGTTACATTGTATTTGAATCATAGTCTGGATATATATTTAACTCAAGGAAATATCAAAGAGACAGGCATATGTTTATTTATATTTTCTATTGATGGCCATCCATTGACCTTTTTACATAAGATAAATTTCCAAGACACACTAACATTTAGTCTACTTAAGAAAACGAAATCAATAAATAGTTCATATTTTGTATGTATGAATTCAGTGATAGTAGCTAAGGTTTTTTGTTTTAATGTTCCACCTACATATAATAATAGCAAAGACTGTGAAAGAAAGTAGTGGATAATTGAATGTTATATTAAACTATTTAAAAAACAAGCGAACAAAATAAGACTAAAATCTATTCTGGAAGCTATTAAAAAACGCTTGTTGTTTTTGTTTTGTTTTTCTTTTCTCATCCCCTCAGGGGCACAAAAGTTACCATGGCATTACCTTTCCTTTTGTGTGTGCTGGTTATTCAATTTAGTAGTTTTAGAAAACATGAAATGTGCCTATTGCTGTGTTTAAAATTTCTAATTACGCAGCCTGGTCAAGAAATCTTTAACCACAGCAGATGTTTGTAGAGGACCTGTTAGACTGACAAGTGATTGACAGGTAAACAACCCCACTGTGCCCTGATATGCCATTCTGGGATGCTAGGCTGTGGATAATAAGTAAGCCTCAGGAAGTAAAGGCCTTCAAATATTTATTAGCTACTTGGCTTTGTGCATTTCGTAACATTATTGTGTCTTAACTGACCTACGGGCCACTTGCTTTTGGGCTGCCTGACTACCGTGATGTCCTGTGATGGCGTCTCTATAAGATGAAGAAAGGGGAATTTTTTTTTTTTTACTTGTTTATAAGGATTTAATCCCTGCCAAGCAAAGTGCAGATTGCAGGAAATCAATAGAAAGCATCTAAAGGGGAATGAGGAGGACACCATGTCTACACTGCAATGTTCTGATTAGGGCTGAACGGGGCAAGTGTGAAATCATCCTTTTTCCCTGCTGATGCGAATAAAAGCTCACTGCTCAGTACTCAGTATCTGTACAGTGTATGGAGTCGGAGGTGCATCTTGATTTTCCTGAGGGTCACTCTTTTCCTGCTCTTAGGCCACGGCTTTTCTTTTTCACCATTTTACTTTTTATTTCTTTTCCTTTTTTTTTTCTAACATTTTGTTTGAGTTTTGGTTTTCAAGATAGGTTTTCCTGAAGTAGTCCTGCTGTCCTAGAACTAGCTCTGTAGACCAGACTGGACATTTTTCAAAAAACATTTCATATGCATTTCTTTTGTATTTCTTTTCCATCTTTTTTAAAAAATAAAACCCAGCATTGTAGCCGTTTTTAACAACATATTTTGAAATAGTTGATAAAATAATTTATTTAATAAAATATATTGAAATGGTTAATGCCATAGGTGGGAACCATTATAAATGGCCTGAAAATATGTTAAATAATAAACTTAAAATTAAAACAAATACCTAATGTGAAATGTCATATTTTTTAAAATTTTAAAATTTTGAAGAAAGTGCTTTTTTCCTTTTAAAGAAATTTATTCTTAAATTATTTCTTTTACTTTTTTTGAGGTTTTTATCGTAATTGCATCATTTTCTCTTTCCTTTTCTTCCCTCTCTTGTATCTCTACTTGTTCTTTTTAAATTGATGGCCTCTTTTACACGAGCTGTTATTACACACTTATATGGATATGCACAGATAATGGGTTTTTTTCTTGTTTTTTCCCCTTTTTATTGAAACTATTTTTTCTCACATAGTATGGCCTGATTACAGTTTCTCGTCCCTCTACTCCTCCCCACCTCTCCTGCCATCTGGATCCTCTTCGTTTCTGTCTCCCATTAGAAAACAAACAGGTTGCTAAAGGATAATAATAAAATAGAACAAACACTGGCTTATAGGCATAGGGCAAAACAAGCAGAAGGAAAAGAGCCCAAGAAGGGCGCAAGAAACAGTTATAGCAGCCGAGACCCACTCATCAGTACACTCAGAAATCCCACAAAAACATAGAACCAGAAATCATAGTTTATACACAAAGGGCCTATAGGCTTAAAAGAAAGAGAAAAAAATAATTATTAAATTTAGTTTGAAAAGATTTTTTAAAATTCTGACAATATTATGACAAAAGGAACCTAGAAAGATGCCTTTGAGCTCATTGAGAAGGTGTTTTTTTTTTTTTTAATAACCAAATTATGCTTCTAAGATGCTCTAATGATTGTCTGGGAGTTGGAGGCAAAATGTTTTTAAAGATTATTTTTTTCTACTTCAGATTGAATGCTAAGAACTTGGACATTTTTAAATAAGCTGTTTAATAGCTGATGTTGAGTCTTTCCTCAAAATGAGGAACCTAGTCAGTACAATATGTTTGTCAACTGGCAAAATTTGGAAAACTCTTTTTCTAGATTCCCTCAGAAAAATTGTTTATCTACTCATGCAAATAGCTCACTTAAATAGGGACTTTATGATGGAATTAGATTATGTTGGTTAGAGATTTATTTTGTGTTCATGTTGCTAATATAAAACATCCATAGGCCTTTTCAGAACAAAAATGAAATACCTGTGCATATATCATGAGAATTATATTCTGTGGACAAATTTAAAAAGGAAGTGGAAGGTTAAAAAGTGATTTAAGGTAAAATAACTGCATCAATTATAACTGATATCCTGTCTTTGTAATATATGTTATTAGAAAAAAATTAGATCAGTTTATTATAAAAATTTGTAAGCTATTTAAAACTTGGAACGTGTTTTTCCATAGAAACAGTGTTGTAAACATTGGTTCAGTTCCCAGCCCAGTGCACAACATATTCAACCCATATGCATGGAAGAAAAAGTACGAGTGTCCACCTGAGTGCTGACTTAATCCTAAAGGAATATGTATAGAAAAGTGCACAAGATGTGTGTTCTATATCCTTTTGCTTTGTGTAAAAATGTCTCTGTATGAGCTTTAAATAAAAAGAACAGCAACAATTTCATTATTTGGTTTTTCCTTTTATGCCTCTTGTGGCTATGGGGAAGGCGGAACTGAAAAATTTGGTACGAAACTCATGGCTCTTCAACTGAGAAGCAAATTGCTGCACTGGATTCCGGGTTGCACAGTATTTTTTTGTTAATTAATAAGAGATTCTTAATCTTAATCATCTGTTACTTTTAAATCTCAATCTTAACCTTTTTAATGAGACTTGTGAAGACCATGCTGATCTCTTGTGTTTGTATGAAATGAAGCGTACAGCCTACAGAGCTATGGTTGGAACATCCATGTTTCTAAAAGCTTAAAGTTTTGGAGTTTAATTCTTATTTTTTTCTTTCTTTATTTTTCTCCACATCAAGCTGCAATTTATAAAGAAAATTGTTTTGCACAGTAGTTCTCATTGTGATGACGGCAGAGCTTTGGCTGTGCTGAGGCGGTATGAGTGTGGTTGGTAGTGAGGTCTTTGTTCAAACTCTGAGTTGAGACATACTGTCTTGTTTCTCAATAACTGCAAATTTGCTATTATTCACAATTGCAAATTCATGCTTCTCTCAGTAGCATTCACTTTTCTGTGTGCATGGGTGTGGAGGGCTTTTTATCATTTACTTGACTCTTTGATTACTTTTCTTGCACTCCGGTTCTCTTCAGACCCGCTGAGCAAATAGGTCAAGGAAAATCTACCCGTCATCAGAGACTCACCATAGCTCTGTCCTAACTACACAAACTGCTTCTCAGTAAGAACGCACACTCTAAATATGTTATTGGAAATATATATCAACAAGGATAGAAAAGGACTTTTACCAGAATGCTGTCTCTGCTTTGTTTCAAAGATGTCACTACTTTGCATTCTTGTATACTAGGAGCATAAGATTATTTATTCATAAGATTTATTATTTTTATTTATTTTGGTTTTTCAAGACAGGGTGTTCTTTTCTGTGTAACAATCCTGGCTGTTCTGAAACCTGCTCTGTAGACAAGGCCGGCCTCAAACTCAAAGAGATCCTTCTCCCTCTACATCCCAAGAGCTAGGGTTTAAGGTGTGCGCCACCACTGCCCAACAAGATTATTTTTTTAAATTAGGGAAAGCATTTGTGATATTTTCCTTCTTGTTGGAATACTTTGTGTTACACAAAGGAGAAAACTCCTCTTTTTTTCTTTCTCCCATGATGTATACTTTTTACGACTTCTCTTCATCTAGAAAATATGGCAGCACATAGATATCCAATTAGCTGGGAATCTTTAGTTTATATTATGTATTTCTTTTTTACAAGTTCTATGATGTAATGGTCACAACTGTGGACTTTTCAGGCCCAACAGGGGGAGCTAATTCCATGTTCTATTGAGGTTACCTGGAATTATCACATTTGCCCATTTGTCAGAGCCAAGCTACCTGATTTGCATTACCTGTCCTCAGGGCCCTGTAACAGACATGGTAAAGACATGATGCAGTATTTTGTAATAATCAACATCTAGTCCGTAATGCCAAATGTATTAATCTGTTAGTTATGCCAGGAACTCTAAAATAAGGGTTATTATTTTAAAATGTGGGATATGTTTGCTTGAGATAAACACAATTTTATAACAATTGTAGAATAAAAATCAGTATGGAAAATGTAGACCATTTTCATTCTTGCAAAGTCTTTTAGCTATTGTATGTTATGGTAAATTAATGAACACGATAATAAATCCCTTTCCCTCTTTGCCAATTGCATATATAAAATAATGTAAATAATATTATTTGTTATATTGCTTAAAAACACATACATTTCTTTTACTCAGAAAGAAATAAAGACTTTTTTTAACTCAGGTCAAAATATATCATAATGAAACATTTGGGTTGATATTGAATTTTTTTAATTCTTTAGTTCTGTGTTTTATTTTCAGTAAGGAAACTGGATTGTTTTATTTATTGAACGAAGTGTGTATTTTAATATGGTATGTTTATGGAGAATATACAAAATTTCTATCAGATTTTGACTGTATTTTGACCAAAAATACGGACGTATATTACACAGGACGCTCATATCTTTTCAGTTTAGAACACACACCATCATCTTTTAAAAAAAATTTTTAAAAACTTTGTCTCCCTAGAATTCTGCATATGTTTATACCTGGTTTATGACATATAAAGGGTGTCTTTGAATTTTCTCTCACACATGAAAATATACACACAGCTTTGTTAAATTGTGCACACCCACCTGTGCTCCTTATATGCTGTCTATTTAGTGGCTAACATAGTAATGGACTCATATTGTATATTAGAGAACGGATTAGTTATTGTTTAACTATTTTACATTATAAGAGCAAGAAACGTACTTTTCTGTTTAATTTTATTAAGTTTTTCTCCCCTAGGGAGCTCTTCTTCCTGTATTTTTTTTTAACTTAGTTGCCGCAAGAGCTTCATTAAAATATGGAAATGCTACCAGGAGACTGAAATGCAAAAGCAGAGTGAATTTGCACTTTTATTTTTAAAGCATTGGTTCTATCATTTAGAGTCTTCTCATTGAAAGATTTATCTCAGTCTGGCGAGGTGCCTCAGATGAAAACAGTGTTTGCTCTGCATGGACCAGGATATGAGTTAAATCCCCATCACCCAAATAGAAAGCCAAATGTTAACTGTGTATGCTCTTGTACCCCCAGCCCAAGGACAAGGAGGTGGAGATAGTAGGACCACTGGAGCTTTCTGGTCACTAGTCTAGTCAAAAAGAAAACAAACCAAAACAAACAAACCAAAACAAAACTATGAAGGATAATATTAGAGGGAGACCCTGCCCTGATGGGATCAAAGATAATAGCAGAAGAACACATTCTATCTCCTCATCTGTCCTTTGCACAGGCATTCATGTGGGTGTGCACCTGCACACATGTGTAGACACATGTTTACACCACACACACACACTCGTGCACATACACACTCACACCAATCTTACTAGCTTCGTTAGTTCTTCAGCATAGGGACACTTTGCCCCACATGAAACAAAGACTTCATGAAATTTGATACATGCCTGAAAGAATGAATGAACAGGTGAATACTTATCTGACATGATCGTGTGTATTATACATGTACCTCGCATCATGTATGGAGGAGCTTTAAAATTATAAATACTTTATAACTATGAACTTATCCATACTGATAGTACTAGAGTTTTATAATTCAGAATAGTGATATTGGGAATAATCTTAAACTGAAAGAGACATTATTAGCTGATATTGTCTGTCAGTTTTGGTGTGATGGCACCCAGTTTTGGCAATGTGACAGTGAGTCATGCTACATTGATGGCTAAAATTATATCCTTATTATACCCAACCTTCCTCTTACTCTTCATACTTGAGAAGATCATTATGTCCTTATGACACGAGTGAGGCCAGCTAGTGGTACTAGACCTGTCACTAACCATTCCACACTCTGCTCCAAACAAAAGTTAAATTTTTATATCATTAATTGTGTTCCCCAGAAAAAGTAAGAGATAAAACTCCACTGAAACCTCCTTAAAATAACATGTTTTTAAAAAGTGATTGATTATTTTGATTAATGTGGTATCAGTAAGAGATGATGGGTTTTCATTTGTAAATAAGTATTGAGGTTAAAAAAAGTTGTAGAAGGCCATATTAGAATAATCATATCCCTCATGAGAAAAGTTGTCTTGACAACTGTACTGCTCATAATTAGAAATGATGAATATTTCATTACTCAAAGGAATAGTATGACCAAGTTTGCCAGACAGTGATTGGGACATTTGTCCAACCCAGTCATTTTCAATACAGATCTATGCTGTACTGACTGACTTGGGTTAAATTGTAATCAGGCTTTGTACTTTAAAGGTAATAAATTTTATATACATTTTCTCAGTTCATAATATTTATTCGCTTTACTTATGTATGAAGAATTAACTAAACCTGAAATATTCCATATGGATTTCAACCTTCCTGATTTAAATAAATGGCTATTTAAATTCAAAGATGAGATGGCAACTTCATTTTTGCCATCATTTATTATCCCAGGTTGCACACATTTGTCAAGCATCTACTGTGTGGCAGCCAATGGCGATTGTTCTGATTGAATGAAGCATAGTTCCTACGGGAGGGACTTGGACCTGTGCTTCTGCAGAGCAGGGGTCAGCCTTTTGAGGACTGAAATGGAAACCGCTGGGTGATGTCAGAAGGAAGATAGAGTATTTACGGGAGCTCAGGGAGGAGGGGAGGCTTGAAGATGTCTAGGGAAAATGGAGTGCGTTAGTGGAGGAAGGTGAAGGTGGAGATCGGGAGGGATGTGATGAGCAGTCAGTGGGCAAAGGAGAGACTGAGTGATTAAGGGTACTATGTAATGCTAGACAGAGCCTGAGGCTTTGGGAGGACTAGGCGACCTTTTAAACAAACATGTTCCATCTCATAAGATTTCTTACCATAAATTCAGCAACCTGATAGGATGCTCAGTTGTTTGTGTCTGGTTACATATGATATGGATCTTTCTTAGTACTAATTTCGCATCTAATCACTCCCTGTTATATTATTTTGAAACCTATTTGCGTAATGAAGTCTTACAATCACAATAGAAATGTAGCTCCTATGAAATAGATTTTTGCTATTCATTCTCATTTCACAAATTTGAAAACTTAGGGGCTGGAGAGTGGTTAAGTGCACTGGAAGCTTCCAGAGGTCTTGAGTTCAATTCCCAGCAATTACATGATGGCTTTTAACCATCTGTAATGAGATCTGGTGCCCTCTTCTGGCATGCAGACTGAACACTATATATAATAAATCTTTAACTTTTTGAAAACTTAAATGATTCTGACACCACATGTTGATTTTTAAATTTAATACAGTTGTTACATTTTGTTTTCATTTTATTACTATTTTTCCCTCATCTGTTTGTTAAATATTTATTTATGTCTGCTCTGCTGCTTTTTGGTGACTGAGATCTCACAACATCAGTGATACCCTAACACCACGATTTACTACCAGTTCTTTAAAATGGTATCACATAGGATGTTTAATTTTATACTGTGAAAGTCTTATTTTAATACCTATTTACTGTTTGCATTCTCTTTGTACAAATGTAGAATTTGACTTAGGATTGCCATTGGTTTGACTCAGAGTTACATCCACAAGTCAGTGGATTTAAGAAGGCTTTTTGATACAAGGGTTGAATTAAAGTGTTGTGTCTCCATTTTTACTTTATTTCTTAACTTTTTAACTCAGTAATTATTATTACCCTCAATTCATCATTAGAACATACTTCTCTTTGGAGCGTCTCAGAGGTCTTAAATCTGATACCAATATTTTATGAACAGGATCATGCATGACAGAGAACATTTCCCAGAAGTGAACAATCTCTTCTCTCACTCTCTTTGCCCTACTGCTGGTTTTATTTCTCCTTTGCTCTATGTCTGTGTTTGAAAGAGCCGGGTTCTGTAGTCCTGAGCACAGGCCCTCAAGGAGCTGACACCTACTGTCTTGGGAAGAGTCACAGTGAATGCAGTAGCATCTGGAAGAGGCATGGTCCTCATCTGTACAGGTAGATGTGTGCTCCCAAATGGCCTATGCAGAGGAGGACAGAATGTGGATCTAGTAAGATTACATGTCCTTGGGACTGAAGACAAATCAGGGAAGAGCCTTCTAGCTGTACGGAAAAGCATGAATGCACACACTCACCTACAAAAAAGAGTGGGTAGCACTGTAACAGAAGTGGCCGCAGAGGAAGCATGAAAGGCTAGAGAAAAGGAGGTGTTAGCCTTTGGATTTCATCTATTACTATGGAAAAACCATGGAAAATGCCAACGAGGTGGTGTATCATGCTTGAAGTGAAGAGGATATGATTTTCACATTTGAGATGGTGTTGAGGAACAGAGCATACATTCTTCCCTGCAGAGGTAAGTTGGCAGAGGCAAAGATTTACTAAGTTTTGTTGGTCACATTCTAGTGCAGTGAGTTGGTGTTTTATATGCAATTTATGACTGTCTTTCCCACCTATACTTAACTCAGGACCCTGAATAAAGATGTTAAAAGGAAACGGAGAGAGAAGACAAAATGAGATGAAAGAAAAATGAATCTTTAACTGTGAGACTTTGGCAATGATAAAAGAATGCATTTAAAGGAGTTCTTGAAGAAGAATCCAAAGGAACTTTATTGTAAAGCAATGTGGGACAGTGTAGTAGACTAGTTTGTTCGTAACAATGAAAGACATCCCCCAAATTTGTTTCTCTCTCCTGAAACCGATGCTGAGATATATCGCCAAGTGAGTAAGTGAGGTTCAAGCAGTAGCTTTACTAGGATGTAAATATTGGAAAGTGTCTTTATGAAATGCTGATTTTCAGAGGACAATAACTCTACAGTGTGAGGAACATCAAGACACGATATCGATGAGAATGGAGATTCAGCCATACCACAGTTGGAACCCCAGTCAGTACCAACATCTACATAATTTCATAAACTGCAGATACTCAGTACCCCACTTCCATAAAACCAAGCATGAAGGGGCTCATAGAAGTTTTAGAAATAACAGACTGTAATTTTATAAGGTATTACTATTCTGGTCATTTCTTACAAAATAATGTATAATTTTAAAAGGAAGCATGAAAAGTTTGAATATAGACTTGAAAGTGGATGGGGTGGTGGATACCTTCATGCACTGAAGATGGAAAATGTAAAAAGAATGGTCTGCTTGCTCCTGCACTTGACTCTGAACTCCTGAAAAAGAATATGTATTTATCATCTCATTTCAGCACCAACAGATATATAAAAAGCATCTGCTGGTTGCAGAATTGGAAGTAAGCCATACTTAGGATTGACTTATATGCTACATTTCATTATAAGACTGAATGCTTTGGGGAGGGGTCCTATTGTTTTTATTTCTTCATTTGCTTTTTTTTTGGCCATCATAGATTTTTGTTACTTAAATAACCCCCAAGCCATCACAACACACCAAGAAGGAAGAAAACGTGCTTATCAAACTGGACGTGGTTAGAAGAAAATTAAGGCCTACGCCACCTGTTAAAATAACCTAAAATTAAAATAAAAATGCACAGATATTTGTAGCATAGGAAAAGCCAGAGTCATACTTTATATTCTGCTGAATCTAAACTATGAAATATTAGATGTGGGAAATCTGTAATTATATACACAGCTTGTGTACTTAAGTGAGAAAGTTTGGGTTACCATCAAGTGAAGGCAAATGATGTGTGCGGGATTAGTGATCACTTCCTGAGAAAAACGTGTAATTGAGCAGTTGTAAGTAAATGGTGCATGGAGCATTTCTTAGGTGTACACCGGGTGTTCAAAACTGTAACATATTCCTACATATTTTTGTCTAGTTATTATATCTTCAGGAATACAAAAGCTCAGTTTTTCCACAAAACAAATCATCGAACCCTGGTCATCCTCAAAAAGGGGATGCTCCACAGTTAAAGCGATGAAAAAGTCAAGAGGCAGAGAGTAGGTGATAGGCAGGATTCTGTCAGCATCTGAAAGCAGCAGGGGGCAGTAAAACATTTAGTCTGGTCCGGAGGACTGGAGCTGGTCAGTGGAGAGAGACCCGACCTTCCCTCAGGAAATGTTCTCTCTGTTTTATTCCAAAAGACTATTCTTTATTGCTACTTGTGTCTCCTTTCTCACAGTACTGCATTGGGGGATAGTAAGATATAATGAACCTCAATATTAAGCGGAAGCTACTCATTCAGAGAAATAACTTTTGCTTCTTTCTTAATTAAATCCGAGGCAGGATCCATTTTCTCGCACAAAATATAATACCTATTCATATTTGGACCCCCTTTTCTACTCCTGTGTAAGTTTGTGTGACAGTCTTAATAAGAAGGATAGAGTGAGACAAATGTGGATTATAAATGTGATAAGGAATGGAGTGCTCAGACTTTCTCTGTGTTCGAATTCATTAACGTATTCTTTTCTGTGTTTTAATATCAGAACCATCTCATTCCATCCTCACAGACATCCTTTGTTCCTGATTGCATCTTTCTCTAGAATCCTCTTTATTGTGTTTCCATGAGTCCTAGCTGGAATCATTTATTGAGAATTGACTTCTGATTTCAGTTTGCTGTTTACTACTTCTTTTATTTTCCCAAGGAAAAAATACTAGTATCTTTCATTAAATTCTCAATAGAATTATTCATGTCTAGACTCCATATACTCAATTGTCTACATTTAAAAGAGTAAAAGAACAATAACATGGCTTGAGAGACTGGGGTTAAAGGATCAGGAGTTCAATGCCAGCCTCTGATGCATGAGTTCCCGTTCACAGAAAAAAATGATGATTTAAGTAGAATGTATGTTGTCCTTAAAGGGATGTAGATACCAGCCTCTGGGCACACAGGCTGCAGTATGACTTCTCTTCTGATTAATGCTGGATGTTTGTCTGGACCGTAATTGCAATTCCTTTCACTGAATCTTCCAAGTGTTACATTGAGATAGTCTGGAAGATAGGGATGACAAGACAGGATGCGACATTCATCAAGTGCTTAAGTGTGTTTCCGTGACTCTTCATGTCAGGTCTTGTGCAGCCCTCATTCCAACTCTTCAAACCCGGCAATGTTGTGCCAGTGCTATAGAGGGCATGAAGCTCACAGGCTGAAGCTTGCCCCAGCTTCAAGTGAAAGCATAGGGCAGCACTGAAAATGAGATCAGCCCCTCCCCCGAACACATCCAGAGATCACAAGGTTTTCACTATCTGGAAGTTATTTATTATCTACTCTGGACCACACATGGCTTTAAAACTATTGATTCCACATTGAAGACAATATTAACCTGTCTTTGAAAGGATTACATTTCAGCAAGGGAGAGATTAAGGTAATTATTATGATTCTCAGTGATAAGGACTTAAAAAAAAATCTTATGGGTACCAAGAAAGACACCATTAGTTATATCTGCCAAGAGATGCATGTCACGACAAAATGTAAATCAGAGTTTGGAAATGAAAAATCATAGAGGATTACTAGTTTACTAAGGGCAAGTGCAGAAAGGCTGCTCAAGCCAAAGAAAGAGACTGAGGTCAAGAAACTGGGCATCACAGCAGGGAAGATCAATCCATCACTGGCTGCAAGTGGAACTCAGGGATTGTGTATGTACGATGAAGGGCGAAAGGCTACCACCTCAGCATAGACTCACAGTCCCCAGAGTACTCCAAGGTGTCAGTAGAAAACCTGCTGTCTTTAATCATGTGAGCACAGAGGTTTATAGTCTACAAATAGGCTATCAAAGAGGTCCTTTATACTGACATCATAAGGTCAGTAGGTCAGTTCTGGGAGGGTATATCACCAGTACAGAAAACATAAGCTTTGAAGTCAAGTAGACAAGCTTTGGGCACCGGATCTCACACCTTTTAATCTTAACTACAAGCCAACTTGTCAGAGCTTCAGTCACTACCTCTGCTAAGTGAGGAAATCACTACCTCAAAACAGGTGAGAATTTGAGGAGGCATCCAACGCCCAACAGGACAGGGGTTTAGTCAACATGGGCTTTGTTCTGTGCTTATGTTTCCTATATTCCAATGTAAGTTAATAAAAGTGTTTCCCAAACAAGGTTATGTTTTGACGATAATGAAGTTCTATATATTGGTGTATAAACTGGAATGCAGCTCTAGTTCTATACTTACAGACTGGGATAAATACACATAAACCTGCAGCTAGAGAGCAGTCTATTTTTAAACATGTCTCTATGTAATTTAGTGAAAAGCTAGTAGAAGAGTTGGAAATGCTTTATGCTTTTCTGCCATTTTCATTGTCCATGGCGTCTTATTTTGATGTTTTGAAAATATGCCCAATTTTAGTATTTTATCATAAGAGCATCCTGAATTTCAAATTCTAAGCTAGACAAGGAGTGCAGTTTCTTTGGTTTGCAGGAGTGGACGATTAACATTCGTTTTTTTTCTGCTACTGAAATGATATTTGCCCTGAGCTACATTATACACACTTTTAAAGTTAAAATGGTTGGTGCACTTGTACAACGAAGCTATTCTGGTGACCTTCAAAAACAAATTGGCTATTTTCTGATTCTTTTTAGGCAAACACACTAAATAAAGTATGGACTTCTCCAATTTAGCGTTCCCTGGGCTAAAAACTCTACATGCCTGCAGCCTCATGTTCAATTTCTGTAGAAGGCACAGGAAATGCCTCTTGTTTATACCTACTTCATCGATTTCTTTCTCAGTCCCATCTGGTTACTTCCACAGAGTTTTCTAATCTCCTATTTCATTTTCTCCCATTTTAGCATATTTATATTAGCTCCTTTCTTCAGCCTGTCTGTATAGTCAAAACCGAACCAGTGCCACCTTCACCTCCAAAACCACCAATACATCACCATCAGATCGAATGAAACAACTGTTCATTAGATGTTTCCCAACTTTGGAAAGATGTTATCTCCTCTCTACACTTGGGCTTCTTGTAATCATGTGTCTGTGTCTACTACCTATTTTTTTTAAACAATTGCCCAGTTCACTGTGATTACTTCTTCCCTTCCTCCTGAGCCAATTAGCGTTGTTATTAAACTTTTAAATCTCCGTCTAAATTTGGTGATGGGTGAGTATTGGTCTTTATCAACTATTTTAAGAAAAATATATTACTATTGCCTCCTGATACAGCATTGCTTTTTCAAAAATTTCCTCATGCTCTTTTCTTCTAGGTAATGCTTTCTGAAGAATAATATCATCTTAAAGTTTTAGCTACAACTCCAAATATACAATACTTAAAACTGTACCTGTGAAAAAGGTCAGCTCCATGAACTGAAATAATGTCTAAAGAACACTGGATAAAAGCATTGAAACCCTATTTAAGAAGACCAAACTATGCTTTAGTGACTTTTTCTTCCATGTAATCTGGAAGTTGTTCCTTTGTCTATGTATGGCTGTATCTAAACACATATCCATGTTTGTTTATTTTTGTGAACTGTAGCGCACATATTTGCAATTATGATGAAGAAATTAAAGTTACAGAATAAATGGGGTAAATTTGCAAACTGTTTTCAACTTCAGTTTTTGGAATTGAGTTTTGTGCCTAGATGAGCTATGTGTGCATTCTGCCACTGAGTTACAGCCCCATCTTAAACCCCATCTCATTTATCATCAAGATGTTAAAACAAAGTATAACAGCAGATATTCTTGTGCAAAAGGCAAATATTATACCCTTTTTTGAAGTTACGAAATGTTGATTAAAAATGTCTGAGTATTAGCACTCTATATAAAGAATGAGGTAGTCTCTCCAGAACACTTAGTAGAAAATTTGCTGCAGCGTCGCTCATCATCCTGTTATTTTTCCTAATAAAAGTTAAGCTTTGAAGGGAGGGAATGAAAGGAGAAAGGTTCCAATCACATTAAAATCTCAAAAATTAAAAACAAAACACCTGGAAAGTAAACAAAATGGTTAGGAAATAATTGGTTTAGGAATTCAAAAGTATTATAAATTTTGCTATAATTTTTTTTAACTTTTTTCCCTCAATTTTACACTACATGTCATTATTGTCTCTAAATAGTACTAGTTTGGCTTGGAGATTTTATTCTGATAAATACTCACATTTCATAGAAACAGAAAAGCATCTAGTTAGTGCCTCTGTGTGTCTCTATCCTGGTAAGAAATCAAATATTATTTATAGAAGACTTGTTAAATTGTGCATGCTATTATAGAAGCTTGACTCCTTGCAGAATTAATTTAATTTTCTTTAAAATAGATTCTGTTAAGACACTCTAAATGTGTACCTATTAAGTTATTTGAGTTAGTATTCAGATGGGTTCTTACTGAGTGCTTGGGAACCTTTACAATTAACTTTATTTCCGTGAAAAGTTTGGCTTTCCAACACACGGAGTGCAATTTACATTGTTGCTGCCATAAGCTATTGGTATTTTCCCCGTTTTCCGGGCATAATGGAATAATAGTGTTTAGTCACAATGTGGTGTTTTCTAAAAGCTCATAAACTATTTCATGAATAAGATTAGCTAAGGAATTTAGTCTCATTTTATGACCATGACAGTTTAGGTGTGCAACACGAGAGCCTGTGTTTTCTGAACAGTCTCTCCAAGTGTTATTTTAGGGAAAACGAAACTCTTTCTTACAGAATCTGATATTGGGTTTCCACTAACTGCGTTAAATATCTAGTTTTAAGTTACAGCGTGGAAAATTAGGTCTATTCACCTATGTAGATATTTCATTGTGACCCAAGAAATGTTTAATGGTTATAATTATCTGGAACTGTTAGGCACAAATGATGTGATCATGACTTTTTTCTTTATTGTGGTGTAGTATGTCCCCATTTCCTCTTCTGCAGACTGTCTTTGGAGCTTGCTGTCTTCTTCCTCAAATCCCCTTTTTTCTACTTCAGTTTAGCTTTGCCAGAGCCTGGAGGAGCATGGCTGGGGACTAAGCAGAGGTGTGACACTCAATTCCAACACCAGATTTGGACACTTTTCCTTCTTTGAGGAGTCGGCAACTCAGCCACTTCTTAGGATAGAGTGTGTGTCCACGGAATGACAATTTACGCTTCCCTGTCAAGACTATTTATTTGTATTTCAACACTGACAATTTCCACCGAAATTCTTGGTCTCTAAGAAAGTCACTTTTGTCATAAAGAACTTTTAAAAGCCTAAAAAGAAAGAAACCACTGGCAGAAACACACAAACACATATACACAGACTCACAGACAAAAATGGACACTTTAAGACCACCAGAAACAATGTTTGGAATAGGTGTTCCAATTACAGTCACTTTGGTGGCTTACTAAATTAACTCCAGTTCATAAATAACAAATATATCCTAAAATCAAAGCATAGACTATTGAGAAATGATTTTTATATCACCAGGAAATTGTGTATGGGGGGATGGGGGTGAGATGAATCTTAGTATGACTAAGAAATGAAAGGTAAATTATATCTCATATGTATTATAGCTTCATATTAAGGTACATTTTCTCCTTTGAGAAAATAATGCTTTATAATTTTAAGGGTGTGGATTGTTAACACTGTCATTTTCAGTACATAATCAGCACTACGTTAAACTTTTTTATAAATTTAGAGAAACGACATGTAGGTTGAAATAGATTTTACAGATCACATGAACATTGAAAGTAAAGTTCTCCTTCCATATCCCCATCACTTTAAGTGAAAAGTGGAAATTTAATTTGTGTGCTATTGATGGTTGCCTTGGCTTCATGTTATCAGAAATTCATTGTAACTTTTCCGACCCTATTTTCCCTAGATGGTATTGTTGTTATTCAGCTGTTTATGTGCTCAACCTTAGACCTTCATCCACTCGTTGTTGTTGTTTTGTTTTGTTTTCGGTCTGTCAATGAGTGTTTTCTCACATATTAAGGAGATTGACAAGAAAGGAAAGTGCCAAAGATGAATAGCACAGGTTCTGAATTGCCATGGCAAGCCATGTGGTCATTGGGAGTCAGGTTTTTCATTTCGTTGTGTGAGTCAATGGATTTCACAATGGCATTTTACTACAGCAATGGCTTTTTTGGGTCCAGCTTCAGGCATGATGGCCTTTAGTCTGTCCCCAACACTTATTTTGTTCCTTCCTGCCTGTATCAGTTTTTTAGATGAGAAATTCTTGTTTTGATAAAAAATCTATAATACAAAGAGAGCAATCTGGGTCTAAATATCAGAGAAGTTGACAACAGCAACAACAAAAACTAACCAAGAATAGCTTACCCTTTCTGCTAATTTTAAACACACAGCTAAATGTGTAATAGCCTACTGATAATACTCACTTGTTTTTATGATATACAATTCAAAAGTTAAAAGCCGAAATGTTTTACTAACTTACCTCAAAGTACTAGATTTTAGAGTTATGGAAAATATTCTAACCTGTTATAGTTCCATTTTGTTCGAGGGGTTATGCTAAAGCATGACATTTAGCACTTTGAAGTTTTTATATGTCCTTTTATGATGTTAATATATTTATCATCATTCATTACTGTTTAATTATCCTATAACCTCAAGTGTTTGCATAGTTGTGTTATATATTGTGAATATCTCTGACACTAAATGCTGAGTTTGTAGCTTGTCATGATTAAGGTTTTTTTTTTCTTCATTTGCAATTAGGATAATGTTTCTAGACTGGTTATACAATTTTGTTTGTAGATCACATTGATTTGATTAACTGCTTTCTCCTGGAGTCTCTTTTCTCAGCATTTAGGGTCTTGCAAGATGTAGCATCCTGATATCTTTCTTTCTCCTGTTTCATCATTCAACATCAGTCTTCAATGCCTGAGTGCCGTGGAATTCATATAGTTTAGTTATTATAAGATATGCAACATATTTATATATTCTATTGTTGTGTAGGTTGTTATTTACTGAGACCTTGTGTTGGCCAGGTTCTGTTTTAGATACTATGTAATATCTGTACATGTCTTTTACCAAAGCAAATAACCTTCTTCTCTAAACCTAGACAAATCAGAGTTACCCGTGTAAGTTCTCCTTCATTGTCCATCCTATTTACTTTAAAGCCTTCAAGCTAAGGTCTTGACTCATAATATATTCAGATTCTCATGGCCTGGTTTATAAAAGAAAAACTTGAGCAGAATGAGTGTCGTTTATTTCTCATATAAAACAATGTTCATGAGTTGATTAAAAAAAAGGGAAACCATGTAAAGGAAGTGGAGTAAATGATGTTAGCAGGTAAAATACAAACGAAGAAACACAGCTGGCTAATAAATTCATGGAAAGCTGCCCAAACTCACTAGCAATCAAGGAAATGCAAATAAAAGTGAGGATATCCGCTTTTTTTCCCCTCTCTCATAAAACTGGAAAAAGAAAAAACTGTTGATACTGCCCAGCATTACTGAAATGCAAGGGAAATGAGCACATTTCTAGACAGAGATCTGGAGTGAAACTTTCCTGGAACGTACCTTGCATCACCTAGTCAAGCTTCAGCTAAAAGAGACCCGGACTTTTGGTTTGATTCAGCAGTTTGTACTTCAGTCATTTGTGTTGTGAGTTTGAAACACCAAGATGCAAAACTGTCTTTAACACTGCACAGCATTGCAGTTTGAGATAGAAAAGAGTTACAAAAGAAAAAGCTAGGTTTCCTCACCAAGAGCCATTACAAGACAAAGTAACCCATACATGAAAAGATGTCTCCAAGGCAAAACAGCTTCTTTTGTGACTTTGAGGGAAAAATAAAAGAAGCATGAAAAAAAATGAACGTTAGTCCCAGTGAAATTCAATAAACTCTGGTGTTTGCAAAGTATACAACATCGTATTATGACAGTGAGTTCAACCCCAAGGTGAATGTCTGTTCTCATTATTATGTCAAAAAGCAAGGTTGCACCAGGCGGTGGTGGCACACGCCTTTAATCCCAGCACTCGGGAGGCAGAGGCAGGCGGATCTCTGGGAGTTCGAGGCCAGCCTGGTCTACAAGAGCTAGTTCCGGGATAGGCACCAAAGCTACAGAGAAACCCTGTCTCGAAAAAACAAAACAACAACAACAAAAAAAAAGCAAGATTGCCTGCTGACAAGTTGCTATGACCCCACAGGTTTTATTTTTTTATGAGACAGAGTCTCATGTATCCTAGGCTGGCCTCAAATTCACTATGTAGCCAACATTGATCTTGAACTCTTGATCATCCTTTCTCTGTCTCCCTAATACTGGAATTACAGGTGTTCCCTGTCATGCCTGGTTTGTTTGATTCTGAGGTTGAGCACCCCACCGACTAAGCTGTATCCCAAATCTCCCCATACACTTTCAAAAAGTCTATTTTCACTTTCTTTTTCAAATTTGACACAGTTTTAAAAACATAGAGAAAAGCCAAGGAAATTAATCAAAGTCTTAATATTTGTCATTTCAGTGAGAAGGCCCTTAAAGAAATATGGGGAGACTCCACCCTTTATGTCCTTCTGATTCAGAAATAGAGCAGTTATCACTTGTAGTATTGAAATAAAAAAAAAACAAAAACCACAAAGATGTTAAAATATTAAGCTGCCTATTTTAGCATACACTGATATGGCTCTTACCCACAAGCAGGCCAGGGCAGACATCTGGAGTAGTGATTTGCATTATAAGAGGTGTCTAGTGGATATTTTAGTCTCTGTTTAATTGAAATGTATCAAGAACTCTGTATCTAGAGGTTTTCAACACCCATTAACACATCCAAAATCTACAATGTCATTATCTACATATTAACACATAATGTTTTGAGGAATATTATGTGTGGGGGTGCCTATAATGATAATTTTCTTTCTATTATTTTGGGCTATTCAGTCAAAGTGAGTTGAACAGAGATTGTAGCAGCCACAGCACACCCATTTCTGTTGTATCTTTTCATTCTTAAGAAGGGTGAGCTGGCCAAGGTGGAAAGACAAGTATAAATTCATTCACTCAGCTATCCCAAGGCTTATTGCCTGCTAAGTTTTGTGGGAACCTCAAGGGCTTCTTCACTGGTATTTTGCTTAAAACAGATTTTAGATCTACAGATAATAAGTGAATCACCAATTCCATGATATGTAGAAGGCAGAGGCTCTATAGATTGTACAAGGATAACCTGGTACAAACCTCAAATAGATCCAAAAGGAGGGCCACAGAATTCTGCTACCTATAAAACATACAGGGAAAATGTGTCGAGATGTGTGCCTTCAGCTTCTGAGGAGATGAAGATGTCAGATTCTTACCTTGTGAATAAATGACAAAGAGTGCTTTCTGACCCCTTGAGATTGTTAAGAAGCTACCTCACCCCTCACCCCACTTATCTATCACGCACCATTAATCATGACATAGTACATTTTGATCTAGTTAACAAAGAAAAAAAAAACTTTCATTTTTTAGTTCTCATTTGCTAATAAAATTACCTAAGGGCTTTCACTTTCAGGTATTTTCTAAGCAAGAATTAGAGGAGTGAGACTTTACGGTAAGCTCCTCTTGCACAACAAATTATGCAAGTAGCTGTTTAAAAAGAACTTGCACTGAAGAGGCATGTCTGTATGTGTGCGGCCTCTGTGGGAATTAGTGGTTACTGCTGCTGATGCTGCAGTTTCTGTTATACCTGAATTTGAATCATTGCTTTCCTGTCAGATGGTGTAAACAGAGTTATCTAAACATAATAAGCATCCGTTTCTGTGTCTGCAAATTAGGATACCAATAATCTACTTCTACTTTGTTATGGGAAATGAATAGTTATCAACTGGTTCCAGCCCAGGCTTGGTGTCTGTGCTGCCAGGAGCTGGTGGCTTGGCATTCTATTGTCACATAACAGAACTATTGGTAATGAGTCACGACTGCGAAGGGTAAAGCTATGATTCTGGCTCCAGGAATGTTTTTCCCCAAACTGTCCTTTCATTCTCATTAGAAGATAAAAGAGCATATAATGAAGCAATTTAGAGAGTGTACAACCCCATATCAGGGCCGGTTCTTCACAGGGGATAAAAAGACCTTTAGGTAAAGAATTCCCATCAGATTTCTAGCAATAAAAGAGAAGCATTCTTCAAAACACTGGTGTGTTTTCATTTAATGATGCGCTCTTTGGGAAGATGGTCCATTTTTCTGTGTATTCATCGTAGTTCTAAAACTGTGAGTTTGGATGAAAAGCATGTAGTCCTCGCCTTGTTCTTACATCAGAAGAAGTTTTCCTTTTGTCCATTTTATGCTTGTTTCTAAGGACTTAAAATGAAAGCTTTGTTTCTGCAATAACGGCTTAGTGGAAGCTTACATTGTTGATCCCCTCAGTAGATGCAATGTAATCCACTTTGGTAATGTGAATTTTGAAAGCAATCATAGGCCTCTGCCATTAACCCTTCTCTGCTAATGATAATACTCCTTGAAAACTACAAAGGAACTGGGGCCCTAGCTCCGCATTAGACTTGGAGCACACTTAGCTGAATTTGCATTTCTTATTTTAGCAGCGGTGAATTGCTGAGCATATGTTGAACCTCATCAATACCCAAAGCAGAATAGGTGATTGTGAATCTAATGTTCAAGTGCGAGCATTCAAACACAAACATGGCAAACTAGAAGAAAATAATGATGAAACGAATCAAAAGTGCTTTCCCTTCCAAAATTCCCAGTGAATGCGCTTTGGCTGCTGTTGTTTTCTTGCAATATTTTTTAAATTGACCTGTTGCTTTCTTGGTTCATTGTAGTGCAAATGTCTCAAATAAAGCTGTACATGAGTCATTTTTTTCCTCCTCAGGCTACTTAGATAATAGCTCACTTTGAACACAAGGGGAGGGTGGAACCTATTGAATGCTTCCTGCAGAAAGGCTTCAGGGGTTTGCACGGCAGCTTGATGTAGTTCTTTAGGAGAAAGAAATGGTAAATTAGCTGAAAGGAATTTTATTCTATGACATATTTTCAAACTAACATTGAGAACACATTTCCACTTCGCGTTTAGATTCTCCATTGGGGACTTAGAAAAGGTTTCCTGCGTTTGGTAAAGTTACATGCGTGGTCGACAGCTAAGTTAAGATGTTCTTTGGGGATTTGTAGACGTTGAAGGCTTTGCTTAAACTAGAGAGATCTTTGCTGCAATTCATACTGAAGCTGCAGTACTATATGCCTTCAGGGCTGTGGATTTAATAAACAAAAGATCTGTCACCAAGCTCCGCTCACAGTAGGGGGTAGATGTAATTATATACTTTAAAGGGGGGGAAGAGTGTTGTTATTATTTTACATTTATTGAGTGCCAACATTTTGCAATGTGCTGTACCTAACGTAGAATTAGACATAGTCCTTGCCCAGTGGACTATCTATCTCAATTGGACACAATCTAAATATTTCTCTTAAAAAGTACTTGTGTTTTTAAATTTGTTTCATAATGCCCCGCACCATTATAGAAGTATTGCTGGGTCTGCACGTGTGAGCAGACCTCTAAAGGCATTCAGAGACAAGATGTAAATGTTAGACTACATACTGCCCATGTTCTCGAAGTGCTTTGCTTGAAAATTATATATTCAGCTTATAATATTGCGATTTAAATTTGGAATGTGATAGATACAGCATTTTAGTTTTCACTTTAAAGGAAAGCAGTTAGCAATAGTTATATTATGTGAATAGGTCTAAATGATATTTATTTGTGTTCTTTAAAGTTGATTTTAATCTGAGTAGAATTCTTTCAGGGTCAGGATAGTTTCTGAGAAATTCTCTTGCTCTTAATGGGTACTCAATACGAAATTTCTAACGTTGCCAAAGTAATAAATTTATAGAAGGATTTCTTCATCTTCTCAGGACTTGACTCAGCTTTTATAGACTCTGTCCAGGCAGTGCTCTGCTGACTTTGGAACAACAACAACAAGAACAAAAACAACAACAACAACACACACACACACACACAAAGTGAAAAAAACACAGCAACAATAAATTCCCAAAGCCAGAAAACGTTCCTGGGAATATCTTTGAAGAAGTCAGGCTTGGGACATCTTTCTTTTGTAATGAAGATGTTTCTTGTCTCTCAGCAAGGCACAGACATAACGACACAGTGGGTCCTGGAGAGCTGTGAGAGAACTTAGAGCTGTCTCGATCCCCACCAGTGATCAAAGGGCCTTCCCATACTGCAGGCTGGTTTCTAGGGATGTGGTCACCGGGTACTCTAGTTGGCTTATGGTCTGTTGTGGAGACACACAATCCCCCTTGACTGTGTTATAAATGGGGTGTTGTTAGGGGGAAACGTGTGGCTACAGAAAGAGACTATGTCAGCTATACTATTGATGTGTTTTGCCTGTATCCAGATGTTATTTTCTACATTCTCTGAGGTATGCAGGGCTCTAGTGTGCTCGCTCCTTCAGCTCCATTGTGATCTTCCACAGTGCACCTCAATTGTGTTTGCAAGACTGGAGCTACTCACTCAGTAAGCAATAAGGAGGATCCCGATGTCACAATGTGCTCACCAGGCCAATTTGAGTCTTTTACAACCTCCTGTCCGCTGGGCAACCTAGTCAATTTACTCAACTTCTCTGAGTGTCAAGCTCCTTTGATATAAAATAAGAAAAATCTTTAGACTAAACTGGTAGAATTTGAGTGAACATTTATCTTATCTATTTAACATACACTGAATATAACATGACAACTAATATTCTTCTTGTTATTATAAATGATTGCTTTATAATGGTTTAGCCAAGTGTGGCTATTAAAAGTTCCCCTGAATAATATTGTTTTGTTTTGATTTACAACATGAAGTACTGCTACTTCAAATCCATTTAATAAGACATTATCTTTATGATCTGCCAGTATTATACATGGAAAGCTTAAGAAATATTGATCCCCTCTTTTGTTCTGTTTGTTTGCACTCTAGATAGGGAATCAGAAGCGGAACTCTATAAATTGAACTAGTTCTGAGCTATCCCTCAGCACAGGATGGTGCTTTTTTAAATATAATTTTTCTTTTTGATTTGAGATTACAATATAATTACATCATTTCCTTTTTGCCTTCCTCCCTATAAGCACTCCCATGCACCCTCCTTTGCTTGCTTTCAAATCATGGCCTCTTTTTTATTAGTTGTTGTTACATGTGCACATACAGGTATATTCCTGGATTTAATGTGCTTATTCTGTATAATGTTACTTGTATGTATGGTTTCATGGCTGCCTATTTGGTATTGACCGTCTAGGGAAGACTGTTTCTACTGCTCTCAGCTGTCCTTATTGCTTGTAGTTCTTTGTGTAGGCTTGAGAGCTCCTGGGATTTCCTACATTAACTTGGCTTATCTGTTGTTGCTGTTCAGGTCATGGCAGTCAGGTTGTGAGACTTCATTGAGGTGGCTTACGTGTGTTCTGACTTAATTCTCTATACTTATTCTGCCTGCTTTTCCAATTCCCACTTTGTCTCTACTTGCCCTTTAATCTAACCAAACTCTAATATTTGTTATTTAAATTTTTTCCAATCTTGTGCATGCTTATGATTCCAGGTTCTGCTATTGTTCTTCATCTCTCTGCTCAATATTCTCTTGTTCCCTTTCTCCTCCTTTGCTCACTGAATGTTCTTTGTCCTGGCTGTTGGATAAGACTGCTTTTCCAAATTTACTGGTCACTTGCTTGTTGCTAAACCCAATGACCATCAACAGCATGCCTTCTCCAGCTCCAGTATTTCTCTTGTCTTGCCTTCATGGGACCTATTCTTCAACTTTTTTTTTAATTTAATAGAAGTATATCCCTATGTGCTTTTTGATTCCTTTCAGTTTCTCCTCATAATTTTCAAGGTCAAGCTTTAAATTATATACATGCTATAAAGATCTGCATACTTTTCTCCACGTTGTATCCCGACTTTAGCTCATTTAATTCCCATGCTGAGACCGATATTGTCCTCCCTTTTGTCGGGGATGGCAAGGGTGGGTGGCACATCCACTCATCTCCACTTGGTTTTCTTGTTCCTGTTAAAGATCTGAATTTCTCTGAAGAGGAACCTTTAGACCAAGCAGTTAGGAATTTGAAAGTCAGTTGATATCATGTCTTTTTTCTTCTCTGTCACTTCCTTCCCTCCCTTATACATACACTTCATCATTCTTTCATTTTTTGACTCTGTAGATAGCAACTCCAATACCACATCATTTTTAGTTTTGAGAAAATAAAAATTTAAAAAAAAATGTAAACTCAAATTGGGGTGATGGATCCCAGTGACTAGATTCTGTCCCCATAACCAAGAGAACTAATCATGAGCTGACTACTTCCTGTTGATTCACATATCTTACTACTTTATTTCAGATGCTCCCAACTCATTTTAGAATTTCATACACACATGCATATATATATATATATGTATATACATATATATATGCCTCTGTGAATTGAGTGCCCTTATTATTTATATACACAGATACACACATATACATACACGCACATACATGCATGCATATATACATACATATTGCTTTATTTTCCCTTTTTCTCCTCTAGTCAAAATATCTACCAAATCTTTCTGTGAGCTACTTTAATCTTTATTATCTTGTTTCAGTTTTTAGTAGCTTGATGCTTTTGAAAGTACATTGTAGTGATGAGGCGAACAGGCCTGCTTTTCGTCCCACCCGGCTCCCACAAGGCTAGATTTACACCCGAAATAACAACACACAAATTGTATTCTTTTAAACACTGCTTGGCCCATAAGTTCTAGTCTCTTACTGGCTAGCTCTCACATCTTGATTAACCCATTTCTATTAATGTGTGTAGTAACAAATAGACAGATGACCCTCCTCCATCAGTACAGTGACTTTCAAACATGCCTATATGTATTGCAGCATGAGTATTGCCAGGGATTTTAGAGGAGCAGGTCTTCAGGCTCCATCTGAAGCCTGTAAGGAAGACTTCAGGGATGGTCCTCAATGCAGTTTGTGTAAGCGCTAACAGGAACTGAGAAGCTGGAAGAACTGTGGTCTTTACTTGTGCTAATCAGAATTTTCTCCTTTACTATTTTCTTGAATTTCTCTTCAGTAAATTCATCATCATCATCATCATCATCATCATCATCATCATCATCATCATTTATTCCCTGCATGCATGGGCAGCCTGATTGTGGCAGTTCTCTAGTTGTTCCTATCCTGGGCAGTTCTAGATTCTTGTGTTATTGTCGTATCCAAAGGTCCACAGTCTTCCTTTATGCTGTCTATCCAACGATTTTTGGGCCTTCTTCTTTGCCATATTCTGTGTACTCCTCCAAGCAGTGCTATCTTTGGGTATCTGCCATCATTCATTCTCATAACATAGCTGAAGTATCTCTAGTGCCATTGCCATATCCTGTAGTTTACTTCCTTCTGTAGATGGAGATGTTTCTTAATGTTGTCATAAAGATATTATCGTCTTCATGTGACACCTAAGCTCATCACAGGAAAACCAGAAAGATTAGATTATAGGCTGAATTAGGTTATGCCACTTGAATAATTGTGATATGACTGTCTGTTTTGAATTTTTCTTCTTCACTTCTTCCCACATGCCTTGTACTGTATATGTCTGATATAATATGGTCAGTTTTTACCTACTGAATCATTTAATAGATTTCCTAAATATTATTAAATTGGAATTTTATAATATGATCCTGAAGGCATAATGGAAGACCTATGGTTAATGTCAACTAAAATCTTGCTAGGCAAAAACATTAAACATTTAATGAGATGAACACATAATAACACTGGTAGCAGCTGTAGAGACAGACAGACAGAGAGGGAGAGACAGATTAAGAGTTTACGGGTAGAGAACTGGAACTGGATTTGTTCTAGGGTTGGTTCCTCACCACAGCTCAAAGAGACCAGATAGTGCATCAAATCAAAAGGTGCTTAGACTATTTGGAGTGGAATTTCCAGCATCATAATTTTGGGCTAATGTCTCCAGCTTTGGTTGCTTCCATGAATCCTGAGAATTATGCCAGTCTTGTTGAGCTGGAACTGAGTTTTGATGTGCTATTGCTTATTTAGTTCCTATCCCTTCATGCCTTGCATGGATTTTTAAAAAGGGGGAAGTGATTATGGGCTCTTAGTTTCAATGATCCTAAAAAAATAGCAAAAAAGTGCAACTAAAGGGCAAAAGCTGCAAGGCCTCATGATGCCTGCAGATGGAACCAGGAGTTTAAATACCATAGGGATTTACACCAGGCAGTCTTTTTTATTTGTCTCTCCACTTCCTCCTACTCTCTTCCCTTTTCTCACACTCTGTGTATTAGAGGGATTCAGCCATTGAGACAAAATACCACATAACTATGAAAGAGAAAAAGCTCATTTGTGTTTTGTTTTCAGAGATTGTAGTTCATGGTTGCTTCGGAGGGCATCAAATTTATCTTAATTCTTTTTATGGGAACAACTTCAACTTAGGAAGAGTGTCTCAGAATGATGCTCTGAGAAACAGGAATCTTGTAGGCAGGTTGTTATCTGATATGATTGCCTATAGCCAGTGACATAAGCTTGGAAGCACAAACTTAACCACTGGATCCTAGAGAAACCAGAGACAGAAAGAGAGACGTGGGGAGAGGAAAAGGAGAAGGAATGGAAAAGTAGTGCAAACAGAAAGAAAGAAAACAAAGAAATGTCTCATTTGGGTCTCAGTAAATGTCCTCCTAAGGTATTATACGCTTGTTCATCCTTTCCCATTTCTACTTAAGATCACCATGATGGAACATGTTGACACAGCAGGTTAAAAGCTGTCTGTCTCCACTCCAGCCAGTCATGCATCACTAAGTTTCTCAGAGGTTTCATTTTAGACGCCAAGCCTAGCTGAAACACTTGATTTTTTTTTTACTTTGAAAGATAACATTGCTTCTTGTTATAGTATCTTGCATTTAAAATGTCAGTAAAAGTCACTTTGAGTTCAAAGCTGGAACTAGTGACCTTCCTCTTATTTTCCTAGAGTTTTCTCGGTAAATATCTGTTTCAAGGTGGAATAAAGAAAGGAATGAATGAAAGCTACCTTATTTAGCTTTGCTTTGGCCTCCAGAAATTCAGTGTTCCACTTGCATTCAAATGTTCCTGGTTTATGTTAGCTTACTCTCACTTACAACTAACTGTTCTTTTTCCAGTTTTCCCCTATCTGTGCCCTTTAAAAGTCTGTTTAGGAAGTAGCTGCCGTATAAATAGCTTTAAAAATAAACTGCTTATTCTGACATTTACAGTTGTAAGGATATTTCCATTTTAGGGATGATTCAATTTGTAAGAAAAGTTATTAGCAGCGTGTCTAAAATATGCTTAGATAATTTTGACTGTCACACATCCCTTCGGGCTAGCATTTCTTATTTGGTTGTTTTTCTTTCTAATCAGAAAATATTTCTGACTGCCCAAATATGTCTGATTTAGGCTGAGTTTATTTATGAAGTAGATCTTTTGAAGGATGGTTAACACCCGTAAACCCTGTCTTAAGTCCTAACATTTGACACACTGTGTTCATTCTGTTATGGATACTTGCACTCCAGACAGAAGGCTGTCTGCCTCACTCCTTTACAACTTTGAAATTTTATTCATTATTCTTTAGGATTCCACTATATTTAGGTTTGTTCATTTGTTCCTTTGTTTTTGCTTTTCAATGATTCTCATTTTAGCTTGTCTTTCAAAACCAGGCTGAAGTCTAATTACTTTGGTCAGAGGTACATAATGAACTCTAAGTGACTCTTACTGTAACTCTCCTTGGGATTCTTTACTAAATTTTTATGTTATTAATTTCCTCTTATTTATGTGTCATGTTGAATGCATACTGAAGGGCGATTCCTTTTCCTTTAAGTACTGAAATGAGTTTTGGCTTTTTAGTTGGAAGATTTGACAGTGATTTCCGAGATTGTATCTATTTTACCTTTTATTATTCTCCCCAGTTCATAGAATTCAGTGTTCTGTATGGTGAAGGAATGCTTGTTAAATATTATTGGCTCCTAGGTTCTTGGTTAAAGCATAGAACATCGATTATATTTGCCTAAACAGACGTTTTATTAGGGCAAAATATGGCAGTTGTCCCTGGACCATATTAACTTCATTTTAAAAATAAGTGAAACCGCGCTTTGGATGGAGCTGTGTGTCACACCATCCCAAGCAACAGGTTTCTCAGTGAGGCTTTGTTTCTCCTCCCATTATTCATATTCATTCCAGATCGATTGAGGCATATGGCTTTAATTATCAAGTAGAGGCTGAGGCCATGCAGAGCTACAGTCTTCCCCCCGACTTTTCTAATGAAGCTCGTTCCTAGCAGCAACGTGTGCCAGATTATTGTATTGCATTATGACATTAAACATGAACCAGCAGAGGTCTGGCTAATTGGGAAAGATGCCTTTCTCTCGCTAACTGCTTGTTTATTTTCTGGGAAGCTAATTTGCTTTGGTTAGAAAATGAAACCTCATAATCCACTATAAATGAGTTTGGTCATATAATATTCATAGCTAGGCTAGGGGAAATCCTATAAATAAATAAACAAAAATACTAAGAGAAATTATTTAACAAAATGACTAAATGTGGCTTTGTTGCTGTTATATGCAGCCTATGAAACTCGAATTAACACTGACTATGTGTTTTCCTTCCTTCTTTAATGAATCAGCAAACATTATTTGTAATTTCTTGATTAATTATTCAAAGACAAGTACTTGCTTAAAAAGCTTTAATATTAAAACTGGTTTCTTTCCTTTCACTAGAGAATAAGTAAAACTTTATTGTGTTATGTTTAAAAAATAAAGTAAAAAATTATAAACAATTTAAATAATATACTTTCCAAGATTTGCACTTTGTGCATATAAAGTTCTCTAAGGATTTATTTTTAATCATGTGTGTATGCGTGGGCTTGAGCATGTTTGAGTGTGGGTGCCACCTGAGGCAAGAAGAAGGCAACAGATCCCCTGGAGCGGGAGTTACTCACTAATGATTGTGGGCTGCTCAGTGTGGATAATGGCAACTGAATTTGAGAGCATTGCAAGAGTAGTAGAGTCTCTTAGCTTCTGAGCCTTTAATGTCTCCAATTCCATACATCAAAATAGTATAGAAACCATCTGAAACCATGTAGTGTAAACAGAGACAGCTTGTTCAGTACCCACATATTTACGCAGAAACTGTATTAATTCCAACACTGTTTGGCCAATAGCTTAGGCATATTCCTAACTATTACATCTTAAATTAACCCATTTCTGTTAATCTGTGTATCACCATGAGGATGTGACCTACCGGTAAAATTTGGCATCTTTCTCCTTTGTCAGCTACATGGCATCTCTTTGACTCTGTCCTTTCTCTCTCTCTCTCTCTCTCTCTCTCTCTCTCTCTCTCTCTCTCTCTCTCTCTCTCTCCATCTCTGTTTGGATTTCATGCCTGTCTTTACTAAGCCATTTGCTGAAACAGCTTTATTCATTATCCAATAAAAGAAACACATATACAGTCAGATATCCTACATCATCTCCTCTTTCTGTCTAAATAAAAAGATAATGTTTTTAACTTTAACATAGCAAATTACATATAATTCAACAGTTATCAAGCAAGAATTACAGTTAAAATACTTCTTTGTGAATCTAGAGCTTCATATATAATTTATCTTTTATCATAATTAAGGAAAACTATAACTATCTAGTCTTCAATTCCATCAGAGATTCCAGAACAATATAATAGTACCTGTATAAACAGGAAGTGCATTGTAAGTAACTTCTAAAGTTCTTGAAATGACAGAGACATATTGCTCTCTGGACAGTCACCTAAAGTTCTCCTGTAATGTTGGAGCATCCATCTTTAGCTTACAGACCCATAATATCTGGCAGAGTTTTCCATGAAACAGGAAATTTTAAAGACTGTTTTGCTTATATTGTCAGTTCTTAAGTAATTTTCTTCTGTGTCCTACAGAATGTCTGGCAGACTCTTTCATGAAACAGGAACCATGAAGGACTGTCTCACCTTCTTTAGGCAAAGTTCAGCAGTTATTTTTCTGAGGGTCCTGCATATCCAGTTCATACAGCATACCATCAAGCAGTCCAGGCAAGAGCAATTTCTTGCCCAAACAGCTAGCATTGTCACATTGACGGCAAATTCCATAGCAAGTTTCTTCAGTGCCCATTAACCTCTCTGAAGTAATTGGTACTGTCAGAAGGAGCCATGTCTCACTGTTGAGAAAAGTCTAAGTTTTTAAAATATTTTACATACCGTATTCTGTATGTCTTTGAAAGAATTGAAGAATATTTCTCCATCAGAAATATATTTTATATATCCAGAAAACCTAACTAACATGACTACAGTTTGGCTGTCATAGATGACTATCTATTAATCTGTATTTTTAAATTATACACTATATTGTCTGTGTCTATACCATCTTTATGTGACTTATTTTTTTCCTTCTTTAATCTATGATTATCTGTACTCTTTTTTATTACTTTTACTGTCTCTTTAAAGACTTTGGTTTATTTTTAAAAGCATTTACTTCTTTTTTATAACTATCTTTGTTTTCTTCTATCTCCCAAGCCTACATGCATTTTTTAAACATATTATTTCTCGTTTAGAGATCTTTTATGTCTGAATCTGTCCTATTGTGTATCTGAAATCCTTATCTGGCAAGGAGTATTTTAAAATGATACACAGTGTGCTCATGGCAGCACTAGTTGCTGGCTATGCCTCTCTTGACCATTCAATATAGCAGAGGTACCTTCACTGTCTCTGTGAACCACACTCACTGCCTCAGCTTGAGGGACACAATGGGTCTGTGTGACCATTAAGCAACTTGTAGCACTTTGCTCACAAACCCCATTTAAATAGTCTGAGGCTGAAACTCCCGAAAAAGACGGAGCTGTTCCTGCTGCCAATACAAACCAGGAAGCTGTGTGTGTGTGTGAGTGTTCCTGTGTGTGTGTGCGTGTGTTTTCCTGTGGGTCTGTCTGTCTGTGTGTTGCAGAGAGAATGAGAAAACAGAAAACAGAATAAAGACTTCTATACGGTTGGATTAACTGATTCATGGTGATGTCATTAAAGCTCTGGAAGTAGATGAGAGTAAGTCATGTTGAATTCCTGATTATCTCCAGGGACCTGGTAGACAAAAGGGAGCTTAGCCGTTAGACGAGTAGTAAAGGTTGGAAATACTCAATCATGCATTTCTTCATTCAGAAAGTAGTACTGGTTGTTAACTGTACCTCCAGTTTCATAGACAGTATTAATAAAGGGAGTATAAAGAAGAAAAGAAAGGGACTATTTCCTAATTTATAATCCCTCAAGGAGACATACTTGTAAAAACACTACAGTAAAGTTAAAAGATTTCTAATAAACAATTTATGAAAAAAGAATTCAATTAAGGCATGTGGAAGTCTTGTTAGAATAATTATGATTTTCTTTAGTTTTAAACAACAGAATTATACCTCGTTTTTAGAATAGATAATTGCTTTAACGGTAACACATTTAAAGTATATTTATTGAACAGAAGAAGCAGCAACTTGTTTTGTCTAGAACACATCACAGTAGAGGCTGCTTTTGTCAAGGATTGATGAACAGTACTGAAAGTATGAGCATTTGAGTGAAACTGCGTGTCAAGTCTGTGTTCTATACCAATCAAGCCTGGATGTAACGGAAGGGAGAAGTTACAGAGTTCAGTCTGCAAAGTGCTTACCTGCAATCTCAGGGACTTGAATATAACCCCTAGAATCCACATTAAATATGAATATCAGACAAGGTGAGGACCTGCCATCCAAATGTTGGGGAGGAGAGGCACAAAATTCTCAGTGCTTTTTGTCTAGTCTGTCTAGATCACTGGTTTTCAACCTTTCTAATGCATTATTCTCATACTGTGATGGTCTCCAAGAAAATAAAATTTTTTGTTGCTACTTCATTAAGGTAATTTTGCTACTGTTATGAATCATAATGTAAATATCTGAAATGCAGGATATCTGACAGGCAGGTCCATGAATGGATCATTTGACCTCTGAAGGGGTTGTGACCCACCAGTTGAAACCGTCTGGTCTATATTCCTGTCTTAGCTCCAAGTTCAACAGGAGACTTTTTTTTTCTCAAAAAGTTAAGTGATTGAGGAAGTATCACAATTGATAGTGTTAACCTGTGGTTTGCACACAGAGAGGAAACACAAATGTACAAACAAACAAAAATGAAAAGTGATATTGTATAGCGCTCCCTAGTGCGGCCTCATTTATGGCAAATGCCTTTCTGCTTCCTCTTGTACTCTGAGCTGACATGATCAGGTGAGCACAAAACAATGCTTGATATTTACATGTGCACATGTGCACTGAGGATAATCAGACAAGAGCTAACGATTTGCCTCTGATAGATTTCACTTTCTAATTGCATTAGTGGATGGTTCCGTTTTTTTACCAAATACTCACCATCCTGATAAATATAGTCAGCTTTCCTAAGGGTCTTTACTTGCTGCTATCTTTGTTTTATCAGATTTTATGAGTAGGGAGTATCCTATAAAAGATTTACAGCTCAAGTGACCCTTGCAAGTCCCACTGTGGGTGGGATACCTTGGACAGGCAGGGTACCATGGGGATGGAGATTGAGTGTGAAGTTTTATTAGTGGGGGCTGTGGAGGGGAGAAAGGGAGAGACAGAGAGAAACAGGGAAGGACAGAGGGAGCACCGAGACAGAGAGTTACCACTTCCAAATTAAAGGGGGAGAGAGGGAAGAGAGCCTATACCAGTTTGGCTTGGCAGGAAGGGAATGATTGAGAATGGGCAGAACTTGTCTCTTAAAGGGACAGGCTATTGTCTGGATTTCTCCTAACAGGTGATAAAGAAGGCCAACATAATCCTACATTTGCTTTTTTTTTCTATTTTTATTTTATTTTCCATTGTTTTGTGTCCCTCATTTAATGACAACATTGCTTTCTAGTTTTTCACTTTAAAGCACCTAGGAATCATGAAGTATTATATATTCTATAATTACATGTTCTTACTAGATAATTATTAGTCTTTATTAGTATTAAATATAATTTCTCATGCTTTAAGGATTTCTTCTATTTGGCAAGCATATTTTCATTTTCTCAAATATAGTGATGAGAGAACAACCTACTGAAGAATATTTTTACTAAAATATGAAGCATTTAGAAGTTAAGTTACCAAGTCATGACTTTGTAGAGTTAGAATTTTCTAGATCATGCAATCCAGCATTCCACAAAGAAGAGTTCTGGTTTTTGTTTGTTTTTGTTTTGTGTAAATAGATCTTACAATGTAACTCTGACTGTAGTGACATGCACTATGTAGTCCAGGCTAGCCTGAAACTCAGAGACCCACTTACCTTTGTTTTCCAAGGGCTGGGATTAAAGATATGTACCACCATGCACAGCTAAGAAGTCTCAACATAGGCGGTATCAAATGTGAGGGATGAGACTGATTCCCTTGCATATAGGAAAATCTGTTTACCAACTGGAGCTGCCTTGAAAGCACATAAAAGGAATTTAACAAAAAGATAAATAAAAAAAATATAATCAACTTATCCTAGACTGTTATATTCCTATAGAAGGGAGCTTAGCTCTGCACTGAGAGTTAATACATGAAGTGGTGATATAGAGTGCGTGTGCTTTTCCACAGCTGGATGATTTGAGACAATGTTTGCTGCATTGTTCTCTAGTCCTCTTGGGATACTTTTATTTGCTCATGTTTTAAATAGAATCTCAGAACATGGCAGGCTAGTCTTAAGTTCCTGGTCTAAGATTCAACTAATCCTCTTACTGCTACTATCGTTTCCCAAATAACCAAAGGAGCGTGCTACCATAGCTAGCTTAGTACTCAGATTTTCCAAGAATGACCTGTCAATAATTTTTTCAAAAACTGAATGTCAGACTTTAATTATTATATTTTGTTATGTATAAAGTGTTTTGTCTGCACATATGTTTTCATGACAGAAAAAGGGCACAAAATTTCATTATAGATGGTTGTGAATCACCATATAGTAGTAGCTCAAGACCTCTGAAAGAGCAACCAGTGCTCTTAACCACTGAGCCATCTCTCCAGCCCACTCAGTAAAATTTTTAATGTGAGTTTTCATATGTTCTCATAATAAATGACTTTATAGAGGGAACAAAACTCATGATGGCAGGAAGAAGAGATAATACTGGGTTTCAAGTTTATCTTAGATCTGATGTTAGGAAATGGTAACACCCAAATTTCAAAGGTTATGAATTGTTTTGTATCAAGCATAAAAGCTTGTCCCTATCCAAGGAAATAACTAACAATCTCAAGGTAAAACAAAAACTGTACTTGCAGATCACACATATGATTAGGAGTTAATATCACTCATTTATAATGAGTTACTACAACTCAAAGGTGAGAAAACAAGAGTACAGCTGAACTATGGGCAAAGCACCTGAACACATGCTTCTTAGAGTAGGAAGAGAAATAAATATCCAATAGAGTCACAAAGATAGATTCACCATGACTAAGAATTCAGGTTTTATTAATTAATTATTAATACTTACCATCTCTGCAGAGGCCAGAACAGGGTGTCAGCCAGTCTAAAGCTAAGGTTACAACACTCATGAGTTTTCTGATGTGGACATTGACAAGAGATCCTCTAGAAGAGAAAGTCATGCTTTAGCCTCTGAGTAATCTCTCATCCCCATGTCCCCACCCCAAGACTCTTTTTGAAACAAGTGCTAATATAGTCCAGACTGACTTCAACTGAGTGTGAAGACAAGAATGACCTTGCAAAGCCTTAATCCTAGTACCTCTGCTTCTCAAGCACTTAAGTTACAGGAGTTGTTTAAAGTCTTGGGCTCAATTTTTTAAAAGTGTGTGTGTGTGTGTGTGTGTGTGTGTATTAGTGTGACTACATGTGTGCACATGTACAGGTGTGCAAGTGTGTGTATGTGTACTAGCATGATCTCATGTGTGCATGTATTGGTGTGCAAGTGTGTGCGTGTATAAGTAAACATGAATATTTTTACAGGGGTCCTAAGCCAGCTTTCCAGGTTGGATTTTCTACCTTTTTGAGAGAGCATCTCATACCTACATATGCTACATTAACTGGTTCATGAGTTTCTTGGAATACTGCAATCATGGCCTCCCATCTTGCTATAAAACTACTGGTATTATACACCCATGCTATAATGATAGACTTCACATTGGTTTGGGGATTGGACCTTGGTTCTTCGTGTGTATACAACAAGTGTTTTACTCACTGACCACAATATATTCAGCCCAAGTTCAGTCTTTTAGCTTAGCCCATTAATTGTGCCAGTCATTCAGTTTTGTATATCTAGCAGTTTTGATCAAGAAAATGCTCTCCTGGATATGCAGAGAGAGGGGAGAAGAAGGAAGGGAGGGAGGAATAGAAACGTGGAGGAAAAAATAAGGAACCCTGTCAGTAATCTTAGTTATAGAAAGAATTTTACCTTAAGTTGTAAATTAGGTGCCTTGCCACCCCATTAAAATAAAAAAAAATCATCAAAGAAACTGAATGGAGAATAATATTAAAATTCTGGTGCAGAGGTTCATAAGTCTGAATTTAATGTTTCATTTGCAAGGACTGTCTAAATGTAGAGAAACCAAATCTGAAAAATCCTGAGTGAAAGGAAGCAAGCTGAGAAGGCAGTGTTGATTTGAATGTGAAACACTGCCCACTGGCTCATGATTTCAAAGTCTCTTTTCCAGTGAGCAGCAGTATTTGGAGAAGATGTAGAACCTTTGAGAGGTGAGGTCCACCTGGTAGAAATACATTTCTAGATATAGAACTCTGAAGATGGTACCTCTCATGTCTTACTTTTTGTTGGGGATGATGGGAACAGCCTCTTCTGTATGTGCGCTATCCTGGGAACGAAGATGCTACACTCGCTTTCCTGACTGAAGCCCCTTGAAACTGTGAGCCAAAGTACATTATTTCCTTCCTTTAGGTGTTCCTGCCAGGGGCACTAGTCACAGTGGCATAGAAGTAGCTAATACAGTTGGGAAGTGTTTAAAAGTTTATCGGTAGCACATCTTATAGATGGACTATACTGGAAAACTAAACCTTAGGTAATGAATATATTAGCTACAATATTTTCAATGACCATTATTTGACAAAAAGCAATTAAAAGGATGAGAAGCTTACTTGGGCTCGTGATTTCAGGGGACGTAGTCTATCCTGTTGGGAAGACATCTTAGCAGGAGTGAGCTGTGGGTATGGCAGGAGATTGGAAGGGGTGGTTGTTTACATCTTGGTAGTCAGAAAGTAGATACAGATGAATGCTCAGCTGGATCTTTTTCCTCTCCTCCCCAACCCCCTCTCTTTTTAGTTAGGGACCACCGCGCAAGGGTACTTCTTACCCACTCCTTTCATATTCTACTGAAATGGCTGCAGAGAACCACCAAAGGTGTGCTTCTTTAATTTTCTAGTTGTTTAGAAAATTGTCTTTCAGTCCAATAAAGCTGACAGTTGAAGTTGCCAATCACGGGGAACTTGTGGTACTCACATAAAAAGGATAAAGAAGAAGTTGGAATGGAGCCTGAATACTGGGAAAGAAGGCAAACAGGCCCTTTAGTGTGCTTAAGGAATGCCAATCTTTAATTTTAAGAGTAGACATTGAGTCTATATAGAGAAAAATAAAATAGTGGCTTTATATATAAAGAATGTGTGAGAAATCTGACACTATGTAATTTATTACCATTATTGTGATGTGAATTAATGTATTTTAAGTGTTAGAGAGCTTTTCTAAAGAAATGGAGGAAAGAAAGAAACATGATTAATTATTCACAGTTTGGATTTACAAGACTGCCAGCCCCCATATTATTCTTGGGTAAAGCACTGAACAATTCAGGAGACTTCCTGTTTCTTGGGAAAGAATTTTGTGACAGCTCAGTTACACCAGGGTGGGACAGTCAAACTCTGACCCTCTACTCTCCAAAAGCTCAATAGCTTGAAAATTTATACATAACTGACTTATAGATTGGGAAAACATTTGTTTTAGGATTGCTACGTGGTAGTAACACTAATATGGAATTACTAGTAAGGTAACATTTTGAAGGACTGATTATATACCAGAGATACTGTATCTCTAAAACTTTTAGATCTAGACTTTAAGCCTAGGCTTTCAGTTCTAGCTACAGTCATACTCTGAAATAAATTGCAAGATTTTCTTTGTTTTTGCCAGGGCAGGCATCTGAAGCATAGACTAGTTAAGTGACCAATGGGCTGACAGCGGGAGTCCAGGACTCCATAGCTATTGGTTATTGCTTCTCCCTGATTTTCTATAACCCTTTCAACTACTTCCTGCAGTGCAGTGAGCTCTTTTTAACTTCCTTCATTGCCCTGTTGTTCTTCTTGCTCTTGGTGTTAGGTCTTACCTGTCATCTTAATCTCTGCAGTGACTGGTCCATAGTGGGTTTTGTTACACTAAAACCTGGATACCACCTTACACTGATAACTTTGAGAAATAGTGAGGCTTGTGATTGTATTTTTGACTTTGTGGATCTCAGGATAGACTGATAGTCTGTTATGTGTTAAGGACTAGCCGTAATTGGCATTTTTCTATGTAGAACATAGGCTACTGTGCTGGATAGTTTTATGTCCCCCTGACATAAGTATCTTATTTAAAGAAGGCCCAGCTTATTTTGGGTGGTGCCATCCCTGAGGTGGTGGTCTTGGATTCTATAAGAAAGCGGACTGAGCAAGCCATGTGAAGCAAGCCATTGAGCAACACTCCTCCATGACCTCTGATCAGCTTCTGCCTTCAGGATCCTGCCATCCTTGAGTTGAGGTCCTGACTTGCTTTGATGATGAAACGTGATATGGAAGTGTAAGCTGAATAAACCCTTTCTTCCAAAGTTGCTTTAGTCCTAGTGTTTCATCATGACGGTTACCTTCCTGCAATGAGATAGAAGAATCAGAGGAAAATGTAAACATACTGCAAAGTCAGCATATAAATGCCACTAAAAAAATTAAATAAATAAATAAATAAAGGATAAAAGGAGAGAAATAATCAGTGGAGATGGTATTTTAGAAAGGACACTCAGAAAAAGCTAGTTCCAAGAAGTGACATCTGTGAAGAAAGAGTGAGCCTGGGGAAAATAATATCCTGGAGAAGCTTCTGCAAAGTTCAAAGACCTTGAGTGTAGAACTTGATTCTTGACTGATTTTTTTGCTAAAGTCCTTAGTAATCAGTGTTGTTCTGCCACATGGTCTGTTCAATAACAACAAAGAGACATGCAAAGAAGTGAAATACTGAGTTTACCTGAAGAATATATTATATGTTAATTGTTAAAAATACTAGGGGCTGCGGGCTGCTTCCTGCCACCCAGCCGCCCGCACGGCTAGCTTTACCCGAAATAATTACACGGAAACTATTTTTTTAAACACTGCCTGGCCCATTAGTTTCAGCCTCTTAACCCATTTCTAATATTCTATGTAGCACCACGAGGTGTGCTTACCAGGAAAGATATTAACCTGCGTCTGTCTGGAGTGGGAGAACCATGGCGACTCACTGACTCAGCTTCTTTCTCCCAGCATTCTGTTCTGTTTTCTCCACCCACCTAAGGGTTGGCCTATCAAATGGGCCTAGGCAGTTTCTTTATTAATTAACCAATGAAAGCAACAGATTAGAAAGAAATCACTCCCACATCAGTCAATTATATGTCATGTACACAAATGACAATATATGACTTTCCGTTCTCTGGCAACATTTAGGCACTTTGAAGTTTGTACACAGATCAAATGTTTTTTATCAGTATTATACAACTATTTTTATTTTTTTTTATTTTTGAGAATGTTTTTTTCCTTCTATATGCTTATATGTACCATGTGAATACTTGGTCACTGCAGAGGTCGGAAGCCAGCATCATCTCCCCTGGAACTGCAGTTATAGAAGATTTTGATACATGAGAGTGCTTGGACCAGAACCCAGATCCTTTGCAAGAGCAAAAAATGCTTTTAACCCTTAAGTGCCCTTTCTTTCTCCTCCATAATGCAGTTTTTAATGTTTTTTTTTTTCTGTTGCCCAGGAGAAACTTCACTAGTATTCCTTGCAATGAGGTGTAATCAGTTTCTACTTTAGAAGTTAGAGTTGTGAATTTCTATAGATATGCCCTGAACACAACATGAAAAATTCTCATATGTTCCTTTGTGAATGGATTGTCAGTAGACTACTAACCTTTCAACTGCTCTCCTTCCCCTATTATTACTGTGTCTAGTTGACCATCATCTGAAGCATCTTTGATTAAAAGAGTTAATATCCCATTGTACTAAAGTTCTAGCCTCCCCTTTCTCATCTTCCCCCCACCTTTTATCTCATAAGTACACATGCACACATACATATGTGTAAATGTATTTCTTAGTTGTCATCTTGATAAGATCCTTATTTGGAGTTGGCCCCTAAGGAAGCAGTTATAAACTTCAGATCTTTTTATTTTTTAGCTTTACTAATGCTTGTTTCTGTCCTAAGTATTTTCAACGAATTTTGCTGGATTTCTTTCAATAATCAGTAATAGGAAGTAGATGCTAGTGTTGCTTTTTTTTTTTTAATGAAGGTCAAGTTAAGTTTGGACCTTTCTGTATTTTCTGACTCACATATACCTGAGTGGACAAGAAGTGAAGAGATTGATCTGGGCAGTCAACAAGTGGCTTTCTGGTTCTTTCCTCAACTTACTCAATTTTGGACTTTTCCTTTTCTGATTCTTTTGTTTAAAATAATAACAAAAGTATTTGAGGTACAGAGCTATTTTATACTTTATTAAAAAACAGTATTATTAAATATGACTATTTTTTAATTGTCCCAGCGCCTTGAGTTTAGAAAGCTTACTTGAGAGCTGTTTAACAAACTAGCTGTAAACCTGAGGGAAAAAGGAAAGGAACCTCCGAATTTCACTCATTTGAAAGGGCTTACTCATTTTGGATAAATTATTGGGTAATTTTTCATAGCTATCACTCACCAGAAAAGAGTTTGGGGGTGTATTTCAATGATTCGTCTTGGGGTCCTCATACATTTTAAAATTAAGCTTATTCAGATTTTCCCATCCAGACAGGGTTGTGGTTGCCGTAAAGGCCTTTTCTTCATTACCTTAGGATCACAGAGGATGAAAGTATTTTTATATATCTATTGCTACCCAGTCCACAACGGTCAGATTTACTCCACAGAGAGTGTTGCTGGTCACAGTGACTCTGGTTTTGATGCTGAAAAGTATTTCCATGATAATATCAGAGTGCATTAAGCTGCAGTTTGTCCCTAAAAAGATTCAGAACAGGATTCTTTGATGTCAGCTTTGGGGCAGGATATGCCCAGCATCCCATTTAGGCAGGAATATGAAAGGTCTGTGCTAACATGATTTACATATCACACTTCTGTAGATTTTCGTGGTAAATAATAGAAATGGGCAAGCATTCCTACATCAAGGCAAATTCACTTTATTCCCTGACACATACAGTGAAGCTTATTTTGGGATAATGGCTACATATGTTCAGGAAATTGGGCTCCTGAGTCCACTGTCAGAGCATTTTCCAGGAAAAAAAAATACATGCATTGTTTGAAGACAACAGGGAGAGGTCCTTCCATTAGTTATACAATGACTTTTTTATGAGAACCAGTACCAATATTTTATTGCTCTCTTGCCTAACAAATAGACTATCCATTATGGTTAATTGTGTATTTTGACAAAATGACATATAGTATATATTCTTAATATATTGCAAATGTTTCTAATATTCAAACAATGAATAACTCTTTAGCATGACAGTGGAGCAGAACCTGATTTTAATTTTTTTAATTGAATAAGGAATTTTAGTTTCTCAGAAGTCTACTTCTTCATGCATTCAATAAATATTTGTTAAAAGCCATTGCATGGCAAAAAGAATTTCAGTGGCAGGAAAATAAGCAGTGACTTCAAGAGACTCAGAATTTAATACCATGATAGGTATAAAAGTTATGCTTGCTGATTTTTTTATAGATGTATAGAAGAATCGTCAGTTAATTTACGTGTACTTTAAAACTGCAGGCAAGGGGCAAAGGCCACCTTAAGAAAGCATAGCAGCAAGTATAAACTGAAAGAAGATAAGATGACTAGGCCCTTTCTGGGTACCAACAGGATTCGGTGTGGTTGAAATACAGATTGTTTTGAAGGTTGTAACAATAATCAAGTTCTAATGGAAAGACAAATTGTCTTCTGATTCTGCAATGACTTGTAATCACTTGATTTGGATTTCTAACATGAACAGCCTAAGTTGTAACAATTAGAAAGCAATGAAAGTCATGTCTAATTGAGGTTCAGAGGTACTCTTCTGGGTCTTGGTGTAATTATTACTTTTCTAAGAATCAACGTCCCTAGCATGGTTTATAATACATTGTCAAATTCATGTAGAATTACTGTAGTTCTCTTTATTAGTAAGTTATTACAATTCATTGCTGATCCTGTGTTATAAATACAAAGCCCACAGACCTCCTTCTCCCCAAACTTTGATTATTTTTCCTATTTTCCCCATTCTTATTAGAACTTTTAAAAAAATGGAATGCAACCATGCCATCATATTCACTCCCTTTATTCTTCCTCACCTTTCTCCTACTTCTTTGGAATCCCTTCTTTCTAACCTAATCCCCCCTATTATATGTTTATGGTCTAAATGGCCACATAATTAATATCCAGATGACAGGGTTTCATAAAATTTCCCCAAGATTCAAGTCTTCAAAGATCCTAGGTCCTTATTTTGTGGTCTTCCCTGGCTCTTGAAGGGAATATTATTAATGACCCCTTATATGGTTGAGGACTCACCAGTCTTTTGTTTCCAGCACTTTGACCAGTTCTGGATCTCCATATTAGTCATTGCCCGCCACCAAAGAAAACTTTCTGATCCAGACGTGAATGCCGCTCTAGTCTGTGGATAGAAACACACATATGTAGAACACAGTTTGATATTTGTTTAAGAAATCTTCAGTAGGAAATTCCTATCTAAATCCTGTAACATCCTATCTTATTCAGGTTTATAGACAAGCATATGTGCATTCCTTACCAAGGAGCAGAACTTAGATACAATCAAAAAATAGTTTATGTCTATCATGTCTTCAGCAACAGAGACTTTCTAGTTCTGGTGAGCAACCAAGAGTAATTGCAATAGCTTTTAGTGTTTACTGCGTATCTGGGAGCTCTGTTGCTCTTTCTTTCTCTTAATTAAAGTTTGTCCCTCTTGTGCTACCTCTATCTTTCATAGGCTTCTGGTCTCTTGATAGAAATGATAAGCACACAAACAAAACATCCCTGGATGTACTCAAATGTTTATTTCAGTTTGCTGTGTATTTATAGGACTCGCTTCTTAACCAAGGATGTATTTGCATATTGTTTATTCATGAAATAGTATTTTGAAAATCTTACAGTACTAACTATCTTTTGGGTACTTGCGAAATATTAATGAACAAAACATCAAGCAGCACTACCCTCTTTGATTTTTATGTAATTGATTGATATTTATAATATTGATTTTTGTGTATTGACACACATTAGTAGATGATAGTTTTCTAGGAGAAAAAAATGAAGAATGAGATTATTGGTTACTTGATTTCAACTTTGACAGAGTGGAGAGAACAACCTGGCTAAGAGTATGAAATATAAACACACTGTTTACGGCAGAAAGAAATACAAATACTCAGGGATGGCAGATGCAGCCAGCACAGGGGAATTAAGGAAGGACAGTCTACAGGATCCTCACTGGTAAAGACCTTGCTCTTGGTAGATGTGTGTTTAAATGTATTGCTATAAATAGCAGGAATTGAGCCAAAGGTAAAGGAATTGCTTTTCCCATCAGTACCCATAGATAATGTGTCTTTTGTTCTTTAAGATAGAACTGGATGTGACATTATACCGACTCAGTGTTTGCCACGCTGTTTTCTTAATACAGCCAGCTAGTCTTTGCTGTACACAACTGCACTTAATATTGTTTTCTGTATGGAAACTTTTGGACTTTTGTCAATAGATTCTCACAAGCATTCTATGATTCTTGCTTTTGAAAAGGGTAAAAGAAACTTTCCTTCTAGGTATTTGTCATTGCTAATTTCCACAGGAACCTGGGGCAGTGAGGAAAGAGCAAAGAATTCTATCTGCAAGTTGATCTGCTGGAACTGCTACCAAGTGCAGGCATTTGAAAGGGGAAAAGTTGTATCAGGGAAGTCTTGAGGGCTTAGCTTTTTGGTAAACATCCTGTCATTCAAAAGTTGTGAGAGGTTGAAAACTAACACCACCTGCCACAAGGTCAACTAAATTTTATTGACAGACATGGTTTTTGAGAGATTAGTGCTATTAGTGGCCTATATACTTAGCTACATCAAGTATTGAATTTGCCTTGTCTTTTATTGTTGTAAGGCTCATAATCTGAATTTTGCCTTCTACTATTGATACCAAATCCTTAATCATTTATAAATGCACTGGTGTTAGATTCTTTTTAAATTAATATTTATAAAACTGAAATGTTATCATTTTGGTTTGAAATTACATTTTGGACTATTTGGTTACTGGAGTCTGTTTGTTTCCAGAAGTCAAAATCCAAAATGGATTTTCTTAGTTATGGTATTAGGTTAGAAAGTCCCCATGACACCTGACTTGTGTTCATTTCAGAGGGCTGAATTCTTTTGTTAAATTTCTTATATAACTGGACAGATTGGGACATGATTTTCATACACATGGACACTAATGATTAATCATGTTTCTAGGAAGTTAATGTCCCTTAAGTTTTCATCCCACTAGGTCATTAAATTATGTTCACATCTGCTTAGCACTGTGTGCCAAAATCTATGATTGTTGCAGTAAACTCCATAGGTCCTGTTTCTGATTAGTGGATACATAATAACATAATGAGAAGAAAGGTAAGTTTCCAATATTTCATGTTACTATATTCAATAACAATGACAAACGAGTGTGTTGTTTATTTAATTCTAGATATCAGGGTAAATAAAACCCATCACATATGCCACCCAAACAGGAGTCCCACACAGCATTTTCCTTAACTGTTTATCTACCTGTCTGTAGATGTAGAAACAAGTAGGCATGAGTTTTGACCAATGCTATACCTACAGCTGGCTCATATATCTTTTAAACATTTATATGAGGCTACAAGGCATAAAATAAAGTACCAAATTCTCAGGCCAGAATCTAAATTTAAACATACCCTTTAAAAATAGGTTTATTTATTTAGCATATTTTGAATACTTTATTTATGTATTTCCCCCTTTTTTTCTTTTTTTCATTGTTCACTTGCTGAATTTTATTTTTTATACATTTAAAAAAAATTTTACTTAAAAATTTCCACCCTATCCCATTTCTCTCCCCCTCCCTCATCCCCCGTCCCCCTCCCTCTCCAGTTCAAAGAGCAGTCAGGGTTCCCTGCCCTGTGGGAAGTCCAAGGTCCTCCCCCCTCCATCTAGGTCTAGGAAGGTGAGCATCCAAATAGACTAGGCTGCCACAAAGCCAGTATATGCAATAGGATCAAAAGCCAGTGTCATTGTCCTTGGCTTCTCAGTCAGCCCTCTTTGTCCGCCATGTTCAGAGAGTCCAGTTTGATCATCGTTAAACAAGGGTATGCAATTATTTGTATTGATCTATCAAATCATTCAGCAATATTTTTTATCTACCGTCTTTCTGACACTTTCCAGTTGCTGGTAATATAGGTATAATAAACAGCATAGCTATCGGTAGATTGGCTCATGTTAACACTCAGTTGTTAGGACACAATGGCACACACTTGTGATAATGACCTTGCTCTTCAAAACCACAGAACTTTACCTATTTTGTATTGGCATCTTTTTGGTAACATTTTGTTTGTTTGGGACCTCATGTAAGCACAGTATCTTTGTTTATTGTAGTTGAAATTGCAAAAATGGAAACATTAAGTCTCTTTCCAATCCCAGCAGTCTAAAAGGGAAGACAGACACATGGAGATAAAGTTGCTGTGGAAAGAAATAGAAACAAATCCCCACAGGTATGCTAGAAAAGAAAACTCATTCTGCTTAGGGAAATCTGGGAGAGATTCTCACACACCCTTTCTCAGATATTATCCGTTAAATGTTTTCATGAAATTTCCCCCACCTCTCACTTACCCTTTCCTAGCTACTGAAAGGCCACCCACGGGTACAGTATTCAACACTGAAGAGTTTATATTCAAAATACTCATCATCTATTGTGCCAGTTGACACAGGGGCCATCACTTTAGTTAGATACAGCTTTCTCTTTTTCTATCTAAAGTCTTAACTTCCTTGATTCCCATATCAGACACCCAAGTGAAATGTTTCTTTCACTTAGAGAAATGCGCTTACTATACATTACGGATGAATGTAGCTACTTTGAACCTCTTTCCTTCTCAGGAGAGTACTTTCTCAAACCCTTTCTTTTCTTTTGTGTTAATTTGAAAGCTATGATTCACCTCCACTGTAATATCTTTTTGGAAGGTTAGAAGGTATGGTTAGTTTTATTTCCTCTAATATCTACATTGCCAAACCTGTAATAAGAGCTGTCTAAATGCATGCACATTAATTTAGGGTGATTATATTCGTGGTCTAACAGTTAATTATTGATTTTAGAATGTACAATGGGTATAGAAAATGTTTTACTAATTTCTATTAGAAATGTCATGTTAGTGTCTACCTTTGAAATGAAACTGATTGAGCTCAAACTGATATGCTACAAGATGTGTAGGGACTTATATATTTTTTTTCTGAGGAAGTGGGTATTTAGTGAGCTATGGAGGAGAAATGGAAAAGGGGAGGGGAGAATGGAGAAGAGCAGAGAGAGAGAGAAAGAGAAACAAGGGGGGAGGGGGAAGGGTGGAAGTGGAGAGAAGGGAGAGAGATGGAAAGAAAAGGTAGGATTTGCATCTTAATCCTACTAGAATCTTCCAGAAACCTATTGAAATTGACAGTGTGAACATTCAAAATTTGGTTTTGTGTGTGTTTCAACTAGTCTAAATTTGTTTTTTTTTAAAAAGAAAAGATTAATTTTTGTCCAAGTCTCTATGTGTCCTAAGAAAATTGTGGTTCTTGGTCTCTGTGCCTCAATCAGGGCTCAGGAATTTTTGCCAAGTTGGGTATCTAGAACTCACCTCCTATTTAACAATAATCTTGAACCAATTTCAGGGCCTGCCTTGCATTAGGCAAGCATTCTACCAGTGAACTGTACTTCCAGCCTTATATGGTTGTGATTGCCCGTAAACTACCCTCGTAGAGGAAACGTCCTCAAAAGAAATAAGAAGAAGCAAATAAGATTCCTGTAGGCAAATTCTACACTTGTCCATATAATCCAAGTATTTTCATCTTAGAAACTATTGAGATTTTGACCCAGATTATTTTTCATTGTGGAGAGCTATTCTGTTTATAGCTGAATATTTGGGTATGTGCTTGGTTGCTAGTAGTCAATACCCTAAGCATTTGAGAATTATGAGTTCTCTAGACATTGCTAAGTATACCCAAGAATAAAAATGGTTATGAAACACTAGAACACACACTAACACCATTAAAACTGCCTTTTAAACTTTTATTTAAAATGTTGAGTTTTGTAGTGGGATAATTGTAGAAAAAAGATAAAATGTGAAACACCCGTGTCGCAATATTTTCATAAATAAAGCTTACCTGAAGATCAGAATGCAGAGCAGCCACATTAGTCAGCCATACAGGCCAGGTAGTATGTGCTACATGCCTTTATTTATGTATTTATGTTTTGCTGCATGCCTTTAATCCTGGCACTAGAGAGGAATTTAAGGCAGGGTGAGATAGGAACTCTCTCTCTCTCCTTCAGTCTGAAGAGTTCATAGAGGTAAGATCTCTGTGGTGACTTGGCTGTTTTGCTGTGCTGATCTTCAGGCTGAATCCCAATATCTGACCCTGGGTTTTTATTATTCGTGCCACGCACCCATCAATTCATTCACATATTTATAATGAACATATCAAGAAATCTTACAGGCTAGCCTTTTAAAACTACCTTTACAGTACTGTTAGACTGAACTCTAAGCCTATGGTAGATATTTGCTCCGTTTCTAGACTCTGGTAAACCTAAAGGACATCGGCAACAGCTAATGCTGATTGTGTGTGAGTGAATTCAGTGGAGAAAGGTGTGGGTTCAAAAATAAATAAATAAACGTCTGAAGAAAAAGAATGACAAGTAAGGGCAAAACAGGATATGATGTCCTCATACTCATATGTGGCAAATTCAAGCAATGTAAGGGCAAAATGTAAGCAATAAAGCTGAAGAACCGGGGCCTGGTGTTGGGTCTTTTTATGCTGTATTAATAATCTTAGATTTTATTCTTCAATTCACCAGGGAACCATTGAAATATTTTTAAGCAACCACATTGCCTTGAGAACAGATCATTGTTTTTGAAAAAAAAATGAAACACTAAAAACTCTAATTTCAACAGTGCACTTGGGCTGGGGCAAGTCTCTGAAAGAGGAGTGTGAAGTTGCTATTAGGGCAGTTCAGTCGAGAAAACAGGATCTGTGTAAAATCAGCTGGGTCAGTGGTGACATTTTACTATTATTAATCATTTCTTTTTTAATCTTATCTATCTGAAAACTTCTTTACGTTTGTTAAAATCGACTGATAAGATTCAGGTTCTTATACAGTAGTCTGGAAGAAGGCCAAGGGTTTGGTTTACTTTCAAGTGTCCAGTAATACTAATGACTGGAGTTCAGAGCATGTGCTGTGAGAAGCTGTGTTCTGTACGGTAGACATAGTGCTGGCTTCTGGAAGAAGAAATTACAAAATGTAGCTTGAAGATTTTCTAATGGGACTAGGACATAGGCACCCCAGTCATCGTGAGGAGGGCTTTTACCCATTGTTTTCACATCAACCTTAGATGAGTTTCACTTTGGCTCCACATGGAGGTTTAGTGGGCCTCCGACAGCTGATCTTTCCATTTCAAGGTTCCCAGAACTGAGTTAGTTACCCCTTTTCAACAGTTGGTTGCATCACAATGAATCTAGTAGTGTCACATAAGTGATTGAAAACAAGTCACTGTAGCAGAAATACTGCTAGCAAAAGGCAAACCTGCTTGTTTTGGTCTTCCTGTAGCTACAATGAGTGGTACATAAGCTTCATTGGAAGTACTTGGACATGTGGAACACTGTGTGATTTCCAGGAGAGCATTAGGAGGCTGAACTAGAAAGGTGATTGGTTGTTTTCAGGATGCAGCCATTGGTTGTAGATTGAACAGGTGTTATTATCAAATATTCTTGCTTTCACTGAAAAGTTTACATAATGCCATCATCCTAAAAAATTACAGTTACTTTTTGGCTAGTTGTATCCAACGACAGATTTATGTCACTGCAATTAAGCAACCATTTGATAAAATGGCACTTACAAATTTCAATAAAATGATGGATGTGTTTCATTTGCCACCACCAGCACTTCCTGAGAGGGATGTGTGCACCTGTTGGGGTCTGTGCTACTTCTTGACCTTCTATTAGGATGGGTGACTGCCACCCAGATTTCCTGTTCCATTGATTTATGAGCAGCCATTCCCCCTTCGCTTAATCGCAAGCACATCTAATGATGTCAACACAAGGAATGCAATGTGAGTGCCCCATTGTCGATGTTGGTGTTTCCTCAAACAGCTGTTGAATATCACAGTGTTTCTCTAGAAATTTTAATGTATTCTGAGCTGCCTATTGAATTTCCCAAGTTGTTTTGGTACATAGATCAGGAGACCATGATCCTAGAAATTTCATACGTGAATTTCTTATTAGGTTTCTGACTGGGATGAAAAATGAAATATCGACTATCTGGATTCAGGTCAGGCAAGATGTTAGGGCTGGCGGAGCATCTCAGCATAGGTGTCTGCTTCCTAAATGAACTTGTCTTAGTTAGTCCCTCACCTTTTCTTCCATCCTAAAATCTGTCTGTTATTCTGCTACACAGCTTTGTGAATCTGTTTGGCCTTTGCCTTTTCACCTTGAATTTATGGATTTGGTAGTCTCTGTTTAGTACTCTGTGTGGTGTTCACTTTGTTTGTCTTTGCATTTAAATGAAATTGCAAAAAATACTGACATTTTGTTCTTGATTTCCCTTTCTAAGCTTGAGATCTTTCACCTCTTGGCAGAAAAGATCTTGGCATGTATTTTTATTCTGATTATAAAGTTTCCAAAGTATAGTACTTTATTTCTTTAAACTCAAATATGTGTGATATAGTTTAATACATAGAACCTAAGCAGAGTTCAATTTTCATCCTGAAGTAGTTTTCTTCTTTAATTAGGTGATAGCATTATTTTCTCATCCATTTGGCTATTTTCTTAATTATTTGTATTAATAATAAAGTGCTAATGCATTTCTACCCAACTTTTAAAATACCTTAAATAAAATTTAAAACCATTGGATTTCCTCTGAAGAAGAAGCCAGTCTTATTCTTAAATTTGTTTGTTGAGACAGGGCTTCTCTGTATAACAGCTCTGGCTGTCTTGGAACTCACTTTGTAGACCAGGCTGCCTAGAACTAACAAAGATCTGTCTGCCTCTGCTTCCCAAGGCATGTGCCACCACCACCCAGCTTTTTTTTCTTTTTTTCTTTTGAAGGCAATGCTTCAGTCTCTCTAGTTCATGTATGAGATATGATGAGTTCATGTATGATCATCATATCTCTGCCTCCCTCTCATAAGAACCACACTCTCTGATAGGGCATCATTCCTACAGATGGTACACAGTTGCCTCAGTTAAAGTCTTTCCAAATTGTTCAGAAACAAAATGATTTGAAAATACTAAGTAAAACAACGCTTTGTGGATATAGCTTATGTTTCTAATTCCAAAAGTAGAAGCTACTGATAATTATTCAGTTACCATAGTACTACAGTGCACATTATTCTCCTTAGATAGTAACATTATTTTCACCTTTATTCTTACGTGTAATATAAAGTGAAATACTTACTTTTTCCTGATAAGGGTACTAATCTAGTAACTTCTTATAGTACCAAAGAAATATTCATAAGTAATTATCAAAACATTAGCAGTTTTTTTTTTTTTTTTGGTTTTTCGAGACAGGGTTTCTCTGTAGCTTTGGAGCCTGTCCTGGAACTCCCTTCGTAGACCAGGCTGGCCTTGAACTCACAGAGATCCACCTGCCTCTGCCTTCCGAGTGCTGGGATTAAAGGCGTGCGCCACCACCGCCCGGCAGCAATTCTTTACAGTATATCTTGAACATGGAACTTCCTAATGCTCATTTTGGTTTTGAGATCTGTTTCATAATTGGGATGATCATTGCTTGTCTGTGACGTACTGTGTTGACATTACATGATTTTCAGAAGGGCTAGTAGTGTGTCTGAATATCAGTTATGTCTTATAAATAAGAAAGGTAAGCAATGCTCTTGATGGAGCAGCAGGATTTTCTTAAGGTCACCAGTGTCAGCAAGTTCCATAACCAATAAAAATCATTTTTTTGATATTAACAGTTATTGTCCTGGAGACGATTGTTGATAGATTTTATTTTAGCCTTTTTTTTGATCAGCATTTGTTCATGATTGGCATATGTCAGTCATATGCCTGGATTCTGTTATTTTATTTCTTTTAATCATACAGAGATTTAAATTCATTCCTCTTAGGAGAAGATTGACACCGCATCTGCTGTGTGTTGAATAGACTCTCAGTTGATGCTAGCGGGATGTCAAGTCTACAGACTTTTATCTACGTGATTTTTCTATTGTAGAGTCATTTTTCTCTCAGCATTCAAATGATTGATTGATCCCTCGGCTCTAGCTGTACTTAACACGTCACTTATTGAACTTCAAGGCATCGCTGCACCTTATCATATAGCGTTGCTCATCACCGTTGGAGATGTCACTTGTGTTGATTGTGCAGAGCAAAAGCCTCTTCTCACCTGCTATTTTTTAAAGAAGTGTAACAGGTATAGTTCCTACATTTCCTATGCTCAACTGAAAAAAAAAATGGCAATTCTTTCAACTTGCTTTTTAAGAATTGAAATATGTTTTCAACACAACCTCAAAAGTGGAACAATCAGTTGATTTGTAACACATACAAATCACCGAGGCTCGAGTTCTAAAACAAATAGTTTAACTGAGCCAGCAATGCGCAAAACTTCTGGGGCTGTCGGGAAGAAAATTTGAACTTGGACTTTCAAGTTGACTGGTGTTCTCAAAGGAGCTCTGCTTCTTAGAATACTATAAGGAAAACTTTTACTCAAAGGATGTGTTTCTAATAAGAGAAAAGCCACCTAACTCTAAGGTCTTTATGAAATGTGCTTTGATCTGTGGGTGCATTTGGATGTAGGGAGAAGCATCTAATAAGTTCTGCGAGTAAATCCCATCTTGCTTTCGCTGCAGTTTAGAGTCTGATTTCTGTTAGAGGAGCTACAATGAAGTGAAAAGCTCCTTACTGGTTCAGATTTGGGGTGTAGTCACAGAAAATGTGGCTTAAGTTCTTCTCTCAGTGGCTTAATTCATGTTAAAGGTAAACTTAATTGATATGAAAGTTAAGGTTTTAGCTTTGAAGGAAAATTACCCCATTGAATAGTGTATAAGAATTACAGAATTTAAGCTTGACTCAATTATTTATTTTTTGAACTGAAGAATCAAGTTCCCGAAAGATAGTCTTCACAATTAGCAAGTATGACAAAAATATGAAAGTTAATTGTGATGTAATGAAAGAAGGCTTTTTTTAAAAATCTTTGTCTATATCCATAATGAAGCTTTCTGAATTTCTCAACCACAAAAACAATTAGGAGCAATATGAATCAAATATAAAATGTTCAGTTTAAAAAGAGCATTTTATTTTTTTAATTTTTAAATTGGGCTATATTTTTCTCTGTTCCCCTCTACCCTCCCCTTCTACCCTCTTCCATGTTCCCCACACTCCCAATTTACTAAAGAGATTTTGTCATATTTTTACTTCCCATGTAGATTAGATTCATGTATGTCTCTCTTTGGGTTCTATTTGTTGTCTAGGTTCTCTTGGATTGTGAATTCTAGGCTGGTTTTTCTTTGCTTTATGTCTAAAAACCACTTATGAGTGAGTACATATTATATTTGTCTTTCTGAATCTGGGTTACCTCACTTAATATGATATTTTCTAGCTCAATCAATTTGCCAGCAAATTTCAAGATGCCATTATTTTTTTTTTATTGTGTAGTACTCTATTGTGTAAGTGTAACACATTTTCTTTATCCATTCTTTGGTTGAGGGACATTTAGGTTATTTCTAGGTGCTGGCTATGACAAATAATGCTGCTATGGAAATAGTTGAGCACATGTCCTTGTGGTATTGCTGGGTCTTGAGGTAGGTTGTTTCCTAAAGTTCTGAGAAATTGCCATACTGATTTCCAAGAGACTGTACCAGTTTGCATTCCCACCAGTAATGCAGGAGTGTTCCTTTTACCCCACAACCTCTTCAGCATAATGATTTTGCTCTTGGCCATTATTAAAGGTATAAGATGGAATCTCAGACTTGTTTTGATTTGCATTTCTCTTATAGTTAAAGATGTTGAGCATTTCCTTAAGTGTCTTCAGCCATTTTAGATTCATCTTTTGAGAATCCTCTGTCTAGGTCTGTACCTCATTTTTTATTAGGTTATTTGTTCTTTTGACAACTAATTTCTTGAATTCTTTGTATATTTTGGAGATCAGACCTCTGTCTGATGTGGGGTTGGTGAAGACATTTTCCCATTCTGGAGGCTGCTGTTTTGTCTTATTGGCTGTATCCTTTGCTTTACTGAAGCTTGTCAGTTTCATTCATTAATCGTTTCTCTCAGTGTCTGTGCTACTGGGGTTATATTTACGAAGTGGTTTCCTGTGCCCATGTTTTTAGGTGTACTTCCCACTTTCTCTTCTGTGTGGTTCAGTATAGTTCATTCTATATTGAGGTCCTAATCCATTTGGACTTGAGTTTTGTGCATGGCAAATAGATATGGATCTATTTTCATTCTTCTGCATGTTGATATCCAGTTATGCCAACACCATTTGTTGAATATGCTCTCTTTTTTCCACTTTATATCTTTTGCTTCTTTGTCAAAGATCAGGTGTTCATAGGTGTGTGGACTGATATCCCGGTCTTCGATTTGGTTCCATTGGCCTTTCTGTCTGTTTTTATACAAGTAACAGACTGTTTTCAGTACTGTAGCTCTGTAGTAGAGTTTGAAATCAGGAATTGTCACACTTCCAGAAGTTCCCTTTTTGTACAGGACTGTTTTGGCTAGCCTGGGTTTTTGGTTTTTGGTATGAAGTTGAGTATTGCTCTTTCTAGGTCTCTGAAGAATTTTGCTGGGATTTTGATGGGCATTGCATTGGATCTATAGATTGCTTTTGGTAAGATTGTCATTTTTACTATCTTAATTCTACCTACCCAAGAGCATGGGATATCATTCCATTTTATGATATCTTCTTCAATTTCTTTCATAAAAGATTTAAAGTTCTTCTCATGGGGGGGGTGTCTTCCAATGGTTTGTTTACAGTTACTTCAAGATGTTTTACCTTATTCATGGCTATTGTGAAGGGTGATGTTTTTCTGCTTTCTCAGCTCATTTATCATCTGTATAAATGAGGGTTACTGATTTTTTTTTTTGAGTTAATCTTGTATCCAGCTACATTACTGAATGTGTTTATGAGTTGTAGAAGTTCCTTGGTAGACTTTTTGGGGTCCCTTATGTAAACTGTCCTGTCATCAGTGCGAGTTTGACTCCTTCTTTTCCGATTAGTATCCCCTTTTATTGTGTTATTGCTCTAGCTATACTGCATGCATTGGGTACATTGCTGCATAGCATTCCCAAGCCTACAGAGTTTTTTTCTTGCATTTGAACATTGAAAACAAAGCTTAAGAATGCTTTGAATCCTGATATTGGCTACAGACCGTGCCTCTTTAAAGAGGGAGTGTATCTGGATTTCTATTTGTGTTATCAGGGGTGGAATTGTTGAGTAGCTATGGTCTGTGGGTATGACTTCTTCCAGACAGGGAAGTGATTTCTTCAGAGTAGAGAAAAGGATTAAAGTAATTAACCCGGAAAGAAGCGACCAGCACCATACTTGTTTTCAAAACTTTAGGTAGATTTTCTGAAGAACTGTGGTGCTCAACTTTAGAATCCTCTGAACTTCAGTCAGTAAGACTTTCATCGCACTGGATATTCAACTTGGGAAAGAAGAAAAACAGAATAATGTGGATTTTCATGGGAAAGCCTTGGCAAGAGGAAGTAAATGGTACAGACTCAGTGATACAAACACCCCTCTCAGTCAACGAAAATGGATAATGGATTTTTGTAGTCGCTTTCATTTTAAATGTCAGACAGACATTATTTTGTCATGTTTCTGTACCCCATAAAATATTTAATGCTAAATCAAGATGGAAAGGTAGGGGTTTCTTTTAACATTCTCTTTCTGGAAAAATAAATCAAATATTTATTAACTGCTTTCTATTGTTGTCTGTTTCTTTAGAAGGTAATTTGTGGTCAGTGGAGCCCAGCAGGGAAGCCCTTTCCCCTCCAGATGGTTGTGACATTTGAGAAAACCTTGGAGGATTAAAGGCACTCTGGTGAGCACTCACTGCAAAGTCCTGACACAATTTGACAGTCCTAATCTGGGTTCTCAACTGATTGGATGACCAAAGGCACAAAATTCTCATCCAACTGTGCAATCACTATGCGCATTCTGAAGGCCACTAAAAATATTCCAAAGTTTTTGAGACTGTTTAAAAAGAAAATAGGAACTTTGTTTGTCATGATAAAATCTTGGAAATACTTGTGGAAGCATTTTATTTGGCTTTTTAAAAAGCTGACAATATTTTTGCATGAATGAGCACAGCATGCTATAAATGTCTTTACTCTTTATTAAGTTGGGTTTGCAAACAATCTAAATGGTTAAATGGTGGAGGACACTATAGAAACGGATCTCCATGCAGAAAGCCTACTAAATCTAATTATAAAGTTTCACCATCTGGTGAAATGTGGTGGCAGAATTAAAACTATTGCTTTCAGAATTTGTAAGCAATGTTTTGAACTAGACCTGTATGGTGTGTGTGAATGCTTGTGTGTGTGTTTGTGTGTGTGAAAGAGAGAGACAGACAGAGGGGAGGGTGGAGAGTGAGAGAGAGAGAGAGAGAGAGAGAGAGAGAGAGGGAGGGAGGGAGGGAGGGAGGGAGGGAGGGAGGGAGGGAGGGAGGAAGAGAGAGAGAATGAGAGAGAAATTGGGAGAAAGAATATCCTATGTGTTTTCTTTCTTTGTTTTGTCTGTTGTAGTTAAAAAAAAATGGAAAACGTTTCACCTAAACTTTTATTTTATTAAACTTACCCAGTTTGTATAAAAAGAGTTTATTTTTCCAATTATTTGTTTGAACACTGAAGCATCTAAAATTACCATAGAAACAGATGTGTCACCATTTACAATGTACATAGTTGTACTGTGAACTGAACTACTTATGGATGACTTAATTGTAAATCAGACTGCTTAACACCTCCTCCCCTAACAGACAGATGACACTTTGTCCATGACCTGTAAATTGATCCTGATTCTACGAATGCTATTCAAATGCACACCATTGGATGGGAAAATTTGTGTGTTTATGTATTTTCTGATTTTATTAGTGTATAACTAAAGATCCAACTCTACACCATTTAATGAGAAAAATGTGTTTAAATATTACCCATATACTTATTGTTCATGGAAATTTTATTTCCATATTACTTGTTCATGTGCCTCTAATAATGATGTTTACAGCACACAGTGTGGTCAGCAAGAATGATTACTGGGTCCCTGACCCATTCTTCTCCTTCATCCTCTGACTTATGATTTAGCTTATGATTCAGTTTGTATATGATCCCTTAGTTTAAGCACTGGACGCTTAAGCCCTATGTTTATATGGCAATAGTATTTAAAGATGCTCCAGCATACACAGGCCCTGCCAAGTTTCAAACCAGAAAAAACATCGCATTGTACAGAATATGAAAAGGTGGGTACAACATCGTACTCCTTTCTAAGATGCTATTTGCCATTGATAGTTGCTAGGAAAGAAAAATCTGTTAGCTCCAAAAAAGTTGCCCTCTAAGTCCCCAAGCTCAGCAGTAGTTAGCCAACACAAAACAGACTTCAGGGGGTTTTGTATGCCTTTTGTTATGATTTCTTTTAGAAGGTTTTATCTCACTTTTTTTTTTTTTTTTTGCTTTTGAGAGAGAAAGAACATAAAGTTGCATAGGGTAGGAAATGAAGAAGAACTTGGTAGAGTTGCAGAAGGGGAGAATATAATGAAAAGAATTGCATGGAAAAAAAATGTTTAAATTTTCGTCTCAATTACAAAAGAAGAAAGCATCTTTTCCTAACAAATGAGGGTGGTCCTTCATGAAGCAGCCATGAAAGAGAAGTTTGGGATGAAAATATAATTGCAATCAAATTGACTTAAGAAAAAGAATGTCTTCATTTATAAGTATTATTTTACACTGATTTTCCTCTACTCATGGGCAATAAGTAATATGCAGATCTAACTGTCAGATTGTGTTCCTTAGACCTTTGATCAGTCAGTATCAAACTCAGAGATTACCTTAAATGTAAAATGAAAGAGGTAACAGTTTACTACTACTCAAAAAGTATTATTGTGCATAGTAAGGTGTTATGTTGGTGATGTGAGTATGTAGGTGAAGGTCATGGGTCAGAGGACAACTTTAGGGAGATGGGATTTCTTCCTTCCCTTCCTTCCTTCCTTCCTTCCTTCCTTCCTTCCTTCCTTCCTTCCTTCCTTCTTTCCTTTCTTCCTTCCTTTTCTACCTTTGAGTGGTTTATGAGGAAATAAAATCAGCTGGCCAAGTTTTCAAGGTGAAATGTACCTATCTGATTAGCCATCTCACTAGCTTAGTTTACTAATATCATTGCTATTATTTGGTCACCCAATATCATCTAATATATAAATCATTTGTATTTCCCGGAATGACAGAAATAAACAGGCACCGTAAGAAATATCACTAAAATTCATGGATCAAAAAGAGCTGTTCATAATACTGTTAATTAGAAAGCAAATAGATGGTGGCAAAAATTGTACAGATCTCACTTTCAATTTCTCTGATTGAATTCGGATTATATTTAGGAATACCATTCCATTACTTGAATTCATTAAATGCAGCATTCCCGGTATTAAAATTAAAGCTAGTGTGAGAGGGTATATTCAAAGTTGAAGTTGAGTCACTTGTGTGTCCTGGATAGATAATCCCCTGAAACGCTGGATGGGATTCCTTTGAGTACAGCATCCTTCCCCGGGGCCAAATATCACAGTATGTGGTATCAATTCAGCCTAATCAATATTAATTTTGGTATGTTTCCATTTTTAAACAAAGACAGGAACAGAAGTTGAGGTTACCAGTGACAGATCAGATTGCCTCGTTATTAATCAATGCACAGTAAGCCATAGCCTAATGTGCTCTGTTCACACTGTGGAATGGCAACTGGGGAGGTGGAGAATTCATTTTGAAAACTGTGTTTGGTGCACAGACACCATTGAAAGAAAATGGTGGAAGGACTGTAGTTTCTCTGCACCTGTTTCTGAACTATTTCTATTGACTCCAGCTCAATGTTAAGCTCTCCGTTATTACTTTCAGAAATGGAGGCACACACTCTGAGTACTTCTGCAGTCTCCCCTTTAATGGATCTCTGCCAGTGTCAACCATTGTTTCAGTGGCAGGTGGCTGCTCAACTGTGTTAGGTTGCCTGGAAACGCTACTTCAGTGCAAAACCCTTCAGCCACTCTCCATCCCTCCCAGGCCAGTGCTTAAACACTCAGGGAATCCCACCACTGTGGTTCCTTTTGAAATCTCCCTGGTAATGTAATGATCTTGTAAGTGCAGAAAAAAAAAAAAAGAAAGTTTCTCATCCTACAAGGAGTGTTTCTTTTTTTAAAAAAAATGGAACAACACAGACACAAATTCTAGATAACTTTCCTTTAAAAAAATTAGAATTCAGAACATGTTTATTCCTTGAAGAGCATGCTATATAATTCTGTTAAATTGTAATAGGTGCTGATACTTGGAACTCTCTTATTTACATCTACCACAATTTCTCAGCCTGGAGGTTGGGGACTGTTGTTAAGTCTGTACCATATTCTTATGGATTCATTGGGCAGAGGGGGTGGGGAATTTAGCTATTTTGTCCTGGAAAATTTCATGCTCTTTCTAAATTTTAAAATAAGCACCATCATTACATAAGAGAATAGTCCGTAATTTAGCTTCTTTCTTGGTTAAATGTGTTTGCACTGGCTGTGAGTGCCCTTAGGACAACAAACTTATGCTGTTTGATAATACTAGCTGATATGGTCGTACTTGGTTTTGCTATGAAAAATATAACTCACTTTAACATTAGTTTGGACAGTGAAATAGTTGAGATATGCTTTCTTTGTTTAGCATGCTTTTCTAATACTGAAATGTAAGATTGGAGTATTATATCATTTTGTACAAGTTAATTATATACTACAACATTATTCTTGTATGTAATTACTAGTGTTAAAGAGATTCTTTAAGACTCTATTAGCCAGAAGTTTAATTCTTTCTTTTATTTTAAGCACTTAAACATTACTAGCTTGTTATATAATTTATATGTAAAAACAAAATAGAACCCATTTTGAAAGTCCCACTATCAACTAATGTGACTTTCTTAAGCTTAAAATGACTTAGAATTGGTTCCATAACAGTTTGTTTCCTTCAATACTTTTTCAATTTATGCATGTCACAAGTGTAAACATGCACCATTAACATTGCTAAAGACATATTCCCCCCAACTCTTTAATCGAAGGTTATATAGGTTAAGTTGTTCATTAGTACTATAGCTTATGTATAAAGTATTGTACATTCAAATTTGCCTACACAGGATTCCCTAATTTGCTATGCAGTAAGTTCCTCCCACTGATGTCATAGATGCACTTTAAGATTGTCCATAGTTTTACTGTTAACAGCTCTAACACATGTGGTTGGCTTATTGATTTGTATTTATTATGTTGTTTCTAGAGTGGAAACGAATTGTTTAAGACAATGAGAAATATCCCTTCCAATTCTCTTTTTTTTTCTATATCCATGCATCCTTTAGATCACAACATAGTATATAAACTCTTTTTGCATTTGTTTCAAACAATGAGAAATATCACTTCCCACTATACCAGTGCATCCCTTAGATAATTGGATTAGCACATTAATTGGTACTATTTTTTTGCTGCTTTGCTTGTCTGATATAAAAATGGAAAGATATTTCAAAACCAAAGCTACTATTGTACACTTAACATTGATATGAAGCAATTAGATTTAGGCTGTGAATTTTGTAATAAACACATCTGGTGTTCTCTATGAGATTTCTCTACACAGATTTTTTCAAAATTAAATTGGTAAAGGAAATGGATTTTAGAATAGGCTTATAAGTGATTTTGATGCAGTTTTCAAGGCAATGACAAACGAAAGAAACCTACAAGCACTTTCATGAGGCAGTGTCACTAGGTTGCTTAGCTGTTGTGTGTCATTTAATTTCAGGTATAGACCAGTGACTTACTTAGCATTGTTCTTTTCATATAAGCTCAGGAATTCATACATACAAAGATAAAGTATTTATAGACTTCTCAAATAGTTTCTGAATTCCAGAAGAGAATTTCCCCTTGGATTTTTAACTTCCTAACTACAGCAAAAGGACCTTATTGCTGATGATGCATGAAGCAATCACTTAAAGGGCAATTAGGCCTGAAGTTCCAGGACTTTGTCTTCATCAAGGCCACATTGCACCAAAGCCATACTGTGGGTTCCCTATGTGAGAAGTGATGAGATCTAGAGAAGAATTAAAATGTCTAAAAGGATTCTGAGAACTTTGACAAAATATGTTGTTCTTAGTAGAAACAGACAGATTTTGGATAAATAAAATGATACTGCCAAGCAGTATGTATCAGGACTTTGAGGAGAATTCTGCTAAAGTGCTTTCTAATTCCAAAACTGTACTGCCTTAGAACGGGTACCCATCTCATCCATACCAACTATGGATTAAGGGGGTCAGATTGGTACATTGAAAAAATGCTATTTGAAGGAACCCTTGAAATCAGGTAAAAAGAGAAAAGCTGGGTTCATTATATACATTGTATTACTTTCCTCACAAGATGCTTTGGGTTACAGGAAAACAAAGCCCGGGGATAGAACCAGATTGGTGAATAAGACTAGAAAAGATAAAGTTGAGAAATCTTCAATAAATGTGATTCACTATAGTTTTAAAATGCTAGGAATCCACTGGCTCTCTCACAGGGCAGTTGGCTTTTCTTTTTATCTTTCTTGTAATGGATGAATACTTTGGTTGAGGAAGTAAAGAAAAGCTGACTCTAAAATTCCCTAAATATTAGCTGTGCCATAGCTCAACAGACCTTGCAGAGTGCAAACTGGAAACAGATTAGTTATTAGGCTAGCTATGTTGGGTTAATACAGCAGTGAAGATTAAGAATGTGAAACTGGGTGGTAGTGGTTCCTCCCTTCAGTATCAGTGCTGGGAGGTAGAGGCAGATGAATCTCTGAGTTTAAGGGTTGTCTGGTCTACAGAGAAAATTTGAGTTGCAGAACAGCCAGGAATACACGGAGAAACTGTGCCTGGAGGGAAAAGGAAAAGAAGAAGAATGGGAATTTGAAACAAATGGCTCTTTATCAAACTGGAAATGCATCTCAGATATGTGAGAATAAGGTACTATTTTGGAAAAGAATATTGTATGTTGTACAAACTGTGTAACACTTGCCAATAAAAATGAGGAATGAAGGATCCTTCGTGTTCTCTTCCAGCTACTCCAATTCTGCTCATTTATGTCCTCTTCTACTGACAGATACCCAGGACTAGGGAGACTCTACTACTGTCTGTCTTCTCTCTTTCATCCTTTCAATCCTCCTGCTTCAGTACATTTCAATAAAGGCTCACTGAAAGAAGATTATTACCACTATTCAGTTGTGTCCTCATCAGTAGTAAATTGAATACAAGATCTCCATTACTACGTGACTGGGGAATTTTGAAGTGTCTGAGAGTGAGAGATACAACATTTGACCTCTGAGCAACACCTTTTTCTTGGAGTGCTTTATTTCTGTCAAATTCTAGAGGTCTTCAAGCACCCAGTCTGTGAATATATGCTTTGTTTTATTTAGATTATATTTAAAGAAGAAAACTTTTTTTTTTTCGCTAAAGGCAATACCTGCTCAACTCATTGAAGATGGAGAAGTCTAGCTGGTGAGCCCACCCCTATGATCTACAGTCTTGGGTACAGGAATATACTCAGCACGATACCAAAGGAGAAACACAAACACCAAACCAGCCACAAATACTTTGGTCTGTGATAGAGTCCTGCCTGCAGGATATGCTAGGTCAATGGTAGCAAAAAGCTTGGTAAGATAACCAACTGATATCTAATTTGATCTAGGCTTCCTCAGAAAGAAGGAACACAATCCCAAGAGTGCTTAGGCAACCAAGAACGTGATACTTTATATCCCAGGGACATAGGATAAGGCCAGGCATGGTGGTGCAAGCTTTTAAACCCAGTCCTTGGGAGGCAGAGGCAGAGGCAGGCAGATCTCTGTGAGTTCCAGACCAAACCTGGTCTACTTATTTAGTTTCAGGATAAGCCAGGACACTGTAGAGAGACAAAACAAGCAAGCAAACAAAATGTAGCAATACAATGACTCCTAATGACATTTGTCTATACTCTAAATCAGTGTCTTGCTGAGCAATAAACAGGGAATCTTCTTCCTGCAGCAGATTGAAAATAAATATAGAGAGCCACAGTCAGAAATTGTGAAGATAGTGGAGACCTTGGAACACTCAACTCTAAATGGAATCTCTCCATCAAATCTTTCCCCTCAGGGTTCAGGGAAACCTGTGGAAGAGAAGGAAGAAAAAGAAAAAAACAGATGGAGGACACCGAGAAATAAAACCATCTAAATCAACTTGATCTAAACCAAAGATCACATACATACACAGAAATTGAGACAGCAGGAACAGGGCCTGCGTGGGGTGGTCTGCACCAGATCCTCTGTGTATATATTATGGCTTCAGGTTTAGTGTCCTTTATGGGATTCCTGAATGTGTGAGCGAGTGGGTCTCTGTTTCTTGTACCTTCTTTTGGATACTCTTCCTTCTGGTTGTTTGCTTTGTCCAATTCCTACTTGTTTTATCTTATTAATTTTTATTAATACAAGTTATAAACTAATATTACACCAAGAATCAGAGAATTATTTTTATTTATTTATTTAAAATTTCCACCTCCTCCCATCCTCCCATTTCCCTCCCCCCTCCCCCCACCCCCTTGCTCTCCAGTCCTAAGAGAAGTCAGGGTGCCCTGCCTTGTTCTTCTGCTGCAATTCTTTCCCTCTGTGGTGAAAGACATGGGAGCCACAGTATTGGGGTGCTTTCTCATGGTGTATGTGATCACTCCTGAAAAATGTTAAAGTTTTTATGAATAGTAAGTTGTTATGTGAGATTTTTTTTAAGACATCAAGCCTTGATGGTTTAATTGAAATGATTAGGGTCCAAGATAATGAAAGCTGATGTGTGGGAGTTGAAATCTTGTTGAAAGGGAAAATAAATTATTTTTGGAAGAGTGAAGAAAATAATCAAATCAATTCAATGAGTTTAATTTAATATTTAGCCTGGAATATATCTGAAGCTACTCTCCATTTGTTGAAGTATCATCACTATCTTGTTTTTCCTAGTATCCTGACATAGCTGAGGATGAGCTTTGACTTATGATCCTTTATCTTCGGTCTCCCATGTATCACCATGTTGGTTGTGAAGTGGTTATGAAGCCCAGGACTTCAGCACTCAACAAACTGATCTAACCCACCATAACCTCAGGTTTTGGTATTAAAAATTTGGTAGTACATTAAAGCCTAAACTGAAGAATAATATATTTGAAGTTGTATGTATCCGTACCTCCACTGTAACTGTATACTGAAACATGAAAGTGACATCATATGCGTGCGTACACACACATACACACACACACATACACACACGATGCTAGTAATGTATCTGTATGCTAATACGTTGGCCTTTCATGGCTAAATGTAAATAGAATTAAATGCTATATCAATTTTGTAAAATAATTATAGTTGTAAAGACCCTACATCAGAAAAATACTTTAGCAAGAAACGTTAGCTCTCACCACAATATTCCTGATACACTCATCTAGAACGTTTTTTTTTTTTAAGTTAGAGAGCTTTCAACCTTGACAGAAACTCCAGTGTTTGTGATCTTTTCCCACTTGCCTGTTTTCCTGTTTAACTTTGCTATATGTATGTTAAGAAGGAATTAGGGAACAAAAATGACTTGATATTCCTGGGGAAAATTATTTCTAGTGGCGTGAATTACTGTAGGTGCTCTTTGTCCACCCCTTCTTCCTTCCTCTCCTTCACCAGATGGCCTTCCCTTAAGAGAAATGAGGGCGTCTAGCACTAAAGAAGGGGGATTTTCCTTGGGGACTTAAGACATTTGGTCAGAATTTGTTCTGTTTTCCTGAGAGAATTTCTGATGGGATGTGGAGTCAGTCTGAGCACGATGAGTGGGATGACGTAGGTCAGAGTACACTGTAAGAATATAGAGCCGAGTCTTAAGGAAATCCATAAGGATGCTAGCCACTGGGGAGTTGGAGGGGACTCTGACTGGGTCCTTTTACAGAATTTTGAAATTTTGATTGAGACAGCTTGTTTCTCATGCCCTAGAATTTTCAATCTTATTCTTTAATAATCTTAAAACATTATTTTGATTTTTAAAATTCTGACTTTGTAAATGTATACTTTAAAATATACATATATATTCTCTTATAATGAAAATTTTATAATTAAGACAAACTAAAATAAGTTCACAAATTATTTTCTCCTAAAATTAGTTCTTCAAAGATTTCTTGTTTAATTCTTTGAAGTAATATTTTAACTGAATTTCCTTGTCACAGAACTTGAGGATTTGCCGTTTTTTCATAATATAAAAGCTATTTCCATTATATTACTTGTTTTCTAAAGGGAAGAATATTTGAAAGAGTGATTTAAAAACCAATTAAATTTATTATTAAAAACCTTTAAATAAATAAAACACACCAAAATTAACCAGATTCGAGGTCTATTGGACTCATTCATCTTCTGTTCAGTCATTATCATTTGGAATAGAAGCTTGAAGCTTCACATTAAATTTTACACTTTGGATAATTTTTGTGTTCATGAGCTTCTGTAGGATCCTGTCTGTCAGTTAAGCTCCACTTCTGGTCATGAGATTAGGCCAGCACTTGTCACCCCATCAAATGTGAGGACAAAGGCACACACGCACGTACACACACACACACACACACACACACACACACAGCCTTCTAGGATCACATTCTACTCAGTGTGTCATTTAAAATACATGTTTTAAAATACCTAATGTAGAGCGAGAGGAAGAAAAATGTCAGCAGAGGAAAGAACCACCACAGTAGCATCAGAGAGACATTTGTGATTCATTTCACTTTCTTACTTTGAAATGTATTTGATCTTTATCATACACCACAGAAAAATTTCAAAATTATGTGTTTCTGTCAGAGTGCCATTTTGTCAGCAAAGTAGAGTCGAGGTGTATTCCATTAGTTTGCACAAATCATTTCAATTGCAGGAAATTTTCTGCCTCTCTGTGATCGTCTCTGCAGACACAAAGAATATGTTTGAAAGAATTTGCATCCACATTTGTTCAATTTTCTTTCTGGCCTTAGGTTTCACTTTCTCTCCCACGGTACTGTGTGGAAGTCAGGCCACCTGTTTTTATTGTAATATAGGTTTGTGTTAATTTTTATGACATAGCAATGTGCTCCTTAATCAGAATTTTCTGCCATTTTGAGGTAAGTTAATGATAACAATCATATTAAAAAAATCAAACCAAACCCAACAATAACAAAATCTCCCCCCAAAATCCCATAGTCAATGGAATTAATCCCAGAAAGAATTTCCCCGCAGTGTTCCAAAAGGAAGCAATCTAGTAACAGACTCAGCCCCCTGTGTGTAAGTTACAGCTTGGGAACTTAGTTCACGAAAAAAAAAATCAGTCTATTTCTGTGAGAATCTGAAGGAGAAATTTGCAAGTAAAAGTGAAAATATACAGTCTAAGTATCACATATTTTCCTACGACAAATTGTAAAAGAGCATATTACCATTGTGTAGTTTAGTCAACTGGAAGTGTCTCCATCTTCACAAAGAGGACTGAGAATTGTGGGAAGTGCAAGAAGATCTGCTTGGGCTTGGGAAATTGGAAAAGTATTTTTGAAGTTGTGTTTTCCAGTTTCTATTTTAAGTGAGCAAAAGGGAAAGTTATTTCCTTGTGTATGTGTCAAAAAACATCAGATCAGAAAGGCCATCTACAATTGATTTTTCTACTTGAAAGGAACAAGGCAAGGAAAGTTGGTCTTTGCTCTCGTCCATCAGGGTATTATGCCTGTCAGCTTGTGTGCAAATGATTTATTTTGAAAAGCCGACTTTACACCTAAAGAAATTCTGGGATGGGGCACCAGTGCCCCTTGGAGTGTCTGCAAAGGGAACTTTATAGCCAGGCATTCGGCAGGCCTGCAGACATGCAAGCAAAGGTGTAAATATTCAACAGCAGTTCAAATAATCGAAAACTAAAGAGGAGTCACTTTATGGTTGCTGGAGAAATTGCCCACTAGTAATTCTCACTGTAATGAGAAAAGCAATCTAAATTGCCCATTTTCACATTTTATCTGGCAAAAAATAATAACTGTTATTGTTCAGTAAAATACTGAAATCTGAGTGAGTTTTATAACCTAAAACCTAGAGAACAGTCATATTGCAAGTTTGTTCTCTAGTTTTCACTTTTAATACAGACATCTCTGATTAATATCTTCACTGCCATTTTGTATAATTATATTGAAATGTCTTTGTGCAAGATGCTTTTCTGCTCTGGAGATGGCTTCAAGGGAAAATTTGATTTTCTCTTACAAGCCTATGTAAATTAGCCAGTGCAAGCACCTGCTTTCCGTAAAAAGCCAAGCTGCTTTGGAGATCCAATAATTAATCATATATTTGATTGCCCTACATGCCCATAACTTTTGAAATGCACTTTCAGAGTAAACTGGAGGCGAGGCACAAGAAGGCTTATCTGTACTTTATGTTGCTTGGTTTACAGGCTAGCAGAATGTAATCACCATTAACAGTCTGATCAATATGCTGTGTTTCATCTACAAACGTATTTTATATGTTCTCTCGTAAAAGATGCCATGCTCCCCAAGTACTTTAAATTTTTCTCAGTCTGCTCCTATCATCACTTGAGTTTCAACTATGACTGCTTCTTGCTCTTCCACTGCCTAGCCTCATTGTTTCTTTGTATGATTGTTCTTAAGTCAGAGCCACAGCTTGAGTACAGAAGTGACCTCTTCATATCAGACATTCAGAGATTGACAGCCGCTCAACTTCATTATGTCAGTTCTAATGCTTTTTTTCATGCATGTCCTGAAATTTCTAATATACTTTTATGATTTTAGAGTGGGTCATGTAACAGATTCTACAATTTACTGACATGTAAATATACTTGGTGTTTATATAAGAAAGAAATCTACAGGCAGTTCTGCTGCTCAGAGATGCTGTACCTTCTCTGGGATGCCTTAGGAATATGAACTCTTCCTTCCTTCCTTCCTTCCTTCCTTCCTTCCTTCCTTCCTTCCTTCCTTCCTTCCTTCCTTCCTTCCTTCCTTCCTTCCTTCCTTCTTTTTTTCCTTCCTTCCTTTCTTTCTTTTTTCTTGCTTTTCAGTGTTTTTATTCTGTTCGGTTTTCTTTTTCAGGATGGTCAGCTCATGTTCACAATATGGCAGCTGCCCATTAATGAACGCATTCTTTAAGTAGGAAAATTAGGAAAGGAACAGGCAAGATGTGCCGGCTAGTGCTGTCTCCTTTCTCTCTTCATTCCACTTCCAGGAAAACAGAGCCCTCTTAGAAGCTGGCTCCTGCCAATCTTAGCTCACATGTCACCTAGGAACACTTTGATGAATGCCCTGACCTGAAAGTGATTAATCAAAGGAGAGTTTGTAAACATAAGACAGTAATGAACAGTGTCTGTCATGATGCTGCCTTTTACTCTGCCCCATCCCTCTATGTTGAATGTTTTTCCTTTATATCCCTTATGCTCACGTCTTGTATAGAAGCCATCCATTTTTCTTTACAACTCAACAATCTTTTGGGAGCTTGAGATATTTCCCTAAGTCAATATTGCCTTCAGAGTAAAAGGTGACATAACTCTACTTGGCTATAAGTAGTTGTGTCTTAATTTTATGGTAAGAGATGTTATCCCTGACTCCACAAGACACCAGGGTAAAAAGTAATTTGATCTAATTTTATCATAAATCTATTTGTCCATTTACTTGGGAGACAAGGAGTTGTGTGGTTTAACACCGCCTGGAAACAGAGACTGAAATATTAACGTCACAGTTTTTGCATTATCTCTTATTCCCATTGTCTCTAAGTCTCATGCTGTTTCCTTCCCTTCCTCCTAGTTCTCTTCACACATCCTCCCTGTCTTTTATTCTTATTTTGCTTTATCCTGATATGATGTATTCTGAAATTGTTTGTACCACATTGTATAAATGAGACATTCAAATCTCTTTCTCCCAAATGAATCTATCGGATGTTTCTACTATGAATACGGTTAACATTTGTTGGAAACATTTTATTATTTCATTAATCATTGTGAGTAGTTTGGCAATCCATTTCTAGATCACATGACTCTTCTGGTTGACTAGAGATAGATGAAATACTGTACCTGATAGATTCACTGAAACCAGTTATAATGTTGGAAGAAAGCATCAAGATGGATATGAGTATGTGCTTGGAGAAGATCTTCCTGTCACTGCTCTCTAAATGAAATCATTAAATGAATGGAAGTCTAGTTAGGAGAGCAACTGACCTAATGTGTCAGCAAAAGGAGAACGTAGGGACTTGTTATCACTGTAGAGCTGTGTTGTTATCTCTCCAGAAAGCAGATGTACTCTAGCAAGGGTAGCCCTATAGGCTGAGTATGTTGAATCCATTCTTATGGAGGTAACAGGACCAGTGTCTAATTTCAGTATGATTCCCTGGAAAAGAGGTCCCTTTCCCTTTGATTTATGGATAAGTTTGCAAAGAAAGACAGACAAACTGTTCTCTTTCTGCCATTTCCTTCTTTAAAAAAAAAATCTTTCCCGAAAAAAAATAACTGTGTACAATAGTTCTTACCAGACATATTTTGTACACACACATTATATTGTTTTTTAAAAAATTATTCTTGAAGCTGAAGGAGTTTTAATTGGAACTCTCAGCTAAAGTAAATCATGTATATAATTCAGCACTGTGTTGTTGGTTTTGAGATAATATTGATGAGATAGAAGAAGAAAATGACCAGAAAGAATAGAAGGGTGAGACTCAAAAGAATTTCTGAGAGGTGTTAATTCCACAGGTTGACTCAGATAAAACTTCTGAAGAGTCCTCTGGAAAGAGAAATTAATGAACATAATATTGATGCCTTTAGTAAAAAAAAAAGATAATTAAAAATAATTATGTACTTATGCAGTCAACCAAGCAGGCTTTCTTTCTTTATTGTGGTGCCTAAAATAGATTCCCCTAGAAAAAAAATTAATGAAAGGGTTTTACAGAAAAAGTAATTTTGAATTCCAGTCAAACAAAACTCAACCTCACCATAAAATTTCAGCACCTACTCTATGTCCTAAATCTTTACAAGAATTTTAAAAAGTTTTTTTTATTAAATTGTTATTATGCTTTCATCCTACGAATGAAAAATTTTTAAACAACTCATAGTGATAATAAAATTTGACAGAGAACTGTAAATATGAGGAATTTAGGTAACATCTACTTTTGGCTTATACTCTAAGGAAGAGTTTTATTTCCTGACTCATATTTAAGGTGGGGCTCTATGGAACTACAGAATCGCTGACATGATATATTTTCTCTCTTGTAACAAAGCTGGCATTTGCGTATCACACTCTGGAATACAGAAACTGTTGTTTGTTTTTATTGATAGCCAGTGTATCCTCAATGGTAAGTAGAGAAAGGAATTTGCCAAGTAAGGAATTTCAGCCACCTCCAGTATATTTTATGTCAGGAATGGGTCTTCTCTGAGTGAGTCTCTGCGTTCCTTTTTTTCATATTTCTTCCCCTGATGGTGCTGGGAGTAGAACAACGTTCTGATTTCCTCATGATGACAAAGATGTTTTGGTCCTTTTGGCTTTTTCTTTACTGGTTTCTTGATTTCTAATATTCTTGTCTATCAATATTGAGACGTTGTTGATAGTAACACTTGTACAGTTTATAGAAGGTGAAGGTGCTTTTACCTTTGGTGTTTGAATTCTCATGGTTTCTATACAATCAATGAAATGTGCCCATGCATGCAAACAGCTGCAGTGGGAAGTCAGTTCCACCCCTCCCCAACCATTCCCTTACTAATGATCTAGGGACATTGTATTAATACTGTGCTTTCAAGTAATACCATACTGTCTTTGAAACTTGCATAATTATTTTGTCAATTAGGGGTATTTTCCTCATCCTTCTTGATGGCTGGAGTATTTGGGTTGTCTGCTGTTTCTCTGCCCTTCTTTTTGACACTGTCCAAGTACACAGGGACAATTTGAGTCTTCTGTATGGAAAATCAGACCAGAGAAGATCAGGTTCGCTTGTTTTTCTCTGTAATGACAATTGATGTAAAACGAAGGAAGGGATGCATAGCTTTATCCCAGCCCTCTTTGGTCACTTATCATTTCTGAAAATCCTTGACTGACAAGTGTGGTGTCTTCTAGAGACTATGTGGCATGCATCCTAGATACAATGTTCCTTCTTCCAGCCATTAAATACTTTCTTCCTACATGGAAAGAAGTTACCTTACACAAATGTATCTTGGAGTATTTTCTGCAAGTCAGAAACACCACACCATATGAGAATTTTTTTTTTTTAGATTTATTTCATTACAGATGGTTGTGAGCCACCATGTGGTTGCTGGGAATTGAACTCAGGCACTCTGGAGGAACAATCAGTGCTCTTAATCTCTGAGCCATCTCTCCAGCCCCTGAGAATTTTTTAGAATTAAAATTTTGGACTAGTACCACAAGAATGTCTAGAGAAGGGGCCAGGCAAAGTAGCTATCATGTGTACTTTCTATCAAATAATGATGCCCCCCAGGCATCAAGGACATCAGCTTTAAATCATATCCGGCATTAAAATGAGGTGTTCTAGACTAGCACATGCTTTCTAAGGATCATTCTGAGGTTCTTTTGATGTACAAACAGCAGCTTTCAAAATGTAGAACCCCCTTTTCCTTATAGGTTTCACCCCCCCCTTTTTCTTATAGGTTTCATTGGGTGTATTCAAGCTCCTGTTTGAGAATCAATCATCATACATCTCTTGTATAAAAATCAATTCAAATCTTTTTTGAGTCAGTGACTGCAGATATTTTAGTTAAACTGGAATTGACACATAAAGAAGTCATATTAGGTTTTAAAAATGCCAGATATTTCTAAATAAATGCCCCCTTGAACGCATTTGCCATGCAAATATAATCTAAGGATAGAGGATCAGGCCAGAAGTCTGCAACACTTTTGCTGAGTCTGTTTATATTGTAAAGGTAATAGTGAATGCAAGATGGTAAAAATCTGCATTCATCAGCTATGGGCATGTCATACTTAGTAGCTGTGAAAGACTTATTAATTCACTCTTTCTATTCAAATCATCTCATGCTTATAGTTCCTGATGTTAGTAGATGCCTGTGCATTAATGCCGATATTCAATGATGTTGAAATTGGATTGAGTTGAGTTCAAAGGTTAGTCATATCATTTGTTAGCTTTATAATCTTCAGAAACAGACACGTCAATGTAGACTTTTTTCTGCAAAACCGAAGATGTTTTCAGTCCTTTGGGTGACATTAGAGAATTGTAGAGAAAGCCTATGCCTGATAAAATGGTATTTACTCTCCTATGCTTGTACAACATCCTCTTAAAGACCAGTCAGTGAGCCTCTAGACACTGCTGCACATTCTCTTGTAGAAACACATACTGACTGTGGAATTGCTCCAACAAATTGACGTTGTTAATACTGAACTTTGATTACTTTGGGAACTGACATAGTTTCTCACCACAGGATTATGAATCATTAATGTATCAAAGGAGGACAACTAACAGTTTTTGCCAGGTAAAGATATGTCTACATATTCATAATAATATATAATATTCATAATAATGCATAACACACAGTATCTTAAAGACATTCATTCTCACATATTCACACACAAAAACACATATGTATATCCTTATACAAATTTGTATTTCTCCCATATCCACACACATTTACAGTAAAATTTAGATCTTGTGTATCTTTGTGCCGAAAGAACAGGTTAGTGTTCTCTAACACATTTGTGTAGGAGTGTGGAGGAAAAATACCACACTTTGTTAATCATATAGAAGTGGCACAGGGCAGGTCTGCCTTGCCCTCCCTGTCTTTTTCAGCAGTTGCTTCAGAATCCAGCAGACACATTGCTTCTTTGGACTTTCTTTATTCACATCCCCGAATTGGCTTCTGTAGATTGCGTTCAGAGCCATTCACATAATAATTAATTAATTATTGTCATGCTGGTCACCTGGCTCTGAAAATGCCATGGAATCACACTGGTACCCATCATTGTATTGGATCCAAAGGTGTAACATATTGTTTTCATCTACTGAATGGGTGCTGGGATGGTGGTTTGTATATGTGTTTTATCTAGATGGAACTGTGTGTGTATGAGTGTGTGCAAACACCTTGTTCTTACCACAGTTTTTAAATTTGATGACTCTACATTTATTTATTTTTAGTTGAAGCAATGTATCAAGAAGAACTAGATAAGTAGTTTTTTTTTAAAAGGCTTTGTGAAACATGCCTAACTATTCTTAGGGATTAATCAAGTGCTATTCTGCAGACTCCAGTTTTGGCAGAGAGAGTTTCCATGTTTCATCACTGTTTGCATCACTGTTCTCTAGAGACGAAGAGAGGTTCTTTTCTTGTTCTTTGGCCATTTCTAGAGAGCTAACATTACCTGGCACTTTCTATGTGTGCCACATCAAGAGTGCATTTAGTTACTACCTGGTTCTAGAGTCGGGGATGTACTTTACTGCCCTTCCACAGATGAAGAAACACTAATTAGAGGAGCATCTGGCAGGATACATATGGCTGCAAATTTAGTTTGCCTGCCTTCAACGCTGAGATCTCTTGAGCACGGTTCCTACACATTCATTTTGCCTTAGGATGTTTTATGAAATTTTAAGTGGACAGCTAACCCAAAAAGAAGTATAAAGCATTGCATAATGAAACAGTCCACTGGGTCTTTAAAGAAATCCTGATTCATTGTTATATTTTAGCAATTACTTTTTAACTTACAGTATTAATATTTTTCTGCTTGTAATTGATTTTCCTAGGTTTAGGATTTGCCTAATCCTCACACATATTCAGTGTTTATACTCATACTAAGAAAGGCAGCTATTTTGTATTTTTGTGATGCTTCTTGATGTATGTGGGGTTTTGGCCTTAATTTTACAAGTGACTTTTGCATACATCAGCTAAAACATACCAAAGACAAGACAAAGGAATATTTAAACCTGCATGCACTTGAAGTATTATAACACCCAAACTGAAGGCATGCATATTTCTATTGACTTGCAATTATTAAGTACGATTTTGTTGTCAATGTGTTTAGAACTAGATAAAGATTATATGCCATGGGCATAATGAAATGAGAAGGTGACTTGAAATGATTTGTCAGTTATGAGAGTCTATTTATATATACAAACATGATTTTCTTAGTGCCTGCTGAGCTTCTTGTGAATAATAGTTGCTAAATGTCATTACATTTATAGGTGACATAGCATTTCTGATCTCACATCACTTCTTTTACTTCCTCATTTGTCTTTGACACTCATTTTCCCCTGGGCATTTTCAAGTTTATTAGTGCATTTACTATTGAAATTAATTTACCAGCTTTCTGAAAGATAGAACCCAATGTTCCTTGTTGGCAGAAAGACATCAGCCTCTATTACCTAACTCACTCTATTTATAACTGCATTGTTGACTTCTAGTAGATCAGATTCACCCCACTTCATCTTACAGTTATATATAATATGAATCTTAGTTTTGAAATCCTTAATTCATGAATACGCAAGTTGATGTCATATAATAGTCTCTCTTCTGTGAGTGAAGGTTTTCAAGAATAGATGCTTAATTTATATGTAACTTAATAATGCCCCACGCTTAAGGCCTTAATATTAATCCTACTGAACTTTTTATCTATTATTTTTTCTAAAATTCACACAAGGGAAGAAATATCCCTGCCTGTGTAAATATGGGAAATGGTGTGTTTGCAAATGTTTTTTTATAGTTATCATTTGAAAATGCTGTCAATTCACAGTCACAAATGAACATTATTTTTGTGCTCCATAAAAACATCATAGTTATGTATTTATAAACATTGTTAGAGATAATTATAACATTGAATTCAAAGAACCCAAGTCAGATATTGAAGGTGAGGGATAAAGGCAGGTGCATGTGCTTCTGGAGTGTGAGCTTCCTTGGGATACAGGGGTTATCATTGGCACCTGATAGAGGTGCCTTCTGCAGGTCTTTCCCTTTCTGCTAATTATTTGTTAAGAGAAATATTTCTTAATGACTAATGATGACAGAATATGTGTTCCGTGTCACAATTCTATGAGTATGTCCTTTGGATTAAATTGGTCTTTTCGAAATTCTGTGGGATTGGAATCGCTGTTCCTGGTCACTGTTTCCCTTGGCCATCTGTCCAATAAACGGACTCTGATATTTGAAATCCCATTTCTGTTGTTTCATTCTTGCCTTGCCCCAACTTCTCCCTTTCTTTAACTGTACATATATATGTATGTTATGCATATGTTTGTGTGTATACTTGAATGTGCTTGATTTGCATGTGTGTGAACTTATATTTATGTGCATGTTGAAGTCCGAGGTTGATGTCAGAAATCCTCTTATTGTTTTTCTACCTTATGCATTGAGGTAAGATCTCTCAAAAATCAGGCCACTAATGTGACAAGTGTAGTCTCACCAGACAACTTCCTCTGGGATCTGTGCCATCTGAGGCTGGAAGTAAAAGAGGGCCACCAGACCTAGCTGGCATTTCCATGACTTCTGAAGATCAGAATCCTGGTCCTTATGCTTCATGAGGAGTGATTTAACCACTGAGCCATTGCGCTTTTTTCTCTTCTTCTGTCTGACTGCTTTCCTCTCTCTCCTTCTTAGTTCTCTCTCTTGTTGACCCCTAAGCATTGGCTCTTCATCATGTATTGGTTTTCTGCTCCTTCCACAGACAGTCAGTAAGACACACAGTTTCAGTTGCTATTCAACATGGCTCTATGGTCACTTGGAAGAAATCATTTAATAGTTTCTTTGCTCTGCTAAAACACTGCAAAAGTTGTTCTCATCCAACAAAACAATGACGTTACGCCACTTAGAAAACCATCAAGACACAACGGTGAAACTTCACTCTGTTGTTAGGTTTGGAATTTTAATCTTATTTTATGATTTTTGGGGGGTAGTTTTTGGTTTTGTTTTGTTGGTTAGTTTTGCCTTTTACTTTTGGTCCTGTAACATTGAAACTAATTACTAAGGGATCAATGGGAGATATATGAATTGCCATGTGGTGTGTATGTGTGTGTGTGTTTCTGTGTGTGTGTTTTAAACAGTTCCTTCAAAATTTGTGTGAATTCTAAAAATTTGAATATGGTGAACTACTATTTTTTTATACTGATTATCACACTTTTTGCATTGCAATCTGAAGTGGATCGATGAGGAACATACAAATACCAATTGTGTAGTGTTTGGAGGACGGGCAGAATCACTGTTTCTTGGAGGGAGTTTAGTTTTACATTTCTAGAAAAGACCACATACGGTTTGTGCTTATGTAGATAATACATATGTTATATGCTATTTATAGACTAAAAATTAAAATATTCATTTATTATAACAAATAACTTGAATGCTAATATTGAAAGCATATGCTTATAAAATGTATTTCTCACTGCAAAAACAAAATTGTTTTTTAAAAAAGCACTCTTTTATTTTTGTAAATCTCTTTAGTATTTGGCTCATTTTAAAAACCTAGGTGCATCTTTCTGTTTCAATCTTCAAGTTGTCACGATACCACACAGTATGTACTCTGGAAATTACAGCGTGCATTTATGAGAGACTGAAAATAAAGAACATGCAAATCATATCTTTGAACTGTTCTGAAAATCAATTTGTCCAGCAGAGATTCACTGGAAAATATCACAGTGAATTCTAGGGCATTGTGTAAATCACTGTGAGAATGGCCTTCTACACTGAATTGTGATAGAAGAAAGTGTGGCTGCTAGATTTCGTGTGTGTGTGTGTGTGTGTGTGTGAGAGAGAGAGAGAGAGAGAGAGAGAGAGAGAGAGAGAGAGAGAGAGAGAGAGAGAAGGGGGGGCTAACCTGGTTAACTTTGGCTATCATTCCCCAGGTACTGTCTATTACATTTCCCCGGGAAGGACCAAGGTCCCTTCCTGGAACCTGGGCATTCTGAGCAAGCAGGGATGTCTGGCCAGAAAACCCCACAGAGATGTCTTTCTCTGATTCAGCTAGTACAGGAAATACAAGCATGCAGTCCCTTGACTGTTGCCCCACCAAAAAAGTTACTAAGGATTGAATTCAGTTCCTTACACTTATATGGAAAACACTTCACCATCTGATCCTTTTACCTAGCCACAAAATTTGGAATTCTGTTGTATCATCTACTTATTTGCAAATTAGACTTGAGTTATAATTTCAAAATGATGCTGAAACCTATCTGAGCATTTTTCTTGTACATTTTATGAAAGTAATAATGAGCAAAAAAGCTTCCACCAAAGAATGATTTCCGTTGTAACTCCCCTGAGGTTGCTATAGTTTTGATTTTGACTGTGTACTAATGACTCGTGCATTGGTGACATCTTCACTAGCCAATGGTGCTACTGAGAGTTACTAGACACTTCCAGAGGTGGAGTTTACTGGGAAGCGGTAAGCCCTTTGGGGATTATTGCTTCGAATGATGTCTTAGGATGTAATCGTTTCTGTCATATCTCTCCTCACCTTGTTGTCACCAAAAGGTAAAGGAACATCTTTTTCCAAGCGTTCCTGGTATGATGTGCTTGGTTTCCATATGCTCAGACCAACAAAACCAGTGACCATAGATTTGAATCTCTAAAATGATGGGCTGAAACAGACCTACTTATAGATTGATAGTTTTTACTTAGTTTCCCTATAATGTTAAGCTGACTAGCATGAGACACCTTATCTTTTCATCTGTGCCCTTTACTTGACTATAATCTTTATTAGAAGAGGAATTTTCAATACCATATCCTACCTATTTAATTTCTCAAAGTAGGGATTAAATGACTAGTTAAAAAAATAAGATGGCTTGAAACAAATGAACATATTACCAAACCTAAATAAAGTGCCAAGTCTGTGCTTGGGGAAATTAGTTTTTTAATATCAAAATCCTTTTCAAATAGAAAAGTGATGAAAATTTAATTTTGCAGTCAGTACACAAATACTTCATAGCCTCTCTGGTACAATTTGAAGTAGTCCAATAAAAATGAATATGTTTATTAATAGAATTAAAATAATAATATATGCAAGTAAATCTGCTTCTCTGAAGTCAAGGAAATGCTTATTTCTTTGTCTATTATACTTGGAGTAATGAGGGAACTATGTAAGATGTGCTCTATTTTCCTCTGTGAGAAAGAGTTGCGAAGACTCATACTCTGCTTGGAGTCAGACATAGGAGTTTGGCACTGATTGTGTGTAGCAGCCCCATCATGAGGTCCATTGCCTTTCAGAGCTTATATGTCCTCCCATTGTAGTGGAACACACTAAACTTGTATTGACTTGTGGTCTACTAGGAAGTTCTTTCATTGGAATTGAAGTTCAAGTAGATAAGATATATTTTTACATGATTGAACTGATTAGTGAACAATATATGTAGTGAGAGCAATGGCAAATAAAAACAATGTCAGACTGATGAAATCATATGTACACTAAATAATCTTTTTCATGTCTTATAAATGGAGTAACCATGAACTCTCAGAGACTGTAAATAGCCACCTTGAATGTTTATATTTATTGTCAGAGGGTGTTTGCTAGTATTGTAACACATTCCTCTGTGATACCTGTGTTTTATCATACACTCAGAAAAGGTTTATTTCCTATAAGATGAGCTTCATTATCTTTGCTTAAAAACATGCTATAATTTTATCAGATACAATTTTCTATTTATTTTTAATTTTGAATATTTTTCTCTGTTTTAAATTACCATACATTCTTATCAAACACACACACACACACACACACACACACACACACACACACACACCAGTGTACACAGCTCTTAAGTCAAATTATAGTTCTTGCATATCATCTCATGTTAAAGCTCCATATTTTAGCTTTTGTATTTGTTCTTGATTTGTTTACTCACTAAACTTGAATGGAACCCTATGTGCCAAAGAACAGCATGAGGGCAAGACTGTATTGGGTATAAACTAGAATAGATACATTTACAGTTGCAAACAAATGGATGGATTATGCAGACACATTAAGTGATAACTCAGTGGGGAGCAATAGGAACAATAACTGAGTTATTTGAGTCTCTGGATTGTTGCTCTAAGATCTACATGTCTTGTAGGAGTGACATTCTTGAGCCCAAGAGGGGTACAGAGATGAACAAAACTTATATCTAGAATTTGTTTGCAATTTGAAGCATCTCAGTTTGAAAACTAAGAATAAGAGAAATATATTGAAAGCCAGTATAAAATTATTCTCTTGACACAAGCAAATGATGAAGAGACTTTATTAAGCCAGAATGCCCAGAGCATGTGGGTGTGGCTTTCTTGTAATGGCAATTATTGCATTGAGATAGGGTGATCCATTTTTACTTAACAGTTAAATTAGCTGACTTTGGAAAAGGTTGAAAGAATCATTTATATTGAGAATCTTATCTTTCTTATAACTGCCTAATTTTCAGGGAATCTCTTACATTGAAAAACTGAAGTAGCTCAAAAAATACGTTTGACAAAGGGGGCTTTGTAAAGGAGTATTTATTTTTAAGTCTTACACGTAAGAAAAAAGAGAATATAATCTTGATCAAGAAGGTGGGAATTTTCAGCACATTGCAGAATGGCTCTTCTTGGTGCAGATTCTATAGCTGCAGTTTATGTGTAGAGTTCCCTCAACACAGTACTTTTTGTCAGATTGGGAAAAAATTAGAGCCGTCGACACTTAAAGTCATTCAATAGTTAAGAATTGGATGTAAAGGTTTTGAGTCATGGTAGACAGCCAGCACCACAGGTAAATCATAAAGATAACAAGCTTTCAACATTTCCCTGACTCTTCTGACCAGAAACAAAAGCCATATAGACCTGGCAAGTCTGTTCTCCAGTCAGCAGGGCCTCTCAGCCAGCAGATTGATTCAAGACGTTCAAGGCAGGACCTAGATATGCTCACTCCAAATTGAGAACCTCCCAATCTACCTGTCTTTGTTCAAACTAACCAACTGTGAATAGAGAAAGAGGTACCCTCAAAGACCCTTAAAACACACAGCCCTGGGGAGAGACCTGTCTTCTACTCCCTGATCCTATCCTCATTCTGATTTGCATACCATATCTGAGTATCTATCTATCTATCTATCTATCTATCTATCTATCTATCTATCTATCATCTTTTACCTTTAATAAAGATGATCTCCTTAGTTTTAAAAAGAAAGAAGGAAACTGACCATTTATCCTTTTGATATAACTGGAAGTCCTTATTTTATGTACTAGACGGCATGCTGAATGTTTGACATGTTTCAGAAAACGTTCATCCATTTAAGAAAGTATTATCAAAACTTTCAGACATGTAGAACTAAAAAGATACCAAAAGAATGCATGCACTCCATGTCTGTCTCCATCAATCCACAGTTGTTTATATTGCTTTATGTTTCCTTTGTGTGCATCTCCATGTGAACTCTTTAATGTAAGCATATTCTTTTGTGACATGAATTGTTAGTAACCAGAAAATTTATCTAAAGTGGAATTAGATCACTTTGGAAGATAGTTTATCAATGTCTTATCAAGCTCAGTATCCTTGCTCATAAGATCTAGCAATTATGTCCCTTTCTAATTCATTACAATGAGAAAAATCCTATGAGCACAAACACATACACACATATGTGCATGCACACACACACACACACACAAACATATTTCTAAAAATGATTCTTTAAGCATCGTCACTCATTGCTGTCAAAACTTATAGGGAACTAATGCATCCTTTTCTAGAGAATGGACTGAGATTTTTGTGTGTTCAGACAGTGGAAATAATTAAACAAGAGTACTGGAACACCATGAAAGAATTTTAACATTGTACTGCTATGTGGGACCAATGAACCTAAAGAATAGCATGTCTGACTTTAAAAATATCCTTCTGGGAAAGCAACCATGCAAACAAGAAGTTCAGTGGCTTTAGGGAGTTGGAAAGGAGAATAGGTAAAGTTATCAGACAGAGGATTATTTGAGAAATGAGTCTTTCTATCCAGTTTTTCATTGAGCTTAATATTTTTAAAGACATACAGCTTGTTTGAAACAGATAAACAAAAAAAAACTCTGCACAATTACTTCCTGAGTCATCTTGAAAGGACACATAAATATTATGATGATATTAATTTTCCCTGATAGAAATGGAAATGTAGAATACAGCAGTTATAATTTCTGTAAACAGTATAAAAATAAAATTGGTATTCTTTATGGAGTCTGACCTACTGGGACTAGAATAAAAGGGATGAAATTTACTTTAGGTTTGTAAACTACTAATGTGCATGCAGTTATCCATTCAAATGGGGATGAGATGATTTATTCTGGATACAAATAAGAGTGACCATGACCCAGACACGCAGATTCACATTGCTCCATATTCCATGCTCCAACACAGTAACAGTTACATGAAGTTTCTATAGTAACAGAAGAAGGGAAAACATAGGTTAAAGAACTTTACACATACATTGGTGGAATCATCAGGTAGGCAGTTACAGCAAAGCAAGGAAATCTGCTATGGACTCAAATAAGAGATGACATTATTAAGCCTGATTTGTGGAAGCTGCTTGTTTGTTAATACATTCCAAACACTTTCTCTCTATCTGTGACAGGAATTTAAGGTTCCAAACAAGATAAATTGTAGTCAAACTCAGGACCCACAACATAAAACTCCTCTATAATGATTAAACTTCGAATCAGCTGATCAGCCGTAGAATGTTTATTTCCTGGAATTTTCTTTCACACTAGAAAAATGACCAAAATAAATCAAGCAGTAACTTCAGAGGTTAGTTCTTAGATTATATAAAAGAGAGAATCAAGGTGCTATATTATTACTCAGGAATACAGTCTAAAGGGAGTCCAAGATTGCATTGCTTGGAAGGGGCTGCCCCAAGAGAATTGCAGATTTTTAAGCAGAAGAGAAAAATGTTGACTTCAGAGGATGGCAAGAGTGCTAGAAGGGAAGAGTAAAGTAGCACAGAAACATCTGTGTAAGAAGGCCCTCTGGGGAACTGCAGAAAGTCCGTTCCAATCTATGGTGCTCTGTATCCTACTGAAGAAAGTCTGCCAGATTAGGCAATGAATCACTGGAAAGGACCAGCCAAGCCAAGAATTCACACAAGGGAGAACGTAAAACCAATCACACAGAACCTGGGTTGAGTCCGCAGAAAGGAGCCATCTCTGCAGCCTTCACTCACGGTTCCTGCTAGCCCTGCCTTCAGAAATTGTAAAGGTATTTACCAAAATACTCACATTAGGAGCAATTAACTCAGCAATGTCTTACAATATATGTCTTTTAATGTTTAATTGGAATGTACAAACAAATCTTGAGACACTATTGTAGAAATTATCTTGAATGCAATAAAAATATTCAAATATGTAAGAAACTAGAAAAACATGACAGACAGGAAGAAGAAAGGAAAGAAATAGACACAGATGATCCTATATAGAGTAACACACAGAGCAGATAAGAGGATGGTAAAAAACCAGTAAATTCATTGTGCCAACATATAATGAATCTCATATAATTACGAACACCATCAGAAAGCTTGAAAAACATGATGAGGAAACATGGACAGAAAAGCACACCACTAAAACACAAGTCCAAACAGTGACAAAAATATAAAAATATTGAACAATGAGGAAATGTAAAAACACTCAAACGAAATGAAGCCAAATAGCATTGTACTATGAGACAGTCTCATATTGCATAACATAAATGTGGTTGGATTCCAAAATATAAGGGCAGTGAATAAAAAGATGCTGTTTAAAAAAAAAAACACTGCTCTTTAGACGGGCGAGGGAGGCGGAGGAGGATAGGGGAGGAACAGGGAAATGGAAAGAGGTGGAAATTTTTAAGTAAAAATAAATAAATAAATAAACAAACAAACACTGGTAGATTTCCCCAATTTCTTGCTTAAAAGTACAAAGTTCCTGCACTGACAGGAAAAGAAACAAATCAAATATTATCTGAATAAAACTATTGGAAATTATCACGAAGACAAGTGTGTATAAATAAGCAGACAAAATAAAGACACATCACATTATTTATCTGAAAATGCACGAGCAGGGTGGAGCCAAATGTATGAAACCATCCAGGTATACTTAATCAAAGCTGATTGCCATATTCTTGAAAACACTGAGTTTTCAATTTATTTTATCTCCTTCCCCCCTCACCCATTTACAACAGGATCTAACAAAGACAGGATAAGAATTCACTCTGTAGTCCTGGATAACTTAGACTGGTCTTGAAACCTAGGTAATGATCTCCCTCAAACTCTAGTGGGCTGATACTATGGTCAAAAGTCATCAAACCAGGTTATTTGAGTATTGTCTGATTTCCCTTTTATATTTTTTACTTGGTATATATTCTTCAGAGTTTATTTTTCTTGCTGAAAATCTTATTTCTCACATAGTAAATAACATGTGTAACATGTATTGATTTAAAGATGTCCAATAGTTTAATCACTTTTTACACACACACACACACACACACACACACACACTAAACAACATGATCCCTTACTTCAAAATCTACTATAGACCTATAGTAATAAAACCATTTATATTGGCATAAAAAAAGACATGTGGATCAACTGAATTGAAGACCCTGACATTAATCCAAATAGCTACGGACACCTGATTTTTGATAAAGGAGCGAAAATTGTACAAGGAAAAGGTGATGGGGGACAGTCTTGTGTTTTGTGTTAATTTCATTGGTTAAATAAAGAGACTGCCTTGGCCCTCTGATAGGACAGAAAATTATGTAGGTGGAGTAGACAGAACAGAATGCTGGGAGAAAGAAGCAGAGTCAGGCAGTCGCCATGATTCTCCTACTCCAGACAGATGCAGGTTAAGATTTTTCCTGGTAAGCCAGCTCGTGGTGCTATACAGATTATTAGAAATGAGTTAGATCAATATGTAAGAGCTAGCCAATAAGAGGCGGGAACTAATGGGCCAGGCAGTGTTTAAAAGAATACAGTTTCCGTGTAATTATTTTGGGTATAAAGCTAGTCGTGCGGGCGGCCGGGTGCCAGGAATGTAGCCCGCCACTCCTATTACAACAAAAAGGCATATTCAACAGATAGCTTTGGCATAACTGAATGTCTACATGTAGAAGAATGCAAATAGATCCATATCTATAGCCATACAAAACTCAAGTATAAATTGATCTAAAAACTCAACATAAATCCAGTTGCACTGAACCTGATAGAAGAGAAAGTGGGAAGTAGCCTTGAACACATTGATACAGGAGACATCTTCCTAAATATAACACCATCAGCGCAGACACTGAGAGCAATGATTAATAAATGGGAGCTCCTGAAAATGAGAAGCTTCTGTAAGGCATAAGACATAGTCAGTAAGGCAAAGTGGCAGCCCACAGAATGGAAAAAAGATCTTCACCAACCCCACATCTGACAGAACTCAAGAAACCAGACACCAAAATACCAAGTAATCCAATTAAATATGGGGTAGAGATCTAAACATAGAATTCTCAACAGAAGAATCTCTAATGGCTGAAAGACATTTAGAGAAGTGCTCAACATTCTAAGTTATCAGGGGGATACAAATCAAAATGACATTGAGATACCATCTTACAATTGTCAGAATGGATGGCCAACTATAAAACCACTGACAACAGCTTGTGCTGGAGAGGGTCACTCTTCCACTTCTGGTGGGAATGCAGTCTTGTACAGTCACTCTGAAAATCAGTATGGCAGTCAAAAATTGGAAATCAATCTATCTCAAAACCTAGTAATACCACTGTTGAGCATATACCCAATAGGTACTTACTCATACCACAAGGACATTTGTTCAACTATGTTCATAGCCGCATTATTCATAATAGCCAGTAACTGGAAACAACTTACATCCCCCTCAACCTAAGATTAGAGTTTTTAAAATGTCCATTTACACAATTGAATATTACTCAGTGATATAAAAAAAGCAATACAATGACATCATGAGATTGTAGGCAAATGAATAGAACTAGAAAAATAATCATCCTGAGTGAGGTAACCCAGACCCAGAAACACAAACATGATATGTATTGACTCCTAAGTGGATATGAGATACAAAGCAAATGATAACCAGGCTACAATCCACAATGCCAGAGAAGCTAGGTAAAATGGGGGACCCTAAGAGGGACACACATGGAGGGACCAGGAAGGGAAAATAGTTAATATCTCCTGGGTAAGCTAGAAGCAGGGCTGGAGGATAGAAGGAAGGGGATGGGGATGGGAACAAGAGGGATCAAGATGGCCAAGTTGTGGGAAGGATGGGAGAGGGAAATCTATCTTGATAGATATCTCGATAGAGAAAAATAGAAAGACATATCTTGATAGAGGGATCCATTATGTGGGTAGGGAGAAACCTGATGCTAAAAAAAGAATTCACAAGGGAAATCCCAGCTAAGATTCCTAGCAATAATGGGGAAGTTGTCTGAACTGGCCTGCTCCTGTAATCAGATTAATGAGTATCCTAACTGTCATCATAGGACCTACATCCAATAACTGTGGAAGCAGATGCAGTCATCCCCAGTCAAGCTTGGGCTGAGCTCCCAGTGGGATCATATGAGCAAGGGAGGTCAAGATGCTGATGGGGAAAAGCACAAAATCAGCTGACCTGAGCTAGTTGGTGCTCATGGACTTAGGCTGACTGGCAAGCCTACATGGGAATGTGGGTGACAGTTGTATGGATTGATCTGTTTGTGGGGCCCTCTGACAGTGGGACCACAACTTATCCCAGGTACTGGATTTTTGGAGCCCATTCCCTTTGGTGATATACCTTGCTCAGCCTTGATACAGACGGCAGAGTCCCAGTCCTGCCTCAACTTGGTATGCCAGACTTTGCTGACTTCCTAACGGAGGCCTCACCCTTCTGAGGAGTAGATGGAGGTGGGATGGAGGTTGGATCGGGGGAGGTGGTAGACAGGAGAAGGGATGTGAGGGGGAATTGGGGTTAGTATGTAAAATGAAAAAAAAATTTAAAAAGATAAACTATTCAACCTTTAAAGAAGTAATAATTTTAAGTCCCTTAAGAGTTTTCCAGAAAATAGAATAGTCAGCAATATTCTTTATAACATGTGAATAAGACCAAGTCATAACAAAAATGCGTGAGAAGAGAGTAAAGAGGACTGCAGTTCAGTGTCTTCACACATAGACATTACAGAAGTTTCAGAAATGCAGTGAATTATTACGGCCTTAAACTCAAAGTTAAGTCATCATTACAAGAAGTCTACCTTGTAGATAAAACCTACCTAATCTCAGGAATAGAATGCTGCAATTTCATAGGAGCATCATAGTCCCGCAAAATGGCAAAGGCTTTTTGCTATAAAAAGTAGACAAATTTCATAATATCTTTATGAATTTAAATAGAATCTCTCAAAATAATAGAAACAGTCATGAAACAATTGTCATGTAACAAAGACCATCAGAGTCGATCCAATGCGGGTACATTTCTTACAGAAACCAAAGGTGCCTCACAATTGTCTATCACTCCAGCTCCAGGGGAATCTGATACCCTTTTCTGAAATCTGTAGGCAACTCCGCACACATGTGTGCACACACACTTTTAAAGAGAAGTCTTAAAAGAACCTCATTTCTTAAAAAAAAAAAATAAGTAAGGAAAGTACATCAGTGTAAAAGTTCTAGTCAAAATTCCCTAGTACAGGGAAGTACAATTCCCTAGACCTCAGGATGTCCCTCTATTCCTATTCAACTTTTCCTAACTTGTCAATTCCTAGAGATTTTAGAGAAATGGAAACGTACAGCTTGGAGAGAAAACTACAGTATTCTCCAATCCATATGTTCTTGCTGAAAGTCTTGGGGATTTTAAAAATCCTATTATTAGCAAATGGATTTATTGAGATTGTGATATTAAGTGTTAATGAGTTAAATAGATTTTATAACTACAAGGAACTCTGTGATTGAATGCTTAAACCATGGTTTACACTGAAATCATAAAACACGAACTATTTAAAAGAATATAATATGTGTAAAATCTGAATACAGAAAACCATAGAACATTGCCAAGACAAATGAGAAAATGTCTAAGTAAATATAGAAACACAAAAAGTTATAAGTTGGAAAACCTGCTGTGTTTTACCAATAGTCTACCAATTAATCTGCAAAGTGAATGTAATTCTCTGCATAATCCAAAAGGTTTGTTCTGTGGACATTGGCAAGGTATTTCTAACATTGAAGGAGAAAAAGAAAAAAACACGGAGAATCCAATCAGTTTGAAAACAGTCAGAAATGCAGAATGTATCAAGTGACTTTAAGACTTAATGTAAAGCTGTAGCCCTGTGACCAGTGTAATTTAGAATCACAGTAGATATTCTGATCAGAGGGCTAAACAAGGAAGCCAGCTACAGAAATGTGATTAATCACAGATGAAGAAAATTACTAGGGGAGCTAAAAGAGGAAAGAATCTTTTGGACAGGTAGTTATTGGACAATTAATTCTTATATATAAAAGCAAATTGGTTCTACTCCATATTACATGCAAACATTAATTCATTTATCATCACAGATCTAAAAGTAGCAGCTAAAATCATGTAAATGCTAGAAGAACGTGCAAGGAAAAAAATCTTACTTTTAGCTTGGCAGAGAATTTCTTCTGTAATATACAGACAAGGGGATCATTAATTTTCCCTTTGATGAAAATGTATTAAAATAAAAATGGAAACTGCAGTCTGAGAGAAAGTATTTAAGAAACACTTTTAAATATTTGTGTTCCTGCGTTATAAAAACTCTTAAGTCGATGTTGAGGTAATAACCTAATGAAACAACAGAAACAATATCCGGAAAGATTTAACAAAAGATTCTACAAATACCCATAGTAACTTCCACAAATGACCAATTTTCAGGTAAAGAATCAATTGTTAATAAGTGATTCCCCTCTGATCAAAAGCACGTGTTTATGTCAGGGGTGGTGGACCACTCCTTTAATCCCAGCACTTTAGGAGGTAGATGCAGAAGAATCTCTGTGAGTTCAAGGCCAGTCTGGTCTATAAAGTGAGTTCCAGAACCCCCAAAGCTACCCAGAGAAACCCTGTCTCAAAGAAGAAAGCATGTGTGCAGTAGATTGCAGTGCCGTAGATTATTACTGCTCAAGAAACTCTCGAGTCATATTGTGTGAGAGAAGCCAGCAAATAAAAAGCATGCCATGATTTCATATGTGGTGTTTCAAGGACATAGGTTTACTAGCAGAAACACATCAGTGGTTGTCTTGGGTTGAAGGAGATAGGGAGATGGGTCACCAGATTGTCATGAGAGAATTGGGGTGTAATATAATATGATGTCAGTTTGGGTAACTACCTTACTGGCCATAATTTGTTAAAACTCTTAGAATTGTACACGTAAATTTAGCTAAATAATTTTTTCTTAAATTATACTTCAGGCCGGGCGGTGGTGGCACACGCCTTTAATCCTAGTACTCGGGAGGCAGAGGCAGGTGGATCTCTGTGAGTTCACGACCAGCCTGGTCTACAGAGCTAGTTCCAGGACAGGCTCCAAAGCCACAGAGAAACCCTGTCTCGAAAAACCAAAAAAAAAAAAAAAAAATTATACTTCAGTCTAACATACTTAGAATAAGATATAAGAATCTATATTCAGACAAATCTTAACAAGTAGACTGTCAGTTGTGCCATTAAGGATATTTCTCACTAATTGGTTCCAAATTGTAGGCTGCTGAGATAGATGAAAGCAACTAAGAAAAGAACTTAGTATTGTTTGAGAGAGGAACTTGAAGGATTGTCCTGGAATAGAAGCTCAGAAGAGGAACAGAATATCACAGCCAGAAGCTTAAAGCTTCTGGTGTTTCATTCAATTGGACCAAGCAGCAGTACTTGCTGGTAACTAAGGTAGTGGTGGCACATTGTATATGCACCTTTACAGATTCAATAACATTAAAATCTTATTTTCCATAGCATGAAGGACCCAAGTACCAGAAAGATCATCTGGCCCTGGGAAAAATACATCAAAGTTTTTATAGGTATAACATAGAGGATTGTGGTCCAGAAAACAAAAGAACTCCCAAGTCCTTGGTAATACTCTGCAAGGCTACCTGCTTTTATACTGTATTTCCCTGGGGAGTTTTACATTTTATAACTCACTCACTGTCATTTTAGAGTGTAACACTTCTCTGGGACCTTTTTTTCCTCCCATCAAATGTTTATGAGAGATTTTTAAACTATCTATTGCAGAGATGAGTGTATTCAGTTCTTTGTATAGTGAGCGACATAGTAGACATTCAGTAAATATTAGCTAAATAAATTCACTATATAAAATTAATAACTGGATGTATGGAGACAGGAATAACGCTGAAATCTGAGATGTTCTGTGAGCCAGTCAGGGTTGCACAGCCTGGCACTCAGTGAGGGAGGACAATAAACACAGGCTGCAGTCGGCTATTCTGACTGTGGCTCTGCAGTCCCACTGCATCTTCTTTACTAAGCTTGAGATTTTTTCACTTAGGACATAAAGACAGTAGCTGGAGCTAGTACCTCAGTGTTATAGCCATATTATTCATCTTCCCCCTCCTCTTCCTCCTTTTCCTCTTGCCTCCTTTCCTTTGCCTCTTATTCCTCCTCCCTTCAAGACTACATAATGTTAACAGGCTGCTTTTTCCCATTCATCATTCTCCAGTATTGATTACTGGTTCCCTCACACCTACCTGACATTTACTTCTTATGATCTTAAGGTGCTTAGAAAAGAGTTACTGTTTACCAAACAAGGAGCAAAAACCAGTCCATTATAAACTACTTAGGTAAAATTAATGGAATTTCCTGATAATGACTGTCCATTTGGCTGAAGAAAATAAACACAGTTTTGTTCTTAGCAGAAAGAAAACTACGCAGTTTTTTTTAAATTACATACTCATTGAAGTTTTTCTTATATCTCTCTAACTATTTTAGGTGTTCTTGAAGATCTTCTCTTTATAATTGAGCAATATTTGTTTAAATTAAGCTAGATCTAAGTTATGTAGAAAACGATTATTGCTTACTAAAATAGAACCAAAATCTAGGATGTAAATTCAGACTCACATCTCTAATTCCAGCATTTGGGAGCAGGGGATAACCAGAAACCAGAGACCACACTGAGTGGCATAGTGAGCTTTGGAACAACTTGGGATAGAGCAAAGTTTGTCTCAAAATATAACAGCAAGGAAACCAGATAAGCGTGAAAATGTAAGCAAAAATTAAATGATTTCACTTGTAAATGCATAAATTCTATATTGCACATGGTGTGTGTGTGTATTTTTGATTTGTAGGAGAATAATTTTCACTTACTTAGGCTTGTTGACTGTTTTTGAGCATAATTCTATTATGGTGAATTATCTGATTTTCCCACACTGAGCTGATTAAAGCAAGCAAATTAAAGGGTTGAAGAAAACTAACAACTGTGATAATTAACAGTTTTTCACAGATTCTACTTTTCAATAGCTTAGCAATGCATTGTTTATAGCTTCTTGAGTGCAATGAAGTTTAAATTTTGCTAAAACATGTTTCATTGATGGAGCTACCTTTGTGATAAATAAAATACTATTTCTTTGTAAACCATGCCAAGCATTGATATAGGAAAAAAATCAGAAATTGGAACTAGAGAACTTGCTCACTGGTTAAGAATATTTGCTGCTCTTCCGTAAGACCCAAGTTCAGTTCTCAGCACCAATGTTAGGTGACTCACAATTTGCTTTACCTACTGCTCCAGGGGATTTGACACCCTCTTCTGAACTCCACAGTCAACTGCACACACAAGGTGTATATACCATGGTTACACAGTTACACAGACATCAATTTAAATGACAAATAAAAAATATATCTTATGTCCTCATTCATAAGAAGCACCTAAACATTCATAAGAAGCCCGAAGTACTGAATCAGATATTTTGGAATATTGATAACTATGATCCTGCAGTGGGACCAAGTAGAATATATGTTCAAACATGACTTTGGCTTGTTTCTTTGTTTGCTCTGTAGTTCAGGCTGGCCTCAAACTTCTCTGATCCTCTTATCTCACTTTCCTGATTAAAAAACTAATCTGAAAATTCTATCTCTCTATGTATGTATGTATCATCTATCTATCTATCTATCTATCTATCTATCTATCTATCTATCTATCTATCTATCTATCATCTATGTCTTTTCTTAGCATTCAGAATTGGGATAGCCATATTCTATGCATAATCTGAAGATGGAGAATGAATGCTTAAGAGAGTAATTTGAGAATATTAAAGTTGCTGTATGAATGATATAAAAAAAACCTTCTCTTCTGTGCAGGCAGCATTAAGTGCATTGTTCTGTTTAGAAGGCATTGTTGTCTGAATATTAACGCTCATCCCATTAAAGCAGGGATACCATGGTGAGCTTTGTGATTTACTGATTCAGCTTCCTAGCCTTATGTTTACTTTCCCTTAGGAGACATCATCACAGTTTAAAGCTTGATCGGGGCCAGTGTGGTTTTTGTGGTGTCATTGACACTGTGTTTTCTTAGTCTGTTTAGCTGTCAGTTTGGCTTTACAAGATAGAACTATCTAACTGAGGCTGGAGAAAAGGCTCCGTATTGGAGGAGGCTGCTTGTTGGTTCCTGGCTGCTCATCCCTGAAATAATCACACAGAAACTATATTATTTAAAACACTGCTGGCCTATTAGTTCTAGCTTCTTGTTGACTAGCTCTTACATATTAATTTAACCCATTTCTATTAATCTGTGTATTGCCACGTGGCTGTTGCTTACCAGCTAAAGTTCCAGCATCTGTCTCCTGCAGGGCTACATGACATCTCTCTGACTCTACCCTTATTTTTCCCAGCATTTAATTCTGTCTTCCCCACCATCTATGCTCTGCCCTGCCATAGGCTCAAGCCAGCTTCTTTTATTAACCAGTCATATTCACAGCACGTAGTGGGGAATCCCACATCAGCTCAGTGGATAAAGCAATTATTATGCAGTCCTCAATGTCAGTTAAAAGTTGGGGAGGCCTGTAATACCAGCATAATTAAGTGATCCTGGGACAATGAATAGATACACATCCAAAGACCATGAGGTCCACACTCAAGCTATAAAGTGGAAGGTGATACAGGAAGATGCCCAAACACAACTTTGATCCTCTGTATGCAAGTGTATCTACCTGCAATCACGTTTGCCCAGCTGAAAGCTAGCAACCACAGAGCACCACTTATGTATTCAAAAGAGAAAAAGAATAGAAATAGGAGGAGGTCAGAAAGGAGGAGAAGGAACAACACCTACCCAACCTTCTTTAAATAGGGTCTTTTGAGCTTGTGCATCCTGTTTCAGGTGTAAAAAAAAAATAGTATATTATTTGACTCCCCCAATGTACTTCTAAATATCTTGATGAGTCCAAGAAGATGTCAGAAAACTCTTAGAAGATAAGTCCTGTTAGTTTTATTAGCATTTGCTTATTATAATCACATGTGTACTATGATATCAAGCAACTAAGGGAAGCATCTTGCAGAGAATACAGGCTAATTTTGGCACGTGATTTCAGAGCTCTCATTCTATTCTTGGTTCGCCCCATTGCTTTGAACCTATCAGACTAGTCAACAAGGAGATATTGTGGCAGACAATTTAAAACAAAACAATAAATGACTCCTCATCTCGCTAAGTGATGAAAGAGAGAAGAGTCCAGAGTCTCACAGAACCCATTGCATGCATATCGCTAGTGGCTTAAAGACCTCACCAAAATATTTGAGCCTCAAGGACCCACCTCTGGACTTGTAGAACACATTTGTGATCCAAATTGTAGCAGAAATTAAGAGATTTAAAAATATTTAGACAATGTAATACTGCGTAATAAACTCACTACCCATTATGAATAGTATTTCTTTAAAAATAGTTACACTGTCAAGTAAGCAGAAGAAAAGAAGTCAGGTAGACTCTAAGATGAGCATCTGTAGCCTACCTGTTGAAGGATCACCATCCTCTGGTAAGTGGAGAACTCTACAGCCCTTAGATGAACAGGAGAGTGAGCCCAGAGAGTGCTCCTAGATACAGCAGAACAAGAGCCAGAGGAGATATGGTGTGGAGGCCTCAGTGAGCCATTACTGGACTTAGAGGGTATTGCCAGTGTGCAGCTGTCAGCGAGCTCTGGTAATCAATGGGTGGAGGAGGGCTGCTGGTTAACAGGAAGGAAGGGCAGACCCCTCTTCTTTATCCATACATGAGTCTTCCCCACTATCAGGAAACCTGAACGTGAATTCTCGCTTAGTGCCTCCAAAGAGCGGTGGAGCTCTGCTGACACCAAGATTCAGCAACTGCTGAATTGCAAGGAGTACATGCTGCTTCATGCCTCCCCCACTGCAGACAAGCGATACATCTGCTAAGAAGTCAAAGGGAAAAGCTTTGGATCTGTGATCATATATCAACAAAAAAATGTTGGGCAACATTCTATCTGACAGCCTTTATGTAACTAGAACTTTTAGTAGCATCCGTGGAGGAAAGCTATAGATCATTCTTACTACCAGAGGACTGAATGCAAAGATTTCTCTCTAAAAATTTTATTTTATTTCATTTTATTTTATGTATATGGGTGCTAGCCTGCATATATGCCTGTGCACCATGTGTATGCCCGAGGAGGCCAGAAGAGGTAATTGCTTCCCCCGAGACATGGGTTTACAGATGGTTATGAGACACCATGTAAGTGTTCGGGATCAAACTGCTGAACCCTCTTTCTAGCACTGCATATATTTCGTATATGTAATGTTGATATCAGAAATGCAATTCTAAATTACCCAATGAAAAGCTTTTTTTACTTTATGATCTGAAATATTTTTAAATGGGGGTGTTAAAAGATGAAATGTCAAAATTCAGATTAGTAGGAAACGTTTACAAATCTTAAATCTGGTAAAGTCTTCTTTATAGATACAAAGAATTTTAAAAAATTATCCAATAGGAGCAATCAACCCAAGGAAAAGCAGTGAGCTTTGAGCTAAATTTCAAAAAATGTATAGGGTATACACAGAAAAAGAAAACTTGAAAAGGAAACATGATTCTCAGGAAGAAGACAGGCATTAAAACTGTTATCGAAGTAAGCAAAATGAGGGCTAAATATATGATGCTAAATTCAGTGTAGCTTGTACTTTCAATGCTCTATATTTTTGACTCTGTTTGGTGACTGCCTGTGCAGTAGATACCTATAATTCTTATCTTTCAAAAACACTATCGTCAAATGAGATCATTTCTGTGGGTGTAATTTTTAACTGTAAGTTATCATGAGAGGTATCATTATCTTTAAAATGTCATTATAATTATTATTATGAGTTCCTAACACCATCATCAATACAGAATATTGTAATTATTATTGTGGAGGATGAGTTAGTATGTTTTCATAAAATATATAATGAAACAGGTAAATAGTATATAAACATTGTTTTGAAAACAGTTTTGGTCTAGTAGTGTTGAGAAATTCCTTGACCCTACTTTGGGGGTGACTTTTATAAAACTGTACTTCTAACAAGACAACAGAAAACAGGATCCTCATCTATTGCATTCCACAGCCCTATAGCAGAGTCCTCTGTAGCAGACTTTCTAGGACCTCCATTCCCCAAATAATTACATGGAGCCTTTTTATTGGTTATGCTTGGCCTTATCTTATACTTACACTTATCGTATACTTGTCCTACTAGCTCTTAAAACTTAATTTAACCTGTTTCTCTTCATCTACATTTTGCCTTAGGACTTTCCACCTTTTATGTACTACTTTTTCTGCTTCCCCTATGTCTAGCTGCCTGAAGGTTGCTTGGCTGGCCCGCCCTGGCCTTCTCCTTCTTTTCTCCATAGTTCTCTCTTCTTCCATTACCTCTTGAGCCTAGATTCTTCCTCCTACTTTTTCTCTCTGTCAGCTAGTCCTGCATATCTATTTACTGCTAGCTATTGGTCCTTCAGCACTTTATTAGACCAATCAGATGCTTTACATAGTTAAACACATCTTTACATAGTTAAACAAATGCAGCATAAACAAATGTAACACATCTTTACTTAGTTAAAGTAATATTCTGCCACATAAACAAATAGAACACATCTTTGGGTAGTTAAAGTAATATTCCAAAACAGCCCTCAGCTGACATACACCGGAATTCTTTAAAAGAGTAAGAACTAACACGGTTGCTTTCGTAACACTTGAGAATGTTTCACTGCTATGGCAGGATCTAGTCCATCTCAACTCTCATACTTCCTGTCACAGTATGGGAAAATCCCAGGTGCTCACTTCTCTTCTAGTCACCATTTATAAGTCAATTATTCCTATCTGGTCTTTTGCATATAAAAAATTGTTAAGATAAACATAGAAAAAAATGATTCCTTGTAATAGGGAAGTTCCTATAGAAATATCTAGAGTTCAGTGGTGGCAAGCCAGAGTTCTACTGATGTCTAAATTAGAAAAAATAAATAAGTAATAAAAATACTTTATAAAATCTTTCTTTGGTTCTTACTTTATTGTAAATTTCATGCCCAGTATTTCCATAAATTCTCTTCATACATAAATTACTCAGAATCCTATTCTTCACATCCAAGAACACCAGCTACTTCAGTACAATCAGCAAATGAGGCTTTGCTATGTAAGAAATTAGAATACAAAACTCTCCACGGGTTTCTAAACTTCTTTGATCATCATTGAGAAACAAAAATGTGAACACATAATTCCAATATCTTTTGCTGTCAGGAACTAACTTTTGAAGATTAGAAAAGTCTTGCTTGATCAGAATGCATTACTCTAAATTGGAGCCTCACTGACCAAATTAAATACATGCAGCTTTCTGAAGAAAAAACACAGTATTCTAGGTAAAAAAAAAATATGACTTCATTGAGTAACTGACACTCTTGATCTTGATCTTGCTGTCACCATAAGAGATTCCCACATCAACTACCAACAGTGCTGAAGTTAGAGCTCTATTCAGACTTCTTAAGGTTGATGCAGTGACAATAAGGAAAAGTACAGGGATATGGGAATAGGATGTGCATTGTGTACATAAACTCCAGTATCCTATGACCTAGTGCTTCTTATTCATGGACTGAATTCCTAAGATCAGGTGTTGCTTGGAAATAGATTTTGAAAAACATTAGAGAGTTACAGTGTCACCCTGGGTCCATTTCTGCAATGAACAATGACTAGTTAAGATTTTATTCTGTTTTTTATCCATCTAGAAGTAACATGCTTCATTGGCTATTTTAAAATTAATATTTATTAATATGAAGGGTGAAAATTCTACTTCTGAAAAATCATCACATTATTTTCAAATTCATACTCATTGTTTAAGAAAAAATTATACTTTTGTATGTACATGTATATGTATATACATATATATTGTTACTTTAAAGGAAGTTTTTAGTCCAATACCTTTAGCATGATAATTATACACTGTATCATTGGTTTATATCCCTGTCCCCTCTCTCTTAAAATTAACCTAATGTATTAACATTCGAATATATTTACAATATTCAGTTATTTCATTATATATTACTGAAGTTCATTAGACATATGAGTTCTACAAAATCATTTGAAAAAGCAAATAATGACTTAATTTCAACTTAATTCCTAAAAGAATTTTAAAAAATCACAAAGTCCCTAAAATTATGAAAAATGAAATTTGTAACATGTGGGGCCTACTCTTTGGGGATTCTGTCCTGCCCAGTTCCCACAGCTGGTTAGCCCCTAAAGAAAATCACACAGAAGTCTACATTAGATATAAACAGATTGGCCCATTAGCTCAGGCTTCTTTTTAGCTCTTATCACTTATATTAACCCATTATTCTTATCTGTTAGCCACATGGCTTAGTACCTTTGTCTGCGGAGCAGGTCATAACATCTGGGCAGAACTGTGGAGAAAGCTTTCTTCTTCCCAGAATACTCCTGTTCTCATTATCCCACCTCTACTTCCTGTCTGGTTTTCCTGCCTATACTTCTTCCCTGGCTACCAGCCAATCAGAATTTATTTAAAATATAATTGAGAGAATGTTGAATTGGCCCGCACCAGAAATTTATGCCCTGGCAATGCTGAAGTAGGCATGGGCAGTCCGTATATGGTGGTTCTGTTGACCTTATCCATATTGGGTTTCATGGTCTAAGTTGATGAAAACTCAACAGGTCTCTTCCTCAAGAAGACTTCAGATCTCATTCCAGATGGTTGTGAGCTACCATGTAGTTGTTGGGAATTGAACTCTGGGTTCAATTCTTTGGAAGAGCAGGCAGTGCTCTTAACCAATGAGCCATCTCTAAAACTATGAGAGCTCCATTCCCCTAAAAATCATACTCTTCCATAATATTGTTTCTATAATTATAATTTTACTGTGTCATAAATAATCATTAATAGTTTGTAGTGATGGGGCAAGCAGGCCTGCTTTTCGTCCTGCATAGCTCCCACATGGCTAGCTTTACACCCAAAATAACAACACACAAATTGTACTCATTTAAACACTGCCTGGTCCATTAGCCCAGCCTCTTACCTGCTAACTCTCACATTTTGCTTTAACCCATATCTAGTAATCTGTGTATCACCACAGGGTCGTGGCTTAGTGGGAAGATTCTAACCTACGTCAATTTCGGGCCGGAGATTCATGGCGTCTTCCTGTCTCTGCTTTCTTTCTCCCACAATTCTGTTCGGTCTTCCCTGCCTACCTATCAGGCCAAGCAGTTTTCTTTATTAATTAACCAATGAAAGCAACAGATAGATAGAAGACCCTCCTACATCAATAGTTGGAGAATACACATGTATATTGGAATAATCAATATTCTTGTTTTTGTTTGTTTGCTTTTGTTTTAGGCAGGGTCTCAGTATAACCTACTGACCTCAAAGGTATAAATATCCACCTGCCTCTTCCTCCTGAGTCCTGAGATTAAAAGGATAGGTTACCAAGCCTCCCCTTGTTTTGTCACACATACCTAGCTGACTCTCAAGAACAAACCCATTCTGTACTAAGTGTTAATTACAGTTTTGGGGGACCATCCATTATATAAATGTATATATTCCATACATATTGTGTATGTGTGTTTGTGTATACATGCAACTTGTTACCAAATTCTGCATCAAGTTCTACAGATTTCTCTTGTTGAAACCCTAAGAATATTTTAAATTGCATCACCCATGATGTGCATAAACCCACCTCAGAAACATCCTGGTACTTCTGATGCATGAAATAATTCCTTTAAGCAACAAGCAGACTGTATTTAATAGATATAAAATAGTAAGAGAAGACATAAGAACAGAGACACCTAGAGGACTGCCAGCAATTTCATTGCGCTGAGTGCTTATTTAACGATGCAAAGATCACATTTGTAATAGGAATCACATTCATTGCAGAAGCTGACTGCATTGTTCAGCAGATAATTGCTTTTATGGCTGATGCATCAGACTGAAGCTGGAGCTTTATGATACAATTCATTTGCTGAAACCGTATTGTTGAAAATCCAAGTACTTTAAGGGTATATTTGAAAACATGTTTTAGCATGATTTGTGATTCATCCTGTACACAGTACCGATGATAGAATATTAGTGTAAATAATTGGTGACTTGCTTTTCTTTTTAAATTATAGGTTATGTTCTTCTCTAAACTGACTCAGGTTGTCAAGAGAAGTCTCTGAATCGAATCATTTAAGGAGGTTGGTTCAGGACAGAATGTTTGGCATACAAGTACATCTTTAGTTTATGAGTAGTAAAGACATCTTTGTAGCCTAGGATAAATGTGTTAAAAAAAGAGTAACATTGACTACATTAACGTGTTGACCCATGAAGAGAGGAATAAGGAACTAAGGTAGACATTAGCATGAGATTGCACAGAATTTGAGCAATAAGTTATTAATTCAATTTGCAGAAGGCTGATTGTGTGCTCAGGTGCAATTGATGGTGTACCTTTGTATGCAATACTTAAATGATGTGTATCAGCCTCATTGGTGTTTGATTTTTTTTTCCTATTTTAAGATTCATTAAGTCAAAAACAAAAGGTTGATGAGGTTTCATTCCTGTGATTTCTTATTATGTTTCTCTGCACCCTAATCCTTAGAAAGGATACTGAACCCAGTGAGAGGTACTGAGCAAAGGTATGTAATGAGTGCTTCTAACAAATATTGACATATTTTATGTCATTTATGAGCATGTTTTCATAGATTACTTTTGCTCTTACAATTGGAAACATTTCAGATTTTAACGATTTTGATGACATTCTCTTAATTAATCTGGAAATGATGCAGTCTTTCCTTGAAGGCCATATGACGAAACAGCATTTAGCTAGACATTGTGCCCTTAGGAATTGGAAGTATCAGACTTGGCTGTGAGATGAGGCTCTCGCAGACTCCGTCATGCAGAGCTGGTATGCTCTCAGCATGTTGCCCTCCTTTAGTACTTGTTTCTACAAGACCTTTCTCCCTGCGAATATTAAACCATTGTTGTTTTTTCAATCAGACTCATTACTGACGATTCATGTCTTGTCACATTGAAGTGGGTTTACAAGGCCATTTCATACGGTACAGGCAATGACACCACACTGCTGTACAGACACTCAGGCTGCTCTTCACTGTGTGCCACTCAGTCTTATCTTGTCTCCTTGGCTAGGTATGCAGAAGATCTTTTCACCACATGACGTCATGAACAGTGTCTCTGGGTATTATTTGATCATAATAATGGACTTCTCCAATATTGGGCTCAACCACCCAGCCAGCAAATTCTTAGGGGCTGCAGTGTGAAGGATGGAAGGATGAGAACTGTCGTCACTGGGAGACAGTGGGTGGTGAATTCAATCTGTGGATTAATAGCAAGCAGGCTAACAGGGTTTTCAGGTGGGGAGAAAAACAGTGTATGGGTTTATAAGCATTAAAATTGTTTGGAAAAAATTACTGCATAAGCCTTATTTCAAGATAGAATTTATTATTAAAAACCTGTGTTTCTCACTCTTTCCTAATAATGTACATACAACGTACTTAAGGTTTCCCTTAAGAGGTGTCAAATTGAATAAAACCCTATTTAAAGGCTTTGCTGGATTACTCTTTCATGCCCACGGGTGTACTCTGTAATGCTGCACTTCTCTAAGTGACCTACTAATCTTTTCTTTTTAAAAAGGGATCTTTTTAAAGCACTATGTTCTCTTGTAAATAGATGTGTGCATAAACATCCTTCTCACCTTCAAACTGGAAGACCACGTGCAGAGAGAGACTCAATGCTTCCTAAAGTATCAGTGCTACTACCGTTTTCATGCTTCCCAGGTCTGAATCCATTAGAAGCCAACAGAGCCCTTCTGGGTTACTGTCAGCACACTGTGCCTAGAGATAATGCAGCCAGAAGGCATTTTGATAAAAACAGCTTTCAAGATCTATTCTTTAGAAGGCATTTGTATACTCATTATGCAACTCTTTCTTATATCCATAGGGAGTTCTGTAAATAAAACACCGAGGTCATGTGCTCCAGTAGCTGATGGCAGTTATTTCAGACAGAGTAATTTCTTTCTGTATACATATTGATAGTAAAGAGCCAGACATGAAAAACATAATCTCGAGGCTTTGTTCATGGTGATTGCAGCTGTCTGATTTGGTCAATAAACTTTAATGGCCCAGAGACTCTCTGATGGAAATATTGTTCTCTGTTTGCATATACACCTCTTACTTGCCCCAAATGACTTCCTTTCTAAGGTAAGTAACATAGAAATCTACTTAAGATAATGGCCATCCTTGTGCTACCATATTAATTACATAGGTATGATTGCTTTGTATTTTGTACACACGAAGCATTCACAATGGGTGTTTTGGTAGGTGAAATAAGTTGGAGGTAATACCTGTTCTGAGCTTTTGAGGAAGAACAAAGCTGCATGGCCCAAGTAGGAAGAAATAAACACAGATTTAGATAGGAAAGGATGCTTCTACTGTTTGTATTGTCGACTTCCTGCTGTGGAGTTTCCAAAGGCAGAGGTAAATAAAAGAATGAGTAGGAACTTAACACGGGGTCTGTAATATAGACATTAATGACCACTGCAAGATTTTTTTTCGTCAGGTGTGTTATGTGATTCAATTTATTTATTAGGAGTATTACAGAAGGGATAGAAAGATGAGTTATTGGAGTAATTTTTATTTTTTATGTATATAAATAATCATAGCATTTGGGACCATATTCCAAATAAAATATTGATATTACTTTGCATCTATATAAATGATAACTTGGCACATATAATGGAAGTTTCAACATCTTAGCCTTAAACCTGCTCTCATATAAATAGTAAAGGTTGAAAATATGCCCCTTACAAAAGGTCCTACCCTGAATTTATGATTTTTTGTTCATTTTGTTTATATTTTGAGATTTTTTCTCAGTGTAAGCATGACTGTTCTGGAGCTCAAAATGTAGACAAGGCTAACCTGGAACTCACAGAGATACCCTGCCTCTGCCTCCCGGGTACTGAGATTAAAGACATGAGCTGCCAACACCAAAAATGTATGACTTGGTAAAGAGCTAATTGTTGGAAATTTCCAACTTGCTGCCCAGCCTGGCCTGGATGCAGAGACTGGCAAGGGGTGCCAGGATTGAGACATGGAGGCTTCTTTTCAGGTGAAAGAACAGCAACCTTTATTTTTCCCTAGATAAAGCCTTTTATACCTCTACTGCGTCTGTGGAAAACCACCGGCCAGAAAGAACACAAACATCCTTGTCAATTACAGTATTCCTGGCAGATTATTGAAGAATGTGAACTGGGTGAATATTGTGATAGTTGTGCCCACAGTACAGGTTCAAGTATGAAGCCATAGAGTTGAGACCTTCCATTTTTGACCCCTAAGATACAGGGAAAATACAATGTCTCTGACCCTCAATACAATTTGCTGAAAGGATGCCTCTTGTTGGTTCCAGACTGCTCAGCCCCAAAATATTCAGACAGAAACTGTATTAATTGAATCACTGCTTGGTTAAATCATTAACACTAACTTCTTATTGACTAACTCTTACATACTAATTTAACTCATTTCAATTAATCTGTGTATAGCCATGTGGCAGTGGCTTACCAGCAAAGTTTCTGTGTCTGTCTCTGGCGGGGCTACATGGCTTCTCTCTGACTCCACCTTCCTTCTACCTTACTATAGTCCAAGCTAGTTTCTTTATTCATTAACCAATAAAAGCAACACATAGACAGAAAGACTTCCCACACCATTCTGCATTTATACAGTGAAGCTGACAATGGTGCCTCCATCGCAGACAGTTATAAGTTTTAATTCTTTTAATATGGATGAGTGAGGTACTAGAGAGATCACTCTGTAGTTAATAGTACATTCAGAGGCTCTCAGCACCTGCATGGGTGAGCTCACACCCACCTGTAACTCCTGCTCCAGGGACATCCAGAACTTCCTTAGATACTTTCTCATACTCATGCAAATAATTGAAAAGAAATAAACTTTCAGATAAATGGTCAGTGCAATCGCTGAGTGTATTGAAGGATGTGTAGCTGTTGTTTGCAAGCACTATAATTCCTAGGCAGATTTTGTTTTCTTTGATTTAATGAATGACATATTTTTTATACAAAGAGTTATCTTCATGATAGTCATTTCAGTATAGAGTCAGATAACTGGATTGTTTTACTAATCAACATAATAGAATTAATGCTAAGAATCAGGTTGGATTCAGGCACAGTAGTGTTTGCCTGTATTTTCAGCTGCTCAGGAGGCTGAAGTGAGACTATTCCCTGAACATTGCAGGTCCAGACCAGGCCAGGATGGGGAGACTCTAGGTTAAATGTGCCATGTAATCTCCTCCTAGTGGTCTGACTGTTACGAATTGTGTGGTCTGATCTCTATTTTGTTCCTTTCAGAGGCTTGATCATCAATGTGCCATGAATACTTATGACATATAAGGCAGCAGAGTAGGGTCTTAATGCTTAGAATACTTTTAGTCATTGCCTAGAGACAGGTTACAGTCTGTGGAGAGAGAATCCTGTGAATCCCGTTGGCACTTAAGGGGGAAAGAAGTTACAGAGATACTGGGCCACACTAGTATATTTGCCTACATTTTAATATAAACCAAATAAAAGATTGAAGATTTTAGATACCAGAGAAAGAGGAGTTTGAGGAAATGCTCCAGGAACAGAGTACAGAGTAACTGAATGATACTTATATGAGTCATATTCTATGTCTTCCTGTTCATTTCATATCTCATTTCCAAAAGCCATATGCATGAGAAAAGCAAGTTTGAAATGAGACTTGAATAAAATGCAGAGCATAATCTAAACTGAGTAACTGTTAAGAAAGAAGACTAGTTTTACCCTAAGTATTTTAGTTGATTAAGTATTTTATTACAATCAAAAGTGAAATTGCTTTATAATCAAAATACAGAATGTCATTTATAGATGTGTGCTCTTTATTTCTGAACTGTATGAATTTGGTTTTGTGAACATAACTACAAATCATGTATTTTATTTTTATACTTACTCTGGGTACCCTAAGGAATTTAATTATATCTGAGTTGGAGATGTGCAGAAAGCAGTTAGGAGGCAATCAAGGAATGTCAGAGAGATGATCTAAAAGCATAATTAAAGTTGAAAGGAGAAAGTTGATTTTAGCATATTCAGGAGATGGAGTTTGTGATATCAAATTTTTGATAGACACAAAAAGAGATGGTGTAGCATGGTTCCAAATTATGTGACTTTGGAAAATGAGATATAAAGTATATAACAAGGTACCAGATTTGAGTATTTTCAAGTTTAGCATGTAATATTTTTCTTTTTTTTGTTTTTTTTTTATTTTTTTTAATATTTTTCTTTTTAAATTAACTCTAGACTAATATGGATCTAACATCAAGAAAACACCAAGATGAGTATGTATTTCTGGAGGGCAGAAGAAAGCCATCAGCTGTCAGCCAAAATATGGAGATATTAACATAGACTTGAAAAATGAAGTCATAGAACTGAATAAGTTTACAAAGGATAAAGGAATATAGAATGACAATGATAGAAATCTGGGAGCTATGAGGAAAACAATAATATATCATACCTTAGATATCTAGGCAAGAAAACTGTGAAGAAATAGGCGATGAATCCTCTAAGTGAAATATTATTACTAAACCAAGTAACACAAAGACCAAGAAGTCAATGTTTTGCAATGGTTATAGGGGTGCCATATTAGGTATTGAAACCATGCTATGCATGGACTTAGAAGAAGCAGTGGCAAGGAGTAAAAACATAAAGCAAGTAAGACCCTTGGATGAGACTGAGCTTTGAAATACACACACACACACATGAAATAAATAAAAAGACTATCTCAAAAAGCAAAGGAAGTTAAGGAGTGATTTGTTAGTCCAAAAAGTAAATGTTTTAATTTCAATTTTATCATTTTAGTTACATTATATGTATTTACATAATCATAACTAATGAAAATTTAAAGGTATCTAAAAATTACCTCAAAACAAATAGTCAAATATGAAGGGATGTGCTATAAAAGATCTGTTTTAACACAGCTAAAGATTCAGCAGTATTGCTGACCAGGAAAGGAAAGCTATCGCAAAGTAAAAAATAAGGAAAAAAATTATTTTTATGTGTATATGTGCTATGTGTGTTGGGGTGCCCAAGGAGGTCGGAAAGAGCATTGCATTCACTGGAGTCAGGATTTTAAATGGTTGTGACCTGCCAGAAATGGGTACTGGGAACTGACCTCTCATTCTCTGGAAGAGGAGGCAGTGCTCTTAACTGCTGAGCTTCCTTTCCAGCTCTTTAAAGTAAATCTGAAGACAGTTCCTAACAGAACATCATCTGTGATGTAAAGCAATTAAAATTAGCAACTTACTATATTGTAGGTGTTTATATTTATTTGACATAGGCAGTTAGGTTTGCTTCCTGAAATGAACCAACAGGTTACAAGAAATAGAAAAGGGTGTCTGAAGAGGAACACTGTGACAAAGGAAAGAGACCTCTGCAGGACCAGGTTAGAGTATAGATTTTGATATTGCACATGAATGGAAATCCTGTTGAGTACTTATCCCTATGGTGAATAAGATGTCCAGGATAAAGAGGGCTGAAATAATGGGGATTAGAAAAATAAAGTGTTGAGAATTTCATATAAACAGTTGGGTTGTCTTCTTGGAAGTGTTCACCATTAATTTCATGCAGTTAGCAACTGACTCCCAGATTTACCATGTGTGCTGGGTGGCCAAAATGCATATACAGAGAAGTATGCCCCTAAAGATTCCTGTACTGTTGGGAATTTGAGGACCTATACACCAAAAGCCCTCAAGTAGTAGTTGGATTTGGGTTCTAGGAAAGGATACAACTGCAGTATTGGATCACTGTCTCTAAGAAGAATGGTCTTCAACTATTAACAAGCCCTGGACCAATATCCAGCAATTTTCACTGAGCCAGAGGAACAAGAGACTATTGAATGAGCCTCTGTTGTTGGGACCCTGGTTTGTGGATACCTATTTTGTTAATATGATGAACTAATTGACCTAACAGTACTCCCAGGAGAAGAGCAGTTTCTGCTTGGTTCATCACGAGGACAATTTGTTGTTTCATTTCCTCTTCCCATCCCATTGGGGAAATTGAATTGTGAAGATAGTACCTACTGGGAGCATTCAGAGAACATGATGGAATAAGAGACCTTATTCATTTCTTTACTCATTCATTTGATATTGCTTTAATTAGCAAAAAAGAAATAGCTTTATTAGGCAGGAATGTGCTGTGCTTTTGGTTCCCATGAATCTGTTAGTAAAATTATAAAGACCTATCCAAGTGAGTGTTCCTTCCAAGCACAAAACTTACATGACATTTTAATTTGCAGTGGTAGAGAAACTTTTTGTCTTCCTAAGTGTTAGACATTCCCAGTAGATGTTTAAGACAGTTAGTGGCTGCTAAACATGTTTATAACAACTTAGAAGTTTAGAAGAATTAACATTTGCGTCACATAAAAATTTGAAATACTTTTGCCTTAGTAACGATGAAGTTTTTCTTTATAATAATGACCAAATGTACGTATTAACAGCTTACCCTCAAGTTTTAATACCCTCAGAATTTTTTTAGCAACATTACATTTTATCATTACTTTTTATCTTAGGCAGCCATGGGGATTAAAAGATATAAATATAATATTGAGTAAAGTTTGGTACCTTATTCTGTATCCTGTGCCTAGACCTTAATGAATTCCTAACTGTGTGAAGCAGCCTGGTTTATATTCAGTCTAAATGAAAGTCTCACATATCTTCATGAGTACATCCTTGTCTTGAGAATAATAGGCAGAGAAGTGGAATAATATATGATTTAAAGTTCAGGACAGTCAGGGTCCTAGTCTGGGGATCAAACTATCAGTAACTTTGTGGCTTTGGACAATAGCTTACTTTATGAATGCCAGGAGGTTAAACATGGTGAGTGTTCATACAAATGAAGCACTGCTAAGAAAGTGTGCTGTACATTCAAGACTTTACAGGAGCTATTAGTACTCATAAAATCTTCCTTGATGTTCTTCCATAACACTTGATGCAAGATGGATGTTCAGATACATGGTTCATAGAATAATGGATAAAACAGAGAAAAGGCTGCCTAGAAAATCTAGAACCCTTTTCACATTCTTTTTCTCTCAATCATTGTCTTCTCTAGCAACCATAATTTTACTCTCTACTTTAGGAGACTAACTTTCTAAACAACTATTTAGTATTAATAGGTGCTTTCTGTTTGGGCCTCTAGTGCCAAGTTTAAATTATCCCAAATGAAAACATTGCATCAGGCACAAAAACCAATATTTAAAAACACAAAGTGAAGTCTTTGGTTGAAAATTTGCCAACTCAAGAGCTCACATAACTTCTATTATATAAACTTTGTTTCTTTCAGTCCAAGACTTTTTAATAAGAATAAAAGTCATGTTTTCTTGTAAAGACCTAAATGGTTGAGGTGTTTTGGGGGATGGGATTGTGGTAATGTTTTGTTGTCTTGTTATAGAGATCCAGGTGGGTTAATTTTGCTCACCTTCACAAAGAGTTGGACTCAGTAGATTTAACATTACAATTCAGTATTAACCGTAAGCAACATTAATGATTAGCCTTACGTTAACAATACCAGAAATAGCGCCAACAGTAATTTTAATAGAGCAAAATTTCTTATTGTCTTCAGGTTGTGGAAAGGAAAACTATAGTGGAAACCTAGAATTTTCTCTTTTCTTTTTTGTTACCCTTTGTCTTAATCAAATTTGCCATCTCTCTCAATGGCTTCGCTACTGCTTTTACTCACTCTATTCAGCATCACTGCTTGGCAGGCACTGGTGAGGACTTGGCTTTGTAATCACAATGGCTTAGTTCCAAACAACCCAGCGGAACATCAGAACATGCAACTGGCAGAAACATGAAAGTACCTTTAGATGGCTAAGTGCTGGGATGTGAGTCGCCCATCTTTTGTGTTGGAGTAAAACTAAGGAATGGCAATTTGAGAAAAGTATGAATGTTCTGTACTCTGCAGCTCTTGACGGACTTCTGGGCTTGGAAATATTTGGGGAAAACAAAAAGTTTCTTTGCAAAGATCAGGCCTCTAAGAATCCGTAGTGGAGAAAAGCCAAAGACTGGAGATTTTATCTGCGGCACTTTTGAAAGACCCTTTCTGTGATCAAAAGAAAAGAAATGCAGCAAAACACAGTGATTGACAGTGCTTATGATAGCTAAGTCTTTTCAGACGGACTCTGAACTGGAGCTTCAGAGGAAAGAAAACAGAGGAAACAGAACAGTGGTGGTCAACAACCCATTATCTCTACCTGTGTCAATCATAGTGTGTAATTAGTGCAAATAAATTATGATTGATGTTCTGCGTGACACCTGATTAGGTTTATGACTGGTGCTGTGAGTTTTTGCTTTGAATCATTTTAAAAACAGAATTAATAAACAATTTTCCTATCTTATTAATTTTTTACTAATTAGCTTGAGATACACTCTGCATAGGATACAGCATCTAGTTCCAAATGTACAACCAATTTGCTAGGACAAAGTAGATATATTGCTGTAAAATGTGTGTGTGTCTGTGTGTGTGTGTGTGTTTAACAGTTATATCAAACCAAGGCTTTCAGCTTGTAAAATGGAATCCCAGCTATGATTTTTATGCACAATTCCATTCCAGATTTGAACTTTACATTTTCCAATTGAAACTTAAGAATTGTATGTTGTTCAGGTTTTGCTGGGGGAGGCCGATTGTTTGTACCCGGCTGCTCAGACTCAAAATAACCACTCATAAACTATATTATTTAAATCACTGCTTATCCAATGACTTAAGCATATTAATACTAAGCTCTTACATCTAGAATGAACCCATTTCCATTATTTTATACTTTTCCACGAGGCTCATAGTTTACCGGCAAGTTTCAAGTACATCTGTCCCTGGTGGTGGCTCCATGGCTTCTTACTGACTCCACCTTTCTCCCAGCATTCAGTTTAGTTTTCCCACCTAGCTCTACTCTGCTAAGCCACTGACTGAAACAGATTCTTCAATCATTAATGAATAAAAGCAACACATATACAGAGGATCTCTCACATGGTTTTAATTCTATGATGAGAACTTGTGATTTCCTGGCTCTGTAACATAAACATTTCTTTATTGTCCTTTATCCTCCTCCATCCAAACCACACATTTTCATCTTCCTCACCACTAGTAAACTAAACTAACTGGTCTTCTTTTTATGTCTCTACACTGGTCTATGACATGGTCAAGCCCTGCTAAATTATGATTGGGCCAAGATTATTCCTTTCAAATTCAGCATAGAATCCTTTTTTGCTATCCACTAGCAGCTAAGTTAATGGTGAATGAGCCTCAATATAGAAAGCCTGAAGATCAAGGTGATTCAGGTGCTAAGACAGGAAAGAAAATGTGTGCAGTAATGGCATTTAGTATTGCTGTATAGTTATTTAAGTGGCAATGTTCTTGAATACACTTTTTGTGCTGAACTATTTGTAAACAGAGACAGGACAAACAGTCCAGTTGAGTATACTCTCCTTTGGGTTCTTCTACAGCCTCCTAAATGAAGTTGCTGTCATATTTGCTTGTGTATACTTTCCAAGGACCATTGAGCTGCAGATGCATTTCCAAAGGAGTGGGTCTAGGGTACTGGCTTTCTTGTATTTATGTTCTTAAAAATAATCTGTGCAGGTTCTACACTAAAATTTGTAATGCCTTTTAATTAACAATATTAATGGGTAATTCTTAGGCACCTAGTATGTTGTTTTATCATAATTATTAATGATCAGCAACTTATGAGATAAGTCAACTTGTGAGATACTATCTTCACAAAATTGAGAACAATAGCTAGAGTGGTTACTAATTCATAAGAGGTCTTCCAAGTTGTAATCAGTAGATCTGGAGTGGAACATTGGGAATCTTTGTTTACATCTAGTACTCTGTGATGCTTCTAAAAATCTCAGTGTAATGAATTACTTCAGTTTGTAGTAGGAGGCAATATGGCTAGTTTCTAGTTGCACTTGGGGACTTCTTACATGTGTATAGATCTTCATATGTTCTTTTTTAATCTTACTGTTACTTTTGCTTTTTTCTCTCTTTTATTTATTGACTTGATTTTAACATGATGTTCTATGGATTTCAAAGACTAACAGATTTTGATTGAATATTATATGCTATCATATTTTGACATTTGAAGGAACTCTTTAATTACTTAGAGTAGTGGTAGCTTCTTTTTACTTGTTGAATGATTTATATTATATTTTTGCTAATTATGGTAATACAGAATTAACCATATTGGCAGATATTTAATATTTACTAGTATGCACTGTGGGGAAGAAATATTTATAAATACATTTGTAAATATTTAAGTGCTTGGAAATAGAGGGCTGGACACATGGCTTAGTATGTAAGAATGCTTATTGAGCAAACATGAAGACTTAGACTGAGTTTCCAGAACCAACATAAAAAGCTTGGGGTAAACATGAGCATTTCCAAATCCAATACTGTGGGAGACAGAACTAGGAGGATGTCTAGGACTTGTTGGCTTCCAACCTCTGCCTCTACAAAGGAAGATGGAGAGTGATAAAGCAAGCCACCTAACATTCCATCTGGCCTCTTTGAATACAATTACAAGCAGATACATCTATATGCACCATACACACATATACCCACCCATAAACATATACATGCATACATACATGTGTACATATATACATGCATGAAAAGTTTTAAGGAAGAAAAGAAAACCTTTAATGTGGAACATGCTTCACTTAAAATAATGTTAGCAATTGAACTCCTTGATCATTCAGTTTTCACCTTTTCCAAACAACACTACATAATTTTCTTTTCTTAAAATTTATTTATTTAGCATGCTATAACCTCACCTCCCTGTCCTCCCCACACCCGACACCCCCTTTTGTTCCCACCCCCTCTGTTTTCTCCATTTCTATTTAGGAAAGGACAGGTCTCCCATTAATATCAACAAAACATGGTAAAAAAAAAGTTACAGTAAGACTAAGCACCTCCCCATGTCTTAAGGCTGAGCAAGGCTTCCCAGTATGGGGAGTAGTGTCCCAAAACTCAGAAAGGTATGGGCAATAGGAGTTCCACAAGAGGACCAAGCTAAACAACTGTAATATATATGTAGAATGTCTAGGTAAGTCCCATGCAGGCTCCCTGATGGTCAGTTCAGTCTCTGTGAGCCTCTATGGGCCCAGGTTAGTTGATTCTGTGAGTCATCAGGATTCAGGGGAAAGGGGGAAAAAGTATTGAAAAAGACTATTAGAAGGGGGAGGAAGCATTTTGGGGTCAGGTGAAGACATGCTGTTAGGGACTCTCCCAGGAATCTACAAGGATGACTCCAGGTAAGGCTCCTAGCAATGGCTGGTATGTAGCCTGAACTAGCCATCTCCTATGATCATATTCATGCCTAGTCCAACTACTCATCAGAAATGCTTCATCCACCAACTGATGGAAACAGATGCAGGCCCAGAGCCAAACATTAGGTGGGATTCAGGGAATCCTGCCAAAGAAGGAGAGAAAGATTGTAGGAGCCAGAGGGGTCAAGGCCCCCACAGTCTTTCCTTAGGTAGAAGAATCTTATGAGTAGGTCATAGACACCCTAAGAGTAGGTTCAGGTTTATAGGCCTTCTAATGAGTAAGCTACCCCAGCTAGGAGTAGTGAATTTATGTATTAGCTACCATGTTTGTGGTCCTTGGTGACCAACAGAATAACTTGTCCCTGTTGAGAAAACTTGAGACATAGCAGTTCATCTATAAAGTGATTCTTTATTCTCATCATAGAGGAGAGAAAAATATGTAAGGCTCAGAGATATGACCTATCTGCCAACATGATTTTTGTTATAATTCATAGGTATTGCAGTTATATAAAATTAACTTTAGAAAGATGTGTTATGATTACCTTATGGATAAGGTTTTCACTTACCAAATGTTTACCCTAAATTGCAGGCAAGGCACATATTAAACAGGAAAAGCACAGTATTAAAATCAATCATTTATATATTCTCTTCTGATCTCATTCTGGAGGCATGTTTTCAAACTCGTATTTTTGTCTTTGGGGACAGAAGAAACAGGTCCTTGTGTTGACAATGTAACTCATGGATATGTTGTTGCTATTCCTCTTCTTCTTATGTCAGCACTATTAGAGCAGAATGCCCCAGACTGGGTGTCTTGAACAGAAATTACTAGAACTCAGCATTGGAGCCTAAGAATTCAAGATCAAAGTTCAGGCAGTACATGGGACATGAAGCCTGGCTAGTTTTGACTCACAGATGGCCACCTTACTATTGTGTACAAAGATGGTCATTTCTCTAGAAACCATCCACTAGTGACTGTCTCTCATCTATTAAGAACACTATTCCTATGGGAATATGGAGCCTAGACTTATTAGCTCAGTTAGCCTATTTGACCTTCCTTAGGGTGGTATCTTCAAGTCAATTACATTGAAAGGTAGGACTCACTGTGAATAGACACAGCATAGTCCATAAGACTTTGTTACATGGTTTGTCTATGTGTTGCTTTTATTGGTTAATGAATAAACTGGCTTGGCCTGATAGGGTAGAATAGAGGTAGGCAGGGATTCCTAAACTGAATGCTGGGAGAAATAAGGGTGTAGTCAGAGTGACGCCATGTAGCCCCACTGGAGACAGATGCCGGAACTTTAGCCAGTAAGCCACAGCCACGTGGCCATACACAGATTCATAGAAATTGGTTAAATTAATATGTAAGAGTTAGCCAGTAAGAAGCTAGAGCTAATGGGCCAAACAGTGATTTAATTAATGCAGTTTTGTGTGATTAGTTCAGGACTAAGCAGCTGGGAACCAGCAAGCAGCTCTCTCCTCCTACGGTACAGATTTTTTTTCCAATCATTTCTCTGTTTATTGTTCTGTTATCTTTCTTTTTATTGATTTTTATTGAGCTCTCCATTTTTCTCTGCTCCCCTCCCTGCCTCTCCCTTCCACTTCAATCCTCTCCCTATGTCCCCATGCTCCTAATTTACCCAGGAGATCTTGTCTTTTTCTACTTCCCATGTAGATTAAATCTATCTATGTCTCTCGTAGTGTCCTCATTGTTGTCTAAGTTCTCTGGGTTTATGATTTTTGAACTGGTTTTCTTTGCTTGATGTTTAAAAACCACTTTGGAGTACTACACAGCAGAAAAAATAACGACGTCTTGAATTTTTCAGGAAAATGGATGGAGATAAAAACATCATTTTCAGTGAGGTAACCCAGACCCAGAAAGACAAATATCACAAGTACAGAATGATTTTAATGCCTGAGGAATCTGTTTAGAGGTCAAAATATTCTATCAACTTCCTCTCTTTATCTTTTGAAGTTGCAATCGTTATCAAAGTGTTGTTTAACAATATTTATTAAGACACGTTTTCTAGAAGAGTGGTTCTCAACCTGACCCTTTAATACAGTTCCTCAGGATGTGGTGTGACCCAGCCATAAAATTATTTATATTGTTGACTCATTATTGTAATTTTGCACTGTTATGAATCATAATGTGAATATCTGATATGAAGGATATCTGATATATGACCACTGTGGTAGTCATGACCCACAGGTTGAGAAACACTATTGTAGAGGCTCTAAAGACGATTATGGAGTTTGAGCTTTTAAATATTTAAGAAATTTAATAGTGGACACAATTGTATTAAAAAGGTAGAATTCCATACCACCCTCATCTCAATCACTCTTCTCTCCATTCGTATAAGAGCCATTTGAAAATTTGTCTCTGCCTAGCAGTTAAATGAACCATGCCTGAATTATTTACTGAATCGAACAAACTTCCAAGGTTCTTGCAACCATAGCCTTCATGACAAGTTTTTAAACGTCTCTAGTTTGTTGTTTTCACCCACGTGTGACAAGATTAAATATAACTTTATGAGCATATAGAAGAACTGAGTTCAACATGAGCCTTCTGTGAGCCATTGATGAACATACTTTACCTTAGCAATTCATTGCTTTGTCTGTAAACTGCAGGCTGTAACATAGAGTTCACATGGTGACTGTGGAAGTTAAAGAAAGCTTCATTTTACTTGCTGTGTTTGGCTCCTGCTATTTTCTCTGCATTTACTCACTCTTCCCATGAAGCATCACGTTTATTCTCAACCAAAAGCTGAGTTTAGATTGGGGACAGCCACTGAATGTCCTCTGCTAAAGTGAACATTTAATGTTGTTTTGGGTAGAAAGTTGGCATATGATAATCTGGCGACCGTGAAATTTGACAATGTTCTTCCTAACTCAGCTCTGGAAGCCCATGCTACAGTATCAGTCACAACTGCCCTATGTAATGGCATCTTAAAATTGTTTTTTCTTCCTGAACATACATTTGGTCTTATATATAACTCAACAAATAGAGGGAAAACAGCACATAGATACAGACACATATGGAAAGGTGTTTAATTAAAAGGTAGAAAACCATGTGAGAGGTGTGATGGAGAGCTATTTGCTTTTCAATAAACTAGGGATACCCATTAACCCTTTCAGCTCAGCACCTCACCACCATTCCAATTAATGGAATAGTTTAAAGAATTTCAGGGTAATCAAGTCATAGTCCACCAGCTTCCCAGTAGATGGCGCCATTGTGACTCATATCGGTGCTGTCCTTAGCGAAGGGACAATCATGGACAGTTTAAATTTCAAACATTTGTAAGCGCTAAGATATAGCAACACTTGTAAATTTGTCTTAGAAAACCGGTGAAAGACTAAGATTGTCACATAGACCCTTTAGTTAGAATGTGTGTAGCGTATTTTATGACACATAATTTGATAACTACTCACTTGTATTAGTGTAATAAAAACAGTATATAAATGCATACATGGATAAATAGATATCTTTTCCTCTCATAATTTCAGAAATATTTCAAAATATTTGAAAAGTTTTACTGTTTTAGTCACAAACAAGAGGTGACTAGCTATAAGGGATCAGTAAATGTAGCATTTTTTTTTGTGCAGAAACAAAGGATTCTCTCTCTTCTCTGATTGATAGAGATTCATGCTACGTAAATGCACATAACTTAAATAGAGCAAACATGACTTTAGGCCCACACCTCTTAGTAAAAATTACAAGAGTTTGCAGCTTGCTCTCTAAATGTTAGATAGCCATGTAGACTCTGATAGCAACATAAAAAGAACTCAAACTTTTTTATCTTAAAGATTTCTTGGCAAGTATGTAGGTAGAATCAGACATGTTTATTTTAAGGACTGATATGTTATTATGGCTTGTAGATTTCACAGGGTTGTTATAAGCTAAGATCGAATGATTCCTCTGGGACATTAGAGCATAATGGTATATGACAAAAGGGTGGATGTTTGGTAAGGATCAGTGAATTTCATGACTGCTAAGTTAATTATTTACTTTTAACTTTTAACCATTTATTAGTATGGTTACTTATTTGTTGTAACTGGGTTAATTGTGAAAAGAGAATCATCAAAGCAGAAAGTGTCCATATGCATCATGGGATATGTGTGCCCAATTACACCTGAGAAGGGGGTAAGAAAGGGATTTGGTTTAAGAATGAAAAGAAACACGACTTCAGATAGTTTTCCAGTTCATTGCTTTATCAAAGCAATTGTTATGTAAATTTGTTCAAAAAAATTGTCACAAAAATACTTGATATACTTAGCAATAGTAATTTTTTTAAAGGCCAAGAATTTAATAGGGCATGACAGGGATGGGAGGAGTTAGAAAAATGTTATTTGATTTCATCTAATGATAGGTATAAAATAACAAGAGAAATGATTGTATTGAATGTGTCAGTAATAAATATCACTAGTAGATAAATGCACACTTAATAGATAAAAACATTAAAATAACAAAAGTTTTAAAAAGAAATGCACACACACATACATACACACACATAGACACACACATAGACACACACATACACACACACACATACATACATACACACATACACACACACACATACACACATACACACACACACACACACTCACACACACACTGTTGGCATTTGACCCTTAGGATATTATAGCATGCCTTAATCCACAGTTCTCATTCGCACCTCTAACCTCACTGGGTCTGGCATTTACTCCAGGATATCAAGACCTGGAACTTACATCTCTACCACAGGGCTTCCTCCCAAAGATGTGTTTTCACCTGCCTTTGAGTTTTTGCCTTCCATACCTCAAACAACGCCTTCTACCAACCTTACCATAGAATACTTTCCCCATAAGACCTTAGAGGTGATGGAAAATCTTAAGATAAAGGAAGTCAACACTCTTCACTAGCAATACCACGCCTGGGGTATGTTATGAAATAGTTTCTAAAATAGGTAACTGAGTTGGGAAGACCCCGTTTGCCTGTGGAGAAAGGAGAGAGGCCACTGAGAATAAGCATCTCTCTCACTATATTTCCTGACTGGAGGTGCACTGCAATCAGCTGCCTCAGGCTCCTGTCCCTGGAACTTCCTCACCATGAAGAACTTTACCCTTAAACTGGGAATCAAAATAACCCCTTCTTACTTCTTATTAGATATTTTTTCATAGCTGCCAGACAAGTAGTCAATGCATTTACAACATAATATATTTTCCTTTGCATATTTAAATTAGAAGCCTCTATAAACTACTTATGCATTATTATGTACATACAGCTTTACCCAAACAGAAGCCATCATAAGGATTTTGATAAACTATAACTTTATAAAAACATGGAGACGATTTCGGCAGGTTTACTGTTCAACCCCTTATTTATCAGATGTGCCTGTTTGCATATTTAAGTTTATTTGTGACTTACGCCTTCAAGGGAGCAGAATGCTTATGGTTTAGCCTCACACTTTATACGCTTTGGTTGTGCCATCCTGAGACTTCTTAAACACCTGCAGCTTGTACCTGGAACAAAAGCAGATGGAGTAAGAGGAAAAGTTAGTCAATAACATCTACCATTTAACCCAGATATTAAAACCAAAATAACTGTTAGTTCTCCAAACTTGATGAAGAATCTGGAGAATTCCATCACTAGGAAATGTACATCACGTTTTGCCTTCTTCCAAGGCGTCAGCTAAACTAGTCGATCCAAAGTTTGTTAAGAAGTGACAATACCAAGATCTGGACACCACACTTAGAATTACTCCTTTTGCCAGTAGAACATTTTGTAGTAACATTTAAAAATATAAACATTCTATTCTCCGCCTACAGTGAAGAGAGCTGATTCACGATGTGCTCGCTGCCCCTCCCTGCACCATATGTCTCTCCTCGGCTGTTGATTTCCTGTTGGCATTAAAAGGAGCAACACATATGAAGGAAGGCGTAGTGAAGAGGCCTGGAGATGCAGTGCTGCTTCCTTAAAAGTGTGTGTCAGATTTTCTCACAGCGTAGTGAAGAGGCCTGGAGATGCAGTGCTGCTTCCTTAAAAGTGTGTGTCAGATTTTCTCACAGCGTAGTGAAGAGGCCTGGAGATGCAGTGCTGCTTCCTTAAAAGTGTGTGTCAGATTTTCTCACAGCGTAGTGAAGAGGCCTGGAGATGCAGTGCTGCTTCCTTAAAAGTGTGTGTCAGATTTTCTCACAAAGTCTTTTAAAATAAGTTGCAATCATTTCTTTCCAAGTATGTACAATTTCTGTGGGCATCATCCTTATTTCCTTCTCCTAGTCTTTCAACTAGAGAATTCTTTATACATTCATCTGGTATTGCAACATCTCTGTGTTGTAATGGGGATCCTATCGGTAGTGGGTAAGTCTTGTCATTTGATACTGAAACCTGCTACAACCAGTGTCAATGTTATAATGCCAAGCATTTTATGCTTGCTGAGAAATGTTTCCCAAATTTAACCTTTCCTTCTTTTCCGCTTAGCAGTACTTTTTTGAGTTCATTCAAGATCATTTAGCACATCTGTGTTTTAGTTTCTTGTTAATTTTTATCAGAACACATAATAATGTGAAGTTGTTTCCTAGTTGTGCCCATGGATGCCTGGCTAGGACACCATCAGATAATGTTACTTCCCAGATACTTTGGCAGAAGAATCTAATTGTATTTCAGAGGCTTTTCCCATATACTCTTTTTTTTTTTGGTTTCAGTTTTGCTTCATGGTACGTTTTGATTTGCTAATTCAATGAAATGACTGAAATTAATATATATCTAACTTATGCAAATTATAACTTGGAAATTTGTGCATAAATTATAGATTATATACTATATTAAAAACTCTTCAAAGTGTTTCAAAAATAAGATCAGGAGCTAAATTGATGAATTAGAATGCCTTGCATATTTAACATAGTACAAAATAATCAAGGCATGCTTAAGTGTTCGGGTGAAAGATAATGGCACATACTGTTATTAGTTGTATAGTTTTGCTTTGCTTCAGGTATAAAATACTAGTTTTGGTGATAAAGCTTGTCAATATTTAATTATTTCAATGAACCAAAAATTATAGCAACTCACATGTCTTTTTAGTTTTCATTTCATGATACCATCTCAGATAGAGCTGGCTTATGCTATCATGGGGTTATTTGGATTTTGATACACAATGCTTTTCTCTGCATTGGGCTTTTTGTCTATCCTAAGCCCAATTATAGGAGAATGCATAATTGCAGAATCAGAGACCATATGGGAAGAATTTGGTAGGGAAGATGGCTGTTTATAGCTAGCAATGAAAGCCGTATGCAGCGGAAAAAAAATGTTGAGCAATGCCAACACTGATGACATTTTTATATCTCAAATTAGAAATAATGAGTCCTAACCATCCATTCCTGTGTGTGGTCTGTGTTCATATGACCATACAAGAATCTCTACTCTTCCCCACAGATATGAAATGTTTATTTTGTTAGACAAAAATATGGATAAGGGTTAACATTTTTTTTCTATTTAGTTCTCCACATCTCTTATTCTTCTTGCATGCCCTATACTGTTCTAGCCTCAGCATCATTGATATGGACAGATAAGTTTGTATTACTGTCTCCAAGAAGCTCACAGTCTAATGGAAACATGCCAATGCATAAATAACATGTTCTCAGTGTTAAGCAGTTATAGTGGCAGGAAGTGAGCATATAGTAGTATATTGGTCCGGAAGGCCAAGCTTGTCTTCCTTTCCATTTCAGAGCTGCTAATTCCATCCTCTCTTTGGAACTACCTGGCTTGGCCGGACTTTGGATTATTGTATTTAACCTGCTCTCTGTTTCTTTTGACTCCTTTTCCTAACTTTAAGCTTTCTAATAGGTCATTCCTCTCTCTGGTTTGCAACATGCTTCTCTTGTGGTTCATCCCATATACCTGACTGACAAGATCCTATAGCTAGATATTAGGTAACACACTGAACAACCCACAGACACAAGGGGACATATGGAAACCGTTTTAGGACAGGTCCTTATTTTCTTAATGTCTTAGAAAAAACTTATTTGGAATGTCATGAAGGTATTTAAAGATCAGAATAAGCAGATTCAAAGCAAAGGAAGTAGTAAATAAAAAAATACAAGTGCCTGTTGTGTATTCTTCAACAGCATTCTGCCTAGATAACAACATTAGTGAACCTGCATGGAAAATTCACTATTATATAAATTTTGGCTAAGTCAGAATTTCAGAAATACAGTGTTTAACATGTATATGTATATTGGTCATATAGAATTGAAATTATATTTCAAGGTGGAAAATGAAAGTGCTCTTAGAATTATAGAGGGGTAAGAGGCAGAAATATCACTTGCCTTAAGTGAACTGCAGGAGATTCCTACCACTTACAAACTGAGTTTGGGATTCTTTAGGTTTTTATTTTTATGAAAAATAAAGTTTCTTCAATGCACAAATGAAAGAGTAAAGTTATAACTTAAAATATAAATATAAATTCTGCATATTAAATTATCAATTAAGGAACATCTTAAGTGCAGTATTTGTATATACTAGTAATAAGTTATGGATATAGGTTCTTCCAAGTTTTTGAGTTTTCAGTTCTTGCTTTGCATTGCTTATTCTTTCTTAACAGAATGCAATGGCAAGTCATGTGGCTGACAATATACCGCTTGCAATGTCAGAAGTCTATTGGCAGTATCAATCTTTCTGTATCTGTTTACTTTTTAAAGATGGTTGTTCAAGTAAAGGTAATATTTTGAATTCCTTCCTAGAATTACTAAATTAAATGAGCAAGGGAAGCCATTTGTTTATTGTCAAGTTAGTTTGAGCTGGAATAGACTCAAAATGCATGAATCTAATATTTTTATTGGACTATTTTCCACTGACTACTGCCACTTTTAAGGGATGCTAAATTGAATAAACTGAGTTCCAAAATGCCATGAAACACTTTTGCTTGCTTATCAATCTCAGACCTCCTTAATTTCATGGATATGACAGTCTCACTGTTCTCTGACAAAATTCTGCTGAATTTAAATACTCACTTGTCACAATACCTGTGGAATTTTGGAATCCAATCCTAGAAAAGTTATGAAAACAAACTGAGAAAATTAAATTGGATATTAAAAAGATCTAAAATGTCATAGATCTTTCCATAGATTCAAATATATCAACATTTTTAGCATGTTTTATAATTATTATAATATATCATATATAATATATTACATAATAAATAATATGATAAATATTGTGTAATATTTTATAATAATATCACTATATCGTATATTGTATTTATATTTATTATTTATAATAATAAATAGTTATTAACCTATGAATTGTGTTTTGAGATGATCTTAAAATCTTTAATGGTACGTTTCAATATTAACACATTATAATATTAAAAACTCATGAAATGTATTTAGTAAAATTAAGTATTTTATAGAAGTACCTTATTTCATACATTCTTTCATATTTGTTTACTTAATTATCTGACACACATACAACTTAGAGTCAAAGAATGAGAACCCAGCAGGACTCTGAAGAACTCAACATCCTGGTTTCATATTTACTAGTGAAGTGTGTATCCCATGCACATTTCCATTTTGGACCATTTTATATTTTCATACATAATCACAACATTTGATTGTATTTGTGTGGACTGTCCTTCTGTATTCAGAGATTAAATCTCTCTTACCCTTTGTTTTCTGGTTCTGGAAATCTGTCTCTCAGTACCTCATTTTTACACTGTCCCAGATTTTAAAGTGGCAGTGAGTGGGTTTTCCAGTGTAAGGTTTCAAACTCCCAGTGATGTCTACTTGTTTCTCCTGCTCCCATGCTTACTGAAGCCCTTGTTCCTCAAAAGTGGTGTTTCCATATCTACTGAATTCTTCTCTTGTTTTGCATTTTTCATTTTATTATTGAGTTTGTAATTAGAATATTTCTTCTTCCTTTTTTTCCTTTCAAACCATCCCGAGTATGCTCCCTGCTCCCTTTCAAATTCCTTACTACCTTTTTCATTGATTGTTGTTATATGTATATATAAATATGCATATACAAATATATTCCTAAATATAATCTGCCCAGTCTGTATAATGTTATTTGTAGATATGTTTTTAGGACTAACCATTTGTAGTGGATAACCAATTGGTGTGCTATTCCCCCGAGGAAGATTGCATCACCCATTCTCGGCATTCCTTACCTGCCTTTAGTTCATTGTGTAGAGTTGAGGACCCACCCACCCTTTCAACATTAACATAGCTTTTGGGTTCTTTCTGTTCAGATCTGTTTAGGCAGTCAGGTTGGTGAGAATTTATGGGAACAGTTCCAGACATTGCTAGGAAATAGTCTCACAGCAAACTTTGGTATAGTCTTTCTGCCCTCTCTTCTGCAATGTTCCTGAAAACTTATGTATGATAGTTGTTTTGTAGATGTAACCATCTGGATTGGGCTCTACAACTCTGCCCTTTCTTTGCCTGTGGTTTTCTGTAATGATGTGCTCTGATGCAAAGAGTAATTTCTTTGATAAGGGTTGAGGGCTACACTAATCTATGATTATAAGGACAAATTTTAGAATGTTGTTATGGACATGCTAGTTTAGTAAGGCGGTGGTTGTATTTTGGAAAGGGGCCACTTGTTGGTTCCCAGCTGCTCTCTACTTATTCATCCTGGCCATCCAGAAACAAAATAATCTCACAGAAACTGTATTAATTAAATCACTGCTTGGCCCATTAGCTCTAGCTTCTTATTGGCTGACACTTACATATTAATTTAACCCATTTCTATTAATCTGGGTATTGCCACGTGGCTGTGGCTTACTAGGTAAAGTTCCCAGCATCTGTCTCTGGCAGCTCCATGGTTTCTCCCTAACTCTGCCTCCTTACACCCATGCTATAGGCCAAGTAAGTTTCTTTATTCATTAACCAATAAAAGCAACACATAGACAGAACTTCCCACACCAGTTGTAGGTTACTTCTCCTCTAAGTTTCATGACTTCACTAGCCCTGAATTTTTGGCTGCCTTGTTAGTACCAGGCATGGTTTCCTTTTAGTTGAGAGAGCTGAAAGTCCTCTTATAGAGGTGTTAGTTGCCATCAAAATATGCATGCTACAAATGCACCTGTAGGGCTATCATTATATGCTGGCTATTATTATAGTTCATTGATATCATTACCGGGTAGGACTTTTGATCCTTTGGAAGCTTATGCAGTGATTTTTGGCACCATGAAAGCTAGTACTCAGGGAAGAGGAATTCAGGTCAGTTTCAGCTTAGGGGGTCTCTGGGCCATGTTCTGAAGTGAATGGTATCTTTGCGGAGGTTAACAAAGATAATAACAATATCAAACTGCATTGTTAATGTAGTAGTTGAAGAAAACTGGAGGTTGGCTTTGTTATTAGCATTGTAGAATTGCTTGCATTCTCCATTTGTACCCAACATTTGTACCTTCTGCTTCCTACCCATTCCTTTGCCTGACCATGTATTTCTCAGGGTCTTTTTCCATCCTTGTCTCTCTGTTAGGTTTTGGCTATCTTCTTTGATACCTCCCTCTATCACACTAATGTGTCAGTGAGTATTTTTGGTACCTGTTCTAATTTTCCAGGACAACAATGCTGCTGCATTCTGTGTTGCAGGTACAGGGTGGTTCTCAATTTTTGTACCACACTGTGTCCTGACCTGAGACAGGTATTAGAGCACAAGCTGGGAATGCAGAGGAAAAAGTAAGGAGAAGATCCCATTGGGACTGTTAGCAGATGAATATAGCATCAATAAATCCTCACTGTGTGAAAGACAGGCTAGAATGGAAGCTTGACGAGTCTACAAAAGCAGAGATAGTAGAGAAAAGGTGTTGAATCTAGGAAATCAAATTCTTTAAAAAACAGAGAGATGAATGCAAGGAAGCAAGTAGGAGAAATATAGGTTTGAAAATAATCATGTTTTATTTGATATAGCATATCATTATCTGATATGCAATGATCTGGAGAATTTTCCTGTGTAATAGTGGTAATAGTGGTAATAGTCTGGAATTTTATAAGAGACATCATTTGTATATGGACAATAAACTTAAATTATAAGGGACAGGTAAATGGACTGCTTTAGGTTTAGACATTTATTGAAGATGTAAAGGCAAGAGGGAAGACCTTGCATCATAACCTGAGAAAAGGAAGTGGGGCCCAAAGGACAGGAAATGAAACTAAAAAGCCATAGATAATTTGTTGCAAGATGACATGTTTTCTAATAATGAGGAAAATAGGATTATTAAGAGTTTATAATACTGTCCTGGTTTATATTATTGTTTATAATAAAATTTATATGTTTATATTATTACTTATAATACATATTATTATATATAATAAGTCTTGGTTTATATTATTTTTTTAATTTATTTATTTATTAAGGATTTCTGCCTCCTCCCCGCAACCGCCTCCCATTTCCCTCCCCATCCCCTGATCAAGTCACCCTCCCTCATCTGCTCTAAGAGCAATCAGGGTTCCCTGACCTGTGGAAAGCCCAAGGACCGCCCACCTCTATCCAGGTCTCCAAAGGTGAGCATCCAAACTGCCTAGGCTGCCCCAAAGCCAGTACGTGCAGTAGGATCAAAAACCCACTGCGATTGTTCTTGAGTTCTCAGTATTCCTCATTGTCCTCTATGTTCAGCTAGTCCGGATTTATCCCATGCTTTTTCAGACCCAGGCCAGCTGGCCTTGGTGAGTTCCCGATAGAACATCCCCATTGTCTCAGTGTGTGGGTGCGCCCCTCGTGGTCCTGAGTTCCTTGCTCGTGCTCCGTCTCCTTCTGCTCCTGATTTGGACCTTGAGATTTCTGTCCCGTGCTCCTCTGTCTCTGTCTCCTTTATATTATTATTTAAAGCTCAGAACCTAGGCAAGATTTCACTGTTTTTCTTAAGAAAGTCAACATGTAGGTAACTTGTTGATGGCCCCATAAATCATGACTTTTGGCATTATGTCAAGAACCGTAATGAGTGTCTTCCAGTCTGTGATTTTAGCAGACATTTAGCAACATTGTGTGAGAGGTCATCTAGACATAGAAGTCTATTTCTTTGATCTCATTGGATCCTCAGAAAAGCTGAGAGGTAAGCCGAGAAGGTGATACTATCCTCATCTAAAATAAACACATACTCACAGGAAAAAGACTCTGAGAACCTCCAGGTTATAAACAAAGTGGCACAGCCTGCACCGCAGGCCTCGTCACCTAATGACCTCCCGGAGTCCACTGAGCCATGCCTTTTCCACAAAGGGTGCCAATTCTACTGCAAAGCCTGTGTCCCTTCTCATTTGTTTGCCTGATGGTGTGTTTCTCAGAGCCTGGGGATGTGCCATCCCCACCTTCTTCATTTAAGTCTTTCCTGTCACATTTTCCCCCATACCATTAAAAACTCCATGAGTATTGTGGGTTCATTGCAACATGAAATATGTTTATCCCACCATTCTTAAAATCTACAGGACACAGTGCAATTCTTACACAACACATCTGCACCTCCAGACATCGAAAACACTTTTTTTGGTTGGTGGGTGGATGTTTATGAGTGTGGTTTGTTCTGTTGGAAAGATATCCCTATAGATTCCACAGATGAAGCACAGAACTGGGATTTAAAACCCTTTCTTCATGTGGATTATGACATTTTGTGTCTAAAAATCATTAGAACATTGCAGACTAGTCTTGTAGAAGCCCTGATTTCACAGATTTTTCCAGCACCTTTAAACAGGTAAAGTGAAGCTGCATGAGGATAGGTAAGGATTTGCACGCTTTTGAAAAATTGTTAAAACTAAATTTATTGACTCAGTGTGTGTGTGTGTGCCACAAATGTATGGGAAGGTCAGAAGATATCTTATGGGACTCAGTTCCTTTCTTCTACCATGTATGTTCCAGGAATTGAATTAGAGTACTCAGACTTGATGGCAAGTCTTAACCCCTGATCTAGATTCTGTCCTCATATATAAGTAAAGCATTCTAGGAATAACAGTCACAACAATTCCCAAAGGTTTACTTTTTAGACCATATTTAAATATAGGTATAGTCACATTTCTCATTATATGTTCTTTAATACTTTTAGACATATTTCTGTTCATCTCTAAATCTTCCTGCTGATATCACTCACTTGAAGAAATTAATGGTGGGGACTAGTGAGGTAAAGAAAAGTCGCCTCCCTCTTCTACTCTATGATCCGTGCTTTAACCATGGCTTCACCCATCTACTCCACACAACAGCCCTGCAAAGCCAGCGTTTTCTGTCTTTTCTACCAACCCAAAAATCAAGACAAAAAGCAGATTTAAGCCCACTTGGTTCTTAAGGTTGTACATTTAATCTCTGTAATGAGAAACACTTGGTTTTAAGTCATTTTAAAACATTACACCAACATGATCCCTTCCTTGATTCCTTCTGTGGTTGATAGCTGTTTTTTAGCCCATCTAAAGGAAAGTACTAGCCAGGTTTTATGGTAATCATTCCATTGCTTTGCTTCTCCTTAAAATATGTTTTGGGTTTTGCCGTTGTTATTGTTACCTAAGAAGAGTTAACCGTGCTCACATGGGAAAGACGATCCTCATTAGGTAAGGCAGGGGTTTGCTTACTTTACATGTGTAGTTCTCACACTGAAAAGCCCTTGAATTTCAGACTCAGATGACCATTTCTGGCCTTTGAGCGCCCCTAAGCGGCCCAAACAGAAAATACAGTATTTTATAGGATGGGGCTTTTTCTGCTTTAATATCCTAAATAAGGTTTCTAGTCTCCCTGCATCCCAGCACCAAATAGGGGCTCTTAGTTCTTAGATTCAGCTCTACTTACAGGAATGCTTTTGTGGAGTATTAACTTTAAGTGGGAAATTGCTGACATGCTAAAGTGGTATGAGTCCTGTACCCCACTCAAATTCCACTTCAGCGCGGTGGGTGTACTCTGTATCAGCTGTTGAATTGATAGGGCCAGGCCCTGGGAGGTGCTAGTTAGTGAACGAGAGTCACTTTTCGTCCATGTTTTGTGGGCTTTGTGTCTCAAGGAAACACAATCATTTGCTGTGATTTTGCTATGAGCTGTCAGGTTGTTGCTGACGTGGATGGATGTTTGACTCGGCTTTTACTGTCTTCTGAAGCTCCTTTGTGAGCTTGGGTTATTTTCTAGCACATGCTATTGGTAGGAAGGTTCATGGCACAGGGGGATGTTTGTTGCTAGGACAGGAAAGAAAGCAGTTAAATATCACTTTGAAGTCATTCTCTCAATGGGAGTATTTTCCTTGTTTCAAAGATCTTTTCTTAGCATGTCAGCATGGAATCTCAGGTATGACACTGGCTTTACCCTGTGCCTGTGATGTCAGTGCTGTGTTGACACATGCAGGCTATGAAGATAAGGGCAGACAAAGTAAGAATTACTGCTGTTATTACATTAGTATCAGTACATTTTCCCGTAGTGATCTCTATTTTGTGTGCATGTTTCCTGTTCGCATTTACTTGGTTGTTGAGATTTATATTTGCACACCTAGCTCATGGGAGAGTCACATGTTCAGTTGTAAAATTTCTATTTTAGGGGAATCTCTTGCCCTTGGCTCTCCACAGGGATGATCCAAGACACTGCTGTGGCTGTTTTCAATCTGGGGTTCATGCTACCCTTTTTATCTTGTGGCCTCCCAGGAAGAATATTTTTCTGTTGCAGAGTCAAGGATAAAGTTTTGCCCCTGCATAGATAGTATGCCTTAAATAGCAAACACAGGGTATCTTTCTTCTGTGACAGTAAAGCAGAACTGTCTATAGCTCATCTCTCATCTGGGGTCTCTGTATGTTTATAACTGTCAACCTTCATCAAAAGCAGTTTACCATTTTACTTGTCATTCCGTTCTGTCTACTCATTTATTTAATTCCCTAGAATCCTTACTCCACAAATGTTATACTATGCAAATACCATAACATTTCTCAGTACTTACTCAAGACCACCATTGCCAATTGTGTATATACTCATAATACCTTTATCGTCAGTAGGATATATGACACATATCGCTTGAGCCCATACTTCCCTAAGAGCTGTATCTGGAAAGGGAGTCATTCCTTTCATTCCCCAAAGCTGTCTACATGCATACTCACACCATAGGCATACCCATACATCTACTGACTTCCTTGTGTATCAGCTGTCCAAGAGAGAGGCAACAGTCTATCTTCAGTAGATTATTGCTTACTAAAGTAAAGAGCTGGCCAGAGAATAAGCACTCGGAAGTTGAATGTAGTTACACTAGAAATTTTATATCCATATAAAATAATTGTATTTAATTGTTATCTGTACCGTTTTTGGGAGGAGGGATGGGCAGATCTTGGGAAGTAACATCCTGAGTCTATGGTTAAAACAAATAAGTGTTCCTGCTATACCAAGCAACTAACCCAAGAACAGTCTGTGCAGAAAAGACAGGAATGGAAGTCAGGGCACATCCTTTATGGAAGTCTGATAAATTCCATACTCTTTAGCATCAGCTCTGACTGCAGACCTGTAGCCGCAGTCTGGCTGCCTCCTCAGTGGGAACAAAAGAGGAAAAAATGATTAAAATTTTCTCAGTAATAGACAGCAGGGAGCAATGGTCTTGGCTTTTTCCATAGAGAGGGAGAGAGAGAGGGAGAGAGAGAGAGAGAGAGAGAGAGAGAGAGAGAGAGAGAGAAAGAGAGAGAGAGAGAGCTCTTTCACAAGACTTGTGAGAGGTCTTCAAAGAAAAGAAGTTAAAGCTCCAAAGGTTGGAAGAGGTCTGTCGTAACATTTGCTCATTTCCTATTCTTCATATGGTTTCTTTGACTTCCTGGGATGTCATCTCCCTCCCTATTAAAATTTTCCCGATAAAAAGAGAAAAGTGAAGTTGAGTTCCTCATGGGGGCCAAGGTTCACCGTCCTCTACTGTGAAGGGAGCCTTTAGAACACGGCTTTTGCTTCCACATGATGTTCTGGCTGATATGAATGGGAGCTAAATGTGTGTGTGTGTGTGTGTGTGTGTGTGTGTGTGTGTGTGTGTGTGTATGATTCCACTCCACAGAATGCAATGAAATAAGTGAACGGCAAAATGAGTGCAAGGGTTGTTTTCTATTAAGTGGCCTAGGAGGCTGGACAGCGAGATTGGCTTTTTAGCTTTCAATCCAGTGAACTGGCTTCAGTCTCCCCAGACCAGTCTCCCCAGGACCAAACCACTGGCCTTTCTTTTTCTTCAAAACGGGAAAAAAAAAAGTTTGCAATCAGCAGTCAGCCATTCTTTTAAGTAATAGGATTAGAGGCGTTACAAAGGGATTTGAACAAGATAATTAGTTTACTGCCTGGTCCACAGTGGAGCAAGTAAAATCCTTCTGAGAAAAAGGCAGACAAAATAGGTCAGAAAATGTGTGGGAATGAAGTAAGGCTCTCCATGAGGACCCTGATCTACTTGAATGTAATGAAAGGACTCAGAGTCTTCATTCATTGCTGTTTGCCTTTTTTTTCTTTTAACTTGGCCACCAGAGGTGTGAAGAAAATGACTTACTTAATTTTAGAGTTAATGGGTGTTGGTCCTAGGCCGGAACATTCAACTCTAAGTGTATAAACGCTGCCTTCAAAGTATCTCTCACAATGTGATATAAAGGCGGTGGAAGGGAGGAGGGGGTTCTGGGAATCTGAAAAGCTCTTTATCAGGCATTTCACAACTGGAAAAATATGCAATTAAGAAACCTTGTTTTTAAAATCCAATTTTGTTGAATAGATTCGTTACTTTAATTGCACTGGGGAAATCTTACAAGTCAAAATGTGAGGTGCACCCTCTGCTTAATTGAAGCGGTGAAGTCTTTGTCCTCTGATTTGAGCAGTTTTACTGGGAGGCCTATGCTGGAGAATTATTTGATGTTTAAAATTCTCAAAGAGTGATCGTCTCCGTTCTTAGTACTATTTTGTTTTTCCACCTTCTTCCCCCTTCTCTTGCTAAATGAAAGTGATATATTTTATATTTATTATCTGTAATATTAATATCTGAGACTTAACATACGTTTACTTCCAAAAGAGTACCCAGTGGGAAAGCTTCTCATAGCGTTTCTGCATATGTGGACATTAATGGATCCCAGTAGCCACTAGCCCGGTCAACACCACCAGAGGCTTCTGGAAACGTTTTATGCTGTGTGTGTGGATGTATCCTCCTGGAGGATACAGCAGGTGTTTTGGCTAGTGAGGTGTCTCTGACTCCAGAGAAGAACCTACACCCAAAACGTGACACAAGGTACCAGATACAGATTGTTATTATAGAATTTAATAACGTTCTGTAAAACACAGCGTAATAATATAAAGTTAATGTATGTGTTGTCATAGTTCCAGAATTTGGCTTGTTATGGTCCCGTCCCCCACTTTAAATCCAGGACCACACAGATAAGTAGTGTTACTTTCAGCATATTTTCCCTGTAATAATAAAATATCATACGTTAGAGCAAAGTGTGAAGCAAACTTCACAAAAGGAGGAGTGTGGGAATGCAGGGAAGAGCCAGAATACATTGCTTTGCAATGGCCGGGCAAGAGTTTAAAGGACAGCATGTTTTCTATTATTGGGCAAAGGTTCTGCAAGCAAGAGCACCAAGGAACAAGTATGCATTTAATACCAGCTTCACGTTGCTAGTAGAAGTAGCCTCACCTTTCTAATTCACTAAAAGATGCTCTGAATCTGTTTGTGGGTTATTAATGATTGATACTCATATTTAAGTGCCATAAACAATGCTTAGAGAAAAGGGTGGTTTAAGTAGATTCAGGTCAAATCAATATATTAAGATATGGTTTCGTCTGAGGAGATCAATCCAGACTGAGCCTTCATCTGGCGATGGATGGAGATTGAGACAGAGGCCCACATTGGAAAACTGGACTGAGCACCCAAGGCCCAGATGAAGAGCAGAGGGAGGGTTTTGATTATACGGTATATACTGGCTTTTTGGGAGCCTAGTCTGTTTGGATGCACACCTTCCTAGACCTGGATGCAGGGGAGAGAACCTTGGACTTCCCACGGGGCAGGGCACCCTGATTTCTCTTAGTACTGGAGAGGGAGGGAGAGGGGGCATGGGGGGAGTGGGAAGGAAATGGGAGAATGGGAGGATGGGAGAGGGGGAAATTTTTAATAAATAAATAATTTTTTTAAAAAAAGATCACACAGTACCCATACATAAAAAAGATATGGTTTCTAATTAACATTTTCCTAAAATTCACTTTAGCAAAAGACCAGAGCCACGATATTTATCTAAAATGAAATGGAATTAAAAGACTCCTAGAGTGCTTTGTTAACATAGTATCATGTTTTCCACATGGAGAAATCTCACTGTGACACACAGTTTTGGGCCTCCAGTTTCTACTTCATTTGAATAAGACACATATTGACTTTAAAAAGAATAATAAAAGCAGGGGTGACATGGACGATGGGAGGAAGAGCAATAGGAACATGGGGGGAAAGTGACTGTTTTAGAAAGTGCTTTATCAGGCTAAGTAGGTTCCGCCACCATAGGACTAGCAAGAGACCTACAGGTAGAGGTCAATGGTAAGGACCCTAGAAAGTGGTTGACAGCTGGTGATGAGAAGGGAGGTGTATCTGGGGAATGTTGGAAGTGGTATAGAAAACAGTAGAGTCTAATGGGAAAAAGCTAGTAAATACTTTAACTTGAAAGGATTGAGGAGCAAAGTTCTGGAGGAATAAAGCAGAGCAAGAAGGCAGACATGGGGGAAAGACTAGTGAAAACTTGTTAACTTATGAAATCTGCAAGGTTGGTTCACACCAACCTCACTCATTGCTTTATAATGAGCACGTTTTGACAGCATTCAGTCTTCTGGAGTTACCTGTTACTGGGTGTTTAATGAGAGTCAATACACTCTATCAAATATTTAGCTGACATTTACCTGGTTTTATAAAATTTTTAAAATCAGAAGCTCTTTGAAGAGAATATCTGCACCAGAAATATTGGCAGCATTGCTCTTAAGTGCCTTGTGCTGCATACCTTAGATCGTGCGCTCATCGTTTCACACATGGCTTAGGAGGAAATGTTCTGCATGCAACTTATTGCTAAAGTATAGACTACATATGCTTCCTGGAAGATGGAAGCTTGCACTTTCTAGTTGGTAAGGCAATCAGTAATGTATGCATGAACTAGCTAGCCATTGACCCCTTTGCTGAAGGCTCCATCCTATATGTCCCGGTGAGAATGTATGATTATCATGTGGTCCTGTACCTAAAAGAATCTGCAGTTTATTCAGATGTTATGCTTTAGTGACATGAGCATCTACAGCTGAGAATTGCAGTGCTTTAACAATGAATACTGTAAGATTTTAGAGACAAAACAAGTCATCATTAATTAGAACAGTATAGAGAGGGCAACGTAATTTATTTTGAAAAAGAAGACCCTTTCATTTAGTACAGAACATAGGGAAAGTGGTGCCATGGGATATACCATGAATAAAATTGTATAAATTAGCATAGGAGTTTTCACTGAAAGATATAAGGTATTTAAAAACCAAGTAAACTTATTCTAAATAAAATTTAAACACAGGTACACTTTGATTTTATCATGCTTATAAGATTGGAGTACATGTTAATTTTATTTGGTCAATTATATATTATTACTTTTTAGTCATTGAAGATTAGACAGTGAAGATTTTTCTAGAGTAACTCAGCTTGATGGACATCTGCAGGCTGGCTGAGAGGAGAGTTAAAGTAGTAGACCACAGAGTAGCGAAGTCACACACAGATGCCAGGAGAGTCTGGGCTACAGGATGAACTGAAGAACTGACTCCACTACAGTGTGTTTCAAGTCCTTGTCTGGAAGCCCTAGCATTTATTCAGTACCTGCTTTGTCCCTGCCATGCGATGCTTCTCACAAACTTTAGATCACAGAGTTGGTCTTGTTCTTTTGTGTTACTTAAGGACTTTTTCATCCCTGTAAGAATTAGCATCATATTAGGAATAACCGTTTCCAATTAATGGGTAAAGACTTCCGTTCATTGAATGATCCCCTTATTCCTCAATGTGCTTTGGCGTCTCCAAATTTCATGCCCTGTTTAAGGATGCTCTTTGTAAAAATGTGTGGCAAATCCTGCTGCTGTCATGTAACATGCCCACCTTCGCAGACACATTCCATTCCAAGCTGTGTGTGTGTGTGTGTGTGTGTGTGTGTGTGTGTGTGTGTGTGTGTGTGTGTAAAGCCTAGTGTCTTCCCAGGCAAGGCCTATCATGTTACATGTTTGTTTATTTATTTAACCAGAATTTTCTACATTGCGGAACTAGGAATCTCAAGGGCGCTGCAGAGTGAATTCTGAAAACAGTGACCGTTAGTCATGGCCACTAACATTTACACTGATGGGAAACAGCCTCCTTTGTGCAATGGGCAAAGTCTAAACTTCAGGGGGAATGGAAAACGTGAACAATTGATTCCCCATAGAGTTAGTTAAGAGGATTAATGCGGTCGCCTATATAAAGCATTTAAACAGTGGCTGGGAATGTCGCAAGCACGTAGGAAATGTCAGCATTTTGTCTCATTCCCATAGTGATCTCTCACATTCTTTCAACCTTAAGATCTCAAGCAGTTTCTAAATGTACAGGTCACAGTTTCTAAACTCCTCACTCACATCCTACTGCCCTCCCTGTGTAGCGCTTGGTTCTTGAGCTAGCAGAATCTGCGTAAGAAGATGCAAAACTCAAGGGTTTCTACTCTGCCTCCCAAACTGCCTTCTTCCCTCAGTTCTTATAAATTCAATGCACTTTTCCCAATAGAAGCCATCCTGACTCCTCTTTATTCCACATTTGTCCCGGCAGTAAATACCTTTAGTTTTACTTTCAACAACATCTGGAATCTGCCCATTTCTCATCATCTGCACAGCCTGCTCCAAGTTCCCTTTGACTGCTGGAATAAGCTAGGATCTCATTTTCAGGCTTCTGCCCTTCCTTCTAATGGCTGACTAAATGCCACTCAGAAGGATCCCATTCAAAGTGAGACTGGGCCAGCCCTCTACCCCTCACTGTGCTTTTGTCTACCTGCAGCCCCTGTCTCCAGTGGCTCTAAGACCACTGCCCCCCTACATTGACTCCTGAAGTCTCTCTACCTCCCTCTCTGACATCATGTCTTGTTCCTCTTCATAGCTTTGCCTATCAATACTTGCCTCCTCTCTATCACCATAACATGCTAGGAAGAGTCCACTTTGGGGTGGGGAGGGTCTTTGAAACTGCTGTTTTCTTATTCTTTTTTTAAATTTATTTATTAATTAAAGATTTCTGCCTCCTCCCTGCTACTGCCTCCCATTTCCTCCCCTCCCCCAACCAAGTCCCCCTCCCTCATCAGCTCTAAGAGCAATCAGGGTTCCCTGACCTGTGGGAAGTCCAAGGACCACCCATCTCCATCCAGTTCTAGTAAGGTGAGCATCCAAACTGCCTAGGCTCCCCCAAAGCCAGTACGTGGAGTAGGATCAGAAACCCATTGCCATTGTTCTTGAGCATCCTCCTGAATATTAACCTTCATGAGGCGATGAAAGGAGACAGAGACAGAGACCCACATTGGAGCACCGGACTGAAATCTCAGGGTCCAAATCAGGAGCAGAAGGAGAGAGAGCATGAGCAAGGAACTCAGGACCGCGAGGGGTGCACCCACACACTGAGACAATGGGGATGTTCTATCGGGAACCCACCAAGGCCAGCTGGCCTGGGTCTGAAAAAGCAGGAGATAAAACCGGACTTGCTGAACATAGTGGACAATGAGGACTACTGTTCTCTTATTCTTCAAATACCTCTGTGGCTGGTGCCTTTTGTGGTAGTCCGTGTTTTCCAGTGCCTTGCTGATTTGGGAAACTCCTCCATTTTTATTTGACTGTGACTTTTCCAGAACCTGCAGTAATTTCACTTCTGGGACTAAAGCAACTTGTTTTTCTAAATTCTTCCAGAGACAGCCTGACTACAAACATGTATTATGGGCCACTCATCCCAGTCATGAAGCTTGCAACTTCCTTCCTCTGAAATCTTCCTCACACAGCTCTGCAGTCCTGAATAGCCCCTCAGAACCTCCACCACAAAGTAACCTGTCTTTTATTAATCTATGGGCCTCACAGCTCTTCTAATAAATCTCTTACTGCAAAGGGCAGTCAATCTCAGTTTCATCTGAGAACCCCAAACCTGAGACTTCTCTCTTCATCTTTTTTTCTAGATGCTATCTATGCTGGGAATCCTATATAAAGTGTTTCCTTTCAACTCCTTCATATTCTGCTTCTCTGCCTATTGTTGTCTTTTGTTTCCTATCATCTAGCATGCTATAGTGTTTATTGATTTCTTTGCTCTGTTGCGCCCATCAGAATCAGCTTCATGAGCTCCAGTTTGAACACCTATCTCTCTAGAATCTAGAGCAGGGCTCCGTACATACAGGGTGCTAAATAAATCCGTGCTTCTCACATCATTTTTTTTTCTCTTGCCATTTTCAACTCTCCCATTTGTTGAGCACTCATGTGTTGCAGACACAAGGTTGACATATTATTTCTATTTTAACGACAGCCTCAGAACAATGAAATGACTTTGTCTAAGTTACTATATTATTTTTCCATGACTGTTACAGCCCAAGTATGACAAATGAGGTAGCTTAAGCTACAGAAATCGATCTGCTCATGGTTCTTGAAGGTGGAAGTCTGGGCATAAGGAGCTGTGCTCTTGGTTCCCTTTGAGAACCTGGAGCAAGTCTTTTCCCAGCTCCTGCTAGCTGTGGGTAGTTTCCTGACAGTCTTCAATATTCAATTCCTTGCAGAATCCTTCTTATATCTGCTTTTGTCTTTGTGACAGTGTTCTCTGTGTTCAAGTTTCCCTATTTATAAGGCCACCATTGATCACAAATTGAGGAGTATTTTATTGGACATATTTGAGCTTACCATTTTACTTGACGGTTTTAACTTGTAAAGCCATTATTTCCAAGAAAGATTATATTTAGAGTTACTGGAAGTCAACATTTCGACTTATGAATTGGGGTCTGTGGGAAAGCTATTCACTTCATTAGAGTATATCTTTTAATTAATCACTTGAATGTGAATCATAGTTGACTCCGAAGCACACAGTATACTCATATCGGAACATTCACTGAGGTTCAGCAGTGTATATCAAATGCCTTATTTCATGCTGGGGAGTTAGTAGGACCTATGGATAAAGAAGATATAGACCTGCCTTTGAACTCACCACCTATCAGCAGAAAAAACATTATAAAAGCTAAGGTCCATGAAGTAAAAGCTTTCACAAAGCAAATCATTTGGCAGTTTTGATTTAGAAAACCTTTCTCTCTATTACTGGTATTTTGCCAGATCCTTCTAATGAAAGAGTTCCACCATTTAATTTAAATTTAGTGGGATTGCCAGGGAAGTATAATTAATTGTTAAAATTCCTAGTGCTGAGGTTTTACTTCTGGAAGCAGTCTGACATCTTTATATGCCATTAAATCTGATCATATGCTTGTCAACCTGGCAGAACATCATGACATCTTGATGAGACTTGACGAAATATGGTAGAGAAAGTAAAAAAGAAGGTATTGTCAGTACTACCCTGTAGCTTTTACAAACATCAATGTGTGCACAACTGGGTTAGACCTATCCATCACTGGGCTGCATCTCCCTGGATTTGAAACTACATCTGGGTTTGGCAGGGATGCATTATCACCAGTCAGAGAAGGGACCATGTGTCAGTCTCCCCAGGAAGATAGATGGCCTTGTGTACTCTTAGGATTGGATATGCTTATGTTGCAGACTTTAAATCAATGTCTGAAACCTTTCCACAGATGTTGACTGCTGCAGGTCTGTAAATAGCACAGTATATTGTGTGCTTCAGCTGATGCATACAGCCTACAGAACACTGATATATGAGGTTGCACGAAGACGAAAGATGACAACGCCAAATTTGCTGAAGTGACTTCCTTTGTTTAATGGCAAGCTTAGAATAAAATTACCTTGAAATTTGAATTTGCCATTTTCCCAGACCATTGCACATTCTTAGGTAACTGTACAACTTTAAAAATGTCTTTCATAGCCATTATTATTATTTGGCATGGATTAAATTTGATTATAAAAGATGGTGTACCAATATAGTGATTGCTTTCATTTCTTCATAAATATCTGACTATAATATACTTAATTCTGTTATGTTTATGGGAGTGTGAGTGTACACATCTCATCAGATTCCTTAGTGATGACACTTCTGTGGCATGACAAAACAAAGCCTTGACGAAGTATTTAGCTTCTCTGTATTCTGAGCAGCAGATTGTCAGTAAAGTAAAATTATAGTTTTACCCCTCCCTAATGAAATATATTTGTGTTGTCTAGACAAATCATTTATGCCAAAATAAAGTTAAAGGAACCAAAAATTTTTCTATGAAGTAAGCATCATATTGGGGTGGGGGCTGGGAAGTCTTCAGCACTAGCAAACTACTAACTAATAGGCAATGCAAAATTAACACTGACGTTAGAGTCCCCCTCAACCAGAAGCATGTGAAAATCTGGTCGGTAAAGGCAAGGGTTACTGTCATGTTCTGGATCAAGGTAGCCTTCCCAGGGCTTAAACTTTGTGTGATTTGCTTATGAGTTTTGCTTTTGTGCTATTGCCTCTGACAGGGCAGTGTGATTGATAATTTTGTTTCTTATTCATCATTTTACATGTTGTGCACCCAAGATAGTGTTCTTACTTCAGGTCTTTATTCCACAGCTAAATAAGTTTCCATCATCTGGTGAAACCTCGGTAAAATACAATCTTGTTTTTTAACGTAATTTCTTTATTGAATCTTTGAGAATTTCACATCATGTACCCCAACTCAGATCACTCCCCAGTCCCTCCTTATTCCCCTCTCTTCCATACAATGCCCCCTGAATAAAATTTAAAAAAAAAATCAAAACAAGGAGAAACAAAAGAACCAAAACAACACAAAACAAAATTACAATAATCAAAACCTCCTTTATGTTCCTCCATCTCTGCTACCTCTCCAACACCTCTTCATTCATCCTGGTGTCTTTGAAAGCCTACATGTGTCATGCAGTAAACCATTTAGTCCAATCAGCGCGAGTTGCAAAGGTTCATTGTGAGGACTCACTGGTCCTCTTGAAGGCCTCTCACTTTTTGTATGCTGTCATTACTGGATCCTCACTAAACTCCTCTTCAATATCACATGTTGCCCCTTGTCACGGAAATCCTGTGGGCATGGGTCCAAAGGACTCGTCTATTCACGAACTCCAGCAGGTCCTAGATCGGGTAGATCGGGAAGATGAGAGAGTGAGCCAACCCCAGGCCTGGCTGTGGGCCTCATGGGAGTTGAGCTGGTCCATACAAGTCATGGGGGTTGCCCACCTCAGGTGAGGGGTGGGACCAGCTTTCCTACATACATACCTTCAGGGTCAGCTCTTAACAGTTCCTGGTAATGGGTGGGCCCATCTCACCCTAGTGCTTGGGGGTGGGGTAACTCTCCCATGGGGGTCAGGCCAGCTCTTTTGTTACATTGTCCAGCAGGGGTCAGGACCAGATATCCCAGTACCAGGGAAAGGTATATACAATCTTAATTTAGTCAACTTTTGCTACCTTGGCTTGAATGCTTCCAGTGCCGGGGAAAATAATAGTTGTATTTGTAATTGTGTCCTAACCGAATGCTCACACTGTTTTCTCCAGACCCTGTTCCTGTCCCTTCTCACTTCCTATCTCCTTTTCCTATGCTCCCTCCAACTCTCTGACCTTATGTTACTCAGAAATAAATACAAAGGCTGATACAATGTATGGTATCAGATGCCTTTAATTTACCTAGTGTAATTCCTTTGTAGGTTAACAAGATTTTCATCAACTAGTCAATATCTCAAAACTCTACATATTAACCATTTTATGCCCATTAAATAGAAACCAACCAGAAGGAATTTTATACAGAAAATAGACTCTAAATAGCACTTTTCTGCCTTAATTTTTCCTTTAAAGAGCTTAATACATATTTGAAAACCATTTTACTAAATAAGGTTATAATTTCATGTAACTGCAATATTCATAAGGGGAAGGAAAATACAATCTTATCACTGAAGCTGGAAAGAGAAAATGAATGAAAGGCCACATGGATTAAATGGAGTGTCTATGGACTGGTGAGTTTCCTTCATTCCAGGATACAAGCAAAAGAGGAAAACATAGATAAGACAGTGAGGACCAAGGTATCTGCTAATGTGTTGTGCTGGAATGGGGTTGGGAAGGAAAAATACAACTCTTTACAGACTTTGGAAGATCTGTGCTGTTAGGAATGATGTGGCCACATTTGCGCTCTAGTGATAGAGACATGAGCCAGAAAGGATGTGAAAAGGAGCCAGCATTGCTCCTTTCTGTGTTTTCTCCTAAGCATATAGAAGATTAGAAAGCTGAGAGTCTCATGGGATTTTTCTTTCAATGGTGTGACAGCTGATATTCCATATCTACATCGTATTTTTATAGGGAACATTTTCATAGATTACAGGTTAAAACATTTTCACATGAGAGGACTAAAGAAAAGAAATAGATGTAAAATGTGCTAGTATCTTATAAAGATGGCAAGCAGCTCCTTAACCTCACTCTCATAGCTTGCATATAACTAGAGCAACTCATATGAACTGAACAAGATTCTGTTGCTTCCTGGTCACATCATGCCTGGGGAAGCTTTAGGTTCTTTGCAGTTACCTATTAAAGAATACAGTGATATTGTCAATGGATGCTGTCCACATTGATTTCGTCTGCACGCATAGCTTTGCTGATTAGAAAGTCTTTTCTTGAAAGGCTAGGACAGCGCACAAAAGATCCACCTCAGCCTCTTGAAAAAAAAAAAAAAGGATATTCTGGTTTCCATTTATTGTGTGAAGACACAATCAGATTGCATGCAATTTCTTTCCATGCAAGAGTTTGCTTCCTGTTCAAAGCTGGCGCAAAGTATTTTTATAGGGCAGAAAACTAAGGATGGCAGCTTCAAAAGATCATTGCTTTAGGGGACAAGGTGTGGAAATGATACACCTTCTCATAAACTTGAAGTGTATTTTGGCCCAAGGAGCTAACTTTTAGCCCAAGGCACAGCAATGTACCAGTCATTCACTCATTCATCACAGGCTCATTGAACCATAGGGGACGTGCCCAGCCGCATTACCAATTGGCCAGAGTGACAACAACGTAACCATCATAAAACCACAAACGATATAATTTGAAGATGTAAAATTGTTGTTTGCATCTAGATTGTGTATGCCTTTATAGTTGTAATTAGTATGTGTTGAATACTTTGCACCAGATGATTTTAGCTGCTAGATGTATTTACTGTAAACAATAATTTGGAATATTTGAGAAGTAATTGAAATGTAGAAAGTGGGTAACCCAGAGGGTCTCATCATCAACTAGATAAGAAGAAATATAGGATAAAAATGAGCTCTCAGTGTGGTAAGATAAATAGGAACCAGAAGTGGAGCTTCTGGGAAAACAAAGAAATCAAAACATGAGATGGAATAAGAGTTGGACTGTGTTCTCTGTTATTATTTCACTATCAAGATGAGATGAGCTACCAAACTAGAAGAGATATGTAGGAACAATAATGATGGTAAACTACTGATTCATTTAGGGGAGGAGATGGAAGGTTCTTTAAGAGGAATTTTATTGTAAAATCAAAAAATGTTTTTTCTACATTCAGCAGATTAACTGTTAAGAGAGAAACTTGAAAAGGGCAATGCTGTAAGGCATCATGACACCTGGCATTCAGAATAGGCTCTCCTAAAAGAGCTGCTCGGTGATACAGCTAAATGGGAAACTCCGTATGGGAATGCTATGCACATTAATTTTATTCTCTTGTTTCTTTAAATTTTGTTTCATAAGAATTAAATCCTTTGAATTATTATTCAAGTTGAGCAGTCCTATGGAAAGTTTGTGGTTTGATGGTTCCTCTTATACTGAGTAGATTCCTCACCCCAGGTTCTGAAATGAACACATCCATTACAGAGCCTTGGCAGAAGTTAAAATCAGAAGAGAAGGGACATTTTGACACTACTATAGCATTCATTTGGAAAGCAGTGTGGCGGTTTCTCAGGAAATTCGGGATCAACTTACCCCTGGACCCAGCAATACCACTCTTGGGAATATACCCAAGAGAGGCCTTATCATACAACAAAAGTATATGCTCTACGATGTTCATAGCAGCACTGTTTGTGATAGCCAGAACCTGGAAACAGCCTAGATGCCCTTCAATGGAAGAATGGATGAAGAAAGTATGGAATATATACATATTAGAGTACTACTCAGCAATAAAAAACAAGGACTTCTTGAATTTTGCATGCAAATGGATAGAAATAGAAAACACTATCCTGAGTGAGGTAAGCCAGACCCAAAAAGAGGAACATGGGATGTACTCACTCATATTTGGTTTCTAGCCATAAACCAAGGATATTGAGCCTATAATTAGTGATCCTAGAGAAGCTAAATAAGGAGAACCCAAAGACAAACATATAGGCATCCTCCTGAATATTAACCTTCAGCAAGAGATGAAAGGAGACAGAGACAGAGACCCACATTGGAGCACAGGACTGAAATCTCAAGGTCCAAATCAGGAGCAGAAGGAGAGAGAGCACGAGCAAGGAACTCAGGACCGCGAGGGGTGCACCCACACACTGAGACAATGGGGATGTTCTACTGGGAACTCACCAAGACCAGCTGGCCTGGGTCTGGAAAAGCCTGGGATAAAACCGGACTCTCTGAACATAGCGGACAATGAGGACTACTGAGAACTCAAGAACAATGGCAATGGGTTTCTGATCCTACTGCACGCACTGGCTTTGTGGGAGCCTAGGCAGTTTGGATGCTCAACTTACTAGACCTGGATGGAGGTGGGGGTTCCTTGGACTTCCCACAAGACAGGGAACCCTGATTGCTTTTCGGGCTGGGGGGGGACTTAATTGGGGTGAGGGGGGGGAAATGGGAGGCGGTGGCGGGGAAGAGACAGATATCTTTAATAAATAAACAAATTTAAAAAAAAACAGGGATAAAAAAAAATAAAAAAATAAAAAAAAACCTAGCAGTACTGTAGTAGTGGATAGAACCCATGATTTGCCAGTATTATTAATGTTTGCTCATGCTGCCATCATTTTATTTCCTACTTTTCATAATGCATCGTTTATATTTAATTTTTAGATAAAAGTTTATTAAACTCCTCACATTGCCTGAGCCTTCCACTACTTTCCAGCCAAACATACTCCACTTAGCTTTCTGGAATAGTGGAGAGTTGTAAGCTTCATTGTGCTTCCCAGCATCTATGTCTAAGTTTCACATCTTGGCAGTTTTCTGTCTTGGTAGGCTAACCTATTCTTTCTTCAAATTTCTATTTCATCAGACTCTTTGTTCACTCTGTGCATATCCTGCATGGACTGGAACTTCACTGTTGTGTGATTCTGAAAAACACTGACTGCACAAGTCACTCCAGTTCTGCTAATGACCATGTCAGTCTAGGTCATTCCCTTCACTCCCCTCCTGGTCATTAATGCAAAGTGCCCTATACCCAGCTCTGTTATTAAAATTATCAGCTATTAAAATGATAAATTGTTTTCTGCTTCTGTAATCCAATGTGCTCGAAGTCTACTCTCTCTAGAATGTTGCTTTTCTATTAATGTGTTACTTTACGCAGAAAAATTTATTACCTGAATGGCATATTTTCAAGAAACCATCATTGTTATTAAAAATTTGGACTCATTCTAAAAGATATAATTGAGATTTTAAAATTAAATGCCCTTTCTATGAGGAAGAACTATAGATATGTGCATTAGAGATTAACTTTAGAAGAATATATGGAAAATAAAAGACTAGGTTACAATATACACCAACACTCTTTTAGACACCACTGTCTCTTCTCCAGGGTCTTGCTTTCACAGTGTAGTCAATCTCTGCCCATGTTGGTATTCTTTGAGCCACAGAATGCTTTCATTTAGGGGATCTGTGAGGGTCTCACACTTCATGCCCTGGATGTCTCATCTTAGGGGTATGTCTGTATAATTTTCCAGAAAAAAAATGAAAAAGTAAAAAACAAGTCTACAGATTTCCAAATCGTTCCTGAGGTTCTAAGTTGCCAGTTGTCTCTTAGAGTCTCTTCTGTGATGTACAGGACTTTTCAGTCCTACGAAAGTTAAGTCAAAGACAAGGTCTGCCATTTACTAGTTCTGCAACTTCAGACAAGTGAAGACACTTGCTATTCCCAGTTTCTCAAAAGGTCCCTGAGAATGCTGAATAAGCTAAATGACACAGGAACTGCAAACCCTGGGTCCAGTGGACACTTGAGAAATGTCATGGCGTCTTCTTTAATCTGTCCAGAAGTCCCCATTTTTACAGGAACATCATTCCACTCTCTCATTCATTTTCCATCGGAGATGGGAACCAGCTGCTCAAATCTCTGTGCAAATCATTCCCTGCACTTAAAGTACTTAAGCACACCCTTGCCTGCTTAGCCGCGGGTTAATTCCTTTGACCCTTCTTCTGAGACAGTTGTCAGATGGGAATTTTCACAGTGGTTTTGCTCACTTAAGGCAGCCTTTCTCCCCATGAGAGCAGTGGGAGTGGACGCAAGGCCTCGCTGAATACAGGGTACAGTGAGGAGCCTGTTTCTTCATTATTCCATGATAGTCCTTCCTGGTCCTACCGTAAATTTGGGAATTAGATAGCACTTCTTCAGTGATGCTCATCTGCCCTCAATTCATTTCTACTCAGAAACGTCAAGGAGATCTGAGGAATTGTGCTGTATTTGTCTGTGAAGTGGTAAATAAAGACAGGGTGAGAAGGAAGCTGCAAATAGAGGAGGAGTTTGGAAGGAGTCTTTGAAATTGTCTCTGAATTTTCCAAAATGACTGGAAGCCAAGCAAAGCCAAAAACTATTATTTAGAACCAGGCATCAAGTTAGCTCTTTCCCTGCTCTTGAAAAATAAGTCAGGACAGCTGGCCTTGGTGAGTTCCCGATAGAACATCCCCATTGTCTCAGTGTGTGGGTGCACCCCTCGCGGTCCTGAGTTCCTTGCTCGTGCTCCATCTCCTTCTGCAGATGAGGGAGGGTGACTTGATCGGGGGAGGGGGAGGGAAATGGGAGGCGGTTGCGGGGAGGAGGCAGAAATCCTTAATAAATAAATAAATTAAAAAAAAGAGAAAAAAATAAGTCAGGAAGCTTTAAAAACCACAAAACTTTACAATATCAAAAATTGAAATGTAAGCGTAAATGAAAGGAAATAAGCATTTGTGAAATAGATGATTGCATCAATATGGTCTCTCGTCTTGTTTATCTGTTCAAATAGCTGAATAAATTTCTGATGCATAACATTCTAAACATAATCTCAATTCATATTATACACCATATGCACAGAGAACAAATTGACATCGTTACTGAAATAGATGATTTTCAGAAAGTCCAATCTATAGCTAACTTCTTTTGTTGTAGCAAATTAAATCATGTAGAAATTATAAATTGTAATTTTAGAGAAAATTTATTGTTAATGTTTTACCTAAACAAAGGAAGCACAAAAAATAAGCTACACAACCTAGATATAGGGAGAGAAGTGAAAAGAGTAGAAATTTCACAGAGCGGCAGCCATCATGAATGCTTATCTAAAGGGTGTCTTGCAAAAACGTCTAATATTATTTGGAAGGACACATTTATGAACAACATCAATTAACTTTCTCTGTTATTCACATATTATCCTTCAATTCTGACTTCGCTAGATTTATTAACACTCAGAAGTCATTGGGAGAAACTTTGACATCAAATAGTCTTCCTTGTCACGTGGAGGTAGATACCCTGTCTATGAAGACCCAATGCATACAGGAGGCATTCAAACATCTAATGAGGAAGAAAGATGATTCCCAAACCACATACCTGGGTATCAGATGAACTGGTCATGGTCATTCTTACACAGGGTCCAGTTGATTGGTAAATCATGATCACAATAAATTCCACCTACAGAAGCCTGTGCCAGGATTTTTGAATCCACGATCCCATTTGAATCAAAGCACATTTTATTGATTTGAAGAGACAAAAACATAAAGTTAACAGGTGTGAAAGCCTCCTAAGATAGTGCAGTGCTCCATGCTTCCTGGAAGACGCAAATTTGCAAAATCTGTTTGGCAAAAGCCAAATGGAATGTTCCTCCTTCTGAAAGAGAAGGGCTAAGGAAACAGGCCTGTCTTCTTTCTTTACCAGTAGTTAGGTGAGAAACAACTCTTCATTAGAAGTAAAACTGGAGAAAATCTCCTTTCACTTACAGTAATGTGTTCATCTGCACACACAACTATGTGTGTGGAGAGAGAAAGGGGGGAGGGAGAAAGGATTAATGAGAGAGAGAGAGAGAGAATATTAATGAAGATGTAAAGATAAATGTAAAGATAAATGTAGAGGAATCCATAGGTTTTCCTCAATGAAACAATGTAATTGAATCTGAAGCAGGGAAAAGAATTGTTCAAAGGTAATGACTGTTTCCTGGGCTAGCATTTTACCATATCTAACCACACAATCATATTTAGATTGTGGAAAGTATTTGGTCAGTTTCCATCTTTCTTTCTTACCTTGTCATTAATTATCTTTCAAAAGGCTTCAGTCAAGTTTATTAGCACTAAATATTCTATATTTTCTTTAGGTCACCAGTTTTATAGTACTGATAACTCTTTAAACTTCCCCAAAGCATAGATATTAGGAATAATTTTCATCTTAGGGATGGTTAAAAAAATAGAGATTACTCCAACTGTGTCTAGAAGCCTTTCAGTATTTAATTGTTTATTGAGTTTTGTGCTGAATTGTAAAGATTTGTTGCTTCAAAGAAAATTAGGGTAATCCTTTTTCCAAAAGCAGTTAAAGTGACTACCTTTCAATAAAGTAGCTGTTTATATTTTGAAGTACTAATAGTCTATATATGTCCAGGTTCCAACAGAGCGCCAGGTGGACCTACTTGGAAATTTATTAAGATTTATGGTTACTATTTTTATTAATGGGAAACTTTGTCAATAGGAAATTATTGAATATTTTCTTTTAATAGGATTATTTAAATATTAGAGAAAATGTATTTTATATTATATAGAGGAAATGTTGTTTTTATACTTTAATTCTCTTTAAAAGAAGAAAATATCAATGGATTAAAGTACTAAATAAAACAAAAAAATTACTTGGAATTTAAAAACAGCTGTTTTTAAAACCTAAAACTTAGGGAAAACACATAATGTTTATACCAATATTTTGTGAATAAAAAAACCCCACAGAATATATTAAATGTTTCAGATGTATGAGTTTGGTATTATAAGTTACATGGTATATCATGTTAATGTCAGAAAAGCCTATACTAAGTATTAAAACAAAAGGAATGTAAAAAAAGTCCCTCATTCCTTCCCTTTACCTACCCCAGAGAACACACATGGATCATTCCACATGTGCAAGGCTGTGTACTATTCATGAAAACCATGTGTTTGTTCCATCACAGCTGTGTATTCCTGGCAAAGGAAAACTTTGATCTAGTAATGTATCTAATTTGAAATAGATAACATATACCAGTAGGGTTTATCTTTATTCTGACTTGAGCTGATTTTTCCAAATAGAATCACGAGACTTGTGCATTCACAGTATTTTCTAAAAGCATGTGTAAATCTAACAATTTCTTTGGAATTACAGTTTCCCCTATATATAATGAAAGCAATGCTGTAGTATTTTTCAGTTATGAACTAGTCAGTTCTCACTTTGGAACCCATTTTTAGGGGTTGGAGGTTATCCTAAGTTATGGAATTAAAGAAGGAAACACCATGTTTATATCAAACCATCTGTCTTTAAATAAAGGTAACAATATCCACTTTCATCCAAAATTTAAGAATAGGAACCTTAAAACATATGAGTTTGTGGGTATGTATATGTATAAACAGTGTTTCATACTGCCCTAAAGTATTTCATATGTCTCCCATATTTAAGCCACCCAGAAGCCCAAGGGCAAAAAAAAAAAAAAAAACAAAAAAAAACAAACAAAAAAAAAACTTCTGACCTCCCAGTTCTGCTCTGCTGCCTTCTAGCATCTCTGCAAATCTCTTGGAGTTTGTTCTTCTGTCAACTGCTGTCAAATTCAGTCCCAGTGTCCCAATTACTGATGGGATGAACGTGTCTTTTTTCTGTGGGGTAGAAACAGAACACATTCCTCCCAAACCTAAAGTTGCCATTTCTTTGAATTAACCCACTGACATTTACAAGACAATCCAGGCAATCCCAACCCTCTTTCTTTTACAGATGACTTCCTTGTACTGTTCACGCTACTAAAAGAAACCCTATGGGACAGAAAAGGACATATGTAATTGTGCTAAGCTGTATATAGTTTACTGAAGTCGTAGGGAATGAAAACTCTCAAACCTTGGAATTCAATTCTCTTGTTTTATGAACGTAAATGAATGTGTGCCTTAAAAGTGTTTTATCAATAGATGCATCTCACAAAGGTGTACTGACACAGGGGTTACACTCAAATGTGAGTCTTTAATCTGCTGGGGTTAATTATCTGTACAGAATGGTTAAGTATAGCTATGCATGGATCATTTTGCACATGCTACCTTTGTAGCAAATTGATTTAAGTGCCTTTTTGGAATAGTTGTTAGGCTGAATTGATTCAGTGGGCAGTAGATTGGCTTACACTGCAGAATTGTGCTAGAGTTTCTTCTGGCATCCAGATAGGGTTTTAACCAAACGGAAGGGTTGGCGCAGTGCAGTTTTCCATCAACATAAGCTGGGAAATGCTATGATGTGTTTTATTAAAAGGGCTTCAGTAAAGTGTGATGGGTTAGGATACCTACTGAGAACTGCCACAAGAACAAAACGTTTCAGTGACATTCTAAATTCAAAGTAAATTTTGTCTCACAGAAATGGCTTCACATGGTCTTGGTAGACCTAGGGAAGCCTTCACAGTTAACGACACTACACACAGGGAACTGGGTTTTAAATATACATATGTGAGATATTGGTCTGGCTTCTCCTGAAATCTCTTGCCTCTTTATACACCAATACTAGATGCACCCTGTGTCACTTGAAGTTTTGATGCACATGAAAAGGTTTTGGGGATTCGGAGATTTTGCTGCTTTCTCCAAAAGCCTTCCATGTAGACCTCTATTAAGGCATCTCTGTATTCGAGACACTTTGCCTACTTCTGAAGGTTGCACCTATTATGCATTTAACGTTTTCTGCAACTAGAGCAATATCTCAAAGATGAAACAACCCCTACTGATTACATAAAAGCAATAAAGGGTGCAGTTTCACAGCTCCAGCTCTGGCTCTTCTTTCTCAAATGCACATTGTTCCTATGATAGACCTTACAGCTATCTTTGTTCATTTTGAGCCCCTTTTCCCTTTTATTTTAATCTCTCTCTCTGACATCTTTGTTCTTTCCCTCTAAACTCCTTATATAATCCCTGTCACATCTTTGCTTTTCCATGTGTAATTTAATGTGGCTTTCTTCCTTCCTCATAAGTGTGATGTATCTGTACTGAGAAATTCCCTTCATCTCCGACGTCCAGACCTTTTTCAGGTCAGAGTAGATCAGGCAGTAGAGTTGCCAGCTGATCACCTTCATAACCTCTGTTCAAGAAGCCACTATAGTATACGGCCAAATTTAGAGGAAGAAGTTATCATCCAGATTTTACTTTTGTGGACAACTATCTCTTGTATGTAATTTCTAAACCACAGTATTGGGAAAATATGACTTTGTATCCCTAAAAGTGTTTGCTGGCTTTGTACATCTAATGAAAACATTCATTTATAATTATATTTCAAAAATTATAAAATGGCTTTTTACGTGCAGAACAACCTAACACACCAGATATAACTTCTGAACTCCTAATGCTTCTTTGTAGTTCAGAAAATGTATATGATGGATTTAAATTTCCTGAATTTAAACTGTATCAATATAACTCAGAGATTTCTGAATTTTTAAATATTTTTTGATAAAGGCAATGATATAATTCACAAATATAACACTTAACAATGAAGAAATATGTTTTCTGCTTAGTTCTATATTATACTGTGGAGGATAGTATTGCTGTGCTAAATTTTACCTGAATTTTATATATACCTCATGGATATACTTTTCCACTTTAACATGATAATATGCAACATCTCCTAAATGTTATCAATGTATAGAGGGCTCTTTGCCGAATATCTCATGCAATATGACAACAGTTCTATGAAACATGTTATATTGATTTCCAAAGTGGCCTTATAAGTTTGCACTCCCAACAGCAGTGAAGTGTTCCCCTTACTCCACATCCTCTCCAACATAAGCTGTCATCAGTGGTTTTGATCTTAGCCATTCTGACAAGTGTAAGATGGTGTCCCAGAGTCATTTTAATTTGCATTTCCTTGACGACTAAGGATGTTTAGCAACTCCTTGAATTTCTTTTGGCCATTTGAGATTCTTCTGTTGAGAATTCTGTTTAGATAGGTACTCCATTTACAAATTGGATTATTTGGTATTTTGATGTCTAGTTTCTTGAATTTTTTATATATTTTGGAGATGAGCCCTCTGTTAGATATGGGATTGATGAAGATCTTTTCCATTCTGTAGGCTATCGTTTGTCTTATTTATCATGTCCTTTGCCTTACAGAAACATTTTAGTTCCAGCAGGTCCCTTTTATTGACTGTTTGCTCTCAGTTGGGGGATGTATGGTGTGGGAGAGTAAGGAATGATATATCTCAATAGAGGGAGTCGTATAGGGCGAGGGAGAAACATGATGCAGGAAAATTCCCAGGAATCTACAAGGATGACCCCAGCTAAGACTCTTAGTAACAGTGGAGAAGGTGCATAAACTGGCCTTCTTCTGTAATCAGATTGGTGGCTACCCTAACTGTTATCATGGAATCTTCATCCAGTAACTGATGAAAGCAGATATACAGATCCACATCCAATCACCAAGTCGAGCTACCCAAGTCCAGTCAAAGAGAGGGAAGAAGGATATTATAAGTGAGGGATACGAGTCATAATCATAACAGGGAAGCCTGATGTGGGATTCCCCTCTGTATGCTGTGAATCTGTTTTATTACCATTGGTTAATAAAGAGAGCCCTTTGGCCAACAACTCAAGATTTAACTGATATAACTTAGGTTTCACCTTTTAGTTTACAATGTCTGATTAGTCATTGTCTCCTCCATTATGAGTTGGCTCCATTTAAAATCATTTCACATATGTATGGATATTAGGAAGCTTCTACATGTTCCCATATAGATTTTCGAAAGGCCTTTAGTGTTAGTTATTCATCTCTGTATTCCTGTCTATGTCATACCTCCCCATTTCCAGGCCATGTCCTCCCATCTTCCTTCTGCCTCACTGGGAGTGGAAGTTTAAAGAGGCTGTATTCTTTGCCAATGGGGGTAGAAAAAGAGATATGAATTTTTATGACAGGAGTCCATATGTGGATTTCAATGTTATAATTTGAGAGACATGACTTGTGATAAATGATGCATTCTCTGCTGTATTTGCTGGAAGAAATGTGTCCTGTATACCTGCTCTGTGCAATAAGAATTACCACAAAAATGCAATAATTTTGCCCTTCATAAATGGAATTTCCTCTACTTCCTTTGCAAACAGTTCCTCTGTAGAGAATTCTCAACCAAAAAAAAGAAAACAATGATTGGGAAATCATTAAAATTTCAAACTTCTCTTGAAATTTCAAACTTCTCTTATGAAAATCCATTTGCCTGTGACCTTTGGGATAATCTATGCTTACCCAGTTGTTCTGAGCATGGGACTGATCTCTGTTGGAAAATGCAAACATCCACACATTATCTGAAGCTTGTACTTCTTCAGCACATAGTGAGTTATTTGGAACTCCATATATATGAAAATATTTTCTCTCTATGATATATAATTTTATAAGATGTGTTAATAAAAAGATCATCCTTGAGTAAACAATACATATAGACATCAGGAATTTACACCATCATGATATTTACAGGTTGGCATATTTATTTTCCACCAAGAGTTATATTTTTTGCCTAGCCAAAGTTTTAAAATGTGGATAAATATTCACCTATCTTTTCTCAGTTGTTTCTAGAGTAGTTTGTGCAATTACAGATTTATGATATTCCTCATCAGTCTCTGAGAGAGGTTAAACAGTGGAGGAAAATAAAATTACCAGTAATTAAATTTACAGGCAGCTTTGCCATCTAAAGCAAATTTATTACTTCATAGTGAAATATAGTTAGAACACTTTCACATAAAGTGGATCCATTTTTACGTGATATAGGTATTATACATTGCCTTTTCAATTTATATAATTAAAATGATATCATTGGACTCCGAGGTTAATGGGATACTCCACTGAGAACCATACGTTGTGGACAATAAAATAGTGCAGCGTTGCCGTGTTGGCTATTTCCTGAAGAGCTGATGCAGTAATTCAGCAGCAGTAGATCACACTGTCCCTTTAAAAATCCTCAGACATACTGAATGTAAGGAAGAAATGGAACCAAAAGTCATCCTTAATTTATAAAAATAAAAACCCTCTATAAAGAGATCGATAAAGAGTGCTGAGAATGAATAAATTGGAAAATTCTTTTTTTTTTTTCTTACCCCACTGTTTCTCCTTTTCAGAGTATGCTACATTCAAGTGAGGCTTCTAAAAGTGTCATGCCCCCCAATCCCAGCCCATGGGAGGTTGGGGAAGCTCATTTTCATGAATTAAGGATAGTCTTTATTATATGGTAATTCCACTAGTATTTGGGCTTTGGAGTGGTATTCTGTTCCCGCCCCCCCCAAAAAAATTCAGACTACTAAGATGACTCTGAGAAAAGCGCTTGCCATGGAAGCCTATTGATTGGAGTAGGACTCTTGAGACTGAGATGAGAAAGCAAGAACCCACTCCCACACACAGTGGCACATGTAAACGACATCAAACAAATAAATAAATTTAAAAACAAAAAAAAATAGAAAAGAATGTCATTCAGGATATAAATGATCAGCCAAATACTAATTTTTTTTTCTTCTGAGCATAAAAGATGAAAATCTAGGGATAGAGGGAAGACTCAGTTGTTAAGAGCATTTGTATATACACTTGTCATAGAGCCAGAGGCATGCTCATATATGTGTACACACACTCAAATACTGAAATTCCTATGAAATATAATAATGGAGCCGGGCGGTGGTGGCACACGCCTTTAATCCCAGCACTCAGGAGGCAGAGGCAGGCAGATCTTTGTGATTCCGAGGCCAGACTGGCCTACAGAGCTAGTTCCAGGACAGGCTCCAAAGCTACAGAGAAACCCTGTCTCGAAAAATAAATAAATATAGAAAATGATGAAATTTTCTTATGATAATTTCTTATGCTCCACAAAAGCATACACATATACATGTATATATATATATATATATATGTGTGTGTGTGTGTGTGTGTGTATAAATATATGTAGTTTAAATAAGTAAAAATTTTGATGTGTAAATAGTATCTAAATAATATAGTTGAAGTCTACTAATTTTTCCCCTTTGAGGTCCATTTTCATGCCATGTTTTCCTGTATTATTTATGAAACATTAATTTCAAGGTATATTACGAGTGAACAGAAATCTTCTGTTGAAAACTTTTAAAACTGTCTAAGAGTGGGTGAAATATTTTTTCCTGGATGAAGCATACCAATTAGTTATCCAACAACAATTTATGAAAACATACGTAAAAGTAACATTTTATAAACTGATCAGGTTGTATTGAGGAAAATGCATACATACACATGCATGTACACACATATTTCTTTATGTATGTATGTCATCATAAAAATCTCTTAATTCTTCGTGTGTGTGTGGTGTGTAAAATGAGTTCCCTTGTTCTGAAAGAAATAAAGTATTTTATGCTCTTTGTATGAGATTCAAAATTCTACATTTTAGACTGAGTAAAAGCATTGAAGTCAATTTTCCATTTGTAATACAAAGTACTTACTCTGACACATCATTTTAGTTAAACAACATTTTGTTGCTGATCTCATTAAAGACATTTGGATAATGATAAGAATATCTTCCCCATATGTGAAGTAACAAAAGAGTAAGTACATTTTACTTTTATTTTGAAGAAGTAGAAAATGAAATATTTATTCAGTGTTTTGTATGGAAGATATCAAGTACCTTTTAAATAAGGAATCTACTTGAGAACATAAATGCCAGTGAGTGTAATACTAGCTTTTTCTCACTTGTGTCAACACATGAGCTACCAATTGTGACATGATAGATTTTAGTTATGTCTTATAAGGAACCAGACTGCAAATAAAGGGGCCTACTCCAGCATTCAGGCATTTCAAAGAAAGAGTTTGATAGAGAATAAGAATAACTAAGGAAACATAGCATGTGAGCCTTCTAGCAGAGGGAAACCTTTGCATTGGACTAGCAGTGAAAATGAATGAAAACTCAGAAACCTTTCCATTGGACTAGAAGAGAAAAATGAATGAAAAACTGATTACCCAGATATCGCAGGGATATATGTACGAACTTAACATCCGCAGCAAATGTTGTTGACTAAAGTCAACCATCCACAAACATACCAAGAGGCGTGAAAGTGTGTTTTCATTAATAGTTTGAAACATTTTAGGTGTTTTTATTGATCAGTGCTCTGATCACTCGAGGGTCACTCTACCCTCTATGATTTACGTTAATCTATGCTTTCTGAGGGCAGTCTACACAAATCTTATTCTTTAATGTCTAAAATCTAATAGTCCAAATGCTAGAGGACTAACAACTTAAGTGACCAGTGGAGAAGCAAAGCTTAAGACTTGTAGTGTCTTCAGATGTGGAGAATGGGTGAGTAAGTTCACATGTTTACATGGAATATTTAGAATTAGCTCTTGTAGACCAGGCTGGTCTCGAACTCACAGCGACCCGCCTTCCTATGCTGGGATTAAAGAAAGGCATGTGCCATCACCGCCTGGCTAGTACTAACCTTTCTTCATGGGAACCTTGATACAACAGAGTTCAATGGATTTTCTAGAGGCTATAAATCAGGAATCAAAGAACTTTAGTACATTGACCAAGATCATGTGGTCATGCAATTTCTAAACAGTAGAGCCATGATTTCTTTGAGAAACCCATCAAAAACCACCACAGTTTATAGTCACACTTCCTGAGTCAGAGATATTTTCAGACCACTGCAGATCTCTAAGTGCTCAGATGTGACAAGAAACCCAGCTTATTCTATAAACGTGGGTCGCCGTGTCAGTTGCTCAGATGTGAAAAGAAACCCAGTTTATTCTATAAATGTGGGTCACCATGTCAGTTGCTCCTCTCTAAAAAACCCACAAGAGGTGTATTTTGTCTTTGTCTTAGGCACTAATTTTAATATCTGGTCATATGTCTGATTAAGTGTAGCCTTCTGAAATATTCTTGGAAAGATTGTTATCAATAAGGAAACATTGTTTGGTATCTAATTTTGTAGAGAAAGCTTACAAAGTTTTTATACTTTGAATATTTCATTATTTAAAGTTGTTACCGTGGCTGTAAGAATTTTATAATGGTAAATATGCTTTTAAAGTGGTCTGTTGGAGGTAGGAGATGACTTCATGTTTAAGAGTGCATAAACTCTTCTAGAGAACCACAGTTTGGTTCCTAGTGCTCACAACAAGTAGGTCACAGCTGATTGTAACTTCAGTTCTAGGAAGGATATGGGACCTCTAACCTCTGAAGAAACTGGTACTCAAATGCATATACTCAAACACAAACCAATAATTACGACTAACAAAAATAAATCTTAGAAAAGAGTGGATGTAGTAATACTGCATGTGAATGGTAGTGATATCGCACAATAGTGATAGGCTACTAAATCTCAGGTTTATTGTACTCTAAAATATGGTAGATTTCAGGATATATATAGATTTATAAAACCACAAAGTGGCCTTTCTTTTCTCTTCTTCCTTTATATGGTATGCATATTTGGCTTGATTTAATGGTTTTACTCACTGTTGTTTTTCTATTGATATTTATGTCTTTGATTGTATGCATATACACAAACACCATACATGTAATCTCAAATTAACGAGACCCTTAGAGACAGCATTTGCTAGAGATGTTTCAATAGAATGCTAACATGGGTTCCAAGGGCATTGGTCATAATAGTTCACTGGCACACTTATGAAGGCATAGATTTTTTGATCTCTGTGCTACAGATTCTATTTAATATAACTGGCTTGAAATGGAGGGTCTTTGTTTTTATTGTGTTTGCTGCTGGCTTGTTTGTTTGTTTTGCAAGAAGCACTTTTGAATGGCCCTTGGTCCACACAATGGAACCACTATCCAAGGGACTGAAGAACAATGCCAGAGAGTTCTCTGACTGCTGGAGACTCTTACATAAGGCATGTGGGAGTGGTCAAGAGTATGAGCTATGGGGAGCAACTGAGTCAAGTACAAATCCTCTCTCTATTTCATGCTTGCAGAATGACTTCAGGTTAGTTATGTAACCTTTGTAAACCTCAGTTTACCTGAGATTACATCCTGATGTGTTTATAAGTAGAATTAAGGAAACCAAAAGAGTGTTGACTAGCTGAGAACAGCCATAAACCATAAACAACCATAAACAATCATAAACAACATTAACATAATGTTTATATTAGTATTGACTATTACTTGTTTAATACATCCTGGGATATATACTTTTTCACACTTAGGTATCAGTAGACTCACAAATGTCACTGGGAGAGTATAGAATCCTTCCATGACACTTGATTTAGCATGAATTACTAGCAAAATATGTGTTAGAAATTAGAAGAAAAGAGATCTCTATGACTAGTGTGCTCACTAGAATCATGTTCGCTGGGTATTCCAAGTTGCTAGAGAGGCAAAGTCCAAATAAAGGATAAAGGATGAATTAAAAGCACAAGATTTGTGTGTCATGCTTTGAGACACACACAGAGCCATAGCAGGAATGCTTTGAACTAAATTATGATGGGGAATTGCCAGGAAACCCCAAAGAGGCCAGTATATCTGAAATGAAGTAGGTGAGAGGGAAAATAGATGTCAAAAGCTTGTGTTAAATAATCTCTTTGGGGAGAGTTGTGTATCTTTGTGATGTTTTGAGCTTCTCTTTGTATTGGATCAAGATACTTGAGAGTTTGTGTCCAAGAAGCAGAAATCATAGGAACGCAGAAGTAGCAGCTGAGATTTACTTGCAGGCTATTAAGACAGGCTATTCCACTGGAGGTCAAGATAACAGAAAGGCAGACAACAAATTCTGTAAATAATATGAGCTGGATGAAGGTTTGGCAATAGTTCGGCATGGGATATATAAGATCCCCAAAGGCCTGAGCCTGCGTAAGGATAGTGCCCCTAAACTGGGATGAGTAAAACTTCAGGACAATGTAGCTGGATATAATTTCATTTTTGATATAATGTTTATATAGGGTTGGGGTACTTTCAAAGTGTTCATAAATCAAGACAAGGAGAAGAGATTGAGTCATTTAAAAGTGAGGATGGCTGGCCATCCATGAATATCCTATCAGTGGTCAGGGGAGAGAGTGGAGAAGGAGGGAAGGCTGGACTGAAGGCAATGCAATTGTGTGGGGAAGAGCTGCGCGTAGTAGAAGGATGAGGTTTCAGTGCGAAAGCCAGGGTTCTGCTATGGTTTTGTGTGTAGGGTTGTGTGTAGGGTTGTTTTTTTTTTTTTGTATGCACATTGAAAGCAAGCATGGTGCTTTCTGCTGCAATCATGTGACTCTCCCCTCCCTACGGAGACTAGATTCTATTAGGACTTTGCAGTCCTTTAAACCTCCATGACACTTTTAAGAAAATGAACAAGCTTTTCTTTTTTCAAGAATTTCAATATTTTCCTGGTTGGTCTTGCAGAGAGAAGACCCAAGTTTGGTTCCCAGCACCACACAGCAGCTCCCAACCATCTGTGAGTCCTGTTTGTGGACCCTTCCCCCTCTTCTTTGCTCTATGAGTTACAAGCATGCATATGGGGCACATGCATAGGTGAAGGCAAAACATTCATATGCATACAATGTAAAAGAAAAGCATTTCAGTATTTTAAAAATTCCCAAGAAATGTTACATCACGACTGAGATTTCAGTAATCTCCAAACTGGTTCATCGTCTGGTCTCAGCTTCCCAGGACCTGGCATAGCAGTAGCACACTTGCTTTTCTTGGTTTACCATTTTGTGTCCCTTCTGCTCAAAATCTTCAAGTGATTGAAAATTCTGCTGAGATGATAGTCACCTTACCTTACATCAAATACCTTCCAACTGGAACCAACTTCTAATTGTACTGCCTAAAGTTCTCCTTTAAAAGATACCTCCAGCGCTGGACTCTAGCCGACTCTTGGAGGCACTGCCTGGCCCTTCTCTTCCCATTAGCTCTGCCTGCTTTGAAATTCAATTTCCAGATTAATCTTCCTAAAAATCAAGCCCAATCAAGTCATTTCTCTGCTCTCAACCAGATTTTTACACTCTATTGCCTGGTGATATAATTACAAATTTTCTCCCAGGGTAGCTCCATCCCACTCACTCAGTAGTTCTGACTCATTGTGCTTATTCTACGCAGCTCATAGAGCAATAGACTGCAATTAGGGATGCCTCTTTGTGCCTTCATTGATCTTCAAGGGGTAGAGCAGATCCAGTGAGGTCAAATAGCTGGTTTCTAATGTCAGTATGCATGCAACCAACATCTCTATGGTACTTTTATATTTAGCTATTTATCGCATCTTCTTTACTTAATTTTAAATTTTGTAGGAAACAGGACAATAACTTCACTCAATTCTTTAACCTCGCCTAACATACTGTCTGAAACTTCACATTTAGTGGAGAGTAAGTAAATACACATGACTGAAAACCATATGGAAGAACTAGGAACTGTCATTAATATATAGCCTAATTTTCTTCATTATACAAATTACATAAAACAAAGCCCAGCATGGGTTAAGGAAGCCTTATCTGAGTTCATAAATTCAGGAAGAGTGTAAAGAAGTGAATTTAGTAAGCATTGGTAGAATTCTGGCCTTAATGTTTATCTGCATTTCTTATCTGTTTAAAAATTAGTCTTGCCATGTCGCACTGATAATATTTTCATAATTTCTCTCCTACAAAACGCTCCTCTCCTATAAAATTGAAATAACAATGACTGTTTTATATGATGATCTTGGTGATAAGAGCACGGAATGATACATTCTTTTTGAAGCACCAACTATTGCTTATGTCAGGTTTCTTCTTTCCAGGTGAACAGGCCTCATTCTTCAAAAGGGACCTGGAATCTATAATTAAAGCTGCCTGACAGATTGGACTGGGCACTCATGCTTAGAATCCATTTCATGCTCAGGAGCTATCTATCTAGGGGAACAGCTACACTCAGCCATCATGAGCCTCTTGGTCTTTCTTGGGCTTAGGGAAAGGGAAGATTGGTGACTATTAGCCAAAGGAAGCTTTTCTATGATCTAGGGATCTGTCATGGGTAATCAATAAAATTCAGGAGTGATATCCCTCCTAAAGTGCCGTCTGCCACCGTTATGTTTATTTGAACCATCTAAAGCAGCTCTACCATTGTTGTCCCTCTGGAGGTAGCTGAGAGTCTGGAACGCCAGCCGAACCAAGACTAACGGGAGGAAGGGACCCCAGTTCTAGAGATTAGAAGGGCTCATAGGCTAGAGAAAACTCAAGAACTGGAATAATTATTTTCATTATGTATATGGTCTCAGAAGTATTTCTCGTTTGAGAAGTGGAAAGGGGACTGATTTGAAGAAGTGCAACAGTCAGGGACAGCAGGGTAAGAACAGTCATTTTCAGCAAGCAGGATAGGTTCATTTTTGCTTGAATTCCTTCTATTTGTTTCTCTTCATTCCATGCTACTTTCAAGTTTTTCTTCCTCAGAAATCTCTTTGTTCTGTGGCCTCCTCTGAACAAATCTTCTGCCATCAATACTTTAAAAATATATATTGCTAAACATTCTAAACTTGAGGTAATTTTGAAAGGAAGGAAAGAAGTCAGCCCCAATCAATGGCCAGCGGGAGAAGTCAGCGCGTTTTAAGGAAATGCAGTTTTACTGCTCTTAAGGAGGTTCTGGAATTATTGAAAGCAGTAATGAGCTGCATTGCCCTAGATGTGCTTCCTACATAAGCACAAACGTGTAAATTTACTCTTGGAAGTATAATATGAGCTTTTGATTGTTTTTCTTCTCCTCCGTCTTTCTTCTATGTCTTCATTTATTTTACCTTTGCTGAAGGCCTTCTGTCATCAAGTAACTAACATTTACCTCTTTACAAATTGCTTAGCAAACAGTTTTCACTTGAACATTAAGCATATTGAGATATGAACTCAAATCTCATTTTGTTTAAAAGTCGGCGCTAATGAGGTCAGGACCACACACTAAATCTCTGTATCAGCCAGTCGTGTCCTCTTCTCTCTTGTGTGGCTGGAAGCATGTGAGTGATGAGCTCTGCTCACAGGCAGCTTGGAGGGAGAGAGTGTGGACCAACCTGCTCAATGTGCATCCACATGGTGGAAAACAGCTGGGTTCGTCATCTGCTGTGCATCTTTGGTCAGTAGCTTCAGCTTTCTTTGTGAGAATGGGATACCTCCGAATTTGAGTCGCATCCTTGGCATTTTAATAGTTTGCTTGATATTTCAACTTCTTGCTGTATACTCATGTGAATAGAACCCAGAAGGCAGTTTTCTATTTCTAGTGGTGTATCTTTTAATTGTATGTATTTGTACTTTATGTGATAATGCTGTTAATACCGTCTAAGCCATGAGATTTGTCTTAGAATTGACTCTGAACTCTTGGAAGGGAACATAATGATCCTTTTTACGATGAGTGTTTTCTTTTTCTCCCAAACCTTTTATTTTAAGACAGAGAGAGCTTTTTTCCTAGATTGAAATGTATTTCTTAATTAAATTAAGATGTAAAAATAGACACTAAATTTATGATTATAACAAATTTGGGGGAGGCTTCAAATCAAGCTTCTATTAATATTTCATTCAGAAACTTCATTTTATTGTTTAATGAGAGCTGCCATGTTCCATTTTTAATATGATTAAAATTGCTATGTAAGCTTAATTATGTGCTCTGACTACAGCCATCCTTAGTTATGTGCCCTGAGTACAGCCATCCTTAGTTATGTGGTCTGGCTACAGCCATCCTTAGTTATGTGCTCTGACTACAGCCATCCTTAGTTATGTGGTCTGAGTACCATCATCCTTCTCCAGGAAGCTAAGTACAACAGTGATTTCGAACAGACGTTAAGTTCTAAAGCTTCAGAGTCTCCTAAAATTCAGTTCTGAAAAATATATTACTTTTCTTAATGAAATAGTTAATATATTTTGTATAAAATTATGCTTACCTTTAAATCAAAATACCATATTTTATGATAGAATATAGATTAAAGATACTTAATTCAAACTTTAACATGCATTAGAATTACAAATTATGTGTTTAGGTACTTGCTTTGCTTTTGACTGTTGTTTTCCTTTTAAGGGGTGGTATTTGTTTTTCTGTGGAATAATTTTGTTTTTCCATTATTTATCATGTTGATTATACTAAGCATAAAGTATGATTTCATAATCTTATCACCCTTTCTTTTGTTATTTTTAGTGATCTCAGTGAAAATCAAATTCAAGCAATTCCAAGGAAGGCTTTCCGTGGGGCAGTTGACATTAAAAATCTGTGAGTATATATGCACATCTTAATTTACAGTTCTTTATAAATTATAATGTTTTAGATCAGGTTTACATTTTTAATTATCAGAAAAATTAAATACTGATATAATTTTCTTGTTATTTGTAAGAGCTTCCAAAACCAACATAATTTTTTTCTGTTTGTACAGATGTTTGGCAACTCAAGTCATTATAAAATTTATTTTAAAATACTCTGATTAGTGTTTTATAATTTTCAAAGTATGAAATGGTATTATGATGTGTTGTTTTAATCACTTTTTCCTAGAGTCCTCCCTTGTTTTCTTTGCAGTTTCTGTCAGGGTATGCTAAAATTCAACATATAAACAGGTTTATTTTCTTTTGGAAATAGATAATATTTTTCAGATAAAGGTAAAGATGGCTCAGAACCTCAGCTCTTTCTGGAGTTTTTAGATGTTAGAGGTGTAAAAATGATAAATTCATCTTTTTCTTTGTGTGAATTTTTTCTCAAATCTTTTCCCTCCTATCTTTGAAGGAGTGTGTGAATAGCCACCTTTAATAAGAAGGAAAAAGAAAAGAAAAAACATATTTCTTTATTTTCCTTGATAAATCTTTAATCTAGTTTCTTTCTTGGTGTTTAAGTGCCTATGGCTCTCAAGCTACCTGTGAGATATAAGCTCTCGGTGGCAAACCTAATATTGTCAATATATATCTTTATCAATTTCAAAATACCATGTTAGTCTTTTAAAATGGCTTTTCAGTTTACTTCACATGTTGAGGGTTCAAATTTTTCCATAGCTATTGCAATACCTTGGAATGTGGGGGTGAAGAGCCCTTGGGTGCCAAGATTAACTCTTACAAGCCAATATTTCTTAGCTAGTCATAAACAGGGCAGGCAATTTTTTTCAAGAATTAACTTATATTCAGAATTCTCCATGGGAGAATTCAGTTCCATTTTTCTTTAGTAGTGAAAGTGAGACAGATGTTGTCCTTTGTCAAAGAAGACAAGTGTTGATAAAGCCACAGATTTTGGCCTTTACATTTCCCCAGTAGAAATGCGTTTTTCCTTATCGTGTATCTGTGCTTTCTGAGTGCCCGAGTAATAACAGAAAAGTACAGCTTTATGGTTATAAATAGACAAAGCCATTAACATTGTGACGGTGGTGATTTTTTTATGTGCACTTAGACAAAAAAAAAAAAAAAACGTTTTTTTTCCTGCTTTCTTTCTCTCTTTACTAGCTGGGACTTTGAGAACGTTTAAGTCGGCTCGCCAACACAGGGGGATCCAATCTGTCTCAGTGCATTATGTGTGGATATGATATTACTTAAGAATTCATAGATGTACGCTCAAGTTGCAGTGGCTACAACTGGCCACCCTGCAGTCTGTTACTTGTAACCTCACAGTGGGGCTGCCTTTAAGCACTTAGTACAACTGCATTTGACTATTCTTCAGGTATTCAAAGAATTCAAGTCACCAACTGTATGTTCCTATGAGGAAGTCTACATTTAAGACTACTGACCCATCCCAGGGGATTTTTTTAAAAAACATGTTTTCTTCATTTAACTGAAAAGCAAGTCCAGAGATTAAGTGGAAAGTGAGAGAGTAAGCTGGCTGCCATGTGAAATGGGCGTTTTCAAGATTCCCCTGCATACACTACTGAATTTTCTCAAGTTCACAGACTTACATATACGGTACCGTGAAGTTAGGATAACAGACTGAGACACTTTTCCTGTAATTTGGATTCATGTACACGAACAATCATCCAACTCCTCTTGTCCTTTAGTACCTAATTTCACAAACTGACTACTAGTTACTTGGGTTTGTTGTGGTTATTAGGCAAATGAGGTGCAAAAGAACTTTAAACCACTAAAATGCTAGGAAACTGTAGTGTTATGTTTCATTATACAATTATCCAGTGAGTAACTCCTAAAGTTATCTGTGAATAAATTGCTCATAGAGGGGACAGACTAGTAGAAGATGAAATATATTTCAGTATTAGAATTTAATTAAAAGATTATTTAAACATGCATATGATTCCTGTGAGTCAGTTAGATGCAGAACTTCAAAATGAAAAAAAAAAGTACATACAAACATTAAATGAACAACAACAAAACCAAGATTTATAAATTAGAGATCGCATGCTATAGGGATTCAGGGAGGAACAACTTCATAGTATTATGAAAAATTGTTAGAATAAAAGAATATAGGGGGAAAATTTAAGCTATTATCTCATGTGTGGGTGAATAGTAGATAGGAGCAAATTGAGGAAGAACATTCTATCAAAATCAAAATGCAATGGAGTTTCGGTCTGTTTTCTGTGCGTAAGAAATGGAATGCGACTTTTTTTTACGTAAAGCAGTGATGAGACGTGGGAGGTGCTGGCTGACAGCTTCCTCACAGAGTCAGCTTTGGACGTGCATGTTTCTGTGGAAGAAAGGAAGCATAAGGGATAGTGTAGACCTCAATAGTAATGCTAAAATAAGAAGAAGAAAACGACTCCTATTCTCACCATCTTCCATGAACTAATGCAAAAGAAAAGCGTGTTTGATCAGCTCAAATAGCTAGAAGAGACTTCAGGGTTCAAAAATATTTCAAACCGTATTTTCAAAAATCATTCTCATTTCATGGGACAGAGTATAAAGTTTAGGGTTTTTTTTTCCCCTTTCAACCAAAGGCAGGAAATCTCCTAATTTCTAAATATAAAATTTAACTTGCAGTATTATTAAACTGCTAGTCCCAGCCATCCAGGAATCAGCATCAGACCATTGATGGCGACTTTAGTACTCCTTGGGACAGAGAAGAGTGTTTTGTCACCTTTACTGTGCTCCAGTAAGGCTAAGTGAGATTTGTTAATGGGGCTTCATCACACCACCACTCAAGCCGCCACTGTCCTATGGGCTCCCAGTACTCTCTAGGTAAAAATGGGACAATTACCTGTGAGATCCTATGTGCCTGTGTGTTTACTCCTAAGTTGGTTGTCTTTCATGGTGTTACAATCATAGCTGCACAATTATTCACAGGTTAAAAGAGGGAAAAGAGGTAGAGCAGCAGGCATCTATGCGGAGCAGAGCCAAGACCCAGCTTCCTGGAGAGCTATCTGCCGTCCTACCGTGCCCTAGTCTAGCAAATTTTCCAGACCTGCCACTTCTGAGCCTAATGTGAAGCAGTTTCCATTCCTACAGGATTTCTGGTGACAGCACTTGGTTTACTCTTGAGGTCTGGCTAAACATGCTCTAGGCGGCATCCTGACAATATAAAATTGATGCTGTGGAAATGTTGCAAATTACTACATTTTATTTCCCTTCCCCCAGGCAAGCCCCACTTAAACTATTTCAGACAGATGAACATTCATCTTGGTCTTAAGCATCTCAGGGGAGAACTAGCAGTAACTTTTTTGCTATCTCGCTTTATTTCATAGCTGGATTAAAATACTTTTCGTATTTTGTTGTGTAACCTCTTTCTATAGTGCACGCGCTTCCATGCCAGCCACAGCTTCTATCGATTTCTTTTTTCTTGACATTTTAGACACTCAAATATTATGAAAACAAAATTGTAATACAATATCAACAAAACAATTGCATTTCCAACAGCTTCCAGCAGCATTATGGAATCTCCATTTGTGGTATTAAAGTCTCAAACTGTGAACTATTAATGGCCTGCTTTCACCAAAGGATGATTCTTCAAAAAACTAACTAATGCTTACAGAAGTTTTTATTAGAGTCTTTGTATACGTAATTAGTAGATCAATGCTGAAGTGGTGAAACTTTGCTGCCCCTTAATCATACAGCATACATTATATTTTTTTTCAAGCACCTGGTTAGATATTTCCACTTACGCTTATCCTCTTAGAGAATATTCCAATCTAATCTGGCCTTATTTTTGCGACTTGTTTGTTTCCTTTTACTACGTGTGCTTTGTCTTCAGGTATATCTTAAGCATCTTTTATTTTATATGGAAAAAGCTAGCCCCAATTCTATTTGCTCTGGAACTTAAGTAAAAAGAAGTATCAAAAAAAAAAAGCTTAGAATCGAAACAAGGTGCAGTCAGTCACATCACAAAGCTCATATTAGTTTACTATTATACATATTAGATTACTCTCTTTACGGCTATGGGGATAAATACTGAACATAACTGAATGCCTGTAAGAACTACTTTAGGTCTGTGTAAAGGGAACTACACACCTGCTTTTTCCTTCTTTGCTTCTGCTATTTATCTTCAAGATTAGTCTGTGATTTTCATCCTACACACTTCCCTGTCTATATCCTCATCCTGTTAGCTTGTGACTTTCCAGTCCCAATTATCCTACAGGTATGAATTTTACTCTCTTTTTTTTAAGAAAAAAAATCATTGTTGACAAAATAACAGCTTTCCTTGCATGAAAATAAACCATGATTTTTATGGGCACTGAAGAAAACATTAATATAATTTCATGTGTATTAATCTATAGACAGGTATATAATTTACAGAATGATGCAGCATGATTTTCCTAAAGCAGTTCATGGTATTATTTAGATAATAAATATGCATTAACATGACATTTTGGGGAAAAATAGTCCAATTTGTGACGCATGGTTTATTGACAATAAGAGAATTTGACAAACAGAAAAGAGAATTAGTCTGTTGTCACAAACCCGCATGCATTATTTATGAATTGTGCTGTTTGTTGTATTGCGATCACGTTTCTTTTTTATGTGCCATTTTGTTTTCCTTTATTTTATTTTTCCAATAAATCCACTTCAACACATCAAACGCGGTCGTAGTCAACCTTACATGGGGCACATAGACAGCCTAACACATTTCATGGATTGTGCCTTCATCTAGTTTAAACTTCTTTCCTGGTGTCTTTTCACACAATCATGCTGATGCATGCTCAAGAGTTTGCCATATATTTTACAGCGAAGATATAACCCGAAAGGGAAGAATTGTGATCACCTTAAATGCAAGAGATTCCATATATCCTCTCTAGTCAGTTACCAAATTTTCTTTATTTCTAATTTTTCTTAAAAATAAAACCTTTTAGCCATCAAGTTAAAATTATCTGTTCATATCCAATTCTCTCCTAGTGGATTTAATTAGGCCCGAGGCTAGAAATACTTTGAAACAGTTTCTTTATTTATGGGCATGGTCCCTCATTCTTAAATTAAAACTCAAGGGATTTCAATAGATCGTAGAAACTTCTGAATTACCTATAGTTATAGTTCTTCAAGGAAATGATTCTAAGCAATGAATTCCATAAGAGTCATTCTTCACAAGTCTGTGGCACTGAATGACACATACAAAATACAAATGATTTTGATGAAAAAGAATGTGGTGTGACCAGGGGACAGGATGGGTTGACGCCACTCTTAGCACTTGGGTACTGTCCATGGTCCTACACTATCGGTCTTTTTCTCTAACTCCCAAAGCGTCAGAATTGTGACCTTCCCAACAGTGTGATGAGGTAGCCAATCATCAGAACTCTTTCCAATTTTGCATATTTTGGTCTTCATAGTGCCCGAAGAACTTTTCTTCTATACTTGATTTTGTTCCATGACTATGTAATATATGTAATGAATTATCAAAAGTGCATCCAAAACAGAACAAACTAAAGCAAACAAAACACAAGAAAAGATGACTGATTTTGAACACCAACAAAACAAAAGCTAGTAAGAATAGTGCTGTTGCCTTTTTGATCAATGAAACAGAACTGACCTTCAGATTTCTATGTCTCCAGTGTGGCTCAGCACACTTTGATACCTATGAACTATTACAACAGCATCCTAATTGATTTTCACATCCAGGTTATAGTCTTATTGGATAATTCTAACAGAGATACTAGATTACTAGATATTTTTTCATGATGCAGAGGTTTTGCTATCTTATAATATCTTTGTAGACATTCTGATTAGTTATGATTTTCTGCGTGTGACAAAGATTTCCTGATTTGAACTATTAATTACATACAGACGCTCTATGCTCAGACTCAAATAATCTGGGTCCTGAAAGCAATCCTTTAACATTATAGTGCCTGTTGTAATTTAGAAAAAGTGGCATGGGAGAGGAAGAAGCCTTGCAACTGAGCTCAGGTGGAGGGGATTTGGGGGGCGGGTGAATGGGAAAACGGGGAGGGGAGAGGGGAAACTGGCCTCTAGGGACAGAAGAGAAAAGAGGTGAGGAAGAGAGAGAAAAAGACAGACAGACCGACAGAGAGACAGACAGACAGACAGAGACAGACAGACACAGAAAGAGAAAGAAGGAGAGATGGGAGGTGGGCAGGGCCCTTAAAAGGGAACATAGTGAATGTGCGTAGGTGGTGCTCTTAGTGGCCACAGCTGAGAGCGTTTATCCCAAGGCCAGGCCAGTGCAGATGCCTGAAAGCCAGCAGTGCCTCTAGTCAGACTGTTTTTTCATGGAGCTGTTCTTTCTTCTGTAGGTAAAATTTTCATTTCTCTCTAACTAGGTGTACTCTAACACTGTTTATCATCTATGAATATCTATCTACCTACCTTTCTGTCTATCTGTGTTTCTATGTATGTATGTATGTATGTATGTATGTATGTATGTATGTATCTATCTATCTATCTATCTATCTATCTATCTATCTATCTATCTACCTACCTACCTATCTACCTATCTACCTATCTACCTATCTATGTGATTGTGTGTGTGTGTGTATATGTATATGACATGACAACTTGGATATTATATAGGGCTGGAAATTGAATCCAGGTCTTAATGCATGCTAGGAAACATTTCAACTGCTGGGCCACATCGTAGACATTTAAAGAGATCTAAGATTTTTCTACACTAATTTAAATACCTCTACCTAAAAGAATCACAGCCTTTATAGAATTTTACATTACTTCTTTGACTTGTGCCCATACATTTATCTAAAAATTCACCTGAAGCAAAAAAGCATTGTGAATTTGCTTCCTCGGGTCTTGGATACTGTGTGGGAACGTGGGGAATACATCATTCTCAATTACAATCAAAGATAAACATAATATTTGCTATTTACTGTAGACAAGTTTTCAGACTTTTGAGTCTTATTATTTCATCTGTGCAGTAGAGGTGTTGGCAATATTTACCTTCTTAATTTACTGGGAAGGATAATTAGATTGTATATCAATGAATATGTAACATTCAGTGTACGTGTGAATATTTATTAGACTCAGTCTTAGTGTCAGACAGGTTTGGTTCATTTTTCTAGAAATTCCAGGACACAAATATCATCCTAGTTGTGTTTTCTCTATTTTCTATTAAAAATACTTCTTTTACTTCTGCAGGCTCTTTTCATTCCCTCAAACAGCAAGTGCATATACATAAACATAAAGTATTCTAGTGAAATTCAAAGTTTCTTGTTACTGAGAAGATATATAAAGCATTGCCTGAAAGACTGTAAAATAATTAAAACTAAGATGAATGCAAATTCTTGAAATTCTTTGGATAGTTTCTCACTTTAGCATGAAGTACCCCCAAACCAGGCTCTTGCTGGCACACAAGATAATGTGGTTGTTTAAATTAATATATATGATATTTATTGATTTAGCCAACTTATGCTATCTTCCTTTTTTATGTGTTATTGTTTCAATTACAAAATGTTGTTTGAATAACAGTTGGCATGAGATTTGGCTATTTACAATTAAATATAGACTTGAATTTTTCCCTTAGGGAAAGATACTATAACCACATTAAAAGAATTTCCTAGCTTTTGTTCCCCAAATTTACTGTGTTTTTTTGTTTGTTTGTTTTAGAAAAAAATAAATCAGGTTTCTTTAGATTGCAAAATACTTTTATTGACTCTGACCATTTTTATTTGTTTTAAATTATCTAAAGCTTTATTCAGTCCTTTATTTTACAGCAACAATATAAATAACAGACCGTTTCTTGCTCCTGAAATTAAATATAGCAAAAGTCGGTCATTGTCATATGAACTTCATTGAGAAATTGGTAACCTCTTGTTTGGATCACACAGTATTATAGATTTTAATGCTCTGTGATATTTCACAATTAAGTCTATTTTAGACATTCTAATTTTTATGAAAGAAAGCCAATTAGCAACTGGATATTATTTCTTGGATGTTGAAGAAAAATATAGGTTTGCTATGTTTAGAGATGCAATCATCTAAATTTAACACTGTGAAATAAGCTTTGCATATAAGATTAAAATACAGTATGGCATCTAAATTTTAAAGCAAGGATATAGGAAATATTTTAAGAAAACTTTAACAAAACATACAGTATTTCCAGCTCTATTATATTTATCCTTTTGTCCTTATTATACTGGTTTTAGACTTAATGTTAGAAGGTTATATATTGTTTCCAATAATTACACTCAGAGACTTTTTACTGTGAAATAAAACCAGGGAAGCTTCATATATTCTGTGTGTGAGTCACAGAGTACGCTGCTCAGTGTCCGAGTCTGTTGGCCTGAGACTATAGCCAACCAAGCTAGGCGCCATCAATACGGGGAGCCTGGGCTTCCTAGGTATCAGTGGATTCTTGTCCAACCACTGCTGAGCATAGGACTTAATGCCTAACAGGATGAGGACAAAGGTGATGATTCATTTTGACCTCTCTATTTGCATGAAATCATGCAGTGTTTGGAAAACCAATCCACAGATATGGACAGTGGTGGAGTGACTAGAGAGATTTCCCACTGGAAAAGAAGCCAAGTGTAGATTACAAAACGGAAATTACTAAAACAAGACACAGACACCCATGTTGACTAAAGAGTTCAGAAATCTAACTATAATAGGTTTCTTTCTTCAAATAAATAATAAAATCTCCTCATGGTGATTTTCATGTACAACAGAAGCATCAGAAAAAAATTCTGCTCTCCTAATGCCTTTTTCATTTGAATTCTTTTTTTTTTTTTTTTTTTTTGGTGCCATGACTCGGATTCGAACCGAGGTTGCTGCGGTTGAATTCTTTAAAGAATAAAATTATGGCTGAATAATTAATTAGAATTTTAGAGAATTAATAAAAAGTGTCTGCATCCTTAATTCATAACAATTCCAGGTTGCAATTAAAAATCCCACCTAAGGAAACTCAGACTTAACTAAATGCAAGACCAGACACTTTTCTTGTTTCCAGAAGGCTTAAGGCCATTGAGAGGGATGTATGCAGAGTGAAAGAACCAGTATGCAGGAAGAGTCCAGAAACCCCCAAATAAATTATGTTGTTGGGCTATTTTGACAGTTTGTTTTGAACCCTGTAGACAGATGGAATTCTGCGCACAGAGATTGCCGCACAGCAATCACGAAAGCACAAAGTTTTCTGTAGCCACTCACTTAACTGTCAAAATTCACAACTGATAGAGAAATTATTCAACAATTTGTGTTTGCTTATCTTTAACTTACTCACAACTCCATGAATTATTTACATCCTAAGGAAATGCGTGTCCTGAGATTTGGTAACATTCAAAAAACTTTAAAAATATACTCATGTTTTACTTTTATGAAACTCAAACATTCCAAATATCTTTACCATAGAGTTTACATATATATTTTAAACTGTCGAGAACTACATGTAATCACACGGAAAACCAAAAGGGAGTTCAAGTGCCTAAGTTTCCAGCAATAGTACAAATTCTGCCATAAGGAAAATGATGGGTCTTTTAGTCTTGTAGAACAGGATTCGCCTGGATGCTTTCTGGCATGCTCCAGATTCCCCTTTGTGCATTGTATGCATGATTTAGAAGCAGCTGTGTCAGCACTGATTTATACATTGACAGCTAAGGATAATAAGATATGGGCAAACATACAGCTCACCCTTTTACAGATTAACCTGGAGACTGCATTAGGCAAATTTGATAGCATTAAAAGATTTTGCCAATTTGTCTGGAAACAATTTCTCTTTTGTAGCATGTCAAGGGTAACACTTCTTGCCACTGTACTAATTTAAATGGCTTTGATAAATTGTTCAAGAGGTTAGAGAATGGTAGTGTAGATATATATTTGGCACTTCGAAATAAAAAGGCTATTAACTTAATTGTTAAATGAATTTAATCTTTAAAAATCAAAAGTGCTCAAGGATCTAAGTGTTTTCTTGGAACCGCAGCAACCATATTATATCATGAGGCTTTAAATGTCTTCCTGGAAAATGAAATTATACTTCTGCATTGCTTCCTAATAAGCGGGAAAAGCTTTCAACTATTGCAGTAGCAGGAGTCCTGGGCAGTATTAGGGAAAAGCTAAGATTTATAAATATGGTGGAACTCTATCTTTCCCAGAATGCACTTGCTTTTATATTATCCTACATTGTACTATGTACGAGACATCAGGTAGTATTATCTATGATTGTGTTTTCTGGAGACTTATTTAACACTGAGATGCAGCATTCATGAGATATTCCCTACATACATACTTTCTAAATAGGGGATCTATGGAGACCTCTCTGGAAGCTAGCAGATGCAATCACCACACCTCTATTCAGTAGCCCTGCGAGAAGACCAGCTGTTTTATGAAATGTTCAAACAGTTCCTTCAGAGTAGTCCTCAAGTGTGAATTGGGCCTCTTGGTGAATTCTGGACTTGAAACAAGGACAAGATGAGTTGATATTTTGATAGTAATCTAGCTCTTATACGTCCATGTTTCCAGAGCACTCATGGAGGGCAAACATTTAATTTCTCTATCAAATGAAGCATTAAAATACATTTTCTCTACTGGAACAATAATGTCTCTAAACATCAAGGTACCATTGTGAGAACCACTTATTGGAAACAGGACAGGAAGTACTCTCTTCTTTCTTTCGAGAAAGTCAATTACTTTTCTATGTATTGTTGAAAGTGCTTTCTTCTCTACAAGATATAAGGTACAACATACAAGACATCCCTACCACAGTTTCCCCTCCTCCCGCTCCCCGCATCGTTTCTTCCCAGATTGGAAGTAAATTTCTTAAAATGAACAGTAAGATTTTTAATTCAAACAAAAACATCAGAAATAGAAAAAAATCATAAGCAAGTTTGAGCCATCCATTTTATTCTGTCTACAACTGAATATTGATGTTCAGTCTTTTAAACACTAAAGAAGAGTCATTTGTTTGAATGATATATGATTGAGTGGGCTGAAAGAAAGGTAAAATGTTTCATAAAGTATATGCTATTGCGACAAAATCCTTACAGTTGACGTTTTTCTTTTTTTTATTGTCTGGGGCTAAAAATTAGCATCTTAAAGAAAATAACCAAAGTTTCATTTAAGTTTTAATGAATTAATTTACATCATGTGCTAATAGTGAGCAAATAGTTTGTTGGGTTTTTTTTTTTTTGGAATCACATTCTGAAAGTTTCTTAACACAAAAAATTCTAGACATTGAAGAGAATTTGTATGTAACAATAAATGCAAATCTGAACGGTAGTGAAGCCCGGTTTACAATGACTATGAGCTTTCTAATGTGTGTTCTTGGTTCGAAGGGTGGGGAGATGCACAGCATCCTCTCTTGTTTTCAGTTTGGAGTCTGGAAAGAAGCTGCCTTTAAAAGATGGAAACCGAAAGTAGCCTTCCTCCTTCTTGCCAAGGATAGTGAAATTAACATGCAGCTGGGCTTCTCTGATAAATGGATTCTGTTAGGTCACTGAGGGGGTGCATGTGACATTAAGTGATTTACAGCCCTTTACCTTAATGAAATTGTTTCAGCAAGATGACGCTGAAAGCTCTTAATGGATAGCTTTTCTTGATGTAATGAAATTGCATTCCTATGGCATTTAATATAAGGTGCAGTTATTATTTACTGGAGCTTTCCAAGGGCTGCTATTTGCACAGACAGTTCGGAACAAAAAGAGACTTCAGTAGCTGCACGGGGAGGGCAGGATGGCGGTGACAGTCTCAAGCGGATGAGTGTGCGTGAGGAAGCCTTTCAGGAAGTGCGATCGGAGCGTCAGTGCTCCTTCAGAAGTCTTCAGGTCTCCTACACCCAGCTCCTGTGCCTTTCCCTTACATAGTCTTTTAATCCATTTAACAGGCAACTGGATTACAACCAGATCAGCTGCATCGAAGATGGGGCCTTTAGAGCGCTGAGAGACCTAGAAGTACTGTGAGTATCGCTTATTTCTCTGACTCTTTTCTAGAAAGTTGTTTCATTGTTTCTAGAGAGTAATAATGTGATGACTTAGCTACTGTCTAATAGTCCTGTGTCAAAAGGTTTTCCTAACGACAACAGCAACAACAACAAATACTCCTTTAAAAAACTTGTGAATACCCAGAAGAGTCGAGATGTATGTGGGCGAAACCATGTAAATGTTTCTATGTAGACATTCTGTATTTAAGAAGAGCACTTGAAAGCCTACTCTTAATAAAATATCCTCATAGCATTGATAGATGTTTCCAAAGTTCCCAGATCCCTAAATATTAAGATAAAAATCCAAAATAAACCACTATTTAATAATATATTTGGTGGTTAGTGTGAAATGGAAAGATGTTTTCATTTAATCATGCAATTTTCCATGATGACATAAGTCAAGTTCATTTTTGTATGTTTATTTTGAATTTGGGTTCCTAATTTGAATGAGCCATGGATGAGATCCATTTCAGAGACTTCACTGCTATTCTCCTTGAGTGAAAAGATTTTTCCATGCATTAGTTCCATCCGCAACACAGTCAGAAATTTCACGTGTTCAATATGAAGTGGTTTTGAATTTCTCATTAGTTTGCTAAAAGTTGTACAAGAATTAACAAGTCCACCCTCCATAAAAAAAGGGTGAGTTAATTGAGAAGTTTTGAGCCACTGAAATATAATCTGAAGATGAATAATATTTCAACCAAGATATCTTATTTTACTAAGATTGCTATGTGATTCTTATTTTTATTACATGTTGAGAAGAGTTTCTACCTGTCCCCGATCTGAGTTAACATTTTAAAGAGTTGATAAGAAATCACAAATGTCACTTGTCTGAATTGTTCAGTACATGGAGGTCATGTTTATTGCTGTTGAAAAAAAAATCTTTTTCTACTTCAAAGATGGTCAAATTGCTTACGTACACTTTAGTTTAAAGCCACTTTTTAACCAGTGTGCAAATAACTGTGCTGCTTGTGTGTGAAAGTGGAGGTGGGGGCAATGAGTGAGTGTAGCAGAGGGAGAGCAAGTGTCAGTCCCACAAACTGAAGGGTTTAATATAGAGAGAACTATATAACATATATAACTACAGATTAACTTGAATCAGAAATAGTCGCCTTGCATATTGTTATTTTCATCTTAGCAAATTTCTAAAGATTGATTTTTTTTGAGAACTGTTATCATGCGAATGAAATAGAAATTTAAACATTGGGATACTGTTAAATTTTATCTTAAGAAAATGACTAAAGTTTGACCTCTGCGGGAACCATTACTATGCAACATGATATTCTTTACAATCTAAAGCATTGGAATGAGGCTCATAATTTCATATCATAGAGCTGCATGATGATTACAACCTGCTTACAGATGCAAATAGTTAAAATTATCCACTACAAGAAAATGTTTGTGTATTTTTAAAGTATTTCAATGTTTTTGGTAAAATTTTGTGATGTCACAAATGTAATTTATATAATTTTTAAAAATAATACATTTAGTGCATTTTAAACCGTATTTCCATAATTGGATTGATAAAGGAGAATGGGATAAAACATTGAAAAGATGGAATTATTAAATAGACCATTACTAAACGGTGTTCCTGAAAGAAGGGTGACAATTCTGACTTTGTAGATTCTCTTCTTATGATCTCATGAAAGAATAGTAACTTAAGGTTCATATGTAATTTCAGATACCCAGGGTTTTAATTTAAGTTTTATTTTTATTCCATGAGCATATTTGACTATCTGACACTATTGAGGCCAAACAAAAGAATATGGTGTGATCATGCTGATCACTGATAAAATGTCTAGATAAGGATTTCTTTTTTTAGAAAAAGAGTTAATGAAGTCTGAGATTCCAAAAGAAGTCAGGATAGGTGAGACATGAGTTGGTTTCCTATTCTTCCTGTTTAATTCTGGTTGATAGAATATACAATTAACTATGTATTTTTACTATGAAGAAATAGTCTCAATAACATTGAAAACTAAATTTGTCTATATGGCTTTTTTCTTATTAGGACATTGGACAGAGAAATGAAATAAAAATGCTAGGTTTATATATTTTTCCTATAGAATAGTCATAACTTAATTAAATGGGAACATAGTGAGTCATGTCCATTAAACACTAGACTTTCTGCCAAGTCCTGCTCTTGGTTGGCACTATGAGATAGTAGCAACTAAATCATCATCAAATTGTAATGTGTACACCATCATTTCAAGGGGAATATTTTGTATTTTTTCACTAATAAAACTTTTTTTATAAAAACATATTCTGGTTAAAAAAAAGAGCGAAGTTAAAAATTGATTTAGTTCCCATGCAAAAGAAGTATTCCCAAGTGAACTCCTCAAATGGTATCACAGTATACCTTGTACCTTCAAAGATTTTAGTTTTGTTGAGTATGCCTAAACTTTGAGAGTGGGAAAAGATGTCAGTTGAAATCAACTCCCTTTGAAAAGAGACATACCGCAGAGATGAATAAGACAAGCAGAAGATACTTTGATAGAGTTGGTAAGAGTAATGGACTTTTTTGGGGTTGATTGTTAATTTTGTGAGATATTCTGGGGGTGAAGTGAAAGTGAAGGACTACAGTTTATCGAAGACTAAGTGATCTGTACAAACAGTGATTCTTCGAGTGGGAAATTGATAGGACACCGGGGGTTCTGCCCATGCGAAAGAGGTACACTGATGAGCAGGGGGGTGGCATTTGAGCCTTGTCAGGAGTCTGCACTGGACTTTTTAACTGAGCAGTCTGTGGAGGTCAGACGAGGGACATCAATGAAATGAGCCAGCAAAGAGATGGACTGGGCAAGAAAATAGACAAGCAGAGACAGGCCTCTCCCATGTGGAGTCTGCAGGCACACTGGACTATGCCTTTCTTGTTCTGCTGAGCCTCGTGTTTCTTATATCAACATGGTGAAGGCAGGCGTGAAAATATCTTCAATAAAACCTCAAACTACTCTTGAAAGAAAAAGAAACAAAACACAAACAAGCAAGCAAACAAACAGAAACCAAAAATGGATAGACAGCGGAGGACACTGCGCTCCTCAGTAAACCAGACATGATATTCGCCGTTGTCATACCTAGTGTTCAGTTGTTTGTTCTCCCGGTGCTATGGAAGGTGGTCAAGCAATATGACTCACCCAGGAACTTTGAAATAGAAATTTTTAGATCAATCTCCTATTTATTGTTAAAAATACTAGTAATTAATTCATCTATTTCTTTTTGTTAATCACCCGTGTGAGAACTAGAAAGAGTACCTTTTCAGTGATACCTCTTCAGTTATACCATCAGCTGTGCAGGATTGCTGTCCATGATGTTATCGAGAGACCAGGAATTGACTTCTCAGGAAAGTTGGTTACATCAGCTGTGTACTTAAAACATTGAATGACCCTCTTTGCTACCCAGTTTTGAAATGTATTCGCAGATAAAATAAGTAGCCTAGTGACTTAAGGTCACATAGAGAGAATACGTAATTCATGAGCATCTATAAAACATTGAGACCACTGCCTCATGTTGTCTAAAATCTGGTATTTACTAATGATCTGCCATCATGGACAACTTGTGAAATACTGTTACAGTATATCTGATGTTTGAAGTAAAAGTTTACGTCACAAAGGAATTTTCTTTCAATTGATTTTCTTTCCCATTTTCAACATAATAATTACTATGAAGGGAGAGAAGGAGCAATCTGAATTAAGCAACAATTATACCTTTCACCAAAGCTCCTTTGACCTGCTGTCTTTCTGACTCTACCTCACGACATGATGACTGAGATTGTGACCCAACAGAATTACACAAAGGACAACATGCCATGCTACAACTAAAAGAATACAATAAGGCTTTAATATGCTGCCAGAGCGAGACACTTCATCTCCAAAAGATGAAAATGCCAAATATATATTCATGATATTTCACCCAAGCTTAAGGAGTAGCCATTACCCACAGCAAAGGGTAATTAAATAGTCCTTTATAATAACGATTATGTGTTGTTGGTATGGGATGTCAGCTGAAGAGTCCAAGAATGTCAACATCACCATGGACACTAATTAAACAAAGAAATGTAAAGTCCAATTTTCTAATTCATTTTTCTATGGTAATCAAGCAGGCTTGCATGCAATAGTATAATGTAACAAAAATGTCTGACCTAAGCCATACATATATATTTTACAAGTGTTTAATAATATGGAATGCATAGTAATATATTTAAATATGAAAATTAGGTATCATATTTTCTCTAAAATAGTGAATTTCTATGTGTTCTCTACAAAGAAGTTTACTTAAATGAAGTCATAAGAAAATTTTGATGTTAATATAAAAAGATCAATGATTTTCCAAATCTAACTAAAAATTTTAACTTTTTTTTTTATTCTACAGCACTCTCAACAATAACAATATTACTAGACTTTCAGTGGCAAGTTTCAACCATATGCCTAAACTTAGGACATTGTAAGTAGCCAAAATGTACAGAAAGATGGATTTAATTATTAAGAATGTTTCTTCAGTACAATCTTTAATAGTCAGTGTATAGGACCATTAGTTCATTATAGCATAGGCAAAGAAAATGCAACTTGGGAAGAATGCTAGAAGTACTATTTTAGAAAATGAACTGTTACTCTGAAAACTTGGTTTCCTTACAAATGATATGCATTGCAGAAAGTTTGGAGAAAAATAAAACATTTACTTTGAGCTATTGGAGAAGTCACATTCCATTAAAAAGTGAAAGACTCCTTGATTGGCTGTCAGAAATGATAAATGGGAAATCTTTATGATTTTATTACTGTATTAGAAGCAGACCTAATACAGCTAACGTGTGCTCCAGCGTTCTCTGTAATGTAAAGTCAGGGCATCACCCACTGCTGCTTGCATAATTAAAGCTGTGTCAGCATTTACATTTAAAACTATCTTTCCAGGGTCACACACAGTCATTAAGATATTTTTGTGAAATAAAATATGAATTACAGCTTATTTTTCTCTCTCCAAGAAAAATGAACCGTTAAACCCCAACTTGCAGCTTTTGAATTTTAGTATTTTAAGATACGGATCTCTGGTTAACTGGGTTTCAAAATCACCCAGACCTAGAAGGTGAATTTCTAGAAACAGGGGAACAAAATCAAAGATTTGGGCTTGTGGTGGAGAAATGTATTTTTAAATCAGTTACGTCTATTTTGATTAATTTTTCAAAACATTTCTCTTTTTAAAATAGCAAATAACCGAGCCCAGGCATGGCAATGCACAATTGGCAATCCAATCATTTAAGAGGCAAAATAGGAAGTTCGGGCATTCAAAGATGACCTTTGCTACATAGGGTGGTCAAAGCAGCATGAGTTACATGAGATTCTCCCTTATAAAAATAAACAAAATAAACAAATCAATAAGCAATCAAATATATGATACTTGAAAACATTCATTTAATTTTTTAAATAAACACACACTGAGTTGTGTGTGGTGACAAGGCCTTTAATCTCAATAATCTCAATATTCAGGTAGCAGAGGCAGGTAGAGCTATTGAGTCCAAGGCCAGTCTCGCCTACATAGTGAGTTCTAGCCAAGGATACATGCTCAGATCTTATCTAAAAAATAAAATTGTAAAGTGCTTCATTGTATAAATCTTTTAATTCCTTGACATTGCTAATTTAGTAACTAAATGTATTTTCCTATCAAAATGAGATTGATTAATAACCTCACTTACCTAAACTGTTTTTGACAAAATCAGTTTAATACTAACTTTATGTAATATATGTGCAAAGAAAGAACTATGATTTTAATACCCGTAAAAAGAAATACAGTTAAACTGTACATCAACATATCATTGCATTTTTGTGCCTTTTTCTGCTGGTAGCCATATACTGGCTTATCTTCCAAACCAGCTGTAAATTGTTTGTCATTTTTTAAAACTTTTTCTTACTGATTTTATTGAGCTATACATTTTTAAAATATTTTTGTATCTTTTCATCACTCCCTGTTTGACATGGACATGGAAACAGGCTCTGTTTAGTTGAACATATTTGGTAAGAATGGCGAAAGAGGTACCAGTGGCTACCAAAGGCAGTGTTCAAATTCTCAGCAAACTAAGGAGCTGGTCCCTCACCGTTCCAAAAATCCAATATTTGACCTCAGGATATCCATTTTAGTTTTGATGCAGGGCATCCTGGTTCTTATACAAACACTCAAGGAGAATATGGCCATCATTTAATTTTAAATTCCCCCCCCCTTTTGGTTGGCTCATTTTTCTCTAGCATCGTTGGTACTTAAAAATTCCATTTTTATACTTGGATTATCTTTCTAGGCTGAGTTCTGTATTTTACAATCCATTATCATTATTGAGTTAGAATTGAACACATCAGCTAAAAGGGGCTAAAATTGTCCCACTGTGTCATAGACAATTGTAGGAACGATGTTTTGATTTATAGCATTAGGTGACCTGTCTTTAGTTTGAGCAAACGTAAAACACAGTTTGAAGTCATTTACCTAATTTAGTGGATACATTTGCCTGATATTTTATTAATGGAGAAGTACTATTTGCAATTTGGAAGGAACCCATGATCTTGCATAGATTCTGGCAGCATAAAGGGGTCTTATTTAATTTCTTCCCATCCAGCCACTTTTGCCTTTTAATTTTACTCTTTGCTCTTTGAAGCTAGATTCTAAAAACCAAATTCAGCTAATCCCTTTTCTGAGAGACTGGGCCCAGTGGGGTGAGGGGAGAAGAAGGGAGGGAGGGGAGAAATCACAAGACGTATGTTAAAAGCCGACTGTCTTATATTGAATTATTATTCATCTTACTCAGCAAAATAGTGCTATGCTAAAATGACTTTGTAAGCCGTTGCTATAGGAACTAACAATGGTCTTTGCTGATATTTGAACTATAAGCCACACCTTTTGTTCTAAACACTTGCCGTCCGCCCCTCTTCACGCCCACAGCCTTGGACCACCTCTATTGGCTTTTGTTATGGTGGGGATGGAGAATAATTTGCCCCGGGCTGATATTTTTTTCTCATTACCCCTTTGAAGGAATATAAGCAAAATAATTTCATGGTCCTTCTTCTTCTGCCTTTTTGCCTAGCTAAGACTAGAACTGACTCATGTTTATGAAGCAGTTTAATTATCTGAGAAATAATTGTATTAGGAATTCCCTAAGGTGTGCCTGTATTGGTGGTGTTTTTTTTTAAGAAGTTTATCTTTTTACGAATAAAGTTTGAATTAACTGTCTCCTGTTTTCTTGCTTTGAACTCCTCCCTCTTATTTAGTCGACTCCATTCAAACAACCTGTACTGCGACTGCCACCTGGCCTGGCTCTCGGATTGGCTTCGCCAACGGCCTCGGGTGGGCTTGTACACTCAGTGTATGGGCCCATCCCACCTGAGAGGACACAATGTAGCAGAGGTTCAAAAACGAGAATTTGTCTGCAGTGGTAAGATCAGTGGGGTTGTAGTAGAAAAAAAAAAAAACCACTAGTGTAACAGGTGTGAGGAATTCAAATTTCAAAGGTTCAGATTTGCTCCCCAGGGAGTCATCATGCATTCATCACCATGGAGACTCTATTGTGCAGCGAGAAGAACACTCAATTCTAGGACATTTGTACCTAGGGCAATTGTTGATTACTCGGATAGAACAATCTTTCCAGTTGCATCCCAAGGGAATATAGGAAATTCCCTGTTGTAACAATATTTGTGAAATAATTGTTTTATCTTTTATTGAAGATTACTGTCTACTTTTATACTCACTAGTGAAAAATGACTAGTAATCCTGGATACTTATCCTAAAATTCAGTACAACTCAACTGTGATTATAAAAAGATAGAGTATCTCTTTATAAATATGTACATCTAATGATTCACTTCTACTAAAAATAAGTATATTTTTATGTACCAAAACATCTGCAAAACATATTTATCAAAGGCTAACATTTGCTGTATTCTGCATGTCTAAACAGTAATGTAAATATTTCACACATAGCTGCCCCACTTTACCCTTGAAACAACTATATGAACAATATAAATTAATCTCTATATTGGAGACTAAAATATAGTATAATATCATAAGCTTTTCCAATTTTATATGTTCAAATTCAAGGATCTCAACCTATATAGTCTATATTTGCATACATATATGTACATATGCACACAATTAAATTATATACATGGATATGACTGTGTGTATTTATGAATATATGTCTAGGTGTGATTCAGAACACTTTGTTTAAAATATAATGAAACACATAAACTTTTGATTGTCCTGGGGATAGACCCCAGGCTCGTGTATATTTTGACAAGACCTCTTTCAAGCCTAACACGAAGTTTGAAATCACTATATAATTGGCTTTTCTTATTTACCTGCACAGATATGGGTTCAAGCAACCAGCATCAAAACATTACTAAAACAAATGATCAGTACTGAAACTTTACCATCATTTTCTTTTCTTTAGTCTCTAAGCAAAGCACTATTATAACAAATATTTGCATATCATTTATATTTTATTCATTGTTGTAAGTAATCAAAAGATGACTGATATTATAGGGTTGATTTGCATAGGCCTTATCCAAATATGATCTTACTTTAAGGGAATTTTACAGCCACTTATGTATGTGTGGAGGTCCTCGTCTCTTCACCCATGCTTACCATGCATTGAAAGCAGTTCACATTTTTAAATGACTGGAAGAAAATTACTAGCTCATTTTTGGACATTTAAAGAAATCTTTCGGACGTTTAAACGTATTTCCACACTTTGTGATCTACCTCCAGTTTTCTTATAATAACCTGGAATATTCTCGGTGTGTTTGGTTGCTTTTTAAAAATCCAAACAAATGACTAACATTTCTCTAACCATCGTTTTTCTCTTTTTTGTTTTCTCCGCGCTGCCTTCTAGATGAGGAAGAAGGCAAGTTTATATTTTGTGTTTGTGTTTTCTCCCTCCTTGCATTTTTTTTTTAGACTTAGAATATTGTTGTACTTTGAGAACCAATGTGGAGGTCTGGGTTTAGCAACTAGCCCACAGTCTTTTTCTGGCACTTCTCTCACACCGGGAGGGCCCCTTCCCAGTAGATCCCAGAAGATTGTCCTGATTTTCTCCAGAAACCATAGCTAAGCAGGCGCCTGTTTGGTGCAACCTGGCCTATGATGTTCTGGTTTTCGTTACTCAGACTGGGAAATCTGATTTCAGGAGACTTTTGTGTTCAAACACTGAGCAGTGAAATTACACATCTGCAGGTGACTGCTCATAGCAAAAGTTTCTATCAGATGAAGCCCTGAAAAGAATCATTTGGACGAACAATTATAGAATGATCTCCCACAAATTACCATAATAACTTCAAAGAAAGCAGCAATTTTGAATCTATCCAGACATCAAACTTCCATTATCTAGTTTTCTCCTCCATTTGTTGGCATGGGCTAACTTAATTTGACCAACAGTTATGTCAATCAAGATGGAAGTCCTCTACATTTTTTTCTTTCTTTTTTCCAGAAGCAAAGTAAATTATGCTACATCAGTTTGATTAAAACCAAGCTCCAGTTAAGCTTATTAGAAATTATATAGCTCATTCTGAAATATCTGCTTTTTTGAGAACTCATGTTACTTTTGAATAGAATTCTGGTCTGTATCTAAATTTAGTTTTACTAACCTTTTCTAAGTTTTGAAAATGTTACAATTGTTATGATTTCTTACAATATTAAGATATAACTGCATGCTTTCCCAAATATAGTCTAGAAATATTAAGGATGCTTATTTAATAAACAAGCATGCGAGGACTTGATCTTTGCCCCCTGCTTTCTAAGATGAACATAGTCTGTATATCTCTCTATTGTGAAATTCCAGAGAAAAATCTAACTTGTGTTGATTTTTTTTTTCTCTTTCAGGTCATCAGTCATTCATGGCTCCCTCCTGCAGTGTTCTGCACTGCCCTGCTGCCTGTACCTGTAGCAACAATATTGTGGACTGCCGAGGAAAAGGCCTTACTGAGATCCCCACAAATCTTCCTGAGACCATCACGGAAATGTATGTGCCCCGAATTTTCTTTCTCTTTCAACCTCCCTAATTAATCGAACGCATGGTTCGCTTTCAGGAAGTTTGGGCTTCTCAGGCACCTCTGATTAGTTGCTTTAGGCAAATCATCTCTTCAGAAATGTATCAACCTTTCCTATGTTCACTTATATACATTGATGAAAGGATTATGATTTGATTTTATCACAGGTATAATTAAAAGGAATGTATTTCAGAAAAATTGTATTTGAATAAGCATTTAGGCTCTTTTAAAGACTATATGTGCTTCTCATCCTGACGTTAAGGTCAGCAGGTTTAGTGATGTTGGGTTCTGGCTAAAGCAATGGAGTACAAAAAGGTGGCCAACAGAAGTAAATAAAGCACAACGAGAGGGTTGCTGCCTTCTCAAAAACTCAGGTTTAGATTGAAGTCTCATGATCCTTTTTAAATGCATAGAGTATATAAATATAGAATGTGCTAGACTGTAGCAAGTGTCATCTATTACTTAGCTAGAAAACTTTTTAAAGTTTGTAACATAGTTACTACTTCCATCAAAAGCTCAGTCCTCTTGACTATTATAGACCTTCTTTTTGTGAAACTGAGGATTGATTGTTGGTGTCCTTGTGAAGTGTAAGTCATGTTCATGAAACAGATACGTATAAGATACAATTCAGAATGTCAGCATCACAGAAAGTATCAAGGAAAAATCCCAGTTTCTATTAATGAAGAAGGTATCTCTAACTGCCTAGATTATCATGTTGCTGTTTTATAGGGCAACTCTAAATTGTAACACTGTAATCAGTTTTTGATTGTTTGCTTAAATTAATAAAAGAGGAACAATTTCTCATAAAAAGCAAAAAAAAACTTTTTAAGAACTACCCCTTTCAATCCATTTGTTTAATTTCTATAAGTGAACTGCTTCAATTTTCTTTATGTGAGAATAATCTTAGTCCAAGAATATATGTTATCTTCAAGTATAATATGTGCTTAATAATGTGTTTAGATAATTGGGGTAAGAAACACGGTCTTCTAAAGAGCCTCCAAAATCCACTGAGATTTTATACAAGCACTAAAGCATAACAGACTCTTCATCCAAGGTTTAGTTGGTGGAATAAGATCTTACGATTTCTATGTATTTGGTTTTGGCTGGGTATTGCAAGAGTAAGATATGGTTTGGGAAGTACCAGGTCCAGTTCTGTAAGAAAGAAACACTAGGAACAAATAACAGAGGTGGAAGTGAGTGGTAGGCAACAGAGATTATAAAGGTGAATGGGAAGATAATATTTTCACTTTGAGACATTCCAAAAAGAAAACACTATAGTAATAAGTCTCTGTCTATCATTGAAGGCATTATTATTGAAGTTTTTGAGCTTATTTAGAACTTAGAAGTATATTATGAAAAGAAATCCACAATAATCATTAATCTCCACAAGATTTATTTTTCCAGACCCATGAAGAATATATGATAGAGACAATGTAGAAGCAGTGGCATACAGTCAATAATCCTTATTATTTAAAAGAGTGCATGTGTGTACTATAATTTTATTGATGTATACTCACATAGAACATTGGACTTCATAAAAGCAATTTCTTTCAAATATCTTAGGTCTGTGATCATATTCACCCTAGTTCAATTTCCTCCTTTTCCCAACTTGCATTTCCCCTCTGCTGGCCTCTCTTTCCTACCCCAGTCTCTATTTTGCTTTCATGCTTCATATGTATATTTGTTGTGTATACATATATGGCTTTCTGTTCCTATAAGAAATTTTTAGAACCCACAAATAAGAAAAGAATCATAAAATGGGAAATATTTTTTTCTTTTCCTATCTAGTTTATCGATTTGCTATGTTGATTTCCAGTCACATTCACTTTCCAGAAAGCTACATATGTCTTTCTCCTTTAGAGGCAAATAAAATTCCACTGTGTTTACATGTAGACCACATTTTCCTTATCCATCATTTGCTAACAGCTGTTCAGGTTGATCCCATAACTTGGATATTGAGTAGTGTTACCATAATAGATCTGCATGTACAAGTATCTCTGTGATGTATTGACTTCAGTTCATGGGTCTTTTTTCTTAAACAGTAAAACAGTATAATGACCTATCCAGATACAAAAATATATTTAGTATATAAAGTCATCATCATTTTTTCAGAGATTTTTCTTTTAATTAATGACTGGTTCTTTGCTAATAGCATTTAATAACTATGGAATGAGGCATCAAGTATTCATTGTTAGATGAGTGAAATGCATGCAAAGGCAGAAGGCATTACAGAAAGCAGAGCGGAGGCCAAGATAGACTGAGTAAGAAGAGTTGATATATTTTGTTTAGAATTCCAGTTTTATCTCTCATTTACTGACTCTGAGTTCGTGATTAAGTTAATTCTCTTCTATGATTTCATCATTTTGGGAAACTAAAACATTTTGTTGTTGGGAAATAAAATAATGTGTGTAGAACACATCATAATCTAGAAACCCATAAATGATACCTCAAACCTGGAACACGTACAAAAGTAGCACCTGAACTAAACCCCATAGAGAGGTGATGAATGGAAAGAAACTCCGAGTTAATAAAACATTAATAGACAGATTATATAGGAATGCTGCTTGGGTGATATGTGATAATGCAGAGAACAGAGGAAAGGACATTTAAAAATGGGTCATTGCAACTTCATAGAGGGTTTCGATACTATAAAAATCTTAGAATTTATTTGGAATGCATCTGGAAACAGGTATTTTTAATTGAATCTTCCAAAAGAATTAGTATTAGGGCTGTATCTCAATGGACTTTCAAAGCAGAAGATACCTAGGAATCTATTGCCTTACCTTTGTGGATGTTGGAAGAGGAGGAAATGTTGGACAATAATAAGAGGGGGACATGGAAACAGATGAGAGTTAATACAGAGGTTTGATTAGTAGGGATTAATACTACTGGTGAGGATTTATAGGAAAATTCAGCAAAACCGATGCCAGTTTCAAACCTGAGCAGTAGGAAGACTGTAAATAAGAAGTAAAAATTGTAAAGAGGTTCAAATAACATCATGCAGGTTATAATAATTTTAAACAAGGAAAGAACTTGCCTGAGTCAAAACTTATGAAGTAACTGACCCCCCCCCAAAAAAAATCTATGTTGAAAAGTAATTTCATCAAGCAACCAAGGGAAAGAGAAAAGAGGCAGAAGGCTAGGGCAGTGAAAGCTAGAAAGAGCCTCCAGGCAATGTGGTCTGCTCAAGCAAGTGTTGCTGTCTGTGAGCCCACTGAAGTCCAAAGCAGTTCAGACTTTTAACCATTCATATGAAAGGATTCAATTTTGTCAACAGTGATTACAAAAGCCACTTATGAATGTTAAGACTGGGAATCCCAAAGGGTGAAAATGAACAGCTCAAATCGTTCTTCAAAAACAACTCTTTTAAAAATTCAGAAACCTGCAATCGTTAGAAAATTAGGATGAAAGAATATCTTTGAGAAAAAAAAATAAAGTTAAATAAAACTAGTGAGGAAAATCAAGAGTTAAAGAAGGTGTATGTGCACACAGGAAGAAAGCGGTCAGATCTGCTCCTAACAAAGGGGGACTAACAGATGTTCTAGAAGAGCAAGCTAGGGGCAAAAAATTATCAAAAGCAATACAGTGATGTGGGACATTTTAAATGGCTTGTTCTATTAATCATTTTTATTTTTCACTTTAGCACTTTGCCTCTACCTTGCATGCTCTATAGACTTCAGATAATGGTGGAGTTTAGCAGCATGGAAGTTATACTAAATAATGCATCCCATTGGGTTTACCTATATTAAAGAGGTGATATGTCATATTGTGGTAACATAACTTCAATTTATAAGTTGGTATAAAAACATTCGTCAGGCTACAGATGAATTTTATTCATTATTCATTATTCAGTGGGAATGAAACACCTTCAGAAATGTAACATACTAGCTCAGTGACTCACTCACATTTTTGTCTGTTGAAAATAAAGAATATTGCTAGTATTGAAAAATCATGCAAATGGTACTCAACAAAACATTATTTTCAATTTTTAGAGATAACTTTATTCAAATATTATTGTTTACACTATTATCATTTTATTATTAAAATATTTATTTATCTTATTCAAATATTTCACAACAAGGTATAAGTGGGTTATCTGTGTAGCATCTTTATTTCAGATTGAGATATTTTAATAGTTTTGGCATGTTTGTTTTCTTAGGCTGTGATACATCTTTATTATAAGATTCATAATTGTAATAAAGAGAAAGGATATAAGCTCTATGTAAAAGTGAACACCTGACTGTGATCTAGGTTACTAAACAATATGCAAATATTATCTCCATTCTATTTTTTTTTAGGAAGCACAAATCATATTTTGGTGTTTTACAAAACATTTTTTCTTGAAGATATAAAGCATCATAAACTAGAAATAGGTTAACATCTATTTAAACTCTTCAGTGCTGAATGCTTGCACACATAGCATATAATTTGAATTTTCATTGATTTGTGTGATGAGTTTTACAGAGTAGGAAAACCACTTCAGAGGCATGTTCAGAAAACCCTGGGGGAACTCTCCTCAGGAAGCCTGACGACTACACAATGATTTTATCATGGCCAGTGGTTTGCATTTGCATTCGTGCGCTGGGAATAAGTTTTGACTGTATCTACTGATCACATTTTAATTCATAAGTTTATTTTACTTTTTTAATTCATTGGGAGTGTCAAGTAACATGTTTTGATCATATCTACCTCCCTTCCACCATTTCTTTGCAGATCCACTCCCCCTTTTCCAACCACCTAACTTTGTGATTTTTATTTTTAAACCCTTAAAGACCAATTTGTACAGTACCAATATTCTAGGGTATATAGTCTTTTACTGAACCACAGTCAACTTCTCAGGAGCTACACTCTTAGAGAACATGGTCTTTCCCTCTCTCAGCAGCTGTCTCCATCCATTCTGGCATTAAAACTGTTATGACTTAAGTATTGGGACTGCATAGAACTAAAATTTTTTGTACAGTAAAGGGAACCATCCCTCGTGTAAAAAAAGATCATAACAGGAAGGGAGAATTCTTTAGCAGACATGTGTATTTGTGTTTTTAAACATCTTTCAATACCAAAATTTGAGTTCTAAGAAGGAAACAACAAGTTCTATTCAAGCCACCAGATAGTAACCTAAGCTGTAACAAAACTAATACCGTGGCACACCAAAGCACTTTGATACGCAGTTGATGAATAGTTATTGGAAGTGAGAGTATACACAATTCAGAATCAATCAAGCACTTAATGTTGACTTATCTATGAGAGAGCTGTTGTACCAAGATTAATAAGTGTAATCACAAGGTCGAGTCAGGCTTTCTTTGTGGACATAATGATTGCTTATAAGCAGAATTTCCAAAAATTTGAATAAATAAATTTAATTTTAAAAATGTCTGATAGTCTAGGCTAAAGTGGACTAGAAAGCTGAAAGAATTCATTAGTAAATTTTTCTTCTTACATATACTGCTTTGAAGTTCACGTTAAGTGTTATATCTCCTTTGGCTGCATTCTCTGATGACCAAACCAACATGTTGTAATTACTCTCTTTCTTGAGAGATGGATGCATTTATCACCTTAAAGATGATGCATGGATACCTTTCTCTAAAGTCATATTTCTTTTGTAATGCCAGGGCATAGATATGTAATCTTTCAAAGACTAACAATTTCATTTTGTGGCAGAAGAGAGGAGAGAAAAAACTGAGATGAGTTAAAGAATCTTACTAAAATGAAAAAAAAAATCGATCTTGAAACAGCTCACTGAGCTTTTTTTTTATTTTATTACTTTAAAAAATACCAATCCAAATTCCCACTTTCTCCCCTGCTTCCACTCTCCTCCCACTCCCTCCACACACCCTCCCCCACGCCCCTCTAATCTTTTTTTTTTTTTTTTTTAACAGTTCCAGGTATTTCTTTTTAATCACTTTATAACGATTTTATAAATGATGATAAAACTGATAAGAACTTCAACTTATGATGATGCTCTACAAATAAATTTATTTATTTTGCCTTTTCTTGTCCATTAGTTTTTTTTTTTTTTAAATTTTTTTATTGATAAAAGGAGGATAAAGAAAAGAAAAAAAAAACAAATTTCCACCTCCTCCCACCAGCCTCCCATTTCCCTCCCCCTCCTCCCACTCTTCTCCCCCTCCTCCCACTCTTCTCCCCCTCCTCCCACCCCTCTCCCCTTCCCCCCACTCCTCTCCCCCTCCCTTTCCAGTCCAAAGAGCTGTCAGGGTTCCCTGCCCTGTGGTACGTCCTAGGTCCTCCCCCCTCCATCCATATCTAGGAAGGTGAGCATCCAGACTGGCTAGGCTCCCACCAAGCCAGCACATTGCATAGGATCAAAACCGCGTGTCATTGTCCTTGGCGTCTCATCAGCCCTCATTGTTCGCCATGTTCCGAGAGTCCAGTTTTATCCCATGCTTTTTCTGGTAACAGTCCAGCTGGCCTTGGTGAGCTCCCAGTAGATCATCTCCACTGTCTCAGTGGGTGGGTGCACTCCTCGTGGTCCCGACATCTTTGCTCATGTTCTCACTCCTTCTGCTCCTCATTGGGACCTTGGGAGCTCAGTCCAGTGCTCCAGTGTGGGTCTCTGTCTCTATCTCCATCCATCGCCAGATGCAAGTTCTAGGATGATATGCAATATATTCGTCAGTATTGCTCTAGGGTAGGGTCATTTCAGGTTCCCTATCCTCAGCTGCCCAGGGAACTAACTGGGGACCTCAGCTTGGGCACCTGGGAGCCCCTCAAGGGTCAAGTCTCCTGCCCACCCTAAAGTGGGTCCCTTAACTAAGAATTGTGGTTCCGTGCTCCCCTATCCAACCTTCCTTTATCCCGATCCTCCTGTTTCCCCAAGTACACCCTCCTTCCCTTCTACCTTTTCTCTCCCCATCTCCCCTAACCCCCATCCCACCCCACCCCCAAGATCCCACTTTTCCCCCCGGCAATTTTGTCTATTTCCCTTATCCAAGAGGATAACTATATGTTTTTCCTTGGGTTCACCTTCTTACTTAGCTTCTTTAGATTCGCCTATTGTAGACTCCGTGAACCCTATTTATGGCTAGAAACCAATTATGAGTGAGTACATCCCATGTTCGTCTTTTTGGGCCTGGGATACCTCACTCAGGATAGTGTTTTCTATTTCCATCCATTTGCATGCAAAATTCGAGAAGTCATTGTTTTTTACCGCAGCGTAGTACTCTAGTGTGTATATATTCCATACTTTCTTCATCCATTCTTCCATTGAAGGGCATCTAGGTTGTTTCCAGGTTCTGGCTATTACAAATAATACTGCTATGAACATAGTTGAACAAATGCTTTTGACATGTGATAGAGCATCTCTTGGGTAAATTCCCAAGAGTGGTATTGCTGGGTCCAGGGGTAGGTTGATCCCGAATTTCCGGAGAAACCGAAACACTGACTTCCACAGTGGTTGCACAAGATTGCATTCCCACCAGCAATGGATGAGGGTACCCCTTCCTCCACAGCCTCTCCAGCAAAGGCTATCCTTGGTGTTTTTGACTTTAGCCAATCTTACAGGTGTAAGATGATATCTCAAAGTTGTTTTGATTTGCATTTCCCTGATCGCTAAGGAGGTTGAGCATGACCTTAAGTGTCTTTTGGTCATTTGAACTTCTTCTGTTGAGAATTCTCTGTTCAGTTCAGCGCCCCATTTTTTAATTGGGTTAATTAGCATTTTAAAGTCTAGTTTCTTGAGTTCTCTATATATTTTGGAGATCAGACCTTTGTCTGTTGCGGGGTTGGTGAAGATCTTCTCCCAGTCAGTAGGTTGCCTTTGTGTCTTAGTGACAGTGTCCTTTGCTTTACAGAAGCTTCTCAGTTTTAGTAGGTCCCATTTATTCAATGTTGCCCTTAATGTCTGTGCTTCTGGGGTTATACCTAAGAAGCGATCGCCTGTGCCCATCTGTTGTAGGGTATTGCCCACTTTCTCTTCTATCAGATTCAGTGTTTTCGGGCTGATATTGAGGTCTTTAATCCATTTGGACTTGAGTTTTGTGCACGGTGATAGATATGGGTCTATTTTCATTCTTCTACAGGTTGACATCCAGTTGTGCCAGCACCATTTGTTGAAGATGCTTTCTTTCTTCCAATGTAAACTTTTAGCTCCTTTATCGAAAATGAGGTGTTCATAGGTTTGTGGGATAAAGTCCGGGTCTTCTATACGATTCCATTGGTCGACTTCTCTGTTTTTATGCCAGTACCACCCTGTTTTCATTACTGTAGCTCGGTAATAGAGTTTGAAGTCAGGGATGGTAATGCCTCCAGAAGATCCTTTATTGTATAGGATTGTTTTGGCTATCCTGGGTTTTTTGTTTTTCCATATAAAGTTGATTATTGTCCTCTCCAGATCTGTGAAGAATTTTGATGGGATCTTGATGGGGATTGCATTGAATCTATAAATTGCCTTTGGTAGAATTGCCATTTTTACTATGTTGATCCTCCCAATCCAAGAGCAAGGGATGTCCATCCATTTTTTGGTATCCTCTTCAATTTCTTTCTTCAATGCCTTAAAGTTCTTGTCAAATAGATCTTTCACTTCCTTGGTTAGATTTACCCCAAGATATTTTATGCTGTTTGTGGCTATCGTGAATGGAGAAGCTTCTCTGATTTCCCTCTCTGCTTCCCTATCCTTTGAGTATAGGAGGGCGACTGATTTTTTGGAGTTGATCTTGTATCCTGCCACATTACTAAAGCTGTTTATCAGCTGTAAAAGTTCTTTGGTGGAATTTTGGGGGTCGCTTATGTACACTATCATATCATCTGCGAATAACGAAAGTTTAACTTCTTCATTTCCAATTCGAATCCCCTTGATCCCATTATGCTGTCTTATTGCTATTGCTAGAACTTCCAGCACTATATTGAAGAGGTATGGCGAAAGTGGGCAGCCTTGTCGCGTTCCTGAGTTAAGCGGGATGGCTTTGAGTTTCTCTCCATTTAATTTGATGTTAGCTGTCGGCTTGCTGTATATAGCTTTTATTATATTTAGGTATGACCCTTGTATCCCTAATCTCTCCAAGACTTTTAACATAAATGGATGTTGAATTTTGTCAAATGCTTTTTCAGCATCTAATGAAATGATCATATGGTTTTTTTCTTTCAGTTTATTTATATGATGGATTACATTGATAGATTTTCGTATGTTGAACCAGCCCTGCATCTCAGGAATGAAGCCTACTTGATCATAATGGATAATTTTTCGGATGTGTTCTTGGATTCGGTTTGCCAGTATTTTGTTGAGGATTTTTGCGTCGATATTCATGAGTGAGATCGGCCTGTAATTCTCTTTCCTGGTTGAGTCTTTGTGTGGTTTTGGTATCAGAGTAACTGTAGCTTCATAAAAGGAATTTGGTAATGACCCTTCTGTTTCTATATTGTGGAATACATTGAGGAGTATAGGTATTAGGTCTTCTTGGAAGTTCTGGTAGAATTCCGCATTGAAACCATCTGGCCCTGGGCTTTTTTTGGTAGGGAGGTTTTTGATAACAGCTTCTAGTTCTTCGCGACTGACAGGTCTGTTTAGCTTGTTCACCTGGTCCTGATTTAATTTTGGTAAATCGTATTTATCTAAGAAAGTGTCCATTTCTTTTACATTTTCCAGTTTAGTGGCATACAAGCTTTTGTAGTAAGATCTAATGACTCTCTGAATTTCCTCTGTGTTTGTGGTTATGTCCCCCTTTTCATTTCTGATCTTATTAATTTGCAAATTTTCTCTCTGCCGTTTTATTAGTTTGGATAGGGGTTTGTCAATCTTGTTGATTTTTTCCAGGAACCAGCTTCTTGATTCATTGATTCTTTGGATTGTTTTTTGTGTTTCTATTTTGTTGATTTCAGCCCTCAGTTTGATTATTTCCAGTCTTCTACTCCTCCTAGTTGAGTCTGCTTCTTTTTTTTCTAGAGCTTTCAGGTGGGCTGTTAAGTCTCCAATATGTGCTTTCTCTGTTTTCTTTAAGTGGGCACTTAGTGCTATGAACTTTCCTCTCAGGACTGCTTTCATAGTGTCCCATAAGTTCGAGTATGTTGTTTCTTTATTTTCATTGAATTCAAGGAAGACTTTAATTTCTTTCTTTATTTCCTCCTTAATCCAGGTATGGTTCAGTAGTTGACTGTTCAGTTTCCATGAGTTTGTAGGCTTTCTGGGGGTAGCATTGTTGTTGAATTCTAACTTTAATCCATGGTGGTCTGATAAGACACAGGTGGTTAGTAATATTTTTTTGTAGCTGTGTAAGTTAGCTTTGTTACCAAGTATGTGGTCAATTTTCGAGAAGGTTCCATGAGCTGCAGAGAAAAAGGTATATTCTTTCCTATTTGGGTGGAATATTCTATAGATGTCTGTTAAGTCCATTTGCTTCATTACCTCCATTAATTCTCTAATTTCTCTGTTAGGTTTCTGTCTGATTGACCTGTCCATTGGTGAAAGAGGAGTGTTGAAGTCTCCTACTATTAGTGTGTGCGGTTTGATGGCTGCCTTGAATTTTAGCAATGTTTCTTTTACATACGTGGGTGCTTTTATATTAGGGGCATAGATATTCAGTATTGAGATTTCTTCCTGATGAATTTTTCCTGTTATGAGTATAAAATGTCCCTCTCCATCTCTTTTGATTGATTTAGGTTTGAAGTCAACTTTGTTAGAAATTAGTATGGCCACACCTGCTTGTTTCTTAGGTCCATTTGCTTGATAAGCCTTTTCCCAGCCCTTTACTCTGAGTAGGTGCCTGTCTTTGTGGTTGAGGTGTGTTTCTTGTAGACAGCAGAATGTTGGATCCTGTTTTCGTATCCAGTCTCTTAGCCTGTGCCTTTTTATAGGTGAGTTGAGTCCATTGACATTAAGTGATATTAATGACCAGTGGTTGTTAACTCCGGTCACTTTTTAAGTAGTAGGGTTTGTGTGTTTCCCTTCTTTGAGTTGCGCTGGTGAAGGGTCTCTAGATGTCTGAGTTATTGAGGTCTTTGTTGGACTCCTTGGTTAGTGATTTTCCTTCTATTATTTTCTGTAAGGCTGGATTTGTGGCTACGTATTGCTTAAATTTGTTTTTATCCTGGAAAATTTTGTTTTCTCCATTTATGGTGAACGAAAGCTTGGCTGGATATAGTAGTCTGGGCTTGCATCCATGGTCTCTTAGTTTTTGCAGTACATCTATCCAGGACCTTCTGGCTTTCATGGTTTCCATAGAGAAGTCAGGTGTAAGTCTGATAGGTTTACCTTTATAAGTAAGTTGGCCTTTTTCCTTTGCGGCTCTTAATATTCTTTAAGAGAGAGCAAAGCACCCTGCCCTGTGGAAAGTTCAAGGCCCTCCCCACTAGGTCCAGGTTGAGCCGGTATACATCCAAAGAGAATAGGATCCCCCAAAGCCAGTACATGCAGTAGAGACAAATCCCAGTGCCATTGTCAGTGGCCCCTCAGTCTGCCCCAACTGTCAACCACATTCAAAGGGACTATCTTGATGCCATACTCGTTCACTCCTAGGCCAGTTGGAGATGGTGAGCTCCTATTAGCTCAGGCACATTGTCTCAGTGGGTGAATGCATCATGGTCTTGACTTCCTTCCTCATACTCTCCTTTCTTCCACTCTTCAACTGGACCTTGGGAGCTTAGTCTAGTGCTCCGATGTGGGTCTCTGTCTGTTTCCCTCTGTTGTTGGATGAAGGTATGGTGATATTTAAGATAATCAACAGTCTGACTACAGGGCAAGGCCAGTTCAGGCACCCTCTCCTCTATTGCTTAGGGTCTTAGCTGGGGTCATCCTGTGGATTCCTGGGAATTTTTTTAGAGCCAGGTTTCTTGCTAGCCCCATAATGGCTCCCTCAATCAAAATAACTCTATCCTTGCTATCTTATCTGTCCTTCCTCCATCTCGACTATAACATTCCCTCAACTTCTTCCCAACCCTCCACTTCTGCCCTCCTCTTCCCCTGCTCTCCTTCCTTTTACCCACCCCCACCCTCATGCTCCCCAATTTTGTCAGGCGATCTTTTCTGCTTTCAATTTCCAGGTGGATCTATATATGTTTTTCTTTGGGTTCACTTTATTACTTAGCTTCTCTAGGATCATAAACTATAGGCCCAATGTCCTTTGTTTATGGCTAGTATCCACTAATGTGTGAGTACTTACCATATTCATATTTTTGGGTCTGGGTTATCTCACTCAGGATAGTGTTTTCTAATTCTATCCATTTGTATGCAAAATTCAATGTCATTGTTTTTATCACTGAGTACTACCCTAATATGTAGATTGCCACACTTTCTTTATCCATTCTTCTGTTGAGGGGCACAAAATATGAGCAATGAAAGCAACAATAATCTTGGAATATGAATACCTGTTTACAAACTGAATTTATATGCTGAGACTACTTAAAAATTTCTTCTTTTTCCGTTTCTGTTCAAACACTTTCCCTCTTACTTTTGTGCAGTTTGTCCTTTTTGCAAGCCTTTTCTCTAATTTCATCTTCCAACATTTTGAATTTTTAATTGCTTATAATAGTATTTATTCAGTATTTTCCCAAGTTATTTAAAAATCCTTTTAATATTTACATGAAATATTAAATAATTAAGATTTGATCAGCTGTGTCTAATCTGTTCTGAATTAAATAATTTTAAAATGACTTGCTAAGTATTGTGTTTTATACTGTTTTATAATACGAACACTTGACAGACTGAGGCAGGAGTGCCTTGAGTCTGAGTCCAGCTTGAGTTAAAATTAGTTAAAGACCAGACTAGGCTAGAATGAGACCCTATCTCAAATAAAAAATAAACAGCAAATAGAAATATTTAATAAATCCTGGATAAACTTTATTTAGTGTACACTTAATAATATCTCAGTTACTTAGCTATCACCTGTGTAATTGATTTTATTCTAATTATTTCATTTAAAAAAAATAAGTTTTAAAGATAAATAAAACATGCAATATTAGTGGTGGCACATGCCTTTAATCCCAGCACTCAGGAGGCAGGCAGGCAGATATCTGTATGTTCAAGGCCAGCCTGATCTACAGAGCGAGCCCCACAGGACAGGCTCCAAAGCTACACAGAGAAACCCTGTCTTGAAAAACAAAAACAAACAAAAATGTTAAATTCTTCACAGAATATATAAAACAATTTGTATTTTCTCCTTAGACAGTGTTGAGGAAACAGCTAATGAAAGCAAATGTTACAATTTCTAATAAAATTTTTATTTATTTATTTTTATTTTTTATTTTTTGTTGTTTTTCGAGACAGGGTTTCTCTGTGGCTTTGGAGCCTGTCCTGGAACTAGGTCTTGTAGATCAGGCTGGTCTCGAACTCACAGAGATCCGCCTGCCTCTGCCTCCCAAGTGCTGTGATTAAAGGCGTGCGCCACCACCACCCGGCTCTAATGAAATTTTTCATGTAGCAAATATATAGCATACAATTTCACTATTTCTTAATTTTGAAAAGATTTACTTTTATTTAGGGGTGTGTGTGTGTGTGTGTGTGTGTGTGTGTGTGTGTGTGTGTGTGATTTGTACCACATGTGGGTAGACAACCATGGAGGCCAGAGTGGTCATATGGCGATACAGGTGGTTCTGAGCTATCTGAAGTGGTTTTCAGAAACCAAACTCTGGTCCTCAGGCAGAGTATGACCTGCTCTTAGCTGCCAAGCCATCTCTCCAGATCCACTTTCCCTTAATTTTAAATAAGTTAATAACTTCAAAGAGAAATTATTTTTCTATAGAAAGTTGTTTTCTTGTGCTTGAAGAAAATGTAGAATTAATGATTAGGATGATTTTGCTTCAGTTCACAATGTTAAGAAACTATCTCTTATTATCTAAAGACTAGGTAAGATTTTCAATATATTTCTTATTACACTCAGATTCAACTAGCCTAAAGCATGACTTGGTTCTGCGTTCTTTATTATTGTAACTTTGTGTTCATTAATCAGCTAATATAAAAACAGTATTTATGCCTGTTGCATGTATGTATTTATAACACTTTTAAAAGTCGTCTTGTGTAATAGTTTACACAATGATAACGATATTCACAAAAGATTGTGAGGCATGAAACTTTAAACATGAGGGTGTTTTGGTCACATTTCTTTTTTTTCACATTTCTTTATAAATGAAAAGGAGTACAATAAAATTATTTAAAAAAAGGAAAAAAATTAGAGAAATGAGAACATAGATGGCTATAACAACAACAGCAACAAAAAACAGTACTCCAAGAGATTCCCTTAAAAATCTGCAAAAGTCTGTGAGTTAAGCTATAAAAGAAGAAAATGTATGAAATGGTTTCTTTCCTTATACTCTGTACTTGGTCAGTATAATGCCCCCCGTTCTGTGTCGGCCATTAAGGTTGAAAAAGCACACTGACTGCCTTCAAACAGCTTACAGTGCAGAAAGTTGAAGCCTTATGCAGAGTAGTTGAGAGTCTTGTGAGAATCATAAATTACTTTCTCTGAACAAGGCCAGCAGAGCACCTGATCTACCTGGGAGAATCATGTCCTTCTCTGGTATGAGGATGTGCTTTTGTGTAGAGAAAATTGGAAATCCTTATACAAAGGAAACATCACGTAATGACCCCAGGAAGGTGAGAGAGCTCTGTGTTTGGAAGGAAGCTTTAAGTTTGCAATTCTCAATAGGTACAACAGTAGCTAAAGCTTGAGGAACAGCTGCATTGTAATAGTAGCACATGGGAGAATGGTTTAGGCGAGGGGGTGGCACGAATAGAGTTCTTTGTTGTAAACATCACCCTGGTGTTCAGGAAGAAAGAAAGAAGCTGAAACACACCTTTGTAGCAGACCCTACCAAACAATAATAAAGGCAAGCCCGGAAGAAGGACCTGAGGGGATGTTATCCCAATGTGCCACTCCAAGCACTGATGTGACTGGTTCCGTTAACCAGATAATAGTGCAAAAACAAACTAGAGAACTCAAACATGTAAAATATGCTGAATCTGACATAAAAACGAGAGTAGCTGGGACCAAAATATCATTCATTCTTACAAGGATCAAAGCTGCTACTTTAAAAAGAAATTATATCATGGATTTGTGGATAGTCAGTTGCAGTTACACAGATTAAAAATTAAGACAGATATTTGCAAATGAAAATAATTAGCCAATTTAAGATATAACACAAGGCTTGATACATGTTAATTACCCAAAGGGCTTCAGTTGTTATTCTAAAACAAAACAGCAGGCTCCTTTTTTTTTTCGTTTTTGTATTGGTAAGGATATAGATGATAGGTAGATAGATTATAGCTAGTTATTAGATAGACAGACAAACAGGCAGACAGGCAGAGATGATAGATATAGATAGATAGATAGATAGATAGATAGATAGATAGATAGATAGATAGATAGATAGATGGTAGATAGATAGATGATAGATAGATAGATACATAGATACATATATACATACATACATATTTACACGCATACATAGATGATAAATAGATATAGATGAAAACTTAATTATTTTCACTTTGTGAATCTCACTCTGCATAAATACATTATTAAGGTTATGTGTGACTGAGTTCATTTTCCTTTTAATTCGTTTAGCTATATACTGAGTGAATTTTTGGACTTTGGAAATGTATCTATGTGAATAAATTCAAACAACTCTAGCATTTTTTTCAAGAGATGTACTCATATAGACAGATACACATTTTCATGTTCACGAATATTTCTGTATTGATTTAGAATAAGAGACCTAATGGAGGATTATTCACTATGATGAAACTGCAGATGAGTGTATGTCTGGGGGTGTGTATTAAAATGGCACCAAATGGGGTTAAGAAAATGAGTAATTCTCAGGAACAACTCAAGACAAAAACAGCTGATAATCAATTAATATGGACACAGGCCAAAGGCAAACGTGTTAGCTGTATGCAAAATTCAAGCATCTAGAGGCCAATATTAACTCAGCTGTGGAGACATTTATTAAACTGAGGAAGTGTCCGTGATAATGCTTAGGAGAAAATAATTATATTTTAGCCAAAAACATGCTGTGTTGATTTTAATAGGTACATATCAAGGAAGCCAGTAGCATAAACCCATTGCTAAAATTTGAAAGTAACTTTCCATAAATATGAAATACTGATTTCCAAATTACCATGTACTGGGTGACAGACTCCCCAGTCTAAATAGAACCTTTTTTCTGTCTGCAGATACTAGTGTTTACTGTGTCCGGACTACCTTGGCTGCACCGCACAATTTAACTTTCAAAAGATAGTCATTGTGCCTTTCCTCTCTTCACCCATTAAACCCATGTTCCATTCTCTGACAGCTGTTTTTGTCATTTATGTTAACAGCAGATGGAGAAAATGCAAAAACATGTCAGTTTTATGGCCATGTATAATCAGCATCTGGGCTGTATGTTACAGGCACAGTCAATCGAAATTCTTATCTTACTTAGTATTGTAAAAATCTTTTGTAGTTTCTAAGGCAATAAAGAAAAAGCTAAACATTAATCAGTATGATTACAGATCTTATCATCAGCATTTTTCAGTTTTGATGTGAATTATATACATGTGTTTATTATAGTATCAGAATTAGCTGAAAATGTATTATGAATTGACTCTTAAATATTATTTCATCATATATTAATTTCACACTAGAGATCATATCAGGTGGCAGATATATTGTTTCAAATAATGTGTGTTGATGACCGTGATTTTCAGATAATTTATTGTATAATATATATGTGTAAATGTCATATCTTTATTCATATACCTTAGTGCAAGAAAATACAATATATTTTATTTAAACTGCACTTCTTACCAAGTTACTATTTTTCATCATTTTGCAAAAAGAAGCTAAAACACAAAGAATGAAGAGCCCATAAAGCTGATGCTGGTAGACTCAGATTTAGCCAGCTCTGTGTCAGTACAAAGTTCACACTTTGTCAACAAAGAATGAGTATTTTCAGTCTTGAATATTATATATTATAAACGACATAATAACTGATTATATAGGACTTTTTAATATTTCTCATGGATGTTATTTTGTGTTGTTTTAAAAATAATTCTACTTGGAAAAACATTGAGAGGGATAAGACATGAATGTTAAACTAAACTAATTTGTCTAATATCTCATAAATATATGAATAACTCGTTTGGCAATTTCTTAAACACTATATCATGGTGGGTTTTTTAAACTTTGTGTGTCTAAGATCGACGCCGTCATAACCACTGCCGTGTATTTTACGTGGCAGAGCTGCAGATCAGCAGGGACTCTGTGGTGACACATTCTGAAATCGCAGCTAAACCTACACACAGTTCCCATGCTCGGTGGTCTCCAGTTTCTCAGCACAGTCTTCCTGTTTGTCTAATTTTTGAAACAAACCCTGAAGTTCCTGTGATCAATTGCTGTTAGGAAGCACAAACCTGCAGAGATTCAAGGCATAAATAGAAAGAAAAATGCAAGAAAGGTCGTTATTGGCCAAATCTCCTTGTGAGGATTTGGGACTCATCCCCACTCAATACAATTAAATATTTCATCTCACTGAGCAGAAAACTAAAATATCCTTCTAATTTTAAGGAAGTGGTAATATCCATATTTTTCATTACATATATTATGTAGAATAATACAGTGTCGTGTATAAATATATAAAATAAACATTTACATCTGGATATCTGTCTATTTGTATATAATACAATTATAAAATCTTGTAGATTTGGCCACATAGATCCTATGGAATAAATTGGTCCGGGCAGCTTTACATGAAATGCTTCATCCTAGTGGTATGCAGGCCACAGAATTTCTCCCCTGTTCACTTTGTTTAATTTGTTTTTATTTTCTAAAAGAGACACAGCATAATCTCTGAAGGACTGACATTCGGAAAGCTCTTAATTATGATATGTATTGTCCTAATCATGCAAATATGTCGTACCTATTACCCTATCTGTTTCCATAATCTTGAAATGTTTCTAATTAGATTCTTCATGGAACAATGGACTCAAATGTGCACTCTTTGAAACGCAGCAGATTCAATGCTAATAAGCAGAGATCAGAAGCTAACAGAGTTAAGAAATGTAAATACAGCCTGCCGTTTTCGTAACCTGAAAATGCTGATGTTTTCTTTCTTATTCATATCGTCTGGTCAAATGCTTTCTTCTCCTTCTCATGGGATGACCATTAGAGGTGAACGTTGTTTAGTTCGTAAAATTCATTCTAAGGTTCCTGTCAAGTAAAATAAATCATTTTCTTCAACAAAGCTAAAAGTTTAACGGAATTCCATAATTGTTCCTTGTCCATTAAGTACGAATTAAGTGAAAAACGAGACATTATAAAGTACATTTGGTGTCTGTTCTGGTAGTATGTCTTCTCCAGTGAGAATCATTTTTTCCTTTTGGTGGAGGAATGCAATCATGTTGATCCTAAACGGACTGTTGTAATAAAACAACAACAACAACAAAACAATTAGCTGCTAAGTGTAAATAGCCGCCCAAGCTTTTTCAAAGACCCGTTTTACCTACATTAAAAATAAGCAAGTAAGAAAAGCCAGCAGGTCCACCTAGCATGCTATTCTTCAGTGTTCTGTCCTCTGAGTTTTAAATGAAGCCGTTTTCAATGTGAAATTTAAATCATGGTGCATCACAATAATGAACAAAACAGATACTATCATTAGTTACATGTGAGGCATTGCAACTTATCTAACTATCTAATATAATTTTATAATTATAATTATCTAACATACTTTCACCCTGTGTTCACTGTTTTATAACTTTAATAGTATTTATTAGTCCATTTCTAAAAAGATTTGTTATTCATACTTGTGATTGACTTAAATATGAATATTTTCAACAGAATTGAATATAGATTAAATATAACTTACCATAATAACAGGCATTGGTGGTCAACAGAGGTGGCAGAGAAGTTAAGAATACTTGCTGTATAATGATGAATTTGTGAGATCAAGTCATAGAATGCATTTAGCTAGAGGCGTGTCCTGCAAATGCCCATAATTACTTCACAGGGAATCCAGCACTCTCTTATGACCGAATGTGCACAAGCATAAACATCTGCGTATACCCATGTGCATATAGTTATGCAGACAAGTGCACACTTTTAAGAGAAATAATAATTTTGAACACAAATATTAAAATATACTTAGTTGCCACTAGAATAATTAGAAATTATAGTTTGCTAGGTACTGAAACTTTGAGTCCACAAATAAATATGAATCTTTCCATGGAATACCGTAAGTCCCCTTAAAGAATAGAATTAGTCTGGTTAAATTTATGGGTTCAGAATACTTTTCATCACTATGCAACCCCAAGCAGCACCATTTGTAAATATCTATAAAGAGTGAATCATTGAATGATGTTCTTGATTCCTTTATATTATTTTCAACAGTCTCACATAGTATTATAAAAAGTTAAATGAACAAATTTTTCATTGTGTTGAAACAACTCAAAAACATTCCTACTTTTTATAATCATTATGTTACAATGATCCAGTGATTAACTGATATGTAAAGTTTCCTTGACATAGACAGATTATTTGAATAATAATAGTTTAAGAATGACTTGAAATTGGAACGAACATGATCTTTAAAGCATCATTGCCAAATGACTATTAGAGCAAAATAACTTTGTCTTGGCTATATTTAGAGCCTGTGAAAAAATATGTCTCCTAAGACCTAGACAAATAATTTAAATGCTAAACTGTGTGTGTATGTGTGTGTACACTCAGTGAGCACTAAGCCTTCTCCCCTGGTCTCAAATCCATATATATTACTTTGATGGTTTCCTGTCTTCTGAGATAAATATGCTTCTGAAATCCAACAACCTGATAAGGAGAAAATATGCAATATTCAAACACAAAATAAAATGCATTTATATGCATTTTCCATATACCTGCATACATATGTGTACCTATAGAGACACAGGTATGCACGTATATGTTTATGAACGTGTATATGCTTATCATATATAAGAACATATATACACTTCTTACACATATATGTGTTGAGTACACATATGTATATATATTTTTAAATCTAGATAGCAAAATAGTATTTATTCCATTTAGTTTAATATAAGACTTTAATATATACGAATTTCCTGAAACTTGTAGGAAGGTAAAATACAGAAGAAAAAATTTCTACTTAGGTTCCAGTCTACGAAAGCTAAAATTAAATGATAAAAAGCCAATTTAAAATGATAAAGTATGAGGCACATCTAGCAGAAGCTGAAATTATGATGACCGTGAAGTGGCTTTTGGAGTTATTCCCTAAACAAAGGAAAAATATTTTTCCCTCTGGATGCTTCAGTCTTTCACCAGCAACTCTCAGTGTCAAAATCCTCCCACAGTGGTTCACTGGAGTCAGATCTCCAGGATCCAGAGCAGAACTGAAAAGAAAGGCTGTGAAATGACTCTCAGGTGCTGATATGGGAAAGAAAAAGGTTGCGTGACATTGTTATTTTGTTGAACAAAAATATTTACTAAGAGACTTCGTGAAACCTCCCCCTTTGTGTGTTCAATGACTGGGTATATATTTCTTATTTTTCCCTAATAACAGAATCTTAGAGTAGATGGTATGTGAGAATTGAACTTTACTCTGATTTTTATCATATCATAAAAATATTCCACCTATGTTTGACTGCACTTTTCTGAGATGATTTTTACCGTAGTGGTCACTGATTTACATTGTTTACTGAAGATTTCTCCATCATTTATAGATTTATAATTCAACACTGTACCTCATACATGGCTCCAAAATTAATTTTGTGAGTGGATCAGTTTCTTCAACTGACAGTGTGCTTTCTTTAAAGGGTAAAGTATCTATAAAATTTGATATAGAGCAGTAATTTCATTTTCGAACTTAAAATTATCATTAGAATGTATTATACATCTAAATACAAGACTTTTGCATATTTAATTTGCTCATAGTTTATTACAATACACCTAAATTTGTACCTACAAATGCTTCCTACTCAGTGTAAGGTTCCTGCCCAACCCATGACTAGGCAGTACCTGGGTAGTGCTTTCTTTTCATTATTATTCCAATCTTGCTTCGCGTTTAAAGGGCAGCACATTCAACTTCAGTCTGATTTTTAGAGGAAAAGAAGAAAAGATCTCTCATGAAAAGCAGTAACATCCCTTCTTGACGTGAAACTTATGTCTGAATTAAACGTGTCTAGATTTTTACTTTTCCTCCTAAATATTGATTTTTATGATTTTCTTTGCAGACGTTTGGAACAGAACTCCATCAGGGCCATCCCTCCTGGAGCTTTCTCGCCATATAAAAAGCTCAGAAGAATGTGAGTTAATAGTATCATGCAAGATATGTCATTTTGTAAATTGTGTAGGTCAGGGCTGTGTAGAACTAAGCATGGATATTGAAGAGATTGACAGCTTGATGACAGTCTGAGGGCCAGTTGTATAATGGCACTTTAATGGTAGTAGTGAAACCTTATAATTTTTAATGTTCTCTGTAATTTAGTGTACTGATCGCCACAAAAGTGGTCGTGGCATCTTTGGTATGCTACTGTCTAATTAAGACACGCCATCCTTACTAATCACTTAAGCAAATGGATACTAGTTGTTTTGACAGTTGTGTGATTCACCTTTAAGTTTTAGGATCATCTAATATTTTTGTTGAATGTTGTTCATGTCTTCATAGACAATGTGTACGAGTAAATCCTCTTCTCGTGAAGTCAATGTGCCTGGCGACTCCCATGTCATTTAACCTAACCTTTTCTCTGTGTGTAGAGACCTGAGCAATAATCAGATCTCGGAGCTTGCCCCAGATGCCTTCCAGGGACTGCGCTCTCTGAATTCACTGTGAGTAGCCACAGATTTTCCCGAGAGAAACCAAAATTTTCTCCACAGTCAAAAGTTTATAAATTTTCAGATTAAGACAAGAGAAAAATATCCTTTCATTCTTTGATGAGCTGTGAATTCTTAAGTATAGTTGTCTGTGGACTTCATCATCTCACAGAGGCCTGCTGTCTAGCTCTAACAACAGCCAATTTTTAGGCAGATTTTTTTTTAACTTTGTTATTAAAAGAGAATATTTCCATTTGGGGAATGTTTTCCCGGCTGTCATGAGTGAACAGTTTATTTTATTATTATTATTATTTTTATTTTTTATTAAAAATTTCTGCCTCCTCTCCGCCTCCCATTTCCCTCCTCCTCCCCCACTCCTCTCTCCCTTCCTCTCCAGTCCAAAGAGCAGTCAAGATTCCCTGCCCTGTGGGAAGTAAGCACTCTGGCAACTCTAGATTTGTGGTCTCTTAGTCCCTAGCAGATTTTCCCTGAGCACAGTGCTGGTCCTTTTAGGATGAGGAAGGCCAAGTGTTGCTGAGGACAAATAGGCATGGGACCCGTCATTGAATCCTTCCTTCCTCTCAGGAGCATATCCCCGCCCCACCCCCGAATAGCCTCATAATAAGCATTAGTTATAAAGGTCAAGAGGAATTTCAGGAAGATAGCTATCCAGGAGACAGTCTTTAAAAAGTTACTAAAGGTTACCCTTCTTTTATAAAAACTTTTCAGAGTTTATCAAGTAAAATAACCTTTAGCTATTTTATAATTTGGATGTAGAGTCTGGTTAACTTATTTATTATTTGTTTCCTTGAGTATACACTATGGCCATCCTCTCAGTTTCTAGAGTCAGTTCCTCCCTCCTCCGGTGCTGCAGTATTTCTTAATAAGTAGAACAAAATCTATTTCCACAAGTTTCTTTCATATCTCACCCTTTAAGTTCTTTCTAGAAACATCCTCAAGTGTCTATTTATATTAATTTGATTAATGCATCTGTTATGGGGAGGCCGCTTGTTTCCTGGCCACCCAGCAGCTCAGACTCCCAGAATAATCACACAGCAACTATATTATTTAAAACACTGCTTGGCCCATTAGCTCTGGCTTCTAATTGGTTAACTCTTACATGTTAATTTAACCCATCTCCGTTAATCTGTGTGTCACCACATGACTGTGGCTTACTGGCTAAAGTTCTGACATCTATCTCTGGAGGGGCTACATGGCTTCTCCTGAACTCTATCCCCTTTCTCCCAGCATTCAGTTTAGATTTCCCCACCTACTGCTATTCCCTGCACAGACGCAAGACAGTTTCTCTATTAAGCAATGGTATTCACAGCATACAGAGAGGAATCGCACATCATACATCTACTGAAACTGTGAAAATATTTTAAATGATACAATATCAAATACCTCTACAGATTTTTTATTAAAGAACTAAACATAAACAATTTGAAATTGGTATTTACTAAAATATTCCCATGTCTTAGAGAAGACATGATTTGTACAGCAATTTTAAAGGCCATTCTTAGTATGTATAAAATCATTGATTTTTATTAGCATTAACACTTACTAATTTTTGGTATAACATTATACCCCAACTTATTAATTTGTTAGAATATGCATTGTCAGAAAAATATCTTTTAAAAATCATACACTAATGGAATGATTTTATCCTTGGGGACAGAAAACGATTGCATTTTATATTTATTTATGTGCATAGGTGTGCTGTTGTTGTGTGTATGGGTGGAGAACAGAGGACAGCTTATAGGAGTTCCTCCTTTCCTTTTACCTGTGGACCCCTGGGACTGCACTCGTGTCCACGGTTTGTGCAGGCCCCTTTGCTACCTTGGGCCATCTCACTGTCTACTTCATGGTCTTTTGCTTTCCTTACTGTAACAACAACATTACAGGTGACATTTAGAAGTTCCTCTCAGGGTTAGCCTATTAGAATCCTACTGCTCTCTCCTCTCTGTTTCACATCTTTTGGGAGGAAACACACATCCGCTCCTGTTTGAGTGCTTGTGAGTGAAGAAGAGAAAAGAGCTGTGGGTGTAGATTTCCACTTGTTCTCCTCTTCTTTGCCATGGGACACTTCGGGCTGACTAGCCTGGGAGCTACACACCCCTGTCTTGTGCTTCTCATGTCACAGAAGCAGTGGTTCACCCATGCAGCATGGCAGGGGCTTTGTCCCATAGCGCTCTCTCTCCACCTCTCTACAGCTTCATTGCTTTATTTTTATCAACTTATCATTTTGCTCTGATTCAGAAACACCCTTTCATGGTGATAAAGTAGCTGCTAAGCAGAGGAACACAGTGGCAAGCTTACACTTTAAATATTGTAATGTTTTGTATTGAGTCCTAGTTCCACCCCTTCCTAGCTCGTGGCTGATCAAGTTACTAATTCACGTGTGCCTCGGTTATCCTGTCTCTAAAATGGGGAACAGAGTATTCCCTTGCTTTACAGAAGTAGGGAACAAACTTCTGGAGGTAATAGGTATGGTCATACCCGATTCTTCATGACTGAAGATCAGTTTGGATGGTTCAGGATTTTATGTATTCCAGAGAATATCCATGCCCCAAATCCTTAGCCTATGAACACCTTATTTTCATCATTTTAAATCAATATATTGATATCTATCAAAACTCACTAACAGGACTGGAGGATGCCTAGGTGTTTAACAGCTTATACTACACTTGTACAAGACTCCAGATTATCTCTCAGTGCTCATGTCAAATGTAGACCCCAGCACTCTCATGCACACCCCCCTATACACGTATATATTAAAATAAAATATATTATTTTAATTTAACTTTCTGTACTTCTGTGTCTTCATCACTTCATTCCCAATTTCTGTAGTGGCCACAGTATAATGCTCCATTGAGTCTCCTGTAGACTTTTCTTGGACTGCACTTGGTTCTCCTGCCTAGTATTGCATATTTCACTACTGGACTTTCCATGACAATGAAAACCTATCCTCTCCATTTATCCCTTGCTTCCTCCTTGCTCTGATTTCTTAAAATTGTTCACTATTATATTCTCAGTGTACATCATTGTTTTTAATTTATAGGATGAGGTCTTTGGCATCTCCTTTAATGATAATGTCAGCCCATAGTATATCTTTTGCAATAGACAGTACCTTTTCCTGCATTACATAATTTTTTTCTGCTGTAGGAACTTTATCTTTTGCCAACTTTCAGCAAGGCAAAATTCAAACTGACCAACATAGCTCCTGTTGCCCATTTTCCCTCAGTCGAATCCCATATGTTTTAGGTAGATTTGTATTCTTAGCTTTGCTGCTAGTTGCACAAACAAGAACTTCTTTAATGTGCCTGTGTTGTTATAAAGGACCTAAAAAGTCTCCCACCCTATCTAAATAATCATGCTTCTCTGGAGACACTACTCAATGTGTTATTAGTGATATTTGGATTTGATTCAACTTCCTGTTCAGAGGAGATCATTTGTTTTCTAGTTTTGTTTTAATAGTATAATTATTTAATTTATTTAAAAAGCATAGGTGGTGGGAGAAAAGGAATCCACTGTCTTTCAGTGTGTGGCCCCCCGGTGATTTCACCAGGCTCCAGGGGACATCATGCATCTAAAAGTATACAGACAACATAAACTGAACTTGAACAATCTAAAGTTTTTTAAAACAAAAGAAAGGACACAGAGTTGTGTGGGTAGGAAAGGGAGAGCGGGTCTGAGAGGAGTTGTTCAGTGCGGGGGGAGCAAATGTAACCAAAATACATTATACAAAATTCTCAAGGAGCAAAAAAACATTGCCAAAACAAAACAAAAAAAAAAAAAACACAAATTCTTTGACCTCCTTGCATTTTATTTTTTTATGTCTTTTCTTTCCCTCATCTTTATATATCTTATCTTATTTTCTTGAAACTACTTTGGCTTTGGATAATTTTGATCTGTTTTTCTGCTGCTGCCATCTTTACACCATTCTCACTTAAGAACAGTGATTCTGTCTGTTATCCCAGCTCTGTATCGGTAGCTACAGTGGGATCCCTTGCGCTGACAGAAAAGACAGTCCACTCTATGAGTGAGGTCCTGAGTCAGTGAGCCACTGGATCTCAAAAACTAAAGGGTAGAAGTGATTGAGCACACTTAGGTTGGGCTCTGTGCTAAAACTCACATACCCACATGTACATGTGTACACACACACACACACACACAACAACAACAACAACAACCACAACACAGTGTACCCTGGCCTCACACGACTATACATTTGGTAAAGAACTCTCATTCACAGGTATGTAGTATTTGCTGACTGGCTTTGTTTGCAGTTGATAGACCACATACCAAGACCATCTCTCCAGTCTGTTTCCTGTGTCGCTGCATGAGTTCCTCCCTTCACTGCTATTTTCTATTTTCCCTTTTGGTCTGATACTAACAATATTAATTTAGTAATTTGGTGACATGATCCTTTGACAACCCACATGGTACTTTGAAAAAGAATAATTCCGTGATAAACTAACGACCTTTCTCCTAACCAAACCGTTACCTTAGATGCTTCTCCCAAGTGAATAACACGTGAAGTGATTCACACTTTCATCTTTTTTAAAGTGGGACTCTCATGATTTATGAATGCCTTTGTTAATTTTTAAATATCAACGGATTAAAAAAATACGAAAATTTAGTTTTCGAAATTACACTTTGGAATGTTCAATTGATATAAAACCCATTCATCTAGGCCAGATCAGTTGTATGTTTACAAATGGCAGGCATTTATGACTTACGTGTTGAATTTACTTGAAGTGGGTACCATGCTTGCAATCTAGCACACTTGCTGACATGTGCAAGGGCACTTGGCTACTGTTGGATGTTTCAATTCAATTAAATATTGTGAGCTGATGTTGTATTAATCTGTCCAGTTGTATCTCCCCCTGATTTCTTTTATTCTTGGTCTCAAAACATACATTTCCCCTTTTTCGTTTCTTGATGCTCACTTCACCGTCTCTCTGACAATACAGCATTTTTTCTTTGGTTCTTTGATTTTTAAAATAAATTGCTTTATCTCTAATTGATTTGTTTGATTATCTAAAGAAAAGTCTCTATATTCGATATAAGTGCCTTTTTAAGTGTGCTTTAAGTTGTGGCACTGGCATCTGAACAAATGGACTGTCTCCCTGCACTGTGTAACAACTTGATTTATTTATTCTTTGGCGTGTTTTCTTCCTCCTCTGTAATACATCCCACCTCTCGCTGGCATCTCAGAAGGTAAACAGTATTCCCCTCACTCCAGTAATTTTTTTCCCATTGCACCTTCATCTTTCACACACTAGAATCATTCACTGGTGTCAAGAAAATTACTTATTACAAATCATCTATTCAGCCTTTCCTTTGTATACCAAGACACTCATCTATCCTTATCCAGTTCTGAAATTATATTTATTGTAGGCAGTGTGTGAACATGAAAAAGAAGGTGCATTTAAACAGCCTCTAAGAGGCAAAGCCCTTCCTACTTTGGTCGGGAATTTATATGCCTGTATTTCTAAAGAAAATTTATATGATGTTATTAATAAAAATTTTCTGCATTTAAAGTACCTATCATATTATAAAAGTTTCCATATTACTAAATATCTTTTAAATAATAATTTTTAGTCCTATAAAGTGTATATTCACAAGTTATCATTCAGGTTACTTGGGACAGTTATTTGAGTTTAATTTTCCTATGTTTCAAATTGTGCATGGTTAAAGTTTATATTTATATATAATAAATAAAGTTTATATATAATAAATAAAGTTTATATATAAAAAATAAATAAAGTTTATATATATATAAAATAAATAAAGTTTATATATATATATATATATATATATATATATACACATAAATTTTAACCATAATATATGTGTGTGTGTGTGTGTGTGTGTGTGTGTGTGTGTGTGTGTGTGTGTGTGTGTGTGTGTTATCTGGGTTATTTTCTTAACCAAAAATCCTAAGAGTGTCTTATGCTATATCCTTAAAACTTATGTAAATATGTCTATGATTTTTATATAATCAATCAAATGGCCCCTAATAATATAATTTTTAACTTCTACACATTTTTCTTTCACTCCAATTTCTGTAATAGAAATTATTGGGAACCTATTTTTAACACTTACATGATCTTTCAATCACTTCCGTTCGGCTCATTTGCTTTTTACACCACGGTTTCACCCTGCTTGGAAATATATTCCTTCATTATTCTCAGCTAATTTATCATCGTTTCACTTGTCAATCCAGTACCAGAAAGTCACTGTGTACTAACAGATGTGCTAGGTGGCAGATGTCCTGACTTGATTAAGTCAAGGTCCTTTCTCCTTACTATCTTCACTTGATGTGCAATCAGATGTCAGTATCCTCGCGGTTTGTTCTGCTTCATACTTGATGGAGGGGGAAATACACACTTGAAATGTTTTTAATCTTATTCATAATCATTATTCTCTAAGATCTAACGTTCCTCATACATAAGTCTTGTACCTTTTATTTTCTAAGTCCCTGTCCTTATATCTGCTTCTACTTCTACAGCAGTGTTTTGAGCATGAAATCACTCATTTAATGAGCAATAGTTTCTATACTGATTATTTTCTGCATACGTTGTGCTCTGATTGCCTACAAGTTATGTGCATGCATATAAGTAGGGTGTTATCTGTAGAAAACCTTACAGTTTGACAAGGATTGTTTTCAGAAAAAGGTCAAATAAATTGTAAACTGTTTTGTGTTCGTTGAGTCCAAATTATGTACAGTAGGCTTGTATATTATCGATAATCAGATGATTTTTATGTTCTTCAATTTTCATTTGGATGCTATAATATATTAAGTGCTTACTAATCTCCTTAAGTGTGTCTGTGTGTGTGCACGTGTGTGTGCGTGTGTGTACACATATATGAACTAGCTAGGCTTGTATCATTCTAATTGTTTTATCATTGTTTCAGTGTCCTGTATGGAAATAAAATCACAGAACTCCCAAAAAGTTTATTCGAAGGACTATTTTCCTTACAACTACTGTAAGTATTTCATTGCCATGAATTTATAGAACTTAATGTTTTTTTAATATGCCATCTTTTAATTATCTGGAGGCTTTAACCCAAAATAGCCCAACTTAATGTGACAAAAATGATTAATGAAGGAATGCTAAAGTTGATCATAGCTATTTATGTAAAGACAAAACCCTTCAGAACGATCCAAGAATGTTTCTCTCCACAATAAAATGAACGATTGTGTTCTGGCCACCCCACTGTGGAGAGGTTATGTAGTGATACGCATCCCATAAAATACTCAGTTCTGATGTGACCAGCAGCTAGGATGGAGCCAGAGACATGGGATATACTTACAATCCACTCAACACTGTAGATCCAACAGTAAAAATCCTGACTAACTTCTACAAACATAGGCATGGAATACAGTAACATGATGGCAATCTCCCAATTGATTTTTATTGAAATTTCTCCAACTCCCTTTGTTGCATTAAAGCCCACACTGCTTAGATTCTAGCGGCCCCTCTTTTGTATTGAAAAACATCACTTTATTTATATAAACCAGATTTGTTGCTATGTATTATTTATTTATTTATTTATTTATTTTATGATGTATGCAGCATTCTGCTTACATGTGTCCCTGCAGGACAGAAGAGGGCACCAGATGTTATTACAGCAGGTTGTGATCCACAGTGTGGTTGCTGGGAATTGAACTCAAAACCTCTAGACAGTCAATGCTCTCAACCTCTGAGCCATTTCTCTGGCCCCTAGATGCCATATGTTTTAGTACCTGATCATTTGCATGGAAGTTCATTAAACAGAGAGAGTAGAAAGGCAGTGGAAGGGTTGAATTTAGTTTGTAGCCTCCATTACCCAGCAACCTCCTTTGTGGCAGAACCTGCTCTGGAAGCTTTGAATATAAGGATAATCATGATTTGATGCTTTTCCTCGCCTTTCTCACAACCATTCTCTCTCTCACAATTCTTCATTTTAGAATAGTTTTTCTCTTCCAATAGTATTTATTCATTGGTAATTATATGATTAAAAACTTACTAGTAACCCCACAAGCTTCCTAGTGTAACTATTATTCCTTACTTGAGAAACTTATTGTTTAATTATGCCCTAGTATCCTTGTGTTAAACTGTTTTCACCACACTGTAATTTGTATCACATCCAAATTTATATAAGCAAAAAAAGAAAAAGCTGTTAAAAAGAAAAAAGCTTACTGTGTGTATCATTCACCTCCGCTTGGCACTATATCATCTCCTCAATTTATGTACATATTTTAGTGAGTGATGATACATACAGCTTTTGTGCACTGATGATTGAAAGGTTCTACCTCTTTTTTCCTTTTTTTATTGACCTTATTTAGCTCCACATTTTTCTCTGCTCCCTTCCCTTCCTCTCCCCTCTGCTTCTACGCTCTCCCATTGTCCCCATGCTTCCAAGTTACTCAGGAGATCTTGTCTGTTCCTACTTCCCGTGTAGACTAGATCCATTTATGTCCCTCTTAGGGTCCTCATTGTTGTCTGGGTTGTAAATTGTAGGCTGGTTATCTTTGCTTTATATCTAAAAACCACTTATGAGTGAGGACATATAATATTTGTCTTTCTGGGTCTGAGTTACCTCACTCAATATGTTTTTGGTATCCATCCATTTTCCTACAAATCTGAAGATGTCATTATTTTTTTCTGCTGTGTAGTACTCCATTGTGTAAATGTCCCACATTTGAAATTAATTTATCAACATGTTTATTTGATAAAATGATGTATATGATACACATCATAAATATAGTCAAATATTGCTAAGTAGTTACCATATTGTTGATATCCTCATTTTCCAAGAATACTCTTCCATGCGCAGTATTCTCAATTGTTCTTACCATCATGGTGCTATTTAACATCAACACTCAAAATTCGTGTAGTTTTGGTTACTGTAACACATGTGTGAGTAAAACATATGCATATAAGAAAATATAATTTATAAAACTACTGTTTTTAATATGCATTCTCCCAGCTCTCAAGGAAGACCCATTCTTTTACCTTCCAGGATTTAAAATATAGATTATCCCAATCCTTTAACAAATAGCCAAGAACATTATGAAGTGGAAGATCCTTATCTTTGCTTGAACAAAGATGGGTGATAGGAAGAAGAAGCAAGTTAATGAAAAAAACCTTGAGAAATAGCTGTTGGCTTGTTTTCATTCTTTTGTTTTAAAATTTTATTGAGCTATACATTTTTCTCTGCTCCTCTCCCTTCCTCTCCCCTCCCCTTTTACCCTTTCCCATGATCCCCATGCTTCCAATTTACTCTGGAGATCTTGTCTTTTTCTACATCCCATATAGATTAGATCCATGTATGTCTCTCTTAGGGTTCTCATTGTTTTCTAGGTTCTCTGGGATTGTGATTTGTAGGCTGGTTTTCTTTCTTTATGTTTAAGAATCACTTATGAGTGAGTAAATATGATAATTGTCTTTCTGGGTCTGGATTACCTCACTCAAAATGATGCTTTCTAGCTCCATCCATTTGCCTGCCAAATTCAAGATGTTGTTATTTTTTTCTGCTGTGTAGTACTCTGTTTTGTATATGTACCACATTTTCCTAATTCATTCTTCTGTCAAAGGGCATTTAGGTTGTTTCCAGTTTCTGGCTGTTTCAAACAATGCTGCTATAAACATAGTTGAGCATGTGTCCTTATGGCATGATTGAGCATCCTTTGGATATATACCCAAAGGTGGTATTCCTGGGTCTTGAGAAAGGTTGTTTCCTAATTTTCTGAGAAATCACCATACTAATATCCCAAAGGGCTATACCAGTTTGCACTCACACAGCAATGCAGGAGTGTTTCCTTTACCCCACAACCTCTCCAGCATAAGTTGTCATCAGGGTTTTTGATCTTGGCCATTCTTACAGGTATAACATGGAATTATCAGAGTTGTTTTGATTTTCATTTCTGTGATGACTAAAGATGTTGAGCATTTCCTAAGTGTCTCTCAGCCATTTTAGATTCCTCTGTTGAGAGTTCTCTGTTTAGGTCTGTACTACATTTTTGTATTGAATAATTTGTTCTTTTGATGACCAATTTCTCGAGTTCCTTGTATATTTTGGAGATCAAACCTTCCTGATGTGGGGTTGGTGAAGATCTTTTCCCATTCTGTAGGCTGCCGTTTTGTCTTGTTGACAATGTCCTTTGCTTTACAGAAGCTTTTCAGTTTCAAGGGGTCCCATTTTAATTGTTTCCCTCAGTGTCTATGCTTCTGGGGTTCTATTTATGAAGTGATCTCCTGTACCAGTGCATTCAAGTGTGCTTTCTACTTTCTCTTCTATGAGGTTCTTTATTCTTAACATCGTACTGTTTTAAAATGAGCACCAACCTCTCACAGAAACAACTGCTTTCAGCTTCTTCAGAACTGCCTGTTTCCTCATCTTAAATATGTGTTGTCAAACTCCTTTATTCAGTCAGCATATGAATTAAGGAACATTCCCAGCATTGCTTGTATTACTTACTGCCAAGAATGGGATGGTAGGTACACCGTGAACCCACCAATCCCAAATTAAAAAAAAAAATCCAGGACTTTAAATAAGTTTTAGATGCACCGTAGAGAAACTTAAAACTTCAGCTCCTGATGGGAGAACACAAAGCACAGAAAACAAGATTATCAGGAGAAGAATACAGCCTCAAATATTTATAAAGAATGTAAAAAGCAAAATCTAAATCTTTGTTAGTTGTACACAGTTTACCATTGTCTAATGAGAAAACGTACTCATTATGTTACATAATGAGAATTACCCAAACCACATAGCAAGCAATTTTGAGCTATTAAATGTTTTAAGGCTCTAAATAAAATAAAGGTAGAGACAGAGAACATTGAACAAGTACTACAGAAATGGCTGAGCTGTATTCGGAGGAATGTGGCACTCAGCTAGAAACAGGTAATGAGACTGCATAGCATTACCTACTGTGCTTAGGAAGAGTTACAGAGAGGGCAAATCATGCTTAAGTAGCAATTGTATTCTGGAAAGCACGCATGGTACCAATGGTAAGACATGGTCACATAGAACCATCGTATTTATCCTACATGAGTGATGCCTGCCAGTGGATGATCTCTAAAGCACCCTTCCACAGTTTATTGATGTAATCTAAGGGAAGAGTGGGATTGTAGGCTATTGTGTTAGGTGGGTGTTTATACTGCAACTAGAGCTTTGAATGTGGCAGTGCATTATCACATAGTCATGTCACAGCAGATATATTTGAGCTTGTAGTATGCAGTAGGGGTGTGTGAACTATGAGGGAACAAAATAGAAAAATATGACATCCTGGGTACAAATGACAGTCATTTATAGCATCAATAGCTACAAAAAAACATTACCTTTATATTTTATATATGTAGATATATGATATATATGTATATATTATGCATATATGATAACAAGATGTATGTATGTGTATATATATATATATATATATATATATATATATATATATATATATCAGAAAATAGGAAAATAGACCAAATATAGCCAATTGAAAGAACTAGGGATTGGAAACGGGCATAAACATTAAAAATATATGAAGTAGTTAGGGTTCAAGAGCAACATGTTTATGTCTCGAAGAATCCAGAAAGGCAATGTGAGTAGCAAGGCACAGATCTGGGAGAAATTTCTGTATAGAGGACAAAAAAATCTGATCTTAATGGAAAAGAGCAAGGTATCAACTGGAGTAACCACAGAGGGAAGGGCATGGGACTGAGTAAAGCTGTAGAGTCCCAGAGTGAGCTATAGACCATTTTTGGTATCAATTCTTAAGGCTGTTCTCTGTCTAGAGTCTTGCTCAGACCATAGGTGTTGCATGGTCCGAGTAGGTATGTCAAAAAGGACCACTCTGGTTGCTGTTTTAGAAGGAGCCTGAACTTCTCCAGAGTGGCTGGAGACAATAATAATGTTTTAAATTGTTTTTCATTTGATCTTGATAACAGAAGCCAAACCTCTTCTACTTTTGTCTATGGTTTTACCTCTAGGTAATCCTTTGTAATTTTTTGATCATCTGTACTGAATGCATTTATGAGAACCATTTGATTTCAGTTCATTTTACCATTTGACTCTCATTTTTTAATGTAAACCCCCAACATCCCATTCATAGTGCCTACATTATTATTAAATTTACAACATTAGTGTTAAAATTAAATGTCTTTCTCTTGATTGGGTTTCCTCCAGAAGTGCTATATTACAGGTGAATTAATGAGATGCTGCACTTTAATTTTATGACTGTTTGATCAAACAGATTATTGAATGCCAACAAGATAAACTGCCTTCGGGTAGATGCTTTTCAGGACCTGCACAACTTGAACCTCCTCTCGTTATATGACAACAAACTTCAGACTGTTGCCAAGGGCACCTTCTCAGCTCTCAGAGCCATCCAAACTATGTATGTATGCACAATTTGAACCAAGTATAATGATTATTACTTTCACTGTGATTGTGAGAGCCAAGTCATAAGCAAGTCATGTATAAAACTCTTCTGCTGTGTTTCTGAAAGGCATTTGGCTCAGAACCCTTTCATTTGTGACTGCCATCTCAAGTGGCTAGCGGATTATCTCCACACCAACCCAATTGAGACCAGCGGTGCCCGTTGCACCAGCCCCCGCCGCCTGGCTAACAAAAGAATTGGACAGATCAAAAGCAAGAAATTTCGTTGTTCAGGTAATTTCTCACTTCGTGAGACATTTCTGTAGGACCAAAGGCTGTGGTTACTTGAGAATTAGCAACAGCAGCTGCCTTTGCTTGATTATCAAGCATTGTGCAATCTCCTTTTTTTCCTTCTGTCTGGGGAGGGGGAAAGCAGGAGAAATATAGATGCAACTCAAATAATATTGCCAGCAAAATAATTATCAATCAAATGAGAAAGATGTCTGGATCCCTCATCGTATGTCTTAGGGTTTGGATGTATCCAGCACCTTTCAGATAACATGAAATACAATTTAAAAAAAAAAAAAAAGCAGTGTTACTCCTCCTGTTTGTTGTACTGGTCTCCACTGACCAGCATCAAATAGCCAGACATTCTCTCATTTATTCACAGAGCAAAATAAGACGGGATTACATGGTTTTTTCAAACTCAGAAGTAGAGGGTAGGAGTCTCCTGATGGCCTCATTTCTTTCTAGGATACACTGTGAAGCCACATTTGAGACTGTCTTTTCACATTTGGGAAACACTGCATTTATCCCCCCAAAAATCCTTGTGTAACTGTTAACTGGGAAGCTTACTCCATTGTTCATGTTGGTCTAGTGTTATATGTGTTCTGATGACTATCAGATGACCTTGACTATCATTTGAAGAGTGTGCTACCTAACTCTTCTGGGCACATTTCCCACTGTGTAGTTAACTCGTGCTAAATGTCTAATATGAAAACTGGGTTTGTGATTGTCCTTCTTTATAAGTTTATCACTCACTGTGTATTGTCTTAGTTCTGTGAATATACTTTGTCATTTAGTTATCTGTAATAACTTTAGCCCATTCTTAATCTAATATAACTCATATCTCTGCTTGCTGACATTCAGGTACATCTTCTATTTTTTTTCTCTCTCTCTTTCTTTTTTTTTTTTTTATTTAGCTAAAGAACAGTATTTCATTCCAGGTAGGTTTTTTGCTCGGTGGTAGAACTAACTGCAGACACCCTGTCCTCGACTTCTGTAGCTTCTAAACATTGATGTGCATGCTTTTGGGAGCACAGTGAACACTCCATAGATAGAGTGACTTACTCATAGCTCACTTGTTGCTGTATCCTGAAAGCCCCACCTCTGCATGCAGCTTCTGATGTTCAAACTCTATTAAAATAAAAACCCACATTCTCTCTTTTCCCTTACCCCTTTTCACATTATCTGCAGTTTCTCACATTAGCCAAAATATTTCAGCCTATGGCTTACTACTTAAACCATGGTTTTTTTCCTCTCTCTCTCTCTCCACTGAATATTTAATCTTTCAGCCTGTTTTTAAAATGTAGCTTTCTAGGCTAGTTTTAAAGACAGCAGCTTCTCTATTGTCAAAGAGCTAGTTCTATATAAAATCAGGTATAAACATGCAGAAATGCATTTTTGACAAAAAAAATCTCACTTTTTAAAAGCTTCTTGGTTTGAAAAGAATACTTTTTTGCTTACATTTGTTTTTTAAATATAAAACAGCTGTTCTGTGCTGATCTAGCTGCACTTGTTTTTTATTATTAATTTACTTGTAATTATACGTCCTTGCCTGTCTGGAGTCAGATTATTACTCTACAAAAGGGGGTATTCACGTCCATCTTGAAGTCATTAGCAGCTAATAGGAACTAAATGCCTTGAATAATCTAAGCAGAAGGAGAAAATGTTTCTACAGATTCAATTGCAATGTTTCATCCCTTTGCTTCCAACGAACACCTCCAAACTGATGAGTCTAGAGCTAGCTCTTTAAAATGTGTCCCTTACTTACCTTGTTCTTGCCTGCAAGTGTATAAATTCATCCTGACTTGTTTGCTTTAAAACACTGTATAGTAAAATATTTATAAAGTAATGATTGATTTTGAGGATGTATTTATTCCTTACTCTTAGCATTTAATTAATTGTATATATTTGCTAGATTTAAGTAAATTGCTTAATTTGAATTTCAATGTTCAACTAATAGTCTACATATTGTATCTGTATATATTACCAAAAATGTGCAGAAAACAGCAATGGTCTTCATCATCAATGTATAAATTTTGTTATTTTTAGCCAACTAAGTGCAAAGTCACCAAACAGTTGAAACTCAATTGGAAAAAGGAATACTTTGAAAACCAGACTGTGCATAGGATAGCACACCAATATTATTTGAATCCCAAGATTATGGCAGTTCATCTAATAATTATCCAAATAATTTAATTCAGTTTCTTGAGAATTTAAGTACAAAAATACCAGTACAACTCAATGCAAGAAAAAAATCATGTTGTGAAAGTTATATTTTCTGCTTCTGCTAGAAAATATGAGTCCAGATATTTTTTAGGAAATAACTTCTATATCAAAGATCATATCTTGATTCTCATGCTTTGATAATTGAGTTGCATTTTAAAATTACATGTGGACGTTGTGGCACATAGACTTCTTGGTCCTCATTTTGCTCTTTTTTCCAGCTTAAATACTAATTAAAATTTGTATCTATCTAATAAATGGTTTTAAAGTAAGCATAGTTAACTGCCATTGCATTGACTATATGTTTTTGAATGCACTCGGTGAACCTTGTGTCGATACTTTAAACAGAATACTTTTAGCTTTCTCATGGCTTGATCTCCGAAGACAGAAAAAATAAAAAAAAACAAGTTCTTCAACAACTAGGAGAGCACTTATTGTTGTAATGGAATGTGACATGTAAATGTTGTTATATTTGGTATTTCAACATTTTGTTGGAATTCTGATTATGTTCCAATCAAGTGATAAACTTTAAAGCTTGGAGGTCATTTAGAAGCATGTGACCTACCGTCTAACTGTTAATGCATATTCTCTATCTATAGCCCTTCTACTTTCCATCACTGGCTTTTCATTCATTTTATAGGTGCATTCATAGATTGCTCCTTTGTGTGGCGTTCCAGACATTCTGATGATAAAACAATAAAAAAAAATCTGTCTCACAGACAGTTCAGCCATTAAGGGAACCCACAAGCATTTAATTTTTACTGTACATCTTTTATGTCATTGCATTTTCTGTAAGCCATTATACTTCAAAACTGCTATCAGTTTTGCAAAGCATGACAAACGCATCACACAAAGCAATCCCATGCCTGAAGTTGCATAGAAACAAGGAAGAGAACATAGTTTGGTGTATATGTGTCTATTAACCTTAAATGGGATGATTCTGTCTTTCTTTCCTCCTTGGCGATCTTTTCTTTTGCAGGAATTCACCATTTGGCTTGTAAGTAAACGCGTCCTATGTGAAATGTAACACAGCCTCTTTTCAATCCCCAATGTACCTTCTTCTAGTCTTCATGTTTTGCGCCTATTTTCCATGAAGAAACCACACATCTCTTGAGCTTCTCTGTTGTCCCTGTAGCTTACCTTCAACTTCTTCCTGGATGTTCTTCCCGAAAGCTGTGGTTTCCGCTCTGCAGTTCTGAGGAACTCAGGAGGCACCTTTCCATATACCCCTTCTTTGTGTTTCCAGGCACCCTTCGGTAGTCATGTTCTCTCTCTGATTCCGCGGGAAGAATGCATGTCATGTAAACAGTATGATGCTTCCAGATCGTCCGTAGCTTTCCTCCTCCCTTCGTCTTTCCTCTCGATCTTCCCTCTGGCCTAGTGGTTGGTGTAGTGATAATGTAGCGAGATTTTCTGTTGTGCTTGATCTAACCATGTGGTTGCGAGGTATGAGTAAAACATGGTTCCGTCAAGCACCATGGAACGTCACGCAGCTTTCTACAGCATGGCAAGCTGCTGAGGCTCAAGGCAGGACTTACGTGGCTTTTTTATAGAGTCAAAATGAAAAGGAAAAAAAAAGAGGGCTTTGGGAGTGTTTCTGAAGATTATGTGAGAGGGAGAGAATAATAATAAGTCCATGGAAAAACGTAAAACCTAAATATACCGATTTTCCTTAAAAGCCCTACTTTATAGTAATATACAGGAGTATGCTTATTACTAGATATGTTTTCAATTTTTGACTCAGAAAAGAATAAACTTGGTTAACAATTCATAGCCATTGTGTGATTAGCTGTGAAATAGACTAGCGTGGCTCAGAACTGGATCAGCAGAAAGTACAGCTGTGAAAGCTCAACTTTATTAATGTTTTCCTGTCATGTGAATCTGGTCACTCTTTTTTTTTTCCAGAAAATTCCAAGCCTTTCTTTTAATCCTCTCCTGACATCCATTGACCAAAAATTCCCTAAGTTGTCTCCCTGCTGCATAATCTATAGTTATCCTCCTACTTTTCTTCCTATATATATTAATGACCATCCTAACATTCAACTCAGAATCTTATCTTTGGCTTGAATCCTCAATAGGCACAGAAGATTATCGATCAAAATTAAGTGGAGACTGCTTTGCAGACTTGGCTTGCCCTGAGAAGTGTCGCTGTGAGGGGACCACAGTAGATTGCTCCAATCAAAAACTCAACAAAATCCCAGACCATATTCCCCAGTACACAGCAGAGCTGTAAGTTCCCCTGACTACAACATCCTGGCCGGGAGGGAGCAGGGGACGGAGTGACACTGTGTGAAAACATTGGAATTTTTGTCATGACATTTTAATCCTCAATAATTGAGTTCACTTAATTAATACACGTTCAACTGAGAGGCCCTCTTCTTTGTTCAAGAACATGTTCAAAACTACCTTAGTTCATTTTTAGAGCTACAACTGAACAATCAAATCAAACAAACAAATCAATCAAATCAAAACATACACTCAAAATTCAGTCATTATTTACTAGGGTTGATAATAACAGGGATATCTGATTGTTATTGGTTGTTGATTATGGCAAAACATTTATAAATGTTTCGTAAATTCATAATAAAATTAATTCTTAATAGAGCCAAACAAAGTAATTTGGGAATCACCAAATCTGTCAAGGAGTCTTTTCTTCCTTGTTTGACTCCTTCTCTGGCACAGGTGAAAGGACTCAGGGACTGCCTGTTGGGGGGCAAGTAATAGTTGTTTATTTGTTTATAAACAGTGACTAACAGATCAGGGGAAACTAAAATCTCAGACATGATCAAATTTATATTTACAAATTTAGCATAGGATCCAGAGTATGAAAAAGTGTAATTTTGGAATTATTTACAGAATCTCTGCCCACGTGTAGCTCACCTTCCTGGTTATAAAAGGAAGATGTACAATGTAAGTTTTCCATGAAGACAATAGGGAAATCTGCTTTCTGAGCACCTTAGCTCTGTTTGTTTATGGCACCATCTGGTATTTGTCATTTATTGCTTTGCAAAGTTGCTTGTCTGTGTGTATGCACGAGCCTTCTGTCTTCAGCTCGATTGCAGCCTCTTGATTGCTGGGACTATACGTTATCATTTCTGCCACCCTGTGTCTATACACATGCCTGTTACTTAATGAATTTAAGTCAATTTGAATAATTAGAAACAATGTCTTTCAAATGGTTGACACAATCTAATTTCTTTGTGGTTTCTATAATTCATGGTATAGATACTAGCTCAACAATTTTAAGAATGTCAGAGAACATGTAGCAAGATCCAGGAATTACACTTTGTGTGGCTATGTGCAGACTTGTAATTATTTCTCATAATACTGCATGCAAATTATAATATGTTCAGCATGATAATTAATTAAATAAATTATTCTCTAATCTATAATTCTATTACAGCCTAGTCTGTAAGGTAAGACTCAGCAAAAATTCTGTTTTAAAAGTTTAATAACTTTTCAAATAATGCACATAAAATAAATATTTAACAGAAAAACGTTCACAAAACATGCACTCAATAAGGGATTTAGATTCATAATTTTTACTAGTCATATACCCACAGTGAATTTATATCCAGAATATACTAAAAATATTTCAAAATCAACAATATAAAGCCTTTGTTGCCTATCAAATGGTCAAGTTGTCATGAAAACATTTTTCCAATGAAGATATATGATTGGCCAATAACCACATGAAACAATTGGTCATTATAAAATGCAAAACTGGGACTAGTGAGGTGTCTCAGTGGGTAACAGTACTGGCTGCTCTTCCAGAGGTCCTACGTTCAGTTCCCAGGAACCACATGTGGCTTGCAGCCATCTGTAATGGAATCTGGTGCCCTTTTTCTGCCATACAAGTGACCATGACAACAGAGCATTCATATTTAAAAAATAAAAAATTTAGGGGGCTGGAGAGATGGCTCAGAGGTTAAGAGCACTGATTGCTCTTCCAGAGGTCCTGAGTTCAATTCCCAGCAACCACATGGTGGCTCACAACCATCTATAATGAGATCCGGTTCCCTCTTCTGGCATACAAACATACATGGAAGGAATGTTATATACATAATAAATAAATAAATCTTTAAAAAAATCCAAAAAATAAAAAAATAAATAAAAAATTTAAAAATGAAAAACTATTATTTTTTGCAGCTGTGATAAAATAGCATAAAAATAGCAACTTTTAGAATAAAGAGTTGTGTGTGTGTGTGTGTGTGTGTGTGTGTGTGTGTGTGTGTGTGTGTGGTTTCAGAAGAACCCACAAGAGCAAGAAAGGAATGGAGCTGTCTGAACACATTTCATAAGCAAACAGGAAGTAAAGATTGAAGAAAAAGTGAAAGGTTTTATATTCTTAAAGCTCATGACATACTTCCTTTAAAGATGACGCCTAAAAGTTCTATAGCCTTCCCAGGCAGTTCTCTCAACTGGGGACCAAGTTTTCTAATACAAGAATGAAACCATAGGAAATATTTCTCATTCAAAGTGTCAAATTACTCATCCTGGTCTGAATAGGCTCACTGCCATCTCATGATTCAAAATACACTTAATCCAACATCAAAAGTACCCCTGATCTTTAAACAGTCTCAACATTGTTCAAAAATATAAAGTCCCTTTTGAGACTCAAAGTAATAGTTGTTCCCAGTAGACCTTTAAAAAAATGCATCCCACATACCATGGCACATACATATTATATAGGAGAAATGGGGTATACTGAGTAAATATTGGACGAAAGCAAGACGAAAACCCAACACGGCAAACATAAAAGCCTGAAGTTCCACGTCTAGAATCTGAGGTTTCCTTTTCAAAGGATTTGGATGGCTTCCTCCTTGCAGATTTACTGCCTATTTCATATATCTCTCTGTGGGGCTGGTTACACTTCCTGTGTGCAGCTCTCCTTTGCAAATTTCCTGTGATTCTGGTGTCAGCAACACTGGAAATCTTCAGGACAACATAGGCTTTATGCACTGTCTGATCAGGGCCTCTGTACAGGGACTCCACCTCTGTTGTGATTGCCAGACCTCATTAATCACTTCTTTGTATCCATACAAGATCTCACAAGTCTTTCGATCTTATATTATTTGTGTCTTCAAAACTGCTACCATCTGGATGATAATGCAAAATTCAGTTGACAGATTCTCATAGACATTGTTGTCCTCGGTATTAGCTGTTTTTTATGTGTTGTTGCTTACTAAGAGCAAGGAATTCTAAGAGCAAGGAATTCCTTAAGCTCTCTCGCTTTACATATTAAAGCTTTAGCTGAGTGTGGTTTTCCCCTGAGAAGGACTCTCAGAGCCGCTGGAGAGGAGGAGGCTTTGCTTTTATGCCATTAAGCTCCTTAACGATTACAGTTTCCTTTGCAGCCTGTACTTTGGGGACAACTTGAAGACTTCTTGTGCCATTTTTCCCTCAAGCAGCATGTCTCAGATTTCTTTGTGTGCCACTTGGCTCTTTATGATGAGAGATATGCATAAAAGTAATCAGTAGTAGACATTCTAGAGACTGTTAGGCTGTCTTGAAATCATGATATCAAAGAAATTAATTCATTGCTTTTTAATTTAGTCTTAGGTAAGTTCTCAGGACATGTACACAATGAAGCCAAATAGCATACAAATTCCAAAATATCATATAAATGATCTTTAGGTTGTTACTAATAGAGTCTTTGCTTCCATTTTGCTAATGATTTGGATCTAAAATATCTGCATTACTCTCAGGATTGCACGCTTCCAGAATCTCATAGAATGGTTGATTAAGTTCTGCCTATAACAGTCAACTACTTTTCTAATCCAGAGGTCCAAATTCTTCCAAAATGTCTCCAAAACATCTACACTGCCATGGTCTTCATAGCAACAACCCAAATTCTCAGTACAAACTTCTATATTAGTTACTTTCCTGATGCTGTGTTGTTTTCCTCTCTGGTTCAAGTTTTATATTTCTAGGTACACCGCTTGCACAGCATATAAACACCATGACCAAAAGCAGTCTATAGAAGAGAATAATTTTATCTAGTGTTCTTGAATGAGAGTTCATCATGAAACTGAAATAATGGCACCAGGTAACAGAAGCAGGAAAGTGGTTGATGGGACATATATCATAGACACACAGAAGATGAGGTGAGGCTATACATACTTAAAACCTGCCCCGAGTAATACACTTCCCTCAGCATAACTGGACTTCCTCAAATAGCACTATCAACTTGAGACCAAATGTTCAAATATGTGAGCCTATGGGAGAAATTTCTCATTACCCTCATGTACAAAATCTGGATGTGAAGGGGAAAGTCAATGATATATGGATGAAAAATATACTTTAGTATTTTAAGTATAAAATAGTATAGCCTTGGGAAAACTGTAACATGAGGGCCTTACTTGTTGGTTTCTGTCCTGCCCAGTTCCCACAGCTGGTAAGTCCCAAAGAAATCACACTGATTGGTCCATTAGCTCAGACTTCTTTTTAACTTTTATAACTTACATTAGCCCATTATTCTAGTATATGTTAGCCACATGGCTCAGTAGCTTTTTCGGTGGGGCAGGTCACATCTTGCTTCTTCCGTGGAAGGACAGGACTTGAGAAAGACCTTCCTTCTTCACAGAATACTCCTGTTCTCATTGTCCCTCCTCTACTTCCTGTCTGGTTGTCCTGCCTATACTTCCTGCCTGGCTACTGGTCAATCAGTGTTTATTTAAAACATAATTGATAAAATACAGAATTGTCCCGCACCGTTGTTCTTCAATGTAGCATGCCTTAATCCACCATATGATCCAACAAAAGCTACTTCTATGTATATAGTAAAACAATTTAAAAGGTACATCCTCACAAAAATCCACATACCATGTTCAACATAGCATTTTCATAGTAGACAAATACAGAGTAGAACAAGTGTCTACTAACTGATAAATGGCTAAATGAATGTGGGGTACCCATTCTTTTACACAGTTATGAAAAGCAATAAAATACCAATAACATCATAACATAAATCAAAATTAAACTTCCTAAAAAGGCCAGAGAGGTGGCTCAGCCTTTAAGAGAACAAAGCATATGGCTCCTACAAGACTCAAGGTCAAGTTCCAACATCCATGCCATCTGGCTCATGATCACCTGCAACTCAGCTTCAGGGGGTTCAGTTTCCTCTTCTGGCCTCTATGGGCACCTGTACTTATATATCTAGCAGTAAGTAGATACCTAAATGTAATTATTTAATTGACAATAGCACAAAATTTTCAGAACATCCTAGAAGATGAAGTAAAAGACATAATCTGTGAGATTCCATCTAAACGAAATGTCCAGAATAGGAAAACACGGGTTATGTGGCACAAATGAGGGATGGTGATAGGAATATGGCTGTGTCATAATAAGAGTATATTGCCAATGACTGGTATTGATTTTGGAGTACTTTTTGGATAATGCAAGGTATACTGAACTAGTAAATATTGTTGTACTGGGTTTTGCTTGTTTTTATTTGAGACAGTTGTTTATGTTTTTGTTTGAGATGGAGTTTCTTATATGTCCTTGATTGCCTGGAGTTGAGGTCTACCATGTAGACTACATTGGCCTTGGACTTGCTCTGGTCCTCCATCTTTGCCTCCTGAATACTGAGACTACATGCATGAATCCTTTCACCTGGCTTGCAATATTACAAATACACTGAAATTCTATACTTTAGGTACTTTATAGTATCGGAATTGTGTGTCAATTTATCAATGAATGATAAGGCTAGGAAGCAAGTACTTGTGAAAAACCAAGGCCTTGAGACTTTGGTATGGAGACCCCTGCATATGAGCTGGTTTGGATTCTTGTTTGATATTTCAATATATTTAACAAGTTTTTGTTTTTGAAATTTTTGATGAAGTGATAAAAACATAACTAAATTTTATGAATTCCATGTTATATTTGTGCTCTATTCCAAAGTTAACATAAAAAGATGTTATAACTTAGTGTAACAGATACAAGCTAAACCCTTTTTACCTATGAGAAAGCTTTCATCTTCTCTTTTGTTCTTTCCGCAGGCGACTCAATAATAATGAATTTACAGTGTTAGAAGCTACAGGGATATTTAAGAAACTTCCTCAGTTACGTAAAATGTAAGTCATTTGTTAGCTATATATAGACTGTCTGCAGTGTGTTTCTCTTGCAAATTTTATATCTTTTTCCATTTTATCCCAGTGTCTTTTGAAACAGGAAAATAGTTTTTAAAAAAGAGAAGTCCAGAGAAATTTCCATGTTATGACTGCATGGGGCATGGACTTAGGGTACTGTGTAAAAGGTAGTTTTCCGTGTGTTCACATGATGCCAAGCCAACCCTTAGCAACTTCCTCTAAAGCAGACAGTTGGTCTATAATGCGTCTGCAGCAGGAATCCAGCAATCTAAGCACATTAAGATGGATTCGGCCATGTCCTGTAACTTCCTCAAGAATTCCCCAAACCATGGTGCTAGTTCTCTTTCAGCACATTCACGACAACTGTTTGACTTTTGCTTCATTAAGCTTTCATTACGAGATAGTCAAAATTAATGATTAGTAAACTAGCCAGACTGCTCATCTGTGTTACTTCATGTCCACAGCTCATATTTCAGTGTAAATTCTTAAGCTCAGCATTTTCATCAACATTCCATCACTATCCCATGTCCTTGAGTAAAGGGAGAAGCAGGACGAAAGGCAAGTGGGCAAGGACCCAGGAATGCATGAGGAGGAAGCGGATGCACCATCCCGCGGCACTTATCACACTCAGTCTCACATAAAGAGCTCCCCCAGGCACTGACACTGTTTGGAGCAAAGAGGACCAAACCTAGGCCTATGTCCTTCTCTATGTTAGGCTTCCTTGACAACATCTTCTGATTTCTTAATTATTTTCCTTCATGCCACTAACCCTACTGTCTTTTTAGCAATAAAGGGTCCAGTGTCACAGGTCTTTACTGAGCAGTGCTTTATAGGCATAGAAAATAAATCACAAAACAAAGTAACAGCATTACTCCATTGGTTAAGTGTTGGTCTTATAAACACAAAGAGGTGGGTTTGCTCCTCAGGTAAGGAAATCCAAATATAGTGGCCTATTCTCCCAGTGCTGGGGAGATAGTAACAGCTGGGTTCCTGGAACCTGGTGGCCAGTAAGGCCAGCCTACTGGGCCACATAAGACCTTTACGTAACCAAATAATTGGCTTTAATAGTTTTAGACTTCTGGGAATCATCGCAGTTCATTTTGAGTAAAATTAGGCTATATTTTGCTTTAATGGTTATTCTCTCTTAGTGTTACTGTTTTTCTGGCTTCATGGATTAGAGAAACACCTACAAGTTTCTATAACCCTTGCAGTGAAAATCTTAAAAACTGTGGAAGACTTGGATGTTTATTCAGTAGACTGAAAATGACCAGATATATTTTTGGCGCATCTTGTGTTAGTGGGCAGGCATTTAAATCCATGTCTCACACTGTTTATCTAGCAACTTTAGCAACAATAAGATCACCGATATCGAGGAGGGAGCATTTGAAGGCGCATCTGGTGTGAATGAAATTCTTCTCACCAGTAACCGTTTGGAAAATGTTCAACATAAGATGTTCAAAGGATTGGAAAGCCTCAAAACATTGTAAGTATTTCTGATTCACATTAAAATGGCTTAGACTTCGTTGTTCAATATCTTCTGCAGAAACAGGTGAGATCTACTTTCCTCCTGGCACAGTGACTCAAATTTTCAGACATAACATTTAAGCAGAATAACTGTGTTCATCCAGAGGATACGTTTATCTGTCCCTGTAATGCATCAGGAGAAAAGAGGCAATGGTTGTGATAAATCTTTCACTATCTATTGCTAAGAAAACATGCTAAGGGTTTTGTCTACGTGGTTAATGATAGGGAGTTAAGAAGGAATAAATTCTTTATGTCTAACAAAATTTGTTTATGTAGAGAAGATGAGACTTTAGATCAAACAGTAAATGCAACAGTTTGTCTTATTGAATTATTTCGGTGTGTCTTTGCAAGTAGTGTTTGCCAAAAGTAATAACTCATAAACCAGAAGAGAGCAAAACCAAATTCTACAGCCATTGTCATAGCACATAAAAGAATCTCTTTGCAAGCAAGAAGCAGCCTTTGGCAGTAAACACAAGCTCAAGCAATGGCATCTCACCTGACCCTGGAATCCATGTATAATGGGAAAGCAGGAAGTCCCCTGTTTTAAGACAGGAGGAGGGAAAAAGGGTGTTTTTCTCTATCAGTGGGATGTGTTAATATAACCCCAAATTTAGGTATAGTGTGTGTGTGTGTGTGTGTGTGTGTGTGTGTGTGTCTATATCCCCTGCACATGGAAATAGATACATACTGTAGCTTTGCACAGCTATCCTGGAATCCAATAATCCAGCATGGCCAGCATGTTAGCGACAGACCTCTCTCAGGGACCACTTTTGAATCAATCTAAAATGGTATGCAAACAGTTGCTAAGTGTGTTTGTGGGACATACACTGAGAGTGTGTTAAAGGATAGCCAAGAAAATGCACCATCGGGCCTGCATCTGCACTTCCCTAGGCTGTTTCAGGTTACTAAACAAATGCCAATACCTCCCTTCTTCCACAGAAGTTGTGCGCTCATTTATTGTTAATGCCATCCTTCCTTCACACACCAGTACTATGGAGAATGTAGGGGGCATAGATTAGAACTTCACCCATTCCAGCCCATCTCTGCTGCCAGAGTGGGATACCATAGTCTGAATACTCCACACATATTTTTCATGCTTCTGGATGTAGACGTTCACCGTGAAGTTGAATTTGTTTTTCAACCCTCTGTCTAGGCCCCAGGCTTCCGTCTTGGCGAGTTTCTTGCCATAAACACACATGACCTTCATCTGCATCCTCAGGTAGAGAAAGGGAGAGTGAGTGAGATAGGTGAGATCTCCGCTGTGCCTTCATTCTATGTATAGGTTTTTAAAACGGTGAAGACCTTTTCTAAAGTCAGTCCCATTGGTGATAAAAGCTTTAAGGTATGAATTAGGGGAGTCACAGTTCAGTCAATAGTATTACCTTGACAATATGTCAAGCATTTGCTTCTATGAGATACAGTCAAATGACAAGGCCTGGGAGATCTCTGAAATGAGCTTTCTCCATCTTATTTCCACTGATGGGCTCCTGCTGTTTATGCTGTAAGGTGTGAGTAAAGCACCTGCAAGCAGTCTCCATGCAGTTGTGTCGGGGAGAATGGAGCAGCCAATAGTCAAAGAACTACTCGAGTAGATGTGTCTGGTTCTATCTATTCTTCCACACTGTCTCTGAGGTTTGGTGTTGTAAACATTTGAATAACATCCCACCCTAAACCTCTTAACGCCTCTGCTCTAGTCAGATAACTTGTAATCTGTGTGTATATTTCAGCAAGTTATAAAACAGCCCGAGAAATCAGACAAAGCTTGCTGTATGCATGAGTGCCGCGCATTGCACCCCCGTGTCTGCACTCTGTGCTAGAACCCAGTTCGCGAGCTTCAGGTAAAGGGCTGGAGGTTGAGAATACAGACGCAGAGACAGACCGACACGCAGATTTTTTAACACTGATACCAAAGCCCCAAGAATGCCCCCTTTATTGTGTTCAGGGGTAGATTATATAGAGATAGCCACGCCCCAGCCAAACCCACCAGAAACCACTCTCCTGCCATCAGGAACTCCTGAAGGTCTCGTGCTCAGAGCAGCTGTAGGCACTCAGATCAGGAGATTACAAGGTGTTTACAAGAAATTCAGGATCTGGGGTCTCACTGCTCCCAACACATGAGCTGATGGTTTTGTTGTTGTTGTTTTTGGTTTTTTTACTTTTTATCAAGAGAGGAGTTTACTTCAGTTCTTCCCAGGGTCTCTTAACTCCAGTAAGATTAAGACCACAGATTCCATTATTATTGTCAAAGGATACTGTGCATTTGTTTCTGACTATTCAGTGATGCCTGGATAAGAAGACATCTTTCTTCTTTTCTACAGTTTAGCAGAAAGAAAACATTCTTATTTCTGTTTTATTACCAAACATAGAACTTTACAGCAACACCGTTTTTCAACATCTGTCTTAGTTGGGGTTTGTAGTGTTGTGACAAAATGCAAAACTCAGGGAAGAAAAGATTAATTTCTTCTTACACTTCAACATCATGGTTCATCATCAAAGGGAGATGTCAGCAGAATCTCAAGGCAGGAACTGATGCAGAAGCCAGGAGTGAGTTCTCATTGCTTGGCTTTCTCTTCCATAGCTTGTTAAGTCTCCTTTCTTCTAGCACCAAGGATCTCCAACCCAGGGGGAGCACTGCCCACATCAGTGGGCTTTCCCATATCAATCGCCAATCAAGACCATGCACCACAGGCTTTTCCCTGCACCAATATTGCAGGGGCTTTTGTCAACTGAGGTTTTGTCTTTTAAAATGATTCTACCTTGTATCAAGTTGAGATTAATCTAGCCAGTACATTATCTTTCTCCTTTTATATTTGCCATTCTATTGGCAGAGCAATTTCTCTGAGTATAGAAAGATGGCTAAATTAATTTTTCATGAGTTCTGAATAATACGTAATGCAACTCTAAATTTGTGTATGAGGTTTTCTTCCTTTTGAAAACCTCCAAATAAACAGCACAGGAAAGGAGGAATTGGGAACTAAGCCAGAGCTTTAGCAGTGGTGGGGAAATAATAACAGTGTTAATCCTGTTAACGACAGTGTCAAAAAAAAAGAGTTTATTCAAAACAAACCTATTTAACCTTTGTTGTATATTACACTTATGCCTTTTGGGAGTTCTGAACTTGAACCTAGGAACAGATTTTTCATAAATAAAACAATCTGATGCAGGCTTTGTGGATGCTCAGTCACACTTGACTCCCTCTGCTCCTGTCAGACAGTGAGTCACTAAGTCCCCAAGATGCCCTCTCCGTCTGCAGGGTCTATTGATTCTCTCCGCCCTTTTTTTCTTCTCTCTCAAATGTCACACTATTCTGGATACATAAATCACTGGGCTCCAAGGACACAAGCAGGTGACTGAGGACATTAGGTGATCAGGCAGATATAATTATATCATCAAAAGGAAGCATGTTACCCTCATCATGGGACTGTAAATCCACACAGGCTCAGCATGCTTTCTGTGACTTAATATAGGCACTGATTATTCTATGCATTCTCTTATTGCAGGATGGTATCCAGATTATACCCATTCCTAGGGAAGCAAACATTTAAAATAGTGATGAATGCTACATGTTTGCTACATGTTCATCTCTAAAGGGCAAAATTGAGTGCCTGATATTTTATCTCCATAACAGTGTTCTTTCCCTTCCCCCAGGATGCTGAGAAGTAATCGAATAAGCTGTGTGGGGAACGAGAGTTTCATAGGACTCGGCTCTGTGCGTCTGCTTTCTTTATATGACAATCAAATTACTACAGTTGCACCAGGGGCATTTGATACTCTCCATTCCTTATCTACACTGTAAGTAGAAAATCTTCCTTTTTTTTTTTCCAGTGGTTCCCAACCTTCCAAATACTATGACTCTTTAATACAGTTCCTTATGTTGTGGTGAACCCCAACCATAAAATTATTTTTGTTTCTGCTTTCTATTTGTAATTTTGCTGCTGTTATGATTCATAATGTAAATATCTATGCTTTCTGGTGGTCTTGGGCAACCCTGTGAAAGGGTCATTCAACTGCCAAAGGGGTTGCAACCCACAGGTTGATAACCCCTGCCTTTATCTATGACTTGTGATGGTGTATTATAATTCTTATTGTTTTTTAGTATTCTTTTAATGAATTAATAAATATCCCATGAGAACACAACCAAGTATTTGGGAATTTTAAAAAGGACAAACTTATGTTAAACTTGCTTTAGTTGTTCTAAAATTATTACCATTTTTATTAGACAGAATTTGATATATATATTTATTCCTCAGTTATTTGTTTTTATAATAATGGGATCCATAATGGGGCTTAGATTTAGAATTGTAAATTATTCTAACATGATAATACTGTAAGGAAATGTCACAGGTTTCCACTTATATCCTAAACAATAAATATTTTCATCCATAAGTACCATAAACACTGAATTGATAGAATTATTACCAACCAACAACACTCTACAAGGATCATTTATAATGATAAGAGGTATATAAAAATGAACAGACCAATAGTAAAAGCTAGTTAATAGAGGTTCCATACTCTGGCTGCAAATGTATAGAAGGAATGGGTTGAGCCTGTCTGAGATAATAATTTATGTAAACAACTTGAAAATATTTCTAGGTCTAAGAACAGAACTCTGCAAACATTTAAAAATAACCCTTGAACAATGTATTTCAGGCCTTTTGTAAATCAATTTCTGAACACGATGTTTGCTATTACAGCTCTAATAATGGATGATATCCTGGCCACAGCAGTTTCTTAATATCCTAACCTAACTCAACACAATGGGGAATACAGATAGTTAGAACAATTCCAAAAGCATGTTTGACTCTGCTCAAGTCACTGAAAAAAAAAAAGTGAAGTTAGCATCCATCCATCAGTAAAGTACTTATTCCCTTTTCCACATGAAGTGTGACATTTCACATGGAGTGACTAATCTGTGCATATTAAAGATGGCATGTTTATAAATAATGGGATTGTCGATGGGTTTGTACTTAAGTATGAGATGCCAAAAATATTGAGATTTCTAGAAGTAAATTCGTTTTTATAACTGGCATTTAATCAACTCAGTTGTCAGTTTAGATAAGAAAGCTATTCTCTGAAGCAAACAAGAGATGGAAATCGTGAGGTGACAAATTAAGGGAATAGCTGTTGTCAGGTTAAACTCAATAATATAAGGTAATCAGCCTTCATCTTTATATTAAATTACTACTTTATCAGCACGGAAGAGTTTGACAGTAAGTTAGATCTCTGACATATTTAAATTATTCCTAAGTATGGCATCTATCAGGATTCACTGCATAAACCCTAAATTGGCTGCCTTTACTAATGTTTGCATGAAGTTATTCGAAGAATTCTCTTCTGAAATAACACTGTCCTTTGGTTCCTGCCATACACATTTAGGAAAAAAAATGTGCATGGCATATTTTGTGCGTCATTGTGTGCATCTAGGGGAATGGGCATACAAAGACTAAGTAAATGTACTACTGTAGACAAAATAGTGTGGAGAACTGGTCACCTAGGATTTAGAAAAATAAGAAAATGAGCTCTAAACTGTGCATTGTTTGTATACGGTGTTTAGAAACCTCTTGGCCAATCCGTTCAACTGTAACTGTCATCTGGCCTGGCTGGGAGAATGGCTGAGAAAGAAAAGGATTGTAACAGGAAACCCACGATGCCAAAAGCCCTACTTCCTCAAGGAAATCCCAATCCAAGATGTAGCCATTCAGGACTTCACCTGTGATGATGGTAAGAAATGCATGGCAAATCATGGGTCAGTAGCCCTTCATTCGGAGGACCAATGAGATGCTCTGTTGTCCAAGGGAGTATACTTCCTTTAGTACAGTAAGACAGGGTAGCAAGCAGGGCTTATGGGCTGGCAAGAATGTTTCCAAAAGCAGCTCTTAAGACATGGTCCAGTTCCTTCCTAAGGACTGTGCCATGTTCTGCTTTGTTCTGTTCTTTGTTCTTAGCAGCAAATCACTTGTTCTAGGGTTGTCCTTTCACATTCAAGCCTACTTTCTGCCTGTTTATAAATGTTCAAGGAGACTTCCAAGCTCCCAACTTGTAAATGATACTCATAGAGCTTATTTTTAACTTCTTCTCAGCGTGTCTTTTAGGAGCTACCATGTCCAAAGAAGAAAAATAAAAAAAAAAAAAAACAAACAAACAAACAAAACCAGCTGTAACATAGAAGTGCTAACAAATCAACAAAGTCAGTCGCCCATTTCTAATGCTCTCTGCCATTGCTTTTCATTCCCATTATATTCCTATCAGGTGGGTGGAGCAAGTTGTTTTATTGCCAATGAGCAGGGAACTAGTTCGAATTCTATATTTTTAACAAGAGGTGTTCATGCAATTCTCCCAAACATGTGAAGAAAATCTGTCCTTTTATGTACATTTCTTTGCGATTTCTCCTTAACCCAGTTTATGTTGGAATATCCTTACTTAAAAGTATATAAGTAGCTGAAAAAAATAAGTAACTGTTAAAATTGTGTTAGTTGTTCAAAATTTTAAGCTGTTTTTTTGAAATTCTACTTTAGGGAACTAGAAAGGAGTGCATATATAGTGTTAATCTGTAAGTGATTTCATCATAAGTTATTATATAGCTCAAGATCCTCATGTTTGTCAAATTCATATGGATGTATAAAGTCCACTCTAGCCCCTTCAAAAATTTGTGATTTTCTGTATTTTATGTGATAATCTAGGAAATGATGACAATAGCTGCTCTCCACTCTCTCGCTGTCCTTCGGAATGTACTTGCTTGGATACAGTAGTCCGATGTAGCAACAAGGGCTTGAAGTTCTTGCCTAAAGGTATCCCACGAGATGTCACAGAACTGTAAGTAGAGTTTGTTGGCCTTCTTTTCTCTCTGTTCCTGGGATTGAAGTCTGTGACACAACCACTGTTCCATAAATTGCAGTTTGGGAAGTGTTACATAGTTAATTTATTTGCAATGTCAAGTGTGTGCTATACTTGATTCCTAGCACAATGCTTAATCATATGGGACAATAATTATTTGGGAATAGAAGAAATTGGCATAACCTTTGTTTTTTACAGGCGACATTGTCTCTTTGGAATCGTCAGTGTCCCTTAGATACAAAAGGCATGTGGCCAACTGTTTTTCATGCTTGCATAACTGATATCTAAATATAAAGAGCATGGCCAGTATCCATCTAAGTAGACCTGCAGACGCCAGTCCTTCAGCTCAGAGACCTATGGCTGAATCCCTGCCACGTATTCAGAATGTAATACAACAGAACATCATGCAAGAATAAAGATTCAACTTTACCCGATTCATTCCACTCCTCTACAACTAAACTAGAATTTGATGGGAAAATGTTTTATCTAAATCAAAGGGAGTCACATAATACTTGTTTAATTTTTGTTTATATAGAATTATAGATCAATGTTTTAAATCCACATGTGGCTTCTGCTGATATGTGCCTATCATTCACGGAAATGCATGCAAGGACACCACATAATCAGCTATCATCAACATCTGTGCAGTGTGCACCATGGCTAGCGAAGTTCAAGAATGTTTTTGCTTATTGCCTTCAAGGCTTTTGGCTAAGATCAAGTGAAAAGCATGTCTCTTCAGTTTGCCAGGGTCTCATTTTTCAAGTCATGTTCAGTTCATGGATCCTATTTTGGTCCTAAGTAGAACACTCAGAGAAGAAGACACAGTTGTAGCATATGGGGAAAATGTGTTCCTTAGATTCAAAATGCTGTTAAATGTTCAGTTTCTTTCTCTTTCTAACCAACACTGGAGTTAATTGGCTGTAACCACTGTGTTTTGTGTGTTTAATTACACAACTGTTGTTTCAATATTTTTCAGAAGTTGATTATGGACCCGTAACCCTTCCCCACTCCCTATTGCTATAAGCCTGCATTCTATATGCAAAGTGAAGCTCTATAAATAACCCAGTGAGGATTATGACATTCACACCTTCATTGAAATTAAATATTTTTCTATCATTTTAGCTCACCTTTTGTCTTCGTCTTATTCAAAAAACATTAAATATTCTTTCATGGGTGCATTGAGCTCCATCTTTTGTTTCACCATATCTGTGCTATATATGTATTTCTTCACTGAAGTTGAGTCTTCAGTCTACATCACACTAAAGCTCAGTTTTAAATAGTTTAAGTTTCTTTTCTATAAATAAAATTTGTTCCATATAGATCAGGAGAATACTAATTCATCTCTTGAGATCCAAGTTTTACCTCCTAGAAAGATTATTCTTAGAATCTTACCAAGTCAGCAAGATCCTTCTTGCCAGTCGTATATATTCTTATATTAGAAAATGTGCCTACGTGTATGGCACTAAATTATTAAGAATGTCGCAGAATTACAATGTATTGGTGGACAAGTATAGCAAATGGTACTCATTAGTTTTAATCATTGCCATGTATCTCCCCCCATTTAGACATGCAGATTGTTCTGGGTCTTTTTTGTCTTGCTGCTACATTTCTGGAAGAAAAGGAAAGTGTTGAAATTCGTGGAACGCTGCCTCCCTCTAGTGGTAGCAAAACCAAAACGAAACAAAACAAAACAGCTAGAAAAATTAAGGAAACAAGGCAAAACAATGCATAAATATGTACCAGAAAATTGAGTATTCAATCAGAAGTCATAATATGACTTGTAATCTCACATTGACCACATGTATGTATAGCCAGTGCATTGTATAGACCTACTTATATTTTGAAATATTATACCTCAGTTAACTTTTTGGCTTTTGCTATCAACATGACAATTCTAACTTCAACTTCAAGATTGGTCACTGCACTGGGGCAGGAAAAGCCACATCTCTAAAGGGCCAGAGTTGTTACCAGTTCCCTCGCTGGCAGAGGACCCTAGTGCTGCAGGCTCTTAAGCTAGAGTCTGTTGTCTGGGAAAGGAAAGCTTTAAGAAAAGATTTTTTCTTCTTCTTGTGACATAATGGATATAACTCCCAACCTCCATTTTATTTTGTGTCCTGTCAGTTAGCTGATTTCTTTGTGACTAGGCTGTGTTATGACCCCAATACAAGGACAAAGGTGTACTTTTATTTGAAAAATACTTTTGCATTCCCATGCTTCTTTTTTTGTACTTAAAAAGTTTTATGTTATTCTGTGAAAGCTCTTGAGACCTCTCTCACCAAGGAGATATGTGACACTAAATCTACTTTGAGGTTACGTCTAATTGCTCTTAAATATCTCCTTAAAACTGTCCATTGTTATTTAATGATTATGTCAAGATATGTGTATATACAAGCAATGAAGAGAGTACTCAGACTCAATAGCTAGGTTTAGCTAATAATTCCTCAATTTCATGGTGCTGTCTCTACATAAATACAAATAAACTGGAGGCCACATAAAAACGTAAGTCACTGGATGGACCTTTTTACTGGTACAAACATGGCTAGATGTTTGGCTTACTTTCCTGGCTAAACCACAAAGAACTGGACTCACCATTCTGCCCTTTAGTTTCTGCATCAGCATAAGTGAGCCACAAAGAGTTCTAGATTGAACCCCCGTGTGATGTGCCCTCTACTTGTCTTGAATAATGATCTCATCTTGGAATATGATCTCTCAAGGAGAATTCTGCCAAGTTGTGCTCATCTCTGTTCAAAGTAAATATTGTTCATTTGCTTTGTGATTTCCCACTGCCACTTTATAAGGCGACCTTGTTATGTCCTTGTTTTTAGGTATCTGGATGGGAATCAGTTTACACTGGTCCCCAAGGAGCTCTCCAACTACAAACATTTAACACTTATGTGAGTAGAATATTTTCCCACCTTTAACTTATTTTATTTCATTAAAAGGGGAATGTCAAGCGGCAGAAGATTTAGAGAGCCTTTTGTGTAATATAAATCACTGGCAGTAACTCGCCCGGATCCTGGATCACTGTGGCTCAGGATCGCTAGCTCCATCTCTGTGGAATAACGATCTTGTGATGCGGTGTCTTAGGGAAAACATCTCTACTCAAAGAAGCAGCAATCCAATAACGTCTCAGAGGGGGAAAAAAAAGCTTCCAAACAGTAAAACTGGATGATTTATTGATAAGATATAGATACTTGTTAGAAGTCAAGAAAAGAGTGGGGAATATTTCATTTTATATAGTAAATAAAATAGGGTCAAAACATTCCTGTAAATACATGTTTTGCTTGACTTTCTTATATGAGACATGTTAAAATAATTTAGGGACTATAAATATTAAATTTCATTTTATACAGGCATGTGGATTTAAACTCTATCTAATACAGTGATACAATGATCCTGACATTCTGAGTATAAATTTCAAAATATTAATTATATATTCATTTGAGATTTCTATCTTTAAAAAAATAACTCGTTTCTTTTTCTGTGAATTAAGTGATTTTATGGTGACAGTTTGACCCATCATAAAAATAGCTTTCATAACAACATGTAACTATTTTTTTAATTTGGAGTAGAATTTCAACATCCAAACTATGGATTATAAAGCTCCTATCATTTTCACAATTATGTGTGTACTTTTTGCTTGTATTTTGGAAAGTAAATACAAGAATAGATGACCCTTACCTCTTACTGATCTTCCATTTATTCATGTGTTGGATTTTCATCCATGAGAAATAATAGCTACCTATAATGATTATATATACACACATATATGTATGCTAGCAAATAGGTATATGAATGAATGATGTGATCATACAGAGAATATAATAATAGCCATGTAATATATTTCACAAGTAAAAATTACACAAGGCATTCTGAAAATTCCAGTTAGCAACATTCAATGTCTTTACATATTCACTAAATAAATATTTATTGAGGACCTTTTCAGTCAGTGGTTTAGACAAAGGCCAAAGCAGGGTGTTTTTATGATGACAATTTAATTGTAATGAACTTGCAGACTGTTTCAATTAGCAAATTTGATTATGTGTATTAGTGAACATTTATGTCAGTTGCGGTAAAGAATGGAGAGTTAATGGGACTGTAACAACTGGTGATGTATTCTTAACCTTAATGGATCTGTAACAACTGGTGGTTTATCCTAACCCTAAGAATGAATGCTTTGTTATTCAAACACCATGTCTTCTCTTTTCTCTTTTAGAGACTTAAGTAACAACCGAATAAGCACCCTTTCCAATCAAAGCTTCAGCAACATGACACAGCTTCTGACCTTGTGAGTTTGAAAGTGTGGAACTGAATGTTCACTTCTTTGTGAGGCAGGAAGGGTTTACTACATGGGTCCTGCTGAAGAAGAGAGAGTCTGATCTTATGAAGTGTAAATACCATCTAGAGAAACAGACAAAGCTTCCATAAACCACAGAGAAAAGTTGCTCAGAACGTTGGTTTGGTATAAAACACAAAATATTTGCGTTCATGACTGTTATTATAAATCCTTACATTAAGCTTTCAGGGCATCTTGGTCATTGTCCTATTGCTGTGAAGAGACACCATGATTATGGCAACTCATAAATGCCAGCCTTTAGTGGGGCTTGTTTAGAGTTTCAGAAGTTTAGTCCATTGGCCTCATGGCAGGAAGCATGGTGGCATGCAGGCAGACATGGTTCTGGAGAAGTATTGGAGAGTTCCACATCTGCATCTTCAGGCAGGAGGAAGAGAGAGGATTTGGGCTTGGAAAGGGCTTCTTGCAGCCTCAAAGCCTGTGACACTTCTCCCAACGAGGTCTCCTCCTAACCCTTTCAAATACTGTCATTCCCAGTGACCAACTGTTCAGATCTCTAGGCCTATGGGGCCATTATCATTCAAACCACCACACAGGGCCTGATATCTGAGCCAGAGAATAAGTGAGGCATGTGTACCCAGTGGGGGAAGTTTCCAAGTTACCCTTACGAAGTGTATCATATTAAGATTAGAACACATAGGTGAGCAATGTAAATCATGTATAAATATATTCAATTTATAAACTGCTTAAATAGCCAGTCTCAAATGGCTTTGTTTTAAAATAACGTTTGCATGTTATTAGATTCCCAAGTTAAATAAATTGACATATTTCCGATTGCAGAATTCTCAGTTACAACCGTCTGAGATGTATTCCTCCACGAACCTTTGATGGATTGAAGTCTCTTCGGTTACTGTAAGTATCCTGTGTTTAATCACCTTTATGGGTAATCTGAGTTCTGAGCTATCTTTTGAGTGATGTCATCACTTTGTTTTTCTCGGTTATTTCGTCATGCATGTGCTACGTTTTGCTGTAAATTTGAAATTGGGACAGTTGTCTTTTTATTAATACAGGATAATTCCTCTTTGGTAAAACTTGTTGCTATGGTAGTCATTTACTGGTAATCTGTAAGACTAAAGCATACATTTCATTTATCTCCAGTTAACTATTATAAAAATAACAGAACAGCATTTCTTTAGGTATCACGTTGACTTGATTACTTTTTCCCTGAAATGTATGTGTTTGATATATTATTCCAGGCTTTGTTCCTTGATTATATCCTAATGTCTGTAACCCCACAGCTATGGAACTCTTAACAGACATGAGTAGGATCCTTTTTTGGTCTTGCATTAGCTTCTTTTATTTAACACTATAGTATGTTCCTCTTCTAATGTGTGTAGTTGTTTCTCAACTGTTTAACAGCTACAGGGTATTCCTTAGATTGTAGAAACAGCTTTATTAGCTATCTCTATCCTCACTATCATTCAGATTAATGGCAAGTTATTATTATTTCTCATAACACTCAAACAAGCCATCTATACTTTCATTTTGCTACAAATGCTCTAACGTGAAAACATGGTTTAGAAGGGCAGTTCTGCTCATGACGTTGGGATAGTTCCAGAACTGTTAACTTGTCCCCCGACAATATTTTTTGCATCTTTTTATTATTATTATGATTATTACAAATTTTCACCTCCTCCCCTCCTCCTATTTCCCTCCCCATTCCCCCTCCCCCTCCCTCTCCAGTCCAAAGAGCAGTCAGGGTTCCCTGCCTTGTGGGAAGTCCAAGGTCCTTCCCCCTCCATCCAGGTCTAGGAAGGTGAGCATCCAAACAGACTAGGTTCCCACCCAGCCAGTACATAGAGTAGAATCAAAACCCAGTGCCATTGTTCTTGGCTTCTCAGTCAGATCCCCTTGTCAGCCATGTTCAGAGAGTCCAGTTTGATCACATGCTCCATCAGTCTCAGTCCAGATGGTCTTGGTGAGTTCCCATTAGATCAGCCCCACCATCACAGTGGGTGGACACACCCCTCGCGGTCCTGACTCCCTTGTTCATGTTCTCTCTCCTTCTGCTCCTCATTTGGACCTTGGGAGCTCAGTCTAGTGCTCCAAAGTGTGTCTCTGTCTCTATCTCCATCCATCGCCAGATGAAGGTTCTATGGTGATATGCAAGATATTCATCAGTGTGGCTATAATATAGGGCCAGTTCAGGCTCCCTCTCCTCAGCTGCCCAAGGAACAAGCTGGGGACATCTCCTTGGACACCTGAAAATCCCTCTAGAGTCCAGTCTCTTGCCAACCCTAAAACAGCTCCCTTAATTAAGATATATACTTTCCTGCTCCTATATCCACTCTTCCTCCATCCCAACTGTCCCATTCCCCTAAGCTCTCCCCATCCTCCCCTTCTCACTTCTCTCTCCCCATCTCCCCTTATCCCCCAACCCGGCCTCCAAGCTCTCAATTTTTACCTGGCAATCTTGCCCCAGACAATTATTTTGCCAGTTAATTAACAGATTGTCTTTTCCACCCACAGTTTCATAGAGTGCTCTTTTCAAAGCACATTTGTAAACTTTTCATACTATTATTTTAAGAATCCTTTTCCTTTTCTCTGGCACACTGGAAATTATGTTTCCTCGCTGTTCAGTTAGCATATCTAATGACTATAGCATTTGACTTGTATGTTTAATGAACATTTGTGGTGCATGTTCTAGGGGAGCCTGATGATTTCATTACCCATGACCTGTTAGATAATCTTCATTATGAACACAGACATCTGTTCCGTTACTATTGGTTTTACATCTGTTAATTAAAGAATCAAATTTCTCTTTCAGGGTTCTGATATATTCCCTCCAGTTTCTTGCACACAGCCAGCCCTTTAACAGATTTTATTTTACAGTTTCTGAGATTTATATTGTCCTTTTGAAAGTTTCCCCCACCCTATGACTCTACAAATAGTGTATTTTACTTTAAAGAATTGGTAATTTTAATTTTATATTTAATTCTTCAACCTGGAATTTATTCTGTGCAGAGGTTAATTATTTTTTCTTAATAGATATCTGCTGTTCAAACATAGCTTCCAGAATAGATCACTTTCTTCCACTGACTTAAGTGTTTAATAAAAATGAAGTCTTTGTACATGTAGGGATATTCTTCTAAACTTTCTTCTCACTTGCAGGTCTCTACATGGAAATGATGTTTCCGTTGTGCCAGAAGGTGCCTTCAATGACCTGTCAGCCTTATCACACTTGTGAGTACCTGGCTCATGGTTGCAGTGCTGGGATCAGATGCTCTCTGCTGAGCACGTTCGGGAGTGTTCTCTACCTCTCCTTTGCTGGAATATAAGCCATACTTGATTTCATCTTAAAAGAAAATGCAGAGAGTTACAAATTGGATATCTTATCACCTACAAGGAAATTTAACTTTCTCCTTTTGACTGGACGTCTCCATTAATTGGGTGGTTTTTGCTGAGCTAAGGGTGCCTTTTCTATGAACATAGATTCCCAGCAGCACTGTCCCTTCTCTCGTTCTCTGATTCTTACCCAACTCCACTTCCCAAAGCTGCGTCCCACATACCACTTCCTCTATGAATCATACACCGGTTCAGTCAACCTAGATTCATTTAGACTACAAATATTATTTCTCATTGACAGTAATGCTGTGCAATACTGACATTGGCACGACTCAATGTTTTATAGTCAGATAGTGCTTTGTGACGTGTCTTTGTATGTACTCTCTCCGCAATCCATTTCTAATCTCCATATTTATACTTGCAATGAATATTATACTTGGAATAAATATAGACGTAGAAATAGATCATATATATGGCCATATATATGTATATATATGTATACATGAATGTATGTATGGCTATAAATAAAAATATATATGTAAAATTCAGGCACTGAAAGTTAGCATTGTTGAATGTCCTGTTACTAAATGTAATATTAAGATATCAATCCTAGTCCAAGACTAAGAAGCTTCCCCATGTGATGTTACACTTAAATCCAGCAGTCATATTTATCTGGTTCTTCCTGAGTGTCAAAGAGACTTTGACCTCAGTAAAATTCACAAATTTTAAAAATATTAGATATTTAGAAAATTCAGACAGGCATCTTGTAGTTAATCATGTTTTGCCTGAATTTACACACTCCTCAGATGTTCTGTTCATGAGATACAGTATGAATAAATAGTTATTTTTGGGGGTGTGGTTGCCACTGTCTGAGAGAATGCTAACGAAAGGAGGAAATGGATTTAGGGTCCTGGAACAGAAAAGGCCACACAGCATGAAAGATGGCTATCCTGCTTGACCTGAGAAAAGAGTTCCTTAGATGACTCTCGCCACAACAGTGATCCAGTTCAAATGTCTTTGTCTTGTCCCTGATCAGCCTTGCTTCTCAGTTATACATTTTTCTTTCATGTTGAGGCCATTAATAACTCTTCTCACCCACTTCTCTCTCCTCTGATTCAGGAGAGCATTTGGAAATGTCAATAGACATGAGAACAAATTAGCCAAAAACATCATTCTGCTCGTGTTTTGATTTGAACTGTGTCAGGCAAAAGAAACAATTACTTCATTGTGACGCTTGATTCAAATTGGACATTTATTCTTACAATATAAGGTGTTATGATTTTACAAATATATTTTAAAGGGTTTCCTAAAGATGAGATGAGATTACGAGATAGATTGTGATTAAACTATAAACCTCTGTTACTAATCAGAAGGTATTAATTGTGTTTGTAAAAACTGCCTTACCTACCATAACATCTGTGTCCAAGCATGGTGAGTTTCTGAACCCGCTAATTAATCCACTCATTAGTGATAATAACTTGTTATTAATATTTCCCTCACATATAGCTATTTTAAATAAAATTAGGTAATTATTTACATAAGCGGGTTATTCCAGCTCCTGCAAGCTGTAGTGATGTCAGACATGCTAGCTGCTCTCTCTTGTCTCCATTACTATTATTATTCGTGTAACTAAATGCAGGCTTCTAAAGAGAGACCAGAAAATGGCAGACCAGAGAAAATGTAAATAAGCTCTGGAGAACAGGCTTCATTTGTCTTGATGATGGTCCTTTAACTGAAGCAACATCCCTAGCCTTTTCCATCTAATCAATATTCCCATATACTGTAGACTTTTCATATCCACTGTCACCTCCCAGAGAGGTCAACTTCCACATTACAGACATCTTCTAAATTTTGCTGCTGTGTAGCTACTACTGAAGATGACTTGTGTTTGTCTATATTTCGGTCTCCCTAGAAACGAGAGTTCTTTGGGTGGGGCAGTCAAGAATGAGTTCCTGTTTATACTAGAGTCCGCAAAGTCTTGCATGGTAACTGTGTTCTCAGTAAATAATTGGAGAATGCAAGGAGTGCTAACGTGCGCTTGGAATGTACTTACATCCAAGGTAAATGTGTCTCTTCACATATGAAGATACCTTGTAAAGCCCAAGAAACTGTTACCATAATTTATCCCTGCTTCACCAAAATAAAAAAGAGTGGTAATCTGCAGTTTCGCCATTTTCTTCTAAATTGTTGGCATCAACAAAACCATAGGGATTTTTCTACTGAGCATCACTGTGAACCTGTTCCGTTAGGAAATAACAATACTTCCATACTTGTGTGTGTGTGTATGTGTGCTTTTGTGGTGTTCTTTTTCCAGAGCGATTGGAGCCAACCCTCTTTACTGTGATTGTAACATGCAGTGGTTATCCGACTGGGTGAAGTCGGAATATAAGGAACCTGGAATTGCTCGCTGTGCTGGTCCTGGAGAAATGGCAGATAAATTGTTACTCACAACTCCCTCCAAAAAATTTACATGTCAAGGTATGGCTTTTAAGGATTTGCAATTCTTTTGAAAAGCTCTCTGCATTCATTACCACAGAAATGGCAGTCTCTTGTGAGTAAACTTCAAAGGTCTAGTTGAAAAGAGTTTGTGATCTCTGCCCATCTACTTGAACAAGGGAGGCCCTTTCCTGTGACTCCTAATTAAAGCACCGTGCTATTCAAATCCACCTTAGATCCACGGGAATGGATAGATGATCTTGAAAATGCACAAATTGAAAATGGCTTTCTTTGTTTCTAATCAATAAAATGTTTTGCTTTTGCTTTATCTGAATATTCCCCTGCTCCCCTGCTTTTAGCTTTGCCAGGGCCTTGTGGCTTTCTCATCCCAGGTAAGCAGAACCAAGCCAAGCCTCCCAGTGTTCCAGCCAGGCCTCCTTACTCACCCCTGCCTCTGTGCTGAGATTCCCTGTGTGAATTCTCCCTCTTGCTTGCTTTTACTCCTGCCTCTTCCCTTCCTTGCCCTTTTGCTGATGCACTTGTGCAAATTCTAAATACTATCTTCTCTCATTCTGAGAATAGTAAATGTAAACATTCATAGTATAAAGGGAAAATCTAAGAGGAGAAATAAAAACATTAGTAAATATTTTTTGCAAAAAGAAATAAAACTAAGTATTGGTCACATTATCTATACATAATCACTGTTAGAATTATTTCATACATCATTCTATTCACAGAAATCAAATATGTGGATTTAGTTGATAATTTTTGTCATTCTTCTTAACTTGTTAATACTTCTAAAAACCTACTCAGCATTACTAGAGAAGAAAGAATATTGAAAGTTCTATATGTAAAGTAAGACAATATAAAGCCTTGATATTATGGAATACAGAGCAGTTTGTGGTGTGATTAATCCATCCTACATTTTCATTCGCTTCCAAAAAAAGCTAAGCCTCTAAAACTTGTGTTTTTAAAAACTGCCTTACATACCCATAAAGAAAAACTTATTTAAGGAAACAACACTGGGTAGCGGCTCACCTCATGCACTGTGAACCCCAGTTGACCTGATTAAATCCACCGGCTAATTTTCCAGTACCTTAGGAAAACCTAATTTATGACATAACCAAACTGTGTCTCAGTTTCCTCATGTGTGAATAGACAGGCTAGTATTAGCATGAACTAATGTTAAGATTAAACAAGTGGACAAGGCTGAAAAGGTAGCTTAGTTTGTCAAGTGCTTGCCTTGAAAGAATAAAGACTTGTTCACTCTCTAGAATACATGTGGCAAAATAAAACAAGCAAACAAACCAAAAACCAAACAGACAGAGCAGTCAGTACTTGATTAAAATCCCTAGGATGGTTGAGATGGAGCTCTAATGTTCGGTAGTCATCTAGCCTAGTATCTTGACTAATTCCAGGCTACTGAGATAAGAAAAGAGGGGAAGGACTGGAGAAATAGCCCAGTCACTAAATTCTACAGCATCTCCTTGATAAATGATTGCTGTATAAACATAAGAACCAGTGTTTGGATTCTTAGTATTTGAGTAAACGCGCAGTCATACACACACACAAAAGAAGGTGGACAGTGCTTGAGGAACAACAACTGCAGTTATATCCTGACCTTTATCTACTTGCATACTCACGCAACACTTTTCTACAATTCTCAATTATATGCGCACACACATTTTACAAAAATGAAATGACTGGGAATGTACAAATCACACTGCCTTAAACATAGAAAACACCCAATATAGATATGCAGTTAAGGGCATTGCTCTAACATTCCAAGACACCAACAACATACCATCAGACAACACCCCAAGTTGGGGTAATATTGAAGAAGAATCTAGTGAGATGAACTAATTTTATTAGAAATAAAAGCATGATTCCACTTAGTATGATGCTTATTCTTTAATAGTAACAATAACAATGACTTTTCTCTGGATTGGGGTTATTTTGCTCTATCTGGAGTGCTTTATCTTCCCATGATTCCTATGTAACAACTGTGCACTGCCCACTTGAGATACCAAAACTGTAGATATAATGATTGATGCAGTTATAATGTAGGTATAATGATTCCAAGTAAAGGGGCTACAATTTGAAGAATGTATATCTGCCATCAGAACTCACTACTGCTTCACTTAGGAGTTTCAATAGAAAGGTTTTCTACATAAACCACTGGTAGTAATAGGCATACAGCATTGCTATACTGGTATACCAAGGAAATCAAAATTGAGAACTCTCCACCAGTGATGATTTGTTTGGCTGAAGGCAATGCATTCTAATCTACTATTGGAACAATCCACTCAGGGAAATCTCATGAGTCCTGTCTTGTGAGCATTTGTGCTTTATGAGCTTGAAAGCAGTAAAATGATGTGGTCTTAAATATTTTATAATTTTATATTTTCATATTTAAATTAACTCCCCCATTATTTATGGCAGTGTAAAATGTTTTTTCTTTATTCATGAGAGTTGGCTAAATACAACCTCTTGTTTTAAGACTTATCAATATGCAATCAAATTACAACAGGAAAACAAATACTTTTTATTTAAAGACACAATTGCATTGTCAGGTGTAGATGTAATTTTTCTACAAGTAAATATCTGTGCTATTATTTTGTGTTAATGACTTTCATTAAAGTATGTGTTCTTTATTTCTATTATGTTTCCAATATGGCAAATCACATTTTATGATATAAAAAAATAAAGGAATTAGATGAAATAGAAGGTCATAACATATTTAGTTAGCAAGCGAGAACATTCTTGAATGGAAAAAGGTGGTAATGATCATAAGCTGTCTTTGTAGCCGCATGTTTGCCTTCTTCTCATTAGCACTGGCATAATCAAGTAGTCTTCGATCATAAAAAGAATCTTTGCCTTTTCTATTTCTAGTTTTTCACTGAGAAAGCCACTGTGGTTTATTGTCATTGTTGACTTCAAATACCCCTTAAAGTTCCTGGTTTAGTAAGATTTAACTATGCACTCAGCTAAATTATCCACTTCTTTCATTTAATAAACATTCATTAGCAACTCAAATGAACGAAACAGTGAGAATTCTACTGGAAATATAAGATATCTTTTATCCATTAACAAATATTGTTGGAGCGCCTACCAATTATAAAGCAATATTCCAACATGTTAAGGATCCAGTAAATGATAATTACACTCATATTTGCATGAGGCTTATGTTTTTACACAGTTAAAATAATAGAGAATCTAAGTGACAGAAATATGCATAAGATGGAAATATTTAAATGTATCTAATTAGATTAAGCAATTATGGATTTTAGTGATAATCAGAATTTTAATGACATCAGGAGGTTTATACATGTGCCCAGGGGACGTGAGAGAACGACATGGTGGAAAGGACAAGGACTGAGATAGACGTTTTTCACAGCTAGAAGTCCAAACCAGACAGGGGGACTACAAAAGTTCATTGGGACTTAGTGGTACATATGTATAATCCCATTTACTCAGGATGCTGGGGCAAGAAGAGCTCAACCCTGCCTGAGCTACAGAGCAATTAGACAAATAGTGATTCCCTTCCTCAAGAAAAAAAAAACTGTAAAAACAGAACTTAGCATGTGTGTGTGGATTGACTAGGATGCTTGAAGTCCTAGTTTCAATGCCCAGTCAACAGGAGTATGAGGAGCACGGGGAGAGAGAGAGAAGAAAAAGAGAAGGGAAAGGAAGCAGAAGGCAAAGTGGAAGAGAAGGAGGAGGATCATCTTCATCACTTCTTTACTTCATTATTTTTGTAGAAAAGCGCAAACAACAAGTAATCCTAGGAACTTCTTATCCTAAAATATTAGCATTACACCATAATCTGCTTTATTGCATTTCTTCACCTAATTTTACATATTAGTAATCCTGTCCATTCTAGAATTGTAAGGGAAGATACATATCTCTCCATTACGGCATTGAAATAGTAGTGGTTTCCTTAAAGAGATTCGCATTTTCCTTTGGGGGAGAAATTTTGAACAGCTTGAGTTGAAGCCTCTGGCTTTGAACCACAAAAATTGTTACATAAAATTAGCCTTAGTTATGAACCAAGGTAAGGAAGGTTAAATAATTTAGCTTATACTACAGATGATGAAAAATTTACTGGTTAGACCAGCTTGGAAGCATTATTCAAACCCAGTCCAAAGATTTTACATTTTCATATCTCATGCCACTAACTTATAACTTTATCTTTGAAATAACATTAGTTTGGAGGATTTTTTTAATGTGTTCATCATCAGAAGAAAATGTGGATATATAAATAGTTATCTGCAAAAGGCATCACTCATAAAAATAAGAGGGAGTAAATAAATTTTTTGTTACACTTTTTAACATTTGAAATTGCGAAAGATTTAACATGCATATATATATAGAGAGAGAGAGAGAATCTAAAATTTATAGTCCATTCTTGAATATTTTGTAATCATATTCTCCATGATAACACTAATTACCTGAAACATTTATACTGTTTATCCTAATCCATCCTGGCTCAGGAAGTTGTTTCCTGGCCAAAGGCACATACATACAGCCAGGAAGCATATCCAGTGGACTCAGAAGACTTTTTAATCACCCATCATCAACTTTCTTTTTCCATTCTATGCTGGTCATATGAAAAGAGCAATGACATCTGTCCTGCTGAATCCAGAGACATCATTTTAATTATCCTCATTAGCTCTTCTCGTCCACGTTAGAAGTAGCCACTGTTTCTTCTTTTACATTTTCTTTGCGTCTTTCTTAATGTACTTTTCTGGTAATAAATTTTTTTTCTTAGCTGTTCATGGAGTTCAATTCTTAGTCTTATTAAACGCTGAATACATTTGCACCAATGGCAACAAATAACGGGCCATGAAGTTCCTCCTGCAATCCATGATCCTATTTCAATTTCTTTCATAAATCTTCTGACATAACAGCGTACACAAATTAAAAATGTGCATTTCATCACATGTGCTATCATTTCCCTGAGTTTTTCACACTAATTGGCACATGCAGATCTCTACTGCTGAACTGTAAAGTTTTTGAGGAAACGCAGGCATTTCATTTGGATTTGATCCTCTGAAGCCTAGCATCTTACACAAAGTAGATGCCCATTAATATTTGCTGAATGCTAAATATGCCTTTGATAATATGGCTTAAGAAATTCTGTAATAGCAAGTATAACATACGGCCATACTTTTAAACAAGGTCTCCTTTCAGTCCAATTGCCTGGTATCAAAAGTCCCCTATGTGGAGTTTTCTTTCATGTACTTTGGACAGGAGGTTGTTATTGGACTAGTGTTTCCAAAGGTTCAGAGAATAAAGGCAGGTTCTGGGATCATAGTTAGAATTTTTTTTTTTTTGGTCTGGAGCTTTTGCTAATAAATCAAAGTGAGATAGAATTCTCAGCGGTGGCTACACTAGGGTAAGGTGCATAGCTCGCGGTGGGAGTCTTGTAAGCAGGTCTACCCTCAGACTTCAGTAGACTTAAATTCAGCAGTCTCTCTATTAAAGCAGGTTACAGAGACAGAGTGCTAACCAAACTTTCTTCTCATTTTCACTGTGAAATATTAAGTAAGCTAAACACACCTCTGCTCATATAGCCAATACTGCAGTGGTTTCTTAAGCTAAGCTTGATCTAAATCAAAACAGGTTAGCATACACTCACCTCCTTCCTCTCACTGACACTTTCAAATAGCTGTCTCCGTGAGGGGTGATGACTTTCTCGGTGGTGCACATCTGGCTACTTTGTTGGAAGGAAATATCCCTTGGAAACAATTAGCTTCAAATTAAGGGGAGAGAGAGAGAGAGAGAGAGAGAGAGAGAGAGAGAGAGAGAGAGAGAGAGAGAGAGAGAGAGAGAGAGAGAGAGATCACAGCTTCTTGCCATTGCTGTATTATTTCTATTATTCATGGTCCACAACAGATTCACCAATCAAACTTGTGTTTCTACAATATGAAGTCATTAGCTGACTATTATTAGACCATTAGAGGGCATCAGGAAAAGACACGGAGAGAATATGCTGCACAGAAAATGAATTGCAGATTGGAGTCAAGTAAAAGACTGATGATATGACTTAAAATTCTGAAATATAAGTGGGAAAATGAATAGAAACCATCAAGGTGCCAGAGAAATGATTCTAAAGGATTGGACTATAGAGAGAAGCAAAGTTGGTGCAATCAGGGAGATGTAAGTAGGACTATGATAGCTGTCAGTGAAGAAAAGCAATCAATCATCCTCCCTAACTGAAATGCCAAGGAACCAAAGAATGCCTAGCAAGAAAAGATGTTCTAAAGGATGCAACGGTGGTACCTATATTCTGGAGATTACCAATAGCTACCTTACTGAATTTAAGGCCACTTAAAATGGGAAAGTTCTTGCCTTGCACTGTAAATTCAGCTGTCTCAGTTTTGGTGACATCATGAGATTTAGAGGAGAATTTGCTATTGCCACTTACCAAAACAAGTATAATTTCTAACTGCATTCTAAAACTTATTCTCATATCAATATATGAGGGTAACTCTCACTGCTCATCACAGAAGCTTCCCTCTACAAGAGATGGAGGGCATGACCGGAAGTCACAACTTGTCAAAATAAGCACACTGCACACATTAAAGTCTCATGAGAGCTGGAGGACCAGAACATTTGCTGTGAGACACTTCTATGGAGGGGGGCATGAAAAAGGAAAAGATGGGAGATATGTTGAATGAAGTTAACCTAAGTAGTTACCAAACTGATAGGTTAATAATGATTTGGGGGTGCTATACAAGTGTCCCCAAAGCAAATACCCTTGCTATTGTGCTAGGACTTGTGTGCAATGAAATGTGGGATTGAATTGACTACTACTTGTTTCAGGGACATAGGGACCCATGCAGAGATTGCTACTGGCAAAATATGATGGACGTTCATTTTTCAACGTATTTGTACCTTCTATGTAAAGATGTGTATTTGCTGTTCTGCCAGTCTAGTGAAGTTGCAAAAAGGGAAACTAAGGGTCTTTCACAAGCCATATAGATATTAGCATTAAAGGAACATGACTTTACAGAGAACAGTTCAATTTTCACGTTTTGGGTCACAGGTCATATAGTGCGAAGAGCAGAAATTTTCTGGGGCTGATCTGTGTTAATCAGACTTTTCACAGATTACGAGTTTTCTATAAAGTGTGTTACAAAATGTGAGGCTGATAGGTTCATTTCAGCGGTATCTTGTTGCTAGAGAAGATAAACTGGACATATCACCTGCCACATCTTGTACTAATGAACAAAATGACTCAAAAGAATACAAAGGAGTATATAAAAGACACTGTATTTTCTAGATACTGTCATATACATAAAATAGCCCTGGAACTTTTATTAAGCCAACTGAGGTTGAGATATAGGTCATGGCCATGTATAGTTTCCAGAAATGCTATTCAGTGCTTAAAGGAATTCATCTCATGACAGTGGTGTCATTAATTTCAGCTTCGAATGACCTAAGCTGGGAAGCCAGAGTCCCGTTGTTACTTAGAAGTCTCATACTGCCCACAGTTCAAAGGCCTCCTTTGGCATTCCTGGGCATGACATGGTGATACTGATTTCTGGTACCATCCTAGAAGAGAATCATGTAAAACTGAGTGACAAATAACTTTACCCAAATCTCACCGTTCTACTAAGGCATATAAATGAACTTAGGTGATGACAAAAGAGAATGCATCCCTTTCTCACGTTTGTCTATTCATTGGTAGGTCCTGTGGATGTTACTATTCAAGCCAAGTGTAACCCCTGTTTATCCAATCCATGTAAAAATGATGGCACCTGTAACAATGACCCGGTTGATTTTTATCGATGCACCTGCCCATACGGTTTCAAGGTAAATACAAATCACAGCTGGGATATAACACTTCTATTGTATGTTTTCTTTTTTGTTCTGTGTGTTCTAAGAGCTGGCTTGTTTTATTTGTACTTAACACAAGTATTTCTTCTCCAGGGGCAGGACTGTGATATTCCGATCCATGCCTGTATCAGTAACCCCTGTAAACATGGAGGAACTTGCCATTTAAAAGAAGGAGAGAATGATGGATTCTGGTAAGTAGCCTGGCTGTTACCTCCTTTGTCTGACATACAGTAACAAACTAACTAAACAAATGTGCACAATTCTTCTCAAATAAGAAGCCATTGTTTCAAAAAGAATGTTTGTGCAGAGATCACATATATTAATTTGGTAAATTTTCATATTTTATAGTTGCAAAAAAGAAATGTAACATTTATTTATTGTTGCAAACCATCAAAGACATTACACAAAGAATTGCAGATAATGCAATTTTAAAAATCAGATTCACACTTAATTTTAATCATGTGAATATGTACATCTGTGTGTGTGTGTGTGTATGTCTGTGTGTGTGTGTGCGCGCGCGCGCACGCGTATCTGAGTGCAGTTGCCTCAGAGAGGCAGAAGTGTCTGATTTTCTCACAGAGTTATAGGTGATTACCTATAACTACCCGATGAAGGTGAGCAATATGTGCTCTGAACCACTGAACACAACATCTGTGAGAACAAACAAAATTCCAGAATAACGGGAAGAAGCTCATAAAGTCCTGTGGCGTATCACGCAGTCAGGCGTGGTGTGCCCTATGCGCTGCCATACAATTCGTGAACAGGGCAAAGGGCTGGAGATTGAAATACACAAAGACACACAGACAGAGACACGGGTCATCTTGATGCCAGAATGCTCCAAGAATGCCCCCTTTATTGTGTCCAGGGGCAGCTTATATAGGGATAGCCATGTCCCAGCCAAACACACCAGAAACTACTCCCCTGCCATCAGGAACTCGAGGGTCTCATGCTTAGAGCAGCTGCAAGCATTACAAGTTGTTTACCAGAAATTCGGGATCTGGGGGTTCACAGTTCCCAACAAAGTCCACCCATAGCTGAGGCACGATTGGCGACTGAGTGCTGCTGGTGGAGTGAGGGTCAGTTTTCTTCAAGGCTGTAGCCCTTGAAAGGGTACCCATGTTTCAGTAGAAGTGTCTGCACCAATGCACATATATAGCTGGCGCCAAGTGAATTCAGTGGGTTACAATGTAAGAGAAAACACATGACATTGTGCAGGAAATGTGATGGGGTGCTAAGGGATGAACTGCATGGGAGACAAAAACGGGCGAACTCAATCAAAGTATCTTATATCCATGTATAAAATTCACAAACAATAAAAAGTAGTTAAAATATCAGAACCAGTACTTCTTTATTTATAAACAAAGACCGTGAGTTGTTGCCAGCTTGAGAATAAGGAGGATTTAGGACTGTGTAGGAAATGTTGCTTGTCCTTTGTACTTGAAAATGTATTGTGATTTATTGACTTTGAAGATGATGGATCCATTTGCCATCATTAAGCTCCATAAATTTTCCTTTTTAAATGGTTTCTGGTTTGTTAGCTAGTCCCTTATAATTTCAAAGCATTTGAAAAATCAATTTTGTGTAGTTAAAAGCTTTGTAACTGGCGTATATATTTATGCTTTTTAAAAATATTTTGACCACGAAATTTTAAAATGCATCCAAAAAATGTCTTGGCTTTACCCCCTGATGTTTAGGTGTGCTTGTGCTGATGGCTTTGAAGGAGAAAACTGTGAAGTCAATATTGATGATTGTGAAGATAATGACTGTGAAAATAATTCTACATGTGTTGATGGAGTTAACAACTACACATGCCTTTGCCCACCAGAGTACACAGGTATGAAGACTAGAAAGTGTTATGTCATCAATTAGTGAAACAATTTAAAAGCATCATCACACTATTATATTTATTTACAAAGCCATTTTATTAAATAACTGGGAAATTTAATTGTAATAACAGAATTACATAAGGACATTTCATCCCACCAATTTAAAGATGCAGCAAGCCCAGTTCAACCCATGCACCCTTTCTTTAAGGTCATGATCTCTAGAAGAACAAAAAGGATGCTGTCATGCTGAAGCTTTTGGTCCCAATAATTCAATGACATTTTCTTTCAAACTATTTCCTTTGTACTATCTTGTTCATATATGTTTTTGCATTTCTTTACATAGCCAAAACATGACACAGCATTTGACATTAATAATGTCCATACTATATCTTCAGTAGCAAAGGATTACCTCCTTTAAGTTCTGCCCTTCAATTTGTGCTCCTTCAGGAACATGAGCTTTTTGAATGTCTTAGGAGACTATTACTTTTTTTTTTTTTTACCAACACTTTGTCTCTGGTTGATAAACCTGATCAGACTATTCAAATTGCTAAACTTTCTTTTCAATTTAGAACAGATTTCTATAAAGTCAGCACCAAATTTCTGCCTTGTTTATTTTGAAAGAATAGCTTTTCTGTGTTTGTGGGACTGTGCATAAGAAATGCCATAGTCAGTATTTCCTTTAACAAAGCATCCAGAGGTCATGGAGAAGGATGATGGTACCAGTGTTATTTCTAAAGATAAACACAGAAGTAGATTCTATCACTGTTTCAGGAGCTACTATTTTCATTTTACTTAGTGTTTTCCTTGGTCATATTTATTTCATATAACAGTCATAGTTGATTTCAAATAGTGAAATAATTATCTAGGTAGCTAAGATTAATAATTCTAAGCATCAAATACAACCATAGCTATGCAATTGACTTTCCCAAAGTTCAGAAGGAATAATCTTTGAAATTTCTTGTTATGGGAAATACAAAAATTTGTGTTGTTCTAAATGTCTTCCTTGACAGGAAAGTAGATTTTATTATAAGAAATTGGAAAATAGAATAATGAAGCTCATTTTTAACAACCTAGATGTTCTTAGATCTTTCAAATATTGCCCTTTCCATGTTTTCACAGTAAAACACTGGATGTAGACAGATGGATAGATGATAGATAGATAGATAGATAGATAGATAGATAGATAGATAGATAGAAGATAGACAGATAGGTAGATAGATAGATAGACATATAGATAGATAGATAGATAGATAGATAGATAGATAGAGATTAAAATTGGGTAATTATAGATACATACATATATAGCTATCATGCTAGGAGTCAGAATTTGATCATTCTTTACTGTTTTGCATTAACAAAGTATAGCAAGTGTATGGCAGACAGATTTTTGGTGTTATACGGGCTTTCTCACCCATCTCTACCACTATATCACTTGTCAGATATCTTCCTTTAGCTTGTGACCATAGATTTAACTCCCTTCTACATAGGCTGAGCTTATGAGATCTATTGGATTGGCTATTTATATGTGTTTAAGAAGTTCACTGTTAAACAATAATCTGTTTATTAGTCATACCATGGATCAAACTGCTTTCTTTCTCCATCACTGTTGAGCTCTTAGAAAAGGCTTATAAACCCATGTATTTTTGACTTCTATGAACCCATTATATTTGATTCCACCAGAAAATCAAACTTTATAAGATGATTAAAGCTCTGTATGCTCTTCTAAACACAGAAATCAGGACTTTATATCTTGAGATAACATGTGAGCAAAGGTCCTTGTGTACCTTTCTATGATGATTTGCATAAAGTATAAATACATCCAAGTTAGTTTGGAGCAGGCCCCGCTGCACGGCTGTGCAGTTTCCTAATTCTAACTCCGATGAGTCACAGCAATTCTTGAGTGTTTCTCTTACCTGCTCCGGTCCAGTTCCCAAACACTGCTGTGCCTTCCTAACAATTCATTTCTGTGTGCCCTCCTCTGAGACAAAGATGCATTCTTCCTTCACCAACGATGTCAGATTCCATCTTTGCACTATATAACAATAATTCAAAGCTTAGCCCAACCAATTCTTTGCTAACATGTGACATTCATAAAAGTAGCCAGGGATGACCCCCACTGTGTCTATCTTTCAAAAGCATTTGACTCTGAAAAGGAACCTAGACAGCATTACTCCTTTCACTTGTAGTTATTACAAATAATGCTTTGCCTTCATTTGGGCAAAAGATCAAGACAAATATTGAACTAGAGACTGTGCAGGACATAGAGCAGAGATCCTACCTTTATTATGTTGGCCTGAGTCCCTGGGTCATGAAGGGTTTGACAACTTGGCAATTGAGAAGATATCTAAATGAGATGAACACATAATTCATCTCTTAACGGTAGAGTTTTGTGTACATCTGAAATGAGAGCATTTATAAGATGTCAAACAACCATCTTCAGATTTTGAGATTGGTGGCATATAGGTGACCTTCAATGATAGTCACGCTTATGCCCGAATCTAGAATTGTGTGTCCTGTTTAATCCACTGCTTTACAGAGGGATTTCCTCAGAATATGTTTTTATTGTTTTACATTTAGGATGGAATTTGGTTAATGAATGCGAGTTCTGAGAACAAAAACTCTTCTTTGCTCACAGAATATAATAATACTGCCATTGTTTTCAACAATCATCTAAGCTGCAAGGTTTTTTTTTTTGCCTTTTGATTTTTTTTTTACCCTGTATCTCAAAAGCATACAATGAAAACATGAATTCCAAGTGATAGCAGCAAATAAAGCTTCACCATGAAAGCTTGTAAATCATCATGGTGACAATGCTTGCATTTAACATCTATGTCAAAATGAACCACTTGTCCATGGAGAAAAGGCAGAGACCTGAAAAGAATCTGACAAGCAAATCAGGAAATGACAAGTAGCCTGTAAATCTGAGCTACACGTAGTTGAATAAGATAGCCCAGCTTTCATCCATGTATAAAGGCACAGATAAACAAACCCAGAGTAAGCAAACATCACGGCATGGAGTTTATGAATTATTCCCTCCCGCCTCTGCTGAAAAGATTGAGAATATAAAATGTCTGGGTCAATGGTGGTTTTCTGTTATCTACATTTTACTGGATTCTCCCCACGTTACTGATCATGCATCATTCTTTACACACTAGGGCCCCCTCTACTCTCCTAGCTGGAAGAAACCTCATTGCTAGTGTTATTCAGAAAAGTTTAGTTCCCTGTGATTTATATTAAAATCGGTATGGGGAAAAGATGTGGAGATATGAAATTGTTTAAAAATAATTCTGTATTTTTCATTTAGCTTTGGAGATTTGGGGACTTGATTTGTTTAGTTTTTTTTCCCTTAATTATTACTGTATACTTTCTGTAAACAACACATTTCTTATGGGAAAGTTTTCAAAGAATTCCTGAAGTTAAATTGACTCATAATATGTAAACTGAAAATTGGAAATGTGGTATGACTACAGTATTGAAACCCTGGAAAACTTTTCTTAGATGGAATTAGATCTGAAGATGATATGGGACCAAAAAAAAGCTTTTAGTAGTAAATATTGGACTGGGGATGTTTTCCAGCTGTCTTAATTCTGGATCTGTTTTGTCAGGAATATGTGTCTTCAATAATCCTTCTCTCACAGGGCCATATTTATGTACTACTAGATAATATTTCAAGATTTTCTATTAAATAGAATTCTTAAGCACAATGTCAGTGTCCATATTAACGGGACGTGTTTATTCTCAGAGTCTGTCTTATGGAAAATACAACGAACTCTTTAACTTTCCCATTTTGTCTCTGGGTCCCTAGACAAGTGTTTACTTCCCATCTACTCCAGTAACGCTGCAGGTGTCAATCACACAACTTAGATGCCAATCTCTAGCTCGCTATGGTGGCTTTTACTTTGGTCCTATTCTTCTCCATGTTTGTATGTTCGGCCAGGTGTAGGTAAGACGTCTAAGCCTGGCTGCAGTTTGCTCTCCCACCCTCGCTTCTCTGTTGTTAATGCTGCGCGTGGCTTTGTGTGTGCTACTGTTGCATTGCAATGTAAAATGTCTTTTGTCTCTTCTGTCTTTGTCGCTGCCAGCTGCTAATCTGAATGAGGTGGAAAAAGGTTAGTTGCTCTTTTTAAGTCTATTATGGTTTTCACTTTAGTTCTCCTCTGTCTTTTAAAGCTGCTAGATTTTACTGGATGTTCTGGGTAAAGATTTTGACAAGAGATCAAGTCAGAAAGTGTTACGTCCAATCATTCCTATAGATCCTTGGTATATGTATAGCTGCATGAAACACTATAAAATGCTTCATTGGAATGCACTTGATTTCTAGGTTTCTCACCCTGAGTGGGAAAAATTATCTAAAAGTTAAGTCTTATTTTTTCTTTCCTAACTTTTAAAGATAATCATAAGAATATATTATTTATATAATGAATAAATAGATCCTTTAGTGCAGTATATTTACTATACTTAGTAAGACATTTAAGGTAGTGAAGATTTATAAGTTTAATTTCATAGCTTTACTATTATGTACTGTGAAAAGTATCTGAAAATGTGGATTGAAACATTTTCTACAATATGAATGGGGTTGTGTCTCAATGATAAGGGGTTTGCCAACATGTAGAGGACCCTGGTTCCAACCCCAGAACTACAAAAAAAGTAAATGCAAAAATAAAATATGTATATTATATATATAAGTTAATATACATGTGAATAATATAGTTATAATATGTGCTTCCTATACATGTGAATTCATAAAAAATGTATTATATATATGAAGTGTCCTACCAAATAAATATGACAAAGCTCAAGCGATTGATTTATATGGTGAAACTGTCAAGTTGATATTGCTGAATTCAGTGAGTTCTAAGCAGTTTTCTTAAGGCATTAGAAGATTTGGTGCATAGTCACTAACCTCAGTGTAGTTACTGGGCTCCCAAACATACCCAGAACTAAGAAGGGGACATACAGTTGGTAGATCACTAGCCACGCTGAAGGCATGTCGCAGAATCTTCATGAACATGTGTTTTATAGACAAAGCGTTCTTACTAATGGCACTGTTTCTTAGTTGTTCATGTTTCTAAATGACTCCAGGTCTCAAGTGCAGGAAACAACAGTGTATGCTAGAATTAATGGGTCCTGATATAAAGGAAGCACTTGCAGAATTATAGAACGATGCAGAAATACAGATTATCTCCTCATTTGTTGTTGAGGACTTCCTTTTCTGTTACTGTGTTCAGGTGATTACTGTGTTTGCTCACTTAGTCATATTGTATGCACAGTGAAGTTGGAAAACATAAAAAGGAATTTCATCTGTTAGGCTAAATATAGGACTGCTCTACATCTGCTAATGTATCCAGTACTTCCTTGGTTTAGTATCATCTTTCCATTTCATAAGTACAGAAACTATTGATGATCTATCTTCCCGAGGCCAACCCTGTCTCCAAATCACACCATAAACTATTCTGTCGCAGGAATATATACTCTACTAGTAATGTGATCACATTCTCAAAAACAAGTTTGTCAGTGCACGATTGCTTTAAATCTTTAAATCACCATGTGGTTTCATGTATTGACTGTATTTTCCACTTATGTTCACAAAAATCTGTCATTGCAAAGATTTTGTAGTGGATTTAATTTTCTTTTAAAGGAAAACCTCTGTGGTTGGTACTAATGGCAGTAATTTTTACGTTTATAAATAAAAACAGTAAAATGCTGAACAGCATTATAAATAAATGGCACTTTATGATACAGTGTGTACTTACTTGAGAATATACACCATGTAAGTATATTGTCTACCTGAACCTACAGCATCCACTGTAACTGAGACATCTTTTGCTAGAACCTATCCCACTTGAAGCTACTTTTCACAATACACGACATTGTTAATTATTTATGCAAAACAAGTTTTTCTTGCTGTTTCCTCTGATTGCTAGACACAATCATCCTTGTGGACCTTTGAAACAATTAATTATGTTCCCAAAACTCAAATTCATGAAGGCAGTTTATTTTATTAGATGCCATTTAGAGAAAGGACTTAATCAGTGTCTTAACAATAATTCTGAGAATAAAATTACACTTTGCCCCCAAGATAACTGATAGTAGGTATAGGGGACTGGAAAGATTTAGTATTTAGATTTCTATCATGGAACCAATGTCTATAAAACTAGGGCCTCTCTGGTTTAGTTATTTTCTTCTGTGACACAGGAATGATGACTTCTGTCCTTCTCCATGTAGATGTTTGAGAATAAAAACCAAGTAAACCATCTATAGGAAAGCATAGAGATGGGAAATTTTCCTACTTCTGGAATGTAGGGGACCCACCTGCTTTGACAGATTTTGCATTATTTAGACTGTCTGATGTTGTTCTTTCACGTAGAAGAATGGGAATTTGATAGATAGCTCTACCTGGGAGATGTGCACATAAAATAGATCTTTCCCTATTTTTTCATTACATTTACTTTATTTTTAAGTTTTTACTCTTCTATTCATTGTAAATACAAACACTGTATTTAGGGCTAGGTAGTCATTTATCTTAGCCCTTGACATACTGGCGCTTATACAAGAACATATCTACGAAATGTGTTGGACAAGGACATTTTGAAAGCTGAAGAGCTCTTGACAGTGTTTTTAGGCTTTGTGAATCATTTCAGTATTTGTAATCTCTTCATAAGAGGGAACTACCTTTGTTTCTTCTGCATCAAAATATGCAGTCTGCACTTCAAGGTCACTATTTCTATGGACATAGCTGAGGTCTTCCAATTAAGAAAGTTAGTGATGTAGTCTCCGTTATCCACTTTAACTGAGAAAGTACTTTGGCAGTCTTGCAAGGTCATGTGGTTTCTATTCATCTTCCAACCTTTCAGAGCTCTTAAATGCATTTGAATCACAGAAAACAGTTTTAGGAGAACTGTTTGCTCTCATTAGTTCACAGGCCGTGTCCAGTGAATCTGGAGCAACAGTTTAACTAAACCCGTCTTAGTCCTTCTAATTTGGATTTATTTACTTTGAAAAGAGAGTCTAATATTTTTTGGACTGCTAGTAGCTGTTGAAATTGGCTCCATTCTTCAGTCATAGAGTTCTATGGGGGGGGAAGTATTAAAAAACACACCCTTTTCATATTTGTTTATTTGGAGAAGTAAGGCTTTCCATTTAAAAGTGCATAAAATGTTTGCTGAGAAAATATCTAAAGTGGGACACTGTGCTAAATATCGAAAGTGATACAAAACGCACCAAGCATTTCGATGGTCACCAGCCAATCCTAGCTGTGGTTCTCTGCTAGAGGTTCAAATCAGGTCATGGGCATTGCTGCTGCAAAGTCATCACCTCTCATATCTCAGGAACTTTCACAACTAAACGTAGCGATGTTGCTAGAGACAGACTTTGCCACTGTTGACACTGATTACACTCCGTGGGAATCAAACATGATGGAACAGATATTAATACTTTCATTTGGAAAACATAAATTCACCCACACGATAAAAATGTGTCTCGCATCCTATGAAGCATTGAGGAGCCTTCCTGTGTAGCACATTCTCTTGAGCTTTTATATGCTGAATTGTGATTCACTTTAACTTCTGCAGGTTGCCTGTAACACAACCCCCATCATGAGCAAACCACATTTGGTGTGCATTTAAGACAGAGAACAGCTGCCATTAGCTCATGCATCTTCAAGATGTCACAGCCCTCTATACTACTCCCCCTAATATACTAATGATTGAACTTCCTTGTTCTTAGAAAATGAGGACCATCTTGATAGTTCATTATTGTATGTTGAAGGTCAACTACTTATTTCTAATTGAGAAACAAGTTTCAGAATGACACGCTACAAAAAGCAGTAGACTGTTTAAGAGAATACTAGGGAATCTACCCTCACTTACTGACACAAGTTAGGTCCGTCATTGTTGTCATCACTAATAAGCATGCTAAATATTTACACAGGACATTTGACATTGATTTGACTTTGCTAAAATGCTCTGGTGCCTAAACCTGAAATTTTCAATACAGTATGTAACGTAGAGCTGACTTAGATCACTGAGTAAGACTAAAATATAAATGTAGTCTATCCTTCATGTCTACAGATTGCTCATCTGTACATTCAACACACCACCAATCAGGAATTTATCAGGGAAATGATCTCTGAACTAAATACAGATATATTCTGTTCTTGTTCATATCCCCTATAGCATAACAACCATTTGCTTTTAAGTTGTGTTAGGCAGATTGCATAATCCAGAGCTGGTTTAAAAGTGTATGAGACAAAGAGCTAGAGATATGACGCAGTGATTAAAAGCACTGGCTGCACTTGCAGAGACCTGGATTTAGTTTCCATCTCTCACATCATGTGGCTATCAACCACCAGCTGAACTCCAGCTGGAGCTCCAAGAAATAAAGTATCCAGTGCCCTCCCTCCTATTTCTTTTTTTTCTTTCCCTTTTTTTTTTTTTTTTGGATTAAGACCAACCCAGAGGGCCTTATGCTTAGTAGGCAACTGCTTTACCACTGATCTACATCCCACTTCCCAGTGCCCTCTTCTGAACTACTGGGCACATCCACAAACCACACAAATGAGCTGAAGTACATGCACAGGCACACAGACACACGCACACACAATTTAAAAATAATAAAATAAACTTATATAGATTATGCCTAAGTTTAATCAAATCCTAGTCCATTATGCATAAGGGGTTGAGTATAAGCAGTGTCTGTTCAAACAATTCCCCAGAGATCTCAAGGCTGACTGTACTTCCCCCAAGCAAGAACAATTTGGACACCTACAGCTTCTATGAGATTGTGTTTTTAGTTTTATTATTCAGCAAACAGAAACACTGAGGTCTGCTCATCTTTACCGTTCTCAGACACACCATTTGTGGGCTAAAAAGCACAGTCTTTCTGTTCTTGGGTTCATCTCCTTGATTTTCTACAGTCATAATCATTGTTCTGCAAAGGAAATTGTAAAATTCTTTAAGAGGCAGCAGATGGCCGACCTAGGATGATGGTCAAGGCATGTGTGCCTCAGAACAGTCTCCAGCTGTTTTACACTGTTGCTCTTTAGGTCACCTATGTCCTCCATGCCTTTTTTAACATTTAAAAAATGTTTTCCCACAAGAAGCAAGTAAGCCAGTCCTAACCTTTCACATTGTGTTTTTTTCTGCTGAGTACATGATTGATGCGGCTGGATATTTCCAAAACTGTATATAAAGGAGTCCGTTGCCCGCACATAGCTTATTTTAAAGAATAGAATTCCTTGTGCTGTATCTGGTGGGCTGCTTATTTCAACACCTTCACTTCAGATCAAATGCAGATATGATAAAAATTAGTACCATCTCTCCAGGCTTTTCTTACCCCAAACTGAAAGCATAAACTTTTGAAGAGTGATGTGTTTTACTTTGTAGAAGTATGTGTCCTGGGAATTCTGTCAGGAATTCAACCAGACTTCCTCCCTTGTAACAATTGTATTTAAAAATGTCATAACCAATTAAGTTCAACACTAGAATTCTGATTCAGTTATTCAGATCGCTGCCCTGGGTCCCCTCTCCCTCATATCAATATTAATGATACTCCCTCATACAGTCAAAAAAAAAACCTACTTTGATCAGATTTCAGAATAGCCTGCATTGTCATCCTCTCATCTGCTCCCAAGCATTCATGCATCCACAGCCCTAAGAATCATATGTCTTTAAGCAGAGGGAGAATTGGATCTAGTTATTTGCAGAAGTTAACCACAGTAGAAACTTTCAGTTGAGTATCCATCAACACGGTGTAATAGTCTCTTCATTCCCCTTTGTTGTAGACATTTCTAGCTGGAATTCAAAGTTTGGAGTACTGGAAAATTTGGATAGGGTCTCACTCATTTACTTATTTCTTATTGTTCCATTTTGTGAAAAATTACATCAGTGGTTTAAACAGTGAATTTGAGTTAGAAAATTCCAGAAATACTGACCCTGGTACAAAAATGACCACATTATTTTCTGGATAGAAAGCAATCCATTGTCTTCCCCATACCTTTGTTAATGTTTCTTCTGTGTGTTTTACTTCTGCAATCCATTGTCTTCCCCATACCTTTGTTAATGTTTCTTCTGTGTGTTTTACTTCTGGAAGGTAACTAACTTAGAAAACACTGTGGCCACTGCTGACTCTATGGCCTCCACTGGAACCATGGCTGTTCCTAGCTCATTCCTGGTCTCTCAGAGCTTCACTCTCTACCTTTCTTCAAGTAGGCTCCTACATCCTCTCTATCACATATCTACGTCTCTCTCACTCAGAAAACCCAATCTGTTCTTCCCCACAGCATCCTAATTTGAGAGCACCAGGAAATTTTCTTGCTTTAGCATTCAAGTCAGAAGCATTGTTCAACGTGGTTGTGTTATTATGGATTAATGTTTCTCTTTCTCCTCTGCCTCGTGGACAACTTCCACAAAAAATGGGAGGAGCTTTCCATTGTCATCACCACTATACCCCCAAAATGTTCATAGGGTCTGAAACATAGTTGACATAAAAAAATATGGAGTGACACAGATAAGTGTAGTCCTTACCCTTCATCAAGCAAACTTCTCTTTTGAACAGATGGAGACAATTATAGGAAACCACAACCAATCATAATGCAAAGTTGTGGAATCCAATCCCAGTGTGTACATTTACAAGACACACCCATACCTAAGGCTCAGGGAACATTGTAGAAGAGAGGGTAGAAAGATTATAAGAGCCAAGTATCAAGGAATTTGAGGTGAGACTGTGTCTGCTACTAATGACAAAAGCTAAACTCATTAAGTCTCACCAACATGACTGCCTAAACATGAGAAGAGCAAAGAAAAGGGCATTATATACATGCCAAAGTGAATGAGGAAAAACTTAGAAGACCTCAACTTCAGCATACTAGAGAAAATAAACCAAAGAATGCTGAGAGTAGTTGAAATGATCTTCCTCAAGGAAGAGCATACCACTTGGTTATCCAGTACCAATGTTAAATTTTGAAAACAAACATACAGATAACAAATATATAGACTAACTTACTGTGCAAGGGGCAAGTCTGGTAAGAAATCCTTGCTGACCTGATAGTAATATTATAAATCCTATAAAGATTAAAATCATTAAGTCAAATATTACTTTAATTAAATTAAACCTCCTTTAATAAATGGGGTTGTGTTAAATTTCACATTTGTTAGGAATTATCACAATGAAAACAGGCACAAAAAATATTAAGGACTACTCCAGTAAATTGTAGTAAAAAACTTGAAAAAATAGATTTGATATGAGAAGGGAATTAAGAGAGATGATAAACAGAAGAGGCCCATCATGTTTCTTAAAAGGAATAGTAATGTCAGTTAAGCACATGTATCTGAAATAAAGCAGGAGTTAAGGCCCACTCCAGGTACTGTTTCCCAGAGAAGCCTTCAGTGTGTATTGGGGCTTCTGTCTCTTTGCTTTATTGGTACTGCAGGGGCTCTGGGCTCATGCTGACATTTCTTTTTCTCGCAGAACAAAATAATATTATATTATCTTGCTGAGTGTAATGCTCTCTGTTACTTTCCTATCTGCATTATCCATCTCTTTAGATGAATTCATAAAAAGGCTATTTTCGAGACAGAGTTCAACTTTACATTTTGAATTCTAAACCCTCTTTTATCAATGAAGACCATAGTCCCAGAATAATGAAACTAATTCATTTCAAACAGACAATTCTTTTATGTTGTTTATAGTTGCAGAAGACTATGTCAAAAAGTAACCAAAAAAAAAGTATTATCAGTTTCACCAAGGAGAATAGTTTTTTTTCAGGATCTCCTTCTGCTGGGTCATACATTATGATGATCCAGTTTTTACTGTTCCACCTAGGAAGTGACCATTACATTTTTTATCCAAATGAAGGTGTACTGGAATAGCAGTCAGTAAGTATCCTGAAACAACAGGTCTAAAGGAGTGTTGTGAGCAAGTCAGGATAAATGGTCACATTATCACTGTATCAAAATATACAGGAAAATATTTTCATGGATGCTGAGTAACCAATGATTTACAGCTGTTTCTCAAGGGTGGGACTTGGTAGAATTGTACTTTCTCAGATACATGGGTACCATTTTTCCCATGCTCCTTCATAGCTCATGCTGTATGGTATAGACTGTGTTCATTTCTAACCTAAATTTTTAACAGTCAGACATACTCAGAGAAGTTGATAAATCTAAGAACTAGGCATGAATTTGTCACAAAAATTAATAATCCCTATATTTAGAACATGTAATATGTGGTGTGTAGCCTTTGTGATGTTCTGGCATGGACAGATGTTATTTGTAAACTATCTAATGACTACATACAATGTATTTTCATTAGTCCCTGTTCTAAATGGTGATACCAGAGGTTTCTAGCCTACCTGGTCCTGCAGCCATTTAGTCCCAAGGAAACACACAGAGGTCTACATTAATTATAAACTGGGTGACCTATTAGGTCAGGCTTCTTATTAACTAATTCTAGCATTTTAAATTAGCCCATTATTCTTGACTATGTTAGCCATGTGGCTTGATACCTTTTATCAGTGAGGCATTCTCATCTTGCTTCCTCTGTATCATCTACAGAAAGAGTCTTTCCTCTTCTCAGAATTCTCCTGTTCTTGTCACCCCACTTATACATTTTTCCTGGCTACTGGCCAATCAGTCTTTTATTAAAATACAAGTGACAAAACTTTACAAAGGATAAGGCCATTGTCCCACCCCCCCTTTTTTTTTCAAAGCAAGAACTCTGACTCTAATCTCCCTTGATTAGCTTTCTTTCTTACCATTATTCATAACGACTTGTAACCAACACTCTAAACAAAGAAAAACACCCATAATCCATTTTTTGGGAATGTGGGTGTAGTTTTCTAGGCTACTTCCTGCTGATTGGGGGTGCTGATAATCTTATGGGAACCTAAATAAAATTTAAGATTATGGTCAAATTCTGAATGGAAAATTCTGTGAGGCTTCATCATCTCAGCCAGCAGTCTTGAGGCTGTTCTAGATGTAGAACTCAGACATCTGGGCCATCTGCTTCTATAGGAGATTTCTCAGGGAGTCTTCCTTGATCAAATCTTATTTTTCTTAATCCAGGATTAATCCACAGCCTCTCACTTCCTGTGGAAATAAAGGAAAACCTGTTCTTCAGAGTAACATATTTTTTACTTAAATTTTGAAGTCCAGGCATTTTCAAAATACATAGGTTTGATTAATCCAACAGCATTCATAATCAAATGTCTTTTAACAGCTGTTGCTCCTTCCTCAGCCATCAAACAATTCAGAGACAACACAATAACATAGAGTGTCCAGACTCTCTATGTATTTTCCATCTCTACGTGGCTTTATTTTAAACTCTATTTTTTTTTCTTTTTAGTTTTAAATTTTTTTGGGAATAGGCTTCTCTGTGTATCTTTGGCTGTCCTGACACTCTGTAGACCAGGTTGTCCTTGAAATCATAAATACCAAGATACCATGATGTCCTGTGCCATTGCTTTACCTTTGGGACTTTTAGGAATTCAAAGTAGAAAGCAAGTAGGATTTCCTCAGATTCACAAAGTCAAAGTGTGTCTGGAATCATGTCTCTTAAGAGGTTGATGGGTACAGCCACTGAACCATCCCCCAAGTTCAGTGGCCTAAACCAAACAAATGGACTGGCACATTTTCTCATAAGGATATGCTGATTGAGTTCCAAACTAAACAGAATAGAATCAGAATATGTCTGCCTTGTTTTTCTTGTCTTCTTGAAACTGATGCTCTCAAGCAAAGAAGTAGTCATTGAAATTACCTCATGCATGTGACCATAATAAGCACAATTCAATTTCCTTATTTTCTGTTATTTCCCTACTGAGAACTAACTCTGGATACATATACTTAAAAAACTAAGTGAGATACCCTTCTCATTATATGAGGACTGGGTGACTTTTCAATACTAAACCAGGAGGCTCTGGTTTCACTCCAGCTAGAGTACTTGTTCCTATTCTTCCTTGAACAGTAGTGCAGTTATTCTTGGACGGTTTCCCTTTGATGATCAGATGTACATGCAAAGTGCAGCCTCCATCCTGGAGATTTATTTTATTTCCTATGTCAAACGCAATTCCCAATTCTCACACTGAAAAACAATGTTTGAATTTTAAAATTTCTTTTTTTTGCAAATGTAGCAGAATTAAATACAATTAGGAAATTAAATAAATAGCACAATGAATGAATTTACTTTAATAGTCAGTCTGGCAAAATTTAATATACAAACTTAAGAGCCTAACTACATTATTAGTGATGATTGAGTTATAACATATAAAACTAAGAAAACATATAAAAATTGAAATACTGACGTAACTTGAATATGACTAAACAAGCTGAAAAATCTTGCCTTGATTATTGCTTATTCATTAGAGTATCTGAATGTAGCACCTTATACATCACAGGCTAGGAAGATGCAAAAGCAAACACATTAGGATTTTGCTTAGTATGATCTTGCAGTCAAGGAATTGGTAAAGCCCAATAATTTAAATACATATATGACAACATAAACCCACAGTCCTACCATATAGTCATGCTACAGGCACAAGCATGAATGAGGAAACTGACAACTTAAATGTAAGCAGAGCTTATCCAAGCAAAAGAGAAAAGAAACATTAGTTAAAGTCTGGGAAATTAATTTATTGATTAATGGGTAGAATTCAGTGACAAGAGTCTAAGTACATGGTGATTTGAAAGATGCGTTAAGTGGTGGTTACAAGCACCAGGTTCTTAAGTGATTACAAGAGCCTCTTTGTCTTTGAAGTAATCATCCAATAATATCAGACCAAGGGGGATAGCATGTAATGGCCACACACACACACACACAAACACATTTTTTATATACAGCTTCAGTCGTAACTAACACTACTGTTATGCTATTCATGTAAAGATAAGAAATACATACATGACAGTAGAGTTATTTTCTTACTTAAGTTGGATTGCTCACTCTAAAACCATCCACAAAGGACTTAGCAACATGTTTAACCAGCATTTCCTGAGACATTTCTCTTGCCTCACTCCTTAACATATGGAATCTAGGGAGAAATTCCTCAGTTAGAATGGAAGGCCAAGTTTTGTGTTTTACTTAGAGAAGAAAGCAGTCTACGTGTTCCCCTATCTCTGTATTCATTTCTGCTTCTGCATTGGGAACCACCTTAAGGCAGAGCTGCTCGCTTTATGTCAATAGTCCCAGCATCTGTCACAACTCCACAGACTTGATGAACCATGGTTTACCCTGTTGGAGTGACCTGGGCCAGGGTTAAAGTGAATAAAGAAGGAACTCCTTGCTCTTCCTTACTACTTGTAATGCAACTTCATATTTGGAAATAAACTAAAAAGTACATAAAATTGATGATTTCATTTATCTCAAATGGTCACTCTCTATTATCATGTTTTACAGGCCCTTTCATTTAGACTTTAATAAATACCCTGCAGCCCAGATGGTTTTCACATCCCTGTCTGTTGAATATAATGAATCAATTACATCAAAGTCTCTTTAAGTAGCAGTGCTTGAAATTACAAACATGAAATAAACTGTTTTAAAAGTGCCTTATCATGTATGTATGTGGTTAAACTTTTCTGACACAGGCTTAAAGACTCAGACATTCTCAGAATAAAAAAAAATGAATGACTTACAATAAGTTTTTTTAATTGATTTTTATTGAGTTCTACATTTTTCTCTGCTCCCCTTTTTGCCTCTCCCCCCACTTCAAACCTCCCCCAAGGAGATCTTGTCTTTTTCTACTTCCCATGTAGATTAAATCTATGTAAGTCTCTCTTGGTGTCCTCATTGTTGTCTAAGTTTTCTGGGATTGTGATTTGTGGGCTGGTTTTCTTTGCTTTATGTTTAAAAACCATTTATGAGTGAGTACAGGTGATACTTTTCTTTCTGGGTCTGGGTTATCTCATGCAAAATGACATTTTCTAGCTCCGTTCATTTTCCTGCAAAATTCAAGCTGTTGTTATTTTTTTCTGCTGTGTAGTACTCCATTGTGTAAAGTACCACATTTTCCTTATCCATTCTTAGACTGAGATAACGATGGATGAGTGCATTTATATACTTGCGTCATAAAACATTTTCTTTGGTGTCAAAATAAATGGCCCTCATTTAATTGGCACACATATATGTCCACAGATAGCATGCTGTGTCACAGGACAGGCTTGCAACAGGAAGGCTGCCTTGCATGTCCTAAAGTCATACACTAACAAAATTACATTTTTGGAGGAAGTAAGAACTTGTTTCTCTATGTCAAGTAATTTGTTCATTTATTGAACTAATATAATTGAAAAGTTAATTTATAATTGAAATAGAAGTTGACCAAAGAACTTTCAGAATATTGCCTTTTGAGTCCTATGCCATGATAATAAAATCCTTTTGATGAAAATTAGACTTAAGTCAATGTATTTGAAATAGTAACTGCATAAATCATTGGATGAAGTTTCTTCATAGACTATCGAACATACTGTCAAATATAGAGTTCCTACTATCTACATGATTATGCTCATAGTTTATTCAGTGATAAAATTATTAGAGAGTGGGTAAAACACACAGTTATATTCTCACTCTTGATTCATTGATAAAAGTTACACTTCGTAACCTTTTTGATAGTCCTAGAGAAAGAGTTCTCTTTGTCTCTGTCTCTCTCTCTCATATTTACTTAAATTTTCTTTTTCTTTATATCACATAAAATGATTAATATGTATTTCATTGATATTTTAGTGACATGTAAGAGAGACCCAAAATGGTTTTATTTCTAAATTTAGAAGACCTTAGATAATATGAAAATTACATTTCCAATCATAAAACTACAGAATAAACCAAACTAAAAGAAGCATAAACCAAATTATTCCACTTAAAAATACCCTGTTTATGTTAAGGCCAAAATGTACACAACTATTCTATTATCTTGTCAAAATAGTAGTCACATTGGGTGTACTTCTAGTACTAAGCAGAAGGGGGGTGAGGGAGACTACAGGGATGGGGTAATATGTTTCTGGTTTTAGAACCTGGTCACTTTGAATGGGTTATTTATGAATAGTTTTTTAATGATCATTTGTTTTGTGTGTATATTTACTTTTCAATGTATGATTAAATCATACATTTATAAACAATGTATGGTTAAATGTTAAAATTAACAAAGAATAAAAAGCACTCAAATTCCCTTACCTTAATCCAATAATATCTAAAGGGTTTCACACACTTTATTTGCATTGCCTGGAGCCCATTCAGCTACAGAGCCAGTATTGAACTTAGGCGTGTGATATTCTGGCCCCATATATTGTGGGGATCCACTCTTTTCTTTTGTTTTCAACCTTGAGCTGAGATGCAGCCTGTTGCCTTAAAGTCTGCCCACCTTCCTTGGAGAACTAACACTACTCCCCTATTGCAGGCGAACTGTGTGAGGAAAAACTGGACTTCTGTGCTCAGGACCTGAACCCCTGCCAGCATGACTCCAAGTGCATTCTGACACCAAAAGGATTCAAGTAAGTCTGAGGCCACTAGGGGCTCACGGTGAGGTGGAGGTTGCATGGGGGGTTTCATTAAGGAACCTGTCTCCTCCACCATCCTTAGCTGTATACTTTTGCTGAAGATTAGAAATGGGTCACATATACCTGGTGCTTGTGACAGGCCTGCAAATATTCCTGTGCATCATGGACCTTTATTATTAGCACACTGGGGAAAAAAAAAAACAAACAGGGAAACTTTTGGTTCCCCACAATGTCTAGGAAGCCCTTTATGAAGTGAAACAACCATTAAATCAGTTTCATAACACTTATGTAATGGCCAGTCTAATCAAGTTTCTAACATCCACCGGGTAAACTTATTTTAAAATTGAGACACTGATTCTGATGTACCTGAGAAGTCTATGGTCTAAAACAGTCAACTGACTATCTAGGCTGGGAAAAACACTGTGACACTGTGGCCAGGTTTCTCCGGACATTCCTAGCCTGTGTCTGTTCTCGTTCTGAAATTATTAACCTTGTTTTGAGATCTAAGGCTTCCCATTCCCACTTCATAGAGAGCTCTCTCAAGTGAGCTAAAAAATTTATCAAAATCACTTCCCCCTAGCAATATTTCTGAAATATGCGTGGTACCAAATCAGATGATACTTTTGCTGCAACCTTAATATATATTAAGGAGCTGTCAGGAATTTTAGAGTTGGCAGTAACTTAAACATCATCCAGACTAAATTCTTCATTTTTGAAGTATTTTTAATTCATTAATTAATTTTACCCAGCCTGATTACACTCCCCCCCTTCTCTCCTCTCAGTCCTGCCCAGCAACATCTCCTCCCACCCACCCAATGCCCCTCCTTTCTTTTCAGAAAAGGGCAGGCCTCCCATGTATATCAGCCAGCCATGGCATATTGCATTGCAGTAAGACTGAGAAGATGGCTTACAACCAAAAATATAAATTCTTTGTTTTAAACATAAGGAAATATTAGCCCAGAAAAGTCAGGTAGCTGTGCAAAGACCATATGCTAGCTCATTGGTTGAACTGAGACTTGATACTTTGCAGATATGTGATTTGTGGAAACTATATTCCTACTTACAGGTTTTCTGGTTTATTGGTAACACAGTTGGCTTGGAATCAGGATAGATTGGATTTGGGGGATGACACAGCTATGTTCAGGAGTTAAGCCATGCTTGCATAAGACAAGTGGCAAAGATAGCTTCTACTCCATCAGCCAGTGTTGCTGCAGTATCTACTGTCAAAGGTTAAACTGAATTAACTAATTTTAGAATTTTCTTTTGACAGTATTATCAGTCAATTTGATTTAAAATCAAAATTTTTAGAATACATAGAGTTTAGGCATATACAGATTATATTCACTACTGAGAAGGAAAGGCTGTAGATCTCAGTCCATCTTTCATTGCTTCAATTTACAATTCTAGACCAAAACTAAAATTCTTGTTAATTTTATTTTATTTTATGCACAATACTACATTGAATTTTATTCTACAAAACTCTGGTGGTAAATTGCTTTAATTCCCAATGGCTTTGATCTGCCCACAGTTAAGGTCAGCAGGTCAAAACTGTATCACTTATGTGGATCAAGGCCCACCACTTTGCAGAAAGTTAACAAGGATGGTTTCCTGGGATTGCGCATCTGATAAACAGATTTCACGGGACTTTGTGTAGTTCTACACAAGTTATTAGCGAGACTTAATGGAAACAATCTTAAACGAGGAGAGCTTGTCTTAAGCAAAGGACTGGGTCTTAATTAAGCATTTTCTATTACTAGCAATTAGGTTGCATACTCTCCAGAGTTTGCCTTGCTGGAGTCTGGAAGGACGGAATTGAAAGCCCACGGCTTTCAGCGGTCAGTAATTCACGAGCTCATTTTATAGCTGTATGTAGTTGAGCTGAAAACAGGTTAAGGCGGAGTGTGTGCTATTACTCCCATCTTATAAATAATTGCACACTGTGGGAAGTATCGTTGCAGAAAGAAAATGGTTGTGAAAACTGAACAAGGGGAAGCCAGTAGAGAAAATCTTTACTGAGAATTGTTTGGACAAGTTGTAATGTTACTTCAATTTCATTTTCTTATTACTAAGCTAACGGAGCTGATTTTACTTTTCATCCTTTATTATACATTTCATAAATCTCCTGAATTGCTTGGAGATATTTTTAGAGCATGGTATGCCATGAGCAGTATTTTGAAGAATACGTCTTTCTTAGTTAGCATTTATAGTCGTAACAGTATAGTTTATATTCTATATATCCTCCCTCTCTCCTCCTCATATAATAGAATTCAGGAGATGTGATGGACTTTGTTCGTAATAGAAGATTTAGGGAATTCTTATTTAAATGTTTCTTCCCACTTTAAAACAAGGGAAAGACAGAATAATCGGTCATGATATAGCTGCTAGTTCCGAAGGGCTTAAAAGATAGTGTTTGGGGGAAAAAAGAGGGTATAAAATATCTCCTAGACAGCTACTGTGTTAAATGTGTGGTTCTCTTATCTTTTACTTTGATTTCTTTTCTCAGATAAATAATTCAGAGCATTTCAAAGCGTGCCTTCTTTTTTTAATGCTCAGCACTTCAGTGGCGCTGCCCACATTAACATTGATGGAAGTTCCCTTCCAAGACCCGTCCATCTATTTGAAAATGTGTATGACCACTTAGGGTCCATTTAGTGTCAGACTTGCTGTTTGCTTCACTTTATGGTGATGTAGTGTTAAAGCCAACCAGTTTAGGTACAAGCACGCTAACGCAGTGAGCTCATTTTGTTCCTAAGGCACACATGCCATCTGAATGCCTCTCTAAGAAGAACTGTTCTCCCATTTGTTTTAATGCATTCACTCTCCAGTCAAGCACCTGAGTTTGCATCTTTAGGCAATACCCTTGGCACTGTGTAATGCCACATTTAATCAGGAATAATTTTAAACTATCTTTATTCACTTAAACACTGAATTTTTTATAGAATACTGTACTATTAGTATAGAATACATATAAAGACTTTTCTAGAACTATCAAGACTCGTAGTTAAAAATATGATAATTGCTTTTTGAACATGAAGATATCTAAACAATATGCTAATGACTTTATACATGGCATTAAATATTACTTAATATTTAACATGTTTGTAGAGTAGGAATTATAATGCCGTGATATAAATAAGAAAGGAATACTTAGACTACATGCCTTAGTTTTACAAAAATGTTGTTTTGCAGCATGTGAAATAAGTCTGATATAGGAAGACAGATGATGCAAGATGTTGCTTCTCTTTGGAATTTTAACAGTTAAACTCTTAGAGTCAGAGTGTAGTGGTAATTGCCATGACTTCCGTGTAATGGAAATGGACAGATGTTAGTTCCTGATATTAAGATTCTGTAGGGAGGAGATGAGTGAGTTCTGAGACCTAACTAATGTAGGAATAGTGACTAGAGTAAACTGCTTCATACATTTCCAAAGAGATAAGATTAAAGTAAAATAAAAAGTTAAAGGTAACGGGAGGGGGAGTGTTAGTTTCTTCTGTTGATGTCACAAAATGGCCTGACAAAAACAACTTGGAGGAGAAGGCATTTGCCCTGGCTCCCAACTCAATGTACAGTCCTTCATGGCCAGGTGGTTAGGGTGACAGGAACAGGATACAGCTGGACAGATGTCATCAGCAATGAGAAAGCAGACAGAAGGAAAATATAGACATCTGTTCAACAATCTCTCTCTCTCTCTCTGCCTGTAAAGTCCAGGATCCCAGGCAGGAAATGGCAGAACCCACCAGGACTGGGTCTTCATGTCTTACCTCTGTGCTCTGAATCATTCTCATAAGAATGCCCAGAGGCCTGTCTCCCACATGACCCCTGTCAAGCAGACAGTGCTAACCACCACAGTGAAGTGATGGATATTTAATTACTTTGATTATAGGTATCATTTCCCAACGTGTACATATATTAAAACATCCTGTGGTGAATATTGAAAGACACAGTTTCATTAAGCAAGAAAATATAAGTGTTGACTTGTTAGATTAAAAAAAAAATACACACTTAACAGTGAAGCCAGAATGGAATGTGAGTTGTGTATAACTACAAAGCCCAAATTCTGTGGGGGGAAAAACATGGTTTTCTGTCGTGTGTGTGTGTGTACATAACAAAGAAATGAATCCTCCTTTAAACTCAAAGGAAACACACTCATGGAAATACCATTATTTAAATTGATCAAATCACAAGAGGAAATGTTATGAAGAAAGAGTGGAGGATGGAGAGGACGATCACAAGAGTTACCCATCCATGGCCAGACCTGTATAAGTTCCAATATCCCTGTAGCTTCACAACTCATATGGGAGTATAACCCTTATCCATAAAATGCCTGAAATCCTAGACACTACAAATCCCTATATAGAATCATTTTCCTATACTTTTTTTTTTCGAGACAGGGTTTCTTTGTGGTTTTGGAGTCTGTCCTGGAACTAGCTCTTGTAGACCAGGCTGGTCTCGAACTCACAGAGATCTGCCTGCCTCTGCCTCCCGAGTGCTGGGATTAAAGGCGTGCGCCACCACCGCCCGGCAACTTTCCTATACTTTTTAAAGATAAATTCAGCTGGCAAAGTAGGTACAATAAGAGATGAATAGTAATAAATAACAAAACTTTTAACAAGATACCGTAATAAAAATTATGTAAAGGTATTCCCTTGCTCTCAATTGTACTAAACTCTGCTCGTCTTTCTTATGATATGTGAGATGATGCAGTGCCTACAAGATTTGAGCAGCAGACATAGTGGCATTGAGTGTGATTACTGCCTGAGGGTCTTCTTAACACGTCATATTTCAGTATGGTAGAAGTGGAAGTGATTATAAAGGCTTTATTTCATTTATATTAAGAAGGTAGCAGATATCCGCATGCATAAGTGGATGATAAATCTTCAGGAGTGGACACAGTAGACAGTACAGGATCTGATGCTACTCTAAAGGATACACAAAATAAAACAGTGTTTTATTGTTGTTTGTATCTGAACTCTCTGTGACTAATTTACAACATGGGTAGCTGTAACCCTGATAAAGTGAGGGCCTCAGTAGTCTGTAAACCATTGTATTTGCACTGTATGTGATTCCCTAGAGGATCATGAAGTCCTGGCTTCTTAATGCCAGAGCTGGAATTTGCAATGATCAGCACCAGAGCACAGTTTGGAAAGGAACCCTTGAGCAGTTGGTTATCCATCAGTGAGGTACACTAGCTCAGGGTCCAGGCTCTGGTCTAATTCTCTATATCCCACATGAAGCACAAGTGCTTACCAGTGGATATGGGCTTGAGCTTTTTCTCCCACAGTTACTATACCTGTACAGAGTGCATATAAGGCATCTAATGTCACAGAGCTGTAGAATGCTAGAATGGGTTCACTGAACCCATAGTCTTAAAATGTGTACTGGACTGAGGAGATGCTCAGTGGTATAATCTGCATTCCTCCAGTCTTTTATCATCAATACAGTTGACACCTTTCCTGCCTCTACACAATCTGAGTGAAGAACCTAATGAAACACACATAGAACTACCCAGAACTTTTGGGACCCTACTCCCCATATTGAGTCGCCTGGCCCAGCCTTCATACATGGGGAAGTGCTTAGTCTTACTATAGCTTCATATGCCATGCTTTGTTGATGCTCATAGGAGACCTGTCCTTTCCTAAACAGAAACAGAGAAGAAATGTATTGGGATGGGAACAGAGGAGGTAGAGGGGAGTGACTGGGAAGAGAGGAGGGAGGGGAAACTGTAGCCTGGAAGTAATATATATTGGATCAAATACAAAATTTCTAGGATCAATTCCGAATTGAATTGACCTCAGAAATTTTGTATTTCATCCAGTATCCCACTCTATCAATTCAACCAAATTTTTCCATAATTAATAAATTTAAATTAGGGTGTCCAATATCATTAGTTTCATTTTCTTAAATCATGTTATGTTCTAGTTTTCTAGTCTGTGACAAAATAAAACTGTTACTGCTTTTAAAACATAGCTCATATCCTTTGTAAATGGGCCAATCATGGTCCCATTTGACTGTGACTGCAGAACTCAGGAGTCAGAGGCAGGACAATTGCAACAAGTTTATAAATCTCCTTTATAAATCAACATATAAAACTTTCACTATCAAAATGGATAATGCAATTAAGAAGAACAGAAATGAAGGGCACTTCAGGCAATATGGGGCGAGAAAGAGAAAGGGAAGAAATAAAAGCCCTGGTACAATGAGCTTCTTTGTGTTTTAATTTACATTGCCCCAATCATCAAGGAATTAATGGCCGTTCCTCTGACAGATAGTAAGAAACCCAAGCTTCACAGTCTGGCCTGTACTGTTTTGTAGATATCTATTAATAACATTTTTATGTTAAGTTGGCGCCATTTTATCCAGATGAAATGCCACTGTTTTCTGTGATCTTTTGACTAAGTCAAAAGTTTGAAACTTTGTCTCCTTGCCAAAATAGGTGTGACTGCACCCCAGGGTACATTGGTGAGCACTGCGACATTGACTTTGATGACTGCCAAGATAACAAGTGTAAAAATGGTGCTCACTGCACGGACGCAGTAAACGGTTACACGTGCGTCTGTCCTGAAGGCTACAGGTGAGGACGGGATGGCACGTTTGGATTTAGGGGGACATTTCTAGGGCGCTAGCACATCTAACCTAATCGAATTTGCCTTTCTGTTTCCCAGTGGCTTGTTCTGTGAGTTTTCTCCACCCATGGTCCTCCCTCGCACCAGCCCCTGTGATAATTTTGATTGTCAGAACGGAGCTCAGTGCATCATCAGGATCAATGAGCCAATATGCCAGTGCTTGCCTGGCTACCTGGGGGAGAAGTGTGAAAAATTGGTCAGTGTGAATTTTGTAAACAAAGAGTCCTATCTCCAGATTCCTTCCGCCAAGGTCCGGCCTCAGACGAACATTACACTTCAGGTGAGTGGTCCTCTCCAAGGAGCTCAACTGATTGGGGGGTCACATTTACCCAACTGACGCAGGGGAGAAAACCTCCCTCCTGTGAAAAGCTTCAGAATTTTTCCTTTCAAGAGGCAGTATGGTAATTCACTAAAGGGCGAAGAGTGGGGAGGGGGGGGTCATCAAAATTGCCACTGTATTTTATACTTTAAGTGAAGTTTTGCCCATTAATTTTTATGGCTCTGCCCTTAATCTCTGCACATGGGAAACTTGCTGCTGAGAAGCACACAGCTGAGACACAGCATCTTGACTTGAACATCACCTGTAACTCTCCACCCAGAGCCTTGAGGAACAGGCATGAAATTAACAAACATTTTTATGTCTTGCTACCAAGACAATTACCATTAAGCAAATCTCTCCTACCCCTAATCTGTGAATTGTACTAGATTAGGGATAATATATGTACAGTATTTTGGACAAATTGGGCTACTTTTTTGCTTAATAAGTAAATGAAATTATTTAGTATATTTTAAATTTAAAGGACTTTGACCAACTTCCAACAGACTTTCCTCTCCTTTTATTTATTTATATTTTTGGCCATAACACTGATAATAGGTGCAGGGCTTCTGAAGTTATGAGGCAAGAACTCTGGAAGGGAGGCAGGTTTCTTTCAAGTATCATTTTTCACACCCCAACTTCTAGTGCTTGCCACGTTGAATAATTATATCAAGTTCACTGGAGTTGGTACTTTTAATTTCTAACTTACACTTAAATACTTCAAAAGCCCCCAAAAGAATTTAGAAAGGTAATGTGATAGCAGATGTAGCCTATTCCTCTCTATACGATGTGAGTGTAAATAACTTGGTATGGGTTTCGAGAATCCATTTTGCTTAATATAGTCACATTTAGTATATGCCAATAATAAAGCTTAGAGTAGGTGTAAAACAAAACAAAATAAAACTGCAGACACATAAAAATGCCCAATAAAGACAATTCTCACATGACATCTAACAGGTTTCCTTAAATAGTTGTTACTGTTTTTCTTATTTGGGGGGGGGGGATTTATTTACAACAGAACAATTCACAGACAAGTTACCTTTAAGCAGTAATTTCAACAGCACTATTTTCTCATAGCCACCAGACAAACCGTAGTGAAAAGCCCTCACTCGCTTATTTGCCTGTTTCTTTGGATGAGTGCATTTGGTTGACTGTGCATCCTAACATCAGGGCTACCTCCTACTAGATTGCCACAGATGAAGACAGCGGCATCCTCCTGTATAAAGGTGACAAAGACCACATTGCTGTGGAACTCTATCGAGGGCGAGTTCGAGCCAGCTATGACACCGGCTCTCACCCGGCTTCGGCCATTTACAGGTGAAGATCTCTCAATTACTGGTAAAGGTGAAAAAGCTTATTCAATAAAGAACTGCTTCTCTTCTACAATCCTATAATGAGAAGGGATGGGAATATTTTGATGATAGCAGGTGGCTTAGTTCTTTATGAACTTCTATAGCAGGATACTGGAGATTGAGTAACAAAATTATCAGAATTTTTTTTTATAATTTACAAACTAGAAAATCCAGGATAAGGATAACCACATCTTGTAATGAAGAGCTTTTGCGTGGTATCATCTTCTCATAGAATGCAAAAAATGGCAACAAAAAAAATATGCCAAAGATGGGGGAGGGAAGAGGGCTGATCTATGCCTTCCTCAGGGAACCACTCAAGCTCTCCCTGAAGCTTCAGGCTTTACCCAAGGGAGGGTAGAGCCCTTATGACCTAATTACCTCGTAGTTACCTCATAGCTTCCTTACCCTTCAGCACTGTTGCGTTGAAGTTTATATATATTATGCATGGATGTAATAATATATTCAAGCTATTGTGTAGCATAAATATAAAAACTCAGAGACAGATATTGAGGTTCAAGCTGAAAGATCAGAGAAGCAAAGCAAACAACCGCAAGAGATTGCTTAATTCTACTAAATCTTCAGACTTTCAGTCTGAAGTGAATTCCTGTCTCATCTGGCCTTATGTTCCTCTCTTGTGCTGGTAATAAAGATGTGCACTGCCGCTGCCCAGACTCTATGGCTAACTACTGTGGCTGCTGGTATTAAAGGTGTGTGCCACCACTGCCTTGCCTGACTTGGCTGACTAGCGTGGCTAACTTTGTGCTCTGATCTTCAGGAAAGGTTTATTTGTTAGATCATAAACAAAGTATCCAATAATCCTGACCATGCATCAGACATTACTTCACATGTAAAAATAACAGTAGAAATCACCTATAGATCAGGCTTCATAATCTAAAGCGTAGTTTTTCCAAGAAGGTAACTTAAATGAATTAAGGGAAAGACTAGGGTCTCATGCTTACATTTTTTAAAAGTCTGGCTTTGTGAGTATATGAGACAAAGAGCTCTGAGGTAGGCCGTGTAATATAAGTGATTGTGATGATAGGGAAATAAAATCAAATCTCTCTCAGTTCTCTCTCTCTCTCTCTCTTTTTTTTTTTTTTTTTTTTTTTTTTTGGTTTCTTCGAGACAGGGTTTCTCTGTGGTTTTGGAGCTTGTCCTGGAACTAGCTCTTGCAGACCAGGCTGGTCTCGAACTCACAGAGATCCGCCTGCCTCTGCCTCCCGAGTTCTGGGATTAAAGGCGTGCGCCACCACCGCCCGGCTCTCAATTCTCTTTGGATGCTGTCATGTAAAATATTGTTCCAAGTCTGTCGTTCGTTTATTTTCTCACTATGATTTTTTCTCTCCTTTAAATGTTGATTCATGCTGTTGTTTCAAGACAAGGTTTCTCTATTTAGTCCTGTTTGTCCTGGAGTTCTCTCTGTGGATCAGACTGGATTCTAACTAAGAGATCTACCTGTCTCTGCCCCCTGAGTGCTGGGATTAAAAGCCTGTGCCACCATGCCTAAACTGATTCACATTTATGGCACCATATTTATTAGCAAAACACATCTGTAGGTCAAAAACACTTGACTGCAAGTGATTGGGTGTTTATTCTGACATAACATGTAGTAAGTTGTTTCAATCTTATTGGTGTTATCTGTGCATATACAAGTGTGCTTCAAAAGCCTCCACAAGCTTATTGGCTCCTTTATAGACGATTCTGGAAGAGTAGATACTAATTGAAGCCATGAGTGGAATTTGATCAGCTCTGCTGGTGGTGAGATAGTCCACTTGGAACTATTTTATTTAGAGCATGGAAATAGATATATAATTATTTTTTTTCAAGTGGAATACAATGGCTATTTTGCCCCCAAATGTTGATGAATTACTGCCAACATTTTATATATCTTTAAACTTTAAATTATATAGCGTTTCAGCCCATAAAAAGATTTCATAATGTGGTTCGTTTTATTTTATTTATTTGCTCTTTCATGACAATGAAGCAGTATAGAGCTCTTCCAAACCATAGTAAAGATTCTTGTGTTGGCATACTAAAGCTAGTTTTCACATAAAATATACCAAAATATTTCTTGATAACTTGAAGGAACCCAAGTGATTTTACCCAGATAAAAATTTACTGGAAAGGGCATTTTGCGTTTGATTCTATGTTCATTGCCATTTTTTGCCTCAATTAAAAATAGCTTGTGTCCTGTGACAGCTATGAAAAGAATACTATGTTGCTCTCCACTCTCCATTTAAAACTAAACGCTCATGTTTCCTTTTTAAAAATTATATAATAAGAACATGTATTATCAGGTATTGGCACACCAGTTATATTTAATTTCTGTTTCTCAAATTAAAACACACAGTTTGAGAATGCAATTACTTCATTTTATAGTTTAAAAAGGCAAGCAACAATTGCCTAAAGTTCAGGTTAATATTAATTTTAAATGTTTGAAAGTTAAGAATATTAATAATATTCTAAGGACGAAAAGGTAAAAAGTCAGGGAGGAAAGAAAAATATGGGGAAATAGTGGCAAGAAATTGAGATTATCAATGTATAATACTCAATTTAAAATAAAAACTGGAGGTAGACTGTAGTGGCATGCACCTTTAATCCCAGAACTTGGGAAGCAGAGACAGGTGAATCCCTGTGAGTTCAAGGCCAGCCTGGTCTACCTAGGGAGTTCCAGGATAGCCAGAACTATATAATAATAGAGACACCTTGTATGAAAAAATTTAAAATAAGAAGTGCGAACGGTGTCAGAGGAGAGTAAAGGGATGCAAGCACTCACATTCCAGGTGTTTACAACAAGTAAAGATGGACATAAAAAAGGAGGGTGTGGAAGATGATTTCTGCATCGAGGCCACCACACATTATTTTGAGTTTTGGACCAACTGAATATCATCAGCACGCAAACAAAATCATGGAATAATAGAGAAAGGACTATGCCCAGGAACTGTGGGTTAAACATATCATCACCGTCTAGTTTTCACCTAAGTATGCAGATAATAAATAATAGTGCTTTCCTGTGGGATTATGTGGGAAAGCAAAATAAGCAAACTAGCTAGACAATATAAATTAATAAATAATAATAGTGGCATCATTAATTTAAAATTCCCCAAAATTTCATTTTGTTTTAAGTTTCTTCAGTACAAAGCCAAGTGTCCATCACGTTCTTTATTCACAGGCTGGCTCCGTGGCATCTGGGGTGGGATTGGTTTGTGTCTAATCCTCTCTTTCATTCTGTGTACACTGTGCAGTTAAATACTGCTCTGATTTTCTGGCTTATCTCCAAGAGTCACAAAATGGTACAGCCTTTGTGCTTGTTCCCCCTTTTCTACAAGTCGTGAGAGAAAGGCTCCACTTCCACTTTGCTTTAGTAAAAACCCGTCAATAGCAGCCAGCCAGCTCTTGTGAGTTACTTAATATTCAGTTAAATTAAATGTTCAAATCATATTCCTTATCAACTCTCTAGAACATTATTGAAAGTATATAAATTTGTGTTGCATTAAAGGACATAATTAAGTGCTCTTATTTTGATAACTGTTCTTGTTTGTGTTTGGTTTCCTTGCTTGTGATTTATGTTATGTAAATTTCCCTTTGCTGAGCAACATTTTTTTTCTACATTATGCATTGCTCTTGAGGAAATTGCATATGGAAATTAACTTTTTTACATTAAGTACACTTTATCATTTGATTGATCCCTTCTCAACTTTGATTAAAGTGAAGTTTATTTTGGGATATTAGAGAAAATCACATATCTGGTTATTTTTCCTATAGGATTATTCTTAGAGATGTCAGTTATTGTTTCAAATAAATTAGCAGAACAATAATGGTTTCGTAGGGTCAGATATACATTGATATATTTTACTTCGAAGGAATTTTTTCTCATCTAGATAGAAAGAACATTGTTTTTAATAAAACATGATTTTTCTTTGATTAAACAAAGGTCATTTTTTTCTAAGAAAATAACAGCATTGTAAACGCCATCAGCTGCTATTTATAAATTAGAAGGGCTTCAAATAGGCACACTGGCTGCCTCTCCAGAGGATTGCCAGCATCCACAGTATAGAAACAGAGTCACCGAGCCTCCAGCTCCAGGCCTTTAGTGCCTCTGACCTCTGCAGATATCTACTCTCACTAGCATACACCCACACGCAGACATATACACATAATTTGTAAAAAAATAAAAAAATAAAGTTTTAGAAAATTGAGAGAGTAGCTAACATACCTATGGATGTTGATGAAACAGAAGATGTATTTTTTTTTTTCTTTTTGCTTTTCCGGTACTAATAAAGTAGCTTGTCTAATAAACTTACTTCTTTTATCATCACAGAAGACTGTGGCCTTTTAAAGAAATGTATAGATTTCCAGCACCAGAAATACAGGCAGTAAGGGGAAAGGGGAAAATGCTGGGGGCCCCCTCATGCCTTTCTGATTCTGGGGTCTCCAGAGTGTGAAATATTTTATGTCTTATGAACTCCCAGGCAATGCTGTCCTCCACTGAGTAGACTTTAATAACAACTTTAGCTGTGTTTTTGAGAGCTCCTGACATAACTCCCTTCCCAAGTCTAAAATGTGTGATCTCAGGCTTGATGCTGTCTTGATATCAGCCATGTCCATGACATTTCTATCGCAGGAGTCATCAAACGCTATGCATACAGGCTTTCTCTCCCCCAGAGGCTGGTTGCTTTGCCTTACAAACTATAGGGATCTGATCTACAACAAACAAATATGAAGTGAGCGGTGGAACAAATGATGGAATGCAGGTTCTGACCACATGTCTGCTTTGTGAGTTTGGATAATGGCACTCAGAGGGACTCGATATTAATGCCATGACCGAATGAGTGACTGAGTGGATGCATCAGTAGAGCACTATCTTCAACACTGCACAGACTAAAAATGTATTATAATTCTCAAACATAGTGATAACTTGCTGCTCATCAAAGCAACTTTGTGTAGCTGAGATTAACATAAATTTTTAAATTTCTTTTTCAAAATACTTAAAGAATATATACTCCTTTCTTAATTAAAATTAACATATGCCAAATGAGAGAGCTTCATTGGAAACACTGAGTAAATTAGGAAATCCTAATTGTCTACTATGCTGGTGTACAGAACTACAGGTGTAGGAGACTATTATGACTACTGTGGAAGAGGGAAAGGAGAAGAGAGAGAAGGATGGACAAATAGAGGCGAGAGAAGAAGGTAAAGAAGAGCCTCAGCACAGGTAGAACAGAAAAGGTGGTATTATTTAGAAGTAGACAGACAGGATCTTTACATTCGTCTTTTTAAGATTCAGCCATTCTCACATGTTCTCTGGGACTGTATCACCAAGAGCAATGTAATGTTGGGTAGGTTATGCCATCTCTCTGAACATCTTCCATTTCATCTCAAGGGTTAGAACCACATGCTGTTGGGAAATGTTGAAAGGGAGGGTACATACAACTGCCACAGTGCTGGATGGAACATCTGGGAGGCCCCCAGGACCTCATACTGTTGGTAGTTTGTGGATTGTCCTCGTCTCTGGACAATGGTGGATAGAGATGCTACTGAGAGCCCCCCTGACTCACAGACTATAATTCCCTTCTGTCCGTTTCAGTAGATTTTATTTATTGAATCCGCTTATATATAAATACTGATAAAAATACATTATTTCAAAAACTAGAAAATTTTCTTCTGAAAAACTCTAATGCATGGAGTAGATATAAATATCTTTACTCTCACTTGGCTTCCCACTTCCTTTAATATAAAAACATAGGCAGAAATGTTTTCTTAACAGATATTATTATCATATACTCTATATGGATGAGTCATGTCCAGCATAAGGATATCAACATGAGATGACAACTCTTCTTACCCATTTCTAGAGTCCTGTTTCATTGTATGGATTTTGTTAACAGATATTTAAAACTTTTAAGGCAAATCAACTAGAGCCCACTGTCACAAAAATAAGAAAGAAAGAAAGAAAGAAAGAAAGAAAGAAAGAAAGAAAGAAAGGAAGGAAGGAAGGAAGGAAGGAAGGAAGGAAGGAAGGAAGGAAGGAAGGAAGGAAGGAGGAAGAAAGAAGGAATGAAGGGAGAGAGAGAGAAAAAGAGAACAAAAAAGGAGAGAGGGGAGGGAGGGAAGGAAGGAAAAGGATTTTAGAATTTTCATCCTTATTAAATTATTGAAATACTTACAAACTAGTAGTTTGCACAGATATAAAACCCCATTATTAATAAGTTCTGCTGTGTAAAAAAATGAAAGAGAAGGATGAGCATTTTAGAGTTTCAGTTTTCTTTTAAGTTACAAATTTTTCAGCTATTTTTACGTAGTAAACCACGTGGTTGAAAAATTGCATGGCTTTCTTAACCAGTTTCAGTGCAGAAGTTCAAATAAACAAAATCTAGGGTAATAGATGAAAGCAGTGAACCTGAATTACATATTAATGGTACTAAATAAAATTTATGCACCCAGTTGGATGGGGCATGGTTAAGTGGTTCAGTGGCTACTTTTTGTGGGTCCTCATATATGTATCATTCCCTCAGGGAGTGGAGAAAGGAAGTTTATCAATATTATCATAACCCCAGAGGGCACCGTGCACTGCAGCGGGACCTGGAGGGAGGTGACTGTGATGGACTGTAAAATCAATGGCATCTCAATCAGTCTTATCGTGGAAGTGCTTATAATGCTTTTACTTTAAAAGAGCATAACAAGTAAAGCGTTCTTAAATAGCCCAGCGCCTCCCTTACTAGACAAGATAGCATGAAACACCAATTTAAGTTTGGAATATTTTTCAGTCAGACATAATCATTTGATGTCCTGTGGTACCGTATTCTTTCAACAAACAAAGACACTAAAGTCATTAGTTTTATAAACCTTTTCAAAGGTCAAGATCAGCCTTGACTTCTTCTTAGAATTATAAAAATAGAATTCTCTTCAGGAGTTATTGTTATCAGACTTTCATCAGTTTAGACAGATATAATGTTGTGTGAGAAGAAAATCTCACCGTGAATCTTACTCATATTTGCAAAACAGGATCCAGACCCAATGTGCAAGCATACTTGATATGCATTTGTTTAACGTTCAGGTCCTCGTCGTGAGATTGCTCAATCTTAATCTTTTTCCAATTCAGTGATTTTTATTAGATGTACCAAGTTGCACAATCCTCATATGAATTTACTTAAAATGTAACAATCCTGAGTTATTTGGAAGGGCTGGGAATAGCAGGTTAACAAATATTACAAGCTTGTTATGGGTAAAGTAATTGTCACTTAAAAAGGCACCGCATGATAATTAAAAGCATAGAGACACAAAGCAGGCATCCTGGTTTCAGATCTGTTCAGCCACCAGCTAGTTGTGTCACCTTTGGTGACATGACGTTCAGCTCTTATGAGGCTTCAGAGAACTATTATAAGTGTGTGTAATGTTTGTAAATGGTACTTCACTCATAGTGCCAAATAATTTTTACCCTTCTTATTTACATTTCTCCACCGAAGGAGAAATGATCCCAACTTCCCAAGGACACTCATTCCATTAGAAGTAGGACAAGCTAAGCAACCTAAACCTCTCAACATTATCCTTAGTAATAATGTTTCTTATTAAAATACATCTATGAAAAGCCATCTCTAAGTATGCCAGAAGCCTGTTGGTTATAACTATTGCCTAATAATATGACGAATAGCAATTCCTGATACCTTTAATATGTCTCCCTTTTATTTATATAGCTTGTTTATTGAGTGTCTAAAATTTATCATATATTCCCATGAATATTGGAAAATATATAGAAACAAATAGCATATGACCCTTACTTTAAAGTAGCTTACAATTTAGCTTGCATTAAAGATGTAAAACTTGAAAACAAATGAAACGTAGAACAAACAATACAATGATTGGTAAGTAAATTGAGTTCCTGATGAAATGACCTACCTCTTGCTTCCCAGCTGGAACGCTGCATTAAGGAGCAGAAAATGTTAAAGGTCTTGAGCCACTCAATTTTACTGCACCAAACACCTTCATTAGCAATGACATGTCTGGATTGATTGTCTAAAATCAATATGTGAGCAAGAGCTTATTCCTCAATAGATGTAAGCCTTTTCTTCTCAATTTTAAAAAGGTAATAAAGGTGACTCTGTATTAATATTTATAATCTAATTAAGGCCAATGTTTATAGAAGATCCATATAAAACCACTTCAAGTTGCATATGCTCTCAGGGGGAGCATCCATTGGATATGACCTTCACTCTGTGTACCTACTAACTTTGTTACGTTTATCTATACTTTAGTACTTTAGTTTGTCACTTTTGGTACCCTGAATAAGATATACCTCAAAGAAGTTACGCTTTTGTTGATTTTTGGCATTTACTTGCAAGTGACATATTAAAATGAATTAAATCAAACTTTTGCTTAGGATTTGGGAATATATTGTATGATGTTGCTGATGAACATATTGCGACTAATACCTGACATTTAACTTGTTATGCGGTGCATGCTTTTAGCTGGCCTGGGTCTGAAAAAACATGGGATAAATCCGGACTCGCTGAACATAGCGGACAATGAGGAATACTGAGAACTCAAGAACAATCGCAGTGGGTTTTTGATCCTACTGCACGTACTGGCTTTGGGGGAGCCTAGGCAGTTTGGATGCTCACCTTACTAGACCTGGATAGAAGTGGGCGGTCCTTGGGCTTCCCACAGGTCAGGGAACCCTGATTGCTCTTGGATCAGACGAGGGAGGGGGACGTGATCGAGGGGAGGGGGAGGGAAATGGGAGGCGGTGGCGGGGAGGAGGCAGAAATCCTTAATAAATAAATAAATTTAAAAAAATGACTTCTTGAAGCAAAACTAACTGTGAAATGGGGAAATATTTATTTATAGAATTAGCCAGAGAACTAAAGTGTGTTGCCGTAAAATAATTTATGAAATATTTAATAAAATAACTTCTCAAACATTTAATAAAACAAAAGCAGAATTCCAATCCAAATTTATCTCAGTTTAACCAAGTGCCTACAGTAAAACTCAATAAATCTTTTTGGAAGAGGGTCATTTTCTTAATTACTTTTTATCATTTGAAATTAAAATATAATTATCAAAAGCTCCAGTTCTAGGGAATTCAATGCCTTCTTCTGACCTCTGCATATATTAGGAAGATGTGTGCACAGATTTACACATGGGAAAAATAAGCATATACATAAAATAATAAATCTTTAAAGGTTGTAAAAGAATAAAAATGACATCATTTGCTTCCTTTCTTTTCCTGTCTCTAACCCCTCCCATGTAGTATTTTCTTTCTCTCTTCCAAACTCCTGTTTTCTATATTTCTTTATAGTTGATACATTTTTCACTCCTAAATATGTAAGTACAACATGCACAATGTGTAAAATGTAGGTACATTTCTTGTATGTACATGATTTCAGACTAACAAGGTAGTATGGGATAACCAATGCAAAGGTCTTTGCTAGGGAAGGTTATTGCTCCTGGTTCAGCATTTGTTAGTTGCCTACAGTTCTTTATACAAGGCTATGGCCCTGTAAAATTTTCTTATTATAATTAGCATGTCTATTTGTATAGTACTCTCATTTCTAGGAGACACAGTGCTGTTCCTCTGGTTTATACTCTTTCTGTTCCTCCTCTGCAATGCTCCCAAGTCTTGCGTGTAGTGTTGTAGTGTTCGCTGGGTACTGCAGCATGACTTCTTTGCATTTGGACGAGTTGTAGTTTTTGTAATAGCCTATCATTTGCCAAGAGAAAAGTATTTGGTGAGAGGTGGAAGTTACATTTATCTGTGTGTGTAAGAATAGGTATTTAGAATGTAGTTAGGGATTGTGCTGGTATGGGAAACTGGTAGTTGTAGATTCTCCTGTTGGGTCTAAGATGTCACGGGACCTGGGTAGTTTGCTAGATTTCCAATACTGGGCATTATTTCCCTCTCGTTTGGGGGACCTCAAGTTCAGTTAGAGAGCTGTTGAAGATACCACGAAGATACACACGCTCCACTGTTCCATTCATGCTGGTTGTTGCTACAGTTCATAGGCATTAGATTCTCTAGGTCCTGTGTCCAAAACACATGAAGGAAGAAGTTCATATTTTATACTGCAGAACTTTATTTAGGCAGTAAATTGCCTCCTTTGCTGATTTTAATATTGTTGAAAGATGAGATAATTAAAGGTGTCGAAGGAAAAATATTGTCATGCCCATTTATTTTTACTTTATTTACTCTGTGTGTCTATGTGTGTCCCCACTCAGGCAGGCGTGCATGCACATGTATGTCATAGCAGGAAGTCAGAGGGAAACATTCAGGAGTCAGTTCCCAGTTTCTGGGAATAAAATTCGGGTCATCAGGCTTTGGCAACAAATACTTTTGAGGATGTATTCTTCCATCCCTTAACCCACATATTTATTTATTTATTTTCTATTGATTTTTTTTAGCTATACATTTTTCTCTGCTCTCCTCCCTTCCTCTCCCCTCCCCTTTAACCCTCTCCCATGGTCCCCATGTTCCCAGTTTGTTTAGGAGATCTTGTCTACTTCCCATGTAGATTAGACATACATTTATTTTTTAAGTGCTATGTGAGACAATGTATTAAAACCCCCTGCCAATGTGAACTCTTTTTAAGTGGTGGGGGGGAGGTGTGCTGTTTGCAAGTATATGCTCATGTGTGTGCATCTTTGCTTATGGACGCAAAAGATTACTTCCTCCATGACACTCTGCCTCTTTCACTGAACTGTATGTATGTACGTAGCTCATGGATTTATCTAAGCATTTTAGCCAAAGTGATTTAAGGATCCAACTGTGTCCACTCCTTCGGTATTGGGGTTCCAGTCATACATTGTACCCCCTAGCTCTTAAGTGGACACGGTGGATGTGAATTTGTGTCTTTACACTTATACAGTGGGCACTTTGCTCGTTGAACCACCTCCATAGCACAGTTATGGGAAGTTGTCACTGCTCTGCCAAATATTTCAAACATCCTCACATTTCTGAACAATATTTTAAACTTTCCTCAAATAAAACCATTTTAGTTTTGGTCAACAAACAGTGGGATATGATTAGATTCTGTTGGTGAAAACATGCAGAAATATTGGTGCATTCTTCTGTTAGTTTCTATGTTGGAACTTTTGAAAATTTAAATATTAGTGCCAGAAAATGAAGCAGTCATTTTTGCAGCCAGTGTTGTGCATTCACATTCATAAATTATGTCTCTATCACACCCCACACATGTCCATGTTTGAACCTTTCCTAAGCCATTTTAGACAGTATTACAGTATATTAGGTCTTTAATGTTCAGTATTTATTGGTTTAACCCAGCTTCTTTTATGACATCTTTTGCCTATGTATTGAATTGTGGAAGTGTTCCTAACATGGCAGTGAGCATTTACCCTGCTAAGATTGTAGGCCAGTTTGAAACCAAAGCTATGTATAGTTTAATACAGTTAAAAACCCATATAGCATCTATTAAATAATTGAATCAAACTTAATCATATGTCTTAATCTTCATTGTCTGTCAGCATCCATTCCTTAGTATTTCTACTTCTGTGCATGTCATGAATTGGTATAAATTATCTCAAAGGTTTTTAGAAAGAAAAAGTGATGGTGGTTGTGGGTGTGAGTGTGGGTCTGTTGTGTGGGTGTGGGTGTGACAACAAATAAAGAAAACAGAGTCAAATTACAACAGCAAATCAGTGTGCATAATAAAGGTTGGAGGACAGAAAGGGAGGGGGAAAATGATGCAATTATGTTACATTCTCAAAATCATTTTAAAAAGAAAAAAATGTGTAAATGGAGATTTCTGTCCTGCCTGGTCCCACAGTCATTAAGTGCCAAAGAAACTAAGAGAGGCTTATATTAATTACAAACTGTTTGGTTTATTAGCTCAGGCTTATTTTTAACTAGCTCTTACAACTTAAATTAACCTATAATTCTTGTCTATGTTTAGCCATGTGGATTGCTACCTTTTCTCAGTGAGGCATTCTCATTTTGCTTTCTCTGCATCTGGCTGGTGACTGACCCTCTGCCTTTCCTCTTCCCAGAATTCTCCTAGTCTGGCTGTCCTGCTTATTCTTCCTGCCTGGTAACTGGCCAGTCAGCATTTTATTAAACCAATATAAGTGACAAATCTTTACAGTGTAGAATAGTGAAGGCAGAGAGATTGGACACACACACACACACACACACATTATATATATATATGGGATCCCACACTAGCTCAGAACTAAAATATAGACCAATGTTTATTAAAAGGTAAAACTTACAAAGTCAGGATTCTCTGCTTGAGCGATGGATGTAGATCAGATCCAAAGCAAACAAAACAGCAAACAGGACCCAAGGGGAAGCAGAGAGGTAAAGGAGGGCCAGATGCACTTCTGCATCCAGGTAAATAGACTATGAGGTCATGCCCCAGTAGGTGGGTAGTTGCTAGCTATACAGCTTCCCACAGCACAATGGTATTACCCCACAGCAAAAAATGAATAAATAAATAAAACTGTCATATTGACTATGTTAAGCTTTTTATTTAACATATTAATCCCAGCTCTCAATTGAACATGATTTTTTCACAGTAATACAGCTCAGAGAGCATCCCTTTAAAAAAGGAAAGTATATTTTCAATTTATCAAATGTGAAAAAGTGCAGAGATCCTATCATGTTGGTTCTTCTATTCTTCAGCATCTTAACTCTGATAGGTGCTAATGTACGGTGTCACACTGCAAAAGCCAGCAATCCTGTAGAGCCTTTAGAAGAGGTTTAGGCTTCTTTTTAATACCATTTGGAGTCACACACTGTCTCTTGGTAAATGGAACTTTTATGTCCTTTGAAAGTAAGACAAACAAATGGAGTGAATGTGGCTGTGTAAGGAGCATACTCTTTTTCCAGTTCTCTCTGTGAGAGGACAGAGTTATTGTGTCCAGATCCTGAGAAATCAAAATTAATTTTATCTCCTTCAGAATAACCTTTAAAAGACAATATCTTTAATGTCTGTTCTGCATGTCTCTTCTGAAGCTGGGTTTCTTGAAGTTTATATTTGAACTATGTTTCAAGTTATATTTATTTTTTTCCGTTGCAGTGTGGAGACAATCAATGATGGAAACTTCCACATTGTGGAGCTACTGACCCTGGATTCGAGTCTTTCCCTCTCCGTGGATGGAGGAAGCCCTAAAGTCATCACCAACTTGTCAAAACAATCTACTCTGAATTTTGACTCCCCACTTTACGTAGGAGGTGAACTTCCTTCCAAATCCAGTGGTCTTCCAAATCTGTGCTTCTCATTATAGATCAAATCTGAAGTTACTGGTGCCATGATCATTGACATTGATCAGTCATTGTAATTGGATGAGATGGAAGTGTCTCTTAAGGGACCATTCGGTCATCCTGGTTCTGGGTCTAACTCAGTATGTCATCGTTCAGAGAAGGACATTAGTTCTTCATCTATGTCATGCTAGCTAGGTAATTTATATATACTGTCATTTAATTTTATTACTGTCTGCAGACAGAAGCAGAAAATTGATTAGTGATTAAGTTAGAAAATTATAAAATAAGACTGGGGAGCCACCTCAGTGTATGAAGTGCTCAAGAACCTGAATTAAATACCCAGAACCCATGTGGAATACCAGGCATTATGGTTTGTTTACAATTTCAGTGCTGAAGCGTTTGACAAGCAGATCCCTAGGGCATAGTAGATCTGTTTGTCTACCTATCCAACTCCGTGAGATCCAGGGAGATAGGAGAACCTATTTCAAAAGAAAAGATACAGAGATCCTGGAGGCAGAGGCAGGCGGATCTCTGTGAGTTCAAGACCAGCCTGGTCTACAGAGCTAGTTCCAGGCACAGGCTCCAAAGCCACAGAGAAACCCTGTCTCAAAAAACCAAAAAAAAAAAAAAAAAAAAAAAGATACAGAGATCCTGAGAAAGGATACCAGAAGTTTTTTTTCTAGCCTACACACACACACATGCACACACACACATGTGTTCATGTACCTGAACACACACACACACACACATGATTAAACAAGTTCAGTACAAAGTAGGAAGGAAGAATCTCCAGTCCAGCTCCCTTAATGATACAGATAATATCAGCTCAAACCAATGTTACCATGCTGATATTTCTGGAAGTTCATCAAAGTTCAACTGATAGATTAATTATCATTGAAGCTCAATGAAATAATCAGAAGCTCACGTTGAAAGATTTTATCAGACTAGTAGGAAGTATATTTGCTTAGATAGGCTTTCACGGTGAAGGAAAAAGAGGAGACCTTGGCAAGGTGGATTGATACTAGGAATGGGACAGTCTTACTCTAAGCAATAAGAATGAAGTTGGGGAAGAGAGACAGACAGGGACAGAGGCAGAGAGAGAAAGAGAAATAAAGAAGTCCAGGGGAGAAAAACCTATAAAGAATAAAAGTCTACCATTGTCTGTGTCTGGAAGAGAAAGTATGAATTAGAGGCAGAATTGCAAAATTCAGGAAAAAAAAAACAATAAGGCAAGGCATGTGATATTGAATTGAGATACAATAAATTAAATCATAAGGTCATAAAATTAACTTATTTAACAGATAACTAAAGCCTCTAAACAAATCAACACACCTCAGGATAAGTGTTTTTATGATGTTCTCAGTCTCTACAAAAGACTCACTTCAAGGTGCTATTCAGTTATCTTGTTTTTATTGATTTTCATTGAGCTCTACATTTTTCTCTGCTCCCCTCCCTTCAACCCTCTCCCAAAGTCCCCATGGTCCCAATTTACTCCGGAGATCCTGTGTTTTTCTACTTCCCATGTAGATTAGATCTATGTAAGTCTCTTTTAGGGTTCTCATTGTTGTCTACATTCTTGAGATTGTGGTTTGTAGACTGATTTTCTTTGCTTTATGTTTTAATCCTTCCAAATCTTCTATGAAACTATTCTTGTAATTGTGACCTAAATTCAGAATATTTCCATTTTCAATAATTTCAATAATTGAAAAATCATAGAATATTGAAAAGGTTAGGAAAAATTCTGCACCTTTCATTCAATTCTATCAGTGCTGATAGGGTATCTACTATATCCTGAGAACCACGTTAATGGATGATCAGTGTCACAAAATTGAAAAATAAATCACTTCTGGTCCAGCATCATGAAGCATACAGACACATTTCTGAGTCACTGATGTGGCATTACAATTGACATCTTTTTTTTTTATGTATTTTTTTTATTGATAAAAGGAGAATAAAGAAAAGAAAGAAAAAAAAACCAAATTTCCACCTCCTCCCAGCCTCCCATTTCCCTCCCCCTCCTCCCATTCTTCTCCCCCTCCTCCCACCCCTCTCCCCTTCCCCCCACTTTTCTCCCCCTCCCTCTCCAGTCCAAAGAGCAGTCAGGACCTAGGACTTACCACAGGGCAGGGAACCCTGACTACAATTGACATCTTGAAGACTGACTATACTCAGTAAACTAACTGACCTCATCAGTACATAGGACTCACAACTATGAGTATTATGAGATACTTTTTTTAAAATTAGTTATTTGAAATGATGAGTTTTGGTTGTATCCCTCCCTCCCTCTTTTCCTTATAAATCTTTCGCTAGCCACACACATCTGTGTCTTTTTTTCCTTAAGCAACAAAAGCAAAACACAGTACAGTTTGAGCTGCCCACAGTTGTTCAGTGTTTAACGACTTCTACTGGAGTTTGCTCAATTTACCTGGAGTATCACTTCAATAAGACTTCCCTCTTCCACTACAAATTATTGTCAATAGCTCCTAGGATATGGGTGGGACTTTGTGTCACCTCCCCTCTCCATTCTGAGATTGCCTCTGGCTTAAATTTCTATTTTCACCTACCTTGCAGGGAACAGAGTTGCCTTGCAGTGTGAAAAGTCAGCCTTGAGGGGCAACCACGATGTAAAAGGGATGAGTTATGTATTTTAAGTATTTGCTGTAACCAACATAGTGCCTGCTTCTCTTTTAAATAATGTTTTTACTTATATGGCACTGCTTTTAGTGGTGCAACCTTTCATTTTCAGAGGAAATTGAAGTAAAACCAGAAGGTAAACACTATTTTCTCTTTTGCATAGTCCCAAAGGGACAGACTCAAGAATTTTATAAAGCTTTTCCAAATTTGCAGAGCTAAATTATGGTAGACAATTATTTACATCCAGGTCTTTCTGACCCCAATGCAGCCTGCGTTGCCACTTACTTTTTTACAAAAATCAGCAAACAAAATGGCTTAAGTAATACGGTTTTGCCTTTCCTTCTGAATTTGTCCTTGACTTGAATTTATGGTGCTTTTATTCAAAAATATTTCAATGAATGCTTTAAGAGCTGATGCTTTAATGCTTCTAGAATATGATCTTTAGTTTTTAAAAAAAAATACAGATAAAATTGTTTGAGACAGAACATCTTTTTAAATGGGGGAAAAATTAAACTCCCAATTGAAAAGTGTTAATCCTCCCAGACTGGAGGTCTCAGAAGAATCCAGAAGCACCTCTGATTATTCAGGCCTAAGGGAAACCACCTTGGTATTAGCCTTACTGCCCAAGAACACACTCAGCCCATCTACTTCTTCCCCAGATTGTGGTCTCAGTGGTGGTTCTGACTGTAAAATTCAAGGAATCCAGAAGACCACAGTCCAACTGTCACATGGCAGAGGCAGAGAAGCTGAGTCAACAAAATGAAAACAAGGTTAAGTCTAGTTAAAGCCAGAGCTGTGCCTGAGGAGAGTACCCTCATATATCCTAAACATTGGTCCTTTCCAGAAGTCTTCACATTTCTCTGAGAAAAATGCAAACTGGTAATGCAGCTAAGCATGCTCCTGCATTACTGATTATCTGTGATACTATCTTTATGTAACATAAACCAGAAGAATGTTAATGTTTTTCCATCTGATAATTGAACTAGAACACTTATTATAACTGTCAGGAGAGTGGGTAAGACAAAGATATAGGTGTCTAGACATATATTACCAAAATAGTGTTACCTTTGCACAAAAGTTTTCAATAATGATACTCTTCCCCTTAGAGTCATTTTAAAACAAAGAGACTGCAAAGGCGCTTTAAAAAAATCCATTTAGTAAGTTATTTACTGATTGATTGATGGATTGATTTATTTCCAACTATAAGTCCACAAAATGCAAAAATGTCTTAAGAAGCAAAATCTTGGATTACCAGGTTTGACTGAAGCAATGGTATTTATGGTTCCTGGCCATCCTCCGCTGTGTTGTAAATTACAGCTTCAATAAATAAAGATCTGCTTCTGTTTAGCAGCTATAAACCCATGCTCTACCTCTGCATTTGAAAGTTCTGCCCAGAATAGTTCTTGGTTACAGGGGTAATTCAGGGTAGAACATGTGGTTAGTATGTTAGTGGAAGGTGTATGGATCCAATCCTCAGGTCCAAAAATAATTGAAAAAAGCTCTTGATTTTATATGCTATTGAAAGCTGAGTCTGTATATGGTGTGTAGCTGTGTTGTTTTATAGATTTTTTTTTTAACCATCAAAACTACACCATCTGTGGTTGTAAGTTTTGAGACTAAATGAAACAAGTTCATTCATTGCTTCTCCCTGCTGAGGAACTTTGCCAATCTCAATTTAGTCTGGATACGTGCACAAATAAATGTTGTATCTCCATCAAAATGGGCATTAAAAATAGCCTTGGAAAAGGTTCATTTTTAACTGTTTTAAGAAATGACCCAAAACAAGGGTCATGTTTGTGATGGGTAAACACAATTTAGAAAGACTTTCCCCACAGGGAAGAATTTCCTGTCAGTGGTACTCTTCTGGAAATGGTGAACTGCCTGCCTCCAGCTTGGTGTGGTAGTACACTCTCCATGGCCAGACATAGATCTTTAAATTAAAGACAAAGAACCCAGGACCTGGTCTAGTGTGGCCGTGTGTCCCCGCATCAGAATCACCTGTGTTGCATATTGGCATTTAGAATTTTGCACTTGTCCTCTTCCACCTAACATCAGCATCTCAGGATAGGGAGGGACAGAAAGATGCTCTTTGAACAAACACTTGTGGGAAGCTAACAAATGACTGCTCTTGGCTAGCTTCTTGTGGTAGGTGAGGCAACTGAGTCCCAGAACAGGAAAATAACTAGTTAGGGTATACTCCCTAAGTAATTTTTCTCCTTGTAGTGTCAGGAAATAAATAAATTTGAAGAAGAGAGGGTTTATTCTGATTTAGAGTCTGAGAGTACAGTGCATCTCAGTAGGGAAGTCATGAAGTGTGAAGCAGCTAGTCATATGGAAGCAGTCAGGTGACAACGAGGTGAATGCGAACATTCAGTGGTGTTTCTTCTTTGTATTGAGCCTTAGATCTAAGCCCCTAGTTCTTTAACAGCCACGTTCACCATCTGTCTTTTTGTTGTGTTAAACCTTTCTGCATATCCCCTGACTTGTATTTCCCAGTGAAGGATTATTTAGCCTTTGAGCACAGATGTGAGGATTAAGAAAATTGAAGTGTAATGACCCATCTTAGTAAGAGTGTCACCATTCCCTGGGTGGGGATTCAGGACTCTTAACATGTATAAAGTGAGCTGAGTTCTGGCTTGCCTCCATCTCTGCTTCCTGATTCTACATGTGATGTATAGACTTTGTTGCTGTGATAGACTGTAAGTTAAAATAAGTCTTTCTTTCTTGGGTTGCTTTTGTCGGGGAATTTTACAACGGTATCAAGAAAAGAAACTCAGATACACAGTGATTATAAATCATGTTAACTTGTTGATGAATATTAACTCAACCAGGATAGAGACTCGACCTCTAGACTAGTGGCTTTGTATACCAAGAAGACTGATTTTGGTGCCTGTTAAGACTCAAACAAGACCTTTTGTCTAGGAAAGGTAATGATGGCAAAGAACGAGAACCCCCGATTGTAATAGTCCCCTGGAGAGTGGAACCCAGTTTATAAACCCAATCAGTAGCTCAGATCAAACTCCAAGCACAGTTGAATCATGAGCATTGAGAGGAAAGTCATTAGCGCAGTGGCTTCCAAATTCCTCCCCTCACCTCATCTATTGTCCTAGAAGCTCTTCTGTGGAAAGCACTGTAGAGGAACTATTTCAGGGTCTTGATCCGACCATGGAAAGATTCTATCCGGCCATGGAAAGATTCTTCCCCTTTGCCAAAATAGCAGTTACCCGATGACTGTCACTTCTGGGGTGTATGCTTCAAGATTAAAAATGCTATTTGTGATGGAATGTATTCTCTATTATTATTATTAATTGACATAAAAGCTTCATGGTATGAATGAGGTGTTAGGCTGATGAGAAGCAACAATGAACTCTTCAGGCAGAGACATGCTCAAGATAGCAGGGACACTGTCCCTGGGGTGCTGAGTTTGTTGCTAAGTTAGAATTTGACAAGTTTGAGGTGGGTTCCTCTGAGCCCCTGCTCTCACTCCCAGAGTCTTGGAAGACTGAACCTGGGCTCCAGGATTAAGAAGATTAGGCAATCAGCAAAATGCTGACATGGTTGGCATGGAACCGGTGGCTCAAACTCTCTAAGCTCTATCTTTAGATTTTATAATTTGAAAAAGAATTAATCAGAGAATTATAAACTGTGACTTCTCAGTGTGCATGGTGTCTGGTACAGACTCATAGGGAATGGAAAAACAACATCTACCTCTAGTTTTTCTTTAAGTAGACTTTCTTGAAGATTATATATATATATATATATATAATTTATATATATATAATCATTTATATTACTAATTTGTTTGAAACAAATATACCAGTTAAAAACTTATCACTATAAAATAGGTTTATTTTAGTTAAAAGTTAGAGTAACTTCCTACAGATTACCAAAATGCAAAACAAGATGTCCAGCTTTTCTCTACCTCCTCATGGGAGCACACATAGTCCAATTTAATAGAAGCGGACTGGTGAACTTCACTGTGTCTCCGTAGCGAATGACCAAGGAGCCTGTAAAGATTCTTAAGTGGCATGCTCTTTCTTCCTAGGCATGCCTGGGAAGAACAACGTGGCAGCACTGCGCCAGGCCCCGGGGCAGAACGGCACCAGCTTCCATGGCTGTATTCGGCACCTTTACATCAACAGTGAGCTGCAGGACTTCCGGAAAGTGCCCATGCAAACCGGAATTCTGCCTGGCTGTGAGCCATGCCACAAGAAAGTGTGTGCCCACGGCACGTGCCAGCCCAGCAGCCAATCAGGCTTCACCTGTGAATGTGAGGAAGGGTGGATGGGGCCTCTCTGTGACCAGCGAACCAATGATCCCTGCCTGGGAAACAAGTAAGTTCCAGAGGCTTGGTACTCAGTGCATATGTTAAATTCTCAAAGCCAGTCTAAGAGAAGAAGGCAGGAGGTTGGTAGGGCATGGGCAGGGGCTTAGAAACATCAACACATCAGAATTCTGTCCTCTGTATTCAGACACGTTTTCCCTAACCACCATACCTTCTGAATGCGTGTATCCACCTGATTTTCATTGCTCTGTTTCTCCTTCACTGTAGATGCGTACATGGCACCTGCTTGCCCATCAATGCCTTCTCCTACAGCTGTAAGTGCCTGGAGGGCCATGGCGGTGTCCTTTGTGACGAAGAAGAAGACCTGTTTAACCCCTGCCAGATGATCAAGTGCAGCCACGGAAAGTGCAGGCTCTCTGGCCTCGGGCAGCCCTACTGTGAGTGCAACAGTGGATACACCGGGGACAGCTGTGACAGAGGTAAGCTATGCAGTGACGAGTGACGTCAACCTCATCCCTGGTGAAAGGGACAGAGTGCAGCAAGGAAACACTTGGGCTGGGCGTGGCTTGTGGCTACTGTTGTTGATTGGTTCTCACCTGGTATGATGCAGTTACTGACTGAAAAGCGTTAAACTCCCACCATAACGTTCTTCCATGGCCATCAGACATCTTACCGCCATTTGACTTGCTGGGGAAAGTCTCCTTTTCCCTTCTTCAGAGCACAGCTGCCCAACTCACCTTCAGCCACCACCCGACCCCCTTACCCCTGTATTACTAATGCAGCCTCAGGCACAGAGACCATGGAGGTGGTGACTCTACTCTGGTTTCAGTACAGAATCAACTTTGACCTGAGATTCGACTGATTTATCACAGTAAATTATGCAGGTGAAAGGGATGGAAGCCGGCTGAGTTTTCAGGCCACCTCTCCCTGCTTTGTTCCCGAGATCCGAACTTGCCTGGCCTCCAGCTGGCACCGATTTCGGTGCATCAGACAATACGATGAACGTGCCTGCGGGAGCCTTTAGCAGATGGCTCTTTTTTGAACTACTTCATACTAGCGTAATTTATGAAGTTAGTGGAATGTTACTTGTATTAAGTAACATATTGGATAATATTAAATTCTGGGCCTAATAAATTAAATTGCATTCTCTATGAAACTGCTCCCCGTGGTAAACAAAACCAGCTGTTAGTCCTGTAGAAACAGAAGATGTGTGTTTTTTTTTCTCCTCTTTTTTTTTTTTGCAATAAAGGAAAGGATTTAGGAATCCAATTTTCTTGTCAGAACAAACATGTTGTATTTATTGTCTACATATATAGCATACACTTTGCTGGAAATAGAGGCCTAAAAGATACATTTTTAAGTCAGACTAGATCATGCCATCAGTCCATAAAATGGACCTCAAGCATCACACGAAAAATGGCAGCCACTAAGTGGAAGGAAGGCCAGTGACAAAATGGAGATCTTGACTTTCTTTCAGTCACTCTACCAAACCTACAGTGTCTGTCTTTAAAATTGCTCTTATCTCCTTGTTTTCTAGAAATTTCTTGTCGAGGGGAACGGATAAGAGATTATTACCAGAAGCAGCAGGGTTACGCTGCCTGTCAGACAACAAAGAAAGTATCTCGCTTGGAATGTAAAGGCGGGTGTACTGGTGGGCAGTGCTGTGGACCTCTGAGGAGCAAGAGGCGGAAATACTCGTTTGAGTGCACAGATGGATCCTCGTTTGTGGACGAGGTTGAGAAGGTGGTGAAGTGCGGCTGCACGCGGTGTGCCTCCTAATTGCCTTTCTGGCAGCCTCCATCTTGGGCAAAGGTTGTATACTTCTTGACCATGTTGGACTAATTCATGCTTCATAATGGAAATATTTGAAATATATTGTAAAATACAGAACAGACTTATTTTTATTATGATAATAAAGACTTGTCTGCATTTGGAAAAAAAATAATAAAAGACACACTCGTACTAAAGCTTCCCCTACACTGGAGAAGAGTGAAGAAAAGACACACTTGGAGGCATTAGTGCAGCGGTTGGGGACCACTGCAACACGGAGCCATCTCTGGAACATGCTAATACTAGCAGAAGCACATATACAAGGGCCTAAAACGGGACTGTACACTCACAGTTGATTGCCCAGAGCAGAAACCCCATGCTCCCCCTTCCCATCAGTGCAGTTCACAAGAACACTTCAAGCACAAGCATCTCAATGAGACTCTGAGGCAGGGGAATGGAAATCCAGAATCTGTAGATAGAGCCAAGGGAGAGAAATATTTTGTGCAAGATAGAGAGTGTCCTGACATCTGGGTTTCATTCAGGAAAGAAATGGGTGTGGAGTGTTGAGATGTATTTTATTGTCTTTGGCAATGATAGCATATCAGCAGAAACAGCACATGAAGGTGTTTATCTACCACTTTCCAGTATTAAATTTTTGTAATATAAATGATAAAGCAGATGATAAAGAACCAATAGATTATTGATAAATAAAAAATTAGTAATAATATGAATTTTTGTTTCTATGAGTTCTAAATAGCCCTATACAGTATTCGTTTTCAACGAGGAATATTTATTGTATTAAAGTACATTGTACTTAATGATTTAGGTCATCACTTTGGACTGTTTCTCGATGCTTTAATATATATTAATTTATAATTATCCTGATATTTTTGTACATTTTCAAACTTAAAAAAAATCAGGATTTTTTTGGCAATAGAACTAACATAGGATGTTATTTTGTTATCTTGGGATAGGTATATGTTGTTCTTTTGGCTGACCTTGACATCTAACCACTGATGTCACTGACCTGTGGTCTCTTTCTGGACACTTACGGAGGGTTTGCAAAGGCTGTGAGTAGAGACAGCAAGTGCACCCATCTGCCACATGTCCTCACAGGGAGAAGGAAATTATCTGTAGCAACAGACAATAGGAAGTAGATGTTTTACAAATTAATTAATAGATATTTCCCTGCCATGCTTTGGGGGAGGGGGAAGAAGAAAAACTGTTATGTCAAAAACTGTAATTTTTCTCCAAATAATAAAGCTCCTTGATTACCTTACTGCTCCCATGTTAACAAGTTTGCTTCTAAATTACAATGTAGAGTTGATAATGATTTATAGTAGACTGTGCTCTTCCTTCATGAAAAATTCCGGGGTGCCCTGTGAAGATGCAGATGTTTCTTTAAAAGAAAAACCCTTTTTAACAATGAGAATTATGCTTTGTCCTTGTTTAGACTAATATCGGTTGCACTACTGATGTTTGTAAATTAAAAGATATCTACTTCATTAACAGCTTGGCCGTTTTCTTAGAAACTACCTCACTTTGCAGGTGTTTCATTATGAACTTGATACAGTGGCATGAAATGAACCAGAAAGGCAACTTATACCTTTATGTTAACAAAAAAAATTGCTTTGGAATAAACATATTGTCACATCGGGAGGCTGCATAAAAGAGATAAATAAATGACATACTCTTTGCTAGGGAAAATGAATATTCAATTAAATCCCCCTACTAAAAGGAATTATGAGATGAAACAGAGCTCATACAATGGGTCTTCTTTGGGTCTCGCTGCCTTTACTAGAGCTAGCTATCCAGAACTAGCAACATTTCAGATCAAGGAAATGTCATTGTCTGGGCAGAATATTAATACTTGACCTCTACTGTATATAAGGGATTCGTCTCTTTTTAAAACACTCATTTGTGCGTGTGCGTGCGCACACACACACACATACACTATTCCAGGTGTGACCATCCAATCGTATTTCTGCACATATTTAAAATTACTTTAGTTGTATTATATAAATATTAAATAACCATTATAAAATATTCATGGGTTCCTATGAGTTGTTTCCTTTTTCAGATGTATTGAATCATTCTTTACGCAAGGAGTCATCTACAAATATAACAAGATTTCCACTTGATACACCAGATAAACAGCATCCTAATGACTAGTGTTTGCAGATTGCTTTATTGTAAAGCAGAACCTATGCTAAGAGTTTTATATGTAAAATCTCCCTCATCTATACAAGTGATTTGAATCCGTGTGTTCCCTAGTTTATAACAGTATGTAAGGCTGGAAAACAAAGAAGCAGGACCCAATGCTAGGCAGTTCATACTAAAGTATTTGCTGATGATATAGACACCGTTCAGTCACAGATAGCCTCTACTTGAGGACTGCTAAGTCTTGAAGCCTTACTTTCAGGACTATTGATCATATATGTTTAAAAATATTAACTAGAGTTTTGACATTTTGCTCCTTTTTAAAAGAAAAAAGAGACATCATAATGGTTTTCACATGATATTTTTTACCCTTCCTGATTATAAGGTCACAAAATAAAGTTCTATTTCTGTGTGAGTTGAGCAGTGTTAGCTTCACAGGGGTCATATTTGAATTGCCTTCCAATCATGAGCATGGAAGGGAGAAAATCCCACAGCCGGAAAATTATTTGCAAATCACACAAATCAAGGAAAATTATTCATATTAAAAAGTGCTCCTGATTTATAAGCCGATAAGGACAACACTCTTTTTTTAATAAAAAATACTATCCTCCAACTTTTGTGATATAATTCAATTTTTAAAAATACAAAATTAAAATGGTCAGATACAATAATGCTCATTTGTAATTTAATACATAAAGTTCTTAAATATTCCTAGCATAAGTGAAACACCATCAAGGAACTGGAATGCAACCAATTTTAAAATGTGATCAAGAATAATAACCACCTCAGTCTTGGAAAGTTTTTCTGACCATAGACTGAAATTGCTTCTAAACAGTAAAAGAATATCTCTTGTTCTCCATCTGGAGAAATGATTAAAAGACTTGAAATGAATTCAGGACATAAGGATCTTGAACTTTATGGCATCATCTGCTTCATGTACTGACCACTATTTCTGAAGTGATGTCTGTAAAAGCATATAAGCTATAAAAAATATATGAAGTTTTATGCGAGATATTACATAAAGGAGAGGAAGCTATAAAAGCCTAGAAGCTATTTTCTTTCTTAACCCTCTTTGGGTACTCACAATCATTTAACAGATGATTTCTCTTTCCTGTCTCCTATCAATTCCTAGAAAAGATGGCTGACCTTTCATGTAGTTTCAGATAAAGCAGACAAGGTCTGCCATATTAGAGCTTATACTTCACGGATATGAGCTGAAGCTAGCCTAGGAAACTGTTCTGGCTAGTTTTTATGTCAACTTAACACAAGTTGAAGTCATTTAAGAAAAAAAGAATTTCAGTTGAGGGGGAAAAAAACACAATATTGACCTGTGGACAAGCTTGTGGTACATGCTCTCGATTTTTGATTGACATGGGAGGGCCCAGATCACAATGGACAGTACCACCTATGGGAAGGTAGCCCTGGGTGCTGTAAGAAAGGAGGATGAATAATTCTTAGGGAACAGTAAGCAGCCCTCCTCTGGAGCTTCTACTTCAGTCCCTGCCTCCAGGTACCTGCCTCGAGTTCCTGCCCTGTCTTCCTCTGATGATGAACTGAAAGATGTGGAAGTTTGAGCTACATAAATCTTCTCCCCAATTACATTTGGTTCTGGTGTTTGATCGCAGCAATAGAAAGCTAACTGAGGACACATAACATCAGAATGTGATGTACCTTTAAAGATATAGTGGTATGCTAGAAAAGGTACAGCCAGAATATGGATGTTGCTCAGTTGATATAGTGCTTTCTTAGCACATCCAAAACCGTGGGTTTGAGCCCCTTGATCTAGCTTGTTTTTGGACTACTGTGATAAGCACCACGATAAAAGCAATATGTGGAAAGAATTTATTTCTTCTTACAGCTTCCAGTCTATCAATGGAGGGATGAAGCAGGAATGTAAAACCAGAACAATTATATAATATATATTTAACAATTATATAATATATATTTAATTCCCACTATATAGAGAGCAACACCCAAACTTTTATTCTGGTATGCTAGATTCCTAACAAGAAAGTATTATTGTCATCCCTCTGTAGTTATTCCTATGTTGACAAATGACAATAAGGAGTATTTAAAAGCAATTTATGAACTCTGAAATGTGGGCAATGGAGGAGCAACAGTTGTTCCCGGTTCAGATGGTAGCTGAAGCCAAGGAAATGGGTGAACCAGTTCAGAAACGCGTCAGAATGAACCAGAGGCGTAACATCTGACTTCGAATAGCGCTTACATTTTCAAAGGAATAATTTGATTCCAGGATGTAGATAAAAATGGGGTCATTCTAACACAAGCAGGCACGACTAGTCATATTTAAGGGACAATAGAAGATGGTTAGGGGGGCAACAAAAATATGATGAGATCATACATTCGCCATTCGGTGGGTCAAGCAGGAAATGAAGCAGAACCACAAAACACTGCTTACTGCCTTGTTCTGCATGATTCCCTCAGCTGCTTGCATATTGTTATACAAGGACCACTTGCTTGGGAGTCCTGCAGCCCACAAGGGGTGGGACCTTCACAAGTCAATCACTAAACAAAATGACTTATAGACTTTCTTACAGGCCAGTCTGGTGGAAGTATTTTCACAGATGAATTCTCTCATGCCAGATGACTCTTCCTTGTGTCAAGTTGACAATATTCAAATGAGCATTTTTGTCATGTGATAAAACCAGTGTTGGTGGTGCTGTGTTGGTGCTATAGCAGCTCTCCATCATGGGAGGCAGGATGATCAGAAGTTCAAGGCCATCTCTGCCTACATTAAAAAATACAGCAGAAACTTTTGATCACATAAGTATATAGCAGGAGGTGGAATGGTTCCGTGAGAAAATGGCTTTCAGCTGTGTCAGAAAGGATACAGTAGAACGCAGGAAGGAAGATTGTGTGTAGACATATTGGGTTAGGTTGTCCAAGGAAAGCAGCTGGTCCATAAAACTACAGAGTAAGAAAACTTTGTACTATAATGGGAACTAAAGAATCTAGTGGGTCTTACATGTGACGAGCGTTAGTTCTATGTGTGCAATGCAATAGTGTCTACTTACTGTGTGCTTTCTTCTATTGCATGCCTATTTGCAGTGGGTTTTTCCAAATAACAAACCAAAGAGATTTGCATTTCAAAATAATGGCTTCTTAGCTACACTTAATTCAGTTCCTTGCAACTTCCAAAACAAATGCCTCTGAAAAAATGATATCGTATAATAGCATCAAAATCTTACAATAATATTATTTCCCAAATCTCACAGGAGTGTTCACAAGCAGAAAGGCTGATGAAGCTAAATTGAAACAACTGCTGACAAATTTGTGCTGTGAAACTCACAACTCACTCTCCCTTTCAGTTTATATATATCCCAACAAGCAGGCCCTCATGTTTCAGACCACTGTTGTGGGAGCTCCTTCTGCTCCTTCAGCCAATAGCTGCTGAGATACCAGCCCATTGGGGCGTGGTCTCTCTCTCTTTAAAAATGTGGCCACTTCCCTCCCCTCTCTTTCTCTGGCTTCCAGCTCCACTTCTGGCGATTAGACTCCCTTCCTGTTTGCGCAGAGGGTTGTTGTCTGGCACAGTGATCTGTAAGTTTTTCCCCCCTTAAATAAATAACCATCCTATTTATCATAATTCCAAACTGGTGTGGGATTGTCTGTGACCTACGCCTTCAGACTACAATGAAAATACACAATGGAACTTGATTATCCATCACACTGGCTAGGTTTGACCAAGACAGGTGAAATCTGGAATGATGAAACAAGATGCCAGAGAACAAGAAACCAGGAAATTCCCAGAGTGTGGAGCTGCTTAGGCATAGTAACTCTTACCCAGAAGGACTTCTCTGGTGACTTCCTCTTTCTACAACCAAGGGAGAAAAGAGAGCACTTAAATGTTCTACCACAGTCCAGGAAGATGAAATCTGAGTAGAAACCATGCCCAACTACATTTTAAACTCGCTTTGTCTTTGCATCAGTGTGTGAATGGTTAAATTTGGATTCAAAGAAAATAAACATTAACACTCACACACATAAAAATGGAGACTGGCGAAAGAGCCACAGAGACAATTGTCGATGAGACTTACTGTCATTAATCCTACTCTGCCTTGGAGAAATAGCTTAAATATCCCTTTTTGTCTGCATGGATGGTGGCAGAGATACTAACTGACTTGCCCAAGGTTACACAGTCCAGATCTTCTGACTCTAACCATAATACATTATTGATTTTGCTAGAACTGATAGACAGTATAATTGTCTAGTGAGATTTTGGGAGATGGCTAAATATTTCCCAAGAGACTTTTTTATAATGCCACTGAATAAACTCAGTAGAAATACATTGAACCATTCTTATTACTGATCATTTGGAAAGAAAAGATGATTTTTATATGAAATTTCCTCCCTATATCAGAAACTGAAGTGGGAGGATTTTTTTAATCCAATTTTGTCATTAGCTTTGGACCTCCATAGGCTGTGTTGTTGCCTAAGATAGTCACAGATCAAACAACACATGGATTCTCACATCCTAGAATTCATTCATGGCCACAAGCTGATCTTTGTAAAGAAAAACAATATGAAACACAACACACAGACAACACTCTGTTTGTATGAGCACAGCCATCTTTTCATGAATCTCAGAGGCCTGCTTTATCACAGGAAAGAGACAGATTACATCTGAGTGTCCAGCCTTGCAGGTACTCGATGGGTGTACTATCACTGGATCCCTTCCCCATCTACGTTAAAGTTCTTGCTTTAACTTACATCTTCACAAGGATTTTTTTCCTTCATGTTATTCTGAGATTAGCCACAATTCTTTTTTTCTGCTTGTCAACCCCTTTTTGGAACTATGAAATCAATAAGAACACATTCCTGAATGGCAGGCACATTATTGTTTGATTAGGGAATAAATCTCTTATCATTTGGCAAAGAAAAAGGCATGTTGATTTAAACACTCAGAAAATGAAGTGACAATCCTTCTGTGTTGTTTTTTTTCATTTAGCCTTGTTTTCCTTTTACATCTTATTTTAAATGTGTTCATATTTTAGATTATGAATACAGGCTTGCTTCATAGAATAGAGAGTCTGAGAACAGAAGGTTTTAGGTGATTTATTTCTATCTCTACACCCCTTACAACTCAGGACAATAGAGGATCAGTGTACCAATAAAGCAAAAGACTCAGCCAGTCCCTTAGAATCAGACCTGGAGGTGGTCTCCCACATTCTTATTCTCTCTGTGTGTGTGTCTGTCTCTCTGTCTCTCTCGTTTGCTCATGCACACATGTGTGTGTATCTGTCTCTCAAAGACACATACACACATATAGAGACAGAGAGACAGACAGAAACAGAAAGACTTTCCATATTCAAAACTGATAAATGAATGTCTGTTTACTACACTTTGCTAGTGTGAATCAAACTAACTAACCCACTCAGTACTTGCACTTAGAGAATGACACACTAGTTTTTCTTTCCTCTGGGGCTGCTAAACCCTTACATAAGGCCCTTCCTGGTAACCTAATATAATTCTAATAAATATTCTAAACCCTTCACTATATATACGACCACTGCCATTGTTTCTTCACACAAGGGTTGGGGTTTCATCACATGAATTTGAGGAAAGCATAAACATGCAATCCACAGCCTAACAGCTCTCATCAGAAACCAAGACTAAAGTCAAGTTCTCTCTGGAATAACTACAATAGTTTATGTTGAGAAAAGCAAGAAATAAGGAAACAGAGAAGTAGTTCTCTGATATTTACGGCAATCAGTCAGATGATCACAGAAAAGATGGGTGCATTAGTGACTAGTGTATTCTAAAATACAGTACTCCAGAGTATAGCCACTTAAAGAATCAAGAGACTCTTTGATATTTCAGTTTCTTTTGGTGGGAATTTTGGGCAAGTCTCATTCTGAGTTTTTCCTGGTCTGAACAGGGTTTGAGCTTCACTGCTTCTCCATGTGGACCTCTTTCAAAGCTATTTGAGCATCCCAGGACATGGCTTCTGTCCTCTTCCAAATAAAGCAATGCAAGCCATTCCATAGGAATATAGCTGTCAAGACTTATCCTTGAAAGCCATTGCCACTACACCTGAGATATTCCATAAGGTGCAGATTCAATTCTGATTTATCTTTAAAGGAGACTGGACCGTCACATAAATAGCAAAGGTGAGAGTTACTGGAGCCAACTCAAAGCTTGAACCCCATAAACACTAAGAACAGTGCCAACAATTGCATAGGAAATGACAAAGGAAGAACAGAACTTATCCAAGACCAAACACTAAGTAGAATGTGCCTGGTATCTCTCTATATGACAAAGCTCCTTGCCATTACTACTTATACTGAATCCTTTTGCTGTTTTTAACTATTCAAGTATTTTTTTTCACAACAGACTATTACCACATAATATCTAATGCTTTCATCTTCAATATTAAAAACACTCCAAAATATATAGTAGTTTAGTAAATCTTGACATTAATGATTTCAGTACAGAACAGAAAATGCTGAACAAAAATTTAAATCCTTGTGAAGCTTATCACATCACAGGATTTGACAAAAAGTCAAATAAAACCAAAGACAAATAGGTAACCTATGATAAGGTCTTTGAGCACTACTGTAGTAGAAGACACAATAATAACAGGGAAGAAACTACTTAGGGAAAAGGGCCCAGTGCAGAGTTGAGGTCTGAGCTAGTGAAATGAGATAGAGGACAGTTAGGTCAACCAAAAAAACAAACAAACAAACAAACAAACAAAAACACCCAGGTAGGAGAATCACCCTAAATATCCCAGTGTTGAGAAAAATCTCTGTGATCAACGGAAAGTCCATGATGACACTTCAGCTTAGTTCGGAAAACAGAGGGAAGCAGCGATCACATCAGAAAAATTCAAATAGGGAAAAGATTTGAATTATTTTCAAAATCTAAGAATTTTTTTTGGAGTGTCCATGGAGCCACTGAAGAAATAACATGCCAGAGCATCACCTGTAAGCCTCAGCCTTGTGGCAATACAGATTATTAGTAGTGGATTAATTTAATTGTGAGAGATAGTCAGTAATATGCCTGAGCCATTGGCCAAACAATTGCAATTGGGAAAAAAATTTATTGAATGCTCCTGAATATTAACTAAAAACATACTTTGCCCTACTAGAATTCATATTGTCAAAGGAACTTGCTCTTCATTAACTCCCCCCTCTGGGAAGTTCCTACCATGCTCTTCTATACTTCCTTCCTACCAATAATCCTACAGATATTCCCCCTCAGTCCAGGAAACCCCTGTCTCTCCCTACTGGCAATGATTATTCTGTGATCACATTGCACAGTCTGACATTACTTCTGGAATGTTTTCAAAATGATGACATAATGAAACTGCTCTTTATTTTTAGTAATTAAAAATGAGCTAGACCTGGTAGCACAGTGTTTCCTGATCGCCTGTAGAGACCCATATATATGACCCCACACATGGTTCATAGGTCCCCACAGTGACATCTTCTCCCTTTCTTCTAACCCAAACTTTATCTGATTCTGGAGTTGCTCCCCCACATAATTTGTTCAAAAGTTTCACTAAAACAGGAGTCTGAATTATTATAAAATGATGAGATAATAAATATTCTCGGACTTGTGAACATTTGTTTTCTTTTGGACTGCTCAATTATGCCTCAATAGCCAGAGACAACACATTAGTGAGTGAAGAGTTACAATTCAATAAACTTTCATTTATGGACATTGACATTCATATTTCAAGTAATTTCCTTTTTCTATCACAAAATCTTCATTTGATTTGTTTCAAATATTTAAAAATATAAAAAAATCATTTTTAGCTCATACAGTAGAGAAAAGGCAAACTCTTCTCTAGCCTTTGTTGGCTGGCACAGGGGAAGACAATTGATATAGAGAATAAAAAAACAACTGTGGTCCATTACTCAAAATGAACTAGCAATCATGTCAGAGACCTATAAATAGGACCAAATGGTGGAAGTACCATAAGGGCAACATTGTCAAGGAGCAGGAACATTAGAAAAAGAATTCTGTCTAAATGAATGTCACATTACAGTTACTACATTGTATATCATTCTGGAATAATATGAAATCTGGTTAGTGTTAATAAAACAATATCTCAAGGACCCTCACTAAGGACTCAGTAAATACAAATGGACATGTGGGACACTAGGCATAAGCAGGTCCTTGTTTGTGATGGCTGATTCCTTTTAGGCTCTCTCCATTCAGACATAAATTTTTCAAATGATTTTTTTTCTGTCTTAATAACTGAACTCATTGATGGCTAAAGTCTTGTTCTCAGAGAACCTTTCTTACTGTCTCAGGACAACCACCACAGAAAGTCAAAACAAATCAAAATGCAGAGTTGTAGAATCTAGTCCCATGGGACATACTACCAAACACTCCTGCACCTAAAACTCTGAAGATATTGAAGAAGAGAAGTAGAGACTGTGAGAGCTGGAGGATTAAAGGAGTTTGCTGTGAGATAGTCTCTTCTGGTAATATCAAAAGCAACACCCACACAGTCCCAATGATATGAGTGCTGAAACTTCCAAACGTATGTTGAACAAGAATGATCCCAATGAACATGACAAACTAGACAAGAAATGCCCAAGAGGCCTCAATACTCACAATGAACTATAGATAATTGAGAATAGTTGGGAACAGAAGTGTTCTTCCCAAGGGAGAGTACATCAATTAGTTTTCCAGAGGCAAATGCTTAGCTCCAAAACTTGAATACAGGTAGCATTATCTAGACTGAGCAGGTTATATTTAAGAATGTGTCTTTATATATATGTACAAATATGCAAGCCACAACAATTAGTAAAATACAAGGCCAACAATTATAAGGTGAGCAGAGAGAGATATGAGAGAGGTTAGAGTAAGGAACGGGAATGGAGGAATGACATGGTTATTTTATAATCACAATTTTTATTACAAAACAAAGTATCTCCTTTGTTTGCATTTAGCTGTCTGGGTTCCCTTTTCTTTCCTCACCAAGCTATGTGTTTTCCACATCTTTCTGCTACATTCTCTTCCCTCTCCCTGTAATCCTGGCTAAGAGTTTTGAGGAGGGTCCTCATGACAGCATACATGATATGCTTACTTAGAATTTCCTCCACCAAGTAACCAAGCTCATTACTCTATAATTGAGCCTAACTCCCATTTTCAGGATAGCAGCAAAGTGTAGCCAGATGATTTGCAGATGTAAACTAGATGGCATGTAGCCCATTTCCTGATTGAGTTTTATTCCACATCTGAAACCTCATGACTGTGGTCTTTCTTGTCTACATTTCTACCAGCATACTTATGTTTTGAACTCTCACCAGAATGTCTTATTAAACTCTGCTTACAGGATTCTAGAACTTCTCTCTCATACAGCTGCAAATCTTTGCACGTTCCCCCCACAACTCAATTCTACACAATCCAATGCCATGGATAACATAGCCATCAACAGTCCCCCTTCTGCTACCAGCCATCTATGTTCGTCTCTTTACTCGTTTCTGTGATAAAATAAATGATAAGCAAGAACCTACAAGAGAAACGACTTATTTTCCAATGGTTTATTTTGACTAATGGTGCAAATTTATCACAGTAGAAAGCCCAATTGTGGGAAAAGCTCAAATACCAGAGTATTAAGCTTTTTGTTCCTATCTCCAGAGTGTGGGAAGCAAAGAGATGACAGCAGGGACCCAAGAATTATATACACTCAAGGATCTGCCCACAGTGGACGACTTCCTTCCTTCACCTCCTACAGATTCCATAGACTCTCTAACAGTATCACCAGCTGGGGACCAAGTCTTCAAATCCAGGAGCCCTTAGGGGCCATGTTACATCTAACCAAAACAGGAGTCAAGCAACCATGAGCCAAGTCCTGAAAGAATGGGCCTAAAATAACTAACTCTTTCCCCTGTAAGTTGTTGATTTTCTCACATATTTTGCCAATAATGGAAAACAGAGTCTTAGCGGAGTAGAAACATGAGCATAATTATAGTATCTATGTAATGGGGTTGCTACAAGAGTAGAGTGGATTATATATGGAGAATACTTAACACAGTGTGTGCCAAGTAATTAGGAGTCTTTAATGTCTGCTATTATTAGCTATTAAATTATAATAGAAAACACATAGAAATTAAAGATAAATATACCTGTCTTCAATAATCAGCCCATTTAATATCTCCACATGTTTTTTATATGTACTAATCCCAGTTCTCCCTCCTTCCACTCTTCTCACTACCCCCACCTTTGCCTCACCCCAGAGAGGGTAAGACCTTGGGTAGTCAACGAATTCTGTCTCATCTTCACATTGAGACAGGACCAAGACCCTCACCCTTGTATCTAACTGAGCAAGGTTTCTCTTCCTAGAAAATGGGCTCCAAAAAGCCAGGTAATTCTTTATGGATAGTTCCTGATCCCACTACCAGGTATGAGAATTAATATCAGGGTCTTTGATTTGATTCCATTGATCCACATGTCCATTTTATGACAATACCAGGCTGTTTTCATTACTGAAGCTCTACAATAGAGCTTAAAGTCAGGGATGGTGACGAATAGAATTGCTTTGGCTCTCCTGGGGTTTTTTTTGTTTCCATATGAAGTTGAGTATTGTTATTTTGATGTCTATGAAGAATGGTGTGGGGATTTTGATGGAGATTGTTTTAAATCTGTAGATTACATTTGGTAAACTTGCCAAAGGTAGGTGTTAATCCTACCTTTCCAAGAGTTTGGGAGATCTTTCTATTTTCTGACTTTCAATTTCTTTCATCAGAGACTTAAAGTTATTGTCATACAGGTCTTCCACTTGTTTGATTAGAGTTACCCTAGGTATTTTATGTTGTTTGTGACTATTGTGAAGGATGATGTTTCTCTAAATTCTTTCTCATCACATTTTCAATTTTTTATAGGAGGGCTACTGTTACAGGGAGGGGGGGGCTGCTTGTTCTTTCTGGCCACCTGACTAGCTTACACCTGAAATAATCACACAGAAACTGTATTAATTAAATCACCAATTGGCCCATTAGCTCTAGCTTCTTATATGCTAACTCTTACATATTAATTTAACCCATTTCTATTAATCTATATATCATCACGTGGCAGTGGCTTACTGGCAAAGATTCAGTATGTCTGTCTCTAGCGGCTCCATGACATCTCTCTGATTCTGCCCTTCTGTATCCCAGAATTCAGTTTAGTCTTTTCCACCTACATAAGTTCTACCTTATCAGACCAAAGCAGTTTTTTTATTCATTAACCCATAAAAGCAACACATAGACAGAAGGACCTCCTACACCATTTCTGTTTAAACAAAAGGAAGGCTTTAACTTTAACATAGCAAAACTACATATAACAAAACAGGTATCAAGCAAGAACTACAGTTACAATATTTATATCTAATTTATCTTTTATCATAACTAAGGACAACTATGACTGTAACTATTTATGTAGTCTTCAACTCCATTAAAGATTCCAGAAGGATATATTACCTAAGTAAACAGGAAGTACATTGTAAGCAACTTCTAAAACTCTAGAATTGAGAGAGACATCTCGCTGCCTGAGCAGCCACCCAAAGTTCCTCTGTAAAATTGGGGCATCTATCTTCAGCTGACAGACCCATAGTATGCGACAGACTTTTCCATGAAGCAGGAAATTTCAAAGACAGTTTTACCTATATTGACAGGTTCTCAGGTGTATTCCTAGCTAGATTTTACATCTTAAATTAACCCATTTCTATTATTTTATATTTTATCACAAGACTCGTAGTTTGTTACCTCTTGCTTCTTGGGTGGCTTGACTCTGTCTACTCTCTTCATCTCTGTTTGGATTTCCCACCTGACTTTACTCTGCGAAGTCATTGGCCAAAAATGCTTTATTCATCAACCAATAAAAGCAACACATACAGAAGGAAATACAACATCAGAATTCTTCACTGAAACCATCAGGTCTCTGGTCCTGTTTTTTTTTTTTTTTTTTTGGTTTCTTTAGTTGTCGCTGTTGTTTTTGTTAGGTGTCTGTCTTTTCTATTTCCTGAGGGGTTATAGGTCTGTGCAACTTATTTATCTGGTCTCGATTTAATTTTGGTATATGATACTTATCAATGAAATTGTCCATTTTCTTTAAATTTTTCAGTTTAGTGAACTACACCTATAGTAAGACCTGATGATTCTCTGGATTTCCTCAGTGTCTGTTGTTCTGTCCCCCATCTGATTTCTGATTTTCTTAATTTGGATATTCTCTCTATGACTTTTAATTAGTTTGGATAAAGTTTTGTCTATCTTGATTTTTTTTCTGAAGAACCAACTTTTTGTCTCATTGATTCTTTAGATTGCTTTCTTTGTTTCTATTTTATTGATTTCAGCCCTCAATTTGATTATATGCAGCCATCTACTCCTCCTGGGTGAGTTTGCTTCTTTTTGTTCTAGGGCTTTCAGTTGCTATGTTAGTTTGGAATTTCTCCAACTTCTTTATGTAGGCACTTAGTGTTATAAATTTCCTTTTAGTACTATTTTCATTGTATCCCATAAATTTGGATATGTTGTGCTATCATTTTCATTGAATTTTAGGAAGCTTAATTTCTTTATTTCTTTCTTGACCCATTGGTGAGTCAAGTGAGCATTGTTCAATTTCCATGAGTTTGTGGGTTTTCTACAATTGTTGTTATTGTTGAATTCTAACTTTAAGCCATGATGATCTGATAAGATACAGGGGGTTATCCCAACCTTTTTGCATATATTGAGGTTTGTTTTGTTACTGAGGAAATGTTCAGTATTAGAGATGGTTCCATGAGGTGCTAAGAAGAAGGTATATTCTTTTGGATTTTGGTGAAATGTTCTATAGATGTCTGTTAAGTCTATATGGGTCATGGCATTTATTAGTTCCTTTATTTCTCTGTTAAGATTTATTTGGTAGCCGGGCGGTGGTGGCGCATGCCTTTAATCCCAGCACTCGGGAGGCAGAGACAGGCGGATCTCTGTGAGTTCGAGGCCAGCCTGGTCTACAAGAGCTAGTTCCGGGACAGGCACCAAAGCTACAGAGAAACCCTGTCTCAAAAAAACAAAAAAACAAAAAAAAAAGATTTATTTGGTAGACCTGGCCATTGGTGAGGGTAGGGTGTTGAAGTCTCCCACTATTATTGTGTGATTTAAACTTTTGTGATGTTTCTTCTTACAAATGTGGTGCCCTTGTATTTGGGGCATAGATGTTCAGAACTGAGATTTCATCTTGTTGAATTTTTCCTGTGACAAATGTGAAATGTCCTTCTTTATCTCTTTTGTTTATGTTTAGCTTAAAAACTACTTTGTTAGATATTAAGATAGCTACACCAACTTGTTTTTTAGATCCATTTGACTGGAAAATATTTTTTCCAACCCTTTACTCAAGTAATATCTGTCTTTGAAGTTGAGGTGTGTTTCTTATATACAGCAGAAGGATGGATTCTGTTTTTGTATCTATTGTGTTAGCCTGTGCCTTTTTATAAGTGAATTGAGTCCATAAATATTAAGTGATATTAATGATTAGCAATTGCAAGTTATTGTTATTTTTTTGTTGGTGGTGGTTGTATTATGTGTATTGTGTATGTGTTTCCCTTCTTTGAGATTTGTTGCTGTGGGATTATCTGTGTTGGGAGTGTAGGGCCACCAGTTATTGTAAGTACTGTATTGCTATTGATGTTGTTGCATGCATTCTCACACTGTTGTTTACTCATTTCTTCCTCCAATTGGTACAGGTACTGTGCTTCAGGTGTTCTCTCTTTCTCCAATTGGTGTAGTTGGCAAGTATGGCTCTATTGATCACTCTTCTAAGTGCAGACAGGGCATAGACTGCAGGAATCCCTCTTCTAGCTGCAGGGGGCCTAAGGCTCAAATGGTCATTCCTGCAAGTACAGGCACTTCTGAGGCTCCATAGGTTATTGATGCAGCTGATTATCACTGAAGCAAATTAATAAAACTCAGAGAGAGAAATTTGGGTTCAACCTGAATGTCTGGAAAGAAAAGAGGGCAGCCATTGTCTCTTATTTCTACCTCAGAATGAAATGGCGAGTCTGCCTCCAGGAATCTAAAGAAGAGACTGTATCCGAGAACTGTTCCTCTTGTTTTATAATCTTCTCTAGGACTGCAATTAGCATCATGTACCACTGGGAATAAAGTCATGCACCACCCTGTTTCTATAGCAACTATTGTGGCTACTGGAATTAAAAATGTGTTTCCATTACTTGGTCTGTAAGGCTGACCAGTAAGGCTATTTTACTCTCAGATCTTCAAACAAGCTTTATTTTTACTAAAATACAATTGAAATGCCACTACATATCACATACAGAGAATGGCGCTGGGGTCTGGCTGGCACACAGGTACTCTTTCCTAGAGGAACTTCTCACTGTTGTTTCTGGAAGTCACTGTTATCACTCATGCTTCTGCCGCTCCCCTGTGGGACACATGATCTTTTTAACTGCTAGTATGAAACGCTATTGATTACTCTAAAGTTAAATCCCTCAATCAAATAAAAGGATAGAGCAATATTGTTTGCTTCAGAGGAATTATTAACACATTGAATTTAGTTATTCAATGCTTATCTGCTGAGCATGAACTTTGCTCGTTATCGTGATGAATTCTGGAGACACTAAAATGAAATAAGCCATATCCAGAGATCAGTCAGGATGGATCAAATTTACAAAGACATGTACACTAGCTAGTACACAGTGCCTGTTCCATAGAAAGCCTGCATGCAGGGCTGACAGTCTGTCCCTCATTCTCTTCTTCTGTGCATCAATAGATCAGGCAGGTGACATTAAATTCACTTTTAATGACTGAAGGACATTTTTCGGGATGTAAAGAACACTGATTAGGATGCAGCCATCCAAGGTCAGGCTATACCATCTCATTTACATTGACATTTGCTAGTGCCAATGCCCACTTGCTAAACTTGTGACAGAGGTCCAGATGTATGCAATTTATTTAGGGACTGATCCCCAAAGGCACGAGATGGATCAGGGAAACGAGACAGAGGATTGAAAAAATAAAATGAAAGATTCTCTTAGTTTGCTTTTCTTTTGTTGGCATAAATGCTGGCTGAAATAACTTGAGAGAAAAAAGTTTATTTGGCTTAACTTTTACAGTCCATCATCAAAGAAAATAAAGGCAAGAGCTCAAGAAGGAACCTAGAAGGAGTAAATGAGGCAGACGCCAAAGATTGTTGCTTAATGGTTTGTCTCCTATGACTTGCTCAACTACTTTTCTTATGTAGCCCAGGCTCACCTGCAAAGGGATGACATCACCCACAGTGGACTAGGCCTTCCTATACCATCTTTCAATTAAGAAAATATCCCACAGGCATGGACACAGGCCAGTCTAATGGATGTATGTGTGGATGTATTCTGTTTGCAAGTTATTTTAGTTTAAGTTAAGTAGAGAAAAACTAATCAAAACAAAGTTATATTAACAATAAGTCTCCTTCCTACTGTGGGAAGTCAGGACTTGTTCCCATCTGGGTCCATCTGACACTGTAGAACATTTCTCAGAACTGTATCAGGGTGGGTTAAATAATATTTACTTACCAATTCTTAACAAAAAATGTTTAATTCTAACTATGGTGTTATTAATATTATAAGCCCTAGTACCATTAATACTATTTATTCTCCATGACTGGACCTCTTCTCAGTAAAAGACATTGAGGAACAGAAAGACCCAGTAAATGGTAAGATTAAGTCTGTAGATGGAGCCCTGATATATTCCTCATAGTGAGACAAGCTCTTCAAGTCTATTTTTGCATCCTATAAACTTTAGTGAAAGATTACCTACTTGTATTATCTATTTTCCCTCTGCCCCTGCATCTTGTAATGCCTAGTAAAACTATTATCTTTTCCTACTCATAAAAGAGAACTAGTACCTCGATTTACTGCTTTATTTTTAAACTCTCCTGAGGTCTGACCTGTCATATCATCATGATCTTGCCAATGGGATACACTGCAAGTGCTATGGGTATCTAGAACTTGGAAATAAAATGTTCTTTCTTTCTTTCTTTCTTTCTTTCTTTCTTTCTTTCTTTCTTTCTTTCTCTCTGACACTTGGTATACCAATCTGGATGGCTAAAACACAAACACAGCACAGTCTCATAAATCAGGTTCACTGAAAAACCCACATAGCACAACCCGGGTTTTCTATTGTCCACATGGAACAGTGATAGCCTAGCAATCCTTGATACTAGCATCAGGGCTGTCACAGGAGAGATCTGCATGCTCTGGTCTTACACGTGGTAATTTTCATTCTTTCTGACCTTGGCTTTCACTCCCAGTATACTCCATGAGTGGCTGTTAGATGGTGAGAATGACTACCTGCATGAAGCACTAAAAAATGTTTGTTATCTGATAACAATTTGACAATAATTCACCATTGTTACTATTACTGCTTCATATTCTAATATTCTAAGGATTATCTTAGAATCCCAAATATAATTAGATATATTTCTATAAAATGACAAGAACCTAATCCTAAAGATACAAGAAGCTAAACATCTATTTAATATAACAATAGTGTTGACCTTGGCTTGGGACACACTTTGTATTAGCCTCTGTACTAAAGGATTCATCTACACAATTTGATGCAGTCTTACAGAGTTATGATGACATTAGTATTTGAACCTATGTTTTACTTTTGAAACGTATTCATGAAAAGCTGAAGCTTCAATCTTAAAGGCAATCATCATTTAGAATGAATGAAAGCAAAGAAACCCCCATCATGTTTCGCATTAAACTCCCAGACACTTGGAAATGTAGGCAACTTTTAACAGGACACAATGAATGACAAAGGTGCAGGGAGTCATCTGAAGAAATGTTAAGTAACATGCAACATTTTAATTCCACTCTGTCTGGCTCCTCCACAGCTCACTCTTCAGGGATTCCAATCATTAATCACCCAGAGACTTCGTGTCTGTGCTTAGGCTGCCTTTTCTGGGAAAGTGATATATCTTGAATGCTAAGGCTGCTCTAATGATCCCCATGTGAGACCGGGATACAGATTTTACCATCACCCACACAGACAGCATTTTTAGGTCTTCTGGACAATAGTAACTTTCTCTCCATGCTGATGGCTTTTCATAAGTATGCATGCAGTGATAAACACTTTATTCAGAGATAGCTTCTGCAAGATCACTTTACAGACTCTCTTTTTTGTTAAATAATAACTAAAGAGATAGAAAGCCAGCTTCCAACTCCGTGTAAGAAATTTCCTGACATGCAAAACTAGCTTGTGTTTACCCAGAGAAAAACAATAAGTTTAGGCCCCACGGGGAGGTCATCTTCACTCTGAGCATCCTACCACCAACCATCCATATTACTCAATCTGTCCTCCTATGCTCTTCTCCCTTTCGTAGATTGGGTCCAGAAGAAATGGAATGGCAAGCAAAGGCAGCAATCCTTCCAGGCTAGAAATTTCTTAGCTTCCAAAAACAAAGGGAAAAGTTGAAGTTTCATTTGGAAAATGCAAAGGAGTGTCCCAGGAACACATAAGACCCTGTCATAAACAATTTCCCCATAGTGGAAAAGAACTCCTTCCTTACTTGATTAAATTTTAGTCTGTCTCCTTTCAGCTGTCTTCTCCACTATATTTGACTATACATGTGCTGTGACCAGTTTTCATGCCTACTATGCTAAGGCAGTGCATGGAGAACGTTTTTATCTTTCATAGACTATCAACCTTTTTCCTTACCATTGATCGCTAGCCAAGAAGCCACTTGCCTCTATCTTAATACCCAACAACATTTCTTTAGTTTATTGCATTCCACTTCCTAACTGTGCTATAAATTTCTGGGTTTTTTAAATTTTTAATTTTTTTTATTATTCCTAGTTGTATCTAGAATCAAGCTCAAGTCCTCTCCACCAGCATTGTAATTTTTGAATGGATTCCTTCTAACTGTTGTTGAGATATACTCAGTACAAATTTTTTTCCAGTCTTAGCAATAGGGTTCAAAATATTCATGTGTTTTTGATACTAAAGAATCTGGTTACATTATGAAGTGGTCTTTAAATGGTCTCTCTTCATTTCTTCCTAAAACATCGTCCATTCTTTCTCTCTTCCCTCACCCCATTTGCTTTTGTCTCTCTTTTGTAGCTTCCCCTGAAGACGAAGCCATTTTCCCTCTGTCTGGTAAATTACATTTTCTTCTATACCTGGTACCTTACTTTGACTCATTTTCTATGTAGTTTTCTTTCTTTTCAAACCTGAATCTTCTAAAACCTTTCTACATATCATGGCTCCTGACATACAGGGACATTAATGCATTTAATCCCTGCCTTATTGCCGTTTTATGTGTGATCGATAAAAGGAATATTGCATGTGAATGCATCATGCAAATTACTAGAGAAGTAAAATTAATAATTGCTCAAGCTTTTCAGTTATCAATTTTAAGTACCTGTCATATTGTATTCAGTTGATAACTGAATGTTGATTTGTCCTTTTCCTGACCCTTAACCCAAGCTCTGAGAGGGTCAAGTATCTTCGTAAATGATGTGCTTAATGCCTGTCACAATGTAGATGTTCATAACACATTTTTCAATATTGTCTTTGCTTTATTGAACATAGGGCAGGCTACGGATACTCCTTCTGGTTCTTTTTTGAGTATTTTCTTGGAAATTCCTTAATAGTACAGACTCCAACTAAGGACCCTGGACCCTCCATATCTGACCTGCATCTGTATTCCATCACATTCTTTAACCAATGCCAAACACATATCATGTCTTCAGCAAAGATTTGCTTAGGTTAATTTACTTGAATCCTCCTTCTCTTGATGATAGCTCAGAGTAAATGTCCACCCATCACCCACATCCTTATTCTTTACTGTGAGTTTTCCACTTTGCCACAATGAATTCAAACTCTCTTCCTCAGTGAAAGACCCAGTTGAAGGGATTGTTCTACCTATCACAAAAGGTTTGCAATCTTCCCTAAATACTTTCTTTAAAATGGAAATTAGTCAGAGTATCAGTACTTTGAAAAGAAAAAGTACTATAGATGAGCCAGGGTTTGGATCCCAATCTCCTTTTCTTCTCTCTCTCTCTCTCTCTCTCTCTCTCTCTCTCTCTCTCTCTCTCTCTCTCTCTCTTTCTCTCTCTCTTTTCCGAGACAGTGTTTCTCTGTGGTTTTGGAACCTGTCCTGGAACTAGCTCTTGTAGACCAGGCTGGTCTCAAATTCACAGAGATCAGCCTGCCTCTGCCTCCCAAGTGCTGGGATTAAAGGCGTACACCACCACCGCCCGGCTTCCCAATCTCCTTTTCTAAAATGACAAAATGAACTAAGTTTCTCAAGCTCATTTTCGTGCTTGCAAACCAAAAAGAGGTATGTCACTTACCTCCAAAATCAATGTGAGATTATTGATTGAGACACCTTAAGTGCTTAGAATAGTTCCTGGAAACTGAGAAAATCCTCTTAAGTGTACTTTATTTATTATGTATTTATTATTTACATTTAAGAGACCATACTTACCTGGATAAAAATGCACAGAAACTCAGAGACCCAGAGACAGACACAGATATACTCAGCTTCCATTTTCCATTCTTAGGTATCCAAATTCCTGTAAGGGAAGTATAAAAATAATCTGAAACTTCTCAGAAGCCTTGGCCTTCCTGTATTCCCCAGTAGGAGTACAGGAAGTAGGAGTAGGCAGCAGCATCGCACTTTCCAGAAGACAAGTGTCATAGAGGCAAGTTTTGCATCTGGTTTGTATTCATTTTATCAAAAAGCATTGAGAATATTGACCCAAAGAGTATCTCATCCCAAGATGCTATATATAGTGAAGGCAACCCTTTTTATAATTTATTCTCCTTTCTAGAAGCCTTATATATGAATATGAGTAATCTGTCTAAAAAACACCAGAAGAATAATTATTATCACTTCTGTCTATTCAATACAGACTGAAATGATGCAATCTTTGGAATTAGCATCAAATCTCCAGTGCTGTGTTGACTTAAACATATTATACTGGCAATATTAATCTAGAATCAATATTTGTATGCATTTCTATGTGTTGTTTCATTTAGTCTTCATAATAACTTAGTGGGATTGTGATGTGGGATTCCCTTCTGTATGCTATGAATGTGTCTTATTACTGTTGGTCATTAAAGAAGTTGTTTTGGCCAGTGGTTTAGCAGAGCAGTGCCAGGTAGGAAATCCATACAGAGATACAAAGAGAAAATAGGTGGAGTCAATGAAATCTCATGTAGCTGCTGAAGGAGGAAGATGCCAGCCACCAGCCAGAACCTTACCGGTATGCCACAGCCTTGTGGCAATTCATAGATTAATAGAAATTGGTTAATTTAAGATGTAAGAGTTAGCTAGAAATATTCATAAGCTTTGGGCCAAACAGGGTGGTAATTAATATAGTTTTGTGTAACTATTCACTTCTGGGTGGCAGGAGAAAGGAATGAGTAGTCTCCACCTACAGGGCTGTAGAAAAGGAAACAATCTACACTGATAACTATATCCATATCCCATGGGTACTGATAACTATATCCATATCCCATGGGTACTGATAACTATATCCATATCCCATGGGTACTGATAACTATATCCATATCCCATGGGTACTGATAACTATATCCATATCCCATGGGTACTGATAACTATATCCATATCCCATGGGTACTGATAACTATATCCATATCCCATGGGTACTGGTAACTATATCCATATCCCATGGGTACTGATAACTATATCCATATCCCATGGGTACTGATAACTATATCCATATCCCATGGGTACTGATAACTATATCCATATCCCATGGGTTTTCAAAACAGAAGTTAATGTCTCTTTTAGGTAAAAGATAAATATAGAAAGGGTGTTTCCCATTAGACTTCTCCACTAGGGCACTGAAAACTGCCCTTCTCTCACCCTATGATCTCTTCTCCTCCATAAGACTTCAGTAGTAGGACTGCATCGCCCTAGTGCAAGGAGCAAGAACAAAAGAAATGGTCCAGGCTGAGCTCCCAAGGTCCAAATGAAGAGCAGAAGGAGGGAGAACATGAGCAAGGAAGTCAGGACCATGAGGGGTGTGCCCACCCACTGAGACAGTGGGGCTGATCTATTGGGAGCTCACCAAAGCAAGCTGGACTGGGACTGATGGAGCATGTGATCAAACTGGACTCTCTGAACGTGGCGGACAATGAGGGCTGACTGAGAAGCCAAGGACAATGGCACTGGGTTTTGATTCTACTGCATGTACTGGCTTTGTGGGAGCCTAGTCTGTTTAAATCCTCACCTTCCTAGACCTGGATGAGGCTGGGAGGACCTTGGACTTCCCACAGGGCAGGGAACTCTGACTGCCCTTTGAAGTGAAGAGGGAAGGGGAGGAGGAGGGGGAGGGAAATGGGAGGTGGAAATTTTTAGTAAAAAATAAATAAAGAGCAAAAATAAAAGATGGACTTGAATATGTGTACTTATGTGATCAGCAACTTGTAATAAAATATTGATTCTAGGGGAAAAAAAGAAAGAAAAAAGAAATGGTCCAGGAAAGGGGAGAGGCCAGTCTATTGTCTAGGACTCATGAAATAGCCACAATACCTGTAAGGGAGATTTTAAAAGGAAGAGTGGCTATTTTATAGGATTAGGAAGAAATCAGTTGAGAAAATCGGGAGCTTGTCTCATCTATATCAGACAATTGTCCTGGTGACTGATATAGAGATGTCAGAAGACAGATTTGAAATTACATGCTTGTTTAAATAGTTTGTAATGAACTGTTTGAATAAATACTGTTTAGAGTTTGGAATTTCTCTATTTATCTCTCTTGACACACACACACACACACACACATAACCTTTAGGAACTAGAGGGATGACTCGGGGTTAAGCGCATCTACACTGCTTTTAGAAAGAATCCAATACATCCTACAACTGCCGATAATTACAATCACATGATTATTCTGTGTTTCTGGGCTCCACAGGCACCAACACTAACATACATATGTGCATGCATGTGCACATGCACACTTGTATACACACATAATTTTAAATTGAAAATGATTTAGAAATATTTAAGCTTTGATTTCTAAAATGACTGTAGAATGGATGTAAGTTATCAAATGATATCTACAAGTACAAACAGAAAGACAATACGAATTTTCATGTCGTACACAGATAGAAGATAGTACCAGTGGCCTTTCATTCGCATTCAATATATAGCAAATAGAGGCCACACTTTGAATTTTGGGCTTCTGTCATTTTCTCTGACTATGTTGTTTATGTGGTACTCTTTAAGGACACTTGGCAGAAACCATACTAACAGATCACAATAAGCCACAGGACTGTAAAATGGAACAATGACTGTTCAAAAATGGGATGTGCTGTAAGCTAGGATGCCCAATAGAAAAGCTTTGTGAGATGAATTTTGACTTGAGATAGTTGCATGGTCTGATGGATGGAGGACTTATAGAAAGAGGAATTACTGTAATCTACTATGCCATTGCTAGAAAGAAGTAAGATGTGTAAAGTTCCCTGAGATATGCAAGCCCCAAGCTGTAACCTCAATAAAACGTTGCTACTTGATATGATTTCCATAGCAAGATAAAGAGAAAAATAGTTTAGTCAAAGCTAATATTTAATATCTTAGAGTATTTAATAACTTGGTGTTTGAATATCTTATGAATGCCAAAGAGGCTGATACAATGTTCTAAACAGTCTAGTGACCACAGAAGTGGAAAAATGATCATAGAGCCCATCCAACAACAATGAATAAGAAAATGGATCAGTCGTGCAGAGAAACCAGAATCTACTGACATTGAAGCTTGGAAGAAATTTTCTTTTTTTTTTAAATTTATTTATTTATTAAAGATTTCTGTCTCTTCCCCGCCACCGTCTCCCATTTCCCTCCCCCTCCCCCAAATAAGTCCCCCCCCCCTCAGCCCGAAAAGAAAAGCAGTGTGGCGGTTTCTCAGGAAATTCGGGAAGAAATTTTCAAGAGGGAGAATGGTTTAAGAAGTAGGTCACATATAAAAGCCAACCCTCAAATCATTAGCACATTTTCTAGAAGCATCTGTCATAATTTCCCAAAAAGACCTACTACCAAAACCAAACTCAGAAAGAAGAAAAAAAACCTACAACAAAACAAAGTAGAAACAAGAATCTTTCTGGGTTTTAACTTGACCCAGGGACAACATTCAAGGATCCACAGGAATGAGGGAGCAGCTGCTCAGTGGCCGGGTATGTGCAAGATAATACAGGAAGAAGGGAAAGAAAAGATTTCAACTTTCAACTGTATTTATTTTCATCCCATACATTTGAATCTATGTTTATTTTACAGTGTATGCATTTTTATATGTATGTTATCCAGTTTAAAAAAATAAAAGCCAAACATAGTGGTGTTCTTAGGGTTTCTATTGCTATAATAAAATCCCATGTCCAAAAACAACTTGGGGAGGAAAGGGCTGATTTTTATTTGACAATTCGCTAATCACTGAGGAAGGCAGGGCAGGAACACAGGAAGGAACCTGGAGAAAGAAATAAAGGAAAAGAGAGGGGGGGAGAGAGAGAGAGAGAGAGAGAGAAGGGGAGAGAGAGAGAGAGGAGGAGAGAGGCAAAGCCCCGTGTGAGAGGAAAAGCAGGAAGAGAGCGATGGAGGGGCGGAGGTCAGGAGTTAAAAGGAGTGGGCGTGCCTAGGGCAGGGACCAAAAGAACAACAAGCATAAATTTACATATGCCTGTAAATTTAGAATTTGGGAGACTGTAAATCCGAGATCACTTTTGAATTTGTTTTCTGTACTCCTTGCTGTTGTAAAATACATTTACAAAGGTATCCTACAGGAGAAAAGTGTGATTCTGAGTTCGAGGGTGCAGACTTCCAAGGTAAGTTATTTACTAAAGCAAGAGCTAGAAAGAGTTGATCCACAATCTGAGAGCAGAAAACAATGAAAGCACCTTCCTGCTCCACTTCCTTTCTCCTTCAAATAGCCCAGGACCTCAGGAGAGGAGTGGCAGGGCTCACAGTGGGAAGTCCTCCCACCTGAATTAACATAAGAAAATCCTTTTTATGCATACCATCTCCTAAGTAAATCCTGTCTTACTGACAATTCCAACTAAATAGTTCAGTTAGGACTATATAGAACATTTAGGAAAGCTTTGTCTAAAAATAGGAATAATTAAATATATTCATATTGGGCAAGATGCTATAAATTTTGGGGGGTCTGAAGTTTATTTAGTGGGTTATGGAGGGGAAAGGAAAGGAAGAGAGGGAGAGAGGAGAGAGAGCCAGACAGAGAGAGAGATGGGGAGACAGGGGGAGAGAGAGGCAACAGTTACTCTTCATAAGAGGGACGAAAAGAGAGCAGATGCTATGAATTTTTATTTGATATGGGAGATCAAAACACCTTGGAATAATAGCCACATAATAAAAGCAACTTTTTATAGTTAGTTTTGTTTTTGTTATTTTTTTTTTTCGTCATCTTACACAAGTTCAAAGCTCTCTGGGAAGAGGAATCTCAATTGAAAACTGCTTTCATTGGTTTTCCTGTAGACAATTTTGAAAGGCATTTTCTTGATTAATGATTGATGTGGAAAGGCCCAATCTAATGAGGGTGGTGCTTTAAGTGTATACGAATGCAAATTGAGCAAGCCAGGAGAAGAAGCCAGTATGCAGTGTGGCTCCATGAATTATACTTCAGTTTCTGCTTTCAGATTCCAGTCTGGATGTATCTTTATAACGGACTGTAAGCTGTAAGGGAAGACAAACTCTTTCCTCCACTAGGTGCTTTATATCACAGTGTTCTGCCACAGCAACAGAAGACAAACTAAGACAAAAAACCCAATAGTACCAGGTTCATGGGGGATGACTGTGATAGACCTGCCCATTTTGTTTCTAGAGAGATTAGGAAAGGAGCTTAGAATTTGGGGGGTGAAAAGATATTGTGTGTTTAGAGCTTAGTGAGCTATGGTGGGAACATGGAAGATAATGCTGAGAACAGCTTGGCACTGTGAGATGCCATTGATGAAGATGCAGCCTCAGGTACAATGGAAACACAGGATTGAAAGGGCTGTGAAAGGAGACAGAAGCTTGGTACAGTTAGACATGGTCAGAGTTCCTGAAGAAAGACTAAGTGGCTATTGGTAAACGTGAAATCAGCATTTTGGAGATGCCAAAACTGTGGGGCAACCACCAAGAACAGTTGTATAAAGTAGCCATCTTGAACCTACACAAGCTGCAGATGTCAGGGTCAGAAAAGTGGAGCTATCTAGGTTGGAGCCCAGAGAATCATGAGTGGGCCCCAGGTGTTCAGTACTGAACTTTTTAACACTGTTGAATTTGGTTTCTGCTTTGATTTGATTGTAACTCTACCCCGATTATTTCCTCTTTAAGTAGAAGGTATTTAACTTTTTTTTTTTTTTAGCTTGTATTGATTCTTTGCAGATTTCACAACAGGAATGCCAATCCTACCCTTCTCCCCAGCACTGTGCTCTTGTTCTCAACCCTTGCAACCTCCCTCAAAATGAAACAAAATTTAAAAGAAAATTCCAAAACTAAGCAAAACTAACAAACAAGATAAAACAGAGGAAAAGGAAAGGAATCTCGTGGGAGCTGTGGCATGGCCTGGTGAGTCACACAGTTCACTCTTTTGGCATTTCAGCTTCACTTGCGAGTGTTCATTGCCGTCAGTCATTGGTGTAATGCGAGGCCTCTGGTCTCTGGTCTCAGATAAACCATATGTAATGGCTTCTCACTGGGGCTCCTCTTGGATATCCTATTGCTTTCCTGTGTTATGAAGATCATGAAGTTTGGATCTATAGGTTTGTCTCCTTCTCATCCTCCAACAGTTCATAGAAGAGGTGGATGCTGGGATAGGACAACATGTCATAGCCCTGATCTGGGCCTAGGTGGTAGCTGGCCTGGTCAGTCAGCCTGTTTTCCGCCATCATTACCATCTAGGCAAGCTCTTCAGCATTGCCTCAGCAAGTCCTCCCATTGCAGCCTGCAGTAAAAGGCAGGGCCAGTCTCCTGCTGTCAGGTCCTCGGGGGGGTGGCTTACCAAGACTCACACTACCAGGTCTAGGTCCACTGTCTTGTGTAGATGAGGTGTAGGGCCCTCTCTCCTGATTGCTGTAGGGGGAACACCAGGGTTGTGGGGTCACTTCTCCTGCTCTCACACCCCTTAGGCTGGCTTACCTGTACCCCCAACCACAGGGTTAGCCCTAGTGTGCTGCCCAGCCTGGGTGCTGGGCTTGCTTTCCTGTGTGCTGAAGTTGGTGAAGTACAGGACCAGTTCTCCCACTTTTGTGACTAGCTTTCTCCCCTGCTACAGGTAGAAAGTTCCATGGGAGGCATCTTTCCTTCACCCATGCCCCTTGCAGATGAGGGGGAGGGGGGGAGGCAGGATCAGGTCTTCTCCTTTCATGCCTTCAGGGCTAGTACAGGTATACTACTGTCAAGAGAATCAACTCTAGTTGCTCAGGAGAGGTACAGGGCCTACTCTTCCATGTGCTACAAGGTTAGCTCTAGTGTGCTGCCAAGGAGAAATGCATGCCCATGGCAAGGGCTGACTTATGCGTCCCAAGTGCAGGGGTTAGTTCTCCTACTGCAGTATCCAGCAAAAGCAGGGCCAGCTATTCCAGGGCCAGTGAGGGATGTGGCCAGCTCAATAGAGCCCTTAGATTTCAATACTCATGGTTTCCATGACCTCTTGTGGTAACAGGGTCACACACACCCCCCAGCTGTAACAGGAACATGGGCCTAGACATGGCCCTTGGCAGCATCTCAGGTCCAGAAATCACCATGGCCTGGGTTACATCATAGGCCACTCAGATCAGCATTGCCCTAGTAGTTGCATGGCTTTGGATCCCAACATGGTCTCAGGTCACTGACCAGACCCTAGGCATTCCAAGAGCCCTCAGTAGTAACAGAAGCCAAGGATTTCACCCCAGACTCTGACTGCCACAGGGCCACAGACACAGACGACATAGCTCTAGGTAGTAGCTTGGGCCCAGATGACACCATGGACCGGGGTAACAGTACAGCGCCCAGATCAGAATGTCCCCAGCAGCACCATGGCCCTCAGACACAAACATGATCTCAGATAGTTGCCCAGATCCCTAGCATCTGCATGACCCTCTGTGGTAATATGGGCTACAAACACCAACTCAGACCCTAGCTTCTGTAGGACCACCAACCCAGACATGGGCATAGGCAGCAAGCCATAATAGTGCAGGTCACACTCAGATCAGCATGGTCTCAGAACTAGCACAGCCCTTGGACATGGTCATACATTTGTGTAGCCTTTGACATCAATACAGATCTTGGATGTGGTAAGACCATGGACCCAGAATGCTCTTAGGCAGCAGCCTGGGCTTGGATGTCACCATGGTCCAAGATGGCAGTTCAGGCCACCCAGGTTGGCATGACCCTCAAGGGAGCATGGCCCTCAGACACCAATATGGCACCAGATGGTGGCTCAGACCCATGACATCAGCACGGCCTTCAGTGGTATCAGGAGCTGTGGAGACAAACACAGATTTTGACAGGGGTAGGTCCATGGAACAGATATGGTTCTTGGTAGCAACTCTGGCCCAAATATTACCATGGCCCCAGATGGCAGGGCAGGCTACTCAGATTGCCATGGACCCCGCAACAACATGACCCTTGGACACCAACATGGTCCTAGTTGGTGGCCCAGACTACAGACTTTTGCATGGCCCTCAGTAGAGACAAGAGACACAGACATCAACTCGGTTCCCCTTAGCTGCTTCATGGCTTTGGATCAAGACTTGGCCCTTGGCAATAGCCAAGGCCTGGATATCACCTTGGACTATGATGACAAGTATGACATGAATGTCAGTCTGTTCCTCACCATCCTCATCTCCTTAGGTCTCCCTCTCACCCTAGCCCATGAAGCACTCCACCTCTTTCTGTTCCACTTTCCCACCCTAAACTCACTCACTATGATGGGGCCCAACCACCTAGGCAGTCTCCTGATTGGCATGGAGCTGTTGCTGTTGCCCTCCCCCCCCTCTGAGATTCAGGGCTAGAAACCTCAAGTGGCACTTGATTGAGTCTTGCCCACTGCAGCCACAAGGCATGGAGCTCAGATTAAGCTTGATTTTTTTTTTTATTACAGGAACCCTCAGACCTTAAATATTTTAGAGAGACTGAACTTTTAAAGAGGCTTTGGGTATTTAAATAGACAGGGGGTATTCTGAAAGGCCCAGATTTTTTTAAAGTGCTTAAATTTTTAAAGACTTTGGAACTTTTAAAGTTATTTCTGTTTTCTATTATGATATTAACACGGGATCTTGGAGATAACAAGAAGAAGAAGATTATAGTTTCTGGTTAATATAGTTGTGTGTCAAGTTGGCCAAGGGGCAGTTTTCCTGGTTAGTTTTTTTTCTTTTTCTTTTTCTTTTTTTTGTTGTTGTGGTGGTAGTTGTCAACAAGCTATAATCATGTGAGATGTGGAACCTCAGTTGAGAAAATTTCTCCAGCAGATTGCCTATAGACAAGTTTTTAGGGTGTTTTTGTGATTGATGATTGATGTGGAGGAGGGGTCATCCCATTTTAGGCAAGGCCGACCCTGGCCAGGTGATCTTGGAATATATAAGAAAGCAAACTGAACAATACAAGAGGAATGCATGGCCTCTGCTTTAGTTCTGTCCCCAGGTTCCTGCCTTGAGCTCCTGTCCTGACTTTCCTTCACAGAAACCATAAGGTAAGATAAACCCCTTTCCTCCCTAAGTTGCTTTCACTCATGACATTCTGTCATAGTAGGAGAACAATAGATGACAAAGCAAACTACAACCTTACAATTCACCAACAGGTAAATGGACAACATTCTCTTTATGTGAATAGTGGAACATTATTACTCTTCAAAAAAAATGGGATTCTGATCCATACTTCGATGTGGTTGAACCTTGAAGAAATAATGGAAAGTAAATAAGTCAGGCATAGCAAGACCAAGACTTGTATATAACTAAAATATCAAACTGATTCAGTCAAAATAAATAAATAGATGATCAATCAATCAATAAATCAATAAATAAATAAGCCAGGGTAGTACTACCAAGGTCTGAGAGGAGAAAGCATTAGGAAATTGTTTAATGGATTTTAACCCTAGTTTTAGTGGGGACGTGACTTCGGTTCTGGACACAGATAAAACTGATATTTGCCCTCCAGTGTGAATGCACTTAATGCTACTGAACTACTCAGTTAAAGGTGGTTACCATGGTGAATTTATGTGTAGTTTACCACAATTAAGACAATTCTGACTGGGTGAACCTATACACGAAGTAACCTATGAAGACTGAGTTTATCTTTTCTTACGGTTGGGCTTCTGATAGAACCACAGAGAGCCATACTACTTAGGCAATGTGCTCTGGTCAACGCTTGCAAGCTTTTCTTTTCCATTTCTTGTTCTGTAACAGTATCTCGCTGGGTAACACACCTGGTCTTGCACTTTTGATCCTTTTGCTACAGGCTAGGAAGATCTGTGGATATAAGTATGCAAACGCAAAATCCAACCTTCAAGTCCATATACATATTATATTTGCCTTTTGAAAGCATTAAAATGGATGTATTACCCATATTTGATGACTTATGTTCCAGTATCATCAATGATGAATAGAGTCATAGTCCTGCTTCCTGGTCTGTAAAATGGTGATGTCACCCTTGTCTGCTTTCCTTTATATAGCAGCTGCTTAGGTGCAAACATCACTCCAAGGCTTTACTATCTTTTGCTCAGACAAGATTTCAGCTTATTCATTTGGAAAGAAAAAAAAATTGCTTCTTCCCTAAGAGCTTTGGAAGGCTGAAATTGGACTGGAGTGAGTTCCTGTAAATGATGCAACCATCATCCTACTGAAACTGGGCTCAGATACTTAATTTGTATATTTTAGATGAAAGAATTCCTCTCGGGGGGTGAAAAGTAAGCATTATGATAAAGAGATAGCCAGAACCCTCCCTCACATGGTGTGAAATTCTCTAACCTACTGGAAGAAACGTGTAAGAAATGCAAACTCTGCCAATGCTCTGCTCTTCTTCCACATCACGGGAGCTCCTCCTGCAATGTGGCAATGCAGTAAGCTCCCTCGCTTGACAAATGGCGAATTGTGAAATTGCATTTTTAGCACACATCACTTTGCCATCCTGGTTAGGTCAGTTGACCCTTAGTGCTCCATTTTCTTATCCACATGTGGCGTTTACCATTTAGAATAAAAGCATAATAAACCATCACTAAGTATTAGTTAATATTACCAGTGACCTCCCATTCCTATGTGTAGTGTTTATATTGATTTTTTTTTTGAGGCTGCTGCCTCTGCTGAAATGAAATCCCAAACCCAACAGGAACATGTAAGAGCAGCTGAATGTCCTTGATGAGACCCGATTCCTTCCTTTATTGGAAACATCTCCTTTTGATGGGTTTCTACTGAGTCATTAGCCTAAACTGCACCCTACATTCCCGAATTCCTGGCCAGCTGGGCTGCTCTGTGACCGCAGAGACATCTGCTGCCTCCAGTTTCCCCAGTGCCTCTAATTCTAGTCTCAACCACTTCTATCGGAAGAATGGCATCACAAAGAGGTCATCTACATGCCAAGGTCTGGAAGCCACAGAGCTATGCTGTCTTCCCATCTAAACCTCACTCCCCTGCTCCCCATTTGCTTCAGGGAGTGACATCCCTGTAAAAGTCTGGATTTATTTCCAGGTTCTCACCTCTTCCAGGGATTGAACTGAGAACTTATTTCAGTTTCTTATTTTTGAATTTTTCTTTTGCTCAATTTGATATCATCTAAAGCTAGTTGTTTTAAAGATCTTCTGAACAACCCCTTGCCTTTTTCTATTGAGGCTAGCATCAAGAAATCATTTCAATATGAAGTAAGTAATTCATTAAATTCAATGAATCATCAACTCTTTTGGTGCAGGTATTTTGGACATGCTGGGTATTCAAGAGCAGGTCAAGAGCTCGACCACAGTGACTTGTGAAAACTCCCAAACTGTCAGAAATGCTAGAATTGGTTAAAAACACAATTTCTTTGTTACCATTGGATGTGGAACATAGACACCAAAGCAAACCTAGTCTGGATTCTGAAACCCCATTATTGTCACAACATGATTAATTAGCATAATGAAGAGCTGCTTGAGAGGGACCCAACACCCAAGTCCCAGATCCTATCTGAGTGGAGATTATCACCTATGGGGATTCCCCCCTTCCTCTGTACCCACCCTGAGTTCCAGGTTTATAAACTGGGGATAAAAGTGTTTGTATCCTGGGTAAGTATGGTGCTACACTCATACATAATGTTGCCTTTGGAAAGCTAATGCAGGAAGATTTAAAATTCAAGTCTAACGTGGGCTACACAGTGAGTTCCTGTCTGAAAAACAAATAGCACCTATACCACAGGACTGTATGAAAGATTAATAGGAACACGAGCAAGGTGAGCAGAACCGTGTCTGGCATGGACAGCTTGGTAAATAATGAACTATGATTCTTTTTTATCTTTCAAGAAGATGGGTTGTGTTTTCCTGCAGTAGGTCTGCACTGCCTTTCCTTCTGACTAGGAATTTATGAGCGTAGGGTCCTGACATCGGTTAGCTCATGCTGACCAAGAGCTGTGATCAGCCATTAGAGCTGTCGGTGCTTTAAAAATCAAGAAATAAAGTCTTCAAGGTTTGCAGCAAAGCAAATCTTTCACCCAGTGAAGCTCATAGGTGAAAAATGACACAATAGAGTGAGGACAAGTGGGCACCATTAAAGAGCAGGAGTTTATAAGTCACTGCCCACTTGGAGCGAGCCTTTGAACTGCTGAGATCTCAGCTTGCCACCTGGGGGATGGGCATAGCAAATTCTGTCTCTTTATAGTTATGGTGAAAAATGTGAACTAATTTCCAAAATGTTAGCACTGGTCCAAAGGACTGTAGGGTCTCCACAAGTGAACACCGATTCTCTTTACAGGAAAATGATAGAAATACACCTTCAGTCTTCCTAACTCCTTTATGCCCTGCAATGAGACCAAACAGACAAGGGAGGGAGTCTTATTAAAGAGGCTATTGGAGCCCTATGTGTGATGTTTAGTTTAGACTGCGGCCCAGAGTCAAGAGCATCCAGTGCCTGCTTCCACAGTCTTGTTAATGCCACATCCTTTTCCAATTTCCCAAACAGACATTCTTAACAATTACTCCACAAACAAAATGTCTTAGTTATTTTTCTTCAAAACACATGATTAACTTTTAAAGCAGACTTTTTTTTTTTTTTTAACATTGCGCACTCCTATCTCCTTGGCTAGTTTCTCGTTGGCTCTCTAATTGAAGGACTCCTTCTATACTCAAAAGTGTGTGTATGCATGAGTAAATGTGTGCGGAGTGTGTCTCTGTGTGTAACTGCTTTGGTGTGTGAATTCCTATCAATACCTAAGATCTGTCCACTTTGGCCTTGCAAGAGAAGCGTTCCTAAAAACGGGGGTGGGGTGGGGGACGGAGAAAGCAGAGCAAAAGCCTCAGAATCATCCTAGCTTCACTTGGCATTTGTTTCCATCTTTGATCTTGGATGCAGTGAAGTGTCAGCCAGACCAAAGTCATTTTATATATAGGCCTGCATAAGCAAAGTGGAGGGACTTCATGGTTAATTGATTAAAATGTTCCCAAAAAGGTGCAAGATCAAAGGGCCTCTCGCTGGTTTTATGTTTCTCTGGAGTCTCACGGGGACGCGTGGGTGACACAAGTGACCTTGGGCGTGAGAGCATTCAAAGACTGGTGTTTGTTTGTTTTATTCTAAAACAAGATTTGTGTTTCCCAGGGCTGCCTGGTGACAGGTTGTATTGTGGGCTCCCCATGGCCCCTGTCTGTGCTTAGAGGGAGCATCAAATGGAAGAGCAACCATGAGCAGGCAGGCATGACCGTGTCACGCTGCCACCAGCTCCTCTTTCTGCCAAACCCCAAGGAAACAGACTCCATTATGTTACTGGAAGGCAAAGACCACAGCTTTCTCTCTGCTTTTTTTTTTTACTTCTTACTTCCAGTAAGCATCAAGAGAAGGTCACAAAGTAGAGGGCCAGACTTTGGAACTAAGACAAAAGGGAGCCTGGGAAACTCATTGTCTCACGCCAATCTGATAAGGGACACAAGAATCTGCCAGACAAGCAGTTCTATCAAAGGTTCCAGGTTAACAAAATGTAGAGAAGGAAGAAATGATGGTAAGAGAGGATCTGCTGTCCAGAGAAGCTTCATAAATTACCTCTGTAGACAGTGAAGAGGAGCAATTGTGTAAGAGTTTTAGGATGTGGCAGCTAGTTGCTAGACACTGGCTTGAGTACAACATAGTCTATATATAGTTTCATGGATTCTGCCTCATAATGGTAAAGATGAGACACCACAGGCAATGAGATCATTTCTAACCTTTCCACTTTCTTCCACTTAATACATTGCATGTATTCTCTTCTGGGCTCTGGAACACTCTGTCTAGTCTTGACACACAAACTAGAATTGACTGAGAGGAGGAAACCTTAATGGAAAAAAATAATGCCTCTGAAGGATCCAGCTGTGATGCATTTTCTTAATTAGTGATTGATATGAGAAGGCCCAGCCCATGGTGGGTGGTACCATCCCTGGGCTGGTGGTCCTGAGTTCTATAAGAAAGCAGACTAAGCAACCCATGGGAAGTAAGCCAGTAAGCAGCACCCATCTATGGCTTCTGCATCAGCTCCTTCCTCCAGGATCCTGCCCTCTTTGAGTTCCTGTCCTGACTTCCTTAAATAATGAACAGCAATGTGGAAGTGCGAGCTGAATAAACCTGTTCCTTCCCAACTTGCTTTTGGTCATGGTGCTTCATTACAGCAGTAGAAATCCTAACTAATGCAGACAGGGTGGACATAAAGAGATTCAGATTCTAACTAGCAAATAAACCTATGGTTGGTACTTGGAACTGTAAATAGTAATGAACCATTGTAAGCATGAATTCCTAGACATACCTTCCCATAGAAGAAAATCCTTACATGAACAGGAGTCTTAGGGTGTTTGAGTGACTTTAGCAAATTTGAAGAATGTAGAGCCTCAAATATAGCATATATATTACAAATATAACATATATATCACACACACATATAGTGAGGGACTTTCTGGCTCATACATTTCAACTTGATGTGTTCTCCCATGGTGGAATAAAGAGTTCTTTCTCACAGCTTCTATTTTGAGAGTCTTGGTCCCTCACTATCGTAATTAAACCCCAAAGGCTCTCCTTCATAATTTCATCCCCTTTAACATATAAGTTTTGTGAGAATAACTCATTCTGGTCATATTAGGAGTGAATCAAGATGAGGAGGAAAGATGAGTGCCCTAGTGTCTCCTCGAAATACAAAGCTATGTGACTTGGATGGTAGTATTACTTGAGGCTAGTGTCTTTACACATTCAAGTGATTAAGTTCATCTGGGCCTCAACTAGGTACCAGCACAAATGGATGGAGTCCTTACAAGAAAAGACAGGATTCAGGGAAGAAGGCCATGTGAAGATGACATAGAGATTAGAATTATGTCCTACAACACAAAGTACCAAAAATTGCTTGGAACCACTAAAAACATTAAATATCAATTAATATTTGCCCCAAAGGGAGCTCAGAATGTACATGGCCCTCACTCCACACCACCAGGATCTTAGCAGATAGAAATGTGACGGAGCAGAGTTCTTTTATGTTAATATGTTTGGTTTGTGGTAACTTGGCACAAGAAACAGACTGGCAAAGAACAAATCTCTCTTTACTCAGACACAGCTTAGATCATATCAATGTCATGGTCAATGTACATCCAGATATTTTTTTTATTCATTCCAGCTGGCTGAGATGCTATATTCCTGTAATCCCAGCACTAAGATTTGGGACATGATGACCACTGTGAGTTGGAAGCTACCCTGGGCTATGTAGTGTTCCAGGCTAGCTTTGGCTACAGAGTGAATCAGAAAAACAACAAAATTTTATTCATTTTTAAATATGGATAGGTAATGAGTTTTGTTACCATAGACAACTTCTTTGAGAATCAAGTGATATAAAATACACAATGTGTTTGTCTAGTGTAGCATCTGACCCAAAACAAAGCATTCGATTCATTTCTCTTTCAGTTACCACCATTGCTAATTTTTAATTATAATATGCTAATTTCTCTTAATCCTTAGAGTATTGTAATGTGGGTGTGCACAATATATTTCCTACCCAATAATCACTGTTTTTACATTGTACTTATGGCCAAATACCATATACTGGGTAGTCTAAACAACAGACCTTTAATTCTTAGAGCAGAGCTGAGCAAGACCGAGGCCATGGTTTGCATAGTTACTGGTAACAACTTTGCTTTTGGTTGTACATGGCCTTTCTCTCACTGAAGTTTGTCTAGCCTGTCTCCATGTGTGGCCAAGAAGGACTTCATAGATGCTGTGTTCTCATATACATACTAATCCCACCACCAAAACTTACCCTCAGAACCTCATCATAACTACCCACAAAGGTATATTTGCCCCATCATGTTGAAGGGTTGAGTCCCTTCACATTCATTTAAGGGTTGAGTCAGCAGACACATTTTAAAAGGCACAAATATTTGGGACACAACAGTTGCTTCAACTAAATAGAATTTTCTGAAGCAAACTTGTACTGAATGATACATGAAAACTGCAGTAAACTGATGCCTATCTATCTTTTTCTACAAATGTTGAGTTTTCTAGAATGAAGTACGTAATTGAAGACTTCCCATTTTCCAACAGTTCACTTTTATAGTACACAAGAGCTAGCAAAGTACACGTTAGAAATCTTTTGTCTTGGAAAATGCTGGGTTGTTTGACCCTAAACATATGACTATGGCAAAGAGAGAAAGCTGAGAAATAGCAGAAAAAATCAGGTGAAAATACAGTTTGGTAAGCCAGCACAACCCATACCAGCAACTGTCTTGGTCTGTTCCAACCTTTATCGTATCATGCAGATGAAGTCTTGAGAGGAATGTTTTCCCACATGGTTTCAAAACTGGATTTTCAAATCTGTTAAGTCTTCCCCTCTTCCCAGCTTGGAGAGACTGGGAGGCAGTTCTGCTGTCAAAGTCTGGCTGGTGAATTCCTCGGGGTTGCTCTTCCAACCTGCAGAGCTATTCATCATCATAGCAGGCATCCTCAGAGGAGGCCTTTGGTGATTTACATGCTCCAGATAAATTATGATGCCTCTCGTGATGTTATCATCATTTCTGCTCACGGATTTGAACGCTTTATGGGAGAGGACTTTTTTTTTCACCCTTTCTTAAATGATAAACAACTCCCAGACAGATTATATTGTAGTTGTCAAGTAAAAAGATATAGATACGTTTTCTTAAAGATAAACAACTTTCCACCACAGCTCCTCAGCCTGACAACAGGAAAGCCTGGTCCACTGAAGGGGACTGCTTACTCCACTTAGAAAAGATCTTAAACTTTCTTGGTCTTCTGTTCTGACTGTTCACAATGCCTTTCCTCCTGTACTTTGTCTAGACTGTTCTGTATCCAGTAGGCATAAGCAACACATAGTGGAAGGCCCTCTTCTCTGTTCCAAAAAGAAAATCTATTATTATTGGTGCTCAGGTTTAAGCCATTCTGTCTTGATGTTTACATGCTTCACATTCATCCCTGTGCACAGTGCATTTGATAGAACAATTATCTTCATCTTAAGCCTATATTTCAAAAATCCTGTGGGTCCTCAGGGAAGTGTGTTCCTTTAAGGGTTAGGTACTAGAAAATGCTGTGTGATGTTTATATAACACACATGTTTATATATATATTTTACTGAAAATAATTTTTATGCAATGTATTATGATCATGGTTTTCTCTTCGCACACTCTTCCCACACCCTTCCCACCTCTCCACCCACCTCCCCAATTCTAACCCTAGAAAACAAACACAAAGAAATAAAAAAAAACAGAAATTTTATAAAAACAAAGAAAAAGCACAGGAAACACATACACACCAAACAAAATCTATAAAAACATGAAATTGGGAAACAATATACAGGCAAAAAGATAGTAAGAAAAAACTGACCAAGGGAAGTCACATGAGACCACAAAGTCACATGAGTCTACAAACATGTCATTGAGTTCCTTCTGTTTTGGCCACCTACTGCTGAACATGATACCTGTCCGTAAGTCTGGTTAGCATAGTCTATGAGACTCCATTGGAAAAAAATAATTCTTTTCCTTTGCAAGTAGATGTCAATTAGAGATGGCTTCTTGGTTAGAGATGAGGTCCTGTGTCCACTTTCCATCTTAGGCCTTTAGTCATCAATCCAAGCATGGCAAAAAAAAAAAAAAATGAGAGACAAACAAACAGAAACACCCAAAACTATTTTGTCCCTTCAGAGATGCCTTCAATGATGTTTTCATTCCTGCCACCTGCATATGCTATAACAGTTGTGGTCTGAAGAAGACCTAACTGGCTGTGTGTACCTTCAAAGTTTGCACAGATGTAGAAGTCAGGGAAAGCAGGTGCCCCTCTGTAAGGTGGAAATGAATGGAAACGCGATGATTTCCTACATCTCTGGCAAGGAATTTAATCCTTCAATAGGGGCTAGGGACTGTGTGTGTGTGGTACGTGTTCATGTGTGTGTGAAAACAGGTATTACGTTGGTATGAATGTAGAGTATATGCGTGCAGATCAATGCTGAGCTGCTTCCTCAATTACCTGTTCTCTGAAACCTGCTCCAAAATTATGATTCAGTAACTATATTTTGTTTCAGTCTTTACTTTTATTGTAATTTGTCAAATAGCATAAGGAAGCTTATTATAGAAGTTGAAATATTGTAGTATCTCCCTCCTGGAGCACCTTCAGAGGACCCAGGGCCAGACATAATACATGTTTGAGTGAATGTTGTATGTTTCCCACATTCCAAAGCAAACCTGTTTTCTCCTTTGCTAATCCTGGCACCCCCGGAAGGAACTTTTTTCATAGTTTTTCTGAAAACAATGCCCAATCTCTCTCTATTTGGAAAGAATTGGAGAGCATTACTTGAGCAGCCTACATAGAGACTTCAGGTTCTGCCCCTAGATGATCTTAAATGATTTATCAGTACTTTGTGGTGAACTATCAATGTCTACCTCACTTCTCTGTCCTCATTTTTCTTTTCTCTTCACACCTGGTGCTCAGGCCACCTCCAGTGCCTAGAATTCATGCCTCTATAACACATCCATGCCTCTATAACACATCCAGTGCTTCTATAACACATCCAGTGCCTCTATTACATATCCATGCCTCTGTAACACATCCATACCTCTATAACACATCCAGTGCTTCTATAACACATCCAGTTCCAGTGCTTCTATAACACATCCAGTTCCAGTGCTTCTATAACACATCCATGCCTCTATTACATATCCATGCCTCTATAACACATCCATGCCTCTATTACATATCCATGCCTCTATAACACATCCATGCCTCTATAACACATCCAGTGCCTCTAGAACACATCCATACCTCTATAACACATCCATGCCTCTATAACACATCCATACCTCTATAACACATCCATGCCTCTATAACACATCCATGCTTCTATAACACATCCATGCCTCTATAACACATCCAGTGCCTCTATTACATATCCATGCCTCTATAACACATCCATACCTCTATAACACATCCATACCTCTATAACACATCCATACCTCTATAACACATCCATACCTCTATAACACATCCATGCCTCTATAACACATCCATGCTTCTATAACACATCCATGCCTCTATAACACATCCAGTGCCTCTATTACATATCCATGCCTCTATAACACATCCATACCTCTATAACACATCCATACCTCTATAACACATCCATACCTCTATAACACATCCATACCTCTATAACACATCCATACCTCTATAACACATCCATACCTCTATAACACATCCATACCTCTATAACACATCCATGCTTCTATAACACATCCATGCCTCTATAACACATCCATGCTTCTATAACACATCCATGCCTCTATAACACATCCAGTGCCTCTATAACACATCCATACCTCTATAACACATCCATGCCTCTGTAACACATCCAGTGCTCCCCCTTTGTGATTTTCTGTGCTGAGAATGCCATTTCTGTATTGACTCAGGTGATGGACACATATGGTAACCCCAGTAGAGCTTTTAGATAAAACTGATTGAATCATTCTGAGCCCTTCTTTTGGCATCAGTAGTATGCCATGATGCCTTTTATTGCTTTGTACATCTTCTCCTCCTGCATGTACTGCCCTCCAGTTCAGTGTTTGTAACCCATCCAGTAACATTATCTATAACCTGCGGAGTTTCCATTCACTTCCCTATGAATTAATAAATCGGTACTAATTAAGAATTCTTCACATTTTCAGAAAGATGTTTACATTGGTACAACCTTGGCTTTTTACCCAGAAGAGAAATATCTACCAAAGTAAGTAATTTTATTTTCAATAGTATATTGAAAAATACATTTACTAAACAAATCATTGGTGTATGTTAGAATATTTCTGAAGGGTTTTGAGATACAACTTCGATGTGTGGAGTGTTTGGTGGTTAACACTCAGCGCAGAGTAGATATTTCATTTGATTAATTTTTATAACCTCCTGTCTATTTTAGTAGAAAGACTAAGTAAGGATGAAGGTAGCAATGTAAAGTGTTCCTAAGGATAGTAAATTGAATTTAGTACACTGAGTTTTAAGGAAGCCGATTTTAAGAAGGAACTTATGGTCATAATGTTTTTTCTCTCCTATTTGTTGAAATCTCCTCACAAAAAGCATAGACTGTGAGAGGAGGGAAAGGTCAAGTTTATGTAACTATATCAACTGACTTGCTGATTATTTTGGCTGCCCTTGTGATTGATTTCTCTGTGTCATTCCTAATTAATCAAGAGAGAACTCAGGTGATCAGATCAGCTGAGCCCCATTCTGGTTCACTGAGCACTTGTGACATGGTTAAGAAGTTGTTTCTTCACATGCCATTTCCATCGACCATCAAGCAGAGGGGGAATGGGTGGGCTTCCCTCGGGGAGCTGCAATTCTGAAGAAGAGAGCTGATGTGTAGCCATGGCCAGAGTGGAAATGGAAGAGCAAGTCTGCGTCTGGCAAATGGTTTACATAGAAAAGCTGGCGTCCACATATTCAAGCCAGAGTTCAACATCTGCATGATGTTCATCGAGGCAAGCATCCCAGTGGATCTGAATTATTCCACAAGCATCGCTTCATTAGAAGAGTCATTTTAAAAGCTAATAAAGTCACAAAACTTAGTAAACAGACGTGTAGGACTGTGGGATTTCGCAAATACAAATACAGGTCACCTGATTAAACTTGAATTTCAGTGAAGCAGCAAGTTTTTATCTTACAAGTTTGTCTCACATACTGCAGGAGAAATACTTACATAGAGGAGGAGGAAGTGCTTATGTAACTCTGATATTTACATTTAGCTTGACATCCTTGTTTTATCTGGCCAATTTCATAGGAACCCTCTGGGACGTACAATATTTAATGGCTCTAAACAACTGCAATTTCATCAGCAAGTATGTGAAACCGACTAAATGTCCTTCTAATGATGGTCTTTAAGGATTTGATTAGAGAAGTCATAACTTAAAGGATGATGAGGAAGAACCAAGGCTCGAATGCCTTTGCTAAAAAGTTAGCGAGTAGCGCTGGGAAAGAGGATGACACTAAGTAATGATTCTGGGAATTGTGCCGGGAAAATTTACAACAGACACACAGTACTTTGTATTCTATTTGATATGTTAGATGGGATTACTGCCATACAAGGGGAAGAAAAATATACCTTGTGGATATTTTGGTAGGGAAGATAATGCAGTGAACTTGTTCAAGGAAATGGGGGAGTAGAAAAGGAAGCTAGGGGTTGGAGTTCATCAGAATAGCAATTACCCAAGTGGCTCAATTCTTCTTTCTTTTTTTTTTTAAGGAAATGGATTTTGATAATTAAAGTCCAGGAGGAAACCACCTGGTTCATCCAAAAGGCCCTTCAAATTTCAAATAGCCAAGTGATTTATGTCATTTTAAACCTCTGTATCTCCAGTTAATGACTATTCTCTGGGTTATTTGGGAGGGAGAACAGCTGGGCCTTATAATTATTATTATGGGATTTGGATCAATAAAAAAGAAGACTCTGTTCTTTGAAAGATTTCCTCTGTAGCTTCATGTGCAGCCCACTGCCCACCCTCCCACCCACCCTTTTTGCCCCTTTGGATACTTAAGTACTACGCCACTTTTAATCATTGGCTCCATCAATAATAACTCTCAAAAGAATCTAGCCAAGGAGTCAAATTATTAGTTAGCCATCCGATATTCTGTCTGCACAAATCCAAGTGTATTTTTCTTTTAAGAAACAGCTGAGTCTCTGGCTGGGATCAAGCAATGTGTCCCTTTTCCCATTGTGAATATTTGACCTTGTATAGGCAAAGATATAAATAACAGTACCAAAGGGTATTTTAATATATTACCTAAGCAATAGCTTGATTCTAACTCAGTTAATTTCTAAACCAGGATTTCTCAAGAGCAGTGACATTAGTCACAGGGATAGGGTTAGAACACAAAATTCTTCAGAAGTGAGATGACTCCCCAAGTTGTTGGATGCTCAGTGGCATCCCTGGCCTCTAGTCCATGGACAAAAGAAGTAACTTGATCTTTCAGTCCAGATAACCATAAAGTTTCAGGAGTTGCCAGATGCCCCTTGGGGAGAATAGTTAAGATCCACACACCTAAACTGCTAATGCTGAATTTAGTTTGTTGAGGGTAAAGAGCTGCAGGGAAAGGTTCAGGGTAGTAGAGAACTGGAGAGAAATCCCAGTAATATCCCATATTGATTACTGAACCTGCCTGCTTTAAACAGCCACTAACCCTTTCATTCATCTATTCGTTCTCTGTTTTCAGCATCCGAGAGGTAGCAAGGACATAATGGGATGCTCCAAGAGCTGAAGATTTGGAAGAAAGGAAGCAAACACAAATGTCTCTCCCATGGAATTGCAGATCAAATGGTGAATGGGGGCCAAAAGAAAAATAGGGTTCTAGTGTATCAACTCTCAAAATGTGTGGTGATGCAGTGTTGTAGGGAACAGAGACAGGAATGAGGAAGGTATAAGGGTCTGCTGGACAAAACCAAAAGCAAGAAAAGAGGCTAGTCCATCTCATGGACAGGAGTTTAGGACAGAAGTGGATTCGCAAGATATGTGAGAACTACACAGGTTCCTGAAATGAAAGAAAAGCTAAAATTGAAAGTGCAGGAAGCTGCTGCTTCCTCTGGCCAAGGGAACAAAGAAAGCAGAGTAGATCATTAGAATCTAGAAGCCTATGTTACATGTTATGCAAGCTGGCAGCTAAGCCTCTGAAGCGATAGGACTGCTGAGTGTTGTTAGCCCCTACTGGACTGAATGAGCTCAGGAAGCTGCAGTGGGTGGCTGGCAGGACATGTCTTTGGGGGATGAATTATTGCTTCTTCCAAAAGAATGAAGAAAGCCATTTCACTGTAAGCAGATGCTTAACTGGCCTTACAAAACTAGAGATTGGAAAGTAAGCATGAGATACAACTGCTTGCCTCTTGACAACAGCTCTTTGATCCCCTTCTTGAGCCCCCTAAAGCAGTTTGTTAGGGAAAGCATCGCCTGTGTTGGGGTGTCACAAAATATGTCGGTGAACGGTGAGTTCGAACTTAGAAGAGGAGTTTTAAAAGAAGCACAGAAAACCTGCTGTTCTTCATGAGTCTGCCCAACTTCAGGGAATGTCTTGGTCAGTTTGATGAGAGAATGACTGTGCTTTTGGAAAAACTGTTCATCATGCAGAAATCTCCTTTGAGGCAGAGATAGCTTAATATGTTCCTTACACCATCACTACCAATAAATATCTTTATTTCCTTATTAAATCCATACTCAAATTTAAACCCTTGAAATCAGAAGTGAGCAAAATAGGCCTAGAAATGAAGCAACAATAGCTGACATCTGATAAGACTGGAGAAGGAGAAACTGTCTCAGGATGTGTGTATCTGACTAGGAATGTGTGTTTGTGTGTGTGTGTGTGTGTGTGTGTGTGTGTGTGAGAGAGAGAGAGAGAGAGAGAGAGAGAGAGACCAACTCACGGCAGTTCAATAAACATTAAATAGATACCAGCTATGCACAGATCTTTGTATCAGATGCTCCACAAGCTTCAAAAGGAGTTTGCCTAACGGACTCAGAATATCGATTCCTATCCATGCCATCTGGCACGTATCACTATTTTTAAAAGGTCTTTTCTTTGATTTATTGGGGCCCTTGGAATCTTATTCTCTTCTCCTTTTAAAGTCATTGGCAGTGCACATCTCCCTTCACCTCTTGGCCACAGTCCCCAGCTTCACCGCTTCATGATCAGAGTAAAGTAGAGTTCCTCAGTGGCTCTGAGAGTAATTGTCTAAAGGAAATTAACCCTTTCAGACTCCCTGGGAGCCACTGCTAAATGTCCTATAAGACTCCTTCCTAATTACTCCTTGGGGAAGAATGGTTCTGGAGAGTAGCAGCCACCACATGAACTTTCCCTCCATAGTCACCTCACAGAGGATACAGCAGGCCATCACTCTGAAGGGAAAGGAGTCTGATGTTGGGAGAGAGAGCTGTTTGTTCATCCCAGCTGCCCAGAACTGAAATAATCACACAGAAACTGTATTAATTAAACCACTGCTTGGCCCATTAGCTCTAGCTTCTAATTGGCTAACTCTTACATCTTAACCCATTTCTATTAAACTGTGCATCACCATGAGGTCATGGCCTACAGGCAAAGTTCCAGAATGTCTGACTCTGACTCCATAGCATCTCCTGAGTCCACCCTTTCTTCTCCCAGAATCCAGTCCATCCTCCTGCATACCTAAGTTCTGCCCTATCAACAGACCAAGGCAGTTTCTTTATTCATTAATACACAGAGGGGACTCCCACATCAGTCTTGGGAGTATTTATGTAAAAATAAAAACAGGTCCTGGAGAAGGAGAATAAAAACAGCTCCCCCAGCCTGTACTGAGCTGTGTGAGGATCTGGGTTTAACCCCCAGAGAGGGGAGACTGTGTTAACTGAGGATGATATTGCTCAAAACACTTCTAGAACAGAGAAAAATGTAGATCTCAATAAAAATCAATAATAAAAAAATCCACTTCTAAACATCGGCTTCTTCGAAAGCCTGAGTGCGGATTCCTGCACGGTCAATGCTCAGGGAGGCTTCAAATGAAGGAACTGGGGCTGTTTGAGCCAGGGTCGTTATGCTGACTTTGTTGGATAATGACTTTTTGTAGCCTATCTGCAAAAGCATAGATAAATTCTATATTTAGATGTTTTAAATCTGGATAGCTATTTAGCATTTTTCCTTTGGAGAAGTACTTGATTGGACACTAGTATCCCCCTCCTTGGTTTGAACAAGTTTGTAGTGCCTATGTGTATCTCAGTCTATATTTGTGGGCTTTCATATTCTTCTCTCTAGGTTTTTAGAAGACAGTGGATTTTAGAATCCACTGTTCATTGGATTTTTTTTTTAAATATTCTTCTCCATTTACCCAAGATTTAAAATCCTGCTTCTAAACTTTTCAAAACAATAGACTGCTTTTTTAAAACATGGCCCGGGTGATTGCTAAGGTAACTATAGCTCGCAATCCGACCACCAATGAAAGAACATAAGCAGAAACTGAGTGTACAAGGAAAGTCTAATATTTAATGTTGCCCAAAGTGCCAACTTGTGATCAAATTTAAGTCCTGCTCCTTCAAGCAAATGCTCTTAGTGGAACCGACTCTCCTTACCTTCAGCTAAAATTCTAAGGCATAAAGCATTTTCCCTGGAATCTAAGCCCCACTGCTATTCTTGAGCCCAGGTATGATATAACAAAAAGCAGTCTATTATACGGAGTTAAAAGGATCTCTCAAAGCATCTCAGCAGACACTTTATATTCTACTTATTTGCCTGCACTCGCTCTTTGGTCAAGATAAACATTCCCAGCTAGTGCCTACTGCATTTAGCCTTACCGCATGTTCCTATGTGTTTCTGTGCTGATCCTATTTCGTGCTTTTAACTGTACAAATATATAACAATAAAGACAATCATTTTGCTAGCAATTGAATTACAAAATCTGTTCTGTTCTCCACTAATGAAACCTTTATCTTGTTCAAAATCTCCAGCAAATAGCTTTTATATATATATATATATATATATATATATATATATAATTTTTTTTTTCCTGCAATTTGCCAGCTGACAATAGAAACCAGTTAAGGGAGGCATGCCAAGGAGCAAAAGGACCAGAGCTAGTTCTTCAGTGCCATCTAGTGGTGATGATAAAATCTGATCAGGGTTTTGATTCATCCCCTTTTCAACCAACACATCCATTATTTAATTCTTGCAAAACTTCAAATAAAAAAACAGCATATAAACAAGTCATTATATTGAAGTTTATTTCAAGTGTACTAGTCAGTCATCTCGCAATAATGTTGAATAAAATTATTTACAAAGAACCAAGTGATAAAAACAAAAGTAGACAACTGTAGGCCTATCTATCTTTTCACTGAAGACAATAAGGTTGTATCTAACTTTACTGATTTTAATTAATTTAATATATGCACAAATGATGGAATAAACATAATAATTTACCTTTATTATGAATTTTTGTAAAAGTTTAACCTATTCCCAGCACTGGCCTCATTAGATTCTGGTAAGGACCAAAGATTAAAGTCTGTTCATGCCTCCAAGTAGGAATAAGTGTTGTAGAGGTTGTGACATTAAAAGGTGGAACATGAAGTCCTAGATGAACATTTTCATATATCATTGGTGCTGTAGCTATAGGTCCGCGCGCACGTGTGTGTGTGTGTGTGTGTGTGTTACACACTTGTGTCTCATACACCTAGGAAAATGAGACAGAAAGATTTCTTGAGCCTAGGTCTTCAGTGCTAACCTAAGCAGTGTATTGAGTCTTTTGTCTCAGAAAACAGTGAAAGGGAGGGAGGGAAAGGGACAGGGAGGGAAGGAAGGAGGGAGGGAGGGGGAGAGAAAGAGAGAGAGAAAACCCAGGGAATAACTGATAATGCAGAATGTGTGTGTAGATTCTCAGCTGCAGAAATCCCTTTGCTTAATGGAAAATAATTTCTCTTTTCCATTAAGTCCTTGAGCTTACAAGGACTACTCACATTAAAGATGCTACTTTTCTCTTCTGTAACTATTGATCTTTTCACTATTTCATTGAAATTTTACATACACCTTCCCACTTCCTCCCCTCCTGCTCTCTCCAGCTTTCTCCCCAATCCACCCGTTAGACAGGGTAAGGCTTCCCATGGAGAGTCAACAAAGTCTAGCACATCTCTTTGAGGCAGGTTCAAGGCCCTCCCCACTATACCTAGGCTGAGCAAGATAACCCTCCAAAGAAAATGAGCTCCAAAAAGACAGTTCAAGCAGTAGGGATTAATCCTAGCTACACTGTCAGTGAGAGACCCTACAGAATGTCCCAGTCAAATAGCTGTCACCCACATTCAGAGGACCTAGTTTGGTCCTATGCTGTTCCCCTGCTGTTAGTCTGGAGTCAGAGAGCTCCCATTAGCTCAGGTAAGTTTTTCCAGCGGGTATCCCAACTATGGACTTAACCCCTTTGCTCATATTATCGCTCCTTCCTCTCTTTGACTGGACATTGGGAGGTCAACCCAGTGCTTCACTATGGATCACTGCATCTGCATCCATAAGTTGCAGGATGAAGGTTCTATGATGACAGTTAAGGTAGTCATCAAGCTGATTGCAGGAAAAGGCCAATTCAGGCATCCTCTCCACTATTGCTTAGGGTCTCAACTGGGGTCATCCTTGTGGATTCCTGGGAATTTCTCAGTGCCAGCTTTCTTGCTAGCCCCATAAGGGTTCCCTTGGCCAAGGTATCTCTTTCCTTGCTCTCCCTCTCTGTCCTTCCCCCATCTCGACTATTCCATTCCCTCAAGTCCTCCTTCCCCCTCCCCTGCTTCCCCTCCTCTCCTTCCCCTTTCCCTTCTCCCCCTACTTCCATGCTCCCAATTTTCTCAGGAGATTTTTGCCATTTGAGATTCTTCTGTTGAGAATTCTCTATTTAGATCTGTGCCCTCATTTTAAAATTGGATTATTTGTTATTTTGATGTCTAGTTTTTTGAGTTCTTGTTATATTTTGGGGGTCAACCTTCTATCAGATGTGGGGTGGTGAGGATATTTTTCCATTCTGCACGCTGTCATTTTTCTTATTGACTGTGTCCTTTGCTTTCCATAAGCTTCTCAGTCTCTGGAAGTCCCCTTTGTTTATTGCTTCTCTCAGTGTCTATGCTACTGGTCTTATATTTAGGAAGTGTTCTTCTATGCCCATGTGGTCAAGATTACTTTCCACTTTCTCTTCTATTAGGTTCAGTGTGGCTAGATTTACATTGAGATTTTTGATCCATTTGAACTTGAGTTTTGTGCATGGGGATAGATATGGATCCAGTTTCATTCATTTACATCTAGTTATGCCAGCACCATTTGTTGAAGATGCATTCTTTTTTCCAGTGTATAATTTTACCTTTTTTTTTGTCAAAGTCAGGTGTTCATAGGTGTGTGAATTTATATCAGGGTCTTTGATTCGATTCCATTGGTCCACCTGTCTGTTTTTATGCCAGTACCAAGCTGTTTTCATTACTGTAGCTCTATAATAGAGCTTGAAGTCATGGATGGCGATGCCTCCAGAAGTTACTTTATTTTACAGGATTGTTTTGGCTATCCTGTGATTTATGTTTTTCCATAAAATTAAGTATTGTTTTTTTTTCCGTGGTCTGTAAAGAATTGTGTTGGGATTTTGATCCTACCTATACAAGAGCATGGGAGATCTTTCCGTTTTCTGATATCTTCTTCAATTTCTTTATTCAAAGACTTAAAATTCTTGTTGTATGGGTCTTTCACTTGTTTTTTTAGCATTACCCCAAGGTACTTTATGCTATATGTGGCTATTGTAAAGAGTGATGTTTCTCTGATTTCTTTCTCAGCCCCTTTATTTGTATGTAGGAGGCTTACTGATTTTTTGGAGGTGATCTTGCATCTTGCCACATTAATGAAGGTGTTTATCAGCTGTAGGAGTTCCCTGGTAGAACTTTTGGGGTCACTTATGTATGCTATCATATCATCTATAAATAGCAAAAGTTTGACATTTTTCTTTCCAATTCATATTCCCGTGATCTCCTTTTGTTGTCTTATTGCTCTAGCTGGAACTTCAAGAACTATATTGAATAGATAAATAGAGAATGAACATTCTAGCCTTGTTCCTGATTTCAGTGGAATCACTTTGAGTTTTTCTCCACTTAATTTGATGTTGGCTGTTGGCTTGCTGTACATTGCTTTTATTATGTTTAGGTATGTTCCTTGTATTCCTGCTCTCTCCAAGACCTTTATCATGAAGGGGTGTTGGATTTTGTTGAATGATTTTTCAGTATCAATGATATCATATGAATTTTTCTTTTAGTGTATTTATATAGTGGATTACACTTATAGTTTTTTTTAAATGTTGAACCATTCCTGCATTTCTGGAATGAAGCCGACTTGATCATGGTGAATAATTTTTTTTGATGTTCTTGGATTCAGTTTGTCAGTAATTTATTGAGTATTGCATCAATGTTCATGAGGGAGACTGGTCTGTAATTCTCTTTCTTAGTTGAATCTTTGTGTGGTTTGGGTATCAGCCTAACTATAGCCTCATAAAAAGAATTTGATAATGTTTGTTCTGTTGCTATTGTGTGGAACAATTTATTGAGTATAGGTATTAGCTCTTCTTTGAAGTTCTGGTAGAATTCTGTGATGAAACCATCTGACTCTGGGCCTTTTTTTTGGCGGGAGCCTTTTGATGACTACTTTTATTTTCTTAGATTTATTTAAATTGTTCATCTGAGCCAGGCAATGTGTGATGTGTGATATCCTTCTGTATATGTGTTGCTTTTATTGGTTGATAAATAAAGCTGTTTTGTCCAATGGCTTAGCAGAGCAAAGACAGGTGGGAAATCTGAACACACACACACACACACACACACACACACACACACACACATATATATATGGAGAGAGAGAGAGAGAGAGAGAGAGAGAGAGAGAGAGAGAGAGAGAGAGAGAGAGAGAGAGAGAGAGAAGGTGGAGCCAAAGAGACACAATGGAGCCAAAGGAGACAAACACGAAATTCTTACCAGTAAAACACAGCCTCGTGCCAATATACAGATTAAATGAAATGGTTTAATTTAAGATGTAAGAGTTAGTTAATAAGAACACTGAGCTAATAGGCCAAGCAGTGTTGTAATTAATAGAGTTTCTGTGTGATTATTGGGGTCTGAGTGCCTGGAAAACACTATAGTCTCTGCCTATAGTGATGACACAAGCCTTTGATCCCAGCACTCAGGGAGGCAGAGGCAGCTGAATCTCTGTGAGTTCGAGGCCAGCCTGATCTACAGAGTGAGTTCCAGGACACCCAGAGATAAAAAGAGAAGCCCTGGCAAAAAAAAAAAAAAGCAAAAAAAAAAAAAACAAAAACAAAAACAAAAAAACAATAAATTGTTCATCTGGTCTTGATTTAATTTTGTTTGTGGTACCTATCCAAAAAATTAACAATTTCTTTTAGATTTCCCAATTTTGTGGATTATGACTTCATGATTCTCTGGATTTCCTCAGTGTCTGTGGTTATGTCCCCTTTGTTAATTTGGATATTCTTTCTTCACCTTTTAGTTAGTTTGGATAAGGGTTTATCTGTCCTATTGATTTTCTCAAAAAAACAACACATTGTTTAATCGATTCTTTGTATTGTGTATTGTTTTCTTTGCTTCTATTTTATTGATTTCAGCCCTTAATTTGATTTTTTACAACTGTCTACTCATCCTGGGTGAGTTTGCTTCTTTATGCTCTAGAGTGTTCAAGCGTGCTGTTAATTCTCAAATGTGAGATTTCTTCACTTTCTTTATGTAAGCACTTAGTATCATGAACTCTTAGTATTGCTTTCATAGTGCCCAGCAGGTCTGAGCATGTTGGGGATTCATATTCATTGGATTCTAGGATGTCTTTAATTTCTTTCTTTATTTCGTCTACAACCCAGGGGTGATTTAATTGAGCTCTGTTCAATTTTCATGAGTTTGTAGTTTTTCTTTGATTAGTGTTGCCATTTAATTCTAACTTTAAGCCACGGTGATCTGATAAGATACAGGAGGTTATTACATTTTTTTTTTGTATCTGTTGAAGTTTGTTTTGTTACCGAGTATGCATTCACTTTTAGAGAAGGTTCCATGATGTACTGAGAAGAAAGTATATTCTTTTGTGTTTGAGTGAAATGTTCTGTAGATGTATGTTAAGTCCTTTTGAGTCATGCCATCTGTTCTTTTATTTCTCTTTTAAGTTTCTGTCTTCTTGACCTGTCAATTGGTGGGAATAGGATGTTGAAGTCTGCTACTGTTAGTGTTCGGGTCTTGATGTGCAATTTAAGCTTTAGCAATGTTTCTTTTACATATGTGGGTGCCCTTGCATTTGGCGTATACAGAATTGAGTCTTCATCTTGATGGACTTTTCCTATGATATGTATGAAGTGTCCTTCTTCTCTTTTTATCTGTTTTTAGTTTGAAGTCTGTTTTGTTAGATATTAGGATAGGTATACCTGCATGTTTCTTAGACCCATTTGATTGGTAAATCTTTTCTCAACCCTTTATTCTGAGGTAATGTCTGTCTTTGAGGTAGAGGTATGTTTCTTGTAAAAGGATGGATCCTGTTTTCATAACCATTTTATCAGCCTGTATTGTTTTATAGGTGAATTGAGTCCATTGATATTAAGAGATACTAATGACCAGTGATATTAATTCCTATTTTTCCAGTAATAGTCTTTGTGTGTTTTCCTTCTTTGTGGTTTGCAGGTGTCAGATTATCAGCTGTCTGTGTTTTTGTGGGTGCAGGTCATTTCTTTAGATTGGGGTTTTTCTTCTAGTACTTTCTGTAAGGCTGGGTTTTGTTTAAATCTGGTTTTGTCATGGAATATCTTGTTTTCTCCATTGTATAGTAGTCTGGTCTCTTAGTGTCTGCCACACATTTGTTCAGGACCTTCTTGCTTTTAGAGTTTCCATTGAGAAGTCAAATATAATTCTTATAGCTCTGCCTTTATATGTTACTTGGCCTTTTCCTTTGCAGCTCTTAATATTTTTTCTTTATTCTGTGTATTTACTGTTGGTTACTATATGGTAAGGGAACTTTTTGGGGGGAGGGGTTCCAGTTTATTTGGTGTTCTCTAAGCTTCCTGTACCTTTCTTGTAATATTTTCCCTTGGGTTAGGAAATTTTTCTTCTAAGATTTAATTGAATTTTTTAAAATTTTATTTATTTATTTATTTACGATTTCTGCCTCCTCCCGCCACTGCCTCCCATTTCCCTCCCCCAATCAAGTCCCCCTTCCTCCTCAACCCTAAGAGCAATCAGGGTTCCCTGCCCTGTGGGAAGTCCAAGGACCACCCACCTCCACCCAGGTGAGTAAGCCAGGTAAGGCGAGCATCCAAACTGCCTAGGCTCCCACAAAGCCAGTACGTACAGTAGGAACAAAAACCCATTGCCATTGTTCTTGAGTTCTCAGTAGTCCTCATTGCCCACTACGTTCAGCAAGTCTGGTTTTATCCCAGGCTTTTTCAGACCCAGGCCAGCTGGACTTGGTGAGTTCCCGATAGAACATCCCCATTGTCTCAGTCCTGATTTGGACCTTGAGATTTCAGTCCGGTGCTCCAATGTGGGTCTCTGTCTCTGTCTCCTTTCATCGCCTGATGAAGGTTAATATTCAGGAGGATGCCTATATGTTTTTCTTTGGGTTCACCTTCTTATTTAGCTTCTCTAGGATCACGAATTATAGGCTCAATTATGTTCATAGCAGCATTGTTTGTAATAGCTAGACCTGGAAACAACCTAGATGCCCTTCAATGGAAGAACGGATGAAGAAAGTATGGAATATATACATATTAGAGTACTACTCAGCAGTAAAAAACAATGACTTCTTGAATTTTGCATGCAAATGGATGGAAAAAAAAGAAATAGAGAACACTATTCTGAGTGAGGTAACCCAGACGCAAAAAGAGAAACATGGGATGTACTCACTCATATTTGGTTTCTAGCCATAAATAAAGGACATTGAATTTTTTTTATTCCTTTTTCTATCCCTATTATTTTTAGGTTTTGTGTTTTCATGATGTCCCAGATTTCCTGGATGTTTTGTGTTGATATTTTACTAAATTTAGTATTTTCTTTCACTGATATATCTATTTCCTTTGTTGTATCTTCAACTCCTAAGGTTCTCTCTTCCATCTCTTATATTCTGCTGGTTATGCTTGTATCTGTAGTTCCTGTACATTTACCTGGATTTTTCCATTTCAAAACTTTCTCTCAGTTTGTGTTTTCTTTATTTCCTCTATTTCTGTTTGATTTTTTTCTTGGTTTTCTTGAGTTTCTTTAAGAGATTTATTTATTCTTTCATTTATTGTTTGTTTTTTCCTCCATTTATTTAAGGGAGTTTTTATTTCTTTTTTAAGGGCCTCTACCATCTTCATAAAGTTATATTTAAGATGTTTTATTTCTATTTCTTCTGGGATAGGGTGTTAAGGTCTTTCCTTTGTATGACCACTGGGTTCTGGCATTGCCATGTTATTTTTTAGGTTGTTGAATGTATTCCTGCATTGATGCCTACCCATCTCTTCCTCCAACTGGTCAGTTGATGTAGGCAGTGTCTTTGCCTTTTGGTCCAATCTTTGTAGTCAGTTTCTTTGTCTTAGGGATTCTCTCTTGCATTGGTCCTTGAAGTTGCTGTCTGTGTCTTAGGGAGCTGCTCTTGGTCCACTCTCTGCAGTTAGTGTCTGTGTCTCAGTGAGATTTCCGAGGATGGTTGGGCTTCGGGGTGGGGCTGATCGATGGAGGGGGAGTGCTGAAACAGCCTGCCTGCAGGTGTCTGGCCTACTGGCTGGCTATTGAAGCTGAGGCAGGTGGTGGGGAGAAGGGTTTTGCCCTGGGGGCCTAGGGCCAAGAGACTGGGCTGTCCAGTTGGGGGCGTATTTTACTTAGCTCTTGGTCTACTCTGTGCATTCACAGTCTTTGCGTCAGAGATCCTATGAGATTGCAGGAGATGAAACTATTTATTTAAATATAAACCTCATTGAAACAGCCTCATAGAAACATCTAGAATAATGTTTGACCAAATATTTTTACAGGAAGTTCAATGAAGTTTTACGAGAAAAAAAAATCTCTCTCTCTCCCTCTCTCCCTCAATAAATGCTTTTATGGCAAACAAACAAACAAACAAAAAAAAAAACCCCACAATTTTAAAGATGCTGAGATTTGAATTTGTAATTTTACACAGATATTTTTCTTCTCATTATCTTTTTGTTTACTTGTTTTGTTTTGGTTTTGGTTTTACTAGAGAGGCTGTCTCCATCTTTGGCTGTCCTGTAATTCCCTCTGTAGACCAAACCAGCCTCAAAATCAGAGATTCACCTGCCTCTGTCTGCCAAGGGCCATGACTAAAAAAGCGCACCACTAGAGCCTAGTGTCTTCTCATTTTCTTAGGAAGCATCTACACTTAGCTGGTGGGCTATAGACAAACAAGAAGCTGAACATACTTGGCATGCAGACCATAGTCTTTTTGTTCATGAACTAAAATTCCCATGGGATATACATTTGTTTCTTTAGGAATACATGGTTGCTTACAGACAACATAAAGTCACACCCACTGTTTACAACTTATGTTTCATAAAAAAGTATTGTTTCATAGTCACATGCTTCATATCAAACAATGACACTCTAATAGCCCTGTGTTTGTGATTCTGAACTTGGGATGTGACTTACTTGGCCCAGGATTAATGTTAGAAAAAAGCAAGAGGCTTGTTAAAAGATTTAAGACATTGATGGATATCCTTTGTGAAATTTTTTTCTCAGAAGTCAGTTGCCATGTCAGAAGATTTACTGTCCCAGGGGCACCATGCTGTGAGGAGCCCAGCATGTGATGTGACACAAGGAATAACACCCAGGCAACCAACTTTGAACCTAATGCAGCCCAGTGGAAGAGCTCAGTTGATGTCCTGTGGGCAATAATAACACCACTCAGTTCAGCCCAACTCCTGAGGCACAGAACTGTGGGGACCAACAAGTCATCACCGTTTTATGATACTAGTTTATTTTTGTCAGGCTGATATTTTATATATATTTAATTAAAACTCAACAGTGTTTTTTGCTGCTGTTTAGATCATACAGTTTTTACTGCACTTTGTATTCCGCTAGGTTTTATGATGGCTTATGCTAGTAGCTGGTAGCAAAAGACTCTGGATTTGGTATTATAAATTTATTTCTAATCGTTAGAAGAGTTAGAAATAAATGTGTAATGCCTTGTTGCTGTCTTGATCATTCACATCGGTTCCAATGTTCATCTTGAACTAGTTGTTAGTAATGTCTGGGCTACATTTTTTTCAGCTTTAAGATAATGAGTCTATACTATTTAGAGAAAAATTTCAAACTCTAAAAGTTAAAGTGTGCAAGGTAAGCATTATTTTAATATAAATGATTAGTATCCATAAAACAAATTGAATTATGTTTCCCTTTTCTCCTTAATAGTTTATAGGTAGAGGCAGCTTGTTCATTTCCTGGATGTCCAGACCCGAAATAATCACACAGAAACTGTGTTAATTATAATACTATTTGGCCTATTAGCTCAGGCTTCTTATTACTCACTCTTACATCTTGAATTAACCCATTTCTATTATTTATATTTTACCACAAGGCTCTTGGTTTACCAGTAAGTTTCTTGCGCATATGTCACTTTGGCAGCTACATGGCATCTCCCTGAATCTGCCTTCTTTTCTCCTCTATCTCTGCTTGGAATTCTCACCTTGCTCTATTCTGCCCTGCCATAGGCCCAAAACAGTTTCTGTATTAACCAATGATAATAAAACATATTCACAGCATACAGAGGGGAATACCACATCAATAGTTATCTTTGAAAACCCATACAATTAAATTGAGACGTTTCCAAGTATGTATTGTATTTCTTCTCATACAATTTACTCCAGTGTACTTATTATGATAAAAAGTTACTCAATTTAGGAATATTTTCAAGACTTCTGTAGACTATTTATTTCTTTACCCATGTCATAATGCACTTTTGGTGAAGATGATTTAGCCTATATATTTCTCCATGTTTATGTAGGTTATTATATAGATGCATAGATAGATAGAAGTTGATTATAAATATTGAAATGTCTAGATTCTTCTACACATTTCACACACACACAAACACACAAGCACGCACAAATACACACACAGCAGATCATAGTTTTATTTTCTTTGGTTTACTAATAGACTACATACAATGCTATACAATTTTATTTTCTCTCTCAGAATAGGTTGTATTGCATTCTAAATTAAAATAATTCTCATCCAATTTTTATAGTATCTGTGTAATAATTAAGAGTAATGGATGGATATTCAAGTTATTTATTGTCTTAGTCAACTGTGTCTGTCATACTTAAATCCCATAAACCAGGATCTCCATTTTAGAATATTTCTTCCCAAGATACTCTGGAAAATACCACTACGGTCTTTTAAAGAGACAGGTTGTCTTGGCCTTTCCTCTTGCTGTGATAAAATATGCTAACCAAAGTAACTTTCAGGAGATAGGGTCTATTCTGACTCATGTTTAAAGTATGCAGTACACTATTGTTGAATGCTGGAGTGGCAGGAGCTTAAGACGGCTGTTCACATCACAGTTATAATCATGAGGCAGGAAGTGATGGAAGCACACTTCCTCTATGCTACCATCCCCTACTTACAGTCTAGCACCCCAGCCAGTGAGAAGCAAAAGGAGCAAAGCTTTTGAGTTTGTTAGCAGTCAACGAGAGCAAAAATGGCTTGGGTGCACTGAAAGTGTAAGAAGAATGCTTCTTAGCTTGGAATTTCACTGTAACACTAGTTCCTGGATATTTTGATCAGTTTTCACATGAGGGTTGTTAATACTCATATTCAGGGACAACTACTGTTGCTGTCAAGGTTGAAGATAAGGTCTGAGGACCAGTGGTCTCAAATTCTTACAGAGCATCAGGGAATTTTCCCACATGACATTCAGTAAGGGAAGTCAAAGTTCGGTGTCTCCAACTTTGGTGACAGTTTGTCCTAGTCTCTTTAAATGATCTGCACCTGTTGGCCCTCATTTTTCTGGAGAGTGGTCACATTGTGTTTTCACGGGCATAAAATGTATACTTCTTATCATTTATATTAGTTAGTTATGACAAAACACCTGCCAAAAGTTTAGGTTGGGTTTATTTGGGCTCATGAAAGACATGGCCGTAGGAATGTGAGAATGATGATCATATTTCCTCCATAGTCAGGAAACAGAGAGGTCTGTGAATGGTGGTACCCAACTCACTTTGCCCTCTTCATTCAGTTCATGACCCCAGCTGGTGAATGCTTCTATTTACATCCAGAAAATCTTTCTGGAAACACCCTCATATACACACACAAAAGTGTTTCCATGGTGATTCTTAATCTTGTCATATTGAAGATGAATGTTAGCCCTCACAGCCTGCCTCACAGTGTTTCAGGATTCATTTCTGAGCTCTGATAGGTCAGTCATCAATATTCTCATACAAATCTGTGTTGCTGCTGCTGCCCCTTTCTCTGCTTTTCCTTCTTCTGGCAAGTGATGCATTAATGTACTACAATTTGGTGGTGTTTAGAGGCTGAGGTTTAGGTAGCCCTCTTCATTAAATTATTCAGATTATTTTTAATTAATTATTTTCATTCCTTTTACATCCTGACCTCCATTTACCCTCCTTTTTTTCCTCTCTCCCTTCCACCTCCCCTCATGGCTAAGCCATTAAAGGCTAGCTTCAGGGACTTCATATCCAGAGAAAACCTACTTGCCGTTCACGTCCAATTTAAAAAGGCAACACATTACATCTCTTCACATGATGCAGAAGCAGAGTGATATTCCACCAGCCTTGCTACTTACAACATTTGGTGTGGAATAGTATTTTAAGGTGTGTTACATTTCTTCCTACTGTTTTTGTTGACAGTGCAAAAACAAGTTTCATTTGTTTGATTTCAATAAAATTAACCTCTGGTCAGGAGGCTGAGTCAGCACCTGGCTGACAGGAAGTGGTAGGGGGAACAATGTGTAGAGTGTTCTTAAGTGGGAACTAATTGAATGGTCTCTTCGGCTTGGGGGAGAGAAGGTGAGCTACTTGTGATTCAGTCTCGCTTAGTGATCAGAATTCCACCTCAGCCTCTGGATCCTGAGTTCTATAGAGGGGTAGAGATCTAGATAAAGTTTTACTTAGTGGCTTTGGGAGCTCTGGTGCGCGAACAAACAAGAATTCCTTCCAGCCGCGGCCCTTGCCGCTGAACCACTGCTACCTTAGAAGGCTTGAAGTTAGCCGCAGAATATGGGAAGATAAATGATTTATCCGACACTGATATAATACCGGTAACAAATATTATCAGTATGGTAATTAATATCGTGTCATAGTAGCCTTGGTGGGTTTTGCGCTAAATATGACAAGGGGGTGATAGGATGCAGGCCTTGGAAAGGTACACTAAAGAAAGACAAATGATCACAGACAGAAGAATTTAGAGCATAATTTACCACACCATTGCACTGGGAAACTGAAGAGAAACGGCAAGCTAAGGAAAAACTGCTTGTGGCAACACAGTTACTGGCATCCTATAGCTAGACAGGTTGGATGGTCAAGCTTTAGGCTTGACTTTCACAAACTGAGAAGTGGGTGAAGCTAGCCGATAGAGCTGCACCGAGGACCCAGCTGTAGCTTAGCAGTCTAACTTAGGCTCACGCACTCGACAACGCTAAAAGAGCTGGGCAGTGCTGTCAAATGCCTTTAATTCCAGCACACAGGAGGCCGAGACAGAAGACAGGGGGATCTCTGTGCGTTCAAGGTTAGCCTGGTCTACCAAGCGAGCGCCAGGACAGTCTCCAAAGCTACAGTGAAACCCTGCCTCAAAAAACAAACAAACAAAAACAAACCAATTAACAACAACAAAAAAGGCTAAAAGATATGCAGTAAAAAAGGGCCAGGTTGCTGGGCTGTAGTGGTGTACAATTTAATCCCAGCACTCGAGAGGTAGAGGCAGGCAGATTTCTCTAAGTTTGAGGCCAAAGTGGTCTATAAGAGCTAGTTCCAAGACAGGCTCTAAAACTACAGAGAAACCCTGTCTCGCAAAACCAAAGAAAGAGAGCGAGTGAGCGAAATCCAGGTAGGTAGAAAAACCTCTAAGCAGGTTCCAGTGTGTTTTACCATGTGCATAGGCTTAAGAAAGAAAGAAAATAAAGATTAAGCGTAATAAGTAAGCGTTTTAAGAGACAGTAAGAATTAAAAAAAAAAGTCACACAAGGAGTCTGGTTCCTGTACAGAACTGTGTTGCTTTTAAATTTTTTGATTGTTAATGGACAAGAAGCAGCTGCTGAGAAACATGGGATTGTGAACTGGAATGCAAATTGAACCAACCTAGATACCTTAGGGCTACCTTAACTTTAAAAATGAAGCCAAATGTATGTCAAATGGAATAAAAAATGTTTTGGAGATTTTGCTTTTGTTTCCACAGGAAATGAGAGGCTGTGGATTCCTTCCAGGTTAATATAATTCGATCAGTGAAGACCTCCTGAATCTTGACAAGTGACCTATATCAGAAAAGGGTACTGCTGGTCTTCCAAGGACTTGGCCATTATCTCAATTGTCTCTCTGATGCCTTCACCTACAGGCCACAGGAAGCAGTCTGGAGAGCATGACACCCTCATTCCCAAGAGATGGTGTAGGTGGTCTTTGGTTATTTGGTGGATTATGGATGTTTGTTATAATTATATATATATATATAAAATACATAAATGTTATAATTTACATAGAATAAAAAGACAACTATTAATCTCAAGTATTTTGTATTTGTATGGACTTTTGTATATTGATACAAATTAAGGTCATTTTTGTTACAACACACTGTATCTATGTATCTACTCCAAGAGTTTTGTATATTGATACAAATTTAAGGTTATTTTGTTACCACATATTATATATATGTTTCTATTCTTGTTTAAGTTATTATACCCATGCAGTTCATTTTAAAATGTAAGGTAAATTCTAGTTTATGAAAGCTATTATCACAATCTATTTAGGATAATCAAGAAACATAGCCAGTAGTTAGTCATCTACAACAATCAAATTTGCAGATATGTTAGTCATGTTTTCTAGATCATACAGAGATCTATTTTAGAAAGATAAATGTTGAAACACTTCAAAGACCTATAGAATACTGCATTTAAAATGTTTGGTTAACTTACAGTTTTTCATGACAATGAGATACATCTGTTCTTGGCAGTAACAATTTACTTCAGAGAAAATGGTGAGCATTGAAGAAACTCTGTAGGAGTCTGCTTTCATTATGGCAAGGTTAGCCATTTAGACAAGAAACTGCTTCTGCCTTGACTGTTTCACAGTATGTTTTACAAACTGGACATGCAGGATCCACAAGAAACTGATTGCTAAAAATATATAAACAAGGTGGGACATTCCTTCAGAGTTCCTTATTCATGGATGGGTCTGCCAGACATTTTGAAAAACACAGAGGAAAGTGACTGTTTAATTTGCCAAGATAAGGTAGAGCAATCTTTTTGATGTAGGAAGTCCTTCTGTATATGTAATGCTTTTGTTGGTTAATGAATTTTAAAAAACTGCCTTGACCTGTTGATAGGGCAGAATAGAACTAGGTGGGAAAAATTATACTGAATGCTGGGATAAAGAAGGTGGAGTCAGGAGACCCCATGTAGCCCCACCTGAGACAGACACTAACCTTGCTGGTAAGCCACAGCCACATGGTGATACACAGATAAATAGAAATGGGCTAAATTAAGATGTAAAAGTTAGACAATAAGAATCTAGAGCTAATGGGCCAAGTAGTGATTTAATAAATACAGTTTCTGTGTGGTTATTTCAGGAGTCTGCGTGGCCGGGAAATGAACAAACAGCCTTCCTACAACATCTTTCAACTTTCCTGCTTCACTGAAAAGTCTGCCAGTCTGAAGGCTGAATATAGATGCCCCAATGTTGCAGAAGAACTTTGGGTGACTTTCCACGCAGCCAGATGTCTCTGTCATTTCTAGAGTCTTGGAAGTTGCATGCAATGCACTTCTTGTTTATGTAGGTAACATTAGTTCCTTCTGGGGCCTTGGATGGAGTTGAAGACTAGATAGAGTTGAAATTTTCTTTAATTAGGAAAGGAAGTAAATTAGATCACTAAGATGGGATAGATGGTGGAGTTTCCCCCCTGAATTTGCTAAATACCAATAGACTGAATAGTGTAAATGTAATTCTTGATAACTTTTTATTTTACATAGTTTTATTAAGTTAAAACCTTTTATTTTTATTTAAACAGAAATGGAAAAATGTTGTAGAATATAATTTAGGATTTGTTTATGCTGTAGAATATTTGTTTAATTATGCAAAGATGTGTTGCATTCTTTTTTATTGCATTTGTTTAACTCTGTGAAGCTATATTACTTTGCCTGTCTAAAACACTTCCTGGTCTAATAAAGAGCTGAATGGCCAATATGAAGACAGAAGAAAGGATAGGCACGCATAGAGAATAATTAGAAGGAGAAAAAGAGAGGGGGGAGCAAGATAGAACAAGGAGAGGAAGACATCAGGGGCCAGTTACCCAACTACTCAGCCAGCCATGGAATAAGAGTGGAAGTAAAATATATAGAAGTAAGAAAAGGAAAAATCACAGAGGCAAAAAGTAGATGGGATAATTTAAGAAAAACTGGCAAGAAACAAGCCAAGATAAGGCCAGTCATTCATAATTCATAAGCCACCACATGTGATTTATTCGGGTGCTGTGTGGTGGACCCACCAAAGAGCAAAGAGCCTCACAGAGTGAAAGAGTGAAAAGCAACTACATTCTTTTTTATGCTTCCATTTGAGTGCTTATCTCATTCAGTTTACTTATTTGTGACAAATTAATATCTTCTTGGCTCTTTGTGGATAAGAACATTCTGTAAGTCATCTTGGTATGCTCAGAGCACTTATGCTGGCTCCTGACCTAGGGAGAACTATATCCTATAAAAGCAAAACAAAAATTTTTATTCTCAACAAATTCTTTAGAGGATCTTGAAAAGAAAAATTTGGGTTAATTGTCAAGTTCTGGGAGAGGTAGTTGTTCCATTTGTTATCAGTCTCTGCATAATGGGAAAGTGCAGGGCTTGACTCAAATCCTGGCTAGCGTAGTCTCTTAAACTGGATCATCTTAGCTAGCCACGTCAAAATTGATCTGACCAGTTTGTAGTTCAAAGCTGATCTTTAGGCAGTGTTTTTCAGCTTAGTGGTATTATTATAGTTCTGAAGGAATCATCGTTGTGGGGCCACATCCTCCTTTTGGAGACTTCAAAGGTCACTGTTAGATGTGCCTATGGTTCACTGCAGAAAACTGATACTCAAACCTGAAATCATGTACAGGAAGATAGGTGAAACTTTTTCCTAGAATTAGTTAGTACTCTATATGACCTTTAATATCACGACAAAATTTAATATATATGTACATATATATATATATATATCAGTATCACAAAAGTTATAGCTTAAGAAAAGCTGTTAAAGAGTCAATATAAAATCAAAGGATTATGAGATTAGTGGCACCGAGGAAGTAAGATGTAGAAAATGAAGTAACACTGCAGCCACGTGGCAATACAAAGATTAATACAAATGGGTTAATTTAAATGTAAGAGCTAGCTAATAGTAAGACTGCACCATTTGCCAAACATTTATAATTAATGTTAAGACTCTGAGTGGTTATTTGGCAACTAGTTGTGGTACGGAAATGTCCAGCTACAAGAATGGGTTCTGAATTCTGCTCTGGTGGTTTCTTGTTATATTTCTTTTCTTTTTTTCAACCTTGATAAACTCCGCTGCCTGAAAGTTCTGCATGAAAATTTGACTAAAAATGAGAAGCACCTGTACATCTTATGGATGGGCCACCTGCAGTGACCTGCTTATCTCCTCATGCCTAACCATCATACCCACCATATGTATTCAACATACTATCGTAAGGTCATTTTGAGCAATCTTAATTTTAAAGGCATAGTAAATCCACATTTTGCAGTAATCTAGAATAAGTAGTGTTAGTATTCAGGCGTCTGTACTGGCCTGTCCTCGAGGTCCTGACCAGGATACGCCCTCAGCTGTAGTCACTAGGAACACCTGTGCACTGTTCACTAAGTTCCCGGTTAAAAGGTGGGCCTTTCCCACCTCCTATCTCTTCCTTTCTCTCTCTTTCTGCCTGTCTCTCTGTCTCTGTCTTTCTCTCTCTCTTTTTTCTACTGCTCCTTTCCCCAAAGGCTGGTCTCCCCTCTCCCTTCCCCCTTTCCCATTCACTTTGTCCCAATAAAAAACCTGTCCACCTGAGCTCTGTCGCATGCGCTGCTTTTTTTTTTGTTAATCACAAGTAGCCTTTGAGGTTTTTATTTTTAGACCTGAATAACCATTTAGAAAGTGTCTCAGACGGTTCAAACTGCTTTTGAAAAGGTACCATAAACTGGGTAGTTTACAAATGGAAGATTTATTTCTCATCATTTCCCCCTAATTGTCAGGTTAAGACCTAAAATTAAGGCAACAGTTTTAAAAAAAACTTTCTTTTTTCGTTCCTAGACGGTGCCATTTCACAACATCCTTACATGGGAGAAAAGATGAGCAGTCGCTCCCAGAAATCCTATTGATGGTAGCCGGCCACTGTGTATTAAACATTTCCCCCGGATCTCAACTCCTTATATCATCACCAGGAGAGTAAACACTTTGCTGAGGGTGACACAGATATTTATATAGCTAGGCCCATAGGTACGTGGGGGTCCCATTCCTCTATTTGAATGCGCAGTAATCAGGGAGTGAAACTCTATGATAGGATTAGAAGGATTAAGAGGTGTGGCCTTGTTGGAGAAAGTGTGTCACTGGGGTTGGGGTTGGAGGTTTTCAAAAGCCCACAGCTGGCCCTGTGTGACCCCTCCCCAACACCCCGTGGATAAGGATGTAGCTCTATAGCTAAGGCAGGAGTGTGGGAGGACAGTCAATGTTCCTGAGATCCTACGAGTAAAGCACATAGATGGAGAGAGACTACCGGAGAACTAGAGAGAATCAGAGTCTTTTCTCTAAAAACAAGAACTTAAACTTCCTTTAAGGTCTCCCAGGGGCTCCTTTATCACCGAAATTGTTACCAGATCTCTTCCAGAACACTAACCCTCAGAACGGCAACTAGTTGCCCGGCAACCTCTCTAATGCTTCCGCGGTCTCCCTATGATTGGTTTAGAGCGGGCACTGCGCCTGACGTCACTGTGCAGCGCCGGAAGTGTCTGCTGCTCGAAGTGGCATTCCTGGGCCAAAGCTGCAGGCTGCGGAGCGGCTGGCTTTGGAGGAGAGCAGGACTGAAGCCCCGCCTGGGGCGGCGGGAGCGCGGGAGCGCGGGAGCGCGGGAGCAACGGGACCAGCGGTAGGCGCGGGCCACAGGGCGGGGTCTCGGCGTGGCGACCTTCCCAGGTTGGCGTCCCGTTGCTAGGGCCGCCAGAGGAGCTCTGGGAACTTGGCTTGGAGTATTCTAGGCTTAGAGTATTCTAACTGGGGTCTATTCGATGTGTCTCCCTAATTTTGGTTTTGTTTTTTTTCCTATAGCGGTGTCTACACACTTCCTTCTTTTCAACTTCAACAACATCCTAGAGCTAAATTAGGTGCTTGCAAGTGGGTGGATTTGATGATGGGATATTCGTGCAGATGGAAAGCAGCTTTTACTTCTTGATGAAGAAGGGAGTAAAAAAAAAAAAAAAAGAAGGGAGTGGGGTCTTCCGTTTTGGAGTTTGAAGGACCTTTGCAGATGGAACGCAGCCTCTTTAGCAGAGCACCTTTTGAACTTTTTTGTTTTTTGAATTTTCTGGATTTCTAATTAGAGAGTATAAGAATGGTGACAGACGATTAGTCTTAAACTGGGGGAGGTGGGTACGGAAACCTGGTATTTGTAAACAAAGAAAGTGTGGTTTCCTATCATTACAGGTACCCCCCTGTCCCTTTTAGATAGCTGCCCAAATGAAACCTAGGGGATTTGTATCGTTTTTGTTGTTTCTCCTTCTGCCATTGTGACCTAATGTAGGCATTCCACAGTTAGTGCGTTTCTGTATTCTGATGTTCACTTAGAATTCTGAGACAGAAACGTGGGGTGTCTTGGATAATTTTATACAAAGCGTTTTCACCTCTTCATGTCGTCTTGTCACTACTACCTCTACACCATTTAAAGAAAAAGTAGTCTAAAGGCGAAGAAAGCGTTTCCTTTTACAGACAACGTGAGTCCGAGCTTGTCAGTGGTATTCTTCTAGGTGGACATTTTTTTCGGTGGTGGCGCACACCTCACCAGCAATCGGGACGCAGAGGCCTCTGTGAGTTCGAGGCCAGCCTGGTCTACAAGAGCTAGTTCCAGGACAGGCTCCAAAACCACAGAAACCCTGTCTCGAAAACCGAAAAAAAAAATAAATAAAAACCAGGCGTATTTACTTTGCATTTTAAAATAAAGAGTAATACCTTTAGCAATTAAGAATATTTATTTTTTAAAATATTTATGTATTTTATGTATATGAGTTCTGTCATATACATCATAAACTCTTTTGTCATATATGTATACTTCTGCATGCCAGAGGAAGAGATCAAATTTTATTATAGGTGGTTGCTGGAAATTGAATACAGGACCCCGGGAAGAGCAGCCTCTGCTATTAACTACTGAGCCATCTCTGTCTACCCTTTTCATCCAGTAAGGCTTTCCCTGGCAGCTAATGGGAGCATATCCAGAAACCCACAACCAAACATTAGGGGTGCTCTGGGAGCACAACAAAGAGTCAGGGAAAGGATTGTAGGAGCCAGAGGAACACCAGGGGAACGTGGTCCCCAGAATCAGCTAAGCAGAGTTCATAAGGGCTCACAGAGACTGAAGCAGCAATCACATTAGGGTCTATGCATGTTTGTTGTGCTTGTTTAGCTTTAGGTTTTTGTGGGACTCCAAAAAGTGGGAGTGGTGGTGTCTCTGACTCTTTTGCCTGCTCTTGGGACCCTTTTCCTCCTACTGGGTTGCCTCATCCAGCCTTTATATGATTTTGTTTCTAGTCTTATTGCATCTTTTTTTTTTTTTTTTTTTTTTGCCATGTTTGGTTGATGGCCCTGGAAGGCCCATTCTTTTCTGATGGGAAATAGAGGAGCAGTGGATCTGGAGGAGAGTGGAGGTGGGGGGTGGTTTGGAACCAGAACTAGGGAGAGAGACTATGGTTGGATGGATTATGAGAGAAGAAGGAATAAATGAAACCAAAAATACCTTAAAAATAATTACTTTTGCCTGCGTGTTGTTACGTGCCTTTAAGCATTCCCAGCATTTCAGAAATGTAGGCCGGGAGCGGGAGATCTCTTAGTTCAAGGCCAACCTAGTTTACACAGCAAATTCCAGGCCACCCAGGACTATATAACAAGACCCTGTCTAAAAGTCAAATACACCAAAGTACTAATTTGTAAAGATCCTAGGGACTTGCAGACCCCGAGCCTAGTAGAGTCTATGAACTCCAGGTTCAGTGAGAAAGCCTGGTTCACAAAATGGCGAAGAGCAATAGCAGAAGATGCCCATGTCAACCTCTGTCCTCCATGACACACCTGCTTTCACACGTGAACCTCATATGTTACACACATGTGACACGAACGACATTGAATAACTAAACACCTTGGAAGCCACATTTTATAGATTCTGAAAGCTTTTCAAATGAAGGGATTTGTTGGCTTTTAAACTCATTTAAATTAGAAAGTAGGGCAGAGGAGATGGCTCAGCTGGTAAAGAATCTGGTCACCTGCAATTGTCTGAGAACTCAGGTGGTTCTGGTGGTCTGTCTGTCATCTCAGCACGTGTGGGACACAGACAGGGAATCTCTGGCCCAGGCTCACTAGCCACACTAGCCCATAAGGGAAAATCTGGGCTCAGTGAAAGAAAGACCGTGCCTCAATGTATAAGATGGAGCACTATGGAAAAAGGGTGATAACCTTGGGCCTCCACACCCGCATCTGTTTGTAACTGTTCATTTTGGTCTTGTGTGTATGGCAGATCAACTGATTCTGAAATTGGTTCATTTCATTGCAGGGGTGAAAGGGAAGCCATGCAGAAATCCGAGTACCCTGGAGGTGTGCAGTTGAGAAACAGAACAATGGGTATAGAGCTCTGCTTTTTCAAAGGGAGAGGCCGGGCTTGTTAATGATGATACATTCTCTGTTTTGTGAGGATACCAGATAGCTTCTCTTGCATATTTGTCTTTTGTACTGATCTAATTTTTCCTCCAGGTAATTATGATCAAAGGACATTCTCAAGTGCACAAATAAAACACAGGACTACAGTTCAGCGGAGCAAATCCTCCTCATTAGCTAGTTCTCCTGAGGCTGCAAGAAGGGTTCATCCGCGGCCAAGTGACAAACTCAACCCTAAAACGATCAACCCTGTGAGTACAGATTCCTCAGGCAGTACATTTTCACAAGGAATAGGCACTTATCTGATTATAGTTTAACCATTCATGGCACAGGCCTTTAGCTGATTGCAGTTGGACTCTTCTGAATGCTCTCATGGAGTTCCTTTCTGCTAGTTTTCAGCTAGCTATGTTAATTTTGTTATGCTCTGAACTGTATGTGTCAGCTTTTTAACTTTCTGTCCTGCTTCCTAATGTCAGCGAACTATATTGCATTCGATTGCTACGGGATTGATTATTCTTGTGCTTCTTTATTCACCTAGAACTCTTAACTATTCTACAAATTTGGTCCACCAGAAATCATGATAGAATCCTCTGTTTAACAGAGGCATAGTCAGTTTGGAGAAGTTACCCTGATTCTCTGACCTCTACATATCTATACTTGACTGAACAGCATGCAGGACAGACAAAGCTGGCTAAAAGTTAATGGACAGACACTCTCTGTCCTTTGCACCACTTCTATAATCCAGGAGATGCATTCAGATATTTGTTTGTATGACTTTTTCCTGATCTTTGGCTCTACCAATCCCTTGTGGCATAGAAGTGTAAAGCCAGTTTGAAGAAGTTACATACATTCCCTGATCTGTACACATATGTGCATGGTTGATAGACATGTGAAACATACAATAATGGGTAGCCAATCCCAACCCCCTTTATCCTGAATTCCTGAATTCTTTATTCGGCCCTAACCTTGAGACTCAGACTGACAGAGGAAGTGGAAAGACATTTTGCTCTGTGTAGGTTCTAGCCACCTGCAAAGCTTTGAGCCAAATTAGAGATTGACAAAAAAATAACTCTACATCTTGGTTGTGTGTGTGGTCTTTTGTTTTTTCAATCATGTGGTTGAGCAGGGATGTACACAAAATAACACACTGGGGGTTTGGAGGTCAGGTTTTAAATTTTTTTTTTTGCCTCTGATCTCTATAGGATTAAAATTGAAGGTATCAATAAATGGAGTTAGTGGTGATCTTTCTGTGTTTTAATTTCAGTTTGGTGAACAGTCACGAGCTCCCTCTGCATTTGCAGCTATCTACTCAAAAGGAGGTATTCCTTGCAGGTAAAATCAATATGATGCATAGCTTACTGGTTCAAAATAATTGCTTGAGATCAATATATTATTTAGTTTAACTTTGTTGAAAATGTATTTACTAGTGAGATTTAAATCAAGGTGACATTACCTTGACTGTTGTATTGGTATCGATCCCTGGACATTGTTGATTAAAAAATAAAAAACCTCAACTCCAATGTGTAATTACGAAGATCTGTAGTAGAACACCAAATAATTTCAGAAATTAAATTGACCTGAGTGTACACTTTTGGTACAACTAATTTAAGCATTCATAGGCTTTTGCAAATTCCTAATCAATAGGCCCTGCCTTGCTGGTAATGTAAACATTGACAGTGCAGTGGAATATTTCTTAGTAAAGTATATATGACTATTTTTGCTTCTTTTTAGATAAATTCTTGATTCCTCTTTTCATAGAATGTTTTGTTTTATCCTGTTCTTCATGGTAGAATTTTTTTTAATGTCATAGAAAATATAAGTACAGCATAAATGTTTATGTTTGATTCTGGATTTTCAAAACTGCATTTTTTTAAAACTTATCTTCAAATTTGGAGTGAAACATAAGCTGAAGAAGCTCCCTCCCCATCCCCCGAGACAGGGTTTCTCTATGTAACTACCCTGGCTATCCTGGAACTCACTCTGTAGACCAGGCTGGCCTTTAACTCGGCGTTTCACCTGCCTCTGCCTCCCAAGTGCTGAGATTAAAGGTGTGTGCCACTACCGCCTGGCTAAAGAAGCATTCTTGAGTTTATCATTACATTTTATGCTTAGATTCTGTTTTGAAGAGTTAGGGATGTAGCTCAGTTGACAGAGTGCCTCCCACCGTGCCTAAAGCCCTGAGTTCCATCTGCCAAGACTCCATAAACTTGGCATGGTCCTCTCTACCTGTAATCCCGGTACTGGCATGGGGAAGCAGGAGGAAATTCACTCATGGCTGCATAGTGGACTTGAGGTCAGCCTACTCTACATGAGAAGCTGTCTTACATACATTGAGACTGAAGCTTTGTTTTATTTTAAACTGTGGAGCTTCTTGAGTGCTTTTCACTAGAGTGGTTGAAATTTGCTGAAAATGTAAAAAGTTATTGCTTGCTGAGCCTATTGTCATTGTAACAGTGAAGAAGTCAGGCCAGAGAGCTGAGTGAAACCAAGATGTCTGGGAATGACCAATGGCCGGTTCACAGGATGGCGGTAGTGTTTGGGAGTGACCAGTGGTCAGTTCACAGCATGACGGTAGTGTTTGGGAGTGACCGATGGTCAGTTCACAGCATGACGGTAGTGTTTGGGAGTGACCGATGGTCAGTTCACAGCATGACGGTAGTGTTTGGGAGTGACCAGGGGTCAGTTCACAGCATGACGGTAGTGTTTGGGAATGACCAGGGGTCAGTTCACAGCATGACGGTAGTGTTTGGGAATGACCAGTGGTCAGTTCACAGCATGACGGTCGTGTTTGGGAGTGACCAGTGGTCAGTTCACAGCATGACGGTAGTGTTTGGGAGTGACCAGTAGTCAGTTCACAGCATGACGGTAGTGTTTGGGAGTGACCAGTGGTCGGTTCACAGCATGACGGTAGTGTTTGGGAGTGACCAGTAGTCAGTTCACAGCATGACGGTAGTGTTTGGGAGTGACCAGGGGTCAGTTCACAGCATGACAGTAGTGTTTGGGAGTGACCGATGGTCAGTTCACAGCATGACGGTAGTGTTTGGGAGTGACCAGTAGTCAGTTCACAGCATGACGGTAGTGTTTGGGAGTGACCAGGGGTCAGTTCACAGCATGACGGTAGTGTTTGGGAGTGACCAGTAGTCGGCTCACAGTGTGACAGTTGTGCTGTATTGTAAACTCATCGGTTACGGTTCACGAGTTGCTCTGGGGAACAGTGAGAGGCCTTAATTCAGGACCTCTTGTAACCTCAGAGGGGATCATTTCATCTTCCTGTTCGTAGTTTTTTTCTCTTTAAGAAGGAGTAAAATGGATTTGCCTCCATATTATTAGTGAGTGTTATCAGTGTTAGGTTAAGAAAATGTTCTCCATGAGCCTCACCTTTTCTCATTACTACCGGTTTTCATTTTCAGTAGCTTACCTACTTGTTTTAATTGTGTCAGAGAGATCAGTGTAACATGTATATCAAGATTCTGAGAGAGTGACATGCTTAAATATAAATACAATATGCATAAAAAGGTTTACAATACACAATTACTAAACAGCTTTAGAGATAATGTTGGAAAATGAAGGATTGCTTATTTGCTTTACTTTGTCCCTGTCCTTACGAGTATGGTATACACTCCTGTATATCACAAAGTAATGCTACTGCGACTCTGTTCTGGCAGGAATACTGTGTTAAAAGCTCCCTACCTATAAATGTTTGCAGGGGTTCCTGTTACAGTTTCTGACTTTTGTATTTTAGATTGGTACATGGCTCAGTAAAACACAGATTACAATGGGAATGCCCGCCTGAAATTCTTCCATTTGACCCGCTTCTAATTACTTTAGCTGAGGTAAAATATTCTAGCTCTCCTGAGTGCTAATAGAAAAAATAATTTTGGAATTTCATTGTTACTTTGTAGCTTATAAGTACATCTCACTGTATTCTTTTAAAATAAATATCAAGCAAGAGACACTAAAGTATTGGACTCTAGGCAAGTTATTGTGATTGTTATATACATATGTGCATATATGCAGGACATTTTATATACACACATACACATATTATGTAAAATGAATGGTTTGAGCAGTCTTATAAAAATGAAGTTCTAACAGGGATTTACAGATAAATGAAGTGGATGGTATGTTGTACTTAGTTCTCTTTTAGACAGAAGTCTTTTATATAAAATATCAGACCATGGTTTAGAGTAATCAAAGCTCGTGATACATTACATAGTACAGATGATTAACGTCCACAAAGTGCTTTAATTTGTAAAGTCACTAAAGGGCTTCTGCCTTTACATCTGTCTAAAGTGTTTGTTTGTTGTGTGACTGTGCCATGGGAGTCAGAGGACTTCATGGAGTTGCTTTCTTCCTTACACCGGATGGGGTCAGGGAGTAAACTCAGGTATCAGGCTTAGTTGGAATTGCCTTTACCTGGCAAGCTATCTCAGTGGCCGAGATCAGTCCTATATACCTGTGGTCCAGCAACCAGTTCATGTGTGTCTGTACTGGGTAGCAGTTTCCTTTTTTCTTCTACCTAGTAGTGGGGAAGGAATACTGACAGACCACTGTTGAGATCCATTTCAGCTTTGACTTTTCATTCTCCATCTTGAGAATGAGTAAGAGCCAGGTACTGTCAGCACAGGTACTGAAATTCTTGGGGAATGATTTACCATATTGGTGATTTTGTTTTAGAAAATATGGTAGGACAGTGGGAAGGGGACATATGACCACTGTTTGGAAGCAGATACTCAGGCCAAATTGACAAAATATTGGAAATCGGCATTGGTGACATGACTTTGCATCTGGTTACTTAAACTTGTGCCACTGATAGATCCAAGGGCATTGCTCTTCCGTTCCTCTTTGCTTTGTTTGATCTTTTTCAAAAGTCAGATGGTCAGTTTTTGTCCTGTAGTAGTGACTGGTAAGTCATGAGTGCAGACCATCCTTTTCTACGGCAGTTGGGAGGAAAGGCACTCACTATAAGTAGTGCTGTGTACAGGTTGTATTTTGAGATTGTGTCCCACTGTGAATAGTAGATAGTTCTGACACTGTCCCAGCCAATGCAGGATCTTCCTTCTAAATATCTTAGTGTATTTAAATGAGAAAGAGAGCCCTTGTATTAACTCAGCTGCTCGCATTGGGGCTCCAGAAGAGAACAGGCACTGTGCACCTTCCTGTGCTTCAGTGTTTCCTAGAAAGCAGTGGTCCCCGTGTTTGATTGCTGCCGTATCTTCTTCCATCAGCTTTTCCTTTCCCTCCACCTCTCCTCCACTTACCTGTCCTTAGTGTTCCTTTTTTATCTCCTTAGTTTTTTCGTCCCTTTTTGTTACTCTGTTGATTTTCATTTTCTTGCTCTTTTTTCTCATTCCATGTGAGGATAGAGATTTCTGTGTCATGTATCTTACATGATTTCTTGGTATAATTCAAACAATAATTGCTGAAATTGCTTACTGTGTTAGAAAGACATTAAGCAAACATGTCAGGAGTATTGAGTTTTGTGGCTGTTAACATAATCAAAAGGTAGGAATCACGTTTCTGTATTTGTATTGTCTTTGGCAGGGTCTGAGGGAGACAAAGCATCCTTATACCTTTGTGTCCAAGGAGGGCTTTAGGGAATTACTTCTGGTCAAGGGTGCTTCTGAAAAAGCTGTACCATTGCTACCTAGACTGAGCCCTGTGCTGAAGGCAGCTCTGGTAAGTCATTTACTAAACTGGACTTCATTATGCCCAGTCACATGATACGGATGGAAACTCTGATCCAAGAGAACTCAGGCTGTCCCTCCCCTCCCCCATATTGCATGCAGATCAGTGCTTTACCTGTGTGTTTCTCAGGTATGTGCAATGTCAGCCCACTGTCACTCAGAGTCATGTAGTTATGCACTTAACCCCTTTAGAGGGTGTCTCAGGGTCCTGGGAAGGAAGGAAGCTTTTGGGCAATGAGAGGCGAAAAGCACAGATTACTCTGCGCTCTATGTGCTAGATAAATCTTAGTGAGTGCTCTTAGCTGACGGAAGCTGCTCTACCTCGGATATAGCGCATTCAAGCTTTCTCCTAAACTCTCTTTGTTGAGCGATTTCTAGGATTAAATGCTTCATCCCATTCCCCCCTCCACTTTCCCCCACCCCGCCGCCTACTTTCTCCTAACCTGTCTTCCCTTTCATTTATCCTCATTCTGTCCCTTCACCTTTATTCCCTCTTGAGCCAAGGAGCATCTCATTCACATGTAAAAGCATTAATTCTGTTCTGAACGTAGAAAGTGGAATGATACACAAAGGGCCATGGGAAAGGTCCAAAAGAAAGAACCCAGGGAATCTTTCTGAGGGTTGTGTTTGCTTCAGTTCTTCCTGTTCACTGACCCCACAGGTCCATTCCGATGACGAAGTGTTTGAGAGAGGACTGAGCGCACTCGTACAGCTAAGTGCAGTCGTTGGCCCATCTCTGAATGGCCATCTGAAACTCCTGCTTACAAGTGTGAGTACTGCAGAGCAGACTAGCTGTGCACACGTCCCCACAACCGCAGGCAGGCGCTCGCCTAGCTCAAATCCAAAAAAGGACGTTTTCTTGTCTTCGTGATAGCATCCCAGGCAGAAACAACAGAATCATAGGAAAGGTTTGTTTGCTGTCAAAGTCTCCTAGGTGTCAGTCCTTCATGGCAGGAAGGATGTAGTAGCGTGGACCAGGCGACTTAGGGCAGGAAACATGATGGGCACATAGGAGGGGCTCAGGGTTCCAGTAACCTTTCTCTCACACTCAGCCCCACCTCCCACCTCCCACTTCTCAGTAATACCCACATGAAGGGTCCAACAAGGGTAAGTTGACTCCTTAGCTAGAGCCTCATGAGTCTCTCTGGAGAAACCCTTCCCTGAAGACAAACCAATGGCTTGTTTTATTTACTTGGGCATTTCTCTATCCAGTCACTATGACAGGCAGTGTTAATTTTACCCTAACCAGCAAGTGCAAATTAGACTAAGTAGCTCACAGAACAGTTTAAGTAGATAGTACCTCTCCAATATTTTCTAATGGATTACATACATAGCTGGATTTATGTTTATAATAAAAGTGCTCTGTGTCATTCTATTAAACCTTTGTTGAATGTTTTTACAATGTTTACCTGAGAGCGTGGCTTGTTTTAGCTGAAATGTCTAGGTGTTGCTCTCAGAAATACATGTATTTTATGGGAACACTGGTATTTCCCGACTCCCTCCATAGCACTGTCTCTGCTAGTGCCTGCGATTTTGTCCTCCTGCACATATGCTGTCCTTTGTAAACTGAATTCTGTGTTTCCAGCTAGGGCCTGTTTAGAGCTTAACCAGAGATCAGTAACGATCTTGTGGCTTCTAGTGTGATTCCTCCATTAGTCACTGTTACTTTTCAACAATTCCCCCTGTTGTTGGGTAACATTTGCTCTGGAGGCATAACTTTCTGTCACAACTCTCTGCATGGGCTTACATGTGACAAAATGGGAAAGTGTGTCATGCTTTTGAAAACTTAATTTTTATGTGAGATCACGTGTAGTTATGTGTCGGTTCAAAAGCATATGCATGTCTACGCATGCACGTGTGCATACACGTGAAATGTGAAATATCCAGAACCATCTCAGGTGTCATCTTCAGAAATACGGTCCACCTGTTTTACCATAGGTCTCCTATTTATTAGAGCTCACCAAGCAGGCTACATTGTTCAGGCAGTGAGTCCGAAGGAACCTTTTGCTTTCTGCATCCCCAGTGCTGGAATTACAAACATAAGCCACCATAACCAACTATTTTTTTAAATATTTATTTATTTGTTTATTATGTATACAATCTTCTGTCTGTGTATATGCCTAAAGGCCAGAAGAGGGCGCCAGACCTCTTTACAAATGGTTGTGAGCCACCATGTGGTTGCTGGGAATTGAACTCAGGACCTTTGGAAGAGCAGGCAATGCTCTTAACCACTGAGCCATCTCTCCAGCCCCCCCCCCCATACCCAACTATTTATGTGGGTCTTGGGAACTGAAGTCAGTCATTTCTTCAGCCCCAGAAATTGTGTCATTATAGCAGATGTCATAGGATAGGTAGTGCTTGAAATATCATAAATTCAACTTTTAATCAACTCACATATTGCTTTAAGTAAATTTTAGTGAAATGTTTATTAAAACACACTTTGTATTCTTAATTTAAGATGTCCTAAAAATTATTTGTGCTTATGGCAAACTTTTTTTTTTTTTATTTTGGAATTTCCCCTTTCCCCAACCTTCAAAAGCTTTCCAAGAGGCTAACGGACAAAAAATTCAAAGAACCCATCACCAGTGCCTTGCAGAAGCTGGAGCAGCATGGTGGGAGTGTAAGTAGAATGCCGCACTCATACCCATACATTGTTTCTGTGCACTGCATGTGTACCCACACATTGTTTCTGTGCTCTGCATGTGTACCCACACATTGTTTCCGTGCACTGCATGTGTACCCATACATTGTTTCTGTGCACTGCATGTGTACCCACACATTGTTTCCGTACACTGCATGTGTACCCACACATTGTTTCTGTGCACTGCACCCGTACCCACACATTGTTTCTGTGCACTGCATGTGTACCCACACATTGTTTCGGTGCACTGCATGTGTACCCACACATTGTTTCCGTACACTGCATGTGTACCCACTCATTGTTTCTGTGCACTGCATGTGTACCCACACATTGTTTCCGTACACTGCATGTGTACCCACACATTGTTTCTGTGCACTGCATGTGTACCCACACATTGTTTCCGTGCACTGCATGTGTACCCACACATTGTTTCCATACACTGCATGTGTACCCACACATTGTTTCCATACACTGCATGTGTACCCACACATTGTTTCCGTGCACTGCATGTGTACCCACACATTGTTTCTGTGCATTGTACTTGCGCTGCACCCGTACCCATACATTGTTTCTGTGCACTGCATGTGTACCCACACATTGTTTCTGTGTACTGCATGTGTACCCACACATTGTTTCTGTGCACTGCATGTGTACCCACACATTGTTTCTGTGCACTGCATGTGTACCCACACATTGTTTCTGTGCGCTGCATGTGTACCCACACATTGTTTCTGTGCACTGCATGTGTACCCACACATTGTTTCTGTGCACTGCATGTGTACCCACACATTGTTTCTGTGCGCTGCACCCGTACCCACACATTGTTTCTGTGCACTGCATGTGTACCCACACATTGTTTCCGTGCACTGCATGTGTACCCACACATTGTTTCTGTGCACTGCACCTGTACCCACACATTGTTTCTGTGCACTGCATGTGTACCCACACATTGTTTCCGTACACTGCATGTGTACCCACACATTGTTTCTGTGCACTGCACCTGTACCCACACATTGTTTCTGTGCACTGCATGTGTACCCACACATTGTTTCCGTGCACTGCATGTGTACCCACACATTGTTTCTGTGCACTGCACCTGTACCCACACATTGTTTCTGTGCACTGCATGTGTACCCACACATTGTTTCCGTACACTGCATGTGTACCCACACATTGTTTCTGTGCTCTGCACCTGTACCCACACATTGTTTCTGTGCACTGCATGTGTACCCACACATTGTTTCTGTGCTCTGCACCTGTACCCACACATTGTTTCTGTGCACTGCACCCGTACCCACACATTGTTTCTGTGCACTGCATGTGTACCCACACATTGTTTCCGTGCACTGCATGTGTACCCACACATTGTTTCTGTGCATTGTACTTGCGCTGCACCCGTACCCATACATTGTTTCTGTGCACTGCATGTGTACCCACACATTGTTTCTGTGTACTGCATGTGTACCCACACATTGTTTCTGTGCACTGCATGTGTACCCACACATTGTTTCTGTGCACTGCATGTGTACCCACACATTGTTTCTGTGCGCTGCATGTGTACCCACACATTGTTTCTGTGCACTGCATGTGTACCCACACATTGTTTCTGTGCACTGCATGTGTACCCACACATTGTTTCTGTGCGCTGCACCCGTACCCACACATTGTTTCTGTGCACTGCATGTGTACCCACACATTGTTTCCGTGCACTGCATGTGTACCCACACATTGTTTCTGTGCACTGCACCTGTACCCACACATTGTTTCTGTGCACTGCATGTGTACCCACACATTGTTTCCGTACACTGCATGTGTACCCACACATTGTTTCTGTGCACTGCACCTGTACCCACACATTGTTTCTGTGCACTGCATGTGTACCCACACATTGTTTCCGTGCACTGCATGTGTACCCACACATTGTTTCTGTGCACTGCACCTGTACCCACACATTGTTTCTGTGCACTGCATGTGTACCCACACATTGTTTCCGTACACTGCATGTGTACCCACACATTGTTTCTGTGCTCTGCACCTGTACCCACACATTGTTTCTGTGCACTGCATGTGTACCCACACATTGTTTCTGTGCTCTGCACCTGTACCCACACATTGTTTCTGTGCACTGCACCCGTACCCACACATTGTTTCTGTGCACTGCATGTGTACCCACACATTGTTTCTGTGCACTGCATGTGTACCCACACATTGTTTCTGTGCACTGCACTCGTATCCACACATTATTTCTGTGCATTGTACACGCAGGCCTGTTCAGAGGTTCAGTGTGTGGTTAGTTTATGTTAACTCATTACAGCTGCAAGGATAAATGTGAAAACATCTAGTTTTCATCTTTCACACTAAAATTTTCTGTTTTGTTGGGGCGGTATAATTTTTAAGATGATTTTTGCAGAAGCAGCCCTGGGTAAATAAAGGCCTGTGTATGTGTGTGGTGGTCCTGGGTAGATAAAGGCCTGTGTATGTGTGTGGTGGTCCTGGGTAGATAAAGGCCTGTGTATGTGTGTGGTGGTCCTGGGTAGATAAAGGCCTGTGTATGTGTGTGGTGGTCTTGGGGTCTTGACAGTGTACTCTTACTAGGTTTTCTCCCTAATCTAGTTTAATGTTTTGTTTTGATGTATGAAAAGGTCAAAGGATGACAAACCTAGCTCAACTCTCAAAAAATGCTTTTTAAAAATTGCATATTTGTTTATTTCTGTACTTGGCTGTACTATGGAGAAATCCCAGGTCCTTATGTGTGCTAACCAGGTGCTTCCTGAGCTCCCCACACTCCTGGTTCTCCATTCCCTTTCAATATGCCCTGTTTCCTTCCTCTGAGTTTTAGACTCTCCCTGTACATGGAAATGCCACTTCCACAGTAGAGCAGCACGTAGACATTCTTCAGGAGTAGCTCTGCCAGGCGGTGGTGGCACACGCCTTTATTCCCCACACTAGGAAGCAGAGGCAGGTGGAGCTCAGTGAGTTCAAGGCCAGCCTGGTCTACAAAATGAGTTCCAGGACAACCAGAATAGTTACACAGAGAAACCCCCTTTTTTTTTTTTAGAGTTGATCTGATTTTTTTCTCCCAACTTTTCAAGAGGAAGAATATGGACATATCATTATTATATGATATCTGCAAAATGAATTATATTCTCATAATTTCAAAGAAATATCAGGTAGTTAGCTTAATAATATAGAACTTTCATTTTCCATATTTTCTAAATAATTAATTAGAAGAAATGTATATGATTCTGTACAGTGTTTCGCTGGCCATGCCTTAATCAGCTAATTCTGCTAATTTTAATAATCTTTGAATTGAATATATTGTGTTTGTGATGAGCACTTCATTTATGTGAAGGAACTAAGCCTCAAAAGGGTTGTTAGAAAATGTATTTGTTTGTGTGTGTGTGTGTGTGTGTTTGATTTTAAGCAGGAGATTGGTGTTCAGGCACCGCAGACATGTGTAGAACCAGCCCCTAGCCAGACCATTGTCTCCATTTCTGATGAAGTACTTACTTATCGATTCCCTTGATCACTTAAAATCTCGATCCCAGATGTATTGTCCTTTTCTCCCTGCAAAATCCAAGTGAATGGAATGTGAATTTTAGTCCATAACTCTCCCTAGTGTTTGTCTGCCTCCAGGAGACCTTTTGAGGGATGGGTCAGGCAAAAGGGAAAGAACCATCATGGGACTTTTGTGGATGTCTGTGTTGGATTGAAAAAGTAGTTGTATTACGATGTAGATATATTTCAGAAGCCCAACATTGTTACTTGGAGCTCACCTGCAGAGGTTGTGGCCAATCCAAGGTTCTAGAGAGAGAGGGTGCCTTTGTTGTTACTCAATTTTTTTTTTAAATTTTTTTATTGATAAAAGGAGGATAAAGAAAAGAAAAAAAACAAATTTCCACCTCCTCCCACCAGCCTCCCATTTCCCTCCCCCTCCTCCCACTCTTCTCCCCCTCCTCCCACTCTTCTCCCCCTCCTCCCACCCCTCTCCCCTTCCCCCCACTCCTCTCCCCCTCCCTTTCCAGTCCAAAGAGCTGTCAGGGTTCCCTGCCCTGTGGTACGTCCTAGGTCCTCCCCCCTCCATCCATATCTAGGAAGGTGAACATCCAGACTGGCTAGGCTCCCACCAAGCCAGCACATTGCGTAGGATCAAAACCACGTGCCATTGTCCTTGGCGTCTCATCAGCCCTCATTGTTCGCCATGTTCCGAGAGTCCAGTTTTATCCCATGCTTTTTCTGGTAACAGTCCAGCTGGCCTTGGTGAGCTCCCAGTAGATCAGCTCCACTGTCTCAGTGGGTGGGTGCACTCCTCGTGGTCCCGACTTCTTTGCTCATGTTCTCACTCCTTCTGCTCCTCATTGGGACCTTGGGAGCTCAGTCCAGTTACTCAATTTTATTAGCTTTAGATATTGCTAATACTAAATTTACAGAGAAGGAGGGTTTGTGGTTACAAGGTATCTTAAATATTCCACAGTCCTCTTTACTGTTCCTTGTGTGTCCTATGTTGTATTTTAATAATAATTGCTGTCATTGCTAAAGAAAGTTTTCTAGGGGCTAGAGAAATGGTTCAGCACTTACTGCTTTTGCAGAGAACCTGGGTTCCGTTCTCTGCACCTTCGTGGTGATTCACAACCACCTGTACCTCCAGTTCGAAGGAGACAATGGGACCAGGAACTTTCCCTCATAAATGAGCTAGCTTTTTGAAATGTATTTCCTATGGTAGGATGCCTTGCTCAGCCTTGATGCAGTAGGAATGAGTCTGCATTAACTTGATATGACATGCTTTGTTGACTCCCAAGGGAGTCCTTTCCTTTTCAGTGGAGGTGGGGGGAGGAGTAGGTGAGGTGGGTAGAAGAGAGGAGGGAGGAGGGAAGGGGGAGGGAGGGGAAACTGTGGTTGGTATATAAAATAAACAAAATTTTAATAATATATGTATATATATGTATATAAAGTTTCTTCATTTCTAATGAGCCTTTTAAAAAATTTTGGGGGGCCTGGAGAGATGACCTGTTGGTTAAGAATACTCCCTGCTCTTCCAGAGGACCCAGGGTCCATTCCCAGCACACACATGGTGGCTCAGTACGGTAGAAGATCCAAAGCCCTCTTCTGGACTCTTCATACACTCCACACATGTGGTGCATGGACATATATTCAGGCAAAACACCCATACACTTTAAATAGAAATATATAAAATCTAAACACATTAAAAAGCCAAGAATGCTTAGTATAGGAGTTTGCTCTTTCCTTTGACTGTTATGGATTATAATCATGTGAAGGCTTACCTACTGGGGAAATGGAAACATTTGTTACACCAGAGACACTTTCTTATAAGGAATCGTTGCCAGTCTTAAGATGAACACATTTACAAATGTAGGATCTGGTTTTGTCCTCAGCAGCATGCTCACCTGTCTTGGGTAAAGCAAATGTCCCGCTCTTCGTTTCTCTCTGGAGTTGTGAGAACTGTGTCAAGTTCTCTGCTAAGTCCTCACGAGCACTGGACTCACTTGGTCTCCAGCAGAGCCTCACAGGTAGACTTTGCTGGTTTCCCCCTGTGATCAGGATATTGGGTGCAGCAGTAATTAACCCCCGTGTGCGAGTGGAGTGCAGAGAAGATACATTTAAACACTACCCAGACTCTGCACTGCTTCTTGGGTGCATGAAGGTTGTTATCTGTTTTATTTCCCTCAGGAAAATGCTCTCTGTTCATTCTGTAATTTTGGTTGTGCCCTTCGTATTACTTTGTTTGAATCTTGGATTCTTAAGCAACACTTGTATAGTGCCTAGCAGGGTAACTGTGTTCTAATGACATTGCTTTCTTCTGTTGTCAGGGAAGTCTTATCATCATCAAATCCAAGATCCCCACGTACTGCTCCATCTGCTGTTGAATAAAGCAATGCTGCTTCCTCAGGCACTGCTGGAGGCTGCAGTGACCCTCTCTTGAGTTTGGTTTACCCTGACTCCCAGCACCGTTTGTTGGCTAACTAGGCTCGGAGGACCATGTCCAATCCAGAGGACTCATTGTGCAAGCTGTTTGTCAACACAAAGCACAGGTGCTAGTGGAAGGCAATTAAAATACTCGTGAAAAAGTTGATCTGTGAGAGTTCCTCAACTTGGTCATCTGTGTGAATTTATGGATCATATCTATGTGCATATTTTCCAATATATTTTTACTTATAGCTCTTCTAAAGATCACTTTATAGCTGGGCACTTATTTTATATGTTGGTTTTGGCCATTTCCTGGTTTTTATATTTATCAAGAATGAAACAATTTAAGATAGCAAGTAAATGTGACTTCCCTATTAGCTAGGATGTGCAAATGTGTATTTTATAATGTGAAATGCTTGGGGGCATCTTTTCCTTCCTCAATATTCTAGTTTAGAAACCTTGTTTTAAATGTAAAAATTATATTACAAGTATATTGTTTATTACAGCTGTTAAAACTACCTAAACTTTAAGTGAATATTACTTTTACATTTTGTAGCCTGAAGATACAGATGATGTACATGTGCAGATATGCAGAAATTAAAATCTTAAAACATATGTATCCAGTGATACCCTAGTACTTATTTGTTTTTCAGTTACTTTGTTTTTGAAAACATAATTTATGGATGCAGCGCAGAGTTTCTCATGAGCTAGAAACTTCTGGATGATTCTTCAAGAAGGAGTAGAGGAAGAGAAATAGAAAATGCGAGTGAGACTTTCAATCTAACTGGCAGGAGAGAGGCTACAGGAACTTGGATAGTCAAACCAAATCAAAATCATGGCCACACATTGGAAAACATGGGGCTAGGCAGTCACTGTGTTATGTGGCAGCAGCCACATGCCTTCTAAACACTGGATAGACGATACTGTCCCCACTTCTCTCCTACAGACATCTGGTTGACCCCTCTGCAATTCTTGTTTCAGATAGCTGCACAGCTGTCCGTTGATCGAAAGCAAGCAACTGCTGAGTCACCATATACAGACCTGCCCACCTGCGACCAGGGCCTTTGCTGCCTGATCCCGGGTCCTCTCTTTCCTCAGAGCTATAGTACCTTGTCACATCCTCAGACCATGCCTACTCTAGCAGCTGCCTGACCTCAGCCTTGCTTTGGGTTTTCTCTGTAGGCAGCACTACCCAAAGAGAGTGGCAGTCTAGTTTGAATCCAGTAGTTGAACTTGCTAGAACATAAAGACCTCTAGCAGACACAATAGAGTAATAAACACTTTATTTTGCTTTTATTTTCCCGTTTGAGATAGAAAATGTGCACATTGAGTTCACACAAACACGCGATGGCAGGTTTCGGTGTACAGGTACTGTACTACTCTTAATTCCTACACTGGTGCTAGCAGGGCAGCTCTCAACATCCTATCTACACCAGAATAGATACCTGATTTATAGTTGCAGACAGTCGCAATTTTCTCCTCCCGTATCCTCTTGGTACTTGGGATATTTCTATGAAACAGGGAAGGTATGTGTCTCTATAGTACTGTTGTGGCAACTCTACAGTTTGGCTTAAGATCACTGAAATGAATCTGAATCCTTTAAGCTCTATGATGTGCTAAATCATAATGGAATTCAGATGAACTGTTCAATGTTTGTATTCATTTTCTATACAGCTTTATGTGTAACTTCCAATATGATAGAATCACTGGTGTTTTCAAAGAATATTTTACTTGATCTTCACTTCTGGTGACTTTGGGGCAGTCAAGGATTCTCTGTCCCTGAATGGCTTATAATAAACATGCTGTGAGATCATTAGGGTGTTTGGGGGTGGCTAGAATTGCCCTTTGCTGCTGTTTGGGTTACTGTCTAGGAAGCATTACTAGGTCATGGAGGACAGACATCTGGACCCTTTGCAAATCTGTAAACATCCTTGGATTGTTTGACACTTTCAATTTCTACTTCATGACACAGTACAAAACAGTCTACATAGAAGATCAAACAGGTCCAAAGTAACATGGATTATATAGAGCCTTGGCCTTAATATGGAAAAATTAATATATACTAAAATAATTTTGTTAGGTATATGCTAACATCTGACAATAAACTAAGTTTTTAGGTGTTCTTAAAAAATGCCAAAAAAAAAATGCCAAATACATTAATGTTGTTAACATTAGCAGGTGGAGAAGCCATAGAAATTGGGACTGTGTTTTTGGTCTTTTTTTAATTGCAATAATCTTTGTTTATTTTTCAGTGTTAGATAATTCGAATTAAATGAAAGTTCATTGGCTTTCTGGAAATTAAGTGCTGATGTAATTATTTTAGAAAACCATTTAAAATCCAGGACTGAATACATACAAACGAGTAGGAAAACCCACTTGTGTTTTAAAATCGCTGGCCCGTGAAAGCCTCAGGACCACGTGGCTAAGGATCAAAACTGTTCCAGATTCTGTGCCTTTTGAATAGCCTCAGAGGATGAAACGAGTTAGCACATTTCATGACCCCAGTGATGGTGCAGAGATGATGCAGATTGAAAACTGGAAAACTTAAATCTTGGGGGGGGGTTGTTTTATATTAAAACAAAGCTGTTTGCATAATCTGCTTCAGTGTGCAGCTGAGCAATCTATGCTAGAAATGGTGGCTCCAACTTGTGTGTAGAGTAGTTCACATTGGCCTCTTCAGCGGAGGATGTGCTGACACGTTAGATCACGTTTTCAAAGAGCTGCATGGAGCGCATGATGTTTTCATCCTGTACGGGAGAAAGACAAGGATTTCATCTGCAGGGTTTATAATGGAAAGGATATCCTTAAGTATGGCCTATGACCTTCTTGTGCTGCTTCGTGTTGGCCGATATATCTCTTCTTCATTCTATACAAATAACTACAAGGCTTTATTTTATACTTTCTCGAATATGCCTTTAGATGTTTTATGTCTTAACTTGGTAGAAGACCAGGGTATTTCTCAAATGATGTCAGGATGCAAACAGTGAACGTGATGGCTAAGGCTGGCTGTTAACAGCACATGGTATCTACTAAAGCAAGCTGCTGGGCAGTCCTGTGATGGGTTCTCTGGACAAGATTACTTGGAGCAGGCAGACCTACCCTAAATTTGGGTGGCATCAGGACATGGAAAACAACTTTGCTTTTTGCCTGCTTGCTTTTACTCTTGCTGGCAAGTTGATGGATCCTGTTCTTACTGTACCCCTTTGCCAGTATTAAAATTAACTTCTTCAGGGTTTCCACAGAGACTGAAGGTCAGCAGCTCTCCAGGAGTCTTTTAGGACTCCAGTGCCAGACTGAGACTATGTGGACACGCAGCCTTGTGAACTGAAGAACTACAGATTCTCAGTCTCTACAGTGTGAGACCGCCATTCTTAAACTACTATAAACCAATCTAATTAAATCGCTCCCCATGCATGAAGTTGAATCACTCTAGGTGAGCTAAGTCTAGATTTCCAGGGAGCACATAACTGTTAGATTTTCCTAAGAATTATTTCCTATTTGTTTTTATAAGTGGGAACAATTACTGGGTTCAACCAAAATGTTTTCTTTTGTCTATGTTTATTAAATCAATGAATGATACCTTGCAGAAGACCAGAATTTGATCTCTGAAACTCAAAGTTTCAGAAAGGAAATGAAAGAACAAACTCCTGCAAGTTGTCCTTTAGCCTTCAAATATGTGTCATGGCATGTTCTTTCTTCATAACATACATACACAGAAAGAAATTTAAAATTAAAAAAAGAACCCAAAGACCAATTCAAGCTTCCATAGCTTGAGGCACTGGATTTCTAATTCTATGAAGACACAACAAATAAACATGTTTTAAATGAACTATGATTTGGAAAGAGTAAAGTTTTATGATATGGGATTCTCTTCTGTATACTGAGAATATGTTTTATTACCACTGGTTAATAAAGAAGCTGCTTTAGCCTATAGCAGGTTGGAAGAGAGATATATAGAGAGTGCTCAAAGAGACACCATGTAGCTGCTGAAGGAGACAGATTTCCCAAAACCTTACCAGTAAACCACAAGCCATGTGGGGGAAATACAAAATAATAGGAATGCTTTAATTTAAGATGTAAGAGTTAGTTAATAAGAATCCTAAGCTATTGGCCAAGCAGTGCTGTAATTAATATAGTTTCTGTGTGATTGATTATTCGGTTCTGGGCAGCTGGGAAACAAGCAGTCTCTGCCTACAGTTTTATTCTTTCATTATATGTGTATACATCTGTGTGTAGGTATGTGAACACAAGCATACACGTGCCTGCAGAGTCCAGAGGAGGGTCTCAGATTCCATGGCCCTGGACTTTCAGACCATTGTGAGATTCCTGACTTTGATGATGGGAACCAAACTCTGGAACTCTAAAGGGAGCAGCAAGCACTCTTAACTACCGAGCCACCTCTCCAGCTTCTGAAGCAGTAATTTAAATCGATGATTTTGTTTTTTTTTTGGAGACAGGGTTTCTTTGTGTAGCCTTATCTGTGCTGTAACTCTCTGTAGACCAGGCTGGGTTTGAACTCTTAGAGATCTGCCTGCCTCTGCCTCCCGAAGGCTGGGATTAAAGCCGTGCACCACCACTGCACGACATCTATGTTTTTGTTTATCAGTAATGAGTAACCTCTAAAGGTTTCCAGAAACAAAGGGACAATGTGTGTGATTTTTGCCTCAGGATAGGCAATCTATTGAATTGGATGTGCACAGAAGTCTGTTTGTTTCCAGGTGAGAAGATTGTCTTGTTACTGTGCTCAGCTTCTACAGTTGATTTCTATTTTGCTTACTTCCCATTGGCTGTGCTCACTGTAGTTGACGCTAACAAAAGGGAGTTTTTGTTTTTCCTTACTTACTTTTTGGCAACTTTCAATGAACTCATCTATGGTAACAACACCATCTTTATTTTTGTCCATCTTCTGTGGAGAAAGAAAAGAACAAAACATTGTATTGGATGGCCTTTTGATATTCTCCCCATACCCAATTGACTGACACAGATAAGAATGTAGGACACTGTGTTATGTGGGACAATTCCATGCTAGGAGGAGCTAGTGACTTCCTACAATGGCGGGGTCAAATCATCATAGGTTGTATCCTTTTCCACACAATGTGAAGCATGAATCATCTAAACTGATTTCTAAATAAGACAGAGTTCATACAGTTTGTGGAAATGTAGAGTCTTGATATTTCCTTCTATAAAATGGGAGAGTAGTACTGAGAATTTATTTTTAAGGTTATTGTGGGAACTGCATGACAACAGTTATGAAACAGGAGAATGACTTAGTCAGGATAAAGTGACTCTTCTGGAGTTACAATTTTCTTTAACAATGAATTCAAAAGCCCAAAATAGGAAATTAAAATACTATGTGTCCTATTGTTCTGTCCCTGTGAATAAACATTTTCCTTTCCATTTTGTCTCTTTGAATCAACATTCTTCTTCTTTTTTTTTTCTCTTCAAGGTGCTTTGGAAATATCTAGAAATCTGTTCATAGCTGTCTTCCCTCCCACCTTCCCTCGCTCTCATGTCCCCACCTGGAAAAATGTCTCCACATGCTGTCGGGGAGCGTCTTCCTTGAGGACAGGATATGTGCATTTCCCCATCATGTCATATATTGCTTTCATTATGTCCAGCATTTCCTGAAATGGAAAGGTACTCGTGTGAGGCTGCACACCAAGTGAAGAAGTGCATCCAGATGCATTAGGAGATTGTGTTCTGTTCACTTGTTTCTTAAATTCTTTCTGAGGTGCCTTTTAGTTTGCCAGAAGCCAACAGCCCCAAAGCAGTGGAATCCGAATGTAACAATCGACTGTGATATTTCAGTTTTGCAATTAAGTAGATTCCCATGTATCTCACTTGGTGGGGAAAGGAATAGTCTGATTTAATGTTTTCAAAAAATACATAGACTTTGTTTTACTGGACTATTACACATTTATTGATTTCTACTTATTAGAAATATTTTGCATTTAAAACTAAAACTAAGTACTAATTATGAGTAATTAGTAAAGTCCCTGGAGACTTTTTTATTTTATCACTTTTTCCTAATTTTGATTTAACTGAAGAAATCACACAAATTCAAATATTTTAACTAGGAAGCACCTTAACATTTCATTAGCTTTTAAAGTAAAATCTATTTTTTGCCATGTCATTTTAATCTTTTAAGATAAAAATAATATCTAGTTTCTTAAATATTTAGATTTATTATCTGACATGAAACCCATCTTAGATTCAGCAGATGATACAGTTCTATTCATACTTTCGAGAGTATGTATTGCATGATAAAGCAGTTTGCAAAAAATAAATGAAACTTTATAAGGTGTTTCTATCATAGATAAATAGTAAGATACAAGTAAACTATGTGCAAGGTTGATGAGCTATATTAAATCTAGAAAGGGATAGAACGTTAGCACTGTGTTCAGTTCTCAGCATTGCAGCAAACAAAAGAATGGTTCAAATAGGAAGAGCTAAAATTCTTCATGTCCTCTAGGTTCCCTAATGTTCTTGAGGTACCTAGGCAGTGGATATTCATGCTATGCTAAATCTGGAAGAAGTGCATCTACTCATGAAGTCTTAAATTTAGCACTCTTTGTTGATACCTAATCTTTCTCCATGTATCCTTGGTGACTAACCATGCAGTGGTGCCCTGTCACATGGAGTCTGTGTCCCCTAAAGCATGTTCATGTCGCTGGTCCTGAGTACCTTATCTCAAATGGGACTGTTTGTTCAAGCCTTCACTCTGGGGAAGATAGCAATGTAGAGAGAAATATAGGCCTTGTGACCCTTAAATATGCCCAGGCTTCCAGCAGAATTTTCTTTCAATCTTATTAGCATCCTACACAAAGGGTGACTACCTTCCCTCATCCCTTATCTTCTGTTGTTTTAAATCAGCAAACCATTGTAATTTGTGAATACCACATTATTAACATACCTCCAGTTCTTTTTGTTGAGCACAACGTTGTCCTGATTCACCCCCAAGCAAGGGAAATACCTGACAGCCATTGGGTGCTATAGCTTTGGTAGCTGTTGATTTTCTGGAACCCTTGGCCCCCAAACTGTTGTCTACCTGATATGAGAAGGCCTCCGCCACTCTCAAGGATCCTGACTTTGCCCCATATTATCAGCAGAAAAAAGGGCATATAATATTGATATATTTCATGTTTTCTTTGGAGGTTTACTTCGAGTGAGTTTATCTATTACATTTTTATTAGAATATATCCCATTTCTACCAACATATCACAAAATAGTTTTGATTTCGTAAAACATGACTTTTAAAGTAATCGTTGAAATTGTCTAATACTCTGAAGTTAATCAAAACTATCTCAGAGGATACTTAAATTGGTGTGTCATCTCTTACTTCTTTAGTGATGTAGCCGTCTTTGTTTATATCATACAGATTAAATGCCCAGTTGAGTTTTTCTTGTACTGTTCCCCGAAGCAAAATGGAAAGACCTTTGATGAAATCCTAAAATGAAATTAAAATAGAATTTAGAATATAGTAAAATTCCCTCTTAAATGATCATAGCAAAATTAACAACCCTCTGGATTTTGAACATGTTTCCAGTGTATTTTTAGTCATTTCCTCCGAGTTCTTTGTAAGCATGAACTGTACCGTACCCTTTAACAGTTTCATCTAATTAGCTGCTGAGTTAAATTAACCATGGCACTGGAAATTATACCTTTATACGTGAGTACCTAGACAGCAGAGCATGCACACACACATACACACACACACACACACACACACACACACACACACATTCTTTAAAAGAAGAAATAATATTCATGAGTAAGAAATGCAGGTTTTCCATAAGAAACAAATAATCTGTACTCTTTAAGTAGAAGTCAAGTTATAATTGGTATTTGGAAAGTTGTGGAAAAAAAAAACTGGAGCCACAGTGAGTGGATTCAAACTAGCATCCTTTATCTCTAATTTCATATTCATAAAAATGAGGACAATATCTCCCTCATAAAAATTTTACAATGATTGAAATGGTTAATATACCTATAACAGTCCTTATAGAGGGCATTGGCCATGAAGCTGTTTTTACTCTGAAATTTTCAGCTAAAGTTTAAATGGATTTGTTTACAGGGAAAGGGACCCAGGTTAACCTGAGAAAATTCTCGTGTATTTGTTGTTATATGAAGTAAATATTACAATGTAATAAACTCTTGGAGTGACAGTCTCCTGTTAGAAATGAAAAAGTGCGGGGAAATCCAGAGGTTACCCTTTGGGTGAACTTGAATTCTCTCTCCTATTCTGTATCCCATTATTTTACAGCTGTTTTCCTGTGCCAGTTTTTACATAGTGTTTTTCTTTCTTTGGTAGTACCTTTAGAGCAGTTAGCAAACATACAGCTCACAAGTTAAAATTTATGTAAGAAAGCTGGCGGAAAGTTCTCCCCTTCCCAAACCGAAATTAGTCATTTCTTTTTCAACAAATTTTTGTGACTATGTATATTTATTTATATGCATTCTTCTTTTCTTTAAATAAATGGTAGCTCAATATGCCATTCTGTACTTTATTTTGTTTCCACTTGTCCACAATGAAATATTGAAAGAGAGTCCTTTTAACACAATGGGAACTCTTGTTGCTTCCCTTCTTAATAAAGGGGGTATTCCATTTGGATATATATATATATATATTTACTATATATATGTTTTTTCACTATATATATTTGAGACAGGGTTTCTCTGTAGCTTTGGAGCCTGTCCCGGAACTAGCTCTTATAGACCAGGCTGGCCTCGAACTCACAGAGATCCGCCCGCCTCTGCCTCCAGAGTGCTGGGATTAAAGGCATGCACTACCACCGACCAGCTTTGGATATGTTTCTATTAGTGTTTCATGCACCAAAAGAGAAACCCAATATCATTCCTGTCTCTAGTGATAGAACATGGCCTGTCACCTCTGGCCAAGACCATCAGACTTGAGGCTGACATTATTACTGAACCTAGTCCAAGTCTAAGTGATTCTGAGGGTCTTGGACTCTTCTAAGGAAAGTTAACCAGGTTAAAGGTGCTCTTCCCTGTATGACAGGAAGTTAATCACAAAGTTCAAGGGCTGTTGGTAGCATCTTGCTGTCCAACTGGGCCACCCTCAGTGTGCAGATAGAGCCATTTCTGGCCTTTTCATTCCTATGAGCCAATAAAGGCCACACTGTTGTTTTCCGTTATTCTATGATTTCTAGTCTTATTAGGGAACGCACTCCTTTTATGCATACATTCATTGTAAGTTCTAAGTATCTTGAACAGGCTTATACTAAACAGTGGCTATGACCCAAGGTTCCTGCCCTAACTCTGTCACAGGGAAGGGGAGAACAAAACAGCCCAGGAGTAAAACTATCTTTTTATTATAAAATAGCTAGAGATAAACCATTCCCAACAGAACTACTGCTTTCTATACTGTGTTATGAAAATGCCTAAGGGGGAAGAAGAAACCACAGCTGACTCCCTCAATTTCCCCAGTCAGTTTCTGCTGGATGTGTGTAAATGTCTCTAATTCTCAATTTGATGATCCTACTTTCCTGGAGTTACTCGTCCTTCTTACACTTGAACACCTTGCCCAAGGGGACACTGTTCTGCCCAGGGTTCTCTATCTGGAAATGCAGTCGTTAAGAAACTTCCTAAGCTGATTTCTGCTAGAGGCTTTTAGAGCCCAATTTGATAATATTTTGGTATTCTCTCTCTCTAGCCTCATATTTGGCTTACTATATTCTTGATAAACCCATCCATAATTAAAATATAACTACTGTAGACCCTTCTCTAGAAGACAGAGAGCAAGGGCTGACGTAAGAACCTAGTCCTGTTCAGCTGAGGTCTTTCTCTTCCACCTGACATCCCTTTACTCAGTCTCAGGGCAGCTGCTGACTATTTCCTGAGCTTTAGTCATTCTTTCTTCTGTCAGCCAAAGATGACCCTGACTGAGAATAACCCATCTGGAGGCAGATGCAACAAAGTCCAAATAGGAAAGAGTAAATGACTCGCTAAAGGTTACAGAAGTGACAAACTAGGCACAGGAAATCATTAAGACACCCGTGTGTGCTGTAACTTGTTTTCTTCATCTTGGACTTCCTGTCATTGCTCAGAGCCAGGGTGGCCATGCTGCTGGGCAGCGTGTTCAGGTGTTGAGTCTGCACAAATTCCAGGCTGCCGCACACCACCCTGCCTACCCAACCGGGCAACGTGTTCCACCATTGACCTTACCCTTCTCTCACGCTTATCAGTGCCATCTCTAGTTCCACTTCTCTCCGCGGAGCATGCCCCGCTCTGTTGCTCCATCTTTTCCACCTCTCCACTGCCTATTCATTTGATGTAATGCCATTGGAAACTACAGTGTATAATATACTGTATAATATGCAGTACAGTTTTTGCCCGAATAGCTTTACTTGCATATATTCCTTTCAACCAATCATTGGCCTGGTTCAAGGTTTGAAGCACTGTAAATACTGGATCACTGCTGAGATCCATCTCATATATCCTCCTCTTGTCCAGAGCTAGGTAAGGAGTTGGGGCAGGTTCCATGAGAGCTCCAGGCTGCCACACATCTCTGCCTCTGTGCTTGTAGCCTGCGGGCAGTACCTCTGCCCACGCTCTCAGTTTCCCAGCAGGGCAAGCCGGGTGGGCGACAGCCACAGCAGCTTCATTTTGGGGCTGGCCCTATTCGCAATGACAGCTGTTTCTGCAGGCCAAGATCCTTTGTGTACTCCGGTAGCTCATGGATGGAGTCAATATTGAGTTGAACCTACTCAATGCGCTGGATCTGAGACTGAGTGGTAGCAGAGTTAGTCAACCTGTTTGGGCCTTCCAGGCATCATCTGCCTGCGTGGGCCTTCCAGGTGCAGTCATATCGTTTTAAATAGTTAGTGCCCTGGAGAGTGATTGTAATGATACTAAATTAAAATATAAGTTCCTTGATTTAACCTCTCTGGTGGCCTTTAAGGATTTGATAAATGTTAAGCAATATTCATAAATATGTATACAATAAATACAATTACAAACATAATCCCTAATATAAAGAAAGCTGTACTGAAAAATCCTGTAAGCACACATAAGTCTAACATCTACTAATATTATTTCCATTCTGTATTTTCTCACATATATCTGAGCATACATTTTTAATAAAAGCTATACATATGATCTTTTTTTTTTTTTTGAGACAGGGTTTCTCTTTAGCTTTGGTGCCTGTCCTGGAACTAGCTCTTGTAGACCAGGCTGGCCTTGAATTCCCAGAGATCCGCCTGCCTCTGCCTTCCGAGTGCTGGGATTAAAGGCATGCGCCACCACCGCCCAGCCCATACATATGATCTTAAATATGTTGTAGATATTGGATATATTTTATTCTATATGCATATGTTACAGGATTACATATGCATGTTGCACATTATATCATTGTTGCCCTTAAACCAGCATTTTAGTATTGACTAACATCACATATTATTTGGTATTTTTATTTACTATTACAAATATTTTGTCACATCACTGAAAATCTTCTGTGACCTCTTTGAAGTAATTGTATGGTTGACTTATAAAAATGTATCATGTTTACAAAACAGGAATAATTTTATGCTTTGATATAATAGTTTAATCAATGACTTCTGAACATTTTGAACCACAATAAGAATCACACTGTTTTTTTTTTAATTTTTAAGATTTCTTTTTTACTCTGTGATGTGGAGTTTTGCCTGCATGAATGTCTGGGCCTTTATAGGCTGGAAGTTGGAACTGGATCCCCTGGAACTGGAGCTACAGACAGTTGTGAGTTGCCATGTGGATGTTGAGAATTGAACCCCTTGTCCTGTAGAAGAGCAACCCATGCTCTTAAATGCAGAATCATTGCTCCAGCCCCCAAGAATCATATTTTAAATGGCAATCCACCACCACCCAGAGAGATACAAACACACATTAATGGAAATGTAATTTTATGCAACCATGGACCTGAACTTGAAGTTATCATGATGATAGCCTTCATTTTTCTCTCACTATTTTTCTAAAATGTTATGGTCACTGAACTCTAATTTCTGTACCTCCATGGCTTCATTTGAAGCTTGCATGCTGCGAAGTGATATGGATATAAAACAACTCATTTCGTTACTTCCTATTGTTGAATATGTAAATTAATTAAAATGTTTCTTTTTAGAAATGATTCTGCAGCAAACTTTTTTCTCTTTTTCTCCAAATTTTGTCTCACTTTCCTAAGGAAGAAGAATTAGTAAGTGGCCCTAAGACACAGAAATTTAATGTAATCATGATGAGACATTGTTACTTTGAGGACTGTCTGCCTCAGCAGTCCCTTGTGTTAGAAAATGCCAGCTGCTCATGTCACCCGAGGAATGCACACTGTACTGTTGTATTCGCTTTGTAGATGGGTGCTCAGGGCTATGACAAAAAGCACTGAGCTTGGAACAGCAGTGTTGGAAGCAGAAACAGACTTCTGGTTCGAATTCCAGGCTTCCCTTTTAGTTTGGACTGAAGTCAAGGCCTGTGGTCATGTAGAATATCAAGCTACCAATGTAAGCCTCACAGTCATTGCTGGCTTTTTAGGAAAGACTTGTGGGGTGATGTGAAGGGGGAGCTCCAGTCCACTTCATTCTCTGACGGGTGGCATTGCAGAACAGTTAGAGGTGTCAGTGTTTTTTTGAGACAGGGTTCCTCTGTGTAGTACTGGCTGCCTTGGAATTCACCTGGTAGACCAATCTGGACTCAAACTCATAGAGATCCACCTGTCTCTGTCTCCCAAGGGCTAAGATTAAAGGCACGCACCACCATTGCCTGGCAGGAATTCATAATTGTTTACACCAGTGAATAAATATATTAGAAAAAGAGCCTCTGAAAAGTCAGCAGAACCAGTTTATGTATTTATGTGCAGATATAAATGCTATTGGATGGTAGGAGTGGCTTAAAGACGCTGTCTAATAAGTGTATGTCCAGGGTTATAACCTCAGCTGAGAGCCACAGATACTGACTTCAGACTCTGGAGACTGAACAGATTGGAACCCTGACCTTACTAGCCCTGAAAATTTTCCATGAGACATAATTTTCTGTCCTCATTAGATGAATATTTTAGTGTCAACAGCTTTAAATAGAGGTAAGTTAAAGTGACAATCGAGCCAACAGAAACATTTCTTCCTGACTATACCACAACAGTATGAGTATCAGGATAAGTGGGGTCACACAGGCTTTTAATGCGAGATATAAAATAAATATTAAAGTAATATAAATAAGTGTTGCATTTATTTATTTCTGCCTGGAGATGGAAGGACAGATTGTCCATGTAGAATTCCAAATAACTAAGTTATCTCTTTTGCTTCCCTTCATGCACAATGATTTCTTTCTAATGAGCATTGTTTTGCAATCGGGGAGACACTGTTCTACACAACTTAACAAATACTGTTTTAGGCGGTCGGTCAGACAAGGTCAGCATCTACTGTTATGAATCATTTGGACAGTCTGAAATCACTCTACATGATAAAATAGCCCTCTCCCTCTGCACTCCTCATTTCCCAAACCAATAACCCCAATGTAATCAAGAGAGAGAACCACCATAGAAATCTGAACTGAAGGCATTTTACCAAATGCCTGAGCAATACCTCCTCCAAATTTTCAAGATAGTTACAAACAAGGCAAGCCTAAGATGCTGTCTGCAAGAGTCTACGGTGACATTATGTCTAAATCAAATGTGGCCAGGGCTAAATGAAATGTAATCCTAAATGGGGTACTTGGGTCAGAAAAAGGACATCCAGGAAAATCCAAAGAAATCTGAATATAGCATGGAGGAATTTAGTTAATAATAATGTGTTCATATTCCTTAACTGGACCAAGAATGTTCTATTAACCTATGATATAAAAAAAGAGGTACTGCATGTCATATGGGATTTCTGTGCTATCTGCATTTGTATGTAAGTGCAAAACATGGATAATATTAAGCAGTTATTATAAAATGAGTTATAAAAAAGAGATTGGTTATCAGACCATGGGAACAGTTACAGATATTTATTATATGTATACTTTTCTTGATCTGTTATACTAATTGGTTCCAAAATTTTAGGGAATATGAAAGCCTTGGCCATAAAGAGAGTCACAGGATATATAGTTGGAGGTTACGGAAAGTGGAGGGGAAAGCATCTGGGCCATAAAGTGCTGGAACTCTGACGTTAAGAAACGAGGAAGCTGGAGTGATGAGGTGACAAGAAAAGTTAGACTGTATGTAGCAGGACCTCAGTTCTGGGGAATCCACAGAATGTTTGCCCAGGTGAGGAACCCTCACACTGAAAACAGGTGGGCTCTACAGAAATTAGTCCCAAATGTGGGGGATGCAGCTTTCACCAAGACAAACATTTCTTCCTATTTTCTTCACTTCTGCCTCTACTGAAGGGTATTTGCCACATAGTGTGCTTGATGGATATTTGTTAAATGAATGAATGAAGTTGAACGATTTCTAGAGATGCCTTCAGAGAGACCAGAGGCCCCTGAAATGACCAGAAAACAATGATAGAATTCTGTACACGGAAGAACCCCCCCTCTCTCCCTCTGTCTCTCTCTCTGTCTCTCTGTCTCTGTCTCTCTCTCTCTCTGTAAATGAAAGCCAAAGATGAAAAAATTGATAAAATGGATAAAATGGAATTTTATAGCAATTGAAAACATTGCCTAATAACGCCCTCCTGACATTTCAAAGAAAAAAGCTATGCCATTTAATAAAGTGGCAGATCTATAATGTTTTCTATAAACTTAACAGATAGTTGTATGAAAATATTATTTTGTCAGCACTGAATAACAGAGCTATGAGTTTGAGGTAATGCCTCCACTGCCTAACTCCAGGGGGTGCCGCTCATATCACATTCCGCCTGAATTGAGCTGTCTACAAACACCATTTTCTTTCAGCTCCAACTCATCAAATACGTGTAGTAGCAATTGTACCTATTTCAGAATTATTATGACAAAACAAACACTTAAACTCAATTTCAATAACATGAACAATCTGGGAAATTCTCAGCAATATGAATTATCTCAAGGTGATAATGGTAGAACTGGTGATTTGGTAGAATGGACTGCAGCAGGCTGCCTGAATTGCAAAATAGCAAAAAAATTATTTGGTATGTTATAGGAAAGTATGCCAACTGCTGTTTAAGACCTCAGGTTTTAGAGGCTTTGCTCGAGATGAGTAGGATTCACCCACTTGTCTAAATGACCGAAAAAAGCCAGTCTTTCATATAATTCAGTTTGTTGTCTCTAACACATAGCGAAGAGTCTAATCTTTCATTTTTTACTCTAGTTATTTAAAAATTATGAACTTAAAAATACGTTTTGCGAGTGTGGAAGAGACCCTGAAAGTTAGTGCTAAAATCTTTTTTGGTGAATCGTTGTGCCAAAGCACTAAATTAAATTAACATGCCTATCTATCTGTCTGTCTGTCTGTCAGTCTGCATATCTATCTAATCTATCTATCTATCTACCTATCTATCTATCTATCTGTCTGTCTGTCTGTCTATCTATCTTCTATCTATATGTCTATCTTCTATCTATATGTTTTTGTCTGTCATCTTTTTTCTGTCTTCTATCTCTATATCTATCTCTATATATCAATCTATCTTTCTATCTATATCTCATCTATCATCTAAAAATCTCTCATCTATCATTTATGGATTTATCTATCTTATTATCTATCTATCTATCTATCTATCTATCTATCTATCTATCTATCTATCATCTACCTATCATTTATCTATTTCTTATATATTCTCTATCTATCATCTAGCTACCTATCTACATATTATCACCATTTATTACCTTAATCAAAGGACACTAAAAGCTTCATATGTGACTGCAAAAATAAGAGATAATTTATAACTTATACACCATGAAATAATGTGAAGGTGACTCGGGTTCGTCAAGGATCCAAGTCCCTTCTATTATGCTGAAAGGTCTTCTGAGACACTTGACCTTGCAATTTCCACAGAGGAGATTGGATAGAAAACTATTCCCACCACTCTCGGTCCACAAAACCTCAGTTAACCCTCCCTCAGTGCAGGAGAGGCTGGGAAAGGCCTAAACATATGCTCAGTGAGTACACTGATAGATGGCCAATAGCGGCTCTGGTTCTCACCATATTTTGTTGAACAGATGTAACACATTTGATTATAGTTTACTGTAGACTTTGTTGGAGACATTGATATTATGCATGTGCTGTAATGTATATGAATTATCTCTCTGTTATCTATTCATTTATGTTGTTACAATTCTAAAGTATGAAGTCTCTTTAAAGACAAAATTCAGCCAGCTGTGGGGATTTCAGGTGTGAGACGTATATGAAATTGGAGAATTATATGTGTGCCAACCACGGCTTGAGGCCAGGCAGCCTAAATTTGAATCTTGAGAGTTATACATTCTGTGTAACTAGGGCAGAATATTTTACTTTGTGACCCCCTTTTCTCATTTGCTAAGAGGAGATAACCATAGTACCTAGAAGGGCTACAGAAATTAATATTATGTAACTAAATCAATATAATGCCTAAAATAATAACAGCTATATAAGCATGATTTTTATCATTGAGCAGCTATTATGCTAACAATTAAGCACTTAATACAGTGAATGCCAATTCTGAGATAAAAATTTGTCATAATTTCACATGATTTAGCTAGTCATCTAGTCTTTTCATGAATATGTTTACTCTAGATTACAGTGTGATCTGTTGTAATGTGATGATAAATTCCAGAATTAATTACCTTTTTAAGAAATTTCCTGAAGTAATAAATGTTATTGTTAAAATCTAACAAATATTGAGCTTTTTTTTTGGTGCCAGACTCAATAGTCAAACCTACCACTCCCATTTGTATTCTGATCTGTGAATTTGCCTCACTGCTGGTATTGTAGTGATATAAATATTAAGACCTAGAGGGTTTAAGTACTAAATAGAGGCTCCCATGTTGTGAGGAGTGGAGTGGCGGTGGGCTATGAGCGGCGGGCTGTGTTCCGCCACCCAGCTGCCCACATGGCTAGCTTTACCTGAAATAATTACACGGAAACCGTATTTTTTTAAACACTGCCTGGCCCATTAGTTCCAGCCTCTTATTGGCTAGCTCTTACATATTGACCTAACCCATTTCTAATAATCTGTGTAGCCCCACAAAGTGGCTTACCAGGGAAGATCTTAACTTGCGTCTGTGTCGGGTGGGAGAATCATGGCAACTCCCTGACTCAGCTTCTTTCTCCCAGGATTCTGTTCTGTTTACTCCGCCTATCTAAATTCTACCCTATCAGAGGGCCAAGCAGTTTCTTTATTACTTACCAATGAAACAACAGATAGAAAGATGACCCTCCTCCATTACTCCCACATCCACTTGGTAGCAAGAAGGAAGCTGAATCTAGTCATAATCGGAAATAGGTCCCCCCTGACTTGTTATTTCTGTCCTTTACCATTAAGCAAATACTAGAAATCTTCCACTTTTCTTTATCTCAAAATCAGAATGGTCTGTGTTATTTGTCCCAGGATGCTGTTGGTTGTTGCTATTAAAAATGTATTCCCTCTCAAACCATTTCTATCTTCTAGATACCTTCCAGGTAGCTAATTAATTTAGAAATATGACTGCAGTAGCCCAGTTTAAATATTGAATTTCATTCAGTATTTATTCACATTTATGAATTTAGTAGTTTATACTAAAAGTAAAAGCATTCTACCAATATGAATATCACACACAACTGTCATGGCTAACCTCCCAAATCCAAATAAGCCCTAATCTTAATTACTAGAATTTTACACAATAAAAGCATTGCTATACATTATCCCACATGATTGACAATAGGTAATGCACATGCAAAACTGAACACAAAGTTCTGTGAGACATCAATAGCAGGATATCATGTTTCTGATAGACAAACTCTTCCAAGTAATGGAATCAGTAGTAGTTTTCGCCTCTGCCATTCTCTGTAATTAACTATGATTTTTTTTTAGTACTTGAACTAGACTATTGACATTAAAACCAATGTTATACTGCAGTTATGCTGGTATTAGCCTTATATAATAAGTACTGATAGGATATTCTCCTTAGGAGGACTTAAAATACTAGAAGTATGCATTTCAGGAGATCTTGAGCACCTTTGCAGTGTTACCTTTGGCCCAGTAACTGCCGTTTCTCCTTTCAGGTTAATCCTGCTCACCCAGACTTGACTTCTTGGCTCACACTTCCTCAATCACTACCACCTTCTGCTTTTCCCTTCATAGGATATTTCTTAAGTTTTGTTAAGATGATGTTTGAGATTCCTGTTGCAGAATTTTCAAACCAATGGCCTGAGGTCTTCCTGAGGACAGAGTATACATGATAAGGTATTTTGTTACCTCTGGAAATTCTACCCTAGGACCACTGATTGATAATTTACAAAGATCTACCTTTCTTCCTTCAGCCTCCCTTCCTGTAGCCTTGTGTTCAGAGTGTTGTCCAAGTTTAAACTCTTTTCTCTCTTAAACTTGTCAGATGGTTACAATTCTATTATGCTCATGATTAATAATTTTGAATTCATCTCTCTCCTGATCTCAAAGGCTTGTATTGCAGTTCAGTTTTTCATCAGGTTCTGTCAGGACTTTTAGAATAAATAGCTTCTAATTGCTCTCCAAGTTCCAGGAACATAGCTCACAGACAGGAACAACCCTGATGAAACCTTCTCAGCCATCCTTTTCTTCTCAAAGACAGTCTTCAGCCTCCTTCATTGGCAGCCTGCCTTAGAGGCAGTCTCTGCTTCCTTTCCCAACCCTCTCATATATTTTTCTTCTGTCTTCCAGAAGATTTACAGATGTTTTATCTTTATTCTCAGTATGATATATTCCACCCAGGGTCTCCCTCATGCTTCCCATATCAAGCCTGTATTCCCTGATCAGCTTCTGCTAGTTTCTCAAAACATAATACATGAAAAAGAAACAGACAGTCTTTGCTCTTGCAGTCAGTTCTGCCATAGGTTCATTTTTTTTTTTTAGCTAGTCTCATTTGACCACCTCATTTACTTTGTCAGGATCCTAATTAGAATTTTTTTTTCATGTGTGTCAGCGTCATCCTCCTCCACCCTTTCAAAATAGAAAATATACCCCCTAAATAATATATCTCCTAAATACTTTAATGCAATTCTTTAGTATCTGTTTGTCCGTCTGTTTGTTCGTCTGTCTATCTATCATCTCCCGGACACTGAAATTACAAAGTAAAATAATAGATACTTCATCTTGTGGGTCTGGGTTACCTCACTCAATATGATATTTTCTAGCTCCATCCATTTGCCTGTAAATTTCAAGATGTCATTGTTTTTTTTTTCTGCTGTGTAGTACTCCATTGTGTAAATGTACCACATTTTCCTTGTCCATTCTTTGGTCAAGGAACATTTAGGTTGTTTCCAGATTCTGGCTATGACAAACAATGCTGATATGAACATAGTTGAGCATATATTCTTGTTGGTACGATTGAGCATCCACTCATAGGTTGTTTTTAAACATAAAGCAAAGAAAATTAGCCTACAACTCACAATTCCAGAGAACCTAGACCACAATGAGGACCCTATGAGATACATACATGGATCTAAACTACATGGGAAGTATAAAAAGACAAGATCTGAGTAAATTGGGAGCATGGGGATCATGGGAGAGGGTTGAAGGAGAGGTGAGAGGAAGGGCAGAGAAAAGTGTATAGCTCAAACAATTATGAATTCTGCTAATCAGGTTGAAATACTGTTTTAATTAATATTCTAATTCGATATTAAAAGTCCAATTTTAGATAGTAGCTATTCAGAATACAAGATTATAAGAACAGCCTCTCATAAACCCCACCACTGACACCAATGGCCCAGGTTTGTCTCTCTGCTAAAGCGCTGCAGGGCGATTGTAATTACACTAGATGGATGCATAGACGGTTCACTAGGTATCATGCATTCCTCGAATATAAAGGCATTTTAGGTACAATGAATTATTTAGACAGTGAGAATATTCAGAACTAAGAAGCATTTCTAATGCCCTTCATAACGGCCCTTAAATATCTGTACATGATGACAGCAGATGATATTGCTAAATACTTGTTCCATTACATTTAAAATTTCCCTTGGGAGAGCAATTGTTTCCTACAATAAAACAATCACCGAAATTCAACATTAAAGAACCATAGAGGTCTCTTAGAAGGCAAAATCTTCCCAAATGGTAGAGATTATTTTTCATGCTTTATAACAGTGTCAGGACATAGTGACACACTTGTCTTTTAAAATTGTAAATAGATGTATCTGTATTATTAGTCTATGTTGCCAACACAGTATTTTTAGACAAGATACAGTGAAAATTGTATTATTTTAAAATATATTTTTGAAGATATACCCAAAGGTATTTTTGTGTCAGTCTACTGAATATGTTCTTTTGCCTCTTTTCTAGATAATATGTCCCATATAGTGGAGTCTATTGATGCCAATAAAACTTTTGTCCCCTTCTGTGAAAAGTCACTCTTAATACTCATACTGAGCTCAAGCTGGTACAGTCACTCTTGACCATTATATTTTGGTCCAGAACCCTGAATCCTCTCTGGTCATTTCCAAGTCTTCATTTTTTCATTCCTGTTTAAAGCTGGAGATGGATATGGAACACACACTTGCTCTGATTTCTCTTGCCTTCTAATCCTCATGCTGGGGGCAGAAAACTGATGACTTCCAGTGAGTTTCTGATTGAATTGTATGTGTCATGGCAACATACATGGACACACACACACACATACACCACAAAATAAAAGGAAAAATGAATATATAGAGACTTTTTTGAGAAAGAGGCTTATTTATAATCATGTGTTACATGAAAAAAATTATTATATCCTTCCATTGATTTTTAACATGCGTCTCTAAAATCTTGAGTAACTTACAGACTATTTGGTACATTATACTGAAAAGGAACTAGAATTCAATTTAATTTTCTACAATACCGCTAGATAAACTTCATTTAGTATCAGAAATGAACAACATTATTGGATGATTTATTCCCTCATATATTTGCATTATTGGCACTTAAAATAAATCTGAAAATAACTTAATCCATTATTAAGATACAGGGAAAAAGAAGACTTCTAATTTTCCTTAACCATTGAATAAACTAATAAAGAAACCCCAAAGTTTGGAAAACACAGAGAGAAGAGCAAAGCAGGGCAAGAACATTTTATTACATCCTATATGGACTTACGAATTTGGGACTATATTAAACTTTGAGTTTATGGTGGTGTAAAAAGAAAGCATGTTCAGCAGAATCTTTACTAAGAATTTTGAATTGTTTTTCTTTTTTTCTGAGAAGGCAATGCTGGGTGACACATCTAAGGCGGGAACCTGCTCAGTCACTAGGTTAGTTTACAAATACCTACAGGGATCATTAACACTGATCGTAACTGATTATTTGGAATTTATGATGTGACTAAGGAAGTTGTTCTCATTGTTGGGGGAGTTTGTACATGTTGGTGAAATCCTGTACTGCACAAATACTAAATATCAGTTATATGTAAATATTGGGAAATAGAAATTCCCTTACTAGCTATCAATTCTTCTCAACAATTATAAGTTAATTCTTTAAAATAATTATGCTATGTCCCTCTTTTAATTTTCTTATTGAAAATTTGTATGCAAAATATTCATCAAGTAACAATTATGTTGTAAAGTTGGGTTCTATCTTAGTTATGTATTTAAATGTGCATTTTATAATCTTTCCTGAGATGATTCGTGTTCAAAGACAATTTTTTTCAAAAGTGTCTCTTTTCTATTTCTTCAATAATAACTGAAAAAAGGTTGGTTCATAACTAGGATTAATTTCATTATAGTGAAGAAAATGGAAGAGATAAAGCATTTTAGGTAAAACAATAAAATCCTAGCTTGCTTATTCAAAAAAAAGGTACTTCATCTTCCCAGAGACAAAATACAATCATTCAGAATTTAAGCAAGCCTGTGAACAAAATATTTTTCTCCCAAGTTTCTTACCAAATATAAAAGTCACAGATAGCTATTCCAAGTGCATATTCCATTTATAGCATCCACATTTAAATGTATTCTTACCTGCGACCTGCTCAGTCTCAGATGAATCCCATAAAAGACATTTTCTCTAATCATAGTTAATGTCTGTTTCTCTGTCTATGAATCTATGTACATCTATCATATTTCCTCTTTCTCTCCCTCCCCCTCTCTGTATGAGAGAGAACACAATTTTATTAAGGTTATTATATTCCAAATTTCATGAAGAACACTATATGCTTTTGCTGTAGGTCACTTGAAATTTTTATTTTTATTGCAAGCTTCTAGGACTGGTGAAGGCAGAATTATTTTTGTATTACGTATCTTGCATTACTCTACATTTACTAGGCTCCTGCAGCAAAGATTAAGTATATTACCTCTATATTTCCAAGTACTGGCCCATAGTAAGTACCAGTAAATGCCAAATCAATCATTGGCCTTCTTGGATGTCCTCATGATGCTGTTGAGGAAAGCCATGCATGAACAGAAGGCACATCTTTGAAAGTAGACTAAATGTAGGTTGTAATTTGTTCAACTTTGGAAAGATAAAAACAATTGCATTACAACATAATAAAGAGGAAGGAGGTGTTCTTGGACATTTCAAAAATTAGCAAATATCGAACCCCTAACTTTTCAACTACAAAGAACAAAATTCCTTTCAGAATGTCTTACATCAAATAGTAGAACAGGAGTCTAAAGCTTACCTCAAAACTCACAGCGCCATTGTGGTCCGTATCGAATGCATTGAACAGAAAATGTGCATATGTTGTGGAGTCTAAAACATTGAAAAAGAGACATCATTAAATTATTGTTTCGATAGCTCTTTTCTTTAACTTGTTTATTTGATCTCTGCTGCCCATCCTCTTTCTTTAGTGAATTGCAACTTGAGATTCATAGGAATGAGCTATATTCTGAGACCATCGGTGACAAATATTTTCTGTGAGCCTCTGGGTAGGATTAATCTCAAAATGAGATAGTGTGTGTTGATCCCAACTCTGAAATGAGTACTGGTTCCATAGGTGGATGCCAAAATTATGGACATTGTTTGCTGCTTGGCAACATTTTATCTCCATTAATAAAGAAGTAAGAAGCCAAATATAAGACACAGATGAAGTGATATCTTTAATACCTCTGTCATAATTAGTATTGCCATTGTTTTTATAGCTCAAATAAGTATTTTTAGACTTAAAGAGGTTGAGAAACTACCCCCAATGTCACATAGTTACTAAGAGATAGATATAAGACATAAAGTTGTTTTTTGTTTATTGAGAAAAGGAAAAAAAAAGTTTCCCCCTCCTCCCACCCTTCTCCTCCTCCCCCCACTCCTCTCCCCCTCCCTCTCCAGTCCAAAGAGCAGTCAGGGTTCCCTGCCCTGTGGAAAGTCCAAGGTCCTCCCCCCTCCGTCCAAAGGCATAAAGTTTTTGAGGTGATACCATAACCAATAAATTTTTCTTGTGGGTTTGGGACAGTGGTGACTTAAGAAACCTCTGGTGGATAATATTTAGAGAATTTGTGGAGCCTGAGATTCCTATTTAGATGCCATTGCATGCAATAGGGTTCCCCTTTTCTGTTTGTGTGCTGGGTAGAATTCATGTGCTAAGCAATATGGACAAACATGGATGACTCAGAAAGCCCATTTATCTGGATCCTTTCTAAAGTCACTGAAGGTCTCTAAAATCTAACTCTTCCCCTGTGTTCCTTTCTCACGTATCCTCCTTCCCTCTCTTTTGCTTTTCTTTTGTTTCAATAATCTCTGAACTTTCTTCAGTTTTCATTTAAAAAGTATTTGTCTTTGTTTTCTTTTCTTAATGCCCAGCTTTAGTCTTTACATGCTTTTGTGCTCAATTCTTGATAAAATTTACATGAGTGTGTTAAATGCTTCATCTCATGGGTTTTAGCCTTTAGACTTTACCCCACAAAAATGTAACCTTTCAGCCTTTTGCTTCTAGCCCTTTATCTTCTGCTTAAAAGTTCATTAATTTCTATTTTGTGACTTTTGCTTTTTATATTTACTGGGATTTACTATAACTTCTTTTCCTTTCTGACATTATGAATTCATTTTAAAAGGCTGCCAAGGCTCTAAATCAGAATAGCAGGGATGGGGAATTACTTTTCCAAATCAGAACAAGCAAAACTGCTCATCTTCTTTCAAAGTTTCTATGTTCTGTGAGAGGAAATCCAAATTTCTCTGTACACTTTACAGATTGTGAAATACATAACCAATATTTTTCCTCAATATTTCATCAAAGTCATTGGTCATTAGCATGAAGCTATGCATGTCAAAGCTGACTGCACATTTGGTTTCCCAGAAATGATAGTAACAGCTCCACTCATCTCTCATTGCTAAATATAATCTAAATACAATATAATGCATCATTGATTTAAACCATGTGAGTGGTTCGATCTCTCTCTCTCTCTCCCCTCTCCTCTCTTCTCCTCTCCTCTCATCCCCCCACCCCTGTGTGTGTGTGTGTGTGTGTGTGTGTGTGTGTGTGTGTGTGTGTGTGTGTTTAATGCCCGGATGTTTATGTTTAGGTGCATTTGAACATGCACGCATAAATGGACACAAAATGTCAGCGTTGGATATCTTCATAACTATAACTTTCTGCTTTAGTTTTTGAGACAGAGTCTCTCATATTTCTCACTGACCTTGGAACTCACCATTTCAGGCAGGCTAGTCGGCCATGAGCCTTTGGGAAGCATCTGTCTATACCCTGGCAGCACTAGGGTCACAGATGCACTTCACCACACCTGGCGTTTATGTGAGTGTAGGGAATCAAGCTGAGTTCTGCATACTTGGGAGATTAACTAAGACATCTTCTCAGTCCCATTAACTTTATTTTCAGTCAGTTAACCAGGCACCCAAGTTGAGTTCATGCAGTATGTACAACTGGCAATAATTAGAGTGATGCCAGTGTGGTATTGATAAGTTGTAGGAAAAAGGTAATTTGGATGTGGGATCAGGGATTTGGTTAAAATTGACTTAGTGCAACTGTTGGGAAATTTTATTATAGAGTAATGAAGACTTGGCAGCCTATTCAGGTTTGGAAAGTTGTTTTGTACTCAATAATAGTTTTGTATACTTCTTAAGCTCCTTACAGCCTCAAGGTGTTATGGGGTTTTAGGTAGTATGTTAAATTTATTTCCAGGGGAGAAAAAAAATGAGCTTTGCATGGTTTATAATCAGCTTAATTAAGTGAGTCTCTTGTCACCCTGTTTAGACAATCAAGGTAAATATCTTTTCCTTAGCTAGCAAAACTCACCATGAATAATGGCTCCTAACAAACAATGCTTGTGATTTTTAATTACAAAGTAAGATAATAGGTGTATAATAATTATTCTTCTCAAATGTTGTCTCATTAATTTCAAAGTTTTTTTTTTTGTGTGTGGTAATGGCACTCTCCCAGTTTATACTGATATAGTTTGGAGGACTTCTTGTTTCTCAGTACACCTTGGCAACTGTCTTGAAATTTACCAATCTTCTTCCCTAAGTTTATCATGCAGAGTGATTTGGCAAGATCAATGTTGTGGTCTTGAGCCAGTCAATGTTTCTGTGACTCATTCTCCTCTTCTTTGAATAACAGCAATACTAGCATGTACTTTGTAGAGTTATCATGAAGTTTAAATGAGGTATGGCATATACAAAGATTTTATAATATAAGGAGTCACAGGAACCTATTAGAAGATCAGTGAATATTAGTTATCATTGTTCTTCTAATGCTTGAGTTAGAACTCAAGTTAGAACTAATTTTTTGAACAAATCTCTTGAGCCATAATAATATCCCATGTTTTAGAAGTGAAATCAGTTTGGGGTTCTTTCTTCCCACCTAAACTCTGGATTCAAGAACAAAGTGTGGAAGTAGTCTAATGTATTTGAAGACACAGTCCATGACATTGCCATTCTAATAAGGTATATGTATATGTGTAAATAGTCCTCAGTGGTAGAAAATGTATTTAGCCTGTGATAGGCCTTGGATTCAAGCATCCTATCCCCTCAAAAATATCAGCAACAATAACAGACCAGTTCTCCATTCTCCCTAATACCTGCACTGAAAATTGGTATATAATAGTCTGGAATGAGAAATATGTTTACTATGTAGTAATTTGTACATTCTTTATAATTTAATTTAATCTTTACATTCAGAGAAGCCATATCTGTGCCTCAAGTGCTTTGTGTACGATGACTGCACAGTGGATATTTGTAGACATGTTCTTCTGACTTGAGATTACTTACTCATCTCTTCAATTAGATGCTAAGTGGGGATCTAGCATAGTCAAAGTATGTGCCATGTTCTGATAACACAAGCAAAAATAGTTTAGAAACCTTCATTTCCCCAAATATGTTGTAATAGTTAATGTGACAAGAATTACATACTCAATGCTTCTGCTCATAAAGAAATACCTGAACACACAGGCAACAGCACTAGCAAGCCTCTCCTTATTTTATTGCTGTATGTTAGACATGCTTTATCCCCCTGAAAGATGCTCTCTCTGATATGGCTGTGTTGACATCAAGCTATGTTTGTATGACCAAACAAGCTATGTTTAGTAAACTCTCACTAAGCTTTAGAAAATGTCAGAAAGTTGATACAATACACATTGGGCAGGGGCTTGTGTATCAAAGACAAAATATCTATGCAAGGCACAGTGAGATATGATGACTTATAGATACTCCTTTGTTATTTTTCATAATGGCAGAAACTTGTTGCTCTCAGACTATCAACCTGAATAAAATGTAACTCTGTGGGAGATGTAGACGACTACAATATGAATCTCCCTGCCATCTGAGATTATGTTCTTCCTAAGAACATTTTTCCTTTCCAGGCATCACTGTGAGATGAAATTTTCATGCAAAACATTAATTTTTAAATGGCAAGTCATCATTCTTAGAAATATCTCATTCTTTTCGATGATGTACCTTTAGATTTATGCATCCAATTAACATGAATAATCAAAGAATTTTGAAGAGCCATAAATTTATTATTCTGCTTCAAATCCCTTTGGATTTGTTAAAAGAATTACTTACCATGTAGATTTCTCTGTTTAGTAGATATTCTCTAATACAGAAATATTTTTGAATAGTTTGCATTTTTAATGTGGAGTGCTACCTAATCTGTACTGTATAATGATTTTGATTAAAAAATAAAGCAGTCTATTGTTTGAACCCTGTAAACTACATGCCCACTCCACCCCAAAATTCACCCAACCCCTGTAACCTCAGAGGAACTCTGAACTACAGGCTTCAACTGCACAGTGGACCAAGAGCTACAGCTGCAGACATAGGACCTCAACTACACACAATGGACCAAGACAGTGGGCCAAGAGGGACTTGAGTGGCTCTCTAAGACACAGAGAGCCACTGTAAGGACTTGACCAAGAGGCAAATTGCTGGCACCAACTGGAGGAAGAGATGAGTAGGTGCCAATGCAAACATTCATTCAACAACCTGAAAAGCAGAAAAATAACACCTAGCCCAGTGGCCACACCACAGAAAGACTTGTAACATGAGGGCCTGCTTGTTGGTGTTTCTGTAATGCCCAGTTCCCAGAGCCAGTAAGCCCCAAAGAAAATCACACAGAGAAGTCTACATAAGTTATAAACCGATTGGCCCATTAGCTCAGACTTCTTATTAACTCTTTTTTTCTTATTAACTCTTATAACTTATATTAACCCATTATTCTTATCTATGTTAGCCACATTGCTTGGTACCTTTTTTGGTGGGGCAGGTCACATCTTCCTTCTTCAGTGCCTGGACAGGACTGTGGAGAAATAGGCTTCCTCCTTCCCAGAATTCTGTTCTTATTGATCACTTCTACTTCCTGTCTGGTTTTCCCGCCTAAACTTTCTATCTGGCTACTGACCAATCAGGATTTATTTAAAACATAATTAACAGAATACAGAGTTGTCCCACACCAAAGACTTGATCATCCTAACCCAGAAGGAGCATAAGAAGACAATATTAATAGAACTTTACGAGGATGATAGAAACCCTTAAAGAAGAAATGAAAAATTTCCTTAAAGAAATTGAGGAAAAGACAAACAAAAATTTGGAAGAAATCAATGAATTTTTTAAACAAACTCAAGAAAACAAAGAAAAAACAAGCAAACAGGTGAAGGGTATAGTTCAAGACTTGAAAACTGAAATAGAGGCAATAAAGAAAACAGAAACCAAGGGAATTCAGGGAATGAAACACCTGGGTAAATGAACAGGAACTACTGATGCAAGTATAACCAACAGAATACAAGGGATGGAAAGAGAAAATCTCAAATGTTGAAGATACTATAGAGGAAATAGATTCCTCAGGCAAAGAAAATATTAAATCCAACGAATTCTTAACACAAAACATCCAGGAAATCTGGTGATGTGCGAATCCCCTCTGTATATTGTGAATACCATTGGTGAATAAAGAAACTGCCTTGGTCTGTTGATAGGGCAGAACTTAGGTAGGCATGGAAAACTAAACTGAATGTTGAGAGAAAGGAGGCAGAGTCAGAGAGAAGCCATGGGGCTGCCACTGGAGACAGACACACTAAAACCTTGAAGGTAGGCCACAAGCCTCGTGGTAAAATATAAAATAATGGAAATGGGTTAATTCTAGATGAAAGAGCTAGCTAGCAATATGCTTAAGTAATTAGCCAAGCAATGATTTAATTAATACAGTTTCTGTGTGGTTATTTTGGGAGTCTGGGCGTCCAGGAAACAAACAAGGGGCTTCTTACCACAACCTGAAACTCCACGAAAAGACCAAACCTAAGAATAATATGAATAGAAGAAGGAGAAGAACTATAGCTCAAAGGCACAGGAAATATATTGAACAAAATCATAGAAAAAAACTTTCCTAACTAAAGAAGGATATCCCTATGACAGTACAAAAATCTTACAGAACACCAAATAGATTGGACCAAAAAAAATTCTCCTTGCTTTATAATAAACTAAACACAAAACATACATAATAAAGAAAGAATATTAAGAGCTGAAAAGGAAAAAGGTCAAGTATTGTATGAGGCCACTTGTTTGTTTCCAGCTGCTCAGCCCCAAAATAATGCCACAGAAACCATATTATTCACAATTCTGTTTGGTCAATAGCTTAAGTGTATTTCAGGCTAACTCATATCTTAAATTAACCTTTCCCCATTAATCTGTGTATCACCAAGAGACTGTTGCTTAACAGGTAAAGTTCCAGCATCTATCTCCTACAGGGCTACATGACTTCTCATTAACTGCCTTTTTCTCCCACCATTCAGTTTAATTTCCCTTGCCTAGCTCTGCTCTACCCTATAATGGGCCCAAAACAGCTTCTTTATTAACCAGTGGTATTTACAGCATACAGAGGGGAATTCCACATCAGTCAAGTAACATATAAAGTAAAACAAACAAGAATTACACTTGACTTCTCAATGGAAACCATAAAAGCCAGAAGGTCCTGGGCAGATGTGCTACAGACACTAAGAGACCAGGGATAGAAACCCAGACTACCATACCCAGCAAAGCTTTCAATTACCATTGATGGAGGAAACAAGATATTCTATGACAAAACCAAATTTAAAAAATACCTATTCACAGACTCATCCTTACAGAAAGTACTAAAAGGAAAACTTCAACGCAAGGAAGCTAATTACACCCCAGAAAACTAAAACACAGTCAACAGATAACCTCACACCAGCCAATACTCCAAAAAAGGAAACACACAAACACTACCACTGAAAAATAAAAGGAATTAACAACCATTGGATATTAATATCTGTTAATATCAATGGACTTAATTCACCTATAAAAAGACACAGACTTAACAGAATAGATACCAAAACAGGACCCATCCTTCTGCTATAAACAAAAAATACACTTCAACCTCAAAGATAAACATTACCTCAGAGTAAAGGTGTGGGGAAAAAAAGAATTTATGTCTGACCTCCTTGTTTTTGTTAACATTGTTATGCTGTAGCTATCTTGGTAAAATGAATCACATAAAAAACTGTTATATTCTATAATTGTATAATATGTAAGGACAAGGAAAATGAAGTTTCTGGTTCTTTGTGAACTGTGTTTATGAGGTAAAAAGTCTTCTTTTGAGAGTAATAAAGCTTCAATTCAAAAGTTAATTTTTATTAAACTGTTAAAGACAATTAAGCTTTAAAATCTGTGCTTATTGTCATGCTAAGTATTTATGTACTTAATTATGAAAAACAGCTTTATTTAGTCTTCTGTATATGTTTCCAAGGTATAATCAAAAGCAAGTAACTAAAACAAACAAGCCAGGGTTGTTTGCTCAGATATACTTAATAGGTACTTGTCCTCAAACTTATCAGAGATCTGTTCAATATAGCATTTAAATTGTTTAAATTTACTATGATAGACAGATTCCAGATCCTAGCAGTGACTCCCAAAACCTCAGTAAAGTGGGACAATTAACTCTCCGGTGTCTTGCTTGTTAACATCTTAAATTTGTTCTTGGCAGCAGACAAGGCATTGGGTCAGTTTTACTCAGTTTTTAGTGTTTACTACATAGTCTTAACTCTGTTCTAAGATATATAAAAGTCTAAGGATGTAAAAGCTTAAGTAAGTTCTGAAGATCTCAGAAAATGATTTAAGATATATAAATACAAGTTGTAAAGTTATAAAAATGATTAAGGTATATAAATAGTTGGGGATATTTTAGATTTCTATGTTATTGTTACACTGAGATTTCAAAGGTTTAGAATTTTTTTTATTGGGTTCTACATTTTTCTCTGCTCCCCTCCCTCCCTGCCTCTCAAAGGTTTAGAATCATCAATGGAGTTCTGATAAGCAGATGGAGCGCTGACTACTTACTATTTGGTCACAATCTCAAGATTTTAAATTTACTTTGGTTATCTTCCAAGTATAAACTTAAAGGTGCTTTTAATTGGGCTAAAATATCTGTCCAGTCTATATATTTGACTTTCTAGAGAGAAGAAAAGATGCTTTTGCTTTTTATAATGTGGATTTCAGTAAGCTTCAGGAGACAAAGAGGTAGTAAGACTTGGATTCACATCTCACAGACCAAGTGCACTCTAGATGAGTATAGCCTATATTTCTGACCCTGTCTTCTCCTGAGAATGGGATCCCTCCCCTCATCTTGAGACTCTTCCCTTTCCCCAATTCCTAGGACTGTAGGGTTTAAAGTTGTAAATGTAAGGTTTCCCTCTAAGTTCCTAAATTTTAACTCCTGTCCCTGGCCTATATTTGTTGAAGCATATTTCCACGTGGCTGACACCACCCAGCGATCATCTGTGGACTGCAAACTGCTGAGCGCTGGACTTGCTGAAAGCTGATGTAAACCAGTTTAGCTGATGTGACTGCTCCCTGTCTTTTCATCTGGGTAGCTAACCAGAAGCTTCTAATGGATGCCCCATTGCCCAGCCTTTGGCTAGTCTTTCAGCCTTCCTGGTCTCTGACAGTGATGCCCTAGTTTCAGCTGCAAGTATTTACAGAAGAGAGTATATCATCTCTTGCTTCCCCCAAACAGGCTGAAATGCTAAGTCAAAAGAAAATTTCCTGCCATAGGAGACAAAGTGGCTACCTATGATGCCAATTGGCATACCAGAAAAGTGGGCTCAGGTTTAACTATAAGTAGATTTATTAACTGAAATAGTTCTGCAATGTGGTAGGACATTTGGCAAGCTTTATGTGGAACAAAGAGGTATTATATTACTTTAAGGAAAATTGTTATTTATATACAAGCCATTCATGATTATAATCTGGTTGGACTCAAAGAAATATTGCCAAAAGGGAAACTGAGATAAAAAATAAATGGCTGGTGCCCATTTCCAGGCTCCTTCTATTAGTAACTGTGATGTCAACCATCCCAGAGCCTTTGGCCTTTCTTCTGCTAATTATTGTTGGTCTTATATCGTTGATGCCTCAACTAGATGATAATTCCCATCTGGGTTCCATTGAGTTGATGGTTGTTAGATCCAAATATAAACAAGTACTCATCACAGAATCAAGAATTTGATCCAGGATACAAATCAAGGTCTGGGGGGGGGGGCAGGGGTATAAGACCCAAAAGCTAACCTGTAAGCCTGTCCTGCTCAGGGCCCAGGTAATATCTTGGGATGCTATGAGTTGTCATTCTTGGAAAACAACAGCTAAGCCAGATGGGAAACAATGGTGTCCACATGGGTTTGTCTTTTAAAAAGTCCTAGAATATATGTTTCAGAGCCACTCATCTGGGAATTCCAGAGAGTGGACTTATCCAGAGTTGATCTACCTGGTCAGTATTTAATATTTAATTAAAGTTTGGTTCAAATTTGGCTCAAAGTGGTAGAATTGGTTCTTCTCTTACAATCTCATGACTAGCATGATCTTCATCCCATTATTTCCTAAGCCCTTCATTCATTCACACATTACTCTTATGCAGTAAACATGTCTCAAGTGCTATTATTCATTGTTCAGTGGTCTGTGAACACAGTGAATAAAATGACTAACAAAACCTTTTCTCTTCCTTTGGAGTTGACTTCCTCATGGTGTGAAAGACAGCCAACGGTAACAAGGAAGAAAAATGTTAATTATTTGGGGGTCTTTCATAATGGAAAGAAATGCAAGTCAGAGGAGAGCCATGGGGAAGAGTTCAGAGTTACATTTTTAAGGTGAAATGGTCAGAAAATGTTTTCATTTTTGCTTGCTTGCTTGATTGTTTGTTTTCTCAAGACACAGAGAAAGAAGTGTGTACAATTAGGTGGTTGGGGAGGTGGAGAGGATCTGGGAGGAGTTGTGGGGATAAAAGCATGATCAGAATGTATTGTGTGAAAAATAATTTTATTCAATAAAGAAAGCAAAACATGGTGAGAAGTAGAGATGTGACTGTAGTAAAATGATTCCTGGGGACAGGGACTAGTGTGTTCAAGATCCCCGAAGTCACGGTGTCTGCTGTTTTGATTGTCTATCAAGGAAGTTGCATGGCTAGAACAGAATGAGTCATAGAGACTGTGGAAGGATAAGATAGAGAGAGGGAGGGAAGGGAGAGAGCAGGGAGGGGAGGAAGATAGAGAGAGGGAGGGAATAGAGAGAGGAGGGAGGAGAGGAAGGAGAGCAGGACCATCAGAGGCTGCAACAATAATGCATGCTGCGATACATCATTTGTATTGCGGAAGCTTTCAGAACTGTGACATGAGGGGGCCTCTATTTTAACAGGGTTACTGACTTATTTTGAAAATTGACCATCGTCAGGGGAAGAAGCAGCCAAGCCAGCGGGGCCAGCTCAGAGACTGTTGACTTCTTCTGGCAGATGCTCTTGTTGTGTTTTGCTTGGTTATGTGATAAGTGCCTTAGAAAGGTTATAGCCTGGTAAATGGCATAGTCTACTGAGGCCACAAGCACAGGAAGAGGCAGTAGATGCCTCCTGTGTTGAACGAATTTCAGAGCTAAAGTGCTCAGTCCTGTGAAATTTTCCTAGACTCTAATTTATGTCCCTACTAGGGTCTATTCTATCACTATTTTTTGTAGAATGGAATGCTAAGTATTATAAGCCCTTTGTATCAAGCTACTGAAGTTCTCTCTTTGCATGGTACTTTTTCTGTATGTAAGGTTTTGGTCTCTGTTATGTTAAAAAAAAAAACAAGTTCATCCTCCATATTTGCCTGCTTTCTCTATACCTCTTACCACTCTCTGACTAATTGTACGCAAGTACTTTCCTTGCTGGTTGCCATAGTCTGCATACTTCCCATTTACCCCCTTAGCCTCTGCAGTTGGGGTACTGTCTATGCTTGATTCCCTTTATAAAAGTTGCTCAGATCAAACTCAACCATGACTTCCATATCCTTCTTCATGTTGCTGTGTCCTGACGCTGTATTCAGATCCTTACCTTCTTGGAAGATACTGACTTTTATGTCTCCGTTTTCTTACCTTCTGAATTGTTAATTTTCCTTGTACTTATTTCTATGTCCATCCTGTGTCCTTCATGACTATTTCCTCCCACGCCCCCTTGCTTGACTCATGAGGCTTTCCACTTTGTATGAACACACTGTTCCAAGTAATATCAACATGGGTTAACTCACTACTTTGTTGCCAATAACCTTCACATCTCCGTCGTTTTCTCTGACTTTGATCTTCATATTTTTCCTTATTTCTTGATACTAAATGCTCACAGGCTACTTAAATGTAATTTGTCCCAAGTTGACAAGTTTTCTTGTAACAAATTTCCTGATAATCATGACAGACCTCTGGATAGTATCACTAATGCTTTCTCTTTCTTTTTTTTTCCTGCCATACATCACAGTCAATTATTAAAATCCTTTCAGTTTCCCACAAATTGTCAGATTTGTTTGTATGCTGTCTCTTTTTTACACCCTGTTACCTAGACTCAGGGATCTCTGCTGCCCTCTAAAGCTGAAAGACATCATCCTGAACAGAAAAACTCATGAGAGGACGAGGAGGCCACGGGTGACTCCAGAAGTGAATTTATTCCCTGCAAATTAATTTCCATATTAAAAGGAAAAAAATCACAGGGAAGGGGGCTGAGTGGTGAAGGATAAGACATTCCTAGGAGCTAGGCATATATTAGACACTTTTTAATTGCTCATGATTCAGCAGAACATCTAATTATGGCTGTAGCTGGTTAATATAGTACTATTTTTAACTTCACATCTTACAAGCCATACTTCATGTTGACTTTGCTTTATATTGTCCTCTTGCTAAAGAGGCTATAGGATCCTATATTTGAAGATTGGCCACATCTTTTTGCTCTGGTTTCTCCTCACATGTAGCTGGCCATTACACCGGTCTCAATGACAAGTTAGAGAAGACACGGTAGCATATGCTTCTCTCTACTCATCTCTAGCACGCAGGCAGCACCGTTATCCTGTGCCGAGCTTTATTACAACTACAATCATAGCTAGATTTTTATTAATTTTCTCAGGTGGAACGTTATAGTAAGAAGTTACTGGAAAGAAAAGGCGATAACAGAAAGTACACTAGCTAGAGCTACACACACAAAAAAATTTAGGTTATAACCCAGATCTGCCACTGAGTTGATGTGTGACCCTAATGGAATCATTTAACTTCGCTAAGCCCCAGATTTCACATCTGTAAATTGAAGGTAATTGCATTTGCCCTAATTTTGAGAGCTGAGAAAAATCAAATGAGAACCACAATGCGCTTGGTAGAGCCTAAAGCCATTTTGAGGACTCCTTATAAAGGTCAGGAAGCAATGTGTATGGGAGAATCAACGTGCTGGGCACAGAGGGTAACTCTGATTAAATTGAAAAAAAGTCTTCTAGAGATTCAGTGATTTGGATGCAGCGTATTTTAATAATACACTTAAAATTCTATGAGCTTCTATGCTGTGCATTAATTCTTTTACATGAAGATTAAAAATGTAGAGTCACACTATGAAAAATTAAACCAAACTCAAGATTGCATGCATAACTCTAGCTGCGAAGATGTTAACAAGTCCGCATTAGTACTTACCTCCCTGTGGAAAGAACTGCGAGTAAATCTCCTTGAAGGTTTCTTCATTAACAACACCACTGGGGCATTCCTAGGGAAAGTGGCAAGAAGCGATGTTAGCAAAGTCTTCATAAAAGGGATTTTATAATTTTGAATAGAGTTGACTGCTATGCAAAGATGCATGAAGAAAGTTAATCATCATTACTACACACACACACACACACAGGGGTGGGGAGGGCATAAACTATTTTTCTCATGTATTCAAGAAACAAAATCTTGAAACTAAAGGTTTAAATATCTTTTCATATGGAGCACCGCCCTCGTTTGCAGTCTATTGCTGTGATCCATGACGACTTTGGGAAGAATGGGTTAATTTTCTCTTACACTCTATCATTGAAGGGCATTAAGGCAGGAACTCAAGAGAGGAACCTGGAGGCAGAAAATGAAACAGAAAAAAATGGAGGAGTTTTGCTTACTGACTTGATCTCCGTGGCTTGCTCAGCCTTCCTTACAGCACACAGGGAACCAGCTGAGTGGTCAGCTCCATTCACGGCTTTTTCTTTTCTTTTTTCCCCTTCTGTTTCTTTTTGTTTTGTTATTTTACATTACAACCACAGTTTTCCCTTCCACCCCTCCTGCTGCTTCCCCTAGCCTCCCCTCCAGTCTTCCCACTAGCAGGTGGTGCTTGAGGAAGCAGAGGAAGAGCTGACATAAACATGATATAAATACACTATATATATATATATATATATATATATATATATATATATATATGAAGTTTAAATTAAAAAGTAGTTATGACTGAAAATAACTAACAATCCTTGTAAGGCTAAAAATAGTCACCACTTTGCTAATAAGCTTGTTTCGCTACTGTGAGCTTTGTTTATTCCGATAAGCCAATTAGGTCTTCATTTGTAATGAGCTTCGTTGGAGGGATTTTCAGTTTTCTCATTTGTTCATGTGAGAAATATGGCCTTTGGTATACAAACAATTTAGACTGATAACTTTGATGTGAGTTCCTATTTACAGAATCTGTCAACATATTAAATCAATCAATGAGAGGTAGCTAGCTTATCTTCATGGCGGTAGAGTAGGTCAGAAAGTACAGTCAGAGAGGAAGATGTAAATGAGATTGGGACTTTCCACATTATTACAATTATTTTTAAATTAAAGGAGTTTTATGGAAACGGTAAGAATATTGGAACAAAGGAAGGAGAAACAAACATTAAAAAAGAAAAACAGGCAAACCAAGGCATGGCTCATTCCATGTGCTGCTTTTTCTATGACCTGGAGCCCAAATAAGGCCGAGCCTTATTTTGGATGTTTCAGTGAATGTGCTTATGAACACAATTTACACTTAAATATTGAGCTTTTCTGAAGGAATTCATCTTTTGCCATGCTGGTGAGAGTCACTCAAATCTCCTTGAGTCTTGGAAAGAACAAACTCCGGCAGTCTTAAGCAGTAGGGGTCCCTGGTAGGCTGCTGTCGACTTCAGCTGCAACATGGGCACATCTTTGCCTCATAAAGGATGACTTTTTATGTTGCAAACATTCCTTGATTACATAGCCTGCTGGCTTCCCAGCTCAGAATTTGTACTGGCAAGACTTCTATGGTACTTTAGCATTCATTCATTCATTCATTCATTCAGTCAGTCAATCTTTTTTCTTTTCCTCCTTCTCCTTTTCTGTTTCTCTCTCCATCCCACTCTCCTCCCTCTTTCTTCCATCCTCTCTCTCCCTTACTACCTTCCTCTTTCACCTTTTGTATATGTGAACATATGTCTTTCTACACAAATATAAAATTCATTTGTTTTTCTTATGGGAAACCATGGCTAATATATAAAAGAGTTCAAACCAACACGTGCAACTTAGAAAAAAATAAAGTAGCATATGAATACTCGATCACTCAAAAGTTTTGATGAAATAGCTCTTGTTGGCAGTAGTGGATGGCTTATAAGCACAAATGAACACGTTGTGGTTGGACTTCTCTCACATGTAAATTGTGATTCATTAGCTACTCAGCCATGAGCCATCTGTTTGTGGCCACGAAGGGAAAGAAAACGTTTGGCTGTCTGCCATCAGGTAAGAAGTTTTTGCACAGTCAGAATTGGAAAACATCCTTCCAGCAAAAGTGATGCTGGCAAAAGACAAGGGTCAAATACAAAGGGCTGTCTATATTTTGTAAATTGTCAGTTACCTTTCGTCTTGAGGCATACTTGATGAATGTATTTTATAATAAGAAAGGATTGGTAAAAATTGATTGTCTCATAAATGCTTGTTTTGCTCATATGTTTTTGTCTGGTGAAATAATTTTTCAGCAAATGAAATGCTTCATTGATTTTGAGGGCAGTAGGCTTCACCAGGTAAATTTTTATATCCATTTCATATTCATTATGTTAATTTTCATTTATAGAAATTATGCATTTATACAAAATCTAGGCTCTGGGACTATAGTAATAAGCAAAACAATGCTCTTTTCCTATTGGAGCCCAAGATTGTTATTCCTTTTTTAATTTTGCAAAAATCAATGAGGCCTATTAGGGCTGCCAATACAAGTGTATGACCATCTACTGAAGTGTGTTAGACCTCTTAGCGACTTATACCTTAAAGTAAAATAACACTCCCTTTCTTGGGAGCTATCAATTTATGACAGCTCTTCAGCTAGGGAAGTGGGATTTCATGCCCTCCTTCCCTATCCATGCTGGCATTTTGTCTTGCTGAGCTTACATAGATCTTGGGTATAGTACTACAACAGCTCTGAGTCCATATATACATTAATGCTTCGTGTCTGAGAAACACCATGTCCTTGCCATCCTCTACTGCCTCCCACTCTTATAGTCTTTCCATCCCTTCTTCCACAATGATCAGAGAGCAGCATAGCTGTCACATTTAGTGGTTGTGTGTGTGTACGTGTGAGATACTTTGCAATTGCTTATTCTCTGTATCTTTTTAAGTTGTGGGTCTCTGATTATTGTTATCTATTGCAAAACAAGACAGATAATTTGAGATGCAATAATCTGCATGTTTAATAAAAAGTTAATAGGAATTGGTTTAAGAGTAATAGTAGTAGGTTTTCCCCTCGTAACCATGAACTATCTATCACAGGAGCTATCTCCTTACAAAGCTAGGCATAGAAGACATTTTGTGGAGCACGTCATAAATTCAATCAGGAAGAGTGTGGCCACTCCCATAACATTTGTACTATTATTGTATCAGTGAGCACATCTTGTCAAGCAGATTATTATTGTAGCAGATATGGTTCAAAGCTGGATAAGATTAATAATCGCTTTTCTCTTCCAATAGCATGTATAGCAATTTCTAGTACAATGAAAACTGGTCAGTAGAGTTTAAATTTCTAGGTCAACATAGCTTGGTTTATTCATGTTCTATAACTCAAACATATGATGTCTTCTGCAATATTGTCTCATATTAAATTATGGAAGGTAACTAAGAACATTGTAAAGTAGCCTGTGATATTGGGGAGTGTCTGTGGGACCTCCCTGACCAACAGCCTCAATAGAGGTGAACTATTCCTGACATTTGACTTACTATTTGTTAGTCTATGGCAGCCATTAATGGTTATGGGCCCCTCTATATGGTAACTACATTTAAGTTCTTTTTACATAAGCTTTACTGTATTATAGGAAACTTCTCCAGTAGTAGCAGTATTTCCTATGACCTTTTCTTGTTAGTTATTTCTTCCTTTATCATTTTCTCTAACTTCCAACTCCACTGAACCATTCATTTTCTATCTCCCTTTACTTCTTCAGATTAATGTGTTATGTCTTCTGCCATCCCATGACACCTTACTGATTGCTTGACCTCAAATGAGATGCACATATTAGTAGATTCAGACATAGTATCCACAATTGAAAGAAAACATGCAACTTGGGCTGGAGAGATGACTCAGAGGTTAAGAGCACTGACTGCTCTTCCTGAGGTCCTGAGTTCCAATTCCCAATAACCACGTGGTGGCTCACAACCATCTATAAAGCGATCTGTTACCATCCTCCAAACATACAGTCAGAAATAACACTATATACATAATAAATAAATAAATAAATAAATGAATAAATAAATAAATAAATAAATAAATAAATCTTCTTTAAAAAAGAAAACATGCAGCTTTTGTCTTTCTGATCTGGGTTACCTCAGTCAAAATGAGTGCTTCCAAATGCATCCATTCACACCATTTATATATGTTTTTATGCATGCCTCACCAATTGAGCTACACTCCAGCCCTCAACAAGTTTTTTTGAGTGACTTTATTTTGTAAGATTTTTAAAATTTACCTTATGTGCATAGGCATTTTTCTGCATGTATGTATGCATACCACTTCCATGCCTGTTGCCTGTGGAGGTCAGACGATGTCACTGAATACCCTGAGACTGGAGTTACAGATTGTTGTGAGCAACCATGTGGGAGCTGGAAACCTAACCTAGGTCTTCTGCAAAAACAACAAGTGCTCTTATCTCCTGAGGCAATTCTCCAGCCCCACTAAATGCTTCTCAAATATCTCATAGATCTCCTATTATTCTGAGAATATAGATACATAAAAGAGTTCTAAATAACTATGTTTTAATTCTTGTGTAATATAAAGTTCATCAGAACCAAACCTACACTTCCCTCACTCCTTCAATTGTTATGCACTCTTGCTTTGGATACCCCTTTTTTTTTCCATTTTAGGTCTATAATCAGGGCCACAGCGACTGAAGAATTAACTGTGGAAATATGCTCTTTTGGAAAAGCATGCAATGTCAGGTTTTCCCATCATGCCTGTAATTGGGAAAGCCACACACAAATGGAGATAATTTTACTCAAAATTGGAGAAATTGATTACACACACACACGGAGAGAGAGACAGAGACAGAGACAGAGAGAGACACACACAGAGAATAGTTTGTTTGTTTTTTTTTTAAATAGAAATTGTTGCCTTTAGTTCAGTAAAGCCTTTTATCTTCTTCACTGTGTAATTGTTACTCTCATGAGCAGATGGGCACTAAAAACATTTATGGCAAAGGTTTGGCATTTGGCTTAAGACTGCTGTAAGTGCTTCTCCATCAAAGATTAAGGATGTAGAGGTTTTCAAGTGTCTGTTGTTGCATTAATATGTAATGACAAGTGTGTTTTCACCATTTTTGTTCAAACCAATCACCATGATATAGTTAGACTCCAATAAACATGAAATGTTATTTTATTGTACATGATTGCTGTTAATTTGTCAGTTCTTGATGAGATCTCTGCCCTTTGTGACAATGTAGCTGTGCTACTAATGGCTCATTTGATTATCTTAGCTGTACCATGACAATGTAATAAATATTGTAAATATATATTGTAAATACTGAACTTATTTTCTTTCTTTCTTTCTTTCTTTCTTTCTTTCTTTCTTTCTTTCTTTCTTTCTTTCTTTCTTTCTTTCTTTTTGAGACAGTGTTTCTCTGTGTAGTTCTGACTATCCTGAAACTCACCCTGTAGGACAGTCTGGCCTTAAATTTAGAGATTGCTTCTGCCTCTGCCTTCTGGGTGCTGAGATTAAAGGTGTGCACCACCACTTCCCAGCCTAAATGTTTATTGTTTGTTTGTTTTAGTAAATATTGACCTTTCATAATGACAATGTGATAATAATGATGAGCACAGGATGACTTCCTGTATTCCAGGCATTGTCTTGAATGTTTGACATTGGTTATCTCATTTAGATGGCTAGATATTAATATTACCTCTAGTTTACAGATGACCAAAACTCCATAAGGGAAAACTACCAACAAAGCCATATTTAAGAAATGGCAGACCAGAGTCCCTGCATGATAGATTCAGGAAAATTCAGTGTTCAAAGCAACTTTCAAGAAAATTCAATTTCATACTCCTGTTTTAAAGGTATGGAGATCAAGGTCAATAAAGTTGTAATCATTTCCCTTAGTTACATAATAGGCTGCCGAGCCTTATCAGTAATCTTGTCTAATACACTTGTGCCAGAAATGCTCTTTTATCCCTGAGATTGTTGGTATTTTCTGCCAGGCAAATTTAGAGCAAGATAGTGCAATGTTAGTAGTCTTGGTCTTCAAAGTCAGGTAGAAAACATAAGTGTTGTGGGAGTCACAGAAGAGTGTAGAAGGGGAGAAAGAAAGAAAGAAAGAAAGAAAGAAAGAAAGAAAGAAAGAAAGAAAGAAAAAGAAAGGCAGCGGAGAAAAATGTATAGTACAATAAAAACAATTAAAAATAATAATAATAATAAATGTTCATTAACAATAAAAAAGAAAACTCAAGTGTAAGTCCTTCTGCCATTTACAAGCTGTGTAAGTTGAGACAATTTGTTTTATTTTTCTTTGTTATTGTATTTCTCTGTAAAATTGAAATGACATTGGCCTCAGAGAACTGGTATTAGACTTAATAAATAAAATGTACACAATGATCTCTCAGCCTCTACTTTGCACAATTTGAATAGTTCACATGTTAACCAGACTTTGGTAGGCGGAGCTCCCTCAGAGAATGGGTGACTGTAACATCAATGCATTGTACCAAGGTTAAACTGTATCTATCAAAATGCTTGAACCCAAAATAGAATAGGCCTAGTAAAATGCAATATTTTTATTAAGCAGATTTATGAATTAGGTCTTCTCCTCTTGTATTGAAAATTAAGTTTGTTCTATCTAATATCATCAGCATCGAATCTCAAATACAGAAGGATGCTGTAATTGTGAATAATAGCAGAGGAAACTAAAGGTCATGATTGTAGAAGTAAATGTCGATAGAAATTCAGGAGCCTTTCATTCACTAACTTAAATTAGATGTATTCTCAATGAGGCTTGCATAAGCGAAAGCGTGTTAAAAATGGTGCCATCAAGGAAAGTGTAGGAATGGCACTTTGGAGGCAGTCACATCTATTCATAGGAAATTTCTGAGAAAATTAGTTTGTGAGATGTGTTATTAGTTTTTATTTTTTCACCTTATAAGGAGATCTTTCAACGTTTCATACAAATGTGTCCTAGCTCTGAGGAAATGCACTAGGAATGTTGCAATGAAATACAAATGAGATATAAAACAATACAGCAAATGATATCATCTATTCTAAAATTACTTCGCCACTCTTCTAGTTATCTCCTCTTGAAGAGCTGTCTTCTATCAGGTGTCATTCCCTCACCTTTAAGATTATAATTAAGCATTTCTATATAGGCTAGGGAGAATTGTCAGTGGATAAAGGTATTGGCCATCAAGCAAGATAATCCTAGTTTGATCTGTAGGACCCATATGATGCAAGGGGAGAATTGATTCCTAGAATTTGACCTATAGATGCGTTATTAGTGGGTTGAAAAATGAGTACACAAATTTAGAAGGAAGTGTGGGGGAATCTTAGCACATGTATGATGGAGGAAGGTCATTGGTTAATTATAATAAAGAAACTGCTTGGCCCTCATAGGTTAAAACATAGGTGGGAGGAGTAAACAGAACAGAATGCTGGGAGGAAGAGGAAGTGAGCTCAGAGGCCATGCTCCCCTCTCCCGGCCAGACGTGATTAAACAAGCCGCCAGGTCAGACATGCTGAATCTTTCCTGGTAAGCCACCTTGTGGGCTACACAGATTATTAGAAATGTCCAGGTTAGCAGAGAAGAGGCTAGAGATAATGGGCCAAGCAATGTTTAAAAGAATACAGTTTGTGTGTTGTTATTTCGGGTACAGCTAGCTGGTGGCGGGAGCTGGGTAGCAGAATGCATCCCGTAGCTCCCCACAACATATGTAGAAGGGGTGTGAGTATGGATAAGATTAAAATACATTGTATTTATCTATAAAATTGTCAGAATAAATAAATACATTATATTAAAAGTCACTGTGAAATGAATATTTTTTGGGCTATCTTTATAATAGTTGAAATTGCATATTTAAAAATTCATGTTTTTATTAGATCTTATACTCACCTGTGGTACAACTGAAGACCAATATATGATAGCCATTATGTGATGCTTAAACTGAAAACCTTGGCTTTCTACTACCAGAGTTTTGTGTTGCTGATTTTTTTAAAAAACTATTCTTTCTTAGTCTAGTTGATAAAGAGAATATATTGATACAACTCTACATACGAGCAAAGGCAGATTGTAGGCAGAATTATGAAAACAGCAAATCAAGGGGACTCAGGTTTTCAGGTAAGAGCTACAGAAGAAAGGGCATTACACCACAATTGGAAGAAAGAAGCCTTTCACATAGCAAGAGAGGGCAAAAGGTATGTTGGGTGTTTTTGGGAGGGGGTTATTTTCTTAAGTAGCATATTTTTTTGAGAGCCCATTACAATGAGGTGTTTGCAGATGCACACGCAGAGAACCATGAGCAGCCTGCACACAGAGAATAGCATGCTGCCCTGATTTAGGAGATGCACCAGGAAGGAACAACTGAATCAAACAACCTACCACAGTCTGTGGCTTTTCATCAGGACTTGACCAGTTTTCACAGCAACGCATGGTCACAAGTATACTGAAGGAAGGAAGCTATGCTAACAAAATAGTTTGCTTCTTTTACCGAAGCCAGGAAGTGTATTATTTGTGCTTCTACTTTACACGGGCTTGAAGAATATGAGGACTCAGAAAGGGCCACCACTCAGCACTCTAAGGGCCAGTTGTGATGGCAAAATTTATTCAGTTTGCAAAGTCTAGGAACAGGATTCCATATCTTGAGGTGTGTCTCGTATTTGTTTTTTTTTTACTATGCAAATCTGATTAATTGATTAACCATTTTCAGATTGGCATGGTATCAACCCAGTGATATTGAAAGAAATCAACTTCTAAAAATGTTCTCAAAAGGAACAGTTAGAGTGTTTCAGTCAGAAAGGATAAAACATTCTGAGGTGGATGTTCGCTCATATAACTAGAGCAAGGTGTATTTGGGTAGTTTTGCAACACTCTGTTCCCTTGCATTTGAACTTTCCTTTTCTGGAATATTAGTAAGTCCTGAATCGTTGATAATTTCATTAGGCCCATCACTGATGACCTTCCAATATGAGCATATACACATTCCTCGCTAGCTAAACCAATGTTATTGAATGATTTTTCCATTACTTGTAGTAAAAAAAAACCATCATAACATAAGCTTCACTATTCTTCCATTTTTATGTATCTCTTGACAGAACATGAAGACAAAAATGAGTTTGGGGACAGTTCTTCTGGACCTAGACATACATCATCTGTGATTATCCCAACAGATGGATATATACAGCTGAATTTGTGTAGCCTCAGAGTTTGAAATACCTTCTCTAAAGTATATCCAAAGAATAGTTGAGGGAAGGTCGGAGCTGTAGAGGGTGAATAAAACTAACTTTTAATGATTGCCCAGGGTTTGCTGGGCACTGAGCCAGGCAATGAAGGAGATAACATGTTCTCATTAAATCCTCATAGCAAGAAGGTATTTTCCCACATGGTTTGTAACAAAAAAGCTCAGGATAGTTTAAGGAACGTTGCCAAGGTCAGAGAGAGGTTTAATCAGGGGACCTTGGGTTTGAACTGGGGTTGGACCACAGAAATTTACATATCACTTAGCTTTTTCCCAAACATTATTGTAACTATGAAAAAATGCATAACCTTATTACAATAGCGTTGAGCCCCATGTATTCACAGAAACAGAAACCACTAGTTATATAGCAAGCAAGTATTCCCATAGCAAGCACTTATTGGAACCCTGGGGACACAGTAACAAATCAGCAGGCATGTCCACATCCCCTAGGAGCTTTCAGGCTTTTGTGATGAGAAGCATAACTCAAATATCCACACCAACCAATCTCATACCTAAACATTGGGAAATGGGGTACAAAACGTAAGTAACTCATATTATCCTAAAATGTATTAAATCGAACAGGATGGAAACGCTAACTTTCTATGTCTATGAAGGTATGTGCTCCTGCGTGGGAGTGGGCATGTGCGGACAGGTGCATGTATGTGTGTGGGTGCAGACATGAGTTCCGGCATTTCTTTCATCTCTTCTGTCTTTTTACCTACAGTTTCCTTTTGTAGCCCTGAGACTCTGGAGCTTGGCTGTAAAATAAATTAGTGTTTATCCTGATAAATATATTCTGTCTATTGTAATGACTTGAGAAATTTCTATCTTCTTCGTTTTGCTTTCGCCTGGTGGTTCTTCAAGATTCTTCTCTGAGGAGGGCAGCCAATTAGCAGAGGGTCAGCGGGTGGCATTGTAAAGAAAGCCATTCTGCTGAAATTGTACTGTCTCCTGGCGCCATTCTGCAGCAAGTGCACTGTGCCCTGGCTCCAGGTGAGAGGGCTATCAGCACTTCTCCATGTGACTGTTGTGATTTGGTGGCGTACAGGTGATGCTGGGCCTTGTTAGTTCCAGGCAGCCGTCACCGAACTCTTTAAACTGCCCACGGGAATCACAGGTGATAGAAACACAGCATAGTTGTCCTGGAACACTCTTTACGGTTTAATGTCCTATTGAGACACAAGGGGGCAGTAGTGTCCTCTATGTTAACTGGAATCACAATTTCTGGTCAGTTTCAAGGTTCGTCTTTTCCTAAACTTGGTGCATATCCAGCTACATTTCTGTCAGGAAAAGTTTTTTTTTCCTTAAGGAAAGTGTCAGTAAGCCTTGCTCCTAAATTAAATACTTAGACGACTTAACTGTTTAAGAGATAAGAGCTCAGACATGTTATTTCATCCATTCTAGATTATTACATGGAAGCAGCACAACCTAAATTTATAATTACTTTATGTTTATAAGGTCACTAGTGGCTTTACTGAATAAAATCCTAATCGTAGTAATAGTGGTGGTGGGGGTGGGTCTTAGGAAACAAGAAGGCTAGCAAGTTAACACAAAAACAAAAAGAAATGAAAAACTTTGAGTGTGAAAACTTTACTGTGGGTGTGGAGTCATGCTGTACAAGTGCACTTCATTGTTTTATAAGGAAATAATTTCAATCCTTGAAATCAGCATGCATATCATGTGGCTATTTATGCATGGGACCTAAATAAAGATAAATCATACGCAAACTGGAGCCACCTGTCACTGGGAAACACTCCATTGCAGTTTCTCCATGCTGGGATGATTTCTACAATGGGGGCCCCTCTGGCACCTGCTTGCTTTTGTCATTTCCCCCCAATTTTCATAAATAAGATATTTTATTTCTTCTTAAATATCTTCTAATCGTTTGAGTTCAGAGACTTTCTTACTCCCATAGGCTTCTTAAAATTAAGACATCCTCTTATATAACCACAGTGCAACTTTCAATATCAAGAAATTAATTTTGTTTTGGTGGTTTTATATAAATCACAGCTCTTTTTCAAATGCTCTACTTGCGCCAGCTGTTTGTTTCAAAGCAAGGCAAAAACCTTTGAGTGAAAAAATTTTTTTTATAATTTTATCAAAGGGGTAGGTTTTCAATATTATGAAGTCATCCTAGACCTGAGACACTAGAAACACTGGAATATGGTTTCCTAAGGTGAGCATCATTCTAAAAGACATTTGTCTTAGGTTTTTTTCCACTGTGACAAAAATACCTAAGCGAACAACTTAAAGGAGAAAATATTAATTTTGTTTGACTGATTAAGAGATTTCTAGATAACAACTGGTGGAACACAGCAGCCCATGTCATGGGGGCCATGGAGTAGAGAAAGGGAGAGACTGCGTGGGTCTGCTTATATTCTCCTTTATCCCTGTTTAGCTGATCGGATTCATCAGCCTGTGGGCTGCAGCACATGTTCAGGGAGGCTCTTACCCACTGTATCACCATTCTCTCGAAATGCTGTCATAGGTGTATTTTACAGATTTCGAGGCACTTATCAGAGGAGTATGGGAAAATCGCAAGCCATTCTTCCTTTTTCATAGATACTGTTTAGACTGTAGTCTTGGAAATTTGGTAGTACTTGGCTTAAAATCTATGCACATCATATATGTCAGTGGGAGTTCAAGTAAGTTTAACATCTGAGAGATTTTTCTTGTTTAATGATTATATATTTTTTCTTAGTTTCTTTTCCTGTTGCTTTGGTAAAATACTATGACAAAAGAAACATTGGGATAAAAGATTTGTTTTAGCTCATAAGTTCCAAGGACAATACATTACACCAGGCAGGTCAAGATGGTAGGAGCTTGAAGCTGGCCACAGTGCATCCACAGTTAGGATCAGAGTGCAAATGCATGCTTGCTGATGCTCAGTTTCCTCTTGTCACCTACATCAAAGTGGGACTTCCTACTTCAACTAATGCAGTCAAAGCCATCCCTCACACGCATGCAGATGCCTATCTGCCACTTGATCTTCAAGTCTGGATTCTGAAAAGATGACAGTTAACACTAGCCCTCAAAAATATGTTCATATAGTGGAAATGGAAACCAGGACCCCACTCTGAGCCACACCGCTAACTATTTTCAGTGTGTATTTTAGAAATATATTGCACATGTGAGTGGATGGAAATAAGTAAGGAATTTAAACAATCAATGCTATGGAGGAGGCCCTTCATGTGGAGCTCAGGGTCTATTTGATAAGCTAAACACAGGTGGTATAGATAATCATTTGGTTACTGTTCTAATAAGCTCTATAAGAAAGCGTGGAAGGGCTGAACCTGGAAAGGTTCTAGAGACATCCCAAAGAATGTTACGTTTATACAGAGCCCTGTAAGATAAAGAGAAGTCAACAAGAGCTAGAGGGCAGGAGGACAGAAAATCTGTGATGTGATCATCCACTAAAGAGATGGCCAAGATGTCTATGTGAGATGGTCTCAGACAAGGTTAGGTAACTCAAGGTCAGCTATATAGGCTGAACATCAAATGCCCGTACCATTTATAAGTTAAGTAAAGTATATTTGGCTATCAATATTGGTTATATCTACAATTATGAATTCAATCAAGTACAGATACAAAATATTATCAAAATAGTCCAGAAAGTTTCATAAAGCATAACTTGACTTTACTGCACATTGGTAAATATATTACATCCACATAAACAAAGATAAAAGCAGGCCTCTAGCTGAAGCTCACCTTCCCTCCCTCAGTATTGAAACGGCTGGTTTGATCATTGTCTGCCTCACAACTTCTACTCATTCATATTGTACATTATTATTGGTCTATTAGGCCAAGGATGTTGTCCATACAATCATTATAGATTCTTGAGTCTTGTTACTATCTCCTTAACACTACAGCATAACAATTATTTGAATGGTATTTACATAGCCTTAGAATTGTATGTAACTTAGAGATGATTTAAAATATATTGAAGAATAGTTATAGGTTTTATATGTAAACTGTAGATCGTTCTAAGTGAGGGACTTGAGAGTCTTAGAATGTTGTTATCCCTGAAATATACTGGATTCTCCATCACATATCAGTGATAATTTCACCTGTTATATAGGTCTTTGGAGAGAATTGGGTGGTCATTTCTTGCATAATGTACTCAGTAAAAGTCTCAGTCTTTTACATTAGAAAGACAGAGAAATAATTTATCCATTAGACCTATATTTCTAACTTTTTTACAGTATTGACATGTGCAATTGTTTAGCTTCAACTTTGCATGAGGTTGCCTATAAACAAAACAGGAGTTGAAGGCAGACCTGTCCTGGCCCCTCTGGATTCTTGTTTCTCAGCTGCCATGATCTGATTGAAGATGAATTTACCACAGCTGTATAAACATTTCTGGAAATCTAAGAATCAAAATTTCTTCCTCTTATCTCTAAAGTTTGAAAAAAAATTAGCAAGAAAACAGAGAAAAACATTTTATTCTTAACAACCTAGATAACTTATAATTGTTAATGTGTGTGTATAGATTGCCATTGAATCTTATTGTTCATTTTTATTAATGATGATGGTAGTTATTATTTTTGTGATATGTATATGTTTGAGATGTTTTAGCTGGGTCTTTTATCTACTGAAAGTCTGAGGAAGGCCTCCGTAGTGTTATTTTAAGAGTTAAGAGTATTAGTAGGAACTGAATTGTGCTGAGAAGTAATATAATACATACAATAGTTCCAATTATTTGTTTTCATCTTTGCTCAATTTTCAGGGCTGTTGAAAGACATATCTAAATCTACTAGTTCCGAAGCTTTTAAAAATACATACATATAAAAGGAATACAAATGGAATTACGAGGGCCTGCAAGGCTGGAGGCTATGAGAAGGAAGTAACTCAGTGCATAAATATATTTGCCCCAGAACTGAAGTAGTATAACTCCTACCTTTCTTTTTATTAGCTATAATAGTTTAAATATAATATATGCATTGATTTACTTAATACATAAAAGTTGACTTCCTCAAAATAGCCAGCAAGTACAGGCTTATGAAATAACATAAACCCTAACACTTTCATTTCCCATCTGAACATGTGTTCATTTTAAGAGCTGATATATGTTCAAGACATTTGTTTGAAAATATGGTAAAAATATTATTTCAATCAGTGAGAGATGCTATTTGAAACCCACTCTAGATGAGCCTGTGATTCAGTTCTTTCTCCAGGGAGGCATACAGCTGCAGGTTTTATGGTCTTCACACAGGAGGAAGGGAAAACAAGAGTTTGCTTGTGTTAGCTACCAGATATTTTTATTTTCTGGTTTGTCAGTTGTTAACCTTACTGATTCCCAGAAAGGGGCCAGTATGTGAATTTAAATCATCATAGCATCTTTGTTGGAAAATGAGAAATCCAGGGGCGGTGTGGTCCTTATGAAACCTCTCAATATGCTACAAACATCTTCTGCTTTTCTATTCCCTAGGATTCCTGATAAGATGAAAAACAATTTTTATGATAGTTAAAATGCCCAGCTGAAAATGGAACCTTTTTGTCAAGGAAAAGAGCTGGAGCAATGGTATTTTATGTATTATTTTTTCCCACACTTATTTCCATAAATGATGGGGCTCTCTAAGGACTATTTCCTTAGAACTACACTTTGAAAATGATTTTCTGGCAGAATTTGATGAATATATTTTCCTCTATTTTATGCCATTGTAACAAACACTGTCCATCTTAAAATTTAACATTAGTAATAAACCATATTCCAGGTTAATTTATTAAATAGGAAGACAATTACTTCCCATCTTGTGATCATCATAGAGTCAATTATGAGTGAGCACAGGCATCTGTTGAAATATAATATCTAGTGTAAGGAATCATTATAGATCTTTTGGATCATGAGGAATCATTGATTCCTTTGTGCAAGAGTCCTAGAGTTCTTTTTTATTCCTTCTATGAAGATGCAGCAAAACCACAGCTTTCTGTGAACGAGGGGAAACTGAATTGCTGGTGCTTTGGTCTTGGGCTGTTCAATTTTCAGAATTGCAAACAATGAATCTCTGTTGTTTGCTATTTAGTTTTCTGTCAACTGGACACAAGTTATAGTCATTTTGGAAGAGGGATCCTCAATTGAGAAACCGCCACCACCATATTGCCCTGTGAGCAAGACCGCGGTGCCTTTTCTTGATCCATGGTTGATGTAGGAGTGCATAGCTTACTGTGTGCACTGTCACCCCTAAGCTTTTGGTCCTGGGTTCTATGAGAAAGCAGGCTGAGCCAGCCCTAGAGAGCAAGCCAGTCTGCAGCACTTCTCTGTAACTTCTACTTCAGTTTCTGCCTCTGGCCTTCCTGCCCTGGCTTTCTTTAACAATATATTGTGATGGTCAAGTCTAAGCTAAATAAACCCTTTTCTTATCCAATTGTGTTTAACTATAGTGTGTTATCACAGACACCCGAACTAGGACAGTTGTTACACAGTCTGTGAGAGTGCCTGTTGTGGGCTACAGGAAAAAGCTGAAACACATATTAGTTCAGTTTCTGACACTTTGATATGTGGAATATCTGACAATATCACAGCGAAGATGGACTACAGACAACCAAGAGCAGAAGTAGGTAAGAGACCAGGGGGTGGGAGTGGATTTTTCAGGTAAGTGGAAGTAGAATACAGGGTTATAAAGGGACAAAGGCACTATTAAAACAGGAGGGTTAAGTAGAGAGGAGGATTGGAGTGCAGGGTAGAGGAGGGAATATAAAGAAGGAACTGTTGCTTAAGGACTTTTTAAAAGTCGTATCTAAACTTACTAATATTGAAATTTCTTAAAATATATACATATGCAACAGTAGTGAGGAAATAGATTTTTCATGAGGAGATAATATCTCAACTAAACCTAATATATCATCAAATAAAACCCCTGGTAACAGGAATGGGGTTATAACTTTATAATTTTTCACCAAAGCGATCCAATAGACACTTACAATCCCAAACTTTACAGGCTAGTGCCAAGGCAACTGGTTAGCCTTGCCAACTGCACAGTTAAAACCCAACAGCTGAATACATCGCATAGTGAAGCCATTGAACAGGGAAAAACTGAGCAAGTGCTCAACCAGCAACCTCACTCATACTGACTGGTGCTCACAGTGCTAGAAGATATTATACATGCTACTGGAAGGGAAAAGTAATCATCAGTCTCACTCAGCTACAAATCCTTGAGGTAAAACAGCAACTTGCATGCAAGATATGCCCACTAATTTAATAGAGGCACAAATATTATGGTTGTAACCAACAGTTCTTGATTGAACTTCTTCCCTGCTTTAACAGGAACCCATTGCTGTTAATAAGGACAAGAACCTGACACTAAACTGGTCATAGGCCCTAGAGGAAAACCTACTACTGTTATTTTGCAAAATGCATGCAACAATAAAATGACTCCTAATGATAAAACCATATTCATAGATCATTGCATCACTCAATCCTCATAAGAGAAGTTTCATCATGCAGAAAGTTGATGGTAATTACTACAGAGACCCATAACTGCTCCGTGTGTAGAGAGTGAGAGAGTTTGAGCACTCAATCTTGAACAGTATGTCTTTATTGTCCCACTTTCTCCAAGGCTCAGTGATCAATATGCATAAGAAGAGTATAATGAAAGAGCCAAGACACAGAGATAGAGGGGGAGAGGGAGACTAAGAGACAGAAGGATCAGGGAAGGGATGAGAAGGAATCGTCAAGGTTAGATCAGCTATTCTGATTTCTTCAAAAAACGTTTTCATTCTTCAGACATCTGTAATCAGTTCAAGTCTGTCATGTGACTATTCCCTGACACTTGGCTGGAGAGACCATGTCTGAAAAAGGAGTAGAAAGAAAGTTTCTGCCCTTGCTGATGGAATTCTGGTCCAGGGGTGTCCTTGGCTACATGTATTTTCATCTCCTTTTTGCATGAGGGGCAACTGCCCTTTTAAAATTCCAGTAAAATACTATGACTTCAATCTTTTTTTTTCCACATGGTTCAAAATATCCTACATTCACCAAAATGGTGGTATATTTGCTCTTTGATATTTTCAAGACTAAGCATGATAAACACAGTGTTTTTTTCTTGTTGATGGGTTTTAGTACACAGAAAGAAAAAAGATAAATGAGTTCCCCAGTTTTGTAGTTATTATTTTGTGTTTGGACTTCAGATACAAAATGGATATTATTTTGTTTTATATAATTTGTCTTCATAACCAAAAAGTGAGGTCTTTAGAGTACTGTTGTAAAGATCAGTATGTCACTGAAATTGTGTAAAATAAGTGATAAATAAAAACACAACAAACAGTATCCACACCTACGTTCACATTTAGGAAAATTTAAAATCTCAAGGAAACTTAATTTCTTAATTATTTTTACTTAAACAAATCAAGTCTTATCACTGATTTTCTATGAGGCCTATGCAGTCATAATATTAAAAGAGATAGGAGAACAGTGTGATCTGTCTCATCATTTCAATATATGCCTTATATGAGAAAATACCCTTGAGAAATAAAATTTTGTAGAACTGTGAATTTTAGTTTTATTATTAATATATTTTTTCCTTGTATGTTTTCTTGGTTAGTGTTAGGAACTAAAGTCTTGGGAACAGATTTATAATCCAAAGTAATTCTCAGACACGGCCCTACACAACTCTTTCTTACCCTTTTCTCCAGTCCTTTATTTTATCCTTACTGTCCCCTCTCTTCCCCCTTTCCCTTTTCTTCTCTTTTTTCTTCCTTTTTTTTTGTTCCCTTTGCAGCCCCTTTCCTGTAAGGTTATCTCTCCACTGCAGCCAGTCCTCTGATGACTTTAGGTCTTAATGCTTCCAAACAGTTATGCAGAAACCTCTTGGGAAGCTGGAGTTTGCATGCCCAGGTAGAGAAGGAGCTCCATCCAAAACCAATTACCTAGGATTTCGCTTGCTGATACATCTGGCAATTACTCAGATCGTTGCACGTTATTTGATAACACATGCAATTCTCATGGCGGTCTGCTTGTAAATTGGCTTGAAACAACATCAGCGCACACTTGATACAGTATATGTCGAATTTGCTTACTGTGTCTCCTATAACAATTTGATGAAAATACCAATATTGTGTTGTTGGTTTTCTGTTTTACAAAAATTCACAATGAAAGATACAATGCAATTAACATCTACTTTCCTTCGTTACCGTCTTCTCCATTTTCTCGTATGAATGAGTATGAATTAGTTTTGTTGTTAGATCAAATAAAAAGTTTATTATATATTGAGAATTGTTACCATCATAAAAAATTTACCTTTCCTGAGTTTGGTAAGCCAGACTCAAAAAGAGGAACAAGGGATGTACTCACTCATATTTGGTTTCTAGCCATAAATAAAGGACATTGAGCCTATAATTCGTGATCCTAGAGAAGCTAAATAAGAAGGTGAACCCAAAGAAAAACATATAGGCATCCTCCTGAATATTAACCTTCATCAGGCGATGAAAGGAGACAGAGACAGAGACCCACATTGGAGCACCGGACAGAAATCTCAAGGTCCAAATCAGGAGCAGAAGGAGAGAGAGCACGAGCAAGGAACTCAGGACTGCAAGGGGTGCACCCACACACTGAGACAATGGGGATGTTTTACTGGGAACTCACCAAGGCCAGCTGGCCTGGGTCTGAAAAAGCATGGGATAAAACTGGACTCACTGAACATAGCGGACAATGAGGACTACTGAGAACTCAAGAACAATGGGCACTGGGTTTTGATCCTACTACGCGTACTGGCTTTGGGGGAGCCTAGGCAGTTTGGATGCTCACCTAACTAGACCCGGAAGGAGATGGGTGGTCCTTGGACTTCCCACAGGGCAGGGAATCCTGATTGCTCTTCGGACTTATTGAGGGAGGGGGAGGGAAATAGGAGACGGTGGCGGGGAGGAGGCAGAAATCTTTAATAAATAAAAAAAAATTTACCTTTGTACACTCCATTCCATTCATTTGTCAGTTTGTAAAGAAGTATAAAAGTTCCAAAGTATACTATGGTTTCTAATATCTGGTTATAGGTATTTTCTCATTTTAAATTCTTGATTATACTGGATGGGTTGCCAAAAAAGTCATTCCTTTTAATGATGGAAATCTATTTTACTAGAAATTAGGGAATCCAGGCTATTTCTTTATTTTTTTCCTTACCTCTTGCATAGTCTTGAGTAGTCTTCATATTATTGTAGTATTATTTTCGTAATTATTGGCTTAATGAAACACCCTCCATCTCCTACAAAGGGTGATCACACAGAAGCATTAAAGGGTAACCTGAAAGATGCCTTTGGTTTACACATTTTTAAGGACAGTTATGTGTAGCTACTGATACAGTTTCAATGGCCCTGCATGAGAGACCTATTTATATTGAAATTGGTTGGAAGGACCTTCTGACATATTGGCATATAGGTGGAAGCTGATATAGCTAAGTTAAAAATGGCCAAAGTGTAATACCTCTAGTCCCCATATTACATCCTGTCAAGTACTTTTCACATTTCATAGTAATAAACAGATTTATATCTGGAAATTTCTTTTCAAGTGCCATATCTTCTTACCAATTGGCTGATAACATTTTATTTTTAGACAGTTTTATTTGGATGAAATTGGTCTATTTGGACATTTTGGAGTTGCTGTTTGAGAGTGCCATAGGAAAGCATTAAATGCTGTGTTGGATTTCTGATGTCCCTTTAAAGAATTTCTTTTCTGTCTGCAATTTAAATTTCCTTTTAGAGTTCCCCTCCTGCTCTTCTCATGTTGACTTCATTGTGTAGCATGATTAAAGAAATTATCATTGGAAAGCTATCTTAGAATTAAACAAGATATTTAACTGTAATAAAGGGATATCTCTAAGTACATTAACTTTAAGTGCAAAGCTATAATCCAATGATTCATTCACAATCTTCTTTCTAATTCTTGCTGAATCAAAAGTAGTCATTTACAATTTAAAATAGTGTATTGATTATTGACCACACAAGTTATGCTATTAGTAATTTGGAGAATTTAATGCATAATTCTATTTATGTTTACATCAGTAGCATTATATTCTTACTGTTGTTATTAGCATAATTTATTTTTAATTGGAATTCTCTTAAAGAATATTTTTCCTGTAAAAGCAAATACACTTTATGAAAGAATTGTCTAAGTACTCATATCTATTTATAAGTTGCATGTTTTAGCAATCTGGTGATATTTAAAAGCAGTTTATTCTGAAAAATGAGTTTTTTCTCCCATGTCTAAGGGATGTTAAAAAGATACCACTGTATTATTTTCAAAGCATTTTATCTTCTTTCAAATTCTTTATATTTTATCCCGCAGTAGCTCATTTGTTTGAATATATGTAGCTCATTGGATTTTATACTCTGTGAAGAAAGGAGTATTTTTGTAAATCCTGTTCAAAGCTAGATTATATTCTGTATATAAAAGAAAGCTTATGAAGTAACAGTCTAGTAAATATCCTTAATTAATTAAGAAAGAAACTATAAATGGCATGAGACCAAAAAGATAATTTGCATAATAAGGTAGAAAGGTGTGATTCTTGTAATTGTGAGCATATTGACTAAATTGCTGAATATTTCTGAAAATTGGCAAAGATATATTCTAGGATACTTCACGATCGCTAGTTTTCTACTCAATGGTAAATTCATTGGGTATGAATCCAGTACTATTTGTCCTACTAAATGAGCACAATGTTATGTAGCTTTATCATTGTGGTGATCTGTAGAGGAGATGACACAGGGCCAAGAACTCAGATGAAGATGCAGTTGTGAAAATGTATCACTTGTCCTGGCATGCTAGAGCATGCTGGGACCTTGTCCCTGCATCAAGGGAGAGTGACTCCAAGCAGAGTAGTCATGAACAATTCATGCTCATAGAGAAGGGATCTCACAAGCAAAGGCTAAGCATCACCTGCAAATAAGAATAATAGTTCTGAATGTTTGTAAAACTAGGGATAGCCCACTGTCAGCAAGGAGAGGAGAAAGACATTTTAAAGGTCATTCAGTAAGCAGCTGAATTCATGCAGAAAATATATATTTTCTCAGATAAAGAAAATGAGAGGTCTGAAGATTTTATCTGAGAGTTCTATAGTGAAGAAGTAATTATGAAAATTTCCTAATCACATGGAAAAATATTAAGGCTTCTATAAAAAGAAATATAAACCACAAATTAAGCCCTTTCTTTATATCATGTCTTTAAACCTTCCCCCAAATAATCTGAGCATTTTCATACTAAGTTCACATCTTAAACGATTCATTAGAACTTTTCTGCCCCTTTTACAGTAGCTGTCTGCCTAAATTGTTGGCATCTCTCTCTTTACCACAGCTGTAAGGGTGCTGATCATATTGAAAACCCAAGAAGAAAAGAGCCTCTTTCCTCAAAAATCCTACCTGCCAAGCAAACAAAGCAAATGTTTTTTGTTTATGTTAAAAACACTTTTGATAAAATGATATTCCTCTAGCTTAAGAAACATCCTTGGCAGTAATATTTCGTTACATCACTTAGATTTTCTACAATGTATAAAAAATCTAAGAGACCCAGAATTTTTACACTTGAATTTGCCATAAAGGATAAATGCTAAGAGATACAATTAAAATGAATATCTTTACAGACTCGAATATAGAAGATATTTTAGATAAAAGTGAAACAAAACACTTGAAAAAATTCACTGAAATATATTCATGAGTTAAGATGTGGCTATTTAAAAGAGATACATTGCAAACATTATGCAGATTTTCGCCTCCTTTAAAATTCATCTTGGTCAGTTTTCCCCCATAGCTTCACTAGGCTTGGCCAAGTGATGCGCTTGGAGCGACCATGAAACTACTCCGATCAGGTAACACGCATCTGTAATCTCAACACTAGGGAAGCCAAGTTCAGAGGAAACAGGAATTCAAGATTAGTATGGTCCACAATCAATTCCACTTTAGAAGCCCTCTAACAGAAGGCTGAAAACTATAGTAAATTGTAATGGCCTTCTTCTGTTGCATGTTTCCTGCCATGAGAAGACAGATGTGATGTCTGGTCAGTTGCCAACCACAGGGCATTTATGAAGCTCCAGGCAAGATTATCCAGTCTCCACGTTACACAGGTGCATGAGTGAGCTGTGATGACAGCACCTGAGACATAGGGAAAAGAGCTGTTGAGGTGGCTCAGAAAATAATGAGCTCAGCAAAGAAACATTTCTATCTATCTCCTAAATATTGGGATGGTCTGCTGCAGAGGAAAAGCTGGCTCTTGCTGAAATCTAAATGGGCAAGTTGTCCAAGTTTTAAGTGATGCTATGACAAAGCTCACCAAAATATGGTAAGCTTTATGGTAAGAAGTAGGTGGAAGCTACAAGAGCCACAGTGATAGAGTAAAGTTTAGGAAAATTGTCAGTAGACTGTTAGCAGACATTAAGAAAATGAAAGAGAAGTGTTTTATACGACTGGAACAATGAGAAAGCTGTCACCTTCGGTAACTAGGAGAATATACAATGTGCCCCGTGAGCCCGTAGATCATGACAAGTTGGTACAAAGATGCAGCATTGTAAATGCTATTGAAATTATAGCAATTGCATGAGATAGGTGATAGATATAGATGAATAGATAGATGGTAGATAGATAGATGATAGAGACAGAGAGACAAGGAGAAGGATATCAGCTACAGAATATTCTCAAAGTCTTTGCCATTAAACAATGTAGTTATTTATTCTTAAAATTTATCTCCATTAATCTCAGAATGTCCTAGTTTCCATTCTAATTTTTGTCTACTCATTTCTTACCTTGATTCTCGGAAATTCAATCCTTCTCTAAGTTACAGATTTAATATGCTTGACCGAGTCATTAAAGTAAGTATGTCTATTTTCATAAACTTGAATACCATATACATTTTTGTTCAGAGTCTATCATTCTGCTTGTTTTTGAAGAAGCACATTGAGAGCCCAAGTGACAGCTCATGCTGTTGAATATGTGGAGTAAGAAGAACTCTCATCCATTGTTGCTGAGAGTGCAATCTAGTATAGCCACTACTGAAATCATTGTGGCAGTTGCTAAGAAAGATGAAAATCAATCTACCTCAAGATCCAGCGATACCAATCTTGGGCAAATACCCAAAGGATGCTTTCTTAAGATAAAGAATCTCTCTTGTAGACCACATAAACACTTGGTCAGCCATGTTAACTGCTGCTCTATTCATAACATCCAGAAATTGCAAATAACCTAAATGTTCCTCGACAGGAAAATGGATAAAGAAAATGTGGTACATTTATACGATGGAGTATTATTACTCTACCATTAAAATGACGTCATGAAATTTGAAGGTAAATGGATGGAGCTAGAATAAAAATCATGCTGAGTGTGGTATCCCAGACCCAGAAATATAAATATGGTATGCATTTGCTCATATGTGGATATCATCTGTGAAGTCAATTATAACCAAGCTGCAAGGTTGGTTATAGAGAGTAAGAGAACAAAGGGAACAGATAAATCTTGTTAGGAAAGGGAAACAGAATAGATAATTCTGGATGGATGGGGTGTGCTGTAACTGGAAGATCTACTGAGGTGGGAAAGAAAAGAGGAGATGTGGGAGGGGTTGCAGGGAGAGACATCAAAAACTTAGGGGCATTTGAGGGGTTGCACAGAAATTTAATATAGTAGAAACTTCCTAAAATATATACATATTTGAAGTCGATCTAAATGAAGTTACCAAATGGGTGATAGAGTCCCATTTGGTCATTTCTTATAACCAAATAAGGCTTCCAGTACTAGGATTAGGCTACATCTAATTGAGCTGTTGGCCAAAGGAGGCCTAGGGGAACCCTGGAACAACCCAAGCTGCTGCCAAGACTATAGGTTACTCTCTATAAAATGACAGTAAGTCCCCATTGCTGAAGACAGCAACTACACAGCTCACTGAAGATGACAAATGCCAAGTCTGGTACCTATACAGAGCCTTCAGTCTTTCATTCTATTATTTTTGGTATCAGAACATATCCTGCACACTCTCAAAACAGAAAGGAAGCCAACCACAAAGCCTTTATCTATAATGATGTACTGCTTGAAAGATATGCGGGCAACAGAGGCACAAATTCTGTGGCCAATAACTAATTTGACTTAAGGCCCAGGGACCTAAAATAAAATTAAATATCCTTGTCTACAATATCTAGTCCTAAAATGTCTTCTGATGATATTCTGATATACACAAAGATCAGTGTCTTGTTCAGCCTTCATCAGAGAAAATTCCTTCTGCAGCAGATGGGAACAAATAACAGAGACCAACAGCTAGACATTACACACAGTAAGAGGCCTGGGAACACTCAGTCCTAAATGGGATATCTCTATCAAATCCTTTCCCTCAAAGCTCAGGGAACCCTGTGGAGGAGGTGGAAAGAATGAATGTAAGGGCCAGAGGGGATGGAGAGCACCAAGAAAACAAAACCCAGTCAACATGAGCAAAGCTCATTTGAACTCACAGAGACTGAGATCATGCCGCACACAATGTTCCTGCACAGCTTTATACCAGGTCTTCTGCTTATATCTTATGGCTTCATGTTTATTATTTTTGTGGAATTCATGATTGTGCAAGTGAGTCTGTGATTCTTGTGATTCCCTTGGGTTCTTTGCCCTCTGTTGGCTTGTATAGTCCAATTTTGATGTGATGGTTTTTATTTTATCTTATTGTATTTTATTTTGCTATATTTCTAAGAAGTGGATGAATGCATAAATGAATGTGCTGTAGGAATTCCTACAGCCAGTAGCCTTTAAGTTACCCGCCCACTTGGGCGTGGCCTCTTATACTATATATGCTGATGTAAAACTGCTGGATTCCTTTGCTGTTCCCTGTTCGAGCAGAGGATTATGATCTGTGAGTCTATCCCTAAATAAATAACATTTTATTATACTCAATTCTGAGATAGTGTGGGAATTCTTTTTAGCGTCCCTGTTCATGTATAAAGGAAAACCTAGCCACTAGGGTAAAGGTTAACAACTGAATTATCACTTATACCTCTTGGGAGAGGAAAAATCAGTTTTTTTCCAATAGAGTGACACTGGGTATATCAACCACTCTAGGTCAGGCCTCAGGTTCAAGAGTAGTTGATAAACATATAATGGATTTTTTTTTAGTACAATTCTATTTGGATACAGTTCTGTGAGTGTTTTTGATAGTTTGTTTTCTTTTTTGGGTGTGGTTTAGTTTGTTTTCTTGATTTGGGGGTGATTGATGTTGTATTTGGCTTGTACTTTTTCTTCTTTCCTTCTGAGAAATCAGGTAAAGATGGGTGGGTAGGGAGAGGGAGGGGATCTGGAAGGACTTGAGGGAGAAGAAGAAGCTGATCAAAATATATTTAAATTAAAAAACTTGTTAAATAATAAAAATATAATAGAGAAAAAAAGCACACTGATTTAGTGTCTTCTCATTGATAGGATATGGACTAGTCTATTTTTAATAGTTTCCTTTATAGTCAGTTTATAGTTTTAATGATTCTTTCGTTAAAATTTGCAATACTGTTAAATATAAATGGCACAGGCTTAAGTAAGCATTGATCATAGTACCTGTTTGTTATGTATTCAATAATTTTAGCTCTTCCTCATCATTTATTGTTTCCACTGTTGATTTTTTTCACTTCATCTTGTGTTTTCAACAAGACAATTAAAAACTGGGCAGAGAGCTAACATCAGAGGAGAAAACCAAATCTGTCTTTTAAATAATGTAGCATAAATAAGAATAAGGTATGTACATGTGCATATGTATAACTAATATCTTCAGTTACCCTAATACACAGATATTATTAAAACTTATAATGTTAGTTTAATACTGGAATCATTAAATCATTAGAACGTGTCTTTTTCATTTTGTCAAAATAAGCAAAGGCATACAAAGTACTTAGAGTAAAGACTAGGGAGATATATAATGTGTTTTTCCTCTTTAAGTGCTTCTTCTCTGCAGACAAAATTTACCAATAAGTATTCATAATATACTTTCTTGTTCAAAATAATGAAAATCTCATTGCTATACATTTGTTAATTTATTAAATTTGACTCAGAAATTTCACAGCTTGGAGTAACTTATTACTGGTCTATGTCCTATGTCTAGGTGAGAAGGAACCAAAAAAATTTCTAAGATTTATTTTTGGGTCATAATACTTTACAGGGATTTTGGGTGAGTAAATTAAATATATATTATCTTGGCCTTTTTCACTGAACACTGGGGTATAAATGCAGACAATACATTATTTTCTTTTTTACTACTACCATTAACTAAAATAGTGATGTATATGTGGAAGAGTTTAGAAAGCAAGGTAAACAAGAAATAAATTCTCAAACATTTTACTATCCCCAGTAGAAATAGTTTCAACTGAATATAAAATACATAAAGTAGGTACAGTGAATATTGATGGATGATCATAACCTAGACCGCATCATCAGTTAGCTTTGTGAATTCTGTATTTCTCAATAAATAGCTTTTATGAAAAGATCTGTACTCTAAGAACCTATTGCATTGTGCAAATGCTACATTTTCAAATAAACAGCAACCTCATATTTTCCATTTCCTCTAAGTCATGAGATGACTCTGTTGCTTTAATACTTAACATGTGCAGACATGCTCTCTAGCCCCAAATGACTCTTGGTTGTATAATAATATTTCACTTTGCCAACTTTTACAAAAAATATAAAAAATTAAATTTCTGTGCTACACAATGGGAAGGACTCAAGTGTCACTGAGGTTTTCTCAAAGGCTATTTTCTGATTTTGTCTGCATTTGTATTCTGCTCATTCAATGGAGGGAAGTAATAGCATTTTTCTATTTGCCATAGAGGCTGTTGCAGAGGTGCATGGATGCAAGATCATAAAAGATATTTCACAAACCACAAACAGAGAAGAAAATGATCTATTGGTTTTAAACCACTGGGTCTTCTGTCGTGGTAATCAAATGTGCCTGGAAATATCAAATAGTGACTTCAGAAAGGGTAGACTGTGATAAGGGAACCCAATACCTAGAATTCTTTCTTCTATGGCATGATAGAAGGGATTGATTTGCCAATTCAAGTTGTAGGCACATTAAATCTCATTTATCTCTACTTTAAGCAGAGAATGGAGGAATGCATTGTTCTCTCGAGTACAATTGTTAACAATCAATAGAATTATTTTATTCAAAATGTCAATTAGTGTTGAGTTTGTTTTATTCTGAGCCTTCATTTTTTTTCTGCTTCATATACTCTCTCTTATTACCTGTAAGAATTCTATCATATAGATGATCTGACACACTGTAAACTCTACTGTCAACCTTGGCGTCACTGCCTATCTATAAATATTGTTCTTTGCTTATTTCACAACTCATCATCATCACCACCATCATGGCAGTGTTGGGTCTTTGGCAAACACAGCTTACTCTGTTGTCTACGTCTTGTTAGTCATGTAACAGACTCAGAATGAAAGGATTAGCCCCAAATTCTCCTTTCGCCTTCATCCCTTCTTGCTTCTTTTATGAGGCAGACAATATTTGTTTCTCTTTTCCATCTTTCTTCTTACTGTTCCAACCCAAACACTTTTCAGACTGTAACCACTGAACCAACTGCATCCACACACCAGGAAACCAGAAATAACAAACTCTCCGGCTCCTCGCCCCACCTAATATTATTACAAAATTAACAGTGCACTCATCAGCGACTGCAAACCAGTGAGGGGAATGTAAGACAACATTTCTGTGTGATGGAGTTGGAAACTGGATGCAGCTTTTCCAAAAAAGTGGTCTATAGATGTATTAATCCTCCTATTTTGAAAGAACGTAATTATTTACATTTATGTAATTATATTTGCAAACATGTATTGAGTAAATTAATTAAATTGAGATAGTTAAAGAGGGTCTCCATTTGGAGGTACACATTCCCATTTCCAATTCCACCTGCGAAATATTTTGCCAGAAGTTCTATTCTGTTTATATTTTACTTTTATTTATTATTTCTTTATATTTTGGTTTTTCGAGACAGGGTTTCTCTGTGTAACAGTGCTGGTTGCCCTAGAACTCACTCTGTAGACCAGATCAGACTGGCCTTGAACTCACAGAGATCTGCCTGCCTCTGCCTCCCGAGTGCTGGGATTAAAGGCGTGCGCACCACAGCCCAGATCATATTAGATTTTAAACCAACCGTCAGTCATTTATCTACCACACCTGGTTTCTGACTGGTCCCCTCTCACCCACAGCAGAAGAGGTATGTGCTTTAGGGCAAGAAACTGATGTTCCTTCTTTGTGCTGTTTTAATGACTATAAGATAATTACAACATTTTTACTTCTCTCCCTCCAAATCCTCCCACAAACCATTTTTTGCTCTTTTACAAAGTCACTTCTTTGTTCATTATTTGTTGTTACAAGAATATATATATATATATATATGTGTATAAGCATATGTATTCCTAAATATGGTCTTTTCAGCCTGTATAATGCTATGTGTGTGTGTGTGTGAGTGTATGTGCATGTCTGTGTGTGTGTGTGTGTGAGTGTGTGTATATGTCTCTCTCTCTCTCTCTGTGTTTTCTTATTTACAGCAAATAGCTCGTGGATAGGATGAAGGCTCCTGTGTTAAATCAGACCTGTACACTGTGTGGAGTGCAGTGGTAGGCCTAAAATAATGTGTGTGTGATATTGTTATGAACACTGTTTGTGGTGGGAAAGACACTAATTTACTTGCCTGACAACTGCAATGCCAGCAACCATCCTTAGTCTGCAATTACTGAGAACTGAGAGGCTCAGTTAGCTTTCTCACTCTATCAAAAATACCTGGCAGAAACATCTTTGTTTCCCCAGCTTTGTTTTGGCTAAGAATTTCCTTCTGTCATGGGGAGGAGAAGCAGAGCAACTTCATCCTGGCAGCATAGAAGGAGAGGAAGCCAAAGTTCCTCTCTTCAGAATCCTGTCCCCTGTTTCCCCTTCCTTCCAGAAACTTAGCTTATGGCTCAGTGCTGTCCACATTCAGAACAGTTTTTCCTACCCTTGTTAATCCTCTCTGGAAACACCCTCCTAAACAGACTCAGAGGATTGCTTCTGATTTCATGCAAGGCAATACTTGATATTATTAATCTTCATGGAGCTGCTGTAATAGCCTGGAGTTTAGAAATTTTATCAGTGTGGTGAAATTCAAGAGCTAAAGTCTGGTTCCTCCTCTCTTCTCCCCTCCCCTCATCTTCTTCCCCCTCCTCTTTTCCCCTTTACTTCCCCTCGGCTCTCTTCTCTATCTTCCTTAAATCCTGACATAAATTAAATGAATTCTCTGTGATCTTGATGTATGCATTTTATCTTCTCTAGTTGTCAATTGCATATCAGGATGAGGTTTAGTCCTTGTGATTGACAGTAAGAGGGGGCAATATCCTGCTTTCCTGTTATCAGGAATTGGTGATAAGTGTATTTCTTGCAATTTTGTATGTAACTTATTTCATAAGACATTTGAAAACGTGAATCCTTGCCAACTCTGGCTTGCTCCACAGGGATGGCAAGCAGAGGCGGCTCATCTCAGGAGGTGTTCTATGTTTACACTGTTCTTACCCTCATCCTGGGCGGCATGCTGAAACTCAGTCCTCACTCCTAAATCAGCCATCAAGAGGCTCCTGCCTGCTGTGGTGCTAACAAGTGTGCCGCTTAGGCCAGGCATGCAGAAGCAATCAGAGAACGCTACATTCTCCAGCAATGCAGCTTGGTACATGAGCCTGTGTTCACTTAGCGTGACTCACTCAGACCACAGTGAGTCCAGAGAGGACCATAGTAACCTTAGCATCCTGGCATCTGGGGCCACTTGGCTTCACTCTAGCTCCTAGCTCAAGCAGTTCATCACCTGAAACAATTTTCCTCATGGTTGCTGTCACTGGAGGAGAAAGACCACACAAGCAAACCATTGCTCCAACTGAAAATCATTTTGTGGATAAAACGAGCTGCTTGTGGTCATCTTTTTGTTTTTATTTTATTGTACCCTTTGGCATCTCTTTATAGATCTAATTTGATTTCTGTTTTCATTTCAAGTCTTCTCTGTGACCTCGGGTAAGAGACAGTCTCAATGTCAGTGTGATTTGATGGGCTTATTTGTCTGAGTCCATCGGGAAAAACCTCAAGAGAGAGCTAGGGCAGTGGAAGCACAGGGCAAGAGGTTGGGAAGAGAACAATATAGGGCAGAAGGAGAGGGGACAGGAGTCAGAGAGGGTACCTTCAGAGAGGAAGTAAAGAGAGAGAGATACAGACTGAGACTAAATCCCGGTTCTCATACAGAAGAAACTATACTTCAGTCTAGAATTCTGACCATCTTCCAACCACTCGAGGTGCTGCTGGCTCTGCTGTTGGTATTCTACTCCACTCTCCTATTTGGTCACAGATGCTGTGCAGATGCAGTCATGTTTCCTTCACATTGGTGGGCATTAAGGTACATGAAAGCATTTAAGCTAGAAGAGGAGAATGAATGGATGCTAAATAAGAAAGAATTAGTTATCTTTTGGTAAATTTTTAAAATAAAAGTTCAGGCAGTTAAGTATGTTTTATCTTTATGGAGTTCTTAATTATTCTCAGTGAAACTGAACCTAACTAAAATTCTGTCACGGTCTCATGAAATGCAACTGTTCTTATTAAATCCCAAAGCATTGATTCTCCCAAGAATTGAGACAGTGGATGTCTTTACAGATAATAACTGATGCCTGAGCTTGCTCTCTTTTCCATCTTCCTCTCGGAGAGGGAGCTTCGCTTCTGCCTCTCTCCCCACTTCTCTGCTTCCCCCCTTCTCTGTCTCTTTCTCCTCTTCTCTCTCTCTCTCTCTCTCTCTCTCTCTCTCTCTCTCTCTCTCTCTCCCCCACTTTACCCTTCCTCCTTCCATAACCCCCTGAATAAACATTCAACCTCACCCTACATGTCATGTCTATCCATGTTTCTGTCTTCTGCCCGCCCGCCATGTGTCTCCCTGCCTGGGACCAGCCATTGTTCGGGGACCAGCAGCCGTCTCTGCCTGGGGCCCACTGCCTGCTGCCACATGGCCCACCACCACTGCTCTGAGACCAGCCGCTGTCTGCTGCCACATGGCCCCCCATGTAGCCGCTTTTCTCATGGCAACTCTGCCAGCCTGCCCTGGGGACCGACAACTGTCTCTTCAGGGCTAGCAGCTGCTTTTATGGCTCCATGGGTCTGCTCACATGTGCTGGCTGCATTGGGGGTTCCGCCGTGTGGCTTCCCGCTGCCGCTGGGAACCCCCCATATATTTTTTAAGAATAACAATAATGATCTAGAGTCATGGCATCAGAGGCAATTGTTTATGTTAGAGGCATGCTGAGAGGATCCATAACCAGCTTAGGATAATTTAAATGACTCTGATTAAGTTGATATACATGTAGCCTAGAAATTTCAGTTTCAGTGTGAGTTTTGCTGGACGTCCTGTGCTTGTGTTCATTTGGACATCCACGTGTGTAGAGAGGAGATCCATTACAACATTGTTCCCAGTTATCCTGTGAGGAAACTTTATTGGTATACTAAGAAATTTATCGTTTTAAATGAGGAAACAATGCTGTCAAATTTTACTTGTAGAAAGGATATTTATTACAAGGTACATCAGAGACTGAAGAGAGAGGAGACAGGAGGTCAGGTTGAGTTTTGAAGGAGATGAAGGCCTGAACTAGTTAATTCTGCCTCATGGTGGATAGAAAAGAATGATGAGACACGTATGATTTGTCTCCTAAAATAACTCACAATGTAGTAAAAGAATATCCAAATACATGATCTGAAGATGGAGGACAAAGAGAAGTGGCCAACAGGAGGTGAGGTGCAAGATGGCTAGATGTGCAATTTGCAGAGAAATGGGGACCCAGGATAGGAACACTAACAGGAAAGGACACAGCTTAGAAGAAAAAACACGAGATTGGATAGAAAGTTAAAGGTGCTGCTTTCACTGTTATGGTTTTGGTCCCTTTAAGAGACAAGCCACACCCATTCCCCTCCCCATCCACTGAGGCAGGCTGATCTTCAGCTTCCAGCCTGAGCTTGCTCTCTTTTTTCCATCTTCCTCTCAGAGAGGCAGCTTCGCTTCTGCCTCTCTCCCCACTTCTCTGCTTCCCCCCTTCTCTGTCTCTTTCTCCTCTTCTCTCTCTCTCTCTCTCTCTCTCTCTCTCTCTCTCTCTCTCTCTCTCTCTCTCTCCCTCTCTTTCTGTCCCCCCTTCACCCTTCCTCCTCCATAACCCCCTGAATAAACATTCAACCTCACCCTGCATGTCTCGTCTATCCATGTTTCTGTCTTCTGCCCGCCCGCCATGTGTCTCCCTGCCTGGAACCAGCCATTGCTCGGGGACCAGCAGCCGACTCTGCCTAGGGCCCACTGCCTGCTGCCACATGGCTCGCCACCACTGCTCTGGAACCTGCAGCCATTTCTGCCTGGGACTAGCTGCTCCTAGGGCCCGCTGCCTGCCACCACAAGGCCCGCTACCACCATTTGGGACCTACAGCATTTCTGCTGCTTACTTCCACGGGGATCTTGCAGCATTTTTAAAAAAGAATTCACTGGCTGCTGGATGCCAGACTGGAGAATTGTGTGGGTAAGCCAAGAAGGCCTGAGAGGACCGAGTATTGAGAAAAGAAAGACAGAGTTCAGATAACAGTTTGAATATTTCATGAGGATAACAAAGGGCAGGTTCTGCTTGGATTTGCTTTTCTTGTGGCTTATTTTTGTGTAGGGAAGATTTTTTAACCTGTTAGAAAGACATGATAAAAGAGAAAGTGAAAACTGGAGAAGTGGTATCTGAGAAGCTAGAGAGAAAGACAGGACAAGCTACACCAAGATTGTTGGTGCGGCAGAGATGCTAGCCTGGAAAAGGAAGATGCCAGGGCATTGAAGAACACTAAACACAACACTTTAGAGACAGGGAATTAGAAACAGAGGCTTGAAAGAAATGAGGGAAATGAATTAGACCCTGTAGCATGCTCACCAGTAACCAGTGTATATCCCCTTCCTCAGGAAGTAGAAGCGAAGTTTATATGTTTTGCCGATGTGGCATGTCTTTAGGGAAGGATGCTTCTTTCCCAAGTCACAGAGGATAAACTAAGATCAATTTAATACCCATGTCTATCCCTTTCACTTTGAGAGGTTAGTCTGTGGATGTAAAATAGACTCAGTTTAGGTCAACTAGTCACTTAGTAAATCTCTGTTGATGGCTCTTTTGGGACTATATTGTTCCATGTTAAACATATTTACTCTTAAACTTGGTATTTGAAATAACTGTAGGGTTCTTGGGATGACGGCGACACCTGGTAACTATGTGCTGGAAGTCTCATAATGATGACGGTGGAGGGTAACAGAAGATATGAGGATGCTATCTAGTGTTGATTTCCCAGCTTCTGAAATGGCTTATGCCCGATTTACTGTTTGGATAGAGACATATATTTTCACCACTTTAACCAATTCCATTTGTGTTTTTGGATATAGCAGTCATATGTATGTGCATCCAAGGGATGCAAGGGAAGTTAGCCATATTCATCTTTTCATTAATGTACAGAGGAAGTAATCTGTTAGGGGGAATCAAAGCATGCCTGTGATGTAGGACTGGGCTGTGTGGGAAATATTAGTAGGTAACCCTGAGATACCAAAAGCATCATAAGCTAACAAACTAACACAAAGGAAGGCAACAATAAAACATAATCAAAATATAGAGGAACTGAATGGGAGCAGACAGGCTTGCAACATTTCCATTCTGCCTTAAGCGGTGAAAGAGGAGAAAACCCTGTGCTGAGGAGGACTGATTCCCATTTCAGGTGGACAATAGAACACAGCGCAAGTATAAGTTAAGGGGACAAGTGGTTCAACAGGGGCAATAAGGGCAGCACTTGGTAAAGAATTTGAGACAATATGAAGCATGAATGGGCTTGTGGAGGTTGCACACCAGGTAGGGGTGCATGCAGTGCTAGCATGAGTATGAGTTTGGATCCCCTGCACCACGCAATATGATCCAGTGCAGACTTGCCTTCATCTGTGGAACTGGCAGTGTGGACGGCTGATAACTGATACACCTACTAATACATCCTTGGTAACAGCATGATAGCTAAGGTATCTACAAAAAACCCCTAGATCTAAGACACCAGGAACATTGCAGAAGGGGGGAGAAGAATGACTCTAAGAATCAGAAAACCAGAACATCTGATACATGATATCTATATATGACAGGGAAGCCATACCCATGAAATCTCAATAATTTTCTGTAGTTATTACAGATACATATGTGCAACATTAATAATTAACATAAGAAAGTGTGAATTTGAGAGGAAGTTGAAGGGGCATAGGAAGTCATTGAAGGAGAAAAGGGGGAGGAGAGAAATGTTGTTATAAATACAGCATACAAATGTGAAATTACAAAAATAAATTATTAAGAAGGAAAACCAAATTATGTAATTTTCAGGAAATAAAAAAATAAAGGCAAGCATTTGTGTATGTGGCAAGGCTCTTGAAGGTCAGGCTCAGGCATATATTAAAATATCTCTTTACTTACAGTGGTTTTACATCCCAATAAAAACACTAAGTTGAAAAAATAAAATGAAGAAGTGCTTACTTTGGTGCACATTAGGAGAGGATTTTGTCTGTATTCACCTTTGTCCATCATCTCATTGCGTAGGTGACCCAGAGCATCATGGGAAGAGATGGCAGAGCTGAGTTGCTCCCTTCATGGTAGTCAGGAAGTTTAGAGTATAGCTGGGATAAAGGTTGCTTTCTATTCCTGGTTTACTTTCTCTTAGGTCCCCACCCCATTACATGGTGCTAAACACATTCACAGCATCTTTACACTTAAATTAACTCTGAAAATGCCCTTTCAGTTACAGTGCAAATGTGTCTTAGTGGGCTTCTAGGAACTGCTCAGTCCAATTAAGCTGATAACCCAAGGACACTTACTAATCTCTTTGTAGCTAAAGAATTATGGTAAAAAGAATTATAAGTATGGTGTGGGAGGTCCTTCTGTCTATGTATTCCTTTTATTAGTTAATGAATAAAGAAACTGGCTTGGCCTATACCATGGGAGGAGGAAGGCAGGGTTAGAGAGAGCCATGTATCCCCCTGGAGCTGAACGGAACTTTACCCGGTAAGCCACTGCCACATAGCGATACACAAATTAATAGAAACGGGTTAAATTAATATGTCAGAGTTAGCCAATAAGAAGATAGAGCTAATGGACCAAGCAGTGATTTAATTAATACAGTTTCTGTGTATTTTGGTTCTGGGCAGCCGGATGAACAAGAAGCTTCCTCCTACATAAGCATTAGACAACAACTTTTCATTCACATTTTATAAGTCATTCCTGATACAATAGATAAAATGAGTTGTAGCTGTTTCAGGTCTGGAGAGCTCCAGATGGCAAATAAGATTCCACAAGATGTCTACAGAAGTCTGGAAGAGAAAGTCAGTGGACTAAGTAACAAAACAATCATTGGTCCTACCGGCTGCCTTGAAACTCTTAGACAAATTCCATTCCAAAGCCAGGGAATCATTGCCCCAGCTGCTAACCAGGACTGAAAACAGCCTTTGGACAAGGTCCCTTACTGAACTAGGAGCTCACATTTTGCCTGGGATGGCTGGCTGGTCAGTGAATTAATGCGGAATCCATCTATCCCTGTTCTACATGGTGGGGTTATGGGCATATGTAACCAAGATCAGCTTGTGCCCTTGGATGCTGGACATTTGAATTGCAGTCCTCATGCTTACAGACCAAGGGCTTTTGCCCACTCTGTCAACTCCTCAAATTTGAAAACCTCACGGTCTGATCAGCAAAATAAAATATTCTCCTTTCAAAAATAAGGCAGGAACATAAGTCACTCATCACTTCAATAGTGACTTCATTTTAATAATGAGACACAGGACAATTTGAAAAGTCAAATAACTTTCCAGCTTTCATCTCCAAATGCACACTATTCTGACACCTGTCAAGAGCTCTGTTCAGGGAGCTCCAATAGAACCATTGTCAGAAAACAGTAGAAGCCAGAGCCTTTCCCAAGATACCTGGAAGCAGAAATTTCATTGTCTCCTTCCCAAGAAGGTAGAGAGAATACTTTCAGGAATAACTGCCTGACCTTCAGAACTGTGGCTGACAAGAGAGTTATAGACACCAGGGAGAGTTAGTTCCTCACAAAGTGAGCTCCTAGGGAGCGGCCTGGGGTAAAGATAAAAGCCCCTCCAGTTGTCATGAGATATGAAATCAAGTTTCCGTGTCCCCTGTGGGTGTCTGGCTGCAAGGTCTAACTCACTGTTATTATAATCATTCTGCATACTGATCTGGGAAAATAAGTTCAGGGCAGAATGACTAGTTCCCAAGTGCAGAGCTGAAGACCCTCTAGCAGTTCTCTTGTCTTGAAGATTTATTAACTCAGTAAGTTTGCATCCAAGATAGGGCCAAGTTGTCTTTGCAGAATAACTAGAGATATATTATTTGAAACTATTCAGCAAAAGTGAAAGGTATACAAAAAACTTTAAAAAATAGGGACATTTTATATGTTTGCAATGAAGAAAAGATTTCATCTTTTTAAAACCAAAGGTATTTTTAAATTTTGTAGATAATGTAATTTTATTATCTGTAATGTAATGTTTTGAAATCAAATAAATTGCAAGAGACTTAGTTTCATGCAATTAACAAGCACATTGCCACATCCAGTTATCAATTTTGTCATGAGCCTTCTTTACTACCACAGATCACTTTATTGTATAGTATTTTGAAATAGAGTCTTATGATTTCACAGAAAGGCATTAAGATTACAGTCTTGCTTAAGTCACCTATGTGCTATGATTATTGGTGTGAACCACCATACACAGCTTCTCTGTACACTTTTTATAGAATAAAATGTGTCATCATTAAGTATAGCCTCCTGGATATATAATAGATCTCTAGAAATATATTTTTCTTATTTAATGGTTATTATAAGTAATTTAATAAAATATCCCCATATCTTCCTCCAATGACATTTTTTAGCCTTTGAGAATCACTGTTAGACTTACTGCTTTTTAAAACTTTATCTTTGTTAAAATCAAGAATTTACTATTTGGGCTCAGTTAGCCACTAATTCTTCCATCGTAAACTGAATCTGTGTTGGCCTGGAGATGTATATGATTGTGGAAATATATCTATGCCAAACAAAAATGATGTTTTGATGCTCACGTCAATTTTGTAGATTTTTTTTTTAATTTAGAAAGCATTCAAAGGAATTTTCATGGAGAAGGAAAAGAATCACTATTTTATTCATTCCAAACAATAACAACTTTGGTCAGCCACATTTTCTGCAGAGACAACACTGTTATAAAAGGACCATCCACCTCTGAGAGGAAGAAAGATCAATAAAGGCCAAAAATATACCTATAAGTAACATGATCCAAATTGAGAGGGTTTTATTTATGTATTTCAAAACACACATGCGCATACACTTATTTCCATAACAATAACTAAAGAAAGAGATCATGAATGTGAAAGGAGTGATGAGGAGTACGTGGGGAGTTGGAAAAGAGAAAAAATAAGGGGAAATGATGTAATTATATGATAATCTCAAAATTAGAAATACTGCAAGCTCTTGTGCCTCTTTTAATTATAGTAATTGAAATTGTTTATATTTTTATTCTTGATAATTTCATGTTTATACAAGGAAATATAGAGCGAAGTATGATTATATCCACTCCATCTCTCCACACCTCTCAATTTCAATTTTTCTCCTGTTAAAAAACTTATACACTGTCCATTTCATGTTGCCCCTAAATGGATGTGCGTGGGCCCATCCCCTGAAGATGGCCAACCATATTTCTTCAAGCAGCAACCAACTGTTAGTCACTGTGAATAATTTTTGGCATTTCATTGTACATACAGAATTTGCTTCACTCTTTGAAATGCCAAAATCTAAAGCTGGGATTCTAGGTAGATTTCAAATTCCACAGTTAGAATCTCCTACACTTCTAATTTGTTCACAATCCCATGCTAGTCCAACACCTTCTTTACCTGCTAGTTGCTTCCTTTACTGTGAACCCCGCTTTTTCCTTAAGCCCAGCTGTGGCAGGCTGACCGCATTTTCTGTCATTGGATCTGACACAATGGCTATAATATGTCCTACCTGCTGAGATAGGTTCAGTCATCACTCCCCTAGATACTGTTTCGTTCTTTTCACCCTGTCCATAGAAGTTAATTCTCGTTTTCCCCATAGAGTCTTTACTCTCATCTTTCTGTTATCTATTACAGTGAGCCATTTTACCAGTTTTTTTCCTGACCTTCTTAATCACCACTATTTAAGGGTTTCTTTCTATCTATCTGTCCAATGTCAAATATTTAGTGAGATACTAAACATGCATGAAAAACATAATTATCATTGATGTTAAGGTTCAAAACAAAATATACTTTCCTTGTAATGAGATACTCTTGTTAGACTCTTCTGTTTATTCAGGGACCCCTCAAGGATACCTGGCAGGAGATGGGTAGCCTAGGTGATAACAAATGGAGCACCCGAATCTGTCAGAATTGTCACAAAACCAATAATCTGAATTATGGAAAATATATGATTGTTTTCAGAGGAAACCTCATATATTTAGAGTGGTTTGATGTTCTCAGGATTCTCTAAGTATAAATGGTACTATTGCTATTGTACAATACAGTTTGGGAACCAGTTGCATGGTGTCCATTGACTGGAGTACTGATGGGTATGTGTAGGGAGGGAAACTCTCAGATGAATGAAACTGAAGCCCTTCTGATTAGTGAAGCAGGACACGCAGCCTAAACACCCAGATAGCAGACAAGATTCTGGTGTGTGTGGGGGTGCCTATTCTATGCTGCAAATGTACAATTAGATAAATATTAATAAGCTTCCATTAACATAAAACAGGAAAGATTTTTCCTTTATCAGGTGAACTTTTTTTTTATGAATGGTTTTGATGCCTTGACAATTTATACATCTATATCAACTTTAGGTATTTCCAGTTCATTACCCTCTCTTATTCTCCCTTCACATCTAAATCATTCTTCTCAACCATTTCTGTCCCACTTGGTTAATGATACTTATTAATGATAGTTCTAGTGGAGTGTTAGGGATAAAAGGCAATTTGAGGAGAGATGAAATCTGAGTCCTAGGAAATTATGTAAAATAAAGAGAATAATCCTCACTTCTATAAAAAGTTTGATGAGAGAATTGAGATTAGGCTAGGAGAATTTTTTTGGGAAATTTGAGCCAAGATTGCTACATATTCAGTACTAAGAGGAAGAAACATTTACCTATCTGTAGGCTGAGATAGAACTTAGAGAAAAGGAGAGGAGATAGGAGAATAGGAGAGGAGAGAGGAGGAAGGGAGGGGAGGAGAGAAGAGGAGAGAGAACAAAAGAGAGAATGAGTGAGAAAGAACAGGAACAACAAGGATAAGAAATGAAAGAAAGTGGATTCTGCCACTGATAGAATTTGTAGCTGAAAAATATGACCTATGACAGTAAACAGCACTCATGTGTCACTGAAGCAGAGAAATTCTAGCAGTAAATAGGACAAATAAAAAATCTTTTTAAAGTAGTTTTTTGTCAAAAAATTAAAATGGCAATAACTTAATATTAATATGTAAAGCAGAAAATGGGATTTTAAATAAAAGATCAATTAAATAATATAAATGGTGTAAAATGTTTCAGTAAATATATACCACAAGGTTCCAAAAGATGAACTAATAATTCTGTGCAGGATTCAGGATGAGATGACTGAGACACAGCAATGCCAAAAGCTGGAGAGAAGTATGTTGCTTGACTAGTATTTAATCTAGTGGTAATCTTTGATGATAGCGGCTATTACCAAGTGTGTTGGTGCATGCCACATTTCAAAAGGAGGACTTGACTATTTAAGTTTTAAAAGTGAATTCCATCTCAGTGCAAAGAAATTAAGAGGACTGTAATCTAGATGTATTCCTATAGTAGTATCTATTGTATTAAAAATTGATTAGCAACACTTGGGAAGCAGAGACAGGTGGACCTCTGTGAGTTCGAGGCCAGTCTGATATACAGAGTGAGAACCAGAAGAGGTTCCAATGCTACAGAGAGACCCTGTCTCAAAAAATAAAAAAAATTAATATAGATATCAGAAGCCAGGTGGAATAAAATACAGAATACACACAGAAGATCAAAGTTGTCCTGAAAGCAATCTCAATAACAAAAAAATCAGATTTTGAAGCATATGGCGAAACATCTAAATACTTCCTGTGCTTAGGAGGCATGCTAATGATGATCGCCATGAAGGTGAAGACAGACTGAGATTCATAGAAAATGCCAGGAGCGAGGAGAAGTGTGAGTGTCGCTTGACTAGTGTTTGTTCTAAAGATAACCTCCAACATTATCCAGTGTGGCAGCACAAGCTTTTAATTCCTGCTTTCAGGAGGTAGAGGCAGCCAGATGCTTGAGTACAGGGCTGTCCTAACCTACATAGTGAGTTACAGTGCAGGGGGAGCTACGTAGTGAAATCATGTCTCAAAAATAAATAAAATAAAAACCAAATCCAAACAACAATAACAAAGAATCCAGCATAATGGCTGCTAATTTCTTCTCTCCCTAAAAACATACATCACAACTCCATATATGAGGAGACTGAGTCCAAGGCCCCTTCCCTTGTAGGCTCATGGGCAGTGTGACATGCTTTGGTCAACAGAGCACAAAAGAAATGATTACTCCAGCTCTCACTTTTAGAAGAGCTGGTATATTTCCACTCATTTCATATAGAATCGATCATCATATAAGAAATATAACTATGTTGAATTCCCATGCTGTGAGCAATTTCAGCCTAGCTGTATTAGTTTTTCTAAAATGCAGCACACTGTGTGGCTTAAACAACAGAAATTTATTTCCTCAAAACACTAAAGCCGAGAATTCCGAGCTTCCACTCAGCAGGATTAGTTTTCTCAGAACTCTCATTCTGGCTTCCCAATTTCTTCTTCTTCCTGCCTCTTCATCCAGCTCTATCTGTACAAACACGCATCCAGGGTCTCTCTCACATGAGCACAAGTCATGTGTGAGTCTTGTTTCATACTAATGTGTTCTTTTAAACTTCATTCTTTCATTTCTTTTTCCTGAAAACCTGGCCGTATCTAGACACTGGGTTTTGACATTGGTGTATGAATGGGAAAGTACTGATCAGCATACAACACTAACTACTAGCAGAAACCATGACAGAATCACAACTAGTTATTATCTACTCCATACGAGTCATTTGGAAATCTGCCACCCACGGATACCACATGCATGCAGAATGCCCGGGTAGATCCTGATGCTTTATGACCTGAAGGTATGCCTCTGGATACCAATCTCCCTGAATCCCTCTTGGTGAAGCTCCAAGCTTTAGAAGAGACTGAACGGTGCACAATAATACACAGTGGAAATAAGGGACAAAGCTAATAGCAAGAAGTCCAACTGACAGACAAAATGTATTTACTGCTTTTCTTACATTTTCTCGTGTTCTAAGCAAAGTATACGTCAATTTATTCTGTTGAATTCTATATTTTATTATGTACCTTATGTATTTATTTATTTAGACACGCACACTTTATAATCTTACTACTCTCCACATATAAAAGATTTTTGACGTATGTATGAATGCTGGTAACAGAAAGAATCACAATTATAAAATTAAACAATGGGAGGTATGAAAAGCGAAGAATCATATTTTCATGGATTTCCAAATATCTAAACTTGCTTAGAAAGAGAAACTACCCCAAAGGACATAAACACCAGAAATCTTGCACACAGCTTCTTTTGTTACCACCAAAAGTCGTTTTCGTGTGGAGGTAGGGTATCCTGGCAATAACACGTATAGAGCGAAAGCCTAAATTAATACGTGGTTAGAGATGAGGGCCTAACAACATCTCTTTTGAATAATAAAACTTTGAATAATAAAATGTGGGAGTTCTGATTTAATATGGAGCTCAGTTTTCCTTATGGGGTCTTTTGGGTATTTGAATAAAAATAACCCATATATTTGAAAGCTTGACCCCAAGTTAGTGGAACTGTTTGGGAACTATTAGGATGTGTGACAGGGTAGGAGGTACCGTGTCACTGGTGGGCATTGAGGTTTCCAAGCCCACACCAACCTCAGTGTCATACTCTCTGCGCCTGTAATTTTCAGGTCAGATGTGCTGCGAGCTCTCAACTACTGTTCCAGCACCTTGCCTGCTGACCCACGTCCCTCAGTGATGATCATGAACCAAACCTTTGAAGCTGTAAGCAAGTCTCTAATTAAATGCTTTCTTCTATGAACTACCTTGTTCATGGTATTTCATGACAGCAATGGAAGAGTAACTAAGGCAGGCGAGTAGCATAAACTCCAAACTTTGACCGGCTTTGCATTAAGGACACAGATTCACAGAACGGGACTGCCCCTTACAGCGTTTTGCTATATTTGTATTTCAGTTGCGATTCCATTCCTATGTATGATTCACATTTTGGTATTACCACGGATACATCTGTTATCCTAAAAAATCTGAACCTTGAACGTCGGCAATTTATTTCCAGCTGGTCTAACAGCTTCCATTCTCATTTCTCTTCCTCTGTTGGGATGATATTTCTAAAGTGTCAGGGTGACCTTATCTGCGCTTGTTCTCTTGATGATCTCACCCAGCCTCGTGGATATCAATTCAGTCTAGATATTGATGTCACAATATTTATTGGCCAGCAGAAACTTTCCCATGGACCCTAGGCCTTTGTAATGTGCTATTACCTACTCCATAATTCTCTCTGGAGCCTGAAAAGATGCCTTAAGCCCTCAAAAAAGATGTTTTTTTCATCTTAACCAATTTGTTCCTCCATCGTTTCCTATTTCATAATACCAGCTAGCCCATTTGATTCTTTAGACAAAAGGTCCAAGTCCATATTTTAATTGGAGCTGAGGTATGAGTAGCTAAATAGTGTCCTCAGGAATCAGGATATAAACTTAAGCATATACCTCCAGATATTCTAGATACTTCTAAAATCTATCTGCTTTATCCTTTGTTGAGTTTTTCTGTTGCCATGTATATCACTTTGAAACCCCAGATGGCAGGTGCAAGGCAGATACTGACTGCTAATACCAGGTCAAGCTTGCTGCTAGGAACAATGAACTGGTTTTCTACCTACTTAACCTATAGAAGAACTTTATATTCCTTCCCTCTAGGGTCAAGATCTTTTTGGTTCATTTACTCTGTCTTTTGTTAGGCTTTTCCTGTGTTCTTATTGAAATTCTAGGCTGGGATTTAAGACAGGAACACTAGACTATTATAATTCTGTCTCAGTTACTAATTAACTACACGTACTTGAGAAGTTTCTATGTTATTGAAAATTCAGATCTACATAAAAATAACAAGCCCTATGGAGGTAGTCTATACTTTATGGCAATAATATTGAAAATGTAGACAAACAGTTACAGTATTGGACCTTTACTTCTGGAGTGCAAACATCACATGTACTGACTATCTACTTCCTAAGTGTTTAATGTAAAGTTGTAACTTCAGGAGAAATATAGTAGATATATATGAAATGCCACTTGAAGATGACATGATTTGGTACATGTCTTTGAAATTTCAGAGGCAGTTTGGTGTAACAGAAAGGATCCTGAGTTGTGATACAGAAGGGGGATTAAGCCGCTTGTCTTCAACCTCAACAATCATAGCATAAGTTTTGGCTCCTACATTTTCCTCTAATGTAACTAGAAAGTAGGTGAGTTGATATTGATGGTACCTTAAAAGAACAGTGATTGGACATTCACCTTCACTAGGAAACGTAAAAGTTATCTGCAGCTTTGTTTTTGTTTGATGCTTTTTTTTCCTTTTTTAAATTGATTTTTATTGAGGTCTTCATTTTTCTCTGCTCCCCTCCCTGCCTCTCCTCTCCCCGCTTCAACCCTCCCCCAAGGTCCCCATGCTTCCAATTTAATCAGGAGATCTTGTCTTTTTCTACTTCCCATGCAGATTAGATCTATGTAAGTCTCTCTTAGTGTCCTCATTGTTGTCTAAGTTCTCTGGAATTGTGTTTTGTAGGCTGGTTTTATTTGCTTTGTGTCTAAAAACCACCTATATGTGAGTACATGTGATAACTGTCTTTCTGTGTTTGATGATTTTAATGTAAGGGCTCAGGTATAGAGTATCCTCATCAAAACCTCTCTATCTTATACCTTACTTCCTGGAATCCTTTGATGAATATTGAAAGGCAGGGAAGTTCTCCATGGTAAAATGTCTAGTGTCAGAGCTGGTATGGGAATCCAGGACTGAGTACATGGCCATATTAATTTTCTCTGCACTAAACCATGTTCCACCAAGCCTCTAGGCTTGAGGATGCACTCGAAAAACCAGTGCCTGAACTCAGCAGGAAACAGCCTTGCTTCTTGAACAACATCTTTTTCCAACTCCAGGAGAGAGTGCTATGATCAGTCAGAGAACATTCTAGTCCCCAAAAATACTAATTAATTTTTAAATTGGTAATTAACTGCATGTTCCCATTCTGGTTTTGATAAATATAATCTGTCCAATCAATCAGTAGCACTTATTAATATCATATAAAACAATCTCACTAGTAAGCTTGTTTTCCATTAGGAAACTAACATGTGGTTTTGTGTGGAGTTTCAGACAAAAACAAGAAAGCATCATTTGTGTTCGCTTCATTGCCCAGATTACACGGTGCTTCAGTTCTGCCTCTGACAAGCAGCAAATTGCTCACTCGTATATATTCACTTGAGGTATATTTAATCTGCTATTAATTTCATGAAGAATGTTACTGTCTACCCTCATTCCACCCACTACCGTGGAGGACAACTTACAAGGATTGAAATAATTGCAAACCATGCTTTGTAACAGTACAGCACAAAGATAATAATGATGCCCTTTTCTGGAATTTACTCAGGGCAAGTGATGACTGACTGTTTTTTTAAAGCATCTTTGTGTTGGACTGTGTTTACAGGACGAGGACCTAACTTGATTTTAGGTGCAGAAATTACATTATGTGGTTTTCTTGGGATAGGAACTAAATTGCGGTTTGGATTATGCTGCTCCTCCTTTCTCTAGATGTCCTGGCAAATAGTAGGTTCTTTCTATGGTGCAGAACAGGACACAGTGACTTAGGAAGCTGTACATACTAAAAATTAGATAACTGCCTAGAGTTTCTTTGTATGTCTGTGATCCAAAGTGTGTGTGTGTGGTGGTGGGGGGTAGATTTAAAGGAATAATAAAATAGGGGAAAAATTCATTGGTATATTTATAAAGTAACATGGAGAAAAAAAGATGACTAAATACTTATTTGACTTTTAACCAGGTAAACACTAAGTTGGATGATTGAACCAAGTTTTGGGTAAATTCAGTTTTCTCATTTCTTAATGTTGTAGAATTTATAATATGTATTTTATTTGCTACTTTATGCAGGTTTCATTTTGACTCATTTGAAAATCTATTTTCAAATATGTTTAAAATAAAAGAAATTTGGTGGCATATAGACTGTCTTAGTCAATGTTCTGTTGCTGGGAAGAGCACTGTGACAATGGCAACTCTTATTGAGGGAAGCATTTTAATTGAGGCTGACCAATAGTTCGGAGGTTTAGCCCATTATCTTCATAGCAGGGGGCATGCTGGCATTCAGGCAGACATGGGCTTGGAGGAGCTTAGACTTCTACATCTGGATCCACAGACAGCAGTGAGAAAGAGAGAGAGAGAGAGAGAGAGAGAGAGAGAGAGAGAGAGAGAGAGAGAGAGAGAGAGAGAGCGCCTTGGACTTCTGAAATCACCAGTAACACACTTCCTCCAAGACCACGTCTACTCCAACAGGGCCACACTTCCTAATAGTGCCACTCCCTGGTGCCAAACATTCAAATCTCTGAGTCTATGGGGAGCATTACTATCCAAACTGCCATATTGAACTATTCAAATACTTTGAAATCACTTTCTTGTACTGGGGATATAGCTTAGTTGGTAGAGTGCTTGCCTTATGTTCACAAAACCCTGGGCTGAAACATCATACCTGGACTTGGGTATGGTGGCCCACATGTGTAATACCAGTACCCAGGAGGTATGGTAGGAGGATATAAAGTTTAAGGTCATCATTGATTATGTAGTAATTCTTAGTGCATTCTGGTTTTGTGGAAGCCTCTCTCAAAAGGAACCAAATGTGAAATAAAACAAATAAAAAGTAACAAATGATGCACGGCTGGCACTTTTATCCAGATGTGGAACTGTGTCTGGACAGGTAACAAGCTTTAGTAGAGAACCTACTCCTATCCCTCTGCTAAATGGATAGGGTATTAAATAGATTTCCAATGACTTATCGTGATAGTTGTATGGTATCACTCAACCATCATGAGAGAGGCTTCCTTTGGCTGTTGGTGGCAATTAACATAGAGATCCACAGTGGTCATGGTGCTGAAAAGGTTGTGGAATGCTCAGGCCTAAAGAGACTAACTGTCTTGCACTTTCTACTTTCAAGGCTCTGGGATAATTACAAGAGAAGGAATGGAAAGAGTGTAAGACACAGAGGCAGTATATGACTACAAGGAAATAGTCTTTTCTGTACACATCAGGGAAGTTTCACATATAAATACATGGCAACTGTGACAGCATACACAATTCCTGTGAAACGCAAGTTAAACAAAAATCCCAGCATGGAGATGGGAGTCAACAGGAAGCCTCACCCATAGATAATCAGCTATTATCACTGACAGCTGCTTGGAGAGAGAAGTCAGCTTTCTTAAAGGATGTGTGTCCTAATGCTTCTGAAGCTAATGCTTTGGTTAAAGGCTACACATAGAAGAGGAGTTTATGGGCAGCAGCAACTGTACTTGACTGATTCCAAAAAAGAAAAAAGAGAGAACAGAAAGTTGACTCTGTAAGGAATGGGGAAAGAATCTGGAAGGAGTAGGAAGAGGGGGTAAATGTCTAATAAAAAAACACATTGAAAAGGGATTGAGGCTCATGAGATTTTTCTGAATCTATGTTAGCATATTTATGGGTGCCACACTTGATCAGATCTCATTTAGGCAGCTGGGACAATGAGAATCCACGGGTGTAGCTTTCTGTGAGATTTCTAGATTCAAACTTATATTTGTAACAACAATTAAAGAAAAAGAGGCCATGAGTTTGAGAGAAAGCAAGAGAGGGAGATGTACATGAGGATGGGTGGAGGAAAGAAAAAAAGAAAAAAACAATGTAATTTCAAAAAATAACAAAAATACAAAAATTGACTATATAAAGTTCTCAATGTGCTAATTAAAATGGAAAAGTCAAAGAAAAAAGTCACATTAGGGAACAAATGGCTTTGGTTGTTTTATTTGTTGTTGTTGCTGTTAATCTAAATGAAGAGTGTTTGCAAATGTCCATCTGCATGAAGGGTTTGGCAGCTGGGGTTCCAGCTCATTCTCAAACATTTGTCTTTGCTAAAGGAGCTGAGCATCTATGAGCAGTAGAAGGCAGACAACCTAAAAGGAACCAGGAGCCTGCTCTCTGCAGCACGATATCTATTCTCTGTGATGGAATGGAGTGGTCCTTGGAGGTTCCTCTGTGGTTTTAAAGGCAGATTTTCATCATTATTTGTACATTGCATCATTTAGTTTTCCACCTGGTGAGTAGAGGTTGCTATGGGGAAACAGAAGGGTATAAAATCAAAACAACTCCTGAGTCCTGTTTACTACTTTTTTGTCCAAATACCTTGTTGATTGGAGTTAATTGCAAGACTGGGCTTTCCCTTGTTCCTGTTCCATAAATTAAATGTTTTGTACTTTGGTTTTGAACTGATGTCATTTGCTGTATGTAGAAACCCTTTACAGGGACTCTAGTGCACTCCATGCGCCCAGGCTTTTCATCACGTAAAGGACATTCTTTGGTGGCATGTATCTTTGATCTTCACAATGCATCATTAATGATTTGAAAATCATTATGAACCAGTTTACCCTTGCTAGTTTTCCAGTTTCCTCTCTCATTCCTAAAGTTTGTATAGTTTGTTAATTCTAATGTATGTCTATGCATTTCTCTAAAATCCTGTTTGATGTCATATTAGTTGAACATTTAAACAAATAAACTTTTGGGTAATGACTAGGTCAGATTGGTTGAAATATTTTCTAATGGTTCCAGGTTTTATTTTGTTCATTGTAGTAATGCTAATAATACTCACCAATTATATATTTTAATTTGTACATGTATGTGTGTGTATGGATAAGGCTGTTAAATTTGGGGTTTTTTTGTTTTATCTTTTCAACTTTCTTTTTTTTTAATTTATTTATTTATATGGCTGTTAAATTTGTATCATTAGTTCCAATCACGCATCACATCACATCACATCATCCCATGTCATATATCCAACAAGTGCAGTTCATCAAAGTTTGAAAAACTCAATCTAAACGTTTGACTACTAACTTCTAATGCTCCAAGTCCATTAACCCTCCAATAGCCTATTTGTCTACCACAAAACTCAGAAACATCTTTATTTTCTCTCCCCAAAATACAGATCCAATCCCCAAACCTCTCATTTCAACTACCATAAATTTTAGTTCAGTCCATCACCGTATCTTAGCAAGATGACTGAACCTTCTGTCTTACTGAACTTTTAGTCAATTGTCCTCCTTCACCAATTTCAGTGTCTACCAAATGGAGCTTTGTATAAATGCAGATCAAGACACTCATTACTAAAATTTTCAGGGACTTCACAGTGCACAAAGATTCTACATCAGTTGCAAGGCTCTGCTACTACTCCATGTCCACCTTACTGTTCTCAGGGTGTATCGCTTTAGTATTTACCCCAACCACAGCAATTTAGTCAAAATAACATCTATTGGCTCCTTGAGAATTTTAATTAGTCCTTTTGTGTCTTAGGGATTTTGTATTTTGTTTCATGTAGAAGTACTTTTTCATTGGTCTTTTCATAATACTTTAGGCGTGGCTTGAAATTCCTTAATCTCAGATAGGCCTGTTATATATTAGAGTTCCGTAAGGAACACAGTCAATAAGATACCTACCTATTTATCAATCTCTTTACATATATATTGTATATCTATCTATCTATCTATCTATCTATCTATCTATCTATCTATCTACTATCTATCATCCATCTATCCTCAAACTTCTATTTTCCTACGATAAATATTTTAAGGAGAAAGATCATGTGGTTATGTGAACTAGTAAATCTAAAATCTATTCTCCTATCAGGCTGACTCCAATCCTGCTGAAAGTCAGGCAAGATTCCTACATTATAGTATTGAGGCAGAATTTCTTGTTCTCAAGGCAGCCGCAGTTTTTGTCTTGTGTCTATCAACTGTTTGCTCATAATGTGAGTTCTATTCACACTAATGCTACAGTACTTTATTTAAAGTCATTTTTTTTCATTTTTCTGATTATATGTTAATCATAATATTCATCCCTTCTTCCTCCCTCCAAGCCCTCCCATATACCCATTCTTACTTTTTCAAATTTATAGACTTGTGTTTCACCAATTGTTATTGCATGCATATGTGTATTTGTGTATCTCTCTATCTATTATATTCCTAAATATAAGTCAGTTACCTATAGGTCTTAACTACAAATATAAGAAACCCTAATAGTAATAACTGGATTAGCATTTGTTGGAAAACTGAGCACCATAACCTGGGCAACTCAGCATAACTGACCTTCAAATACTTTCTAGGTTTCCCTCACAGAGGTTTGCCTGTATTTGCATATTAATTTTCATTTTCTCCACTGGACTTCTTATTTGTGTGTTAACTCTTTTTCTCATTAAGTACCTAAGTAGCAAAGTCACTGAAGTATGTTAAGTACTCAACAAAGAGTGAAATCATGCAACATGTGTGTGGAAAATTAATAAAACTAGCAGAAGCTTGAGGTGAGAAAAGTTGACCCCATCCAAAATTCTACTAGAACAGGAATACTGCGTGTTAAATATAATTTATTATAAAGTGCAGCGGTAAGGGAATAACCTATTCTTTTACATTTTCTTTTGACATATTCTCTTCCCTTGTATTTTTGTCAAATTAAATCAATCAATATAGAGTTATGATGATTTACAGTCTTAAGCACTGAAACCAAATGTGTCATTATGCAGACTCATGAAGTTTTGGCAAGTTATTTTAATGGAGATTTGATTACCTGTCAGGATCATTGGAATAATTACCAGTTAGATTTACATTAATGAACACATTTAGGTGGGGATTATAAAAAATGAAAAATTATAATTTTTTTCTGGAGTGGTTCTTCGGCAGCAACTTGCAGTGATAAATAGTGCTCCAGATTTATTTTTGTTTTAACCACAAATATGTAATTGCACAGCATGCTCTTTGAGGAATGTGTGCTAAATTTGAAAAATAATTTATTAGGCTCCTAACAACAAGTCCTTTGTAAACCATTTACATTAAAAAGTAACCAAAGGTGAAAGATAAATCCTGTAGCAGCTGATCTACCCCTCACCCGAGTCTACCTGCTGCTCTGTTTGAGGCCTGTGCTGTGTGTGTTGGGTTCTTTGGGTAACAGTTTGTGTTTGCAGCCTCCTTGGATGAGGCTGGTCAATACAGCACTTTATCAATGGCCCCAAGTATGAGTTCTTTGCTGTATGTGTTGGATTTCATGAATGACAACTTGTGTTAATAACTTTCTTGAATAGAGTTGGTTCACATCTCAGTCCACCTGCTTTTCCGTGTTTGAGATGTGCACTGTGTGTATTTAGCTCCATAGACTATAACTTGTGCTAACAGTCTCCTTGGATGAAATTGATCCATACAGAAGTCTGTCATTCCATATCTGAGATCTGTGCTGTGTGGGTTGGGCTCCATAAATGACAACTTGTGCTTGCAGCCTCCTTGGATGCGGTTGAACCATACAACAGTTTACTTGCTGCTCTGTGTTGGAGATCTGTGCTGTGAAGGTTGGGTTTCATGGGCAACAATGTGTGTTACTAGCCTGCTGTGGGAACTCCTTCAGCGAGTAGTCGCTGAGATACTGACCCACTTTGAGCATGGTCTCTTGTGCTAATAAATACAGATGAAAAACATGCATGGGTCTCTTGGGTGCTGGATTCAGTTCCAGTTCCCAGCGCTTGCAGAGGACTAAGAATCACTACACTTTTTGTGAGTTTATCCCCGGAAAAATAAATCTTTGCTATACTCCATTCCAGCCTATTGTGAAACTCCTTTGTGTTGGGAGCTGTGAACTCCCCAGATCCTGAATTTCTGGTAAACAACTTATAATTCTTGCAGTTGTTCTGAGCACGAGACCCCCAAGAGTTCCTGATGGTTTCTGGTGGGTTTGGCTGTAGCATGGCTATCAGTTAAGGATCCCTATATAAGCTGCCCCTGGACACAATAAAGGGGGAATTCTGGCATCAAGGATGACCTGTGCCTTTGTCTGTGAGTCTGTGTGTTTCAATCTTCAGCAGCTTGCCCAGAACACAAACTGTATTGTAGTGCATAGAGCACAGATGGTCGTGGTACACTACACTTTCGTACACCAACAAGAGCCTCCTTGGATGAACCTCTTTTTGAATTTGCTATGTATTCAGTTCCAAGGTCCAGTGCTAAGGAAATAAGGAGACTTCAAAGCATCCATAAAACAGAAACTTATTTTTTAAATGTTTGTCCTACGAGTGATATCTGAGTTTGTGATATCAGTTGAACTGCTACCTTCAGATCAAAACAATTTGTTTTGGGAAGGGAGTTTGAAACTTGGGGAGGCTTCAGGAACAGTCTTCCCACCAAAATTCACAGAAGCAAGTTTCTTTTCGTTAATTACAGTGCTAGCTGTCTCTGCAAATGTAGTTTCTCCTTCTGTATATGTATAATGTTGTTCAGTTAGTCCTTAACCTCCCCGTGACTATATTTGAGCCATTGATGCAAATAACAATGATGCCCAGAATCTTTGCATTTTATCTTAATATGAAAGTGCATTTTAAATCCAAGACATAATGGCTCTTACCTTTTGGCTGGTTTGGAACATGGAAGTAAAGCTGTTTGTATAATAGAATTGGGAACGGTACTCCATAATAGACAGTAAAAGACTGTATAGGGAGAAACTTAGACCTCTGAATGAAGTCCTGGTAGAGCAAAACTAACATCAATCTGATTCAAAGTACCTGTGTCTTACAAGAAAATTAAAACATTATCCTATTTACAGGATTTTTTAAGACTAAAACTTAGAGGAATGACCAAGATTAACTAATCTTTAAAAATGTTTCTTTTCTTTTTTTTATTTTTTGCATGCACACACACATATGCACAATGGGCATTTGGGCATCCACTCCATGAAGTGTGGAGTTTGGAACACATCTCCGTAGAGTCAATTTTGTTCATCTGCTTTTGCATAGCATCTAGAGCTGGAGCTTAAATAATAGCCTTGTGTAGCATGGCCCTTTACCTTCTGAGCCTTCCTGCTGCCCCTTTGTCTTTTAAATCCCAGAGAAAGACTAATTATGAGAAAATTTCTACAAGTTTTGCAGGAATTTAAAAGACAGAATGAAAGCCACCATAATAGAGTACAAAATATCTACATTTGTCTTTACGTAAGCTAATTTGGGTCTTCTAATTTTTTTTTGGGGGGGGGGACGGGGGAAGAGCAGATTTGTAAAATACAAACCCAAGTTTGAATGTAAAGCAAAGGCACCTCTGGGAAGAGCTTTTATAGAGAAATGGGATTCAGAGTAGCAGAGTGCTAACAACTGTGCTAATGATGGTGATGATAATCGTAGTAATAATAATAGCAGCCAGAGTTTGAGTGTCATTATGACAGCTGCTCTGTGTTCTGTGCTCCATACTCATTTTCTTTGCAAAAACTATGTGAGTTGGTATTCCTACTATTTTGTACAGCAAGATAAATGAGGCCCAGAGAGATGGTGCATCTTCCCACAAAGTAGCTGAAACAAGGGTATAATTACCTTCTAATTTTCCCTTTGCAATAGGCAGACTTCTGGGCAGAAAAGAGTTAGCATAGTGGACCTGACACTGCTCTCATCAGAAAGTCCTGCTTTCAAAGTTTGTCCTTGGTTATTGTTTGAGAACTTGAATTTTGAGACTTTCTAACATTTCTCATGAGTGGTTCATTCTGCCTAAAGTGTTTGTGCAAAGGAAAGAGATAATGTTGAACACCTGCTTTGCTTCCGAAGCTCCAGAATTTGGGTATGCTAGGCACTGAATGTCTAATGAGCATTCTTGCGAGACAACATTTCACAAGTGTTGTCATGACTCATGGCTGCAAGAATGAAACATATTTCTTGGAACTCAGAACGGCCTCTCAGAATCTTGCATTGGACTTCTTCCTAATTTTGTCCAGAAGGTCTTCTCCTTTTGCAAATTTTCTTTTTACTACTTTGATATAATAACTATAAATAAGACCTTGATAAGCCCCATAATTACTCTAAAAATCATCAAAATTATCTAAACTGTATATAATTGTTGAACATGACAAATTTTTCACTGATGCCATTTCCTCCTTTGAAGAAAAGAGAGCCTCATTTTCTTTTTTTTTTTTTTTTTTTTTTTTGGTTTTTCGAGACAGGGTTTCTCTGTGGTTTTGGAGCCTGTCCTGGAACTAGCTCTTGTAGACCAGGCTGGTCTCGAACTCACAGAGATCCGCCTGCCTCTGCCTCCCAAGTGCTGGGATTAAAGGCGTGCGCCACCACCGCCCGGCTTCATTTTCTTCATGCACAGAGGGAGATACTTTATAATTTACCCTTTCTTGACATCAGGTATCTGAATAAAATCAGGGTACTGAATGCCAGCCAGTAGATATGAAATAGAAGGGATTATGCCCATAAAATACCCACATGATATGCCTTGATCTCTTTCTCTCATTGTGAGTCAGTTGCAGATGACCCAACAACAGGTGATGGCACTATAGGCAAGAATTAACCTACTAGAGCAGTGGTTCTTCCTAGTGCTGTAATCCCCCAACTCAGTTTCTCATTCTGTTGGTGATCCCCAACCATAAAATAATTTTCTTACTACTTCATAACTGTAATTTTGCTATTGTTGTGAATTATAATGTAAATAACTGATATGCAGATGTTTTTAGATGACCCCTGTGAAAGGGTTGTTCAACTTCCAAAGGGGTCATTACCCACAGGTTGAGAACTGCTATACTAGAAGAAAGAATGTCCTCAGTCAACTAGGAGAGCAGAATATTCACTCAGTACCCCAATAATCTACAAGAGACTGGGAGATAAAAACATAGACAAATATTATTGTTGTCACTGAGGTTCCTGGATTGTTGCAATAATTAATCTGTTGTAAAACAAATGACAAGAGGGAACTATCATTTGTTGAATCTACTCTGCCCACCTTTCAACTACTGAAATATATTGTATAGGTAATAGAAATTTTGAAGTCACATCAATTTCTGAGTGATACATAGGGATACAGACAGATGAATAGATAGAAAGAAAGATAGACAGACAGGTCTAGACAGACAGACACACACACACACACACACACACACACATGTGCATGTGTGTATGGGTGGGTTCACATATATTTGTTCATATGTGAAAGTGATTGTGAAGGCTAGGGAACAGATTTTCTTTAAAGAGGAAAATGTGTACGTATTACAGAGCATAGGTTTGCTTGAAGAAGGAGAAGTGTAAGCTAAGGCCCATGAGGAAGAATCCCCTGGACTGTATGCAATACCTTACAAATGCAGCTATGCTAACAGGGCACAGCATAGGTGGTTGGGGGAAAGTCTGAAGCAACAGGCTGAGTGATCATGGCTACTGAAGCACAGACAAGGTCTACCTGAAGGTTTTACAAGCAATAGGTTCTAAACAAACCATTTTTCTGGATGAGTATGTGCCTCATTCCATGCTTACAACTGAATGCGAGAAATACAAATGCACGTGTTTCTATATCTATATATGCTTCTCTTGTTTTTGCTTAGCTCTTTTTATTCTGGTTGCTTTGTCATACTATAGTTTGTTTTGCTTTGTAGCATTTTATTTAATATTGTTCTTTAGATGTCTGTTTATTTTGTAATGAGAGCTAGAAAGGGTGTGGATTTGGATGGGAGGGGGGGTGAGGAGAATCTCAGAGGAGTAGTGCGAGGAGAAACCATAATCAGAATGTATGGAAAATATATTTTTAATAAAAGAAAAATAAATTAGAAAAAAAGGTTTATTTGACTCCTGATTTGGAGTGATGAGTGGCCCAAGATAGTGTAGCTGTATCAGACAAGGTCTTTCTTGATGACGTGGAAGCTTTATGTTTCCAAAAATGTGAAGGGCATAAACAGAAAGACAGAATATCTTAGTTTAGTCTTCTCATATTCTTGTAAGGCCAATTTCCTTTGATTACGACTGCAGCCTGAGAGCCTCAATTAACCTTAATTACTCCCATGGCCATACCTTCAAATGCCACAGTTGATTTAATATAGGGTTCTATTAATGATGCATAAGGAGCTAACATGTTCACAAGTGTTTAAGTGGGGACATTTAAATAATAGTAAGTTATAAGAGTAGTGTGTCTGTGTTCTAATGGCAATAGAAAATTATTAATTGGTTTTAAGTAGGAATAATCAGGATTCTATTTGTTCTGTAGAACACCTCCTTCAGGTTTATTAGGGAGAACTGCCCAGAGAGAGACAAGACCAGGACCAGAGATGCCTCAACCATACGGCAAGAGGAGTTTATAGAAGAATATGGGAGGCAGGGTAGTGGAAACAAAGCAAGGAACAGCTATGAGAGAATGGAAACCTGGATTACTGACCATACTTGTAGTTAATTAGATTTGGAAGGTTCTGAAAGAGGAGTCTAAGCATCTAGAAAGAGACCCTTTCCCTAGAGTTATGTATTGTAGACAGGGATGAGAGACAAAGACCCCCAGTAAAATGTAATGAAAGTAAAACCTTTCTAAAATCTAGGCACAGTATGAGTGAACCTAGTCCACACAGATGAGGCATAACAAGTGTTCCAAGCCAACTTTTATTTTCATTTTGAGAGGTGGGGTGGGGAGGTTTGAGAAGTTACAGGGAAAGATTACTCCTACAACATTTCAAAGGTAGGACAACGGTGGAGAAGAACAGCAGCATGGTCATCACGTCACTGCCAAAGAGATTTCTAAGTAGGCAAGAGAAATTGAGATGGTGGAGTGTCAATTCACTAGACCGCCTGGCAGACCAGGCCTAACATACCTAAGACCAGAGCACCTGACCAATATAGGTATGCTGGTTCTCTAGGCATCAGATGAAATGTTTATGATTAATTGCTGATGGTTAAGAAAAATAGTTAATTTATAGGATACATGTATTATTAACACATTTGTGTCAAAAGGATCCCTATGAGAGAGAGACAGAGTCAGAGAGAGAGAGACAGAGAGACAGAGAGAGAGAGAGAGAGAGAGAGAGAGAGAGAGAGAGAGAGAGAGAAGAGAAAGAGAGAGAGAGAAAGAGAGAGAGAAGGATTTATATACATGAAAGAATATGTAGGATTGAAGAAGTAGCTTGGTAATTGAATACTGGCCCTGCATGGGTAACATCCTGAGTTTGATCTTCAATGCTGTTGCTGGGTTTGTGTGCTTGGGTGTTTGTATGTTTGTGTGTGTGTGAGTAAATGCATATGTTTACAAAAATAGAGAAGCAAGACAACTGGTTAGAAGTGGCTGCCTATAGCAAGGTGTGATGATAAATTTATATTGGTATGACAGGTACTTTATTTATATCACTCCATATGTCCCCACATATTTAATATGACATTTTATTAGTTTAAAATGAGAAAGAAAACTAAGTAAATCTTGAAGAGTTTAAATATCACAGAATGTACTGAACATTCACTCTTGCCCCAGTGAACAGATTTCAAGATGAGACCACACCACCTCCATAGTGAATTTAGAACAATGTGAAAAAACAATTGAAGTGTTACAAGATCTGTGGACAACACTCAAAATTGAAGACATTCTGCAACAGGAATTCCAATTCATCATCTCAGACACATGGACATTGATATCCTGAGTCAAGCTACAGCAGCATTCTGAAAGACAATCTGAAAAACCTGGAATGTAATACAATGTCCACAGAAGCGTAGCTGTGCAAAAGAGGCGGACAATGCTGGTTGGAAGGTTTGGATCAGAAAAGTACATATTCTATGCTGATGTTTAGAAATCAGAAAGAGATCATGAACACTGGTCAGACCTAAAGACAGCCCTTTCGCGAGAAATTCTTCTTCTTAGAAACCTGGCAGAGAATTCTGCTGTGGCATAGGAAATAACATTTTAACTGTACTCTTAGACTTAACTCACGGAGTATCTGAGGAATGCTGTGCTTAGCTTGTGTCAAACTTTTTCAAGAGATGAACAAAACCAGTTATTACCCACCTCCCTCAATGATTGGAAGAGAAGATTGTAATCACTAATGCGCTGACAGGAAGACAGAAGCTACCTGGTGAAATGACTTTCTGAAGGTCGCTCAATCAGTGTATGAACGCTTTGCTTGAGAATAACTAGGAGGCACGACAAAAGACCAATTGCCTTCTTCAATCAGCAGTGTGCTTCTCTATCCTTACCCCGGTGTCTTCCTCTTCACGCTTCTGTTATCCTCCCTTTCTTTCCTTCTTGCCACAAGTGGGAATCAAAGATTTTCATGCAAATGCAGTCTGTCAAAAACAAAGATCCCTATACTTTCACCTTCAATTCCCCTCGCCTATTTTAAAAGTCTCCATGCAGGAGTCATCAAGTTCTTTGTGTAGGGGTACAGTACATAAAGAACTTTCAGCTCCCATTAGTCCCTTTGGTACCAATATCAAACAGAATTCTTGTACTGTTCAAAAAATTTTGATGCTGTCTTTGATGACCTCCCTAAGGAGATATCTGGGTTACAGGAGAAGTGGTGAGCCTGGGGGCTGCATTTGATGTGACTCCAGACCAAATTCAGGAATTTGCTCAATAGCTGATTCTATTCCTACTCACTCACAAATCAGACGGAGAGGAAACTCCTACTGCTGACCTCTAAGAGGCACATCTTTTTGAGTCTCTTCTTATTAAGTGCAGAAGCATACAAAGATTATGGTATGATATGTTACACAACATAATTATGCTATATTATATATGACTGTGCTTTTTGTTTTTTTTTTTTTTTTTTTTTTTTTTTTTTTTTTTTTGGTTTTTTCGAGACAGGGTTTCTCTGTGGTTTTGGAGCCCGTCCTGGAACTAGCTCTTGTAGACCAGGCTGGTCTCGAACTCACAGAGATCCGCCTGCCTCTGCCTCCCGAGTGCTGGGATTAAAGGCGTGCGCCACCACCGCCCGGCTATGACTGTGCTTTTAAGGTGAAATGTCTCTCCTTTTTGCTGGACCTAAAGAGGTGACCTGACATGTTGGAAATGATTCTATAAAAGGGGTGTCTGGTAAGGGCATATAGAAACTGCTAGAAGCTGAGTGGCCTTATATGATGAACAACAGGGGACTGAGCTCTCAAACTACTGCCATGATGTATTGACTTCACCCAGCAATCATGGGCATGGAAGTATTCCCAGGGCGCCTGAAGAAATGCAAACCAAAGAATGCTGTAGCCCTGCAAGATTCTTATCAGAGAGCCCTGCAATGGCTGGACTCCTGAGGCTCAAAACTGGCAGGGTGAATGACATGTTTTTAAACCACAAAGTAAGTGACTATTGTTACGTATTCATGAAATAGCAAGCAAATATCTTACAGTTTTAGTTAAAAAAGGGTAGTATTGCAAAGTTTTTACATAATAGTAAAGTGATACCCTAAAACATATTTGAATCTACTGGATACTTTGACCTATTAGAATGCAAAGTGTCTGAAGTAAGGGAAGCAGGCAGAGATCCAAGAGAAGAACTAGGTGATTGAAACAGAGAGGCTGACCTCTGTGTTCAGATCTCATCTCAGGCTTTGAAAAATAGGAGCAGTGGACTGTAAATTATTAATTAATGAAAAGAAATACCAAGGAGACAGGACCATATTGAAATTTAAACCTACAATATCTTAAAATCAAAATGAATTATAGTTGTATTGAAAAGAACAGCTAATCCAAGTACTGAATTTAAAAGTTATTTGAACTATTTTTAGATTTGTGGTTCTCATTCATAGCTTTCTATGGATTACATATGATATGATTTTTTAATGTAGGAGTTTGGACATTTAAAACAAGCAAAAATTTCTGAGCTTAACCTAACTCCAGAATGAAGAATATCAAAATTATTAAACCTGGTACTTTCTTCAACCCTTCCAGACACTAAACACACACACACACATACACACACACACACACACACACACACACACACACACACACACACAGCAAGCACCTCATTGGATTCTAGTGTAAACACTGTAGTCATTGTAGCCATTGATATTAGACACTGTAGGCATCATTACAATTAGACAATTAGGTCAAAATGCTTTTATATGATAGAACATCCTTTTAGATTCTTTTCATTCCATGGTTCCCAGTTTTGTCTCTACATTATACTTACCCAAAGAACTATATATATAAGTCCTGATGCTCAAGTTCCCCTCAATCCCAGAGCAATTACATCAAAATTGCCAAGCATCGTACCCAACAATTTGTAAGTTTTAAAGTTCCCCAGATGATTGCACGCAGTGAAGTTTGAGACTGCTGATCTGCAGATAATATTTTGTATTTTTTCTGCTGCATCTCACCTCATGAATAATAATGAAGCTGAATACCCAAGAGACTGCCTGGGAGTTATGGAGATGAGGCCTAAGTAACCCACACCCCACACTGATGGTGCACACGACAGAAGCTGACTGTGTGGGGATGCACTAATATTTTATTTTTTCCTATTAATTATATGGTTAGTTGTAAAATAAATAAATGCTCTAATCAAATGTCCCAGTTTATAAAGATAAAGGCGTACAGTTCAGTGAGGCTGAGAGAGCTGCCCAAACAACTAAGCTAAAACCTTGAATGTGAGTGATAGGATGTCTGGAGCCCAGCCATGACAGCCAGTGTGGTCCCCAGGCAGAAGTAATTGCAACCCTTGTGAAAGTGTCAGAAATGGAAAGATGTGCTCTACCTCCCTGACCTACTATGTCATAATCTTTCAGGCTGGGGCTTGGCGGGTGGTTCCATGAGAGTGATGGCAGCCAAAACCCGTGTGCCCTTTCCATCTCCTTTAGATGACTAGGTATGAAGACTCAGTAGAAGACAAGCGAAAGAAGAATACGTGAGTGACTCCACTTATCTGTCAGGGAGGAGAGAAGATGCCACTCTCTACCTTCTCTTTCTCCAGTTCTCTACTTACGTTCACAATCTATACTGATACTGAACATGGAAAAATGTGGGTTCATGGTAAACTTGCTTGGCAGGGGGACCTACCAAACCGAGCCACTTTCAGACAAGTGGAACTATTTTAGATGTGGATTATGGTTTATCCTTTCAATCAAAATACGGAGAGTTTTAAAAGGTTTCATTAAAATGTGTCCTCCCCCTGTTCCCAGGGAAATGGATTTTCGAGCTTGAGGGCTTTAAGGTAATTAATATTCAGGAAGCAAGGGCAACTGGCTTGCTTTCTCTGATGGAAACTGATTCTGATTGCTGCCATCCAATAACGTGTGAGCTTTTCTGACCTTCTCCTTTGTCTGCCTTGCTACGATTTAGGGCACTTCTGTCTCAGCTGTACATTTCACTAGAATTACACAAAAATCAAAAGGTTACTGTTGTTTGATTTTCTATTACTACATTCTGAACAAACCAAGGTCTGTTCTTTCAAAGCAGCAGATGAAATCTGTGCTGGGTACACTCATATCCGAGAAATATCTCACATTACATCAGGTGTGAAAGCGAGGACAAAGAAGAGAGGAGAGGGAAATACAGACTAAGGAGGGAAGGAAGGCTGAAAAAGGGAGAGGAGAGAATTGGATGAAAGAAAGAGATGAGAATATAAAGTTGAAGGGAGAGAAAGAAACAAAAAACGGAAATGGAGACAAGGATGGTGAAGCTGGGTAATGGACAGAGTGGGGTGGTAGTGGAGAAAGGAGAACACGTAAGAAAAATAACTAAAAGAAAGGCAGGCAATTTATTATGAAGTACCACTTGTGTAAGACACGCTTCAGAGTTGCTGGCCGCAGAGGTTAATAATGATGGTAGCAATCATGATTCCAATTTACAACAAACTGGATGAAAGGCAGCCAGACCTCAGATGGAGAGAGCTGCATTGGTGAGAAGAGAATAAGTACATAGGAGCAGCCGAGGTACCCAGAGATGCGAGAGGTTAGATTAAAGAGCACTTTTTACACAATCACTTTAGATATAGTGTAACATCCACTGTTCTTTAAAAAGTATTTTTTATGACATTTATGAGAAAAATGAGAAATTTCTAGAATTTTGAAGTGAACACAGTTAAAGTTTTATTCTGTGATTAACATTATCTGGTATTGACTTTTGGCTAAGGTTGACATTTCTTGTACCATTCCCATCTATATGTTGCCCTCAGTAATTCTACCATCATTGACACCATCATTTCTTCCTGAGGCATATAGAGGGATGTGTAACTAGGAAATCTCTTACCTGCTTTATTCAAGTCCTCATAGCTATGTGTTATTTTGGTCTGGGTATAAAGTCATCTGTGAAGACTCATGTGTTGAATGCTTGAACCCAGCTAACTACTCTGAAGTGACTGGATCATGAAAGTGCTAAATTAATCCCTTAATAATTTCATCTTGGATGGACCAGTAGAAGTGGGTGCAAGCAGACCACTAGTGAAGGGGATGCTACCTTGGAAGTGTGTGTCTTGTCCCTAGCCTCACTGCTTCCTGCTGGACATTAAGTGAGCAGCTTGACTCCACTGTATACTTCCAATCAAATGTTGTGACTCACTACAGGCCCATGAGCAATAGACCCAGAGACCACAGACTAAAATTTCAGATACTGTGTGGCCCCCACCTCCGTCCCCACCAAATAGAAACTTCCTATTGGAAGCAATGCTGATCCCCAGTTTTCTCTGAGGCCCTGATGTCTGAAGGAACATAGCTCCTCAAAATCAGAAATGTGTTTGGCAGAACCAGTAATAGCTGGGAGCCTGGGTTGTAGGAACGTTTCCCTGAGGTCCTGATTTGTGGAGAAGGAGCACAGTTCCTCCTGTAAATTCAAGAACTGCTTGACAGAGCCAGTAAGGGCTTGGTGTCAAGCTCTTGGTGGAAGCTGCAGCCTTGAATCCTGGAAATCCCTTTCTCTACACTGGAAGGCTATGGTTATTATCAAAAGGCTGAGGTGTACTTGGTCTTCAAAGCACTTGAAATATTCTGTGTTCCCCTTGTGCAGCACTAATTAACTTTCTGTTGACTTTGTCCCATTATATGATAGTTTTCAGTTGCCTTAGTCCCCCAACTTCTGAGACAGAGTTATGAGACACTGTACATCTTACAAAACTTGCTTGATGTAAGATATAACTTACAAAAGACCTCCTAATGTTACCTGCTCTATCCTCTTTATCTCTGATCCCATGGGCCTACTCTGATCCCAGGACAGGTCACCTTCCTCTTTTAAGTCGTTCTCAGATATATTGGCACAGTTGTATAGAAACTGAAAAGACGCATGGCTCTTTGTGTATCTCGGCAAAATATATTTCAATGCTCCTTTTAATTATGCTGCTATGGATATGGTGGTCAAATACACCTTAGTTCTGCCCTAGCCAGTCACATAAGCCCAGGAGATAATAGATGATGCAAATTTTGAAGCTTAAGTAGCTTTCTTGCAGAAACACTCAGAAGGCCAACTAAAAGTGTCTAAATACAGAATCAATACATTCAGGCAGATGATGGACTGCTGTATGAAATAAGTATGACTGTACCCTAACAAAAGATTATGATTATACATTATGAAAAGATTCTAATGAAGTCCAGCAGAATTGCAAACTCTCTTAGTAATAGTTTCTTGTTCATATCAAGGAAGAACCAAAAATTTTACTCAGCTTCTGTGAGGCTACACAAAGGCAGCAGTTAAGACACATGACTCTGAGCATCATAGCTCTCTTAGTTAGGGTTACTATGCTATGAGAAAAAAAAATAACCAAAAGTCTCTTGGAGAAGAATGGATTTATTTGGCCTATGATTCCACCTCAATGGTTCATTGCTGAAAGAAATTAGGACAGAAACTCAAGCAGGGTAGGAACCTGAAGGCAGAAACCAATGCAGAAGTGATGAGAGAATGCTCTCTATTGAGTTGCTCTTCATGGTTTGCTCATCCTGATTTCTTATAGGATCTAGGACTCCTAACTCAAAAATGGCCCAATCCAAAATGAACTGAAGCCTCAATAACTAATTAAGAAAACACCCAACAGGTTTTCCAACAGCCTGATATTATGGAAACATTTTCTCACTTGATACTTCCTTCTTTCAGATGACTATAACTTGTGTCTAGTTGACAAAGACCTCGCCAAACCAATAGCCTTCTATAGAATTTGAAATTGGAACTTTCAGATGCAGGTTTGGGAAATATTCAAAGCAACTTACTTTGAAATTTCAAGAATACCTGTACCTACTAGTGTGTGTAAAGCTTGTATATCAGCCCAATTGAATGCAGGATCCAGAAATTAAAGCACAAGGAAACAGCCAACAATTGTTTTTACAAAATTACCAACAAATATCGATAAAAAGCAAGCTTCTTCAATAAATTCTGGTGATATTGAGAAAACTAGATAATAATACTCTAGTACCAGGCAAACTTGTTCTTTTGAGTTATTAACCTGTGGTCTTCCTTAGATGCCCAGCTATCTCTAGTGCTCCGGTTATCCTCCAGAACTGTGTAATAAGACCTTATTGATAAAGACATCATATACTTGAGTCACAAACCATGAAAAAGTCAATGGGATACTTACCCATAAGATTTATTCCTACTGGCTAGTTTTCATAGTGTTGTATGGTTCTTTGCACACTATCATAGGTTGAATATATTCTTTGGTCTTAATCCATGAAACTGGAAAAAGGAACGTGCGAGGGCAGTGAAGTGATAAATGATTGTTGAAAGCAGATTTTAAAAAGCACACAGGGCAATAGAATGCACATGCCATGAAAGCAGAAGGTGAGCCAGTTAGGACAGGAAGGAGCCTAGTGTGAGAGGGGCAGAGGGTTGAAAGAGGGGAGCAGAGGGACTAATAATGAAGTGTGTATGAAAACGTCCTAGTGAAAATAACTGCTTTGTAGTCCAACTTGGAAGCCTAAAAACAGTAGAAAGACACAAGAAAAAACACCTATAGGACCTTTGTTGGTTTATGTGTTTATAAGATGAAAGTATATGCTCGACTGATGTGCAATTGAATACATAAACGCCTGGTGATTTAGATGAAGCAGTTTTCAAATTTTTCAAATTTCAGAGGACAGTAAGTTTGACACTCTCCTCAGTCCGTGAACTCTTTAAAGACAGCACGCTCTCTCTGGCTTCTGAAGAATCTGTGACATTGAGCTTTAGCCTGATCCTTTTCAGTGCCCCTGACGCACTGGAAAGGCAGTCACATGCACATTAGGATAAAAGACAACCGCACTCCATGACAACTTGCTGGCCCCTGAGGTTTGGATGGATTGACAGTATTTTCTTCTACAAATAATAAAACCCTGTAGTTTTCCCAGTCCTAGAAATGGAATTAGTGAACAAGCTCCAATCTGTAAGTCAAGTATTGGCTATTTTTGTTTCCTTTAACCTTGAGAACATTATTCATAAACGTGAGTACAGGCGACTAGCCCAGACTGAAAGAAATAATCAAAGAAAAAATGATAGTTATTCATTTGATGAAACCAAATTTGAATTCAAAACACTGGAGAAGAATGAGGAGGTTTAACCTTCTAAACAACTAATCTTTGTCAAGATATGTACATTAAGGTTTCTCCAAACAAGAATTATAAATAGCAGATACCGGTCTATTTATAAAGATTGTTTACTATTCTCTATCAAATTCTACCTAAAAGATCTACTGAGTAAATTGGGAGCATGGGGACCTTGGGAGAGGATTGAAGAGGAGGGGAGAGGCAGGGAAGGGAGCAGAGAAAAATACAGAGTTCAATAGAAATCAATAAAAAAAATTCCACCTACAATTCCATATACTTTTTATTCCCCAGAGGACCAGTATATACCAGAAATGTTTTAGTGAAAGAGGAGGCCACACACTCATCGTACACACACACACACACACACACACACACACACACACACACACTCAAGCTCTCACACTGAGAGGTTTGTGGCTTGGTGGGCTGGGAAGATAGCAAGTTAGTAAACTGCTTGACTTAAAATCTTGAGGACCAGTTTGATCCCCAGAATCTTTGTTGAAGATTCTGGACGTGATGATGCACACCTGTATTCCTAACACAGGAGGAAGTGACTACAGGAGGACATCTGAGCTTGCTGACCAGGAGCCTATTCACCTTGGTAAGCTCTAGACAAGTTAGACCTTGTCTCAGAAAATAAGATGAATGGCATCTGAGAAAGAAAAACATAAGCTTGACCTCTGTTCCCTATGCATTCTCACAGATGGACAAATGCATGTGAAGACACGCACACATATATGAGGAGAGAGAGGGGGGAGGGAGGGAGATGCATGAGAAGGCACACACATACAGGAGAAGGAGAGAGAGAGAGAGAGAGAGAGAGAGAGAGAGAGAGAGAGAGAGAGAGAGAGAGAGAGATATGCATGTGAAGACACACACATGCATACAGGAGAAGGAGAGAGAGAGAGAAGGAGAGAGAGAGAGAGAAGGAGAGAGAGAGAGAGAGACTTAATCTTTCACCGATGTTTCATTTGACCAAAGAAAGGCTAAGAATCTTATTTAGATTTCACGCGGCTCTCTGACAGTCGTCAGCAGTTTCTCTTCTAGCCTTTTCTCACAAGGACTCTGAATCTAGACAGCCTGCTGCAGATTTCTGCCTCTTCCACTAAAATGTATCTTCAGTTTGTTTTGAGGTCTTTCTGTGGCCTCGAATAATATTTTATCAGCATAAAGTAGTTTGCAGGTAAAAAAAGGAAGCACTTATTGAAATGCTCCCACTCCACCTGAAGAAGAAAACAAATCCCAACAAAAGATTTCCATTAAGGAAACACTTTTCAGTACCCATCCTTGTCTAACAGTCAATTAAATTCTACCAGCATTGGCTTGTCAAAGTCAATCAGAGTCCCAGTGGGTATTGACTGTGTTCCAACTGAGGAGAGATGAGGAAAAGCTACACAGGCTTTGGGTTTTCACAGGACAGTGTGTCCCTAACGCCTCACACAATCATTTTTGAGTGATCCCCTGAGAAGTGGGAAAAGGTGAGGTCACAAAGAAAGTTCTTACGTTTTTAAACCCTCTGTAAAGAATCTGAAGCTCTTTCTTGGTGAATTTGCTCTGGGCTTCCAGCAGTTCCAACGCTTCAGGCCGATGCCTGACCGTAGCCATCTCCAGTTCATCTTCCACGCTGTCTGCAGAGGGAAACCAGAGAGAGACTTAAGCCTAATTGCTGCTCCCTTGGACCAGGAATGAGCAACACAAACATAGGACAAAACATTTCCCAGATTTCAGGGACTTGTACCTCCAGAAAGAATCCTCACACTGACAGTAACAGTCTCCGTTTCTCAGACTTCACCAAATTCAACCATGACATTGCTGCCCGATTTTCCTTAAACGTTAGTTCTATTGAGCAAGGTAAATCTTACAATTTTAGCATTTTCCCCAAACAGCTCAAAATTAGCAACAACCTGAAATTTGTGTTTGCGTATCGAGTGCTAGTTTTAAATATAGACATGTTGTATAAAAAAATCCCTAGAATCTCATATATCCCGAATACAACATGGAGGACTCTCATGGAGGACTCTCTTTATACTTTCTGAGGGTTCCATTAAAAAAGTTGGCACTGGGTTTTGATCCTAGTGCACGTACTGGCTTTGTGGGAGCCTAGGCAGTTTGGATGCTCACCTTACTAGACCTGGATGGAGGTGGGCGGTCCTTGGACTTCCCACAGGGCAGGGAACCCTGATTGCCCTTTGGGCTGACGAGGGAGGGCGACTTGATTGGGGGAGGCGGAGGGAAATGGGAGGCGGTGGCGGGGAGGAGGTAGAAATCTTAAACAAACAAACAAACAAACAAACAAACAAATAAATAAATAAATAAACAAATAAACTTGGGAATCTTTTGGGCTGGAAAAGGAGTGTTACAAATGAAATGTTCAGACCAGGTACTGAGGAAGGCAAAGCAACAGAAGCCAGTTGGACTGGCTAAAGACCAGCCTTCTTTCTGCCGTTTGCTGGAAAGACTGGGGCCTCAAGGTACTTGTAACTAGTGTGTTGTCCACTAAATGCAGACAATTTAGAGAGTGTTATTATACTTTTGTATCTTACCTTGTGACTATATATACATGGTAATTTATCAAAGATATTTTGCGTTAAAAAACGTTTTGTGCCAATATGACTGGGAATTGCTATATACTTTAATGAAATTTTAGAATAAAACAATGTAATATATCTTCTTTTTTAATATATCAGTTTTCATAACTGCAAATTGAATCCTGTTTGGCTTTTTATAATATAATCGCGCCAAAGATTTGTCAAGAGGAAATGTTTCACCCTCAAGCAATATCTCATATTGTGTGTGCTTTTAGCATACAGTCATATAAGCACAAATCTGAAGGATTCTGGGTGTAATAGGGGTGTTTGTGCCTCAAAGGACAGAACTCTTTACTTAAGATACTCAGTCCCATATCATTACAGTAGAGGGTGGGATGGAGCTATGAGGGAATGTTCTCTATTCAAGCCTAGTCCACGCCCCACAGTATTTCAGTTGGAAAGCTTTAGTCATTGGCTACAGATTACACATGCAGCTGTTATTCAAATATGTACCATCAGTGAGTGAGTGACACAAACAGTGTTGCCTCTGACACGTCCACGTGTACACTGAGGTTATGGGAGGGGCAGTGGGAAGGCTCCCAGTAGGGATTCGAGGATCAGGAGAAACCGAGCTATCTCCTAACTCTTGCTCTCAAGTGTTTGCCGGAAACCAGTATTGGCAATGGAACATAAGTGTGCAATGGGTGTCCTTTTCAATTAAATGACAGGAGGTACTAACAAATATTCATTATCCCTATGTAATTTGCTTTTTTTTGTGGGTATTATGAATGAGATTGTTTTCCTGATTTAGTTCTTAGTCTGCTTGTCATTGGTTTATAGGAAGGTTGCTGATTTTGTGCTAATTTTATAGTCTGACACTTGCTGAAATTATTTATCAACCCCAAAGGGAGCTTTTTAGGGGATTCTTTTATACTAAGAATCAAATCATCTTTAAATAGGGATACCTAGATTTCCTCTGTTCTATTTGTGTTAGGATTTTTGTTTTGTTTTTGTTTCCTTCTCTTGTCTATCGCCCCAGTGAAGGTTTCAAGCACTGTGGTGAATAAGAGCTGAGAGAATGGACACCTTTGCCTTGTTCCAGACATTAGTGGAAATGCCATCTTTATATTTATTTACCAAATTTCAACTTGTAGGCAAGGATATGTAAAGGGACTTCCTGAATAAGTATTTGGTAGCATGGTAACTAAGATCACAAATCAAAAATGTCCTCCCATGTAACTAAAAAAGCCGTACATCAAAGGGAACTGAGAAGGGAATCATTAGACAGCTCACAGAGTATCAGAGAATTTTTGTCAGCTATTCATCTGTCAGAGGATAAGTGTCAGGAATATACAAATGAATACAAAAATGTCACCTAAACATTAAGAATATAAGTAACACTAAAATATAGTCTATGGGGGAAACAAAATTCTCAAAAGAAAATTTCAGTGAAATGGAAAATAAACCCACTTTAAGATTCTTTCTTACCCCATGTTGAAAAATTATCATCGTTAATACAAATCACAACAAATTCTGGTATGGACATGGCAAAGTAGAAGTTCTTTTTCCTTTAATGACTTATTATGGCACATCATGCGCATGTCTTGTGCCTGCATGTCTGCAGTATCCTCTATAGCTGGAGTTATGGACATCCATATGCAACCATGAGGGTCATGAGGAATTAGAAGTGGGCCCTCCACAAGAACGACAAATACTCTTACTACAGGAACCATTTATCTAGCCCTGTAAAGGAAAACATCTATATGCCATTGGTGGAAGTGTCAATTAGTGCAGTCACTTTAAATATTGGTGGGATGTTTCTTAAAAATCTAGGAAGAGCTAACATATAAAGGGGTGGATAGATAGGTCAGCAGTTTAAAAGTATTGCTTCCCTTATAGAGAACCAGAGTTAAGTCCCCAGCACCCACTTGGAAGCTCAGAACCATAATTTCAGTTCCAGGGGAATCAGACATTCTCCTCTGAACTCTGTAGGCACAAGACATGATTTGTTGCACACACATATGTGTAGGCATGACACATAAGAACCCAAAATGAGTAATTGTTAGAGAGAATAATAATAATAATAATGAAAAGGAACTACAATGTGGCACAGGTATATTACTCCTAGACATACACCCAATGGAGTTTCTATCCTACTACAGAGACACTTTCACATCAATGTTGATTTAGGCTCTATTTATAATATCTAGGAAATAATATCAGCCTAAATATCTATCAACAAATAATCAGTAAGATAATTTTAAAATGCAACTAAAAAATGAACAGAATTTTCTCACACGTGTGGACAATGTCCCTACCAGAAGACATGGTTATTAAATGAAAATTATAATAAAAGACATGGGAAACCTCCAAATGAGTCACTGAGCTGTGGGCTTCCAGCAGTTCTTAAACGACACAGGGTAGTGCTATTGCCTTTATTAGGCACCATAATAGACAAGGTAAGCACCCATTGCTGAAGATACCAAGAAACAGGACATAAGGAAACCAAGCACGAACTGAACAAAAAGGTCCTCCCTGGGGGCAAGCTTTCCCAATGCCCTGGGTATACTATTTAGAGTTCTGGGGAAGACAAGGCATCAGTTATCTTACCCAGCACTTCACCCTGAATGCTGCAATATTGACCTACCAGGCAAGATATGCACACTGATGCAATACTTGCCAACTGTTACAAGGAAACATGGCTTTCTTATTAGATTGAGGTCTGTCCTACAGGGCAGAATTTCATGCCTGGTATTGTAATCTTGGTCAAAATCCCAAATTTTTGAAGATATATGCCATAGAGTAAAATCTACTTTTATTATTTTTATAAATTACCAACCTATCAAATTGTCTTCAGAATATTTATGCTTATTCCCATAGACTTGAGCTGCTCTCAGCCTGGCTAAAGAAGTTCTTTTTGCAGTGGACAGTGGGCAGTGGAGAGATGCATGCATGACTGGCTAAAGTGCTGAGTGTAACATGCTGAGTATTCAGGCCTAGTGAAGCATCTTTACCACCCTTATCCCATTTCATGCCGTCCTGAACACATAGTAGCTGTGGTTACCTTTACAAGTCCAATACAAAAAAAAAGGCAAATGCCATTATAGATGAGGTAGATCATCTCCAGGCCCACCCCTTTTCAAAGATCTTTTGGCACTGGATAATTGCTTGTGGAAGGAGAACCATTACTTATTGAGGATATGTCCACAGGTAGTTTTCTCATGTTCCAGTAGACAGAACCACATCTATGCAATATGGGCAGCTGTAGTCGGACTTGGTAGATTTAAAACAACAGCAACAAAAACACTCTGAAGTTGGGAGGGATCATCTTAATGGAGAGATTGGGGATGTTAAAGGGGAGAAATGAAGAGAAGGCATCATATTTTATAAATTATAAAATTCTTAAAAGTAAAGTATAAAATTCTTAAGTAAGTAAGTAAGTAAGCAGTGTATTATCATCATGTAGTGGGAGGAACTAAAGTAGCCCAGAAAAGAAGGATAGGCATTTATTGATATATTGACTTTAGCCTGGGCTTTAGTGGGAAATTCAAATAGATGGAAAGAGAATGGCATAGAAAGATGTGGGAAAAGTTGCTTCACAAGGTAGCTGTGGATTAATGACCTGATTTGTGCTGTGTTCTTAGATATGGCAATACAAAGAAACACTGCACTTCAGACTTAATACAAGGGGATGATGTCAAGTAGAAAGATTCCAACTTTGTACAGTGATGTGTATGCCTTTTCTTTACTGTAGTAGGGAGCATGGGGGCCCTTTGTTCCATCCCACCCAGCTAGCTTACACCCGAAATAATCACACTGAAACTGTATTCATTTAAATACTGCCTGTCCCATTGTCTCTATCCTCTTATTGTCTAACTCTCACATATTAGTTTAACCCATCTCTGTTAATGTGTATTGCCAGTTGACTGTGGCTTACAGCCATGAGTCTAACCAGCGTCTGTCTTGGGCGGGAGAACCATGGTGTCAGCCTATCTCTGCTTTCTTCCTCCCAGAATTCTGTTCTGTCTTCCCCACCTACCCGAGTTTTGCCATATCAAATAGGCCAAGGCAGTTAAATGTAAATTCGTCAATCCATAACACTCTTCCTTTTGTATTGCTATTAAAAATATATAGGTTTATAAAGGTCTAACTCAACATTCCTGCCTCCTTTCTGAAACCTGTCCAGACTGGCCCACAGGCAGCTCTATCTAGCATATGTATCAGAAATTCTCAACCTATAGGTTGAAACCCCCTTGGGGGTCACAAATCAGACAGCTATTTTGCATATCAGACACTTACAAGTCATAACAGTGACAAAATTGCAACTATGAAGTAACAACAAAATAATTTTATGGCTTCAGTTGACGACAACATCAGAAACTGTAATAAAGGGTTGAAGCATTAGGAAGGTTGGAAACCACTGAGCATGACAAAGTCATTCATTGACATTTGATGTCTCCCTTGTAGGTTCCTTAAACACATGGTCAGCACTACACATCTGGGTATCCTCTGGGTCTAATGGCTACCCTGGAGTCACGATGATTTGGTGAATGGATAACTAATGAGTGACTTGTTTTTGGTGCTGTTAAAGTTCCCTTTGTTCTGGAGTCCTGTGAACCTGAGCTTTTCCCTAGAGAAGAGCTTCTCAGACTGTGATCTGTGGGATGTCAGCTGACCTAAGATGTCTTCTTTAATCAACTGTGTTCTCATCTCATTGTTCTAAGAAAAAATACAGCATAAGCAGCCATGGAGGAGAGTGTAATCAGCTTTGGTGAGAACCCCTTCAGTCAGAGTCTGACCTTGTGGAGACCCTGCGGCCTTTTCAGCATTGAGGAACAAAACAACACATTAACCTCCCAACCTTTATACCATGCAGCAAGTCTGACTGCACTACCCATGAGGAACTGTTTCTTTCCTTGCTGTCACAGACTTGCAGATGCTACATTTGAGACAAAAGGCCTAAGGCTGGAGGGTCAGTGTTATTGAATTAAGTTGTATGATAGGGTGCACATCTGTGATATTCAGAAGGAACCACACAGCAGGGGTCTGCCTGTGGGTTCCCTTGTATTCCACACTGGCTTGTGCTTCTTCGTGACTTTGACCTGCCAAAGGGCTGTTTCTCTTTTGAGGCACCTGACAGGCTCCAGAAAAGATTCTTGAAATCATCAGCTGTTGCTAGCATATGCGGTGTTTTGAAAGCAGCACCACTGAATGCAATCAGCACTGATTCCAGGCTGAGAATTTTCCTGAGAACATAGCAGCCCTCCAGGTCATTTTTGAGCCAGATGCTAACTGGAAATGTACATTCTGGAAGATTCTAACATGGCACCAAAAGTTGACTAAATTCTTACCCTGCGAGATAGATGAGATCTCATCACAGCAAACCCCCAAAGAAGTATCAACGTCCATCTGTCACATGAGTGGAGACTGATTCTCACAGAGTTAAAACAATACATGCCAACTGTCCAACTGAAGAAAAGACAGGGACCTGATTTATACCTGACCTTTGATGTCTTAAGGTGTTCTCTTTGCTTTTTCATTTTCTCTATTTTGCTACTAAGAGAAGTAACAGTGATAAAAGTAATGGCAAACTCTTGCTGTCTGTGTACTGCCTGTGTCTGAGATGTTAACAATACCCATTTCATGGCTCCTGTTCTCCCCTCTGCTGTCTGACTTCTCATCATTACTTGTATGGAATGAGCTGTGTCACCCAGATTCGTACTCTAAGGGCCCAGTGTTTTACTGGGTTTGTTCGAGCCTGTCTTCAGAGATTTCATGGGCTGAAACACGCTCCTCATAGTGCTGATGTGAAAGGATGCAGGGACTTCTCAAAGGCAGGGCTCATGGAAGAAGGTTACCATGGCCTCTTCTTCTTGCTCTGGTTTTATGCTCACCACATGCCCTGGTCATTTTATGTGCTCTCATCATGATGCATTAGTTGTGATGTAACACAGCAAAGGAAGCCTCATTAGAGCTGACATCCTCCTATTTATACTTCCAGACTCTTAACTATTTAAACAAATTATTTGATTCCATAATAAACTACCATTAGTAAAGGAAAATGAACTGATATTCCATCTGCATGACAGAATTCGGAGGCAGGGCCTTTATGACCATAACCAGGATTTTAAAATGTCATAATAGTAGGGCCTTAATCCAGCATCCAACAGGCATTGGTGTTTAAGAGGAGAGGAAAAGACAATGGAGACCTCCTTCGAAAGGAAAATGCCCATGAAGACCCAAGAAAAAGACAGTGACATACTACCTCTCTGACTTTAGACTTGAAGTCTTCAGACTATTGAGAGAGTGAAATTCTACTGTTGAACACATTTAGTCTGGAGTATTTTCTCATCCAATCAGATTCAGGGGAGACACAAAGCTACTCAAATATTGTCCTGCATCTGAGTCAACAGGTCCCTCAGGCCATGACACAGTTGAGCTAGAAACTGGAATTTAAATCAATAGGGAACAACAGGCTGAGCTTTAAAATAGGCATATTTCTAGAAACTTTTCTTAAGACACTGTAGAAGCCCATACAAGCCCAACATAATTATGCAAATTTGACCCTACTTGTAGTCCCCATTTTTCTGGATATAATTGCAAAGAAACATGCTTTACAAAAAAAACATGAGAATGTGTCCTGACTTTAAAGACACAAGGTTGTGCACAATATATCTAATGAGGAAATCAAAACATCCTTTGCAGAACGGAGTTGCATTTTGTTGAAGTGGTTTATGCACTTAGACCACACTCACACAAAAGAGAGTTCTTCCTAGGATGCCATATACACCTTTCTAATAATTTTATTTTCAATTTATTTATTGTATGAGTATATACAGTGGCAGTGGTGGTAAGATGCTCATCTATTACAGTGCATGTATAGAGGCCAGAAAACAAGTTGTTGGCGTGAGTTCTCCTATTCTGATACATGGGTTTTGGGAATGGGATTCAGGTTTCAGGTTTAAAGGCAAACATCCTTACTAGTGAGTCCATCTTGCTGGCTCTTATTCCCCTTCTCATCAGACCACTGGCCTGCCACTCCTACAGCATTAACTTCGGTACATAACAGTGATCAGCAAGATAGATAGATAGATAGATAGACAGACAGAGAGACAGACAGAGAGACAGAGAAACAGACAGAAATGTGAAGACACAGAGATAAACCATGTGAACCATTCCAATGATAGGGAGTGAATGTATTTATACAAGATTGCCTTTTAAAATTCAATATGATGTTTATTTTAAAATGTATCTACTGAGGCTGAACATATACCTGTAATTCCATCATTTGGAAGCCTGAGGCTGAGAAATCAGGACATCAAGGACTAATTGATAAAAAGTTTAAGAGCCATCTGGGCTCATGAGACCCAAAATTATCTGTATTTATTATTTTTAGCCTTGTAACTTTTAGATTTTATTTGAATAGGAATCAATGTGTCTAGCCAAATCCTGAAACTACGTGTCTCATTTACAGCAACACCCTCTGAAATTTTATTACTAATGTGTACATTTTATTAAATTGATCTGATAATAAGCAAATCAGTATGGGAATAACATGCTAATCTTGAATATTTTCTAATGATATTTTATCTATTATTAAACAAGAAGAAGCTTGGGCAAGTGGTAAGCCTTGCTGGGCTTTCACTAAATTTGATCAGGGCCTTGATCTGCGCTGCACTATGTAAAAGATTCTCCACCATGATATTGGAAACTGCTTCCAGAACTTCTAGAATGAGGGGATGATTTGTGTCTTCTTGTTTGATTCATGTCCAAGTCTGACACATTGGCCTGAGGTAAAAGCTGACTAGAGAATAACATACAAAGGTATTTTTCCTGTCAACAACATAAGCCCTTTCCTCCTTGCATTGTTACTTCAAAGACTTGAACAGACGTAAGGTGCACACCCATATACCTGCCTTCCCATTCCTCGATTCTCGCCCTGCCCACAAAACGTTGCCCTGAAAATCAGTTAGTCAATAGTGCAGGGATTATGAAAGAGTTTAAGTCTACACACTGTACAGTAGATGACGATGGAAGAGCACCTGTCACAAATTACTCATCACTTCTTCCTGTTCTAACATTTAACATCCATAGGCAGACTTCAAACCTGGGCCAGACCTTGCAAGCATCTCTTTAAAGTGTTTGGCAATGTGAATTATTTTTATGTCAAGAAGGCAATGACCTGGGAATCCTCTTAACTCTTCCTGTCTGCAAAACTCTTTATCAATCCACCCACCAAGAGCTTTTATGAAATGCACATTTGAATATGTGAGTAATTAAGTCTAAGCTGATGATGTACATACAGCCCATGAAGAAGAGCACTATCACACCATCAGAAATACTGAATTATTCCAAGACTTCCACAGACCACCCTGAGCATCAGGAGCCCTGATATGTTATAGTCTGAAAATATTTCTTTAAACCTGGCAGGGAGTGCATTTTAAGACCAAAATAAGACATAGCACTTTAATTAGTATGTTATTCTATTTTATACTAATGTATTACATGGAAAATGAAAAGTACCTTGAAAATGGCAAATTATTTCGAGCATCTCTGTTAGATGTATTTGTTGGCAATGACATAACAATTTCCACTCTAGGAGAACTTGAATTGCTTTGCAATTTTGTGATTGAATTCAATCACTACAAAATATAACAACCCGGAGGTGAGCTGCCAGACCAATTCCTCACAGCATGTATGAATGGATTGTCTCTGACTTATTTGTAAACACAAATAACTTTCTCACAAGGTTAGATTTATTTAAAGTCACCTAATTGGATTGTTCTTTATCAGCATTAAGCATGTCATTTCCAGAGTAGATCATGATGGCTTATTACAGCAGATATTATTCCTTAGGTGATAGGTTCACAAGTGATTTTCTGTAGATGAAGGAAATGAAAGGGATGTTATCAGATATTATAATCTGATAGACATAATCTACATTAGAGCTGATAAGAGGGAGGAAGATGGATACAGAGAGAATAACTGAAATTTTCCATAAAGATATATCAGAAAAAATTGATATTCTAATCAGGAAAGAAAACATGCTGGGGGTTTATAGTCAATGATAATTTTTTCAAAAGTAAGGAAACAAAGTAAGAGAAATAAAGAACAATGACCTCCAATAATTCACTTTGTTTAAAAAAATTGCCAAAACAGAAGCTCTGGAGTGCTCAGCTCTAAGTAGGCTATCTATATCACACCTGCATATTCAAGAGTCATCACAAAAGAGGGGACAGAATGATTAGTTTTTGTATTTCTTTGTTTATTCACTTATACACATTTGCAATAACAATTGTTAAAAAAAACAGGAGACTGTGAATTTTGGAAGTGAAAGACACGGAGGTTAGTGGTGGGGGAGAAATGAAATAATTATATTCTAATTTTTAAAAAGATCCCTCTCACATGGTGATGGAGGAGGGTCATCTTTCTATCTGTTGTTTCATTGGTTAAGTAATAAAGAAACTGTTTGGCCTCTGATAGGACAGAAAATTAGGTAGGTGGAGTAGACAGAACAGAATGCTGGGAGAAAGAAGCTGAATCAGGGAGTCGCCATGATTCTCCCACTCCGGACAGCCGCAGGTTAAGATCTTCCCTGGTAAGCCACCTTATGGGCTACACAGATTATTAGAAATGGGTTAAATCAATTTGTAAGAGCTAGCCAATAAGAGGCTAAAACTAATGGGCCAGGCAGTGTTTAAAAGAATACAGTTTCCGTGTAATTATTTCGGGGTAAAGCTAGCTGGGTGGAGGGATGCAACTCGCCGCTCCTATTACAACAACATGGTAGAGGGAGAATTTGAAGCAGAGCATAATTTAGCAGACCAATAGTTGTAGATTCTCCCCTGCAGCCTATGAACAGGCTAGCCACATGTTCTTGGCCAGATAATGTTGCCAGATCTGAGTTTCATTTGTGGGAAGGCTCAATCACAAATACATTGCTTTACTCCCATGATATTAATGCCACTATTGGGCTAGTGGACATGTCAATTAGGCCAGTTTTACTCTAGCTCTCAGAGTTCACAGATGGGTGAGATCGAGGATTACTTTTCTATCCTGGTAGCATGTACAACCTCTCAAAGCACTATACAAGTTACTGAGTAGGAATAGAGCTTCCAGGTGAGTACCAGCTGGATTTCTCCATTTTTCACTATTCAACTATGTAATATCGTCAGCAGGAGTGTCTTACTGCCTTTTTATGGAAGGAACCAAAAGGCATTTGCAATAGCTTGCAGTGTTTGGGAGTTTCCAATGAAGTAACCCATTCTTGGAATTTAAATGCTTACTTGTTAGTCTGTGGTGTCTAGTGAGATTATTGCCACCCTGTTATGAGGCAAATTCATTTTAAATCTTTTCTTTTTAATGTTTATTGATTCTTTGTGAATTTTATATCATGCACTCCAATCCTGCTTATTTCCCTGTCCCCTCAAATCATCCCTGTTGTAACCTCTCCCACCAAAGGGTAATGAGCATGAGAGAACTAGCCTTTCCAGACACCAAATATAGCACACAGGAGAGCGGGCCTTGCATCCCACCAGGACAGCACCCCTGTACTGACCCTGTTGTCAGAGTTCCATGTGAGCCAGCCCTGAAGACATGAAAGCATGAGCGAAGACACCACCCCTCCCCCCATTTCCCCTACAGAAGGAGAGAAGACCTTGTACCTTGCCTGGGCCAAACAGTACTGTCCCTCGCGATATGAATGAGGGTGAGCAGAACTAGGGTAGAACTGGCTCTGCTCCTTGCTATAGGTTGTATTGGGTGAGCTAGCAAAGAAGTGCTGGAGAGGTCCTCAGGTAGTGATGATGAGAGAAATCTAGTGAGTTGACCTACCCAGCTAACACCCAGGCTCAGAACTAGGGCTACGAGTTGACCCACCCCAACATCTACCCCATCTATGGACTGTTGAAGCTTGTGAAGGTGATGAACCTACATATCCAAAACAGAAGGATCTCCATGACATGGGACAACAGGATGTCAGGGAGAAGCCCCAGTGAAAGTCTATTGTAGGAAGGCTGATTGTTTGTTTCCCTGCTGCCCGGCAGCACAGATTTGAAATAATCACACAGAAACCATATTATTTAAATCACTGCTTGGCCCATTAGCTCTAGCTTCTTATTTGATAATTCTAACATCTTAGTTTAACCCATCTCCATTAATCTGCATCACCATAAAGTCGTGGCCTACCAGCAAAGTTTCAGTGCATTGGTCTTCAGTAGCAGCTCTATGGCTTCCCCTTAACTCCTCCCTTCTTTTTACCAGCATTCAGCTTAGTTTTTCCTGCCTAGCTAAGTTCTGCCCTGTTATAGGTTCAAAGCAGTTTCTTTATTTATTAACAGTAATTACAGAATACAGAGGGGAATCCCACATCAAAAGTCCATTAACAGTGGCCTCAAGCCAGACCAAAGACTCATGGCAATAAACATTTGTAAGTAAAGATGAATTGACTAAAGGATTAACTGTATGTCTCAAAAGGCCACATTACAGCTTCCACAAGATTCTTTCTTTTTTATTGTTGCTGTTGTTTGTTTTGTTATGTTTCTTTCGTTTGTTTAGTTTTTGGTTTTTCAAAATGATTCTTAAGGGCCAGAAAAAGCTGATGTCTTCAGAGAAGGGTATTTACTGGCTGTGATAACATTGTTGCACATGTCATTCTGAGCAGCCATGACTGCATGCCCCAGACATGCAGGTGACAAATACACACATACTAAGCATAGAAGGGGCAGGGACTCAATAATTCCCACTCCTATCTAAAGACCTACTGATAGTTGACAGCTGCTAGTGGAGGGAGAGTTTGTTTTCTTCAGGAATGAGGGTCTCAATGACCTCTAAGATGGTCTCATACCCATGTACTTAGGGAATTCAATAGATATGAGGGGGCTGAGAAAGAGAGGAAGAATAAAAAAAAGAGAGAAATAGAACATGAACTCAGAAAGAATGGAGAGAATTTAGAGTAGAGAGATTGAGAGATAAATTTTATCAAAACACATTATATGTGTATAAAATTCTCAAAAATGTTAAAGTCTTTGAGAAAGGAGTTTTTCTTGTATAGTGATAGAGTTTCTTCTGGTATTTCTACAAAATCTAATAATGCCCATACTACATTCACATAACTTGCAGTGTCTAAGAAATTTAATTTGGTTAACTTATAAACTGCTTATATAATTCTATTGGTGCTGAGTTCCATATTTATGTATGAAGACCCTGACACACAGAAAGAAACTAAACAATTTGACAATAGTCAAAGTTCTGAGATTCATGAAATTAATTATCCTGCTATTCTTTTCTCCAAAGAGGAAGGGTGAGACATAAGCAACTTTTGTAGAAATATGCATCCTAGTAAGAATCACAAAATTAGTAGCAATGGTCTCTAAGCACAAATCAGAATTCCGCTGGAAGCGAGAATGGCATGGAATCAAGCCTTACACTTGTGATTTTGTATTTACACAGAACATTACTTTCAAGTATTGTACATCAAAAGCTATTAGGTTCATCAGTGACAGAACTGTGCTTAAGCTACTTTACTTGACTGTTAATTTATCCTCTGCCAAGTGGCAATCACAGCATCTGTTAGCAGTAAGACTATCCTCACCCTATATCAACAGTTTTCAATAACCTCCTGATTTCGTGTAGCATCACATACAAAGGAAAGGGATTATAGGCTAGGAAGCCCCAAAGTACCTTTATACAATAACTAAAAAAAAAACCCTAATTTTCTTTGCTGCATCTAAGCATTGTAATCATTCTAAATATTATTGCCTTCTTTGTATACATGAAAAAGTTAATTTTGGAAGGAATACCTAAATTGTGGAAGACACAGAAGTGGAAGATAGGAAAATACTATTTATCCCCTAAAATTATGACTCTGAAGTTTAGAACTGGCATCAAATTTTCTGAAAACAATGAAGAGAAAGCAATGTTGAGGGAGGGTAAATGATGATCAAGGTTTCTGTCCAACCCGGTCCCTCAGCTGTTCAGTCCCAAAGAAATACACAGAGCTCTACTTTAATTATAAGCCTATTAGTTATAGGCTTATATTAGTTTAATTATAAGCCTATTAGTTCAGACTTCTTATTAACTCTTATAACTTACATTAGCCCATAGTTCTTGTTTCTGTTAGCCACATTGCTTGGTACCTTTCAGCGAGGCATTCTCATCTTGCTTTTTCTGTGACTGAGCATTCCTCTTCCCAGAATTCTCTTGTTTTCATTGTCCTGCCTCCACTTCCTGCATGGTTGCCCCACCTATACTTCCTGCCTGGCTACTGGCCAATCAGCGTTTATTTAAAGTACAAGTGACAGGGTACAGACAATTGCCCACAGCAGGTAAAGGTGTATTGTAGAAAATAACCAGAAAATATTGGTCCTTAAACTTTAGGAAAAGACTTTCTTCTATTCATTTTATTTGAGAAAGTAATAGGAAAAAGTTGAAATTTTGGAGAATGTCAATTTGAAATGTGCACACACAAGACTTCTAAGGAAGAGCTATTGAGAAAATGTATTTTTTTAAAAATGTAGTGGCTGGTTCAATAGATATTTTTGAGTTGAGGGTAGACAGAAACTGATGAAATCAATTACCTAGAAGCAAAAGAAAATCCCCTAGGAATTTGCTCCCGAGAAAGGCTGGCTGAGGTTAGTAAGGGTAATGGCTTTGTGCCATAGTAGGCAATGTTTTGTATTTGAATCAGTCAGCCTTAACATTGTAATGGCATGCTTATCCATCATAGCTAGGTTTAGAATGAAATATTAAATAATTTGAGAACCAATGTGACTTTTTCTTGTATTCCTTCTATATTTGAGCTAGTTTTCATGTTCAGAAAATGTAAGATTGTTTAGTCCAAACACAAACTAGAAATTCAACTTGTGACCAGTATAAAACTTTACAAAACTCTGTGGGGCTTTGCTCATTCATATGTTTAATGATGTAGGATTGGCATAAACTAATCCTAAAATTAGAGGACTATGTGCCTGAACATATTAAATAGAAGAGTATAGTGTATGTGCATTTCGTTTATTGTAAACATTTGACAGATAATGTAATTTGCTACTATTTATTGTACTCTGTTTTCAACATGAAAGTCTAGATGTAGAAGATCCTTTTCTTTAACATAATGACTAGAACCATACCCTCACTATGTCTAGGAAATTATGCAGTTTCTACAAAAATTCTATTTTCCCCCTGGATCTATTTCTCAATTATGTAACTGAAGAAACTATTTAAGCTTTCCAAGCCCAATCTTTTAAAAAAATCTATAAAATTTTTTTATATGGGGATAATATTTATGTTAGCTTCACAAAGTTGTTTTGAGAGACTACTTACATTACTTACTGGCCGGTATAATCACACAGTAGATGACAGCAGTCATAACTGTCCTTGCCTACTTACTAGGTGAGGTATTCTAGACTCTGCATGAGTGGGGACTATGGAACATCTGATTTCTGACTTTTCGCAGCTTTGTGAACTTGAGTAGAGTCATTAGTCTCTCACGAACTCATTTGCACACTGTTGGAAGGAGGTTGAAATGGTGCTTGTCAATCATGCTCAACTGTGCCTTGGAAGGATGCTATAAATAAGCAAATCATCGTCCATGACCTTTTTCATTAGACACTTGACCATGACATGGCTGGATTCATGATTGGTTCATTTGTATTTACATCTTGGAAAATACCTGCCGTATGGCAGATTTTATCTAATGGCTTGTGTTTGAGTTCTGTCAATGTTGCTATGTAGTGCTAGTGTTATTTAGGGAAATTCACTTAAAATTGCAAGTATTGAGTCTCTCATCCATATAATGGTGATGATGACAATTGAATAGTAACTGCAATTAAGGAAATTTAAAGATTAAAATATTTTGCACAGTGTGTGGCATCCCTTAGGTATCCAAATGTGTTTTGTACTGGTATAACAATTTTGTCATTGAAGCATCCAACATCTTCTCATCTAAAGCATTACTTATTTTAAGCTGCAATTGAGGTAAAATAAGTATGCTTTTAAATTACCTTCAGAATACTCAGTAGACATGTTTACTTCAAAGCAGATTCAAGAATCTAAATCTACAATATATTATAGAATTGTTTTTCTAGACATGCTTTCAGATGGACATGTTTGTGCTGGAAGGTGAGTAAGGCTTTCCCTGTCTGCTGATGATCATAACTTGTCTTATCTTCTTCTTCTTCCTTTATAAGGAAACTCTGCAGGCAAAGTTGGGCCAATGCTTCTGCAAAGGAAGGCTGTGCATCAACCATGCTATTCTAAATCCCTTGGCAAGAAGGCAATTTGAAAGTAAGAAGCTAAGCTTTAGCCCTGCAATCGAAGCAGATAATGTAGCCATAGTCTGTATTTTATACACCTGGTGAAGTGGAAAATTGAGTCTGTTTGAAGTATTAGGTTCCCATTTCAGTGTCTAGAGGAAACCAGCAGAAACCAGTCTTATTGACTTGACTCTTTTGTAGCTTGAATATTACTTCTCAGGTCAATACAAAGGGAAAATAGGTAAGTAAAAACTCTTGTTAGCGTCTCTGGTGAACAGCATCACAGTATTAATAAAATAAGAATTTTGGTAAACAAGATTGTAAACTCAATATTTTTATAAAAATAATGATTTTATCTTTGTATTTCTATATATGTTTTTGAAATCACTTATTAGGTGAAAAAGTTGACCCAAATTAACAGTCGTGAATAATAGTAAACAAAAAATTCATCACACAAGTAAAAAAAAAGAAGAAGAAGAAAGAAGGTAAGAAAGGACAAGTTACACTAATTATCAATGAAGCCTATTTCAGGCTTGTTTGCTTATTTTTGTCAGGCATTACTGATTTTCTTCAGACATCTTATGTCTGAAATAATGCTACGTCTCTTGAACATGCTTCATGTTCCTCCTTCTGTGTTTATTGTGGTTAATTCCATCATGGTCCTTTGGTCAAATCTCTTGTTTTATTATTGACTTTGCAACACTAATTGTTTCCAGTATTTCATATTAACCTCTTCACAGGCTACCTGAAGTTTCCGTTCAGGCTTCCGTCACTCTTGCTTCTCTGTTAGACCTGTCACCTCTCCCAGGTAGTACAGTCCAGGTATGTACTCTCTGGTATGGCAACATTAAACTTCTGTGTCATTAACTAATTATTGCTAGGTAGCAATTTCATTTATATTTTCATTTTCAATTTCTCTTTTAAGTAGGAATATAACTGTGTCCCTCTCAGAGTCTTGCAGTTAAAAATAACAATAATTGTCTTGTGATACTTTCATGCTACACTCAATACAGGGATATTGATGGTATATATGGACATGTGAAATTGCACATGAAGAATGTCAATAGGAAAAATAATACCCACTGAAAAATTAAGCTGCATTTAACACTAAAATTCTTATTGAAATTAGGAAATTATGCCTTGTAATTATTTATGCCAATAAGCTTGTGATTGCATTATCAGTTATGAGTGGTCTAGTCTAATGATGACCCCGTATCTCATCTATTCTTTATGTCTTCTCAAATCAATGAAAATTCTGGACCAAAACATTAATTTAGCAAATAAATGATTCTGATTGAATGGGAACACTGAGACATTACTAAGTGGATGCTATTGTGACCCCAATTTATATAAAACTGTGCATAAATGTAAGTACACACATAATCAAGTGTTTAATGTTTCCTCTTTTGTAAAAGTTTTTAGCTATTATCAGTAAGTACCCTTTTAGCCATTTTAACAATGTGTGAACAAACAGGAAAATTATTGCTACTTTTTAGAGGTAAAGTGAATGACTCACTCTTTTAAAAGGCTTATCACACTCCTTAATTATATAAACATGCCTTACTAACAAACATGCCTTACTAACGAGCATGTAAGTGCTAGTTGTTGTGTTTGGGAATTAGGAATACATATGAAAAATCATGGGACTGATGTGGAGAATTATACTGATTCTTAAGGTAGTAATTCCTTAATCTACAAGTGAGCAGAATTTAGGTACATTTATATTTATATTTTATATTTATGGTTCCCTGCCTCCATTCTTGACCCAATACTGGTGCATTCAGTGGAGAGGTTGATTTATTTTATTGATTTTATTGAGCTATACATCTTTCTCTGCTTCCTTCCCTTTCTCTCCCCTCCCCTTCAACACTCTCCTATAGTCCCTATGATCCCAATTTACTCAGGAGCTCTTGCCTTTTTCTACTTCCCATGTAGATTAGATCCATGTATGTCTCTTAGGGTTCTCATTGCTGCGTAGGTTCTCTGGGATTGTCATCTGTGGGCTGTTTTCTTTCTTTCTTTCTTTCTTTCTTTCTTTCTTTCTTTCTTTCTTTCTTTCTTTTTTTTTGCTTTATGTTTAAAAACCACTCAGTGATTTCCCAGATTTCTTCTTAGCTGAAGACCTATGAATAAAGCAGCTGTGGTAAATATTGCAGGGCTCCTCTCAGTATATGCTGGAAGTGGTGGATACAGTTTGCCTGAAAACTGATGAAAACCTAGGCTCTGGATTTGGAAACCTAGCTCTGCTAGTTGGAAAAGTTTCATTTTTCTGTTCTAAGGTTTTTTAGATATTATTTGTGAAAAATAATTATTTTTCTAGGGTCATATTAGTTGGACTAGAACTTTTCATTTATTTATTCTAATGCTGCTTCTTGTACCAAGTACTTCACATGAACTACTTTTCTTAATCCTGCGATCATAATAATACGTTTTCAGATGGTGACAGAAAACTTTCTGTATCTTCATGAAACTATGCTCCTTTCCTCCCCTCACTTAAATCAGATTGTTCTTTGGAGTCTCAGATTATTTTATTAGTGAGGTTTGCCATGATCCATTCCATATATCTCTGTAGTTCAAATCCACTTTTAAATACATTACCACATATTTGCTTCACAGCACTCATCGGGTGGAGGGGTTTATCTTTGATTTCATGTTATTTTTACCTCCCCAAATAAGTTTCATGGGAACTGTAACCTAGAAAAATATCTTTCTCCCCAAGGCCATAATGCATGTTTCACAGATTTCTTCAAATAAAACAAAGGATATATTGTGGAATAATGATTATATAAGGAAACTGTGGGGCTAACAGTCTAGGAATTTGTTGACTACCAAGCAGAACAGGAATCCAGTATGTGCCAGGATGGTATCTCCCTCTCCCTCTTTTAGTTATTTTTGGAAGAAAACAGTGGGCCCAACCAGTGGAATAGCATAAGATCCAAAGGAGTGAGGTTACATCAGAGAGAGGAAATTGACAGTAGTTCAGTGATCTGTAGAGTGGTTGCTGGGGAGATGAAAAGGGGAGGAGAGAACAGATAGGAGGCAGCTGGTGATGTCAGACAAGTGACAGAGGAAGTCTAGGTTTCTGCTGAGTGAGGCAATGAGGTTGCTGCACTTGACTGTGTTTTATCAACAGCCTGGGGTGGACACGGAAAGATCAGTGGAAATTTGAGTGGTCAGGGGAAAGTTGAGTGGGTCAAAAACTGGAACAAGACAATCCTTAATTTACTAGGCAGATGTTTCTAGCCTCTATCTTATCTCATTTCTCACTCTTGTTTAGGAGTTATTAACACCAGGAAGAACTCTACATCATAAATTAATGCTCACTAGATTACATCAATTTCTCATTTTCAACTAATACATGGAGAAGGACATAGGCCATTGCCTAAATAATTTACTTCTTTCTCTCCAAAGGCAGTCACTGATTTCCAAAACATTTCTAAGGTAATTGGAGTTTTGGACTTTGGTTTGGCAGTTTTCTCAACCATCAAGATATGTGCTTAAAATATTAATGTAGCATGTTAGATTTTTAACCTTTTATTAAATATTTATACATATGGTCTTGAATAAACTCTTTACCATGAGCTACTTCTTTTAATGCTTTAATGTTAAGCATTCATAGCAGAAATTGTATTTCAAGTGTGTACTGAATGAGTTACTATAAAGTGAAGTGGGGGATGAAGAGGGCAGCAGTAATGAACAGATGTTGATAAAGGAGAAGAAGGAAACTCACTGTGTATTGTTCTCATGGTGGGATGAACACAGACATGTTCATAGATGAGCTTTTTCAGGCATACTGTAAAATGTTCCCTAAAGATGGTTACAGTGTCATAAGTAGTTTTCAGAAGAAACAATACTGCTCTCTGATGAAAACCAGTGATTCTCTTTTTTACTAAATGAGGAGATCTGATAGGTGTTTTCCCATGATCCTTTAAGTTTTTTAGTTCTGGGCTCAAAGTGCTTCATGGCTTAGCATGAGCTCAGGTTTTTCTTTAGGAACATAACTCTCAGACACACTGACTTGGAAGTCTCATGATGTCTCATATAGAACATTTCCTCTGCCACTCAGAGTTCAGTCATGCCTAGAACCTCTCAGGTAAGTCAAGAACGACTCATCTTCAGTTTCTCTAAACGCAGACATGGTATAGTTATACCTTTCTTATCGGGGCCTAGAGGCCTCTGCTTATCTGCTGTTTGTTTGATCTACCAACCTTTCATCCCACAGTCACATGGTATATTTTTACATTGTGTACAATTGTTAGTATTTAGTCCACAGAAGAGAGATAACATGATCACTTGGCTAACATAGTGTGGTAGTTTGAAAAGAAAATGGCTCCCCAAAAGAGTGGCACTATTATAAGGTGTAGCCTTATTAGAGGAAGTGTGCCACTGAGAGGAGGGATCTTTGAAGTCTCTTTTGCTCAAGCATCCCTCAGTGCGACAGTAGGTAAATTTTCTGTTACCTGCCTATCAAGGTTTAAGGACTCTGAGATCCAGCATGCTACATGCTACCATGCTCCCCATGCTGATGATAATGGACTGAACTTCTGAAACTTTAAGTGAGCCACCTTAATTAAATGTTTTCCTTGTAATAGTTGCTATGGTCATGGTGCCTCTTCACAGCAACAAAAACCCTAACTTCGCCACATAGTAATGAGATTCATTGTCCTCTTTTCCAAGTAATAGTCCTCTATTCCTACATGACAAGTTTTCTTGTGAGAGTCAGTTACTTGAAAATGCTTGCTACTTGGTAGAGATGTTTACATGTAAAGATGTACAGTGTCTGTAAATCATGTTTACACCTAGCATGGTGTAAACAACAGCTACTTTCTAGTTTTTAAAAATTGGTATATATTAATTACCTATGTTCCTGGGTTTTACAATTTTTCTTTCAAGCATAACATGTAGATATTTTATATATACATATATTTAAGCATCACTGAATATATTTTATATATGACTTTATGTAACATTATAAAATCTACTATCCACAACTGAGAGAAAATATGAAATTTTTGTTTTTCTGAATCGATCTATATCATCTATATCTATATATAGATAATGATAGTCTCACGGTACATCATTTTCATCAAATTATACAAATTTGTTCATTAGAGTTGAAAACTCTATTGTTCATTTATTTATCTGTTGGTATGCACCTCAATTGATATCATAACTTGGCTCTTCTGAATAGTGCTATAATAAACATGGGTGTACAGGCATCCCTATTGTATATTGACTATTGATTTAGAATCCTTTGGGTGTCTATCCAGGAAAGAATTAGCTGGGTCTAGACTAGTTCTGCTTGTCAATTTTTGAGAAGACTTCACGTTTTTCATTGTGTTTGGGATGCATTTAAATTCCTATTAGTGAATATATAGGGGTATCTTTCCTCACCATAATTTATTGTTATTCATTTTCTTTGTAATAACCATCCTGAAAGACAGAAAATCAAGTCTTCATGTAACTTTGACTTTTTATTGCCCTAATGGATGCGGATGTTAAATTTATCAAATATAAAATTTTATTATTCTCATTCTTTGTGATCAGAATGTTTTTTTGCTTGACTTTAATTTCAAGAAACATCCTTTTAGGGAAAGGCAGAGGTAAACTGAATTGGTTTTGTGTGATATTTCATGCAGGAAAAATGCTAACAGAATGTGACAGTCTTTTTCTTCACTAATCACACATGAAATCTTGACTGACGCTGACATTTATCCTGTACATATGATACAAATGATTGTGTTTTCAGCAAATATCAGGTAACTTGGCAATGTTGACTCTACCTTAGAAGGAGAAAAACAATAGCACTAATAGCCCACCATCGCAAACAAACCAGACTAACCCCCACAATTTCAGCATCATATCAGATTAGAGTTGTTCATTCCTCTAAATTACATCCTTGCAGTTTGCTGCTGAACTAGTATGTCTTACTAGTGAATTGTTGTGTGTATATAAGTGTGTTTTCATGTAAGTGTGCACTAAAAAGCAAAAGATAGAGCAGTGTGCTATAATAATACTTTTAATGCTCTGCCCATGGAATTCCTACCAGGAAAAATCATCTCTTTGGTTATGCATGATTTCGTTGGGTAGAGTTCTGTGGGTTTGCTGTTTTGGATTTTGTTCTGTGTTTTGAAATACACTTTATTAACTGATCTTAACACAATTCACAATGACTAGATTATGAAATGTATTCACTGAATGGACCCATGTGTCTGCTGGATCTGACTAATGCAATACAGCACCATTCAAAACAATTGTTTTGTATTTTAGTTCTAGGGCTTTTGACTCAGCATACTTTTTTAATGATGTTTCTTCCATATTTTCTCCATTTGTGTTGAGGAGAGTGATGGTATTTACATTTTAAATTGTCAATCCAATCAATAGTTTCTACAAAATGATATGGCAGAATATAAAAAAGTTACGTGAAGATACTTCCTCCCTCTTGACACAGAGTTTGGATATTTCTCCACACTTTATGATGCTCTATTTTCTTATTAGGAAAACTGCCTTCTCTTGTATGATTCAGGTGTTATTTGATGCTTGGATATAAATTAATGTAAATTTATTTGCACATACAGTCGTTATAAATTCACAGGGTCAGTGGCATTTAATATCTTTATAAGATTAACCAGTGTTCTCTCTTTAGGAGCTTTCTGTCTCTAATACACAAGGATGCCACATAGTTGTCAAGAAAGAGAAGGCAGACCAGTGTGCTCATTAGCTTCATGTGTTAGCCTGGCTAAGCCATAATGCTCAATTATTTAATCAAACCCTAATCTAAGTGTTGCTATGGAGGCAGTATATCAAAGTGGTGATGGCAGTAATTGGTAGATCCAGGCAGAGGACTGATTACTCTCTCTGGATGTAGTGGGTGAGTCACATGTAATCACTTGAGGTGTTAAACAAACCTGAGGCTTCCTTGGAAGAATCCTGATTCAATTCCACAGCATCAAATGCTACCTAGCTTCCAAGCCCATTCATAGCCATAATCCTACAAGTCAAAACATTTTTTATCTATTTCTATGTGTTTAGATATAAATATGCACATAGGAATATATATGTACATATATAATATATAAGTGTGTGCATGTATATGCATGTACTAATAATTGTGTTTTTGTTTTGGTTCTTGTTTCCTAGAGAACCTTAAACAACATAGGCATAGGATAAACAAAGAAAAGTAAGTCATGCTTTAAAAAATGAAATCCATGAAATTATAATAGAAATTGAATAAAAATAGTATAGATATTTCTTTCCATATAAATATCATATAACGGAGCAATATTTCTCTCCAGTAAATATAATTTATATGTTAAAGAGAAACATGCACTTCCATGTTCATTGCAGAGCTATTCACTTTAGCCAAGAGTAAGAATTAACCTACTAGGTAACTATTACTGTATAAGTGTATATATTCAGTGTGGTTCATGCACACAGAGAAGCACTATCCATCCCGGAAAAGAATAAATAGTTGTCATAGGTGATATCATGGGGGGAGCAGGACATCATTACACGAAATAAACCAGACACAGCATGACAAAGACTGCATCATTTCATGCCTAGGACTTTTAAAAGTTGACTTCATAGAAGTTGAGAGCACAATAGGATGTACCAGGTACTGAGAAGTGTAGCTGGGAACAAGGGATGAGGAAGGTTAATTTATGGTTATTAATTTATAATTAGACAGGATTCTATTTGTGTATCAGAGTGACTATACTATGTCATTTATGCAAGACAAGCTAGATACAGTAGGGGTTTTTATATTTTGCAGCAAAGAAAAGATAAATGTTTGGGGTTGTGGGTATGTTTATCTAGCTGAATTTATACTGAATATACATGTATCGAGACACCACACGACACTCCATAAATATGGACATTTTATGTTGCAACTAGAAAAAAAGAAACTTGCAAAATAATATAGCTTAAATTGTCAGCTGCTGTGCAACCATTTTAGGCAAACCAATCCTCCAGGCTAGTCCCCAGGCCTCAGATGAAACAGAAATCCGGAGTGTCAGGCAGCCTGGGCCTCTGTTACCGACGCCAGGATTTCAGGCTGCCAATTGAAAAGCGCCTGTTGCTCTCATGCCGCGGTATTTCAGATAAACACGAGCTGCAAATAGACATTGCTTCACAGGAGATGATATATCGATTCTTTTTAGAAACAGAAATTGCCGTGCGTGTGGATCTAAACAAGCAAAGCAAACAATTTGGGGGCGAAAAGAAAAGGAAACTTGCTTTGAATAGCAGGAGACGACGTTTTGGCAGCTGAGCAGGGCAAGAGCTTCATGAGCCGCTCTTTAATGCTGCGCTTGGTGTTGTTCTGAGCGTAGAGGAAACCTAGAAAATACATGATCGGTTCTGTTAGTGCCGGCTGCACAGAGGGACCCACAAGGCTGCAGGGGTCACCAGGCAAGCTGAGCAAGCAGGACGGGGAGACAGCCAGCTAGCTGCTCACTCAGGCAAACACAGACAGTGGGTGAGGGCTCCCAAAGTTGGTTTCCTTCTTTACCTTTTATATAAACTTCTTACGTGGCTTTAGAGGTGCTGGTGACCAAACAAACACAGAATGAAAGGATTTTCAGTGGATGCCAAGAGTAAAATTTAGTGGCTTATGTTGGATTTCAGATCAAAAGCCTAACAGCTTTCATTGGAAAAAGTTGGATGAAAATTTCAATATTCAAACCAGGGTTAAGGGCCTGCAATGCAATCTTCTTTTCTTTGGACACAATGCTCCCTTCTTTGATTACAGAGGGGGTGGGTGCTCTCAGAAATCACTCATACAGCAATCACCTGATAGTACCTTTGCCTTCCCTGAAAGTGAGGAAAATCAATGTCCTTGACAGGCAGGATCATTAGCATGTGTTGAGGATCCGGATGTGTGGAAATCCTGCACATTTTTCACACAGTGACATTAATGAATGGAGCTTATTCAAGTGAAGCCACTGCAGGGGAAGTAAGAGGTGTTTCGAAAATGTTAACTCAGGATTAGAGCCTGGCGCAGCAGGCATGCATCCATGACTTCAGGCAGTTGGAGAAGACTTTACAGAAACCAGTGGTGGCTCCATAGGCAAGCCTCAAAGGGCCAGAGACAACTTGTCATGTCAAGAACTCAAGGTTTTCAATTCAACAACATCCCAGCCACTCAAAATGCCTGAAAACCTGTATCTGCTTCTTAATATGAACTGCTTTCCCTGAATTAGTTCGAATGCAGCCTGATATAAAGCAACCACAAGGCACTCAATTCATTTCAAAGTTAGGATTATTTATGCTGGGCACTTGGCAAATATGCCCTCTGTTCCTTTCTGCTTTCTTGTTCCTACCTAGGAATTCTAAGCAAGCCCTGACCCTCAACATGGAGATTTATTTCCACCTTACCACGAGAACATACCTGCAAAAACTCTCACATGTAGGAATGACAAAATAAAGAGGTAAATACGCAAATCAGATCAGATCATCAGCACTGGCCAAGTCATCCTTTCTGACAAAGCATCGTCTCATGCTATCCACTTAGCTAGTGTGAAACACCATTCTCACCGACTTCCTCAGAGTAGGCTGAGGGCGTGGCATCAAAGAAAAGATCAATAAAATCACATTGGATGTAGAAAGACCACTACCAATTTCTACATTTTCAATCTGATTTATATAGCATATATGTCAGTTTTCTTCTTCCTTCTCTGTTTCTGGAAGAACCCTTTCACCTAAGCACCCCCTCTTTTGGAAACTGAGGTTTTAAGGTCTTTCATTTCCTCCTTAAGCAGGCGCGCTGTATATCTTTCTCTGTTGTTTCCTTTCTGCCAAGGCAAGGTATGTGCCACAGGCTTCTTCATAGTCAGCCCTCCTTTACCAAGGGTTGGCATCTTTATACCATTCTCCCTTTGAAATAGGTCAGACAATTTCCTCTCGCAAATTGCCTCTTCCCATTTCCAGCTGGCCTGTAGGAAGATACTTCTTGCTTGTTTGCTTCAACAACCCTAGTGGTCCAGCATCTCATCTTACCATACCCTGTCATAGATAAGAGACAAAGAAGTTGAGGAAGAAGCTCCTGATAGCCTTGGAGACACATACCGACCCCAAGGGAGCTTCTATCCCAGCTCTTTTGCTTCAGATTTGATTTCTTGACATCTAGCCCGACTCTGTAATTTTGTCATAAATTCAAGAAATCTTTTCTAGTTGCTTGATTTCCTGTTTGTTTCATGAAGCCTGGTATTTACCAGCTCAGGCTTTATATGGGGAGGGGGAGATTCCTCCTCCCCAAATATGCACAACTGTTAAGGCTACCCTGCTGCCCCGCCTCTTATTTGGTAAGATCAACAAGTTGCACTTTCAATTAAACTCTAGAAGTCCCTGGTTTTTACTATTTCATTCTAAGTGGTCTTGTAGAGATCATTATACTTTAGGAATCTATATTTTCTTCATGAGATATTTTAAAATGCCTCTTTTGTGAATACATTTTTATATTTTGTATATGAGTATGAAAATTAGAACGACTCCTCTTCTCGCCACTAGCATGTATTTTGGTTGATTGGTCCTTAGCTGACGGTGTTACTTGGGTAGATTCTGGAATCTTTAGGGGGTGAGGTCTAACTGGAGCCTAACTGGAAGACATAGGTAACTGGACCTATGCTTTTCTTGCCTACTTCCTGTCACTCTCTGCTTCCTGATCTGCCTTAAGATGATGTTTCTGCCAAAGGCACTATCTAAGCTGCTCTTCCTACCTCGCCAACCCACCATGATGCTATAAAACCATGATGTCAAATAATCTTTGCTAAATTGTTTCCATTAGGTTCTTTGGTTTCAGTGAAGTAAAGTAACTACAAAAATCTATTTGAGAGCAGGGTGTGGCCATGGTTAATTCTCTTCCTTGTCTCATCTCTCTTCCTTTTCTTCTCTGATGTCGGGTCATGCTACACTTTTCTCCTTTAAATGTATTGGTTTACTGTATGGGAATGGAAGCAATAAGCCTCAAGTCACATCTCAGCAGAGACCTAGGGTTACTCAGTTACTTAATCTCTTTGTATTTCGGATTTTTCTCTTATGAAAAAAAGTGAAGCACAATGTCTGCTTCAACAAGTTGTGGCTATTGGGTGGAATAATATGAAATATTGACCCCATGAAGGTTCTGAACCCAGTTTATGTTAGACTTTATTTTTCTGCTTTATGTGAACATACCACATTCCTTCCAGCCCTGGAGCCTTTGAATACACTGTTATTTGCATATAAACTTTACAACTTTGCTTCTATTGATCTTTGTCTTGTTCATGTCCACTCCCTCTTGTGATTTCACTTCTAAAACTGATCCCTGAGGGATCTGGTTTATTGCCTAATACAATAAAGCAGAGAGCATGGAGAATTGTGACATGTGAAACACATAGTTTCCCTTTTCTTTCTTTTTATACCAGTATAATTAACTATACAATCACACATTTAAAGTATATTTTCCTACTGTAATATAGCATTGAAGAATGTTAAATTAGTGGTCAATGAATATTATTAAGTGTGCTGTCACTATAGACATTCATATAGCTGAATAAATAATACAAGGCAAACCATTCCAAGCACAGAAAACAAGCAATATAGAATTTTGATGCTTAGGAGAGGAGAAACTGAAGAGGTAAATCAGTAAGGGTTCTTTCTGCCTGTGGCATGTTCCCTGTAGGCTTCATAAAGATGAAGTTCAAGCTCACTGAGCTGAGATCCAGACATGAATGAGGCTTCTGTAAAAGCTGGAAATTTTAGGAAAATAGAGAAGAGACTTTTGTGCATAGTAAGGAATGTTGTGGGACCCTGTGTGAGGATTATGTGGCAGATTTTTAAATAAAGTTTGGGAAATGCATGCTCAAAATGAGGTGTCATAATGCATGTGAGACAGAAGGTGCTTCAGGGCTAAGAATAAGATGATAACAGAAGTCGCAAGTGCTCTGCAGTATAGAAGATCTGACAAAGTCACACACACACACACACACACACACACACACACACACACACACACACTTGAAGGAAATGAAGTAAAAGTATAAGCTGTATTGAAGTCCTCTGTAATTCTTTATGAGCTCAGTGAGACTACATGGGGGGAGAATAATTTCCCAGAGTGAAGGTATTTCTCATGATAACCCAAATTGACCTATCTTAACAGGAAATTAATAAAAGCTGGGAATACTTTAAATTGCACTATGGAATATATTCAAGAATAATATAAATTACTACTTAAAGATAATCACTGCAACCCAAACTTTCTATATCATGAGGTAAGAATGCCAATTATTCTTAAAGACATCACCTGGCATGCAACAAAGGTGGCAATGCATGACCCATAATGAAGAGAACTCAAATGAATATAAACGGACCTAAGGCGGGCACACATATTGGAACTGATAATAAACAGTTTCAAAGAAAAACATGACTTTAATATTGGGGAACTTTTCAGAAACAGGATTAAAGCAACACAAAAAAGCAAGAGGTGCAAAGTGAAAGATCTAAAATAAAAAGTTTCTAAGAGTCAAAGGACCAGGGAGTCTCCTATAAGACAGTGCCTCCTAAAATTAGCTGCCTAAACCAGACCTGCACAATGGCAATATCAATAGACATGCTTATGTAGAATAGAAAAGAAATCTTTTTTTTATGATGTCATGAATTTTTTTTATTGAGAAAAGGAGAAAAAAAAACAAGTTTCCACCTCCTCCCAGCCTCCCATTTCCCTCCCCCTCCTCCCACCCTTCTCCCCCCTCCCCCACTTCTTTCCCCCTCCCTCTCCAGTCCAAAGAGCAGTCAGGGTTTTCTGCCCTGTGGTAAGTCCTAGGTCCTCCCCCCTCCGTCCATATCTAGGAAGGTGAACATCCAAACTGGCTAGGCTCCCACAAAGCCAACACATTACGTAGGATCAAAACCCCGTGCCATTGTCCTTTGTGTCTCATCAGCCCTCATTGTGCGAAGGAGGTGGGGCCTTGGGGAAACAGGAGGATTGGGATAAAGGAAGGTTGGACAGGGAAGCACGGAACCACAATTCTTAGTTAAGGGAGCCACTTTAGGGTTGGCAAGAGACCTGACCCTAGAGGGGCTCCCAGGTGCCCAAGCCGAGGTCCCCAGTTAGTTCCTTCGGCAGCTGAGGATAGGGAACCTGAAATGACCCTATCCTAGAGCAATACTGACGAATATCTTGCATATCATCATAGAACCTTCATCTGGTGATGGATGGAGATAGAGACAGAGACCCACACTGGAGCACTGGACTGAGCTCCCAAGGTCCCAATGAGGAGCAGAAGGGGGGAGAACATGAGCAAAGAAGTCGGGACCACGAGGGATGCACCCACCCACTGAGACAGTGGAGCTGATCTATTGGGAGCTCACCAAGGCCTACTGGACTGTGACTGAAAAAGCATGGGATAAAACTGGACTCTCTGAACATGGCGAACAATGAGGGCTGATGAGACGCATAGAAAAGAAATCTTATATGATCCATTCTCTAGACAAAGAACGACAGCAATTAATGACATTTGAAAGAGGGAGAATTAGTCTCTCCCAGCGATAAGCCTCCTAACTGGGTATTCAGTCAAACTAGTCAGCTTTGAAATTGTATACACACAAACAACAAAAATAGATTCAACGGTTCTTATTTATAAATTTGGGCTGGTGTGTGTATGCATGTGTTTGTGTGTGTGTGCACACGTGCATGTGTGTGGTGTATGTGTGTGTAGGAAACAAATAAAGTAAAAAGAGGCAATCAATTTGAAATGAAGTGAAGGGGCTTGGAAAAAGATGGGGTGAGGAGACTAGGGAGGACCTAAAAGGAAAGGTGAGGGAGAAAATGATGTAACTATGTTTTAATTAAAATTTAGCTTAATGGTAGAAAACCTCTTTTATTTACTGTAGCTTACTAACATGGGAAATTGCTAACGAATGGATTATGATGCTTAAGCAAATAACAAAAGAAATAAATCATCAACTTTGAATAATAAAATGTGATAATTAATGAGAGTCTTGAGACCTGTGCAAAATATCAAGAATATAAAATTGACAGGAGAGTAAGAGGAGAAGAGAGAGAGATTTGAAGAAATCGTGGCCCAAACAGTTCACATGTGCTTGGAAACATCTGCTGAAGATCAGCATTTGTTCTCAACCCCAAGTAAGACAAATCCAAGAAGAATCACAGAGAATTAAAGGTGAAAACAATATCATTGAGAAGGAAAATAAAAGGAGTACCTATGAGGGAAGACTACAGTGGAATGCTGTGTTGTGAGAGACAGCAGAGCGCGGATGCTGGGATGACAGCTCAGTGCTCTCAGGCTGAATAAAAAGAGAACCAAGCCAGACATCTATACTCTTTCCAATGAGTTACTTTGGAAGATGGAGGTGAAAGTTTAATATCTACAGTTAAGGCAAAAGTGCAATAACACCCAGTCAATAGACCTGTAATATAAGATACGAGAAAGAAATTTGCTCGGGATAAGGGAAAATGATGTGATACGAAAACGCATATCTCAAGATAGAAATATAAAGTTGTAGAGTTTTACAAAATCTGAATTAATAGGAAAAAGCTTGTTACCTTATCATATACGTTCTAAAATGTCTTGTGAAATTTATTATATTTACAGATGGAATTTTTCTCAAAGAGTGTGAGGATCGATAAGAGGTAAGTGGTAATTACCACTACGTGGCTCTTATGTTTCATACCGAGTGAGGCCATGTTAATTCTAAGTAGCCTGCAATAAATGAAGAAGATGACATTGCAATTTCTAGATGTAGGACTCAATTAAATGTAATAGCATGAAGTATGGCTAAAACTTCAGTTGAGGAACTTAAATGTCATAATAAAATATATAGTTATTTCTAAATAATTTAGGAACAGAATAGAGAGACAAAGCTACTGGGGACAAATCACAATTTTGTAAATTGATAGAATTATATTCAACTGCATAATTGAATCTGCAACTATGCTTCTCATTCATTACTGCATTCTTACCAGTTTTACTGTGTCTGATATATAAATTGTTCAATCTGTATCCACTAAGGCATGAAAACAGACTAAGAATCTTTTTTTGGTTAAGAAGTCTAACATCATCTACAGGGCTATAATTAGCAGATGTATTTAGAATTTGCATAAATTACTCCCCTACAGCCCTTCCCCACATCCTTAAAGCATAGCTGAGTGTGAATCGCCTCTGGTGGGGACAGTGCTGATAGAGCTAGGGGATGCTACTCTGCTCTCCAGCAGTAAGGCAGAAATGAAATGGGTGAGGGTGAGGCAGCCCAAAAGTTGCCATAGTATCCCACCCCCACAGAGACTACACACTCTCATAGTTGAACTGAAATACCATACATCCTATAATCCCATAGTAGGCTATTCAAAATGTTTATTATAAATGCATATTTATAAAAATGGCTTTCTTTTTTAATTACTTATTTTATGTGCATTGGTGTTTTGCCTGCATGTATGTGTGTGTTAAAGTTGTCAGATCCTCTGGAACCGGAGTTACAGATAGTTGTGAGCTGCCATGTGGGTGCTAGAAATCGAACCCTGGTCCTTTGGAAGAGCAGCCAGTGCATTTAACCACTGAGCCATCTCTCCAGCCTCTGGTTTTCTTTGTATAACTGTATATAAAAAGTCTTTGCTATAGTTATCCAAAAAGTAACATTTATCCTAACCCATAACGTATTGTTGCTTATATTATTGATTTCTCTTGATAACTCTGATTCTTCTGGGATGAAATTCTATTTGTCCATTAATTCATTCACTCAAATTTTTCTTCAGTGCCTACTAGCTACTATCCCAATATGATATATTAAAAACATCTTCTTTTTGTGAATGTTAGATTATAGAAAGTAGAGAAAAAATAGTAAAACCAAAATAGAAAATGAAGCATATAAGCTGCAAGACAGGGGCTGGATATAGACGTCTTTGTTGGAAGTTACATAGAGGAAGACATTTGTTTAAATGTGTTGGCTAAAAATATGCTTGAGTAGAGGGCACTGAAGGCATATTTTATCAAACGTACATCAATGAGACAGGGAGGCATGTTTTCAAATTATCAAAGTATACATTATGTATTATATAGAGATATGCAAATGAAATGTTAACATCATTATTGAATTATTTATTGGTCATTTATATCACTAACTTGTTAAAGTAATACTTACTGGATTCTATAATATAAAAAATTAATGCTTTAAATTGATTGATAATATAAACCATGAAATCTAATGATATCTTCAGAAATTATGTTGTTAGAATTAGACCTTATGCAACTGCCTGCATATAAGCTAACCAAAGTTGCTAGCATGCTAGCATTTCAAAACTTCGGAATCAAAATAGCACAAAAAGAATAAAAATCACTTATGCACATCCATGGGACACTTCAAGTGAAGTATTGTCAAAGAAAGAGCATTTTTTTTTCTGGTGGGTGAGGCCTTATCTTAAGTTTCTTCCATTACAGAAACAAATCGGCTTCTCATCAAGCTGATTCCTCCATTACTCTGGTGATGCAGTTTTATGTGCAAGTGGTCATTTTTCACTGTCTATATTTTCTGATATATAAGGACAGCCATTGTATATAAATAATGTGTTTCAGTCCTGAATGGTGGACCATGAATTAAAAACTCAACAAGTTCAGATAGTGATTACAGGCTGGGGCAGTTTTATCATAATGAGAAGTAAGCTTATCTTTCTTTTTTTGTCAGTACAGTGAATAGCAAACATTGCAGTTTTACCTTGGGATAAATATTTATTTTTAAATGAGCTTTAAAATTCTTCTTGCACATACGCAACTCTGTCTTTCTCTCAGCATTCGCTGTATATTATCAGATCTGTTCCTGAAAATATAGAGCACACAATATTTCAGGGTTCACACTGTGGTAGTAATACCTGCTGAGAGGCCCTGACAATCCACACGACTGCAGTCATTACTGAATCCCACACCTGTCCTCAGTGTTCACCATTAAAGAAGAGTAACAGAAATTTTCATGGCTGAATATTCGGAGAAGTACTTGTGATTCATTTTATGCCTTATTTTCAGGTGCCCAAAGCTAGTCTTCCTAATTGGCCTGTTTTGTTTTGCCTGATTATAAAGCAGTTGCTTCCTCTACTAGTTAACTAAGAAAGAGTCAATCTGCATACAATTTTTCTGGAAATAATCTATAGGAACAAAGCACATGAACACATTTGGCTCCACCCAAGGCAACTAAAGGCACACATGTTTTCAGTGACGATTTTTATCGGCCCTTGCTTTTTCCTGATGCCTGTCTCTCTTGTTCCTTTGGTTTCATTCTTAGTCCTTGTCTATTTGTCTTTGTCTTTGTCTGCCCACCTGTCTTCTGTCTGATAAACTAGCCCTGTTAACTCTCCTTCCTTGTCTCACTGAACACTGTATCTCCCTTCTTCCATGTTTCCTTTCACCTCTTTCTTGTTTCTGCTTTCAGCTCTTTATCTTTCTCTCTACTCTTGACTCAATACTCTTGACTTCATTCATGTGAGTTTAGTAACCTTTTGGTTGATTTTATTCTTGGTGAATTGTTTCGAAATGGGTTTTGGAAGTAAGGTAAAGAAAATAATTCTAATTTTCCTGCTTTCCACATTTAACACATGGTGAGTGTGTTTTGTTTGAAAAGCAAGGTACTAAAAGTATTTGATATTTTGGATGCTTGTAGACTTTGCTAGATATTGTAGCTGATTTGAAATTTTAAAATGTCAGCTTTCCTGATTATGGATGCTTAATCTGCACTCCAAGTTATTTGAACTGTACTGATTTACTAGAGGAACCATATCTAGCTGGAGAGAAATAACTGCTGGCTGGAGGAAAAAGGGGTTGCTCCTGGTGCTTTGTTTAATCCTCCCTCCTTCACTCCCTTCCTCCCTCCCTCCCTCCCTCCTTTCCTCTTTCCCTTCCTCTCTTTCTCCCTCTCTCCCTCCATTTCTCCCTCCCACTATCCCTCCCTCTCTTTTATTTTTCCCTCTCTCTTCCCTCTCTTGTCCTTCCTCCCTTCCCTCTTTTTCCCTCCATCCCTTCTTCCCTCCTTTCCTTGCCTTAACAGCTCCTTTGCAGTACTAGAAATGAGGCCAAGTACCTTACCTCTACTAGGTAAGCATTCTATTTGTGAGCTGCATCTCCACTCAGCCTTGGGATCCTTTAGGACCCCTCACTGAAATCCAGTTCTCCTTTCTTCCCTGTATGAATTACAAAAATGTCTTATATGTGGATGTCTCTAATGTGACACATTAGGTGTTATCAGTAGCATTTCATAATTAGAATGACAAGGTCTCCTTGCCGGTTGCTGTACGTTGATGTGGGAGTGTCATATATCAATCTGTTGATTTCATTGGTTAAGCAATAAAGAAACTGCTTGGTCCTCATAGGTTAAAACTTAGGTGGGAGGAGTAAACAGAACAGAAGGCTGGGAGAAAGAAGCTGAGTCTGGAGTCACCATGATTTTCCCACTCCAGAGAGACGCAGATTAAGATCATTCCTGGTAAGCCAGCTCGTGGGCTACAGCAGATTATTAGAAATGGGCTAGTCCAGGTGCGAGAGCTAGCCTAGAAGAGGCTAGATAGAAATGAGCCAAGCGGTGTTTGAAAGAATACAGTTTCCGTGTAATTATTTCAGGGCATAAGCTAAGCTAGCCATGTGGGCGGCCGGGTGCCTGGGACGCAGCCCCGCCGCACCTATTTCAACAGTACGTTTCCTTAACAGCCTATACTATAAAGCCCTTGGTGCTTCAAAATGTCCTGATTCACAGGGCACATTTCATAATCATACAGTGTTAGCAAACTGTGTGGTTCCCACCCCCATACATTAATGCAATTATTGGCTGAAGTGTCACTTCAGTATACCACAAACACTGTGAGAGTGTTACATCATTTAAAATGCTATTTACCCTAAGGGAGGCATACATAGATCTAATCTACATGGGAACTAGAAAAAGACAAGATCTCCTGAGTAAATTGGGAGCATGAGGCCCTTGGGAGAGGGTTGAAGGGGAGGGAGAGGCAGAGAGAGGAGCAGAGATAAATGTAGAGCTCAATAAAAATCATTAAAAAATAAATAAAATAAAATGTTATTTCTAAAACAAAATTTGCACAAAGAAGAAGCTGAAAACCAGGTGGAGGTGTGTGGGGGCAGGGGGATTGTCATAGTAAGAGCCGCAATGAAAAGACTTGCTGTGTGAGAGTAAAAAAGGTAACAAGTTTAAATCAAAACTCTGCACTGTTTATTTGTAAGACTGGAAAAGTAGCCCATTTCCACAGATCCTTTTTGATCTTGCCTGCTTCAGGAGAAAAATAAGAACAGTGGCCTTTTCTCTTTCCTGGGCTGGGAAGGAGGTTCAAATAAGGTGCATACAGCTCCTGGCTAGATGTGGCTCTCCTTCATTAGTCAGAGGATGGGGGAAGAAATGTGCTTAATGCTCAGAAACCAAAGCCAATGGAGTATTTAAAAATGACAGGCGGTCTCTTTGATACAGCAGTCATTAAGCACCCACACCGAAGCCTCTTCTTACATGTTATTCTTGTAACAAAATTTTTATTTTGTACACAAACACGAATAGAGTACCATGTTTCTTCCTCGAACTCACACCTCCATTTCCACTCATGCCCAGTTTTCAACTTTTTAAATACTAAAACCTTAAATTATAGATCATTATAACTCTAGATTTCCCTTTTTGCTGAATGAACTATGCGTCTAGTTAGAAAGATGACTAGAGTTGAGCGAGATTGAGTCTCTTGATAATAGGATGTCAAGATGCAGTTTGAAAACTGTTTTCAGTGCATATTGAGTTTATAAAGTTTAGTTTCAAATCTAATAGAATACTTATTACATAGCAGGTGACCTCATTTTACCAATCCCGTGGATAATATGTGTATTATATGTGTATAGTCTGTGGTGTGTATCTTAGTCATAGTCCAGGCTATCCTGTGTTACAGTTGGCCAGTTGCCTTTTCACTCTTCACTAATAAGATATTGCTATAACACTGGGGTGACAACAAATTGTTTATTCTTCTTCATGACGTTTAAGCACTCTCTATAAAGTCCTCTAAAATTTTTGATCCATCATTATGACTTAGATTTTCACTCTGAGTAGAAATAGGTAAAAACATGTTTTGTGAGCAGATGGCTGATATTATACAGCTTGATGTTTCATTCAACAGCGTTCAGTGCATACCTACTCGGATCTGGCAAAAACACAGTCCTCGGTCTCATATAGCTTACATTTTAGCTGAGATGGCAAATGTGAACCCAGAGGAGGTAAACAGAGTACAGGAAAGGCAAGCAAATTTCATCTTGGTGATGACCTTTCCCTGAAGGATGATGAACACGAACAGCTCCTGATATGCGGTTCTGAGGCAATGATGGGCAGGTTTTTAAACAAGGCAGGGACGGTGCATGTCTTACATAGTTCAACTTTTCATTGTGTGGTTATTATGAAAGACAAACTGCAGTTTAGGACAGTAATGCTGGAGAGTTATTTAGTCTACGTGCGGCAGTCCAAGGGTAGACCAGCTGTCCAACTGCCCAGCCCCTGGCATTCTCAGTTGGATGTTACAGTAACAAGGGTTCCAGGCAATGTATGAGTTCCCTTACTCAGTGAGTCTCACTGTGCTGTCTTCACATAGAGGATATTGATTCCTGTCGTAGTCTGCTTCTTGTGTCCTTCCCCTACTCCTTTGTTAGGACTTTCTATTCATTCTACCTTGGATATACTGTTGAAGTCTTAGTAACTTGTATTTCGTTTTCTATAGGTCATCCATCATATTTTAATGGTATTAAATAATAATAATGCAGTTGAGGAGCAGGCTGCACCAGGAGATTCAATTTTTTTATCTAAAAAATGAAGCTAATAATACATGGCACTTACCAATCTCTAAGAATTTAGGAAATGAATGGAGTAGTTGTTCCAGTAAAATTCTTCAAATACAAGAAGAAATAACCTGTAATCCATTATAACTTCTGGTGGGAGATGCTACTTCTATAGCTTCAGTCCTTTTAGGCCACTGTGTTTATTCTTCATCATACAACAATGTATCATTTCTATAAGGTTATTAGTTGTTAATTTAATCAATAAATATTTATTGACTATATGGCAAGGAGACCCTCTGCAAAGAAACTGGAAGAAGAATCCAATAACATAATCAATGATACTAAATGTTTGCAATCCATACCTTGCCTACTCATTAACATTGCTAGAGGGCCTTGGAAAATTCACCCATGCCTGATCACCCCAGAGCAGTCAAGTCAGAGTCAAACGAGAAACCAAACTCAAGACTTTCCCATTTTGTTCTTGGCCTGAAATGTTTCTTTAACAGCTTCCCTTTCATATTTTTAACATTGCAAATGGATTCTTGTTGGGCTAGAACTGATGCCTTCTAATTCTCTCCCCCTACCCTCTTTGAAGTTATGGGATATTTATTTTAATATACTTAAAACATTAGATTTCTGGCTCATGAAAAATTGAAAAAACCTGCTGCACTATGCGTATTCCATCATGACAATAACTGGGTCTGTTTAGCAGCTGCCTTTTAGAACAGGAAGTACTCTCAGCCTGCTTATAGCACTCCCCCTATCACATCACAGTATGACTGTTTTGCTTAATTCATTTTTTTTCTAGGTCAAAATATTTATCTTTTTCATTCTTTGACCTTCCACGGCTATTCTTAACTCTTCTAGGTAGGTCCTGGCTGATTTCTTTTCTTTTTTTTTAAATTTATTTATTTATTAAAGATTTATGTCTCTTTCCCGCCACCGCCTCCCATTTCCCTCCCCCTCCCCTCCTTCGTTAGCCCAAAGAGCAATCAGGGTCCCCAAGGTCAGCTGGCCTGGATCTGCAAAAGCCTGGGATAAAACTAGACTCGCTGAACATAGCGGACAATGAGGACTACTGAGAACTCAAGAACAATGGCAATGGGGTTTTGATCCTACTGCACGTACTGGCTTTGTGGGAGTCTAGGCAGTTTGGATGCTCACCTTACTAGACCTGGATGGAGGTGGGGGTTCCTTGGACTTCCCACAGGGCAGGAACCCTGCTTAATTCATTTTTATTGGTTGTCTGGCCACCACATAGAATTATGATGGTTTTCAGTCCCTTATAGTTTTTTTTTCTATATGGACAATGCTCTGAGTTGAAATTTGTTTCTCAAATTTTATATCCACCTGGAACTTCAGAATGTGACCGCCTCCTTTTTTTTTTCTAGAAATAGAATCTTTGAAGATAGAGTCAGTTAAAATGGGATTACACTGGATTATGGAGAGGCTATATTTAATGATCAGTGTTTTGTTCAGATGAGATCAGTAAGTTTCATGCTAGGAAACTTAGAATTGTCTGTAAATGATCACTTATCATTGCAATTGAGAGTCAGGAATGTCCCCTCATATACATGGCATCAGAAGGTTTAATTAACTTATGTACCTACCAGAAAATAGCTAATGATTCAAATTCCAGCTGTCAGAGAATAAAATAAGTGCAGATTTTCAACTGATTAAATTAAATCAACTGAAGTGATGAGTTCATACTATTTACATGTATGTATGTCATAAATGATAATTCCATAAATTATATAAATATGAATATAATTGAAGTCAATTCATCATTGTGGTTGGAAAGATCCCTAATGATTTAATTCCTTCTTCCTCTATCAAAATGATAGGAAAATTAGTAGCAACAAATTAATGTCCTTAAGGTGGATATGGATGTCTTCTCCTACTAATTTGCTTCTTAGTAACTGATGTGTTAGGCAGGCTCACAATGTAAAATATTGTCCTCGAAGCAGGTAACTCTGCAAACAGTTCAGCATTTTCATTTGTTAGAAACAAAAGCCTATAATATTGCAATTTATCATAGCAACTGAGAAGGCTTTGTTGAGGCAGAGAAAAAGAAGGTCATCGCAAGTCAGTATTTTCTGTAATCTTCTTACTACATAGGAAGTGTCTTGCCCACATAAAAATATTATAGTAAAATTTTTTTTAGTCATACAGTCAAATTTAATACACAGATATAAAAATAGTGCCACATAAAAATATAGTCCTGGTTGGGTAATGTTAGGAGCACTGGCTGTTCTTCCAGATTACCGGGGTTCAGTTCCCAGAACCCACAGAGTGGCACACCAGCCAAGTTAATTCTGTCTTGGAGGATCTGATGCATGCTTCTGGCCTCCACCTGCTCTGCATACTGGTGGTGTGCCCACATACAAGCAGACAAAATACCCATATACATAAAATATAAAATAACATTTTAAATAATTAACTTAAAATGGCCCTACTCTATGTATAAACAGGAAGATAATGTAACACTCAAAGTTTTGAAACAGTTGTCAAAAGATTTATAATTTCAAGGTTTGCTGACTGAATAGTGGTGAGCTATTTAGTATATTGCCATGAAGTAATATCCTTCCAGCTTACGAATAGACATATTTGCTTGGTTTATGAAACAATCCATTAAACCTTTCAGTTGTGAGTGAAGTTATAGCTCAGTGCTAGGTATTATACTAGTTTAGTAAGTCAAATTTCTAGGGTCCAATCTCCAGAAAGCCCAAAAACAGAAACAAAAAAACTTTAAAACCTGAGACCCTCCACAATATATTATTAAAATAAAACATAATTTCCACATATTCATTCTGAGTAGATCTCATTGTAAACAAAATGGAGATAAGTTTTTAATCCTAAAAAAATCCTAGTTTCACTCAATTCAATTATGCAAATACCAGTTAAATGCTTAAGGTACATTAACTAGTTTTGGGGGGTGATTCCTAGGGATCTTGGGATTTCTCTTGGATAGAAGATGAATTTTAAATATAAAATTAAATCATTTTGGAAAATTTTCTTTCTCCTATACCTCTTTCTCCTATAGCTTTCTTTCTAATTCAAAGATTTTAAAACTGTGTTGGTTAGATCAGAAGCCTTGCCTCTTACAGATCTACAAGGAGTGGGACAGAAGGTTGCATGGGAAACCAAAGCCATCATGTTTTGAATGTCTCTGATGACTAAACTGTAAATAATAGATTACATATATTAACTTAAATAAGTTTCAAAACTATTAATAAAAGTAAGTACTGAACTCAGGAATGCTTACCCCATTAAGGATAGAAACTTAAAATTGAATGCGTAAGAACACCGTCATGTTTATTCCATCTTTTTCTCCCCAGCAAGATCAACAATGTTTAATACATGTTTGTTAAATGTTCAATGAAAGTTCATTGAATTTCAAAGGTCTATTAATAAACTGATTTTTTTTCAAGCATTCCCAGCACAACTAGCTTTTCACTGGGAATATCTGAAATGCCAAATTCTAGCAACCAGTCACCAGATGACAAAGTTCCTTAGAAAGCCGAGGCCTAAGGATATCAGGCAGTACCAGCCCTCCTTGTTGAGTTTTTTATGTTATAACACCAGTTAGTAGGATTTGGGGAAGATAGGAAGAAGGCTAGCATTGGCAATAAACTTCAATCGTGTGAGAAAGCAGTGCTGTTAAAACTCTCTGGTCATCAGTAGTGATAGGAGTCATGAAATTGAGATAAGATATTCTGATGGAGAGAAAGCAATATTGTGCTCTCAGGGTAGAATTTCATAAGAAGCTTGTGAAAATGACTTCCTGAGCAAGGGAAATTATGGATCTTATCTTATTTTCTGGGCGAGTAAATCTATTGAATTCACTTTGATCTCTGGATCACGTGTGCACAAAGAATAGGAAACCCTGCCCCACAGACAGTTACTTTATACAAAGATCTGAAGGCAGTGTTGGCACTGGGACACTGAACTTAGGGTGGGAGGAGGGGGAGGGAAATGGGAGGCTGGGAGGAGGTGGAAACTTGTTTTTTTTTTCTCATTTTCTCAATAAAAAAAAGATTAAAAAAAAGTGCGAGATTCATCTTGGTGGGATGTAAATTCTTTATTATTTGGTTTTACTTTTGTTTTCTTGTACTTCACATGGTACTTTCTAATTTGATCACTAAAACATAGCTCAATGAGATTAGTGAGTTTGATATCACAGTGCATTCTTCATGCAAAAGAGCATTCACAAATTTAGAAAATGCAAAGCTTAATTTATTGATAGCTGTCCGGATGAGTCTTCCTGTCTCCTCTTCTCACATTGAGCCCCTCTTTCTTTTATGTCCTTGCTATTTAAAATAATATGATCCTTCAGCCTTGTCTGGTATCCTGTAAGAACTGCAGATGCTTTAGTTCCTGCTTTGCATTCCTGAATCAGAATTTGCATTTTAACAACATCCGCACGTGACTGCAGCACATAAATTTTAGAAGGTACCATGTACATTGTGCTATATAGTCATCTGGAATGACTCTATTTTCAGATTCTTATTTTAATTCACTATAATGAGGGATAAATAGAGGGCACTACTCTAAGAATAAAGAGCCAATCAATGAATTTTATCGAAATATAATCAGATTCAAGTAAGAGTGGTACCAACGACGGAGATTTACTGCACATTAAGGTACAAACTCTGAGCCCTGTGAGCCCTGTGTGGAGACACAAATTTAGAATTCCAGCACTGGGAAGACTGAGGAAGAAACAAGAGTTAAGAATATGTTTGAATTGGTATGTCCTTATGTATATGTGTTGCTTTATTGATTGATGAATAAAGCTGATTTGGCTAATGGCCTAGCAGATTTAAGCCAGGTGGGAAATCTGAAGAGAGATATATATATAGAGAGAGTAGATGGAGTCAAAGAGATACCATGTAGCTGCAGAAGGAAAAAGATGCTGCCACCAGGCCTTTACCAGTAAGCCACAGCTTCGTGGTGGTAAGCAGATTAATAGAAATGGGTTAATTCAAGATGTAAGAGCTAGCTAGAAATAAGTCTGAGTCATTGGCCAAGCAGTACTGCAATTAATATAGTTTCTTTTTTTTTCTTTTTTTTTTCTGTGTGATTATTTGGGTCTGCCCATCCCGGAAACAAAAGAGCAGTCTCCGCCTACATATACCAGGGTACATAGTAGCTCCTAGGCAAGCTGGATAACAAACAGCTGAAGATCTCATCAGAAAATTACAAGAGACCAAAGCAAAATCACAATAACAGAATAACAAAGAGACTGAAGTGTAGCCTTGCTGCTGGTCATGTGACTTTAGAGAATTAATGAAAACTATAAAAGTACCCCAAATAAGGAGATTATTGTGATGGTCAGAGCTGGCAACTGAGAATGCCGTGATCTCATTATCTTAAGTGAGATAAGTAGCAGAGCTTCACTCTAGATATTTTCTTTCTAAGAAATCAGAAAACAAGGGAAAACATATTTTTTTCTCATCTTGTTTATTTTTGAAAAAAAATTCACTTGTAGCCTAGGCTGACTTCAGACCAGCATGTCTCCTGCCTCCTCCACCTTACAAGTCCTGAGACTACGAAGTCTACCACCACACTCTGCACTAAGAAGGAATCTTTTTTCCCTTGTTTCATGACTGTTTACATTTGGAATCCCAGTATTGCAGAGGTAGGAGGATTGCTCTAAATTTGAAGTCAACCGCAGCTACAGAATGAGATTCTGTGACAAAAGAAAGCAAAGACTTGAACCTAGAGTGGCTCCCAGGAGCCCAAGGCAATGTCCCCAGTTAGTTCCTTGGGCAGCTGAGGATAGGGAACCTGAAATGACCCTATCCTATAGCAATAATGACAAATATCTTGCATATCACCATAGAACCTTCATCTGGTGATGGATGGAGATAGAGACAGAGACCCACACTGGAGCATTGGACTGAGGTCCTAAGGTCCCAATGAGAAGCAGAAGGAGGGAGAACATGAGCAAGGAAGTCAGGACCACGAGGGGTGCACCCACCCACTGAGACAGTGGGGCTGATCTATTGGGAGCTCACCAAGGCCTACTGGACTGTGACTGAAAAAGCATGGGATAAAACCGGACTCTGAATATGGCGAACAATGAGGGCTGATGAGAAGCCAAGGACAATGGCACGAGGTTTTGATCCTATTTAATGTTCTGGCTTTGTGGGAGCCTAGCCAGCTTGGACATTCACCTTCCTAGACATGGACGGAGGGGGGAGGACCTTGGACTTTCCACAGGGCAGGGAACCCTGACTGCTCATTTGACTGGAGAGGGAAAGTGAGAGGAGTGGGGGTAGGGGGAGAAGGGTGGGAGGAGGGGGAGGGAAATGGGAGGCTGGGAGGAGGCAGAAACTTTTTTTTCCTTTTCTCAATAAAAAAAAAGAAAAATAAAGAAAGCAAAGATGAAATCTTGAAGAAGTTCACCTGATGCTTCTGCCTATAACCTGGGGTCTTCCCAAAGCCAGACTTTGAAAGGTATTACAGAGATGTGCTCTGTGTCAGCTCTGATCTATGGCTTTCTGGAGGCTGGTGCTGACTCAGTGTCATTTTAAATGTCCAGTGAACTATCCCAGAAAGACCCCTGACCTATTTTGGTTTTTAGATATCTCACCCTAATGAAAATAATTACTTATCTTTGTCCATACTCCAAAAGGTAAGAGTTTAGTAATGATGTAACTTGATCATCCTCTTTGGGGACATGGATTATATCCTGTATAGAGTTTGAAATATTGAAATATTGAAAATATTGAAATATTGAAAATTGATACCTGTGGGACACCTAGGAAGAAGCTCAGATATTTCCCCTCTCAAGTAGTACTAGCAACCAGTTGATTTTTCCTGAGTCCCAGGATAAATGACTGGGGGTGGGGGTGATAGACTAGGCACCACAGAGTCAGTAAGCGGCCCCCATTGCAGTCTCATAGTGATGATGTATCAGAATACTTTAATAAAACAGAATTCAGAGTAAATTAACTGGCTTTATTGCCTTCAGTATATATACCTGCAATATGAAAATCCATTAATTTTTTTTTAGGTTTTGAGTGAGCCAAAAAACATGCAAAATGCTTTACTAAACATATCTAACAGAGATGCGTTGTGATGAGTTAATATCGTGCTATTGTTTCTCATATGGAAAGAATTTTCTAGCATCATTATGTGTGGTATGAAACTTAAAATTAGGTCTCATAAACCACCGGGATAAAAATATATGAGGCCAATATCAGTATGCTGCTCCTGGATGCAGAATCATTATTCTTTATAGTGCTGAAAAATTCTCAAAAGACAGGTTGAGAGCAAGGATTTGAAAACACTGCAAACTGTCTAAGGCATGCGACAGCTTAACTATGCGAACTGGAATTTAAACGGTGTATTTCAGTTTTGTATGTTTTTCCTTCTGCCTGGCAGAACCGTATCTTATGTGGATCTTTATTTTAGAGCAGTGTTTTCTTTGGCGCTTTCAAATGACCATTACTTTTCATGGGGCAGATGTTTGTGAAGCCAGTGTATATTGAGTAAGGATTTAAAGCTGGCCTTCCTGTTCAGCCAGGGTTGCTCATTACAACCCTGTTCAGTGCCTCCTGGCTTTGAAGGGCCATGTCTGTTTCTACCAAGTGAATGGAAAGGAAGAAAACTTTTTTGCTTATAATGAAAACTGACATAAATTATAGAGCACAGCCTTTTTCTAAATATTCCAAAAATGAAACTGTTATTTTCAAGGGGATAATCTTTAAAGGAAATAAAATTATCTTAAGAAATAAAACTGAACACTTTAAAAACACTCCATATTTTAATAAAGAGCAGAGAATTAAATTTAATCATTATCATATGATTCACACTTTCATCTCATGCTCTTTTATTTGAGATTTCTAGACTTCTGATCTTCTAATATTTCTGAGATTATACTAATTCTTTTATTTTCTTTTTTGGTTGCTTTTTTAAAAATCACATATTACATTCAAGCTATTCTGTTATCCTTCTATTTGACTTTAAGTCTTTTGTCTAGTTTTTCAGTTCTTCTGTGTCATTTCCTTTTATGTCTAATGTCTTTCATCAGGCATTCTCCTGAGAACCTTCCATGTATTGCCTCGGTCATCACCACATGCCCTATGGGAAAGGTATCATAATCCACCCCATCTCGTCAAAGGACAATGATCCTGAAAAGATTAAATGTCTTGTTCAGATGACACAGCAACTGGGAAAGCCAAGATTTGAACCCCTATAACCTATTACTGGATCCCAAGCTCACTGTTTAGTAGGTGAAACATCACAAATTGACTGGTAAAAAACCAGGCAGGGACTATGGGGAAAGGAGGGCTTTATATAGACTTCGTAATTGCAACACTCTCTCTCTACTCAGGGACATTGGTTCTAGGGTCTGTCTCTCCCATGATAGCAAGCCCTCAGATGTTCAAATGTTTTATATAAATGACATATGTAACCTGTGCACCCTTTCTGTCATCTACTTTATGACCTTGATTCATTTTTATATCTACTACAATGTAAATGCTATACAGCCTACCAGTTGCTAGGCTGTAATGGATATGGAGTGATAAAAAGAAGAAAAGGTGGGAGGAGCAGTGCAGCCTTAGCTCCAGAGGTATCTCTCCTCTCTCAAGATGGGATGCTTACGTGGAAAGTCTGTACATAAGGCAGACTCTCCACGTTAGCATCCCATCTTGGGAGGTACTACTCTATAGTTGATGAATCAGCAAAGACTAGTTACAGGAAGAAAACACAGTCCTTAGTCAATAAATGCCTGGTAGACTTGTACTGTCCTAATAGTCTGGTTACTGTCATCAGCCTCCGCCTATTCAGACAGCTTTCCAGTCCTTGCATCCTTGCTCTATTAGAATACCACTTTAAATCAACCACAGCATGGGGTGCCAGACTTCCCTTGATGGGCTCCTCTCAGTTATCTAAAGAGTTATAGAGGCAGCAATTTAGAGAAGAGCTGCACTAAATTTCTTCTTAGTTGGAATCCCATCATGCTTCAGTCCCAAGACAGCAAATTGAATGCAGAAGGGACTTAAATAAGTATAGAACTTCCTATACTTCTTTATCTGATGAGTTACCCCTTTCTGGTAGAACAATGCTCATGGGCAACCTGGTGACACCCAGAGTTAAATTTTAGAGCCCTGAGGAATTTTTCATCTGCATTTTATTGGATGGAGAGTGATTATTCAGTTACATTGATTTGAAACTACATGCTATTCAAAATGAGGCAGGGTCTTATAGATGTCAATGCTCTCAGTTGGAACTATTTGTTAGTTACTCATTCATTTTGAGACTTTCTAGACTTTCTGGAGGTCAAAAATGGTAATTTCCACATGTGTGTGGTTTGTGTATGTTTGTCCACATATGTGTATGGATTCATATGCCTGTGTATGTTTGTATGAATGCTGGAGGTCAGTAAGGAGATTCTTCCCCTATTGTTCTCCACCTATGTTCTTTTCTATAGTCTCTCACTGAACCTGGAACTAAATGATTCAGGTAGACTGGCTGGCCAGCAAACTCCTGGGATATGATATATCTACATGTGCTCCTTTCCTGTCTGTGTAAAGATTATAGATGCTTCTAGAACATGCTCAGTAAACAGTTTATCTACTGAATCACCTCCTCATTGCTCATGTTATCAGTCTTTTTAAAAGGATGTTGCTTATTGTAGCAGAGAAAGACTATATTACATATTTTCAAAATTAATACAAAATGATCCATGCTAATGCACATCATTGAAACAACTAATTACTCTAGTACCACTGATTGCAGAGTTCTCAGCAAAATGCTAATTTAATTAAGCTTTAACAGTTTTCATCCCATACTCTGATTATAAAATACTCAACTAATAATGTAATCTTAAATATTAATAATATTTAAATTTTATGAGAGTTTTGCATGTACTCGCTTCAAATTTTATTTTCTGTTAAAACAAATGTATAAGATTCTATGTAATTCTACTTGTGTTTATCTATAGTTATTTGAAGACTTAGCAGGAAAGAGAAAGCAGGCATCAGGTATCTTTAGATGGGGAAGGAAGAAGGGAAGGAGAAGATAATGGGAGGAAAGAGGAAGGAAGGCATTTTTAGTTTACAAGTAAGGCAAGCAATGATTTTCTCAGAACCTAAAAGTGTTCTTGGGTTGAATTGCCATTATAGACAGTTAATTTGATAATCCTACCTTTACAAATACTGGATCACTTATATCATAGCTCCGGTAACTTTTTTTTTGTTTGTTTGTTTTGTTTTTCAAGACAGGGTTTCTCTGTGTAACAGTACTGGTTGTCCTAGAAAGCACTTTGTTGGCCAGGCTGGCCTAGAACTCACAAAGTTTTGTCTGCTTCTGCCTCTCAGAGTACTGAGAGAAAAGGAGAGTGCCACTACCATGTTGCAAACTCTGCTATCTTGAAGTATAAGACTGAAGAGTCATCACTGTCTTCTGGGCTATCTCCACTTGGCTTGCAGATAGTCATCTTCTCACTTTGGTCTTTTGTTTCAGCTTCCCTCACTTACATGAAGAATACTCATAATAGACTAGGTGTATCATAATTACCTCACTTTAACTTGACCTCCTCTTCTTTATCTAAAGGTTCAGTTGTATTCTGAGGTAGTGAAAGGTCAGACTTTACCAAATGAATTTCAAAGTACGTATTTAGTCTATATATGACAATGATCTTTCAATAAATGTTTGCTGATTGTTGGTGGGGTGTTTGAATAACAACTGAGAAATGAAAGTACATATGGGTAATGTCCTTCAGCACTGTAAACTGAGGTCTTCTGATCACCGGAAGCCAAAAGGACTCCTGTGAAACTGCTGCTTTTACCTTCTCCTATGAACGTATCATGAAAATATCATAACAATCACGAAGACTCATGTACATCTCACACTTTGATGGGATCAATCTTTCTAAAACATATTCACAACAAAAACTCAGTAGATTCATTAGATTCATTCACTGCATACTTCATTTAATTTAGTACTAATTTCATTCAATACATGCTTAAATATGAAATTCATGTCAGGATTTCTAAAGTAATATAGATAACATACAAGTTCAAGTAACTGCCCTTCCCATTGCCCACCAGCCACAAAGCACATTCTTACATATGCAGTGAGTGTTCTTTAGTATTCAAAAGTTCCCTACTTTTCAGGGTTCATTCCTTAAGAGTTCCTTTGATTGCACTCACATAAGAATATTCTTCACTTTCTGTTTTCCACTGTATAGATATTGTACTCTCTAGTTTTTTTTCTATTTTTCGTCTGTTCCCTTGCCTATAAAAAACTTGAGTCCTGATCTTTTCATAATGTTTTGAATATTCATGTTTCTCATGGGTACATAAGATGAATGTGAGGGATAAATTAAGTACGTGTCATTGCTTGGGTGTCTGGGAAGAAGGCAAGGAATTTACAGAGATTGAAATTCTGTAGATAAGGGAAGGTAAAAAGAAGTAATATTTGCCGAGTTGTGGACAAAAGTTGAGTTTTGGCAGCTCAGTAAAAGCAGATATTCTGATCTATGTACACTAGCATCGAGACTAACTCTTGCCACATAGTAGGCCCATCAAACATCTTGTTTAATGAATACATGTGTATATTCATGAATTATTTACAACCTTTATCATTAACATGTGGACAAGTAAAACCAACCCCTTTCCCCTTTCAAGTATCCTTTTCCTTCGGCTCTACCCCATTGTGTTAAGTTCCCTTTTTCCTCTTATTTTTTTTCCTTTCCCCTTTTCCCTTCCTTAATACTACCTTATCGTTAGGGTAGTAAAACAGAGGACAATCTGGCAACACACATAGACCATAGATGTATACACACACACACACACACACACACACACACACAATGTCTTCAAAAGAAAATGAAACAGAACATGATGAGAAAAAGAAAATTTAGGAGAAAGGTTTTTGCGCATTTGTCTTTTCTCCAAATCCTGTTGTTTCCTTTGTCCTTTCATCAAAGACCCTAACTCAGAGAAAGCATCTGCTTTGTTCCCAGACCATTAGACCATATTAATCTCTGCATCCAAACAGATCTACCTCATTCAATGGCATCTCTCCAGTGGAACAACGCCACTCTGTCCGGGAAGCAATTTGGTTAGCTTATCTTGAAGGCATTGCTGTTCTAGTCTTTTCTTGATCCTCTCATCTGGATCAGAAAATTCCAGAGGCAGCCTTTGGACTAATCATTTAAAAAGATTTCCTCTCTCTTTAGCATGAAAATTATTTGCTTATGGAGATTTAATGTGATATACCCACAGCCTTAATATTTTGGGAACATCAAAGTAAAGACTGTTATTCAGTTCATTCCCCTTCCCAGAGGGGGGAAAAAAACTGAACCTCGGTAGAAACTATATTTCTAACCAGAGGGAGAGCCTTACAAAATATCATGTGAGAAAAAAAATGGAACAGAAATATGTTTGCTCTAGCAAGTTTTCTCTGTTAATTTCTCACATCGCTGCTATTCATTTTTACTAAACAAATAATTGTCTTACTTGGCATGAGAATGATCATTTACCTTTATAAAAATTAGCTCATTTTTGACCAAGGTCATATAACAAGTGAATCACTGTGAATGCTTTAAAATAAATGCCCAATGAATTAAAATGTGAATTGTTTTCATGCAGTGCTGACTCTGTTTGTGATAATCAGATCCCATGGTTCATTATTCACGGATGTGCACATTGCCATATAAATTTTATAGGACCATGGGAACACGAATAGATTGTGGGTACAAATAAATTGATTTTATTTATTTCTCTGTATTGCATGCTTTGGGATGAGCTTAGGAAAGTGGCTAAATCTCCTGTAGTAGTTCAGTTCATAGCTGCAGTGTTCCCCCATCAAATGGCTCCCCTATCAAATGGCCCAGGGTGAAGCATGAGATGATGATTACAGAGAGACTTGTTGCCTGGTTCTATCATCTCACAATGTCTTCATGGGCATATAGACAACTCAGACTTTTCCTTTTCTTTCGTGGAAGTCAATTGGTGTAGCAATGGTTTCCATCCACTGTAGTCTCCCTGTTTTTTTTATATTTATTTATTAGGTATACAATATATCTGTCTGTGTGCATACCTGAAGGCCAGAAGAAGGCACCAGACCTCATCACAGATGGCTGTGAGCCACCATGTGGTTGCTGGGAATTGAACTCAGGACCTTTGGAAGAGCAAGCAATGCTCTTAACCTTTGAGCCATCTCTCCAGCCCCTAGTCTCCCTGTTTTAACTCTTCTCAGATTTTCCATTTCCCAAATTTGAAACTCACTCCAAGCTATAGTTATCAACAGTGTGATATTGTTTTGGGGTAGATAAATCAATAAATGGAATATAATTGAGAGTCCTGAAATAAGCCCATATGTTTATAATTAACCACTTTCCCCCATTAAAAGACTCCAAAGTAATTCAATGGGCCATCTCTAAACATGAAATCTAACATTATTTTGGTCTTATATTTCTCTTTTACTGGATCTGTGAGAAATAAAATTCTGTTAATTACAAGACACCCACCTAATGGTATTGTGTTCTGGCAGCCTGAATTAAGGCAATTACTGTTATCATTTGATATATCTATTAACATTAAATTCTAAAATTCTGGGGGAAAATATCACACACATAAAAGGGATGAGAGCCATTAACCAAGTTCATCAAAGTTGAACTTTGTCACTTTTATTCACTAGGGGCACTTTTACTTTAGTGCTTTTGAATAACAGGCCCAGGATATAATTGAAGTACACTATGGTTCTCCAAGGTTCAAATATAATCCAGCAAAGATGCTTTATGAAACTGTACAGAATTTGTTTCTATGATAGGACCTAATCCTTGGTAGAAGCCTTTTTAGTTGGACAAGACACCAAGATTTCTGTCATCCTTTTAAATGGAACATATTTCCTTAAGTTCCCTTAGAAGCAAACCTTACTTTCTCTACCAGAATGTTCAGAAATTAGCAGAAAGTTCTGAGAAATCAGTTCCCTCAGAATCAAGAACGCTTGGATTATTTTGATGCCGGAAAGATGGCTTCTGCATTTTTTGTTTGCTTTGTTTTGTTTGTTTTTTGAGACAAGGTTTCTCTGTGTTATAGCTTTGACTGTCTGGAACTTGCTTTGTAAACCAGACTGGCCTAGAACTCACAACTCATAGAGATCTGCCCACCTCTGCCTCCTGAGTCCTGGTAGTAAAGGTGTGTACCAATCCTGCCCAACTCCTTCTGTATTCTTAAAGAATCTATAGAACACAGAAGAGGACTACAGTGGCTTCTGCATTTAAGCCGGGAGGTTTTCTCCCCCTACAGATGATAGTATTTTATATTATTTTATAATATTCTAGTATGACATATTTTATAAAGTGACACCAAATCTTGTTTATTTTCTGCATGGATATTCCTCCTCTGTATCACAAGAAGAAATATTGTTCAAATAACTTCAGTTGCTGGTCTCATTCTCCAGCTCTTGCAAGGGAGGCATCAGGAATGCCTTTTGATGTTCACCCTCAGAGCTGATCAGCAGGGGCAAAGGCAAGAAGAAAAAGAGACTCATCGCTTTGTAGGGAGAGTGAATTCCGAAAATAAATTAAAGGCATAAAGGCATTTGAGTAGAACTATTTTTCCAAGATTTACAAAAGAACGAAACATGTTAATGTTGCTTTATGGTCAGAGAATTAAGGCATATCACTTAATATAATTTCAATTTTCTTCCTGAACAATGTAAAGAGTACCTATATATTCTAGCAGTCTATTCAAAAATTCCATTCTACTAAAATTATCTTTAAGTGACACAGAAATATAGTATTTTTTCTTTGTTATGTAGAAAAAGAGTGTTGACTTATGAGGAACAAAGAATAAATTGCTTTTTTCTTAGGTGTGTATATGAGGGTATAATTACATATGCACATGTTCACAAATATACAGAATGGAACGGAACAGTTTTTGATCCACGAGTCAATGAAAAAAACAAGTTTTTTTTCTGCTTCAGAAGAAATATTTCAGATATAACTATCAATGTTAATCCTTTGCTTTCTTTATAAGAATTATAAAGTATTTTGTCTCAGTTTGAAACTGGAAAGAATGAATAAGATTGATTCTTTTAAATGACAATAAATTTGTGTTAACAATGGAATTAAGAGGCATTTTCAAACTGAATTTTAATTTTTCCCCTTTCATACTGTGTTTGGCTTTATGGTTTGATAAGTGAAAGACATTGTACCTTGTCTCAAAATGTATGTACTTGGATTCCTTCCGAAGGGCAACAGTTTAAAGGAACAAGTTAAACTGCTCTGTTTTCAGAGTTCTCCAGGGCTGACCACCATCCATCCTGTTAGCTGTTTGTGCTCATACCCACTTGGGCCTGCTCAGAACTGCCTGGTTTCACTACTCTATTCCCTACAAAGATGTCTCTTCCTGACCCCAACTAACCTTTCTCATCACATCTCAAAGTGATCTTTGAGAAGTGTTTGCGTCCTTGTTGCTATCATAATATGTCCATATGGTCAAACGGTGATGCTGCCTCTTTGCCTCAGGAGATTTCAGTTATCCAGTTTATTCGTACGCATCCAGTGAATGCAGTAGCCATGCATTGTATCTCACTATGCCAGGCTGACTTCTGTTTTCTCCTGTGCCTCCTTCACATCTATGCTAGTGTTAGGAAAGTAAAATAGCTAAATTTGGCAAAAATGCTCACCAAAAAGTATGCTTCCAAGAGAAAATGAAGTAAAACAGATGAGAGACAAGTTCCGGAATTTTTTAAATAGGTGTTTGTCCCTTTTTCAAATCCTATTATCTCCTTTGTTCTTTAGGCCTTGAACTCACAGTTCTCATCAAAGCTTTTGAATCAGTGAAATCACCAGTATTTCCAATCAGTATGCCCACACTGAACTCTGCATCAAAATAAAGCTGCAGCATCCAATCCCCACTCTTCTGCAGAAAAATGCTGCTCTGACTGACTGGAAAGCGAGCCTGAAGGTATTGCTGTCCGTTCATATTTTTTCTTTGTGCTATTCAGCAGAAGAGAACTAGAATTAGAATCTATAAAAGGGAAACAATGAGGAAGGGGAAAGGAATTTTCTTTTTTTTGTTGTTCCATGTACAGATGGGTTCAAAAGATTTCAGAAAATCACTTTAATTGGGAGCCCTTAGCATCCACTCAAGAAAAAAAAATCAGAAGTAGCATTACTTATAATCACAACATGTCTAGATGCTGTTAAATAGAAATGCAGTTTAAAATTACAAAAAATTTAACCTGCCCCCCTCCCGTCAACCGCCAGTCCATGGAACGCATGCCTACCAAGCTATCAGAGTCAATTATTCCGAATCTTAAGTGTCCTGCAGCAACAGTAAGGCAAAACTTATCATGGAAAACCCTTTCCTAATAACCGCTGATATGATTAGCTTCTGCACTGGCCTAAATTTTGTTTGCTTAGTGCCTTACAAATTTTCTGTAGTCTTATTCTGTTTTCTTCTTTCCTTTTTCCTCTCTTCCCTTCTTTTCCTTTCTTTGTTCTTATAGCATTGATTCCCTTAGTTTTTCTTGTATAATTATTGCATGATTCTAGATTTAACTAATTTTCCTATAAGAGTGTGTATATAGTTGTTTAAAGGCTTCCTTATTGTTTTGGAAAGTGTTCATCACATCCACCCTGCATTTTGCCCTCAAATGCAACAGTGCCAAGACCATAAAATTTCCATTCACAGGAAGCTCGTAGGTAATCAGAGCAGGTGGCTTATTCATAATGGGCAATCGTGAGAAAATGTCTTGAAAGAAAGCAAATGGAATTTCTGCAAAAACTCAACCAAAACAAAATAAAAACTCTGCGAAATGGCTAATGATGATATCCCAGGACTGGGTACATTATCCTGAAACATGTGACCAAATTTTTTCATCTCCCTAAATTCAATATAGTTGTTTCTATAGTGCCTCCTTCGTTGAGAAGAAGCATGTAAAGAACCCTGTTTACTCTTAATAGTTCTCTTACACAAATCCCTTCTCATTACGATGCTGGTCTCATTCTTATATTCTCAGTGTAGACTGACACAGGACACTGTATCCTCCCTTACTTCTTCCTAGAAAAGTGCGCTCTCAGGTTGGGGGCTGCTTGTCCTTCTCATTCACTCCTACTGATCACAGACGCCTTCCTTAGGTGTGCTTTCTGAGGTCTGCTGCTCCTAACGTCATCACACTCTATCCTACCAGCCCAGGGGTGTGCTGCTCTTACCACTTATTTCTACCTAAGATTATGATCATGACTTTCTTTGGTTGTTATGATTTGCTCTTTCTCTTCCACAGGAATAGAATGGCAGTGGTGGGGGAAGGGATAGAAGTAAAGAGAGATCGGTTTTACTAATCTCTCAACTACTCTAGGATTTAGAAGTTTCTGGCAGCAATAAAGGTAAAATGAGTTCATTCAATTCTGTACTAATTGATATGGCTTCTTATAAAAAAAGGAAAATTTTAGGTAATATTTCTTCCCTCTGAATCCCATTCTTCAACCACAAACCCTCACTCTAAGATTGTGGTGTGTTGTGACAATCTAGAAAATTCCAGCTCTTTTTCTTCCTGTCGCAGGCGCTTCGGGAGCCGCGTATTACCGTCCAGCCATGGCCAAGTCCAAAAACCACACCACACACAACCAGTCCCGGAAATGGCACAGAAACGGCATCGAGAAACCCCGGTCACAAAGATACGAATCTCTCAAGGGGGTTGACCCCAAGTTCCTGAGGAACATGCTCTTTGCCAAGAAGCACAACAAGAAAGACCTGAAGAAGATGCAGGCAAATAATGCAAAAGCCATGAGCGCACGTGCGGAGGCCATCAAGGCCCTGGTGAAGCCCCAGGTGGTGAAGCCCAAGGTGCCAAAGGGCCATAGCCGCGAACTCACCCATCTGGCTTTAATTGCTCACCCCAAGCTTGGGAAGCGGATTAGAAGCTACATGGCCAGGTGCAGGGAGCCAGACAGAATCGCCATTACAAGATGGCGCTGACATCCTGTCTTGTTGGAAATAAACAACTCCATATTTGGCTATGCCTTTGGGAGCTGCATGCCTCCCGCTTCTCGTGGTTTAGAGTCCTTGGGCCTATCCTGATGCAGTCTGGTGTCAGCTGATGGTGGCAGCCAATCACAGGGCGACCCGTGTGCCTACTCCCTATATAAGCAGCTGCTTTAGTGCTCTTGGGGGGGGGGCAAGAAGCACTCCATTAAAGTGTGATCTGAGAAGAATCCTCATGTGGTGGCTGTTCTTTCTCGCTGGTGGAGAAGTTCGCCGCAGCCAGGGGTCATAGGCTCCAAAAAACAAAGCCCAAGGTTCATACCAAGGTAGAGGCTTCAGCTACAGCTCAGGCTCATAAAGGTGCCCAGAACTCTGTGAAGGCCCCATAAAAAAGGTCTCAGTCTGCCAATGTGAAGACAGATGGACTGGTGTGAACACCTACACAGTATTTGCAGATGTTTAGGACCTTATGCTGTTTTTACAAATAAACATAAGGCAAGTTATGTTTAAAAAAAAGAAAATTCCAACACGATGCTTATTATGTAAAAGATACTAATTAAATATTGATCAAGGTATTGATGGTGGCAAGAGAGGTTTTTTTGATGCTATAATGTGAAAGTTATTTGGGAGTACTAGTCAGTATAGACATAATAATCCAACATAAAATATTAATCCTTCAAAAACTTAAGTGTTAAAAATAAGAAATACACGTAGGTGGCAAATTTGTTAGAATTGGGGAACCCAGGACTTCTTGTTATATCACTGCTACTATTCCATAGCAGTAATTATATATGCTATTTTTCTCCAGCTTCTAGAAATGAGGGTTCAGTACCTCATTACCTTTTTAACTAAATGGAGGGATTTGTCTCAAGAAGTTGTCATTCATTTCCTCAACTATTTATTACTTTTAGGGCCCAAGAATATGATTTTGATTGTTTTTTTTTTTCTCTTGAGTACACAGTGTATTCCATGGCATGGTAAAATTCCCAAAATATTTAATGCCTTTGCAAAAAAATTAATTAATAACTCCAACTTTGCCTTTTATGAAAAAAAATCCTCAAAACTCAGCAAAAACAAGGAGCTACATATATAGCTCACTTATAGAGTAGTTGCCTAACATGATAAAGAGGTTCAATCCCTAGTAACACACACACACACATACACACATACTTTATACTCAACAAAAATGATGTCCTTCCCAAATACAGGGATGAAAATAGATTCCTCTATGAAAACATGTGTTTTATTTGTCTGAATAAAACCCAGTAGATGATAGGCATATGGAAGAGTTGGCCATGTCGAAGCCCTAACTTGGTCTTCCTCAAAATGGTTCCTCATCACCACATGGTGAACTCTTGACATTTTGTAAACAAAACCTTTAAATTTTTATTTTTCTTTTTTCCATGAACAAAAGCCCTACACACTATTAAAGCAAAATTGCTGAGGCAGTTCTGCTGAGTTTCTTTCTTGTGAATTATTTATGTAGGCATGGATTGTTCCAAATCGCTAAGCCACTGAGTTGAAAGGGTTGTTAAACAGGCCCACTGCTGCTGCTGTCTCTGCTGAACCCACACTCCCAAGCAGATGGGCTGCTAAACTGCCAGGAGATTCCTCGGTAAGTGTTCAGGGCGTCGCCACCTCTGCACAGGAAAGATCCTCAACAACTTCATTTTTGTGCACTCTGGATTCAGTTTTTAAGAGGGATTTTAAGTATAGATTCTTTACTTACGTAATAAGAAAGCAAATAATTGGTACTAGATAGCCTAACTTAAGCTGTACCTGGTGTGGATTGATGTTGGGGACATCTTTTCTTTATCTGCTCCCTCTTCTGATGCCCCTGGGGAGATTCTCATTTTCGTTTCTTCTAAAGGTAATAGGCACTCTATGATCCCCGAGCCTGTCTGTGAACCCCTTAGCCTACCTCAGACTTCAACACATATTTATTACATTCCTCTAGGTCTTTGGAAACTGTGTTAAGCAAGTGTGGGTTCAGCGGAAAACATGGCAACCATGTTTCTCTCCTACTGGAGGTTGCAGGGTTGCGGTACTTTCTCACCCTGCTCTCTTTCTCATTTCTCTTCCCCCTTCTATGCACTTGAATCATTCCCTTTAGCATTCTATGGGTCTTTCTTTGCAATATATAGTCTCTGAGACAGAAAAGCATTTGAAAGAAAATGAAGATTGATATCCTTTAACCCAGAAATTTGCAAGAGGAGTCTAAATAGCTAGAAAAATTAATCCACAAATGAAAGGGCTTATAATCTGAACCCTAAGTTTTTCAGGGTAAAGGTGTCATCTGTTTGAGATGGTATAGTACAAAAGGAGTCCTCAGACATGGCGTTTATGTGTTAACAAGTCAATAAAAGAAGACTTTAGTCTTTACCTTCTGTCTCCAGTGGTCTAATATACAAGATTATTTGGAAGGTTGTGATGATCAGGACAGTCATAAAAAATATGAGAGATATTAAAAAACAATGTTAAAACTGGAAAGATAGGTCAGAGCATAAAAGTACTTGGCACTGATCCTGACAACATGAATTCAGTGTCCAGAACCCACATGGTTGTAGGAAAGAGTCATCTCCTGCAATATGTCCACTGACCTCCACAGGCTTACCTCGGTGTAGATGCACACATGCACACACATACAAAGAAATGAATGTGAAAGTAAAAAATACCTGCTTATAATGCTTTGAAAAAACTTACGTGCTTTATTATGTTGCAATGAAAAGGAACCAGGACCATCTGAGTCTCAACCCCATAGACACTAGACCTTGGAGTGGAGGGCCTCAGTTGTCCTCATCATTTACATACCGTGTTCCTATCATGAATGCATGGATGATTCTTACCTCTGCGGGTTTTGAGCAGTAAGACCTTAGAAGGGCCCTTGTTCTTTACCATGTCAAAAAACCAAGCATATAAAAGTATGTCTCCACATTCTTTGGAGGGTCAAATGGGAAAGACCCCAGTACATGGGAAGTACTCTATAAATGTATTTGTAAAGCATTATTCTTTTTCTGTCCTTATTTTCATACCATCATATATTAGTAAAACTGGCCTTAAATGCAATTGCCACCTTGCCTGTATCTTTATATTTAAAATTTACGATTTTCTTTGTTTCCTTGTGGTTCCTGCTTTGAAGTGTGAGTGACTATTTTCTACTTATTTCTACCATAGATTTATGGGTTATTTGGGACAAAGGAATTATAAAAAAGAAAATACAGTATCATTATGCCATTTTAAAGTAATTAAATTATTCCAGAGTGCAATTTTCATGAACTAAAATGTATAATATCAAAGCTAAAAATTATATGTGATTTTTAAGATATACGAGTAAGAAAACTATTTAAATTTTCAAGATTGGCATTTTTTTGTTTTTTTTTTTTGCTTTTTTTCACTTCCCCAGGTTCTTCAGTCCTAATAGGATAAATTTAACCCTGGAGAACATCTGAAAGTTCTCCTAGCAAGAAATCCATTTTCTTTGTGTGTCTGAGCTAAGATTTGAAATGATTCGGATTTGTACTACACTGCTAATTGTGAGGCACAGGGGTTCTCCTTTGAAATGTTTTGATGTGCACAGTCCCGTCATAGCAAGACTGCTGCACATGGAGAATATAAAAGAACACAGGATCAGAATCACAGGATGGACAAGTGGAACACTGAGTGGGGGAGGGTTACTATGACAGGGCAAAATTGTATGGGACTTGCATAATGAGTGGAGGAGCGAAACCTTTCTAATTCTTTGCTGCCAATGAAATTGAGAGATGATATCAAAATTTCAGTTGCTAAAGCATAAAAATGACCCATGAGTTTCTTCAAATTAACTGAAAGGTATGCAAAGAAAAAACACATTTAACAAAATTCTTTCCTTTCTACTCACAGCATTTTTTTTTTTTTTTGAGGAGCTATACAGATCCAAGTGTTCCGGGGGAACTCAGACCCACCTGATTCTTTATGTGAGTGAGCTTGGGCAGTTATCATCTGTGCCTGGGATGTGGTACTTTTCAGTTTCTGTAGGCCGCACTAACCATGTGGACACTGTTGGTTATATGAAACAATTTCATTTCCACAGAAACGTCTGTAGGAGTATAATGTCAGTACTCGTTTACAGATAAAGAAATTAAAGCCCAGGGAGGTCATAATAGTAAATTTTAAGGTAAATACTTTTAGAAACTAAGTGTAAGTATTATTCCAAGGGAATTCTATGCCTACTATTGACCTCATTGGGCTACATAGTGGAGATCCAGGAAATTGATTAAATATGCCAAACTTAGACTTGCAGAAGCACACAGTAAACACTACATAGGTTCTTTGACATTACTATGTGGGTATAGAAAATGTTTGGCATTGATATCTGTGGTGGTTTGAAAAGGAATGACCTCCGTGAGATCATATATTTGAATGCTTAGTCATTAGGGATTGGTGCTACTTGAGAGAGGTTAGGAGATGTAGACTCATTGGAGTAGGTGTGGCTTAGTTGGAGGAGGTATGTCACTGGGAATGGTCTTTGATGTTTGAAATGCTTAAGCTAGGACCAGTCTCTTGCTCTATCCTACTGCTGTGGATCTGGACATAGAACTCTCATCTCCTCCAGCACTGTGTCTGATTGTGTGCTGTCATGCTTCCTGCCATGCTGATAACGGACTAAATCTCTGACACTCTAATTGAGCCCCAGTTAAATGCTATCCTTTATATAAACTGCCATAGTCGTGGTGTCTCTTCACAGCAATAGAACTGTGAGTAAGATAAAATATAGTATAACATAAAGGAAAAATATAATCAATATCAAATTATTACTTATGTTATTAGTATGATTCTTAAGTGGAAAGGTAAATCAAGAGACAACAGTCGAGTGAATTTTTGTGGTTGGCTAGGATTAGTGTCAGGGATGAATTCCATCCTACTGAGTGAACTTTAAGTCCAATTTGGTAGCTGTTGGTTACCCTAGGATATAAATGTCACTATTGCATCCTTCAGAACAGCTTGAGCTGATGCTCATCATGCAGTTCTGGTTCATAAGCATTACAGCAACATAGAACTGTTGATTACTTTTCTCTTTGGGGAGCTTGAATGTATGATACAAGCCTGACATCTATGACTCAGGGAACGTTGCAGGAGAGGGGGCAGAAAGATAGTAAGAGCCAGCAGACCAGGGGTTCCACTTGGAGACAGTATCTTCTTTACCAACAACAAATAAATAAATAAATAAATAAATAAATAAATAAATAAATAAATAAATAAATGGGGGATGAAAGAGCTTAAGGAAAAGGGAATGAACCTGGAAGGAGTTGTGTTAAGTGGAGCAGATGACTATGATCAAAGTACATTGTATGAATTTCTTATAGAATCAATAAAAATATCATTTTGAAATTATAAAAAATTATTACAGTTCTTTATGTCTTTGTCTTTTCCTATATATACATGCGCCATCGTTCAACTATTGAGGTAAGAGGACAGCTTGTGGCACTCTGTTTTTTTTTTCTAACCATAGAATTAAATTCCTAGTCCTAGGGATTAAATTCAGGGCATCAGGCTTAGTGGCAAGTGACTTTACCTACTGAACCATATTGCCAGCTCAACAATTATATTTGAAAATGATTTGAGTGAATATTTTCTTAGTTATTTCCAAAAATTTAAATTGCTAGTACTAAGCTAGAAGCCCAAAATAGAGACTAATTCACTGCACATGACGTAAGCTTGTATTGGGACTTCATCTTCAGCCTCAGGGATTTGCTCCGAGGACTAGCAGCATGCAGTATAAAGTCAAACTTATGGCCAGGATTTATTGTGTGCTGTGGATTGGCACAAAACCATCAGCAAAGGAGAAAGGGGAATGTGGAAACTTCAGAAGCTATCAGACACAAGCCTCCAGGAGCTGTCTCCCAAAGGAGACACATGGGACTCACTTAATTCCCTCAGCAACAAGTTGTCACACCAGTTTGAAATGTTGTTCTCTGGGAAAGCTCATTACAGCCTTGGTGTATAGGGTTTTATTGAAATCTGGTCTTGTAAGCAGCCTCGGCTTCATATCCTCCAAGATTTCAAACTCCCAGAAGGTTTGCCGGAGAACATTGTTTTGTACATCTTGTTGGGATACAGTCACCTGCTCTTGTCAGCGAAGAAAATAATGTGAGTCTTTCTGAAGCCCTTGTTGTTAGATGTCAGACAAGGGTGATGCAGGGGCGCATGACTGCCTAGCATTACCAATCTCAGGCCTGCTGAGATAACTCTTTCTAAATAATGCCTTGAGGGATTTGAGATTGAAAATGATGCCTGGCATTTGAGGCCTTCACATTACTTGCTAGAGGAAAACATAGTAGTTGAGTTGGTAGGACATGGGTCCAGGGATAAAATCAGGACTTTATTCAGATTCTATCCCCACTCCTCTATACTGTGTACCAGAGGCAACGAGATGTATGATATACTCATCGATTACATCACTAGCTAGCTGCCTTTTGATTTATGACCGTGAAAATAAGTGTGCATACGATATGACCGTGTTCTAATGAGGTGAACTTACAACTTCAGGGATGCGACCTCCAGAGCAATCTTGGGAAGAGTGAGAAATGCATGATTACAGCCCACTTCTAGAATCAATCACCTGTCAGTTCAGAATTCAGTGTCGTGAACTTTGTAAATGCACCCAGACCTGCCGGCATTTCGACAATTTACAGCCGTTTTTCTGCATGAATCACCCCAACACACTGAACTGACTCAACATCACTGAGCATACAAGATGTCTTGGATTTCATGTCACCCTCTGATATTTACACCTTCTTCTAATTTCAGCTGCTGAAAAAGACATGATTTGGACCACTGGATATAATTATCTAACCAAAGTAGTCTGCATTCTTCTCCGTGCAAGCAAGAAATTAAAAGCAAAATATCAGAATATAGCTTTCCTGTATTATTATTATTATTAGCATACTATTGTTGGCTGGATTTCGGAACTGTGACTATGTAGCTTGTGCCCAAGAAAAGAAGTAAGTGGATAATGTAGCTCATTTATCATACCTGCTTAGCATACATAAACATATGACATGGTATTGTCAGATACACCTGTCACTCCAGCACTCCAGGAAACAGAGGTAAGAAGATCAGAAATGCAAGGTATCTTTATTTACATATCCAGTTCTAGGCTAGAACACAATACATATAAAGAGAGAAGGGAAGGAGGTGGGAGAAGGAGAGGAGAAATGGGAAGAGGGAGGGAGGAGAGGGAAAGGGAAGAGGAGAAACAAGAATGTGGGTGATTACTTTTGAGAGCAAAAAAATGGTGAAGAAGTGAGTGGGAATGAAATCTTTAAATTGCTGTTTCTTAAAGTAATAATAGCACATGCAGATGAGAATATTTGAATATTTATAATTTAAGCATATAAATATATATACCTTAAATAATTTGAGTTAATAATGTTTCACCCTGTGAGTTCTTTGAAATATAATAATAATTGTCTTAAAAGAAATAGACATTTTATTAATTGCACATTGCTCCCCTTCTGGAGCAGCTTTATCAAAGATGGGAAAGAAAGGTGAATGCCAGACACATTTCATGCTAGCATTGTAACTTCTCTAGGGAAAGTTGAGACTGAATTCTAGCTACTTGTTTTCAGTATTTATAACAGTTTAAATTAAAATGTGTGTGGGATTTATTTACAACTTTCTAACACACTTGTGGTTATATATAGCTGATAATTGCAACAGAATAAAAGTGCTAGATTTATTTATATTTAAATTATATTTTCAAATGGAAAGTAACAAAACAGCATATATATTTAAACTATCATTTGTCTAGGCACTGTTATTTTTAAGTAACTATTATTTGGGCTTGTTAATAATTAAAAACATGATTTGCTTCCATGGGAATAATTTACTCACTTTTAAGAGGAGTAATAGAAAGAAGCATTGGCATAAAGGCCAAGTATTTGTGTGGGTACTTATTCTGTCTTCATATTTTATTCTTATAACCAAAAGTGATACTACAATAGTGAGAAATGAGAAATTAGTAATGAGAATTATCTTGGAGATTTCAAAAATACTGAGAAAGTCTTGAATATTTTCTTTAGCAATTATAAGTTAAGAAGATAGATAAGAAGTCAAAGGGATATTTTGTAAATATTTTGAAATGAAGGACTATGGTATGAAAATGAAACATATTAAAATCTGTTGGATACAGAAATGTAGAACAGGAGAACAGTTTAAGTAATAAATTGGACATTTTAGAAGTTCCAAATAGTCTAACATTATATCTGATGACAAAACTGGATAAAAAGTTAGCTAACTGGAAAAATAAATCAAATGCAAAATATAAAAACCAAAGAAAGAAAAAATCAATATATCTAAGAACTATTTCTTCTTTGAAATAAATAAAATCAAATTTCTAGCTGTACAGGGTCAGGGAAGGAGATAGAAAAAAAGGAGAAATAAAGGAGCAGGGAAGGATATAAATTAAATATAAAATAAGAAATAAAATTGGAAAATCACAATGGGTATCTGAAAATTAAAAAGGATCACAAGGAACTATATTGTGTAAAATTATATGCCAATAAATTGGATGACCTAGAATAGAAAGGTAAATTCCTAGTAAAATATAATTTCATAAGTTTTAAAGGAATTGAATGTTTTAATATGACACAAGAAATACAAAATGGAGGTACTATGTCAGGCTGGTTATTCATCTACAAATTAATTGATGTGATATAGAGCGTTAATATTATGAAAGATTATAAAACATATCATCTCAAAGCAAACCAGTATGTTATTTACCATGGTCATATAGTATTGATCACCTCTTTATCACTAGATATCTCTCTCTGTATTGAGACTGTCCTTGTCCCTCCTCAACTTACCAGATCGGTATACACAATATACTATTAGATCAAATACTTTGTTTGTATGTGTGTGCGCGTGTGTGCAGTTTCTGCATACATGAAAAGACATGAACAAGAGCTTATGTGTAGTCCAGAGGAGGATGTGGACTGTCCTGCTTTTTCACTCTCCTCTTTATTCCTTGGAGTCATTATCCCACACTGTACTAGACACTACTCTGGCGCTCAGAAGTACCCAGAAGCCTCTCCTCTCTTCTTTCTAATTTGCTGTTGCACGGAATATGGCCACACCCATCATTTTTACATGGGTGCTGGGATATGAACTAAGGCCTTGTGCTTTCTGTGGCCATTGTTCTTACCCACTGAGCCCTCTCTCCTTCCCTCTGCATCCTCCTTGAATTCCTTCCATCTGGTTTGCTTCTCTTAAATCCTTAGTTATTCTTTTCCAGTCTGTCTTAAGAAACTCTTATTTCTTTCATTCTTAATTTTGACTATTCATGTTATCCTATGAGGTTCACAGAAAAATCACTCAAGGATGTTTTCCCAAAAATACTTCCTGAGAGGTGACATGACTGATCAGATAGATACCTGAGGGATCAATTTAGACCTTTTGCTACCACTTGTCTCAATATTTGAATACATTCTAGATATGTAAATGCCCAATTCTACTGCCTAAAAAGTTACCATAATACTTGAATCTATTGCTTTTGCTTTGGTTGCACTTTTTGTCCATGCTATACCATTGCAGCACCATTAGCATGAATTATTCAGAACAATAACCTTATCAGATCATATGTTTTCACAACACCCTTTAATAGGTCTGCAGTATTTGTGAAAAATTAAAAATTAGCTCTATATTATAGGTTTTTTATTGTTTATTTTTTTTGCTTAGGAGTACCAACTGGAATATGGAGATCCTTCTTCCAGCACATCTATCCAGATGTTCTACAAACCAGCCATGCTGAAGTAACTGAACCTTTCTATCCAGCTGCAGCTCCCAATGCTACCACCTTTAGTCTAATGATTTGAATATGAACTGTCCCTCAAAGTTTTATGTGTTGAAAAACATGGTTCACAGTTCTTGGTGGCACTATGGGATGTAGTAGAAATTCTAGAGATGAGTTGGAGCTGGAAGAAATAGGTCAATGAAGATATATTTCTGAAACCTAAAACTGGTCTTCTGTCCTTTCTTTCTGTGTGCCGTCAAGTGAGTAGCCTCTTGCTGATGCTGATGCTCTTCCTTATGACAGACCCACAATTAATGAAGCCTACGACTGGGTACTGAAGGCATGACATAAAATAAATCTCCCTTAAACTATTTAAGTTAGGTATTTTGTCATAGAGACAAAAAATCTCACCAATGCACCCACCCTGTTAGGAGCATCAAAAGTATATATTGCAGCATTTAAGGATGCAAATTTAATTCAGAGCAATATGTTAATGAGGGAGAAATTCCTACTTCACAAATAAATTACAATCTAATACAGGAGCTTAGGTTTCCTCCCTGTGAGGTCCTTAGCTGAAAGGCTCTTACCTACAAACCGTGGTTGATAGCATATAGTTCATGTGTCTATGCGTCTAAAAATTAAGATAACTGGGAAGGATCCCTGAGACAGATCCAGCATAGAACAACCTTCCCTCTGTAATGTTGGTGGAAATAGCATCATTTTGGCACTACAACAGGATCGACAGAGGCCCGATCCTTCTTGTAGGTGGCACTGACTTACACAGTGTCAGCTAGAGATACAGTTGAGAGTAGATGGCTCTGACGATTTAATAGCAAAGACTCCCACTGGGTCATCCATGAACCAGGTATTGAGATTATTTACATGCAATGTGATATTTGTATGAATACTTTAGTTTTACAGTTTAAAAGTTTTTTTTATGGAAACCCTATTTTTGATAGATTAGTATTTTCTTTTGTTATGATTTAAAATTGCAGTCCACCAGACAGTATGCATTGTCCGTTTTAGTTTTTAAAAGAAATAAGAGCCTCTTACCCTAAAGGTTTTATCATTTATAAAGGCATGGTGACAAGAATTTATGTATAAATTAATAATGACATTCATTCTATCTAGTAGTGTTTGTTAAATACTTACTTTGAGCCTACTACCTTAGTCGGTCTGCGAAAACATATTTTCAGTGTCCCAATCTACCCAGTGAAGGTTCTGCATGTTCACACTCAGATGGTAATGTGTCTTCCGTAACCAATCTTCTACCCCAATTTCTTCATTATTGTTTGCATATATCTGTACCTTTAGTTGGTCCACAGGCAGTTAGCAGGCAGGGATGTTCTCTTATTCAGTTTTTGCTCTTCATCCCTTCCCATCCAACTCTTAAGAAAACAAAATAAAATGTAGCTCAAAGCTGCTACCTGAAAAATGGTTAGTAATAAAACCCCAGTTATTAAAGGCAGAGTGCAGATCACAAAGGAGTAATAGTCAGTCTTGTAAGTCTGCCCTGTGGCTACTTTGGGACCTCAGTGCTGTCTAACTCATGATTGCAGGCAGGCAGAACAGCACACTGAGCCTTTGCTGAATGAAAAAGACGTCCTTTTCATATTGTCTTCTCTGCTCCCTGCACAGATAAGAGAGAGGAATTCCCCTTGGGACATATACTGGCTGAGACTGGAACACCTACATAGAATGTATAGTCACAGTCTTTGGATGAGTTCTGAAGAACATGCCTACAGCCCAAAGTGACCATAAGGAGTCAAAAGAATTCGCTATATATAGTGAAAGGGGAAAAATAACAACATTTGTATGATGAAAAAAATCTAAACACTGTCCAATCCTCTCTTATTTTTTAAAGATTTAGGGTTGCTTTTCAATATTTAGAATCAATTTTTATCACATAAGGGGAATGGGTTTTATCTTTCATTTGATTTCAATAGGTTTCCTCATAGATTTAATTAGGTTAAAGTGAGTGTTTATCCTGGGTGGTGTCACTGGACTCTCAACCCAATTGTGACCTAACTGCTTGGGGTCACAACCTACCTGTAATCTGCACATTGTGCCTCTGAGATAACTAATTAGGCCATAATTACTTTGCATCGTAATAAAGTCAGGCTTTGAAAAGATTTAATCTTTTATCAATTCATATTTTAATAACTATTTAAAAGAGAAATATTTCTATTTTTTCCCCTTGAGGTTACCAAAGCTGAATCAGGTAACCGCGAGTTGTTTGGTGGATTTCAATTTTATGTAATAACAAAAGAAACAGTCAGTCAAGCATGAATAGGGTTTCTCATAAATTCACATTTTTACCTTCAAGAGATAAAAAGCTCATGCAAATGTCACCGTGAATACTAAATGCAGTTTGGGTTATGTTGAAACGTTCCAAGGATTTTCTCACACAAAAGATTTTTTATGTGCCTCTATGTTCATTGTTTGGTATAACTTTACTGCTCCCTTAAGTACTGGGGTAAAACCAAGAGAAGAACAAAGAGAAACCAATAAAAGTTTAAGAATCCAATGTGGTGTTGATTGACTCAAAGATTAGTCAGAGCCCAAACAATCCAGGCCAGTGTTCCCAGATGTTTCCAGTACTTTAAAGTGTCTACTAATCAGCTTTTCTCAATCTTCCCCAAAGTTTTGTGATAGTGACTCATCTTTAGTCTGCTGAAGAGCCAAAAAACTAGCTTCTATTATTCTAGTTAAGAGCAGTACCCTTCAGCCATGTTTCTCATCTGAGTCCAAGAGAACAGCGCCCACACCTTTACTTCTTATCTTAACTTATAGCTGCACCATTTCACTAGCTACCCACCCCATTTACCTGGACTCATAGGTGAGCATCTCTAACTCCACTGTCAATTTCCTAACAAAACCTCTAGCACTGTTGTTAAATATATATATATATATATATATATATATATATATATATATATATAACATTGTCCATTGCATTCTCTGACTCTCTGCTCCATAGGCCTTTCCCAAGGTTCAGTGTTCTGATTTGAGCTCTCAACAAGGTCTAGAGTACTGCCGCCATGTGTAACTTTCCTCCTTACTCTCATGTGATTTCTTAAATTAATAACTAGGCAATTATTCAGGAAGGCAGAGAAATAAGAACCTCATTCCACATGTAGAATTATTACTTCTTAAGACTCTGAATATGGTATGTCTTAATGAAATGAAAATAGCAATGCTACCTTACAGGATTATTGTGAAATTACATTAATTAATGCTTTTAAAATACTTGGCATGATAATAGTCTGGTTTCCCTTTTCCCCATTTAAAGTTGATATAAAAGTAATGGATGGAAAAGTCTAAAAATCAAATGTTTGGTTGTTTAATGATTTGCATGATATTTCAAATCAATATCTTTAACCGAAATGCATCTGTGAATAAAGCTTTTAAGAAGTGAAATAGTCCATAATGCAAAATAATGGGAAATATGAAATTACAGGGATTTTTCTGCTTTGATAATGAACTTCCGCTGTGCTTTACTAGACAAATTGCTTAGGATGTCCCTTGACTATACAAAAGTGGAGCTTGCATGAACTTTTCATAATTGGCAAAAAGGAAAAAAAAAGTTATCTCAAAGGAAAAATTATAAAGGAGAAATATTTCACTTCTTGCTAGAAAAACCAGCAAAGCCAGGAAGTTACAAAAGTCCATGATGGGGCCAAAGGGTTGGGGAAGAAGGCCAAAGGGAGTGGAGATTCTAAAGTCACAAATCCTCATTATGATGACCGATTGTTCAAGCAAGCTTAGGGTTCTGAGGCTTACAGACCTCTTAAGTTTCAGATGGCAAACAACAAAATGTTACTGCTAATTAGACATCCAATGAAATGTCATGGGAAAAGGTTAACTATTTTAAAGAATGTTGTGTAGTCTTATATTTAAAATGTCATTGTTATTAGTTTTGAAGTAGGGCTCTCTAACAAAACAGAAATGACACATGTTAGAGATAGAGATAAGATATTATTTATCAAGAATATAAAAAGGATGAGAAAGTAGTGTGCAACCTTTGGTCTTTTATTGAAAACATTCACATTCATCATTTCTGTAATGTCAAAAGTCCAGGCTTATTTTGAAATATAGACTTGATCCTAGATGGATTAAAAAATACTACCATCATAGCCATAATGCATGTATGGAGAATGTAAATACTTCCTTGCACAGCAAGGAAGAGAGTGAAAAACAGAGACCAATGGTGAAAGACTCAACAATAGGGAAATTGTAAGTTTAGAAGAAGCTTAATAGAAACAGGAGATGTGAAGAAGGAAAAGGGATTTGAAGACCATAATTTATTTTTATCCCTCACTAAAGCAAGAACAGGTGGTCAATTGTCACTTCTTTGAAAGGTGGTATTTTTGAATGGCTACTGAATAGAAGACCAAATGTGGGTTATCTCAGTCAAGAGAGTTGTGGAAAAGATGAGGCTGATATTTGGTGTGGCTCTTGCCTTCTCTTCCTTTACTGAGGGTTTTACCATGGATTTTGTAAGTGGGAAGCATAGGAATGGATATGATATATACTATTCATTTCTGTACCCCAAACAACTGATAATCTATAGTGAATCATTTTCTTTCTCCTAAGAAACCAACTAGATTCAAGAAATGAAACCCGTGAATCCCATTGAAATCTGCCAGTCTACTTTCTCTGACTCTGAGAATGTATGGCACTGCATCCTGGGACTCACAAGTCAGTTGCAAAAACAGAAGCAGATGACGTGCTTACTCTTCCTGGAGAGCATCTAAGCTCTGGGTCACTGATGTGTGCCAACTTCTTTTATTTCCACCATGAACCTATACGGTAGGGCCATTATTATCTACAATGCTTAGATAGATGAACAAAGACCCAAGGAACATTACATAGCCCTTCAAAGGATGAGGGGTTTCCAAAATACATTGGTTTGTAGAGTTCAATTAGACATATTCATAGAAAGAAGGGAGAATGCCAAGCATGTACTTCATGCAAAGGCATGTCTTCTTATTATTTAGTGTGGAATTTCAAAGCCGGGCAGTGGTGGCACATGCCTTTAATCTCAGCACGTGGGAGGCAGAAGCAGGCAGATCTATGTGATTTTGGGCCAGTCTGGTCTACAGAGCTAGTTCAATAATGGCCAAAACTGTTTCAGAGAGAAACCTTTCTCGAGAGAGGGAGGGAGGGAGAGGAGAGAGAGAGAGAGAGAGAGAGAGAGAGAGAGAGAGAGAGAGAGAGAGAGAGAGAGAGAGAGATATGCTATTTGAGTTAGGACGAACATTTTACAATCAATAGCTGAGGTTCATAAATCTGCTCTGTGGAATGATCCTTTTTTAGATCGTGAAAATGTGTTGCTATAATTTTTAATAAAAAGTGGATTGGCCAATAGCTAGGCAGGATTTTAGAAGCAGAGAGAATGCTGGGAAGAAGAAGGGTGAATTCAGGATTCCTAAGCAGAATGAACGTGCTGTGTTGAAAGTAGGTACTGTCATGTGGCAGAGGGAAGATAAGAACTAAGGGTCTATTTAAAATGTAAGAATAACCAGTCTGAGCTATCAGCCAAGCATTTATAATTAATAATAAGCCTCTGAGTGGTTATTTGGGAGCAGCTGCCAGACACAGAGAAAGTCTGACTACAACGCTTTGTAATTTCCAACTTCCTTTTTGACCACTGCATCCTCCTATCCTTTTAAATACTGTCTATGATGTCAATGCTCATTAGATGGCCCAGAAAATTCCATTCACTCTACATTTAATTCTATTAATAGGTCCAGGATGAATTGTTGATTTCAATTTAGGGGACAGGAAACTAGTCTCTGTGTAGATGTCTGTGTCCACACAATTAATAAACTGATGTGTGGGTATTTGATTACAGCTGTCTGTGTTTTGAGAAGCTATGTGCATCTCATCACATAGCACTATCTACATGCAGAGGAGCAGTCAGTGATATGTGTAAGAGATAGAATCAGCGTTGTAAAATACAGTAAGCATAGAAAACTTTTACATGCTCAATAAAACACCATGTCTCAGTTTTGTCCAACAATGGGAGTTTGGAAGTATAGACCAGTTAAAAAATATTCTAGAGCATATTCTTAGGAAAGCATAAAAGTCAGGAAAAAGGGGTAAGAATATTGATTATAGTGGTCTGAAATAAGAAATAGCACAGTGCATAAATAATCCTAGGATGCCTTAACCGGGTGCTTCCTTTGAGACCCAGTTTCTTTCTTCTACTGCAGATGAGAGCATTCATAGCTAACACTTTGGGCGGTGTGGTGGTTAAGCATGTAGAATCAAGCACCACAAAAGGTCTACTGTCATCATACTCACTGTTCCTATGTACACCAGCCCCCGTCCCACACACACGTTACACTCCCTATTATTTACAACTGTAGTAGCTCTATAGACATTTATAGGATCTCCCAGAGCAGTCGACACCTAAGTGAGAACAGGGCTTCTACCCATGCTGTGATCTTAAGAAGGACTGAAGAGGGACCTTCACTGTGATTCTAGCTGCATGCCTATAAACCCAACAATTGGCCATTCGCTCAGACAACTTGTTTATTTCACTCACAGTGACTACTGGGCAATCAGACATGATTGCGCACTTGTCAGTGACCAACATTTTCCCTCCTATCAAGGCATAATGGAAAATTCACTTTTGCTTTACTAGATGACAAAAAAAAGTCTTGAAATCTTGAAATGCAGTGACTTATCATTTCAGATAGCTTCTTCTGAAAAGCAAGCCCACAGAAGATCCTCAACTGTCAAACTGGTAAGACAAATAAAGTAGGAAGGCATACAGGCAATGGGGTGGTGGTACATACCTTTAATCCCAGCACTCAGAAGGCAGAGGCAGGCTGATTTCTGTTAGTTCAAGGTCAGCCTGGTCTACTGAGCAAGCTCCATGAAAGCCAAGCCTACACAGAGAAACTTTTTTTTAAAAAAAAACAAAGAAAGCAGGAGAGAGAGAGAGAGAGAGACAGAGAGACACAGAGAGAGAGACACAGAGAGAGACACACACACACACACACAGAGACAGAGACAGAGAGTAAGTGCGAAGGTTTGCTGGTTGCTTTTCCTCTGCTCCAGGAAACCCAGGTACTTCCCAGAGCCGCAGGCTATACATCTGGTGTCTTTTTGGCTCTACCTTCATCCTAAAATAAATCTAAGTTTTAGGAATAAGAACAGTGGTATCTACTCAGACAAAGTCACTTGCACAGTTGTAAAAAATAACCCTATCTAGTTCTGCAGATTCAAATTTCCGTTTGAAATCGCTTGCTTGCCAAATACTCTCATCTCTGCTAAACTCAAGTTATTTATAGCCTCTTGCAGGTACAGGAAGATCCTTGCAAATCAGTTCAATAAGTGTTAGTGACTTTCATAAGGCCCACATAACTAAGAACCTGGAGAGTAGACCTGCATGCAGAGGAATAGATACTCCTCAGCTTCTGCCACGTGCCTGCGAAACTCCGGAGAATTCAACACGTTAAAAGACCATTTAGTTCCAATGTCTCCCCTTGCAGAACGTGGGCTATGACCAGCGTCATAAGCATTATCTGCTATTTATTTATGTATTTTTAATTGTTTTTATTGAGCTATGCAACTATTTATAATAGCTAGAAATGTAAACTAGAGACCCTATCCAGATAGGGAATCAAGTAGCTGTCAATAAGGAAAGTAGAAGAATCACCTTCTTGGAGATTCCTCAAGAACCTCATTCTTCTATAAGATAAACTGATCCCTAATTGAATTTCCAGAATATCCCAGAGCAGAGCCCGTAGGTTACAGTACTTAAATTTAGCTGTATAGTCTCTGCTAACATCTTGACATCTCTTTAGTTTGTATCAGTAAAATAGGCATGGTCACAATTATGCCATCGCTTTACATCTATATAAGGTAAATCCATGTTCTATCAACTCGAATGAATCTTAAAGAGCACGTGAGTGCATGCATTCATGCCTGCCTCTACACCCCCACCCCGTGTGTGTATCTGTGTGTGTGTGTGTGTGTGTGTGTGTGCCAAGTTTCTAAGTACAGAACTGGGCCATATATGACAAATTTTGCCCTACTTAGTTTAGAATGTAACCTAATTCTCAGACTCCTTGCCAAAAAAAGAATGCCTTCTCTTATAAATCTCACAAGGACTCTTAAAATGGTTTAGCCCTCAGGGACGCCGCAACATGTTTCCATTTTCAGAAAGTCCACACAGCCTGAAATCACCGGGTAGTCTTCCAGATGGTGATAGATGTAGGGGGGAATGGGCTCAGGTGGATGATGACAGGTTCCAGTGGCAGGCGTTGTATTTCCCCTGACAGTCATTCAAATCAAGTGCAGTTTAGTTATTTATAAAAGGAAATGAGGTAGGGAAATAAAAGGTTTTAGAGAAGAGAAATGGGACAAAAGTAGCAGGGGTCCTTTCAATACTATATTGGTATATTTACTAAAGGAATATTTATGGAGAAATTGTCCCAGGAAAGACACTGTCCCAAGCATTTGGGATACAGGCATAGGTAAACGCACTAAGGCCACAAGGATGCTGGATTTGAATAGATTGGATTGCAGTGGTTTTGTGAAGAAGGGACTATGTGGAACATAAACAAAGGAACAAGTAAACCTGTAAGAGTAAAACTGGCTGTTATGGCGCTTCTCCTAAGATGAAAACTCTTCTGAAGCTTAAAAAAGGAGAAAGCAGTGCAGACTGGGACTAGATCTCCCCAGGCAAAATGGGTAGTTCAAAGTGAGAAGCAGTTAGGAAGTATGGGAAACAGCTATGGTGGAGGTAAATTAGTCAAGACTGACAGGGGATGGAGCAAACAAGGCCTGTGGGTACCGAAAAGAGGTGGACGTTCTTCAGCTAGCAAAAGTAAATTGCAGTTGGTCTAATCCATGAGGTGTGCGCTTGTAAAATGTAGAACGACAGGAGCCCAGAGTCTGCACCACACACAGTTTCATGAAGGAACTCAGGAGAGTCATGCCTTTCTTTATTCCACTCTCTTCTTGTTCTCCCTTTCTTTTGATGTTTAATAAATACTACAATGCAATCACAGGGTCTCAGTGTTCAAACTAATTCATGGAGCTAAATTCATCAGTGTGAATTAGGAGCAGATGCTTAATCACAAGCAATCAGCGCCCCCCTCAGTGCCAACAGCAGTGGTTTACAAACTGTGGTTTGTTGTTCTACAAAATTCACTACATAGGAAACTAGTCAGATTCCACCCAGATGTTTTGAATAAGAATTCTGAAAGACAGTTCCTCTATGATATTATCACCAGGCTGCATTAAATGGTGTTGATGCTTAGAAAGAAGCTTTTGATGGACCAAGAAACACTGATGACAACCTATGCTGGAGAGGTTGTGGGGAAAAGGGAACACTTCTGCCTGGCTAGTGGGAATGCAAGCTGGTACAGCCCCTTTGGATGTCAGTGTGGCGATTTCTCAGAAAATTAGGAAACAACCTTCCTCAAGACACAGTAATACCACTTTTGGGTATATATCCAAAAAATGCTCAATCGTGCCACAAGGACATGTGCTCAACTATGTTCATAGCAGCATTGTTTGTCATAGCCAGAACTGGAAAACAACTAAACGCCCTCGACTGAAGAATGGAAAAGGAAAATGTAGTACATTTACACAATGGAGTACTACACAGCAGAAAAATAACAACATCTTGAATTTTACAGGAAAATGGATGGAGCTAGAAAACATTATTTTCAGTGAGGTAACCCAGACACAGAAAGACAATTATCACGTGTATTCACTCGTAGGTGGTTTTTAAGCATAAAGCAAAGTAAACCTGCCTACAAACCACAATCCCAGAGAACTTAGACAACAATGAAGATGCTAAGAGAATTACATAAATCTAATCTACAAGGGAAGTAGAAAAAGACAAGATCTTCTGAGTAAATAAAGAGCATGGGGACCTTGGCGGAGGGTTGAAGGGGAGAGCGAAGAGGCAGCGAGGGGAGCAGAGAAAAATGTAGAGCTCAATGAAAAGGAAGAAAGAAAGAAAGAAAGAAAGAAAGAAAGAAAGAAAGAAAGAAAGAAAGAAAGAAAGAAGCTTTGGATGCTTCTTTTCTGGGGTACATGATATCTCTTCTCTCAGCTGCCCATGTCTTTAGAGAGAGGGTCCAAGTCTATCTCCTCTTCTGTCACTCATACCACTAAAGCTCACTGTTTCCAGATGTTAAACCTTTGACTGCCACTTCTCTCCAGCTATCAGCAAGCCCTTGGGCATTTGAGCTGAATATCAGTCAATCCATGCTCCCAGCAGTCTAGCCTTCATTATATTACTATACAAGCAGTCAACTGTATGTAACTATATGTAAATAGTCATTATTCCTGATAAAAATATTGACAATGCACAAAAATTTGGAAGCTATAAGAGTCTTTTGACTTTCTTATTGTTCTCTCTGAGAAGGGGAGATAGGAATACAAGAGCAAAAACCTTCGATCATTGCCATTTGCAATGGTGAATATGTACTGAACAGGTCGCATGGAAAGACAACAGCATGCAATAATCTAGGTAGCTTCTCATGCTTCTCTTCATGTGATACCCATGGTGGGGAATGAGCTCAAAAGAAGCCTCTATTTCCTAAGAAACAGTGCAAACTGAAGTCACAGTATAGCTCACTTTCCCAGTTTAAAACAGAACTGAATTTACTGGCAGTGTTGACAAGTTAGGGGTTACGTCTAAACCCCAAAGGCCTATGCAAAGAAAACATGAGTCATATTTGGAGACTCTAAGTCCCAGGAATACAAAATCAATAGGTATTGACCAAGGCCTTTCATTTTTATTGGGATTTGACGATACCTTTAATTTTTCAATTAATTAAGCCAGTCTTTCCCCTGGATATAGCAGAGCGGACTTGACAGGGCTGAGAGCCCAGTCACTGCTTTCTATTCCCCTCTTCTACACCGGCTTTGAAAGGGAGTTTATCCTGGTGAGGGAAGCCACTCTGGCTGGCTGCATGGATTACTCACTTTCTAGTCACAGTTGCATGGAGGCAGCTGCCAATCAAGGAACACAAATTTGGTGGGACATGACCTTCTGGCCTATTTAACCTTGCTGAATTACCTAGTTGGGTGGATCCCTGTGAATCAGAGACTTAGGTGGTCACCCAGAATTGGGCATGGATTATTTAAGGAGCATCAGTAAAACATTTTGCCTTCTTCTCAGCAATACCAGCACAGCTGTTGCAGCTGTTGTTGGAAATGACTTCCTTTGTTTAAAACTGAGATTTTATAAAGTAATACTAACAGCAATGTTCTCAAGTGTGGTGATATATAAAGTATTACCAGATAGCAGACACCAACCGATTGACTACCAGTTATTAAAAAAATAATCTGGAGGCTTTACATATTACACTCCAGAGAAGGAAAGGGAAGAGAGGGCTTGAAATCTGGGTCACTATGCAAAAATTCTTTCCAAAAGTTAGAATACAGGCATGGAGTTCTGGATCAAGTTGAGTCTCACATGGCAAGCATTTGTGTAGCACTGGTCCCTAAAGCCACACTCCTGTTCATACAGATTGCTATGGCAGACCTGTGCCGGCAGAGCTGACCATGGGTTGTTGCTTTTAAGTTTCTGCTCAGATGGTTTACTAATTGGATGAAGCAAAATATTGTATCTGTCACTGGACGAAAATTATGATTTTTCAATTGTAAAGGAAGGAAGGTAAATACTTTCCTTACTTGTACCTTTAGCTGCCTGATTCCTTGTTATCTTGGTTCCAGAGTCTTTTTAACTTGTTCCTTTACCTTTTGACTAGGAGTCATGATGGTAAGTAGAAAATGAGAAAAAAACAGCCCAAAAGTTTAGTTGATTTCTTTACTGTAGACACTTTTTCCTTTCCATTTTTTTGAAGCTGCTAGAATGGTTAAACTTGAGTTTCTTTTAGTTCCCGTTGCTTGTTTTCGATATTGGGAAACATCCACTCAGCCATTCTGCAATCAGAACCCCCAAGTCACCCAAGAATGATTTTACTAGATTTCTTGGTGGCAATTGAACTCTGCGATGATGCAATCAATACTCTGAACAGGCGAATGTGATGCTATTAAAGGCTTTCCATGTTTTGTAGGCCCACAGGCTTAGCCTTGTAAGCATGGAGAGGCATGTGATGCGGAAGCCAATGAGATTAGAGTCCAGGAATCAGATTATACACTCATTAATGCAATCGCAGAACTTTGCTCCAGGACTCTTACAAAACCAACTCCACTTACCCCCAAACAATTTGAAACTGAATTTTTCAAGACGGTAACATTGAAGGTAGCCTACACAACATTGTGGCTGCATTCTCTCTGTTATTTTTCAAACCTTTTTCAACTTTAACTTCAAAATGCATTGTTTGAATTTAAAGTAGTATGAATATATTTAGCCCCCTGAAATGTACATAAGTTGTTTTTGAAGACAGGGCATTTAGGAAAATACTTAAGATCAAACGAGACTGATCCAGGACGGCTAGTGGCCTTATGAGGAAGCATACTAGAATAATTCAACCTCTATCTATCTATCTATCTATCTATCTATCTATCTATCTATCTATCTATCTATCTATCTATCTATCTTCTCTTCTAACTTCCATCTACATAAATGTGGAGCCATGTGAGGATACAGAAGGAAGATAGATATCCTGAAAGTCAAGACCATCCTTCTCGAGAACCTGACCCAAGCTGACACCTTGACCTCCAATTCCTAGCCTCTAGAGTTGGGAAAAGGTAAACTGGCCATCAGGACATGCTATTCATGACTTAATATGTATCACTTTATAGAAGTCCAGGCCTACCAAGAGGAGTCCTGGAAAATTATATATATTTAATATAATTGTTAGACATTTTAGATATATTATTTCAAAGTCCCTCTTTTAAAAATCTGTAATTGCTGGTAAGTTAATATTGTGTAGAAAATAGTATAACATGGAAATCATTACATATACCGAGTTCTTGTCAGATGACCTCCTTTATAACAAGAAACCTCACTGCTGTTACCTGTTACCTTTTCCTGTACCCCGACACTGAAATACCTATTATGAATAGGTGTATATCTTAGGCTTCTTTTTGAAAAGTATAATAGTATTCAATGTTTACTTTTGTTTTTGAGATTATAATAAACTCATTTCTCATTTTCCTATTTCAAACCCACTTATATACACCACTTGTTATCTTATAGATTCATGGCCTCTTTTTTTCATAAATTGAGGAAACATGCAAAATACATATATATGCATATATATATATATATACATGTACACCATATTCCTAAATATGCTCAGTATATATAGCATTGTTTCTATGTATATTTTTAAAGCTGCCCAGTTGGCATTGGTGTTCTCTTCCCCTGAGAAGACTGTTTTTACTTCTTTCATCATTCTCTAGTTGCCTGTAGTTTTTGTGTAGGGTTGAGGCTCAGTAGGCTTTCCTCTGTCTACTTTGATATGTCTGCATTTGTCCTTATTCAGCTCATGTTTAGGCAGTCATGCTGATGAGACTTTATGGGTAGACCTTCCAATGTTACTAGGAGACAAAGTCTCACAAAAAAACTCCTTCTTAAAGGTATTAAGTTTTAATCAAGTTGAGAGCAGACTAGAACTCTATCCTAGCCATTTGAACAATGGGCTTGCATTCCTTTGTTTCTGTGATTTTATGATTTCCTCTTTCCTGCGGAGGAGAACAGGATGCTGGGAGGAAAATAAAGTTTAGACTCATTTATGTAGCTGACAACAATATAAGTTTACAAAATCTGTTTGAAATTGATTCATACTTCTCTAAGCTGTAGATTAGATTTGTTGAAAACCAAACTTGGCTCTTCTTTAGTGTGACAATAATCATTTACTATGGTATATACTTCTTTTCCTTCTGATTATTTTATCATAGATATACAACAAAATTAGATCTTATGCATTTCCTTTCACTGCTTAGATTTTCAGTAATGACAAGTTTATTTCTCAGGAATCTTATATAGGTGCACAAGTCCTACTTATGTGGGTAACGATTCCCCATAAAAAGTTTCAGTGCTTAATGCTACCAGACAAAATGATATTTCAATAGATAAATGGGAAAGAATTGAATTTTCAGACCAATGCTTTTCCATAGGTGTCAAGATTGATATTTAATGCAACAAAAATGCATTTCTATTCTTTGTTTAATCAGCAAGCAAAGTTCATCACCCTCCTGTATCACCCATTCTAAGCAGATCAATGTCTTTCCCAAAGGAGATCCATAAGACTTGTTTACAGTCCATGCCTGAACTTTCACCTCTCATTCTTGTCTGCTTGTTATACATAATGAGCAGAGACTCATAAGAAGTGCACTATATCGCTGAGATCCAGGACTATGTATCATTAACACCCAGAAAAGTGTGGTGATTTCTTAATGGGCAGAGCTAATAAGATACCTGAAATACCTCCTCTTTCTCTCTTTCTCATCTTACTAATAGTTCTCTAATCTCGTTAATGAAGGAGGCATTATCAGTCACCAAAAACAGCCAGGTTAGATGCCACTTCTGAAAATGAGAATGTATTTTTCAAGTAAAGAAGAGTCTCAGAAAATAGTTACCTGTGCTTCTCCAAAACAAGAACAAAATCATGAATGTTCTCTGTGTATGGCTTCAGGGAAATATTATGAATAAATAAGTCAACCTCCCTGTCTCAAAGCTATATTATATATCTATAGTGCATCTCATATATATGTATATATATATATGTATAATGTTTATTAAAGTTATTATCAAAACAAGTATTAGCCCAAATGAAATATAAGCTGGAGACAGAAAGGATTTCAGGAATGCAGAAAACTATATGGGCTCTAAAATAATAAATCATATCCATAATAAATCATAATACATATTAGGTACCCGAAATTGCCAAAATAGAATAATTTTGTCCTTTGTATATGGACAGGTTGAAGAAATTCCCTATAAACCAGGGTCTTACTAATCCTGAGGGCATACCATAGGTATTACTTTGTCCAAGTGGAAGCAAAGTACATGTTTGTTAATAAAATGCTTAGGATGCTAAAATTAAACACTAGAAAATTCCATAAAGTATATAAAATACTATGTTTGATGTAGGGATAATTATAATCTGAATTACTCAATTATACTTTGTCGTAGTCAACAAAGAATAATCACTGTGAGAGCAGAAAGATCAATCAAGATAGAACCAAAGAGCACTTGCAACAAGAAGGATCTTAAGACACTGTAGAATAATCAGTCAAACAAACAGGTCAGACAGTTACTGCCTATGGGATAGAGATGTTAGTTGCTAGATGCTAGCATGCCTGTACTTTGGCAGACATCACTAATCAGTCACAGAGCTCTATCCTGCAGGGCCGAGGTACATCCTCTAATCCTTCTCAATTTTATGTGCTTGACAGCCAATTAGCTACAGTTGGTTGGTAAGATGAAATCGATTTGTCATCCCTGACTTACATTATTACTCCTATGATAGCTTGAGTTCCCTAATCCTATTACCCACCATCCTGTTAGATTTCTAGCAAATGACCTAGACTGTGTCATCTCTTTCAACCTCCTTCTTGAGCCATCAGTTACAGAGGACGTTAACTCCCACCTCACGCAGATTGCCTTCTAGTGCTGTGCATTTCTCTTCCACCTAAGTTTGGAAAACAGGGCCGGGTCGAAACATCTTTCTCAATTTTATGTTTCTGTGGTCATAAGGCCTGGAGAAATGATCTGCCTAAGTTAATTTAAGAGACGACACTCAGTTTGACTAATTTCCTGCTTTAATATTCCCATTTTATGAGAGAGCAAAAGAGGTGACTGTGGTCTAATTGAAATGATTATTATTTGAATGAAATGGAAGTGGTGAGATGGGCTTCATAATTTTGCTTTTTGGCAGTGCTCAATGATTTTGTAACTAGTCTTTCTGTCATTCCTTCTTGACTAGTCTTAACACTTACTAAAGTTTCAATATCTCATATTTCAAATTTATGTGTTATTTTTCTAAATTTAGTTTTATATGTGTTGATAGGAATTTGCCTAACTTTGTACTGGAGTTAGACTAGGTGGGCATTCAGTGCTTACTTACATCAAATTAAGTTGCACATAAGAATAGGTGGGCTTTCACCTCCAAATGGAGTCACATGCACAGAAATGATACTGTTTATTATTTATCACAAAAATTATCATTTAACCATTTTTACACAGCTCTTATGTTTTGTAATTTTACTTGTAACTAGAGGGTCATGGACCCTAGAAAAATTGATAGCCACTATATATAAATCACAATAATTGCTAATTGCATTCTCAATACTTCTCTTTATGACTATAGATAAGTGTAGCTATCTTCCTTCCTCAAAGCAGCTTCTTTTTGCAACGGATGGGGTTTGTAGCAGAAATGTAGACATGGGTACAATGCAGAGAACAACTGACCATTGACATCAGGGTGACTAAATCCAAACATCAACCACTCTATTTAATAAAGTTTCAAGAAATATCCTGGAAGACATGGGCGGGAAGACTGTAAGAGCCAGAGGGCAAGAAAGTCTGTTGGGAGATAGTGTCTTTGCAATACAACAGGGAAGTTGCACCCATGAAATTTCTACAATAAAATTGCCTAAGAAAGTTCTTTATAATAGTAATACCAGTTGACATGCTATCTTAGTTACTTTCCTATTCATTTGCTAAGATACCATGACCAAGGCAACTTATAGTTTATTGGGAGATTACAATTTCAGAGGATGAGTCCATGAATATCATAGCAGGAAGCATAGCAGAGGGTAGACAGGTATGGTGCTGGAGCAGTATATTTGAGTTTATATTTTGATACACAGTCACGAGAGAGAGAGAGAGAGAGAGAGAGAGAGAGAGAGAGAGAGAGAGAGAGAGAGAGAGAGAGAGAGAATATAGGGAGGGCCTTTTGAAACTTTAAAATTCACTGTTAGTAGCATACTTCCTCCTTCCTTCTACAATTCTGATACCTCTTAATCCTTCCCAAACAGTTGTACCAACTGGGGACTGAGTATTCATATATATGAGTCAGTAAAGGCAATCCTCTTTCAGACCATCACGCTTTCTAACGTGGATGGGAGATCTCACAAAGCCTCATCACTAGGTGAAGAGTTAAGTTAGTGAGAATCAGTTTTGTACAGGGTGAAGACAAGGCCCTCATTACTTTATTCAGTCCCACAGAGTCCGTGCTACACACATACAAGCAAGATTAAATGAACTAAATGGTATGTGTGTGTGTTTGTGTGTGTGTACATAAAACAACAATAATTTTAAAAAGAAGCAGTAAAGAATTGGAGAGAGTGTTGATATGGAAATGGGAGGATTAGAGGGGAAAGAAGGAAGAGTGAAAATAATATAAATACAGTCCTCATGCTTGAAATTCGAAAAAATTAAAATATATATTTAAGAAAAGAATAGAGTGATGCTTTACAAATATGCTTGTGGTATAAGAATACAACAATAGGTTGGAAATAAAAGATAAGTATGAACAATAGAGATAAAAGGCAAGCTAAAGGAATATATTTTTAATAATTAGGGAATAAAAATGTAAATCTCACTTTGACCTTCTTAATGATAAAAGTGATAAATGAAGCAGAATCTCCTTCTTAAAAGTGTGTCATCATGGATGTAAACGCATGAGGTACTGTAGAGCAAAGCTTTGGATCGGACGGAGCAGAATGATACAGTGAAGTAAGCACATAGCAGAAATGAGAAGATGAAGAAAGGCCATTGTTTGCATAACATCTGCAATGCACATACACATTGTATATTAATGCTCAGCTAAGCCTTATGACCATTCTATCATGTACTAATAACTTTTATTAGCAGTGCCTTCATTTATAAAAGAAGAATGGTGGCAAAGAGAGGGAGGAAGAAAAGAAGTAAAGAAAGGAAAGACTGAAGATGGAGAGGGAAAGGAGGAAGGCAACTGAGAGGTTAGAGAGAAGGGGAGGAGGAAGGGGAGCCGCAGAAAGGAAAGTAAGACACGGGGAAACAGAGGAGCAGAAAAAAGAGAGACAATGAGTCTAAACTCTAGTCAAAATATGCAACTAGGATAAGAAAGACCCAGGATGGACTTCATATTTTATTCCTCCAAATTCCACAAATTTTCTTCTATACCACTGTGACCTTGGGAGTAGGCATTTCAGTTCTTGTCACTGCTGATGTGTACTAATGGGATACAACTGCCCAGGGTTACTAGGACGACAAATGCAGTGATGGACACTCTCTGTTCATCACTGGTGATCACAGATGCAAATACATAATGTTCTAACTCGTCTGTCAGATGAGAAGACTGAAGTTCAGAGTTAGAATAGGAAGAGGGTCTGAATATTCAACTGCTCGTGAATAGTTCCTAGAAAATTTAAGCCCAACTTCTCATGTATAACACATAGCAGAGGGGAGAGGGATTGTGTGTAGGTATGCCTGAGTTTAGAGCATTGTGCTTTCGGTACCTTACAAATCAACCAGGTGTCCTGAACTTCTTGTTCATATATATTCACTCAAGAGTCCATGACCTTCATCTATGGAAGGCAATTATCTAAGCTAATGCATGTGCATACCTTCTGGGGACTATTGTGGCTATTGTAGGCATAATTATTAAGCACCACTTTAAGAACATTAGTAATTATGATTTAATCCCCAGTCTGAGAAAATATAGGATTATCTAAAAATAATGCTTCAATTTGTATAAATATTATGAGATATTGTTGGCTCATTTCATTTCTGATCTCTGATTCATTCATAAGTGCTGCCTGCATGGGGATAAGGATGGGAGTCAGGAGGCTGTCTGCTAAACTCCTTAAGGAAACTTGGTTCTTGGCTCCAACTTCTTATAAAATGACCAGTCAAGTCTTTGAGGCAGGTAAGGATTACTTCTGTACATTGCATTTTCTCTTATACAAATTGCTACTCATCGATCCTCTGGTTTGTTCAGTAAACCTCTTCAAGAAAGACTTAATAGAAACTATTGTAAGAAAAGTGTAGCAGGAAAGAACTTCAGGGAAATTCACTGGACTGAGGAGATTCAGCTTTATGACCCAGAGGATGTGGTAAGCAGAATTTTTAATGCCCATTGAACTTCTGTCGGTGAGAAAACAAATTTAATGTAGCTTCGACAAAACCTATTGCTGTGCTTGGTTCTTCACTGGAGGCGGGGAGGGTAATTAATGTGGAAGTACATGTTGAAAAGGAAGACTCCTGGTAAAGTTACAGGGTAAGAGGAATTCTTACTACACTGTCTTACAACTGACTGTAAGCCAAAAATGTGAAAGCTTCCCCTGGAGACAGAACAGCACAGATTTCTTGCCTTTACTGTACAGTAAAAGCTGATGAAGGGGAACACAGCCTATCTTACCCCTGGAAGCAGAATTCAGAAGATGTAACTTAAACATAGACTAACCCCCAATTAAACTGAGAATGAACTTGAGACTCAGTTTCCTAAATGCCTCTCATTCTTCAGAGATAAGCAAGAACATCTCTTTCAGAAGTTTATTATGGAATGTTTGTGAGAAGGCTGACCAATTTGGGGGGGGCACATCCCTTTATTAAAAAAAAAGAATCCAAGGTCAATTATGAACTCTCTGTAGTTGACAGAAACGATCAAAAGAGTCATCCCTGTTGGTGGTCTCTGACATCCAGCAGTTCTGGAAGAGGGATGCTGATTTTCACCAGCAGAAAGAGCCACGGCTGCCGAAATCCTCCTGCCGGGGAATGAAGGATGGACATGTATAACTCGTGAAAAAATTGACATGGTTGGCTGCAACACTGGGGATTAATTCTTCACAGCTGTGGGATGTCAAGAAAAATTGAAATCCTAGCACCATGGTATCGGTTAAAGCCTGTAAGTGCATATAAATCTCTCAATGATTACCTGAACTAGTTGGAAGGGTCTCCATTAATGCCTGCTGTAGAGAGGTTAGTTCAAAACAGTGAGGGTTTGAGATAAGTAATTTTCATGTGAGCTAAGTCCATTATCTGAGAGTAGTTTGAAAGAAGATAACCATGGTGCTAAATAGATGAAGCAGTTGCCCTTTGGCCCATAGACAGAAGTGACCAGAATAAATAAGTAGCCTTGGAAATTGTCTTAAGCAACATATTCTTGCTGTCTTGTGTTATGATAGTGCCTAGCCTATAATAATATTCACTTAGCCAATATTTACTCAGCATGGTTTCAGAGAGTGGCCAGTGTTGACTTTCATAAATAATTAAAAAATGGATTTCAAAATATGGAAATTGTATCCATAAAGAAAATACTTCCATAACTTACTAAAATCTAGAAAAAGAAAATTTCTGAGAGAGTGATGACAATTTTTTTCTCCTTTTGTTCTTGTCAACTTTCTCTACCTAAAAAGCTGCCAATCAGTCTAAAAGTCACTCAAGATCTCTTTTTCTGGGACTTCCCCTAAATTTCACAATTGGAGTCAGTTGCTGTGCCCCTGCTCACCTCCGTCACATTTTATGGCTTTTCTGTTTGTACATCTCCGGTCCCATTTTGAACCACTTATCGAGAAACAGTATCACTGATAGAGTTGATAAATGGTGGTTAAAGCTGGGTTCTTTAAGAAGACTAGCTGTGCCTGTTCCTGCATTCCATATCTCCAGACTTGTGAGATGAGGAACAAAGTATATCAGCTGAAAAATGAGGAATATGGGCTTACTCACTTCACTGAGTCACACCAGGGATTAAATAAGATAAAAAATGCTTTGAAATCACCAAGCTCAGTGAAGTGTCTGCCAGTGTTGTTTTGGATATCAGCATTATCTTGCATTATGCGAGGCATAGATGAATAGACCAGCATAAAGTGGTTGACTATAAAAGATAGGTGCATCCATCAGGATCAAGCATTCTCAATTTCTTCTGCGTTGTTTTGGTGGCATGTTTCTTTACTAGTTCTTCACATAATTAGGTAGAAATAAATTAAGTAGATAATAGATGTATGGATTCCTGGACTGATTTTGATACTTCTTAACCCAAATTGAAATTTCTTGAACATATGTTTACTTGCATCCCTAAAGCATTTTCTAAAGAGTCAAGTGCAAAATTGTAATAACCATACTTATGCTATACTGAGCATTAAACAGTATCTGGGAAAAAGAAGTGAGTCTGGTTGGCCTGGTTAGTATTACATTACTTTTTCAGAAGCACTTTCACAAAATTAGGCATAACCGGTAAAGCAATAGAGACATTTTTTGCTTGTTTATTTGTTGCTCTGGATATGGATTCATGGGTTTAGCCCCTTTTGTGCCTCTTATGTGTACTCAATGTGCAGTCAATGCTCCAGAAAAGCATTGACTGTAGCAGAGAACATCTGTGAATATATATATATATATATATATATATATATATATATATATATATATGGAATTCGTCATTCTGGTAGATACTTAGTGGGTATCTACAACCATTGAAACACTGACCCAAATGTGTTCTTTAAATCAACTAATATTGTGTACTCAATATCCTTGCTAGGAATCCCATGATAAGTTTCCCCAAATCAAATCAAAACCAACAAACAAAGATTTTGAAAAAAGTAAAATCTGTTAGAAAGCTATGGATTTGTATTGAAGATAATGAAAGACTAAGGACTAAGAGGTTTCTGATCAAAATGAAGAGGCACACAATTTTATATAAGAGCATTAGAAAGTTTTTTTCTATGACTTTGGACACTTTGCATCATTCACATGGATCATATATACTGAAGACTTTTATATTTTCTAAGTATATTTTAATATTTGCAGTAACTTATTTCATAGACTAATGTTGTAAACATAGTTCTATATTTTTGTTATTATGTGATTTTTCCCCTTTCTACCAGCCATTATACAAAATTTTTCACATTAGAAATGCAATATCAAGAAAAAGATTGCAATACCAACCTAATACATAAGATGTGCACATTTGTGGAATAGTGGTACAGTTGTTATGGGAGTAACCAATGGTTCTTTGATTAGATTTTTAGGCTTGCTCCTTAACAGGGAATCAACATGGGTATAGTAAAAAACCCTTAGCTCAGGAAGTGATGCCCTAGGGTGGCATTCTCTCTCTCTCTCTCTCTCTCTCTCTCTCTCTCTCTCTCTCTCTCTCCCTCCCTCCCTCCCTCCCTCCCTCCCTCCTTCCCTCCCCCTCTCTCTCTTTCTCTCTCTATTTCTTTCTTTCTTATTTTCTTTCTTTTTAAAGACTGGATTTCTCTGTATAGCCCTGGTTTTTCTAAAACTACCTCTATAGATAGATATTGGCCCAAAACTCAGAGATCCACCTGCCCCTGCCTCTTGAGTATCAAATGGCCTCCAAAAGGTATATGTTTATAATCACAAATGTATGTTTTTTAGCCTTACTCAGAGAAGCCCCCTTCGTCTCTGAACAATAATTCATGCTAACACCCATAGCTGCTCAAAGTGCTCAGGATTGATGGCTCAGCATAAGCAAGACATTTATTTATACCATCACTCTAAGTCTCTCGAAAAATTGTGTAAGGGGGTAGAAAAGAATGGAAGAGATGGAAGACAGAGAGACAAAGCCTACCTTTTGGACAAGACACAGAAATTTCTATGAGAAACTTATACCTGTTGTTTTTGCTTAAATATGTGATCTGCACGATAATGGGCCCTCCAAAGTTAGACAGAGATGGGAGAGCTAGGTAAAGATTCCATCTCTCATTGTTGAGCTATTGATAACCAATGTAGATTATGTGCAAGAGGAGTTATTTCCTTTGGTTGTCTATTCTATGATGAGCCCACGAAACTTCAAAGAATACCTCTAAATCAACAGTCAAACAGATAGATGGTCCTCACTAAACTAGTTACGAAACAGAAACAAAAAATCAGCGAATCTGGGAAAGCCACATGTAAGGAGTAAGGAAGAGAGAGATATGGGAGTGAGGTAAAAGAAAGTTGGAAGGTTTGCCAAAATATCTCATATATATATATATATATATATATATATATATATATATATATATATGTCAATTTCCAAGAAATACAGTAATTAAATGATTCAACAAAGAAGAATAAATTTAACATATTTAAGTTATTTTTTTTATCTTTTCAATGGCTATATTTAAGGAAAATCATACAGACACACAAAAAAGAAATAACTATTTTTTAAACATGGGATTATTTAATATTTAAAAATTTATGCTTCATTGGGATAGGATACCCTGTAGCCCAGGATGGTCTTAAACTCACTATGTTGTTGAGGATGACTTTGAACTATTAAGTATCCTGCCTTCTAATTACAGGTTTGCAAACAGCAAGCCCAGCTACAGAGGGAATGTTTTTAAAAGATATTTTGTACATCAAATAAGAGAAATCTGTTTTGAAATGTTATCTGATTATTATTCTTCAATATTAAAGCACTCATCTTAAAAGTTCATCTTTCCATATTCGAAATTTTGAAGGGAGCTTAGATTTTTGAGAAATAAAAACCTAGGTATCCAGTGCTAAATGAAAGTGACTTAATTTTACTTCAAACCATCACAGAAGTCAACAAATAGTGCACAGTCAACATATTTCCCTGCTTACTCTTACTGACTTTTCTTTTTTACTGAAAGAAAAAAGAAATTTACTATAGATAACTCAAGCTTCCATTCATCCCTCATAAATGATCATCTGTTTGTTGTACTGTGCAAAACTAAATTATGCCTGGCTCACAAACAACCCATGTGTGTGTAAGATATAGAAATTCCATGTGAAAATTAAAATCCCAGAAGATCCTAGCTACAGACCTTCTTGCATGAATTTAAACAAACTGAGATCTCTTTCTATGGAAAGACAAATTATTGTAATTCACACTCAATCCATACATACCTACACACATTTAGTCAAAAGTGATTTCATAACTTATAATCCAAGTGTTCCTTAATATATGAAACCAGGACTTTCTGTTGGAGATGATCAAGAGTTCAGTGTGAGACAAACAGATCCCTCCCCTCTACTACGACTCCTTTGGTTTCCATGGCAACACATCTTCCTAAATCATTGTGGAATCACTTGGCTATTCTTTCTTCATTCACACATAGTGACATATCAACAATAAAATTAAAGAACATAATGTATATTCATTTATTTTTAATTATAATTTAAGAATTTTATTCTTTTAACTAAGATAATCAGACACTTGTTCTGTATCTTCTTGGTAATCAAAGATTCATGTCAACCTCTTCATTCTGTGCTTTGTTGAAAATGTAGTCTCTGCTTGACATGATGGATTATTCAACAGTTTACATTTTTTTGTATAAACTATCTTAATGTGTTTTTAACCTCTAGAGAATTGATATTTACTGGATTTTACCAATGTTACTGGACCCTTACACACTTAATATATGTTTAGTCTATAAAGTATAAAATGTCCTGAGCCTTTAATAATTATAGTAACTAAGATCTGTTGCTGTTTTGTGTAAAAGAAGTCTGAGTTTTAGAACGATGAAATGATTTGTTCAAGACTAAATATCTCATGAATAATAGAGCAAGGATACAAGCCTGGGACTGGGAACATGGCTCAGTGGGTAAGGGCAATTGATCTTCAGCGTGAGGACCTAGGTTTATTCCTCAGAACTCAGAAAAGAGGGAACCAATCCTTACCAGTTGTTCTCTGACCACCATAGGAACTAGGCAGCTTGTATGTGGGCATACACACCCCAAATCAAACCCACTACATTCAGCTAATGACACTGCTGTTAGTGAGAGGGAAATTTTTGTTGGATCTGAAGACAGAAATGCATATGAGAGCCATAGTTAAAAATATGTGGCTCAAATAGTCATTCAGATATCATTCTTAGGCAACAGCCATAATTCATACACTTACTACAGTAAAAAGCTATTGCTTTGACATTTTAAAAAGATGTACTGTAGCTGAAGTAAGCACCATCTTTTTGTTATAATTAACTGAATCCTCTGGTCTTCATCTCACTTCTTGGTGATTTTTCCTGGTTGCTCAATGGTAAGCCTAAAGTTTTGATGAACCACTTGCTATGCAGGCTTTAGGCTCACAGCGTTTACTTTCCCCAGGGCACAAAGATGTGACTGTTCCTAGCCTTAAAGTGCTTAGCTGCTCCCATGGAAGTAAGGACTTTTGATTAATTTGAACACCAATGTTCTTGCCCTTTGAAAGAAAAATGGATCTACTGTGGAGCAATCTGTGATGACAGAAGAGCAGGTCAAGTACAATTCTTAGTTAGAGAAAGCTTAGAAATCTCTCATGTGTTTGCTTCCTCTAAGACAGAATTTAAATATTTGCTTCTATCCAATAGAAGTAGACAGGAGATATTAAGAATGTGAGTTCAAATTAACCCTCCTGATGAGGCCTATCTTCATTCTTTTTTAAACATAGCTAATTATGGAGACAGACCTTACCTAAATTTTGAAGCCTTAAGAAGTAAAGGAAGGGAAGAATAGACAGGGTTTCTCAGTCTCTTTGCTAAAGTCTGTGTATTCTTGGGAATTTCTTCAGACCGCTGTTGGTGTTTCCAAATTCATTTTGGGTTGAACACTCCAACAGTGTTTTCAAGCAATGCATGGCATTTCAGACTTCATATGATGCTGCCTATACCAGCAGTTTTTCTATGACTCATTCTGCAAGACAATGTGTAAGTTTCATAGGAAGAATCTGATGCCAGAAGGAAATGCCACAACCAATACCATTTGGAACAAAATGAGTGATCTCTAAGTCTGGAACCGATTAGAGGGCTGCTGTTGTTCAAGGACCTAGGCCATTCATATCCATTAGACACATTTCCCTCTATTGCTGGGTTGAGCTTAAATTTATTCTGAGAGGGTAGCATATCTCCTGTAGAAAATTACCACAGGGTTCAAATTTTCCTCTACAGATCCGGCATATTCAGGAGCTTTTGGGGCTGCAGTAGGACATCCATGTCATAGAAATTTTCTCTAGGAGTCTTAGAAAGTCATTGACAATAATAGCCCCAATTATGGGTAAACTTGTATATTTAAAAAATATTAGCTAGGCAAATCAGGCTTTGGCTTATAAAGATTTTTGCAGTCACAGAATTTCTTTACTGATTTTGTACATTTTTCTTGAGTAGATTCCGTAAACTCTTAAGCTGTATAATAATTTATTGTTGACTCAGTGTAGGAGGTCTGTACAACAACACCAAGGCAAAATTACTCTGGAAGCATCAAACTTTTAGTATGAAGTCTTGCTCTTGCAGTATTTTAATGAGATACAATTTCAAAGAGAGTGTTAGCCATGTAATTGCTCTGACTGTGAAGCAACAAACTGGCTGATTCCTGTTGGGTCTCTTTAAGCATTCACAGCAGTGAGGAGTTAATCTTCACTTTTCAGTCAAATGATTTTTAGAAGACTGAACTAATTCTAGCTTCAGTGAGCTAGTGGTGTTCAGGAGACTGGAAACAGTGAGGACAGATGCATCATTTTATTATTCATTCAGGTGTGTCTATTTTCTCATTGTTTTATCATTAACCGCCTTCCCTTGTAATTTGTTTAAATCAAGAATCACACCATCAGTTTATATGACTGCTACTCAGTTGATGATATTCTCTTGTTTATTCATTAGAGGGTTTCTACAAACAGGCTCTGCATAACTACAAATTGCTGGAACTATAAAGTCACATGTCTTTAGTCGTTTACAATATAAAGTTGAATCTGGAACTCAATTTCAAATGCACTATCCTGATTTTGTGACCCCGAGGTACCTTAATTCATAACTTCACTCATCTTTGTTTTAGGAGAAAAGTCTCTAGATTGAGAAAAGTGTTGGAATAAGACAATAAAAAAAAAACACAACTAAAAACTTCAGCTTCTGAAGTTTGATATTAGTTCCAGTTTCATATCAATCCTGGCATTGGGCAGCATATAAACTTGTTGTGGGAGTCCCTTCTGTGTGCTGTGATTACCATTAATGAATAAAGAAACTGCCTTGGCTTGCTGATAATGAAGAACTTACGTAAGCAGGGAAAACTAGACTGAATGCTGGGAAACAGAAGGCATAATCAGAGGGACACCATGGATCTGCTCTCAGAGATAGACTTGCTGAAACTTTTCTGGTAGGCCATGACCTTGTGATGATATACAGATTAATAGAAATGGGTTAAATTAACATGTAAGAATTAGCCAATAGGAATCTAGAGCTAATGGACCCAGCAATGATTTAATTAATTCAGTTTCTGTGTGATTATTTTGGTTCTCGGCGGCTGTGACAAACAAGCAAACACCTCCAACATAAACCAGAGAAGTTACTAGTTTCCTTGATCAAATTGTATAATATATAAAAATGGATAAATATAATACATAATGATATTTAAAATGTTGAAGAACTGATTCTAGGACAAGTAACAACAGAAATTCGCAAAATCAGCAAAATCATACATTTTGACAACTTTATTCATGATGCTTAGTATTTTACCACCGATAAGTATGTAAAAAGAGGGGACACTTAATCACTTGTTAGAAAAATTGTGCTATAAAATGAAACATTAGTGAGGACTTCCTTATATAACAAGTCAAAAGTGTATGTTTTATCTCAAAATCATTGCCAGGACTCAGAGCTCTCTAAAAATGGATGTTATAATGTAAGATATGTAGTTACAAACATGAAGCAGGGTTCAGAATACTTCAGTAATTTTTCTTGGACTCACAGTAAGCATGCTTCATGAGCATAGTGCAACGACTGTCCTTGTCAAGTCCTAAAGTTTGCTAAACTTAATGTTGTCATACCATTATTCAAATGCTTTTGAAGTTTCATAAAGGACCCTGGGTAACTCATGAGTTTATCTTAACTTACAACATGGAGAGTGAAGATTTTGTATCTTCTTGCTTCAAGCACCTATGATTCTTTGTTCCAGGTTTGTCATATTAGCAAGCTGCCCCCTTCCCTTAATTAAGATGAGCATGGGTATATTAGTGAAGATTTCTTCTTAGTGTTACATACCTAAGGGAAGCAACTTCAATGAGGAAAGATTTGCTTAATGTTATGGTTGAATAGGGCTCAGTTAATAGTTTACTGCCATTATTTTTAGGGGCCTGTGTTAAGGTAGAAGAATGTGCCAGAGGAGGATAATCATCTCTCCGAAGCTAGGGAATAGAGCGTATTAGAATGGGACCAGTGCAAGGGATAGTCCCTAAGAGCCATGCCTCTGATGTCCTCTTTGCTGAAGGTAGACCCAGGCAGCAAATTTTCATCAACTCTCAGTAATACCATCAAATCATGAATTCATTAGTGAGTTTAGCAGTGATTATGTCACAACCTTACAGATCCAACTACCTCATAATGAGCAAATCCACCAGCTAGGGACCTAGCCTTCAGTGCATTCTTTAGGTGACACTTGATATCTAAACCACAGAATGATTATACACTTAAAAAGAGACATTATCCCTTCCCATGTCCTGAAAAGCCTGGGGAATATTTATGTGAATATGCAAAGCAGTAACTTCACAGCATCAATTTTCCTAGAGATCTACAAATCTAGATATCTACAAATCCCCAAATATTTAAAAGAAAATGTTCTCTTTTAAATTTTGAATAATCTAATTCTTTCTCGCCGCCAGGATTGATGGTTTAGATTTCCTGCTTGATAAAAAGTTAAGCCCTTCCTATAAGAGAAACACATGCTAATTTAAAAGAGAGGAAAGCAGGTGGAGCATCTTTAAGGTACAATTAGAATGTTGCCTGCACAGAGTTAAATTTCCAAACACATTGTAAGTGGACTTAGCAGTCCAGCTCTAAGACAGTATTTTGAAATCACCAGTTGCCAACAATATTGAACTTTCCAGTATCATCTTTAGTACCTGCCTTCTAAGTATCACCTGATTAACAGCATTGACAGTGTTCTTAGTGTTATTTGATAAGCTGGTGGGTTCAAATCAATGGAAAAAAAAAACCTCTCTTTATGCCAATGAAATAGGCAAAGTTGTGTGATTGCTTTATAGAATAAACACACAACCAGCCCACAAATCACAATCACAGAGAACCTAGACAATAATGAGGACCCTAAGAGAGACATAAATAGAGCCAATCTACATGGGTAGTAGAAAAAGACAAGATCTCCTGAGTAAATTGGGAGCATGGGGACCTTGGGAGAGGGTTGAAGGGGAGGGGAGAGGGAGGGAGGGGAGCAGAGAAAAATGCAGAGCTCAACAAAAATCAATAAAAAATAAAAAAATAAAACAAACATACCTTATATAAATGTCAAGACAGTTAAAGCAATTTATTTTCTTGTCTCACCAAAAATTATTCTTGTAAGATTCTAACCTAAAAACAAAATACTAAATATATAAGCACATAATATACAAAGATTTTTATTATATAATTTTTCAAATTCTGAGAAAACTATAAAGCTAAAGTATTATAAAATATAACATAGATATTAAATATTTATGAAGGCTTAGCAATCTAATACAGAAATATTGATGTTCTAATATTGAATTTAAAGTTATATAAAAGTTATAAGAGCTAGAGAATTATTAGGTTTATAGGCTAAACAAAGCTTAGTCCTGCTAGTATATGCCAAATCTATCCCATTTCTTATTTTTTTTTTTTTTGTAACACATGCCAGTTCAGGACTGCTTTATATATAAGTAACTAAAAAACAACTTTAAAAATATTTCTTAGTTCATGAGCATTTTATGGAATTCTAATCTTTTGTCATTTTATATACCTGTCCCAGTTCCCACTCCCCCGATTTTTCCCTCAGCCCAGCCTCCCAGCCATTTCTCATAGAGGGTAAGGTTCCCACGGGGAGTCAACAAAGTCTGACACATCACTTTGAGGCAGGACCTAGGACCTAGGACCTATATATAGGACCTCTATCCTATATATAGGCTGAGCAAAGTATTCCTCCAAAAAGAATAGGCTTCCAAATGTCAATCCAAGAACTAGGGATAAACCTTGGCCCCACTGCCAGTGACCCCACAGACAGCCCAAGCCTCATTGAAACTGTCACCAATATTCAGTGGGTCTAGTTTGGTGCCGTGTAGGTTTCTCTGCTATCAGTCCAGAGCTCTCACTAGCTCATGTCAGCTGTTTCTATGGATGTCATGACCCCTTTGCTCATATTTTCACTCCTCCCTCCTTTTGACGGGACGTTGCAAGCTCAACCCAGTGCTCCACGGTGTATCTCTGCATCTGCTTCTAGCAGTTGCTGAATAAAGGTGCCGTGATGACATTTAAGATAGTCTGACAATAGGGCAAGGCCAGTTCAGGCACCCTCTTCACAATTGCTTAGGGTCTTAGCTGGGGTCATCCTTGTGAGTTCCTGAGAATTCTGCAGTACCAGGGTTCTTTCCAGCCCCATAATGACTTCTTTAATAAAGATATCTCTTTCTTTGTTCTTCTTCTCTGTTCTTCCCCCTCTCAACCATCCGGTTCCCTCATGTTCTCCTCTTCCTTCCTCTCCTTCCCTCTCCCTCCCTTTCTGCTTTCCTTCACCCACCAATCCCAATTTTCTCAGGAGATCTTGTCTAATTAACCTTCCCAGGTGGTCCACGTATGTCTCCCTTAGGGTTCACCTTGTTACATTGCTTCTTTGGGGGTGTAGACTATAAGCTTGTTATCATTTGCTTTACATCTGATATCAACTTATGAGTGAGTACATACCATTTGTCTTTCTAGGTCTGGGTTAACTTATGCATTCAAATTTCAAGATGTCATTGTTTTTTACTGCTTAGTAGTCATCCATTGCGTAAATTTACCATATTTTCTTTATTCATTCTTCAGTTGAGGGGCATCTAGGTTATTTCCAGGTTCTAGATATTACAAATAATGCCACTATGAACACAGTTGAGCAAATGTCTTTGTGGTATGAGTGTGCAACTTTGGGGTATATGCCCATGAGTGGTATTGCTGGGTCTTGAGCTGGGTTGACTTCAAGATACCCGAGAAACTGCCATACTGATTTTCAAAGTGGCTGATTCAACTTCATATGGAAAAACAAAAAACCATGGATAACCAAATCAATCTTGTAAAAGAAAGGAACCTCTGGAGGCATCACCTCCAGAATTCAAACTCTACTATAGAGCTATAGTAATGAAAACAGCTTGGTATTGTCATAAAAACAGACAGGTGGAACAGTGGAATCAAATTGAAGACCCTAATATTAATCTGCACACCTATGTACACCTGATTTTTGACAAAGAAGCTAAAATTATACAATGGAAAAAAGAAAACATCTTCAACAAATGGTGCTGATATAACTGAATGTCAACATGTAGAAGAATGCACATAGATCCATATCTAGCCCATTGCACCAGACTCAAGTACAAATGGACCAAAGACCTCAACATAAATGCATCCACATTGGACTTCATTGAAGAGAAAGTGGGAAGTAGCCTTTAACACATTGACATAGGCGACTACTTCTTAAATATGACACCAGCAACACAAACACTGAGAGCAACAATTAGTAAATGTGACCTCCTGAAACTGAAAAGTTTCTGTAAGGCAAAGGACACTATCAATAAGACAAAATGGCAGTCTACAAAATGGGGGAAAATAAAACATCCCTAACTCTACATCATATATAGGACTGATGTCCTAAACATACAAATAATTCAAGAAACTAGATGTCAAAATACCAAATACTCCAATCAAAAATTGGGGTACAGATCTAAACAGTGATTTCTCATCAGAAGAATTGCAAATGGTCGAAAGACACTTAAGGAAATGTTCAACATTCCTAGCCACCAGGGAAATGCAAATCAAAATGACTCTGAGATATCATCTTACACCTGTAGGAATGGCTAAGATCAAAAACACAGATGACAGCTTATGCTGGAAAGGATGAGGAGTAAGGGGACTCCTTTGCTGGTGGGAGTGCAAAACTTCTTAATTCTCTTTGAGATGGACAAGCAGCACTTGTATCTAGCAGGGGCTAGCCTGGCTTACTAACTTGTATTGGGGTTCTCATTGGGAATATAGACAGTACACAGAATATGAGCATCAGAGTACATTGCCCTATTTTCACGACTGATCCAGACTAATGCAAGACCACTCTGAAATTACATCTGAACAAAGGAAAAAAACAGAATCTTTCAATCTGAAAAAAAAGATTGTTCTTTTACCAAAAAATAAGCTTTCACTTTTTTGACTTTTAGTTAGGTATAGATGAAATTAAGATGACCCGTGAGACAGTCATGCTGTCTTCCTAGCAACAGACACTACAGACCAATGCCCTGCTTCCTTGAGCCCTCTTCAAATGTACTCATCATAGACTACAACACCAGTGATATTTTCCTGACACTCTATTTACAAGATGTTCTACATTTTATGTATAGTGCAGTGTATCTCCCTCCAGTGAGCAACGACCTCAACTTACTCAGCCACAAATATATTTTTCTGATGCTGTCTACTGCTATAAAGAACTGAGAGATAGAAACCTTTGCTCTCTACATGTACCTTCACCACCCAGTAAAGGCTGTAGTTTTCTAGATAATGGAATGCGGAATGAGATTTGAAAGTAAATAAAATGGAATCAGACCCAAGGAATATCAACTTGAAGCACGTTGGCAATTCTAGAGAAGGCACCTGGTGTTTTACTAGATCCACAGACTGATTGTCCATGCCAATGTGACTTTCGAAAGGCAGCTTAGGAAGCTGCCTTTACTAAAAATTTATAATTGATATCTCTAACCTTCGCATCAGTCTCTACCATCTGTTAAAGTTTTCAATCTTCTAACTCCTGAGTTTCAAATATCACCATCTTCTTTCAGGAATCCCCTGTCCCCAAAATCTAGCAACCAGAAGATGAAAGGATGATTCTTGTAATTTTTTTTAAAGAAAGCTTTACTTTTTTTTTCCATTTTGCAAAAGTTATTCATGAGCCATTTGGACTCTAAGTAATTTGGAAGCTTTTTAAGGACATGAAAATATCCCACTATCTTCAATTCCCCTCCACACAGTAGGTGCTTCATGAAGATATGATAAACGGCAGCGATAAATCTAAAATTCCTTCCCAGTTACAGAACTGGATGGGCTGCTTTCCAATGCAAGCCAAGGTCCATCTGAATCAGGCATCTGCAGCTCACAGCCAGATATTTCAGCTTAAATTAAGTCCTAGGGTCATGGGTTTCGATGCACCACATGAGAGGCATTTTGCTACAAACTCAGAAAAAATAAATCATCAAAACTGTAATCAGGTAATAAAAATTGCAAGGCTGCCATGGACACTTAAAAATGTCATTGTAGATCTTGGAATCCTCTCCTAGTGCATGAAGAAAATTATTCTCATTCTATTGGTGTGTGTGTGTGTGTGTGTGTGTGTGTGAGACAGAGAGAGAGAGAGAGAGAGAGAGAGAGAGAGAGAGAGAGAGAGAGAGCGAGAGAGAGAGCGATAGTGCTAAACACCATGGATGATCAAAACCAAAGAGAAATAAAGCTGTGTCTACTCTTCACACATTCTTCTTGTTGTTCCAGGAACCCCATATGGTGCACCAGGTCCCTGTGCTTCCACAGCAGTGTTGTCTCACCCATTGCCTTTATATAGTACTTGCATAATCACCTTTCCTGCATATAAATTTGATATGCTTCTATTTATCAATAACAAGACAGCTTAAAGGAGCCTTTATCTTGTCCACCTCTGAATGTTTCTGAATTTTCCATTTGGTTTTTGTTACAATCTTCATGGAATATCTTGCTTGGGTAGGTTTGTGCTGATATATATTAGACTAAGTGTTTATTAAGGCAAATAGTCATCTTCTATTCATCTCCTGGGATTAAACAGAATACATACTGCAGAAAGTAGAAAAATACTGAATGATATTATTGCTGAGATACGTATCTCCAAATATGAGTCATTATTGAAGCTCATTGAGGCATGTATGGTGGATTATACTGTGGACAACAATTGAAGATCCTGAAAGACAGATAGATCATTTTATCTGCCAGAATTTTTCAGTTATCCCACGATGGACTCCTATATCAAGAACTGTGAACTGTGCCTTCCACATTTCTTATCTTATAAGTAGGATATTTAAAACCATGCGTACTTGAAATGAAAGAAGTGCTGTTTTAGAACAGCTGCAGGCTGCAGATATTGTATTAATTAGGAATTTCTGCTGAAACTGTAAATTGACAGCTAACTATGAGTATTTTGTTTTCAAGAAAATCCTATGGCCTTTTATCTTTTTTACACAAATTATAAATTGTTTAGCTAGTTTCTCTGTTCTGAACAGTCTTTTACCTACCCCCTGGATAATCTATGTGAAACATTTGTTATCCTTAATTATTTCTTCAAAGTTGAATCATGAGAGTCAATGGTTCTTAGGTGTTAGGGAATAAGTGTAACTGGAACCAATGCAAGGTGACCTTAGAAGCCACAGCTCTATGTGGTATAAACATTCACCTCCTGTATCCATGAAAGCCATCTAGTGTCAGGTTTAAGAATCCAGTTTTAGTTCTTTCTTCCAACTGGAATTCTCCTTCCTCATTCTCCCAGTTGAGGAATTGCTCTTCCACTTCTAGGTGCTGTACAGTATTTTCCTAAGAAACCTCCCACAAACCTTTTTTTTTTAAAAAAAAAATATTTCTCACCTTAATGCTGCCTTCAATGAACATTGCTTAAGTTTATGCTCACAGTTTAATTTCTTTTATCGTCTTTGATAATTATTTTTGTTACTACAATGTGTAGTCTCTGAGGGACTCTTCCATTAATGTCCATTTTCAGCATTTCATCATCTCAATTCAAAACCAAGCAAAGGACATTCAGCATTCACATTAATAATACAATATGATTTTGATGGCATTCTATAAGTATGAAATGACAACAATCTTATGTTTTCTCTACTTCTTTTCTTAATGAGTGACTTGTAAAACCTCAGTAATTACATTAATACTTCATTATTCATTTTGTATTACTGTTATTATTATTATTTTAAATGTATAGGTGTTTTAAATGTGAGTATGTCTGTTTACCACCTGCATGCCAGATGCCCTGGGAGGTTAGAAGAATGTATTAGAGTTTCAGACAGCTATGAGGTATTAGGTGCATGTTGGGAATCAAATCTTGGTCCCCTGATAGAGTTTTTGGTGCTCCTATCCACCAAGACATCTCTCCAAAACCCATTACACATTTTAAGTTTTTTTTGTTTTGTTTTGTTACAAACCACTGATTTCTAAATATGGCATTTGAATTGAAGGATTTTAATTTAAAATTGTCAAAACTAACAAACTATTTTAAAAGTAGAGAACAGTGTCTCTCACCATTTGTTTTTATTGCTGACCCTTCCAGATCAGGCATATCAGGAGCCATCTTATTGATGTTACAACCTCAGCCAAATCATTTGCAATCTATACTGTTATAATCAGTGTCTTTTTGTTCACTTGGTTGGCTGGTTTGGTTTGGTTTTTGAAATAGGGTCTTTATATGAAGCCCTGCTGTCCTTAAAATTGCTATGTAGAACAGGTTGGCCTTGAACTCACAGAAATCTGCCTGCATTTGCCCTCTGAGTGCTGAGGTTTACTGTTACCATACATGGCTCTGGTCTGCTTTTTAATGCTTGCAGGTACAAAGTATACACGTGATATTTCATAGCTTGAATTTTAGCTACTCTTTCTCTTGATCCCCAATGTGACTGGTAATTATAGGGCCAGGTTCATTTTATATATGCTTAGAGATTGTCGTATTCTGTCGAAGTGTATACAGAAAGCCTCAGTTGCAGCTCTCATATCCTGCCCATGTCTCATCATCAATCCGCTCTACATGAATTTCTTTGTCAATATCATTGGATATAAGTCAATGATGATTAAAACTCAATGTAGAATTTAGAAAGATGCTAAGAAGACTACTTTGTTTGTTGTCCTAATCTATAATGAGGGTCACTAGTCTTAGCATGCTTAGATCCCATGCTTAGGTTGAGGTCCATGCCTTGCAGAAGTCAGTTGGCTATTGTATGATCTTATTTTTTGTGAGTATATTTCTCTTTGATATTTTACTAGGTTTTGGGAGTCAATTCTAAACAAGAGAAATCTCTCCACATATGTTTATATTTATTCTCTTTACACGTGTTAGAACAGGCCAGTGACAAAACCGAAGGCTGTGGTTAGAAAAGCATTCCATAGCATCAATAGCACTGGTCTTGAAACTTCTCTCAGATCCTAGGTGGTTTGTTCTTTGATACCTCATATACCTTCACTTATATCTATATAAACGGAGAGAGCTGAATTGGATCAGCATTATTTAAAATGTGTTGCAGGTCAAAGCAATCTCTTCACATCAAAACACGATGACTCTTGTGTTATATATGGTGGCATTGTACATAATTAAGACTTATTCATTGAACGCAGATTTATCTCAGATTATTGTACATCATACACAGACTTTATAAATATGTTGGTATATCTGTATTTTGGGGGACATAGAGAGACTTAAGTCCATGTATAACAATAACTTGGATATCCTCTTCAAGGCTTCATTTTAATTCAACTCCAAAATTCATTGACTTTGTTAGGGAGGAGTTAGGTTTACAGTTCTATCACCACACATTTGAAGCTCAAATTTGGTGTCAATCCCAATACTTAGTTTACTTTATTTAAAACTGAATATCCAAGTCATTGTTATGGGTCTGTAGATAATAAATACTTAATGATTACAGTGTTGGGAAAGCTAATATGACTCAAATAAATTCATGGTAGTTCTCGACTTTAGTACCCAGCACTGAAGTAAGACCCCCTGTTCACAACACACTAATGCTGAGAGCACCACACCCAGAAAACAAATACTACTAAATGACTAACATGAGGTCAATGCAAACTACTGTGATTGTAGAAATTGAAATTATTCTATGTATTTACACAAATACCATGTTAACTCATTGAGGTAGACTCTCAAGAAAATTAAAAACTGTTATTGAACTTACTTAAAGGTTTACTTATGTATTGTTTTTCAATTAAGAGTTAAATGGAATTACTATATAAATGAGGAACAAATCAATGTCTTGGATCTTATTTAATTTCAATACCCTTTTTGTTATATATAAGAAGAACTTGGCATATCTTGAGAATACTTTAAAAATGTGAAAATGACTTGAGAACTTTTCACGGATTTTGGCTTAAAAACATTAGACATTCTTAAACCTATTTTGTAGGGGCAATGACACTGAAGTTAAAACATACTGATAAATATTACCATATTGTGAGAAAGAAGACATGTACCAGAAGTAACTGGAGATGATGTCTTCTTGGCTATCACAATCTTGAAGTTAGAATGATTATGGTAAGTCCCTCATTACATACGATCTGAGAAGCAATTGCTCATAGCTTAGCATTCATGTAACTGAAAGGAATATGAGCAAGGACCCCAGAATCTGAATTTTTTCAGTAGAGAAATAAAAATGAGAACTTGTATACACAATTGGCATCAGGCGACTTAAGTTAAGAACTTCCAAAACACGTTATTTCAGTAGAACCCTATCTCGTATTTATGTATGTGCACACATGTGTGCTTGCATAATTGGATATGTATTGTAGATATATACATATATATAGATGTATATTCAAATAGTTAAAAGCTAAGTTAATCAACTTTTTTCTTTAAATAGTCATTATTTCAATAATAAAATCAATTTTGGGGTAGTAAAGGTGAGATTTTTATTAGACAAATAAAAGATCAGAGGCAACCGTGATCGGTGCTATCCTTGTGTGCACAGGTTCCCTGGTCAGGAGGCACATGATTAAAGTGGCTCATTGGAAATTATAAATGAAACTCTTGCAAATTAAGCGTTCAAAGCACAAATTTGCTGAACACCCATTAACAGCGTTTTACACCATTTGATATGATAATCAGCAGCCCAGCGCAATCCCAGCAACTCCTAACTGATGACACACACACAGAATTTCCCTCACCACTCAAGATTTTTCCAGAGGTAGGGATCACCAATGATTGCAAGGTGTGGTAGCCAAAATGAACTTGACAACTAAGAGCAAGTATTCAGGAAGACATATTTAACCCACAAACCACCCTAAACCCAAGTAATTGGTTTCAAATAGAAAGCGAAGGCTACAAAACCCTTCCCTCCCAGTTTCAACTGTCCAGGTAAACAAAAACGAACTGCTTAGGTACTAGGCTGCTGTCTATGTCAAGCATGCATATTCTAAAACTTTTGCTTTGAGCATTAAGCCTTTGCAACTTCTGCAGCATCTGTATCCAGTTCAGAACCAGACCTGACCAAGCGCACAGACTGGGAGCAACCACTTTACCTTCTGAAAAATCAATCAGTCCCAGCAAATGAAGCAGCTTCAGAGATGCACATATAATCACAACAATACCCACTGTTTGCAGTCCTTCCGACTCCCACTCTAGAGTCAGCATCCTCTAAGCTCTCAGAGCATCCCAGCCTCCGGACCCCTTTGGAGTGGAGGGAGTTAATTAGAGAATCCGAGCAATGCTGGCTTGGAACAAAGACTTGAAAAGGGGGAAAGTGAGCAGCAGCTTCTCACAGACGCACAGTGCCAAGCAGGCGGCCCCCCGGGGTGAGGACAGACCTGGGCTAAAGTCCAGCCTCTCATGCTGATGCTTGCATTTGCTTGTAGGGACTCAGATCAGCCACAGCGCGTCCAGGCTCCGGACCCTACGCTGCAGCAGGCAGGTGGGTGTTCTGAGTTCAGAGCTGAGGGAGAAACATCTGTTGAAGAACCTAGACTTTGCAGGGTCCGTGGAGAAGGGATACTCCCAACGAGCTTGCTCCTGAGAGCTAGTGCTCCAAGCCCTGATGATGCCAGGCTGGGCAAAGCTGTATGAGCTAGTTTGCTGCTTGAGAAGCACAAATGTCCCTTTTCTGCTACAACCGCTGCTGCTTTTGATTGCCAGAGCTTCCTCTGGGAGAAAGCTCAGCCTGCTCTCTGGATGGAGGGGGTGGAGGGGCAGTTCTAGTGAGTGGTTGGTGCCAAAGTACCTGTGACTGCTTTCTTGTGTGTGTGTGTGTGTGTGTGTGTGTGTGTGTGTGTGTGTGTGTGTGTAAAAGTATAATACGGAAACAATCCAATGAGTATATAGGTAGTCAAGATCAACCAAGCCATGCTCTACCCTGCCTCTCTCCAGCTGTTCTAGTCCCTAAGCACACCATGGCAATAATCACCGAGTCCTTAGGTTTGCACAAAGGCAGGGATGGAGGGCAGGGCAGAGCAGAAGACTTACCGGTCAAATTCAGTAACTAATTCCTGGAGGGTAGGCACCATTCTAAAATCTAGTTTCAGTCTCTGCTAGGCAAAGTTTCACAAACTTCTTGATGATTAAAAAAAAAAAGTGCTTGCTTAAAAGAAAAAAAAAAGACACCCCCCACCCTTTTTAGAGCTGGATTCAGAATACATCAGAGTGTGCTTTGACTCCAGTGGTTCTGATCAACAGGAAATCTTGGTCTGCCCTTAACCCAAGGATCTTATCACTATCCTGTTGCTAAGCCAAGAAGCAACTTCAAAGGAATATCCATGACTCTTGGTCCATACCTGAACCTCAGTGAATTAATGACTCAGTTGCTTTTCTCCACTCTGCCTAATTCCATACCAGTAATGTTGGTAGCATTGCAAGGAGAATCAAGACAGACACTGTGGACCCCTATAGCTCATTGAGATCCATAAAGGCTTCCTAGTCATATCTCAAACCCCTAAGGAACTTACTTTGTGCTCCTATGTTTTGTGAGCTCTCACAAGAAACACAAGTTGTTTGAGAACATCTTAACATTCCCAAATTTTGTACCATGATATTTGAATTAAAATTCCTCATTTTAAAAGGGATTATAGAAAATAAATCTGCCTCTAATAACAGTTAATGATTACTAAGCACTTACTATGGCCACAATTGTATTGCCCCATGATTCAGCAATTTGTCTGCAATCTCATTAATAACACTTGGAAAAGTTGGGATTTTAACATAGATCTCATAGGTGTTAGGTCTTCCACCTGTGCCCTTTTTCACTCCATTCACTCTGAATCATGGTGAACAGTACTTTACGGGCTCTTGTAAGGGGAGATGAGGTAGAAATATTGGCAAAAGTTTTTAGAGAAGTGAAAAGTTACTTGAAGGGCACATGGACACATCAGTGGACCAGCAAGAGAAAGAGTAGGCTTTCATTTTGATGATACTGACCGAGTGTGATCCTTTAATCTCTCAAACGTGATGATTATTGAAACATAAAATTGACTATTTTCTTATCTTAAGCTGCAGCCTCAGGTTGAGATTTTACCAATGAAAATACCTGATCAGTGTTATTTCTTTGTAACTTCTTAAAGTGTTTTCCTGCCTTCATTTGCACTAAACCAGTCGAGGTGTGCAGCAATGCATTGTCATACTCTACACCATATACATATGTAGCTAAATAGAGCAAAGTTGAAAAAATGTTTTTAAAGTCATATTAGCTGTCAATCTTGCCTATTCTATTTCTTCAGAAATATAAACACGATTATGCTTATACATGACCTCATTAAGTTAAAAACAATAATTTATAGTGTAGAGAATGGCCATTTTAGCATATGCCACTTTGTTAAAAAGATTATTTTGAACTGAAAGTAGCTAGGATATAGAAGATATAGGTGACTTTCACTTTCTTCTTTGGCAGGTACTCTCTCTCCTACTGTGGAGTGCTGAGCTGAGTTTATACAGCTTTTAATTTCCATCATGTATTTTACTTTTCATGATTTATCACCCCTAACAGAACAAACCCACTTCTTTCTGACATTTCTTCATGATCACTCTTTGTAGAAACGACATACAATCTGCAAGGTCTAACTCAAAATTCTCTGTGAATTGCAGTGTGGTGACACGTATACCTTTAATCCCAGCACTTGAAGTTTTGAGGCAGAGGTAGGCAGATCTCTAAATTCAAGGCTGCCTGGTCTACAAAGAAAGTTCCAGCACACCAAGGGTTGCATATAAAACCTTGTGTTGAAAAAGAACCAAAACCCAAATAAACAAAGATTATGTCCGAATGTCAGAGTATCCCATATTTATACACACTCCATGTGCTAATGAACTCTGTAGTTTTATCCTGTTAATTTGTCTTGTTGCTCTAATTTGCAGGTCCAGCTAATAAACATAAGGGAGATGGTGAAAAAAGTCTTTATCTGCACGCACACATACACATGTGCCCTTTGAAATTAATTATTACTAAAAATACAGATGCTGGAGTTGGCGGGTGACTAAGAGGTTAAGAGCACTTGCTGCTTCTGCTGGTGACCTGGATTCAGTTCCCACAATCCACATGACATCTCACAACCCTGTACCTCCAGTTTCAGGGGATCCCACACGCTCCTCTGGCCTCTTTTGGCACCAGTTATACATCTCTTACATATACATACATGAAGGAAACTATCATACCCATAAAATAAATATATCTTATAAAATGAAGATACACACAAAGAAGGCAAAATCTACTTCTTGGAGATCCAAGGGCTCAGGTAGGCTCATCTCAATCCTGTCTGCTTTAGTACAGGTAAAGCTAAAATGACACATTAAGAAATTAAACAGATATGAGATAGGGAAAAGCCATCAGTGTATCTGGCATTTTCGGGGAGGTTCCTTTGAAGCAAAGGCCTAACACAGGTTTTTATAAATGAGCTTGAGAGTATAAAGTCTTCCCTTCAGGACAAAGTGTATTCAAACACTGCTGATTAACTGGGCAGTTGTTAGAAGAGACCTCTAAACATCAGAATCCGATAGAGGAAGTAACAGGGTGATGTCAACATGTGACCTTTTGGGTCTCTTCTAATTGGAAGATTTTTTTCACCACAATAATGGAAATTGTTCATCCTCAGATGTCCTCTATTCTACCAACATTACTCCTCTGCTCTGAGATATTGAATGCCCCTCTATCTTAAAATTCCTAGTTTACACTGAGAAACTCCTTATTTGGTTTCCATGGGAATTATCTGGCCAAACAGGACTCATGCTCTTTCACTTAGCGCGGGGATTAGTCTGAAAGGTTGGTAAATGTGTCTTCAATGGATTTTTTTTTAAAAAAATAGTCGTATGGATGTCCATTAGACAATTAAGCAACACAACCTTCTGATCTGAGTGCTCTCTTGAATCCATAAGGCTGAGTACATTTTAAGATAGTGAGTCGAGGGGAAACTCCCTTGCATCTTAAGACACTTGTAATAATTACACCATGTATTATTATAACAGTTCCTAGGTATCTTATGACTAGAGCATGTGAATTATGTAATAATCATCAACGTAAATTAACTGGTTATTAAGACATGCAATAAATAAACTTTCATTATTAGATACATTTTTGGTAATATGCAACTTTCCTCCTTCTCTCGTTTCTTCTTATTGTATTTTCGTTCCTCCTTTCCTCCTCTTCCCCTCCCTTGGTTCCCTGCTCCTTCCTCCCCTTCCTGTCTCCATTCTGACTTAAACTGCATGGGTTCTGGGTTTGTTATTCTTTTCCAGCGTGCAATTTCTTGTCTCTTTTAACATCCCTTGACATGTGCCCTCTCTGTAAAAACTACTAAATGTTACCTTGCTGGTTTCACTTTTGACAGAGATTCTCCATGATAATAATGATTACCATTTGGTTTCCTATATTATAACTAATATAAGAAAAACTCTGGGCCCCTCCCTACTATTTGGCATATAGTGCATTCTGTGCATTATACAGAGTCTCTATGAACTACTATACTGTCCCACAGAGAAAAATAATATAATAATATGAATACTTATATTTGAAGATATTAAGATACAAAAAGCATAAGTAATTATTCCAAAACTTTAGTGCCAGATATGGAAAAACTGGGGCCTGGCCTCAGGATTTTTCATACAAATGCAAAATTTTTGTTATATGTTAAAATCATCTTTCTTAATTTCTTTTAAAAATAAGTCATGATCCCATTGCACAATGACAAACAAGTTTTAACATGTCATTGATCTTCAAAATGTAAGTTGTCCCTAATGTCATTCTGAAGTGTAAATGTTTACTCTGTCCTTAAGCAAAATTAAATGAAATATAAAGAAGAAACAATTTCAGGAAGAGGCTCCAAATAGAAGGAGGAGGGAAGGCACCTGATGGGAGAGGCAAACCAGAAAGGGGGAAGGGAGACCTGTAAGAGAAGAAAGAGCCAATCTTATGGCTGACCATTCAGTCACTGAAGAACCTGAAAGCCAATGGCGTTTGCCTTGGGGTTAAGCAATCCACAGGTCACCCAGCTGTGATCTAAAGCAGGAGTAAACAAGGACTACAGAAAAGGCCACAGGCAGAAAATTATTTCTCTTGTATCAGTTTCACGTTCTTGTTCCATGCATTGCTAGAGTCCTTGCAGCAACTGACAGGGAGACCCTCTTCAGTTGGGCTTTCTCTGCAGCTGCTTCACCTGGCCTTTGGAAAGGAGCACAGGCATTTAAAACCAGAGAGGAAGGCATCTCCATGGACACTGGGCTAGCCCATGCTGGACACTGTGGGGGCCATGCTGGGTTTAGTCCTAGCTCCTAGGTCTGATCTTACCCGGAGGCACATTCCCACTCACAGAGACCTGGCTGCCTGGATTCATCTCACCCATCCCATCAGCTTTATTTTCTCAGCTCTTGTGTACACGATGCTCTGAGCCTGGAGAGTGTTCTTCACACTGCATTACCTCATTCCTTGCGCCGGAGCAGGGCTTTGGGAAGCAAGTTTAGCCTTAAATTGTGTTCTAAATCTGCAGAGATAATGAGCAATGTCATACTTCATTTTATAGATTTGTAAGGACTTCGCAGAGTATTTTGCAACATCCTCAAAGTTCTTTTCTCAAAATGCTTCCAAATCCTCTTGCTTTCCATGTCTTCTTCCCAAGTTTCTGTTTCTTGCTACCTTTCCTCTGACTTTTCTATTGGTAGTGAGCACACAGGCATGTGTACAGAAAGACTTGGTTGTCACTGAGATCATTTTCCTGTGCTGTTGTGTCAGAATGGATGAAACCAATCAGTCATGTCCTCTCTCTCAGAGCAGAGAGATACCAACCTCCTCCATTCATTTTGAACTGAGCACCGTGAGAGTGGATGCTTAGGGAAGGTTCACTAGGATACAAGAAGTGGGCCACGGTCATGGTTGGCATTGATTCTCTTAGTGTACAGAAAAATGAAATTCTGGAGAGAATACCAGAGAAATTGTCCCCAAAATAAGGCATGTGAGGTGGTCCCAAAGGATAGACTAATATTACTTGTTTCTGTATTACTGCTTTTCAATGTTGACTGTTGCAACTCAGAAACATCAATGGATAAATAAATTCTTGGGTCCATTATGAAGAAGCAATCAGTGATGCTGGAGCTACCTATGAATGCATACTTTTGAGGAAATGGACCAAGTCTTAACTTTAAAATATATTTACATATTTTTATTTTACATGTATTGAGTATTTTACTGCTGTGGGATAATAAAATGCTGATTGACCAGTAGACAGGCATGAAGTATAGGTGAAACAACCAGATTAGGAATTCTGGTAAGATAAAAGGCAGAGATGCAAGTCACCAACCAGATGCAGAGGGAGCAAGATGAGTGTGTCTCACTCAGAAAAGGTACCAAGCCACATAGCTAAACATAGATAAGAATTATGGGTTACTTTAAATTGTAAGAACTAGCTAATAATTAGCCTGAGCTAATAGGTCAAAGAGTTTATGATTCACATAAGCCTCTGTGTGTTTCTTTGGGATTGAATGGCTGTGGGCCGGGGACAGAAACTTCTGTCTACATTTTGCCTCCATATATGTCTGTGCATCATATGCATTCAGTCCTACAGAGACCAGCAGAGAATGTTGGATACTCTGAAATTAGAGTTACAGATGTTTATTAGTTGCCATGTGCATGCTGGGAATTGAACCTGTGTTCTCCGGAAGATCAGCCAGTATTCTTAACTCACCATTCATCCACGACATACAAAGTCTTAATTTTGAAATAGACAAGCAAAGAAAGAAATATGCCCAACCCTCAGCTTCAAAGGCAGAGGCTGTGGATGTGGAAAGGGTCTCTCTCTTCTTGAAATATCTTTATGACATGTGTCCTCAAACTTGGCATCACAGCTGATCTCTCTCAGGTTGCTTATTTTCTGTGAGTGTAATGTTGACTGTAATGCTACAAACAGATAATGCTATATCAATTTCTTATTGCTGCTATGACAAATTACAAGTTTTGTTACTTAAAACAACACAGGTTCATTATCTTAAATTCTCAAACCAGATTCTCAGCTGGCTAAAATTTCGGTGAAGGTGGCCTCTATTCCTTGAGCAAAATTAAAGCATCTGCTGTCTTTTTCTCTTATTTTCAGAGGCTGCTGCCTGTCTTGGATTTTGTTGACCTTCTTGGTCAATGCTTGTGATTGTCCTGAGTCTTTTCTACCTTTTATCATCACTCAGACACAAACTTTTCTGCATTCCTAGTTACTATATTCCTTTATTACATCAGGTCTACAGAATAATAAAGAATATAGTACTTCCTTTAGATAACCTGATTGACAATTTTAATTTCACCTGCAAACCTAAGAGCCCTTTACAGTATGACCTAAAACATCTCCTAGTTCTGGAAACTCAGTAATTATGGAGGACCATTATTCTGATGACCATACAAAGAGTGGTAAACCCCAAATTATTTTGACAAGAAGTATTTCATTAAGAAAGAATATATTCTGAAGTAAAACCCACACATTTTGACTCAACTAAATTAGAAAGCTCTTTGGGATAATGGTGCTTGAATGCGTGTGTGTGTGTGTGTGTGTGTGTGTGTGTGTGTGTGTGTGTGTGCATGGATGTGTGTGTGCATGCAGGTGTGTAGTAAATAGAAAAATAATTGTCTCCAGAAGGAAAATCAGCTTTATTTAGCCATCCTGTATCTGAACTTTCGAAATGTACACTTTAAGTTATTAGGAAAAGAACACTCAACCATGTAGAAAGTATACAAAGCATTTCACAGACAGAAGAACAGCCTACTCTCATGCTAGTGGTCTAACATAACTGGAGAAAAGTCCAGAAGTAAACTGGGCTTTAGGAATATTCCCTGAGTTATGTATATGCACGGTAATGATAAGATTCCTCCTTATGCTTTCTTCGAGAGGATCGCAGGTGATAGTGGAGGCACAGATATTTTTTAACTGGAGAAAGAGCACTCTCACATAAGACCCCAGTTAACTGTCTCAGACATCCTAGAGTAAATAAAACTAGAAATGAACTAAGCTCTTTAGCTACAGGGGTTTTAAGTTCAAGTGAAAATCTGCAGTGTAGAGATTAGTACAGATGCTCACTTGGTAAGATTGCTTGTTTGGTAGACATCAGGACCTGTGCTCAAAACCCAACAACTACAAAAGGTTTCCAGGCACATGAGTAAAAATTGGTAACCTGTTGACCAGTTAATATAGCTTAAACTGTGAGCTTCTCGTATGGTGAGAGACCCTCTTTTATAGGACTAGAGTTACAAAGGACAACTTGTGTCTTCCTTTGCTGTCGTAATGGATGCACACCATGGACATGCATATAACCCTACAAACACACAGACACACAGACACACAGACACACAGACACACACACACACACACACACACACACACACACACACACACACACACACACACACACATGCGTGCCTGCATGCCACATTCATCTGAGTGTGAGACAGTCCCAAGTCATGACTTCAGACTTTTTCTTGTGGTCTGAGAACCCTCCTTAAAGACAGGATGCTTTGTCCTCAGAAAAGCACCTTTAAATGTGTTATTTCTGGCACAGTTCAGTTAAAAATCAGGTTATTAGGTTTAACTTTGTCGATGTCTACAGATATCAATGCTATTAGTGTAGCTTCCCCTGTATTTGTACTTTTACAGGCTTTGTCTCATTGTGTCCTATAGCAGTCTATTTAAAAATGAGAACATTGCAGCTATGAAGGTTTGTTTTATTCAGGTCAACAACAGCAGAAAAACTGGGTTTAACAAGCCGGAATCCTGGCTCTCTCTCCGTGTACCATTTTTTTTCTTCTCCTCTGGTGTGTATATAGATTTTTTTCTTCTACTCTGGTGTGTATAAGGATCTTTTTCTCTTGTTGGTTGCTGTGTTGCCTTATGCTAGTGATTCATGACATGGAACTGAAGAAGCGCGTGACTCACCGCTTTATCGGGCCAACCGATGAATCGGTGCTGTTAAAGCATTCGGGCAGGGCAGAGGGCACGTTAAGTCCTCTACTTGTTAGAACAACCAGACATTATTCCAGTACCCAGATTGGAACTCTTTCTTTTGTGTCCATTTTTACAAACGAGGAAGCTCAGAATGGTTAAGATACAGATTACAAAGTGGGAAGTGGCGGAAGAAGCTAGGACCCTGCTTTTAAAAGAAGATCCTATTCTCAGAGCCCAAGACAGAGTCACAGTGGGTCATCACCCTCAAACCTTTCTTGGGCCTTCTACCCTTAGCCTCCTATCAAGGCAGAGCCTACCAAATACAGCTGCGTTTTTGGTCAGTCTCTGAGGAGCGCTCTTCCGGCTCCAGGTCGCGGGGCTGAGGAATAACCCACTTCTCTAAAGCCTCTTCCTTCACTGATTTTCTGTTTCACTTCCTTTCTGTCTTCACTCATTCCTCAGCACAATCCATACTTATTTTATTCCATGTGTAAGACATGCAAGAGCTGTGAGAAATAAAACAACAGCATAAAGCTTAGATGCTAGGAGCAGACGGAAAGAGAGATAGAGATTGCTGAGTCCAAGGTTAGAGTGCACGAGACAGTCTGTTTAGAGTGCATTGGAATTTTAGAGGTAGTGCATGAACAGGAAAGGAGGAAGACAGACATCTGTCAGAGAGTATATGGAGTCTGCATTGGTCTAAGCATGATAGTTCAGCACGTCCTCTCAATGACTTCATCATAAATTTCACTATACAGCAGAACACCCAAACCATCCTAGTATTATGCATTCAACACACCCTGGTGACTCCACCTCAGATACCTAACCTGTACCTGATCACTTCTTACTAATATGCTAACATGACCCATGCTGTCTTCCAGAGCTACATGTGGCAAGCTGCCACATAGTAAACACCTGATTGCCTACAGTCACATTCACACCTGTACAGAATTTTCTCAGCAGCCAAGGTGAAATGAATGTTCTTTATATAAATTCCCTCCTGATAGCCCTCCGGTAGCTCTTAATTGCATATGGATACCTCATCACACCCACCATATTCTGGTCTTAGTAAAATTTTAGGCAAGTTTTAGCATCCATGATTTTTGTTATTTCTCTGTCTTTGTCTGTCTGTCTGTCTTTCTGTCTCTCTGTCTCTCTGTCTCTCTCTCTCCTCTCTCTCTCTCTCTCTCTCTCTCTCTCTCTCTCTCTCTCTCTCTCTATATATATATATATATATATATACACATAGATACACATATACATGTATATATACATATGTATTATGTATACATATGCATATTCTTTAGGTTTGGAGTCAATCAAAATGATTGCTCTTTTGATCTTTGTAATTCAGACTTTGTGCAGTGACCCCTCTGTCAAATTTGTTCCCATCTTACTTTCTTTTTCTTTTTTTTTTCATCACTTGCTTACAGTGCCAACTCCATCAGTATCAATCTGTGTCACTATTGGCCAGTTCCACTCTACCAAATACCAGTGCATCTGTTTACTTAGCATTCATCATCCTTCCTGAGCTCATCCAGTGTTTATATCTTTTTGTTTGTTTAAAAATGAAGCTACCAAAAGATTGTGAAGCTCAGATTGAAGTGAGGGAGCATCAAAGAACATCATAACTAGTCATAACAAAGGATAATTGCTTGTCAGAGTTTTACTGGTACTAATTAGTGAAGTGGTTGACTATATTGAAAATAAGTTGAGATCTCCTGAACCCGAAGAAAGATGGAAGCATCAAGACATAGAAAGAAGCAGAACAGAGAAACTTAGTAGTGAAGTGGCAGCCCCCCATCTCTTTCAGCTAGCTTTACAATGCTTATTTCTGTTGTGCATGTATTCACCTCCAACTTTCAAACATCAAACAAGAAGGCCCTGCTTGTTGTATTCAGAGCCAGTCAAATACCCTCAGTTCAATCTCTATAGGTTGGTAAGTCACCTAGCGTCAGCAGCATTTATCACGAGTTATTGTAGACCATGATGCAATTGCGGCTTATAGCAGTTGATAATTCACATCTTAACTCACCAGAGAAAGAATTCCCTAATGGAGTACCCCATCAGCAAGGCTTTCAGGCCACTGACTCTGAAAACTGTTGCTTTCATCTGTAATTTCACTTGTGCAGTAACAGCTATGATATCTCCCCATGACCATGCACTTTCATGTAATGTGTATGTGTAATCTCATGATTACACCTCAATCTTATGAGCACATATATCTATGGATGTTCAGGAAGATGACTTTTCATTTAGCTATATAATTTTGATACATAGAATATATATTAGTATATGCTTCATAGCTAGATCTATTTGTCCCACAAAGACACTTACAAGCCTGCCTTGTTCCTTTGGCTAAGACTACTGCACACAATTAGCTCATTTTCACTTCAGAACAAGTTCAAATTAAAGTCTTTTTGTAAATAAATCACAAGTTTAAAACTTTATACCTGTGCACAAGGTCAAAGTCACAGATGTCCAACCAAGGTTACTACATAAAGCAGCCTAAGGAAAGCCTGCCAATTTTACACTTGCCAGTCTGCCAACAATAAACTCGGGTTTCAAAGTTTGTCACTGGGCACTGTGCCCTACCCCCTGATTTGTCACAGTCTCACTCGTACAACATTGGAAGCTTGTGTTACTATGGCAATGACTCAGGTCCCTATTGCTTACCCTAGGAATGTGCTCTTGGGCAATGAGTGGTAACTCTTACATTTTTTAAAATCACTTTATGACTTCTGTAAAGAGAAGAGTTTTTAGGTTAGAGGAGAAGAAGCAGAAGAAAAAAGTAGGAGGAATGAATTAGGACAGGTGAGTCAGAATTGAAGACAGACAAAAAAGAGACTGGTTTGGAAAAACATGTAAAGGAGGGAGGGAGGGAGGGAGGGAGGGAGGGAGGGAGGGAGGGAGGGAAAGAGAGAGAGAGAGAGAGAGAGAGAGAGAGAGAGAGAGAGAGAGAGAGAGAGAGAGAGAGTTTGTGTTCAGAAAATGACCTTTTCACTTGCTGTTGTGTCCATTCTGAACCTTGAAGAGTCTTGGGGATGGAGCCCAAAGGCTCTTGTTAACCTAGTAAATGAGAGCACTGGGAACCACTCTGACTATCACCACATCCAGGACCAAGGTAGACAGCCACTCTACCTCCTTTGTGAAAACAGGAACATGTGTATGTGGGGGCAGGGTGAAGTGAATAAACTTTTCTTAGAAGTTCACTTGGGAAACTCTCAGAGAACCCAAGGCAAGACTAGCTAATGCTTTCAAATGTGGATCCATGCCTTGGGAAAGAAGTCAAAGATTAAAAGCTCCAAAGCCACTCATATAATAGTAATAATTTAAGAGACAAGAGTGATTGCAGAATTCATAGAAAAAGATGTACACAGGAAGGAAGCCAAATAAATGTCCTTCTTGGAGCAAAAGGATTGGGTCCAGGCAGAAGTCATGGGGGAGGTCCACAGAAACCTTAGCAAATGTTGTATCATGAGAATCAAGGTAAAGGAGATAATGACCTATTGTGTCAAATATAGAAACGTCAAATTTGTTGTGACCCTGGGGCCAGTTTGTTGTGGACAAGTTAATGCATGAAGATTCCCTATGAGACCATGAGTGCACTTGACTAAAGAGCAGTAGGGAAGAGAAAACAGAATGGTTAAAGGCATTTTCAAATAAAACACAGGACCTTTAGTAGAAGCTTACAGCCATAATACATAATACAGATATCTTAGTAGGTTAATTGCCTTGTATCACCATTGTGATACAATATTTACACGTTTAAAGGAAAAGATAAGAGGAAGTTTATCTTAATTGGTCTGTTGTAGCAGTTTTCAAGTTTTAATTAGTAAAAGGCTAGTTTTCTACATCTCATTTCCCCCACCAATATCCTAGCTCTCTCAGTGTGTTTTCAGCGATAGGGATGAGGTCATGGCCTTAGACACAAATACGGTTAGGAATATTTTACAAACTGTTACCCAATAGTGATGACTGAATATGTTAACCAGTGTGTTTAGTCCCATAATCCATGGGATCAATTATAAACTGTTTATTCTTTTGTATTCGACTCAAGGAAATTCATCAAGGACTAGTGCTGGCTGGTAATATATAATTGAGGTAGCTCTTGTTCTCTTGGCATCAGTGGGCCCCTAGGGAATGTGGATCTGGGAAAGGAGTTATGAGATGTTACACTGAGAGGGAAAATTGTTCAGCATAGGAACTCATCAGCCACAACTGAAACTAATCAGGTTACCCAGAACAAAGCCTCAATTCAGCTACCAAATGAAGGAAGAGCAAGGATAGCCAAAGATGAAGAAATATGCTCTTTGTGGGGAGAAAGTAGGCAAAACATCTTATAACCATAGAAAAGAGAGCACAATTCGTCTAAGATATGGCAACAGCTCAGTGTCCCATAGAAGTATGCGGATAGAACGAAGATCAGTTGTCTCAGAAACATATTCTACCTCGAGATACTGAGCTGTTCCATAGGTAGGAGCAGTTCACAAAGACTCTTTGAAGGCCATCAAGAGCATTGGCTTTTCTTTATTAACATTGAGAGGACTGGGGGACCACTGGAAAGTTGTAAACAGCACATATGCCCTTTAGACAAGTTGGTATGGTTGCTGTATGGAAAATTTGTTTGGGTTAAGGTATGAGGGGTATTGAACTAAAAGCAAAGAGACTAATGAAATGTAGCTTCCAGGAATCCGTGCAGGCAATGAGTTGGAATGCCATTGACTACACGAGGAGAGAAGGATGAACACAGAGATACAGAAGCTACTGAACCAATAGACTCTATAAGCAATTAACTGTGAGGGATAGAACAGAAAGGACTCTACGGTGATGTTTACCTTCCACGTCAAGTTGAAAGAGGTTATTTGTAAAGTAATTGCTGAACAACCAGATGATAAAGCAACGTGTGCAGTTCTACAGTCACAAGGAATTAGGGAAGCACATCACACCAATGCATGTATTAGCAGAACAGCTTCCCCTTGCCAGAGTGCTTAATCCAGCCTGCAGCCTTCAAGGAGTGGTGCAAAGTAGAGTTCAGTAAACTACATGGAATGACACAATAATTTGCTGTTGACCATTTAACATCAAAGTCTTTTTTAATAGGAAGACTATTTCCACCTCCTCCAACTTTCTCAGGATGATGTCTTCCCCAGGTAGGCAAAAAGCAGCTATTCCAGACGTGTGGTTATAAACCATGAGTAAACATATTTGTTCAATGCCCAATACCTCACGGTGACCCCTCGGACCTAAACTGCCATCCTGTACATGTTGGATGTTGCATCCAAACTGTCAGATTATCTGCTAGCTTCCACATAATTTATTCTGTGGAGACAAAAATCGGGACAAATCCTTTTAAATGTAGTCAGATCATGAGGTGAATCTGCTGTAAGTTTACCAACAAAAAACATTTTGTTTTGCTTTATTTGGACTTTTTTTCCTTTTTGACTTATTGATATTTGGCTTGATTTTTTTTCCAATTTGTATTTTTATGGAGTATTTTTCTACTTTTTTGTTTTCATTTTTGTTTCTTGGGGTTTGGGGGTTTCTTTTTTTGAAGGAGAGTGACAGATAAAGAGAGAGTACATACAGCTGGTTGGATAGGGAGGTGAGGAGGACCAGGGACGAGTGGAAAAAGGGAGAAACATGATCAACATACGTTGTATTCAAACAATTAATAAAAAAGAAAACAGCAACAACAAAAATAAAGCATCACTTACAATGGACTATGAGTGACAACTCTCTGCATCCATCTCTTATTCCTCTGTACTTTCCTTACCCTGGCCACACAGATTTCTTCACTGTGCCTTGATTATAGTAGACATGCTTCTATTTCAGGGCCTTCATCCTTAAAGATATGTTTACCTTAAACTTGGTAAGTCAGAAGATATTTCAGTCAAAATTACAGTCTTGTATTTCCAGTTCCAGCACAGCTCGTGAAATCTCTTTCCTACTTCTTACCCCTACCACAATGATACAGGCAATGCATTGCCTTTGCTGCTTGTCTTTTTCACACTTGACTCTAAACACCATTAGGCAGAATTGTTGTCAGCTTCATTCATGGTCCCCAACACTGAGGACAAACCTGACATTAAGTCCTTGCTTTTTCCTCTCCCTTTTTTGTTTTTATGAGATGATGACAACTGGTAAAATATTTACACAAGCTAATAAATATTCACCCTAATAATTACACATCATTCTGCCTCTAATTAGTACAAATAGAGGTAATAAGTACATCACTCTTAACTATTCAATGTTGAAATGTGAATAAAGAAAATAACTCCAAATTTTATCTAGGGAGAAAACACACAATTGAATTTTGTGAGAAGCTGCTTATGGAGAAACTAAAATATATTCAAAGTAACTTTAGGTTTTGGAATACTAACAAAACATCATGAATCTGCCCTGCCCAGAGGGTGGCTGCTGAAGTACAGAACCCCGGATATTTCTGAGTGCTGAGAGTTGCCCAGGAGATTGCATGTTGGAGCTGGGTGGAGCCCAATTGTTTTGCCTAATTGAGGTGATGAGAAAGATGGGACTTTTAAGTGTTTTAAGCTGTTTGCTGAATCCTTGCCCCTTAGGGGTTGTGGGAGAAAAGGGAATGAAGCAATGATGTAAGAGCTAATGAATGCATAGTCCTTAAGAAATGATGATGAGAATTTATTCAATGCCTTCTTTGTTCAAGATGAGACGGTGGCAAAGCACCTATATATGCACCCCATTATCTGTCAGGATTGCTGTTTGCATTGTGTATTACCTGCACTTAGCAGTAATAAGGAAACTGAGAGGTTTAAAAATGCCTTCTCTTTTTTCCAAAGAACTTATTAGAGCTGGGATCTAATTGAATCTGAAGTCTGGGACAGTGACTCTTCATGTCTTGCTCACCTATTGGTTTTTTCACCTTTTGTTCCTCTGGGCACCAAGTGAAAGACTGTTCTCCTCACAAATAATTTTACCAATGGTAATTTCACCTCCTAGTTTCTTAAAATACTTTCTAGCAGTTTGTGTGAATGGAAGATTTGGGAGCAGGAGCATGGAACCCTCACTGCACATTTAACAAGAGAAGTTAGGAATAGAATATGTTTCCTTCTTCTCAGAGGAGATAAATAGAGGGCATTGTTGATTTCTTTGACTCATTTTGTGCTTCATCTTTGCAGAAGGCATGGGGCTATGTTTTCTCTCTCCTTGGAAGTACAAAGGCAGCACAATTTTCCTCTCCACAAAGTAAATGATGATTCCCACAGCCAATTTCTCATCTTAGACACTACAGCTTTCACACAGCGTTCTATAAGCTCTAAGTATGACTGAAAACACATCAGCTAAAGCAAACTGCAATTTTTATCAAATAGATCTGAGATTATGGTTTTTCAGGAATTTGTATTCTTTCTCTAAGCATATGATGGTGAAAGCCGGAAAGGTAAAAGGCGTACATGTATTGATGCTTCCAGTGCTCTCCAATACAAAATGCAATGGGAATTAGGCAAGACACACAGTTTCCACATTCACACACTTTCAATCTCTACAGGTGACATGTCTAAGAAAGCCGAAAACATATCCTAAGCAGTTAAGAATGCATTTAACTGCAACAGCACAATTCAAATTACAATAGTGACATATGACACATGTTCACAGTGCAAATCCCTGGCCATTCCAGACCCACAGAATCAAACTCTTGAGGATCAGCACAGAAATTTGTGCTTCAGTAATGTTATGGGTGATTGGGATTTAAGCCAACGTTAGAGCAGTTTAGATGAAAGGGATCACACTTAGTTCCAGAGGCATAGGTTCAAATATTTGGAGCATCAGGTGGTAGGGACTTATTTTGGAATGAGGCATTTGATATCTCTGTCTTTTATTTTTGTTGTCTGTAAAATAAATCAGTAAATCAAACTTTTATCAGCTTTTTTTTTTCAAGTCAGCCCAAGACCATAACATTGGTTCTCTATTACTAACAGTGGTTTAAAAGCCACCTTTCTGTGGAACACTCAGCAATTATTCTTGTCTATTCTTCGCTTTCCTAATTAGTATAATAACAGCTGAATGTCACCACTGTTCATACACACTGTCCTAAGTTTGACATATATTTGATTTGATGTCCCATAATAGCAATTGTGCTGACTTTTACTACTGAAGAAACATTGCTATATAATTTTGCTAATGTCACAAAGGAAGTTAATGACAGTGATAGGATGTGAGGTTGGAATGGATTATAAAGTCCATGCCATTCCCTTCCTTTCTTCTGTCTATTTCCAGAGCTGGTAGCTTTTGTCAAGAAAAAGAAAACAGAAAATAATTATGCGGTCCACAAGGTGGGGCTAGGAAGTTCTCGTTTCTAAGGGCCCTGTTTGCTTTAAGTATATAAAGCAATTACTTTGAATACATTTAACACATGTATTGATTTCATATAAAAGCCACTTTGCCTGGGCATGATCAATAAACAAAAAGGCTTGTAGTTGTACTACACTGCTGGTTTATTGACAACTCTGAAACGTGTTGTTTCTGGAGAAAGGACACAGAAGATAGAAACAGGAGAGAATTGGGAGAATATTTACTTTAAGAGCCTACTATAGGCAAACAGGAGCTTAAAACTACAATAGTAGAGTGATTTTTTTTTGGGACATATGGTTTTTCCAAAATTGGTTTTAGAAAAGTGAGCCCAAGGTATGTTATTTCCCATCTAAGTTAGTGTTGTTGTTGTTGCTGTCTTACTAAATAAAATACAGCAGCTTCTTTTCACAAGCAGATATAGCTAGGACCATATACATGCATCCTCAAGGGACATTCGGTGTTGCAGAGTCTTAAATGATTAGCAAGAATTATTCCATTTAATGAGGTTAGGGCTAGAATTCTGGGTAGAGATGATGACTAATGAAAGATATGGGACTTTAGAGCTACATGGTATGTTTGGGGGAATAGTTAGAAGCTCTAGAGCATTGGAAATGAACAAGTTCAAAATGGTGAACAGTTACAAATGAGGCTGCTGAGATACCTTGAGGCCAATCATATCAACCAGATATGTCACTCAATGACATTTGAAACACACCAAAAGTTGTTAAAGAATTCATGAAGGGCAGTGACATGATCAGATTTGTGTCTTCATTCCTCCTGGCTACTGGGTGAACTTAAAAACTGGGGGAAATAAGAGAGGTATATCATTACCAGACTAAGGACATGACATAATTTAGAATTGTAACATTCTGGGCAGCAGAAGCAAAAGCCTGTGCAGTCAACTGAACTAGCAATGGAGTAACGAGGGGAAGTTTAAGAGATAATTTAGCAGTATAAAATAATTGTGACTTGTCGCTTGATTAAATAATAAAGATTATAAAGATGAATCCAAAGTTTGTTGCTTGGTTAATTGATGGATGAGATAGGAAAGAAAAAGAATGAATTTGTCTGTATAGAATTAGGGAACCTAGCATAACGTTTACTTTATCATAACTGTTGGGATGTCTAAATAGTCTACAATGTCACTGTGTTCAAGCCACAAGAGTGTGCAGGATGGCTCAAGGCAGGAGTGTAGCTGACCAAGAGTAGTGTATTGAAGAATTACCAAATGGATAACCATTAGTAAAAATGAGACAGAACTGAGAAGTTCTTGCCTGTGGCAAGAAATTAAAAAAGAAGAGAAAACTCCTCATGTTTACTGAAAACTGGTTGGAAAACAAACTCCAAATCAAAAGTCAACTTCAGGCTTCCAAAATTGATGGAAGAAGGTCATTGGCTAATAAAGAAACTGCCTTGGCCCATTTGATAGGCCAGCCTTTAGGTGGGTGGAGTAAACAGAACAGAATGCTGGGAGGAAGAGGAAGTGACCTCATATGCCTTAGCTCTGCTCTCTGGGGCAGATGCGATCAAGCTCCAACCCAGGATGGATGTAGGCTAGAATCTTCCTGGTAAGCGCACCTTGGTGCTACACACATTAATAGAAATGGGCCAGGCAGTGTTTAAATGAATACAGTTTGTGTATTGTTATTTAGGTGCATAAGCTAGCCAGGTGGCCAGGAGCCGGGTGGCATGAACGCAGCCCACAGCTCCTTCAACACAAAATGAGTGTTGTTGATCCAAAAGAACAATGAGATGAATTTCAGTTGCATGAGATACTAGATGTCAAATTTAAAATGGGCATTTTTTTGTATTAGTACCAAAGAGTTCCACAGTACCCCAGAATGGAGTATGCCAAAGGTTTATTTGTTTGGGGATAAACTCAGAGTAAGGGTAGTGCCCTTAATGCTGTTTTCTGCATGTGCTAGGAACTGGAACTCGAATCCAACAGAAATGAGCCACCTACACTTTTTGACTGTACTTATAGCACATGGGACCACACCCAAAGTGGACCAGTATCTTAAAACCTATTGTCTGAAGGAGTTCCCACAACACCCTTCCCTTTTGTCTAAATAAGAGAGTTCTAAGCTTAATACAAAACTATATACAATAAGAACAAATACTAAGTATTGTCCAGAGAAAAGGCAAAACATACATAAACATTATAATTACAATCAGCATGAGCAACATCAAACAAGAAACATATGCTAAATGTATTAATAGTTACCCTATCCTAAGGAGTCTAAATCTTATATTTAAAATGGGTTGGCTGAGTCATGAAAGAAAGTAATTATGACTATGTAGTTGTAAACCCCACCAAAGACCTGAAAAGGGAAATAATATTACCAAAGTAAACAAGAAGTGCATTTAAGCAACAAGAAGTGACAGAGATAAATGACTACTTATCTGGGAGCCACACCTAAGTCTACACTTTAGCCTTGGAGCATCAGGCCCTCTCTCGCTGACAGTGCAGTGATGTTGGAATAGGTGAGCTTAGAAAAGCAGCCTGTTTGGGATTACAGAGAACCAGAACCTGGGCAATCACTCAAAATCTCACTTGTAATGTTGGGGCAACCAACTTTAGCTAAGGCCTAGAATAACAGACAGACCATTTTTAGAGGCATGAAAATTTAAAAAACTTCCTTGGCGAGGTTTGGCATTCAATTTTGCTTGTATTCTGCCTGTCCAGTTTTCCCAAAGACCAGTTTTGCCAAGAAGAAAACAAGCTCTAAGTGGAGTGTCTTCAGTGCCCAAAATTCTCTCAGGAATAAATCAGTGTTTCCAGAAGCAATTGTATCTCATGTAAACAGAGTTATTTAAATGCCATAGTCTACAGTTTTTTGAAGTGTTTGAAGACCACCTATTTATGCAGAATATAATCTCTATGCTTCTAAAGGACATGACTAGTCTAACTATAAGTTTCACAAACATGGATAACTATTGATCTATAATTTTTAATAGCTATATAGCTTAAAACGAAGGCTTCATATTAAAAATTAAACAATCTTTCAACAAAGGTAGAACAAATTAGGACAATGACCTCAAAATGCAAACAATATACGTATCTTGATCAGAGGTGGGAATGTATAGTGAAATATGATAAATACATACTAAAATTCCATCAATAGACAAAATATATTAAGCAGAGGTAGAAACATTCATGCATACAATATGAAAAATAACTTTGCATAGGTGCATAAATAGTGTAAGAAGAAGAAATAAAAGTATATTCAGTATCAGAAATACAATTTGAATTTGTATCAATATACAAGAATCTATAGCAAGGTAAATTGTTTTATAAATAATAACTCACAAGTAATACACTAATCTACCTATTATCCCATCCCATCCATTCCCATTTATTTTCAAAAGAGATTCCTTAGCCTACTTCATTTCTACCCCCAACACTATATCACTTATAACCAATCCCTAACAGATGCCCCTAAGTCTGAGGACAGACTTTGTTGAAAGAGGGGATGTCATTTTCTAGAATTCCAGCTGTCATGGGGATGATGTTATTTCTATGGGATATTGTAAAAACTAAAATGATGGTTAAGAGACACTATGTATCTGCTACAGAACAAAGACACTAGAACTTTACTGGCAGGCCATGGTCTTGTGGTGGTAAATAGATAAATAAAAATGGGTTAATTTAAAATGTAAGAGCCAGCTAAGAATGTGCCTAAGCCATTGGCCAAATCGTGGTTTTTTTGTTTTGTTTTGTTTTGTTTTGTTTTTTGAGACAGGGTTTCTCTGTGGTTTTGGAGCCTGTCCTGGAACTAGCTCTTATAGACCAGGCTGGCCTCGAACTCACAGAGATCCGCCTGCCTCTGCCTCCCGAGTGCTGGGATTAAAGGCGTGCGCCACCACCGCCCGGCTTAAATCGTGTTTTTATTAATATAGTATCTGTGGTATTACTTGGGCCTGAGTGGCCAGGAAAAAATAGTCTCTGTTTACAATTTTTCTATTTCAATGGGATTCTAAAATGTTAAGTGGTAGTCTTTGTAGAAGGGACTGGCTTCAGCATAAATGTGACCACGATGAAGAGGAATCAGGAGAAAAACACATAGAGGGAGCTGAAACAACTCTGGAAATAGTGGGGTCATCCAGATGTTACTTGGTTCTGGTGTATCTTATTATTAATTATTATTACTGATTAATTATTATTAATTAACATCTTTTATTAAAATATCTAAATAAGAAATGTATAGAACTTTCCATGTAAAGTATAGTTCTATTATGGGAATTAATCATATACTACAGTGCCTTGTAAAACACCAGTGGTTCTGTGATTCTGTTAACTGCAGATCAGATGTCTAAAGAGATTTGATTTTGTTCACCTGATACCAATCTGGCCACATGGAGTGGTTCAGTTTATGGCCACTGCAAGTCTTAAGTTCTCAGTCGTTTGATAGGGAAGTTGTATTTTCCTCAAATATCCAGGACAATATGGTCATTGATGATATATGTATGATTCAGATAAAGCTAATGTGTTCCTTGGATCATCTACTTTCCTAATACTGAAGTGGGTTTTTTTGTAATATTTATTTATTTATTATATATACAATATTCTGTCTGTATGCCTGAAGGCCAGAAGAGGGTGCCAGACCTCTTTACAGATGGTTGTGAGCCACCATGTGGTTGCTGGGAATTGAACTCAGGACCTTTGGAAGAGCAGGCAATGCTCTTAACCACTGAGCCATCTCTCCAGCCCAGAAGTGTTTTTTTTTAATAAATACCGAGATGCCTAGTCACAGCACACTTGAATTGTTTCAATTCTGCGTACTTGACAAATGGTTTTTAATGTATCAGTATTTTCATGAACATATCGTATCTTTAGTTTCCTATCTATATCATCTTTCAATATATACCTTACCTGAAAGATCAGACCAAATGACCTCTCAAATTATGCTCAGGAGATGAATGAATTTGATGATAAATTTCTCAACAAATATTGCTTACCAACTTACTCTCAAAAAGAATTGATCCATTTTGAGGAATCTGGAATCTGTATTTTTTGCATGATTGATGTGGGAATGAAGAACGGGTCCTCTAATAGGTGACTTGGATACCCTCTTATTTAATCTCAGCAGCTTCTTCAGAATACTTTGTATTTCTTCTGACACTTTAATTTTTCTGAAATTTGCCTGCAGCATTCAATGGTCTAAATTTTGATCTACATTTAATATCTACATAGTGTACATTCTCAATGAAACATAACAGCTGGATATAATTTAGCTTGGAATGCCCCCACAGCAAAATCTTCTTTCTATTTGGAGGCTAATGTCCCTGTAAATACGCCATGTGATTTTCCTGGTAGGGCAAGCAATGGTTTCTTGACACATATGGTATGTGTTCCATTTTTTAAGACCTTGGCTTTCAGATCAATGTGGAAGTGTGCAGTATTAGAATGAATAGTGGATTTCTAATTAATATAAATAAGAATAAAAATTCTGTCTTTAAAAAAGTATTCTTAAGAGTTGTTTTGATTTGCATTTCTCTGATGACTAAGGATGTTGAACAATTCCTTAAGTGTCTTTCAGCCATTTTAGATTCCTCTGTTGAGAGTTCTCTGTTTAGGTCTGTACTTTATTTTTTTAATTGGATTATTTGGTCTTTTGATGACCAATTTCTTGGGTTCTTTGTACATTTTGGAAATCAACAACTTTCTGATGTAGGGTTAGTGAAGATCTTTTCTCATTCTGTAGGCTGTAGTTTTTTCTTGTTGACCATGCCATTTGCTTTTCAGCTTACACCTATAAGAATGGCTGAGTTCAAAAACACTGATGCAACTTATTCTGGAAAGGTTGTTAGGTAACGGGAATACTCCTGCATTGCTGGTGGGAAAGCAAGCTGGTACAGCACCTTTGGATGTCAGTGTGTGTGGCGATTTCTCAGAAAATTAGGAAATAACCTTCCTCAAGACCCAGTAATATCACTTTTGGGTATATATCCAAAGGATGCTCAATCGTGCCACAAGGACATGTATTCAACTATGTTCATAACAGCTTTGCTTGTCATAGCTAGAACCTGGAAACAACCTAAATGCCCCTCGACCATAGAATGGATAAGGAAAATGTGGTACATTTACACAATGTAGTACTGCACAGCAGAAAAAAAAATAACAACATCTTGAATTTTGCAGGCAAATGGATGGAGCTAGAAAACATTTTGAGTGAAGTAACCCAGACTCAGAAAGACAATTATCACATGTACTCACTCGTAAGTATTTTTTAATCATAAAGCAAAGAAAAGCAGCCTACAAATCGCAATCCCAGAGAACTTAGACAACAAGGAAGACACTAAGGGAGACGTACATACTAATCTACATGGGATGTGGAAAAAGACAAGATCTCCCGAGTAAATTGGGAGCATGGGGAACTTGGGGAAGGGTTGAAGGGGAGGGAAGAGGCAGGGAGGGGAGCTGAGAAAAATGTAGAGCTTAATAAAAATCATTTTTTAAAAAAAAAGAAAAGAAAGAAAACAGTTGTGCCAATGGAGGTCCTGATTCCCTACAGCCCTGGGGACTATAACCAAGAAACCAACTGTGAGTCATCCCTGACTGGCTATTCCAAATGACACCTGAAACCAGCTTGTTTGTTCTATAAATCTTAGTGAAGCAGAGATGTTCTCCAGGTCACCAGGATTTTGCCAGTGACCAGTTAGTTTAATTGGAGTTCATCTGGTTTTGTTTCTAATGAGTATCCCACTTCATAGACAGCTCCTAATCCGAAATAAAAGGTCTCCCCTGTCTAGGATGATTAAAAATCTGTTTAAGCATATTGTGACTGCGGAAATGCTCCCATCAGGCAATACTGTCCAGAAGTGATGCCTGGAGGCAGAAGTGTTATAGAGAGAAAGTATTGATCACTCTGGCTTCAAAGAAAACTTATACCCAGGTAACTGATGTGTGATTTTAACTAGGAATTAACCTTAGAAACCTGTTTTCTAGAATTGCCTTTCCTTGCTCCATTTGTGACCTCATACTTTTTAAATGTGGGAAATTGAAAAATTATTTGGGGAGTCTATTATCACTTAACGGGTCTGTGCTATAAAATGTCTTGGTTTACAGTCAAAAATTTATTTACAAAATTAATAGTACTATGGATTAAAATAATATAAATAGATCTTTAGATATAGGAATTTTCCTTTTTGAAAACTACAGGGTGATAACTCACTGAATACTTCATGCAAGAACATTAAATGATTTATCATTTCTGTAGCATTTTGGACTCAGACACCCATATCCCTTTCATCTTTTGCCACAAATTAGCACATCGGGATTTCTGCTGGCTGCCTTGTACATTTTTCAAAGTATCTACTTTATTGTAAGCACGCACGCACACACACACACACACACACACAGATAGACATGGAAACAGACACAGAGCAGCTCCTTTCAGAAGTGATGAAGGAGGAAATATAGCCTGGATCATAATAAACCAAGGTAGGGAATAGAATTCATTCATTGATCTTCTTTGCACAGTTGAAAATCTGAACTCCAATCAAACATGTGGAGTGTTGTAGAAAACACAAACAGTTACTTTTAAACACATCATGATCATAAACATAAGATATGGCCTTTACATACATATTATCCACAATATATACTTAACATTTGGCTCAGCTAGTGGCGCATGTTAGATAATAACCATTTGTTAAGTTCTGAGATAATGTTGAACCATCCCAAAGGCTAGTTCAACAAACTCTACTCTGACCCTTGACAATGCATGAAAACTGCTGTAAGATAGAATGATCCTGATTTTATTTGTTCTTGGAGAATTCTTTACTTTTCTATGTCAAATATTGCTCATCTACTTCTTTTCTGGACATGTAGAGTATCACAATCATATTCCTTCTCTTTTTGCAAATTTGCATGATGCTTTTATCTGTAGTACAGTTCAGTTTCTTTCCTACATACCTTCTCTAATGTATTATACTTCAGTACCGTCAATAAAAGGTATCACTGTTTTTGTCTGTTTCCCTCCTAGGATGGAAGTACATCTTTATGAAGAGTTCTTAAAACTGTAGACAAAGTCACTGAGCTATATATTTTCAGAACCCTACAGTGTATTCTAACTCTTGCCTGTTTGAAAACTGCTTTGCCTCAGTGTGTTCTTACAGAAATACTAAGGGCTACTTTTCAAACAAAATAATGAGCTTTGATGTTCAAAGACAGACATGATTCTCTGGATCATGCTCAGCTTCCTAAAAAGTAACAGTCATATTCCGACTTAGACTTTGTTCAAGAAGAGCAGTTATAGTCACTCCCCTACTGCTTCTTATACATATCTGTGTCAATTATGAAGAATTCAGGTCTTGAAAAAATTAAGGGACACAGAGGTCACTATTACTACAACAAAAAGACAGCAACAAACATTTTCAGTGATTTACTATTACAGAAGCATGTCTACACTTCCCTGGTCTTTACGAGAAGTCCACAGGTGTGGCTATAAATTGATGTTCCTGGTATAAAATTCTTTAATGCAAGAGAAATTACACTTGTAAGTAAAAGAGTGAATTTTGCATCAGTCCCTGGAGGAGCTGCACACTTAATCTAATGAGCCCACTGAAGTGCATAGCATCCTGTGAAATTCCTGATGGCAAGTGCCTACTGAATTCATGGTGTGTTCTTCTGGAAGTTCACTGCCAGGAAAATCCCTGACCTTTATGTGATAGATTTGATTTGGGGAAATAGGAAAAATTGCATTTGAAAAAAAGTTTTGCCATCAAGTTAAGTGATTCCACAAGAGGATTTCACTTCTGGAGCAAACCTGGGAAAGATCCCAGGCTAACAATGCTGCCTTGGTTTCCAAGCTTGCAGAACATGTCCTGAGATCATTCACAATGGACACTAGGTGGGCAAATGTCCAAACTGATTTCAGCACAGAGCACACTCTATGCACATTAGAATAAAAAATGTGAAACACAGCATTTATGTTAAAAACTTTAATGATTCTTATTTCATAACCAAAGCTAGTCTCTGGACACAATTTCTTTCTTTTCTTTTATTTTAGTTTTTCACAGTTACATTTTTTTAACTTCCTTCCTATAAGTACCATTCACTTTATGCATCTTTTAGCTTATCTGTTTTTATTCTTCTTAGATTTCAGGTTATGGTTTCTTGTCATCTATAATAATATTTTGGTTGTGTATATGAATGCATTCTCTTCTGCTTCTTCTTTCTCATAGAGATTGTAGAAAATAATCTAATGTTCACAACATCAACATTCCCATGTCCTTCTTTTTCTTTAGCTTATATTTTATTCCTTTTCCTTGCAATAGTCTATAGTGTTTGAAAAACACTGTGACTGAATAAACAAATTATACTAAATTATGCAAAGTTAATAAACTAGAAGATAAATACTGACTCAATCTTAATAGACACATAGAATTTTATTTAAAAACAATAAGAATTTTAGATTGATATTACTTCCATCAGTTCAAGATTCATGAAACAAGTTTTAAAATGACTTTGGATATATCATCATTTTCATAAACCTTGGCTTAATATTTATCTAATTTATGTTTAAAACTATCTCTTGAAGAAGTGTATAATAACAATAAATGCAGAGTAAAGGAATAATTGGGCAAAAAGATGAATAATAACTTTGATTATAATTAGGCATAGCTAAGGGAACAAGAATAAAATGCAGTCACTTCAATAAATGAAAATAATTGGCTTCTTTGCTTTCTTGTGAAGCCCTAACCCAGCATTGCTATTCTTCCTCATTAACTTCAGAAAGGCTGCTTCTACCATGTGTATGCCCTGGTTACATTACAAGAGATGTGTTTGCTCTCCTTGGGATACCTCAAGACTTCATTCAATTCTTATTCCTGAAAGGTCTGATCCATCTTAATTGTAACCATCCTGTCCTCAAGTTGCCATTGTTCTGAAAGTTTTTTAAGTACTTAGGCTACTCAGAGCACATGAGTGTTTCTATCAGCACTTTTCCATATTCTCATAGATGGCATTATTTTGAGCCAACTTTGGGGAGATAACACTTCTCATCACAACAGCTTGGCATATTTGCATTGCACCTGCTTCTGAATTATAAATAATCATTTATAATTCAGATTTATAGAAAATATTCTCAGTCTCCAAATCTATAGGCACACATGTCTCTGCTGAATGCTTGTATTTCTTGGTTAGGTATAAAAACACATTTATAATGCTAAGTTTATTTTCATTCTGTCTCCAAACCCACAGCCTAATGAGGACCTTAAAGAAGAATCAGTAGTCACATTAAAATCTTCTTTCCAAAGTGTTTTTGAGAAAGCCCTTCATTTCAGTCTATCTCTAGATTCAACAGATGTCTGTTTGGATGTGTTAATACTTTTGCTTATTACATTGAAAATCTAATAGCAGCATTTTGCCTCTATAGTATAATTGAAAAAACACTGGATGAATTGTCTCCTACATCGTTTATTATGATAGAAGCCCAAATTGGCCTCAAAATGGTTTTCAGAAAGAAAGATGAGCAGTATAATATAAACACAGTAAGCTATTATTCAATTTTAAAAAATGGGTGGTATTCTCAAAATTACTATAAAAGGATGAACATTTAAATCATTGTGCTAATTGAATTAGCTTTGAAACTAAAACCAAGTATATTAGATAGGCTTTCTTAAATATCTTAGATGCTTAGAATAAAAACTCACCAAGACAGAGAGAATAGTATTATATCAAGGGATATAAGTAGCAGAAATGAGCTTTAGTTTGAGTTATTTTAATGATGGCTACTCAATAGTGTCACTGTCTATATTTAATGTCACTGAATTATATATCCAAAAGGCTAAAGTAACTCAATTTATGTCTTATATACTTTCCCAACTAAAAGTAATTCAAATTAGATAGCATTTGGTCTCCATGAGCTTGTCACTCAAAACCCTTGCATTTACTCCAGACATCCATCTATAATATTCTGACACCTTACTGCCTCTTCAGACCCACTCCTGAGCCCTTTGCAACTGGATAAAACTTCTCTTCAGTGTTTGTAGCTCTCCAGCCACACCCTACATCATCCATATTATAATCATCTTATTTGACTGTCTCAGAAACAAAAGCTGAGTCTCAAAATTCCTGCAGTGTTTGAATGTGGCATCTGATGATGTGGGATTCCCTTCTGTATGCTGTGAATATCATTGGTTAATAAAGGAACTGCTTTGGGCCTATAACAAGCTATAGGGAAACAGAGCTAAGTGGGGAAAACTAAACTGAATGCTGGGAGAAAGAATGGCAGAGTCATCCATTTGCATGCAAAATTCAAGAAGTCCTTGTTTTTTACTGCTGAGTAGTACTCTAATATATATATATATATATATTCCATACTTTCTTCATCCATTCTTCCATTGAAGGGTATCTAGGTTGTTTCCAGGCCTGCTGGCCTGGGTCTGAAAAAGCCTGGGATAAAACCGGACTTGTTGAACATAGCGGACAATGAGGACTACTGAGAACTCAAGAACAATGGCAATGGGTTTTTGATCCTATTGCACATACTGGCTTTGTGGGAGCCTAGGCAGTTTGGATGCTCACCTTACTAGACCTGGATGGAGGTGGGTGGTCCTTGGACTTCCCACAGGGCAGGGAACCCTGATTGCTTTTTGGGCTGACAAGGGAGGGAGACTTGGTTGGGGGAGGGGGAGGGAAATGGGAGGCGGAGGCGGAAAAGAGACAGAAATCTTTAATCAATAAATAAAAATAAATAAATAAATAAATAAACAAAGAAAGAAAGAAAGAAAGAAAGAAAGAAAGAAAGAAAGAAAGAAAGAAAGGCAGAGTCAGAGAGAAGCCATGTAGCTTTCCTGGAACCGGACAGAACTTTACCCAATAAGCTACAGCCACATGGAGATAATATTAACAGATTAATAGAAATGGGTTAAATTAAGATATAAGAGTTAGCAAATAAGAAGTTAGAGTTAATGGGCCAAGCAGTGATTTAATTAATACAGTTTCTGTGTGATTATTTTGGGTCTTGGCAGCTGGAAACAAGTAAGCGGCCCCCTCCTCTAACAATCTGACATGCCATAGGCTTTCAAAAATTAGTTAAGAAATGAGCTCATTAGAATCGAACATTTTTAAAATATAAAAGTTCAGAAAGAATATTAAAATTCACTTACATTTACAAGGAAAATGCTGTCTTGACAGGGTAGCTATTATGGTTGACCTTGTAGAGGTCAAATTTCCATTTCAGTTCAAAAACAGCTTTTTTTTCTCTTTTGATATTGATTTTTTTTCATTTAATAAAGTCATAGGACAGTTAGATCAGAATGACACCATTCATCATACTGGTGTTCTCTAAGCTCCAGTCAGTTTTAAAAGTTTTCATTGCATTTGCTTTGCTATAGGCCAGTTCCTAAACTTTCTAACTCCAAATAAGATCATTACTAGCATAGGAAGTATTATCAGCTGGATCACAGTTTTGATACCTCACTTATAGGTTATTTTAGTACATTCTAAATAACTTAAATTGAGGCTTTATTAGATGGTTCAGTGAGTAAAGTGTTTATAGCACAAGGTTGCAGACCTGGGTAATTTCAGATTATCCAGAATCTACATGAAAGCTGGGTGAGGCAGTGCATACATCAGCCTTGGGGATGAAGTGGGGGTGGGAGACAAAGACAGCTCAATCCCAGGTAAATTGGTGAGCTGCAGATTCAGTGAGTAAAATTGTTTACAATATTTGAAGCAATATGTCAGAACAAGAACACTTGATGGAGGATTACTGCTGGCTTCCAGATGTTTATGGACATGTACCTATATAAACATATGTGTACATAATGTTAAATAAAAAACCCTAAATATATATATATATATATATATATATTAATAATATGCATAATACTTAACATCCTTTCAGAGATTACTCTCAATTGTATCATTGACTTTTTGCATATACAAGCCTGACTCTTTTGCAAGCTTGCAGAAGAAAGGGGTAGTATTCCTCTTCTGTCACTTATTTCCTTTTATATTACATTGTTTCTTACTGGTTCTAGGCCCTCAACACACTCACATATGTGTAATCATTTTATGACTGTATGTACTACCTTCTCCTGTAGAGGTCTATACAGTTCACCCCTGGAAATTCAGACTACTTCATATTGTTGTGTCATGAGAGGATGAGTTGCCTATGAGTACTCACTGGCCTGTATCTCTGCACAAACATGTAGCTGAGCAATTCATGCTTGCTTTATTCATGCAGTTTTTGAATTGTGGCCAAGTCCCCTACAAATTTTCTGAAGAATGACCCAGTCTGTAGGGGACAAAGAATAGGCTTATCTGCACAGAACATGGGACTCATCTCCAAGCTGGCTAGTTTCCTAAGCTCCCAAGAGGGCTGCCATTATACAGCATGGTGGTTGAGATCATATCCTCCAGCTTATTTTTCATCTTTCACTTGGGATCAGACTTGCTTCCTAATTTGACTCTTACAGACTTACCTACAATTCTCTCTGACACCTATTTCCTCTGAAAAATTCTTGGACAATTTATGTAGCACTGTGACTTCCTTCTTGCAAGACCTCAACTAACAGGTGGTATAATGAGATTTTCCCAAATTACTCTAAATATTAGCACTCTAGCAAACTGAGTTTGTTTATGGAAGTTTGAGATATAGCTAACTCTGATTCCAGACATCATTAAAGCTTATGAATTAATAGCTTATTAGGACTTGCAAAAAGTAGCACAGATAGAGGTCCTTGAAATCTAAACATTGTCCTGTTTCTTATTCTTCTACAGGGTCAGATGTTAAAATAATGGTTGGTTTAATCAGAGGCCACTTTTTTTGGTTTATGGACGGTTTTGTTATCTTTGTATATATGTTTCCTCTCTCCTATCTTCCATTTTTTATCCCTCCCACCATACCTCTTTCTTACTTTCTATGTCCTTAATTTTCTATTTTATAAAGATTCCAGCAATATTGGATTAGGACCTACTCTGTAGGTTTTATTTTGCTTCATGTCTTTTAAAGTGGTTTTCAAAATGTTATTTTAAGTTATTGGGAATCAGAACGTCATTTTTCTGACTTTGGGAAAACATATTTTAGCCCAATAATGCTGACAAAAATAGATTTTGACAAATTTCTTGACCTATTTGGACTTTAATTATCTAGGCAATATTTAAGCAATATATGGTATAATTTTTCCAAGTTAGATGAAATTGCGTATATAAAGTCACAGTGCATATGAAGCAACAATATAGTATTTTGAAAACAATCTTCAGTGTACTAGAATCAATGCTTACTAATTTATTTAATATTAACAAGTATATATACTTTATTTGCAGAGATAAATTATATAGGTATATAAACTAGAGTTATATGACAAAATTGAATGAGAGAGGGAGACAGATTTTATATATTCATGCTTATAAAATGTCTAGTTTATGATTCTGACCCAAGATGTCTATTTACACTATTATACAATATACAAAAATTTATAATTCAGAGGTAAACTTGGCATTGACATATGTGTATCATCTTTGGGATAATTTAAAAAGCATAATAGATGAGGTTTTTATTATTTATTAAGGGATTTATAAGTTTGTATGAAGTGTTTAGGCACTTGTGTGCCATGGTGACTGAGATATGGCTAAAGGGAAACCCTGTGTGTCAGTCATCAGCTTCTACTTTGTTTGAGAATGTGTGTTTTGTTGTCACTATTACATGTGCCAGGCTTGCTGGCTTGCTAGTTTCTAGTGATTCTCTTATGTCTGCCTTGCATCTCTGTTGGAGGGAGGTCCACTTGTTGATTTTCTGCTGCCTGGCTAGCTTAGACCTGAAATAATCACACAGAAACTGTGTGTTATTTAAATCACTGCTTGGCTCATAACTCTAGCTTCTCAATGGCTAACTCCTACATATTAATTTAACTCATCTTCATTAATCTTTGTATGGTCACATGGCAATGGCTTACCGGCAAAGTTTTGGGTATGTCTGACTCTGGTAGTGGCTCCATGGCTACTGACTCTGCCCTTCTTTCTCCCAGCATTCAGTCTTGCTTTCCCTGCCTACCTAAGTTCTGCCTTGCTATAGGACCAGAGCAGTTTCTTTATTCATTAATGGTAATCACAGCACACAGAGGGGACTCTCCCATCACATCTCATGTAGGAGGCCTGAGATTACAGGGATGTGTATTTTGCTGTGGTCACCTCTACATGGGTTCTGTAGATTGAAACTCAGACTGCTGTGTTTTCCAGCAACTGTTTTTCTATGTGAGCCAGCAAAACTAGAAACGTTTTGGAGTGTAGCCTGCCCACTCTGGCATAAGCATAGTACAGACAGGAACAAAATTGTCCTATGTAGATTTTTGACCTTGAACATGATGAAGTCCAGATCATGGGATGAATTGCACTGCTTTCACTGCTCTGATTGCTCTTCAAAAAAACCATACTCTCTATTTTGCTCTACAAGTCCACTGAGGAACACATAAGTTTCGTAGTTTTCCTCTCTGAGAAACAATGAGTTGTATTCCTAGCCCCCCACCCCAAGCTAGTTTCTCTTACAATCATCTGTGAGTGTTCTACACTCCAATGAGTAACATAAATTGATGAAGCAACACCATACACAACATGCCACACATATTAACAGGTGTGCAGTCATTTCAAATTACTTCTTATATATTATTCTCTAATCTGTCTATAGATAGATAAGTACCCTCTGCACCCCAAATTTGGCAATACAATGATTACTGACCCACCAATAAAGGATGTCAGCTCTAGTGTGCATGGAAACGTTTGTGCTGTAAACATTCCACTGTGTTACAACCTTTCACTCATATGGGTTACTAAGATTTAAAGGAAACTGCAGTAACCTGGTATCTTAGAAAGTAAAGCAGTTCTCAAATTTTGATTGATTTATTATTTTTCACTATCTAGACTCTATGTTGAATGGAAACTATGGTGATTAATCCTTTAATGTTAGATAATATCTTTGTATACTGTAAAGATTCATATTGGTTTAATAAAACACTGATTGTTCAGTAGCCAGGCAGGTCAGCCAGATTAAGAGAATTCTGGGAAGAAGAAAGGCAGAGACACAGTCACCAGTCAGACACAGAGAAAGAAAGATGAGAATGCCTTACTGAGAAAAAGTACCAAGCCATGTGGCTAAAGATAAACAAGAGTCATGGGATAATTTAAGTTTCAAGAGCTAGTTAATAATAAGCCTGAGCTAATAGGCCAAACAGTTTATAGTTAATAAAAAGCCTCTGTGTGTTTCTATGGGACTGAACAACTTTGCATTGCGGTTCTCATTTTCTCAGTCTTCATTTCATTGTGAAACTCGGTCCATAAAAGAATGCAGCATAACACAGTATCTGATAAATATCATGCCATATGTATGCTCAAGCAATGAACTTTCCACTTATACATACATCTCAAAACAGCATATGTTTGCATATTAAATATTATATGACACTTAGTCACAATTAACCTTTCACCTGATGTTTAAAAAATCTGTGCAAAGTCATATTTGGGAAGATAAGAGGGTACTACTTTAGGTATTTCTAAGGTAATTCTGACTTACTAGTTTATATTAGGGGTATGACTTATGTTGGTTGACTTGTGTATCTAAGCACTGGGCAATTGCCTGACACCAGTTTTTCTTTTTCTTGCATCTATTTTGGTCAACATATCATTTCACTGTAGTCTGTCATAACCTCATGTTACATGATCCACAGGTCGTGTCAAACAGAAAGTACACCCTAAAATTCATTCAGGGTTGGAAGTAATTTTCAAACCCTTGTCACTAACAAAATTATTTTTAATTTTTTAAAAAGTTATAATGAAAGAAAAGAAACATTAATTAATTAACAATTCACAGAAATATAAGCCCCAGTACCACTGAGCAATAAAGTTGGATTTATTTTTGATGTGTACCAAAATAGTGCACCTAAAATAATGCATTAAAGAAAGTGCAATGTATATTTTCTTAGTTCATTCTAAAGTCATCATACATGAATTCTTTTCTTTCTTTTTTTATCATTTTTAAATTTATTTTTTTAAAAACTCTTTTTTCATTTTATATGTTAAATCCATTTTCCAGTCTCTCCCCTCCTCCTACTTCCTCTACTCCCCCCCCCAACCTTCTCTTCAGCTCTCCATCCACTCCTCAAAGAAGTATGGTTTCTAATGGGGAGTCAACAAAGTCTAGAACATTGCTTTGAGGCAGGACCAAGGCCCACCCTACTACAGCTCGGCTGAACAAGGTATCCCTCCAGAGAGAATGAATTCCAAAAGCCAGAGCAAACAGTAGGGTTAAAGCCTGGTCACGCTGCCAATGGCCCCACACTCTGCCCCTGACATACTACTGTCACCCACATTCAGAGGGTCTAGTTTGGTTCTACGCTAGTTCCCTCGCTGTCTGGCATACATGGATTCAAAAGTTTATTTTTCTATGAAAAAAATCAAAAGTTATTAGGTTGAAATGATTATTGTTATCCTTTAGTGTCTTGTATTTATTCCTTGATTTCCTTTTTACATAATTATAATAAAATATGAATAAGTAAATTAATGTGTCAGGAAATAAAATTCTAAACTATTGCTAGGACAATAATGAGAAGCCATTATAATTACTTCCAAAGTTCTAAAGGAAATTATGCTCTTAGTATGACAGCCAGAAGCAAAAGGAAATCCAGAAAGTTCTGACAGTAACATCTCACAAAGCACATAGTATTACTAAAAATGAACACTTCAGATTAAAAAGCGCTATGAAAAAATGAGTTGAAATATATAACCAAATATGTAACCAAAACAGTCAAACATTCTCTAACATGAAAAGACAACACACTGAATGATTGAATTTCTTTGAAAATTAGGTATGCAATAAGAAATTTGTATATAGAATATTTACACCTTATATGCCACTATAATAAAATGATAAATATCCCACTTAAAAATGGGAAAAAGAGGGGCTGAAGATTTGGTTTAAGGTTTAATAAGATATACTGCTGTCAGAAGTCTGAGTCTGGTGCCAATCACCTACATCAGGTAACTCACAAGTGCTTGCATGTTCACAGTGGTGGGATGCCTCTCCATACATGTTGTCATGTGCACATGCCCCACACAAACGCACAGAAGTGCATAGAATTAGAAATAATAAAGGTAAATGTTAAAATATATGGAGGCATTATATGAATATGGATTTCTTTTTAACTTACATAAAGTGAAAGGCAAGCATGTGGGGAGGTATTCACCATGTTATAAGTCACTAGGCACATGTTAATTCAAACAAGCAAGTGTTTCACATCCATCAAGAAGACTTAAAATAACCCCAGGAACACAAATGCTCGGGGTAGCGCATGAGGAAGAAAGTTGACCCCTTGTGCTGCTGGTGGGTCATAAATTGCCGTGGGAAGGCAGTTGGCTGTTAATTTATAGGTAAACATAGGAATACTGTAAGAGGCAGCAAGCACATGATGTTGTATCATAATTTCTGTTTTGCAGTTTCAAATCAAACACTTTCAATAAAATTATACAACCCGATAAAATTCGAAAACTCAAATTAAAGTTGTTCTTTCCCTTTGCAACACCATTAAACAGTGCAATGACCTTTGACCATCAGTCTGTCATCTTTCTAGCAAATCTTCTCTTGAACAGATTCTCTATTCACCCGATAAATGTTTATGATACTAAAAAGTGTCAGTCCTGACTCCCAGTTTCCTTTTATACCATCAATGACACATTGAATTATACTTAATACTATGTTTTAAAAGTCATTTTATTCTTGGAAATTTGGCAAACGGCAAACCTTGCATAATATTTACAGTCATTCTCAGACAGCTTAATTATTTGAGTATGCTTGCTAGAAACTGGCTTGTCAGGATATATTTCTAAAGAAAGCTCTATACATTAACACATTTTCTAAAGATGATATTCAACTACTAGTATTAAATTTGATATTATCTTCACTAATTGGCTTTACTTACAATAGACAGTTTTCTTTAGTAGCTCTTCAAAATTTCAACCATAACTGCTGACATTTAGTGAATGTCAAGATACTTAATACAAGGCTGTTTTCTTGTGTGTGCAATAAGATTCTATTGTTGTTGACCTTAGACTGTTTGAAAGAAAAAATATGTCTCAAATCCCATCAAACATAGTTCTGGATTCTTTAGCAGCTATTTTCAATAAAGTATTCACCCTTTATATTTTTTATTTAATCTGTTTATGTATGTTCAAGGATAATATCATAATTTATTTTCCCCCTTATAAACATTGTGTTGGTTCCAATAATTTTTTATTTAAATTTTGTATTTGAAAATTTCCTATGTGCGTATAGTAGATGCATAATTTCCATCCCTCTTCCCTTGATTCCTACTCTAACTCCTGTAACATAGCCTGCATCTCTCTCAAGTTCATGTCCTCTTCTCTCATTGTCATTATTACACATCCATCCATTTGTACACACACACACACACACACACACACACACACACACACACACACACACACCAAGCCCACTGCCTGTTGCTCTTACATCCATATGTTTTAGGCTGAGTGCTTGGAACTGGATAAGTTATAAGAATGTGTGTACTCCAGAAAGGCTTCTTTATGCTCTCTGAGCAGACACTGATTCCCTAAGCTCTGCACTTAGGGAAGCCACTTTATGATTTTTTTTTCTATCCCTGTTTCCTGTCAACTGGTGTTGTCATTATTTAGGTCTTGTTTATGTAACAAGATCATTATTTGATATTTCATGGGTGCAGAGTCCCTGCCAAGTCTAGCGACATGATCCAACAGCAGGTGCCCAATAATCTGCCTCCTACTATTTATCCAGCCCTCATTTAGATTTTAAGAGTGAATAAGTGGTGACTGGATTTTGTATGTAATTTTTTTTTTGATTTTAACATGTAGACCTCAATGACTGACCATAGCATATAATGACTATGAAAGACAAGATATAGTATAACCTGAAGAGAGACTCACTGGGGAATCTAAAGAGCTTTTACATAGAATATAAACAATTTCCCATGGGGAGAAAAGGTACGTTTAAGTCATGTCGTCCCCATCATTCAACTTCTTCCATTTTTCTCACATCTTAGCACTCATCATTCAGCGTTTGCACTATATGCTATATGAAATGGGAGGGAACTAGAAGAGAAAGGCCCACCATACGTATGCTGTCACAGCTTAGGAGATGAATGGCAATGGGGTAGCCAGAGGAGTTAGTGCTACCATTATTGGATGGTACAATAACCAACTTTGCCACAGACAAATTCTACTTTTAAATCTGAGTGTTTAGCAAGGATCAACATAGAATCCCTAAAGAAGCCAAGTGGATACCATTATGGGGCATGACAGAGAACACAGAATAAAAATAAAATATAATTATTTCTTGATCAGACTGATTTTTCTCCTTTCCTCCAAGCACTTCTTTTCTATTTCTTATGTCTCTTCCGTATGCCTGGACTAGAATGGAATCAGAGATACAGTTGTAGATAAAACAAGTATAATATTTGGCATCACAAAATTAGACCCTAAGACAATGAGGAAGTATTAGTAATAGGCTTTTGAAAATGAAAACAACTATATTTATTAAAAATGTAATAAAGGGAAAATTACTGTGATAATCTATGGAGAGGTGACATTACCTCTATTCTGTCCTTTCTCACTACACCGTACCTCCAGGTTGGATCCACGAGAAGAGGTTGGGGGAAGAGAAAGAGGTGCAGGTATTTCTTCCTCTACTTCCTGACCATTTTTGTCCCTCCCAGTTCCCAGAGTACCCGTGTTCACCCCCATCCTCTCCTACCAGAGTTGTATGGTCCCTTATACATAGTCTCAGTTCTTGTTGTCTTTCTGGGTATCTTGAGATAAAGGGTTCCTGGCAATCCATTTTGTTAACTTATTTTCAGAATCCTACAATTACTGAGTTAGGTCAACCTGAAGAAGGGCAGCTTAAGGAGCTAGAATAGCCTGTGCAAATTTCCAAGGACAGAGGAGTTAAGGTACAGGTGGGTGTGTCTGGGCACTGAATACAGAGAGCATGGCTAGGCACAGAGTCTTCCAGAAGAGCTATACATGTAAAACTTATGAGTCACGTTAATTTGATCTTCTTATAGGAGATTTTCTGTTAAATATCAAGTTAGAGTGTGCCATGACCAGGTTTGCAATTTACAAGATTATTCTAACTGTCACAAGAAAACAATTTGGGGAAGTTTAACAGTAGATGTGGGTTGTCCAGTTTCTTGGAATTCTCTGATCCTTTTAAAACAGGGATAGTCAAATCGAAGAAAGTGTTAGCAATTGGAGGTACACCAAAGACAAACATTTCAGTGGTTGGAATTCCCAGAAAAACAGCCCTTTCCAAATAGCAATGTTCAACTCTTTAAAATCTCAAAGGACAAAACAGGTTACCAAGAAAACATTGCTAATATAGTCAAATTAAGGATTGCTAAGGCCTGAAGTATCTCATTAACGTTCTCAAGCTTGGCCTCTAAACATCAGTGACTTGATTTGAAAATAAGACCTTTAAAAGGGTAATTGTTTAGCACGCATGGAACTCTGCTTCCTGTTTGGGTTTAATCTCCAGCCTAGATAAGATGCAAGGGATGGGGAGAAAGGAGAAAGAAAAGAAAAATAAACAGAAAAGGCGAAAAAAGGAAATGCACAATTAAGGTTATTTGAGGTCAGAGAATGAATCTTTATTTCATGTAACTGGCTTCTTATATAAAGAGAAAGTGACAGCGGAGCTATGCACGCACAGTAGAAACCCTGTAAGAACACTATGTGAAAGACAGCATATGCAAGTATAATAGCCTAATAGTCAGGCAATGAACTTCAAACTTGAAGATTTATGAATCTATGTGAAATTATCTTGTGTCTGTTATTTCTCCCAGTCTGTGGCATTTCATTATGTTGGCTCTAGCAAACCAAGGCGTATTTGAGATATGATTCTGAAGCACCTAAGCGAACCCAAGAAAATCATGAATCCTTAATGAGAGAGAAGGAGGCAAGAGTGTAAGAGACTTGTAGGGAAGGAGATGGGCTTGCAGCAGCAGAGGCTGGGGCAGTGGACACAGAAAGTACTCATGGGTTCAGGGTGATGCTCAGCCTTCAGAAACTGTAGAAGGCTAATAACTAAACAATATCCAACAAACTTCTCTATGTCAGATGCCTGAAGATGCCTCGAGTTTGGTTCTCAGAAATCCACATTTTATCTATCATCTATCTATCTATCTATCTATCTATCTATCTATCTATCTATCTATCTATCTAGCATCTATCTATCTATCTACCTATCTATCTATCTAGCATCTATCTATTTATCTATCTATTTATTTATGATGTTCAGAACCGGAAAACTGGTAGGGTGTCCTGGGTAATTAGGTAGGAAATGCTTTGTGATAACATCAGTGGGATGCTAATAGATAAGTTGCAGCTTTTTGCACAGGTCTCCAGGCTCAAAGACAACTTCCCTTAGTAGTGTTGAATGTGAATGGCTTGTTTTTTTCTTTTATTTTCCTTTTCTTTAAAAAAAAAAGATTGAAATAAAGTCAGTCGGTGGTGGCATAATCCTAGCACTTAGGAGGCAGAGGTAGGCAGATCTCTGTGAGTTAGAGGTCAGCCTGATATACAAAAGCTAGTTCCAGGAAAGGCTCCAAAGCTACAGAGAAACCCTGTATTGAAAAACATTACAAAACAAAACAAAAATTAAAACAAAATTACATTACTTTTCCTCATCCCTTCCTTCCTCCAACCTCTCCCAGGTACCTTCCACCAACCCCTCCCATGCTACCCAGTCAAGCTGATAGCATCATTTAAATCATGTAAATATACATAATATGTGTATACATGCATTCATAAATATTTAAATAAAACCTGTTGAGTCAATTTTGTGTGTATACGATTATTCTACATTGGATAATAAGGGGCCTTACGGCTAGGGGAGGCTTATTCTCCTTCTGCAGCAGTTATTAAGTTTTCTGTAGTCCTTTGCTAGGATCCTGGGAAGTTATTTCTTTTTGGCTGAATGGGTCTTAATTCAAACTAGATAGCCACTGGCTACTACCAACATGTGAGTGTCGTGTACTGCACGTTTGCTGACATATTGCCATTTTGGTCATTGCTGCAGTTCATAGGCATTGAAGCTGGGTAGGACTGTTCAATTGCTTCCCTCCCTTGGCAGCTCGGAGAGCATATTCTAGACTGTAGAAAGAAGGCTTTGATTCAGATCGTATTTGATTCACTCTAGTTCCTTGTCCTAAGTGTGTATGGCATCTTTAGCAGTAGGTTGCTAGTCTCAATTTTAAGGAAACCATCGACTATATTTTGGGGAATCAATTGGACTTCTCCAACCAATGATAGGGTGTTTCCTGTAGGAAAGTCTGTTAATATGATGTTTTTCAGATGCTCAAGTTTAATGTCTATACCTGTCCTCAGAGAAGGATTTGACTGACATTCTGAACTTATTGTCAGTGCACTTTTTTGAGAACTTAACCTTCCATTCAATACCAAACCATTTATACTAGAAACTACTTTCATTGCTCTTTGCTTTGAAATCCAGAGGCTGAGCTTCTCTTTTGAAAAATACTTTCAGCTGGCAAACAGCTACTATTCTGAGTTTTATGTGAAACTCTTAGTTTTGTCTTTGGGCCTATACATTCTTAATCCAGTTTCTACAATCCAACCACAAGGTGTAAAATATGTATATATGCTAATGCTCCACAATCCATACTTCCATCCTGAACTTTTTGTGTACCAGAATCAGAGTTCATAATCTCATAGACATTTTGCCAATATCACGTCTGAAATTGAGTTACTGATCTTCCTTCTAATGAGAATTACTCATGAATTTCTCATTTGAGTTAGTGAATGCACAAGTCTTTCCCACCATCATCAAGGTCAACAACGTGGGAATTCTCTGCAAATCCCAGATCAGTTCCAGGAATAGCTCACTTCTCTTCTCCTCTTGCTACTATTCTTGTGAGAAATGTCTGTCTCTACCTTCACTACTTAAGGATACGTACCTGGAAACGATTATTTTTTTTAAAACATTGAATGATTTGAGTATTTAGTAAAATAACAACTGATATATCTAGGATGTTCTCAAATTAGTACTTTTCCCCCTTCCCTACACAGGTCATCTGTACTTCTTTGCTGTGAAATATAAGGTATAAATTAAAATAATATAGTTGACATTAAACAAGGTTAGGTATACACTTGATTATGGTCTTTGGGCTGTAAGGATCAGACAGAGATGAAAATGTTCCTAAAACCAGTTTATGTGTTGAGACACACTTTTGATTTTTAAGACCAAAGGCAGAGCACTGTGTTAGTTGTCAACTTGACAGATTCAGAAGGTCCTATAATTTGTCCACTGGGAATGTCTGTGAGGGATCCTCTTGACTGGGTTAATTGGTAGAGAAAGATCCGTCTTTTTGTGGGTAGAAACCTTCTTTGGAAAAAGATCTAGAACTATATCAAATTAAGTTAATGTACAAAGACTCTCTCTCTCTCTCTCTCTCTCTCTCTCTCTCTCTCTCTCTCAAACCTCTCTCTCTCTCTCTCTCTCTCTCTCTCTCTCTCTCTCTCTCTCTCTCTCTCTTATTCACACACATGCACACACACACAGTCTGCCAAGAACCACCTGCCTCTGTGCTATCTATTGCTCAAATTATATCAGTGGATATCGTAGGGGAGAGGGGAAGGTGATGTGTGTAAGAGTTGGTACCTAGTAGAATCTGAGAAGCTCACTGGAGTTCTGACTTTAGAAGAGATTCATGCTGTTCTCCTGGTACTTAGATAGTTGCTGCAATGTTAGGGTGTTATTTAAAATAAAAAAAGAAATGCCCCTTTTCATTTGATTATTTCTTCTTTAAGCATGTGATCTCTTATACATGTGCTCTGACCATGGTGTCATCTGCATGCAACTGTGCAGCTTAAGACGTCATCAGAAGAGAGAGGACTCTCTCTCTTTGTATTGTCTTTTGACTCTCCAACTTTGGATTTTCAATCTTTGAAATTGTAGCTAAATAGAATTCTCTTCATAATGTACTAACTGCTACCCTCCAGGATTTTAAAATAACAACAGAAAATGCATTGATACACAGCCTCTTGCGGGGACAAGGAGAGGGGAGGGAACCAGATGTTGTGAAACTGAGCTCTGACCTTCTCTCTCTTCAGTTTGGAAAGGTCTATTATTACCCATTTGTACACAGGACAGTTGGGAAGTTTCCTTTAAGTTTCCATCATTGCTCAACAGTTAGCAACAATGAATCAAATAAACCCGAGTTATCAAGAAACACTTTTTCTTCTCTTAAGACCTTTAAATTTGCTGTCAGCAGATCTCAACATTGCAAATAAGAAACCGGTTTTCCTGTCTCCTCAGGACCTCTCTGATCTCCACTCAAGAGACATAAAATTTGCTCCTATTAGATGCATTATATTATGGGTCATACTCAAGAAGAAAGCAGAAATGCCCCAATATGTTTCCCTTCATGATGAATTACCACCCAGTTGAGATTTTGAGCATTATTAATAAGGATTTATTATTTAAAGTTAAGCGAAGATATATTTATCTAGGGTCGAAAGGGACCCGTTAGTAGATGTCCATTGTTTTTCATTGCCTCTTGACCTTCAGAGCACATGTCTTGTGTTATTTCTTCAAGTGACTTTTAGATTTTTTCCAGACTTTTAACTGATTCTCTTAAAGAGGAATCAGAGGAAGCAATGAAAAGGCAGATGGAGTATTAATGTACAATACAGAGAAGCCTAAGGATGTTAGCCCTGTGCTATGTAAGGTTTGGTGAGTTCCTAATGCAAATTTACTGCATGAATATATCATTGAAGTCACTATTCTATACTGGGTTCTTCTTTAAAAGGGATTTAGAAACGAACACCATCAAGCTTGAACAATGGGCCAATACAGACTTATAAAGCAGTTTTTGAAAAGTGCTTCTGATAACAAACTCAAACAATAAGCAGGTTTTCTGCTTGCATGAAAATCTCTCACAGTGGAAGATATTGGTATGTATTTATTGTACAAATGCTGAAGGAAACTACATATGGTATCTTTGGAAAAATCCAGTGGGATTATTTTAAAAATGAATACTCTCTGTATGCCACATGCTATAAACACATACTTATAAGATAACCAAATGTAATTTCTTTCATAATTACTATTTTAAAGATTTGCTAAAGGGGTTCTTGCTCCTCCCTCTCTAATCCCCATGTATGTGTGTGTGCTACTTTAAGTGTGAAGCCCAACCAGCCGGCCGAGGAGAAGGGAGAAACAGTTTCCAGGGGTTCCCAGTTGGATCTGTCCTGGCCCACTACTCTAACAGGAATGCTGACACACTATAGAAGTCAGGGGAAATCCGTATCATCTGAGGCTGCATCAGAAGCATCATTTGCTCTGTTTACAGATCAGTGCTAGAAAGAAACCAGCCTGAAGATATTAGCTGTCTGAAGGGATGCTATTTGATTCTTTAATCACACGAGTTATACTGAGAATGCTTCAGCTCCACATACTGCTTTAATTCTGTTTCCATTTTCAAACACTGGTTGTGCAGGACTAGAATGGCCTTTAGCTCCAGCCACAAATTTTATTGACTGAAGTTCAAGGGTGCCCTGGTCTTTTCCCTGATAAGGCTTTCCTGTGCTTCCCAGACTTGAGTTCTGAGTTGCTGGGGACACCCTGAGAATTCCCCCATGGAACTGATGGGTTTCCTTTCATGAACCAATAGCAGGACCCATTATTTTTCAAGACGTAGTATAAACTCCATCTGGAATCCAAAGTGTTTGTGGAGATTACATACCAGGGAACAGAGTTACTGAATGAATTAAAAGTAAATGTCACTTCCCCAAACTCAGTCTGGTAAACACAGCTTGGGGAAATATTTCCTTTTGCCTGAGTGACAGCTATTGACGGTAGGTAATGTGATGCTTTCAGATGGGGATTAGGTTTGCACAACCGTACGGGCTATTCAGCTGGTTTAGACCTGTAGGGCTCAGTTCCCTAGATGACCCTTTCTCATTGTCCATCAGCAGAGGCCGAGGGCAGCATGCAATGAAAGCCCCACTAACTCAGCACTTTGTAGTCCTACAAGATCAATACGACAACCCAGAAAGGACCCAAAGCAATTTTCTCCTCAGCTCTCAGTTCCATTTGTTCCTAATGGCCCTGAGCCTGGACCAGCAATTCCTGAAGGTTCCTGGGGTGCAGGGTTTTATGTGAGAGAAGCAAGCTTTGTTTCCTATCTAAATTGCTAGTCCATTCTTGTTTTCATCTTGAATACACCAGAGAGCTGATGTCACTCTTGATTTTGACAGAAAGGATAGTTCTTCTACCTATCCTTCTTCTACCTCTTATTGGAAACACTCAAGCACATCACTAATCATTTAAATACATACACAGCTGTTGATCACACGATTATAGTGTGTGGCAGTGGCACTAACAAACAGTAACAAGTGTGGTCGGACCACCCCTTTGAGACAAGGAAATTTACAACAAACTAAAACAACATTATGACCCCATTCCTTCAGGCCTCACACACCCTCGTTGGTGGGGAGGTGTAGTTTCTGGAACAGTAAAAAGTTTGCAAATTGGGACCCAAAGGCATCATAAATCGGGATGCCAACCCACAGGTGAAAATTTGGGGAAAAGAACGGAAAAGGAGCAAAAAATAGTGGTAGTTTTCAGTGTAATATGATAGGGCACACCAGGATTACTCTTTCTAGATCTCCTAGGGCCCTTGCTGTCAGTACCTGGTACTCATTATCTGTTTGAGCTTTTGCTTCATTAAAGGTCTTCCCAACTTCTGTGATAGACTCATCTCCATCTTATGGCCCTTGGACTTTAGGAGCTTCTCAGTTCAAAAGACAGAAGAACAGAGGTTCTAGACAGTTATTGCCTACTGTATCCTATGGCTGGATTGATTAATTTGGTGAGAAAGGTGGCCCATCTCTCTAGCTTAAAGCCATGCCTCCCCAAAAATATGAAGGGAATTAATTCCTTTCTGCAGGATTGGACTGGGCCAGGGACACTGACAAACTTTGTTACTCGGGTTTGTTCCAATCTTGACCATTTCTACCTCCACCATTTTTCCTCCCTTCTGCTAGGAGACTGCTCTTAGTCGTTCACTTGCATGGGGATTCCCACAGCAGATTCTTGCTTGAGAGTCTAATGAGAGCATAATGTTCTATTTATTCTATCTTGTCACGACTCTCATACATATTCTTTATCTTTGTATACATATGCTGTGTATTTAATCGTACAACTGTCATTTTAGTCTGTATGTGACAGATGCAGCCAACCTGCTCAGTATCACGGAATGGTTAGATGGTAGAAGCATATACCCCTTCTAGGAGGGGAGAGGACAGAGAATAGATAATAGATACATACAGCGATACTGAAAATACAGTCACACAGCCTGGTGACATCTTTTTTTGCATTTCATATTTATGAAGAACAAGAAAAAAATTTGAAGACTCCAAATACAGAGAAATGCATTTCTTTATAGAAGCTGAAAATGCTAAATGACTAGTTGGTTATTCCACATTGTATATATGTTATTAATCATCATACTGCACCCTATAAATATTATAACATTTCTATGCAAATTATAGACAAATAATTGAATTAAAATTATAATATATACTACAGTTTCATTCTCAAATAAAAACAACAGTAAGCATATGCCTGCCTCTTGAGCCTTGTGATTCAGTTTCAATTCTTATTTATATTTTTTCTTTTTATTTAGTCTTCTATTTCCTCTAAGGAAAAAAAAATACATCCTGTCGGCAGTTTCCTCTCCCTCCACTCCTCCAAGTCCTCCCCATTCCTACTATTGTCCCAAGATCTGCTGCTCCTCTGTTTCTCTTCAGAAAAGAAGGTGTCCCAGGGATATCAACATAACAACTTTTGTTCTTGTTTTTTCTTTTCTTTGTTTTTCAAGATAGACTTTTGCTGTACTTTTACAGCCTGTCCTGGAACTAGGTCTTGTAGACCAGGCTGGCCTCGAACTCACAGAGATCTGCCTGCCTTTGCCTCCTGAGTGCTGGGATTAAAGGCGTGCGCCACCACTGCCTGACTTTCAACATACCATCTTTAAGATGCGACACAAACCCTCATATCAAGGCTGGATGGAGCAACCCAGTAGGAGGTTCTCAAGAGCAGGCAAATAGTCAGAGATACCCTCATTTTTACTGCCAGGATTCCCAAGAAGCCGCAAACTGAACAGTCACAACATATATGCAGGGAACCTAGCACAAACACACGCAGGTTCTGTGGTGGCTGCGTCAGTCTCTGTTGACCTCTCGGTCATAACATTTACAATCAGATTCGTCAGAGACATGGGGTCCGGAAATGCTTCTTAGAAAAATATTACACTTAAAGATAACGGTCTCCTCCTAACGAGGCCATACAAAGGCTGACGTCTTATCCCAAAGACATCATCTTGTGAAGACAAAAGTAAGCATAAATGACATTCTGTAGTCACTGAGGAAAACAGATTAAGCATAAAAGGGTCTTTACTCTTGACCTTGAAAGTAAAATAAGTTTTCAAAACTGCTGCATGAGTCATCCCATGCACATTTTTTAAAACAAAGTACTTGCAATGGAAGTTGCTAGCTCCATTGTAACATGGCCTTCACTAGAGACAAATCTTTCCAAACAGTAAATCAATAAAATCACCCTTTGTGCCCACTGAGGAAGTTAGGAAGCTTGTAGCAAACGACAAAGGTCTAACAAACCTTCAGCTAAGATTTTTTATAGCAAATTAGTGCAAATTAAAGGCCTCAAATGGACAGAATTATAGTTAGCTGTTAGCTTGATCCTTCTCATTAGTACCTTCCACCGGGCCTCCATCACACAATTAGCTTTAAAAATTAGCCCTGAAAACAAATAAAAGAACCCTTTTCCCAACTTTCTTAATAAAATATTACTTTCCAAACGTCATTGCATTTACCCCAAAGATTCCAGTCTCTTTCGATTTATCTTTATTAGCTTTGGGGCATGGAATGTCACATGCTCAGGTGGTTTATGACTCACACTGGAAACATTGCCAGTGGTCCCATGGGGCCATCATTTTGCCACCATCTTCCTTTGCCTTCCTTTCTAGAACTTTCAGGGCAGACAGATAAATAATGCCCACTCCACTACTTTATCTTGTGTCGAAGAACTTTGTCAGCAGCTAGTAACAACATTGAAGGGATAAAATTAAAGTCTGAGTCTCATTGCTTAGGTGGAGGAGTGTCTCAAAAGGAAGTAGAGACTCAGAAAACAGTGATAACTCGTAACACTACTTTCAAAATCCAGTCAACTCATATATGCTATCTGTCAATCATTTTATAGTTATAATACTTGGCAAAAAAATGTTCTTTTAACCTTCCATTACAATAAGGAGGAGTCTGAGGTGCTGACTCTGTGCTTACTTACTCCCTCTAATGACTGACAGATTTGACAGTCAAAGACACTATTCACCTCAAGATCAGCATCACAGAAACTCAATGTATTAGCCCCTGGGCTTGAGGATCCAACTCTGAAAGTCTTTACCACTCAGAGTGGAGTCTCTAGGTCAGTGATTCTCAACCTGTGGGTTGCAACTCTTTTGGGGTCATATATCAAGTATCCTACATATCAGATATCTATATAACAGTTCATAATAGTAGCAAAATTATAGTTATGAAGCAGCACTGAAATGATTTGATGGTTGGGGGTCATCACAACATGAGGAACTGTATTAAAAGGTTGTACTTTTAAGAAGGTTGAGAACCACTGCTCTAGGTAATCATTTCCATGTTTGAAAGTTGTCTTAAGCATCGTTTTATCAACTGTTAACTATATTGACAATGATGTTTTAAATGGGAGAAGCATGACATATGTCTGGAAAAACTGCTTCAAGGAAGAAAAGCATGGGGCATTGAATTCCCAGTATACCTGGTCACTGAAGACCCCCAAAGCTTACTATTAGGACCAAGCATTACCTTCCATAGTGTTCTAGAAATCACCAGGATCTTATAATAGACATACATATCCTCAAAATATTTGTATCCTACTAGGAATGCAAACAAGTCAGGGAATTTCAGGCTCTTGTAACTATGGGGGACAGAAGCAGTACCATGCCAAACATAATTATCTATGGCTCTTAATATTTTCGGGAACCCCTTTTGCTAGCAAACTATAGGCTCCCGGATAATTGGGAGTGGGTGTTTCCAGACTTGGTTTATTTTTCTATACTCAAGGTAGCAGAATTTTAAATATACAGTGACTACTCATTTAGTAGACAGCTGAGCATAGGAAATAATCATTAGAGAAGCACTGGGAAAGCTGTGGAAATGCACCAGGATCACCACCCATCCTGAACGGGAAGGCAGAACACAGCCACTCTCTGAAACATTTGATGTCTCCACAATGAGGTCCAAGCTCTACACTCAGATACGTTCTCGGCTAGTGATCATTTCCCCCAGTTACGTTAGGAGAAAAAGCCTGTAATTGACTGTTTGGTAAACAAAGGATTGGAGATAATTAAAAGGCAACATTGTGGGCTTCAGATCCTGAGGATTCGTGTTTAGATGGATGTTCATTATCAGAACTGTGACGCCCATGCCTTCAGTGAGGAGAAAATGGTCATGTTTTAAAAGAGCGAAGTTTTCAACAACTGAATTTAAGTTGTCTCAGAACAAAAATGAGAGTACTTCCATAATAGGGCAGGGTCTTTAGTCCTACTGCTTTAAGCGAGATTCATATGAAAAAAAAAACAATACATTTTTTTTTAAAAAGATATTTGATAAGCGTTACAACTCAATGCAAGTTAAGTCAAAAACTTCAAATTATAAGAACTAACAAATGGAATCTTTAAAAAACTTTATTTATTTTTATTTTTTGGAGGGGACACACATGCCATAGTGTCAAAGTGGAAGCCCAATGACAATATGCAGGACTATGTTCTTACATTCTTTTTTGTTTGTTTGTTTTGTTTTTTGAGACAGTTTCTCTGTAGCTTTGGAGCCTGTCCTGGAACTAGCTCTTGTAGACCAGACTGGCCGCAAACTCACAGAATTCCACCTGCCTCTGCCTCTGCCTCCCAAGTACTGAGATTAAAGGCGTGTGCCACCACCGCCCAGCCCAGGAGTACGTTCTTTCTTTTACAGTGTGGGTCCTGGGGATCAAACTCATTTCATCACATTTGGCAACAAGGACCTTTATCCTCTGAGCCATCCTGATAGCCCATGAATGGAATCCTGGACACTATAAAAAGAGAAAAGCATTAAGAGTGCAGACATAGATGACTATACAGGCTTTAAAATGCCGAATCTCAAATTACATGAAATTTTTTTCTGAAGTGGTATTTCTTTTCTATATTCTATAGTTGTCTTTAAGTGATGAAAGCAACTTTAAATTTGAAATAAAACTTATAATGTAAGAAAATAAAAATTACTCTTAGGATAAAGCAATTTTCTATACACTTTGAGTTTTGCAGCTTTTTTTTTTTTTAAGTTTTAGCCACACGGAACTCTTTAGCTTCTGCGGCAAAGTTTTACAATGATTCTAATCATGTAGATGACTATCTGTAAATGGAAATAATTCAAGTGAGATATACATTTATCACACATAATACAGAGACAGGTGACTCCCAGTGAATGGCATAAGCATGTGCATTATAGCGTGTTTGCACATAGCTGTGTGTGTGTGTATGTGTGTCAGATGTCATGAGCCTTCACTTTGGCATCTATATTCAATGAATATCTGGTCTACCATGTAGAATTTTCAATAATTATATACTTTCTTGCTGTCTGAATTATTCTATTAGAAGTTTCTTAAGTACTGTCATATGTAAAAATTTAAGTTCACATTTCAAAAAAATAACCCCACAATACAATTTGAATTAATGTAATTGAACTTTAATTATGGCAGAAGTAAGAAAGAAGGGTTTCTCAAATAAGCTGCTTCTCATAGTTTAGAATCTCTGCATCTGGGAAATACACAAATATAAATTTATTTCCTGTGTTCTTTTTACCTACCCAGGAAATAAAACAATTTAAATACCAGCTAGCACTTCAATGAAATCAGTATAGAATAGACATTTTCAGTCAGCAACATTATTTTTCTTGTATCTCCCTGCTTGTTTGAAATAGAAGAAACAAAAGCATTGATAAATAGTTGGCCCTGAGAAAGTTGAAATGATAGATATATGTTCTTCATATTCAGGTCAGTAAGAGTTCTGGTGGATTCAAATATATTATCACAAAGTAGAATTTATGGGATAGATCACGTGGTCTGTTCTTGATCAGTATTTAAATAGTATAGTTTGGAAGAACCTAAAGGAACATATAGTATGCTTATCTATTTCACTGTCTTGTAGATATTACTCAGCAAATGGTAACTGGAGGAGTTGTTAAGCACCAGGAGAGAGCAACACAATCAGAGGAGAAAGTTCTATTAAACTCTCTGTCATACTCATAATCATTTACTGTGGAACTAGATTAAAATTTACTTTTTGAGTGAAATTAAACAAATGAATCATGACACTGAGGTGTGGTTGTTATCGGTATGTTCTATCTTCCATTTGTATTTTAAAAACACAATGGAAGAAGTCAATAGAGCCAATGATGCCCTAAAGTAGTCATAATTGCCCAAAACTAATTTGCATTATTAACAATTATTGCTATTGAGTGCGTACTTTTATGCATGCTTGTGGCTGTAATGTGTGTGTGTATGCTGGTGTTCACATTCCATTGCATACATGTGGAAGTCAAAGAATGATTTTTAGGACTCAGTTCTCTCCTTCCACCTATGGGTTAGGAGTACTAGACTCAGTTCATCAAGTTTAAGGGGTAAGCACTTGCACCCTGTAAGTGAATAATCCTGATGCTGGACCAGATTTTTATTTTCAGATACGTAATATTATCAAAAACACCCAGGTACCCAAGATTGTGCCAATTGTTTGGGAATAGTACTTGTGTACATGTGAAAAAAAATTAATGAACCAAAGAAAAACAACACAGAAGCATACTTCAAGTTCACGGAACACATAAACCCATAAACCCCTGTATCTCATCACTGTGCAATTTCCAAAGCCTTTATTTTAACCTGCAATAGAATGCAATTCATCTCTCTTTGACTAGTGTAGGGATAGGATGCTTGTGGATAATTTGCATGTCAGATTTCTGGAGCAGAAGTTCTCTTGGGTCCTGATAGCCATGGCTCAGTCTAATGTCTGATGAATGCTCTATGGTGGTTATCCCAAAGTTGGACATATCCAAGTCTCTAACAAAATTGTTAGAACTTCCCAAAGGCAGGTAGTCGTTATTTGTCCATGCTATCCCTGTCGTGTCTCCACAGTATTATCTCATGTCACTGTAATAGGACTCATATTCAATAGTGAATAATAGTATGGATTTTATAATTCTCAAGCTTCACCTTCATTCTGCCTCTTCTCCCTATTTTAAGGAATACATACTGGGTCCCCAAATGCTTGTGAAATGCCAACATTTATCTCTAGGTACACATAGCAGGGTTGCCTAAATAGTTAAGAGCGTCTCTGTCTTCTTTATTTCATCTACCACCATTATACAACAAATCTTATACTCTCTCTCTCTCTCTCTCTCTCTCTCTCTCTCTCTCTCTCTCTCTCTCTCTCTCTCTGGTTCACCTATGTTGGACATTCCCTCATCTACCAGTATTTTTAATGGTCCTTACATAGCTCGAAATTGTGTAGGTGAGAAGATACTTGTGTTGTTACACATGGAGTTCAGGAATAGACCTTTCCAACATCAGACTGTTCATCATAATACTTCCTCTTGTTTTCAGTGAGGATAGATGAGACAATGCATATGAAAGTGTTGTGAGAAGGAGTATGTCAATACAAGCCATGTTGGTTCATTGAGAGATATTTGAATTTTCTATAGAAGTGGATGCAGACTTTTATTTTTTGTATTTTGAATTAGTTATATTTTTATTTCATCCTCCTCTATGAACAAGCATCTAGATATCATCCTTTGGGGAACTGCAAGTCTCTAGTGTTTCAAACTATTGAATTTTTGATCCATCTTAAAGAAACAAGCATCTTAATCTCTGTGGTGGCTTTCAAAGTCTCATACATATCTATATGTATCATTTTCACTTGTATCTAATATTCAAACACCATCTTCTTGTTTTGCTCTATGTCCTTCATGCCCCTCCAGAGCATTCCAGCTTTGCCTTTGGTGTCTTGTCTCCTCCTGTGCACAAATATTGTGATGTCTCCTTATTTATGATTGTCCCTCCTCTTGAGTGTCTGCTTTGATTCTCCATTATTTGGAAGCCTTTCCTAGATTCTCCACTCATTATTGATCCTATAATCCAATAGGGTTATTTATTATTCTGTCCTGAATTTTAATTGCTTTTATTACATAAATAATTACCACAGAAATAATGGCACTATAAAATTTAACTGTCATTTCCAGGGAAACTAATGCCTGAAAAATTCTCTTAATAGGTATAATGAATTATAAAACAATATATATCAAAATCATATAAAATATGTAACTATCAATCATCAATCTATCTATTTATCATCTATCTATCTACATAGATAATAATCAAACAGAATAATGGAATGGCTGTATATACTTCCCAACAAAAGACATGTGGCGACAATGACTAAGGCTGAAGGTAATGGTCTGTAAAGTAAACCACGGATTTAGCATTCACTGTTCCTATGGAAATGTAAGGTTGGAATTCTGAGAGCCACAAAATACGATATATTGTTAAATGATTAAAATAGTATATATTGTACAACTATAATTTCACAACTTAATTTGCACACACAATTATTTAATGCTAAGAGTGTGATTGTAGCTTTGCCAGTCATGTCTGAAAGTTGCATGTAATGCAACTACATTCTTTAAAAAGTCTGCTAAAAATTCTTGCCAGGAGAAAAATTGGTCAACACTTCAGTATTAAATCAAAAGCTCATTTTAAAGAGTGAAATCAACCATCCAAACATAAATCTATGAAAAAATATCTACAACTAAACAAATGGTGTCAAAGACACGCATCTGTAATATGAAAAGTTACACAAAAACACCAAGTGCATCAACTTGTTTGATCTTTCCTTGGAATGTTGTGTTGGGCAGCCCTCAGTTATGGCAGTTGGTTCATGCCTACAGATGACCTCTTAAGCATCATGAGTTTTGGATGTGAAGAAACAATGGACTTACAAGAAAACAAATGTACATATGTAGAATCTGTGATTAATAAGGACAAATACTTATACAGAAGGATTATGAAGGATGTTGTGTTATTGAAAGTATTTGGATATCTTTAGATTTTTATTATTGTATAGGGAATACAGTTCTCAGAAAGAGCAAATGTTTGGAGAAGTTTAAGCCAGAAATATCAGCTGTGCTATGCATATTTAAAAAGCAGAGAGAAAATTCTGCTCCTCAAGCTTTCTGGTATTTTTTTTTTTTATTTAATGACATGGGAAATGTCAGACACACAATCAAGCCTAGATTCACATATTGCTTCGACCATGGCTTTTACATCAAGACACACGTGGTCCTAGTTCCACATTCCTGTCTGTGTGAAGCCTTTTAGTGTGAATTGTCCCTCAGCACATAGTATTTTTTCTCTCTACTGAATTGCCTTGGAAGTTCCTGGCTAATGGATGTGTATTCTATAGCGCAGATATTGCTGGCACAAGTATTTGCCTGATATCCTATTCACATGCAGAATGATACAGCAAGTCTCTGGGATAAGGCGGGGATGGTTCAATATCCTGTTTATTCCACATGCCCTATGCTGCTGATGCTATGGGTGCACAGTTCTCATTTCCAAGTAAGATAGGCCCCAGGCAACAGAATCAGAGAATCATAGCAAAAATTGCTGCAAATTCTCTTAGTTTCCTATGCAATGTTCTTTTTGATCCTACTGAGCATAGATGATATCTAAGTTTAGATGAAGAGCAAGCACATCTAAGAACTATTCTTAGCACACTTGACATGGACTGCTAGTTCTCTTATGCATATTTTAATTCATAGAGAAATAAAAATGTGGGAAAATGGGCAGAGGCATTCAAAGTAAAAAACATGAACAAGGCATTAGAACATAATTTTCATGTCAAATTGAAATGATATCTATAATTTATGATATGCTTTCCGTGTGCTGGATAAACTATTGCCCAACTGACATACCCCAGAAATGAGTGATCGATTATCTGAGCAATTAGATAAACTCAAAAGCCATGCTGTAAGATAGCTGATTTTATTTCCAGTTTTTTAATCATAGATGTTTAAATAGGAGAGTGGAAACTTTTGATTTTCTGTGGTTGGCAAAATTCTTGATGAAGCCTTTCATGAGGATAGCATATCTTATGTCTATTTTTCAGGAATACCTGCAGTCGCGGAAATGCAAAAGGCAATGAGTATTGCTATCATTGACACAGATCTATTTGGTGTGTACTGTAAATAGAAACAGCAGGGCACAGAGCTATCATAATTTTTAGGAGGAGATCACTGATGCTCACTATGTTCTAATCAAGTAGGGGGATTGGGGATAAAAGATGACTCAGGTGATTTCATGGATCCAAAGCCTAACTGGATGAGTGAAACAGCAGTGTCTTGGGTGCCTGACAGGAGAGGTAGGATGGAACACTGGAGACTTTCGAGCCTTACTGTAGCTGAAGCTTATTATGAAATATTGATCTTTTTTTCTCTTGTCAGTTTTTGCCCTGTCTCTGAAGATACCAGTTCTTTTATGCCTTGACATTTCTGTTTTGAGTGTCTTCAAACTCAGAGTGGTAAACAACCACGAGGCAAGATCCAGGCTTTTAAAGAAGGTCAGGGAATATTCTGTTTGAAAATGGAGAAACCTTTGCAAGGGAGGAAAGTAGATAGAAGCAGAGGGCATTACTAATTAATTTATTAAAGACAACATCTTTATGTTTTCCCTTCACTTTCAGCTCATCCTAAAGTGAGGTATACTCCCTCCTTTTACTCATAGATCAAACCCAGAAACAAAAGAAACGTGACTATGATGTTACGAATTTTTTCTAACCTTGGTAACACTTGCTGATATAAAGGGTCTCATGGATATCCTATCTACAGTATTGGTTATTATAAAGTAGAACTCTTACTCTATTTGAGTATCCTTTTTATGACAGGCATTCTGAAAAATCATGTACACATATAATTTATGTACCTCACAATAATACAGTCAAGGGCGCCATTATTCCTTTTTGACACATGATTAAATTGCTTCTTGTAGACGTTAAGTTTCTTGTCACAAAGAGCATGCAAGGAAGCCAAGTTTCCTTGGACTCTGTATATATGCCTCTTGACAATCAATGCTAGGAAAGTACCTAGGAATATAATACCTGGTAAATGTCTCAAAGTACTGGACCTTTTGTTTTCAGTCTGCTATTTTGTCAATCTCATTCTAGCTATGAAAATGATGGCCAGGTATTATTCTGAGATATTTCTATTATTCAAGTGCTTATAGTAATTTTTACATTCATTTTCTTTACGTGAAGCCTCCATAGTCGGCCTTTCAAACCATTGTCTGTTTATTTTTATTAGTGTATTTAAAAGAATACCTTTGTATATCATGCAAAGCAAGCTACTAGTGAAATTAGCAAGCCTGATGACAAAGGCATCGGCATTGAAAGTTCCAGTACATGGCAGAGCAGCATTTCCTGACACTTCTCCTCAGTATCCTGTCTCAGAACTCAGTTTGTAACACTCTACTCAAAGCGATGATTTTTGAATGACTCTAATTAGCTGTATTTGTCAAAATAAGCAATGTTACCCCATTCTGAATAAATAAGCAAGCTTTCCCTCTCAGTGGACTATCACAGCAATGACATTTTCCTCCTTTAATCATTGTTTGATGTAGGTCAGATGACCTTCCTCTATCTTGTCACTAGATGCAGTGTCACTATGAAACTCAAAGATAGAAGAGAAGGAGAGTTGGAAAGAGCCCTGAATTGGCTTGGCTTGAACCTGACACTCACCACCTTAGTTTGCAGACCACTGAACATGACTACTAGCTGTCATAACTAATCAACTAAGGCCCTAACTAACTCTAAGCGTAAATGGCTAGATATTTGAAAATGTCTTCTTTTCTACTTTCCCCATTCCAAAGACCAGAAAATTCCTTCATATCATGATAGACGTTGTTTCCCTTGCCATATTAGCAAAATAAAATAGTAAAGTAATTGCAACCCAGTAGACACTCAATAAACAGTTGCTGAGTAAAGGAAAACCCATGATGCCTTTCAGGTCATCCTACATACTTGTAATTATTTCATTGGGGAGTAGCCTGCAAGTCACTTGCAATCTATGCTAATGTAAAAATGATACCTTGTGGTCAAAGGGACTATGGGAATGATATATGTTTCAGAAATCATCAGTCGTCAATATCTACCTCATTGCATTCTAAGATGGTACATCAGCCTAATCTTAAGGCAGCCATGTTGTAAGGAAGCACAGCTGTTTGGAGCAGAGGAATGGAGTGAGAGAAAAAAGACAGCAAGTAAGAAGGAGGTTGGATAGAGAGAAAGATGAGAGAAAGGAAAAAGTGGGTAACTTTAGCTAACAGCAGTTGAAGTTAGGGATAGGCTTTAAAAGTTGTCCTTAATAGATGGAAATGATCAGTAAACAGCTATGGAACATTGCTCACATTCTCTGTGTTTTACATCCTCTACTAAAGTAGAAATCAAGGGGTCCAGAATAAGAAACCTGTGGGAGTGTGACTAGATGTTAGTGGATAAGTATCACATTCTTATCCACATCATTCCAAATAACGATACATAGGGGTAATACATGGGAGTGCTAGTATTCTCTCAAGATATATACACACAGAGTTGGTTATGAATCAAGAATATATATGCACCCACAAATGCCATCTCTTTGAGAAAATAGCCCCTAGGGTTGCTCCAAAATGAATGCTGCCGCTTTTAGACTGCCATCCCTCACATCAGCAATGCAGGCTCTCCCCCTCTGAATTGTGTTTATTCCCATGCATTAACTCCTCTGTCAATCTGGAAGCTCCTCTAGGAGCTGAGCCCCTTTTTTATTCAGGTTTGTTCCTCTGTGAGACTCAGCACTTGGGCCTCACTTTTTCAACACCCAAACAAACGTACCATTTTTATTTCACTCTCTGTCACGTCTGTGTCCTCTTCTATGATAGGCCTTTGCCAGTCACTTCGCAGTTTCAAAGGGAATGCATTTAAATGCTGATAGACAAGCATGCTGAACAACAAGTCAGATTGAACAAAGAAACTAAGAAATCGTCTTTGCAGTAGAACTTGTTACATATTTCAGTGTGAATTTGGACACACATTTGCTTTTATTATTGATAGTGTTTAAAACACACTAAAGCAATAATTTTATTTTCCTTGATTACATTGTACTACATGCCTGTCACTAGATGATGGGTAAGAGGAATCAGATTATAGAAGAAAATGGAACTCCTAGCTTTGAATTTTAAAGGACATTGATAGATTTTATCTAAATATTACTTATTTATTTTTAATTATAAATAATACTGTTTGGTCATTCCAAGACTAGCAACATGAACAAATCAGCTGGTCTTTCAAATCTTCTTGATCCTCAAAACAACTTTAATTATAATCACTGCCCAAGCTTCTGGAGTCTAGTTTAAAAGAGAAAGGAGGGATTTTATGAGCAAGAGGGGTCAAGATAATGATGAGGAAAACCACAGATAGAGATGACTAAAGCTAGAGAGAGTTCACTGACTCTTGATTGATAGTTGGGAAGCCTACATGGGACCAAGCTAGGCCCTCTGCACGTGTGTCACAACTGGATGTCTTGGTGTGTTTGTGAGGCCTCTGGCAGTGGGACCAGGATTTATCCCAGGTACATGAGCTGGCTTTTTTGAGTCCTTTTCCTATGGTGGGATGCCTTGCTCAGCCTTGATGCAGGGGAGAAGGACTTGGTCTCTGCATATATGCCTCTTGACAATCAATGCTAGGCACATGGTATATTAAAACCAAAATGGCACTTTGAACCCATCTTTTGAATAACGGAGTAAGTATTATTTGATATTAGAAAATCCCTTATCACAATTTCCCCCCTCTACTACCTTTGTCTCCACTCTTGAAATACTAACTTGCTATAACATCTTTTCTATCCATGATCTCTACATTTTAGATATATTATCTCATAGTAATCCACAGGTTTGGAATTGAAATTTTTGCCAAGGCCTTTTTAAAGAATTTCATTCCTTCAGCTTATCCTTTAGATTGTAAATCTTTTAATCTAGAATATGTAAAAATAGGCAAAATACCAATGAAATTGTTTTCCAAGAATCTCACTAGAATCTCTTATTATACAAAACTGTGTATAAAGTTTCTATGTTTAATGACTATCTTCCAATGCTCAAACACATTACCTGTCCTAGTGTATGTGAGAGTTTCTAGCCTTCTAGCCCATTGAGGTATCTTACACACATGATTTGGGATTCTCCTCTGTATTACCATTAATGAATAAAGAAACCGCTTTGGGCCTATAGGTGAGCTATAGGGAAACAGAGCTAGGTGGGGAAATCTAAGTGGAATGCTGGGAGAAAGAAGGCAGAGTTAAGAGAGAAGCCATGTAGTCCCGCTGGAGCCAGACAAAACTTTGATAGTAGGCCATGACCTCGTGGTGATACACAGATTAATAAAAATGGGTTAAATTAATATGTAAGAGTTAGTCAATAAGAAGCTAGAACTAATTGGCCAAGCAGTGATTTAATTAATTCAGTTTCTGTGTGATTATTTTGAGATTGAGCAGCCGGGAAACAACAACCAGCCTCCTCCCATCAAATTGGCACCCAGCACTTTGTATTAGACTTAGAACTTCCTTATTTAAACAAAAGAGGGAGGTGCTGTAGAAATTTCTACCACCAGTAGCCGTTAAGTTAACTGCCCACTTGGGCCTCTTATACTATATATGCCATGTAAAGCGTGTGTCTGGCCTCTTTTCCAACTGCAGGGTATAGTTGCTGCTCCCCATTCCACTGGAGGATTGCAAACTGTGAGTCTACCCATAAATAAAAAAAAACCCTCTATTATACTCAACTCTGAGCTAGTGTGGGATTTCTCTTAAGTGTACTTCTTCAACATGAAAATTCTGGTAAATAGTCACACCTAAGACTTAAAGGAAGTCAGTAAACAGAATGGCCTCCAGTAAATTAATGGATGAACTCTTTGACATCCAAACACTATAAACAATAAACATTGAGCTAATAAACCATAAAGCTACATGTCTTAAGCAGTTCCACATAATTCTAAGAAAAAGAGTTTATGAAAGGGCCATGCAATGTACAATTTCAACTCTGTGATTTTCCGGGAGAGGCAAAGCTAAGTATACAGTACGAAGATCAGTGGTTTCAAATATATGATATAGAGAGGGACAGGAAAGGAGAGCAGAAGGGCTTTGTAGAGCAGGGAACATACTGCACATGGCATAAACATAGATACAATTCATTAAACATTTACCAGAAGTCACAGATCATGCAATGCCTTGAGTGAACCTTCACATTCCCTATGGACAATGGGGGTGATAGTATATTAGTGGAGTGTTAACAGATTAAACTGATTAATATGGAGAATTAATACTGCAGAAGGTTATGTATATGTAGAAAAATGCATGAGAAATTCCTATATTTTCCTGTTAAGCCAAAATTGTTTTAAAACTGAAGTGAGTCTTAAGATGAGCACAGAACACAAAGTCAAAGATGAAATAAAGCAAGGATTTATTGCTATGGAGCAGATGACTAAAAATTATCAAATTTTTGTCTATGGCCTAAATCTCACCAACGATTTTCCTTCACCATGCTTGTGATAAATGTGAATCATTTGGCATTCAAAGACAATAATTTATAGTTTTATGCATTATTATTACAAAATCCATCACTTAATAATTCCCTTTCTGTATTACTTTAGTTCTTTACAAATCCAAGCTGTCTATCTCTATAAGGAAGCCCTTTCCTTCTAGAACCATGGGTTGTCTTTCCCACACACAGGACAATCTAAATTTATTGGATCAGGGTCTCTGTAAGTCTTCAATTTTGTACAACATTTATATGTCTGTGTCCACTTCATCCATTCTTCCTTAGGCACCCTGCAGTCAGTTATCTCTTACCAAGCACCATTATGTTGGACTATGGAACAAAATTCTTTTTATCATTGTGCACCGCATCATACACATATAATATATATGGGTGAACAAGTCTGTTAGTGTGGATCACGAAGAAATAGAACCCGTAAAGGCTTTTATTTTGTTTTTTTTTCTTTGTTGGTTTTAACTAAAACTTTAACAGACAATGAATATTTATGATTCTTTTGCATCCATATGCCAAAGTTCTCACCTCCAAAAAGGTAGATGTGAGAACTTTAGAAGACTATTGGATTTAAGTCATGTTATGGGGTAGAGTCCTTTTAGGATTAGTGTTCTCATTAAAAAAAAAAAACTTTACTTTTCCCCCCACTTTCTTCTATTTTTTCCTTCTCTCTGACTTGCAAATTGTATCTTTCTGTATGACAGAAGAAATCCTCAACAAAACTTGCCCATACTTTTTCACAACTTAAGATCTATGAGCATCCAAAACTGTAAGGAATAAGTATTTATCTCTTAATTTAGTCTGTCTGCTCTTGTTATATGGTGAAGCTGCATAATGACCTGATGGGTACATAGTATAGTTTTGGAAATACTTATTATTTGGACATGAATTTTCATGTGCAGTTGCTAGTAAAGTATAAATGAGAGTTTCCTGCATTTTACAAAGTGTATGTTATAGCTTCCCTGAACATCTATAGGAAGCCAGCTAAGTGTCAGTGACAATTATTAATTATATGTCTACATTGCTGACATCATTGCAGAATTGTCTCAGTGACTTGAAGGAAGCAGGTAGTTCCATCATGAAGTAGTATAATAACCTTATTTTGGACATTTATTCTAGGAAACACTTGCAATGCTTTTAAACACTTCATCATTTATTAAGGTATACATTGTTAGCATAAAATGTTGCTATAACAGTCATTTAAAAAAACTCTTCTTAGCATAATACTTTTAAACATTATTTGATGACTTCAAATTTTTTAAAGGGTGAATATGGACTTAAATCCATTTTTCATAAAAAGATATTAGTCATTGTTTCATGTAATCACACTCAGAATGAGTCAAATAATAGCATCTCCATTTGAAAGAGACTTTTCCTGCAAGGTTGAAAGTTAATTTAACTTCTTTTTAAATGTCTCAAAAATAACTCATAGCACAGTGCTTATCTTGGAAGGGAGAATTATCTGTTTTAATAACTCTCTTAGGCTGCTGTTTCACAGAAGCTGTCTCAGGACTGACTAATGTATTGCAATCTATTGTTTACAAAGTCCTGGATAAGAAAATAAGGGATCCAGTGAAAAGCCGGGCAGGGGTGGCGCACACCTTTAATCCCAACACTTGGGAGGCAGAGGGAGGCAGATCTCTGTGAGTTTGAGACCAGCATGGTTTACAAGAGCTAGTTTCAGAATAGGCTCCAAAACTACAGAGAAACCCTGTCTTGAAAAACAAAAAAAAAAAGGGTACCGGTGAAAATAAATGAAGGCATCCGATACGGAGGTTGTCATCACTGGTGCATGTTGAGAATCTGTATCTTAACAAATAGCATTTTTAAAAAGTATTACATTGTCACCCAAACATGGGAGAAGATATTAATTCTGAGTAGTACTTAGCATTGAAGGTCATTGGGATAATACATTACATCCCTAGACATATCACAGGTAGGTTTAAAATGGAACAGAGCTAAGAAACATGTGCATGGGTTTAAAGCAGGAATACAGAGGGAGTTCTGAGATTGGTCAAAAAAGCAACAGTGTTGAAGACTCATGACAGACCTGGAACTTGAGAGTATAAAGATATGTGCTTGCATAGGATTAGAAGGAAGGAAAATTACCAACTATATTAATTAATTTTAGGTTCCAGATAAGTAGAGAAATAACAAGGAAAGGTCTATGAAAGTATGACTGATCATAAAAAACAAAATCTACTCACTCTGTTGTCTCTTTTTTATCATTGCATATCTTTCAGTCTTTCACCACAACTTTTAGAAAAATTAATCAAGATACTAAGCTAGACTGCGTAGGATAGAGAAGTGACTAAAATCTGGCTCTTGTCCTACAAAACCAATTTTGTCCTTAATACCTTGCAATATAACATGAAGGCATTTTATTACATATGTTCAATAAATTTCATGGGTTCTAACCAATTATTTTCCCATAGAGAAGATGCATCATTACAGTGATTGAGCACTTAGAAGAACATTACAATTCTCTCATTCATACTTTTCTAGTTATCATAGATGTGTCAGAGTCTCAATCTTCTGTTTGGTGCTGTGGCTTTGCCTAAACCTTTGCAGCAAAAAAAAAAGAGAACATTGTCTGGATTCATGGATATGTTCTCAGTGACCTCAGATTACAACTCTGACCTGCCCATTACCTGATTATAAATCAGATAATCTGCTATCTGATACCAGATTTTAAACCTTTAAGATTCATAATACATTATGGCTGAATAATCAATTGTGGAAGATTTTTCTGTGGATATTTTTGATGTGGGAGTTCCCTCTGTGTACTGTGATTGCTGTTAATGAATAAAGAAATAGCTGGGAACTAACAAGCAGCCTGCTGCTATGTATCTTGTGCCTCAACTCAGCATTGTTGCTTTTCTACAAGGTTAAGAGCAGAAATAATTGTTCTATTTTGGGTAAATAATGGAAAGCTAATTTAATGCTAAAATGTAGTCCTGATAAAGGTATATAAGACCATTAGAGTGTTCAGTTAAAGGGAGTATTTGTTGCAGAGTTACCTGTCTTACAAACATTTGTGCCCACTTTACAGTACAGAGTCAAGCTAGACAGAGCTTCCTGACTAAGAACTATATTACCTTCCCCTCCTGCATACAAAGGACGTAAAGGATCTTACGGTTCTGCCAAAAGGGTATCCACGAGCAAAGGACAACTAAGAAGCGTGGAGGCTCCACCTTTTCCCCACCAGATGCAAACACAGAGGGACAGACTGATTAAGAGTTGATTGTGGAATCATGGGAAGAGGGCAACTTCTAGAAGCATCAAATGACAACACAGTGTTCACTAATCACAGACATTCCTTTGCATTCTCCAAAAGTAAAAAGCCTCCATTTGTGTTTGTGGCTGTGATCAGAATTGCTTTCACTTTATTGCTGACACTTGATTAAACATCAGAATGTCTTACAAAAAGTAGGGAGACATATGGTAATGGCAAATTTGCATCCAGATAACAAGACTATTAAAAGATAAGCACGTCTTTAAGATGATTGAATAGAATGTCTTACAGCATTTTTCCCAGGAGGGGAAATTACATTTCTAAAAGAATGACAGTGGTTGTGGCAAGATACTACTCTGTGAGTAGATGAATTAGTAGAAATCTCTCGGTCTTCATTCTCTTAAAGAATAGCACTTTGTATTCAAGGGTTTGGTGTTTTATATAAAATGTTAATATTAAGTAAACAGTCTTTGGGATGTATGTTCAGTGCTCTCAGTACATGTCATGAGGCTTTGTTATCAAGAATTATTAAGGGAGAAAAACATACCTGTAGTCAACATATTTAATAACTATGGCCCCTCTCATTTGGAGAAGGAGAATGAGGCACAAGTATATTGAGTTTTACTATACACCCATGATTGTTCTCGTGTGTAATGGCTTTGTGATACATATCCAGGATACTTAGTCCTCAATTGCAGAAAGCAAGAGCAAGTTGGTGATCAAGCCTTAACCAGAATGATGAGAATTACTCATTAAAGAATGGTGAACCAACAGGACACAGGCATCTAGCTGAATAGATTACTGAATATAGATGTTCCATTACTATAATAGGGTAGTGTCTTGATGAATTCATGCTAAATTTAAAACATGGCAAGTAAAAATAAATTAACATATGTGACTTGGAGCAAATATCAAAGCTTGGCTATTCCATCTGTTGCTGTAAAAGTAAAATATTTCCCTCTGTATTACATAACTGAATGGCAACTGTGACTCACTGTCGCTATTCTGCCTCCTGAGATGGTGTTGCTTGATATCACTCATCTGAAAAAAGAACAAATTTTGAAAACTAAAGGAAAGTTTCTGATGACTGTATATTGATTTTAGTGCACTATTGAATTGATAGCATTGAACTATTATAGTAGAAAACTTATATGTAGGCTAATAACCATCACAAATTTTTGTTCCTCCTAAAATATAATGAGAATTAATTTTATTTTATTTCCTATGTATATCCATTCAAACTCATGCGCTAAGGCCTCTCTTTCATCACCTTCATTACTTCAAAATGTGTCAATGCTGAAAAATAGAACTGTAAACATGTAATCAAGCTACGCAGAAGTTCCAAAGGTTAAGACCTTACCCAAATGATTGGCATCTTTATGAGATGATGGGGACATAAACAGCACAAACAAAGCAACTCTCTTGCCAGGATATGGCAGGAACTTGAATATTTAAAAACTAATTAGAATCTGTGAAGAAGTGAATTCTGTTGGCATCTCGATTTTAGACTTCCTGATTCCATAATTATAAGAAAATAAATTGCTGTTTGTTAAGCCACACAGTCAAGAAAATATTTACACTATACAATTTATCACAGCCCATGCATTCAGTTATTAAACTTTCATTTCTAACTCATATAGTGACCTTCCCTTTGTCCTTTAGAAGACGTGTAAGTCTCAACAGTCCATTTAAGTGAAATTTAAAATATCAGAAAAGACACATTTTTTTCATTATATATTGGTTCATCTTATGGTATGTGTTTCAACAAAACATTTTCCATTAAATAAGGGTTGACCTATGTTCTCCTGAGTTTATATTGAAGTTCAAACCGCCAGGGGGCATTGAGGTAATTAGATAAACCCTACCCAAATTAGCAGACATCTAATTGCAATGTTAATATTCCTTAGAAATATGTTCAGAAATATATCCAGTACAAGGATTGACATACTATCATCATTCTGTGAGCTAGTCAGGTTTATTCCTACAAGTAACCATCATAACCGTTGTTGTCATATGAAGAAGCAATGTAGACAAGGCAGGTAAGCAGATAAGGAAGTTGCAAAGACCTGGAGATCAAACATAACAAATGCTTGGTGCTTCTGGAAAATAGGGAAAAGTTGCAGGATAGCTTATCTTTCATAACCTTCAAACAAAACTTTTAAACAACATGACAGGACATGCTGTTTACATGACCTACCTATAGCTATATCACTCTGCTACAGCAAGACAAAAATATATTCCCAACTAAGATTAACTTTTAACTGCAGAGTCATTAGACAACTTTTGACCTTTGGGAGTTAAGAGAGTATGTAATGCCCATAGTTCATTAGTTCCTTCCTTGATTTCCCTTTATAAGGTGTTTACCTGTGGGACTGTCCTTTCAATCCACACTTATCAAATATTTCTACACTCATTCTTAAATTATGTCATGAAGGCAGTGATAAATGCCACTGAACAGGTGATGAAAATTCAGATTTCAACAGAATTTCCTTATAGGAAGATATCAGACAGTGACCTCACTCCGCCTGATTCATTTTAATGAATAAAAGTTGCTTATGTCTCACCAATCTTCCAAAGATTCATACAAACACCTCCATGTCAGAAAACTGCTGAATGAAAACTTGGAAACAATCAATCATTACACTGTTTAATTTTTTATTTCCCTTTCAAGACCTTCCACTTAAACAGTGATTTTTTTTTTCCTTGCTAATCTGACAATTTCTTACTGACAGCCTCTCATCAGGAGGATTTATTAGCACACTGCTGCTTTTCTCTTTCAGTACAAACATTTCAAGGCTGAAATTAGAAACACTGACAAGAAATGTGGTCTTTAGTTAATGATTTATGCTTCTGGTTTGGAAAATGGAATGTCTATTAAATATATTGTACTGAAGAGTGACTTCCAAACTTTCTGTTGAAGCTCTCGAAAGAAATGTTTTATGATTATTACTCAATAAAAAATAGTGCTTTGGCATTTTGATTCTTTTCACCCACCAGAAAAATAAAAGACTATTAAAATATGTAGTAGCAATTAATTGTATATGCATAGGAATTTGGCAGGCTGTGTTTTACTCCTGGGGATCTGTCATTGACTCTATCATTTGGGTGCGAGTCCATCTTATGCTATTAATATCTTAGCTATAAAATACGATTACTGTAGGATTTACTCTAGTTGGTACTTGAACAAAACAATCTAGAGAGGGACTTATAAGGAAAGGAACTGATATCAACAGGCAGGTGCTCAGTAATTGTTTGCTAATGTTACTGACTACATTAACATTGCCCAGTTCCTTCTCACTGGTCTTGGAAGTGAGGACAGAGAGATTAAGAATTCTCAGTTCTTTTGATCTAAAACCAACTGTTCTATGATGTCTAAAGAAGATGACAGTATGGGAGAAAGTATTTTGATAAGTGTCAGACTTTGACTAAAGACGAGAGTAATTTGTCAGTGAAGGTACCTGCCAAATTATAGGATAGTCTTACTTTGGACTATCAAAATATTTTTTCAATTGTTTTTAAGTAATAGAATTTTATTAACTTTTTGAGGATTCTGCATGATATATTTCTGCCATTTTCTGTTTCCTGTCTCACACAGCATTTCCTTCCAGACTCATCTTCCCCATACTACTTCAACCCATCTTGAAGCAGATCCTGGTTTTCTGGCTACTGCAGGCTTTTAGCTTCCCTCTGAGATATTTTCTGAGCCTTTGGTGTAGAGGGGTGTGTTGCAAATCAATTAACTGAGGGTGGGCACGCATGGTCAGTAGAACCTCAGTCTTTTAGTCTTATATGCATTCCTGTCTATGAGCTAAGCGCTCAGCTGCACATCTACCCACATTTAAAGGAAATGTCCACTTTTTCACAAGTGGTCTCTGTGTTCCGGCACCTCTTTGCAGCTTGTTTGATCAGCCACCGTTTTAATTCTCAAGCACAATATCATGATTTTTATATGTTCCTTTAATGTTAGCATTTTTCTTATTTCTTATGTGACCCTCTAGTAGTGTTCTATGATACACTCTAAGAAGAATGAATTGTGGGAAACAATGTTTTGATATAACTTAAGGTCTCTAAACTTCCATAGTATGAATTTTTTTTTCAAGAGGACTTGAAAATGAACACTTGACACAGGTTTCATCAGTTATCAGAAATCTATAATTTGTGAATCCAGGTATTAGCAAACATACTACTATGTTTTTCCTTTTTATTTTTGACTTCTTTTTTTAGTTGAATTATTCAAAATAGATTCTTTTCTCACATTATATCCTGAGCACAGTTTCTTCTCTCTCTACTTTTACCAGTTTCTCCCCTCATCCCATTTAGATCTGTTTCTGTCCTTCATTAGAAAAAAACTGGATTACAAAAGATAATAAAATACAACAAATTATAATATTATAAAACAAACCCCATCAGGTCACAGCTGGACAAGGCAAACAACAGAAGGAAAAGAGCCCAAGAGAAGGCAGAAGAATTAGAGATGCATTCTACATACTCAGGAAAATCTTAGAAACACTAAACTGGAAGCCTTAAAATATTTACACAGAGAACCTGGTGCAGACCTGTGTATACTCTGTGCTTGCTTCTTCAGTCCCTGTAATTTAATAATGAGCTTTTCTCATGCTGATTTAGAGGCCTTGATTTCTTGGTATTTTCCATCCTCTCTGCCTCCTATTCTTTTTCCACCTGTTTTTCAGGGTTCCCTGTACCCTGAGGAGAGGGATTTGATGGAGACTTCCCATTTAGTGTCAAGGTCTCTCTCTCTCTCTCTCTCTCCACATAATAACACTACTAATATGCTAAAGAGTGAATATACCTGACAACACTCTTATCAACTGCTTAAGTTGCCTTAATTGAAGGTTCTGGTGTCTCAAATGCTAAGCAACATAATTGCTTAATTTCATATTAATTGATTACCTAATGCACTACTGAAGAATAATTCCCTCCCAGACCTATAAACATAAAGATTTTGCCTATCATAGCTTTCCAACTTGCTGACTTCACAATACTGTCAGAGTTAAAAGCAGGATGTAAGCAATGGTTTAATACTGTTAACATCATGAGAAAATAATCTGGAGGCAATTATTAGGCTCATATCCATCTTAAAAACTCTATATAAATTAATTTTATTTTTAAAATATAGTAAAAGATAGCATCAAGTGAAATTACATTTCAAAAGTTTCAGTTTTATGAAGTATGCATACACGCTGAATTTTTCAAGTGTAATCCTGTAAGAATAATAACGCATGTTAAAATGAGTGTTTTTTTAAGAGTTAGATAGCCCCTGCTTGCCAAGAGGCTTGATTGTGAAATTCTTTTTAAAAATATGCAGGAAAAATAATTATAAGGAAATACAGGTGTTAATTAGAATCTCATTTTATCTTTTATAGACTCTAAAGTACATGAGAACCTTATTCCCTGTTCCATCATTTATGCCTGTGGACAGTTTATAGGGCAAACCATACTACTGGAATATTATCAAGACTCTTTCTTACTATGGCCAGTTGAAAGGGATCCAAAGTTTTTTGGTCGAGAGAACCAGATATCTACCTGTAGCTTCCTTTGTTCAGTTTTATTGTTATTTGGGCAGTAAACAAAACAAGCCTGATTTACTTATTTATTGGAGTGTTTTAATCACCAGGATACAAATATCTAGTCTTACGTCAATTCTCATGAGCTTAAGTATTTTCAGTTTCATCAATTTTTATAAAACTTGACTATGAATCACTCCCTACAGGATCTGTACTGAGCATGATTGATTGCATAGTTTCCAGTACTTTCTGGTCAGGACCATTCAGCTTCATTTCATGAGGCCTTGTTTCTATTGGTTTTCAGTGTGTTTCTCAAAACAATAACTTTGTTTAAATTTATTAATTTTATATTAAACCTTAATTTTTAAAAATACTTAAAATACAAAGTATTATTACACAATCCCCCCCACACACACATACGCACACATACTTTGTTGGCTATATTACATGCTCCATGTCTGTTTCATCTTGTTATGAAGCCAAAATCGACCATGGTGCTCTTTGTGGTGTGACTGATGGAGCACTAAGCAGGGCTGATCACTATTTCCTGTCTTCTGTGCCCAACTGTTTTCCTTTCTCCTTGGCAAAACTCGTGTCTATTTCACAGCCATCTCTTGCCTGGACAATATCGACACATCTTCACCGCCATTATGCTTTCCACATAATTATTGCCAAGTTATCACTTATAAAGATTCTTTCAGGTCAATATATCAAGTAATGTACCAACACATCAATCACCCTATTACAAACATTCCAGAGGCTTCCTTTTATGAGGAAAATGAACTGCCCATTCTGCCTTCCATGAACTCTGTAATTTCACCTCTCACTGCTCTCCTGTCATTCATAACCCCCCAGTGTCAGTTGTCTTCCTCTATGAATAATCACCAAAGCAAGTTACACTTCTGAGTATAAAAGCGTTTCCTAGTATGGAATTCTGAGTATTCAGGCATGAAGGGAAGGAGTATATGTCCTCTTGTTTGCACATGTGTTTCTGTGCATGTGTGTGTGTAGGTTGGAAAGAGATTTTCCGCAGTAATGTTTACATCAATGTTGGAAAGAGGTTTTCCTCAGTAATTCTCTACCTTACTGTTTGAGACAGGGAGGCCACTCATTTGATTAGATTGGGTCACTAGTGATTTCTAGAAACCTTCTCTTTCTGTTTTCCCAATGCTAGGATTATAAACACATGCCATGCCTTGCTTTTACATGGTTGCTGAAGATCAAGCCAAGCCCTCAAGATTGTGTGGCAAGAATCTTACGTACTGAACCATCTCTTTGGACTCATTTATTTAATGTAAAACATAGTTGGAATCATTAGCACCACCGTTACATAAATAGTTCGGAAAATTCCCTGTTTTGTCATCAAATGAGAAACAATAGAACAAGAAAAAAATGACTAAATTGGGAAATATAAGTAATCACAAATATAAGCAAGGTAAATAAAATATATTTGATAAATTAAAGAAATTACAGAACCAGGGTATTACAAAAGGCACACAGGCTTAAACCAAGCCTGCTGTACTTATGAGTCAGTAGTGCAAAGAAGCAAACTGCCTCACTTAAGAAGGAAGTCTTTAGAGCACAGGGCAGAATTTTGAAGGAAAGGAAGAAAAATAATATGTACACATACAAAATAAAAAAAGTAGTTATTATATTTCTTTGAGTGTGCCTGTTTTATAATTAGATTCTATATCGAGTGTCCTGAAGAAAGGAGAATAGAAAGGGTCAATATGTGCTTTTAATTTCATCCCAGCACTAAACATCTGTTCTAGCCAAGCCAGTTTCCTAAATATACCCTCTGCCTGTTGTTTTCATAATTCCATTTCATTGCCTCCTACCTAGCATGCAGGATCCTACTAATACCCTCGCCTCCCCCATGGGCATGCTCTGACAATCCCAGCCTACTCTGTTCTTCTCTGAAATCACATCGCCCTGTTGCCTGTGTCACTAAATTAGGCATTTAATTACATATTGCCTCGTACTGTTTTCTAGTTTTGTCATGGCTATCTTCTTTCCAGACTAGATTGTGACTCCTCAGAAAAGAACCAGTTCTTAGATTTTTCTATGTCTTTTTAGAAAAGATGGGATTATAATTTAATTATATTGAGATAAAAATATTAACTCACTAAAGAACTCTTGAGGGTTCATCATATTTTTAAAGATGGAAGTTGAAGAGAGACAGAGACCCCAAGCACCAAAGAGTCTCAGATTATTTACTCCAAATACATCATACAATGCACCTTGCCTCTGAAAGCTGTGAAGAAATCTTATCAGCAGAGTGAAGAGTAGAGGCAAGTTAAAATTCTATACTTAATAGGGTGCATACACTTAGAACTTGTAGTTTGCCATTATTATCTAATAAATAGATTAGTTAAAAAGGATTGGAGTCTGTTTCAACTACTCAGTTAAGTTCTAGTTACCCTGGCCATTGCATTTTCATTACCCCCAGAAATTTAAACTGACGTCAGTATTTATTCTGAAGTTGCTAGGTTTTGTTCATGTGTGTCTGGGATCCTAAAGGGTCCATTATGGAGATGATATCATTATTTTATGTATGTATATATGGATCCACACAGGACAAAGAAAGGGTTCTGATAAGGAAGTGCATGATTATTTCATAAGCCTACTTTAAGAAATTGTTTAAGAGTTATACAATCGGGAAAGTTGGGCCTGCAATTGTGCTTACTTCAGCCTTCTGCCTTGTAGGTGCAGACTTTGGCCATCATATATAGACAGTTTATTTTAACAAAGTTCTTTTAAACAAGTTCATAGAATGGCTGAGCTACATAGGTTTTGTTCAGCTATCTGCTCCTGTTTCAATAAGCTCCTCAAACATTATTCATGTTTCACTATCTGTGTCCTTATAAAACTCCAGATTGGTTCTTCAATAGTCCTCTGAATCATCAAATCCTTAGACCTCTGAGGGCCCCAATGTTCTGATGAATGAATGAACAAAGCAATCTATTTCTCAGAGTTCCTGGGAGGATGAATTAAAACACATAACTGTAGTAATATGGGTGGCGGGGCTGCGTCCCCAACACCCCAGCCGCCTGCCCGGCTAGCTTTTGCCCCGAAATAATTACACAGACACTGTATTCTTTTAATCACTGCTTGGCCCTTAGCTCTAGCCCTTACTGGCTAATTCTGATATCCCAATCAACCCATCTCTAACAATCTGTGAGCACCGGTCTTACCGGGAAGATTCTAGTTCAGAGCTTCATCGCGTGTGTCTGCCCAGGAGCCGGGAGTATGGCGTCTCTCTTGAGGTGTCTGCTCCCGAGAGGAGAGCTGTCGGGTCTGAGCTCACTTCCTCTTCCTCCCGGCATTCTGTTCTGTTTACTCCACCTACCTATGCCCTAACCAATAACATGGGCCAAGGCAGTTCCTTTATTAGCCAATGACCTTCCTTCATCACATAACAAATGTGCTCAGCATAGTTCAGAAAAGCATATATGATTATGTATATTATGTATAAATTGCCCTTTATAAAAATAATTGTTTTTATTATAATATACTTTGCTATATTTTACAATTACCATCATTATAAATTTCATGTTTTAAGGAAGCACAGATTATTATTTCATTTGTGATAAAGTATATTAGTAACTTGCAGCTGATATTAGAACAAGAGAACACACTTTAGAACTCATGGGACCACAAGTGCATCTATAGGAGAAGATTCCCAGAATGAGGCTTAGTGAGGCCCTCACTGGTGGATCCTTGAAAGAGTGTTGAATGAATTAAATGCTTAGATATATTTGAAAGCTCTCACAAAAGTGGGCTAACATTAAACATTACTGAAGTGCATTCTATTGCGACTGTGGTCATGTCAATTCCTACATTTTATTTCACAAATATACTTAAATATTATTTCCTGTCTTTCTCAACATTAAGGTCTTTATTACCTAGATCTACTGAGAATATCATTTTTATACTTTTTTATTGCATTTGGCACTTTAGTTTTTATATAATAACTTCATTTATAGTAAATCTTAAAATGCAATCTCCAGGATGTGTTTGGCTATTTATTTTTATCTTTACTAGGTCCTTCTCATAGAGTGCAGGTCAGTGTTTTATAGCGTACTAAATATACATATTTTGAATGAGCCCATGTTGTATTTAACTTGCACTAATCTCATGAAACAAATTTAGTGAAGCAACTAGACCCAATAAAAATCCAAAAGACATTCATTTCATTTGCAGGAAAGAGTCTCTATAAGAATTTTGTGGGATCTGGATTCTTTCCACTTTCTCTCTAGAATTCAATGCAAACTAAAATCACTTGTCAGATACAGTCTACTGTTTTGATTACGAGAAGATACTTTTTATGGTGAGCTCTGAAGGTTATCTCTCTGATTAAAAGCATGATTCACTGTATGGAATCAATCTCAGTATTGTGCAAGGACAATGTTCCAGCCAGCATTCCTGATATTCTGAATAGCCCAGTTGTAGTGTGGTATATTATTACAAAGTATTGGTTTTAAAATTCTGTTCTCTTTGGCAAGAACTGTGGATGATTGCTTCATAAATAGAATGAAGATAAAAGATAAACATGACATTTACACAAAACTCATTGTTTTACATTTTAATATTAATGTACTCATTAGTGGCTTGGCTCTTCTTTTGTATATGCTATAGTTAATCACAAAATATTTATCATTACTGTGAGATCATTAGGTAATGCCACAATGAGTGAAACTCAATTAAGGCAAAATTCCATTAATTTAGTATATACTGAAAATAACCTAAAAATACTTCAATTTTTAAGAATTATGGAAGGAAAGTTGTTCATTGTCAAAGAGGGAAAGCTAATTCTTCCAAAAAATGCCATCTCTTATTATTTGTTTTAATAAAATAGTAACCTGCTTTTAATCATTATTGTGAAAGTTTGTATAAGCTGAAGAAACCACAAAACTGATAAGCAGCTCTCTGAATTTTGATATAACAATTAAGAAACTTTACGCAGAAAAAGAAACATATGAGTCTTGTACAATAAGATATTAAACATAGCCTTTCAAAGTAGCACTGATTACAAGTTGAGTTTGCCATCTTCAAGTTTCAGTGCCTACCGAAAAGATAAGTCTTCATTTCTGGTGATGCTAATTCCACCTTTGAAGAATCATTACCTGTTGAAGAGGCAGACTGATGCTGAATTCCAGGCCCATCAGTCTATTCTTTGTAACAGATCTGAACTGACCATCACACTGATGAAGACTTTCACTTTCTGAGATTTGTTCAGCTTTGGCATGTGAGATTTCTTTTTAATTTCTCCTTTGCTGTGTCAGGAATAACTTTAATGACTTTTTGCCATGCTGATTTTTTAAGTGTTTAAAAGAAAACAAGAGTTAATGGTTGATCCCGACACAGGAGGCTCCCCTAAGACTCTACCACTTCCATTTGAAAATGCATTAGGCAAACACTCCCATTTCCACTGGAGGGTGTCATTAGAGCACTCAAGCAAAGCAAACAGCTAGAAGCAAAAATACCCTAGAGACTTTCCAGAAAGACTCTGATGCAACCTTTGTTCCGCATTTTAAAAAGATATATGATGCCAAATGAGCCCTCATTAAGAGAGTGTTGTATTGATTATGAGTTATGATGAACTCGAATATGCTAACCCAACAACTTGCTCTAGTACAGCAATATAACAGACATTTGCCTCAGAGTAGACTCGCTTCCTCTTTTCTGGGCTGTTCAAGGATTTACTATGTCTGGGGCAAGAGACAGAAGTAGTAAAGACTCACAGGGGAAAACAGGCGATTACATAAAGATATTATCAGAAATGATGATCAGCGAGTAAGCCTGTAATGCAATTAGAGATGGGGGTTGCCCTGAAACTGATCTCTGAAAGGAGAATGTATTTATTATAACCATGCATGTTCACTGATGAAATCTGAGGGAAATGACTATGAATAGCTCCTTCAGCATTAGGAAGTGTGTGTGTGTGTGTGTGTGTGTGTGTTTGTAAAACAAACCAAATTAAAGTGGATATGGGTGGTGAATTTGTTGGTTCCAAAGTCTGCAGTTACTATTCCACTTTTGCGTGGCTTTTATTTTACATTTATCTTCTCATTATTTTTTCTGTTTCTTACTCAGACAACGATAGAGGCAAACTATAGATTGACACTGTTCTTAAGCCAATCATTATTGAATCTCTATTGAAGAATTATAGTCTTGAATTGCCTATATATTGTCTGTTACACACACACACACACACACACACTCACACACCTCAAACAAAGAAAAAACATTGTGACTAGATTTTCTTCTGGAAGTATCTTGAATTATGATTCAAAGCATATATCCCAGGGCTTATTTCCTGGCAGATGTAACAATAATCACCTTTTTCAGAAAGAAGGTCTCTGAATCTGTTTCTATTGCTTTAAGAAAGCATATCTGTAGTAATTTGATACAATGACCACATGAAACTAATGCATTCCTTTCTTTAAAATGCTGAAATTGGTGGCAAGGGAAATTACAATATATTCATGTTCCAGTTCACCTCTAGCTCTGTAAAATTAGAGGAAATACAGATTAAACTATGGGAACTGTGAGGAAATTTTATTTCTTCATGAACTACAAAGCTCCTGAGAGTCACACTGTCTATCATTTTCCATCTTCCTGCCACCCCCTCCCAATAATCTTCTGCTTGTTGGAATAGAGTTCATATCAATAAGGTATTTATTGAATGAGCCAATCTGACTTTACAATGTGTACAGCAGGACTTGGTCATTTTAAGGAAAACTGAAATGACATGTATCCCTAAGAGAAGTGCTGAAATTCATATCTGTGCTCTCAGTTCTGTTCTAACACCTGTTCTGATGGTATTTCAAGTTCACCAGTGTATTCTAACTAACCAGCCTTTCTGAGAGCTGCAGAAAATTTGATCTATGTGCAGTGGGAGATGCAGATGGTTCACGGGGTTAGTCATGAAACAAACTCAGTGAAATTTTAATACATCAAAATAATTTTCTTTTTTAGAATTTTCTCAAATAGAAGGGCAACAGTAATGTAGAAGCCATGTATAAATCCACAGGAATTACTCAGATTGTGGGTGCATTTTTCATAGCTAGAAAATACCATACTTAGCTGGGAAATAGATTAGATCCCTCTGAGGGTGGAGTTTTCACATTCAGGCCACTAACCTGTTCAGAGGCATCATCTTGTCCACTCTAGAGTTTATGCCAATGATTGTTACTCGATAGTCAGCAGAATCATAAGCCAGTGAGCTAGTTTAATATCACATGAATCCCTACACTCTCTTCTTTCACCTCCGATTTGTAGCTGCAGGCAGAGTCCCAGTTTAGATACTTGATGTAGTCCTATCATTCTAGCCAGTGGGATGTGAAGGCAGAAAATGGAAGACTTCAAGTTTACCCACAGCTACACAGTGAGAAAGAGGCTAGCCTAGGCTATATGGAAACCTAATCTCAAACAAAACAGAACAAAACAAAACCAACCAATTGCAATTTCTTTTAATGACAAAAATGTCTTTTCAGACACCTCTTCCTAGAGGAGTGCTCCTCATACTTCATTTTAACACATACCTTCTCAATCTCTAATGCCAATATTAGACTTCACTATTGAGTGCATAACACACACACACACACACACACACACAAATTTATTTCTGTTGGTTTCCTGTCATGACATATGATTAAATGCAGAATATATATTTATATCATGACTATAAAACTTATCAAAATATATTGGACTTTATTATATACATTTATAACATCTTCAATAGATACTTAGCCATTGTATACTAATTAAAATTCTCACAACATGAGCTGCATTATCACAGGCTAAAATAATATAATGTCAAAACTTATAAAGTTTAAATATATTTGGTCGTTTTGGAGATGGTTCCTTTTGGAGGCAGACAAATCACAAACGAAGAAGAAGAACTAATATGGGACTTTAATCCCCAAAGTCAAAAGTAATGTTTTAAACGGTAAAGTTCAGTGAATGGCTCAGTAGAAGAGGCCTTTTCATGTAAAGATGATGGCCTAGGTTTCATACTAATCAATACTTAAGGGCATCAATAGACAAACAAACAAATGGATGAATAAATAAATAAAATGAGGTTAGCAAGTAAGGTTATTCAAAAATGTTTAGGCTCAGGTGAAATTCTTAGAATATCATGTCCATGATTGAATTTACAAAATAAAACAGAAACACTTGTACATTAATTATTGTATGATGTTCTCAAGAGAGACCTAAGATAAATATCCGCCATGTTATATGGACTTCAAGCCTTCAACATCACATAAGTGAAATTAACTTTTCCTCTACGAAAATAGCTTTTCTAAGACATTTTTAACAGGAAGAAACTCTACAAAACACTGGTGCTGAGCATTAATGAATGAGATTAATACCCTTAAGAAGAGGAGTGTATCTAACAAAAATAAATAAATCCATAAACTAGGTAGAAGTTCCTTCAAAGATCTTGACCATAATGTCACTCTGGCTTGGGTTCTTCAGAATTATAAAAAGGATTTATTGTTTAATCTTATCAGGCTATAGAATTTGTTATAACGGCATAAATTAAGCCATCCACCTGTCTTTGCAACTTCCTTTGTTACAGATCTTACTCTTGAGGTATACAGATGCATTACGACTTCTAAAATGAAGGGGCAATTGGTTATACACAGCTGAGATTCAATGGAGATACCTTGTTGGGGACAAATATTTAGATGATCCTTCTGTTCATACTGATTTGATTAGCAGGGTTGGATTCTCCTAATATAGCAACTGAGACCAGGAAGCAGAAAGAAGTTCATTAAGAACATGATCTCAGGAAGCAAACATACAGAAGGTTGACAGACAGGTGGAATTACGGTTTGAACAGGAAATGTGCCCTGCAGACTTTGTCAGCCTAGGTCACAAATCAATACCATGGTTTTAGAAGGTCTTGGAAAATTTAGGAGGTGGGGCATACTTAGAGAAAGCTCATCACTGGAAATATTTGAGATTTGTTTGTTCCTGGCCTCTTCCTGTCTTCCTTTTGTTTGCTTCTTGATCACAAAGATGGTAAAGAACAGCTCTGTCATATGTGCCTGCTGCCAAGACATTTTTTCTAACTGCACAGGGTCACACTTTATGGACTAAACCTTCGAAAACCATACATCAAACAAATCCATCTTCACTCAAGCTGTTCATGTTGTACATTTTGGTCACGGAGATTCAAAGCTAATAAATACATATAAGAGAGAAGCAGGTCTACTCCGAAATTTGTTAGTGAGGAATCAAATGCTCTCACAGACAAGTATTTTTGAGATATCAACAAAATGCCTCCATTATTACTCTGGAAGACAAAACAATTATCAGTCCACGAATAGTTCAAGTTATTTCACTCCTTTATGATTGGAGGTTGAACTTGTATACAGGCTAAGGAAATTAACTATGAGAAAGAATTTGATTCTTCTTCTCTTCCATTTTTGTGTACAAGATCCTAGATATGGTAGTGCTGAAACATTTCCTGTCTTGTAGGTTCAGTTGAACAACAATACTATATATAATAGTTGATACCTCTACAGCCACATGGAGTATCATGATTCCTGTCTTTCTATTCGCCAACCTTTGTTATATCTAACATTTCTAGAATATCAAGGAAGTATTATTTTTGTGTTATTCAGGTGACTAAACCAACATCATGTAACAATAAGTGTGATTCTTAGGAAGATGTTATTTGCTGTCTACTTTTACAAAATTTTGCCCCATCTTCTTTTCAATGTGTATTGTATTTACCTGTTTAAGAGAGCACCCTTTTGATTTATAACAGAGCATGTCCCAGATGGTAACCAGGGTGCCATCTGTGGAGAATAGATGACTGAAAAAAATAATAAATTTACAACACATTTAATGTAAAAAATGCTTTGAAAATATAAGAAATAATTTATTGCAAGATGAATCTATGGTAATTATGATTAAGATGTAATAATCATTCCCTGACTTATTTACTGAGCTTTTCTTCACCTTAAGGCAATGTGTTCTTTATTATATAACTCAACAACAATTAGTGCACGTTGAAAGGCAATCTTCCAGACATACTGGAGACTCAGTGATTGCATGCTTCCACTTTCACTACTTACTATATAGCCAGTGTTTCCCCTCAGTTTAGACATGGAATAGGCTCACAATGCCCAGAGAAGTGATCGACTAAATAAAAAAAATACTGGATGAATAAATTCTAGTCTACCAGATATTTATTAGTATGGTGCCATATGTCATTTTAACTTGAGAAACTTCAAACAAAACATTTAAGGATATAAAGATATTATCTCATTAAAGTTCAACTCATTTTAGCATATTTATTGAACCTAAGACATAATAGATTATAAATATGTGTCATAACTGTAAACCAAACTAATGTAGAAGTAATTCCAATAAACGATGGAATATCGTTGACTAAAACTAACACCAGGCAGGGAAAGTATGGGGATAGGAGCAAGAAACTGGGTGGTGACGCTGTATCCATGAAGTTGAGTGAGTAGGCTGTGGGGTCATACAGAGCTGCAAGGCCCACCCTTAGTGACTCATATCCCCCAGCGAAGAGTCACTTCCTAAAGGATCTACAACATTCCAAAACAGTGTCACCAGCTAGAGACTAAGTGCTATAATGCCTGAGCCTATAGGGGGCATTTCTCAGCCAGTACAGCTTCCTTTAGTTGTAGTCTTCTCTACGTCCCTGCTTTCATTCACTCCTCTGCCACTTTCCCATCTCACTTTTAGTGCATAGACATCCTAGGAGCATAGAGAAAGTCTGTGACCTTCATTGTTAATCCATGGTTCTCCAACACTCCCCCCACTATTGTTTTCAAACGCAACACAGTTTCTAGTCTTTCTTAGCACTCAGCTCATATCTTTACTGGAAGAGAACCTGTGCATTTGCTGGATGACAATAAACTCTTTCTGTTATGCTCAAATTAATGCCAAGCACAATAACATTATTACTACCCTATTCCAGAGAGAGGCATACAGTGGAGTGCTGAATAATAATTAAGTTAGACAATATGTTTTGCTGAAGAAAAGCCAGAAAATTGAATTCACGTTCCCAAGAAGACTAGGAGCAGACCTGCTGATAAATAGGAGCAACATATGGTCCCTACAGTCAAGAGAGTGACTTTGTATAAGGAAAATACACTTTCAAGGCACTACTTCATATAATTTTCTCTACTGAGTTTTTAAATCAGCTAATCTTAAGTAATTTTAAATCATAGCTTGTTTTATAGTTATATTTTTTCCAATAAAATGGTTTGATAACTTCAAGAATACATCTGTTCCTTTTTATGCGTCTCAGAATTCTTCCTTCAATTTATTTTCTGAAGTAATCTAATCTTCAAAAAAATGTGTACTAATTGTGTGGGTGACCAAACGGATGACACCTATTTTCTACAAACATCTTAGTGGGGAAAAAGTCTAAAAATGACAGAAAATACTATACTACTCTCTGAATGTGTAAACTGGATAGACAACTAGAACAGAATGTTTCTAATATAATAAGGGACAACTACGTCTCTTAGTTGATGAGTGAAAATCAAATTGATTTTGTTACATGTAATCTTGTTAGTGATAATTTCATACAGAGGCAAATAATTTTTTAATATCCTTGGAGATTCTTTGCTCAATCAATTTCCAACTTTGTGTTTCTAGGCCATGACTTATTTGGAATTAGGGCAATGGCAAGTTCGCTGTCCTTGAATTTTGATCACTCATCATTTGTGTGTATTCACTCTTGCCACTCATGGATTTCTTCATGGATTCAGACTATAGTGAGGGAGTTATATAATAAGTCTCATGCTAGGTCTAGATATAAAATGCTAGTTAACTTGAAGGTTAATGTGCCAAGAACTATAAACATAGTATTGAATGGCTAAATTTTGAAAACTGTAATATGTTTGGTTATGTGGTAAAAATATGAATAAATATTGAATACCAATGTCATTTTCTATTAAATAAGAATAAAGTAGTATAAATGTTTCATAGCCAATGAATAGAAAGATACAGGACTGAGTTCAAGTCTTCCAATATTTATAAGTAGTAAATCCCTTTGTGACGTGCATTCATTTCATGACATTCATTCTGCATACACAACTAACTTCATTGCACCCTCATGCACTGGTGTCCTACGCCGTTTGAAATGTTGTGGTAAATTGCGTAGACTGGATGTTTATGGTGTTCTCATGGTTGTGGATGGCTGCTTATCCATGATCAGAGTTCTATAATCAGCTATGTGCAGCATCTACCACATTGGTTGGATTGTTTTGAGAGTCCTTTTCCAGGTCATGGGCACAGCCTTCTCCTTTCACGTTTTCCCCATAGAAGAAAGCAGAAGCATACTCTTGTGGTCTTACATAAACATGTGCATCTCTGGTCTGCAGCTGTTACTCTTATGACCTTAGCATTTCTCAATGACACCATTCTCAGGCTTGGACTTGATCATATGAACTTGGTAGGGGCTAACATTTAGTCCATAACATCATTAAAATGATGGTCATTCCAATTATTCTAATGAGGAAACTAAGATTAAGTAGATGGTTAACTCACAGGGCTAAAAAATGCCAGCCAAAGCCAAACTCCAGTTCAGGCCTGTAAAACTTTAAGACTTCTGTAGTGGTTAATATCACCAGCCTCTTAGCTACTCTAAGTTATTTAGTCCATGGATATGTGGGATAATTTAATAGAAACAACTAACAATTCCTGAATGTGTATTAGGTTTTTACTAAAGATATGTCATAGTAACAAATTCATTTAATTCTCACAAAACAGATTTGTATACTCTCATCCCAGTACCATCCAGAGAGCATCATGTAGTCTCTAAAGATACAGAAGCAAAGCACTAACGTATCTGTATGCATCAGTGGACTTCAGTTTAAAAAGCATCTTCTTCAAGCCAGAGTAATTCTACTAGTCAGAGTATATGACATTTTCAAGTTAAATACATATTTCACCCAAAGGTCCAAGCCTAGAGCAATCATTTTTTGTTAACTTTTGTATATTTTCAATTTTCAAATTATATTCTGACTAAGGAATTTGTTTGACAGGATAATATTGTTTGGTATGCGGGCTCAGAACTAGAGAATGCAAAGTCAATTCTAGATTTTAGTCTTGCTCTTGTTGTGATCTAATTCCTCCTTGCTGTGTTCCTATCCTGCATTTGGTGTGAGAGGAGTCACTGTATTGTGACTTATGGAAATTAAAATAATATTTTTATAGTCTCATAGCTTGGAGTTCCGAGTAAACAATTAGACCTAGTCTTTTGAGCAACGTTTGAACTGATGAGACTTGAAATGAACTTAATATTACCATAGAAATATGAGCTTTGAGGGTCCAGGTTCAGATAGTTCTGGTTTGTCAATCACATCCTCTACAACCTCCTCTGCCAAAGACTTTGTCTCTTGTTGATGGTTTTTTGGGAGGTCCATATTGTTTAAAAGATGGATTGAGTAGAAAGAAGTCAGGTTATTGGAGTGGGTTCTTGAAATAATGAGACAACAGCCCAGACCATATGCAATTATTTCTCACTGAGGGCATCTGCCTTTGTGTTCTGCCTCAGCAGAAGTCCAATGCATTGATGTGTGATTATAGACAAAAAAAATACAACTATGATTCAAACTAAACCTTTCATTACCTGATATGATAATCTCAAGGGTTTTATCATTGCAATAAAACCCAACTATCACCGTGATTACTGCACCCACAGCCAAAGTTCTGCTTTAATTATTTTTCTTTTCTGCTCTACTTAACAACATGCTTCTTGTAAATATTCTGGCAATATTGTACCTTAGAACAGGAGAGGGAGTCTCCTGTTTCTTTTTCCTTATCTTCCGCAGGCTAATGTCCCAAATAAAGTTCAGTTTTAATAGTGTCAGGGAATATGAAAAACCTCTGGAAATGTCCCAAGTAAGTACCAGCTTAAATTCTAGTCTGAAAATAGTTGCACAAATAGTAGCTATCAAAATATTGTGAAGAATTCTATTGTAGATGTACAGGATAAAATTATATGGGAGCTCCTGGGAGAAGCAGAGGAGCTACATCAATAAAAGATATTCAATCAATTCCATAGAGAAAGTAAAGTTTTGAATTAATTCTGTGCATAAAGATAAATAATTTAAAAGGCTATAAGTATATATTTATACAAGTTTATTACTACATGAATGATTTTGTTTCCTCCATGAAAAGTTCTTTGAGACCTTTGTAAATGTTTAAAGGGCTGAAGAAACAACACTTTTAAAAATATACTTCTTTAGTGTGCACCCACTTCATGATTAGTGGGCTGTACTATGGTGCTTGGGGTTCAGATTTACCTGGCATGAAATATTCAGGAAACTTGTTATAGCTTAATGACTCTTAATTATCAAAATGTGACAACTTATATGCCAATAATAAATGTATTCACCCTGGCTTTTCACATGATTTAAAGGACAACGTGAGTTGAATGCAAAATGCCTCCCTAATTAGGAAAGCAATTGAACAAGAATTAATATTGTGCACTCGAATGACAATTAGGAAATTCATCATCACCAACAGCAGCATAGCCAATGAGATAATTTTAACTCCACTATTTTTGATATTGTTAAGACAAATGTGGCACAAAAAGACCCAAGAAATCAACTATTTGGCCAACAAAAATCAAATGTACATGTATTTCTATTTTTTAAAGATGCCATAGACTAATTACTAGGAGAATATTTTCATGAAGAAAAAATAATGTATGACTTAGAAAACAGGAAAAGAGAGACAGCAAACTTCACCAAAAGAGAATGGAGGACATATCACAAAAGGCTAAAAGAAAAACCTTGATAACATGTCTTAAATTTACATGATTAGACTGGTTTCAGCAGTTTTGAAAAATAATTTTTAAAAATGAAAAAAAACACCTGCTCAAACTAAATACTTATGTGTTTTGCCTTATAGAAGAGCACAATATGCAAGCATGAAAGGATTTGAGTCCAGGAATATCACAACTTATTCTCAGCTTGTAAATTTTATGTAGAATATAGACATAAGAGCAAAGTCAATATTAATATTTAACTTGATACAGTATTAATATTAAAGTTGTACAAGACATAAAACGCAGATGGTAAGGAGACATTCATGTAATGGCTCAGGAGAATATTTGAGAGAACATTAATAGGGGATATTATCCAAGGGAAAAGCAAGATTGAGAGTTAGAACTGCGCCAAGGAGGTCCATCTGGTATCCCAGACCTTAAGGGGTATCAGGGCTTGCTTTGCAGACTTTTACTGGAGAGTCCCTATAAGGTACTGCAGAAATGACTGTGCCAGACCAGACCTTAGTTGTTTTATAAACGATTATGCAGTTTCTACTTGTTCATTCACTGAATACTCCCTACAAGATTCTCCAGTGTCCTATAAAGAAACATCTCTGTAGTGAGGAATTCCTATGGAGATGTTATGTGGGGAGGCAGTGAAGCCTCCTGCCAACACCCTGTACCACTGTGAGCCACTGTACAGAAGAAACAGATGAGGGGCTGTAATTTGTTTGAGATTAAATAGAAAGCAAGTGTGAGATCTAGAATTAGAAAACAGAGTTGGTGTCATAGCTGTCATAGCCACTGTGGAATCCACCTCTCAACTGAAGAAACGCAGTGGGAAAACCCTAGAAACTCCCGAAACATAACAGGAAAATAATGAATGTTAAAACTCACAAGCTGGATGTAAAGTTGCAATGCGGACAAGGTGGGGATTTTTTAAATACTGTAATTTAGAAAATTTGGAAAAGAGGCACAACGGTATGGTAACTAAGTAAAGTGGAGACTATGCCGATGGACACTAGACCTATCAGCTTGGGAAGGCATAAGCACACATGGATATGAGCATGTGTGATCACCCTCCCATTGAGGAGAGTACAAAGAGACAAATGGAAGGTTCTGAGAAACTTGGTTGGAAATCTCAGGGTCTCTGTCCAGGATCCAAGGAGAAATCCTGAATTGTTTCAGTCCACCAGTTTGTGCTAAAAAAATGTTTTCTTTAAGAAAAGAACAAAAACACTCATATTATTCTCTTCCTGAAACAAAAATAACCCATATTTATTTTATTTAACTATTTAAATGCCAAGATTATTATAGAATCAGTATATATTTTAAAACATAAACTTTATTTGATAGAAAAATATCAGTTAAGTAAAATTCAGTCATATTAGTTAACTAAAATATCAATAAAATTAAATTTAGATATTTGGGGCTACACTTTATTATAAAGCACCATTCTTAATGTGTACTGACCTATATTGCAATATAAGAAATTATTCTAATTTAAGAATTAATATTTTGTCCATTTTTTCTATCATGGATAACAACTATAAAAGGAAATATTGCTGTATTTATAGTGTTGGTAACCCTCTAACATAACTGACTCTATTTCCTTTTCTTATAGGAAACTTGAACAAGTAAGTTTCTTTCTCCAGGGTGCTCTGAGAACTCTGATGTTGCAGGTGTTATTTTTGAATGGCTCTGTACATATTCACAGCTGCTTACTGTAATGCACTGCTGCCTCAAATGGCCAAGAAAATTCAGCACACATCGAGAAACAAGAATCCCCAAGAAGCCCACAGAAGGGAAATTGGACAACTAATACATAATGGATATATCATAGGATCCTGCTGCATCTGGCTAGGCATCTGAGTTTATTGCTCAGTGTATCTTTGTGTTTCACTAAAAGAAAATTAAAAACCCACACACTGTCTGGAAAGATATGAAATTACCATACACAAAAGTGCCCAAGGGGATTTATGACAGAAAGATGATGTTGGCCATATGACCTATCTCGATGACCTGTCATTAATTGGTGTTTGGCGTCCATCAACCCCTGTCCACCTGCTCATAGGTTAATGACTTGAGGTCTGTCTTTGCTGTATCAGCTGCATAGAAAAAGAAACATAAAGAACATTCTAAAAATCGGTATGCTACTAAAACATAAATACATCTCATTTAACTTGAGACTATTTACATGTTCCATAATGTGCTGTTAGATTTTATTTACCACTACAATCTAATTTTTGCAGAGCACATACAGACTTTTTAATGCTACAATGTCTTCTGACTTATATATTCCATAAGACTATGTGCTTTCTTTATTAGAAGCTTTCTCACTTGAGAAGCAAAAACGATGTTAATTTTCTCACCCAGTAAGATGTAAAGTATTAAATTGAGTAAATTTGAAATTTGTTTTTCTAGATGTTAAAAATTAATTCTTCATATTTCATATTTGAGAAATAATTAATAATATTCATTTGTAATTATGTTTGATTTCCCATTGATATGTTTTTATGTCAGTTAAAATTATTTCTATTTACAGAGAACACAGGTTTTCCAAAGTTTAATATAACCTCTCCAAATTTTATTTTGTGTGAGTATAAAAAGAACGAGCATTGGAACACATAGGAAAACTCAATAAGCAGAAAAAGTTGATAGCCTCTGAATGAAACTATTTCTCCACATCCTTTACATTTCAGACGTCTATATCTATTTCAGAGACGATTAAGCAATGCCATAAGTTACATACTTTCCAGAAAGCTTCTGTCAATTTCCACTCAACCATGAGTCACCAAATGCTCAAACTTGGAAAAAACAAAAATCAATTCTATCAGCAAAACAAATAGCATGTCTTGAATACTTATATAGAAAGTTAACAAATGATATCACTCAATTATACTTCTCCAAAATATTGCTCAATAAAATTCCAGCACATCCCCAACTAATGTTTACACATAAAGCTCCTAGCAGTTTTGTTAACAATAGTTAAAATATGGAAATAGCTTAAAGCCCACCAATGACTGAGCTGACAGGATGTCATATAACTATACATTGAACACTAATCCACAATAAACAAGAAAGCACCTGGGAGAATGGCTCCATGGTAGAGTATATTTCTAGCAAGACAAAAAGCACAGAATAAACACCAACTACCAGGCACATGCTTGCACTCACACACACACACACACACACACACACACACACACACACACACACACTGGAGGGGATGGGAAAGAAGGAGGGAGAGAGAGAGAGAGAGAAATTATTCATCCATGTCACAACATGCATGTACCTCAAAAACCTTATGCTTTTTCACAGGAGCTTGGAACACCTATTGCTGATTACATGCTTAAAAAGGGGAATGAGTTTCACTCCTCCAGAACCTATCCATTTCTAATTTCTCCTTAGTAAGAGGTGGTACGGTACCTAATTATTTTATACCCTATCTAGGCAGGGATTTTGACTGGTTACATCATGTAGATGATCACAGCTCTTGTGAGTTCATAAGTGTAATAGACATGTCTTATCCAAAAGACAACATTTCACAGAAATCTTCCCCATCCTTTGTCTTTGATATTAGTTTTGCCTTCATTCTGAGACCTGAGCCTTAATGATCTTAGTAGCTTATCAGAAAAATAAGAATAATAATAAAAATAAGAATGTAAAGAAGGGAGAGGAAGGGAAAGAGGAGAAGACATAAAGTTCAGAGATGAGATATGTTGGGGAGTATAAGAAAAACTGGAAGGGCAAATGAGCAGTTAATGTATGATTGTACTTCATTAATTACATATATGATATTCTGTTCAATGAGGCTGGACATAAAAGAATGTACCTCATATGATCCAACTTATAAAAAATGTCTCAATAAAGAAAGGCCACTGGTTTTCTCTAAATAGAGACAACAGAGAGCTAGAAATAACAAATGCACATGGAAATGTTTTTAGAGGTGTCCTATTATAAATATGTGACATTATCAGGCTACCTTATGCATTTAAAACATGGAAATTTGGGACTGAAAAGATAACATTTCATGTAAAGTGCTTGCCAACAACCTGAGTTTGAGTCCTAGAATTTACTTGGCAGAAAAAGAGAACTGATTCTCAGAAATTGACCTCTGACCCAGACTGGCATCTGCTGTGGAATAATCCTGCTGTACACTGTGAATCTATATATTACTTTCATTGATTAATAAAGAAGTTGACTGTCCAATAGCTGAACAGGATAAGGTTAGGCAGAAGAACCAAACTGAGAATGCTGGGAGGAAGAAAGGTGAATCTAAGGAGTCATGAGCAGATGCAGAGAGAAGCAAGATGGGCATGCCGTACAGAAAAAAAAAAATGTATCAAGTCATGTGACGAAGCATAGAAAAGAAATATGGGTTAATTTAAATGTAAGAGTTAGCTATTAACAAGCCTGAATATTTGGCTGAGCATTTATAATTAATATTAAGACTCTGAGTAGTTATTTGAGGAGCAGGCGGACAGCACAGAAACTTCTGCCTATAGAGGCACCAAAGGCACATGAACAAATGACTAATTTCCCTCAACTTCAAAATCTTCCACAAAACACGTCATGGAACATGGCAGCCTTAAACAGTCCTCATCTGACTGAGCATTTCTCTAAGTGATTGGTTCACTTCTTCCTGAGACTCTTGATAAGAAAGAATACACAGATAGAATAGAAAGAAAGCGGGAAAATAAAAGCAAAGCATTTATTAACTAGGAAGCCTAGGGCACCCTGACCACAAACATGTACAGGATAACTCACTCCTGACAACACAGACTTTCTAGTGTCTTGGATAGATATGGGAAAAGGTATTTGAAGAAAGCTTTGAAAAAGGATAATTGAGGTGGTTTGACTAAGAATGCCCCCCCTAAAACTTTTATACGTGTGGACTGTTGTAGTGGGTGTGGCCTGTTGAAGGTAGTGTGTCGTTGGGGATAGGCCTTGAGGTTTCAAAAGCACTTGCCAACCCCAGTACCAACCCCTGTGCTTTAGGATCAACATTCAGCTCATCACCATGCCTACTGCCATCAGGATCTCTGCCATGATGATAATGGACTAAGTCTCTGAAACTATAAACTTGACCCCAATTAAACGCTTTCTTTTATCAGAGTTGTCTTGGTTATGGTGTCTCTTCATAGTCACAGAAAGTGTGATCAGGGTCACCATCCAGACCATATTGAGTGGCAGCTGGCTACTGCATCTGCATTTGAAAAATATCTCGAAGACATTTCTAGGTGTACATCATTACGTTTTTGTTAAATGAATTGACAAAATATGCAACGAATACTGTTGAAAAGAAAATTAATATAACTCTTTCAACAACAAGTCAAATACTATCTATATTTGCTACATTATATTGCAAGGTCAATAGGGCATATGCTATGAGAGGGAATTTTGAATCAATGCAGTTTTTGAGGAGGGCCGTGAAATACTGCATATAGGTAAACGTTGCCCCTTTGGTGTGATGCTGTCTAGCTTGATCACAATCCACGGTTTTCAGCTAAGAGAACAAATTTAAAAGTTTTGGGGATAGGATTAGTCACGAGAAACTGAGGGACAAACAAACAATTCACTTTTTTTAAAATTGACATTCAGATCATTCCTATGTAACTCATTTTATCTTAGCTGTGATGGTGCATTTAAATAAAATTCCATTAAGATCTTCACACGCCACGCACTTCCTCTGACAACAGCATGCTTATAAACCAAGGAGCCTTCTATTCTATACCTTCTATTCTATAAGACTTGGCAGATACTAACTTTCCTTTTTAAACTCCCTTAATCCCCTTTCTATAGCATTATCCTTTGGAAATATTCATATTTTTAAAAAATTATTAGGTGACATGAGAATCAGTCAGTAGATTAAAAATAGTATTATTGTATTCACTTAGTAAGTGTTTTATCTCCTTCAGTATTAAGTAATATATCATTGCTATGAGCATTGCAACGTGAGTTTTATTGGTAGCACTATTAAAATACTATCAAACAGATATTGATGTATTATGTGGGACAAAACCATGACTTGGAGCCAGGGGAACTTCGATTTAAATAACAGCATATTTATTTACTAGCTTTATGGTCTTGGCTGAATTACAAAATTTCATGGAGAGTCAGTTTCTTCACACATAAAATGTAAGTATATTTATATTACCAGTAGTAATGGACTAGATAATTGTGGATATTTCTTTTAATTGTTATTGTATCTTTAAAAAAACTACCTAATGAACTCATAGAGGACAAAATATATTTGGTATACCTAAGCCAAATTTCAGCACAGTTAAAGTCTTTAGAGCATTTGAAATACGTTTGTTCTTTCTATATTTTTCTGTATGTTTCTTGGCTTTTTTCCTTTTTGACCTTAGATTTTCTTCTCTGTTCACTAACTTAAAACTACTCTTCTACAGAAAATCAAACTTTATTGTTTTTGTGGACTTGTTTTCTTGGCAGTTCTGGCAGCCAAATATGGACTTTATGCTCAATCTCTAAGTTACACCCCAGCCTAATAATTAAATCTTTAAAATGAGTGATATGGTATTGATCCTCCCACATTCTTACTTAAAATACACAAATGAGTCACTTAGGAGATGATATCAAACATTCTGGTTTGACATTATTATTTAAATAATAAAATTTATTATTCTGACTATGTAGTTGAAGTCAACATTTAACCCCTGACATCTGTAATCTTAGCTTCATTTCCAAAACAATTACATTGAAATTAGATAGTCAAGAATATCGATTTTTTTTAATAGGTTGCTTCTGTTGTTGTGATAAACATCATGATCATAAGCAAGTTGGAGGTAAAAGGCTTATGTCTTCTTATAGGTTAGAGTCTGTCTTTGAGGAAACTCAGGGAAACATGAAGCAGGAACTATGGAGAAACACTGGTCAGAGGGTTGTTCACTCTGTCTTGCTCAAATTGTGTGTGTGTGTGTGTGTGTGTGTGTGTGTGTGTATACTCCAGATCTGCTATAAAAAATGGAAACACAGTGTGCTGGGATTTTCCACATCAATCCTCAAATAAGTCCCACAGACATGACCTTAGGTCCACATGATAGAAGCAATTATTTAATTGAGGTTCCCTCTTCCCAAGTGACTGTAGTTTGGATCAGGTTGCCAATGAAAAGTAACCAGAATATAAAATTTACTGTTTCACTGAGGATTTTATTTTGGGTAGGTTCTCATTTCTGTGATACCAAACAAATAAAAACAAAGTAAATAAAAATTTAATTTATTAGAATGTCTACTTCAGAAGGCCTCAGACTTCAGTCTTCATGATTTATCTTGATAAGGTTAAGTGCACTTGGCGTCATTGAAGCAAGAACTAGAAATATACTATGAGGTTCCCACAGTGAGAAAAGGCAAGAGTTGCTGTGGCTCATGTTTCCAATGACAGTTTTGTTAGACTCTGACATAAAATAATGACAGAATAATGAGTAAGTCTACAACTCAGGTGAGAACATGTTACTGTTAGACTTTTATCAGTCTTACTCTTAAGAAAATAGTATTGGCTTTTCTGTCATTTTAATTTCATTTCCCCCATTACTCTAAATTTTTAATTTTGTTTATACTTAATTTATAATCATAGACTAAATGTCAGTGTTTCTTCCCAACTCTCCATAGCAAAATATAAACCCATCGTGATGTTTTCATACCTTTAGGAGGTGATTAGTTCACAGGAACAGAATTCTCATGAATAAGGTTAGTGCCCTTATTCATAGAGACTGTAGCAAGTTCCTTTTCTTCTACTTTCAGAAGATATAAAATTATGGCAGTTTATGAATCAGGGAGCAGCTCCATCCTGCTTCATATCTGTTGTTTGGAAAGCATTGAGCCTACAGTTATCTACAAGAGAATTCCTATGGGAAGAGACATTATGTAAACAAGCTTTTGGCTTTTGGGGTAATTTAGGATATTTAAGCCAAGTAGTTTAGTATTTTCTCCCAACTTACATTAAATACACTTAAATAAGATTCCTAGTTTATGCTCCAGAGTATATATTTTTTTTATCTCTAAGAGAAATATTGGCTTTACTGCAGTTTGAGAAGTGTTAGATAAAAACAACAAATCTGCCAAGATTGCTTTTTTTATTTGTTTTCTTTCTGGGGATAGAGCCTAAGGCTTTGTGCATGCTTGGTAAGCACTCTTATTATTGAGGTCTATCTACCCCCTTTCTTTCACTTCTAAAGAATGCAAGTGAGTAATACCTCCCTATGGGGAGAGAGATGTTCTGAAGTTTACATAATTGCCCATAAATTCTTAGCAACTACATAATATGATCTTACGTATCAGATCTGTTGGTGGATTATAGATTCAAACATTTACTTTAAAATACAATAGAAATGTTTAAAAATAATCATCAACAACGAAACATTTCTAAGGCTCTATTTATAATGTGCATCTATTAATATAATTAGTTGGTGCTACTAAATCTCCTGGATACACATTGGATCTCAGTGTTCAAGAACATTTAACAGTAGCTTCTATTATAACCCTTCATCTTCTTTCTTTCAGTAAAGCTAAGGATCAATTTGTTTTGATTTGCAGATCCTGTATCTTTCTAAAAGTTTCCACAATTCTTCTATATGAGCACATTTCCCACCTCATAATTGTACTTTGTATCTGTCTTCCTCCCTCTTATTTAACACATGTACTATAAAATACATTAATATGCTTTATGGGGCTCCTTACTATGAAAACAAATAGGTTTAACTCTTGTGTCTACTTTTAGGATTCTTTTCCTTTCTATTGGGAAAAACTATAATCAGGATATATTGTACAAGAAAAAATTATTTTCAATCATTGTAAAAAATGAAAAAAAATTATAGTTTTACTAATAGAATTATTTCCAGTCAAAATGTATATTAGTAATTTATTCACTCACTGTGGCTAAGTAAATGAACTTAGACTATAAAAGAAGGTGGGACATGACTTTGATCCATAATTAATGAATTCTAAATTTTTCAATGTGAAAAGTGGGATAAATGACAGTATGCCTTATGGATTAATTCTAAAAGTTAAAATAGAATCATTAGTGGCCTTTTGTTCCTTTTTCTTTGTGTTTTTGGCTTTGGTGTTCAAATAGTTCCAAATCAACAGAACACCTCTTGCATGTCAATGCCTTATAAAACACTCTAAAAGAATAATATTTTGAATTGTTAATCAATTGTAATTTTCATTCCCAGCCTCCCCTAAATGTTTTTTCTGCTTTCAGTAGCAGCCAGCTAGGAGAGCACACTGGAAAGAGATTAAAATAATTGATCCTTGACTTAGAGTTTCAAAGCACCTTTGTTTAAAAGTAGATGAAAAATATTTACTCAGGCCTTACTCCAAGCTCAGACTGGCTATCATTCTACACTACTGGCTTCAGAGGATGCAGGGATAGGTAGTAAGATAGACAAAAGAATTTGGAGACATTTAGGGAACCAGCTCAAAGCAGGAGTTCTCTGTCTCAACAGCATAAGACAACCCCTTGAGCTATGCCCCATTAATCCCCCCCGAAACACTCACTTGCCTAAAATTGCAGTTGCACTTACCCACGATAATCTCAGATTCTCACTAATGTGGTACCTGCAGGAATACAGAATTACATAATGTACTAACGGGCAATAGAAGAGGGCTTGTTCTAATCCACCCTGGGTTCTGGAGCTACAGAATTATTTCTCTGTATCTTCAGTGGGTAGGGTAAGAGATGGCTTAGGAAACTGTATACCTGATGAGGTATGATGGATATAAATGAGAAAGAAATGCTAGAAATTGTGTAGATGAATGATCGAAGATCATCAACCATTTGCATCAAATGTGGTCAATGACATGATAACCCCTAAACCCATACTTCCTCACCTGGTTCAGACACTAAAATGAAATAGAGAAAAGTGGACATTTAAGTCAATGGTGTTAATTGTTTCACATTTGTTGGGATGAGAGATCAAAATTAAAGTCTGATTTAATTATATAAAAATAACAATAGAAACAAATCTAACACTTGTCTAATGTCTATTTTTCTGTCTTCCTTTAATCTATCTACATAACACCATGGTATTATAATAGATACAAATTATAAGGGTTATGAGGGTGTTACATAGTTTAACATACTATATATCTTTAAGATTGGCATTGGAAAGGGTAGACAGTATTACATAGAAGGGAGGAATTAGGAAGACATGGTGTGGGACAATTGTTTATATTCTGTCAATTATGTTTTAAATAAAGGCTGATTGGCCAGTAGCCAGGCAAGAAGTATAGGCAGGACAATCAGACAGGAAGTAGAGGTGGGTCTATCAGAACAGGAGTATTCTGGGAAGGAGGAAGCCCATTCCTTACCAGTCCTGTCGAGACACTGAAGAAGGAAGATGTGACCTACCCCACTGAACTGAGCCATGTGACTAATATATACTAGAATAATTGGCTAATATAAGTTATAAGAGTTAATAAGAAGCCTAAGCTAATGGGCCAATCAGTTTATAACTTATGTAGACCTCTGTGTAATTTTCTTTGGGGCTAAACGGCAGTGGGACCTGGCAGACAGGTCAGAAACCCCATTAAGCAGTCCCTCATGTTACAAAGACCTTAAAGTTCAACACTTTTCCAAGCTGTTCTCGTGTTTTTCATCTCATTGTCATTAACATTGCCCATTTGTTACTGTCTCTGATACAAGTGTTTTCGAATTTGGTTTCAAAATAGCAAATCCTTAGGGACAATTTTTTCCTACGCTTGGTAGTATTTCACATCCTGGTAGTGTTTCATACATACAGAGCAAGTCTATGACACATTTGATGCTTTCTATTTCAATGAATCCAAATTTCTGGAAAATGTGTGAAAACATACAGAAGAGCTGCAGATGGAGAGAGGAACCAGGCTTGATGCCCACGCTGCATTAATAGCTGTACAGAAGCAGCAGCCCAATCCAATTCCAGGCAGGACTCCCGAGAAACGAGTTCTTTTAGAAACAGTAACAAAGAAAATCTCATCAAATTGCATTTCACACAGGTATAGACAGGGCTGTAATTCAGCTGAGGCAAACAACAGGGAAATCATTTTCTTGTCTTCAACTAAAAAAAAAAAATGATTCCTCTCTCCTCTTTATGGTCTGGCTTCTCTTTTGCTTTCAAAAGCTAAATGAAATATAAAGGAGAACTTGTATAGTTTTCTGCAAGGAAAGAGTAAACTGTATTCAATGGGAAAGATGGGGAGAAAAATTTCAGCCAGAGTCTCTGGAGCTTGATCTAGGATAAGGATGGGATTCTAAGACTGCAATGTGCTTGACTGTGCATGGGGGAAGAGTCTTTTTTTCTGGCGTCTTCTTGAAATTGCAAGCCACTCCACTGCTCAGCCCACATGCTGGTGTGAGGAACTATTCCAAGAGCAAATTCAAGCATGTCTAAAAGGAGGAATCCCCAACCCACACTCTCTGCTCAGTAGTGAAATAAACAACACTGGAATTATGGGTTAGGATTTTAGGTAAGAAACAAAAACAAGCAGAAGCTTTATTCTGTGACTACTCCTAAACAAGAAACCGGAACATCTAACTGAATGCCAATATGACATAATTAGCTTGTTTTTCCATAAGCACATCAATTGGCCATTTTAATCTATGACTAGAAACATTTCCTTCTACTCTTTTTTTGGTTTGTCACAGGAGTGATGTTTCAGTGAAGGCCTAATAAATTGATTTGGTTCAGACACACCTATAGTCAGTTACCTTCTCCAGATGTCATCTGTTCAGAGCCTCTTCTATGTGTGCAACCTTCCGCACCTCAGAAACAAGGCAAATATATGGAAAAGAAGGGTTTATGTCCCAAAGGGAGCCTTCTCCCGATTTAGGTTTCTCCAATGTCTCAAAGAATATGATGATCAAAGTAACTCATTTTACCCAGAGCAGTCAGTATTGTTTTCTAGTTTGCAAGTAAATCTGCAGATTAGGACAAAGATTATCCTGTTTGGGACTTCAATTATTTTTCTTTCATGTGTACATATTTTTTAGAAACCAAATGAAACAAACATATGCCATATTTACTTATAATATCTAATTGGATGCTGTGTATTTGGTTTCAAACTATTAAGTATGGCAACTGCCTTCCATTGAGAATGATGTTTGTCACTGAATGATCACACCAGCTTTCGCCTTTGAAATCAGGACAGAAACCTTCATATCTTACGTGTGCCCAAATATCAATCCTAAGAGAGACATTCGTAGATCTAATCTATGTGGGAAGTAGAAAAAGAAAAGATCTCCTGAGTAAATTGGGAGCACAGGGACCTTGGGAGAGAGTTGAAGGGGAGGGGAGAGGCAGGCAAGGGAGCAGGGAAACATGTAGAGCTCAATAAAAATCAATAAAAAGAAAATAATAGCTATATCATTCCATCCACACCTCTACAGTTCCATGAGACACAGCTATTAGATTTCACCACCTACATGTGCAGAAATTCAGTGTGAGGAAGTTTAAGGAGGGTTCCCAAAGTTATACAGCTTGTAAGGGCCATGAATCAATCCAATCTTTAATATTCGGTTTTCAGCACTCTTTATCTTTAGACTTTACAAAGATGATCTTCTACATAAAACAATCAAAAACAATATAACCCTACAGCCTCATATTATACTTAACAAAAAATGGGGTGAGGGGAAAGCCTTGATATTCAGTTAGCTGTTTTGTCTCCCATTGTCTTGATCTATATTGGCACCAGTTACCCATTTGAAATCCCCACGGTGCAAACCATTTCCACTCTAGCAACTTTTTCTTCTGTTTCCCCGATGACTCCACACTGCTCTTCTAGGCACTGCATTTCCTGTTTTGCCTTCTCATCACCCTCATTATTCAGAGTCTTATCTTCAATACAAAGCTTCTATTAAATTTAGTTTACATTTAACATGGTTGCAATCAGTGTGAATCACCAATATTTTGTTTTTACAGTTTAACAGTTTCTCTTAGATTTCATAGTTTACCTAAACTATCACCTTGTAATATCAGGGACTGTAAATTTATAATTTGTCTCTCCTTGGCAAAAAAAAAAAAGTAAAACTCAAAAAATACCTACAGATTAAAATATTTTGTGTAATAAATTAAAATAATTAAATATATAGCACAATATTTACATGAATTATCTAGAAATTTCATATAGCTTTAAGAAACCTCAAAATGATAAAAAGGGATAAAATATATACATAGCTTAATAATATTAAAATGCTGGACACTTCAGTTTTAGGAGAAATTTAATCATAAAATAAAACTAAGCAAAGCCTAAGCATCTAATCCAAAAGATTTCTGCTTTCCACTGAAAAACAGATCAATAATGGTAAATTGGATTTTTAATGTTTGGGAGCAACATTAAGAAGGATACCAAAAAGCAAAGAAACTTGCTGATGCTGTTTGGAGCTGCTGCTGGTGAGTGAGGAAACTATTTTACAATCAATTTTATATTCCCTTAGAGGGGAATATGTTATACCAGAACCTTAAAGATATATATGCTCTCCAGTAATTATGCTTAACAGATAGAAAAAAGTTCTTTTCTTAAGAATGTGTATGTAGCTGAGCAGTGGTAGTGCATGCCTTTAATCTCAGTACTCAGAAGGCAGAGACAGGTGGATCTCTGTGAGTTTGAGGCCAGCCTGGTTTACAAGAGCTAGTTCCAGGACAGGCTCCAAAACTACAGAGGAACCCTGTCTCAAAAAAAAACCAAAACCAAAACATAACAAAAAAACGCCTATGTAGCCAAATGTCTTTAAAAATAATGTGTAGTTACTCAGAACTATGGGGACAGTAAGAAGATCCTACAAAGTTTCTGTCTGACAAAAATCTAAAGAAGACAGAGAAGAGTTTGGGGAAATGTTATGTTTCTATTTCGTCCTTTACCAATATGGCTGCAGAGGCAGACTCTTCAGGAACCCAGTGAGTCAGAAACAAGGGTCCCCAGTTACTGGGACTTAGAAATCTGTCTACCACTATAGAACAAGTAAGATTTTAAAGGTTTCTGAAAGAGGGCTGGCTCTACAGCCCATTTAAGCTCCTCATGCCACACTGTACCTTGTCTCTGAAGTAGGAGCCTACAGGCCTGGGAATTCATGCTGATCAGGAGGTTACTTCACAAGCGTTTGCTCTGCTCTGGTTTCCTTTGGTTTGTTATGTGCTCATTCATTCATCTCTACCTTTAAGGAACATGTTCACTTTTGGCAGGTGGTGCACTGATCTTCTACTTTTTTAATGGGGATACTACCCTGTTTTCTGGCTTCTGCTACAGGTAGCAAAATGTATATCTCTTCAGTACATCTATTCCCTGCTTTGTGGCTTCTGTTATGGAGCATCTTTTGCAAGTTATTGCTGTTCCTATTTGTTGTTCCATTTCCATGCCCTATTTATATTATCATCCCCAAGACTGTGCCTACTATTACTTTCAGGAATCACTGTTGGGTACCATCTTCAGTTAACATTACCAGGAACCTATTCTGTGGCCACAGAGAGTTTACACATAAATAACATGCCATTTCCAACCAAAACAGATGTCAACATCTAATACACTTTGATTTTCTTCTCTTTGTTACAGCAATTATTTTACCTGCATAGCTATATAAAACACAAACACTTCCCAACAAAAGAAATATAATTTATTTTCTTAATATTTGTCTATTACCTTGTGTTTGAATAATAATAGAAATAAAATTATAATTAGCCAAACTATTAATAAAACCAACAAATATCTGACCACACTTCAGAAATAATACTATTATCTTCATGGTTTACCTATATTTACTTTATTCGAAGCCCTTGAAGTAGATGGTACTCCAATTGACATCTTACAGGGATGGAAGTTGAAGTCAAGAGGTGGAAGATATGGACACAATTTAAAGTAGAGGGTCTGTTCTAAAGAAGAAATGTTAACTTTGTATAGATATTGGGTCTCCTTTGAATTTTTTAAAATCCTGGCTTCTTCCACCAAAATATCTGATTTGTTGAACTGAGGTATGCTGTGTACCATCTCCTTAAATGATTCTACTGGGAACCTAACTGGAGAAACACTGCTCTACAGACTAGTCTACTAACATTCTAGTCTACTAAGCAAGAAGCAAATAAATGGGAAACCTAATATATCAGTGACATATTCTCATTTGTATTTTTCGGATTTATGTTGAAATTTCTATTAAATACAAATGTGATTGTATTTAATTGCCTACTCAGAAGATTATCAAATCAATTTTGCCAAATTTGATTTATCTTGACCAGACCGCATGTCAAAGAGAAAATGCTGTTTTCAAGATAAAAGCAGCAAATTGATTCTTGAAGTGATCAGCTCAGCCTACTTCACCCAGCTACGTGGGCAGAGCCCGTACTGGGGAAACTGCTGAGGAATTCACACTGACAGGGCTTGTTTAAAGGGGCCCTTTGGTTTGTCCAAATGTGCTCCTCAACCTGCTCATCTAATCTGCTCTCCCTGCTGGCCTCCCATGAACTCTGAGAGGGAGCCACAGTCCTCGAAGCAATTAGCTCTCTGAGTATTTTCAACTTTTCAGTCATTTAAAAAAAATCTTATTTATATTGACGATATGGATAAAATTCTAAACACTAAAAATATACAGAGTTTAAAAGATAACTTTCTTTCTATATATATTGCTTACCACAAAAGCAAGAGGGCACACATTATTTTAAAAACATGACATGGTGCTGCCTACATGTAATTGAGGGTTTGAGGACGTAGAGACTGGCAGATCTCTATGACTCCCTTTCTTCCCATCCTATCTTAATGGAGGCATTAGGTTCCTAGTGCAAAACTCTGTTACATACAAAACAGGGTAGTAGATTTCTTTATGGACAACACCTAATGTTGACTCTGACATCATATGTACACACAGAAAAATGCCTACACAGAGACACTACATAAAACCATAAACAAAACTCAAGTATTTATCAATCATTGATCAATTTCATGTTAATCCCGTATATGCTATGATGATATCTCTAAGTAAAATTCCCATAAAGTCAACAGCTTTGAAAGTGGGGACACAGATAAACAGGACAGGATGCCTTTGGTGCTTTTAAACATACCTGTGTCCATCTCTCTGTATGATTCACTCAGACCACAGCAACTTAAGAACAACTGACTCACGCTCATCCACCTGTACCCACACAGTTGAAACTGAATAAACAAGGACAATCTAGGGCATCTCTGACAGTTCTGATGTAACCCACAGACAATGCAGCCACAATTAGAGCCAAGCTAAATCCCAAAACACAATTATGAGCACTAGCACTGCTTTGTAACAGCCATATTTCTAGTAATGGGTGTTCGTGTCCTAGACTTTAGTCTCTGTTTCCAATTCATGGGCCACCATGTAAAGAAAAGAGTTAGACCTGCCTGTCAAATCAACCACAGAAAGTACCTACCTACTCCAAGCCATCCCTTGTCAATATCCTCCGATTATGACACAAGTTCAACTAGGGACCAGCGAGGGACTCTCTTCTCCAAATGTAGAAGACTCATTAGAGATGGTCAAACAAGATGGAAAGACTTTTCACAACTAAACCTACCATCTTTCTAAATTCTTTTTTAAAACAATCTTTTATATTTTACATATGAATCCCAGGTCCCCCTCTTTCCCAGCCTCTCACTCCCCCCAACTTCTCCCCACCTGCCCACCCCCATCCTCTCCTCAGAGGGAGAAAATCCTCCCACAGGGAGTCAACAAAGTCTGAGGCAGGCCCAAGGCCCTCCCCCTTATATCTAGGCTGACAAAGGTATCCCTCCTTAGGGAATGGGCTACAAAGTGTCAGATCCATTATTAGCTTAGCAAGAAACTTGGCACTAGGGAATTTCCCAGGAATCCACAAGGATGACCCTAGTTAACACTCAAAGCAGTTCTGGAGAGGGTTCCTGAAATGGCCTTCCTCTGTAATCAGATTGATGCCTACCTTAATGGCCATCATAGAACCTTCACTCGGTAACTGATGGAAGCAGATTCAGAGATCCACATCTAAGCAGTGGGCTGAGCCCACGGAGTCCTCTCAAAGAAAGGGAGGAGTGATAATATGAGCAAAGAGGTCAAAGCCAGGATGAAGAAACCCACAGAAACAGCTGACCTGAAATAGGAAGAACTCACTGACTCCGGACTGACAGTGGGGAACCTGCCTAAGATCGAACTAGGCCTTCGATTGTGGGTGACAGTTTTGTGGTTTAGGCAGTTTGTGAGGCCATTGGTAATGGGATTAGAATTAATCTCTATTGCATGAACCTACCATCTTTCTCCTGGCTGTAGTGCATTAAGATAAATACCCTACTGAAATGAAACACAAAGATGAGGCCAAGATAACAAAGAAATCAGCTAGTGATTATACCATGTTCCAACATTGTTTGAGTCCTCTCATTGGGTTATGGGAAAGAGAAGATTCAGTAACATCTTTCAGTAGTACCATACCAACCCCTAGTAATTCTCTACTTTCTACATGCTAACACTATATTCAGTGTCTACAATTAGTAAATAAGTATTTGATAGTTGAAAAAGATACAGTCATTAAAAATGATACTTAATAAAAGATGAACTTTTAATTCAAAAAAATGCCCCAAACTTACTGACTAACTTGTACTTCTTCAGCATGAAAACTGGGTTCTTTCTTAAATTCACTGTCACTCTGTCTTCCACACTGGTATTTGCAACACTTGTTTCTTCCTTTGCAGAAGAATGCAACAGAATTAGCACCGAGTAATTAGCAGGTTTAGTTAGAAGTTAGAAAGTGAGAAGCAAATGAAATTAAAGTCAGGGCAAATTAATTAGTAAAAGGTGTTAGAGTTGTGTGTTTTTAATTAAGTGTTGTGATTCCCTGTGCCAGCAAGGCTTTGAAGTTCAGAAGCACAGAGGAGAAAAGTCTCTGATTCAAGGAAGAGACTAGAAGGTTATGGAGTCCTGGCGAGGCAGGGTCAGAAACTATCCTAAGTTCTCCAGTATTCCCATTCATTCCTTGCTTCAGGTTCTTAGAGGACACTCTGTGGGTATTTGTCTTCTGATTCTAGACTCTGGCAGTTCTGTGTCCAGAAGCCTTGGGTGTCAATGCCCATTCACTAGAGCCAAACATGCTTATAAAAAAGGGTGGGCCTGTTTTCGAGTATCTTGGAATGCCATAACCAAGAACAAGAACAGGATTCCTGACATTGGGCTTTTTATTTGATGGTTTATTGTGTCTATGATAGCATTATCTATCCAAGAGAGCCACTATGGAAATTTGAGTGAATGTTCCTCAAAAAGTCAGAAATAGAAATATTATATGACCCAGCTACATCATTCTTGGTCATATTCCTGTATCCACAATAGTCAGTAAATGGAAACATCCTATATGTTTATTATCTGATGAATGAATGATGAAACTGTGGTATATATACAACAAAATATTATTCAGTTGCAAGGAAAAATGAAACTATGGACGTAGCAGGTAAATGGATGGAGCTGTCAATAATCAATATGAGTGAGGTAACCCAGACCATAAAAGTCATATCTGGATGCTTGCTTTGCCTCTTTTCTCCATATTCAGAGATAAGAGCACTATATTTCAGCAAACAGAGAGAAAGCCCTTAGGAAGGAGGACCTCACAGAGCCTAGTAATTCTAGCACAGTGATCCTACACTTTCTAAGATACATAGTTTTAGTTTTATGTACTCTTAACACCTTTGGTTTGTTCCTATAGCACCCTAGCTGACTAATACAATAACATTTCATATAATTATGAAAAATGACTATATTTCCAAAAATATAAATATAAATAAGTGAGACTTTCATTGTGAAAAATCTCCTTTCTGTCTGGTTTACTAGAATAGCTATAGTTTCATATCTACTACGTTATTTAATTTTTATATCATATAAACCTCTGGAAAACTTCAATGTATGCTTCCTGAAGAATAATAAAATAGAATGCAAATAAATACTTAGACTTATTATGGGAATGTTTTTTTTCCCTTGGTAACCCAGGAAGGATGACAGAGAACTGAAGGTAAGCTTGCAAAATCAATATAGTAGGAAAAACACACACGTGGGAGACTTCTACACTGTTATCTTTAGAAGTTATAGCCTCTCTCTCAGTCCCTACATTCTACATATTAAAATAGTGGTTTGTATGACAAGATGCTCAAAATTTTGCTGGGTATGGCAATCTGTGCTGTCTTTCCCCTGTAATTTTGTGTTTTAATGGATTGGATGTGATCTTTTCTCTCCTCTTTGCCCTTCTGCTCCTCATTCTCTTCTGCTTTTCCCCCTCATCCCCAATTTTCTGAGTCTAGTGTCAGCCTGAACTAGGATAAATAAAGGTGGCATGGTGGTTGTTGTGTATGCAGATGTTCCCCATAGGCTTAATAACTTAACCCTTGGTTAACAATTGGTGGTACTGTTTGTGGAGGCTATCAAACTTTAGAGGGTGCAGCCTTTCTGGAGGCAGTATGTCACTGGGACAAGTGCAAGAGTTTATAGCTTTGCCCACTTTTGTTTTCATCTCTACTTCTTTGTGTGGCTGAAATGTGATCTCTCGGGTTCCTGTGCTGGGATTCTGCTGTGATGCTTCTCCCACCTTATGAACTCTGCCCATGGACTTGTAAGCCTAAATAAAACCTCCTTTCCATTAGTATTGTCAGGCCATGGCATTTTATCACAGCATAAAATGCAACTATTACAAGGGCACTTAGTAATATTCCATGTTTAGGAGACTATAGGATCTTAACAAAATGAAATTCAAGACTGCTCTATAAGGTGTCACCTTGACATTGAGCTGATTTAATGCTGACAGCAAAGCTTGGCCCCATGTGGACTGAGAACAGGAGGTATTAGTTTATTTTTGCTCTCCCATGAGTATGAGCTCATCAACATGATCTCAACGACATTCCACTTTATAATGAAAACTCTAAACAACTGAGAAAAAGGCCAAAGGCTTAGAGAAAGTGGTTAGATTTAGGCACAGGAAAAGAAACATCTATGATCCTTAGGAAACATCATAAGCTCCACTAGAGTGGTGGGATTGGTAGACCTGACTATCAGCTTGCTCCCATCTTTTGCGCTAATGGACCTACAAGTCCCACTTCAATGTTTTGGGTAGAAGCCATGGAGAATGGGACTGGATGAATAAACAATGATTCTAAAAGTTGAGTATGTACTAGAGACTTCTTAAAGCATTGTTCTGAGCATCTTTCTAGATACTGTAATTCAAAACGAGTTGAATTGTATGCCACCAGTTACCTACCTTTCTTTCTTTCTTTTTTTTATTCCTTTCCTTTCTTTTTTCTTTCCTTTTTTTGAGACCACTTTCACTGTATAGCAGTGACTTGTTCTACAACTTACTCCATAGATCAAGTTTGCTTAAAATCACATAGATTCTCTTGCCTCTGCCTCTCTAGTTCTAGGATTAAAGGTATAGACCACTTTGTCCCAGTCCATTCTATTTCTAAATATGGGTATTCTAAAGGGAGATTTCACATACACATGAAAATTATATCATTTTTTTAAACTACTTTGCTTCCCCCAGGGCTAGGTGAATGGCCAGCCAAGATTGGCTATATGGTTGAAGCCATAATGTGACCAATCCTAGTTCAGTGATGAGAAGGCATCCATATGTTTCAAGACAATTATGGGGTGTCCCTTCATCATCAAGACTTCTAAATTTATAAATATCCTTATCAGAGGAACATGTAACCTTTCCACTCTGGGTTTAATTTCAGTTTCCCATGATACTTTACCCAGTATAAACACACATCAAACTCTAATGGTCAAGATTAAAATAGTCTCCCATATTATATTAATGAATATCCATCTTGAGACATTCGAAAGTGCAGCCAGATCACTCTCTAGAGGCAATTATGGACATGGAGAAAGTTCTCACTGGCATTATAGGGTCAAAATGTATGAAGATAATAAATCAGCTAAGTGCTTGGTAGGCTGGATGTTTTTTTTTTCCCCTCATGGTTTATGTAAGAAACCATGGTGAGTTTCCTTTGTGAGAATTGCTACCTAGAGAATCTCTGTTGAGTGTGCTAAGGAACAGGTTCTAAGAAACAAAATAATGTGTCTTATAGCAACATGGCTCAACATGAGGCAGAGCTCAGATTTAAGCTGTTACATGTCTGAGAGCAAATCTCATAGCTCCTGGAACAAACAAACTCTTGGTCAGTCAGTAAATATTCATGAAGGACTAACTTTTCAAGAAGAATTAGTAGGGAACAACTATTCCCCTTCTCCTGTTTCCAATTTATTCAAAGGGATAGGATGTTTCTGGAATTCTTCCGGTTTGTTTTCTAATTTTATATTTGAGAATACAAGATCCAGAGAAATAAGTGGTTTTTATAAGCAAAAAGTAAGTGGCAAAGAAGTCCTAATAATTTTGAATGAAAAATGATTTTTTTTAAAAAAAATAGAGTTCTATGCCAGTCATCCAGACACAAGGAAGTCTAAATGGAGACACGAGTCTCAAGTCTTAACTATGCACCTCCATCTAAAAGTGCCTCTAATGTTCAGATAAGGAAGGGACTTCTGTCTTGAATTAGGCCTATAGGTTATTACCCCTGGGTATCTGTTACTCTTTGTATAGGAATTCTAAGACAGATATTTTATATATAAGTTAGATTTTTGTTTCGTCATTATCCAAATTTAAGCAGATTCCATTGGATAGTCTTCCCTCTGCTTGATAGTCATAGACACTGACTGTGTCCTCAGCCTGTCTTAAGAACCCAGGTCAATGCTTCCTTCTTAGCACAATTGTGTTTGAGTCCAATTACCACGGGGGCTTGTATCCTGGCTTTGTTTATCCATTTTTCTGGGTCATGGAATATTTAATGCAATCAACTCTAATAATCCACTTGTCTCCAATATTTTGTCTTTTACTCTGTTTGTATAGCACCACAACAAATATAAAGACATAGTCATATTTGACCCTTATCTCTGAACTTTTCTTCTAATTCCTGTTTGAAATTAATGTACTAATTAATGTTTGCATTTATTTATTTTGTACATTATATCCTCAAAGATTCTGTATCCTGTATCTTCCTGCAACCAACCAGATGACAAAGAATATGGAAGCTCCTTTGTTTTTCTGATGCTAATAGTCAATTTTATTTTAGTATTCAGAACTCAAAACAAGACTCATCATCCTGTAGGTTATCAATACATGTTTGGCAAATGACTAATATGAGCAAACAGAATTTACAATTATAACAGCAGAAGGAAAATGGTTAGCAAAACATGTTCTTCAATGACAACCTCAGAAACATTCTTTTTGTTTTTTGTTTTTCACGGTTTGTTTATATTGTTCTTTCCTCTTTGCTTGTATCTTGTTTTTGACCTATTAGTTTTTGTAAATTATGTTGTTTTGAATGTTAAATATGCCTTAATCATCCGCCTTAATCAATATACAAAGTAATATATTAAAGTCACCACAAGTAGAAGTTTCTGTCTTTTGGCTCCTGTCATATCTGCTTTCTGTAGCCACCCATGTCTGTTTTAAAAGACTCCTATTTTCTGCCTGCTTGGTGTTGAACTTGTTCAAGGGCTTGATCTAATCAACTGGGGACTTACCATGAATCATATGGTTTTATTTAATTACCTGTGTTACAAAGATCTGGAAAGAGAAGCTAGAACAATAAAAGCACACTAAAGAACGAAACAGCTTTGTCAGGGAAGGAGTGTAAACATAAAAAAGAAAAAGCCTTCTATCAGAGATGCTTATATGGGTTTTAAGAACCTCTCCATGATTAAATCACTGTTGTAGTAAAGACCAACTGAGTTCTGACTTATGAAGAAGTTGACATTTCCAATCACGGAATGTGATACAAGAATCATGTCTCTATAACCACTACTTCTAAATAGACAGCCCTACTAAGCCCAGAGTATGAGTTACATGCATTTTTAAAAATTTTCTTCCAAACCAGGCAGTTTCTTGGACTTGTCACAAAGTTGCTATTCCGTGAATTATTTTATATCAATTAGAGGTGTTAAGAAACAGAATACAAAAGTTTCAATGTTCTAATTACCAAGATTTCCATAAGTATAATGTATAGAACAACAACCTACACACAATAGGTGCTCAAAATACACTTTTTCTAAGCAGCCAGAACACACACAGTTACTTTTATGCTCTTGGAAGATGGTTTTCTCAAAGGGATAGGCACACACTGGGACAGCCTGTTTTTCGTTTGTGTTTAGGTCAGTAAGGAATGTGGTGAGTGTGGCTCCTTTTCACACCCTTATCACCTTCCCAGAAATAGAATAATTATTGTTTTGTTCTATCCTAAGGCATGACATCTGTGCAGCAAGTGAAATATCAGGGTGCAGTGGCAGAACCTTACCATCCTAAGTTTCATTTCCAGATATAAATAAATGGAAATGGATGTTAACTACGCTTTATAATTATTGGAAAGATCAGGAAGTGTGTATATGTTAGGGGTATTCCTATTGTGCTTAAGACAGAGTGAGTATGTGCTCAGTAAATATTGCATAGATGGAAACCCTCCAGTTCAGGCCAGGGTGATTGACTCTATGCTCCTTCTGCTGGCAACAGTGAAGACTCGGGTATCAGAAGAAGGAACGTGATCCTCTGTGGCCACAAACTTATGCTGTCATTCATTTGCTTTATGCCTTGAGGATACAGATTAAAACCAAACTTTATGTATTTCTGTTCTACCTTCTTCTGCACAGATGCATCAGCTGTTACATCAAAAGTACATGCTGCTGGAGTGAAGAAGTTGCTTTTATTGACTGAGGGAATAGCAGTAAATTAGAAAAAATATCACAATTTTTAATGTATGTTTTTCTCTTCACAGTATAGATTGATGCAGATTTTGGGTTTTCAAATGCAAACACTGGGAGCAAATTCCCTAAGTTTGCCACTTAAAATGTATCTGTTTGGTAATACTTGATGTTCTTAGAATAAATGTGCTGAAGCTGAAATAATGTACACAGTGTGGATGCAAAAATGATAATGAAACCAGCATAAGTGTATAGGATCCTTTGCAAATCCGCGTCTTGCAAAGACGCAAATAGAGGCATATTAAACACCTCTACACCCACTGTAGAGTCCATGCTCTATTAGTTATGTGCAATCACATTCTTGTGCCTGTTTACCTATGAAAAGATCTTGAATCAAAGAAGACATTGAATGGCAAGTCTATTGGCCTTGCATTTCAAGCAAAGACCATATATTTCTTTATAGCCTATGTATAAGCCACTATAAAATGTCTTACGGTTTTGTAAATTCACTAAGTCAGTGGTTGTCAATCTAGGAAAGACTGTAGAACTACAGGTAAGACGACTCCATTTGTGGAGATTTATTTGTGTGTTTCTTTTTGTGCTCCTGTATGACTGTGTAGGCATGTGTTCTAACAGTGCAAGTGTGCAAGTCAGAAGACAAGTTTTGGGACTCAGTTTTCACATTTACCACAAGAGCTCCAGGACTCAACTTGTTAAGTTCACTGGCAAACCATTATCTGCTGACCCATCTTGTAGACCCCCAAAAATGTTAAAACAGTATCATAATTTTGTGATACATTGTGATGGGAGCTGCGGGCTGTGTTCCTGCTGCCCCAGCTCCTGGTTGCCTGGCTAGCTTATGCCCCGAAATAACAACACACAAACTGTATTCTTTTAAACACTACTTGGCCCATTAACTCTAGTCCTTACAGGCTAATTCTCATATCCTGATCAACCCATCTCTAATAATCTGTGTAGCATCAGTCTTACCAGGAAAGATTCAGCATGTCTGACCTGGCAGCTTGCTTCATGGCGTCTGCCCGGGAGAGGGGAGCATGGCCTCTGAGCTCACTTCCTTTTCCTCCCAGCATTCTGTTCTGTTTACTCCTCCCACCTATGTTTTAACCTATGAGGGCCAAGCAGTTTCTTTATTATAATTAACCAATGACCTTCCTCCATCATTTCCCCTTTTTCTGTTTAAACAAAAAGGAAAGGCTTTCACTTTAACATAGCAAAATTACATATAACAAAACAGTTATCAAGTAAAAATTACAATTACAATATTTACATCTACTTTATCTTTTATCATAACTAAGGAAAACTATAACTATCTATATATTCTTCAACTGCATCAAAGACTCCAGAAGGATATAATATTACCTAAGCAAATAAGAAATAAACGACTTACAAACTCTAGAAATGACAGAGACATCTTGCTGCCTGGACAGTCACCCAAAGTTCCTCTGTACCGTTGGGGCATCCATCTTCAGCCTACAGGCCTATAGTTTCCAGAAGACATTTCCATGAAGCAGGAAATTTCAAAGGCAGTTCAGTCACTATCTGTTGTGTCCTGCAGAATGTCTCGTAGACTCTTTCATAAGTCAGGAACCCTGAAAAATCATCTCACCTTTAAGCAAATTCAGCAGTCCTCTCTCTGTGGGTTCTCTGTGTCCAGTTTATGCAATAATCCAGGCAAGAGCAGTTTCTTGCCCAAATGACTATCAAACTCCATAAGGATCCTCTTCGATGCCCATCTTCCTCTTGAAGTAGATTGGTGCTGCCAGGAGCAGAGTGTCTCATTGTCATGAAAAGCCCTAAGTTATTAAAACATTTAAAAATGCCATATTCTGTAGTCTTTGAAAGATATGAAAAATGTCTATCTAAAATATATCTATCTATGTTCCTTAGATGCAAATTCTGAAGTCAAGGTACTTTCAAACTATCTATGTTGGATTAGTTCAGCAGCATTTATAAACAAATATCTTTTAGCAGATGTTGCTCCTTCCTCACCGTTAAAACAATTCAAAGAGAGCATAATAGCATACAGTATCAAGATTCTCTGTGTATTTTCCATCTTTGTGCAGCTTTGTTTTAACCTCTATTTCATTTATTTTTACTTTTAACTTTTGCTTTTTGAGACAGGTTCTCTGTATATCTTTGACCTGGAATAACTCCGTAGACCAGGCTGTCCTTGAACTTTCAGAGATCCCTCTGTCTCTGCCTCCCAGGCATTGGGATTAAAGGCATGTGCTACCACACCTTGAAGTCACAGAGGTCAATCTCCCTCTGCCTCCCAAGTGTTGGGATTAAAGGTGTGTACTACCACACCCAACTACTCTCTTTGTTCCTTTTTTTACTTTTAAGAACTTTAACTTTTAGCCTGCATATATTTTTAACACACTGTAAATCATTTAGAAATTTTCTTTGTCTTTGAATCTCTCTTTACTGTATATCTCTCTTTTTCTGACCACATAAGTCTTTAATTTACCAAGCAATCTAAGTAGGACTAAAGCTGTGGCTTTGATGGCTGGATCCAGCCCATTCCTTAGCTTTCCAGCCTCATAGCTGAGGTACCGGCAGAGCCATTTTTTTTTTTGCCAAAACTCTGTGGCATTTCAAGGTCCCTCCAGCAAGCAAGCTTCAGCAGCATGTGCTTGCAAGCCACAGGAACTGTCTGCATGAAAGAGTCAGAGTTTGTCCTGGCAGGACAGCCCTGAAAGCCGGCATTTTAAAACAGCACAACTTTTTTCCTTCTATGGCTGAAAACAAGCATTCAGTCAGCTTTTATCAACACCATTTAAGTGTTTTGTGGCAAGACCTCTTAATGAGTTGCAGGGTTTTGCAGCTAAAGCTGAGTCAGGAAGCCTCTCTTAGATGAGAGCACTTGCTTGCCTCTAGCAAGCAGAGCAGACCCAAGAAATTGCTGCTACCAAGAAAACATGCTTTTACTCTATTCTTTCCCAAGCTTTCTCAGGCTTTCTGTGGATTCAGTTGTCCACACATCTGGGCGCCATTCTGTTGTGGGAGCTTCGGGCTGTGTTCCTGCCACCCCAGCTCCTGGTCACCTGGCTAGCTTTCCATCCTACATATCAGTAGAGTCATTTGCTGTCTTTCTGTCTCCTCATACTTGCTATATAGTTGCTATGGTTTAGGAGAAACAGCTGGCCTTCTTACAGGCTTCATGTGTAGGACAACAGGTTGCATGAAATTGTGTTCTCTGCTTTTTGATCTAGCTCATTATTGAGTGTCTTCTTTCTCAAAGATGCCTTTGTTGAGAAGATAAACGACATTGTCCTTGCACCTAAGAACTCTTGCAGCTTTAATAATTCTAGACAGCTTATCTCTGACAATAGGACTCTAGTTTCAGCAGCCCAGTGCAGAGAGGAAAGAAGCAGATGCCTCTTTTGGGATTTGCAATTGTGTGGGGGATGCAGGCTGATAGAATATTGAAACAAAAGGTTTGCATATGTCACTCAGGAAATAGATGCATTAATTTCTCTCATAATTATTACACATGGCAAGAACTCTCTTCTTGGGTATGATTAAGGTAGGAGTGAAGAAACAGGAAAGGTATTTCTTTGAAATGTCTATCCAGGATTTTTCCTTTCTGTAGTCAAAAGGTATTCCCTGAAATATACAACTTAATTTTTGTCTTGTAAAACCTGCCAGAGGGCTAGATTTGCCAGATATCTCAATGACATAAATTGACTGTTTTATGTGTCAAGATTTGTGTTATGGATCTTCATTGGGAACCTCATTTCTCAATCTCTTATTTCTACACCCAGCATCATATCCTGCACCTTCTGGTTTTCTACTTTAAATGACCTCAGACTCTACAGATAGGTGGCTGAACCTTTATCTCCCTGAGTCTGAACCATACAAACTGTGGTTAGTTTTTACACATCAGCTGAACATGACGTTGAATTACCTTAGGAGAAAGTTTCAGATAGAGGTTGTATAGATTAGTTTGACTTGTAGGCAAGTCTCTGGGGCATTGTCTTTACTGTGCTTACAGGGTTGGGAAGACCTGTCCTGACTGTAAAGTAGAGGGGGTAAGCTGAAGATAAGCATGCATGCATTAATTCTCTCCATGTTTCCATGTTCTGGACTGTAAATGTGATGTGATTGTTTTAAGTTCCTGTTGCCTTGAACACCCTTCTGTGATTGACTGTAACTAGAAATTGTAAGCTAAAAGAAACCCTTCCTCCCCTAAATTTTGTTTATTTATTTATTGACAGTGTATTTTTATCACAACAACAGAAATTAAACTAAGAAACCAATAATTACCGTCTCTCTCTTGCTCTGTCTCTTACTATTTTCTGAATACTGTTTTAGGTAAGAAAGATTATTTTAGTACAGTCTTTGGATTCTACCCAAGTTTGTTATTACATCATCTCAGTTAAGCTCATGAAACTTATCGGCTTTACTTTTAAGGTCATATTTCATTTTGCATTTTCTACTACAAAGGAATATATACCTTTAAACACTTGCTGACATAGACACTTCATTCCCCAGCAGCCACAGCCTTTCTATTTATGGCGTGGATTGAGAATACTGATGTCTCTATACATCTCAAGCCTCAGCGAGTTATGTCAATATTCATGTTTCTACTTCCCACTTGCACTGTAAACAACAAAATCCCTTTTCTTTCCCCCAACTTGTTTTAATCTTAGCTTTCAACTGTGTGCTTCTGTCTTAACATCTGTCTTCATTTAGGGTAACATGTTCCCTCAGGGTAACATGTTTATGCAGGGTAACATATTCGTACAGGGTAATATGTCCATGTAGGATAGCTAGAGCCTTCAAAATTACAATGCAGATGTTCCCAAGCATCTGTTTCCATAGCCATGACCTTTTAACTTTACTCTCACCATTACCCAAATGATTTAACAAACTCTTGTTCTCTTCGTGTGAGTATTTTAGATTCTAGTGTTACATTATGCCCCTCTGCTTCTTCTCATCTTGCATTCTAAGATGTATCACTATTCCATAGAATTGGTGCCCTCAGTTCTTTCAACTATCATTGCAATCTTTTCCATGGTTCTTTAAGACCTTTTTCAGCCTTTATACAAGAATGCCAAACACGAGTTAATGAAGAGCACCATACAGAACCAAGGAAGCACTGCAAGCTTCTGCTTTGAACATAGCTGAGCAACGAAAATGGAATCCACTGAGGAGGACTGACATCTCTTGATCTAGGCTTTTAATCTTTATTGGCAGTCCCAGAAGGCCAAGTTAAGAGCAAGCTCTGCTCAGGGCACCAAGAAATGCAACCATGACAAGCAGATGCCAGCTAAAAAAACTTATTTGTTGACTAAGCCCAGACAATTTCAGTGGTCTTTGAACAGTTCACTGAATATGCTCACGAAAGATAGAGAGTAGATCTCAACAAAACAGACATTTCTAAAAGATGGTCAGGTTCATTAGACTGACTCATATAGTATATCATTGCTGCTCTCTGCTGGCCAAAAGCATTACTCTCAACAAGTAGATGAGATCTGGAATGGGTCAGGGAAGGATAAACAGTGTTTTGATTCTAATACACATGGTGTTAAAACAACTTCACAGCCCACATTACACATTCTTGTACAGTTACAAGGTTTTTTAATAAGGCCCTGCCTAAGTGCAATAGATATGTAATTTTTTGACACTTTAGTGAACCTTTAATTAGGGGAAAGTAGGGACTGTAGCAAATTGGCAGCAAATATTCCAGTTATTCATTAACTTTTAACACAATTCTTTCTGTTAGCTATCATGTTTGCATTCTTTCAGGTGAATCAGCAGGTGCTCTTGAGGAGTGTCATCTAGCTGTCAGGCAAATTGTTAAAATGTGTTCTGATTGGCAACACAGAGTCTAAATTTAACTCCATATGCATGCACAATTTAATTTACTGGGGACTTAGTTCTAAATGGTAACTCCTAATTATTCCGATTCTCCTCATATCAACACCACTACAAGAACAGTACAGCGAGGAAAAATTTGAACTTCACAACTTCAGAGCTTATTTTACTCAGTCTCTGCTACATTCTGGACATCTTGCTTTCCTATTTTTCCAGGTAGAAGGGAAAATAGTACTCACCTCCTTTCATTATAATGTACATTAATTGAAATATATGCTCAAGGAAGTGCTTAGCCAGACATGCCTCACTGTAACTGTTTTAACTGTTAAAGTTCTAGGCCAGCCTGAGCAGCAGCTTTTATTGTATATTTTAGGCCAAGGTATGTGCTAGAGGGTTAAAGGATATTATTAAGTTTATGAAGAATATTATTTTTTAGATTACAGCCTTCACTTTGACACTGACTCTATAATTTAAAGTAATGCCTGAATTTCCCTAGGTCTTAGAAATGTCTCTGGACGTTTGCCTTTCCTAAGGGTAACTATATGTCACTGCTTTAATTTTATTTACAATGGTCTAATGTCCTTGGGTACAATGTGCTTTGTGTCCTGACCTTTTGTTCTCTGCCTAATGACTCACATGTAGAACATATAGCCACGAGGGAAAGCTGATCATCTTTGGGAAAGTGGCAAAGGGTAATTTTTGGAAGGAGCAGTAGAAAGAGCAAAACACAGATTCAAAAAAAATAGCATTCCCCTTTTCAAATCTTGCCAAACTGATATTCTGTTTGCTTGTTCTGTATTTATGAATTTGACAAACATACATTAGGATTCTGAGGTTATGATGTATAAGTTACAGTGAGGTGAATCTTTTCATAATTTTTCCAATAACTAAGAAGATACTGTATCTTCAGGGGCACAAGGTCTTGCATTGAATTCTCTACGTTCATCAGATTTCTTTGGGTTATCACAATTTTCCCAGAACCAGTAAGCTCCCATCATGTAGCAGATTGAGGAAAAACAGTGCAGCCCATGGTCCTACAATTTCTGTGCTTGTATTCTCACTCACTGTCTTTACTTAATTTTCTATTGCTAAGAAGAGACCCCATGCCGAAGGCCACCTATAAAAGAAAGGGATACTTGCCTCTTCAATGTAGAAAATTAAATTTTAATTTGATTAAAATTAAATCAGATTAATTAAATTTATGTTAAAATTAAAATCTTTCACTGATTTGGGGACTGTGTTAGTTGACTACTTTTAATAAATGCTTAAATATAAGTCAACATTAATGATCAAGATAGTGATAATTTGGAGAAAGCAACACCCCCCCCCATTTATTGAACTACACACTTTATTACTAAGAACATATTTCAGTGGGTAATAAGAGAGTTGTGTGAACTGACATTGATTCAACAAAAATTTCTTCTGTTAGAGCTAAAAGTGAGATAGAGTCAGGCTAGATTTGCATTCTTGTAATCCTACAATTCAGAAGCTGGACACAAAGCCTGCCTTGGATTTAGAGTGAATTTGAGGCCAGCCCGGGCTATAAGAGATCCTGTCTCAGAAAAAGAAGCAGATAAACTAACCACAAGAAAGTTGGCATGTGAGTTTGTAGTGTTCCTGAATAAGAAAGCCATCAGAAAACATAAAACAAACAAAAAGAGAACTAGACTAGACTAGATATAGATTGTAATGAGCCAAGGATAGGAAAGTCACTTTTCTTAGGACTAAGAAGAATTTCATGACACCAAAGGAGATTTTATATTACTTGCTTAATTGTTGTTTTTCTGCCCTATTTTGAGACAATGAAGGGAAGATTTATCTCCAATTCTCCCCAACTTGTTTCTTTATAAAAGTAGTTTCTGACCAGTATTTGTAGGGCACAGAGACTCCAAACTGGTCACCTGTAGCTTGTCGGTGAGCATCTAAGGACAGAGTGACCAGGCCCTTCTCACCATTTGCTCTTACTTCTTTCTAGCATTTTTCTCTTTGTCATGTATTGTGAACAAAGAGTGGCACTGATGGGATGCTGAGCTTTTGTGAGCTATGATACAGCTGAATTAAGTGTAGTAGTAACCCTAATACACTAAGGATCTGAGGCTTATGGGATAAAACCGTAAATCTTATGTATGCAGTACTGAGTGCCAATACTACAGAGACACATGGTGTAGGAAGTCCTTTTGTCTGTTTGCTGCTTTTATTGGTTAATAAATAACTGCTTTGAGGCTATGGCAGGGAAGAACAGAGATAGGTGGGGAAAACTAAATGGCATGCTGGGAGAAAGGAGAGAGAGTCAGAGAGATGTCATGGACCCACCACTAGAGATGAATGTATTGAATTTTACCTGGTAAGCTACCACCATGTGGCGATATACAGATTAATAGAAATGGGTTAAACTAAAATGTAAGGATTAACCAATAACAAACTAGAGCTAGTGGGCCAAGCAGTGATTTAATTAATACAGGTTTCTGTGTGATTATTTCTTAGCTAAGCTAGCCGGGGGCCTCATGGCAACAGACAAAAACTATGAATGGCAGAAATCAGGCAGTGGTAGCATAACTTTTTGCTGCTTAGTGAAGTTCTCCATAAATATAGAACTAGATCTTGCAAACAAAAACATTGGGAGGAATTTATACCTGTATGTAAGAAACTATATAAATAACATGAATGACACTCACTGAAATTAATAAAATAGATGACTAGATGGTCAATAGGATTCTGAAGATTGATTTTCCAATACTCTGTTGTTCCAGATCAAACTTAACTTTAAGTGTTGATTAGAAGACTTTAAAACCACATAAATCCTAAATCAGTTGATTTTAAAATATACAGAGATAATTCTCACAGGCCCAATTTTGCCACAAAACCCCTCAGGAACAGAGAACATCTTTTCTCCTGGGTTGTTTTAAGAGGCTGTTTATTTGTTCTCGGCTGCTTAGCCCCAAAATACTCACTTGGAAACCATATTATTTGCAATATCATTTGGCCAATAACTCAAGTGTATTTCTAACTAACTTATATCTTAAATTAACCCATGTCTTTAAATCTGTGTATCGCCAAGAGGCTGTGGCACACCATGTGAAGTTTCAGCATCTGTCTCCAGTGGTGCTACATGGCTTCTCCTTGACTCGGACTTCTTTCTCCCAGCATTCAGTTTAGTTTTCCCGGCCTAGCTCTGTTCTGCCCTGCTCTGCTATATGCTCAAAGCAGTTTCTTTATTAACCAATGGTATTCACCGCATAGAGAGGGAATCCTACATCACTCGATGACAGAAAAAGGAAGCAGAAAGATGAAAAGAAACAAGACTCAAGGTGCCATTGCTGACTGGAGAAGAGAGAGAGGTTGACACATGAAAGTGCTTCAGTATTCTCTAGGAGCAAGGAGTGACTGATGACCAAAAGCCAGTAGAAATAGGAACCTGAATCCTGCAACAAAGGTAAAATCTGCCAGTCATATGAATGGGCTTGGAAAGCAATTTCTTCCTAGGAGTCAAGAGAAGAGACCATCCCCAAACATTGATTTGGGGTTCTATAAAATCCTAAGCAGAAAGTCAGCTGAACCATACTAGAATCCTAATCTATAAACAATAAGGTAATGAACTGGCCTTGTAGAGTAATGTTAATTTGACCAAAAAAAAAAAAAAAAAAACAAAACCAACAAAACACACAAGGTTTTCGTTGTTGGACTTCCTTTAAATGCAACCTTCTTTCATCATTTTTATGCATTACATTTTCTACAAACCATGATGCAGTTGTGTAAGTTCTCAGTAACCAGTAACAAAATAATGTTTACAAATAGAGATAATTTTTTTTTCTGGCAGCAAATCAATCCCCCTGGCCAATGAACAGTCCAATTTTCGGTATCTCCATGGTCCTGTCAAAATTGTTTATATGCAGATAAATGGGAGAGACTCCATGCTTTCCTCTGAAGCAGCATAAGGTTCTAAGATTCACCCTCTAATGCACTTAAAAAAAAAAGCAACCTTCACTGTTTTCATTTTATACCTGAAAACAAGGATGATTTTGGTAGTGTTTTGTTTAAAAGGGGAAGACTCAGGAATTTTTCCAATTTTCTGGGCAGGGGCAAATATTTTATTTATCCTACAGTGTATATGAAGACTGAAGCCAAATACTGTCCATAAATTTCCATGTTATTCTTCCCACAAAATCTCCAGCATTGTACAAAATGTTAGTGTCTTATAGCTTGGGTTTTATGTACTGAGACCTACGAGCTCATTATTTTTATTACACCACATTGCTTTCCAATGTAAAATGGAACTCAGTTTCTTGTACCTCAGCTTAGCATCAGTATTAGTAAATACATTTATTTATTCAGTGTATTTAAGTGCCTGTTTCCCTGTCTGTCTGTCTGTCTGTCTGTCTGTCTCTCTCTCTCTCTCTCTCTCTCTCCGTGTGTGTGTGTGTGTGTGTGTGTGTCTGTATGTGTGGAGTGAGAGGACAACCTGTGACAGTTGATTATCTCCTTATACCATGCAGATTCCAAGAAACGAAGTCAGGTCACTATGCTGCATTGCTTTACTCCCTGAGCCATCACATCTTGTCTGTTAGTCCACTCTTAACGTCAGTATGTCCTAACCACTGATGTTTGATATTTTGGAATTACAGTCTCCTTTCATTTCCCTTCGCCATTTTCTCAATGAATTATTAGGCTCATAAGTTCAGCATGCTGTACCCCTGACTCCTGCTTCTATTACCATCACCGTCGTTCCTCCCCACACTTATGACCACCTCAACAGGCAAATAAGAGTCAGATCCAGACTTGTGGTAAGTGACATTTTTAGAAGAAAATTAAAAAAGCAAAAGCAAACATATATCCAGATCATTTTATTGCGCTCATGCGCGCGCGCACACACACACACACACACATATTTAAATGTTGATTTTGAGTAAGAAAGGAAAATGCAAGACTGTCTGAGTCTGTGTTATGTATCCCTTTGTTTTGAGGTCTTCTGTGGCAATTTGCTAGAAACTTTTGGGTAGAAATAATCCTTGACGGTGAGCTGTCGACCCTCTCCTAAATGCCCTGTAATTCCGGGTACCCACAAGGAACATGCAAATAAGGGGTTTCAAAGTCATTCTTTCTTAGTTTTGCTACCTTGAAGCACACTGCCATTTCTTTCCCATTCTCAAGGAAGGAAATAAATTAGGCCATGGGAGGTCCAGAAAATTATTCAGAGTTTTTGGAGGTGAAGAAAGGTGACAGACCTGAAGATTTTAAACATTCAGTCTCTTGAACTGCAACCCGGATTTCTAAATAAAGCCTTCAGGGCATCTGCACTGTCATGAAGCTCCAGAGGTGAAACGAGGAAAACTGACCCATGTATTTTAGAGCTGATATCTGCAGTGCAACTTCAACTGCTTGAAATCTACCCTGTGCACCGGTGCTAAGGACTGATGCTCTCACTTTGCAAGGGACAGCTCTGGTGCTTCCCAGGGACTACACTCTGTTCTAAAGTGAGTACAGATGCACTGAAGAGGGCAGGTGAAAAGGGCTCTGATTAAAGGCTCACACTAAAGCGGCTGCCTTTCTCTCTTTGCAGTTTCTATATTGGTCTTGATACAAGCAAAGCAATAAGCTTGATGAGGTCCATCGGGGCATGGACGTCTGTCAGATTCTCAAAAGAGATGAGCGAATAGATGTCAAACATAAAGGAAATCACTCAGGACCAGAGCAGAAATATGTCCAGTAGCCACACAAATGAGAAGTGTTTGCTTTGTCTCTAGATAGGGGAGGAGCATAAGTTGGAAAAATATATCCAGGCCATGTTACAATATGTTTTTATATTACCATCAATTTATTGTTTGCATCATACTTAAATTTCAGTGTCAATTCGGTACAAGAAGTCCCATTTAAAAGCATGGATTTTTCCATTCTGTGTCATATATTAACTTAACAAAATTCATTCATTATCGGAAGAAATGTTTCTGATTCTGTGAGTCTCCATTCTAATAAAAGAAAAGTGAGACAATGAGGCAAGGAATTAGCTCAGTCACTGATTTTCTGGAACAAGAACCTAAGCTAAATCATCAGGGTGCACATTTTAGAAAGATAATCATGGCAGTTCTGGGATGTAGCAGCAGGAGCCTACCTAGATCTTGTTGTCCAGATAGCCTTGCATATTCGGATATGTGTGCATCTGAGTATAAAAAATGTGTATATGTGGACACACATATAACATAGGGACAGTGATATGAAGAAACAAAGTCCTGTAAACAGAATGGTAATGAACTACACTAACAGCATAGAGATTATATTTATAACAAATGTACACGCTCCCAAATGATACAGATTAGAGAGAAGATCTGCAGTACTCATAAAGTGGTGACATTTAAATCCTGTCATGGTGTGGGAGGTCCTTCTGCCTCTGTGTTGCTTTTATTGGTCAATAAATAAAAAAACTGCTTTGGGCCTATAGCAAAGCTATAGGGGAACAGAGCTAGGTCGGGGGAAACTAAACAGAATTCTGAGAGAAAGAAGGGTGAAGTCAGAGAGAAGCAATGGAGCCAGCCGCCAGAGACAGATCCTGGGAACTTTACCCAGTAAGCCACAACTACATGGCAATATACAGATGAACAGAAATGGATTAAATTAATATAAGAGTTAGCCAATAAAAAGCTAGAGCTATTGGGCCAAGCAGTGATTTAATTAATACAGTTTCTGTGTGACTACTTCGGGTCTAAGCTCGTCAGGCAACCAGGAACCAACAAGCAACCTTCTCCAATACTGTCATATAAGTCAACAGATATATCCCCAGATACCTCACTTTAGATATAACCACTGGTACATTTGTTATCAGAGGCATGTGTGCACATATGACAAGCCTCTGGAGAACACAACAAAGATGTTTTTTATAACAATGTTTTTGATTCTGGGTCTAATATAAGATACTGAAATCCTGTTGAATACTATTTACTTCTTATTCAAAGTCAGAAGGAAATTATTCCTTATTAAGCACAATAGAAGTTGTGAATTAGCATTTTCTTTCATTTGCTCAATCAAGATACATTCCATTTTATCTTGATGCTCATGGATGTCCTTATTAGTAGCAGTCCTGTTATACTGTGACCCCTTCCTCTGGTCCTCTTCTTAATCCAAGTCAGTGAAAGGAGCAGGTGTCTCTTGTGTCCTTTTGTGTCTTGGTGGGGTAGATGCCCCTGCTCACAGGTCCTGAGTCAAGCAAGAGGAGAAACAGTGTGTGTTTCCTGGTTATGTGTGCAGTTAGTTCTGCTATGCGCCTCAGTCACAAGCTTGAGTTTCTTTCCACTGTCATTGCACCAACCTAACCTCAGTTCATTCCGGCAAACGGTTCTTTCTACCCTGTCTCGGTGTGCCAAGTTGTTGCTTTCATGAGAAACATTGTTTTCCTATAGTTTCCTGGAACCTTTGTAAAGAGTTCCTTTTTAAACTCCTCATACACTGAAGGTTTCTGTAACCCATATCTTTCTGATCTGGACCCTGGTTGATGTTTTCTGTCATTGCCATCATTAAGCATGCAGCTCCTGAGCATCAAAGTTCTTTACATCCTAAAAATTTATTGGCAAAGTTTTACCAACTGTATTTCCAACTTGCTTCATAAGTGGCTTTTAGGCTGTCAAGGTTGTAGGTTAGACGAAGAGTGATGTCAGGAAATATAATCCTGTTTTTGTGAACTAGGTATTTTAAGTGGGTTTGTTTCCATTAAAGAACAAATTATTTTTTGAAGATTAAATAATTTTGTCCACAGCAAGAAACCACTGCTTAATTGCTTAATTTTTGAGGTAGCATTTAGTACTACTGCAATTCTATATTTTTATATTGTCTTATTTTCTTTTAGGCATGGAACTATATATTTCCTAACACTGCTTATCATAAAAGAAAAAAATATATCCCTAAATGACAACTGTCGGGTAGCAAAAATTCAGAATATGTCTGAGTCATCAGATGTTAATATATTAGACAGAAATATGAGTGATGGAGTTTGTGACCTAGAAATTTAAAATACTGACATTCAATTACATAAGATACTCAAATAAATGCCACAGTTCTCTTCTATCAAGTAAACGTGCATGCACTCAATAATTGTATCTGTGTGTTTTCCAATGTCTATGCACATTTATATACAACATTTATATTCTTAAAAGTATGCTGTTAATTGTAATTTAACACACTTGAATACAAATGGCAAGCATATTCTATTATGTGCACTATTTAATGACTTTTCCCTTCTAAGTTCAAACGATGTTGTTCTAAAAAGAAGATGGGACCCAGCTCAAGATGTGATACTCCTGGAGGAGAAGAAATCAGACAAAGAAGCAAACAGCGTTAAGAAAGGCCAAGCAGAGTGACAAATCACAGCACACAACATACAATTTGGTCCTATTGAGAAAGACAGCACAATTCAATTTGCTATATTGTTTTATTTGTCTCTGAGCAGCAATATGAAGGATCTCTCTGGTCTGATAACACTCAAATGTTGCTGACTGTAGAACTGCACTGTTTCTACCAGGTTAACGTGAATACAGTAAGGAAAGAGGGAGAGTGAAATTGTCTTTTGATATATGGTATAAATATGACTTATTTGATTAGAGCCACATCTTCCGATAACTTTATTTGAAGCAAAATTTCTGGCTTATGAAAAATTACGTATGTGTGTATATTAAATAATTATTTCTTAGTCCTCAAATCTCAAGTGTTCTTGAACTTACATAGTAAAGGTTAAGGTTTTATCGAAAAATCTAATTAGACCAAGAATACTGTCTATAATTGGAAAAGGATTTTATAGTGCCAGACTCAGGAATATATCAAAAGCTATGCATTTTCTTCCCCTTTGTGTATTTATGCATTTTGGTACTTATTGAATCCTTGTATACAAGGTTTGTCCTAGGAAGTGTGCATTTAGTAGTACAGTCTCCCCACCTTCAAGAGAGTACAGTGACTGGAGAGTGTTTCTCCAGTATTTTAACTATTTGAAGATATGCTAAGGCACAGTTCTACAACCACATAAACTGAGCCTGGATCTTGGTCTCAGTGGTTCTGGAAATTAGGTTTCAGCTGAGTGTTAAGAGAATAATAGTTATCCAGCTGAACAAAGAAAAAACTGGAGTGAAAGATTCCCCTGGAGATGTAGTATACTTGAAATATTCTCAAATGAAAGGGGTCTGGAACACCCTAAATAATTCAAGGAGCTGACTTGAGTAGAAGCAAAGATGAGGATTTAAATTTTTCTTTCTTTCTTTCTTTCTTTCTTTCTTTCTTTCTTTCTTTCTTTCTTTCTTTCTTTCCTTCCTTCCTTCCTTCCTTCCTTCCTTCCTTCCTTCCTTCCTTCTTTCATTTGGGAGGATGGAAAGTTTACACAAAGCAAGAACAGGAAGGAGGCTTTCTATAAGTGATTGTATAAACAATATTTTAATATATAGCTTCAGCATCGATGTTACAAAGGAGATAGACCTTGGTAAGGAACTGAGTCTAGAGTAAAGGAGCTGAGTAAAGCTGATAGCCGTGAAGTCAAAGGGGTGGGGGTGCGAAACTAGTCCTTTCAAATTAGAAATGGATAGAACTTTATGGTTTGGCTCCATTAGAAACAGAAGGAGAGGGTATAAAGAGCAAGGAGGGACAAAAGAAAGGGAGGGAGAATCAAATGAAAAGAATGTAGAATTTATATCATTTCATTGTTTTTTAACTTACTTTTTCTTTTTGCTTTACACTATTTCCTTCCCCTCTGCTTCTCTTTCAACTTTCCCCAAGTCTCCATCACATCTTAAATCTATGAAATATTCTTTAACACACACATACAGAGACACATGCATGCATGTATATATATATATATATATATATATATATATATATATACACACACATACATATACACATATATGTTATAAGTAACATATATGGGTATGCAAATCCAGACTGAAGAGTTCATTTGGTGCTGTTTATGTGTATATATGTTTCTATGTTTAGGGATGACTAGCTGGGATTGAATAGCCCATCAGTGAGCTTGTTCCTGGAGGAGTGTGATTCTCTCTTTTTCAGCAGTCATTCATTGCTTGTCTGTGATTCTCTATTGAAAAGACTGCATAAATTCCTAACACAATTCAGTACCATTTGCCATAAACACATGGAAAATAAATGATTTTGAAATGCTTTGCTTTATATTTGTGGAAATCAAAGAGTCCAAGTTTTGTAGTCATATTGAGGTGGAGGATATGGACAGACAGAACTGCCTTTCATAATTAACACAAAATTGGAGCACAATGGATGGCATTCTCATATCCAACAGTGGCTGTATTTGCTTTATTAACCTTAAGAATGCTACAAGAATTTCCCACTGCACTGTACAGAGGCTAAAGAGAACCCACTGGTTCCAAGAATTAAACAGCTCTGGAAGAAATCTAGGATATAGGGAGTTAGGAAAAATGTGAAGTTGACTTAAAGATATTTAAGTATTAATCAGAGCACAACTTGACTCTGTTCATCTACTGTATACAGGGTGGAAATGGTTTAGAATGAGATGGGATAGAAGGCATTGAATTCAGTTAAGAGAACATCAGTGCTAAGCCTCTTGCAAAACTCATATTCCTATTGATGTCTGGAAACCTTCCTTGTCTGTGGGCAGAGTTTACCTGCTCTCAACCTACAGATTCAGCTCAGATGTTAGAAATTTGATCACATGTATAACCTCTTGTCTTGGAAGATCATGCATTATAACTGACTGATTATTTGTGTGAATGTGCACGTTATGTAAATGTAACAAGAAACTAAGCAATTACAGCATGACAAAGCTAGCTATTCTATCAATTTCATACTATAAAAAGCAGGTTTGCTTACACATTCAATATGAAAATTGTTGAGAAGGTTATTGGATCAGTTTAAATTTATAAGCCTCATACTTGGCAATTCTGTCCTAGAAGAGAAGTAGATCTAAATCAAAGTATCATTCTTAATAGGCAGTTAATAAAGAAGCTTGAAATAAAGGCAACCTATTGACTTGGGTGCTCTGGAAAAGGAGCCCCAAGCTATCCATTACTTCTTGTTAATCAGCACACAAGCTAATGAATGTAAGATTTAAAGCCTGTTACAAGAACATTGAAGTTACATTTTTCAGCTTTTCCTAATCTTGTCATCAAAGAGTTTTAGGTCTGCCTAAAAATCTACTTATTAAGAAGGATAAGGAATCTCCCATTAATATTTTTAAGAATCCCAGGGATTATGTATATAAACCTAAAAGAACTAATTCTTATTAAAGAGATTACATTGTTAGAACTATTGTGACAGGAAAAAGTTTCACAGAACTCATTGTTTCTTAAAAACTTAAACATGGAAATTACGAGATGGCTCTGGGGTTGAAAGTGTGTACTGTGAGCTTCTGGGAGCCAGTTGATTCTTCCGGTTTTCTTGTGATGTCCTTGGTCCCTCTGACCCCCATTATTCTTCCAAATGATTTCCCAAGGTTCACCTAATGTTTGGCTGTGGGTCTCTGCTCCTGTTTCTATCAGTTACTGGATGAAGCTCTCTCATGACAATTAGGCTAGGCAATGAATTGCAAACCAGAAAACTCACATAGGATTGACCTAGGCCCTCTCGCATGTTACACTTGTGTAGCTTGGTCTTCCTGTGGGACTTATAACCTGAGAGTAGGTGCTGTATCTGACTCTGTTACCTCCTGTTGGGACCCTTTCCTTCTACTGAGTTACCTTGTTCCCTCTTAACAGTAGAGAAGGTGCCTAGTCTTACTGTGACATCATATGCTGTGACTTGCTGATATACATGGGAGATTTGCACTTTTCTCAAGAGTAAAAACGAGTGGATGGGAATTAAAGTCAATATAGGGGGAGGGACTGGGAGGGAAGAAGGGAAAGAGGGGAAACTGTGATATGGGTGGGAAAAGGAATCTATTAATTAATAAAAAAATTAAAAAGAAAAAATGTGTACCACTTCTGTGGAGAGTGACAGTTCAGTCCCAGCAGCAGTATAAGCAGCTGACAACCACCTGTTGCTCCAGAAGACCCAACACACTTGTTGGAATTCACAGAATGCACGCCAACATGTGTGGATACACAAATATACACATAAATAAAAGATATAACAAAAAATCTTAAGGACCATAATAGTAGGTTAGCATTATTAATAAATTTCTAAATAAAAGAAATGTAAAGATGTTATCAAAATTATAAATTTGCCTAGCAAGCTCCATAGCTTCCCATAAGCATCTCTGGCCTTTATTGCAATTTCAATAGTTAGCATCCTCTAATAATATCATAGACTGGATGCCTCAAATAAGATGAAATGAATTCTAAAGGTTGGGAAGCCCAACTCAGGGCTATGAGCATGTTCTGATGCGCTCTTTCCCTCATTCGTAGAGGTTGTCCTTTTTGCTCTGCATTCAAAGGTAAAGTGAAAGAGATAGGAAACTTTGTCATGGTACTGGCTGCATCATGAAGGCCCACATTTGAGATCTGACCTAATTCCCTTCCAAAGACTCAATCTCCAGATATGATCACATTGGGCATTATGGTTTCAATGAATAATCCTGGACAACTCATTTTTTCTATAGAACTCCTTTGTATTATGTGACTGCTTTTCCTCCCCTCATTACAGAGAAATGGAGTGGGCACCCATCTAAGGCCGCATTCTCTATTAACTTTACCAATTATTTTGCATTACTCCATACTTTTTCTCCATAGGAGTTCTGCCACTTTCTGCTTCTCCAAGCACCATTTATGTATTTATTTATTTAAAAATGTGCCAACTTGGAGAATTATTAAATTTTGCATAGATTTATAACCAAATATTTTCAATTTTCTCATTCTTAAGAACAATACTAAAATTTTCTACATGCATAACGGCAATTTGTTTATCTTTTACCTTTTTTCTATGAATAATCAATCATTGTATTCACAATTCCTTATAGTTCTTTATGTACTAAACACACAAGTCCACCCTCAATGACAGGGATTGCATCTCTATAATCCTTCTAACATACTCCAATTCCATTTTAACCTTTCTCATTTCACCCTACACTTTTCCATTGTCAGTACTAAACATTGCCTAAATATCGAAAAATCAAATACAGACTCTCTCTGTTTTGCCTTCCTTTGTCAGCACGCTGTTCTTCATGAAACTGATCACTCTCTTCTCATCAAACCTTTTTAAAAGTTCTTGGGTGCCACACGTGGAGTCTACAGGTTGACATTTCCAAACATTTCATCTCCATCTTTCACTCCCAGAGAAATGCCACATTCCCTCCCCTGTCACACCTGTCAACGATCTCTTGCAAAACTTGTGAATATAAGACCTTCTGTAGAGCTCTTATCCCTCTTAAAATGCCTTAACATCATTTCCCTGTCAGAAAAGGACAACATTATCCTTGCAGTTGCTCAGCCTGCTAAGCTCAGGGATTCTGCTGACCTTTTTTTGCTCTCAAATATCACATCTTACCCCCTAGCAAATATCACATAAGTCTATCTTCAGAATAAATCCATGATCTTCAACTGCACTTCAGATCTGTGATCTCTTCCCAGATTATAACAGTAGTGCCAAGATGATCTCCATCCTTTAGCTACAAACTATATCTCCAACATGTCAATCAGTGGAGCTTCTACAACGCAAGAGGGTCATATTCATCTCTGTAGGCACTACTGACACCTTCTTAATTCAAACTAAAAGCCAATCTTTATAATCATTCCCATGGTTTTACATTAAAGACCAACTTATTAATACTATTCCTTGATCATATTTATCTTATTATACTAGAAGTTTCTTTGATATGGTTCAAACATATTCACTTTTATGCCTCTATTTGGGGACAGCCACAAAAGCCTTTGTCAGCTTCAATAATCTCTCTCTCTAGGTATCTATGCACCTTTGTCGTTTACTGCTCTGTCCCTTTACACACACTTCATTTTCTTCTGGAGGCCATTCTAAAGTGCTTTTGCAAAATTGTTACATATCCCACAAACCCAATTTGCTTTTATTTTGTATTAACATGTATCATTTTAGAAATATTTGCATTATTTATCACAAGCCTATTGTTAATGTTCTTAACAAAAGTGTGCAAATTAAAGAAAATATGAAGGGTACATTGAGGAGAAAAGACTATTATGAAGGCAGTTTGATAAATCTATTAAACATAGAGCCAGGGAAAGTCTGTCGATTTCCAAATTGGGTGCCAGGAGGAGCAATTAAAACTCTATTCAATAGGTAATAAAGAGATATTGTAAGTTCTTTACAGCCAAAGAGCAGTATGAAAGCCATGTTTTAGAAGGTCATTTGCTTGCCATGACATCTGTACTGGAGCACAGATGTTCTGACATTACAATCCTGGAGATCTAGACTTGGGCAGTTTGAAAGGACAGTGGAATGACAGAAGTTATGCTGAGCAATGACAAAGGACAAGAAAGAGCATGCCTGTTAATCTGTTAATGCGGTTAATGGGGGTGGAGGAGGAAGGATTTGAATAAATACATGGAAGAAGCAAAATTTTGTTTTTATAAAACATGTAAGTGTTTTACTGCCTTTTAACCCTATGAATTATTTGCTAAAGTAGCTTTTTTAGGAAGACAATTAATGGTCCAACTCTCAAAACACTGCCATCTTAGATGAATTAATATAATTTAGTTGAACAACCTATATTTTCTAATACATTAATAAAACTGGAACTCAATAGTTTTGTATTTATTCAGATTAATATATATTTTAATAATAACAAACAACTCCCACTTTTTAAGAATGCAGAATGTTTTATATCCTAGATAGTCTACATAATTTTTCTTTAATTTTTGTAACAAAGAATAAATAAAAAAAGGAAAAAAACTAAAAAATAAAAGAAGAATAAAGAGGGAAAAAAGAAGAAAAGGAGATTCTGCAACAGCTTCAGGAACAAGAGTCTAAACCAAGAGGTTGTAGATCAGGAGAACAAAGGCGTAATGGAAGAAGGTAAGAAGTACTTCAATTTAATAATTTAGGAATATTTTTGTCTGTTTCCAGTAGTAAACCATCTTTGAAAAATACTGTTCAAGGATAAAGCTTACCTAAAAATTTCCCCAAAAGAATGAACTTTTTTTTTTACCAAGTTTAAGCTTGAGAACACTACATCAAATTTCTCTTTTACCAGTATAGAATTTAAATTTATTGCAAATAAGAGCGTTGTTTTCATTTTTACCACAAATTGAGACATTTCAGTTCTCTGTTATATAATGTCAAAACTAAAGTTTATACTTCTAAAAATGAAAAAATAAGTAAAATAAAAATGATCCAATCTAAAGTATTTTGCTCTAACTGAATAAATGGGCAAGGTGCAATGAGGAGGACTTATTTTGAGAATATTTAAGACTTTTGGAGAACTTAATAAGAATATAAGCATCTCATTTAGAAGCTATAGAAAAGTTATAAACAGATACTTCACTAATGATGTTGTGTTGATGACAAATGAGCACATGGAAGGACACTCAATGTCGGTTGTCAGTAGGGAAATAACAATTCATGCCATAATGAAATCATCATTATACTCCTTGCAATTTAGAAGAAATTAACAAATTGATCACTCATGGTGTGGGAACAAGAGAGAGCAAACAGAACTCTTATGAGCTCCTCTTAAGAATGTAAAATTGTCCAACTTATTTGAAAAACATTTTAGCTGTTTCCAAAAGTTGTAAACATGCATTTACATCCTGGTCCACAAATCCTACTCTTACGGACTTACCAAGTAGCAAAGAAGTCATATAAGCATTACAAAGCTCACATACTCTTGTCAGCATTATTTGTACAAAAGAGAACTCATTTTCTAACCACAAGTGAAAACTAAAGATGTTCATACATGCAGTCTCAGCAGCTGCAGGCAGAGGCAGCAAAATCACAAATGAGTTTGAGACCTTCTTGGGTCACTTATCAATATTGTGTCTACACCAAACAAAGAGAAACAAATATATTAGCAAACTAATGTATTTCTAATACTGGGGTATTTTTTCACAACTAAAGAAAAATCGAGTATTATATATAATGTATCCTACCAAAATAATTATATAGCATATAAGATAGTATATAAATGTGTACATTTGTAGAGCATTGCATAAAACATGGCAAACTCATCTAGGAGATAGATTTTTGGTAGCTTGAAGGACGTGGCCAAAATGTCTGAAAGGAATATGAAAATCTTTGGAGGACAACAGATGTGTAAATTCATTGTTTTTATTAGAATTATTTCATTATAAAAATAATATAATGCATTATAAAATACAAAATTCCATTCAAACCCATCATGTTATATATGAACATTGAAGATATACTGTTTACTGCAAGTCAAATTCAAAATAATTCTAAAATGAAAAATTATCAGAAAAGAGTTATCAGTTTGTCTATATAAAAATCTCTTCTTTCAAAATTCATTTATCAATCACATGAGACATGGAAAGAATGCTGGTCTAACTTATTGGAATCTGTGAGGAAGAAAACATACAGCTTTTATCAGGGCTAACATTTTACTTTTCGAAAATTATTAAATTAAAGCAGATTATATACAAAACAGATATTTCGCTAATAATTTCTTCAACCTTTATGTTCAAAGACTTGTTGATTCCTTTAGAATATTGAGGCCTATGCCATAAATGTTCATTTTACCCATTGTATATTAATAAATTTACTAATGAATTATATGTTCATGATTAATGACTATTTTAACCACACCCAAGAATATAGATGGGATACTGAACTTCCTCTTACTCAGCTTCCACTTGTGAGTATTCCCTTGTGACTGGCAGAGAGACTGAAGATCTATCCTCAGCTTCTTTTGTAACTAGGAAAGTAATTCCAAATGAAAAAACTATGTACTTACTCATGATCTTGGGGAAGAATGCTTTATTTCTACAAAGTCATGTCAAGGGGTTCAAAGGAGTCAAGCTGATCAATCCTCTCTCCAATATTAATACAAAGTTGATCTACTTTCATGGAAAATAAAACGAAGAGGAAAAAGAAAAGGCGAAGGAGTTGGGGGAAGAGGAGGAGGAAAGACTTGCTGAATCTGCATTCCTATTAATGTGTTATTTATCATGGTCAATTCTCCACTAATGTTACTGATACTGTTGTGATAATATTAAGGAGGAGACTGATGGGGCAATAACCAAAGTCATACTAGATAGGAATATCTGGAAAATGAGAATTTCTTCTTTAAATTTTATTTTATTGATATTTATTGAGCTCTACATTTTTTTCTGCTCCCCTCCCTGCTTCTATCCTCCTCTTTAATACCCCCCCAAGGTCTACATGCTCCCAATTTACTTAGGAGATCTTGACTTTTTCTATTTCCCATGTAGATTAGATCTATGTATGTCTCTCTTGGTGTCCTCATTGTTGTCTAAGTTCTCTGGGATTGTGACTTGTAAGCTGATTTTCTTTGCTTTATGATTAAAAACCACTTGGTAGTCTTCTATAAACGCTCTCTGACTACACCACTCTCTGAAGTTCATGGCCATAGTGGGTTTTTGGACAAGTGTTCTGTGTATCCCTTTACTCATAGGCTAGCAAGGCTATGGGATTGGTATACAAATACTGAAAAGAAAATATTTATTAAAAATATACAAGTATTTTCCTGTATCTAGAGATTTATGCCAGGATAGATATATTCTTCTTTAAAAAATTCTACCCCTCTCTCTGTCTGTCTCTCTTTCCCCCATTCCTTCCTTCTCTCCCTCCTTCATTCCTTCCTTCCTTCCTTCCTTCCCTCTGTGTGTGTATGTGTGTGTGTGTGTGTGTGTGTGTGTGTGCATGTGTGTGAGCATGTACACATTTCTGTCAATGTGACAATGCAAGTTTGCAGGTGCCACGGAACTGGTTTAGAGACCAGAAGCCATTTCTGTGCACCTGTCTTGCCTTCCATTTTGTTGGAGACAAGGTCTTTTGCTGTTCAAACCTGCATATGGCAGGCTAGCACACAAGATTGTGGGCATTCTCCTGTCTCTACCTTTCATCTCGTTACACTACAGGGGCATGTCACCTATTAGTTTTGCATGGATTTGGAGACTCTCTTATGTCCTCATGTTTGTGTGACAAGCACTTCACCCTCTCAGTTATATCTCCACTTCTTTTATGTGTTCTGACATCTAATAGTCGTAGAATCCCACAACTACTATTCCACAGAGGTAATAAGATATATCCAGTGAGTTCCCATTATAGACAGGATACAGTTACGGAATTTATATTTACAAGTCTTCGACCCCCAAACCATGACATACTAGGAAATACAAAGTGGAGTCAAGACAAGAATCACCAAATGACATACTCACCTCTGCCCTCACTGTTCTGATAATCACTATATCACCCCTTCCTTACTTGATTTGCCATTATTGCTGGGACCTCTCCCATATATTTCACATATGCACATCCTCTTGGCACTATGAAACATTTGGAAGTTTCTCTTCGTTTGTCTGTATGAGCTATGGTTGCTATTATAGTGGTTGGCAGTCATAAAATACAGCTATATCATTCATATTCTGTCAATAGCACCGGAGATGTTGCACACTCAGGTACATTTATTTCAAAATTCTTTTTTATTAGGAGTTGATATATGTGCATGTAAATCAACTTGTGTCTACAGTTTGGAAAATCTCTGGCCCTTTAATCAGGAATTCAACTTCCAGGGTTTGTTATTTAAAGACTAGAAAAAAGCATGACAAAAACTACTCTAGAGGCCTTAGTGGCAAGTAAATTCTAGAAATATATTTTCATATAGTAAATAAGAGCCTTGTGCTACCATGTTTGGCCCCAGCCTTGAAAGACTTTTGTTTGATCTTTTCTGGCTTTCCTGTGTCTGCTGTCATTTGTATTTTCTTTCATTTTAAATGGAGTGCTCTCCCCTTCTCCACTTTCTTAATCTCTTTCTTGTAGGCTTCGGATATTGAGGTTTAAATGAAAGATTGGTAGAATAGGTAGTCAGATATAATACTTAAACTCCCTCATAGATTCTATCTCTGAAGACCTCTTCCCAGAAGAATCCTTGTATGTTTAGTATATAGACCTATATTGTATATATTCTACAGTGATTGTAGATGATGCTCTGCTACCATCTTTTTCCTATAGATAGAATAGTGAACGTTCTACTTATGCAGAACCTAGGCACCTAAGTGCCTAAACAATCAGAAAACTAGTAGGAAAAGAAGAAATATGGAAATAAACTATGCTTCAAATAATATTTAGTGAAGGTTTATTTTTAGAATTGTTGCTACTGCTCAATGTAGAATTCATAGAATTATGTTTGGAAATACTTAACATCATATGCTAAACATGGTAGATATTTTAATTTTGTCACGATAAAAGAAAGAATTTTTATGCAAATAAAATTATGAATTAACTATGTAGGAGAACTTGTGATTTTTTTCATATGGCTAGTAGAAGTCTCTTTGGGGAAATAGCTTGAGGGAATCTAGGTAGTGTAATATCTCAGACCTCATGAAAGAATTCAGATTGATAATAGAACAGTATTTGTGATGATGAAAAACAAGACATTTTATGAACATTTTTATCTTCTATGTATTCAGTTTTGATCTCTGAGAAGAAATGTCAAAGGAAGTCCATCAGAAATAACAAATAAGCCACATCAATGAATGCTATGCTATGCTATCTCAGGCAGATCACAAATAAAACATAAACAGAGATGTACCATGATTACTCAGTGCAGATTATAAACAAACATGTGCACTTGGATGGTATATCTATAGATAATTGAAAAAGAGGTTAACTGTAAATATATTTTCATATATAACAATATAAGTATATAATATCTAAAGGTATTAATATAAACACACATTACAAATACTTACGATAAGCAATCAGTTTGTTACTCTGTCAAGCCCCACAGTTTATATGTAAAAGTTGAATTCTCCCACTTTTAGAAAAATTTGACATCCCAATTTAATTTTCTTTAATTTTCTGTGTCAGAAGTTTCCTGTATCTCCAAGGACGATACCTAGTCAAAAGTAGATTTAATTTTAAGTAGAAAATGAGGTGTGAGAGAGGAATGAGCTTTGCCTAATGATGCCAATTATTCTGCTTTCCTTCACTTTAATTCCCATGTTGAGAGTAGCTAATATTTTCTGTTCAATTGCCCTCAACACAAAGGTATTGACGTGTTCCAGTTTGAGTGACAAATGCATCAATACAAACACATCCATTCCCTCAGCTGTCTTTTTAACTCCTGATTTTTGTCTTCTCATAGTTAAATAGCTAAATCCAACTGCACCTGTGATAAAGTAAGTCTTATATAAGTGGTGAGATAGTGCCAAATGAGGACTGTGCCCTGTTAGGAGCTATCAACACAACTCGCTAAAACAGCTGCTAAAACTCCCATAGAAATGTGGACGTACAAAGACTCAAGGACAGAAGAGTCTTTTATTTCAGATGATGTTCCCGTGCTGACAAAGAAAGCTTCACCTTCTTCAAAACAGAGTTCCAGAGATCGGTTATTCTTGTGCAGTATCAAATAAGCAAGAATCCTTTCAGTCAACAGGTTCTGAGTCATCATAATTTATAAAATAATTATCTGTCTTATGCTTCCGTAAGCTAAGTAAATGATTAATATGGCATTAGAAGGATGACTAAAATAATTTTCCTACCATGTGGAAACATGCAAAATTAATGATTAAGATAGTGGTAGAAGAGCGAGGCCACTGAGGTAGGGATGCTGGCACACTGCTATAACCCCAGCACTCCAGAGGCTGAGCATGACGTTCTACAAAGTGTAACTCTATTTATAAAGACAAAAAGAGATTAGGAGGGCTCGAAGCCTCTGTAGTGTCACTCTGTCAGAAGATTTCAAGGGTCCAGGTCTCCAAAACTAACACAGGTATTAGAAACATAGACAGCTTGGATTCTAATCTTTGAATTACAATGTAATATTTGCTGGTCCTTCCCAGGGAAAAGTGAAGGGTATGTGAAGTGTGTAACATGTTCTCTTAGAGCCCTCAGTGCTCTCACCACCTTCAGATACGCAAATATCTAGCTAGTATTTCTGCAAGGATTTGACCGAGGTCCTGGGTCAATTGAGGATGTGTGCTTTGCAAGTTCTGATCTTTTTTACTTTACTAAGAAGGTCCACTCAACCTCTTGTGTACACTTGTCTTGAACCAGGCTCTGCTCTGAGTAGCATAACTGAATTGGCTAAGGTCAGTAAAACCACATGAGAAAGGAATTAATTTGCCATTGTACAGAGGAAAATAAAACAGAAAATAGGATCGTTTGGCACTGAAGGCTCAGCAAAAAGGAGAGAAATGATTTAAATATAGATAATCTAACATAAAACTGGGCTTCTATATGTGACCCACTGTCTCTCCTCCAGAGAAAATAGACATTTGTTAGTGCCCGTAAGACGTTTATTGTGGTGTCCTAATCAAGCATGCCTATGGAACTTCAATTATTTCCCAAATAGTTAGAAAATATTGAATGCATGAGGTAATAAAATGTAATTGTATTTATGAAACCTCTTCTCTCTTGGAGGTATTGACCTCATCTGATTCTTACATTAGCATTAATTTCGATTATAGGTTTTCTTTTAGCCGTGGATCAGCCAATGTTCCCAATCATGACAAAGATTCTGTTAAAATATGCTTAAGTACAAATGAGATTAAGAAAAGGGATTCAATAAAGGCAGCTCTAAGGCCTTCTAAGAGTTGAAATGTGATTCTTACATGACTATTGGTCAGTTCCGGTGGCCAGTCAAAACCCTACAGTACTGTTATGAACAATGTCAGACTCCAAAAGATATTTAGTTATGTTGGACATTTTGTGTGTTTGTGTGTTTATTTATTTTACATACCAACCATTCTCCCTCCCTTCTTTCCTCCCATCCCTTCCTCTTTCCCACCTATACTCCTCCCCATCCACTATTCTTCCACTCTTCACGCAGGAAGAAGCTTCCCCTAGGCTTGCACAAAAAAACGTGGAGCATCAAACTGAAGAAGGACCAAGCTCCTCCCCTTATGTTGAGGTGGAGCCGAGTAATCCAGCATGGGGAACAGGTTACCAAAGAGCAGTTAAGCACCAGGGAGAGTTCCTGCTCTGACTGTTAGAAGCTTTATAAGAGACCAGGCTACATGTTTGTCACACACAAGCAGAGGGCCCAGGTTGGTACCATTCAGGCTCCCAGGATCTCAGGTCAGCTGTCCTTATGGGTTTGCCCATCATCACGCCCTCTCTAGATGATACAATCCCTCCTTCCCTTTTTTCTGCAAGACTCTCCTTGCTTAGTGCAGTGCTTGTCTGCAGATCTCTGCCTCTGCTTCCATCAGTTACTAGATAGGATATCTCCGATGACAATTAGGGAAGTCAACAATCTGATTACATTAGATGACTATTTTAATCACCAATTTTGCTCCCTTTGAGAACCAGTGACTTTACAGCTACTTTTGTCAGGAGCGAGTTCATTGTGAGGCTTCCATCCATTAATTAAGCAAGTGGGTATGATTAGTGGTTTTAACCAGAAACCTGAACTTTAATGACAAGAAAGGCCAAGAAGCTTCATTCATGGCTTTGTAATCAGGGGAGAAAGTTGTCAAATGGAGGACTCCCCAGTTGTAAATCTATTAGATGAGGGCTAGGCAAGGGGTGGCAGAGTAACAAAAATGCCTTTGAAAGAATTCATAAGGTCTTTTGTTAAATGAAATGGCCAAAGCTAGAAAGTCAGACAATGAGTTTAACATCACTTAAGTGTAAAACACACAAGCATCAGACATAGCATTCAGATGTAGATCTGTGCATCTCTGGAGTGTAGTCTCATGTGACAAGACTGCTTTCTTATGTAAATGCAGAACAAGGCAGTACACCTGAAAAGTCCCAGAAATGAAAAGGATGGGAATTCAAAAGAGATTGCTACAGAGAGAGAGCATGTGAATGACTTCTAATGACAAGACTAACAAGCCCATCATAGTACTGGCAGTCTTCATTCCACAGAAAAGGAAACTGAGTCTTAGAGAAAAGAATTGCTTTCACCCAGGCCATACTGTTTTGGTGGAAAGTAGCTTGAACCTCAAGCCTATGAGACTAGAACCAGTGCTTCTGGAAGGGCGCTACCTGACTTGACTGTGTGGGGTCACCTGATGATTTACATGTACAGCAGAATGGGTAAATAGTTTGTCACTCTGTCCAGAAGGAGAGTGGGAGAAACAGTCTCATGCTGCAATCTAGGTGAAGAAGAAAGACTTTTATTTTGCATTAGGCTTTTTAGAGAATCCTTCTTTGCTCTGCTGTGCCTGTAGGTAGAAGCCTTGTGCACAACAGAGAACAAACTCCACTCATTTCACACTAGTGCCAGGTATAGAAAGCCAGAAAGAAAAGGTCACCTGCCTTCCTCCTAATGGTGACCTGAAGCTCTTAAAAGCTCACATGCTCCAGTTTAAGAAATGTCAAATCACACCCATGTGACCCTTGGTTAGAAGTTATCTGAAAGGCTTTACCGTCCTCGACAAGTGGTCCTAAATTTGCCTCTTATTTTAATGCTTGTTATTAATTAAACTTGGAGGAAAAATAAAAGCAAGATTGACCTCCCAGATTTTCTGCACAAGGTGACTATAAAGGTGTTTTGTTTTGGTCTTAGGGCTTATAAAGTTTCTGAAAATAAGTGCACTCTCTCAAAAACACCAAGTCTTAGAGACTATATAGTACTGTGTTTGAATCACAGCTCTACCCCACTAGTGTGTGAGCAAGCACAAAGAATAATCTTCCTGAAAGCCTCTTCACTTCTTGAAAAACAGAATATTACTAATAGAATGTCAATAATTAGATAATAGATAGAAAAATAGATACGATAAAGGTAGATAATATTTTAAGTAATATGATAAATTTTTAGGAAGTTAAAATATGTAGGAACTTGACATTTGCAAGTGATTTATTATACATAAAGAATTATTGGGCTTCTGCTTCACTCAGTTCTTAACTGAAGTTAGCCCCATTTGATGGTCTTTCATAGATCACGTAGGACTTGATATTTGTACATTATCATGTTATGATGCATTGCTAGTGTCAGGCCATGCAATTTCTAATACCGTCTTAAGGTAGAATTTTATTTCATCCTTGTTTTAAAGATGAAGTCACTGAATTGTATTCCATTAAGGAATCAGTTTCCAATGTGACTTTGATGTTCTCAACAAATGCTACAGAAAGTTAGATAGACAATTGGAGGCGCCTGCCTTCTGATTCTTTTTAGAACATTTACTTTAGAAAACTTGCAGCTATTGCTTTAGGTCTGACCCTTTGAGATATCAATCTTATAGTACTCAGACACGTATATCTTAAGAATGTGGGATTTGTCTCTTAAGAAAGATGATATCAGGAGTTAAGCCAGTCATCTTTGTGACAGGATAGGAAGCTTTCTTAGGCAACTGACAATTAACAAACTCAGAGCACTCTGCACTCTGACCAGCTTCCCATGTGCAGTTCACCAGAAACTTTCCATCCAGCTATCAGAGAGTTTCTAATGTTTTGTGCATTCCTTACAATTGCCGTCCATTTCTGCTTGTGTCATTTGTTGATCTCTATTATGAATCTTGAACAAAGACTTCCTTTGACTAACTCTGACAGAGTAGGGGCAATGCTTTTAACATGTGTCCCAAAGTCATGTGAGGACAAAGATGAGATTGAATTCAGATCATATGTGTTACTATCATATTGCCTTGAATTGGAACTGAAGACCAAAATGGCAGCCATGATTTTATCCTGAAATGACATCACCCTGTATTTGTAACCCAATTCAAGTGGTCTTTGCTCTCCCTTCTGAATGGTAAGGATGCTGGCTCACTGCTAGATCCAGTAAACTTCTCCTTACCCCAGTGGACAACGAAATAGGACCATCAGTAGGGACTTTTACATAATCATCCCTTAAACAAGTTAAAAATAAAAGGTTTCCCGTTGATCTCATTTGAAGAGAGTGGGTGCCACTGCCGGTGGAAAACAACAACAATAACATTAGATTCTGATACATGGAGCTTTCCAGTTGTAATGTTTGAATCTCTTTCCAAATTGATATGTTATAAAACCATTTTAGCACATTTCCTTCATTTAGATGCCACTTTCTATTTTTTCAGCTTCATATTTTTATCTAAGACTATTAATTGTGAGAATTTTGAAAGATACTCCTTAGACAATACATGTTTACACTTTGATCTTAAAATAATTTACAAACCAGAAAGAAAAATACACAATTAATTCCAATTCCTAAATTTTGGACAAAATATAAGGTAAGATTATCTGTCCCTCCAGAGTTATTTACCATTAATAAATATTATATATCAATTTCTACATCAGGTTAAATAAAATGTCTCCTAGTCTCATAGAGAGATTTACAGTACTCCTGTACTCACAGAATTCCAAATGTAAGAGAAGATCAAGCTTTGATCAAGTTCCTTGGCATTCTGATTCAGCCAGAATGCTTCACACAGAATTGCATGCTGGGAGTCTTGTCAGATCCCATAAATTGAATAGAAGATTAAGAGACTCTAAGGCAAAGATTATTCCTTTTTATTTATACCTATCTGTATGACCCTCATTTTCATATGTACCTTGTACAATGCAATGTCTAAAACATAGTTGATTGTACCATAAATTAATATTAAAAGCTGCTTCTTGCATGTTGTAGCACATCTAAAACTAAATAAAGTTTCTGATCATTTTTACTCCCCACTTCACAGACTATTTTAATTTCAGCAATTTAACCATTTAGCATAGCTTGAGCAAGACCCACCTATTAGCATGCCCCAGGAGGATTTACCAAAAGGATCTTTGTTGTGGGAGTTCCTTTTGTCTATGTGTTGCTTTTATTGGTTAATGAATAAAGAAACTGCCTTGGCCTGTTGATAGGGCAGAACTTAGGTGGAGAAAACTAAACTGAAGGCTGGGAGAAAGAAGGGCAGAGTCAGGGAGAAATCATGTAGCCCCTGCCAGAGACAGACACTGGAAACTACCTGCTAAGCCACAGCCACGAGGCAATACACAGATTAATGAAGAAGGGTTAAATTAAGATATAAGAGTTAGCCAATAAGAAGCTGGAACTAATGGGCCAAGCAGTAATTTAAACATTACCATTTCTGTGTGATTATTTCAGGGCTAAATGGCTGGGAACCAACAAGCGGCCTCCTTGACAACAGATCTTGTCACTATTAAAGTTTCAACTTATTTCAGCTACAAATATCCCCATGGACTTACCAAAAGACACTATCATTTTCACATTCATTATAAAATAGTTTAATTATCTTACTTACAAATAAGTCCCTATCTTTTATTAAGAGTGTTTAGTCTTGGATTTCCAAACATTTTCAAGGCAGAATGCTGATTCTACATATGATTATGCGTTTTAAAACATACTTGAGAGTCAGGGAAAGTTCCATTACTTGACTCTATAACTGGGAAACATAAGAAAGGATGATAATTGAGTTTTAGTGCCACCTTTAAATTTTCCTGGGACACTATTTTATTCTGATTCCAGGACAACGCTTTAGGATCTCGTTTGTGTTATTCCATGGCAGTTTGGTAACCGCCACAAGAGTTTGGTAGATTCATGCGCTTAGATCTTTCTCCAGATACTTTAGCCACATGTCCTAAATACTTAACTCTGATGTGTTTAACTTCTGCCACCAGGTTTTTGTCCTGTTACTGGTATGAATGACTATGGCCAATGAAATAATAAGCATATGATAGATACAAACCTTGGTATTTATATTAAATTGTCTCCCTTTATTCCCCTAACTGATCATTCTAACATTTTATCTCTATATCATCAACAGCAGTAGTAATCCCCAATCTTGTCAGATGGACATATTTCCTATGTTACTGTAGAAAGAGCCATAAGACGAGAGCTCTCTCTGGAATTACATTCCAATCCCAATTCCATTATTTCTTCCTTTGTGTGAAACCTCTAAATGTCTGCTCACCCTGGCAAATTTTTACTTATCCCCTAAAGTACTTTTAGTTACTGTCTTAGTAGGATTATGCTGATATAAAATATTACCAGGCAGGCAGGAGAGATGGTTCCGCAGTTAAAAACACCGAGGGCTCTTCCAAAGGACATGGTTTCAATTATCAACCTGCATCTCATGGGTCATAACTGTTGCCTACTCTAGTTATACACTCTTCTGGTCTCTGGGCTCATGAATGGAATAGAATGATATCCGTACGAAGTAAATAAATAAACAATCTTTATATGTCATGCATTGGCAGCTTATATAGATCATAATACCCATTTCCTTATAGACGTGGAGGGTGGAAAATTTAAGAACAAGTAACCAAAACTTGAAATGTTTTGTTCGGATTCTTTCCTGGTTCATAGAAGTCACCCTTCTGAAATAGCATTTCATTTGTATTTTAATAAATAAAGATGCCTAAGGATCAGAAAAGTAAAACAGCCATAGTTGTTTTTTTTTTTTTTTTTTGACCAGGCGGTGATAAATCACACCTTTAATCCTAATAGCCTCAACGGCACACATCTTTATTCCCAGTAGCCACACTAGTTTGTCATAAAAAGGAGGTGATAGTGGTGCATGCCCTTAATCCCAGAACTAGAGAAGATTATAAAATCGGAGGAGTCAGCTCTCAGGCTCAGTCTCAGTTTCATTCTGAGATTCCGGGAGGCAGGATTGCATTTTGAAATGAGCTTGATGTAAGAGCCAGTGGCTGGCTGCTTTGCTTTTCTGGTCTTCAGGTTTATGCCTTTTTTTTTCTGTCTCTGAGATTTTATTAATTGTGCATTACCTTTCTGTAAAAGCCTCACATGATAGAGGAATAGATGAGCAACCTTGATTATCTTTTATAATGGCATTAATCCAATCAATAAATACTCTGACTTTATGGTCTAATTATCTTCCTAAAGTCCGTTTCTGATACCGTTACTTTGGGAACTAGAATCTCAACATATAATTTTGAAGGGAAGTTCATAATTTAGATACAAATATTTTATCACAAGGAAAGGCATTGTGGAAATATAGTAGGGATCATTAGAAAAGATCCAAATACCAAAATTCATGGTAAGTTAAATACATGAATAAATAATGACATGTGTGTGCACGCGCACCCACACATACACAGACACACACACACACGAGCTAATGTGTTGAAACTGGAAATGGTGTGAGAAATTCATTAATCGGGATCTCCATCAATGCCTCCAGTTTGTTCGTGATCATCCACTCTTCAGTCTAATGCTATTTCATTGAGTATCACAAAGCAGAACAATAAGTCCTCAGGGATGGCTTGGGATGACAAGATTATTGGCAGATTATTTTTCCCAGTAAACATGTAACAAGCCACCAGGAAGGCAAGTATGCCTTTCATTTCATTTAATTAATCAAGTAAGACATTCACAGAGACCACAAATACATTGAAATGTTTATGATAACACCATTCTCATTTAGCCCCTGAAATCATAATCACTCCATGTCATAAATCTGAATTCTGCTTCAGTGCAAAGTCCATAAACAAACACCACAATGTTCTTGATGCAGTTGGAGATTAATTACATAAATCAGAGGTGTAGTCCAGAGTTTATGACTGGAATTCTAATAACAACTCTTATGATTCTTGAAAGCAAGGAAGAAAGAGATGGTTTGTACTGGTAATGAATAAATGTGATTGTCTTTATGCTCAGAGTTCTGCTTTAGAATGTTAATTTTCTGGCATGTGTATGTTATGAAAATGTTTTATAATACAATGGTCAGATTCACATAATATCAAGTCAAATTCTTAATTTTATCTATTTATTTATGCATTTATTTATTTAGGCTCATGCCCTCATCCTGTGAAGCTAAGACTGTTATTGAACTCACTTTGTAGCCCACAATTTCCTTTAAGTCATGCGATATTCCTGCTTTAGATCCCCAAATTGTGGGACTATAGGCATAAGTCACTATGCTTACTACAAAATCAATCCCTTTAGAAGGGATCTCATCACTCCAGTTCCAATATTTACAGATGCTTTCAAAGGTCAACTCTTTCAAACATTATTTTATCATGTAACTTAAGCAAATTAACAGAATCTAGTGTTGTCCAACTTCAATATCTTTCTTAGAGTATTCCCCTTTTTTACCCTCTCAACTGTGAAACTTTGGAGAAATATAATCGTTGAAAAAATGATTATGCTAGACTTTAACTTACAAAGCTATATATATATATATATATATATATATATATATATATATATATATATATATATATATATTCCAAAATCAGCAAATAGAATATTGACCTTTAATGACTATGAAGAGGTCACCTATTATCAATGGTTTTTGTTTACACAGTCTCTGTTACCAACATTCAGCTTTGGTACACAAATATTAAATGAAAAATAACATATGCGCTTTTGTGTACTATTCTAGAGTATCAATAATGCAATCTCTCACCTTCCCATTCAACATACCAGGGGAATGGGCCTTTTATTCTTCTCATGTATCCATTCTGTATATGCTACCTCTCCAGTAATCACTGAGTAGCTATTTCAGTCATCAGATCCATTGTCCTCACATCATACTACCACAGTGCTTGAAGTGTTTATTTCAAAGCACCCTAGTAGTGATGTAGTAGATATCCCAACCAGAAGCTACAAGATCCATTCCTTTAGTGAAGAGGTGAACATTCTCAACTTAAAGCAGGAAGAAAAGTGGGAAAGGAGCCACATACTCAAGCTGCTTCCATCTTTTGTAAGAACAAGTCTATACGAAATTTTAGAGAAGAAAGGGAGAACTGTTCCAGATGAAGAGGAACAATGGAATTTCCTCCTCTGGAGATAGTCAGATGTGTGTTCCCAAGAAGATGGGCTTGTTAACATTTTAAGATTACACTTCAGGAAGAACAGAGTCTCTGTTAACAAAAGGAATATTATTATCAGTGTTAGAACACACCAACTTTCAAATACTGAGATGATAGCCTAAGACCATAGGGTCATGTACATGGTAATTGCCTTATCAATATCCCTTATCAATATGACTGACAAAGAATAGGCTAGGAATGTATTCTCGAAGGAAATGACTTAAAACCTCCCATGAAACCTGTGAAGTCAGTCTCTCTAGTGGGAGATCCAGGACTCACTGAGGATCATACAGATGTGATGATGCTTTCTGTTGGGCCTTTGACATTCATTCTGGTCATGTTATTTATCAAAGACTGAAATCTTGTACACACAGAGGTGTTTCCTGACTAACATGGTACAACAGAGCCCTTGGGGTCAAACATTAGCTTTACTCAGTGTCCAACACTTTCCAGTTCTGAACAATAAAACATGATTTCATCGGCTTTTAGTGCTGTTGGAACACTGCTGTGACAGCGCTTGTCAGTGCAGACATAATTATGGCTACTTGTTCACTAGCACTAACTAATATAGGTAGATAGTCACATTAGTTATACAGAAGGACGTCTGGACTAAGAGTCATAAGAACAAGGTGTGCTGGCTTTTAAATAGGGAATCAGTCAAAGGTACCTATAACTGGAGACTCTGTTTCCTGGACACATAGACCCAAAAAAATCACACAGAAACTGTATTAATTACAACACTGTTCAGTCAATTATTTAGGTGTTTTTCTTCCTTCCTTCCTTCCTTCCTTCCTTCCTTCCTTCCTTCCTTCCTTCCTCCCCTTCTTTCTTTCTTTGGAGTTCAAATCTATATTTTTATTAAGACTAATCAAGATTCTTTAATAAAAACAATCTTTTCTCATTTTATATACCAATCCCAGTTCTCACTCCCTCCACTCCTCCCACTCCCTCGCCTTTTTTCCCACCATCCTCTCTTTGGAGAGTGTAAGGTTTCAAATGGGAAGTCAACAAATCCTAGCACATTGTTTTGAGGAAGGACCAAGACAGGATCAAGGCCCTCTCCTCTATATCTAGGCTGAGCAAGGTATTCCTCCAAAGAGAAAGGGCTATAAAAGGGCCCTTCAAGCATTAAGGATAAAGTCCTGGTCCAACGCCTGTGACCCCACTCAGGCATAGTTCTATCTAGCTCTTACATCTTGAATTAACCCATTTCTATTAATTTGTGTATCTACAAGAGGCTGTGGCCTACAGGTAAGGCTCCCAAGGTTCCATGTGTCCTTGTTCGATAGCTACATGGCAGCTCTCTAACTCTGCCTACCGTCTCTCTATATCTCTGTTCAGATTTCCTGCCTGGCTTTGCTCTGCAAATTTATTGGCCAAAACAGCTTTATTCATCAACCAATAAAAACAACACATATGTAGAAGCACATCCCACATCAGGCACCCGAACATTAGACATTGGCATCCCATGCATGTGGTGGGTATCCTAACTACTGTGATATTGAACCTATGAATAGGGAACAGTAGTCCATCAGAGTCCACCTCCTGGATGCTAGTCAGATCATCATTCCTCTTCATAAAGCTGCCAGTAGTTCCCTTTGAGCTGAGAGGCAAGGTCTCCTAGGAGGGATTGGTATCATCTTTGTATTCTTAGGTTGGACATTTTTTGTGCTTTATCATCATAGCAATAACTAAATTTCATTCATTTAGATATTTACCTTCTTTATTCTTTGTTAAAAATATTTAAAATCAATTCTTTTATCCATTTTCAACACTATAGTGCATTCTCAATTACCGGTCTTCATGTGGTACAATAGATGCTTTATATATTTTTTCTTGTCATACTGAAATATTGTATATTCTGACAACATCCCTAATAACTATCAACATGAATTTTTCCTATAAGATATTTATAGAGCCCACATATAAATGTCAGTGATATTTATATGGCTTCATTTACTATGGGTTCATCCACATTGTTGTCAGTGACAGAATTTCCACTTCTGAAACTGAATATTATTTATTGTGTACACATCTCACATCTCTGTCTTTTTATCCACTGAAGGTCACTTGTTGATTCTGCATCTTTTATTGCAAATGGTACTGTCATAAACATAGATTCCACAGTCTGACTTCAATTCCTTTGGACACAATAATATTGAGGCTAGTAGAATACATTGGTATTCTATTTTTACTTATTGAGAACCATTTCCTCCAAAATTGCGCAAAAATTCCCTTACTCCACAGTCTCTGTAGCACTTGTTAATCATTTATCTGTTTGGTAGCAGTCGTCTCACAGGATTGAAGTTGTCCCCTTCATTGTCCCCTCAATGCTGTAGCCATCTCTCTGTTCTTGAAACTTTACCAACATCCTCTAGCCATTGCATCTATGCCTTCTGTGTGAGAGACTCTTCCTGTTTGATATATGCAGAAAGGATTATTTTTGTCACGCAGTTCTGTCCTCTCCATCCACAGAGATATCTCTGGATATTCAGTTTAAAATAGCCCCTTTCTTTTTGTTCATTTTCTTAAGCTAACAGTCACCAAACTCATTACTATGTTACACTCCTTGTAGTTCATTTTGTTATTGAAAAATATCCCTTTTACTATTTTGTATGTTGCTGTTTTCCCCCCTTGTTTGTATAGAGTTACTAGGAAGGAACAGTTTCTGGAATTGGCATGAGCAGAAGCTCTTCTCTATTACTGTTTATGTCATCATGGGCCACTCCATGCTTCAGTTTAACCGCTAATAAAATCAGATAAAAATAGTATTCACCTCACAGGGTTGCTTTAAGAATTAAATTGACCGGTCAAAATAAATCACCATCACCTCTGCCTAGAAGAGTTTCACAAAATCAGCTATTAGTTACTACTGGTCCTGTTGTATTGATAAGAGTAATGTACTGAACCATCTGTTTGGATGATGACTCCCTTGTATCACTTGGAAAATGTGGATAGTCAACTGATTTGGGTTTTATAGGAGAGAAAAGGGGAAAGAAACACATAGAGAACCCAATTTACAAGTTTATAAAGGATGTCGAGGAGAATAGATCTGGAAGGGCAATTTAAGCTAGTGATGAATAGTACTTTGCTATTATATAATGATGAGAGAGACAGAGTGGGAAGTGCTGCTAGCACAGCTAGCTGTAACCTAATATTAATGAGGCCAAGGTGACAGGGATGGCACCTTCTGTGTTCCACTTGGGCTTGTCTCTGCTCTGATCTTTCAGCCTGCGTTCTTATTGCCATCAGTTAGCAGCGTTAAGTACTGGGGTCTGGAGTCTGGGAGATACCGCACAAATAAATAAACAGAGCTATCAGCTAACATTGAGGAAAACTATCTAATGGGATATTCCTAATAATCACTGGTGTGGTTGGTAGCACTCTGTGACTTACTTGGGCTCTAACTTTCCTCTCACTTTAATTAGCATTAATACAAATGACCTCATCCCAACAGTGTTTCCAGAGCTTCACAATGCCACCTAAGACTCAAGTTAGAATTTGAAAAGCTGAGGCTGCATCGGAATTTTGTTGTTGTTGCCACTGTGTTATTTTTGTTTTGCTTTAATTTTCTCCTTTCCTGGAATGACCTTGACTGCCACCAGGTGGTACTAGGTAAGCACAGGCCACCAGGAGACTTGATTTGGCAGGAATTGCAAAAATATGCTTCTTTTTTCCTGGTGCTCCTTCTAGAGGAGTGGATCGTGTATGGTAGAATGAGAATTTATATCTGTAGGATGGTTCTTTATTTGTCTTAAAATTGACATTGCTCTTAGGTTTGAGAGACTCCCTTTTCCTGTCAGTAAGGCTCTTAGATCTGCTTTTGTCTTTCCCTTGGGAGGAATCCTAGGTCTTTATGATTTCAGTTTTCTGAGAAAGGTTTTTCTCTTAATCCTTTCTCCTTTCTCTCTGTTTCTCTTTCTTCTTTAACATCCTCTCTCCTTCTCTTTACCTGCTCTTTCCTCCCTGTTTCTTCTTTACTGTCCTCTCTCCTTCTCTTTACTCTTTGCTTCCTGTTTCATAAACATAAGTTTTGGTCCACATTTGTCCACCCATCTGAGAGTAGCATAGGCATCCATCCATGTCTCACCTGACCAGCATCTATCCATGTGAACACATTCCAACGCTATGATTAAGCACTGTAAAAAGGAATTAGTCATTACTCCCTTCCTATGAATTCTGAACAATTTTTTCCAGTTAATCATCTTTCTGCCCACGTAGCTATATATCCACACTAGGGCTTACCAGGCAGCGTGTAGCTCTGAGAAGCATCATCATCAGCACCATTGTCATTGTACTCGGTATTCAGTTTTCTAGAGACTGATAGCATCAATTAGTACTATTCTTAACTCCTATCTTTATTTCTTTTTATTTATTTACATTCATAATCTCATATACAAGTACTGTTTGTACACCATTGCTATTCCTCCTCCTTGTCCCTCCAACTCCTTACAACCTCCTACTCTAAAATACACGAACTTCCTTTACTTATTATTATAGTCTGCTGGGTTCATTTACCATTTTTGTTCACAGGTACTATGTTCGTGTATTTAAGGATGACCACCCAGGATAGGATAACTTCTTAGAAGGGTTAGCTGTGAAGAACAGAGTTATTCCTTTCTCAGCAGCCATGCAGAGCCTGCATCCCTTCATCTAGGGGTGACAATTATAGTGTTCCTATTCACCTTGGCATGTCAACTGATGCTGTCATTATGCAAGTATTGTTTAAGTGACCATGTTGCTAAGATTTCATGGATGCAGCTTGGCCAAACTGCACCATTATTTGTTACATATTTCAATATGGACTAGAAATAAAGACGTTTTCCTTTTTGTCCTATATTATAGCAAACAAAAACAACCTAACTCTTATTATGAGGTAAAAGTCTATACACACGTGCACACATGCATGCACACACACACACACACACACACACACACACACACAGAGTGCTCAGGTTCACACATTCCACGTTCCTAGCCTTAGTATCATTTTAAAAATACTTACCCTATCTGCCCTTCATAGTCCTATTACAATTTTAAGAATTTTCTGCTCAATTTCAATATATTTATTAAACACACAAAAGAATGAGTTTCTTTATGACTTTTTTACACATGTATACTATTGTTGCTTGTTCATATGGGGACGTCCCTCACAGCCACAGATCCCCTTTCTCTTTTCAGAGGCCCATTGAACCTGAAACACTCCTATTCCCTCTTCAAGTGACTCCTAGTATGGTCTGAGAATTTGTGCATAATAGCTACTCTGTCTTGACATGGTGTGTTAGTCACCAAAACTTAAAGCAGAATAAGGAAGCAACACTGCTGATCAGAATTCTATGAAGACTATAAACGATCTTGTCTAACAACTCAAAGTGAAACTGATTGAGATTTTCCAGAAGGATTTACATAATATTCAATCAGCATCCTTTAAATAAAACCTGTATGTTTTTCTCTTTTGCCTTTTGTTTCTAATTACCACAACTTAATGGATTTGGATGAGACAGACACCAAACTTCATATTTGATGGAAGTGTGAGCTTTTTAATTTTTTCTAGACTCCATATGTTTAGCTTCAGGCTATGGCTGCATTTTCTCATTTATTTTATTCTGGACAACATGGCAAAGAGTACTTCATCTATTTTCTGAAATCTCTAAAGGATTAAATCAGTAAAAGACAATTTTTCCATTCACATAGATATATGTCTCAAAACCATAGTGTGACTTATTTTTAACTAACAGTTTCATATATATATATATGTGTGTGTGTGTGTATGTATATGTATATATACACAACACACATATATGTGTGTATATGTATACATATATATGAGACTGCTGGTTAAACATTATATAAATTTCTTATTGTAAACAAATAACATATGAAATTCCAAAGAATCGATCACATGTGACTAAAGACAAAGGCTTTCAAATGGAATTTTTCAGGCTGAGGACATAAATACATAACTAGTTTCTTGCTATTTAATAAGGGCAAAGGTTCATTCACAGATACTGGGAAGTCACATGGGGCTTTAACCTCTGCAACAGACTTGCTCATTCATTCTCCATTGAGTCTTACAGATCTCTACTTAATTTGCTGAAATTCATTTTCTAATTTAAAATATGTGTGCTTGTTCTCTGCTTGGAACAGAGGACACTGAGAGTGAGAAGTTCCCTGGAGTTTTGATTACCAGGATGGAAAAAAAGTCTGTGCCAGAGCATAGAGTGTAGAAATCATGCTAACTACATGAATGTCTGATGGTAGCCAGATCTTATGCATCCTCCTTTAAGGTGCTGATTTTCCTTATAGTCTGGGACAGTCTGCCTGACTATATCCCTATGGTACCCTTTTCCTATTCTAATTGATATGAGAAAAAGTGACAGTAAAGTCAAATTACTCTCTGAGCTGAGTCCAAATGGGCAAAGGCTCTACAGCCCCATAGTCTGAGACTGAGAACTGATTACACCCTTTACTAACCAAATGACTGTGGGAAATTATTGCACGTACTGAGTCTTGATTGCATCACCTGTAAAATCGGTGTGGTAGAATCTGAATAAAAGTCTGAAGGTGTAGAACATGTGATGAGGCAAACGCTAGATTTGAAAAGACCCAGATTAGACTCTGGGTAAATCTTTATTATTTTTGGGTAGTTGGCCAAAATCTTAATGTCTCTAAGCAAGTCTTGCTAAAACAATAATACTTATATTGTAGTTATACTATAATGCAAAATAATAACATGAATAAAATTTTTCTATATATCGTGTGTTGTGTTTTTTTTTTTTGTGTGTGTGTGTGTGTGAATGTGCGAGTGGGAACATGTCTGTGTCCTGAAAGGCATCAGTGTGGAGGTCAGAGCAGATAGTTGGTTGCATATCTTCATTTTCACCTTATTTGATACAGGTCTCTGTTCATTGGTGTTTATGCCCAGACTAGAAATGGCTCACAAGCCTCCATCTTACTTTAGAAGAGCTGGAATTTCAGACATATGGCACCTGGTTTCTTGGGAATTGAACTCAGGTCCTCATGCTTATGTAGTGTATACCTTATTCACTGAGGCACTTCCTCAGCAAATCCACAGAGCTGTGTTCACTACATGACAAGTGTTTCATAAGTGATTGCCTTTTTAATTACATGATTATGATATAATGGGAATATAAAGAATAAATTATTTTATGCCTTATCTAGGACAACTGACACATTTCAGAGGCATGTTCCCCGATTCCCTTCACAGCTCTGTCCATATGCAATTTTAGAATTTATATGTGCTTATATTTACTTCTATGTCTCTTTAAAATGTCAACAGAAACTATTTTGTGGCATCAAAAATAATGTCAAAACCGTGTAACACTGCTTTGAACCCATGTTTCTAAGATCCCATTTCTGCTGTTACATTTTGAAGATGAAATAAATTGTTGTGAGTAGGGGTTCATGAGCATCAGTACTATACAGATATTCTTCCCACTGTTGTGTACAAACCCACTTAAGTTTTAAATTGAAGTGCTAAGTCACTGAGAATAATGATCTGTCAAACATTTTGCTGCCATTTAATAGGCAAAAAACACAAACACGTTCCACAAAATAAAAATGTTTTGAAACTTTCCAAAGTGCAGTTAATTTCATTTTTAAAAATTCTCATTGGTTATAAAATTTGTTTGCTTGAAAGAAAAAAAAATATCATCAAGTTATATGTTTGGTAAGTACTTATAAAATTTTCATTTGGCTATCAGAGGTCTTGTAAATCATAAAACTTAATTATTTGCCTTTACCCTTTGGTTCTAAAGCTTCACCTTTTTCAATTTGCACTCTATGCTTTCTGCCATGGTGGAGTTTTGGAGGTTCAACGTTAGGATTATCTACTGAGAAAATAAAACTCAAACAGAAAAACGTTGTAATGCTTGTGACTAAAAAATAGTGTTAAGAAACACAAAACGGGGAGGGGGAAGCAAAAGCAAAACCCACAAAACCAAAACTGTCTATCTCCCTCATTTGTGCTGAGGGGTTTGAACTAGTGTCACTGTGGAGAACTGATTTTCTTTCTTTCTTTTTTTTTTTTATTGAGAAAAGGAAAAAAAACCAAGTTTCCACCTCCCCCCAGCCTCCCATTTCCCTCCCCCTCCTCCTACCCTCCTCCCCCTCCTCCCACCCTTCTCCCCCTCCCTCTCCAGTCCAAAGGGCTGTCAGGGTTCTCTGCCCTGTGGTAAGTCCTAGGTCCTCCCCCCTCCGTCCATATCTAGGAAGGTGAACATCCAAACTGGCTAGGCTCCCACAAAGCCAGCACATTACGTAGGATCAAAACCCCGTGCCATTGTCCTTGGCTTCTCATCAGCCCTCATTGTTCGCCATGTTCAGAGTCCAGTTTTATCCCATGCTTTTTCAGTCACAGTCCAGCTGGCCTTGGTGAGCTCCCAATAGATCAGCTCCACTGTCTCAGTGGGTGGGTGCACCCCTCGTGGTCCTGACTTCTTTGCTCATGTTCTCCCTCCTTCTGCTCCTCATTTGGGACCTTGGGAGCTCAGTCCAGTGCTCCAGTGTGGGTCTCTGTCTCTATCTCCATCCTTCTTACTCCTAAATTGCCCTGCTCTTTTTCAGGAGATTTGTTGGCAGGGAAAACTTTCTTGGACACCTCTTAGGCTTATTTTCCTATTTACTACAAACTCCCACCCTGTTCTCTATTCATTACAGTGGAATCTGTGAAATCCAAGTCTCCCCCAATTTCAGGTTTGAAGGAGAGTTTTGATCCATGAGAATGCAGTTTGTGAAATACCTCCACCCCTGTACCCCTCCCCCCTATACTGAAGCAGGTACGGTTTTCTCCTTCTCGCTGTGGTACAGGGTAGAGGCTGAGGATGACTTTTATGTGCAAGCTATGGGATCAGGTGCTAGAGGGTTAGCTATAAACCAGGAAAGATGAACCCCCAGCAGAAACCAAGAGCGAAAGGTTAGCAAATAATCACCAAACCACATTCTAAACTCTGCGAGCTTCAGGGGCAAATCTAGGGATAATGTACTTTATTTGCTATCTCTGAAAAAAAGAAAAGAAAATGACAAGGAGAAGGAGACTTCAGTGGCCAATGGGGATCAGAATGTATTTGCATATTCTTCCACCTCCCAGGCTGCATACAAATTAAATATGTAATTACATTTAGATACCACAGCTGTTCGAATACTCATTCTTCACAGTGCTTATTTGTGGAATTTCAAAAATTTATAAGGAAGCCAAAAAAGAAAAAGTAAATATTTTGGAAGGGAGTTATAATTTGCCAGTAGCAGTTCTTTTCTAGATGGGCAAAGGGAAGCAGATTATGGTAGATCAGAGAATTGTAGCATTCAAAAATAACATTACCTATAAATTCATTTTCTGGCATCAGTTTTCTACTGATCCCTCTATGCATTCCATTTCTTTGTCATTTATTACAGCAAGAAGTAAGATGGTCCAAAGGAGAATTGTTTTTAGGAAGCAGCAGGGATATTAAGAAAAAAGAACTGGATACCATGCATAAGCATGAATGAATGAAAACTAACATTATTTAACTAGCTCTCTGAGCCAACTTCTTATCACATAGTTTTGCATATTGATAGCAAGGGGATGAAATTGTGGTTCCAGTGATGTTAAAATGAATGCGTGATTGTATGTACATGCTATTTTAAAGGAACAAGAAAATCGGACTATAATGATGTCACATATAGAGGTGGAAAAATTCATGATTCTTGTGTACAATTCAGTGATGGAAAACAAATGTTAGTTTTCCAAGACAGATTTTGCTACACAGAGACCCCTTAATGGGCACTATAGTAGGCCTCCCTAACTTGCTAATGCCATTGAAGCATCTGCACCTTTCCTGAGTATTTGAGATGTCCCATGTGCAATAGCAAAATGCTGGGAAGACCGGCCATGATCACCTAAGGAGCGTACTAACTACAGCCACTGCACCAGTAATGAATGACAGCTGGGCTGCTCTTAGAAGATGAACAAGCCCTTACGGATGAGAGATTTTCCCGAGATTAGCTTGAGCTGTTAAGTGATGGATGAAACCAATTTCAAGGTGACAGATTGAGTCTCAAAGAATAGGGCTTACAAAAAGCAAAAAAAAAAAAGTTGTTTTGTTTTTATTCTTAGCTTGCTAGTTATACACATGAAAAGCAGAGGGTCTATGAACTGTCAAGCAGTCCGCATACAATCAATGGTAGATCCTGTTTTTGTGCTAGCATTAGGATTATTTTTCTTACAAGAATGACATGACATCAATTATGATTGATCCATCTTTTGTGCTTCCAGGTAGAGATCTTGACATATGACTCTCTAATTTTCATCCAGGTCACAATGCTTTATATCATACTTAACATATGAATTGATTTTAAGTCATTTCCTCTAGACTTACAACTTGTTCCAGATACTTGCAAGCAGACATCCAATTATATATACTCAAAGGAAAAATTCCTAACGGATCAATGTAGGGACGTGACTGTAGGTCATATAACTAAAAGGTGACACTAGCATTTCCCCATGGCTGGGTGGTTTCAACAGGGTGCTGTGTTGCTTTGATTAAATGACACCATCATTTTAGGGCACAGCATCTGTTTAAACTTGGTGTTTTCTCCTACTAAGGGAGACACTTTATGTTGTGAATAGTTTACCATTTTTAAATCCACTTTCAGAAGAGGTATGCGTATGTGTGGATTAGGGGATGTAAAAGTGAGCATGGGCTGTGGAACTAGATAGAAGAGCATGAGAGCAATATTGAAGAACCAGTAATGTCACAAAGTACAAGGAATAGTGCTGGCGGAGGGGGGGGTATGGAAAAGGGAGGGGGGCAGGAAACAACAAAATTTTGTTGGAAAATGTGTCACGGTAAGCTAATGTTTATACATTAGATAAAAATTACAAATATTTTTAAAATAATAAATAATGCATTTAATTTGGAAAAATTGAGAGTAACTTGAGAAAAAAGTTAAGCACCTAGAACATTTAAAGTGTATTTCCAGGGTCATTTAGGTTAACTTGAACTGTGATCACAACAGAAATTCTAGTCATTTTCATCTTTTTAATGACAGTTGTCATCGTCAATCAGCTCCCATTTATTTAGCTTTCTAGATTGGTAGGCCAGTGGCCAACACAGCATCCTGATCTAGACTGCTGTCGCCCCACCCTACATTCAGTCGCAGACCCTCAAGGCACAATTTTGTGGTGGTGGTTTCCAGTACTTCAGCATCTCAGCATTGAAGTGGGTAAACTGCATTTGCTGTTTAATTAAAGGCAAATGTATGTGAGATTTCTTTTTGTTGAAAAAAAAATCAAATGACATCTTGCAGCATATGAATTGTCTTGTTTGCTTAGTTCATATAGATGACTCTGATGTGATTGTAACAGGTACTTTGTTCTTTTCTACTCAAATGGTCAATGCTCTAAGTTAGGTGTTTGCAAGCATTCTCTCTACAAGCCATACCATAAAGGAGATTTGCTGGCTATACAGTCTCTATTGCAATTCCTAGTTCTGTTATTGCATTACAAACATAGACACACTATTATAGAATATAATACAGCTTCAGATTGAAGTAAATCTTCATTTTCTAAGTCAAGTGGGCTGGTTTTGGCCCTTGGACATTTGAGTTTACACAATTAATTTTAACAGTCTGTTCTAAAATCAAATACATAAAATTAGGCAAGATATTGTTTGGAACATGTGCCCTTATTCAAGAAATATATGTATGCATTTAGATAAGAAATGTTCATTTAGAAGATGATCAATTATGTTCTAAAAATGCAGTGGAAACCAAGTGATTCCCAATAATACTTAAGTTTAGGTGTGGGAGAGGGTAAACAGTAACCCCATGTGTATCAGTTGCAGAAATAGTATATGGAGTTGAAACATGCCTGTTGGAGATGCTAGGAGTTAGCATTGTCCAGAAAAATCTCTTCAGGAGAAGAACTGTGTGGGAACAGTCATATGATTCCAGTGTGGAACATAAAACAGTGCAAAAGTCTGGAGATAGAGTGCAAGTATCTTTCCAGGATAGTAAGACAGGGAACATCAAGTGACAGGGATAAGAAGTATAAAAATATGACAACATGGTGCCTCTCAGATGATATTAAATCCCACTCTACAACACATGCACTTGTTTTGGGGTAAGATAGCAGAAGCATATTCATGGTTTCTGACTTTCTCCTTCATTGCCTTATACACCGTCTTAACATCAGATAGAATCAACATAATGAAGGCGAAGGCATAAGTCACAAACAATCCCACACCAGTTTGAAATTATGATTAATTGTGAGTTGCACAGCCATTTCTTGCCATGTTTCAGCATCAGTCACATTTTATATTTCAGTTTTATTTTAATGCCCAAGAAAGGATTAGAAATATCTCATACATTTCTGAACACCCTGCTACTCAATTCCTCAATTAATGAAGCACTCTGAGCATTTCTGTGTAACGTGCTGTTTGCATGCAAACTGGAAGCTCAGAACCCTTAGAAAAGATGTGGATGTTGAAAGTTAAGGAAAGAGGCTTGCACAAATATTACTTTGTCAACTTTTTTCTTTCTTAAAGTTTCTTGAAGAGAAAAGGCATTCCTTTCTTCAAAATTTCATCACATATCCTACCTGTTCAGTTTTTATAATAAGCAAACTTCCTCATAAAGACCCCTTTTCCCCTTTAAATTATTGTCCAACTTGTGAAACGAAATGAAAAATGACTGCCATGGCTCCTTCTGGCATTTCTGCTTACAACTCATGACTCGTGCCAACTTCATGTGTCTTATTAGAGCCTTCATGAAAACAAGATTTATTGATCACCAGCCGCTGCATATTGTAGGTACTTGACAAATCTTGGATAGTAGAGGGGACTCATGAATGAATATGTGAATTAACAATTTCTACTACAATTTATTTTGGCTTTGATGAATTTGAAAGTTGGCTACTATAGTATTCAATGACTATTGATATGCTAAGGTATAGTAGTCAGTTTTTTTTCACAAATACATTCTTTCTTCACCAAGACAAATTCATGCCTTCCTGTCAAAGTGCTCTCTCCCTACTGATTTTATGGCACCCATTCAAGCTCACTCATATATTAGATTATGTTTTATTGTGCTATTTTATCTTTTAAGTGATGATCTTACTATACAGATCAAGTAGATCTAGGATTTACTGCACTTCTATCCCAATTCCCAAGTGTTGCAATAACATGCCTCATTATGTTCACTTCTTAAGCTGAATTTCTCTTCTTTCTTCCTTAGGCACTTCTCTATTCACCTGGGTATTATGTACCCTCTTTAATACATACTCTGGGAATCCATGTCACCAATTCCTCTTCCCTAAACATCTCTCACTACAAATACACAGACTACAGCGACTGAAGGTTCTGTGGATATCTGCATTGTGGAGATATGAAACACTTTTTCAGACGCTTAGCAGTAAGCTAGCGAACAATGAGTCAAGCAGTAGAGATGGAGCTCAACTAGAATATGTCTGCAAGGAGACTCATTTATGTCAACACATTTCTGTAGTTTTGCAATGTTCACTGCTCCAGTATTTTCTGAGTGAAAAGATTACTGACAAAGTAATTGTCTGTTAAACAAAATTTCTCAAGGACTGCATTCATTTGTGAAGCCAAGTAAACCACAATCACTGAATAATTTGAATTAGGTGTTTGCTTTATTCCACTGGCCCTACCCAACAATCCTGTCACAAGAAACAGACACATGAATAAAACATAAGAACATCTGATATAAAGGACCCCAAAGAAAGGAAACCATGATGAATTTATATGTAGTTTTCTTAGCTTGGATGGGCTCCACTCCTGTAGAATGACGGCTCCTCACCAGCTACAAGACTATTGATTTCAACTGAGAGAAGGCCATCTTGCTAAACTCTGTTATGAAGGTTATAACTCCTGTCTAAGTCAACACTTGGCTATTTTGTTTGCTACTTGAGCAGGATATTAATAGCTTTTCTATGCCTGTTCAATGGGTAGAAGCATCACTCCTGCAGAGAAAGATAATCACAGACACTTCTCTGCCTGGATAAGCTCTGTTGGTTTAAGCTTTTCATACTCATTCTCAAAATCTCTTCATTTTGCTCATTTCTCGACATCAAATGCTTGATTCTGGATGCACAGAATTATTTTAAATGTCAGTATTTATAATGAAAATAATAGAAATTTAGTATTAAAAGTTCTCAATCAATGAAACAAAAGTTACCACACATATACATGTTCTTGGTGCCTACTATCCCTATATCATTTCAATGTTTCCTTTTTTGGTATGGAGCACCTTGGTGTTTTAATTTAATAGATACATGTTTTCTATTCATACTGCCCATTTAAATCACCCACTCTTTAATTAAGGCATTATATCTAATCTCAGATTTAGCATACCTTACCATAATCAACATTTATGATATTGCCTTCTCATTGGAGAAGAACCAACTGTTACTTAATTATTCAAAACAGTAGGGTATAACTTTGTGAACATAAAACCATATTTTCTCTGTGGAGCCAGAATTTTTTGATCATTTTTTCCCAAACTATGTATATGCAAAACTTGGCAAGACATTCTCAGTTTTGACAATGCCATCCAAATTGTCTCTGCAAGACTGACACTTTGGGTATGCAAATTATGTTGCCATCAAGAGCACCCTACCTAGGTGATTACAGTCAGGAAAGATGCTATTTTTTGACATTATGAAATTCTGAAAAACACAAGAAAATAAGCTACAACATTTCTAATCTTACCCTGGCTCTTTCCTCACATAAATAGCTTTGCAAATTAAAGATGCGAAGGTGCTGGATGAGTTTTACACACATTACAAATAGCTACAAACAACTATTAAAAGACATGGTACCTGTCAGTATCATATATTGCCACCATATATACGTCCAGCCTAAATCTGTACTTGAGGGGGAGCGGTAAATAATTTTGTGACACATCCTTAAAAGATAGTTCAATTTGAACTTCATCTGAAGAAAATAATATATACATAACATGTATGCTTGAATTTCTTATGGGCATTATATTTTTATAATCATCTGTAGACTAAATATAAGCAGGATTTTCTGTGGTGGCTAGTGGTGATGTTTTTTGATTGTTTTCTTTTTTGCCTACTCTGGATACATTCTAATATTGTAGACATCTATATTATTTTCAATATTTGGTTATTATGGGTAAAGCTGCAATGAATCATCTTATACATGCCCTTTGGTAAATGTGTGTGTGGCGAGCAGTTTTACTTATCAACTTGACACATTCTAGTATCTCCCAGAAAAGAAGTTCCAATGAGGAATTCTCTAGGCAAGTGGGCCTGAGGACTTGTTTGTTGGAAATTATGTTTACTAATTCAATTGATGTGGGAAGGACCAGCCTAAAATGAATTGCATCCATCCATAAGTTTGGGTTCTGGAGTGCATCAAAAAGGAGAAAGGAGTTGGAGAAGCATGTACGTATCTATTGTTCTCATCTTTTCACTGCAGATGAAATGGGGCCAGTATTGTCAGGCTTCTGCTGATATGATTTTCTTCCACGATGGACAGGAACCAGGAGTTATGAATAAAATAAACCCTGCCTCCTTTAAGTGTCAGCTTTGGGAATATTTGTCACAACAATAATAAAATTATCTATGACATTATGTGCTTTTTCTCTGAGTATTTATCTTGAGATGAATTCATGGACTTACAGAAAGAAACAGTGCATACAGAATTTTAAATGTCAATAATGCCTTTTGTAGAGATGTGTCCATGCCTTTCATCATGTAAGATTTACTTTGATTTTGGATGATTGACAGCAATGAGAAATAACGCAAAGAAAAAAAATAGATAAATTCAAAAATCAAAACTACCCAAGTCATAGTTCTTACTTTTTTTCTCCTTGGAGCTGCTAATTTTTGCCACTTACAGGACAACTCCTGCTTACTCCACTTTGATTCTATCTGAGAACAGCCAGGTTGTGACGGCTCATTAGGAATGTTTTGATATCTTTCTGCCTGGTGAGACATACATTTCCAGATAACTCAGCCTGCTTGCTATTCTCAGTACTCCTGCCTCTGAAAGGCAGTGAATTTCCCTGCACTCACCTCACTGGCTCCCACTCTGTGGGAAGCAGTCAAGCATCTGCAGTGAAGCAAACAAGCAATCGTGTATCCTTGCAAGAACCTTAGGTGAGATGCTCTACCCATGAGGCAACCTCACATATATTTCTTTGAACTTCCTAAAATTTTTCATAACTGTTAATTATACAAGTAATATAAGCATAAAGAATGAGGGTAGTAGGTTCTGGAGAGATGGCATGTGCTTAAGAGTGCTTAATTCTGTTTGAAAAGACTAGAGCTTGGTTCCCAGCATGCAGGTTAAAGAGCTAACAACCAACACAGACACAGGTTAAGATCTTCCCTGGTAAGCCACCTCATGGGCTACACAGATTATTAAAAATGGGTTAGATCAATATGTAAGAACTAGCCAATAAGAGGCTAGAGCTAATGGGCTAAACAGTGTTTAAAAGAATACAGTTTCCATGTAATTATTTCGGGTATAAAGCTAGCCATGCGGGCAGCCGGGTGCCAGGAACGTAGCCCGCCGCTCCTATTATAACAGAGTTCGGGTAAAGCTAGCCGAGTGGGGGGGGGCACAGCCCGCTGCTCCTTCAACAGAGTAGCACCCAATGTGGGGCTAAATCCACTTAAAAACCTGAGAAGGCTTAAAAATAAGGGAGAGTTTAACACAGCTGTTTACTGTTTATGGGTGGTGTGCCACAGAGAAAATTTCTTGACTCAACAGCCACAACAGGAAAAAAAGGTCTGTGTGCAGCAAAATGAATATGGCCTTTGTGAGTCAAGCCAGGTGGAATCTTCCTTTATGTTCTTCCTGGAGTTGGTTTCCATGGAAGGCACAGATGTTCTGTTTCATGGGTGGGTCCCCATGGGTATGAGGGTGGTGGTCAAAGATTCCTTAGCTTTTTTCTTTCCTCCACCTACTTTGCATATCTACTATTGTACTCTCCTCCACTCCTCCTTTTTCTATTTATCTGTATCAATCCTTGTTACAAATTTGATTCAGTTGCATGGAGGAAGCAATGAGCTGACGATCTCAGTTTATCCTCAGCTTTGAGAGTTTTCAGATGAAATATTGAGTCTCTGAATTTTATTTATGGTTTAAGATGTCTTGTCTTCTCTTTAAGAGTAAAGGTATATGTTGATTATTTTTATATCACAGAACTAACTATGAAAATCCTTCAGCTTTTGATTAGTTAATGCAGCTTTGCAATTTATAAAGTTCTTAGGAAATATTGCAGGGAAAATAAGGTAGAATTGAGTTAGGTGACTCAACCTCGGATGGTCTGCAAGTGCCTAGATTTGACTTGCCAACACGTAAAATGATAGACCGTATTGGCTTTTCCTTGAGGTCTAGCAAGTTTTGAAATTAAACTGCCAAAGATTGAAAAGCTGATGAAAATTTAGTCTTTCATCATTTTAAATACGTAAATGCATAGATAAACAGAAGGAAAGATAAACATTAGTTTTATAATTAAAATGAGTTGCTGCTTTAGAACAGAAATGATCATATGAGACCCCAGATCACTTTGTGTGCTGATTCAATATACATTTACTGAGCAATTTCTAGACAGGAATGTTCCAGATGAAGCTGAGAAGTAGGAAAACATAGAAGCTGGGGAACTTTATCCACTGAGTCAGGGAGAAGACTTTGAGAACATCTGTAACAAATAAATGTGGGACTTTAAAAACTGTTGGGAGAGAGAGAAAGAGAGAGAGAGGAGAGAGAGAGAGAGAGAGAGAGAGAGAGAGAGAGAGAGAGAGAGAGAGAGAGAGAGAGAGAGAGAGAAATTAAAGTCCTGGTTGGATATGAGAAAAGAAATGAATTGTCTCTGTAACTGACTTCATTGTGTGTTACTAGGCTTTTTGGTGAGGCTGTGATGTAAGGAAACAAGAGAGAACAGAAGCTGCTGAGATCAGTATTCCATCCCACCTTATTGTTCTATGAGTCTCTGAGTGTCATTCCACTAACATCCTATAGGTCTTCATGAATACCCATTTGGTTCTTGTCTGGCTGTGCCATGTTGAGCATGAATGTAATGTGTCAGTATATACACAGAATATTTTCATCTCTTTATTTCCTTCACAGTCATTCAGATGGGAATCTTGTTGGACACAAGAAGGAAGCTAAGAAAGTACCTTTTAGGAAGATCTTGATCTACCTGGGCAACTAAAAACATCAAGAAAATGATGACTGTTTGCATTACTTATTCTAACCAATTTTCACAATTCTATTAGACACTGTAAGTAGACCCATTTTTCAGAAAAGAAACCCAAGGCTTTGAAAGATAATGTTTCCCCAAGTGGTATGGCTGGTAAATACTGAATCTAAAGCTTAGGAGTACATGGAACAAATATGTATAGAAAGTAGACTACAAAAAAAAATAGTAATTTCTGTGTTTAGCTTTTCCTATCTAAGTACATACCAGCAGGCTTTAATGTACAGATGAGGAAATTAAAGAAAGAACCTGAGTCACTTGTCCATCGTTCTGTAGTTATAAGTAGTACAGGAATAATTCAGGTTTAATGCCAGGCAGTCTGCCTTGTGACTTTGCTTGTATCTACTCTGTACTTTTCTAAAATCCTCATCAGTTTGACTATAGTCCTCCCCGTCAATTACATCCCCAAGAGCTTCTTCCTATTAGTGCTTTTGCTGGAGCAAAATATAAAATAATATAAGCGACATCAAGAGCCTTGCTAATTCAACTATCTGCATTTAGATTGTGCCTCCGCAGTCGGCCACCTCTATCCACGAGGCAACAGCACACTATTCTCTTTACCACTGACCCGCACTTTGCCATTCTTTTCCCGTGGCTTTAATTAAATGCTAACATTCATTTGCCCTTTTCCATTGTGTTAAAGATAACCTTTGCTTCCTGTGGCTGCTAGATAAGCTTCCCTCCACGACAGGTACCAAGCAAGTTCATCTTGATAGAAAGTAAAGAATGGAACTCTTTGATCCATTCAGCTGACATATTTTAAAATGCCAGTTTGGATATTTGTTTTGTATTCATATCTTTTGCAGAATGTCAGGATAATAAATTATTTCTGGACCCTGCAAGTAGCTGAAAGGTTCAAATCCAAATTAGTCACACTAAGTGGCTTTGACCCTGGCTGAGAATCAGACTTGTGTCTGAGGGTAGTTTTAAATATAGTTATGTAACACTCCAAGACAGGGGCACATTTTGAGAAATGCGTTTAGGCAATTTTGTCATTGTGCAAACAACAGGCAGAATGTTTACGCAGCCTAGACAACAATAACATCCCAAGGCAAATTGACCTTATAGGACTCTAGTAAATAGGGAGTGTTGAGTGAAACGTGATTCCACAGCAAATGACTGTAGTTGTGAAAACCTTGGTGGAGAAAGTCCTAGTTGAAAAAGAAGATGCCACGTTTTGGCAATTTGAAGGACTGCTATCAACAGGTGTTCTGAATTGTTATGCTCTTTGGAGACTGTTGATTCTCAAAAAAAGAAAAAGGAAACTGGATTTAGAATCAGGCCTGGGATTAAAACTTTGTTACTGTGATGAATTGTTACAGATATTTTCTCTGGACTTCAGTGACTTGGAGATAACAGTTATCTCATATTATGAGTTGACTTCACGTGTATTTTACAAAAAGGAGAACACACCCTTTCAGAAGTCATGGATCATGTTCAAAGTTACAACACAGCACAGCTATGCAAGCCAGGAAAGAGGAGGAGGAGGGGTCAAACCTGATGCTGATCAGATTGTAAACACATGCCCAATAGCCCATCAGCCCAGCAATTTTGTGGCTGTGCTCACTGAGGTTGCAGAATTGGAGCAGTTCAGTGTTGCTAGTACTTCTCACCTATTTTCTAAAGATGCCAGAAGTGAGCACAGTTCTTATCCCACTGCACTTACTCCTGTGACTCCTTTGTTTCCATAGTTTCTGCAAATTAGACATTCTTGTGGCTAATAGGTGGACCATTAAGTCTACAAAGTTTTCTTAGTTTTAGAAGAAGAGAATTCACTGTGCTTCCAAATGAAGGTTGAATTAGGGGGAACATTATATTTGTTTATTTGTAAGTTATGATGTGTTAAGAGAAAAAGATAATATTTAAGAATAAAGCAAAAGAAGTGAGTAACCAGGAATTAAAGATAAGCTGTGAAGGAGAAAGGCAGAAGGAAGATTATTTTTTGAAATACTTCTTACAATAATGAATACTCTCACACAAATGATCTAGGAAAATAAACACTCCAAAGGTTAACATTTTTTTTATGTGTGGTGAGATGGTAGGATTTCTTATTTCTTTTGAAATTCTGTTTGCTAACTCTTCTATAATAAATGCATCTATTTTTAAACTAAAGACAAGGAAATCAGGCAAGTATCCACTTGCCTGAAGACACCTAACCGCAGAGGCTATGGCTCTCCACTGTGACACAGCAGCTGTGTAGCTGTGACAAATTTCTCACAAGGCTCACTTCCTAGGCAATGTGGCATCCAAATGTGAGTGTCTCCATGTTAGGATATCTGGCAGCATCCATTACTTTAAGGCTCATTTCCCACTAAATCATCAGTGTGACATCAGGGTGCTTTTAAAAAGCAATATGCCTCTTAAATAAATACATGATGGGAACCTTTCAGAGAAGCCTGTTCAATCGGTTCCTTTTCCCATTTTTAAAATATTAATTTCATACCACCAGTTGAAAATACATCACGCAGTTTTTAAAGAAAGTATTATGAACTACATCTCTCCTTGTTGATTTTAATTCTGTCCTCCATTCTGTATGTCTCGATTTTTTCTTATAATTTCCTGAAGAACACGCAGTTGCATCTGCCTTCTCTTCTTCCCATTCTGAGACTCTGGGTCAAAGGTCACCAGATACTCTCACTAAGACACAGAAAGTGGACCAGTACAGGATTTGAATGACTTTCTCATGACTGATAAGTCTTCTGCAAACCACTATATTCATAATTGGATGTTTAGAATTGTTCCGTGCCCTGGCCTTCCTCCCTGTTTTGAAGCCTATAATCCTTTTCTCTGTTTTTCTTCTCTTCTGCTTATCTTTATTTCATGGCATCTCTTATTAATGTCTATTGTATTTACCATGCAACTTAACCTCACTCATGTAAACCAGTCACTAAGAACCAAGATATATATGGATGAGAAACCTCAAGAATGGTATGTTGACATTTAGTAAACTTTGATTTGTCATTTTCATGGTCTCACTTTTATATGTGTGTGTGTGTTTGTATTTATGTTATATGCTTATGATTACATATATATGTGTGTGTGTTTGTGCTTGTCTATATTAATGTACAGACTCAATATAAATAATAAATAATAAAGGAACACAACGTACATGTACATGCTTGAGAATATTTCATCAAGCAAAATCTTGAGCTAATTAATATCTAGACAGCAATTTGCTTTGTGGCAAACTTTAAAATATACTAATTTCTCAAACTGTACTGACATAAAAACATAAACTATGTCCATTTGTTCCTATCTTTGATTATTCAATGATTATCTTAATTATTCAATGATGTGTGTGTGTGTGTGTGTGTGTGTGTGTGTGTGTGTGTACTTGAACTTTCCAGCAGATCTGTTAGTTGCACAAAAGTAAGAAAGCAATCTTATTCTTTGTACGGTGTTGAAGATACAGTAGGTACTGATAAAATTTTAGAGAGTTAAATTTAAGTACATGAAAAACTAATTGACTAATTCCTCATCAAATATGAGATTACAGTTCATAAATCATAATTTAAGTAAAAGGATACCTAAAAATTTTTATGATCATTCATTATTTTCTCTTGGAATGTATAAACTGAACATTGTTCTAACTGAAATGTTGAATTAGTTGCATATGTCCGTCCTCTGGCAAATTGCTGCCAATGCTTATTTAAAGCGCAGGGGTTTTGCTTTGAGAGACCGACACAATGGTGATTGAATATGGAATGATGGCTAAAGAATGGGTGACAGGAACGCTATTAATAAAATGAACTTACGCTGGGGTGCCTAGAGAAGACACACGGAAAACGGGGAAGTTACCAGAAGTCAATTAACTGCCCAGAATAGATGGTCAGTTCATTGGGAATTGTGTCTTTTTCTGATCTAAATCCTTCAGAGAAGTTTTATTGTTAGCTGCTGTTGTTATTAAAGTACCAAATTCAATATGGAAGGAGGGGGTGTGCTTTTCAAAGCTAGTTTTTGATGTGCATTCTCCCTTGGTGAGATTTCTAAAAATCAAATTCATCTAGGAAAGAGAACGCAGATTAAAAATAAGCCCTGAGGGCTGCTGAAAGCCAGTGCCTGATTATTTGCTGAGACAGATATAGAGACGAAGCCTTTCCATATATACAATAATTAGCACTTATCTTTTGGATACTACTGTTCATTAAAGCATAACTATACAGGTTATTTTCAATATATATTTTGAAGGTATAGTTCATCTAAAATTTGGGAGAAATAAATAAACAAAATCTATGTTCATTTCAATTGCACCAAAATGCATCATATGTGTAAAACTTTGTTTTAAGTATATAAGGCTTCTTAATATTCTATCCAAGAATCCACAAAAGAGATACAATCTCCAATCCTTCTGCTCTAAACCCATAGTACCAGATCCTATTTCCTCAAAAACTTCCATAGTGTTTTGTTAATGGAAAATTCAAATGAATTTTAAAAATTCTTTAAAGACCTAAAGAGGTTTGATGAAAGATGGACCAGGATTACCAGTGAAAAGTACACAAAATGTAATACTTATCATTGGAGACTTATCAAAATTGAAACTGAATAACACAATTCTAAGGACCTTGAAAAATCCATTAGATTATAAACTGAGAAACACAGATATGTCAGTGATATCAAACAATGAGTTTCAGCGTCTGGTTTCCAATCAGAAAAATTACATTTGAATTTCAGTCTTACTCTCTGTCACCTGTGTCATCGTATACAATGTGAGCATTCTGACAATTTAAAAAGTGACAATAATGTTATTAGTATTTATTTTAACAAGTGATCCTGCAGAATACAGTTATAAAAATTCTGCATTTTGAAGTTGCTCTTACAATGTAAATTATAGCCTATAGTTTTAGGTACATGGTACACATTAAAAAAAAAACCCTATGGCGCACCATTCCCAACAACATTCCCAAAAATAAATTGCTTAAAGACAGAGCAGTTTATATTGGGTTCTAATTATATACTAGAAATTATAACATTTGATTTAACTTTCAACATAATCTCATTGAGGTGTGATGACTTTCTATCTAGAATGGAGAGAGTGCTCAATTTACACCCGTGTCAAAGAATAAGTTATAGAGGTAGCTTTAACTTTCTCTGCATACTGTCCTCATTGTCATGCAGCATTTGAACAACTATCTCTCACCTCAAAATCTATAAAGGCAAAAATCCATTCAAAGAGGAGTGAGTTCCCAAAGTATATATGAGCAAGTGTTTTCATCAGAGAGGTCGGGCCCTGGCACAGTCTGTTGTCACAGATTTGCAGGCAAGGCTTCTGCTACTTGCTCTCATAGTATTCTCTCTGTACTTACTCAGCTTCCTTCCTTCATGTCTCTTCGACAAGAGAACAAATGTGCAGATGAAAAACTACAGTTTAAAGACTGAGCTCAAAAAGAGCTGCACCAGGGACCAAAAAAGTAACTAATACTGTTGAGACTCTAGTTATATTTTTGCCTCTAGGTTACTTTAATTCATTAAAGAAAAAAACCCTAGATACATATTACTGCATATTATCATCAGCGTGATTCTCAGAAGGTATTCACATTCAAAGAGATTATTAGGTAACTTATCTAGAGAGATAGTTGGAATTCACACTTTTTTTCAAAATTCCATCTTCCCTAGTATAATAAACCATAGTACCAGAAAGAAGGCTTGGAAAGATATCATCATTGTTGTAAGTGCTTTTTCAGTCCTAAAGAGACTGAAACTGATCACTGTTGTCTTTGTCTACTTGTGCTTCCTCAACCAATGTCATACACGAGACAATTCATAAACAACAGAAATTCTATTCCCTATGGTTTCTCAAGCCATGGGATCAAGATTAAAGGTGACAGCAGACCCAGGGGTCTGACAGCCTGCTTCCCTGAGGAAGGATGGCTTCACGGCAGCACATTTTCTAGGTCTTCTTTATCCATTTTTAAGAGTGATCTCACTCATTTTTTAACCCCTAAATGCCACCTACCATCCCCTTGTAAATTAGAATATTAATATGTGAATTTGGGATACGCAGACATACAGATGATGACAATGTAAAAAACAATACAAAATTTGGCCTATGTCATATGTGAAGTATAGATGTGTGTGCAACAAATAAACACATAGCATAGATATGGTACTAAGTTTTTATCTTAGGGAATGAGTAGGAAATATTGTTGAAAAATCATTAATACAGTGATGACAGTCTAAGAAATGGCATGAAAAACAATAACTAATGTGAGCTTGAGGCAGTGACAAAAACTCTTGATGTATGTATGTAAACATTACTAACTGTCCTAAAACTGTATCATTTGTGCAGATGTGCACAGGATCTCTCTGTTACAAAATAAAAGTCTGAAGCAGGCTGTGTTGTGGTGTCACTTAGGAGACAGAGGGAGAAGCACCATGAGATGAGTTCCAAAACTAAAAATAAAAAAAAATGAAATAGCCATGCTCCGTTTCTGTCCTAATTTGCGTGGATCCTCACTCATTATCAATTGAACTTCTAGACATGCTGTCTCAGAGGGCAAGTTGGAATGACTACAAACTTTCCTGCACAAGCTGTCAGCCAAAGTTCTGGGTGAGATATTTGGGGAGAATGAGAGAATTATTATTTTTTTTTCTTTTTGAAACAGGGTTTCTTTGTGTAGCCTTGGCTGTCCTGGTACTATCTCTGTAGATGAGGCTGGCCTCAAAAGAATGTATTATTTTTAATATTCACTATGAGTCCATGGTATACAAATTTTAGAAAACACGGCATGTACTGAGCCATCTGGAGTGTGCTCCCTGGCTCCTATCTACAGAATTGTAATAACGTTTAATCCTAATGGTAAACATTGGCTTTTAATCGATCTAATTACTTTCCCAAGTTCAGCATAGTGATGACAAAGCACATTATTTTCAGTTTGACATAGTTTTGAAGGTCTGCAGGGAAATCCCTCTGATTATTTCAAGATAAGCTTGAAACAGCGGAGTAGATTTAAGAATCTGATTTATAACAAAACATGGACTGAAAGAAATCTTTATTCCCTTGATGTATTTTCTTTCTGATAATAACCATATTTCAATTATCAAGGCACAGCCTTTTTTCATGAACATTGAGGCATGTGTAATCAACATTTCTATGAGATTTAACAAAAAAATACATGACTGATTTAACCAATGAGTGATGTATTTCAATCCCACTCTTTAACTGCTGTCTTATAGATCTCCACAAATGACATTTTCTTAGAATACATATAGAGTTCCTTCAATGTGTGTTAGGTCAGAGGCTTCTCTGCGTTCAAGCAAGCCTATATGCTAGCCTATGAATTATAGCATTTCATTGCAATTTTCTTACTTGTGTGCATGTGCACGTGTGTGTGTGTGTGTGTGTGTGTGTGTGTGTGTGTGTGTGTTTGTGTGCCACTGACTGGTTTGCAAGATAGGGATCCTCTATTCTCCCCTCCCCAGCAGTGGGATTATAGGCATACTGTGGTGTGTTAGCCAATTAATTGCAGTTTTTTATCTTTTAAAAAAATGTCTGAGCATTAGTATATGTGTGTGTGTGTGTGTGTGTGTGTGTGTGTGTGTAGCAGCAGTATACCTATATGTGTACATTGTACATGCCTATGAACTCATGGGGAACAAAAAATGACATCAAGTTTCCTGCTCTATCACATTCCAGTTTACTCCTTTGAGACATGGTCACTGACTGAACCTGAAGCAAGGTTGCCAGCCAGCAAGTCCCAGTAATGGTTCTGTCTCTGTAATCCCCCAAACCAACACTATCATGACAGGCATGGGCATGATTGTTTCTAGTTCTTTAAGTGGGTCTTTCTTCATAATTTCATAGTAACCATTTATACCCACTTAGTCATCTCTCCAGGTACTCCTTGTGATTGTCTAGATCCTTACATGATTAAAGACAAATCAAGTAGATTTGTAATGTCTTTGTTTTATTTTTGTTTTGTTTTGTTTTTGTTGTTTTTCAAAATAAGCAGCAGGTAAAGGACCAGAGGTAGAAGTAGAGGAACAGCTGTATGTTGAAGGAATTGAATTTCGGGGAAAAAAAAAACTAGAATTAAAATAAATACATTAAAGTTTAAAATGTTTAATCAATATTTTATCATTGCAAAATGAGGAAAAAGATATAGATAACTACTCTATTGGTTAGGATTTTAAGAAAGGATTTTGGTCTCTTGCTATGAGAGAAAAATCTTAAGGTATTGTGGATGAGCATTTATTATATATCTGTATAATATAGATGAGAACAGCAAAAGAACCAACTTTGAAACAGCTAGCATCATAGCCTTGCCATCAGGGCAAGGAATATAAAAATGAGTTTAATTCCACATTGTCTTTATAGCAACTATTTTTAAGGGTGTAAATTACTGTGAACAATAAGAGGCTGAATAGCTGTGTCAGCTTTGTGAAGGTGAACTTATTTTGAACCTCACACATGACAAGTAATGCACTAGGTGCTTGCTCAGCACCAGATTACTTAACATCTGTGAATGTATTGAGAGGGAGGAATTGGTGTCCCTATTTTGTAGAGTAAAAATCAGGAGACCAACATGATGGCTAGCTTAAACAGCACACAAATGAGTCGGAACTGATCCAGATTATGAATGAGACACCATTGTCTATTTCATCTATTCCTTCTTTCTACACAACTACTAGATTTCCCAAAGGAATTACCGCCTAGTTGTGGAAGATGCCACAAAGAAACAGATACCCTCTGTTTATATAAAATGGTTATACATAAATATGATTCTATATTTGGTATAAACCAACATGTAGTTAGTTTATGGGAACCATAAAATATCCATAGAGAATGTGGTCAGGAAGTTGGAACAATTTTCCACAGCTGGGCTGAAATGGAGCTACAAACATATTGAATACCTGACCTTCAGACAAGCCTCATGGAGGAAACATAATACTAGACTAGATTGTCTTATGGATTTAATTTTAGCTAGGTGCTTGCTCTGCACCAGATTACTTAACATCCGTGAATGTATTGAGAAAGAGGAACTGGTATTTTTGTAAATAATACCAATTCTGTTTTGTAGTGTAAAAAGCAGAAGACCAAAAAGATGGCTAACTTAAATAGCACACATATATCACATATTCTGTGTATATATATCAATATTCACAGAAAATATCATATTTTAAGATGAAGAAAACTACATTGAGTTATTCACCATAGTCTTTGAAATAGTTCTTATTAGTTTTCCTCTAACATATGAGAAAACTGAGGTACAAAACTGATTTAATTTGTCTCCTGTCAAATGTAGAGTTGGTATTGAAATCCAAGTTCTTGGCATCATTACTTGACCTGTTTTTAAAATGTTTAGCCACATGTCAGTTTCATACATTCTCAATAAAATGTAGTGTGTTTATGTAAGATAAAAACCATACTAAATGCCTTGCTCAGCCTTGATATAGGCGGGAGGTGCTAGGTCCTTCCTCAACTTAATGTGCTGGGTCATGTTAATACCCCATGGGAGCTATCTCTTTTAGAGGAGTGGATCAGGATGGGTTTGGGGATGGGGGGATCAGGAAGAGGGGAGGGATAGGTAACTGTAGCTGGTATGCAAAATGAATTAAAAATTTAAAATAAAATAAATCAATAAGTAAAACCATAGTACAGATTCTTCATGATCAGAAGCAATTTGACCTTGATTTGAGAAGTTGTTAAGAAAAATATAAAGATTTTAGGGTAATTACTAGACAAGTTTTAAAATACACATGCAAAATGCTCATTAAAGTAACAGATAATAGAATTAGATTTGGAACTTGGTTGACTGAGATATAAAGAAGAAAGAAGACTAAAATTTAATTTGGTAGATTTGAAATAGAATGAATGAGTGAGTTAGATTTAGTGTAGACCTACATAAAACTGAAAATGGATCTAGGTGGGTTTGAATGAGAGACTTGTATTTAGCTAGAAAGAATATCTAACATCATCTTTGGGAAATGGTGATGGCTAACCATGAAGACTAATTTGATTAGATTAAGAAACAAGGAGGTTGGCAAAGCAGATCTCTGAGTGTATCTGTAAGGCGGGGTCCAGAAAGAATCAAGGAAAGGGGTAGGGCTATATGAATATTCTCTCCCTCTCTCCTTCTCTATAATATTATAACTTGTCATGTTTTGTCATGTTCTCTCCATTGTGATGAAAGGATACCTCTGAAAATGTGAGCCAAAATAACTTTTTCCTCCCTAAGATTTTCCCACCAGTATTTGTTATAGTGGTAGGAAAGCTAGTTAATATAGAAACTGACTTGCAAGAGCTGGAGTGGCATGTAAGGCTGATGGTGTTTTTTGGTAGAAAGTCAGATTACTTGATACAGTTCACCAAAGGTAAAGATAATGTTAATAGCACAGATTTGGGACTCATCTGGAATTTTGTAATAATTATGTCTGTTGGTTATCAGTTACTGCATATACAGTAACATCTCGCTACTATACAACATATTATTTAATTTTTTATTTATTATAGATAGTACGAAATACCTGAAGTTACGTGAAGTATATATACCTTACTTCCACACTTTTATTTCTGATTTCATGATTATAATAATATTTCTGCAGTGCTTTAAACATGCACCCCTCAAGTCCCCAGATAAAACTCATCACAAAGGGAAATTAGCTTGTATTTTTGAATGAATAAAAGAAACAGATCTCATCTTTTGACACCAAAATGAGTAATTACTTTTATCTCTCACAAGACATTGATATTTCTGAGAACACTAGAAAATTCATGCTTACCAACATTAAACTTATTACAACTTCTCACTAAATTACAGATAATTCATACCCTGAAGCACATAGAACTAGTAATAAAAGACTGTGCACTCTCTCAAAGTATTTTTCAATGTCACCAAGAAAGATATCTAAATTTGGACTTTGTTGCACTTTTCACATCAAATTTAAAAGTTTGCTAGGAAGTAACAACTATTTGATAAGTATAGGTAGTTAACATCTCTCATCTACCAGAGAGCAGATGAAGGAATGAAGTTTCTGAACTGAGAGTGTACATTCTTGAGATTGTTGTTACAATTTTTGAGGATGTTTTTAGAATTCCTAGAAATATTTTCCCCTAATAAAATGAGTTGGCCTCTAAAATATGGCTGGCTCAACAGACAACAGCTGTCCATCTGAAAAGAATATTCAGTTAGCAATCAAAGAAGCCCGGGGAACTTGAAAATGCTCTCTGACTAGCTGAATGGTTAGCTAGTCTTGTTGTCATAGAGGTAACCAGTCTTCCTAGGTGTTTATCAGAAAAGATTACTCAGACTGAGACTGAAGATCTCACTGAGCCAATAGTTAGATAAAAGACAGATGATAGACAGACAGATAGATAGAACAGATGGAGATAAATGATAGACAGATAGATAGATAGATAGATAGATAGATAGATAGATAGATAGATAGATAGATAGATAGAAAGAAAGATAGATAGATAGATAGATAGATAGATAGATAGATAGATAGATAGATAGATAGATAGATAGGCAGGCAGGCTTAGGTAGGTAGATGAGGGAGTGACAAATAGACTGGCACCTATTGTTTATTTCTTGTGTCCTTTGCTCCTCTATTTTATTGGATATTAAAGTCTTCTAACTCTGGATTACAGCCCATTGCTCAAGTGTTTCTTTTGTCTTCAGGACTATAAATGAACACTCTTTGAGTTATCATGGGGCAGAGCAATGTTGGTAACCTAAAGACCCTGATATAAAGATCATCCTTACTAAGTTGTTGATCATATTAACCTTTTGACATTGAGGGAAGTAGGAAGAGCATTATTTTAGCTAATTCACTGTGGTGTCAGTAGATTTAAAGACAAGGAAGGGAGAAATATGACTGTAGAGGAAAGCTGATTACATATGCATTTCAATATTACAGGTTGAAAGGATAAGGGCCAGAGAGATAAATCAACAAAGTGTTATTCTCTAAATGTAGGCAGGCACATGAGTAAAATGGAACGTCCATACAGATAAATGTCCATATAGCATTATCTCCTTCCTGTTCTTTTATTTATAGGGAGTTCTTAAACCGGTTGCCCATGGTAATATTCAGTGCAAAGCTGACCAGCATTTGGATGAATACATCATTTCAAACAATGATGAAAGATCCCTGATGCCTGCTTTTTATCCTGAGTTAATTGTTCTAAATATAGACTAGACAGATTTCTTGGAGCAACACAAGAACCAGAATTGGATTTCAGGAGTGGCAATGTCATTCACATCGTCTAACATAATGTGGAATATACAATTGCACAATGTGAAAAAAGGAAGGTAAAATATCTTGTGGTTTCCAGTATCTGCTGTATTTTAGGAATTTGGGCTCACACTCTCTCAAATATTAACATGGCATTATGTATGAAGGATATAGAAGCAGAAGTCTTCAATAAACTTAATGCCTTTTAATAAGGAGGTAGTACCTTCTAGAACACATTAGAAACAGGTCTAGTATCCATTGTCACAACTAATAGAGGAAATTTTCTATTGATTCAAAGTTGAAAACCAATATAACACTTACTCTTTGAAAGAAATTGTATGTCACATTTCTACATATAATGTAGGGCTCTATCCCTTTAAGAAGCTTGGACTATAGGGAAAAAACCAACATCTGTAACAAGGGACCACTTGTTTCATGACCCAGCTTCCCGGCAGCTCAGACCCGAAATAACCACACAGATACTGTATTAATTAAATCACTGCTTGGCCCATTAGCTCTAGCTTCTTATTGGCTAACTCTTATATCTTAATTTAACATATTTCCATTAATCTGTGTATTGCCACGTGGCAGTGGCTTACCTGCAATGTTTTGGCGTCTGTCTCCTGTGAGGCTACATGGCTTCTCCCCTGACTTCCTCCTTTCTCCCAGCATTCAGTCTAGTTTTCCCTGCCTGCCTAAGTTCTCCCCTATCAACAGACCAAGCTAGTTTCATTATTAAACAATGCTATTCTTTGCATTCAGAGGGGAATCTCACATCAAACATCAGGTTGGAATTAGCTATCATTAGCCTAAATATCTACTGTCAAAATACTTAAAATTTTTCTCACATATATAATTTATAAATCAATACAACTATGTAAGATGTTTCAGCATTCAGATCTTTGCTTTGAGAGTCTTCTGTGACCTGTGATTTTTAACTTCATTCCTTTCTTGTCCCCATTGTGCTTCTTCATAATATACAGTTTTTGATTCATTTTTATTTGTATATTGTTACCACTGAACCTGTATCTTTCAGTCTAGCAGTCTGCTAAAGTGCTGGGGCAAGGTTGGTCTCTTCAGTACTTTATATTCACCATATAAAAATACTTGGAAAGGAAAAATGAAGGAAAAATCAATTACTTGAGCTTGTCAAACACTGTGGTCACTTTCGTGAAGTGATTGCAGGCTGCTGACATGGCAACCAGAGTTCTTGGTAATGCTAGCTTACTAAAGATGTCTGTGTGTGAGTCACATAGCAAAACAAACAATGATAATTGTTTTTTATTCTGCTTATAAAAGCAGATCTTACCAACCCATCCACACTAGCCTTAAAAAAAAAATAAATTTAGCAATCATTTGAACTTGGCAATCATTCTGCCTCATCTTCCAGAGTAGCTGAATTTGAAGGTTCATGCATTCTCAGTTTTCTATTTAAATATTTAAAGACTTGGAAATTATTTTGTAAGATTTAATGGGATACGGAGAATGCCAATGGTCCTAAGGAGTAAGGGTTAAAACACATTACCAGGGGTTAGGAAGAAGTGAGATGACAGACGGCGAGAGAGGCACAGAGAGAAATAGACACACACACACAGGAGACAGAGAGGCAGAAGGAGGTCAGGGAACAAGCTATGTTGCTGGATTTGAAGTTGTAGGAACTACTATGAATCAAAGAATGTAAGCAGTGTCTAAAATCTATAAAACAAAACCTCAAACTAACAAGCAAAAATATCAGTGAAGAAAACGATTCTATGCTAAAGCATTAGTTAAAAAGACAGGCAGTCATCCTAGTTTAGACTTCCAGTCTATAGAACAGTAAGAAGAGTTTGTGCTGTTGTTAGCTGCTTTGTGAATTGCTGTTTCTTCCAGAAGCACAGAAGTAATTCACCGGCTGTGCATATCTATTGTGTCAGGTATATTATTCTTCCCTTTTATATCTTAGTTCCTCCCTTATAAGGGTTTGCCTCAGAGCCTAAATTAAATATACACAGACAGATGCAAAGCATGAAGAATATACTGGTCAATTCTCTGTTGATCAGATATATTAGTTGTTGCTAAAAGTAAAAATTGACAAACAAATGAGATTTCTTTCTGATTCTTTCCCCAAAGTCAGTCATTTTAGTTTTACATTGTACACTTCCCAGACTTTGCTGATGTAAACTAGGTAGCTTATTCTCTTTGGGGAAGGGCAATTCCATACTCCCCTTGTTCTCTGGTTTACTTTTGTCAATTTGTACCTTAGCATATTTTATATCAAAGACCACAGGACAAAAGTTACTAAAGCCAACACGTCACCAACCATGTGACCTTCTCCAAGCAGCGTTACATCCCTTCCATTTGGAATAAAGATGAGGACGATTGATTTTCTTGGGGAGAGAGCAACAACAGAATGACCTCACTCCCTGTCTTGCCTTGTCATTAACCTTGCACTTGGCTTTAAGAATCTTTCAGAACACTTTAAGTTGATGCATATATTGTTCCTCATATAGCTCCGACTTCCACAACAAAATAATATCACAAAGTGAGTTATTAGATAATAATGAATGTTTAGTCCCCATAATTCTTGAAAGTGATGCGCCCAAGATAGAGGTACTGCTAACACAGTGAATCTCAAACTTCCTGATGTTGTAAACGTTTAGAGCAGTTTCTTATGCTGGGGCTGGTCATCCCCAACCATAAAATTATTTCCACTGTTGCTTCTTAACTGTAATTTTGCTACTGTTACAAATTGTAATGTAAATATCTAGTATTCAGGATATATAATATTTGAACCAAAAGGGATGATGACCTAGTACCTAATAATTGTTGTGTTAGGTACTAGGTCTACATACTCGTTTTTGTTAAATTATGGGGCAAAGATTTTTTCATGTTTGAATTATGTACGAGTTATTTCTATCCACAAAGATGACATAGAGCATGTAATCAGAGATTATCCTGCTTTTTAACAATTGACCCAGAATAATTATAAATAGTTCCACGCCTATGCTCAAAGACATTCTGGTGTGTTTCATAAGGCTTGTGATTACACTATCCTGGATGTTGATATTTTAAATATGTAAAGTACATTATTCATTTGGAAAATGCAATGGGCAACACTTCGCTGGCTGAATGTCCATAACATAACATAAGCTATGATTAGGGAAGACTACCAATGCTCTCTCTGGATTAGTCCCCCCACCACCTTTAAATAAGATGAGCTTTTAGAAATCAATTAGAGAAATGGTCCCAGATTGAAAGCCATTGATAATTGGGTTTGTAAGAAGAAATTTAAAAACACAGCTTGTGATAGACAGTCATTTTGGAAGGTTGTCAGTGCCTTAAAAACAGGAAGGGTCACTAGAATCATACATAATCACACACAGAAAACCGTAGTTCTTAATGAGTCCTCTTTTTCTGATCATCACCTCATTATTCATTTTGGTGGCTAAAATATCATGATTGTAAATATTGGTTGTCAGCTGGGACTTAGAATCTCCTTGGAGGCCAACTGGGTATGTCTGTGACAGTGTTTCCTGGAAGGTTTAACTGATTAAGAAGATCCATCATGAACGTGGCAGTAGCATCATGCAGGTTATTATCCCAGACTAAATAAAAGGGAGAAAAGGGGGTGGAGTACCAGTAACCACTTAAATCTGCTTCCTAACCTTGGATACAGTTTGTTCACCTTCCTTGTAATGATGCAGAGCACCCTTAAACTGGGACTTCCTGGAGTTACTTCTGTCAGTGATTTTGTAACTAGATACATATGTAGGTTGCTTAGCACTGCATGGAGGCATGGTCACAAGAGCTGTGTAACTTAGGTACAAAAAACTCTTGTAGAGAGGAAGTTGTCCTATGACTCCATGAGCTTTGCAAGTTTGTGGCATCAGATCAATGATCTTGCCTTCTAATGAGTTTTGTCTGTCACATAGGATTAGAGTGAAAATGAAAAACCTAAACTGTGTTAGAGGAATCTAAGCTGCCTTAAGACTTGTATATACTTTGCAGGAGTTTTTCTCTTTGTTTCATGAAAGAATTGCTTCTTTTATAAGTCATGAGTCACTCAAGCTAACTCCTGTTTGTTAGCAGTTCGTGTCATGATCACGATGTAATTGTTGAAATACCTTGAAATTCAGTGGTCCTCATGACCATAATGACACATTGAGTATTTTTCTAGAACAACCAATTGGTTTAAAGAACATGCCAGAGATACTCTCTACTGCAGGATTAACATTACAATGAGTGAATATTTGCCAGAAACTTCTTCCAGTTGTTCTGTAAAATGCTGAGAGTTTTCAGGCAGGAAATTTTCATTTTAACTAATTTAAAGTAGTTTATTATGTGACTTTGTAAAAATTATTTGACTACTGATTGCCTTAGATATTTTGTATAAACCAGAATCCCTGCTTGATCAGACTTCTCTCTGAAATATGATTTAGGTTTCTTATAAATTGTTGGTTTGGCAACATATCCCATTCTTAGAAACAGCTCAGGGAAGTCAGGAGAATTCAATTTTATATTTCACAGTTGGGAACTAATTTCAATTATTTAATTAAATCAACTATAACCGCAAATGCTTGCACAGGCCTGTCTGTAACAGATCCTGTGCCGAGAATGGCTTCAGTCTGTCAATCTGTCAACAGCACTGAGGATGTTGCAATGAAATTGGTAAACATCCCTCTTTTCTTAGTGAAAACCATCATCAAGTGCGAAATTTTGTTGGGTCGAGGATGCCAGGTTGCTTATTTGAGGAAGCATTATTGTTTTAGTTTTACTGTGACTGTGAGAAACACCATGACTAAAAGCATCTTTGGAAGAAAATTGTTATTTCACCATCCTCTACAGTCCATTTTCAGAGTAAACCAGGGCAGGAGCTCAAAGCAGAAACTGAAGCAGGGACCATCAAGAACCCCATTAACTGGTTTGCTCCCATTATCGTGTTCTGCTACCTTAAACAGCACACAATCTAAAGTTAAGGACTGGCACTGCCCTCAATAGATTATGCCCTTCCACATTAATCAACTATCACGAAAACATCACACAGAGATGCATCTAGGCAAATCTAATGGACACAATTCTTCAGATAAAGATCCTTCTTTCTAGGTATATCAAGTTGATAACCACAACTATCCATTTCAAACATGTGCAGAACCATTCAAGCCAAAATTATATTCCCAATAGAGGTTTGGATTCTCCAAGACAGAAGCAATAGCTCCAGCTGGGTATGTTTCTCTGCCCAGGAATTTGTCTCTCAGTGGGATGTCACAGTGCTTTTTAAGTTTGAAAAACTCAGTTTTACCTCTTATTTTCTTTTTGTGTCTACATCATATATCCTTTTGTCTCTAATGGCTTCTTTCCTAAAGTTTGAGACATACCAATGATCTGCCTCTGGATCTTTTATAATGGCTATCATCTCATTAATGATAGCATACTAGTGACGACGATACACTAGTGAGATTTTCTCTTGACTACCTGTATTGTGATGGTTGTGCATCAGTCTATGGGTGCCTATTCATTTCTCTTAAGCTTCTGTATGGCCAATCCGAAAGGATTGTCTTAGCATTTAAAAACATGACACTAGTTGTCAACCTGGGTTCCTTCTATTTACTTACTGAACTCATGTGGAATTGCATGCACTAGAATAGAGACTTAGAAAATTATAACGATGTTTCAAAGCTGTGGAGGAGCAGGTAGGCATGCGACCTTTTGTTTCATGTCAGCAAGCTATTAGGTATTATAGAAAAATACTGTTCAAAGTTCATATCGGAACCCCTCCCTTTCCTTCCCAATCATTTTTATTGATAGATTTGCAAATTAAAAAATAAAATTAATGGATATTGTGACCATACCACTTTAGAAAATGTAGTTACTCATTGATCCCTATATAAAATTTTCTAAAATGTCTCTGTGAATTGATAGACTTAACAAAATAGACCCATTCTGCAGAGGACAATGTCAATAGCTGTACCCTGAAACAATTCACAAGCATGCTATTGTCATGCAAATGTTCACATAGTTTATCATGATGGAGCCTGAGCAGACAGTCCTGGATATTCCCTTCTAAGCTTGACTTCAATTCTCTCCATCCCTGGACTGAAAACCCATAACCACCTCCACCATCAAGTCACTTTTCCCCTTGTTCCTTTTGGATTACCCTGGATCTGTTCAGCTCCTCTCCTCTGAGTCATACTTCTATCCATTTGTGGGTATCATTTTTTCCCTTCACTTTCTTGCCTGTTTCTGGACAGTTCTTCATCCCTGTCCTATACTTCCACTATATGCTGACTCCTGTACAGGTTCTCTTGACCAGGAAGCCTAATAGACTGTTCTGACCATTCTCTCCCTCTTATTCCCCTGGAGTGTCTCCTATGAGACAAGGCCTGTGGGATTTACTATCCTTTTGACTTCTGTTTGACTTCCACTGCAGTGACCTAATCATAATGGTAATGCAGTTTTAGAACTGAATAAACTGGTATTTTATCACACTGCTGTAACCATTCTTTATCCTTTCTCATTCTGCTACAGATTTCTCTTTCACTTGTTCACTCTGTCCAGTACCTAAATAACGGGACTTCTTCAAACAATGACTATGCTTGAGTATATAACTGGAATAACATATAACAAAACTCTTCTTGAGTTTGAATCATCACTCAATGTGATCATTTTCTAACATACTTCATTTAATTCTTTTTTGTCATTGGGGTCGGCCACTCTGGAAAAAGGGCAATTTGTAAACTTTTCAGCTTTTAAATATTCAAGCCTTCTGTGATCAAAGTTCCTGCACCCTTCTTTACTTAGTGCCTAGTTCTGAGCACTGCATTGACTCTCACTCAGCTGTTTATTCATTTGTTTGCATCGAGCTTTCTATGCTTATTATGGGTTATGTGCAGTTTCCACTCTTAAAATAACCCTTCACATAATCAAAACATTGGAGAAATAAACAGTCAGTTAAGCTGTTTGGTGAATGGAAATAGGATGCTTAGTGCATGACATAGAAAAAAAGAACAATTTAGGGCAAATATAAGGGAGTTTGTCGTGGGAGAATGATGAGGGAGTGTCATATATCAATCTGTTGATTTCATTGGTTAAGCAATAAAGAAACTGCGTGGCCCTCATAGGTTAAAACATAGGTGGGAGGAATAAACAGAACAGAATGCTTGGAGAAAGAAGCTGAGTAAGTGAGTCGCCATGATTCTCCCACTCCAGACAGATGCAGGTTAAGATCATTCCTGGTAAGCCAGCTCGTGGAGCTACATAGATTATTAGAAATGGGTTAGATCGATATGTAAGAGATAGCCAATAAGAAACTGGAACTAATGGGTCAAGCAGTGTCTAAAAGAATACAGTTTCCATGTAATTATTTTGGGGCATAAGCTAGAGCTAGGCATGTGGGCAACCGGTTACTTGGGACGCAGCCCTGCCGCTTTTATTACAACAGGAGAACAAAGAAAATGAGAATAGAAAGAAGAGGAAGCCTAGTACATGCATAAAAAGCAAGACTGAAATGTATATGTCAAGAAAATACCTGGGAAGGGTTCCAAGACAAAAAAAATAGCTGCAAGTTAGAACAAGGGGCTGTAGGTAGATTATAGAGCTGGATGATGAAGTTTTATATTGGGAGAGGCACGACTAACCAGAAAAGAAGTGTGTGCCATTGTTCACAGAGTTCTAAGAACATGAGTATAGCTTCCTGAGCTCTAACTACTTATAAGAACGTTTAATTCACTTGACATGGATGGCACTGAGATTGATATAACTGACTATCATCTCAAATAAAAAAATAGCAAGTTTATTGAGTAACTCCCCTCTCAAACATGTATCAACCATAAACTTCAGCATGTGATCACAGTTGGAAATAAGGTCACTGAAAATGAAATTTGCTAAGATAATGATGGACTCCAAATCCACTGACTGGTGCCCTTTAAAAGAGAGCAATGTTTGAAGGCAGAGAAATAAACGGAATGATAGCCATGCAAGACAAAGGCAGAAAATTGAGTAACAGGCAAAGGAAGGCCAAGTTAGTCCCAGGCTTCCTCGGATGCTGAAAAACTGTAGAGTAACCCTGTCACAGACCTTCTACAGAGTACATGCACTTACTTGTGTCTTGATTTTATACTTTGAGCCTCCAGATTTATAAACAGACTCAAAGTTTGTCTGAGGCCTCATTATTTACCAGCATAAGATCCATAAATTCACCGAATTTAGCTAATACTTTCAGGAATTCCTATACCCATATTGAATTAAATAATTTACTTTCCACAGAAAGCTCTTAAATTACATGCACTGGAGGACTGATACATTCATTTATGGATTCACCTTTGTTTTCTTAACACACAAAGATACTAAATATGCTTCGCTTAAGTTTAAATAAATGAGTGTCTCCACACTTTACAAATAGGAAACTTTTAAGTGCTTTGGATTAATGTTTCCTTTGCACACAAATTAATTCCAGGTTTGGAATATATTCATTATATTTTACTCAAGGTCTGTCCCTGAACATTGCCTAACTGATCAAGAAATGTTACTTTTGTGGGTGAAAGATGCAACTTTGTGAATGTGAATTAAAAATATTTGCACACAGTTCTGCAAAGAAGGAAGTTCCTTAGGATGATATGTTTTGGGATCTTGCCACAATATTGATCTGCTTTTTGGTGAAAAAGAGATCCCTTTACTTCTGTTACAGATTATAAGGAAGGAATTCTAGAGGTCACTGAGCTCTGCTCTGTGCATTAATATTTACATGAGACATGTGCACAAGGCTCTTTCAATATTTCTCAACACTTTTGAGATCACTTTAGACAAAGATGAGAGACCATTTATCAGCTGGCAAGTAAGAAGGTCGGGGCACTGCAAGCTATATTATCAGCCATGATTTGTGGAAGCTCAGGTCTGTTCATTAGTAATGCTAAAACATTATCTCATAGATGTCAGCCTTTCCCAACTTGTGTTCAATGTCAAGGATCAGATAGATAAATGCATTCGATCAACCAGAGAATCAGTGCAAACTGGCTGGAAGTCCTGGGATCCAGAGAAGAGATGAGCAAGATGACGCACTTCTTGTCTTTATAACAGGGGCTCTATTTGTTCTTGCTGAGCGGCCGGTGGCTAACTGACTCTGCTGTAACACTTTGCCTTCTTTTGAAGATATTGCCTTTGTCCTTTTTCCTGGTAAGCACAAATTCAAATTCCATAACAAAGGCTTTTACTTCAACAGGAACCATTACTATTACTTTGAGAATGGTAACGAACATAGAGAATAACAAAATAGTTGGTTTATTCATTTTAAATTATAGGCCGGGCAGTGGTGGTGCACGCCTTTAATCCCAGCAGTTGGGAGGCAGAGGCAGGTGGATCTCTGTGAGTTCGAGACCAGCCTGGTCTACAAGAGCGAGTTCCAGGACAGGCTCCGAAACCACAGAGAAACCCTGTCTCGAAAAAAAATTATATATATAGTGTTTTAATAAAAATTGGTTATAGCAGCAATGACTTTATTAATAATGGTATAGCTATAAGGAAGACATTAATAAGAGAATTGGACAAAAATCAATTAAACAATTAGCCACTGGGACTCATCTAAAATAAGCAAAGTGTAGATCTTTAAGAATTACCTCATAGATTTTATGGCTATCTATAGGAATTAAATAAAGTATTTCAATAACATAATACTGAAAAGCTAATGTGTGTTGAATATTCCCATAGTTTTAGGTTTTAACTCATGGTTCACAGAAAAGTAGGAGAACCCTTCATATTTTATTCAATCCTCCACCCATTCATTCGTTCACATACTCATCTAACAACATGCTTCAATAGCCTACTCTGTTCAAAGCATTGTGTTAAGACTCATTATTCACACAGGAAACTTTGCAGTATGGTGCAAAAGAAATCAGTCAACTGAAATACAATGTGATTTATGTATGCATAATGCACAATTGTTGGTGATACAAGGGCAAAAGAAAGAACAAGATGATGTACTATGGAGGAGTGAAGGACTTGGTAAAAGGAACAAAGAAGGCAACTAGAATCACTGAGGAGGTGACCTGTATATTATTGGCTTATGGCTTCTAAAATGATTAGAAATGTTCTAGCAGAACGTCACAGACAAATGCATCCCAGTAAAAAGTTAAATGTGTACAGTAAAAAGAGGAAAAGCAAACATGGAACTAAGAGAATGAACAGTTTACCACTGTAGTAAAGAGAGAGTTGGACTACATTGGTACAAGAGAGAGAGAGAGAGAGAGAGAGAGAGAGAGAGAGAGAGAGAGAGAGAGAGGAGGCATGTGTTCAATAGGATAAAAACTGAATGTTAGAAAATAACTTGGGGATTTAGGAAGCTATCAGTCACATGAAAAGTAGTCTTCGGGGATTAAGCTGATTCAGGATGACCAATTCTAGTTTACAAAGACCTTGGGCATATGTGTTGTCTTGTAAATCTATCCCACTGTCAGTTGGATATTTTTCTACCAGTTTAGTTCAAATAGATGAGGAAAGAGAACCTAAAAATTTTAAAGGGGAGGACTGTGATATATGGGAGATTTCTAAGCATAGACATTTGACTCATTATCAATAAAAACAGTAGAAAAACAAGATCTTTAAGACACGGAGTTTTATAATGGAAGGCCTGAAACCACAAGAGGAGTTAAAGAGACAGAAATCATAAATAAAATACTTGGTAGAAGGAGGAACTGTGAAACATAAAACATACATTTTTTACCTCAGGTCTGTGCATCAGAAAATAACACAGAGAACACTTTTAATGTCACAAAGAATATAAAATTCCAAAGATGCAAGAATTCTCTAACCATTGACCTTTAAAGTTATTTTAAAAATTTTATTCTACAGTAAGAAAAAAATCTTATTTTGTGACCTAAAGACACACATACTCCAGAAATTTCACAAAATTTACATTTCACTCATATGTTTCTTTTGGTCTTAAGTTATAAAATTGTATCTATGTTGTTACTCTAGTAATAAAAAATAGATTAATACTTCTAACATTTAATTCACTTCTACTCTTTTTAAACTTCTGTCTTCTACCTCTCACTCTCTCTTTCTTCATATATATTTTTAAAAGAATATATATATATATTCTATATTACTATAATATTCTTTTAAAAATATTTTCTATTGTCAGATGTTAGTGGCACACATCTTTAAACCCAGCACCCAAGAGGCAGAGGCAAGTTTGTCTCTGTGAATTTGAGGCCAGCCTGGTCAACAAGAGCTAGGTGCAGGATAACTAGGACTGGTACACAGAAAAAACCTATCTCTAAAAACAACGTGTGTGTGTGTGATGTCTGTATCATTTACACATATGTGTGCATATATTACACACAGGTTTGCATACATAAATAATATATGTTATAAAACAACATAGTACTTATTAAATAAAAGTCAAAATAATTAAAATAAAATCAGTTTTATTCACATCTCTAAATGGAGCATCTTAATCAGTTCCCTCCCTTCAGAGCCCAGGTTACCCCGCAGAAGATGCATAAAGAGTGTAAGAGCCAGAGATGACAGAGGACACCAGGAGAATGAGGTCCTGCAAATCAAGTGAACTAAGCTCCTATGAACAAAGATAAACTGAAGCAACAAGCACAAGGCCTACACGGGCCTGCAACAGGCCCTCTGCATATATATAATAACTTTCAGTTTAGTATTTTTTAAAAACAATCTTATTTTACATACCAATTCCCTTCCTCCATTCCCCTCCTGTCCTCCCACTCCCCCCAACTTATCCCACCCCCACCCCCTACACTCCTCAAAAGAGGTGAGGCCTCCCACGAGGAGTCAACAAAATCTGTCACATTGATTGAGGACATATTGTATGAGAAAGGAATCTACTTTCAATAAAAGGAAAAAATAATTAAAAAGAAAACTAGGTATATTTCTATGTAACTATTGCAATATTAAAACTACATTATAGTAATAGGTCTAATAATTACTATAATATGAAAACAGAAAATAATGATAATAATAATATAAGACACTTGTAACTACAATAAAATATTTTAAGATTTATTGATTATGAGGTAACAGGTCTTACTACAATACTGGGATTGACTGCCTATATTCATAATTAAACAAAATACTGTATTTTGTCATGATCAATGAAAGGAAGGATGACTTTTTTTTTTTTTTGCACTTCATCCTGAATATATCCTTGGAGATACTTTTTTTTTGCTTTGATGTACCCATCTAGGGCTAAGATCCTTAGGATAAAAGGGTCTTCGTACTCTTTCCTGGTTCATTCTTTCCAAATGGTTTCTATCGCTCATATTCTCAATTGGCTTGTGTTGTTTTGCCAGATGTTTGCCTCTCATCAGCGCACGGTTCATGTTTCCATTTCATGACTCTTGTAAACATGGCATCCTCCTCTTTCTAAAAAGTTCCTTTTAGGTATTCATTATGTGTAGGCCTCTGATGAAATACCTGTCATAGTGGAGCCATTCTGACATATGTGGGGTATTCCCGAGTCCTTCACACTTCTTTCTATCCCCCTATCATACTCATTTATCTAACATTGTCTCATAAACCTGGCTGTTTACTTGCTTGGTAACTGCAGCAAAGAGACAAATTATATGAAGCAGAGATTCCTGTGGTTTCAAAAAATTACAATGACCAGAATTTAGCAAGTATCCAGTTAATTCTTGTTGAGAAATAATTCTGCAGGCTAAAGTGAGTGCAATATATGTGGGATGTAAGAAATTTCTGGGGACTGAGTCAGGAGAAATTCCTTCGAGAAGGTGATGCTTCCACGTTGACATCTTAGTGTTACTGGAAAAATTTTAAAAATTGAATAAACTCAACCTTTCTGTTGGAAAGATGTTTAGGTCTGCTGAGATTTGCGTGTTTATCCCTCTAAATAATGGCTTGGGATTTTGGTGCCTAAAAATGATATGTTAATAATTTTGCAATCTTGACATTCAAGAAGTAATTTTTCATTGAGATTCTGTTCTCATGAATGGAATAATACTCCTGCAAATGAATGGCATTGGTATAAAAGCAACTCTGTCTGGTGCCCTTGCTCTGTATCAGTCTGCAATGATTTTGCCACTTAGGGTACTATAAGAAGATCCTCACCAGATGCCAAACAGACATATCATCTTGATATTAGATTTTTTTGTTAACATTGTAAGTTATTCTGCATGTTGTGTTAAGTCAAATATTTTCTAAGAATCCTCTGAGTCTTGGCATATGTAAATAACAGAGACAAAATTGTCATCAGCACCTAAATATTTGTAAAGATGAATTTCATCAAAAAAACTGAAAAGGTAGGACTTGAATAACAATCATATTGATATAACTACATTGTATTCTGTGATGTAATTTTGATTTATGTTTTCATTAAACATGTTACAACCATTCAAGTCAATTAAAATGGAAATGTAACATTTGAGTTATAACCATTTTGCTCTTTCTCCCTTAGTCAAATGGATTTTGAACTTTGATATAAATCAGACATAAGAATGGATTTATATTTATGTCAATGGTGTTTCAAAATGAAATGTCAACAAGACTTATCTTAAAATACCATGCCCAATAAATTATGTCTCATATTAAAAATCAGAAGTGAACACATATTTGATTAGCCTACAATGTGTAAACAAACATTGGTAAGTGGTCATTTCTGTTTGCCATTTAAAATATATGACCGATAGGTACAAATTATTTTCTAAATAATAACCTATGCCTCATAGGAGCATAACATGAGGCCTACAATGGAAAAAATGGTTACAATTAAAAGAATAAGCCACTTAGCTATTAATAAAAGTGAACCTTTTGAAGAATCAAAAATAGATAATAACTTTATTTCTTCATATATGTATTGTTTGAGAACAAACTATGGTTTGTTCTATTCTATTCTAAGGTAGATAGATAATGAACAAGCATCTAATGGATTCAGATACTTATAATACTATAAGGAAAATGAAGCAGGTAAAAGAATAATTAAATTTGGCTCAAACAGATCTTAAACACAACTTAATTTAAAACTTTATCCTAGCAAATACCTATATCTCAAGCTTGAGGAAAGATATTTGTATTATTAAGACATGTTTCCTCAGAGACTACCTTCAGTGTAGAGATTTTTTTCTCTTCAAGGACACAATAAGATGGTTGGCTCATCTCATGCTTATTTACAATACAGAAAATTCAGAATAAGAGCCTATGTAGACCAAAATAAGTTCTTGAATGATAAAGAAGTCTTGAAGAGGAAACAGGTAAGTTCTTTGATACTTGGTTAAGTAAATCAGATGTTCATGTCTCTATTACCAGGTAAGGAAGATACAAGTTAAAAACACAAGTGCAGAAACCCCAGTCTTTGTGGAAGAAAAAGTAAGATGGCTGGGGAAATATCAGTCAAGAAATAACATTAATAAATTATACAGGTACTTAGAATCAGTTCATTGGCCCCTAAATGATAATGGGAGTGATGTGGGATTCCTCTCTTTGTGCTATGAATACTATTGGTATTTAAGAAACTGTCTTGAACCTGCACAGGTAATAGAGGTAGGTGGGGAAAACTAAATTGAATGCTGGAAGAAAGGAGGCAGAGTCAAGGAGAAGCCATGGTACAGCAGCTGGAGACAGATGTGCTAAAATTTGCCGGTAAGCCACAGTCATGTGAAAATTCACAGATTAATAGAAATGGGTTAAATTAATATGTAGGAGTTAGCTAATAAGAAGCTAGAGCTATATTTTTAATTAATATAGTTTATGTGTGATTATTTCGAGTCTAAGCAGCCAGGAACAAATGAGCAGCCTCATTACAACATGTGAGATAACCTGATACGTGCTGTGTGTCATCCTCAGGGATAGGCTTGTCTTTGTTTTATGTTGTCTTATTTTCTTTTGCTTAAATCACTAAATACAGCTGGAGTTACCAGGTGGAAACACCAAGTCTTAGCTTTCAGCTTTCTTGTTTGGATTCAATTATAAAACAGACTGTGTGTCAGTTAACCAAGAGAACTGCATTATGTTAGCCATGGGATTAAGACTATGTTCCTTATTTTTTTCAACTTTTGGGATTGAGAAAAATGTCAGAAAAAGGAAAGATACAAAGAATATAAACGGTAGCTTATATGTGAATAACTAAAAGTTTATAATCAAACAAATTTACACACAATAATCACTGCAATATATAAACACCACCCTTAGTGGAGAACACAAGTTAACATGATGCCAATTTTGAGACTTTACCTCAGTCATTTCATATACAGTAGAGGGAATCAATAATTGAAATTCTCAATTATTTGTGACACTAAAACTATACCAAGGAGTGCCCTTAACTTTGTGGTGTGTCTTTGAAGAACATTCCTTATATTATCATTTGAGCCAGTGGAACTGGTACACTAGACTCCTCCTCCACTGTGAGCAAGTATTATTCAATCCATTACTGTTTAAATAGATCAAAACAAAACAAAAAACAAAAATTATGTCTATGAAAGACACTGGATTTTGCTACCCTTAAGCCAGGACTCACATATGTTATTGGAGCTTATGGAGCGCTGGAAGATAAGATTGAGTACCACTGACTTTCTTAGGTCTCTAGCTTTCAGAGAAGAAATGATTGAATTCATATTCTTTATAATTACATTAAGTAATTCATAATAAAATTCTATTTCTTTCTCTATATATGCATACACATGCATGTACAGTCACAGGCTCTTGACTCTGTTTCTCTAGGGAACTCTGACAAACACAACAGTAAAAATTCCTCGAAGTGCTATAATAAGTGAATCTGTCCATATATAAAATTGTCTAGCACTTTTGGTGCACAATTCTTATAATTTTTGTTATCAACAGTAGCATGAGCACCATTACTTTTGAGAAAGTGACCCTTTTCTACAAGATAATTTATAGAAAGGCATGTCTTATTTGAACAAAAATAACTTTATAGTAGTGCGTCCTTATATGATTTAAAGAATTTCACTAATTTTTAGTGATAAAGCTGCAATGATAATTTACAATGAAAGCCTCCTTCAATTGTTAGAGTGTACTTTATAGTGTAGATCAAAGACTTGGTATTCAGGATAGACATGTGAAGAAAAAAGAAATGTGAAACAAAATTGGTATTTTGCTGGAAGTGAATTATTCACATAAATATTAAACATTATTTATGGAGCTCTAAAGCAGACTTACTAATTGGGCAGATAGCAAGTACACCAGACAATCATGGAACCCAGGAATACCTGGGCCATTGTGAGCCACAGAGGTGACATAGTCTATACTAGTCCATTGCATATACTAACTAATAAGATTCGTAACTGGAACAACTCCATCACCTGCAGCTCCTGCCTCAAATACCTTTCTTTGCACACAAGGCAAAATAAACTGCTTACTTATTTTGGTCATTAGATAACTGGGTTCATAAGACTTTTCTATCTTCTTACTATGAAATCATGGTATTATTGTATTAACAAAGCCACAATAAAAACTAAACCATTTGTATTAAACAGCTTCCAACATAGTAGAGGCCTTGTTGGAGTCTGTGATGAAGATACACAGGGGTAGAGTAGACTTATAATCATCAGCTTGGAAGAGACATGGAGGAGCTTCATTAAGTTGTAGCCAACAGTTTGGAATGCTATTAGGACATCTAAGTACTGTAATCATTTTCCAAGGGTAAGAAAAACCTTGCATTGCCACATTTGGTTATTTCAATATTTTAATGGACCTCATTTTCCATACTGACTTATTTTCTTATCTATAAAAGATGATCAAATACTGGAAGCAATTTCTTTTTTATACTGCCTAGAGACTAAAACAAGGTTTTAATGGTTGATGGTATCCTTACAATGTTTCCTTACAAATCACCCAATCACCTGAATAGTTTAATGTTGTACTTTAGAAAGAAAATGTTTATTTATCATAATGTTATATCACAGTGACAGATAGTCAACATTTACAGAGTAGAACTAAATAATTTTTAAAGAATTGATTTGCAATTGGCTATGGATCTATCCTTTTTATAAGACTGAATATAAACACACTAAACTCACAGAGAAGAAAATGTCTTTCCAGTTGAATTTTCCATCAGGCTGAGATGTCGAATGTTAATTCTGTAGCAATGTTGATGAATTCTGATGCTAAAAATACTCCTTTTAATGCACCATGCAATACTTAAGTTTGAAGTTATTTGTATCTATTAGAATATGTTTCAACTCTTAGAATAAATGCTTTATTAAAATGCACATTTGAATGAGACACATCTCTCAGACCTGATAGTTAAAGTTGCTAAGTCCTCAATAACAGTAATTAAAGCTTACATCTCATCACTAATAAAATGACAAAATGAATATTGTTTATACTTGATTAAAAATTCAAATTTATTTTAATAGCGAAAGATTATAAATACCACTGAACCAAAAATCAACATAGATTGATAGTTTTCTTAAACATATTAAATGAAGGTTATGTCAAATTTGGGGTAAACAGAGGCAGAAAGAGAGTTAGGGTCCTTTCTATCCCACATGTGTAGCAAATTAGAGCACTCTGATAGCATGATGAAGCCTCATTCTCACAGCTAAGCTACACAGAACGTACAACTCTTCTATGAATGCAATCATTTGCTTAGTCTCCTTTATATGAAAAGTGGTCACTAAGAACCACACTATTAGGTTGAAGAGATTAGAGTGAGTGCACAAATGTCTTTCTCTTGGCTTTCTCCACACATTGGAATACAGATTAATTTTTTCTTAAATGTCTTTGAAATCAAAACTTAATTACATAGTTCTCATCATTCCTTTTCCTACTTTCAAGCTCTCACCCACTTTCTTTTAAATTTATGTTTTTTTCATTAATTATTACATATGTATAGTTAAATTTACCAAAGTGGACCAGCAGTGTTCCCCCTCAAAGAACCATAAACTATCAAACAAAAGGCCCAGCATGAGTTCTTTTGAGTTGTTGGCCGTGGTTGTCCAATAAATTCTGAAAGCATTACAGGCTATTGCTATTGCCCATGATTACTTCCCAGAGGTGAAAGGTAAGTTTTTATTGCCAAGTACACTCTTGACACAGAACCCAGAAGATCTAAGCTGGACTGACCTCAAAGTCTACTCCCTGTGGACTAGCTTTTATGGTTCTAGAAGGTGCCATGCAGATTATATTTTAAGGGTTTTCTCAGCTACCACACCCGTGCTGCCTCACTTACTTCATCATAGTGCTCTGTTATACATACTTGGTCTTGGATGACTTTCATTCACTCATTTCTACATATAGGAAGTGTAGATAACCCCCTTTGTGGCAGTTTGAATTTTGATGGTCCCCATTGGGTCATATATTGCATGTTTAGTTCCCAGTGGTAAACTGTTCTGAAGGATTGGAGGTGTGGTCTTGTTGGAGTAGGCATATATTTGTTGGAGGAGGTATGTCACTGGCGGTGGACTTTGGGGTTTTCAAAGCCTAAGATAGGCACAGACCCTCTCTGTGTGTCTCTGTCTCTGTCTTGCTCTCTGTCTGTCTGTATCCCTTTCTCTCTCTCACTCCTCAAGCTGCCTGTGGATCAGGATAAAACATTCTCAGCTGCTTTTTCAGCACCATGTCTGCCTGTCACTATGCTCTAGGTGATGACGGTAATAGACTAGTCCTGTAAACTGCAAGCAGGCTCCCAATTAATTGTGATTTTTGTTGTGTTATGTTAGCCATGCTGTCTTCTCTCAGCCATAGAACAGTGACTAATTTACCCCCTTAATTTAGGAATAAATGCTATTGTTTCCATTCATCTTTGGTTTTGTTTATTATTTTAATCATCTTTATATTTTCTCTGTTTAGTTTTATGTGTCATTTTATAATTACTTCTTTAATACTAATTGACTAATAAAAGGGGAAACCTTGTAAGCCATGTGTTGATGCTTTCATGCTGATTTTTACCTGTGTACATGAATCAGAACAGGAAATTGGCTTCATACTACCCTTCAGTATATCCAGGAGAAGGAGATGTACGTTGACCATTTTTATACTAGAAGTACTTGTTCTGTTGTTCTTCTGTTCTGAACTCCTCCACTCTAACATAGTTTTCTCTCTCTGGTTATGAAGGAACAGTTTTCCATAAACTCAATATTTCTCAAGAGCAAATATCACTATCAATATAAACTAAAAAGTTCCTTCTTCTGTTATGGAATTCTCCTCTGTATGCTGTGAATACCATTGGTGAATAAAGAAACCGCCTTGGCCTGTTGATAGGACAGAACTTAGATAGGCAGAGAAAACTGAACGGTGGGAGAAAGGAGGCAGAGTCTGGGAGAAGCCATGTAGACCAGAACTTAAGCCAGTAAGCCACAGCTATGTGGCGATACACAGATTAATAGAAATGGATTAAATTAATATGTAAGTGTTAGCCAATAAGAAGCTAGAGCTAATGGGCCAAGCAGTGATTTAATTAATACAGTTTCTGTGTGATTATTTTGGGGCTGATCTGCTAAGAACCAACAAGAGACCTCTTCCAACAGTCCTCAAGGAAATTTTAGATCAAACCTAACCATTGTGAACATCTTGTTTGCTACTACAGCAAGATCTGTGGCTTCATTTGACCCTAATCAGAGATATCCTAGCTTTGTCTAGACTTCTTTTGTATACAATGGGAGTTTGTTTTGTTTGCTTATTATTTATTTATTTTAGTTTAAAACAGCCACATAGTTTGTTTATCCATTATACAGCGAGAGAAAATAATTGAAAATTTGTGGCCCATTTTTTCTTTAGTTATAATTGTTACATATGAGTTTAAGGAGTTGGAGAAATATATGAACATGAGAGGAATTAGAGGGAGGTGTGGGGGTGAGAATGTTGTAAATACAACACTGAAAATCAAATTCTAAAAGAAAAAGTAAGTAGAAATAAAGGAAAGATGGAAGGAAGAGAGCGAGAGAGAGAGAGACACAGACAAACAGACAGACAGACAGATATTAAGAAAATAAGTAGGAACAGAAGACAGAGAAAATGTCTTGGTGGGAAAGACTGCTTGGTGCATAAGCATGAGGATGTAAAAAATGTAGGCTTGCTAGCCTATCAAATGTTGAGCTCCAGGTATAGGAAGAGACAATGTCTCAAGGTAATAAGGTTGACGGTGAAACAACAGAGAACCTACCATCCTCATTTGACCTTAGTGTGAGTCCACACACACACACACACACACACACACACACACACACACACACTTCTGTGTAAATATACTACATACATACATACAACACAAATCATCAATATACATAAAAGAAAGGTAAACAAATAAAATGGGACTTTTTAGCAAAACATAGCTTTACAAAAGAAAGAAAAAATGCATACAAATTATTAAGGCAGATATTATAGATAGATAGATAGATAGATAGATAGATAGATAGATAGATAGATAGATAGATAGATAGATAAAGGAGAGAGAGGAAACAAAAGGAAATGTCAAAGATGTACAGGTCCAGAAAGCACAATACATTTTAGATGTTTCCTAGATCATGATATTTCAGTGATACAATTTACCTCAACTTAAATTTGTCTACTGGACCCAGATCTTGAAATTGTGGGCAATGCACTACAATATCATGTATTACAACTCTGGCATAGAATCATAGCCGTGCATCCTTTCTCTCAAAACTGCTGTATTGCAAACATGTATTGAAGTCAAAGAAAAGTCAAAAAGGCATACAAGTTACTCCAAATGCATTGTCATTAACAAGAGAAGAAATAGCAAATGTCTAAAGCATCACTTTGAGATTTCAGTGGTTGGGATGGCATCAGCACACAGCAATACTTTCTCTACTGATCCTGTGAATCATCCCATGTAACTCAGCAAAGAGAAAGAAAAAAAGGATAGTTAGCAGATATTTTGCAAATACCCTGAGGTGTTTGATTAACAAAGAGGAATGGTCCCCACAACTGAAAGCAATCTCATAATCAGATGAAAATATTATATAAATAAAATATGATTTATTCTGTGGGACACTATACTTAGTTAATTCTTCTGTTCATGAGGCAGGTGAAGAAGCCTGATCTTCCAAAACTAGGGATGGACCAAGGTCACAGTGACAAGAGTCTGCCATTGAGTGATGTAGACAGTGTGAATGAATAGTGGCTGAAGTCTGGAACATCCCTATTAAAAGCTCCAAATCTCAGCCAATTTTGGGAAGTGGTGTTTAACTGTAAAGTATTTGCCATTTGAAAAATTTTGGCACTCAGCTCTGTGTTGAAGCACCATTTTTTAAGAAATAATAGCAGAAATAATAGCAAACATGAAATCATTAGCAGAGCTTTCTTAGTTTATAACACAGAATTGAGACTACTGGTTTCCGGTAACTGTCCCCGTCCTCGCCATTGCTCATGTAAATCAGGAAAGATGAGAAAGGATGAGGATTTTGCGATGTGTTTGTCCTTGTGCCATGAAGCTGACAAATCACAAATCCACTGCCAAAGAATGGGTAAACTAAATAAAATTTTACAGAAAAGTAAGAAATAAGATAATTTAAAAAGAAGTGCATCTTCTTGAGGGAAAGGGAAATGTAAAATTGGAACTAATATTTTTTAATAATGACTAACAGAATTTGGCTTGTAAGTGAAACATAGCCATTCAATATCACCATTTAAAATGTAATTAGGAAAATATAATAATGTCCTATGTCTTCAATCTTCCATCTAAGTTTCTCCACATTATTTATTAATTATTTCTTAATTAATTCTGGGAGACAAGGATTATATTACTAATATTCTGGGTGTGCTTATTTGAGGACCCTTCCTGAAATCAGCAAGTTTGAATTTAAAATAAGAAAAAATGAAAAAGAGGGATTTGTTGTTTCTATGGTTCAAAGAATTTTAGAATTGGAAGAGTCAATTTAGAACACCTGATCCAACTATTCTATTTTGTGTAAAATAAAAGCATAAATGATAAGAAATTTGCTTTAAGGTCAGATAGCTAATGGTGAGCAGCCCATACATTTCTGCAGTTGGCCATTCACCATTAATGATTATATTATATTATATTATATTATATTATATTATATTATAATGAATTACATTATTATAGAGCAAAGTAGTGGAATTTTAATATTAAAAATGTGATGTAGTTTTGTTTGGCTCAAAATATTAAAATAGAAGAGCATACATCTTTATCAGTAAAATATATTCTTTAGATATTAATTAGTCTTTAGAAATATATCCCAAATTGCCTGGAGAGGGACTATGGAGGATAAAAACATAAGAAGATGATATGCACAATACTGAAGGTGGAAGGGCATCTGCAGGAGCCAGACAGTTCATGTGAAGGGGTTGGCTCAGTCCAGTGTCCATGTGCATGCTCGCAATCCTTCATGTGAACAGCGGTGTAGCAGAGCCAAGTGTGACTGTGAATATCTGGTTGTTCACTATGGGGTTCAAAGACTGTCTCAAAGTTTGATATTTTAATACTTGACAGTGTTCAAATGATTAGTTTTATTTTAATCAGGCAAATTGTCATAGTGGTAGTAAAAATGAATATATGTCTCTTTCTATAGTTCATAAAGTGTTTGATATCTATCTGGCCTACTAGGATTAATTTACTCTTACAATAGATGTTATGTGAACTCACATAAAATGGGGTAAATTTATTACCTGTTTTGAGAAAACATGAGTAGTTCAGGACAGTGCAAAGGCATAATCTCTATTACCTCCCTTATCTTAAAATCACTTTATCACGTATGTGCATTGTTTGTTGAAATTCCCCTGGAAGACTAGGAGTCAAACAGTTTAAACCATTTTCAAAGTCAAACAACCATTAAATGTTTAAATATGACAGTAAATTGAAATCCACTAATGTTATAGCCAGAGCTTTTGAAGTTAGATTCTTTGTGATGTCAACACAGCTGGCCACCTAGGGGAAATATTTAGTAAGTAGTGGGTACTTTCTCTGAAGTACAGTGACTAAAGTACTAGGCAATTTTCCTTTCAACATGCACTTGAAATATAAAAAACATATGATACAGTACAAAATTCTAGATTTAGGAGGTCAAATAGACAAGATCAAATCAAGAAAAAGAAAGCAAGAAAAAGGCTGAATTTTTTTTTTTTTTTTGCTCCCGATGTCTAAATAATGTATCAAACCTTCTACACATATAGCTTAACAAAGAGATGGAATGATGGAGTGGGTGAATGACAGAAGCATATATGGATGCAAACATATTTGACTGATAGGTAGATGACAGATAAACAGAAACTTCACAGAAGCCAAAAGCAGAAGCATATATGGATGCAAACATATTTGACTGATAGGTAGATGACAGATAAACAGAAACTTCACAGAAGCCAAAAGCAGATTAGGGGAACAGAATCTTGAGGAGAGAAAAAGAAGTCATCCTTTAAAAAGAGAGACACTGAAGATGACACCACCCTTCTCGTTATGCCTTCCTTTATGTTGTGCCAACAAGTGGTCACGGGTTGAGAGTCAGTACAAAGAAGCCACACTGGCTCTCAAGCCCTCCTCACTTCGCTGACTATGGCAAGTGTCATGCAATCAACACATCAGGCTCTCAGCAAGGGTGAAGAATAGAAATGTCGTATCTTCCTTTACTCCCCTGTTTTCTGACTTTCAAAGCATAGACCCTGGGCAACCGCTAGGGATAGCTAACGAAGGGAGGGGCAGAGCAGAGCTAGGCATGGAGAACTGGACTGAATGCTGGGAGAAAGAAGGACAGTGTCAGAGAGAAGCCGTGGAGCCACCGCCAGGATACAGCCATTGGTAACTTTTCCAGGTAAGCCACAGCCATTTGGTGATACAGAGATTAATGGAGATGGGATAAATTGATATATAAGAGTTAGCCAATAATAAGCTAGAGCTGATAGGCCAAGCAGTGATTTAATTAATACAGTTTCTGTGTGATTATTTTGGGGCTGGGTGGCTGGGAATCAACAAGAGACCTCCTTCAACACACCCCCAATGTTTACCAGTCATCACAAATTGATCATCCCATGAAGCAGGAACTGACTCTTTTTCTGAATATATGCATATTTTCCTTGAAAAAATCTAAGGGATACAGATTCTTAAACTAATTCCTTCTTTATCAGAATATAAAATAGGTATAATTTTTATGACTTTTAGAAATTTAATTTTTCTGTACAAGAAATAGATCTTTATGTGTTTGGAACTCATGCTTGGAATGAGTTTTTAATAGAAGTTGGAGTCAGGATTAGATGTTTGTCTTAAAAAGATGATCAGCAGTCATTCATTACAAGAATCACTCATCCAGAAGGTTCTTAATGTTAGAACTTGTTAATGCTCCAAATGTTCTGAGAAAAATTGTCTTTATATATTTAACATGTGTTAAAAATTTATGAAACGTATATATGTTATGAATGTATATATTATATTTACAAGGCTTTATATGCTATGAATAAAAATGTATATATAATACAGTTATACTTTATTACAAAGAAACCTAATTTTGCACACAAAATTTCATATGTACATGACTGCTACAGGTTTTCAAATGTTTGGGGAACTATGTCACTAGAGGATTTGACGCAATAAGTTTAGCTTATTGAAGATGGACTAGAATGCAAATACTGAATTAAATTCAAAGTTATTATAGAAGAAATAGACACTACACTTGAAAGAGATATGCAGCATACATTGTCAAAATATTGCACAGTATGGTTTAGGTAGTTGTAGGGAATTAGGAAATGGAAGTGTTTTTAAATCTTCTTCATAAATCCCCCTTACATATGTGCTAACTTTTATTTGTTTATTTCATCAATTTCAGTTTTTATCTTAATACACCATTTTTGAAACTGCCTAGATATAAAATTCTGATAGCCCACTTGCATTTATGACACCAGAGCCTTAAGGTGATTCTGGGTGCTAGAATAAACATTGTAATAAATAAAGTGCTCACCAATATATAACTGTAAGTTTTGATGCAGGAGGAATTGCTCATCTTACACTAAAATCATTCTGCCTTTCTATCTGCTAAGCAGACAATGCACTTAAGGTCACTTTGGAATATGTTCAATTATTATAATGAAATGATTGTTAGGATAAATACAACTTTCCATTTTATAAAGACATCTATGAAACTTCATCATATTGAGACAATTGTATTATTCCCAAATAAATAAACATAAATAAATGTGGAAAAACCTCCTATTGTGCAACTAATCATTTCATCATGACCCAGCAAGACAAACCTCAATTTGGGCACTTGACAGTTCTTAATTCAAAATATGCCTCTTCTTTTGTTGGATTACTGGAGCTTTTTATAACCATTATATGGCAATCTTGTGACAAAGGGCAGGGAGGTGACAAAGCCAACCGTATGCCCTTTCTGGAAGCGATCCTTGGGTCCTGCACTAGAAATCTAAAAGATGAATGTACAACACGCACTTAACCTCTGGGCGTTTCAACTTTCCTGTCATCTGGAAGATGAGAATGACATTTGCCATCCATCCCACAAAGAGGTTGAAAGGAACTCAGAAAGGCCACAGAAGGCACTTTGAACTTCTCATAAGTAAGCTTCTACAGAAGTACAAAGCTTCCCATCAAAGGACCCATTCACACCTCTCTGAGACATCAGTAGCTTCCTGGATAGGATAATGTGTAGACCTGACACTGAGTGTTTCTTTTCATTAAAATAATTGCCATAGCAATTTCTTTTCTTTTTACCCTGGACGATATTCACATGGAACTTTGACAAATCCTGACACCCCTTCTCAGATCACTGTGAGGGGTCCTCGAGGCTCGTTTTTTCTACATTCAAATTCACTGTTCACTCAAATGGTACAAAATGTGTAACCTTCCACCTGCTCGTGAGGTATGCTCAGAAGGAAATCTGTGAAAAGGAAAGTAGAGTAATGTCTCATTACTGTATTTGTTGCTTCAGGTGCTGGATCTGCATTTGGCACTGGACAGCACTAATTCACTCGCACCAATTAACTTTCATTTGCCTGGAAACATTGCTCTTTCTCTGCTCACATCCTGCATTATTGAAAAGCATCTATATATGGACCTTTGGCAGCAATGTTTCATCAGTCTTATAAAATGATTTTGTTTACTAGATAGCACTAAAGTTACACAATAATTTTCATCTTTCACCAATACTCTAAACAGATTCTCTCTGCTGTCCCTCTACTAAAATCTCCTCCATCCACTATAGGTGGGTTAGGCCAGAATCTCTGACACAAGCCACTTACTAGAGCTGCTTTAGGATTTGATGTAAGCACATGTTCATTGAAGCAGTTTTGCAGGAGTCAAATAAATATCGGTTCACTGACCAAATTGTGGCAGATTATGAGACAGACTGTTACTTAGGTAGAGGGAGGAATGATAGATGTTATTAGTGATTTATAACATTGGTGAATATCAAAAATACTAGGGGAAAATGTAGTCAAACAAGGTTGCATTTTCTTACAGTCCTTTATGTATAATATCTAGAAACTGTAAATGATTAGATAAAGACAATGATTTGTGGTTACCCAGAGAAGGTACAGGAGAGAAATAAGGAACTAATGCGCTATGGCTCTGTGTTTTCATGATGGACACATAGAGCTAGATAAAGTGGTGAGTACTCTACAGTATGATTTTCCTTGAACAATACGGAGCCATGCATGCATATACACATACATGTACAAGTAAACACATACATATAGATATAGTCATACATGTAAGTACATATATAGAGAAAATAGTTCTGAAGTATTTACTAAGGAGGCTGTGTTGACAGTCTGGCTATAGATGATGAAGTATGTCTATCATGTCAATACAACTACAGCTTACAGCACTGGCCCCACACTCAGCTACTCTGAGTAACAGACCAGTTTTTGAGGCCCTACTCAGTGTGAACTGTGATTCCTTTACATAGAGCCACAGGCTTTTTAAAGACACATATCCTCGTATCTGTCATTGAGCTACAGGCCCCTGTTCTCTTAGGAATGATCAGGCAGGATTAGTCACCTAAAATCATTTCTCCAAAGATGTTTGTGTATTAACCATTTTTCATTTTATTCCTTATGGATAAGTAAAATATGAATTAAGTCTTAAAATATGAGACTTCCTTGGAAGCTCTTCCTACTAATTGTTAGTTTTTAGTGCTTTGTGCACATTACCTCTTACAATCTTCCCTAATGACGGAAATCTTTATTCTCAGAAGAAATTTAAGCCTATGAAGAGGAAAAGTTTCTATATTATATATTCATACAAGGGAAAGGCAAATAACAATTCCTGTGCTTTTCTCATTAACTCTTAAAGCCTTTCCTTAGACTCTCATTATTTCAATCTGAGGCCCCACAGCACCACTGTCCCTTCAGCTTTGTCTTCTCACAGAATCCCAGGCATCCTCACACCTGCTGGACAGAGACAGCCATTCCTCATCTGCTGGATTCCTCAACAAAGAGTCACTTTGTCCTTGATCTTTCCTAGAAATGTCCAGGCAGTTTTGACTTTAGGTCTGTGACTGCCTGTAGCATTTCATTCCCACGTCAAGCCCCAGGTAGTATTAACAAGGGTCTCTGCTTCCACCTAGTCACCCGTGTTGCATCCTGACCCTTGCCCATCTTTTCCACAGTGGTAAAAGAGTCAGAAGACCTTACCCTGCTCATCCCAGCTCTCTGCTCAACAACTGTTGTCCCCAAGTGCAAGCTTGATTTCCTTCACCATCTTTGTTCACACTCATCTGAACTACAATCTCGTTTACAAGTAATAGCTGAACCCCAAGAATATTGACTGCACTTGCCTAAACAATTTCCCTTACTTTTTATGACTACTTCCTTAGTTTTTTTCCCTTTCCTCTTGACACTACTCTCTTCAAAGAGATCAGAATTCATCTTCAGGCAAAATCCATTTGTTGATGTTCAGCTTCCACTCAGTGCTTGCTTCATCAGAAAGTTATGCCTCAGGAACTCTTCCTTCTTAGCCTGAGGGATATTCAGCTTTTCTTTTTCTTTCCCTTTTGTTTTGCTTTTTCATTTCCCATGTTTGTTGACTATGCTTTACCAAATTCCTTAACATTTTAGATCCTATAAGAAATTTAGAAATTGGTACATTGTTATACAGGCTCAAAAATTGTGATATCTACTCTTATTTCTCAACAGACATGTGTTGAACATCTATCTACAACATGCCCATTACTAGAAAAGTAAGATATAATGACGCAGGTTACCATTTTTAAACTGCAAATGGTGTAAGGACAGATGCTGACAATCATATTTTTTCATTTATGTATAAATGCAATTTCCATAAACTGAGTGCCTATATTACCTCAGATGCTTATTACCTTACCACTCTTTAGTCACTGAGAATACAACATTGAACACACCCTAGTTAATTGTGTCCTCATGCAGCTCCCTCATTAGTGATGGTAACTACAACACATGTTAAACAATCTTAAAGAAGAAAATTATATTTTTAGGGTAAAGGGTAAGAAGACAAACTCAGTGACATATGGTTCTGCCTTTGTATGGAGCTTAAATGACCAAGAAAGCCACTAACAGCCAGAGAAATTATTACATGAAAAGAACCTTGTAAGTCTTCCCAAGATTTGAATGGAAAAAGGTACAAAAGAAGGTTGTGGGAATTCTTACAAGGTTAAGTATAGTAACTTAGAGAGTTCTTTTACTCTATGCTAATGAAGTAGTTGGGATTTACCACTAATTGCCAAGAATGGGTAGAGTAATACTCAGGTAAGAAAATGTGGTACTTTGATCACTGCTCTTGAAAACTGATCTGAAAACTTTATGTATAGTTGGTCATGCATATGGAGCTGTGGACCAGGTGATGATCTAGGAATCTATGATCCTATTGCAATTGTGTAGATAAGAGGGGATTTTATGTTGAGATTAGATTGGTAGAAGTTTAGATGCTGTGAACTGTTACTATCTGGGTTATAGGTTTTGTTATACATTGTTTAGATGTATATTATTGCTATTCTTTATGTAGATCAACATTTAACAGTTATGGGTATCAGAACACTGTTTTGATCGTATCTCCAACCTCAGGATCTAGAACAGAGTCTGACAAAGAGTAGGTACCAAACTAAAAGACATTTTAAAGCAAATAAATAGCTTGAGTTCAGGTGCTGAGATGAACTCCTATAATTTGCCTTGAGCACTTGGGTTGATTGAGAAAGTGCATTCAACTGAAGTGAAAGAGCGAAAGAGCCTTATGAGTAAGAAGAAGATCTCCAGCCAGGCAGTGGTGGTGCATGGCTTTAATCCCAGCACTAGGGAGAGGCAGGCAGATCTCTGTGAGTTCACGGCCAGCCTGGTATACAAGAGCTAACCTTAGGACAGGCACCAAAGCTATACAGAGAAACACTGTCTCAAGAAACAAAGAGCAAAACAAAACAAAACAAAAAGAAGGACTCATTCCATTCATGCCATCTGTTCAAGAGTAGGGAATTTTATTCATGTGTCTAAACTTAGGAGCAAATGTTTACAGCTCAGTCAAAATCTCTTATGTGATTTGGTCTAAAAGTAAACAAAAACTGAGCTAATTAATTCAAGTATGTATCCTTCACCAGCCTTGTGTTTATATCCTAAAGTGCCATTAGGGTTAGTGCTTGGCCCCACCCAGCACATATTTTCCCAGAATTTCTTGGGTTCTGAGTATACACTGTCTGGCTTATCATCATGGTGTACATTGGGGTTTCAGATACACTAGTTCAAAATACTGTAAGACATGGTGAAGATAAAAAGTTAAAACATTCATTTTGATTTAGGCAGCTTTTCATGCCTTTTATCAAATTGCTTTATGTCCTTGGTATTTTCTTAGTTACTTTAACAAGCTTTTCTACTAAATTGATTAATTTTCCATCTTTTAAAGTTACATTACTACGGTAGCAGTAGACCATTCCAGAAATAATTTTAGCTTTTTAAAATTATTATAGTACTATCCCTCACTTAATTTTATTTTCAGAGTAGATATAAGATAATAGAGTTGGGAGTTCTTGTCCTATATAACCTATACCTAAATATTAGTTAATTAGTTAAATTTGCTCTGTTTCATTTCACTAAGATAAGAAATACCCAGACAGAACTGTGTGTTTTTAAAATTCCAATTAATATTAAAGACATGAAAAATTAATGATGCTGATGATAACAAAAACAACAATTATTTTTGAATGCTTACAATATTTCAGGTTGTAGGTTATTTAAAATAATTAGTAATGATTTTCAACTATATGAGGTAAGTACAACTATTGTTCTGATTTTGGAGATGGTGATTAACCACGTTCAGAACATCTTCAAACACTTCCTTATCCTTAAGACTTCCTATTAACCTGAAATGTGAACCTAGGGCTATTAAGTTTCCAAACCTGTGGCATGAAACACTTTGAATTCCCAAGAAGAGCTGGAGAGTGACATGAATGCCATGAAATACTATGTTCTGAACATGACGTGGTACTGGTACTCATGAACTCCCAGTAGCTGTGTTTGTCTGCACAAGACATGCACAAGATGAAGCCAATCAAACTCCTAGCTTGCATGGTCGTGGAGCTCATGAGGCTCCATCAGTAGCTGATGAAGTATTGGTAGTTGATGATAACTCATGGAGGGGTAGTCATTCGTTCTTTGTGGGTGTGACCACTGGTGCATTATGGTTGTCCTTGTGGATGATGCCACTCCATGCACATACAGTTAGCACTAGTTTGAGCCAGGGGATTTATTCATATATCTGTGCATATTCAAAGGACATGAGGTAGGGTGACAGGTATGTTAGGAGGTCCATGGAGAGCAGGATGGGGGGGTCTTTTTCAATCCTGCTTTTGTAAATGTTCTACAGCATATCACTGAAAGACTGTCATCACAGTCAATAATTCAGATGGTGAGAAGATCAGCTTGGCGAAAATAGTTAAACGCAACAGACCAGCAACTGCTTTAAAGACTCCTATCAAACAGGTGCTAGTTCCTACATTCCTCATGTTCCTAGTTTCCAATTTCATGCTATGTAATTTCACCTTTAGTCTTTTCATTGTCTTCCTTTCTCCCATCCACAAGTTATTTTCTGCTTTTTGTTATGGATTTAATATAAAAAAGTCAAAGTTATTTCCCTAAAGTTCCACTCATCTATTTTGGCAATCCTATTCTGAGAATGATGAGCGCAACCATGAATCCAGCAGCCCCTTCTTTCAGTGCTTTCTATCTAGGTAAGAAAGACAATTACCCCAAGAAATAAAGCCTTTGTCTTTGTCTTTCATAGGTTAACAATGCTTCTCTTTAACTTACCTACATTACTCCTCTGGGTTTGAGCTGCCATTGTTTTTTTAGTCAAAAAACAAAAAACGGCTCCATTCCTCCATTCAAGATAATCCTATCTGAGGACTGAAAATACACTAAAGGTTTTTTTTTTTTTTTTTTTTTTTTTTGGAGAGCATATCTGAATTCTACACAAAGTAATTATATATGGAAAGTGATTCAATTATTAGTTTGCTGTCAGACCTCAATCATTTATCACTTTGAAGCTTACGAATATTAAAACAAAACATAGGGCTCTTTGTACCTGTGACTCAGCAGATATTATGAAAGAAGGCAGAAAATCATAAGAATGAGAGAAACAGGGAGTTTTCTGTGACATTGTATCTTCTACTAATTTCAGAGTAAGACTATACCCATGCATTCTCATGAACATGTTTGCCTATTCCAGACCTAAATAAGTATGATACCAATAAACAGAATAACATAAAATAGGTGTTCTTATAGAATACCAACCCAAGACAAAGAAGTATAAACAGTTAAAATATTCTGAGACATGAAGAAGAAGTAGTTTTCTCCTAGGAAGAGGAGTACATCACTTGGTTATTTAACACTAAGTTATTAGCCCTGAAATCATATACAAGTAACAATATATTGACTGAGCCGTTTGAATTTACACACATACACACGCACATGTAAACAACTTAAGTAAGAATGTTATGAATTTGAAAGACATTGATCAGGTAGTTATACAGATGAGATTTGAGAGACAAAAAGAGGGGAAAATTATGGAAACATTTTAATTTTTAAGCCTAATTAAAGTAAAAAATAATGATAATATTTAAGATCATCATTTATAATTTAACTGAAGAAGGTACAGTAATCAGGAGTTAAGGTTTGAGGGGTTTGAATTTGATACAGTCTTTTGATGTACAGAGTATGTGTGTGTGTGTGTGTGTGTGTGTGTGTGTGTGTGTATGTGTGTGTGTGTGTATTTGTAAGCAACCTTTTCTAACTGCTCTCAGAAGTTTATTTTAAACATTTTTGGGTCAAAATGCACTGCCGAACATTTACTTAAATTCCATTTACTAAAACTAAGATTAATAGTTTACATACACATATGAAAGCCAAGCCTTCAATGTAAACACTTCACAACTGCTAATAATATAGCCATTTCTGAGTTTTGCAATCTTAAAGTACATTGACTTTAACACAGAAATTTTTGTTGTTTGATTTTAACAGTTTAGTATTTCTAAACAAAATATATAATATGTGCTTTGTGAGCTAAGGGAAACCACTGGCTGAGGAACTTGAACTTGAGTTGTTTATAGCTTGCAACTTTTATTGCCCTCATTAGATTAAAGATTATTTGCATGGGTACAGTATTTGATGAATCTAGAAATGGTCTTAAAATCCATCCAGACATTATACTTTAAGCATTCACATTCATAGTGGCGTCTGAATTGAATCTGTTCTTGTACTATATCAAAGTTTGTTTTCCTTAACAGTGGATGAGAAAGGTAGAAGATTGTTCTTTTTCTCATGCAGAACCAAGCAGACATTCAGTCCAGGTACCATTGTAACACACTCTATGCCATGCTCTGAACTCTTTAATCAAGTGTTTTAAAATGAACAGTGATTTTAGGAAACATATGATCTTTGCATGAACTCTCAGTTTCTCTTTCCTTACAAACATCACCATCAACTCATTTCAGTTGGCAGAGAACTACTCCACCCATTTCTGTTGTGGGATAATGCTATTATACATTGTAAAGATTTCTCCCTTGTGTTGGTTTAACAAAATGCTGATTTACCAGTAGCCCAGGCAAGAATTATAGGCTGGGCAACCAGAATAGGAGAATTCTGGGAAGAAGGAAGGCTCAGTCTGCAGAGGATGCAAGATGAAAATGCTACACTGAGAAAAGGTACCAAGTCTTGTGGCTAATCATAGATAAGAATTATGGATTAACGCAAGTTGTAAGAGCTAGTTAATAATAAGCCTGAACTAAAAGGTCAAACAGTTCATAATTAATATAAGCCTCTATATGTTTCTTTAGGATTGCACATTTGTGGGGCCAGGTGGGATAGAATCTTCCATCTACAAATGGTGCCAGTGTGGGGCAACTCCATCTCCATAAAAACTGAGAGAGCTTGGAAGGGATTCTAGACATAAAAGAACAGAAGTCAAACACGGCTTCCTAGCAGAAGCATTTTCTCAGGTGGGTTCTGTTTTCTAGAGGCATGCAGAGGCACAGCTCCTTTAATATAGGCTTCCTGAGTCAGCATTAGTGGTAGCAAACTTGCAGCTCTTTTAAGAGACTCTGCTACCAAATACTTAAATGGCCAGCATCAGATTTCTTGGTGGTGGCATGGATCGTTAAACTTCACAGGGTTGTGCTAAATAAAACCATGTTTCTTGCAAATTCCTCCACTATAAAGCTAGATGCTCAGGAAGCGAAGCAGTGGGGTAGAGCCAGCTGCCAAAGCCGCAACTTTAATTGTACCCATATCGATTAGTAAGTTAAAGATCATGTGGTCAGAAAAAGACAAATAGATAATAAAGACAGATTCACATGAAAAAAAAAACCCTATAGTTTACAGTGGTTTTTTTTTTTTGAAAGCTGTGACATTTATTGAAGGGAAACATGTTTGCAAATCACAGTGCTGCAAGCATGACATGGGTCACAAGGATATTCCAATTAGACTTGTCACAGACTTGCCACATACAGTACCACCATTAAAATAAACCAAAAGAGGGAAAACATTATTTCGTCACTATGTTTACAAATCCAGACAGTAATTTTCAATCAGAAAATCTGTGATTGAGCAATAGGAAAGGCCCATGTTGACTTCCCAGCCCCATACACAAACTTCTATATGGGGACAACTTTTCAATGAATGACTTTAATAATCCCACTTGTATCTCATCACATGCTCAGTCAACAGGGCAGCAACTGTAGTGAGTGGCAGACTGTCTAACACCTGTCTCATTCAACAAGTCATCATGTTTTTGAGAATCAATACAGTATTTCATTTTTGAAATAAGAAAAAAAAATCTAATAAAAGGCATTATAAAGCATATTTCTATTAAAAAATGCCCAGTTTAGATGTTCAAAACTTCACTAATTGGATTTTGGGCCAAGGGAGAAATTTGAAGAAAACTGTATAAAAAAACAAAAATAAATAAAAATAAAGGAAAGAAAGAGGGGAAAATGTCATAAGGCTCTTATTGTACAATATAACCACTTATTTTCCTAAAAGGTATCTTTAACAGTAGCAATAAAATATGAAACTTCATTTCTAGAACACAGACAATTTAAAAACGAAAATATGTATTTTGATGAGTAGAAAGAGAAAGGTAAATTCAATTGATTTTCTAAGTTCTCTGCCTTTTTTTCTGCCGTGATATTAATAGAATATCCAACTGTGATTAGTGTTTATGAAAAAAAGCCACTGTTTTTTTTTATCTCATAAGAAATTAACACAAAGCTGCAGCATTGTGGACTATCTGATATGGGAATTAAGGTTAGGACTCATTATAAGAGTAAAATCAGAAAGTTCTAGAAACCAAAGTCTAACTTGCTTTGCTCTGAGCAACCTAGTGTTACTTAGTAAAGCATCTATGGACACACCCCTTGGGTTTATTCTACATTACAAGCTTATCTCATGCAAAAAAAAATCCAATTCTTGCTACTTGGTTGGGACTAAGACTTGGCGATTGGAGATTGGGTGTTCATTTTTATCTCCCTGGCTCCATTTCTCTATTCTTATTCCCTTACATCCTTGAATGTAAGGAATAGTTCATCTGCCTGGACAAGCCATTTTAATAAAAACTTAGATATTACTCATGTTGGTTATGAGTGGAGTATTTCTCTGAGATTTTAACTTCTTTATCTGTTCCTCAGCCCCTCTACTCAAGGGAACTGTTTACGACATTCAGGCTCTAAATGATAAAATACTCAAACATGCTGGTGTTAATACTGTGTTTAATATATATTCCATGTTTTCAGTTGTTAGAAGGCCAAACATATATGCAACTCCTTTCATTCTGCATCTACCAATATTTAATTCATGAGTTAGTTCTATTGTTTGTCCTATGTAATACACACTGTTTGTGGCCATCTCTCCCAATTTCACTATTTTTTCTCCTTCCTAATGCTGTGCATGTTTCACTTAGAAGGCAACAGTAAATTACATAGTGGGATTTCTGTTATATGGGTTTTTGTTTTCTTGTTCTATTCCCCTCCTCCAATATATTTCCCATATAGTGGTTAGCGTGATTTTCCTAAACAGACTAAAATAATGTCATTCCAAGCATAAAAGCCTTCCCATAACAATTTACTGTGTGTGCTTATATTAAATATGAGTCACTGTATAAGACCTACAAATTTTTGGATCCAGTGTTATGTGACTTTCTTGGGGAGATAGTAATGAATATGCCAACTCACACAAGATAGAGAACAAAAACAAAAGTCTCCAACTTGTTGAGCTGATGAGTTTATTATGGTTATTATATGAACATGGGTGAGAGATTATTTACAAATGCATAGATGACTCAAAGGCACCACCCAAAAGCCCACACAACTCATGGAATCTGTGTTCCTAGAACTTCTATTTAACTTTCAGCCTCTTTTACAGGCAAGAGAGCCACCCATGAGCAGTTTGCTGATTACTATTCTTCCCTAGGTGTTTTCCATTGTTTCCACACACTGTCATTCTTGGTGTCTTCCACAAATAGTGCTTGTGAAAAGTGCAGTTTCTTGTTCTTCACAAGACTAGATCTACTTATCTTTCAGTGTTGGCTTAAGTTCATCAAATAAGAAACCACACTTGCTCTTCTAGTGTCATTATGGACTCCATTTTTCTTTGTGCATATCACCTCCCAGTGAACTTTCCCTCTCTACTCTCAGTATTAGTATCTCTTATTGTGAGGTTATTTTCAGCATATGGCAATGTGCTTTTACTATAAACAGAAACTTTGAAGTACCTGTGCAATCATATTCTAGTCTACTATGGAATGTAGACTTAGCCAATAACTAATGGATATGAAGTATATATCATTCTGCTCCAAGACTTCATGATAGAAACAATTCTGAAGTTAAATTACATGTCCTCAAAGTTTGTCTAAGATTGTGCCAGGGTTAATCTCTATTTGATACTATTTGATATTTTGTGTGCTCTCCTTTCTTTACTAGTATATTCATCATTTCCAGGTTTTACTGGGAGTGTCTTCCAACAAATCACTTCAACATAAAACCTCAAACTGAAAGTCTCCTCATAGACAAGCAAGATAATAGCTTATAAGAAGAAATCTCCTGGTTCTTACATCAATGTACCCTATTAATTTTATTTGTAGCATTTATTGAAGGTTTCTCTTATATATAGAGAGAGTTACCTTTTGATTTTTATATCGTGTTTATTTCTCATTGGACTGTTAACAGTTATGGACAAGAACTGTATCAGTTTGTAGTTAGTATATGCATTTTCCAGCACAATTTTATTGTCAACATTGTACTTGGCCCACAGTATTTGTCTAGTTTGTATTATTTTAAATCAAAGTGGTATTTATTGAAATGTCCTGGTTTCATTTCATTTTGATGTGATAAAATACTCTGATAAGAGCACCTTAGAGGAGAAATGGTTTTTTTTCCTTGTTCACATTTCATTCTGCATTCCATCAGTGTAGTGAAATTAAGGGATAAAACTTGAACCAGCTGCTGACATCTTTAGTCAGGAACAGAAAAATAAAAAATTATGTATTCTGTTTCTAAACTCACATTATCCTATTTTATACAATCCAGGTCATGAACCTAGAGAATGGTTCCACCCACTTTTAGGTGGTGTCTTCCAAATCAAGTAAAGCATTCAAGATAATCCCCAAGGACATGCCTACAGACAAATTTATTTATTTAATATATAGTTGAATTTCTCTTCCTAGTTGTTTCTACATTTTATCAAGCTGATAAAAATAACCATCATATACACAACTAATAAATTCTATCCATTCCCTTTATTAATCAAGATGAAATTACCTGTACTTTCTCTAGATTCCATGGAACCTATCAAGTAATTACTGATAATATGAACATTCCCATAGACCTTCACAAAATGGGTAGCACATCTTGGTGATGATGGCATAGCTATTATGTCTAATGTCTATAGGAAAGTGTATATTTCTTACAACATGCAGTTTTCCTTTGGGGACTTACTATATGCCAGGAAGAAGTAAGATAGAGATACAGCACTACATTATCTCTTAGCAAGCAGTTTTGTGACAAATTTGTAGTACCAGTATTTTTCAGAAACAAAACATGAGTAAGGCTCATGGCTAAAATGTATCTCATTCACTAAACTGATAGCAGCAAAAGCTCGATTGAACACCATGCCTAACCAGAAAAGCTGGACTATTTTATTCTAATTGTATTATCTCCACCCTGTGTGAAGTCTGCTTAACTTGACTACTATTTCTAGAGTTCACTGAATGAGAAGAGTGGGGTTGTGATCCTTCAAAATAAGGGGCCATGTACTTGACTGTGCCACTGAGCTGGTCCACTTTGCCTTTAAATACTAAATGAATTTGGTCATTTTCTGCTTTGGTTAAGTTGACGTTTTGTGGTGCTATTTTGTTTGTGCTGTGACAAATAAAACTTGCCTAAAGATCAGGGGTCAGACATAGCCACTAATTAACCATAGAGACCAGGCAATAGTGGCACGTATTTTTAATCCCTGCACTTGCAAGGAGGAGGCAGGGAGATCAGAAGTTCATGGCAATTCTGGGCTTCATGGAATTGAATCAGTATAAAAGAGAAACAGAATAGGGTGGTGGTGGCTCACAGCTTTGATTCCAGCACTTGGCATCTCATCTTTTATATCCCAGAACTTGGGGACTCATGTCTTTTATCACAGGACTTAGCAGGCACACCCCTTTAATCCCAGCACTGGGGAGATGAAGACAGGAATATAAGGCAAGTGGAGGCAGCATCTTGCCCATTTCTTCTGATGATTTGGAATAAGGCAGAAGTCTCACTTCTCTGATCTTTCAGCATTAGCCTGATATCTGACTCTAGGTTTTTATTATTAAAACCAATTAGAATTCACATTATAATGCTTTGACATAGACTTCCAAAATTATAGTCCACTTTCTATTAAGGACATAGGATAATAAAGATCAGGCAGGTTGATTTATATTTATACCTCCAGAGCTATGGTGATATCTACACTGTTGTGTGGTGGCATCTGTCATGAGAAAGCTGTACTGATAGAGTCACCTCACAATACACATTTTAGGTCACAGTCAAAGCAGACAATTGACGAGTTGAGATGAAAAGACAAGGGAATGGTCTAGAGATGACACTGAATTATTTATTGATTTGTCTACCTACATGTATTAAACACTTAAGTTTTTACAGCATATACTTGATATGATAAAGACAACCAAAACATGCATATTATTGTGAACACAATGTGGAAGACAGATTTTGCTGAGGGGAGTTGTTCGCTTACTGGGTTGCAGGATTAATTTCGGGGAAGAATGCAAGAGCCTGAAATGATGAGCTACTATAAGAAAGTGCATTTGGGGGAAATACTACAGGTAATGGCTAAACTGGTAGTAGATTAGCTTGAGTAAAGGTATTGATCTCAGTAGCAAAAAGATACAATCAGGATGGGGGCAAACCTTTTGTAATCAGAAGGAGTGCTCCAAATAAAAAGTCACTTCTTATTCACTTGATGTGTGGAAGAGAAGTTAAATGAATGCGGTTTAGTTTAAATACATGAACCAAAGCAACAACTCCTATTATACCTGGGACATATAAGAAACAATGATAAATTTGAAAGGCTAAGTAACTTAACAAAAGGTATAAAAATAAGACTGTTATTAAGTAATTAGTGAGAACTATTATATAATTTCCACAAAGTGGTCAACACTTGTAAAATTCTACTAAGTAGGAGTTTTCATGTTTTATCCCTGTAGCCATTGTGAACATCCAGTAACACAGATCATAAGTTCTGGTTCCCAACCAAAAAAAAAAAAAAAAGAAAAGAAAAGAAAAGGAAAAAAAAGGGATTTTAAAAGAGATTCAAGTAGCAATTTAAAATCACAGGGACATTGAGTGACAGAGCAGAGACACAGACCTTCAAATTACAGAATACCTGCTGATTGCATTGACTGTCTTTGCTCTTATCCTTCACCCATATGAACTCAGGTGTTCTTTTTAAGGCAATGAGGATACAACTTCTCAAAGAATGCTGGGAGGAGATCGCCTACAACATTCTAGTCAATTTTTGCACAAATTACTCATGAATTGTCACAAAATGATGTTTCATATAGGCTCACAATCTAACTTTAGCAATTTTACACAAAAGAATCTGCTAGTCAATCAACCTAACACGAACCAACATTGAGAACAAGTTGGACTATTTTATAACAGTACCATGAAAGTAATAAAGGCAACAAAGCAGTGGTAACCATTTGGAAGTGAATTTCAGCCCTAATATATACTCTGATACAATGGACAAGTCACACAATATGTTCATATAGCATATTATCTGTAAATAGGATTAATAGTTGCTTTAAGGCAGAGGAAGTATGAGACTAAATGAGATGATATGGTCCAACTCCCTTGCCTACCTCTGGTCAACAGGAGGATATAATTGTAACAAAAACAACTAACATTGCTCAGTTTTACATCTATTTTCCAAATATGAGTGACTCAAATATTCAGTATCATTAAATTTGCCTTATTAGTTAAATATTCAGTGGCAGTCTCCTACCGTTTTCTGTATATTTTTAATTGAATTTGATTTTTTTTGGTAAAGTACATTAAGCATTAAGCCAGTCTTAATCCTCTCATGAGGATAATGTCACAGAGCTATGCCTGACTAATCTCAACCCATGACTGGAAAAGGTGGATCTGAAAAACATCTTTTTGATTTATTCCCATGGCACCAATTCTGTGTGTAACATAACCGCACCACTAAATCTGACAGCATTTCCAATGGTCACTTGCAATGTTTCAGCTTCTTCATGAATCGGTCTTTCTGCATTCACAGTTTGTGGAATTTTACCATCATACTAAAAAAAAAAAAGCTAACTGGATAAACAATCAAATCTCTGTGTGTATTTTATTTTGAAATGACTATTTGCATAATAATATTTTTAGATGGAAATTGAGTCCCTGGCTGCACATAAACAGATCTTTTAATGGGGCCCACTGAAACACAGCAGCTTTTAACATCAAACTATGTGCCCTCTGCATTTATGAATGCCTGTTTGTGGAGGTCAGTCCCCATTCTAATGTTTAGTAACTTTAAAGCCAATCCTACTCGGTTTTATTTCACTAATTGGCTACTGATCTCTTACGAAACTAATTCAGAGCACAGTAATTGCTGACAAAATTACTGTCTGACTGTCTGGTGGGATCAGGAGGGCAGACAAACATTCACATGGAAGGGCGTGTTGTTCTCTGCTTCAACCAAGGACACACAAGGGATTCTTTCCAGCTGATCTTGGAGACTGTGGGATATGTAACCTAAGAAACAATGCACACATCAGTGCTTTTGAAAACTCTAGATCACATCTGCCACTACATTAGGCATCCAGTAGCTATGGTAGTCCCTGCCTTCATGGAGTTTTCATTCTGGTTAGGAATACTGAATGAAAAAAAAAATAGGCGTATGAGAGTAATGGACTAAGAATATCATCATGCCAAAATTAGCCTGAGCTATTCCTCAAGGGCTACTGTGTCCAATCTCAAGGGTTAAAATTTGAGGAAACGTCTTGATTGGAAGTCATGTCACAGTTAGCATGTGAAGACTTAGAAGTTTTGACATCAAAAAATGTAAGAGTAGGCAGGAGGAAATTCATCTCCAAATGATTAGAATAGATATAATTCTTTTATTAGAGACATACAAGCACATCATTGTAGTTGAATAAGAGAAGGAAAAGATGATGTGTCAAGGTTAAACCAGAATGGGAAGGGCCTTCATAGGCTATATCAAACAGCCCAACAATGTTTTAGAGAGGAGACAATAAAATAGTATTAATCACAGTGAATAAGACTAGAAAACAGCTAAGAAAGAAATGAAATATCCATGACTTGCTATAACAATTTGAGTAAAACAGGGTTTTTTTATAAAGGGATAAAATGTCTGGATTTGAAGCATAATTCCAACTAAATAGTTTAGTTTAGTCACTAGGCAACATTACACGTCCAGGGACTTCCAATGTTCTAAGTGATCTTAAATACCATCTAGGGCAGTAGGCCGCAGTCTTTTAAGTTATCTTTTCTGTTGAACCAATTAATACAGGAATGCCAAGATTGAAAAAGAATGAAAATGGAGCTGTCAGCTTTGAGGAACACTTGGGGACCTAGCTTGTTAGAGAACAGAACTCTGCTCTCTGATCTAAATTCTTTTCTGTTGTGATAAAATACCATGGCAAACAGCAACATGGGGAGAAAGAGGCCCATTCAGCCTACAGCTTCAGGTTGTAGTGTGTCATTATCGAGAAATCAAGGCAAGGAACTTCCTGCAGCTAGACCCATCCTATCCATGGTTAAGAACAGATGAAATGAAGCTGTCCATGCTCATTTGTTTGCTTTCTTGGGAAGAACTCTTCCTCTACTTTCATAGACATGCTCACAGGCCAAAGTCAACGGACACAGCCTCTCCCTGATGCTCTCTCCTGAGGTGATACCACATTATATCAAGTTAAAATTGACCATTTCATCTCCTGAGGTATCTGAATTCATACTTCTGGGGGCTAATCGTCACATTCACCATGTGAAATATGAGGTATGCGGGAGGGCTTTCTTTGGTGTCATTCACCAATACAAGAGTTTATTATTTACTTTTCTTCAGCAATGACAGACAGGTTAAGATCAAAGACATTCCAAGATGGGATAGAAATCCTCAGATCGGAAAGAACAGTTTTTTTCTTTCTAGATGTTGATCTTGCAGCCTGGACAAGACTGTTGGTAGTAAGCCATGGTAACTGACACACATTTTGAATACATGGCATTTCAGAGAATGGCATTAGTCACATAATGTACTCCTCTGCTCATTTGTGATATATTGTTTATTATTCTTGGGCTACCAGTACTTATAAATGCTTCTTGGAAACAATCTCACTAACAGTTCAAAGGACTGAAGGAGCTGAAAGCAGAAGGCTCCGAGGGCCTGGCTCTCATACTGGGGAGGAGAATTTGAAAAGGTAGCGCTGCTCCTGGCTTCACAATCGCTGCCAGCTGGTTTCGAGCACTGTCTCCTGAAGCTTTGGATCAATGGGGAAAATGAAATCCTTCTGCAAGTGAAGCAGTAGGGCGCTAAAATGCTCATGATGAAAGGAAGTAGGACAGAGGCTACGAGTGAAAATAGGAAGGGGGAAGCATTATCAAGTGGCTTGGCAGTAATTTATTGTGAATAGGAAAGCAAATTGTTAGCAATCAGAAAAGCTCTTAGGATAAGGTAAAGTAGAGAGGGAAAACCATTAGAAGCATTCACAAAGAGCGTTTATGCACTTTCTTCTCCAACACCTCATATATTTTATTTATTTTTGCACATTTTGAAAGAGCCATCATTACTCGGGAACAGTACAATGGGAAGACTGCCTTCTTAGGTAAATAGCATTATTGCTTGAGGTGACTGCATGGCCAGTAGCTTATCTTATGCAACTCTACTCGATGACTGGATTCCACTCTCTGCTAGTTATTTTTGAATATCTTCTCTATTTTTGTTTCTAAAAGTCTATCTCAGAAAAGTCATTGTGTTCTCCCAAAAGAATTGCTGAAAAGAGTAAAAAAGGCACTATATGAAAACCTGTAATGTTTTATAAGAGTGGGTCATTAGTATTTATCCTTGTGTAGAAACAATAATGAGTTGTGACCCTAGCTAATGTTCACAAAGTGCTTGTGGTGAGTCTGACACTTTCTGCATATTTTAGCAGTACATATTCATGGAAAATTATTAGGTAGAATTTTCATGAACTGTGTTTTACAGGTGAGGAAATACAACAGTAAAACCTAGGCCTGGAAATGTTCATCACCATCCTTTACTGCTTTTAGAATATGAATTTTGAAATCCTCTTTCAAGGTTTTGCACAAAGTCTACATCACCATATAGAGCAATTAAGAAAACAGAATGCACGTTACAGAAAAGGCTAAAAAGAGCAAAGAAGAATTAAGACAAGGCAGGAAGATTCAACTCAGCCCAACAAGTCACATCTTCTTAAGCCCTAACACTTTTTCATTGTATTTGATTTTGGTGCTATTATTTTACTTGGTGACTGGTACCTATAAATATTTTATACAGTCCCCTTTCTTCCTGCCACTAGGATGATGCAGAGTAGGTATGGTAATGGAATTTTATGGTCTTCTGATTTTTCCTTTAGGATCAGTTGACAGTTATCTGAAAGACAGCTTTTGTGAGACTTAGCGTATTTTCCATCTATATGTCCATTACGTATTATCTTTGTTCAGATGAAGCATTATACTGATAATAGACTTACTGATAATATAGCTAGATTAAAATAATTCAATGTGTTATTGCCAAGGACAATAAAGGCAATTCTTAAGTCACTTCTTTATTATCAGTATATTTCCCTTTGTTTGTTGTTATTCTTAACTATTACTGGTAGCACATGAATACTGAGAAGATAATCATTTCCTTGTGAAATTAACCTCTTCTAAGAGGCATCCCTTGATTCTCATGATGTAGTGCCCATGGCACTACTTATTATATATTAATGAGACCGTTTAGAGACCTAAAACGTTCTGATTATTATTAATACTAATCATGGGCTGTCCAAATGGATGGTCGGTTGGGAGGACGCAACATGATGGCATACCAAATTGCTGCTGGACGCTTCCCTAAAGCAAGTCTGAATGTCTTCCTGCACACATCCCTGTATTCCATTTCCTTGAAAGCCATTTCCATTCAACTAAGCACTCAAACTAGGCATCTACAAATGAACTTTTAATACTGATGGTGAGAGAAAAGATGCCCAGTAAGGGAAAGGAGAGAAAGGAGCTTGAGTCTCTACTGAACTCTATCATGACACTATTCCACAATCTTTAAAAGTAAATTATATTCCCTAGAGTTCAGATAGAATGTTATCTTAGCAGATTAAACCAAGACAGTGTACATTTCCCTCCAAATCTAGAAATTCTAAACTCCACATACAGTAACTTCTGATGATCCTAGGATCTATTGTTTCTCTTTCTACACTTCAGCCTCTTAAAATTGATCCTGTGTTTCCATGTACTCCAATTATCCCTCATTTACATCTTGGTCATTGTTATTATAAATATGGCATTTGTATTATACAATATGTTTATGTGACTGTGTGTGTATTAGACTGGAGAACTCCTCGGACAATGTTTTAGTCATACATGAATCCCAAATATATAGTGGAGTTCCGGTATTTATTAGTACAAGAAGTATAAAATAAACTATCAAAGAATAAATGGATGATTCGTATAAGAGGAAACAGAATGACAACCTTGAAGAAATCACCTAAGTTCTCACAACTTAAGTTTTCTCCTTCGTTAAAGTAATAATAAAATGAAAGAATTCATTTTAACCCACACCAGTTGAGGAGATGCTAGTATGTGCAACATGCTAGGATATTCTTATAGAAACTGTGTCCATCTTGTGATGGGACCATTCTAGTTAGTAACGATTAACATATTATGACTCTCAAGAAAGAGGAAGGTTATGGTGGGCAGTTAGCTGCCTCCAGGGATGTTTATTTGAATGTGTACTTCTGCAAACAATGACTTGAGTAACAATCAACTGTTTAAGATAGGCTTTAGCAATCTAATCAGAAAGAAAAAGGATCTTGAATTCTCCCTTTGGGATATGACATTTTACAAATTAATTTAGAATCCTTTAAAACCAACAGAGTTAAGAGGAAATTGAGAACACTTGTACTAATCACTTCCAACTTCAATATAGAAGGTCATACATCAAAAGGGTTACTACAATGGAAAAATTCAATTACTTGGGACTCCTAATGGGCTTTTCTTAAAATAGCACAGAACGGCAAAGTCTTCAGTTCCAATGAAAGAAGTCATATTTCCACAAATACTGTGAAGGATTTGATAAATAGGACCATACTCTCTAAGCATAGAATCCCCAAATCTACAGATTTCCTGTTTAAGTCCTAATACTTAACCACTTTGGAAAGAGGTTTAAATTTTTAGAAACCACCATGATTATACATTCATGTTTTCTTTGACTATCACATATTCTTCATGAGTTATGATAAAGCTAAAAGAATTTTGCTTAAAAGTCAGTATTATTAACTTTATTTTCCTTTTTTAATTGCTAGGATAAAATCACTGAATTATATTCCATACTTGAATAACTGTAGTTATTAATAAAGTATTGAATATTTAAATATAACTGGAAGACCATATTTTGAAGTTAACAACACTGAGTTATTTAAATAGGGTAGATCCAGACTCTGATGACAGTTGTATCACAAAGGTCTATACAGGGATGGAGTAACTTGCTTGGAGCTCCTCTTTTGGAAATGAAATCACAGCCATGTTCTCTCATAAGAACAACTGAATGCATTCCCCATGTTTCATTTGAACCTGCTCATACAGAAGGTTCCTAGCTAGGGCTTAGATCATGACTTTCATAGTTATAAGTATGAGCATTTACCTGCTTGGGTGTGCTCAGAAATGCTTTTGTCTTTAATAGGCTGAGCTTACAAGAACGGTGAGTGATTCTGACACATAGATTCTGATATCGTGTATGTGTGTGTGAGTGTGTGTGTGTGTGTGTGTGTGTGTGAGTGTGTGTGTGAGTGTGTGTGTGAGTGTGTGTGTGTGTGTGTGTGTGAGGGGGTGTTTATTATAGACCATCTAAGGCTTTCTAATTGAATCTTTTCACTATATAGATGAAAATGGTGAGTATGAAAGAGAAAAATTTCTTCTGTACTGTGTTTTCTAGCCTATAGCAAAGCTGCCTACAATCTGTTTTGAGGTATACAACTGCTCAGATTAGAAAGTCCCCTACCTGAACACCAATATTCAACATATTCTTTAGTCATCACATACTAAGTGTTATTGATCCCAACTGATATCATAGAAAAATGTAGTTGTTTCTTCTTCTTCTTCTTCTTCTTCTTCTTCTTCTTCTTCTTCTTCTTCTTCTTCTTCTTCTTCTTCTTCTTCTTCTTCTTCTTCTTCTTCTTCTTTTAGCTTTTTAGGGTTTAGGGGCCTGTCACCCTGCTCCCAAATAAATATACAGAGACTTATTCTTACTTATTCTTACCTATGAATACTCTTTCTTAGCTTGACTTGCTTTTAGCAAACTTTTCTAACTTAAATTATCCTGGTTTTCTTTAACAATGTTTGCCTCTGGGTTTCTTACCTTTCTTTATTTTATCTGTCTTTCCTTCCCTCTTAGCCCAAGCATGCTGTGTGGCTTACTGGCTGACCCCTGGTATCCTGCTCTCCTTTTCCTTGTCCCTCCCCTTCCCTCTCTTTTTGAGCCAGGATTTCTCCTATTTATGTATTTATTTATGTATTTATTTATTTATTTATTTGTTCATCCTATTTACTCTCTATGCTTGGCAGGCCCAAATATTTCTCTCTCCTGTCTAGCTATTGGTCATTCAACTCCATATTGTACCAGTCTGGTGTTTCATATAGGTAAAGTCACACAGCTTTACAGAGTTAAACAGATAAAATAATGCAGCATGTCTTTGCATCATTAAATATTTCACAGAATAATCAAATTTAATACATCTTAAATTAATATTCCACAACATATCCATAACGCAGGAAACCTGAATTGTGGGGGCTCAGTCTATTGAAGATAAAAGAATACATGGTTACCTCAAAACAAAAAAATAAGCTTGTACTTATATTTATGAAAGTCATTATCCAAACATCAGCTAGGAGCCTTCTGTATAAGCTAGATATAAATGAAATATGGGGACTCATATTTTTATGAGAGAGCATGGCTGTGATTTTTACTTACAGATAAGAAGAGCTCTAAGTAACTTACTCCAACCCAGAGAGACAAATTATATATGGTGACAACAGGATTCACATTCTGTTGAATATAATACCTTAGTTATCTACCTTATCTGTGAGCTACTGTGGGGAATGCTGGCATTGCTAGCACACTGTGGTTTACACCTGTCATTTGTGTGCTAGGGGAAGACAGGTCTGCAATTCTAGAGATCTTTTTCAAACAAATAGTGCTGCTGTGTCAACTAAATAAAAATGAAATGCCTTGGGGAAATAATGGTCGCAATGTCACACAGCCAAACTCACCCTCTTCCTCTGTGTCTCTAATTGACCTTATTTGGAATTGGAGTCTTATTGATGATGAAATTAAGATATGGTCACAACCCTGCTCACTTCTTGATCTCAGAATTCCAAGCTTGGAAGCATAAGGTGACACATTTTCCTGCTTAAGAACCTCATCTTCAGAATCTCACTTGGACAGTCATAGCAGATAATGCCCAAGGGAACTTTAATCACATCTGAAAGATATCTAATTCTACTGAGCTCAAAGTGGTTGAATTCTTTATCAAATGGTGTAACTACAATACGCAGTCCATTGTCCACAAGTTTAAAACAAAATAGCTGTTATTCATCAAATACATTATATAAGTGGCCACCAAATGCTCATAGCAATCATGTTGATCAAGTATTATTATTTGTGGAGAGAAGATGAAGTTGTAAGTGAATGCATGTTGCTGAGAGGATCACTGCTATATCAAGGACATCAATATATCAGACTCATGGGAACTGTAAGGCTCTCCCTTGTTCCATGTATAGATTTTGATAAAGCTTGATGCTTAGATAAAACAATACACGCAAACACATCCAACTGCAGCTTTCTCGGCTCACCCGACACCTCATTCATGTTGAATATATTAAAGATACAGAGGATCCTGGCTTCTGATATGTCTTCAGTTTTATGTTACTTGTGTCTGTCTTTTCTTAATCTCCCATATCGCCCAGTGAGGTTTTCAGGACCCAGACACAGTATTTATTAATAGTCACATTTTACAGAAATAAAAGATGAGGCTCAGGAATATCAAACAGCTTGTATCAGGTCACATGAACAATATGGGTCTATCTCCACAGCTGATTGATGTTGAGCTGTGTTCCCACACACTCTGTGACACTCTTGCAGTATAAGCTGAGTCCAGTATTTTTATTTCAACATATTCCCCTACATGAATCCTAGTAACACTTAAGCAAAATAAAGTAGCTATGATTCTCTATTTTAAAAGCACCATTCCATTTTCTAGCAAGTACTTCCTTATTTTCTTCTGTCCATCCTTCCTTTCTTCTTCCCTAGTGCTCAGAGTAAACTGATTGCCAAAATATATAATAAAAATTTAAGTTAGCCATAAAATACACTATAAGTCTATATTTCAAACTACTCATTCACATACTTATTGCATACTCTCTGCCAAGTAAAATATTAGGAACAAAAATGACAATGATGATTGAGTTTCAGCCACTATTCTTAAGGGAACTACAGGGTGACTTTAGACGAGTTAGTTTCTTCAAAAGGCTTTGGAGATATACTGTGTGGTTTACCTAACACTGTGTGGTTTGGAAAAGCTCTTTCAAACTTTCTGTCAGAGCAGGGAACATACATTCTTTAGGTCAGATTCCAGACCATTTGGTTGTTAGATAAGCTAACTGGAGCAGTTAGTTTAAACCCCATAAATGATATCAGACAAATTGTTTTAAATTCGACTTTTCCTATTTAATATTCTGCCGTACATTCTTGATTTCTAGTTGGAGTATTATTGTGTTTAGGATGACAGTGACTCACCTGTAATCTCAATATCTCAGACTTCCTTGCAAACCAAAATATATTCCTTTGACCAATGAGATACAAACAGAAGCCTTCTAGAGTACTAGAAATGTTTGCTTGGTTACCTGTTAGTTTTAATACAGGTGCTTAGCGTGCTTACTCATTATTTCTTTTCAGCGGTGCCTGAAGCGCAGAAATGAGGTTGGAGTTGCAGTAACTGGGCTGAGAGTATAGGTGATGAATGTGAAGAATGCTGTATGCTAAGTATGGCAGTGGGTAATGACTCAACTTAATCAGGGCTCTAGTATTGTTTATTGAATGAGAGCGGGGGAGGGAGGAATCTCATTCGATCAGCCACTAAAGTGAGATTTTTCTGTTCATTCAGCCTAATCTAATTTCTGAGTGATAAATGATAGGAAATCAGCGATGGCCCCAGAGAATAGAGACCCAGAAATAGGAACATTTCAGGATCTTCTGATGAAATGGCTGGATTTCCAGCTCATCAGTTAGAGTGAATGTCACTAACAAACAAGCTCTGCTCAGTCACAGTTGATGCAATCAGCATACTATTATCTCACCCTAAAATATTCATAGACAACCAGGATGGAAAAGCAGAGACCAAAATAAGCAATAAAAGGAACTGAAAGGGAAAGAGTCACTACAGGGAGCAAAGAAAATAACTTTGCAAAATATACTTTATCATAGCTATCTAAGAAGAAGTTTTTTTAAGGCCACAAAAATGGAAGCAGAACAAGGATCTTTTGTAAAAGTGGGGAATGATAATAACAATAATGATAATGATAATAATAACCATGAGAAATGAAAAATACTGTGTATAGACAAAAGAGTGAATTCATCGAGGGATAATCAAAATAAACACAGAAGAATCTCACATAGAGATAGATAAAAATACTACTAGAGAGGAAAACATAATTATGAAGACTACACCATCAATTCAGGAAAGCCAATATCTGATTAAGAGAGTACAGAAAGAAAAAGCTGTACCAATGGACTGAAGCACACTTCAAAGAACTAACACAAAAGGAGTCCACAGAATTGAAGTTTCAGAGTATCAGATTGAAAGAGTCCTCCAAAGGCATAAAACCATGAAAGGCCAGAAACCCACAGCAGCTCATATACTTTGGAATTTCAGAATATCAGGATAGAGAGGAAAGGGAAGCAGATTAGATGAAAAGGATGACACCGGGCTTTTAAACAAGGCAATGCTACATTGAAAAGGGAAGCCTGTGGAATTGAAAAGGAAACTCAGCTCTAATCTTGAGAATATGAGCTTAGGTCACCTGTGATTGAAAAAAATTAAAAGCAAAAATGGGGAATAAGAAATTTTGCAAAAATCTGCCTCTTTCTTCTGAAATAATGACAGATAATCTCTGTGAACTAGCAGGCATAGCAAATCAAATTGGGGAACCAACATGAGAGAGACAAAGGGGATATCAGGAAATGAGAAAAGGGATTTCCATGACTTAGAAGTCTCAAGAGGATGAATACTTGCAAAGGCAAACAAAAGAAAAAAAAGCATGAATTTTCCTAAGAGAAGAGTAAATTTAAAAGGTATTAAAATGTGCATGTACAAAGTGAAAGGCCCCAAAAGTTTGAGACAGAGATTTGGAAACCACATGTGTATAGACTATTTCGTGAAGGAATAAAACAAATGCATTCATTCTCTGGGTGAAATGGGGAAACAAATGCAGTTTATCGCATTGTGTGGAGAAGAACATCGAACAAAATTATGCAATGAAAGTAAGCCTCCAGTCTGCTGTGACTACGTGAAGTTGGGTGAAGAGGGGGGACTGATGTTATAGAGTATCCTCACCTTCTCCCAACAAGCCATATCAGGAAGAAAGTAGGGGAACATCAAAGAGTTTTCAAAAAAAGAAGAAAAACGATGAGCAGATACTGATTTGCTGTGCAAGCCTCCAGCAGAAGAAGCAGTAAAAAGCTTCAAGGATTCTGCCTGTGGGAACAGATCTTGGTTGTGCTGAAAGTTGCTCATAAATTGTGGGTTTTTTTTTAATTTTGTAAGTTTTTCTATTGTAGGCATGACCTTGAAATTCAATGTACATGTACTTCTTTAATGAATAGAAGCATTTATTAAAATTATTTTACTTTTGATTTACTTGTTGAAAATTAATTATTTGGGTTTGGAATTATATTTTGTCTGTCAGAAAATTTAAAATAGCAAATGTATTAGCTAGTATTCCTAGGGTTTCTTGATTCGTCTGAGACAAGATTTCACTATGTAGCTGTGGTTGGCCTGAAACTTGTAATGTTAAAGTAATTGGCCAAGAATGTGTAACAATTTTTTTATTTCTGCCTCACAGTTGCTGGGATTGTAGGCTGGCAGCACAATGATTTTTTAGTTTTTTGGCAATCTAAATACACAGGAAATGCATTTTATTTCCTATGTATTATTTCCCGTGTATTTATGGTATTTCAAGTTAGGTTTTTATTATAACCTTGGTTTTATTTAGCTACTCACTTGTTCTTTTATTTTTCTTTTAAAACATTTAAATTTTTAAAAAATATTTTATGTGTTCTTGTTCATTTTGTTTCATACACATAAGTAGTCTAAAGTTTTCTAAGAAATCCCTAGAAAAGACTCTCCAGCATACACAGAGCTGAAGTTTTTGAAAATCAAACCAAAGTCTACATTTATTCAGGCAACCTTAAAATGTAAAAGGTTGCCTGAATGACAGCAAAAACTCAAGTCTCAGCCTCAGCGAGTTTCAGAGATTTAAATGAGGTCAGTAATTGGCAAAGAATGTGATCCTGCAACCTGAGATGGGGATATGGAGAAAGACTCCATAGAGGCAGAGAACTTTGAATCCTCAGATTCTCAGGGTTTATCTCATTCGAGGAAGTAGTCTCTCCACCATCAGAAGATATACTCCTATCCCACACCCTGAAATACTGCCTTTTCTTGACTGAAGAAATTAATTCTGCATTTCCCACTGTGTACCATTCCAGCAGTGACTTTCTCTGAAGGAGTTGTCATGCAAGACAATGCTGATGCTCTCAGGGCCCTTTAATAATTGTCTTTACACATATATGGAGACTTAAGGCTAAGCAGGCTCCTACTGGGAAGATGATAAGTGCAGTCAACAAGGAGGTATACCACACTACTAAAGAGCTTTACGATTTTGTTAATTCTTCCAAACAGAAGTCTGGGGAGTGTATGTAGGAAGGGACTTTAAAGGTGTGGAATACAAGGATGATAACCAGCCAAGACTCCAAGCAATAGTGGAGAGGGTGCCTGAAGTGGCCTTCCTTTGTAGCCAGATTGATGACTGCCTTAATTGTCATCATAGAACCTTCATCCAGTAAATGTTGGAGCAGATGCAGAGATCCACAGCTAAGCACTGGGCAGAACTCACAGAGTCCACTTGAAGAGAGGAAGGAGAAATAATATGAGCAAAGGGGTCAAGACCATGAAGGGAATACCCACAGAAACAGCTCGGCAGAGCTAGTGGGAGTTCACTGACTCCAGACTGATAGCTGGGGAACCTGCAAAGAACAAAACTAAGCCATCTGAATGTGGGTGGCAGTTGTGTGACTTTAGCTGTTTGTGGGACCATTAGCAGTAGGAGCTAAATTTATCCCTAGTGCATGAACGGACTTTTTGGAGCCTATTCCCTATGGAAGAATACCTTGCTCAGCTTAGATACAAGGCAGTCTTGGTCCTGTCTCAATGTGATGTGATGGATTTTGTTAACTCCCTATGGGAGGTCTTACCCTCTTTGAGGAATGGTAAGGGCTTGGGGTGGTGGGAAGGTGGTGGGAGTGGGAGAAGGGGAGGGAGGGGGAACTGGGATGGGTATATTAGATAAAAAAGATTGTTTTAAAAGAACATTAAAAAGTGTGGAATGATAATGAAAAGAACATAAAACTATATGGCCCACTGATCTGATATCATACATTTAATATGGAAGCTTATGAAGCTTAAAAGTGTCAAAAGTTAGAGTTGTTTGGTGAAGTAGTTGTCAATAGATGGCCTAATGAAAGGGAGTTGGAGATGTCTGATGTCCTTTGGCTTAGTGCTAATGAAGGGATTTGAAGGCTCAGTGAATTGCAAGGCTGAAGTGGGGTAAGCTGTGTAAAACCTAATCCTCCACAATGAGAAGGCCCAGAAGAAATGCCTTTCACTAATTCTATGAGAAACAAGCTGGGGAGAGGGGCATTGCACATTTAAAGAGATTTGTTGTTGCTCTTTTCTTGGGAAAGATCTGAGGATTGGAGATGCTGCTGTTCATTTGGATGAATTAAATGCAATGGGTTTAATTGGGCACCAATAAAGCAGGGACCAGTTATCAGCAGTGAACGGACAAAGGCAAGGTTGATAACTCTTATTATAACGGGAATCCTAGGTAAAGCAATGCCTATTTTGGCCTGACCTGTAATGAGCAGCATAGTCCAAGTGAATTTTATGGTGGCATTGCTCTTAAGGACCTTTGGTATAGGCTAATTAATCCTGGTTTTTCCAGGCATGAAATAGGTAAAAAGCTTACTTCCATATTTTATTAATATAGGTAGGTAGAAAAATTCTCAGGCAAATGAAAAAAAGAATCTTTTTTTTTTTTTTTTTGCAAAAGGGAATGTCAAGTTCTGAAGAAATTTCCAGAGTTGAGCCAGTTTGCAGATCCAGAATCCATTAAATGAAGGACTGGCCCTGTTCTCCTGGGGAATAACCTTGATAAAATACCTAAGAGATCTACTTTTAGTCTTCTCCAGAGAGACCTATGGCCTTTTCCAGGGGGACTTGTACACTGAGAGAAGTAAACAATAAGACTTTTTGTGGTCTATTGTGTACTGGTTCTGAACTGACACTGACTCTAGCAGACTCCAAGAAATATTGAGGCCTTCGAGTGAAAGTAGGGGCTTATGGAGCTCAGGTGATTAATGGAGTTTTGGTTGAAATCTGACTCACACTAGGTACAGTGTGTCCCTGAAATCATTTTGTGGTTATTTCCCCAGTTCCAGAATGTATAATTGGGATAGATATATTTAGAAGTTGGTACAATTCACATATTGGTTCGCTGATCTGAAGTGAGGGCTATTACGGTTGGAAAGACTAAATGAAAGCCTTTAGTGTTGTCTCTGCCAGGGAAAATAGGGAATCAGAGAACAGTATGACATATCTAGAGGAGTTTCAGAAATGAGTACTATCATCAAAGACTTGAAAGATGCAGAGGTGGTGGTTCCCACAATATCTCCATTTAACCCTTCTATCTGGCCAGAGCAGAAGACAGATGGATCATGGATACTGTCAATGACTATTAAAAAGTCAATCAAGTAGTAACTGAAATTGCAGCTGTTGTAACAGATGTTATATCCTTACTTGAACAGATTAACACATCTCCTATCACATGGTATACAGCTATTAATTTAGCAAATACTTTTTTCTTATTGCCTGTTCTTAAGGACCACCAAAACCAATATTCTTTCAATTGGCAAGGCCAGCGGTATACCTTTATTGTTTCCATCAAGGATATATTAAGTATCTATCCCTCTGCCATAACTTAATTTGAAGGGATACTAATTGTCTGTCTCTTCCACAAAATATCTCATTGGATCACTATATTGACAAGATTGTGCTCATTTGACCACGTGATCAGCAGGAAGCAACCACTTTGGACTTGGTAACATGTATACAAATCAAAGGATGAAAAATAAACCCAACCAAAGTTCAAGGGCATTCTACTTCAGTGAAATTCTTAGAAGTCCAATGGTGTGGAGCATTCTGAGATATTCCTTCTAAGGTAAAGGATAAGTTATTGTGTTTGGTCCTTCTCACCACAAAGAAAGAAGCACAACATCCTGTGTACTGTTTCAATTCTGAATACACCAATTCCTCCCTTGGATGTGTTTCTCAAGCCTACCCATACATCAAAATGCTCAGAAATCTGCTAGATTTAATTGGGGTCTGGAGTAGACACTTATTCTGGTCATGGATTTGCCATTCCTACATGTAATGCTTCCTCAAAAGTTACCATACATGAATTTACAGTATCTTAACCACTGTCACGATATTCCACAAAATGTTGCTTTGGACCAAGAAACTCATGTCAAAGCTAGAGAAGTGCAACACTCTAATGGTCATTGAATCCATTTCCAACAGTCCTAAAGCAGCTGGGCTGACAGAAAGGTGGAATGGCTTTTTGAAGACACACAGTACCAATCATGTGGCAGCAGCCTAGAGGGCTGTGGCAGGGTTCCCTAGAAGGCAGTATATGCTTTGAATCAGTATACATTATGATACAGTTTTTCCTATAGCCAGGATCCGTGGGTCCAGGAATCAAGGGGTGGAAAGGGGAAGAGTTCCATCCACTAACATCCCTATTGTCCTACCTGGAAAATTTTTCCTTAAGCTCTTCTGACCTAGAAGTTTTGGTTCCAGGAACCACAACACACATTCTATTGATCTTCTCTCTGACCACTTTTGACTTCTGATTTCCTTTACCCAACTGCCTAAGAATGGAATGATTAGCGAGGGGAAATTGGATTGCTTTTCAACAATGGAGGTAAGAAAGATGATGTCTTGAGTATAGGAAATCCTTCAGGGTGTTTCTTACTGCTATCATGAGCTGTGATTAAAGTCAATGGGAAACTACAACAACCTAGGCAAGGCAGGAAGGCAAAGGGCACAGAAACTCCAGAGATGAAATTATGGCCCACTTATCCAGAAATAGAGCCAAGATCTGCTGAGGTGTTTGCTGAGGGTAGAGGAAATACAAAATGGATAGCAGCAAAGGTTATGACCAGTTGCAGAAAGTATAATCATAAGTGGCATAAGTCTTTCTGTCATATTTTGTTACACACACACATATATGCATATATATTACATACATATACACAGAAACACACACATATGTATATATATTTAGAGAGAGAGAGAGAGAGAGAGAGAGAGAGAGAGAGAGAGAGAGAGACTTCTATGAGTTCTAATCCTCTAGAGACTAAAACGGCAGAATTACTTTAATTTTGATCCAAAGAATTCAAGTATGGACCTACAATTAAAGGAGATAAACAATCGCAACATATCAATGGCTTGAACTCAAGTATGAACCTATAATAAAAAGAGATAAGAGTTGTAACATATCACAGGTTGAAACGAAAGGGGCAATCTCTTTCCTATAACTGAATGAGTAAACTAGACTAGAAATTATCATAATTAATACAGCCTCAGTAATATTATCTCTATACCAGCTTAAAGCACCCCTATACTTTCCTCATGTTTTAGGAACAATAATTTATTAAAATGGATTTTCATTTAATCACAGCCCATTCTTATATATGGAGATTGCATAAACACACACACATAAGCTATTATTTAAAATCATGGTATTTATTTTAATAATTCCTAATGAAAAATGAAATTGTTCCCATTATATTGGAAATTTTGGTCAAGAAAGACATAAATGACTTATAAAGCCAATGCCTTCAGGATAAAATTCCTAGAGATATTCAAGATACAAGGAAAATTTCTTAACATAATAAAGACAAACCAGGCGGTGGTGGCATATGCCTTTAATCCCAGGAGGCAGAGGCAGGCAGATCTCTGGGAGTTCGAGGCCAGCCTGGTCTACAAGAGCTAGTTCCAGGACAGGCACCAAAGCTACAGAGAAACCCTGTCTCTAAAAAAAAAAAAAAAACATAATAAAGACAGCAAACCCATAGCCAGCACCAACTTTAATTGAATCTCCAAGCAACACCACTAAAGTAAGGGAAAAGAGAAGGTGGTTTATTCTCTCCATACCTACTCAAAATATTTCTTGAAGTCTTAGCTAGAGCAACAAAATAACTAAGGAGATCAAGGGGATACAAATTCTAAAGTAAGAAATCAAAGTATCTTTGTTTGCAGATGATATGATACAACACATAAGGGACCCCTGGAAAACTCCTATAAATAATAAACACTTTCAGCAAAGTAGTTGGATACATAATTAACGCCTCCATATCACTAGTATTTTTATGTACAAATGACAGACAGAAAGAAGTAAGGGAAACAATCATTCACAATAGTCTCAAATAGTATAAAACATGTTGGGGTAATTATAATCAAGTAAATGAAAAACTTGTATGATCAAAACTGTAAGACACTGAAGTAATAAATTGAAGAACACATCAGAAAATAAAAGAAGATCTTCCATGCTCATGTATCAGTAGGATTAATATACTAAATATGCCCATCCTCCAAAAAAGTAGTCTACAGTTTCAACACAATCCCCATCAAGATTCCAACACAATTCTTCACATCTTAAAGGAACAATATTAAACTTTATATGGAAACACACATACACACAAAACCAACAGTACACAAACAAAACAGGATGGGTAGTAATTATGAATAATAAAAGAACTACTGTAGGTATCACAATCTCCAATTTCATACTGTATGATAGACCTATGAAGATTAAGAAATAAGGAAACAGCATGGCATTGGCACAAAACAGACATGCTGATCACTGGAATTGAACTGAAGACCCAAATACAAAGTCACACACCTATAGTCACCTAATTCTTGATAGAGAATTTAGAAATACACACTGGAATAAAAGCACCATCTTCAGAAAATGCTGCTGATCAAACTGCGCGGCTACATATAGAAGAATCCCAATAGATCCATACTTATCACCATGAATAAATTCAACTCCAAATGGACTAGTAACCTCAACATAAAACCAGATATAGCCTTGACCTCATTGGCACAGGTATAGACTTTCTGAAAAGAACACCTTCAACACAGGCACTAAGATCAATCATTGGACCTTGTGAAACTGAAAAGTTTCCTGCTTAATAAAGAGCATCACCAGACAAAGCAGTGTGGTCTCAAGGTTTCAGTCCATCATGGCTGGTAGGTGGATAGGAATAAGCAGTACAGTTCACATCATGGTAGCAAGGACTCAGAGAAAAGATAAAGACGCCAAATCCTCTTGCGATCCTCTTCCTCCAAGTAGCTAACTATCGTACTTCTTATCACCTCCCAATAATGCTATCACATTTTGAATCCACCAAATGCTCTGTTAATCCATTCATTAGTTCAGTTCCCCTGATGCAGCTGTCTTTGAAGAGCCACTACAGACATATCTTAGATAACCTTCTAGGTACTCCATAATCAGGTCAAGTTGACAATCTATATTAACCATTACAATCATTTACTTTTCAAAAGTGGTTTGATACATCAATACCTTGTCATTAATACAAAGAATAATAGATCAAAGTTAATAATAAATAATAGATTAAATTAAATTAAATAATAGATCACAGAAGCAACTGTCCTTACTGATTTATTGTTCAACATTGGCCATGATGCTGGCTATGTTTCACTGGGTAAATGATCTTACAGAAAAATCAAGTTGAAATTTGGTAAAGTAAGTTACCCGAGCCAGGTAAGTTATAAGTAGAACCTGAAACAGACTTCTTATACACAGGGCTTACGGAGAGATTGATCCTGAGGAACGATGAGGGGAAGATGAAGGAGGTCAGGAAAGAAAAAGGCAGGTGACAGGATTTTTTAGGTGAATTCTTACTTTAGTCTGATTTATAGGAACTCTAATAAACTAATGGGTGATTAGTGGCTCACCTGCATTGAGGAAGGGAATGGACCTTATATTTACAAGGCCCAGAAATTGTGTGGGATACGTACACCTTAACTGAAATCTCTAATTCTCCAGAGATAATCATCAGTGGTATCCCTCAGCAAACAGCCTTCATAAAACATCTGCCAGGGAATGAGGTTCCATGGTTCCTGTGAAACTGAGTAGGCACTAAAGAGGTACCCTGGCATCCCTTAGGGTCTTGGTCAAAACCTATATCTAGCCAGAAAATACCTGAGATTCAACTTCCATTATTTTAAATTGCTTCATCAGTGTTTTACAGCCACTCGTTCTATCTCCCATATCACATATTGTGGGATTTTGCTTTTGAAACAGACACAAATGGACAGTTCCTCTTCCCTAGTTGACCTAGGTTTATCTGTTAGTATCTATTTTAAAATTGAATATTATTTCAAATTAGAATAACAAAGTCATGCCACTCTGGAACACCTTTTTATCTTACTTTTAATGAATGGATAAAAATAATTTTAGTTACCAACATTATTTAATTGGTGTCTGAGGAGGTTGGAGGATGCTTTGAGACAGTTGACTTGTGCCAGCCTTTCACATGCTCCCCATTCCCAGTCTTATTTATACTAACATATTTGCATGCTCTGAGAATCAATATCTGTTCTGAATCTCAGTTCAGTGTCCAAATCACTGCACATTCTAAATGAGGCAGTTTGGATGTCTGAAAGTTACTGTATAAGCTTGGTTTCATTTTGTCAGGTTTAAAATAATGAAGGCAAATCTACTTTGATGTTAGCAAGCCATTAATGAGCCACTGTCCACCATGGGAAAACAAATCAAGAAGCTATGGGATCTAAAAAGCTAGGAAGCAATAAAACAAGTGCCTGTCACCCTGCTCTGCACAAAATCAAGACTAGCTTGGCTTGGGGTGATATGTTGCAGTGATAAGAAGGGTTCACAAGGAATGGTAAAGACCCTACATGAAAATTGTTCACTGTAGGATTTGGAACCTATATTTCCATTTTCTCTCTCATACAGTCTTTTCCATTTAAATGCAGATATGAAGAGGATGCTCTATAACATACTCTACTTATCTAGGATGCCTCTTATTCCCCAAAGCCCGTGTTATAGATCTCAACACTGGAATCAGAATTTCAGTGATCAAGGATGTGAATCAAAGGAAATGTGTGATTGGATTCTATCAACAGTGTATCTCATGTGCAGAGTCAAATGCTGTATTAGACACTTGCCTTTGTGAAAGATGTCATACCTGATTGCCATGCCATAACAATTGGTTGAACAGATAAATATTAAAATAGCCTATTAAGAGAGGACATACCAATCTGACTATAAAATGACAAAATGGGGAGCTAAGTCTACTACTTGGGATAGATTCATATGAGTCAGAGAAGTCCCTAGAAGAATCCTCACTGGAAAGGGAATCCATCAAAGAGTAGAATATTTCATCTTAGTTCATCCTCAGTCAGAAGCATTTCTTCTCAATGCCAAATTTTCCATGCAATCCCCTAGGGATTCTATGCCTTTGGAAACCTCTGCAAATGTCTTCCCTTTCTCAGAGAAAAGGGAGAGACGCAGCAGCTGCATCATACTTACAACTTCATCCATTATTCAGTTTTACTGTGGGCTTTTGAACATAAAATGTTCACTTCCTGTTTTGAATAAGCACCCTGAGATATAATTAAAACAAGCTAAAAGAGAAAATAATAGTAATAATAATAGTAAAAATATGAATCAACCATAGAGCAGGGTCCCGGAACTAATCCATGCACTTATGATTTAATGTTCATGATCTTTTCACTCTTTCTTCTATGGCACAAATAGTTTAATCCTTCCCTCAAAAGCATTCTGTAGGAGGTTAATAGGATGCAAACATTATTTAGATTAAACAAAAGCAGGCTTCATTGCTTACAAGCTTTCTTAACAGGTTTAATATGTTTAATAGTGTATTTTGAGTTGTAAAACCTTACACCATAGGGTTTCCACTTCTAAAACACTCCTAACCTTTGAATTCTCCTGAAAACATTTTAGAAATGCCCTTTCCTCCAGAAATACTGTTCAAATTAGAGAAGAGGCACATAAAGGTTCTGATGACTTCAGATTTTATTTCATGAATTTAGCAATACCAGAAATTTGCAATTATGTTGGAAATGAGAAGTATGACTGTGAATGAAAATGCTGCTACATACAGTCATATCAACACATGTTCATATCTGGAAGAGAATCATATTAAACAGACTGCCCTGTCTCCTACTCATAACCTACAGGTGAAAAGAGAATGTGTTTTCCTGATGTCTGAATATTCTTACAATAAAACAGCAAACAATTGTGCAAAGCATATCATATATAATATCTCACTTAATCATTAAACTGACTTCCTGAAACATTTTTTAAAAGATGTATCGATTTATTATGTATATAGTGTTCTACCTGCACATATGCCTGTAGGCCAGAAGTGGGCACAAGATCTCATTACAAATGGTTGTGAGCCACCATGTGGTTGCTGGGAATTGAACTCAGGACCTATGGAAGAGCAGCCAATGTTCTTAACCACTGATTCATCTCTCCAACCCCCTCCCTGAAATATTTTTATTCCCATACAACATAAAAAAGAAGAGCACCCACAATATTCAGGACTGATTTCAAACTACTTCAGTTTTAGAGGCCTATGAAAAGAGTTACAAGGACAGCTCCCACTATTTCATTTTCCTTCTGAAACATCTTTACATTCTTCTCTTTTCTGTCCTTTGTTATCGGAAAGTCTAAAAGACTCTAAACACAGTTAATATCAAAAAAGGTTTTAGAAGGAAACTTTGTCCAATTCGAGTTAATAACATGAAGGTAACATTAACAGATGGACATTTATCTTATGCACTTATAATTCACACATAACCTATTGATGCATATGCACTAAGCACCAGAAAATTAGTTTAAATTACTCACTCTTCCTTTCTAAAAATGATTATGTTGTACTAGAGACAGAATATCTTTGAGCACCAGAAGCTAGCTTTGCCCTAAAAGTTGCAGTTTTTATTTTGATTCTTGAATACCCTCTACTGAAATCCTCCTTGTTACCAAACACACAAGTGCATCTTTTAGAGGCTGCAAACACAGCACTAAATCAGAGTATGTCTACACCTATATGAGGAGCTGCAACCAGATTTGATTCTACAGAGTTGAGTCATGAGTAGGTACAAGGTTAGGCGGGGCATACCTAGTCTAAAATACAAGAATGCCTGAGCTCTTCCTGTCTGTGAATACACTCGATATAGAAGATATCCTCCTATACTTCACCACAGTTCCATTGGTGATGTGCACACCGATTCACTACCATCAAATGCCTATTGATTGAGTCTGGATGAAAACACAAGACTGGTCAAAGGTCCAGTTTCTTCATGAATAACAATTGAGGGAAATTATTTGGGGCCTAAGTTCTTTGGAAGTACAGCTATTACCTTATTTATTTACTTTATTTGAATTTTAAAATGGCATAAAGTCTAAAAGAGAAAATTTTCTCCTACCCCAAATTCTTTTAATTGGAATCTATAGCAGTTTAAACTATGTTAATATGATTAAAAATTTAGTAATAAAAAAGAAAAAAACTATCTGAATTGTCCCTAGAGCTAAATTTTATAAAGTAAATTAAAAGAAAAGAAAAAAAGTTGTATTATCACTCCTTCCCTTTTAATCTGCTTCCCACATTAAATATTTCCTACCTGAGTTTCGCATGAATTGCTTGCGGGCAGCTGCAAGCTGCCTGTCCCTAGGAAAAGAAAATTACAGATGCCCTTGAGTGGGGGAGGTTGAAAACTGCCAGAAAAACAACCTCCTGATTCCCTCCATCCTTTCTCACAAAGCTGCACTGGGATTAAGCTTCCCTTCCAGAAGAGAGGAAACAAGACAGACCAAGGAGTGAAAATGGTGTGTTCCTAAGATTTCTCTTTCTTAGAAGCTGCAGACAATGAACATCTGTTTTAGGTAAGTGAGTTCGAGCTGCCAAATGTCACTTTACAACTGATCTTCCTTGACATCACAGTATGCATAAACATACCTCTTTATCATCTAGGCCAGAAACTCTCTTTTAAAGCTACAAGAAGACTTTAATCCTCAAGAATTCAGTGTTAGCTCAAGATGTCCTTTTCCCATGCTGAATTTCCTTGCTTTTAAGGTAAAAACAAACCTAGAACTTTTAATTTTCAATAACTTTTCTGAACCAAATTTTTTTATTTATTTAAAATGGGTAAGCTACTATATCCTAAAGTGTTTTTTTCCTGAAAAAAAAATGCATCTTATATTGGTATTATTTTTCTTTTAAAATTAACTGCTAGTTTTTATATGGATGCATTGGAAAGTGTACATGTTTAAAGAAGAAATAAAAAGTTCAACTGCTCCATTGGATGTACATATTTATTAATAAGAACTTTATTGTGTATGTCATTTTAAAACTTGCCCTTTTAACTTAAAAATTACATTGTAAATATTTTGTCATTTTTAACTTAAAAATTACATTGTAACTTATTTAGAAAAATTCACCATCTATTAATCACTGATTCTGTTACCTGCCAACAAACTCCAATGCTCAGTGGTTATTAAATTCAGTGTGCTGGTTACATTTTTTTTAATTGAACACTTTCACAGTTTTATATAGACTTTGAGAACATACATTCATCATTCTGTTTCTGGTGTGGGTATAATGCGGCCAGTGGCTTCAAAGATCTGCCATCCTGACTTCTCTGCTGTGATGGACTATACCCTTGAACAGTGAGCCACAACTGACCCCACCTTCCTGAAATTTCCTTTGTCAGGGTAGTTTATGAAAGCAATAGGGATACTAACACAACAACTTTCTGGAGAACATATGTGACTTCCGGCATAGCCTGACTATAGAATCAAGTGTTTCTATCAATAACACAACACTTTGTCAACATTGAGTTGAGTTTCCCTTGCTGAAAACCTTACTGACTGCTTTGGTATATACTATGCCATTGTGGGTACACCATAGAGAACTGAGACTTTCCATTGGCTTTCATGAGTTTTCCTATCTTTTTAAATTTATTTTTTCATGACTTTGATTCTATGATCTGATATGTTGTACTTAATTTTCATGTGGAAAACTGAGGCGTACTTGTGTACTGAGGAGAAGACTGATTTCCTTGCTATTTTCTGTTCTCCAATGTGGCCCTGCCTTTGTCTTGGAACATGGCTAGTAAACACAATCTTGCTGTAATGGACGCAAGAAAGAATATGCTTTAAGAGAGTCAGAAGAGATTTCTTTTCAAAGAATAACTACAAATCTCAAATGAGCACTCAGTATGCCTTGGCAATCTTCTCACATTTGCGAAGCAAATTTACTGCCCCCAAGGACCGAGTCACACTATTATATGTTCTTTACCTAAAAAAAAAAAAAAATCCAGATTCTCCACCTCACAAATGTTTCCTCCTCCTCCTGCTTCCTAATAAGGCAGGAGAAATGCAATCAGAAAGGTAAACATTGTATGAGTGTACCGTTGTCTACACCAACATTCTCTGCTCGCTGACTGACCACAGAATTTTACAGATGAAGAGTTTTCTCTGTAAGCAAAGTCAGCCCCTCCACGATATCAGGGACATTAGCAGTAAGTTCCCCATGATATCACAATACCAGAAAAAACAAACAAAAAAACAAACAGAAGCTCAGTAAATAAAGTTCAGTGAATGAAGAATGGGCTTTGTGGACAATAAAGATCTCATCTTTCCAAAATGAAGAGAACAAACAGAGGCATGGATACTTCGAGAGTTCAGCTAAGCAACATGCATCTAGCTAACCAAGTATAACATAAATGCTGCTAACCTCATTTCCTCACTGGGTTCTTATGCTGCAACTTAACAGTTAGTTAGTAGTCATTTATCAGAGCACACATTAACAGTTAGTAGTCATTTATCAAAGCACACATTAACAAGAATTTCTATTCATTGTTCATTCATCTTATCAGTCTTCACAACAACCATCCACTGAGGCCTGATGATCTCAGGCTCAATGTGGGTTCAAGGTAACTGCTGTAGAGTATATTTATATTATATATGTAAATCATATGTAACTGAAGGGGAAAAATTTAAATACATGCCTGCCCCATGGGGAGGTCTCTGCTTGCTCTTCTTAGCCATCCTTCAGAAAGGTCTTGAGACACCTCATACAGAGCCAAGCCTAATAAGTGACGGGGACAGTCCAAAGGGAAGAGCACCACAGGCCCACTGCAGTCAGCAAGGTACGGAAATAGTATATTGTCAAGTAAGCACATGCGTTCTGTCAGACTTATGTCAGTTTGACCATGAGGTTGAAGAGAGGCATGTGGACCCCTAATGAAAACTTCGTATCTAGCAAGACTGGATCTTGTTCTCTGTCCAAAGCATGGAATTTAGTCACCACAGAAATGGTAAGATGTTTCAGAATCACAACAGGGGCATATCTCGGGGTGAGTTTTGTTTTGTTTTTGTTTTGATTAGAAATATATATCTATATTCTGAGGAAGTAGGATTTACAAGAAACAAAAATAAATAAAATCATACGTTTAAAATGTGCATCGTATGGGCTTTAATACTAGCATTTAAATGTTAGTGAGAAGGGTATACAGGCACTACAAAGACTTTCTTTTTAAGCTTAAATTGCTTCCAGGTATATCTATCTCAGCCCAGTATGTGCCTCTGTCTGGGAGGCCAGTTTAGGTTACCTAAGAAACTTTGGTGTCTAGGTAGACAAGCTGGATTCAAATACTATCTTGACCATTTCTGAGTGTTATATCCTATGCCTAAAACTTTATGAACACACATTCATATGCTTTATTTCTGCTTAAAATTTCAATCATAGCTTCCTCATAGATATTACAGTCAACTTGAGTCATACAGGAATTGTTGATGACAGTACATGAAGAATGATCAGCAAAGTACTTCTCACATACCATTGATGACATTAGCACCCGAAATGATGCCCACTCTATTCTATCAGCCCAGAAACTTGCTTGATTTGAGCCCTACACTGTGTCAGCTTCTACTTGCCCACAATATGAGCACTGTGTGATAGGAATTCTACTGTGTCTTTTCATCATCAACAATCTTCAACAATGAGAACAGAGTCTTGATTGATTGCTTAACCAAAGGTGGTTCTCCTGCTCCCGATTCTGTGACACTACATTGTGGCCTGCGAATGTTTTCATGAGGTACCTTGATTCTCTGAACCAGAAAATTCCTTTACCCATTGCCTTGAGAGTAAGATAATGAAGCCAGAAAAGAGCAATAGTGTGAAAAAATCTAAACAATATATTGTTGAGTAAAGAAAGAGTCAGCATTTCTGTAAGTGTGACTAATAAGATTATTCTTATAAAGTTTTGCAAAAACTAGATACTAAAATAAGTTAAATGCTTAGCTCCTCACCTTGAATATAATTATTGTTATATCACAATGATATAATTATTATGGTATCTATGCTACCAACAGTGTTGTGATTTCTAATGAGTCAATTAACCTTCCTGGATCTCAATTTATGCATAAATTGAGGGGGTTAGGCAACAATTCCATAAATCTTGTTAGTTCCACAAATTATGTTTTAATATAAATAGTGGAGGTAGTGAATGTATTATTCTCCTCTTAATTTGTAATGTACCCAATTTAGATATTTATCACTGAAATTCATGTGATGGAGGAGAAGCTACTTAAAGGGAAGCAATATACTTTTCCTTTTGTGAAAGTCTTAATTTCACCTGTACTGTCATTATACATTCACCGTAACAAATACTCAAGGAAGGTGACTTGGCTTGTCAGCATCTCCTCTCTAGAAAAGCCACATTAAGACACTTTATACCCTTTCTAATGGTGAGATTAAGGGGTGGGTTGTATGCTATGGTGTTGAAACTGCCTGTTATGAAGGAAGATGAGATCTGTTCACACTCTGTGGTAACAGGTGAGCAGACTTTGCTTAATAAAGATGATTTTGGGCATGAGCACATCATAAAGATCAGTAAAGGTCAGACACTGGCTCCAGATAAAGAGAGTTTGACAACCGACAATGATCCTACATCCTGACAAATGTTGGGCAGTGATGTATCACCAAGTAGACACCAGATAAAGACTTTTGCTGGCAGCCACTATAGAGAAGCTGATACCAGGGGTTAAACAGAAGCTGCAATGACTTTCTGGAGACCTAGAGACAATACAAACCACTACTTCCGTAGCTTTGGGGATTTAAAATAAATCCCTGAGACTTGCAATGGTTCAGTATGATATGGCCTTAACTATGACTGCATTGCTTCCAACTATACCCGGCAAGTTTATAATGCTTCAACTATACTACACTCACAGCTCCTCAATATAAAAAGCCCTAGCTAGCTGAGAGTTCTTGAACTGGGCAGGGCTGCTGCCTGAAATTCTTGCCAATGGTTTTCTTCTGTATCTCTAAAAATCATTTCATTCTAGTATTTTCATACAAGCTGCTTTGTCATAATGCCTTTCTCCTATTACTCTGTCACAAAACCATATTTTTGTCTTTTTTATTACATTTTTATTAAATATTAAATTACATATATATTCATTTATCTTTTGTCTTGTTTCTTCAATAGTATATTTATAAGAACTAGAAATAGGTTTGTTACTGTAAATTACTGTGTTAAGAACAACATATGGACCAATGTACAGACATTTATTCAGCAGGTGACTAAATAAATGAGCTACTTTACCTCGGTGCATTGTTTACAGCTAGCATTTGATGCTTGTTAGATGACATTAAAGAAAAGAGGTCTTACCTTTTCTATTTATAGTTATACCCCTATGCCCATGACTAATCTGGGAGCAGACATTTTGAGGTTTCTCAACAAATGACCTTACATACATATAATGTAAGGGTCTCATACTTTAGTTTGAAGAAAGGGAGTGAATTCTGTCTCTAATGACTGAAGCAGCCATCAAGAAATATTTAAAGCTCAATACAATTAAGCATTGACAATGTCCCATTAGCAACCATTCTTCAGACAATGTTAAGCTTGTTTTAAATCATTGAATCATATATAGATATCTCTCACTTCTTTGGCAATCAAAGATTGTAGCTTTTGGTTTCAGATGTTGAGTGGTGACCTCTATTGTTTGGATTAAAAAGTAAGGTGTCTAGTTACAGTGTAAAAATAGAAATAATTTATTATAATTGTAGGCAGACTTCCAACACATATAAATATCAACCCATCTCAAGTCATCAGAATAGACAAGTGCCGTGACAATTTCAGCAAGGTAAAAGGAAACAGAGGTAAAGAAGATCGTGGTTCATATACAAGGCCATAAAGCTGTATGTGTTAGAGCTGGTTCTTCATTGGTAATGGCCTTATTAACTTAGAGCATGTGCTTTGAACATTTGAATTCCTTGACTTCCATATATGAACTGAAACAACTGATATACAATTGATATAATATTAGGAACAAGATTTGTCTTGACAATAAGCCTCCAGATCTATTCAAATGCTTTTTAAAGGCATGACTCCAACAGATTGTACAATGATAGTAATTCTATCTATCTATCTATCTATCTATCTATCTATCTATCTATCTATCTATCTATCTATCTATCTATCTATCTATCCATCCATCCATCCATCCATCCATCCATCCATCCATCCATCCATCCATCTATCTATCTATCTATCTATCTATCTATCTATCTATCTATCTATCTATCTATGCTGGAAATGAGAACTAGGCTCCCATTCATGATAGAAAAGTACTCTACCACTCTACCACACAGTAACACATCAAAGCCACTGTTTTGTTTTAGACAAGTATCCTTACAGAATTCATTATGCAATTCAAGCTGGTTTGGCATTCACTATGTAGCCAGGATGGGAGCATATTCTTCTGCTTCATCCTTGTAACGGCAGAGAATATAGACTTGTGTCACCACCCCTTTGAATTTTGAATAAATATAAGAGGCTGGGTCCCTGTAAGATTATGGCATCAAAACAAGTAATGGGAGAGGAAACGGGAGAGCCTTCTGATTTTAATAATTAGGGTAATGAACATCTATAGTGACTATATGAACATATATGCATTTGGAATATAACCTTGGCATTATATCATTCCCTGGGTCACTGACTGTGTAGACTCTCATACAGTAATTAATCTGTACTATAAAACTTAAAGAGTCAAATCTCAATGATGTAAAACACTTCAGTTTATGGTCTACAAATTCAGCTCAAAGCTCTCTATACTCTGTCTGTATCTAATGAGGATGATACACTGGCAAAGCAAACAGCCTCACTGTCATCAGATCCCTAGAATGGCAGCCTTCGGAGTGATTGGTCCACTAGAACAGGAAGGCTTCAACTAAGAAAGAGATTTTATGGAATTCAGATCATGTTTAAAGTTTATCTTCTTAGGATAATTCATTCTAATTTCCTTTAAAGAAAAACTTCCTGATGAACAACACAGGCATTTTCATCTCTCTGCGACTCAGTGTCTTTGTATATGGAATGATTGATTTGATCCAGGTAATTTCCGATTCCATTCTGTGCAGCCTTGATAAGTCAAAACTTCAATTATGTAAATTGCAGATGCACCTTCTCTTATTTTCCCCTCTTCTTCATAGTTTCAATCGATTATCATAGCTATGTTTTCCCAGTGTATTTATGTAAAGCTGCATGCAAAAAATGCACCACAACTTCTAAGTGTATAGGCAAATTCAGTAGAGAATGATGATATCACATATGACTATCATTTATTTTTGTCCTATTTGTATTTACTCTCTGTAGCCATAATGATGCCCCTTGAATCAGTGCCACTATTGTAACTCTGAAACTAATCTAGACTTCTTTGCTATTCCCTTGTGATCTTAAGCACATTCTTATTCTGTCTAAACATTCAGTTAGCCTTCTATAAAAACAACACTTGAACTCTTCCATATTTGACAGCATGAGTTGGGAATGGCATTTGCAGTCTCTTTTAATCCTGTTTCCAAGTTCTTCAGTGAAGTTGGTTTTCATTACAATCTTTATACTATCCCAGGTAGCTAGAAACTCCTGTGTTCTTGTTTTATACTTTTGTTTTGTTTTGAGACAGGGTTTCTGTGTGTAACAACCTTGGCTATTCTGAAACTCTCTTTGTAAACCAGGCTGGCCTCGAACTCAGAGATCAGCCTCTCTCTGCCTCAAAGTACTAGGATTGAAGGTGTGGGCCACCACCACCTGGCTTTGTTTAATACTTTTTATGAAAGGCAAGAATAAATATTTTCTGTGGACAGGACAACTGTCCCAATCAACCCACACACTCAAAGGAGGATATGTTCTTCTCCTAATCAGTTTTTAGTACATTTTCTTCAAAAATCCACGACTCATATGGATCTTCATATTCCAGCTGCCAGAGTGGCAATCAGCCTGCTTATGTCTCAGACCTTTTCATTAAAATATCTCCAAACTGGATGCAAGCAGCATCTCACACTGAATTTCTTTGTGTCACAAAGATGAAAAGCCACTTATCTCCATCAATCTTCCCATCATGCCCAAACAGAAACAGAGATTTTTATCACCAGTTTTCAAGAGGGCATTTTTACTACTTCTGCCTCCATTTTCATCCTTTAATGTTTTATTTAGTTGATAAGGCAGAATTTAGAATCTTCTTCATAATGTGTTTGATCCAGTGGGTTATAATCAACAAAGGTTTGTACTATCTGGCTACTATGGATGCCTGATCTAACATCTCATCCCTGCCATATGGTTATTGACCATTTCCATTTTACCACAATGTATACCATGATAGGATTATAAAACAGGATTTTGAATTAGATGTTCTGAATTTGAAACTCAGTTTTATAAGTTATGGGATCATTCACTCTGAGTTATTAAGTATTCTCATATCTAAGGTGAAAATACCTATTTCAGAGGACAGAAATGAAGTAAAATAAAAATTAATATGCATATACTATAAAATTAATATGCCTATGTTATACTATTACATAATAACAACTTTTGTTTAACATTAGTCCACTTTGCAAGCAATTATAAGTCAAATAAGTTATTATATTATTTGTCATAGTTTTTGTAGAATATATAGATATAGTGAAGTATAAGTATATCCGTAAGGAGGTCAAATGATAGTCTAAAATCTCAGGATGAATAAAAATTGAAGATGTTGCCATAATCCAGACAAAATAGCTCTACATCCCCTAGGTTTAATTTCTGAGTGCCCATTTTTTCTTACCATTAGTTTGCTTAAAGTCTTAATGTTTTAACAATACAGAGAATATTTACTATAAGGGGTCACTAAAAATGTCAAGTGTTGAAAATACCCCTCAATTCCATTCCCATATGGCATTAAAAGATGGTTTATTAAAGTATTTAAAGACTTTTATTTTTGTAAAGGTTACAGTTTAGAAAGGAGTTCTCTTAGACAATGCATGAAAACACCTTTGGCTTCTCGTTATATTTTTGGATGGAAGAATCTAGGTTTTTTTTTTTAATTTCTTCTTTACGATTTTCAATTAACAGTTTCCATGGGGAATAATATCCCTCCACCACAATCACCCCAGTCTGTCACTTGGTCACCCGTAAGTGATTGAGATCATGGACAGATAGCATGGATTTGTAGTTGCTCCAAGCCACAGTTCTACCATCACACCTCACAACAACATAAAAGATCTAATGACTTAGGTTTCAAAAGTCTATCCTTGAGTATATGCTACAATCTAATACTTTGAGGAAGCTTTTAGTGTACAATTACTCATATCTGCTAAATAAAGTCAGATGAAACTTTATACTGATTCTAAAGGGGACACAGATCATCAGTCCATCTATTTTTATGTAAGAGACAGTTACTATGAGCATTCTTTTCCCGTCGCTTTAATACATTCAATAATTGCTTTTTGTTATATCTTGATATAAGGAATGTTCTTTCTTTATTCACTAACACTTGAATGAAATTTGTATGAATTTGCTTAAAATGCAGATATTTTCAAAGCCAAGTACAGCATATAGAGATAATGAAATAGCTTTGCCATTAATATTTTGATTCAATTTTTCTCTGGAATGCATTAACAGAAAACTACTTTCATTTTTATGGCTGGAGAAGAGGCAATTTATGTTGTGAAATTTTAGGCATAGTCAAAACTCTTATTGCTCTGGAGTTTTCTAAACTTACTCATCTAGTACAAAGAACAATCAATATGAAAAAGTATCCACTGACTTTATCTCTTATCCTTAAAATTTTGCTCAAATCAACACTTCCTATGGAAACCAATGGTTTTATATGCATACCAATCTGATTTTAATATGTGTATATGGTGTTTTGTTTGAATATATGTCTGTGTGCCTTGTGTGCCTAGCACTCGTGGAGGCCAGAAGAGTGCAGCAGATACCCTGAGACTATGGATACAGATTTCTGTGAGACAACATGTGGGTCCTGCGAACCTACACCAGATCCTCTGGAAGATCAGCCAGTACTCTAAACTCTTGAGCTATCTCTTCAGCTACTATTATTTCATGAAAAAGAATTTAATTAAAGTTTAACTAAATTACAAATATAAGTTATTAAGACTCTACATAAATTTTGGGAAACTAAACCAAAGGTGCCTGAAATTGCATCCTCAAATATCAAAATCTAGAAATACCTGAAAATGCAGTAAACACTTCCCTGGGGTATGATGAATTAGCCTACCACAGAAAAGGAAGACTAGTCTGACAGTTATATTGTTTACCTGTTACAAAGTAAGCCATTGATATTCTGTTTTGTAAAAGAATATATGTTATATAAATTATCAAACTGTAATTACCTGGTAGGTAGACCCATAAAATTTATGAGATAGAAAGTCCCATGGAGATTATTGAGCCCAGCTTTCTCATCTTAAACTGCATAGGTAAATTTGTCTTATAAGGTAGAAAGTGACAGAATGACAGGAGAGATATAAGCATCCATACTTTGATTATTATTTGTTTTCTCAAGTGAAATAATCTTACCTGTCAGATATCAATATTTTGTGTTTGAAAATATGTCATGGGTCAATGCGCAGCATCATATGTTTAGATGTTTCATATATAACACAGATGAACATTGATTATCTAATGGTACCATTCCCAATATCCCACAAGAAATGGAAACCTAAAGCACTCAGAAAGAAGAAACTACAAATTCTCTAAACTTTTATATTAAAAATTTATTAGAAAGTACATTTATTTGACACAGATTGAAAATATGTTATATAAAGATTGTATTTTCTCTGTCCTTCACAATACAACCTAATAAATATCATTCATAATAATATAAATTCAAACTACATTTTGGGTGATGCCTACACTGGAGAATAGTTATAAAGTGAAATGAAAAGTTTTAGTCATTTAGGGTAGCCTTTTAAAAAATAATCCTCCATGTTTATCCAAATTCAGTTTTTTCTACTTAGACTCACGGTACTTTATAGGACGTGTCTACAAATAGAAATAAGGGTGACAAAACAGGCCCGTATTCTCCAACTAGGACGTGTGGGATGCTGGGAAAAAAACTCTTGTGGGGAAAGAGATCTGAATGAAATGAGTATCAGAGTTTCCTTGCTTGTATGAAGAAGGTTTCAGGACATGAATAAATTGTTACTTTTATTAAATATTAAATATTTTTATTGTTTTTAATAGTTAAGCTTTGCTTGTAACTTTAGAGTATGTTTGTAAACTACACAATGAGCTATATCATCAACTTATTTATATCACATCTCCAGGAATTAATTTGTGTACTCTTTAGAAAGTTTTCTGACTCTTAAATTGACATTGAAATAAGTCCGATAAATATTTCAGGCATAAAATACACCATTTAGTTACACATCCCCTAACTTTACCTACTATGTACAATTCCACTATAGTACAGTTACCAACATTTTACCATTTAAAAGTACTTCTGATTGAACACGAGAAATCAGAGATTTATACTGAAGTTTAGAGGAAATCTAATTCTCTTTGCATTTTAAATACAAATGTCAATAATAATAATAACAATACAATATAAAGTTCAAGACAGAAACTATCCATACAGATCAGTACAGGTTTGAATACAAGTAGCAAGGAAAAAGAATACTGAATACTTTCACAGAGATTAGCAGCCCTGAGAAGAAACAGCCCTAAGTTATTACTTAAGAGGTGAATATTCATGCTCCTGAAAGAAACAAATCTAACACTAGAGTAGACATCATCACAAAACCCACAATGAATACCCTGGGCAGAAGAGTGCAAAGAAGGACCACATCTGTAGCATAAAATAAGATGCAACCATTTCCTCCAAAGAGCCAGGGATCACAATAGTATTCCATGAAGCTTGCAGTCTCAAAGAGAAGAAAAAAACATAAAATCCTTCACATCAAAATGAGACATCCCAGTCATAACCTCCAGGTAAAATTACAGTGATGCTCACAGAAGCCAAGTCATGTTACTAGTTTAATAAAAATATACAAAAAAAGTTAATTTTAAAGACATTGAACATTTCCAAAATTTAGGATTTTTCCTCACTTTGAAACTACCAAATATTTCCTCCAGAAAGAGCCACAATATGCATTCTGCAAAGTTCTATTAAAATTACTTTTATAAACCTTGCTTTCCACTCCCTCCTCCTCCTTCCAATGAGTTATAAATGTAGGTTTCTGGTAACCTACATCAGAGTGACACACTTACTTTAATTTGATGTTTGCTATTTGTAAAAAATAATTGTATTTATGACACATTGTGGCCACCTCCCTGGAGGACTGGATTAGCTGAAGATGTAAAGACATTGCTAGTATTCTTTCTGTTTACTCAAGTTTAAAACTTCCAGGGAGAATACTACAGCAACACTGTCAAGCAGCAACATGAGATGCTTTTAAAACCTGCACTGCCAACTTTTGAGAAACAATGACTGGCTGAACACAAACATATCTCAAATATGTTCTGATTAGTAAGAAAATCATACTCAAATTTTACTCAGACCTCCGAGACACACTCAGTCCGTGGAAAGATACAGGCAAGAACACACCTCACTTTTAGAGGGAGAGAAGCCTGTTAAGAACAGGATCAGCTTCTAAGAATGAACATAAATAACAATACTTGCAAAGCCGAAAAGCTTGTATAGAATCCCTTGAATCTGTTACAGGAGTTGGAGGCTCATTTCTCTATAGAGTCTCCATTAGATTGTAAAACAGATAACAACAGCATCCCTGCACACAACCTTATGAAAAAGCTTGCTCCTCAGTGTCCGGTCTTAAACCATAAGACTTTTCAAATGCATAGCCGGTTCTACCCAATGAGTGCATCTGCATACATGAGACAAGTGCAACCCACAACATACACAAATGAAATCTGCTGTTACAATCAAAAGACAATATCCTGTACCAAACTCTCACAAAAACAACAGGGACCAAATGCTCCGACTATGAGCTTACACAAACTATCAACCCTTTATTTCTCAGTTTTGATTCTAGATTCAAAGTGCTCCTCATAGTGTTTTCAACATTCGTTTGCTGTGAAAATATCACCACAACTTGCCAAAAGTTTATTTTGTTAATCTTCCTTTCCCTGAGAAACCTGCTTTTTTTTTTTGCAGGTCCACCCCAGAATCACATCGCTCTGTTCTCATTTCTGGTGCCTCTAACATTCTCTTAAAGAATTTTTTAATTGCAAAACAGGATTTTTATGAGTGACTGAAAAGCACTCCCTTACCTTCTAAACCTGCTTCAATCAGCCCAAACTGTTCCAATAATTTAACAAAAAGCACAATGACGATCAGAACTGCTATCATTTCAAGCCCCTCCAAGTTCATGGTCAGCTAGGTCATGGTCCAGCCACAGCCACTGAGAAGCGCTCCTCACCCTGGCTTTCTTTGTAAAGCCATTAAACTACATTAAGAAGGCTACAGCTGGAGCAGGGAGGAGGAGAGTTGTGAGAGAGGAGGGAGAGAGAGGGAAAGGAGAGAGAGGAGAGAGAGGAGTGAGAGGAGAGAGAGAGAGAGAGAGAGAGAGAGAGAGAGAGAGAGAGAGAGAGAGAGAGCAGTCATCCTGTTTGCTGTATCCAAGGCCAGAAGTGGCAGCCTGATAAAGTCGAGCCTGTCAGATGAGAATTATCAGAGTCCTTGTTATCGTTATCACTCTCCCACAACGAGACAGCCGTGCATGAAGTAGTAGCACTGAGATCGCGGGAACCTAGGAGGTCTCGGGGTTAGGTCCGGAGCAAGCCTGGAGGGCAGCAGAAGCAGCGCCCCCAGGACTCCAAACATCACCGGTTGGTGGAATCTCAGGGCTGGTCAGTTGCCTTGGAAACAGTGGAAGCGAAGCTGGACTCCTGCTGCAGACAAGACCTGAGCACCTTGTCAGGAGAAGCAAAGAAAAGGGAAAGCCTGAACCGCCCACCGGCAGTGACAGCTTGCATTCAGCGGTTTCTGAAAGAGCTGCACTCTTCAGGGAAAACAAATGTGTGTATTTTATTCCAAGGAGTGCGGGGAGGAATGAAGCTGCTCAGCGTGGTTCTTCATGGGTCTGTTCTTTTCAATGAGTCGCTATTGGAATGCTCAAGCGTCTTACTCATTGAGAACTAATATTCTGTTTGAGTAGTAACTAGTGTCTCAAAGTGTGATATGCTGATAAATATTCTCAATGCTTACTAATATTTTAGAGTTTACCAGTTACCTCTTTTGGCACCGGCTTCACTTTCAACTTAAGAATATATGCATTTAGCATTTACTACTTTGCATGCATTTTAAAACATTTGACATACATTCGGTGCCATAAAAAGTTTGAGAAGCAAACGTTCATTTTTGCTGTGTCCTTCTTGTGCAATTCTTTCTCCCAATGCTGCCTAAATAGGTAGAGCAGACCCAGAATGAAGAACTGACTAAAGCAAATAACACCCATGTAAACAGACAATAACAGAACCCAGAGAGGAAATCTTCTCAGAGATCCTGATCAAGTCTCCTACTCCACAGATGAGCGATCTGCAACAGACCAAGGGACTCAGAAAGCGATTAAGGAGTACAAACTCCAGAGCCAACTAACCTGGATTCAGGTTTAAAGGCCTCTAGGTCTTATGTGCATGATTTCATATCATCTTGCCTCAGTATCCACATTTGTAAATAGGGGCATGATAGCAGCACCAAGTTCAGGAGCTCTTTTGAGAAAATGAGTGAACTAAAAACATTTCCAGAGCAAAGGGATTTGCTCAACAGTAATGGCTCTTGTCTCGGCATAAATATTCCCTTGTTTTATTCCTATTTCTGAGGGTTGCTAGGGTAATTCCTCTAAGACTCAGCTTTTTTTTTTCTTTAAATTTTTTTTTTTTTTTTTATTTTGCGCTGGTGCTTACAGGGTCCCTTGGTTCTTGTCTTTTTGAAGGCAAGAATTCAGTTGAGAGACACAGAAATTTTAAGCAGAAGTTAATTTAGCGAAACAAACCAAGCATCCCCCCCCCTCAAAAAAAAAAAGAGAGATTGGAATAGCAATGAGGAGAACTCCAGCGGGTCTGCTTTGTGGATTTTAGAGAAGTGGATGTTTCATTGCAGTGTATGATTCTGAACATCGTCTCAAGCATATGGCATTTTCTCAAGGATCATGGGAGGAAATGTACTAACTGCTAGACCCTACTTATATTAGGGAAGGGATACAGGTCACATTCACCCACGAATATGCTGCCCACCTTATAAATATTAAGACTCAGCTTTTTACTCAGAAATCTCACATGGCTTACAATTGATACACTGAATATAGCCTGTTTCTGTATACAGCCCCCTGGTGTTGTCCTTCCACTCAGGTATCTGCCTGAGGTTTGCCCTTCAATATTTCTGTTTTCATGCAGTCTATCTGCATCATAGCTTTGTTCTGTCTCCAAAATGCATCCTGGGCTTCTCTGTCTCTAGGGCTTTGTTTACACCATTCTGCCCATTTGTTGGGGGAAAGAGAGACATAAAAACAAACAAAGCAAAGCACACAAAGCAAAATAAAGCCAGATTCTATCTATCATCTCTGCTTGTCAAGTTCATGCAGATTATTTCATGAACATTCTAAGGCCAGTAGTGGATATAATCTTTTCCTCATGTGTACCTATTTGTTACTACTTTTACTGCCTATGTTAGTTACTTGATACTGTCAAATCTTCAGTGTATTATATTATAGCTACTAGGATGTATATTCTTTCCAAGAAAATATTAACTTTGTTTGGGAGGGAATAAATCGTGGCTTCATTGCCTGCCTTGACGATATTCTCCTACCTCTTTTAATTCCTCTTAGAGGCCCACTTCTCACTTCATAGATGTGTATTAGATTATTCTGGTCACCATACAGTAAGCAATTACTGCATACTGGATGCTCTACATATATTGCTTCCTGATAACCGCTCTGAAAGTAGGTGCAATTAGACAGCATTTTCAAAGGGAGCATGAAGCCTCAGAGAGCTTAATAAGCAGCAGGCTTAAGGTCATAACCCTGGTAAGTGGCAGGACCAAGATTCAAACTCTGGTTCACTTAATGCAGACTGTTATAAAGCCCTGTTATTCCACACAGCTTTAAATGCATTATCAATTCAAACATTGGCACAAGGTCTTATGAGCCTAAGTTAAAAGTGATATTCACACTGACCCTTCCAAAATATTTGGTGATATTATAATTAATCTATTAACCCCAGTAACTTTAGAAGTTGAAATGTTACTGAACTAGTAATTTAATTCAGGATTATTGCTTCCTGGTGAATCTCAGAAGTATTATCCCATAAGCATGCATTCCTCGTGACTGCTAAAAGGGTTTTTCTGTGTTTCTACTACAATGGATTGTAAGATCCCTTGATCCCTCCATAGATGAATGTCACGGGTCAGTTTCTTTGTGCTCTCCTACAAGGATCACACCCTGGGGTTCGGAAATGGATGGCAGAGCGCTTGTGGAAAGTACCCAAGTGGGGAGAGACTCTCTACTCAGTATGAGTGCCACAATATAAGATCCCTTGATGCTACATTTTCTTCCCAAGAGTTCACCAGTTTCCAATTCTTACATAGACCTTTTGACTTCAAACTTTTGTCCTAGATGCTTCTTCTTCCAGAGTTCTTACACCAGATCCCGTGATTAAGAGAAATTATTTGGGTTTTGGCACCAAAATCCCTTCCTATCAACACTACATGATACAGTATTTCCCTTTCAGGTCCCATAATCATAACCACCCATGTCTCTGTCATTTTCATCAAAAATGCTGTCATCAGGAAGTATGCATGTTGGTTTACTTGCTTATCAAATGTCACTACTATAATATAGAATGTCTCTAGAATATTCACTGTTGTTGATAGGGTAGAGATTACAATCTGTTGCATTGTTGATGGTGACATCAATTGGAAAATAGTACCTGGCACTAGAGAGGCTGGGTTTTGGAAGAAGCCATCAGCTCTCTCAGTGATCTGGCACAACCTGATTCTTTATGATATAGGGTGCTGAGCATGCCTATGGTTCCTATGAGTCCTCTGTGCCTTCTACTAGGATTTCTTACCCCAAGGCATTGAAGGAATTCATCATAGCAGTGCAGATTCCCATGGCCTTTCTTTAGGGTGAGCCCTGAACATTGCAAGCTGAGGTATCTTCACTATGTTCTGTGCCAATGATTTAATGTGAATATGATTTGTGGTTTTGCCAGTGTGACCAATGAAAGCAATACCAAGAAGGAATACAGAAAAGTCTCCATATCCAACATTTCTGAAAATCATTGCTACAGAAGCTGAGAAGTAGCTTAGAAAAGGCCCATTCCTGTTGTTTAATTTTCAGATACAAGGACACTGCAGTATAAGTAGGAAAAGTGACTTAGCTATATGTGTAACTCCTAGCTTCAAGTTATATAGCCTGCATCCAATCTAACATATTATTCCATTATCTCAGATTCCTGTATTCTTTCCAGTATCTCCTTTTGTAAAGAGAAACATTAGTGTATCCAATAGACACAGAAGAAACATTGACCTCATTCAAGGCAAAGCCAATACTTGTCTTCCATAAAGGAAGGAGAAAAAAAGATAAAAGGTGATACTATTTTCAAATGATACTTACTCTACATGGAACCATGATTTGCCTAAACATTGGCAAAGCATATAGGCTGGTCCAGCCCTAAGCTATTTTTAAAAAGGGCAAATGTTGTAGGATCTCCCCCATCAGGCAAACTCTTTACTTTCATCTTTTAAGAAGAGAGAAGAAACTTTGAAAGGGTGAATGAATTTTTCCAAATCAGAATTCAGTGAAGCTGATGTTTGAGTACTTATTACTATAATGTTGCTCCTTAATTCTGGAAAGCATCCAGCCATGTATGGAGCATATGATAAAAATGGCATCACCAGAGTTTAGGAGCCAACTCTTAATTGTAGACTTTGAAAAGATCCATTGAATTTACTAATTAATAAGTTTTCAGACACAAGAAAGTTCTATTCATCTGCATTCTAGCTGAGTGGGTAGGGTAAAGAAAGAGTATGCTATGGTATAAGATAAAAGGAGTGAGGTTGGCATAACTTAAAAAATATAAAACAACCAACATTTGGCCCTGAAAAGATAGCTTTGTCAATAAACTCTGAGTTCAGTGCTTAGCATTCATATTATAGAAGTGTGACCTGTACCTAGAATCCCAGTGCTGGCAAAGTAGAGACTGGAAGCTCCCAGTGGTTCATTTTCCTGCCAGTTTATGGAAACTGGCAAGCTTCGGGTTCAGTAAGAAACATTTTTGAAAACATAAGGTAGGCTCTGATTTAGAAAGGCACTGATAACTACCTCTGTCTTCCATGTTCATGTACATACATGAACATACACAGATGCTGGCATATTTAAGCACATGTAAACACACATGTATACAAATGTCCACAAACATATGCACTCAGCATGTAGCTCATGAGATCAAAGAGAAAGCAACACCTAAGAGAAAGGACTGGAACAGATTCAAGCTCCAACAGGAGACTTTATAGATCTCTGCTTAAGAGACTAACAGGTAGATAAGAGTCTAATACGTGAGTTTTCTAGTTAAAATAGTTTCACAATGTAACTTTCAGGATGTGTGCACAGAGTCCATGACAACAATGAGGTTAACCTTTGCCTGTCACCAGAAAAATGATCACATTTAATTAAAGATACTCTTATTATTGCAATTCTATTCCTATATATCCCTATAGTGCAGTTTAGTCAAAATCACCACTTACTGGAAGTAATAAACTCATTTCTGCTTCATTTTCAGCTATATGGCTTTGGAAAAACAAAATAAAAGCAAAAAAATTCCTAACAAAATGAGATGGAGATACCCATTGATGACCTGAGATAAAAAAATCAGGGATTCTGGTTACTGTTTTCTTCTTTCCATCTCTTCCTTTCTTTAACTCTACCATGCTTTTATTCTCCTCAAATTGGAAACAAGATTTCTCTGGGTTTTTTTCAGGGTCTCAATTACTTGGACTGAGATGTATAAGCTTCTCTCACTATGTTCTTCATTACACATTGTTCATTCATTTGTCAAAGCTGTGGTTAGGGTACTATACATTCTGATATGGGTCATTAAAAATCCTATCTCTGGTACTTACAAAGCTTGGAACCTATTAAAATGAAATGAGAAATGAAATAATGTGTGTAGAGTAGGCACTATACAACAGATTAGTTGGCTAAGCATGTCATATAGACTCTCTCACTGAAGTCTCACATAAGCCTAAGAGTACGTGTCAGTCTTACTTCTGTCTTACAAGGTAAAGAGAAGAACGAACTTGGTGGGTTAGAGTAGGAACACCTACCTAAAGGTTTACCTAGATCTCACTCTAGAGATCACAAGTTGATATTGTGTTAAGTGCAATTAATAATGACTGCAGTCCCAAGCAGCAGGGGTAAAAGCCTGTAAGGGAACATAGAAATACCACCACATAGGAGTTAATGCCAGGGAAGAGGGAAGACTAGACCCAATGCTAGGAATATCTGAGTGTTTTACTGGCTGCTTGGATGGTTGGGTGCACAGGAATGGTAATTTATATTACATGAGCAGTGAAGAAGAAAATTAGTCTTGCTAAAGCATTTACTCAGAGCCGGAAAATCTTAATATCATCTAGACTCCTTGCCTAGGTGATCTGTGGAAGTTTTTTTTTTTCCTCTCTCTTAACAGTCAATATCCCATTCAAACAGAAACTGAGCATCTGTGGGTACTTCCTTGACCCAAGAGGAGCAGGGCTAAGGATATTCACTGAGCAAATAAAAAAAATGATTTGATGATACAAAATAAACAAAAAATAATGTGTCAGATGAGACATTTATTATTTCAATATTATGAAGAGACAGTAGTCTGGGTTTATGGACACTAAGATGAGGAGGATGCCAGACTGCCAGAGGTCTCACTGCTACTTTAGAGTCATGTGATTGTGCAGCGAGTGATGCAAAGCACTCAGAACAGAGACCACTACATCGTAAATGCTAATGAACAGCAGCTAGAATTTTTGCTGTTTGTTGAGCCCTTTTATTCCCAGATTGATATCCTAATTGCTTTTATGACTTATCTCAATCAATGAATATATCTCAATGAGCTTATCACTACTATTTTCAACTGCTGTGCAGATAAGAAAGAAGGAGGCATCATCAGCGAACTTGGTACTCTGAAGAAAATATCTTGCTTATACCAGTTCATAAGATTGACTATCATCTTCAACAACGTCAAAGTTCTAAATGTCACATACAGAGAAACATACAAAGATGCTGATACAAAATGATTAGAGGGGTAAATTGACTAAAGAACTCATGTAAAACTGGGTATGATAGCATATGTTTGCTTTTCCAATACTCCTATAGAGAGATAGAAACAGACAAGAGCAACCCTCGATGACAAATTAGTTTTCCTGGCTCAAACACAAGCAAACAACAAAGAGAGACCTTGTCTCAAACAAGATGAGCTGCAAGACTGATACCAGAGGCTTTTTCTGACCTCCATACTAGTACCATAGAACCTATGTGTCTGCACTCATAAATACATAAGCATGCAACACACACATTATAATAATTAATCCCCCTCAGTTGCCATGCCTTATCTTCCACTTTGCATAACTAGATCACATCCTCAATGGGGAGGAAGCAGTTACCCTATACTCAGGTTTCAACAGGTTGCTTTATCCTGAGGTAGAAGCACAGTGACAGAGACACACAAGGACTCTCTCTTAGTGCGCTGAAGGTAGATGGGGCCAATGAAGACTAAAGCAAGACTAATGCATTGATAAGAGACAAGAAATTTATTTAAATGGAGTGCATAAATGCTAGTACGGGTCAGAATTATATAAGCATCTTGCTAAACACAAACCACCATTTTTTCCCCAGAGAGACTGAGTTAGCAGGTCTTATGTAGGTAGAGTCTGCAAATCTCCATCTTTATCACTCTTTAACACAGGACCTCTATAGGTCACATCGTGGAAACCAGTGCATTAATCTCCCCAAACATCCTCAACCGTATAAACAACAAAGCTTCCAAGGCGATCTTCCCCCAGGGCTTAAAATTCTTAGAAGTGGTAAAACACTTCACAAACTCAAAATAGCTAAGAAAAGGTGGGAAGGGGGAACCTTCCATTTGATTCTTAAATTTCTGCAATTTGATTATTTTTTTTTTTGTCAGAGAGGAAAAGATTTGTAAGACTCATTTATAAATGGATGCAAGTTTCTTTTTCATATTTAAACTCATTTTCAATGGTTTGGTCCCTGTATTAATGACAGCTTTATGTCTCTAATGAACTTCAGATGCAAACTTTAATGGAAGCAAAGCATATAGAATGTCCCATGGTTTTCTGCCTTGCTCCATACTGTGTCTGATTCCATCATGAGTCTGATTCTGGATCACTCATGCTTTATCTTAAAATATATTTGGTTAGTTGAGGGAGTGGTGTGCAGTACTAATATATAGTACTAGCATAGAGACACCTTAATATTAACTTATTCACCATGCAGAGTAAATAAATCCCAGCCGATTAAGGCATGTGTTTGCAAGAGTGATGCTGATGTAGAATAGCTGATATTTCTCCTTTGGATCTAATGAAAAAAAAAAAAAAAACCAGAAGTCACAGTAACCCTTTCCCCATTATCCCACAAGGACTAATTTTTATCTTAATCAAAACAATTAAAGTAACAAAAGTTGTCTGATGCATAATTCATTCAGTATAAATTAATACCAAATTCAAATAATTGAAACAAGATTATCTGTGGGATTCTTGAATTCAGGATCAATTCTACAAAGTTTGGTTGTACATAACGGGAATCTCAGTCGCATAGATATATTTTGTCAGATTTCATTCCAGATATTGTCCCTTCTAACCAATTATTATTTCTCATTATATCTGACATTGTATACTTCCTCCAAATAATATGCTATGAAATTATTTACTTTTTTATAATACCCAAGAAATAAATAAAAAGTAATATATAACAATCGTCTTGACAATTACTCATGCTGCCTATATCTTGTAGTTTAATTACTAACAACTCTAACTTAATCAGTTGTTAATAATGCCAATTTTCAACAGGAATACTTTGAATGTAATAGCCATGAAAATCATATTAAGTCAAAACTAAATCTGAATAATAATCAAATATATATTTTATTTGAGAAGCATATACAAGGTATGGCATTAGTAAGGCCACACTGATGAGAAAAATCAACTAAAAAACAATAGAGTGAGAGTATTAAAGATAAAATTTTAGGAGTGAACCATATGACATGATATCCTAACTTTATTATACCTGAAGCCAGATACATATTAGAATCACTTTTGTGGGATCATCAAAACAAATCCCTCAGGTAAGATCCACTGGTATGTAAATTAATAATGACACCCCTCTAATTCACAGTATTGTCACACATTATTTCCTTGTTTAAATATATTTGTTTACCTTTTAAAGGTAACATAGAAGCAGTGGTTTTCCCTTTGTCAGGTTTTACATGTACGTCATTATACTTTGTTACTTTTAAATAACAGAGACACATCTTAAAAAACACATCATGAAAGGATTTCATCACTTCAACATCATAGAATATACTGACAGAAGGGCAGAATGCTGCTTAGTTGGTCTAGTGCTTATCCAGTTCTCCTTAAGTCCTTGGTTGGATCCCTAATATCTTGTAAGTGCGGTAGGTTGGCACACACCCCAGGAGTATAAGCAGGACAATCAAAAGTTCAAGGCCACCTTCACCTATATAACAAGTTCCCACCCAGCCTTACCTACTGGAGAGTCAAATGGTATATGACAATCAGAAAATATGCCTTAATGTGGTCCCATCATGCTAGCAAAAGAGAAGTTAACCTAAAATGCAAAGTTCCTGATGAGTTACACACAAAACATTCCATTTTCCTGGAAATGATTGTTCTTGAGAAAAACGTACTGGGGAGGAAGTGTGGCTCAGTGTGTAAATATGCCAACAACCAAAATTGATAATCTGAGTTCATTACCCAGGACCCACAGGGTAGAATCCACCTACATGTTGCCCTCTCATCACATATGTACAATAGCATACGCATGCATGTGTACAAACATGTGCACACAAACAAACTCTAATAACATTTTAAAATGAAAAAAAAATGATTCAAATACTAATGCAATGATAAAAGGTATAGTATAATAATGTAAGTTTGTATCAGTAATTATGAAGCATTTATGTAGTAGGCATAATATAAATATAAAATATATGAAATATTTTTATGAGTAGAAATGTATGGAGGAAACAGATAGCTTATTCATAGCAACTTTAGAATAGCTATGATGTCACAAAGCAACAGAAATCCTTAGTCTCCACTACAATCTTGAGGGTCACCATTGTGGATGAAACCCTTTACTTACTAAAGACTTGCCATCAACAGTTGGCTTTTTCTACTGCTACATAACCAGTTAACATAAACAGAGTGATTTACAGAACTACACATGTCAGATTAATTTTCTGTGGATGAAGGATCTGGAAAAGTTGAATTTCCTAGTTACTCATATATCAAAAATAGGCACTGTGACTAAAGTCCTGGGCCCTCATCTGATATCATGTTTACTTTAAAAAACCTAATTTTTCTGTGTGTTTGTATGTGTGAGGGCACTGATTTCTTGCTGTATGTTGACTAGGGACAACCTTATAATTTGTTGCAAGGAAAGAGAGAGAGGCCGTTTGTTGATTCCTGGCTGCCCAGCTAGCTTAGACCCAAAATAATCACACAGAAACTGTATTAATTAATTCACTGCTTGGCCCATTAACACTAGCTTTTTATTGGCTAACTCTTATATTAATTTAACCAATTTCTATTAATCTGTATATGGCCATGTGGTTGTGGCTTATGAGGTAAAGTTCCAGTGGGCTACATAGCTTCTCTCTGACTCTGCCCTTCTTTCTGCCAGCATTCAGTTTAGTCTTCCCTGCCTACCTAAGTTCTGGCCTGCTATAGATCCAAAGCAGTTTTTTTATTTATTAGTGGTAATCACAGTATACAGAAGGAAAACCCACATGACCTCCCATTCTGTTTAAATAAAAAAAATGTTTTATTTTTAACAAAATAAAATTACATATAACAAAACAGGTATTAACCAAGAATTACAGTTATAATATTTACATATACTTTATCTTTTATCATAACTAAGAAAAACTATAGCTATTACTATAAATTTTTTAACTCCATCAAAGACTCCAGAAGGATATACTATTACCTAAGTAAACAGGAAGTGCATTGTAAGCAACTTCCAAAACTCTAGACATCTCACTACCTGGACAGTCATCCATTGTCTGTACCATTGGAGCGTCCATTTACAGGCTACAGGCCCATAGTATCCAGCAGACTTTTTCACAAAGCAGGAAATTTTAAAGACAGTTTTGCCTATATTGGCAGTTTGTCGGTCCCTTTTGTGTGTGTGTGTGTCCTGAATGTGTCTGGAGGACTCTTTTTATGAAGCATAAGTGGTTCACAGTTATAGTACTGATACCCTAACATGGTCACAAACCTTACTCACACTAAAAGAATAGAGACAGTACAGTTTTTACATTATGAGACCATATTAGCTTCTGTTTAGCAACATATATTTCTCCTGGAACTTCCAAGAGACATGCCATGATTATGGAAGATAAAGTAATTTTTGTTTATAACATGTATGCTTTAAAAAAAAAACAAAGCAAAATAAACCAAAAACTTAAAAGAGAAGGAAAAGAACTCAGCTTGATAGATACTGAGCATTTGGCTGCTGAATTCACAAAACACAATAGAAAGATGGCAAATCCTCCAGTGGAGGCTGCAATCAATCACTCATGACATGGAGAAGCAAATGATGGAGAAAAGGCACCTGCAGACCATCAGGCCATCCTGGTACTAGTGCGCCCATTGACCAGCTGGCTTTGATCATTGAACTGTAGAAAATGGAAGTAACTATCTGGATGAGAGTGAGAGATGATATTTTTTGGAACTCTTTATACTTCTGGGATTCACTGATTTTAAAATTGCCCCTATCACTTAATGTAATAGTCACTGTGGTCTGACTTTCTTGTCACTGTAGTCACGGCAGTTCTATTAAGTACTGTCTTTAATAATATAAATCCTTTTTGGATACTTTATTGGCTCAGTAGGTTTGTAGCAACACCACCTCTTAGCCTTGGTCATGTGACCTCTAAATTACAGAAGTTAGTCACATTTTAGTCATCATTGAATTCATATATATATATATATATATATATATATATATATATATATAAAATATGTTAGGCCGCACAAATTAAACAATGAGCAAATATCATTGCAACCAGTGTTAAATTTGCCTGAGGTAGCCATTATAGTTATGTTGATCTCAAATGTCCCAAGAATCTTGTGCCATATTTGATCTCAAGCGTTCCTTGATTGCCAGACTCTAAGCTTCTGTGACAGCTTCTTCTCACTCTTGTGCCCAAACCTCAGCATGCACTTGTCAGAGTGAGAGGAACATGTCACTCCATCACTACAGTTTTCAATCATATCTAGCTCTCTATGAAATAAAATTGCCAAGTCATCGAGAATTACAGAATCACCACTCTGGTCTATTGGATGACTTTCCAGCCTTGCCTTCTGAGAATTACCTGCCATTTAAGCTTCAGTTTAAGTGTTTTTGTTCATATCTACTGCTTCTCAAGGCTTTCTCACTGACTGCCTTCTTTTCACTGTGTAAGACTCTTAACTACTGTCCTTTCAAAATAAAAGAGCTGGTTGCAACAATATCTGCTCTACGATACCAAGAGCCCATGGATACTAGATTCACATCTTATTGATCTTTATTAATTCAGTATTTATATATGTGGCTAAAAATATTATTTGGTCAGGAAATATTTCTGTTTATAGATAAACCATGGGAGGAAGGGCACTGGGAAGCACTGAACAACACAACTCTCTGAGGGATTAAGGAAGATTTAAACATGATAGGGCAGTTCATGGAATCACCTTATCTGGATTCCAAAATCAAAAATTTATTTTTCACATGAAGCACTGTGTGTTTCTAAAAACAACAAAAATAGCAAAAGTTTCCCATGTTTACACCCTGGTGTAAATTTTTCGGCACTTTTGCGAATGATAAATAAGACCTGATGGCACTAAGGAATAGAAAGGGAGACATGTCTCAACTCAGTTTGTCAGCAAATTCAGAATGAGGACCACGAGAAAAGCCACCTGACTCAGGAAGTCCATAGTGCATCAAAGTCAGTACTGAATACGCTAGAGCAATTTTTTTTTTTTTTTGATTTTTCGAGACAGGGATTCTCCGTAGTTTTTGGTTCCTGTCCTGGAACTAGCTCTTGTAGACCAGGCTGGCCTAGAACTCACAGACATCCGCCTGCCTCTGCCTCCCGAGTGCTGGATTAAAGGCGTGCGCCACCACCGCCGGTCTTAGAGCAATTGTTAATCTACATAATTGTACTCTTTTTTGCTTTCTAGTTAGCGTTTATTGTGATTAAAATTCACTCATGTATCATCTTGAAATGATAATTTATTAGCAGTTGCTCAGTGATGTATTAATCCTTCTAAATTGTTATTATCAACACCATCACCATCATCATTATAATTATTGATTTTGTTTTGTTTGATACAGAGTTTCAGTATGCAGCCCCATTGGTCCCAAACACCTGATCCACCTGCCTCAATCTCATAGGTGCTGGAATTGCAAATATGTATCACTGTGCCCTGCTTTTCTTTCATCTGATTAAACCAAACTTTTACAAGTCAATGCTGGGAACAGCTGGACCAAAATTTTATATATCAGATTTCTAAGGATTCCCGAACCTTAATATGATTGTTGTCACAGGTAACATCAATCTGCTCTTATGAGATTTCCAGACTTCACTATTATTGAGGGAATATTCAGAATATGTGTGGAGAAAGTGGTTTAGAATTATTTTAAAGTGGAAATGCTTGGTATTAGCAGAGGAAAATATTATCAACCTCTCAGGATTATTGAGTTTTTTAAATTGGCTTAACAACATTTTGGAGTTGATCAAACTTTTAATTTGTATGTCAACTTTTTTTTATATAGCTTTAAAATGCCTGATGAATTTAATGTACACTTAATCAAAACACTTTGATTAATTCAGGAATCACCCTGGATAATTAACATAAAATCATTAAAATATATTTGCTATTTAGTAAGTACTAAAATTAACTTTTAGTCATTCTTCTTTTGCTCCTTGAGGAAAAAAAAAAGAAAATTTGCTGAGAAATCAAATGGCCAAATATGTACATATATCCATCAGAATTTTATTTATTTTAGTAATAAGACAACTCAAACAAGCTAGCAAATGAAGCCTTGTTTCTTTCATAAATGAAAGTGGTACTGCATGACTATATAAAACAGAAGACAAATACATGACTGATATCAGTTCACAATCATCAAAAGAGTCCATGCTTGGAAGCTATGCATTGACTCCAGCATAGCCATTGTTCAGCATGTTAGTACCTGAGTTTTAGGAACTGTCTTTTACCACCACATCCAAGCTCTTTCCTTGTCTGCTGCACCACACACCAGGATGTCCTTTGGATCAACTTTTCTAAGCTCTGTACTGGTAAGAGCAACAACAGATGGAATTTCAGAGCCATGTTCTGTTTGGCAAACTCCTCTGAGATTGGTGGATGATTAACACCATTTGTATGCCCCTAGGAGTTTGGTAAGTAGCTTGGCAGTGCTTTCTGAGCCTCACATAACACCTTTCCTCTTCTACTTGGTGGACCAGAACATAAATGGATTCCTGGAGCTTGATGTGACTGTCCAAGATTATACCTGCACATTATCTCCTCTTACTTGAAAATCAAAAAAAGATTCTGGGATATATGTGATATTCCAGTGACTTCACTGCTCTGTGAATTGAGAGAAAATCCAGCTTTTCAAAAATCACAAGAATTATAGGTTTTTTATTTTCAAAATCACAAGAATTATAGGTTTTTTTTTCTCATAGTATGTTGCCTCTTTACAATCTTGTAAAATGTTTCAGAAAAGGGGAATGGGAAGAAACAGACAGGTAAAGTGATGCAGAGGCCATGCCACTGTGCTCATTGGCTTCTGTAAAAACAAAAGGGGAAAGAGGCAGGGTGAATCCATATGGAGAATAAGCCTTCTGTATTGTCAGCGAATTTTAATTATATGTTATCCTTGCCTTCATTACCTGGGGCAATTAGCACCCTATGAGTCAAGCCCATCCATAAAATATTTTTCTTGCTCCCTGAGGTAGAAAGGATCCCTATAATTGTATTTGATAAATTGTGTCTTAGAGTCACAATTTCTTGTCTTTGAAAGGTTGAAATGTCATTTCCTTTCTATTTTATCAGCTATTCACTCATGTTTCTACAGTTTTGAGACTTGGGTACTGTGTGCATTAGTGCTTTGTCATTATTACATCATTCAATGATGAGAGAGAAAGTAAAATCATACATTTTCCTCTTTCTAGATCCCTGTTGCTTGTGTAGTATTCCTTGACAATTGTTCCTGTAAAGTGAAGTTTGTGGGTGAATTTGAAATTCGTTTGTTAGAAAAGGACCCTAGGGAGAAGCTTATGTTTCTCTCCACAGGTTTAATCCTTTGATTTTTTCATTGTTAGTGAAAACCCTCTCAAGCTTATGCTTTTCCTGCACACAGGACAGATGAAGAGTCATTCAATTTGAGATTGTTTAGAATAGAGTTATGTTTAATCCATTAACAAGCTAAGTAGAAGGCTGAATGCACTCCTATCCAGGAAGATTGGTAGTGGCTGTGCACATCTAGGAAGAAGGAATTACAACTCAAGCATATGGCACAAAGAGGTGATTTGAAGGGAAATTTGTGACGTAACTCAGAAAAACACACATGAAAACACATGCAAGGTAGTTCAAGTTGTCATATGGTGCTTCAACTTTGCTCTATTTACAGGATACAGGGAAAAAAATGCTAACAGTGAGACTAAAAGAGAGCCAAAGCTGTCTGCTCTCACACTCTGAGTCATTTGAGCTGAATTTGCAACAAGTCTTATCATCTATTTGTAATCACAAAAACTCAAACAAAAAATATCCTGTGTCAAACAGATTTAAGGAAGACCAGCCCACGGACACATGATAGAGCATGTAGTGACCCCTGTCCACAGCTCTGCTCGGAATTTTTGTTCCAATGCAAACAGCCTGGTTTCTCCTTATATCTAAGTAAACAACTCAGCCCTAGTGCTCTCCTCTCAATTACAGAAACCGTCATTATTACTTAGAAAGTTTCCTAGGATGTTGCCTTCCTGGATCTCTGAAAGTTACTGTCTCCTGGGTGTCTCATAGAAACAAATATAAATACTCATTACATATTTTTCAGTTTTCTTTGGTCTTTGAATTGCCTCGTGTTTGTTAGACATCAGTGCATACTAGATCCCTTTCAAGGAGAATCACCTGCTGTGCACAAGCACATTTATTCACCTAACAAAGATATATGGAAATACAAACAGACTGTATTGCGAAAAGATCTTGTCAACAACAAGCAGCTTGCCCATTAAAAAGTAATATGTTGTGCTAGTATTCTTTCAAAACCAGCTTAATCATATAAATAAATAGAAAATCAATGTTGCTAACTTATAGCCAGCAATATTAACTATCACAGAAGAGAATAGAATACTATTGAGTAGAGTAAATATGTGATTGTTTCGTAAGCCAAAAATGTATTATTTTGTGATTTTTTTTTACTAGTTATGTGATGTGGGATATCCTTCTGTATATGTATTGCTTTTACTGGTTAATGAATGAAACTCCTTTGGCTTCTGGCAGGGCAGAAGATAGCCAGGCTGGAAGAGATATTTAGAGAGAGTAGGCAAAGTCAAAGAGATACTATGTTGCTGCCAAACAAGATAGATGCTGGAACTTTACCTGTAGGCCACAGCCTTGTGGTGATACACAGATTAATAGAAATGGGTTAATTTCTATTAACCCATTAGAACTAGCAAGGTATACGCCTGAGTCATTGGCCAAACAGTGTTTCAATTAATATAGTTTTGTGTGATTATTTGGGCCTGGGCAACTGGGAAATGCAAGAGCAGCCTCCCCTTACGGTTCTGTTTATCTGTATTTTTGTACATGTGTATGAACATGACTAAAAAATCTATTTCTTGCTGTAGTTCATAATTGAAAAGCTTGCTTTCTGAACCACTATCAGAGCACCTGGAGAGTAAATAAATTTCTGCAGATAGCGTTAGTGCAACTTCAAATGTATTTACTGAAAGAGATAATACATTGAACCGCAAATGCCTTATAAACAGAACAAATACAATTTGATCTGATAAGCCTGGGTTTTGTTCTGGAGGCAAGGAAGCACAACTCGGAACTACACTGTGACTAAACGGTGACAATGTAACAAGCATAATTAACAGATGGTAAGGGCTGTGCTGGAAAGGAGCTTATCTTCTCAGGAGTCAGCTGACCCTGATCAGGAGCTGGCACATTCAGCAGCTAGCCTGCTCCATAGCTAGTGTGGTTTGGAGCTCACTGCTCAGGAGTGAGGCTGCTCAGCAGCTAGCATGCTTAGACTACCCCGATGAACGGGTAACTTGCCCTAGAGATAGGACATTGAGTAGATACAGGAGATAGGATGCTGAAAATGAGTCTGACCAGAAGGTAACATGCCTAGGATATAGCCCTCTCAGGAGCTAACCTGAACAAAAGATATCATACTCAGTAACTAGCAAAGCAGAAAACTATGAATAGCTTGTTTGGGGTTTAGTATATCCAGGGACCTTGCTTTGCATTTGATTACTCAGGAACTAGCCTACTTGGGTCTGGGCAGGCCCAGGAGCATAGGTACACAGAAAACTGGCAAAGAGTAGAGACTAGAGAAAGGGTCCTGCTCTTGTGACTACTGTAAATGTAACTATTCCAAGTCCAGTGAGTTAAGCTGAGGCATTTTCATACCTGTTATATTATGTTAGTGGGTTGTCAGAAGGAAACTACAAGGAGACACTTACTTAAGGTGCCCTTTGGGTTCCGTTTCCTCACTCTATCTGTACCCTTTTCAGGAGGAAGGTATTATTAATTACATGTATATAAGAGGAATTATCTAGAATATAAATGTAGAAGGCTCAAATTCAGTTAACTTTGGATGAGAAGGTGGCCCTCTGACCTTGGAAAATGATTCATGTCTTTATCTAATTCAGAAACCTTTTTTAGTGCCTTACTCTGCATGAATTTGCAAAGCAGTGAATTGGCAAGATAAACAACCCCAGTAGACTTATTTGTTATGAAATGTTTGTTCAGAAAAGAGAAAAAAATAAAAGCCAGATGCAGTCAGCAAGGTTTCAGCCTTGAATTCCAGCATTTTATTAAGGTATTCTCAGAAGGACAGGGACAAATTGAAAATCCTTTAAAGAGTGATAAGGGAAAAGAAAGCTTGATTTATGAGGCCAGATTTAAGGTGCTAAATACCTATTACTAGGCTAAGAATTATCCAGGGGACATGATAAGAATCTACAAATATTGAGAGGGTGTGTATATAGATAATAGAGAGGATTTCTTAATGTGTTACAAGATAAAGCTGGCAAGAATAAAATGTTCAACTGAAGAAGATGCCAAGAATATTTTGGGCTGAAGAGGAAGAAAAGAAGGAGTCAACGGGAAAGGGAAAAGAGGAGGAGGAGAGAGATAAGAAGGGAAAGAAAGAGAGGGGGTTATCAAAGAAGACTGAAATAGAAAATACATGAGGAAGAAAGTAAAGAAATAATTGAAGTAGGAAGGGAAAAAGAAGAATGAAGGAGATATTTTTGTCAGGGCTAGAGGTACTGGTGGGTAATTTCAGCTACCCAGGAGGCCAAAGCAGGAGGATATCATTCTCAAAATTAAAGGGGTGGTGGAGTGGATTAAGTTCATATCCTCATTCTTGCACAGATTTCTCTATCAAATGCAATGACGAGATATAATAGTTATGGAAAGAAAATGTGTTAATCATAGTTTAATAAATATTATTCATAAATGACAAATTAAAAACATTATAAGTTATAAGCAGCTATGGTTGGTGGAATTAGCAGGAACTACTACAAAGCAAAAAAATAAGAAGGGAAGGGAAAGAGGGAAACAGGAAAGCAAAGAAATGAATGGGGGAAAGGGGAACAATATATTTTCATTGTATTTATGAAATAGAAGTCATTTCATTTGCGTAAGTTCTCAGGCAAAATGCAAATCTCCCCATGAATCTGAGTCAGGAAAGGGCACATCACCAACAGTCTACGCTAGGGCACAGCCCACCACTAAATCAGTAGGTGACAGTAATGGGAAGGTGAAGTGGCCACGCTGAGTCATTACTGCGATTAAACCCAGGACCTGGGCATGGGCTACTTGCCAACCTTGGGCAAGCCTGCAACCTATAACAGTTACTGTAATTGAAACTGAATTATAATGGTGACCTGTCACACATATTTTCTGTAAAAAAACTGGACATATAATATTGCTATTAAAGTAAGTCTATCTGAAAAACAACCTATAGGGACATTGTTTCTTTTAGCTGGCACCTGACTTCATAAGCAATCATTCCAGCTTCTGCAGTAAGTATGAAGAGATGGTGAAAATAAAGATTTTTAGATGAATCAGAAGGTTGATGCTGAGAAGCCATCAGATGCTACTGAGCTAGGGCCATTGCTTTTACAATATATGAGGTTGAGATTCACATTCTCCATTTCATAAATTAAAAATCCCAGGTCAAGGAAGTTAAATAATGTGTCCTAAATTACTTAAATAATAAAAGAGGTCAAGAATAAATGGATTTTTAGGCTGCCTATTCTCAAAGTAGATGTGCTATGCCCACCCAGCACATAGCACAAAAGAAACACCAAATTTTTAAGTACTTAATTGAATTGAACCGAATGGATGACAACTGAGATCCGAAAAAACTCATCAACAGTTTCTGGTCATGGGTCCATGAGACATGGTGAACTTTTCAACAACTATGAAATTATGTATGAACTAATTATGGCTGCATTAAGAAATGATGCTTTTTCTTTTGAGACTCCAGGATCTTTATCTCTCTGTCATCATCTTAGTTATTCCCACCATCTATCAAGTTTTCTAACAACTTACAATGTCCTGACACCTGGATACTCTGAGTAAATGTTAAGGTTCTGTAACTCCATATAGTGTCACTCTGTATGATATATGGCAGGAAACGTACTGATAAATAACACTGGAAACCAATGTATAGTGTTTGATGTCCTACAATAAAGAATGAACTGGAGTGATGGCTCAATGGTTAAGTACTTGTTGTACAAGCTGGAGGATTGGAGTTGAGATCTCAGAATTCACATGGAAGCAGGTGGGCGTGCAGCCTATCTATAATCCCAGTGTTCTTAGGCATAAACTGGGGATCCCTGAAGGAAGCTGGCTAGGTGAAGTAGCTGGATAGGCCAATTTTGGGTTCTAGTGAGAGATCGTGTCTGAACATGTAAGGTAGAGAGTGATCAATGAAGATTCCCAATACCAACCTCAGGCTTCTACATATACATACACACACGTGTGTGCTCATGAATATTTAGGCACACATACGCAAACATTTAAGGAAAATATAGTTTAATATACCCCTACAAAGCACAGAAGAACAGTACTTATGGAAATTCTAATTCCATAGGGATATAAAATATAAATGCATGAGGAGGTAAATACATCTAAGTATAATAACTATTCAGGATTTTTTCTAATAGATTTAATTATTTAATATGTATGAAAAAGCTACCATGTTGGTATTTATGTTAGGCACAAGCATACAAATGAACAGGAAACATTAATCTCATGAGACCACAACAAGGGGTCAAGGAAAGACTCTGAACACACATTTTCACACTAACATGATTAACAAAGGCAAGTGATGCTGGGGTTCACAGGAGGGCGTTAATTTCTGCTTCAAGCACTACTATGGCTTTATTCAGATAGACTTCAAAAAGAAGGTAGAAAACTTGGTTTTGGAGAATAAGTGGGGATTTTCAGGCCCAAAAGGAAGTAACCTCCAAATAAAAAAACTTCTGCTCAAATCATTGCAATTAAAATTATGCAAGAATATGACAAATTTTGTTAACTAAGTAGTTGGAATAATAAAGGAAGAATATGACAGGCAGTGATAACTGTGATGAGGAGGAAATGGCAGAATAAATGGGTAACGGAAATCTTCCTTCTTCTCACATCCGCTAGAATGGCTTCAGATGCCAAAATTTCTCTTTGAATAGGAACTTAACATTTCCACCACCAAACTGAACAGGTTCCTTCTTCGCAGCAGAGGGAAATCCTTAAAAATGGTAAATTCAGACACCATACCCCGAAGCATACCTTCTAGCTTAGGCCAGAGTATGTAATTACACAAGAGCTGTTATTAACATTTCATAAATCATCTATTGGATAATTTAGGTGCTTAACACTGTTCAGGAGCACAGCTCCATTTTAGAAACTAATCATAATTGCAACAGCTGCACCACACAATGATTAGTACAGTGATAAAGAAAGAGGATTAGGTCTTTAAAATGCGAAGTTGTAGAAGCTCATGAATGGATAACGGTGGGTACATCACATAATGAAACCTGTTAATCAGAATGAGTCTTAGAATTTCAGGGCTAGTTTGGAACCTCTGACTGTTGGAAATAAGAAAGAATCAAAGCCATAAAGGACTGTCCTAGTTTGATTCCTGTTGCTATGAAGAAACACCTTGATAGGCAACCACTTAGGTAACAAAAGTATATTTCAGCAAACAGCTCAAATTTATAGCTAATCATTGTAGGAAAGTCAAGGCAGGAAGTTCACACAGCTAATCATATCACATTAATACTTGGGGCAGAGAGAAATATGTATGAATTCTCGTTTGCTTGCAGGTGTTCGGTTTGCTTTCTCCACTTTTATGTAATCCAGGATGCCCCTGGCTAGTTAAAGGTGCTGCCTGAAGCGGGTATGGTCTTCTCACATAAGTTAACTCAATTAAAACAACCCCCAAAGACATTCACACAGGTTAAGAAAAACCTAGACAATCCCTTGGTAAAACTCTATTCCCCAGTGATTTAGGTTGTGTCAAGTTGACAATAAAGGCTAACGATCCCAAGGGCTATTGCTCATAACATTTGTGCAATAGAATTCTGGTTATATGAATTCTAGGAATTAAACAGTTGCAGTATGTATTTTCCTACGGAAATAAACTAGAAAAATGAGGGCTGTCATTCATTTTTTCGAATTTACATGGTTAAAGAAGTTTAACGTATAAATCTTCTTGAGGAGAAAATGAGAAATAATTTCGCATTTAATCCTAGGCAAATTTAATTGAAGTCTCATAAAACATTCCACACGAATAGTTTCCAACAAAAATTTGATGTCCTTAAAGAATAACGAGTTTTATATCTTCCTCTTCACACATAATGATCATTGTCATTGAGCTTGGTCACTCCTGCCTCCTTTGAATGATGATCCTTCGCAAATGAATCTTAGAGAAGTATAGTGGCGCCATCTTCCTCTGCATTTCTGTTTCTCCACATTGAATCACTCTTTCACCTCCCCGTCAAACTTCTTCTAGCTAGCACTTCAGAAAACCTCAATGGCCGATGCAGGAAAGTGGCACCTAGCCTTTCAATGTTAAACATGAGTCAGGCAACTACATCTTAGTGGATTAGCTGAATGTCTCTGTCCCCGGTTCTTCTGCTCATGTTTCCCACCTCTAAACATTCTGTTCTAATTTACATGTAATACACTGTACCATCTTCTTCTCTAGCTGAGCTTCTCATTTTGACTCTTGTCAACTCTGACCCCAGTCTGCTTCTTGTTCCTTATGATTACACTAGTATTCAGTGTTTTTTTCCAAAAGTATAATAATTCATTGTTCCTGCTCTATATCTTATGCCTGTGTTATCTCAAAAAAAGTTATTCTAATGTTCACTTATTAGAGTTGAAACCTAATAAATGATTATTGCATAAGAAAAATTCTTCAGTGAAGAACTCACTTATTCAGACACCAACTAGTCTTGTAGTGCCTTATACAGTCTAAGCTTCGATCTAAATTTAGACTCATTGTGTTTACCCACGGGACTTCTCACCTTGCTTTCCTTCCCTACCTACATACATTTTTCTCATGGAGTACTCTCTTCTACTTTGTTGCCTAATAATTTATGTTTAACTTATCTGTATCCATGCAACCATTAGATTACTATGAAATATCTTCTTGCCCTTAGATGTCTGCCCCTCGTTTTGGTCATCAGAACAACTGTACCAAGGGATCCAAAGACTCAAAATTTTCCCCATGCTAAGAAAGGAAAATGCTTGAGTCTGGTATCAATAGCACAGTTAGAGAAATAAATTGTCTCCTGAAAAGATATTTTGCATAGTTTTTGACAAAACTTTAGATTACGTTTTAAGAGAGACTAGAGCTTGTATGATAGGCAGAAATACATCTTTTCTGGGATGACTTATTTATTCATAGTTTTTTTTTCCTTTCTATTTAACCTAAAGCCCATTATACTGGCCAAAGAACTGGGAGGGTTCAGGGCTTTATTTGTTCCTGTTCTCAATGTAGGCACACTGAAAAAAAAAATCTTTTTTTTTAATTTTTTTATTTTGCTTTCCTACATTGCTTGTCTCTTACTAAGCCCAGCCTGTTAGGGCTGCCAGGGCCCAGACTTTGATCCAATCAAGCTGTGTTAGCATTTTCTCTGTATTCATACAACACTTCACAAGTCTACTGAGTTTTCATACAAAAGCCACAGTTCTTCTCCAATCCATGTGATGTATTGCATTGAGAGAGTTTTCTATTTATTCTTGTTTGTCACTTCCCTTCCTCTTTATGCCTTCCCACCCCATCTAAATGGGGCTTGTTAACTATGTATCACCTCATTCTCTTAAATTACCAAATGATGTCATATTCTTCTTAGGATAAATCTGAATTTATTATGGCTTACCAATCTTTGTCTAGATAACACTTCTAGTGTTGCTTAGCTTCAATTATTTTCTTTGAGCTCCTCTAACATAAACATTTTTTACCTTCTCAAAACCCATGCATGTGATATTTCTTCCTCCTCTGTTCTACTCCATCTTTTGCTAAGTTGGTTTCTTTTCAGCAGCATTTCTTTATCTTTGTAAAGAAATGACCCCTGATCTTGCTGTTTAAGTAGATGGTACCTGAGTCTGATAGATACATTTATTTTTTCAGTTCTGTTTTCATCAACTTGATTGCATTCTGACAAATAGGATTCTTTAGTAATGTTTCCTTAAGGCTGCAGAGAAAACTCCTTTCCAAAGTGCTTGGCCAGCAAACATAATTATCAAGTTCTTGAATCTACATAAAAAGCTGGGCATGGTGATATATGAGTTTGTAATCCCAGTTTTCTGGAGACAGAGATAGGAGGATCCCTGGGCACTAACCAGCACAGCTTAATTACAGAGATGAAGGTCATAATGCAAGACCATGTCTCAAAAAACAATGTGGATAGCCACCTTGAGAAACAGTATCTTTGGCTGATCCTTGGCACCCACCCCCACACACCCTTCTGCATTAAACATACACACACACACACGCACATGCATACATACATATTACTACTTCTACGAACAATAATAATATTTTAGGTATCATATTTATTTTTATCTTGTAACAAAAGTAACCATGTTTGCCAAAGACATCGTTTAATAACCGTATTACCATTTGGGAAAAGATAGACAATAACCAACAAATATTGAGTGATTAAAATAACTAATCAAGCCTTGATTTGAGTTACCCTCTCTTCACTGAAGTTGATCTACACATTTATTTATCTTCTATATTGACAAAAGAAATATTGGGTATGTAGTTTAATTCCATTTAACTAACATGAAAATCAAGTTCTCAAACTCATATACCAATTGTAGAGTCCAACCTGAGTTCCTGAATCTCTGTGGCTTGTTTTCTTCTACATATAATCAAAACCAATGTTTAATATATTTATATTATAATTTAATATTTATAAATGATGCTGCAATTTCAGTTGTGAGTTTCTTACCCACCTGGTAAATTAAAAAGGAAAAAAAAAAGCTTAATGATACACCCTGGAGCTCTCTTCCATAAGATAAAAAAGGAGAAAGAGAGAAAGAAAGAACAGCAGACTCCATCAGCACAGATCTCCTGCATAAACCTGCCACAGTAAATTAAAGATGTGTTATGGAGAGAGAATGGATGCTCATGGCTGGTGGCCAAAAAGCAATTGTCTACTGTTTCTTAATAACTCAGTCCAAAAACCACGGGCATTTTATGCCACTATTTATCATATCACTTTAGTGATAAATTACAGGAAATAATAAAGGCTTTATTTTCCTAAATGTACTAAAATTATTACAGAAGGAGTTCTTAAACCGAGTCCACTGTCTGGTGTCATTCACCTCAAGGAAGCAGAAGAAAGCTTTTATTGTCATGACATCAGCTATGCACCCATCGCATGCATGTGCCAGGCCTAGAACTGAGTTTAGGGCCAGAAACCAAGATCTCAAGACTCCCCTCATCTTTGTGCATATTGTGTGTTTCTGAATCGATTCCTCAGTAACTTGGTCAAAAAATGAGATTCTATGTCTGTTTTCTAGGTTTGTGATCTGGAAGGAAAAAGGTATGCACAGCATAATCCTCCCTGTGGAGTAGGCCCTAAAATAAAGAGGTAAGAATTTTTGACAGTGCTCCCTTTGCCACAGATACCAGGTATGTTAGGTAGAGGTAAGTAATCCATATTTGAAGGACAAGCTGTGTCTGCTTCCATCTTTAAAAACTGCTTTTGTTGGATACAATTTGCATACTATAAAATATTTGAATGATTTATTCAGATTAACAGATTTGCCTATCGCCAAAATCTCAGCATTAGAACACTTTCACCACTCTTAAAGTACCCAAGTACGAATTTGTGGTCACTTCTTTCCCACTCACAGTCCCAACCCCAGACTGCCACCATCCAATTACCTTCTGTATGATTCGCTTTTTCTAAGCATTGGATGTAAATTATGCTGCATTGGTAAATGCAGAGATTCAGCTCTGTGTTGTCATATACCTGACTGTAATTATTGCCACTTTTTACCTTATTCTGTCCATAGACCAGTAAACAGACAGCTGCATTGTTTGCAGCTTTTGGTCATTACCAACCCTGTTACTGTAATGCTTATTTAAAGGTACTCCTCTAGATGACTGTACTCATTTCTATTCACTTGGTTACTGGAATATCTCTTTTCTTCATAACCTCAGCACCCTAGCAGGAACAAGACATTCTAAACTGTGGTACTTGTGTTCTTCCTTTCATTTTCAAGACTAGTGAACCGTGGGGCCTCACAGTATGTAAATTCCCAGAAATCCTGTTCCTGGGGAAGAGAAGGCTTGGGATAGGTAGAGAAGGCACTTTTCTGCTCAAAAGAGATTTCGTAAGCTCTGACAGCACATCTGATCATCTTAAGGTCATACTACATTGGAATGAAAACACTGGCGGATAGTGATCGGGGTAACTACACCCTGATTAACTATTTAGTCATGAACATATTTCACCTATGTTTACACCCATGCCTTATATTATTACCCATGAAAAGGAAGTCACTGGATCCTTTTATTTATTCCCTTTACAAATATGGCAACTGTGAATAAATCGCCATTCTCTGCTTTTTATCATTACTAGTCTCTTTAATGTACACATTGGAGGACAACGTCTGAGTAGTTTCCTGGAGTTTTCAGGACCAAGAATTTTAGCCTAAAACCTCTGAGACACCTTAAAATGAAAAAGTAACGTATGGGATCAGAGACAGTTTTCATGTAAGAAACAAGACACTCTTATACCAGATCATCACGAAACACCGATTACTCAGCTTACAAGGTGAAGTAGGGATAAACACGTCAGCACTGACTCCCTATCCATCTCCTTTCTCCTAAATCCATTTGTGACCTTGAGAGGTAACTACTTCCATTTACATTGTGTTTTCTCTACTTGGGAACTGAAGGGTTTGCTAAATGTTCTTTGTACTGGCTTCCACCTTCAAAAGCTTACTGTGTCCTTAGAAACTGAAAGATGTATAAGTAAAATAAAAAAAAATACAACCAATGACTCTCCTTTGCCTCCAGCATTTTCTGAACATGACGTTGTAGGAAGACAGGGTCAGTCACAGAACACACAAGGCAGGAAGCATTTGGACACTGGGCTAACATGTATAGAGCCTAGAAATAACAACTGGCACTTTATATCTGTCCCTTTTTCTGGAATATTTTCCTTGCATATTTCTGTACTTATTTGCTCGAGGCTGTCTTTTCATTCAGCGTTAACTGGGCACAAAACAAATATTAGTGGCGTGGAATAAGAGATTATGGTTTATAAAACATTCAGAAAAGTGTAAGTCCATATGACTGTCATTGCCTTGTAAACAATCCTGTGGGTGGGTGTGCCTTCTCTCCCTTTATGCTTTATGCAGCCATTGCTTGGGGCATGTACATCTGTTCCCTTTTATAATTACCCTCTGTACTAGTAGGGCAAACAATTTTTAAGGTTACATGTTTTAAATATAGCACAAGTTAAAAGGATAAAATGATTTATATACCAATCACAAAACTTTGTAACACTTTGTAAATAGTAGGTTAACTATTTGCATATCTTTGTTATTACAACCCACTACTTGTGATTGCAAGTGGTACCAGAATGTTCTAATATCTAGTCATGTCAATCACAAGCAAATACTTTTATTTATCTGGATTTTATGCTGCCCTGAGTTCTATTAACATTGTTTCATAGATTTAAACGTTTACAGAAGTAGTATTATAGTATATGTATTATTTAGTAATTTGCTATGTCAATCCAATATTATATTTGAATATATAATTATATAGTTATGTGAATTCTACTTCCATATTTTCAAAGCACAATATTAAATTTTTAATAGCCATAACTATTTTTCTATTTTCCTGGTATGTATTTAAGTCATATGCAATATATTATGATCATAAATATATTTTAGATTCAAATATTGTTTGTTCATTCTTTTATGTCTTTGCTGTGCTTATTGAAGCCTTTCTCTAGAGTAGAATGAATTTCCAGATTGTAAAAATTGTACAACTTCATTTTCAGCAATTGTTGCTAAATTGTACACAAAGGACTTGAATCTTTTTTCTTTTAACTCATCAAGATGGAAGAAACCCATTTCTTTACATCCCCTGACAATTTTGCATTTTTAGATATTTTACTTTTATCACATAAACATTTTAAGAATAGCCTATAACAAACATTCCTTGACACTTGATCTGGATCTACCTTTGTGGTTGATATTGTATGGGATATAAAGTGACATGCACATATCAAAAATACTATGGAACTGGAAGAAGCTAAGGCTGTCATTTCTGCCACTGAAGAAAATCAGAACAAGACTCAAAGCCAACCTCTTCACAAGTAAAGTTGAAGCAATAAAATTGCCATGTTCCTTTCACCTTTAATACTATGTTTGCAGTTATACTCCATGAGAGCTGACAAAACAATATAGTTAGCTCCATGTACATAGAGAAATTCAGAAAAAAGACAGAGGTGCTTGAAAGCATTAGAAGAATACAACATGATAAGCAATCCAAACAAGAGAGAGACAGAAACTGGGGAGACTTTATGAAAGCAGTCCCGATATACTTCACCAGGATGACGGACACACACTTATAAAAATGAAGAGGAAAGGAAAGTTCAGAGCAGAGAAGGGAGAGAGGACGGGAGGAGGAGGGAAAAAGGGAAAAGCAGAGGGAAGAAGGGAGGGAGAAAGGATTGAGGGGCTCTGTGGAGTCACAAAAGAGAGTGAGGGGAACTAAAGTAGACAGAAAGACAGATCAGCGTGAGTGTCTCATGGAGTGTTAAGTGTCAAGTAGTGGGAGGTGAGGTCTGATCTGTTGTGCTTTTATTTTGTCAAAAAGTATAATAAATCTTCATCAATTTGCCAATAATTTTAGTTTTTCTAACTCCTCAGAGAAATTTGAAATCAAATCTGTCCAAATTTTGAATCATGGCAGATGGTCACTTTATTTCTACTTTGAAACACAACTTCAGCATTATTTTTTGTAAGGCTCACAGACCAACTGCAGTTGTTGCTCCAGTCAGGTGCTTGGGGTTGTCGAGATGGGAAAAGCATTTCCTAAGTGAGAATATAGTCTCCTGAGGTGGCAACTTTGAACACTGCACTACTTCAGATCTCTGAATTTTATTAGGTTGGTTTAAAAGATTCATTATTTTACATTTATATCTAGCATAAAAAATTCTCAGAACATGACAGAAACTACTTAATGCAGTCACAAGAAACTTAAAAGTTTAAAAAATATATTCCTCCCAATGAGCGGAAGGAGGGAGAACATGAGCAAGGAAGTCAGGACCACGAGGGGTACACCCACCAACTGAGACAGTGGGGCTGATCTATTGGGAGCTCACCAAGGCCAGACTATGACTGAAAAAGCATGGGATAAAACCGGACTCTCTGAACATGGCGAACAATGAGAGCTGATGAGAAGCCAAGGAGAATGGCACGGGGTTTTGATCCTACTTCATGTTCTGGCTGTGTGGGAGCCTAGCCAGTTTGGATGTTCACCTTCCTAGACATGGATGGAGCGGGGAGGAACTTGGACTTACCACAGGGCAGGGAACCCTGACTGCTCTTTGGACTGGAGAGTGAGGGGGAGAGGAGTGGGGGGAGGGGCAGAAGGGTGGGAGGAGGGGGAGGGAAATGGGAGGCTGGGAGGAGGGGGAAACTTTTTTTCCCTTTTCTCAATAAAAAAAATAAAAATAAAAATAAGGTAATTCCAGAAAAAAAATATATTCCTGGGAGGACAAGAAGAAGGTAGTGCCTGCTAATCAGCTTTGAATGTTTATGCTAGAGCACCCCCTGGTTTTGTTTTTAAAAATGCTTAAAAAATCTGATTGTTGAATGAATGAACAAATGTATTGTTGCTTATGAATACAGATATCAGACATAAGCAGGCAAGGCCACTCTGAATTACATGGGTTACAACATACACTTTTACTTTACATGTAGAAGTTTTATTTATTAAACAATAGGTAATTGTGTGTATTTATTTGAGCAAAATTGTTTCTCCTCACTTTGCCAGCATCAGGATTAAATTCAGCGACAAACTTTAAAATGCTTTCAACTGTTTGGCACTTATATCATGATTAATTTTCTTATATAAGAAGAAATTAGAATCATACAATGTAAGACTGCCTCTATAGTGTCACTAAAGACTTATAAGCTTATATTTGTACCCTAACACTCATGTAGTTTCAGTCCCTGACATCAAGATAATTACCACTCTCTAGGCTTCGTTTCAAAACTGGAGGGAGAAAGAAAAGAGAACACCCCCTCTCTCTGTCTCTCGCTCTCTCTCTCCCCTGTTCGCGTGGGTGTGTTTATAATACAATTTTCACTGATAAAAGCATTCAACCAAACAATCCCACTGGTCCAAACTAAGAAATATGTGATATCTTATTTCGTAGGAGCCCGTAAAGTATTTTGAAGAGTGGGGAATATGAGCAACGGTCCCCTAAACAGAACCAATAATATTTCAGCAATACAGTCATAAAAAAGCATTGTGAATAATGAAAGTGTTTTACTTTGTCTCAAGGAAGGGTTACTTCAAATATTACAAATAAAGTCTTAGCATACAATAATGACTCTATAATTTTTTTCAATAAAAAGGATATTTATGCATAATTACTAATGTTTTATCAATCACCATGGTTTAGATCAAATGTCATATACAATAGAATATTTCTCTGATTCTAATACTCAGACTACTTACATATCATTTAATAGGTTACAATAGATTAAATAATCTAATCTAGAAAATCAGAAGAAAAAGATTGCTTTAAAGTATATAAAATCATGAAATCTAGAAGAAAGTCGTTGAAAGACTTGTGAAAACAGACGTAAGACAATATTAGGGGGGTAACAAGCCAGTGTATTTTGAACTTCATGGACTATAGCAGGGAATAACACCTGCTTCCTATCGGGATTCAAAGGGATCCCTCCCCAAGGTAGTAGTATCTGAGTGGTAGACAGACAGAACACAGTTTTTATCTGTAACACGCTTAGCACAGAAGCGATTGACTTGGGTCATTTGACAGTATGATATCTCAGTGTTATCCTGTTTCAGAAAGGGCTATTTGTTCAACTAATACTGCTGAGTGACAGTCATGATGAGCAAGAGGAAAATTAATTCAGAGAAAATAGTGTGAACTGATGTAGAAGCAGGAATACATAGCTCTAATTCATAGGTTGACAGGGAGAGAAATACCTTAGTCTGCACACAGGATATGGAAAGATTAATAGTAGTATGGGATCCAGGATAGGAATAAACAGAAAGCAAAGAGGTGAAACAGATAGAGGCAGATTAAGGAGGAATGACAATTGAAGGTGACTTTATAAGTTTATGTTGACTTGACGTGACTATGAAAAGCTATGTGGAAACAATGCAAAGCAGTCATGGAAAGGAAGATAAGCCACTTTGAGGTTTATTGGCTTTGCTATACCAAGGGAATATTTCTGAAGAAATATGTGGAATTTGAATTGCATTGTTATTACTTCTGAAAGAACAGAACTGGTGGTATAAAAGGCCTTGGACATTTATCATAACATCTTGTATCTTTTTCAAGCCTTATTTTTTCTCTTCCTCATCAATCATTGAGATATTTTGCATACATCAGTTCTATGTGGCTTAAATATCCTTCGGTGTGATATTTCATAAGCTCTCCTTAAAATTACCAATGTGCTACACAGTATTATATTTGCTTATTTTTAATTTTTAAAAACTTATTTGTATATGTGTGTGCATATAATGTAGAAGGGATAGGTACATGTGAGTGTTGGTGTCTTTGAGACAAGAAGCATCAGATATCCTATAGCCAAAGGTGTCAAAAGAGGTCAAAGGAGTCAAAGGTGGTTATGAGCTGCCATACATAAATGCTAAATGCCAAACTCTGGTATTCTTTAAAGGCAATGCAGATAAATGTAAAAAATCACTACAGTAACCACCAATTCATCCCTCTAGCCCAGATTATTATTAAAGGGCAAAAAATCTCATGGAGGTGACATCCTCTCCTATCTTTTATTTACTGATGAATTGTGAGGATATATTAACCAACATTTTTTCTTCTTCTGTAAGTTATGTGTAAACTTTTTGAATCCTTGCAAACTTAATAAACTGTGCTGTAAGTATAACACTTCTTGAAAGATTTATGGCCTGATAAAACTTTCTGAGATCTGCTATCTCATCTGTTGTCAGATATTTCTTAATGAGTTCCTTCTTGTTTAAAAAATAGCTCATTTACATCTCAAAAATCTTATCAGGAGTAACCGAATAACTCCTAATTATTCTTGTAGGACAAATTTCAGATAAACTATTTGAAGCCATCTGTTATTTCAATTCAAATTTGTTGCACTTGAAAGAACAAAACTTCTTTCCTATCAACTCTGATTTATTCTAGAATCTGTAAATTCATGACTTGACAGGATCTCATGGACAGTAGTTATAATACAGTACAAGGTTGGGGTGTGGCTGAAACTGTGATTCAATGTACATGAATCACATGTACATACAAATAATATACAAAATGATACATACATGAATAATGCATGTATTAGTAACACTCATGCACATAACCACATATGGCATATACCTGACAACCATCAAGCAAAAAGAAGTCATAAAATAGAGAGAAAGCAAAGCAGGGTACATGTGAGGGTAGGAAGAGAGAAATGGGAAAAGGGAAATGATGCAACCATATAATCTCAAATAACTATATAATTACTTAAAACAACAAAACACATCTCTTCTACAGGCAAGACTTAGAATCATGACTGTGCCAAGTACACATCCAGCCAACATGAGAGTAGAGAAAGAGTGTACCAAATAAGGAAAAACAAAAAACAATATCTGCTTTACATGAAAAGTCTCAAATGTAGAAATGTCCAGCACAGCATTAGACTCATGACTCAGTATATATATGGGAACTGGGGAACTGAGATGTTTATGGAAAGACAGTATGTTCTTTTTATTTCATTTCTCTCACTGTAAAAAAAATACTCTGAAGAAAGCAACATATGGAATAAAAAAGTTTACTTAAGTTTATAATTCCAGATTATTGTTTATCATCATGGGGAAGTCAAGACAGGACTCCAAAACAGTCCTGTGTTTACAGTGACATGACATACACAGCCAAGATCAGAGACAAACAAATGTGTTCAGATTGATGCTTTTATATGTATACAATACAGAGCCCTCTGGGTTGGCTGATTTTTTCCACATCACTTAAGACAACCCTGCACCAAAATTCCCTAAGGCCAACTCAATATAGACAATCCATCATTGAGGCTTTCTTTCACAATGATCCTAGGTATATCAGCTTGGCAAAATTAAGCATCGAAAATTCATTATATTGGTTCATCAATGCTGCCTCAGTAAGAATAGATCTATATATTGCACTATATGTAGTTATATGTTTATTATATAAATTATACTATAACTTAGTGGTATGATTTGTTATTTTATAATATAATAAATATTTCTTTTGCCTAATAAATAGTAGGTTCTGTTTTCCATTGCACATTATTTTAGAAGATTCATGTCTACCTACAACTTCAAAAATGTAGCCGCACTTTCAATAGTGGTTAAGAACAGATATAATTAGTTAAGATGATATTGTATTTTGAGCCCTCCATTGGCTTCCATGTCTTGATCCACAACTTTGATACAGGACATATGCTTTAGCTGAGGTTGAGCCAATTCTATGGACTCAAGGTAAGACATGGCACACAACCAGATGATACTCCCTAAAGCTGGCCCCCCAGCCCTGAACTGTACCCCTTCCCCTGTACTCCAGGTCTTAACCTACAACCTCAGCAGAAAACCTCAGCTGTATTAGAGGACACACTGTGCTAGGAATCCCAGAGATAAAGCAGTTACCAAGGTCCCAGTGATGACACAGGTACTTGGAAACAGAGAGGCAATGTTGGCACCCAATCCCCCAGAGGATTTGTAGGCTGCAAAAAACCCAGTAGAGACCTTCTGCTACACTTGAAGACTCACTAGTCACCAGCCACCGGCCACGTAGGCCAGAAGATCAAAAAGGAAACAAAAGCTAAGGAACAAAACACCCATACAGACTCAGGAGTCAAACACCATGGACACCCACATTTGAAAAAAAAATACTAAAGCTTAAATCACATATTGAGGCTCACACCTTAAAAATGAGAGACTGAACTCTCACCAATGGATAGGTCATCCAGACAAAAGCTAAACAGAGAAATAATGAATAATGAAATTAACAGATGTTATGAATCAAATGCACCTAACAGATATCTGCAGAACATTTCACCCAAATACAAAAAATATATACATTCTTCTCAGCACCTTTGGGAACATTTTCCGACATTGACTATGTACTCAGTCACAAATAAAGTCTAAACATATAGAGTAGTAGAGTGGGAGTCCAAACTGGCCTCCCCTTATAACCAGACTGATGAATACCCCAACTATCATTATAGAGTCTTCGTCCAGCAACTGGTGGAACCAGATGCAGAGATCCACAATCAATCGCCAGGTTGAGCTCTGGGAATCCAATCCAAAAGAGGGGGAGGAGAGACTATATGCACAAGGGAGGTCAAGATCATCATGGAGAAATCTCCAGAGACAACTGCTGTAGAAACTCATAAACTCTAGACTGACAACTGTGGAGCCTCCATGCAACCGAACTAGGCTCTCATAGGTAGAAGACAGAGGACTCAGTTGCTCCTCATGAGAGTCCCTTCCTCTTTGGGAGGAGTGGATGGAGATTGACTGGAGGGGTGGGGGCATGGTGGAAGTAGAGGGGATAACTGTGGATGGAATGTAAAATAAAATTTAAAAATTAATTAAAATTAAAAAAAGAAAATTGAAATAACCTCTGTACCATATCAGACTACCATGGGTTAAAATTGGATTTCAAAAACAGCAAAACAATAGAATGCCTACAAACTCATAGAAACTGAAAAACTCTCTACTGAATCTCCACTGGATTAAGGAAGAAATAAAGAAAGAAATTAAAGACTTCCTGTAATACAATAAAAATGAACACACAGCATACCAACACTTAAGGGACACAAGCAAAGCAGTACTAACAGAAAAGTTCACAGCACTAAGAGCCTTCAAAAAGATTTGCAAGATCTCATACTAATGATTTAAGAGCATACCTAAAAGCTCAAATCAAACTGAGGGCTGAAATCAATAAAATAGAAACAAAGAGAAGTATATAAGGAATCAATAAAACAAACAGTTGGATCTTTGAGAACAACAACAAGATAGACAAACTCTTATCCAAACTAACTAGGGCATAGACAGAATATCAAAATTAACAAAATCAGAAATGAAAATGGAGCTATAAGTACAGACATGGAGAAAATTCAAAGAATCATTGGGTCATATGTCACAAACATGTACTTCACCAAATTGCAAGATCTATAAGGAATAGAAAATTTTCTCAATATCTACTTTCACTTATCAAAGTTAAACCAATATCAGAAACATAATTTAAATAGACCAATATCTCCTGAAAAATAGAAGCAGTCATTAAAAGTCTCCCAACTAAAACAAGAGCAGAGCCAGATGGTTTTAGTTCAGAATTCTATCAGGCTTTCAAAGAAGAGCAACCCTAGTACTACCTAAATTATTTCACAAAATTGAAACAAAAGGAACATTGCCAAATTCATTTCATAAGGCTACAGTTACCAATACCAAAACCACACAAAAACTCAACCAAGAAATACAACTATGACCAATTTCCCTCATGAACATCAAAGCACATATACTCAATAAAATACTTGCAAAGTGAATCCAAGAACACATCCAAAAGATCATCCACCTAGATCAAGTAGGCTTTATTCCAGAGATGCAAGATGGTTAAGCATATAAAAATTACTCAATGACTCAATGTATAAACTGAGAGAGAGAAAAAAAAGATCATCTCATCAGTGGCTAAAAAGCGTTTGACAAAATCCTACAGCTCTTCATGATAAAAGTCCTGGAGAGATCAGGAACACAAAAAACATACCTAAATATAATAAAGCAACATAGAGCAAACCAATTACCAACATCAAATTAAATGAAAAGAAACTCAAAGCAATTCCACTAAAATCTGGAATAAGACAAGGCTGTCCACTGTATCCCTATCTGTTGAATATCATACTTCAAGTTTTTGGTAGAGAAATAAAACAACTAAAGCATATCAAGTGGATTTAAATTGGAAAGGAAGAAGTCAAAGACTTTCAGATTATATTATAGTATACATAAGTGACCCCAAACATTCTACAGGGAACTCATACAACTGGTACACACCTTCACCTAATTAACTAAATACAAAATAAACTGAAAACTCACTAATCATCTTATATTTAAGTAATAAATGGATTGAGAAGAAATTAGGGAGACAACACCCTTCACAGTTGCTGCAAATAATAAACTATCTTGTAATCAAGCAAGTGAAAGACCTGTGCGACAAGAGCTTCAAGTTTTTTGAAGAACTAAGTTGAAGAAGATTTCAGATGATGAAGGGCTCTCCCATGCTAATGAATCAGTAGGATTCACATAATAAAAATGGTCATCTTACCAAAAGCAATCTACAGAGTCGATGCAATCTCCAATAAAATTCCAACACAGTTATTTATAACATTTAAAAGAACAATACTCAACAACATATACAAAAAACAAACAAACAAATAAACAACAGGATAGCTAAAGATACCTGTACAATAAAACAAAGTCTGGAGACATCACCACCCATGATTTTAAGCTATACTGCACAGCCACAATAATAAAAAACCACATTATGCTGTATTGGCATAAAAACAGACAGGTTGATTAAAGAATGGAATTGAAGACCCAGATACTCATGGACACATGATTTTAGATTAAAAAAGAGCCAGAAATAGACAAAGGGAAAAAAGCATCTTCAACATTAATGTTGGTTTAACTGGATGTCTGTATGTATGAAAACACAAATAGATCCCTATCTATTTTCCTGAACAAAATTCAAGTTTAAGTGCATAAAAGTCTTCAGCACAAAACTGAATACACTAAACCTGATGCAAGAGAAAGTGATGAATATTCTTGTACATATTGGTACAGTAGACAAGTTCCTGAAAAGAACTCCATTTGACTTCCTCTGTCACTGGAGAGCCAGGACTCAGTGGCTGTACAACCCAGGGCCTTAGGATAGATCTCTGGAACAACTGGCACAAGAAGTCAATGAAATGATTCCTAGTCATAGATTGGTGTCTAGCCCAACAGTCATCAGAGAGGCTTCACCAAGCAACTGATGAAAACAGTACAGATACCCAAAAGGTAAAACAGATGACCACAGGAAATCCTGTGGAAGATGGGGAGGAAGGAATATGGGAGCTAAAGGGGCCAAAGACACCACCAGAAAACCCACAGAATCAACTGAATTGGGATCAGAGGGCTCATTGAAACTGAACCAATAACCAGGGCTCTGCAAGGGACTCACCCAGGCACTCTGTACATATCTTACAATTGTGTAGCTTGGTCTTCATGTGAGACTCCTAACAATGGAGTCAGGAGCTCTCTCTGACTTTCTTCCCTTCCTTTGGGACTCATTTCTCCTACTAGATTGCCTCATTCAGCTTTAGTAGTAGAGAATGCCTGGTCTTACTGCGGCTTGATATGCCATGGCTGGCTGATAAATGTGGGAGGCTAGAACTTTACTGAAGAAAAAGGAAGAGGAGTGGATGCAGGGTGGAGAGGGGAGGTTGGGGGTGGAACTGGGAGGAGAGGGAGTAGGGATGGAAAATATGATTGGACTGGCAAAATATTAATTAAGTAAATGTTAAATAAAAGAATAATAAAAGGTGATATGTTTCATTATAATGCCCTCTAAATACTATGCCTGATACCCATATAAATTCATGTGATGACAGACCATGGGAAGAAAATTTTATGAAAACAGAATTAGACACTGAGGTAAAGCAACTACAAGCACAGAAGGAACAAAGATAGTAAAAATCTATAGCAACCTATGAAGATGTGAGTTAAGACTCTTCCTGAGAATGTTTGGGGGAATAAAATCATGATACACACATCTGTGAGGGAATAGCCTTTTGTGGTGGCACCCATCCAATCTGTTATGGCAGCTTAGGATACTAGTCTTGACAATAAATGATAAACTGGTAATTGTACTTGTTTCATATATAAACCCAGAATGACTTAGGATAATGCTACCTCATTTACTTTTCCAATTTACTTGATAGCTGGTATGCAACTTTGCATATATACAGACAAAGTATATGAGCTCTGGCATCTCAAAAGAAGTGTCCTCAAATTTAAAAACAACAAAAATATTCCCTTGACTTTAAAATGTCATTTTATTTGGTTTCATCACTAATTCTTTTTTGTTGTTTCTTTCTGACGGTATCTTTTCATTATTTTTTAAACAATTATTTTTTATTTTACTTAGCAATCCCAGTTCATCCTTCCTCCTCCTCCTGATTCCTCTACCTTCACTCTTCTCTACTCCTCATCCACTCCTCAAAGAGGGTAGGGTGTCAGGATGGTGGTCTAAGGAGCTAATAATTTTTATTATAGACCTAAATATGTTCTAAATTGGCACTTAAAAGACCAATAATAAACATGAGGAATGGTGACAATATTTCATTCTAGCTACTTTAGCTATATTAATATGAACCTCTTGTTCCTTACTGACAATCCCTAGGAAGTAGAATTCATTTCTTTACCTACAGCAATTTACTTCCCTTAAGTGGATTCACCTCCCTGGTGATTCTGTTACAATCACAGCTCTGATACCATCAAATCCTTGACGAACTCTTGTTGGAAGCCTGATCTGTAGCTCAAACCTTAACTTGCTCTCTGTAGTAGACTGACCTGTCACAAGGCAAAATGCAGTCTGCACTCAGCAAGGTGTTGGTTAGTAATATTTATTAGGAAGCTTCATTTGTGCTTTAATTCCCTTTCACTGACAGCCAAAGGACTAATTTTTTTCCTGATTTACACAAATCAGAAACAGAGACTTGGGATACAACCCACCTAGGAGAGTGTTGAAGGCATGCCTGCAGAAATAATTTTCCTTTCTTTAAAACCTTACTCTTCCTGCAGGGGTGTAGTAGAAAAGAACATGAGAATTCTGATTCCAAAGATCAGATAAACAACTCACAGAAAAAAAAAACAGACTTATCTTAAAAGCATCGTGAGCTTACCAGGAAAGGATCCTTCTGATTCAATGATGAGTTAAAGTCTGTTTTTTCTACTCAGTAAATGAATGACTTTGTACTTTATGTACACATAAGAAAGTGCAGTATTAGAGTAGAGTGATCCCATGCTGGCTTTATACCATTTCCTTCAGTTCTCAAAAAAATAAAACACTAATAAAGCATATTTTCTCTTTCTAGTAAAAAAATGAAAGCTGAAAGATGATGCTCAAGGACATACAGCTACCCACTCTTGGAGTTGGAATTAGAACATATTTCATGACTCTAAATCTACCACCTTCTTTCCAATTTACCTTTGGATATGATCCTTGACTTCATTTTCTGTCATCTAAGCAAAACAGAAAACATTACTTGATAAATCATTTTACAAAAGTCTTCTTCAGTCATTCAAGGGAAACATTGGGTTCCCAGATATGACATTTAATGTTGTTACATAAACAAGCTCTTTTGCCACTATAGGGAAAGAAAAAACGTTGCCCCTTATACATGTGTACTTTTGTTTCTCTCTCTGGACTGTACTTGTCCTGTACTATGTCTTATGTAATATAAGTACTTAAACAATCATCTATACCTGTGTTCTTCTAGAAGAACATAAATAAAAGTAATGGTACTTTAAGCCTGAGAGTTGTAAACCTATAGGTAGCATCATAATTTCTGAGTGATAGTATTTAAAATGTTTCTATTGCCTTGTGTTTTCCTTGTAGAGGTCTATTTCTTGCCATTCACTTATACAGGGTTATTTTTGCCTATTTGGACCTAGCAATATGGGAATATAGGATTTTTGAAACACATGGGCTCAATTATATCAATATGTGTTTTTTTGATATTAGTGATGTTTTGAGAAGCTGTTTTTAAGTCTTTGATAAACCATGACAGTGTAAAATCAATAAAAATATAAACCTTCTACTTGAAACTAAGGAAAAAATTGAAGTGAAAATGCACCAAAAATAGAAATATTCAAAAGCCATTAATATATTTAGATACAAATTGCTTAAATGGAAGAGGAGGAGATGATGGAGGAACTAGAGGAATTAAAGGAGGAGAAGGGACAGAGGGGAGGGAAAGAAGTAGTTGGGAGTGAGTTACTGGGGAATTCAGAAAGGAAGTAATCCACATACGATTTTAGTTTTTTAGTAAACTTCCTGGGGAAGGCAATGCCTCAGGGACACATCCTCTTCTTGAAGGGATTTTATCTCTTCTTAGTCAGAAGAAGTATAGCTCATGATGAGGCTGTTCTTTATATCATTGCAACAACTCAACTCTGAACCAAAAGGTTGCTTCTCTGTGAATCTTAATCAGGACTCATTAACCCCAGGGCATTTTCCAGGAGTAGGAATTCTCAGACTTCATTGTTCATGAAAACTGCCTAAAGAACACAAAATGTAAAGTCACCAGGAAATTCTCAGGGGGTGTTTCCAACATTCACATTGAAAAGCCTCCTGAAGGCTTCTGATAAAGTGCCCTCCTGCGAATACACAGAGTATTTGGTGCTTGTAAGCACAGTTTTAAGAATTATCCTTCTACTGCTGTTTGAAATCATTGAATTCTAAGAACAACATGTTAATATTGATGTTATGAGCTCAATTTTCTTTATGGTTACCCTGGTCAGAATCAACCCCAAAATAATCAGGACTCAAGTACATGGCCTATCCAGTCCATGAATGTGTTCTTTCTATGTTGTTGTATGACATAACATTGGATACATAAGTATATTTCTTGAAGGAATTAATAAGATCTTGGACTCAACAATTTTGACACAGAAAGAGAGGTTTTAAAGCATTGGAGAGACAAGTTTTAGTTGTTGAACATAGAAGGCTCAACCACTAGACCAACAAAGAAAACAAAACAAAACAAAAAGATATAGAATTCTATAATCCTGAGACAGGTAAATAAGACCCCAAAATGATAAAAGATGAAATAGACCAGTTCCAGCAGGGATGCATGCTGGCCTGGAAATCACAAAGCTGGCCAGGGAGCATTAGAGCTGTTCTTTCATTGGAGTGTCACACAAATCTTGACAAGTATAAAGAATAGATACCCACATTCCTAATTTTTAGAAAATTGAACAAAAAATATATCCAATTGAAAACCTAAAAGGTCATTTTAAAGATGACATTTCTAGAAAAATTAAGATCTGGGACTCGACAAAGTTCCATTGACTGCTAGTCAGTGTTTTCATTATAGAGTGACATATACAGGGATATATGTACCACTGCATTAAAATCCCACAGAAAGTTCTGGTATTCTTTACATAGACTTTTTAGATAGGTTTAGTAAATTGAATATATGTCTACGCACATCTTCTGCTCCTAAAGAAGGAGAGATTAATTTCCCTGAACTTGAGCATAGGTTGAATTTAGAGTTTGGTTTTAGAAGAGTAGATTATAAGAAGCCTGCAACCTTCCTTTCGGGCATTGTCTTTCATGCTACTTGATGGGATGCCCTGAAGAAAGCCAGCTTCCTCATTTTCAGCATCCCTGAAGAGACTGAAGTTAACTGTCCCACATGCTTCTGGTGAGGGTCATGTGATGAAGAACAGAGCGCTTCCACAAGTCTCATGACTAGACTGAGCAGTAGATCTTCTCTTTGTCAAGCATTGAAACAACTGTTCAATCTGCTCACAGAACCTTATGGGAGACTCTGAGCTGAATCACCCGGCTATAATCTATTAAATCGGCAAGATGTTAAATGCTTGTGGTTTCCAGACACTGAGAGTGGAATGATTTGTTACAAGGCAATGGATAATTAATATAGTAGGGAATCAAGTAACTTTAACGTTACAGCTAATGTTGACTTGTAGTCAGCTCACATATTCAGACAAGAAAACTTTGCCCTCTTCCAATTAGCACTTGTGCAGATGGAGTAACAATAACAAATTACAGTTGCTGAAAGATGCTCTGACTGCCAAAGGAAGTGAATGGAGGTTGATGTTAATGCTGTGGTCCTGAGTACAGCTGGCCCATCACCTAGTTGCCACTGTATTGTTGAACTTGCTTACTATTCTCCTTATTACATTCACTAAGATTCCACAAATCAGAGATATAATTGAGCTAACAGCCATCCCATTAGAAAAAAGGAAATTCTCTGAAGGGTGTTTAAGTGACTAGTTATCCACTCATTAGCTTGAATTAAAATCCATTACTTTCATAATAACTCACTGTGAAAATGGCCTACGCTGTGAAAGGAGGAATAGACCAAGGCAGGTGTTGTGATGATACCTCATTTTGGAGAACATTGGAGACCTAATGAGGGTCCTCAGGAGCTGAAATTAGGGAAAGAAATGAGGAGGTGGGAAAGAAGCATCATACGACATTGACATAGTGCCAACAATCTGCTTATAAAGGCAAACTTAAAAAAAAAAACTAAATAAAAAACCAAACAAAACAAAACAAAAAAACTAGAACAGGCTTGTGTTCAAGGAAAGAGCAGAGAACATTTCTTTTACTTTGCAATTGGCCTAGCACTCTTTCCTCCAAGAATAATGTTCCAATTGGCTAGCCTGTAAAAACAGCTATTTTTTTAAACAATTTCTACAAATCACTAAACTTGAAACTAACGCCACATTGTGCTAACAAACAGGATTTAGAATACAACATACTCATTAACCGAGCTAAGGTCTGAAACACAACAACTAAAAAATTTGAAAGAACAAAGATTTAGAAACAACTATTTTAAACATTATTTTTTAAACTGTAAGGATTCTTTAACTTTAGGTTTTATTCAAATCAAGTGTTCGAAAAGTTTTATTTTATTATCATTTATGTGTATATATCTCTATGTGGACATATGTACATGTGAGCAGCTATCCAGAGGAGTCAGAAAACAGTTTTTTCCAGTGCTAAACTTATAGGCAATTAATCGTGTGCTGCTTGATGTGGCTTCCAAGAACTAAACTGTCGTACTCTGCAAGAGTATTAAATATATACATATATTTATCACAAATATATATATATTGTGTAAATATATATATATATTTGTCACAAACCAGATCTTCACTCCATTTCCAGGATCTAGTCTCAATGCTACCTTGTGAATAGTATTTTTTGTTCCATTTTGTTTTGTTTTTTCTTTTTTTTTTGTTAAGAAGTTGTTTTTTAATACAATCTTTTCTCATTTTACATTTCTATCCCTGTGCCCACTCCCTCCCCTCCTGCTGCTTCCTCCACCTTCTCCCCACTACACCTCCCCATCCAATCCTTAGAAAGAGTAAGGCTTCCCATAGGGAGTCAACAAAGTCTGACCCTTCACTTAAGAGCCAAGACCAAGGCCCTCCGCCTTAAGTCTAGGCTGAGCAAGGTATCCCCCCCCCCCCCGCAAAAGAATATGCTCCTAGATACTAGTTCAAGTACTCTGGATAAATCCTTGACCCACTGCCAGTGGCCCCAAAGACTGTCCAAACCTCACAACTGTCCCCCACATTTAGCTTTGCCCGCTATCAGTTCAGAATCAGTGAGCTCTCACTAGCTTAGATCAACTGTGCTTCTGTGGGTATCATCATTATGGTCTTAATCCCCTTTGCTCATATTATCGCTCATCCCTCTCTAGGGCTGGTCTTAGTACTTCACTGTAGATCTCTGTATCTGCTTCCATCAGTTGCTGGTTGAAGGTTCTATGATGACAACTAAGGTAGCAATACAGCCAATTTAGGCATCCTCTCCACTGTTGCTTAGAGTCTTAGCTCCTTAAGGATTCCTGGGATTTTCCCTTGTACTATGCTTTGTGATAGCTCTTTAATGGCTCTCTCAATCAAGATATCTCTTTCCTTTCTCTCCCTCACTGTTTTCCCCCTTCTTTAATATCCTATTCCCTCATGTTATTCTCCTCCTTCCTCTTCAACCCTCCCTTTTCACCCCCACCTAATTTTCCCAGGAAGTCTTGTCTGTTTCCCCTTCCCAAGGGGATCCATGAATGTCTCTCTTAGGGTTCTACTTATTACCTAGCTTCTTTGGAATCGTGGGCTACAGCTGATTATTCTTTGTTTTATGTCTAATATCCACTTATGAGTCAGGACATACCATGTTTGTCTATCTGGGTCTGAGTTGTCTCACTCAGAATGTTTTATTCTAGTTCTATCTATTTGCATGAAAATTTCAACATGTCATTTTCATTTTTTTCTGCAGAGTAGTACTTCATCGTGTAAACATACTACATTTTCTTTAGCCATTTTTCAGTTGAGGGCCATTAGCTTGTCTCCAGTTTCTGGCAATTGTGAACAATGCTGCTATGAACAGAGTTGAGCAAATATCTTTGTGGTATGAATGTGTATCTTTTAGGTACATACCCAAAAGTGGTAATGCTGGGTTCTGAGATAGACTGATTCCCAATTTCCTGAGAAACTGCCACACTGATGATCAAATTGGCTTTACAAATTTGCACTCCCAATAGCAATGGAAGAGTGTTCCCCTTATTACATATCCCCTCTAACATTAACTATCATTGGTGTTTTTTGATCTTAGCCATTCTGACAGGTATAAGATGGTATCTCAGAGACATTTTGATTTGCATTTCCTTGATAATTAAGGGTACTAAGCATTTCCCTAAGTATCTTTTGACCATTTGCAATTCTTCTTTTGAAAATTCTCTGTTTAGATCTGTACCCCATTTTTGATTGGATTATATGTTAATTTGATGTCTAGCTTCTTGAATTCTTTATATATTTTGGAGATCAGCCCTCTCTCCATTGTGGGTTATTAAAGATCTTTTCGCATTCAGTAGACTATTGTTTTGTCTCAGTGACTGTGCTTTTTGCCTTGCAGAAGCTTCTCAATTTCAGGAGGTCCCATTTATTAATTATTGGTCTTGGTGTCTGTGCTACTGATGTCATATTTAGGATGTCGTCTCCTGTGCCCATGTATTCAAGGCTTCCTTCCCACTTTCTCTTCAATGAGGTTCAGTATGACTGGACTTAAAGTTTTGTGCTTGTGAATAGATATGGATCTATTTACATTCTTTTACAAGTTGACATCCATTTTCTTAATCACTGATCACTCTCTTTACACTTTAAAAACTAAGTGTTAAAACGATTTGTATATTGTTATTTTATGTGTATGTGTGCACATGTATGAGTGTGTGTGTGAGAGAGAGATAGAGACATAGACAGAGAGAATCATATGTCCTTGTCCCTGTGGAGGCCAGAATATGACACTGGGTCCTCTGATCTGGTGATGTAAGTAGTTGATATCTTCTCCTACAAGAGCAACAAATGCTCTCAATTTCTGAGCCTTAAATCCTAGTCCCTCAAGTCAAGTTCTGCAGTTCAGTGATTTTTAGATTTTGTTCACCATCCCAATCATCCCTCTGACCATCTTGTAACATTCTGATGGGTTCTGGCATTCTGTATTTTTAAAATGTTTCCTTCCAGGTGATGCTGAGGTGGCAGGCAGTAAGATAACCATCCAGAGCTGAACTTGAACTTACAGACAGTGAAAAGCAGCTGTCAGTTTTCCATGATCAAAGCAAATGACTTAGCAATGCACTTCACACTGTATAGCTTTGCTTAAAATCAAACCCCACCAAATAAACCTGATACCTACTAGGAAAACTCACACATGTAGATACAACACTAAACAGTGATTATTTTTAATTTAAGCTTTAGGAAGGTAGTTTAGTGGTTAGAAACACTGGTTTAAAATTATAGGCATGAGCACAAAAATGATAGTTTACAATCTCTGTCTGCATGACCTGAGGCAAGGGAATTGGATGTGGTGGAGGATGCAGAAACTGCTTTAAGTATAGGGAGTTTATTGCTCAGGAAATGTTACTAATTTGAAGGCAAAGATAAACAGTGTGGCTACTGAGGATATAGACTGCTAGACAGCACACATCATGATCCCGCTATACAGGGACCAATGGAGAAGTCAGGGTCACAGGAGTCCAATGCATACTGGCAGCTGGAGGAGGGGCAATATCCACAGAATGAAAGTACTGCCAGAGACTCTGCCAAGATAGTAACTAGCATACAGTTACTCCCTCCTTTCCTCCATCCATATCATGTAGCTCTAATGTTTTTCATGAGCTATAATCAACCATAAGGGGGAACCTAAGAGAACCTGAGGGAAGCATTTTCATAGGCCTAGAGCACAGATAATAAGAAGTGAGAAATAGATGTGAGAATAAACTGGCAAAAGAACACCTTGGCATTGAATTCTCACATCCCATCTAGAACCCTAAGCAATCTATGTGCAACATGAACTTGTTATTTAAATGGGATGCTTCATTTATTTGGGGCTTGATATATTTTTATTGTCACTATCATCGTGTCAGATATGGTAGGCATATTTCCATTTTTTTATTTCCCCATTAGTTAATGGTGAGTGCCATGTATAGTTTTTAGGAGATTAGGAAGAGACGGTATTAATGCTACAAATGTCAGCGTTATGTTTAAAGAATATGCCTGTATTAGGAGGGAGAATATATGCTTGTTAATATATGCTTGTTAGTTCTAAATAATGGAATCAGGAAGGCTTAAAGTTTTCTGCAGGGTGCACAGTGTTATTTTTTTTCTTTTGGCTAGCTCAGAGCAGCTGTTACAGTCATAATTTGGAAGCTATATTGTTACCAAGGTATTAACAATCTTCAAGGATGAAAAGAATAAGTTTCCTCCATAGACTTGTTCCCCAAGTTAAGTTTTCAAAAGCTTACAAAATAGGCACAGATGTCTCTGCTCGGTTATAATACAAAGAAATCAGACCTGGCATACAGCTCCTCTGTGGAAGAACACATACTCAGGCCGTTTATATTCTGGCCTGTGTTCTTACAGCATAGGAAATGCGGTGCTGTTCCTCGAGGTACAATCCTTGTTCCTCTTGGTTTAGATTGAGCAAAGAAAGCCCTTAGCGAGTTTAATAGTCTCCCCTGCAAAAGTCCTCTGTCACCATTGTTAAATTCATGCCCATCTTAAATAATTGCATCTTAATAAAAATCAGATTGACAAACAGAACATTTCATGAAGAATATTTTAGTGTTTGTAAATGAGGATCCAAAATAAATAGTGCTGGAGAATTTGGAGTACCTCGATGCTATTTCATATAGTCACCCCATTTATTGAATTGAAAAATAATATAAAGCACCAAATACGGAGACTTTGCCATCTGGTATATTCTAGAAGCCAAAAGAACCAGTACAAAAATACCCTTGAATTATTCAGCAAGAGGTAGAATGTAAGAGTCAGGTCTCCAAGGTAAGAAAGAAATATAGTTGAGTTTTGATAGCCTGGTCAGGGCTGATCAGATAAAATAAATAGGAAGTGCAGACCTGTTGTCAGGCAATGGCTTCATTAATTATTCTGTGTTGGAAAAGAAGAAGCAGGCATCTTCCTACTGTATAGGAATTAAAAACAACACAATATTAAAAAACCTAGACTTTGTAGCTATATATCAAGTAAGAACTTTTCTTTTTTATTTCCACTTAGCAATTGAGGAAGTGACCATATCCCTCAAGCTTAATTTGTCATGATTAAATTATAAATTTTGTAATTTCAGGAAATTGCTGAAAGACAAAACAAGACAGAAAACTGCCTGAAATGTTCTAAGTGCTCAGTTAATACCCAGCTACTACTATTTTATATTTATTATATCTTTGTTCTTTCAGCAGAACTATACTTAGTGCCTGATATATGTAGCAGAGAGTAAAAGAAGTGAGAATATGGATTTTTTGTACTGTAGATTGAGGTTGAGATATTCTGCTGAGCTAGAAGAGTCACTTGGGATAATTGTTTGCCTGAGATGCAACAGGCCTATTTTTTAGGATCTATCTAAGAGTGCATTGCTTGTAATATGCCACTAATCAACATCTATAAACCTTTAAAGAAGCAACCAAGACAAGTGAGATGAGAGGACCCTATCACTTAGCAAATACATTTAATTATTATCCATGTAATGAATCTAGGAGCCCTCGCAAATCAATGAGAACATTTTTCTGTACTCTCAACAGCCTACAGATTAGTATGGACAACCATCAGACACTTAAACACTCCTATATTCTTTTCTCCAGGAAAAAGAGCTCTAAAGAAGAGACATGAGCACGGCGGGACAAGTGCTCTACGAATGAGTGACACTCCCATAATAATTATGGATTCTTAAAGGTTGATTTTTCAATGCCTGGTTAACCATATTTTCCCAGAATTAAAGCAGGGAAGGACAAATTGCCCTGTCAGCAGCGATCCCACAGGAAATTTCTCTTTTGAGTTTCCAGGGTCATAAAGTGTGAGCCAAGCAAACAATGGCATTGAAATGCTCAGGAACATTAACTTTGATCTAACGATCTAGAGCAGCAATTCTCCGCCTTATGTTTCTTAGCTAATTTATCTAATGAAAGAGTTTTCTAGTCTAGGAATCACTCCTGTGGGGACCCCAGGGTCTTGAAGGATCTCCAGCCAGCTGCCTGAAACTGAAGCTGCTTTTCACTATTCAATAATATTTTTTCAAAAAGAACATGTATTTTAATTAGATGGAAAATTGTTGTAATTCTGTTTGCCAATAAGCCAATTATTCACTAATTTTTGTATTTTATCCTATATCAAGTTTTTTTGAGAAATCACAGAAACATTGCAGTAACACATTAAGTTGACATTGATAATAAAACTGAGCTTTTCGTCCAAAATCTACTGAGTCATTTCATTCATTATCCCTTCCCTTTTGCAGCTTTCAGGCTTTCCAGGCCTAGCCCCTACTCAGGTATCTGTCTGCTGACACAGTGACTAAAGAGCCAGTTTGCAAGGTGCCATCTTTCAATACTATCAATAGGAATAGTGAGAGTAATTTCATGGACCAAGTAAATGTGGAGTTGTCGAATGGCTTATTATAACTGCATAGGTGAGAGAATTATAATAGACTTGTGGAAGTCAGGTATCCATAGTTATTTAGATTACTTTGGCCATCTCATTCCATAGTCTGCCTTCGAACCTCCTGTTTCTGAGCAACTAGGACTGAGTCTGAATTCACCACCGGCATTCCAGAGGCTTTAGCTTAGTTTACCAGTAGATGATTATAGGGCTTCACTATAAATGGACATATGTGTGTGTATCTACATACATATGCATATGCCTATTCTCCATCTTATATAATATAGACACATATTTAAAGATGATAAAAGTATATATATATATGTATATATATATATTATACATATATATATATATAATTTGCTTCTTTTCCTCTGGACAATCTTGACTAAAGCAGTAGTCTTTGCTGTTGGACATTCTTAGAAGAGGCTGCTTTACTTGGGGAGAAAATCAGAGTGATTGTGTATCTGAATATTGTACAGGGCAAAAACAACACTTGAAACCCATCACAAAGAGTACATCAAGCAAAATGTCATGTGTTCTCACATCCTTACTAATTTATTCTTCAAATCATATACTCTATGAAGCATTTCTATGCATGCACATGTACACACACACACACATACACACAACTTCATATCACCAAAACTCTCTATCCAATAATTTTTCTTGAAATTTCTCAACTAAGTATTTACTTGTACTTTTTAATATGATTAATGTAATTCAATTTTGACCTGCTTACAATGAAACCTAGATCAGAAATTCTTTTAATTTTTGTTTAAAACTATTTCTAACATTTGAAATATAAGTATGAACTTGTTTTGAGTTTGTGTGTGTGTGTGTGTGTGTGTGTGTGTGAATTAAAGTTAAGAGTGAACACTTAACATGAGTTCTGTTTTTTTTTTTAAGTGATGTTCCTGGGTGTGTCACCTGTTTTCTTATGACCTGGCGAGGTTTGCATGTCATGTGTAGACCTCATGCCTGTTGAGGAATACACTCTTATCATAAATGGTGTTGCACTCATCTCTGCATTTTAAATATAGTGGATGGTATAGATCTTTCCTGGTAGAATCTAATGATTGAAAGTCTTTCAATGAATAAAATATTTTTGCCATAACTAAAAGTAACTGATGACAGCACACAATGACATTTTTCATTTTATAGGAAGGCCATGTAGTAAACATGCTATAATTAATGTCCACGAGCCAGAATGCATTATTTCCTTACATGACCAGAGAATAAATTACACAGCTTTTCTCATTCTTATTTACCCAACTATTTTTTTTTACATGGGTGATCTGTGTCCTACACTATTTTGGGTATTTTGATATGGAAGACACAGTAATAAATTATCATATGAAATCATATCCTATGAAAAATCATATCAGCTAATTTTTTAAAAAAAGTACAGTGCAGACTTTTTCATGCTGGTGGAAATATTGGACCCAATATTTACTAGTCACAATGCCTTAAAGATGTGATCTTTCTCAATTCCAAAGCATCATTTACTTAAATAAGAGATGCCACCAACCTTACTAGGTTATCAAAAATGATTAATTAAGGTAATACTAACTGTCTGATTATAGGGTGGCACTATCTTTTGATAGTGCTTTGAGATATTTTACTGTTAAGGTTGTTATGGGTTGAAATATATCTTCCTCGTGCAAAAGTATGTTGGAATTTAGCATATAGATTTTGAGAATGTGTGCTTATTTTGAGATACAGTCTTTTATTTTATTTTATTTTTTTATTGAAAAAAAATTCTGCCTCCTCCCAGCCTCCCATTTCCCTCCCCCTCCTCCCACTCCTCTCCCCCTCCTCCCACTCCTCTCTCCCTCCCTCTCCAGGGTTCCCTGTCCTGTGGAAAGTCCAAAGTCTCTCCCCCTCCATCCTGGTCTAGGAAGGTGAACATTCAAACTGGCTAGACTCCCACAAAGCCAGAACATGAAGTAGGATCAAAACCCAGTGCCATTGTCCTTGGCTTCTCAGCAGCCCTCATTGTCTGCCATATTCAGAGAGTCTGGTTTTATCCCATGCTTTTTCAGTCACAGTCCAGCTGGTTTTGGTGAGCTCCCAATAGATCAGCCCCACTGTCTCAGTGGGTGGGTGCACCCCTTGTGGTCCTGACTTCTTTGCTCATGTTCTCCCTCCTTCTGCTCCTCATTGGGACATTGGGAAGTGGTAAAAAACAATGACTTCTCGAATTTTGCATGCAAATGGATGGAAATAAAAAACACTATCCTGAGTGAGGTAACCCAGACCCAAAAAGATGAACATGGGATGTACTCACTCATAATTGGTTTCTAACCATAAATAAAAGTCATTGAGTCTACAATTTGATATCCTAAAGAAGCTAAATAAAAAGGCGAACCCAAAGAAAAACATATAGCTATCCTCCTGATTATGGGAAGTAGACAAGATTGCCAGGCAAAAAATTGGGATCTTGGGGGTGGGGTGGGAGGGGGGTAAGGGGAGATGGGGAGAGAAAAGTGAGAAGGGGAGGATGGGGGGAACTTGGAGAAACAGGATGATTGGGATAAAGGAAGGTTGGATAGGGGAGCAGGGAAGCACATATCTTAATTAAGGGAGCCATCTTAGGGTTGGCAAGAGACTTGGACTTAGAGGGGCTCCCAGGTGCCCAGGGCGATGTCCCCAGTTAGTTCCTGGGGCAGCTGAGGATAGGGAACCTGAAATGACCCTATCCTATAGCCATACTGATGAATATCTTGCGTATCACCATAGCACCTTCATCTGGCGATGGATGGAGATAGAGACAGAGACCCACACTGGAGCACCGGACTGAGCTCCCAATGTCCCATTGAGATACAGTCTTTAAAACGACATTAAGTTGAAACAAGGTTATCAGAGTGAGCCAAGCCAGCAGGATTGGTATCTTCATGTAAAAGATGAAGGAGGAGGAGAAGGGGGAAGAAGAGGAGGAAGAAGGAAAGAAGGAGGAGATGAAGACACATACTTTTAAAACAACAGGTGATGATGACGGCCAATTTGAACCCCATTTCTGCTAAGCAAGGATGGTAAAAGATGGGCATCTAACCACCAGAAACTAGATGAAAAACAATGCCCATCTGGTTGCAGAGCTCAAAAAGAACCAATACTGATGACACTTGGTTCCAGATAGCTGGCCTCTGGAAGTCTGAGATAATTAAATTGTACTGATGAAACCACTGTTTACGGTATCCAGTTATGACACTATCAGCAACAAAATTATTTGGATAACTTTACCTTTTTACTATTTTTTATTTTTTTATTTTTTGAGATAGGGTTTCTCTGTAGTTTGGAGACTGTCCTGGAACTAGTTCATGTAAACCAGTTTGGCCTCGAACAACAGAATTCCCTGTCTCCCGAGTGCTGGGATTAAAGGCATTAGCCACCACTGCCCGGTGGATAGTTTTACTTTTAAGGGTGGGCTGTAAGAACATTTTTAGTATATTTGTTACAGAAGAGCACCTGCCAGTTTCTTCACTGTAGAGACAACAACCAAAGGAGGGTGAGAAGTCATGAATACAACGCTTACAAGATAATTACCCCTAAACACTTCACTCTTGCTCTTTCTATATGAATATTAAAAGTGAAGGGGGAGGGAAACTTATAGAATTATCTACAAACATCGAGGTCATTTAGAGTAGATCCAGTTTCCTGAAAGAAATTAACATTTGAAAGTTGTCTGTAGTGACATCTATAATGAGAATGTCTTCTTTTGACTTCTAGCTACGTCCATCAGCTCTGAACACAGTTACAAACCGTCTGTGACACAGTGCTCTTTGCCATCAAATTTGCCTTGGGTTACACACATTCCTTGGGGTGTTCCATGAAGAAATCAGTTAAAGGAGTAGGTTTCATTACATGTGTATTATAATATTTCTTACTTGCAGAAATAGCAAATTAAAAAATGTCCATTCCATTGCCATCTATGGATACTGAACTATCAGGAAAACAAAGTGAATAAGGTTAAAATATGAGAAAAATCTGTACAAGACAAATAAATTTCCAAATACTTTGCAGTATCTTTTAAAATAAATCTTATATAGTATCCATCAATTCCAAAGAAACCATGGAGGTCCATTTGGATGTTTGCTAGATCAACATTAAACTTCCTTTCCATGTTTAAATTATTTTATGTTTTTAAATATTCACGTATATATTCTTGGCCATTGGTCATATTCACACCCAATATCTGTTTCTGTTGTCTCTCTTTAATACCATCGCTATCCACTAATATACCTTCCCCCCAAACTCTTGCCCTCTATTTTTAATAATCTACTGAGCCCATTTTGCCCTGCCCATTTGCTGTTGTGAAGATTCACTGAGGCATGAGGAAGCTGCCAATGGCCACCTTTCTAAAGAAGAGTACATACTCCTCTCTCAGCACCCATCAACTACCAGTAGCTCCTAGTTAAGCAAGGATCATCAGGAGGCCCTCCCTTGTCCCTGACGGAATATTTAACTGGCTTGATTTTTGCACAGGGCTGTGTAATGAACCACAGCCACAGCAAGCCCACTTGTGTCCTAGCCATTTCATATCCAGAAGATAGCATTTCACATCACCGCCTCCCCCTTTCTTTCTTTCTTTCTTTCTTTCTTTCTTTCTTTCTTTCTTTCTTTCTTTCTGTCCTATCTTCCTCAATGATCTTTTGACTAGTGTGTACGTATTGAGGGGGACAGTTGATAAATGTGTTTCATCTCCTGCTGAGCATTTACAATCACTTATGCACAGAACCCCAAAGAGCAGAATACATGTGATATGAAAGAATTCAGACGAAGGTTATAGGTAACAAAAAGTTTAGGCCTGCTTGGAATCAAGGGGTTGAAGAAGTTGATGATAAAGTGTTGTTTAACCAACATTAAGAATATATGGCTGGGTGTTGGTGGCACATGCCTTAATCCCAGCACTGGGGAAATGGAGGCAGAGGCAGGCAGATCTCTGTGAGTTCGAGGCCAGCCTGTTCTACAAGAGCTAGTTCCAGGACAGGCTCCAAAGCTACAGTGAAACTTTGTCTTGAAAAACCACACAAAAAAATAAGAATGTGTGAATATGCCTTATAAAATAACACTAATTTGTACTGTGTATGTGTGTGTGTAGTTTTAAAGTTATCCCACATGGATGAAGACTGCTGCGGGCCAATAATGAAAACCTAAGTGACAGGCAAGCCTGGGCTGCCTCGCTCTGAGTAATTTGTCAGAAAGGTCTTGGAGAAAAGGCTATCAACAGACAGGTTTTGGTTGCTCACCTTAGCTAGAAACCACCACACACTTGAGTTACAGAGAATAGAGAAATCAGTTTTGAATTAACCAAGGTACTGTCATCTTGCTGACGAACATTCACAGCGCTGGAATCTGCTATGCAAGCTGTGGGGGAAAAGAGACATCAATGATCTTACCTAATTCTGGACCCTTCATGTATAGTATCAACCTTCTGGGCAAAACATGCCCACTGGCACAATTGTGGCAAGATTGTGTGGGGTAACTATCTGCTTTCTTGACTAACAGGAAAGAATGCAGATTTGGTAGTGTAAACATGGTTAAATTTCATGACTAGTGGAGTCTTAGACCCTAAGGGAAAACCTATTAATGTTGTTTTGCTAAACAGTCATGTTATCAAACTTTTCAAATCTGTATGTTTATATTCATGAATTTGAGCTGCTGTCATCCATGATCAGAGGTACTTCTTGCTCTGGTGGGTAGCGCTTAATGTACATTTCAAATGTAAAAGATTTCTAGACTCTTACTGATTTATAAACATGGCCTTATACTAATTTTAACCATATAAAATTTTAAAAATACCCAAGATTCATTTTGAATTGTTGCCTATACTTACTTGAGCAAACAAATTTTATTTTGATGAATTATCTTTACATTCCACTTGTGAGTTTAAAGCTAATGCAGTTGAATAACACTTTATTTCCATCTTATCTAGGTCTAAAAAGAACACATGAATAGGTTTGCTTGTATATTCATGTACAATTCATTTAGACTTTACTAAAAAGGAATGTTGATGTGATTTTAGAGTTGTTTTCTTTTTCTTTTCTAACTCCCTTTTCAGAGATTTGACATGCTGTGAGTAAACCATTATTATGTTTAATTGTTTTTTTTTTTCCAGGAAGTATTCTTAGCTACCATGTCATTATCTTTTAAAAACACATGGATTCGATGTAAATGGATGGAGTTTTTAAGCTAACAATGGGAGTTCTCTCTTGATATGATTTCTGCAACATCTAATGGCAAGAGGATATTGTGTTTCTAAAATTCCTGCACATACTATCATTTGTTTATATGCTAAAAATGTTCAGGCAATAATGTTAATCATAGAAATGTCTGTGAAGCAATTTAAAAATACATCACAATTTTAATTGAAATTATAAGCTTTATGCTACACAGTTAGGTTTTGAGGATAACACAACTAGCCTCAAAGTCTTTTGGTTTAAGTCCACAAAAAAAAGAGTCCCTAGAATCAATCACAAGACTCAAGTTCACAGATCTGGGAACGGCCTCAAAGATGTGTTTTTCTTAGTCAGTACATTCATCTCTTGTCCTCCAGCTTTTCCTCTTCCTTGTTCTTCTCTTCCTACTTCTCCTTCTTTTTCTCAATCATTAATTCATTGCCTGTTCATTTTAGGGCATGCGTTTTTGTACTCTCTAATTTCTAATTTTTAAATAACTCACTATTGCCATCTTTGTAGACATTTTGATGCTTAGGCAGGAATGAAACATAGTGTTGAGAACAAGGGTGATCTAGGCTGAGGATCTTATTCTCCTATCTGTTTTCTGAATGACCCAGGTTTTAATTCCTTAGCTTCAGTCTTAAACAGAGCATCTTTATCAAAACCCTACTTACCCACTCCAAGAGAACATCACAGAAGAGGAGGTGGAAATAATGCAACAGTTTGAATGGAGAGAAGAATCCCCTAAAATTCTGTCTTCCTGACACAACATCAATATCACACTCATGAACTCAAAGTACCTATGTTTACCTGCACAAAACCTGTACAAGGTCAAGCCAGTTAAATTTCTAGCATAGACAAAGTAGGTATCTCCAGGTCACACCTTTTACTGAAAAACCACTGACAGTTTACATTAGCTGAGGGACTGAGAATCATTCATTTAGGAAGATGTGGCCACTGATATTTTCCCCATTCTCCAGGGGCTGCCACCACACACAAGCACACATGGGCAACAGTAACTATACTTAGTCATTTATATAGAAGGAAACAAATTATGATGGATATATGTTGGAGGAGTTATGTGGGTATGTGGAGAGGGGAAATGGGCTAGAAATGAATTGTATTCATCATATATTTGTGTGTGTATATATATATATATATATATATATATATAAATTTATCAAGAATAAAAAAATTTTTTAAAAATAAAATGTTACAAAAATATAGTGGGATACCTCCAAGGTAAATAATACTAAGTACAGTATTCTTCACAAGTGCTTCAGATATGAATCAGCACATATAAACACGAAGAAAACTGCACTTGATATTTGCTCCTCTATCTTATCTATTTTTGTCCGCCACTCCTATTACAGTGGAACTCTCCTAGAGAAAGATGCTATCTATTATGTAGTCAGTTCTCGATAGATGATAACCACTGATACAGCCATGCCTTTGATAGAATCAAATGTCTTGTGTTCTTCGTAATGATTAGTTTTTGTAGGGAAGAAAGTAAAATTGTTAATTTATTCAGCATCACAAACATCAGGTTTCTCTGATTTTGACTTGTTTCTTTTCTCTGTTTTTTTTTCATTGTAGTTGAGACATGTCTCAGGAATCACAAACCCATTAAGAGTGAGCTACAGAAAACCAGTATTACAACACCAAAAGTTTTGTAACTTAACATATTTAATCGTTTGCATTCATAGCTTATATTATGCTTTCCACAGCCTTAAGCAGTTCTTGTGTATCTCTCATATCAATTATTTAACATCAGAAGAAAAGGAAGCTGTAAAAGAAACTCTTCCTTCTCTTCCTAGTACTTTTCTCTTCTACCACCAAGGAGAAATATCTCTTAGCAGATGACAAGAAGATTTCACCTAATAGCTCTAAGTGGGATAGTACCTGCAGTAAACAAGAATATGTACACGAGAGAATCAAGAGAAAGTCCAAAGTTTAATAGGATACGAAAACTCGCGTGACTCATAAGAGAGAGAGAGCTTCATCTTCCACTTGTATTTGTCTAATGTGAGAAAAAGGACATGTGTAAACCCACCTGAGATGCATGAACTCTTGTCTAGAAACAGTGTGTGCCAACTCTAATTGAATTCAGAGACGATACACCATGACCATCAGAATAAGCTCTGGAGGGTGTAGAGGCAGGTGAACTAGTCTTGTTTCCTGTCTCAGAACTTGCAACCATCGCCATCATCAGTTGATTTTCAAGCCATTGAATTTCAAAACTGGTAGGGGCTAGCACAACCATGGGATGTGCAGTCTAAAACCTAAAACTGGAATTCTGAATGTGCCCCTTTTTAGCCAGGGGTAACCTAAGGAATATTATTTCATGTCTAAGCCTGCATCTTCATATCTGGTAAGCAAGATTATTAATGGCTACCTGCTGGGGCTGAGATAAGGATAAGTAGAAAGAAACACAAACCCTTTCTGACCCCAAAATGCATCCCATCTTTACCTAGAGCACCCAAACCTTTCATTAAAATAAAGATGAAACCCAAGCCTAACATACAAAGCCAGGTAGGAATTATTTCCCTCTATGGAGGCAGCAAGTATCTCACAGCCTGCGAAGAGCAAGGGATCTTATTGTACCTTCTTTAACTGATAGATGATATTGGAGTTAAAAATTACACAGTCAGTTTCACTCAGGCTTTAAGAAACATCCTCCCTTTCCATGGAATTAAGAGCCAATAAAAACTTGCAACATAGTTATAAGAATTGTTCTGCCATCTCCTATTTACCCTTCTCTCCAGTTCATCCATGTTTATCACAATTATCATGATAGTAGTAATCATAATTAAATGTGTTAAATATTTTATTCATGAAACCTTATCAGATTCTCACACTTGCTCTTTAAGGTTGCAGTTTCAGTAACAATTATCCTCTACGGGCTCATGAACTGAATGAACACTCTGTTTGCAGCTGGTGGCACTGTCTGGAGCAGAGGGTTTTAGAGTCATTAGGATATGAAGCTTTCCTGGAGAACACACCACCATTAAGGTTGTGTTTTAAGGATTTTATAGCCATGTTGTGTTTCCGGTGCATAGGTAAAAGGAAATCAGTTAACTTCCTACTTCTGGTGCCTGCTGTCATTCCTTCCCCAAAGTCATGGATTCGAACACTCCGAAAGCTTTCTTGGGCATTGTTTTGCCACAGGAAAAAAAAAGTACAGAAGTACAATACATTTGATCTCCTTTAGACTAAGGCATAAGAGAGCTTCATCTTCCACTTCTATTTGTATAGTGTGAGGAAAGGGACATGCGCAAACCCACCTGAGATCCATGAACTCTTGTCTAGAAACAGTGTGTGCCAACTCTAATTGAATTCAGAGATGATACACCATCACCATCAGAATAAGCTCTGGAGGGTGTAGAGGTGAAGGTTTAAAGAAGACAAATACTTCGCTCAAGGTCACAAATTAGCTAGTTACTTCTCCCCAGTCAGCATTACCTGTCCACTACTGCAGCCGTGTGCATTCCAACACCCACTTTGTTAAAATACTACAACAATTTCTGACTTTTGAGATCATTTTCTAATGTTTATGGTGTTGAACATTTTGGTGACATGATGTATGTGCTTAGCACTCATTTATTTTATTTATCTGTTTGTGCAAAACATGTGCATGTGTTACCTGAAAAGTAGTTGATCAGGAGTCTATCTTAATTAAAATCATCTATATATTTGAATTATATTTTTTCATCCTGCACTTCTACAATTTTGCAAGATAACTATTATGTTTCTTATCAGATACTGCAAAAGTATTCTGTCTTTCATAAATCGCTGCTGAATCTGTGCTGATAGTAACCATTCCATTCAGTAAGCTCTAGCCACTGCAAAGAACAGGCTCAAGATAAGTGTTTAATAAATATCTTCTGTTGAAGAGTCACACAGGGAAGCAGATCACAGGTATACTCAAATAAAATTGTTTAAGAGTCACACAGGGAAGCAGATCACAGGTATACTCAAATGAAATTGGCAACTTTGAATGATACCATGAGACAAGAACATTTGGGGAACAAATAAATAACACATCTTGGTGAATACATAGCAGGAGGAAGCTACTCATTAGGAACTTTTGAAAGAGAACACTTGCCTCTTAGATTTTTAACAAAATAGTCCTTTGCAGTGGCAGATATTAATGGCTGCTACATGTGGACACACAATTGGAGAGTAAGAAAAAGTAGGTGAGGCCCTATGATGCATGTCCACTTTAATAGGAATGTAAGAACAAAAAGGAGAACTGGAAAGACTGGCTTATGTCAAAGGAGAGCTGAGTTTCCTCCAAAAATTTTGATCATGATGGTGGGTAATAAGGAGACAATAAAATATTTTGGAGTCACAAATATCATAATTACCTCTTAAAGTTCAAACATATGATTATACATTAAATTGTATCTTTATTATCTATATTATAATAAAATCATAAAAATTCATATCAGAAAATAATTTCATTTCATAGTATTATTTTTTTGCCACATGTACATGTGATTATTCAGATCCATATCAAGTTTGTTCATTATTTCATATAATTTTACCTTATAGCTGTTTATTCTGTTCCTGTTGCTGTTATTAACCTTGGTAGTGAGCATTTATATAAAACTCTTTCAGAATAGTAATGATGCATATTAGCAATACTTTGAAGCCTGTAATGTGGATGACATATTCATGTCTACTTAAAAAATACATAACCCAATTTTAACTAGCAAATATTGGCCTACAAAATTTCAGAATATTTGTATTACTAAATAGATGAAACTAAAAGCATTAAAAGTACAGATGGTTTGGATTTTGTTTTATTCTTATGATTTGATCAGAGCTTAGGCTAAGTATAGGTGAGTGCTTATCTCTGACCATGTTGTTCATATTCGTGTTAATGATCCTATTATACCTAGGTGTTCTTCTGACATAAGCACCAGATGCAAATCCCAGGTCTTTGATTTTCTGGCCATCTCCCTGAATGGTAGTCACTATCACTTCTGAACTCTGATAGTAAAGTTCCAAAGGCTGTTGATAATCACATCAAATTTGTCTATGGCTAGGGCCCTAAGGGGTTATAATTAGACATTTGGTCTCTCAGGTGTGGAGTCAGCCTGTTTCATTAAGAGTGAAGGCACTCTACAATCTAGAAAATATTTTCAGAGTTTGCTGCATGAAAATGTATGCTCATGAATCTTAGCAATCTTTTAGCCATTGTGAATGCATATATATTTCTCATCTAAAAATTCTTCTTGTAGTCAAGTCTAATCTTTATTTTTTCCCATTCTTTCTTTCTTTCTTTCTTTCTTTCTTTCTTTCTTTCTTTCTTTCTTTCTTTCTTTATTTATTAAGGATTTCTGCCTCCCCCCCTCATCCGCCTCCCATTTCCCTCCCCCTCCCCCGATCAAGTCACCCTCCCTCATCTGCTCAAAGAGCAATCAGGGTTCCCTGACCTGTGGGAAGCCCAAGGACCGCCCACTTCTATCCAGGTCTCCAAAGGTGAGCATCCAAACTGCCTAGGCTCCCCCAAAGCCAGTACGTGCAGTGATGAAAGGAGACAGAGACAGAGGAGCACGGGACAGAAATCTCAAGGTCCAAATCAGGAGCAGAAGGAGACGGAGCACGAGCAAGTCTAATCTTTAAAAAAGTAAAACAAAAACACAAAGAGCTGATAGGAAGGAAATTCCTGATTTTAAGAGCATAACATTCTTATTTTGGCACATAGAAGAACAAAGGCAGCAACTTCCATGTCAAGGAACCAGAAGGGAAAAAAAAAGGCTCACAGACTATTGTGTCAATCCAGCTCCAAAAATAAGAGACAAGCTACATGTACAGGAATTTAGCTCAAAGGCACAGCTACTATCCTAGGGTTGAGGAGCACCCCACTGGCCTCCAGCATTTCATTTTCATGTTCATTTTCCTACTTGTCCTTTTCAATCAGCCCTCACCAAACATGAAATCTACATGTATTCCCACTCTATACTTCTCCATATCTAGGGATGTGAACAAATAAATTTTTGTTGTTTATAAAGTGGCCATTTTCAAGTGTTTTTATTAAAACCACACATATAGACTAAAACAAAAACACTATCTTACCCTCATTAAAATTTTCAATCTAAGATAATTTTGTAATGTATACAATATGTACATATTATATATATTATACATATAATATACAATATACACATACGCTATACCTATTATAAAATAGTCTTTTATTAGACATATATGTACATATTATTATATATGTTATATGCATATATACTTATGTGGATATGCATATGATTTATGCATAGGTACACATGTGTATAAATTATATACATATATGCATATTTGTGTGTGTATGTATAATGTGTAAATACTAAAATCTATTTTTATTGTGTGTCTTTGTATTATTCCCTTCATCTGTGTCTGTGGTAAGAAGCACCCTTCTTTCTGTTAGATACCACAAAATTAGACAGTTTTACTACTTTCAAGATTTTTAAAAAGAAGGATCACAGTAACAACTAGACTAGTATATTAATTCCCAGAAAAGTAAGATATTTTTTATATTTTGAAGGATTTTATGCCTTAAAGAATATTTACCATTCAAACACAATGTTGCTAATACTTTTATCAAACTTGTCCAACTCTGTCAAATACCAGACACCTAATGGAAAGCCACGTTCCTGACTGGGAGTTTACTCTAGTTGAAATTCTTATAAGGATTCCTATTACAGAAAGACACAGGCTACATTTCACCTGGCAAGGATTTTCTTTTTAAGTATACATATGCAAAGCCAAAGCTGTTACTAGCTTGTAACACAGAGTCCCCTGGGAACATTCACAGCCTGGCATTTTTCAGTGTCTGTTGCATTTGTCAGAGAGAGCAAAAAATCTAAGCCATGCCCCAAAGACTGCCTAGACAAGCAGGCTTAGGACTATTGTTTGCAACTCATAGAGATTGTGAAATAGAGCAAAGGTATTTTTAACTTCCAGCACCTTCCACCAGGCTGAGTTATAGCTCAAAGTGGTCAAGGCATGGATATTGAAGGAGGGCCACATTTAGATTCAGAAAGGACTGAGTTTGGAACCAACTCCCATCATTGTCTGTCATTGTATGGTGCACTTTCATTGGAGTGGCGATGCTGCTGGTGTGGTTAATGGAAATAATGGCTAGGGTGACGTTTCTGGGATGACTAAAATGCTCGCTAACATTTGGCACTATTTGTAATTAAGCAAAACACGTTTAAAACAGGTACACAGGAAAAAAATCAATCAAAGGGTGAAAATACTTCAAACATATAGGGCATGTTGGGACAGGCCTAAAACATTTATGTATATTAACTTGACCATATATCTGTACGTAGCCTCATGAGGTTATGTGTCTTTCTTGAGGTAGCAAAGCCAGTACTCAGTGTAACTCAAAAGATCTCGACAGTCAGGGATGGAGACAGCGGCAGTTGCGTACATATGCTACTCTATCCTCTGTTCTTTTCTGCAATAGTCAACAGCATTTATTAGAAGAAATATGGCCTCAGGTAATATCACTGTAACACAGAGGTATAATTTTTGCATTAATGAATTTCAAGTTTAGAGAAAAGAAGAAAAAACATTGAAATAATAATTTAAGGTCATATGTGGTTAATGGATCCATTGATGCAGTACCGTCTCCAGATGTGTTCAAGATTATAGAATTGGGATCATAAGATGAATCTGGAAAGATTATCTCAGCAGAAAGAAGCTCATCATTGCCTAGCACACATTCACATCTGTCTTTCTGATCATCCGTCCTTCTATCCATTTATCCACTCGTCCATCTATCTACTTATTCTTTTTTCCATCATGTATCTAAGTGTTCTGATAGCTATTAAAGTACCACACAGCATTGTAAAGGTAGGCAGACCTAAGTTACGGTTCTAGTTTTATCACTGTAGTAATTGAGTGGACTTGAGCTTGTAGGATGTCCTGGCTGAGTGTTGTAAATCATAATTACTCAGACTAAACTGGCATAGTGTAGGAAGATTTCTAAGCACAAGCACAATATTGGACCCCAAACCAACACCCCAAAAATGACAGTTGTCAGTATTACTATTAATGCTTTTAAGAGGCAGGCAGTGAGTTGCACATATGTTTAAAGTTACACAGAAGAAAAGAGAGATTTTTTTCTTTTTTCTTTTTTTGCCCTAAAGAAGATTCTATTGGCCTGGTAAGTACATGTGCCAAGTTAACCAAATGCTGTGAATTGGGAATATATAAGCACTAAAACATTAATTTATAGAAATTTCTAAGGTGACAGAGACTGATAAGAAGTTAGGCCACCAACTCTTTTCCTGTATAATTTTTGTTGTGATCATAAATATCAAGAACTGTTATACCTTCCATTGTTAGATGAGAAATGTGAGACTTAGGAATTGGAGGCACTCTGTATATTCATGCTTATACTTGCAGAATAGTGCTGGCCTGAGCTTACACCGATGAAGCTCCTCTCTGAGTTGAAAGACGGTTAGTAAAGAGTCTCATAGATGAAAACAAATAAGTGTCAAGTGATCAGCTTTCCATGGGACAACCACATAAGCCCTCCAGGATAGGAATGCTCAAGAGTTGTAATTGCTTGCCCCAAGACTTGATGAGACATGCTAAGCAATTATTCACAGACATGGAAAGTCTTCTTAGGTACCATCGACCAGGAGCTAATGGCAGACATGGATTTCTGGGGCAGAAGAACTCATTGACTTTAGTGATGGAGGTACTGATGATTTGATCATGTCCCATCAGATAACTTCTTATCCATACCAATGTGAGTAGCCCTGCTTAAGCCCTATGGGTCACACAGCAAAAACAAAAATGAAACAAAAAGAAAGGAAAGTAGGTTGGTACTTGGTTGTAGGAAGTATGGGATGATGCAGACAGAGGAAGGATAGAAGAGGGTTGAGGAATGAGTGCGACTGGAATGTTCTAAATACACAAGAAATCATCAAAGAGCAAATTAATCAAAATATATATTCTAAAGTAAGAAGTAGAGTTATTTATGCTTTATTAAACACTTAAAAGGGAATACTTAAAACCTAATCCAAATCATTTGTTAGCTGAAAAACAAGTAACACAGCAATTACACTTAAAAGATCGATTGGAATTACTGAGAACATAGGTAGTAGAGGGTACACAGTATATGTACAACAATAGGATTGTTGAGATGGAGGAAGGGTGGATATGGGAGCAGGAAAGAAGATATCTTCATTAATGGAGCCATTTTAGGGTTGGCAAGAGACTTGGCTCTAGACGGGTTCCCAGGTGTCCAAGGAGATGTCCCCAGCTGGGTCCTTGGGCAGTAGAGGAGAGGGTGCTTGAACTGGCCTTCTCCCATAGCCACACTGATGAATATCTTGCATATCACCATAGAACCTTCATCCATCGATGGATGGAGATAGAGACAGAGACCCACATTGGAGCACTGGACTGAGCTCCCAAGGCCCAGATAAAGAGCAGATGGAGAAAAAACAAGAGCAAGGAAGTCAGGACCGCGAGGAGTGCGTCCACCCACGGAGACAGTGGGACTGATCTATTGGGAGCTCACCAAGGCCAGCTGGACTGGGACTAAATGAGCATGTGATCAAACCGGACTATCTGAATGTGGCTGACAATGAGGGCTGACAGAGAAGCCAATGATAATGACACCGGGTTTTGATTCTACTCCATGTACTGGCTTTGTGAGAGCCTAGTCAGTTTGGATGCACACATTCCTAGACCTGGATGGAGGGAGGAGGACCTTGGACTTCCCACAGGGCAGGGCACCCTGACTTCTCTTAGGATCTGAGAGGGAGGGAAGAGGGAGGGGGAAAGAGTGGGAGGAAAATGGGAGGAGGGGAGGAGGTGGAAATTTTTAATAAATAAATAAAATTTAAAAAGAAATCAAACTATATGGCCCAATTAGTAAAACATGAGTGAGGCAGTATAATATCTATCATTAATTAATGAGTTTATATTATGTATCGGGACTTTTCTACAGTCCTGCTCGTATAGACTTGTTATGTTAGAGGAAGATTAGCAAACCAAAACTTATAAAACTCATATAAAATAAGTGGAGCCCTATAAGTACAGCTTAAATACATAGACCAATATTTGAAATCCATGTTCTAAGTATCACTGAGAAAAATGAAGTAGAACAAAAGTTAGTGTGTTGGAGAAATGGAATATCTTTTTTCTATTTTAAATGGGTAGTCAGAAAAGGTGCAGGCAAGAAAATGAGATAAGAATGTAGCTATGAAAGGAGATATGAGGAGACCATTGGGAGATCAGGGGAATACCTGTCTGTAGATCCCAAGAAGAATATATGACACTCAACCATGGAGAACATCCAGGACATTGAGTTTATAACCACAATAATAAGTGGTGACCCTACCAGAGCAGAATCCTGACCATTAGCTCAAACAGAGATGAAAGATCATCCTTGGTACCTAAGGAACAGGGTAGGGAAGTGGAGTGAGTTTAAAAGGTTTGAAACACAAATAAAGACAGAGAGCAATGCAAAAAGAGAAAAGAAGATAATTGTGTTATAAAATTCTGAGCTGGTGGATGGGTACGGATCCTATTCATATGCATGGTTGACTATGAAGCATGTGCCTCTCTGTTGATGCTAGGATAGTAATGGAGTGGCCAATGCCAAATAGTGTAAAGTCAGAAATTGAGTTAGAACTTTACAGGAAACCCCCCAAAAAGAATGTTCTGTGCCACATGTGCCTGTCTGGACTTTGTATTTTTGGAAATAGTGGCAATAAAAGAAGTTTGTATATATAAGTAATTTTTTTCCATTGAGCTTCAATAGGAAGGTGAGCCCTCTGGACTTTGAGGCATTTATAGGATTTGGGTCAATGAAAAGTAAAGGAGAGAGGGAAGAATCTAAACTAAAAGACCAACAGTATTCATAACAAAGGGGCCTCAGCTAGTGTGTAGGGGGACAGAGAGGATGACTGTGGGAAGTGTGGAAAATGAAAGTCTATCCCTTCTAAAATACTCCAGAAGCAATCCTCTTACCGTGTCCTAACTCCACACACTGTCTCTGTGACCTTGGTCTCAGTAACAGCATTCTTTCCTATGTAGACATTGTAAGTAGATATTGTAATAGCTTGTGTTTCATATACAGAACTAAATTGAAAATTGGGATAAGGTTACCATGTATACTGACATACAGTAAATTCTCATTAAATGGTGGCTGTTGTTTTAGGTAGCCTCAAGGGAACTGACAGGGAATATGAAAAGAGGGTCTTAGGCTTGTGAAATATAGTGGACAGAAGTGTAATAGGAAATTCCATCATTTCAGGAGGTTGGATGCATTCTACAAATACAAGTCTTGATCCTTACCATAGAAATTCATTATTTTTTGTGCCAAAGTTTGTAAGAAGATTCATCTAGTATAATGCTTGATAATATACAAAATCACAATAACTCCTAAAGCTGATAACTGGGATGTGTGCACTCTAAAAATGGGAAAAATATGATTTATTCTCTAAATTTAGAAAACCGTCTTTGAGATGAACATGCTGTTAATCTTCATACTGCTGACATGTTTTTATATTTTAATGTCAGTAGTGGCTAGGCAAAAAAAAAAAAAACCAACCTACCAAGACTTTCATAAGATTGCTTGATGTGTCTAAGAGATAGCTTATATTCTGAGTGTGGTTGCTGCATTTGCAGGGGACCCTGGCTTATTTTCTGGAACTCATATGGGGAGGTCACAACCTTTAACTCTGGTTACAGGGACTCTGAAATCTCCTGGATTCTACAGAAACCTGCACACAGACAAGGAGGCACACATATGTGCTCACATGCGTACACACATAAACAAACAAAAAAAACTTTTTGATTTTTTTTTAAAGGAATGTTCAATTTATTCTCATTAATTTTTTTTTCTGCAAAGGGAGTTCAGAGAATGGAGCAACCATCCTCACTCAGAGGAACTCAGAAGAAAGAAAGCATTATATTCTAAAAAGCATGTTTATATTTCTAGAAACCGAAAATATAAATAGAATTGTACTTCGCCTTTCAGAAAATTAGACAGTTATTTCCTTGTTGCTTTATTTATCTTAAATTCCTTATCTTTGAAGTTTTTGTGTTCTCAATTAATCAAACAGTAGAGTGTTCTTTCTTCAAGTTTTCCAGCTCAATAGTTATAAACCTATTTTCCTTTGAAAATCAGCTACAGTTATCATGGAGTTTGGCTTTATGCATTAAAGATCACAGCAAGCATGTTTTAAAAAAGTAATCATAGCTTCTAGTCTATTTGAAGCAACACTGCTAAAGTCTTCAAAAAAGAAATGAAAGTAGAGGCTCATGTGATTTTGATGATAGCACTTTTTACCCTCAACATTTGGACATTTTGTCCTGAGAGTGTTAAAATATATCTAGAAAATTCACAAAATGTCATTATTTATTGAAAATAATTATTGAGGATATAAATAAAAATTGCATCAGTCTTTCACACAAACATGTTTCTACCAATACCACACAGTCTCCTTGACCAGTTCTTAAATTACTAGACATCCAAGGTGAGAGTATAGGTCAGTTGGTAGAGCACCAGCGTAGCACCCAGGAATCTCCCAGTCCAGTGCCCCATACATGACGGATTTATGAGAAAAAAACTGCAACAGAGATGGTTAGAGCGTGCAGGGCAGGTCACTAGTATAAACTGGCATGAATATTAATAATGGGATAGCTGAATTAAAAAAAACAATCAATGATTTCAGGTATGGATAACTTATATAGTATATAAAAGGTGCTACAAAAGATTGATTTTAGCCAGTCGTGGTGGCTTTATTTACAAGTATTGGACTTTCTATACAAGTACTGGAAGGCAGAGATGGGTGGATCTCTAGCATTTGAGGCCAGACTGGCCCACATTTAAAGGTAGCAGGGTTACATAGTCAGATTTTATCTCAAACAAAGAGTTATTTTAGAAATGATAGTAAGTGCTGTTTCAAATCATGGGTACTTTAGCATTGTAATGAAAAGAAATAAATATATTGTATATAAAAGGATGGATCAGGGTAATTTAATGTTTATTTTTCACTACCTGTGAAACCAGGGAGCTTATTTGCAAGCCTCAGAAATGCTAACTTCGGCTATCTTGAAGATGGAACAAAATCTGGTGAGGGGCCAGGAAAGAGGGAAAGAGCTACAGGAGCATCCTCCTTAGGTGTGGTGAATATGGCTGAGGAAACAATCCTTGAGAATTGGATATGCTGAGAAGACTACTTTTCTTTCCCTTTTGTGAATAAGATACAAACTCTATCCTCAAACATGCTTATCTTCACATTGTGTGGGACTTCAATGACAGGAGAAACACAGTTTATTTCACATTATTCTTGCTAAATAATGTTAAACAACATTGACACAAATTAAGCAGTACAGAATCAGAGGTAATGAGGGAACAAAAATCACTTACTGTGTTAATTTAAGGACTGTGCATAAACTTCACGCAGATTTAAGTTCCCCAACAGCTTGCAAATGGGTCACTCAAGTATTCAAAAGCAGCAGTTCCTGGAAGTGTGTTAGTCATATGGTCCACAGAATGGGGCTTTTTATTGTTATCATTTTCCTTTACATTCTGCCTACCGCTGAGTCATACACCCTTGATACGTGTGTGCTAAATCATGTCTCTTGAAGCAGAGTCCCTCTGGATCAGAATTAAGGCAAGAGTCTTGAAGTCAAGTGTTGCATGGAGAGCAGGGGCCCTTTGTTTGTCCCAGCCTTCTGACTCTCTTACACCCGAAATAATCACACAGAACCAGTTTTCATTTAAACACTCTCTGGCTCATTAGCTCTAACTTCTTATTGGCTAATTCTTACATCTTAATTTAACCCATTTCTGCTAATCTGTGTATTACCACGTGACTGTGGCTTACTAGCAAGATTCTAATCAGCGTCCATCTCAGACAGGAGATCCATGGCTTGTCACTCTGCCCTTCTTCCCAGCATTCAGTTCTGTCTACTCTGCTTACCTAAGTTCTGTCTTATCAACGAGGCCAAGGCAGGTTTTTTATTCATTACCCAATGAAAGCAACACATAAACAGAAGGACCTCCTACCCCAGTTAAGTCTTCCTCAACATCATGCTCATCCCTTCTGAACAAGGGAAGCCTATATTTACTTTGGATTACTGTCTTATTCTGTGAGTAATAGTTCTTATTTTAAAAACCAAAAGAACTGCAGCACATTAGAAAGATAACAAGGGAAGGGCATGTAAAATATTTAAATGTAAGAATTGTCCATTTTATCAGAAGAATAAGACCCAGGCTACCCTTGTGTGTTTCATAGCATGTATGCAGTGTGGAGAAGTACCACAAAGGTAGCTGCCATGACAGAGTACCCTAGAGATAATAATTCCCAAAACAAACATATGAGTAAATACACTGGATAGAAAGTAGAGAACCTCCCACCAAAAAAAGTCTAACTCTCTAGTTTCTAGGCTTTACTAAGGGGTATGGTAAACCTAATGAATATTTCTTAGTTTTCAGTAAAATAAGAGCAAAAAGATGCCTTTGATTAAATTATTATAATACTAAAAGGCAGTTAATACAACAGACTGACTAAATAAATAAATGTGTCAGGTTATTGCATCCACAGTGGAAGTTAATCTAAGAACCACTGCTTATTATTAGAATACCAAGCTCAAGTGCTTTATAATCTAATGAAGCTCATTTTCAAAATGTGAATGATTTTATGTTCTATATTTTCTCTTGGAAAAGATTTTCATTAGAAGTGCTTGAATCCTTACATGAGTTTCCCCTGAACATGCATGGCTGGCTGAATTTTGTCTGACACCTCACAGAACTTGCTCAGATAAATTTTCCATTACTAAATAAATTACATCTGTTCTAATTAAAGAAATGTAGAGACTCCTACTCCGAGATAAGTGAAGTTCTCTGAGGAGTTAAAGCTTCCATGGTAACCTGCCAGGGACAATCTAATTGATTCGTGTGGTCCCTTCTGCCACTTATTGATTCCATGCCAACAAGCCTTGAAAGCTGCCCATCATTTCACAGAGATATTTATAGAACAAGTCCAGTAGAGGCAAATAGATGGTGATAGGCCTTACAGACACAATTACTGTATTAAAAATTTGAAAGAGAAAATTTCCCTTCTAGACAACCAATTATAAGCAAGGATCAAATCACTACCTGGTAAATATGTAAATGATTTTCAAGAAATAAATTGAACTATTCAAGGTACATATTTTTGTGGGAACAACTAAATAATAATAATTATAAAGTCCTGAAAAATTAAATTCAATGTTATGGGCACTACATCATTGCTTAAAATGTAGACATCATTCTCCTTCCATCATGTGAGTTTGCACCCAAATTTATTCGACAATGTGTCATGCCCATCACATCTAAAGAGGAAATGACAAATCAAACTACAAAGACATAAAGACTCAGAGGACAACACAAAGATTAATACTATAATTATTGTCATGAGCCCTATAATTTATTTCAACTATCCTTGCACAAAGCAGGGAGGTTAGCAAAGGAAATTGAGTTGGTGTCTATAAATCAGACTTCTCCATTGTATTGGCTTCTATTCCTGAAGCTCCTTTTGTTGAACTTGTCTGTAGGATCTGAAATTAAGCAGTTTAGGTTTCCCTGGAAGATGAGTGCTTGTGACGGCGAGGATGGGTGCTTTCTTCCTAGACTAGATGCCATGTGCACAAAAAGGATTGCATCAAAGTTCTAATTATGCCAGCTTGTTCAGAAATCACTTTCTTTCATGTATTTCACAGGTATTAAATGCCCTTCTGTTTTGCTGCTTCAGTTGGACTTAACATCCTGTTGGCTTCGAAGCCAGACGCTGGTGTGATTGTCACATCATGAGGGAAATTGATTTTGTATTCAACACAATGGAAGGGTATTCAGATGAGTAAGTCAAATACATTTTGCTATGAAAAACTTAAGATGTTTTAATAAGTTTACAGATTCACTTCTTGACTACAAGTTACTGCTAACTTCTTTCAATGTATTTCCTAATCTAATACAGAGACTAAAATTTTAATAAATGCTTTTAATATAAATACTTCAATTTCTGAATTTTAAAAATCCTTTACTGCATTGTACAACTCGTGATGACAGTGATGAGAATCTGTTTTTGTGGGGCTATTAATAGTGGGAGCAGGGGCTATCTCTGCCTGTGTTTAGCAAATTTTTTCTCCTACTGAGTTGCATCATTCAGCTGTAATATGAGGGAATATGCTAGTCTTATTATAGCTTAATATGCCATGTTTGATTAATATCACTGAGAGGGCTACCCTTTTCTAAAGGGAAATGAGGATTAGAATCTCGAGGAGAAGATAGATAGGGGGAGGACTGGAAAGAGAGGACAGAGGGGAAACTGTGTTTGGAATATAATATATGAGAGAAGAATAAAAAGGAAAAAAGAACCTGATATTTATTGCAAGAGGGTGGGGTAGAATTAGAGATGTATTAGCAACCGGGTCTAAATTGCACAGGTTGGAATTCAAGTCTTTTCCTAATGTGCTCTGTGGCTTACTGTCTTTGTTCTTACTTGGTTCTCAAAGAATTACTCTGATTAATCTTCCCATATTAAAATATCACTAAGTATTAAGAACATAATAAAGTTAGTGTTCTCAATTGATGCAGGCCTTTTAAAACAGTTTTTAGATAACGTTTGACAAATGCCATATGTATGTTATAAGTAATGAAAGACATTCGGAATTTGCTATTGTTGAAAGTTTTACTTGCTTTTAAATATAGGTTCAGTATTTTAAACAGATCTCCCAGGTAGCTGGGATTGTGGGCATATACTACAAGGCTTGGCGAGACTCAACATTTAAGATCCAAATTTATTTTTCTTTCTAAGTTAAAATTTAGGAAGGGATGTAGCAAACCACATATATTGCACATCTGGCTCCATAATAATTACTAAAGGCTTTATTCTCTTAAATGCAACATGGCATACATCTGAAATTATAGCTTTCCTTCTACTTATAAATTTTATTTTTTTCCTTTTTCCCATAGTAAAAATACTCATTAGCTCATTTTATATACTCAAAATTCATTTAAAACCCATTCATACTCATTTTTCTATGTGTAAATATATATTGCTTCAAGAATATCTCTGTTTATGCAAATACTCTTATAGAACATTACTAGTGTGAGTCTTATTTTTGGTGTCTTACAATGTTTTTGAGGTTTCTATAATTTTCCAATTTGTCCATGTATCTCATTCTTCTTATTGGATAATATTCTTGTTCTATGGGTTGTGTAAACATTAGACTAGCATTGGTTCTACATTCAAGAAACTCACAGTTCAGCTACCACCATAGACACTTCGTAAAACAAATGACAATGTGACTTTTACCTGAACTGATGGACAACTCCTCCCATTCTCTATCCCCTTTCTTTTCAGGCTGCCTCACACATGTACACGCTGCCACAAAACATGACATTTTTCAGTCATGTGGTTGGAGTTATTTTTTAAAAATTTAAATAAGAATGTAAAACCCACTGCATATCCTCAAGGAGTGTTGTGCCTGTAACAACTTTCAAACAAGAAACAACTGACCTTTTCTTTTAAGCAGGGAATTTCTCTAGGTCAAATACATGCAATTGCAATTTTTTCCCTTCTACATCACGTCCTCATGTCGTTACATGAAGTTATAATCAGCACTAGCACATGGGACTGTTTCTGTATTACTATTTATCTTAATTCTATGTCCCATCCAGAAAATTTATCTTGGATGTTTATGTAAAAATTTGGAAGCAACTGTCTGGCATTCCATCTGTTCATATATTTATGTATTTCTTATTTTATCTAAAGTTGGTGGTGGATATGACTATTTCCTAATTACAGATGAGTAAATTGAGGACCATCATTTTCCACTCTGCTATAAAGACTAGGAGAAAGGAGGACCTATGTTGTCAAAATGCTAGCCAATTCTCAGCACATTTCACCTCCTCAGAAGCCTGCTACACCAAATTTGGGGGCTACAAACAGTGATTCACATACCATCATTAAGTAGCTCTTTAAGGTTATTCTGTGTCAATATTCCCAGATTTTATTTAGCCTAGAGAACTTCTCATGTGGAATCCACCTCATTATGCCGTGAATATGTTTCATAGCACTGGTTAATAAAGAAGCTGCTTTGGGCTTGTGGCAGTGCAGAATAGAGCAAGGCAGGAATTCCGAGCAGGAGAAAAGAAGGTAGAGTCAGGGAGACACCATGAAGCAATGAAGGAGGCAGATGCCGGAAGGAAACTTACCAGTAGGGCACAGCCACATGACAATACACAGATTCATCGACATTGGTTAATTTAAGATGTAAGAGTTAGGGCTGGAGAGATGGCTCAGTGGTTAAGAGCATTGCCTGCTCTTCCAAGGGTCCTGAGTTCAATTCCTGGCAACCACATGGTGGCTCACAACCATCTGTAAAGAGGTATGGTACCCTCTTCCGGTCTGTAGACATGCACACAGACAGAATATTGTATACATAATAAATAAATATACAAAAAAAGATGTAAGAGTTACTTAATAAGAAAACTAAGCTATTGACCAAGCAGTCTTATAATTAATATAGTTTCTGTGTGATTATTTCGGGTCTGGGTGGCTGGGAAATAAATGAGCAGGCTCTGCCTGCAAAATAGCACCAACATGGGCGACCTCCATTCAGATAAAACCTGAGAGAGCTTGAAAAGGAATTCTATACACACACCCATACACACACACACACACACACCCAGCTTCTTAGCGCTGCATCTTAGTAGCCCCCCTTTTTTGATGGGCTCTATTTGCTGGCTGTGAGCAGGGACACTGTGGCTTTTTGAGAGAGGGGAGAGGCAGGGAGGGGAGCAGAGAAAAATGAATAACTCAATAAAATCAATAAAAAAAGAGAGGTCTTCCTGACTCAGCACTGATAGCAAAGGCTGTGAGGTTTCTTTAGAGGAGAGTTTTCTAGTTCCTGCTAGTAGCATGAACAGCTCTGGTTCTTTTAGGAGACTGAGCATTTAAATGGGGTTTGTTAACAGCATGTTACAAATTGCTTAATGGTGGCATAAACATGCTGCAATCCTGGAGCTGGGCTGGTGTGCATGGCTCTCAGAGAAATTGAACATGCCTCTGCCATGTTGGACTGGGTGGAGCAAACAGGCAGGGCTATGGAATTGGTCTTAGCCATGCCCACTTAAAATTTAAAAAAAAATAAAAGAAAAGAGTGTTCTTTGTCAGAAAATAATTACAGAAATGTACACAATAAAGACAAATTCAGATAACAAAAAAGACCTCTAAATGGGTCATAGTGTTGGAAAATAAATGTATGTAGGCTTTAAAGTCATCAGAAAAATGCAAATCAAAACAACTCTGTGGTTCCTAAGATATTGGTCAAGCAATGTTGTAATTAATATAGTTTTTGTGTGATTATTTTGGGTCTGAGAAACATGAAATTAACAAGCAGTCTCTGTCTACAAACTTCAAATTGTATCTGGTTTGTTAAGATACTATCCTTTGACTTTAGATTGTGTGTGTATAAAGAGAACATGAGCCTGAGTGAATGTGGAAATTACTTCTAATTTACGGGACTTTTGATGGCTATTTTAAGGCTTAAATTTCAAGCAATGAATCAATGAAATGATAGGAAACATCAAGCATCTTACTATGAAGAAAGAAAATTAGACATTTTGAACTTGAATCCATAATTACATGTTTAGCCGTAGATAAGTTCTTATCTGCCACTCAATTAGATAGACCAACATCAATCAGATATAATCTCTAAGACTCATTTTGTTTCACAATCTCCAATCTTTTCCCAGTACTCACACATAAGCCTTGATTCCATCTGTATAATTCATACACACACACACACACACACATACATACACACACACACACACACACATTGTCTTTCCAAGAGACCTATAGGTTTCTATAGCACAGAAAGACACTTAATCAGCTCGCTCAGCAGTCACTGCACTCAGTTTACCTTTGCTTAGTCTAAGACACTAGCCTCATGTGTTTTAATTTATAATTTTTTATTAACTGTTGCATGGAGATTGGGGAGCTTTGTTTGGGCCCCCAAAACCTGGAATAATCACACAGAAACTGTATTCATTTAAACACTGCCTGGCCCATTAACTCTAACTTCTTATTGGCTAATTCTTACATCTTAATTTAACCTATTTCTATTAATCTGTGTGTTGCCACGTGACTGTGGCTTATTGGCAAGGTTCTAATCAGCATCTGTCTCAGGCAGGAGATCCATGGCCTCTGCCACTCTTTCCTTCTTTCCAGCATTCAGTTCTGTCTTTGCCTACCTAAGTTCTACCCTATCAGGCCCAAAGAAATTTCTTTATTCATTAACCAATGAAAGCAAGACATGAACAGAAGAACCTCCTACACCATTTTCCCTTTTCTGTTTAAACAAAAATGAAGGCTTTAACTTTAACATAGTAAAATTACATATAACAAAACAGTTATCAAGCAAGAAATAGAGTTACAATATTTATATCTACTTTATCTTTCATCATAACTAAGGAAAACTATAACTATAACTATAAATTCTTCAACTCCTTCAAAGACTCAAGAAGAATATAATATTACCTAAGTAAACAAGAAGTGCATTGTAAGCAACTTTCAAATCTCTAGAATTGACAGAGACATTTTGCTTCCTGGACAGTCACCCAAAGTTCTTTTGTGCTGTTGGGGCATCCATCTTTAACCTACTGGCCCATAGTATCCAGAAGACTTTTCCATGAAGCAGGAAATTTCAAAAACATTTCAGTCACTTTCTTCTGTGTCCTGCCAAATGTCTCACAGACTCTTTAGCTATTAAAAGGGCCAGAGCTCCTGTTTACTATCAGTGAGAGGCTACTCACTGTATCCAAGATCTACAATGTCAGTATCTCCAGAATTTAGCAATTGTTTTAAATGAACAACAAAGATATGTTCCCACCTTCATTAATAACAACACTTCAGAGTATCAGAAGGTCTAAGATACCATTTTACAAAGTTATTTCATTGTTACTGTTGAAACCTTAGCCATAATCATAAATCTCTTTTTTCCCCTGTGTTTTAACAAAGCTCCAACCTTACAGAAAGTAATAGAAGGAAAAGCTTTTGCTTTATCTTTAAAAACTTCTGTCATTTCCTAGAAAGAAGGCAACATATAGTGGGTAGTTTTTATACAACTGAAGACTGATAATAGATTTATAATCATGGGAAATGATGCCTGCTATTTGGGGGTCATATCCATTATTCGTATGCAACCATACTCCACAGTAACACTTTGTGCTCAGGTTTTATACTTCTTGACATTGTTGGCAGATTCATGAAACTATGGAAGATAGTTTGTACTTTTACTACACAAAATTCTTAAAGGTATATTCAATGTCAAACTGAAATCATTGGAGCTGAGAATTTAATTCCATTGATCTTGGATTTTGTTTTTAAAGTCTGATCTACAGGACAAAGAAGGTGTCATATGCTATACAACTCCTCCACTACTGTTGAGGACTAATTCAGGTGAATTACAATTTTAATGCATCATAATTTATTTATTCTTAGCATTAAAATTCAGCTTGGACTTCATGGCATTCACGTATCACATATTTATAACCATGTGATTAGCTTCACTGCCCTGGAATTGAAAGCTTATGGTTTCAATATTCTACTCATTTTTTGTAAATGCTATGAGTAAATTATGTCTGTGACTCTCAGGTTTGTTATCTGCTGTTAGCTATTCTTTACTAACTAAAAGTTAAATAGTGAGGTAAGTTCTGAGCACACAGTACTGAGCATAACATAAACTCGGTAAGTCTTATCTTTTTTTTTTTTTTTTTTTTGGTTTTTTTCGTGACAGGGTTTCTCTGTAGCTTTGGAGCCTGTCCTGGAACTCCCTTTGTAGACCAGGCTGGCATCGAACTCACAGAGATCAGCCTGCCTCTGCCTCCCGAGTGCTGGGATTAAGTCTTATCTTGTGCCAGAAATCTAGAATGACTATTTGTGTCAGTTAAGCACATACATATATAGGAGAATCATTCAGAACACTGATATTCATTGTGAATATCGAAACGCCAAGCGTCAAGGAACATTGCATCAAATGGAACCTATACACCCATGTTAGAAAAGGGGGGAATTTCAATAGTAAGCCCAGGGGAATACTAAGTATTATAAAGTTCTGATTGAGAAAACAAAACACTCTGAATTCTTCAATTCTTGGAATTTTTAAAGAAAAAAAATCCCAGCGAGCTTATTGTGTTGGTGTTTTAGGCCATGAGCTTAGTGATGAGATTTCAGGACACATTGAAGAATGTGACTTTGATTCTGAGGACACTGACAACTGTTGATGGATTTTTAAAGGAGCAGCAATGTTACCAGGAGTAAGTTAAAAAGAATGACTCAACTGAAAATTAAGTCACACTGTAGCTTGTAAGGACAACTGAAAAGAATTGGTAGTATGAGTAGAGGGTCACATCTACAGAAAATCTTGACACATTATCATAAATAAGCCTATTGTCACTTGCTTATCTCATTTATTGAAAAGTAATCAAAAGCTATGACTCAAATTCTGATCATCCAGCAGTCAAAATACTTAGAGTTATAAGCAATAAGAGCATTACCATATACTATTTAATATAATTTTTGCTTAAAGTTAAAAGTAAAGTAAATCACTTGGTATTTATTGAATGCTTACAATGTTTTAGATACTGTGTATAAGACTGATCCTTACTATCTGATTTGTGTCTCTCAAATCCTATAAATCCAACACATGCATTTGTAAACTCAATTATTTGGAAGGTTGAGGCAAAAGGATCAGCTAAGACTATGAATCAGAGGATTGCCTGGTCAACATACAAGAGCCTGTCTGTAAACAAAAAGTCTCTTTCTGTGTTTGGGCTGGTACTAGCCTCAGTAATAGATAATAGACTTGACATTTGAATCTATGGATAAAAGACTGTAAATTCAAAACCCCAAAATAAATAATCATAATAATCAACAGCATTAGTTCATATGTTAAGGACTTGCTATCCAATGTTTCAGAATATGCCAATATATAAAGATAAAGTATTTAACAATGTGCTTATATAAGGATGAGGCCATATCATTGACCCTAATTAAATATGCTTTGCACTTCATAAGAAGAGGAAACGAGGCTATTCAGAGATAGTAATGATGTTTACACAACAAGGAAGTCTTATGAAGACTTTGTGACAAGCTTGGCACCTACAAGTGAAGGAGGCAAGTCTCAGAGTAAAGGAAACATGAAACATCTTCACATTAAGTTTTAAATTTCAGAACTGTAAAAAAATTAAAACACATCTTATGGCAGCTAATCTGCAGTACTTTGTTATAGCAGCTGTTAGCAAAGGGACACATTTGCAAGTCTGTATGTCTTTCTTCAAGCACTTTGTTATTTAATGGATACAGAGCTAAGCAATGGCTCAGAGCAGAAAATATAAACTCTACTAGTAAATAACAAGAGGCTATGAAGTAGGTAATCAGAATGATACGTTGGTTGGTTGGTTGGTTTGTTGGTTGGTTGGTGGTTGGTTGGTTTAATGCAAAAGGAGAGTAGCAAAAATAAATTAGAGAAGGTGGGAATAGAGAATATGCAGGAATGCCTCACACAAGGGACAGAAAGTGATGTGTGAGGGACCTGGATCCTTGGCAAGGAGGAGTCAGTCATACTTTGATAGGCTTCTTGAGTACAATGTTATTAAAACAAGCTCAGATAACATTAGACTGAATACAAATACATAATCATTGTGTTCCAGTTGCGATTCCCACTACCGTCTCTCAATTATCATAGCCAGAAAATTGTTTTAATAACTGACATCAGCTTGTATTACTGGGATCTTAGGATCCTTGGCTGTTTACCCTATGACTATCAGTTGGGTAAATTAATCTATAAATAAACACAAAAATTAATAAGTAAGGCTTTTACTGAAAAAGTTTGATGTGATCTAACCTGTATGACTACTTGTCACAGCTATTTTATTTATACTCAACCTGCACCACCCCAACCTCAGTCACACTGATTTCTTGCTGGTCTATAGAAGAATATAAGCTCACTTGTATGACAAGGACTTTCACTTATTTCCTTTGTGTAGAATATCCTTCTGCCAGACATTTTTAGTATCTGTAACTTTATCTTCCAGGTTTAAGCACCACCTTCTTGTAAAGGTCTTCCCTCATTTACCTTCCTAAAAGTGATGACCTCTTCTATGATATAATCTGCTATATAACTATATATTTTAATTAGACCTATCCTGTATTTAACTATTCTCCCAACTCTCCTCCTTCTCTCTCTGTCTTTGTATATGTATGATATTGTACATGTGTGAGTGTAGTGTGTATGTGGATAGAAGTGCATAGTGGCCCATGTGTGTACATGTGCATTCCAGAGAAGGTTACCAAGTGTCTTCCCTTTATTCTTTAGAGATAGGACCTCACATTGGACCTAGAGATCCTTGCTTCTTATTGGATGTAGAGATCCTTGTCTCTCATTGGACCTAAAGATATTTATTTCTCATTGGACCTAGAGATCCTTGTTTTTCATTGGTCCTAGAGATCCTTGTTTTTTAAATAGGCTAGCTAGACAACCAGCCCAGTGATCTTGGCTCTGCCTTCCACCTTCCTCCATCCCAGTGCTGAGGTTACTGATATTTGAGACTATATCTGGCATTTTATATACATTCTGGACATAGGAACTTAGATCCCTGTGCTTGTTTAGCAAGCAGTCTTAGCCACTGAACTTTCTGCCAAACATAATATTTCTTTTTGAAAATTGCATACTTTTATTTTTAATTAAAATATAATTGCATAATTTTCTTACTTGCCTATCCCATGCATTGCCTTCCCATATTGATTTTTCTCAAATATTTGTTCCTTTAATTGTTCTTACTAATGTATTATTTTTTCTCAGTTATTTCCCCTCATTAGTTCTCTTTTCTTTTGAGATGTAGTTTTAACTTCACATCAGTATATGCCTCACCTGTTTGTTGACTACTTTCCCAAATATAGTGACTATTACAGTATATATACTATCTAGATTCACAATTGGTCGTAGTGTTATATAATCTACATGACTGGGGCTGTAAATTCATTCTCCACCTTTGTACTACAAGACAATGAATAGGGTCAATGTTATTATGAAACACTTACCAAAATGGGGGGGGGGGTTTAAATCTGTATTTCAAGGAAAGTAGATGAACCACACTATGGAGTAAAATATTATGACATATTGTGAAAAATTGAACAAGATTTACTGGGAGTTTACAAATCCAAAGGTCAGAATTGATCCAGAGGACATGCCAACTGGCATTGCCAACCGACTGTGAACAAGACACTTAACTGTAGAAAGTGTGTAGTGAATCGTGGATAACAGTATTGGAAAGGTCTTCAGCCTCACAGAGATGGTCTGAGAAGTCAATAGCATTTCCATTTTCAGTAACTGAGTTCCCTTGGGACAAGGTTGGGAGGAGAGATGAAGGCAGCCAAATATCATTAACTCTATATATTTGCAATGAAATTTGCAGCTATATATTTACACTGACTTGCTGAGTTATGCTTGGCAGTAGGAGAAGTACTTTGTCTGCTCCAGAATGATGGATCCCCTGCTGTGTCTTCTATGCTTAATGAAGTCTGGGTTCCTGGAACTTCATCAATAGACACTGTAGTGTTGAAGACAGTACCAGAAGTGATGGATTGTGTAGAATGGTACTGTACCTGAATGCTAAAGGTACAACCACTCCTATAGGTAGTGAAGCCAAATGTTAGTCACATATTCAAGACACAGATTCACTTATTTCACTGTTTTTAACCTAAAATCTTTTAGTTGGCATACATAATACATTTCAATATGAAGCCTTCATACATTGATTTTACGTAGTTGGCTCTCATTTTCCCATAGTTCTTACTTGCTCCATCTTTCCTCTCTTGCTGCTGGCCCTTCCCCAAACAGTCATAGATTCTGCACATGAGGAAAGCTATGAAATAGTTTTCTTATAAGTTTTGTTTACCTTATAAACATTATGGTCAGTACTTCCAGTCATTTTTACTCAAATGTCATAACTTCATTATTCCTAGCTAAATACAACTTAGAGTGTCTGTATCTATCACTTTTCCCTTACTAGTCTCTCTGCTGCTATTTTCCTAGGCTGATCAAGTATAGTACATTGCCACAATAACCTTATATGGGTGTATAGCTGTAAATTCTAAAGGGGGCAGTGTACTGACTATCACTGTCTGGTTCAGGGATTCAAGACTGAAGTCTGTCCAAGCATTTGTGGGAGAAAGGGCTATGGTATCTTATGCCAGAGACAAAAGAAAGCCTCCAGCATGAGGACAATGGGAATGCTTCAAAGGATCCTCCATGTAGCATCTGAGGATCCTAAAAGTGGCCTGGCCATTCAGGAGGAATGCATCAAGAGGAAAATTACCTTTGTTTCATTTATTTGTTTGTTTGTTTGTTTTACATTCCAGCCCCAGCTTTTGTTCCCTTCTCCCCTCCCAGTTCCTCCAATTTTCTCCTGCAATACCGCATTAAATTCCCCCATTTCTATTTAGAAAAGGACATCCCAAGGATGTCAACAAAACAAGGCATATCAGGCTGCAGTAAGATGATGCACCTCTCCATGCATTAAGACTGGACAAGGCAATCCAGGATGAGGAGTAGGGACTAAAAGGCCACTAAAAGAATCAGAGACAACCCCTGTTCCCACTGTTAGGAATCCCACAAGAGGAACAAGCTATGCGACTGTAACATATAAGCAGAGGGCCTAGGTCAGTTCCATGCGGGCTCTGTAAAATTCAGTTCAGCATCTGTGCGCCCCTGTGGTCTAGATTAGTTGGTTCTGAGGGGTTTCTGGTGGCCTCTTTGATACCTCTGGCTCCTACAGTCCTTTGTCCCCATTTTCTGCAGCTTTTCCTGAACTCCCCCTAATGTTTGGCTATGGGCCTGTATCTTTAAACCTCATGTATTTTCATCTTTAGAGTTCAACAATACTATAACCTACACTATGCTTTTGAATAGTAAGAGGATTAAAATCTAACATATTTAGGTATATTTGGCCACATATATACTCCATAAGGTTTGTGTTTCATTGCCATTTTTCTCATCATTGTTGTCACCAAGTTAGTTCTGGATTATTGCTATGAATCTTACAGAGCAAAATCATATGAGGTACATGTCTGAAACTGTCTTAGTTAGGGTTTCCTTTGCTGCAATGGAACACCTTGACCAAAATGCAAATTAGTGAGGAAAAGGTTTATGTGGTTTCCACTTCCACATTGCTGTTCATTATCAAGAGAAGTCAGGACAGGAACTGAAACAGCCAGGAACATGGAGGCAGAAGCTTATGCAGAGGCTATAGAGGGATGCCGCTTACTGGCTTGCTCTCCACGGCCTGATAATTCTGCTTTATTATAGAAACCAGAATCACAAACATTGGGATGATACCACAATCGGCTGGGCCCTTCCCCATCATTCACTAATGAAGAAAATGTCTTTCTTACAACTGAATCTTATTGAGGTATTTTTTCAGTTGAATTTCCCTCCTTTCAGAAAACTCTGTCTTCTAACTTGTGTCGAGTTGACATAAGACTAACAAACACAGAAACATAGAAGAGCAGACACCATAAGATTTATCTACAATATGATGGATACAGTGACATCATTTCAGGTGCCACTAAGCAACCAAGCTAGATTCCTAATAATTTTGCTGACTAGGTCATAACTAGCTCATAAAAGGGATTGGTCATATACAACTTCGGGAACTTAATTATCTAATGCTCATCAACCAAGAAAAAATATTTCTTTCCTTTCTTTTTAATACTGTATTTTGGTCTGCAATAGATGATATAAATTTAGGAGAATGGCTTTTTAATAGCCAATATTCTGGAAGCAATAAAGAAGTTGACTATTACTTTTCAGAACCTGGTGGTTATATAATTGCAGTTTTCATCATGTTCTTTTTCTTTTTCATTCTTAAAGTGGAATTAGAGACTCTCTGAAACAATAAAGGGAAACAGAACCACCACCATGGCAATTATTTCTTTCCAAATAAATAGGAAAGAACCTCTTCTAGTAGTGCATAAAGAAAGGACACCTTTTTCACTGTAAATCCCAAACAGGAAGTATGCCTATAGCTTGAGCTACAACTCGTCTGCTGTTTGTATTCCAACCAGACATGAGGAGAATTACAAAATACCATCATAAAGGAAAAACAATTAGGGAAGTGCTTTCCATATTTTTATACCTCCTAATATCACACCACATAAGTTTTCCCCTGGTGAGCTAGAGCTCAACAACAACAAAACTTCATTAATTTTCTTCTTAATTGATAAATATTTGTAAGCATTACTATTAGCCACACACTGTGTTAGGCAATGCTGAGGCTGGAGTAAAAAGAAACATTCAAGTTACAGCCTTCATAAATCCTCCTTTTTAGAAGCTTCAACAAGAACAACTCAGTGCCTTCTATCATCTACCTTTTCGTCTCTCAGGTGAGAGAAGCGAGAGAGTGTCTCTCCAGCTTTCTCTGTGACATGCCATATTAGATGCTTGATATTCTTGGAGAGACAGCTTACTTCTGACAGGTGAACCAGGTAACAGCCTGTTACATAGATGTTTGTCTGTTCTCACCCTCTCAAGGAGAGAATCCCCCAACCTTCATTAGAACAGTATTTAGGAAGCTCATTCCTGCACACCATCCTTCCCTAATTTTATCTAAACTTTGTATTTAAACTGTTGCTTGTGTTGCCAAATAATTGAATGCTGGCACATTGAAAAACATGTATACAGTTAAGTTTCTGAAGAATCAATTAACAAAATTAAACACATCGTGGATCAATGTTACTGCAGTGCCTGCCCACATTGCACCTCGTGACCTCAGTGCAGCTCTGGTTCTCAACACACTATGTGCACACCACCAAGCAAACTGCTTGAAACATCTCATCTCAGACCCAAGACTATTGTGGGAGTTTGAACTACAGTGTCATTGCCTTACATGTATGATATTGAGAATGTCGTCCCATAGACACAAATGTTTAATACTGATCTCCAGCTAGTGGTATATTTTGGGTAGGTTTAGAAGGTGTGCTCTTGCTGGAGGTTTCAAAGCCATACAAAATTCTAGTTCTCCTTCAGCTTCCTGCATTAGTTCAAAGTGTGAGCTCTCAGATTACAACTCTCAAATTCCACCTTCTGCTGCCATTTCTGCAGGCTGATATCTTACAGTCCCTGTCATTGCGGTCTCTAATGCTCTGGACTCTAAACTCAAATAAACCCTTCCTTCCATAAGTTGTGTTGATTATTGTGTTCTATCACAATATTAGAAAGTAAATAAGGTAACATACTGAGTCTCTGCTTTAATGTACACATGATGGTGGTGATGCAGCAATCAAAGACTTTAAATATTCTTTACCATCATTCCTAAGTGTGTAAGTATAAGTTTGAGTATCATTGTGTTAGAACACTAGCTCTTAAAAATTTGTTTGGTTTGCTGACTTGAGTTTTAAAACAAAATATTTTAAATACACTTTGGCTTGAGATCAAGGCAGATTTCCTACCTACATTTTATATTCTGAATATACTTACACCGGTCTGCAATAAGGTCTTTGTGAAGAAGTAGACAGAGCACTGACAGTTACACAATTAAAGGATCTATCAACTTCTAAGGCTGTTGTATGTAGTAATAAGAGTGGCGGGGCTGCATCCCCGGCACCCTGCCGCCCACATAGCTAGCTCTAGCTTATGCCCTGAAATAATTACACGGAAACTGTATTCTTTTAAACACCGCTTGGCCCATTATATCTAGCCTTTTCTCGGCTAACTCTTGCACCTGGACTAGCCCATTTCTAATAATCTGTATAGCCCATGAGCTGGCTTACCAGGAATGATCTGCCTGGAGTGGGAGAATCATGGCGACTCCCTGACTCAGCTTCTTTCTCCCAGCATTCTGTTCTGTTTACCCCTCCCACCTATGTTTTAACCTATGAGGGCCAAGCAGTTTCTTTATTGCTTAATCAATGAAATCAACAGATTGATATATGACACTCCCCCATCAGTTGTAGGTGATCCATATGCCACAGTTAAAGGCCTACTTCTTTTATAAAATTAAATATGCATGGCCAAATCCTTAATATGCAAATTTTAAATATTCTCATCTGTATAGCTTAAATTTTTTTTTAAATAAAATTCTTTACGAAATTTTTATGAAAATTTTTGTGCATGTCTATTGCATATGATTATGTATTTAGACTCACGTATTAAGCAGAAAAGTATCATTATTGGAACATGTTTCAAGAATCCTCAATAAACTTTATATTTTCATGTATTAAACAACCAACTTTAAGAGAGATAATTTTATTTTTATCAGACAGGGAAGGCAAAAGTAGAAACTGTATGTTACAGTAAGATTCTGAATGTGAGTCATTTCTATGCTAAGACATCACAAATTTTCTTTAACCATGGTATGCAGGGAAGTAGGGGAAAGAATATTATTTGGTGCTATTGTTTTTGCAACTCATTTATGGACAGCTCATCAGGAACTAAATTAGTATTAGGTATCATGTTTTCCAGTATCAGTAGGTCAAATGTGGATGCACATGGAAAGTTCTCTCAGTAGCCAAGAGAAAAATAAGGAACAAAGATCAATTTGACATTTAAATAAAAGGTCTATTTTCCATCGGTTCAATATCAAAATTTCTATGTAACATATTATTATATTTTACACTATATTTCAGTTTTGCTTAATTGCTTTCTGATTTTTTTGTTTATTTCTTCTAAAATATACCTGGTTACTATTTGGAGCGTGTGTTAGCTTCAATTTATGAAGCATGGTGATCTAACCAACAAATAATACACCATCAGGAAAATGTATAAAGATGGAAAATCCAAAAAAGATGGAAAATCAGAAATTACATCCTTAAAAAATACCTATTTACAGAAAAAAATAATACAGCTATCATATTCATGGTGTCTAAGGTGAGACAAATTATTGTGGGAATGTTACGTTTTCAGGGTTAAAACTAGAAAACTATTCATAGCAATTGGAATAGCTGGTCATCATTTATTTCTCTTCAAATATCTATTGGAATAGTTAAATGAATTAATCTTTACTAAGAGCACATCATACAGTGAATGGCCCTAGGTTCATGAGTATGTGGGCAACAAAAAAAATGGACTTCATTTGTAAAAAAAAGCTAACAAGAAAACAAACAAAAAGACATGAATTTAGAAGGAATGGATGATAGATACTGGAGAAGTTATGGGTACAAGAGGGTCTAAGTATAATCAGGATTCATTACATGAATGTATGAAATTCTCAAATCAATAAAAATTTTAGAGGAGCTCATTAAGTGTGAGCTTCTCTATGATAAGATCCACTATCTTAGGATCTATTAGGTATTGTTGGTTGCTAGGGGAAGGAGAGTCAGTTTTCTTCAGTAATGCTGTTCTGAAGATGCTACTTGAGGTCCAGTAGATATTCTCACAAGCATGCATAAAGGCAGAAATAAATAGACACAGTGGTTATTAAAATTTTTGTAAAGATCATATGGAGTTGAGAGGGAAAATAAATAGTGGGGCAGGAGAGCAAATGGGTGGATTTAACAAAAATGTATTACATGCAAGTATGGATATTAAATTTAAATTTAATTCCTGCACCTATGACTCATGGAACAAGATAATGTAGAAGAAAGGTTGTTAGAAGCAGAATACCAGGATGTCTACTGTGGAACAGGCTCTCATAGCAATAGCTGCATAAATACAACCTAAACAATGGTGTCATCAATAGGTATGGTAAGCAGAAAGGTGGAAAATTTCATGGGATCATACTTTGCACAAAAAAGCTCTTGGCAACTAATGGCTTCTGAGAGATGGAGAATTAGCCTTTCCTGGTATAGAGACATAACTGGGTCTTCAATGCCAAGTGGTTAGTCCCGAAATTATAGACACAAACATTAAAAATAGACTCAACAAGTTGTATTAATATAATTGTGCACAAACATGCATGAGCACACACACACATTCATGGACATTCACTGGTGAGTTTTAAGCAGACATTTCATTTCTCTTGATAAATATCTTGGTTTTAACTCTACAGCTATGATTTCTGGCTTATATGTTTAATCCCTAGTTCAATGCCAATAATTTTCCTAAAAGAGTTGAAATATTTTATGCTCCTAATTGCAATGAACACAATTCTAATTTTTCTTTATCCTTGTTAGTCTCTACTATCATTTCTACCTTTCATTTCGTGACCAGGTTTTGTCCTTTGTTTTCATAATTGATAGTAATACTAAATAACAATCCAGGTGCTCTTATTGGTCATTTCCTTATCATAACTTTTATACTTGGATATACATCTCTTTGGATTCTCATCATTTTAAAAGTTGGTTTATTTGAATTTTAATATATCTAAGTCCTTTCTATGCATAATCTGTATTGTTTATTTTTTCTAAAGAGTATTTAAATAATATTATGCTCATGTACTTTGTAATATCTAATACTTAAAAGTATTCCTTAAAATTAGTAACTTTATTGCCTCTTCTGTTTATCTTAGGACATTTGAGACAAGTTAAATGCACTAATTCATTGAGGAAAAGCAAAAAGTGCAAAGGGGTAATTTAAGATCTCATGGTCTCCTGAACTACAATTCACAACCCCAGAGAACCTAGACAACAAGGAGGACCCTAAAAGAGACATACATGGATCTAATATATATGGGAAGTAGAAAAAGACAAGATCTCCCGAGTAACTTGGAAGCATGGGGACCACGGGAAAGTGTTGAAGGGGAGGGTAGAGGAAGGGAGGATAACAGAGAAAAATGTGTAGCTCAATAAAATCAATTTTAAAAAGTCTCACGTTCAGATAACATAGAAGCCACCATTCTTATGGCCCTAGGTGAGCACCTGGACACACTGCAATTCATGAAATTTTCCAACATTATTCTGTCTTTTCATGTGCTCCTTTGATGGCATGAAGAATAACATTCCAATTACATAGCAAACCATCTGTATATGACTGTTCTTCACACCCTCATCCATTTTATCCTCACAATGTGAGCTCTGCTCAACCTTCTGTCACACAGAAAAACCATGGATTTTTCTTTTAAAAATGTATTCTTTCATCTTCATCTACAGCATCTACAGCCAGGAAGTTGTCAACATCTCTGATTCATTCTGGCCCCTGTAGTCCATCCTTTTCCCTGGTCTGAGCAAAGAACTTTCCTTCAGTCAACATTGTTGGATATCCAGTTCCTGGCCCATGAAAGCTTAAGGACTACCCAGTGGCTTGTCCCACCATTATCCTTTAGAGTAAGATCTCAGAAACCATGTAATTGCCTACTATAATCTCACCACAAGGGCTAGAGAGATGACTAGAGTACTTACTTCATTTGCCAAGGACCCAGGTTCAGGTATCAATACCCATATCAAGACTCGTGGCTATCCGAAACTTCTGTTCTAGATGATCTGATGCCTTCTTCTGGCTTCTTTGTGTACCAGGTATGCACAGAGCACATATACATGTAAGCATGCACTCATGCCCATAATTTATTTTAATTATGAACTAAGTGTTTATGGGTCACCTTAAAGAAAAATACCTTGTAGAAAACATTTGGATTATGCAAATAGCAATTCTTGTATTTCATTAGAGCAGCCAATTATTTGTTCTATTATTTTGATTATGACAATAATAGGACTAGACATCAGCAATATACTGCTGGGACCTGTGCTATAGCATTCCAAAGAGATCTGCTTTCCACTGCACTGTAGAATAAAACACGGTAAGCCAAATATTGGGGTAGAATTGTACAAGGAACGCACAATGCTCACAACTAAGGGATGATATTTGTCTTGGCCTCAAGCTAGTTGCTCAGAGTATTATAATTAAAGGTGCCTTTCTTACAGCACCATTAATTATACATCGATTACATTATCTTCAATTACCATTAGAAGACTACAAAGATTGTAATGAGTGAATGAATTCAAGAGGGTATTTTAGGAAGAAATTTTGCCAGGATAGGCCCATCTTTCTGAGCAGTTGCTTAAATTAGGGATGGCCTTCAGCAAGGCAAAAACAACAATGAATTCATGAATGACATTTTAAAGTTCACAAATAGATTTTGTACTTTGATGTGAAACCCAATTATGCTTAAGGATTTCTGATAATTAATTAATGAGTTTTTAACTAATAGGTTTTAAGAAATACATTTTATTTAGCTGAACAAACAGTCTAGTAAATTCAAAACAAAGACCGATGAACAGAATTGTTTGAGTCTTTCATTATCAGCTTCCACTATTTGCATAAATGTGAGAAGAGCTAGATGGTTTTAAGTGACTGTCACTAATTAAGATTCCAAAGCAAACAAAAGACTCATAAAACATTATGTACAGAGGCAGGCCCATTAGCATATCCTATCTCCTATCTTCTTCACAGTGACATGAATAAAAATATTCCAATTACACCTGAAGCAATAATTTAGCTAAAGCAATAAATCATCTGAAGGAGTATAGGATAGCTTATTTTTAAACAGACAGATTTGGGTATTAGGATTATCATTTCAATACATACATAAAATGGAATTATATTTGTAGTGATAAAAATTGCTTAAAGATCCACTTCTTTCTTGGAAAAAAATCATTGTGTAAACATGGAACTGTGTGTAAGGTGTACTGGTTTTTAAAAGACTCTCAGATTGCCATTAGAAAGTTCCTTCAAATATCCACATTGTAGTTAATTATTCTTAGCATGAGAATAAAGAACTAAAATCAAGTAAAGTTCGTCCTTCCTTCTTCCTTCTTTCCTTCCTTTCCTTATTTTTTTCATTATTTTTTTTTTCTTAAAAGACCAGAAGGTGTGTCTTCAATTAGTCAAACTCTATGGGTATCATTATGATATATCATGGAGTTCATATGGTGGAGGGTAGAACAATAGATAAAGGCAAAGCCCAAACGGGCATAACTACACAGAGCCATATCACATGGGGTGGTGCCACCTAACTTTAAAGAGCCACTACAAAGAGACATTTCTTAGCAAGGAAGCTTTGTGTCCTCTGTCTGCTGAGCCCTTGGTTTTCTATGATGCCTGGTGAAGAGAATTTCAGGCCAATAATCACTAGCTCCGTGACATTAAAAAGTGATTGCACAGGGTACTAGCTTTTACCTTTGACGTTAAGAATTTGAAATTATATAGAACTATGTTTTAAATCAAACCCCTGCTATAAGCCTTTAACCTATTAGAATCATGCTGTTCCATTATTTTCTAGAATGTTTCATCCATTTATTCTCTAATATGATTATAATATTCCCCACTGGCATAATTGAAATGTTTCAATGACTTCCAACATAAAACATTTTATAGTTAGTTAAATTTAAAAATATCTAAATGGAATTTTGATATACAATGGAAAATTTATTTGTATAAAGAGTCAGAACCTCTACAATATATCTGCAAAAACTGGAATTTGTAATCTACTGTCCAAATATCTAAATAATCACTTTATAAGTTTTGATTGAAGCTCTATTTGTCACTTTCATGAAGAACTGCCCTTAGGCAAACCACCTTGACCCCTTAACATTACTATCTGTCTGTTTATCCAATGTGTAACTTATAGAGTAAGAATTTTAAACCTATAAAGTGACTCATATTTTCTGAATAAATTTAGAAAAAAGAAAATAAAACCTGTGGTTTGATAGCAAAAGACGACTATTTGGGGTCACAACGATATGCATACACATAATGTCTATTTTACTAGGCAATCCAAGAGTCCCAGCACTGAACAGATGCAGACCTCAAGCTGTTGTCTAGAAAAATAAACTGCAAACTGTGGCTACCTCTGCCTTTTGACCACAGACATCTGTAAGAACAAGAATGGCTTAAGTCTGACAGTCACAGTGCCCAGTGTATGTCTAGAGGTTACTTTTAGCGGACAAGTTTACCAAAAACAAAAAAAAAAGCTGCTTTCTTTTGTTTTTGTCTCCTCCTTATATATGGTTAGTCATGTATCCACAATTATTTCCCAGTAGTCAATAGCCCATATCAAGATTGCCTTTTCTTGCCTTATTTGGATCACTGGTGCACATTTATCTGAGCCAGTGAGTCCCAGACTCTCTCTCTCTCTCCCCCCCCCCCATTTCTCTTTCTTCACCTCCCTCCCTTCCTCCCTCCATCTCTTCCTCTCTCCTTCTCTGACTGACACGTTATATATCCCAGCAGGGTAACGAACAAATAGACAGATTGGTCTTGAATTTATAAGCCTCTACTTTTAGCCTCCTAAATTCTGGGATTGCAAGTCGGTATGACCAGTCTAAACTTCCCTCTTTCGGATAACCAAAAGCTTGATTTTATGAAAAGCCAAGCGGTCATAGTTTCTCTTTTTACCTCAGAAAAGGAAAAATGAGAGTAAACCTACTCTAAATCTTGTCTGGGGGCTTTTCATGGCTAGGAGGAAATGCATAAACACACTTGCTTATCCCTTGTTCTTCCTAGTGGTACATTTAAATTACCTAGAGAAACTTTTATTCAACAGAAATCTCTTCTCCCTGCTTCTTGTAGTATCTTAGGCTATTAACCTCTAACTCTCAACATTAAACTAGCCTATAAGTCTTTTAGTTACCATACACCTGTAGTTAACCTATTTTTTCTATTTAAATTTAATATTGAATTAAATACGCAGGTTCAAGCTAATAAACATATGTAGGTTGAAGCAAAGTGTCAACACCTCATTGTAAGCTCAACTGTATGTTCTATGAAAATATTTGCGGCAGTTTTATGATCCCACGCAGATCTGGCTTTTGTCAGTGAAAAGTATCTACAGTGAAGAGAAGGGCATTAGAAGTGCTTGTTCCTGTCATGAAAACCATCTTTCTCAAAGCATTTCCCTGTAAAGATCTTTAAAGAAACAAGAGCATCTTACAACTCAAAATGTTTCAATTTTTTTAAACTATTATTTGTGCAGAATGAGATTTATTCTCTACACAGTTTCAATTGGTCTCAGCTCAACTCAAAGGTCTCAAAACGCATCTATATGCCTTTTCTCTTTATTTTACATTGAGAGTAGTGTGTGTGTGTGTGTGTGTGTGTGTGTGTGTGTGTGTGTGTGTTGCTACTTCCCTCTCTTTGAGGTGGGTACTGAGCTAAAACACATCCTGTAGATGTTCCCATGTTATTCTTCCCTGGAGTGACTAAAGTAGCCATTATTATCATGAAAAATTCAAGAAAGGGATTCTGACACTTAAATTGGTAAACAATAAAAAACAGCATGGTGCAGGTAGAATGAAACATTGTCAAACTCAGCAGTGACTCTGTGTAGATTATCCAGGTCCAAAGTCACGTGGCTTTAGCCAGAGGACTCCGGGATGCCAGAGTTGGAGGAACAGATGCACTGTTTATCATCGGGAGCTGACTTTTCAGGGCCGGCAGGGAGGCAGACAAATTCCTGAATGAACCAAGTCCTGATGACATCTTGATCTTAGCCCAGAGACAATAGTTCAGTTTCTAACATATAGAAATAGAAAGATTAAATTTGTGTTACTTCAAGCTACTCTATTTGTGATAATTTATTACAGATACATTAGGAAACTAATAGAGTGTCACACAGTGTTTTTCCAGGGAGGGAAATAAAATACAATATTTATGTGATATCTCCCTTAGCAACTGGGAGGTTTCTTCTAAATCTTTAGTTGAGGCAAAAAAAAGTAGAATAAAGTATAGATACAAATTTGATTATTAGAAGTTACTAGAAAGCAAACCATGGACATCAGAGTTTGAATTTGATGATTATAATAAAACCGTTGTCCAAATTGATGATAATTTCTAAAATTTCTTCCATTTATCTGACTCTGTAGCATCAATTTTGAATTGTTCCATGATTCTTTAAGAATATAAAGTTACTCAGAGATTCCTAAAGTAGGGATAATATTAAAATTCATAATTTTATTCATATAATGGTAACTCATTTATCTACAGAATACTAAATCACTGAGGTGTTATATTACTTGTATATTAGATAATACATGGCACTTCCATGCAGTGCTAATAATAATCATAAACATTTTAATCGTACAGCACTGTATCTTTGACACCCACTGTCCTGGAACCAATTAATCCTGGATTCTGTCAGAAGCCGAAGGTGCCCAAAGATCCAGGAGCAGCTTACCTCTTAAACACTGGGGCTGTAAGTCAAGGCAGAGGTAGGGCCTGCTGTCTCTAGTAGCTCTTTGTCCTTGAATGTGCCACTTTTCTCTACATACAGCTTAGCCTATCACCTATAAATTGCAGGGGGCTGAAGGACCACATGATTAAAAATCTTTAAAATGACATGTTATTTCAAGATGGCTTGATAGCAAAAGCTCCAAGTCAGCTCTTACTTAAGTTCTGAAAATTGGTAGTAAATACAATCACACCTACCATGGGGTAACCGCCCCACAAGGATGATTTGAGGGACTTAGTTGAATGGCGCTTAGTTGAAGTCAGACCTCACAGGTTCATTACAGGCAGCTGCAATTTTAACTAGGGCTGAAGGCTGTCAAGCTCATTTTTCTTTTGTCAAGGTTAAGACTTGGCAAAGACTATACAGTTCTGTTTTCCAAGAACAGAAGCCAAAATGATGAAAACTGCCTTTGAACTTTCAGACTCTGTGGTAAGCGGACAAATTAAAAGACATCTAAAGGTTGCAGAAAGGGAAATTGACTTTCTTCTCAATTTGTTCAGGAAAAAAAAAGCAGTAATCACATTTGTTATTATGAAATCTAACTTAATTCCTTTAATCCGAAACTTTCAAAGGGCTTTTAGACCTTCATAATTTAACATATATTCTTATAGAACAAAGGTGGCCTATGCCATTTTAATGACATATGCTGATATAAAAACCACAAATGTTTGATCATTCCTCTAAGGTTTCAGTTTCTTTTTCTTCTCTAATAAAGTAATTTGTGAAAAAACCCAAGTTTATGTCACACTAATCAAATTATACCTTTAATGCCCAAACTTAGACATTTGTATAGAGTAAATTTTTCAATATCTGGAAAGAATCTATAAAACCATAGACAAAGGGAATGCAGAATGAATAGATAATATGGAAAAATTAATATTCTGTTATGACAAGCTCATGGTCTGGAAAAATATTCTATCCCTAACCTTGTCACTCTCTGTCTCTGATTCTCTGTCTCTTTATCTCTTTGTTGTGTTTCTGCCTGTCTGCCTACTTGTCTCTGTCTCTGTCTCTCTCTCTGTGTGTGTGTGTGTGTGTGTGTGTGTGTGTACCTCTCTGTCAGCATATCTTCTTCTTTCTAAAAGTCTTAGTGCATGGAGTTTATTAGCCTAGACTTAAAAGTCTATTTCCAACCTTGTCCTTCTGCATGTGAACCCTCACAACATCAAGGCAACTTCTCTTGATAAAATGAGTTATCCATTAGTTAGTACATCAGAAATAATGTCCAAAGCTTCTACTGTTATGATTTCAAAATCTCTTTTAAAATCTTATGTACCTTTGAAGCCCCTAACATATATTCACCGAGTTTTCGTTCCTTCTTTTCTACCCCTTTCTTTTGACCCTGTCACTAGCATCTATTTTACTTTCGAAAATCAGCACTACTGCAGATTGTGTTAGGAATCGTTCCTCAACTACCATCGTGGGCACCTCTGGTGGGGTGTTGGATGTGGTACATGGCTCAGAGGGGCACCCAAAAGAAACATGGCCAAGAATGTGTTATACATATGGTACAGAAAGAATGGAAAGAAATGAGGAGGCTTCTGAAGGGGTCCCTGCACAGGAAATAGCCACTCTACCCACTGAGATAGACTGCAGCAGAATAAAGCAGGCATTCTTTGAAGCAACCTCATACCACATGGAGTTAGAAAATAAATCCATAAACCAGAGCTGAGAGATTAAATGGTTCTTAATGACATGCCAAATTAAGTCCCATACCAAGCACAGAATTTCCACCTGGACTTTTCTCTTATCTGAACAAACAAATATTATTCAAGCCAGTTCAGGCTGAGTTTCAATCCACTTGAGCACTAACTAAGATTGTGTGATCTAAATTTCAGACAAGTGGTAAATGAATTGCGAGGATAAGAATTTTCCATACAATTTATGGGAAAAACCCAACTATAACTCATGCATTGGAAGTAATTTCTAGATGCAAATCCAAACCAGCAAGAAGAGAAAGGAGGCCTATAGCAATAACATATAAAGACAGCATAGCATGCAGTACTGTGTTCTATACACTTCTCTTCAAAACAGGAGCTAGTGAATTGTCACAAGATACCAGAAAAATAACACCTTTATCAATCTGGTATTTCAAATCCCACTTCTCTCCTTCCAACCCCCCCCCCGTCTCTCTCTCGTGTCCTCATCTCTGTATTAGTGACACACTCAGAATCCTAGAATCTACTCACTAGAGAAAAATGTTACTACAGCCTCTAGGTTAATCATGATCCTTTAAGTTCAATCGAATTCATTTAATTTCATAAGATATCCACAGACTTCATTGTATATACGGGATAGTGGGTGCAGGGTCCCAATTTCTCTACTTCAAAAGTCCATGTCTGCCCAGAGGAATACATAAAGGCAAATTTAACAAGAGAACTGTAAAGTAAATTCCTGTTTCACTGTGTGCTGACAGGAATGAGAAGGTCAGTCATGGAAGACGAGTAACTCAGCAGAGAGGGGATGTCTGTAGGGGAGGTAGAGTGTTCAGGTAGAGGAAACAGCTGCTACCAATGCCTATTTTCTTTCCGTTTCTCCTTTTCTTTTGCCTACCGGCTCTTCTCCTCTCACTTATTATCTGTTTCTTTCCAGTTGAATACCATTGTTCAACAGACCAGCACTGTCTGTAATAAAGCAACTGTGGGCATCAGGGAAAGAAAGAGGCAGTGGCAGTGGCTTGTTGGGGCTCATGAACTTATCACATGAACTATATTTAGATGGAAAGAAAAATAGGTGGAGTTTGGTATGGAAGGGGACTTTATCCAGCCTAGGATTTTCTAGGTGAGAGAATAAATGGGTAATGATGTAACTGGTGATTAATGTGGGCTTGGGATTGAATTCGATTAGTACAATGTAGAGCTCAGATATTACTGGCATAGGTAACAGCATTTCATTGTCAGGTCCTTTGCGTCCTCAATGCTCTCTTAACTATTATCAGGTAAAAGAATGCAAAGCTGTAATTTTACTTTCATATTTTTCCCTGTCAGCCTAGAATGTCTGGATATTTCAGAACTAAAGCAAAGCCCAGGCTTTCTCTTTAAGGAATGAAATGTGAGGCGTGTCCCATTTTACAAATCTCCCATGCCCATTTTCAGAGGGAAACCCAAGGGGCTCCCCAAGCATTGCCATTTCTCTTTTCTGGGGCAGACCTATAAAGGTGAAACTTTTCAGAATGTGCAGCAGCAAGTGAACCTGCCTGTGTTGGATGTAGGTCTGTCCATCCAGGTACAAACTGACACTTCCCTATTTGGGGTATGACTGTAGCAAGAAAATAGATGATTTTCAGGTTTGTAAAACATGGAATAATTTTCTGTAGAAGGCCTGGCAATAGAGATTTAAGAAACAGCAGATCCTGTCTGCTTTGACTCATGGCACTGCAATTCACAGCATAAAATCAGGTTATCAGAGAAAATGAGTCTGATGTGCTAATTCATAGCTTCATCTCTGAGCTTATGTCATGGGCCCGTTACATAATCCAGCAAGATTCTAGGGCCTTTCTCTAGGGAGAGTGAGTTCTAGAAAACAGAGGTGCTAGTCTGGCAGGAGAGAAGTCCTTTAATAAAGGAAGAATTCAGGTCCATGCTTCACAAAATCCCAGGCCATTTGCACCCCTGGCTCCTGGCATTTTAATAATAAGAAGGGTAATGACTTTTTTTTTAATTCCCTTAAGTACATGCTTCCACATGCATGGTCAGAGTCCTCAGGCATGTCATGGCTGAAAAAGCAAGCAATGGTCTATTAATTTAAAACAAGTCACTAAAGAGTCTGTGAAATAATTCAGTTTTGTTTTAAAAAAAACATTTACTTTCTATTTAAGGCTACTTAGAGCACATATAATTTAAGAGGATTTGAAATACAGAGTGAGGAAAAAATGATCTGTCATAAAATCCACCAACTAGTTGGATTCTTTACATTCATTTCAATTTCTTCACATCTGAGTGTTACATGTGTTTAAGAAAGCAGAGTCATAAAAAATGTTGTCTCATGCTGGCAAATTCAAATGTCTTTCAGTGGGAACATAAATGCCTCTCACTGTTTTGAAGAATGATTCACCACCAGTTTCCATCTTCCTGCCTTCATTTTAACAGGATCGTGAGGATGCAGCAGGAAAATACAGGAAGAGAGAGCTTTCCGTGGAATCCCGCGATATAGACAAGTTCCCAACTATTACTCTTGATAGTCCTCAGTGATGCCTCCTTGTGCGTGAATCCGGCTGATTTTTGTATAACAGAGGTATGGGTATGCATGAAGGCAGCCCTGCCCTTTCTGCATTCTTTAAGACTGTTTTCTGCAGTGTTGAGGTATGCATGAAAATCTTCAGAATAGAATATCCAGGAAGTCCCACTACCACATCCCTCACCTGCACCTATAAACCCAGACTGCATCCTCTAATGACTCGTGCCCTGAGTCTGTTTTCCCATTATATACTGTACCCGTACTCTGACATCATTCTCTTCTTCTCTTCATGCGATCATTAGTGTACAGGGATTCTTTACAAAACCTACTTTCATTGCAAAATATTGCAGTTAATTAGTGTGTGTGTGTGTGTGTGTGTGTGTGTGTGTTTGTGTGCGCGCGCGCGCGCACGCGCACGTGCGTGCGTGCATGTAGACAACACATACTATAGCACAGATTTGCAGATTGTATAACCAATTTGTGGATGTCATTTATCTCCTTCCACCCAGAATCAAACTCAATTACTTAGGCTTAGCTACTGAGTTGATTCACAAGCCCTAAATTCTGTTTTATAAAAACTGCTTCCAAGTCCAGACTTTTGCCTGGAGTGGGACTTCCTTTTCATGATTTAGAACCACAGTTGTTTGTTCTGGCACCATTTTCGACACATCCCTGAATACACAAACACACCCCAGGCAGAGGGTAGTCTATAGCCATCTGTTACCATGATCACCCTTGAACTTCCTCGTCAAAAGTCTAGTGCTATGCAGTCTATCTTTTGGCATTGATCAGCCTTTTCTTGTACATTCTCTTCCCTGAACCATTTTCGTCCCTTGGCTTCAACCTCCTGGACCTCCTAGACCTCCTTTTATCACCATGCTATTTCTTCTCAATCGCTGTTATTGATTAATGATCAGATCATGGATCTTTATATTCTGGAAGGCCCTAGAATTCTGCCCTCAAATCCCAGTTATTCAACACTTTTAGCTCAAGTATATCAGCTCTGAATTTGAATGTCTCTGGACTATGACATTGTCACCTTAGCCTATGTCACCGTTCTCTAAAATCCATACAGATAAAATGACCTCCTAAGAAGCAACCTATCCACCACTTCTGTTAACTGTAATTTACCAGTGACCAGGACTACCCATCAAAAATACAAATCAGTTGTCTCTGCTCCTCAATGTCAGCATTCATATACATCTCATTTAGAACAACATTTTAAATTTCAGTGTCTCTGCTCAGTTTTCACATGGATCTAAGTGTATGGAAGATGTCCAGGAATTGCTTTCTAAGAGTATAGACACTGTCAAATAATTACTAAGAGATTTATGACTGTTAGGCTTTGAGTAGCATAGCAAATTAATGACACATGTTTTATGGATAAGTAAGAACTATCGTGGAGAGAGAGTAATATTTCTAGTTGGGACGTACAACAAACTTCTGGGTTTCTTTTTTATACCTCCAAGAACTCACAGGTAACCTAAGTTTGGCACTAATATAAAAGATATATAAACATTTCCTAAGAGTTTCATAACTGAGCAAGATTGCTCATTCATCGAACCTCCCCTAGGCCTATCTGTACACTATAATTTTAGGAGAGCCCTGCTGAGTCAGTTTAGAAGACACCAGCTCTGAGTATTAGATCCCTCTCAGTATCCAGCCATACTGCTAATTTTCCATCCACCAGCTTCTGCCAGGCCTGATCATCCTGGCCTGCATCCAGCACAAACCCTGTTAGGGCAATTCTGACATCATCACCCTCAGTTCTGATATTTCCTTTCAGTTTCAGTTAACACTGAAATAATGTAAAAAATTTATTTTATATCCTGCATTCTCAGGTCTGTCCAGTTTCTCTCCTCCACTGGAAAAAAAAGGCCTTACCTATCATGATATTGTTCAAACCCACTTTAAAAAGCTTTGAAAAATTCATTGAATAATTTTGTTCTTTAGCATGACAAGAACTAAAACTTCCTGATAATCTCTCCTCTAATGAGAGCCCATGAGTTCAAATTTACCAGCAGAGACCTCATTTCTTAATGCTGAGGAGAATGCAACAGTGAAAGAAGTTTGTAGATTTGAGAGAATAGAGAACTCACTCTCTGAAATCTCATGGTGAAGACTCTTAGTCCTCCCATCCTGCATCTCCTCCCCTCTATGCCTCCTGCCTCCAGCTTATCCAGGGGATCTCATCTACTTCCCCTTCCCAGGATAACATATATATCCCTCCTAGGTTTGTCCTTATTAGCTAACTTCTCTGGATTGTATCCTGCCTATCCTTTGCTTTACAGCTAACATACACTTATAGAAGGCAGCTTGGTCCTGCCTCGAATTTATGATATGCCAGGTTTTGTTGACACTCCATGGGAGGAATGGATGGGGGTAGTGAAGATAGAAAGGAGGTTGGGGGGGCAGGAAACAGGAAGAGAGGAGGGAGGAAACACTGTTATTTGAATGCAAAATAAACAAAGAAAAATAGATTAAAGAAAAGACTTTTAATATTTGTCACTCATCACTTTGGCAAATTAATTTTTCTCTTGATGCTGGGCTGACAAACATACAACCTGCTACAAGAATATCCCAGCCAATGTGGTTTATTAAATATATATTGCTTGTTGGTTCTACCATTAGTACAAATAGATGTACTATTATACAATTTACAAAGTACAACTAGCTGAGGTGACCTTACTTTGTTTTATCTCGTCGTCAGGAAAACCTCCACTCATAAGAGACTGGTCTAAGATTATTTAAAGTGTGAAGGCAGAAGGTTCTTGCCCCTCAGATAAAAGTTTCTCAAACTCTTGCAGCCAAGTGGGCTTACATCTGTCTGGCTGCTGACTTGGAAACATACCAAAATGGTTTGGTAAAAATGTTTTGCTTAGGATGGGGTGTGATTAGTGTTTTTAAAAGCATATCATTGAATGAATCTGTTACATTCTTTTCTAATGTAACAGTAGTTGTAGGCATAGAAACATCAATAAGACAGTTGTGCTTTCATCATCACGCTGCATGATTTTTTCACTACTACAGGGTTTTTAGTCAAAGCCAAAGGCATTTAAAGCTGCTGGTGTCAATCAGCACTGTGTTCATTATGGTTTCCAGCACCACCTGATAACAAAGTACATATAACTCAGTCTCAACAACAACAACAACAAAAACCTATTCAATGAAGCAGTGCACATCAATACTTCCACAGACTGTGCAAATATAACAGTTATCTCAAGGAAACCAATTTCACAGTTGTTTCCTTTCTGAGCTGAATCAACCACCTTCCTCAGGCCAATATTTTTCGTTATTTTGAGAGAGCAAATGACACACTACCATCTCTCAGACTTTGATATTTGGAAGACATTTTCTAGCAAAAATGAACAGAGTGAGCCTGTTCCTTCAAAGAAAGAGCTGACAGCTGTGTGGCTAATGAAGAACTTCAAACTTTCCAAAAACATCAGATGTAGGAAAACACATCAGCCAGGGTGAGCTTGGCAGTTTTGTAAAGCTTACAAGACTTTTCTGACGTTAACGTTGGTGATTTTAATGAAGGCTGACATTCTATATGAAATATGACAACATTTCGAAAATGGACACAACTTTGTGAATCAAGATTTTCCAAATGATTAAAAACCCACGTATAGGTTAACAATCCAAAGGTCAAGACACACTCAAAGGAGATTTGACAGTGGGTGTGTTTGTCTGGAGAATGATCAGCTCTTCCCTTTGAATATGTACCGTACACTGCCTTCTAATGAATATGGGCTTCTGCTTCACCCTTTGTATTTCAGTTGAGTTTTCTCACCATGCCCTGAGCCTTCTCATCCCACATCCTCTATTTTAACAACACCATCCACAGAGTCCCACAATTGCTCCTTCTTTACTCAGATTGCTTGTCAAATGCCCCACCACCAAAACCATCCCTGATAACCTCATCCAAAGAACTTTCCATTCAGATCTTTACTTCTTCTCATTTTGATTTTAATTACTAGATAGTACCCAACAAAGTGTTTCTTTCTAGTCTCTTCTAAAGGAAACCATACAGTGTGCAGAAAAAATATGTTCAATAGAATGTGTCAGCGTATAGAGCCATTTTTAAACTAAATTATGTACAGCATGTGTTACTGTTGAATAAACATTTTAATAACAGTATGAAAGAAATTAAAAATCATAAAAATCTGACACAGAATTTTTAGAAAGCTAAAGCAGATATAAGTTCAGGATCAGAATTTGAAATCTTACACTGTCACCCTATTATCTGTGCGAGCTTTCTAAAACTGTGTAAGTACTCACTCCCCTACTTCTCTTCAAGCCACAGAAGGATGGGCAAAAGCCTCAGGTTTTTTCATAGATGAACTATCCTGGTTTTCACTTTAATTAAGATGGAAAAAGATGTTACAGTCAATTGCTGCAAAAACTACAAAGAATGTGTGTGTGTGTGTGTGTGTGTGTGTGTGTGTGTGTGTGTGTGTGTGTGTATACACATATATTCTCTCAAATACTGGAGTGTGCTCCACAGTGGAAAATTAGCATCTGATAAATATAAGAAAACAACATGGAAAAAAGCTATTATTTTTCAACAGGGGGTTTTGTTTCTAAGGAAAATTTAGAGCTGTGAAAAAATTAATAACTTAGAGACCTCACAAAATCAGGACATTAAAACAACCCTGGGAAATATTTACTCAGTTGTCTTTGCATCTGTCTCAGATCTTCTGAGAATTTTCATGCATTCTTTTTAAACCAAAGGAAAGTATCTTTTATTGCTAAAACAGCATCACTTAAGATTTATTTAGCACATATTTTAATGACAGAAAAGAGAAACAAGAATAAGGTATTTCAGAATGTCTCCGAATCTAGTAGTACCTCATGAATCAGGGAGCACTGGGATGGTTTTGCTGTGTTCACTGTAAACAAGTTACTCTCTGTGCAATTGTTTTAATGCAATACAACCACCTGAACATGTTTTGGGAAAAGTTATAATTGCTAAATTACTTTACCACGGTGCTTGCATCTTAGCCTCTCTCTTTCTTGCCACTGAAACCTGACAGGAACCACAGTAGGGTAGAAAGCTTTATTTAGGCTCAAAGTTTGAAGGAATACGTGCTCATCATGGAAAGACATCATGACACTGGACAAGCTCACCTATGGAGGCAGAAGCATGTGGTGAGTTGCTCAATTCCTGTAGGACCAGCCAGGAGAAGTGGGGGAATGTCAGAACTCAACTGACTTTCTCATGTTTACCTTTTTATTTAGTCAGTGACCTCGTTTTCACTGCAGGTTGTCACTCATATTTAGGATACATACTACCCCTCAGTCAGTCTCCTCTTTGTAAATTCCCACAGAAACATGGCCAAAGATAAGCCTCACTGAGGTCTTTAGCCATATTCTATTTAATAAATATATTCTTCAACAATTTTTCATATGTTTATATAGTACACTCTCTTTACTCTCAATCCTGCACTCTCTTTTTTTGTTAACATACCTGAGTTGACCTGTTATTCCTAGAGGTCCCTATAGGAAAGTCATGCCTTTTTGCTTTTGGTGACCTATCAATTTTAGCCGTAACCATCTATATGGCCATGGTTCTGGCAGCATCTATTGGAACCTGACAGGCTCAGCATTTAGTATATACCTGGTGATAGTTATTATTCCTCTCCAAGCATCCATCTCTAGCCAATAGTTCAGCAGTGATGGGTAGGGTCCCATGAATTCCTTTCAGAGCCATATATTACAGATCCAGTTCAATGTAGGTCTTGTGAAGGCAACTGCAGTTGCTGGTAGATCTTGTTTGTGACAGTTATGTCATGTCAGGAAAGTAACAATTTTCAGCCCTTCCTGTCTTGTTATTACATAGTTTTTGCCTTCTCTGAGCCTGAGAAAGGGTGACTTAAGTGTTCTATTTGGGGTTAAGCACTGAACATTATATGTTGGCGGAGGGCTGCTTATAGGTTCCTGGCCGCTTAGCCCAGAAATAATCACACAGAAATTGTATTAACTAAATCACTGATGATCCATTAGCTCTAGCTTTTTATTGGCTAATTCTTACATATTAATTTAACCCATCGCCATTAATCTGTGTATCGCCATGTGACAGTAGCTTACTGGCAAATTTCCATCTGGCTTCGGCGGGGCTCCATGTCTTGTCTCTGACTCTGCCTTCTTTCACCCAGCATTCAGTTTAGTTTTCCCCATTTACCTAAGTTCTACCCTATCATGGGCTCAAGACAGTTTATTTATTAACCAATAATATTCACAGCATACAGAAGGGAGTCCCACATTACCTGTAGGAGACATCTCTAATTAGGATGATGGTAAAATCAATCTGTTGGTATAAACATAATTCTGAGCTAGGGCACATACCTGCCCCTGACATGTATGTTTTATGGGTTAACAGTACCAGCCACAACACACTTTTCAGCACTGTTGTTTAGACATTTCTTAATTCAATCAACTGTTCAGTGGGAACTAACAATTATAATATGCTAGCACTCAAAAATTAGATTCTTTTAGAGGTAGCAAGCAACGTGTAAATTCTAATCTTAAGCAAACAGGATAACCATTTCTGCAACAATCTGTTGAAAAAACTCAGTTAAACGTATGTACCATTATATCAAGCCCTGATAGGCACTTTCTATGAATAGGAACAATTATAAAAACAAAATATTATACATTTAAACTCTCCTAAACTAAATATAGTCATGTAGAAATCCTCTGTGTGTGTGACTCTGACCTGAGAAAAGGGTGTGCAACTTTTTAACATTTTGATTCTTTTCTGAAATTCCTGTTGATGTTTAATTCCTGTTGTGAACAATGAGAAGGAAGAAACATTCAGAATGCAGTCTTTGGCAGATGGACAGAATTAGATCGCTATAGCAGGAGGTTTGAATTCTAGAGGCACACTAAGAAAGTCAGTGAGACCAGAAGAAGCACACACACACATATACACCCTTCCTAGCACTCACCACAGGACACCTTACATGGCCTTAGGACTTTCTCATCATGGGGTGTGAGTCCTCAACCTTGGATCTCCAGAGGTCTGAGCCCAAATATCTTACCTTAAAAAGGTAGCACTCCATAGTATCAGGTTATTAGCAAAAAATAAAAAACTGAGGCCGGGCGATGGTGGCACACGCCTTTAATCCCAGCACTCGGGAGGCAGAGGCAGGCGGATCTCTGTGAGTTCGAGACCAGCCTGGTCTACAGAGCTAGTTCCAGGACAGGCTCCAAAGCCACAAAGAAACCCTGTCTCGAAAAACCAAAAAATAAAAAAATAAAAAAATAAAAAACTGAGTAATAACACTCTGCAGATTAGGAATTTTAGCGAATTCTTTGATTAGGTCAGACTTGACTTTGCCTATCATGAACACTGAATGTTTAGAATGACAGAGCAGAGTAAAGTGGCGCCGCCTCAGAAACCAACAGAATCAGTGCTGAAATTGAAACACGAACAATGAGATCCATTCAACTGCTGAGGAGCATATTTTGAGAGTCAAAGGGAAGCACAAATATAGAAGTTTGTAATCATTTTAGTTGATGGTACTTCTACAGAAGTGCACCAAATATACCGCAGAATGCAAAGAACCTGGAAACACTATGGGAAATACTGTTCTTACACTGTTCAAATCAACAGCAAGATCTTCTCCTTAAAATTAGAGGTATTTTAACTAACAAAGTACTGGAAACTGTAGGAAATTACACTGAGCATGTTACTGGAAGCTGTAATTAAGGTGTAGAGGTTTTAAAATAGGTCTGTGAATTCTTTGACAGCTCTCCCTTTGGAAGGTGATGTTGAGTTCTCCTCTCCTCCAACATAGGTTGAACTTAATGATGCCTTTCTAACCAGAGAATTAGCACAACCTATGTTATATGAATTGCAAGGTCATCAAAAGGATATTGCTTCTGCTTGGCTAAGATCCTTGTATAAACTTGTCTTTGGATGAAGCCAGCTTTTAAATTGTAACAGTGCTAGGCATCACTGAAGTCCACATGAGAGGAAGGAGAAATCAGCCCCAATTGCATGTCAGGAAGTAAATTTTAAATATGCATCCATTGAGTAAGTTAAGCTTTTAGGAAACAGGAACCTGGAGCAGTATCTTATTTCCAGTTCTTCAAATGGCATTGAGCCATAAGCGTCACAATGGCTACTTGTGAATTCTTTACCCACAGGGTACTGTGAGTTATAATTCACATTAATTATATAAATCTATACATGCACCAGTAAATTACAAATGTATTTGTCTCCTGAGCATTCACACATCTTGTGGTAACTGAGTGGGAAATGTCACTCTGAGGTCGCCATCTTAGCTGTAATAGTCTGCCAACATTGACAAAGTTATCACATGCCCAAGGGACATGGGACATTGAAAGGTGGCTGGGTCTATTTTAGTCTCCCAGAGTGGAAGGACCTGGAGAAGGGCAAAGGCAGGGGAAGTAGAGAAATAGGGAGATAAAATCTACAAATGTCAAGAATTACTCAGTGGAAGGTGACAGTACATTTTTGAGATTCAATGTCATAGGGATCAGCGCTGTCTTAGGGAAAAAAAAACATAGGAGGGGTTCAGATTAAAAATAAAAGGTAAAGTAATATTATTAGGATTTAAAAATGGATTCACTGAGGCTAGAGAAGGGTTAGGATATGTTAGTGGAAGGAGGATTTGGATGTTAGTATAGATGTGTTTGTTTACTGAAATTTACAAAAAAGCAGCTAAAACTTTCCAGGAATGACTACAACTTATTACTATTTGAGGGATAGTTTAGTCTCCTTATATTCTGATATAAAACATAATGGAAAATCTATGTATAAACTTTTGTCTAATCATATTTGCTTGTTTTTTATTTTTGTTGTTGTTGGTGGTGGTGGTTTTTGTTTCTTTGCTTGTTTGTTGTCTTGTTTGCCTTTATTGTACTAAGGATTAAACCAGAGCCTCTTGCATGCTAGAAAATCCCTTTATCATTGAGTAATTCCCCTAACATGTCTGATTAATCTTAATGTTATAACTTGTAAATGAACATCAGCATCACTGGCATTTTCAAATTATAGCTAAAGTTAAAAAAAAACTCTCTTCAAATCTTGTTACTATAAAATTGCTACTTTAAAGTATTGTAAAAAATACAGTATGTCCTTACAATTTTCCTCCTTTTTACTTTTTTATTAAGATGGTAAAATTACTTTTCAATTCACTTATCTTCAACAGGATTCACCTTTGCTATTTTGATCATCCAAAAAAATAAAAATGAAGAAACAAACTAAAATTCTCATAAAATAGTTCACATAGAACTACAAGGAATGAAAGAGTCCATTCATGATTTGCATCAGTGTTTAAGTGTGTTGTCACTTCCGTTTCTATTCATTCAGAAATAGATGCCGACACTGTTATAACAGGTGTTGAACTAGAGACAAGGAGAAACAGCACAATTTCCAAAAAGATGGACTCAGAATACTTACTCCTCTACTCTAACATTTCCTTATTCATTTATTTATTTACATATTTATATAATTATAGTCCTGTCCAGGTTTTTACATAAAAATGACATCATTTCACAAAATTTATAAACTTTATATCTTTAATAAAACTAATTTTAATTAGTGCAAAGTAGTTATATATATATATATTGTATATGCAGTTTGATATTTCAATATACTATTCAACATATGATCAAATTTAGTAACTGATTTATCCATATTGTTGAAGATTTCATTTTTCATGCCAATACTATTTGAAATATACTTTAGTAGATACTTTCAAATCATTAGGCTAGTTTCATTTATTTTGGAAACACCCCTAGAAGTGGATTTTATATATCTTTTTTTGTTTTGTTTTTGTTTCTTTGAGACATCGTTTCTCTGTACCTTTGGAACCTGTCCTGGAACTTACTCTTATAAACCAGGCTGGCCTTGAAATCACAGAGATCTGGCTGCCTCAGTCTACTGTGAGGGCTGGGATTAAAGGCTTGCATTACCACCACCCAGGTTCATATATCATTTTTACCCACCATATTATGGACATTCTGATGACATTCTCTTCCCATTCCTCGCGGGTTCACCCTCCTGCCCATGTACTCTAACTCTTCCAGAAAAAAAAAACCAAACTAAACAAAGAAGCTACCGGGTTCAATTTGTGTTGTCTATATACTCATTGGGTCAAACTCAAAGTGAATAGACCCTTAAAGAAAATCGACACCCACACTCCTGACTCCACTCTCAGCTAGAAACCATCAACTGTGAAGAGCTACCCTGATGTGGGATTCCCCTCTGCATGTTGTCATTACCACTGATTAATAAGAAACTGCTTCGGACCTATGGCAGGACAGAACAGAGGTAGGTGGGGAAAACTAAACTGAATGCTGAGAGAGAAGGCTGAGTCAAGAGAAGCCACATATCTACACCAGAGACATACTCTGGCCAGAAACTTGCCAGTAAGTCACAGGCATGTGACAATACACAGATTATTGGAAATTTGTTAAATTAAGATGTAAGATATATTCAAGAAGAAGCTAGAGCTAATGGGCCAAGCAGTGACTTAATTAATACAGTTTCTGTGTGGTTATTTTGTGGCTGAGCAGCCAGGAACAAACAAGTGGCATTCTATACACTACCCTTCATCATCTTTATCATGAGTTTTAAGGATTCACTTCATGAGCTTCCAGTTTGGACTGTTTCTTTCTCTTTAGGTAGGAAGGGGTCATCACAGAAGTATTCTGTGTCTCTCATTCTCAGTATGAGCCTTCGGTCACAAATATCACTGGAAAAGATTCCCTGGCCATAGGAGCCGGCAATAGCACAAATCACAGATTTCTACATGGTTTCCTGTAGTAGCATGGATGGATCTTAGACTTCAGCATTTTTTCTATCAGTAGCTGGGATCACAGACATCAACCTATACTCTCTAAACAGCATATATCAGGGACATCAGCTCTGGTGGCAGCACAGACCATGGACATCAACATGATATCCAATAACAACATGGATCATGGACATCAGCATAACCTCTTACAGCATCATGAACCATGGAAATCAGCCTGACTTCCAGTTCAAGGATATCAACATAATCTGAATGTTATATTGTTTTTATACCTTATCTTGTTTTGATTTTTCTTTTCTGTAGAAATCTCCATAGCCTTTTTTCAAAATCACTCTAATCCCCTACTCCCTGTCCTCAACATTTGAAACTTTTTTTCCAGCACAATGATTTTGCTATGAATGCCCCTCACCATAAATGATGTTGAGTTATTTAATATGTATTTTGGTTATTTGTATTTCTTCTTTGGGAAAAGTAAATTTAAATCATTTGTCTAGTTATTAAAATGATTTAATTCCCCCTTTCTATTAAATATTTTATGTGTTCCAAATACCAATCTCTTTTTGCAAATATCTGACAAATATTTTCCCTCTTCTCTAAGTTGTCTTTTAATTCTTCTGTAGTTCTATTCTACAGTATTAAAGCTACTAATACACACACACACACACACACACACACACACACACACATATATATATATATATATATATATATATATATATATATATATATCCCTCTGCTCCTTCTTAGGATACTTTCTAAGGTTTGCTCATCCTTTGAAATCATCTTGTTTCTTTCCAAATAGATTCGTTCCCCAAGGTTCCTCTGGTCTCTAGACTTTAATTTGAAGGATTTTCCTATACAAATATTCTCCCAGAGCTTTATCTGAAAAACTCTAGATTCATTGATATCTTGACTAAGTGACTTGCACATTTGCACACCTTTTAGAGAGCAGGGATGAAAACTATTTGTCTGTGAAAACCTTCACACTAAGATGGTTACTATCAATCAACTGCTTTTATCTTTTTAGTTGACTGAAAAATATTGTAAGCTTTAAGTCATTCTTAGATTCACTCCAATTCTTCCTACCATTGATGAATCATTTCAATTTGCTACAACCTCATCATGAATCTTATTTCTAAACACTCCCAGGGCTTGTTAAGTGCAATTCCTTTATAGCTGTGTGTTCATGTTTTTTTCTTTTCTCATGGTGTTTTATTTTTTGTCATATCCCTAATATTTTTTACTTATTTATTTATTTATTATGTATACAATATTCTGTCTGTGTGTATGATCGAAGGCCTGAAGAGGGCACCAGACCCCATTACAGATGGTTGTGAGCCACCATGTGGTTGCTGGGAATTGAACTCAGGACCTTTGGAAGAGCAGGCAATGCTCTTAACCTCTGAGCCATCTCTCCAGCCCTTTTTTACTCATTTTTAAGGTTTGGGGATATGCTGTATTGCTAGTTCATCAAACATTCCTTGGCATCTCTCCTATTTATGTAACTTCTTTGACATTAAATAGAGACTGAAGGAAGGCATCACATATTGATTCAGATGCACACATTTACAATTATAAACCAGAAAAGATAGTTCTATCCTCCTTTTTCCAGTAGGGTCCACAGTACTAGGAGAATGACCCACATCTACATCAAAATTATCTCATGATATTTTTTTTTCTTTTGTTAAAATAACAGGGTAACAATTGGGAAGTGACCTAGGGTCATCCAGGCAGATTAAACAGTATTTTGCTCACTAGTCAGAGGGAAATTATTTCTTAGTATAGATGGTATGAGAGCAAGTTAGTAGATGTGAGAAGTGGTACTCATGCAGCCATGCCCAATATTTGGGAGGCGGCAGCCTCAGGATGCAGCTGCCACATGGAACAGCCAAGGATTAAGAAGTTCATGATGACTACGTACTTCTATCTCTAACCTTCATATCGTTCCACCTCTGGGTGATTTTAAAGTGTAAACCAATGTGTTCTTTTAATTGTGTAAGCTTTATTAAGTTGGGTTTCCCATTGCTTGAAATGGAAAGTGCCTTGAACTAAACCTTAGATAAAACATAATTCAATTTGTGAAGCCTTCTCAAACTGCTCCAGGCAGGGCAGCTTATTGACCCTTTATTTCTTTCCCAGAGCTGTAGTCACACAGCACTCAAACGGTGGAAAGCATTATACTGCTGTGACTATTTCATCATCCTTATCTCTGGTGAGAGCAAAGATTAGAACTTCTTTGTCATCTCCTTGGAGTCCTATGTACTAATGCTTAGTCTTCTTAGGAACATCAGTACATGGATGAATACATCTTATGTCTGCAGTGGTTCGGTCTATGTATCATTCTGTTATTAATCTCTGGCTCAAGTAACCTTTATACCCATCCCATTATATTTAAATACCTTTTGAAAGTATTTACAGTTCCTTTAGAATAGATCACTTCCATTCACCTTTATTCAGCAAGTGCTTTTCCTGTTACTGCTTAACGTAAGTCACTAGTATAAGTTACAGTATGTAAATATGAATCTATACCCTGCTATCCTAGCAGAGGAATTCAAACTGTAAATAAAATATATATAAAACATATACTGGAGAGTAGATGCAGTAATTTCTATAGGGAAGAAGAATGCTGGGCAGGAAATGCTACAGGTGGAAAGATTGGGTGTTAAGTAGGGTAACTGAGACACCAAGAGAATGACAGTCAAAGGTGGTAAAGGACACACATGCATGTCTTAAAGGAATCACTTGTTCTGAGAAAGGTGATATTAATGTGACGTCTAAAGGAAAGATGAAAAGAATATATTACAATCATCAGTAAAATGTAAATCAAAACCGTGGTGACACCTTACCTCACATCCATTAGGATGGACAGCGAAAGGGAAAGAAAGGAACAACAGGGTCTGGCAAGAACAAAGCTCAGCATGGTACCAGGTTTGCTGTACAAGTCTGACAATCTCAGTTCAATAGTCAGATCCCACAGTGAAAGAAAGAATTCACTCAGATAACTGTCCTTGTACTGCTACATGCATGTAATGTTGCATGTACGTGCATACACAAACCAAGCTTTTTTTATTGCAATGAGAGAAACCAGCAAATGCTAGTGAGGATGTTAAGAAACTGAAGAAACTGGAATATGTGTGTCCTCATGGAAGGAATGTGAAATGGTCTAGAAACCATAGAAAATAGCAAGTTTCCTCAAGAATATAAAACCAGATTGATCACATAACCTAGAACTAACTCTTCTGTATGTCTATTCAAAGTAACAGCGATTAGGATATGGTGGAGGTAATATTCCTTTGTGTCTTGCATGGTTATTGGCAGTGATAAATTAATAGGAATAATCTAAATGCTCATCAACAAATGAAGGGATTAAAAAGTTGTAATAGATACTATTAGTGAAATAGTATTCACTCTTTAAATAGCAGGGCTATTCATGTTTCATCCCTTCCCAAGAGTTCCATAGACTCCTCTGCCAACTCTGCCACTCTATGACATGCTTCCATCATAACACACTTAGGGAGGACTCTGAGTGTCCTGTAACCTGGACTGATGTCCTCCTTGTGTTCTGTTAATGTAAAATAGGAGAGGTACCTAGAATCTAGATTCAAGTCTCACCTCCAAGCCAGGTTAATTTTAATTAATTTCTATTCTTAGAAAGAATCATTCCAGTTGACTCTCACAGTCTATTGCAACTTAGGATCGCAGATTTCATCCAGGAAATTTACAAAAGCTATGCTGCTAGTTCTCTTATAGATTAGTCCACTAGGCAGTGCCACCAGGACTAACCAGCAGTACTGTAACAGCTAACAGCAAAGTGTGTGACCAAAGCACAGTTCGGAACAGCACTTTGGCTGTCTTGAAGTCAGATGCTGTTACTAGTCTAACAATAGGTGCCACAGTTCAGGAGTCCTACTCTGTCTTCATCCTGAAGGCAGGTTAGAATTTGTTAGAGGAGTTTTTGTACATCTATTGAGATAACCATTTAACTTTTCTCTTTCAATCTACTTATACATCCTTTATTGCATTTATCTACTCAGGTTTTTGAACAATTTCTACCTCTCTAAAATAAAGTCAATCTTATCATGGCAGATATAAACCAACTCTGTAATGAGATCTGGTGCCCTCTTGAAGAAGAGATCTGGTCAGTTATCCTCATTAACTTAGACCATGAAACACAATATGGACAAGTTCAATAGAACCACCATGTATAGGTTGCCCATGCATGCTTCAGCATTGCCAGGTCATTAATCTCAATTCAAATTTTCAACTTCAGATATTCACAAAACACTGTTAAGTAACTCCACAAGGAAATTCCAAACAAAAGTGAACCTAATCATTCAAAACAACAGCAACAACAAAAAGATGGGGAAAAATCTATGCACAGTGTAGCCCAGAGTAGGACTCAGGTAGTACAGTAGATCTAAAAGAAGGAGGACAGCATGCCAGAAATTTAAATGTTTTCTCTTCCCAGATCTCCTTACCCGATAGCAACATATATTATATATATTCTTATCTGGTAATAATCTAGGTCAATGAAGCAGGCCAATTTCTCTCCATCTCCCCCCAGCCCCAGCCCCAAACACACACACACACACACACACACACACACACACAACATTGATTTGGTCATGGATTTGTGTCACAGTAAAAGAAACCATAAGACAATTTTCTTTATTGGTTTAAATCCTGATAAGTTTAACATATTCTATTACATAACTCCCTATCCATGTTCATACAGATAATTCTATGTAGACTCAGTGTATGACATAGACAGTATAAGACATGAATATAGAAAGTTTTCATTGGCAGACAGAGGGGTGATAAAGGACATAGAAAATGATAGGACTAAGATTCATCTTAACTAAATATGATAAGTGTGTGTGTGTGTGTGTGTGTGTGTGTGTATGAGAGAGGGAGAGAAAGACGGGGGGAGAAAGAGAAAGTGTATCACATATATGATATATATACAAATGTATATATAAGCATGGAATTGCATTGTCAAAGAACAATAAAAATAAAGAAAACATAATATAACAAAGATAACATAGCATTTATAACAATATGACTCCTTAGGAAAATGTGCCTACTAATTAGCCAGAGAGACAGAGATACAGACAGAGAGAAATAGAAAGAGACACACACACACACACACACAGAGAGAGAGAGAGAGAGAGAGAGAGAGAGAGAGAGAGAGAGAGAGAGAGAGAGAGATTGTGCTTGATTGTATTTATATGGGTTTCCCAAGGATTCTAATGCATACAATCAAAGCAAGGAATGGAATAGTGATTGTCAGGATTAGAGGAGAAAAATATGGGAAACTGATCATCAAGAGTACATAAATATAGTTAAATAAGGTGAAGAAATTCTTTAAATCTATTATACCATATTGTACCTATTATGAACAACATCACATATAGAAGTACTATGCATTTAGAATTTGAGACAGTAGCTATAGTGTCAAGTATCCTTACAACACATATACACAAAGACCTAATCTGGATTGGAGTACATTTTTTTGAAAAGAAAAATCAGTACAAAAAATATTCCTGAATGGAGTAAAGAAAAAAGAGATGAGTAAGAAAGATAGAATGTGGCAGTATCGAACAATGCAGGTCAATAAGGCACTGAACTCTTCTGTTTCAGGCATTTCCATAAATCATTACTGGAAAGATATGACTAATAACCTGGAATGACAATGTTACCATAAGAGGACTGGAAGGCACAGCCATGTGCACTAGAAATGTATCATCTTAGATATACATAGGGATGATTTATCTAATTAGGGTTTGAATTTCATATCAAGTGATTCTGCTCCTTACTAAAAAATTCCACTGTAATTAATTCTTATTAAATATTTTAGCTGACTTGTCAGTCAACTGCTCTTTAAAATAAGCATGACATCATAATAGTGCAGACAAAATACTCAGTTTCAAAGTTACTGAAACATGGTTGGGTGATGAGAAGGTACCCTATAAAGAGAGTGTGCGTCTAATGCCTCACTATGTTTTTCTTAGAGAATCTTCTGAAATAGAACCACCTTTTGTATTTTCTTCTCCTGCCAACATGCTGGCTATGATTGATAGCTATTAAATTGAGTTTTTCCTCCCTAATTTGGTCTAGATTGAATACATTTATAGCACAGCAAGCCACCAAGAGACAAAGGAACAAGTGACAGTTATTTTGTCTATTTCAGTCTTCTCTGTAGTTAACCATCATTTAACAGTCAAAGGACAATGGTTTGAGGACAGAAAAAGAAAATGGATGAGGTACACAGAGAACTAAACAAAGTTAAAGCTCCTGAAATATATAAAAAAAATAAGCATGGGTACAATCATATCTCATAAGAAAATAGACTTCAAATGCAGAGACAAGAGTAATTCTATTGAATATGCAAGTTCATTGATGGTTATGTGTAGTTTAGTCCTGTTGCCTAGCCTGTCAGAGTAATAGCTGTCAATCATTTTTGGAGATACTTTCTTTGTGAAGGATTTCACTTGCCCAGGAATCAGACTGAAGTCAGAATCACAGACTCTCTAGAAGTAAGGTCAAGGTTAGTATATTGAAAGAGTAGGGTCAAAGTTATGCTATTAACATGAAGGTGCTTTCTCCATAGGAAACTGTGTCTACTTCAGAGGAAAACAAAAAATGATCCTATTTTCTGCAACACACTAAAGCTTTATTCGGTGATTTTTATGAAAATGGTAGCAGCTTCTACACTTGGAATATCTGAATTGAGAATATAACACACTTCCTATTTTGGTCTCAGGAACCAAGACACCTAGACCTTCTCTGTACATAGAGTCAAAAAATATCTAGACACAGAGGTCCATGTTCAAATGTGCTTAAACATATAAGGAACTTGTAAGACTCAGGGAGGAGAAGACTAGAAGGGTGCATGCCTATCACATGTAGGAAATTTTAGATTTTCTTAATAAAGTGTGTGTGTGTGTGTGTGTGTGTGTGTGTGTGTGTGTGTGTATGGATGTTCATATATCAGAGAGGAGTCTTCAAAAGTGCTTGAAATAAAAACTATGGAAAACAAACTTGTTAAGGTTTTAATCTCTGAGGAACACCAATTTATGAAATAATTGTTGGGAGATATTAAGTAAAAAGTTAGTTTTAATTTATTTAAAAGGTAGCATGTTCATTTTTCTCTGGTGTCACAATTTGATAAGGAGAAAAGAGGAAATCACAATCAACAGAAAGGATACAACCAGAGTTCTGTGTAGAATGTTGTGCTGGCCAAGAAAAGTTTAATTCCAGAGGGAGAGAATTTATGACAGCGTAATGTTCTTCCCTGGTAGGAGATAGCATCAAAGTGTCTCTTGATGTGCCAGTATGGCGAGAAAACGAAGCTTAATTATCTTTGTTCACATGTACCAAATGCCATGCCCATGCAGTTCCTAAATTTGACTTAGACATAAAATATGGCCTCTCAAATGAGTGTTGGTGCCAATGATACAAAAAAGCTATTTCTAGAATCATTTATACTTTCCAGAAATGGACTCCCGAGTATGACCTATCAAGACACTGGTATAGCTAAACTGACAAGAGAATTTGAAGAGAAGGTAGAGTAAGAAACAATGTTGTTTAATGTCAAAGGAAGATATACATTTTAAGCCTCCATTCAGAAGCTCAAAAAGGGGGCTAAAGAGATGATTCAGGGGTTAAGAGCACTACCTGTTCTTCCAGAGGACATGGTTTCAATTCTCAGTACCCACATGGCAACTAACAAATGCGGTGGATCTCTGTGAGTTCGAGGCCAGGCTGATCTACAAGAGGTAATTCCAGGACAGGCTCCAAAGCCACAGAGAAATTCTATCTCAAAAAAACAAACAAACAAAACAAAATAACAAAAACAAACAAACAAAAAATACCAGCACAAACAATATGAATATGAATAAATTATTTAAAAAGAAAAAAAGAGGACCCTAAGAGGAAAAAAATCTGAATACATAGTTGCACCAAGGAATTATTCTAGGAGGCAAAATAATGACAGTTTCTAGTCTGAACTATTTCACATGGAAAACTGGTGCATCTAAAACTGAAAAGTCCATGATGTTACTCTGATTATCTGTCTACCTGCTGGTCTGTCCTTCTAACTACACCACACACACACACACACACACACACAGAGAGAGAGAGAGAGAGAGAGAGAGAGAGAGAGAGAGAGAGAGAGAGAGAGAGAGACCACACACACACACACACACACACACACACAAACACCATACACACAGGACAGATTTTTTTTTCTCAGAGATAATTTTAAATGAATTTCTCATTGTATAATTGTATGGGGTGTTACAGTGAAAACCTGATATAGTGGAGTTGTTCTCAAGTACAGAATCCCATAATTATGACACTTGGAAATTTACCTTCCATTGTTCTTACCTTCTAGAGACAGAACAATAGAATTGTGTTCAACAATATTTAAAAAAAAAAAATGCTTGGGTCAGCCGGGCGATGGTGGCGCAAGCCGGGTGATGGTGGCGCATGCCTTTAATCCCAGCACTCGGGAGGCAGAGGCGGGCAGATTTCTGTGAGTTCGAGACCAGCCTGGTCTACAGAGCAAGTTCCAGGACAGGCTCCAAAGCCACAGAGAAACCCTGTCTCGATAAACAAAACAAAACAAAACAAAAAAATGCTTGGGTCAAAGAAGTGGGGTTTTAATTTGACATCCTGAGATGTAAGTGTGGGTCTCAAGTGGAGATGGGCTAGCTTATACTGCTCTTTTGTCTTCTTATTTCCATAGATTTGACTCAATCTTCTTTAGTTTGAATGCAGATGTTCCCAGTTTCAAGGCCTCAAACAGACATTTTCTGGGAGAGTTATTTTCTCAAAGGACAAAAATAGTAAGGTTATTTCACTCAGAGCATATTTGTGAAACCACAAAAGAATTATTTGGGAATAGACCTGAAAAAAAAGAGAAACCAAGGGCAAAAACAGAGAAAGTCAGCTTGCTGTTCCTTCAGCCCTGTGGAGGGAGTAGACACCCTCTGCATCTACTCCCTGGGAGGTCTTCATCAGCCCCCTAGAAACAGCATTCCAGGAAGACAATCAGATTTCTGACAAATTTATGCTCCGTTGGATTTGACTGTACTAGATTTGCTATTTTTCCTCTACCATAAATGAGACAGAAATAGTCTTTCATGACAATACTCCCAATGCTAGCACCAAGCATTTTAGGTGAACAAAGAAAAATGTTTCTTAAAACACACATAATATCATTACTTTCCATCTCTAGAACAGCTTTTCAGGCAGTTTTCAAGAGCATCTTCCTGGTTGGATGGCAACAATGAGAGTTTTGGTGGACAAGGTAGAAAGTGTTATGTCTGAAAGGCTGAGCTGAATCACACCACTATGACTAATTACACAATTTCCAGCCTTTCCTTAGCTCCATAATGGAAAAGATAGTAATAAGGATTGAATATAATGAAATTATATCATAATACATATATGTGTACACATCTCTCTCTCTCTCTCTCTCTCTCTCTCTCTCTCTCTCTCTCTATATATATATATATATATATATATATATATATGTAATCTCATGATGAAGCTTTGTTCCACAGTCAGGTTCTATTCCTTACCAGCATTGAAAAATAATTAGAAAATGACTAGTTAATTGTATTACTATGAATATTTTTTGTATCTTTTTATTAAATTATTTCACTTATTTTACATAGTGACCACAGTTTCCCCTTCCTCCTCTCCACCCTTTCTCTCTTCCCATCTCCCTTGTACACTCCCCCATGCCCCAATCCATTCCTCCTCTTTCTTTATTCAGAAAGGGGCAGGGCTCCCACTGGAGTCAACACATCAAGTTGAGGCAGGACCAAGCTCCTCCCCCTGCATCATGCCAGATCAAGAGCAATGGAAAGGTCCTAATTCCAGTGCTAGGAGCCCCTCAGACAGACTAAGCTACAAAACTGTCATACAGTTGTGGAGGGCTTATGTTGCTTCCTAGCATCTAGAATCAGTGAAGTCCCAGGAGCTCAGGTTAGCTGTCTCTGAGTTGCCTGTCATGACTTTGACATCTCTGCCTTACAATCCTTCCTCTTCTACAGAATTCCCAAAGCTTGGATCTGGTTCTCTGCATCTGTTTCCAGAAGTTACTGGATTAATGTTCTCTGATGACAACTAGAATAGTCACCAATCTGATTTCAGAAGGCCAGTTCAGTCACCCTCTCCACTATTGTTAGGAGTCTTAGCTGGGGTCATCATTGTGGATTCCCAGGAATTTCCTGGCACCAGGTTTCTACCTAATTCTAAAATACCACCCTTCAAGATATCTCTTTCATTATTCTATTACTGATTTTTTTTAAGGTGGTAAAGCTTAGAAGAAAAGCAAGGAGAAGGAAGCCAAGAGTTTTGACTTGATTTTGTTTGACTTTACTCCCTGAAAAGTCACTGGTATAACCATCCAAAGAGAGAAGAGATGTTCAGAAGGGATTTAGAGGAAAATTAGGAAAGCAAAGCCTCTAAATTTATCCCCTGTACCTGCAGAAATTGCTCTGAGATAGCTGTTAGAACTGGGAAGACGCAGGTGGGTCATTATTAAGAAGAGAGAACTTTGATTTTTCCTCCCAGATTTACATGGGAGTCATTCCAGCATTAACGGGATATGAGTCTCATTTTTGGCACTGTAAGCGAGCCATGGCAGACTTCTAACAAGGGCTGCAGCTTCTCACTTCTTTAATAGTAAAGACTGCCCTAGGAGTCCTTGTGCTGTAAATGCACATTTTGTGGCCAGGTGTCAACATTAGCAAAGAGCCCCATATTCCACTGTAATGAGTGCATAGTAATTATCATAATTAGGAAAGCTTTAGATGTTGGCATATTGGGATTTTTAATAATTTTCTTAATTAAATTTATTTATTTAATATCTGGACCACAGTTTTCCCTCCCTCCTTTCCTCCCTACCTCCTTCTACTCCTCTCTGTCTATACTCCACATCCCAATCAACTCCTCCTCAGTTTCTATCAGCAAGGGGCAGGCCTCCTGTGGGTATTAACAAGGATGATAAGTTGAGGTAGGAATGAGCTCCTCCCCTTGTATTTAGGCTGGGCATGGTAACCTAGTATGAGAAATATGTTCCCAAAATTCTGCCAACGCATGAGGGACAGCCTGTGCTCCAAATGTTAGGAGATCCACAAGTAGACCTAGCTACACAACTGTCACATATATGTAGAGGGCCTAGATCGGTCCCATGCTGTCTCCCTGGTTGTTGGATGAGACTCTTTGAGCTCCTATGGGCATAGGTTGGTTGATTCTGTGAGTTTTCTTATGATGTTCATACTTCCGGCTCCTGCCTTTCTTCAGCAGAATTCCCCAAGTTCTGCCTAATGTGTGGCTATGGGTCTCTGCATCTGTTTATTACTTTGCTAGCACAGCTCTAAAGTGAAAGCACAAGATATTGCTCAAGATGTGGCTACGTTTTATTTCTGCTGCTTTGAAATCAAGAAGTTCGTCTGTTGGAGATGTAGCTTTGATGTTTTTCATCTTGTCATATAAATGTTCTTAGGGGATATTTAAAACATGGAACCCCATGAATATTTGTTGAATGACAGGATAAATAGGTAACTGATGCTAATTTAGCAGAGTGAAAGTGATTAGCTTCAGACACTTTGTCTTACTTTTAAACCTGAGTTCGTTTTTCTCAATCTCTTTCTATCTTTGCTCCCCTTGTCAATTCACAACTCTTTCTAATTGACTTTAAAAGAATTCAGGGCTTCTTTATTTTCAAACCAGTGGTGCTATATTACCAGAAATCCATAAGGAAGTAACATGTTGGCAGAATTTGCTCCTGGTTTCAATGTATGGAACCCCGTATTTGAGTCATAGGAGTTTTACATAATGATGACGGGAGGATGCACACAGAAACAAATGCATGCCTTTTATCTACTACCTGGCAAAGAAGATTCCTAAGAAGAAGTTGTGTCTGAAAAGGCTGTTGACTAGAACTGCAGTGATTTGTAGTGGCTGCAATGTTGCAGGTCTAGCGGCTAATTACCTTATCTGGGCTGGCTTTAGACCATCACTAGACTGCTATTCCTTGTCTGCCTCTATTTTGAATATCCTATGACTAAAAGAAAAAGGACTTTTGGATTCTATTAATGTAACCAGCTACTAGTTTCCACCAACCTAAAAGCTAAGAAAGTCAATTAGCATCTGAGCCTCTAGGAAATTCTTGCTGTAACTGCCCCTTAGATGTACCCAGAATGTATTTTAAATTTTTCTTGATTTATGACTTTCTTTGTTCTGTAAAAATGCAAATTTCATGAGACTGCTTTCATGTTAAGACATGGAACTTAGAGTAACCAAAACCTGTGTTACAGGTTATAGTCACTCTAATTTGACTCCAGAATAAACTATTTTTTTATTCCTTTTGAGGTGGAATCTATGTGTTTGTTTTTGCCTTGACACATTAAAGGCACACAGCGTGCACAACTGAATTATCTACTCCAATATGAAGCTATTGAAGTAGTGATGCAAATTTTCTTTCTGTGAAAACGGCTTACCTCATCATACAAATGGTAAATATTTACCAAAGGCTTTCAGACTTATGAGAGTTCCAAGCCAAATTCAAGTAGGGCAGCCTGGTGAGTGAGTGCAGGGGTGTAAGTGCCTACAGTGTAACAACAGGAACACAATTCCCAGAAGTCACTGCAAGAGCAGAAGGCAGTGGCTTCCATCTTTGATCTTTACATCCCTACAAGTCAGAGAAGGCAGAGACCGGAGAATCTGCCTTACCCCACAGGCTGGCTAGTTGGAGCATACACAAAGGCAGAAACAACAAGGGAGAACCTGCCTCAAGGAGAAGGAAGAAAAGAATGGAATCCTAAAATTTGTCCTCTGACTTCCACATATATAAAATGGAAAATAGACATTTACACATTCACACATGCAAAAACACCCTATAGATACTCATATTTCCACACATTAATAATGGTGATAATGATGACGATGATGAAGAATCAGACAGATTAGCCACTCTTCTATTGTTATAAAAAGATACAATAAAAATAACAACTCTTAAAACAGAGAGCATTTAATTGGGCCTTGCTTACAGTTTCAGAGATTAGGTTGTCATCATTATAGCAGAGATTGCCGTGGCATACAGGCAGACATGCATAAGTAGATGAGAGTCCTGCATTTTGATCTGCAGGAAGGAGGAAGAGAGAGAGAGACTAGACCTGTCACGTCACTGGCTTCTGATACTTCATACTACCACACCAGGTAAACTGAAGGACGAGAAAAGAAAACTTGAGTACGTGAAGAAACTTTTTCTGTTTCTCCATGATTTTGTTTTCCCATTTTGCACTGTTAAGAGAGTCTGGTACTATTACCACATGTTGGAACACATAAGCCCTCAAAAGCATACATGGTATTTTAATTTGTTTTTGTTATAAAAATGACAGGGTATAAATTATATTTCAGAACTTTTTTTTGTAAAATATCAGAGACAAACATTTTTTTTTTACTGCAGTTAGAAGATCCAAAGGGAAAGGTAGGGAATGGATCTTGGAGGAGTGAAGCATGCTCCCCCGGGAGGGAGGCCATTCGATCTTTCTTGGCTTGACACTCTATTTTTGCTTGACCTTTGAAGCACTTTGGTCATTTCTGGCCCTTTTCTCTATCTTCCTTCACCTTTCTTAATTATTAATGAAATGAAACAAACAGCCATAAAATGCTATGGTTCTCTAACAGAAAAGTAAGTTCACTATTATAGGTTTAACAAAATACCAGATTTTCCTAAATAACATTGTCTGAAGCATTTTTAATAAATCTTGAGACTTATCAGGAGACAATTAAACTCATCTAGAACATCATAATACCTATTTCCTTATGAGTCACTAAACTCTGAAATCTAACTTTTCCTAACATTTCTAAACTCTGTCTTTGAAATAAAACATATTAAATATATACAAATAGAGTGGCAAGTTGGGTTTATTTAAGGAAAAGTTATATTTTTAAAAAGTAAGGGGAACACTCCTCCATTGCGGATGGGAGTGCAAACTTGTCCAGTTACTTTAGAAATCAGTATGGCAGTTTCTCAGAAAATAGGTAATCAACCTACCTCAAGACTCAGAAATACTAAACAAAGGATGCTCCATCATACTACATGGACATGTGCTTAACTATGTTCATAGTAGCATTATTTGTAATAGACAGAACCTGGAAATAACCTAGATACCCCTCAACCACCAATGAATGGATAAAGATAATATGGTGTATTTATACAATGGAGTATGACAGGAGTTTAAAAAAATTGACATCTTGAAATTTGCATGCAAATAGATGGAACTAGAAAAAAGTCAACATGAATGACATAACCCAACCCAGAAAGAGGAGCATGTTATGTACTCACTCATATGTGGATATTAGACATAAAGCGAAGGATAATGAGCCTCTAGTCCAAGACCCTAGAGAAGCTAGGTAATAAAGAGAAACATACATGGATCACTCTGGGAAGGGGATATAGACAAGATATCCTGAGTAAATGGGGAGCTTGGGAGTGAGGAAAAGGGAGGGAGGATGGGGAGAAGGAGGGAAGAAAGAGAGGGGGAGAACTTGGAGGAATCTGATAGTCAAGATTGGTGAAGGACAGAGAGGGACAGCAAGGAAAGAGATATCTTAATTGAGGAAGTCATTTTAAAGCTAGAAGGAAACCTGGCACTAGAGTAATTCCAAGGAATCCACAAGGATGACCCCCAGCTACGACCCTAAGCAAATGTGGAGAAAGTCAGTGAACTGGCCTTGCCCTGTAGTCAGATTGATGACTTTCTTAAGTGTCATTATAGAACATTCATCTAGCAATTGATAGAAACAGACGCAGAGATCCATAAATTAGCACTGGGATGAGCCCACCAAGTATAGTTAAAGAGAGGGAGGAGCAAGAATACCAGCAAAGGGGTCAATACAATAATGGAGATACCCACTGAAGCAGCTCACCAACTCTGGCCTGACAGAGGAGGAGCCAGCATGAGACCAAACTAGATCCTCTGAATGTGGGTGACAGTTGTATGGCTGGGGCAGACTGCAGGGCCACTGGCAGTGGGACCACAATTTACCCCTACTGCTTGTACTGGCTTTCTCTTTGAAGAGATACCTTGCTCAGCCTGAATATAGTAGAGTAGGCCTTGGTCTTGCCTCAAAGCAATATTCTAAGCTTTGGTGGCTTCCCATGGGAGGCCTTACTCTCTCTGACGAGTGGATGGAGATGAGGGAGATGAGGAGGGAGTGGGAAGAGGAGAAGGAGTGGGAATTGGAATTGATATGTAAAATGAGAAAAGATAGGTTTTGGAAAATTAATTAATTAATTAAAAATAGTTAATGAATAAATAAATTTTTGAATGTTTTTAATTGTAGATCACAGTTATATTTATTTTATTCTATTTTTCACACAGTATAATTTAGTCATGTGCTTCACCTCATCCAACTCCTAACATATCCTTCCTGCCTTCCTACCCACCCATCTTTGTATTCTTTCCCCCATGTCGTTCATGACTACAACCAAACAAACTAAATCAAGAAACAAAGATGAAAGAAAAAATTCCTACAAAAGCAAAAATCAACATAAACAAGCAAAATTATAGTAAGACAAAATATGCAAAACCAGAGTGAAACTAAACAAAAAACCCACAAAATACAGCCGAGTCTGTTTCCATTTGGCCAACTTCTCCTGGGCTTGGGATCTTCCTTGGAATGCCATTGGTAAACTCATTGGAACTCTACTGCAGAACACTGGGTTTCACATTTCTAGTACCAGTTGCTGATCACTCTTGGTTAAGAAATTTCCGGACCTCTGTGCACTTCCCTGTCTGTGTTGGGTCCCAATCTACACTGAAATGTTTAGCTTTTTTTGTATATTGTTACAATCTCTGTGACTCCATATGTGCATTAGCCCTGATCTAGCTAGAAAACACTGTTTCTTTATGTCATCAATCCTCTCTGGCTCTTAACAATTTTCCTACCTCCTTTTTTTCCATAGTTCCTTAAGCCATGATGAGAGAGGTTTGATGAAGATATACAATTTAGGACTGAGTGATACAGGATGTCCAGATGTGTAGGTTTCTGTGATAATTTCCATTTACTGACAGAAGAAGTTTTTCTGATATGGGTTGAGCAAGGAAGTGATCTACAGGTACAGGAGTATGTCATTGGAAGTCATTTAATTGCTATGCCCCTTTAGCAGAATATTATTAATTTTATTTCGGGGTCCAAGATCAAGAACCTGATCTAAAAGGTTCTTTGCCCTTTTAGTACTGTCTTATAGGGGTTCCATCTCATGAATGGGACCTTAAACCTAATTAAAAATTGGTAGGTTGCTCCCATGAAATTTGTGCCACTGTATATTGCAAGCAGGTAACTATTTTGAGTCAGAGGTTTTGTAGTTGGGTGATACTAATGATTCCCTTTTTCTTCCAGTGGCATGCAGAGTACCTTACAGCACTGTGAATGTCAGTCAGTAGGAGTGAGGCTTCAGTTATGCACCAGCTCAACTGACCCATGCTTGATGACATAAGTAAGCACTATCCTCAACAACAGGGCCTTGCCATAATGTTGTGGAAAATAACACATAGCCTGGCAGTAGTCTGTCATCTTTGGAGGTCATAGATCTCCTTGGGCCAATTACTTAATGTGTAATCCATTTCTGGCAGTGTAGGTTTCAATGGCGACACAACATGTATGTATCTTCTCTTGTTCATTTTATGGTGATTCCATTTAGATTCTTTTCATACATATAAATTTTAAGAAGTTTTTTACTACAATAGACTTCCATGTGGTTTTTCAAATGCCCTTTAGTCTAACTTGTCCCTTTTCATATTCTCTCCTTTATCACTTTCTCCTTTACTCATCCCTATGTAATCTTTCTATTCTTTCCACTTTATCTCTCCATCATACCAAATACTATTTTCTCTTCCTTAGTATATTGTCCCCACCTTGGTCTCTTACTATGATAATTAACACTTGTGGTGATCTGGAATGTGTCACATATATTGAAAGCTTAAAAGCCAACATCCACATACAAGAGAAAACACAGTATCTGTCTTTTGGTATCTGGATGACATCAGGCACCATGATTCTTTTTTTTTTCATTTACCTTCAAATTGAATAATTTTCCTTTTTCTTAACAGCTAAATGTATTACTTTGTTTAAATGTATCAAATTTTCCTTATTCATTTCTCAGTAGATAAGCATCTAGGCTGTTTCCAGTTTTGGCTATCATGAAGAGAGCAACAATGGATGAGGAAATGCAACTATTTCTATAAGAGGATGGAGATTCCTTTGGACAAGGGTGCCCAAGAGTAGTATAACTGGTCCTTGAGGTAAATGGAGTTTTATTTTGCCAGGGAACTCTTACACTGATTTTCACAGTGGATCTACCACTGTTTGTTTATTCCCACCGGCAGTGAATAAGTGTTCACTCTTCTCCACATCCTCATCAGCATGTGCTGTCATTTGTTTTACTGATCCTTGCCATTCTGATTAGGATAAGGCAAAATCTCAAAGTGGTTTTAATTTGCCAGTTGTGGTGGCACATGCCAGTAGGATATGCTGAAGAAACACATGAGTTAGAAAGATTTTTATATTCATATTTATGTCCAAAATATATATGCATACATACATGTCACTAGTTCATATATATATGTATACATTCATATATATATGTATATATATATGTGTGTGTGTGTGTGTGTCCTCTCAAGTTTAATTAACCCAGAAGCTTTAGTGATGCAAATTAATTTTTATGGCCATAGCAGCAAGACTCTTGAAACTTTCAAATGTTTGCCTTTATTAATATACTACTTAGTAAATTATGTTACAAGTATGGTGCTGCATGTGGTTGCTCACTCCTGTAATCCAAATACTTAGAGAATTATCAGGAGTCTAAATCAAGCTGAGGTTACATACTTAACTCTGGTCTAGCCTGGAGTACAGACTATGGCCCTGGATTTTTTTAAAAAAAAAGGGAAAAAAGGTGGTGCATAAAAATGATTCAAAACCTTAAAAAGAATACAATGTTCATTCAAACAACATGGGCAGATCTCAAACTGGTAAGACAAAGGGTAATTTCTAAACAATGTATTATTCATTTTGTATGAGCTCCCCAGAAAGACAAAAGCAGAGAGAGTTAACATCAATTAACAGGTATTAATAGTGAGGAGAAGGAACAGAGTGATTACAGATGTAACCAAGGAGTCTTCTGGATATGATGAAAATGCTCTAAAAGTGCACTGTCATAAATATTCTGTAAAGGTTCTTTGAAATAATTGAATCACATACTTAACATATATTCATAAATATTATATATATATATAAGTTATACTTCAAATAAAATTATTTTAAACATCTGTACATTTACTCTTGGATAAAGTAAGCAAATACTTAGCATATATAAAAAGAGAAGAAAGTATAGCATGGCTTTAAAATCCTGGAAATACTTGGTTCCATGGTTCTAGGCTTTATTTGCTTGAATATCCTAGCATTTTTAAATAATGGATTTTCTTAATAATGAGAATAAATTATTGTTAACTATCATTATCATTACTATTATTATTATTATTACTTAAGACATCAATGCAATTTGTGTTCTGGCAAAAACAAACTACAAGATGGAGACAGGCCATCAAATAAACATTGTAGACATGAATGGGCTGGCTTGGTCTCCAGTGGAGACTTAACCTTCAGATAAGCATATTTAAGATTTAGTTTGCTCAATCCATCCTTATTACACATGGTTAATTAAAACCATTTCCTGCTCACTAAGTCCTCTAAATTGTTGTTCTAAGAATCTTCCTGAGAGTGTTGGGGAATGTTCCATCATCTTTTCTGAGGAGTTAAAAGAAGCAAACACCCTAGAAGGAGTGAGTTAAATGTCACATTTTGATATTACATGTGTAAGACTTTTCCAAACAGAACAGAAACAAGATAGAATGTTGAAATAACAGCCAGGACAAGCATAAAAATAAACACAAAGGATGGAAGACTTCATAGTAGTTATTTTTACCTTGGCTGAAGTGCATAATTTCACTTGGTGTTAAGTGGAATAGAATAGACCCTACTGTTAAAGACAATTTACTACAACAACCTTATACGAAGAATTAGAATAATCACACCCACATATTAGGTATGGTAGTTCAATTGCTAAGAGGTATGGTGATATTCTTAGATGGAAATAAAGGAAACTAATAATATGCATATTTTATTGGTTAAAATATTTAAGGTTATATAAGGCTCAAAATTAAGAGACTAACATAAGTCCTAAATCGCTGTTGTATTCTTTTAAAAATGATCTGATTTGAATACAAATTGTTTGGTGCAATGCAATGAAATGGCAAATAGAGTCCCCGTAGACTCTCCAAGGCTCCTCACACAACCTTCCTCACAAATACCCTGCACCAGATTGGAGAATTTGTGAGAATGTCTGACATCATATGAGCACATTATTATAATGGTTGATTTTAATTATAAACTTGATTGGACTAAGAAATGCCTACAAAGCTAGTGAGCCTCAATTCTGAGTGTTTTGTGGCAGAACTCCCACACACCATTAAGGAAAGAGGGGTCTGAATCAATCAATGGTTTCATTAATAAGATGGCATCAAGAGAATATGGTAAGATACAGGAGAGGGCACCTAGTTAGAGGACATGGGTCATCACGGTCTGCTACTTAAAGTCCATACAGTTTTGTAGCCCTTCCCTTTAAATGCTTCCTGTATGTCCCTTTCACTACATCCTGTCTCCCAAGAAGTAAAGAAAGGCCACAGTCATATGTACCAGCTGTCTGAGCCAACAGAGACAAGGAATTATAGATTGATCCCTTTAAAACAGTGAGCCCAAGTAGTAACTCCTCCTTTTAAATGGCATGTCAAGAATTTCAACACATAATGTGCAGGTCACTGGCATCCATCATCATAACCCAAAGGCTATGTTTTAATTACATTAGCACTCACTCTTGGTGGTGGACCATCAGTGGGCTCTGAGTATATGAAATGACATATATTCAGTACCATGGTATCACATACAGTTATCTGCACTAAAAATCATTTATGCTCCACATATTCGCCGCTGCCTTTTCTTCCCTTCTGATAATTACATATCTTGTTCTTCCCTCTGAATTTTTAACAGAAAATATACAGTTAAAATCACACAGCCTCTGCTTTTTTATTTCATAACTACTTCTTTCACTAACACTTTAAAGTTTCTTCCAATTATTTTCCTGGCATGGTAGCTCATTTATTTTAGTGCTGAATAATAGCCTATTGTCTGGATGTACTACAATTTATCCATTCTGTCCTGAAAGACATTGTGATTGCCTCCAAGTTTGAGCAATTATGGGAAAAGCTGTTAAAAAAAAACTTCTACCTGTAGGTCTCTGTATGCACATACGTTTGGCACTAGTTTGAGTAAATAGCATGGAGTTTGAAAGTGGGATTGGATAATGAGAAAGTTTTCAATTTTGTAAATAACTAGTAAACACTGCTGAAATGGCTTCATCGTTCGTCCCCACAGGTAGGAAAAGAACGAAACTGTTATTACTTCAACTCTTATGGCCTATGGTGTTGTCAGGGTTTTGGATTTGGCCCTTTTGGATTAAAAAAAAACTTCATTAGTAACTGATTTTGATTTAATATGCCATTCTATAATGATTATACATTCATCATCGCTGTTTATCTGCTTCAACACTTAGTTTGTAAGAATGTTTTATAGCTCATGTATCCATTAATTTGATAATCCCTACTTCCAAACAAATGTTCTGAGCTGCTTTACAAGCTCTCTAATCTCCAGAACAGCCTCGTTTAGATCTTTTCAGTCATTAACTTTCGATCCAGTATAAAGTGAATACACATCCTTTTAAGTAATTTTCCTTTTACTTTTTTTAGAAGATCATAACGAGTACTATAAATCATTTCTGTCCTTTCTTTTCCCGCTCCAAATCAAGCTTACACACCTCTGATGCTGGAGTCTTCTTTGAGTATTACTGTTATACATTATTGTTGGTCTATTCTTTAATTATTATTCTGACATATACATACAGAGATAGAGATGTAAATACAATCTGCTGAGACCATTCATTGTTACTTCACTGTGTATTTGTTTAAGCCTGACATCTTGTGCTTAGAAAATCTATCAGGAAAGTCTTCCCTGGAAGAGATGGATTCGCTCCCTCTCTCTCTGACTAACAACTAAGTGCTGCTCTCCTGTTATATGTGGTGCCTTGGGAGATCCCCCAACCCATGCCGGGTAGTGGGCATCATTAGGATGTTCTTTTTTCAGAAACCTATTGTTGGGATTTCTCAGGTGCAGCTTCCCTGTTTTATACAGGAGACACTCATCCACAGAGGTGTCATTTTGGAGAAGAAGGAAACCACTACAGAAATCCACAATGGGTCAAAATGTACAAAACATCAGATCAAGGATGTACACAATCCCAGTTGTTGAATCTTTAATATAGTCTCTACATCTAAGGCTCAGGGACCAGCTCAGACGATGGGGCAAAAGGTCATAAAAAGGACAGAAATAGCACATCTACTGAACACCAATATCTAACCCAGTGAAGAGTAAGTAATCTCCATTTTCTAGACATTCAATGTGAAGAGAAGCTATGAAATCTGAATGTGTTTGAACTGATGATAATCTTCAGAAAGCATCTGCACATATGAAACCATAGGAACTATCAACAGAATCAATGTGCTCCCTTCTGTCCTTCACTGGTTGGTAGATATTTTATCTAGTAAATTTATTTCCATATCTTCCACCCAAAATAAAAACTTATTCATTATAAAGAGTAGGGTTTTTTCTTTCATACACCCTATTTCAAATTTACTAGCATACACTATATTTAGACAATGCCAAAGAGAAAGATTAAAAATAAAAAAAAATTAAGGAAAATAAGCATTTCTGAATTTCAGTATCATTTTATGGTAGTAAAAACCACTGACAACACAACACTAAAAGTTATACAACCTTCAAAATAAGACAGGGCTTCTTGTTCACTTCACTTTTAAATGATTTGCACCAAAAAATCCAAATACCTTCTCTTACAGAAGGCAAATGATTCCTCAGAGGTTATCAACAACATCATAGGAGCAAAAGAAAAGTTGCATAATTTAAGGGTATTATATTCTCATCCTCAGGAGAGCATGACAGAAACATACTATTAACATTGTGCATTGATGCTGATGGCCATTGGAAAGCCCCACATAAATATGGCCACCGCAGATCAGTTCCATGGGTGATTCAAATGTAGCAGTTTTGATAACCCTTAATAGATATTAACATCACTTAAACATTATTTATGATGTATATATTTATATTTAAATATAAAATGGATACTACATATGGCTTTGATTTATTTGTTATCTATAACACTCAAACTAGCTCATGAGTGATAATAATATTATAAGAATAATCAAATGAAAAATTGAAAATCTCAGATTAATCTTAAATATAATTAGAAGATTTAGTAACTGAATTCATTCTTTAAGTGTTAATTCCAGATCAGGGAAAATGGCAAAGGAAAGCGAAGAATCTGTGCGCCAAAAATCTATAAACTAAGAAATCTCTAAGTGGTCTGCCACCTAACTTCTGCGTTGTGCAGTAGGCTATATTACTTATTACAAGATTTTGGTCCTCAAATATCAAAAGTATGACCTGAAGATGAGGGGAGAATAACTCCTATTGTGTTTTAGTTCAACTTTAAAAATGGTGTTTTAGAAGATATGCTACAAACTGAAGTTTAAATGTGCAAATATTATCAAGCTCTTCTTGGGATTTAATGTCTACCATAGAATAAACTGGAATAAACTGCATGTAACAGAGCCAAACCACATCACCAACATTTACCCATGCATAGCTCTTAGGCCAGTTGCAGAAAGTGATACATAATTGTGCCCATTGTAGATCAGAGACCAGGAATATAAAGCTAAAGATTCTAAAGACTTGGGAGACATAGCATTGGGTAAAGAGATTCCCAGTGAACATGAAATTCAGACTCTAAGACCTGAACAAAAAGCCAGGTGTAGTGGTTCATGCTTGTAAAACCAAGGCTGGAAAGTAAAGACAGGAGGATCATACTAGCTAAATGCCCAGGCAGCCTAGCCAAAGGTAAGCATCAGGTTCCATGAGCGATCATGTACAATAATAATAATAATATTTATGTTTATTTATATTTACTTATTTATTATGTATACAATATTCTGTCCGTGTGTGTGTCTGCAGGCCAGAAGAGGGCACCAGACCTCATTACAGATGGTTGTGAGCCACCATGTGGTTGCTGGGAATTGAACTCAGGACCTCTGGTTGAGCAAGCAATGCTCTTAACCACTGAGCCATCTCTCCAGCCATATATATATATATATATATATATATATATATATATATATATATATATATATATATATGACACACAGAGAGAGGTGGGGGCAGAAAGACAGACAGGAACCAAGACATACAGAATCACAGAAAGCGGCAGAAAAGAAGAAATCATGAAAGTCCTCAAGGCGCTACAAGTACAGGAAATTGTCAGTGATATTCTGGCATTAGGGTCTCTCTCTCTCTCTCTCTCTCTCTCTCTCTCTCTCTCCTTCTCTCTCCCATCAAACACACGCACACTCACACAATTATTACACACATGCACACACACACACACATATACACACACACCACGGAAGGCTGACAAGCCTTATCTTAGATTTGCTCTTGTCAGTCTGGACCACGTCTTCTATTCTGTCTCTAGCACCCAAGTTAATATTCAGCCATTTCTAGTCTCCATCCTTATCTGAGTAACTCTGGGTAGATATTTTCTATCATCAATGGCATTCTCCTGAATCCATTTGTAATTAAAACTGTCTACCTGTGATCACAAACCCATTATGTGAGATACAATATAAATGCATAATAACAATTAGCACTACTGTTTATTAAAGAATGACATGTCAGGCTTGCTTATTTTAATTTTTTTAAACCAGTCTTTAAAGATCTTTATTACATTTATTTATTTTTATTTATTTATTTATTAAAGATTTCTGCCTCCTCCCCGCCACCGCCTCCCATTTCCCTCCCCTCCCCAAATCGAGTCCCCCTCCCTCGTCAGCCCAAAAAGCAATCAGGGTTTCCTGCCCTGTGGGAAGTCCAAGGACCACCCACCTCCATCCAGGTCTAGTAAGGTGAGCATCCAAACTGCCTAGGCTCCCCCAAAGCCAGTAAGTGCAGTAGAATTAAAAACTTATTGCCATTGTTCTTGAGTTCTCAGTTGTCCTCATTGTCCGCTATGTTCAGCGAGTCCGGTTTTATCCCATGCTTTTTCAGACCCAGGCCAGCTGGCCTTGGTGAGTTCCCGATAGAACATCCCCATTGTCTCAGTGTGTGGGTGCACCCGTCGAGGTCCTGAGTTCCTTGCTCGTGCTCTCTCTCCTTCTGCTCCTGATTTGGACCTTGAGATTTCTGTCCTGTGCTCCAATGTGGGTCTCTGTCTCTGTCTCCTTTCATCGCCTGATGAAAGTTATTATTCAGGAGGATGCCTATATGTTTTTCTTTGGGTTCTCCTTCTTATTTAGCTTCTCTAGGATCACGAATTATAGGCTCAATGTCCTTTATTTATGGCTAGAAACCAAATATGAGTGAGTACATCCCATGTTCCTCATTTTGGGTCTGGCTTACCTCACTCAGGATAGTGTTTTCTATTTCCATCCATTTGCATGCAAAATTCAAGAAGTCCTTGTTTTTTACTGCTGAGTAGTACTCTAATATGTATATATTCCATACTTTCTTCATCCGTTCTTCCATTGAAGGACGTCTAGGTTGTTTCCAGGTTCTGGCTATTACAAACAATGCTGAAATGGCATTCTCCTGAATCCATTTGTAATTAAAACTGTCTACCTGTGATCACAAACTCATTATGTGAGATACAATATAAATGCATAATAACAATTAGCACTACTGTTTATTAAAGAATGACATGTCAGGCTTGCTTATTTTAATTTTTGAGTAAATTTTCACAAAATTCCTGCAAGAAAGATTTTTAAATTACTATTTATCTTTATTTCATTTCATTTGTTCTTCATCATGGCCTGAAAGCCAGGTTCTCAGCACAGAAATCAAAATTAACCTTCCTCCTTCTATGGCAGGCACCTAGGGCAACATCATGATTCAAACGCAGGTGCTGTCTTTTGTGATCGTCCATGTCAAATTTTTAGCAGAGAGTGTGAAGTTTCTAAAGACTGAGATGGATGTTCAAGGTACATTTGAGAGGTGTCTGGGGAATGAAATTGTTCACCGTGTAGACCTAGGAATACTGATTAAATTGGTTGGCTAACTTGAAAGACAGGATGAACTACACAATCTGGCAAGTATGTTAACGAAATGAAGATGGGCTTATTAAGGCAATATAATTCTCATTTCCAGAGAGATATTATTCATCAGAGAAAGATTAATAATGATGCTTAAATGTTTGGACATCTTCCTACCTGGGAGATGAGCCTAATCTTCTTCTTAAGCAAAGGAGAAACATCACACAAGGGTTAAGTGCTGGGACTCTGGGACCTTATACTTCTGAGTTTAAATCCTATGTGTTACTTTTCTGGGTAACTATGTTACCATGTTACTAATGAACTTAGCAACATAGACATTAACTTTATCTTTAAAGCCTGTATCATTAAAGTAACTGCCTTATGAATTAGTCAAGGAAATTAAATAAAAAATGTCTCATAGACAAATCTTAGAAGTGTATGCCCTCCTGTCTCAAGAGGCTGAGATAGGACTGACTAAAATTGCAAGACAGAAATAGAATGAAACCCTGTCTAGAGCTAAAATATGAGAAGGATGGGGATGTAGCTCAGTGTTAGAGTCCTTGCTAGCATGGACAAGGTTGTGTCTGACCCCCAGTACATTGTCACACAAAATGGTTCATAATTTTGCACCACACCCAAGCCAGAGAAACTATTATTGAAAATACATGCAGAGGACTTCCATGATTCTAAGAAGAGAACTGTTCCTTCCCAATGGAGACAGATATTTCAAAAAAAATAAATAAATAAAGGGTAAAAAAAATGAGAAAAGCAAGAAGGGTCAGGGCAAGTAAGATCTGAAGAATTTTGGTAGCTGATGGGGGAAATGGGAAAGAGAGCATGAAGATGAAATCCGAGTAGGTATGTGAGACTAGGTACAGGGGCCAAGGACCCTCTGAAAGGCATCCATCTGGACTGTGCATTGTACAAACAGCCAGATACTATTTCAACGCTGGCACTAGGAATGCCTTTGTATAGAGGTGAAAGGAAGTCATTTAAATGCAGCTACTTCCATTTTGTTCCAGAGAGATTAAGCCATGTTTGGAGCCACTATTTTCACCCTTTCATTGTTTACCTGATTTGAGTATAATTGGGCTTGATTGGAATCATGGGAAGCCACTAATTAAAATGATTAACAATATCAATAACTGCAAAGGGAATAGAAAAGGATGCCTCTTATTTTTAATGAACTGAACACACATTCTTGCTGCCTGAATGAATAGAAGTTAATTGAGGAGTGACACCAGGTGACGAATTTCTGAAATGTCTATTTTCATGTTCTTAATAAAGGGCACATTGTCTGAAAAGAAATGAGGTATACCCAAATTATAAATCTTAACAAGGTGTTTTGTTCCCTCTCTTTCTCTTTTTCTGACTGAATTAAAACCAATTCTAACCTCAGAATGTTGTCAAGCCCCGGGTTATTGAGGCCAACTTCTGCAGGATGCTGTTCTGAAATCTGGTTATATTTCAGTTTCGCCAATGACCTTTAGATTGTTCTCCTCTGCTTTTATTTACAAATGTGGTTTCTGCAAATAGGCTTTGAATAGAACAAATTTTTGACAGAGTGGCAGGACACAATACAGGTGCAAGGAGGACTGGACAGGGCACACATCCTTCTCACTATTCATGGGGAAGATACTGGTGTGGCTTGTTTCAGAAATATAAGTGAAGCCATTTGAATGATGCTTTTCTTCACTTACAATGTTCACTCTTTAGTTCGAACTAAGTTTATCTCTTTACTTCTGGTGCCCAGTGGCTAAACTCTCACATGTTCTACATTTGGTTTTCTTTTCTGGGAGAGGTTTTTTTAAAAAAATGCTTGGGCTTAACTTTCCTACCTACTACTACTGAATAGACTGGACATTTTTATTAGAGCCCCCCCACCCTTGAGATGTTATGTTCTGGACACCTGAGGAAGCCACGGATTTTTGCATTTTGCTTCTAGTTACATCTTAACGTTTTCTATTTCCAGTTGTGATGTATCTTTCCAATTCTTTTTCATCCCTGATGGGCAGATAACTAACATTGACAGAGAATGCCCCTCAAGTCCGTTCACAAAACCACTCTCCATGTACTTCCACTAGACACGTTCTTTTCATCTTTTCTCCTCAACTCTGAAAAGGCAGTGAGAAAAGACTGTCCAAAGCTACAGGTTCTGCAATTCTGAGAACAGAGGTCTGAGACCCCTTTCTCTCTCATATAACCACATTGTGATGAGCTGCTTACTTCAAAAGAAAATTGTAAAGTCTTATTTATTTTTATTTGTATAATTTCTTCACCCGTAGTTATGTTTGTGCACCACCTGAGTACCTTGTACCCACAGAGGTCGGAGAACGTGTCAAAAACCACTGGCAACGGGATTATGAATGGATGTAGAAAATTATATCGTTGCCAGAAATCAATCCCAGTCCTCTGTAAGAGCAATAATTATTCTAAACCACTGAGCTACCTTTCCTAACCTCCTTATTTCTTACTTTCAAGATGGAAATAAATATATCATATACCCCAAAGGACTGCTAAATAGATTTTAAAAATATTCTCATAAAAGCATTCAGAATTTACCTAATCTTCAACAATTCCTCGATAAATTTCAGCTGACTTACAAGTAAGGCTGTGGAAGGATTGTATTTACCTTCAGATCCCCAGGGCCTAATACAGGGCCTGGCATGGGTTAGACATTTCGTGAGAAACTGTGTCACTGTTTGCGCTGTTTGGAAAGTAAAATTGGCTTTGGCTCTTGATCTTTTTTTTGTGTGGAGTTGGGAAAACAAAGCAAATTTTCTGAAAGTGAAATGCTGTTACCACCGTAGCTCTGCCCACGCCACCCCCACATAACTTGGCCCCTCTGGTTATTTATTGTTTCATGATCTGAACATATAAAAGTTTGGGCACTGGAATCACTCCGTCAATATTTGATGGATTGAATTTTCTCTTTCAGATACTGTCTTCTATTCTTTCAAAGTAAAGCAGAAGATAAAAGTCCACTTTGCTGGGCCTTGTTCACTGCATGGTTTCTCAGGCCTCGCCTTTATTTTCTTTTTATCAAAATATTAGTATTCCGTCACAGGAGTATTTTTAATAACAGCAAAAATTAAAGAAGACAGGATTGTTTTCAAACAAACCTTCTATAAATGCCAAGTTATATAGCAAACCAACAATATCTTCAACAACAACATAAAAGACATAGGATATCTCTAGGAACATCAAAAGCAGGAACTCTAGAGGTTTGTGTTCACTGTAAAACCCTTCTTCCCCATTTCTCACTCCTCCTAACCACTTCGGCAACTTTTTTAGCCTTTAGGACATCACAAACATCATTATAAATATACTACCAGAACTCAAGATGATTCATGCCGAGGGCACTTAGCTAAATTCCTTTATTCACTTTTTCAAAATTGGGGAACACCGGATAGGAAGTGGGAGAAGTGTAAATTCTGTAGATACTCATGCATTAATGAACAGCATAATAAGAGAGAATAACTATCTCGAAAGAATATAAAATTTTATATATTACAAACAAATTTTGTGTGTGTGTGTGTATAAATTCATTTTCGAATGTATCTGAAGGAAAATACTCGGCAGGATATAAATAGTTCATTCTAGAAGCTACAAGTTATCAACAAAACAACTCAGTTCTAGGTGAAACTTCAGCTTTTTTTTAATTTATTTATTTATTAAGGATTTCTGCCTCCTCCCCGCAACCGCCTCCCATTTCCCTCCCCCTCCCCCGATCAAGTCACCCTCCCTCATCTGCTCGAAGAGCAATCAGGGTTCCCTGACCTGTGGGAAGCCCAAGGACTGCCCACCTCTATCCAGGTCTCCTAAGGTGAGCATCCAAACTGCCTAGGCTCCCCCAAATGTAGTTGGTGAGAATAGTTACAGAAGCCCTAAAAACAAAACAGGTTCCTTAAGTTGCATTTGATTACCTACCCGAACTAGATAAGACTTATAGCTGAAGACAACACCTAGCTCGGTTGCATTTGATAGTGAAATCAAAGTGGAACTATGCTGGAATCTGTCTCCATGCCAGACAGTTTTCATAGTCCCTGAATGTGCTGTTTAAGTGTCTGGAGAAGAAAAGGCAGTAACAGTCTCACCCAGATGTGCCCTACAAACTATGAGAGAAGAAATGCATAACTACTTGTATAATAGCGATACTATGGGGGTGGGGGTAACCCACAGTCCTTCGAATGGATTCGAGGTGCAGTCCACAGGAAGAAATCCACGCTGGTCCTATAAACTTGATCAAAGGTCATTTTTTTTAATAAAGTAGCATTCCAAATGTTTTTATCTATAGACTTAATTAGATAAACCTTTTTCCTTGTGAATGGTGGTAAATTCAGAGATTTATAACTGCTCAAGGTGCCCATAATAATTGACGGGTGAGTGACAAGATGTTGATTGTATTGCCTACGGCTCAGAGAATATTGAAGAATGGGGAGGGTGGCAGAGACAATGTAGGAAGAACGGCTGCAAAATGCCATTTTCTACTCATGAGACAGCCACTGCCATCCCGATCTCATGACAGCTCTAGCAGCTATTTCTCAGCCCTGTGTCTGCGCAAAAATGGATCTGGCAAGACATGCATTACCAGATATGAGGCACAACGAGCTCTGAAATCTACTGCAGCAATGTTTTTGTAATAGATTTGGGGGGACAGGTGTTGCTTCAGTAGAGCACCCACTGGTAACCCCACAAGGCTCTAAAATCAGTTCCAGTTCAGTGTTCACACAGGTGACCCTGTTTATGCTAAATAGATACAAAACAAAATGTAAAACTTTTGATCTGAGAAACAAACTGACAAGGAAGAATTGGGATTGATAGAACTTAGGAGGAACAGAGGAGATAGGGGGAGAGGGCGCTTGAAGGCAAAGTGTGTGTGTGTGTGTGTGTGTGTGTGTGTGTGTGTGTGTGTGTACAGATGCATGTACATATGAAATTGCCAAGGAACAAATTCGATAAAAAATTAAAGAATGAACTAAAAAATATAAATATGTCATCATGAATGTCTTCTAGTGGCTTACCTAAATACACAGCTAAGCCAGACAGCCAAGAAAAGTTCATTTCTTTGTAATAAATGGGGCTGACAAGCTTCCCACCTTTCCATTCTTTCTTCAAATCGAAGATGCAATGATTCATCAATAAGAAGTCAATGGAATTTAAGCTTTTGTGTAGGTTGCTTTAGAAAAGGCTTATGTAATAGGGAGAAGTTGGTTGGATGGTTGTTCATTGAACAAAATAGGGCATATATTACATGCATCTTGTTGTGTACATACATATATCTATATCTATCTATATATCTATATCTGTATCTTGCTGTATATGTTAACTCTTATTTCTTCAGTAATGCATTTCATAAGTTTTCTGATAATGATGAGATGATCTGCTTCGGGAGCGATACGTGCATATTGTCAGTTTCAAAGTATATGCTGACAAAACAGCCAAACTTCTCAAACTTACACACATATTTTGCCCATCTATTCCAGACATCATGCTTTAAATAAACAGCGTTAACCTTGAAGGTCAAATGAGACTCAAGCAAAAGATGTGCTAGGCCACCATGGTACTAGTGAAACTAGTATTTATTCTCTAATGATAATTTCTAAGGATCCTAAACCAGCTTAAGTGGTATGTCTTAATAAAATACATGACCGCTTTAAATTTTAAATGAAAACACTGAATTTTGGCGTTTCTACAAAGCATTTAAGAAAAGAAATGAGTATTACTATAATTTTTTCCCTGTGGCAAAATAGCACTCAATATATTTTATATTTTATTTGAGATTCTTTTTCTGGAATTGCAAATTGTGATCAATGTGAGAAATCTGGCCTGTTCATAATTATCATACCAATAAAAATGGAAAAGGGAATTCTCAGGAAGAAATTATATGATGATACGTAAAAATGAGGAAATATTAAAGTTCAGTGATTTACCAGAAGTCTGATGTTCAAGCTGATGTGAGCAGGTAAATAAAATGAATTCAAATTGAAGTTTATTTACACAGCAGGATTTATTAATTATAGCTATTTTAAAATATTGTGCTTTTTGCATATATGTTTGAAAAAAATGTTTGGAATACTACCGTTAAAAAATATACCATGGATTTAGGAGAAGTGTAGGGATATAGCCAGGTTCTGTAAGCAAATGCTAAAAATGATCAAAAATTGCAAATAAAAGCAAAATAAAAAAAGACTAGTGAGAATGAATTCTGCACCTGGTCATGTCCTCCACCTTCTTTCCCCCTCATTCTTATGGAAATGTTTATGCCCATTTCAAGGCTTTGCTGAAATATTCAACACAGGTCCTTTTTGGATAAATTCCTCCCCTACCTTCTAATGGAATCATAAGGTAACTATGATTAAATGAATGACACGCAGAGAATGAAGTGAAGGTAGACTCTGCTGTATAGTTCGCTGATTATTGCGGGCATACCCATTCATGAGCTCTGTTCTTTTTCTCTCCTCACTAGAGACTATGGAATTGACACAGCTTCTCACCACTTCCTGGCAGATGAAGAAGGTGCACATGTGATACATTCTTGGCCAGTGAGATATAAGGAGGAGTCAGCTGATTCATTGAAAATGCAATTATATTTTGGGGAATGGGAGAGCATGATCAGGAGCGGTATCTCCTATCTTGTTGCCCGAGTTTGGAATTAAGGAAGCCATATAGGGATTATGATTGGAAAATGCTCACACATGACATTGAACCACAGCTTTATTGTGGTTGGCAAACAAAACTGAAGTATTGTTATTTGTTTAGGAAAAAAGTAAGTGATTTTCTCTTACAGAGAAAGCAACTATCTGCTATGTCTAAGGGCAGAGCTTCTTTTCCAGTAATTTACTTCAGGCTATGAGTGGGCATTTCTGAGTAATTCTCTCTCCTTCCTGACCTTAAAAATCACAAGCCAGCTCTGGCTTCTCAAAGGCTCAAGTCTGAGAATTCAGGGAACTTATTCATTCTCTGTGCCAATTACAGAAAGAAAAAAAATAAAAGCACTAATTTTAGAACCCTTGCCAAAGCATCTAAAAGTGGGGCAAATTAAAACTTCCAAACTCATTAATATCCAATTGTCTAATTACTATACTATTCATATCACAAACAACACAAATCCATATACAGGTAATCTGTGAAGACAATAAATTGTGTATGTGTGTTTGTGTATATATGTGTCAGTGTGTGTTTGTTACTATAGGTGTTCCACATTCTCTCTACCAAGAACAGCCTTCTCTCTCGTAAGCTGGTGGAAATGAAATGAAGATCAATATAGGCAACACAAAAACCATTTCAAGAAATATAAGAAGCCATCAATTGTCAAGTAATTAGAGGATTGCTTTTGTAAGTGAGCAGCTATATAATCCTGAATGCTCAAATCACTGTAATCATTTTATTTGTCCTATTCTCCAAAGGAATCTTAAACAAAGCATGCAGTGATTGCTTTGTTATTTCAGATCTGCCTAGTAATTTTCCGGTGTATTAGAAAAGATTCAATGTTGACATTTTTTGGATGGGGATTGGGCCTCTGCCTGATGAAACTGTTCATCTTCAGTCAACATCATTACTTGGCATCCACACATCTGCTGTTTAAACAATACCACACTCTCATTGTTTTCTCTGCTAATAATTAACTTAATGTGATAATTCATCTTTATTCAACCTGAAAAAAAATCAGTGTTATTTCTACATCATGAAAATCAGGCTTAGTCAAATGAAATGAGTTGTCTGTCTTGAGTTTATGCTATTCATGTAGCTCAATTAGATGTCATTCCAAAACAAGGGAAGATAGATCAAAACCCAGAGCCCGTTTCTGAGACATCATAGCAGCGTGAATGATACCAGAAGACTACTCCATACCCCACAACAAAAGAGTTATACTATTTACTTAAGTCCTCAAATACTGTTTACTATTATGACAAGTCCAGTCATTATGAAAAGACCTCCAAGACAATTCCCTATGCCCACTCCCCCCACTCTATTTTTTAATCTATGTTTTTATCATAGTTTCAGTGCTGCTGTATCTTCCATATCAAATTTAAGTCATTCTTACTGTCTCGTGGACTTTCTTCTGTTTTTGTTTCCAATACGTTTGTTAACTTGGTTCGTTTTGCTTTTTCAGTGGCCAGGTCTTGGGCTGGACAATAACTTAATCAACTACTGATGGCCTTTACTCCTAATCATCTGCCTTTATATCCAAGGGCTGGAATTGCTCAAAGCTTTTCTTAGTCTCCCTTTATCATCCACTCATTAGAATCCTTATATTTAAATTTTTTTCTGCAAGGCAAATGACTGGAAGAAACACTTCAATTTTGATATGCAAGCCATATACTCTACATGTCCTAGGACATCTGTTGTTGAATTTCTTCTTCCTTTTTAATATATAGTGCCAGATAATTTGTGGATTCTTCCTTCACCCTATGCCTCAGTATAGAAGACTTACTGTGTGCGTCCCACCTTTAAAGTGGAATCTGTAAACTGAAGCTTTATTATATCCCTCGGGGTATTTCTGATCAAACTATTGAATATGGCTTCATCTTTCTACTTACAGTAAAATAAAAAATAATACAACTACTGTATTCAAAGTACAAAAATGTCCTCTAAATTACCTAGGGTTCAGAAAATACTCTATTTCTGAGATTTTGGTATTGGGAGATATTGTCCTAGATAGAAGGTCAAGAGAAAGACTGGACAAACATTGGCTGGTGCTTTGGGGTCATATCTGTGACTCAAGGGTATGCTCACCTATGTAAGTAAGTCGGGGATAGACAAGGGATTAAACAGAAAAGATCTGTGGGAAAGACTCATCCAGGTGTTTACATCCCCATGACAAAGTCAGGAGCACTCTAAAGGTTGTGAGAATATTAAAGCATCAGGAACATCGCCTGCCTAGACTGAAAGGATCATAGGCAGGCACAAAGAAAAAGCTCAAATATCCCTCCTGGCCAAGGCCAGGCTGATACGATGACTCAGCAGCAAACATAGGCTGCCCTTCAGGCACAAGATACAAGCTTAAACTTACTGCAGCCTCTAACCTAGAAGTCAGAAGCAGAGCTGAAATGCTGGAGATTCTTGAACTCAAAGACAAAAGTGGGGACGTAGAGGACATATAGCCCGAGACACACAGAACTTGTCCTCTGATGGAGATTCCACTCTAAGATTCTAAGTTGCCTTTGACTTCTTCCCACCTTCTTTTCCCCTCTCTTACAGTTGAAATGCCTAGCTCTGTCACCCTTGTGTCTGGTTACCCATTATTTGTATTTGGATAGCTTTCTTCTAGTCTCAGGGGCAATAAATGGAGAGAAATTTTGTCCAGAACATCCCCAGAGTGATACACGTCTATCTAGATAGCTTTGGATGATGGCCTTTCAGATTCTGCAGTTGTAAATATCATAGGAATTTGTTATAGCAGCTAGGACACGAATACAGTCAGCGCCACCCTGTCAAAATTATAGTGCTCTCCCATTCTGTCAGCATCATTCTCCTTCGTTCTGCTTTTCCAAGTGTCTCTGTAATGTAGGCGAAAATTAATATTTTTTCAAACATAGTATTTTTATTGATTATTTAGGAATTTCACATTACACTCCCAATCAGACTCATGGCAAGGAGCATGTGCAGTAATCTGAAAACATTTTGATTTCCTTGGTCTGTGCTGCTGCCAACGGCCATGGTTGAGTCCATGTTCCTGTTGTAGCTAGGGGTCATGTTGATGCACCAACACCATGGTATATATAAATTCTTTCTAAATCAAACACAAGCTGAATAAAATTTAATTCTTTATTTTACTATCTAAGTATCTCCTTCATTGTTTTAATGTACCCTCCATAAAAACAGCATTTTTTTCTATTTATGACAAAAGTTTCACAGGTATGTCTCTGGTGGCTATAATGAGGACCCTGGTATATAGCAAGTGACAAAACTGTTGAGTAGGCAAATAATTATCTCATTTTTTCTATATCCTTTGTTTAATATTTGTGGATTTGTTTCTCGTGTGTGTGTGTGTGTGTGTGTGTGTGTTGTGCACCACACAAGGGGAATCTCCAGAGGCTAGATGATGGCATTGGATTTCCCAGAACTGGATTTAAAGAAGGTTTTGAGGTATGTGTGAGTGCTAGGAGGTAGGAACCAGACTAGGGTCTGTTGTAAGCACAGTATGTAATCTTAATTGCTGAGCCATATTTTCTACCCATACGTTCTTTACATTGAACCCACATATCTATCTAACAGTGTCTCTCTTTATAAGTCCATTTAAACCTTACATAGATGTTCTATTTAATAAGCATCAGGATTTCTGTGTAAGGTTGCCAACACATAGATAAAAATCATGGCTCGAGACAGAAGAAATCAAATACTGTATCATGACTGTGATTACTAAAGAAACAACAGAATCTGTAGGAATAAATTGGAAAAACTTCTAATCTATATGAGAAGGCCTCTGGGGATATTTTCTCATTATAAAAGTTTCCTCTTTCTTTATAATTTATGGATAATGGATATCTTCTATAGAGTTCTCAGACTACCTTTTGATTGTATCAGAGTGATGAATGAGGATTTGCCATGAAATGAATGTTGGTTTTGTAGTTCATTTCAACCTAAAAGCATACTAATCATTCTGTAAGTAGAGGGGGGTAAGTTTGGATATCTTCTGAAATCTTTACCTCATTCTCCATAGTAAGTGGCCAGTCCAGAGCACAATATTAAATGTGAAATAGAATATTTGGTTTGTAGTTAATAAATATCCTTGGAAAAAGATGTATATTTTCCTGGTGTGCAACATTTTTATAAACAACTAAAATCTGAAAAATGGGAAGAGAAAGATTGTTGATGGGTGAGGATACAGGTCATGAAATTCCAGGCTAACTCCAATTATATTTTCTCTATTATAAGGGGAAAACTCACGAAACAGGAACAAGAAGTTCAGCCACAGCTGTGTAGCATGGGAACCAGAGAAACAGTGAACCCTGGGCAGGCCAGTGATTTTCTCTGGGTACTGAACCAGTCATGCCCTAACCTGGTTCAACCTCTTAAAGATCATTAGCTGTCAAAGGTTCCCCATAAAAAGGTGAAGGAGGAAAACAAGGAGAAGAAACTCAAGGGGGAGGGAAGAAGGAAAGAGAAAGATAAGGAAGGGAGAGGAGGAAAAGGAGGAGGATGAGAAAGATGAAGATAACGAGTAATCAGAAAGAGGACAGGGTGAACGAAGATAAAGGAAGCAGATGAAATTTTTAAGATTTGCTTTCTTTTATGTGTTTGAGTGCTTTGCCTACGTGTATGTATGTGCTTCAAGTGCCTGCCTGGTACCCACAGACATCCAAAGAGGCTAATGAAATGGTTAAAGATGGTTGTGAGCGATTATGCAGATGTTAGGAACCAAATCCTAGTCCTCTACAAAAAGACCAAGTCCTCTTAACCACTAAACCATCTGTCCCACCTAAATAGAAACACTTCATAAGGCAGACGGTTTACTGTATATTTGACTTCAGACATTTCTGGATTGGTAGTTGAGTCTGAACGGCAATTTCAAGGATGTGAACAAGTCACAACATGAAACGAGGCATCAGCTTATCATCGGCAAAATGAACTTAAAGTGACATGCCTTGCCTTCCCATGGAATTCAAAACCATAAAGACATTACGCTTGAAAGAATTTTAATTTATCCCCAATATGTTATTTTCCAGAAGATATTTTAGTGATCACCAGTCATGTGTCAATCAGTATTTATGATCATTTCAAAATCTCAGAATAGTCTGAAGCCTGCAATATTGACAGTCTGTGCCACTAAACATTATTCTTTCTGATAAATGAAAACAGATGTGAGGTTTCATACACTAAAGTATAAAAGGCCTGAGAGTAAAGGTACAACAATATAAAAGATACCTTTAGTATTACACAAAAATATTTATTTTTTTTCTGTTTGATAATGGAAATTCAATGTCCTAGCCACAGGCAGTGAAGAGACTTTTCTCAGAAGTGTAATAGCAGCAAGTGGTTCTTCCTAACCTGGAGCCAGTTTTCATCTTGTACTCATTGTCATTCCTGACTAATGAATAACAAGTTTGCGTTCCCATCTGGCCTTCTGTAGCTAAGAATAGCAATAGCATAAGGTGAAATGTCAGTGGAAAGAAACAGTGGTTCTTGCCATTTCTAAAATCACAGAACCCAATATCCACAGGAGCCTAATATCCCAGCAAATATTCTCAAGCATAAATATCCCATTCCACAAAGTAGTTCAAAAAGATTAAAGCCAGGAAAGTAGTTTTGAATCTTAAATATAATAAATAATTATCAATGTAAGTTATTCTCTGTCTTTCTGATTTGTTTATAGAATAATATTGTGGCTGGGTTGGTGTCCAGATTTCTCTTTCCATAACCTGCAAAGTATCTTCCCACACCAAGCAGAGTAGAACATAGGGGTGAAGGCTCCCTGTAGGTACCAGCTTAACCACGCTATGGTCAATGGGCTGTGGATGCTGTCAGTGACAATGAGATCCTGTTGTCAGTTTTCAGAGAGTCACCTTCTATCCTAGCATCAGCCAAGGTTGTTTGTGGATCTCCAGAGGACACCCTTGGCCAACAATTCAACCTAATGTAACAACCTATGCCCACCACTGGAGGCCCTGCCTGATGACAAAAGTTGGTCAGTTCAGACTCAGTATTCTTCATTAAGAGTCCTCACTAAGGTCACCCTCACAGGTTGCAGGAAGTTTCCACTGCACTAGGTTTCGACACCATGCCCAAAATATTCCCAGATTTCAGCTCTCTGCCCCTCACTCTCTTCCTCCATCCCTTCCCCACCACTTTGTCCCTCCTGTTTCTGTTTCCACCCACTACTAGTCTATCTACAAAATCTATTCCATTTCTCTTTATCTGGGAATCTGCACATACTCCTTAGTGAACTTCTCTTTATGACACTTCATTGGGTCTATGGATTATAGCCTGGTTACCATTTACTTGAAGGTAATATCCAGTTATAAGCAAATACATACCATATCTGTCTTTTCAGGGTTTACCTCACTCAGGATGATATTTTTTTCTAGTTCGATCCATTTGTCTGAGAATATCATGATGTCAGTTTTTTTAGTATTTATTTATTTATTAAAGATTTCTGCCTCCTCCCAGCCACCGCCTCCTATTTCCCTCACCCTCCCCCAGTCAAGTCCCCCTCCCTCATCAGCCCAAAGAGCAATCAGGGTTCCCTGCCCTGTGGGAAGTCCAAGGACAACCCACCTCCTTCCAGGTCTAGTTAGGTGAGCATCCAAACTGCCTAGGCTCCCACAAAGCCAGTACGTGCAGTAGGATCAAAACCCAGTGCAAAAAAAAAAAAATCAGATGAGTAATACTTCATTGTGCAAATGTGCCTCATTTTGTTTATTCATTCATTTGTTTGGGGACATCTAGGTTGTTTCCAGTTTCTGGCTATTATAAATAAAGCTATAATGAACATGATTGATCAAGTATTCCTGTGGTAGGATGGAACACCTTTTGGGTATATTCCCAAGAGTAGTATAGCCAGATCTTCAGGTAGATTAATTCCCAATTTCCTGAGAAACTGTCATATTGATTTCCACAGTACTGTACAAGTGTGCACTCCCCCCAGCAATAGAGGAATGTTCCCCTTGCTCCAAACCCTTGATATCTAGAGCTGTCCCTTGATTTCTTATCTTAGCTATTTCGATAGGTCTAAGATGGAATCTCAAAGTAATTTTGATTTATATTTCACTGATAGTTAAGCCTGTTATCCCAGTCATTAGAGATTCTTCTATTGAGAATTCTCAGTTTAGATCTGTGTTACTTTTTAATTGGATTATTTGGTTTTGTGATTTGTAGTTTCTTGAGTTCTTTATATGTTTCTTATATTAGTCTAATGGCTTTAGATATTAGTCTAATTAATCTGACAGGGAGTTGCTAAAATCTTTTCCCATTTTGCTAGTTGCCACTTTGGCTAATAAATGGTGTTCTTTGCCTTGCAGAAGTTTTTCAATTTCAAGAGGTCCCATTTATAAATTGTGGATATTAGTGACAGTAATATTGGTATTCTGTTCATAAAGTTATCCTTGTGACAATGAATGCAAGACTACTCTCCATTTTCTACTTTTTAAAATCAGGGTCAGTGTGTCAGATTTAATGTTGACATCTTTGATACACTTGGACATGTGTTTTATTCAGGCTGATAGATATGGACCTATTTTTCTACATGCACATATCAAGTTTGACCAGCAAATAAATATATTTTTATAATATTTATATTATAAATAAAAATGTTTTTCTTTCCCTAGTGGGTATTTTTGGCTTATTTATAAAAAAAGAACAAGGTGCCCATAGATGCGTGGGTTTATGATAAGTTTGCAATTTGATTCCCCTGGTCAGCATGTCTCTTTTTATTCAAATACCATGAGGTTTTTATGACTGTAGCTCTGTAAGTACTGCTTGGAATGAAATCTCCAACAGTTCTTTTACTGCTTTTCTTCTGAATACGATGATGACCTCTGAGGGCCATTAGGCCATATTTAAACTCTGGAATAGCACATCTAGCACCTAAGAACATACTAAGCTCCTGAAAAAGATTAACTTCTACTAGAAGTTACTAGAAGATATTTTCTCAATGTACCCTTAAACTATTGCCTCAGATACATTAATATGTGTGCTCAGAACATTACACTACAAAGCTCACCCTGAATTGGTGTGTCTGTAGTGGGGCCTGAGATCATATTTTTCTCACAGGCTTCTAGGTAAAGGTAATGATACTGGGCTAGAAAACACATTAAGTTGAAAGGAATTAGGGGCCTTTTTTCGCTCCTAGTTCAGAAGCTCTTGTTTAGAATTGCGATCCAGACTGGGCAGGAGACCCTGGGAAGTCAATGTTTAACTAATTTTTAAAGCTATTCTAAGGCATTCTGAAGACCAGGAATGTAACTTCAACCAGTTCTATTGAAATTCTCTGGCAATGCAGTTCACTGGAGACAGCCTTATCGAATTATTGCCTCATTGTCATGACTTCAGGGTAAAATGATTCTGATCTTAAAGCACTTCTATCCCCCCTTGTGTAACAGGTAAATGAGTCAGTTTTCCAAACTGGGTAAGTAGATAATCCTTCTCTATTCACTAACATAATTCTTCCAATAATTAGAAGCCTTAGAAGGGCACTCATTTTGTGAGTTCACCTAGGCATATTTTGTAACATAAATATGAGACAATAAAAAATTTCATTCAAGGTTGACAGTTTGAGTTAACAGTTCCTTTTCTAATATATTGATACTCTTTTTTCCATGTTTTCTTGGGAGTTTTATGGACATAGTAGTATGAAAATCTTTAAGTTTCAACTCAGTATGGTTTCAACTTAACATGTTTTTTAATAATGAATGGTATAAAGGCTAGATGCCAGATAGTTAACAATTAGTTTTGAGTCAGGCAATGATCATACTTGTGTGTGGTTGACACCAAACCTTTACCCTGGACTATCTGTTGTAGTACTAAAAGACTCAAATTCTGAAGAATCCCTCAAACCCAGGAATACCATCATAGTTAGTTACCCTGGAATAATCAGTATATATTTATATCTAACAGAAATGGGGATAATTAAGTATTCCTCATAGCTATGTATTTTCACAGAACATTCAGAGAGAACAAATGATTGGACAACACTGCACATTTAATAAGAAAAAAATCCTTAGGCCAAGGATTAAATCCAAATCTTTAATTATACATGTACCTCTATTTCCACAATATCATTAGACCATTGAGTACCTTATTGTCCATTGATTAATATGGAAAGAAGAAAGCTGATACAGTTTTATAGCAGGAATAATAATGATGAACTTTTTTCTATACTTTCTCTGAGTAAAGCACTTGTCAAACACATTACTGAAGTGGGATGGCCTTATACATATATATGTATATGTATATATATATATATGTGTGTGTGTGTGTGTGTGTGTGTGTGTGTGTGTGTGTGTGTGTGTGTTGCTTTATTGGTTGATGAACAAAGCTGTTTCAGCCAATGACTTAACAGAGAAGATGCCATGTAACTGCCAAAGAAGAAGGACATGCCTGAACCTTAGGAACCTTACCAGTAGACTACAGTCTCATGGCAATACATGGATTGACAGAAATGGGTTAATGTAAGGCTTAAGAATTATCTAGGAATGCACTAGAGTCATTGGCCAAACAGTGTTCTAATTAAAATAGTTTCTGTGTGATTATTTGGGTCTAAGTGGCTTGGAAATAAATGAGCAGTCTCTGACTACAAAATGGAGTGCCAATGTGAGGTATGTCCACATAAAATCTGAAATATCTTGGGAAGGAATTTTAGACACAAAAGAGAAGAGTTAAGCATGGCTTTTTGGTAGCAATATTTTTCAGATAGGCTCTGTTTGCTGCCTGCAAGAAGTAGTATGGCTCTTTTTAAGATCCCAGACCCAAAAAGAAGAACATGGGATGTACTCACTCATAATTGGTTTCTAGCCATAAATAGGGGTCACAGAATCTACAATTGGCGAACCTAAAGAAGCTAAGTAAGAAGGTGAACACAAGGAAAAACATATCGTTATCCTCTTGGATAAGGGAAGTAGACAAAATTGCCGGGGAGAAAAGTGGGATCTTGGGGGTGGGGTGGGAAGGGGGTAAGGGGAGATGGGGAGAGAAAAGGTAGAAGGGAAGGAGGGGGGACTTGGGGAAATAGGAGGATCGGGATAAAGGAAGGTTGGATAAGTGAGCACGGAACCACAATCCTTAGTTAAGGGACCCACTTTAGGGTGGGCAGGAGAATTGACCCTAGAGGGGCTCCCAGGAGCCCAAGCTGAGGTCCCCAGTTAGTTCCTTGGGCAGCTGAGGATAGGGAACCTGAAATGACCCCATCCTAGCGCAATACTGACGAATATCTTGCATATCATCTTAGAACTTTCATCTGGCGAGGGATGGAGATAGAGACAGAGGCCTACACTGGAGCACTGGACTGAGCTCCCAAGGTCCCAATGAGGAGCAGAAGGAGGGAGAACATGAGCAAAGAAGTCGGGACCACGAGGGGTGCACCCACCCACTGAGACAGTGGAGCTGATCTACTGGGAGCTCACCAAGGCCAGCTGGACTATTACCAAAAAAAGCATGGGATAAAACTGAACTCTCTGATCATGACGAACAATGAGGGCTGATGAGACGCCAAGGACAATGGCATACAGTTTTGATCATACGCAATCTGCTGGCTTGGTGGGAGCCTAGCCAGTCTGGATGTTCACCTTCCTAGATATGGACGGAGGGGGGAGGACATAGGACTTACCACAGGGCAGGGAACCCTGACTGCTCTTTGGACTGGAGAGAGAGGGGGAGAGGAGTGGGGGGAAGGGGAGAGGGGTGGGAGGAGGGGGAGAAGAGTGGGAGGAGAGGGAGAAGAGTGGGAGGAGGGGGAGGGAAAGGGGAGGCTGGGAGGAGGTGGAAATTTGTTTTTTTTTCTTTATTCTTCTTTTATCAATAAAAAATATTAAAAAATAAATAAATAAATAAATAAAAGAAAAAAAAAGAAATACATATACATACAAAAAAAAAAAAAAAGAAAATGCTTCCTTATTCAACATTAGCAGAAAAAAAAAAAACCCTGTGTGTCTCCTTTAAAAGCCAGATTCTTTGTTCATGCTGGCATAATGGAATGGCTTTGACTCTTTTGGGCCATCCTGTACTTAGCTTGCTCACAACATAGACCCACTGTGTCCCTGGAACTGGGGCTGTGAACATGGTTTGCAGAGGCCTTGAACATACCTCTGCAATGTTGGACAGAGAAGAGAAAACAGATAGGACTGTGGAGGTGGTCCTAGCCATGCCTGCTTTTAGCATTAAAAAAAATACTCCTGGTCAGAAAAAGGATTACATATACACAATAGGAACTATAAACAAGACAATGTGTTTTAAAAATGTACAGAGACATGGGGGAGATAGAAAAAGAGTGTAGACAGTCATAAAAAGAAGTAAAGTCTTTAAATAGACAGTAAAAGTAATATAAAGAGAAAAACAGTCATAGATTAAAGACAGGTAAAGATGGAACATACACAGAGAGTCTGGATTATGTATATTATCGTGCTTTCTTTGAAAATTTTACTGTGAATGACCTAAGTACAGAGAGACATTTCATTGTATGGGCTGCTAAGCTAAACCAACATATATATATATATATATATATATATATATATATATATATATATATATATATATATATATATATTAAAGGTAACTTTGTCAAATTTTGAGTCTAAGCATATATTGCTTTAAAAAAGTGGTTCTGCTTTAGTTTCTACAGAGGAAGGGAACCTGTGGATTCCTTCCAGGATAATGTGATTTGACGGCACAAGACCTCCAAAAGGTCTCTGTGAATCCTAAAAACACTTCGCTCAACAAAGAACAGAAGTAGTTTGGAGAAAACAATTCCAAAATTCCAAAAATGATTGTTTATAAAGTTTATTTTTATTTGAAGGAAATACTTTGCATTTATTTGAATCTTGGTCTATTGATAAAATTTAAAGTCTACTTTGTTACACTGTATACATGTATTTCTGCTATTGTTTAAGGTATTGTGTTTGTACAGCTCATTTAAAAATGTAATACATATTACATTATTATAGATAGTCATCTATAATAATAAAACTATAGTCATGTTAGTTAGGTTTTCTATATGTACAGAGATATATTTCAGATGACTAAGTATTGTTCAATCCTTTCAAAGACTTACAGAACATGACATTTCAAATATTTTAAGAACTTCTACTTTTCTAAACAGTGAAACATGTCTGCTTCTGGTAGCTCCAATTACTTGAAGAGGAAGATGGGTATCAAAGATTCTCCTTATGGAGTTTGCTAGCCATTAATGCAAGAACATGCTTTTTCCGGGACTGTTTGACAATATGCTGGATGAACTGGACATGCAGGACCCACAGAAAATGACTGCTGAACTAGCCTAAAGAAGGTACGTCAGTCCTTCAGGGTTTCTGCTTCATGAAAGTGTCTGTCAGATATTCTGCAGGACACAGAAATAAGCGACAGATGAACTTTGACAGTACAAGGCATAAGAGATCTTCAAATTTTCTGTTTAATGGAAAACTCTGCCAGATACTGTGCACTTGTAGACTGAAGATGGATGTTCTAAGATGGATTACAGAAGAACTTTGAGTAATTGCTCAGATAGTGAGATGTCTCTGTCAATTCTAGAGATTTAGGTGTTACTTACAATGCACTTTCTGTTTGCTTAAGTAATGTTATATCCTTCTGGGGTCATTTATGGAGTTGAGAAAAAATAGCTATAGTTATAAAAGATAAGTAGATAAAGTTTTTGATATAAAACTTTAAACTCACAAAGATAGAATAGATGATAGAGTATTTTCCTTAATTTGACAAATATAATTGTACTTAATAATAATTCTTGCTTGTTAACTGTTTTGTTATATGTAATTTTACTGTGCTAAAGTTAAGAACTTACTTTTTTATTTGATAGAAAAGGGGAGATGATGTGGGATGTCCTTCTGTATACGTGTTATTGTTGGTTGGTGAACAGAGCTGTTTCAGCCAATTTCTTAGCAGTGTATAGCCAATCAGGAGAGACAGAGAGAGAGAGAAAGGGAGACAGAGACAGAGAGACAGAGAGAGACAGAGAGAGACAGAGAGAGACAGAGACAGAGAGAGACAGAGACAGAGAGTAGGTGGAGTCAAAGAGATGGTGTATAGCTGCTGAAGGTCTGAGCAACTGGGAAACAAATGAGCATTCTCCTAGTACATCTTACCTGCTATTATCTTCAAATATAGAGACTTACATGAGCATTAAATAACTTTTCCAAAACCCTGTAGCACAGAATAACAGAGTCAAATCAAAACCAATATGCACTGGAAATCTTTAATATTTCCAGTCCCTCAAATATCACCAACACAGTCTGATCAGAATTTACTCACACATCAAAATAGACTGGGGGGAATGCTCAATGATGGTCGACATCTCACTGTACATATACAGTGTGTCCTTTCTATGCTGTTATTCATATTTATGAATGGAATTTTATGCCTCAGCATAGTTATATCAATCACTTAATTTATTATTTTTAAAAACTACTTTGTGATTTTCTAAGTTCAATAATTCTTTAAAGCTTAATCTCAGTCGTAGTATCCAGTAGTAACAACAGTATAGTAATAGTAAATCAGTAATAGTGTCTATGTGATCAGAGATATGGTGTGGTCATTACACAATCATAAAATATTAGAATTTATACATTCATATTTCATTCATTTGCTATCTTTACCAAGTTTCAGACATCTAAATATTATGAAAATAGTCATTTTTATAATATTGAGTTTTCTTCATTAATTTTGGTAAAAAGAAAGGGTTATTTTATTTTGTTTCCCAATTAGACTATCATTAAGTAAATTCAAAAAATTGTGTCAGCTTAGTAGTCTTTTGGTCTATGGAAAATTTACATTTATTGCCTTCATTTTTGAGTTTCCTTTGAGCCTGTTTGAGTTGATTTTCAGAAAAATTAATTTTGCCTAATAAATCCCTTGTCTTTGAAGTCAGCTATCCTGATCCATCCTCTGAAGGTCCATGTACCATTGCTGTCCCAATTAGTGGTGGGAATTTTTCATTATTCCCATGTAGTTGGGAAAGTTGTTATATTTAATGTTTAAATTAATTCACTTATGGAAAGAGTTCTGCAGTTTTGTCAATGAGTTTATGGATACCCAGTGTTCTCAATTGTATTACTTGTAAAGCAAAGTCTGTAAGACAAAAAGGCAACCTACTGAACAGGAAGAGATCATCACCAACCCTACATCAGAGAGAAGACTGATCTTGAAAAATGTATAAAGAACTCCAAGAAATTAGACATCAAAATACCAAATAATCCAATTAAAAATGGGGTGAAGATCTAAACAGAGAATTCTCAACCGAAGAATCTCAAATGGCCAAAAAGACACTTAAGGAAATGTTCAACATCCTTAGCAATCAGTGAAATACAAATCAAAATGAATGGCTAAGATCAAAACATCAATGATAACTTATACTGGAGAGGATGCAGAGTAAGGAGAACATGCCTCCATTGCTGGTGGGAATGCAAACTTGGACAACCATTTTGGAAATCAGTATGGCAGTTTCTCAGAAAATTAGGAATCAACCTACTTCAAGACCCAGTACTACCACTCTTGGGCATATACCCAAAGGAAGCTCAATCACACTAAAAGAACATTTGTTCAACTATGGTCATAGAAGCATTATTTGCTATAGCCAAAGCCTGGAAACAACCTAAATGCCCCTCAACTGATGATGAATGGGTAAAGAAAATAAACATTTACACAATGGAATACTACTCAGAGGTTAAAAAAATGACATCTTAAAATTTGCATGCAAATGGATGGAACTAGAAAATAATCATCCTGAGTGAAGTAACCCAGACCCAGAAAGATAAACATAGTATGTACTCATTCGTAAGTGAATACTAGCTGTAAAGCAAAGGATAACAAGCCTATAGTCCAGGGACCTAGAGAAGCTAAGTAAAAAGGTGAACCCTAAGAGAAACATATATACATCCCTCTGGGAAAGGGAATAGACAAGATTTTCTGACAAAATTGGAAGCATGGGGATGGGGGGAGGGAGGAAAAGGAAGGGGAGGGGAAAGGAGATGGGGAGGGAAGGTTGAGGGAATGGGAGAGTCATAATGGATAGAGAACAAGGAAAGAGATATCTTGATTGAGGGAGTTATTATAGAGCTAGCAAGAAATACGGCACTAGAGAAAAGTTAAAACCCTAAGCAATAGTGGAGAGGGTGCCTGAACTGACTTTTCCCTGTAGTCAGATTGATGACTATCTTAAATGTCACCATAGAACCTTCATCCACCTACTGATGATCCACAGTGGAGTACTGGGCTCAGCTCCCAAAGTCCAGCTGAAGAGTGGGAGGAGTGAGGATATAAGGAAAGGGTTCAAGACCATGATGGAGATACCCACTGAAACAGCTCACGTGAGCTAATTTGAGCCCACCAACTTCGGCCTGACAATGAAGGAACCAGCATAGAACCAAACTAGGTCTTCTGAAGTGGGTGACAGTTGTATGACTGGGGCAGACTGTGGGGCCACTGGAAATGAGGCCAGGATTTATCCCTACTGCTTGTACGGCCTTTTTGGAACCTATTCTCTTTGAAGGGATACCTTGTTCAGCTTAGATATAGTGGGGAGGTACTTTGTCCTCCCTCAAAGCATTGTGCAAGACTTTGTTGACTTCATTACTGCCTCTGAGGAGTGAATGGGGGTGGGGTAGAGGGAGAATGTGGAAGGAACAGGAGGAGGGAAGTAGTAGGAAATGGGATTGATGTGTAAAATGAGAAAATGTGATGTGTAAAATAAAAAAATAATAATAAAGATATCCCAGGATATATTCAAATTTTATATTCCCCTCACTCAGGACTCCAGGCTGCCAAGTTTTTTTTTTTCAGAATTCAAACTAAGTGAGCTCTGAGGATGCTCATTTTTTGTGGTCTTTGCACACATCTTTGGTTACATGTAATCCACTCTTCTTGCAGTTGACTGTGTAACTTAGAAAGAAAGCAATTCGAACCTCACAACTGTCCCTTGTATTTAGGGGTCCTAATTTAGTCCTGTGCAGGTTCCTCTGCTATCCATCCAGAGTCAGTGAGCTCTCACAAGCTCAGCTCAGCTGTTTATGTGAGTTTTCCCATCATGGTCTTGACATCTTTGCTCCTATTATTGCTCCTCCCTGGAGGCAATGGTGGAACAGCAGGAGAGGAAGGAGAGGGGATGAGGATAGCTATGTAAAATGAGAAAAGGCTGTATTTTAAAAAATCTTATTAGAAAAGAGGAAAAGAAAAAAAGAAAGCTATTCATTTTGTGGAGTCTAGGTTTCTCCCTTTGTTACCATGTTCATCCCCCACTGAATGAATCAGATCTCATTATATGATCATGTGTCATCTATTGTGTGCCTGGCAAAACACTGGAATGAATTTCATTATCTCTTTTAATTCTTTCTTGGCAACTTTCTGCCCTGTTCTCTTTACCTTCCTGCAAGATTTTATGCCTTTCAACATGCCAGCTATGTCTCAGATTTCACCTTAGTTGAAAATTCAAATCTCTATGTCATAAATGACACTAAGCAAAACTGTCACATAATCCTTTCCCATGACAAACACTATCAATTCCTCAACTTCTAGGCTTCCCTCTACATGAAAAGAACCCCAAAGCAATCAGAAGTGATTTCATCTTATAAGCATCCTGATATGGGGTATAACTGGGGCTAATAAACAGAAGTGTAAGCCACACAATGTGAGCTCAATGCTGCTAGCAGAAACTGTTCTACCTGGCCAAGAGCCCTCACTCCTTTCTCTTCTTGGGAGTAGGGGCAGATGGCAAACACTAGGACATGTAGGACTACCATATGGCAGTCCCCAATCACTTAACTCTCAAAATCAAATGCCAAGCTTTGTGTTGTAGGGGATCACAAGGAATGCATTGCTTCATACTGTCAAGGGTAATGCCTTCATATTCTCTAAATAGATATAGACATATACAAAATATGAGAATCTCCATTTCATCTTCATCTATCCACATCTGACTGTCATGGTATAGAATCTGAAGATGCTCTACATCTGAAAGCTCCCATGAGGAAGCTCTTATGTGTTCTGTCCAAGCTCTTCTAACTAGGAATAGGTAATTACTTCATAAAGCATTTGTGGTATTTGATAAAGAAAAATGTGTGGAAGGTAGATAGTAAGTTTAAATTATACTGAGAAGCAGACATATTCCACATTAAATTTAAGAGATGTCTAAGAAAAGTCTAAATGCTCCCTGTGCAGTAGACCACAAAATGACAGAGTAGCCAATCATTCACCCACTCAGTATTTTAAACAGGAGGTTCATATTGTCTTTACCTGTGATTATTTTACACATGAACCATCATTCTCAGCTGCAAATCTTTTTTGAGAAATAGAATCCAAAATAGCCGAAGTCTCAGGAGTAGTAGTCACTGAAGTTACTAACGCATCTTCACCTCAGCTCATCGCCTTTGCTTGTTTCTCTTCATAAGGCTAGCTATATCTTATTCTAGGAAAAACAAGACTTCCACCTGTGTCCTAAACAGCATGCCCTGCCAATCACTCTTACAAAGAAACCTCTTCTTATGCATGTTCAAGACTACTTTCCATCTTATGATTTTTGACCATTTACCTATTTCTTTAATTTCATGTTATTTTTGTACTAATAATTTTCCATATAAGTTGCATATAACTTTTACAATCATAATGACACAACACACTTTGTCTTATTTTAATCATTTTACTTGTGATGTGATTGATTTTTCTGGGTTAGTGTATTGTCTGTTTTGGAGGAATTGTCATGTGTACATGTATTCCTCTATTTATAGAACAGAGTATCTTAAAGATGGACAATTACTTTATAACATTGCTGAAGCCCAATATTTCCTTCAGGCCTTTGGCAACATTGAATACTAATGAATATATTTTAGAGTCATCAATCTAATTTATACATTTCTTTCAAAATAGTATGCCTGATAATCCTGAATCTTCCCCCCCAAAAAAAGACTATTTAGAATTCTTGTGCTTAAATATTTTGCTGTAGAGTGTGAAAGAGCCAAATACCTTTGCTTAAAGGCTCTCAGAAGATTCAGTTTGGCAGGGTAGTTGGGAGATTAATGACACAGGGGCAGATGGCCAGTATTTTCTTCCTTGCTTTGATAATAGTTACATTTGAGTATACATAGAATTAACACATCTCTGCTTGTTCCTATTTTAGGACAAAAACATATCCAAATATTAAATCATCCATGAGCTTGAACTGAATGCCTAGTGTGCACCAGGCATGCAGTCTTCATGAAACTTTTTACTGTTTTTACTGTATTATTAAACAGAAAATGAGGACAAATCTGACCAATGACAACTCAGAACAATAACCTGGAATATGAATTAATCTCCATGGAGAAAATGTTGATTATGAATGTTTTTCTTCACCAGTGTCCCCACAACCATAATCTTTTCCTTGTTTTTAATAAATTATAAACTTGTACAAAAAGAAATTTTAATGCCAATTTATTAAATTAGTTCATTGTATATGGCAGTGTCTAGTGTACAGAGAGCCACAAACAACCTTTTTTTCTTCCTGAAATCTTGGTAGAAATGTCTCTTGTTACAAATCTGACCATAATACCCAATTCTGAAAGTTACTGCATATATATCTTTGTGCTACTCTTCTGATTCACATGAGAGTCTTCAGTCTTTTACTCTAGAAACAGGGCTTAAAACACGTTTTCCACAGATTATAATGTTTAAATGTAATAAGATTCCCAGCACATAGCATCCAGTCTCGAGAACTGAAACCTAAAGCAAATAACAATCCTTGTTTCTTCACTTTATATCCTGGACATATATTAAGTTCCCAGCTAGTAGTTGAGTCTCTTTCTTAGTCTTCTTACCTGGCTTTTATCCTATTGAACTTCTTTAATTATTTGCATTCTCTTGGATATAAAAGGAATGGGGTGCAATGTACCCTATTTCCTCTCCTGTTGTGGAATTCCCCTATGTATGCTATGACTACTATTAGTTAATAAGGAAGCTACTTTAACCCTATTGCAGCACAGAATAGGACAAGGTAGGAATTTTAAGCAGATAGAGGAAGAAAAAAGGCAAAGTTAGCTAGAAGCCATGTAGCCATCATAGGAGACAGACACTTGACACTCGATAGAGTCTTACTAGTAAGCTACAGCCATGTGGCAATACACAGATTAATAGAAATGGGTTAATTTAAGATGTAAGAGCTATCTAGAAATACGCTTAAACTATTGGCCAAATAGTACTACAATTAATACAGCTTTGTGTGATTATTTTGGGTCTGGGCAACTGGGAAATGAATGAGCAGCCTCCAGCAACACTCTCCTCCTGCATGGTTTTTGGAATTTTGTGGCAAAGTTATTGACCATCTGAAACTAACACTGCTCAGGTCCTTATCATGTCCATATACCATTCGAAGTTACTGAACTCCTATGAATGTTATTCAAGCTTTTCCATGCCAAGATGAAACCTATCCTGACTAGTTAGTTCTGTTGGTCTCTCCTTTCCTATATGTTCAAGTTACTGAATTTGCTAAATCTCTCAGACACACCCAAAGCCTATCTTGGACAGTAAGCACAGTAAGCACTGAATACCAAGGTTTTATTGGCAAGGCTATTAGGTTGCAATGACTGCATCTAATATATATGTATGAAGGCAGTTCATGGAACTTTCAGTGACTCAACACTGACCCAGGAGGCCCCATGATTTAGGCCAGATGGCAAACTGATCATTAACCTCTTTCTGATATGGACTTGTTTTTCCCCAAAATGTGCTATTATAATTAATGATCTGTTGTTTGGCATTTTATCAACAAATGGCATCCATTAACTAACATTCTCACTGCTAGATCAATGATAATTATCACAGAGATGACCTCTGGCACTGGAAGATGCTGGGATTAGTTTTGAATGCAGAATGAGAGAAAAAAAGAAAACACAGAGAAAATGATGGCAAGCGAAGCCAATGAATGTTACTCAGAAAGCTACCACAAGAGGGGTGCATATCACTGTGACCATGGTGCCCAGAAAGCTCCATCCCACTCAAACAAAAAGGTCACAGATACCTCCTCTCCGGGCTCTCATTTAATATCTAGAAAATCAACAGAAGTTAGAGCAAGTGGAAAATTCACCAACAGAGTTCCTTTCCTCACTGTCTAGTAAGTGTTCGTTACCGTTGTCACTGATGAGTGGTAGTGTAGCAAATTTTTATAACTCTACCTGGGATAAGGTATGTGTTGCCACCATGATATTCACTACCCTTCATTTCAAAATTGCTATCATTTAGTTGACAAAATGAATAATCTGAACCTTACTACTAGTTTAATTTTAGGGCTGAGGCATAATTTTTTTTTAGAAATAGCATATTGACATTGTTAAATAAATGCACTGATAATGTGATAAATTCTTAAACTGCAGCGCAATTACTGTGCCACCTACAGATAATATTTACACTCTCTGAGAACTGGTGTGCAATAAGAAACTCAGCACATTGTCTACCCTGCTTGATGCATGGCATTGCTGCAAAAGCCTCTTGAGACTGTGGGAAGTTCACCATTTTAAAAATTAAACAACAATAACAAATACAAATAAAATTACAGTATTTGTAGTTGATGCTAAGATAGAAGAACAAAATTACTTTCAGAAATCATTATTCTGTTTCCAATGTGAGTCCTGGGATCAAACCTAGGCTCTCATGCTTACCCATGAGTGCTTTTATCTACTGAGCCATTGTACTATGTTCTAATGGGCTGTTTGATATTTCTCCTACATACTATGCACATATTATGCAGGAGAAAACAAGGAGAGAGGTAGAGAGTCCTTCCTAAGTTCAGGATATCCCAGACATTATGATCTTCAATCTCTGATATTTCCTAAAGTTTTCTGTCGGAAGAGAGAACTACTTGTTGGTTCACGGCTGCTTAGTCCCAAAATAATCACACAGAAACTGTATTAATTAAATCACTGCTTGGTCCATTAGCTCTAGCTTCTTATTGGCTAACTCTTGCATATTATTTGAACCCATTTTTATTAATCTTTGTATGACCATGTAGCTGTGGCTTGCCAGCTAAAGTTCTGGTATCTGTCTCTGGTGGGGCTACATGGCATCTCTCTGACTCTGTCTTCCTTCTACCTTGCTATAGGCCAAGCCAGTTTCTTTATCCATTAAGCAATAAAAGCAGCATATAGTCAGAAGGACCTCCCACACCCATTTCCTGGCAGTCGGATGCTGAGGTATGGTAGATTGACCTGGAAGCAATCTGCAGTGCATTTTCTTGAATGATGATAGATGTAGGTTTTGCCATCTCTGGACAAATGGCTCCGAGTAGTAGAACAAAGCGGGCTTAATAAACCATGTGGAATAATCCAGAAAGCAGCACACTCCCTGACTTTTGCTGAAGTTCCTGTTGCCCTATTTGAGTTTCTGCCCTGACATCACTGGATGATAAACTATGATGTGAAAGTATAGACAAAATAAATTCTTTCCTGCCCATGTTACCTTTGGTCATGGTGCTTAATTAAAAAAAATGGAAATAGCATTTATTTGTTTTACTTGGAGAGAGAACTTTTTTTTTTCAGGCATTAGCTGAGTGAGTACTCAACAGACCATCTGAACCAATTTTTGTGATATCACATTTAGGACAAGATCACTGATACTTTTTCACATGGGTAATCAAGCTTATACATTTCTCAAAACTCTGACTTTCCTATGTTACCCCTGTCAGCAATTAGTGAGAAGGTCAGTCTCTTGGCATGCTATGTATTGCTCATATTTTCTTCACAGTATCAAAATGACAGGGATAATCAACTTATAAAAAGTTTCATATTGACTAGAAGCTTCAGGGGTTACTAATGATAGTCAGCTGGTTCCATTTTCTCTGGGTCTATGTCTAAGCAGTACATTATATCAGGAGACTGCAGCAGAGCAATGTCCTAACATCATGATATGGGAAATGGCAGAGCTAAAGAAAAGGGGGCAGGGTTCCATGACCCACTGCAAAGAAAATTGCTGAAGAGGTAGAAAACATTTTTCAAAGCTTCAAATAAAATTACAACAGTATCCAGTATTATCATACCAGAGAACAAACCCTTTGAACTTTAGAGGTTATTTCAAATGTAAACTATAACTCCAGAATTGGGGACTTCATATACCTCTTGCAAACTTAATGGAGTAGGTTAGAACTCTTTGTATCTTAAAAGTACAATACATCAACAAAGAGTGAAAAAATAAATGCATAATTTAATAAAGTAGATAAGATTAATTCTGTGGTTTAACGTTGAAAGATTGCTAGCAGAGCTTGGTGTTTTATGCCTTTAATCCCAGAACTCTGGAGGCAGAGGCAGACAGATCTTTATGAACTCAAGGTCAACCTGATCTACAGAGTGAGTTTTAGAACAGACCAGACATGTAATTGGCAACCCAATCTCTAAAACAGAGAAAAGTTTTTTTTTTTTTTTTTGCTAAAAGACACATGTGTATATGCAAATATCTTTGTATAATTTAAGATCCCTTAGCTTGAAAATAATGAGCTATAATCTCTTCATCAAGATGACTTGATATTGTAACCATTGATTTTGTATACAGTCCTGTGAATGCTGGCAGTGAGTAACTAAAATTGTTACCGATGTAGAATTTTATATGTAGTATATGCTCACTGAAACAAACAAAACATAGGAATGTGTTTGATATTCAGTTTTCATACAACTAAATAATGTGAAATAACTTTAGGCTTCATATCTGAGTTACTGACCTTACTGTTGATGAGTTTGAGGACATTCATGCCCCATGATTATAGTCATCCAGATACAGAATTTTCAGGCAGTTTGTCACATATAAAAGATGGAGGGATTTTGAGTCCAAACTAAAAAACCAAAACCACACAAGGGTCTGCCTCACATCCAAAACAAACAGTTCTCTGAGGGAAATCCTACAGGTCATAAAAGGGAAGAGGCAGAAATGGAGAACCAGTGTTAGGCAGAAGGCTCTGTAGGAGTACTAGAAGAGGGAGGAGTTGAAGCGATAGCCTCCTCAGGCCTTCCCCTTCCCAATGCTCAGAATCCCCCTGTGACTCGACTCTGCTCTGCGGTGTAGCTCTGGAACTCTATTCAAGCTTACAAACACTCAGATCTCAGGTGCCCTGCCATCTCTGTTATTCAAACAATGATTGATAAATAATTCCCATCTTGAGTATTAACCCAGACTTTAACTTTTGAGTAGAGTGGGTTTGTTTTTCCTGTACAGGTGCCAGCTGGTACTGGTACAACTTTGATGGATATCCAGAAAGTAACGAAGTATGTATGAGTCCCTGAGAGAGATTCTTGATTGGTTATTCCTAAGGCTTAGAATCTGAGCCTACCTCCGCAGCCCTAGAAGAGTCTGATCGTCTCAGAGAGATTCCTAAGAGGAGACAAAGCAATGAGGAAAGACCATCATTTACTAGTGCATGGAATCTAGCAGGTATGGGTGAATTCTTTCTTCCTTCCTGGGTTTGGATCTGCTGTTGGCCTGACCTCCTAATTGTCTATAGTTCCACACCACAACGTATCCATGACCCTGGCGACAGTGAAATAAGGTCAGGTAGCAGTTATTGGTTTAAACAACATGAGAAGGCTGACGTTATTATCAATATAATATTCCTTTTTAAAATGATAGAAGCCAGCAAACAACAAAACTTACTCTTTGCTATGGATACTTAGTTATAATATTTCAATAAAAGGTGGATATAATTCAAAAAATATATTCTTCACACATAGTCTTGTTGAATTCACCACAGGTATGTCAAAGCCTGATAGGATCCTTGAAAATGGGATTTTGATATTCCCGGGGTCTCACTGACCTGTCATTTTGACTCTGATTTCTCAATAAAGGAATGCATTGTTCCATGATAGTCTGAAAGCCACCAGGTTTCGTTTCTGAAAACTCTCTATGAACTGAGAACAGTGCCTCAAATAAGCATGATGCTTTGACCAGGTCAGATCCATCATGCCCAGGGTGCTTTGATTAGTTGAAACTCTCATAGCGATGGCTGTCTTTATCACACAAAGTCACGAAACCCTTAGGTGCCTTGACATCTTCATGTAAGCAGTGAGTTGGAAGATGCTAGGAGATCCTTATACAAGGGAAGCAGGTGCTGATGAGACAGCTCCTGTGCTCAGGCAATCTAGCAGCGGAAAAGAATTTGGATAGAGAATCAAGAAGAGCATCTCCTGCTAGGGGCTTTGTTTCCAGCTACTAGCAACACTTTGTCACAGTTATAGAGCAGTCACAAAAAGGAATATTTTGAGCCAGGAAAAATCTGGAAAGACAGCTCTGCTCTTTCACTAAAGTTGGGTTGTACTCAGCAGATTCACAATGACTTATAATAAAATGGCTCAGCTTATAGATGGGGCTTACTAGACGTAAAAGGACTGATTCTCTGAGAGAATGGAATTATACTAATGCATACTAATATATGCTAATGCATGCCCTGTAAAGTTGTTGCATAGATCTGACAGAGAGAAGGAAATGCAGGAACAGAAACCTCTATTTCTACTTTTCATGAGCGCTTGGAAGCTAATTTTTGAATTGTTGCTTAAAACAAAGAGTTTGCTTTAAAGTTCACATTCTCTGAATGTGTCAAAATACGGTCCTTATTTGGAAGCTTGCCATCTTACTTTTCCTAAAAGTTATGTCGAGTGAATCCTACCTACCAATTAAAGTAAGTTCTGTTTCTCTATCCAGATGATATATTCATAATTTCCTAAGTAACACGGGTTATTGTTATACACAAATCAGTTGGCTCACATTGTTCTGACCTTCTTTTAATTCCTTTCAGATAGTCACAATTCTCCAAAACTACTCCTGTTCTTCTAAAAATATAATGTACAAATACACACAAATAAAAAACTTTTGAAGTCTAAATTATTTTATATAATAGTCAATATCCCCTTCTAAAATTCTCTTTGAATTTTTTTGCTAGCTAATAATGAGTTCAAGATGAAAAAAATATAGCGAAAGTCTTTACACAGCAAATTCCCTCAAAGCTAACATCTTCACTTTGAAGAAATAACTTTTGAAAGAACTTTGCTTTTCCCTTGTTGAGATTTTCAAGCAATTCCTTTATCGCCCTCTAAAGCTCAGGAAAAGAATAACATCCCTAGCTCTACCACCCAGACAGTATTTTATTCTGTGCCAATAGCTAGAAATAATTTAAAGATGGGACCTCATTCTAGACACCATGTCCTTAGTCAATTACAAGTTAATTGAGGATAAAGGTTTTAAAGCTCAGTGAGAAGTGCTCTTATCTCTGAGTCATCTTGCCAGACGTTTTGTGATATCTTGCCATGATTATACAAATGCATTTACATGATGTCCTTAATTTGGATTTTTTCCCCTCAGAAATCACGTTCTGACAATACTTATTTATTCTGGCTGGTATATCTTATTGAAGACAGAAGGAATCCAGTACCTAGCATTCTTAATCTCGCTATTTAAGAAAACATAACAACCAAGTGACTCTTATTTTTCTACTGTTGTGATAAGATACTAGGGAAAAGACAACTTATAGAAGAAAGTATTTACTGTTGCTGGATACAAGATTAACTAAAAAGAAAAATCAGTAGCCTCCTATATATACAAACACCAAACTAAATGGTTTGGTGAACCATTTAAGAAAGAAATCAGGGAAACAATAACACTTGCAATAGCCCCAAATAATATAAAATATCTTGCTTTAATTGTTACCAAGCAAGCGAAAGACATGTATTCAAGAACTTCAAATCTTTGAAAAAAGAAATTGGAAAATATACGAGAAGATGGAGAGGTCTACCATGCTCATGTACTGGTAAGATTAACATAACAAAAATAGCCATGCTACCAAAATTATCTACAGATTAAATACAATACCCGATTAAAATTCCAACAAAATTCTTTACAGACAATTAAAGAATAACATTAAACTTCATATGGAAAAGTGAAACCCAACATAGCTAAAACAATACTGCACAATAAAAGAGCCTCCAATGGTATCACCATCCATGATTTCAAGCTGTACTACGAGATATAGTAATAAAAACTACATGATATTGTATAAAAACAGAAAGGTGAATCAATGGAATCAAATAGAAGACCCAGACATAAATTCATACATTTATGGACAGCTATTGTTTTTTCTAAAAGCAGCCAAATTTATACAATGAAAAAAAGAAAACCTCTTCAATAAATTGTCATGGTCTAACTGGATGCTAGCATGTAGAAGACTACAAATAGATCCATGTCTATCAGCCCATATAAAACCCAAGTCCAAGTGTATAACTCAACAGAAAAGAAAGAGGGATTGAGCACATTGGCACAGGAGACAATTTCTTGAATTGAACACCAATAATCCAGACACTAAGATCAACAATTAATAAATAGGACCTCATGAAGCTGAAATCCTTTTGTAAAGCAAAGGACACCATCAACAAGACAATATGGCAGCCTACAGAATGGGAAAAAAATCTTCACCAACACCACATCTGACAGAGCAATGGTTTCCAAAACGTATAAAGAACCCAAGAAACTATACATCAAAAAGAATAACAAACAAATTATCCAATTTTAAAAATAGGCTATAAACCTAAAGAGAGAATTCTCAACAGAAGCATCTCAAATGACTGGGGTGGGAGGAGGGGGAGAAGGGTGGGAGGAGGGGAGGGAAATGGGAAGCTGGGAGGAGGTGGAAACTTGTTTTATTTTCCTTCCTTTTCTCAATAAAAAAAAGTGAAAAAAAAGAAATATTCAACATCCATTAGGTAAATACAAATCAAAATCACTCTGAGATTCTATCTTATACCTCTCAGAATGGCTAAGACCAAAACACAAGTGACAGCTCATGCTGAAGAAGATATGGGACAAGGGAAATATTCTTTCATTGCTTGGGGAAATATAAATTGTACAACCACTTTGAAAATTAACTTGGCAGTTTATCAAAAATTGGGAATTGGTCTACCTCAAGACCCAGTGACACCTCTCATAAATGTATACCCAAACAACACTCTACCTTATCACAAGCATGTTCATAGCAGCTTCGTTCACAATAGTCAGAAATAGGAAACAATCTAGATATCCCTCAACTGAAGGATGATTTTTAAAAATGTTGTACATTCACACAATGGAGTATTATATAGCTGTTAAAAATGACATTGTGACATTTCCAGGCAAATGGGTGGAACTAGATAAAAGTTATCCTGACTGAGGTAACACAGACCAAGAAAAACAAAGATAGGATGTATTCACTTATAATTGGAGATTAGCCGTAAAATAAACAGTAATTATTTTATAATCCACAGATTCAGAGAGGCTAGATAACAAGAAGAGTTCAAATGGGGACACTCCTATTTCCCTGGGAAGGGGAAATAGAAGAGATTTCATGAGTATACTGAGGGCAGGAGAGGATGGGATCATGAGCAAACATATTGAAGAGGAGATGGAGGGGGAAAGTTCTGAAAGAGAAGGCTTTAAAAAGGGTAGATTTTAGGATCAGGTGGAAACCTGGTATAAGGGAATCTCCCAGGAATCTACAAGGATGACCCTAGCTAGGACTCTTAGCAATAGTAAATATTTGGCCTGAGCTGGCCATCTTCTGAGATCAAGCAAGACTTCCAGTGGAGGTATTAGGACACCAATACAGCCACATAACCTTCAATCTAGACTCTGTATTTCCTATGAGATGTGTTGGGGGTAAGAGTGACCTATATATTGAGGGAGCAGCTAACCAATGACTGGTCCAGCCTAAGACCTATGCCATAGAAGTAAGCCTACCCTTGACATTTCCTGGAGCACCAGGACTTACAGACTGGGTGACCCAAAGACAAAGGACAGAACCAAACATGACCGGGGAAAAGATGTCAGTGTAATGATGCCTTGAGTGCCTAGCCCAATTGTCATCCTTGCAACAGATGGAAAGAGGGACAGAGACTGTCCTGGTTTTTTTTTTTTTTTTTTTTTTTTGATGCTGTGAAGAGACACCATGGCCATGACAACTCTTAGAAAGAAAACATTTAATTGAGTGGCTTAGAATTCAGTGACTCAGCCCATTATCATCATGGTAGGAAATGGCAGAATACAGGCAGACATGGTGCTCAAGAGGTAGCTGATAGCTACTATCTTGATCCACAAATAGAAGGGAGAGAGAAGAGAGAGAGAGAGAGAGAGAGAGAGAGAGAGAGAGAGAGAGAGAGAGAGAGAGAGAGAGAGCTAACTGGGAATCACTAAAGTCTTTGGAAACCCCAAAGCAGGCCACCATTGACACACTTACTCAACCAAGGAGATAACTCCCAATTTTTCCAAAAACATTCACAAAATGGCAAAACTTTATTCAAACATATAAGCCTTTGGGGGCAATTCTCATTCAAACCACCATACATGGTGACTTTACTTCTATCCCAGGGCTATACAGCAGGTATTGTTACTAGTTCCATTTCACAGGGGAGAAGACCTTGGCTTCCAGACATATATACAGCTATGATTAAATTCAAATAGACTCCCTTAATCCTTGGTATTTACTTCAAATGTGAGATGACAATGGGATTCCTTTGATGGCAGGAAATATCTCACACTTAATTTTATGTCTCTTATGATAGTCAATGAAACATCTAGAAAGCCAATTAATAGACTTTCTACCCAAAATTCAGATTAAAATGAGTTTTCATCTTCTTGATGAAGATGAATATGTCAAATATGGCAGATGTTTCTTGAAGCAAAATATTATGAAGCATGTTCTGCACAGTAGTGCTCTTTTTATCAGTGACTGTTCAGTCTAGGACCACAAAGTAGAAGGAAGGTAATCAAATATTGGGTAATATTTACAATGAACAAACATAGCTTTATTTTCTTCCTTCTTGAGCACTGTAAATCCTGGAGGATGGTGAACAGGATTCAGAATTCTGACCCATGAGAGAAGGGATACACTTCATTAGAAAATTACATGTTGGGCAGTTTTGTAAGTGAGAAATTTGTTTTATTGTATTCACTTCAGGGTGGAAGCGTATGCATTATGTCAATGTTTACTACCTTTACCAGGGTGTTTTATTATTCTCTGAGATAATATTTTTCTTTCAGGTGACTTAATTCTTTTGGAGAAAGGGTCTCACAAACCAGAAATACCCTTGAATTAGATGTGCTTCGGAGGAGGGCTTTGAATATCTAAACTTCCTGGTTCCACTTTCCACATACTAGGATTACAAACAGATTCCATCATGTTGGATGAGCATGTGTGCAAGGATGCTTTTGATGCATTCAGAGGACAACTTGTGGGAATGGGTTCTCTCTTTCCACCCTGTGGTTCGAACGTAAGTGTTTGTCATTCCTTTCCCTGACCAAGCATCTCTCTGGCCTTAAGATAAAGTTTGACTACAATAAAGGTAAATTACAGCAAACCTATAGCCAACATCAAGTTAAATGGAGAGAAACTCAAAGCAATTAGACTCAAATCAGGAACAAAACGAGGTTGTTCACGTTTTCCATTTCTATTCAATGTAGAACTCGATGTTTTAGCTATAACAATAAGCCAATTGAAAGAGATTAAAAAGATATAAATTGGAAAGGAAGGTGATAAAGTATCATGATTTGCAGATGATATAATATTATACATAAGTGATCCTAAAAATTCCACCAGGGAACTTTTACAGCTCATAAACACTGATAAAGTGGATAGATACAAGATTACCTTTAAAAAATAAGTTGCCCTCATATATATACAAAGGATAAACAGACTGAGAAAAAATTCAAAGAAACATCTTTCATAATGGCCTCAAATAATATAAAATACCTTGGGTTAACTCTATTCAAGCAAGTGAAAGACTTACATGATAAAAGCTTCAAGTATTTAAGGAAAGAAATTGAAGAAAATACCAGAATGCAACCCAGAGCCACCACTGGGAGCCTTGCCTGGCTACAAGCTTAGACTTCATACCTTCCATTACTTCATTAGGATCATCTTTATAGGTTTCTGGAAGTTTCCACTGCACTAGGCTTACACACCTTCCTTCAAATGATCCCAGTTCCCACTGTCTCCGTCTGCCCCACCCACAACTGAACCCTCCTACTTACATTCCCATCCACCCACAGTCTATCCATAAACATCTATTATGCTGCCCCTTCCCAGGGATATTGATGCATTTCCCTATGTTCCTCCTATTTCCTTACTTGTCTGGTTCTGTGAATTGTAGTTTCCAGTGGTGGATGTGGGGTGCATTCAAAGATAAATTGTCAAAGGAGGTCCCATGGGAATCCACAACATTCCAGACTGATGTTAAGACAAAGAACTTGCTCTCTGAATATGGATAATGAATCCCATTGCTGAAGAGACCATCTACTCAACTCATTGAACATGGAGAAGTCAAGCTAGTACCTATATGAAACAATTATCCTAATATGCTGGTCTCTTAAATGTGGGAAGGTACCAAAAGAGAAATATGGACACCAACCCATACAAAAAATCTTTGACATAAAATCTGTCCTTCATGAGAAATATGCTAGAGTAATGATGGCACAAAATGTATAGTAGTAGCCAACCAAGATATTATATGACTTAACCCCCACTCCACAAGAACGAACCCATATTCATCACTGCTTGGATAAGAAAGGGCCATAGCCTAGATAGCCCAGATACCAAGGGGAAAATCAAATGCAACTGGTCCAAACACCAGCAAACAAACAGACAAACAAAACAATAAAATGATTTCTAATGATATCCTGCTGTATTCATAAATCAGTTCCTTATCTAGTCATCATCAGAGAGTCTGTCTCCCTCTGGCAGCAGAGGGGAACAGATGCAGAGACCCCCAGACAAACATTGTATGCAGAGAGTCTAAATTGGAGATTCCCATCAAATCAGTTCCCCCAGGACTCAGAGAATCGCATGAAAAAGGATGCAGAAAAATTGTGTGAGCCAGAGGGGATAGAGGATACCAGAAATCTGAATTAGCTAAGCAACATTAGCTCACAGAGATCAAAACAGCAAATACAGGGCCTACATGAGTCTACATATGTATTCTCTGCATATATATTATAGCTATCAGCTTAGTATTTTTATGATCCTCCTGACTAAAAGAACTAGTGGGTATTTCCCTCTTTTGCCTGCTTTTGGGATTCTTTTCCTCCTAGGAGAAAGAAAGTGAGTGGATCTGGAGGTTAGGAGAGGTGAGAATGAACTAGGAGGGGTGGAGAGAGGGGAACTATAATCAGGATACACAATATAAGAAAAGAATCTAGTCTCACTATTTTGAATTTTAAAATGAAGATGCCTTAGACAGAAGCCAAATTTACCAACTGGGCCTATTATACAACATGTGACTTTGTCAAGCATTTATTACTACCATACAATCAAGGTTTTTTGACAAATGTACCAAACACATACTTCTATCATAAATTTTTGAGAAATCTTTTATGTTGTCTAACTCTAAACAAACTAGGGTGATACGTTTGGTCTGAGGTTGCTTCCTAGGTTCCTATGGATGCCTGTCAACGAGAACAGTATAGACTCTGTCTTTGATTCCATTTCTGGAAAGATTAAAAATTTCTGGGAACATGTAAATGTATTTTATGAAAGCAATTGAGGAGATATTAAGAAAAAATATGATTTTCAAGTTGTTCTTTGGATAGTCAGCCTTACAAAACAAAAACTATAGCTTTACATAAATTGAAAATATACCATTTGTTAGACTATATAACATTAGTGGGCAGAAGATAAAGGCTATGAAAGCTTCTGCTACTTCACAATGAAGCAAAGCTCATATGTGAAAGAGTCATACAAAAGTTTTGTAGAAAATAATATTTAAACATGACTGTGATATAATGGAATTTAATAGAGAATTGACATCAGTGTGGGTAATATTGAATTTATGAAACAAGTGTCAGAATCCCTGGGTGAAAATGATTCATTTATTTTCTTTAATGAATTATGTCATTTGAATATATTTAATTTAATTTATGTTTAAGTGGAGATATTAGAGAGCAAACATCATCGAGAACTTGGTCAATCAATTACTCTTACTTTTTCACAATTATTATTGCTGCTCTTCAAACTTCTACACTATATCTAGAAATCTGTTGTTCCACAGACCTACTAACCCAGAGTTTTCAAATGAGAGGGTAATGTTTCCATACTGATTTTGTCACTATCACAGCAACACACAAAAAGATGAGTTCACAAGACTACATCCATGTGAGTAGTGCCATAGGTTGGCATTCTTTGCAAAACCAGAGAGGTTTGACATTGTCAAACAAAAGCTCCACTTCTCTCTCACACGGTAGCTAAGATTCCTTTTAAAATACATTTCCTTGAGAATTGATATGTACAATAGCCCTGTTTTGTCTGAAAAATATACCACTGTTGGATCTTAGAATTTTTCAACTTCCTCTTCCACATGGATAGCTGAGTGGAGTCATATAATATAGACATCCCATTTAGAGCTAAGCTCTCCAAAATCTCTCATTATCTGCGAGCTGTCTAGTTGTAGGTGTTTGTGTTAATCATCATCTACGGCAAGAAGAAGCTTATCTGCTGAAGTCTGACACTGTCCTGATCTGTTGATGTAGCCACATGACATCAGGAGCTATTTTACACTCCCAGCATATGGGGTAACAAAAGCTTTGTCCAGCCACACACTCTTCATGATTCTCAAATTTTCTCTTTCATCTTCTCTCTCCTTGCATTTTGTCAACGTTTTAACACAACAATGAAGGTAAGACTAAAGGGACAACAGTGGCCTGGTCACTACTCACAAGCCTCACATACATGAAAAAATTCACACCTACCTGTGAAGCTGACCATGGTTTCCAACATTGCACTCACATCTACTAACTAAAGCAAAATGTGGGTTAAAATAGTGCATTTTTAAAATAAACCACCATTTAATTAACTCCCCCATGATTAAAACAGTGAAAGGGCATAGAGGAAATATTTAACATGCCTTATCCTAGGCTTGTCTTACAAAGGTGCTTTTGGTTTCATAGAAAAATCAGTTCCCTGTCCCAGGCTTTTTAAAATTATACTGAGGGACTTTCCTTGAAATGCAAATTCAAGTAGATTGCAGTTTCACAGATGAAAGCTTTCTGAGTATCTAATATCTAGCTAAAGAACTATTCATCTCCATTTCAATGGTTAATTTTTGATTTTGACATATGAAAATCATGTTCGTATTTTTACCCATTCTAGGAGATTAAATATCTAGGTGGTGTATCCATATTACTTAATTTTTACCTTCTGCAAACCTCACTTTTAAATGCATAAACCATTTTATCAAGAAGAACACCTTTTTTTTTTCAATGCTATGTTATTAAATCTGTATTCCTGCCATGCCTTCTTGTAGACTAGAAAAAAGGAAAGGAAAAAAGTTAAAGCTAAAAATGCTTTGCTGTCACACGAAGCCCTAAGATCTTTCCTTTTGAATTAATGGAAGTTGATTAAAGTCTGATGGTTTACAAGAATTTATAAAGAGATACTTCTATCCTAGAAGCAAATATGCTTTTTTTTAAAGAATACTCATTTTTTTGTGGTCTTGTTTGTTTGGTTAGTTTTGTTTTATTTTCAGGATTTGGTCAGGGTCTCACACAGCCCATGGTAATCACAGGCTGACTCCCTGATTCTTCTGCTTTCATGTTCAAAGTAATAAAATTACAGGTGTCTCTCAAAATGCCTGGCCAAGTAGGATCTTTTTCTGTTTCTTCCTCCCTTTCTCTACATCTCTACCTTGTCACCTCTCAGTGTCTGTGAGGATCTGTCTCTTTCATGCACAACACTGACTCAAAGACTCCCTCCACACTACAAGAGGCCCTAGTGAGAAAAGGGCTAGATCTATCTTTAAGCCCTCATCAGGATGTCAGGTCCTTAATCTTCTGGGATCCAGACCTGTGAGAAAATGAATTCTCGTCGTTTGATCCATTCAACCTGTGGTTCTTCATTGTGGCACCCTACTTTTCTAACAGTTTCAATCATAAAAATCAGACTGGTTTTCCTACATCTGTGTTCTACCATGTCCTACCAACTTCTGATATTGATATTAATGGATTTTTACTATAGTCCCATCTTTTTTTTTAACTAAAATAACTATAAAATCTATCAGTCTTTTGGGGACCACACCCCTAGTTTATATATACTGCCTCCTACCAGTTTCAGAACATACTTCTTCTTGTCCTCTTTCACTCCTCCTTGCTTTACTTCTCAGAAAACCTAGAAAGGAATCTGAACAGGCTCCTGAATACTGACTACAACAGTCCCTGAACTCAAGTGTCCCAGCAAGGTACTTGCTACTAGCAGTTTTCTGCTTCAGGAAGTTTCTTAAATAAATTTTAAAGCTCAGTGTTAGAGTTTTGTTCCCTGGTTAGGTCATAATTAATTAGAGTCCTGCAATTTATTTCGACCATATTCCCTAAGGTAATTACTCTCCAGTTTTTCTATTCAGGTTTTCTTTCTTTTCACAAATAACCATCTTTGCTAAAGTGTACATGGCTCCCCAGGGCAACACTGCATGGCCAAGCCACACTCAAGGACTGTGTCTGATGCTTCAAGCTTAGTGTCAGAGGCAAATTTAATGAGCTCATTATCAAGACTAGTCTGTGTCTTGATGGAAGTATTAAATCCAAGGACCATGACAGACTTTCTTTAGACATCACAGACTTTTTTTTATTTTTATTTTTTAATTTATTTATTTATTAAGGATTTCTGCCTCCTCCCTGCAACCGCCTCCCATTTCCCTCCCCTTCCCCGATCAAGTCCCCCTCCCTCATCTGCTCGAAGAGCAATCAGGGTTCCCTGACCTGTGGGAAGCCCAAGGACCGCCCACCTCTATCCAGGTCTCCTAAGGTGAGCATCCAAACTGCCTAGGCTCCCCCAAAGCCAGTACGTGCAGTAGTATCAAAAACCCTCTGCGATTGTTCTTGAGTTCTCAGTATTCCTCATTGTCCTCTATGTTCAGCCAGTCCGGATTTATCCCATGCTTTTTCAGACCCAGGCCAGCTGGCCTTGGTGAGTTCCCGATAGAACATCCCCATTGTCTCAGTGTGTGGGTGCACCCCTCATCACAGACTTTTTTGAATTGTGAAGTTGAAATCAACAACCGGGGATAAAATATCCCAATAGTATAGCTGCTAATTAACCTGAGGTCTATGTGCCCACCACTGCATAGTGTGCTGATATGTGGTCTAGGTGGTTTCCAATGCACAGTATGCTGGTAAGTGTTTCCCAGGGTTAGAAGCACCAAATTTACCCTGAAAAATAAATACCCTCATGACTTTCCTTTATATTCCATTTACAATGGGGAAAAACGGCATCCATGCTATTTGTAAAATATTATATTGGTTCTCACTCATTTCTGTTAAAAGAAATAGTGGGGAATATACCTAACAATTAGTGTCCCATGAGGATGCCGTGCAAAGAAATTGTGTAATACTCTACATGAACAAGACCCACTGGAGACTCATTCGCAGAGCTAAAATTTGTCAGAACCACCCCACAGCTGTCAAAATAAGAACATTTTAGCCTGGAGAATGTAAGACTGGATACATTTCCCTGTGTGATTCACTATAGCCCTCATTCACCTTTGGCCCTCTTGCTTTCCCACTTAGAAATGTTGTAATAAAAAAAACCCATTAGCCAAATGTATTTTGTCTTCTAATGTGTCGTCAGTGTCTAGCCTGTTAGTACCAGCCTGTCAACATACCCACTGCCATTTGGCAAATACCATGCTCTTAGCTATAAAACCTTATTCTTCTTTGTGTAAGTGGAATCAAAGTTTCTGTTTTTCTTTTCTCACTGTTTAACCTTAACTTCAATTTGATGTGCTTTGGTGTTTTTCCTTCTTAGCCTGGTTAAATTTCTAATTCTGAAGCATTTTAAAATTACAGTGAAAGACTTAGGGCCTTATATGTATTTCTTCGCTCCCTCTCTTCTTTCCCTTACTGTATCCTTCCTTCTGTCCATGATTCCTTCATCCCCCCTTCCTCTATAATATTTATTGCTTGCCATTTGTCTCAATGAATATTAAATGTACACTTTTTACTGAGAATCTGAGCCTTCTGAAATTTCAAGGTATTGTATTCCATTGATCAAGTCTGAATATGCCATACATAGAAAAGGAGATTTATATGTTAAAATTGTTAGCAGGCTGAATTTTAAAATTGTATAAGGAAGGTCCAATTGTTTACAAATGTATACACACGTGTATACACATACATGACAGTTATTTAAGTCATTTTTTATGAGTAGCAGACAATCTCCAAGGCATGTCACTCTAGGTATCTGAGAACCACTTAAGTTCCTTTGGTATAAAATAAGTAGTGACATAGGTCAGTCCACCATCTTGCCATGACACTGAGGTGAAATAATAAATTTCATTACCAATTTGTACTTCATGTTATTCAGTTTTATTGAAAAGATGCCACAAAGTAGTCAATAATAAGCTAAAATGATGGTACTTACAGGTGTCAAAAAGGTAATGAAAGATACTACAATGGTACGAAGTTAGAAACAATTTACTGAGCACTGGCCGTGTTCATAACTCTATATAAGGCAAGCGTGCAACATGTCTCTTGCTCTCAAGAAACACAGGCCATGAACCTCATCTGTGTATTTGTGTATGACTGGCAGTGGGGTTGGTGGTCATGACAACCTTTACTTTAGGTTGTACTCTCTACTGTGGTATATACCACATTCTGAGAGTTTGTAATTTTGGCCATGTATTGGTCTTTAACTACTTGTCCTCTTTATCCTCCTCTTTCTACTTGCTGGCATGCACTAACATGTGTATATATAAGGGTTTGCACACCTAAGTGTCCACATGTGGAAGTCAGAACTTTCAATGTCCTGTGTCTTCCTTGAGAGTTTTCCACACTATTCTTTGAGACACTGTCACTCAGCGGGCTTGGAGTTTACCATTAAGGGTAGACTGTCTGGGAAGAACATGCCTAGGATCTGCATGTCCCCTCCTCCTACCATCAGTGCTGGCATTACAGACTCCCATCAACACAGCTGTTTTTCAAATGTATGCTGGAGTTTCAATGTAGGTCCTCATGCTTTACAGGAAGCACATTACTCAGTGAGCGATCTCCTCAGCTCTTCGCCAAGTCTTTAGAGCTGGTGTCTATAACATATTACAATACCTAAAAAAAAACAAATACCTTATCCTTCTACTGAATTGGAGTTTTGCAGTCAAGACATTTAAACTGTATTCTTAGGTCAACCTGGAATCTACAAGAAAGCCAAAGCAACCTTTCCTTTTCAAATCTCCCATTGCTCCTCCCATGAAAGATTCTTACTAAAATGTAGACAATTCACATCTTATATTATGTATGTATCTGCCTCATTCTGAATTTGGATAAATTCTCCCTGACATGGCTCTAATAAACACTATCTCATATGCATTTGATGAAATAATAACTATGTCTGATTGTTTTTAGTATATCAGATGACAATCTATGTTGTATTGCTCTTCTTTGGTCTCATTTGGTGGCAATATAAAACATTTATTGGAGGACATTAAAGAAGAGAGTGTCTTTATTAGATGTGCCACCAGACATTAATCAGCAGGGAGGCAGTTCTCAGTTATTGCACCACAACACCATCATCAGCTCATGCCGTTAAACATTATAGATAAATTCTGCAACATTAACTTTTGTGGCAGAGCAAATAAATGTTAGCAAGTAATACAATGGTTCCACTGTGTGTGCGCTTTTCTTTTAATTATCAAATGCTCCTGCTTGCTTCATTTATAACCATTCAATTACTTCTCACTGACTAGTATACAAAATCCTTGTCATACCCAAAGTTGTATTATAGACCTGATCTCTGTCTCTAAATTCATTGCCCTGAGCTTCTTTATCGCCTATATAATTACATGTGTATTCTCTAACTATGAAACTCAAATTTTGATGCACTGTTTCTTATTTCAATCTTATTCTTCATAGTCACCTCTGAGCCTCTTGCATTTATATTCTTTGACATCTTGGCTCAAATCACCCTTCTTAGTTTTGTAAAACTTCAAGATCTAACATATCACTCAAGTTTCAGCTTAAATTCATCTTTAGTAAAGCTTTCTTCCACCCATCAAAAGCAAAGGCTCTCTGCTAGCATCATTAATGCCTTAAATGTTTATCTCATACCCAGGGTGATTAACTAAATATCCGGTGCTACTGGTCACATTTCTTATCTAGCTCTTGATTCTTTTGAGTTTTTCTTATCCCTGGAATCTACTGTCTAGGACATGAGGATGGCAGTCAAAAAGCAGTTATTTACCCAAACCTGAAAAAGGCAAAAATAAAGGAAATTAGGCTAGAGTTCTGTCTCGAGCTACAACAGAATTTCTATGGAAAAATCTGACCCATAATGAGTTTACTGCTTTCTTCTAGAGTTAGACAAGATCTACTGTTTGGGCTTTCACTGTAATAATTTTTCTATGACAAATGTAAATAAAATCTCATGAGAAAAATATCCAGAGATTGATTCAGTTTTGATTTTCTTCATAGTTTCACTAACTATCGCTAGATAGCTTCCTGAAAACCAAGCATGAAAAAAAATGTACTGTATCTATTTGCCTTTTTCTCCCTCTCTGATGCTCTTTGATCATTGCAAACCATCTTTTTGCACTGATTATTCAGATTTTTTTTTTGCAATATTGTGCAGAAACCTTAGGCAGTGCCCTCATAGAAGACCCTGGGCTTAGATTAGGACATAGCCTTAAAAATTCCTCAACTGCAAAGCAATTTCCAAGATAAAAGCTGAATTTATTGGTAAGAGGGAAAGTCTCTGAACATAAAGATAAGAAATAAGCGGTGAATTTTAGGTGATTTTAGAGTTTTATCTCCCTGTCTCACAAAATCAAAGAACACAGAAGGATTCATCTACAGAACTATCTGTAAAAGTACTGGAGCTGTGGATTTTATTTATATTCATGATACCCATGCCTTATGTAATTCTATCATTACCTAATCTATTGACTTATAAAAAAAGTGTTGGGAACAAATAGGAGCCTTTGTTTTTGTCATTAAGTTTCTGATTTCCTTTAGAATATATTCCTCAACTATGTTGGCTAAAGCTAAATTCTAAATATTCTCTCCATTTTTTCCCTTCTTGATGCCATTTATGTGTAATGACAGATTTCTTCATCTTAGATTTGTTTTAATTTTAGCAGTTTTATATTTTTATAAAAAGGAAAATACAAAGAGTATTCACATTTGCCATACCCAGTTTCCCGTATTATCGATCTTACTTTGTATGGTGCATTGTTTTATGTGTATCTATTTAAAATTCAAGTTCAAACTCTATTCAATGGCATTTGCTTTTCTCTTCATTCTTTCCTATTACAGGAACAGGCCCAGGACACTGCACAACATTCAGTTGTCATGTCTCTTTGTGTTTCTCTTGACTTTAACATTTCTTATTTCTGTTCTTTAATTGTCCTTATTTATGATATAGATGCTGTATACTTGGGAGTCTTCTATATTCTGCACAATGTCCCTTACACGGAACTTGTCTTGCATTGATTTCCATGATTAGAGAAGGGACATATGTTTCAAGAGTAAGAATGCAGAAACATAGCTGGTATCTCAGCTGAGCTCCTGTGAGTGATTCCTGCTTTCAGACATTTTCTTTTCCCCCAGTTGAAGGAAGATCACTAAGTACAGTCATCAACCTAAGGAATAATAATTTATGCTTCATCTCTGTGTCTGTGAGAGCAGAAAATAAACACAGAAAAAAAATCTAAAGAAGTATTTGCACATAAATTGCCTTTTATCCATTGAATAGTTTCCGTTTCCATTCATGGATATTTATCTTATATTTTTCATTGTCATACAATCCCAACACCTTTGTTTCATTGCTCCCTTGTGCCAGCTTTGGTCAGTAGAAGCACATTCAATTGATCATGCATTCCTTTCACATCCCTGTGGATTCTTTGGTTTGTCATATGTGCATTTGTCTGTTTAGCTACTATTTCATGGCTCTGCAAAGTGATACAGGCTTAGATTATATATGTTGTGACTTATCCTCAAATTTTCTCTCTGGGAAGCCTTGTTCCCTTTTATTGAAGGATGGCATTAGAAAGCAAATCCAGGATCTATATCTGTTTATTTCCACGGGGTAGAGCTAGGAAAATTTGTACAGAACATTGATCCAACCACTTAAGTGAAGCTAAATATGTGAGGTAGTTACAATAGTCAAAGAACACTAATATATTAGAAACATAAGAAGTGGAATATATCAATTAATATAAAATTTATACAAAGAAAATAAATGTGTATAGTTATAAAATATATTATATTTTATTGTAATAATATGAACATAAATGTAGAGGAAAGTGAATGTCTTAATGATGAGTTAAACAATCACAGGACTGAACTCCCAAAATTAAGAACAAAACAAAAGAAGAACAAACACAGCACACACTAACAATCAGGGCTCTCAAAAATCTACTAATCTAGATGCCCATGACAAAAACAGATTCAACAACATGTATTTATACAGAGGTTCTTTCCAATCCTTCCTCTAGAAGTTCTTCGTTACTATGAAAAAAATGCTTAATTCTAAATAAACAAAAGCCTATAAGCAAAGACATGAAGATCATTGGCAAGTTTTCAATGAAGAATGGCTCTCAGGACCCAGCAATGAAAGTAGCTCTCAAATGAAAGCTAGAGCCTTCAGATATAGCACTCTTTATGGTAGGCTTCTTATCTTATCTCACAGGATGTTCACAGCATAGATTCCATCAAATACTATTAACCATTTACTTATGCATTTGTGAGCAAAAGTGAGGTCTAGGGCACAAGGCTTTGCCTTAATTGTTTTGATCATCAACACCAAGTTTTGATTTCAGTGGTATGGAACATTTCATTACATATATTAAATAAATAGTAAAGCAAAAACAAAATAGGAATAGTAGGCATGCAGCATATCAATAAAGTATTGAAAACTCAATTATACAGATAAAATCCCCTTCAGCAAGAAATTAATGCCTTCCCACTTGATTAAAAAGGGGGGTCATTGGTATATTGATTTTATCAATGATTTTAAAAAGTTCATTGCTTTAGCCATAAGAAAATTAGTGATCTAACTACAACAACTAAACACTCTGATGAAAATAAATTACATTAAACATTTCATTAATTCTACTATTCCACAGTCCCTCTAATGACTATCTCACTAGTGTATTACAGAATAATTTTTCATCATGGAAGTTAAGGAATTATCTTATTAACTTCTCAGTTAGACTCTAATTCCTCTTTGATCTATCTACAATATATACAGTTGGGACTGGGATGATGGTTTATTCAGTAAACTCCTTCCCACAAAGCTCAAGAAACTGAGTTCAGATTCCCAGAACCCATTGAAAAGCTGGAAACAATAGCATAGGTTTCTAAATACAATCCAAGAATGCCCCTGTGAAGACAAGGGAGGCAGAGAAAGGAAAATCATCTCATCTGAACTTGTGGGCCAGCTAACCTGGTGGTATTCAGGAGTGAACAAAAGAGAACCTGCCACAAAGTAGAAGTGAGAACCAGAATGCAAATTGTTCTAGACTGAATCTACTGCGGTGCTAAAATGATCTTGACAAAAAGCAACTTGGAGGAAGAAAGTATTTACTTCTCCTTATAGCTCCTGATCCACAATCTTTCATTGGGGAAAGTATGGCCACAGGCCAATCAGACCTAGCAGGTTCTTCAGTTCAGGGTCCCTTTTTTCAGGTGATTTCAGGTTCTCTCAATTGGATAATAAAAAATTATCTGCACATAACTGCACACATGAACCCACACACAGAAATATATTTAAATGAATTATTATTTTCTCCTGACACTTTCACATAGTTGGTCATGATGATGAAAAAGACTACAGGGCATATATTCTGATTTGTCTTCTAACTAAAAAAATATCTGTACTTGGTTTTCTAAACAATTAGAAATCATGTCACGTTTAAATCACTGGGTGTCTGTAACTGTTGATATAATGAGGTGAATATTGAATGAAATAAAAATTTTGACACATCCGATGAAAAAAAAATAACATCCCAAAGTTCTTTATTGGAGAAAAGTAGTCTAGATACAATCAATTAGGCTGTCAGTTTTGCAACTTGAATGTAATGTGTTTTATAACAGTTCATTTAATTTTTATACAATGTAATGGAAAATTAATGAGGAGTACGTAAAATCTATATCCCTTTCTTCCCTGCATTTCATTTTTACTCTTTTGTTGCCTCCTTCACTCCTCCTACCCTCTCTCACCCTGCTCTGTCTTCATCTTTCTTTTCTCTGTCTTTTTATTGAAGGATCCTCTTTATTTTATGTAGTCAGATAATATACTTAAAGGAAAACTTTGCAAGTATATCCATTATCATAAACTTACAGGTTAATAGCTCTAAAAAGTACATCATTTAGCAAGAGGCCTTTTTCTAAGTCATCTCTTAAAAATTCACATTAAATGATTTACAATCCACATTTGACAGAATATAAATTTGAATAATGTTGAGGTTCCTTCTCACTCTTTAACTGGAAGTTTGCAAGCAGCATTTACTTACAGAGAATAGAAATTTATGTTGCCTACCTTCTCCAACTGCATTCTATCCCTTCCAAGCATATACAGAGAAGTTTTTCTCTTAATAAAAGAAATAAAAATATTTCTAAGGCAACAAAACTAAAGGGAGGAAACAATGTGGTGCGGGATAATTGTCTGTATTCTGTCAATCATGTTTTAAATGAATGCTGATTGGCCAGGCAGGAAGTATAGGTGGGAAAACCAGACAGGAAGTAGAAATGATGCAATGAGAATGAGAATTCTGGGAAGGAGGAAGTTGATTCCTCCTACTCCTGCCCAGACTACCGAAGCAGCAGGATGTGATCTGCCCCACTGAAAAGGTACTGAGCCACATGGCTAAATAAATAAGAACAATAAGTTAATATAAGCTAGAAGAGCTAATAAATAGCCTGACCTAATGGGTTTACTAGGGATGTATAAAAAAGCCTTATGGAAGTGAGGGAAGAGAGAAAAATGTATAGTTTAGTAAAATCAATTTTACAAAGCCTATGGAAAGTCACTAGTTAGGAACTATATTTGAAATTACATCTGGAAAGGAAAAAAAAGCAAACTTTTCAGGAGTGGATGTCAGTTCAAGAAGACATGAACTATTAAATAAAAAGTGCTGAATAAGGCATGGGATACTTCCTTAAGGGTTGCTAATCTAAAAGACCCCACAGATTGTCAGATCAACACAGGTAATTGCTTCATCTCCCAGCACAGTTAAGTGTTGTAGACACCAAACACTTCAGTTGAAGAAAGAGCAAACTCAAGTTTCAAACTGACCAAGAGATTCTCTCATGATGAGTAGCTCTCATATTACCAGAATGTGTTATGCAAGCTGCTTGATAAATAAAGACACCAATGGTCTTATTCAGCACTGCACCCTGGAAGTTGGTATACATTATTTCCAGACAAGATGTTCCTGCTCAGGCAATAATGGCAAAACTATTATGGGGTAACTAACATTTCTATCTATATTAGAGGCTTCCTCTGTAAAATGGAACTTCCTCTCTGGTATTATAATTCTGGACAAAAGTTCATAGCTATGAAAATACACTTATAACCACTAAGGAAACAGAAGCAGTCATTAAAATTTCCCAACCCAATAAAGCCTGGGGCCAGATGGCCGTAGAGCAGAATTCTACCAGATTTTAAAAAAGAACTAATACCAATAATTCTCAAATTATTCTATCTAATATAAACAGAAGGAACAATGCCAAATTCATTTTATGAGGCCACAGTTACCCTGATATCCCATCCATACAAAGATTCAACAAAGTAAGAGAATTACAGGACAATTTCCATCACGACTACTGATGCAAAAATACTAAATAAAATACTCACAAGCTTAATACAAACACACCAAAAAGGTCATTCATTATGATCAAGTAAGATGAGTAAAAATCCAACTTTGATATCATTCCTCTGCCTCACGATCTTGGAAGTGGTCATTCAAGCTCTAAGAATGGGTAAACCCAAGTGCGTATGTCTTTGAACGTAGTTGTTTGATAGACAGGGTTTGATTTATAGCAGACATTCAATCACTATAATTTTCATCCTGTGTGGCTATATGTTCACATTAAATAAAAACGACTAAAGTACAAAGGCAAGTAAATATAATACATTCATTAGTGTAAGTCTTCTATGAACTTATTCCTTAGGAGTTTTCTTGAGCAAATATACAAACATCTTTTTGGTATACAATATTGTTTTGTTTTTCTTTGTTCATTTTGTGTTTGTTTGTTTATTTCTGAGACAGAGTTTCTCTGTAGCTTTGGAACCTGTTCTGGAACTAACTCTTGTAGACCAGGCTGGCCTCAAACTCACAGAGATCTGCCTGTTTCTGCCTCCCGATTGCTGGGATTAAAGGCATGTGCCAATAACACCTGGCTTATTTTATTGCTTTTATTTCAAAGTTTTATTCTAAATAAAGTGAATATGTGTATAGCAACTTCGTTTCATGGTTTTAATGTTTTGAGGTATACTCTAAATAAATTTAGTTTCCTTTATCTTGTGGCCTTGATAAATTTTTAATTTCATTCTCAACTCTAAATAAGTTTATGAACCTTTCCCAACTCTAGAAATAATGATGTTTTTTAAAAAAGTCTCATTTTAATGTTAATTTTAATTTCATATAGGAAGAAGTTACAAACAGGATGGTAAGCACACTGATCTATATTACCATTCCAAGGAGCTGCATTAGAGCAAAGAAATCCCTGTTATGTCCTTTCTTTGGCCTCTTCCTCTTGCACTGACACTTTAGATCTCTGTAAAGCCAGGGTGAGAAATGAGTAGATGAGAGAATAGAATGCTTTTATTCTGTATAATTTATGTCCCTTAGCTTTGGGGTTCCCTTTATCAGGCCTTCTGTTATGATAGACATGTATATTCCCAATGTGTGATATGCTAGTTTCTATGACAGGGTGTCCTTTACTAAATGGCCACTCAGCCTGGTTCTTTCACGATTTGATCACTAAGCCTACTATACATCTTCTAAGCATTAGGTCTCTAATCCTGGAAGGTACCATTCAAAGTCACATGATATTGGTTGTGACTATCTTCCAAAGCATCATGAATCTTTGTTGTATCAAGTGAAGGCAGTTGAGCATCTGTATTCTCTGCCTATGCTCTCTATGCCAAGCACTTTTAGACAGTCACCCACATCCAGATTCTCCAGAGAACACGGGACCAGATTATGTTCATGTGCATGGACACCACAAACTTCTGGGGTCATTTTTTAATGGTCGCTATGAACAGTGTTCTTAAATTCCATTTTATTGTACTTCAAGTTTCTGCTTCTTATCAGTTTCAGGCTAAGCAACAGAGTCTACTATGCCAGCCTAGCAAATATCCGAGGGTCATTTCAAAATATTTTTAGAAACTACTATGTGCTTGAATGTGTTATCCTCTTTGCAAATCCAGAGGTTAGGAAAAAAAACAAGAGTCTGGATACACAGACCTAAGACTCACTATCATAATGAGAAGTTCCCACCCACTAGTCATTTTTGCCTGTTGTTTAATAGAATAAATGAGAGTTTAAGCCACCACTTAGACGACCTTTAATCAAATTCCAGAAAGTTTCTTGACTACTCCAATATTGTGCTCTACAGATAGAGCCCAAACAGACAACAGAAAAGATTTAATTTTCTTTACTATCACATTCAGAAGAGACTATTAATTATGGACTCTGTGTAAAGATTTTAATAATCATTATATCCTTCAACCCTCTAATAAATAATGGGCTGTTGGGAGATTCAGGATTCATAGTGAATAGTGCAAGTTGTTCAAACTCATCTTTTATTTTCTGACTTAGACTGGGTCCCTACACAACCCAGAGAGCAAAACATCCTTTATACTCTGAATGTAGCTTCTTCCCTATCATCCTCATTACAGCTAAAGTAGATCTAATTTATTCTCTATTTCTTCCACAAGATAAAGTGTGAATTACACAGAGTTTAAAAAGAGACAATTAATGGTTCAATTAAAATATCATTTCAGTACGTGGAGGTACCAAATTGGTTTTCTCAAAGTAGGATTGATCATTAACGTACAAAAATAAACCAAGAGTGTAAGTGCATAGCTAGTAGCAATGTATTCTCATCATGGAGGTCTACGGGTAGAGCCCAGTTAACTATATAATTTAAACTTTATCTATTTTTATGCAGATGCTCCAAGAGCCACCAGTTAAGAAATATTTCCAGCATAAATCAATGTTCTCAAAGGTTAACATAAATTATTAAAATATAATTAAGATATTATATGATTAAATGACTATTATGATCTGTGTTTTCTAATATATTTGTATTCTCTGTCAAATATTTGCACCTTTATAAGGGATCAAGGACATTAGGAATAAAACTACAAGAGACAAAAATAAAAGATAAATGTATCTGGGTGATGGAGATGAGTCAAAAAGTAAACTTCTAAGAGTCAACAAGTAAGTATCTCCAGGATAGCAAGTATTAGCTTGTCTTGTGATACTAGTTACAGTTTTCCTTATCTGTAACAAAAGATAAGGTAGATATAAATATTGTAACTGTAACTGTTGCTTGATACCTGTTTTGTTATACATAATTTTACTATGTTAAAGTTAAAACCTTCCTTTTTATTTAAACAGAAAAGGGGAGGTGATGTGGGATTCCCCTTTGTATGATGTGAATGCCATTGGTTAATAAAGAAACATCCTTGGCCTATTGATAGGGCAGAGTAGAGCTAGGCAGAGAAAACTAAACTGAATTCTTGGAGAAAGGAGGTGGAGTCAGAGGAGAAGCCATGTAGCCCCGCAGGAGACAGACACCAGAACTTTACCTGGTAAACCACAGCTAGATGGCAATGCACAAACTACTAGAAATGGGTTAAATTAAGATGTAAAAGTTAGCGAATAAGAAGATAGAGCTAATGGGCCAAACAGTATTGCAAATAATATGTTTTTTTGTGTAATTATTTTGGGAGTCCAGGTGCCCAGGGAATGAATTATCAGACTCCTACAACAAGTCTGTGCTCAGGGCATGGATGAAATAGCATTGGAACAAGAGTTCAATCTCATTGTTACCACTCTGGCTTTATTTTTTTTAATCATCCTTATGAAATTACTAGTGATTTAAATTTTGTTTGTTGATATATTTTCAGGCTTTATAATCACTATTTTTCATCCATACTGTCTTTTACTGATACAAAGTGTGGTAATTTCCCAAGCCCTACCTAGATGTTGGAGAAGAGCCCACTTGTTCATCCCAGCCACCCAGCTAGCTTAGCCCCAAAATAACCACACAGAAATTGTGTTAATTAAAATACCTCTTGGTCCATTAGTTCTAGTTTCTTATTGGCTAATTCTTACATCTTAATTTAACCCATTTCTATTAATCTGTATATCACCACATGGCAATTGCTTACCAGGTAAAACTCCCAGCATTTGTCTCCAGCAGATCTATGGGGTCTCTCCAACTCTTTCCTTCTCCCAGCATTCAGTTCTGTCTTCCCTACCTACCTAAGTCCTGCCAATAAACAAGCCAAGGTAGTTTCTTTATTCATTAATCAAGAAAAGCAGCACACAAAGAAGACTCTCACATCAGTCTCCTCTCTCTACCCTTCCTGGATTACATGCCAAACAGACTTCATTCTTATCTTTTGTCTAGAACTATAAGAAGCTAAGGACTATACATTATAACCCATTCTTTCTGTTGTCTGTGACTCTGATAGTACTTTATGAAAGTATGGTCCAACTCATGCCATTGATTATGGCTCCTCTAAGATAATCTCATATGCTCCTACAATTTTACTATAATTTACTTAATAATTTTCTTTATACCAATTCACAAATTATCTTTTGTATATTTATTTCAAAGAAAATATGATATAACTCATGAAATATTAAATACATTCTATTAAAATAATATTAAAAATGAAAGTGACATTATATATACAATATATATATAACAATAGGAACTCTTATCCAAATACCAGCCAACTCATCTATCTATACAAGAAGCCTTGTGGGAAAGTCTGAACTAAATATGAATGTCTTTGCAAGCAGTTGTATCTATCTTTATTATCCTGAGAACCTGACATGGTAGAGGGTGCACAACAGCCTGAGAACAAAAGATTCTACATTCTAATTCCTATTGTGATCCTCAAATACTGACTTTGAAAAGATGAATAGAGCTATAAATCCTTAAAAACTTGAATAATATCAGTTAATACAATAAAACATGGAAACAGGATTTCAAGTCTGCAATGGAGGATATGATACCTAAGGAAAGGCATCATGAAAGAAGATTTCAGCCATTAGAGACTCTAGTTATCATCCTTGCACTACTTCATTTGTATATTAGAAATAAGAAATTATCATTCACATGCATATACAAATAAATAATTTTGTAGATCAAATGTCAAAGCCTGATACCATAGCAACAATATACTCCATTTCTTCCAATGTTTGCTTTTAAATTTTCCTTTTTTCCCCCATTTTTACCATGCTTGATTCTGTTTTTAAAGAATAATTTATCTTTTATATTGAACTAAATATATAACTGATTAAATTAACTTAAATAAAGAATCAAATGAACAGATGGATAGATAAAAAAAGGTCGATTAATCACCAAGGGCATAATGTCTCTTTGTAGGAACTAAAACTTAACTAATTCAGATAGGTAGGGAAGGGAAAAAATATGATCAAAATATATTTAAATTTGCAAATTGTTTTAAGTAACAAAAAATATAATAGTAATAAAATGAAAATTTATTTTCAAAAATAATAATAGAGAAAACTTTTTTAACATTGAAAAAATAACCAAAGACAAGAGCTGTCTTAGTATGCTGATATAATTGACCTTTGTTGCTTAGAGAGTGGACTATTAGACAACAGTGAAACCCAGTGATGAATATATTTATAGAACCTGCTAGGAACATGGTGTGTCAGTCACATTTTAGTGTCTCTCGTTATAACAGTTTGCGGGCAGTAAGTCAAAATAAATTCAGTTTAACAACATGGGACATTAGCTTGGCAGAAATGGCAGTTGGGCAGATAAGGGAATAGAAAGGAATTGTGTATGGGCTGGTAAAGTGAGTCACATCTGTCTTGCAAGGCACTGCCAGGCACAGTAAATTGCACAAAAAGAAATGTCTCTAGTTCAAGAGCAGACAGTAAAACCTAAATGGCAAACCATAGGCAGCAGAGAGATCATTAATTTTCTCTGCTACTTACCAATAAATTTGCAGCTCCCCACTAACACACTGAAAGCTCTACTGCACAACACAAATTTGCTTATCAAGGATTTTCCCAAATATTTCATTGAAAAGTCTTGACAAAAATGGCCTCTGAATTGATAACAATCCAAATTTCACAAGACTTTGTGACACTGTTGGGGATATATTTTCAACATCAAATCTTTGAGAAAGAACCAAAAATAAATGACAAGTTCTTCATATAGAAATTAAACACTACCGCTGTTTGTAAAATATTGAAATCTAAGTTTGTATAAAGCAGGAAGATATTAGGGTATAATGTAAGAAACATTGTAGCATGAGATCACAGAGAGCTTTTCTCGGTATCTACCCAATCTGATGGATTTAATGCACCTGTGGGAAGCTAATCAAAACTGACATCTATGCAGCCAGTTGGAAATACAACACCAAAATAGATGCATAGATCCTTTGATTTCAGAGTTAGTAAATGCAATCATTACTTCAAAAGGCTGTTTTATCTTTCAAGTAACACATTGATCTGGTTTTATATATTTAATTTTGTTGTTCTGCATATATGTGCTCATTTACATACACACAAAAGAATGAGTGTTCACAAAGTAGTTTAATTTCTCAAACATTGGAAAATGAAATACCTAGGAATGCAAAATTCATCAAACAAAATTTGTACTTTTCAGGTTTATATAGAGAACTGGTAAACATTGTTATTTTAATAAATATCAAGACTAAGGAATCAAATTAAAATAACAACACCAACAAAACAGACTAAAAGTTGTTTGGTCATATGCTCTTTGTGGTTTTAATATTTCCAAAATACTTAGACATTGGAGCACCTATGAAACCAATACGAATTTCACTTGATTTGTAATTTTTGTCACTTTGTCTTATGCTGGGCATATGTGATAGACCTAGTTTGGGAATCAAATAACCTATGGTTTAATTTGGGGAATATACGAGTCTGTAGCCTCATGAACCTAATCACAAAAATTTGCTGAGAGCCTTGTTCATGTCACATTATTACTGATTTTGTCCTAGAACATGGTTACATGAGGTATATAGAATGAAGATATAATCGATCCGCAGCTTTTGATCACTAAAGAGTTCATAAATCCCACATTAAGGAAGAAGATTTAGTTTTATCACAGTAGAAAGTCTTGTTTTAATGTATGAAAAATAAACACAGAAAATGAAATATGCTATTGGAAAAAATGTCAACATCAGTGGTAAAATTACTATAAAGTTTAGCATGTAAAATCATCTAAGGCTTCATCTGAGCTAATTTCTTAGCCATAAAACATGACTTCAGGAACCCTCTCCTGCTTAGGATCTTAGCTGGGATCATCCTTATGCATTCCTGGGCATTCGCCTACTGACTGGTTTCTTGCTAGCCTCATAATGGCTTTCTCAATCAAGATATCTCTTTCCTTGCTCTCCCTCTTTTCCTTATCAAACTAGGCCTCTGAATGTGGGTGACAGTTGTATGGCTGGCAGTCTGTAGGGCCACTAGCAGTGGGACCAGGATTTGCCCCTACTGTGTGAATTGGCATTTTTTATAGCCCATTCACTTTGGAAGGACACATTGTCCAGCCTAGATATAGTGGGGAGGGTCTTGATCCTGCCTCAGAGTGAATTGCTAGACTTTGTTGACTCCCAGTGGGAAGACTTAACCCTCTCTGAGTGAACTGGGGCATGAGAGGGGAAGGTAAAGGGAACAGGAGGAGCAGAGGGAGTGGGAACTGCGATTGATATGTAAAATGAGAAAAGATTGCTTTTTAAAAAATTAATTGATTAATTACAAAAAAAATGACTTCAGATCTTGTCACGTTGGAACTTGTTTCAGCTCTTGGAAGTCAGCTTAAAGCTGTTGACTAGGGGCTGAACGATTGGCTCAGCAGTTGATTCCCAGAACTCAAGTTAGGCAACTCACAACTACTTGTAACTCCAATTCAATGGGATCTGATGCCCTCTTTGGGATTAATGGTTCCCCATATCATATGTGCATACACATAAATATACATAAATAAAATTAAAATGAACTTTTAAAATAAGTGAATTGAATGCTCTATCATGACAGTGAAGTAAGGACTCACATCAAATGCGCTCATGATTCATTCTTCTGTGCACAACATAACTCATAACTTCATCTCTTCTGTGCTCCAGTCACAGATCAGAGCAGGGAAGAGCTTTTAGGGCAAAACTATAAGAGTAATCATGTAATAATTAGCTACTTGTCTCCTTGCTGGGACAAATTACTCACTGAAAACAACTGAAGAGAGAAAGGGCTTATTTTGGTTCAGTTTCAGGGTACAGTCCATCATGGTGGAAGGAGCTTAATGCATCCGCAATCAGGAAGCAGAGAGAGGGGAATGAATCCTGCTCAGTGCATTTTCTCTTTTCCATTCAGTCCAAGCCCCAGCCAGTAGAATGGTACCGCCTACATGTAAGATGGTCCTGTCACTCCAGTTTACCTAATCTGGGTAATCACTCACAGGTGAGTCCTGAGATCCTGTTCTAGAGCAATTTTAATCCCAACGAATTGATAGTCAAGCTTCACCACTACCACTGCCTCTAATTTCTAACACTCCAACTTCAGATACTGGAATTTTCTCATTCTAGGTATTTCTGTCATACTGTAGCCTTATGTACTTCTGTCTTCAAAGATGTTAACAGATATATAGTTAATCGTGATATTCCTGTGTGACTCAATGATGATCTGATGATATGTGAATATAAAAATATTTTAAGTCCACAGCTTGCCTATTATATAATATCACTCCCAGTAGAATTCAAAAATTATCCTTAGATTCCTTTTTTCTATGCCCCCCTCTCTCTCGCTGCCTGTGTGTGAAAGACCTGTATGCCTTAAGTGGATAAATCAGCTTGAATAATTAATGAAAAGCAACTTTTTATGATTGTACCTAGGAAATCAGTGAGTGACAATCGGTAGCAGAACCTGGACAGCAGGTGTGTGCCATCTTGTCATTAATGCATTGATGTCTAAGGTATTTAAAAATATGCTATCAACTTGACTTTTTCCCTTTTCCTTCCTTCCTTCCTTCCTTCCTTCCTTCCTTCCTTCCTTCTTTCTTTCTTTCCTTCCTTCCTTCTTCCTTCCTCTCTTCCTTTCTCTTTTTTACTTTACAAATGTTAGAAGGTTAAAAAATAAATGTCTGTTCGATGTCTTGAATTTTGCATACAAATGGATGGAAATAGAAAACACTATCCTGAGTGAGGTAAGCCAGACCCAAAAAGAGAAACATGGGATGTACTCACTCATATTTGGTCTCTAGCCATAAATAAAGGACATTGAGCTTATAATTCGTGATCCTAGAGAAGCTAAATAAGAAGGTGAACCCAAAGAAAAACATATAGGCATCCTCCTGAATATTAACCTTCATCAGGCCATGAAAGGAGACAGATACCCACATTGGAGCCCCGGACTGAAATCTCAAGGTCCAAATCAAGAGCAGAAGGAGAGAGAGCAAGGAACTCAGGACGGGGAGGGGTGCACCCACACACTGAGACAACGGGGATGTTCTATCGGGAACTCACCAAGGCCAGCTGGCCTGGGTCTGAAAAAGCATGGGAGAAAACCGGACTTGCTGAATATAGTGGACAATGAGGACTACTGAGAACTCAAGAACAAAGGCAATGGGTTTTTGATCCTACTGCACGTACTGGCTTTGGGGGAGCCTAGGCAGTTTGGATGCACACCTTACTAGACCTGGATGGAGGTGGGTGGTCCTTGGACTTCCCACAGGTCAGGGAACCCTGATTGCTCTTTGGACTGATGAGGGAGGGGGACTTGATTGGGGGAGGGGGAGGGAAATGGGAGGCGGTGGCGGAGAGGAGGCAGAAATCTTTAATAAATAAATAAACAAATAAATAAATAAATATTAAAAAAATGTCTGGCAAAATGAACTGAGATGTTCCCTTTCCCAGAGTCCTCTGTTGTCTTTCTAGGACTGGCTGCTGCGCTCTTCTCAGGCCTAGCTGCAGCTGCTTTGTTTTTATTATTAGACTTTTTGGAAATGGATTTCTGTGAGAGATACTTTATTTTTTAAAAAAAATGATCTGTGAATAGAAATATTTGGTTATATAAATTATCAGTGTTCTTCTGGCATAGGTTGCTTCGCAGTCATCGTATGTGTGTGTGTGTTCATGTTACTATGTAAGAGTTACTAATATGTGAATACATAATCCCAAACCCACAATTTGATTCTGAGCTTCCCAAATTTGAAAATGCTCAAAATATTTTAGGGTATTTGTTTAAAATGTGGATCTCTGTAGGGAGACTTCCAGTGCGTAAGGCACTTTCTCTTAAATTATAAGGACTTAATTTTGATCTTTAGGACCCATGCAAAGCCAGACATCATGCCACCATCTGTAATCCCAATTCTCCTATGGCCATAGGAGAGATGGGGACAAGAAAACCCTGAGAAGCTAGACTGGCACATGCTTTGTCTCAAACAAAGTGGAAGGTGAGGGAGGCTAAGGTGCTCCTCTGACCTCCACATGCACTATGGCACGTTCATGTCCAGTCATACATACAAACATGCATGCACATATGTGTTCACATAAAAAGTCACACACACATACACACACACACACACACACACCAATTTTAAAAAGTAGAAAAAAAAGAGATTCTGATTGCCAGGTTCCACTGCAGAGATTGTCACTCCCTTAAGACCTATTCATTTTAATGTTACCTGGGTGACTTAATCCACTTAAAATTACATATTATACAAGTTTATACCCAGCTGGAGTATACAGGCTATGAGTATCTGAGACTAGTATCTGTGCTGTCTCTCTAACTTGGTGTCATTTAAGGATGATGCCTTACCTTATTTTTAAAATGTATGCATCTGTGTGCATATCTATTCTTGTGTGTATGCCATGAGTATTGCAGGCAGGAGCCTGCAGAGGCCTACAGAGTGAGATGGGTACCCAGGAACTGGAGGTGCGGGTGGTTATAAGTCACCTACTTAGTTTGGGTTTTGGAAAGTAAGCTCGGGTTCCCAGGAAGGCCAGTAAGGATTCTTTAGCCTCTGGGCCATTTCTCCAGTTCAAATTACTTTTTTTTTAAAAAAAGAAATGAGAAACGTAATTGTATTTTCTGAAGTTGAGAGAAAAGGATTTATGTCTTTTCTGGGATATTGCCAGTCATGTAGATAAATCTATCCTTCTTTAGTGATGTAATCACTAAGAGATTTTTTTACTTAAAACATATTTGTGCTTTAACCTTTGAATGACCTGACAGCCTGAGATCAGGTCACTGATGGTCACTGTAAAGTCCCATCTATCTGGGACGAACTGGATTTAAAGTGGGATCACATACACAAATGTATTTGATCTTCACGACAAGGACCAGAGGACATTCTCATGTATGCCACTGATTTAGGAAAGTGAACTATAAAGTTCCATAGATTTTCCCATATAGAATTCATGGTATCACAGAAAACTATGATATTATGGGGGAAAGAATGATAATAACAACATACAGCATAGCTCAAACAAGCAAGTTACCTCTGGTAATAAATAATAGTATTTTCACATTGATACATACAGGATGGTAAGATATTTAGTTCAGTCTGGGTTATAAAAGAGCCTCATGATTGCTTCATTGAGGTTCTGCTATCTTCTCACTCTTCTTCCAGCATTAAGTTCAGTAATATTGAACTAGTTTCGTTGTGTCACCGTGCTTCTTAATTACAAAACGTTGTCCACGGTCACTCCTATATATTTCTCAGTGATAGATTCCATTTTACTCCCTCAAAATTTCCTTAAATGTCATTTTCTCCAAGATCACGTGGAAATAGATGGCTTTCTTATCTATGCCGAATCTATATCATTTCTTTGCTTTTATTGATGGATACACTCCTCCCAAATATGAATACTCAAAAACAAAATCATGGATGTCATTCATCTTAGTATCCTGGAGGTACTTCTCAATTGTAATGGTTGATAAACACTTAGAGGCTAAATAGCACACAGTAGATGAAGGGAAAAGATGGGTAAAACAAGTTATAGCTTTAACTGGGAGGGGGAAGACAGGTAATAGAAGGATGGGAGGAAGGATAAAGAAAAAGCAGTAAATATGTTTGAAATAGTAATAATGATTCATAATATTTTATATTTACCTAAGATTATATTTAGTACATATAAGTGTATGCATGCATGTATAAAGGAAGTTATGCCAATTTGGGTTGAAAGAGACCCTTCAAGAGCCATAGACTTTAGTAAAATTTCCATACCAGGCATAACAAACCTTCCTTTTGAGTTATTGGTTAGGAGGGTTGAAAAGGCTCTCAGAAAAATATAGGCTATAGCTGTTGTCCCTAGTTACCTCCCAGAGGCTGAAGATGAGTTTCTATTGCTGAAACATCACTAAGTTAAGAGTCAGAACTCAGAGGACTTAAGTTGGATCTCACCTAACAGCTTTACCCTGAGAACTCTCTATTGTAGAATCAGAATTTGACATTCAAACTTCCTAGATAAGAAAGTAGTCAATAGTCCTATCTAGTTGTGGTCCCTATGAACCACGGCATGGTCAGCAGGGTCAGATATCCTTCTTGGTGAAGTAGTGGCACTTGGTATCTTGCCAGTGACTAACAGCTCTTTCATTGGGCTTAGGACCCAGCAGGAGGGAAAGCATGCTTTGTACAGTAAACCACCAAATACCTGTAGCTAGTGAGATTATGGGTCTTAAGAGAAGAACCTACTATGCCACTTCCCTAAACAATCATAATTATTACATATATTCTAAATAATACTTATATCCACAGATATATGTAGCTTTCAACCTTCAGCAAAGAAGCTTCTTTTTACCACAGGCAAAGACAATTTCAGAAAGCCACATAAATAATTAAAATGAAGCAAATAAATGACCAAGGATGTGCCCAGCACTATTTGATACATTTACAACAAAAGAACTACACCTAAAGCTCAGAAAATATCACAGAACCAATTGTGGAAAGATTCTCACAAACTAAATGACCAGGAAGTCAACTGAAGATTTTTACCTTATGGATATGAACAGGTAGCCACACTCATGAAATTTCAGCAATGTAGCACCTTAAACAAGACCCAAACAGGAACAACACCAGTTGACATGCCAACATGGATGTGGGATATCCCACATATCCACCCCTAGATGTAGAGTTACAGCCAATTACAGATGCGGAGGTGGAAAATTAGTTTTCTCCAAGGATGAGTTCTCTAAACTGTTATCCGATCCCAGTGGTCAGCCCCAGCAACACAAAACATATAAGCAATATTAAATAGACCCAGCAAGTTGCATTTATGTTTTACTCTCATATGCATATATGTTTACTAATAAAAATTAAAAAACCTCGAATTTAGCAATGAGCAGATGTAGAGGAGTGGGAAGGAGAAGGAAGGGGGTAAACTATGGAATTACATTTTAATTAAATGCATGTATTAAAAAGAACATTGAGCCGGGCAGTGGTGGGGCACGCCTTTAATCCCAGCACTCAGGAGGCAGAGGCAGGCGGATCTCTGTGAGTTCGAGACCAGCCTGGTCTACAAGAGCTAGTTCCAGGACAGGCTCCAAAACCACAGAGAAACCCTGTCTCAAAAAAAACCCAAATAATAATAATAATAATAAAAGAACATTGATTACTATATACATCTGAATTGTGTTTATAAGAACTCAATAGCCAAATGCTAAACAAGTGTGCTATGTTACAAAGGGCAGACCTTCAAGTATTGACCTGTGGCTGTTCTTTCTCAAGTTGATGGAGATCTTATTATTTACTGTCTTTTTGTTTTCACTAGGACAGCAAAATTATAAATTGAATATTAGAAACTCCATCATTCCAAAACAAATAATCAAAATCAAAATGTAAACCAAAAACAGCTATGACATTCCAGTGGTCCTGAGTTCAATACCCAGCAACCACATGGTGGCTCCAAACCATCTGTAATGAGATCTGGCGCCCTCCTCTGGCGTGTGGGTATACATGGAGGCAGAAAGTTGTATACATAATAAATAAATAAATAAATCTTTGGGACAGGAGAGATGGCTCAGTGGTTAAGAGCATTGCCTGCTCTTCCAAAGGTCCTGAGTTCAATTCCCGGCAACCACATGGTGGCTCACAACCATCTGTAATGAGGTCTGGTGCCCTCTTCTGGCCTGCAGACATACACACAGACAGAATATTGTATACATAATAAATAAATAAATAATTATTTAAAAAAACAGCTATGACATTAGACAAAGGAGCTGACCTGTAATAATTCATATGCCAATTCTTCCTTTATATAGACATGGGACACTAAATAAGATATTCAGATCATAGGTTCTATGGTATGTAAGCAATAATACTAATAGCTCTTGCTTCTTGGTATTTCCATGAAGATTAAGTAGGCAGACAGATGAAGCATTCTTAAAGTATTGCCTATAACCTAGTGAATTCTCAATGTAAGACCTTTAATACTTGAAATCTAAACCGCTATTGAATCTCTGTGATTCAAACTATTCATACAAACTGTATTTTGTTCTGTCCACTTCATCTAATACTATATGCTGTAGGTTTTTTTTGAATGGTCGTTGATGACGTCAGCTTAATGACACTTGTATTTCTCACAAATGAGCAAGCTGAGCAAAACTACAGAATTAATACCACCAATGAGGATTACAATTTACAAATAAAAAATGATTACTCATGACAACTGTATATTTTCTACTAGCTAACAGAAAAATAGTAAGGAAAAAAGGTGAAGTAAATTTCAGCGATATATTTGGCTACCAGTTCAAATATTTTCGTAGTATTCTGAAATCTTGTGAAACTATCAATGATTAGACTTCGAATTTACACAGACAGCAAGTTTCAATTAATATCAGTAATGTTTCAGAGACTCTGGCTGTATAAGGGCCTTAGTTTGCGCGTTGGATGTACAAGACTGATTCTATCAATGCAATTAAAACATTTGTCACTGGGTGGCGCTGGAGACAAATACTATTCCTTGAACGGAGAAATTCCTAAGAAGTGGATATTGACTTGCAGGACTGTGCGTTTTAGCTACAAGGAAGCCAGATTTTAATGTGATAATTATGGTCAGCAGCATAAACAAAATACCATCTTTGTGTAACTCTCTGACAAGCAGAAATATACATAACGGGAAATCCATGGATATTTGTTTCTGTCCCTTCTATTTAGGATTCAACAATAATTTTGAGCAAAATCAAATGCTCAGCATTAGTAAGTATCAAGAAATTTCCAACTGCCCACTATCGAATGTTCTAGAGTTTTTCAGGCTCATTTTGTGTATAAGACCAATGGAAGTTTAGAATCTCTGGAGAAAAAAATCATTATAATGTATGCAATTTACCAGATGGGGGCATCTTAAGGTATCTATTTTCCTTTTAATAGGAAATATAGAAGCCTATAGGTAAAAGTACATATAGGCTCAAGATGTTTACATTTTTACTTAGACTTATATAGTTTCTTTTGCCAAATTTCTTTTCTAGTTGCAATCTCCTCGAGAACACGTAACATGACACCTGAGCACTGGGACATCTGCCCCAGAGTTTAGAATGAAACATATATTAGAAGCAATCGGATTTTTTATCTATGCACACAGTAATAAAAGGCACTTTCCATCAATTATGGCTGAGATGATTCTCCAGACAACAGTTAGCTAAAGGTAATGTCTGACTCCATTCTTTAAAACCAAATTGTTGTCAATCTTCATCTCCTCTTCTCCATCGATATCCGTCAGTTTCAACATGGAAACATTTGCACATGCACACATACACCAGTGGTTAGAGCCCCCGGCTCATTAGAAGTGCCTGTAGACTCATGCTTAAGGAGTTCCCGCATCCTTTTTGGAGAATATTGTACTGCAGCGTGCATTTAGGATATCTACTCTGTTATTCACATCCCATAATGTTCCTCATTTACATAACTCCAATTTTGTTCAGAGTATTGCCATGCCCCACTATATATTCACAGTTTCTGTGTTGACTAAATCCATGTGCTCCATCTGAGTCTCTAGAAGTTAATAATTTGCTGAGGGACGCAAGGAAGGCCTTCTCTCTGTTGGCATTGGTTCCAGGCTTATTGGCTTCCTTCAACCAAGTGATGCATAACACCATAGGTGTGACTGTTGGTAACCATGCTACAAAAGATGAGGTGACCCCTATGAACAGTACGGGACAACAGAGTGATGTGAGTCTATCATGACTAAGAGACAATCTTCTTCAAAACGCTATATAAAAACATGTCAACTTGCTAATTTACTCCAGTGTAAATTGCTATATTCCTTAAAAGCGAGTGGATTCTTCATAGGTAATTTTCGATTTTACTCCCCAAGCCTTAACATCATTTTGCCTATTCACCATGAGGCTGCATGCCTGCCCTTGCTAGTACTAATCTGAGTTTTTGCATTGCATTTCTGATCTACAAAAGCATATAGGATTGGTCTTTTTTATTGTGTTCCAGATTTCCTGAATGTTTTGTGATGAGAATTTTCTGGTTTTGCTGTTTTCTTTGATCAGTGTGTTTATTTTCTCTATGGTGTCTTCAGTGTCTGACATTCTCTCTTCTATCTCTTGTAATCTGTTGTTAGTACTTGTATCTGTAGTTCCTGTTCGTTTACCCAGATTTTCCATCTCCATTCTTCCCTCGGTTTGTGCTTTCTTCATTGCTTCCATTTCATTCTTCAAGTCTTGAACCACTTCCCTAACCTGTTTGATTGCTTTTTCTTGTTTCTCTTGGCTTTCTTGCGTGTCTTTGAGCGATTTATTCATTTCCTCTACATTTTTGTTTGTAATCTCTAATTGTTTATGGCAGTTTTTCACCTCCTGTTTAAGGTCCTCTATTATTTTCATATAGTTCACTTTTGGGTCGATTTCTTCTTTGAATTCAATGAAAATAAAGAAACAACATACTCAAACTTATGGGACACTATGAAAGCAGTCCTAAGAGGAAAGTTCATCGCACTAAGTGCCCACTTAAAGAAAACAGAGAAAGCACATATTGGAGACTTAACAGCCCACCTGAAAACTCTAGAAAAAAAAGAAGCAGACTCAACTAGGAGGAGTAGAAGACTGGAAATAATCAAACTGAGGGCAGAAATCAACAAAATAGAAACACAGAAAACAATCCAAAGCATCAATGAAACAAAAAGCTGGTTCCTGGAGAAAATCAACAAGATTGATAAACCCCTATCCAAACTAATCAAACGGCAGAGAGAGAATACGCAAATTAATAAGATCAGAAATGAAAAGGGGGACATAACCACAGACACAGAGGAAATTCAGAGAATCATTAGATCTTATTACAAAAGCCTGTATAACACAAAATTGGAAAATGTAAAAGAAATGGACACTTTTTTAGATAAATACCATATACCAAAGTTACACCAGGACCAGGTGAACAATCTAAACAGACCTGTTGGTCGCGAAGAATTAGAAGCTGTTATCAAAAACCTCCCTACTAAAAAAAGCCCAGGACCAGATGGTTTCAATGCGGAATTCTACCAGAACTTCCAAGAAGAGCTAATACCTATACTCCTAAATGTATTCCACAATATAGAAACAGAAGGGTCATTACCAAATTCCTTTTATGAAGCTACAGTTACTCTGATACCAAAACTACACAAAGACTCAACCAGGAAAGAGAATTACAGGCCAATCTCACTCATGAACATCGATGCAAAAATCCTCAACAAAATACTGGCAAACCGAATCCAAGAACACATCCGAAAAATTATCCATTATGATCAAGTAGGCTTCATTCCTGAGATGCAGGGCTGGTTCAACCTACGAAAATCTAACAATGTAATCCAGCATATAAATGAACTGAAAGAAAAAAACCATATGATCATTTCATTAGATGCTGAAAAAGCATTCGACAAAATTCAACATCCATTTATGTTAAAAGTCTTGGAGAGATTAGGGATACAAGGGTCATACCTAAATATAATAAAAGCTATATACAGCAAGCCGACAGCTAACATCAAATTAAACGGAGAGAAACTCAAAGCCATCCCGCTTAACTCAGGAACACGACAAGGCTGTCCACTCTCTCCATACCTCTTCAAAATAGTGCTTGAAGTTCTAGCAATAGCAATCAGACAACATAATGGGATCAAGGGGATTCGAATTGGAAAGGAAGAAGTTAAACTTTCGTTATTCGCAGATGATATGATAGTGTACTTAAACGACCCCCAAACTCCACCAAAGAACTTTTACAGCTGATAAACAGCTTTAGTAATGTGGCAGGATACAAGATCAACTCCAAAAAATCAGTTGCCCTCTTATACACAAAGGATATGGAAGCAGAGAGGGAAATCAGAGAAGCTTCACCATTCACGATAGCCAAAAACAGCATAAAATATTTTGGGGTAAATCTAACCAAGGAAGTGAAAGATCTATTTGACAAGAACTTTAAGGCATTGAAGAAAGAAATTGAAGAGGATACCAAAAAATGGATGGACCTCCCTTGCTCTTGGATTGGGAGGATCAACATAGTAAAAATGGCAATTCTACCAAAGGCAATTTATAGATTCAATGCAATCCCCATCAAGATCCCATCAAAATTCTTCACAGGTCTGGAGAGGACAATAATCAACTTTATATGGAAAAACAAAAAACCCAGGATAGCCAAAGCAATCCTATACAATAAAGGATTGTCTGGAGGCATTACCATCCCTGACCTCAAACTCTATTACAGAGCTACAGTAATGAAAACAGTGTGGTACTGGCATAAAAACAGAGAAGTCGACCAATGGAATCGTTTAGAAGACCCAGATTTTAACCCACAAACCTAGGAACACCTCATTTTTGACAAAGGAGCTAAAAGTATACAATGGAAGAAAGAAAGCATCTTCAACAAATGGTGCTGGCACAACTGGATGTCAACCTGTAGAAGAATGAAAATAGACCCATATCTATCACCGTGCACAAAACTCAAGTCCAAATGGATTAAAGACCTCAATATCAGCCCGAACACACTGAAAATGATAGAAGAGAAAGTGGGAAATACCCTACAACAGATGGGCACAGGAGATCGCTTCCTATGTATAACCCCAGAAGCACAGATATTAAGGGCAACATTGAATAAATGGGACCTACTAAAACTGAGAAGCTTCTGTAAAGCAAAGAACACTGTCACTAAGACACAAAGGCAACCTACTGACTGGGAGAAGATCTTCACCAACCCCGCAACAGACAAAGGTCTGATCTCCAAAATATATAGAGAACTCAAGAAACTAGACTTTAAAATGCTAATTAACCCAATTAAAAAATGGGGCACTGAACTGAACAGAGAATTCTCAACAGAAGAAGTTCAAATGGCCAAAAGACACTTAAGGTCGTGCTCAACTTCCTTAGCAGTCAGGGAAATGCAAATCAAAACAACTTTGAGATATCATCTTACACCTGTCAGAATGGCTAAAGTCAAAAACACCAAGGATAGCCTTTGCTGGAGAGGCTGTGGAGGAAGGGGTACCCTCATCCATTGCTGGTGGGAATGCAATCTTGTGCAACCACTGTGGAAGTCAGTGTTTCAGTTTCTCAGGAAATTCGGGATCAACCTACCCCTGGACCCAGCAATACCACTCTTGGGATATACCCAAGAGATGCCCTATCATACAACAAGAGCATTTGTTCAACTATGTTCATAGCAGTATTATTTGTAATAGCCAGAACCTGGAAACAACCTAGATGCCCTTCAATGGAAGAATGGATGAAGAAAGTATGGAATATATACACATTAGAGTACTACGCTGCGGTAAAAAACAATGACTTCTCGAATTTTGCATGCAAATGGATGGAAATAGAAAACACTATCCTGAGTGAGGTATCCCAGACCCAAAAAGATGAACATGGGATGTACTCACTCATAATTGGTTTCTAGCCATAAATAAGGGTCACGGAGTCTACAATAGGTGAATCTAAAAAAGCTAAATAAGAAGGTGAACCCAAGGAAAAACATATAGTTATCCTCTTGGCTAAGGGAAGTAGACAAAATTGCCGGGGAGAAAATTGGGATCTTGGGGGTGGGGTGGGATGGGGGTAAGGGGAGATGGGGAGAGAAAAGTTAGAAAGGAAGGAGGGGGGCCTTGGGGAAACAGGAGGATTGGGATAAAGGAAGGTTGGACAGGGGAGCACGGAACCACAATTCTTAGTTAAGGGAGCCACTCTAGGGTTGGCAAGAGACCTGACCCTAGAGGGGCTCCCAGGTGCCCAAGCCGAGGTCCCCAGTTAGTTCCTTGGGCAGCTGAGGATAGGGAACCTAAAATGACCCTATTTTAGAGCAATGCTGACGAATATCTTGCATATCATCATAGAACCTTCGTCTGGGGATGGATGGAGATAGAGACAGAGACCCACACTGGAGCACTGGACTGAGCTCCCAAGGTCCCAATGAGGAGCAGAAGGAGGGAGAACATGAGCAAAGAAGTCGAGACCATGAGGGGTGCACCCACCCACTGAGACAGTGGAGCTGATCTATTGGGAGCTCACCAAGGCCAGCTGGACTGTGACTGAAAAAGCATGGGATAAAACTGGACTCTCTGAACATGGCGAACAATGAGGGCTGATGAGACGCAAAGGACAATGGCACGGGGTTTTGATCCTATGTAATGTGCTTGCTTTGTGGGAGCCTAGCCAGTTTGGATGTTCACCTTCCTAGATATGGACGGAGGGGGGAGGACCTAGGACTTACCACAGGGCAGAAAACCCTGACTGCTCTTTGGACTGGAGAGGGAGGGGGAAAGGAGTGGGGGGAGGGGGAGGGAAATGGGAGGCTGGGAGGAGGTGGAAACTTGTTTTTTTTTTTCTCCTTTTCTCAATTAAAAAAAAGCATATTGGAACTAGTAAGCATATTTTATTTCATTTTGTACCACAAATAATAAACAAATTTAAATAAATAACATCTATGGCACAAGGAAAGAAAAGAAACACATTAACCAACATTTGAGAAGCTCGTAGTATCTTACAAAAACTTTCAACGAGTAGACTCTATTCAGCAGTGTAGAAATTGTATTAGTAATGTTACCTTATTTCCCAAGATCCCATATTTATTACGATTCAAACTTACTCTTGAAGTATAGATAGACAATATGATGGCTTCTAACATCTTGCTTATCCTTTTCCTTCTAGGGAAAACAATGGCTAACACTAGCAAGCGGGTGCTTCACACTGAAAGCATTCACCTGTTAGAGTGTTATACATACCATTGAGATTAATTCTAAAATACCATATCTTCTGGTACCATTATTACACCCACTGTAGATGAAGGAACTGAACCAAAGTCCACAGACAGTGCAGCACAATCCTCAATTACATGTTTGTTACTATTTTAAAACCTGCCAAATATTCCAACACTTCACTCTCATCTTTGAGCTCCAACCAAGCTTGAGGCTACTCTCCCCACCTCCCTAGGATAGCTTTCATTTCTCTGGATTGTGGAATTAAAAATGACAACAATCTGTTTCACATCATATAAAGACTCAATATTTAACTCACTGAACTGGTGTTAATAAATTTGGCCCTAATAACTTGTACTTCAAAAGAACTTCCTGGATTACTGACTTTTCAATTAGCTCACTGTTTTCTCTCACCTTCTGAAAAATGGATTAATATTAAATGTACTAAATTTAAAAATGTATACTTCAAAGATAAGCAAACGTATTTTATAGATTTTAAATTAAGATCTTTGTACTTACTTCACTGACACTATAGATTTCTAGTTTATCCTTGAAAATAAACATATATCTATATATATATTTGTATGTGTGTATTTAAATTCCTCTATATATGAATTTTAACACAGATACATACACACAGTATGTGTGTGCATATGCATGTGCTTGTGTGTGTGTGTGTGTGTGTGCTTGGGTGTGTGTGTGTTAAACAATACCTTTATTGAAATGAAAAATATGAGATGTAGTTTTATCTAAGTCTCTATCAGTTACTTGCTTTGAGTCCTTGAAAGAGTTGTTTGCATTCTCTAAGCCTTGCCTTCTTAATATATTAAATGCAGTTCATATGTTGACTTCCTCTTATTTTCCATGATGTTTTGCTAATAACAACTATAAATAGTCTGACATTTAACTGTACATAAACATTTTTAGCAAAGAAGTTTTTTTCACTTCTTTAAATCTCTCAAACCAACTATGTATTCTAATTCTGCCTCCAAGTGTGTTAATTTTGAAACAGTTTTTTAAGCATTCCATAGTAGAAGATAGTATAGTTAAAGGAGTGGGTTATGGTGGAGCTTTCAACTTAATGACTTAAAATCTGGTAGATCTGAATATTACAGCTCCGTTTACATGCTCCTTGAATCAAAATACTTTTGCATTCTAATATTACAAATTGATGGATAACCTCAGTCCTGTATATTGTTTTTGTAAAGTTTGAAAAATAAATAAATAACAATTTATTATTATGGATGCAAGGAAAGATACATATTCAAAATGAAATGTATTTTCAGAGAAAATTGGAAAGATTTCCACCTTTCTATCAAAACCACTTGCAATTGTCCTAAATTCCAAGCATTAAAGTATAAGAAAATCTCTATTTGGTAATGACTTTTCCTGAATCCCTATAAATTTCAATAGCCTTTAACCAAACAATCACTCTCCTTGTATGGGGTATAATAGAATTTCTGACATCTATTGCTGCAGCCACAAGCCACTAAAGGATGGCATTTTTGAAACTCACAAACCGATGTGTTGGAACTGGTCATAAATAACTGGAATGACGTCTTTGGAAGTACTCCCTTGGGATCTCATAACATCTTGTAAACAACTCCTTGAGCTCTGATTCACAGTCAAATTTCATTGTACCACTCTTTATCATCAGGGAATATATTACTTACTAAGGTTATTTATGTTATTTACTAATATTTATATTATTATTTACTACTATTTATATTATTATTTACTATTGTAGAGACAAAGCTCAATTTAATTTTATATTAATTACAATTACCATAATGACATGCAAAAAAAAGATATTCCACAATTTTTTAAATAAAACCAGGGGAAGATGGAAGGAAGAAAAAAGCCAGGAAAAGGAGAAGGAAGAAAGAAAGGTGAAAATAAAGGGCAGGAAGTGGATGGGAGGTCTGAGATTTTATATAGTCATCAGTGAAGGTCATTTATCTCACTCCATCTCACCCTTCTTGAGATGATCATATTTTTGAGTTGAGGTCATTTCTCAGATAATCAAGTGTTTATACTAACATCACTTTCCTAGCCAAAACTAACAATTCCACTTAGTATTACCCTTTATCTGAGAGCTTTTTATTTTAATTGTAGCTATTTCTAAGGGACTTGTTGATAAACAAATGTTTCTTCTTTTTTGAAACAAAATGACAAAAGATAGCTGTAAAGCTGATGTTCTATCTGATGTTTCGCCACACTGTGGCAGCAGAGTCTAAATCATCTGGAAATGTCAGTGGATAGAAATTCATTTCGCCTCTGATTCAGAGACCCAGGTAACAGAGCTGTTCCCAGCAGGGCAGTGCATGAGATCAAACGGCAATAAACTAATCTGTTTTTAAATCTGTCTGACAGGAGACATACTGGGTAATGAACTTTTCTTTCCTACAAGGTTTCTTTGACGTCACTAAAGGTTAAAGTTCCTTTGTTGCTTTAATTGGCAAGTTCCACTAGAAATGCTAGTAAATCTGTTGGAATGAATAATGGTGGCCTAGTGGATTGATTTTCAGGATCTATTGAACGGTCATTGATTTGACTGTAACAAAGATAATGCTTACTAGAAAAAAAAAACTATCTCTATGGAGAGCTAGGAAATGACATACCTGTGACATAGAGGAGACAATGCTTCATCAAACACATTGGCTCGTGGCAATTAACAGGTAAAGGCTGTTACGTTCATAAATGAATTTCCCTCCTGTCACCAATAACCCACCTTCACTGCTGTGATTCTCCAAATGGAATACACAAAACATATCAGACCAAATGGGAAGGACACTCTACCAGACTTGTGTAATGAGTAATAACTGTCTCAGTGTAGATATGTGAAGTCTTTAAACATCCTCACTCAGCTCCGCACTAAGGAGTGAAGCTGTTTGTATCCCTCCTCCAACATATGATCTCTTACAACTTCACTTTTCTGTTGTCTTCACTGGCCTTTCCATCCACTTTTCCAAAAGTGTCTAGCTCAGGCAGATGACAGAAAATAACAGAACTTCCTGAGAGTTCTGCCAATTCTAATGCAGGAAGCATGCAGAAGTGTCAAGGTCCTGTTTGGTCAGTCAGTTGCTTATGTTTTGATACCTAGGGACCTGGCATAAGCAGACAGGTGCTCTCATTCAGCTGTAACTTGGGGGAATAAATTAATTTTCCTCAAAATATCTGCATTTGCAGTGACAGATATTTTTATAATGTTGTAACATTTTCATTAGTGTAGGTACTTGAAAACCATGATAAGGTAAACAACATAACTTCAAAGACATCGCTAAAAACATTCACATTTCCATGTTATTTACATTGTAATTATGAAAGAGTAATCAACCAAACACCAATAAAACAAATTGTTGTACAAGAGCGCTCACTAGTGAATGGAATTTTTTAATTGACTTTATTGAGCTATACATTTTTTCTCTGTTCCCTTCCCTGCCTCTACCTTTCCCTTCCAACCCTCTTCCATGGTCCCCATGCTCCCAATTTATTTAGGAGACCTAGTCTTTTACTACTTCCCATGTAGATTAGATACGTGCATGTCTTTCATTGTTGTTTAGGTTCTCTGGGATTGTGATTTGTAGGCTGGTTTTCTTTGCTTTATATTTAAAAACCACTTATGAGTGAGTACATATGATAATTGCCTTTCTGGGTTTAAGTTACCTCACTCAATATTATGTTTTCTAGTTCCAACCATTTGCCTGCAAATTTCAAGATATTGTTATTTTTTTTCTGCTGTGTAGTACTCCATTGTGTAAATGTACCACTTTTTTATCCATTCTTCAGTTGAGGGGCATTTAGGTTGTCTCCACGTTCTAGCTATGAAAAACAGTGCTGCTTTGAACATAGTTGAACACATGTCCTTATGGCACGATTGAGCATCCTTTGGATATATACTCAAAAGTGGTATTACTGGATCTTGAGGAAGGTTGTTTCCTAATTTTCTGAGAAATTGCCATACTGATATCCAAACAGACTGTACCAGCTTGCTCTCTCACCAGCAATGAAGGAGTGTTCCCTTTACCACACAACCTCTCCAGCGTAAGTTGTCTGGCATAATTTTTTTTAAAAGAGCAATTGATTTCAAAATAAAAAAATCTATGTCTTTAATATGCTGAGTAGAAAATGAGCTCCAGAGAGTTTATTTACTATATGGAATGCAGTTTGCTGAAAGGAAAATGATGAGTCAACAATTTTGTTTGATAGGAAGTTTGATAGTACAATTATTATGTTAGTCAGTCATTCAATTGGTTCTCAAGTTTAAGTGACATGAAGAACTATTTTAAGTGAGAAAAAAATAGGTGCACATATTATATAATTCTCAATCTTTTTATCTGTTACATAATGGAATCAGAAAAATATGACTTTGAAATCTAGCTCTGATTCTTGATACCTGCAAGGACTTAAGTTATTAGAAACCAAATGTATATCTTCTTTTCTGAAAGCATTTTTTTCCATGGCCTGTAGGAAGTGGGAGGACAACAGAGGCAAACATTTGAGCCCTTCCATCCTGTATACTAACTTCTCATTAGCTTTTATCATCATCTTTATCAGAATCACTTTGGTAATTTTTCTTTAAAATCCATACCTTTCTTCTTTTATTTAGTTAGATCTCATTTAGCCACACAAGGAAGGGAAACAAACAAGAAACTTTGTCTTAAATAGTGGTACTGAAAATTTCATTCTGCTGAGTCCTTTTGTCCATCAGACCCAGACAGGGAAGAAGATTTGGAGAGCTAGACAAGGAGGTTAAACACAGATATGACATTGGTGTCTCATCTATGTGAAAACAGGCAAGAGTTGAAAATAGACTTTAGCCCAGTTTCTTTCAACAAAGGAGTTGTATAGATTCTATCAGATGACAAAGACATGGAAAGTGAAGCTATTACCCAGTTTCTAACATAGGTCTGTCAGATCTTCTAAGAAGCCAGAAAAAAACTTAACTGTAAGATGCACTCTGACCCTTTGAAGACAATGCAGCTTCCCTGAGGGAACCTTAAGGGCAAACCATTTGGGTTATTTGCATACGATGTTATTGTTTCTAAGTGGTTTTTATGCCTTCAAAACATGACAGCAACCTGTCATCTTCAGTGATATTTCCCAAGGTAAAAACATTTTTAGTTCAGCAGAGAAAAGTATGTTGTCACTAGCTCAAGGCAATCGAATCACTGCAAGTCTAATGTCTTGTACATAGCACACAGAGGACAAAGATATTTTAGAAAAGACATCATCTGATTATTGATATTTACACAATAAAGTATAACCACTTCAAGCAGAGTTTATGTTTCCATAGAGAATTTAAACGTTGTAAATATGGCCCTACTGGGGAAAATAGTAACTAAATAATTATGGCTCTTCTTTCATCAAAAGAATTAAAATTACCTTTGTGGATAAGCAAACTCAGTCAACACAAGGTCGTTGGGGAGACACTGAGGAACAAGTAAGTGAGTAAGAAATACTGAAGGAAATGGGGGTAGGGATAGATTTGTAAGGAACCGTGAAATCAAACTAAAACAAAGAAGCAAAGGAATGCTGTTTCTCAGACAGTTTTTTCATTTACTCATTCCTCAATCTCCATCTTACCTCCCATGTGAAAAATAGTGTAATACCAAAGCTGAACTTTCTCTCAAAGGGGAGTATGGCTACTTAATCCATCTAATACCAGTATCTACTTATGTCGGACTATCCATTCCTAAGATTTTCCAGTGTTTCCAGCAAAGTTTCATATTTACATCCTAGCCATCCTAAATATTTTCAGTAATTTGAATATTCTATACTTCTGTTTAGAAACTTTTGCTTTCTTTCCTGTTAAGAGAGTTTCCACACATGATTGTCTAATAAAAGATTTCCTTAAACCCTCTCACACTCTTACCATGTTGAAAGCACAGGGTAGTATTACTGCTTTCGGTGGTGATGCATGCCTTTAATTCCAGCACTTGGAAGGCAGAGGGAGGTGGATCTCTGTGAGTTTGAGGCCAGCCTGGTCTACAAGAGCTAGTTTCAGAACGGGCTTCAAAGCTACAAAAAAGAAAAAAAATAGAAGAAATCTCCACTTCTCTTACACTATACTCATTGCATTTGTAAGCTTCTCATTCAATGGATGTTATTGTTTGAATATATTCCCCACCCCCCAAAAGTGTTGGAAACCATATCCTCAATAGAGTGCTAACAAGAACACTATGAGTTTGACTGGGTTAATGCCATTATCATGGGACTAAGTTCATTATTGTGGGAGAGTCTTTTTATGACAGAATGAGTTTGGTACCCTCTTGATCTTATTCTCTAACTTTGTACCTTCTCCATAGATCAATGCTAGAATAAGACCCTAGCCAAATGACAGCCTCTTGATCATTCAGTGACTTTCAGAGCTAATGAGTCAAGTACATTTCTATTCATTATAAATTATATAGTCTGTATTAGTTTCTTCTGACAGCACAGAACAGAACAAGTTGAAAGTATGCATACTATGTATAATATGTGTCCAGGTGCATATTCTCATCTTGAAAAAACCTATACAACACAGTAATTCAACTAGTGATTGGTGAGTATAAAAATAGATATGCAAATTCAGAGAATTGTTGATTAATGAAAAACACATATCAACAAAAGTCTACAGTAAGCTCTAATCATAAATAAATTGTAATATGAAGCGTCCAAGGGCTTAGGGAAGAAAGGTTTGCTAAACATCTTCAGAAAATGAAGTCATATAGTCATATATCCTACATGCCAGTGAAAGGTTTTATATAGCTTAAAGCTGAATCAACATACTGAGTAACACAACTCCAGTTTGTCATTTATATCTAAGGTCAGACACAGTTATATGTACCGAGAAAAAGAATGGAATGGGTTCTATAAGAAATAATATACCTTGATCTTGTGAAAGCCTTGTGCAGGCCACCAGAGAAGTTGTGACTGAGTACATCTTTTCTGTCATATAAAGAAAACCATTTCAGAACAGGAATAATCCAACCATTGGATTGGTAATCTCACAAGGTAAGGTGCTACTGGCAGGTGACTGCTTCTGGGAAACAAGATTTAGTTTTCATAAATGGAATGTCCCGACTATAAGGTCTAGTAGATGTCTCTACATTAATATACACATAGGACTTGATAGGTTATTTTTACAAAAGAGGATACGATTTGGTCTAAGATGTGAGAAGGAATCCAAGATGAATGATAGAGGGTGTGGGAGATATCAGCTCATGATCAACATTCATTCTATATAGGTAAGATATTCTAAAAAATAAAAATACTACTTTATAAAGAACACCATTTTCCCTTTGTCCACTGAAAATTGATGAGTATTTTTGGAGAAAGAAAGAGGGAGAAAGAAAGAAGTTCCTTCTTCTGCTCCTTCATATTACTCAGACTAAAAAGACCTATTCCTTCTGTGATTGGCTACTTGGCTGAAGAACACTCAGATACCTGTGGTACCCTATGGTACCGCCAAAGCATATGAACAGGGCCCCCTGGGAATTGTCTCTGAGAAAAAGTGTAGCTTAGTAGCATAACTGATCAGAGGCAAGTTCCAAGATGTCTGGAGAACAAGAAGGCAATGAGTTGCCCATGTGGGCAAAGAGTGTAGTGAAATGATTATAGCTCATTCTAGTTCTGTTGAGACTCAGGCGACATTAGGGATCCTCATGCCACTTTGTGAAGGACCATGGATATACTGGGATCTCCTGAGTCCTAATGATGTAAAATTCCAGCTTCCAAGGAAATTAAAACACAGTATACTCAGAAGTAACTGTTTCCAAGTGGATCATGGGCTCTCTCTGTAAATATCAACAAGTACAGACAGCAAGAATTTCTCAATCTTCCTCTCTATACTTGAAATACTAGAGGGGGGGGTAGATTGTAAAATATTGGGGGGAATGTAACAGAAATCTTTAAATTCAAATATGAGTAGGAATTCAAAAATTTCATGTATCAAATTATAAATGCATTATCTGAAATAGAACAAAAATTTTGGATGATTCCAAGATATTAAAGGAGAAGAAGAAAGAGGTACATAATAAAACAGAGACCTTTATAAGAAACAATATTACTTTGTGTTATGTTATAATGAATAGAGGTTTTCCAAAAAATTGGTGATACCTAAATTAGCATATATGCATTCTCCTTTTTAATTAGGTTTCTGCCTCTCACACACTGATTGATTCAAAGCAATATGATTATATTTATCTCACAACTTAAGAGGACTGAATTTGGGGCAACTGTCTTGCTGCTTCATGACATGCTAGAAGGAGGAATGGAGTGGAAACATATACAAGAGGAAGTAAAGAGTTGAACTTATTACGAGACTGTTCATTGAGCACAGCCTTTCTTCATGAATGTGTGTGGTATATTGATTACCTAATCCCTTCTTAAAGGACAATACTTCATGCAAGTTTGCTGCCAACACTTGATGTTTGGGGACAGAGGCAACCCAGAGCAATGACACAACCCTACACTGAAGTATTATTACACATTATCTTCATGAGAAATAAGGCTGAACTAGGCATGCCTTATACCATATGATCCCTTGCAAATTATCCACCCTTTTAAACTACAGAAATGGAACCTAACTATCCGAAAATATCAGGAACATTTACCCAGAAGCTTAGTAACTGCAATATTTGTCTAGGGTCCATGAAGATAGAACTGAATGCTGCCCCAAATCATGTTTAGCTTTAATAGCAGCTAAGAGTTATTGGGAACTCTTATGGTCCATGTACTTTGAAGGTCTTTCCTTTAATCACTCCAATTTTTTCCACACAAGAAGAATTGGGTGGTAGGGGACATTATTATTGCATACCTTTAACCCACTGAGAAAGCTGAAGAACAAGAAGGTTCATTAATTTGCCCAAAGTCATTATAGATGATACCTCTGCCTCACCTAAATTCATGTTGAAACCTTCCATGTGTTGGTGTTAGGAAGGTCATAAGGCTGAACATCATGAAGAAGATTAATACCCTTATCAATGAAACACAGAAACTATACAAGGTCCTATGATCTAGGCCCAGAACCATGAGGTATAAATGTCTGTAATCAAAGGCGCTCAGACAGACTAACAGCTGTTCAGCAAGTAATAGGACTCTGCCCTGAGTCCCAACCACTGTGTCATATCAGACTCGATAATGTCTCTGGGATTTCCAAGCTGTAGGTCAAACTCAAAGAAACACCACCTTCGGTGGGGTTAGTTTTTTAAAGCTGTGAGCTCAGTCACTACTTACGCCACAGCACAGTGCTTGCCACTTTGGCAATCAGACACTCAGTAAGTAAATCCCATGTTCTGAAGAAGTTGGTAGAGTGAAATTTGCAGAGAACTTTATTTCATTTCTTTTCTTTATCCATAACTTGCATAGTTAGTTTTAAAATGAAAAATTCTGTCTTCCCACCTGAGAGAACAATTTAAGCAAACATTTCTACCAGTCTTGTTTAAATATACTTTGCCCTAAATGTGTGGTATTTATAGACTGTCGCAATTTGAGTCAAAAGATTCCTGGGTTGACTTTTATGAGGTGAAAATGTATGCTCTTGAGGCACATGAAGATACCGGAGCATTCTTAATTTATCCCATTATCTTTTAATTAAATTGCCCTCTATTATCATTTTGTGAAGTGGAATAGTGAACTTGCTGGAGCATAGAATTTGGCACCCAGTGCTTTTGTCCTAATCATCGCATCATCTTGAACTCATTTGTCCTTCAGGGTTTTACCTCTTTTATGCTTCTAATTACCACTACCAACTAGAACTAGAGCTGTTTCAACAATTTAGCATCCAGCCAGAGCATCGTGTCCTCCCAGACAGCATCCATACCAATTCTCCACAACAACTTTAATGTTTCCTTTTCTTAATGTTATCTTAATTCTGAGCAATGGGGAACACTTTATATACCTCAAAATACGTTTTTAATTGTATGGATAGCTGCTTCAATGTGCAAGACAGAGGTAAGAGGGCCCTCTCTAGTTACCATGCATCTTGGTGGTGATGACAAAAATAACTCATGGTATGAAAACTTTGAAGAGACTTGGAACAACACAGGATAAATGCAGTCCAAGTTTGCTACCTGGAGATCTTACAAGGATAATGAGAGTAATAAATGTATAATGGAACTTACCTATTCCCCAGAATGTTCCTATGACCATGTTATAATTAGGATTTCTATTGTTGTGTTAAAACATCATTATCAAAAGCAACTTGAGGTAGAAGGATTTATTTCGTCTTACATTTCCATGTCGTAGTCCAACAATGCAGGTCAGGGCATGAACTAAAGGTGAGAACCTGGACACTAGAAGTGAATCATAATCCATGGAGGAATGTTCCTTATTGACCTGTCTTTGTGGCTTACTCAATCTGATGTTTTAAGCCCCAGGACCACCTGCCCAGGGATAGCCCACAATAGCCAGGGATCACCCACATCAATTCATTTTTAAGAAACACACACAAACACACAGAAAGGCTGACCTACAGGTCAATCCTATGGAGATATTTTCTCAAACATGGGTCCTCATTCTCAGATAACTCTAGCTTATGTCAAGTTGACAAAAATCAGCTCACACAGCTCTTCCATTCCCAGTCATTCCTAACTAATAAATAGCATTGTCATTATTACATACCCTACATAAAACAGATAGAAAAGTTGTGGAGTCATACTTTCTCTCATCACCTAACGCATCAGTTAGTCTCAGAGTGTTCATCTCCTAGGTATGGTTGCACTCTATTCATGATCGCAGCCCAAAAGCCCATAATGCCCTTTCTGAAAGATCACCCTAAGTATCTGTCTCACTAGTTTTCTTAACTACTTGTTTACCCTTTTCTTCATGAAGCCAGAGTAATTACTGTTTATGAAGTATAATGAAGCTGCTTCCTTGATGTGTCTTTTGCAGAGGTTCTAACAGACTCTTGAAAGATTTCATGAATTACAAAAAGCAATCACATTCTCTTATAGATAGTGTAACAACAATCATATTTTTAGGACTCATAAACAACTGTTGGAAGGCTGACGACATTTAAGACACTGTTTCATCACACTCATTAGGAGGTTGCTGACAAGTGCTGAACACTTTTGAGAGACATTTTAAACTCTAACTACTTCAACTGCTGTCCCTCACAGTCACACTGGATTAATAGAGGCAATGAGTTGAAAGGTGATTGCAAGCCAAAAGATTCTTTTAATATCATATGCATTAGGGTATTTAACTCCAGTCTACACATTTGCATGTCCCAAGCCTTTCAAGAAAGGAGGTGTGGTTAACTCTTCAGAGACTCCAGGAAAGAAACAGCTGTGAGCATTGCAATTCTACATCTTTGAATGAATGTTTTTTAATGAATAATATTATTGTATAATGACTTTTTACTTATTGCATAAACTGAAATGCATTTTCTCCTATTTTTCCTAAGCTTTCTTTTGGGTCATTTATTTTAGCCAAAGGAATGAAATAAAAATAGAAAAATAAGACAATGAAAATCCAAACTACACTTCAAATTCTTCTACTTCCACCCATGGCACGTATCAGTAGCAATACTTTCAACCATGTATTTTGGAGTCAATTTCTACCTCTTTGAGCTTAGTCTAATCTCAAATCCAGTATTTTAATCATCAAATTTGGAGCAGAAAACAATGATAACTACATAATGAGGCTATTAAATGGATTAAGTGACATTATTTATGTACTACTTAGAATACAGTCTTGATGAATAGTCAGAAGTATGTGTTTGTATCTTCATTCCTATTGCTATAGTCTAAATGGTTTTTTTGTGGCCGGAAAGCCCATGATGTGGCTTTCATCACAGTTCAACATCAAAGAAAATTTGGGCATGAACTAAAGGCAAGAACTACAGGAGAAAGTATGGAGGAATCTTAACCAGCAAGTTATTGGTTGTCAAAAGGTGATTTGTTTAGCAAATGATATGATTATGGAAGCAAGGCCTTCTTTGAATGTGTGCCTTGTAGAAGAAAAACCAGAGACTGCCATGTCAAAGTGTTCCATCACAGCAAAAGCAACCTTTAGTAACACATCCCCATAAATACAGGATCTAGGTAGAGGAAGGAAAGACATACCATAATTCTTAACTACTTAAATATTAGGAGAATAATACAATTGAAATTACTACTAGGAATAAAAGATATTGGGACACAGTTTAGTAACTCAAGAGTAATCATTTCCTCTCTAATTCTTACAATCTTTAGTAACCAGGTAATGATAGCTTTTGTCTGGAAATGAAATTTTGTTAAGCTTATAAATTATAATATCACAAAGGAAAGAAATATTTAAATTGTTAAATTTAGGAATAGGTAGATTATTTTTAAGTGGAATAGTTCTGGTATAAATGAATACACAGATGAACGTATGAGAGAATGGAGAGAAGTGAATTAAAAACTCCCCAAAACACTCACAAATATGGAAGAAAATTAAAGATACATGCTTTTTCTTCATTTGAATATGCAATTTTAATTCATTCCAGCAGTCGTGTACAACTTACAGCTGTAGAAACAGGGAATTTTTGATACTACATGAATCTTTTTTTTTTCTGAATCCTCCAGCTTATTTTTCTAACTCACGGAGGTCTTTTTCATAGATACCAGGGTGGCAACCTGATATCCCACTCCATAGTTTTTCCACAAACATTAACAACTTCAAAGAACCAGGTTGAAGGTTAAACCAAGAGTCTAAGCTGCCAGATCTTCAACACGTCCAGTCAGCTCACTCTTCATCTATCAGCTAGATGTCAGTGAAATGAACTAGTAATTTGGAGATATGCTCACTCCTTACTGGACATAACCCACAACTAATCACAAAGGGCCCTTTCTAAGTACTTTCAAGGTACAGAGCCTCACTTTGCTTTCAGTGATGATGATGTTTTCACCCTTTTCCACTGCTGCTCAACACTGTGTAGAGCAGAATTGTTTCATGATACTACAAACATAATTAATTATAGTATCACTATTTCCAAGGCCAGGATATTTAACTGATTACTGCTCCTGTACTTCTCATCCAAGAGAAGTCCCAAATTAAGGAATAAACACATACTTCTCAAGATAAGAAACAATGGGTACCTTGGATACACTCATGCACATGAGTACCTCATTATTGTGATGTTATGTTATTTATTTTTAAATAATAATATTTTAAAAGGAACATTCAGAAGCAGACAAAGGCCTTATGGTTCTATCAACCTTGGAGTCCTCAGCATTTATTACAGCTGCTCTCAAACAAGATGAAGGGTGTTTCCCCAATATTACTCATAGAATCACTCTATGATGACTGCTCTTCAGTTGGGAAAATTGGAGTGATATAAACAGAAGAGAAGCTAAACAAAGCCTAACAAAATAATTGGCAGACAGTTGATATCAAAGATCACTTAGGCAGTAAAGAGCTTGCTGAGCAAGCATGATGACCTAAACTCAATCCTCAGTACCCAAGGAGTTAAAAAACAGTGACTAGGCATTATGACACTGTGACCTTTTTATGTACCTATAATCTAAGTACTGGAAGAAAGAGACAAGAATCTCTTGTGCCTGCTGTCTAGCCAGTCTAGCCTAAATTATGAGTTCCTGGTTAGGCAGGTAACAAACCATATCTCAGAAAATAAAGCAGAGACTGACAGAGGAAGACACTGGTAGCCAACTTTTGGCCTGCTCACATACCTTTATACACATATACTCACACAGGAAAGTGCTAATATAATATCAATCATACTAACAAAATTTAATGGGCAAAATTTATTCATTGGTGCTTTCAAAATCTCAACCATATCAAATTTGAGTGCCAAATTTGTATAATCACAAAATATAAAAATAGAACAAATATGTTAAATATTGTATAATCAGACTTATATAATTCATTCTGCATTTCTCTCTGATTATCTGAATCAGTGAGATGATACATCTCATAATCACTATACTCCTTGGGACATTCACCACCTGCTTTGATCTACGTTTTTTGATTCCCGAACATATCCTTCTACATACAAGTCCCATCATTAGGGACTTAAATGTTGTCTTTCCTCACTCTCTCTTTCTCTCTCTCTCTCTCTCTCTCTCTCTCTCTCTCTCTCTCTCTCTCTTTCTCTGTCTGTGTGTGTGTAAGTGTGTCACACATGAGAATACGCACACACAGGCATATATATACATGGGCACACCACACATACACACACACACACACACACAGTACAGACACATATTCCTGAAATTAGATACACCTTTATTCCTACAAAACTTGTCACAGGATCATCCCTAATCAGCACTTCATTTTAAAATGTGATAATCAAGGTCTAAGGAGTAATTTTATGAATGACTAATGAAAGTACTTAATTGGATGGAGCTCTGCTGCCTCCAGTTATTACAGGTCATTGCTCTCACTGATTCCAAATCAATGGTTCTTCAGATTGGAAAGTCAGTCTTGTCCTTCTGTAATATCTGTCTACACTTAGAAAATCATCTGTAACTCTAATCTGTTCTTTTGGGCAAGAGGGTGTTATTTCACAATAATTGGCAACAAGAGTACATATTCATTTTCTTTTTTATGTGAAAGTTTAATTTCATGCTATGAAAAAGACATAGTTCCCCATAAGCTCACATGACACCATCTAGTCCAATAAAAGAATAATTACTTGTGTACACATTCAGCAAACTGAATTTGTGGCGCCCTGAAAAAGATTAAGTCCTCAAGATTTCAGCATTGAAGGGCATGGGTCCCTGGGACACAATCCCACTAGGAAAGCTATTGGAGTTAATGGAAGCTGAGCGGGAGAATAACTCTCTTTTGAGGATGTGGTTGTTGGTAGGGTGCTTGGGCACCCAAAAATGGCTACACGACACAGATTCATATGAAAAGCAATAATTGTACTCATGAGGTTGTTGGTAATATTTTGTTAAAAGAGAACCTTAACACAGAGAAATCCTGTCTTGAAAAACAAACACCCCCCCAAAAAAGATAACCAGAAGTTGAGTGGGAGGTTGGATGACTGGTATTAGGGGATATTGGAGGAAGGCAGAGATAGACAGATATGATTGATATACATTATATAAATGTATAGAGCTTCCAAACAATAAAAAGATTAAAAACAAAACCAAAAGTTATGTTAGTCATTCATAAATTGTGATCCTTTATCTGCATTTCTTTGTGTGCTTTCTCATGCTGAGAACATGTAATATGAGTGTCTTGCAGCCACTGACTTGTTATACATGTGAAAACTAAGTAGACTGAGACTTTGGCAGGCCAACTTTTGTGCTCAGTCATTGATTTGTTGCACAATTATTTGACTCAGAGCCTATCATTAGATTCATAATCATTGGTTTTGTTTCAGCCAATGGATTTGGTGCACAGTCTTCTGATTTGTTTGGTGCCTGTCATTACATTTAGCCTATAATTGTTGTTTGTCACATCTACTATGAAAATTGGTTAGTGTCTTTGTGTCATTCCTGACCTGGGAAGAGAAATAATCACATGAAACCTAGGATTTCAACAGTGCTGTAGTGAATATTTTACATATGCAAAAACTTCAGTCAATCCATAGAAATGCCCCCAAACTGCAAAAGTGCAAGTGTTAAAATAATGCAAAATCTCTTAAGAATACTGATGTTCACAGCTCATCCAGTGTTGGGACAAAGAAAAACAAGAGAAAGACAGTACTTGAAATGTATTTCATTAGCACAAGATTAGCTCAGGAACTACCAAAACCCAAACAAGAATTGAGAGAACTCAATTTTGTGATGATTGGATGAGTCAAACCAAGACTAAACCAGTGTACTATATAATTTTATGGAAATAAATCTCTCTAGTAATTTTATCTCCCTGTTTTCCCTGAAAAAGACTTTATTATCATGAAATACTCTCAGATCTTTTCTCAAGCTTGTTATAGTTATAATACTACCTTGGGTAGTAATAAATCCTTGCATTCCTATGTGGGGTGCTAAGTGGAAAAATGTTGAGAATTGTCAAGAGAGTTATTAACATCAACATTATAGGCTCTCATGCATGATCTTGGGTATTACGGTATGAAATAAGCAGTAATATTGTCTCATGAATCTAAGGCTGATGGTTTCTGAATACTCAATGTCTCAAGACTTGTACTGGAAACTGAAAAACTCTGATCCACTCACGGAACAACAGATGGGCCTAATGAGCTGAAATGCATAACTGCGAGAAAAGTTGAGTTTTTTCATTCAGCTAACATGCCTATATTTGATAATTAATAATGATCATGTATTGACCCTTCCATTTAGAAGCAGGTCCATGATTTGTACTGAATGTTTCCAACATCAGTGCACTGGGCCTGAACCATACTCACATTTTAGACTCTTAGGTGATAGAGGATAAGTTTCTTAACCTCCCTAAGATTATTGTGTGTGAAGCACAGAAGTATTTCATTAACTATTCTTGAGTCAGCATTTTTCTTTTGGTAATTTCTGGTGCAAAATTTTGGTAATACTCTGCAAAATGCAAATGTCTTGACTAAGGATCAGAAATCTTTATGGAGCTAAAGTTGATAATAAGCAAGTGCCACAAATAGAATTGCTTGTGTAGTAAGACATTTTATTTACAACACAATGTGGTCTGTAAATTATCTTTAACATCCTATCCCTTAAATACTGACATTCCTTTGTATATTGTGATGCAGCTCTACTAAGATTTTCATAGCTACAATCTGATATATAAAATATTGATTTTTTAAGACAACATCAACCATTTGATTAATATTTGGGTGACAGCATATTAATACTGGGACAAATTTTTTAACAAAGGGGGGATTCTTAGTTTTTGAGGTAACTCATCCCTTTGGAAATGTCTTAAAACTGAATTGAACTCAGTGATTAAACTAATTCTATAATATCTCATAAAGCATATCAAAAATCATTGTGGCTATTAATATATGAAATAACATGAGTAGATTATTTATTTACTCAACTTTTTATTTGATTCGGGAATCAAAATCAGGGATTTGCACATAGTAGCCAAGCGTTGTGCCACCAAAATAATCCCCAAGCCTTACAGGTAATGTCTAAGAAGCAGTTTCATCAAAGCAAATGTCAAATCTGGGTTAAGAAAACAGAAAGTTACTACCATGTTTATGAATTCAAGAAGGCAACACAGGTCCCCAGAGAGAAGCAAAGGCACAATCATATCCAAAACACCTGCATATTGAGGCTGAGTGTAAGAAAAGATCCTTGAAGAAATCCTTCAGCAGAGTTGAGATAGATGTTTAACTAAATGTTACCTTTGACAGATTAAGTGAGACAAACCTCTGTGAGCTACCATAAATGCCAGGGTCATCTAAATAGGAAAGGACTGGTTATCTGGGTTCAACAGTTTGGAGTTTTCACTTCTTTCTCTCTGCTCTTTTAGACTTTCATATCAACAGCAACCTGTTGTTGAAGCAACCTCTTCTAGAGGGTACAGACAACCGTCTTTGAGCAGAGCGAAGGAAATGGAGGGCTGTCTGGAGAACATTAGATTCATTAGCAAATCACTCTAAAGGAAAGAGTGGAAATCTTGACTCTATAAAAAGATGGCAATTATGCTAAAATAACAAAGAACTGTTAGGTGGGGTGATTATTGCCTGTTTCTTACTTTATGTATGATTTTGTACTTTGTGTGTTAAATAAATTTAGCACATATTGGTAAGCCAAAGATAATATATTTCTTAGGTCATTTAAGAAATCTCTATATTGGAGATGCATAAATGGTTCAGCTATTAATTTATTTGTGTTGATATGAGTAATAAGGTAATGAAAAAGTGGAATTGCATTAAAAATAGATAACAGATGATAAGAAAGGGGAGCAGTATGTCTTCTGCAAGATAATTTCTTTTTTAGAACGGGGATGGGATGAAGGAATCGGCACTAGTGCATGAGCGCTTACTGAAGCAGGTGGGGATGGATTAAGGTGTGAATATGATCGAGACAATTTTTATAATATTGTCTAAAAACTAATGAAATATTTTATTATTAAAAATAAATAAGAGGGGAAAAAGCACTTGTTGCTTTTTCAGAGGACCCTGATGTAGTTCTTAGCATCTACATGATAGACCACAACCATCCATGACTCCAATTTCAGAGGATCAGACACCGTCTTCTGACATACACAGATAACTCTATGGGCATGTGGTTCATATATACAAACACAGGCAAAACAACCACAAATATAAAATGAAATGAATATTAAGTTTTAATAAAAAAGAAACTCCATTCCCTCTACTTTGATATGGAAAATGATTACCTGAGGGGAATGAAGACGGATGTGGGTAAGAATCAAAAGTCAACAAAGTAAACTTTTTTTCAGCAATTATCACACTGATAAATAAAAATATATTTTAAATATTTTCTAAAAGTATTTCTAATATACAGGTCTGAAATACAATAGATAACTACAATGACAAAGATAAATATGAATTCATGAGATAAACAGATAAATACACTAAAAAGAAAGACAGCTTTTCTCCATGTAGAAAAGCTTTTCTCCATGTAGACAGCTTTTCTCTTGTGAGCTAGAGAGATTGCTCAGTGGTTAAGCGCATTTACTTCTCTTTCAGAGAACCAAGTTCACTTCCAACTCCTCACCAAGCATCTCATAAACCTCCTGTAATTCTACCTCTAAAACTTTTAATACTTCTGGCCTCCACAACTACGTCACTCATACATATACATACCTACACATAGATTCCACATAAATTAAAATGTTAAAGATAAATGATGTATTCATATATGACATTCTTGAAAAATAGCAGAAGTGTAACAAATAAATATTTCCAAGTGTGTTCTTATGAATATTCTGAGGCTAAGGATTACCATGTAAGATCAGTGATGAAACTGTATTTCTTTATGGTGTGCTCTGTATGGGGTTTGAAGCAAATATGCTACACAAACAACCCAATGTATAAAAATCATCTTTGGCTAAGGTGTTCGTACAATGTATCTTTGTCTTCCAAAAAAAAAAAAAAAACCACACCACTATAAAAATTAAATACTCTTAGCAAGGGTCCTATGTTGTTCCAAAATGCTCTGTCACTTGACTGTACAATTTCTGAAAGAAGGGAGAAAACTGATGTGTAACGGAAAATTTTACAGTATCTACCACATCTTCCCTGCTGAAAGGTTAATCTATTTTCAAAATCCAAGAAGTTTATAATCTGTATATATGAACTATGTAACAAGCTCTTTCCTTTAACTTTTTTAACTTTATATTTACATCTATGTATTTTCATTTTTAATCCTGAGGACTAATTGAAACACTTCTGAAATACATATGGTTTTATGCAAAAGACGTAGGGTACTTAACCTTCACCCTTGTTTTAAATTATGTAAGTCCACCGTATCACGTTACCCAAGATTTAAAAATCAGCTCTCATTTCATTTTCAAAATTGCATTTCAAGATTTGTTAGATGTTTCCAGTGAAAGCTAATGCACTAAGAAGAAAAAAACAGTATTCACAACACGTAATAGCCAGAAGCAATAATGATATTATTTCTAGATCAATAGTGTCTTCTTCTAAAGAAGCTTAAAATCTCTTTTAGATAAACAATCATTAATTTTTAAAGTGTCTGTAAATAAGGGAAGTGACAAGACTTTTAAGTATCAAAGGGAAGCTATGAATAGTGTCATGTAATAAAAATGAGTTCCCTCACTTAACTGAGTGCTAGGATTATCTTAAAGAAAGCTCATGGGGAAAGGGGAGATGCCTCAGTGCATAAAGTGTTTACCTTTGAATCATGAGGACCCAAGGTCACATTTCCAGCAACTACAGAAAACAGGGACAGTAGCATGTCTGCAGTTACGTTGTTCTTACAAGGAGATGGGAGACAAAAAAGGGAGAATTCATGGAGGTTTGTGAGCCAACTTGTTTGTTGTAAACAGCTGTGAACAAGAAAGTGACTCTGTCTTAACCAAGGTAGAAGGTGAGAATTAATGCTCAAGGTAGACTCCTTACCAGCACAGGGACACCATGACATGCCTATATATGCACACATGAATTATAGGTAAACAGTAAACATATGTACATCTCTCTCTTTCTCTCTCTCTCATCTGAGAATCACCTTTGAATAGAAAGGCTCCACCACCTCACTTGATTGCTGAACGTCAAGTGAAATTGGACAGAGGTCTTGGCACAATGTAGGACAAGTCTATGGCGTGGTCTCCATGTTAGTATTTACCACTGGGTCAAACTGAGTGACTTTTAAACTCAGTTGCACTGACCTCTGACTACCCCTGTTCTTTCCCTTTCCTCACATCCTTGTGAGATCACCTGAGCATTCTCACAATGTCCAGATGTCCCAAGAATCTCCATCTCAGGCTATGATATATGCATAAGACTTTGGGTCCCTATGTGCATATATAACAGTCAATCAAACACGCTGGCAAATTTCTCAAAAATGTTTAAGGACCTGGCTTAGAGCCATTTTTTTCCTTTCCATTTTACTAAATACTTTACAAACCCGTACATTTTATATATAACTAACCATCCTGAGACTATAGAGTTTCTAGAATGAAAAACCCCAAAAGTAAACTATAGAAAATACAATGACAATGTGGCAAATTAGTCACCCTAATTATCCTCTCAACTATTAGTAATTTGTCATCCAATTAATGGCATTATTAGAGTATTATTCAAATCCTATCAGATATGCTTAATTATTAATTTTTTACTTTAACAGGCTAAGAAGTAAAGTCATGGTTAAATTTAATAATTAGTAAAGTCTCACTCATGTATTTCTAAGCACACCTTTACAACATCGTGATAAGATTCCAACGCCTCTTATTGGCTCCCTTTCTCATCATTGGCCTTGTCCATGAAGGAGATCATATTGGAAATCACATCATGTGGCATCAAGTTTCTAGTTACAATAAATAACTAGGGGTGAATATGAGAACAGTACAAGCAGCAGCAGCTTGTCTACACTGTCGTCATTAAATGCCCACAGCATGCAAATGATTGCTAGTTGAATAACTACAGGGCACCTCTTCCAGTATTAGTTCATTGGAACACAGGAAAACCTAGCAGTTCCCCATTTGAAACCTGAGAGTACCCAGGGCCTGTAAGAACAATGTGCAGTCTATAAGCAGGTTCCATGTAAAGGCAGATGACAAGCGAAGTAACTATTAGAGACATGCTTACCTCTCAATGGCTTCACATTCAAAAATGCTACCCTTAGTTCATTAGAACTAATCAAGGTCAATATTTTTATGCATCCAGTACTAGGCCATTACTTTTCTCCAAACCATTAATTGAAATTCAGTTAGTTTATTCTACTCCAGTGATCCATTCTACCCTGTTTAATTCTCCCTCATTTCTTTCAGAAGCAGTGCATCTATTTTTGACCATTTGATTAATCTTATTACCCTCTTGTGCTAAACTAATCTCTCAGTAATAAGCAGCTGGTACTAACAAAACCACAACTTAGCTTTCAAGGCACATTTGAGCTAACCATGTTTCATTCAAAGATAGGTTTATGGAGCCAAAAACTAATTCAGTAATTTCCAACATGTGCCAATTTAGAGGAGAAACAGAAGGTATTATAGAATAATTTGAGTCTTCTTGATTCTATTCGATACTTGGCCCCTGGGTATTTCTAGTTTTAACTGACAAGCTATTCAGAAGCCTATTTCTTTAGACTTTGATATAGTTAAAGGAAGTCTTTAATTGAAACATGACAATAAGAACATTTTGAGTAACCATACAGAAGATAGTATCAACCAAATCTAGCTGATCAAATTAAAGTATCTGTCTCCACAGAAGATGAAAGCTACAATGTCTAATAATAGAATGTCTCTGATTGATTATTATTATTATTATTACTCTTTCCTACAGACAAAATACCATGAACTCAGCTAAAATAAAGTGACATAAATGGTATGGTGCTAATAGACATCCAAGCTTCAACTTAAGAACATAATTTTTTCAGTAGGGAATTCCCTTATATTTTTTTAAAAAAGTATATTTCTATACAAATTGAATAAAACAATGGAAAATATGTTTAATATTCAATGTTCTTATTTACCTAGAGAGTACATTGTAGTTTTCAAGTTCCCCACTGCTCTGAATCCAAAGTCAATTTGCTTCTATTTGGGGATTTTTCAAAGGCAGGTTGACGGAATAGCTAGATCAATAATTCCAGAGCATTTATTTCTTAGGTATAGAATCTTCGGTCCTATGCTGTCTATAAATATATGAGCTATTATATCTGAAAATTCCAAATTACCTCTCTCTAGGGCCTTTTATGCTCTATCCTTTCTAATCACTGAAGTCAGGGCAATTTTTAAGAATCTATGATGGGCTATCCTTCATCTGAATGGAAGCAATTTCTGTACATGTTTATGAAAATAAACTTTTATATAAGTCAGGTACCACAATATCAATGAATTGATCGCTGGGAAGGGCTTATTGTCTTGAGAATGACTCTTAAAGCATCTACAGTTCAGTAAGAAAGAACATTGGTACAGTGAGTAACAATGCCAATGGTCACAGAGCAGTTAGAGTTCTAAAGAGGGTAGAAACTAACATGAGTTGGAGAAGATATTTCTATGGCTCTATGAAGATAAAGTAAACAAAACAACTAATGATAAACATTTGCCTATGAGTATTATATATCAAATATTTTCTTTAAACATCACCCCTAATTTTAGTTTTCTTCTAATGTACTCTGCAGTTTTAATAGGAGCTCAATGGACTTCCCCTAAACGATTTACTTCTTAAAGTAAATAAACAAACAATAAAATCATACTGAGGCCTCTTATAAGAAGATGAGTCTTAGTGACGTGGATGAGAAATGTCCCTCACAGTCTCAGGCATTTGAACAGTTGGTGCTCAGTTGACAGGACTATTTGGTCTGAGAGGTTTGGGTTATGCAGCTTTGCTGGAGGAAGTAAATCACCGTGGGTGAGCTTTGATAAACAAATCCTTGCCTCTAACAAGTTTGTTCTCTGTTTCCTTCTTCCAGTTGAGCAGGTGCCATCTCAGATTCTTGCCATACCCGCCTGCTGACAAGCTTCCCAGCCATGGTGGATTCTTGTCCTTTGGAACATTAAGTCCAAAGAAACTTTTATTTCTATAAGTTGTCTTGTCCATGGCACTTTATCAGAGCAATGCAAAAGTAACTAATACAGGGTGCTTCAGAACAGCTACTGAATTGTCTCATTTCCTCCTAACCTTCATTGGCTCAGGGAAGAATCCGGGTATGCACCACACAAATCTCATTGTAGATTCCACTGGCAAAGTGAATTCGAGTAGACTTCGATTGCTAAATTCTGTATTAGATCAAACATATAGAAAATGAGAAGATGACTCAGAGGTTTTCTTGTTATTTCCAATTGTATATTTTATGAAACATTGTGTACTGCAAGCTGTAGCTTTGATAAGGCAGGAAATGTGATATATCTTAGGAAGTGATGGAAAATGAGAACTCCAAATGGAGGCCACACCTCATCATTGCATGCATGTCATACAGTATTCTATGTATTAAATGCATGGTGCCTAATGAGGAGAAAAATAATTTACTTCTTAAAGCAAATTCATATATTCTTTTTTTTTTAATTTTTATTTTACATTCCAACCACCATTCTCCCTCCCGCACAGTCCCCTGATTCCCCCTCAGCCTAGACCCACATCCACTACTCCCAAAGCGTAAGAACTCCCATGAGGAGTCAACAAAGACTGGCACATTAAGTTGAGGTAGGAACAAGGCCCCCACACCCTCTGCATTAAAGATAAGCATTGCATCCCACCATAGAGAATGAGCTCCAAAAAAGCTAGGTCATGCACCTGGGATAGATCCTGGTGCCACTGCAGGGGCCCCTGCGATAGACCAAGCTCTACAATTGTCTCCCACATGCAGAGTGCCTAGTTCGATCCCACAGAGGCTGCACAGCTCTCAGTCTAGAGTTCATGAGCTCCCATGAACTTGGTTCCACTGTCTGTAGATTTCTCCATCATGCTCTTGACCTCCCTTGCTCATATATTCTCTCCTCCCTCTCTTCGACTGGATACCCGGAGCTCTTCCTGTGCTTGCTTGTGGGTCTCTGCATCTGGTTCCATCAGTCACTAGATAAAGGCTTTATGACAGCAGTTGTATTCACCAATCTGATTACAGAGTGTGGCCAGTTCAGGCACCGGCTCCACTATTGCTAGGAATCTTAGCTGGGGTGATATTTGTGGATTCCCAGGAATTTCTTTAGCACCATGTTTAGTCGGGGATATGCAAATCAAAACAACTCTGAGATACCATCTTACACCTGTCAGAATGGCTAAAATCAGAAATACTTAGGACAGCTTATGTTGGAGTGGATATGGAGTAAGGGGAACACACCTCCAGTGTTGGTGGGAGTGCAAACTTGCACAGTTACTTTCAAAATTAGTATGACAGTTTCTCAGAAAATTGAGAACCAAACTACCTCAAGACACAGTGATACCACTCTTAGGCATATACCCAAAGGATGCTCAATTATACCATAAAGACACTTGCTCAACAATGCTCATAGCAGCATTATTCATAACAACCAAAACCTAGATGACTCTCAAGTGAAGAATGCATAAAGAAAATGTGGTACATTTACACGATGGAGTATTACTCAGCTGTAAAAAACAATGACGTCAAAAATTAAAACGTCACAGACCAGTTTTACCTTCATTTTTCATCTTCGCTATGGCCTTGTTTACAAGATATGTACAACATGGTTCTGAACACTCCCTTCGCTATTCAGTTTTAGAAAGCCCACATCTGTGCTTCTACTGACATGCTTTGGAAATCATGTCATAGATGGCCTTAAGACTCAAGCAAGGTACAGCATCACAGCAGTAAACAGGCTCACTTGCCACTCTATAATTCTTGCAAATTGTCTATAAAAGGTGACAGAATTGACACCACAATTCTAAACACAAACTATACAGGCAACCTGAAACCAAGGGCCCTCAAATTCCGTGCAATTCATCCAGTGTATGAAAAGAGTTTTCTACTACTGTAAATGCATCAGGGTCTTTCCTGTCTTCTAGTTCCTCCCTTCAATGATTTCACCAACCATGTCTTCTCCCAGATGCTGGAGAAAACAGAGAGACAAAAAGAAGCAACACAAAGTCTAAGATATAGGAAGGAGAGGATAGAGAATAGGGAGTACAATTCTGGCGGAGGCTCAGCCTGTGTCCTGGCATCTATATATCCATATGGGAGGTTCTGCAGGAAACTCCACCCCAAATCCCTTCACCCATCTCTCTCCAAATCCTGTCATATCTCAGAAGGCCTAACAAATGGTGACCCTCTCACCCCAGAGATGCTCAAGGCCACTCCCACAGGGTATTTAAACTGACCTCCAGGAAACAGACACACAGTTTTTCGGTCTCTCTTTTGTGTCTCCTCTCTGGGAGGTTGAAAAATCATCTGGAAGCATTTTATCCATCAAACCTGGGCTCTTTCTAATTCAGTTTGATTGATCTGATTTGGATTGCTGCATCAGCAGAGAGGCTTATTGGAGTGCAGAAAGTTTTCAAGTATAATTAAGAGAAGTGAATTTGCAAATGTCAGATTCATCAAATTCTTAATATCATTTTCTTCGTTTTATAAATTAAGGGATGCTTCCATTTCTCATAATGCACCATGACTGTTTTTGTACAGTTGCTTCAGATCTAGCAAATATATAAAGACCATACCTCATTATACATACTTGTCCAAGACTTTTCCAGTCCGTAATTCTTACTTAAATAGTCTGTCTGTTTTGTGAGAGTCTTGTTGTTTTGTTCTGTTTACATATGACAAAATTGAGATGCACCAAGGTTTCAAAATGTTTATGCAGTAGGGCAGTAAAATTATAATGGGCCTTGAAACTAACTAGGCTTTCAGACTTGAAAATTCAAATGTTCCTTCCACTAAGCCATGTGACTTCCTCAAATATATTTTTATACAAATCTCGGGGCACATGATATCACAAGAGAAATTTCTTTTTTTAATTGGCACGTGACCAAATAATTAAAACGTCTTAGATTTTATTGCCTAAAGTCGCAGTGCAACATGACAACGTTTTACAGCAAAAATAGATGACCTTACAAGTACATGGATTTTAAGCACCAACTTTCCCACAATGAACCAGTGCTAGTCTTGTGAGCATGGGTACTTTAAATACCAAAGCACGAGTTGGGGAAGCTATTCAGAAATGCAGCTCTCATTACAGACAATCAAAAGTAAGAAGTAGTGGGAAAGAAAGCTCTAGACTCTTCTCAAGGCACCTTCTGAAATCAACACCTTTCTTATGTAAATTGGGAATGAACTGAGATGTTAAATATCAAGAGAAACCTGGAATATGTAACAAGTAAAGCTTACAGGCCCTGGCTAGAGAGTTCTCAAATGGATTATGTAGGTTCTTAGAGAGGCATACTAGTAGAATTATTGACATTGATGTGGATCTGTGTACCAAAAAGAACATTCTAGTGCAATTTAGGATACCTAATTCTTAAGGAGCTGGTTTCACATATTCAAATTACTATGGTCAAACCCATTTCAGAAACTGTAGTAACTCTTCCTATGAAATCCATGATGGGTTTTGTCATATTAAAGACTCCTGAACATATCTCTATTAAAACATCATCTTAAATACAGGATTCCAAAAATAACTTAACCATAAAATAGTGTGATGTATAATTTTACTTCTTATTAGCATCCTGACTAGGAAAGAGATACACCGATATAACTTTTTTCTACTATAAAGTCAGCTAATAATGAACAAGGTCAATGATTCTTCCAATACCAGCAAAGGTTGCTTAATGAAATGATGCTTTTTTAAATCTATCAGGGAAGTTTCTTTACATCTAAGAAGCATCATGACTAAGTTTGGAATTACTTTATTATAGCAAAAAGGGAGAATTTCAAGTAGCATTGCTTTCAAAATGCAGCAAATTATGAACTCCATGAAGGCAATAATTAAGCTTCCTTTTCCAACCCCACATTCTAGAGTTTAGATAAGTGGGAAACTTGCAAGGCATATTCAAGGGGTAGAATGAATGAATAGGTGAATATGTAAAAATTGCAACCTTACACAGTCTGCACTTGTAAATCTAAACCCTGCAGTTCATTGCTAAAAGTTTTTGTTTGATTGATTGTTTTTTATTATTCTACCATCAGTATTCATCATTTGTAAAGGTGAGAGTGCAGAGGAGGAGCACAAACTTGAGTCATATTCCTGGCAAAGGTCTCTTACGGTGACACTCAGCCCCCTTGCTTCAATTTTAACTACATAAGCCCATTTTTTACAATATATACAGTGTCCTGTCAGGTTTTCCATGTTTCTTTATTTTTAAAATACCTTGGCATCAGCATAATGTCCTTAGGAACACAAAAAGCTACGATATTTCACCACCACCATGAACAAAAACAGTGTATTGGATAAGTTTGGTTTAGGCAAGAGTTACAATATTCAAACCTGATGTGTTGATGGATGTGAGTTTATTTTTTGAGAATGAAGAGAATCAACAGCACAAATTGAGTAGGTTGTTAAGAGGGCACAAAGCAGACATACATGCATATGTAGTCACTCCTGTGACTCTAGGAAGTGGTTTTCCCATGAAGCATAGTATTTCCTATTGGCTAAATCAGTGTGTAAGGTTACTTTACACAGAGTAACTATTAGAAATAATGAAAACTAGCTGCATTTCAGCCTTCTCTTAGCTCATGGGAGATTGTGATGTCAGTGGAAAGAAACTCCCAGTTCCTAGTTTCATATATTTTGTATTAATAAATGGTTAGTTGTTTCACTTCATCTAAAGAAAATAGCAAGGTCTCATGGTGCTAATACTCAGTAGACAATGCTTGGAATCCTGCTATACACTTTGGAGAATCCTTGGAGTTCTCTGTTAAGAAAACCTGATCTGTGTTTAATGTGTTTCATTCATTTAATGTTCCCCCATGTACAGATTTTTATATTGAATACAACCCTCCTTCACTTTCTATCATTCCCTCTTCCCTTTTCTTACCCCTCCTCCCTCTCTTTAATCTTCTTTCTTCCTTAGAATATTTTATGTGTACTTTCCCTTAACAAAACATAAATGATGTAGCACGACTATAAAATCAGAATCACAAAGAAATAAAAAAATATATGATATTTGTCAGAGATAGGCTCAGTTACTATAACTGCCTCCAGTTGCACCTACTTTCCCACAAACTCCGTAACTCCATTCATCTTTGTGACAAAATATATCTATTCTGCTGTGCGTTGACTAGTTTATGAGAACTTGACACAACCTAGGCTCGGGATAGCTTCCTTCCCAGACATTTCTATAATCTACCGGGATAACTTACCTGAGATAATGCTTTAGGATCTGAAATGTTCCCTAAAGGATCATGTGTTAAAGGCTTGGTCCTAATTGAGTTTTAGGAAGAGACTGGATTCCTGAAGCTCTGATCTCATCAATGGCTGGGTCTGCTGGTTCCTAGGTTAAGAATTTAATAGGTTATTGGGAGGGTTATGGAACTCTGATGGGTAGAAACTTGTTGAGAGGGTTAGATAACTGGAGATGATATCATGTCCTTTCTCACCCTACCGTTTCCTAACTTCTACATACAAGCTACATACCTTTTCCCCCCAGGTCTCTTGTGATTCTCTGCTCACAGTAGCCCTTGAGGCGGTTGCGGGGAGGAGGCAGAAATCCTTAATAAATACATTAATTAAACATAAATAAATAAATAAATAAATAAATAAATAAATAAATAAATAAAATAATGAAGCCAGCCAACCATGGACTGAAATTTCAGAAATCATGAACAAAAATAAATTGTCCTATTTTTATAGCTGTTTCAGATTTTTTGTTTTTACAGCAGCATAAAAAAAAAGTAGCACACTTAACACAATGACTCAAGGGTGAATCCTCGGTATAAGAAACATAGCTTACAGTCATTTACTCTGAAAGGGGGTGGATAATGGATAGTGGTCAATTTTCTAAACCAGAGAAGTCCTATAATTTGCAACATAAAGTTAAAAATACTTTAATGCCTTAAATATATATATCTGAGGAATTTACTAAGCAAACTTTAAACAAAAAGGCATGCAAAATTATGTTTCAAGTTTGAAAAAACTAAAATAAATAATTTTAATTAAAATTCAGAAACATAGAATATGCCAATAAGGCCTCAAGGATTATAAACTCCAGATTAGAATATACATGAAACTATATTTGTTCCTTTTAGAAAATGAAATTTTCCATTAAAAATAAATAAATCCTTATGACTTCCAAAGATCAGGGAGCAACATAGAAAAGGAAGAGAAAAACAGATAGGATCAAGGGAGTGGGAAGGTAAGCTGTGAAATGCTTTTCTCCGGACAAAGCATGGCTATTACACATATGAGCACACAGCAACTGTGTCCACCAGCAAAAGACTTGTACAAGATCCAGCCAGTTAAAACTCTGGCAGGGAATGAAGCGAAAGAGCCAAACCCTTGCCATTAGCTTAGGAGCTATTGGAATCTGACTTCAGAGTGAGTCACTTTGCTTTGGGGCTGTGGCCATTGGTAGATATCACTTTCTTGTGCATATATGGGTAGCAGTAATTGAGTCTAGTGTGTTACAAATAAATGATGCAATATAAGAATAGGAATTTGGGAGGGAGTACTGACTGTGGTCCTGGGAGTAGTTAGAGGTGGGGGAAAGGAAGTTAAGACCAAGATACAGAATCTACACCTATGAAAATACATAAATATGAAATAAATAAATAAATAGGAAAATGTATAGCAGTATAGAGGTAAGGAGGTCTTTGGTAGATCTCTTAGATAGCAGGCACAAGGCTCCAGATCCCATTCCAACAACAATAAAAAATAGCAAAAAATGTAATATACAACAAAGGTTTTTTTCTATAACCAATTAAAGAATTCTGTGTACTTCAAAGGATTAGATTAGTCCTACCAAGGTTATATCCAGGTTATTAGTCTCCGTTTCTGTTAAGACACATGTAATCTGATTATTATCATGACACTCCACCATTTTCTGGGGTTTTGCCTTATCAAGGGAGGGTGATGAAATTCGGCATCAATTATCCCCAACATAAACATTTCATTAGGGCTACATGATTCCATATTATGTGTGGAGGTCTGTCAAGGGAAATCAAAGTTCACAAATGGCTGTGAACCCTGGTTCATAGAAAACCAGAGAGCTAAACCAGGAAGAAGAATGGGCAAAGCCAGATGGAGCAGAAAAACAGGAAACAAAACAGATTAACCATCGCCCTGGAGACAGAATATATTCTTTGCACACTCTGACTTTCCAGTGTCTGTTCTTTAGGCAAGAACAAAATATATTCTAAAATGTTTGTTTTTCTTAAGTTATTTGCATAGCCTAGCTTGTTATTTCATAATTATACTCTGGTTTAGAAATCTGAAGATTTGAGCCATTTTTGTCTTCCTTCCTTCCTTCCTGTTAACTTGTTTATGCTGTGGAACTTCTGAGTCTATAATTAAATTATTGTCTCAAACAAATTTACCACATCCATGCATATATTAGCATTTCATTATAACTGTAGGCAAACATAAATGTATACTAGATGACGTCAAGCGGAATAGTGCTCCATGGATCTAGGTTTACATTTATGGTATCTTGCCTGGATCCCACAACTAGAAAGCAACAGAAATAATAACTCTATGTACTCTAGGAAATAATGACAAGGTATAATAGGTGAAAACATTCACCAAACACTTATTTCAATTTTCTTTTATACCCCATTGATATTAAGCTTGTACAGGAAAATGCTTTAACTGATGGGAATGACAATGAATGTGATAACCAAAGAAACTTTAAATACATGTCAGGTTTTCTGTAGTCTTTGTACTCTGGCAATCCACTCTGATAAAAGCTTTTTCACTCTCACTAAGATGGATACATGATGATCAAAAGGACGAAGGCTACTGTTTGGAAGAGATCCTAGCCAAACCTGCTTTTGTTGGTTGAAATAGAATCCCCTTCAGGAAGAGTACTTGCTGTTGAAAGTGTCTTATGTTTGGGGGAAATTTGTTATACAGAACCGATATAGCTTTAATAAAGACAGAAAACAGAGACAACAAATGTAAGGGGAAGGGAGGGAAGATAGTTGCAGAAGTAGGCTTAAATGAGTCATTGGAATGATACATGTTTATAGTTCTAAGTTAATAGACCTAGTATATAGTGATGCAGAATTGAGTGGTGAGGATGTGTTCCTAGGAATACATTGGTAGGTTAATATGCCATTGTGTATGCACTGCAGAGTACATTTACAAAAACCCAGATTATATTGGTCCATAACTGATATGCCTACTGATTTACTAGACTCTAGGTTAATGAGGCCCCTTCCGGCATTACATAGCATACGTCTTTAGAGTAAAGTTATATTTAGAGATAGAAGGAAAACCTACAAAATGAACCATGTAGTGTGGTTCATATATAACCAAAAGTATGAGTTGAATAAATGTTTCAGCAATTAAGTACATTGGCTGCTCTTCCAAGGAGCCTGGGTTTGATTCCCAGCACTGACAAGGTGGCTCACAACCTCTGGTAGCTTCAGTTTCAGGGAATCTGATGTCCTCTTCTGCTCTCCACATGCACCATTCATGTTTGTGATACACCTGCTTGCAGAACACCCGTACACATAAAATAGTAAAAAAGTTAAAACCAAATAAACCATCAACATGGAAGTTCATTTACTTTGTTGTGTATGATGTAGTAAATAGAGCTTGTTCTACAAGTATGCCATCGGTCACACTTAAGCTAGTTTATACCTGTGCCAGTGCAATGACTAGCACACTACATCGCATTATGAAGACTCCCATGTGGCTAAGCAACGTGACTTTTATTTTAGTCTGCAATGTCCTTTATGGATCCTGTTCACCATGGATGAACTGTCTTGTATGATAACACGTGCATGGGTATATTGATACTATTTTCTCAAGAGTGTAACACACTTTAGATGTTCCTCTTTTTTGCCACATTGAAACCTATTTTAAAAGATCTTATTTCGTGAATTTTCTTGTAGAAAGCCATAACCGTCAAAATGATTCCAAGTATGGAAATTTCTAATGTTGTGAGCTTTATTTCCTATTTTTATGAATATAAGAAAAATCTTGCAGATTATATCACTGTCTCATTGCATGGATGGAAGATCAAAAGTAAAAGAATATGTCTAGGGTGAGATGACCACTTCAAACAGACCACTGAATACATTTATGTACTTTAGAAATTTAAAAGCAATGTGTCTGCTCTACTTTATGAGTTATGGAAGCATACCACAACCTATAGAGCATTACAAGAAGATTTTTCATCTGACTTATGACCAAAGTTAGTAACTCTTTATATAAACAAATTATGGACTTAGTACACACATGGTGTTAAAGATTCTTCTAACTTTTGTGTTAAACACACATGTTCAAGATACTGAGGTCACAGTAGCCAAGGACTAAAAGAAATTTGATGGATGAGTACAATACTTACAAAGGACACAGAGTGAGTGTGATCTATATTTGGAGTTCTCACCTATTCTTAAAATTATGACATAAGTCTCATTGCTATTATTTTTACCCCAGTTTTAGGTCATAGCCTATATTCAAATTACAACTTTTTCAAACAAGAATATAGTAGTTCTGTTTTTACTCTAGTGGAATTTTCAGCTGAATACATCCTTGCTCTGGGTGGGACCTGGCTTACAAATGATCAGAAATTTGGCAGAATCCCTGGACACTACCCACTAGATGCCAGATAAGCTCCTTTAATTTTGTATAATAATAACTAAGTATAGGTAGATTCCTTCTGAAACAAACACACAAACAAAAGGTGCTGTCCCTAGAGATACCCACTGAGCTATCGAGTGTCATACAGTGTACTCTCCCGACTCTGCTTGTAAGTTATGATCACAAAATAGCCATGGGAACATGCTAGTATTTTATAGGTATATCCTAATTCTTTTTAACCTTGACAAAAGAACTATATGATTACTTCTATATTGGTGATGATGAAATTGAATAAAGAAGGGCAAGTCAGATCCTAAATTTGGACAAACAGAAGCAGTGACTATTAGGAAATGAACTTGAGATTACCAGGACTTCAGACTGACATTCAAAACCTGAACAGGGTCTTTTAAGACATTTTCTACTCAACTTCCTCTCTAGGATCTATGCTAGATAACCTCACAGATCTCTTCCAGTGTGTGTCTCTAAACTTTAGATGAATCTATTTGATCAGATTTGTTTTTATAAAGGTAGTATGAGCACATGTCTTGAAATATACAGTTTCCTTGCCTAAAGCGACTACTCAATGATAATAACAAATCAAATAATAGAACTGGTACTGTGGCTCAGACAACATGTGCAAAGCCTCAGTGTTGACTTTTTACAGGGCACCAAGTCTAAGTACTCACCTCATTAAATACCCAGACCCATGTGGTAGATGACGGAAGCCAACTGCCACAAGTTGGCATCTGAGAGCCACATGTGTGACATAGTATCCCTCAAATGCACAAAATAAAATACATTCCTAAAAAAATAAAGACAAAGATAAGCCATCACTCAAACATGAGTCATAATTTTTTATGTTTATACATGTGTATATTGACAAAGTAAATCATATATAAGTGACAGAAATGAATAAATTGCTTTATGTACATCATCATTACTTGATACACAAAACTAAACATTCCTTTTCAGTACATTTGACAAGATTTTTTTTCCTCACAAGGACATGATTATTTACATAAAACATTTAAATGTACTTAGATTATCCAAGAGGAATATAATGCTGTGAAGAATAATATTGATTGAGGATAAATAATTGGAATTCTTCTGCCTGAATTTTAAAAAATCTAGTTATTGCCTACACTCAGTCTAGTGCCAAGCCCTCTTTTCTTTCCGTTGTGTTACTAGGAACTTTCCATACTGAATTATTAAATGATCTTTGAAGCTGGCTACAGTTCATAGAACTGTGACTGCCTGATGTGTCTCAGTGCTGTGAACTGTTACTGAAAGACTAAACATCCTTGACAGCCTGATAAAAAATTAATTGTGCTCCTTCCAATGGAAAGGATGAACCCCTGCGTGAGCCTGTTAAACGCAGGGTTTTCTGAGTTCTCAATTTCATCTCTCTTGCAGAGGGCAAACTAGAAGTTTCTCATACGGATTATATAGCACATACAACATCTCTAGCCAGTCTTAGCAAACACTTTATACTTCAGTTTCTGTCCGGGGCTGAGGACTTTGTTTTCTTTGCCTCCTAAATGTCAGTACATCTTTAAAGAACAGAAGTTAGAGTACAAAGTGGAGGGATGTTAGAACTCTCAACTATGAGGGAACCTATTTAGGACATATTTGACTCAGATAGGGCAGGCAAGTTCCTTCCCCTATTGAACCTCCATTTCTTTAAACACAAAATCAAATCAATCCTATCTAGACCTGCCTCCCAACTATGATTAAAGAAAACTTTGAAAGAAGATAACTTAATCTACTTTGGACCACTTAATCTAGTAGGTATTCAATTAAATTTTTATTTATCATTCTGATTAGAAAGTCTCAGTATAATATGTGGTCCCTAAAATTCCACTACTTTTCTTCAAAGCATCAGATCACATCACTGTGTAGTAAGTCCTTAATGTCAACTACAAACACATGATCAGGGGGCAAACTGCTCATAATTAATTCAGAAAATTTGCAGCTGGATACACTAGAAAAATGGGCAATAAACTATAATGTATATACACAGAGAGAGAGAGAGAGAAATCAGAGCAATGAAAGACATTTGTCTTTTTCTTTTGAATTAACTTAGTAGAATCAAGTATTCTATGCATCTTGCACAAGAGAAGCAGTTTTCATCATCAAAAACTTAATTTTATGGAGACAGACCAAGTAGAGAGGGCACAGAACACATTGCCTTTCCCTCCTTTCATTCAAAAGCACAGTAAATCCCAGCTGTGGAATTTTTATGCCTGTATCATCATAACATGTAATTATGACTTTCAACAAATCTCTAGGATTGAGAATACTTTTACTTTTAAAGGAAGGTTCTTGCGGGGAGGGTGTAGACATAGACTATTATCTGTACTTGCCACGGAGAATGATATTTTTAAAAATATCTGCTTCTCTCGGCATCTCTTGGCAGGTTGACCTTTCTCCACTGTCATTTATCTTACAGGGGCACACTGTTCATAGACAGCCTGGCTGTCACAAAGCCGTGACAGAGAATCAGAAAAGAAGAGGGGCCAGGAATCAAAACCCACAGGAAAGATGCAATTTTCTTTTTGTCCAAGGTAACATTGAGGAGGGAATCAAAAGACAACAGAAATGCCAAAGGTGTTTTATAACTTTTTACACAGCCTACTCTGAGTCGCTAAACCTCATGGTAGCCAGCCCCACGTGTTGATCAAAGGGCACCGAATGGAATCTTCGCAAGGTTGAAATGTGATGCTGTTGCTATCAGTTTATGCTGTGACTGTAGAATGCTTGACCCTAAGCTGAAAGGTCTACTTGGGTACAGAAGAATTAGAATCACTCACTGAACAATAGTATGAGTCTGAACAGTCTTACTTATGGAAGCCTTAGGGACATTTACATCAACCACAGCAGAAGATGGACTGACTGCCATGCCTCTTCCTCCAGTTTGTGTTCTTCTCCAGAGTGGGTTCTGGTGGCGCAGGCCGGTAGGATTTGCTGAAGGAGGCAGAGGCAGGTGGATCTGGAGTTCGAGGCCAGTCTGGACTACACAGAACCCAATAGTAACAGCCTCCAAGGGTTCAGAGAATTGAATGAGAAAGTAGGTATGGAAATCCCCATTTGATGTTTTCATATGGATGTGTGGTCCTGTTTCCTACTGCTAACGCCAATGCTAAACTGCATCCATGCTTAAGGCACTCACAGTGTGGGTTGGGCTTCACCAGTCTGGAGGCCTTCAAATATGGTCAGGCCCCACCCACCTCAGATGAATATTCATTCTGATTCCTGAGGCCTCTTAGTAGCAGTACTATCTCAAGACATTGAGTCGGCTGTAAACAAAATGATGGGTATTTACCATCTCATGTGTTTGCTAGAATTATTAAAGGAGAAAAAATGAAAAAATAAGTTATGTTCGGGTTTGCCATCATCATTACTATCAGACTGGCATTGGATAAGAGAATAGGGAACTCTTATGAAGATATATGGAGGGATCAGGACAGAGGGAGAATGGTTGTGGGAAAGAAGAGTAAATATAAACCTCCTACTGAGGTGACATTTAAACCAATAAAAGAATGACACTAGGAAAAAATGACACTAGAATAAGATATAGATAAGATGTATGGCAGTTGGAAAAAAATAGGAAATGCAAAATTAAAGACAAGTGAATGAAGAATCTTCGGGTAGCTGCAGGCACAGTACATGAACAGACCAACAATAAAGACAGAAAGGACAGAAGAAGCCATAGGATAATTTTGCATTTAATGGGGAGGCAGAATAGGCTGAGAGGAAGAAAATTATATTCAGTTCTAGTTATACTAAACTCTAAGGAAGACCTTCCAATTGAAGCAAAACCGCAGACAAGGATTTGAATGTTAGTATATTATCTTCCACTAATTGGCTCTAATAATGAGCCAATATTCCAAGTACAAATTTTGTCACTGCTGAAACTGAGTTTGGTGTGGCCTATCATACTTTTTCATTATCTTGTGCTTCGCTGAACATGCCATGCTTTTGCATAAATGATTCCTTCTGCATGCATGCCCTTCTTCATTCTGCCTCTTCTCTCAGCTGAGGATTGTCTCTGGTTTGTGCCACCTCGTCAGAGAAGGTCACTCACCCTCCTCCATTTTCTAGGATTCTTATTTTCTATTTCATATCCCACTGTGCCATCGCCATCTGTTTCGAAGCTGCCTACCACACTGACTGTAGTTGTTTATGGTCATGCCTATGCCAAGCCCATCATTGTATTGCCAGAGACTATCAAACTGCACCCTAGGCTTCAAATCCTGCTTAAATGAATGAGGGAGTCTAACATCACAATCTTAAGTCAGTTTGATTGTTTTTCTCTGTGTGTGATAAATACATATATGATCTCTCTGCTACATAATTAATCATACACTCTATTCTGTAACTTGATGAATGTTCCAACATAAAGATATCAACAGGACATACTTGTAACTTAAATACTTTGCAACAATTCTCTAGAATTACATCCACATATTGCCTTTTTCCTCCATGTTTTGCCATGCTTCAAAACATAGATGAGTGGTAGGTATTTTTATTATGTTATGTCTGGAACTAAATGGGCAGAGTAACAAGCATTAAAGTGTTAGGAGTCTCCTCCCCAATCAGTGCAACGTTGTGGCTAAATCTCTGGTGCAAAGAGGACATTTCTTTCACCTCTGAACTATACTGACTCCACAAGGCCATGTTATTCCTGTTACGTTTTGAATTCTGAAAGATCAATAAACCCTGTTAATCATGGCACTAAACCCTATTATGGGACAAAAGAATAAGCACCAAAAGAAGCTCTACAGTCATTTTTTTCTATTCTAACATGAAGGGAAAAGCAACTGCAATCTTGGTGATATTTTCAGGGCAGCTGAGTCTTTATAAATAAGTTACTTTAATTCTTGACCCATAATTATTTTCTTGTTTGAATATTTTATAATATAAATAGTAGTTGAGTAATCAAAGATTTATTAAAGCATGACAATCCTGTCAATCAAAACATCCTAGGAAGTGGGAAAGGAAAAACATACTTCTCCCATCTTAAAGTATGTTTACTGTCAAGCATAGATATGTGTAGAAACATATTAGATAGATTTTACTGTCACACTTGAAAAATATTCCCTCTAATAAGTACTCATGCATCATTGTCTGGAGCTGTTCAACAGGGTCCTTTGTAATATAGCAAGGTGTGAATAGATTCAATATGAGCAACAATTCCAGTTACTCCCTATAGCTGTCAGAGTCCATATCTCAGTTACATACCTAGGTCCAGTTAGCTCTCTCTAGGGCCTCTTAGCACAGCGCACCAGATGTGTCATAGACACATCTGTGTGTCACAAAATGTGTGTTCAATTAATCCTGGAATGATTTTAGCACCCAGAAAATGCAAGTGGAAGAATATCCTTTGGCTTGTTCTGTCTTAATGTACTACTGAAGTAATTTAATTGTGTTTGCTAAATTAATGAAGTCACTAGGCTTTATTTTTAAGGCTAAGAAACATGTATGTTCTTTATTATAAGAGTGAAAATGAGGCATGAGAAGGCTATTATTCTTTTTGTTGCTAGATCAGAATGCCAATATAGAGTCAAGCATACATAAAGAAATAAAATCTACTTTGATTCAAATTTCAGTGCTTTTATTATTGTATATTTGCCTATGTGGTGTGTGCACATTTGTGTTCATGTTCCTGAACAGGTGTCAATTTGGCAATCAGAAGGTAATTTGCAGTGGTCAGTTCTTTCCTTCTACCATTGGCCAAGGAATGAATTCAGGTTGTCAGCCTTTTCCCTTGTTCCACATTTCCAGCCAATAATGTGTGTTTTTACTCACTGTCCTAGTGGTCCAAGAACACAAAGCCAGCATTTGCACAGTCCACTGAGAGCTCACAGTGAAACATAAAAGAAGGATTGGTGAGTTTAGAAGTCTTCTCAAATATTAACATCAAATATAACTTATTTTTGCATGAATTTAACACTGCCTTAAATGTAAATATATACATGGTATATATACATGATGAATATGTGCACCAATGGAAGTATATAAGATATGTGGAAACGTCCCTGGAGTCTACATCAACCAACCTCTAGCAAAAAGCACTGTGCCAATGCTGATGTAATGATCTTGACTGGTTTACATTACGAGTCAAGTTATTTAACTCTCTTTATGTGTACGGCCAGAGAGATCAAATGAGTAAGGGACAGTTTTGGAAAAATAGAAAAGAGCTTCCCCATTAAAGACTTGATCTTTAGCATATCTGCAGAAAAATGTTCTGAACAAAGATGAACTTCATGACTACAGTGACATTTCAGTGGTTATCTTATAAAAAATAATCTGTTCCACGAAGTTACTATAAAATCAGTATTTTACACATTAAGATTTGAATGCTAGAGAAAGTCGTGCATCTTGCATCACTGAATGGAGAAAAGATTCAGTGCTCCATTTGGGACCTATTTGCATGCCTACTTTTTCCCCAGCACTACTTGAGAGAAAAGGAAGGCATCTTCTGCAAGGAGAATCCCAGGCATTTTTGTCTACCCTTCAGTGTTTCCAAAAGAATTAAATTGACACATATAAAACTTTTAGGACTTCAGCTTAATTTTTGATTTTAAACAACAGTAGAAACATTGGGCACAATGGGAAGAGGGAAGATTCTCAACCACAAGTGACCATGTGTTAAAGCAATCATGGGAAAGTTCACGTGCAACATTTGGGTGAAGAAGGTGAGAGAGGATACTGATGTTCACAGCAAGGTTTCTCTCTGACAGTCTGAAAAGCAGCCAGTGTTAGTAAAGGTGGCTGTCAGTGTGTGCTTAATTTAAAATGTTAGATAAAGTGTGCCAAATCCTCTCCATAAATGCAAGAGCATAGTGCTTTGATGCAAACTGTGGACATTTATAAGCAAGCATTGTACCTGCTACCTGAAATAAGATTCAGCCCGAATTTCTCAGAAACTTAATTTTCTCAGATAATGCTTGCCATGCCTTACTAGTTTCATTAAAGAACTGTGCCTAATCAGCTGACATTAGTAAGAAGAAATAACTAGGTATGATGTTTTAAAACATCAGGCAGTGAAAATGCTACAATCAAACATGATGAAGGAACAAAAACCATTATCTCCTGCCTGATTACACCTATGTCATTATAACAAATTAATTGGGACACGAAGCAGAGATTACATGGAGGTGGGGGTGAGCCAAAAGCAGTATGAAGCTTGTGCTATTAACACCTCATCTTTGGAAACTTACTCTCTAATAATATGACTTTGTAAACTTTTGTTATTCTGTTTTCTAATTTCACTGAATAATCAAAATTAGATTAAACCTTCAATGTATAAACACTTTAGTCTATACATTTTTAATTTCTGCATATGACCATAGGCTTGGAATCAGGTAACCATAGTATATATCTCAGAGCTTAATCACATACTTTAAGAAAATAAGGTCCTATAAAGATTACACAGGGATTAAAGTGCTTACTCCAAATCCTAAAGACCTGACTTCAATCCCAGAAGCCTCATGGTGGAAGGAAAGGACTGATACCCACAAGCTGTCCTCTGGCTACCACATAGGCACACTGGCACACATGCAGAGATATGTACACACTACAAATATGAGACTAAAAATAAAATCACTGTTTGTGAACCATTTTTATCAACTGTAAAATTAGGGTGTTAACATCTAGGGAAGTATGTCTAGTTTTGACCAAATGGTCCTAGATAAGACTAGAGCACACAGCTATCACAAAACAAATGACATCATCAAATGCCCTCTATTATTAACTTATAAGTTTGGAGAGTCTAAATTTAATAGAATTTAGATTTTATTAAACCTAAATCTACCACAGTGTGAGAGAGCCCAAATTTGTTAAACCTGAGCAACTTCAAATCACTTTGGTTATTTCTGTGTCTGAGTCCCTTTGTGGTAGGCAATGATAGCTGCCTTCTCCATGGAATGCTTAGATGCTTTTATACTACATATTCATCAGTGAAAAGATAAAAAACAGTTTACAGTTGCCCCACAATGAGTTCAGAAAGCCCAGAACATCAAACTAAACTCTGCTATAAGAAGGGCTTAGCAGAGTGCCTTGCTAAGGAGATGACACAAAGCTCTCTCTAGGAGAGTCACTTCAAAAAAAAAAAAATCTGTAGACAATGGAAAATGACAGAAGAAAGGGGGTAATGTCAGCCATAGTTATAAAATGGACTGAGTAGTAATCTTATTCTAATGAGAAACAATAAACATTAAAATTATGTGCACCCATATGTCTGTGTGTATGGTATATGTGTGTGCATGTGTGTGTCTTCATGTGTGTGTTTGTGCATGTATATAGTCTATTGTACCATGCAACTAAGAAGCAAAGCTAAACCAAATTCAAGTCCTATACCCATCTCTATTTTTCCCTCCGCCACTCTGCTACTATTTCTCACATAAACAACATCTACGTTTGCGGAAACAACTTAAGTTCAACAATTCTTTCCACTTGGGACAACTTTTAACTGTTTTTCTCTTTTTGTTCATTTTTTATAGACTTGTCTCCTCTTAATTTATGCCGTTATTTTGTCTATTTCATCTTAGTTCCCTTTTTCCCTTCATAATCAGATGATGTTCCTTTGAGATTTCCTTGGGTTATTTCACATATCACAATTTACTGTCTTCTCTAGGCACCTGATTTATGCCATCTTCCCAATATAAGCAAATAATGTAAATGAAGATGGGTTTCCCAGAATATCTCCATGGAGACCAGGGAGATCTTTATTTCACTTGATGTTCTAATATACACTGTTCTGACCTTGAGCCATTGGGCCATTCCATTTACAATATGAACTCTGCATCTGATTTTCAAATTATTTCATCTGCATGTTTAACATAGCTCTGAGGAAAGGTCCTTATAGCAAATGGACTATAGCTGGTTTTACAAATGAACATGGTAAAAATTTAAAATTATTCATAAATACATAAGTGCTTATTATACATAAAAGTTCAAAAAAATAAATATTCACAAATATAGCCCATTTTACAAAACCACAGACTCAGAACTGTCTAAGCCAAATAAACTTGGCACTTACAACCATACAAGCTTAGTTATTCCTGAAGGGAGGTTGTAGTGATGTGAAACAACACTCCTTGATTTGTTTTGATTTGTTTTGTTGTTTTTAACACCAGAAAATCCTGGAGATGAGTTACAGCATCTTACTTACAACTCTTATTTATGGTGCATGTCTAGTGTTAATGTCTTTAATAACTTAAACAGTGATCTGCAATGCTATCTAATATATGAGCAAGAATATGATTTGTGTCTTCTTAAGTCACTGACTTGATTCATATTCATCAAATAATTTATTAAATTTATTCACACTCTGATTATTCAAAGCAAAAACAAGTTTTAATTTCTGTAGCTCAAGAAGGTTTCCATAATAAAATATAATGATTCACACTGTGGTGGAGTATTTACATATATGTAAACATGCAACTTGATTTGACACATAAGTGTTTACACACATTTTATTGATCATTAAAGATCATATTACAAGATTAATGGGAATATGAATGTTGGAAAAACAATAAGTATTACAACTGAAATCATATTTTGATCTTGCTGAGATTTTTTTTTATAAAAGTTAGTGGACTATTAAATTGAACAGGGAAAAATAATAGAGTTCATTACATGGAGTATTCTACTTTGCCACAGCTGGAGTCTGCACTGCACACTTATTAGAAACATGCACTGGAGCAAAGTTGAAGAAATATATATTATTCAAAAGGAAATCACTTTTCCCATTAGGGGATCTTGGGAGGTCTGGGGAGTATAAAACCTGGTGAGGTACCTCTATGTGGAGGCAGAGACTGCTTGTTCATTTCCCGGCTGCTGGGATGCAAATAATCACACAAAGACTATATTAATTACAACATTGTTTGGCCAAAAGTTTAGGCATTTTTTTTAGCTAACTCTTACATCTTAAATTAACCCATAATTCTTGTCGGTGTTAGTCACGTGGCTTGGTTTCTTTTATCAGAGAGACATTCTCATTCTGCTTCCTCTGCACCTGGGTGATGCCTGCCAACTGAGCCTTTCCTCTTCCCAGAATTCTGGTCTCCCTGCCTATACTTAATGCCTAGCTAAGGCCAATAGGCATTTTATTAAACCAATACAAGTGACAAATCTTTACAGGGTACAAGACCATTGTCCCACAGAATCTATGCTGCTCTTTATCCAACATGAGCAGTAAACTGCAGAAAATGGATAGTTTTTGTTTCAGCACATTTCTCTTATATGAAGGGGGAAGGGTAAAACAAAGAAGGAAAGTAATAATCAATTAAGATCTAAAAATAGAAGGCATAGAATCAGTTTCCTTGGATACATTGAGACAGGAATGTCTGTTGGCTTTTATCACTAAGGCCGAAGATGAAATGGGCATTTCAAACAATTCCTATGGTTCCTCTTTGGCTCAAAATGATTTAATTTGTTTGAAAGTTGTTTAATTAGACAATGAACAGAGACATCTGCTTACTGGCTATGTATATTTTGGAAGCTGGGTCAATTTAATGAACACTCTGTTTACTACTGAGAAAATTGAAGACTGAAAGAATAAAGAATCAATTGTTGATGTTTTAGTATTTAGAATTGTTACTCTGGGGAAAATGCGAGCCATCATTATCAGAGCTCTCACTGTTTTAGGGAAATGACTGTGAAGTGACACACGTGTCACAGCATTCAGTGTTTTATTCGGGCCTTCTTTGGTCATTTTAGGAAAGGCTTGCCTGCTAGGATGCTGCAATAATTTCCTATCATTTACTTATGAACAAGATTCCCATGAGAATTAAAACTTCAGGGCTAGTTTATGGAAACTCTATGTCAAAGACTAGGTCTGGATATGACTAAGCCTGGTAATTACCACAGCACATTGAATTTCTTCTTGTAATTAATTTCATTTTTGAAAAACAAGCAAACAACAAACAAACCATCTTCTCTTCAACTCAAAGTCAAGAGATAAACTTCTCCTCATCTTCCTGTCTCCATGAATGTCCTTGCTGAGGTGTCAGCTTTCTAGCCACCATCTCAGCCATCATGAAAACCAGTATGGAAGAGCCACTTTTTCTCTATGCAAAAGAAAGACAATTTTGGTTTACTATCTTAACTTTTCAGAAGTTGATAACTCCTAGGATACACAAGAATGCAGTCTGTGAAGCTTATAGGCAGTGCAAGACATTCAAAACGAATAACAGTGTAAAGTGGTTATCATTAACACTTAATTTATAGAAGTTGATAGGGTATTCAGTCTGATATCAAAGTCTTATTAATAATTCACATATGTGCCCGTAAGCCTAAATAGCTCCTCTATCCCTCTCCCAATCAGGTGTAGGAATCGCTCATTAACAGTGTTGACTGTTCCCCCAAAATACTCATACAAAATAACACCTAACATTTGGGAATTCCATAATGACTTAATGATTTAAACATCAGGACTACTTAAGAACCAAATTGAAAGAATCATACTTATTGTGTACCAAAACAAAATGGGGACTTTTCCTAATTTACATATTAAGAAGTTTTTTTTTTTAGAGTCTTGTAGCAGCATGTTTTATATAAGGCACCACAATAAAAACAAGAAGCCCCCTTTAGTGAATATTTCATTTCATAAAATTAATAAATAGTGTGTATGTAAGGAAATAAGATTGTTTCCTCAAGTTTCATATTTTAACACAATATGCAAAAATATTGTGGATTAAAAATTGCTGCAAGCTCAATATATTAAAGTGAACAAAAATACTTTCCCATTTATATTCTGCCTCTCAACACTTGCACGAATACACAGAACCCAAAATATCTTCGCAATTACCTTAATTACTGTTGCTTTTGATTTATCTAACAAGGGTAATGCATTTGAAATTGTAATTTCTCATTAGCGTCAGTGAGATTTTACAGGATTTGAAAAACATTACTTCTTTGTTGGTTTGTCTAATATTTCAAATGTATTTTGAGTCAGTGAAGAGAATGTAATAATGACCAGTTTTCATTTCAGCTGCAGTTTCTAGAGGGATATGACTTTCCTGGGCAGTAACTATTAAAATCTCCCAAAGACACACGTATTTTTTTCAAAAGGTATATTTGTACGTATTAGACAGAACTCTTAAGAATGAATCTAAACACAAAATGGCTTGTTTCAGTTGAATGACTGGTCCTTTCTCTGTGTTTAAAGCATTTTTTCCAAAACTAGCCTAATAAAATATGCCCTGAAAAGAGAATCTGGAAAGCAAAATTTTAAAATCCTACTTTCCTGGGTAAGATTTTTTTCATAGTGATTAAACTCAGTGTATTGCTGTCGAATAATTTTGCATGATATTTTTTCATTACAGCTCTGTCATAATGACTATGGGAACCAAATAGGCAAAAAAAGGCAAAATGCAATAGAATTTGTAAAGTATGAAATTAGTGGATGATGGTTGGCTAGGCCCACTCCTCACACATACAGTATTTAATTAGCCAATTATATAATAATTAGTAAATTATATAAATAAACATTTGTCAGAAAAGGTACTCCAGTTTGACAGTAGGAAAGATACACATAGCACTCTGCATTATAAGTCTGGCTTAATTCAAATACAGTGAGAATTTATATGAAGGGGAATAATTATTTCTATAAAGAAATTGGGATGCGTGGAGAAAGTAAATGCTGTGCAATGCAGAGCACTGTCTGGATCTCATTTTAAAAAGATATGACCAGCATGGGAGGAGGTCACGGATTTGAAGGGAACAGGACATTTCTTACCTGGTTTGATTATCTGACATACATTTCAATAAAAAAAGAGAATAAATAATTATTATATACTTTTTACTTAGCAATTACTATCTCTAAGACATTTTGTTCTTTTTTATTACCCTTCCATTTTTATTTTTTTATTTTGTTATTGGGCTCTACATTTTTCTCTGCTCCCCTCCCTGCCTCTCTCCTTCCCCCTTCAACCCTCCCCCAAGGTCCCCATGCTCCCAGTTTATTCAGGAGGTCTTCTCTTTCTCCACTTCCCATGTAGATTAAATCTATGTAAGTCTCTCTTAGTGTCCTCATTGTTGTCTAAGTTTCCTGGGACTGTGGTTTGTTGGCTGGTTTTCTTTGCTTTATGTTTAAAAACCACCTATGAGTGAGTACATGTGATAATTGTCTTTCTATGTCTGGGTTACCTCACTCAAAATAATGTTTTATAGCTCCATCCATTTTCCTGAAAAATTCAAGACATCATTATTTTTTTCTGCTGTGTAGTACTCCATTGTGTAAATGTACCAATGGAGTACAAACCTAAACAGAGAACTCTTAACAGAGGAATTTAAAATGGCTGAAAGATACTTAAGGGAATGTTCAACATCCTTAGTTATCAGAGAAATGCAAATCAAAACAACTCTGAGATTCTATCTTACACCAGTAAGAATGGCCAAGATTAAAAACACTGATGACAATTTATGCTGGAAAGGTTATAGGGTAAAGGGAAAACACTCCTGAATTGTTGGTGGGAATACAAGCTGGTAGAACCCCTTTGAATGTCACTGTGGCGATTTCTCAGAAAATTAGGAAACAACCTTCCTCAATACCCAGTAATACCACTTTTGGGTATATATCCAAAGGATGCTCAATGGAGCCACAAGGACATGTGCTCAACCATGTCCATAGCAATTTTGTTTGTCATAGCCAGAACCTGGAAACAACCTAAATGCCTCTTGACCGAAGAATGGATAAGACATTTTGTTCTTGTTGATCTCTTTAATCTTGAGATTACATTATTGACTGTATTTTTTTATCAAATGACACATTAGACAAATTAATCATACCATGAAATACCTGATTTCAAAAATCATAATTTTCACCCTCTATTATTACATTCCTTTTATTCTGAAGATCTTATTTTTGTGACTTAAAATATTTTTTTTTTTGGTTTTTTGAGACAGGGTTTCTCTGTGGTTTTGGAGCCTGTCCTGGAACTAGCTCTTGTAGACCAGGCTGGTCTCGAACTCACAGAGATCCGCCTACCTCTGCCTCCCAAGTGCTGGGATTAAAGGACTTAAAATATTTTCGTAACAATGTTTTCTTCCTAATGAATACAGCTAGGTACTTGCTCTGAACATGCCGGCATTTTAGTTTATGACAAGAATGGGTGTAAGTGATAGACTAAATAGGCAATAGTAATTGATAGATTTTGAAAATTTAACTTAAGCATCAAGTGTTCATTAATGCAAAAGTGACAAATAAGATGAAAAATTTAAGACAAAAATCCTCCAATTATGTCCTGGGAAGCTGTAGGACTATAGAAAAGTGAAACTATGTACATTTTACTTGACTCTTACTATCTGCCAGCAGTTTTTGAAAAAAGTCAGAGAATAAAGATAACTTAAGCAAAATAATTGTTTTAGCATTATCACCGACACCACCACCATCCTTACAAGCACAAACATTAAACATTTAACCAGCACTCCTTACGCGGCTGGAACTCAGTACTTTCTTACACTGTATCAAACCCTCCAAACAATCAATGGGTTGCATGTAAGTACAACTATTATGTATAGGAAGAAATAGGAGATCGGAGATGTTACATTGGAGGATGATGGCCATATTAGTTATACATGCTTGAGTATGTATTCAAATTTTTTTGATTAGGTACCATACTTTTTCACTCTGAGAAAATTTATACATAGTTACACATTTCTTTCAGGATATTCATTAAGGTCACTTTAAGTCTCACGTTCCACCTGGCAGCTTATACTGTTCTTGACTTTGTGCATGTATAATGTCCTCTGTGAATTCCCTTACTTCTTCTCTTTCTTATTTTACATTTGTCACAGACTTGAGAGGTGGGAAGCTTAAGATGGGTGATGAGAAATTGAGACTACATAGCTTCTAACCAGGAGAGAATGCCATGAATGGACATGAAAACTTCACAGACGACTCATCTGGGTGAGAAGAGACCCAGCTGTGTGATTATAGAGGAAGAAAGCCCCTATTCCAGCATCACTGCCCAGACCTGCCTGCAGGTGTTAAAGAAAAGGGGTCATTGAGCTCAGCAATATAAACACAGAGGATAGAGCTGCTCACCTCCCTAAGAGTTGCTAGTTTGGCTCTTTATTCTTACACACATAACACAGCAGACAAAAATCTGTATATAAATGAGCAGCAGGTGCACTTATATTTTCTTGCCAAGAAGTTATGCCAAAGTTAAGCTGAGCTGATGAGCCAAAGCTCTGATCTGTGGGTTTCACTGCAAACATGAAGGAAGAAGGAAGAGTGGAACAGACAAGGTTAGAAAAAAGCTCATCTGGATTGCCAAAGGACTAGTTATTTCTCTGGGTTGGAAAGTGTACTGGGGCATACAAGGCACAGCTATGCAGAATGAAAATCCAGAGCTTATGATCTCTTCTATGTTTCATATTCTATGGAGGGTATTCACATGAATATAAATGAATTTAAAATGTCTAAGCAATTGTAAAAATGTTAATACCCACCCAGGATTCCTGAAAGCTTGGCTTGTATCTAATTATTTCATCAAACATTTAGAATATTTTGGAGCAAAACAGAAATTGGTTCATCAAGATATATTTTATGTAGATATATGCTTATATAAAATATAAAATAAAATAGGATCTGAATCTAGAATTGCCTATTACTAGCCAATAAAAATGTTAAATAGGATTTTAATTTTTGGATATTTTAAATAGTCAAATCACATGGACACATCCCAATACACACCTTTCTTAAAAATTAGGAAACAAATATCCCTAAGACCCAGCAATATCACTTTTGGGTATATATCCAAAGGAAGCTCAATCATACCATAAGGACATGTGCTCAACTATGTTCATATCAGCATTGTTTTTCATAGGGAACCTGCTTCTTTTATTTATTTATTATGTATATAATATTCCATCTGTGTGTATGTCTGCAGGCCAGAAGATGACAGCAGACCTCATTACAGATAGTTGTGAGCCACCATGTGGTGGTCTGGGAATTGAACTCAGGACCTTTGGAAGAACAGGCAATGCTCTTAACCACTGAGCCATCTCTCCAGCCCCTGGAAACCTGTTTCTTAAGAGAGGTTATGGTGCTGGTCATGGTAGCTCATGCATAAATCCAAGCACTTGGGAAACAGAGGCAGGCAGATCTCTATGAGTTTCAGTCTAGCCTGTTCTACAAGCAAGTTCCAGAACATACAGGACTGCTATACAGAGAAACTCTGTATCAAATAATCAATTAAAAATAACCCTGAAAAATGCAAGTTTCTGTGTGTGGAACATGGTATGACCAGTTTGATTATTTTATTTATCAAGATTTGATGCTTATTTTTATTCTATTATTGTATACATCAATAAAGTCATATTAGTTCAGTATAAAATGTTTATAACTTATATATGTGTATTATTTACTATGCACTGTTCTATTCAAACTTACACACATCCGAATTCTAGATGAAAGAAGTTATGCAAATGTACTCAGAGCATGGGATTGCAGAGCTTTAAGTAGGATATGTAGATAATAACATCATGCATGTATACATACATAAAAATGGGACGGCTCCCTTGAAAAGCCCTGGCCAGCACTTGGGTGTATGTACCATCTTTCCAAACCTCTTCCTCTGTTATTTTACTGCTATGTTTAACTTTGGTTAAAATATATCTTTAATAACATCCACTTTTGCATGCTTCATAAGGGAAAACTGGTTAAAGTGCTTCTTAATGTCATAGTACAAAGGCTCCTATATTTCACAAGGGGGCTCCCAGAGGAAGGTCTATCATAAATTGAAGATCTCTGACATCAAAAATCACCTTAGGAATCTAGCCTCCAGCACACATTTAAGCAGTAGAGTATACTGTAAGGATGGGTCCCTGTTCAGTATCACAAGAATGCATCACATGGGATTACACTCACTTGAGAAAAGCATAGACTTCACTATTGAAGCCACAGTTTGCAGTGAATACTAACTGCATCTGTATCCTCACAAAATAGCAGATTAGTTACAGCATAGTTAGGAAACATCTGGATGGGCTCCCTGATCCATGGGTTCATTGATTTCTTGCCATCTTCCTTTAGTGCCCCATACAATGAATATTTTATATAACCACTACCAAAACTGTATGAAGCTACCAGCTTTGTATCCATTGGTAGACTTTAATGCATTTTGTTCTCTCATTTATTTATTTCAGCTTCTAGTTGTTCTCTAAGACTCAATTAAGACCTTAGTTCTTTAGCAATTCTTCCGTGATTTCATCTGTGATACCCATACCTATCACTGTTTCAAGAGCATCCTAGGCATGCCATTACTAACAACAATTCTGAGCTATGGCAATGGTAGCAGTTCAGATATAGTGTTAGCAGTACAACTCCTGTTTAGGCAGGAATGGGGAAACCATTTCAGCGAGGTAATCCCGCAGAGATATTTGACACATTTATCAGAATAGGGCTCAGTATTGAACAGGAATTGTATTTGATTCTCAAGCTAAGAAATTTTTTGCTTGTATCACCCTTTACTGATGGAAATAACATCAACCTACCATCTGTAGTCCTATGCTGAGTCCTTCCCCACGTACTACACACAGCCCCAAAAGCTTTAAGTCTGCAAACATTAGCTTTCTAAGGTCCCATCAGTGAGGATAAACTTATCAACTCCACTTTCCATCTGAGACATACTAGATTATTTTAATTTCTTGTATATCCCCACCTCTCTCAAGACTTCTTACTTTCTGTTTTTATCTTTTCTATTTTTTTCTTTTTCTCTCTCTTTCTCCTTTTCTTTCTTAATTGTTTTAGCTCCATATGTATTTATTCTCCCTAAAGGAGAATATCATACATATCTCCTTTATCATTCATATTTATGCCAGTTCTGATTTTCATATTTCCAAATCAGCCTCTGCTTTGTTCCCTATTGACTTATTGGGGTTTAATTTATTTCTAGCAAGTTTTAGCCTAGATGTTTAATTCATTTAATTATTTTTTTTCATTGTACTAATGTAAGTATTCAAGTCTAAAAATTTCTCCTGAGCAGTGTCTTTAGCTCTCCATCATATTGCCTGAATGAATTCAGCTTCAGTTATGAGACACTATATTTGAAATCATTTGAAGTCTGCAGGATTACCTCACTGAAATGGTTTCTCCTATTCATTCCTACACAGATTCTTGTCCATAATTTTCCTACTCCTGTCACTTCAGCTTCATTATGAATATTATCATTTCTTAAGAGTAAGACAAGTGGCTATTTCAATACCTTCATTATGCTGATCAAATATATCGAATGGATAATTCCTTAGAATACTCATAAGGTCTTTTTTAAAATCCTTCTCATATTCCTTTCAAAATTCATTTTCAAAATTCTAGAAGACTCACAGATCATTTTCAAAATGGCATCCTCTGGCCAGAAAGAAAACTCTGAAGATAATAGCAATAGTATTTTTTGAAGTAATTATAGCATCACTAGTACACTAGGTACAGTGGAAAGAAAACTGATGAGGAACACAGAAAGGTGAGGTTTGATTGTGCATATAAGCATCTTTTACTGTGAATGTAAAATGCCAGAAATCTTAGGACTGATGGTGTCTTGTGGCATTACTAAATACTAATATTTGTTCTTTCTAAATTTATTATCAATGAAAAACTTACAATTTTTGCATTTGCATTTGTATATGTGAATTTAAGAAAGAATTTCCAAATAATATATGTAGTATATAATATATTAAGTAAACTTAAAAGTATATGAATATATATGATTATAAATAAAACTACATATATCATAAATAAACAATTTTCATTCATGACCCTACCCACTTCCAATAATGATTCATGAATATTTGTAAAGGGAGTTTTTGCCATTATTTCAGAGAGTGTCCTACATATATTTATGAGATTGATTTCATTGGCATTTTATTTTAAATGGGAACACAAATAAAATAAAACCCTACAACTCTAGTAAGAGTTGAAAAATGAAAAAAAGTATACAAAGTTCAGAAGATACTGTTTTTGGTAGTTGAAGACAAACATTCTGTGCAAGAATCTAACATAAATCTCCATTAAAGCATCCCTCACCATAGTTTGATCTTGAGTAAGAATGTTACTTGGTAGCTCTGGCCTTCCTGGATCTCATTCTGTAAAACAAGTTGATCTGAACATACATATAATCCTTCTACCCTTAGCTTTCTTTCTTTTTTTTTTTAGACTTTTTTTTTTAGTTCTTAAAAATTCCTTCCTCTTCCCATCCCCTCATTTCCCTCCCACTCTCCCTTCCCCTCCCTCTCCAGTCCTAAAAGAAGTCAGGGTGCCCTGCCCTGTGGGAAGTCCAAGGCCTTCCACCCTCCATCCAGGTCTAGGAAGGTGTGCATCCAAACAGACTAGGCTCCCAAAAAGCCAATACATGGAGTAAAATCAAAACTTGTAGTCATTATCATTGGCTTTCAATCACCAGCTCCAGCTTTGATTGTATAACAAGTATCAGAAGTTGTACGTATTAAGTGAGAGGGATATGAGACACAAAAGCATTTAAAAGTCTTGTTAAAGTCTATATGTGACTTTTCAAAGCAGAAAACTTGTGAAATAGCCTTTTCCTGTTAGATTTATTTTTACTTACTTTAACTATTATATGTAGAGGTAAGTATGTGTGTGTATGTGTATGTATGAGCACACGTGTATGTGTGTACATGTATGTGTTTATTTGAGTACAGTTGCCCACAGAGGCTAGAGGACTCAACTTCCATGGAGTTATAGAGCTGAGGTTAAGAAAAATGCAATCTACCTCACATAGGATCTGAGAAATAATTGTATGTCTTCTATGAGAGCAGCAAGTGTTCTTAATGGCTGAGCCACCTCTCAGGCCCCATGAAATAATCTTAATAATCACTTACTGAATATGATCCAGCCACGGGAGAGAAGGGGCCTAAGAATGATTGTGCTAAACTTTGGACAGCACTTCAATGCATTTCTTTTATCTTGAAAAAAAAACAAAAAAATAAATAAATACAGAAAGCTTGCATGTATTTAAATTTTTTTGAGGTTTCCTTCACTGAACTCATTTTATTGTATTAACTTATAAAGTATATTGGATGCCAGCAGTCCTATTGCCAAGAAAACCTACTCTAAGAACAACTGGGGACTAGAGATATGGTTCAGTAGCTAAGAGCACTTGATCTTACACAGGACTTGGGTTCAATTTCCAGTCCCCACATGGAAGTCCACAGCTCTCATAACTTTAGTTCCAGGATACATATAATCACAGATATATATTTTAGCAAGACACCCATCCACACATATTAAAATCAATGAATCTTAGCAATGTTTTTCCATAAAAAGAACATTTGGTATGAAATTAAGAACACTAGATAAAATTTTTACATTGACTACAAAACTCCAATAATAACACCACATAATATATTCCAAAGTAATTGAAACTCTGTCCAAACTAGTACTTGAAAATCTATTTCTGAAATGATTTTCATATCTCTGGTAAAGAATTTATCAAAAACTTTAAAATAATAAGTTTTAAAAGTAATTTTTAATTTTTATTATCTATTTTACTTTATTCCTATTTGCTTCAAAACATATTTTCTCTAAACATTGCACTCATTTGAGATACTATGATTATATTATCTTACATTAATATGCTAATTTCTTTAAAAATTATACTCAATTGAAATACATAAGACTTTAACCACTATAGACTTAATTAGGCTAATTAAAATACTATCTCATTTTAGTTTTACTATACACTTACTCCATTATCATTTAATGGTTTTCATAATAATATTACAATATTATCTACTGAACACACTTCTTTTCTAAAACATTAGTTTTATGGTTGTGTTCATTAAAAATATCAATCAGCTGCACTCCCACTGAGGATTGGCCTGATTTTCTTTAGTTGTATAAAATCCACTCTATAAACTAATACCAAATTATTATTTCAGTTATAATAAATATTACCGATTAATTTCGCTAAGAAAATGGACTTTGTTGACTTGTCTAAAAATTGCTGTGTAGAAGTGTCATTGAGATATCATCCAAACTGTCCAGTGTGATTGGAAGAGCATCAGCTCTAACAAGTGGACAGGAGACATCTATCTTTGTCAGTTTCTGAGGAATGTAAAGTCTGTGTGATCATATATGACCTAGGTTTTCTTACTGCATCAGTCTCCTGTTATGTTGAAAGTTATGATGTAAAGAATGCACTACATTTTGAAGCAAATATGTATTTGCACATATTCCTCCTCTGCCTTGGCACCCAAGACATTTCCTGGCTGTCCTGGTTGGCTCTGTTCTTTTAATGTCCCTTAAAAGATATATTCCTTACTTATATCTGCATCTACCATCTTGTACAACAAGGAACACCATTTATTAGTCTCCACACAATGAGAGACAAAAAACTAACTCATATATATCATTGATAATTTCTCCATGTTTCCCAACAAGTTTAAAATTGCTATACATACATTAGATGCAGACAAAACAAGAGATTCTTTTTTTTTCTTTCTGGTTTGTGTGTAGTTTCTTAGAATTCATGATAATTAAGCATGATATTTTCCTGGATTTCACCCAAGTTCTTCTAAAGCACAGAATCTTTACAAGTTCAGTAGAACAAATAATCAAAGAGATATATTCCACTGGGTGTGTAATTGTCTGTACACACACACACACACACACACATGTACACATACGCACACACCCTCTATACACACAGTCACTAAATATATACATTCTACAAGTCACGGAACTAAAGACTTAAAAGGAAGAAAAAGGAAATGAGACAAAATAAGTAAAAGATTGTAAAAAAAAAAAACTGAGCTAAAGTATATTTTTTAGGCACCCTTTACTTAGTAGTTGAATACCTGAAAATGAACATTAAAGAAAAAAGAATCTTCTGCTCACCTCCAATTATGTCTGCACTTTTGCTTGTACACTGTGTCTTTCTGTCTTGAATATTCTAGCCCTTAATTATCCATGTTTGATCTACCTTTTAACATCTGACAGCAGGTCAAGGAATGATGGCATTCTTATTTTCAAACCAGAGAAATGCTGCTTTTGCCTGAGCTTGGAGACAGCATACTCATACTAGAATAAACTAGCAGTAGTGCATACATGCAATATCATACTCTCTCAAGTACACTTGCCTTGAGCAGACCCTACATCTAGATTTCTACATATAGGTTCTTTGGAATAAACTGTTCTAAGTCACTATCGCACTAATACCCTTTAAGGTGTAAAAAGCCAGGGATTATGAAATCCCACTTCTCTGTTTTGTAACTTGAGACAACTTTGATAGCAGACCCCAAGCAAAAATCACAAAGAGAGTCCAGTTTGATCACATGCTCCATCGGTCTGTTTGGATCCTCAACTTCCTTGACCTGAATGAAGCTAGGAGGACCTTGGACTTCCCACAGGGCAGGGAACCCTGACTGCTCTAAGAGGGAGGGGGAGGGAAATGGGAGGAGGTGAAAATTTGTAATAATAATAATAATAATAATAATAATAATAATAAGAGATCACAACGAGATGAGCTAGAAAACAGGGCTCACTGTTTCTTTATAATGAGGAAACTATAATTAGGATCACAGTGGTATTTTAATACAATACAGAATAAGGTAAACCTATACCATCCAGGGGACAAAAGCTACTGGAAAATAAAGTGGACATGCTCCAACTATGTTTACATCTGAACAGAAGAGGGCTGTTTGCATCCATTGCATACCTGGATCCTCAGCAGTTTCCTTGGTGCCACAAAGACTGTTGATTTATTCTAATTTATATGATATTATATATAAACTGTATGCTATTAATTTCTGTTTCAATTAGATTACACGTAGCAGTCTATGTGCTTATTTATGATCATATATATAATGATTCTACATTCAGAATCCTCAGGTAATTGTCCACTAAGATAAACCATCTTTAAGAACTCTGATTTTTATTTTAGATAACTGCTATATTATGCAGAAGAAAAAGTCTATTGTCATGCTATATTTCACAATTTATGTATAATTCAATACATGCTGAATTCAATGACATTCTGGTTATTATTCTCTATAAACTACCATTCAGGTTATAAATGAAATTCGTAATTTAACAAAATGTTTCCATCTATATTTAACTCACGGAGCAGTACAATAATAAAACACAAGGGAAATTACTTTTGAAAACTTTTTTAGCTATCTTGGCCTCTATCCAACAAAGCTCCATTTCTGATGTTTTTGAGATCTATTATTGTGCTTTGTAACAAAAATGGTCAACTGATGTCAACTACAAACAAATGAATCACTTCCAACTGCAATAGCAGGTATTCAAATCTACATTATTGCATCTTCACTTATGCAGTAAAAGTAAATATATTACACACCACTGGTTTTTATTTGCAATACCCATGGGTTACTGCATTTTAACAAAGTGCAGGAGTGGTTCTATGTATGAGTTCAAATAAACATATGATGCAATGAGTAACAATCCTTTATAGTGATGAACTTGGGAAAGGTTACTTCATGATTTATTTCAGGTATTACCCACAGTCATGCCTTTAAATATTAGTTATTTGTTTATCTTGTACATAAAGACAGCGCTACTGAAATAGTATGAACACCTTGCTGAGTGTGAGTCAGTTGACTATGGAAATTGCATGTAACCCACATACCTCTTGTTCTAAAAAACAGCCTTTTTGGTGCAAGAAATTTGCATCAAGATATTGAAAAAATTCCAGTGAAGTAAATAATTCCTTAAAATTGTTTTTTCTTAACTATCAACTATCACTGCATACTAAATATATTTACCTTTATAGCAATAAATAATTCTTCTATGTAGCTTTATAAAATGCTTTATGAAAACTAAATAAATGTCACAAAACAATTGTTAGCATTCCCTAATGCCTCACATTTACAAATGCCATACACACATTTAAGTCATACTAACAATGACCACGTTTATGGAACACACAACTACATACAAGCTGAGGTTTGAATAACTGGAGCAAGGGGGTTATAAGTTTGACGCTTGCCTGAACAACCCAGGGAGAGAATGTTTCAAATTAAAAAATTTAAAAGGATTGGGAAGATAGCTCAGAGTTATAGTGCTTTCCCAGCCTGAGTAAGTCCCACGATTCAAGTTCAAACAGAGTGAAAAAAATAGTTGAATGAATGATCCTGTTATTAAAGAAGGAAATCTTGTAACTACCCCTTTTCTCTAGGAAGCTAGTGAGGCCCCTTTGTTAACAAATACCTACACAGGCTCAGGAAGAGCTGTCAAATTTTATATGCCATACGAAAACTGGATTTTTTTTGTCTCACCCTCACAGTGATGAACAGGGCAGAAAAGGCATGTTGATAAACTCCTGTTTTTGTAAGGATATGTCAGCCCATTCAGAGAACAAATGACCCAGTTCAATGAGTTTGTGGAGTGTTTATCTAGGAGACTTGACACTCAACGTGAGCTAAATTTATAAACGGTAGTGCATGTTCAGTTTATTTTATCTTCTGCATTTCTCTTTGTCATCCTGAATACTGGCATTAAATATAGGCCTGCAGAGAAAATATTATCAGCTTCTAAAATGTTTAAGTGAAACACATACCCGAATTAAAACAAGGGCATTAGTAGAAAAATAGCATCATGTCAGAGCTTCAAGGGATCCACAAGTTTCAAGGAATTGACACCCTGAGTCAAGTGGATTCGACATTCAAAATTTCTTCATTGTTACAGTTCCATAGGCCTTTCCTCTACATAGTTTGGAAGAAATTGTATATATTCCCTTAGAACTATTCCATGGCCTTTCCTCTAAGTAACCTGAAAGAAACTGTAGACATTCCCTTAGAAGAGTTCCATGGCCTTTCCTCTAAGTACTCTGGAAGAGACTGTAGGGATTCCCTTAATTTCAAATTACTGATCTCTAACAATTTACTAACCATAGTTCTGAGTAGAAAAAACATATAGACACATAAATAATAATGACTTGATATATATGTATATGTGTGGGCCTTTCCTCTAAGTAGCATGGAAGAAATTATATACATTCATTTAGTTTCAAATTACTGATCTCTAACAATATACTAATCATATTTTGAGTAGGAAAATATATATGTATATAATAAGTAGTGACTTCATTTATATGTACACACACACACATATATATATTCCTACCTTTCCAGTTATAATCTATCCAAACTTGAGCAAAGTGTTTCCAAAGTTTCAACTCCACAGTGAAATGAAGATAATGAATAGTACTTATTATATATACACAACTGTTGAAAGGCTCATGTTATAGACAGGATCCTAAAGAAAGTTTACATAGGACATTATCAAAGAATGTTATAAGTAAACACTAACTATAATCATAATTGTCCATCATAATACTTCATCTTCATTCCGTGGGAGGACTGTCTACTTAGTGTAGTCTGTCCATTCGAAGGGAAACTTCCTTAATGATGAGTCTTTAAAAAAAAGTCAAAGAATGAAATGTGGCATGGACTGATTGTGATCCTCAGTGGTACAGATGCTAATGATGTGTGAGATTTTGTTGACTCCCCATGAGAAGGAAGCCTTACCCTCTCTGAGGAGTGGATGAGGTGAGGGGGTAGAGTGGATGAGGGGGTTGAGTGGAGGCAATATGGGGGAAGTAGGAGTATAAGAGGGAGTGGGAACTGGGATTGCTATGCAAAATGAGAAAAGATTGCTTTAAAAATAAATAAGTAAAAGTTACAAAAAGAAATTTAATCCCTAAATTATTGTCCTAGTATTTGTGAGCAGGACAGTTAAGAGATAATCATAAGAACAAATGAGGATAGAGACTTCACGAAAACATTAGAATTGACACATGAAGAGGCAAAGAGACCAATTGCCATTTGAATATTCTATGAGCCCATCCATACCATTTTTCATGTTGTAAAACAGAAGGTACTAGAGCCCTGTTCTTGGACCTTCTAGAATCCAGGACAATGATAAATGACATCTCTATCTTTATAAATAATTGAATATTTATAGTTCAGATAAAACGATTCAAATCAGAATAAGGATCTGGGGAGATGTGGGTAGGAAGTCTGGCTAAGCAAGCATAAGCCCTAAAGTTGACATCCAACATCCGTGGAAGTACTCTTAGTATGTACATGTGTGCCTGTAAATCCCATGCTTTGTGAAACCAAGACAGGGATGACTGGGACTTGTTGGCTATCAGCTTTCTGTAGGGTCAGTCATAGACCCTATATAAAGTGAAGATAGACAGTGATAGATAAGGATACCTGCTGTCCCCTTCTGACTTCTGTACTGCTATTAGCACCCCCATGTGCACACATATTACAGAAAATAATAATAAAAAAGAATGAAGAGAAACAGTTTAAATGTCAACCAAAGAGTAGATAAAGAAAATGTGATACATTTACATAATGGAGTATTACTCAGCTGTTGAAAACAATGACATCATGAAATTTGCAATCAAATAGATGGAAGTAGAAAATATCCTGAGTGAGGCAACCTAGATCCATAAAGACAATCACAGTATGTACCCATTTATGAGTATTATTAGCTATAAAATAAAGGATAACCACAATCCACAGAACAAAAGAGGCTAAGTAACAAGGAGTGTTCAAGGATGGCAGTGAGGGGTGAGTGTGGAGGATGGGACACAAATCTAACTGTGAAGGGGAAATAGAATAGACATTACAGGTGGATTGGTGTAGGGTCTGAATAGGTGGGTGGTCATGGGAACAGGAGAGATCATGTAAGGGAAGGATTGAGGGAGTGAGTCCTGGGAGAGACACCTGGAATCAGGGGGCATCTCTGAGCTAGACAGCTAGTGCAATGGAAACTCCGAGGAATATGTCTCCTAGCAATGGTGGATAAGGAACTTGAACTTGTCATCTCCTGTAACCAGGCACAACTTCCAATGGAAGGGTTGGGAACTCAACCCAGTCACATAACTATTGACCTACAATTTGACCTGCATACAAGATGGGGGGAAGGTGGCACAGAAATTATGGGAGTAGCCAACCAATGACTGGTCCACTTTGAAACCCACACCATGAGTATAAACCTACCCCTGACACTGCCTAGATGGCCAAAACCCAAAAGCTGGATGGTCTACAGACCTAGGAAAAAACCAAACATAACTATCAAATAAATAGACAGACAGATAGATAGGCAGACAGAAAGACAGATAGATGATAGATAGATAGATAGATAGATAGATAGATAGATAGATAATAAGAATGAAGAGAAAAGAAATCAAATAGACATTTTCAGAGACTATTACCTTTTGAAAAGTGAAGAGGAAGAGGAAGGAAAGGTGGGGAGCAGAGAAAAAATATACAGCTCAAAATAAAAAACAATAAAAAGATTAGTTTTGAATCTTGAATAGTATATATAGTTAATGTTAGGCTGGGAGCCTAGGCCCCAGTCCCTGGCATCTATCTCAGCCTCCAGGCCTGGTCTGGACTTCAAATCCCAGCAGGCCAGTCATGACCCCTCCCTGGGGGTGGGGTCAGGACCACTCCCCAGGGTACTTAAGTGATTCCCCAAAAGAAGAACAGGTGGTTCCCCTTTCTTCCTCCTGGGGGGTCGCATTCCTGCCGCTTCCTGGTTTCCCTTTCCCGGCCACCTGAGAGCGCAGATCTCCCATTAAACCTGGATATTTCTTAATTCGGCTTGTTTTGATTTGGCTTGATTGGGAATTTTTGCATCGTCAGAGAGCTCGCTTAGGAAATATTCCATATATGTGTGTGTGTGTGTGTGTGTGTGTGTGTGTGTGTGTGTGTGTGTGTGTGTGTGTGTGTAAAATCTGGCTTGAATAAAATATATTTTCTTCCCAGGAAATATCCAAAATATCTCGAAATCTCAAAATCTCTAAGTAAACTGATGCCCAGATGCTCACAATCTTCTGTGACCTGACAAGATACCTGGTCTTATTCATCAATCAATGACTAGAGAATGAGCACTTGCATTGCTTCTACCTTTTATTTACAGGTGGGGAAAGTTGTAAAGTAGGCTGAAGTGTGGAATATGGTGGGGCTCTGATTATAAAACTTGATGCTTTTATTGCCTACATTCTAGCCCACAAATGGAAAAGCATGTAACTTACACTTCATATAGCAATAGTACTGTGCTATTTTCCTTCCAACTTCACTCATATAGCAAATGAATTTAAGCCGATCATTGTAAATATGGAGTGCAGAAATAAGTAATTATTTAAAAATTTAGGATCTTTGGGAAAATATTGGAATTATTTTATCCTTTTATTAGATAAAAATATTTCTCTACAACAAACACATTTTCAATACAAATCCATGCATATTCCTTATAAATAAACCATGAACACTCAGTACATATAAACAAAGCTTTGATATAAAACTATAACTCCCTGAGATGCTTGAGAGATTCCATTTCACATTTTGACATTCATATAAGAAAGATAAGTATATTCTCAGGAGAATAATGAGAAAGAAGAATGCCAGATATGTTAAAACTTAATTTTTATTTCCCCCAGAAATAATACTTTTATTCCAAAGATTTTTTTCTGAATTCTTCACAACTTCAGAGGAATTAGGAAAACTTCAAGGATTTCTATTATGCTAGGAGGACTATTAAAACAATTTCTCATCTAAAGTCTGTAGCTGCTATGATAGTCACTTGTATGAAGACAGGAAGGCAGTCTCAGACTCATGAATGCAACTGTAGAATTTTCTATTCTCTTCTTAGGTTACCCTCCTTGGAAAATAAAACTCTTTATGAGAGAACAAAATTGAATTTTAATGAATTTGATAATCTTTGAAAATGGAATTTGCAAATAAATCTTTGTGAACAAGTCATAAGGATATTGGACTTCAAAGTGGAGTTAGGAGCCAAGGGTTCTTATATCTGGCAACTCTGTAATTGAAAATCTGTGCTCAGTCATCATTTCAACACTGATTGAGAGTTGTGGCTCTTGGAAATTTCTTAGGCTCGCTGTACTTCACTGTCTTCATAGGAAAAATTAGAGTGACATTATTCACTCATAGAGCAAAAATGTTGATGCTTATGAAAGGAAACAGGTAAGAAAGCTATCCTAAGATCTGACATATACTAAGTGCTCAAATAATAGCAGCAATCAAGAGGATAATGCCTATCATAAATAAATCCTAGGAACTAGCTGCATAGTATAATGCCAGGATCACATACTTTGTCATCCATAAAGATGATATGAAGAATTTTAACACCAACACTTACAGCTTATGGTATAGAATTTATAATGCAATTCTACCATTTATTTCTGTTTAAAGGGATACATTTTAAGGCTGAAACCCTGAGCAAATCCCATTATAAAATGATTTACTTCATCTGATTCTTCTGAATTCTAGCAGAGAAGAAATGAAGAAGGAAGAAAATGAGCAGACAATATTAATTCCAGAGAGATTTGGGATTCTGACAACATGCTATACAGAGGAAACTTTCCCTGCTTACAAGGGTCTAGCTGAGGTATCAGACTTATTTATCAGCCTTTTCATCTTTCCCTTCAACCTAATATGTCTAATCTCTAATAGACACTATTCTCTCCTAACTTCTATATGGTCAGTTTCTAAGATTCCAAGTAGAAGTGAGATCCACTACAGCTTGTCTTTTTTGGGTCTGGATTACTTTATTTAAGGCTTCACATGTCCTTAGGTGTGATTCATGCTGCCACAGTGATAGAATTCTGTTATTTTCATGGCTGAGTACCAGTCTACTATGTATCTACACCCTATCTTCTTTGTCCTTTCTCATATTGATTGGCATTGAGGTTGTTTTTATTTCTTTGCTACTGGAAACCATGATGGGATTGTCTCCTAAAATCTTAAATTTAGATCCAAGCAGCATTTATTCACCCAGGATTGCATTAGTAAAATAAAGTGGGATATAATTAGGCATCATTAGGCTATGCAAATAGTTGATTGGCAAAATCCATACATGATAACATTTATTAGAACCTTTGCCATGAATCACTTTCAAAAATAACTTGGTGGAAGTGATTTTACTGACCACATTTATAACTTGGAGCTAAGACTGAAAAATTAACTTGACTTGGGAGAAAGGAAACTTCGATTTGATTCCAGGGTCATAAGCCTTCACATGATTCCTTTACAGTACATATTATTGCTGGAATATAAAGTTAGGAAATCAGGAAAAAAATGAAAAGAGAAAGAAGATTGATACTGAGAGGAGAGTGGTTTAGATTAGAATGCAAGATAGAGAGATGAAATGAGTTTTGAGCTACTCATGGAGATCAAGATGGCCTTCCATATAAGTCTAACTTTCTTTCTGACTTCCTTGCTTTTTTATTTTATTTTATTCCATGACTCCGAGAAAAAGCTAAGTAATCTGAAGTAAAAAGAGAAGTTGAACAAAAACCTTTACATAGTGAGCACATAGGCTAAGCCTCATGCTTAAAACTATAAGCATGTCTGCGTACTGAACAGGAATGCCAATATGAAATGGAGCAATTAGTCATATATAACAACTGAAAAACCAGAACAGGACATATAGTTAACAAAATGGGTAGCTTTAATTAACTTCAAAGAGAACGATGTATTACGATTATGAGTAAGTGAAATTGTTATAACAATGATAAAAATCAATATTCACCTAAAAATACAGACATTATCTATCAGTAGTGATAAGGTGTCATTGCCATCATGACAGTGATGGCAATGAGGAAGAGTAACACACATACGTGATTTGTATAAATATCATCCTCAAGATATGGTTTATTTCAACAAAGACTGGTTTATTTCAACAAAGATATGGTTTATTTCATCAAGGCCTCCATGAAACGGACATTTAAGAATTTGATCTACATTATTGCTAATACTTATTTGTATAATTATTGATTTACGTTATTATTTATTTTGATTATATCACATACTCCATAAGACACAGAATCTTGGATTTTACTTATCTCTATAAAATAGCAACTTAGACTCTAGAAATGATAAATATTTCATTGTCAGTGTTCAAGAGACATGTGTTGGCTAGGCTTGTGATAGAAGAATATAGTCACCCTCTCAGTGTGGCATGCCTAGACATTGCAAGCTATTACCTTGCTCAGTGCCTCACAGTGAGTGACCATCAAGTGGGTGGATATGGGGAGTGGGAGGGTATGCAAGGCATTGAGATCTCAGAACTGGCATGGAGGGCTAAGGCACATCAGAGGCGAGGGTATGATAGAAATTCAATTAAATCACAACAACAAAACGTTTCAAGATTCAAGATCATCTTTTGGCAAGAAACCTATTTATTAAAGCTTTGACAGACAATTCAGAGAGGGAGAAATAACAACTTAGTCACTTAGAAAAATTTGTCCATAATTATTGAGAAAGTATACTTATTTTCTAAGTCCATTTGTAAAACTATGTATCTCCTGATACTAAAATAATCCCTGGATCTCCCTTAATACATGAAAAAATGCAACCATTATTTATGTGTGTGCTATTTAGAATTCAGGCTATTTCTTAATTAGCATAGGATACCAAATCCCAGACCCATTACTTTAAAAAAGTGATTCCCAAAAGATATATTTAACCTCATATGTATAACACTAGAGCTATATAATGTTCTCACTAGCCAGGAGTCAAGTAGTATTCACTTATCAACAAAACTACTGGTACTCTCAGGAAGATTAAAGCTATTACCCACCAAGGACCACTTTGCATCTGTTTTGAGGCACTGAGGCAATGACTCTTACTAGGGCTGGTATGTCACTTTTTTTTATTTCCATGCCATAAAGAAATAAATTTTAATAAGTCTAAAATTTATCATCTTATAAAGATGAGTCAAGGATCCTGCTCTAATGATCATAATGATCTCATGAGGACCTCATTGTTATTCTGATTATCATGATCAGAACGGGAAGACAATCTCTGACTTGTCCTGTCTGCCAAGAACATGCTTGACTTAACATGCCTAGAAAACCTACAAAAGGACTGGAGAGGGAGGGGAAGAGGGATGGGGGGAGTGGGAGGGAAATGGGAGGAGGGGAGGAGGTGGAAATTTTTATTAAATAATATAAAAATAAATAAATAAAACTAAAAAAACGTACATAAACTGTGTTCTATACTTTTTGTTTTAACACTGATCCACGGCTCTCTCTTTTTATTGCTACTTCTCATTCCTGCATTCAGGTGTCAATTCTGAGGCCAAGAAGACATTGGCATGCTCTCCATGGTGTTCAGCAATCAAACTGAGCAACTGTGAAGTCAAAAGATGGAAACTGGGGCTGGAGAAATGGCTCCGTGGTGAAGAGTACCGACTGCTCTTCCACAGAACCTGGGTTCAGTTCCCAGCACTGACACAGCAGCTCACAATCATTTGTAACTCCAGTTCCAAGGGATTGGATGCCCTGTTTTGGCCTCCTCGGGCATCAGACATGCATGTTATGCACAGAAATAAATGCAGGCCAAACAGCCATACACATAACATAAAAATAAATAAAATCTTTAAAAGATAAAACAGTTGGGAAGTGTTTTTTCCTCTGGCAAGCAAAACACCAATTACCACATCGATGATAATGGGTGATAAATTCTTCTTGTTTATTCTTTGGCAGGCAACTTTTAGATCATTACAGATCATTTCCACTAAACCTATCCCATCCTGATATTGCTCCAGGTCCTGTATCAAAGAGTTCACAAATGATCAAGACCACCTTTGTGTTTGGTATATTCATATCAGTGAGAAAATGGGTCTTTGACCCTCACCTTCAGTAACTGAAAAAAAATGCAGAGACTACATATGAGGGTGAGAGGGAATTTAAGCAAATAATTAACACAGACCATATCCAAAGAATATTCATCCTGCTTAATTGTCTACAGAACCAATAGCTAAACCCATAGGAGTATGAATGAATTAGTAACTTTTAAATTTTTACATCAAATCTTTTCCTTGAGATAACTAAAATGATCTTTTCCTAGAAGTCATCAAATTCTATGTTTCTGCTAATTATTAGCTTGTTTCTGCTAATATTTATGGATTTTAGCTTTACTTCTTGAGGTCAAACTGTACAAGTTAAATAACTGTTCCTTGTAATAGAATTGAAATTTTCAAATAGAAATATCATCACTTGGTCAATAGTTATTAACAATTGCCTGCCTCATTAAAATAACTACTCTGTTTCACTACACTATTTCTTTTTTAGGCTATAAAACAAATAAAACCTGATTTTATTTATACTGACAGAATCTGTCTCATAAATGGTCTTATAGTGCATTTAAATGGAAGGAAATTGAAATTTTTTTATACAACCCATTGAATTTATTGAGCACATACATCTACTATACTATGGCAACAGGTAATGATAATACCAAATATTATTATGGTAAAAGACATCTGTAGAAATGTAGAGGTCTCAGTAACTTGTCGCCAATCTGTCCCCCTCCCAATCATCATGACAATCCTTAAGTGAGAAAGGAAAGAATTAAAAACCTTGAAAGGGTGGGGGAGATTTTCTCCTCCTTTCTTGGCACTTCTTGGTTTGTTTGTTGTTTTGTTTATTTTGTAATAGTCTTGCTCTGTAGCCAAGGCTGGCTTTAGACTCCTGAAGACCCTTCCGCGTCAACCTTCCAAGTGCTATGGTTATAGACCTGAGACGCTGTGTTCTGTTCACACCATTGCTTTTAACACCATATCAGCTAGGATGAGCTTGAAACCCTAAGTCTCTCAAACGGCATATCAAGCATTGGGTGACCTAATTCTCAAACATTAAACTATGTATAAGACACAGCTATTCTTCACGTCTTTTTCGGGAACTGTGCTTCCCTTTTTTGTTATCACTAGTTATTATTTTTCAATAGGTCCATGCATTTTTCTAGAGTGCCCATCACTATTATATGCAACAATAAACTTAAGTAGGTATTTTGGCTTCCTCTGACTAGCACACACATTAATTTCACAGTTGCTTCTACTTGAGAATCCCTGACTCTTAACTACCAGTTTAATTCAACTTCATAACAAGGTACATAGTGGAAAATAAGTTTCCTCTTCAGTCTTCTACCTCATTTAAAAGATATAAATCTAATTCCGCTTGGACAGACACACACAGTCTCAAATAACAGCTGCTATCCTTTTCCTTTTAGGAGTTTTAGAAGCCATCAGAGTCCTTTGCGACTAGAGTTACAAATGTTTGCGGGGGATGGGAACCATACCAAGGTCTCTGAAAGAGCAGTGAGTACTGTTAACCACTCTTGTGCTGTAGTTCAAAAAGAGCTGTTGTCGTAGAAGGAGCGTATCAGGATAGCTGGATGACAGAGAAGAGAGAATTTGACTCCTAAGTTTAGAAAACACAATAATAAATAGCATCTTTGCATTTGTCTTTAAGAGGCATTCTCACTGGTCCACATGAGACATAAATGAAAAGCGTTGACTAGACAATAAAAGCTTATGAGTTTATGAAAACGGGCCATGACTACTTTTCAAAGTAAAATTAAAACATGAGGTTGAGGTCATTCTCACACATTTCACCATGGTCTCTGTACCTGGCACAAACTTGGCTTACTTCAGTCTCAAAAAGATTTGCTACCTTTCCCACCTGATATTCAACTGCAATGTAGAACCTATGTGAAAATCATGCTCAGCCCATTGTTCCCATGGTAATACATTTTAATTCTCGTTGTTCCCACTAAGACACATGCTAGCCAGCTAGTGTGGGTTTATCAAACTTGTGTTTTTTTATACTTTTAAAAATTATGTTTATGTCTTGAGTGGGTTCACTGCTCTTGGAGGACAAGGAGGGTGTTGGGGTCTCTGGAACTGGAGTTCCAGGCAATGGGAGATAGCTGAACTGGGTACGGAGAACAGAACTCTTGTCCTCTGGAAGAGCAGGAAGCACCCTTAACTGCTCAGCAACTTTAAATATTGAGATAGATTTTGCACTTGTGTTGAACTGTGCCAAGTCCTGTTTGACAATTCTACATATACACACTTTGAAAAATCCAATTCCTTGGCATTACCAACACTGCATTTGGTGTAAGTGTGTGAGGGGTTTGGAGGAACTGTCTGTAGCCAGATGAACTGTGACTAACGCTGTTTTTTCATTGCTTTTTGATCTCTGTATCTGCTGGTCAAAAAGCAAATGAGCAGCATTTAACATCAAAGAATATCTAAGTGCCTATCATCCAATAATTTGCTTGTTTAGTTTACCAGAGCATCTTTGCCTTGTTAACTCAATGTACTTTGCATTGAGGATTGTGGCCCAACTAGAAGGCCAACAACACAAATCACTCTAAAAATACAATGGGATGTTTCCTGTGATTTACAGTTGATTTACAGAAGTCCCCCAAAGGAATACCACCGAAACAGAAAGGTTGCCGTATTTTGTCAATGACAAAGCTGTGTTCGGCGTTTCGTGTGTATGACCTCACAGAATCCTCAGAGCTACATTACATGCTGAGGTAACACTAGACTACTTAAAATGCCAAAATGAGCAATCAAATATTTTTTTATATAGAGTCACCTTCAACAGCAGCAAGAAATGACAAATTATGAAAAAAAAGACTGGTCAGACAAACATATGTTTAATTATCTGAGAGCATTGGGGAAGATATCTTATGAAAACATTTAGAGCATCATCTACGAGGGTTGGTGGTTTGCCCATATAAAAAGCAAAATGTTTAGAACAATACTTGCTCAGTGTGAGACTTTAGTAAATGCTAAGAAGCATGTCTAATGTGGGAAATAGAAATGAAGACTAGGGAATAAGAATAAAAGCATAATGAAATAATAAAGAGTAGACAGGGTGTGGTAGAATACTCAGGTAAGTTCAGCAAGAAAAATCAACATTGAAGCACAAAAATAATGGAAGAAATCATTAGCTAATAAAAATAACCAATTAAGAGATATGAATAAAAATGAAAAATTTCTGTACATAATAAAATCAACAATTAAAAGGCAAGTCCATTGCAGTCACTGGTACCAATTATTTGGAGAAGTAGAAAGTACAGTAATCATTAAAAAAAAAACTCATAATGTGTAGCAATAATGAGAAATTGGAACCGCACATGTAGAAGATTATGAATAAGTAAAGAATATCATAACTTTGCGAAAATTCGAGGCAATTGGCTAACTATGAGTCTGACTGAATATTGCTAAAGAAAAGGCAGTGTTACATGGGGGCAATGATAAGTGGCTTGCTATGGTTGAGATTATCACACAAATAAGAGTTTACTTGGGTAATCTGTACTCTCCTTGACATAAAACACCTATATTTTACAGAATTTCTTGCTTGTTCAGAAAACCAGGTTTTATAGAAACCTAGGAATATCATATTTGGAGTCCATCTTTCTCTTCCATTCACAATATATTGACCACTTTCGAGGAATGTTTTGAAGGCATTCCTCAATTGCATGAAAATCTGAACTTGGAAACTTCTAAACTCATCAGTCTGTGAGTCCACATGTTTTTTTTTCTATTTTTATCATTATTATTAATTTTTAACTTTTAAGTCACACAGTGTATTTGGTGAATTTAAACACAAATGCAAAAAAAGACGAGTAACAACAACAAATCAATTCTCTAGGGAAAACCATATTTATAATAAGTTAATTATTCTCAGTAATATACTTGTAAATTCTCCAGCCAAATTTTACTATATTATACTTTGTGTTTTTTAAACTAAATTTTCAAATGTAGTGTTCTTTTATTCAAGAGTTTCCTATTAATGGTAAACAATTTACAGTCGTCCTGTTCCTTGTTGAAATTATATCCCTACCTAAGAATTCAGTATTTTCCCATTTCCAGCTTTTCCTTTGTTATCCCAACTCTGACTTATGAGGCTACTTCTGCATTTGGAAAGAATTGTTAGCTTTAAGATGTATAAACCAATGCTTTCATTTAATTAAGAGTACTTGGGTACAAATAACATCCCAACTCAAAGATTCTACAAATTGTGAGTTATGTAGCTTTCTTGGAACAATGTCCTCAGCATCATAGCAGGAATACAGTTTCAGAAAGGGAGAAGAAGGTATAATCCTGAATCTGCCATATGACCAATGCATTTCCTTGAGCCAACTATCCAGTGATAAGACATTATCTGGATCTAGAATTGAAGCCTAAGTCACATTGTAAGAAGCTTGCCATAAAAGAATGATTTCTCCAAAAGAAAACATAAAATTCAGTTGATAAAGCCAAAAGTAAATGTTTAAAAATATGGATCATGGCATAAGAAACGACCTTATAGGTTAGTATTACTTATTGTTTAGCAAATATCATTTCTTCTGCAACTTTAAAAACATTATTGATTTCTTGTTTCTTAAGCAATCCAAAATAGCAGGTAGTTCTTAAAATTACCAACTCTGTAATTAACAGGAAAAAAGTCAAGTGTAGAAATAAATGTTAAGCAGTCTTAGGATGCCAAGTTAGCCACTACTCACAAATGGCTTTGCTATGAACTAGATGGCAGAAACATAAGCTTCCATTTGACAGAAGGAGGTTTGTGTGGAAATGGACAAAGATTAATTCCCTGCAGTGTTGCCATGATTGCTTTGGTGGGATCTCCACTCCTACTGAGAATCCCATTTACTTGCCCTTCAGAAAGACCTCGTCTTTCTCTTTTCATGCATTTACTGGCAAGAGAATAAAGGTCCTTTGGGGAATTCAGCATGTAGGAGCACAGGTTGAGTTTCAGGAAAAATTGAAGAACATTTCTTAGCTTCCTTCTTCCTTAGAAAAACTAATAACTACTCTCACCCAAAAAGCCCTTTTTCTGCTCCCAGTTCCCTGCTGGAGTACATGTCCTCACTGACTCAGAACAATTTGATATGCCCTGTTGTATAATGAGTTGGTGACTATCATGATAACCACTATATAAAATTCTAATGAAGTGAGAACTGTCTCTTCCATTCCAGGCAGGCTAGTTGTCTCCCGTCTAGGGGAATATGCAGGATGACATTATCCTGACTAAGTGATTTCTTTTGCAAGGGTTCTAGTTAATAAAGATTCAAACTGCTAACATTTTTTCGCAAACACTCCCAAGAGTCATGGCATTAACTTGGATGTGTGCTTTAGTATAGTATGCTACTGATGAAACACTCATTAGCTCTCTCCTTCAAGACTTAACCATACTTAAGATTCCTTCAACAATTAGGAATTAAAAATAAAATCACCGTGTAAAGTGACAAAATATTTCTAAGAAACAGAAACTTGTGTCTACTTTTCTGGTCATGTAAACTTTACTATGGCCAAATAACTATGATTAGATTTCTTATAGTAAATCAGTTCTCCTCAGAAACACAAGGACCTTTCATTATTCTGACAGAATCAACACCAGGTCCATGGGTATAACTCAGGTCCAGGAGACAAATTTCTGTCCATAAGGCAAGCACCATGACTAAAGGACTCAATGTTCTTATTGACTTCATCTCAGCTCACTGCCCACATTTGAAATAAGATAAAGGATAATATCGACTTCATCTAAATCTTTCTGAGATCATAGATAAAAAATATGGTTCTATGGGCAAATATTTTAAAGAAGTCAAAATCAAATATTTTGTAAGGGTACAGAAGGAGGATTAAAAGATGACAAAAGACTATTAACTTGCAAAGATGTTGAATTGAATTACAGAGGACATTATGGAATTGCAGATTGAAACAAAATGAGATACTATTATACGCTGATTTGAATAGCCGTTCCAAATCACTGACACCACATGCTGGCAAGGATGGTGGGCAATGGAAACATTCTCTCTATCTCTCTGTCTCTCTCTCACTTTCTCTCTCTCTCCTCCCTCTCTTTCCTCTCTTCTTGTGGTACTGAGAATTTATCTCAAGGCCTTGAACATGTCAGGCAAAGTGCTTTATTTTGAACCATATCATAAGTGCCGATACACTCTGACTCACTGTTAGTGAGATTATAAAACCATGACAAGCCACTTTGCTACACAGATTGGCAGCTGCTTTAAAGACCAGACTTGCTCTTCCATGCGAGCTACTGAGACAAAATAAATTATCTATGAAATGCCTGCACATGGTAATTTATAGTAGTGTTTTTGTCTGAAATCTTGGAGACAGTAATGATGGTCATCAGGAGGTGAATAATTAAATAAATCATAGTGTATTTAGACAATAGAATATTATTCGATATCAAAAAGAAATGAGCTATCAAACCACGAAATTTTCAATGATTATTGCTGAGTGAAAAAACCTGATTATACTGAGTAAAAGAACCCGATTTGAAAAGACTCCATATGGTCTGAGTGCAACGATGCTACATACTGGGGAAGGAAGAGGTGATAGAATAATAGCAGAAAGGATGGAGTGAGCATGGGGAGCATAGGCGCCCTAAGAACAGTAAGATTTTTCCTTGTGACAGTGCCATGGAAGATACATGACATTAAGTATTCATCAAAGATATAGAGTATGCAACATGAGGACTGAGCCTCAAACAGACTGTGAAATCTGGGTGATAACTGTGAATCATGAAGCATCTCTGCAATACATGTGCCATTGGATGGGGAATGCTGGTCAAAGGAAGATCATAAATGCTTGTGGGGGTAGAAGCACTCTGCATATTTTTTATGAGCATGGAGTCTTATTAGAGCTATCCCAATTGAAAACAAAGGACATGTTGTCACAAACCAATATTCTATAAAATCCCTGACTTCCTTCCTGATTTTGTTATTAGGACCAAGACCCCAAGTATTTTATAAGAAGTCCAGGCTATGGAATTAGTGTGGAATTTTAACTCTAATGGCTATAGATATATTTTTTCGTTATGGGGCCTCGATCAACATGCATTAACAGTTTGTGTAATAAGAGATGACATGGCTAAGAGTTAGCATGTGACACCAAAGCTGAGCTGCCCAGAGACGTCAAACCCATACACAGTATGATTTGAAGATATTGCTTTTGTTTCTCCATCTTTAACACATTGTGTTTGATGAAAAGTTGCTCCACCAACCTCACAGCATCTCCTTCAAGCTCCCAAACACAGAAGTAGGGTTTCTACCCTAGAAACTTGTATGGGTTGCAGATCACAAATATTTTTGTCTTGATTGGGTTTTAACTTTAAACTAATTGTTGGTTTTTATTAAGGGAATCTATAGCTCAGTTGAGGTACTAAGAATGACATATAGACCAGGATTGTAATTCATACTTAATTCTTCCCATCTGTAGCCCTCCAGTCTCCTTTCTTTTCAGAGGAAGAAACAGGACAAAAACATCATATCCAGTGTTTGGCCGTGAGAAAGTTTTAGGCTTAAAAAGTAACCCATTTATGAAGCATAGGAGTCTTAAGTGCAATTCAGGGAGAACATGGAGAGAAATAATACAGCACAAATGTGAAAGAAATGAATATTTTGATGGAGAACTACACCTTCAATTACTCAGGGAAAAATATAATTCATGTCCTATTCTATCCAATACCTTGTGGTATGTGTGGCAAATTTATTCCAGAGACAAATATATAAAATATTAATATTTTCAGAGTTTTTTTATGAACTAAAAATTCATTTAAAATCAGTCAGATCTTTCATAATGTCCATTGATATTTTTGGTGTTGTTCTATAGTTCTGGTTTCTGGATGTTTTTTAATAGCTGATTTTTAAAAGTTTAAACATCCTTTCTTCCTCCCTCCTTTCCTTTATTTTTCCTCCTTCACACATTTCTTTCATTTTCATAGGTATTTATTGAGTTTGCAGAGTGTTTAGACACTTTCAAGAATAAGATACAGGTCTCAAAAAATCAAAACTACAGTTTAACCCATGTTGTCTTTGATAATCTCAGGTTAGTAAATGAAAATCTCAGCGCCAGCAGTGAGATGACTTCCTGTGAGCTATTATTGATCATGGAGTACGCAGAAGCCTGACAAACAACTTCGGCTCTTGTCACTCTTCTTGTTTTTTCTGCAGAACCAGACCATTGCAGGGTGTGGAGGAAGAAAGCTGGGAAGGAGCTGAAAAGGTTTCTGCCTACCAGTGTTTCCACAGCTAGAAGCTGTGACACAGTCCACTGGAGGAGAATAGACATCAGTGGCTTTACCCAGTGCTCGAGCCTGCTTGCTGCAATTCCAACCTCCCAGGCAAGAGCTGTCCATCAATGAAATACTGGTATGGCGGTTATGAGAGCAATCAATGATTTTAAAACCATTGTTTTAAAGCCCAGTCTACAAGAGAGAATAAAATTCACAGCTGGTACTATAAACCTGGTGAAAGACCCATGGTGGTGGTGGTAATCATCCTTAATAGGGAAACATACTGGTAAATGAATTTGTTGTCAAACGCCTTTCTAATATTTCTGGGTATACCCATAGGTTAGTTACTGCTTCTATCACTCTCAGAGAACTTCCTTTTGCAGTTTTCAGGAGTTAATATGGGGTATGTGTTCCAGATTTTCCTGTTTCAAAATGGGGGAATGAAAACGGTCATCATCCTGATGGGTTTGACCTAGCAATCAGCTCTGAAAGTACGCTGTGAATAAAAACAGGATTTTAGTGGCTTTAAGGAAGCAAAACTTCAGGGATAAAACTAGAGTGCTACATGGCCTATACTATTTTGCTTAATACATTCATCACATGGGTTAGGGAATATGGGAAATAATAACATTTTTGCCCCTCTTACTAGGGAGTCAGAACTATTTCACATCACTGCATTTAGTTTCAAGTTCTCCTCACAATGATCCAACAAAAGGTACTACTATTATTTTCCATATTAAAACAAATATTGGTACTGGTAGTTAAACACAGACAATTTGGCTCCAGGGTCTATAACCTCAACAAGAGTATTATGCAGAAACCAGAAACAGATGTGCTCAATTGCAGCAAGGAAGCATGCTGTCACAGTTATCCTTCAAGGTGGAATATTAATATTATCATTTTTCCCTGGGAGAATATAGAGAACCAGGTGTTGTGACCTCTGTATTCAGTGGTGACTGCCAGTCCTGTCACAAGGAGAAGTGAGAATTCTCAAGAGCCCACGGAAACTAGGACAGAGGAATTACATGGACCACTAACATTCTGATTCTAATGTAGCAAATGCTGAAGCATGGCACAGATACCAACAGGCTGCCCCAATATGCCTCCAAATAAGAGTCCTTCCTATTGATAGATGGGTAGGGTGTTTCCTTTGGCAATGCACAAACATTATACCCATTACCAACTCTACAAATGCTTAGTGTTCACCCTTTGCTGGATCTTTACCACAATGAACTTATACTTCATAAAGTCTCAAAGATACACAATCTAGTTCTATTACAATGTAAAATTAGCCTACAACTGTATTGACTGAAGTAATGTTTGAAGTTTGCTATTTTATGCAAAAATGTTACAAGTACCGAAAGTAATTCTAAGTGGTATATATTATACATATGAAAAATCATAGATATGAGGCACAATTAATTTCCATTATTGTTTTCTATAATCAACAAATGTGTAATCACACATTACAAAAAGTCTATTTGCTTAGCAAATGGAATTAAAGTCACATTTTCATTTCAGACATTTCATTTCAGCTGCTTTTTAGAGTAGCCTTGAACATTCTGGAACAAACATTGTCTTCAACTTTGAGGCTTTGAGTGAGTAAAGAAGGTTTTGTTAAGACCATGATGAAAAGCCACTGAAAGTCCCAAGTGTGACAAAAGGAGGAAAAATAACATTTTGTAAAGAAGACACACAGTATATGTGCTCATGCTGGTTTAGAAGTCAGAGCAGTTAAAAATATGGGGAGAGAAAAAATGGGGGGACAGAATATGTGGGAGAGTTCCACATTTTGGGAATCTTGTAGAGTTGGCTTTGAGCCTAAAAGCAAGTCTGAAGTTACATATCTTCATAAATTAGGAATTTTATCAAAAAATATGAACATAACAAAAGTGGGAAGTCTGAAGTTATCCTACCTTTTAGAAATAGAGCTTCCATAAACTCTCTAGACAGAGGCACCTGCTTGCAGACTACAGTAAAAGCCATTTCCCTCCGGAAGCTGAGGAGAGAGTCAAATCAGTGAACCCTGATCGCAGGACACCTCCTTTAGTCCATGAACTAAACAAGTGTGGTCAGGCTGCATTGTATGAAATTCCAAAATAATTAATAAAATTATATTATGTTGAGTGGGGAAAAAGAGTTTGATTTGATTACTCCTCCATCATCCACACTTCCTTTGGGGTGTTTTGGGTTGGCTGATTTCATCCTATGAGCATTCACATTCTCCTCCTATATTTGTGATAAGAAAACCCTAAAAGGCTGAGGACATTTTCAAGAGACAACAAACAAAACCCCTTCAGTACTTATTTTACTGACACCTTATCAAAGCACCCATGGTGGCAGACTTCTAAGATGCCATGAGGCTCAGGAGAAACAAACTGAAGCATATTACCCAACGACAGGTTAAAAACAAGAATACGTGACATGTTTGATTTAAAATAAATACATATTTACCAGAAAATGAAAGACACAGAATACAAAGAAAAGGATAGTGTACTAAAGAAAAGGATAGTGTACTTTACAAATGAATACTAACAATAATATTATATATAATTATGATAATTATTATTTAGAGAGTAATAATTTCCATACAAAATTATATATTATATATTAATAATATATTTGTATATAACAATATGTCTGTATATAGTAATAATAACTATTACCATATACATTGAATACAAAGATATGGAAAGTATATCTTAACATGTAAACTATAGTTATATATAGTTATTATATACTGTAATAATATATCATAATAAAAGTTCTTTTTAGAATATTATTGCTTAATGATATGCATAATAAGATGGGCAGTGGTGGCATTTGCCAGCACTTGGGAGGCAGATGCAGGCGGATCTCTGTGAGTTCAAGTCCAGCCTGGTCTATAAGAGCTAGTTTCAGTTTCCAAAGCTACAGAGAAACCCTTTCTTAAAAAAAAAAACACACACAGATATGCATAATAACCTATTATTGCTTTACATTATTATACAATCGTTATCATTATATAACTATTATGTATGTATATCCATGATCCTTTTTTGTATGCTTCTCAAATAAAAATAAAATAATTATATTTGCATACCTTATTTATTATATTTAGTTATATTTATTGTAATACATACCTTACAGTTATTATTATTATTAATTGTTTTAATCTTGAAAGTTACTTCTATATGCCAAACATTTAGGGAGCTCTGAAGTCAGTAGTTGCTATGATACTCTATGCTGTCAGCTGTTACAGACTGAAGTAGAGCCAACTGTCATTAAATGGAAGAAGAGAAGAAGAAGAAAATATTGTGTTTAATTTGCAAACTGTATCTCAAGCACATGGTAATTAAATAAAAGTGGAATGTTGGTTTCTATCCCAGTACGCCTTTTAGCATCAGCAGTACTGACTCTTCGGGATTTCAATCAACCTTCTGAAGGTTTACCCAAAATATATTTTAAGATTATTGAAAAGTTACCAAAACCCCCATCTGTGTGTGTGTGTGTGTGTGTGTGTGTGTGTGTGTGTGTGTATATATATATATATATATATATATATATATATATATATATATGATAAGGCCAGCAAACATTTTCTTAAAAATGCCAAATAATAACTATTTTAGCCTCTGAGAGCCATATTGTCTGTGTTGCAGTACTTATCTCGGGAACTGAAGTGAACAAGTCGTCGTGGGAGACATATAAAAGGATGAGAATGGCTGTGTGAGATTCAAACTTTGTTTACAAAATTGGATAAGCAGCAGGAAGCAGGCCAGATTTAGCCAAAGGCTTATTAGCCTATAATAGATCACCAGATGCATGGGGAGAATGCCCCCCTTTCAGTACAGGCAGAGCTTCTAATTCCAAAGACACCATGTTCTTCTGCGTACGTTACTCAGACAGTGCCCACTCCAGTCCCCAAGCAAAAACAGGTCAAATATATTTTTTTAGTTAAAAGTGTTTAGGCAAATTCAATATCAGCAGGATCTGCACATCTGCTTCGGGCTGGGGGGGGGGGGGGGTAGGCTCCTAACTCAAGAACCAAATATTTTCACTTGGTTTCAATTTCTTCCTATGGTTTGCAGTAGTTCTGCTTGAAATTTTTAGCTGATTCCCTACTAAGTCAAGGAGCATTACCAGCCCTGGAAGACACCTTAGGTTAGGGTTATTAGACTTCTATTTAGGGAACATCAGAGAACAGAACATTCATGACAGAAAGTCTGAAGCTAGTGTATTTGATTAGCTGCATTACCCCTACAACCACCAGCCTGGATTTCCAATTCACTATCAACAAGATTCTCTGAATCTTGATTGTAGCATCCTTCAAGTATAATGGCTTCCTCTGCTTATATAGCTTTTACGTGACGATAGTGGCCCTTAGAAAATATTCTTATACTTTCTATATCCTGTGGTCACATGGTAGTATAACGTGATTTATTTTGAAATTAGCATTTACTTTTGAAAATCAGTATTCATTTTCTATAATCTTTAAACAGTTTATCCTTTTTGCTTTAGAGAAAGAATCAATTCTGAAGAGGGAATTTTAAAATAATTTCTCATACAATGAGTATGATTTATTACCTCTATAGTACTATAATTTTTGAAATTTCTTAGTGGGGTTATTTTCCAATTTCATGATTTCCCCTAGGGAAAAATGCAAACAATAGCAATAATATGAAATAAAAACTGATAGGAGCTATAATCCATTAAATATTCAATAGGTGACACAAACTGTGTAGAATGCCATAAATTCATTGACAATATATGCAAACATGAGGTGAAGAGAATGTTCAAAATAAAATCCAACCACAATGACCAGTACAAACAACAAAGCTGTTACTTGCTTGGGGCAGGGAAATTGTTCAACTGGTAAAGTATCAGCCAAGCAAGCAAGAGGTTCTGTTTTCCAATTCCCACTAGATAATTAAAAAGTTGGACAAGGATGCTGGGCAGTGGTGGAGCATACCTTTAATCCTAGCACTTGGGAGCTAGAGGCAAGCAATCTTTGTGAGTTCGAGACCAGCCAGCCTGGTCTACAAGAGCTAGTGCCAGGACAAGCTCCAAAGCAACACAGAGAAACCCTGTCTTGGAAAACGAAAAACAAAACAAAACAAAAGTTGGAGAAGGAGGTTTGTGCCTGAGGGTAGGAACAAGTAGATACCTGAATTTCAATGAATTCCAGGTTCAGTGAGAGACTTTGTCTCAGAAATGAAGGCAAAATACTACTGAAGGAGACATCCAATGTCTATGACACACACACAGGATGCTATTTGATCATCTTTCCATGGAACAACAATTAAGATTCTGGCTTCCATAAGTTTAGTTCTATTCTAAGATAGACAATTGGTAGTTGTTGGGAGCAGATTTGCTTACATCAAAGTATCTGGTACACAGAATTTCTTTTTTACCTAAGAAAGATGAATTGCTCCAGGAGCAGGAAGATTCCTTCAAGCAAGCAGTCAGAATTCTGAACTAAATAATGGCAAGAAGCTCAAAGAAGGCTTTATGTAGCTCTAAGTACATCATTGGATTACACAGGTGCCATAATCCTTAAGATTTTGATCCAGCAGATCTCAATCAGATTCAGGATATGTATATTTTATTAGAAATCCCTACTGTGAGTCGTACCCAAATCACATTTCAAATGCATTTTCTAAGTATTATTATTATTATTACTATTATTATCATCATCATCATCTCAGATGGCCTCTTTTTTCATTCTTCTACTCCTAACCATCTCTTCCCACTAAGTCCACTAGAAGGCTTGGTCTCGTTACATAAGGGACCCACTTCCTCACCAAAGCTTGTGGGTGGTATAGAGATTTTAAGCTATCTTCATATCTTTCAACCAAAAGATACGAGTGTACACTACAAACCTGACTTTGCACAGGAAAGGAACATAACTCAGTGACTGATCGTTTGCTTGCTTAGCATGCATGAAGGCCTAGGTTCCATCCCCACTCCTGAAAACAAAATCAAAAGATATTTTAAGTCTTGAGAGAGTATCTCCAGACTATGATCAGCTCCATTCTTTTTCTGTCGTCAATTCTGCTGCAGGAAGTTTTCCTGAGAAGATATGAGCAAATATCTATTAACCCCATATAGAGGACCAGCTACTGGCCAGAGTAGTGACTCTAGCTAAATCTAGCTGCATGAGTCAGTGTGCTTATTGAAATTACTTGTAGGAGCACAGATGAAGGTTAATTTACAGGAGTTTAAATGCTCCCCAAATAGTCATATAATCAAACGAGTTCACCCACCCAGATGGATGACAGCTGACTCATATCTACATTGAAGTCTTAGTTAACCTTTACCCTCTATGTCAATGGTTGTCAACATACCTAATACTTCCACCATTTAACACAGTTACTCATATTGTAGTGATTCCCCCATCATAAATTATTTTCATTGCTACTTCATAAGTGTAATTTTGCTATGATTAAGAATCATAAGGTAAATATCTATGTTTTCCAGTGGTCTGTGACCCTTGTACAAGGATCATCTGATGCTCCCAAAGGGGTCCCAAGCCACATGTTGAGAACAGTTTGACACTGGCAGAATATGTATAGATCAAGAAGAACTACATAAAGCTGTGAGAAGGGAAAAGAGAATTGTCAGAATCCCAAGTAAAATACTAATAACATTTCTCTTTCTTTTCCTCTCCCTCTTCTCTCTCTCTCTCTCTCTCTCTCTCTCTCTCTCTCTCTCTCTCTCTCCAAATAGACACACAAACATACACACACACACACACATACACACACACACACAAACACAGCTCCGTGGAAGGGATATCAATAGGCCTAAAGGTGAGAGTTTCTTACAAGTAAACACAGACGCTAAATTAAGATGCTAATTGCTGCTGTTGTACTCCCAAGAAAGTGTTCAACAATAATACTTGTTTATAAGTTTCCTTCATCTAAAAAAATCTGCTGTAAACTGACTTCATCTTCCCTTGTTCATAGTCATGATTAATCATTTTTAAAACATATTTATTTATTTTACATCCTGATCCCATTTTCCCTCCCTCTTTTTCTCCCAGTTCTCTCCCAAGCTCCCTCTGTTCCCACCTGCCAATCCACTGCTACCCCATATCTCTTTACAAAAGAGCAGGTCTTAGTAAGACTAAGCACCTCCTCAGATATTAAGTCTGGGCAAGGCGAACCAGTGTGAGGAGTAGGGTCTCAAAAGCCTGTAAAAGAGTCCTGGACAGCCCTATTCCTACTGTTAGGAGTCCCACAAGAGGACCAAGATATTCACCTATAACATATATGCAGAGAGAGTGCTTAGATCAATCCCATGTAGGTTCCCTGTTTGCCAGTTTAGTCTTTATGAGCCCCTATGAACTCAGGTTTGTTTATTCTGTGAGTTTTCTTGTGGTGTCTTTGAGCTCTCTGGCTCCTTTCTCCTCTTCTTCTGCAGGATTCCCAAAACTCTGCCTAATATTTAGCTGTGGGTCTTCATCCAATCCCATCAGTAGCTAAACAACTCCTCTCTGATGACAACTGGACTAGGCATCAATCCGGTCATAGTAGATTGCCAGTTCAAGCTACGTATCAGCTATTGCTATGAGTCTAAGCAGGGGTCTTCCTTTTAGATTTCTGCGAGATTCCCTTGTTCCAGATTTTTTTATGACCCTAAAATGTACCCCCCCACACTTCCAAGTAGTATCTTTTAGTACTTTGTCCCCTCTACCCCTAATCTGATTGCTCATGTTTCCATCGCCAACCACCTTCAGTCCAATCACAATATCTCTACTATTTCCCATTCCCAAGGAGGTTTGGACGCCCTCACCAGGAACTCTCTTTGTTATTTAGGCTCTCTGGGTCTATGGATTGTAGCATAGTTATTTTTTATCTTACAGCTAATATCTGCTTACGAGAGAGTACATACCATGTAAAACCCACTTTAAATGGTTGTGACCCACCATGTGGTTGCTGGGAATTGAACTCAGGACCTCTGGAAGAGCAGCCAGTGCTCTTAACCACTGAGCCATCTCTCCAGCTCTGCCTCCCTAATCACATGGTTAATCTTGATGGTCAATCTTGCATGATTTAGCTTCACCTAGGAAACAACCCCCCAGGCATGTCTCTATTGGCATTTGAAGAAAGGTTAGAATGATGTGGGATGCACACCCTGGAATGGGTCACGCCATTCTGTGGATGGGATGCAGGATTGAATAAAATGGAGAAAGTGAGATGAATATCTATATCCACTTTGCTTCCTGACTGTAGATGCCATGTGACCAGATGGATCTTTTTTATTCCTTCCTTGCCATACAGAACTGTATCCTCACAAAGGGAAAGCTAAAGCAAGCCCCTCTTCCTTTGGGTTGCCTTGTCAGGTATTTTGTCCCAGCAAATACACCCACGGGCTAAGAGACACAGACCATCTGGAACCTCCAGAGATCCCAAGCCTCACCTCATGAACGAAACCTTATCCCCTTCCTGGCTAATTTGTTTTCAATAACTTATTTTTTTATCACCAATGTTAGACAAGCACAAAAGAAAAATGTATGTCATCCTAGATGCTTTCATTTTCTTTATTCCCTGGCATTCCATGAGTCACCAGTCTTTTTATTCAATATGAATTTAAATCCATCCTTCTGCTGGATGCTTACCACACATCCCTTTGTTGACCCCACTCTGCATTTCTCAAGAGCATCAGTGTTAGCAAATAAATTCTGGTCTTTCTGGCTCCAACCTTCCTCCTCTCTCGATTGTGTCTTCATAGTACTGCAGCATGAACAATTCCATAAAACTCAAATCAGATTACAGCATGCTCTCCTATTCTGCTTAAAACCCTTTAATGTCTTTACAATGCCAGAAGAATAAATTTTAGTACCAATACCACCAGGAAATGCATTTGTAACCTGAACACTGCCAATATATCCAAACTAATTTCCATCTTCTCGCTAGAAATATATAAAATTTCAAAAACTATAGACATAATAAGCATCTGCAAAGTCTTAAATGTGCTATTATATTTCTAGTCCTATCCACTTCAGCTCAAATTATCATCATGTCTTTTCTGAACTCCTGCAGAAATTCTTTCTTTTATCTCATTTAATAAACACAGGCTCCAAAGGGCCTCAGAGTGAATTTGCAAAACATAGCCAGGTCATGTCAATCTTCTGTCTGTTTCTACAGGGGTTTCAATCAGCCCTAGATTAAAATCCACGTCTTCTTCCTTAGTTTATAAGCTCTACCTGGTCTGATTGTCTCTTGTTTCCCCCTCCTGCTCTACTCAACTCACACCATTCCTCATCCTCACACGAGACAAGGTCATCCCTGCTTCAGTGTGTCCGGAGCCATCTGCAGTTCTCCTTCCAGGCTCACACATGTGGCTTCTCTTTTCTGCTTCAGGGTTCAGTTGTCACCTCATAGGACTCCTTGGCCATACCATTAAACACTATCTTTCCTCCCAATCTCTCTTACAATTTTATGTCTTACATTCTTCCTGGAATTTCTCACTGTGCATGTTCAGCTTCATTATTTTATAGCTTGGGTACAGCCATCCCTAACTCAACTATAAGTCCATCCTTCCTTGCCAAAAAAAGCACCAGTGCAACAATATTCCTTTAATGGAATGCTTCAGTGACTTTGTGTGTACTGTGATGGAGTAGCTATTGCTGTTGCTGCTGCTGCTGCTGCTTAAACTATAGTACTTACACCCTGGCTACTGGTTATTTGCTAAGTTCCTCATCAATTTCAACATTTGGTTCAAACAGTTTTTCTGGGATTTCCTCTCCTCCTCTTGAAAGCATGGGTCACATTCAACTTTGCTGCTACTATTGTACACTGTGCTTCTGTTATAGTACCAAACCACTTAATAGTCAACTGCTGTCTAGCCCTTCTACCTAACTAGACCTTCTTGGAGCAGAAACTAACTTGTATATATATCTATACCCTCTGCCTATAGGGTAGTTTTTAAAATAGAGCAGGTATTTCTTGAGGAAATAATTAATTTACATCACCCTATGCCAGGTTGTAGGTAAAATGTTATAACTATGATAGTCATAGTCAGAAGTTATAACCTTGAGAGTAATAAATAAACTAAATTAATTCATCTCTGTTTGTGCTTATACATCTAGTTTTCATGTGTCTATATATGTTACTATCTAGCTAACTATCCTATTCATCTATCATTCTGGAGTAAGATATACATATATATATAAATAGAATCAAATATAATCATTCAAAACAGTAATGTAAAAATAGTTATATATAAGTGATGATTCATACACTATTCATAATATTTCACTACATGTAATGAATAATTTACTACAAATGCTATTACTGTCTATAGTTATAGGTGCTTATCTTTTTGATCTACATAGTTTTTTGCTTATCCATATTGACAGGTTCACAACAAAAAGAGAGTAAAGATCAATTAATGTGTAATATTTAGTTCATGAGAAATCCCATAAAATGACTTTTAGTTGATTAATAAAAGATCTAAATAACAATAATAAATACATAAATATATGTAGAGGAAGTATTTAAAATCTTTAATTTAACATTATATGAAGGCCATTAACAGATAAGTAGTGTTCATGTTACTGTATAGAACTATAAATATCAAGTGTGTTCTCGCATCAACATTCTGCTTTGTTCAGTTACCTGCTCTTTATTGGTAATTGTATCCACTATCCTTATTTTTGAGATAAACAGCTTTAACGATCTTCTAGAGGCTCGTGATTTTGTCTAATTTCTATTAGCATCACCAAGGAGCTTTAAAGCATCCCATATCAGTCTGTCATTATATGGATGAATAAGCTTATTTGTCACTTATTTACTAAGCTTGCAGTTTCCCTAGCTTTCTGAAATTCCAAGTTTTGAATCACTCCGCTCTCTTAGCACTCTGTCCTTGGAGTACAGGTACATCTCCAAGTGAGATCTACAACAGCTGACTCACGTACTTTCAGATCCTTTCAAAATAAACAGAGGAACAGAAGGAGTAAAGAAATAGAAGGGTCACAAATTATATGCTCAATGTCCTTTATTTATGGCTAGAAACGAATTATGAGTGAGTACATCCCATGTTCATCTTTTTGGGACTGGGATACCTCACTCAGGATAGTGTTTTCTATTTCCATCCATTTGCATGCAAAATTCGCAAAGTCATTGTTTTTTACCGCTGAGTAGTACTCTAATATGTATATATTCCACACTTTCTTCATCCATTCTTCCATTGAAGGGCATCTAGAAGGAGGGAGAACATGAGCAAGGAAGTCAGGACCACGAGGGGTGCGCCCACCCACTGTGACAGTGGAACTGATCTATTGGGAGCTCACCAAGGCCAGCAGGACTGGGACTGAATAAGCATGGGATGAAACCAGATTTTCTGAATGTGGCGGACAAGGAACTTGGATGAGAAGCCAAGGACAATGGCACTAGGTTTAGATCCTAATACATGAACTGGCTTTGTGGGAGCCTAGCCTGTTTGGATGCTCACCTTCCTGGTCCTGGATAGAAGTGGGAGGACCATGAACTTCCCGCAGGGCAGGGAATCTGGACTGCTCTTCATTCTCGAGGGGGAGGGGGAATGGAGTGGGGGAGGGGGAAGGGAGTGGGGGGAGGGGAGTGGGGGTGGGAGCGATGTGTGCGAGGAGGGGGAGGGAAATGGGAAACTTTTATTTGCAACAACTAAAAAAAGTAAAATAAAAGAAATAGAAGGAAAGACACAAAGAATTCACTATCACAAACACAAAAGGTAAACTATCAAATAAATCTGAAGAAATATTCTAACTTATTGAGAGAGGTGAGTGGATAAGGTACTACAGTACATAAACCAAAAGGCAAACTCGTTAAATGAATGTTAAGTTCCACAAATTTACAGGTTTTTGTAACGTTCCATATGATAGGCACCCATCTGAAAAATATAATAAAATTAGAATTACATATGATTGGAAACAACCCCAGTTAATAAGAATAGTAAGAGTATCCCTTACAATATATTTTAAAACCCAGAGAAAATAACACAATACAAAAATAAAGATAAAAGAGAACCAAGAGCATAGTTTTTTAAAATTTTAGAATTCATTTCTTATAACTAAGAAACTGCACATTTGTGCCATCTCTGTTCTTGGGGGCCTTAAAGAATTTACTGTTCTAACATACGAATAGTCTTAAATTTGAGTGTAAAATGTCAGATTAAGTCATTGATAGAGATGTGAGATTTCATGTTAAAATATTATTCTAGAATCCCTCAATCTCTACTATCTTTGTATAATAGAGTCTTTCCCAAAACTAAACAGATTGATAGCTTATCTAATTCATTGCTTATAAGTCATTTCAACTTTTGCCAGCATCAATAAGGATTCCCAAGTTAATAGCTTCCGAGACAGGGAAAAATAGTCTTTTCTAGGGAAAAGTACTCTCCCTGGTTATCCAATACCAAGTGGCCTAACCTAAGAACGTTTACATATGGATCAACACTAAATGGAGTCAGTAGGCTTACATTTACTCATATATCTGTATGCATATATAACAATAATAATTAAAGAAAAGAGGCCATGAATTTGAGAGGGAGCTCAGGGACAGAGAAAGAGATAGAAAGATATGGGGAAATATTATAAAGGCAATGCACATATATGAAATATAAAAAAAATAATTTCCACTGACAAATGATGTCACTTCCAACTTTGAGGTAAAAAGAGCTGTAAAAAGAGCTACCATTTTGTGAAATCTCTGAGCAAATCTGTGTTTCTCAATCTGAAATCCTAAATGAGCCCAAATAAATGCAGTTTTCTTTGCTTCATTTTCTTAAAACTAGGTTGATTTTTTTTTTTACCCTCTGTTACCAACCTCTGCCTACTTCCAGCAAAATCATGGTCACAGAAGTTTCAGACACATGATAACCTACATTTGTTCCAGAGAGAGAGATAGAGAGAGAGAGAACTTGATTTAATTGCTTTTAGTCTCTCAATTTGTAACTGAAGAAACTGTAGCTAAAGATGTGTAAGGAACTGGCTGTGTTTTCAATTATAATATTTTAAGAAGCAAAAATTTACATAGAATTGTATGAATTTGTATTAAAATGTTGTACCAGTGAAATCAGCAATGTGTCGATATCATCTGCATCATTTTGAAAATAATGTTATTGTTTTCATCAGTTATTAGATATAAATGTGACACTAGTAAATCAAATAAAATTGTATGTCTGTTTGCTTTGAGAACCATTTTTGTAGCAGATAATAGTCCCCTCATTAGTCTCTTATTTCTATATGAAATTTCATGTACTTGCTGTTTTAAAGTAAACCCAACTCACATAAAGATTTTCCATAGTAGTCCTACAAAACAATAATCAAGTCTAATGTGATTATGTCTCCAGAAATTAGAATAGGTTTTAATATACCTTCTTAACATACTAAATATAGACAAAATTAGGCAGTCACTTTGAAAGTCATTGTGAATAAAGAGATTGAAAGACAAACTCAGAAAAGCAATGCTAAATAGAAACAGCTTCGACTTTGGTCGATTATGTCAAAAGCCTCAAAGTGGTCAAATTAACTTCTCTCCAGATCTCCAATTGTATCAGAAAATTTCCAGTGTAAATAAACATTGAATTTCAGCTGGCTTTTCCTAAATGTTGTGCCTTCAATGCTTCCTGAATTCTAAAGAACACCAGGCTGTATTTGGAGTTAGACTAGTAAGCTTGTGGGTGGGCTGATAACTAGAAAGCAAGTCGAATCATAATGGAAATGAGGGGGGAAAAAACAAACACTGCAGAGAGCTGAGAAGCTGAGAGACCAAGACTGACAAAAACATGATCACCAGCCCTCCAAGGGACAATGCCATTTGCTTCACTGTAGACACATTTATCAGAAATAACAGACTCTTGGGTTCCTTGTTTGCTGTCTTGCTGTGTGCTGAGAAGCATATTGGGAAAGTCTATCAATATGGCTCAGAGGTAAAACAGATTTCTTTGGAAGCTCCCGGCTGCTCCATCTCAAAATAAATGAGGCAAGTGAACATTTTTCGTTTCCTTGAATTGACACATGAAAGTATGCATATTCAAGGATAATCAATGGAAGCGCTGACTCAGGTGTACCTTGGAATTTTAAAAAAACATCTTTATGGGTTATCCATGGATAATTCAGTATTACATTCTGCTCTTCCATAGGCTAGGACAAAAATCTTTCAGAGAATATTGTTAACCCAGATCAAAACATTCCATTTTTCAATATCTGTTTCAAAATACTGCTTTTGTGATTATAAAACCAACAAAGTAAACTTTCCCTTGAGCACTGTAAATCGTGGTAATATCAATCACCTCCAAAAGAGCAAGTGCAAAAGACAAGAGAAGATGTGAGCTGAATGAGCATTCTTTGGCCAGAAGCATTTCTGTGCTGTCCCTAAAGATGGTGACCAATGGGTTTCCTTCCTCAGGCCACTTTCTCGCAAGAAAAGAACTATGTAGAAAGAATGACAGATGACTAAAATGTTCAAAAATGCTTTTGTCAAGTTGATGGAGTTTTTCGTCGTGGTCACATGGACAGAAGGCAACACACCTCACATATTGCTGGTTGTGGGCAGTACGATATTTTGTCAATAGAGGAATTTAGTTGAGGAGTACAAATAGTTGTAGCCAGAAGGACATCAATCTTCAGACGCAGCATGGACAACAGACCTAAATATTGAGCCTGGCCTTGACGATAGGTGACTAAAGCGAGTCTATACACGACTATAGACAGCATTCATTTCATTTCTTCTATATCAAATTACTATCAGAATCCTGTCTTCCAGCTACACCAAGTATCTTCACAGTAGGTTAAGAGTGTGAAATTGTTTTCAGTGGCTCGAAGGTAACATGTCGGCAAGACTGTGGCTATCTGTTTATCTAGGGGAGATTCCACTGCTTGACCTTCCCAAATTTCATGGCTGCTTACATTTCTTGGTTTGTCATTCTTTTTTGTTTTCAGACACAACAGTGATTAATCATGACCTTTTTACATAACACTACTCCTTTCTCCTCCAACCTCACCTTACACCTTTTAGGGGCTTTGAGATTTGACATATAAAGATAATTATGGGTAAAAATTCAATAATAAATCAACAGTTTAAGCAAACTAACTACCTTATTTCTCACTGCAACTGCAGCACATAGAGCTAAGGCACCCTAATTTATGAACCCAGTGAATATATTATACTATGAGTCACAAAAGTAAATAAGGTAGTAGTTAGTTATTTCCCTTTCTGCCATTGTATTAGCTTTCTCAAATAATCACAAAACATCTAAAGGGGGTAGTAAAGGGGAGGATAAAGGGAATGAGAACATAAGGGAATGGGTACTGGAAGGTCGAGGGAGAGAGAGATGGTGAGGGAGAGTAATGAAATGATCCTTCTTCATGTTCTGGCTTTGTGGGAGCCTAGCCAGTTTGGATGTTCACCTTCCTAGACATGGACGGAGGGGGGAGGACCTTGGACTTTCCACAGGGCAGGGAACCCTGACTGCTCTTTGGAATGGAGAGGGAGGGGGAGAAGAGTGGGGGGAGGGGAAGAAGGGTGGGAGGAGGGGGAGGGAAATGGGAGGCTGGGAGGAGGCTGAAACTTTTTTTTCCTTTTCTCAATAAAAAAAAAAAAAGATTTGTTCTTACCATAAAAAAACAAATAAATAAATAAATAAAAGAGAGATCTTGATAGAGAGAGCCACTATGCAGTAAGGGAGAAAATTGGTGCTAGGGAAATTCCAAAGAATCCACAAGGATGACCTCAGCTAAGACTCCTAGCAATAGTGGAGAGGATGTCTGAACTGGCTGTCCTTGGTCATCAGATTTGTGAATGCCCCAACTGTCAGCATAGAGCCTTCATCCAGTAACTGAGGTAACTACGTACAGAAATCCACAACTAAGTACCAGGCCGAATTCTAAATCCAGTCGAAGAGAGGGAGGAGGTAATATATGAGCAAGGGAGGTCAAGATCATGAGGGAGAACTCTACAGAGACTTCTGAACTAAACTCATGAAAACTCAGGGACTCTAAACCGCCTGTGGAGCCTCCATTGGCCTGAACTAAGCCCACCATATGTGGGGAACAGTGGTGAAGCTTCTGAGTCCATTCTCAGCCTTAATTCAGGAGTGGAAGGCTTGGTCCTGACCCAACATAGTGTGCCAGACTTTGTTGACTCTCCATAGGAGCCCTTTCCTGAGGGGAGGAGTAGATGAAGGGAAGTCGGGGGGGGCGGGATTGGCAGGGTCAACGAAACCTGGAAGAGGGGCGAGAGGGAGAAATATAGTTGGAATGTAAAGTGAAGTTAAATAAATAAATAGATAGATAAATAAATAAATAAATGCACACCCTAAAAATAGGTAAATTCTGGGAGTCTCTTCAGATACACTGGGTGCTGAAACCAAGGCATGCACAAGCTGCTTTTACAGATGATGCTCAGGCTACTCAACAAAAGCAATTCTCTGTTACAGTAGCACAAGGAACTCCATAGTGGACTGCCAATTGAACGTGAGCCACTCTCAGAATCTAGAAGTTACCTAAATCCCTTGGCTTGTGACTCCATTTATATTTCCAAACATAGTCGTGTTGTATGCAACATTCTCATGACTTATGTGCCATCATCTCATGCATATCTGCTTTACTCTCCTAAGGTCTCTGTGATTAAATTGGGACCAAAAGCATAATCTGGCCCTGGAATGATTTTTAAGCATACGGGTAAGGTTATTATAGACATTCAACATAACATATTCACAGGAACTGTATATTAAGGAAGAAGCATCTCTCCTTCTCCCAGCTCTTCCTGATTATTAGAGCCACATATATCTAAATTGGCTCTAAATCCTTTCTTTCAGAACAAGAAACAAAGAAAGACAGTAATGGTGGTGAGGGGGGAGCTTTTGACTTATAGGGAAAGGGTTTGATGGGATTAAAAATGAAAGTCTCATCCTCTCATGACTTTGCCTGCATCTGACTGTAAAAGAGAATGAAATCTGTCTGAGCATTTCTTTCCATATCTGTGAATTGCTACAGAAGTCGAGATGTCCTCCATGAATGAAATAATGACAGGAGGTCATAGCAGATCACAAAGACTGTGGGCAGGAGTTACTTTCAGACACCAAAGAATAGTGTCCTCATTGATCTGCCAAAGGCCAGCCACTTGAAACACACAAAGCATTGGAAGAAAAAATAAACAAAAATGAATTGTCTTTGCCATATAATTCAGAAAAGACTTGCAGGAAATTGTGTTTAACTTGAGCACTGCAGTATGTAGGGAGTTTAATAGAATGATAGAGAGCTGGTAGGAGAAATCTTAAGTGAACAGAAAAGCAAGCACATAGAGTTGCATTTTGAGAAAAACAATTTTGAATTTTGAATCCCCCCTCTGTGTGTGTATGTATGTGAGTATGTGCTTGCACACATATGCATGTGTTTTGATGGAGTATACAAACAAGCACATAATTCAGACATAGCAATATTATGAATTGGTCATTCCCAATTGAGTGAAGTAAATCAGTTTTCCATTGATTTTGCCCATAGAATTACAGTGGGTCCTTACAAAGTATAATCACTTTTTTTTCATTTAAACTCATTAATACTGACCAGTTCCTTATTTTGCAAGAGGTCCAGTTACTATGGTGATGTGCCAAATAAGAACTTTGCTTTTGTCTATATTCCAATGAAGAATAAAATAACTGTGACTGACTTCATGGACTGGTTATTAATCCAAATTACTCCAAAGATAAAAACACTAGCCAACACTAAATGAAACAGGACTAGTAATGACATTGATATTAAATTTTTAGAACAGTAATTAGTTCAAAATTATGGTGACAATTCCTAACAAGACATCTTTTCAGCTGGGGGGGGGGAGTGAGGGAAGATGAGAGAAGTAGTGTGTGTGAGAGAGAAAGAGAGACAGACAGACAGAGACATAGACAGAAAAAGAGAACACCTATTTTTAAACTCAGAGTAGAAATAAGAATCCAGGTGCACCGGATTTTACAAAAAAGAGGTGAGAAAGAGAACACTATGAGCATTCTACTCTGTGTCCGAGCAGTGCTAATATACATGCTCCTGTGATTATAATATTTAATATTCCCAAACATATGAGAGTAGATTCTGCAATGCCTTTCAAAGATATAAAGTAGCTCAGATGCAGTAGAGGGAGGTAAATATACCCACACTGCAAGGGATGTACTTTGAATGCCAGTACTGTCTGACTCTATGGAGGTACAAATTTCTACAATTTTTATGTGCAGCGTGTTATGTCTAGGAACCAGATAGTAACTGCTAAACCTGGAGACAAAATATACGCCAACAGATACCATCAACATTATATTACGGACTTCTTATAGATTATAAAATTCATTGACTACAAGTAACTTTTCTAAGATATGTTTTGACAACTGCTAATTTTGAGCCATTGAGCCACTGTGATTCCCTTTCTTGACAATGGGACATAGTGTGGGAAGAGCTTGTGAGATGAAAATTTGCCAATGACAGCTGCATAGGTAGAGTAATGAGTGTAAAGACTGTATTTAACTGACTGGGTATTTGTCTGACAGAGCAAGGAGACAAAATAATTGTTATACTAGTAGGCTAAGACTTCTATATCCAAATATTACACGCCTTGTCTTAACCAAGAGAAAGTTTCTTCGTTCACAGGTATGGAGGTTGGGCATCCAAGATCAAGGTTGTTCCCTTAAGAGAATACAAAAAGGGTAACCTACAGACCTCTAATCAATGACAAGTTCTCTTTCGATCTGTTTCCAAACCCTGCCTCCTTATGAGGATTTCAGGATGTTTGCGTGGAAGTCTAACCTATGAATCTCATTTAGCTTCAAGGGAAAGATCCTATCTCCAAAGCTGGTCACATCCTAAGGGGTCAGTACTTCAAATGATATTGTATGATTTTTGGAGGAAAAGTGCAGTTCAGCCCATAACACAGAGAAGAGAAACATCAAAAGAACAACTGGGAGTTTGAGACATATATGATAAAATATATGTCTTAAGATTATAAGTTATAATATTGATGCTATGGTCATATATAATTATATTAAAATCAATGCCAATTCATTTATGCAAATGAGCAATCATGGGATTGACTATAGCCTGTCTTGGTATTCCCATTGTTATTAAACTAGAACACATAGTCTCTGGTTTTAATCTAAGAATTAATCTGCTTTAAGATTTGGTTCTAGTTTTGTTAATGGTTTTGTTTTATTGTTTCTTGTCTACTATCTTATATATTGGTACTTTTACTCTTCCTTTCGTAACTCCCAAGAACAGCTACCATATAATGCTTATTTAAAGAGAAAAAAATATTCTTTACTCTCATGGGCTCTTTTTAGATAATTTCCTATCTACAGTTATTACTGGGGAAAATGAGGGGAAATGAAGAAATGATGAATGGGAGAACAAAAGGTCTCCAAGTGCTACATTGAAAATAATGATCAGACTTTTCAACAAATAGGTAACAAAATTGGATGTTTTAACTTTTCTTAACAGCTTGTCCTTGCTTTCCTTGTTAGGCTGTAAAATAGCCCATTAATGTGGAGCCACTGTTGCTCTAATGACAGTGCCTACAGATGAGAAAAGCAGCTCTTTCATCTCAGAGTAAGAGGTGAACACTATCCTTCTATTTATTTTGTCAAAGAACAAAGATTGATTTTTTTAAAGCTACCAAGGTTTTTGTTGCTTTCTCTTGTTTGGGGCCTGAAATTGCTTGTCAGGAGTAAGCATAGCTGAAATATTATATCTCCTGAACAAATGGAACAGGGTAGTATTCCCTAAGATATCTTTAATGTTCGAGAAAAAACAAAGTTTTTATAGAGGAAACTGTCATGTTGATAACATTGCACCAATTTGTTTAGAATTCTCAAGTAACTGGAAATCCAAAGGTAGAGGCTGTCTTTTTGGATGTCAGTTATAGACACTTATTTAATTAAGGAGATGAATGCATTTAGTCAATGCAAGTGAACCATACTGGCACGTTTCACAGTAGTATCAAATAGGCTGTGGCCACTTAAAAAATGCTTAGTATTATGTTTGACAGATAAATTATTCATCAAATTGCTTGTGAGAAATTAACACAAATACCAGCTGATTAACTTAGAAAATGTTTCAATAATACTCTCACCTTGTTATTAAAGCCAATAGTTTCAAGCGCAGTAGCTTTATACAAAAGTAAACACAACACAGTACTTGTTCAAAATCAGAAGCAGCACTGTAAAAAAGCATGGTGGGTAACAAGGGACATTACCTTATGAATAAAGAAGGCACTTTTCCAAACAGATGTTGTGTTGTTTAGTTTCAATAGGGGTCAGGTCAGAACAGACAAAGAGGTTGTTCGTAGGTACCTCATAAGGAAAGTCCCCTCAATGTTGGTGGTTCCTAGTGCTATCTGCACTGTTCTAATCCTGAGTGTCTGGCACCTTGGGCACTATGCCACAAGATTACGATAGGGAGTTAATATATTCTTTTCAGTGTAAGATATCCATGACAGTAACCATAGTGTCCAGGGAGTCAGTGTCCCTACACCCATTTCCTTGGATGGGCAAATTCCATGTTAAATAATACTGAGAAGGCACTGCCATGACAGTGTTGACATCACAGGCTAGCTCACAGAAGAAATCATGGTTTCTGCCTTGGTTGCTCTCTCAGATCACTGTCTATGAAGAACTCAGCAGTAAGAGTGAAGACATGCTAGTAGACTTGTTGAGAAATTCGCTGGAGAGAAAAGGCCTCCCACCAAGGATCTGCACCAAGTGACTGGCCATAGCAAGGGACTGTGCTAACAGTCTTCTTTAGTGGGTGATGACCCTTGAATGATATAAGGCGTACAGAAATAATATGTACATTTATGATGCACAGAAGTTATGAGGTAACCAATGCCCTGGGAGCAATTTAGAAGGTAGTATGAGGGTTAGTATTTAATGTCAACCTGATACAGCCTAGAACGACCTGGGAAGTAGGAATCTTATTTGACAACTTGCCCAGAACACGTTGTTCTGATGATTTGTACCTAGATCAATTTAGCATGGAATAACTGTTCCCTCTTAGAGAGTTCTTACAGAGACAAATGCATGGGATGTCCACACATGCATACAAAATGATCATTCCTGTGACTGATTGCCTTGATTGGTGGTTAATGTGAGATGGTTAAGCCCACTCTTGGCTGACCATTCTTGGGCAGGCTTGTGCTGTGTGAGAAAGCTAGCTGAATATGAGCCTACAGCAGGCTTATAGGCAATGTTCTACCAGGAGCTCTGATTCAAACTCCTGCTTTAGTTCCTGCCCTGGCTAGCCACAGTGATACACTGTGACTCTTAAGTGGAAGTCAAATAATCCTTTTTTTTCCCTCAGTTGCTTTTTTTTTGGTTTTTCAAGACAGGGTTTCTCTGTGATTTTGGAGCCTGTCCTGGAACTAGCTCTTGTAGATCAGGCTGGTCTCGAACTCACAGAGATCCGCCTGCCTCTGGGATTAAAGGTGTGCGCCACCACCGCCCCGCCTCTCCTCAGTTGCTTTTGATCATGGTGTTCATCACAGTGGGAAAAAAAGCAAACTAGAGGTGGTAATAGCCAACTGAAGCATTAATATACTGTAACATTGAAATAACCTCTTGAAAACCCACAGTGTTTCTTATATACTCCACAAAATATGAACTCAGTTTTTTTTTTAAAAGTATGCGTGAGTGTTCCATGAACTTGTATCTCTTAGAACACCCAAGGAGGGAATGGTTTTTCCACACTAGATAGATGCAGGCTTGGCTCATCAATATTTTATTGTGTCCTGCTGGCCAAAGAAAATGAATTTAGCATTGAGCTGTTGAAAAAAAATACAATTGAAAAGATCATACAAATGCTACCTTGTAATCAGTCAAAGTTATGCATGTTCCCTTATGCACGGGTAGGGGTGCAAAAATGTTTACTCATACAAAGCTACCACTGTGTAAATCTGTGTTTGGAGGACATAAACCTTTGAAACAAGCTCAGCTGAACAGTAGTTCTCTCCCCACCCTTCCCCAAATGGAAGCACTTCTGCTTTCTCTAGTAACTCCTTTTCCCTTTCACCATAGAAGAGACCAATGGGTGGCAAGGAATATCTATGCAATTTAAATTTCTCACAGACTTGCATTATTTCTCCCTACCATAAAAGCAAAGGAATCGGGAATGAGTTCTAGGGCCCCTAAGGAAGCATTGTCCTAAGCATTTACAAGCTGATTCCACGAAAGCTCCTAGTAATAAAGAGACACAGCCAGGCGTTTCACCACCTCTGCGGAAGCCCTGGAGTAGTTCATCTTTAAAGTGGGGACTGTGCCACTGTTTCCTGGAAATGGATATGCTGCATCTTTCTGTCTGCGTTCACATCTGTGGTACTTGGTTAAAAACTATGAAGCTTACAGTTGTGTAAAAGTAAGAAGGGGAGAATTCTATAAACCACTGGAACTTAAAGTTACAGAAAAAGAAAAGAAAAATTGACTATCAGAGTAAAATTGAGCGGTGATATAAGAAGACAGCAATACAGATTCTAAACAATGAAAGAAACAAAAACTGAGAAGCAGATAATTGGCAACTCCACAATGAAAGGTCAGCTTGACCCAGTCTCCAACTCTTTCTACACATTGGAAGACAGCCGTTCTCTCTTTCTGAATGTCAAAGATCTAGAAATCACACTAGAGTCCTCTCTCCTGTCACACCACATTTCCAATAAACCATAGATGTCATAATCTCTAGCTATCCTTGGTATGTGCTATAATCCAATCATTTTCTCATTGGCTGCACTGCTGCCACATGGATCTAAATAATCACTGTCTGGCCTGGATTGTAGCACTACTCTCGAAATACATCCTCTGTCTTTTAGCTTTGTGGTTTATTTTAGACACAAAACCTTTTACTTTAACCTCTAAAACCTATTGGAATTACTTAGCATAAAACTATGCAAGAAACTGTAATCCTTGGCTCCCCAGTTACCACCCCATTGTCAGCTTCTCCCCCTTCCTTGGTTGTCTCTTCCTCCAACAGACTCAGGGCGTGATGGATGTCCTCCAGGATCTGCAGTCAGGAACACCTTTCATTAACTGTCATGAAAAGGCCAGTTCCTTCCCCTTCCAATTTTGGCACAAACAGTAAACTCATCTGTCCACAATTGCTACCTTTCTTAATTGTCTTACAACCTACCCCACTTGACACTCTAAGAACTCTTTACAAAATAGCACACGGTTCTGTTAAGTCTGGACGTATTGCACACATGTACACATCGTTGCTAGGTAAACTCTTTTCTCAAGGCTGTCACAAAAAATTACCACAAACATGTGGCTCCAAATAGTAAGAACGATGACCTCACAATTCTGGATGTGTCGGTATGTTAAAGGGACTGCCTTCCCCTGGAGTCTGTATGACATCACTCTTTCTTGCCTTCCCCAAAGTGCAATTTTTACTAGAAAACCCGGATATTTTTTGACTTAATTTTCATCTGCCTTCCATTGCATTCTCCTTTCATTGTTTCTCCTTATCAGGTCACAAGTCATATGGAACCGAGAATACAAACTACTTTAGCATGATGTAATCTTCATATGACAGGTGTGTTAACTGATGACCCTATGTTCAGATGACATCACATTCTTATGTTCTGGCAACTGCAAATTCAATTTGTTTAGGGAACTAACAAAGTTACACCCTACAACAATTTCTAAAATATTATTCAAAAGAAATAAATGAAGACATTAAAGTGGCACAGATTCTTATTTATCTATTTATATTTGACTGGGATTAACGTGATTGGCACTTTTCTAGTTTAAGCAGAGCTGAAAGGACAGACCTAGCAATGAGATGGACCTACTTGTCTTCATTGTACCTTTGTTTGTCAGCTTACACACTGATCTTGTTATAATATTACAAGGTTATATATTTTTCTTTTATTCCTTTGGTTATTTGTGACACAGTTTCTCTATTTAACCTCCCTGGCTCTCCTGCAATTTGCTCTGTAGATCAGGCTGGCCTCATGCTCACATATATCTGCCTGCTTCTGCCTTTCAAGTGCTGGGATTAAAGGTGTGTTTTACCACCACCTGGCTATATATTTGTAATGTGATTTCATATTACAAAAATGTGACTCCTTATAATGTATAAAAATAGATAATAACCATAGAAAATTTTATACTAAATGTGGTTTTTACAACGTCTTCCAGGACCCCTATCCTCTCTGCTTTGAAAGTCATCGCAAGGGTCACTGCTTCAGATAATCAGAGGACAGAAACATGATATAGCATCTCATCAGCAAGGAAAAGCATCTGCATATCGTCATAAGTGACAGTCACTGCTCCTTTTTTATTTGCAAGCATATGTTCCTTTTTAATTTGCTGATTGTACAGCTTTATTCCTAAATCCCACAAAGCTCTAATCTCTTTTATTTTCAAATAATAAATTATCAGTGCATCACAGATAAGTCAGTTATGGGATAGCTATTCTCATCCAGAGCTCAGCAAAGTTTTCCACTTTTCATTGTTTCCTTCCTACCCCTCTTTTGATCAGAATTGACATTTATGATCAGAAGCACCAATATTCTATCAAAAGAAGAGCATTCAATCTCAAGTTCGGAAGAGGACATGTCTTATTCTACACTCTGTTTTCTAGATAAACAGATACTTCACACACATGAAAATGCACACATGCATACACATAAATACATACATTTATAGACACACCAATAAATTACAAAGAGGGAAAATATTTGCAAGGAGGACTACTTTGTTCATAATTTCCCAGACTGACAAGTTGTGCACCGCTGATCCTTCTTGGGATAGTTTAAGCAGCAATACATAATATTTTAGTGACATTGCTGTAATCAGACTGTGTTTTCCATGGACATCAATTCTGTTTGTTATAATGAGAATTTGTTCCTACTAGGAAGAATTTCTCAAAATCCATCATAGATGCACCAGGAAAAAAATGCTTGCTTGTAGATAATAAGTCAAGCGATTCAAAGCCTATTTAAATGATGCAAGGATATTCAATTGGGTACTTGAGTCTTATAAAAATACATGAAGGTAGCAATAAAAATTACAAAAACTTTAGAAATATTTACCTAGAAGTTAAGCAAGCTAGAAAAAAAAGAGGAAAAGTGGCTGCCATGCCCAAGAGCCACCTCTTGAGAAAACCCATTAGAGTTAATCATTCTTTTCTCGTGGTTTTGCAGTCATTTCATTTATCTCTTCTCTTCATATACAAATTTCTAACTCGTCTACATTACCAATGTATTTAGGTTTTGGTTCTTCTACCAAGCTATGAGTTCCCTAACAACCCTAGGACCTGCTTTGTTATCTACGAGTGACTATAAATACCAACTTAGAGCTGTCACTCAGCACTCGCCTGTTGAAGGACTGTCACTGACCTTATAGATGGATCTTAATCCTTAGGCCTCTGACACCCCTTGTTAAGCTCTACCATTGTTGTCTCCATTGTACCGATTCCTCCAACTCTTACTGCTTGGATATTCATTTCTCAATTCATCAAATTAAGAAAAATCACATCCTTCAAATTATAGAATATATGAGATAAGAATCATAAATGAACATCCACCTAAAGTAGTTTCATGTATAAAGAGCCTTTTAAAAAGTTGGTGCTTGATTTGGGAAGTATTAAACAGAATGGTGCTGCTGATTTCAAGCTAGTAGGAAAAATGATAATGAGTATTTATTATTTACCTCGCTTTGATCTTCTTAGTTGTTGCCTCTATCCCATATTGCACAGGATATGTAATCAGACAGTCCAAATTCTAATTGCTGCTTTGCTTATTAATTCTGTCTGGATTTGATCAAATCATTAACACCTTTTGATCACACAGGAGAAGAAAAGTTACAACCTGAGGTAACCTCAGCATGAATTACACAAATAGACCCCCAAGTACAGACTTGCTTTGCTGATTGCACTTATCAATACGTTAATTTACTAATAAACTAATCTCATTCATCATCTCATCAGTAGTGTAGCAACTTCCTACTATAAAGCAAAACTTGACCTTATTTGAAAGTTATTAATTGTAGTTCCTGACTTCAAGTTTTATACCATTTCATGGAGCATGCAGAATGCAATAAAGCAAAAGTATTAGAAGAACTGTAAAAAGCTATAGTATAATTTTTAATTTTTAATGAGTTGAAAACAATTTATTTGTTTTGAAAATGATCCACAAGAACTGGAATGCAACACTTTAGAAGGATGGCAACTATAAGGTCAGATGCTGAATATGTAAATTAGGTAGAGTCACCTTGAATTTGTCATTTTAACTCTCCGAGGTCCAGCGTTATTATCTGGGCAGTGGCATGAGAACATATGCTTCATTAATGGGGTTATGTAAAATGCACAGTGCTCAAGGTTTAGTGGAGGAGTAGAGGTGAGTAACAGGCACAAACTACCTGAGCCTGAGGGGAGGCATGACTGCGCATGGTAAGAACTATTTCTGGGAATTCAGAATAGACATAGATAGTGAGAATCAGAAAGCGACTTTCTAAAAACTGTTTAAGAGAAAGAAGACCAAGCAGATGGAAATTATAATAAAGAACAAGTAAGGGGGAAATAGGGTAGCCTCTAGAAGTAGCAAAGAGCACTTTGTTCTTCCAAACTGCCCTCAAAGCCTCTGCATGTGCTTTTGAAATTATATTACTTTGGAAATCGTACGTTCTGAAAAACATACTTCTTCAATCCATGTCTTTATAAGCTTCCACATACAATTAATTCTACACATTTTTATTAACATTTCCCATCTATTTTACAATTATATGTCAATTAAAAATGTTTATTAAGTGTATGTGTTCATTTTTTCTAATATACACCATATTTTTCCAGTGTACTACAATAGAACGGCAATACCTTCCTGTTTTTCCAACTCTAAGCTAAGGCTATTCTTTAAGTCACTATGAAGAACTTTCTACGAAATCAAAGCAAGCATTTTAACATAGGTTAATAATTTTGGTGCCTAGGTAATTGAGTTTGAATATACAGGAAGATATATTTGTAGTAGTCCAAAGAAGATTGGAGTTTTAATTAAATAAATAAATGCTTTTTTTTTCTAATCTTTAATGTTGCAGCCAACGTCTAGATAGTAAGCATCCTATTTCAGAAAAGTAATCTGAATATAATTTAGGTCAGGGATAAAGTGGTTGCTCTGTCAGAAGAAGAGACTTTAAGAGTAAACCTGAAAAAAGTTAAACCATGAATTATATGATATGGCAGATCCCATTACGAAAAATCAAACCACTTCTGAATATGAGTTCTAGCCTCTCTAGAAATCTATACAGTGGTGGGGAGGAGGCAGAAATCTTTAATAAATAAATAAATTTAAAAAAAGAAAAATCTATACGACTAAGAAAACTTTCAAGTGCGATTGGCAAAAGTATTTAGTCACTGATATTTCATATGAATCTTTGACCTTTGCTGTTATAATTCAACCTTTATCAGATTCCTCGAGGCTCAAGTCTCCTAGTGTATGAAATGTAGGAACCAAGAGTCATTTTATGAAGTTTTGTGGGATTACAGTAAATTATATTTTCCCAGAGATTTTTTAATAGTTTAAGCTTCAAAATTAAAGACTTTTCCCATTACAAACTCTAAGTGAAAGTAGAACCTGTGCTCCTATGTTCTTTCCCTGGGTGATCTTGTTCCCAGGAGTGGAACTCGTAAGTAGACATAGAATCAATGACCATGAGCATGCATTTTTGACCTAGGGATAGGTAACTTACTTATTTAACTATTCATAATTTGCTTACGGGATTTTGATAACTGTCGACAGAAAACAAATTCTATAAAACAACCAATTAATTAACATTTAATTATTTTAACACGTAAAAATATTGAGTCTTTAAGTGCTAATGCAAAATCTTTATAACTAATCCTCAGTTTTTCACCAGAGTCCTAGAAAAATGATGAGCAGTATTTTTTTGCACACAAAATGGAAAATATAAAAACCTGGAAACAGGCTATGTGCTTCAACAATATGGCAGCAAATTCGTGACAGGGTAGATTGAATGTCAGCACTCCTCTCAGGTCCTTCTCCCTCACTGTACGTTCATACAGCCTTGGATGACTAGGATGTCAACTACGTTGTGAAACCGAGTGGAAGGAAATTGATTGAAACTATACTTCTCCCTCTGCTAGCTCCAACATTGCCTAGCTTTGTGACAACGTAACTGGCAGAATTTGGCAATTAAGTTGTGCTCATATTAGACAGGGATCACTCTTTTTCCTTTGTTCTTAACACTAAAATGATTTCAGCCTCCAATTACTAAGTGAAAAGTCACAGCGTTCTCAGGAACAAACTGAATTTTGACATAAATGATCATGGTTTTGTTGGTTCACTTGTGAAAACAGTAAGATGATGAATATGATTAAGTTAGTGATTAAAATAAGAATTTAAAATCAATAATGCCATATCCTTGCAGAACTACTTAAATGCTCTGCACTTTCACTTGCCCATCTATAAAATGCAGGGTTAGGGTTAGGGTTAAGGTTAGTACCATCCTCATGATGACATGTTTAATGCTAAACATCTTGATAATGCTGTCTGTATTTTGACTGTCACCCATAATTGAAGGCAGACAGTGTGTGAGCTAATGTCAGCTGGGGAATAAAGGAGTTGAAATTGGTGAGGTTAATAGGCTCTCTGTGCTGTGTTGCTGAGGAATTAGGAGAAGAACCTAAACTCCTATTAGGGTTCTGACACAGAGCCTTCAAATATGGAATGAAGAAATCTCTCTGAGTCCACCCACATCCCTAGCGATCACTCCCAGTGACCTTGTCACAAAATCATGGCCAGAATGGAAACCAGGCTGCCCATCTTAACCTTCAAGGTTCTAAGGGAGAATGAATTTTGATATGCAATTTTGCTAAGGATAGCTAAACAAATGGGTTAGACTTTCCAGTGACAAGATGATCAAGGAAGGGACAAAAAAAGAAAAAAAAGCTATCACATGAAAATGAAATATGACCACCTCTGTGACTTAACAGATCAATACAGTATTCAAAATGGACTGGCTTATAAAGTTGGTTTGATCAGACCTTTCAGGACTAGTTGAACCACAGCTTCCCTCATGGCTATTCGCAATGAATGAATTTGCAATGAATACTTGGTAAGTAGGGCAAAAAGCATTCAACCCACAAATGAATGGCTAGATGTAACAAATTAAAAAGACAGTTTGCCCCATCAAACTCAAAGATTTTTAAAGATAACTAAAGATAAAGAACCAATAATATTTTAGTGACATTATGATATAGTTATTGAATATTGTATGGAATATGTTTATGCTAAAATATTTTATTAGCTATATTATATTCAATTTAAACTAGGTGACATGTATTTTGCCTATTGGCTCTATCACGGATATGCACTGGAAAATTCCTTTCCAACTCCTGGGCATCTGATATGGCAGCATTAGGAGATGAAATTTTTAAGTTCCCAGAGATAAATGAAACCATTAGTTTAAGGTTCTCATAATGGGATCATGGAGAACATCGCAACCATCAATAGCAAAGAGTCTTATTTTTGACTCCTGGAAGAACACAAAGGAAAAACATGGGGATACAAGCAAATGGAAATTGCCGATAATACAGGAGAGGACATTATAGAATATATTCGACTTTGCAGGAAAATTCTAGGGTTTTCTAATTTCTGGCCCAGTGACTAAGTTTCCCAGTCTGTGGTATTTTTGTTATAGCAGTCAAATATAACAATGAAATGTTAAACTCTTTGAACCACAAAAACTACTCCATCTCATTCAAAGGCATTTTCAATAGAGGGTCCATCACCACAGATGGAATCAATTTTCTTAAATTTCTACAGTCTCTTTTTGTTAATCCCTAAACCCCTAAATAAAGTAATGTCTAGTAAAGGTAGTGAACCACATTCCAAGTACCTCTCTCACTATAGATAGTATCTCTACGTGATTGACCCTAACCACGTCCCTCATTCTGCTGTGCACTTATGAACCAAGGTTATATTTCCCTATGCTGCAGTGACTATCTTATTTACACATTCTCTTCTTCATTAAATCTCTGTTCATTCCCTGTAGCTCTTTAGTTGGTATTTTTATCTGAAAGCAGGTTTAGTAACTTTGGATGAGACAGCAAACAGTTTACCCAAGGCTTATGAATAAACAGTGAATTTCAATTTTTTTTCTGTATTGCAGAAAATATGTGTTCTGCAGAACTGTTGGGAAATTCAATCGAGGTCTCCCAATTCTGTGATAAATTTGATTTGTGTGAAGTCCCCCAATTCTCCACCTTGCTAATAAGCTATTTCACTTATAATTTAGCACACACATTAAGATGGATGGATCTTTGCATAGTACAAAATTTATTCTATAAGAAATTTAGCCTTTTGACAATGAACTAAGATTTACTGAATATTTTTCAATTTGGCATACATTTTTCCCTGAACTTTCCTGTACACACATATGATACAATAGCTGAAACATACACATACACACACAAACACACAAATATAGGTACTTTTTTCTTAAGTGATTAAAATTGAATCTAGGCCTCTGATGCTAAGCAAATGTTCTACCAAAGACATATTGTCAGACATAATTTTATTCTTTGAGACAGAATCTCTTTAAGTTGTCCAGCTTGACTTGAATCTGTGGTCTTCACTCATTGACTTTGCTCATAATCAGGACTATAAACCTGCACCGTAAGACCCAGCTACAAGACTATTAACCCCACTTATTTTTTTTATTCATCTTTAAACATGATTAGCACGGTGCTAAATATGCACCAGTGTCTCGTTACATCAGCTACTGATTAATTTATGACAACATTAATTTGAGTTACATCCAATTATTTCTAATTTTTGAAATTATTTCTGAGTCTTACTGTATCGTTAGTTTCAAGGGAAAACAGGGGGAAATGTTAGCTGGAAAAACATAATTATCTCTCAATGAGTGTGCTGCACAGAAATTGCAAAATCATAAAGAGGTCTATGCTCTATGGAATTTACTTTATGCCACCTATATGTTGACCTTTTCTCTGGAAAGCTCAGTTTACTTTTGATCCTAAACATACAGTATAGGAACATTTGCTTGCTTGGATTATCCTTGAGACTGAGAAGTGTTAGTTCCTAGTAAAACCTATTAAGGGCATGGCAATGACTTAGGAGAGGCAAAGTTCCGTGCTACAAGTTCAGGGAAAATGATTCCTTCAGAGGAAAAGCTTTCCAAATTATGCAACGAATGAAATTTACTCAAGTTTTAAAGAGCCAAAGGGAGAGAATATATATTCAGTAATGCTTGTTTAACTGACTTGGGCTGAGCTGTTCCACCCAAAATAGATATATTTTACATAAGAATGCTATATACTGGTTTATTATAAGTTCTACGAATCAGGTTTCTTCTGCAAGTTTGCTTACCTCAATGCATTTTAAATTCATTACTGCATTTGGTACTTCTAAGAAAGGGATATTTGCTTGCTTTCAGCCTGCTTTTTAACCTCCTCCACCATTCACAGTCCTGATTGATTCAGTGAACCAGGAGTGGGCATGCTCCTTGTGTGTGTCTCCCCCTGCCCTGTGCATACCTCTGTTCTATCATGAACATGACAGTCATCCCCTTGCTGAACCAAAGTGCCTCAAACACAGGGGCTGGTTGTTGCTGTCACTGCAGGTGATTCCTGGCACAGAGTTGGTACCTAATCCATGCCTTATCCAGTGTGCGCAGATGTGTATGTATTCATTTGTCTGTGCGTATGGAAACAACAGGGCAAATTTGACTGCCATTTCAGTTATCAACTACTTCATTTGTTCTTGCTGTTGTTGCTGTTTATTTTACATCCTGACTTTAGTCTCCCCTCCTTCCTTCTCCAGTTCCTCCCTGCACTCTCCATTTACCCCTACCCCATCCACTCTTCCTCCATTTCTGTTTAGGAAAGAGCAGGTCTTCCATGGATATCAACAAAATATGGCATATCAAGTAACAATAAGATTAAGCACCTCTCCGTATATTAAGGCTGAGCAAGGTGACCCAGTATATGAGAAGTATGATCCCATCATTTTTTAGATAGGATCTCTCACTGACCTGGATTTCATTCACAGATTAGAATGACTCGCCATTGGATTCCAGGGATCCAAATGTCTCTGCCTCCCCATCCCTGGTATTAAAATGTGTGCCATCGCTCCTGGCTTTTTCTTCACTTGAGTCCTTGGGAATTAAACTTAGGTCCTCACACTTATACAAAAAATACTTTACATACGGATATGTCTTTCTAGCCCTTGGCATTAGCATTCAGACCTATCATCCTTACATTCTTACTTCTCAGTGATGTTTAGAGCATGGTTAAGTTCTCAGTGCCTTCTGCAGCATCCGAATAGAAACAAATATTTCACTACCACCATAGTCACCCAAGCGAAAGCTATTTACATAAATATAAATTGCTTTATGTAGCAGATCATCATTAAACTTCATGCTACAATTATAATTTGCCTGGTGCTTGAAAATACACAGGGACTTTTTCAGTAAACAATTTTATTTAAAAAGACAGATGGATGTTTTTTAACTCTCTAAGTATTGCAAACTTCTGTGGTTTAAGAAAAGAATTGAAGTATAGACGTGGATTTCTTTTTTCCAAAAGGCAGAGCTCCGTTTGACCTGAGATTATAAAAATTTCATTTTCTCAATCCCTCTCCAAGGTGTTCCATGGGTCACAGGCCAGAACACTAAGCTTTCGGCTGAGGCAAGCTGACGGAAGTAGAGGGATTTATGAGGAAGGTAGTCCCCAGAGTGGTACAAAGGAGAAGCCTGGTCTGCAGACCACGGACCTCTTTTAAAGGAAGACATATTGTATCAGTGGTTGTAGCCAGGAGACTGGAGATTTAAACATCCCCAAAGAAGAATAAGTCAATGATCAGCTCCAGTGGACATAACTGATTAGATTGTACCATGGAGGCTAATGTGCAGGAAGATTAGCTGTGGGAATTGACTTGCCTCTTTTCATGGCTCCTTAAGGAAACAATAATACTAACTATTCTCAAAGCAACAGGAAGACTGTCAGCTGTAGGCAATTTAATATGAAATGTCCTTATTAATGCCATACCACAGCCCAATTTATGATTAGCAGTATTCTTTGCCTAAATATACCATGGAGCCCTAAAGAGTTTGCCGTCCTAGCTTAGTTACCAGAAATTCCTAATATGTTTCTTTATGAAACATTGAAAGTACATACGGATGGTGACATCATGAAGATGACTCCTAAAACATTCAGGTGTCTTTAGGGAGTGTCCATTCTTTCGGATGGGAAAATGTCAGAGAGCGCTCTTTCTTCCCTGCACTGTGTCCGTCTGGTGCATGGTGCCCGACTACGCTGTTTCCATAGGACTGGTACAGATACTTAGCACACTCGTTGTTAAAAAGCTCTCAGAGCTGCCTTTCTCTTTCACCATCACCTCCATCCTCGTGCCATCTGTATCTTCGCCTAAATTTATATTGATTCCTCCGGCTGTGGGAATATTTTCCCACCTTCTCTGGTACCGTATTTTAAAAGCATCAAATGCGAAGCTCTTTAATAAAATATTAACAACCACAATAATAATAATAAATAATAATAATTAGAGAGTTTGGCATGTGTGCCAAGATTAGAATGTCCATCTCCTGACACTGATAGCTTAGTTTCGAAGCTCGCAGTATAAGGTTTACAGCTAACAATTCATTACCACGACCACCACCACCACGATTACCACTACTGCTACTCTTCCTACGACTATCCTATTTTGTGGTTGTTGTTATTGAAGTCTGCATGAGTGCTATATAGCTCACATGTTGAGGTCAGAGGATAAATTTCGCCATTGGCTGTCTTCCTCTACTGTCTATCTCACCAACAAGAAATTCTTTCTTTCCCATTCTTTCTTGTGTCATAGCAACGGTCTCTAACCATCATGAATCCCATGTTCTTCTCTTATGGTGGTATACTACTTACCTATAAAACTAGACTTCCAACTTCAAAAATACTTTTTTATGAGAAATTCTTGACTTCACCTTTATTATAATCTTTGTCCTTATTGTTCACATTATTTCTTTTACTGAGGTTTAAGGATATTCGTTTAGTAAATATCTATCCAATGGTTTACAGTAGGCCAAGCGTCGTTCTAGGTGCCAAATGTAGAACAAGTGAGCAGCCGTGCTCCCATAGGGTTATCAGTACTTAAATGTTAATGAAGTGGTGAGATAAAAAAACCTATTTTTACACAAAAAAGAAATTATGGGGAAAATCCTAATCTCTTGGAATAAAAAGATGTCCAATCCAAGAAATGCTGAAGAACATCCTCTAAAAACTTGTAAGTCACAAGCTTCCATGAAAAGATTAAAGCACCCACCAGATATTCCCAAGGAGGTTATATCATGATTACTTCCCAAATATCACATGACCCTCATTGCAGTTATTTTTATTACAATGTTTGCAAATGTTTTATATGTTAAATTCTTCTAGAAACTTATTTAAAATGCTTTGCATTACTACCTAGTTATTTGATATATTTATTTATTTTTCAATCTCTCTCAACAACAAGAAGAAAGTTTGGTATTTAGTTGGTTGGTTGGTTGGTGGGTGGGTGGGTGGGTATGTAGGGGGGAGGTTGTGTTGGTGGGTGAGTGGGTGGGTATGTAGAGGGGGGGTTGTGTTGGTGGGTGGGTTGGTGGGTGGGTGGGTGGGTATGTAGAGGGGGGGTTGTGTTGGTGGGTGGTTTTTGTTTATCCTCTCCATAATCCAAGTTGGACTCAAACTCATTATGCAGTCTAACTTAGCCTGAACATCATGTTAGCCTTTTTGTATCACCCTTCAAGTTCTAGAGCTCTAGTCATGTGCCGCCATAACCGAGCAAAGTTATGCACACACTTTATATACGGTTATAAATTAAGTTTAACAGTTACATGGTTGACTTACATTGATCCATCTAATAGACGGTGGCTTGGTGACTTTATCTGAAACTAGCAAAGACTATGAACAATTCTTGAACATTACCTTATTATTTTATTCCCAGATGTAACTAGTTTACAAGCCCTACATTCCCCATGGGTTAGGACTTGGAATTCCATTCTAGAAGTTGCAATATGAATGAAAATGATGTATTATACTAATGACTCCAGTCAATCAAATCACACTTCTATTACCCTGCAAGCATTCCCATTTTGGGAGTCTAAGATGTCAATGGATCCAAGGACATAGCTGGAAGTGTTGCCTATGCTCCTGACTGACTCGTACTAAGGCCTGTGTGCTAAACATAAATGTCTACCCAGACTGAGAAAGGAATTTCATTATGAAAGCTTCCTATCAAGGCAGGCTCTCCTGATGACTATAAATCATTCCATGGTTGCCAACGTCATAGGTTGATATCTTTTAAACATTTTACTAGGAGGGCCACATGAACACCTTAAAAGTCAACAAAACTTCGGGGAACATAATTCATATAACTTAATTTATGTAACCACTGAAGTTTAGTATATTAGAACTTAGAGAAGATTTAAAAATATATATTCATTTTAAAACAACAATAATAAATATGCAATGTTACTTGAAGCCTGTGTTTAATAACTGCCTTAAGAGAATACAGATTCTCATCCATTCTGCATTTAATATGTTATGGCCTCATAAATCGTGGAGCAGCAGACAATTTAAGCCAGTTAATAGAAGAAAGTAAATTTCATTTTATGTTATCAGGAATAGCTTTCATTTCTAGAACCACTTAGAAGCATCTACCAATAGAAAGAACAACCACCTGATTCCATCTTTGAATACATACTAATGATATCTACACTGTATTTGTGATAATGGTATCGCCAATTAAATCTATGAAACTCTCCCACACCCAAGACTCTGATAACATCACAGAAGAGGGAACAGAAAGACTGTAAAAGCCAGGAGACCAGGAAGTTTACTTTAATGCTAACCTCCTGTGATATCAGAAACTACAATCATAAAGTCTTACCCACATGACTTACTAAATATGAGCTGAACAAGAATAACATCAACAGAAATGCCAAAGTGGGTGGGAAAAGCCCACAGGGCATCAATCCTAAGGGTAGAAGCAGTGGTTTCGCCAGGGAAGAGCATACCAACTGTTTAGTGCCAGACAGTCAGCCCTGAACACAGAAAAATAAAAAAGTAATATTATATAGACCAAACAAATTATATTTAGGGATATACCTATATATGTTAAATATGAAGTTAAAGGAGAGTGGTTAAGTGTGTGCTTGTGTGTGTGTGTGTGTGTGTGTGTGTGTGTGTGTGTAAAATACAATTCTAATTCCTCAGCAGGTATGATACATGTCTGAAATCCCAACGTTTGAAGTTGGGTCTGTAGGTAGGTCAGGATGATAAGGTCATCTTTGCCTGCATAAGGAGTTCAAAGCTATTCCATTCTATGTTAAAAAAATTAAAAAAATAAAGAAAGCATAAAGTAAAATAACATCTTCCTCTATGAAAAATATTATAACATTTATGAAAAGCCATTTTAAATAAATTATTTTTACAACTTGAAATATTGACTGAGAAAGGGAAGCCATGAAATCAAACGCTTTTCTTTGTCTTATTGAAACTTCCCCAAAACCACTGCAGTGGACTTTCTGCTCTTGGGAGATGAGGAATTAAAGAGCAGCTTCCTTCCTGATGGCATTTCCCCACAGTCATATTGATACTCTGAGTTAAGTGCCCAGATACATCAAATCCTTCCATCGTTTCCCATCCTCAAAGGAAGCTCACAGTTTCCAATAAGACAGTGGCTGCAAAGAGCCAGCTCATCAGCATGGGCTCTCACAGTGACCTTTAATTGGGTCACAAAATAATCTGATACAAATTAGACTTGAATTCAACATTCTTCCTAGGACTATGACCAAGATACAGAAACGCAATGTTGTCCCAAAGGGTTTACTTGAAAATCCGTGGGAAAAAAAAATGTGATGTATCTTTAATGATGTAATCATTTTCTATTCAAATCTGTGAAGAATCCAGCCAGTCATAGAAAAATAAAGCTTTTATGGTGTACATTTTATATAGAGCCCTGATGTGGTGGGCATATTTTTCTCTTGCTGTGTGGCAGACAATAAGATCTTGTTGATATTCTATCTGAAATCCTTCAGGTCCACTTAAGAATTCCCTGTATAGATGTAGAAAGCTCACCAAGAATCCTAAAATGGGGGGGGGGGAGGGGAATTTAACCTCATCTAATTTTCTTTAACATCTGAAGCTGCATTGCACAGAGATAAAGAAAAAAAAGATTTCTCTCTGATGGGCAAATAAGAAACAGTACACACACGGCATCACACATGGCAGATTCCCCACAAGCTATTTAACAAGAATAGTAAGATAGCAATTTGAACTGTGAATACTCAGCATTGCTCCATGGCCTCATGGGTAAGCTACCACGGTGGATGATATCTCCATCAATGATGCATGGCAATCAGTTTGAATGGTATCTAGTAACAGGCAATGAGGTATGCTTTTGTTATTGTATTTATTTGTAGTGACCTTAACAGAGAAGTAAATTGGTATATATTAACCAATGACTAAGAATCAAACACTTTATGACAATTGTAGTTGTCAAAATATTTTTCTGGGTTTGTTGTCTCTCTCTTCATTTTAAGGATGAGGAAATAGGCGTGAGGAGGTAAATACTTGGGAAGATAGGATGGTATTAATTTCTGAAACTGGGAGACAGAGAGCATAAATAATTGTTTACATGAATTCATGATGTAAGAAGCACCATGCTGACAAATAACTAATGTAGGTTACTTTATTAAACTCTCAAAACTCTGACAAATGGGAATAGATATGTTCCTCATAAGACATAGGTAAATCAACAGTTCACTAGACATGTGCTTGTCTTGCATATGCCCCCACCCTGTATTGGGGTCCCGAGTAAGGAAGTAGAGAAAGATGACAAAGCCACAGGCCATAATGGATGTGCAGAAGCTAACAAACTTGTCAGTCATTTAAGTAAGACTATATGACACCAGAGCACCAAGATTTTTAACTCTTGCCGCATAAGGGATCCTGATTTCAAAGTTCATGCTTTTCTCTCTTTCTAAATAGGGGAAGGGAAGCAGCAGAATTCACACCATCCTTTCTTCTACCAAATTCCTCAAACAATGCATCTAATAATGTTAGAGGTTCAAAAGACATTAGTGATCTTTTAGCTGAAGAAAAATTGTCCAGTTCAATTGCTGAAGGGAATGATCACTAGCAGAATAAAAGAGCTCTTGAGAAAGCAGGACTGCATCCTTCTGCCAGGGTATCCCTATAACAAATCCCCCAATCAGGCTCAAATCAAGACTAACTCATCAGCAGCTCACGAGGTGTACAGCATAGAGTCAAAGGCAATTTAAATGTGCCTCATGTTCTCGAGACTCTCATCTGTTTCAGAGGGCACTCGGTGCACGGTCCAGGCTCAAATTTATCTGCTAGCTGCACTTGATGTAAACAAGATGTCTAGTGTGTTTTCACTAGAGTTTGTCTTAGAAATATCACCAAAGAGTTACAGCTGTGCAAAAGACTACCATAATACTTCCTGTCATTTATAATGCTCTCATTTAATTTTTTATTTTTTATTTTCTTTTTTTAAACCATGAGAGCATGATCCTGAGAACCCCATGGGTAAATACAAGGCAGAGGATCAGACAACTGACATCCCTTAAGGACCAGAGATGGCATTTCTTTTTTTACTGTGGGTTTCAGACAGTCAGCACTTGTGTGTAATTGAGCTCTGAAAGCCAAACAAATAGGCAATTGGCTGCAAGAACTGCTGCACATTCAGTAAAAGTGCTCTGTGCACCTATTCCCTCTGCTGTAGCTCATGATGGCTGACTGTGGGAGCATCCAAAACCCAGAACAATTTCTACCACTCTTGAAAGATGCAATCATAATTGAGAGTCATTTTGATACAAGGGAATTAGTCTCAAATACTGTAATACAACTATGTCTTATAAAATACCTAGGCACGTTCTGTTAACATCAAAAAAGTCACTAAATGTTGTGATTAACTAAGACTAAAGGATTATTATTTTAAATATATAGAGATTTCTAAGGCAATTCATAAAATCACGATGTTTGTTGTTCAGACAAACTATGTAACAAGGGAAGAGAGATTCAGAAGTTGTGAATACTTGAAAATTTTCTGAATGTGAAGCAGCTCCAGATTTTTTTCACCATTGACATTTGTTTCTATTTTTCTAAACTGTCAATCAAAGAAAAATGGTAGGAAAAGCAATCCATTAGATTTAATCACATAAAGTTCAAATTGCAATTAACTACTCAATTGGAGAAAAATACCAGCAAAACTAATTAAAAAGCTGCAAAATAGCTGTGATAAAATTGAAGCACAAAAAGAGAGGAAATGCCTAAGAAACTGAAAACTGTTAAGTCTATATAATTGTTAGAGAAAAGAGGCAATCTGTGTCATTAAATAATTTCAAAGGGAATTAATTACTTCTTCCTCCAATGATTGAGTGTATTTTTTTATTATAATGGAAACTCTAGATTATTCATTGGTTGGATATAAAACTTTAATTGGGCCAAGATCCTGGACAGAGGGAGGAGAGGTTATGTGAGCAAGGGGTGTCTATATCACGATGGAGAAAAACACAGAGACAGCTTACCCGAGCTAGTTGGAGCTCATGGACTCTGGACTGTTCAGTACAAGTTAGGCTCCTCTGAATGTGGGTGACAGTTGTGTGGCTTGGTCGTTTTGTGGGCCCCCTGGCAGTGGGAGCAGGATTTATCCCTAGAGCATGAACTGACTTTTGGAGCCCATTCGCTATGGTGGGATTCCTTGCTCATCCTTGGTACAGAGGGGAGGATCTTGGTTCTGTTTCAACTTGATATGGCAGGCTTTGTTGACTCCACCTTGGCAGGTCTTACCCCCTCTGAGTAGTGGATGGGGAGGTGCGAGGGAGGTGTGGGGGATCAGGAGGAGAGGAAGAAGGAGGGACTGTGGTTGGTATGTAAAATGAATGAAATTTTTAAAGCAAAAAAATCTTTTTATTTGGTGGTTTGCAATATTCTTAATTATTGATGGCAGAGGATGGCAAGCCTTTTGTGGACGATAACATCCCCAGGCTAGTGTTCTTGGAATCTATAAGACAGCATGCTGAGCAAGCCATGGGAACAAGCCAGTAAGCAGCAACTGCCCATGGCCTCTGCATCAGCTCCCTTTTCTAGAATACTGTTATGAATGAGTCCCTACCCTCACTGCTCTTGATGATGAACTGTTATATGGAAATATGAATAAAATAAACTATTACCTTCCCAAATTGCTTTTGACCATGGTGTTTCATTGCAGCAATAGAAACGCTAACTAAGACAGATGGAATGGCAATCTGACAAGGATATTAATGAAGCCTAAATGAAATATATCCTTTACCAGCACTCGGAAAATGTATGCTGAAAGATCCAAAGTTCAAGGTCAGTCTCACAAATGTCACAAGCTCCAGAACAGAGTAAGCTACATGAGATCCTGTTTTAGCAACACCAAAGGAAAGTAAAACAACCTACTTGCTTAAATGATAATATTAACAATTTCAATGAAATTCTACAACAAACTTAAGAAGCAAAAGAATATTTTAAAATCTATCCATCTATTGTATATACAAGAAAAATGTCTCATTCCTTTTTTCATTCCTTCTATGACAATCAAGAATTTATATTGGTAATAGGAATATGAACTTGGGGTCTCATGATTGCATAGCAAACCATCCCCTGAGCCTAGCAGTAAGAAATTACAATTGTGTTCCTTAGAAACACCTAGAGTCAATTTCATTCAGAGAAGTTTGGCTTTGCAAACTGCCTCAGATAGGTAAATTAAATGAGAGATATCTGTTTAGTTAGTTTCCTTTTATTGTTTGATTGTGTGTAGATTCAGGTCAGACTTCTTTGACTTGATCTAACACTCTTCCCCTGTGAATAATTTGGTAATTCTCCTGTGTATGCAGCTTCTGGGAACTCTATGATTAAGCAACCAATGGCAGAAGTCTGTGTACATCAGGCTATTCTGAGGACTGACATAGCTCTGTTTTCTACTATAGTAACTATGAACACATTGTCTGAGTCAGTTGAGTACTATGGATTTTCCCTGGCTGTCCCAGGATTTTGAGATTCACTACATTCATGTTTCCAAATTCCATGGAAGCAGTTCCAAGTTTTCTTTGTAGTCCTTCAAAAAAAAGTTATCATGAGCTTCCAACCTGTTCATGCTTATTTTTAACAGGCATAGCATGTAGCATCCCAGGGTAAACATTTATGCACATGTTAACCAAAAAACTAATTCTAACATTCTAATTTGTCTAAACTAGAGGAATCAGTTCCTCTGCAAGACAAGGAATCACACATAGAAGGATAAATCAATTTATTGCAGATTCCTTTTTCCATCAACCAGCAAATATTTATGTTTGTCCAGCAAATGGAATTCGTATATTAATGATCACAGCAGTATTGGAACCAGAATTAAACCATGCTATGGATAATTGGAATATTCATGGTCCTCATTCCAGTTAATATTTACTTTTTGCTTGTGGTCCATTGTAGAGGGACTCACTCTGCTAATAGATACTCATCAACTTGACACAAATCAAATCATTTCTAGAAAGATGGCATCTTACTTGAAAAATAAAATGTCTTTATCAGAATGCCTGTAGGACAGCTTATAAGGCATTTTTCTGATAATTGATATAGTAAGATCTGGCTCTCTGTGGGCAGTGCCACTACTGGGAAGATGGTTCAAGGTTGTTTCAAAAAGTAGGTTAAAGAAGTCATAAGAGGCAAGCCTATAAAGAGCATTACTCCACTATCTGTTTCAGTTCCTGCCTTGAGTTCCTGCTCTGCCTTCCATTGGTGATGGGTATGGCCCATATTGTGGAACTGTAGCCAAATTAGTCTTTTCTTCTTCAAAACTTTTTATGCATGGTTTTTTATTACAGCAATATACATCCTAACTAAGACACTCCCCAATTTTCTTATGTTTTAAAAAGGGTAGTCCTTTTTCATGGTGGTTTTGCCATGAAATGCAGATATTATATTTACAACACTACCTACCTTTTTAAAAGAATATTCTTGAAGAGTAGTATTGAAGAGAAATCCATTTAGCAGCCACTAGTTTGGATAGTGAACCTGGTTCTTCACATCACTTAGAAGTGGAAGTGATTTCACTGGATTCTTAGGAACGTGTACAGATGGGAAAACTGGAAACAAGACCTTTTGGGATTAAGTAATATGGATAGCCTTCCATGAACAAGTAAAGTGCAGGTAAGTAATTATTTATTATAAAAAGTCTCACCAAATCAGAAAATCAGTATTTAGTAAACAGAAAATTAAATGACATATTCTGTGAATACAAGTTAGATAATTCCCTTAATCATCTGTCTTTATTTTGGAATTCCCAATGTATTTATGAATACTGGGACAAAAAAATACAAACCTGAGTCTATTCTCTATAACCAAACTTCTGCTTGAGACAAGATTCTTATATGGGACTTCTAAATTCCAGTGCCTCCTCATAACAAATAGAGAGCACTCGATGTGCATGGGCAAGCAAAGATATCAGAAAATAATTTTGCTAACAATTTCCAAATTAAAATTGAAGTAAGCATGACTGTGATAGCTAATAACATAAGATAACTGGCTTAGATAATGCATATAGCAATATTATTGTGATTTAATTCACAATTACCACTTACAGTATCACCAAGGTCCTAAGACTATTCCTAGACCTGACTTCCTGTATGAAGTCTTTCTGCATATCTATAGTTACAATAAGTAATCTATTTGAATCCGAACAGTTATTGTGTCACTCTCTGATTGAGTCATCAAGAGTCATCATGTTTCATGATAATCCACTCTGGCCTTATGTACTGCAGACTTGCAATACCCAGTAGCCTTTAAAATATCATCTTCAGTGAACTGGATTATGATGAGGTTGAGTTGCCAGTGTTGTTCCCATTGCCCAGAATAACATCCTAGCCAATCCAATTTTTATTGCTCATCATCCTAATACATGCGCCATCCTTCCATTCTGATCCCACGCCAACTTCTTCATCAATGAGTCAGTGGTGTTGCTTTGGTTGGCACAAATACAAATCAGAGTCTGTATTTGTCAAAATTAGAGAGTAAAGGCATTTAATCTCCTTGTTGTATTACAATAGACTCCTCAACCTAAAATTGAGATTCCTATCAGTCTTAAAAATGAAGTCTTCAAAAATTTTAATAAACTAAATAGCTTAAAACATTTTTTGCTAGAACATTTTTCAATTTTACAGCCATTGAAGAAGTCAACAACACAACCATAGGCCCCAAAACAGGGCACATATGCCTACATGGGGCATAAATTAAACTATGATATACCTTTAGGGCAACAGTCAGTCTTCTTGCATGATAACTGATGGGGGATTCCCTTCTGTATGCTATGAATACTACTAGTTAACAAGGAAACTGGCTTGGCCTGTTAGGGTAGAAAAGAGCTAGGCAGGAAAACTAAAGTGAATGCTGGGAGAAGGAAGGCGGAGTAAGGAGATAAGCCATGAAGCTGCTACCATAGACAGACACAGGCAGAATCTTTCCAGTGGGCCATGAGCCTTGTGGCAAAATATAAAATACTGGAAATGGGTTAATACTAGATATAAGTGCTAGCTAGCAATACACTAAAGTGATTAGCAAAGCAGTGATTTAAATAATATAGTTTCTGTGTGATTATTTCAGGAGTCTGGGTGGCAGGGAAAACAAACAAGCCACTTCCTACTACAGATATCCTTCTTGCATCATACATGAAGTTATTTAACATAAAGCATTGAGTATATGGAAGATTACATGAATCCATTGAATTAAACATGAACAGCCTCATTCTCTCATTGAAGACCAAATTGAAGAATTCTTATTAAGAATGTGCAGTTACAAATGGAAAGGTAAATTTTGCATTTTGAACTTTATTCTTTCCACAAATCCTTATTTCTCTTAATTTACAATCCTTCAGTAGCTAATTCAAAAGCTTATAATGTGAACAAAAATTAGTTCACATATTGTAGAACAATTACATTAGTTCCTGTCTGAGACCTCTTCACTCACAGTCTGTACCTCTTCTATTTCCTCTGCATCTTCATCACCTATTTTTCCATATAAAGGGCAGAGACTCTGGTTTTCTCAACATTTAACTCTGTACTCTGACACCTTCATAAATACTCAAAGAAAGCACAGAAGCTGTGTCTCCAACAAAACAAATCATAGAAAACACAATCCAAAGAAGGAATGCTTAAGTAGAGTCTGATCTCAACCTATTATTTTGTTGAATATAAGAATTTAACTTATATCCAAGGTTGGGATTTATTATTTAAAGTGAAACTTAGAATATTTAAATAAGCATTAGGGTTCCATTATATGCACATTTCCACCGGAGGATCTGAAGATGTGTGACACTTTTAAAAGCTGTTCAGTAACTCATCTGTTTCTGCACAATATGGAGCATTTCTATTTGGCAGCTTATGTATATGCACAGCTTCCCCTCAGGTGGGAAGAACTGAGTCTTTAGCTCTGAAATGGAAATACTGTTCAGCTGGTAGCTCACATCAATTTCAGACATGAATGGTAACAATTAGAGACAACTTTAACGGAAAGTAAAAACTGACTGAATAATTATTTGTCAACATTTTGGATTTGTATTAAATCAAACATTGTCCTGAGTAGTGGAAAAGTAAAATCATCTGCAGAGGAAATAATGTCAAATGCACCACATTTATTTTCTGCACACATCAACAAGTACGAGGTGAGTACAGCAGAAAATGAAGTCATTATTCTTTTGATTATGGTGCAATAGTTTTTAAGTATTTACTTTCTAACTTTAGAATCTATTCCTTCTGAAGGAACATTTTGTGGAATGCTACTTTTGTTATAATTAATATGTTCTATTTTTATTATCAGCATTGAATTTGAGATGCTTTATATTTATTCTCAGTCACTATAAATGGGACACAAAAATAACAGGGCACTGAAGTACTCTTGGTTTGTAGCTTTTACACAAGGAAGGACTACTTTTGTTTCTAAGAGATCCAGGTATTATCTTGTATTTATTTCTGGTTAGTCGTTAGAATTTTGAAGAAATCAGCATCAACACTGCCTTGGAGTAGCCTGAATAAAAGCATCAGAAAGGGGGGAAAACATAAAAAGTACTTCTACCAAAGCTATGCACACAGAGCCTTAAAGAAAAAAGTTCTCTTTGCAGCCATGTGGATGATGGGCAAATGGTACCTAGAATGCTCACAATACTGGAGTCAGGAGTTTATTGAATGAACATTAAGCCAGAATGTGAAAACTGCATACTAACATTTAACACATTATACTAACTTCCTGAGTAAAAAAAAATGAAAAATGAGAAAAACCTACAGCAAAGTCTGACAACTTCAACATAGCTACTTTCCAACTAAGAGGCTCCTTTAGGTGGTAAAAAATTCTACAACAAATAGAATGCTTTATGAAGTAGTGGTGCTCCACATCCAGAATGTTCTCAAGAATAAGCTTTAGGGATGTTTACTTGTCCAACTTGGGCAAGGGAAAATATATACTAAACAAGTCTTAGAAAATTCCCAATAGATGAAAATAATTACTTATTTACCAGCCATTTATTCCTTATTTGTTTGGTCATTTCACACTTTTTTTTTAAATAGCCATGTTTCCCTATGGCTGAAATGAAGACAGACATTTTTAGCTTGCGGTGAAGTGACATTTTTCTCCAAGTGCACTTTGTAAATTTTTTATACAACTCTAAACTATGGAGTCAAATCAATTGTGGGGAATGTGTTGAATGTCCCTCCATAAAGGCAAAGAAGATACATGACCTCTAAATGTGACTGGGCAAAAGCAATTTACAAGAGTGTGTGAGGGTCATATTTTATCAGAAGCAGATGGCTTATTCCATCTTTGCAGTTACCAAAGGTGCACAGGATTACAGATTCTTGCTTTTCCCTCTCCATGTGAAAACCACTGTGTGCTTTGGACAGAAGACGCCTACTGTGTTTTAACCCTCAGCTTAATCTTCACATTTAAATGAAGATTTAAGCAAACTGCTAGAGAGCTTCTTGAAGCAGCAACTAACAGGAAAAAAAAAGTCCCTTCCCAATCCTTTCCACAAGTTCTGTATGTCACCCAGTAGGAAAACAAGAATAAAATGTGTTTCCCATTGCTTGGAATACCCTTAGGAAATGGTGTAATAACTCTGGATCCTTTAAATTTTCTTTAACCTTGGGTTTGCCCTTGTTCCACTGAACCATGTCTTCCAATCCATTTTCATAGTGTGTGTGTGTGTGTGTGTGTGTGTGTGTGTGTGTGTGTGTGTGTGCGTGTCTGTCTGTCTGTCTGTCTGTGTATCTCTCTCTCTCTCTCTCTCTCTCTCTGTGTGTGTGTGTGTGTGTGTGTGTGTGTGTGTGTGTGTGTGTATGTGTGTGTATTTCTCATTATAAGTAGTGACAGGTACAAAAGATGTGAGGTTTTTTTTTAAGTCTTTCTAACACTAATCATAAAATACAAAGTTTAAAATTAATCATTCCTATGCTGTTTGTACCCTGTTCCTCATCTTAATTTCAATGTCTCTAGTATGGCTTGGGCCAAGTCTTCTCCAACTCAGCTAAAAGTCCCAGTCTGCCTCCCATGCTTCTGCACATTCGAGGTCAGAACAGAAGTCATACTTTGGAAGCAGAGCCAATGCATATTAACTATCTCTTAGTGAATAGCAAATTACTGAAAATTTAGCATTTTAAAACAAAATGAGTTTATTATCTTTGAATTTCAGTGAGTCAGGAGTGCAGGCAGGCAAAGAATAGCTAGGTTCTTTGTTCATAATTTCAAAAGGCCAAGATTATGGTGCCACTTAGTCTCTGAATGCTTCTCAAATTCAAGGTCCTCTTGCAAGTAGCACATTTTCATGTTTTCCAATTATAGCACCAAGGTTCCTGCTTTTTAATTGGTTACAGGTGGGTTAATTTTCAACAACTTGCAGACATTCATAGTTCCTCACCATGTAGCCTACTGATCCTTAAAAACCAGCAATGAAGAATCTCGCTCTTGTAAAATCTATTTAGGTTATGAATTTCTATCACCAGGGAGAAGTGTGTTTGTGTGTGTATGTGTGTGTGTGTGTGTGTGTGTGTGTGTGTGTGTGTGTGACGTAGGTGTGTGGAATTTTGTATATTTAATTGCTAACTTGGTTGGGATGAGCCCACTGAACTTTCTCTCAGCGGAGACAAGGCCAAAGGATAAAAGCTAATTAGGGAAGGATTTTAAGGTGTCATCACAATCAATCACAACCACAGGTCCCTGTCAAAGCTGAGTGTGTGGGTCATTGTGGTCACTGTAGAACTGTCTACCTCATAATCATTGAAGCTTGGCATTGAAACACGGCAAATAAACCTTCTTTCCCAAGAGGGCTGGCCAGAATTACAAAGAGAGAGCATCTCAGGAAATACGAGCCCTGACAGAAGTTACAGTCAAATGCCAATTAAGACCAGAGATAAACAAGATATATCAGCCAAAGAATGACCCTGGAAAGTAATCCATTTCACATTTAAAAAAATTTGAATATTTAGTTAATAGAAGTTCAGAGTTTGTTAACTGAAAATATTCTCAGACAGTGTCTCCTTTTATAACTCAGTGGACAACTGATGACTGATGATCCTGAATAAGAACAAACTGCAGAATATGATGGATGTTCAATTCACGGCAGGGTTCTGTGAAATTGATAGTAGCCAAATATAAGTCTGGGGTTTTTTGGAGGATTAAATCAAACAACAATAAAATATATAAAACAGGCTGTCCTTAGTACTATTAGTATAGGGAACAGATTAAGAAGCCTCTAAATATAAAGTAGCTGTGTTCATATCGCAGATCTAAAACTTCCTAAATATTTGATTTTGAGCAAGCTATTTTGTGTTATTCTGGCTCACATCACTTGTCTAAAAGAAAGATAAAAATATAACAGGATACATGACTAATACCTAAATTTAATACAAGCAAATATGTAGGATGTGCATTTATTTTGGAAATACACTTTATTTCATAAACATAAAATAAAACCTGTCATCTTTACTACTAATACTTATTCATATTCCTTTTAGTTTTATAAGAATGATAAAAAGCTTGTGTGTGTTGGTCCTAACCTTGACATGCAAAATCTCTAAATATATAGCACAATGCTTTGTAGGATTACTTATATGTCCATCCAATCTTAGCAGTTACCTTTTTTAAGGTAAAAGAGTTATCCTTTTCATCCATCAGAACTTATATGTCAGCATTTTATAATTATGAAATGGTTGACTCCCATCACATCAGCATGAATGATAAAGGATCCATGCAATAGGCATCTTCAGTCATAGCAGAAATGGTTTTCTGATTATACAATTTACATTAGGCTCCCTACCAGTGAACCTGGATTGAGGTGAGTGGGGAAAAGTCCCAGGTTCGTTGACTCAATACACGTTTCTGTATAGCTCTGATTAAAAGGAGCAGGGACCTATCTTCTCAGGATAGGCTATGGCTAGGTGAAGTTGGGTTCAGACATGTAAAACGTTCTTTTATGTCCTTGAGGCATAAACAAAAGAGGAATATTTATGCTAGAGATTTCAGAGAGCAGAGGCATGGGGTGGGGGGCGCTGATAACTTGAGAACTGCAGAATACGGATGAGAAAAACTACATACATATATCCTGATATGTGCAGAAAATTAAATTCTTCTCTGGTTAAGGAAAAATGGTCAAATTCTTTAAACGTCTCCATGCACAAGGGTTAAGGAACACATCCACGTATTCGGCACTAAAGACTGACAATCAACAGAGAGCTTGGGGAATGCAGTTAATCCATATTAATGCGATCCTCTGCCATTTGATGATATCTACTTCGATATAGAGCCACTGTAAGAGTAACTTGAGTGAGGGCAAGAGGAAGCAAACAAGGAGAATAATGCCTAAGGATGTACTTCACAGAACACCAAACAATGAGGAGCAGTCACTGTCAGGCTACAGACAGTGCTTTCAATTTAGTGTCTCATTTTGCATATGATGCACTATATAATTCAATTAGCCCTCTAGGGAAAATGAACCTCAGACAGGAGCAAAGTAAATACAGCAAAGAACTCAGGGGTGTCATAAAGGAGAGGAATTCCACAAGCCCATCATGCGTAGACCTTTTCAAACAAATAAGCACATGTTCTCCCACTCCTTCTCATGCATTAGGATATTGCATTGTATCTTTATATGCATAAATTAACAGAAGAGACTGACAGAATACTCTTTAGTTGAGATTGCTGGCAGAAGCAGGTGCAATGGCTCAACAGTTGCAGGTTCTTACTTTTCTCTAAGCATGATGACCTTCATTTGATTTCTAGGACTTACGTGGTGTAGGAAGAGAAGTGACTGCCTTGAGAGGACCTCTGCTGTCAATACACTCATTCACTTAAATACACACACACACACACACACACACACACACACACACACATACACACACACCAAATAAGTAAATATGATCATAAAAATTAAAAACAATGACCACCTACTTTGAGTAGAGTACCTGGGTAGAAATTCTACTTGAATGGTTTACTTACAGCATGATCGATCTTTGGGCCTTAGTTTTCTAGTTTCTAAATGATTGTAACGAAATTGTCTTCTTATAAGTATAAAGATGAATTGGTTATTATGAAGAACGTGGGATAAGGTCTATCCTATTCACATATTTGTTAATTATTATTTTTGCTTCATCACACACATAAATATGCCCTCAATTTACAAGTGCATAACAGTGATGATATAAACCCACTAGCATAATCTTATGTCTAGAAATCAATTTCCATCAGAATGAGATAGCAGGAATCACAGTATATATATATATATATATATATATATATATATATATATATATATATATATATATATATATAATGCTATCAGGGCATGTTATGGATCTTGCAGTATCAGCAGTGTTACCACCTACTGTTTACCAGTTTTCAGAGACTATGGTAGCATCGCTTCACTTGCTTTATCACATGGAACTCTATCAATGCTTGAGGAATGTACAGAGCATTATTTTGAATCCTGTAAGTGATTAATAGCTTGTCCACGTCAAATAAAATTATGCAGGCAGAAGAAACAGAGTTAGAATAGAAATCTAACCTGTCAAGTCTACAGAGCCTAAACATTTGTGCTCACTGTCATTATTTTTATGTTTATTTTTGCACGAGTTAGTAAATTAGATGGCATTCCATTTCTGAAAACATTTTTAAATGACTTCATACAAAGGGCAAATATGTTGCTATCTACTATCAAAACTATTCATGACAGAAGTTTTATAAATACGTTCTTGGCATTTATAATTATAATCTAAGGATTCAAAAGTAGTAACAAACTAATGCCACAATATATTTATAGCTTTAAAATATAAAATTAAGTATCTTCCCAAGAAAACATTATGTAAAGGAATTTTTTTTACTATTTCTGAAAGAGGGACACTCAGTGTATAGTTGAAGGACACAGAATGAAACAACTTATCTCTACAGTGCACACACTTCCTCAAACCGAACATTTTTATTGGCACAAAAGTGTTAGTAATTATGTCTATCATATGCTGATGATACCTGGATTGTCATTAATACATATTTCTCTGCCTCTCCATCCCTGGGATAATAAGCATGTATTGCCATACCTAGCATTTTAACTACTTTGAGGATAGAACTCAGGTTGCTTTATTTATTCAATATATATTTATTTGACTGAACCTTTGTCTCAGGCTCCATTTATTATTTTAATTTTCAATATAACTGTCTTAATCATGTGCTGTCTGCAAAATCACTTAAGGAAGCACTGTTTAAATTTCTTTTCACACTCTGTTCATGATGTTAGATGCCTGGGACAGAAACACATCAGCTCAGGGCAGGTATATCTTCTCTATAGAACTAAAGGGTGGATTCACTTCCACTACCCCAGGCTAGGTTCTCTTGTTCACCATCACTCAAGTACCCATGGAAACATCTAAAATTGAAAGTGATAAATAGACATTTAATAGAAAAAATAGAAGAAACTGAAATGATAGAGCTGCAGAAACAGTAAATCAATTCTCATTTTTCTCTCCTTTCCTGTATGTTGCACAGTTCACTGTGGATGCCACATCCTAGAATAACCTCAACCCAGAACATTTATGCAGTGTCAATTAAAAAGAAGCCCCGGGAGCCTAAAGCACTCTCCTAGCCAGAAGGCCTCGTGTAGATATGTGCTATGTAATAAATAACAAGATTAAACCCCCATGTGATCTCAATTTTACATAATAAAATTCCAAGTTAAAATGTAAATTTATTTTAAGCCCTGGAAGGGCTGACCATATGCCTCACTGACTGGGAAGATGGCTACTTAATAGATAATCTACAGTGCGAGCCAAAAAACTAGTCACAGACATCTGATCATCATGCCCCATCGAAACAAGAAATGAGGAGGGAGAGAACAAAGTCAGAAAATTCGAACACATTGTACCAACAGGGAGGGACCACCAAACACAGGTAATAGGACTGTTGCAGGAGGGCCCGTTTGTTTGTCCCGGCAGTCTGGCTAGCTTAACCCTGAAATAACCACACAGAAACTGTATTAATTAAATCACTGCTTGGCTCGTTAACTCTAGCTTCTTATTGGCTAACTCTTACATATTAGTTTAACCAATCACCATTAATCTGTGTATCTCCATGAGGTTGTGGCCTACCAGCCAAGTTCCAGCACATCTATTTCTGGTGGCAGGTCCATGGCATCTTCTCACTCTGCCCTTCTTTCTCCCAGCATACATTTCTGTCTTCACTGCCTACCTAAGTTTTGCCTTATCAACAGGCCCAAAGCAGTTTCTTTATTAACCAATGAAAGCAACACAAAGACAGAAGGACCTCCTATACCATGGACTGTCCTACAACTCTAAGAAAAGCAACATAATAGCAACAAGAATAATATGTTGATACAGCTACGATATGACCTTGTTTAAAATATATGTGTGTATGTATCATTTTTACTGATTACTTGGGAATTTCACATCATGCATGCACCCCAATCCTGACTACATCCCAGTCCTTCCATATCCTTACCTCACCCTTACAGCATCCCCATCAAAACAAACTCCTCAAAAATTTAATTACAAACAAAACAAAGAAACAAAAAGCCACCACTGCTCTCTTCTGTCTTTCCAACACCTCTTCATTCATCCTAGTGCCTCTGGGTGCTGCTATGTGTTCAATCAGCCCCACCCACAAAATGTACATCACACTGAGTTTTTTTTGCCTGGTTCAAGGCCTCTAGCACAACATCATCACTTGACCTTCACCAAAACCTTACAAGAGGTCACAGGAACCACGTGCATCAAAAGTCAAGGTCAATACAGAGCCAGCCTACTCCTCACTGGCTTTAGTATAGCTGGCCCTAACCCTTGCTGGTCACTGTTGCAACAAAACTGGCCCATCCCCCAAGGAAGAGTTCATCCTCTTGTCCGTGGAAGATATGGTCTCATCCCTCAACTTTGGTGGGAGAGATCAGGCCTTGACAGCATGCACCTAGGAGAGTTAGCTCTGCCCTTTCCCTGAGGGGAACAGTCCCAGAGGCCCAGACTGACCAGCTCAGCTAGCACCCAAACCCACATCTTTGAGTTGGCCCATCCTAACATCTGCCCCATCCATGATCTACTGGAGTGTATGAAGGGACTGGTTCTCCAGAAAGAACCACAGAATTCCATGGCTAGGACAACAACAGGCTATCTGAGATGACCTTGCTCTTTATTATACACATACACATTTTTTCACTTTTATCTCATGGTGGATGTTGATTAGAGTAACAATATTCCATGAGAGAACATTTGTCCAAACCTGCATCCTAACATATGGGGTACATGCTTTAAGAGCATATGAAGTTCGGTTCTTGGAGCTTAGCTTTTCATTCATGTCCTAGGAAACAGCAAATCATTCATATATGTTAAGTATTTGCTTTCTCAATGTTCCCCCAAAAGAAAAAAAGCCAAGTATTATTGTTGAGTAGATTAAATAGATCATAACTTATAAATGTTAACAGCAGAAGTGTTTTGTTCTATATTGATTATTATGAATTAGGTAACTCTAAAATATCTTAACCATTTTTCTGACATTTTTCTAGTTGGTAGAGGAAAATATTTCCTTAATTAATACTGAGATTCATGTACAAAACTCTATGTTTTGACCACCTTAATCTTCATATTAGTTTTTTATAGTTGCTAAAATGAAGTACCCTACACTCTTTCTCCTAAAGAACAGAAAGGTTTTGAAAGTAAAAGATCCAAGATCAAGGCATTCTCAGGGTGTTTTCTCTTTGTTGATTAGAAGAAAGCATTTCTTCCCTGCTTTGTAACAACCTCTGGTGCCTATGGGCAGTATTTGGTTCTCCTTGGGGTATAGAGGCAGTTCACTCAGTACTACCTCATCCTCACATTGTCTTCCCCTGTGGGAGCCTGTGGTGAACAGTGGCTTTTTTGCAGACATCTCTAGATCTCTGTTAGGGTCTGACCCTTTGATTTTTGGTGTGAGTGCTGATAATTGAAGCCGGGAACTTGTGCAGGCTAAGCACACACTGAAGGTCTGAGCTACATCCCTAGCTCCAGATACCTTCAAAAAGACCCCTCCATATAAGTGTTAATGTTGTATTCTCTGCTCACTAGGGTACCAGTCCCAGGGTGATATTTCTTCTTGTCACTCTTCTTTGTGGCAGCTTTCGTGATGCTATGGCTCCTTTCTGTACCATCATACAGCATCTTCCGTCTTTGTTGCCATTCTGCACAGTTAAGCTGTTTCCTACCACTGCTCCTCTCCTTATCCTTGACACTACACTTAGTACAATTGACTCACTATCCAATCTGGTCAGGGTTGCAATTTCTATTCCTTCTGGAAGCTTCCTTTGGTCCGGATCAATAAATATCATTCTAGTATCACGGCTGATCAAAATATGCGGAGCAAACGAATGCTAATCAGAGTGAACAAACATGAGACAGTAATGGGAGGCACAGCTGAAACTCTCCAGCCCTGTTTTTGCATCATTTGCTTTCCAAATCTCTCACAAAGTCTTGTGGATTATTGTAAAATAAATAAAATGAAGACTGCCCCTGAATTTTAATGCCTTGCCTCTGTTGGCTGATTCTCTCCTGGCATACACTTTGTTGTGACAGTGTATCTATAGATCTGGAAGTACATAATGAACTCCTTTTCCCAATCCTGCACTTGGCGAATAATCTCAAGAAAAGAGAGTAATTTCTAATCATAATTTTTATCATATATGACAAAATTCCTGAGCAATAAAGCTGATGTAATGATTAAAGATACATGCAGAATAAGCCTCACTTGCTCAGGCACTAAGCTGTTCCTTTCTTGATCATCATAGCCAGTGCTACTGTTATGTTATTTGTAAAATTAATACTGTGAATGTTCCCCCTAGTCTGTAGGAAACCAAACGTAAAACAATGTGTCTCAGTGCCTCTCATATTATCCTTTGTCACTAAGATGAAATACCCTAACTAGAACAACCTGAGGGACCATTCATCTGCCTTACAATTCCAGATTTTCGTCCACCTTTGAAAAGAAATCAAGGCAGGAACTCAAACAGCCAACCGCATAAAGGAAAAGGAGTATGAAGAGAACTATTTACTCCCAGAACTACTTGCTTGCTCTCCACAAACTTTATTTTCTCTTATACTATTCAGAAAGCCCTGCCTGGACAACTGTTCAGGTCACAATGGGCTGGCTCTTCCAATGTCAATTAAATTTGAGATAATCCCACACACAGCTGACCACAACTAAACTGAGCTAGAAGATTTCTCATTAAGGATCTCTTCTCAGGTGAGTCTCAGCTGGGTCAGGTCACTGTTAAAATTAGCCAGCAGATCACCTTAGCTCTAAAATGAGAACAGCTGGAAGCAGAATGAGGTTTCCTCCTTGACAGTATGTGAAGGCTCGCACACACACGTGTAAAGTAACATTTAAGGTCCTTTGGGCTCGCTTACCTTGTCTTCCCATAATTGACTGGTTATTAAGTCTATGGAGAAATTCTACCAGGCAGCTCTCCTTTGGGAAGCCCATATGTCTTTTCTCAAGTGAGTCTTGTTTTCTCATGAGCATCTGTCTTTCTCTTAACTCTAGTGCTGTGACAATGCTATTAAAAATATCTTAATAAACACTAACTAAGCTTCATAAACATAAGAGAAAACACAAATATTATTGATGCCTCTACAAATAGTTTGAAAATAATTTTATTGAAATACACATAAATGTTTAGTCATAGTAGCTCATGTCTGTTATCTTCATACATGAGAGGCAGAAGCAGGAGGGTTGCCATGATTTTGAGGTTACACTGTACTACAAAGTGAGTTAAAAGCCATCTGATACTATATAGTGAGTTTGAACCAGTCTGAACTGCAGAGTCGATTATGGGGTACCTCCTCAAGAAGTCTATTCTTTCTCACTCAGGTAAGTATATTTTCTTTCTCTCTCCACTATTGTTTCTCCTCCTCTTCTCTTCTTTTCTCTCCCTATCAATCTATCCATCCATCTATCTACCTATCTATCTATCTATCTATCTATCTATCTATCTATCTATCTATCTATCTACCTACCTACCTATCTCCCCATCCTTATTTACATGAAGCGGGTGAGGGTAACTTTCCTTTATCATATGATCCCTGCCATGACTTTACCTTAGCATGCATGGGTCCAGATAACAGAGCCAACTGCTCATGGACTAAAAGCTCTGAAACCAAAAGCCTAAAGAATTCATTTTTTTCCCAAAATTGTTTCTGTTGGGAATTTTGGACACAGTGATAAGAAATTGACATACAATTTACATCACATGAAAGATGTGCCACTGTATCTTGGTGATATATTGTCTGCCATATTAGATTCAGAGAAACACAACAAGGTTTCAGTCTATGGTGTTACACCTGCTATGTGTTCTTCAATGCCACATGCCTTGACTGAGTGCAGCAAATAACTGACAAGTCCACAGTAGGCTCATAGACAGGAGATTGAGAGGAAGAGACCTGAGTTCATCACGCTCTTGTCTAAGACTCTCTCTCTGATGATGGTTGATTGAAATCTTCTTAACTTTAGAACATTGATGATTCTGTAAAAGTTCTCTTATAAGAACTAGTGTGTGGTAGGCTCAGAAACTAGCTTCTAATGTATCCTAAGCATAAAAGTGAGCTGATAAATAGCCTCATTCTTAGTGTTCCATCCAATAAGCACAATCTAACTAATATATCACAAAGTGAACCGTTAATTGTTAGATTAGTGCCATGGGTTTCTTCCAGCGATTTCCTTGAGAAAAATATTAACTCTAGTTGCTTTGCAATCAAAAGGGTATATGAATATAATTAAAATGATCTGGGAGATTGAGAGAGGCCTCAATTCTAAAACTCCATTCTAGTGAGCAAGGAAAGCTAAGTAGTATAAAAATGTTTCAGATGCCATATTTTCATGAATCCAAGTTTTAAAACATAAATGAATTAGGTATGTTAGCCTATACTACTATTTGACTGATTTTTTAAAACATTTAATATAATGCTAATGATATTAAATACAGTTTAATATTCCTCAGAATTAATCACCCACTGACATGGTATGATAGAAGCTAAATATACTACTATTGGTTACAGATAAAAATTTACACATATAAAAGTTTATCGTTGATTTCTTTAAATATATCACTTGGTTTTTCAAAATGATATGTATTTAAGGTCTACAATATGTTTTAAATGTACAAATATATACATAGTGAGGTCAGTGACTTAGTTCAGTCAGTAAATTCACTTATTGCTCAAGTCTAATTAAGCTATGTTTAACCCCCCACAACACCATTGAAAAACTCAGTGTGATGGGAGATATGTGTAATCAAATAACTCCTAGGATAGTAGAGGAGGTAGATACAGAATAGCCAGCATGCCCTAGGGCCAGCTAAGCAGCGGTACATGGCACATCAGAGACAAGGTACCATGCCTCAGGGAAGTAGAAGCAGGGAACCAGCTCCTGGAAGTTATCCTTCAAACTCAATATGCATGGCAGTGCGAGCATGCACCTTCACATACACACAGACACACACCATGCATCTACTCTATACACACAGTAATAAAATAATTAAAGTTAGAATGAATATATACACATAGTGAAAATATTACCAAAACAAAAAATTAGCATACCCCTTACTCTATATCGGTTTTTAGTTCTTGATAAGAGAAACTTGCAATTATGTGGAATTAAACACTAAGAGAACTGTAATTAATAACACAATATATACTAAAATATTGCAGAAAGAAGATTTTACATTCTCTAATAATTTGGAGCTCTTAGAAATTCCTTGGTAACTAAAGAGACTTAAAACAAAGCTACGTTAAAAATGGTCCTATTGAATAAGAAATGTAATACTGCAAGGTAGAGCAATGTCTATCTTCAGGAGTTGGCAATGTCATCTGAAACCCAGAATGTAGCATTTCAGTAAATAATAATCAGAAATCTTTATCTATAGATGGTAAAATTGGTCATTTGTTCATTCATTCATATATACATTAATTCAGCCAACCCACAATATTTATTGAGAGCACACAATACATCTGACAAAAAGAAATATATTGCAGGTTAGATTTCTGAAAGGACAACAGACCAGCCTTTCGGATTGGTCTGAGCACAATATGAAGAGTACATGAAGCTGGTTCTCAAAGACTGGTTATAGAGAAAATAAAATAACTGTGAAAGTCAGAATACATTGTGTTGTATTTTCTTTAAACCCGTAGAACATCTATAGGTACAGAAACTTAGTAGAGTCCTACATCACTACCGATAGAAGGTAGATGTAATTACAAAACTATCTTGTAAATTTAACACATGTACCCACAATTTCATTTAATACACACACATACATACACACATAGTTGTGAAAGTTAAAGATATTTAAATATGTAAAATATGTATTTAAAGCCTAAATGTTGGCTGGAATGAGAGAGAGAGAGAGAGAGAGAGACTCACACCACAGTGTTAAAATTTAAAATTAAAATGAAATACAGACAGCAGTGCTTCACTGTGGCTATTGTCTCTGTTTAAACCTCAGGTTCGAAACATATGAGTCATTACTTGTTTATGTTTTAGTTTCTACGTTTCAGGATAGAGATAACATGAATCATTTTAAATTACGGTTCTGATTGAATAAATCAAAATTAAAACATCTGGTATGAAAAAACAATACGGCCTTATGCTGGGTGCCAGATGAAAGAGAACATGAATAAATTAATCCCACACTAACTCAGAATTAAGAATAATATGGGGTTCTTTGTTTAAGGGGAATTAACAGATCACAGTTCTCTGCACAATTGGGGAACAGGAACTGAATCCAGCATCCAAGCTAGAGAAGACAGTGAGCAAGTGGGCAAAGAAATACGCACCATTTGGGTACCCAAGGTCATGCCCAACCTGATCCAGCCTATTAAAGGCCATTGGCTGAAGGAGGTTCCCTATCACCTCTTAGCATGGCATTCAAAGTTATTCAATTTCATCTTCCATTTATTTTCTTAGTATTAAATTTTTCAAATCAAATAAATTCGCTCAGTCACTATTCTCTCATTTATATACTTAAATGATCATTATTACATGTTATGTATTTTTTAAAATTAAGGAAAATTAAACCATCATAATGTGGCTACTTGATAAATAACAATTGCAGCAGAAGAGAGGCTGTGGGGGTAAAGAGCTTGATCTGCAAATGTGATGGCCTGAGTCCAATCTCCATCCCTCACAGAAAAGCATGCCGTGGAACTACAATTCCAGGCTTTGGGATGAGGGGAGTAGAGAGATTCAAAGAGAAGCTGATACCAGGGAGTTGATAGCTGGCCAATCTAAATAAAATAGCAAGCTCCAAGTTCAGTGAACGAAACTGTCTCAGAAAACAGAGTAGAGACCAATGGCAGATGACAGCTTACATTAACCACTAAACTCCAAACATGGGCAAGAACATGATCAGGCACAGATGTATGCATTGTACACACAATTGAGTACACCACACACACACACACACATCACATCATATCACAAATGTCAAAAATAATAGTAATAACAACAGTTGATCACTGTGGTTATTGCTTTTGTTCAGACCTCAGGATAGAAAGAATATAGCATTACCATATGGAAAGAGGTTTCAAATCATAAGCGTTACCTTCTAGGTCTTGCTTTTACAAGTACTATCAATATTGTTGGGCTCTCATTCCCTTGTTTGTCAAGCTGTTTGACAAAAGGCCAGACTTACATTAACTACTTAATGATAGAATTCTTGTTAAAAGATTTTGAACACTTTCTGTTTACTTTATTTGCATGCCATACTCTAGCTATTGACTAGTCACTAGTTTCTCAGAATATCTGTCTTTTCCTGCACTAGTTTTTCTCAAACTAATCCCAGAATGTACTCCTTGATCAATATGCATCAGGAGGCATTTAAGTGGTTCTTTAATTAAAAGTGATTTTACATGTCCCTCAAATTAGGTCCTCACTATCCTATGTATCTTCTTATTGCATTACAGATATAATACTTTCACATAAATATAAAAGAAACAAACTTTCTTTCTTTCTTCTTTTACTAGAAAAAGCAGGATGGGTATACCATTCTCCTCCATTTCTGTACAGTGACCTAGCTCCATTCCTGGCACCTTAAAAATACCACATTAGCTTTGGTCCATTGTTCTGATTGTTCTGTACATTGTATTCTTTACAACTCCTTACTTCTCATAGAAATTAATTTCTACGTTTAGGGACATTCACATCAAGTATGATATATGAAGCATGTTTTATTTTCCATTAATCTACCCACATATATTTAAAATAACCCCTGAAGAGCAGGTATCTTGAGAACTCACAGAGCACAGCTGAGGAACTAGAGTATGTGTGTTTCAGGGAATTGCACAGAGAACTGATGCATTCTCCTTCCGACATCTGTAGAAAGATATCAGCAAAAGAATCAGCAAGGTAACCATATCTAGTAGGACACAGAGGCTAGAACTTGCTCGTGAATTTGGATTCTGCCTCCACTACTCTGACTTGTTTAGATTTTTCTCTATGCTGAAGGCATAATGGGTCTAGTTTGAAAGCACAATTCTATTTTCCAGTGGTGGCTGTGTTGATGAAACTGTGACAATTATCATTGGTTTTATTCTCTATTATATAGCAATCTCTATTTTACACATCTCATTTGAGCAAGAACCCCATCCTCTGAGATTCTTATTATATCCATCTAAGTTGCACAGACATGATGTGGGAGTCCCCTCTCTGTGCTGTGATTACCATTAATGAATAAAGAAACTGCTTTGGACCAATAGCAGGGTAAAACTTAGGGAGGCAGGGAAAGCTAGGCTGAATGCTGGGTACAAGAAGGGCAGAGTCAGAGAGAGGCCATGGAGCCACTCCCAGAGATAGACGTGCTGAAACTTTGTTGGTAGGCCATGACCTCATGGTGATATACAGATTAATAGAAATGGCTTAAATTAATATGTAATAGTTAGCCAATAAAAAGCTAGAGCTAATGGGGCAACCAGTGATTTTAATTAATACAGTTTCTGTGTGATTATTTTGGTTCTTTGTGGCCAAGACCAACAAGCGGCTTCTCCAACACAAAGGACTCACAGAATGATTTCAGGCTCACTCACACATCTACATCATGGAAGATTGCAGAAAAAGATTTTCTCCTGGCACCTACCCTCAACCTTTTTCTATCCTCAGAACAGGGGATTGGATTGTTTATTTCTTGATTTCAGAAGTAACATATATAAGAATTTAAAAGATAAATAATGAAATAAAAAATATATTTGTACCAGTAGACATGCCAGGATGAGGGATAAATGAAAGTCACTTGGTCTCAACAAACAGAAAAAGAGCTTTGGTCTGAAACGAGTCGGGGAAACTTTCCCACTTTGGGGAGAACTCTGAGATCAAAGGAGATTCAAGACAAGCAGAGTCCTCTGAAGGCATTTCAGAAACAGTCCTAGGCTCAGAAAAAGCCACATGGGCTTGCTTTTCCCGCTAGGACCAAAGGTGTATCCACTTGTGAATAGCTCCTGTGTAGGACTGTAAACAACTTGCTGTCTTTGTCCTGAAGTTTAACTAGATAGGAGAGTTGGGGAGATCTGGAGTAGTTCTCAATCACAGGCCTGTCAATCTTGGAGTGATACTGACATTTGCTTCATTTTTTTCTTAAAGTCTTTTCAAGTGATGAAAAAATATCTTCTCTTCATTTCTATAAATAATTTAAAAAATATGTTCAAAAATCATTCAAAATCGCAGTATGCTATCTGGATACATGTTTCTTTTTTTCCAGCCCTTAATAGTGGGCTGTCCCCAACAAGCATTCAATGCAATAAAAAATTAGCAATCACTAGCCAGAAAGATGAGCTCCCTAACATCTGCACATGAAATGATTTGCTATGGTGCACTGGAAATGTGCCTCCAATTATAAATTTAGCATTATATAATCCACCCCAGCGATGAGAATAGCATGGAGCAGTATTAATTAGCATCCTACTTCTTTCTGCTTAGGCCTCCTACGTAACTCTATCTTTGTGTAATTTTTGGATTGTGATCTAAAATAATTGTTTCTATATAAAAACAATTGTAACAGCTCTGAAGTTACATGTGCTAACTTTTGAAAACCACAGATCCCACATGTAGAATCAACAAGGAAAATAAAACATTAACCCTGGGAAAGATTCAGGCTGACATTGCATATACAAAGGAATTGATACATAGGAAAGGAGGAGGGCGATATCAGAAAGATATTGACCAGCGTCTTCCAGGATTATCTAATTTCTAATACAGACTTTAATCAGTAAATCAGTTTTGCTTTGCTAAATAAACCATATACCAAAAGATATAATTTATATTTATAATTTGAGCACACTAAAGAAATCAATGACTATTTTTAAAATGTTGACATAATGGCTACCTACCCAGAAAAGAGCTTGCAAGTGGATAAATTTGAGGTTTCCATGTGGGAGAGGCTTAAATAAGGCCTTAGAATGAGAGGTGCTTTATAACATCGGGGGAGAGAAATCAATTCTCCTAGACAAGGCCTGTAAACTCATTGTAAATTCATTTCAAAACTGTTTCTGTAGTCTTTGTCAGTACTGTTCTGCCTCACATTCCCAATCCCTTCGAGGACAAAAGTTAGACAGGGATGATATTAAAATTCATTGCAAGGTGACTTCAACCTTCTTTAGCAAATTCCTCTCCCAGGGTGTGCATGTTGAGTCGTGAGAAAAGGCTTCTACCTACAGAAATTAAGTCTATGCACCATGGAGGAAGCAGAGATTTATGTGTGGTGGTAGCAGTGGGGCAAAGGAGGATAGTGTAAGTGTTTGGATACATGGGGTGGCAGTTTCTACCTTGGATGTGCTGAGGCACGCTGGGACCAAGCAAGGACTTTGCTACCTGCCTTCTGCACATCTTCCGCAGCACAGCATTGGTCTCGGAAGAAGCCATGAGGTTTTGCTAATTGACTAACACAGGCCCTGATCCTGCGTACATAACCTGATTTGGGCGACAGGCCAATATCTTATGCTGAGTGTCACACACCTGTTAATTTCTAAAGAACCTTTGGAACGATGACTTCCTCTTGGGCTTCTTTGTACATGCTCTGAAACCTTCTCTAGCTACTTCCATTCCAGAAAAGCCAGATAGCACCTGTACCCACAAGCCTGTGCTAGATAGTTGTGTTGTTTCTAAAGGCTCGTCCCCACAACAACAATGTTTTCTTGGCAAGAAATTAACGGTATACAATGATGTGCAGCTTCTCCTAGATCACAGTGCTAATTAACTTCAAAGCCAAGAACTTGGAGTTCATATTCACTGGCTAGCCCTCCTTCCCTGCAGTATAGGAACGGACACTAATCAGCTTAAGCCACCTGCAATGGCCTTTAGGAGCTCTCTCTGTCAAAAGAAAATAAAAATAAAAACAACCAAAAGCCACACTGTCTCTTGCATACCCTAAATTTAACTGCAGACAAATGGTAGTAAGAGCTGAGAAAGTATTTATTTCACTGAAGTATTTAAGCCTGCTACATAATTCCTGGGCTTTTGCAGTGTGAAAGTTGGGAATGGCTCAGACAAATCACAGAAGTTCAGACTGTGGATCCAGCTAGGGAGCTTGCATAGCAAAGCCATTAGAAGCAAAGACTCTGAGGTCACACAACTCAGTCCATCCGCTGTCTTTGCTATTTACTATCTGAGTGGCTTCAGACAGGTTATGTAATCCTCAGTGCTTTGGGGGCACTGCCTAGGAATACACTGGAGAGACTGAAAAATTACATTCTTAAGGCCATATTTCTTTACCTGACCAAGTCACCGAGATTATAACAACCTTGTTTTAATTGTCCAATGTGAAATATGCATTAAGTAACTTGATGGAATTGTTCCAATATTTTTAAGTTCACTTTTCCATATTGAATTTCAAAATTATCACAATAATTTTATGACCTTATCTGGTTCTTTTCTTTGTTTTAAATATGTCCTCAATTCCTGAAAGTTATGGATGTGTCTTGGCTTCTAAGGGAGAGAGCAGCTCCTAATTTAAACTCACAGACACTTAACTTGCCTGTAGCATGAGTTGGCTATTAATGACCATCATATAGCATACACTGGTAAAGATTACATAAGGTAATCAGATAATCAGCAATTTTCCTCACATATAGTGGCACCAAAATCAGTCGCTGACATTATGCTTCAGAAAGAAAAAAGTGCCCTTCTGTTTAGTATTATTTCTTTGCTTAGTTGATATTCCGATAATGTTCACAGAATGAGTGGTAAGTAAATGCTCTCCCTGCCCATGGCCTCTCTAGTGAGGACGAGTGAAATTTGTACCCATTCACCTTTGTTTGTCTTAAATGGTTAGTGAGGAGAGAATACAAACCAGTTTGATGCACAAGGAAGCACATTGTGCACAGGAATACCCCTGTAGGGAGTGGTACAGGGTATGACTATAAACGTAGACAGTAGTCAGGGAAAGCTGAATGACAGTCACTTCTCCCCATCATCTCTGTTCCTGTTTTGTGAAACCTGTACACATTCCTTGTCAAAGCTTAGTGACATGAATACCAAAAATAAATAAATAACTAAAATCTGTGTCTATAAGAATGAGGCAGACAGAGAAATGCAGAGCAAGCTTTCCACATGACTAGAGGGCAGCTGGCCAGATGGTGCTCCTGATAAAGGCATCTCTTTTGGGGAGGTGGAGCTGCTGTTGAGTGTTGTGTGCAATAAACAGGAATATCCTTCAGGAAACACATCAGCTGGTTAGTGCACTTTGAGCAGTATCAAAAAGCTCTCACAGAACGAGAAACCCATTATTTTTCCAGGTTTTCACTTCCCACTTGCAGGGTCTTCTGCCGCCAATTCCATGGGGCCAGGGAAAGCTTCATCCTTCTGCTGGCAAACACACAATGTTCCTTTTTGGCTTTTTGTTACTTTTCACTTACAGGGATATAGATGGGGGAAACTAATTTTAATATCGGGCAGAGTAAACTACAATAAGAAGGGATATATTTCTCCAATTGTCAAAACAAACATCCAGCAAGGTCTATTTTTCTTGGCTACCACTTTGTTGTCAGCATTTCTGTGAGTGCGTTTACTGATATTGCTCCTGCCTACAGAAATGTATTTTCATTGCAAACATTTTCTTGGTGCTAAGGCAGATATTGCCTGAAAAGATATGAATTAAAGTAAAAACAGAATCTCTCCACGTTGCTGCCTTTTGAAACCCAAGTACATAACTGGCTGATGAGCTCACACTGCCTGTCACTGATCCAGAACAGCAGATGGTGATAAGGCGTGCATTCTTTGTCCATAACCTTTGTTTCCTCTAAACCATCCAAACAAGCTGAGCCTTTACCTCATTAGAGCCTTCCCAAAAGCAGCTCTTCTTATCATATCTCCCCATTGCTGCTGCCATTATCTATAGAGCAAATCCATCCCAACCTCCCTAATGCTTGTAAGAAAAAATAAAGTAAAATAAAAAGCATGGGATAAAACCAGACTCTCTGAATATGGCGGACAATGAGGGCTGTTGAGAAGCCAAGGACAATGGCACAGGGTTTTGACCCTACTTCATGTTCTGGCTTTGTGGGAGCGTAGCCAGTTTGGATGTTCACCTTCCTAGACATGGACGGAGGGGGGAGGACTTTGGACTTGCCACAGGGCAGGGAACCCTGACTGCTCTTCAGACTGGAGAGGGAGAAGGAGAGGAGTGGGGGGAAGGGGAGAGGAGTGGGAGGACAGGGAGGGAAATGGGAGGCTGAGAGGAGGCAGAAATTTTTTTTTCTTCAATAAAAAAAAACAGCTTAAACCAAAAATAAAAAAAAAATAAAAAGACCCACTTTGCCATACATCAAGTTTACTTCTGCTGCAGTTAAAGCCCAAGTATTTGTATTTTCTCTGGCCCTTCTATTTGCTTAATATATAAAGCAGGAAAGTCATTGTTCTCTGAAAAACTCTGTGCAGGCCCCTTGTGAGTTTAGCATAAAGTTCAAAGGAGATGAAATCTTCCAAAGTCTCTAAGCTTACTGCATTAAATTAACAACACTAATCTTTGTGTTTCACATCCTACTTACAAAGAACAGTTTTACAGACATTAAATGAAAATGCCAAACCTGTCTTGTAGATAAAACACAATAATGGAATCTCCTGTAGACATTCCTATGGGTCTTTTTAAAGGATATACTTCAGCTAGTGAATAAATAGGACAGGAGATAGCCACCTTGAAAGAGCTTTTTTCCTCCTTAACCTTTATCAAGTCTTGACCTTTCTAAACCCCATTAAACTAAAGAAAATAAATAGCAAAGAAGAATTTGGAGCAGGACAAGAAGTGGTAAAAAGAAGTAAAGGAAAATATACTTTTTAAAAACAACAACTTTAAATCACTGCCATCATCAGTCATTTCTGGAATTCTAGGATATAAACAAGCCAGCAAATCCAAGTATTTGTTCCATTACAGACATGCCCCAAGCAGGCAGATGAGGATGACAAAAAAAAGATAGGCAAAGTCAACTTCTGCCTCCAGCTACAATGTGCGTATGATAAAAAGATGGAAGAACATAAGAGGGGAAAATCACAGAAAGATATTGCCCATTTGTAGATTTTAACAAAACTTCTGCTCACATCACCCCATCTTACCAATGTCCCCCTTTCTACTCTTCTATGGAGATTCTATGTCTTCCGTTTAGCATCAACAGCTCTTTATAATTGCATGCTTTTATTAATTGCCCAAACATCTACTGGAAACTGTCCATGTATTTATCTAGGCATGAGTATTGCCCATAAATGATGTATTCATGGATCTTGTGGCATCAGTACCACTGACAGTAGACCATCTTGAAGTCGGTGTATGTGAGACAAAATGCTGAGACAGAGTTAGGAAGAAAAAGCCACATATACGCTATGGCAGAAATTTCTCCCACATTCTGTATGACTCCATTAAAAAATATAATAATAGCCAGACATGTTATTAAGTAAAACTTCAATTCTATAGTGAGTTCCTATTTACTCAATAAACTTTTTTTGTACACTAAAAACAAAAAGCAAATCTCCTCTTCTTTATTTTATAAATTGCTAGTCTTCCTTATAGATAGTGTAACAAGGAAACCGAGGCCCAAGGAAATTTACATCAAGTGGACTTTATGTCATATGACATTTAATTTCCTATGATGCTATAATCTTATTATCCTTTTTAGTGTTTGAGAAAGCATTTATAAACACAAATTGCTAAGTTGAAATTGTTTAAGGTGAATTCTATTGTCCCTTTTTTATTTAATGTCATTAAAAAAACCTATGTTTGAAAATGAGATTTCTAAAACAAACAATAAGATATTAGCCACGACAAAATTATGCATGTTCGTAGCTGTTACTTAAAAATATCACTTCAAATATTCTCTAAATGTAAATCTTTTAATTTTCCATAAAAATATGTGTCTTTGCTAAAATCTTGGATCATTCTTATATAAAATATCAAGAACTCATAAAAGTCCCCTTTTCAATCATAGAAAAACAATATCTACATCTAAGATTTGTTCCAAAATATAACAAGAAACATATATGTAACATCAGTCTTATTTTCTAAAGCTTGAAATACAATATTAACATCCTATGAGGAGGACATAATAATCAATCATTATTACAATGAGGCCCCATGTGATAAATAACAAGTGGGAAGAAGCTGAGACCGTGAGATATCACCTTAAACACTCTCAGCTTAACAACTGATGTTGTCTTCTAATGGTTTGTACCTCTGTTTTTCTCTCAATTAAAACAACACATCCACGCATACCAGCACAGCATCCTTTCTCCTCTGCCTCTATGGGTCATATTCAGAGGTGACTGAGCATCCCTATTGTTCAGACTTTGATTTTATTCTTCTCACAAGTCTCCTAAAACTGATTTAGAGACCTAAAAATGTGTCACTAAAATAATATATTGTGAAGACTCAGAACTTACTGAATTCTCTAAGTCTGGTAAAGAATGTCTGGCTAGGAGATCAAGCAAACAGTCCTCAAATATAGCCACCACTTCCTCATTTAGGAGACACATGTAGATATCTGAACTATTTTGAATTGCATGTCAGTTATTTATGCCAAGTTTTAAGACTCAGTAGAATGTTCTTAGAAGACAAGTCCTTCTGCATGGATGCCTGATGTAATTCACATTGCTAAGTGATTTGGCTCTGTCATGGAATTTTAATGGAGGCCTGTCCAATTTGGAGGAAGTTTCTACCCACTGGCAGGTTCAGAGCCATTTTCTACATGGACCTCCTCACAGTATTATCTCTGCTTCACAGATTTTCACCACATTCTGACTGCAAGCAGATTCTAGCTTTTCTCTTGGCTATACACTTCACTATTCTTCATTAGCTGTTAACATATCTACATGCTTGATGGGGTCTCTTCTAGAATATGTGACATAAAAGCAGGGTTTTTAAGGATTTTTTGAAATGTATCCTGGGGTCTCCATTCCTGAGTTCCACTGCACACACTGGAGAAAAACTAATATTGAAACACCTGGGGGGAAAGCATAATTATTTAAATGACTAATGATTCATGGGGCAATATGAGATACCCTCAAAACTGAATACTATTCCTGGAATGTTCTCTCTAAGGCTTGTAACTTGTAACTTGTAAACATATTCCCCTGAAACCCACTCTTCCTGCTCTTCCTGGGTATGTTTGATTCTTAGCAACGAATCTGACAGCTTGAACACTCTCTTAAAACATGATTGTTGGCCAGTGAGTTAGTCTGTCTTTTTATTTTTTTTTCCGAGACAGTGTTTCTCTGTAGCTTTGGAGCCTGTCCTGGTACGAGCTCTTGTAGCCCAGGCCAGTCTCGAACTCACAGAGATCCGCCTTCTTCTGTCTCTGGAGTACTGGGATTAAAGGCGTGCGCCACCACCATCCTGCTTTAGCTCAGTCTTTTAAAAGTGTTTACTGTCACACCTGACTCTGAGCTTGGTCCCCATAACTAACATTGTGGAAGCATAGAACAGACTTATACAAGTTGTACTCTGATCTCCCCACATAAACACAAGTATGTGTATTCATCAATATACTGTCAACAAGCAAATAAATAACTACATAAATATATAAGTACATAAATAGACAGATGGAGAGATAGGTAGGTAGATGAATTACAGAGGAATCTGGGGACAGAAGAGATGACTTGGTGGTTAAGTGCAATGGCTGCTCAGGCATAGAGAAGACTTCTTTGGTTTCCAGCATCTGCCTAGCAGCTCACAACTGGTTTTATTTTCAGTTCCAAGAGATAGGACACCTCTTCTGGCCTCCATGGCAGCAAACAAACACATTGTGCACATAAATACAGGCAACCCAAGTGCTTATACGTATAAATAAGAATAAGCAAGTTTTACAGACAAGATCTGATGATGCAAGGACCACAGACTGAGATGATCTCATTGAAGATACCAGCTTCACATTATACTCACGTGTGATTTTTGAATAATCTATTTTTTTACAACTTTTGTTTTCTTCTCTGTGATGTGATAATAACATCATTTCTAGAAAGTTTGAGGACTTTAAATTGAGCTAATAAACTTTGTTCATAAAAACTAGAAGCATGATCCAGTCTATACTAAATGTATTTTATTTTCCTTAAGCCACCATAACATTCTGGTGGATATGTTTGTCTTTAGTCTGACTCTATGAAGCTCCGACACCATGAAAGTATCCTAAGATTTCTTATGTGAGATAGAGATGGGCTTATAAAAAATATAACCATGCATGTCCTTGTTACCTATTGCTATGCAGCAAATTGCCCTCATACTTAGAGGAATACAGCAATAAGCATGTATCTCACTGTCCCAGAACTATAAAAGGTTCAGCCGGGACATTCTCATCCAAGGGTCAGTGAGGATGTCACAGGCAGACATTTACAGTGTGGTGCAGAACTGCAGTCATCAGAATGTTTGACAAGTCTGCAGACTGCTTCTCAGACGGCTCATAGGCAGGCTGTACTTTGGGGAGCTTATGTTCCGTTTATATGGCTTTTTCAGACTGAGATCTAGTGACAAAGTTTCCAGCTTTCTCAGACTGACAGATTCAATAGAGAACAGGAGATTAGGATAAAAGTCATGGTGTCTTTTATAACCAAACTTTAGGAGTGATATTACCTTAGGTCTGCCACAGTCTGGTAGTCATACAGAAGCAATGTAGGAGGGAACTCAGCATGTTGTGAACATAGGAGCCAAGGGACATTTGAGGAACAAGCATTCACACAGAAGCCCTCAGTTCACAGAGATCTTTCACAAATAGGCTAAATATCTAAAGAGGAATTTAGAAATATCTAAATTACCTGTGTGCAAGCAGTTTTTATGAGAAGGAACTCAAAGAGGAAAAGGAATATGTTGTTTGATCACACCTTCTTGATTCTCTTAGTAGTTCAATAAATACATCGCTTTTATTTTGATACCAAAGAGAACCAAACCAAAAGGCTATTTTACATTAGCAAAGCATGCTACTAATTTCCATAATAAAATTACAAATAAAAATATTAGATAATTATTATTTAATAACATTAAATAACTTATGACGGTAAGAAGAAAAATACATTTAAAATAAAAGACTTGGTGCAAGAGGGATGGCTTAATGGGTAAGGTAACTTACAGCTCTTACAGAGGATCCGAATCCAGTTCCCGGTATCCATATGATGACTCACAACCATCCACAACATAATAGAGACATAAGTTATCCAATACCCTTTCCTAATATCCATGGGCAGTAGGCACTCATGCCAGGCACACACACACACACACACACACACACACACACACACACACACACACAAACACTCACAAAAAAATAAATACATCCAAAAGAATTTTTAAATTCAGAAGACTTAAAATGGCACATCCATTTATTGTTGCATGACTAGGCTACCACATTCCAAATATTGTTGTATTATTTGCTCTCTATAAAAATGTAGTTTCGGGACCAGCCTGGGTCCAAAACCACAGAGAAACCCTGTCTCGAAAAACCACAAAAATAAAAAAAAATGTAGTTTCTACTTTGAAACAACTTTACTGATTATTAGTCCAAGTTAGCAACCATTTCTAGGAGGGTTTATGGTTTCTTTTTTTTGTCTTTTCTTTTTTTTTTTTTTTTTTGGTCTCATTTCCTAAGAGTGAACTTCAGCATAAGTAAGAGACAGGGAGACAGTGTATGGCCTTGTTCAACTGAGTTGTAGGAAGGGTTAGTGAAGCATAGACGTTTACTTACGAGTTAATTAGAAAACCACATATATGCCTTTCTGTATTTCTACAAATGGCTTCAATCTCCCAGTTCATGTTAAGACTCACAATAAAAAAAGAAAAAGAAAAAGAAAACAAACAAATAAGTAGCAGCCTATGTTCTCCATCTTCACTGAGGGCAGTTGAAATGGAAATGAAGGAAAGACACTGTCTCATCAGCATGCCAAATCTTTAAAGACTTACACAATAAAAATTCGAGCAGTAAAGCAGATGAAGGACGCAGACTGCTAGTGACTTTCCAAGAGAGAGCCCTATGGAAATATCTAGAATTCTGTGAAGTATTTAGTGAGTTCGCCACTAGTCAAAGTACCTAAGAAGAAATAACTTAAAATGCAGTTTTTACAGTGAGGGTGTGTATGTGAGCACTACATAATTTATATCTTGTTTATAGAACCTTCTCCATATTGAACTCAAATTGGTCTCTATGCTTTGGAACAAAGTTATCCTTAGAGAGGTGATAGTGTGCAGTGACCTCAGATCTGTTTAACCAATAGAGAACATTAAGAGGAATGATGCTCTTAATGTCTGCAGTATGTGTTCTCATATCCTCAAGCTTTCTAAGTAGTCCTGTATAGAATATTTACTCATTCTCTCTCTCTCTCTCTCTCTCTCTCTCTCTCTCTCTCTCTCTCTCTCTCTCTCTCTCTCTCTCTGGTTCTGTGAGATCTAGGGTTTGGCTTGAATTCTGTCAATAGATGGAATTCTTACTCCAAGACTTGTCCACCAACACAGTTCTCTTGTCATTCCACACCCACATGCCTACAGTGTTTGGAGAAGCCACACCCCCCAAACTTCAGTGTTTACTGTCCCATTCACAAATGTGCTACTCTTTACTCAGGCCTCTCTTTAGAGTTTTGACAGGTGTGAGAAACCAATGAATTAATATATTTTGAAATGTCAGGTTTAGACCTACAATTTTCTTTTTAAATAAAATAGTTAGTTGTCCTAAGATCAGATATAATTTCCAAAAACTACAAGAATCTTATTAAAAATAATTTTGCAAGCAGCATCTCAGTGTTTTCCAAGACATTAGATTTTTCCATTCTCTGGCTATCAACTGATGCTTGGGTTTTTTCTCTTGGGTTTAGGAGGGGTGGAGAAGGTATAGTTAAAGTGGCTATTGATGCTACCAAAGGGATAAATGAAACCACAAAGAGGGATTTCTTATGTGATCCATCTACATTTTAACACCAAGTATGAGTGGCACGTACAGTTAGCTCACTTCTACCAAAGTACGTACTATAAGCTTATAGAATCAGGGTTACAGATCTTGAAAAAATTAAGCAATAAGTTATTTTCTTGAGAATTATTCTAAAATCCGAAGTATATTTAGTCATTCTACAAAAATATACTGCAACAACCATATCGATCATCATGACATTTAATACACTTGACCTCCTCGATCTCAGATTGCTCTGGAAGGTAATGGGGTAGAAGAGAGCATCACAGATTTCAAATAATCTAAATTTAGTTCTAGACTCTCTTAATGAGCTTTGGTTTTGGCAGTATTTAGCAAAGTTCTATATTTTGTTTCCAAAGTAAAGAATTTTGAAACATAAGAGAAATTTCTCCCCCCCCAAAAAAATTAAGAAAAATGTTAAATGAATTTTATAATCTTTTAAATGCTATCACCCCAATCCAAATATCAGAGTAAGATTCCTTCCCTCCAACCAAATTCTAACCATATCTAGAGATAGCCCTCTCTGCAGAACTCCTAGGACACAGTTGACTTTTCATTCTTGGTTAAGGATGATCTCTTTTAGATGAGCAAAAGTTGTTTTCCTATCTCATCAGATATATTTCCCAATTCTTCTAACTAACCCAAATTCAGAATAATTTTGTCTGAACTATTCTGTTACCCAAGATATAGTCATTCAAAAAACTCTTTCTTTTATTTGTGAATAAACTAACTAGCTCTTTATTTGAAGTCTGTTCTATGCTATAATACTGCTCTTCAGACCAAGTTCCAAAGAGCCCAGATTACTTTTCCTGTATTTGGAGTGTCTTATGTTTGGGCATTACTGATCATAGTTTGGGTGTAGAACAACGGGATTATATGAGCTTGGAAAGTAAATGATTAATAAAATTTGTATAACAGTGGACCAAATTTGTGATGTATGGACTATCTCAAAATATGTAGTGAAAGATAATAATTGAAGAGAATATTACACTCATACCTTAGAAACTAAAGATTTCTTTCTGCATGAAGGCAACAAGTTATCTATAAAAGTATTGTAAATGTCTTCACCTATGCATCCTCAAGTATATACGCCTGAAAAAACATAGTGAAAAATATTATGGCCAAGAGTATGGTTTTCTATAAAAAGCAATTTAAATAAAGTTTGAAGATATAGATTAGGAAAGAAGTTCACAGAACAAAATAGAAATGCCATATCAAATATATTGACTGCTAATAAGTAAATGATGATCGAATAAGCTAGGAATCTGGATGAAAAGTCTCTAGGGCTATTAAAGAACTACTGATGGTATTTAACTTCATATTTTCAATACCACATGTTCGAAGGTCTAAATTGTAAAAGGCATCTGGCCCGATTCACTTGAGCTCTATTTTAATTCGAAGGCTATATAATTAGAATACTAGTAATCTAGCACGTCAGGATATTTTTAAAGTTGTTTGAAAACTGCTAAATCATCACAGAAGATTTTGCCTTGGCACAGAAAATGAATAAGTTGCTCAATGTGTTCAGGATGTGATGGCTTCTACCTTTTTTACTTCCCTCTTCTTATCACTTCCAGGTCAACTATACCTCCTGACTTTGCCATTGCTGTCCCTTTAGCCAAGAGGACCCTTTCAAGCACAGCTGCCATGGTGGAATTCCTCTTCTCGGAGGCCTATGGGACTTCTTATTTCTCTGTAATAATTCAACCCACCCCCTCCTACAACCATCCTTCTAGGGTCCTTTTCTAATTTACTAGTAATACTCTCCAGCTCCTACCACAACTGGCACTGTCATTAGCCTTCTCCTTGAGGCTACCATTGACTCATAGAGTAAGCATCAGACAATGGACTCTTCAAAGTTCAGACAGTGGAACTTCTAGGCTTTGATGTCTGAATATGTTTCGACCATTCAGTTCTACCATAGAAATAGAAAAGCAGCCATAGGCAAAATATAAATGAATAAGCACGGGCCAGGTTTCTGGAAAACCTCATTTGTGGAAGTTAAATTACAATTTCATCAAATTGTCAACTCTGAAAAAATTTCTTGTATTTTTCATTGTTTTTCAATCATTTAACAATGTAACGGTAATTCTTAGTAAATGGGCCATGAGACTAGTCCAAAAGCTAGTTTTGATCCACAGGCTAGATATTGTAGATATTTTTCTCCAAGTTCATTGTAACCCTTCAGCTGGCGATTCTGCAGTGTCTCCCTCTTCTGCTTGAAACAAATGCTGGGTCCTCACCACAGCCAGTAAGATTTGGTATAGTATGGCTGCCGTTAACCTCACTGTCTTTGCCTCCAATACTCTGACTTCCTTTGTTCTAGCCAACAGATTTGATTTCCGCTTCTTGAACACACCAAAGCTAAGCCTGCTTTGTGAACTTTGCTGAGTTTTTCTGCCTGTGATCTGCACCCCTCCCCATATAGCCATAGCTTTCAGGCTTGCTTCAAGACTTTGATCAAATTCCATTTCACACACTCTCCTGACAACCCCATATTTAAAATGCAACTGCTTGGTTGTGAACTGACTTGAACCTCCCTACATAATTTTATAAGCTACAGTTCTCATCACTCAGGCCTTATAACATATAGTGAAATTGTGCCTTCAAGAAAGTGACTGACAAAACATCACTGTGAGGGTAGATGTATGTATGACAGTCTGTCTGTGTTCTTATAAGGAGATATTATGACATGTAAAACAATCATTTGTTTATCAATATATCCCAAATTCTTACAATGTCACCTGACAAAGGTTAACAGTAAAATATCTGTTCTATAAGTAAAGCCCAGGAATGCATCACTTGCTAGTCCCTGACTCTGTCTCTTTTCTTCTTAGGAGACCCAATTCTCACCTCTGCATCTCCACACCCATAGCCAGTAAAACATAACTCAAGTATTACTGTCACAAAAGATGGCTCTCTTGCCACCAACAGTAAGTGATCTCTCTCTCTCTCTGAATTCTTCTAATGCAATTTGTTAGTCTCCTGTGGCATTTAACATGTTGGTTCCTGTATTACATTTTTAATACAAGCTTTATCTTCTCCGCTACGCATCAACCTCCTTTATGGAGCAGCTGTTGCCTCAAGCATTTTCAATTCCCTCACCATATTCTCTGAGTACACCACACATGCTAGAAACAACATAAACATTGACTGTGCTTATGAGGATTACCATTACAAAACCGCTAATATTGAATACATTTTGAAGGACTCTACTTTAAAACGTCATACTATTTGCATTATGAGTAAAAACCAAGAGGATACAATCACTTCATTACCTCCAGCGATTGACAGAGCCAAATTACAAAGGTAGATCTACCATTCTGTGAAGATCAGGCCTCATGCTTTACTGTCTCATCATTAAAGAAAAGGAAATGCTTACTTTTACATGAAAATATCATCATGCTAAATAAAATAAGGCAAATAAATGGGTATCCAATTTCTTAAACTAGTTCAAGGTCTTAAAGTGACTAAATTCATAGTTCATGTGACTTAACTCATGTAATCTTCTACAAATTTAAATATTAACTGAATAATATCAATTTTTTTGTTTTGCTAATTTTATTTTTGACAGTGTGATTGCAAAATTTCTCTCTTTCCTTTGCTCTCTTCAAATCCTCCCATATGTTTCTCCCCACTCCCATTTAAATTCGTGGCTTCTTTTTTTTACTAATAATTATTGTATTCATATATGCAGATAAATATTTCTATTGCAATTTGCTTTTGGTTTATCTTAATTTGTTTCACTATTATTCCTTATATATCTATTTGCTTTTTAACAAAAGACAGAAAAGGTGTAGATGCAGATGGCATGGGAATTATGGATGTTGGAAAGACATGGGGGAGAAGAAACTGTAATTAGAATTTGCTGTATGAAAAAAACTATTTTCAATAAAAGGAGAAAAACATACAATGTGTCAATATACATAATGTTACTTGTATGTATGCTTTCAAGTCTGACCTTTTGGTACTGGATAACCAAGTGGTGATTTACCACTTTATTTAAATTTTTAGATTTATTTTTTTCATATTATGTACGCATATTTGTAGGTGTCTCTGTAAACATCAACATATGGGGTATCCGAGTCCACAGAGGGTGTCAGGTCCCCTGCAACTGGAGCTCCAGGCTGTTCTGAGATGCCTGATTGGATCTCTAGGAGTCCAACTTGGATCCTTTAAACAAATGGTGGTGCTCTTAAACTCTGAGCCATCTTTCCAACTTTTTTTCAAGTTATTATAAAATTTTAAATTATAAAATCCTTCCCACCCAGTAGGAGGGAAAAGGGTCTCAAAGGCAGGCAAAAGAATCAGAGAAACCACACACTCCCAGTGTTAGGAGTCCCACAAAATCCCAACCTAAACAACAACATATATGCAGAGGACCTAGTGTATATACATAAAAGGCTCCATGATTGCCTGTGAGCCCCTATGAGCCCTGATTAGTTGATGTTGTGGGCTGTGTTCTAGTGTTCTTCTGCTATCCTTGACCCCTCTGACCCCTACAATGCTTCCTCTTTTTAGAATGCTGGTTTGTGTCCTGATAAACGTTTTCTTGAAGCCAGTCACCAACTCTGGCTCTTACATTTCCTCTGCTACTACAAAGATTCCTGAGCCTTAAGGAGAGGGGTTAAATATCAATATCCCATTTAAGGCTGAGCACTCACCGTTATTGTGACAGCACGCACAAAAGCTGTGCAAGTTCAAGCCTGGAAACGGAAAGGTGAACACAAAGTTCCACTCCTAGAAGAAGAACTATTGGTATTAGGTAACACCAAAAATGGGAGTGTGTGGCCCGAGGAATACTAACCACACTCCAGAGTAAGCCTACACCCAAAGCCTTAAGCAAATAAACACTGGTTTAAAGAGAGAGAGGAAGAACACAAATTTAGATGAGTATGGATGTTTAAATGGATCTTGGAGAAGCTAGGGCTGGGAGATAAATATTACCAAAATATATTGCATGAAATTCTTATGGAATTTATGTAAGGTGAAGAGGAGAAAGAGAAGGAGCAAAAATAGAAGAAGGAGGAGAAGAAGAAGGAAAGAAAATGAGAAGAAGGAGAAGGAGGAGGAGGAGGAAGAAAAAGAAGAAGAAGAAGAAGAAGAAGAAGAAGAAGAAGAAGAAGAAGAAGAAGAAGAAGAAGAAGAAGAAGAAGAAGAAGAAGAAGAAGAAGAAGAAGAAGAAAAAGAAGAAGAAGAAAAAGAAGAAGAAGAAAAAGAAGAAGAAGAAGAAAAAGAAGAAGAAGAAAAAGAAAGAAAGAAATTCTGACTTGCAAATGTATTTATTGTAGTATGAAAGTTCACTTACTGTGTTAGTCTGAGGATTACAAGCCCGCTAAAAACTACATACTAAGGAAAGACTATGCTAAGATTTGAGTTCAGGCATTGGTTGCCAAGTCAATGCTTTGCTAAGAGACAGCACCATTGTCTTCTGAACTAAACAATATGTTAATGACTTCACTAGACTAATTTGCTATTATGACCTAGGATAAATCAGAACAAATGGCTGCTAAAAACAAACTGACTTTTGACATGTCAAGGCTCTACTAACATATCCCAACACAGATACTCACATGAAGGCAAGTTTCATCATATACATCATGGCATCTTTATCACTGTCATTGTGTTGAGTACCTGAGGCACTTGCAGTTTGAAAAACTCTTTAGCTCAACGTGTTGGGATTATGCTTGAACTTGGAAGTGAACTAGGGCAGTTTCATTGGAAGGTATGTTTGCATGCATTTGATAGCAAGACCCAGAGCTGGCAGTATCATTTCCCTGAGGTAAACCATAGTAGACACAGAATAAAATTGATCTTTACAGTTATAAAAGCTTTTCTATAGAACTGGCTTCATAGTTTTGGAATCCCTTTGACTTTAGTTTGGCTCAGGCAATAAGACAGTTGAATACTCTTTTATGTGTCACCCATAAATAAAACTGGCTCTATGCATTTTGTCATAGTATGGAAGACGAACATGACTGATTTCTAAGGAGCCTTATTCTAACCAAGTGACCTGAAAAAATGAAATCTCCCATTGTGAGAGCAAAAATACTAAGCAAGGGAATTTATAACTTCACAATGAAAAGTAAACAGCAGAGGAAAAAGCAAACAAATTCAAAGCTTAATAAATTTAGTTTGTAATCACTAAACTAAGGATTAAGAGGACTGAAAATTTGAGGCAAGACTATCTGTGAAAAACTAACTCAAGAAGAAAAAAAGAGTGAAAATCACATAAACGACAAATAGCAATTTTTATTTTTATTTTCTGACAAATCCCTTAAGGTTACAATACAATACAATAATAAAAGAAAGCATCTTTTGTGTTTTAAGAATTATTTTACACATGAGGATTGAAAGAACAGAAATGTTTCTACTCTATTTGGGGGATTTTGTTTGCTTACTTATACATTTAAAGGAGTCCTCCATAGCTCGGGCTGGCATCAAACTTCCTATGTAGTAGCTTTAGACCTTGACCTGATCCTTCTGTTTCTAGCTTTCAAGTGCTAGGATCACAGGCATGTGCCAGCACACCTAGCTTATTCCACAATGTTCATTCCTTCTCTGATATCTATTTTATTATACTAATTTTTGTTATACATATAGGTATGTACATATCTGTTTAACTATATTAAGATATTAAAATCCAACTATATGTACAAGTCAAACTAGAAATAAAAAACATACACAATACATAACTCATGTTTTATGTATGATTTTTAAAATAAATGGACAAGTATACAGCTCTACACACATGTAAAACTATGGTGTTATTCCTCCTTTGCTTTCAAATAGAAATGGAGCAGCTTTCAATGCTCTGAGTTTTCCCCAAGAAGTTCTATAACAAGAAGATACACTGGATAGAAATTAAAAAGAAAAAAATGTGTGAAACCTAAGCAGCTATTCGAGTGAGGAGCTCAAGTGCTCAAGATCAGAAGACATGATAGAGGCAGCAGCCACAATGCTGCCAGCCTTTGGAGAAACATGCAGAGAGACTGAAGTGAAAGCTGGTGTGGATTTACTCCCTAAAGTGCAGTGGTGGTTTGTCATTTGGCAAACATGAAATGAGTATGTGATAACATTAGCCCTGTGTTAGAGGTGGCTCCGGCACTGGTTATAAACAAATAAATCAGACATGACTGTCAAAACTTCTGCCATCTTTAAAGACAATTGTGAATAATTTGAAGGATTTAGGGTGTATTATTTCATGGAAAGGTGGAATGGGGTGTGTGTGTGTGTGTGTGTGTGTGTGTGTGTGTGTGTATGCGTGTTTATGTGTGGTGTGTCTATGTCTTTGTGCGTATGTGTGGTGTGTCTATGTCTGTGTGTGTACTTGCACACATGCCCAAGTTTATCTGTGTAATTTTTAATCTGTGTCTATTTTCTGCCCTGACTGTTAAGAGGTCTCTCCTCTTTCAAGGGCACTATTCAGTGCCCTCTCTGTAAAGGAAATCTCTGAAGCTGATATAAATGCGTTGGCTGGATTGGATTGGCTGATCAGGAAATGACACCAGATCTTGGAGCCAATAATTAAAGCTTTGACATAGCTCTTCAGAGTGAGTTTGAATTTCACCAGGGGGAATTCATAATGAAACACATAGTTTGGATCCAGACAAATCTGGATTTATATACCATGCCTGGTACATGGTAGAATTTCACAACTTGGACTAGTTTTTATGCAAAATACTCCCTGGTGTGGCTTCCATCCAATAATGTGAATCAGAAACGGCCACATTAAATTATACAGACACCGACATATAAGATTTACTGTGGTATCCTCCCCTAACACTGTGAAGAATGGTGCATGTGCTTTCCTTACTACTGTACAGTAAATATGATGCTATGTTGGAGAAGAGGAATCGAATTGTATGTCTGTCTCTCAGAAGATGCCGAGCTCCTTGAGCCCTGACATGAACACCTGACTCTGTTTAATAACGCAGTGTTGATGAGTAATTAAATGCAGAATCATATGGAAAGACTTGTGCTAGGAGAGCTCAAAAAGGAATTAAATCAGCAAATTCTTCAGAGTGAAGGGGAGGATAATATCTTCCGGGGGAAGATAAATGAGCTCTGAGCAGGTGTTTAACTGATAAAATGTGACCTTCAGTACCTGACCATGCAAAAAAAAAAAAAAAGAAAAGAAAAAAAATGCCACAGTTTCTCTCCACCTAGAAAATAGGACCGTTTGTTGGACTTGACTGGGAATTTGTACAGCAATCAGATCAGGTGCGAATTCTTAACCTGCAAATAATTTCAGCTGCTGGCTCCTTGTCTTGGTTTGATGCATTTTTCTTCACCCTCTTTCTCATGTTCTTGGCTCTCCGCTATCCTTGACTACCCTTGGTGAAAACAAGAGAAAGCTCTCTTCTGAAATCATAGCAAATGCTGCAGGGCTAACTGAACATTAACTGCCCCATTGACTGCCCCTTACTTACTTGCTGTATTCACAAAGCAAAGCCGGGCAGTTGGGAACCATGAAGAAGTTAACGCACAAAGACACAAGGCTCAGCTCCTAATACACATTTAATACATCTCACTTAAATGAATAAATGGGGATAATAGTTACTACTAAAATAAAAAGCCAAGGAGTTTAAAAATTACTGCCATTTATACAACTTTTTTGTGTTTACTCCAAACTACTAGGAGCAAAATCATGATTAAGCATTCAGTTTTCATTCCTGAAATTTTAATTTGAATAAAACAAACAGGCTAGCATATAGGTGCTATATCAATAATAATAATGACCCAAGCAAGTACTTGTTGGATGCTGTCTGGCAACAGAAATATGTAAGAGATATTCTTGTTCTCTCCCTGAGGAGCCTCTGCTTACAGAAGTGGAGTGATATCACAGCTGTGATAAGGGCCCATGCTAGAGCAGCAGTCCAAGGCTGTTCACCTTTACACTGTGTGTCCTGCTACCCTGCAGCAGGTAAGGATTTAGTGGAGAGAAGCTCTCCTGAAACACATTTTTTGGATTAAACATATAATTTTTCTACCATGATAAAATATTTTCTTGTCATTAAGACTATGATAAAGCACTAGGTTAAAAAAAAAAAAACTCTTACACCACAGACCTGACAAAATAACCTCCATTCCCAGAACCCATGTGAAAGTCAGATGGGCTGGTGAACATCTGCATTCCTACCGTTAATGGCGAAATGAGAGACAGAGACAAGAGGATCACTCAGAAACTTGTGACCCAGCGAGTTTGCCATATACAGTACAGCTGGAGAAACAAGAGATGGACCTCAAAGAAGGAAAGACCAGACTACAAAGGACTCTCCTTTGACTTCTGCATATGAGCTATAGCAGGTGCATGGCCACATTCTCTCTCTCTCTCTCTCTCTCTCTCTCTCTCTCTCTCTCTCTCTCTCTCTCTCTCTCTCACACACACACACACACACACACACACACACACAGTGTACATGCCAATAAATAAATATATTTTAGAGATTATAATTATAAACAGTAGAAGAAAGGAGTACTAATATTGATCCAGACATATAAAGGAAGGGATCAAGTAATGGAACCCTTTGGATGGGGTGACTCCCCTAACAAAACCTTAGCACATCTAACCATAATCATGGCCATTGATTCAGCTCTCCTTAAACAGTAACAAAGGACTCACTCTCACAGACATTACTAAACGCTTATCATGGGCTGAGCTGTAGCCACTGTCCTTTAAAAACACCAAGATAAACACCAGTCCTCCAAAAATAATGTCTTTAAATACCCTTGTATTACTGAAATATTTCTTTCAGGCAGGAGAATGGGCATTATGATATAGATACTCTGCAAGTCTTGATCAAACTATTTGTTTGTAAAGTCATTTAGCTTCTACTATAAAAATTACATTAATGCTGACAAATTCTACAGTAGTTATTTGGACTTTTCTTCCTTCTACAATAAATGGCAGCTCCTCAGAACTCAGACACCCACTAATCATGAGCTCACAAATAGACCCCCTGCTGACAGAAAAGTTTAGAGAAAAATGTACATTAGCAAGGAAATCCCATACATTTGCACAGAAGAAACAAACCGTATTTCAGTCTCACAGTGTTGTGATACCATCTGCTACAAAACACACATCATGTTATCTTTTGGCATCACCGAGTTTGACTGATTACAGTAATATCCTCTCGGTAAACAGAGTCTGCTTTGGTCCAAATAAAAGATAAACAATGATAATAGAGGCTGTGGTTGATATACAGGTATCTTATGAGTCTCCGGGGATATGATCAACTTGCTTCTGTTCATTGCACTACCCCTTTGGAGGGGGAATAGCATGCCCACTGTTAGTCATGTTAAGCAAAGAAAGCTGCTATAGGGTTCTGGGTGTAGGCAAATTAATACAGACAGACATGTATTTCTCTTGCTTAGAGTAGCTATCCCACCTGTATCAGTAATGTAGAATTTTTAAAGTGTGGACCTGGAATATCTCTCAAATGCCCCCTTTTTTTCCTGGCATGTCCTTGGAGGGGGAAATGGGACCCCAGTCCCTTTTTCCCTCTCCCACTTCCCAGAAATAAGGGGAGGAGTTTTGGTGCACCACCTGTTTATGCCATGATGTTCTGCTTTACTGTAGATACTGAATGAAGGAAACCAACACTACACGGGCCCAGACCTTCAGACTGATGAGCCGAATTCACACTTTCTTTAAAGTTTACTGCCTTGGGTTTCTGTTGCAGTAACAGGAAGCTGATAACACACTCAGAGTCTGCTGGCAGAAAGTTTGAAAGCAGAAAGAAACAGAGATTTACATTGGACTATCTCCTGCCTACCTGATCCTTGTAGATAGGGGTCATCTCTTCTGAATTTCAGCTGCTATTCAACGATTCTCTGCAGTTTCTCTTTACAGGTTTCAGAAACAGCTTTTCCCTTTTGTATATTTTTCTACAGCCTCAGAGAAGGCATGGTCTTGACCAGTTCCTTATATTCTGCCCATATTTAAATTCATTTGATAAAGTCCCTTTCCAGAGTGTAAGATCTCTCGCCAGCTAGACACAGAACTGATACACACGATGGTGATGCCTGCACAATCAGTTCAATGGTCTCAATGTATTGTGGCTCCTGAGTGCTTCTCTGAGTATGTAAATAAGGCCCTGGAATGCATTTCTGCCATTAGTGATATGGGACCTCTGACTCCCTTAAGCAGCAGTGGCAAAAGCATTTCTTCTTATGAGTATTTAGTTCTTCCCTTCAGACCTTGTGGAACGTATTGATTAATTTAGTCAATTAGTCCACAAAGGAGTTTTAAATTAATCATGTCTAAGACTATGTGATCAGACTTCCCATCATTCTGAAATTGTCATGGTGATAAAAATCAGTCTTCTATCTATAAAGAAGAGTATTTAAGCCCTCCCTGGGCTTACCTGATATCCTAATTATAGGAAAAAGACAAAAGAAAACAAAGAGAAAGGATGCACTAACAAAGATTTTTTTTTTGTGAATTCAAATGCAAGCGGTAACCCAAACTTGCTGCTGATGTGTCTGCTGGGATCAAAGAGACCACAAGCAGACTGACTTCAAGGAAGATTTGCAAAATCTTAAGCAAGAGCCCCACTCCCCCATTCCCAGTAACTTCTGTATGAGAAGTTACACAGGAGAAATAATTATTTTCATAAAGTTTAAAATGTAAACTCTTCCCAGAAAAAGAAACAAAGTTCCCTACACTCATTGACGATCAGGTATAAATACCATCCTGTGGTTCTTATGTAAGATCAAGATTCAGCAGCAGGAAGAACACACAGAAACACACACCCATGCAAAGGAAGGTAGCAATATGACAAACAATAATAAATAAATAACAATACAAACAATGGTTCCATTTTGTATGCATTTATAAAATAGAGAGTTGACTTATAAAAAATTTAACCAAAAAGTAAAAGGGATTAATTTAAAAGTAAGACAAAATAGTGGAATTTCTAAACTGACAGATAAAGAGATTACAAATAGCATATTTTATTTGCCAGGACCACATGGTCGGGAAAATAGAAAGTCCTATCTCTTTATTAGAATATGTTTTTGAGTTTATCAGTTTTTAATTATATAATGCCTTTAGATGGAGGAGAGATATCAAGAAAGTTGGAGAATGCAATAAATAATGTATAATTTATGACCTTGAAGGGAGAAAAAGAGGCTATAGAAAAAGAAGGGTGCTTGGCCAGGGAGCAATTTTGTCATTTCTCAGTTTTTGCTAATAGCTTTTACTTCTCTTCGTGATTTTAAATATAACATTCAAGTATTTAAATCTGTACATGATTAGCTTAGTGAGGCTTGGTCCACAAGAACTCAATAATATTATGTAAGGCATAAAAGTCTCTTACTCAAATTTCAAAGCCAAAGATGTACTCTGTCTACATATATGGATTTATTCTCTCTTTTTTCCTTCCATTCTCACCCACCCTCTTCCTAGGGTAAAGTTCTTTATGGAATAAGATGGATTCTTACCTCAGCTTTTAATAATATAATTTCATTAAGTCTGAAATACTTTAATGCATTAGTTAAACAACAACTGAAAGCTTAATAGACTTTTCTACTTATATCATTTTTACTACTCTTAAGTGAAGGATTGAACTTTAACCTACCTATAGCTTGTAGACCTAAATTCTGCAAAAAGCTCCAAGCAATATCTACCTCAAACATATGTTTAGCTAATAGCTCCTAATAGGAAAATGTGTCTAGGTCTTGCTTTTTCAAGAACAAGATATAGGCAATTTTTGAGTAGTGTCAAAATAACCTTCAAGTAAAAAAAACTGAAGGAGAAGCAGTTGAAAATTTGAATCTATAGTATCATCACACATTTTTGTAATGGCAGAAACATTCGTAAAATAGAGCACTGATGCCCACATTATCCATTGATAGAAGCCTCAAATGACTAGGCTCACCTTTATAACGCTTTCCCATTGGTTTAGATATAGTAGGATATCTTGTGTAGCAGAAGCCCCATTTGGACTTAAATCTGATGTAGTATATCAAGAAGCAACGTATCAAACTAGGAAATAAGATAATTGACCCTGCATTAAGTCTTGCTCCTCAAGGGGAGGGAAGAGGCGGTGAGTAGATTAGAGAAAAATGTATAGCACAATTAAATCAATGAAAAAAATCTTGCTCTTCTATCCTGGAAGTAACTAACTTGTATTACTTGTGCACCAATGTCCATATTTAATTATTTATACTAAAGGAAACTCTTAAAATTTTACATTTTAAAGTAAAGCCAGCATATGTGCTTTGACAATATTCATTTGTGTGTTTAGTTTTGAATTAAGGCCTCACTTTTTTTAACTCAGCCTAGCCTGGGATCCACTTTGCTCATGTTGAAATCACTCTTTGAGAAGTGGTTTAACATGAAAAAGAATATACTTCACAAGTTTGGGAAAAGTTACTATTTTTTGTTTTGATTTTTTGTCGTTGTTTTTTTTTGTGTTGCTTTGTTTTGAGATAGGGTTTCTCTATGTAGACCCTGCTGTCCTGGAGCTCACTCTGTAGATCAGACTGGCCTAAAGCTCACAGAGATCTGCCTGTCTCTGCCTCTCTAGTGCTGGGACTAAAGAGGTGCACCATCACCATCCATGGGTATTATCTTGTCTGAAGAAAACTTACATTTAAATCAGTATTCTCTCACATAAAATTGTTTTAGAAAAACCATTTAATTTATTTATTCATACATATGTAATCCTAGAGACCGTCAGACTTACATGAGAAGTTGTCAGCTCAGGAAATTGTTCTCCTCTCACTGGTGATATCACTAATAAGACACGTCAAAACGTCATTCATGTTTATAAATCTTTGCAGTGAATTTTCTGTATATATTTGGTAACAAACGAGAAGCAATTGGCAAAAAATACAAACCTGGTATTTCTGAATTAACCTTCTTAAATGTAAAAAGAACATTACTGCTTCCTCCAATAATGTCAAGTGAGGAACTAAGGATAAGAGATTTTATGATCAGAAGCAAAAAGGCAGCTAATGAATGCTCATATCATTTTAAAATTTTGATAACTACAAAGACATATGCTGATTGTTCTGGATGCAATTAGCAACTTCTTCCACATCTAACTTTAAAGCAAAATTTTAAAACTGATTCAGCCCTGCTCCCTACTTCTTCATTAATTACAAGCTGAGGGACCCAAAAGTGTTCTAATGAATTTTGCATTAGAATCTGCAATATGAACAGAGTATATTATCACAGATACTAGTAAATGCATACATTGGCCTTTGTGAGCAGAATTCCGAACAGTTATGAAGAACTCAGCTGGATTTCAAATTTGTTACTATGCCTGAAAAGACAAAAACAATGCCAGAACCAAATTGTCATAAGCTCATTTCTGAGGACAACAATCTAGCTTACTACTTGATAATAACATTGGGCTCCTCTTTCTTCAAGTGCACAGATATGTGGTGGCCTGTACTTCAGGACGAGGAAACTGCTACCACCTACCCTGACTTCCAAATGTGCAATCAATAGGTTTTAAAATACTGCTTCTACACTAGCTTCCCGCATTGCCACTAGATAACCTGTATGCTGACTGTATTTAGTGTTAATATCTATGCTTTACAACTTCACAACTATTGTCATTGCCATAAGGATCTTTGAAATCAAAAAGTTCAAGAAAACTGTTATACAAACAGAATAAACAAACAGGACACAAGGCAGCATCTGCACTCAACGAGAAAGAAACAGCTACTGGGAGCTTCCTATTGTATACAGTTTCTCTAAACACACACCAAGATCATACAACAGGTATGAAACCGTAGTGACCAAGCCATGGTTTCTTAAATAACACACTGCCTTAGCAGTACGTATGCAGCAAAGAAATAAATACCAATAAGGCCATATCGATCCAAATAACTGTTTACACTGGAAATGTGAAGATTTGGTAGAAAAGCAACAAAACTCCGAGATGAAAAAGTTAGATACAGGCTTTCCATCATTATTTCATAATTGAAATTCTACACATCGTGCACTGGTTAAATTAGCATATGGGTATTAGTGGGATGTGAACATTAGAATATTAAGACATTTTTAATACCCAAGAAGATTTACTGGAACTCTTTGACTTCCAATGCCGTCATATAAGCAGGTGTGTTAACAAACATACCACCTCTCTCTTCTCTGGACAAAATATGGATCAAATTCATCTCTTAACCTTATAGTACACCGTCTGGGTTTCTTTATTTAACTGTTTTCCCTCATTATTCAGATTTGAAAAACACTACACTCGGATAGTTCCCGACGGCTGGAACCCAGGTGTAGTATTATATTAAGACAGGTTTGTTTGATGGTCCATTAACAGTATCTGTCATCAGTGGGGACTAATTTTGGTCCTGCCTGGCTCTAAGATACGGACAGCGCTCAAGAATTGCACTGGCAGCACATCTACTGGTTTGGTCTCACCATTTTATAACGCCTTAAAAAATATTTTCTTGCTACCGGCATTGAGATTGAAAGTAAAGTTTCCATTGCAATTATGTCAATGTTTAAACACTGAAATCCACTGCAATGATACAAACATCAAGGCTCTCCTGAGCACGTTTCTCTTCATCTGTTGGCACATTTTGCTCACATCTTGCAAGGAACTCAGAATTCTCAAAGAAATGGCCTTAACTCTTTCACTGCCGCGCATCAAGATCAAATACTGCAAACAATCTAGGGATTATAACGATCAAAGAGTTGTAGAGAATCTTTAACTGCTGGCAGGGAGGGTAGCTTTTTTATGCGCTTCCCATAAACCGCAGCAAACAGCAGGGAGGACAATCCCCCTCACACAACTGTGCCCTTTCCTTCTTTCTTTCCTTAATCACAGACGCTGTTTCCTTAGACTCAGGCGCAGCTAACAGTGGCGCTGCCAGGAGAACATAAAAGATACATTCAGACAATCCAGTTCTCCCCCCTCCCCAAACCAAAGCTGCACAGCACATGTCTTTAGCAAAAGGAAGCTCAGACTGCATTTTATTGAGAACAGTAGAAAAAGAAAAATCACAACAAAGAAATAGTGAGCCTTTTCTACTCCGGTTCAACTCCGTTACCAAGCTCTGCTAGCCTTGATTTAAAAAAAAAAAAAAAAAAGTCATTACCTGTATGAAGAGAACCTGTTAATAGCCTGAGAAGGTACTGGGCAAATTTCAATATTTCACGTTTACACCGTTTCCTACAGCCACTCATCTTAAGGAACAAGGTATTCCTCTGAGGAGCGTCAGTAGTCTTTGCCAATAGAAAAGGAAAAAAAAAAAAGGCGGCTTCTGAGGGGAAACTTCTGTCTCAGTTTATGTATCAAGCTGCCTTACAACTCCTGGGGAATTAGCTGTGAGTGCCTGAGTCAGAAGGTACAGCAGCCAGCGCGGATGCAAGAGTAACAGGGCAATGAGAAAGCGCTGCCTCTCAGGACGGTCACCAAGTTCTTCCGTGGCAACAGATAGGCTGCTGCTTTATACACTTGTAGTAACCCAGCTCTGGTGCAGCTCGGCATCATCTCTCCTGAAGCAATTTAACCTCAAGGACCATGCCGAGGGAGGCGGAGCCTGCGTTGCCAGCTCATCAATGAATCAGCATGTAAGCAGGTGAGCAGACAGAAGACAGGTCACTGGAGCCCGAAGCCCTTGGGACACCAATAAGAGATCCTGCTAAACAGGATCTACTGGGGAGGAATCTCGGGATCCGGGAATGCCCAAAATGCTTCTAAATAATTAAGGGGAGATTGAAAAGAGTGCTAGAGACCAGAACTCAGACTGGCCCCGTACACAGTGGTAATCATATTCAGAGAGCCTAGAAGGGGTTGGGGTGGGGAGCTCTTTGAAGAAGCCGATTCTGACCAAAGCAATGAAAAAAGCAATATTGCTGTGCTACGGAGATATATTCAAGCCCATGAACTCTAAGGTAGAAAATAACTCATACCCCAAACACTATTATTTCTGCACTGTCCGGGCTCAGGTATCTGGGAATCGGAAGAAATCATTATCCACGTTCAAACCCAATAACGCGGAAGTCACAGTTGGTAAGTTCTATACGCTGGGGCAATAGAACCCCAAAGTTAACTTGCTGCATTGTGCTAAAAACAGGAACTACATCAGCGTCTTCTTCTTAAAAGCTAAAATGCAACTTGTAATTTCCCTATGGACTGATTTAAGTTAGAAGAGCAATCCCTAGGGCCTTCTCTTTGCACGGGGCACCTTTGTACCTAGAGTAATGCGGCACAGGCAGTTTGTCATAGTGCCAGAAAATCGGATGCTTGGGACTTTGAAAGTGTCATTAGGTCAGAATTCTTCATGGATTTGGGCAGTTTCTCGGATGACTTTATATTTTTAATTAACACTCTCAGGGCTTTTGCCTGTTTTTACTGACTCCGTATAAATATACATGCTGTCTCTATGAAGTTTAGCACATAAAGGAAATTCAAGCCCCTTATTTTAAAGGACTCTCTACCCCCGTTTTTGACACATGTAACAGTTCTCTTTGAAACTAGTATTTTTCAACAATGCTATGCATCAGGTGATGTTCTTATACAGCAATAAAAAGAGGAAGTGAAATCTCAGGCTTAAAGACACTTATTGGTAACTTGTCCCCTCTCCAACTCTAACCTCAAATCCATAGTCTCAATGATGTACCTATTTCAATGGGTTAATGAAGAAGCACACTTTCCAGGAATTTTTAAAACTAAGATGAACAGGTTTAAAATAAACTACACTTATGCATACAAGCTAGCAAAATGCTTCTAACATTTTCTTCTATACATATGGCATCTCTGACAATGTTTGACACACGAAAGACAAATATTCTGTTATATAATATATATATAATTGGATAATGATACAAATAACATTATTTTAGCTTTGAAATTATTATGTACGTGTGTGTTATTCTTTAGTTGGAAGGTAAAATAGGATGTTAAGCACAGCACTCTTATGCATTTCTCTATTGTGTTTATACTGAGCATTTTCTCTGTGCCAGACATGGTTCCATGCACTGGGAACACAGTAGTGAGACAAAAAGACACTGATGCCATGGTACCTTATACCTCAGAACAGGAAGGAAGATATAAACAAACAGTAAACAAGAATATATCACAAGTGGGTAACTGCTAAACTAGAGTAGCAGGATAGAAAAATGTGTAGACTAAATAGGAAAGAAAAAAATGTAAAAGAGATCCCAGTGTATAAAACATGAGGAGTCAAGCATGAACTGTCAAGGGTGTATGAAGTAGAGAGAACAGCTTTGTTGCAAGGACCCTAAGCTGGGCATGAGGTCCGCATTCTTAAAGGAGAGCAAGACACATGTGTTCACTGAAGTATACTTATTCAGGAGAGACTTCTAAGAGATGCTTGCAAGCACAAGACAAGGACAACAACATTTCAAGCCAGTAGCTGAGCAAGGAAGTTGTCTCATATGTCTGCTAAGTAAAGATGACCTGCAATGAGCTGGAGGAGAGACAGAATACCAATGATGAGTAACCACAGTGGTTCAGGAGAGACATGATGGAGGCATGCACAGCCTGCAGTAGAAATAAAGGTAGTTTGTTTCTGGATGTTCAAGGGAACAGAATCAATGGGGTTTGGTCTATTGACTTAGGATATCAAAAAGAGAGAATTAATGGAGACTTAACTGTGATTTAAATAATTAGGGGACACACCAAATGAACTGTTGAAATGATATGGCATAAAATTAAAATGCACATGCTTCTTTGACTTCAGCTCTTTAGGAAACCCCATATTTTTTTTCTAAAATTCCTGCTCATGTTCCCATTCCTCCACATTCTCATCAATATCCACTGTCTTTCATTTTGGTTATAGACATTCTAACAATTGTAATAAAGCTCATATGATTCCAATTTTCATTTTCTTGTTGACTTATGATGCTGAGAAGCTTTTCATAGACTGTTGGATCATATGCCAGTCTTTCTAAAGAAATGTCTATTCAAGTGCCCTTCTCATTTTTAGTTGGGATGTTTACTTGGTCTTGTGATATACAAATATCTTGTATTGGGGCATAGTGGTCTCTTACTGGATGTACATAGTTCTCCCAACCCATAATTTTCCTTTCTCATCTCATAACTGTTTCTTTACTTTGCCAACATTTTTGATATATTTTGCCAACATTTTGATATATTTTTCCTGTTGTTTTCTGCAAATTTGAGTTCCTATTTAAAAAAAAATCATCATACAAGCCAAAGTCATACTATTTTTTTAGACATTTTCTTCTAAGGTATTTTAATTTTAGATCTTAATTTTCATCTCTAATCCATTTTGAATCATACATTAAGGGCAAATTTCACTGTTGTACACAAGTATATAGATATAGATATAGGTATAGGTATATAGATATAGATATATAGATATAGTTTTCAGTATTGTTTTTTGAAGAGAATATATTTCCTGTATTATGTGATATTATACCTTTGTCAAAATTTCTTTCAGGCCTACATACAAAAGAATTGAAATTAACATATCCCAAATAGATTGTATTCATATGGTCATTTAGCACATCTAAAATTTATGGATGTAAAAGAAACTTAAGTGTCCTTCAAGGGGTAAATGGGTAAAATTTGGTACACATAAAATACAAAACTATTCAACCTTAAAAATAAGGAAATTTTGTCATTTGTGACAATGTGGATGAACTTGGAAGTATATTAATGTAAATGAAAGTGGAAAAAGAATGACCAATAATATGTATTCTTACTTTATGTGAAATCTAAATGTATAAAACTTATACACACAAAAAGTAGAAGTGGTTACAAAAGGCCGAGGAATCACAGGAAATAATGATCAGTTACAAAGTTTCAGATGAACAAGAAAAATGCTTTACTGTTATATTTCATAGCCTGGTAACCGAAGGCCTTGACTTCATTTTCAAAACTTCTGAGAGCTGATTTAAGATACTCTTATTAGAATAAATAAGTAGAATCACTTATTAATGCATATTAACTCTATGATTTTATGTTATAAACTCATCACATCATACAAGTGTATATATACATATACATATATATGCCAATCAAAAATTTAAAAATAAAAAAAGAAAATTAAAAGAAATAAGACTCTTTTGAAATTAAGTAAAACATAGGTTCTACTTGGAATACATTTTTTTTTACCTAGCTGTAAATTCTTTTTTTTTTATTTTTTTACTTTGAATACATTTTAAACTGATGTAGCTCAAATTTACTCTGAAGGGAAGAGTATCTTTTATTAATTAATTTGTTTATTTTTAAATATTCGTGAGAGTGGTATTTACCATTACAGTCCTTTCAAATGTCAAAAGTACAGGAGTCTATATAGTATTCATCAAGTTTTCAATAACAGATACAAGGGAGACTTGGTGGCTTAAACAACACACGTTTATTTCTGACCATTGCAGGGATGAGAAGTCCCTAGAAGAAAGCACCTTCATCTTCGGGTCTTGGTGAAGCCTTTCTTTTTGTTTTGTGAAATGGGGACTTTCCACTGCATCTGCTGGTGGGACAGAGAGCAAGCTCCAGTTTCTAGCTTACCTTGTTTTCACAGTGACACTAATTGTTACATGAAGGCTCTAGCCACATTCCCTTCATTTCTCTTTTTTAAGATTACTAATGCCATTGATTAAACTCTCACTTTCTGAACCTAATTACTTCCAAACCCCACTTTCAAATAATCACTCTTGGACTCACAGATTTCCACATGAACCTAGAAGTAAAACACACACACACACACACACACCAAAAAAAAAAAATAAAATAAATAACTCTAAAGTATAAATTTGATATTCTTGGTGGCATGAACTATTTCTTTAAGAAATATACATACCTTACCTCGTGGGATTGGTGGGAAGATTGGCACCAGAACAACTGGAAACCCACTTGAGCCATGCAATTCTGAACAACTGAGTTGTTTAGAAAGCTGCAATTTGTATTCAACAAAAGAAAGTAATCCTTTAGGGTAGCAAAGAGTGACCTTGGAGACATCAACATCCATATGCAAAATGGACTTAGATCACATTCCTACGTCTCACAAAATGTATTAGTGCAAAATTAATCATAAACAAGATATGCAAATTATACAGGTTTCAGAAAGGCAGGCATCTTGGTGTATGCCTTAAATCCAAGCACTCAGAAAAGTGAAAATGGATTCTGCATTCAAAGGCAGCCAGGGCAAAATAGTTCTAGGCCAGCCTGGTGTAGCAAACATAATTCTTACTCTGACAGCAGCAAAGTAAAACAAGGTTTTAATTTTAAAAAAAAATTGAAAAACTCTTTAGTAACTAGTTCAAATAACTAGGAAAATCAACCTGGCAAAGAAGTCTTCAACTTGACAACAAATATGTGGCTTCTAAAAGGAGAAATGGAAAATTAGATGAAACTTTAACATTTCACTTTTCAAAGATTTTCAATAAGCAGAAAAATGACAAGTACACAGCATAATTAAACATTTGTCATATACATCCCTGACAAAATTAATATCTACAATGTCTTTAAAACTTTGAAACTCAGTCATGTAAAAGCACAAAACCCAATTTGAATATAGCTAACTACACAGAGATTTTCTTCTCCAAAAATGGCAGTGTAGGTGATAATAAACACATTAAAATAGATTTCACATTGATATACTTAAAATGTAAAATAAAATTACAGTTCTGTTAAAATAGCTAGTATGAACAGTTGAGTCAAGAACAAGGTTGACAGGATGCAGACAAGTTTAACGGTTCAGACACTGATAGCAGTATTGTAGGATGACATAGCTACAGTGAAAAACAAAATGGTAGTGTCTTAGAATTCTAATTGCAAAGCCAGAAAACCTAGCAATTGTATTCTTCACAGATTTCTAGAAAATTTTAAATGTAATTTTCATTATTTCTCTTATTTTTGAGTGTACAATATACATTGTCCTCTTCTCTTTTTTCCTTCCAAAACCTCCCAGATATGCCTCTATGTTCGCTTTCAAATTCATGACCTCTCTTTTCATTTATTATTATTTTATGCATATATGTATGTACATATGTATTCCTAAGTACAACCTACTCAGTGTGTATAATGTTTCTTGTGTGTATGTTTTCAGAACTGAACATTTGGTGTTGACTATCCAATTGGTGAGCTCTTCTGAAGACTATTTCTCCCACTCCCAGGGTTGTTTATTTCATGTATAATCCTCCACACAGATGGATTTTCCTTGCCGTCATCCAATTCTGTACTATAGTTTAGATAAATTTTCTTAAGTGGAAAGATAATTGCAGTTATCACATATTAAAGGGATGGTCACCAAGATTGTGAATACAGGTCCTTTATCTACATGTTCAGTTTTAGGTTGTCACTGGACAGTCCATCACCTACAAATCATTCTGTGTGAAAACTCTCAAAATAGACCTTCTGTGATAATTTATTTTTCACTTCACAGCCCAGATCCCAGCATAATAAGCCCTTCCTCTAGAGATGGCAATAACATATTGCCTATATACAGACATGACTGGAGAGTATTTAGGGAAAATCATGTTGTTTAATCTTACTCTCAGCAAAATACAAAACATAATTAGGAAGATAAGTTTCATATGTCAGAAAATTATAAAATGAAAGCAAAAACCATTAAATAATTATCAGCCCATTTGGATTACCACTATGAACAATAATATAAAAATCAAGAGTCTGTGGCCATTAATGAGCATGTGCCCTTAATGGCTCAGAAATTCTCCACCAAAGCCTCTTGTCATAAGCAAAGAAATTTGAGGGAACTGCACAACAGCTCATGAAGTTTAGGGTTTACTATTTGGCTTACTACTTAGTACTTCGAACAAGAGTTAGAGCGACGACTAACATTCCTTGTAGTAGTTACAACTAAATTTAATATGGAGGCAAACCACACTCACTAGCTCACCATGTGATGAGAATGATATAAATTAAAAATTGTTATGTAAAATAAATGAAAAATAATGTTATTTAAATAATATAATAAGAAAAAAAGGTTCTATGCTGTAAGCCCTACTCAGTAAATTACAGGGTGACGGAGGCTTAAGGTATGGGCATTATTCAAGATGTATTTCTCTTAACATCATTTGGAGGATAACTTTTTCTAACTAAATCTTTCAGAGAAAGCCAAATCTAGTAAAGAAAATCATAAAGACACCTACGTGACCCCACCCCACCCCACCCCATAGCTCTTTAGAATGGAAAACAAAATCTGTTAGCTTCTCTCCTCAAAGAAGGAAGAAACGTAGAAATTCCAGTATGATTCATATCACAGTGTTGTTTCCTTTCCAACATCTTGGTGTATTCTGTGTATCTCAGTGGGAGTGAATATTGTTATGCTTTTCAAATTGTCACAAGTTACAAAATTAAACATGTGCGGTGTGAAAATAGCACACCATGGGGCTGCAAGGAGAAACAGAACAGAGCCTTGCGGCAAAGTCACAGACTCTGAAAGTGGGTCTTGATAAAGAAGCAGACTGTTGTCTGTTAGAGAAGAATGTCCCCATGCCAGGTCCATTACTATTCCGGAAACATAGCTGTTCACCTACTTCAGTGAACAAAGAGCAAACCAACACACTGTGACTGCTCACATCAACTTCAGTGACAGCTCTGTGAGCATAAAACAAATCAAAATGTCACCTCCTGCCAGGGAAGGAAGGGTCCCTTAGCAAGCCTAGGTCAAAATTGACAAAATCCTCTAAAAGGTATTCTAGGTAGGACCTAAAGCACATGCAAAGGGATCTACCATAATATAAGGTCACCCAAAAAAAATTCAATCTTTGGGAGAGATGAGATCTCTGCCTCACCTTAATATTAAAAACAAGAGTATATAGACAAATATTCACCTATAAACAGATTTACAGAAGTACTGAGTAAGAATTCAGATTCCAAAGACCGGAATAAACAAGCAAACTTCTCCCAACAAAAGACCTACAATCTTAAGGGTTGAAGACGTGAAACACTATCTACAAAATTAAGTTGAAGTATATTTTTGAATTGTGTTATGGAGGGGGAACAACTGTTGCCACATAAGTGTTTCCAGGGAAGCCAAAGCATTAATGGCAAAGTATCTACTTTGGAGAAGCAGACCATTGAACTACACATGTCTAGAGCAGAGTCTTCCTCAGTGGAACTCCCCACCACTCCCCTAGTTAAGTCTGAGGACTTCCTATTGCTGCTATGGAAACTAGAAGGTGATGTGTTTTGCTGACCGAGGGCCCCAAGTATAAGACAGCTGCATGAATTCTATTTACAAAGAACCTAAAAGGATGCTAAAGAGCCACACCCATCCCAAAGGAGGGTGGCAATGTGGACCTGCAAAGGACGTTCAGTGTCAGTCTGAGAAATTTCTAAGAAAGGCTTAAGGAGCTACCGTAGATTGAGAGCTAGGTTCTTTTCAAAGAGTTTACATCTAGATGTTAAGACAGATGACCTGAACGTCTCCCTGAATGTGCTATTTCACAAAGCTGTGTTTTAAAACAAGACCTGTTGAAATATATAGCAATTATTTTCTTCATGGGAAATTTAGTTTCCCTTCTTTGCTGGGCAATACAGAGGAAGGAACTGGGACTCCAGCATACCAGGTGAGTTAGCACCAATCTGTTTGTTTACTTAACCCATATTCATGTTACTATATGATTAAGAAGCTATGTGATCTCAAGCCTGACAAATATGATTACTGGAAGTCTATAAATATAAAACAATATTCCACAAATATGTAAAATTTTAACCTATTCTGGCCATCTCAGAAACAGTAAAAATGTCCAAATTCCTGTAATTCTTGGGTCCCATATTTAATATATGGACTTGGAATTTCTTGACATAGGGTATGGAAAATTATTAACTTCTTCTGTCCTGATTTCTTATCAACCACATGATTTTGATCAGCAAGGTGACCTATAGCAGTCACTCGCAAGGGATGAAAAGTCACAGTGCAAACTGAAGATCACCAAAGCAAGGCTCAATAACAGTCCTTTAACTCACAAGATATCCCCCCTAAACCTGCAGCAGGATGGGGAGTCTGAGGTAAGGAACTGGGAATGAATCATCAGCCTCCCACTGCAAAACAAACTCTAAGGAATCAAGGGACCTTGTGGGAAGCTAACATCAAAAGCAACCAATAGGCAGCTTTCAAACAATCTCTTGACACTTGGCCGCAAGAGAAGTCATCAGCCGTGCCCAAACTCTGATGCTGTCTACTCTATTCAAATGGCATATACCCACAGAAACTGAAAAGCCTGCATTTCACTTTGGTAAAAATGGTCCATGGTTTCAAACAACAGTAAGGCTCAGGATTCAGCAATTTGTTTGTGTTCCTCACTCTACTAATTATTTGAAGATTAGCCTTTGCTGACGTTGAGTTATAGACACATGCACTACTGAAATAAAAAAAAAAAAAACATGAGTAAACTAAACTCCACAATGTATTTTTGTTTCCTTTTTTAAGGCAAGGCAGGGCAGTTTCTGCTTCATTCTCTTGTGAGGTAGCAAGCTCAGAGAAGGTACAACCCTGAGTCATATATGCATATGTATGAATGTTATATGTACATGTTCCACACACATATATTATACAATGTATTTTATATACGTAAAATATATAGGCAAACAGTAGAAACATACTTAGAAAGAACAGTAAATTGGTTGAGCTCTGCTTAAACCCCATCCAATACAGATAGATGGTGACTTGATTTGCAAGATTTACTAAGTTTCTATTTACCAAGCAAAGTGTGGCAGTTAGGTTTCTCATGATATAAAAGCACATCCCGAGAATTTCTAAAGAAAGGACAATGCTAAAGGTCAACCAGAGGCAGACTTGCAGAAGAAGCATTTGAGACTGAACGTCAACAGAGTCTTTCAAGCGATCCCTGGTACCCCACATGGTTCTGCTGGCATAATCTCAGTAATAAAGAGCAGCACCCCTATTTGCCATCTGAGATTGAACTGCCTCAAACTATTAAAATAAAACAAATAAATGAGTCTCTTTTCAATAAGAAAAAATGGTGATTAAAATTAAAAACAAATGTAAAAAGTAGTTAAAATGGCAGCTATGAAACTGGAGAACTGCTCTAACCTATCATAGAAATAAGAATGGAGCTAAGGTGGATGTTTTCTAGATTATTCCGTACTATTGTTTTTTGGTTGTTGTTGTTGCTTTCAGGCTGGAAAGATAAGTATGAGCTCTAGCTGAGTTCAGATCTCAGTCCCTGGATAAAACGTCAGATAACCCCTGTGTTTTGTGGTTCAGAGACAGAGGGATCTCTAAGACGGCTGGCTGTCAGCCTAGATCCAGGTTCAGGAGACCCTGTCCCAAATAATAAGGTGGAGCTTTTTAAGGCAGAGTACCTGACAGATTCACCAACTCAAGCATGTTTATCTGCACACACACAAACACACACACACACACACAATATTTGCCAAACTCACAAACACAAAAAGAAACCATTCCATGGGGACATTTAGAAATATTAGAAACATTAAGTAATCAAAGAAATTTATTTACTAAGTGACAGCGTCCTCACCCAGTTATAGCTCCCTTCAGTAAGAATCCCCTTTTGTGCCGTTTTTCATTGAAGCTTTTATAACTTCACTAATGCAGCAGGGCAATTTCTAAACATTAAGAAAGAAAGCAAAAGCCAAACCAGGTATAGCAGTCCACATTCTAGTCCAGGCCAGCAACTAATAATTACCTTCATAATTATGCCAACCAGCAACACCGTCGGCACACACAGCTTTCAAATTCCACTGTAGGAAAGAGCACACACTTTGGGAAGGAAAGGGCTATGCCAGCACAAATCACAACTTGCACCATGCTTCCTAACTATACCTTTTGTTTGTTTGTTTGTTTTTGTTTTGTTTGAATTGCACAAAGCCAAATACTAGGCTATAGACAGAAGCAGGACCTGAAATCCTTTGGGTCTCAGTTTACTCTCTCACATGTGGTTTTAAGCAGGCATGAAAGAAAAGAATGGGCTGCCAGTCCTCTTCTGCCTCTTGGATGTCCTTGAGGGTGCCCTAAGGAAGCAGTCCTGAACCAGTCTAAAGATGATCTTCCTGCATATGCTTCCCCGGAACTTGCTGCCATAGCTCCTTCTCATCGGAGTGGCTAGATTAAATATTCAAGACCCTGCCACGGTGGTGCATCACAATGCAGGGCTCTGACCTTCTCCAGGAAAACCAGTCAGGGAACGAACCTGTGACAAGAGTGACAGTAACTGTGTGCCCTAAAGTAAAACCTCCTAATGCAGTTTGCATACTACACACTCTCTCGCAGGGTAAATGCACTGTTGAGTTCACACTGCAGAAAATGTACTAAAAGCCTTTTAAAATGTACTTGTAAATTCATATTCAGTCTGTCTGCAGTTGACCCACTCACTCTCCATGTAAACCTCCCAGCCAACAGTCACCATGAGCAGGAGGCAAGGGGTGAGCTACGGACTTTAATTATCTTCCTCTCCTCCCAGGGAAGTGGGAGATGGGAAAGTGCTTCATGTTTCAACCATTAGCCAGACATCTAAAATGTTTTGAATGAAACATAACATTGAGTCCAAAGGAAAATTATGCGGTCTGTGGTGTAACGCCACACGAAGTTCCATGACAAAACACATTAAAGGCACCTACTTTATCTATATGGGCAGTACCACATCAAGCAAATGTCCTGATTTTTTTTAACTGATTCTCCCTCCCTCTGTCCCTTTCTCTCTATAGATAGATAGATGGATGGATGGATAGATAGATAGATAGATAGATAGATAGATAGATAGATAGATAGATCGATCGATCGATCGATCATTGCAAAAGTAGATTTTTAAAAAATTCCTCTGGAAAGATGAGTGCAACTAAGACAGATCAAACAATTTGCCCATATTAAATTCAGAATTAAGTATCACATTTTAAATGTGTATATCAGGTTTTTTACCTAATCCTTTGACAGGTGCTTTGAAGAAGTGTTGGATATCACTACCCTACTTTGTTGTCTCCCATACAGTCAAACCCCAAACCCACATTATATGTTGATTTGGGTTACAGCATCCAATTATCCTTTTACTCTGTTGTGGATTCCATCAGAAACATAACAGATAAATGTTTTTAATGTATTTTGTACAAAAATTTGATTGTTTGATTCATTTTTAATAATAAAAATTCCCAATCTATAATGTTTTCAAAAGATGATCATTTTAGAGTATTTAAATTATCTAAGATGTGTCTCGTAAAATATATAAGGATTGTAGGAAGACAGACTTGAGACACCAAATAGGCTTTCATACATATTGTGTTAACTAATAATATAGTACTTGTGAGTATAAATGTACCAAACTACTCTGACATGGCAGGAACCAGGAGGCAGGGACTGAAGCAGAAGTCATTGAGGAATGTTGCTTAGTCCCTCTTTCCACTTGACTAAGCCTACCCAAAAGAATCTGCCCAGGGATGGTACCATCCACAGTGAGATGAGTCTTACCACATCAATCATTAATCAAACAAACAAACAAAAACAAAAAAAATACCCCACATACTTGCCCATAAGCCAATTTGATGGGGTCATTTTCTCAACTAAAGTTTCTTCATCACAGATGACCAGAGCAGAGAAAAATGTAGAGCTCAATAAAAATCAATAAAAAAATCAACAAGCACATTATATAAATATGACATTTAGATTTAGAATGAGGATTGACAAAATTAGTATATTTTATAGACTTGATCCATCTAAATGATTGTAACCATGAATCGTAAAAGATGTATGCAGGCAATATGACTAAACAAGCTAGATACTTAACTTTGACACTGCTAGTGGTCTAAAATTAACTTGGGACTCTATCAGATGCGGTGGGCATGAACAGTCTACAAATCATCAGCTTCTTTCCTCTTAGAAAACTGAGATGAAAGTTAATTTATAGCCTAAAATATAGCCTAATGCCATATTTTGTCAGGTTTGAGGTAGTAGTTCCCTTAGACAATAATAAGAAAGTTCTAAATTTTCTTCCAAGATTAGTGAATTGCATTCACTAATAGCTACGTTTCTATGTTACTGGAGGGAGCTGGAAAGCATCCATCTCTCTTGTGCTGTGCTTATTGGCTAATTCACAGTCTTCCCAGATATTTGTCTGCCTGCCAATCTCCCTTGTTCTGTGTGAGAGGGGTGTCTTATTGGAAAATCCTTATCAGAACTCCAGGACATCAGAGGGAAGAAAGGAGAGAAGAGGGGAGTGAAGACTGAAGGTGGGGGTAAGCTGGGACAGAAAGATAAGAAAGTAAGAGAGGCAGAGTAAAAATATAAAAAGGGGAGAAAAGGAGGAAGGATTGAAGGAAGAAAGGGAAGACAGAGGGAAGGGAGAGATGAAGGATTTCGGGAAAGATAAGGAAGAACTGAAAGCAGGGAATAGGATCCAGCAGCTTCTGACATGTTGATAGATAGGCTCAGGGAGACAGTTTTTCCACACCTCTGGACCTCCTTGCCCACTCAGCAATTCCCTCTGAGATAAAGAGAACCCTGGGGATACTGTGATGAAGAGAATACCGCCGAGGGCACTCTGACCTATGCTTTAGAGTTATCTGTGCAAGTCTTGTATTCCATACTACCAGGTTTATATATCAAGCCTGCTTCTATATCTGTTGACAAACATTTTTTGCAGGATGTGTTAGAGGACAGCATCCTCCTTAGTTAACTGGAACAAAGTCCCCCTATGCCCCTTTCACTCTCTGTCTTCATAGGCATGTCTTTGCCAGTTTTGTGCTAGGAAACATTGTTTTCAATTCAGTTTCAGGAATGTGGGTTGAGAATCTTATGGCTGCCTTTATATCAAGCTCAAGAAACAGGAAATTCTATCTGCTCCAAAAAATTGTGTGGGAGTGCAAATGTCAGGGGTGAGCCACATCACTCACAGAAGTACTAACTGGAAAAAGTTATCACATAAAAATTAATTTGCTTTCCTCTTGAAAAGATCTACCATTTTCATGATATGCTTTTCAATTTTTTTCTTTGTGCTTCTGGTAGTATAATTGCAAGGAAAAAAAAAACTCCTTCACTTAGCTCTTACATTATTCATCCACACATTCATTCAAACGTTTATTAAAGGAACTGTAGAATCAGGTTACTTTGATAAAATTTCTCTGATATCTCTACGATCAGCATTAAAGTCAAGTCATTGGAGGTCTAGCTAACTAGAGGAACTAGAAGCAATTACTGTGAAACATATATTAATATGGCCGTGAGAAAAAATATTTTTATAATGAGCTCTATTTTATATGGAGTAATAAGACTGGTGATGAGCTTTTTAAATTTTTAAGATTTATTTACTTTCTGTGTATTAGCGTTTGTTTGTGTTTGTACATGTACATCACATACACTTCTTATACATCTACAAAGGGTGTAGGATCCTCTGGAACAGAGTTATAAATGGTTGCAAGCGACCAAATGGATGCTAGTAAATGAACACAGGTCCTGTGAAAGAACAACAAGTGTTATTAGGCACTGAGCCATCACTCCAAGCCCAACAAACCATTCTTGATCAGTGATGACGGTCAGGCAACTGCCTAAGGAACCACAAATCTAATCTATTAGCAGTGCGGTTCAGTGCATGTACGGGGCAAACGTAATCCCCTTTAGTTTCTAATAAAACAAGTTTTAGTTTTGTGAAATCCCAAAACCACAAAATTATCAAGTTTAATTATAAAAGGTTCTGATGGGTCTTTTATTGCAATAAAAAATAAATAAATTGACCTTGTATTGTCTGTATCCAATGTGACTAACCCATTCAAATTTCTTTAACTCCACAATTGGTCCTGACTCACTGATGCCTAAATGACTTTGTTAATGAAAGCCTGGGGTTATGACCAGATATTCTTTTCTCTGAGTTGTGACAGTCATTCTTCTTCCTGAGATGACTCTCTTTTTTCAATTAATTTCTATTGAGCTCGATGTGTTTCTCTGCTCCCCTTCCTGCCTCTTCCCTCCCCTTCAACCCCCTTCCAAGGTCCCCATGCTCCCAGTTTACTCAGGAGATCTTGTCGTTTCTACTTCCCATGTGGATTAAATCTATGTATGTCTCTCTTAGGGTCCTCATTGTTGTCTAGGTTCTTTAGGATTGTGATTTGTGGCCTGGTTTTCTTTGCTTTATGTTTAAAAACCAACTATGAGTGAGAACATGTGATAATTGTCTTTCTGGGTCTGTGTTACCTCACTCAAAATGATGTTTTCTAGATCCATCCATTTGCCAGCAAAATGCAAGGTGTTCTTATTTTTTCTGCTGTGTAGTACTCCATTGTGTAAATGTACCCTTATCCATTCCTTGGTCGAAGGGCATTTAGGTGTTTCCAGGTTCTAGCTATGACAAACAATGCTGCCTCCTCAAGTCTCAGTAATACCACTTTTGTATATATATCCAAAGGATGCTCAATTGTGCCACAAGGACATTTGTTCAACTATGTTCATAGCAACATTGTTTGTCATAGCCTGGGATAACTCTTAAGAGTACAATATGACTCCAAAAATAGCTTCTAAGAGGTGACTTTGAACTAAAGCTAAGTAAAGGAAGGTGAACAAATTCTGTGCTGAGTCAGTGTGTCTACTGTCCATGGAGAATCTAATCCATTCCACTAGTGGTATCCCAGGTTACATTCCTCTATCTGATAAATGTCAGAGTCTCTGTTTCCTCACATATACTCAACTGTCCTAGCACAAGATAGCTCAATGGAAACATTATTCTAAATCAAAATAATTTCTATTTAAAGGTACTTCCCTGAGTAGATGTAGTAATATGGGCGGCGGCAGGGCTGCGCCCCCAACACCCCAGCCGCCTGCCCGGCTAGCTTTACCCCCGAAATAACTACATGGACACTGTATTCTTTTAATCACTGCTTGGCCTTTAGCTCTAGCCCTTACTGGCTAATTCTGATATCCCAATCAACCCATCTCTAATAATCTGTGAGCACCGGTCTTACCGGGAAGATTCTAGGTCGGAGCTTCATCACGTGTGTCTGCCTGGGAGCAGGGCATGGCGTCTCTGCTGAGGCGTCTGCTCCCGAGAGGAGAGCTGTCGAGTCTGACCTCACTTCCTCTTCCTCCCGGCATTCTGTTCTGTTTACTCCACCTACCTATGTCCTAACCAATAGGATGGGCCAAGGCAGTTTCTTTTTATTTAACCAATGACCTTCCTCCATCAAGTAGAGCCAGAGATGTAGCAAGGTCCCTAGCCTCTGCCTACTATTAGGTTTAAGAAATATAAATCTGTTTCAGTCAAACATGTTGCCAGGCATGTTCCCCTGGGGAAAATATTTCATTCAGTGGTGAAGCATCATGTGCTTGAGGAATTTAAGTACTGTGGTCTGTCTTTTAGCCTCACTGGCTTAGCTTTTAAACATTGTTTTGTCAGTATTAGCAGCATAAGTACTATATGTTAACCCTAGTACCTGTGGAATTCTCTATAAAGTGATAATAATTATAAAAATAGTTGATTATGAAATTATCTAAATGGTTTACTTATATAGATTATCTATAAAGTACACTTATGTTTCATAAATAAAATATTTATCAGCCTATTTATATTTATACCTATTTGGTTAAATCTTATAGAATTGCTATTTTCATAGGCAAAAGATGGCAATTGTACATTTTACCTAAATAATACTAAATTCTTTTTTGTTTTGTGTTTTGAAATTCTTTATATATAGGAAAACATAATACAGACTCTGGATGCCATCTTCCAAACTGAGCATGTTAAAATTTCATGAAATATTTCATTTCTAGTTTACTAATTCATGAATGCTTTATGATTACATGAATAGGTTTACAATGACAGGCACTAAGAACATGTCATGCAAGTGACAAGCATGCATGGTATGAGGTATCTATTGTTTAATAAGACAAAATTACAACCAATGAATTAATAAGAAAATTAAGCTATGATTTTAATGAATAAATCTATTTTTAAAAGACCTTGCTAAATCCTCATTCATAATATGTATTCTGCCAACATTAGTTCATTCTTGTTTCAGATGCCAATAATGTTCTCTATTAGGATTTTAATTGCTTACAAATAATCAATAATGTGCATGATGCTTGTCATTCTTAGGCTGACAACACTCAGCAGTGAGTTCACAAGCAAGGCAATCGCCACTTTAACTACCATCTGCAAGAGAGAATCCTTTCGGTCATGATACCGCTAGAGTTTCTTATCATTGCTGGCAGCTGACTAGAAATCACTGAGATACCAGATGCAGTAGGCAAGATGTATCTTAAGAGTGAAAGCCAAGAAGTTAAAGGATACAGTGGGAGATCTAATTATATTAGGCACCCAGGAATTCTGGAACAAACTCATTTGATCACAGAGGCACATAAAGACATATAAAAGAATCAATTTAAATTTATTATGTGCCTGCTGGTAGTTCAGCTGTTGCTAACAGACGCTCCATGGAGAACCTATGGAGGGAAAAGCATTCTGATCCTTTCTCCTGGAATGAACCTGGGGAGATGATGTTAACAAACAACCTAAATTAGAATGTATGGTAGGACAGGGCCAACTTTTGTTTTAGCTCAATAACGCTCAATCTAGTGAAAGTTCAATAAACATTTATTGAACATATTAATGAATATCAATATCCTGTGCACCCTGCACCTGTGGTACGTATGGTAAAGACTTCTGTTTGACCTTACATTCATCGATAGTAAGGAGAAGGAACTCATATCAGTTAAAAGAAAAGGCATCATGAGAAAGTCTGATACTTGATATCTTTCTACAATCCATCAATTTATCCACCAGCTAGTGATGGGTGAGCAGTAACTCATCATCTTTGAAACCCCATTTAAACCAACCTCCATTTCTCGGCTATGCTCAGAAAATGCACATAGAGACAGCTCCACTTGAACTACATAAAATCATTTCCATGGTGAGTACAGTGCAGAGTTCTCCAATCTCCCCAGATAAAAAATATATGAAAAAATTCAAAGAAAATATGCAAAATCCCAAGACAAATGGGACCTTGTAGCATGCAGATTAAAGAAAATTCAAATCAGATTCTGTTTTCCAGATTTTCACATCCACATGCTAGAAAGCTTCTTGATATGGTTTAAGTGCAGAGAATAGATCTATTTGATTATTCTCCTCTCGGATTTGAATCAATATGTTATAGAGTAAAGGGAGATGATACAAAGCAATTACATAACATGAGTGTTTGAATTCAGAATTTGATTAAACTGTCCAGTGAGCTAATGCCAGTGTTCATGTACACAGTACAATTTCCAGTAGAGTTTACTTGGCTTTTAGTCCTCAAAAAAGAATGATTGTTTATAATTACTTATTTGGGTTTGCTTAGTTCCCCAAATTCCAACAATAAACAATCCAAAAAAATATAAGAGAGAAGTTGTAAACCTGAGATACAATGTGTCAACCAAAATGGAGACTTTGATCAAATCACCATCTTCATTGTCATATTTTACTAGTTCAATGTCAGCTAGAATGTGAATCTGAATTTCCACATTTTTAAAGCTAAGTTCTTCATCAATAGACTTGGGATGGCATGTAAAATTTCCCCATCCCCACACGCCTTTCACTCTCACCACCGACTTAGGCTTTTGTCCTCAGGTTTTACCTCAATACATCTGCTAATATTTTTGCTGCTATACAACAAAACACAGCTGCAAACTTAGCTATCATTATTCACATAGTCCTCATGGTTCATTCTTTCTTCCATAATAATAAAATATTATAAAGTCATCCTCATGGCCACATTAAAGTTAATTTCCTTCAAGCGACAGGTCATATTCATAAGGCATGACTCTGCATGTGATCATGCTTATCTCTGAAGGGGTTCACTGCAAGGTTTAGTGTGTCTGAATGTATTTCACCAGCGTAAAGAGAGACAGATTATTTTCTTTCAAAGGTACCCATTTTCTGATTTGCACTAAAAACTTAGACTCCTTAAGAACATAAATGTCATATTCAATCAAATTACTAATCCATTGAGCTCATTATTCTACCTTTCACAACCATAAATGAGCTATTTCATTAAAAAAACATTCATTTATTCAGTCTACTTCTAGGGGATGAAGAAAGCTATAAAAATGACTTTATGGCTCTACATTGAGGCCTTCATAACCCTAAGTGGGAAAAGAGCAAGTGAGGTGAGTGAGATGGAGAAAGAGCAAGTATGTTCATGGTAAGCATTACTAAAATGACTTTGTGATAACATTTAGGAAATGAGTAGATTTTTTTTTTTTTTTTTTTTGCCAGTGCTAGAAAAGAAGACTCGGAAGTCCTATACACAAACAGCTCCTGAACAGACACATGGGTGAGCCTAGAGAAAGATGGAAATTATAAGGCAGGTCCTCTGTTCCAGGCCAAAATCATTTTTATTTTTAGTTCGCATAAGCAGATTTATTTCCAACACAATTTAGCCAACCACTAGGATTTCCAATTGAGAACAGAGAATCACAAGTCAATTCAAATAATCAAAGCGAATTTGGCAAGGTTTCATGGTTGCTACTGTGCTGTTCCCGGCTGTAGTTAGGACCAGCAGACATCTGGCTCGCTTGCCAGATTCTATGTATGTGGCCTGATGTGCTCTGTGAACTCTGGCAGAATTGGCCTCTCATGGCCACTTTACTGTGCATGCTTACATTTGAAAATAGTTTTACATCCTATGTTAATATATTTGTTCTATTTTATGATTAATTATAATGCTAATGATTATGACTGTTTCCAAAGCTACAGAGAGAAAATCATAACTGTGCATGAAGCCACATGCAATAATCCTAGTACTCAGGAGGGTAACGTACAAGGATCATGCATTTGAGGGCAACCTGGCTTCACGGAAAAACTATGTCTCCAAAAAAGGGGATGAATAAGAACAGAGCATTGGTTATAAAAGTGTCCCCATGTTTTCTAACATTATAAACATAGTCAGTGTCTTCAGACAAAAAGACAGATCTCTACAGTATTCTTGCTGTCAGTCCATCTTCCCAGAAATGCAGAAACATAGTCGACCTGTATTTCAATACAATAAAACTCAATAGTACAAAAGTACTTAATGAGCTGTTAGTTGCTTTAGGTAGTGTTCCATTTTTTTGCATAAAACATGATTTTCCTTAGATTATGTGTTTCTTCGTTCTTCAGACATCTTTGCACAGATTTCACTTTTAAAAAATTAAAAGGTTCTGTTAAAACTCACCACAATCTGAAGACGTTCCTCTGAATAGACAAGGTCTCCAGGACGCAAATTAGAGAAATGCTAGAGCAGGCATTGCAATGGTGCATTGCAGTCGCCACTTTCCTATCTAATAAAAACCCTAACTAAGGAAGCATTTGTATCTCTTTGATCATATGTACCTAAACAGACAAGTACAGAAACTTGATAACATTATAGGCCCAGAAAGTAGGTCCTGAGAGTCAATGAGGTAGAAAGAAAAGGAAAACCAGGGTTCACACTCCAGTTTCCCAATTTGTCAGTTATATGCACTTAGAATATTTCATAGACTGCCTTAGCATCAGGATCATCCACATAACCAGTAAGAGACATGGAAAGCTTCCAATAGTGTGAAATACTATACATATGCTTGACCTTAACCTATACGTACAGTGACCTGATAAATATTTTTCATGTATGGGTGTGTTGTGACTCTAAAATTTGTTGCTGGATGTCAGAGCATCCCTTCTTGTGTTGCCATTACAGGAGCTTTGTTTTTTTTAGAGATAAGCTTTATTTAATAATTTACTCATTTTTTTAAAAAAAATTACAGGAGCTTTTAAAGGGTCTAAAACTTTTGTTTTCAGTATCTTTGAGCCTCTAGAGTCTGGGGAGATAACATTGATGGTCCTTCCTTTTAATCATTGGTCTTTGAGTCTCTGGTCCTTTGTTCTTTTCCCCAGCTGTATCTTTTGAGCTTCCTCTACTCAGACCTCACTCTTTTCCCGGGGTTGCTTTAGTGAACATTTCAGCTTCGGGGAAGATCCTGTGAGATGTCAAAATATTTAAAGTAGATATTTACTCTACTTGACTTGGCTTCTAAACCCAGGCAAACAGGGATACTGTCTGTTTGACAGCTACTGCTGTCCTGTGTTTCCTAATATTATTGTTAAAAAAATTACAGACTCATTCTGGACCAATAATTCTTCATCAAAACACAAAACCAGAAAGTCAGACTTCTTGGTAAACATTTCAAAACTACACATCTATAAAAAGAAAAGCCTCAGCTCCTTTTCCCACCCAGATTCTGTCACAGCATTTATGAATAATAATCCCACAAAAAAGACAAGAAAAACATCAGCCACAAAGAGTAAAATGGGAAACCAGGCATCTACAGTGTATTGCTGAAGGAGACAGGGGACACTCAAAGACACAGCTGGCATCCCTGACAGGCCACATCCGGAAAAATGAATATCAGGCTCCTTTACCCTATTCCAGACATGCTGTCACTTCAGAATAAGGTCTATCCCGTGATCTTTGCATTAGTACATCCCAAACTATCTAATCAGACCCAATCTCATGTTTTCTGTAAGTGAGCATAGAGGACACCAAAACAACCTTCCTGGCCATGTTTCCCCTTTAATCTAGTCAATCGCAATCAGCACATCCCAACCATGACATTCTCTTTTGCAACTGTTGTTGATTTTCAGTTATTGTCACAGACTGGCAGGAGGCAGACAAATAATAACTCATAGGAACTTGGTTTGCTAACTGACATATTAATAAAGAACCTACTTATTAATAGGGAAATGTTACTTTAAAGAAAAAAATTCGATATTTTGCAGGAGAAAATAGTGAAAGGCATACTTTCACTGTTATCTAGTACTGTTTTTTCAAGATGTGGGTTTTTCTTTTAATGTACAAGAAACAAATGCTACGTAGGTTAAGAGAATGCTTATGGAAATCTCCATCCAACTCATTTACATAACCTGCAAGCTGCATAGTAGCAAGTCTATGAAACCAGTGATATGTTTCATAAACGCATTAGTTTTGATGTTTTGCTCCAAAGCAGTGGGACATTAGCATTACTGTCAGCCTGGGGATGTTTACTCCTCCTTTAAGAATCTTCCTTATGGGTAAGGGGTTGAACCACTGAAATGGCTTGCTTCTGCAGAAGCAAAGAAGCTGTTCTCAACATAGCTAGTTTTAAATTCTCTCAAAGAATGATGTCTTTGGCTTACTAATAGACCCCATTTTCAGCAGCTACAAGATACAGCGCATGAAGCACTGCATGTGGAGGTGCCCAGGCATCAAGCTGCGTCTAGAGTAGCAGAAAAAAACACAGGCTACTATTGCCAGAATAGGAAGAACCTGGAGCACCAGCCAGGGCAGTCATGCAGAGACCAAGAACTCAGGAGCAAGGAACATATTCTATTATTGTTGAATAAAATAATTCTTCTCAACTGTATTCTCAAACTATCTGGGAGAAGACAGCTTATATTTGGTCACACAAAACAAAAAATATCACAGTCAGATAATGTTACTTTTCAAATATATTTTCTGCTGGTCAATATTCCCACATACTCTTTTCTGATGGTCAATATTCCAACATGCATTCACTGTGTAGTCTGCTATATTTGAAATCTCAGCATCTTTATCCAATTTCTTGAAGAAGCTACATAGTAGATGGTAACAACAGAAAGCAGGGCCTTCCTGAATGCAATTCTCCCTAATCTCAGTACACTACATTCTACTGATCCCACGGCTTGTTAGTGGCTCCACAACCCATTCTCCTGGTTTCCTGTCTTTCAGCCCACCTCAGACCTCCCCTGTATACACTCGCCTTCCAGATAAACTCACTTTGCAAACTCAAACAATTCTCAAATGCTAACCTTCATTCTGCGTACACCTGCTACACATAGTTAGCACAGATGGAACATTCCTGTTGAAGATCTGGTGCACTCTGTCTCTAGGACTACATCCCTTTTGAGTTTCTGTACAAAGGTTCCCTACTTAAGAACACCTCCAGTCTCTTTGTCTGACTTCCTCAGGTCTTGGCTCCCTAGTAAACTTTTCAGTGAGGCTTTCTGAGTCCAGCCACTTAAAAAAAATTGATATCCTTGCGCCACATCTTTCTGTCCTTTGCTCTGCCTAATTTTTCTCTAGGACTTGTTGAAGGATGATATCACACACACATGAGGGGCAAGAAAGGGCGGGAGAGAGACTTTCTTGTGTTTATTGACGTTATCTTTTGCCCCATTTTAAAACTGAACCTCCAAGAGGTATGTAGACTTTATTTTGTGTTGAAAGCCATGAAGAAACAAATAAGTACTGTTTTGATAAATAAGTGTGAAATAAGTGTGTGTACCATTATTAGGATTCATTTGGGATCTTTGTTTATTTTTGATGCAATGCCTACTGTCAACCACAAAAATTACATAGGCTCAATATCATTTACTAGTAGAGACACCTTCTCCTGAACTTGCACAGGCTTAAGGTTAACTTTCAAAGGGATGGAAATACACAAGTGACTACTCAGGATGAATGCTGATACACGCACACTCACACACACATATACATACATATATACATACATATAGTGTATATATACACATACATATACGTATGCATACATGTGTATGTATATATATATACAATGACCTCCAGGACTAACCAAGAAAATATAGCTTGTTGGAGGCATGGTAACATTCCCCCATAAAAGTCTTATGAGCAAATGTAAAAATCCTGAGCAGAAATTCTATTGTGCCACTCACTTAGCATTAAAAGAAAACTTTAAAAAGTGTTTGAGTCTATGCTGTCATAAGTAAAACCCTGGGTTATTCGTTGATTTACATTAGTGAATGAAAAGATAAAATAAGCATTAATTCAGCTGTAGATTAAGAGAATTTTAGGAGAATTTTGTTTTAGGAAACATACATGGGTAACTCCAAGTCGTTTTCTGCCTGGAAAGAATAATCAACAAGCAGAATAAATGTGATTTGAATATAATTATAAAACTATTTCAATTGAAAGCTTTGTCTATGATTAAATATATGTTTCACACTAATAGTTTTCTTATTTTGTTATAATCGTTTGTAAAAGATTCATTAATCTTTTATAAAAAACAAAAGCTCATTTACTATACTATGTAACGCATTATAAAATTAAATCTTATTTGTAAAGTACTTCATAAATAATGGTAAATAAGCCACATATGAGATGTAATGCTCATTAATACCATATGTTTTAGAAAATTTCTTGAAACAAATACTTTAAGTTTAATTCCTCTCTCCCAATGGATGTTGTCTTTCCCTGCCTGATGCCAGTATTTTGTATTCTTGTTTGTTTGTGTTTTGATGTTTGAAACAGCATCTCTCTATGTAGCCCTAGCTCTCCTGAAACTCACTCATTGTGTACACCAGACTGGGGTTAAAAGGTGTGTGCTGCAGTTTTGGCTACCGGATGCCAGCCAGTATTTTACAGTTAATTTATGTGCCCTTGAATAACCCCGGAAGAGGCTACAGGTGAGCCTGCTTCCTAGAAGTACTTGTCAAAAACATTCAACTTCCTACCGTGGACATGATACTATTTAAGAACAATGAAAATCTAATAAGTACCTGACTCAAGGTCAGTCAGAGAACTGAAAACCAGGTCCCAGAGTTTAAACATGGATGCCCTCTTTCTTATTATCTAGTCATTAACATTTACTACTTGGTATTGCAAATTTCAGAATTAAAATGTTGTCCTTTGGACTCTGAGATCCTTGAGGGGAAACAATATATGCTATATTTTCCTTTCCAGTCTGTGTTTAAGGTCACAGTATGGTCTCACAGTTGACACTGACTGAGTGCCCAGGAGTGAATGAGGACCAAGTAGAGAGCGGTTTACTAGGTTCCTTCAAGTATAATGCCAAATCACACGGTGATGGAAAGATGGGACCCTCATCAGTATGGGGGTAATGCTCAGAAGGCTATAAGGCTTTGAGCTTATTAAGATCTTACATTGGATAATTTTAGCTTCTTTGTAAAAAAAAAATAAGGTATTCATAAGTGTGAGGATTAATGTCCAGGTCTTCAATTGATTCCATTGGTCAACCTGTCTGTTTTTATGCCAATATCAAACTGTTTTCATTTCTGTAGTTCTGTAACAGATCTTGATGTCAGGGATGGTGATAACTCTGGAAGTTCCTTTATTTTACAGGATCGTTTTGGCTATCCTGGGTTTTTTGTTTTTCCATAGGAAGTTGATTATTGTCTTTCAAGGTCTGTGAAGAATTGTGTTGGCATTTTAATGAGGATTGCATTGAATCTATACATTATTTTTATTAGTATTGTCAGTTTAATTATGTTGATCCTTCCTATCCAAGACCATGGAAGACCTTTCCATTTTCTGGTTATCTTCTTCAATGTCTTTTTTCAAAGACTTAAAGTTCTTGTCGAACAGGTCTTCCACAAGGATGACCCTAAGCAATAGAGGAGAGGGTGCCCAAATTAGCCTTGCCCTGTAGTCAGACTGATGAATATCTTAAATATCACCATAGAACCTTCATCCAGAAACTGATGTAAACCGAGGCAGAGACCACTGTGGAGCACTGGGCTGAGCTGCCAAAGACCAGTGGAAGAGTGGGAGGAGTGAGAATATGATCAGAGATCAAGATGTGAGGGGACACCCACTGAAACAGTTTACCTGAGCTAATGGGAGCTCACCAACTCCAGTTGGAGAGGGAAAGATTCAGCATAGGTCCAAACTAGTCCCTTTGAAGGTGGGTGACAGTTATATGTCTGGAACAGACTGTGGGGCCGCTGGCAGTGGCACCAGGATTTATCCCTACTGCTTATACTGGCTTTTGGGGAACATATTCTCTTTGAATGGCTATCTTACTCAGCCTAAATATAGCAGAGAGGTTCTTGAACCTTCCCCTAGGCAATGTGCCTTACCCTCTCTGAGGAGTCAATGTGGGAGTGGGATGTGGAGGTAGGTAGAGGAATTGGCAGCAGGGGAGGGAGTGGGAACTGAGATTGATATATAAAATAAAAAAGATTATTTTTCTTTAAAAAAAATAAGAAAAGAATTTTTTTAAAAAAAATGTAAAAGAAAAAAGATCCTACATTGGATTGCAAACTTCATGATGGAAAACTTAAAAATTAAATAAAAACATTGTCATAAGCCCACAGTCATAGAACCTATAAGAATCACAATTTTGTTCAGATGTCTGCTCAACTAAAATTGTATGTGATTTCTCTGCTCTAAAATGGATGCTTTTTAAGACTCATATACTTGGAAATATATATATACACACACTCATATACATATGTACAGCTTGACAAGTCACAAGATGATAGACATTTTAGTACTGAACACTCAAAATGGTTGTCCCATTGCTAAATGATATTATTCATATTTTTATTATATTTATTCTTTTCAGACATATAGAGAATATGAACATATTTAGAAAGAAAGAGAGGAGATACCCAAGCAAAACACCCAGCAGATTTGTCATAAGGTTTATATAAATTGAAAGGCTATTTCTCTACTAGTGATGGAAGAAGTGGTAAGAGAAGACATGTTGAAAGAATTAACAGTAAAATGTGTATATGAAAGGCATCTTGCTGCTACCCATACTGTATTTTACATGGACTGAGAAGTTATAATAATATATGAAAAAGTGCTATTACAAAATTGCCACAGTCATTCTCCTCTCTTCAACACTGTAAAACCAAGACTCTTGGGTGATAAAGTCAGTAAGTACATCCCTGTACCCTGAAGTCTTAAAAGCTTAAAATGCACTGTTTTTTGGTTTTGAGAATCCAAGCAAGGATAACATTAGTAGCCTTTAATGAGCAAGTCATCTAATTGGCAATATTTTACACAACCATCTCATGGCAAGAATAAATCTCATCATTATGTCATGTGGTCCAATACAAGGTGATCACTGTCTTATACCACAAGCAAGTTTTCTGTTTGCCTTACACCAAAAATGACCTGACAACCAAACGATTTAACTGGATGGATATGGATGTCTGTGGGCAATATCATGAAAAAGTTAGAGGCAGGACAGAGATTAAAGCCCAACAAGAAACCGCATGATTAAGATTTTATTCTTACATGCATTTTAGTTATAATAAATACAGTATGAAATAATATATTGTCCTTTATTCTCTGCTTAATTAATGCATTCAATTAAAGGAAACCAAAAAGAAATCAGCATTACTCATCACTTGCTGTGTCTTGATGGATATTCTAATATTCTACATCTTTATTTTAACCCAACCATACTCTTGAAATAGCTAACCTGCTCACACTTAGGGCAGGAGACATTATAACCCAGAGCTTCATCGAGTCTCAGAGGTCAGAGAAATCCTACAACTGAGTATTACTTCTCTGAGCTATCCCTAAGGAGGCTTGATTCCTCACTGCTGATCCTTCCAGCACCGACTTCAGGTCCTGACCTGGGAATTACTGCCATGGTTTGTTGACCTCTCAAGAGCAAGGAGAATGGAATTAAGATACCAGTGTTGAGAAGCAGCAGCCCTACTGCTCAGAGTCATGTATGATTGTGTTCAAATAAGTGAAAGCAATAAAACTGTAAAAGAATTATGTCTACTTCTACCACAAACTGCTGGTTACCCGTTGATGCTCTGATATATTGTCGTGAAGTAATAAAAACTCCCTCAAGAGTAAAATGAGATATAAAACAACATTTTAGGAGATAATGGCCAAATTTGAGCAACTGTAGCCACTGGATGGGAGGAATATGTATCTCAGCTATGAGAAGATAAGAAACAAATTCCTTGAGTATGTCTGAGGACAATGGCTTTTCCTATTCAGTATGACTTATATTTATAACTTCATTATTTTTATTAACCAGTCCCAGTTTTTCTTCATTCTCCTCTTATAATTAATCATTTTTACCCAAAATTTCTCTTAAGTAAGCATGTGGCTTCTGACTCCTTGTTGGATCTTGATTTTTATAAATACTGGACTGATTTGGGAGATAGCTGATTGAACGAAAATATAATATAAATCCACACATACTACTAGAGTAGAGGATTTTCAAGAGACTTAAAAGCATATTAACATGTGCCAGAATTACAAAAAAAGTGTGTATTTTATTCAGAGAATCACAAACTTGTATGGATATATAAGCATTGTGCGCGCGCGCACACACACACACACACACACACTCATCATTTCACAAGATTAACATTCTGTACCCATCCCTGTGTTTACAGTTATGTTTTAACATCGACTGTACCATTGTAATAATTCTATCTGGTGGATTCTGAAGACAAGGCATGCTCCTGGGGAAAAAGTAAATATAATCATTGTAAATCAGTGCATTCCTTTCCTTTTTTTTCTCTTGTCCTTTTTTAATTATTTAGATAAAAGGAACTATGGAACTGTGATTTTAAAAATGTTCCTGTGCTCTAACCCCAGGGCTCGATAGTACACAGCTGTTGTGGACATAGTGGTTTAGAGGTAGTGGGGTCACAGTAAAGCCCCACAAGGATACAGCAGTGTCGTGGAGATGAAAGAGAAAGATCACATATCACGTTTCTCATTTGATAATTCCTGATCCATCACATTTGGAGTTTCCTGTAACTGTGAAAGACACCCATAGAAAATGGCGGATATAATCAAATCTTTGATTCTCTCCAGCTTGAGATGGTAGCATTTTGGAAGAGACCTAAGCAGAGGCCTCTGCTTTTAGTAATATATGACTTAAGTAATAAGTGTCAGACTTTATCAGAATCTGGCACTGAGACATACTGCAGGACAGGGTGCTGCTTGAAGCTATTATTACCTTTTATGTACATTCTCCAAAATGTTGTTAAGGAAATGTAATTGTCAATGAGGAGTCTCATTTGTCAGTTTACATTGGGTTGTCAAAGGAAGCTGGCATGTAAACAATTTAGATAGCTATCCTAATCATCTAGTTCCGTCAAGGGTCTGCAATGAATTACACAGTATGATCTTACTCTTGTGTAGAATACGCCACTGTCCCCCAAATGGTCTGGCAGCTGAGTGCACTTTGCAATGTATGTCAGTGTCAGGATCTTGAGTTTTAACAAAGCTAAAAATATCCCACAGGACAATGAATTTTTCATATACTGATTTCAAAGCAGGATGCAAAGTATTGCTACCATACACATCCAGCTTTCTCATTTTAAGAGACCATCCACAGGAAGCTTCAAAAACTGACTTAAGATACTTTATAGTGGTACTGTGTTAGAAACAAAAAAGTCAGCTTTTGAACATGCTGGGTGGCTATGATATACCCAATATTGCACTATCAGAATGGACACATACCCACACCCACAAAGGGCACAATGTACAATGGCTGCCCAGAGAAGTTTACCTCAATTGGCAGACTTAAAAAATAAAAATTTAAGTGGTTGTATTTTTTTCCCACAGTAACAAATTCACAAAGTAAGACAGCAAAAGTGCAAGAGAATTTTCAAAAGCTACAGTCGTACACTCCATGTCTTCAATGCATATTGAACTTGAGATGTTTTCCACTAAAACTGGCATTCATCCAAAGGAACAAAGTCAGTCTCAAAGACATTCTGTTTTTAACAGCTGAGTATGTGTGCAAGGTGAGATTCACAGAGGCACAATTGTCATGAGTAGCTCTTTCTTTATGAAATAGAATGATTTGATCCCTAGAAATAAACATAAGTAAAGAAACCACAAATGTGCTTATTTTATAAAAACTATAATTTTTTTCTACCCTAAATGATACCTTCTGGATTTCTTCTAGGCTGAAAAAACCATGCTAAGCAAACCTCAGAAAATCCATCCATGAAACTGTGCCCTTTTCTTTGGTGATCTTATACTCTAAGAGAAAAGAAAGGTGAGTAAATGAGTAACTAAAATAAAGTTTGGTAGAGTCATAACATGTTAGAAACAAGCAGAAAGGCCAGTGAAGATATAGTGATAATCAAAGCACCAGGAGTCTGGATTAGATCTTAACTGGTGAATCGTCCAGGACTGTATAAGGCAGTCACTGAAAATAGCCATTATTAAAAATTAAACGAAATGAAGTTATAACTATATACACAAGATTTTAAACAAAATTCACAGCATGTTAAATCATCCCATACTAATTATTTTACTGCATTACACTATTATTGTACCCTTGACATTGTTTAGTTTTGTTTGATCTATGTGGTGGTAATGCCATACTATGTTGTTATGGGTGAGGTCACCTTGGTGTTTGCTTTAATGAGGTTATTTATTATGCCAAGAAACTTTGCAAGAATAACAGAAGAGGTTGGGGTCGGGAGGAGGGTACAGAAGAGAACCTGTACCTAAAATATACTGCATTATCACTAAAGACACCTAACCTAAGCCCCTTGCAACTAAAGTCAGGGAAAACTGAGGGGAAGAGGAAAAGGTAAAGTTGGATACTAGATGCCATAGTTGAGGATTAGCCTCCATAATCTGAATGTAGTTCTATGAACTAGAAACGTTTCTGCAGTTGTTCTCGATTCCCTCATCTGTTGTCACGGTCCTGCGAGCTGCTCGCCTACTTTTCACTTTGAGACACTATAGGGCTGTAGTATTCAGGTCCAGTTTAATACACTCACTGGATTTTGTCAACCCAGGGTGAAGCAAGATGAAACAGCTCTTTTCAGATTAAAGCTCGTAGAGACTTATAGCCATTTGCTATGTTCAATGAACCCTTTTATGGAGACTGAGTGCAGCAGACGAAGCCCAGAGAAAAGGGACGCAGAGTTATCTCTTAAGTCTCCACTGAGATCTATTGTATAACTGAGGAAAGGATAAATCTGCTGTAAGTCAATGATGGTTGAGAGCCCTTCAACACCACAGTATGACCCAATCCAGCTTAAATCACATCCCAAGTAATATCTCTTATAGGTCCTTCAAATACTCTTCTTCCAAAATATCTTTATATCCCACTATACACATCACATATAGTACAAATCTAAGCAACAAGGAATACATATTTCTAATGCCTGTTCTTGTTTGATTGGTTTTTTTTCTAAGAAAATCTCCTGTGTTACATCACCTTAAGGTGTGTAGCAGAAGCTGGCCTTGAACTCCTGACCCTCCTGCTCTATATGTTTTCTAAGTACTTGGGATATAGGCAGAAACAACCATGCGTGTTTTACTAAATCTGTTTGTAAATATTTTTTAATTCTGCGTGTATGTGCAGAGGCGTACAAGTGCTCACAGATGCTAGAAGAGAATTGGGGATCTTTGTAGTTGAAGTTCCAGGATGCCCTAAGCTGTTTTATGTAGGCGTTAGGAACTGACCTTGGGTCATTTGAAAAAGCAAAAGTGTTCTTAACCATCGAGTCATCTCTTCAGCTCCACAAAGCCATGCTTGATTTGGTCTTAATATTTGTTATAGGCATAATTTCTTACTGAGTTTTCTAATTTAGTTTCTTGGAACTCTTAAGTCTTAGGCCTTGTTTTATCATACCATTCATCCCACTTATTTTTTTCCTCTTGCATTGTTGAGGAATAAACCATGGGCTTCATATACACTAGGAATTTATTTTAACATTGATTGAGCCACACCAACCCCCAGTCCCTTTTTCTGACAGGCTTAAACTCATATATCAGGTTCCAATTATTTTGTCACTTTCTAAGTGAACCCTCAAGCAAAACTCCATTATTTTTCCCCTTCTCAATATATTTGATGGCATTTTCCCTCACATTTCAAGGATAACAATGATCCCACGACACCATAACCATACTGAGGATTTGTCTGTGGAACCTGAGCTTCCTGGAATCCATGTTGCATCCCCAGAGCTTAGCATACTGTGCTGCTTAAGCTCACACTCCACATATGTGAGTAACTAATCTTTGATTTGCTAAACACTTTAAAGCAGAGCAGAATTTCTCCTTTGGTTTTCTTGATTCAAACTTTAATTAAGATTATATCTTAGCCTCTAGTCAGGGCTATAAAAGCACATTCTGATCATTTGCTCCAATCTTCTCACTTGATTGATAGAAAGCAGGCCTAAAGTTGTTGGGTGATCCACAGTGAGTCAAAAATAAAACCTAAGGTCTTCTTACCCTCAGGCATTGCCATTTACCAATCTTCAGTGACATATTCTATTAGCAACATTGTCCTAATATGCAAAAAATCCAAAGTTCCAACTCCTGTCAAAGCAGACCTGAAAAACACAGCCAAGGGATTGTAGTGATTTTGCAGTTTAGTTCCAGGGCCTTGTGGACAAAGAGTCCTCTTTCCTCTCGTTGCTATTTCTTTTACATTCACCAAAATAGTTTTGAAGTAGCCATCTAATAAAAAGCATAATAGAAAAGAAAGTTCACACCAAAATCACTAATGCAAGCTATTCCATTTTTCTCCTGTCTCCCTTCCCTGACAGATGACAGTGAGAGAGACCAAAATGATGGAAACAAGAACCTGAGTGAGTGCAGATGTTTGGAAAGGGCCAAAGGACTGTGAGTGTGCAGGTGTGACATCAGAGGATACTCTCATAACCAGAGACAGATTGAGGCTGGGATGATTATCTGGGAATCAACCAGGCTGCTTAGCACTGGTCTCAGAAAAAACCTTTACCTTTATAGCCCAAATCCTGCAAGAGGTGCTATGACAAAGGGCTTTTGGTTCCTAACTTGGAGATTTTTCACATATTATTATGACTATTATGTATCATTCATAACACATAATAATATATATCCAGGACATCCTGCACCGTGGATGAGCTCTTTACACATACCACTTCAAGTTTCTTTTAGTTTTCTTTTGATTTTTTTAGTAATGGTTGTTTATCTGATTGACTCATTTAAGACAAGGTCTCATGTAACCCAGGTGGTCTACTAACCCTCTATGTAGCCAAAGATGGCCTTGAACTTTTCATTAGCCATGAAGCTTTACATTAGGCCATTGTTATGCAAGAATAAGATATATATTGAACGTAATTCCACTATACCCCACTATCCTCCCTTTTCTCCCCATCATGGCCTCCTGTTAGTATGTTTTGTTTTCCAGTTTCATGTGTCCATTCATACTCTAACTGCATACATGACCCTGTATATCTATAAGGCATGGCATGTATAGATAAGTAGAAAGATGGAGTATTTATCCTTCTGACACTGATCATCATGCATATCCATTCTCCTGAAGTGACATAAGTTCATCCTTTGTTCTGACTGAAAATATATGCATACCTTTCTTTACCAGTTTTCTGTTGTTAGGCATCTGCCTTGGTTGTGTAACTCAGCAATTATAGGTAGTTCTTCAGTAGACACTGATGCAAAGTGTCTCTGTGATATGTTGACTTGAAACCTTTTAGATAAATACTGAGAAGTGGTATAGATCTGTCATACGGTAGATTTATTTTTAGCTTTTTGGGGCATCTCTACACTGTTTTCCATAGAAGCTTGACTAGGTCACCCTCCCATCGGCACCTTACTGGCATTCCCTTTGTTTTGCATTCTTAACAGCTTTTATTTTCTTCCTGACTTTCATTCTTACTGAGGTGACACAGACATACAGATCAATGCACCAGAATAGAAGTCACAGAAATAAACCTATACAGTTATTCCCACCTGAATTTTAGAGAGATGTCAAAAATATACATGGGGGAATGAGCACCTTTTCAACAAATGGTGCTGGCAAAACTGAGTATCCACAAGCAGCAGAAGAAAACTAGAGCTCTGTTTTTTGACTCTGTGTTAAAGTTGACTCCAGATGAATCTAGACTTAAAGGGCAAAGAAGGAAAAGTACATGAAAATAGTGGCATAACCAAGTGCTTTCTGAATAGGACATCAGTGTCTCAGAAAACTATGTCAAGAATTGACAGTAGGACCCTCATGAAACCAAAAAGCTTATGTACAACCCAAAAATATTCACAGACTGAAGAGACAGCCTAAAGAGTGGGAGAAATTCTATGTTAGGTATACAACTGACAGGAGATTAATTTCTAGGATATGTAAAGAACTAAAAATAAAAAAGTTAAGATATTGAACAAATTTGTCAAATGCGCTAATGAAATGAGCAGATAGATCTCAAATGATGAAGTGCAAGCGGTTGGAAAACAGAAACAATTGTTCAAACTCACTAACCATCAGTGAAATAGAAACAAAAATTGCACTAAAATTCAATTAGACTGATCTTGTTTGAAGAATAAGATCCAAAAATATAACGTGATTTAATAAAGGTCTCACAGCTACAGAGACACAAAGCAAATAAGACATTCAATTTCTCAGTTTCTGAATCAGGATACTTCTTGGTGAGGAATACAGGGTTATATTTTGCTTTTAGACTTCATCACAGTTGACTGACAGCTTAAAGTTCCCAATCTGTAGCTAAAATTAAGTAGTGCTAATCAATTTCATTGTATATTTTTATTAAATACAAATTGTACAGAAATAAAGGAAGCAAAGAACTCTACAAAACTGTGTTAATAACGGGTTCCATTTCATAAATAAAATGTTAGAAATTTTCAAATCTATAATAAGAAATATTATTGAGAAGCAACACAAGATATGTGGCAACAAAAGAAATGAAATGAAATCACCTGCTTGTTCACTAAAAGCTCCTGGAAGAAAACCTTGAGTAAGATTCTGCATTTAGCTATACGTTAAAAATAGATGAGAAACTCATTATTTAATGATATAGTCAAAACAAAATTAGTTTTAGCCTTCTCAAAAAGATATGTAATCATTGCTGCATGAATTTAAGTACACTTACACCGCGTTTTTAAGTTATCCTATCAGAAAGTTAAGAATGTGTTTTATTTTTACATATGTCCTGCTTTTCACATTATCTCTACTCAAATTAATATAAATTTTCATGACATTGTGCTAAGTTTTCATTTCTCTAACTCTACCAAATCCTTCTGGCCAATTAAATCCAACATGACTTCATGATCTTTTTTCCAATATCAAAATCAGCCTCTCAGTCTGAACCCTTCCTTGTCTGACCCTACTTCTCTCTCTTCAATATTCAGTTGTATGTATCACCTATGTTGTACACCGATGATAACCTACAACTCAAGAGGAAAGGAAAAGTGGAAGAATTAAAAAAAAATAACCGAAAGTGATGTCATCTTGTGAGTATTGAGTAAGATTATTAAAGGTTGAAAACACTTTGGTGCACTTGTAGTAAAAGCAGATGCCAACCATCTCAGTGAGAAAGAAAAAGTAATCCTGACAGGTTATCCATTACCACGAGGTGGTAAGGAAAGGTAAAAATACATAAACAGTACTAGCACAAAGTTCAAGTCAAATTTGTTCATCATTAAAAGTTAAGTAACTAAATAGGTTTTCTTTGTAATATCTGAATGTTTGTTTCAATAGTTATCTTCCTAGATCAGCACCAGAAGATCCCAAAACCTTTTATCTTTGTTATAGAAAAGTACACTGTGGCCAATGCTTGTCAAAAATAAATATGTCACTTTACCTTATATATACATTGTGTTCCTCATAAGAAGATTTGCTTTCCCACCAATTTGCATTTTACAATTCTATTAAGAGCCTACTCAAGACAGTCAGATGAGTGTCTGAACAAGTCAATGTCTGGATGTCTTAACTAGTAAACCGAAGAGGCAGAGAAACATGGCCAAAATAAATAAATAAAATAACAAGTGATGGTAACAGAGCACATTATTCAGGTCAGGAGGAACAGGATCTTCTATAGGTAATTTTTCTCTTGGCTTTGGAGGGCAATTTCATTTATTCTTCAAAATCTAATTTCCTTTAAAATGTGTTTTAAGTACTTATGCTTTATAGAAAACTATTATCTAAAAAGCAATGTTCAGTACTTAACTTGAATCAACATCTTTAAAAGACTCGAGTTCATATGCTACTTTGCTTTCTTTTCCTCAAAAAAATTTAAGCAGTTATTTAACTGCTTTTCAAAAAATATTTATAATATGTATGTGAGATTCTTGCTTAGCAAAGGTAAATGATACCTTAGAACTATTCAAAATATATTTCAATGTCCTAGGCGTTATCTTCATGAAGTTAATAAACTACCGGTGCAGAGAAAATTCCCTAATCATCTCATGCCATTGTAATATGGAGAGAAAAATTATCATTGCTAAAAGCTAAGATTCTGTCCAAAAATTTTTCCTGGTTGTCTCCAATAATGCTTTTGAAGTAAATCCTTTATGTCACAGCCAATTTTCTGCTTCTCTTATTAAAATCTAACTACCATTATGCAAAAGGAGGAAGAATTGAATAAACAATAATGTTCAAACAAAAGCATCCAGTGGCTGATTCATAGCAAGACCAAATATCCTATCTACAAAGAAGCAGAATTTTCTGATTTAATTTGCTTTTATAGTCAGTCATTAGAGTAATTGGTTTTAATCCTTGCATATGTACTTAGCTCAGAAATGCTTCAAATACAAAAATGACATCCCAAGAAGATGATGAACTCTAGGCAACATTTACGTATTCACATACGTATGTGTATACTTTCAAACCTATATTGCCAGGCCTCTGTGGAGTCTGCCTTATTTGATTCAATCAACTTTGAAAATAAAAAATTTGGAAGAAAACTCTGTGTACTACACATGTACAGATTTTTTTCCTCACCATTATTCTGTGTGCATAGAATGCAGTAATTATTAACATAGCATTTGCAATGTAAGAATTATAAGCAATCTGTATTTAAGGGGGAAGAATAAAGGGTAAAAGCAAATATTATAATATCTCATAGAAGAGGCTTAGCATTCACAAATTTGTTATCTATGAGGATCTGAAAACAATTTCTTATGGATTCTGAAGAATGACTTTACGTACACACACTAATATATATCTTGAAGAAATAAACATGCAAATATGCACATTTACTGATACCTTCAGTAATAAACTACTTATGTATAAGTTTAGTATGAATACATAAGTACATATACTAATTGCCTATTTACTACAGATGATTTTTTATGAACCAAGAATGAAGCAGTATTTTCATGAGCTTTCTGTCCTTCCCTCTCTCATTTCTGACTTCTACTTACCTCTTTGCCTCCAACTATCTCATGCTTCTTCTCTCCTTCCATCATTTCCAATTGCTCTATTTCACTCTATTCTTCTATTATGCCCTTCTCTAATTATCATATGACCTATGTTGGGAACTATTATATCTAGACCATTTAGTAGTAAGTCATTAGAGAAAAACCTTACATCCAAGAGGCTCATTAATACTGAATGTATCCATGTTGAATTATGAAAATCTTACATTTGTATAGCAGCTAGTTCAAAACTGAATAATGTTTGAGTAACATTATCACTTGAGTGCCATTGGGAAATTATTTAATCTCACTAAGTTTGTGCTTTTCTCACACAGAAAACGGTAACAATTTAAATTTCATTGAATATCTTGAAATTCAAATAAAATAATGAATGAAAAGATCCTACTGGGGAAAACCCTATATAAACATTGCATTTCCACTGTATTCTCCTAGAACCAACAAAAAGGAGATTAGCTTGAGATTTGGTCTTGCAGTCACATAGTCAAAAAAAAAATATCTTGTGTTTTGCATTTCTCTTAAACTAAAACATTTTCCAGAATAAAAAGTGCTTAATAAATACTTGTTGAAAAATAGTTTCACTGATGCCAAAATTAAAGGGAAAGTTTGAGAGATGATGTCCTGTATTAATACATGATGCTCTAAAGTAAGTTGCTGCATAAGAAGACAGCTGACCTTGAGAAGAGATTAAGTATGCTAGACACTCAACAGAGTAGTAGGAACAAGTATCACAGTACAAGCTTATGCCAAGAAGGTTCTTGGTCCTCAAGACCATATGAACACTGTCCACTGTAGCAAGTCAAGGCCACTCCTTCATTACAGGAGTAGGGTGGAAAGTTCATGATATTTGATGACCTAGTTTCAGCTAGAAGTAGTTACAGAAGAGAGTATGTCCTCCCTGCCTCTCCCACAACCGTCTGAAATGCTAAGTCTAAAGGAAACTCCCTAGCGCAGGAAACAAAATGGACTATCAGGAAAGTGGCTCAAGTGTATCAACAGGTAGATTCATTAACTGAAATTGTTCTACAATATGATAGGGCACTTGATCTGCTTTATGCTGAACAAAGAGGTATCATATGGCTCTAAGAGAAAATTATTACTTTTATGTCACCCATTTGGCCTTCTTGCTTCTGCTAATTACTGTTGGATCTTGCATCATTTATGTCTTAGCTAGATGGAAATTTGTCTGGGTACCAGGACTTCTAATTTCTGCATTCTAGTTCATTGAATTCCTCAAGTGTATTATGACTCAAGAGAAGGGGCCTAGGGAATCTATCCAATCTAGAAACCTCCATCAGCTACCTAATTTCCTCTTTGGATTCCCTGGCAGAGTTCATACCACAGAACAGAAGGGGACTTGATTTCCTCTTCGTGCAATGGAGGGAGACTCTACATAGCTCACAGAGAACACTGTTTTTTTTTTTTCACTCAGGAATAGTCAAAGAAAGTCTGAGTGGTAAAGGAAGGAAAACAATTATATTTAAACAGTCAAAATTGGTATGAGTCCCTATTTTCCTTATCCCCTTAGTTGCATTGGTAGTTCTTTTGCTGTTTATTTTCCCTACCTTGACTTTTGAACAATGGTTTCTGAAAGCAATTATAAAATTTGTAACTCAGCAGCTCAATACTGTTAAACTAATGGACCTGAGCAGCCAGTATGAAAACTTGAGACCAATTCTCTGTAAAGCTGATGAGCTCTAATGATTTAGAGATCCCTCTACAGGAAGAGTGGGGAATGTTTAGGGCCAGTCAACTTCGCTTTTTTCTTTTTCTTAGTTTAACATAATGTTAGTATCTGATCATGTCCAAAGCTAAAGGACAACTTGTTGGGGTTTTTTTAGACAGGTTCTTCCTTTATAACATTGTGATTTACACATCTTAAATTGTTTCATGATATGTTTCGATAATTGACTGGTATCTTCCAGTCAACCCATATATGTCAACCCAAAATATGTACCTTTCCTATGGTTATAAAAATAACAGCAAATTCCATTTTGTAATCACCTTCTCGCCTATTACTCTGTCTCTAGTCTTCACAGCATCACATCATTCTCGTACTGTGGGAGACTGAAAGATTGATTAGGCCTTAAATAAGCTTTTACTTTGAAGAAAAAAGTAGATAAAGATGAAAAGATAAAAGAAAATATAAGCTCCAGGGAAATTCTGTACTATATGGACACTAAGCCTTAGACTTTGAATGATCCCATATTGTTCTCAAATATCTTAATTTTAAACAGATGATTATATGGTTATATCAAGAGAAAAGTATATGAGAATAAAGAGTTGAGAAAAACACTGATATTAAAATATGAAATGTTGATATCAGTTTAAATAGAAGGCATCTTAAAATTGTTCCTTCTCCAGAATAACTTTACATCACAGCAAGCTGATATTATTTACCTAATAAATACTAGTATTGAATAACTACCAAGTTTTCTTTACAGAGATGCACGTAATATCAGTTTCAACGTGGTTTTGGTAGTCAAGCAAGCATTGACAGAGAGTATCTCAGTACAGACATTATTGAGGATCCCAGAGTTGCAGATTGATGTTGCTATGACAAAGCCTCCTGACTCCTGAGCACTGAAAAAGGCAATTAATTTCTTTTGGAATGATTCTATAGTTCCCATCTGACTTTCTGGATGGTGACTTTATCCCCTATATGGATGGATTTTCACTGTTGATTAAAGGCAACAGGCAGAAGAAAGCCACAATATACCTGAAAATTATGCTCCTCATTGTACTCTAGGAAGTTGGTGTTCTACTATATCTTCCTCGGTCTCCTGTGAGTTTTCTAACTGTGAATCTGTATCTCAAGTTCCAATTATTTGTAACACTGACAGGATGCAGTTACTAAGATAAATGTGCATTAGGGCCAGCCAGCCATACTCGCAATTTGCCAAGACAACAGTGTATATCTGACAATCAGTCCTCAAAGCTTTGAGGTAAATGAAAATGTCCATAGAATTCTATCTCTTGAGTAGTTTTCAAACCAGAATGGCTAAATTATATACATATGGGGAAAGAAAAAAAAAACCTTAAGATACTTCCGTATTCAGTGCAATAGATTTATAGATAATATAAACACATTTGTAATCATAAAGAAACATACACATAGAATTTGGATTTTGATGTTTCCCAAAGGAAACATTAAGACTTTTATTGCCCTAGTTTGGGGATTAGGATGCATCATGGAACATTCATAGGTGGAGCCCTTCACATCTACAGTCATTAGGAGCTTGTGCTCAAACTGCACTGTGGGACCACTGCCCATTCTGTGTCTCAGCTTCCTGGCTGGAGACGTGAGCAAGCTACCCTTCCAAAAGTTCCCGTTTCATGAATCACCTTCACAACAAGTAACTGAAACTCAATGACTTTGGGCTGAAAACTCCAGAACCATGAACCAAACAAAAGAATAATCTATATTATGACTTCCTTTCAGAAATACACTCATAGGTAGGAACTACAATTTCAACTCCTTATTAGCTTCCCATCACTCCTATCACAAAGCAGTGCAAATCTGGAAGCAGAGAACACATCACCTTGATTTACTCTTCATTTAGGAGGCCCTACTCCTAAGTGGGTCCCACAAGGACAAAACCAAAGCATTGGAGGCTTGCATTCCTCTGGAGATTCCGCTGAAAGCTTAGCTTTTCAGACTCCCCAGGACTGCAGGGTTCCTTAGATAAAAGTCATTTGTCATTCAAAACAAGTCTGGGTAGGTAGAGTTGTTCCCAGACTTTCTGCTGATACTGAGATTCCTTGCACCTTCTTTACTTCACAGAGTCCTGTGATTACAGAAGCAGGTTCAGGTAAACCAAGATCACATTTCCTCTGAGGAAATGCATCTTCTAAGTCTCTGTTTTCAGGTACACTGAAGTACTGAGGACTACTTTATGGGGAATGACTGATTTTACCCACCATATTATAAATGTATAGCACTATATCTGGGTACAACTACTTCAGGGAAGGATACACATTGGTTTGTCTCTCTGCCTTTAAAAGAAATACTATAAGCCACTCAATGTTAGTGGTCAATGAAATGCATCCATGTTAGATTTGTGCTTTACTGTCATAATGACAGGAGAGAAGATACAAAGATTATTCTGTACAAAAATGGACTTTGCTTCTTCCTTCTCCTTCTTCTTCTTCTTCTCCTCCTCCTCCTCTTTTGTTTTTGTTTTTCGAGAAAGGGTTTTTCTGTGTAACAGTTTTGACAATCAACCCCTTTTCCAAACTATCAAAAAGGAAAAGAGGGAATATGCAATTCAAGAAAATCAGAAGTGAAAAGAGGGACAGACACAGAGGAAATCCTGAGAATCATCAGGTCATATTTCAGAAACCTGTACTCCACAAAATTAGAAAATCTAAAGGAAATGGACATAGATATCACATACCAAAATTAAATCAAGAACAGATAAGCAATTTAAATTTAAATTAATAGACCTATAACCCATAAAGAAATAGAAGTCGTCATCAAAATTTCCCATCCAAAAAAAAAAAAAGTCCAGGACCAGATGGCTTCATCACAGAATTCTTCCAGATTTCAAAAAGGAGTTAATACCAATACTTTTCAAAATATTGCACACAATAGAAGCAGAAGGGACATTCTCAAACTCTTTATGAGGCGACTGTTACCCTAGTACACAATCCACACAAAGATTCAACTAAGACAGAGAATTACAGACCAATTTTCCTCATGAACACTGATGCAAAAATATTCAACAAAATACTGGCAAACCTGGAACTTTCTTTGTAGACCTGTCTGGCCTTGAACTCACAGAGATCCACCTGCCTCTGCCTCCCACGTGCTGGGATTAAAGGTGTGTGCCACCACTGCCCAGCTGGTCTTTCTTCTTAGCTTCTCTTACAGCTAATGAAATTCTAGAGATGTGATGGAAGAAGCCCAGCCATGGCAATGATGGCTAGGAAGCTGAGCTTTGTCTGAGTAAACTATGGGTTAAACTCAACCACAGCTCTACTGCCAATAAATTAATGGTAGATAAAACGTAGAGGACATCTTTCTTGACAACCAAACAGTGGGGAAGTCTATTAGTCAATTATCAACCTCAGCTGCGACAAAAAAGTATGCCATTTCAAACAATATGAAATTCATGCTTTACTTTGGCCACATTGCACATACCTGATCAAACTGAATTTGTTGATGCCCCATGATAAAGCTAATAGCAACTGTAATTTCCAATGTTTTCAGCAAGCCTTTCTTCATGACTCCTCAACCAACAATCATGTGGTAAACATTTCCTCAGTTTTTTAAGACTTATAATTTTACTCTTCTATGGGTCCTCACAGTGGTCCTCATACTGATTTCAGATAGCTCTGTCCCTTACAGACTGCAGGGTTCTGCTAGACACACTTCCGTCTTAGTGTCTGTGGTCTCTCTTTGTGTATCTGCTTTGCCATGTTCACCAAAAGGCAATGTTTGGTGCATTTTTATTATCTTAAATAGAACCAAAAAGCTAGGGAGACCTTTCTAGCTCAATATGATAGCTGCTAAAAGACTGAAACCCTTAACTAGCTGCTTTCCTGGGCCACACCATAGGAACTAAAGAGGAGACTGGGCTATCTGGAAACCACAAGGCTCTATACTCGAAAAGCCACCAAGTACATATTGAATGCTTGGTGTTCAGACTTTAAAAACTAGAACCACATTCTAAAACTTCAGGGCAGCGATTGACTGGTAACAGATGTCAATAAAGATGTGTTGAATGAATCTAAACATATCCTAAGCTGATACATTTTGTTAATAAAAAATTAAAAAGAAAAGAAAATACATTCTCCAGCACTTTAGAGAAGGCCACTCTAACATGGCCCCCTCTAAAGGTTACTAGTCTTCCAAATTATGTGATTTATTAATTCATAATGATCTGAGGTATTTTAATTCAGGAATGCATTCACAGTGGCCAGAAAATTTTGTCACAAGTGAAGAAACAAGTTTTCTGATTGTTTGATTTTTAAGAAAACTTTCTTTTCTCATTTTACATGCCAATCCTAGCTTCCACTTCCTCTCCTTTCCCCATTTCTTCCTCCTTCTCCCCACCTCCCCACCTTCCCACCTCATCCTCTCCTTTCCCCATTTCCTCCTCCTCCTCCCCACCTCATCCTCTCCTTTCCCCATTTCTTCCTCCTCCTCACCTCATCCTCTCCTTTCCCCATTTCTTCCTCCTCCCCACCTCACCACCTCATCCTCTCCTTTCCCCATTTCCTCCTCCTCCTCCCCACCTCATCCTCTCCTTTCCCCATTTCTTCCTCCTCCCCACCTCACCACCTCATCCTCTCCTTTCCCCATTTCCTCCTCCTCCTCCCCACCTCATCCTCTCCTCAGAGAGGGAAAGACTTCTTATGGGGAGTCAACAAAGTCTAGCACATTGCTTTGAGGCAGGACCAAGGCCCTCCCCACTATATCTAGGCTGAACAAACTATCCCTCCAAAGAGAATGGGTTCCAAAAAGCCAAGAGAAGCAATAGAAATAAATCCTGGTCTCACTGCCAGTGGCCCCAACAGTCTGCCCCAGTCATATGACTGTCAGCCACATTCAGAGGGCCTACTTTGGTCCTATTCTGGTTCCCTCACTGACCAGCTGGAATTGGTAGGCTCCCATTAGTTCAGGTAAGCTGAAGAAACAAGTTTAAATATATATTTTTTCTTTTTATATGTGTTTATTTAATTGGCATGTGGCCAAGTGAGTGTCAAGATTTGTGTGTAGATATGAGAGGGTGGCTATTAAAAGTAGGATATTGTAGTCTACCATGTGGGTTCCTGGAACCAATCTCAGCTCATTGGGCTATGTCAAGAGCCTTTCCAAATGAGTCACCATGCTTCCCCTAATGATAATTTCTGAGATGAACACCACCAATGAAGAAGAATTATCAAGTGCTGCCTAATATCTTTGACATTTTGGTGGTTCTGAAAGCAAAACTGAATGAAGAAGGCACAGAGCTATGAATAGCAGAGATGGTTCCAAATAGGTTATAGAAAGCTCTCCAAAGATAAACTGATAATAAAAACAAGTGAAAACAGAACACGCTTATTTCATGGTGCAGGACAACATGCCCCATCACTTAAAATAAGATTCCAATAGAGATTTTAAAGATATGTAAGAGATCTCAGAGCATAGTAACATTTTATACCTGTAAGATCACACTTTTTTTAAATAAACATTCATATCAAGAAAACTGAAAAATAAACTTATTCTGCCTTGACAATATAGGTTTTCAAATGAAAATGGTAACTATAGGAAAGAGTGATTATATTACTTGAGTGGCTCTGCAGTGAAGGTGACTAACTATCCACGTTACAGTATCTTCATGCAGACTTTCCATTTGAAATTGACCTACTTTGGGGAGTCTGCATCCTCAAACACTGACAATAGTTATATTTTATAGGTCAATAGTAAACCACAGAAAAACTAAATAAAACACACTACCAAAGCAGCAAGTCTCTAAAGGACAAAGAAACTTCTTAAGACTTGAGGTACAAGGGGAAAAAGTACAAAGGAAAACATAAATAATTGAGGGAAATTTTATATATAAACGTATTGAAAGTAGGGAAACAAAAACAGAATCGAGTATATACAAAATACCATAACCACTGCTATACTACACGAAGGAAAAATGCAAAATTGTTTTTCTTAAAGTGATGACCATTAAACAAAACTGCTTTTAAAGTATTCAAGACTTGTTACTAAAATATATTACTCAGTTTTTAAAATAATTGCTAAGTAAATGATTGAAAAGATTATATTTATGATTCTTCATTGTAAATCTTCTTGTGCAATAAAAATATTAAGAAGACGAATCATTGCAAGTGTTATTTCTCAGGGTTGATATTATCTGAACATGTTTTCAAAATTCAGAATAAGCGTTAGCATGAACAAACAGTGAAGCTCATTTCCCTGTCCTCATTCCCAGTAGTGATAAATGAGAAAATCATGCCTGGTGTTCTGAACAAACCAAAAAAGACAACAAATGCTTCTCCCAACCTCATTTCTGTCAGAAGTGGGTCTTCGGGTCCTATCACCGTTGGTCGTTGCTGTTTTCTGTGACTAACTGTCCTGGTGATTGTCTATGTCCCCTAAACCTCCTTCACATGCTTTTGGAAGATCAGTGTGGCAAACGCTAATTCTTTATTGCCTGACTTCACTGCCTATTTCCATTCAACAACATCCACATGCCCTTATAGTAGTGGGTAAAATACGGGTTTCTCTGCATCTGACTCAATTTCACATGGATCATTGTTTATTTGCCTAACAAAATTTTTCACCAATTACTACTAATTCCTGTGTCCACATCTTCACCTTCCATGTCCCACTAAGCTCTGTGACCCTCTTCTATTTACATCACATGGTAAGAAATAGAACATGTCTACTAGGAGCACACCCATACACAACCCTACTTGCCGCCTTGCTTCTGAATGCCTTGCTCTTCTTTCTTTCAACTTTGATTACAACTCTTAAAATGTCATAAATCATACTTAAAAGTCTGAGGGTTTTGGTCACGGTTGGAGGCTTGGACTGTATCTTTTGGCCTAATTGGGCTTTCTAAGCCTAAAACAAGAACCACGAGCCTGAAAATACTAAAAAGAAATCAATAGAATGAAATCATACTTTGTAGTTTATAACATACAGCAAAACATTTGTCTTGCTTTTCAATATAGTACATAATATTATTGTATAAAACAACAACCTAAGGATAAAATAATATAACTAGTTTTTTTTAATTTATCTTGTATAATGTAAAGCATCTCACAAGCAAAAAGTCTACGATATAAATATCATTTACAGAAATTTTCTTGACTTAACACAGAATACCCAGTGTATTAAGATAGTGGGCCAATGAAACTCAGAAGTCATTTCTCGAATATTTTCATGGAATCTTGGTGTCTCATATACTCCAGGGTTTCATGACACAAGCAAATTAAGAACAAAAAACAAAGACACAGATATAAAGAAAAGTGCAAGGATAAGTATTCTTCATGATTTTAGAGCCCACGAAATTTTATTATTGTGACAGAAGGTAAAGTCAATAGTTCTAGATCCCCAAGATGCCCTCTGCTTCCACTCAGCACTAATGACCATTTTATATAGTCATAATTCCATGGCTGAGCTCCATGGTGGTTTGACTATTAAATCAGTGAAATACTGCAATGTTCTGAATGAAAACAAAAACTACCATTTACATAGAATCAGGACCGAGTAATGCAAGACATAACCTGCATGCTTCATATGCATGGTTCTCACATCTCCTGGGAACTGACAGGGCATAAGAATCTGTTTGGCTGAGACAGCCCTGAGAATCAGACTATGCTAAGAAAGCTAATAATATACTGCCTATCCTTCTGTATTTCCTAGGTGTTCAAAACTGATTTTGAAGTAAAATCATAGACTGTATAGCCAAGGACCAAGATGAAAGACTACTGATGCTAGCTATGGGCCAAGACAAATTCAGCCTCGGCCCCCAGATGCAAATGCCAATATAAAAAGGCTATAGTTAAGTGGACTCATCTAAGCATACATGTGAACAAGAGTGAAGATCTCTATACATATAACATAAGCTTGGTCCTTTGGAGGAAATGAGTTTCTCAAAAGTAAATCCCAAAGCACATTTCTTGCATATGGGGGAGAACAGAGAGGAATCATTTCCTCAGGTCACTACTAAGCCTGCTTGATTGCCCAAGCTTTGCCACAATAGAGGTAACTTCCTTAAATGGACCCTCTGTGGAAGCAGTAGGCACAAGTTTTCTAGAAACAGACACCTGGAGGGAATAAAGAGTAAGTTAGTACTTACAATGAAATGTAGAACAAACAGTTAATTCTCAAGCAAACCAATAACCCAAAGAAAAGTAAGGAACAAGTGTTGCGTGTTGAGTGAGATTCAGAAATCATGGCAGCCACAAGAAATGTGAATATAGATCTATACTCTGAGTAGTGACTTGCGTCTAATTACGATAGACAGTGTTAAATGTGATAACGGCGTGAGTTGTATGTATATGCTTGTTCTTATCAATTGCCAATGGATACTGAAGAATTAATGGGGGAAATTTTCATTATGGCTTACAGCTATTTTAAATACGATCCCTTTCATTAGTAGATAAGATTGGAAAATTGCTGAAAATGTAGAAACTCAGTAAAGGATGCAAGAAGTACTGTTCACTTTGTCTTGTTTGCATTTTTTAATCCATAAGAAAAAAGCTTTAGGGAAAATAAGTGTATTGATTTCCTTATCTCAAAAAAAAGACCATTTATGCCTGCCATGTAAGGTGTCCAAGTTTTGTAAATGTAACAGAAAAGCCCAGATATATTTAAACTCATATGGAATCACAGTTGGGGCTTCTGAACATATGAACAATAATTAAAAAAAAAACATCTGGGGAAAATGCAGATTGAGAGTGCTGGGAAGAGAGCTTAGAGAGATAGCTGGGTCAGTGGGAAAAGTGTTTCCTGTGCAGGCATAAGGACCAGAGTTCAGAAATCCAGCTTCCATGTAAGAGTTAGGCTTGTATCTATAAGCCAAGCATTGAGAGAATCCAGGCAGAGAGACCCCCAAGAGCTTCATGGTTTGTGTCTATAAGCCAAGCATTGAAAGAATCCAGGCAGAGAGACCCCCAAGAGCTTCATGGTTTGTGTCTATAAGCCAAGCACTGAGAGAATCCAGGCAGAGAGACCCCCAAGAGCTTCATGGTAGGTCAAGCTTGTAGTTTAGTGGGATTTAGGTTCATTTAGAGACTGTCTCAAAATACAAAAAGGTGGAAAATGATAAAGATACCCAGTGTTGACCTCTGACCTCTGTATATGCATGCACCTACACATATATATAAACACACACGTGCCTGCGAATACTTGCCCAAAGACACTCACATGACGTTTGGAGAAAATAAATATTAGCAAGGTGTTTGATGGGCTAATCATTAACTATATCGTGGAAGAAGTGAGGAACTCTCTGTGAGGGAAATTCAGTAAAGATATGAAAAAATCGACCAGGAAATAATTCTCTTTAGTGTCCTGACAGCACTACTCAACCTCCTTCAAAACCCAGATCAAGTTATGAATATGTGACTGCTGCTAGCTCGCTTGGATGCTGGGCGCTTGGTCCTCTGAAATTGCACAAAGCTTGGTCTGTAGTTTCTTTCAGTTTTATGAAGGAAGCCATACTGAGTAGTGCAAGCACCACAGTGTGGTGCCTGGATATGCTGCAGGAACAGGGGAAGCGTTAGATGCATGAAAAATACTAAGGGAGGAACCGATGAAAGAATCAGAGAAGTTGTGTGGTCAGAGCATGGGAGCATCATAGACTAAAGATGTCATTAAGTCATCACAAAACAATTCGAAAGAAGCAGAAACTCTCTTTAGTGCTTTCCTGCCAGAGATTTGTGTCGGTTGCTTTGTTTTAGCTAGACTTAATGCACATATTCTCTTTTTGTGGGTGATTTGTCAAATATGCCAAGCTAGGACAAGTTGAAGTTTGTTTTTTAATCTCTTGCTGAGCAAAGAAACTTTTCATTGAGCTATATCACATACAGAGTTATTTTTATTTGATTCGCACTTGAAATACCCCTGCTGCACAGCATATTGAATACTTTATTGGCCATAAAATGTGTTGTTGCAATTAGAAAGTTTCTTTTATTTTCCGAGCATCTTGCCTTTCTAGAGGCATTTGGCAGTTCACTGCTGTTTATCTGTTTTTCAGCAAGGTATGTGACTTAGCAAAACTGAACTGGGAATGTGGTTAAAGTCCCTGCGTGTTATATTTGTTCTGAGGCCCACAATCAAGCTGGGCATAACAGTGTGTGGGAAGGCTTTTCAAACCTCAACTATAAGGAAATTCTGGAATACTAGGTGATACAGAGGGAAACAAATATTCCACTATGTAAATTGGAGCAAATTCCCTTAAGAGCTGGCCTTATAAATCATTCAACTTGGTCAGACTCTGGAAGCATTAAGTGCTTGCTTTTTCAAGCTGTTTTAGGGGCAATCACCGCAATGTGATATTAGCAAATAGAACAGGAAATTCCTGTGCCAAAGGCCACCACCAAACATTACAAACTTCAAATTCCAGGCCTGAAGTAAGATTTGGAACTGGGAACTCAGTGTGAACCATGTTTCAGATCCTGCAGACAGAGGTCTGGACTTTGAGATTCACCAGTAAATGAGAGCTGAATTATGAATGAACAAACGTAAGAACTTCCATTTGGTATCTAAAGAACAGATCTCCATTAGTTCTAATAAGTAAACATCAAATCAAAATGTTTGAATTGCAAGAGGACTGGTAGTTAAACCCTCTAAATTATCTCTCATCCGTTCATTTCCCTTTATGAATACTTCACTTTAGTTTCAGAGTTGGGGGCAGGGGCTCCTGATTGTGTCTTCTGGTCTGAGGGCTAATCTGGGCTGTTTCCTAGCTGCTCTCAAGGAAAGTAGCTGCAGAAGCATCATGACATTTGCAAAACTACAAAAATCATTGCTGACACCTAAAGCCTCTGGAAATAGGTTTTGCTGCCACCTTGATGCTCAGGAGGAGATTGTTCTAGGAAAGCCTCCAGGGTCACTCTCAGACCTGCCGCTGCATCATCTTACCTGTCCAGACAGCCAGCAGAACACAGGCAAAGACTCCAGAGCCACAGCTTACCTGCGCAAAGAGTCTGTTCAGCCTTGTGGGTACTGGTGATGTAGGAGAAATGTGTCCACCTCTGAGACATCCCACTTTGCTGAATTAAAAGGCACATATGGCAAGGGCTTCTATCTCCCCAAAGCAATCATCTTACAAAGCATCCTACAGGCAGTTATGTGTTTTTCTGTTGTTTTTCTTAAGTCTCTCAATCATTCTTTTTTTCGAATCACAACTGTCAGTGGGTAAAGGAAACAACTTCCAGTTACCTTATTAAAAATACGCTGAGGGGAGGGAAGGGTCAACAGGAAAAATGCTTGCCTCACAAGACTGGCATTGTGAGCTCAGATGCCCCAAGTCTACAGGAAAGGCAAAGGCAGAAACGTAAGTGGGTATAGTCACAGTGTGTCCCAAAGGGGGGATGGGTGGTAGATTGGGAGACTCTGCACATGCTCACAGGGCCTGCCAGCCTGAGGCACACAGCAGCGTAGGTGCAGGAGCTCTCTCACAAGCAGGGGAGGAAGTCAAGGAGCCACACCTGAAGGTTGTCCTCTGTCCACACATGTGCTATGGCATGTGTTCTCACACACACACTATGTCTGCCACATTTGCCATTATTTCTCTACCCCATACCATCCCATACTCTAGCCCTTAATTACTTACAGGGCCTTCACTATTCATTCATTATCTGCTCTTTCTTAGAATAGTCACTGATTGGGAGCAAATACATTTTTTTAAAATGATGTTGTGTCCTGAACCAGGGACTTTCTCATGGCAGTCTAGGATCTGATGCCAGTCAGCAGGAACGGTCCCTAATCTCAGAGAAGATGCCACAATGGATTTATTCAGTGCTCATCAACTACTCCGTTGATGAAGGTAGGAAAAGAGATGTATTTGTCTCTACTTAGTTGCTTGTTTTGATTTGCTTAGTTCTTGTGTCTGTTTACATGTGTGGGTTCATGTATGTCACAGCACACCTGTGTAGGTCAAAGGACAACTTCTGGAAGTTAGTTCTCTCTCTCTCTTTCTCTCCATTATGCAGGTTACAGGGGTTGAACTCTGGTCTTCAGGTTGGAAGGCAAGTTCCAAGATACTCATTTAGATATAACTGATGAATTCTTTCAGCATTGCTAAGAAAGCCACATACTAATCAAATATCTGCTCAAAAAAAAACTGATGAGTTAACCAAAGATCTTTAATGAAGCTATTGGTAATATCCAGAATATATTTACCAAAAAATTTCTTTGGATTTTATATGAATAAAATTCGCAGAAAAAAAATCTGGATGTTCCAGGAGTGACAACATCTTAGGAATTCGTATGCAAACAATGCCTACATTTGCTCATAGAGTCGTAATGATCTTTCATTATGATATGGCTAAACTGCAACAATGAATTGCATTTCCGCTTCAATTGTATAAAAAGCAATAAATGTCACTACAACCACTAACCATCCCAGGCAATGTAGACAATATAACAGGTTTTTACTTTTATGAATCTGCCTCCCTTTTAGAATCACAGTATTTGTTTAAAAAGTTAAAACTATTAGTCTACATTAAAGAAATACCAAAATACAATTTCTAGCTGAAAATACAGGTTCTTTTTCTCTGTCTTTTCCAGTTCTTACCAAAATGAAAGCATCAAGCCTCATTCTATTTGGTAACTTTTGAATTTTAGATCTTTTTTTTTTGTTTGCTGTCAACTGATTTGTTTTAATGTTTCCATTAAGAAACATATGAGCTGGCTATCATCAGCATTCTTTCTCAGTTGAAGCCTTTCACATAAAGTCTGTACATGTATTTCTTAGCTTAGTAACCATGTGACTTCTTTAAAAGGGCCACAAATCTGCTTTGATAGTTCTAGAGCTTTTATGAAACTATTTATCTTGAACATGAATCAACAAATGATCCAGAAATTTATCAGTCTGCATTCAGAGACATTGCTAAGTAAATGTAAAATGTACTGAGAAAAGAAAATTAAAATAAATGATATGACACCTCCTTGTTTAAAAATAGATCTTTGACAATAAAGAAAACAAACCTGTGTATGGGTCTGAATGAATGTTCTAGACATCATGAAATGAATAGGTTTATTTCACCATGTATTCCCTGGCCAGTGTTCTGCCTTAGCATAGACTCATAGTGATGAGATTAATGGATCTTGGTGTGACACCACATGTTCATCTCTCTTCCTTATAGTTAATTCCTGGAAACCATTCGCATTAATGGAAAGCTATTATGTACTTTGAAAATAGATTTTGGGATTTGCATGTCCATGTGGGTATTTCTTTTTGGTAGAGAGCTCCGGACTGCCTTAATAAATTATAAACAGAACTCTTAGACCCAGCAGTCTTGGGCTTGAAGTGTGAATTCATGGGGTGTTAGCAAGACAAATAGTACTTACATGAACCCCCTATTTTTTCTAAGTTAGGTTTGTCACACAATATATGTTTCTTTCTAGAAATATTAGTTGGATTTGAATATTGTCTCCAGGGTTAGCAATTAAGTCCCGTAAATGACTTCTTGAAGATATCAACAATGAGTAGACAAAATTGCTTGGGATTCTTGGTATTTACAGCTAGGTTATTCATTAGGTCAGGATTGCCACTCAAAATTTGATCTCCACAGATAAAAAGGCACAGGTTAACTTGAGACTCCTAACAATCAAGTAGGTGCCCTTGTGTATGTGATTTGACCCTCAGCAAGTTGCTCATTTGCAAAATCCATATAAGAAAAAAAACCTCCTAAATTTAAGTGTAAGAAGTAAATTTAGAAAATATGTGCTTAAAAGAAAGACAGGCACACCAGAAAATAACAAATAAAATGTTATGGCTATTGGTGGCTATTGATTCTTTTACTAAGAAGAATAGAAAAATTCTTTCAATAAAATATTGGGATGCCTTTGTGTTCTGGGTACTCTGGGTATTGGGGAAACAGTGGTAAAAGAACCAGGCATTTTCTCTGTTCTTGAGACACTATTTCTGGTAAGGAATAGGTAGGTCAATGACAACAGTGATAAATGCTATGAAAAACAATAAGACAAAGCAATGCGACTAGAGAGTAGCTTTAGCTGTCCCTGCATGGGACAGTGTATCTGGAAAGTCATTTTAAAACGCCTCTCTGCAAGTGGACAGTTGGGGCTGTGACCTAAATAGTATCAAGGAGACATTAGAGCACCATACAGACATTCTGCAGGACTTTGGCAGTCTTACTTAAAATGCACTTTCAGGCCTTCTACAATTGGTAATCAGCATACAGTGATGCTTCCAAATAGGTCTTAATGTCTGAACTTTCTTCAGTCTGCTTCAACAGAGAGATGGGGAAAGATGAATAGGGAATGCACCAGGGGCTTTGGTTGGGGCAGGTTTCAAACTGTGACCCTTGTTGACTGGGCAAGATGGGCTCATGTTTTAGCCACCCTAGTGTTGCATTATTTCACCTCTAATGAAAAAGTGGAGCAAAATTATTTATGGAAAGCTTCTGGAAGGCAATGTGCACGGTGCAGAGAGAACCTCCTAACAGTAATTACTGATGCTCTTGTCATCCGAGGATATGATATTTGAGGGCGTGATGGTGAAGAGATGTGCTCCGAGCCCTGTAGTTCTCTGTTCTAGAATATCTGTAATATAATATATATGCTATAATGTATAAATATTATATTATGATATACATCTGTAAGTGACAATGCCAACAATCCCGACTTACTGGGCTTATTTCAGAAACTGGCTGAGTTGTATGACGAGCTGCTCTGAATGGTTCCTAGTATGGAGCCGAAGTCTCCAAGTGTTTGCTTATACAATCATGAATGACATTGCAGTTGACCTTAGTAAAATGCAATCATGGCATCAAAGTCTACTTACTATGAAAGAAAGTGTTGCTGGCTTCGAGGACATAACAAACCAGGTCTTCTCAACCAAAACTTCTTGATAAATAAAAAGTTCATATGCATGCCCTTGTTTTTGCTCCTCAAAATTAAAAAAAAAAAGATAATAATGACAATTAAAATTTTCTGCTCAAAAAATAAGATAAAAATCCTTGCCATGAATATTTTTGCCACATTGCTGGATCTTTTAATTTATTTATTTTCACTAAAACTGAATCTGATGATGACTATAAGTTCCTACGTCAGCCCCAGCTGCCTTGAGTACAACATTTAAAAATGACAAAAATATTGCTTTAAATAGAAATGCATGCCCCGTGTTCAAGAAAAAAGATGCTCTGGATTTATGGAGTCTTTTATTCCAAAGATTTTCTGAGTCGGTGTTACCCAAACACAACAAACAAGTCACTTTTCTCAGATATCAGCAGTTAATCTATAGATTACATCTCTCTCCGACTCTGTGCTTATTATGGCATTAATGCTAAGTTCCAAAAGTTGACTGATACATCAAGTTTGGCCAGTTATGTGGTTGAAGCCTTTCAGGAGCTGACTTCTGAGTCTCCCTGGGTAAGCAGACTGCTAAGATCGTATCATAACAGTTTGCTGCAGTACACTTTGTCCAAATCCTTGCATCCATGTTCTTGCCACCATTTTATACCTGTCCGCACACTGCTGAGCATATGGGATGGAGTTAGAACAGAGGCTGAAATCTTTATCCTTCACTCTGAGTGAATCTACTGTTCTTACTGTTCCTTTAGATTCCTGCTCTTGCTTCCTTGCTCTCCTTTATTTTACTGACAAGAATACTGTTGTAGCTAAACTGAATAAACAATACATTAATACTATAGGTCTTGAATTATATATACTTATATAGCTGTTCTCCTACTCAAAAAATAGCATTCAATCATCAGAGGTGTTAATATAAATATGAATAAGGATGTCCTCACCCACGGCATAGTTTTGCAGCTCAGTTGCTCATGGTTTTCTGTACAGAGAGCAACTCATTTGCACATCGTCTCTCATAAAGATTCCTTTCTTGATGATCTGATTCCAAAGTCTACATTTATCCAATTTCAATGAGTTGCATTAGTGGTTTCTTCAATGATTGTTCATTCAATCATTAGTGATTTCTAGTGATAATAAAAAATTGAAACAGCCTTATAATGATAGTGCTAACAAAATGGGTAGAAACACTCAACACCTACCCACATAATCATGCTACCAATAACTAGCAATGGCAAACACTGGCTAACTCTTAATTGAGAATTAGATACATGTTTCTAGTAAAGCAATATCTAAAAACTGTTTAATAAAAATAGCAGACTGGGGCTTTGGATATGGACTTTGGAAAGAGGACTGTGTTCTGTTGGCAGCACTGAAGAGTGGAGAGAGAGCCAGAAAGCCTCCAGCTGTAATTACTTGTTACCCTAGTGGTCCTGAGTTGTCAGCTGTCAGCTCTCAAGCTTATTCCTCATCTAGAAAAAGAGAACAATGGTCTGAATTTTTGCAATTTCTCCCAGGCGTCAAGCCAGAATTTTAAATTGTCTACTTGTTGCTTTGTAAATGAACACCCTGCTCAGAATGAAATGCAAGTTGTTCACAGAGTCCATTGCAATCATTTCCTGCATGCTGTAGCACAGCCATCACAACTTGACAAAATGGCATCTAAATCAAATGAGAGTATTGACTTAAAATGTTATTGACTGACCAGCAACTAAATGGAGGGCATTAATGATTTGAATGTAAAATGTCTCCATAACTTTGAGTATTTGAAAACTTGATCCCTAGTTTGTGGGGCTATCCCAGAAGGTTATGATACATATAGAATATAGCATGTTGGAGGAAGTGAGTCACTGGGGAAGGTTTTGATGCTGCTCTATTCCCTGTCCTAACATTGTTGTGACTTGTAGACTCATTATGATCTGCCTGCATCTCACAAACCTGTTGTGATGCCTTTCCCACCGTGACGGACTGTGCCGTAAACAGAGTCAAAATTAAGTTTTCCTTCCCTAACCTGCTGCTTCTCAGAAAGCTGGAACAGCAACAAGGAAAGTTGCGAAGTCAGCACTATGCCGAGTATTCGTGTGGCTGGAGCTTTTGTTCTCGTAGGAGAGAAATTATAAATCTCGGGAAATCAACTGACTCTGTATACTTGTAATAACTGACCAGAAGCACAGGCAAGCAAAGACTATACCTCTGCTTTAATGTGTACCTTATAAGTAATACCCTGGATCTCTTTCAACTATGTAGCTTCCAAAGTGATCCACTGCTGTTTTGAGGGTTTGGTATACATGCTTTCATTGTGTGTCTTCGTAAAATGCACAAATAATTTTTGTTCATTGAATTAATAGACACTATCTAAAATGTGGAGAAATGCATTATTATTAATTTTGCCAAACTCAATTCAATACGTGAAGACACCTGTGGTGGTTTGAATAAGAATGGCCTCCACAGGCTCATAGGTCTTGATTAGTGGAAGACTGTGAGCCTGTGCCTTGTTGAGGAGATGTGTCACTAGGAGTGGACTTTGAGGTTTTAAAAACCCACTGTTCTCAGTTTTCTCATTTTCCTATGCTTCATCCTAACTAAGACAGTAACATTCACTATATAGAGTTCCACGTAGCCTTAATAATGATCTCACTACAATGTACTTACAATCAAATAGAAAACATTAATGTTTATGCTTAAAGAAGGAAAGCTAAATCGATAATGTCATCATACATTTCTGAAACAATAATCAAGGCATCAGTGAGATAGTGCATAGGGAGTCTATCTTGAATTACCAGAACCTATGTAAAGATAGAGAGAACTCAGCCCACAGTGTTAGCCAATGGCCTCCAAATATACACTGTGGCACATATTCACCTCCCTCAATAATAATAAGCAGTTGTTTTAGTTAAAAAGAAAGCAAAATCCAAAACTCCCCAAAAAAGAATATGCCATGAATTAAAATTGATCCTACACTTAGTGAAATTATAATCTTAATTAATTTTCATACACTTCATATTTATCCCAAGATTAGAGAGGAAGATACTTTGTTGGTTAAAGGAGAATTGATTGTTTCTTACTTTTCAAGTTATAAATGCCTTAATGCAGTATGACTAACCTTCCCATGTTTTAAGTCTGGACAAGGAAATCTAGGATGAGGAGTAGGGTTCCGAAAGCCTAAAAGAGTTAGAGACAGCCCATTTGCCCACTGTTGTGAGTCACACAAGAGGACCATGCTCAACAATTATAATGTATATTCAGTGTGCCTATTGTGAGCAGGGAGGAAAATGGGTGAAAGGCTGTGGCTGGGATGTATAATAAATAGATAAATTGAAAAAATAAAAAGAGTGACTTAATACCTTAACACAACAGAAAGGCATGGTTATCCCTTCCACTCCTTATTCACTAGATGTCTAATTATAAAGATATTAAAATATTTGATTCACTAATGACTTCAAGAAAAATCATAAATAGCAAGTTGAATGGCTTGGAAGATGAACAAACTGCAGCCATGAAAATGAGCCTGAGCAATCCCATTTGTAACAGCTACAATCAAATAAAATACTTAGGAACTAATTTCATCAATGTAGTAAAGTATCTATACAAAAACAACCTTAAAATAATGATAATTGTGTTTAAAGAAGACACACCGAAAAAATTGAATTTTCATTATTCGGAATAAGTAATAATGTTAAAATGTCCATACTGTACAGAGCATTTATAAATCCATTATAATCTGCAGTATACCAAAGATCACTCAACAATAAATTCACACACACAAAAGAAAATACTATTGACAAAGTTATCTTGTGGGAGAAAGGTTGACGTCTTCACTAAATGCTGCCTACAGACCTGAATGTGCAGATAAGCCAAATGTAACAACACCTAAATTTCATAGTGTGTTTTATTTCACCCAATATGTCCAGAATGTTATTTTAAAAAATTGTCAACACAAAATTACTAAGATGTCTCACACATGTTAGCACCTAGTCTTTGCGAATCTGGAGGGCATCTTCTATTTTTAGCACTTCTCAATAAGTGTCTACTTCATTTCAGCTGTTCATACTCATGTGTGACCTGTGACTGGAGAAGAGTGAAGAGCAGAGGATTAGAAATTGTTTTCATTTCTTATAATGGGCTTCTCTTACGTATATTCTTTGTGTTTATCTATTAGCTATTTATTCATCAAGCAGTACCTAACTACCTAATTAAACAAATTACTTTAGTATTATTCCATTAATGGAGTTCATGGGCCATTATACTTATACATTCTATATTCTCTCTTTTCCATATCTTACATATCTCTAGTGCCTAAAACATTTATCAATCCAGTATAGCTAGCTGATTTCAAACTATAGAGTAAATTTTTAGCAAAACTTGCTGCTTCTTAAATGAATCTGAATCTGAAAGCAGGCAGATCTCTATGAGTTTGAGACCAGCCTGGTCTACAGAGCTAGTTCCAGGACAGGCTCCAAAGCCACAGAGAAACCCTGTCTCGAAAAACCAAAAAAAAAAAAAAATGAATCTGAAGACAAAGATATATACATTGTTCTTCCACTCCAGGCCAGCAAGGATATTGTCCTTTCATTATCTATCTATCTATCTATCTATCTATCTATCTATCTATCTATCTATCTATCTATCTATTTTGAAACACCAAAGCCAACCTTCATACGCAAAGTTGGATTCTAGTTTCTGGCATTTAAACAACAATTCATTATTGTTGGTGACCTAGGGTGATTGATTCTCTGCCAAAAACCCAAAGGCTTTCAAACTGAAATCTCTAATTTTGAATTAAATGCTCATAATTTATATTCACATAAGAGTGAGGTGGTGAAGGAGAATGCCAGGTGGCTGGGAAGGAAGATGGGAGAAATGAAATTAGAAGGGAAGGAGCCATGTGCTAGGCTGACAAGTGCCGACGTTATACTGCCTGACGCCACCATCTGGGACAGTTGCTTGGGACACAGCTCTTGTTCCATCTCTCTGAGAATGAATGGGCAGATGCACAATCAATTTGATTTCCTTGTCAGAATATTCAGGAATGCATTGGTAATGAGCAGTACAGGTCAACGGATGACAGTTCCAGAATTGTTTTTGAGGTCACACAAATGAGAAGAACATTGCCCAAATTATCTGCCTATTTCTGTTATCATTTAAACTGTGCTTGTTGCCTGTGCATCACAATAAACAATAACCACGGCTGTGCATTTTTCTAACACAATAGTGCATGCCACCAGGCACTCATTATATACATGGTGCTGGTGATTATCATCAGACACAGAGACTAAAATGGACTGCTGGTGGTGGTTTTGCTTTTTGTAGTAATGAAGTTTTCATAATTATTTTCTTTTTACTGAGTAAAAAGAACCAGATAATAGTTTTCAAAACCAGCCATTGAACATCATTCAGTAGACTACTAAAATTGACAGTTCCTTCAAGGATGTTCATCAAATCTTGGTTCCTATGAAAAAGTAAATTGACCATTTTTTAGTGTCATGTAGGAGTCAAGGAAATCCTTGGCTGTAGTAATGGTGGGGTCTGTATCCTCCTCAAATCAGTTCTGCACTCTAAGCCTAAATATTCTCAGTAAAACAGAGTTGTGCAAATTAGCCTGTGATAGTCTGATGATTAAATAACCAACGTGATCCTTTCTTACGTAGGTGCCGACTTTTTCATTTCAACCTGGAAGGGGGCTTCATCTTTACAGTAAGGAATGGAGGTGGTAAATGGAAGAAAAACAATCACTGACTTATCTAAATATTTCAAGTTTGCTTTTTTTGTGGCTTGAAGAAAGAACCCTGAGCCAATACACAGAATTCGGGAGCAGCCTGTGAGTTATAATAGGCTTGCTAGGAAATGAATCGAGTGCCAGGAACTCCAGATCAGGAGAAAATTTATGCAATTAGATCATTTGGCCTAAATGTGATTATGCATTTTAGTAATGAACAGTGTGATTCTGTAGGTAAAGGCAGAATCGGTGAGGGCAGACAGCAAGAGATTGTTTCATCTATTGCACATGCTCTGCAGCCCTTTAGAAATGGAAATCATATATGCACAATATGCACGCGTTTTCTGTAATGACTTGCTTGCTACAGCACGTCAACTGTTGGAGACAATTTACTCTGTGCGCAGTGCAGAGAGGATGCCGAAGAGCAAGCGTAGGCACACAGCTGTAATTCCAGCCAGGAAGGCAAGCTTGGATGTCAGGAGACAAGATAAAGAGCAAAGATGTTAAAACAGGTAAGATAGAATGCCAACCATCATGCGGAGCACGCAACTTAGGAAAGTGAGAAAACTTCAGTGCTTGAGCTTCTAAATGAGTTAGTACTTTATGGAAAGAAAGCAGAAAAATCAGAGCCCTGGGCCACACAGCATGACACTCAGGCATCTGCTTTCAGTAAATTATTTATATAAAAAATGAAATAAATTGTGCCCTACTGGTATCTGGAGGCTGTGACGATTGTATCTGGATAGGATCAGAATTTCATATATACGCCAAAGGCACCTTTGCTATTTACAACTAACAATAGCAAAGAACTAACAATAGTTTCTGATCCACAGCCTGGAGGCCTGGGACGCATGTGAGCCTGGAACCTCTTTAGCCTTGGCACTCTTGGAGGTCTCAGAGGACTTGTGGTACTGTCTTGTTGATTACATGCTGGACCTTGTGCTGCTTGGGACTGTGAAGCACCCAGCTTTCTCTACCCGCAACAACCACTGAAGGCACAGTGACAGGGAAGTGCAAGTGTCTGGGGAAGAAATTTGCCCTGGAAGTTCATCCTCTAACCTTCTTGCTTCTCTCATCAGAGTCAATTCAAATGTTTCTTCTCTATAGGGTTTCTTGAATAGCTTTAGTAATTGTTGGAATCGATACCTATTGCCCTGAGAGATGGCAATGGTAAATAGCTGTGAGACTCTGTGTGTGTGTGTGTGCGTGTATGTGTGTCTGTCTGTCTGTCTGTGTGTGTCTAAGCATGCTAGTCTACCTGCCCATCTGCAAACACTGCTGCCTTGTCTTTGCAAACTTGGACTTTTTGGAGAAAGTGGGCAATCTAGATCCAAGGGCTGTCTGCCAAGAGGACTTGCTCCCTGGGAAGAACCTGAGATCTGGAAGTGAGTCCTATTCAGAGACACCCTCAAGAGTGAAGAGGAAGGTCATGAACATCAGTATGCTTGACTTGGGAGTGCCTCAGGACCCAAAGACTTTAGTATAGACTGCAGAGGAAAGTAAGCAGATGAGGCACAGGCCTGTGTGACTGCAGGAAACTGCTTAGAAAAGGGCACAGAGCAAGTACAATAGAAACATGTCATTTACAACAGCGACATCGTGTGGTAATAAGGAGTCACTACAGCACAGGTTTTGCTCAAAACTCTCCTGGTCCCAGCTCCATGAATGAGGTCTCCAGGATTATACCACAATGACTAGAGGACGCATAAGGTCAGGCACTCAAGCAACTGTCCGCTAACAAGCAGGTCGCAAACAGAACACTGCATTTATTAATCTTACTATTTTTTAAGGAAATGACAGGACGCGGTTGTGGTGTTTTGAATGAGAATTGATCCCAATAACTTTGAGAATGAGACTTTGATTTGTTTTGATTATAATCCACAAATAATCAATTCCATAGACACACTAATATGCTCAACGTGTGATCTTGAAGAAAACTGACTTTCTGCTTTTCATCTGAGAGCTCTAGTCATCCCAATAGGCTGTGTTGTTTGACTTTAGATCCCACTGTATTAAAACAATAAACAACGCTGAGGCTGAGTGTTCCCTGGTCTGGTCAATGCATCCTGCACGCCCAGGAAAAAGAGTGCTTCCCTGCTCTCTGAGAGGGCCCTGTTTCTGAGGCTTGTTTCGTTTACCTAAATAATGATGAGGCTGGGTGTGCCCTGGTCTGGTCAATGCATCCTGCACGCCCAGGAAAAAGGAGTGCTTCCCTGCTCCTCTGAGAGGGCCCTGTTTCTGAGGCTTGGTTTGTTTCGTGCTGCCACCTTCTGGCAAACATGAGCATTTAGTTAAATGAAGAAACTTGCACACCATTCATCCTGTGTGCTTCTTTCATATTTTTAGACTTTTAGAGGTTTTAAGAAAGATTGCTACATATCTGAGATGTCAAAGAAGCTATTCTCATGGTAATATTTTATAGATTCACTATAATATACAGACATAAGGGACACAATCATGATTCCCATACCCCTAGCCAGACACTCACCTTTTAAAACCATACCACCTTGTCAACTGGTACTTCCACCTGAATTATATTGTCAACAATCATGCTATTTAATTTTCTATCAGTGGTAACATTATACTTGTCTCATATACATGATGTACAAGTATATCAATGTTATTCTGAACACTCTGTGACCTACAGAAAATGCTCTAATTTACCCAATCTGGAGTCCTCTTTTCCTTTGCTATTAAACAAGGTGATTTAAATTAAAGATTTCAATGACATTTATACTTAAAACTTTCTGTGAATTCATATTTTTCAGACATACTTGGGTAAGAGTTCACCCTGTGAAATATTCCTTTATACTGTGTGAATATATGTCACTGTGATTGGATTAATAAAAAAAATGATTGACCAAAGACTAGGCAGGATTTTTGGAATAGAATGAATGCTAGAAAGAAGGGTAGAAAAAGAGGAGATGACATGAAATTCAGTGCAAGCTGGAAGGGAAGAACATACATAAGATAAAGGGGACTCGGGACACTACCAAGAAATGGGTTAATTTAAGTTATAAGAACTAAGCTAAAAACAAGCTTAAGCTATTGGCCAAGCATTTATAATCAATAACAAGCTTCTCAGGGTTATTTGGGAGAGTGGCTGGCAGGACAGAGCTGATCGGTGGTCTAGATGGAAAATTCCGCCCACATCACCAAGTCCAGTATTAGTCATTGATAATCACGTATCACTATAATCTTCATATACATCATTAGGAATGTGCTCACCCATTCCAAAAAGCTCATCATTTTAATGAAACACAATTTAAAAGGGGATACATTTAACTAGACGTCAGATGACTTATTGAGGAAATTGTACTAGAAGCTGACTAGGACCTAACAGAGGATAACACACATCGTAAATACTCTACTAAATCTGTCCACATGTACATGCACATAGACAGCACAGTCTTGATCAGGTTGAGGCATGTATCATGAACTCTTACGCTAGCAGTCTGACAAATGATAAGCAAGAACATGCACTCCTGTTACTCTGCTATCTTAATGCAAACACAGAACTTCACTTGTCTTTATTTTTCTATATTTATTGAATAATACTTGCATAAATTTACACATTTTGTTTTTTTTCATACAACTATTAACAGAAGTTGAAGTTCTACCTCAAATACCCAGATTGGGGTACAGGAGATTTTAAATCTAATAAAGAGATACCTTAGGAAATACCTGCTGATAAGAATTAAGACATCCTATGAAAATAAGGTCTCTGCATGCATTAGCATGATGAAAGTATAATCTAATATAATAAGAATAATAATAGTAGAATGAAGCATGCTCTGACTTTATTATGCTTTGACTGCCCGCTCTTCTGTCACCAGACTACCTGTGCGCAAACTGCAACACAGCCACATTAATAATCTGACCTTTGGCTATAAACCTCTTCAGAGAATGAGGGGGAATGCAGCAGAATTCACAACACCAGATTACTGTGTGGAGTGTGTAACTGAATTTGTGCGTGTGTGATGGCAAAACACATTATTATATAACTCATTTTGCTCCTTCCTATTTTCTGTGTCATTTATTTTTCTACAAATAGGATTTTCCACAGTGATGAAAAATGACACATTATTCCTTTAGAAGGAAATTAGATACACCAAAACATTCTACTATCATAGTTAAATTTATAATAATTCATGGATATGGAATACTTACACTGTACTGTTGAAGATTTACATATATATGTATAGCTCCATATATATGTATATGCATATATGTGTGTGTTCTGTGTGTGTATATATATATCTGAGATCAAAGACTAAGCATGTGAAGAGAGCAACAAAGTTGCCATTTGAAAATAATAAAACTATTAATAGCAAAATTTTTCTTGAGCATTAACTGTTAAGTATTAAGAATAAAAGTATGCTGATATTTAATAATAGTAAATTACATAAGAATCACAAAGGAACCAGAAATAAAGGTTCTAATTACCAAAATATACTTTGCATATGTGATGTGCAGTCTTGGATATAAGTTTGATTGGACTGAGAATGTCTAAGAAATTTGTGAATCATCTCTTCATGTGTCTGTGGTGTTGGTTACGGAGTCATATGGATTACAAAGGCTCTGTCTTAATGGAAGGATTGGTCCCTTGTGACTCAAAATATGATGTCATTATTAGAATATGGCACAAGGGTGATGGAGGAGGGTCATTTGTCTATCTGTTGCTTTCATTGGTTAATTAATAAAGAAACTGCTTGGCCCCTGATAGGACAGAAAATTAGGTAGGCAGAGTAGACAGAATAGAATACTGGGAGAAAGAAGCCAAGTCAGGCAGTCTCCATGATTCCCCTCTCCGACACAGACGCAGGTTAAGAATCTCCCTGGTAAGCTACCACTTCGTGGTGCTGCTAACAGATTATTAGAAATGGGTTAATCAAGATATGAGAATTAGCCAGTAAGAGGCTAGAACTAATGCGCCACGCAGTATTTAAAAGAATACAGTTTCCGTGTAATTATTTTGGGGCATAAACTAGCCAGGTGGCCGGGAGCTGGGGTGCAAGGAACATAGCCCGTCGCTCCTCACTACACAAGGGAGGAGGTGTTGCTTAGCTGAAGGCCATAAAGCAGGTCACCAAGTAGATTAAAGGGGTTCTTCACTGCCATGAACTCTTCTTGTAATCCATTTCCTTCTGTATACCAACACCATGACACACACTGCTCTGCTCTACCACACCCTCTCTACTATAATAGACAATGCCCTCTCCACTATGATGAGCTATGTCCTCTCCTCTATAGTGGACAATGCCCTCTTCACTAAGATGGGGTATGCCCTCAGCTCTATAGTGGACTGTACCCTCTCCTCTATAGTGGACAATGCCCTCTTCACTAAGATGGGGTATGCCCTCTCCTCTATAGTGGACAATGCCCTCTTCACTAACATGGGGTATGCCCTCAGCTCTATAGTGGACAATGCCCTCACCACTACAGTGGACTATGCCCTCTCCACCATGTGGACTGTGCCCTCTCCGCTATGATAGGCTATGCCCTCTCTACTATGATAAACTATGCCCTCTCCACTTTGATAGGCTATGCCCTCTACTATGATTGGCTATTCCCTCCCCAGTAAAATGGGCTGACACCTCTGGCACAGTGAACTAAAGTTACTGCCTTTAAATTATCATATTGGATATTTTGGACATAGCAATAAAAGTAATTAATATAGCACATAATGTGACAGATTTGTTAATTAGCTTGATTCAGTCATTTATAACTTACTCATATAGTACAACATTAAACTGTGTGCTAATGTGTATGTAAATCTTATTTATTAGTTATATTTTTATAAATATGGGAAGAAGAGTATTTTTAAAATGGAAATATTATTGAAAAGTAGGATACAATAAGAAATAACAAAGCCTTGCTAGAAGACATTGTGTTAAGTAGGAGTTCAGATGCCCAATCAACACTACAAAAAGACTTCTGGAGTCACAGTCACAGAGAATGGTATTGAAAATACCCGCTACAATAGAGAGAGCATGAGAGCATAGAGGGTTTTTAATGGTAGTAGCCAAGAGTGAGAAAAGAAGACAAGAGACTAAAATTACAGAATCTGATTTTTGTCATCTGGGAAAGCTGGAAAGCAATAGAATATGCTTACCCCATCCACAAGAATTCAAAGATTCCCCCAACTCATTGGGAATTCATAAAGAAATCATATAAAAATAATAAATCACTTCAAATTCCACTAATGGGTCAGAGAGACCTTTCCTGGTTCTACTTTCTCATGTGTCGGTTAAACAACAGTCTTCCAACATAATCATCTTCTAGTGATAACTAACCTATTTTGTAAGACTGGATCTGGGAGATTGAGGACTCGCAGTAATCATGAACAGGCATAAGGGCATCATACCAGATATAAAGGGTCCAGAGAAGTTACCACATTGAATGTAAGTTTTTACCTTCTACTACAGAAGCCTCCTTCCTTGTCTCTAACTTCCAGTAACCCACAGGTCATCTACTTATGACCACATAACTCAAATCTCTGTCTTTATCTTCATGCGATATCCTCTCATTGTTTGTGTATTTTGTTATAAAGATATAACATGTTGGATTAAAAGTCTGCTCTACTCCAACATGACGCATCTTAACTACACTGCATTGACTACAACCCTATTTGCAAATGAAGTGACATTCTGAGATACTAAGTAGTTTGACCCACATTTGGGGAGAGAGGCACAATTCAACTCAAAACAAAGACATTCACATATGAAAAAGAAAATTAAAGAGAATCTGTTGTCACCATGCTTAGACTAAAATAGTAACTAAAAAACAAATCCATCTGCCCAAAGAAAATAAGTACAAACAGGGAACTGTTAGAACACAGGAAAGAAGAAAAATGTGAGAGGTAATATCAGAGTAAAGGAAATAAATATTCACCTCCACAATTTTAAATACCATATTACAGTTATATAACACTTTGTAATACTACTTAGTATTCGTAACATGTGTAGAAAAATGCTTAAGGTTTATAAATGGTAGGAAACAGTGAAAGTACTTGGGCTAAATGCTTTCCTCCAAATGGTAAAATGTTGGCATCAGTGGACTTTCAACCAATGTATATATCAGTCACTAAAATTCTGTAGAAAATTACACCCTGAATTATTCTAGATAGGATGGAATCTGAAAAATGTTTAAGTATGAGAAAATAAGGAAATATAAAGAGAAAACAAAAAAGAATTAGAAAATTGAACCCTCAACACAATACATACATTAAGTATAAATGAACTAAAATACAAGGAAGATTGTCTGGTATAGTGCATTAAAGGACCAACAACAGCCTGACCACATGAAACTTATTTCAAATGTAGTCATGTAGTTAGGTGAAAATTAAATGGTAGATCTAGAAAACCTACGTAAAGAATAACATAGAAAAATCAGTAGTGACTGCATTATTACTAGAAATTGTACATATATGAACAAGAGATTTTTCCCCCTAGGCATTTATCTCAGGTAAATAAAAATCATGTCTATATTCTAAAAAATAATATAAAAATATGTCTCTAAAAAAGAAGAACCATTTCCAAGGAAAGACAAGTGAAGGAAAGGAATAAAGAACAAAGAAACATAACAGCATAGTATTCAGATTTAGCATCACAAATATTGCAGGGTTACAGCCATTACAAGATAATAATATTTTTTTAAAAAATGAACGGGTGCACACTGGGAGTGTATGTGAAGAGAATTTAGGCTACAACTTTCACTACTGCCAAATAATGTTCAAGTACTAAAAATTAGTAAAGTGATACTACATTTTTTTTTACTTATTTGACCAAAAATAAGGGAATAGAAGAAGAGAAAGGACAGAAGAAGAAAGCAGATAGGAAGGAAGGAAGGAAGGAAGGAAGGAAGGAAGGAAGGAAGGAAGGAAGGGAGGGAGGGAGGGAGGGAGGGAGGGAGGGAGGGAGGGAGGGAGGGAGGGAGGAAGGAAGAAGTAGGGCTGGAGGAAGGTCCCCTCATTTTATAGTAAGCTCTGTAAAATTATCTTCCATCAAAGCTCTACAAAGACAAAGGAAAAACTTACTAAATCCAACTATTCTTGTGCATTTCCACTGAATATGAAACACTGTCTTAGTTAGGAGTTTTATTACTATGTAGGAAAGTGTTGATCACATCTCAAAGCTTGTAGGGAATAGTCAGGAAAGGAACTCAGGGCAAGAACTGATGCAGAGGCCATGGTTTTGTTTGCTAATGGATTGTCCAACCTGCTTGATTATACCATCCAAGATCACCCAACTAGAGATTGTGAACTGGATTTTCCCAAATCAATCACCAATTAGAAAATTGCCCCACAGATTTGCCTGCAGGCCTAGTCAATAGAGCCATTTTCCTGATCATGATTCCTTCTTCCCAGGGGGCTCTGTCTTGTGTTTTATTGACATAAAAGCTAGCCAGGACAGACACTATCTTAAAATCCTCTCAAATGAAACAACAAAAAACTTTCATGCTGAAAATAGTATTATAAAACCCATAAGATATATTTCCAATCTATTTCATTTTCCAAGATGTCAGCTTGTCTGACAAACTTGCAGTTGCACAAGAATTTACTCTTCAAATTTATTAAAGTGACAGACTTGGAATCTGTTTAAAAAAATAAAAACTTATATGTTGATGTAAAAGAAAGAAAAAACAAACAAAAAAAACCCCACCACCTCAAAAGTCCATCCATAACTTTCACCCACATTCCGAGGGTCTAGGGGCCACTGGCAGTGGCACCAGGATTTATTCTACTGCTTCGACTGGCCTTTTGGAAACCTATTCTCTTTGGAGGGATACCTTGCTCAGTCTAGATATAGTAGGGAGGGCCTTGGATCGTCCTCAAAGCAATGTGCCTTACCCTCTCTGAGGAGTGTGTGTGGGGGGGGTGTTGAGGAGGGAAGGTGGAGGAAATGGGAGTAGGAGAGGAAGTGGAAGCTGGAATTGGTATGTAAAATTAATAAAAAGACAGTTTGTTTTCTTTATTCTATATAAAAAAGTACAACCATAAAGCCAAATGCCTTTTTCTCCAAAGAAGTATTTTTATTTGGCTCAACCTAATGAAAATTCAACTATGGCAAGTCGGTGTGATGGCTGATGCTCAACAATCTCAGTGAACAATCTCAGTGCCTGGCTCCTGTAAAGTGTTTTCCCTGATGACCACACCCCGCATTGATTCTGTATCTTCTTTATGAGAATTAACTTGATTACACTGTCTATGATTAATGTTAGGTTGACATTAATTTAATTTTCCAAACTTAATGACCAGCTGATATTGCTTTGCATCCACATGTCTGTTAAGCTAAATTAGTTGACATCAAGCAAAAGTGAAATTATCCTTCAATTGTGAAAATATACAGGGCACACCTTCGCCTTCACAAGTCCCTCCCAGAGAATTGTGGCTGAAATTTTATGGATGACAGTGAAGGAGACTTGGTCCAGTGACTCTAGACTGCTAGTTTTCAGTTCTTGGTGTCAATCAGACTCACCTAGAGGGTCTCAAGGTAAAGTCACAGACGTTGAAATTTCATCGTCTTCGAACAGCTTTATTAAGATACATCAAACCACCAACTCAACTAATTAAAATCTTCAAATCCATTTTAGGATGTTTTTATTACCTCTTTAAAAGTCTGCCAAGTTAATTATCACTCTCTACTTTCCCTCCTCTGGTCCAGACAGAACCACTGATCTAATGTTTCTGTGAGTTTTCCTGTTCTAGACATGTGGTGTAAGTGAAATTACACATACATAATGTTTTGTTCGGCTTCTTTTACTTAGAACAAACTTCATGCATGTTCGAGAACACTACCACCTGCTTCATTTGTGATGTCCCATTACAGCCACACACTACATCTCATTGAACTTTTCATCAGTTTGTGGATAGTTAACTGTTTCTGCTTTGGGGCTATGGTGACGGATGCTATCAATCTTTCACATTCAAGTTTTTATACATGTGTTTCATTTCTTTTGATGCCATATATTTAAGATTAGACCCTCTGAATCACATTATAATGCTGTGGTTAACCTTGGCACCTAGAAAATTATATCTTAGAGGAAAAATTGAAAAGTCAATGCTTTTGACATATACATGTTGATTTTCATATCACATTTTCTTGCTTGTTATAGCAGATATAGTCTTGTTATTCACTGCTTCCAAACCATGTCTAGAGAGCAAATCTTCCTAAATAACTAATAACAGCTTCAAAAGAGATGTTGACTACTGCCACTAAGCACATCCTGGACTATGTTCTCTTGCCTCTTCCATTCCAGTTTGCAATACAAAATTCAACAAAAGCAGCCAGGCGGTGATAGCACACCCCTGTAATCCCAGCACTCATGAGGCAGAGGCAGGCGGATCTCTGTGTGTTCGAGGCCAGTCTGGTCTACAAGAGTGAGTTTCAGAATAGACTTCAAAGCTACAGAGAAACTCTGTCTTGAAAACGAAGCAAAACAAACAAACAAAAAAGTCAACAAAAGCATGTCTTCCCCATGGTGCCCAGGCTTCCCCATTAGCTAGCTGCTTTCTCACGCATGACCCCATAGGGAATCACATACTACCCATTCTAAATCGAGGCCTTAGATTTTCTTTGTCATTAATTTCTAAAAACAGGATTATTGAAGTATTATCCCATTTTTTTTTCAGGCCAGAAACTGAGGTTCTAAATGTTTAATTTGTACATGCTCTTATAACAAACCAAGATTTGTTTCTAATTCTATTGATTGCCAATTTCTCCTCTTCTCATTGATTTTCTTCACTTCTCATAATAACACTTCTCATGTACCTGAAACCATTTTGAAGAAGTCATGTTCTCTAAAAAATCTAGAAACAAGCCTGGCCTTTTATCTACCAATAACCATTTTTATTTATGTGTTGTAATTTTGGGCATTAATTCTCATTGTATCACTTTGATTAGCACAGAGCATATAAATACATTTTTGTCCTCTAAAGCAGACACGTTGATGCAGGAACCAGATGTTAACCAACCCAAGAAATAAAAGCAGAAACAGATACTGATAAAAATGTTGCATGCAAAGTGACCATTAGGATAATTTTATTTCAGTCTTTCAGTATGCAACAATATTTTTGTTTGAAATTGTCCCTTCTATGAACCATGAGGACCCAGGAAGGACCTACCAGTCATAAGAACCCACAGCTATCCAGTGTAATGATCCTATCAGACTGGTTGTTCACTGTGAACCACCCATCTTGCTATAGTGAAAAAGCAAAGACTGTAAAAACATCATACCAGAGTCAGATATGATAGCAAGTTGTCTGCTGCCAAGGGAAGGTCAGTTTGTGTTGTGGGACATTCTAGCAGGACGTCCCAGTTGAGCATAGCAAGGTATAATACTCCTACACAGGATTCCTCCAACATGAGTCAATACAGTGCTTGACAAAATCACTCAGGAATCCTAATAGTGGCCATGTCCAGTATGGACATTCCCAAACCATCCTCCACTAGAGAAGAAATGAGCTAAACCACAACTTACTCCTAAATCTGCATCTCAGCGCATCCATGTTTCAGTCTTTGGCCAATGTGAGTTTATGCCATTCTTGAAACAAATTAAAGTTACCTTAATTATTTTTTAGTAGAACCACACATGTTTCTGGGGCTCCCATTTTCTTTTCAGCAGGCAGAACTGAGGGGGCATAAGTCAAGAAATACCTATGGCCACAGTCTTCATCCACTTTCCCAAAGGAGGAATCTAGTTACAAAGAGAATCAGGCCATACTAAGAAGCCAAGCCAGAGACTGACTTCTGGTAAGTCACAGCTACCTCCAAGGCCAAGAGTACTCCTGTAATATCTGCTTGGAAACGACAATGATGTATTTATTACTGTTTAAAGAATACACAGGAGTCTGTAGCTTTTAATTAACAGTAAGTACCCAAACTAAACTTGTCTATAAGTTTAGGCCAAAACTAGCCAGGAGGTGAGATAGCAAAAATAATAGGACACAGTTCAAAGGCTTTACAAGTCACTCTTTTATATTTTACCTTTCTTCTTTACACATCTAAGCATTATGTTTATGATGTTCAGCTCAGAAATCCAGATGAGAAAAGGAACTCATGAACAGAGTGATTCAAGTCACCCCCTACCGCTCAGCAGCTGTCCTTTCCTTTACTTACTCAGTCCCCCATCATCCTTGAGGTGAAAGGACATGTCATACCCATCTTCACTGTATCAGTACACAACAATGCCTCTAAGGTTTGGCGACCACCTGTGGCATCAATGATGAATGGAGCAAGTGAGATGGAGGAGAGGCCCAGAGTGCAAATGATCTAATCATGAGGGAAAGACAAGGGAGCCAAGGTCTTACTGTGACTCTGCGCTCAGAGCCAGAATTAAGATAGATCTATTTCATATTCACTGAAAGAGGGATAGCACCCCAAGCTTCAGCTGCACACAAACTCTGTGACAGACACAGTGACAGGCAGCAGACACTGGATTACTTCCTCCGTCTCCATGCATTTCCATTTATCTACAGACAACATTCCGCCCAAAGCAGAACACAACATTGGTTGGAGGAATTTAATAGTAACATCAATCCATCACCGTCTCTTTCCTATTTTCTTTCTGAACTTTACAAATTAACTGTCGCATGCACTAACCTTTTCAGCTGAGAAGCTGCACCAGTTGTTAACAGATTCAGCCCTAAGAGACCCCAGAGGACTCAATTTCAGCCAAAGTGACAGGAAGCCACTTTCAAATGCTCAGCATTAGAAAGATAAATAAAGAGAACCAAATTGTAGTAATGTCCTCCGCACAAGTGAGTCACTGGGTGTGTTAAAAAGCTTACCAACGTAAACATCTACATCCATTTCAAAGCATCTCATATAAGTAAACCAAATTAGTTATATGCCCTTTTACTAAATCAAAGTATAAAACACAGAAGGGGACTTCATCATACCTATGTATGTGTGTGTGTATACAAGTGTGTGTGTCTTGGGTATGTGTGTGTGTTTTGATTCATTTAGTAATAAACTATAAGAAAAGCAATCTGTTTAGTCTATGTTTATGCATAGTAAAATGGTCATCACCCTGCATGGGACTGGATAACTCAAACAATGTTAAGTAGCTATGTTTTGTAGTACTTTATAATACTACAAAACATTTGAAGAGGTTACAGAGAAGGCTCAGCAGCTGAGCATGCTTACTATTCTTGCAGAGGACTTGAGATCAGTTCCAGGTACCTACTCAATAGCTCACAATTTTCTGTTCCTTCAGTCCCAGGGTGTCTGATATCCTTTCTACCTTCTGTGGACTCCTTCATGTGTGCAGTATACATAAACCCAAGCAGATACACACATTTATACCTAAAATAATAAATCTAAAAGACTGCATACAAACATTGTGTTTCCTATAGGCGGCTTAAAGGCTTTGGACAAAGAGGGCCACCCACTTGCCTGCTTACAAATGCAAAAATTAAAACCTGGCTTCAGTATATGAGCTATTTGGTTGCTGACCTGGAAAGTGATGCCAGCCTGGAACTCAGGTGTGTGACTTTGCAGTCAGTGATGCTGAGCCAGCCTGGGCTAGACACCCAGCAGTGCTGCTTTTGCATCAGTGACTGCTCTCTGCACTTTGAGTTCCTTGCCTGTAAAATCTGGGTAACACTACCATTTCTCTGGAACCATTAGATGAGCAATACTTACCATATTGCCATTCTCAGTATGTTTTCCCTATACCTGCAACTATATGTCACAATGTCCAAGTGCACTTCATGAGCAAGGCCATTTATTTTTCAAGTATTTTGTAGGTACAGGAGAATTTTTAAAACAAAACTCTAGGAGTAGCAGTACACACACATATAAGACTAGTACTCAGAAGAAAGAGGCAAGAAGATTGTAAGTTTAAACCCAGACTGGACTCCACAGCAAATTCTGTGTCTGTCTGTGCTACAAAGCAAGGCTCTGTCTCCAAAACACAAAAACAAAAGAAAAATAAATAGTTAAAATTTGATTTCTATATTATCACCATGTTAATCTGGAAGTTACCAAAAACCACGAAGTTCCTTGTCCCGAAAATAAATCAGAAATCAGAATCACCTTTACCTATGGATGTTGCATCCATCAAATAAGATAATCCCTCTAACTATGTGCCTTGTGCAAGACAGACAGAGGCACATTGTAATGACTAAACTCCTAGGCACACATGTAAGCAATGTTTCTGCAGTGGGAACTCTGGTCTGCTGCGAAAGGAACTCTGGGTCACATAGTATCCTTCTTATGATTTCAAAAGGGTATGTGGCAAAGTAAGTTCTCTGAAGCCCCCTCAACTCAGGCCCCATTGTATTCCCTTCTCAGTGTGACTGTCTTGGGTACATGAGAGCTCAGGGAGAGACTTCTTATAGCGCAGAACATGGGAAAAGGGAACTATTTATTCACTAGATGTGATGGCTCACAGATGCAAACTTGTTTCACCTTGACTTTCTGAGATTTTTGAACTTATTTTTGCTCTTTCATAGTAGTTGACAACAAGTGTGGCTACGATAAGATATCCTGACCTAGGGTGTGGTTAGTTTTTTGGATATAGAGGTGGATTTGCTCCACCAGATCCAAAGGCCAGAGAATTCAAGTCTATTCCTTATTATCATGTTAATGAAGTCTGTTGCCTCTCCTCTCCTTTTCTGGAGTAAAGTATAAAAGCATGTGGAAAATAAACACAGACAGATTCACTATTCACTGAATTTCCCTACCAATGCTGTTCTGTGTTTCTGTGTCTTATTTCTCTCATGTCTCTTTTCTTTTTGCTTAATAAGTCTAATCCCCATGATCATATGGAACCTAGGAGTTTTATTGAGAGTGGTCTTCAAGAGATAACACTCAATGTGGGGCTTTCAACAACTAGACAGCAAGTGTGGGTTAAAACAATCATGGCTACTAAATTCTGAAGAAGGAATGGAGCTTCTGCAGAGTGAATAGCAATACAAAGGCCACTGGTGATAATAAAGAGGACACTAAGAACATTTGGCAAATGATTGCTAAGGCTACATTCTGTTCTAAGAGCACAATAATTTTCACATCTAGATATTATAATCATTTCCGTGGATCAAGCCATGGGAAGGGTGCAGCTTCCACGAGCTGAAGAGTGACAGAGCTGGGATGTGAACTTCAGGCCCAAGCCACAACGGCAAACCTGATGTTATGCTTCCATTAACACTATTGTTAAAGCTTGGGAGCCAATACCAGAACTGATGGACCACAACCAATGAGACTCTGGGATGCTAGGCTTTGATGAGGCGACTGAGATGCTGGGAACATAAGCCACTTGAGCATTGTGTTTTCACAGGGTCTGCTGTGGAAACTCACTGAAGAAAGGCAAGTGAGAATGATGTTAGGCAGGACCTCCGGAGTTTAGGCAGCCATCTCCCCCAGAGCCTGTAAATAAGCACAAGCAAACCTGAGAAAGCGCAGGAACTCTGAATAATGTGTCCTTTCCAGTGACAAAGACAGTGTGAGTAACGACGAGCTGTCTCAAAGGAGTGACATGGCAGGTGTTGAGCACAGCACACAAACTGTCAGAGAGCAGCGGTGTTGCCACTAACAGTCCGTATGCGGGCTACAAGCCACACAACCCTTAGATATTTTGTTTGTTTGTTTGGAGGGAATGCTTGTTTTGTTTCATTGTTTGGGATTTTGTTTTGTTGTTTGAGTCGGGGTTTCTCTATACGTAGCCTTGACTGTCCTGGAACTTGCGCTGTAGACCAGGCTGGCCTCAAACTCATAACAATTCGCCTGCCTCTGCATCCCAAGTGCTGGTATTAAAGGCATGTGCCACCACTGCTTGGTCCTTTTGATGTTTACATTGAATCTCAGTGCAGGTAATCTCTACAGAAGCCTGGAAGGACAATAACTGACTGGACCTGGAATTTTTTCAGAAAATTTACCTCTGCTTTTGGGGGAAGGGGGACATTAGATAACAAATAAGAAAAAAAAATCAATCCACTGATTTGACAGTGGGTCTTTTGAAAGATATCTAAAGGAAATTAAATAATATTATCATAAGATACCACCTGGCTGGTTAATTCTGCCACAACCAGGATAATGCCACCCAACTGCTAGTGAATCACAGTAGACATTCCAAACCTAGGAAGTAATCTGGGGGTGGGAGTGGAGGCCTCAAGTACCAGCATTTCGAAGGCTGAGGCAAAAGGATCCTTGAGGCTTGGTGGCCAGCCAGACTAGCCTACATAGTGCGTTCCAGGCCTATGAGAAACCTTGTCTTGAAAAACAAAGTGGACTGACTATATGTGAGGAGAGATTTCCATGTGCATACATGTTCACTCACACACAGAGACACACAGACACCCAGACACACAAACACACTCATTCACTCAGTCACTCACTCACAGGTCACCACCAATTGGGCCCTTCCCAGGAGGACCTGTATGAGCTCCTAGCATATTCTCAATGGCCATTTAAAGTGGATCTGGTCAAATCTCTATTACTATAAAAAGTAGTTTATCCAAGGCTGGGGACTTGAAGCATTGTATTGCTTCCAGCCACATTGCTACTAAATATTTCAGTGCACACTCACAGGGCTACAGTTCAGAGGTCACCCCCTAAACTCTGAGAGAGGAATCACAAAGTGTGACTGATTTCCCAGAGCAAAATGGCTGACTGTGCCAGATTTAATAGAGGAAGGTTTCAGAGAAAAGAAAAAAAATCCCCAAACGCAGTATTTCCAAACAGAAAGCTCACCAAAGACACCTTGATTTGAATGCACTCTCATTTCCTTTGAAATACTTTAATTTTCAATGTTGGCTTAAAATTAGGTCGATTATAATGACAATATTTTATCTTGGATAAGCATTATCCTAAGAAATAGCAGAAGAGCCACTCCTATGGACCATACAAACTTTGAGTTCTGTACTTGTCTTCTGAAAACTGAACACTAGATGGCAGCAGGCACACACAGATTTTGCAGCCGTTTGGCAAACTGGTCATCACGTCAACAGTTTTGCGTCACAAAAATCTAAATCCCAAATTTCTTCCTCATTACTCGGGATATCAAGTGAACCACACAGAGACATACATTTGCAATTATATAAGTCTTTGCCTTTGTCTGTGTTAAGGATCTTATTAGTTTTCTTTTTTAGTTTACACCTTTTTTTCTGGTATCATAAGAACACCTCCATACCAAGTTTCCTATAAACAACATCAACTAAATTTATTTATTTGTGTGTGGATAGTGTTACGTTAGGAGCATAGCCCCTCAGCCCCCAGCCCCAGGCCTGAGAGTCGTATTCCTAACAGATGGCTACTTTTATTTTAAAACTAAGGGGCTAGATTTGTGTCTGCTTAGCCAAAACCTACAGAGACAGGGTCTCTTTATGGGATCTTCCTGTTATTCCTTCTCATATAATATGACGTCTAAGGCAATCTACCCAATTGTTGCCAGTTCAACAACTACTTGTAAAACTGAACAATGTGCTCAGTTCGTACTTTGTTTTAAATAACTTGTTTTGAAGGGGAGTCCAGAACTGAATTTGGGTTGGTTTCTTCAAAGTGTTGGTCTCATTCATCTGACACAGGGAAATCAATGGGAATGTCACGGTGGATTTGAAGTGGCCAGGAAAGCCACCATGGTGTGTCATGCTACAGAAAGGCTCCAGGCAAACCTACCATGTGGATGAACAAATGAAAGGAGTTCTGGAAAAAGCCAAGTGCGAAATTTAAGCCATGGGAAGAGAGGATGATTGGCTAGAACAAAACCTGAAAATAACCTATAGCAAACCCAGGCATCCTGCTAATTTAAGGGGAAATGACTCCTAAGCATTGGCATCCACCAAGGTGTGGGCCAACTCTACATCACCTATGGGACACTTAAGGATTGTAATTATATTCACCAATGCCCCAAATACTTACAAGCACCCTCTAAAAAAATAATCTACTTTCACACACTTCATCCAGTTTAATGGCATTTTATGGAGCACACTCAAATTTTATATACATTAGGAAAGAGAAAGTTTGAGGTAATTCAGAAGTGGAATTTATTTTGCCAAAAATCTCACCTTAAAAATCATTTATGTTTCTTTGCTTTTCCTAAAATAAAAAATCAAATTACCAAACAAGTTTTTTCTCTTATTTTCCTTGAATATGTTTGAGTATACTGTATTATTTAAAATAAAACTAATTATATCATTTTCCCATCCTCCAACGCTTTCCATGGCGCATGCCCACCACTCCCTCTCAGATTCACGGCCTCTTTTTCTTTGTTGCTGTTGAATATATACATAATACACAAATAAAGACTGCTGAATCCATTTAGTGTTCCTTGTTAATGAAATATTATCACTGTGCATGAACTATAAAACATCTTAAGGAAAGAATATCTTTAGTGGCCAGAAGAGGGCAGGATCCTCAAACTTAAAAGTTCTACAATTTCACTGACAAGGCTCCCTTTGTACCAATATCAATGTCCCAATGTAACCCAGTTTCATTCTTGAAGAAAATCTTCAAGAAAACCCCAACTCTCTCAGTCAAGAGAGGGGTAACTATATTTCAAAATAGCTTTCTAACAGCTGTTCTGTAATAACACATTATTGGCCATTTACAAATTAAATGCCTATGTCTGGCATTCTCTCAGTGCAGTATACCGCTCCTTTCATTTGCTGCAGGTGCCTCAAGTATCTCATGAAGATGACCGCTTGTCTCATTGTTTTACTTTGAGCTGTTGTATTAAAATCCTGTAGACCACTCTAGACTCAACCTTCCTCAAGCTGCAACCCTTAATACAGTTCCTCATGTTGTGATGACCTCAATCATAACATTATTTTCATCGTTACTTCATAACTGTAATTTTGCTACTGTTATTAATCATAATGTAAATATCTGCATTTTCTGGTGGTTTTAGGTGACCCCTGTGAAAGGGTTACTCAACTTCTAAATGGGACATGACCCATAGGTTGAGAACTGCTGCAAAAAATTATGGGGTCTTAACAGTAAGGCTGGCCTTTGAAATCAGGGCAGACTGGTTAGATTTGTGAAAAACCTCTTAGGGACTGTAGACTGTTGATTTCTGCTGTGCCCAGTGTGGCAGAAGGGACAAGGGATTTCTCTGTGGTCTCCTTCATGAAGAGGCATTTACAGTTATGATTGACTTCAACTTCAATGTAATCTTCTCCCAAAGGCCCAATTTTCTACTAGCTTCACATTGGGAATTAGAATTCCAATATTTGTATCTGGGGGAGATAAGTATTCTTTATATAGCATATGTTTTACTGGGAAGTAGAGGTTGAAGAAGAGCAAAGAGACAAAGAATGGGAAGGTATAGATATCCCATTTAGTAACTTGAGCTTATTTCAGAAAACAGAAAAAGAATAAGATTTCTTTGGGCAAAGGAATGAACATCTTGTTGACACATCAGTTGCAGAATGGAACACCCAGCCCTTGCTCAGCCTGGTTGAAAAGAGCTGCTTTTACTGCTACCTGTAAGACTATGGCTAAGCTGCACAGTGTGTCACTCATCTTTTCTTTCCTAGACAGCTAAAATTCAACACTAACAATGACCTCACAAGCATCCATTCTCCTGGTACCCTTCCTACCTACTCAAGGTGATTGCATTCTGACTTTGGGGTCTGCTTTGTTTACAGTGCCCTTTTTCACAGATTTTGTTTTGTTCATTAGACACTAGACTTGAGACTCACAAGCACATGAGACTTATCTATCTTCTTCTCTGTCTTAGCCCCATCATACTCCTGATGAGTTTCATAAACACCAAAACTTGAGAGCTGTTAAGGGACATTCTTCTAAATGATAAAAACGTAAGAGAGATTTTGAGAGTCCCTTGGTTCAGGCTCAACAAATGAGGGAAGGAAGGCCTTGTCCTCGCTGTTGAGGCAGAAATATTCCATTTTTGATACGCAAATACCAGTGAGACTGACCAGTGGTAATGTGCAATCTCCATGCTTGTCAAACCTTTTAAAATAACAAAGCATAAAATGGGATTCTGGGAGAAAATATCTACATTAATATAAATGGAAATTGATCAATTCAGCATAAAAAGCATGCATTCCTCTGTAGGGAATATTCTAGAATGAACCCATTGGGATCCTCCAGGTATGACCTTAATAACAGGAAAAAAATAAAATGCACACCTTATAACTCAGGAGCCAAAGATTGGAAACGAATAAAACAAGTATTACCCGAATTCATCCTCAGTGAGGAAATATTTTATTCTGTTTAGTCAATCAAAGTCTCTCTATACAATTTAGTCCCCAGGCCTGAACCCAACCTTACATAGGACAGAAATGTTAGGACATAGCATAAATGGAACACATCAGAGTTTGCTTAAATATATTAAGTTTCAAAATCACATACTCATGAGCAACTTGATGGTTCAGGGTTTGACCAAGTGCATTGTACCATAAAAATATAGTCTAGTAGACAGAAAAAAAAAAGTGTGTGTGTGTGTGTGTGTGTGTTGTGCAGGTATACTCACTGTGTGTACACAGAGATGAGAGGAAGATTTCGCCTCTTCTGCCCTGCCCTGTTATTGCCTTATTCTCTTTGGAGAAGATCTTTCACCACACCTGGTGCTAGAGCTAGGCTGCCCATGAGCAAGCTCCAGCTGCCTTCTGCCATCCATGTCCCCACAGCACTGGGTGACAGTGGTGTATGACCATATAATGGACTTTCACATGGGTTCTAGGGATTTGAACTCAGTTCTTCGTGCCTATGTATCAAGTACTATTATATGATGAACCATCTTGCTAGCCCTGGAATTGATTTCTTAAAGGAATCTGGATAGAACTAGGCACATAGGGATAGTAACTGAATTTTCAGTTGGATATTTTCATCATAGGATGGACTTATCCACAGGCAATGCCATTGCCAAGTAGGGAACAGACTGTAAATGTTGAGAATACGGGGTGGTATCTTCAGATGAGTCCTGCCATCGTAGATTATGAGGGAGGACCGCAGAATACAATGAGGGAGAACCATAGAATACAATATTCTGGCATAAAATCAAATCATTGAGAACCAAGTTCCTGTTATTTCTGAAAAAAATAAACAATAAGGAGGAGCTATTAATTTTATATGATGAACTCTCTGGGAAAGGTTCTCCATCGTTTCTCCTATCATTGTGTATGATAACAAAGGGACCAAAGAATAAGACAAAATTGTACAATGTGTGGGTGTGGGGCTTATTACAGAAGGAGCACCCACAGATTCCCCACTCTAGTTCATCAAATATGTTTTGTAGCTGCAATTCTCACAGCCATTTCCTGTTCTTTTAAGATGGCTCATGTGGTAGTTTGGATTAGATGTCCCCCATAGCCTCAGACATTTGAAGACTTTGTCCACAGTTGGTGACACTATTTTGGGAAGCTTAGGTGTGGTCCTAATGGAGAAAGTATATCACTTGGGTAAAATCTGAGGTTTCAAAGTTGCAATTCATTCCAAGTAAATCTCCCTCTTCCTGTTTGCGGTTCAAGATGTGAGTTCTCAACTGCTCCAGCAGCCATGCCTTCCTGCCTTCTGCTGCCACCCTATCCTACCATGGTGAACTCCAGTCCTTTGGGAGGGCACACCAAAATAAACTCTTTTCTAAGTTGTTTGGTTATGCAGTCTTGTCAAGCATACAAAAGTAACTAATATAGTGTATTTAAATGTGTAAAATGTATATGCCATACACATTCATAAGCTTTCAATGCTACAATATTAGGTACATACTTGCATATACCCTTGAATGAGATCTCTATGTACTAACAGATTTGGATATAGCTATTGAATATACTGAAGATTGGAAATAAAACTCAAGGGGTTATTCTTTTAAGGTATCATCCAAATAATAAGATCAAGAAAACAGTCTTGGTAATTTCAGAAGCAAATTAGTTTGCAAATAAAGAAAAGCTGAAAATCAACAGTTACTAAAATGTTATAAGTTTTAAAAGATTTCAGCTTTCTGCTTTCAAATTCCTCAGAAACTGCTTAAATGTACTCACTGCCAAATGCCTAGAATACATAGAAAACAAACAAACCATGATGGGCAAAGGTTACCTTTCTTTATACTATTTCATTCTTTATCCTCCACATACCAAAGCTCATACACATCAGCTGGCACTACTAACGCTTTGAACATGTTCCCTTTGAAAAGAACAAACAAAGAACAAACTCATGAAAGCGGTTGGTAAAAAGGAAGCAACAGCAGCGTCTTCACTAGCAATGAGTGTTACTAGTTGGCAAGAATCAATTTCCAGATAATCAAATTTTTGCACCTCTTGGAAGAAAAGATAGAAACATATTTTTAAAATAAGGTTAAAGACAACAAACAGAATTGCATCTAGTAATTTGGTCTGACAATATTTTTTCCCATAACTAATAAAATCCCCTTTCAAACATACTTGATTGCATTATCAAGGATTTTTAATTACTTGACTGTGAACTGACATTTTGGTGGGTAGGGAATTGATTTCATGTAATAGTCCCTCCAGAAAAAAAGAAAAACTGTCTATATTTTCATCCACTATATTTTTGGTATGGGTAGGGCAAGAGTAGCTCATTTGGTCCTAAAGATAAGCCATTAATAATATTAATAAGTGATAGTTACAGAATTCTCAATAGTTGTTGTGCTGGATGCTTTTGACAAACAACTTTCCTTAGCAAAAATAATCTAATGATGGAATCACCAGTTCTGTTCCTCCTTTATAGGTGGACTAACCAGAGTTCAGAGAAGTGATATTAATTCCTCAGGGTCTCGGTGCTGTTCCACAGCAGAGTCAGGAATCTAATTTAAGGATAGGTAACTCCAAACACCATTCTCTTATACTTTATATATTAAGTAATAACAAGGGATTTCTCCAAGTATTTATTATAGCTTGCACTATTTTGTATTTTTAAAAATATTTTTGATATTATAGCTTGTACTATTTGGGTTTTTAAACAATAATTTGTGACATTAATATTAGTTTAATGAATTGAAAGAATTAAAAGAAACATGATACCAAGTACTGGTGGAAAGTAGAAGCTGTGTTATTGGCTCTCTCTTCCTAAGCAGGAGAAGCTTCAGCTGTAATACATTTCTAGAAAATAACAAGAGTTAAATATTTGTGGTAGGTTAAAATTAAGGGGGTTGAAAACTAGATACTGTACAATAAGCAGTTCAAACCCTTCAGCTTCAGGCCTTTGGAAGAACACTAAAGAACAACTTCTTAACATGAGAATTCTAGTGATTATTATTTTTTTTGCCAGACTTGTCAAACATACATCAAAATTAAGTCCACCCTACACACACTATCTCTGTACTGGAAGTCAACATACAAAACCCCAAGGCAAATCTGCCTTTGTAAATACATTTCACTGGAGCTCAGATCTACCTCTCAATATGCATGCTATCTATGGTTGAGCTTGTCCTTCAGTATAGTTTAACAGTTTTCATGTAAATTATATGATCACAAAATTTAATTCATCATACAGCTCACTACAGGAAAAATAATGCCGACTTCTGTCCTGTGCAAGTTCCTGCCCTTGCTGGTTTTGATGACAAACTGTTATATGGACCTCTGAGTAAAATAAATTCAATTCTCCCCAACTTGCTTTGGTCAGGGTGTTTCATTACAGCAACAGTTTATATTGTTTTTTCTAATGTTTTCAATTAAAATATTCAGAAATGCCAAGGAACTGCTGAGATTCATTCATATTTATTCATATTATATTAATGTTAGATTTGGTTTAATGATGTTTTGGAAAAAGGCTCATGCCACCATTTTCTTTCTTTCTGTAGTCAAATAAAATATCGCCAAGAATGGAACAGATCAAATAAACACCTATTGTGATGTTATCAACATTTCAAAGACTAAAAACCCTCAAAATGAAACAGTGACTGCAAAGCAAAATACTTTTAAATGAAGTTTATGATCAAAAGAAATAAACAAATTATTTGCCTTGAGATGGTAACCCACTCCCCGAATATCTGAATTCTCTGTTTTTGATAAATGCCTTTTACTTTATCATTGTTCACATGAAGATGTGGATAGAAATGAGCAAGCTGAAAATAAAACAGAGCCTAGGGGAATTGGCAGAGAAACATAATACGACTTATTTTATAGGATATTCCTCAAATAAAGTCCTTCCCAAAATAAACTGCAGATATGGTGGGATGCACTGCACTGCCAAACACAACATGCTCTGTTGTGAGGGAGGGCATGATGGACCCTCAGGAGTACCTCAGGTAATGAACCACACCGCAGCTCCTAGGAGTCGGGTAATAACACTTGCCAATATTTCTCAGGAGAAACCTCACTTGCCTCCTCAAGTCAGCCTGGAGCATTCATTCTCTAATTTAGGAAATTCTCAAGAAAGATTTCATGATTTTTTTTTTGTTTGCTTGATGTTTGTTTACAAAAGTTCTCAACAAAGGTCCAGTGAGATTTTATGTTCATTTTATTGGACACTTGAGGCTAGTATGATTTATTCAGCATGTGAGAAAGGCCATATTCAAGGGAAGGTTTTCTTAGTTTCAAATCCAAGGAATTTTATTCTTATATCAGCAGTAGGGTGTACTTTGACACATGTTTTTACTAATTTATAAAAAATAAATACATAAGATCAGAAATAATAAAACCCCTAAAATAGGCAAATGTAGCATAGAAGTGAACTGACCTTAAGAGACCCAGTGATCATGTGAGACCAACCATTTCCTGCTACATCCCCAAATAGTCATTCTGTGTCTGGGCAAGAGACAGAGAGAATAGTAACATGAAGGCAGTTGTGCATATTATTCAGAGGCTGACTTAGGAAAATATGAAGAGAATTAAGGCCCAACTCAAATTAGTTTGTAACACAAGCGATTAGGTCTATTTTAAAGGTAGCCATCATTTGCGACACCTAGAGAACTTCTGTGGCTGTGGTGATGAGAGTTAACCAGCAGATACTGTGTCTGTAGCATCCATCCCAAGACAGATGACCAGCAGCACTGCCCCGGTGCAGACCCTGTCCAGGGACAAGGCTCTGAAGTGCCACCCATGCCAAACTTCTTAATGGGAGTGCATAAATAAACAACATAACCACAATTCAAATCATTTTTTAAAAAAAAAAAGTTTAGGTATGGTAGACAGAGGACAGAGAGGACTGAGGTTGTGTGCTTTTCATGCCAGAAAGGATAGAGGAGAGGGTGCCTGAATTGGCTTTGTCCTGTAGTCAGACTGATGAATATCTTAAATATCACTGTAGCACCTTCATCCAGCAATTGATGGAAACAAGGCAGAGACCCACAGTGGAGCACTGGGCTGAGCTCCCAAAGTCCAGTTGAAGAGTGGGAGGAGTGAGAATATGAGCAAAAACGTCAAGACCATGATGGGACACCCACTGAAACAGTTTACCTGAGCTAATGGAAGCTCATCAACTCCAGCCGGACAGGCAAGGAAACAGCATAGGTCCAAACTAGTCCCTCTGAATGTGGGTGACAGTTGTATGGTGGGGGCAGACTGCGGGACCACTGGCAGTGGCACCAGGATTTATTCCACTGCTTGTACTGGCTTTTTGGCAGCCCATTCTCTTTGGATGAATGACTTGCTCAGCCTAGATATGGTAGGGAGGGTGCTGGCTCTTCCCCAAAGCAGTGTGCCTTACCCTCTCTGAGGAGTGGATGGGGGTGCGGTGAGAGGGTATGTGGATGAAATGGGAGGAGGGTAGGGAATGGGAACTGGGATTGGTATGTAAAATGAAAAAAGAGATAGTTTATTTTCTTTTCTAAAAAAATAAAATAAATTTTTATAAAATAATATATACATCCAGATATGTGAGTTATTCTCATTTTATTTAATCATTATCTACACCAAAAACAAGGCAGAACTCAGTTTTAAAAGTCTAATCAAAACTGCAATATCTGTTTATGATGGCAAAATGTTAAAATTTATGTCTTCCTTTAATAATAAAGGGGTGCTTTGATATTTTAATGTTTGTGTTATATTTATTATTTAGCATTAGTGTTTAGTACAGTTCTATGTGTTTTACATATCAATCCTCAAAAATTCTTCAGCAGTGAGTAATGTTTTCTCCACTTAAGAAGAAACTAAATATCATTGCAATTTTCTTATGACCCCTTCCTGGGGCTTGTCAATTGGGGGCGGGGCACATATTATTTTTTATTTGTTTGTTTTTATGAATAAAGTCTACTACCTACTAGATAATCAGGCTACATATTTTGTCTTTTGAAAATGTGTGTCACTGGCAAAATAAAGGATGACTATTTCAAGAAACTGCACATAAAAATAAAAACAGGGCTTGGACTGAAACCAGGTGACTGGCACCTGGACAAGCATGCCTACATTGTGTAGCACTCATGCATTGTTCTTGACCCTACATTGTGTAGCACTCACGCATTGTTCTTGACCCTACATTGTGTAGCACTCACGCATTGTTCTTGACCCTCTGTTTGCAGCAGAAGACAAGGCAACTAACCGTGTTCTGTAAATGCTTTTGAATAATGATTATGGTTGCGTAGATGGCTAGAAGGATAATCCACCCACTGAATAAGAAACAGAGGGATGGTGAGATGGCTCAGATGTAAAGGTGCCTGTTAGACAAAACTAGTGACTTAAATTTGAAACCTGGACTCCAAGTAAAAGAGCAGACTCTACCAAGTTGTCTTCTGACCTCTACACACATACCTGAAATTCATGTTTTGCTTCCACCTCTCTCTCTCTCTCTCTCTCTCTCTCTCTCTCTCTCTCTCTCTCTCCTCTCCCTCCTCTCTCTCTCTCTCTCTCTCTCTCTCTCTCTCTTTTGCAGGCTCTCTCCTTCTCCCTCATGATTCACTTCTACATCTTTCTTTCTCACACGCATATACATGTACACTCATTAATAAAACATTTTAAATTAAAAGAAAAAATAGAAAATAACTCCCACCAGATTCTTAAAAGGGGATAGTTATAGTAGTTAATCGTATTTCTCACTCCCGCCCATCCAATCTCCACAGCAGAAATTAATGCTCCACTCTTAAGAACAACTCTTGTTGTCGAGGACCATGGAAGTCAACTTTAAATGATTAACATGATTGACCTTGGAGTGTTTATAAAGGATTCTAAATGACTGGTTATTATGTGAGTGTGTGATGTTTAAGGTTAGAATCTGTTTCCCAAGCTCTGGCAAACTCCTTAGATTACCTTTGGTCCCAGTCTTCCTTTGCATTCCATTTGATAAGAAAAACATGGTGTGACAAAAAAGGATTGATCCCAAAACAGACATGCTGATTCTGCTTCAATACCTAATGGAATTCCTCTGCTAGATGGACAATCACATTAAGCTAATTTTGATAACTTAATTTTTATGTGTATATTAATCAGAGACCCGACCCATACTTGGTCAAGATGCAGAGAATAACAGACTGTGAAGACGTCAGCCTTTAATGGGACATCTGTGCCACACACCCTCTATGAAAGAGATTATTGTGCATCATTATAAGAACCAGAGGCAATGGATGACTACACAGAGACTGGATACAACTGGCAAGTTGCACATATAAACTCACAAAAGTTTGACAGCAATTATAAGACCTGTGCAAACTCAATCTAGACAAAATGTTAGCATAGAAAAGGGAGGGAGGCATGAGCCAGTTTTCTTTAAGACTATAGTTAGCCCCTGGTGGGCTAACCCCGGTCCAGGGGAAGGCCATATATCTTAGACAATAAGAACAACACATATTGGACTTGGTGGGTTAAAAAAAAAAGAGGACACAGAGTTGGGTGCATAAGGGACAAAGGACCTGTAGACCTGGGGAAAATAAGGAAGGATGAATAATCAAAGCACATTGTAAGATTTTTCAAACAAGTAAAATGAGAAAAGTATCTAGGATGTCTGCAACTTAATGGAGTCAGTTGATGAACTATCCATAGGATCAGTGAATGGCATAAATGTCTCTGCTGTCGTTCAAGCCTGAGCAACTCACCCTTCCAAGCATTGCCCTGACTGTAACCCATGCCCCATATGAAATTAACAGTTAAATATGTCTATGAAGAGGCTCCATCTTTCCAGATCTACTCCCTCTATTCTTCCGACAGTCTTCAACAAGTCCTGTCTTAATAGGCCTCTGAAGCAGCTTCTCAGACTCAGTATGGATCTCCCAATGTCCTCATACATCTAAGACCATTGCAAGATTTGCGATCTGATTGACTCCATCACAAACTCAAGTAAAGCCAAAACTAACAACAAAAACTCTTCATTAAAAAAAATCTCAGAAACAGACCAGGCGGTGGTTGCACACACCCTTAATTCCAGCACTCGGGAAGCAGAGGCAGGACGATCTTCATGAATTTGAGGCCAGCCTGGCTTACAAAAGCTATACAGAGAAACCCTGTCTCACCCCCCTCCCCCCAAAAAATAAAACAACTCAATGACACAGGTCTATATTTTCAACATTCAGAACCTCAAAGCTCCTAGCTCGTGTATTTCCATCTCCCCTGCCTTCTCCACCTGTTTGACTCTGTTTCCCCAGTGTACCAGTCTCAAGACTCTTACCCCTTCTTATCATTTATCCTCTTGCTTGGAAGTTCAAGGAACCCATACTTACAGAAGTTGCAAAACTCATTCTGTGTGTTCATAGCCAATTTTTTTTCTTCAGAACATTGATAGTAAATATCAATAGTAAAACTTACTATTATTAAATTATTTTATGAGAAATCTGTATCTCTGGCCAGGAAGAAAGTCAGGAGATTAATGGTATTTTACTTCCAACCCTTAAGCCCTTACATGGAAGACAGAGACACCAGGCACATTGGCATTTAAAAACAGCAAATCTTATGGTTTCATTGCAGCAAGTGAGATAGCAGCTATGGAATGAGAAGGGTCCCAGAAGTTATTCAGTAAGACTTGGTACACAATTTGGGTGCTTTTGCTGCTCTGACCTGACTGTCATGCACTGAACTTTACAGCTGGGTGTTTAAAAGCAAGAGGAACTCTATGACTAAGTAGCTGTGTAGTTAGAAGGAAAACATGGAGCTAAAGCTGTAATGGGTTTATGTATGCAACAGCCATTTAGGTTAAGTGTGAAGTTGAATGTCATTGTGTCTTAGACAATAGCTTCGTTCTGTCTGCATTCAGATATAATTTTAAAGTGCCCTGTTTGTCTCACTCAATCATGCTTGATGAGCTTCGGTGATGTGGGAGTTCTGTGAAATTGCCTGTATTCCATATACAGACAGTGTCTTCCCTCAGCTCTCTCAGCTCGTCTGGGCCAGCTGACAACAGTCGGGGGTGGGTGCTCTTATTTTTTCTTTAAAAACTTTTTATGAACATCTAATCATGAAATTTAGATGTATCTGTCACTGAACAAACAGGGAAAAGAATAAATCAAAATCCATGGAATATTACTTTACCTGCCCAAAATAAGAGCAAAGGGCTACATTACACCTGCTAGTTTCAAAAATCTGCAAATATGAGATCTTTCAAATTTATTATTGTACTCACAGAGCATTATAGTATATAATCATGCTTGTTTTATGAAGGGATCTAAATTATAGAATTTTGAGACTTGATACGTGGCCATTTACTTGCTCATAGCACCTATACTTACTTTCCTAAACATATGATTCCATTCTTTTCTACACATCTCTCATTATCCCTGCCTATAAACAATACGGTGTGCTCTGCAAGCAGAAAATGGGTACAGCCTTACAAGATTTACCTGACAATAGAAGCACACATATAGCTTCATGAAGATGAAAGACAGAACTGGTTAATTCTGTTTTTCTTCCACTGGTTTTGATGGTCAGAAATCAAACTCTCATGAGATAAATTCCTCCCGTCCTAGATCATTAGACCAAGTCACCAGATGGCATATAGGATTGCATAATTTCAAAATCTGCAAAGGATCATCAAATCAAATATGTAAAATGATAAATATTATGGTATATAAATTCTAGCTCAATAAAGCTAATAACTGTTAGCTGTGCCTACATTTGTGGTTTACCTAACTGGTCTTGAAAGTTCTTTACTCTACGTTCTGGGATTTAAAACACATCATTTGCAATATTTTCATACTTCTGATACAGTAAATCCTTCCCCAAGAAGAGAGATTTGTCATGGAAATGGAAGGAGAAAAATATAATCCCTAGAGCCACACCTTAGCATTGTTATATCTCCATGGTCTTGGCATTTATAGGCCTGGGATTGATTCCAAGTCTAGCATTGACTAATTGAGTTAAAGATTTATCTTCTCTACAAATCCCTCATAAAATGAGACTGAAAATGACTTCCTTTTGATCTGTAAAGCATTTTATGTTTGTTTACTGAAAAGGCATGATATAGAATGTGACATACTTTAAACATTCACTGAGACTGGAGCACGAATCACCAGCCAATGGACCTGCATTTAGGTTACTGATGGAGCTATGGTTCCTTTGTATGTACATGACTTCACATTTGCTTTCTTACATACAGACTATGAGACAAGGGACAGGTAACCAAGAGAAGACCATAGTACCTGGGATTAACCCACGCCTTCTCATGATGATACTGAAACACTTTATTCTCTTCTAAGATGCAATGGCATTTTCATACACATGCTTTCATGCCTGTTTTAAGTCAAGACCTTCACAGTCAAGATATAAAGAGCAAAATGCATGTATCATATAAGGTAACACTGCCAAGTATGCACTGGTGCTTTCCCAGGTTTACTCAAGGCAGACGTACCTAACACAGTACTAATTCCCTAAAAAAAAAAAAAATACTTCTATGCCCTTCCAGTTTTGCACTTACATTTTTCATTAACTTGAGTCACTTTGATAGTGTTCTGAGGTGATTATGTTAGTGCTACAATATGCTCTGAGACCAGGAATGCAGGACAACTCTAATTGTGCCCTAAGTCTACCACCAACAACACAAGCAAGTAAAGGGGAGGATCGCTAAGTACTTACATCATTTCTAGTATTTTAATAAACATGTAAAGAAAAATTGTCAGGTGTTCAGCACAAGCTGACACTGAGTAAGCATACAATAGAGGCTTCCCTCTTCATCTGTATCATCCCCTGAGATAGACATTGCATTCCTCTGTTTTCTCTTAATCATAACAACAATGCCACACATTTCTTTCAATTTAAATGGTGGTTTGTGTTCTGATCAATCTCAAGGCAGCATTGCATATTACAGACTGAGAGGCCAGTAGCACCAGATAAAACTCAATCAAAATTCCTTATATAGCAGGCTCACTTAAGAGATAAACTTTTAGCCCATTCACCTCTTAATCCAGCACTCTCATGAATCAATCAATCTACATTTGAACAAGGAGTCCTGATCATCGATTAAGGGTCATACCTGCCCTCATGAAGGTAATTAATTGTCCACATGAGTTTCAGACAGAACGAACCAAAATTCAAGTATTGAAAAAGTAACTACAAAATAAGCACAACCTTCATCAGGCGATGAAAGGAGACAGAGACAGAGACCCACTTTGGAGAACCGGACTGAAATCTCAAGGTCCAAATCAGGAGCAGAAGGAGAGAGAGCACGAGCAAGGAACTCAGGACTGCGAGGGGTGCACCCACACACTGAGACAATGGGGATGTTCTATCGGAAATTCACCAAGGCCAGCTGGCCTGGGTCTGAAAAAGCATGGGATAAAACCGGACTCGCTGAACATAGCGGACAATGAGGACTACTGAGAACTCAAGAACAATGGCAATGGGTTTTTGATCCTACTGCACGTACTGGCTTTGTGGGAGCCTAGGCAGTTTGGATGCTCACCTTACTAGACCTGGATGGAGGTGGGTGGTCCTTGGACTTCCCACAGGGCAGGGAATCCTGATTGCTCTTCAGGCTGACGAGGGAGGGGGACTTGGTTGGGGGAGGGGCAAGGAAATGGGAGGCGGTGGCGGGGAGGAGGCAGAAATCTTTAATAAATAAATAAATAAATAAAAATATAATAAAAAATGAAAAGGAACCCACAAAAGAGAATTGGCCCACTCAACCTCCTCTACGTTAGCTCCTAGGAACAAGCTTCTTAGTTGGGGAAGCTTACATTTAATAAATAATATTTGCCCCCATGCACAAAATGTGACACTTGGCTAATGAGCGGAGCTGTAAATAAGAATTCCAAGAAAGAAATTGTGTCTACAGAGAATGAGTGGCCGATTAAAACTACAGCGATCGAGAGAGTTGGAATGTTGCTGGTCCAGAGGCTAATTACTCTCCCTTGGTCTAGGTTTAAGCCCGTAAGTAATCATTTCTTCCCTAGCTCTGTGTCAGAATTATTATCCCATACGTCACAGATAAAAACAATTTGAAATTTATTAATGTAACAGACTATGAGACTCCACCAACCGAAAAGCTAAGAACGTCATCAGACAGCAGCCAAAGCTCCAGAAGCACTTCCCCCAACTTCTATAATATCTCTCTGATGCACCTGACAGTGTATTATAACATTGCCTTGATTGATGATTTTCTTTGTCCTATAAAGCTGGAAAAATGTATGAAACTGCTTTCCTGCTGGACCATGGACTCTGTTCCAGGGCAGAGTTACTTAAAATGATGCCAGAATAAACTATCTCTTATTTTATATAACAATAAAAACAAAAGTAGAAGATTTAAAGAAAAAACATGACAAGTATTGAATAATGCTGGGAAATATAACCTTTTAAGGAACATGGGGATCTATGAACATTGGAAGTTCTTTTCTGCACTGTAACTAATAATTGATATATCAGTGGGAAAGCACAGTCATCTAAACATAATCTACAAGTCTATCTGTAAATCATATGGAACCACTTACATGGATACAGTAAGATGGCTGTTCTCACTTCACGAATAATTGAGTCTTCACATTCCTAAAACCATGTGAGAGATTCCCAGAACATATGTCAGTAAACAATGCCTGCAAGTTGATGACAACATTAAGTGTGTGTACTGACAGACATCACTAGGTTAGCAGAAATGTTCCTCTGTAGCCAACTGGGGTCATAAGTCTTCATTAGTCAAAAACTCAGTTTAGAGAACAAACTTTCCAACCTTCCTCATTCTCCTTATGCATAGAACTAATTGCATCCATAAGCTGTTTATTGAAAGGAAAATTGGCTCATGACATATATTCAGTAGAGGGCAAACAGCAGCAAATTAAAGGCTTCTCTTTACACTGATACTATCAATAAATTATTTTCGTGAAGAACATTACAAAAAAATTAGAAAAAAACCTTTGAAATAACGTATTTCAGTGCCTATTGGGATTGTACCCAAAGTATCTTAGTAACACAAAATATTGAAATCGTAATTCAGCTCACATATATGCATTTATTAATTTAAATTAAAATTATTTCAATAGAATGCATCGCTAGCATGTCTACCCTTTCCATATCTTGGGGGGCATAGGATGATAATGCTTTCAGCATCTGAGATGTAGTTTTAATATCATTATGTCTAATATTAAATAAGTTTTTCCCCAGATCATTTCATATTTACACATGAAATGAATCTATGAGGCTTATTTAAAAGAAAATATTTGAACTTTGGAATTCCCTCAAAAATTTTATTCCCTTTCATGAGCATGATTTTATTAACTACCAATCTGTAATGTGGAAATGGCTTCCCACTCTCTCTTTTATCCTGTACAGAAGAACAAAGACAGCACTAAGACCTGCTAGAACTTTCCAGAACATAACTGCTCTGAGAAGGAATCTCTGAGCTGGGGAATTCCTAATGTAGCATGTCATGCTTCATAGATCAAAGGTTTTGAGAGGTATGCTCCCTCGGGGAAGGATGGGATAAACTATTTTAGGTCCAAGATATTGGGATGACATATTAACTTAATGTATCGTCTTGGTTGTTCTATGAGATGTCTATTTTCCTGGTATGTCTGGGAGGTACTTTGAGAAGACATTAACCTTAGTATCAGTAGACATGAAGCCAGTCCACCAGAGGACCAGAGGAAAACTGTATCTTCTGGTCATGTCAAGAACATTGTATACATGAACTCACAGTAGCTTTTGGCTGCCCAATCAATATACATTTGGGACAGGCTTATGAGCTCCTACCCCTACCTCAGGAATACAGATGGCTGGTCCCTTCTATATGAAGGAAAGCCTATTTTCTTTGACATTATGGCTCCAGTTGATGGACCCACATCTAACAGTATGCAGACAGCACAAACTGGAATTAGTAGGTTAGCAAATATTTTGAAATAGAACTGAATTTGGGAGTGGGCCAAGGAGGTAGAAGGAGTTAAGGGGAGGGATTAGGGAAGGATATAGTAAATTTCAACATTTCTCAAAGAATTAATAAAAAATTTTTTAAAAGAAGATGGACTATTAAGAATAGGGGTGATAGTCTAGCAGTGATGACTCACACCTTTAATCCCAGCACTCTGGAGGCAGAGGCAGGTGGATCTCTCTGAGTTTGAGACCAGACTAGTCTACAAGAACTAGCTCCAAGACAGATTTCAAAGCAACAGAGAAGCCTGTCACAAAGCCGATGGCATAATTCATTGAAAAAATAAATAGAACCAAAAAGTAGAATGACAAAACCCTTAATTCTCTCTTTCCCTGAATTGGGACATCCACCTTAATAGTTCATAGACATCAGAACCTGTAGTTGTAAACCATTAGATGTGGACTAATATCAGCATCAAAGCCCAAATCTATCCTGATTCCTAAGTCTAAAACCCAATTGCACAATTGTTTTTATCTCCTGTTAGGGATTTCTTGTCCCCTACTAATTTTACAAGTTGAATCCTATTGGATTTGGTTCCCTGAAAAACCGTGACTAACACACATGAGTTCATTGACACCATTTTAGATCTAGGACTGTTGCCTTTCCAGGCTGCATCATGCATGCCCGGACAGTAGTTATCTGGTGAATGACATGATAAATATAACACATAGGTAAATTCAAGCTACAGTAAACTCATAAAGAACATTCTCATAGGTTCTGAAGTTAGCAATTTATCTATTTACTATAGGAAGAAGGTTTTTTATTTTTAGGGGTTTTTTTGGTTACAATAATGGGGTTCTAGACTAAGGACATAAGCATTATGAAAACAATCAACCCTTTGCCAAAGCCCTAAATAAATTTCTGATTATTATTTAATTTAAAAAAAATATCTTCAATGGATAATACTTAAAGATCTGCAATCTCAGCCTGATGGTTCAGATTAATGTTAGGCTTTTAGAATTTGAAAAGGAATTAATGAGACCCATGCCCTGCCAGTTTGCAGATAAAGCACCAGAGGGAAATGGATCATTAGTTAAAGCATCACAGAGGTCATATAACTGACAAATGTGCTTAAAACATGTGTCATTTTAGACAGCAAGGTAGATGACCACAATATTTTATAACTGAACACCCACAGCCACAGGTCACATAGCTTACTGTGAGAACCAGGAGAAACATGATTATACTAAGGTGGCATAAAGGAATACCACAAGAGGAGCAGTACCAATGGAGAATAATGAGCACAGACAAAGACATTTGGGAAAGGAAGAGGAAACATAAAAGAGAGGAGGAGGGATGAAAACCACTATTCACTCAATGGCAAATATCTCCGTGACAGCTCATGGAAGGTACAGGAATATACAACACAGACTTCCCATTTTTATAACTAAAGAGAACTCAGTAGAGAAAGATTTAATTGCTTGCAATGATAAAGCTAGCATATTTTCTAGAAGGAATCAGAACTCTTAGCACTGTGGACATTGAGTCTTCACCAATTCTTCCTTCCTCCAACTTTACTACCTTCTCTGCACATGCCCTCATATAGATTACAGAGAATTATCTCTATTGCCTCCAAACTTTCAACAGAGAAGACTACTATTAAAGATGGTTGAGCAATAACTAGGCTAGGGTTCCTCCCAAAGAAAAATAACAAATTTTGTCCTATTTTAAACAGTAAACATCTGGAGAATTTAGGAGCCTAAATGAAGTGAACAAAATTAGAGATCTGGGAACAGTTAAAATTGAGGAAGGAAAACGAAAGCTCCTCACTCTCCAATATTAAGTATTATGGTTGGAATCATAAATGTCCCCTGAAGTGTCACCTGATGAGGCTTGCTGAGTCATGGAGGGTCTGGCTTCTTCACAGGGCTAATTCTTTTGTGGATTCATCACTTCATGGTGTTCCTAGTAGATGATGAAAACCTGAAGGTGGACATGGTATTAGGGCATGACTCTGTATTATCTGACCCTCTGTGCTCTTCTCTTTCTCTGTTCCTTTCTCTCTACCATCTCTCTGTTTCTCTATCTCATTCTCTCTTTCTATCCTGAATAGTGTCTTTTTGGGTGTGGTTTTATCTTGTTTTCTTAATTTTCAGTGGGTTTTTTTGTTGTTAGGGTTTTTTTTTTTTGTTTTTTTAAGAAAGAACTGAACTTGGGTGGGTAGGGAGAGGAACAGAATCTGAAAGAACTTGGGAAAGGGGAAATATATTTAAATTTAAAAGTTTTTTTTAATGATAATAAAAATCCCATCCTTCCTATTTCTTAGAAAACTGCATCTAGTACTCAGGAAACAACATACTTTAATTTTGATTATTTGGCAATTCTTAAGATGTCTTTTTGCTAGATGAGAAATATTAAATGAAGACAGCCCTCTGAGAAAGCAAGCATATAAGCATTATATTAGTCGCAGCTATTGTTTAATTTATACTATCCTGCAGAACACATGTAATAGTGTGTATTAAGGTACAGATATCTTGAGCATGCAAAAATTTCAAGGTAAGGGGACCAATAGCATAGTTCAAGAAACAGAAAAGACAATGAAAACTTGAAGGATGCCATAAGGCAAAACATTGTCAATCAGGATACCAATGGGATAAAATCCCATGACTATATCGAGCCTCTCTACATGTCCCAAGTGCCCTCCTCTTCTGATGTTATGATACTTTTCTAGATACTATAGTATTTTTCAAAGGTTCCTGTTATTACCAAGACCCTAATAACCTCTTAGCACATTCTTGAAACAAACAAGCTAGATGCTCTTGTCATTTTTCTCAACTTTCTTCACCTTCCATGGCAAATCTCAATCTCTATGGAAGAAACCACAAGCTTTTCTTATATAACAGCTTCTATTTTCTGTCTTACAAAAATTCTCAAGGGAAAATTCAGCCACCTTGTTAAAAGCAGGGAGAACACACTATTAGAAGGACAAATAGCATCAACAACATGAATTTGAGATCACCATAAATTTCTCTGAAATACACACACAGAGGGGGGGGGAGAAGAGAGAGGTAATAAGAAAGCATTATTTAATAACAAATCGAATTTAAATGTTATCAAGATAAAAGTTATTCCTTTGTCAACAATAAGTCTCTGCAATCCTAGAGAAAAAATATTTTTAGATATTTGTGCAATGCTCATCAACTTGGATGTTTAGACTTACTAATGTGATTTGAGAAAAATATTGTTATTATTTGTATAAAATCATGAACAAATACAATTCAGGAATACAGAGAAGGAAACCAGAAAACATATGTAAATATAGTGTTGTAATGCCATGCAAAAAGTCATTGAAGCCAATTAGAACTCTATTTTGAAGGTGTCAAAAATATCAATGTGATATATACATTCCAGCATGAAATGAAATACAGTATAATTAAAGGTGGAAAGTGTTTCCTTCTGATCCTTTTTTTTTATTCTTCATATGGGGGAACAATTCCAGCAGAGACAGAGAATTCCCCAGAGAGATTTATTTTAAGTCTCTTTGCCCATCGCGTTTTTTTTTATTTATTTATTTTTTTTATAAATTTATTTATTTATTAAAGATTTCTGTCTCTTCCCCGCCACCGCCTCCCATTTCCCTCCCCCTCCCCCAATTAAGTCCCCCCCCCCAGCCCGAAAAGCAATCAGGGTTCCCTGTCCTGTGGGAGGTCCAAGGAACCCTCACCTCCATTCAGGTCTAGTAAGTTGAGCATCCAAACTGCCTAGGCTCCCACAAAGCCAGTGCATGCAGTAGGATCAGAAACCCATTGCCATTGTTCTTGAGTTCTCATTAGTCCTCATTGTCCGCTATGTTCAGAGAGTCCGGTTTTATCCCAGGCTTTTCCAGACCCAGGCCAGCTGGCCTTGGTGAGTTCCCGATAGAACATCCCCATTGTCTCAGTGTGTGGGTGCACCCCTTGCAGTCCTGAGTTCCTTGCTCATGCTCTCTCTCCTTCTGGTCCTGATTTGGACCTTGAGATTTCAGTCCTGTGCTCCAATGTGGGTCTCTGTCTCTGTCTCCTTTCATCACCTGCTGAAGGTTAATATTCAGGAGGATGCCTATATGTTTTTCTTTGGGTTCTCCTTATTTAGCTTCTCTAGTATCACTAATTATAGGCTCAATGTCCTTGGTTTATGGCTAGAAACCAAATATGAGTGAGTACATCCCATGTTGCTCTTATTAGAGTACTACTCAGCAATAAAAAACAAGGACTTCTTGAATTTTGCATGCAAATGGATGGAAATAGAAAACACTATCCTGAGTGAGGTAAGCCAGACCCAAAAAGAGCAACATGGGATGCCCATCTCGTTTTAAAGGTAGGATTATTCCCACCCTAGACCTGAGTCTGCACAGAATTAAACATGGCAATCACACCATCAGTAGTACTTGGAATATAGAAAGAACCTGCCAAGGGCCAGGCATTGAGTTGTGTGTTTCCATATAACTCTTCATGTGGTAACCTGAGAAATGGTCCTGTCAATATCACATTATCATTTGCCAATAATCAAAGGGGGCTAAGTCAGGTTATCAAAGTCACCCTGCCAGCAGCTAGGAATCCTGGGATGAACATATGCACAGCTTTAATCTTCGCTTACTCAAATCTCAAAGATCTGTTCACTGTATTCAAACTGAAAGAGCACATCATGTTTCCGTGGCATATGGTTCCCTTCAGAACTCTCTCAATATGAAAGTCCCATAGGATGTAATATCCTGCTACAGCTGAGGGAAAGAAACTTGCCTGGACATTGTGCCCCAAATGAGGAATAAGCTTTAGCTCTCCCAAATCAGAACCATGCAACTTTGTCCACACCACATGCTCTTCTCAAATTCATATTCTACCAAACTCAAAGATCTCTGGAGACTCAAATATTTTGAAAGAAAAGCAATAAACAGCCCATGTCTCATAGGACTTATTCCTGCTATTAATTCACTCAATTATCTGAAAGGAATGGTATGAGATGTGCTATGCTCACTAAGTATGCACACACTCCTGAAACATTTGGATGACTCCCATGTCAACAACCAAGTCCTTAGGTTGTCCACCTAGAAATGAAATTACTTAGCCATCTAGGTCCAAATCTGTCAGGAAAAGGAAAAAAAGACATTAGTAAACGAGAGATGTGTTACTGCAGAATAGGGATCAGGAGTCAAAAGAAGAATAGCAATGAGAACTGCTATAAAAGACAACTGTGGTTGTGCACTCACAAACTCTGGTCATAATGAATTAATATCCCTCCCAGTCATTACCGCCATCTCCACCATCATCACCAACACAAGCACCATCATAGATACCCACTGAGGAAATAACACTGCTCTAAGGACTGGAACCCTCAGAGCTTTCAAATCTGGTTAATGGAGAAAAGGTTGACCTCAAGCTATAACATATATATAGTTACAACTACATACCAAGCCAGGAAAACACTTGCTGTGCTTTGTCATCTTTTGATAAAAGCTGAACACAAATTAGTCTGTTTAAGAAGCCAGTCTCCATTATTATGAAGGTACTGCCTGTGAAAATATTATTACAGAATACTTTTCAAGTGAGAAGCGAGGTTCATAAAGTCTCTCATTCACATACAATGCATTACTTTCTCCTTATTAAAGAGCTTTGGGCCATCTGGCACATCTAGCTACCAGCTGGTAAAAGCTAGAAAATATTCTGCAATTATTACCAGCAACTAGGTTTTTCAACGTGAACAACTCATAAGCTTTCGGTATTTACAAACATTTTAAATGCAGTTTTAGCTTTGTGGCAGGTGACTGCTGTCAATAATAATAAATAACAAATCTCATAGTCATGTCATTGCCCTCCTGTGGGGTGACATGTTTCCATTATTAAAACCGATGATAGAGAATACAGTTCTATATTTTGCCTCCATCTAAAACCAAATTCAGAATTGTGATCTTGTTTTCAAAAGCAAATGGAACTGAATTGGTGGCCTAAACAGACTCATGGACACCATAAAAGAATCTACCTTAAGTCACAGCAGATGTTGATGCAACACAAAGCATGCTACCTCTCCATGGTACAGTAAATTCTGTCTAGCTACTAAGCTACATAACTTTAAATGGATATTTGGGAAGATATCACATATTCCACAGCTGAACTGTAGCATAGTTCATCTTTGTCAGGAAAACTATCAAAAGGTAGAGTAGGGTACTGGGAGTACAAAACCGTGTAAATGAGTCCACCACCAAATATTATATTGACAGATGAGATAAGTCCAGGACCATGGGGACCTTTCAAAACCTAGTCCCGGTCTTAATTCTTAGAGGTTGTCAGAGATACTTGATCAAATTTTCTGTATGTGAAAATTTTTATTTCCTTAGAAAATATTTATGAACACCCATCAAGTTTTATCTAATCAGTGTCCAAAATCAAAACAAAATTATATCATGATGTCACATAATTTTTCCTGAGGAAACAAAGAAATGTCTATTCACCCTTAACAGAGACCCACACTGGAGCACTGGACTGAGCTCCCAAGGTCCCAATGAGGAGCAGAAGGAGGGAGAACATGAGCAAAGAAGTCGGGACCACGAGGGGTGCACCCACCCACTGAGACAGTGGAGCTGATCTACTGGGAGCTCACCAAGGCCAGCTGGACTATTACCAAAAAAAGCATGGGATAAAACTGAACTCTCTGATCATGACGAACAATGAGGGCTGATGAGACGCCAAGGACAATGGCACGCAGTTTTGATCCTAAGCAATCTGCTGGCTTGGTGGGAGCCTAGCCAGTTTGGATGTTCACCTTCCTAGATATGGACGGAGGGGGGAGGACCTAGGACTTACCACAGGGCAGGGAACCCTGACTGCTCTTTGGACTGGAGAGAGAGGGGAAGAGGAGTGGGGGGAAGGGGAGAGGGGTGGGAGGAGGGGGAGAAGAGTGGGAGGAGGGGGAGAAGAGTGGGAGGAGGGGGAGGGAAAGGGGAGGCTGGGAGGAGGTGGAAATTTGTTTTTTTTCTTTATTCTTCTTTTATCAATAAAAAAATGTTAAAAAAAAAACCTGACATACCAAAGGGAGAAGAAAAGGATACTGTCCAAGTTCAGCTTGGCGATCCAGTGAATTTTTTAGTTGTTCTCTTATATAAAGGAATGGGTGGGGAGGCTCAAAGAGAGCTACAACACTACTCCCGCCTAGTCAACTCATAGCCCACTCATGCACTATTGAAGATTCCTTTTCTTCATGAGCTAATTGTTTGCTTTCTATAATTGAGGGAAAGAAAGAAGTCTCATGAGAATATTGAAGGCATATGAGTTCACTACCTGAAGGCACAGTCTCATGGCAGTCTCCCTTGGGTCATTAGGCAACTCTGAGTCTAGAAGCAGCGTTCACAACCCAGCGAAAACACCTGAGCTACACAGATAAACTACTAGATAAAGCTAGTGAAAAGATCATGTTTATTTAAGTGGTAATGAAGGCAGGGTCCATTTGTCATTTTACCTAACTAGCCAAGTTTCCAGCATATTCAAGTGAGGTCCTACCTTTAAGAATAAAAGAAAGCAAACACTTGCAGTTTCCATAGCCAGTTGTTAAACTATAAATAGTTCATGTTGAGGTTTCTAAACTCTTTAATTTTTGAAATAGGGACTTGGGGAAATAACTGGGATCTGGGTAACTCTATGTTACTATTGGCTGCAGTTAGCTTCTTGCAAGGGCTTTCTGTTGCACTTAGAACAAAGTTGGCACTGCTTCGGTTCTTTTTCCCCCCGAGGCATGGTTTCTCTGTAGCTTTGGAGCCTGTCTTGGAACTATCTCTTGTAAACCAGGCTGACCTCGAACTCCCAGAGAATTGCCTGCTTCTGCTTCCCAAGTGCTGGATTATAGGCATGTGCCACCACCTCCCGGGTGCTTCGGATATCTTAAGCTTCATCTCTATCCGTTTCATACCAATTCCAGCAACACTGACCTGTGTTTCACTCAAAGACTCTGCCAAGCCCTCATGTTCTGCCCAGAATATAGCACACAATTTGCAGCACAACACACGCTGTGTGATCTGGCCTTTAGCGCCTACCTTGATTTCATTTCCTCAGAGGTGTATCCTGTGGAACGCTGATTTAAAATAGCCTCTCCATTTATGACCCTAATACCTTCTCGTGATTTTCAACTCCCTATTTGGTTATTACATTTCTTGTTATGCATATCCTGCCTCTGACAGTATATCTGATGAACGCTAGGACCACACTTTTAGCTCTCGCCATTGACCCAAGAACTGATGTGGTGGAAGCTAGATACAACTATCAGCAAAGTCCAGAAATGAAATGTCAGATGCCTACGCAATTAACGGCACAGGGGAAAAAAACATAGGATTTTTGTTTTCAGTTAAGCATTTTATTGCACTTTTTATTTTAAAAAATTGGAATCTAACACATTTTCATAATTGCCTTCATGAGGCAGGGGCAGGGGGAGGGAGAGAGGAAAGAGAATGCATGAAAGTGTGAACAGCGACATAGACGCATGCGCTAGAAAGACCAGAAGATTAATTTTCAAAAATACTGCATTAAGTTATCAAAAGTATAATTTGTTCAACTTTCTGAGGTTGAAGAGATATTTATATATTATTAGAGAGAAAATTACAATGGAGTCATTTTTGACACGCAATATGAGATTTGGTCAAGTTAGGAGCCACAGTAACTTGGATTTAATTTTAACTTAAAATGCTAGAGCAATGCTCAGTTTGAAAGTGGTAGAATATTAAAATTGGTATAAACCTGCCCTGTGTGTTCATTTTAAAACATGTCCAATGAAAACAAATTTTATTCTGCTAATTTGGATTTGTTTGGAACTCCTTAAAAATAACTTTGATTCCCTGTACAACCAGGTCTCAGTATTAGAATACACATTAATACATTAATTGTTGCTGAATGCACTGGGTGCTGGAACCTCTAATGCCTGCATTAGTACAAACTCGGATCACTTCCATTATTACTGAAGCACTTTAGTGTAACAGCTACATAGGTCATATTTACAGTGTGTCAAGTTTTAGTGAGGAGGATGCTGCAATAGGTTCTACACAAACATTGGGTTATTTTCATGAGACTAGAGCATCCATGCATCAGCTATTGAGAGAGTACAGGTCCTGGAACCAATTCCTAAGGATACTGAGGGACAGATGCATACGCTGACCCCTGTGGAGAACTGGTGTATCTTCAGCCAGACAATCATCTGTGGAAATGAGCCAATTGTATGCACACATATTTAGAGAAACATTCGAGGTCTGTTGGATCATAATTAGAAGTACTCAATTCACTTGATCAACATACACAAATCACCACCAGAGTGGCAAGGAATTCTGCTGTCTTTATCATTTTAACTCATAAAGTCAAGTTTTGACCTTAATCTAATGCAATTATAGAACAGAAATAGGCTTTTAAAGGTTCACATCATTTCTTTATTTTACTGTGTTGATAATTTCACATTTGCATCATAGTTGGATCCTCTCAGTTCACTGACATTTCGGTTGGCTTTAGTAATCATTAAAGGTTTTCCCTTTCGTCTAAATTTGGGTCACGCTCACAGGGCTGCTCATGTGCAAACCAGACTATCAGAAAGAAACTGATCTCTACATTATAGAACTGTTGCAAACTGAGACAAGTGAGACAATTCTTGTCTCTGTATCATTGTTGCAGAGAGATTGCCTGAATATCAGGCCATTCACTTTGGGGAGAAACAAGGAAATGTGTTCCCAAAATGTTCCATGTGACTGAAGCTGATGACTTTGTTCATATGTGTATGAAGAGTGCTCTTAGTTTAAATTTCCTAGTAAAAATTTCTAATGCATAGTAATTTTAAATAACTAGAGCTCTGACTTCTACATGGCATGGGTGGAAGTAACTAATTGTGAAGTGTCTACACAAGCCAGGCAGGTAACTTGTCCTTTGGTGATTTCTAACACATCTTGATGCAAGGTATGAATCTGTGTCTAAAGCAGACATGGAAAGTTTCTTTCAACTCTAATCTCCTACTTCATACAAAAGAGGGTTGTCTTCCAAGAGGGGACCCTAGGACTTGCATGATTTTCTCGACCCATATTTTCAAGGTCACTAAACTTCACACAAAATAAGATGGGAAAATTAGGCATTTTATTGGGGAGAAAGATGTCATAACTATTCTCCTCACAAAGAAATTAATTGTTAAAACAAACAAACAAAACCAAAATAAGAAACCCATACCTATGGTTTAAACTGAGAAGGATTTTGTAGTTTCTTTTCTTTCTTATCTTTCTTAACTTTAGATAGTAGCTAAGGTTTAATATTATTTGGTATCTTTAAAATCATTTAGGGAAATTGGCACATGGATAAGCTTTCAATATAGAATTAAATAGGTGGTTATATAAATGGATTTGACCTTGTTTCTGTATTTCTATGAAACATCACAGCTCCACATTTACTTAGAGTTAAAAACTTTCAACGAGGATGAGGCAGATGAATGAGTAATCAAATAGGTACCAGAAGTCTCATGGTTAATCAGCATCCGTTTGTATTTTGTAACACGTTCTTACTTAAAACATTCAAATATATATTTAAACCCAATTCATTAAGACTTATAAAATTATACATGTCAATTTTTTGCTAACTAATGAAAACTAATTTTTCTTCTTTAGTGATGACATCTTTCTAATTCACCTTTAGCCAGTCTTTCCAAGGGGAAGTGCCCTTGATACCTGATATAAATAAAATGTAGTCCAAGACAAGATAATAAAACTAATGTCTAAAAAGAAAGTGCAGGCTGCAATGAGTTTACCTCTAAATTACTGTGTAAGCAAACTGTACATCTATCAAATAAAGCAAGCACTGACCATATCAGGATTATAGCTGAATCCACCAACATTTCAACTAGGCACCAAAGCTTGTGATTTCGCAGCAGACACATGACATGCTGGAATTAGTTACACAGACATGAGGGAACAAATAATATTTTCATTTTTTATTATGCTTTCTGAATACTGAATAACAAAGAGCACACTGGGGATCTGTTATTAGATGATAATAGAACTGTTTAATTAGTCCGTCTTCAGAGGCAGAACACTTGACTAGTCTTCCTAGGATTTCCTACCAGTGGTTGTGTGAAGAGGCTTTCTTTCCTCTGAGATTGTATTAAGGACAAATCCTGAGTCGCAACCCAATAATCAAATGAGCAGATAGAACCTCGGAATCTTAAGCCTGCTGAGCTCTGCAGATTCAGTTCAGAGTATTATCAAAAAACAAATGAAGCAACCAAAAGCTTTTGGTGCCTAAATTCAGCTATTTTATTTTCTAAACATATGCTCACCTAGGGGGACACGGTTTTCATGGAATTGAAATGAAGGGGCTAGAAAGTGCTTGTGATGATGTGCTGAGCAGACTGTTTACCTAGATATAAAAAGATAGATGCCAAGTCTATAAAGAACTATGTAAAAACTGCCAGTACAAAATAAGCTTTTAAATAAAATCCAACACTCCTTCATGATACAAGTCCTGAGAAATCAGGGAAACAAGGGACATACCTAAATATAATGAAAGCAATATACAGCAAGCTGATTGCCAGCGTCAAATTAAATGGAGAGAAATTCAAAGCAATTCCACTAAATCAGAACAAGACAAGGCTGCCCACTCTTTCCATACTTATCCGATATAGTACTTGAAGTTCTAGCTAGAGAAATAAGAAAACTAGAGGAAATCAAGGGGATACGAATTGGAAAGGAAGAAGTCAAAGTATCATTATTCACAGATGTGATAGTATCCATAACTACCCCAAAACTCAACCAAAGAACTTCTACAGCTGATAAACACCTTTATTCAAGTGGTTAGATTATAGATTAACTTAAAAATCACCATTTCTCTTATATTCAAATGTTGAATGGACTGAGAAAGAAATCAGAGAATAAACACCCTTTAAAATAGCCTCAAATAATATAAAATATTTTGTTGTAGCTCTAACAAAGTAAGTGAATGTCCTGTATGATAAGAACTTTAAGTCTTTGAAAAAAGAAATTGAAAAAGCTATCAGAAGATGGAATGATCAGTAGGATTAACATATTAAAAATGGTCATCTTACCAAACGCAATCTACAGATTTAATGCAGTCCCTGTTAAAATCCCAACACAATTCTTTACAGAGCTTGAAAGAACAATTCTCAACTTCATATGGAAAGACAAAAATCTAGGATAACTAAAACGGTCCTGTACAATAAAAAGGATTTCCAAAAATGTCACCATTCTTGACTTTAAGCTCCATTATAGAGCTATATTAATGAAAACAGGATGGTTCTGTCTGTCATAAAAACAGACAGTTGTATCAATGGAATAGAATTGAAAACCCAGAAGTAAATCCACACACCTATGTGATACCTGATTTTCAACAAAGAAGCCAAAATTACACAATGGAAAAAACAGCGTTATCTTCAACAAATGGTTCTGGTCTAACTGAATGTCAGCTTGTGGAAGAACGCAAGCAGATCCATATCTATCTCTCTGTATAAAACTCACGTACAGTAAGATGAAAGACCTCAGTATAAATCCAGATACACTGAAACTTACAGAAGAGAAAATGGGGGAATAATCCTGAATGCATTGTCACAGGAGACAACTTCCTGAACAGAACACCAACAGCACAGACACTAAGTCAACGGTTAACATATGGGACCTCAGGAAACTGAAACGTTTCTGTAAGGCAAAGGACATCACCAGTAAGACAAAACAGCAGCCTACAGAATGGGGAAAGACCTTTACCAACCCTACATCTGACAGAGGGCTGATTTCCCTAATATATAAAGAAGACAAGAAGCTAGATATCAGGAAATTACATAATCCAATTTAAAAATGTTTTTTTTTCAGATCTAAACAGAATTCCCAACAGAAGAATCTCAAATGAATGAAAAACACTTAAAGAGATGTTTAAAATGCAAATCAAAATGATTCTGAGATTCCATCTTATACCTCTCAGAATGGTTAAGATAAAAAAACGTAAGTGACAGCTCATGCTGAAGAGGATGTGGAGCAAGGGGAATATTCCTTTGCTGCAGACAGGAGTGCAAACTTGTGTAGCCATTTTCAAAGTGAGTGTGACAGTTTTTCAATAAACTGGGAATCTATCTACTATAAGACTCATCTATCCACTCCTGGGCATATGCCCAAAAGATGCTCAGGGAATCTATCTACTATAAGACTCATCTATCCACTCCTGGGTATATGCCCAAAAGATGCTCAATCATACCACAAGGACACTTCCTCAACTATGTTCATAGAAGCTTTACTTGTAATAGTCAAAACCTGGAAACAACCTAGATGTCCCTCAATCAAGGAATAAATAAAAAAATGTGGAACATTTACACAATGGAGTATTACTTAGCTGTTAAAAATAAGGACATGAGGAAATTTGAAGGCAGATGGATAGAATTAAAAAAAATCATCCTGAGTGAGGCAACACAGACAAAATGGTATATACTCATTTACAGGTTAATATTAGCTATAAAATAAAAGGTAACTATGCTACAATTCACATACTCAGAGAAGCTATGTAACAAGAAGAGTTCATGGGGAACTCCCAGATCTCCCTGGAAAGAGAAAACAGATGAAAATTTGTAAGTAGACTAAGGGCAAGTGACAGTGGGAATATGAGTAATCAGCCTGGGGGGAGAATGGAGTGGGAGAGTTTTGAGAGGAACTACTGGAGGTGGGGGCATTTTAGGGTCAGGAGGAAGCCTGGCATAGGGGAATTTCCCAGGAGTCTATGGGAAGCACCCCAGCTTTAGATTCCTAGATATAGTATATAAATAGCATGAACTGGCTATTTCCTGTGACCAGATTTGTGTGCTGTCTGGGGCATGATTCCACAGAAAACCTGAAAAAAGCTTAAAAAAAGAAAAAGACAGCGTTTCTAGACCCACAAAAGTGTTTGTTCTTATTTAAAGGAGGGTATGATATGGAGATGAATACTTTGCTTTGGTATGGATCTTGGTCTATTGATACGAATTCAAGGTTGATTCTGTTACACTGTGTATGTTATTTCTGCTTTCTTTAAGGTATTATGTTTGCACAGTTCATTTAAAAGGTAATGCATAATTAAAGATTATAGATTAATAGATAGCCATCTTTTATAGTCAAACTTGTAGTCATGTTAGATTTTTTAGATATACAGAGATATGTCTCATATGGATAGGTATTCTTCAAGACTTTTAAAGACCTGCAGAATATGGCATTTAAAATGTCTAAGAACTTACACTTTTCTCCAAAGTGAGATAAGTCTACTTCTGGCAGTGCCAATTACTTCAGAGAGGCTGACGGGCATTGAAGAAACTCATTAAATTTGCCTTCAATGTGACAAGGCTGGCCATTTGGACAAGAAACTGCTCTTGCCTGGACTGTTGATGGCATGCTGTGTAAACTGGACATGCAGGACCTACAGAGAAATGACTAGTGAACTGGCTGAAAGAAGGTGAGGTGGTTCTTCAGAGCTCCTGCTTCATGAAAGAACTGCCAGACATTTTGCAAGTCACAGAAGAAAGGAACTGATAAACTTTGCCATTACAGGGAAGACCAGATCTTCAAATTTCCTGCTTTGCAAAAAAAGTTTGCAGGATACTATGAACCAGTAGGCTAAAGATGGATGCCCCAATGTTACAAAAGAACTTTGGGTGAATGCCCAGGCAGTGAGATGTCTCTGTCATTTCTAGAATTTTGGAATTTGCTTACAATGCACTTTCTATTTCCTTAGGTAATATTTTAACCTTCTGTTGTCTTTGAAGAGTTGAACAAAATCTTTTTAACTAAAATATATTTCTATGTATCTAGAAAACCTTACAAACATGACTATAAGTTTGACTGTTATATATGGCCATCTATTAATCTAGTAATCTTTAATTATACATTATATTTTTAAATGATCTGCATGAAACTTAAGCAAAAGCAGAAATACATATATATATAATATAACAAAACCAACCTTAAGTTTGTATCAATAGACCAAGATCCATACCAATGCAAAGTATTCATCTCTATATCAGATTGTTATCCAAAAGGCATCATCCAGCAAGTAAAAAGGGTGGATGCAAATTCCCATAGCCAGCCATTTTGTCAAGTTTAGGAATCCTGTTGAGAAGGAGAAGAAAAGAATATAAGAGCCAGTGGGGCCAAGGACACCACATGAAAAATTATACAATCAGCTAACCTCTCTCTGCTCATGGGGATCACAGAGACTAAACTTACAACCAGGGAAACTGCATGGGACTGATCTAGGCACTCTGCATATGTTACAGTTGTGTAGCTTAGTCCTCTAGTGAGATTTCTAACAGTGGGAACAGGGACTGTCTCTGACTCTTTTACAGACTTTGGGGACTCTATTCCTAATATTGGGTAGCCTTGCCCAGACTTAATACACGGGGAAGTACTTAGTCTTATTGCAACTTTATATACCGTGCTTTGCTGATACTCATGGGAGATCTGCCCTTTCCTTGACTGAAATGGAAGATGGGGGAATTTGGGGGTGGAAACAGGAGGAGGACAGGGGAGAAGGAACAGGGAAGGAACAATAGGGGTCTGTTGGTGGGATGGAAAATAAATATAAATATACAAATAAGCTGTTAAATAGTTAACTATTTTCATATAAATAAAATGCTGGCCAAGATATAAATTAAAACGTAACTTATCTGCTTCATTTTTTAGGCATGTCACACATATATACCTTAGAATAAAATGTTCTAACTAATTTCTTCTCTATTTCAGCTGCTCCTTGTCTTAAATTTGCACAGCTCAAAATCGATAAGAAAATATTTTTAGGCAAAGATTCTATGCAAAATCTACTCTTGACTCACAGAAGGCCTCCTGTCTATTACAGCACCACATTCTAAATCTACAACACACACTTCTAAAATAAAATTTATTCATAAAAAGAAAATTTGACAAATGGTTAAACAGAAGTTATAATATAAAGTCTTTTCTCCAAAAGGTTAAAAAATTATGAACCTTTTACAGCTACGTTTTTCCAATAAAACCTGAAATTCTAAAGAAACAAAAGCTTTCTGCTACACATTTTGTCTTAGTTAGGGTTTTATTGCTGTGAAGAACACCATTACCATGGCAGCTCCTATAAAGGAAACATTTAACTGGATCTAGCTTACAGTTTCAGAGGTTTAGTCCATTATTATCATGGAAAGAAGTATGGATGCAGGCAGGCAGACATGGTATTAGAGAAGGAGCTACATCTTGATCCATAGACAACAGAAGGAGACTGCGTATCACACTGGGCATAGCTTGAGCATATGAGGCCTGAAAACCTGCCCCCTCCAGTGGCACACTTCTTCCCACAAGGGCACACGTCCTAACAGTGTCACTCCCTACGACCAAGCATTCAAACATGTGAATCTATGTGGCCATTCCTATTCAAACTACCACAAATTTCTTCTTGTCAGAGGAGCAAATCTGTATAATATTTTAGTCTATCTTCAGAAAAATGTCACCACTGTAGATCCCCCCTATTATAACTCATAGGAAATTTAAAAACTTGGTACTTTACTTGGTACTTGAACCATATTCTTAATGGGAGCAAGGAAATGGGAAGTAGGCTGAACTGCATGTTCACTGACATACATGGGTTTCTAAAGTTTAACTAGTGATTTGTTATGAATACACATTGATTACTTACAAAAGTTAGTTGGGGTTATATTTGGGAATATATTTCCATATTGAGATTCTAATTTCAGTGAAGAATTTTTGGAAACCTCATTTAAGAAACTATAAAACAAAGCAGAAGCACCAACAAATTGCCCCATTCACACATGAGTGGCCCACTACAGATGTACCTCAGCAGCCCCTCCTACCTAGCCCACACCTAGCTACCTCTTCTCAGGCTTTGGCAATGTGATATATTTCAACCAATAGACCTATAGCAAACATGACAGATGGTATCATTTCCTCTCTTGTGGCTTTTCAAATCCAGCTTCCATGTGACTAATTGGGGTAACCAGTGAGGGGCTATACTGTCCAGTTTCCCACATAAGTGCAGTGCAAGTGTCCCCAGCCAAGATGGCATGTGAATGGAGTTGAGAAATGGAGTCTCAGAGCCACTTGGGAAACTGCCCAATTCTTCTGGAAGAAATGCCAACCTACAGTACTACTCGGTAAAAATTGTTTTGTTATTTAAAGAGCTAATATTGTTACAAATGTTGTGTTGCACAGCAAAATCTAACTGAAACACCACTTTTTTTAAAAAAAGAAATCGAAGAGAAGTTTTAGAAGTTAATTTTGTCGTGGTCAAGTTTACTACACTTAGATTATTGCACATTTTTCATTTGCGGACTTGACAAAGTGATAATATATATCTTGAGCGCCAGATGAATTCAAGAAATATCATTCCAAAAGAGGAGAAATTACTACTGCCACTTTTCCAAACTAATGCTATTTCTAACTACATTCTAAATACTTACCTCATCCTTAAGCCCTTATGTGCTTTCACCCTCATCAAAGGAGTCTCTTTTTGCAGCACATAGAGACTATTAAAGAGATCTAAAACTGGTCAACATGCAGAGAATAAGTGCCGGTGAAGTGCCTAACTTCATCTGATACACCTGTACTACAGCCCCTGTGCCCACGGGTCAGGAAGTGTGGCAGAAGAATAGGTAGACATGTGATAAGAGCCAGAAACCCAGGATGCCTGCTGCTAGATAGTGTCCCCTAAACAATGACAGGAAAAAAAATGAACCCATGAACTCTCAAGCATATGGTTACCTGAACAAAACCAGCCTAATGCAAACACCAGTTGAGGGCATGCCAATGAGGATGGGGACATTTGCAGAAAGCTCCACTCAGAGATGAAGCATTACAGGTGATCAATAATTGCAAAGTATGAAAAAAATTGTTTACTTCAGGGATGAGCTCCTACTAGACTGTCTAGTCTCAAGTGTTCAGCCTTGGATACATGGGCACCCAAGCAATGTGAAATGGACTCAAGATGCATATTGCATATGCATGTAAATACACATGTATATATGGGTGACAATAATAATTAAAGAAGAATTAACAAGTGAAGTGGGACATGGGAGACATGGATAAGATGTATCAATGCAAATGTAGTACTCATGTATGAAGTTCTCAAAAAAATACAAATTAAATTTAAAAAGAAATTTGATTTTGCCTAATCAAGTATCACTAAACAACAGGAAAACTCTGAAAGAAACAGAATATAAAGTGTACAAAGTGTGTTCTAGAAATAAACATTAAAATTCTGAAAGTAGAAAAAGGAACTATGATACTTAGTTTTGACTCTTATGAAGGAAACTTGCTTGTATTATTGAAGAATCTAAGTTTACCATGGTAACTGCCTCTTTATGCATCACTTTTAATCCTGCAAAAGGTATATATGGCTGTCATGATATATGGTAAGTACAAAAGTTCTCATTATCAGGCAAGGATATATAAAAGTTCAGAGCATCAGACTGATTACATGTGAAGAGCGCAACATTTTTGTAATAATCAAATTTGGATGGGCCCTTCAGCGTGGTGGCTGTCATACAACATATGTGAGTATGAAATAAAAACTTTTAGGGACAATAAAATATTACATATGCACAAAACAATAACTAGAAGCTGTATAGTGCATATTTTCATCATCTAATCTTGTTTACGGATATGTTTAGCAAAGAAAACCTGCTGTATGACATGACACAAGAAAAAAATCAATACTCATGTTAGAAGCTGTTAATAAAACATTTCCCTCTTACAAAACCATATTCTACCATATTTTTAGCAAGGAAGAGACAACAATTTCAGGCATCTTAGAGTTCTTTGAATAAGAAATAAACAGGAAAATGTGAAAGAGGGCGTCAGACAATTAAGAATGTGGTATCAGGAACTTTTAGGGAGATGACATTTAAGATGAGACCTGGAAGAAAAGAGACAGTTGTGTGAATTTTAAGTAGAAAGGATAGCAAATTCAAAGAACCTAGAGGAGAGTAAATGGAATTGGCACTTTCAAAGTCTGAAAAGGGACATGCAGACAAGTTTAGGAAGGTACACAGGGTCAAAAGCAAGATATCACAAATACTGTTAAAGCTAAAAGAAAATTATACCAGATGAGAACTTAGAAAAATATAGGGCTGGAGAGATAGCTCAGTGGTTAAGAGCATTTCCTGCTCTTCCAAGTGTCCTGAGTTCAATTCGCAGCAACCACATGGTGGCTCACAACCATCTGTAATGAGGTCTGGTGCTTTCTTCTGGCCTGTAGGCATACACACAGACAGAATATTGTATACATAATAAATAAATAAATATTAAAAAATATAGTAATAAAATACTGGGTAATAAGATACTTTGGTAACTCTGAAGATACAAATATAGGGGATCTATCCAGAGAGAATGGAAAAAGAAGACAAAGTGACCCAGTGTACCTCAAAAATGAAGGATTACATGTTTACAAAATTTATGTCTTACTGATTATGAACAGCTAAGTATAAATTAACTAGTAGAAGAATAGATTTCAAAACCAGAAAATTTAGTCAGGTGTAGGGTGGGACTTGGAGTGAGAAATTGAAGGTTTGAAACAAAAGCAAGGGAAAAAGACTTCGTTGTCGCTGTTGTTGTTTTTGCTTAAAGTAGAAAAGAAGACTCAAAAAAGAAGCATGGTGATCTAGAAATAAATGCAGTTGTTTCAGCAAAGAGAAATGGAAAGAAGGAATTCCTACAAACTCTTCATATAAGACACACTCAAAATATAATAATCATTGAATAAAGATTGGAAAATTGATTCTACACATCTATCTGTCTGTCTATCAGTCTATTATCTATCATTTACCTATCTATCATGTAGTTAGCTAGTTAGCTACCGCCTATTGTCCATCATCTACCTATATACCTATAAATCTATTATCTATTTATATCTCTGTCTGCCTATCAGTCTATCTTCTCTCTATCATCTGTCTAAATCTATATGTGTGTGTATGTGACAGAAATCACAAATACCTTTATTGCTGTTATAACAATATTACTAGACTCTAAAGGATAAAGAACATTGAGATTTTGATCAGTTCTATTTAACCAATTACTAATAGGCAAGCACTTATTACTGTCCTTCATATTTAAAAAAAACTGTTTTTCGGTTTTATGAGAGATCATAAAAATTTTTCTTCTTTTCTTTCCTTGCTATTTAGTAACAACATACCTTGATTCTTTACATTTTTATCTTTGTGCACGTGTCGTGTATAGTGTATGAGCAACGTGCCCAGTGTGAGTATGGGTGCACACTTGCCCCAGGCCGTATGTGAAGCTAAGAAAAAAACATGAGTTTTCCATCTTTCCTACTGTGTTGGAGAGTCTCCTGACCACCACTGCATACACCATGCTGGCTGACCTGAGAACCTCAACTGGTTCTCCTGAGTCTGCCTCCAGTCTCAATGAAGGCAGCTGAGATCACAAACGTGTAATTCTTTTCTGTAGGTTCTGGGGAACTGAATTCATATCATCATGCTTGCATGTCAAGTATTCTACCCACGAGATATTTCTCAGGAAGGAATTCCTTTGACTTAAGGAAACCCATAACCTAACAGAGAAAGGACAAGAGACAGCTCACACACACAGAGCTCAGATGCTCCAGTGGCAGTGTGGTTAATTAGATAAAACACACTTTAAATCAAAACCTAGAAAAGAAGAAATAAGGAAGTCGTTATATAAGAAAAAGAGAAGAGTTAGTTGATGATTCCAGCCTTAAAGTTGTACAAGCGCAACAAAATAAGAAATTTTTGGGTCAACGTCCCTGAAGAACATACTTGCAAAAATCCTTAACTAAGCTGAATTCCCTTGCACCTTAAAGTGATATCACGATGGTGAAGAATTTGTTTCTGAAACACAGAAATGGAATAATGTACACAGATCCATAAATTAAGTATCCCATGTTAATGCCATGGAAAACAATAATCATATAACTACCTAACAGATGCAGCAAAAGTGTGTGACGGGACCGAGCATTTCATGATGCTAACAAGAAAAGATTAGATGTCAAAGATGATGCAGACCATAGATGGCCAGCCAATAGCAGACACCAAACTGAAAAACAACAACAAAAAAAGCAAACTATTGAAAACTAAGATAGGAGCAAAGAAAGGATTATTAATTGAATCTGTTTTTCAGAGCACCTTGTGTTATGGCTTGAATGTGAACTGTTTCAAAGGATTGATTCTTAACTGGTGCCAATGTGTGGGGTAGTGGTGAAACATTAGGAGTTTGGGCCTCCTGGAGAAAGCAGCTTCCTGGGCTGTGCCTTGAAAACTTATGCCTTGCTGTCCTCTTCTCCCTTCTTCCCCTTTCCCTCCTGCTCTTACATGGCTACCAGAGGGTAAACATCTTTGCTCAATCCCACCTTTCTGCAATTTTATTCTCACTCAAATCAGACATAAATGATGAATCCAGCTGATCATGGACTGTAACTTCTGAATACATGGTCCAAAATGAGTATACCCTCCCTGAGGTTGCACGTGCCAAGGATTTTTTTCAGTCACCAATAAGCAACAAAATATGACAGTCAATACTCTCTAGAGAGGGATGTTCCTAGGGATGATGGATGGCAAAACCTGCAAACAGATCCAGCACTAATTACATAGAAAGAATGTGACATTTACAGGATCAGAGAGAAGATAAAAAAAGATGGTTTGGGTGTAATTGGTTAATCACATGATAAGATATTGATTAGAAATACCTCCTCAACACAAAACAGAGATGAACTAAATTCCTTAATGGTCAAGGGAGATTATTAGAACTTTCAGAAAAATATCCAAAAAAAAACAAGCACTAATGACTTTAGAGTATGATTTTAGCACTTTTTAGTATAAAATACGAAATTAATCAATTTCTGCTATGTAAAGGTGACAGAGAGTGAAAAGACATTAAATATGACAAATATCTATTGACATCAATGTGTGACTATTTAATAAGCACCTGTAACTAAGAAATAACGACTTAAGAAAAGCAAAGTAATGCCCAACCTTCCTAGCTATCTGCTAATAACAATTCAACTACTGTAGCACTATTTTTGTTGTTTATTTGAGAACAGATTTATTGTCATTATTCTCATCAGTACTTTTAATGTAGGCTATTTTGATCAAATTCTGCATCATATTCTACCATGTTCAATTCTATATAGTGCAAGATTAATATTTCTTAATGCTAGTAATACAATTGATAAAACTCTAAGGAAAATCAAAGCAAAATAAAACCAAAATTTAGGGTCTTGGCAACTTTTGGTTATGAAAATAGTTAAGAGCCTCCCAAAGGTTTCAAAATTATCTGTAGTATTTTCACAGTTAGAGACAGGAAATAGTGCATGGTTTGAATTTTAATAATTTTTAAAAATAGTACTTCATTTATGCTTTATATATCCCATTACCATTTTTTTTAATTACACAGAGAAATGAATACAGAATCTCTAGCTACCCTTCTTGATGGCATGCCCTTTCTTCTTTTGACACCCCAGGAAAAGTCAATTATTGTACATCAACAGCTTTCCCCCCAAAAGCAGAAAGAGAAGAAAGGAGATAATTGCCTCCCTGCTATCTGAGGATTAGAAGTGATACAGCCCACTGGGAAAACCCAGGTGTTCAATGATGCCAAGAGGTGTCTGATTTTGCCAAGTTTTAGCCCAGGAGAATGACATTTTCAGTCCTTGGATTTTAGTCCACCCCACTGTACAATTCCAGAGGAAAGAAACATATTTTGAGCAAAAAAAAATTATGAAACATTGAGGTTAAAACTTTGCAGTTAACTCAGTGTCTAACATCACAATGTTGAAAGACAGAATCAGGCTTCACAAGGTACAAGGAGCTGGAGGGTGTCTTAAAGTTATTCCTTTTCATCATATCTCCCAAGCAGATTTAAATAGTTAAATTATGAAACACTGTCCTAGTTTTATTCAGTTCCTCTGATAAACATTGTGAACAAAAGCTGCACAAGGGAGAAAAGGATTTACAAGGCTTACACTTCCAGGTCACTTTCCATCATTAAGAGAAGTTAAAACTTAAATTCAAGTAGAAACCACAGAGGAATGCCGCTTGCTGACTCACTCATGAGCTCTTGCTTGGCTACCTTTCGATGCAGTCCAGGCTCACATGCCCAGGGATAGTGCTAACAAGGCTCTGAACATTCCACACTAGCTATCAATCAAGACATTCCATCATCAAGATGCCCACAGGCCAGGCTAGTTGAGGCAATTCTTCAACTGAAGTTCACTCTTCTAAACTGAGTCTAGGTCACATTAAGCTGACAATAAAGACTAAGCAGGACAGATGTCTATGGAAATTCTTCAAAATGAGTTCAGTTTCAAACTTTTACTTCCTCTAGTTAGGACAGGTCAAAAACAGAAGGCAACTTTTATACATTACATTTTTCTACTCAATAATACAAAACTGATAATCTGCCATATTACTCTCTTTAAAGATAATTATTTTTACTTTGTGTGTATTTGTCTTTTGCCTGCATATATGTGTCTGCACCATGCCTTTACCTGATGCCCAGGAAGAATGGGAAAAGAGTTCTGATCCCCGGAAACGGAAGTTATAAACAGTTATAAGCTATGATGTGGGTGCTGGGAGCCAAACCCAGGACCTCTGCAAGAACAACAGATGCTCTTAAGCGATGGACCATCGCTATAGTAGAGACAGAAAATCTCTACCATAGTTGTGCAACTTAGGCCAGTTATGTTCAGTCACATTTTCCCACCACACCTGTCATTTTGTGGAATTACATTAAATTTTGTTAAAAGCACTCCATAAATAATGAATTATGACAAAAATTATTTATTACTCACTTAAGATCCATAAAATATTAAATACAAAATATAAGAACAAAAAAAGTAATTTCTAATTCCCCAGTCTTCATACCAGGTAATAAGGCATGAATCTTCCACAAGACTGTGGAAAAGAAGATATTCCACTTGAATACTTCTCTTCAGGCTGCAGAGGATAAAAAAGAATCCTTTTATCCCTTGATAACTCCAGAATAATAATAACTAATGGAAATCCATGAAAGTGACAGCAAGGAAAGTCAGCAGACCAGTTTAATTGTTTCTATGGGCTTGACTCATGCTGTGACCATAGGTCTCTTGTAATAAAGATGCTATAAAAAAAAAGCTTCCTGAAGCTCAAAGGTCATGAGATGGTGAACTCACAAAGAACCTCCTGATAACGTACAGCAATGAAATTTTTTCCTTAATGATGCTCTTCTAGGAATTGTGTTTAACTAGTAATCTACCATTCTAGAGCTACTGATATGTGATCTATGATCATATCAAACCTCAGGAATTACTAAAAAATATTCTGTTTTCTCAGTATATTATAAAAATTTCTGTCAATATTGAACTTTGTCAGTCAAAGTAATAAAATTACTATGGCATTTCTGAGTTCTTGTTTTTTGTAATATGATGTTTGCTGAAATATTATTTTATTAATGTCCTTTGTGAAAATACTTCAGTTATTTAAAATACAGCAAGTAAAGGAAAGCATTGTTCTCAAATATAATTCAGTTCCTTGAACTACTCTAAAACCATTCTTTAGAAAGTGCTATGTAGAACAGAAGCACAATGGTGCATGTCTGTAATTCCAGAACTTGGGAGAGAGAGACAGAGAGGTCAGGAGTAAAAGGACATCCTCAGCAATGTAAGGAGTTCAAGGCCAGACTGGGCTACATGAGATGCTGTCTCATAAACAATAATGACAGCAAAGAACAAAATATGTCCAACAAATTAGTGAAGCTAAAGCAATAAAGCTAAAATTCTACATACTCCACTTTAAAACAACTTATGTTCTGAAACCCCTGATATTATTAAAGCTAAAAACTATCAGGTTTATGTAAATATTTAAGTATCTAACATCTATACTAACACAGAAATCAAAATTAATTGCAATAAACCAATATTAAACATCTATCTGCTACTAAATTTTGCAAATGGTTATTTAAATTTAGCAATAATTATGCTAAAATTCATATGATACTTATTTATTTAAGTAAATATATACCAAGCAACAGAATTACATTTGTTATGGATCAAGAATAATAGGTGAAATACAAAATTTTATCTTTTCTGTCAGTGCAGTGTCTTGATTACATCCCTTCCCTGCTCCCTACTTCTAGCCCCCACATGACTCTAGTGAAGCGCACAATCTCAAATTAAAGAAGCTTATTTGTAAACTATATATGTAATCAGTAGTCCTCGATCCACACTGATTCTTCCCTCTTGCAAAGTACCATGTACACAGGATCACTAGGCAGTCACATTAGTGGGTAGGGTAAGGACATTGCAAGTATACAGATCAGCTGAAAACACAACAGTAGGCCCTCAACCACTCCTAATGTGAGGAAGTTGGTGATAGCTATAGAGGATGGCCATTATCCCACATCTGAGGAACAGCTCTATTACTTAATTTTATTGCCGACCACTCACAAACAGGCTGCTTTCTGAATTGTCATATCTTTTTTATTTGTCTGTATAAAAACAACCCATCACTTCCATGCTGTAACTTACTCATTCTCAATACATCCATTGAAGAGCGAGAAGATGCTGCTGAAAGAGGGTAAGAAGGATTGAGAAGTAGCATTCTAAGCCCATGGAGGTACAATGCAAATCTGTGTCTTCCTCTGGCTAACTTATATTCCTGCGTTCTGCTATCAATTCCCGAGTTTTGCTTCAGGAAACGACGACCCCTCACACAATAACATGCTGAAGCAAATATTGCTTTCTTAGGCCAAGGGTTGAGCTAAACTTTGGAATGATATTGTCTCCCTCTTCATCATAACTTGAACTTAGAGAGAAAAAAAAAAGAATAACTAAACCACCTGACATTTGTGTGCAGCCACCACTCAAATGCAGCACCCTGAGCACTGTCAGTTCCTGTATCAAAATCTTCATGGAGGCTCTGGTTCTTTAGTAAAGATGGAATATACACAGAAAGTCTGGATTTTGTATATTATTGTGTTTTCTTTGAATTTTTTGACTGTGAAGGGGCTAAGTACAGCGAAACATTTCATTGTATGGGCTGCTAAGCTAAACAAGCATTGATATTTTAGAGGTATCATGACTTCAAAATTTGGATCTAAAGATTTGTTGCTTTGGAAAAGAGGTTCTCCTTTTGTTTTCACAGAGGATGAAAACCTGTGGAATCCTTCCAGTTTAATGTGGTTTGATGGATTAAGACTCCCCTGCTGAAAGGTTGCCGTAACAACCCCAAAAATACTTCACTCAACAAAAAGCAGGAATCAGTGTGAACAGAATCATGCCCAAATTCCCAAATATTGTTTATAAATGTGTGTTTATATATAAAGGGAATTGTACTATAGAGATTTGCATTAGTATGGATCTAGGTTTATTGACACAAATTTGAGGTCAGTTTTGCTATATGTAAATTTCCTTTCTTGATTAAGGTATTGTGTTTGTGCAGCTCATTTAAAAATGTAATGAATTATTTATAAATACAGGTTAATAGATAGTCATCTGTAATAATCAAGCTTGTAGTCATGTAAGTTAGGTTTTCTACATGTACAGAGATGTATTTCAGAATATAGCATTTAAAGTGTTTTAAGAACTTAGGACTTTTCATGAAAATGAGACATATCTGCTCCTGGAAGCACCAATCTACTTTAAGAGGATGATGGGTATTAAAGAGATTCCTTATGGAGTTTGTTAGCCATTTGGTCAAGAAACTGCTCTTTCCTGGACTGCTTGATAAACTGGACATGCAGGACCCACAGAAAAATGACTACTGAACTTGTCTAGAGGTGAGACAGTCCTTTAGGGTTCCTGCTTAATGAAAGAGTCTGCCAACAATTCTGTAGAACACAGAAGAAAGTGACTGACAAGCTGACAAGCTTCCAATATAGGCAGAACTTTGTTTGAAATTTTCTTTGTCATGGAATAGTCTGCAGGATACTATGAGCCTGTGGACTGAAGATTGAATTCCCCAAAGATACAGAAGAACTTTGGGTGACTGTCCAGGTAGAGAGATGTCTCTGTCAATTCTAGAATTTTGGAAGTTGTTTACAATGTACTTCTTGTTTACTTAGTGTAGTAATAAGAGCGGCGGGGTTGCGTTCCCAACACCCTGGCCGCCTGGCTAGCTTATGCCCCGAAATAATTACACAGACACTGTATTCTTTTAATCACTGCTTGGCCCATTTCTATCTAGCCTCTTCTAGGCTAACTCTCGCACCTGGACTAGCCCATTTCTAATATTCTATGTAGCACAGCTAGGTGCGCTTACCGGGAAGATTCTAGCCTACGTCCATCCTGGGTTGGAGCTTCATCGCGTGTGTCTGCCCAGGAGCTGGGAGCATGGCATCTCTCTGAGGCGTCTGCTCCCGAGAGGAGAGCTGTGGAGTCTGAGCTCACATCCTCTTCCTCCCAGCGTTCTGTTCTGTTTACTCCTTCCACCTATCTTCTAACCAATGAGGGCCAAGTAGTTTCTTTTTGTTTAACCAATGACCTTCCTCCATCAACTTAGATAATATTATATGCTTCTGGAGGCTTTGATGGAGTTGAAGAATAGATATAGTTATATTTTTCCTCAGTTATGATAAAAGATAAAGTAGATATGAATATTGTAACTGTAGTTTTTGTTTGATACCTGTTTTGTTATATGCAATTTTTCTGTGTTAAAGTTAAATCTTTCCTTTTTATTTATACAGAAAAAAAGGAAATGGTGTGGAAAGTCCTTCTGTATATGTGTTGCTTTTTTAGGTTAATGAATAAAGAATCTGTTTAGGCCTGTGATAAACAGGAAGAATTAGGAAGGGACAACTAAAATGAATGCTAGGAGGAAGGAGGCAAAGTCAGGAGAAGCCATGTAGTCCTACCAGAGATAAACATTGGACAGAACTTTACCTGGTAAGTCACAGCCATGTGGCAATACACAGATTAATGGATGGGTTAGTTTAGGATATAAGAGCAGCTAGAAATATGCTTAAGCTATTGGCCAAACAATATTGCAAATGATATAGTTTCTGAGCTATTGTTTTGTTTCTAAGGAGCTGGGAATGAATGAGCAGCCTCCAACAACGAGTCAATGTTTTAGATTTTTTTTTTAATACAATGATCTATCTTGACTCACCGATGAACCCTTTTATGACTATTGTTATACAGCATCACTTCTATTAATAATAATCAAACTAGACTAAATAATAGTATGATGATATTACTATTTTTTAAAGAGTCATCTTCTCCAAAATTGTGTCTGGTCAATAATCACTAGTCAGCTATTATAAAATGCTTTTTTTTCCCGTTTATTTATTTATTAAAGATTTCTGTCTCTTCCCCGCCACCACCTCCTATTTCCCTCCGCCTCCCCCAATCAAGTTCCCCTCCCTTGTCAGCCCATAGAGCTATCAGGGTTCCCTGCCCTGTGGGAAGTCCAAGGACCACCCACCTCCATCCAGGTCTAGTAAGGTGAGCATCCAAACTGCCTAGGCTCCCACAAAGCCAGTATGTGCAGTAGGATCAAAAACCCACTGTCATTGTTCTTGAGTTCTCAGTAGTCCTCATTGTCCTCTACGTTCAGCGCGTCAGGTTTTATCCCCGGTTTTTTCAGACCCAGGCCAGCTGGCCTTGGTGAGTTCCCGATAGAACATCCCCATTGTCTCACTGTGTGGGTGCACCCCTCGCGGTCCTGAGTTCCATGCTCGTACTCTCTCTCCTTCTGCTCCTGATTTGGACCTTGAGATTTCTGTCCGGTGGTCCAAAGTGGGTCTCTGTCTCTGTCTCCTTTCATCGTCTGATGAAGGTTAATATTCAGGAGGATGCCTATATGTTTTTAATGTGTCTTGCAAAATTTTAAAAAAATAAGACTTTTTTTTACTTAAATTCTCATTGGAAAGTTTTTGGGAAGAGTCTGGAATATAGCCTTTCTTAAAACACTTCTGAAATAAGGCAATGAATGATAAACAATACTTTGAACAAAGGAACCTTCTATTATTTTACATTTTAGATATGCATTGGAAGTTCTGAGCTAATCATTTTATTCAAATTCAACCATCAGAAAGAAATTATCTCAGACCATCACTAACAGATGGTCAATTGGTCTGTTTTTAAATACTCATTAGCAGAAAGCTGTTATCTTCTTTAATCGACCTATTACAACTGATAGGACCCTATTATGAGGATGTTCTTCCCTATGTTGAGACAAGATGTGATATGACACCTTATTCCACCTTCCCATGCTTCTCCCCTTTCACACCATCCAAAAACTTCTGGCAATAGGTCCTATTCTCCATGTGTGAAGATGTCCATCTGGTTATACTTCAATGATTTTTAAAATAGCTATTCAGTATCATTGAACATGGCTTCTGAATTATCTCACACAGATAAGTGAACCAGATGAAATATATAGGTTCAAAGAGTTGCTTTTAAATATTCTGAAGGCTTCTGATAGTAAATGGAAAGCTTATGTTGTCAAAAATCAAGGAACAAATCTTTTTTAAAAAAAATCATGAATAGTGAAAGATTATTGTACATAAAATACTAGGCATAAAGTACTATATGAGTGACTTGTTTAAGAGGGAACCAATTGAGGATCACTAAAATGGCTCAGTGGCTATGGGAACTTGTCATCAAGACTGATGGCTTGAGTTCAATTCCCAGAACCCATGTGGCAGAAGGAGAGAATGGATTCCCACAAGTTGTTCTGTGATTTTGGCATGCGTATGCCCATACACATACATACATAAATAAGTAAGTAAACCAATTTTTAATAATACATGAACTTAAGATGATATGAAAAACTAAGTTATGATTTCTATCTACCCAAAAAAGATTTATTTTACCAACCAACAGAATAAAGATGTCTGGCCTTAGTGACTTATGCTGGAGACCACCAAAACCATTTTTTTTTTCCTGAATCCTTTTCTCAGCATTTGACAACAATCACAAGATACAAATAACATTGTAGAGCCTGAGCATAATAAGGGAGGAAAAGTTCAAAAAATGCCTGAGATTGATTACCAATAAAATGACTTAAATCAGACCCCATACTAATTCTCCATGTATTGGTAACCTTGAATGTAATTATTATAATATGTAAATATTTTTTAGATTCATAAAAACAGTCTTTCATATTATCTCATTACAAAGATGAGGCATATTTCACATCCAAACACTTTTTACAATACATTATTTGCTACTTATATTTATTTATTTGTATTTATGTGGGTATGGGCATATGTGTGTAGACATGCATACTATTGTGTGTGTGTGTGTGTGTGTGTGTGTGTGTGTGTGTGTGTGTGTGTGTGCAGATCATAGGACAACCTGGAGAATTTATTCTCTTCTTTTATCATGGGGAATCCAGGGATTGAACTTGAGTCATCTCACTTGGCAGAAAGAACTTTTACCCACTGAGATCCTGCCATCCCAGTGTGTTTTTAAGTAGCATACTAAGCGTTAGGATTCATTATAGCATAACTGGATATCTATCTACTCTAAGAATAAAATTAGATCTCTAACATCCTCCCAGTGAAGAATCAATTCAAAGTAGATCAAAGACTTTAATTTAAAGCTGGAAGTATTGAAACTGGTAAAGGAAAACATAGGGGACTATGATTCAAGGTCCAGGTAAGGACAAGGATTTTTGAATAGGGCTCCAATAGTATGGGGGAATGGCACAAGAATTAGCAAATAGGACACAAGAAATTAGAAAGTTTCTGTGCAGCAAAGTAAACTACCAGTAATACAAAGAGACAAATTAAAGAATGGAAGAAAATCTTGGCCAGCTATATCTCAGACAGAGGTCATTATCTAGACTCTAAATAATGCCGAAAATTAAACAAAAATAAATAGCAAAATGATACAATTACTTTGAAGAAGATGTTGAGAGCTTCATGGCATTGCTTCTCTGAATGTTCCCTGTTATAGTTTCCATCTGACCCATCACACAGATGTCTGAGGCCATGTTTGTCTCTGAATGGAGACTACTACCAGCCTCTCTCAAACTATTGTGATATCATACAGTGATTGTGGATGTGTGACTGAGACCAAAATGCTTAGCTCTCTCTGTAGGCTTTGCAGCTTCTATTTCTTTCTGTATTTCAGTGTTTTCATCCATGAGCTAACATAGCTCTCATGCCAGTTTCAGATGATGTAGAGAGAGTTTAGAATTAAGAGACTATAAAAACACTCCACATACTCCCTAGAAAACAGAAAGGGCAAAAAAATTTCAAATCCATACTCATGTATAATTTTAATATTTTATTTTACTGACTCTTTATAAAAATAAGTCAGAAGCCCCAAATCCTACCCTGTGTGTTCTCATTACATCTATGACAACTAGAAAAAACTATTTTATGCTGTTCATCTTGGCAGCATCTTAAAGAAACTATTAACACTTAGCAATAGTTACAGATATTTACCCTGAGAAGATGAAAAGGAAAACACTGTCCAGGAAAAGCTGACCTTTCTTAATCACTTTATGCAGTACTGATACAACTTTTGTACCTTATTTCATGTAATGTTGCCACCAATATTATTTACCTTTTCATTTGTACATGAAAAGAACCATGGGTTAACTGCTAGAGTTCAGGGTTTACCTATCCTCAAGATATAGCACAATGGTACTTACTAGAGCAAAGTAACAGGGAGGTCTCCCACATTCTCTTCTTTCCCCTGACATTCAAAATTCAGAAAGGATTTTCCCTACCAAATCTGAAGCAGGTTCTGAGATCACTGGTACTAGATGTTGTCTATGTGCATAAAGAAAAAGAAAACCCCTAGCTCTGAAATCATGGGGATATGAAGATCTTATCACACACAAGCCTTGTCGAGTTCTCCAGCTTATGGCCAGTATACTGTAGCCACTTTTAACAATTGGTTTTCTTCAAGAATTTATCAGCTTCTTCAGTGAACCTCGCATGGAAATGCACAATTTTCCTTATCACTTTAGTCTTCATCCCCTTACGAAGGCCTCCACACCACATGAAATTTACATTGAATGAATTAGTATATGTTATCTTGTTAACTTCTCCTTTATTATCGAGGCCTGAATTGTGAATTTAAGATGGTGGGTAAGGAAAATTTCATCCCTGGTAGCTAATAAATGACAATACTAGAATTTAATCTTTTACCATCTGATGTTAAAGTTGATGTTCTGCAAAGGAAAGTATGACTCTGGACGGCAGAAGAGTCTGTGCTTCCCAGAGATACACCACATTTGGATGGCACTAATCTAGCTAGAGAGTAACTTCAAGACTATCTTCAAAATAACATTCTTGACAAATTTTGTGCTGACAAAATGGAAATGCATGCTTATTATTTAAGTCTTTACCTATTGTCTTCAGTTTAGGCTGTTTATCCAATGAATGATGTGGATATACTATCCTTTAAAATCAAATATCCTAATATCCAAATCTTCTCCATATTCTTCACAAAATAAACTTCTCCAGGTTAAGGCCATTTATAATGGAATCATGTCTCAAGTTTTCTAGCTTCACTCATTTCTCTGGCTTTGAAAATGGCATTGTCTTGGGTAACAACCTAAAACTAAAGATATCATGGCACAGTAGTGTTTTATTTATGAACCAGTCAGATTTCATTCTCCTTTTCTGATTAGGGCAACTAGAAATTAGACCTGTTCAAAGTTCCCTGTCAGAGAAAGCACTGACAAAAACAGCCAAGATAAGCAGTGGAGCCCAGGTGGAAAGCGCATGCAATGTTACAAGTCCTTGTCATTGTGGGAGTGAGCTGAATGGTAAAACTATCCCAAGAAGAGTAGCAATGTCAGGACTGGGAAAATGCAGGGAGTCTGGATGGGGGCGGAAAGTGGAGAGACGACACAAGCCTGGAACAAAAGACACAGATATACACAGTAGGCACACTTCCAATCCTGCCATAAGAGCAGAAAAATGCACACCAACTTGACACACCAGAGAGAGCTAGAAGCTGGCGTTTCCCCAGCTTCTGACCATCAGATCACTGCATCTGGAAGTCACCAGTGACTGTAAAAGTCAGTCGTAAACACCCGATTGTCCACAAGGATGACTCCATTCAATTTAGAATTCTGATGAAAATAGACAGTAGGACATGCCAATTCGTCAATGCACAATATTTAGGACATTTAACTACTTCATTTATGAATTTTCCACCATTTGTTTTCAAAATGTATGTACAAGAAACAGTCTGATGAGGAAGAATTTCTCTTCCCTGGGAGCTTGTGATGTATTCATTCATTTCACGCTCATTGATTTAAATACTTTCTTCCTGCAGGTCTGATAGTTTAAAGCATGAATGTTGTGGAGCAGGTCAGAGAAACTCACAGCATTTCACAAGAATATAGGACATTCTAATACTGGAGAAAGAACATTTAATAAGAATTTTTTAAAAGTTAGAGTAGAATTTATTAGCTTTCAGCCTACACACTTAGGTATGCTTTGTATACCCTGTGTGCTTTGTTCTCTGAAAAATAAAAGACAGGGGTAGGATGTAGCTCTGGTTGGTAGTTATGAAGAGACCATCAACACAAGAACAGCAACTCTGACAGCAGCTTCAGTTACTTGGCTTCTTTTGTGTGTTTATTTTTTTTAAATCATATTTCTACACAAACCTAACCACAATTTCTACATATTGATTACAACAGAGTATAGGGATCAAAATCTTCTGCTAGGTAATGTGGATTTTACTCTTCTTGCCCTCCCAAGTCTGTTGATGAAATGAAAGATACTCATGAATTAACATGAGCACTGCAAGATAATTCAACTCCAGACCCACTCCAAATCCCATTCCTTCTCTATTGGCATGAAACTATGTATTTCAGTAAGACAGAGCACTTAAAAAGGCTCTCATTACATAAAATGTGTTTCATAAAGAAACTGATAGAGCCCACTACATCAGAAGGCAGAGCAGAGTATGAGGACCTGGTTCTGGCTCACTTCCAAAAGCAGGTGCAAGGCTGCTTTCCTCTCTCATATAAAATAATATAATATTGAGATGCAACAAACACATACATTCTAATGTACTCTAAACCAACTCTGCATAACATAGAATACCAAAATATAATGGAATGCTCACTAAGTGTTTGGTATACTGCATTTTAAGAATTATGACTTGAACAGAAATGTTCATGTTCAGCAGAGCTATAACCTTACTCTATGTGACCCACAGTTGTTTTTTTTAATAATCTGTGGGTATAATATCTGAAAGTGCAGTAGTTTAATGTGTGAAGGTCTCACACACCAAAAATATTGTAAAATAAAAGAATATTTTTATATGTTTTGGTCTATAATTTTAATCTTGGAGGCAGTTTCCACGCTATAGGTAGTCTAATATACACTTAGCACTAACACACACACCTTGTTTATTTATTTGTTTCTAGGTACCACCTCTGCTTCCTAAGGATGGGTATTTCAAATGTTTCCCAATACCATAAGTTCTTTTTCTTAGGATAATGCTGGCAAAGGCTTTTTAAGGCACAGTAAGCATTTTACGTATAACGGACTACATCATTTCTGTCATAGTTCCTCAACTTTGCTGGCATAGCACAAAAAGCAGTAACAGACAATATACAAATGAGTGTGGCCCTACTCCAGTAACACTTTTTTTATGGACACTGAAGCTTGAACCTCCTGTCATTTTTACAAGTCACTAAATGTTACTCTTATGGGTTTCTTTCGATTGCTTAAAAATAAAAATATTCTTAGAGAAATGTATGGGGGCTCCTGTCTGTCATCTGTGTTCAGCATACACTGAGCGCAGTATAATCCTGAGCACTCTGGAGACTACGGAGGGAGGCTCAACAAGAAGTCATGGCTAGCCAGGGCAATGTAGTAGTGTGTAAGCAACCTGAGCTAAGGATGAGATTCTCTCAGAAAATAAACTCTTATTCGAAAGGGTTTACAATAGCTCCATTTGGAAACTCTGCCTAGCCCTCTCTCTGGTCTAATCAGGATTCCAAGAGAGTGTGGTACCTGAGATAATAAGAACAGATTTCCTTTGAAAAGTACTTACCTCTTTCTTTGCAACTATTTGCATGACAAAACAGCAAACTGTGTTGGATGCTGACAGTTTTAAAGGAACACAGATTACTTTCAGGACTGTCTTTCTCAGTAACACAGTGTGAGCTACCCCTTTCATTTCCAAGTGTGGCTTGCTAAGGGAGTCGGCGATTGTAGTTAGTGCTGAGTAGACACACTCTGCAAAGGGAATTCAGGTTCATCTACTGAGAGTTGTCATCCCCCAAATATCTGGATAATTCTCCAATTTCCTCAGGATGGTAGCATTTTTTTAAATACTAAAAAATACTTATCACCTAACCAGCTGCTAATCATACTAAGACTTTATGTCATATGCAGTAGATGTTTAAATACTATACATATCCATGTAATTCATCCTGTGTACATTCTTTGGAAAATTCCTACAGATCTATTATTTCTTTTTAAGCTTTAGTAGCAATTCATATTTTGGGCCATGACACCAGAATGAAGGTTAAGATGTTTTAACATCTAGAGCTATAGTAATATTCAGACCTATAACAATTACATTGTGAAGTCATTTGCAAAAAGATAAAGTGTTTATATACCTACATGAACATGTGTGTATAAGCTCCACATGTTTATATATATGGTAGGGGCTTTCCACACAAAGAAGAGCAAAGAATAAAGCATGCATAGATACAGCTAGAAACCCTCATTCAAATCTCATGTCTGCATCTTTTGCAAGTCAAATGACCTCTCCATACCTTGCTTTACACACACACACACACACACACAATGGAAATAATGATGGCATGTAATTCAGACTATTGTGAGTAGTACATGAGTAATGACGACATTCACGGAGGAATGCTTAAGAGTCGCAAACAGCAACTTATTGTTATTGTTATGATGTGCTGTTCCTCTTATTTGGATGACTCAGATTTGCTGAGTCACCAAATCTGAATTCAGAGTAGCCTGAGGACTTTGGTTTCACAAAGTGAGCCTTTCATTGATTTATTTTATCCCACCTTCTGGAAGTTTAGCTATGGGTACCCAGGGCTCTGGCTGCTCTGAGTTTTGTCAGGTGTTCTTTAAGAAATGGATAAATGGTAGACAATGCCCCACCCCCAAAACATGTATACATCTTGAGCAATAACTATGAAAAACAACCATTATTTCAACTTATTCAGGCAAAAGTAGCCACGAAGTACATTGATTGTCTTATTGAGGGGTGTACGCCAATCTCTGTTAACTGAGGACCATCAGAATGAGCTCCTAGCAAGAGAGAGGGGAACGAGTCCCAGAGAAGACAGGATCCACATTTGATCACTGTTGCCCAGAGCTTACTTAATAAAGACTCTTTTGTGTATACTGCAGACAAGTCACTTTGGCTTCTTGCTCCTTTTGAAAGGCCACAGGCCCTGCGTATCAGATTGTCACTCCTAATATGCAACACATTATAATATAAAGATACTACCTTTTCTTCCGTTCTTGTTCTTTCTTACACAATGAGTGTGCCAGACTAGGTCAGGTTAAGGAGATTCAACAGTGAACACATACCCAATGCTAGGTCTTTATCACCTATTATTATACTACTTTAAGAAGACCCATGTGATCCAGTGACAAAATGCTACCAAGTTTATACAGGAAAAAAATCCATCGTCTGGTATCTGATTTTCAATACCAACGAATGACACCTAGCAGGATATAGGGAAAGGCATGCATGGGGTCAAAATCCCAAGTCTTTTTTGCCTCAACTCTGCTACTTACACTAAAGACTACACAGGCCAGGCACTAGAATTCCACAGATCTAAAGGAAGACCTATATTATCCACTTAGCCTACTACAAAGCACCACTGTGAAGAGTAAATAAAATGCCGCTTGTGGGAGCATTTATTAAATATGATTAAAAGTATTAGCAAAATTTCCTCTAATAACTAAATTGCTTTTTGTTCTCTAATCCTTGTCTTGCACATGGAAATAATTGCTTTCTGGGTCCGATATTTCAATTCTCTATTTAGAAAGCAGTTTGCCGGGTGTCCTGCTGGCACCCCTCATACTGAGTCCACCACATTCGCCCATCTCACTCTCTCGGCTATTGACTATGCTCCCTTCCCTTTGATTCTTCTCTTTCTTCCTCTCCCCCTTCTTCTCCCATAAGTTTCTCCATTGTCTCTCTCTGCTCAATTTTCTTTTCTAATTGGTCATTAATCCCTTCACTGGAGTCAGAATCCCACCTATTCTTGATTATCTTGGGACGAGGCGGGGGAGTGGATCCTTGCGACCTGCTGGCTGGAATGCTCAGATCTTAATTTCCTTCTGGTTTTTGGACTGCTCCCATGTATTCGACACTGCAGAGGAGTCTTCCACCTTTGCTCTCTTCTGGGCTTGACTGCCTTCTGAAGGTTCAGCCTTGTGGGAAGTCTCACTCCAGATAATTAAAAAGGCTAAGCTTCTCAGCAGCACGGCTTCTGCAGTAGCCTCTCCTGGGTCATTAATGAATTAATACTTTTTGCTCCTTGAAAATGAAGCGCTAATCCTCCAGAAAGCCCATGGCATCACCTCCTTCAGTACAAAGTTCCAAATTAGGATTGTCCTGGAGATGATGTGTCCAGAATGCCCCCACAAATCAGGGAGGGGAAGCCAGATCACAGAGAACAGAATTATATTGCTAATTCCTTGCTGAGTTCTGTCCTGACTCAAACCATTGGCTTATGTGTGATCTCCTGAAAGTTGCTTAAATGTTCTCAAGGTAGGGTCTCTCATTCATGAAATGAATGCATTAATTCTTTTCTCCAAAAGAAAATTGTAAGGAGAAAATGTATGCAATAAGCATAATCTACTCTAGCCTTTTATTATAAGAATTATAAACATGGCTCTCAAATCCTCATAAAGCCTGATTTGACCAGCCATGGCTGCTGATAATTCTTGCAGGTACAAGTGTGTTGGCTTTTGGATGATGCCTACTACATAAGTATTCCTATTGAACTCTATCAGAAAATTTCTTCATGTGAATATTAGCATAATATGGAACATATGATCCAATGCATCTGTGGCATGGAAAACCCTTATGTCCAAGTGTGCAATAAATATCTTAAGAGGTAATGAGAAGACATATGAAATCTACAAAGGAAAGCAGGGACATATTTGAGTAAATATGTTGGACCATTTTGTTATTTGAAGATGACAAGGTAGATATATACAAACTAAGATAGCTATTCTGTCATTAGGCTATAAAATTAATTTCAAGGGCTCAGTGTCTTATATGAAGATGACTGTTGCTAAAATATAATTATTAGATGCATAACTAAATGTTTGCCACTATAATATAGGGTAAACAGGTATAGTGGCTCATACCTGTAATCCCAGAATTTGAGAAGAATTACCTTGAGTTTGAGCCTAGTTTAGACCACCCAGAGAGTCCCAGGCTAAGCAAGTCTACAAAGTGAGACTCTAACCCAGAAAAACAAAACAAACAGTATTGTGATTCAAGTAACTGACTGTTAACTGGTTTGTTTATCTGCAGTATCTATTAGGTATATTCAATAGAATAGATTAGTAGTCTTGTGTCATCTTGTAGAAGGAGCTGCAGGCTGGCCTGCTTTTCATCCCATCTGGCTCCTGCATGGCTAGCTTTACACCCGAAATAACAACACACAAATTGTATTCTTTTAAACACTGCTTGGCCTATTAGCTCTAACCTCTTACTGGCTAACTCTCACATCTTGATTAACCTATTTCTATTAATGTATGTAGCACCACGAGGTAGTGGCTTACCGGGAAGATTCTTAATCTGCATCCATCTCAGAGAGGAGAGCTATGGCGTCTGGCTCACTTCCCTTCTTATCAGCATTCTGTTCGGTCTACTCTGCCTATCTAAATTTTGCCCTATCAGGCCAAGCAGTTTTCTTTATTAATAAACCAATGAAAGCAACAGATAGAAAGAAGACACTCCCACGTCATTATCTGAACCTTCTTTATACATTCTAATCAACCCCTTTCCCTTCACTGTGGAAAACTAGTGGGAGGGTGCTGATGGCAATATCAATTATGCACATTCGAAAAGAGGGCTTCATCAAGAGAGAATATTGGAATGACCTACTATGGCCTCTCATGATCCATGCTATAAGTGGGTTTTCCCTTGATGTCTCTTTCTGTCATAAGAGTGCAGTTTTGCAATCTGCCTGCAAATCAATCAGAAAAGACTCTTACCCAAATCAAACAATTATTGAAATTGTGCTTCATGGAGTTACCAGTGGTTAAAATTGGTTCTGATTAGTGTGCACTCACGTCACCACAGCTGGAAAAGAGATCAATGAGAGACATTGATCACTAAGTTTTCTTTTGCTGTCAGAGATAAATTAATGAGGTATCACACGTGACAGTTCTTCTAGAAACAGAACACTGCTTATCTGAATATATACATTTAGATCATCATTAAATTTACCTTGACATAAGACATAGAATATTAAATGGAAAAACCTCCAAGGAATCAAGTCTACTCTTGGGTATTTGTGCACATATTAAGTAAATTCTAATAATTCTCTTAGTAGTGAATCAATTCTATATTAGCACATTATAAATTGTGTGTGTGAGGGAGAAAGAGAATGGAGGGTGACATTTAGTTAACGCAAGCTTCTATGTGCACTACACATATAGGACTGAGGTCAAAGAAGACTTAAATTTAACTATATTGATTGCAAAGTGAATTTATAATTTATATACACAGACTCTTCCAGGACTCTAATAGGACACATATGATGCCAAGAGAAGGAAATCTGTGGTAGCAACTGAAATAAATTTTACTGTTATATACAGCAAAAGCTACAAGCCCCATCTAGAAATACCTGCACATTGTAGATGTTAAAGATGTAAAAAATAAAAGAAATTCAATAAACAAGAACAAAGATGAAAGCCCTTAGGCAGAAGACTATGGCACAGCAACTGAGAGACACTGCTAAAAATGTCTAATTGCTTACTAAACTAAACGAAACAAAGGCCTTGTTTATGGCTTTTAAAACTATATGCAATTATTTTATCTCAGATGGGTTAAGATGAAATGATCTTGGAACTGAACTTACTGTTACATGAGGCATGCACTCTGGCTCTTGCAACTTCTAGCCTGAGTTAATGAAATAAGTTCTTCATTAAGTGTGCACACAGCATTCACCGGTTCAGATCTGACCGATGTTCATGCATGAGTAAGTTAAAGGCCCTGGTAAGGATTCAGAGAGCAGGCAGTGCTAGAACCTGATTATGGACAAAATCCTCACCCCTGTGATGAAAAGAACCAATAACCTGATCAGGGTGATACTTGACTCAGTTATCAAGTCATGTGTTCTAAGAGAAGTGCTATAAAAAAAAACAGGCAAGAACAAGAAGGAAAAATAGGAGCAAGAGGTTTTATATTCTTAACTTCGGGCCACTTAAGGATAAAGGGGAGCCACAGTAATGGCAACTGAGGGAGGAAAGGGAAGTTAGGTCAAGTGCCAGAGGAAAGCAATCAAATTTCAATCATATAAATGAAATCCCAAACATAAGAAAGGCTTCCTGGATATCACATTCAGAATTCGAACAGGTTACTGTGAACTCAAAACCTTTGCTTCACGCTAAAGTGAGAAGGCACATGAAGTCCAGGCCCCTCCATGGAAAGCGATCCTGGTTTAGGGAAGTTAAATAAGAATGTCCACAACCTCAGTCTGAGTAACATATACCATGGACACTAAAGGCAAAGCTTGACACCATAAATGTGAGTTGCAATCACCGTTCTTGAGATAGCTACTTGGATGACCAGGTTCTGGAGATACCCAAAACATTAAATTGCTTCTGCCTTATCAATTCAGTTCTGAGTCAATGATTTGATGTCTTTTGCTCAGCAGTTGCACCCTTTGAGTGTAAGGAATGCATAACTCCCCAAAACCAATAGCCTATGCAAACATCATAAGAATGTGTGCATATATTCAAATAGATCCAGGTATAGTTAAAAACTGAAATTTAAGAGAGGTCAGGACCCTGAGATTCCATTCTATCTTAGTAAATAAAGGTACATTGCTTAGTAAATACATGTACCTTTAATCTCCTACATTCGTATTAATACAGCCCAAGAGATACATTTTCATTCTTTGAAAAAGAAAGTTCTCATTTAAGAAATATTTTGTTCCATGTATACAATCAGCTGAAGCACTCGCCAGTTCATGTGAAAATGCCTAGCAGGCACTGCGGGGAAAACAAATGAATATAACCTCACATATCTTACAATTTAACAATTGTAAACTTGGTTTCTACAACGTTTCAAAATCATTTCTGATATTAAAGTTCTGACAGGCTACGGTCCCAATTTACAAAACACTCCTAAGTTCTAAGATTTGGAGAACACTTTTTTGGGGAAGAAGATGGGGGTAGTGAGATTATAAGAGTGAGAGGATCAGGGAGATTGCTGTGAGATTATTTATCCTAGTAACACCAAAAGCTGCACCCATAGAATCTCACAGACATGGCTGTCCAAGTGTGAGACGAAAAAGTTTGACACCAGTGGACATGCCAAAGTGGACAGAAAAAGTCATGAGTCCTCAACACCATATAAAGAACCAAGGGCAACATGAGGAAAACTGAGAACAGGAGAGGTGCTCTTTTCCAGGGAAGATCTTACCAACTGGTTGCCCAGTGTTAAATGTTCAGCCTTGGAAATATGCCTACGACTAAAATTATACAGACTGAGCAGCTTATATTTAGGAATAAAAGTGAATATGCATAAAAGTATGCAATAGCAATGAGAAAAAAGGTCATGAACTTGAAGGAAGGGTGTGTGAGAGGGTTTGAAGGGAGGAATGGGAGGAAGAAATTCTGTAATTACATTATAATATCGGAAAGAAAAAAATCCTACAGGCTAGTGTAAGTGAGGCCAAATGAGATGAGGTGCTCTAACGAAGATACCACTGTATAGAGGACAACCTCATGTATGCCTAAATGCTTCCTGCAGTAGTGGATGACAAAAGATATTCTGGCTTTTCAACTCTTTCTATAGACAGTCCAAACTTTTAACTTGCATTGCATCAGTTAAACTTCCCACTGAGAAGTATAGAAGAGTGAGTAATAATGATAGCAATAATAAATTAATAATAATAATGCTAGGCTGGAAGCAATTCTGTATTCAAGTCTAAGCAATAATCAAAGGATAAAGGAGTACTACTCACACTTTCTCTTTCTCTGTCTCTTTCTCAAAAATGCAGGAACAAATATATCTCACACTTCTCCCAACTAGACAAGCTTCAGAATATATACCTAGTTTTCAAACTAAATTGTCCAAAGCAAGGAGGTCATGTGATCCTGCTGCCTGTACTAGGAAATTGCCTTGGTAGATTGCACTTTGATCAGGAGGAGCTGTTGTTTTGGCTGGTAAGATTAACTGGGTGCAGACACACATTTCCTCCTGTAGAACAGTAATAACTCTCTGCTATAACAGGTGGAACCAAATACATTTTTCTTCTGATGATGTTAGTGTGCAAAGCCACATGTTTATGACACAATGATTAAACATTTCCTGTCCACATATATTTAGTAAAGCATAAAGGCAGGATGTTCTTGCACAGAAATTCAAGTTAACTGCCTAGGTTCTAAATCTTGCAGGGTATGTTGTATCCAATTGCCTCATGATGGAGGAAGGTCATTGGTTAAATTAAAAGAAACTGCTTGGCTCTCATTGGTTAGGAGATAGGTGGGAGGAGTAAACAGAACAAAACGCTGGGAGGAAGAGGAAGTGAGGTCAAACTCGACAGCTCTCCTCTCCGGAGCAGACGCTTCAGAGAGACGCCATGCCCCAGCTCCGACCCAGGATGGACTTAGGCTAGAATCTTCCTGGTAAGACCGGTGCTCACAGATTATTAGAGATGGGTTGATCGGGATGTGAGAATTAGCCTAGAAGAGGCTAGATAGGAATGGGCCAAAGCAGTGTTTAAAAGAATACAGTGTCCGTGTAATTATTTCGGGTAAAGCTAGACGGGCAGGCGGCTGGGGTGTTGGGGACGCAACCCCGCCGCCCCTTATTACTACAATTGGTGCCCAGACGTGTGGCTAACTGAGTCCACAGAAAGCCTGAGAAAGCTTGGAAAAGAATAGAGTAAAGCATGTTCCTTATGGCAATTTCTTGGGTCTGCTTTGCTTGCTAGAGGCAAGCAAGCGCCTCATCTAATAGAGGCTTCCTGACTCAGCTTTAGCTGCAAAACCTGCAGCTCATTAAGAGGTCCTGCCACGAAACACTTAAACGGTGTTGATGAAAAGTTGAACACATGCTTTTCGGTTTTCAGCCGTGGCAGGAAAAAGGCTGCGCCGTTTAAAAATGCCAGCTTTCTGGGCCATCCTGCCAGGGCAAACTCTGACTGGTTGAGGCAGGAGGGCCAGCTACCGAGAGAGGATTTGAGTGTTGTCTGTTGTAGCTTGCTGGCTGGCAGGGACCTTGAAACGCCATAGAGGTGTGGCTATAAACATGGCTACAGCCAGTACCTCAGCCATGAGGCTGAAAAGCTAAGGAATGGGCTACATCTAGCCGGCAAAGCCACGCCTTTAGTCCTACTGAGATTGCGTGGTAAATTAAAGACTCATGTGGTCAGAAAAAGAGAGATATACAGTAAAGAGAGATTCAAAGACAGAGAAAATTTCTGAATGGTTTAAAGTGTATTAAAAATATATGCAAGCTAAAAGTTAAAGTTCTTAAAGTAAAAAAGAAAAGGAAGAGAGTTGTTGTGTGTACACACCTTTAATCCCAACACTTGGAAGGCAGAGGGAGATTGAACTCTGTGACTTCAAGGCAGGTAGCACACGCCTTTAATCCCAGTGCCTGGGAGGCAGAGACAGACAGATCTCTGAGAGTTCAAAGACAGCCTGGTCTACAGGGTTATTCCAGGTCAAAGATATTCGCTCAAAAAGCAAAAAGTTAAGCTATGAATGTCACAGCTTAGATTCTTAAGAGCCTAGTGATTTAAAGGCGCAAGTCAAAAGTGCTCCTGGATGGTAAAAAATTGCAGATTCACAATAGGACAGATTCAGACCACTAACTGAGTCACACTGTTGGATGAATGTACGTAGGCTTGGGAGAGAGAAGAAAAAGAATATAGAAAATAAAGTTAATGTTAAAAAAAAGGTAAAGTCTTTAAAGAGACAGAGTACAGATAGTTAAGAGATTAAAAGAAATAAAGAAAAATAAGCCACGTAAAAATCGAAAATTCACAGAGTCTGGATTATGTACATTGTGTTTTCTTTAAAATTTTTGACTGTGAAAGAGCTAAGTACAGAGAGACATTTCATTACATGGGCTGCCAAGTGGAACCAGAATGGATATCATGAGGGTATGATTTCAAAATTTGGATCTAAGGATATGATACTTTGGAAAAGAGTTTCTTATTTTGTTTTCACAGAGGATGAGACCCTGTTCATTTCTTCAATTCCAATTTGGTATGATGGACCACGTCCTCCTGAAGGTTTGCTGTGAACATCTTCAGAAAATTGCTTTGCTCAACTGCCAACTGAGATGAAACTAGCACACAGATTATACCATGAAAGACCTAATTAACGACGCCCCCATTCAGCAGGAAGCAGTTTGGAGAGAAAAAACTGCGCCCATGTTCCCAAATATGGTTTATAAATGTTCTTTAACATTAAAAGGGGGATGTGATATAGATATGAATAATTTGCATTGATATGGATTTTGTTTTAGTGATTTAAATTTAAGGTCAATTTTGTTATATGTATAAGTGTTTCTGATTTTGATTAAGGTATTGTGATTGTGTAGTTCATTTAAATATGTACTGTATAATTAAGAAATATAGGTAGTAAAGCTTGTAGTCATGTTGGTTAGATTTTCTAGATATATAGAGATATATTTTAGATAGACATTCTTCATGTCTTTCAAAGATTATAGAATATGGCATTTTAAATGTTTTAATAACTTAGGACTTTTCATGACAATGAGACACTCTGCTCCTTGCAGCACCAATCTACTTCAAGAGGAAGATGGGCATCGAAGAGGATCCTTATTGAGTTTGATAGTCATTTGGGCAAGAAATTGCTCTTGCCTGGACTATTGCATAAACTGGACACAGAGAACCCGCAGAGAGAGGACTACTGAACTTGCCTAAGGTGAGATGATCTTTCGGGGTTCCTGATTCATGAAAGAGTCTGCAAGACATTCTGCAGGACACAACAGATAGTGACTGAACTGACTTTGAATTTTCCTGCTTTATGGAAATGTCTGCTGGATACCATGGGCCTGAAGGCTGAAGATGGATGCCCCAACGGTACAGAGGAACTTTGGGTGACTGTCCAGGCAGCGAGATGTCTCTGTCATTTCTAGAGTTTTAAAAGTTGCTTTTTTCTTGTTTGTTTATGTAGTATTGTATCTTTCTGGAGTCTTTGATGGAGTTAAGAATAGTTAGTTATAGTTATAGTTTTCCTTAGTTATGATAAAGATTATTGTAACTTTTACTTGATAACTGTTTTGTTATATGTAATTTTGCTATGTTAAAGTTAAAGCCTTTTTTTTTGTTTGTTTGTTTAAACTGGAAAAGTGGAAATGATGGAGGAAGGTCATTGGTTAAATTAAAAGAAACTGCTTGGCTCTCATTGGTTAGGAGATAGGTGGGAGGAGTAAACAGAACAAAACGCTGGGAGGAAGAGGAAGTGAGGTCAGACTCGACAGCTCTCCTCTCCGGAGCAGACGCTTCAGAGAGACGCCATGCCCCAGCTCCAACCCAGGATGGACTTAGGCTAGAATCTTCCCCGTAAGATCGGTGCTCACAGATTATTAGAGATGGGTTGATCGGGATGTGAGAATTAGCCTAGAAGAGGCTAGATAGGAATGGGCCAAAGCAGTGTTTAAAAGAATACAGTGTCCGTGTAATTATTTCGGGTAAAGCTAGATGGGCAGGCGGCTGGAGTGTTGGGGACGCAACCCCGCCGCCCCTTATTACTACAGCCCCACATCTCTCTTCCTGTCTTATGAAGCCTAGGATGTGTCCCTAGTATGGGACCCAGTCCTGCCATGATTCATATCCTCAGGGAAGAGTCTGGGATAGACAGCATTTAGCTGCTGCTGTTTCCCTTCCCATTTGATATATGGTCTCTAATGTATGCTGTGGAGAATCCTGACCCATTCTTAAATCCATTCCATTAATTTTTAAAATTATGTTTGGCATGTTCCTTTAAAAATGCTTCTAAAACATCTCTCTTCTGTAGCATTAAAGACTATATGGAAAGGTCACTCTAGTTTAAGTTCTTCATCTGTTAAGTGAGAAAGACAATTCCTGCCCCATCAGTTTGGAATAATGAAAAACAAGCTAGAAGCACATACGTAGAATGTGTTTGATGGGACTACTTAAGCATTATAAATGCTCTTAAAAGTCATCATTATTATCATGATAGTCCACTGGTAGGCATAACAATACCTTAAAGGTGAGGAAACCAGGTATTGATAAGGTTAGTTACCTAAAGCCACAAAATGGAATGATTCCAGACCTTTATGGTTTGAGTATTTTTGTATGTCAGTCTTTTAAATTTTTATAATATACCTAGAGTAACAAAGCAAGAGTAACAAAAGCTCATTTATTTTTCTATTGGTATTATTTAATGTCCTTCATATTAAGTCACAATAAAAGATATTAAGTACTTAATTTTTACATGTCATTCATATTATCTATAGCTTATTTGTGATATACTATTGTTTATTGTTTATTTACTCTTTATATTATATTATGACCTATATATTGAATATAGTATGATGATTTGTTATATTTACAATTAAAAACACTAAATTTTTAAGTTCATAAATCAGTTGTTACTTGCATGGGTTAAGGGAGGAATGACACCCTAGAATTTATTCGTTCGATTTGTTGGATTTCAGTCAACAAATAAATATTTGTCTTTCATGGGCAAGAACACTAAAAATAATAGAGAGTTGAAAGTCAATAAAAAAATAAAATGTAAAACAAAGACGTTCCTGCTTTCCTGCAAATGACTTTCTAGTAGAGAAGATAGAAGAAAACCAGTCCTTTCAACCAGGTGAGGGGATAGCAGATGCAAGGATGCAGCTCCTTCCAATGATGCTCCTTGCTGTGTTAGAGAAGTCCAGGGAGACTTCCCTGGCGAAGTTTCTAGAATCACTCTCTCTCCAATATTCATGTGATCGTTGCTGGACACCCTTCACAAGGCGTGAACTTTGTACATATCCTGTGCTGGCGGAAAGCCCAGCCCCTCATTTCTTTGAGTTCACAAACAGTCTCTGAACACCTCAGCTCACGGCAGTAAGATTCTGGAAGAAAGCCGACAGTGCATCTCATCTCACAGTCTTTTCTCATTCACATTTAATTTAATTAGAAATAGCTGAAATCGAACTTCAGTGGACCAAAGCAACAAAACAACCAGGAAAACTCTATTTGCTAATAGGGGAGATTTAGGTCGATGTTTTCTAGCACAGTAAACATAAGCCTAAATGCTCCTAATTACAGGGAGTGTGAAGCCAGCAGAGAGTACCAAGTTCCCCAGAAGTCCTGTGGGGTGAGTACCACCCTGCAGGGCATGGAGCAAATCACATCAGAAACGCTGTCCCACACCCAACATGCCCAAGCTCACTCTGTATGCGGTTCTAGATTTATTATCTAAGATTTGCTATTTACAGCTTCAATTAGAATTCTGAGATTTTGATCATTCACATTTGCCCTAATCCACTCAAAAAAGAAAAAGAAAAAAAGATTCCAATATCCTTCCCTTTGTCATTGAGACAATGGAGAGTCTTAATTTCTTGTTCTTCAAACTTTTCACAGAAGCCTAGGTAAACTGGAATATTGACAGTTGACAATTTCGAGAAAGATTTTTAATATACTATCACCAATCCTTCCCTGAACATACCCAGAGGTGCGTGTACCCGGCTGAATGAGGGACGATTCCTTAAAGGATAGTGCTAAAATCAACTAGATTTCTTTATTTCCTTTATTAGAAGAAATAGAAGCATGGCACTTGAATTCTGAGATGAGGTTGCCTAATTTTAAATGAGTCCAGCTGCTCTTCTGCTTTCCTTGGGCTGTAGTGAGATCCCAGAAGCACAGAGTTGCCTTCCAAGGTTTTCAGGAAGAAATCCTTGTCCTATCACTTTAAATGTTTAGATCCTATCTCAGACACAGTAGGCAAAACATGAGCTTGAGAAAGACAAGACCTCAGCAAATAAAGCTTGGTTGGGTTTATCACTAAGTGCTGATTGAACTCAGGATTCTATGTTGTGTAGTATTATTGAGTTTTCTTCCTGTTCATAAGAGATCTTGACTGTTACTCTGTATTCTCATTAATAAAAGTCAGAATTTTGGTGATCACTGTTCATTCAGTTAAAGCCCATTGAGCATTTTCATGTGTTCAGTTCAGAATGAATCACGGTACGTCGTGGTACGAAAAGAAAAAACAGCTGTCTTAGTCTTCCTTAGACTGAATAAATGCCATGTGCTGGGAAGATTGTAAACAAAATAATAGTTTTAAAAGCCATAAAGTATAAACTCAAAGTGCCAAGAGTTTGGGCGATTTGTGGGAAACTCCTACAATTACTAAAACTACAGATCACAGAATTGAACCTTCTTACTATGATCCACATGATAGAAAAGGGCACAGCTTTGGGTTCCTCTCCCCTGCCCCCCACTTTTCTGGACCCGAATCTAATCTAGTAAAGGCAGATTATCAGAACCTCATTGTCTACTCTGTAGTAACAACACATTGGTGAAACACATTTCAGCATATGGTCAAACCAAAATCCTTTGCATAGTTTGTAGCAGAGGATGGTTTTGATCCATTGTCCTCTGGATTATAGGCCCAGCACCCTGTCACTATGCAATCAAACCAAATTCATACATCAGCCCAAGAATTTAAAGTGATTTCACTAATCTATCAGCAACAAGATGAGAGTTGTTATGTCTGAGAAAAGGCAGCCCTGGGGGCATCAACCTAAAAACAGTGTTGAGCAGGGAAAGAAATAATCTCCAAGATAAAAGCTAGCTGTCAGGATATAAGCAAGGCATCTAACCTCTCTGGAGTTCCTTTCCTATCCTCTGAGAGTTACAAGTCATGGCTTCTTTACTATATATTATAATATAAACTTAATATAAATTATATATAATATATATATAGTATTGTCTGTTATTTTCAGCAATACATGTATTTATTCTTAGGCAATTTTATACAATGTATTTTGGATATATTCTTCTCCTCCAACCTCCTCCCATCACCCCTGTATACAGTCCTACTCCTTTCCGCTCAGCCTTGAAATTACTTTTAGTTTCTTCTTTTCTCATTGAACCTATGGAATCGGGCCTGTCTTGGTGCTGCCGTGGTGTGTGGTCAGCTTATCAAGAATCAGCTCATTAAAGAACCTCCCCTCTCTCCTAGCAACTATCAAATGCCAACAGCTTTCAGTAAGTGGTAGTATTTTGTATGCACCTGCTTTATGCTGGAATTTATTCTCGCTGTAGCTTGCTCATGGTACATGTTTGTTTGTTTGTTTATGCTTTTTGTTTGTTTTTGTTTTCATATCACTATCACATTCTGAAAATTTTTACTTATATAATTGATTTTTATTAAAGTAAATTCTTTTGAAACTTTAGCATTATTTTTTGTCCTAGTGACAATTTTGTACATAAAGGTTGTGTTTTAATTATTGTCACCTTTACCATCTCTTATCTCTCTCCCATACCTATCCCTTCCCCAATGCTCTGCAACGAATCCCTTTCCCACATTCCTGTCTTTCTGTTTTCCTTCATGGCCCACTGAGTTTAAATAAAGCTTTCTGTGTGGCCACAGCTTTGCCACTATTTTCTGGAGCAGGGTGGACTCAGCAGTGGTACACAACTTTAGGGAATGTCTGCTTATTTTGTGTGGTTCTCTAAGACTTGGAAAATTGTCTGAGCTTGACTCTTGAAGCATCTTTGCTTTAAGTCTTCTGTTTGGAAGATGTCAGTCATCTGTAATTCCATAAGACTGACTCTGAAATCACAGTGTGGGCTACTATCATGTTGAGTCATGCAAAGCTTTTGGACTTTGACTTAATACAGCATCATCAGTGCCTTTCTTTTACCATCTGTCGATGATGACCGACAATCAAGATGACCATTGTTTTTTACTCCCGTAAAGAATATTTCTCAGATCTCATTTTTTTTCAAATTAAGATGATGCATATCTTCCAGATACCAAAGGCAATTAAAATGTCATCTTTAAGCAAAAGTCAAACTCTTTATCCTAGAAAGAAACTTGACAGAGAACCACAGGATATTTAATTCCCATTACCAATCTCCTCCCAGAATAGGAAACAACCACAGTTGCCCTTTCTCATTTTGTTAGCATCACAATCTACACGAACAGTTTTGGTTCCTAACTTTTCCTCCCCCTCTACTCTCTTGCCAGGGACTGTAGAGTGACCTCCGTTAGCTTTTCCCCCCATCTGCTTTACAAAATCACTCTGCCGTTCTATTTTCATCCCTAGTTCCCAGCGTCTAAACCACTGAAGCTGTGACCTTTCGAGCAAATGTAGCAATGGCATCAGCATAGCCTCTGATTGAAAAATCAAAACGGAGCCCATACATGGTGTAATTATTCTGTGTGCTCAGAAGTGCTGTCTGCACTTGCGGAAGGCAGATAATTGGATTTCAGATAACTGTTAAAAATATGCACCTTCCACCTGAGCCCAGCAGTATATTTGCCTCAGGAACCCCAAAGAAACTTGCAACTTCATGCAATCGTCAGGTTTGTATTCATACCCAGTTAGCTGCCGGGTCCTTCTTGTTCTGTCTCCTGAAGGTCTCCGGTCCCACTTCTAAAGTCTGTCAAGAACAGTATGTGCTGCTTGCTATTAAAATCCATCTGGGCAGTCAGTATTTAGCTTGATCAGCCATGCATCTTTGCATTCACCACCTTTCATCCCAGAAACAAAATTCTCTGATTTCTTTGTTCCAAACTTCATTCTTCTGTGCTTGCCCTTCTTCTACTCATCGTCCCCACAGTCACCAGAATTATTATAAAAATTAAACCTCCCTCCTCTGCTGTCACTATTGTCAAGGAGGCGTGCTAACTAAATGACTTCTTTTAATGTATTTTCTTTCTGACACAGAGCTCAGGTGTGGCAGGCTGGCCTCTACTCTATACATAGTTAAGGATAAACTTGAACTCCTGATACTTCTCCTCTACCTTCTGGACACTGAGGAGATAAGTAGGCATGAGCCGAGGCACAGAGTTTTCTGCGGTGCTAGACTCAAACACAGAGAACTTTGAGCATGTTGATAGAAAACAATTTCAATTTAAATCAACTACACTGAAAAATCAGATTTCTAAGAGGTCCAGCAACAATGCAGCACCTTTCTCAAACTGTCAAGGTTACCTGGATCAGAAGAGTGCCTGCCCCTTTAAGAAAGCGCAGACTCTGTCCCACTCATTATTTTGATATCTCCTCAGGTGGAACAGTGTGTCACAGTGCTGGCACAGCATCAAGGAGCACCGCATGGACACCTGGCTGGTTTCTATAAATGCTGGCCATTCATGACCCTGTGCATCTTACCGGATATAGGGTTATCAGAATGATAGCTAGTATATTAGAAGTTGAATTAACATGTTTAAGGCTCATGTAAATGAATATAAACTTTTGGTGTGTGACTTTCATCACAGATATTTTTAAGTCTTATCAACTTCTTTCGAGGTCTTACTTCTGTAACTGAGTACTTGGTGTACAAAGAGAAAATGGGAGAAAAATGACTAGGAAAAAGTGAGTTGATGGGAACTTTGAGAAACACTTCTCTTATTATCTACCAAACTGTTTACTAACACAAGGAAAAGCATTAAAGATGTCTTAAATTCCTCAGAGGTGAAATGTAACTTAATTCTCCAGGGCCCTGCTCACTACTTCATTTCATTCTCCAGCTCTTCATAGAATTTAAACAAAAATTGCAGTTATGCAATGGAAACTTGAACTAAAATGCTTGACTGTATTATTATAAAATTGCTTTTGGAACCACAGTGGTATTTTTAATAAAGTTTATAATAAAGAGACATTAAAACAAAGCCAAAACAAGTTAACTTATTACCGCTAAATGTCATGTTTACTTTTGCTACTAACTGGTTTTTTTAGAAATTAGTATGTGTGCCTGTGTGTGTGTGTGTGTGTGTGTGTGTGTGTGTGTGTGTGTGTGTGTAATGCTGGATATCAAGTTCACAGTGTTTCATATACTAGGCACTCACACTATCACTGCTAGCACTTTGGTTTTGTGAGACACATTCTATTGTCCTATGTTGCTCAAGATGGCATATCCTTCTGTGGAGTCTAGAATGGCCTTGAACTTGGAATCATCCTGTTTCCATTTCTCACATACTGGAATTATATGTATAAACCATGAAGATTAGTCCTATGCAAATTTCAACATAGCTTCAAATTTTGCCCATTAATCAGAATAAATAATTTTTCCTTCCTTTTACCAAGTTTGGGATATCTCCTCGTGATAATTTATAGACATTTTGTGTGTCTAGAGATTCTGTAAGTATTAACTAAAATTGAATAACTCTAAGCCACACTTTTATAAAGCATTAGTTCTTATCTACTATTAAGGCTGATGTTTAAAATTCTGTAAAATAAAAAAGCATATTATGATATAACAATAAATATATAGGAGTTGAGAAGTAGAATTATAGCATAGGACATAGTTTCTTACAGCCAACCCTCAAAGCAACATCGGATCCAATGAATACTCTGGGAAGCACTACCCTTGCTTAGAGGAGCCTTTTCAAATGTAGGCTTCAACACCAAAAGGAGTACGTGTAAGAAATATAAAGAAGCAATCTTCTGGCAACTTGTTACTGAAATATTTACTCGTGCACACAATGGAAAACAAGGAGAGATTTTTGGAATTTCTGTGCAAAGAGAATGATCAGAAAAGGAACATTGGTCATCTTCACCAGTGACCTGCACAGTTCCTCAGAGGACCATCGTCTCCACTTAATTGGTCTTTGAAGTGCTGTTAGTCTAAGTACCTGCTAAGAATAGTGTTCCCATTTACTCATTATGGAGGCATTGCATCTGTAACAACGGTAAAGCTATTAGTGCATATGTGAAGGTAGTTTAGGAGATAGATAAAAAAGTATTGCATCCAATATAACCAAAAGGAAACACTGTGAATAACTTTGAGAGTTTAGAATGGTTTTAAATGTTTCACACTTATATCTGTAATTTCAAATGTTATTTTTAATTTTTTTTTATAAAATAATGTATATTATATTATCTCATATAAATAAGCTTAGAATGTTAAAATGGTGGGAACTATTATACCAGAATCTCTTGTGAATAATGATCATTGGCTTATTATGCATAGATTCATATTTCTAGTGACAATAACATTTCTTTTGTCTGCAAAAGGAAATTTATAGCCCAAGCTTTTATTTAGAAGCTCACATGTACCACGCAATCACACACATGTTCCACGAATGTGACTCTGATAATAAACAGCCACCATTCAGTCTAGTTTGTTATATACTGAAACTGACTCGTTCCTTCCCTGTACAGAGAACGCTGATACTCTTTCTTATCCACAAAGCTGGCTCTTCCTCCCACCCAACCGTCACCTTGTTCTACAACTTCACTGCCACAAATGGCAACCCTGTTTCCAAGAGCAATACAAACTGTTCAAGAATATCAAAATTAAGACTGATGTGAAATGTACATAGAAATTAAAGATTTAATATTTTGTCACCTATCACTGAGGCAGTAAAGTTCTAGACTCTGACTTGTCCTCTGAGTAGCTTCCATTTTAAGTGTAGCAAGGCTTTATTCTTGCAAATAGTACAATGTTTATCATTCTTCATTAGGGATAATTTCCCCCAAGAATAACAATATAAATGAAGCTTGGGTTAGCAGAACTCAGTGGTTTCAAGGCATAACAGTTTTTCTTTGTGTGTGCCTTCATAGTATAATTCAAATTCATAGATCACATTTTACATGTTTTACCTCTTTCCTTTTCTTCCTACTCACTCCATCAACATTCTTTAACTCAGTCTTTAGATTATAAAGAGACTCTACTCCCACCACCTGAACACAAGTCTTCCATCTCCTTAGGGGACTCTTGGTGATCTCCTACTGTGTTCCTCCTCCCATTCTTGGCGAATAAAGGACAGAAGAACACTCTTTGGAAGCACAGATTGGAAGACATCCCTTCTCTGTTTAAGAATCCTTTTGTAGGGTACAAGGAAGACTCTTGCTTGGGCAACACCCCCACTCTATATCATGAGCTCTATGAAGGGAAATTCTCTGTTTTGCATGCCATAAGGGACTGGAACATTTAAACCTGTGAGTGAATTACAATTCCTTTAATTAAAATTTAGTTATTTTTTGTGCAAAAAAAAAAAAAGAATCCTTTTGTACAAACTGTCAGGCAATACCTGCCCTCCGGTGTAGTGGTGACATGACTGTGAGAGGTGTAACCAACTGCTCTCCTGTTGGATTTAAGGCATAATTCCAAAACATAATATCTAAAGCGCCCCCTCCCCAGTTTGGCATTGTCTATGTCACCAATACCACCCTCTCACCCTCAACACTAAGAACAAAATGAGGTACTGTACTGCTGTTTGCATGACATTAACAAAAGACTGTTCTTTCGAAAGGTTACGCTTTAGCAAATGCACCCCACAGTTTTGGCATGTAATTAATTACTAAGTACTTTTCAGTGAGCTGTGCATATGACTAGTTAATCTCAAAGGTTGAATCCCCCTTTTTCAAAGTGTTTATTTCACACCTCATGTTAAATACCCCTGTACACTGTAGAGAGAAACAACATTCTGCTTCCTGCCTGTAAGAGTGGCCTTTAGATCTAAGCCTAAACAAATTAAGTCATATATGTGCTGTCTTTTCTCAATTAATCTTTATTGGTATGAAGGTTGTTTACTAACCAAACAAGAAAATCCAAGGCTCTACTATCATTTTTCTTATTCAGATAGTGTGATGACTCATTTTGGTTGTCAACCTGACCCAACTGAAAAGCACTTAAGATATTATTAAAGTACGTGACATTGAGGACGTCCCAGAGGGACTACTAAGGAGAAGGACATGCCCTGAATGTGGGCTATACCATCCCATAGGCCCCAGACAGAAAAGGGGTTAAAAAGGAAAATCTACCAGAACAGGCATTAATGTCTGCTTCATGGTTGCCGTGGTGTGAGCAGCTTTGCTCCAGCATACCTTCCCTGTCACAACGGGCCAAGACCTCGGAACACATGAACCAAAATAAGTCTTTCTTCCCCTCAGTAGGTTTTCTCGGGCATTTATCACAGTGAAAAAAAAAAGTCTGACTAACACAGCAGAGAGGGAAGTACAAGTTTTCCTCTGGGAACAAGGAGGAGAGGAATGAAATGTACTGGAGACTGTCTCAAGCCACTTGTAGAGAGAACAAGAGGAGCCCCAAGTCAAAGCAATTAGTTGCATGTAGTATTGCAAGAAGAAAGAGAGTAGGAAAAAAAAGAAGGAAAAGAGCAGGAACTTTCACAACCTTCCTTGAACACTGAGAGCTAACAATATCTGAAAAAATATCTCCACGGCCATTTCCTCCCATGATGATGCTGACACGTGTCTTTAGGCTTTGGGGCTGTGGGTCTGAGTATGCTCATAGATTAAAAGACTTACTATATGTGGAGAGGCTAAATGTCTTAGTTGTACTTGGCAAATGTAAATATTAAGCAAATGATTATATTTTAAATGAAAAGCTAACTTTGGAAAACATACTACTGAAAACTTAAAGGAATCCCACATCCCAGTGCTTGCAATATAAAAATTCTATGAAACTTTAACTAATGGTGGATTTGATGCATGATTCATATCATATTAACATTTAAATGTTCCCCGAGACTCAACACTGTCACTGTATAATAACACGAAGATGGCTCATTAGCTACTTTTTGTTATTGTTACTATAATGGAATTCAGGAGGAAACTTCCTCTGAAGAGTAGAGTTTTATTTGACTCACAGTTTGGAAGGATGGATCTCCTGGCCCCTGGCTTTGGCAAATGTTAGGAGCCTATGGTAGAGGGTGGACTGTGGCAGATACAGAAGAAGCTGTTCAGACTAAGAAGGGGGAAAAGAGGGGAAGGAAAGGGGCAGGACCAGGCTTGCTTCCCAAATCACAACAACTCGAATGAGAAGCACAAGAGAGGTCACAGAGGACAGAATGCATGCCCTCGGTGACCTAAGAAACAGCCAATTAGCCCTACCTCCCAAAGGATCTACTACTTGCCAAACAATGAGAGTCGGAGAACAATATTTGATCACAGTAGGTTCCCTCGAGGGATATGAACCGTACTTAGCTCACAGCAAATAGACTGCAATCTTTGGCGCAATTTCTAATGGCAATTATGTTTCAGTCATTTCAGTTCCACTTCTACCATGTCATATGTGGCTTCTATAAATAGTACTGTAATCTATTTTACAGAGACTAAAGGACCTCACATATCTGTAATCAAGGCACACACATGAAATGTGGCATTGTTTTATGTGTTATCAAGTATAACAACATGGTCATCCCACTTCTTTTGGCCACGTAGTGATATAAACATGCTTCTCCATAATGGCCATGTTCTCCATGGTAATTTCAGTTTTGTCCATGGGCTCCAAGGAGGTCAATCATCATGTGATAATTTTCCATATGAATAAACAACAGGTTGTTCATTTCTAGTCTGACACAGTAACTGCCTGGTGAGAAATCCCCAGATCTCTCCAGTTACCAGGGATCTGTTATACACATGCATGGCTGAGTTCAGAAAAGAGAGGTTTGGAACAGTAGTCTATTCTTAGTAGCAGAGGCTAAGAATGCTTCCTTCCTTCTCTCACACATCCAGCTTTATCCACACATCTGACGTTGAGAAACGGGTACAATGGCTATAACTCAGAGTTGTCAAGAAAAAGGAAACAAAAACAACAACAAAACAAGAGCTCCTGGAATCATTCAGGCTGAGCACCAAGTCCTCATTGCAAGTGGGACAAAGGTAATTGTAGTAAACTCCTAGTGCAATTCAAGATAGAGAGAAGACCGACTGGCGGATATAATTCGAGAAGTTGGATCTTCTAGTCAGATATGTCCTGAAGCACTGGACAGCTCAACCTGGCACATTCAATACAGGCTAAATGATCAGAATAGGGTTAAAATGGCAAAAAACAGTTCCTAATGAGAAAACCATCATTTTATACTAAGGAGTATCAAAAGAAAAAATGAATATGGAAAAGAAATCCATTCTCTCTTTTCCTTTCCCCTCCATCTCCTGTTCTCTCTCTATGACATTTTGTCTCCTATAGTTCATCTCCCTGTCTTCCATACAGTTTCATAGCTCAGTACTTAATCACATATAAAAGCAGCACGCATTAATAAGGAAAAAAAAATTTAAAAAAAATTTAAATGATTAATGACTTTCTTTTCAGGAAGATGACTGAACTATCCAACTTTTGGAAGTGTAAATCTCATCAAGATCCAATGAATGAGGTCTATTCTTTGCTAACCTCTCAACACACACTCACTATCATCACTCTCAGCACCAGCAGAATAAGAGAAAGGACAGAGGAGGAGGGAAAGAGGGAGCTGGGGAAAGGAAGAAGAAAAGGAAATAAATGAATGTGTCAAAATTATAATATATCATATTTCCAGATGTCATAACAAAACTTGGTTAATGAAACTCTTCAAACTGGAAAGGTCTTAGTCCCACATTTACCCGCAAAGCATCTATCTATCAAGGGACTGACAAGCAACAGGAAAATCAATGAATTGCAGCACTAAAATAGATACAAAGAAAGTTTATAGCGTGTTCTCTGAAGTGATTGCAATAGCTTCAATCTGGATTTCAACACAACCAGAAGTGTTATGTTCCTGAGGCTCCGTAATTGAAATAATTTGATTTCCTCCGTGTATAAACACACACAGTTCATCAGCGGCTTAAATGAAAATTGTTACAGTTCCATGAACCAAGACTTTGTTTGCAAATAATTTCTGGATTCCAGCAACTCACAGCATGCCCTCCATCAGCACAACTTGCTGAAGTTTGTAATGTAAAACTGGCTTTGCCCCAGTTTCTGAGGAAAACTAGGGTCAAATCCTGTGTGGTTATCCAAGGCAAGGCTCCACTAGCATAAACAGGATTATTGTTCTTAACCAAAGCATCCCCTGGGAGCTAGTACTTCCATCCATTGCACAGAAATATCCAAATCTAGCATGCCTTACTGTGCGAAGATCGATCTAAGAAAGTCAATTGTGACTACCAAATTCCCACTTAAATCATAAAAATAGCTGTGTACAGACTGTATCTGTGGCAGCTAGAAGACTTGCTCAGAGAAACTGGAAAGAAAATGGTCTGGGAAGCATGACCTGAAACGGTGACAAAAGAAATATTTACTTCATGGGTTTCTGTCTCTGTCTCCTTTCATCGCCTGCTGGAGGTTAATATCCAGGAGGATGTCTATATGTTTTTCTTTGGGTTCACCTTCTTATTTAGCTTCTCTAGGATCACAAATTATAGGCTCAGTGTCCTTTATTTATGGCTAGAAACCAAATATGAGTGAGTACATCCCATGTTCCTCTTTTTGGGTCTGGCTTACCTCACGCAGGATAGTGTTTTTTATTTCTGTCCATTTGCATGCAAAATTCAAGAAGTCATTGTTTTTTACTGCTGAGTAGTACTCTAATATGTATATATTCCATACTTTCTTCATCCATTCTTCCATTGAAGGGCATCTAGGTTGTTTCCAGGACTCACTGAACATAGCGGACAATGAGGACTACTGAGAACTCAAGAACAATGGCAATGGGTTTTTGATCCTACTGCACGTACTGGCTTTGTGGGAGCCTAGGCTGTTTGGATGTTCACCTTACTAGACCTGGAAGGAGGTGGGAGGTTCTTGGACTCCCCACAGGGCAGGGAACCTGGTCTGCTCTTCAGGCTGATGAGAGAGGGGGAGTTGATTGGGGGAGGGGGAGGGATATGGGAGGCAGTGGTGGGGAAGAGACAGAAATCTTTAATTAATAAATAAATTTAAAAAGATAAAATAAAAAGAAATATTTACTTTGTCTAGGAATGCCAGTGAAATTTGTCTTCATGTTTCAGCCCAGGATTCTGCATTAGAGCCCTCCTGACTCTATTAAAGGATTAACTCACATCAGGGAGAAGTTTTTCCTGCTCTTGAGATTATATTAAAAGCTGACATCGGAAACACACAACATATTGGAAATAACAGAACGGCAGTAAGTTGTTAATGAAACGTAATGAATTTAGTGCTACAAATTGGAAGGGTTCATCTAAATGATCTAGCCAATGTGCAGGCAGAAATGGGTCTGAACCCTCACTAATGTTTCACCGGGGCGAGGGTAATGCAGACAGGTAGACTAACTTCCATCTCATAAAGACTTGATCCAAATTTTATGAATAAGAGCTAATTTGCAAATTTCCTGTGCTAATGTTCTATCTCTAGAATTGAAAGCATGCATATTTCTGTAATTCAGTTTCTGCTGCTCTCCCAAGCTTTCCCAGCAGATCTTCTTGTGGCTCCGTTAGGATTTGCCACTCTTGAATGGCTGACAAAGCCAACTGCTGAGCTTCTCAAGACCAAAGAGCAAACAACCCAAAACGTTCAGGACAGAAAACATCTCTCACCAAACCAACTGGCAGAATTCTCTGACCTCTAGAAGCCAGGGTTAGAGGAATTCCTCACGTTTATGACAGAGCTGTTCTAAAGCTACATCTCCTCACTCCAAATCAATCTTTTCCCCGTTTTAGTCACACTTTCTCCCTAGTGAATCAAAGAGAGAAATATTTCTACCTTCTCTTTAAACAGGATACTCCATCTATTTAATAGATTCTCTCACCTATGGAATCTCTATAGTCCTCAGAGAAAGGCTGCATCACATCTGACTACAAAGGGTTAATGGTCAGGTATCCATAGCTCTCATATTCTTCAGGGAAGCTCCCCTAGGACTTAACTAAGAACATGCCCCCACAGCAGACTACTTACCTTACATTCCCTAGGGCCTCTGAGATGCTTCATGATTCACTGATAATTTGCATGGATTCCTGGCATGAATCCCATTTTTTTAAAAATAAAAATGGGTAACAGTCAATCAATTCACAGTTTTTAAGTCCCTACTCCAGCATGCGGGGTTGGGGGCACTCTGTTCTATCTGTAGCAGGCCTCAGCCTCTACTCTTTGAGTGTCATGCATGTTGACAACTATATGAGTTACTTTCCTGTTGTGACAAAACATCATGGTGAAAACACCTTTTAAAGAAACTATTTAATTGTATTCGTGTATTAGAAGGGTAACAGTCCATGAAAGCAGAGCAAAGGCACACTGGCAGGATCAGCTGAGAGACTGCATCCTCATTCACAAGTAGGAGGTAGAGGGATTGGTGGAGTCTTTTGAAAGCTCAAAGCCCACCTGTAGTGGCACACCCCTTCTACAAAAGCCACACTTTCTAATTCTTCCCAAACAGCTCTGCTCCCTGGGGACTAACTATATAAACACATGAGCCTATTGGACGCATTCTCATTCCATCCACTACAGTTTCTGTGTTTAAAGGTAGCAGGGGCCAATCTTCCAGACAAGTATCTGGGATTTGGACCACTGCAGGTATGACCATGCTTTTGCTTCGTTCCAGGACAGAGAGAGAACAATTAGAAATCAAAACTAAGATTCTTTTTTAAATGGACAGAACACAAGAAAAGGGAATAATGAGAGACAAAAAGGGAACAATAAGGGAAATTCAGAAACCCCTTGACGCAATCTATTTCAGAAAAAAAAAACCAGACAACTGATCTGAATTCCATGCATTCATCCAACCCGTGCCTCAGAGAGTGTGTCTAAATCATAATATCTAGGCAGTTAATGCATGCCATCAAGACAGGTACTACTAAGATGTCACAACCAAAAACAGCTTTCAAGAATTGCTCTAATTACTCTGAAACTGTAAAGCATCATTGTTGTCATCTAAGTGAAAACATCATTTTTCCCCCATATAAATCTACTATACGTACTCATGCTACTATTGAAGACAAAAGCCAATTTTAGAACTGCAGCTCAGATTCCCAAAGAGGAGGCCAGGGGCTTAAGTTCTAGCCATTCCCAATTTCAAATAATCTCCACTAATTTTAACAATTATAAACAGATTCAGATATTCCTTAGCAAAGGTCTGTTGAAAGTCTATTCACAGGAAGGAAGGCAACCATCATTTGATAGGCACTATTTTTCAAAGTACAACAAAGACGGAAATTAAAGATAAACCACAAACTGACCAAAAGAATTAATGTGTCTTTGAATTTAAAGCCTTAGTTTATTTTAATTCATCCAACAATGATTTTGAAAGACTTCTAAGAATGGTTTATAACTTGATAAGAACTTATCTTTCACTACAATGGTTTCCTCTTAATAAAATGAAGTAGCACCATGTCCTTAGAGACAGTGTAGTACAACACACAAAACAGCCAGGATGGAGGACACACAACCAAACACCTATAATCTCACAGTCATGGTGAAGACAGATTTTTTTTTTTCTGATTACAAGGCGAACCTGGAAATGCATCTTAAGTGAACAAGGCAAACGCCTTTTCCGTCGATTAAAAAAAGAACTAAAGGAGAAGAAAGTACAGCCTTTTGAAACTAGTTGAAATATCTCTAAAATGGACCAGAAGGCTTGGCCCAACACAGTCAATGGTAAGATGTTTGGTGAATGAATGAATGATATGCTGAGCATCACTTTGAAACACTGCATTATTACTCCTGAACAAAACCATAGGGCCAAGCATGAGGAACAATTTATTTCAATGCACAAACAGCCTTGCCAGCCACAACAAAATTATAAATGAGACCCACAGGAATCTCTTGTTGAAAGCATGCCTGACTATCACAAAAATAAGTCCTGAAGTGAATTCGGTAAACAGATCAATAGAAAGTTTCAAATGAATAGGACTCTAGAAGTAATCAATGGCAGTCTAGTAAAAGATGCAGCAGGTTCTGGGACAACAGAGACCACTTATCTCTGTGCACATTATCCAGCCAAGAATAGCAGAAAAACAAAGCTGAGACCTACTGTCAGGTTAGCTGGAATGTCTCCCTCCCCTCTGTTCACAGGCAGTGATATGGTTTCTAGGGTCTCTCCATAGTCACTGAAGATCTGTAAGGCTCAAATCATTGGCTCTTGAAGAGTTCTACCATATTCTCTGAGCCATTCCCACACCATCACAAGGAGTGATGCCCCCATTCGAAGGACCCTTCTGACCAATTTGTGGAATTATCATAGGTGAGTGGGGCTATTACATTTAACACAAATGTGTACAAATGTTTACCAACAGCTTTCATGGTCAGAGCATGCTGAGGATATTTCCTCTGAGAGTATTCTCTGAATTCGTCAAGGCCTCCTGTAATCACTAGCTGACTAATCTCTGTTGGTCTCTCCAAATCCGTTCCCTCCTTCTTGTTCCTCTAAGCTATTGGTTTAGACAGCCCTACCTACTTCTTCCCTTCTGTGCCCTTTCAAGTCATTTGGAGGTTTAACTGCAGAAGAACAGGGGTCTCCTTCAGACAAAGCTGGTGTTCCAGTCAGGAGGGGCTCTTCCCCATGGCACACCATTCAAGCTAGCACAGCAGCACTGGGGAAGCTCATATTGTTGACACATCCATCTCCAGCATCACGTATCGAATAGGTTTCACTCTGTAGCCCAAGCTGGCCTCTGTGAAGATCTTGTCTCAGTCTCCTACATCCTGGCATTCCAGGTCCACACCATTGCATGTAGGTCCCACATACAATGACCACTTCGGCTCTCTTGACCTATTAGTATGCTGTAAAATGTCCCTTCACCTACACTCTCAATTAACTTTTATCATGTCAATTTTAATATGAATACATAAGTTCTCAACATCTGACATGATTTTACTACTTTGAGGTATGCCTTGTTTGATTCATGTATGTATATGTATATCAGTATATATATATACTGATATACACATATATTTCTAATTCAATTGTATTTCTTTGAGATGAGTGTGTCATGTTTTGTGGCTTCATGTAACATCTGATTAGAATGTAGGAACTGACAGCATTCTTGAACTCATTGCCACAATGGGACCTATGTCAGAGGAATTCTGCCAAATACAATTAAAATTGTGTGCCACATAAGAGCAAAATGCATTTCCCCTATTAGCTTGTTAGCTGTTGTTTTGCTGTTTCTGTTGCTTGCTTGGCTTGTTACTGTTTTGCTATTGTTATTTGAGACAGGGACTCATGCAATGTGAGCTGCTTTGACTTTTAATGGCTATGCCTCCCTCATGAGGCCTGGAATTACAGAGGTTTACCATTGCACCTTGCCCTATGTAACCAGGAACTCCCATAATTACTCCATGAATTTGTTATCTTCTTTTTATAAAAGGGGATTTAGAAGTGTGAAGGCTACTTAAAGTCGTGGAGTTAATAAGTACTAGATCCAGGATTTTGCCTTGGGGTCAGAGGACTCCTGGGTTCTCATCCTTTGCTACTACTTGATTTCATCACTCACAATGGAAATGTCCTCACTCCTCTGATATGCCAATTTCTGCAAAGAGAATTATCTTGTTGCCTCCTCCTTACATCCACAGTCATTAGGAGACAGCAGGGACTGGAGTTTGATGAATGCTACAATTCACCTCATTCAAGTAAACAGGCAAAACTAGGTGTACCCAAGGTTGATTACTCAGGAAACTAATTTAACCTTCAAATAAACTGATGGTTTGGGCTCACTTCACTTAACACATTGTGTCTCTGTGTTGTGTTAAAGCATCCCATACTTGTAGGATGTAATATCATTTATATGGTCTCTAGTATGTTGTGAGCACTTAATGGACACTAAGCTGTTCCAGAAGTTTCTGTGTCATAGGAAATCAATGCTTTATTCAGCAGTTAGAAAATGCAACTTATCATTCACAGCCAAGTAAGAGCTTGGATGATTTGGTTCTGAAAAGGGAAACTGCAAATTTTCAGATGTGTGTAATTGCACTATCGAAATTACACAGGTCTGATTTCATTATAGCAAGTGCTAATTCAATGTCTCGTTCATTTTTGTAACTGGCATTAAAATGCTTTTACTCAGCATGCAATATGAAAACAGCAGATCATAGGATTTGAGAAAAAAAGTTTATTGACTTGGGGCAATTCAGGATAAGCAAAAGATTTTAAGTATGAACTTAAATCATTAAAAAAAAATAGACCAAAAAAATCTATTTAAGTTCTTAACATTTCTTGTTCTGTGAATCCTTTTCATGGTTTTCTAATGCCTCCTCAGAACAATGCTCAAAAACAAATAAAAGAACATGTACAGCTATAGAAGATGCTATTTATATTAGGAGACACTATCAAAACATTACAATAAAGATTCTGTAGCATACTGATATACTTCACCGTAACTATTAGAAGTCAGTATGCAGATGTCTAATTTCTCTTGTGTGCACCATATAAAAACAATACTACAGCATTATGACCATGTCTCTGTTTGCAATGGTCAGAGAGATGCACATAAGTCCTGTGGCTGGTACTTATACACAACCTTAAGGACTTACTATAGTTCACTTGACTAAAAGTACTTGGAGATTTCATTCTTATAAAAGCTTACTGGAGCCCTGGACCTGTTAATGAGTCCAGGTAAAGAACCCCACAGAAGAGGCATTTGAAGTCTCATAATAAGAAGGCATGCAATAAGAAAAACCTCCTGTTCTCTAAGACAGTGAGAGAAAAGAGAGCTATTCACGTAGAATTTAATTTAGAGCCAAATATACTCTTGCTGCACAGAACAAAATAAAATGCTATTTAAAAAAACAAGTTTAAATAGATTTCAAGCAGACTGCCTCAAGAAAGCTTTTGAAAAAGAAATGTACTGGATTGTGAAATGACTGACAGGATGGAACCTCTCAAGGCTTCTGATGTATATTTCATCAGAAAAAGTGAATGAATGTTCCAAGGGAAAAAATAGTAGGGCCATTCATTGATTTGATATAATGCAAAAGGCAAATATGTCTTGTGTGCTAGGGGCTGGAATCTGGGTTATTTATGTTGCACGCTCTCAGATCTGCGGTGATAGAACAGGCCAGGTACAGGTCAATCTGCGTTAGTGGTACTATTCTCTCAATCATGCACAACCTAATTGCCTAGATTGGAATCAAAAGGAATTAAACATCAGCAAAATCAGATTGACCAATCAATATCAGCAGATGAAGTATAAATCCATTACAATAGAGTATGGAGCAAAAATTCTCATTTAGTGTACCAGATAGGTCATAAGAGGACACCACAGAGTTGATCCATGTTTACAAGGCATACACATGCTACTTCCAAATAGGTTCAGATTATCATGTGATATCTGGTTACATTTGTGTCTTATACTAATTTTTGTCTTTGTAACTGTCACGTTGAACTTAGGGCTCTTGGCCATTCCTACCACACACCCCTCCTTTCTGTGGATTCCTCTTGTCTACCTGGGTTTGTAACAGTTGCTTACTTTGACACATGCACTTTCTGTAGCTTTAACTGATGTCTAATCTCACTGCAGATAACCTTGCTCTGGTCACCTGGTGCTCTCTCTAGCCCTGGTTTTGTTTCTGGTCCTTTTCCTTCAATACAAACAGCTCTTGCACTGTAAGTACTGGTTCCAGGAGGAAAGAAAAGAGCTAAACTTTCTCTAAAGTCATCAAATGTTCTAAGAAAAGTGGGCAAAATGCCACATCCTCCTGAGAACTATCTAAATCTTCAGAGAAAAATATGTCTGTCTGGAAGACTGTAGGGCCTCTGTTCAAAGTGTCTTTGATAGAACATTCACTATATCTTGTATCTATATTAATCATGATTGTCTCATTCCCCACACTGGGACACCTCTTTCAATCTACCACCATCACCCTTAAAGGAAACATGTTTCCTCTGCAGGTCTTCCATTCTTGGTCTCTTCTGAAACTTACCAGTTGCCAACTTCACAATGAGCAGTACTTTCAACAATTTAACAATGTACTATTTTAAGGGTCAGGTGACTTTAGAGGTAATTTCTATATTTAAATGCATTACTTTTTATTTATTTTATTTTTGTTTTTTTTTGTCAATACTGGAAACCTGACTATAAAAAGGAAGACCAAACAATATAATCAAATCTGGTTAGAATAGCACATTCCCACTTATGACACCAAGGCTTCAGGCATTCATTCAGAAAAGTCCTTACCACTCAAGGACAGGAAGAAAAAAGTGAACTAAGCACTGTCCAAAGTTAGGTTACAGGATCCAGGCTATTCCATGATAAAGCTGATGAAATATATGCCTTTTACAGAAGTTAAAACTGATCCAATTAAAATACTCTTCTATTGTTAGATAATGGTATCTAGTTTTCACTTCCGAAGAGAGATCTTTCTTTTTAAATATATAACAATAACACTAGAATTTTGAGTCTACTTTTATTTTTATTTAATGTATATGGGGGTTTTCTCTGTGTACCAAGCCTGGTGTCCAAAGGGCCAGATCCTCTGGAACTATAGTTGCAGACAGTTGTGAGCTGCCATGTAAGTGCTTGGAACAGAACTCAGGTCCACTGGATGAACATCTAATGCTCTTAGCCACTGAGCCTCTCAAGCTCCAGTTTTGTTTTTTATTTCTTGATATCTTAATATTGCAAAATGAAAATGTGAATTTAGTAATACCATTACAATCCACCTTTTTTAATTTTTCTTTTCCTTCCTTCTTTCTTTCTTTCGTTCGTTCCTTCTTTCTTTCTTTCTTTTTTTTTAAAATAGGGTCTCACTAGGCAGACATAGAATTCAGAGTCTTGCTCGCCTCTGTTTCCTGACACTATAAGTAAAAGTGTGCCTCGCCATTCTCAGCATAAAGAAAGCTTACCGCAGCAGTGTGATAGGAACTTTTTTTTTAAAGTGCACATCCTCAAGAAGGAGAAAATTGTAGCATCAAGGTCTTGTGAAACAGTTTCTGAGCAAAGCTGAAGTCTAACCAGGTTGAGAAGCTCAAAGGCGACAAACACATTGCAGTCAACCAGCATTTACTCTTTGACAATGTTCTGAGATCTCTCTTTTTCCTGAGCCTAGGCAGCCTCCTTGAAAAGAGATCTCTGATCTGTGAGTGAATTCTGCAAGACCAGAAACTGGTCTGAGCCATATACCGCTTTGCCCAGCGAGCCAGGCTGCAGAGGGTGTATGCAGTGTCTTCTCATCCTCAAATTGCTATATGTATATAGTCCAATGCAGTTACTGGATCATCTTTATAACATATTTTCTACCAAACAAAGAATGGTTATGTGACCCATTTTGTAAAATATTTAGAAAACACAGGAAAATATAAAGAAAATAGAAATCATTCATAATCCCTTCACTGAGGATAATCATGGCTACTATTTTTTTTTTATAATTCCAAGCTTGTAGTAGCCCTTACAATAATTCTCTAATGTCACCACTGAGGCTACCCATAAGCAGAAATGGTAGATCCCAAGCACAGATCTGGAAAGTTCCCAGTCTGTGAACTGTGCATCTGGCAGCTCCCAAGGATACTGGCATGGGGTAAAGGGCTTACTCACTGGGGACATTTATCAAGGGCAAATATAAACCAAAATGAGGCATAACAAAAATGGAAGAAACCCTTTCTAACTTGTAATTTTCCACTTTTTCCTCTCCTGAGGATACCTGCTTCTGTGTATATAAAGAGTTGTCTAATGTAAAATTGATAAACTGATAAGTTTAGAAGCATGGCATATATAGTAAGCGATCATATTTAGTAACATCATAACATTTTAAATTCCCTGCCTTCCTTCTAACAGAAAGTCCTCTGTTTTGCTCTGGTGAATCCATGCTTCTTCTTTTAACTAATATTTTCTTGTAAATACTATTTGTCAGTTATTTTCACCTGGGAGAGTTTTTTCAAGCCCGATGACCTGAGTTTAATTCTCAGGACTCACATAGAAATAGGAGAGAATTAGTTTCTGCAAGCTGTCCTCAGCTCTCCACACATCATGTAGTGTTCGCGCACACACATGGAATAAACATAAAAAAAATACCTTCTTATTTCTAAAAGTTTAACGATGAAACATGCAGTGTCATCGTATATGAGTAAACACAGAGAGGCCACTCCAGCTTATTCAATGCTCCAGAATTCAATACGAAGGCCACAAAAAGAAAATGATCCTCCAAGATAACCAGTAAATATTGTTTTCAATTATTAGGTAATGATAAGGATCAACACATTCATCTCAAATCCATTCAGAAAAATATCCTCCAGTAAGTAGGTCACTAGCCCCAAGGAAATAAGGACTTTTAACTCATTAAATAGCTCTGGAACCAGAAATATTTAATAGATAAATTTCCTTCATTTGAGCCACTACATGCAAGCAGTATGCACATGGAAACACACAGAGTTAAATGTCTCAATCTCTGGACTTGTGAAAATGCCTCAAAAAACTCTCAGTTCATTTATGTATCTATATCTTTCTGTATGTTTTCAGTTGAGCTGTAGGCAGATCATCGCTTATAATAGTATTCCTAAAATATCACCATTCAACTCCAAATCTTTATGTGGTCTAAGTGGGCTGTCACCAGGCTTGTTTCAATGTTAGTTTGCTGCTTTATGCAAAACAAGCAGTAATGCGTACTCATATAAATCACATAATCCATTATTCTTCTTTCTTAGAGACCTATCCTGCAAAACTCTACCAAGGTGAGTGCAAAACACAGAAGAGGTTGTCGCTACACCACTAATGAAGAACAATAAGAGCTGATTCCCATTCAAAAAATTTGAATTTTCTAATATGATACAATTTATTAAGTAGAAGATATATTTACTACTGTCATAGTTTTACAGTGCAGATGCTATTAAATATAGGCTGTATTTTGAATCCTACCTCTTCTTTCCAAAATGATTGCATAATTTAAGAGAAATCAAGAAGACAGCAAACACACCATTGCAGGATATTTGATCACACCATGCGAAGATGTGTCTGTCCTTCCTCACCTGCCTAAGACACTTTCTCATTGGTTAAATAAAGAATTAAATGGCCAATAGCTAGGCAGAGGGGGATAGGCAGTACTTCCAGGGAGGAAGATGAACTCAGTGGAAGAATCTGAGAGGCCAACCTTCGCCAGCCTCTCAGGAAGTTGGACATACAATGCTGAGGAGAGGTAAGAGTGATGTGGCAAAATGTAGATTAATATGAACAGGTTAATTTAAGTTTCAAGTGTGAGCTGTGAACAAGTTCAAGCTAAGGCCAAGCTTTCATACTTAATAAGAAATCCCCATGTCATTATTTGGGAACTGGCAATCCAAAGAAAGATCAGCTACACATACAGTGAAGAGTACTGTAGTGCTATGCAGTGATCCAGGCTTATTTAATACACGAATGTCTCACAAAGCAAAAATTACAGTCTCACCTCTGTGATAAGGAAATGAGAGCCTAGAGAGAGTAATTAATTTGTTCAAGGTTCCACAACATTCAAATTTCTTACTCAAATTCCTCAACCAAAGAGCTCAACCCAAAGAACTAGAAAGGAATAAAGGTGGCAATTTTTTTCAAACCTCTGAGGAGTTTCACAAATTTTGTGTTTTTAGATTCAGCACAGCATTATTGTTTGGTTTGGTTTTGTAACGTCAGGAATCCGTGTTGAAATAGGAGCGCAGGGCTGCGTCCCCGGCACCCCGCCGCCCGCACGGCTAGCTTTACCCAAAATAATTACACGGAAACTGTATTCTTTTAAACACCGCTTGGCCCATTTCTATCTAGCCTCTTCTAGGCTAGCTCTCGCACCTGGACTAGCCCATTTCTAATAATCTGCTGTAGCCCACGAGCTGGCTTACCAGGAATGATCTTAACCTGCATCTGCCTGGAATAAGAGAATCATGGCGACTCTCTTACTCAGCTTCTTTCTCCCAGCCTTCCGTTCTGTTTACTCCACCCACCTAAGGGTGGGCCTATCAAATGGGCCTAGCAGTTTCTTTATTGCTTAACCAATGAAATCAACAGAGTAATATATGACACTCCTACATCAAATCCGGTCCCAGTGTTTTGTGCATGCTAATGAGACAACACTACCACTAAGCCATCCCCTTAGCCCTTGGGTGGTCCTTATGTTTCAGAGGTGGAATTTGAACATGGGAGAGGAGCTTTTATAACTGGGATGTAGAGGTTTGTACAGATGGGCAGAGAAAAAGACTGTGGAGGAAGAAAAGACAAGCTTGGAGGAAATCAAGCAGGATTAAAATAGAAATTCAGAGACCAAGCTGAAGGCAGTCTGAAGCAGTTTCTTTCAAATAGTCAAGTCCTTGACTTTTGTAGAAAAGAGCAGTGGACATTTGAACTTGTGAACTTTGGGAAGCTTAACTCTTGCATACACAGAGAGAATTCATGAGCAAAAATGAAATATACAACCTCATGGATGAGCAATTTTCCATAGGGTTGTCTCCAATACTTACTGGGGAGAAAGAGATGTCACCAGCAAAATAAAACAGTCGAAAACAGAAAAAGACATACTAAATTGATAAAAGCATTTCAATGTAATTCTTTAAAGAAACATAAAAATCATGTGTATAGACTTTTGTTCTGTGTATTTTTATATCTAGAAGCTCAGAACTTACTTTGACCATTATTCTTGCAAACTAATAATTACAATTAACTTTGTACAAATTCTGCTGTAACAACTGTGTTCTACAAAGGCCCACATTTGCTGTTTTGGTCTTTACATTGTGGCTAATAAAGTTTCCATCACACATCAAATTCTCAATACCTTGCTGTTTAAACAACCTTGTAATTGGCCAACCAGTGGCTAAAGTGACTAAAGGATGCACAGACTAACAAATGAATACCTAAAGGGATATGGTATTCTATAATTATACATTCCCAATTTTAGAGATATCCAAGAGTAATAGAACATATTACACAGTAATAGAACAAATGTAATAGAACAAAGTCAAGCATGGAGCGAGTGGTAGCTCTGTGTGCTACTGCTAAATCCAGAATCCCTTTTTCTATTTACTATTTATGGCATGAAAGAAGAGAGTTTATCTATGGGAGATGGGGGAAGATATATTTGAGGATAAGAATAAGACCTTTAGCAAAAACTGACATTTCTTTCCTAAGCAAAAGTACTTTCCTTTGCTGATTGCATGCTGGCTAGCTCTTACGTACAAGCTACTGTGCAACAAATGCTCCACTTCAAAAGACAGGGACAGTGAATAGCAGCTGAAAAGAGGCTGCACTCGGGGCCACTTTGTCCTGAATGCCACCTTGCCTGCTAGCCTGGAAGGAGCCTCCAAGAAGAGCAGTACAGGTGGTGTTGCTGGGAGGAGAAATAGACTCGTTTCCTGGTTCCCTAGTGATGGGTCTCCTTGGTCAAACAGCGGTTCCCCAAGATGCCCCAAAAATAAAAATTAAAAATTTTAGGAATGGGGTTCATTATTATATCATATCTCTCTTACGCCAAGGAAAATAGCACTGATGGACAGAGTCAATAATATTTATAAAACTCAGAAGGTAATAAACATGCTCTTTTTCAGTAATTGTCCAATGGAACCACTATTTGAAGTTCTAAATATTATGATTTAGAATAGGCAAGCAAAGAGTTACAAGGAGGAAACAAAAGAAAAAGGAGAAAGGGAAAGAGCAGAGCAGGGAGGGATCAATCTACCAGGGGAGGGCGCTACAAAAAAAGCTGAGGCCACTGTCTTCTGGATATTACCATAGATAAACAAGAAAAGAAATGACAACCTCACTTCCTGATAGTGTCCCTTTCTCACCACTTTAGCTTCACCACCTATCATCCAGATTCTGCGACTCCCACAAGCCTTGTCGCCCTCTCCCAGGAACTCTCTCCTACCAGATAGTCACTGTTTCTAGCTGTCCCCATTACACAGGAAGCTATCAAAGAGCTTCTGTGATAACCAAAGTACTGTGCATTGGCACCGCCCCATTATTTTCTAGGTTAGCTCTTTGTTTGGTGCCTCCCCGTTACCTGTGACAATTAGTAATTATCTAATCTGTTTATTTTATCTTATTCTATTCTGACTATGAGAATAGAAGCACGTTTGTGTCATTTGCTGCTGCATTTCTAGCACGTTCTACGGTTCCTAGCATGTAAGGGGGGGGGGCTTGAAAAACAAACATGCAATGCAGAGGAAGAGAAGAGAAATGGAGGAGAGGAAGACAGACTTGAAAGGAACAGCTGACTTATTTCATGGAAGCGTTGGTTCATTACATGCAGCATTCACTGACAGCAGCTACTACTGATTATAGGGAACCATTCCCTTCTGTGGAACGAAACCCACTCCATTCCCTCCATGGCAAAAGCTTCCTATAAAACGCAGATGCCGTATTTAGTAAACGGGTAACATCTTGCTACACCGTTATTGCACGGACCCAGAAAAGCAGCCTTAGCTTTCTATCTTGACCCCTGATGCACAGCTCTTTATCCTAATGCCCAAGAACGGCAGGCGATAGCAATGAATCACTCTCCCACCAGCACCGATTTCGCACTCCCTCGCCCGCCACTGGCTCTATTCACCCACTTCCAGTCTGAAGTCAATCAAACTTTTATAACCGAATCCCCTTAACAAATGTGAGACTCACTTCCCACCAAACAGCCTTAATTTAGCACAAACTAAATTTCAAAGGAAATTTGACTGTGCTTTGCTTTAAATGTCAGAACTGGATAGTCAGAGAGAATAATTAAGGGGAGGAGATGGTTTCATCCAATAAAAAAAAGATTGCTAGTTTGTGCAAAGCAAAGCGCTAAGAATATTAGCATTTTAAATACACTCTCTTGAAAACGCTGCTAATGGACATGCTGGTGTTCACATAAAGCATTGCCTCTCAGTCTTTACTGCCAGGAAGATGAGAGCATTTGCTCTAGAATTCAAAGGACAGACACTGCCTCTTAAAAGGCTGGGCTAGGGACCTGCTGCTCCCAATATGTCTGGGATGTGAAGACAGCACCCCTTTTCATGTGAGTTTAAAATCATTTTCTCCCCAAGTGTCAGCCCAGGAGCCTTTTATCCTTACTCATACATAATATTGGTTTTTTTTTCTTTTTAAAAATCAGTGTCTTAGTTACTGTTCTATTGAAATAAGGAGACATCTTGACCAAGGCAACTTTTTAAAGAAAGCATTTAATCGGGGCATGCTTATAGTTTCGGAGGTTAGTTCTTGATGATCATGATAGGGAGTGTGGCAGCAGGCAGGCCCGCATGGTGCTGGAGCAGTAGCTGAGAGCTCGTATCATCCACAGTTTGGAGGCAGAAAAAAAGAGAGTGTGTCAACCCAGGCCTTTCGTGGGCTTTTGAAAACCTAAAGCCCTAACCCAGTGAGATACCACCTCTAACAAAACCACAGGTCCTAATCCCTCCTCAAAACTTATACCAACTGGGGACCAAACATTCAAACATATGAGTCTATGGGGGCCATTCTTGTTCAAATCACCACTCAGGCTGTACAATTCTGTGTTGTCTGGAAATGAATAAGGTTCAGAGTTTTTAAAATGGTCTGACGATCTAGCTAAAACATACTCTGCTTGTCTAGGTTAAATGCTGAAAACCCCATCATTAAGATGAAAAGCTATATTTTACAATGATGTATACAGTATAATTTTTCAATTTGCTGGGATTAAATTTACACTGTTAAGATACCAAAAGTTGTAAAATGCCTGAAAAATCCCCTAAAAAAAACTTTAGAACTTTCTTCCTTTCCAATCAAAAATGTTTTTTTTTTTAAAAATCACACTCCGTGTTTTTTTTCAAGACTGTTTTCCTACTGATTTGATATTTTCTCAGTCTTAGTCGAGAAGACATCTCAGGAAAGTGTCAGTGTCTGCTGTCCCTCTTTGATATGTACTCCCTTTGAAAAGACTTTATATCATTTCAACTACGTGGCTGTATAGGGGTCCATGACAGCAGTGGGTACAGGCAGATGTGAGCTGCCTGATATGGGTGCTAGGAACCAAACCAAGAACATCTGTAAGAACGAACAGTATATACTCTTAACCCCTGAGCCATCTGTCCCTGCTCCTAATGCATTCTTACAAAGTTCCTTAGCTGTAGGGTTTCTGTGGAGCCTACAGAATTTATGCTCTGCAGCCCATCACAGTGGTGGGTGATGGAGTTTAAAGCCTCGGTAAAAATTGAGCCACAAATCTATGAAGCGGGAGGATTTTCTATGCCGAAACGTTTTGTCATGGTTTTTTGTGCCTCAGCAGGGAGATGCCACACTTGGCACAAGCAAAGAATGAAAGACTTAGCGAAGGAGCAGCGAGGCCATCAGCGGGGGCACAAAGAGAAAAATTACTTCCAGGCTTTTCTCTTCATCTTTAAATTTAGTCCCCCTTTGTGTTCAAGCTGCTTCTGAGGAAACCAACACGCATGTAGTAACCACTTTTGCTTTACATGGTGTGAACACTGAAATCATGAGGCTTGGGATACACAAAACAAAATCTAAGAGGGTCTCCGAAAAGACTAGAAAGACATCATGAACAAGGAAACTATGCAGAAGGCTCTGGCCATAATGAAAGATGTTCTCAGCACCACTCAATTGGAACACTGTTCCCTTCAGAAAATTCTGAAGTAAACCATTCTTTAAAACAGGGAAAACCAACTCTTTAGTGTGAAAGATGGATAATATGTAAGAATCCTCTTTTATGAGTAAATTGTGATAATGTGGTAGCTTTACCAGTGTGGCCTACTACAGAAAAAAAAAAACATACCATGGATTAACATTGATGAATTAAATAACGGAAATGTATTCCTCATAATTTTTGGAAGCTGGGTCAATATAGCAGCATGAGGCCCGTAAGATAGCTTCACGGTTTAAAGGCACTTTCTGTTGTGCCTGACGGCTAGAGTCCAGTCTTCAGAACTTGTATGGTAATAGGAGAATAGCAACTCCCAGAAATTGTCCCCTGCCTTTCCCCCACACCTCCACATGCATGCTTTAGCACATGTGTGTGCACATCTCCCCCATAGGCACAAATTAAAATGGCAAGTATGAAATATTTATCATGATGTATTACAGGGTTCTTGTGGGAAGAGATGTGCAGGTGACCCTCCTCTTCTTGTATCCTTATTGATAGAGAGTTAGCAGAGCTGGGATCAGAGATATGCAGGTGACCCTCCTCTTCTTGTATCCTTATTGATAGAGAGTTAGCAGAGCTGGGATCAGTAGAGAGAGACAGAGACCCACAGAGAGAGTACACTGGTATACTGATGTGCCTCTTCTTAAAAGGGCACTTAGCTTACTGATAGGACATCATCCCTGTGACCACAACTCCAATGGCTGTGCCTCCCAATGTCTTCATCTTGGGAATTAGATTGCTGCTGTAGGAATTCCCACCACCAGTAGCCTTTAGGTTACCCGCCCACGGTGGCGTGGCATCTTATGCTATTTATGCTGATGTAAAGTGTGTGTTCTGGCCTCTTTTCTGGCTGCGGGATCTGGTTGCTGTTCTCCATTCCAGTAGAGGACTGTGATCTATGAGTCTACCCCTAAATAAATAACCTTCATTATTCTCAATTCTGGGCTAGTGTGGTATTTCTTTCAAGAGTCCTTCTTCAGACTGCAGCATAAGAAACTGGGAAGGAACAGAAACAATCTCTCAGCATCACGTGAGGAAAGTTTTCCTTTTTAAAGGGGTCACAAATACATTTGAAGTGGAGCAATTGTCCCCTCTCTCCATATACCTTGTTAAGCTGTTTCAAACACAGAGAGGGAAGAAATTGAATATTCTCCCTTTAGTGATTACCATACTTAAGAAATTATGCCAAACTCATTTGCATGTAGATGACTCAGCCCTAGGAATAATGATTTCCTAAACCAACACAGCTATTATTATAAATGGCATTATATAATAGGAAAAATTAAAGGAGGTTTAACCACCATTGGCATATTCAAATCTGTAAAGAAAATACTACTGATGATTGAAACCAGTTGGGTTTGTGGGATGCTTCCTCAGACTATGGAAGTCTTGCTCTTCTATTACATTTAGGATTTTAAACCCTCTCACACCATCAGTTAAGTAAGAAGGGGGAACTAGTGTGACCAAGAGCAGTAATGACCAATACAGACCTATTGCAAAGGATTTCTCCAACCTAGACTAGTAGAAATTATTTGCAATAATGATAGGTGAAAAGATTGACAGCGCATATTTCTGTAATAATCTTGCACCCAAATCTTGTGATCAAAAGCAGTGATAAGGCAATGAGAACAATCCAGCAGCCTTTCTTCAAGAGCCGTGGGGTGTAGGTGAGGAAAGGACACCCTCCATAGTCAATGGCTTGCTTTTGCTTTCACACGCCATCACGCCAGACCCAGCCACCCCTTCCTTGGTGCTTCCATCTTATGTAAAGCCTATAGTATTTTATATTAGCCATACTGCTACCTCCATCCACCACCTTCTGCAGGGCTCCTGCTCCCCTCAGAACTGGACCATAGTTCTATTCCTGTTGGCTCAAATCACTGCCTCAAGGCTGTGTTTCCTAATCTTATCCTGCCAACTTTCCATTCCTTTGGGTACCCTTCAGGTCTTTGGGACTCTGTCTTCACATGGGGCTTAGCTCTTTTTTTTTTTTTTTTTTTGAAGACAAATGGATAACCTGCTGAGTCTTACCTATACTTCCATGACTAGGATTACCAAAGTCCTTGTGTTAAGTATTTGCCACGTAAGGGCAAATACTGATGAATCATGGAGAATTAGAACAGCCATCCTTCTTAGAAGGAGGATGGAGAGGGGCGTTCCCTTCGCAAGTGACATTTGACCTGAAAGTTTACAGATAGCTTCAATTTGTAAAGAGCAGAGATTAAACTACTGGGCAGAGGGCTCTGAATATGCCATGGTCATTCAAGTAGGAAAATACCTCTCTGTGAGTTCGAGGCCAGCCTGGTCTACAAAGGGAGTTCCAGGACAGGCTCCAAAGCTACAGAGAAACCCTGTCTCGAAAAACCAAAAAAAAAAAAAAAAAAAAAAAAAAGGAAAACACCTGATACTGTCAACGTGCAAAAAGAATAGCTGAGCAGCAGAGAGACAGAGTGGCTTGGCGTCAATCTGTGGAGGCCAGTCAAGATAAAACAACGCAACTTTGAGCAGTGTTTCCTCCTTCAAACTGATGGCAGTATTCTCCATTCACAGATTCATTCTCAAAAGCTCTAGTCAATCTGAGTTCAAAAATGTTAAATAGAAAATCACAGGTATGATCAATTCAGAAACAGCAAGGTGACACGGTGGGTAAGGCCCCTGCTGCTACACCAAGCTTGACAACCCGAGTTTAACCCTTGGGATCCATATGATGGAAGAAGAGAAATGACATCCATAAGTTGTCCTCTGACCTCCATATATACACTAAGTCATGTTCTTTAAGGGAAAGTCTGAAATTATCCGTGGTGTGGAATGTTCAGTAGGGGTGCTGTCAGGTATTTTTCCATGTCCAAGAATTCTTCAGTACTGCCATGAATAATGTCTCCATGTTTATTTGTTAGTATATATCAAGAATCCTACCTATCTAGTGACCATCAAGATTAGCTAGCAGATTCATTTTAGACTTGTTGATGGGAATGGTGTCATGCGTGAGCGTAGTATCCTTTTATGCTTATCTACTGAACAAGAACATGGGATCCTGTGTCATACGTTACAACTCACGTCATTCATAGGCAAAGCAGAGTATAACAGTGAACCAGAGAGTATGATATAGAAAGCGGTTAAAATGGTTCAGCTGTTTTTATAAACATGCTTGACTAGAGCGAGGCTTGGAGTTTCAGAGACAAATAATGAATTCAAATGATTTATGTACCTAATGACTACGTCACCAACGTAACTCATTTTGTAGTTTGAAAATGAATTCTAAAGCACCTGGAAATAAATTCCAGACTTACAGGGACCCCTCAGATGTGATGCCATCACCTGGGAATGTTCTCCACATGATAGTACGTTTGGTAGTCATAAAGACTGATTTCAATGTGTGTTATAAAAATTTCATCCAGACACCATGAACAGGGAGAAATCTCAGTTGGAAACATGTTTGCTATATGTTAGTACTCAAGGTCAGATTCCTAAAACTGACCTGGGAATTGGTAGTACTCGTATGTAATTCTTACCATTCCTAAAACAAGATGGGATGCAGGAAAGAAACATCCCTTGTAGCTCCTGGTGTAGTTGGTCTATTAAAAGTAACAATGAATACTGCCAGGCAGTGGTGGCGCAGGCCTTTAAGCTCAGTACTTGGGAGGCAGAGGCAGGCAAATCTCCAAGTTTGAGGCCAGCCTGGTCTACAAGAGCTAGTTCAAGGACAGGCTCCAAAGCTACAGAACAACCATCTCAAAAAAACACAAAAAAAAGTAGCAATGAAGAGCAATGAGACCCCGCCTCAAACAAGGTAGAATGTGACCAGTCACTGGATCCAGACTATAGATGACCACGTGTACCATGCCTATAGAAGTTTGTACTAGCCAAAGATAGTATCTTAGATTTTATATGGTCAACAACAACACACACAATAAAATATGAACAAAAGTAGATTTGTAAATTTCACCAATTAACTGTAAGAGCAAAAAATCTTCATAGAAATGTTCTAAGGCTGAATATATGCCTTTGTCCAGCTATGCCAGGAATTATGATCCAATTGATGTTTCAGTTTTGCTTATTCTATTTTACCAAAGATGACAGGGGTTAGAACAATTCTAATTTTAATGACATTTCTCCAGCATCTTTTCTAAAAATATTGTGATAATTTATTTTTTAATCAATTAAAACTCCTTAGACATAAAATTACTTAGCTTTGAGAAATACGTTTATGCTTAGCATGTGGATCAGTAATAGAGTATTTGCCTAATATGCACAAGGCCCTAGTTTCAGTTCCCCAGCACCACATAAAAGAAACAAAATGTGTATTAATTCCACCAAGAAGCAGAATGCATAAAGTCAGAAGAGTGGTTTTTGTTTGAATTCCTATATTTAAATTGCCTCTTCTCTCTTGATTTCTAATTTTCTCCTTAAACAAATTCATTATACAAAAGAAAAAAGTTAATATCAAAGCAATTAGATATTTGCATAGCACTTGTTTATATATTCTTTCAATGATAGTCATGGAATAAATAATAACTTATATGCCCAGTGACACCCCATAGAAAGGAATGGCATTTTCCTTTGACAGAGGGTATCAGTTGAAGACAGCTTCTCAGCTAGGAGTGGGACCCAATATTGATTTCTCCATCTTAGTTCTGGGATCCCATTTGATTTGAATGTGTTTAGGTCCTGTGCTTGCTACCATATTCTATAGGATTCACATACACATGTGAATTCATATACACATACAGCAGTATGTTACATGAAGAACATACTGTTTCTTTGGAATTACCCACCACCTCTGACTCTTACAATCTTTCTACCTCTTCTTCCACACAGCGCCCTGTGCTTTGAGATGAGGAGATTTGATAAAAACATACCATTTAGGCCTAAGTTGTCTGAATTTTCACACTCTGTACTTTGGAAACTTGTAACTGGGTGATATTGAGCTTTCTTACTGAGTCCAGAGTTACCTGCCTGGTTATGATATTGCCCACAGTGAGGGCCTTGACAGATCAGTCATCATTTAAAACAATCTTTTGTAAACATGGCCACAGGCTAATCTGATGTGGGCAATTACTCAAGTGAGGTTTTCTCTTCCCAGGTGAGTCTAAGCTGAGAAAGAAAACAAAAAAATAATAATCTACACAAGGGATAAACTCTTTCTCTGACAGTACAAAGAACGTGCTGAGTAAATGTCTTGGACATTATAATTCTGTTTTCTCCATAGTTGTCTCATAAAGACATTTCAGGGACAAGAAATACTTTGCAGAAATTGATCCATTCTTCAAGGTTTGTTTCTGCAGTTCCCTCTCACTTCTTCTCTTCTCCTAATTTACATCTTTTCCCTCCTGATGTCCTCTTCCACCTTCTTACTGATTTCAATGGTTTGCTTTCCCTATTAAGAACATTGCCTTTCCTCCTAATTCTCTGACCCTCAGAGAACATCTTTTACATGGATGCCTTGATAAACTTCATATGATCTATCTATATTTTTCTCTGCTTTAGTGATAGGAGAAAGTTATAGAAAAAAATAAAATACTTTTCACCAAATTGAGATCGACAACCAATGCCATCATATTGTCTCAAGACATCTGGCAAAGAGAGAAGATGTGGCTCTCTAAGGTGACAGATTTGCCAGTGCTGTGAACAAGAGATTTCCCTTTAGAAACATTTCATTAGCACAGTGTAGTGGCTGAAGGCGTAAGGCACTCAAGTCTCATGCTGTCTCCATTCAAAACCCCAGCTCCGCCACTTATTAGTCATGTAACCAGGGCAACCTGTCTATGCTCACAATTAGGAATGATAATGGATCCTAGTTCATAGGATTATGTAAGAACTAAGTTCATACATTTAAGGCTGCTAGCATAAGGCCTGGTAAAATACAAGTGCACTAATATTAAATTACTATTGCATTCTGGATTTCATTAGTCTAGTGCGAATCACATAAGTAATTACAGTTAAGACAATGATATTCAATAAGAAGGAAGCTCTTCTGAGAAAAAAAGGGAGACAATTAGAAAGTGCACCATAGCATTTACTCTCAGAGAATTAGAAAAGATACCTCCTCCAGTGTGCCCTCCCAATGGTGCTATCATTGATGTGGATTATACTGATAAATGGCCATGTACTGCTTTGAGGTCACTAAGAAGCTAGCTCTGAAAATAACGTTGCTACTCCAGCCTCAAGCATGTTTGTTTCAAAGTATCTGCCAAGGCCCCTTGTCTAGGTATGGGCTGTGTCCCCCAACTCTGTGAGAGGAAGGAAAAAACAGCAAAATAGTACTGTAGCCTTGAGAAGACCTAGAAGATAAACTATTTTTGACAGATGTTACTGTTGTTTATCCCATGATGTAAAAGTACCTACAGTGGGACAGAGAATTCAGCAGAGTAGCTCTGGGAAGCTAGCCCAACCATGGCTAGAAAGCACAATGTGAAACTTCAGCTAAGTGTCTCAACCTTCCCATTTGATCTCAGCTGGATATTGCGAGCTCCTGATTGGGTGCTGTCTCTATCAGTTTCTAGTTGTTCTTTTGCATGGAAGTTTCATGCAAGAGGGCACTCTGCTCTGCCTAGAACTTTCTTCTGGGAGTTCTAGCTGATTGCCTTAAAGAAATTTCCTCTCTTGGATTATGTTGGCTGTTTTTTAGCCCCAATTTGATAATGTTACCTTTTTTACTATTTTGTGCACCTTTACTTGGAAGCTTCTCCTGAGGGAACCCACTGCTTGGCCTGGGACCTTTCTCTTTTGGGAACTCCTGGTGGGTACCTTAAGTGGATTCTACAGTCACTTCGCTGGCAATTTGAGTGCCAGAGTTTTGCTATCTATCTATCTATCTATCTATCTATCTATCTATCTATCTATCTATCTATCTATCTATCTATCTATCATTAGTCTATCTGTCCGTCTTCGAAAAGAAGTTAACAAAAGGTAAAACCAATCAAGTTTTACCAAATTAATAAGATTCCTTGGTGGTACATATTGTAAAGTAAATATATTTGCTCTAATCTATGCTTACTGTTTTGCATCCAGTTCTGGGCACAACTGACAGAACATTGGAGCTACTGAAATATTTAACTGTGAAGATGACATTCTCATATTTGGTATTCTCATATTATTTGAAGTATGCACCTCTTTCTTGCATTCACCACTTTTTAGCTTTTTTATTTTTATATAGTGCCTTATATAAAATGTTTTGAAATTTTGCTTTACTTTAAAATAATGAAATAACATGCCTTAGAGCCACATTTTATGTTTAGGATGATATTTATGATCCTATAGAAAAGATGGAAATGTATTGATTATAGAAATAAAGTTTTGAGAATAAGAACATTTTTCCTTCTGCCAAAATTCTAACATTTCAGAAATGCTGATAAGATATCAAAAGAACAACATACTTTAAAAGTAAGGTCTGATTTACATAGCAACTTAATTGGCCCTGAGATCTTCAATTTCTCTTTCTTCTAGCCAAAGTGACAGCTTCTCCCCTTACTCTAATCATCCTGAAAGAGCAAGCAGGCTTATGGGACACACAATTATCCTTGCAGATTTACCCTGCTCACAAACCAGTGTCATTTTGAAGTACTTATAAGTACTGGGCAACATGATTTACCATGAGATATGGTGAAAATCATCAAAATTCTTTTCAGATGTAAAATATATATTTCATAGTTATTAAGTCCCATAAACTACTATGAATGCTTAATTAAATTTTTAAATATATGCTTTTAAATAGTAATAGCTCAAGTTTTGTGTTTTACATTTTTATATATTTTTATTTTCTGTTTTAAGTTACACTTTTTCTTTAAGATTTTTTTATAATATAATCTTTTCTCATTTTACATACCTATCCCTATTACCACTCTCTCCCCTCCTACCACTTCCTCCAACTTTCCCCCACCCAACCTCCCCATCCACTCCTCAGAAAGGGTAAGGCTTCCCATGGAGAGTCAGCAAAGGCTGACACTTCACAATAAGGGGGAGGCAAGACCAAAGCCCCCGCCCCATATCTAGACTGATCAAGGTATCCCTCAAAATGAATATGTTCCTAGATGCCAGTTCAAACACTGTGCAACCCTCGCAACTGTCTGCCAATGGGCCTAATTTGGTCCTATTCAGGTTTGCCCACTATCGGTCCATAGTCAATGAGCAGTCTCTAGGTCATCTGTTTCTGTTCGTGTCACTATCATGGTCTTGTCCCATTTGCTGATGTTATCGCTCCTCCCTCTCTTGGGCTGGTCTCAAGTAGCTTGGCCCAGTGCTTTGCTGGAGATCTCTGTATCTGCTTCTATCAATAGCTGGTTGAAAGTTCTATGATGACAATTAAGGAATTCATCAGTCTGATTCATCAGGGGAAGGCCAATTTAGGTGCTCTCTCCATTGTTGCTTAGAGTCTTAGCTGGGGGCATCCTTGAGGATTCCTGGAAATTTCCCTAGTGCTGTTTCTTGATAGCCCATTAATGGCTCCCTCAATCAAGGTAACTCTTTCCTTCTTTTCCCTCACTGTCTTTTCCCCTTCTTGAGCATCCCATTTTCTCATGTTCTCCTCTTCCCTCCCCTATTCCCCTCCCCTTCCTCTTCAGCCTACCTTTCTCCCCTCTCCTGATTTTCTCAGGAGGTCTTGTCTGTTTTCCTGTCCCAGGAGGGATCCATATATATCTCTCTTAGGGTTCTCCATGTTAGCTAGCTTCTTTGGGATTGCGGATAGTAGAAAAATGTAAACACAATTTTTTAATCTGAAAATATGCCAATCATTGTTATCAATTCTGTAACTTTAGATTTGCAAAATTAATTATTAAAAAGCAGCTAATAGGTCACAAAGATAAATCAGACTGATAAACAATTAGAAAATCACCAGGGTTTATAAGGGATCCTGAGTATACAAATGAGTGGGTCTCTGTCAAGTTCCAATGTGTTAGTATTTGTTTTATCATATCCTATCATATTATATTACAATGCTATACTAATTATTACCGCTTAGAAGCTTGTTTGTTTTCAATGGGAAACAGAAAGAATCTGGAGGGGAGGTGGGGAGAAACCAGGATGAGTAGACGAAGCATGAGTAGACAAACTGTAATTAGGATATATTATGTGGAAAAAAAATCTACTTTCAATAAAAAGAAGATACCTGCAAGGCATCACAAGTGAAATGTCAAAGGTACTGATATAACCCAAAGCATCAGTGGATGTGATTGATCCATCCCCACCGATGGAAGTGCAGCACTCTGCTAACTTGGCCAGCCTGTGCATTTCTTGGATGAGTGTTACCCGAGTAACAGTCAATTCATTCCTGGATCGCTGAGAGGAAAGAGTAGAGCCAAGCCATAAAGCTACAATGGACTTCACCTCTTGCTATGAAAATGGCATAGTTCTTATAAGAAAACCCCAGAAGACCACACACCACTGGAAATAAGGAACTGAATGCCACATTTTACCCATGAACTGCATTTGATTCCTTGTTTCAGATTTATATTTTCTAGAACTAAGCTTGCAATACAGCTCCTGAGTAACTGTTTGCACTTACATTTAAGGTTCAAATGCTACATCTAGTCAAGAGGAATACTTCAGACCTTCTAACAAGGACTTGTGCCTTTGGAATATTTTCTGCTATTCTTCTCAATGAAATGTATAATTTCCCTTCCTGGTTTCCATTTTATGTGTTCTCCATTGCACACACTCCAGCAGATGAACATATGCTCATCTAGGAAATGCTTCCCATTCAGATCCACTTTAAAAAGTCCAGCGTTTCCCACGCACCATTTAAAAAGCCTGCTCAAATGTCATTTTAATGACAGTCTGTTTCATGAATGTACCATTTTTAAGCAGCTCATTTCTCTGGGGTTCGACATTTAGGCTAGGACTAAAGTTTTGCTGTAACATATAGTGTTGCAATGAACCTCATTTCCTGCCAATCCTCATGTACATTCCATGCTACTTTTAAAGTTAGAAAATCAGAAGAGGGACCCAAAGATCAGAAATTGTCTCAGAGTTATCAAGAGATATTGGCAAGCACGTTGACTAACATTGTATCATTAGAAACTTTCACTTAGAAACAGTTTCAGGGAGAGTGTTCCTTTAAAAACTGAGGATGAGTTTCAACATGCATAGTATGCTCTTAATTTGTGGAGTGACTAGTGGAAGATGTCTGGCTGAGAGAGGTTCATTTCATCATTATGCTGTTTAGAATTGTCTATGATGACATGAAGGTCAATATTAAGTTGCCTTTATTATTGTTATTCTCTTTAGACAAGATGTCCTTTTAGTCTCATATTTTAAGTACAAATTTGTACTTGAAATGAAATTGTAGTAAATTGTTGGCACATAAAATTTAGAGATTACTTATTTAACATTATTTATCATGCGACTTTCAAGTGTCCACTTTGCACTAAGTGCTAGAGATAGAACATTAACTATGACCAAGTCCAGGGTCAAGAAGTCAGTAGTGGTTGGTGTTACAGGTGGTTTCTAATCCCTTCTTACATACTTGCAGTTCCCATGTTTATAAAAATGAGAAAATTAGTTTGTATTGTTAAAAGAATGATGAAAATAAGAGTTGCCAAAAGTTAAAACTGCTAAATGTATTCTATTGATACTGTTCCTGAGCCAGGGGCATCTGACAGTCTATGGCCTCAACAGATAATGTGTTTTCAGACAGTCATTGAAAAGGCTAAAGAGGCCATTTAAGCCAGGCATGGTAGCTCATGCTTGTCATTCTAATATTAAAGAAGTTGAAACAGGAAGATTCCCACTAATTTGATGCCGTCTGGACCACATGGTGTGTTCTCGGTCAGAGACTGCCTTTAATGAGATAGAGATAGAAAGAGAGAAACTTGAACAATGTAGGTTGACAAGTACTGATGTTTCTAGGTTCAACCTAAGTCCTAGTCTTCTTTCCTCTACACAAGCCATATCCTAAAGTATCATAGACCCTCACCTAGGACTCATGCCCATTATACTTAGAAGTACTACAGCAATAATGGGCTTCTAAAGATGTCAAAATTTTTATCTGGCTCATTGCTTAGCCACCATTATCTACAACTTAAAACTCTGGAAATGTTTGAAGAATATGTGCTTTATGGGGACCCAAAGGAGTGATGGAGAAGAGTTATGTGAAAATATCTATAAATATGAAGGCAAATAAGTACCAGAAATGGTAACTTCTCTGTAACTTCTATGGTCACACCTTCATGGTTCAGCGATCTCCATCACTGTAAGAAGGAGACATGTTTTACATTTCCACGAACATACATTTATTCAATTCAAAAAATATGTTTTGATGAACTTTACTAATTTATAGACTAAATATATAAATGATAGATACTGGTCACAAAGAAATAAATTAAGGGAAAAATGTTTTCTTGATACTTATAAAGTCTAACAAAATAAATAATGGATAAATTCACATTTACTAATGTGTTATAAATGAATACTATTATCTGAGAAGAAAATGAAAAAAAAACCCTCATAGGTAACAAGATGAAAGACCTTTCTAGAAAATTGATACTCCATCTGAGTTGCAGAGAATAAGGAGTTAGAGAGACATTATGGGGTGTTCTAGTTTCTTTTTTGTTGCTGAATAGAATAAAGCATTCTGACAAAAAGGAACTTGGGACAGGGAGGGATTTATTTGGCTTATGTATCCAAGTCAAGGCCCATCTTTGAAAGGAGTTGGAGCAGTGAAATAGAGAAAGGTTGCCGCTATTGCTCTCTTTCTCTTTTCCCTTTCTTTCTTTCTTCCTTTCTTTCTTCTTTCTTTCTGTCTTTCTTTCTCTCTTTCTCTCTTTCTTTCTTTTTTCCTCTTGGTTTCACAAGACAGGGTTTCTCTATGAGATGTTAGAGCCTGTCCTTGAACTCACTTTATAGACCAGACTGGCCTCAATCTCACAAGAGATTCACCTGCCTCTGCTTTCTGATTGCTGGAATTAAAGGCATTTGCCACTACTGCCCGGCTTTCTTATCTCTCTTGCAGGCGCGCATTTGACTAGCTTTCCTATACAATCTAAGATGCCTGACATGCTCCCCACAATGTACCGAGTCCTCCTACATCAAATAAAAACCTAGATGATCCCTCAGAAACATGCTGTAGGACTAAGATGAGTGGGGAAATCCCTTAATTGAGACTTCCTTCTCAAGTGACTCTATGATGTGTCCAGTTAACAGCTGATAATTAAGGCTGACTAAGACAGAAAAAGAAATGTCAAGTAGTTGACTCTGATATGGGACAGAGCCCAGAAATCCTCAAGAGAACATCTTATCATGACAAAAAAAAATGAGTAAGAGAATTGCAGAAGATGAATCTGGAAAGATAGGGAGCAAGTGGGGATGGGGAATGTGGACATGTGGAGGCTTACAGACAACATTTATTATGTGGGGAAGGCCAGAAGGATTTGGAGAAGGCAGGGAGGAAGCTGTCATAACTCACTTATAGTTTGACATTATGAGCCAAAAGTTCTTACGCAGAAAGTTTGGCAGTGTTGATCAGTGGTGGAACTTTGGTCTCTCATGAGAGCTGATCGAGTCTCTAAGAGAAAATAATGCTTTACTCTCAGGATCCTGAATTCATAATGTATGAAAGTTTTATTGATAGAAATCATGACCACATAAACATCTTCACTTGTAAATACCCAGCCTCAGATATTTTACTGTTGTAACACACACACACATACACACACACACACACACACACACACACACACACACACACACAGAGAGAGAGAGAGAGAGAGAGAGAGAGAGAGAGAGAGAGAGAGAGAGAGATTTAATTGAAAGTTGACTGCTAAAAGTTAAGTTACACATAAGAAGCAACCACTTTTGCTAGATGAAAATTCCAGAAAAATGAGTTCACCTATGCCTTAACATCACTATTTCATATCGTCAGTGTCAATCCCACTGGGAGGGTACCAGCTCTTTCCCTTGCCCATCATCTCTAGTAGCTAACACAAACTGACAAAGATGTCTACCAAACAAACCCTGGTGGTACTTTTTCAGTGTACTCACCTCTACTAAAACCTAATACATTTTAGGGGGAAAGAAGTAAAAGTCAATGTATCTAATATCTTCACCTGCCAGGTTTAACTATGATAAACTATAGTATTTGGGCTCATTGCTTTATTCTTACAGGAGCTGTGTATCTCTCAACCTGAGGGAAGGCTGTTTCAATACAGGTTAATGCAGGTCAAGGAAAAGACACAGACCTAATATGGATATAATAAACAGTGAAAATCAAGCCCACCTCAAGAAAAAGGAAACGACAACAATACAATGTAATAGTATTAACCATATGAAAATCCCACTTTCAGTAAAATACTAATTCTGTTACCAATAAGTTCAGAACAGAGAGGACTGAATGTTGCCACTATAATATTAATTGAACTTTCAGAGGTCAAAGAGAATTAACTCTATAGCTCAGTTTAGGAAGACTGTCTGCACTGATTTTTTTTTAAATAGTGCCATGAAATAGGGTGAAAAGTGCTAAGAACCTTACAGACATTATTAAACTCATTTATTATTCGTTCTTAATATTGGGTAAATTATAGAAACCTTACAAAATCAGCAGAAGGGAAGATAATAGACCGTAATGAAAAATGCAATTTATTTCTTCAATGGGGAAAGAACTGTTGAATCATAAATGGCAGGCCCATTAGGAAGTTATGTAAACGTTTCCCCTTCGAGTAATATAAATTTCATCTCTCCCTAATGGCTATGTCCCAATAGTTCTATTCATTACCATAAATTTCAGGAGTCCCATTCTTTCATAGTGCATTTCGAACAAAGGCGTTTTATTTTTATTTTAACAATTAAACAATTTTATAGTCTCATCTCTTCAAAATATATTCTGCAGTTTTTTGAAATAAGTGTGACTATCTTAACGGATAACAAAACAGAATTAACTTACTACAGATTCAGCTTCCTCTCTTTACTATTTTATACCTTCAGGAATTATAAACCAATGGGTTGCCCCTAATTTTGTGGATCTGGTCTACTCCTTGAGATTATCATTTCAGAAAAGGTGTATAAAGAACAAATAAGAGTTAATTTCATTTGTCCTTCTACAGCTATACCTCTTGGCTAGGAAATGGAATCACACCATAACAAAGCAGTGGATTCTACAGTCAGACCCTCCTAGATCTAGGGTCTTACGCCCTATTGACAACTAAGCTTTTGGACATGCTATTAAAGCATTGTGGGCCTCAGCCTTCTAATTGGAAAAGTAGACCCACTGATACCTCACAAGGGACTGACTAAAATGGATAGAATAGGATCTAGAACTGCCCTTTGTATATTACATGCTTCTGAAACACTGATTTTGACCTCTTGACAAGTTACTTGGAATATCTTTCTAAAATCCACTTGTTATATGGTTTATGAGGAATTGCTTCAAATGCTTACAACTAACAGTAAAAGTTAAAGATCAAAATAGTGGAATCGGACTCACTTATTCTGTGCATAGAATATAAATTCTAGTTAATCATATTAGGTCAGTAACAAAGCCTGTCTTGATGGATTAGATCAAGAATCCCAGCTTGAACCATTTCTATGGTATCATTAATTTTTTAAAGCTGTCAAGATTTTAACATAACTGGCCTCTATCCACGAAATGTCAGGAGTAACTCTACATCAAGTTATGAAAAACAAAGAAATGCCTTCAGTCCTGAAGTAGAAAAAGATAAACTAATCACTCCCCACGTATGAACCAGAGTAAGAGAAAATCAAGCCATGTAACTGTGCTTATTGCAATCTACTTAACATGGTCCCTGGCATGTAGTGTTGCTCAACAGATGCTAGTTTTTAGCTCTAACATTGAAGTAAATTTCAGAGTTATAGGTTTGATTGTTATCTTGGCTTTTCAACTTCATGATACATGAGTATAAGCTTCAATTCTATGAAGACACAATTCAAAAAGAAGCTGAACTTTTCACAGAAGTACTAAAGTTGCCAAAGACTAAAAAATTATATGAGGTTCTTTTCCTTCAAATCGTCAGTTGGTCCCTAATAGAAGGTGATACTAGCATCCCACTGTGCCTCAGCTCACCTTGGCAACACTGAATCTTTCTTCTCCTGATTTTAGTTGGTTGATGTTTCTTTTAGCAAGGCGACAGCATGCTGTTCAGGTGGGGAAAAAACGAGGGTAGATTATCAGCCCCCAATTGAGTGGATACCAGTCCTTGAGAGACTGGTAAAGTTTGCATCTCACCATCACTTTGCTGGTTTTCCTCTTTCAAAATGCTTTCTGCCAAATCTACCAGGTTGATAGCACTTTGGTATATGTAGTCATTTCAAAGGTGTGTCTGACACAAATGATCTCACCATTCAGAATGGGTTAGTAGAATCTTGAAAGACTCCAAGAGTTAGAACTGAATCCCATCTACGGGTTTTATATCTGTCCATACCACTAGCCTCACCTCATTCTGAGCCATCATCAATACGCTAATAGGTCTCAATGACATGGCACATGTACTTTTCATTTGCATTGACAGTGCTGCACACATTACCAACCTACCACTCCAGCTCAAATCCAGCCTCTACTTGATGTGCAATGAACTGAGACAGACTTCCATCCATATTCTGTATGTTTGGTAGCTTCAGTATGGATATCTGGTGTGGGACAATTCTGTACTCTGTCAATTATGTTTTAAATAAATGCTGATTGGCCTGTAGCCAGGCAGGAATTAAAAGTGGGACAACCAGATAGGAAGTAGAGGCAGGGCAATGAGAACAGGAGTATTCTGGGAAGAAGGAAGCTCTTCCACAGTCCTGTCCAGACACTGAAGAAGCAGGATGTGACCTAACCCTCTGAAAAAGGTACCAAACCATGTGGCTAACATATACTAGAATAATTGGTTAATATAAGTCATAAGAGCTAATACAAATCCTGAGCTAATGGGCCAATTAGTTTATAACTTATGTAGACCTGTGTGTGATTTTCTTTGAGATTTACTGGCTGTGGGAACTGAGTAGCACAGAAACCCCAACAAGCAGGCCCTCATGTTCGAGAGATCCATAGTAGAATTAAGAAATATGATAGAGATTAAACATCTTGAAGTATTTACTGGAGAGCTGAGACAGGCAAATGCGTGCTGACTCTCAGAGACACAGCTATGGCCTAACTACAGCTGTGACCATATTTACAGATGTGATCCATTTGCCACTCTGGAGATAGTGTCTGGGCTTATCTGGTAGCCTAGGACTGACATCAATTGTTACTTTTATGAGCAGAGGGAGATTTGACACATAAAGAAGAGATGATGATGTTTAATGGAGGCAGGAATGATGCAGACACATGCCAAGCTCATGTTCCAGGCTAAGATTCTGGAGATTGTTCTCCGCAGGGCCTTGGTGGCACACTCACATAGAACTTCTAACTTTGCTAGCTGAAAGAGAATTCATGTCTGTATTTAGAGCCCTGAAACTTGACATCACTTTTTGGCTGTGTCATAACAAATATACAGGCCTTTATAAAAATATGTTTTCAGACTCCTAGCCTGGGTGTTGCTGTAAATGGAACCCTCCAGAACTGAGTAGCAAAGAATCAGTGGATCCATAGGATCCTGAAGGTTACAGAGAAAGACCCCAACATTCAATAAAACAGTACTAGCCCAATTATTATGTAAATGTTGCCTCAATGTTTTTATGTGCTATCCTTAGGTTATATGCCTTCTTCTTCTGGCATCTTATACATGATAGGCAATGTTATATTTTTTGTTAAATATGTATATTGTATGACACATGAAAGTATATAATATTATATACAAGACATAATATTTATATTAAACACAATCAATAATGATCAAGGGCTATATGTATATAACACTCTTAGCTTAAGTAATAAAATTCTTATATATGCTACTAAAGCTTCAAGCCCACTTTCTTAGATATATAAATGCAATGCTTACTAAGCAGGTATACCTCTTGCTTATCTTTATCAATAATGTGTGTCCCACAAAACAACAAATTGTATCACTTAGAATATGGTAAACTTTATGGAAAGGGCATTACCTTTATGGATCCTATTAAAATTTGGTTTTCTGTCTTGATCCATTATGGGTGAATTTTATCAACTTTGCTGGATAAGCTATCACTCTTTGCAAGACAGTGATACACCATGACTTCTCTGTACTCTCCTATTGTTGAACATGAAAGGACTCTCAGTTTTCATTATGATACACAGTACCATTATAAACAGTCTATGGCATGTCTCTTATGCATGGTTTTGAAAATAAATGGAGATTTTTACTTAGAAATTTGCGTGTGTGTCTGTAGATATATGTATCTTCATTTTTACTCTATTATGACAATTGCTTTTGTCTTTATTTGTTCATCCCCCAAATCCCTATTATATACCTCCAATTTTATCTTTCAATAATTTAATAGCATATACCACAACCAGCAGGGTTCTTGTATTTATTTTTGTACAATTTTCACCAGCCCTTGCTCCAAGCAACATATACAGACTTTTTCTAACTTCTGCCTCTCAAGAATTTTTTTTTTCAATTTACAGTTCCCATAGTAGCTAGTAGCAGTCATATTTTGAAACATTAACACTCCAACCTCATATCCTGGATGGAAATAAGTGCGTGTGTGCGTGTGTGTGTGTGTGTGTGTGTGTGTGTGTGTCCATCCTGGCAGACACTATCAAAAAGAAATAACAGTAATAAAGAGGAAGGATCTTTCTGAAATATAAGCCAGACTTCAGTTGTATCTACTTTAAATTTGGATTGCTGATGGAGAAACACTGCATTAACTGTGTGTGGCTTTAGGCAATTCATTTCAATGCTGTGCAAATGTTTACTTGAGTATTGCGTAGGAACCAAAATTATAATTTCTGTGGCCCTTCCTTTTCTAAAGTCTCTGCTTCTAATAAAAATTGGACTGACCCACCCACTAGAAAGTTAGAAATTCTACTGTTTTTCTGATTCTTTTCTTCAAGACTTATGAAATCTTTCACTAAGCAACCATGTGTCCCCTGAGTAAATTTCTGATGTATGTTTGGAACATCTCTAGAAAGGAAGAGCTGTTTCACTCCTCTTTCTCCTCCACTTGGCCCGCGCTGGCCTCATTTATTCTTTCATTGCTGGGCCTGATTAACGATCACCACATTCAGGTCTTGGCTCAGCTGCAACCACTTTAAGGAGGTACCATCCTCAGGTCCTCATCAAAATCAGTTCCCTCCAGGGTGATTTACTTACTGCACAACATGTCAGTACTTTTTAAATAGCCAGTCCATTGCTGGGCAACAATGACCAAGGGACAGCACTCAGTCATATAAAATAAAGAGTTGCACAAATGAAATAACACTGCCCAGTTTTTCTCTGTGTTCTAGAGGAAGAGGGGGAAAGCCACAGTGAATGAACATTGTGTGTAGCTTTCTGAAATGAGAGTCTAACCCATCAAAAGACGGGTCTAAGAAGGGCGTCCCGTGAAACTGAGATTCAAGATGGTGGGCCAGGAAACATACCAAAGTCAGTGTGTCAAAACTGGTTTTACATTGCTTTCAAGTTTGTGTGCAGTGATCTATTCTTTGTTTAATTGAATTCCATGGCACTTTGGCCTGGGAGCTGCCCAATCTCCATCTCAACCTTAACTTCCAGAGGACAGAATTCTGATAATGCATGGCATGTCTGCAGTAATTGTTGTTTGAAAGGAAATGAAAAGAAAAGGGAACTGAATACATATTTTATGACTGGTAAAGAGAAAGAGGCTCAGCTATTATAGAAATGGGATGATTTCTCATTAAATTTAGAATAAGCTTTCCAGTGTAAGTCATATAAGAGATCAAATGAACCTCAACTCTTTTCCATTCTCTTATTAGGCCACACCATTCTCCACCCCATAGACAAGTAAGTAAATTTCTCGCAGTTCCTTGTTTATCCAAACTTCTTCCCCTGCCTAAAGTTTTCTTCTCTGATGTCGTTACCTAAGTGTGTTCACATTTTCCTAAGAAAAATCTTATATTCCCAGTCTTCCTAAGGCATAGCTCACCCCTGCCTCAGCACTGTTGCTTCTTGCCTGTGTACTCACACCCTTCTTCTGGACTGCCATAGTGTTTTGTCGCTTGCTTTGTGTTTGTGCAGGTACTGACACTTGTCTTGAAGTATGCTGCATGAAAATTTATCTCCTTGGATCCTCAAATCACATTAGCAGCTTAGGTGCAGAGCAGGAACTTAATAAATATTTGATGAATGAACAATGACTGAGGATCCTACTCTACAAGCATAGTTCACTGAATAAAGGAAAGGCACAGAGGTCACGGGAGAACTCCAAAGAGCTTCAAGAGCCCCGCCACTGAAAGTCTAGGGTGCCGTCTCTTTCAACCTAGGTAAAGGGCCACTCCTCCCTACTAGCTTGCAAGGCAATAATTAGCTCCACATCTCAGCTTTACTACAAATGTGTTCTTGAAAAGGTCTGAATTCCCTAAGTCGACCCTCCACTGACAACTTCTAAAAGGGATTTTAGAGAAGCCATCACACTGGAAGAATGTGTGAGTGTACTACATTCCAGAAGAAGATTTCTCACTAAAATCTGGGTGAGTTCAAGGTCATCAGAAAATAAAGTCAGAGCAGATCTTGTGCTTCTGCAAATCAAGTTTCCTGCCTCATCAGAGATTTAAAGGTCCTATCTGCAGTGGGCTTGTGAAGCCCAGGCAGTACTTTCCACTCCCTGCTTCAAACCATTCATTCTGAAATTACAGATTTTAGTTCTAAAAGCAACCATGATTAAGCATGACATCTACAGATGCCTGATCTTCAGAAAAGCTGCAATTTGGGAAAAATCAAAGCCATAAGGAGCTAAATTATGTCAGGGAGGCTTTTCATTACTCTCTAATCTAGCTCACTCTGAGTTAAGAGGCAAATGAAATTTGATTATTTGGCCAGTTACTTTGCTTTAATTTACTTTTCATCAGAACATTAAAGATGTGAGCTATTATTATAGGATGATTTGAACTAGGGTTGTTTGTAACATTCCTCTGTTAAGTGATTTGTATATTTATAAAGCACAAGTCCTTCATTTATTATAATTTATCTCATCTCAGTCATTAAGTTGCCTTAGTTACAGACTAATAAATTATGTTATCCATCTTGAAAAATAGCCATTCAAAATAAAAGAAAAAGGGATGGTTAATGTTTATAGACAGGTAAGACGATATGTTTTGAGAGTTACATGTTGTTTTTGTCTATACAGTGAGCTGGCAGCCTCAAGTAATTTAGTTTTGAAGGAAAATCAATTTTATTATCTCCAAATTAAAGTGTTCTTTATTTTTTAAAACTTGGGCTGGAGAAAGAGCCCAGTGTTTAATAACACTTGTTGACTGGTTATTCACAGTACCATTGCTTGTGGCAACTGCTCTTGTAAACCTTTCTTTCCATCGAGGTCACATCATTTGATGTATATTAAACATTTATCCAGAACCTACCATGTAGTGAACAGTGTTATGGGTGTTAGGAACCTAAAGAGGATTGTGGTACCACCCCTGCCATCAGTGAGTTTATTTTCTAGGAAAGGAATCTGATTCAGGTTTACAGTAGTAAGAGAGAACATGTGTAGTTACATCACTCAGCCATTACGTGGGCACCTGTCATGCACTAGTCACAGAGGTAAGTGTCAGATTTACATTGTCCTAGCCTTGCAGCATCTATAGAGGTTACAGCCTAGAGTGAGAAATTACCAATAAACATAAAAGGTGACATAATTTTAAAATTAAAATGAGGTTACACCATGAAAGATCAAAAAAGGAGGGGTACTGCATATTGATTCACAGGAACCCTCTCTGAGAATGTATAGAAGTGTGTGCTGGAAGAATAAGGAGATCCAGCTGCATCAAGGGTGATCATATGTAAGGCAAAACAGCTGTGTACAGAGATTCTGTGACAGGGAATGGTGTGGGACAATTCTGTATTTTGTCGATTATGTTTTAAATAAACACTGATTAGCCAGAATGGCTGATTGGAAGTATAGGCAGGACAACCAGACAGGTAGTAGAGGCAGGGCAATGAGAACAGGAGTATTCTGGGATGGAGGAAGCCCTCCTCTTCAGTCCTGTCCAGACACCGAAGAAGGAAGATGTGACCTACCCAGCTGAAAAAGGTACCCAGCCATGTGGCTAACATAGATAAGAATAATGGGTTAATATAAATTATAAGAGCTAATATGAAGCCTGAGCTAATGGGCCAAGCAGTGTTTTAATGAATACAGTTTCTGTGTGATTATTTCGGGACTAAGCTAGCCGGGCAGCTGGGGTGAAAAGCAGGCCCTCATGTTACAAGGGAAGACCCCAGCACAACCAAAGATGGAAACGTCCAAGGGTACTGAAGCTTAGCAGAGTAAAGGAAAGGTGAATAAGATGAGGTAGACAGCATGTAATATATTATAAACAGTAGTATAGTATTTGTTTATATCTTATTATATATTATAACATGATCAACATTCTCTCTGTTACAAAAAGCAAAGCACTGACTTTAAGGCTGTGAGTTTTCTGTACACACCCTGAATGTGCTGAGCTCCTTCCCAGCTCATTGCTCTGAAGTGCGTATGCACATCACCTCTTCATGGAGGGAGCATCTCCTAGGTATTTGCCAGGCTGACCCTTTTTCTCACCCAAACCTCTCAGCTCATGTTTCCTTCCTAGAGAAGGCTTCCTGATCCTATTCAGCCAATTCTGGTTCTACATATCCATTTACTGTCCATTGTTTATTTTCTCAAAAGCCTGTTTACCCACACTTTGCCCATATTGCTATTGGAATATGATAGAGTCCCTCACTGAACTGAAAGACTGATACCTTCAAGGTCTGTCTCTCCAATCCCTGAGACTGTTCAAACAAAGGTTTTTGAACAGATGGATGAGTGAATAGAAATGATGGATAAGAAAAATATTTGCAGAGGCTTAAAACTTATTATCAAAGCTACCAAAATAAAAGGTTTCAATCTGGGGAGAAACAAATAAGGAACAGGTTCAAGCATACATATCTGAAAGCAGCTTAGCTGTGATGGTGCCTGCCTTTTATCCCAGCACTTGGGAGGCAGAAGCAGGCAGATCTCTTAAGTTTGAGGCAAGTCAGGTCTACAAGAGCTAGTTCCAAGATAGGCTCCAAAGCTACAGAAAAACCCTGTCTCAAAAAAAAAAAAACCCAAAAAACAAAACAATAACAAAAAAAATCAAAAAGGTAGGATAAGTACAGTTAAATTTGAATTCTGGTTTCTGTTAAAATGTTTACTTTAGGAATAAGCAAACTTTTGAAGGAAATGATTAGATGGTATTTGGGATTTTCAATCATTCATAGTTGCAACTATTCCACAGTCGTTTAAAACTGCACATAGCGGACAATGAGGACTACTGAGAACTCAAGAACAATGGCAATGGGTTTCTGATCCTAGTGCACGCACTGGCTTTGTGGGAGCCTAGGCAGTTTGGATGCTCAACTTACTAGACCTGGATGGAGGTGGGGGTTCCTTGGACTTCCCACAGGGCAGGGAACCCTGATTGCTTTTCGGGCTGGGGGGGGGACTTAATTGGGGGAGGGGGGAATGGGTGGCGGTGGCCGGGAAGAGACAGAAATCTTAAATAAATAAATAAATTAAAAAAAAGAAAAAAAATGAAAACAGTTCCAAGACAACATATGAGTGAGTGGGCATGCCAATGTCCCAGGAAAATGTCCATGTTTCCAGCCCCTGAGACTGGACAAACAACATTTTTGAATGGATTAATGAACGAGTAGAAATGCTGCATAGCAAATTTATACACAGAGCTTAAAGTGTACTATCACAAGCTTGCTTCACCTGTCTCTGTAGATTTCTCCGTCGCAATCTTGACCTCCCTTGCTCATATATAACCTCCTCCCTCTCTTTGAGTGGATTCCCAGAGTTTGGCCTGGTGCTTGTTTGTGGATCTCTGCATCTGATTACATCAGTTACTGGATGAAGGCTCTATACTGATAGTTGGGTTATTGACCAATTTGATTATAGAAGGCCAGTTGAGGCACCCTCTGTGCTATTGCTAGGAGTCTTAGCTGTAGATGGAGAAATCCACAGAGACACTTGAACCAACCTCATGGAAACTCATGAAATCTAGACCGACAGCTGTGGAGCCTCAATGGGAACCAACTTGGCTCTCCATATGTGGGACACAGTGGTGAAGCTTGGGCTATCTGAGAGGCCTCTGGCAGTAGGCACAGGATCTATAGCTGGTGCATGATCTAGCTTGTTGGAGCCCATCCCTATCATGGGATGCCATGTTCAGCCTTAATGCAAAAGGAATGGACTTGGTCCTGCCCCAACTTTATGTGCCAGACTTTGTTGACTCTACATGGGAGCCCTTATTCATTGGACTGTGGGGGAGGAGAAGGGGCAGGTGGAGGGGTTGGAGAATTGTAGTTGGACTGTATAATAAAATTTAAAACTATATATAAAGCTTACTAGCGAAGCTTTTTTCTATAAATGTATTTTATATGAAGGTATGATTTTTACATGGAAATAGGTTGATATTGACTATAGAGGCCTAGCTCCTTCACTCCTGCTTTAGACTAATGTAGTCAAAATATGGAGGATGACGTACAACAAAAATAATAAAGGAAGAGGTACTAACTTGTATTGAGAATCCCCTACAATCCAGACCTTGGCCAAGGTGCCTCCCAGACTAATGTCTTTTAATCGCTTTATCAAGTCAGTAAACATAATTATTACATAGTTTTAAAAAGTCAGGAGTTCGAAGAAGAAAAACACCTGGGCAAGTCATGAAGGTAAGATGTCACAGTGTGAGTCCAGGGGTCTTTCTAACTCCAAGCCTTCTTAATCATTATCCACTGTTTAATGGATTAGTCCCTTAGGGCTACAAAACTCCATCCTACCCTGTTCTGTGCATAGAATATAGATAAATTGATTTCAATTTCACAGACATTTACCAAGTCCATAATATGTGCCAGGCATTAACACAGGCACCAGAGATTGGAAATTTATTTACTACCTCTTTGTATGATTTCTCTAAATTGTAGCCATTAAACATCAGCTGCTGCTTTGCAAAGCCTACCATTTGGCACTTGTATGTTTTCTCTTTTATTTTCCTAGGATTGCTAATGGTGCTTTCCACCATATTAAGGAGGCCTCCTCTGTGGTCCTATCCGCCCTTTGTAAACAACCGCAGGTGTAGATTTTGTTTTGTCTGTGTGTGAGCCTGCTGTTGCCTGTGTTCCTGCCGAGGCATTTCCCCATTAGACTCCTGTCCACTGCCCTGGCTGCTGTTACAGAATGCCGGGTTCTGGCTACTCTGCTTCCTATCACCAGCTTTTTTAATGGTCCAATTCACTGTGTCCTTGAAGCCCTGCCTCCATCTATTTAGATCAAATATCTCCCATCCTTTCAAAATTGTATATTAGAATGAAAAAAAAATGATACAATCAGGATTTTCCTGTATTTACTCTCCATGTAATAACATTAATATTTTAAGAAAACTGTTGGGGAAAAGAACAAAATCTTGATTTCACAAGCAGTCTCAGACGGCTCTTGCCATTAGCTACTTTCTCTATTTATCCCAAAGTAGATACCTATCCAGTGTACGAGAGGGGCTCATTCAGCTGATATTATTAATATCCATTTGCACTTTTTATAGAACTAATCAATATTTCACTGCTAATTGAGATTTTGCTCTAGAAAAAGCCATATAAGAAATACTTAATATTTTCACAGAACTACTTAACATGGATCATGGTGTTAGAAATCAATGTGAATGTTATTCTGGGAAGACGCTGGCCTTTGAGGCTCCTCAAATACATCCCAAATGATATATTTGCTAGGCTGGCCCGGATAGAGACAAATCGGGAGCCAAGGTTTCCTTCCCTTCAGTTATCAGTATCAAAGCTTCTCTCTGTGTGATTCATCCTGCGAGTCAAATAGTCAACTATGTACCGCAGAGGCTTTTTCTCACATCATAAACTACTCTTACATCATTCCCCCGCCGGTGCCTCTCGGCTACCCACTGCGGCCTTTGATCTCTCTCACCCACATGGATCCAGGAGACTCTTCACGTGGCTTCTTTCCTCTGTGGCCCATCCTCTTCATGCCTAGCTAGAATAACCATGCCATTTGCAATAATGAGAGCGTCGGCCTCCTGGGTACAGAAACTCAGGTGCATTGCTGAGCTACATGCTCCAAAATCAAAACCAGCATCACTTTCGGTTTCCCATGTAAAATCTCATGCTTACAGAAAGGAGGATTCAAATTGGAGTTCCTGTAACACAAAATGACTTTTCTGTGTCATTCTTTTACATAGGACAAAACTGACAAAGCTTAAGTCTCATTTCAATTTGTACCAGGAAAGATAAGGAAACCTAAGGGACATTTTAACACTGTATTTAATAGCAGAGGGTAAATCTCCAAATAATTTTTTTAAAGACTTCAATTATAGTGAGAATGACATGGTCCCAAACAGTCAAAAATGAGAGGTTCACAGTGGTTTATCTCAATAATAGCTATGAAACCTTCATCCAGAAATGTTCTCAAATTTGGCTTATTAGACAGACAGCACAGACAGTATCTCATAAGTGAGTGTCACTGATTGGTAAAGATATACAGATTTTAGAGAAGGAAGCTTGCAAACAGACAACCAAGTCTAGAAAGTATGGGTGAATTATAAGGTAAACCAGATGATCCGAAAATGGGGGCCACATCTTATAGCCTTCAGAAATGTCTCATTGTAAAAGACATGAACCTATGTCAGAGTAAAGAATTCAAAATGCAGAAAACAAAACTGAGATAAAACAGCCATTTTGGGTGCTGTGGTTCTGATCATCTGAAGTCCTTCTAGACGGGAAGAGCATATTTTTGTGCCCTTCACTCAGTGGGATATTAGCAACGAGAGCTGATAGAACGTGGAACTAAGAGACTGGGGAATTGGCCCTTTCCAAGGCCTCTCCATTAAGAGGTTGACGAGCACAGAGAGAAATGATAGTGGAGTAGGCCATATAAAACAACTTCCCAGTTGTCTTAAGAAGAGGTCAATGCACAGAATTATAAGGGACTGTTTGCTCTCTGATCATGTCCAGGCAAAACTGGAAATTCTGTAGCAGTGCACAAGCATTCACTGGAGAGGACTGTGCACCGAAGGAAATCCATCTGTCAGCCAGTACTGTATTTTCACTCTCCTGGGGCCAGGCTGCTCCACCCCTGTTCTTCCATAAAATGCACCCTTACTCATAGGTGACATATTGTGGAACTCTAAGGAATTACAAAATTTATTTATATAAGTCAGAACCAAAGAACAAGTGGATGAAGGACATCCTTATAGAAGTCTTTCCACACATCCAAGTGACTGACTAATGAAGTTAGCCCACTTTGCACGGAGAGCTTAGACTTAACAGATCTATCTATATAGCAGGATTTAAGAAGACTGTGAGTGATTTTTTTTTTCTTTCTGTTCTGACGTTTGAGTAGGACTACACCTGTGGTATGCATCTGGTAGTTCAGAACTTGGGGAACACACTGACTTTTTTTTTTGATTGGGCCTATATCTAACTATGACTGAGGTCATCATCCGTCACTAAGAAGTTATAACTTAGAAGTCAGATGAACAGCTAGATGGCATTTGGAGCGGTCACTCTTGAGAAGAGACTGAGTGCCTTCCAAGTGGCTGGTGTAATGAAGAAGGGGAGAAATGCAGGGCTGGAAATGAACCCAGATACCCAGTTCTAGCACCCTTCCCAGCAGGCACTTCTACTTGATTCCCAGCCAGAAGAACCATGGTTGTATTTAAAGTGGCAATGAATCCTGCGCCTTAGGCTCACTGCAATTTGACAATCCAGATAAAACATGACACGTCCAGAGCTCCTTGCCAAAGACTCACCCTCTCAACCATCCTTGCAGCTTTTGGTAGACAAATAAGACCTAAAGAAGCAGAAGTTGGATGTTAGGGGTAGAAATTTTCTAGTTTGGTAAAACAATAGTCTCTTTTAAAAAGCATAGAAATTTTTCTGTAATGTGAAGGAAAACTGCTAAGAAACAAGAAGAGAAAGGAAATATGGTGAAAGGTAGACAAGATCTTTGTTAGACAAACAAGTAAATTAACTTTATAATGTTTACTGTCATACTAAACGGTTCCATTGTAATTAAGAACACACATAAAATGCATAAAATAATTCATAGCCTGTGAGCAGAAGGTGAAAGAAAAACCATAGTTAGACAAGAGAAGAAATGATGATGATAAGTTTAGGTCTATGCCAGTGTTTAAAATGATTTTCTCTATATCCTTTCCAAAGCTATTGCACTTTTTCTTTACACTGATCTGTAAGATATGTAGTGCATGGATCTTCTAATGGATACAAATAAAGGTAAACACTGTGCCTTTCCCAGCCTTCTAATGTTACCAAGTGTAACAGGATATTTGCTGAGCTGTTACTGAGGGAAAACAGACAGAATGAAATGCTGACAGGAACCATCAAAAATCTGTTAAGAAGGGTCTCAAAGCTTTTCTTTAATTTGCTTAAAAACAGCTTCTAGGAGCCCACCGGATTTTGCACCATGTTAATCTTTCAGCATCCTTCAGAGTTTTACAGACTCTTTCTGATAAGTGTCTCTCCCATCAGAGTGTCTTTCATCTCAAGGCCAGCTATAGCAGGTGGCTTCCTTCGCTGGTCTTCCTTTTATTTCTTTAATCTCTCCTGTATTTTCAATGTTGCTTCACTTACTCTCCTTCATTCAAGGCCAATTCAGTCTCGTTCAGCAAGTTGTTTCTTCTCTAATTCAAACTCTCAGGAGCACTGAGAGTTTTCCTTCCCTCCTCATTGGTTTCCATGACACCACACTGGACTGATGTTCCCCCCCTCCCTCTCTGACCTCCCACTCTATTGCTTTCTTTTGCAAGGCCCTTCATCTGTCTGTAAATGTTAAGGAGTTCTAAGATAACAGTCCTTACCTCCTTCTCTTTTCTCTGTAAGATCCACCCCTGAGTGATTTCATTCAATCCCAATTTAAATTGAAATACTTTCTATAAACTCAAGCATTTATATTTTCATCCCTGGACTGTACTGGGAAATCTATAATCTAACTCACATATGCAAGAGATAGCCTAATTCTAACACATCAGAATTCCTTTTTTTCTTGGCCTTTTCCAGATCTTCTCCTTCGGTTTTATCCTCCCAATGTCAACAAGCAGCATCTACCTGGAAAGTGTCCTTAGGGTCTCTCTGTCCTTAACTCACCAGTAGAAGAGGTTTGGGGTTTGCCTACTTCCTTCAAGCACCCCATTTCAGACACCATCACATAGACCCATCAGTCTTCAGCTTCTCACTCTCCCCCACCACCCATTTCACAAATGTCAGCCCGAAAAGTCCTTCTTAAACAGTAAATTTCAGCCCATCAGTTCTCTGCAGAAAAATCCTCTGATGGTTTCATGTGACAGGTAAGTAGCACCCAAGAGCCTTCGCTCTTGTCTCAAGGACCCTCTTCATGACGTGACCACGGTCCATCTCTCTGACTCACATTTTTCCAAGTCATCCCCTACATTGGAAACTTGCAGCTGCCTGACCCTCACCTAATCCAGGCAGTCCGTTTGAGAGTCTTTGCTTTTAGAATCTCATCAGCCTGGGAAACAGCTCTTCTAGAAACTCGCATAAATGACATTTTCCTATGATTCAGACCTCTGTTCACACAGATCTCTATTCATAGGTCACCACTTCAGAGAATCTTGTCTGCAGGCCCAAGAAGCCAATATATTATTTCCGGATTGTCATGCTATGTTTTCTTCTTTCCAGCAAGTACACCTTACCTGTTTCTGACTTGCTTTTTTGAGAGCATGTATCTTGTCTGATTCGCAGAGCTGTAGATCTGTATTTTCTAAACACTTCAAGGATACTCAAGTAAATATTTGACAAATCAGTACATTTATTTTGGGGGGACACTTTTCCTGCATTTCCATTAGCTCCTATGCCTTAGAAAGGCATTTTCTTGTACATTCTTTATGCTTTTAAGATTAATTGGGAAATACATTCTGGTGCCCATTCCCATTCATTCAATCAAGAAATATTTACTGTGCCAACTATTTTGCTACACGAAGGAAGACAAAAATGAGACAGCAGATTCATGACCTCGTGGAGGAGAATAGAATGAAAATGAGTGAGTATAGCTTAAATGGCCCTCAGTCAAACTAATATGGGCTAAGGAACACTGCTTTGTACAAAGCGGCTCGGAATGGGATGCAGCAAAATCTGTCATGAATACACAAGGAAAATACATTGGTGCTATGCAAGCACGTCAATGGTTGGCTTCTGTAGACCAAAATAGGAAACGGTTGCATTTCTTTCATTTCTCAATCCATAAAAGGATGCCTCCATGAATGGTAATGAAAGATGCAGGAGTCCCCCCCCCACACACACACAGAGTTGCTAAAGATTCAAATTCAAGGGTTTTTTGGGGGGGGCGAAGAAAGGGTATTTTTCAAGGCAGAGTTTCTTTGTGTAGCCTTGTCTGTCTGGAACTAGCTATATAGATCAGACTGGTCTCAAATTCACAAAGAACTGTCTGCCTCTGCCTTTGTGGGGGCTGAGCCTTCCCTCTTATCTCTTAGAAGAAAGTGTGGCTTACCTAGGAGATAAACTATAATTTTTCCCATGAGTCCAATTGTCATTGCTAATGAAAAAGGTAGTTTTCTGTTGAATGGTTAAGTAAGGCCTAATACTTTGATAGCATCTCCATGATAACCACGGGGATTTGTTTAGCAGCAACTGTGTGTCAGTCACCAGGATGAACACTTCATAGTAGTTAATCCAGAATTCCTCAATAATCATCATTTTATCAAAATCAAAAGTCAGAAACAAGAAAAGTAAATCAAAGGATTTTCTTATTCCCCTTAATTTTAGTTTGAAGGCCAGGGTTGAACCCAATTCTATGAAAGTCCCAAACTGTATACTCGACCGTTAACTCTAATGACTACCTCTGAGACCCTATGCTGAGATGCAACATAAAACATTTATCTTTTACAAACGCTCTGTTATTCAAACACATATCCTTTTCTTATGCATACATATTTTGCCTAAGCTCAAGGTAGAATATTGCTGAAATAAAAGATAACGGTGTTCATTGCTGCTGTGGTGAATTGCCACAGATTTAGTGGCTGAAAACCATAGACATTTATTATCGTGCAGTTTGTCAGGGCACAAATCTGATACTGAATTAAAAGGACAGTATCAACAGGGATAAACCCCTTCCTAGATGCTCTTCCAAATAACCCATTGTATTCTCCAGCTTTTAAGGACCCCCAGATTTTTTGCCTGTTTAGTCTTCCCATGACCGCAAAGATAACATCTCTGCATCTCTCTAACTGGGGTTGCTCAGAGGCAAGTCAATCTTTCAGAGCAGGAAACCACCATCACCTTAAGGATGTGTGCTACAGCCATCAGGCTCATATGACTGTTCAGTATAACACCCCCTACCACACACACACACACACACACACACACACACACACACACACACACACATGTATCATCAGCTAGGCATCAGTGCAATAACCAACAGGCTCAGCTTACTGTCCGGTACACCCCCACCAAACACACACATACACATAACCACCTCCTAAGGATCTGTGCAATAGTCAACGGGTTCATCTGACCCTTCAGTACAGCACACCCCATGCACACACCATCCAGGGTCCTTCCCGTAATCATATATGCGCAGCTCTAGGCCAAGTATGGCTACATATGCAAAGGTTTCAGAGACAAAAGCTGTGGATTTTTTTTTTCGTCTTACCATACCAAAGTGGCAGTTCCACTGGAGCAAACACTCTACTTAACCCTTAACCTCTGGAAAGAGGGACAATTCTCAAAAATATTTAGCATAGGAACAAAAAAAATCACCAAAAGAGCAAATGAGTCCTAGGAATTAGGAGCAGAGCAAAGGTGTCCATGCTGGGCTCAGTCATGCTCAGGGTCTGGTTAGTGTGCAGACATTATGTCATTATTTTCAGGTAGTGTACTTGTAATGTAGGTAAATAATACAGTAAAATCGTGAGTTTCCATATCGATTTTCATGTTTAATACTCAACCCATGCAACTCTCACCCTAGTTAACATGAACAGACTAGAGTAACATTCTATATGCATTTGGTAGAGAGCTATGCAGAGCAGAAAGACTATAGGCTTGCAGGCAGATGGTCTTATTTGTAAGTGCTTCTTCAGATTCTGGCTGTGTGATGTGGGCTAGGCTGCTTCACCTTTCTGAGCCTTAATCCTGAGATCTGTAGCATGAGGATAATTCTGACACTGACTTTGTGGAGGTAGAGACCCAGGGGATTTATGCATGTACTTTCTGAAGCATAGCTTATTCCCACAACTGAAACCCATTGGGCATAACAAACGTTAAGCCCTCCCCAAGAAGTCTGCTGTCATCAGTTGCAAATATAATGAAAATAGCAAAAATGTGATCTTTTTGGATCTATCCTCCCTTCTCCCACTCAGTAACTGGAAGGCTGCCTAGTCCAGATTAGATATTCAATGTATATTAGCTGAACAATGATGAATCTTTCTTTCCCTTTGGGTCTCGAGCATAAAGTTCTGGTTTGGCTCAGTGATGAATTTGATGGTCAGCGAGAGCTAGTGAGACCCAATCCCCTGAAGTGCCCCCAAGAGCTTCTGGGCACTGTTGAACAACCCCCAAAGCACTCTTAGAAGAACTCTGAAATTTACAAATTGCCTTGGATATGAGCCATGGTGAGTTATTAACATACAAAATAGATTAAATCACGTAAAACTGCCCACTGCCCTATTTATCACATGCAGTGTAAAAACACTTTTAAAGGAGCAGCGATGGCAGCTAGATGAACGCTTGCCAGCAACACTGAGCCTGACTTAAATCATGAAACACTCTGTAGTCAAAGAACAAGGCACCATCCCCTACACATACCAACCGTTTCACGAGCAAACGTGTTCCATAAAAGGCGTATGAACATTTTACCGCAAACAAAATCAATACCGTATAAACTAGCTGGTGGTCTCTAGCTCAGATCCATTCACAAACCCAAAGTATATAGAACCTGAAATACAAAGACTCCTGGGAAAGTACAAACCCTTTGGCTAAAGTTATAATTAATTGCAGCATACCTTCTCCAAAAACAATGCTCCCTTTAATCTATGAAATGTTAATACTGCTGAGGATGAAGTCATCCCCAAAGCCAACCTCATCCTGCTCTTTCAAAGAAGAGTCTCCCTGACCCAGAGCCCTTCCCAAGGTCGAGCAGGGTACCATTTATTCTGTTAGAATATATGGAGATACTGGAAAGACAACAAGAAAATACTACTTCAGAACAACCCAGTCCCATAGCACAGAGACAAAGCAATAAGATGCTATACACATAATGTTGGTCCAAAAAGGAGAATAAACTATTCAACGGAGCTACTTCTCAAAAGCACAGTACTAGTGTAGGAGGTCTTAAAAGTCAGCAATGTGTGAATTTCAGGCATATACCTGAGCTGGACAGGGTGGTAAAAACCTGCAGTCCCAGAACGGGGATTGAAACGGAGGCAGGAGAATCAGTTCAAGGCCATTCTGAGTTACATGAGCTCCAGTTTTAAAATGAAAGTAAAATAAAACAAAACCCTACACGTGAAACATATTACACAGCATTCATGTATAGTGTACCGGACTGGAGAGAGAGGGGGAGAGGAGTGGGGGGAAGGGGAGAGTGGTGGGAGGAGGGGGAGAAGAGTGGGAGGAGAGGGAGAAGAGTGGGAGGAGGGGGAGGGAAAGGGGAGGCTGGGAGGAGGTGGAAATTTGTTTTTTTTTCTTTATTCTTCTTTTATCAATAAAAAAATGTTAAAAAAAAATTAAAAAAAAAAACAACGAAAACAAAACAAAACAAAAAAAAAATATTAACTTAAATTGAGGCAATATACACCAAATCCATGAATGGCTGTGGCTGCATGGGAGAATGGACAGAAAACAGAATGACCCTGGTTATATTTTATTTATTTTCCTTTAAGTCCACAAGCAGGCATGTTGAAATATTGTTAACCAGCAATTTGGGCTAGGGAATCCCCATGGCTTATTGTAATTAGCCGTGGTCGGACACACTAAGTGCTCTCTGCACACAAAGCATAGCAGTGATAGAGAAGACTGTGAATCTTGCTAGAACACCTTGTCAACAGGTCCAGCACCTACACAGGTATCCAGATGACTCCTGTTCAACAACTGTATTCCTCAGCAGCTTCTTCCACAAGAGCTGCTGCACCTTCCCTCGGTCTTTAACAGTGGCTTGCATTAGTCCTGCCTGCCTTTGCTTTGCTAGGCTTCCTTTGCACACTCATGGCCAATCCCCTGCAGCCTCATTGTGCCCCACTTAAATTGCTGTAACCTCCTAACTGCCAAATCCTGTCAGTTCTCATCTTACTTAACCATGCAGAGCACTTAAGGTAATTGACCAAGTGCTGGAAAAGTTGCCTGCTCTCAGCATCCACGGTATTTCTCCTGTCCGCCATCCCCTCATTTCACATTGCACCTCTGAATCCTTTGCTAGCATCCACCTCTTGTTGTGGCCACGAAACTTTAGTCATTCTCTCCAGGAATCCATCCTGAGCTTTTTTTCTCTGTCAGGGATGTGCTTTGTCATTTTTTTTTTTTTTTGCCTGATACCTGCTAGCTCCTAATCAGAATTTCTAATTGTTTTGACACCCTGGATACAATCCTTTGACAATTGTTTATCCTTACTCTCTACCAGCATCTCAACTTCTATACATCCTAAAACTGTCATGTCCTCCAAGATTTAAGGTTAATGCTGTTCTCCTCTTACTCCAATACTTAAAGTGATACTCATTACATCTGCTACTGAATCTCTCAAACCAACTGCCTTTTCTCCATCCACCAAACTCTTACAAATCCTGTCTCTCTTTCAACATGGTCTGTACTAGTATTCTAACATGTCTCTTGCCTTCATAGGACTCTCCATCATTTTCTACTAAGCCCAAACAATTTTCTTTCTTTGCCTTAACACCATTTAATAGGACATAGATTTCAGTCTAAGCATCGTTTCCACAAATGCAAAGGTGTCAATGACATCTCACCACATTCCCTTCCAGTTCTGCTCTAGGATACATCAACCCATTGCTAAGATTCAGGATGCATGGGCCTTGGAGCTCCCTGGAAAGGACTGGAGTCTTCACACAACTCTAAATCTCTGCAAAAGGTGATCTTCTCACCCCAATATATGTTCCCCTCTCTTATGCGTGACAAATTTCAACATGTACTTTTAAGACTGGGGTGATGGTTACATCTCTAACTGCAATGTTTCTTTTGTGTCCCAAAGAGCTCTCCTTTCTGTGTCTTTGTTCCTCTAAGATGTTACATTTACTTCTGGTTTAAGGCATATGCCAGGCTAGTCAGAGAGTAACTTTCCATATGTCCTGTTTTTCCAGTGGACTGTATAGAGGAGTTAGGTCTTTATGCAGGGGTATTAATTCAACAATATTTGAGGGTGTAAGTGCAGGCATTGCTATAGGCTTACAGGACAGACACTGAACAATTCAGACAATCTGAAGGCTTCAGGAGTCTAAATTCCTGAAGACTGAAGTGATCAGTGATTCTGAGTCATGATTTGAAGATGTTCATTTAAATCCGTGAGGCCATTATGAAATCAGAGCATTCTCACATGGTATGGCTTTTGCACACCAGTATAACTAATCATCTCTAAGTAGAGCCCATTTCTTTTCACTTCTTCTAACCAGGCATACAAATGTGTGATTAGTACTGTAGCTCTAAATAGTCAGAGCACAATCTCTGGGGTAAAGATTAGCTCTTCTCTTGTGGAACTGCACCACGAGCAAGTCTGCAATTGTACACTGTTGTTTGCGATACAATAATGGCTAAAGCTTCCCTATATCAGCAGATCACCGGGCTACACTGCATGGATTCTCGAAGCAGAAATAACAGCAGCTGAGCCTTCTGAGGGCAAATCAGAAAATAGCCACGTTGCTGCAGATGATCCATACCATATGCCTTTAAATATCAACGTTGCAGTAGTACAGGTATGTTTTGTGGAGTTTTGAATATTTGTAGACAGAGTGATTGAGGCTTCTCTGGAACTGGAACATCCATCACGATTGAGACTGTGAAACTTGGAGTACATAAATAGTCCAGAAACAAAACATCAGAAATTATTTTAGAACTCTTAGAACAATATCTAAGAGTTGTCGATTCGTATAAGGACAAGAACAACTGGCCTGATACGTTTTAGAAGAATGATTGGTAAGCAATGGCACTTCAAGATAGTGTTAATTCTCTTATACTTGACACTCACCCAAGCGAGCACACAAATAAAATGGAAGCCACATGCTGATAACATTGGGTAGTAGCTCATTGTCACTCTTCTGCTCTCAAGTCTAAGCATGACAGAAATGCCTGCTTCTATCAGTTTATCAGTGTCCTGATATGAACCAAACCCTTATGTACGTCAACTGAGCATGTCTTACTTGTAAGGTCAGATATCAAGATATGGCTAGCCAGACCAGCTGTCTCCTGAGCCTGGTGTGGAAACTACTCAGTATTGTTTACTCTTGACTCTGGGAACAAAATGCTAGGAAGTGCAAACACTTCGCTAAGTACATATATATGATGCATGGAGAAACTTAACACCCACAGGTACGTGCCAATATTTTAATATTGTATTTATTTAGTTGTTGTATGCATGCTTACAGTGTATTTTGATCATATATGCTCTCTACTCACTCCTTCAATGTCCCCAATCACTTTTCCTACCTCTCCCATCCAACTATCATGTTCTCTTTTTCCTTTTTTAGTGATTCACTGAACCTAATTAGTCCTGTATATGAGTGTGTGTATGTGTGTGTATGGGTATATATGTGTGTATGTGTGTCTGTAGGACCATCCATTGGAAATGTCAACTTCCCAGGGGTTAGATCCCTGAAGAAAAATTACTCTCCCTCTCCCAGGAGCGGCTGTCAATAGCAGCTGGGTGGGGCCTCATAAGTCCTCCTCCTCACATGCTGTAACTTTGACCAGCTTAATCTCGTGAGGTCTTATGTAGGGAAGTCCTGCAGCTCTGAATTTGGAGTGTAGTACGCCTGCCACATCTGGAAGGTTCTGTTTTTCCGCAGTCCTCCCAGACCTCTGGTTTTTATAATCTTTCTATTCTCTCTCATGATGTTCCCAAAGCCTTGCCGAGGAGAGGTAGTGTGGATGCAGCATTTAGAGCTGAGCACCCCACTCTCATATTCTCTGCACTTTAACCGGTGGTGAATCATTATCTTAACCACTGTCTCCTCTCCAAAGAGGGATGCTTTGCTAATGAGGGCTGCAGTAGTCCATAGGTACAGAGATAAATATTTATAAGTCAGTTTGGTAGTGTGTTCATTTAGCAAAATCATAGTAGTAGGTTCACCTTTAGAGCTGACAAATTCCAAGTCATGGATTTTTGGCCAGGTTTACATCATCAGGAATAAATACCCTTCTATGGAGTTAGTAACTTCCACAGCAATAATGTCATGACTGAACCAATGTAAACATCTTGCCACGCTAGCCTTTGCTACCACTTGCAGGGTTCCCATGTTGGTAAAACTGCTGATGACGTTTCTCCATCGCCAGCTTGCCTAGTGTCGTCAGGTATTAAGAAAGGTACCTAGTATGGAGGAAATTTCCCCATCAGTTCTAGCTTGATTTCTCGGGCCTATAAACCAAAGCAGATGATGTCTTTAAAGCCAAGTTACACCATCAGGTTCTGTTGAGCAACCAAGAGCAATGACAGTAGCCTGTAGTGTTTGTAAGTCTCTGGGATCTCCCAATCCACAACTGAAAGATAGTATTTCACACTAGGCACTGGGACTTTGGTTTTACAATCTGTGGCTTCTGGGATAATATTATATCTCTCACATAGTAAAAATGCATTCAAAGTCTTCTGTAAATTAATATTTTTAGGAAACTTATAAAATACTAAACTTCCATCTGGATTTGTGAAACAGCCTTCTTATTAGTTATCATTCCCTTTACCCCTCTTCATTTCTTCTTTCCATCCTATCCCAACAGACTTAAACCTGCCTCCCCACCCATTAAAGAGATCTATAATCAAACCACAGAGACTATCTCTGATTTTGACAGTAGATTACTAGCTGTAAGTTCTAAACAAGAGACTCAAGTCAAATTTCAGAGTTTAAGCCAGACAAGAGAAAATATAAATTAAAGAGAAATTGAGATACCCAAGAGAGAGAGAGAAGATGAGATGAGTCAAGGTCCCCCAAAGGCAAGCAGCACAGAACCATGGTCCATGATTTGCTGGTTTATAGGACAGCACATTATGCCCTTTGCTAAGCATATGAACCAAGGGCACATAAAGTGTTTGGCTTTTGATTATCTAGTTCTGCTTCTTAAAACCTCTGATCACTTCTCATCACCCATGGAACAAGTCCAAACCTATAACAAAACTCCAATTCCTAACAATATGTACTCTACCTGTCTCTGCAGAATCATCTTTTGTGTTCTGTCTTTCTCTCTTTCTTTATCTCTCTTTTTCAAGTATGTCCTTTACTTTTGTATCATCTATCTCTAAGCATAATTCAATAATTTACTTCATTTCTACTTCTTTTAAGAGTTATTTACTTGTTGATTGCCTTGGCGGGCTACTTAGTCTAGGGTTAGTAGCCCGCCTGGCAGTTCAGTTATTCCAGGGTCACGGAGAGGCACTACCTGGAAGATATGGGCTAGGAGACAGGAAGAAGGCCATGCAAAGTTTGTCAAAGCCTCCGTTTATTACAGATGGGGTATAGCTTTATATAAAGAGTTGGGGGATGGGCACAGGGTTCTGGGCTCTTGCCGCGTGGTTCACGTTGGTCACATGGTCCGAGTTGGTCACGTAGGCAGGAGGTTATCTTCAGTCAGGTCACTGTAGGCCTGGAAGTTGACACACCTAGCTCCCTAGATAGTTTGGAATGTGGGGTGGGTTCCGCTAACAGATAGCTCTCATTAACAGCCAATTTGGGTGTGGGGTAAGCTCTGTCAATAGAACCATTCTTAACACAAGGGGTGTGGGGTTCTCTGCAGACTCCCCAGGGTGATGGTTCCTGTAATGATTTTAGGAGGAAATTGGCTCCTGACATTTACTGACTCTGAAACCAAAATAAGTTTTTCTCCATGTCTACCTGCTCCTGTGTATGTGTTTCCATGCTCATTTGCTGAAATTACCATTGTATTCAGTTGTATTGTTTAAAATCTCTCTTCCTAGCTGGCCATTGGTAAGAAGAAAAGGTGCTTGCTTTACCCAAGCATTCAACATAATTAATTTATAATAAATGTTAAATAAATAAGTGTTGGAGATAAAGTTGAATGGATGTGTCCTGAAGTCCAAAGGGGAAAAGAGCTAGAATCTGAGCTTTCTGAGTGTTTGTTCACTCCATTTGATGGTAGAAAAAAACATGGAGATTATCTAATTGTTTAAACAATATTTGAGTTTATTTAAAGTTACATTGTTATCCATTTGTCAACAAATATTTGAGTGCCCCTGTGTCTCTTGGAAGTATGCAGAGTCTCTTTACTTTGCGTTTTTAGATAGATACCAAGAAATTAATTAAAACTGTGTTTATTATGAACAGCATTAAAAGGATGCATGGCAGGAAGGAGCATGGCTGGAGATCAATGCTTGCAGCAATGGTGTATGTTCTCAACTTGTTAACCTCAGGAAGACTGTGCAAAGCATCTGCAGTTGGGTGGGTAGAGAACCAGAGCCAAGATCAGGCTGTGAAGTCAGGAGAAATAATACAGCTATGCAAATGGAATGTTCCAGGTCGAGATCATGACTTTGCAGAGACTAAGAAGCTTCCCTCAGAAATTTACCTGTATGCTGCAGTGTTAGACTTCCTGGCACTAATTTGTCCAACTTGTCCTGACCATCAGTGCTTTCTGACTCAAGTTTGGGGAGGCCATGTGTTACTTTCCTTGGATTTAAACCTTCGAACATTAAAAGCTCCAATGATAGTCACAAAGTTGTGCATTAGGGTTCACTCTCCCCATGCACAATACATTGGAACAGGAACTAATTTGAGATCTTTACCAGAGATGGATTAAAGAAACCCAGGCAGAAAAAAAAAGAAAGAAACCCACAGGAAGTTTATTGGATAATTAGCCTTTGTCTACCAAGACTCACCACTTGAACAGAGAGTGTTAAGTCTGAGAAGCCCAACTCAGGCCTCCCTTCCACAACAGGTCAAGTCAGCCCAGAGAGTCTCCTTTTACTCTTCCATGACCTGTCCGAGAATGATAGTGGAGGAATAAAGAGTACAAAGTACGACGTAGGCAGAATGTCTTCGATACTATTGCCTTAGCCCAAATCCCTGCTCTCCCAATCACTATGTCACAGTGGGCAAAGTGCTCAAGATTTTGAGCCTCAGTTGACTTATAAAGGGTGTTCAAAATCACCTCGGCAATGCCAAGGCAAAGCTATCTGATTATTTTCTTAAAACCTCCAAAGATAATGTTGAACTCAATGTGTCTGAGTCCAAATATATGTGCACATATAAAGGGCTAGCATCTTCCCATCAACATAGGCCTTCACTCAGAGATTCACGTTGGAGATGGAATCAGTCCAGCAGCATATCCTTGACAAACCACTCACCCTCTTCAGTCTCCCATCTCAGTCACTCCAGCATTAACTGGTTACAAATGCCAGCCATGATGGTGCAAGAAGCTGCCACCCATGTTTTCCCACAACTTGTCGTTTCCACTAAACACTGGGAAGTCTTGATAATTTTCCAACCTTAGGTTTCCCTCTTCAGCCTGCTTTATTCCAGGATAGGAGGATTCTTCCTCAGTATCTCTTTCCATGCCTTCATTATTCTGTCTTGTTGACCACACAAAATCTGCAGTTCTTAGATTTTTCTCCTTAATCACACAACCTTGTCATGGCCCACTGATCTATCAACTCTAAACAAATGGCTGCCTCCATAGATAGATTCGTTCAAGCTTTTTTTCCCATGATTCCTTGAAATTCTTTATACCTTCTTGGTTGTCCAAATCATAGCTCAAATACCAAACTTGTTTAAAACATTCCCTAGAAAGTCACCCTCTGCACTGAAAGATCAGAGGCCTCTCCTCAGAGAACAAGCACCTCTTCTTTATGGCCACCTGCTTTCATACCCTGCTGTCCCCAATCTTTCTGTTCCTGACCTCTATCTACAGAGTGGAATATGTCTCACTCATTCCAAATGAGTGCAGACATGACCACCACTCCCATTTATGAGATGTAGCTGTTTGTTGGACAGTATGTCAAGTGCTTTCTATACAGTAGTAAAGTTGGTCCCCATGCACCCTAGTATGATAGGTAAACTTTATTGACTTAGAACTCAGCACATGTCTGTATCCCTTTGAGACAGAAAATAGAGTAGAAACATACTCAAAATAATTTATAAATGTGCTTTATATATTACATGTGTACAATATGTAGGTACATAGCTTTCTTTTAAAGGTATATAAAGCTTTTGAGGTATAGGCCAGCAAATGCGAGAGAATAGAGAGAAGTGGAAGAAATAGTTGTATTAGATGAAGTCATAAGAGAAGCGGCACTTTAATGAAGACCTGAGTGAAGTCAGAAAGAAGCCCAACAGTGAATATGGGGCAAGAATGGTCTAACCACACACAAAGGCATTAAACTCCATTGACCTTGTGACTTCCCCAAATCCCAGGTCACAGCTGGGTTATCTGAACCCCAGTTCTGATTCCTGCACTTAGCCACCAATCTTCTTCCCTCAGTCCTATAGCAGCTTTGAATACTAGCCAGATCTGGATCCTTTAGACTCCTTTATTCCCATGTCAACAGTTATGAGTCTCCTGTGCCATGCACTGACCTCCATAATACCTCTTCAATCTCTTTCCAAATTCTGGTGTACTCCCTGTTTTCACATCCAGCTCCCACACTTACTTAGAGTCTGAATTCTCAGGTTCTCTTATACCCAGTCTCTCAGCTACATTCCTGATCTCTTCCCTGTATCTGCCTCTCTAATTTGGGATCCCAGTTTTGTTTGCTGCCCAGGATTTGGGGGTCCTGACAATGTTTCATTTATTTCTGTTTCCCTTGAGTTACTCACATTTCTGGACACATAACAATTGTGAGCTTCTCGAAAAATAGACTAAACTTGAAGCCCATGTTTCCAGTTGTCTCTGAGGGTATGATGTGGCTATTTCCCCCCACACCTGAAAATCAATATTCATAAATAGGAACACATTGTTCTTCTTCACAACCAATTCCTTCACTTGTGGTTCGTGTTTCTCATCATACCGCACTGTGGCTCCAACCCCCATCTTGTCCTCGAGGCAACCTACTCTTCCATTCCTAATGCCTTTACCCTAGTTCAGTCTTTTTTTTCTCTTGCCTAGACTAATGCAACAGTCACCTAATGACATCATTATCAAGAATGAAGCCTACCCAGCTATGCAAAATTAATGTTCTACATTCTGTCATTCTATGAAATTCAACTGGCTCCCTCTTGTCTACAGAATAAAATCTCCATCTATTGTTACAGTCCTAATAGCCCATGCCTACTGGCATCTCCTTCACTTTGATGTTCTACAAGTCATTAAATTTTTTACATCTAATCAATGTCATTTTCTTTCAGATGAAGCTCCTTCTTTATTTTCCATCTGCATGTATTTAGGAAACCCCTGGCTTACTGAAGCCAGACATCTAGATGCTCTATCTCAGGGTCTTCGTCACTACTGATCCCTTTAAAAACCTATCATCAACATCCTCAAGTCCTATTGAGCTCATATTCTGTTTCTCTCATGTGTAGTCTTTATTCTTCAGCCTCTGATCAATAATCTATTATGTCCTTCAGATTCCCCACTTGTAATTTCTGGTCAGAGTAGGTTTTTTTTTTTTTTGCCTGGGGTTTCACCCGGACCCTATTTCCATCCATTCGCAACATTAGTGCAGTTTTGTTGCTGGTGTAGACAGAGGATCAACTCCTGTACTTGACCAAGATTCACCAGGTTCCTCAGAACCTTCACACACAGACTTCCCTAATGTCTCATCTCACTGTTCCATTTGATTCCAGACCTTCATTGCACCATGAAGAAGAACTCAGAGTTCCCGGCTTGTATAACCCTAATCTCTTAGCTCAGCCTTATCCCCACAACTTCTGCTACCAAAAATATCTATTATTCCACCTGCCATCTCCCCCAGAAAACCTCAGCCTCCCTCTGCAGGTCCAACTAATCTAGGTGTCTTTCTTTGACCCTGTCTGACCTGCAGGATGTGATTAAGCACTTTCCTCAAAGTGTTCTGGAAATTGAGCTATTACAAGGCTTTCCATGTTCCAGATTCTATTACATGTGTTTATTTTCACAAGTATGTTTAAGGTTTCCAGGGGATATTTGTCATCACTTTTACATTTAACTACTGTGAATGGTACCTGGCCACAGATGTCCAGCATACATTTCATAGAATAAAATAGACTGATATTTTCAGGGTCACCCAAATATGTAACAGTATTATTTGGCATATAGGTTAATACTACTACTCTGAGTAAGGTCTGTGTAGTGTAATATGTTACATGTGACCTCATGAAGCCCACATCACATAGTAGTAAACTTTGTGATTATAACACTTCTGCTCTTTGCTCCCTCAGCATAGCGTTTTCCACGTTTTCCAAAAGCTATTGATAAGATGGTAGCTGATAACACTCTTCATTAAAGAAGGACAACCGTGTCCTAAAATGGCATTTAAGTCCAGTCTTAAAGATGAGGTAAACAATCGTGCTTTCTGTAGTTGATTATGTTAATGCTGGCAAAGTGGAATTTAGGAGTATACCAGGAAGAGGTGACTTAAAATTTTAACTCTATATGGTAAACAACAGCATTGCTTTTCTTTGTTCTCAAACATATACTAGCATATTGTCTCTCATCTAATACATGATGGATAAGTGTGTTGTTAATGAATGATTGTTGGACAGTATCTTCAATTTTTTTCCTAGAAAATAAATCAGTGCAGCCGGAGGCTTTTGTAATTCTGTGCTGATGATATTCATGAAAAGCCACTATCTCTCGCTTATGGATATTGGGAAGAAATGGAGCTCTGCTTAAAACTGTGATATATCTTTAATAATTTCAACAGTTCAACTGCTTCACTGTAAAGATTGTAGATTTTTCATGGTTAGTGTTTATTCAGAGAGGTGAACAGTGCTTGTCAAGTATTAGCTGTTTTGGATGACTAATTTTCATTTGGAAACTATATTTACAACTTTAATTTAACCAGGAAAGTTTATGCAGATTAGCAACAAATTTTGTACTTCAATTATCTCAGAAGCACTAATATTTACTATCTTCCAGCTTCAACATTTAGATGGGTGGCCCTTTCAAACCAATCTTAATGACTGTGTCTACATGAAAATTGGAATTTAGTTTCTACCAAATGTGTGCAGGAGGTCCTCATTCTACATCTCTGAATAGTGCTGAATTCGGCAGTGTTTGTTTACTTTTCCATGATTCCCAGTGCCTGGCTCTGAGCATTCCCATTTTCTACTCGCCTTCCAACATTTTCCTTCCTGCTGCCACCAAATGAAGGGAATGCTGCACCTGCGTTCCAGAAGTCCCCACGACTCATTTCAGCCTGATGAAATAACTAGGAGGGCAAAGGTACAAACAGTTACCAAACCTCTAACAGAGTACAGGTACATAGCGCTTTGCAGCACAGCGAGCCCCGGCTGAAATTACAGAGAGTTTGTGGAGACGAAAGAAGAGGAGCAAGGAGTTTTGGAATTCTTGTAAGAGATGGTTGGTTGATTTTCACAACCCCTCACAGATCTAGATAAGGTAGAATAGTGCTCTTATGATAAATGATTTATTTTCTACAAAATTATCTTCAAAATCATGGAGATGCTCTATTTAATTTCAAAATCTCTATACTGAGTTGAAATGCCTCTGTTTTTGCTAGAACATTATTTAAACTGCTCATAAGAGAAATGAGCACTCTCAATTCCTTTACCACTTTCTTTAAACAGAAGCTATTACTCATTTCAAGCTCCTAAGTCATATTTGCGTTATGAAGAAAGCATGTTTCTTCATATATTCCCTGCATTGCAGAAGATTTTTTTAAAAAAAATTTAAATGGCATGATCTTTTAATGTTACTTAGTGGTAGACAAAAAACAGTTATATTTGAGAAAGTAGAAAGTGGAAAGAAGAAACTAACAACAGAACAATCATAGATTTTTGAGACCATTCTTTGTTTGTTTGTTTTTGTAGCTTCACTCTTTAAGACCCCAAAGAGGAAAAAGACCAAGTTTACTGTCACAGTGTGTTTTCACACACAATGAACTGCATTCTACCAACAGGAAATCATTTCACTGTTAACAGTGTAACCCACTGTATGTACTCCAGCATGGGAATGGGTATTTTAAAAAATAAATGATTGGTCATTTCTTCCCCCATTCCACTATGAACACCTGGGGCACATCCATTAACCATCTTCTGTATAAAATGTAGGCAGAATCTGCTTTATAAGTCTAATACCAGATAGTTTCTGTATAACTATTTGAGGAATAAATCTCATCTTAACATCATGAGATGTCTGTAAGGTTCTACTAGATATCACCTTCACCATTGGATACAGGGAAAACAAAAACAAAAACAGAAAAGGAAGGGTGGCATTAGACCGAATGGCTATCTGATACCAACTTTTTAAATTAAATCAAAATTTCTCTAAGTCAGAGTTCTCTCCCACCTGAACTCACTTGTTCTTAGAGCAATGTCTGAGAGTGTTATCTTATGGATTCCTGCTGGTCAGCACTACATTGTCGTGTTTATTAAGTGTCCCGTACAAATGAGGCATAGAAGACCAGAGCATCAATTTGCCCACAACTCCACTAGGTTGGAGTATAATAATAAGTCTGCCTTGGAAATCAGCATGATGTTAGCAAGTCGTTCATTCAACATATTTCTGGAGCCTTTACCAGACATACAGCACAGACAAAGATGTGGGGTAGAACAGGTCTGAAATAATTTCTCATGCTAGCCAAATGAAAATTCATTTGGGTACAAAATTTTAAAGTCCCTTGAAGAAAACCAATTCTTCAATGAAGATACGTTTAATATCTGGATGTGCTATAGTCATACAATATTACCAGAAAAAGCATGGAGTCCCTTGACAGGCATGTATTCTTTTATGAAAAAAGATAAACTGATTTAGTTATATTCTTACGGACCTCTTGACATGTATAAGACCATAAAAATGATTTGTGTATATTCTTAGTGATATCTTGGCATGTAAAACACAATCTTTGTTTTATAATACAAAGAAGACATACTGTGGGTAGGCTGTAAACTCTGGTGGTTATTGTATCATTCAAACCTGAGTTTGAGTCCCACTTGGGCTTCAAAAACACTCTTCTTAAATAAACTGCTTCACGCAAAGCTATTTCAAACTATTAACACACATTGACATCAGAAAATAAAAGTCTATTTTCCTCCTGAGTCATTGTTTAAAGACCTATAAAAGTGACAGTGAGAATTCCCTAAAGACTTATTGGCTATTCATGAACAGATGGCACCTAAATACAAGAGGGGGACATTTCCTTAAGCCAATAATACAAATTTGAGGTAGCCCAAAAGTTACAAACTATTGAAATACTCAGACTGCTCATTTTTACTAAATAAATAGAGTGGAATACAAGGAGGTAACTTCTCAAAGGTTAATAATATGCCCCGAAGATATTTAAAATGACACAGTCCGTTCCAGTGATTCAGCCATTCAACCACACTGACTGTGTTCACCCTCAGGAATAGAAATAAGCCTTCAACATAGGAACGATGGCCAAGTGCACAACATGGAAAATTCTATATTTATATTCCTGATCAAATGACTCTTCATAATACAGAGTATGATGGGAACTGCTGTGTTTAAACATGGGCTTTCTACTTACTTGATTCCCAAATACTGTACATGGACTTGCATACAGATCAGCCGTGGGAAAGAGGCTTGGTGAGAGGAAAGATAGCCACTGCCACTGGGGTAAAGAACTGAACTTTATCTCTTTTAAACCCTCTCTCCCGACACAGCCTGGTTCTCCCTGTGAATGCTGATATGAGAGAGAAAAGGAACCAAAGAAGCAGTTGGGTATACATTGAATGAGGTCTCAGTGGTTTGATTTTTCCATTCCTTTCTATGGCTGCTGCTACAATGGGAGGCACTGTCATTGGATGAGCTTAATAGCTAAGATAATAACAAAGATAGCAGACATGGCAATGCAGATGCATAGAGAACGGGCTGTGGAGTGTTGGAAAAAGACAAGGTCTGTGACAAAATCAGGGACAACCAAAGTCACATTTCAGAAGGAATACTTAACTAATTTTGCAATGTCTCATTAATTTTGGCTGACTGGGAAGGAATTGGACTCACTGGGAGTCTGCTGGACCACTGACCTTGGACATGATAGATCTGGAAGATAATAAGAAATCACTGTAACCAGATACAGGACAAAGCTGAATATTACCTCAAACACACGGAAATCAGAGAATAACTATTCAAGCCTTCTCTACAAACACTCACCTAGCTATGAAGCTACAGATGCTCCAAGAAGCTTGATCTTGATGCTATATTTCCAAACTCAGAGACATTATCTGATGAATAGAGAGGTTGGAAGCCAAAGAATGTCAGTTCCTAAAGAGGGCTTAACAAGCATCCAAACATAAATTGAAATTTAAGTTCTTTCATAGGTCTGTCGTGGGGTAACAGGATTTAAATTCAGTAAATGTCCTTTAGGCACTTACTAGTTTGTGAAGCGCCATGTAAATATTAACTAGAAGGATAAACATGAGTACCTTGTGTAGGGTATATGCTAATGAGCAACTACAATTTGATAGCTGCAAATGACGTAAAATGCCAAATTTATTCTGCTTTGCTCAGATTCAGACCAAAATATAAGGAAATCTACATAAACAAAACCAAAGAGCAGGCAAAGCAACGGAGCTGCACAGGACAGCAATGGAGATGAGTTGGGAGAGATTGAAAATAATCACCAAGCAATGTCAGGGGAGAAAGTTAATCCTAAACAGCGGGGAAACACAAAGCAGGTTTGGGAAATAGGGAGTATCCAGCCACCTATACCAAAGCATAAACCGAACTATAGGAGAGAAAGTGGAGACAGAAGATGATCACCTTTTCGTGAGAGCCTTTTACACCAATCTGAAGCTACCACAGGTTTCCTTCTAACAGTTGGATCAAAGGAAGGCACCAAAATATATTCTGTGGGATAATAAGACTTAAAGCAAAAGTTAGTAAATATAGTAGACTTTAAGTGGGAGATGGTAAGGGAAGAGGATTCAAGCATACTGCCCTGGAAATGGTGCTATGTACATAGTATTGGGTTGTAGAGAGGAAACCGAGGGAAGAAACAGAAGTAAAGAAACCCTGGTGGCTGATTCAGCAGAGATGGAAGGCTCATAGAGAAGGGTCTGCTTCAAGCGGTTTCAAACTGCGTGTCTTAAGTAATGGTTCCCCCATTTGAAAAATAACTTGTTTTTAAAGAACAGAATATGTATTTTTCTAGTGCACTTTTGGTTTTTACTTTACAGTGCCACTAAAAACCTGCTGTTGGGTCTGAAATCCTAAGAATGAAAATGTCTGTCTAGCACTAGCGTAGGGCACTGGGCTAGACTGTGCACAGGAAGACTTGCACACCACAGGAGAAATTCAAATAGCCATTAGCTTAAGAGGAGAGTACACAGAAGAAAGATGATCAAAAGAGAACTTGGTGAAGGTTGCATAGAATGTTCAAAGAAAAGAAGTAAGGGTCATAAAAAGAGTTACCCGGAATCCGAGAGGGTACAAATTAATTCCGTTCCACAGACAGCCGTGGAGAAGAAAGCAGCCATCATCAGATATTGAGACTGTATATTTGAGTCCTCAATCTAGATGTTAGGAAGTGAAATGATAACCAGGAATCAATGGCTCAGATCTACCAGGGACCATAGTCAGCAAAGGAGCATTTGGTGAGCAAAGGAAGTACCACAGGGAATTCAGGAGGATGTAGCAGAGGCATTAGGACCTTTAACCAAATGAGCCATTTTGAAAAATAAAAGGGTGATTCAGTGCTCGACAATAAAAAAATTTTATAAAAGTGCTCCATTGAACAACCTTAAGACATATTGAGGATAGTAAGGGCCTACTGAACAAATAATACTCAGGCCTTTATTCTTCATCTCTTCTCTCTTTTCCACCTCTTTCTGAATCTCTTTCTCTCTCTCTCTCTCTCTCTCTCTCTCTCTCTCGCTCACACACACACACACACACACACACACACACACGTTGGAAAACGGTCTCTAAGGAGGAGAGCTATTGGGTCAACAACTCAATGTGCTATGAAATATTGAAAAGCAATATTATCCATGTGTTATGAAAACCACCAAGGACAAGGCAAACAAAATGACAAAAATGACTAAGAAAGATTGTGTATTGTCCTAAAATATATTTTCAAAATAAAGCAACCACTATCTGCTCTAAAATTCTTCAAAAATCTTAAACGCATATTTTATCTTGCATGGTTCATTAATGTCCAAAACAGTTATGTCCCTATTTTATCAATGAGGGTGTAAACATCAACCAGAAAAGGAAGAAAAAAAAAGGATGGCACATAAGGGAAGCAAATAGGCGTCTCTGAATTGTCATGCTTCACAATATTTATTGAATGTGCCTTTTCATCTGTGTGACACAGAGAAAGTAGAATATCTTACACAATGAAAAGCTTTTCAAAGTTCAAAATAAATGGATTTTTGACTATTACTCATGGGGAATTGCTAATTTGACTTTCCTTGAACCTTAATAAACATAGAACTTAAGTTGAAGCCACAAAACATCTATCAATTCATGATTCAAAATGCCAGCAATTTTTCTCACTACTGCTGAAACCTGGATTTTTTCTCCCCATTTTTACTGTAGATTACATCAGATAACATCTGCCATCCCTAAGGTGGATGACACAAATTAAGGGCACCAATGAATAATTTCATAAGGCTTTTTTCTCTGACCTTCTTTCAGATTCTTTTACATATCTGACTGAAATCTCCTCTCTCTCTCGCTCTCGCTCTCTCTCGCTCTCGCTCTCTCTCGCTCTCGCTCTCTCTCACACACACACAAGCACACACACGTAGTAGAATTGTGTTGAGTTTTTACAACAGAGTATCAGAATAATGGGCCTAGTTGATAGAATGCAAAATGTATTGGTATAGTTTTTGAGACTAACATGGAATTTGACAAGTGTCAAAGTCTAGTATTCCCTACACCATCAATATTCTGTGGTCAGTAACATTCCCATGGTCAGCTCCGATGACCTCAAAGGTGATGCTTGAATACACACTAAATGCTTTTATGTGTTGAAAAGTGTAAGGGTGAAAGTTTAAGTAACATAATTAAACTCTTATGCTACTGTATCTGAGGTTTTCCCCCTATTTGCCACTTCGAGTGTGTGTGCATGGGGGTCTCTTTCACCTCTCCAAGGAGCATTTTTAGAGTTTTGCCTCCAAATAAAGTCATAATACACAAGCACACATACGAAAGACACAGAGAGAAATTTCTCCAATTTGAATATTTTCATTTCTCTATCAGATAATCCTGTTATTTTGTGAATGGATCCTTTTATAATTCCCTAGTCCATGAGTGTACGTTTGAGGGGAAAACCAAACTCCACTTACTGAAGGCTAGACACAGTTTTTAAACCAAAACCTATAAGCTTTAAAATTGACAGTCATTCATTTCTCCGCATGGCAATCGCAAGTTTGAGCAGAGATCACCAAAGTCCTGAAAAAGCATGTGCAATCACCTCTAGTATTGCCCTAGAACAAGACCCGCAAGAACAAGAATGATGCTTCCTACTATCTGCTGCTTCCTTTAGTCATATCATCACACACTAATTACCTAAAAATGTTTGCAAGAACTAAAGATGCAATGTTAAATTTTTGCTTCAATCCTCATCTTAGCCAAGATATAATCAACATCTTTCTATCCTCCGAGAAATCATTGCATTTGATGCTAGAGCTGATATCACATTTTCCATTTTTAATATTTTAATTGTTTCATGTTCCTCAGGTATGATTTCATTTGTGTTTTTCGTTTACAGAAACTCCACCCACCAGGACACTGGACTGAGAGTGGACACGTAAATTTAATCCCCATCTGCCTGACTAAGCCCAGGTAAAGAGCTGTTCTTACTGAGGAGACAAGTATAAGCCAGCAACTCTAGGGACTGTGACCCCATAGCCTGTCTCAGCTGTACCACACTCCTGAGCTTTGAGCATACAAGCTCTCCTGAATGAGAGTGAGCTGATCACCCCAGTCACAGCAGAAGAAACCCCAACGATAGTTTCTTTATACCCAACCTACAACCATCCCTGACATTTGAAGTGTCCTTCTGACCAAAACAGGAACCTATGAAGAACCAAGACTTTTTAAAATTTCACGCTCAAGTGAGACAAGCACCGTCCTGACTCCGAGAAGGGAAGGGACTGATAGATGTCCTCTTCTTGTGGCCATGCCTTTCTGAGTGCTGGACTCAGTTGTTCAAGTGCCTCTGTTTCCTCCAGTAATAAAGAGAATGCACGGGGGAAAAAAACTTACAACTTTATAGCCCTTAAACCCACATTCTGACCCGGTAAAGCCAAATGACACGGTAACTACCAGCGACTTCTAGCCTTATATAATCTTCCTCACAACCACCTTGATCCTATTTAGGGTCCTCTAAAAAAAAATCTGAATGCATCAAAGCCATCTAAAAACAAACTGATGGAACCCAAGATGGTCTGTGGGAGGACATCAATTCTGCCTTAGGTCCTCCTAAACTCAGAGAACAGTTCCTATTCCTGCGTGTTTCCCTGAGAGCCACGCTCCTTGCACAATGCCCGGTACCTTTCTAAGGCTGTACTACTGAAAAATTATTTCCAAGAGTCACTGAAGACTGTTTTCTCCGAACACACAAAACTGAAGGTAGCACTAGAACAAGACAAGCGCGTCTGCAAAAGGCTCTGATGTGGGCAACATCCCGTCTGTGTATTACCCAGGGGATCAAAATAGAGTTCTAGTGAAGTGTTTGGGAGCATCAAGGAAGTGTGGAGGGGGTGGATCAACACCATTTTGGCTCATTTATCCCCAGGTGTTAGGGATAGGAAGTGTGCCTGTGAAAGGCATCTGGTAAAAGCAAACACAACCTCAGAAATTTTCAGGGAAGGCAAAAAGTACGCACGGGATCGCAGCGGACCCTGCCACCAGCGAGTTTCAAACACACTTCAAGCAATTTTTTTTCCTCCTAGACCTTGCCATGCGCCCCCACTCCTTGGCGCCCCCATGCCCCCGCTCCCACCTCCATTTCCCAAGCCCGTCTGGGTCCGCACTCTCTCATGCAGCGATGGCAACAAGCGTGCCCCCTCCCCCGGGGCGCCCCCAGCGTGGAAGGGGCACCGATCATTGAGAGGGAAGGACAGTGCCAGCGGGGCGCCGGATTGCAAGCCCATCTCATCCTACCGCCTGTGGAGCTCGCCTCCTCCAGCTGAGCCGAGATGCTTTCCACTCTCCTGACGTTCATCTTGGGGTACGCTGGGTTCGAGAGCGGTACTCTTAGAGTCCACTGGCCCAGGGGCGGCTGGCGATGGGTTTGGCACCGGTGCGCACAGCCTCTCTGTCCTGGGCGACCAAGAGCTGGAGGCGGCGGCGGCGGGCAGGGCGCGCGGAGCCGCTGCAGGTGCGGGCGGAGGCCGGCGGGGGGCGCCGGGGGCGCTGTGCTGCGCTGGGTGGCAGGGATGCGCGGGTGGTGGGGGCCAGGACGCCCGCCGCTGAGAAGCCTGGGCGCTGTACCGCCAGACAGAGCTAGGCGCCCCCCGCCCCTGGCAAGCTTGGCACCGCCTCTGCCACCTGCTGCCAAGTCACCGAAGGAGAAAGTGGAGGAGGCTGTAGAGGCGCCTCAGGTGACAGAACAGATGCACCCAAAAAGATACCCGAAGCAGTTTAAGGCTAAGCAGGGCTCTTTTTGAGATTTTCTTGGGACCCCTTTTTGCATCGCGTAGAACCTGGCACTAGGCTGGCTCCAGGTGAAGAAGCTCTTTGGCAAAGAACCATACTGCGGGGTCCCTAGGGGGTCAGACTCTGTCCTGTGGAGTGAGAAGCAGGGTTCGAAGGACACCAGAAGGCAAGTGCAAGGAGACGCCCTTCTCAGGAACCAGGCACAGTGCCAGCAACTCCTAGACAGGAAAGTTCCCAAGAGCAACTCAGTCATGAGACTGGGAGAGAGGTTGGGGAAAGTGACTTCTAGACACTGACTAGACAGGGCCAAGGTGAACCATATCACTTTGCACGGACCAGCCTGGCTGTCTAGGAGACATTTCCCACAAGATTCTTCTTCAAAGGGTTTCACTTGAGGTCCTCTGTTGGAAGGCATGGCTGAGATCCCACGGGGAATTTATCATCCAAGGCTGCTTGTCTTTCTAAGCGAACCAAGGCCCGCAATAGCTGGAAGGCAGAGACAACCCAATAAACCACTTGTGGTCATGGTTACTGTTGAAGAAAGAGCTGGGCATTAAAACATAGGCTTCTCTGCCGCCAGGAGTGAAGTTTATGGTGCCTCTTTTAAAAAGAAAGGTCGAGCTGACCGGTTCTGTGGGCCAGCAAAGCAAATTAGCATTTGTTCACATGCTCAGCTGCAAGGTCAATTGGCCCTGACACAGTTGAAGTAGTTTCTAAGTGTGTGGAAAGCCATTCTTTCTCCCCGTTTCCACCTGGCAACAAATACCACGAAACCTTGTTTCTTTCTCGGGATAGGATTCAATTGTCGCTTGTCCTTCTTTCACCCCTTAAAGTCCTGGGGTGTGTTCCCTGTGTTCCTAACGTTGAGAAGACCATGCCAGCACCTCCATTGCCACTATTCAAATCCTACTTTCAATACTTTTAGTGACTATCCAAACTATTTACATGAGCTGTGGGCTGGAATCTGCTTTATAGATCTGTTGTGATTTAAAGAAACAAGAAGTCAGGGCAAACATGACTTCAGGAGAGGGGAATGAAAACAGCTGCAAGGGCAGCTTGTTTGGGAACACTGAGGAGGCTGCTGTGGTTGGAGCGGAGAGGACGGCAGAGTAATGGGATGGAAGAGGCAGAGGAGTAGATCACATGCAGTGTAAACATCTATTAAGTATACAAAATTCTAAGTAGCGTACGCGCTTTACTTTCTCCTAACAAGCCTCCTCTCTGTCCTTCCGAGTCGATTCTCCTATTTTATTCTGGTCATGTGGCATCCTAGGATTTCAGCAATCTCAAAGCAAGTCTCCAACTAGCAATCCGTTCCATAAACAGCCACAGCTCTCAATCTGCAAAGGATCACTAATGCCTCTTCAGCTGTAAACTCCAGCTTCTCTCTACTGACTTCCAAAACTACCTTCGTGTGTGGGGTAGGAACCAGCTGGCTGGGCTGGAATCTAAGTGTGTGTCCAAAGCGAACAACTTAACCTTTCTCAACTCAAAACTGTAGAACACAGTAGTGCCTGCCCCAGTGAGCTTCTGGCAAAGATTAAATGAGACAAAATGCACAGTGTGGCTCTGGATGGCTCTGGCGCATCGTAAGGGTTCAAAGAGACACTAGGAAGAGAGTCCCCATCATCGCCATTATCATTACCATCACCACACTGTATCCTGATGAAATCAAAGATTAAAAGAAAAGTTTCTAACACAGATTTCCTCTCCTTATTTACTCCTTTGCCATCTGTAAAATTCGGAGAATATTTTTTTGTGTGTGTTGATCCACTTTTCAAGATCTGTAAGTGAGGATTAGTCCCTTGGGTTCTTGTATGTTTACATCTGGACTAGCTATAAATAAGGCAGCAAAAGCATCTCAAGTGGACACTACACTGGGAACGTTGCAATATATTAAGCTTCCAAAATATTTGTGTGGGATCTTGGTTACTGTAGCATTCGGGTCAGACGTCTCTATAGGAACTCTTAGTCTCTGACAAAAAAACACAGAAAAATTCTCGTTTGCTGCCACTGGTTTTAAACTTACTTCATTTTATGTGTGTAAGGGTTTTGCCTACATGTATGTCTGTGTTTCTCAGGTATATCTGGTGCCTATAGAGTCCAGAAGAGGGTATCAGATCCTCTGGAAATTCAAATGGAATCGCAGGTGGTTGTGGTCTGCCCTGTGGGTGCTGGTGTTGGAGTCTGTATCTTCTGCAAGAGTAGCCAGTGTTCATAAGCACTGGGCATTCTCTCTAGTGTTGTTTGCCGCCATTTGTACTATCGTTTTCAGTACTTAGCACTGAAGGGCTGTCTTGCTCATTCCACCCTTTACTGGCTGTTCAAATGTCCCAACTAGAGGAAATCTTCATCCTCATGGCCAGTCTTTCAAACTCAATATATGCATAAAGATTCCTGTTTTTCACTGCTAACTCCAGATTACTCTTCACGTTGCATGTGTCTAGTCTATGGTGCCTTCTCAGGAGCATATAGAAACCAGAAACCAAAATCATAAGTAAACTATGTGCCAGCCATTAACCTCAGATTTATATGAACATTGCTTCATTTAACCTTTACAAAACTCTATTGGGCCATACCTATTTCTTTTTCCAGAAAGTCACCAACCATATCTCAGCTTCAGTTCTCCATCTGTTATAAAGAAGAATGTGAAGTTCAAATAAGATAATAAAATGAAATCTATTTATAACCAAGGAATATTGCCGGAGTATCCAGGATGACTTTATTGTGCTCTGAACTATTACTGCCCATAACTTACTGGTTATTTCTGAAAGACCCCTACAATTCAGCACAGCTCTCCTTTGTTCAACAGGGCTTATGCATTAATAGTAAAACTGAGAGCATTTAATGTTGATTGAGTGCTTCCTATGCACCGTGCACTCTATTAAAACTTCCATACCACTGCATTGCTCCACACTAAGAAGGAATGCATTATATAGCTATTTTGTGCTGACTGAAAAACAAACCGAAACTCACGGACATTAAGTTGCCCGAGATCAGTCAGCTCTGAAGAACTGCAGCTGAGAGTTGACACTGTATTCAACTCTTGACAAACTCGGGGCTGTCGATCACTTCCAGATGGTCCTCAGATGCTAACATATATAAGAATCACACAGGCACCAGGTGAGCAAACTGCTCCAGCCTTGAAGACGGAGTCATTGAGTTGGGAAAGAAGTCTAAGGCTGTCCCTTACGTTAATACATTTTATCTTTTAGAGAAGTTTGAAATGCTTGGAAAACAAACAGAAACTCACAGCTCCGTCCACAGAGTCTTCCTTCCTAGATTTTCCCAATAATGCCTTGAGGTTTCTCTGCTACAATTCAGAACTGACAGGCCAACAGCACAGTGCATTTTACTAAAGTCCGGAGTTTATTTAGGGCTTGTGAGTTTATAGGAAGAGAGATATTTCTCAGAGAGAAAGCCAGGTGAAGATAAAGTGCCTTTCTGCAGAAAGAACTCTACTTTACAGCTTGATCTGGGGCTCACAGCCCATAGAACTGGGGGAGAATAAACCACTGTTGTTTAAACTACTCAGTCTGAGATGTTGTTGTTGTTGTTGTTAAGACAACATGTCAACAAATCACAAAAGCACAGCCTGGGATACTGTGTCTTCATCCTCGTCTGGGATCCTGTCATGAATTCATAGTCTTCATGTGACTTGGATTTCTTGAATCCTCCATGTCCTATTTACCAACACCCTCAGGCCCTTCCAGGTACACGGATGACATTGGAGAGGAAGCTGATCAGCTCAACCCATGCTATGTGACCCTAGCCTTCCTCTGGAGCCGACTGGGTAGGAAAGAGTTGATATAACAACCCCAGTCAGTTCACTGGATTTGACCTTGGTAAGCCAAACCTGTTTCCCTCTTAAAGGAATGAAAACATTCATTGCCTATTAGTGTTCAAGCAACAAGTATTACCAACCATGGGCACGTGACTGCACCTGCCACACTCTCAATTTTTGTATGATTTCTCAGCATTCAATTAATCTGGAGATCAATGTTGAGATTCTCACATTAAAGAAAATATTAATGTGCTACAAGGACAAAGCTACAAAAAGCACTGAAGGACCACGAGGCTATTTCTGACCCTTCTGTGCAGTTAAGGTGTGCTCAACTTGATTGTTCGTTGTGGCTGTGAAACGGAGGCAGGTGAGATGCTATTAGCCCCACTTTGCAGATGAAGAAGCTGACCCCCATGGAGATCAAGCAACTTTCTTGAATTTTCATAAGGCACATGACACGCAACCAGGTCACCAGCTTCCATCACCTGACATCTTTTAGCACTCGGTTCGGTAAGTCTTGCCAACTTTATATAAGCTGGCGTGCGGCCAAATGAACTGTAATTCTCTAAGCACTGAAATTCAGACTTGGCTTGCAACTCCGTCGTGTAGGGTAAGTCCATATTAAAAATGAAAAGTTATTATCTCACTGAACGGCATTTCTCCTGCCTTGTGGACTTGAGCAAATATGCCCGCTACAGTCTACATGTGGCAGTAGAGTGGATTAGGGGATTTGCTGTCCAACAGGGATTTACTTTAGCCGTAGAACTCATCAGAAACTTAAATGCCATTAATGAAGTTAATGTTGAGATGACTTTTACCTGGAATGTATCTCTAGAAATATGTTCTAATTGGGAAACAGGTTCGTCCAATTCTACATTGCTTTATACTTTTGTCCTGGCATTTTTGTTAGCTATTCACTGAACTGCATAAATGCTAAACACAGAGAAGTGGGGAGTATTTGCTGGTTGTTTATTAGCAGTTTTAATGAAGGTGTACAAAAAATGATTTCAATAAAACTAAATGATTGGTTTCTAGAGCAACCTTGTGAGTCAAATCTGGGTATAGCTGATAACAGTTTTAAGCCACTTGCTCTCTGTGCTAGACTCTGTGCTGGCTGGTTTATGTTGGTGTGATACAACCTGGACATCTAGGGAAGATGAAGTCTTAGCTGAGAAATTGTTTCCTTCACACTGAGCTGCAGATAAGTCTGTGTGGAATATTCTTGATTATTGATGTGGGACACCCAACTCACTGGGGGTGGTACCATGCCTAGGCTGATGGTCCTGAAGTACATATATGTATTTATCAAACTAAGCAAAACTGGAAAGAAAGCCAGTAAACAGCATTTCTCCCTGGCCTTCTCCTTCAGTTCCTGCCTCCACATTCCTGTTCTCCATGTTCCTAACTTTCATCAAATAGTGGATTGTGGTGTGGACATGTAAGCTAAATAAACTCTTTCTTCTTCAAGTTCCTGCGGTCATGGTGTTTTATCACAGCAATACAAACCTAAAAAAAATGAGAAATACACATTTATTTATGCGTGTGATGCGAAGAAGTATGGTAAATTGCTGAAAACTCACAGGCTCCGTGACTTACACAAGATCTCAACAAGATGAAGTCATCCAAAAAGAATAAAATATAAAAAGAATAAACTCAAATTATAATTTACACATGTTACTTACCTTATTCTAAGACTTTTCAATAGATGAGTACTTTGAGAAAATATGTTCAATTTTTTTTTTTGCCTTGGAGAGAATTAGTAAAGTTATAGTTCTTTATTTAATCAGAAAAGTTATAGGGAAGCCAAAAATCCACATCCTAAATCCAGATAATACTAAATAAGTCCAGTGCTATAAAGTCTTCAAAAGTCCAGATCCTGGGGTAGAGATGGTTCTGTTTGTCTCCTGGACACCATCTAGACTCACTTAAGAAGAAAGTCCCAGTGAAGGGCGGTCTAGCTACTTTGACCTGTGGGCGTGTCTACAGGAGACTGTATTAAGTTAATTGATGTGTGAGGACCCTGTCCACCAAGGACACCCTTCTCTTTGTGCTCTTGATTGTGTTTGTGATATGATCAGCTGCTTCAAGACGAGGCTGTCCTGAATTTCCCATAATGATGGACTGTAACTGGGAACTGTAAGACAATTAAACACTTCCTGTCTTAAAGTTGTTTATTTCAGGACATGAGAGCAAAAGATGTTATCTTAAAATGTGAACATAGCCCGAATGGTAAATGCTCATTATGTTGGTAGATAGAATGGAGATGACTAATAACATCACACCATACTTGACTGTGCTCCTTGATATGTAACCAAAGTTTAATTGAGCAGATATATAAATGATTTGACAGCCTTTTTTTTTAATTTACCCCCACCCTAAGAAGAGGAGTGTCCCCCACAACCATACCTGCAACAAGTGGGAGAGCTGGCCCTGAGGTCAGAAGGGTATAAGAGCTGGCCCTGCCCGCCACCAACTGCAGTACTCAGGAGAACAGGTCCTGTACCTGGGCAGCACAACAGAGCCAGTCCTGATGGCAGGGGTGTTGGAGCGCCAAAGTGTGAACATGGAAAAACTGCGCCCACTATTCATCTGGGCAGGGCAGAGATGCAAACCATCCCCCAACAATGCCTGAGGTAGGTGGGAGAGCTGGCTATGAGGTCATAAGAGCAGAAGAGCTAGCCCTGCCCCCATCCTCTCAGGGGAGAAGCCCAAAGGCACACCTGGGCATCACAGTGGTGCTGGCTCTAAAGGTGTAGATGTCGGAAATCTGACCCTGAGGACACGAGAGCAGGAGAACTAATCCCAACCCTTGTTCCATGGCTACAAAGGGTGAACTCTTCAAGGCAATGCTGGAGAACTCACCCTGGTAGTTAGGACAACCATGAGCTAGAAGGCTGATTGACCCTGAAACGACCCAGGGCCAGAACCTGGATTATGGGTTGGTTCACCTCAATATCCACCATCTGTGATCTGTGGAGGGCAATGAATGGAACAGTGCTGCAGACCCAAAAGTGCAGGATCTCCACAACACAGGGCAATAGCAGGATAATCAAGAGGAGTCCCAGTGAGAAGCCAGCAGCGATAGACAAACAGAAACCAGAGGCCTTGAACCAGATCAGTGATTCTTTGCAATGAACACTTGCAAGTAAAGATGTATGGACAAAAAGGCTTACTAAGTAACTCAGTGTGTCACACTAAAGCTTCCATAATGAGATTCCGTGTGCCTATTTTTTTTCTTTTTTCTCTTAAATTTTATATGGAGTGGGGAGGGGAGCTGCTAGGCAGAGGGTGAATACACAGGATGGGATTGAGATGCATGATGGGAAAGACACAAAGAACAAGTAAAAAAAGTTAAAATAGATGATAAATAGATAGATAGATAGATAATAATAATAATAATAATAATAATAATAATAATGATAGATAGATAGATGATGATAGATAGATAGATGATAGATAGATAGATAGATGATAGATAGATAGATAGATAGATAGATAGATAGATAGATAGATAGATAGATAGACAGAGAATAAAGAAGAAAAGTGCCTGGATGAATAAAAGAATATGAGTGACTAATTAGCTGTAGTATTTGTAGTGGTTTGAATTTGAATGAGAATAATCTCCATAGCCTTATATGGAGCACTTACTTGGTCCCCAGCTGGTGGAGCTGTTTGGGTAGGATTATGGGGTATGGCCTTGTTGGAAGAGGTGTGTCACTGAAGTTGAACATTGAGCTTTTAAGAAAAAAAACACACCATTCCCAGTTAGCTCTTTCTCTGCCTCACACGTTTGGGTAAGGTGTAAGCTCTCAGCCACTTCTACAGTACGTGCCTTACTCCTGTCATACTCCCCTCTGTGATGGTTACAGACTCACCCTGTGAAACTGAGTCCCCAGTAAACTCTTCTATAAGTTGCCTTGGTTATGGCATTTCGCCACGGCAATAGAAAGTGAGCTGAGGATAGGGAACCTGAAATGACCCCATCCTAGCGCAATACTGATGAATATCTTGCATATCATCTTAGAACTTTCATCTGGTGATGGATGGAGATAAAGACAGAGACCCACACTGGAGCACTGGACTGAGCTCCCAAGGTCCCAATGAGGAGCAGAAGGAGGGAGAACATGAGCAAAGAAGTCGGGACCACGAGGGGTGCACCCACCCACTGAGACAGTGGAGCTGATCTACTGGGAGCTCACCAAGGCCAGCTGAACTATTACCAAAAAAAGCATGGGATAAAACTGAACTCTCTGATCATGACGAACAATGAGGGCTGTTGAGACGCCAAGGACAATGGCACGCAGTTTTGATCCTACGCAATCTGCTGGCTTGGTGGGAGCCTAGCCAGTTTGGATGTTCACCTTCCTAGATATGGACGGAGGGGGGAGGACCTAGGACTTACCACAGGGCAGGGAACCCTGACTGCTCTTTGGACTGGAGAGGGAGGGGGAGAGGAGTGGGGGGAAGGGGAGAGGGGTGGGAGGAGGGGGAGAAGAGTGGGAGGAGGGGGAGAAGAGTGGGAGGAGGGGGAGGGAAAGGGGAGGCTGGGAGGAGGTGGAAATTTGTTTTTTTTTTTGCCTTTATTCTTTTATCAATAAAAAAAATAATCAAAAAAAATTAAGATAAAAGACTTTATCGGACTATAGAATAAAAATAGAAATTGTGTTCAAAAAAAAAAGAAAGTGACTGAGACAATACTTTACTGATAACATGTTCTGAGAAGATAAAGTTTTAATAAAAGTAAAATAATACAGAGAAATCACCCTGATGCACACAAAGCACAAATGTATAAGCATGTTTCCTAATCTTTGGTTCTTTGTTTCTTCATTTCTAAGCAAGAACTATGTTTATCAGTGCAATCTCGGGATTCCTCTATCATTCATTCAAGACACACCAATCCATGTACTGAGAAGAAAATAGAAGGGCATACCTTCATTCAAAGAGCTGCTATGGTAGAGATACCTCTACAATAGGAAGTAAATTTTCAATCAAGGAATGAATGTTTACATAGCATGATGCACCTCTTATATGTTGGTCCATCCTTCTAGCTCCATAAGAGTGTCTATCAGTTAACATCAACATAAGAGAAACCTCCCTCAATTTTGTAGCTTAACACAACGATGATTTGTTTAGCTCACATTTCTGAGGTCTGCCAATTTAGACTGTGCTCAGCTGGGCTCACTCATGCATCTCTAGTCAGCTGGCAATGAAGTAGTCGTCTCACGTGCTGTGCAGGTGGTTTGAATAATGAAGACAACCAGACTACGTCTCCCTTGTCATCCATCAGTCTTGCCTGTATTTCTTCATTTGATGCTAGTTGCAGAGTTCTTATGAAGACAAAAACAAAGGAAGTGCTTACAATAGTAACTTTCAACCTCTCAGAGTACATTTATTACATTCACTTGGTCAGAGGAACTCACAAAGCCATTCCAATTTTAAAAATAAAGGTAAGGTTGATGGTTCTTAGTTTGAAGAAAATGAAAAATCATATTGCAAGAGGATTTTCCATCTATTATTTTTGACCCTTCTTCACCCAACTCTAACAAAAGTAGGATGTGGAGCCATTACTATTTGTTTACATCATGAGAGCTGAGGCCACATGAAGAGAATTAGTGTCCTTAAAAAAGAGACTGAAAAGAATTAGCCCATCTCTTTTATTATGCATATTATCTAAAAACTAAGAAATGAACCCTCACCACAAAATAAATAACAAGATACATTGTCACCTTGATCTTATAGTACTTAACTCTTTAAATATATTTTTGCAGAAGCCACAATGTTTGAGATAATGAGCAAAAATGCTGGCCATGCAAGTGTGAGCACCTGGATTCTAATCTTCAGACCCTACTGAGAATTTGGGTGCATAGTGTGAGCACCTGTAATCCATGTGTACCTGCACAGAGATGGGAGATTGAATCAAGAGAATCCCTAGAAGCATGCAGGCCAACTAGCATGGAGTATGCAGCTGAAAAGCAAGAAGTGAAGACCAATGTTGGAAGTCTTCCTCTGATCGCCACATGTACACCATGGCATGGACACACCTATATTCACAAAATGAATGTGCACGCGCACAGAGAGAGAGAGAGAGAGAGAGAGAGAGAGAGAGAGAGAGAGAGGGAGAGGGAGAGAGAGACCAAATTTGTAACATTCTATTATAGCAGTCTAAGTTAAGGAGAATATAGTAGCTATAGAGAAGGGTAGTTTGTGACCCTTTCCTCAGTCTACTCTAACGAAGTACTCTTAATATCTTGGTAAGGTACAGACTAGTTAATATATTTTCCACTCCTATCAAGGTCAGTGAAAAGCGTATGAAATGACAGAAGCATGATTCAAACTACTCAGTAAGTTCCATAACCACTAAGCATGTCTGTTATACAACAATACGAATGTCACAAAGTACTCATTTTTGTTCACTAAGAACACTTAGCAACGCCACCAGCTCAACAGTGGGCCTCAGTGAAGCTTCCACAGATGAAGTGCTGTCAGCTCTAAATCCTAATGGACAAAGACAAATGAATCACCTAGACAAGAGACAAAGACAGGAACATTGCTTATCAAAGTGACCACGTAAATACAAGAGACTCATAAAGATTATGGTACAAATTCTTAGAACAAAGGCACATCAAACTGTTCCCTGGGCTGGAGCACTGACAGTCAAGTTCACAAGGAGAAGTACAATTTGGGTAAGCTAAGTAAATCTTAAAATCAAGCTGTGATTTTAGGCTTTGATCAAACATCTTAGCATCTTATGGGAAGAATTTGGGGCAGTATACAGTAACTTTTAATTCTGGCTTATGCTCATTATTCTGAAAAACCAAAAAAGAAAGAAATGGATTCAGGCAACATTAAAAAGAGGTTAGTTACAAGGGTCTTGCAGTGACCAAACAATAGCAATGATTTGAGCTAAGAATGAAAAGGCACACTGGAGAGACATTTATAAGACACAATGCAATGATGAGTAAGTTAAGATGATGAAGCAGTCCTGATGATGCTCAGGTTCTGGCTCGGATGCTGCTTGGATAATGGTGTCATCCTCTGGATCCAAGAGTTCAAAAGACAAAAGAAATGTTCAAGATGGAAATGGGTCAGCTCATTTGCATGAGTAAATGCTTATATCCAGCTGTGAGGTGGAAATGAGTACGGCATCCCAGAATGATTCTTGTTTGGAGAAACGAATGAGAAATTCATTGAAGTACAGAAAAGATTATCTGGAAACAGCTTAGAATAATATATTAATTTTTTAATTGTTTCATGCTGGGAAGAATTTGAAAACACTTCATTTAACTAGTCTAATTTTCAATAAAATTCTAGGAAGCAAAGTTGCTACTATGTCCACTTTATAGATACTCATCCAAGTTGTGAAGGCCACATTGGAACAATTGGCTAGGATGAGATCGTTGAGTCAACTGAGATGGTTTATGACATTTCCATTTGCTTTCCTCATTGGAATGGATGCCTTAGGCTTCATTCAGGAAAATGTACTGAAAAAAAAAACAAAGTATGCAAACTTAGTGAATTTGACACTGTGTTGGTTTTGTCAAAGATCAGGCTTGTAACCTCAGATGCCCACTGAAAAACAAGACATGTCCACTTATCAAATGGAAGAAACATCCGTAACCTTGGGATATCTGCAACCTTGCACTGTTGTATAAAAGTGAAAGGCATCAATTACAGAAAGCCCACGAGATGTGTTCAAAAATAGTACTTATTATTATTATCTGAAAATTCTAACCATCTACATTTAGCTTGCAAAATATAGGGATGTAAGTTTCAAACAGCAATCTTAAGCACATAAACAAGGGGTCTCTTATTAATCTGGGAAGGTTATTAATGATCTCCTGGCTGTTAAATACAAGCAGGCATTTTTATGGTAGAAGGTCTATCTACAGTGAGTAAGAAATAACTCATAGCATTTGCAAGGGTTTTAATGCAAAATGTCTCCACCAACTCATATGTTTCAACACTTTATGAAGTGAAGCCTAGTTAAAGGCAGAGAGTCACTGGGCAGGAAGTGACGTTGAAACTTAAATCTGGTCCATTTCTGGCCTTTTTTACTTTTTATTTCTATAAAATATGAGACCAGTTCAAGCCTTGTACTTTGGCCACCATAAGCTGCAAGCTCATATTTCCTTCCCATGATGGACCATAGCTCATCAACCATGATTCTGCATCCCTTAAATGCTTCTTTTCAAGAATTTGGCTACAGTAACAGAAAAAGTAACGAATGCAATGGGGACTGCCCACTGTTGTATAGCAAGGCTTTTTATAGTATTTCAACACTTCAGTGTCGAGCTTGGAAAGAAATAACAAGTTCCTTCTACTATTGAGAAATGAGACTGAAAACTGGCATTTGTGTTTGCTGAAAACTGTATAGACATTCTTAAACATACATACACATGACTATACATGATTTATGCATATATTACACATAAGTAAGTAATATCTTACTCATCCAACTAGTCTCATTTGGCAGGTAAGAATCTGGAATGGCCAGATAAGTGGATAACTAAACATAAACACAATAAGAAAAGTTCGAAGCTACACCAAAACAAGAGAAGAGAGGTTGATAAGACCGAAAATAAAGCTGAGACAACAGAGAGAGTAGTAGGACTCCAGTTTGAAGAAGGCACATTTGCTAACTATATTTGCATAACTATGGGCTGGCCTTAACTTCTTTCCCATTTGTTTTCTAACTGGTAAGAGGACCATATCAAGTCTTCTTTGCTACAGAGTAAGAAGCATGATGGTGTGTGAGAAAACCCACAGGAATTTGTAGATCCCTGTCTGTGAGATCTTAGAACAATGCAGCGTGACGCTTTTATCCAACGTGTTCAAATGGTATCATCAGAACAATGTGGATAGTGAGACAAGCTTGCGACTTGGTAAATATGAGAACATTACTTTTTAATTAATAAAAAAAGTCTAGCTAAAGGCATATCAGCATGAATCAACAAGCAAACATGCTAAAAATAGAACATAATCTTTATAATCTGTCCTCTGTGTCCATGAGTTCCATAGTCAAGGATTCAATTGACCACCAATTCAAAGTGTTACAAAAATTTGTCTTGACTGAACATGTGCAGATTCTCTCTTGTGATTTCTCTCTAAATAATAAAAGTTAATAATAATTTCTGTAGTTTAATACTTTAATTTTAATTACCAGTGTTCAGAAAATGTAAAGTATTCAGGAAGATATGCACAGGTTCTATGCCAATGCTAGGCCACTTTATACTAGAACCCTCGACATCTGTGAGTGTAGATATCTGCAGTGGTCCTGAACCCAAGCCCTGAGGTGTAAGAGGATTGCATTGTTGTTTGTAACCATATTCAGTATAATGGTCTTAGAATGTTAGAACCGGGTGCAAACTATGTTTGAGATGAACTCATATGCTGATAACAATAATGTACAAAATTATGCTAGAGACAAAGCTATGATGCCACAATTCAGCCAGCTAGGGAGTTAACAGGGCCAAGTTAGTGAAGATGCTGCTGCTGGTTATATTTCCTCCCTTTGGAAAAGCTTTCTTTGTTCCCTTCTGTCCCTGTTTTACTATGAATTGTAAATACATTATCTTTTATATATGTAGGTATTTAATCTCCCCCCCCCCATCTTTCCCCGACTTACATAGTCACAATGTCAGGGAAGACTGAACTCACATTTGGTATTCTCACAAATGGATCCTCAGAGTGAGGGTCCATTCCTGGAACAGAGCAGGCTCTCAGTGGAAAGCCAGGACATCATTTTTGCCACAGTATTAGCCACTTTCCACACCCCCTGTCCTTCTTGTCCGTCCATGGAGATTTGAAAGCTAATCACAAAGATCCTTATTATAACTTGTCTGAATTATCATTAGGAGCCAGAAAAATCAGACCCTTGCTTCACAGGAGAAAATTTTTACTTACGAAGCATAACTATACTGTCAGCATCTTCTAAAATTGAAATGTAATGAAAATATTTGCATTATCTACTGAGAAAAGTCATGTACCCATTCTAATTCCATATAACCCAAGGACTCTAGGACACCACAGTAAAATCTATCAATTCTAACAAGTTTCCCAAGTCTCCCTCCACTGTGCAGAAGAGAAGTATTTATTACTACCACCCTTGAACAATGAAAGAAACAAACAAAACTGGGTGCCTCAGGAATGAAAGTAAATTATGAGATATTTCTTATGGGTATATTTTTTTACCAAGAATATCTTGAAAAGGAAAACTAGAAAGCAGGTGAGGGTAGATTTCAATTTACCAAAAAAAAAAAAATCTTACTATTTTTCAGAGGTAAGTACATTAACAGAGATTCATGCATGAAAAGAAATCCTCCTTACTACGATTAATGTTACAAATCAATCCATGGTAAAGAGTCTTCATGGCATATCAGCTACTGTCTCAGAGTTCAACTTCCTGTGTTCAGTAGGCACATTCACAGAGATTTTCCAACACCCTTTTGGGGGTCCAGAGCTGAAATTTTACATACTGATGCATAGACCTGCCTTTTTCAACTTTTTCTTATTTTTTCACCAGTTCTGTGCTGAATAGGGTAGGGTACCTTGTGGCTAAGTTCATTTGAGCTATAACAAAGACTTTTAAAACAGAAAGATACATTTGAAGAATTGGGAAAAAGGGTTATCAACGGAGGTGATACAATTTGAAAGAGTAAACGAAGGCAGAGCTTCAGAACAGAGATAAAAAGCATTTGTAATGTTTTTCAGTCTTGGCTATGATTTGAACCAAGCCCATCTCACTGTTTTATACATATATGAATGTGGATGTAAATCACATATTAGAACAGTTACCTTCATTAGCATTCATCTGTACCATGTCTAATGTATTTTACATAGGCCTTCTTTCTTAAAACCATATTTATTTGTAATTAAGAAATTATAATAAGAAATTTTACAGTTCAGTAAATCAGTACAATAGCCAAAAAAAAAAAAATAAAGAAAAAAAAAAGCAAATGGGAGCTGAGAGGTTAGACACTGGCACCCAGGGCTACTTCTGCCTTCTGTCACTTCTTGCCATCTAAGCAGAGATTGTCTGTTTTGTGAGTGGGTACATGAGTGAAGCCTGATACAGAAATGAAATTTCTCATTTCTTTTTCACACACAGCTATCAGCTAATAATGAATAGCAAAACCAAAGAAGTCATTTGAAATATTGGTTCAGATAAAAGTCAGCCAAATAAGCAGCTACAAGTCCTCCTTCCTGCCACAGTATAGTTGGAAAAGCAGCATGAACCCTGTGTAACATAAAACAGAGTGCCGGAGATTGATTTTTAGATCCTGTTACTTCCATTGTAACCACCTCAAACTATGGTCTCTCTTCTATGTGGCATGGAATACGCATTGTGAAGCAGTGTGGTTAGACACCTCCTCCCCCCACTTCAAGACTGTCTTTGGCTGAGATATTATAAGGGGTTTTAGAGAGTGTGAAATGTGCCTCCAGAAACCATTCCCAGCCACATCTAGCTATTGAAAGAGTTTCCAAGGACCAGGCACGATAGGAAACTCTCAGAGTGTTTTGTCAGTCTGACCAGTTCCTCCCACTCTTCACCTTTCCCACCATAAAAAAATGATATGTGGCAAACAAAGATAAGTACCAGCACAACTAATGACAGGAATAAAACTTCCCTCTCCACTGCTTGCCCAAGAGGGAGTGATCAAGCCCACTGTGTCTAGCTGGAGAGGAAAGAGTGTCAAAAGCAACCAATGGCGTTTGCAGGTCTATGTGAGCTTGAGCTATTCACAAGCTGCATGCAGGAAGCTGAAAACCACGCTGGGAGAGCTTTTGTGTGGGCAGAGGTAACTGGAGATCCTTACCAAGAGCAGCCTACACAAGCAGAAGAGATGAGATCAAAGTGATAGCCTCACCCTGGGCATAGAACCTGGTGAGTTTGACTCCTCTTGGTCCTGGTCCTCTGTTCAAATCATCCCCTTTGCAAAAAAAAAAAAAAAAAAGACTGTAGACTGTTCAACAGTCTAGTTTATCCATCCATGAATGCTCTTTTTTAGGAGAGTAATATTGACAAAGTGTATTTTTTCTAAATGCTTTATTGGCATGAATTAATTATACATAATAATGGGTTTCATCAGAGCATTTTGTACATGTACATAATATATTTTTATAATATTCATCACCATTAATATCTTTGCCCCTTTGTTCCCATTAATCACCCCCTCTTCCCACTCTTCTATTTTCAAGAACGCTGCAACTTCTGTTCTGGTTGTTTCTGGATTCTGGCTATTACAAATAAAGATGCTATGAACATAGTTGAACAAGTGTCCTTGTGGTATGAAAGTGCATCCTTTGAGTATAAGCCCAAAAGTGTTATTGCTGAGTCTTGAGGTAGATTGACTCCCAATTTTCTGAGAAACTGCCATACTGATTTCCAAAGTGGTTGTTTAAGATTGCACGCCCACCAGCAATGGAGGAGTGTTCTCCTTCCTTTGTATCCTCTCCAGTATAAGCTGTCATCAGTTTTTGTTTCTAGGCATTCTCACAGGTGTAATACGGTGTATTAGAGTCGTTTTGATTTGCATTTGAAGCTGGTAATAAGGAGAACCCTAAGAGAGTCATACATGGATCCCCTGGGAAGGGCAAATGGACAAGATCTCCTGAATAAATTGGGGCCTGGGGGAGGTAAATAGAGGACAGAAGGGGAGAAAGGGAGAGGGGGAGAGGGGAGGAAAATGGGAGGGGGAAAAGAACATGACAGAATGGGATGGTCAAGATGGTGGAAGAACAGCAAGGGAGAGCAAGGAAAAAGATATCTTGATTGAGGGAGCCATTGTGGGGTTAGTGAGAAATCTGTCACTAGGGAAATTTCTAGGAATCCACAAGGATGACCCCAGCTAAGAATCTAAGCAATAGAGGAGAGGGTTCCAGAACTAGTCTTCCCCTGTAATCGTATTGATGACTAGCTTAGTTGTCATCATAGAACCTTCATCCAGCAACTGATAGAAGTAGATGCAAGCACTGGGCTGAGCTCCCAGGAACCAGCCGAAGAGATGGAGGAGTGATATATGAGCAAAGGGGTCAAGACCATGATAAAGACACCCACAGAAATAGCTGACATGAGCAAGTGGAAGCTCAATGACTCTGGACTGACAGTAGGGGAACCTGCATGGAACGAAACTAGGACCTTTGAATGTGAGTGACAGTTGTGTGGCTTAGACAGTCTGTGGGGCCATTAGCAGAGGGACCAGGATTTATCCCTAGTGCATGAACTGTCTTTTTGGAGCCCATTCTCTATGGAACAGATAGAGTGGAAACTGTGAAAAAAAAAGATTGTTTTAAAAAAAAATTAAAAATGGAGGAGTCTATGGAAGCCTATAGGGATTTGAACTTCCCTTACTTCCTCAGGTTCTTGTTCCTTGCTCTTGACTTACTGCAACCCAATGTCCTCTGTACTAAACTTGGATTTTCTACACTGGGTCTTAGACCAGGAGTACTTTGCCTGCATCTTCTCTTCCTTTCCATCATCTTTTTGTTTCCTGAAAAATAAAAATCCACTCTCTTAGACAGTTCCTAACATCCCAGGCTGAACTTCACAACCCCTACCTCTCCATTTATCTTTGTTTCTTTCAAAAATTTCTTACAATTTACCACATATTGTGAATACATGTTGTATGTATATTTATTTGTTCCAAATTTATCTACAAACACACACACACACACATGCACATATACCCTGGAGAACTTATATTGTATTTGTCATAGATAGATTACAGAAAGACAGATTAATAATAAATAGATAGATAGACACATAATGAGACAAAATAGACATAGTCTCAGTGTTTGATATAAAATAGCTAATCAGTGAAAGTTATTTCAACAATAATGGTTTCTTTATTTCTTAGTATATCTTTTCTGTTACAAAAGTGTGTACAGCAGTCACTCTTCAATAAAAAGAAACACCTTGTCACTGATTTTCTGAATTGTTTTTCATTTTAGAAGGCACAAATTAGCATGAGGACCCATTTCTAAGTATGCCAGCTTATCACAATGAATGAATAAGAGATGAAGTTGCCTGGGGACTCAGAGAAATATTGAATTGTACTTGTTACTATGAGATGATGCTGCCTTCAAGGCAAAGATAGTAAAATATGGAGCAGAACTATTGAAATACTATAAATGGGCATCTCTATCCCCTGGCCTTCCCCTTGTAATCACATTGTAACACACACCCAGATGCTCAAGGCATACATACATTCTGTGGTGTCCCCAACTACAATCCCATATACACCATCAAAGACGACATCATTCCTTAGGAATACTAACTCCTATTTGGGGTGCTTGTTTAATTCTGCATCTACTCCATGAAAACTGTAATAAATTAGTATGAATGGGTAGGTTAAGTGGACACAAATGCATCTTCTTACAGTTCTGACAGTCAGAATTCTTAGCTGGGTTTTACTGGGCTAAAATAAAGATGTGGCCAAGACTACATCCTTCCTGAACATGTCAAGGAAGAACCCATTTTTTCCCAGCAATAATAGAATGCCTAAACATCTTGGCTTACAGTTCCCTCTATCTTCAAAGGAGACTGGCCAGGTGGGCACTTATCCACTAAATCTCTTTTATTCTGACTCTCATCCTGATGTTTCAGGATTGCTGTGACTTTATGGGACTCACTAGGAACATCCTGCATAGTATTCCTGTGCTAGCTGATTGACAGCTTTAATTCCATATTCAGTTTAACTCCACCTTTCTCTATAAGGTAAAATGGTTACAGTACTTGAGGCACCACCATACCAAGCTCACTAACCTTCCTCATTCTTTTGGTGTCATCTTTTAGCCATAATACACTCTTATACAATAAGGTTCATCTTTTGCCCTCACATTACTGATTTGAAGAATGGACTCTAGATAAAAATGGAAGTATTAAGGGAGCCAATGTAATGTTATACACTTATTACAGTATATTTTTAACAATAGTATTATGTGATGTAAATTATATCCACTAAGTAGATGGGAAATTACCTGATGTTATAGTAAAGTTCACCAACTAAAGTTGTAGATCCCTTGCAAGTAAGAGCTAAGAATATCTCTTGATGTGGGATTCCCCTCTGTATGCTGTGAATATGTTTAGTAAAACATTATATAACAATTGGTTAATAAAGAAGCAGCTTCAGCCTACGTCAGGGCAGAATAAAGCCAGGTGGGAAATCCGAACAGAGACATAGAGAAAGAGTAGGCAGAGTCAAGGAGATGCCATGAAGTTACAGAAGGAGAGAGAGACGCTAGAACCTTACCAGTAGGCCACAGCCTCATGGTGATACACAGATTAATAGAAATGTGATATGGGATTCCCCTCAGTATGCTGTGAAAACCATTGGTTAATAAAGAAGCTGCTTGGTCCTATGGCAGGGCAGAATAGATTAAGGCAGGAATTCCAAACAGAGATGGAGAAGAAAGTGGACAGAGTCAGAAGGAAACCATGTAGCTGCCAGAGGAGACAGATGCCAGAACTTTGTTGGTAGGCCATGACCTTGTGGTGATACACAGATTAATAGAAATGGGTTAATTTCAGATATAAGAACTAGCCAATAAGAAGCATGAGCTAATAGGCCAAGCAGTGATTCAATTAATACAATTTTTGTGTGACTATTTCAGATCTGCTTACAGAAATGGGTTAATTTAAGAAGTAAGAAAGATGTAGCTAGAAATATACCTGAGCCATTGGTCAAACAGTGTATAGTTTTTGGATGATTATTCGGGTCTGGGTGACCAGGAAATGAATGAGCAGTCTCTGGTTATTCTTCTCTCTCTCTCTCTCTCTCTCTCTCTCTCTCTCTCTCTCTCTCTCTCTCTCTCTCTTTCTCTCTCTCTCTCTTTCTCTCATGTGTGTGTGTGTGTGAGAGAGAGAGACAGAGAGAGAGAGAGAGAAATGGACTGTAATTGCATATATACATACATTCAATGCCATGTACCTTCTCCTATCATTCCTCACTTCCATTTTGAGACAAGGTCTCTCACTGAACCTGGAGCTCAGTAATTTTTTAAAAAAATCAAATAGCCAGTGAGCTCCAGGGATCATCTTGCCTCTACCTTCCTAGAACTGAAACTGTAGGAACATGCCATGATGGCTGATGTTTTACATTGTTGCTAAGGATCTGATCTGCAAGCTTTTCCATCAAGCACTTTACCAACTGAGTCATTTTTCAACTCCTTAGACCTGAGATTTTATATTCAACTTGAGATTCCCTGAAATTTACACAGGAGGCCTAAACATACAATAGATATTTATAAAAGAGTAATTGAATTTAGTTTGTTGAGTAATCTGTTTCTCACTATAATTTCACTTCTTTTTGATTGAAAAAAAATAATCTCTTCATTACACTTCACTTCTTTTATTACATGTTTTAAAGGTAGAATTATTACCAAAATTGAGCACTTCTTTTTGACTGTCAAAATGGCTACATTACTTTTATTTTTTTAATTGTCACAGATTATCATTTTCCAATGACAGTGATAGGTGTTCAATAGCCACATTCTCTCTTCTTGATATGGCTGTGTTCCCAAAGAAAAACTGGAAGTGAGTAAGCCCTGGATCCCAGATTTTACCAAATCTGGAAGAAAGGATTTAGCATTAATATGTGAAAACTCCCCTCAATGAGATCAATTGAGCAACTGGGTTTGCATAAAGTTTAAAGGATGCAGAATGACAACTTCATTGTGTGGTTCCTCATAAAGATATCACCTGTATATTGTGGAGACTCAAGATGACTTGACACTAAATGAATCAATCCCTATAACTTAATTAATGGCACTCAGACTTATAGTTAAATATACTTAGGAATAAATATGCAACTATAGCATAGAAAATAACAGACCTTTGTCCTAAGAATTTATCTAGTTTATTATAAGGCAAGCCTTTGTGATAAGGAAGTGTCCCCAATTATACAGCAACACTTTTTATTCCACAAGAAAACACAAGCAATCAAATATGTCACTATTCCTTCATCTACTATTGCTTGTAACTCTCTTGATAATTCACATGGAACTGACACCCTTATTAAAGATTTATTAAACAGAAAGATAACTGCTTAAAAAGACACAGGCTGACTCATGCATCCTCTCAAATGAAATATGTGCATATACATATATGTATTTACACACACATATATTTTAGTATATTGAGAGAAAAGTATCTTTCTCTTCCTCTCTGAACTGATTGGTTGGGAAACATGGTTTACTGACAATAGAAATTTTGTTTACAAGCAGCTGTGATGGGCAGCACACTCATGGTGTGGGAGGTCCTTCTGTCTATGTGTTGCTTTTATTGGTTAATGAATAAAGAACTGCTTTGAGCCTATGGCATTGACAGAACAGAACTAGGCAGGAAAAACTAAGCTGAATGCTGGGAGGAAGAAGGGCAGAGTCCGAGAGATGCCATGGAGCCTCTGCCAGAGTTAGATCATGAAAACTTTACCCAGTAAGCCACAGCCATGTGTCAATATACAGATTAATAGAAATGGGTTAAATTAATATAAAAGTTAGCCAATAAGAAGCTAGAGCTAATGGGTCAAGCAGTGATTTAATTAACACAGTTTTTATGTGATTATTTCAGGTCTAAGCTAGCCAGGCAGCTGGGAACCAACAAGCAACCCCTCCTCCAACACACTCATCTAGGAACTACCTCTCAAAGACCTATTCCAGAATCTGAAATATCTCTCACAGACTAATTATGAATATTTTGCCTAAGTAGTAGTACTATTTTGGGGTGCTATGGAGATCTTGGTAGGTGTGTGTGTCTTGCTTACATCACAAGAAATGAATCTTTGAAGATTCTACAGAGTTCCTGGTTCCTGGTGGGTCATAATATGATCAGCCTCTCCAAAACACTTCTGATGTCACAAACTGAACAGTTGGCTCCACTATGTGTTCCCAACTATGATGAACTAAAACTATGAGGCCAAATAAATCTTCCCTCCCCTTATATTGTTTCAATTATATAGTTTGGTCATAACTATGTAAAAGTACCTAATAAGCCACATCTGGATTAATATTCTTTACCTGTCTTCAGTATTTTGGCCCCATTGGAAGAGCCATGTTCCTATAATCACAGAAGTAGAAAGCAAGTAAAGCAAACATGGTATATTCTTTTTTTTATTGATAAAAGGAGAATAAAAAAAAACAAATTTCCACCTCCTCCCAGCTTCCCATTTCCCTCCCCCTCCTCCCACTCTTCTCCCCCTCCTCCCACTCTTCTCCCCCTCCTCCCACCCCTCTCCCCTTCCCCCCACTCCTCTCCCCCTCCCTCTCCAGTCCAAAGAGCAGTCAGGGTTCCCTGCCCTGTGGTAAGTCCTAGGTCCTCCCCCCTCCGTCCATGTCTAGGAAGGTGAACATCCAAACTGGCTAGGCTCCCACCAAGCCAGCACATTAAGTAGGATCAAAACCCCGTGCCATTGTCCTCGGCTTCTCATCAGCCCTCATTGTTCGCTATGTTCCGAGAGTCCGGTTTTATCCCATGCTTTTTCGGTTACAGTCCATCTGGCCTTGGTGAGCTCCTAGTAGATGAGCTCCACTGTCTCAGTGGGTGAGTGCACCCCTCGTGGTCCCGACTTCTTTGCTCATGTTCTCCCTCCTTCTGCTCCTCATTGGGACCTTGGGAGCTCAGTCCAGTGCTCCAGTGTGGGTCTCTGTCTCTATCTCCATCCATCACCAGATGAAGGTTCTATGATGATATGCAAGATATTCGTCAGTATTGCTCTAGGATAGGGTCATTTCAGGTTCCCTATCCTCAGCTGCCCAAGGAACTAACTGGGGACCTCAGCTTGGGCGCCTGGGAGCCCCTCTAGGGTCAAGTCTCTTGCCCACCCTAAAGTGGCTCCCTTAACTAAGAATTGTGGTTCCGTGCTCCCCTATCCAACCTTCCTTTATCCCGATCCTCCTGTTTCCCCAAGTCCCCCCCTCCTTCCCTTCTACCTTTTCTCTTCCCATCTCCCCTTACCCCCATCCCACCCCACCCCAAGATCCCAATTTTCTCCCCTGCAATTTTGTCTTTAAGGTCATGCTCAATTTCCTTAGCAATCAGGGAAATGCAAATCAGAACAACTTTGAGATATCATCTTACACCTGTCAGAATGGCTAAAGTCAAAAACACCAAGGATAGCCTTTGCTGGAGAGGCTGTGGAGGAAGGGGTACCCTCATCCATTGCTGGTGGGAATGCAATCTTGTGCAACCACTGTGGAAGTCAGTGTTTCGGTTTCTCAGGAAATTCGGGATCAACCTACCCCTGGACCCACCAATACCACTCTTGGGAATATACCCAAGAGATGCTCTATCATATGACAAAAGCATTTGTTCAACTATGTTCATAGCAGTATTATTTGTAATAGCCAGAACCTGGAAACAACCTAGATGCCCTTCAATGGAAGAATGGATGAAGAAAGTATGGAATATATACACACTAGAGTACTACGCTGGGGTAAAAAAAAAAAAGGCTTCTCGAATTTTGCATACAAATGGATGGAAATAGAAAACACTATCCTGAGTGAGGTATCCCAGACCCAAAAAGATGAACATGGGATGTATTCACTCATAATTGGTTTCTAGCCATAAATAGGGGTCACGGAGTCTACAATAGGTGAACTTAAAGAAGCTAAGTAAGAAGGTGAACCCAAGGAAATACATGGTATATTCTTAATGGTACTTTTCAGCATTTGAATATGGCCCTTCTAATTCTACCTCGCTGACCACAGAAAGTTACCTGTATGGAGAAAGTATAGATCCAGGCAGAGGGAAGGACTCTGAGCAGAAAGAAAACTACTCAAAAACAAACAAACAAACAAACAAACATAAAATCTGAAGAGAATGTAATCATTTGTTCAGGTTAGTGGAAGTAATTTACAGAGGTTTGGGGCAATGGCTTTCCAGTGTGAATGTGGTAATGACAAGCAATGTCACTAAACATAATTACCTGGGGACATATAAATTCTATATAAACTCTACCAATAAGTTTAAACTTTATTTTAAAGGAAATGAAGAAACAGTCATGAGTTTAAATAGAAAAGTGGTAAGATCCAATTTGTATTTTAGAATAAGTCTGGCTGCAGCAGGAAGACTTATTTTTGTGCAGTTAAAGTTCCTGTAAGAATATTCCTGTGCTGAAATGCAGTGAAAGGTTGTATCTACCACACTGTAGCAAATGATTGGCACACAGCACTCACCTCAAAAGGGGGTCAGCCTTGTCATATGAGATGCAGGAATACTACACAAGAACAGAACTAGTGGAGTTCCATTGGAGCTATGACAAAGGCATCATCTGTGACCTTGGAACACTATTAAATGAAATTTTAGGAGCAAAACCAGTTGACGTCAACTTAGGGGAAGGAGAGAATAAAGCTCAGGGAGAATATATAACTTTTTAGAGACTCTTAACTGGATTTGTAGTAAAGGAAGAAGATAGATATGAAATCCAAAATGGCTTTTCAAGTCCTTTAGAAGGAAGCAACTCAATCCCTTTAAATGTCGATGCTAAGAAAATAGTAAAGATGAATAGCTTAGCCATATGACAGAGGAACAGTCAATGTAGTTGTTTTCTTTCCCTAAAAAACATGTGATCCACAGCACAGCTATAAAGTTCTCAATTAGCAAAGGGGCACCAGTGAAATGTGAACAAGAGGTCACAGATGTCAGTCAATGCATTTTGGTAGCAAAAAAATAAAAGAAAAATTGAGGAATTTCTCTAGGAGAGCTCCTACCCACCTCCCATTCCTCCAACACCAGAATTAGAAATGAGGTCTCCAATTGACTTTGCTAGCTGAGTGGCCAGGAACTAACAAGACCCTTCCCCCAACAGATTGGCACCAATGTGGCAAACTGAAATCCACTTAAAAACCTGTGAGAGCTTAATCTTAGACACAAAAATACAGAGTTTTACACAACTTCTTGCTGTTCGATGGCAGCTTGCCATAGCTCATTTAAGAGAGATTTCCTGACTCAGTTACAGCAGAAGAAAAGCAGTGGCTTTGAAATGCCAGCATTTCAAAATGCATTTCAAAATGGGATGTGCTGCCAGAATGACCTCTGGCTCTGGGGACAGAGCATTTGGAGGAGGTTTGTGAGCAAAGTGCTATGGACTGCCTGGAAGTGGGGCAGTGCCCCTGGGGCTCAGAGGCATAAGCACCTCTGCTATGTTGGGCTGGGCGGAGCAAGCACTGATTTACCATATTTGACCTATTAACGGCAAAACTTAAATTTTTAGAAGTGCTTAGCATTTTAAAAAGTGCTTCTGGACAGTAAATGATTACATATATGCAATAAAGCCAAATTCACATGAAAAAAGAACTATAAATGGGTCACAGTGTTGGATAAATGTACCTAGGTTTGGGAGAGAGAAAAGAATAATATAGACAGTTATAAAAATAAGTAAATGTTTTTTTTAAAAAAAGGTAAGTTCTTTTAAAAACAGAGTACAGTAAGAAAAATAAGCCACATAAAGATAGAAAATTCACAGAGTCTGGATTATGTATACTACTGTGTTATCTTTGAATTTTTTGACTGTGAATGAGCTAAGTACAGAGAGAGATTTCAATGTATGGGCTGCTAAGATGAACCAACATAAAGGCATTTTGACTTCAAAATTTCAGTCTAACGATATGTTGTTTCAGAAAAGAGGTTTTTCTTTTGTCTCCACAGAGAATGAGAACTTGTGGATTCATATGTTGTTTCAGAAAAGAGGTTTTTTTTTTTTTGTCTCCACAGAGAATGAGAACTTGTGGATTCATTTCAGGCTAATATGGCTTGATGGACCAAGAACCCCTGAAAGGTCACTGTGAACACCCAAAAAATACTCTGAAAATTTACTTCACCCAATAAAGAGCAGGCAGCAGTTTGGAGATAAATAATTATGCCCATATTGCTTAATATTGTCTGTAAATGTTTGTTTACATTTAAAGGGAGATAAGCTATAGAGATTTGCATTGGTGTGGCTCTTGGTTTGTTGGTACAAATTTAAGGTCAATTTTGCTATATGAACATTTCTGCTCTTGATTGAGGTATTGTGATTGTATATACATTTAAAAATACAATGTTTAATTAAGAAATATAGTTTAATAGATAGTCATCTATAATAGTCACAATTGTAGTCATGTTAGTTAGATTTTCTAGATGTATAGAGATATATTTCAGTTAGATGGATATTCTTCAAATCTTTCAGAGACCTTCAGAATATGGCATTTAAAAGGTTTAAAAACATAAGACTTTTCATTACAATGAGATACAACTACTCCTGGCAGCACCAAGCTACTTCAAAAAGATGATGGACATCCAGGAGGTTCCTTATGGAGTTGGTTAGCCATTTGGACAAGAAATTACTATTGCCTGGACTGCTTAAACAGGACATGCAAGACTCACAGAGAAATGACTACTGAACTTACTTAAAGGTGAGATGATCCTGTTATCTTTTGGGGTTCCTGTTTCAGGAAAGAGTCTGCAAGACATTCTGCCAGATACAGAAAAATATGATGGACAAACTGCCACTATAGGCAGAATTGTTTTTGAAATTTCCTGATTCATGGATGCTGGATACTGTGGGCCTATAGGTTGAAAATGGGTGCCCCAATGGTACAGAGGAACTTTGGGTGACTGTCTAGGCAGCAAAATGTCTCTGTCATTTAGAGTTTTAGAAGTTGCTTACAAGCTACTTCCTGTTTACTTAGGTAATATTATATCCTTCTGGAGTCTTTAATGGAGTTGAAGAATAGATAGATGGTTATAATTATAGTTTTCCTTACTTATAATAACAAATAAAGTAGGTATAAATGTTGTAACTGTAATTCTTGCTTGATACCTGTTTTGTTATATGTAATTTTACTATGTTAAAGTTAAAACCTTCCTTTTTATTTAAACAGAAAAGGGGAGGTGATGTGGGAATCCCCTCTGTGTGTTGTGAATACCATTAATGAATAAAGAAACTACCTTGGACTGTTGATATGGCAGAACTTAAGTAGGTGGAGAAGATGGAACTGAATGCTGGGAGAAGAAAAGTGGGGAGAAGAAACCATGGAGCTACTGGACATAGACACTGGGAACATTACCTGGTAAGCCACTACCACGTGGCAATACACAGATTAATAGAAATGAGTTAAATTAATATGTAAGAGTTAGCCAATAAGAAACTATAGCTAATGGGCCAAGCAGTGATTTAATTAATACAGTTTCTGTGTGATTATTTCAGTTCTGGGCAGCTGGGATGAACAAATGGCCACCCCCTGCAATACAGAAACAGTGAGTTGGAGACTAATAAAATAAAACCCCTTGATGTACATGGGATGGCATGAATGACTAAATAGTCACATACATATCATAGACAAGAGCTGGATTGGAAATGACCTGAAGAATGCCAAATAGATTTGAATGAATGCTCTGTTGAACTGGAGCAAATGGGAAATGCTGGGCGCTAGCCATGGTCCTGACAAACAAAAGGGAGTGCAGCCTCTCTCTCCATGGAGTCATACTTATCCATGAGGTTTTGCTGCAGCAGGAAGAGAATTTGGATCCAAATGTGATGATCTGGCATCTATAGTAGATCTAGAATCTAGTCTAGAATAAATAATAAGTATCCAACTGATACTGTGGGATGAAAGAAATTAGTAACTCAAGAAGGGAAGATTGTATTAAAATAAGAAATAGCAATCAACTATGATTCATTCTCACTGAGTTTTATCTCAACATGCTCAACCAGTATATTTAGAATATTATGTCTTTACTTTACTATAACATTTACTAAGGTATTTAGTACTTTTTACTCAAAAGTTTAAATTTTGGCTGAGTAAAAGATCCAAATTTTTCACATACTTCATATTTTTGGTTTATATTGCATTTATTCATAATTTTTCTGCTGTTGTTGTTATAGAACTATGGAGATAATAGTCAAGGGCTCCACTGCTGACTTATATCTCTGATATAATTTATTCATTTTTTTCAACACATAGTTTCTAATATTTATATTCTAAGTGTTTACATGGGATGCTCTGAATATCTGTTAATTAAATTTAGACAAATCCAATTATTTAAAAGTAAACTGTACTTCAGAAAATATAGAACACAGAATGTGACTTTAAATTCCATTGTGAAAGACTAAATATAAAAAATAAAGAGGTAAAAAAAAGAGGGAGTAGAGAGAGAAGGAAGGATAGTATCCTTATTAAATAAGTCCATGATAAGGTCTTCATACAAGTATTATGGAGGTATTTAGAATATAATCTGCTTTATAGATCCTCAGTGTACCCAAAATCCTTGAGGAAATTCACAGCATTGAATGTGATGATACCTCTATGATTCATACAAGTGTCTCTGCATATTCATAATAACACAGCTCTCTTATTACTCTCCCTTCAAACACACTGGTGAATATAAAAGGAATTGTGTAGGTGCATAATTGGTGAGCAGCTCAACATTGTGACCTCTATTGTATTCAGTCTCTCCCATTTCTTCTCTCATTGTGAAAGGGTATGCCACCGTCTTAGTGATAGGTTTTGTTTGGTGTTTATATTGTGTCTTGAGGAGTGATATTGATTAAAAATAATTCTTGGCAAGCTCTTCAGCTTGGTAAGTGTAAAGACTTCACTTCTCTTGCTGAATGCTTTATTTTGTATTTACATTCTGCAATCACAGAGGATTTATTATGAACTGTGATGTACTATTGCAAAACAAACCTTACTTAACCCAATAGCAACTCTATAAAGGAGGTACAAACATAATTTTCCCAGTGAGAAAACTGAAGATGAAAGCCACAAGATCCATAAAGTCATTCAGAGACAGTCTGACTCTAACTCTAGTATCTGTAGCAACCATGCTGGGCTGCAGCCCACACATCAGTTGTCACCAGGGAAATTCATCAGAAGCATAATTCTCAACATACTGTGGATATTCTATCCTCCCTTCCTCCCTGCATCTATTTTTCCCTCCTTCCCTCCATTGACCCATCCATATCCCTATTCTTCTCTTCACAGTATATTATAATGCACATTCTTTTTTCCAAACTACCATTTCTCTAGGATGGACATTTTATCTACTGCTCAATAAAAGGTCTCAATATAAAGCTTCCTCCTTGATTCCTTTGGTAAAATAGAGAATTGTTACTCGCCTATCTTATTCAAACTGCTGGTGATGTAAAAGTTGACTTAGGAAGTCATATAGGGTACTTTCTTGCTGAGATTCATGGGATGTGGTATTATATTCTGCACTTCAGCTACCGAGACTGGCCATCTTTTACTTACATTGGGCACAACAGTTTATTTTCAAGGAATTGTTGAAATATTCTGAGCTGGGGTTAAGTGAAGAGCAGTGAGCCCACCAATGTCTCTAGTATGTATGTGTACCTTTTTTAATGATTCTTCTCAACTACTAAAGGCTCAGAGCACCATATCCATACCAGTACTGCTCCTCACGAGTGAAGAGCCATTCCATCCAGAGAGCAAACACAATATAGCTACAGAAAAATCTGAATTGGAAGGTACCTGGAGATATAATGAGAAGCACAAAGAAAGGAGGATAAAGGTAGCCTTAGTAATTGCCTTCTTTGCAGAGACAAATCAGGAGAGCTTCTGTTCTAAGAATTTTTATAGAAGAGACTATTTCCATGACAACTGAGTACTTAGTTATTCTAATTGTGGAAGAGACAAAGCATCTAAAAAGTGAGAAAATATGTTCCAGGCACACAGAATAAACCATGGCTAAACCAGGAATATTGATGTTTCATTAAAACCACGAAATCAGCCACCAGACATTTTTTAAATCTTAACTCAATCTAAAATAAAGTGACAGCCTTTCTTTAGAGTCTTTAGATCATTTCCAATGAGATATAACCTCGTAAAATTGGCTTGAGGTGCAGGAAATGTTACATAACCACACAACCATAACTGGAGGTAAAATTGATTAAGGAAAACAGGAAGCAACCCCCAGAACAAATCGAATGGGAGCATTACAAAACCACATACTTTAAATTTAATGCTCATTGAACTATTCAGTATATCAGAACAGTAATCTCCCATATATGTGTACAAAAATATGTAAGAAATATTTTTCTAAGATTTATTTAAAAATGGCCAGGTATGGTGGTCTGCACTTTTAGTCCCAGCTCTCAGGAAGCAAAGACAGGTGGATTTCTTTGAGTTCTAAGCCAGTCTGATCTACATAGTGAGTTCTAGGAAAGCCAGAGCTACACAGAAAGACACTGTCTCAAAAACAAACAAACAAACAAAAATAAAACTGGCTAATGCAATCTAAGGTGTAGAAAGTTGACTTAAATTAACAAGTCTTGTCTAAGTTTAAACAAAATATGAAGATGACAAGGACTTCTAATGCCAGCCTATTTACACACATATGGATGGGTTTACCTTGGAGGAGTCTACTGAATTCTGTAAAACATTGTCTTAAAACTTTAACTCCCTTCATAATTTCCATGAAAAACACTAGCCATTAACCTTTCAGGTTCTCTGCTGAAACCTGAACATATATGCTTTTGGTAACTTGCATGTTCAAGTGCATGCCCACTAAAGTTGGCAGACTCTGACCAAGCTCTACTTCAGTCATTTCCTAGCTATTGATCTTGAAAGCTGTTGTTCAAGAGCACTGAGCCTTGTTTTCCTAACCAAGTCAAAAGAATGAAAAATGTCCATTTAATATGCACCCTGAATGCATGTATTGTGTATCTCCAATAAATCAGGCACTACAAAGTTAAAATAAGTCACCACATTTTAGGGAAGGCACACCATGAAATATTATCTAAGTTATATGTGCTTGATGTGTTACTCTGTCAGTTCTCTTATCAAGAGATAAAAACATTGTGCAAACTTAAAGTTTGGAGGAGTGGTTTATCTTAGGAAGGTAGGAGGTCATTCTGAGTGAACCATGCTGAAGATGTCTTACAAAAAGAATGTGCTGAATGGCAGAGAGAGGTAGGGATATGTGTGGAAGGAAGGAATATAAGATGAGTGAATATGCGCTCCAGTCTCAGGACTTGAAGGATTACTCAAGGCCCAACAAAGGCGGGTTCTTGAAAAAATGCTGGAAGCAATAAAGTTGGGGAGAGAAGTGAGGGCAACATTTCAGCATTCAATGTATCTCATTGGGAAATTGGAGCTTTTTATATAAGAAAACTAGAAAATTGGACAATAGTGAACAATAGTAACCCAATCACACATTTCCCCTAAAAAAAAACAGATTTCTGCTACAAAACTTAATTTCAGAAAAGTGCTCTTTAAATAATTCCTAGTGAATGAATTTACTCAAAGCCTCCATGATCAATTCAGAAGTTAGGTGGAAATAAAGTTATTAATTTGTCCTTTAGGACTTATTCAATTTCATAAGTAATGTTCTGCTTTACAGGAATCCTCTTGCTCTTGCTTCAGTTATAGAACCCTAGTTTCTTAAAAATCTCCAGGTTTGATTTCTGAAAATTCCTGATCCTCAGGACTCCTTTGGCCTGAGGCCAAACCAAAATGAGATGGCCAATAACTCTAGCTCTACTTGCATGACTGAAAAGGCAGATGGCTCCTGGATACACTGGACATATTGAGCTGTCCTCTATTCCCTTAAGTAATGGTATATCTCATGAGCTCAGGAAGTTGAAGGTGAATAACATCAGTGTAATGAAGAAGAGACTATCAAGAGAGTCAAAAGTTTACATTAACACACACACACACATTTCCAAATAAATCTAATTTTTTACAGCCTACTTTCATGTAGTTTCACTGACAGCAAAGCTTTGATTTAACACTGTAGAATGTTCTACACTGTGCTATAGTTCCAAATGAACTTAGGTGATAGTTGAACCAAAGTTCAAGTGTTTGGCTCTCTCTCAAACATGCAAGAACAAGGGAGAAGTATGATAAAGTTTTAGTGATCGTGACTTTTGCTTGCTTTAATGAAGTTCCTTGTCACCTGAGAAAAATGGAGTATCTACATGGGAGAAAAGAGGAAAAAGTAGAAGAAAAATAAAAAGGAGAATGAAGTCTGCTCAATAGTGTTGTACCCTATGGAGTCAGAAAAAGAGAGCACTTGCAAAAACTGAAATTACTTTTAACGTCCACCTCTAAATCACAATAAAATCGACTTCTTTCTGGTGAAAGGCAAAAATGAGCCATTCCATCATAGAGCAGAGGCATATACAGAACTTAAGACCCCCAATCAACACCCTGTGCATCACTGAGAACTGGGAGGAAGACAGAACCACAGTTGTCATGTTAGCCCATGTGGGCTGCTGTACCAAGAGACACAGGACTGAGTGATTTATAAACAACAGAAAGGTGTTCCTCATAGCTCTGTGAGTGGGAAAGCTCAGGATCGTGGTGATGAGTACTCACTTTCCTGCAGAGATAGGGCCTGACATGACCCTTATATCCTAAACATTTCCTAAAGGCTCCACATCTCAACTCCATTGCATTGAGCTTAAGTATAAACCTGGGCATCCCAAGAGGAAACAAATATTCTAGCTATAGTCATAGTTTTGCACTAAAACACCAAAGCAGTGTCATTATGAGAAGACTCCATATAAGGATATTCTGGCTGTATAACCCAGCAGAAAAGACCAGTGGCTGTGTAGTGTCTGAGGGAAACTGAAAATTTTGGATATTCATTTGTTATGGTGTTTATGTAATGTCCCTCCTATGAAAAAATAATAAAAATACTTTCATGCTATTCTCTGAATTTTCCATTTATTGCCTCTATTAAATAAATAAATAAGCAATAAAATGACCTAAAAGCTATATTAATTTTCTGAACACCATTTCATTGTTTTCTAGGGAACTTGTTTAACTTCAATGCACTTTAGCTCTTCTATAGGCTGTGTGGCATTTCATGTAAAGCTCTTTCTCTCCTTCTCCCTCTCTCCCTCTCTGCACTCCCATCCACATTTGTTTAGGATAAAGGGTATCATGATGTAGACTTGTTACAAAGCCAAAGATGACATTGAACTTCTGATTCTTTTGCCTCTACCTCTCAAGTGCTGTGATTTTAGGCATGTGTTACTGTGTTCAGTTTATGTGGTGAGCTCAACTGTCAGGCTTTCTGAACATGAAGCAAACACTTTAACAACTGGGCTCCATCCCAGCCCTTCTATCCTATAACTTTCTTGATGCATTTTATTAGGACAGAATTATAGTTTGCCATTTTAGTACATTTAGTTTTCTACTAACTCACACTGTGTGTGTGTGTGTGTGTGTGTGTGTGTGTGTGTGTGTGTGTGTGTTTGTGTGCATGTGTATGTGGGAAGATTTTGAAAGACTTTTAATAATTCACATTAAATATATATATACCATATATATATATGTGTGTGTGTGTGTGATATAGTATATGTAAATATAGCTTATATTGAGCCAGAAAAATGGTTCTTTTTGGTGGTTGCTTTCAAGACTAGAGACCTCAGGTTGATCCCTTGATAGAAGGAGAGAACTAATTTCTGCAAGTTGTCCTCTGACCTCTAAAGTATGGCATGAGAATTCTCCACATACCTACATACAAACAAATAAATAAATATAACAAAAATTGGACATATATATACATACATTATTATTCTGTTACTGAATAAGTCACTTACATTTAAAAACATAAGACAGATAGAAAAAACAATAACTATTACCATATAGTCCTAATATAGTAAGCTTTAAATATGAGTGTAATATACTTTCATAATAACATCATAGTTGAGTTTTAATTGTGCTGAGAAATAACAGTTTTGTGCAGATTCAAAAATAGTAAAGTTAGCAAAACTTTGGATTATATGTAATAAGTTGCTGTGCGTAAAATATATGAAATACTTAAATAGGATATATAAAAGCTACATTTTGATGTCTGCTGAAATTACTCAATGATGTAATCATAGATCTAGAGAATATATAGATAATGTATTATTCTTGAGTAAAATTTACTGAATGTTCTCCGGTTTTACATATCATGTCTCACATTAAACAATAAAGAGAGATAAGAGTAAAAATTTACAGAGCCCTAGATTCTTATGAGAGAGATTCTTGTTTGTCTGTCTGTTTGTGTTTTGTTTGTTTTGAGAAATGCATGCTAATATGTTAAATGTTATACATGTGGCAAGAAATCCTGTTTGGTAGTTTCTCATTGAATTATGACAAGAGTCATAAAGTGTATAAAAATCTTTATAAAGTATGCTATGAAAAAGAAATTTACTATATAAGGCCAATTTCACACATCTATATCTTACTGAATAAATAAATCCAGTAATCAATTTTATGTCTAATAATGTCCTGGAACAATGCATGAATAAGTCAGCAAATTGCAGAATGATTCCTATGTGAAGATTCACTTTGCCTTTCAATTGGGAGGTATCCTAGTTATCTTCCCTAATCCTGATAGAGTGTCAAACACTACCAGGATCTGCTCACATGCCAGAGGTGACAACATCATTCTAATGATGCAGACTCAAACATTGTAACCTCTGCCTTCCTCTGCTAGTACCAGTGGTGAGTCACAGGGACAATTCATCCCCTGTTTACCAAATAAATGGTGTTGTAATGTTGCTTAAGATTTTCAATTTGAAGGCAAACAAGGATACATTTTAATCATCCAGTAGTGGAAAAAGTACCAATCAACAGAAGGGTTGTTTGTCCATTGCAGATGACGGACAGTTAAGCAGGAGCTAAGATGAAAGGTGACCACTTTAACTCAGCACAAGAGAGAATTTGAGCAGTGGGAACAGCAAGATGTTCCCAGAGCCAGAACCATCTGCTGTCACTGAACATTTCCCTAAGGAGGATCAGTCTTCAAATGTGGGCCACCTATCTCCTAAATTCAAAGACTTGACATACTCTTTCCTTTTGAAGGAGTTCCAGAGCAAAGAGGTTTATGTGCTCAGTGGTCATGTGACTAAAGTGAATTACAGAAGAAATCATAACTACTGCCTGTATTAGCTAATGCTAGGTGTATAAAATCCATATGCCTAGTACCATATGTCAATAACAGTATCTTGGTAAACATTTCCTACAAATAGATTAGCAAATGAATTGCCTTTGGACCGCCATAATTAGTTTGCCTTGATCTATTCATTTTGTCTGGTTTTAGGTGAAAGCTCTGTCCAACAATTATTATTACCATATGCTGCTTCTCAGCACTTCCCTACTTCCCTATCATCCTCCAGATGGAGTGCTGTGACATTGCCCAATGAAGAGCATTGGTCCCATTGTGTTTAAACACATTTAACCTCCACATAACTACCTGAGCCAATGCAGTCAGGCTGAGGAACAGGCAACAGAATACCTATAGGTTGTTGGAGAGCTGTGTGCTTGCCTAAGCTCATAAAAATAATTTTGAATATGTTACAGGGACTGTGATCTGTAAATGTATTTTCTGATAATACTATGTTCTATCAGGACTCAGATTAGGTATTTTGTCTGTGTCAGGAAAAGTATTTTGTCATCTTCCTAGTAATAAGAGTGAGGACAACAGAATAGTTCTTTCCTCCTCCATGTGTCACTAAGGGGGCCCATTCATGTGCAAATATTTAGAAGGAAGAATAGCTAACATCCCCTTGGGTAGTTGTGCGATGCATATTTGTTCATTTAGATGCTTATTCAAAACCTACATTTTGACTGCCTACCCTGTGCCCAACAAAGTTCTAGGCAAAATGGTGAACAGATAATTCTGGCTTATGCGGGATGAATATGGAAGATGAGAAGCGCACTGGTATGTAAGCGATTCAATAATATGGGGCTGTAAAGAGTTTTATTAGTATAGTAAAGTGGACACGGTAGATATAAAGAATGAAGAGGGAAATGTCGGGCCAGGGAATGCCATCCAGGGTAAATATCTGTCCAATGGTCTCCTGTGTCATTGTCTTCCAAAGACAGAAGAGAACAAATGGAGAAGCTGGGAGCAGAAAGGAATGTTTCACAGTTCTCCATGTACCAGTTGCCTTCCATCATACAAGAAAACTTAATATATAGCATGATTAGGCTCTTGAACCAATAAGAAAACAGATGCAGCTTGCCTAAGTTCACACACAATAGAAAGGGGTCAAATTGGTTTTTCCCCTCTTATGTGCTTATAGATCTCTCACTCCGTCTACATTACTAGATGTATACATTATTTTTGAGTGTTCATTTTTAATTTAACTTTTCCACAAATGAAGGTAATTAAATGACCTTTATTCCCAATTTCATTGTTAATATGTCATACCCATTCATTCACTTGTTATAACTGCTGTAAAAATATACCTCTAGCTGGTCCAAATGAGTGGCTTGAATGACAGGATGTCAGCGTTACATTTCTGGAAATGTGAACCTACATGATGGCAGCATTTTTTCTTGGAGCTGTGAGGACAGCATCTCCTCCAAGTCTCTCTCCTAAATTCTGGTGCCTTCAACTGTTGTAGGAGTGTCTTCTTTCTATGTTTTGCTTTTATTGGTTAATTAATAAAGAAACTGCTTGGCCTGATAGATCAGAACATAGGTGGGTGGATTAGACAGAACAGAATGCTGGGAAGAAGGGAAGTGAGTCAGATGCCATAGCTCTCCTCTCCGAGATGAACTCAGATTAGAATCTTCCCCAATAAGCCACCACTTCCTGGTGCTACACACATTAATAGAAATGGGTTAATCAAGATGTGAGAGTTAGCCAGTAAAAGAATAGAGCTAATGGGCCAAGCAGTGTTTAAACGAATACAGTTTGCGTGTTGTTATTTCGGGGCATAAGCTAGCCAGGCAGCCAGGAACTGGGCAGTAGGAACGCAGCCTGTTGTTCCTTCTACATTCAACCATGATAGACACTGTAGATGGCCATCCTTACCATGTGCCCCCTACTAGGGACTTACACAAAATAGGTCATGTTTGATTAGAACCCAACATGATTTACTAAATGCAACAGTTTCCAGAAACCTGACATTCTATGGTAAAGAGCAGTAGAAATTCAACTTTTCATTTCTCAAAGACGTACTTCAGCCCGAAATAAACCACACATATATTTTTTTTCATAAAATAGGGGTTTCCTAGTTCATTTTCTTGTGCCTGCAATAAAACCTTGATTGAAAACAACTCAGGGGAGAGCAGAGTTTAATTAGCTTACAGGTCACAACTCTACCATTAAGCAAAGCCCCACAGGAGGTCAAGGCAGGAACCCAGTGTTAGGAAGAAAGATAGAAACAATGGAGGAATGATGTTTCCTGGCTCCCTCTTTACAGCTCGCCTGTTTTCTTATAAAATCCAGGACCACTGGCTCAGGGGTGTCACAGCCCACAGTGAGCTGAGACCTTCCATATCAGTCATGGTAATAAGAGCAAGTTTTTATTTAGTTCAAGCTTCCTACTCAGGTCATTTTAGATTGTGTCAAGTTGATAAAAACTAACAAGCACAATTAATCCCTTGTCAACTTGACCCAGAGACATATCACTATTAAACTATAACCTTCTTTTCTTGTTCATCTTTGAGGACTTTTGTATTATTATCACAACTCAAAAACATTATAACTTTAAAAGTTTTAGAGTCTTTTTAAAAAATCCAGCACTTCAGAAGTCATATGACTCTTTGAAAGGCCTAAGGTTCTTAACTGTGGGATCCTGTAAAAGCCTAAATAAGTCACATACTTTTTTTCCATATTGCAGCTACAATCAAATCAAAGCAAAACCAGCATCTAATAGTGTAAGTAGCTCTACGTCTGATATCTGTTACATGCTCATGAATTTCTAGGTTCAAAAGGGAATAGGAAGCCTCCCTTTCTAGCTCTGTCACCCACAACACACAAAACTTATTTCATTGGCTCAAACTGGTTCTCTACCTCATCTACCACTGCCTTTGATGCCCATCCATTGTCCTGGCATCTTCAATATACTGGGGTCTCTACTGTAATTGAATACAAATTGCAACAATGAGCTCTCTTTAGGGAGACTCTCACCCTAAGATACAGTAACAAGTCTCAACTGCTTGATATGTACCCTTAGTGTTATTTAGATCATAGCTCCCATGTGTTGGCCCTGAAGAAATACTTCTCAGATTTCACCTCAACAACCTACATTTCACTCAGCAAGTCCCCACAGGGCAGCTCACTAAATTCCAAGTTCTAAAAAGCTTTTCCAGCCCCAAGTTGAAAATACTTCCAAAATTCTCCCAAAAGCAACATGGTGAGTACATGATAGAACATTTTCATAACTTTTTCATGTAGTTTTATTTGATGCAGTCTTTTGTCTGCTGTTTAAAGTAATCCTCAAGTAAATCAAAATTTTCTCTACTGTGGTCACTAGACTCCAAGGTAGTTCACGTTAGCACATGCTTTACTTTTCTATATACACAAAGATGTACATGTATAAATGTCTCTGCTTCCTGAAGCTTCATGCCCAAGACTCAGGTCCCCATGGTCAAAACGTTCTGAAACTGGTGAGTGGAAACAATGTGTACAACCAATACACATGTTGTTTGTTCACTGTTCTGTAAAGCATGAGGAAGTCTCTCACTGTCCCTCATACACAAGGGGGATCTCTTGTACAATGAGTTCTTCGTGCTATTCTTTTTTTTATACATGCAAATGCACATTCAGAACACTATGCTCCATCTGATCTTTCTTAATAATATCAGCTGCAGAAACCCATTCAACACAGGTACTCTTATATGGTTATTTAAGAGTCCTTTGTAAAGTCTCTATTCTACCTTAGTTTGGCCTGCTTTAACAAAATCCAACAGAATGAGTAGCTTCTTAAAACAGAAACGTATTTCTCACAGTTCTGTGGGCACAAATTCTGATATCATGGAACAAATATGGTCAGGTACTAATCTGATGTAGGGACTGACTCTTTCTCTTCCTCTTGGTGTACTATTGCATTGTAACATGAAGGCCTGCTTGTTGGCGTTTCTGTCTGCCCAGTTCCCAAGCTGTTTAGTCCCAGAGAAAATCACACAGGGAGTCTATATTAGATATAAACTGATTGGCCCATTATCTCAGGCTTCATATTAGCTCTTATAACTTATATTAACCTGTTATTCTAGTATATTTTAGCCTCATGGCTCAGTACCTTTTCAGTGGGGCAGGTCACATCCTGCTTCTTTGGTGTCTGGACAGGACTGGGGAAAGAGATTCCTTCTTCCCAGAATACTCCTGTTCTCATTGACCTGCTTCTACTTCCTGTCTGGTTGTTTCACCTACACTTCCTGCCTAGCTACTGGCCAATCAACATTTATTTAAAATGTAATTGAAAGAATACAGAATTGTCCCACACCATTGCCCTGACAAAGGCAACTTAATGAAAAAAGATTTTGTTCTGGCTCACCGTTAAAGAGTATAGCCTATCATTATGAAAAATTCAAGGTACGGAGCTGAAGCAGCTAGTCTCATCTCATGCATAATAAGAATTAAAAAGCAATTAATTCATATTTCTGCTCAACCCCCTTTCTCATTTTTACAGTACAGGATTCTGCCCATGGAATTGTACCACCCAACAGTAGGTATATCCTTAATTAATGAAATCAAGATAATTTCCATACATATGACAAATGGCTTCTCCCAGGTGATTGTAGATCCTGGCAAGTTCATAATTAACAGCAATCCCCACAAGACCCATTCTTGGCTTGCAAGCTTCTTTCTCCTGGCTGTGTATTTATATGGTAGATTGAGAGCAGAAAGCCCTGTGAAGTCCCTGTCATAAAGCCATTGATGCCAACTTGGGGACTTTACTCTTATTTTTAAATTACTAACAAAAGGTTCTATCTCCTAATATCATTCTATTATGGGTTATAATCTCTTTATATGAATGTGGCAACAACACAAACTTGCAGCTCACACCATGTACTATAATTCATTATACAATTATCTGCTTGTGAGGCTTTCTCAAATACTTGGCAGTGTTTTTCCTCTCATCAGGAGTCTACATGGTATATTGGCTCTCAAAGCTATAAGCAGTGTGAAAACAGAGAAATCCTTAGTAATCTATCATCGAGAATTTCCTTCCTCCATTGTCAAGGAAGCTCAACACATGATCTACCTTTAAACACGGCTACTAAGAGCTTTGGGAAGCAGACTTTCTTTACAAACTTCATTCAGTTTCTTTCAGAGCTGAGGATTGAGCCTTTTCAATCAAGAGCCAGTTTCCTCATGAGTAAAATAGAGATGCTGATTATAGCTATCTATTAAGATTGTAGGAAGACTGGTTTCGAGAAGCTGTTGCTGAAAGAAACAGGGAAAACTAATTGTAACTCTTTGTAAATATGATCTACTTTATCATGATTATCCAGGCTTCCTCTACCTTATTTTAATCACCTTTGTAAACTCATCAGTGGACTTCCTCTAATTGGCTAGTGTCACTAGTTAAGACCGCTGTTTTGTGATGCCCTTAGTGCCAATTCTGCCAACATAGTGTCTTCAATTCCTTCTCATCACTGAGATACTGCTAATGAAACCAGAGAGACAAATTGGGAAATGGTGCAAAGTAGACAACAATGGAAGATACATCATCACTAGCTGTACATTAGAAAGTGGGTAGAATCTGCTTTGGCAAGATGCTAGGACAGGAATTGAAATATTTATTTAAATTACCAAAATAGTTAATGTCCAGTGACAGCTGATGAAAATAATTTTAGGAAACTATATTTCCTGTTACTTTTTTTAAATTATGAACAGAGAAGTACCAAAGAATAGAAGAATATCTTTAAGAGCTTAAAGCATGAACTTGCTAAGTAAAAGAATTCTGGCTAAGGGATTTACTGAGTGGTAAGAAGGGAAGTGAAAACTTGGGTTTCAGAAACCAAGAAGCAGTGACAAATCTGCCCAGATATTAAAGTCATGAACTTGTAAGGTACAGAATGACTCTATAAGTCTGAAACTGAAGGTATAATATTTTTTATTGACCATTGATAGTAAGAAAAAAGAGTTCTCAGTTTTTATCAAATGAGTTTGATATTTTGATCCTGAATTTGAAATACATAGTAACCTATTAATTGTGTTGGAAAGGGTACATTATGATAAAATATTACATTTTGATGCCACTTCAACAGTTCTATAGCTTGAACATATTAACTCATAAGAGAAAATAAAAATCCAATTTAATGTTTATTTTATTTTATTAACATTGATGTGGGATTCCCTTTGTATGCCAGAACTTTACCCAGTAAGCCACAGCTACATGGCAATACACTGATTAATAGAAATGGGTTAAATTCATATTTAAGAGTTAGCCAATAAGAAGCTAGAGCTAATGGGCCAAGCAGTGTTTTAATGAGTATAGTTCCTGTGTTATTATTTCAGGTCTAAGCTAGCCAGGCAGTTGGGAACCAACAAGAAGCCCTTTTTACTATATAACATATTCTCTCCTTTTAGATAAAAATAAAAATCATATTAAAATACATTTATTTTAAATAAAAGAAAAAGAAAATAATAGAATTTCTAAAATGTTTACAATAATATTTTTTAATTACAGATTCACACATCTAGAAATTTTTAAAGAAGTAAATTCTTTTAAGTAGAATTGATGTTTGTAGATCCATAGTCTAATGTCCAAACAGGTAAGTGGTGTTAGGAAATGCAATGATAAACTGATAAACACTATTGACACTTCTGAAGAGATATGCCCCTTATTAACTCAAAAGGAAATCAAAGATACAAAACAACATAAGTCAGCAGCCCTGACAGACAGTATATTAAGATAACATTTTATGGCAAGTTTAGTCTAAAGGGAAGGTTATAAAGTATGAATGTCAGAGAGAAGGAAAATGAATTCAAGATTAAAAATTCAAATTTCAAGACAGAGGTTTTCAAAAACCTTACATAGTATTACATGGTCAAATGGTTCACATGAGAAGAAACAGTGAAGTATTCACAGCCGAAGCAATGCCTCCACAATAAAAAACATGATTGGCAACAACAACATTCCTTTTAAGTCAGCATAGTTACCATTCAATTATGTGTCCTCAATCACTGTGTCTCAATACCATGTCCAGGCCCCCACAAGTCACAGTACTTAGCTGAATTAAGATGACCAGTGATAGCTGATGAAAAGAATTCTCTCATGCAGGTCACATCATCATAATATGATTTTAATCTCTAAATAAATCAGCTGGAGATTGTGCTAAATTTTATAAGCTGTACCAGGAGCTTATGTATTTCATATTTTCATCTAAAAATAGAACATGCTAACATTTTATTCTCTTTTGCATGATGTTCTGACTATACCTTTAAGTATGAAATGAATAGTAAACCTAAAATAAAGATAGAAAACATCATTTGCATTGTCTTTCAGTTTCAGTGTTTCCCCCACACACTGATCAGAAGGCTTGATTCTCAGTGAATAAGAGCGGAGGGTACTCTTGTGAATCAAGTGGCTTTGAGAGAGAAGTTGCTGCCACAGGATCAGAATTCATGCAAACTCCTTAGTATATTATCCCCAAAGAAAATTTACTTTAGGAACTAGGGTTCCCACATTTATCTTATTTTGTTTCTGGGAATAAGAGGAATGGAAATCTGCCACAAGGCATCGTGAGGACTGACGAACTGCCTGGAGGTTTGTGACTATCTGTCAACTTGTTAGAAGTCTCTGTGCAGACAGATGGAGGCCTTGCCTCCTTCAGTACACAGTAGGGTAAAGAAACCCTTCAGTAAAATATAAAGACTAAAGACAATGCATCAAAAGACTCAGACTCTGATTTTCATAAAATTGAAAACATTTGTTAAGGAGTTAATAGGTACCAGAAAAAGAGATGGTCTATTTGATGTCTTGTGCTATGATTCTAACATCTGTAATCCACAGGGAATTCCCCAGTTCTACCGTCTCCTACAATACGGCAAAGGAAACAGGCAAGTCTGTAGGAAAAGAAATGATCACACAAATGTAAAATGACATGATGTTCAAAATAAGAACTAGAAGAAGACCAAGATGCCAGTGAATTTCACTGTGTGCCTTTTAAGTTAGCAATAAATGTGAAGTTGAGTATTGTCTGGAGTTCATGGGGGTGTGGAGAAACCTAGGAAAATACCAGGAGTGATGGATGGGGAAGTTATGTGGAAAGAAATCTGGTATAAATTTAATTTTAGAGAGGGTAAGTGGGAAGGATTGATGGAAGAAAGGAGGGAAAAAAGGAGGGATAGAAAAAATGAAAGAGAGAGAAAGAGAGAGAGAGAGAATACCTTGAATACTTTGCTCATATATGTTCATCATATGTTTATGTTCTAAACTGGGGTAATAAGATGTTGGAGGGAGGCCACTTGTTCATCCAGGCCACACAGAACCAAAATAACCATACAGAAACTGTGTTAATTAAAACTCTACTTGGCCCATTAGCTCTAGTATCTTATTGGCTAACTCTTACATATTAATTTAACCCATTTCTAGAAATCTGTATATCGCCACTGGCTGTGGTTTACTGTGTAAAATTCCCAGTGTCTGTCTCTGGCAGCTCCGTGATGTTCTTCTAACTCTGCCTCCTTTCTCCCAGAAGGACCCCAGAAACCAGGCAGTGGTGGTGCACACCTTTAGTCTCGGCACTCGGGGGGCAGAGGCAGGCAGATCTGTATGAGTTCAAGGCCTGCCTGGTCTAAAGAGTGAGTTCCAGGACAGGCTCCAAAGTTACAGAGAAACCCTGTCTAGAAAAATCAAAAACAAACAAACAACAACAACAAAAAGCACCCCAGAAACCCAGTAATGCAATATAGTAGCATACTCTCCTAGTTCTGCAACCGCAGCAGTTTTGGAAGAAACAAGGATGTGCATGAGTTTCTGTTTATGACAAAGTTTATGATGATGCAGACAGAATAGAAATCAGTGAACAAAGAAATTCTTTTCTAAAACTACAAAGTATTGACATACTTGGGGGAAAACATGTTTTCTGAACTTCTAAGAGCCTGTGCCCTTCTTTTTTATTTTTTTGTCAACTTAGAGGCCGTACCTGAATCTACTGATATTTTAACTACCTTGTGTAGCCCCATGGCCCTGCAGTCAGCGGCTCGCCCTCAGACTGCACACAGCCTGGCAGGATTCCGGTCCTGCTGGCACGGGCTCTGTCACAGCAGCCAAACGTAGTTTTTAACTAAGTCTCTATTTTTCTATTTACCACTGGAGACTCAGGAGTCAGATGTTGGGGTGAAAACCTGATGGCTCAAAGAAGCCGAGAAGCAACCAGCTTACCTTCCACTTTGACTGAGAGACCCCACAAACGAGCGTCTCTCCAGCCATCCCATACCAACCCCCCCTCCCCAAAACCCCAAATATTCCACAACACTTCCTTCTATCTTATATCCAAAGCTTCACCAGCCTGCTTTGCTGCCGCTTGATTGCTGGGAATGACACTGACCAGCATAGCTTTGCTGTGCTATGAGGCTAGTCTTATTCTTCACGATCCCTTGAGCACAATTTAAAATGTGATGGGAGGCCACTAAGGAGATGTAACCTGAAAGACAACGGACAAAGAAATAGCACTCAAACGGCCCATTTATTGGTGAAGCTCTACTTCCAGAAGCATTACACCTTCCAGAAACAAGCATCCGGGTAGTGGAGATTTCCTATATTTTGCTGGAAGAGCAGGAGAGAGGACTGAAGAAGACAGAACCTACAATTTCTCCCTGTTCTGTTTTACTTTGAGCCATCTACAAAATGACACATCACAAAGAGACAGGAGCCAGTTTTCAAATTTGGACCCCACAGCCAACTATCCACACACAATACTTGGAAAGGCCGCAGCCTCCTCTTGCCAGCTCGACAGGATGGAGTCTGCTACTGAAGGCTTTCCAAATGGACAGATGTAGAAAAACTGTTGCAGGGGCCTTGTACAGAAGTGAATACTGCCCACAAGACGCAATGGCAGTGGAATTGTGTTGCAAAGGCTGCATGGTAGTGGGAGGGGGAGTACACAGCCATAAGCAGCTGCTGCACTGTGGAAAATAAAATCCAGCGTGTTTCTTTTTAAGTGCAGAGACTGTAGAGCCACGCTTGATGCTTGATGGTCTCTTAAGTCTCTGTAGTGTGAAGCGTACACCTCTTCTAGTTTCTCCTATCCTCTTGAGTAGTAAATCTGAAACCTTTGCTAGGACTGTGATGTGCTGGATCTAAGTTCCTCTACTAGAATTTCCTAGCTATTAGACCTACACTGTTTAGGTGTAAGCTTCATATTTTCAAAGCTGTAATTGAAGAGATGCCAAAGTCTTATATTTAAATAGATAAATGACAATCTTTAAAACATATGACTGCCTTTTAAAAGACACCACCTTCACCAAATGTATATGTTTGCTCATTCAATTAACATTCATTTTTAAAATAAGTAATGTTCATAAATGCATATAATGTATTTTGAGTAAACCCACCCTCTCTTCCGTTTCTCTAATTCCTCCCCTATTTTCCTACCACTTTTGTTTCCCAACTTATCATGCTTTTTCTTTCCTTTTTTTAAATACTCATGTGTCCACTAAATATTCAAAGTGATTTGCAAGGAAGGAGCACAGGTTGACAGGCTAGGCTGATGTATGAGTGCTTTTACTGGCTGAGTCATTTTACCTACCTGATCTATTTTTAATTAATCATAACTTTTCTGAAACTAATCCTTCTGCAGACTACACAAACAAAAGAATTAGGATAATTTGGAGGTTATTCAGACAATGAAACTATGCAATGATGAAAATGAGACCATGTAAATGTCCCTACAAACAAGACACATCTTCACAGTTTGGAAAGCTGGAAGTCTAAAATCAAGATGCTGGTAGATTACACATCTCATATAATTTGCTTCCTGGTTATAGAGGGCGTCTTCTGGATTTACACACTTACGGTAGAAGGTACAAGCAATTATAAAAGAATAATGCCAATCTTAAGATCTCATTCATCATCTTTCAATTCTCCACCTTCTTATATCAGGATCTGGATGTCAACATACGAATTCTAAAGGAACATGAGCACTCGATCATACTAATGAACATCACAGAAACAATGTTGAATGAAAGATGACAAACCCAAAATAATGTGCTATGAGAGTCAACCAAACCAATGGTGAAAAACAAGCATAACTAACAAAAACAATTAGACACTGGGATAGTGATTATTGACACAAGTCAGTAACGCACCTGGGATGCTGAAAACATTTTGATTCTTTCCCTAGATACTAGCTACATCTCAGTTTCAGTTTGCTCTGAGAAATCTTGAGCCACGTCTTTTTCCGTGGATTTTATACTTCAGTAACAAATTTGTGTGCATAAAAAGAAGTAACCATTCTTAGAAAATTAATAAGAAATAATTGCTTCACCTTATACTGTGGGAAATCTAAGATTCTTCCTATAAATACAATATACTACTTTGTACTAACAGAGAACCTAAATGAATAAAACAATGTGTCTAAGAATTGAGTTAATGAAAATATTATTTTTTAAATAATTCCCCACATACAAAAAAAACCCTGTGATAAATAAAAATAGTATGCTCTAAATGAGACTCCTTCAATAGGTTTGTTCAATAAACATCTCCAGAACTTTAAGAATCTGTTGTTTGGAAAAGATATGTCCTGATAGCACCTAACTACTCAATAAGTCACTTTTGCCTGGCAGCTGGGCAATTTCGCTTTTGTTGTCACTTTCTGTCATTCTTTCTGTTTCTGGATCAGATGGAATACCTGGAAAGGCCCTAGTTCAGATTATCTGAATATTAGTACTGTTTAGACTGCCAACTTTAGTCAGCAATTTCTGTTCTGTAACTGGGTGTGACAATAGTAAAACCATACCCGTGCACACACCAGACCCATTCCAATCACTGAGAAAAGTATGGCTTTTCATAGGAGAAGAAAAATCTGTAGTCCGGCAGCAGGAGTGGCATTGCTAGTCCTAATGTACCCGAACAGTAGCTGCACTGCCTTGTGTGATGTCAACTTGACAAAAGTTACTGTCATTTGGGAAGCAAGAACCACAAATGAGAAAATACCCACTCCAGATTTGCCTGTGGGAAAGTCTGTAGTTCATTTTCTTGATTGATGTTTGATATGGGCAGGCAGAGCTCATTGTGGGTGATATTTCCCTGTGCTGGTGGTCCTGGGTGCCATAAGAAAGCAGGCCGAACAAGCCATAAGGGAGCAGGCTAGTAAGCAGCATTCTTCCAAGGCTCTGCATCAGTTACCACCTTCAAGTACTTGCCTCCAGTTCCTACCCTAAAATCCACCATAATGGATTTTTTTTACATAATTGTAAAAGTGAAACAGACCCTTTCCTCCTCTAGTTGCTTTTGGCCATAGTACCTTTTGCAGTAGTAGAAAGAGTACCTAACTGAAGTGTGTCATAAAATGCCCAGCTTTAAGCAGAAAATGAAAAGTGTCCTCTGAAGTTCCCAGCTTGGGAACCCAAAGCAAGAGTCTGAACACTGATTGGAAATTTGGTATCCTAAAAATAGCACAAGAGAAGAAAGTCCACTCTAACTTCTGCTGAAAGTAAATATTCTTGGGCTTCTTGAGCATGATGATGAGGAGACATTACTTGTCATCTCCTCTTTCTGTCCCTTATTATAGCTCACTTCGTGGGAAAGGAGAATTTATGTATTTACATTGAATACAGTAGCATTCTAAATATAGAAATGCCATATGATGCTCCATTCTAACTGTATTTGCTCATAAACCTATATACAAAAGTGTCTCAAATAAATATACCCCAGTCCGATTCCATGTCCATTGAACCATCTACTTGGCTTCTTTCCCATAAAAGAAACATATTAAATTGGGATAATTTATAGGGTAAGCTATATCCCATGCATAATAGGAAGTTGGTCTCAATATTTTTTAAATGGTGACTTTTCCCTTTCCTTCCTTTATTCTGCCCTTCTCTTCATTTTCCCTCATTTACTTTCCTTCCTTCCCTTTTCTCCCATTCATTTCTGTGGTTGTTTGAAAGATAATTGCCCCCAAAGGGAGTGGCACTATTGGAGATGTGGCTTTGTTTGAGTGGGTATGTCACTGTGGAGTTAAGATTAGAGGGCTTGTATATGCTCAGGTCACACCCACTGGCTTGATGGCTTCTTGCTGACCACACACGATGTGGAACTATCTGCTACCTCAAGTCTACCTAAAAGCTACCATGCTCCACCATGATGATAATGGATTGGACCTCTAACCTGTATGCCATACAATTAAATTATTTTCTCTGTAAAAGTTGCCATGGTCAGCCAGGCAGCGGCAGTTCACACCTTTAATCCCAGAACTTGGATTTCAAAGACAGATGGATATGTGTGAGTTCGAAACCAGCCTGGTCTACAGAACAAATTTCAGGACAAAGTGCAAAGCTACACAGAGAAACTTTGTCTCAAGAAACCAAAAAAAGAAAAAAAAAGAAAAAGAAAAAAAGGAAGGAAGGAAGGAAGGAAGGAAGGAAGGAAAGAAGGGAGGAAAGGTGGGAGGGGGGAAGGGAGGCAGGGAGGGAGGAAAGGGAGAGAGAGGGGGGAGAAGGGAGGGATGAAGGGAAGGAGTGAGGAAGGGAGGAAGGAAGGAAGGAAGGAAGGAAGGAAGGAAGGAAGGAAGGAAGGAAGGAAGGAAGGAAGGAAGAAGCGATGCCATGGTTATGGTGTCTCTTCACAGAAATAGACCACCGAAGACATTCTCTCTTCTCTACTTAACCTTCCCACTCTCTTGACTCCCCCATACCTCTAAATGGACTTTCCTGTCCTCTCAACCAGTTCACAAATAACCACAATACCATGAAAACTTCTTATTAATTATGAAAACTCAGTCGACAGTTTAGTCTTGTTTCTAATTACCTCTTACAACTTAAATTAATCCATTTTTATTAGTCTATATGCAGCCCTGAGGCCTAGTCACCTCATGCACATACTACACAAGCTGCTTCTCTGCATCTCATGGTGACTCCTCTGACTCCACTCCTCTTCTTCCCCACATCATCCTAGTCTGGCTCTCCCACCCAATCTCCTTCTGCCCAGCTACAGACCAGTCAGGTCACCCGAGGCCCCAAGAAAGTCCTTTTTGACACTGTGTGTGACTCCAATAGGCCTGACTTGTACTTGACTGTGAAGCAGTACAATCAGCACTGATGTCACACATCTTACGGAAGCATCAGTGGGGTTTTCTCACTTTAACTTCTTTTTGCTGTCCTTAGAGGGAATTCCACCCTGCTGCAAGTCTGCGGTGACACTGAGTCTTTTGTATCTCTCTGTGTTTTATGTCTGTCATATCTCCTACAATAATTCTTTCAGCTGATTCTCTGTACATTCACGAAACATGCCAGGAAAATCTCTGCCTTCATAACACGGAGATAGGCTGTTCCTTGTGTCTCAGATGTTCTACCCTTCATTCCTCCACATATCCACTTCCATTTATTCCATCAAGTTTCAAGTCAAAAGTAACTGCAGATAGGTTTTAAAGACCACGGTATCCTTAACAGGTTCGTGCAGACTTAAAACTCTATTGTCTTGCAGTCTTTGCTTAAAATGATCTGGTTTTCCATAAAAATGTGTTTATTTTCTGATCCTTTACATTGTAATATAAGGTTTTTTTAATCTATTCATTGCTTTTTTTTGTCATCGTAGTACTTACCACACAGTAGGCAGAAAATAAGCATTGTAAGTGGACAAGTAAATGTAAAAAGCCAGGTGAAATGATTTCATTCATGAATGCCAAATTAACGTTACATTGTTTGTAATAGTAGCATCACATTTTCTGTAGATAAAAAGAAACATCAGACTCAAAACAGCCTTGTCCCTGAATATTCTTTTTATTACGTTTTATTTATTATTCATTTTAAGTGTGCTTGCTTGCTAATACAAGAAAACACATGCAGAGCTCAGAGAACAACTTGCAGAACTACGCTATGTTCTCTCCTTCTACCACTTGGATCTCAGAGATAAAACTCAGTTTGTCGGGCTTAGTGCAAGCACCTTAACTGGCTAAGACATTGCTGATTTCTGAATGTTCTTTGTGAACTGGTTCTATGCTCTCCTGAGAAACAGATTTCAATACAGATCCTTTGAAGTTCAGAGCTTTCACTTATTTCCCAAAAGTACCATTGGAGTAGAAAAGTCAATGCCATCCGCTTGCACAAGTAGAAAGAAAGGAATTCAGTTAAATGGTGCAGCTTTTTTGGAAGCTTGGCAGTTCTTCAAAAAAAATAAATATAGAATCATAGGGCAATATTCTTAAGTGTATACCCACAAGCAGAGTAGAAAGAGGTATCTGTATGCCATGGTTCACTACATCATAGTTCTCAATAGCCACAAGATAGAAATAAATCAAAGGCTCTTCTGCAGTATAATGGACAGAAAAAAAATGTGTCATATGCAGACAGTGGATGTTAGCCATAAAAGGGAATGAAGTTCTGGTGCGTGTTACATACAACATGTAAGCCTTGGGAACACTATGATAAATGAAACAAGCCAGATATATAGCAACAAACATTAAATGAGCCTGCTGTTATAAAGTATTTAAAATGAGAAAGATAATAGAAAAAGTAGATTGATTGTCCAAGAACTGGGATGTAGGGTTAATCAATGCAAAACCTAAACTTGGATTGAAAAAAAAAAAGAGCCCAATGTCCTAAGCCACAGACTAGGAGAAATGCTAGTGAAATGCCTAGGATGAGCTGATAAAAAGACTTGTACCTGGTTTAGGAGGTCCTTCTGTCTTTGTGTTGCTTTCATTGGTTAATAAAGAAACTGCTTTCGGCCTCTTGATAAGGCAGAACTTAGTAGGTGGGGAGACAAAACTGAATGCTGGAAGAAAGAAACTGGAGTCAGAGAGATGCTATGGAGCTGCCACCAGAGTCAGACATGCTGAATCTTTCTCGGTAAGCCACTGCCATGTGGCAATACACAGATTAATAGAAATAGGTTAAATTAAGATGTAAGAATTAGCCAAAAAGTAAGTAGAACTAATGGGCCAAGCAGTGATTTAATTAATACAATTTCTGTGTGGTTATTTGGGGGCTAAGCTAGTCAGGTGGCCAATATGAACAAGTGGGCCCTCCTTTCAACATGTACCTAAATACATAATTCTAAATAAGCAATAAGAAAGAGGCCAGTTATAAAATGGGAAAACAACTAAGCAAAAACCTCATCAAAGAAGACATGTTTATGAGAATCATTATAGGGCAAGATTCTAGCACCATATATCATTATAAAATTGCAAATCCAATCAAATATAGTAAGTAGGTCTATTGAAAGAGTTAAAAGTCTAAAACACTGATAATACCATATCTGGAAATAATGAGGACTAATATAAATTCTTTTTCATTCCTGGTATAAAATGACCATCACTTTAGAAAGCAGTTTATCTATTTATTTAAAAACAAAATGTATAGTTACCAGAAATCCAAAAAAATAGATTGGTTAGTATTTACACAGTGATGAGTATGTTTGTTCATGTAAAATCTATAAGCTTATTTATAGCATCTTAATTGATAATTGACAAGTCTTAGAGGAGGCAATGATATTCCTTAGGCAAATAGACACACAACATCAAAATGTGATAAGTCTATGCAATTGAATATTATATAGAAAGACAATAAATGAACTAATGAAATAAAATTGACCCAACAGACATATAAAGAACATTTTTTTCCAATAACAATAACAGGAATAGACACAAACGCATCAAGTGAGATCATATGTTAGGGAGAAAACAAAGTTTAATAATTTTTATGAACTCAATATAAAACATATCTTATAAAGACCTTTATCTGAGCTTAGAAGTCAATAGAATTGAAGGAAGAAAATGAATTCACAAATATTTCCAGGCAACCAATTGCTCAAAGAAGAAATAAAAACAAAAACCAAACTGTGTCTAAAAATTGATAAGTTTCTAGACATGCAGCACTTAGCAAAAATAAAACATGAAGAAGTAAAACATACTGAAACAGAATTCAGGATCTGGTGGTGTCATGTATAATTTCTACAAACAAAAGAAATAGCAAAGCCTGTCTTTCAAGATCTTTGAAAGTTTGATTGGGAGGAAATCTTCTAAATTCATTTTATAAGGCCAGGACAATCCTGCCATAAAACTCAGATAATGACACCAAAAAAATCCCAAGTCAATATCACTGATGGGCACTCATGCAACATCTTTAAATATAAACTAAATAAATTTAACTTCCCTTTCTATTCTGCTCAGAAACTTAAAATGCACTAAATAATAAATCATTTTAAGGTTAACTAATTATTTGCTTTAAATAGGCCGAGTTTTAGAAATAGTTACTGATGGATGCAGAAGTGTAAATGTAATTAATGTCAATAAACTACACACAGATGAAAATGGCAAAGTTGGGTGTCATTGAGTGGGTCAGCACCTTGGACAGAGAATGAAGCACTGGAAAATCATGTCTAGGAATGTGGCCCTGTAATATGAAGCTGCTTAATGCATATGAGGCCTCCACAAGAAAGTACAAAAATCACAGAATTTGCAATTAGTGAATACATCAGAGGGTCCTGTGGAGGTCCAGAAATGTCTGGAGAAGACTTCAAGGAGGTAGTAAAATTCTGTTATGACAATTTCTATGATTTACTATATTTTCCTATGAAGATTTATGAAAAACTCTGAATTACAGAAACATACAACAATGTGTAAATCACAGATGGTTTTCCTTCTTAATTCCAAAGAATACTCTGCTTGATGTCTTCACTTTGCTAATGATCCTGCTATTATCATAGCCCCTTGAACTTAAAAAGAGGCAAAATGGGACTTCACATTTTCTCTTCTTGCTCTGGTATTTCCCTGAGTTCTGAAAATACTTTTCAGTGTCTCTAACACACAAACTTCTCCTTTTAGTATCTTCTCCAGTGCTTTTATAACACTCTCTTTATAGCCAAATTTCCACCTGTCTCTATACCATTCTTTCATGTAATGTCTTCCATCGAGACTGCTGCCAAATTTGTCTTCCTAACATTTATCTCCAAGCTTCTCTTTGAGTTGAAATATTTCTCCTCCCAGACCACCAGCCAAAACACCACACAGCACAATCTGGAATTCAAGGTCCTCCACAAGATAAGCACCAATTTGAAGACTATTTTTTAGTGGTTAACTAAACACTGAGCCTAAAAGTAAGTCAAAAGACAATATGAGTTTGGCAGTGCTGAGCAGCTCCTGGGGGGAAACCTACAGAGAGTACTGTCCAGTATGCCCATCTTAAGTTTTAAAATAGTCTTGTTCATTTGTGTCCCCAACATGCCTGAGGGATAGTAATGGCTTAAGGCAATGTGATTCTGACTCAAATATGTAACAACCGGCCATGTGGGTGGGGTGTGAGTAGAGAATTGTCTTACACTGCAAACTTTCATTTTCGTTCTCACTTCTGCTTACTGCAAACGCTGGGCTTGCATATATTAGTCTCCTAAAACAATTCTCTCTTATGAATCCTTTGATTCCTATCTGTGCCTAAAAATATTGTTTTGATCATTCTGAACCCCTCCAGTTCTACTCACTTCAAGGATTTTTTCAGTAATATCTAGCTCAGCTGCTACTTCTTACCTTGAGCTGTAACTAATTGTCTCATGTACTTTTCTATTGCTGTGAGGAGAAACCACAACCTAGGCAACTTATGGAAGAAAGATTTCAGAGGGTTAGAATCCATGACAATCATTGTATGGAGTACGCCAGCAGGTAGGCATAGCCCTGGAGCAGTAGCTGAGCGCTTACATGTTGAGACAACAGCCACAAGTCACAGAGAGACATGGGGGGAGGAGGGCAAGAAGCAGGAGGGAGAGAATGCTAACTAGGAATAGTGTGGGCTTTTGAAACTTCATAGTGACATACCTCCTCCAACAAGGCCTCACCTCCTAAACCTTCCCAAATAGTTTTGTCTATTGTGAAACAAAGCTATGGGCCCATTCTCATTCAAACTACCACACCAATCAAGTATGACCTGATTTCACCCAAATTTATTTTCTCGTAATTACATAATCACTTTTTGTTTTGGTTTCCATCGCTGTTTGAAGACAGAATCTCACTCTGCAGCTAGACCTTAATGGTAGTAATGGTTCATAAATACGGTCTAAAAGCAATTGTAACACAGAAAATTTCCAGAGATTTTTAACATGGAAATATCACTGCAAGTACTATATGGAGCTGTTTAATTAATTAATTGCTTTTTTTCTTTGTTGTTTTGTATTTGTGCGAGGGTGCTCCTGTTGATGTGGCTGCACATATGTGGGTGGTTATGTACTCACTGAAGTGTATGTATTTCAGAAATCACAAGTTAGTATCCATGTCTTTCCTCAGATGCCATCCACATTTTTGAGATATGGTCCCTTAGTCTGGAACTCACTGAGGAAATAAGTTTGGCTGGTCAATGACCCTGAGGGAATCTACCTAACTCTCTGCTGCTGGAATTGCTAATTTATGATTCTAGGAATGGGACTCAGGTCCTCAAACTTGCATGGCAAGCACTGTGCCAATCAAGGTATCTCCCAAGTCTTATGGATACCATAGTTCTAAAGAAATTCATTTGAATATATAAAATGGAATGCTTCTTTAAAAGGTAAAATTATTGCTTTAGAGAAACTTCTTCAAATGTAAGCCCTACATCAGCGATGTTAGGATCACCAGGTATATTAGCTTTCCTATTGCTATGACAAAACAGCTGACACAGGGATGGACTGATTGAGGCTTATTATCAATGAGATACTTAGGTTGTCCACTACAGCTGGGAAGGCAAGGCAGCAGGACTTTGAAAAAGCTGATTGTGTTATATATACAGTGAGGAAATAGAGAGCTGATAGTATGGCTGGGCATAAAATATGAAGACTGAATCCCAGTGATATACTTCCTCAAGTAAGGCTAACCTCCTAAAGGTTCTTTGATGTTCCAAAACAGCATCATTAGCTAAGGACCACAATACAAAGACATGAGCCTTTATGCCATATTATATTAAATTAGAAACTTTATTTCAATTATCTTCCATATGATCCTGATGCAAGCTAAGGTGGACATTCCCTTTGTTAAAGACAAACATTTTTCTGCATGCACTTCTTAGATCTTGTAAATTACCAAGCATAACCTAATATGTTTCTGGTTTAAAATTAGAAACTAAGATGACTTCTTGTGCTAATCTTTGTTTTCCAAATATGCAAAGCAATCTGCTTTAATTGCGAAAAACATTAATTACCATCCTATAGAAACAGCTGTCTATTGCCCAGGGAGCCTTCTGCTTATAAAAGTGAAATTCCATAATAGAACAAGCATATTGTTCACTTAGAAATGCATTCAGGAACCATTTGCTGTGCATTTCTGCATAAATTATATTTGTTTATAATATTAATCAACAGCATTAAGCATTTTACTTCCTTGCACACACTACAGAAAACCACATAATCAATGAGAAAAACTACATAAGGACAGGAAGGTCACAAAATTACACACATTACACAAACTGATTGAATTCCTAAATATTTTAATAGGAAAGGATATATGAGTCAATATAATAAAGGACACTCATGAGCATATTTTATCGAACTACTTTATAGCCAGCTCTTGTGCTTAAGCTAGGAATATTATTTGATTTTACAAATTTTGTGTACTAGGACTGGCAAAATGTTCCCACATCTGTCTTTTCATTGTGACCAAGTTCATCTTTACTGTTTTCCCCTTCACTTCTGAGGCATAATCTCCCCCAACTGCTCTGTGTTAAAAAAAAATCTATGTATTAATAGATGTTTTAAAATCCTCATTTCAGCAACATCATCTCATCCTCTCTGAGTAACCATTCTAGCTTCTGCTCACTGCCATTTTAGTCTCTATTTCTGCTAGACAATTTTAGATTTTATATATAAATGAGTGGTTAGGATGTCCTTCGTATGCTGTGAATAAGTGTTTCTCTTATTGGATGATGAATAAAGCTGCTTCGGCTAATGGCCATGAAGAATAGAACCAGGCAGGAAATCCAAATAAAGGTACAGAGAGAAAGAAGGTGGAGTTGGAAATGCCATGTGGCCGCTGAAGGAGTAACATGCCAAGGCCTCACAGGTAAAGCCATGGCCACATGGTGATGCACAGATTAGTAGAAATGGGTTAATTTAGTTGTGAGAACTAGTAAGTAATATCCCTAAGCCATTGGTGAAACAATTACAATTAATATTAGCCTCTGAGTGGTTACCTTATAATTGACAGCAATGACTGGTGGGCAAGAAGAAGTCTCCATTAACAAATGAGACCATGTAATATTTGTCATTTTTGTACCTGCTTTATTTCACTCAGTATGGCCTATAAGCAAACATAATGTTAAAAATGACCAAGAAAACCTTTCTTTTATAGCTTCATATTATTCTATAGTATAGTAACAGAGATACCAGATGAACACAATCAAGCAGGCAGTCAAGAACAAAACAAATGTTCTCTTTTATTTTAAAAATTACTTTAGCTATGGTTTTATCGTTGCTTATGAGTTATTTTAACCTATCAAGACACAGCCTTGGGCAGTTATTATTCTAGCTGCTGGAACTGTGACATATCTTTTAGTATTTTATATAGTTTGAATAAATAAAGTCTCTGTCTTCATAAGTATTAAAACCATGTTCTAGCTTTACTACTCCAGACAAGGTTGTTGAGATTGAGAGCTATAGATTCAAAATTATACTGAGAATATTGACTAGATTTTCAGGTTGAGATTCCAAATTTGTACTAGGGTCTGGGCAAGGACAAACCTGGCTTGGATGCAGAGCTAAGCCAACGGTTCCAGCTGTGATGCAGATGGCAAAGTCTGGTTATGAAAGAGATCTGGACATCCCTTCTGTCACATAGACATCATCCAATTTTGATCCTAATGGACCTCCTCCAAGAATCAACAAGCCATAACTGATTTCTCCTTACAATAGCTGAATACTTCCTGGCCTCAAATTCAGAAGCACAGCACACCAAAGTCTGGCCTCTAATGTGTCAAAAACAAATCAGCTCAGATGCAGGCAGGGATGTTGAGAGATCACAAAGACAAAACATGTACATGGAAAAAATTCTGCTTCAACATTTTCTAAATAATGATCAGTTTATATATAGGAGCATCACCATCCATCTAAGGCTATTAAAAATGTATCCAACAATAGAAAATAGAAAAATTGTACTGTGACCTCCACAATTACACTGTGGTATACACACACACACACACACACACACACACACACACACACACACACACTTTTCTGTTTCTTTACTGGTAAAAGTTGTTACTTTTTTTCTAATTCACTACTTTGTTCAGACGTAAAACAGTTAATAAAAATTCAAGTTACAAAACAGATCCTCATGATCACATCCATAAATTACCACAATGAGCCTTAAATCAAAAACCACTTATTAATACAAAGGAGGAAATTCAATCCCATTATGACTTCATGGTACTTTATATGACTGTTGTCCGGAAATCTCTGACACTAAAAGGCATGCCTCTCACCAGTTACTGTAAAAAAATCAGTAACAGTTATAATTGCAAAAGAGCTTTAGAGAGTGTTGAAAACACAAATGAAACACACAAAAAAGAGGTTCAACACATAGAACTCATTAGGTTGGTTACATTCTTATTTTAAAAACTCACTTGATATGAAAAAGATACCAAAAATGAAGAACTCATCAAAAAATGCAGTAGTTTAATACTCAGAAACAATAGAAAAAATTGAATGCAATGAAGTACCAAATTTCTTTATTTTATTGACAAAGATGAAATGATATTAATGCATAAGAAATGAGTATCATATTCCATGACCAGAAGTATATAGATTGCCACAAAATTGGTAAATGCATCAACATAAACATACATATAAACTCTGACCATGAAAATGCCTCTTCTGGTAATGTAGCCTATAGTTTGTTTGCTTGTTTTAATTTCTTTGGGGGCCTGACACCTAGCTCACAAATACATCCAGTGAGACTTATTCTTACTTATGAATGCCCAGCCTTAGCTTGGCCTGTATCTAGTCAGGTTTTCTAACTTAAAAAATTCTATTTCTATTTAAGTACATTTTGTCTCTGGGCTTTTTACCTTTCTTCATTTTATATATCTTTCTTTCCTTCTTACTCCATCGCTGGCTGTGTGACTGGATGACAAATCCTTCACATCCTCTCCTTTTCTTGCTCATCCCTCTTCTTTACAAGCCCAGATTTCTCCTCCAATTTATTCTTTCTCTCTCTCTCTCTCTCTCTCTCTCTCTCTCTCTCTCTCTCTCTCTCTCTCTCGCAGCCTTGCCTACCTCTTTCCTGCCTAGCTATTGGCAATTCAACTCTTTATTAGACCAATCAGTTGTTTCAGACAGTTAAAGTCACACAGCTTTACAGAGCTAAACAAATGCAACATAAAAGAATGCATCTTTGCATCACTGAACAAATATTCGACAGCATAAACGAATGTAACACATATTCAACTGATATTCCACAATAGTTGCCTACATGTTTATATGTAAATGTGCGCAAACTAACTTGAAGACTGACATTTTCTTCATTGTTCTTTAAAAGTTTAAAGGCAGAAATCACCTGAATGTTCAGTAATATTGGCTTGCTTTCCATAAAGTATGATCCATAGCACAAATGATACCTGTGCATACTCTAATATTAAAAGTCAATGATGCAACAATGTACTAAAATGCATACTAACTTTTGAGTATAAACACCTGGCCAGCATGACATTCTAGACAAAAATGCGTGCAGACACAATTTAACTATGAGCAACAGAAAAATTCAATTTGTATCAATTATTTCAAGGCAGTGGAAAACAAATGGGAAAGTGATTTCCCCAGACCAGAAGAACCTAAGAAAATTCAATAATTATATTGGCTCTTAGGGTAGAGAACTAGGGGTGGGAAAATGTAAATGTCATATCAGTGAGTACATACTGACCTAGTGTTTTTATTGTAAAAGCAGTTAACATGAAAGAAAATGAGTAAAACATGCACATAACTGCATCAGTTTCCAAATTTTCAGCAAATCTAGAATATTCCAAAAAAAATTGAAAGGCATCATATGCAGTATACTATATGCACATTTATAGGTACAGGGTATTTCTGCTAGCTTGTTTTTGTTGTCTCTCCTTATCTCTCTTATCCATATATGCTCATTTCAAATAATAAATAAGGTTAAAGAAGCAACAAGGTGCATTAATTCTATCAAAATTATTCTTACCCTTTTCTTAACATTCAGTATCAGTATTGTTCAGTGCTCATCAGAGAACTTTCTTCTTGTAGAAAGTAGTAATGAACAGAGACCCACAACTGAACAGACAGAAAATGAGAGGCTTAAGAGCGTTCAGATCTAAAAGGGACATATTTATCACAATCCTCCCCTCAAGGCTCAGTGATCGATGCTGAAGACGAGGTAGAAAGACTGTAAGAAACAAAGGTGCTGGGAAACTCTAAGGAAAGAGCATTTTCCAGATACAGCAAGTCTGAAGAATATTCAATTCAGAGACTTTGACAGTGTGTACAACACCTGAACAAGTGGCTTTATCCTAGAAAACAGCTTAACCAAAAAATTATTTGCCATTGATAGCTTCTAGGAAAAAGAAAACTGGTCTTCTTTAGTAGAGTGATACTGGGTATGTCAGTCACACTCCAGCATAGGCTCCATGCCCAGGAGCAACTGGCCTATACAATTTGGACTTTGTGTGTGTGTCTATGTTTCTGTGTGTGTTGTTATTGTTTCCTCAGTTTGGTTCAGCTTTGACCTTATTAAGAGAGAAAAAAACATTAAGTTGGGTAGATAGTAAAGGGCAAGAATCTCAGAAGAGTTAGGGAAGGGGAAATAAATATGATAAAAATATATTGTATTAAATTCTAAAAAAAATAGATGAAAAATAATTTTAAAACCAGCTTTACCAGTTAGTTCCTTGGGCAGCTGAGGATAGGGAACCTGAAATGACTCTAGCCTATAGCAATACTGACGAATTTCTTGCATATCATCATAGAACCTTCATCTGGTGATGGATGGAGATAGAGACAGAGACCCACACTGGAGCACTGGACTGAGCTCCCAAGGTCCCAATGAGGAGCGGAAGGAGGGAGATGAGCAAGGAAGTCAAGACCACGAGGGGTGCACCCACCCACTGAGACAGTGGAGCTGATCTACTGGGAGCTCACCAAGGCCAGCTGGACTGTGACTGAAAAAGCATGGGATAAAACCGGACTCTCTGAACATGGCGAACAATGAGGGCTGATGAGAAGCCAAGGACAATGGCATGGGGTTTTGATCCTACTTAATGTGCTGGCTTTGTGGGAGCCTAGCCAGTTTGGATGTTCACCTTCCTAGATATGGACAGATGGGGGAGGACCTTGGACTTACCACTGGGCAGGGAACCCTGACTGCTCTTTGGACTGGAGAGGGAGGGGGAGAGGAGTGGGAGGAGGGGGAGAAGGGTGGGAGGAGGGGGAGAAGGGTGGGAGGAGGGGGAGAAGGGTGGGAGGAGGGGGAGGGAAATGGGAGGCTAGGAGGAGGTGGAAAAAAGAAGAATACAATAATAATTAAAAAAAATCAGCTTTGATAATTGTCCAAGTTTGCTTTTTTTATTTTATTTTTAAGCAATCTTTTTTTTTATTTTACATACCAATACTTGTTCCCTCTCCCTCTCCTCCTCCCACTTTCCCCAACTTCCCACCACCACACATAGGTGAACAAATGTCCTTATGGTATGAATGTACACCCTTTGGGTATATGCCCAAGCGTGGTTTTCTTGGGTCTTGAGGTAGATTAATTCTCACTTTTCTGAGAAATGGCCACACAGATTTCCAAAGTAGTTGTACAGTTTGTACTCCCCCAGCAATGGAGGAGTGTTCCCCTTACTCCACATCCTCTAGAGCATAAGCTGTGGTCAGTGTTTTACATCTTAGCCATTCTGACAGGATAAGATGGTATCTCAAGATTGTTTTTATTTGCACTTCCGTGATGGCTAAGGATGTTAAGCAATTCCTTGAGTACCTTTCAGCCATTTGAGTTTCTTCAGTTGAGAATTCTGTTTAGCTCTACCCCATTTTTAAAATTGGATTATTTGGTTTTTTGATGTCTAGTTTCTTGAGATTTTTGTGTATTTTGGAGATCAGCCTTCTGTCAGATGTGAGGTTGGTGAAGATCTTTTCCTATTCTGTAAAATGTTATTTTGTTTTGTTGACTGTGTCTTTTGCATTACAGAAGCTTCTCAGTTTCAGGAAGTCCTATTTATTTATTATGGATCTCAATGTCAGTGCTATTGGCGTTATATTCAGGAAGTGGTCTCCTGTGCCAAGGCTAGTTTCCATTTACTCTTCTATGAGGATCATTGTTATTGACTTTATGTTGAAGTTTTTAACTCATTTAGACTTGGGTTTTGTGCATGGCCATAGATATTGATCTGTTTGCATTTTTCTACAGGTTGACATCCAGTTATGCCAGCACCATTTATTGAAGATGCTTTCTTTTTACATTGTATAATTTTAGCCTCTGTCAAATATCAGGTGTTCATAGATGTGTGGATTAATATCAGCGTTTTCAACTTGAATCCATTTGGCCATCCATCTGTTTTTGTGCCAATATCAAGCTGTTTTCATTACTATAGCTCTATAGTGAGATTGAAATCAGGGATAGTGATGTTTCTGGAAGTTCCTTTATTTTTGGGTAATCCTGGGTTTTTGTTTTCCCATATGAAGCTAAGCACTGTTCTTTCAAGGTTTATGAAGAATTGTGTTTGAATATTGAAGGGGATTGCACTGAATTTGTAGATTGCTTTTGATAAGCCTGCCATTTTTACTATTTTAATTTTATCTATCCAACAGAATAGGAGATCTTTTCATTTTTAGATATCTTCTTCAATTTCTTCCTTCAAAGACTTAAAATTCTTGTTATATAATCTTTCAACTTTTTTGGTTAGAGTTACCCCAAGATATTTCATGTTGTTCATAATTATTGATAAAAGTGATATATTTCTGATATCTTTCTCAGCCCACTTGTTTTATATATATAAATAAATATTATACACATTTATTATATTACATATTATAATGTAATATATAATATATTAGTTAATCTTGTATTGTGCAACATTACTGAAGGTTTTTATCAGCTGTAGGAGTTCCCTCATAGAATTTTTGGGATCTCTTATGTATACTATCACATCATCTGCAAATAGTAAAAGTTCGACTTCTTCCTTTCCAATTTGTATCACCTTGATCTCTTTTTGTTGTCTTATTCCTTTAGATAGAACTTCGAGTACTGTACTGAATAGATACCAAGAGAACAAGTCTTGTCTTGTTCCTGATTTTAGTGGAATCACTTTGAGATTCTCTGCATTTAGTTTGATGTTGGCAGTTGACTTGCTGTATATTGCTTTTATTATGTTTAGACATATTCCTGTATTTCTGATCTCTCCAAGATCTCTTTCATGAAGGGAAGTTGGATTTTGTCGAAGTCTTTTGCAGCATATAATAAGATAATTGTGTGGTTTTTTTACTTTTAGTTATTTTATATGGAGGATTACATTGACAGATTTTCATATGTTGAACCATCCCTCCATCTCTGGGATGAAGCCAACTTGATCATGGTGGATGATTTTTCTGATGTGTTCTTGGATTCTATTTGCCAGTATTTTATTGAGTATTTTTGCATCAATGTTCATATGGGAGACTGATCTGTAATTCTCTTTCTTAGTTGGATCTTTGTGTGCTTTTGGTATCAGGGTAACTGTAGCCTCATAAAAAGAATTTGGTAATGGTCCATCTGTTTTTATTGTATGGAGCACTTTGAGAAGTATAGGTATTAGCTTTTCTTGAAAATGCTGGTAGAATTCTACAATGAAACCATTCAGTCCTGGGCTTTTTTTTGGTTCAGAGACTTTTGATGACAGCTTCTATTTCCTTAGAGGTTGTGGATATATTTAAATATTTATCTGTTCTTTTTGATATGTGGTACCTTCGAGAAAACTTACTATTTCTTTTAAATTTTTGAATTTTGTGGAGTACAGGTTTTAAGTCTTACCTGATGTTTCTCTGAATTTCCTAAGGTCTACTGTTATGCCCCCCTTTTAATTTCTGATTTTGTTAATTTTAATGTTCTCTCTGTGTCTTTTGGTCAGTTTAGATAAAGGTTCATATTTCTTGTTGGTTTTCTCAAAGAACCAACTCTTTGTCTTATTGACTCTTTGTATTGTTTTGTTTCTATTTTATTGATTTCAGCCTTCAATCTGATTATTTCCTGGTGTCTACTCCTCCAGGGTGAGTTTGCTTCTTTTTGTTCTAGAGCTTTCAGGTGTATTGTTAAGTTGCTAGTTTGAGCTTTCTCCAGGTTCTTTCTCTTGGCACTTAATGCTATGAACTTTTTTTTTAGCATTGCTTTCAAAGTGTCCCATAAGTTTGGGTATGCTCTGCATTCATTTTCATTGAATTCTAGGAAGTCTTTTATTTCTTTATTTCTTCCTTAATCCAGAGATGATTCATGTGAGCATTCAATTTCCATGAGTTTGTGGGCTTTCTACAATTAGTGTTATTGTTGAATTCTAACTTTAAGCTTTGGAGATTCAATTATATACAGGGAGTTATTCCAAATTTTTGTATTTGTTGAGGTTTTCTTTGTTACTGAGTATGTGGTTGACTTTAGAGAAGGTTCCTTGAGGTGCTGAGAAAAAAGAATATTCTTTTGTGTTTGGGTGGAATGTTCTATAAATGTCTGTTAAACCCATTTGAGCCATAAGAACTGTTAGTTCCTTATTTCTTGGTTAAGTTTCTGTCTGACAGTCCTGTCCAGTGGTAACAGTGGGGTCCAGTGGGCTGAGGTCTCCCACTATTAGTGAGTGGTGTTTGTTATGTGATTTAAGCTTTAGCAATACTTCTGTTACGAATGTGGGTGCTATTGTATTTGAAGCATAGATTTCAGAATTGAGTCTTCATTTTGATGAACTTTTCCTATGATGAATATAAAATGTCCTTCTTTATCTCTTTTGACTAACTTTAGTTTGGAGTCTACTTTGTTAGATATTAGGATAGCTACACAAGCTTTTTTCTTAGTTCCATTTGTTTCAAAATCCTTTCCAACCCTTTACTCTAAGGGAAAGTCTGTCTTTGAAGTTGAAGTGTATTTCCTCTATGCTGCAGAACAATGCATCCTGTTTTCAAATCCATTCTGTTAGCCTGTAATTTTTATAGACAAATTGAAACCATTGATATTAAGAGATGTTAATGATTAGCGATTTTTAGTTCCCATTATTTTTGGTTTTCTTGGTGGTGCTGGTACTGTGTATGTGTTTCTTTTCTTTGGGGTTTGCTGGTGTGAAAATATTTATTGCCTTTATTTTGTGGATATAGCTACCTTCCTTGGGTTCCACTTTTCCTTCTGGCATTTTCTAGATTCATGGATAAATATTGTTTAAATCTGGTTTTTGTCCTAGAATATCTTGTGGTGGTTTTTTTTTTCTGTCTATGGGGATTGAAAGTTTTGCGGAGTATAGTAATCTGGACTGGCAGCCATGGTCTCAGTGTCTGCAGAACATTTATTCAGGACCTTCTTGCTTTCAGAGTTTCCATTAAGAAGTTATGTATGATTCTGATAGATCTGCCTTTATATGTTACTGGGCGTTTTTCCTTTACAGCTCTTAATATCCCTTCTTTATTCTGTATGTTTAGTATTTTGATTATTATGTGGTCAGGGGACTTTTCATTTTTGGCCAGTCTATTTGGTGATTTGTAAGCTTTTTGTATTTTCATAGGCATGCCCTTCTTTAGCTTGTAAAAGTTTTCTTCTAGTTTGTTGAGTATATTTTCTGTGCCTTTGAGCTGGACTTTTCCTTTTTCTATCTCTATTATTCTTAGGTTTGGTCTTTTTATGTTTACCCAGATTTCCTCGATATTTGTGCTAAGAATCTATTGAATTTAACATTTTCTTTGACAGATGAAGCTATTTCCTCTATTGTAACGTCAACACCTCAGATTCTCTCTTCTGTCTCTTGTATTCTGTTGGTTGTGCTTGCACCTGTAGTTCCTGATCATTTACCCAGATTTTCCATTTCCAGAATTTCTTCAGTTTGTGTTTTCTTTATTGTCTTTATTGTATTACAGTTTTCAAGTCTTGAACCATTTCCTTCACCTGTTTGATTGTTTTTTCGTGGCTTTTTTTGCATTCGTTAAGTAATTTTTTGATTTCTTCCAATCTTTTCTTTGTCTTTTTTTCCACTTTTTTAAGGGAATTTTTATTTCCTCTTTAAGGGCCTCTATTATGTTCATAACATTATTTTAAAGGTTGTTTGTAGGGATAAGTCCCGCCCCTTAGGGGGCGTGTTCGCCTCGGGCTAATGTCTGCCTATAAATTTGGCGAGTGTGCTCCGAGCTGTCTCTTCTACTTTCCTGGTCTCCGCGGGAACGGTGGTTCTGTAAGTCTATTTCTACATTAAAACTATATATATTTTTACAAACTGTCTGCATTCGTTTACACTGCTACAGTTGTTTTCTTCTCCTTTATCTGTCTTGGGATGTCCAGGCCTTGCTGGTGTAGATCCATTAAGTTTCTGGTAGTGCCATATTGCTCTTTATGTTATTGAATGTATTCTTACACTGTCACCTACCCATTTCTTCTTCCAGTGGGTACAGGTGGGGCCTGCACCTCAGGGGGTTTCTCTTGCTCCAAGTAAAGGTGGGACTGTGCCTCTTGTGGTACCAGATGGGTTCAGCTTTGGGGCTTTTCCTGGTGCAGGTTGAGTGAAGGGGGCCAGGGACTTGATGGTTGCTCCTCTAGGTGTCAGTGGAACACAGGTGTGATGGGGGATGGTTGGGACATGAGGAGGCTGCTCCCAAGTCTCTGGCGGCAGCAGTGGGTGGGCATGGGGCTTAGAATGTGCCTCCAGGGGCAAGAGCCTAGAGATAAGGTCCCCCTAGACAGGAACCCAGACACACATCTCTCCAGATGCAGTCAGGGCCAGGTTTTGGTTGTGCAAATGTGGTGGTGGATGATTGGAAGTGTGAAGAGGATGCTTCCAGGTCTCTAGAGCTTGAGTGGATGGGGATGGGGGTGGGATATGCCTCTGGGCATTAGAGCCTAGAGATCAAGTCCCTCCAGCTGGGAACCCAGACACTCATCTCTCCAGGCATAGTCACAGCCAAGACTCCGGTAGTTGCTCTTGTGGTGGTGAATGGCTGGGGACATAGGGAAGCTTCTCCCAGAGCCCTTGGCCTTGGATGAATGGGAGTGGGGCACAGGATGTTCCTTCGGGTCTAGGGTCTAGAGAAAAGGGCCCTCCAGTTAAGAACCCAGACACCCACTTCTCCCAGTGTAGTCAGGGCCAAGCTCTACTTTGCTTCCTGATGCTGTAAAAAAAAAAAAAAAAATACTATGTCCAAAAGCAACTTGTAGAGGAACAGATTTCTGTCAGATTCCTGGATACAGTCCAACATCTAGAACAGTGGTTATCAACCCTCTTAATGCTGGCACCCATTAGCACAGTTCCTCATGTTGTGGTGACCCCCAACCATAAAGTTTTGCTGTTTTATAACTGTAATTTTGCTATTTTATGTATCATAATATTAATATCTCTATTCTCTGATTGTCTTAGGAGAACCCTGTGAAAGGGTTGTTAAATGCCCTCAAAGGTTTAGAACCACTCATTCAGGAAGTCAGGGAAGGAACTCAGGTAGAACTGGAAGCAGGAAGCATGGAAGAAAGATGGTTACAGGTATGCTTGAAGGCTCGTGTTCAGCTAAACTTCTTACATAGTTCAGGCCCACTTGTCTTGAGGATGGTGTGCTGGTCCCTATGTATGCTGGTCCCTACTACATCAAGTATGAATCAAGAAAGTACTCCAAAGATATACCGCACAGGCCAATGTGATAGAGCAATTCCTCAACAGAGGTTTCCTCTTTCCACATGTTGAGAATCATGGTTATCCACCACACTCAGATTGTAAGACTGGCCATTATTAATTATTGCAGTGCTTTTGTAAAAACCCTTTAAGATTAAGGTTCACCTAAACTGCCCATGTATGTTTGTGTATATAACTATATACATCATTTCATACAAAAGAATCCTATAGTTTTGTTACATGAATACAGTTTTGAAAAATAAAGAAAAATAAGATCCTGGGATATTATTTGTATCATTATTTGAATAAAACTGAAGCCAGCTTTGGAAGATACAAGCCAGCAGTGACCTATCTTCAGTCAAGCTGAAGCTAATATGATTCAGAGAAATTTTTGGTATAGTTTTCCCATTCTGGATATGGTCAATATCCTCAAGCCATGGATAGTCATGACCCATTCCTCTGACTGTTGAGGCTTTCTCTCTTCAGTTTTCTTCAGGTAAATTCCATTGGGAATAAATGTTTGTTTTTATAAGCTTACTAAAATAATATTCTATACATTTGAAATATTAGCCAGTTAATATTCCACTTCCCACACAGCCAATTTAGATAATAAATATTCCACTTCCCACACAGCCAATTTATACAATAAATGTAGTATGGTACAAATTTGATCAATAGAAAATAATCCTATAAGAGTTTGAATAATTGAAAGTTTAGTAGAAAGGTAATAATGCTAAACAGAGATCACCTCGTATCTCTGCAGACTAATCTTCTTCTATGTATTAAGATGTTTGGGAATGATCAGGACTGCTGAATAACTTGGTAACTGCTAAAGGTATTGTATTTTTCAGCATGGACTTCTGTTAAAAATACAGTTAGTTTGCCCTGCACAGTTTCTTCTTTTTGAAAATACTATATAACTTTTCCAAGTACTAGAGAGTATTCTTTTGTCTAGCCCATCACAAGCTGTTCTTTGTTCTCTTGCAAATGATTAAAGAAAAATAAGTTTCAAGATGTGCTTGGTGAATAAGGCAAAAATCCAAGAGTGTTTTTATAATCTAGGTCATTTGTTGAAGGAGGCTAAAGCATTGCTAATAATGAAGGGGCAAATGAAGACAAGGCAGAGAGAACAACCCAGCCCACACTTCGGTATTGCAGTCAATTGTCTATTTTCTCCTGTCGTGGCTTAAAAACATTTTTATCATCTTAGGAAACAAAATCTTCCCATCTCGCTCTCTCTACTGCATAAAATCTTTGAATGGCCTCTTGTCGACTTTTGTAATGTGGACACTGTGAAACTATAGCACAAACACCAGTTTCATTTAAAATGTCCCCAAAGTCATACAGCCATTTGCAAACATCAGTTTCCACCAGGACTTTCTTTCTTTATCTGCCATTTTATTATACTTCACTTGGGAGTTAAATGTGGTAATTCCTTTGGTTTGTGTATGGCACGTCTGTCACTGGTGGGTGCTACAGTACTTTCAAAGCAAAAGTTTCTTTCATCAGTTTCAACCAATTTTTGCTAAAGGACCAATATCAAATGTTGACAGTTTCTACTCAGCCCGTTACTTAGATCATTAGATTCCAAAGTGCAGCCAATATGACTGACATAAAAAGAAATTCCCTGTCCATGTGAGCAGGTCTTTTTCTGTGTTTCTCTTAGGTCTTCTACAATTACTGAAGAAGCATTGATTTTAGATTTCCTTAAAACAGTCACCTGGGAACAAATGGTTATTTTGATAATGAAGTATTATATGTTTCAGACTTCTCCATGATACAGCCAAGCTTATATTCTTTTCGCTTTGAGCTTTAAAATTCATCTTTGAAGTCAAAGGCTCTGGTCTAACACTTTCTAAATCGCCTCATTCATATTTATGGATTTATACATATAGACCATCCCTTTCTCATTTCTACCCCGACCAGAGTCTCATTTTCAATTTCTCATTGCACGTCCCAACACCTAGAAACAACTTGTCAACAGAAAGTAAATCCATGCTTGTTTTCAACTCCAAGTGTACCAGCATTTTCACCTAGTGTAACCACTAATTGCTGTTCATCTGAGTTATAAGCTTTATGGGGCAGGCGCTACAGATTTTGTCACTGCTGCGTCTCCAAAACTACATCTAAATTTAAATGTCTGCAAGGCAAAGATTTGTAGAAGAGTGAATGCATCTTCGCAACTTATCTGTGTGCTTGTGAGACAGGATAGAGAGAAGAGGAAAAATTAGGAGGACTTGGTATGGAAAGGAAACCCTTGCTCTACAGACTGGTTGAAGTCTTTTGGCAGCTGAAAGCTTAGACTTTTAGCATGGTTTAAAACTGATTCTGTGAATATTGTCCACACAGAAACAGCACTAGTTTTACATAGTAATTTCATATAGCAATATTAAAATAGCAGTGAACCATGCTTAACTTCTAAGCCTATGAGTTTTGAGTTTAACGTTACTCTTTTCCCAGCTATGAAAGTTATAAGATCCCCAACAATCAGAGCAACTGCTGTGCCACTCTTCAACTAAAATTAGATTTCTTTTCAATATTCAAGAACACAGTTCTTGAATGTTCTGTAGAAGGACCAGGTCACAGAACAAAGGAGGAAGAGTGAGTTCACTGACATGGCATGCTAAAGTGCAAGGCCATGTTTTCCTTAACCAAAGATTGTTCAAGACAATCTCAGAAGTGTTTTGCTGCTGAAGAGAACACATAATGTATAAGAGCATGTTTTATTTTTCCTACCACCCTTAATGACAAGAAGTTGAAATCCCTATTTCAATAAAGTCTGATCCTTGAGGACATATCTTCATTTGACAAAACTGGAAATGTACATCATGTATTCCCAGCTCCCTAAGCACAACAGCTACCTCAAGGAAAATACTTGCACAATTGTGAGAGTTACATGTAGAAGTGTCTGACTTTTTCATCTTCATAGAATAACATTTTTTTCCTTGAAAAGCAATGACTGACAGATGAATTACTACTTAGAATTTTCATTGTCTGGGAGACTTTTTCTAAACATCAAAGAAGTTAAGCTTGTTACTTCAAGGGGAAAAAATATAACTGACAAAGAATGTTACTTACGATAAACTTCAGCTTTCTCATGAAATATGGAATAATTCCAGAACATATCTAACAGGAACTTAGGGGATTGCCAATGATTTCTGGTGAAAATGATTCTATCTATATAGGAAGTTAGTAAAATATTATACAGTGCAATGTGTCAACATTTGGAAGATGAAACATTGATTCCAAATTGGAATGTTAGAAAAGCATAAACAGCATGCTAGAAAGATGGTTGTCAGAGCACTTGCTACTCTCGCAGAAGACCAAGCTAGTTTCTGCTGCAAGCGCCTATATGGTGGCTCACAACCATCTGTGACTTTACTTCCAGGGGCTTTAATACCCTCTTCTTACCTCTGCAGGTACCATGGATATACATATGCAAATGCACCATGTGTGTGTGGTGATTGCAGACGACAGAAGAGGGTATCAAATAGATAGATAGATAGATAGATAGATAGATAGATAGATAGATAGATAGATAGATAGATAGATACAGATACAGATGATATAGATAGGGACATTATCTTGGAGATATATACACGCATATATATATATATATATATTCATGCAAATACTAAAACAACATAAAATAAATAAATCTGAAAAATTTAAAGAATATTGTGCATGACTAGAAAAATTCCATTCAAATGCAAACTCTATATGAATTTTAATACAACAGAGTTAAAAATGACTGTGGAGTTATTTTACTTGTATATATTGTAACTAACATTTAAGAAAACAAAATGCTGCTTGTCAAGTTTTGATATTATATGTCTAAATGAAAACAAAATGTTCTTTAATTTTTTTTAAATTTATGTTTATTTCAAGTGTATTGGTGTTTGCTTGCATGTATGTCTATGCACCATGTGTGTCCCTGCAGCCCACAGAAGTCATAAGAAGGTCTTGGATCTCCTATTACAATGGTTATGATTCCACAATGTGAGTGCTTAGAATGGGACCAGAGACCTCTAGATGAGCATCCAGGCCTCTTACCTGCTGATCCATCTTTCTAAGCCCCTCTTTACTTCTATAAGCAGGCCTTTGTAAGATAGAACTTTCTTTAGCACCTCAAATAAATTAACATAAGCAAAATATGAAATGCATACGCTTGTGTAAGAACCTGACAGTTCTCTGTTAATCTGAAAGTTAAGAAATTTACAATAAATAATGCCCATTGTTTTCATTAAGTTTTTAAAATACAACTATTTTTATTAAAAAGTATAATTTAGGCTAGCATATAGAAGCTTTTTATTTTTTAATTAGTAAATTCAGATACATAAAATTGTTCCTTTTCATCTCTGATATGGCAGTTACTTGTAGACATGATTGAACACAGATATTAGACATCTTCAATTTTTTTAATAACATAAAGGGTACTAAGAAGAAAAAGTCTGAAATGTACTATGATCTTTAAAAACTACCAACAATCAATGGAGCAGGGTTTAAAGTTGTAGCTCAGTGATATAGTGTTTGCCTGACAGGTATACGGCTGTGGATTCAATCCTAAGTGTGGGGTGAAGAGATACTGCAGACATTTTCAGGGTGCTCTATATGCAGCATGCTTGCTGTATGCCAGGTATAGACAAGATGCTTTTATTACAGTAGGAGACAATGGGGTATGGATATATCACCAAGGTGCATCTAGAATTATCATTGATTGTCGTGGTGCAGAACTGGATAAAATGAATGGATAAAAGGAAAGAGAAAAACACTCTTTTCTTGAGGCATATTCATTACAAGTAATATAAAATTACTGACCTTATACAATATAATTATTTTAATGTAGAAACTCTCTTTGTATTTAATGTATATAATGATGGAATATTTTTAAATATTTGTTGGCTTCAATTAGTCTATCTGCTCTGTCCTCTCTTCACTCTCCCCCACCCCCAATTTGGGTATATGATTACTATCATTTCCCCTACTCTATCAGCTGGATGTTTTTTTCTTTAATGATGACTCTGAGTCAGGCTTTCTCAACTTCAACACTTCTGAACTTCAAGCACATCCTCTGCTCTTCAGGAGTGTATGTCACTTTGGCGACAATTCAGACACTATAAAAAGGGACTAGAAAATTCTTTGTCATAAGAGAGACTTTTCTGTGCCCTGCAAGTTTTAGTGGCCTTGTTGGCTTATACCATTTCTATGGTAGCCATACCCCCTGTGTTGTGACAATCAGAAATACCTCCAGACATTGTCAAGTGTCCCTTGGAGGTCAGAGTCAATGATAAAGGAGAACCATAGTGCATACCCATCACATTTAAGGGCTTTTAAATTTTTACTGAGCATATACATTTTAATATAAGTATAATTTTTATTTTTATAGAGGCATTATAACATTTGCTTAATAAATTAATTGGGTATGTATGTAATATGCATACTTGCTTGTGTGTACTAGTTTGTAAGTGTTCAGGCTCATGAGCATATGTGTGTACATATGTGTGTATTTGTATACATATGTGTACAAGCCAGAACTAACTTCAGATATCATGTCTCAAGAACTTTAGTTTTGTTGTTGATGTTAATGACGTTTTGTTTATTTTTTAGAAAAGGTGTTTCATTAGACCCTGAGACTTGATGATCACATTTGGGCAAATGGTCAGCAAGCCCCAAGGATCCCCCTTTCCCCACAGTTCTGGGATTATAAGTACAGAGTACCATACTCAGTGTTCTTATAGCAAATTGTTTGTTGATTGAGCCTTATCCCCGACCCCCATCATCTACAGCTATTTATGCTTTTTCTCAATCATTACCATTTGACTTCACCTGTTTTAATTCTCTCCAGAATTAAAATTCCATAATACGCTCTCTACGTTCATTTAGACCAGGTGGTTTCCCTCTTATATTACTCTCCATATCTTCCCAAATCCTTGAGCTTTTACCTTCAACCATGCTCATTTTTTTAGCTAAGCATGTTGAAGTTTTCTCTGGGGTCCTCTACTGCTATCAAGTACTCTTAGCATTTGCTTATCTGAAAATCTGCTCATTGCAGGGCTACTGAAGAATGTTTCCACCGGGGTCTAGGACAGTAAGTCAACAACTGTTAATTTTTTTTGTTTTATTACATTTTTAAATTTCAGCTTATTGCTTTCTCTGCCTACTATTTCTGTTAAGAAATCAGCTGTTCACCTAAACACTACTCTTCAGAAAAAAAATTCTCAGATGTATTGAAGATTGTCTAATTCATAGCTTGCAACAATTTGGTGTGCCTCTGTATAACTTCCTTTGTCTTTTTTTTTTTTTTTTTTGGTTTTTCGAGACAGGGTTTCTCTGTAGCCTTGGAGTCTGTCCTAGAACTAGCTCTTATAGACCAGGCTGGCCTCGAACTCACAGAGATTCACCTATCTCTGCCTCCCGAGCTCTGGGATTAAAGACATGCACCACCACTGCCCGGCTTCCTTTGTCTTTTTAAAAATCTTTCATCAATTTGGAAAAATTCTGAGCCACTTTCTCTTGAAATATGTCTGGCCCCATCCACTCTGCCACTGCTCCATTCTGCATCTTTGAAGATGCATGAGGACATTCCCACATTTTCTCTCCTCTGGTTTCACTCTGTATACTTCCCCATGAAATGCCTTGTATTTTCACTAATTTCCTTCCGGGATTCCTAATCTGCTGATAAATCTGTTTAATTAAATTTTTGATTATAACTATTGCATTATTTCATTCTGAAATTCCAGCTAGTGTTTCATTAGATGCATCCCAATACTCTAACACATTTCTCAATTTGGACCTTATTTTAAGCATAGTAAGAACCCTAATGTTAAATCCATACAGAAGAGCTCCATGTCTTGACTTTCAGTAAATTTCTATCTATTGTATAATATTTAATCAAATCTTATATTCATGTGCCTGGATAATTTTTTTTAGGTTCTAAATGCTACAAAGAAAAAACCCAAACAAACAAAACTTCAAGGGAGCTTTTCAGGTCTTGACTAATGTTGATCTCCCCTTAATATGTGGACTGTCTTCATTACCTTCGCTATAGTTTTCTGATTCTTGTAGTTTGGGAAAAAATTGATTGTTTAAAATTATCTGAGACAAAATAACCATTTGTGTACCTTTTTTTCTGGATCATTTGCAAATGATCAGTGCTATAGTCTTGTGTTGTAACTGAGGCAGGCTATGGAAAGTGAACCTTGCTGGCTTGAAGGATACTCGCTCTAATCCTTACAATAAAAAGATTTGAGAAGATGAATTCACCAAGCATGCATGTGAATGTTGCAAACATTATTTCCTTATTATCAAAGTTTTTGAATGTTATCATGTCTTCATTTGGTGTTTTGCATATTTGTATTAGAAAAGCACTGTAGATTAGTGGCCCTGGTGTAGGCCACCATGAGAGATTCACTATTCCAAGAGAGTAAGAAAATCCTGTGGCTGAAAACAACTCCAAGTCTTTTCAAATTCTTCTGTGTCTTGGGGGGAAATTGTATGAGCTTCAAATTAAATTATCCCAATTTAAATAAATAACTAAATGGCACAAGGCTTCTAAGCTTTCTTCTAAGAAGATTCTGCAAACATTTGCACAACTATACTAATGCTTCCAAGGGAATATGATGCCTTGAGCATTACTTAAAGCTAACTAGACACTCCCATATGCATGTGTACTAAAATCTCATTATTTTGGAGTGCATGATAATTTGTCCAAGTAATCTAATAGCATGGAAAGAGTTCTAGTAATGTGGCTAAAACCATTATAAAGTTATAGAGTCATCATTTCAATGACTATTATATACTTTGAGAAGCATTCTTTCTACATAGAAATAAGGGGCATGTTCATCACAGACTCTTCTGCGCATTCTTAATCTCAATTTGCCTTAAAAACAGGAGGCAATACCTACTGAACCTCTTGTGTCCACTTGAAATCAATTTCAAATAAATAGAACTTTCTTTTAAATGTTTCTGCTAGTCTAATGAACATTTCTACCTCCTAGTTATTTTAAATTAATAGCTTTACTTAGTATGTCATTATTAAAAGTATAAAGCATTTAGAATAACATGAGATGCCTACTACAACTATTCATTTATAAAATATCTCATTCACAAATATGTTCAATCCAAGAATCTGTGAGTCCAAGTAACCTGGATAGCGTGATTAACTCCAAAGCTGATTCATGAGTCAGACAGAATCAATAAGAGATCACCGTCACTGGATGCCCCTCTCTGGCTTAGAGGCAAGCATGTAGTCCACAGTGGGTTAATGATGGACTCATCAAGCTGCTTCCTAAGACTCTTAGGAAAGTACTTTCCTACTGTAACCATTTGCAAAGTGTTGTGTGTCTGAGGTCAGAGGACGCAAGCCAGTTTCCACTATCATTGGAAAAAGGATATCTGAGAATTAACATAGCACTGTGGGAAGTGGGAAGCCATCCTGAGAGCAAGAGAAAGACCATTAGCTTGGATACAGCCAGAGTCTGAAATCAATTTGTTTTCACTCATGTTTATGAGTCGATAAATCCACAATGCTGTTAAAATCATTCAAGCTGTTCACGAAGATGACTTTCATCAATTCCATTGCTCTTTGTTGTTGTTATTGTTGTGTGTAGAGGGTCACAGTGGGTGCTCAGAAGAAAATGAAGTGCATGCCAAAGGAATTACACTATTGCATATAGAAGACCATTCTTTGTCAAGTCCTTAGAGATGAGAATTTTGCCCTTTTGTATAATCATTTGTTCCTAGCAGAGTAGGCATAAAGAATATACTTACTGAGCGAATAGATATATTTGATTGTGTATTGATTTATTTGTTCAAAAAGTTATTATTAAATACCTATTATAAATTAGAAACACCTGAACCAAGGACAATACTATAAATCAAAGATACAAAATTCCTGTTCAAAGATAAAAAGTTCTAGTTACTTTTTTGTTTGTATACCTTTAAATTCACATGTCAATTTTTTTTTTGAGACAGGGTTTGAGATGTCAAAATCTTAAACCCAGGATTATAAAATGGAGACTCTGAGAGGTGATGAACCTTTGAGACTGTAGCCATAGGCTCCTTGAATATGGGACATTATCTTCATGAATGATACTTGTATGTCCATAAAAAACACTAAAAATTTCCCAATTTCTTCCACTATATGAAGTAACAGTGAGAAAACACAGATTAATGCATCATGAGTCATCTCCTCCTAGATTCCATCCAAATCTGACATCTATTGATGCCTCATGTCCCAGCTTCCATAATTACTTAAAATTAAAATCCCATTTTCTCCAAGTCACCAGGCTGACATTTTGTTATGGCTGCCATAACAAAATAAAAAGCTAAATATTCAAATTCTTCATAAGTCTGCTTCTGGCAGTTTCCAACTACAGTGAACTATATTTGACTACTATCACTTGGTCATTGCCTATATTACAATAGATTATCATAGATTATATATCCTGTATATTTTATGCCCTTTCATTAAAAGATAAGCCTCTCGAATTATTTGATATTATATGATGGAACATTGAGGATGGAAGACAGCTAATTTTGTTTGATGATTGCAATGCTAATGCATATACCAATACAACAGAGTCCTGATAGGGAAAAGGGCATTCAAACTGGCTAGATATCCCAACTGCTGAGGGACACATCATGCTGAGATCAAATTCATGACTTTGTACATATTTACTAAGTACTCTGCCACTGAGCTACATCCTAGTCTGACAAATTTAATACAAAGGAATAGGCAGAGTGAAGAATAATCACGGGACTAGATGTAAGGCTATTACTGCGCTCCAGCCTGAAAGCACATAAAGAGAGAACAGAAACAAGATGGGCATCTGTGTTCTTGCTCACAGTAATGGAGATTAGAAGCCAGAGTGATGGATTTCCAAACTCATGGGTGAACTGGGAGGGTTTCCAGATAAGCAGAACAAAGAATTAATCAACAGAAGATGTGCACTAAAGGAAATATTGAGGGAGTCTTTCTGAGAAAAGAAAAATGGGAACAGATGGATTTTTGCTTTAAATGGAAGGAGGAATAAAAAATAACAGGTAAGGTGAAATGGACTGAAATATAAATGAAAAGTAAATGCATTAAAAGTTAACATTTCATTTTTTGGTGGTGGATTACTGCATAAAAAATATTAGATAGTGACAGTATGAAAGCCGGTGTGGGTGTGCTGTTCCACAGCCTCCATTTCGAACTGATACTCTCACTGTGAAGAAGTTCACTGAGTGGTGTAGTCTTTGGTTAATTTTGGAATGTAATGCTTTTTATTAGCAACTTTTAAATCATGAAGTTTAAAATAAATAAAAATATGATAGACATTGTCTCCTGAAAGCTGCTAATCATAATAATGGTTGGTGAAACACAAAATATACATTAAATTAAACCTGAAAGAAACCACACACCCCATAATCACATGTGGGATGGATATGTAAAGACCAGGAAATAGCGCCATGATATTTCGTTGTTCCTCATATGAAAAGTCAGGGTTTCCCCTGCCAGCCTCAAGTCTGGAGCAGTGTTCTGACTTGCTGAGATAATAGACAGCCAAGAGGGGTTCACTACTCTGGGTCCAGAGCCCGTGTACCCAGAGACTTTTCATGTGTTCTATGGATTTCTCACTTTCTTAGCACACTTTGCATAATATACAGAAATGTAAGACAGATTATTGAACTACCAGACACTATGTGACTTGTCAGTCCCAGGTACCACAAAGCCCTTGTCCATTATATGCACAACTTTTATTAAACTGAAGTTATCATAGACTTTCAGTATATGACTTGGATGAACCAGTGGTCTCTGAACCACCATAGGAAGAGCGAAAGAGAAGCCAGGCTGAATCCAGCTCACACCACCCAGCTGCACAAAAAAGTGACTGTTAATTAGTTTATGTCTTTAAATTTTGGAGTGATTTATGTATAGCAACAGGAAATAGTAAAGCCAGTTAAATTTTACAACTGGTTTGTACCTTAGAAACGTAGCAGTTATATTAAACCTGGGAAGGTGAGTGTTAACTTCCTGCCTAAGGATATATATATATACATATACATATATATATATACATATACATATATATATATATGTATGTATATATATATATATCAAATCTCTAGCAAAACGGGGCAGATTTTTAATCCTTCTAACCTCTGGCAGCCACTAATTTATAACCCAATCATTCACCCTAAAACAAAAATAAAGGAAAAGTTCAAAGGCAACCTTCCACTTTATTTACAGAACAGAAGATGGTACACAAAATCATTGTTGTAAAGAAAACTGCCCCAAGATCAGAGCTTAAAACACCAGGCTAAGGGTGATTGAGTTGTATCTGCTTCCTTCCCCTCACCCTCCTCTGGAATGACTCCCGCTTCAATAGTCACCGGAAATAAAGCTTTGATTTTAACATGTCCTAGACATAAAGGAAAGGGCATTAAAATCTCTGGAGATAACCACATGTCTATTAACACCTCCCCCACATGCGCCGTACACACCCCTTTTTTCCCACTGAGGTTGGATTCTCTTGCAAGTCCAATTCAGCTACTGCAAACTCAAACTTGAATGCAACATACATGTCTAAAATAATTCATTTTATTTTCCATTTAAAAATGTTGCCCAAAATGGGGGCTCCTGATGTCTTTTCTCAGTGTAGCTCTGCTACCTGGGAATAAACTTGACTGTCCTCTCTAGATGTGCTGCTGGGGTTTGAGGCAGGCAGCGGATGTAAGGAAAAGTCCCTCTTCCTCAGCGTGATGGGTCTAGGTGGTCCCCACTGCTGATTCAGCCCTTCTATCTCACTGACCAGCTGAGACCAGCTGCCACTGTTACTTTCACACAGCCTTTGAAGAACAGTACCTGTTCTGATCTAATCAAACTCTCGACAAGTTGGACAGCATCCCAAGGGTGCACATGGGAATCTCAAAGCTCTCACCTATTTGAGAGCGTTAATTGTTCATCACACATTTCTGTGATGGAAGCTCTAGCCTGGTAGTTGCCAGCGGATCTTATGATTCTTCATCCCAACGTTCCTATCTTGAGTTGAATAATTCCCAGAGCAGCTCACTTTATCCACGTATTTCCTAACATGATCCTTCTGTTCACTTCATCTCAGGCACTACCCCTTCCCAGGAAAATTATATCACAAAGGCCTGTATCTTTTTTTATAACTGCTACCTCTTTCCTTCTCTCTGATCATCCAGATCAACAAAACTTGGGTTTTGTCCTTCTTTATTTCCTCCCTCCACTTGGTTTTCTTAGTCCTTTAGCTCCTCCTTCCTTGAGTCTTCGTACACTGATAAGTAAATACTGACATGGTGGCTCATAGTTATAATCCCAACACTTCAGTAGCTGAGGAAAGATATTGCTGCAAGTTCAAAAATAACATAATGAGACTCTGTCTCAAAATCTCAAGAAATAAAAATTTAAAAATATGAACAACTGGGAACAGAAGTGGGGTACTAAGTTCAAAATCTGGGACTAAAATGCCTTAGGGTCAAATGTCTGGTCCTTTTTATTTTTTCTTTTCAATTATGTGAGGTTCAGCAAATTCCTGCCCTTTATGTAGCTCAGTTTATTTTTCTAAAATCAGAGATAATTATAGTATCTGCTTATGTGCTGTTGTAAAATAAAATGAGTTGGTTTAGGTAAAGTGAATCGAACACTAGGCAAAACCTTCTTTATTGCTACATCATCTCCAAGGAATATATGAGAGCTCAACCTCCAAATGAAGACAGAAGCACAGTTTGAAGTTTTAAGGGAATAAATTTTGTTTTAGGCAACATTAAGCCATTGGGCTACACAAGTTGTTATTGAAGCTTGAAAGAGACTGAGTTATTGGTTTCTAAGGGTTGTTTTTCCCCTGGATTTTGACCCTACAGAACGCAGGGCTTGAAATGAAAGCGAGTGAGCTTTGTTATTTCCTCTCACTCACTGTGGGATAACAGTTATTTAAATAGGACTGTAGGTGTATGTTGGTTGATGCTAGGTGAAGTACTAGAGAAGTAGAAGAGAATGCATCACCCTGCTCTTGAATTGTTTACTTTGTTATTGTGGGAGACAAAAAAGAAGGAAGGAAGGAAGGAAGGAAGGAAGGAAGGAAGGAAGGAAGGAAGGAAGGAAGGAAGGAAGGAAGGAAGGAAGAAAATGAAAATGCAGTGGTGTGAGAGGTAAGAAACCCTTTAGAATTCCAGGAAATAGATGCAACTCCATCAAACACATGTTTGAGTCAGGAAGGTGGTCTATTGAGTTTTGATTCCCCATGGTCTCCATTTAGGTAAACAACGTCTAAGTGATACCCAATGATAGAAAAGTAGTCTAGATCTCTAGGCAATTCACTTAATTAGAAAAGCATGGATGAATGTAGAAGAACCCTGGAGAAAAATGAGCTCAGAGCTTATAAAAATGTGTGCTGCATGGGTCAAGTCTGTGGAACAGTGGTAATCACTGTTGTTCAGGCTTGCACCAGGCTTCCCAGCAGGTCTGCTGTGACCCTTCTGAGACACTGCTCAGCAGAGTCAGTGAAATAAAGACTCTTGAAGATCCATCCCCATATCTCACAGCATGACTCCCATGCTACAGGATTTTACAAAGCATGGATAAGTTTGAATCCTCTGCCTATAAAAAGAGCAAAAATAAATCATGAAGCTGGTTCTCTTTTCGATATCATAACAATGTATTTCATGTAAATATCCCTGAGTCAATCCAATGCCAAGGAATGAAATCAAATAATATCATGCAGGCTTTGTGTGTGTGTGTGTGTGTGTGTGTGAACTAACACAGGGCAGTGCTGTGGCAAGAACTTGAGATTGAAATTAATACATAAAAGAAACCAGATTGGAAACCTCTCCTGCCTTGACTGACATGCCAGCTGGAGCAGGTGAAGGGACTGGTTCTGTGGAATCATAGCTGCAAGATCTCAATGACTCAGAGCAACAGCAGAATATCTGAGAGGAGTGTTGATGAAGGTTCCAGAAGCCATAAGCCTTGAACCAGACCAACAATTGATTGCAATGACCATTTGCAAGTAAAGATATTTGGACAAAAAGGTTTACTGTGTGACACACCACAGCTCACAAAGCCACTACAGAAAATGAGTATGTGATGGAGAGACTGGAAAGAGAGAAGATCAAAATATTTTTCTAAGTTTCTGTTCTTGTTTTTTAATTTTTCTTTTGTAGGAGGACAGGCTACAAAGGGTGAAGAGCAGACATGAAAAAACTGGGGAATTAGTTGTTGGGGTGTGTGATGTGACTGTCCCAAAGAATTAATAAAATTATGAAAAATTTAAATTAAATTTTAAAAAGGAACAATGAGCCATCTTTTTGTTCTTCTACTCAGTTCCAGAATCTGTATATTTGGGGTACGAGAGAATCATAAATTGGTTGAAAGTTCTAAGACTGTTTCCTATCAGATAGGTATTTGGGTAGTATTGCCTGACATTTCAATCATCTTGTCTTAGCGTTTCTGTTGCTGCAATGAAACACCATGACCAAAAACAACTTGGGGGTTATTCAGCTTACCCTTCCAGGTAATAGTTCATTACTGAGAGAAGTGAGGGCTGAAGCTCAAACAGGGCAGGAACCCAGAGGCAGGAACTGATGAAGTGGCCATGATGGGCCGCTGCTTATGGATTCCTCAGCCTGCTTTCCTATAGGACCCAGGACCAGAAGCCGAGGGGTGGCACCACCCTATATGGACTAGACCCTTCCTCATGGATCACTAATTAAGAAAATGGTTTTACAGATTTGTGTGCAATCCAATCTTATGGAAGCTTTTCTTAATGAAGGTTTCCACCTTTCAGATGACTTTAGCTTGTGTCAAGTTGACATAAAACTGTGCAGCACATAACTGCTCCACAAATCAGTCTGCTTAGTTGCTTCCTAATGATAGAGAGACTCCTAAGGGAAGGAGCCTGTGAGTACCAATGGTAGGAGGCAACCTCTCACTTTTAAAACTGTAAAACAAAATTTTCTGAGAGATATCTGGCTAGTAAGGCGGTCACTATATCTGTCCCTGGGTGAGGCCAATATTAAAGGTATTTTTACACAGGAAAGCCAAATCTCTAATACAAGAGACAACAAACCCAGATAGCTGGCTATTTACTTAAGTAATTATCGTGTATTGGGTACCAAGTACAGTCTTCTGCTGTTGCACTCAGGGAATTCAGGAACAAAGAAAGATTGGTGTTGGTGCAGAAAAATCCACATTCTTGATCTATACACACCCTCCATCTTGACTGTAATACAACTTATTCAATAGTCTTCTGAACAAGTGAATGACACTCATATCTTTCCCAGAACTCTCTAGGATTATATCACCTGTATGGTCTCTCAAAAATCCATGATATTCCAGCCAGCTACTGTCTGCTGATCTGTGAGTTATTATTTTGACCATCTTTCCCTCAAGACAAGTTGAACAACTGCAGGCATTGCTGAAGGCTGTTGTTACAGCTCCTCAAAGCCATACCAGTCTGCTAAGAGGATTTCACCATATCTCTAAGACAGATATTTAAGACAAAACAAGCTTTACTTCTGCTCAGCAGGTTGGAAAAATTGTGGAAAATAACAACAAAAATTGGGGCTTCTATAGCAATCAACTCCAAACCCTCATAGGATTTATTATTCATTTCAAAGTTTAACAGAGTGTGGATATATTAGGGATTTTGTGTATGTCCCTATGTGTAAACATATGGGCATGTGGTCTCTCTGTGGTGTGTGTAGTAGGGGAAGAAAGAGAGACGGAGACAGAGAGAGGAAGTCTGTCTATTGTGTTGAGAAATACAAAGTTAGGTTAGGTTGAGAATTATACAACAGAAACAGTCACCTTCCATATTGTATAAGCATTATATTTAACAGATGTCCTCCAAAGCCTCCATAACAGACATGCCCTCCAATGATTTCTATTAAGACCTTAGCATCTCTGTTTTGGCATCTTATTTGATAGAGTCTTATGAGAAGATGGTCAATTATTTTCAAACAAGAGGTGCCTCTGGGGCATTATCTTGAATTTATAATGGATGTCATAAATGGAGGGCCCAGATGGCTGTGGGTGGTGCAAACTCTGGTGATATAAGAAAGTAGGCTGAGCAAGCTATAAGGATCAAGACAATAGGCAGCTTTCTCCGTGGTTTCTGCTTTAGTTCCTGCCTTCAGGACCCTGGCTTGTATTCCTATCCTGACTTCTGTAGATGATAGAGTGTTATTGGGAAGAAAGAAAGAATGAAAGGAAGGAAGAAAGGAAGGAAGGAAGGAAGGAAGGAAGGAAGGAAGGAAGGAAGGAAGGAAGAAAGGAAGGAAGGACTGAAGGATTTCTCTCTGTTTTTTAAATGCTTTGGGGCATGGTCTTATATCACAGCAATGAAAACCCTAACTGAAACATACTATGTTCATATCTTTTCAACTCTAGTCAATGAGATCAGGGTAGTGCCTTGAAAATAGCTATAATACAAGTATTGATAATGACAGAAATTGGAAAAAGTTTAAGGCACATCTTTCCTACTTGAAAAGCCATTTTTTACTGTGCTGCCAGATGGTAACAAAGACAAGCAAAAAGAATGGAGAAAGCTAGACAATCCTAGATCCACAGCAATGACTAAACCGTTTTGTGTGAGCTTTGTGATGGTCTTCATTTTGTACATGGTGAAGATTCCTTTATTAGTCTGGTCTGAAACTGATAAAACACACAGACTGGATCTCACATGTCTTCAAGGCTCGTGTGGCAAAGGCTTATCCTGCAGTTGATAACATTGTTGGAACACTTTGGGAGGCTGGGCATAGTTGGAGGGAGAGATGTCCTGAACCATTTCTTTTTCTCTCTTTTGTGCTTTCACTGCCACGATGCAAGAGGTTACACACGCCCACAACCGCAATGTTCTACCTCATTATAGCACTAAAAGTACCTGGGATAATCATGGTCTGAAACTTCTGGAATAATGAACCCAAGTAATTCTTTCAATTACTGTCAATTTGATTATCCTGGAAATTTTATCACGGTGATGAAAACAAACCCGACACAGCAAGACGAAGGCCTCTAGTATTCCCGAGCATGGCAAACATGGGGCTGACAGGCTTTGCTTTTTTGCTCCCTCCTTAATCAGCCATAGATTACATTCCTAAAGTTAGCCATCAATGTCTATTTTCTTATTTGGCCACTTCTTCCTCCTGAGGCTGATCACCTAGGTTTTTCTATCAAAGTATTGAAGTTCAGCAATCAAACGCCTTCTTTCTGACTGCCCTAATTAATATGCCCAATCAAAACACTCCAACTCCTCCTAACATGGTTTCTGCTTTTCCTTTTAAAACCTGCCATTTGTCTATGGACCACATCTGATTTCTCCCCATCCAGAAGCAATCCTTTGTTCCTCAGGGCAAATATCCCTTCACCCACCCTATCCCTGTTCCTTTCTCTTCTCCCTCATCTTCTATCTCCTCTCCTTGTCTCTTATTCCCTGCCCTTTGTCCCTGTGGGAAAATAAATCTACTTTGTGCTGAGAATTTGGCCTTGGTGCTCTATGTGATTCAAGTCCTTTCAACAAGGAATGATTAAGTCATTCTTCTTTTATTATTTTTACTTTCTTTGATAGTCTTCATTTTATTTTACCCTGCTTGTCTAGATTTTAAATGAATGCTATCAAATGAATATTGATGATCATCAAAATTTGTGCTGGAATTTGCCATTGTCAACAGCAATTACATCCTGGATCTTTATTAAGCAATGGGGAAGTGAGGGTTCTGCGTTCATGGTTTAAGACTGGTACAGTTATGGAAAGCAGTTTATCTCCCTCTTGCTCTCTTTTAAGCCTTCTTGCTTGAGATAGCACAGAAGAAAGGCACCTTGACTGGTTTTAGACTCCTTGGCCTTCAGAACTGTAAGCCACCAAACCTTCATTTCTTGTATATTACCTGTTGAATTATATTTTATCATGGCAGGAAACAAAAGGGCAGGGGGCAGGGCGAGAAAAAGGGGACACACCATGTTGGTTACAGACTTCACAACCTTATCAGCATTGATTACATTCAGAACAGTGAGATATTCCAAAAAGTTGCGAGATAACTCAAATAAGGAAACGTTTGGAGCAAATTTGTGTATATTTGGGGAAATATAATTTGTTTAAAACCTTGGTAGAGTTCCAGTCTCTTCCAATCAGTTGCATTTGCTAACTAAAAGCTCTTTTGTAAACACAATTTTCTCTGTTTATTTGTCTTGCTGCTCTCTCTTTCCCCCATAATAAAATGGCTCCCACCTTGAGGCTCCAGGCTAAAACGCCACACTCAACCTGTTCTTTGCCCAAGGCTGGAATTTCTCTGTCGTACTTTCTGCTCTGTGCAATATAGAAGCAACTGTGTTGTTCAGTCCTTCAGGACTTTATATTTCTGGATTCTTTTGTGCGCCGTATTTCTTTGGCTGGCAACTTTTCATTTATCCTAACAAACATTTTATTTCAAACTTTCCTTGACATTACTGGAATGGAAGATGCTTTATCTTTAGGATCATCTTATCTAATCATTAATTTCTACCTGCTATGGGCTCCTATCTTTATAACCTGTATCACAAAGTTGTTTTCAGTTGTTAGTTTATTTTTCCCTCTGGCTGTCTGATCACACAAACACACTACTTTAGGTTGTTTTTTGTTTTGTTTTGTTTTTCTTTTTTATTCCAATTTCATTACAACATTCTGTTTCTAGGCTCATTTCTCTGCTAATAAGGAGAAGTAACCTTGGCTGGCATAACAATGTGTCTTCAAACCTCATCAGTTTAACATTACAAATATTTGTTAATCATTCCTTGACCAACATGTTTGGAGCAAAATTCTGTTTCATAAACATCATCTTAAAATGTGAGGTTTTTTTTTTTTTTCGAAACAGGGTTTCTCTGTAGCTTTTTTGTTCCTGTCCTGAAACTAGCTATTGTAGTCCAGCAGGCTGGCCAAGAACTCACAGAGATCTGCCTGCCTCTGCCTCCCGAGTGCTGGGATTAAAGACGTGCGCCACCACTGCCCAGCTAATGTGAGTTTTTTTTCTTTCATTTTATGTTGCTGCCATTCAACTTACGAATAACAGGGTTAACTATGAGGGGATAAGCAGCATAAATATATTGGATATTTTACAGACCAGGCCTATAAATAGAATAGATCACTTCTTTATTCTATCATTCAAAATTCACCCCCAGAGCCCAGACTTATTCAAGAAATCTAACAAATGTACTTTATCTGTGTACCCAAGAGAAAAATGGAACGGTGCAATGAACACACACCATGCCTCAGATTTAAAATCTGGCAAATGGTTCAGTCTCCCTTTTGCTTTCTGGGCTGTGCATATCTTAGAGTGCTTCATCTGTTAAATGGCAATACAGGAAATTATATCACAAATTGCTTTCTTATGGAGAATTAGTAACCAGACAATTAACAGAGACAGAATGAGAACATTTCTAGAACAGCAGGCCATGGGAACAACTGCTTCCTTCCCTTGCTAGGAAATAAGGAAGAATCTTATTGAGTGATTCTTAGAATAGAACGTAAGATTCTTACAATAGAATGAATGCTTGTCTGTAAATTTGTCAGAAGTTTCATTGAACGTTATCTGCTCTTTTAATTTAAGTTCTAATTCTTGTACTAATATGAGAGGTTAGTACGTCTATCATTTTTATTTCTAAATAATTTTAAAAGATCATATTAAGAACAAGGCATTGTGCCAGCCAATGTCTACTGGACATGAACCATGAACTGGAAAGATGATTGGATCAAGTGATTGAGACCTACCTGCTTTTTTATTTATACAGTCTGATAGTTCTCACTGAGTGGTGACATTATCCCCAGAAAGTATTCATCTATGTCTCTAAATAGTTTTGGTTACTCCAAGGAGATTCTGTTGGCAGCCAATGAATATATGCCAACAGCAACACTAAATATCACAGTATACAGGAGAGAACACATAGCAGTCTTGTCCCTACTGACAATGGTGGTGAACTTGAGAAACCAATTATCTGCTCTAACTAGTAAACAAGATCCTGTTGCCTGCAGTGTTTCAAAAACCACTGAAGAACACTTTTTCACAAATCATAGGTTTTAAACAAGAAGTAAAGTCCATGAAACAAAGGGATCCAACAGGTTCTCAACTTGTGAGTCACAACCCAGCAGGGGTAACATATCAGATAACATGTATATCAGATATTTACATTATGATTCATAATGGTAGCAAAATTACAGTTATGAAGTTACAACAAAGTAATTTTATGGTTGGTGATAACTACAACACAATGAACTGTGCTAAAGGGCCACAGCATCAGAAGGTTGAGAACCACTGCACTAGAATAAGGAGTTCTCAGGTGAAGATGATAGCTCATCCTGAGATCCAGCAAGTCCAGACTTCTGTATTGGCATACAAAAGAGTTCTATAATAACCCAAAATGGAGTATAACAAAGGTTTATTTATATGGGGATAAACTCACCGAGAGATTAGTGATCAGCAGTCCTCTGTATGTGCTGTCAATTGGAACTGAATCCAACAGCCAAGAGGCCTGTGTATGCATGCTTTCTGTCTGCATTTATAGTACATGAGACCACAACCAAAGCAGACTGGCATCTTAAAGGCTATTCGCTGAATGGATAGGTATTCCTCAACCCCTTCAAAGACTTACAGAATATGGAATTTAAAAGATTTTAAGAACTTTGACTTTTATTTACAGTAAGACATGTCTGCTTCTGTCAGCACTAATTAGTTCAAGATGATGATGGGCATCACAGAGGCTCTTTATGGAGTTTTCTAGCTGTTTGAGAAAGAAACTGCTCTTGCCTGGACTGATTTATGGTATGCGCCATGAACTGGAAATGCAGGACCCACAGAAAAGTGACTGCTGAACATTCCACAAGATAGGGATAGTCCTTCAGAATTTCAGCCTCACAGATGACACTGTCAGGCATTCTGCAGGACACAGAAGAAAGTAACTGATGAAACTTGTCATTACAATGCAGAACAGATATTCAAATTTTCTACTTCATAAAAATGTTTGTTGGATACTCTGGATCTGTAGGCTGAAGAAGGATGCCTCAATGTTACAGAAGAACTTTGGATGACTGTCCAGGCAGCAAGATGTCTGTCAATCCTAGAGTTTTGGAGGTTGCTTATAGTGTACTTCCTGTTTACTTAGGTAATATTATATACTTCTGGTGTTTTTACAAAGTTGAAGACAGATAGTTATAGTTTTCTTTAGTTATGATAAAGTAAAAATTAGATATAAAGCTTTAGATTTACAAAAATAGGATAGATGACTAAATATTGTAACTGTAATTCTTGCTTAATACCTGTTTTTTATATGTAATTTTACTATGTTAAAGTTAAAACCTTTCTTTTTAATTAGACAGAAAAGGGGAAATAATGTGGGATGTTATTCTGTATGTATTGCTTTTATTGGTTAATGAATAAAGCTGTTTTGGTCAATGCCTTAGCAGAGCAAAATCAGGCAGGAAATGCAAAATATAGATATAGAGAGAAAATAGATGGAGTAAAGGAGATGCCATTTAGCTGCCAAAGGAGAAAGATGCAAAAACAAATCCTTACACAGTAATCCATAGCCTCATGACAATATACAGATTAGCAGAAATAGTTTAAGATGTAAGAGTTAGTTAATAAGAAACCTAAGCTATTGATCAAGCAATGTTGTAATTAATATAGTTTCTGTATGATTATTTAGGTCTGGATGGCCAGGAAATGAATATGCTATCTCCTTATACACTTCTGGAGGCAGAGAAAAAGACAAAGACCTCAAGGACAAGTCTCCCCAACACAATTAGTAGGCATAGTGATCATGAACCTATTAACAGTGACTTCAAAGTTCAATGAATTATTTAGTGATAGGTACAGAAAAAAATGAAGTAATTAAAACCATAGGCAACAACTGTCTTTAATCTGAGCTGGATGAGAATGAGGACAATATATATAAGACACACAGTGGCAGAAGTACAAATTATCCTCAAATTTCACAGTCTTAAAAATACTGATGTATCCAGAAGGCATAATAAATTATACTGTTAGGCTATGGAGAAGTATATGCATATAATGCCTAGGTATGGAGTCAATGAGGACAGAGGCAAGATGTTAGATGGTTAAATTATCATCTTTACTCAATGGAGTTAGTGGATAATATTTGAAATGAAGAAAATAAAGAATTAATAACATAAGCATATTGTTTAGGTATATGGACGGGAGTATACACCGGTGGAAACTAAGTTATAATTGATTGTTTCTACAGAGGTAGAAATTGGAAAGTGGGAGCAGTTGGACAAGTATACTTGGCTTTCATTATCAGCTTTACCACTTAATTTTTGAAATCATGGCCATAACATTACTTTTGGCAAAGGCAGAAGAATTTTGATAAAAGACATGGTACAGTAAATCAATTTTCAGTCATGAAAATAATTTAATCCACAGGAAAACCTTTTGTTAGGTGTAAACTACAGTTGAGAAAACCATTATCACTGGTGTTACCATTAACAATGGATGCTAGGGCATGTGCAGGGACCTGAATTTACTCATAGCTATCTATGACCATCACCATAGCAGCACCATGTGACATCTTTGCTACCCAGTGGCTTATCAGGAGGGGAGATGTTATGCCTGTTAATAGTTCAGCAAGCCTTCATATACTGTAGACCATATCAGGATAGGCACCCTGCCCTGAATATCCATGGCACACAGTAGGACTGAATGTTGTGGATGACAAGAGCTAGTTGTGCTTTAAAACCTTCTCTAGAAAAACGGTCTTCTGAATTGGGCTTCCTTCTTTAATTCCTTTTTATTGATACCCAATATATTTAATAAGTAAAATATAACCAAGTTTCTCTCTGGCATACCCACATCTCCTGCCAGCTCCCACCTTTTCAAAGTCAAAATTACTTACTTTTGTTTCTACTTCTATTTTGTAATTATTTTTCTTTATACATTAGTCTCACTTTCAAGTCTGTATGTTGCGGGAGATCCTCCCGCTTCTCCAACCTATAGCTGCTGAGATACCAGCCCATTGGGGCGTGGTCTCTCTCCCTTTAAAAAAGCGGCCACTTCCCTCTCCTCTCTCTCTTCACTTCCTGCTCCTCCGGCGACTAGACTCCCTTCCTGGTTGCGCAGAGGGCTGGGACGTTGATCTGTAAGTTTTTTCCCCTTTAAATAAATACCACCCTATTAATCATAATTCCAAACTGGTGTGGCGTTGTTTGTGACTTATGCCTTCAATTGGTGCCCAACGTGGGGCTCAAACCCATGACCCTGAGATTAAGAGTCTCATGCTCTACCAACTGAGCTAGCTGGCAGAGTAGACCCAAGAAATTGTTGCTATCCAGAAAACATGCTTTACTCTTTCCCAAGCTTTGTCAGGCTTTCTGTGGATTCAGTTGTCCACGTGGGCGCCATTTTGTAGTAATAAGAGCGGCGGGACTGCGTCCCCAGCACCCCGGCTGCCTGGCTAGCTTATGCCCCGAAATAATTACATGGACACTGTATTCTTTTAATCACTGCTTGGCCCATTTCTATCTAGCCCTTGCTGGCTAATTCTGATATCCTGATCAACCCATCTCTAATAAACTGTGTAGCTCCGGTCTTACCGGGAAAGATTCAGCATGTTTGACCTGGTGGCTTGCTTCATCGCGTGCATCTTCCTGGGAGCAGGGAGCATGGTGTCTCTCTGAGGCGTCTGCTCCCGAGAGGAGAGCTGTGGAGTCTGCTCTCACTTCCTCTTCCTCCCAGCGTTCTGTTCTGTTTACTCCACCTACCTATGTTCTAACCAATAAAATGGGCCAAGGCAGTTCCTTTATTAGCCAATGACCTTCCTCCATCATCTGTAAATGTGCTTACTTCATATTGTAACACAAGGCAGTGGTTAGGAGTATGTACACTGGAATGAGAGGAGGTTTAAATCCCAGCTCTGTTTCTTTCTGGGGTTCTGAGAACCTGAAGACATTAACTTCCCTCAGACTTGCTGTCTTTATCTGCAAAGTGAAGATAAGAGTTCTTTTTATAAAATAAATTTAGGTATTTCTTTACCATCCTGGCCACAGTTTCCTCTCCCTCCTCTTCCCCCAAGCCTCCTCCCTAAATCCATCGTCTGTTTTCACCCCCAATCCAATCTTCCTCTATCTCGGCTTAGGAAAGGGTAGGTTAAACATGAGTATCAACAAAACATGACATAAAATCTGTAGTAAGACTAAACACCTCCCCATATATCAAGACTGGGCAAGGCCACCCAGTATGAGAAATAGGTTCCCAAAAGCTGGTAACGGAGTCAGAAATCACCACTTCGAGGAGTCCCACCAAAGGACCAAACTACATAACTGTAACATATATGCCGAACGCCTATGTCAGTCCCATGCAGGCTCCCTGGTTGTCAGTTTAGTCTTTATAAACTCTGATGAGCTCAGGTTAGTTTGATTCTGTGAGTTTTCTTGTGGTGTCCTTGACCCCTCTGGTTCCTGCAATCCTTTCTTCTCCTCCACTGCACTCCACCTAATATTTGTGTGTGGGTCTGTATCTGTTTCCATCCATAGCTGAGTGGTGACTCTCTGATGACAATTAGGCTAGGCACCAACCTGGTCATGGAGATAGCCAGTTCAGGCTAAGTATCTGCTATAGCTAGTGGTCTAAGCTGGGGTCTTCCTTGCAGATTCATGGGAGAGTCTCTTGTGGCAGGATTTTACCTGATCCTGAAATGACCCCTCCCTTCCAGTCGTCTCTTTCAATTCTTAATCCCACAAGCTATAAGAAAGAAGCTAACACATGCAATAGTAAAAAGTGCTTCTGAGAAAAGGTAAAGTTACAGTTTATTAAAGAACATCATTGTGGATCCTGGCAGAACTATCTAATTCTTAGCTCTTACTTGTGTTTCTAATACAATTATAGGGAACTCTGGGAAATGGTCTGTTGACTTAACCTCACAACACACACACACACACACACACACAGTGAACCGAGTTTAATGCCACCTGGATCCTGCCCTATGAATGATATGAAACTGCCATTATATAAAATTGCACTTGGAAAACTCTCCCCTAAAAAGACCCCACCATTCTCTGCCCCATTGTTTCTCAGCGTATCATTTAGCAAACTTACCTCTGAAAATGTTCTAAAAAGACATACTCCAAAGATTGTACCACACCCTATGAGCCACCACATTAATCTGCTCTCTCAGAATGCCAAAGGAACCACATTGAATGGCCTCAGTGCCTCCTGCCTCAGAGTAGATCCCACCAATTCTTTTTGCTCTAGCATCCTCATACTTGGCCTTACTAACCCTTAACAACTTAAAATCTTAAATACCTCTGCCTTAGAAGTCTTAGCATTTTAATTATACAGTCTAGTCTTTCTTATGACACCTAATTTCTCTATTTCCCTAACACTCAGCCACCTCTGCAATTAAAAATAAATCTGTGTGTGTTTGACAACTGTCTGTCTCACGTCAAGTCTCGAGGGATAGGAAGTGACTGCTTTCTTCCCACTCTACCTCAAGTGTCTAATTCAGTTCTGGGTACTTTATGAAAGAGTTTACAAAAAGAGACATTCCCCTCGAGTAAAGAAATTACAGTCAGTTTCATTAAGGAGGCAATTTGTGGGCCAGGCCTATAAAATTGATGGTTTCATAAATTTCTGAGAATAATATGACTGAAGAATATTTTGTTTGCACATGATTAAATGGGCTAGAGCTGTGCTTTCAAATCATTCTGAGTTATATGGATTCATTAATAACAAATGAAGATTACTGAAATCTTACCAGCACACTTTGAACTAACCTAGAAAGCACATTGACAAATAATTCTCTTCTTTTATCTCGTGATAAGCAATGGATTTTAAAGTTTGTCAAAAGAGGCCAAATTGTCTTTCTATATGTACATGAGATGATCCAGTGTTTGCCTTTTGTATCTGGCTTATTTCATTTAACATAATGCCCTCTAGGATTAATAGAACAGAGAGGACAAGTGCCAGGGCATAATAAGTTGGGGAATGGTGTTTGTTTAAGCCAAAGGGTACAAACTCTCTGTTGCAGGATAAGTGAATTTTGCAGATCTAATTCATAGCATGGTAAGGACTGTTCATAACACTTGAGACTTGCTAAGAAAGCTGATCTAAAGTGTTTTCCCCATAAACTGCAGGAGGTGATAGATGTTAATGAGTTTGATTATTGTGATCATTTCATAGTGTATGTTTACCAAACCATGTACTCTAATATATACACTCATGTTGCAAATGAGCTCAAAGAACAATGCCATTTCTATTATTTATGCTTATAAACTTCAGATGACTGAAGTCCAGTCACATCAGTATAACATCATATTTAATAACTGTTATGTTAATCATCATTCATTAATTCTTTGATAGTTTATGGTGGTCAAACAACTTAGTGATAACTGAGAAGTTTGCTTCAGCATCACTTAGATAGTTGCTTCTACTTGTTTCAAAATTTTGAATATTTCAATATTTCAAGACATGTTTGTAGAAAAAGTCACAGCCATGATTTTGCTTACCCCCAACGACCATGTAGTATCACAACTTTTAACTAAATTTGAAGGCTTTCTGTCACCCAAGAGACAGAGTTTTTCTTTTTTTGACAAGTACATCACCCATAGCTGTTAGGATTCAAGCATTATACTGGCCCACTTCTTGTCCAAAAGTTTATAGCCTTAACATTAATTGATAATATCCCGATAAGCTGTTAACCCGGTAGAAATTTACCATTATGTTAATATATCATCTTATTTTTTGCAATGTGGATTTCAGTACAGTGGAAATGTTAATGTATCCAAAACTTGTTTTTTCACAAAATCAAAAAATCCTTGTAAGTTCCGGGAAGTCGACTTAGATTTACCTGAAACAGAATCTCGCCAGGTCAAATAGACACTGGACAGTTAGACAGAGCCTGGACAGTGAAGTAAAACAACCTACTACCCCAGAACATGGTCAGCTCCCCAGTTTTCTCAATTTCCCTTCAGATTCCGATGTCCCAGGTCAGGTAGAAGCAGTCTTGAGAACAAGGCACCCCTATCCCTGTACCACCTGCCTGTACCACCTGCTTTCCGCTGTAATTTCCCCATTTTTTTTATAATAAGCAAAAGATGAGCATGTTAGGATTCAAGCAATATGCTGGCCCGCCCCCTGTCAGCTGCCAGGATGCTTTGCCAGCCTCGGAGTCTTACTGCGCATGAATAGGCAACTATTTCATCAACCCCGGCAACGGGGGTGGCAGTGGAGGGGAGGGCTTACACATTACTACCTCATGCTTTGTGTGACTACGAAAGCTCTGCACGCATGCGCAGAGGGTCTTTTATAAGCAAGCTTTGCCTGCCCTTCACTCTCTTACTCACCACTTCTCTTTCCCAGTCGACTGTCTCAATCCCCCGTTTTGCCCCTCTATCAATAAATTCCCACGACGGTTTGTTGTGTATTGTGGTTCATTCTAGCTAAATTACAATAGCTGTCTATCAGTCAAACGTGCAAGACAATCTTTTTAAATAGACATCTTCACTAACTTCTGGGCTTTGTTCATTGACTTAAGATGAGAGAACCAAGAAAAGAAATTGTATTTACTTAACGTTTCTCAGATTTGGGCACAACGTAGACCTGGATTTCCTTACAGTTCTGCAAGTGTAAGAGGAAACTGATCAGAGTAGCTGCAACTCTGAGGCCAACAAAAACTTAAAGGAAGGAAGTAGATATAGAAAGCTCTCTGTTAACCAGGTGTGGTGGCACATGACTTTAATCTCAGCATTTGGGAGGCAGAGTCAAAAAGATCTCTGTGAGTTCAAGGCCAGTCTGGTCTATATAGCAAGTTCTGAGGCAACCAAGGCTATGCAGTAAAACCATGTCTTTAAAACCATAAATAATTAAGTAAGTAAGTAAATAAATAAGTGAAATCAACCCTTTGGGAAATGCTTATATCCATGTCAGGTACAACATCTTGGAGAGACAGTGGGAAACTCCTCATTCTCATGCCTCAACTGTAAAGTCAAGTTTACTTTCATCATCCACTAACTGTGAATTATAATATTCATTACTCAGGACACATAAAACCTTTTAAGGATAAAGAGAATCCTTTACATTCTAATTCATTCATCCTTTTTAAATTATAATCCCTATATTGCTATATAAAACTTCTAAGTTGTATGAAAACAATAAGTCAAAATTATCATAATCATCAAAGTTCACATAATAAATATTTTATAATACTTACACACACATATATTCTACAAGTATTTACTGTGTGCCTGTTTTGTTCCACATACCATTCAAAAGCATGAGACATCCAATGACCATCCAAGTGGCACCTCATACAAGTATCATTGTAATGGAGTTAGGGTGATGAAGCATGGTGAGTGGTACATGGAAAGACAATGAATGACAAATAAAGACCATGTCAATGAGTATGGTGAGATGCTATAGGAAATAAAGGTCTAAATATTAAAACAGTAACAGGTTTTCTGCTTTAGATTCATGGAACAAATAAAACAATATTATTAGACTATTGTTTCAAGACAGATCCCACAAGCATATCCCTACTTTGGATGCCAGCTACCAATGGGGGTGGCTAGGCTATCAACATTTCTGCTCAGACAGACATAAACTCCAAAAACTATGCATTAAATCACTAAAATGACTTGCAAAATGCAGACACTGTTACATGTTTATTATGAAACTTCAAAATTAAGAGATATGTAGTGCATATTAGTGTGTTCTATGCTCCCATCTCTTTCAATACTCAAAGTGCTTAACCTAGAACCTCTTCAAATCCTATTATTTAAGGAGTTTTATGGTGGTTTCATTAGTAGGCGTGTTTGATTAAATGATTGGCTGTTGGCTGCTGGATTCAATTCCCTAGATCGGGAATGGCATGAAAATTTCAACATGGCATGATTTATCTGGAGACTCTGACCACAAAGATCAGATAGTCAATTTATTCACAGAAAAATTATTTCATTAGCATACTAAAGATACTGATAACTTTAGAGATCCTAAGGGGTTTGATAGCTATGTGATAGGAATTAGGAAATAAACTTAAATCTGTATTTGATTTATACCACAGGGAAATTTTCCAAGAATAACAACCCATGTTCTTTGAAAGAAACAGCTGATTCTGATCTCCTCCCACCAAGAGGAGGAGATTTCTGAGTTATATAGGGTTATATTCTTTCTTTATTCATTTACTTCTTCATGGTTGCACCTTGAAGGGTCAGGAATCCAATTAATGAGAATTCAAAATTAAACTCAAAAAGTGGACAATACCAATTACACCCTTCTACCTGAATGAGGAATTCAGATCAGAACAAGGGTCAAGATGACGGAAGTATGTAATAATTAGAATTATGATAATTTCACTGATGAATGGGCATTTTGATTATTCAAGTGAGACTGCTAAATTTTAGAATTCAGAGTAACAAACAAGCTAAGAGACAAAGTTGTCATCCTGCAGCCAAAAAAGAAACTAAGTATTAAGTAAAGATGAAGAAAAAAGAAAATAGATGATAGCATTTCTTTTTGACATTTTATCCATGTTGACCTAAGTCAACAAAAAGTTCACATTACTGTGGGTGGGCCATTGCACTGTGTTTCTTTACTGTGCCTGAACTCACTGCAGCATGAAGAACCAAGATTACCTTGCACTCTTTTCTTCTGAGGGTCAATCCATTAACTAACTTCACTGTTTTCTGTTTTTCTTCTTGACAAAAGAGAAATGGGAGGTCTACTTTAAGAATTATACATTGCCGTAAAGCATCTTTTATAAGAGCAAGAACCACAGACTATCTACACAACCTTATTGCCAGGCATGGGGAACCTCCCTTCCAGCTGCTGGTTAAGGGAGGCAAAGAAACTTTCAAATCAGTATAGGCTAGTACTATTCTTGGTTGCCATTCAAAACCTGAAGGTAAGATCCTATAGCTGAAGACTCCACATACATTGGACACAGAACTTGAAGGTCTTAAGCTGGAACTGACTGGAAGCCTCCTCTCTGAGGACTAGTTCTCATAGTATCCAAAGATGTTATACAAGCAAGCAAGGGAGAAAAACAATCAACAGTCCTTCCCAGGGACAAAGACTATGAACCACTACAATGACTATCAAGGCAAAATACATCGAAGGGAGCATAGCAGCACTTATAACTCGGAGGTAATCAACAAGTTACCTTATATCCTGTTAAATGCACTTGAGATCTGCTTAAGGGGAGAAATGCATGACCAATCATGTAAACGTAGCTGTAGCTATGGCTAATGAGGTCATGGGCTCTAGGCGAGTACATATTACTGTCATATCCCTAAATTAATATAATTTCCTACTGTTTTCCAAATAACTTCCCATATACACATCAATAAATATAGATAGCTCCCATTCTTTATGAAAAAAAATCTTTTTGGAATAGATAGAGTTCATCATTGAAATCCACAGTGCGTCAAAATACAAAGGACATATCATGTGACACCTAGCACCATCTACAATATAACCCATATACCTATGACCCAAGGAGCATGGTAGGAGAGGTGAGTCCCAGAGGATTAATATGCCTGCTGCAAGATTGTGTCCTCTATATATGACAAGGACTTGTACTCACAAAATCTTAACATGTTCACTTAAACAAGGCTTTCACAACCATAATGCCAGTGACATCCTAAAAGGTGGATGGAGAGCCAGCCGGGCGATGGTGGCGCTCGCCTTTAATCCCAGCACTCGGGAGGCAGAGGCAGGGGGATCTCTGTGAGTTCGAGACCAGCCTGGTCTACATAGCTAGTTCCAGGACAGGCTCCAAAGCCACAGAGAAACCCTGTCTCGAAAAACCAAAAAAAAAAAAAAAAAAAAAAAAAAAAACTAAAATGTGGATGGAAAAAAAATCTCACTGTTCCCCACTCATAGATGAAAAACTGCTTCCAGTCAATGGCTGGTGAGATGGGGAGAGTCAGTCTTCCCTAGGGGTGATCCCTTGATATCCACCCAAAGTGGTCATCCCTAAACACAAATACATAATGCTGAATGAACTCTGCAGGCTGTATGTACACATACACACACACACACACACACAAATACACATATTAAAATAATGAGCATAGAAAAGGTCATGAAACTGAGAGAGAGTCAGAGGTACAGGAAGAGTGGGAATGAAGACTGTTGTTGTATCATTCACGAAGTATTCATATATGAAATGCACCTCCCAAAATTAGTGTAATAACTTTTGAGGAAAAGATAATGCATAAGAAATATTACATGTAATTTCTACAGAATGCAATGTAGAATTTAAATAGATTTTTAATGTGCAAAGTTTACATAGACTAATACAAGTGTTTCTAATTCTTTGACATGGCATCCATTTAGAAAAGACTCAATGTTGAATATTAGAAGTTAATGTACTCTCCAAAAATAAAATATACAGAGGTAAAGATATATGAATATATATATCCATGTATCATCTAATAATACAAATGTAAATATGTATACTTATGGGATTTTTTTGTATTTTGGGGGGTGTTTTTAAAGACAGGCTTTCTTTGTGTTGCTTTAGAGCCTGTCCTGGCACTCGTTCTGTAGACAAAGCTGGCCTTGAACTCATAGAGATCTGCTTGCCTCTGCCTCCCAAGTACTGGTATTAAAGATGAGTGCCAACAATGCCCTGCGCTTAGTGGTTTACAATTTTGTCTTATTCTAATTTGTATGTTAGATCTATATGGTGTCTTCTATTCTTATCTTGCAACTAGCAAGCTTGATTTCTCATGTAAATTTCTCTATAGATTTACCAGAATGTTCTGTTTAATCACATATATTTGGGAATGAAAACTTTCACTTGGTCCTCTTTTTTCTGAGTTATACTGACAAGGACTTCTGTTAAAATTTTCATGTGTTGTGATTTATTAAGTCAATATGTTAAATATGTTGTTTGCTGAAAGGAAATACCTTTTATCAGATTAACAAAATTTACTTATGGTCTTTCAAAAAATAAAAAACAGAGCTCTAGCATAATTCTCTGTGGGACAAATATTCCTCTGAGAGCTCTCCTATGGTGACTCTCCTTGATTACATAGCTTATTTGTATAAGAACATTCCTGGCACTCACTTCCACGTAGTACTTCCCTTTCGTGACACAGCCATTAGAAAGTTTGACTGATGACAGTCCATAGCCTTGGGCTATGGCCCACTTCTAGGTGAGCTGAGTGGCTTCCAAGAGTCAGATGTGGGAATAATTCATTCCTTGGAATGAGTCAGTCTTGTTTCCTGCAGCTTAGCGGACTTTGACACCCCACATATGCCCAATCTCCACCCCAATTTCCCATGAATGGAAAGGAAGTTCTTGAAAGAGGACACTGCCATCAGCTCCAGGAGGATGCTGCAGCTCCTTGTGGGCATCCCATCAGCAGTAGAGCCCTGCCAGTTAGTCCCTCTTTGCTACACTGCAGATGCTTGACCACTTTCCCCTGATGAGTCACTCTTTAAAAATGGCAGCTCTGTGTGATTGTTCCGACTGATGGAAACTAGGTCACCTTGCTTTCAAGTACTTCTCTGGTTAAACAAAATGTTTTAGGGATTAGGACTTTGCTTGCAAAAAATTAAAATTCATTCTATTATGAATATCCTCTCTGACAGCTCATCAATTAATGACTCCTTAGGACCTCAGACAGGTTTAATCAATCCTTCATGAAGTGACTGCCTTTATTTTAGAGTTACCCTACTACCCAGATCCTTCTGACCTTCTCTTTTCCAAATTCTACTCCTTAATGTTCCTGGATTCTTAATTGAACACATTGACATATTGCTTGAAATTTTTAAGGAGATGATACACTAATCGCAAAATCAATAACAATCTTATCTCCCTCCACACTTCCTTCTGCTTTATCTTCAGGGAAGTTCTCTTGTGACCCACATTTAACTGGCTTCATTTATTTCTTTGTATCTTTGTTGCGTGCTTGCAAATCTCCCAACTGCATAATATACACCACTCATTAGCTAATGAATACAAGATAAAGGTACAAACTGTTAAGGCAGTGCTGTAAGGATTACAAGCTGTTCGTTTCGAGACCTTTCTGGGATGTGGGAAGATGTGCAGCATGTCGGTTTATCTTTAACACCAGGATGCTAAGTGAAGAAAACAGACGCTCCCCCTGACTTTGCAGAAGACAGCCCTGTGTTCCCCACTGTGGTTGTTCTCAGAAACACTGTCCTAGAAAAGCTCTTGAAAAATTTGTGACTTCAAGGGAAACCGAAGATCATGACCTTCATGTGGGCATTGGATGAGTCACTTGGGGTACAGAGAAGAAGAAAATAAGATGAATAGGTGTTTAAAATGTGACAGGTCTAGGGACTCTCAGGGAAAATTTTTTTTTAAAAAAAAAGGTGAGCCTCAATTTGAAAGGATCTGGAACTCTTGTGTTCTACAGAAAAGAAGGAATTGGCACAACCTGATTTGTTTTTGTCATGATCATCACACACAAATTAATATAGCAGATTTCTCCTAATGGCTATTGTGGCCCAGGCCCTGTATTAGCGACTGGAAATACACATTATCAAGAGATAACCTCTGTCCTAAAATTTCTTCCAGCAGGACCTATGCATAAGAAACAGATCATCACAAGGAAGCAGCGTTTGCATGGCAGGATGCACTACCCACCTCACAGCGTGAGAGTTACAGGAATAGAGGCTCACATTTTAGGCTTCTGGAAATTCAGGTCACACAGAATTGGAAAATAAGTCAAGAGTTCATATGCAAGCCAGACCTCTGACCACAAAACCCATGCTGAAGTGTCCTTTCCTGACCACAAATGGATCCCATAGATAAAATTAATTTATTAGATGCTATATGCGATCTAAACATATTGAAGGCAGTTATTTTTTCATTAATATCATCCTCAAATTAGGTTCCCAGTTACAAACTGTCAGGCACTCGATAGCAGAATATAACACCTATGTTTCTCTTCCTTCATTTGAATGGAAGGTTATAAATTATTAAGCAGCTACCAAATACAATTTTATCTCATTCATGTGTGTGGGTGTATGTAAGTTTATGTGTGCATGGATGATATGTATACTTTAAGAGAGTCTATAGGTTTGTCTATCAAAGCCAAACAATAAAACTTTCAGCCAAATGTCTGCTTATTATCAATCTTAAAAAGCCCCCCGCAGTGTTGAAACCAGAGAGAAAGCACCAGAAGCACAACTGTGAGGTGCCTGAGAGCATGTTCATCATTCTTCCTGAGCATATGACATCTGTCAACTGGATGAGTCAGATATTTCTACAAGTCATTCATCAAACAAAGAGACTATTAAGACTTCTGGGCAATTCACAAAAGGAGCGTTTTCCATTTTAATAATTAATTGGTACAATCTTGAATACCTGGAAGAGTAGCTGAGAAAACACTGGGCACTTTGGGACACGGAAAATAATTAAAACAACTCTGGGACTGTTAAGTGCTCAGAGAAACATCAATAAGAGCAACTTCACATAATTTCCCCCTAATGTCATTACTTTGGATTAAGCAGTTACTGTAAAACTATGGCATCTTCTGAAATATGAGAAATATAGACACTATGATATTCATAAAAGAGCTGCAGCAACCCATTTATGTCATTATTTAATAATCCATAAGCAATTGATGAATTACAAAAGAGTGTAGCTAATTAAGACTCAGAAACAGCAGACGCAGGGGCAAACGAATTACCTGAATTCATCTAAGTCAGGGTCATGCACTCTCCCATTTCCTGAGTATTAAACACAGTTCCATGTGTGTATAGTTCTCAAAATATCTAATTAATATCCAAGAAAATTGTCTTATACTGGACTAGAGGTGATTGGCATTAAATAAAAAGCAGTTTAAAGTTAAATCTATTTTTCAGTTTATCAGTAGGCATCACCAAATATTTTGTTCACTCATACAATATGGGTATATGTCAATATACTGCTTACTAGATAGATGATAGTAGATAGATGATAGATAGATAGATACATAGGTACATAGATGTTAGATAGATAGATAGATAGATAGATAGATAGATAGATAGATAGATAGATAGATAGATAGATAGAATTGGGCACATATATATATATATATATATATACAAATATATACATATATTATTGGGTATTTTATAAAATGAGAAAAATATCAAGTGGTAGGTGTTAGAAGGAGAAATAGAAGAGAGAAGGTGCTAATTGGATTTAACCTCGAAAGGCAGAGAAGCTAAGGAAGACCTTTCCAGGGAAAGGAGCCTGAGAAAAGTCATCAAAATAGAAAATGGTGCATAACTTTGTTCAGCTCATTTCAGAAAGAACAGTGAGTTGGTTGAAAGCAGAGGTTTAGCAGAGAGACTACTTGGGTTTAATTCCCAGCCTAACCATTTCATATACAACCTTGGGTAAATCACCTCACCTCTCTGTGCCTTGGTTCTGAGAGAATGGGCATATGAATTTTAAAGTAGAGATGTTACTACAAGGATGCAGTGGAGTAACATAAAGGTACTGGTAATGGGGTGGGTATAGTGTTCGACTCGCTATTATCTGTCAACTATGGAGTCATTTCTTTTTCACCTACTTTCCTTCTTGAAAGTTTCCTGATTTTTGAAGTCATCATGAGAATCTGAGTCTAGGGAAAGACAACGTATATTTATTACAGACTGAGCAGTCTTATCCAAGAGATGAGGAAATAAAGTAAGACAAGATGGATAGTAGATTCGTATGTGTTAAAGGAAGATGCGATTCAAATTCAGGGTCATGGGAAAATGTGCTGATACCAGTGATTCCATTTACTACATTGTCCAATATCTACAGGATTCTTCTACAGAATGTTGAAACCGTTCAGGAAAAAATGTAGGTGGTTAAGACAAAAAAAAAAAAAAAAAGACTGTTTCTTTAACTTTTAGACCCCCTAGGTATATTTCCCCTGACTCGTCCTGGGATTAGGTTAACAGATGATTTCAGAAGCCAAGGCTGCAATATGAATGGCAAGTTAACACACTATACCAGTGAGGAGTCCAAGAATAAGAATATAGAAATGTCAGGAGACAGAGGCAGGCAGATCTCTGTGAGTTTGAGGCTAGCCTTGTCTACAAGAGTTAGTTACAGAACAGGCTCCAAAGCTACAGAGGAACCCTGTCGCGAAAACAACAACAACAAAATAGATTTTAGAAATAAGAATTTAGAAATAAAGAAATTTAAATTGTAAGCCTAGAAGAATGAGAGCAGGCTGTCAGCAGCTTTCTCGGCAGCTTAAGGATTAACTTTTAACAGTGGGTTACTTTGGTTTGCAAGCAATATAGCTCTATCTGCAAGGCTGAAGTGGGCCTCTGCAAACTGAGGGTCTCTCTACAAACTGAGGGTCAGCTTTTAAATAACCACCCCCCCCCCCGCCACTCCCAACCAGCAAATGATGGGAACTGAGTTAACTTTTGAATGATGGGATATACATGACTTTTTGGTTATATATTTTTCCCATATCCTTCCCTGCTACACAAAACTGGCAGTATCAGGGGAATACAGAGCTTCAGCAAACACCATCAGCAGGCACCACAGAGAAACAGTGACTTAAAAGAAAAACACTAGTTTAACTAAAATCTCTGTTACTGAAAATTGCAGGGAAGGGCTATCCATATTTGAGTTTACCTCGAAACTGTAAAAACTCCTTCGTTAAAACAAAACAAAACAAAAACAAACTCCTTCATTCATGCCTGATACTTGTTGCTTCTTGCTATAAAAAGGGGCAAGTTCAAAAACCATCCTTTGGACAGCCTTACAAGTCCATCTCTGACTGTGGTCTCAGCTAGCTGATAAGATTTTTGGGCCCCATGGAGATTTATATTTTTTCCATGGAATAAATATTTTATTATTTATTCCAGGAATAAAGTTTGCTACTGTTTCAATAGACTTCGGTGGTCTCTGACCCATCTTTGCATGACCCCCATTTATCCAACACCAGAAACCGCAAAGAGGAGCTCATGAGAAGGGAGAAGGCATGAAGGGAAGCAGGTAGCAAAAATAATAGAAGAGGGCTCTTCAACTGAAAGTAGAATGGCGGAAGGACAAGAGCCCAACAGGGAGGCAAGATGAAGGAGCCATGGGCAAACAACCATACAGAGAATGTAAAAAATGCCAGAAGGAAAGTCTGACTCTGCATGCTAATCATCAACCAAACAAACCATCAGTTCCACACACCCTGTGTGTTACTGAAAGTTTGTCCCTAGCTTCGGTGTGGATAGCAGTCCTAATTTCTTTGGCAAACACTCAAATAGACACATTCATAAACAGTTCTAAAATTAGAGACATATTTTAGTTCAAATGGAAAGGGAATCCTATTTCCATATATATCATATATAGGAATAACCATGACAACAACTAGAAGATGAAAGACTAGGTTAATGCCACTGTGCCCCAGAGGACCTGGTGAATTAGTCATCCATCGTGTCTCCTACCAACAGTGTTCCAGTGACACAAACTCAGGAACATCTTCTTTATTACACACACACACACCCTCAAAGTGCATTACTAGTTTGTTTTGGATTGATGTTGGGCAATTTAAAGATGTTTAGTTAAAACATCTATCTCCTGGTTTTCCCAAACACATTGCTTTGCTGGCACTTTATTTATATATCTCTTTTTGGTTTCTTTTCATGCTCTGTGGAACCCTACATTTATTTATACTAGATGTATTTTTAGCAGCTGTTGCCCACTGTTGAGAGCTACACATAACAATTTAAGCAAAGTGAAAGAATGCATTTAATGGCATTTTTAAAAGTGCTGTATCTTTATTTTTTATTTTCCAACATAGTGAAATAAAAACATTAATTCCATCTCTATCATCCAGGAAGCCAGCATTTAATAGCAAATAAGAACATTAAAATCTCTAGTATTCACACAGGCCCATAATGAAACATTGACCTTGGTCCATAACGAGCTCCTAGTATAATGTTGTACATCAATCTTGTCCATTTCCCGCAGTAAGAAAATCTCATTTCCAGGTATCTTGTCATGGAGTCATAAATCTCCATGGCACTTCAAACAATCAGTCTGCTTTCAGGTATACCTGTGCTCAACCCATCAAGGTTCACTTTCCTAATCAAGTCAGAGACACTAATAACCAATAGGGTTTCCAATGTAACTGATATTTTGTCGGACACTTTCATACAGAACATAACTGGGAGAACGCAGGGGTCCTCAGTTTTCATATCTTCCTAGATCCCTGAGTTTCAGTAATTAACTATCAACAAATCAGCTTGACTTGCTTAGACCTTGAGAAAGCAATGGATGACACAGGCAAAATTGTTACTGATCACCATTGTGCTTCTGGTCTTCTCTGTATCCCAGACGCTTCCTTGAGAACAAGCTTATGCTGGCCCAGTGTGGGATAGGAGATTCCATGCTACAGAAGTAAAACATAGCTGTAAGGCCTTCTTGGAGCAGTCAATGCCCAAAAGGCAATGGCTACCTCTACACAGCTAAGCAAATCCAACCATTATGAAGCCAGTATGTGAAACATAACAAATCATTATTTGAATCTACTCTGCTGGTATTTTTTTTCCCAGAGGATTGGTATTAAAGAGGTGGCTATGCAGTCATAGCTGTTAGAAACAAATTTATGTATGCCTTAAGGAAATGTGTCAACCCTTTAACAATCATTAGCAGAATTCCCAGTACTTAAATGTTTGTGCTGTGGATTTTAATCAAAACCGTGATCACTAATTTGAACACCATCTAATGTGCTCTGTGAAAATGAATATCACAATTTGACTCATCCAAGTCCGTTAGCACTTAAAGGTAGGATTTGGGAAAGATGAAGAGGGTGAGGGAAGAGTAGGCTGGACTGGCTACATTCTCTGGGTAGAACATTTTTTAGCTATTTAGATTTCCTTTGCATTTGACTTTATCTTACAGTTTAAATAAATCTTTATATCTTTGGTTGTACTTATGTTATATTCTTCCATTAAGAGTCTTTAAAATCAAGAAGCAAGAAACCCTTAACAAGACATGGTACACAACATTTCTTTGTGCTCATCACATGCTGTTCAAAACTCTGTGGCTGTTCATGTAAATGCCCAAATGTGTGCTTGCCAGATATATGAAGAGGGGTGGATTCTATGTATGTTACAGTCTCCAGCTTCAAAGAGCAAGAGAAAGAACAATTTTAAAATAAATAGAGGGAAAAAGCATACACTTTATTTCTTGATTTTTCTTGGGACAAAGGTTGTGACTATAATAGACAAATAGAAAGTTGAGTATTATTGCTTTCTTCACTTGGTAAATATAATTAACTCAACTTACAGAAGCATGTCAGTTCACACTTTTCCCAGCAGAATAAAAATACTCTCTTTCTAAAAATTGAAAATGCCACAGTGTTATAATTTAAATGTACATATTTATAATGTCGCTTAGCAATACTATATATTTATGTTATTTAACAAAACTAGTTTTAAATCCAAGGGAAAATTACAAACACAGCAATAATTTAGCCAGATATCATTTCATTTTGGTTGGCTGATTATTTTTATGGAGTTTTTTCTTATTTGTATTATGCTTGATAATCAATCTGACATGTTTTTAACTCAACTAATTGTCAAGTGGAAAAAAGCAAAGTCTTAGATAGCAGCATGTTCTGAGAGCTGGTTCTCAGGCATGCAACACATCACGTGTTCTAGAGCCTGCGACACATCCTGTGTTCAGTCATCTCTTGGTTGCACTCCACCACTGCCTAAACACCCCATGTGTCAGAGAGATGCCGCAGAGAGCAGAACAATCCCTTGCCTTAAAGAGAAGGTATTTTTATTTTATACCTTTATAGTAATTCATCTTCAGGTGGTGGCAATTACAGAAGAAATACTAAAGGCCTGTAAAGGGAAGGAAAAGAAGAAAGGAGCCCCCCACAGCCTCACTGTGGGTGGCAGAAAAGATGACATGAAGACAATGATGTATAGACAGAGTCCTGTGCAAACCCAAGGAAAGTGAAAGTACTTAGACTTATTTTCTTTATTATAATATTATACTATAGCTGCCAGATGAAAACAAAAGGCAGTATGTATTTTAATAAAAAAATAAGTCATTAATACTGCTACAAAATTTTCATTGGTCAAATTTCCTTCAGCATGGTTAGAGTATTCGATTGATTCCTTGGTATCACATTTTAACCAGCGATCCTGAAGAATTAAAGTGAATCAAGAAGAAAGGGTCCCAGATAATGACGGTGTCATGGAAGATCAGCACAAAATCCAGCAGCTTAACTGAGGAAAAGCACAGGCAGACTCAGACATGAGAGTCCTATCATTTTCATCATGAACTTGCTGCTTGACTTCTGAGAGCAAAACCAGAAACTGCACAGCAGAATTTAGCCAGGCACCAGAAAACACATTCAAACAATTACAGCATTAGTGAAAATGAGGACCAGTAATGACTCCCAGACCAGAAGCAGTTCAGAGCCTGATGGACGACTGGCATGGTTTGCAGTTGATTCTTGATTACTAATGTGCCCAGATGTTAACCATACATGAAGAAAGCTTGTCAGCATTCTCTCTCCTAGATATCTGTACCAGGACATGGAGCTGTGGTATTCAGGGGCAGCACAGATGCATCACTGTATGTCACCCTGAATGAACACCTGAATGAATAGAACCTTAGATCCTCAAACTGGAACAACCCTGACCCCATAGAGAAGGTCGCTCACAGCTGAGGGTGGAAGTGGGAAGTAGCAACTGCTCTCTCCGCAAGTGTGGAGTGTAGAGACAGAGGCATCTGCCTTCTAATTCAGGAGCAGACCGGGTGTTTCGGCAGTGCTTAAAGTGAGCAAAGGACGGGTCTATTTTGATAGGTGTTGATCAAAGCTATTGTCACAGAGGCAGACTCTTGCTGCAATCTGTTCTGTGATAAACGCGCAAAACACATGGGCCCTTTCTTTCTAGTACTACCACTGCTGAAACTAGGAAGCAGGGGAGGAAAGTTAGAGAGTGATTTAGCAAACATTTTTAAAATCACACCTAGATACTATAAAAGGAATAGTTACTATAATTTTCAAAGTAACCTGGAGGGCTTATCACCTCACACACAAGAGTCTCCTTTTATCCTCTGTCAAACATATACCCAAAGACTACATGTCCATCATTTATATCACTTAGAGCGCAATATGCAGTAGATTTGCAACAAGTGACTGCTGAATTGGGGGTGGGAGAGGGATTGAGGAAGCTCCTGTCAGGCCATTTATCATCTCAACAGTGCAATGACTCAGAACATTTTGAAACACAGCTCCCACTGGGCTTCACTTTGATATGTTTGTTTAGATTTTATTTGTGTTTAAAGAACTTTTTTTTAATCCTTGAGTGGTCTACTTGTGAAGATAGCCATATAGGTGGTCAGATTGGTAGGTACAATCTAATCTACTTCTATAAATCCAGGAAATTGGAAGTAAAGAGCATGGGACTCCTCAGGATTTCCTAATGTGGAACAAATGCATAGGTCCAGGATACACACAGCGCCACGGATTTTCTCTCTTCCCAGCCACTGCCTCTAGTGCAGCTCTCTTCATCCCTGGCCTGAAATATTACAAGTCTCTCTGAAAACACTTCATTCCTAATCTTTTCTCAACTAAATTCCATAGGATCAGAGCTCACAAGAAAAATTTTTTGCCCTGGCTCGGTTGGGCCATTCACATGTTGTAAAAGCTAAGCTATTTAATCCTTCTAAAGACTCAAACTACAGAAACAGGGATAATACCAGAAACAGCAGCCTAATATCCCTCCACGGGGAGCATTGGCACAGATGGCAGAAATGCTGCAGCATTGGCCACTGGGGTGTTCCACTCCTTGAGTGTATGAGCTACACTCACTGATACAATTTACACTTGAAAGTCCCCAAAGACCCTACGCTGAAGGCTTGGTCTACAGACTCTTTTGCCATTGGGAGGGGTGAAACCTTTAATAGGTAGGGCCAAATGGAAGGAAGCTAAGCATGCCCTTGAAGGAAATATTTAGACTCCAGCCATCCCTCTTTTGCTCTCTCATTTTCTGGCCACCATGAGGTGAAGAGCTTGTATCATCACAATCTCCTGCTATAAAGAACTGTTATAACAGGCCCGCAGGGCAAAAGGACCCCATGTTTAAACCTCAGATGCTGTGAATCAAAGCAAAGATTTCCTCCTTTTAAGTCGATTTTTTTCTCAGGTCCTTTTTTCACAGTGCTAAAGTGTTGCCTAATGCACTGGCTATGTCTAAGATGTAAGCATGAACGTGGACGTCCACTTCACGATTTGAGCTGTAGTTCCGCTCCCATGTCGACTCATCCTTTCATCTTGTGGTCAGACACACTCTGAGGCAGCAGACTTCTCTACTCACCTCCCTGTCGAGCTTACCAACTTGGTTTTTCTTCCTTATACCTTGCTCGTAGAGCATCTTCGTTCTGTCATTTCATCTAATGGGTACCTCTCTCCCATCCAATAGCAGCGCAAATGCCTTGGCATCCTGGTGCTTCCCAATTGTGCTAACTACTTATTTACATGTCTGTTGCCTCCCTGGACTGGGAGCTGCTCTAGTGGTCATAGATCTTGTTTCCCTCTGTCTCCTCAGTGCTTAGCACATTCTCTGGAACTAATAGGCTTGCTGAATAAATTTGAAGATTTTTTCAACAGAATGAACTATAGAACTCATCTCCTGCAGAAGCACATTGCAAATCCTAGAATCTGCTTAGCCTTCAGGGCTATTTTTTTGTAATCTACTTTATCAATACTTTGGTTACCATACAAAATAATGGGTGCCATCATGGCATTTTCACACATAGATATAGTTGAAAATTCCTCATCTTTTCTGTTCCTCTCCCATTTTTCCCCCAGTTCCTCTTCACTTCTTTCTGCTCTGCTTCCTCCCCTTTCAAAATAACCCCATGTTATTTCTGCTTTCGTTGTGACATAAATACTTACACAACATGTATTTGTGTGCATAATAGTATATCTATATTGTTTCTATATGAAAAACTATACTTAAACCTAGATGTTGCACATATAGGAAATGATATCTTTACAGGGGATTTGCTGAGGTGAATGATGTGTTTCTAGCTTGCACATATTGCTTGATGGTGACATCTAAGATTTAAGAGTTTTAATTCCACTAAAGTTAGGAAATCAGACCACCTAGATGAACTAATGAATTTCGAAAGGGCATGAGCCAATGAATGGATGGACAGATGGATAGATGGATGAAGAAATGGATGGATATGCTCCAAAAGAAAACTACTAGAATACTTGGACGTGGTGAACAGTACTAATATCCTAGTATTTGCATATCTCTACCTCCCTTTAAGCAGCCAGGATGACTGGGAAATTCTCATGTATCTAGCAACATACCTAGTATATTTGGCATGCGGTAGGTGTTTAGCATATGTTTACCAGATGGAATAAAGGAATGAACCATGCATTTCTGGATTAGAGAACAGAAAAATCTGTCCACATTGTGGAGTAAACATGAAGACTATAGATCGTTGTTCAGACCTAGTGCTACTGAGAATAGCTGATGGGCTTGCGACCCATGGCAGGGTTGAATAAGCTTATTATTTTGGCATTGCGACCACAGATGTTGGCTGCAGTCAAGAGTAATGGTCATCAGACCTGCACTGTGATCTTTCTGTTAACAGACAGTTGTGTGTCTTAGCAGATAGATCCACATGTGCATTCTAAGATGTTAGAGCGACAGTGCCTACTTTGTTCTAGATCTACCTGCTTCATTGCCAATAAAATTGTGATTTTTTTTAAAAAAATCATCGTGCTGTGCTAATGTTCAATCAGTGGTTTGGGTTTCATTTTTATAATTCTAGTGGGTTGATAACAGGTGTTGGCACTGTGTTGAGATGGATTCAGAGTCCGCATCTGAGCTCAGTGCCAAAGATGATCACTATTCCTTGTTAAAACAAAAAGAGGAAAATGTGAAATTTTTAGACTGACAAGCACAGAGAAAATTATTGGTAAAAACAATTAATAAAATAACTTTCAGTTGCTTTTATTTATAATAAAAAGGTTATTTGTTTGTTCAAACTCTCTATTTTTTTTCTATCAGAGTTTGACAATGGAGCAAAATGAAGTATATACCTTGCAGTTTTAATAATGAAGAGTACAAAGAGCTGCTGTTTTGTGTATGTGTCAGAAAGTATCCTAGGTGCTATGAAAGTAAATGATTTTATTCATACTCAGCTAGGATAAGTGAGATTAAAGACAAATGGTAAGCTTTCTCGTGGTAAAACAGTTCTAAGTAGATTAACAATTGTTAAGGTTTTGTCAAAGCTTATCCAACAGATGATAATTATGTTCCTTCCACTGTTTTCTACATGTACAGACATATATACATACAAACATGCACGCGTGCACCAAACTTGTGTAAAAGAACATGTACACAGCACACAGAGGTATAACTGTATATATAGTGTAAATTCACATTCCAAGAAAAAAAATCACCAAGTAAATAACAAATGTCTCACAATAACTCAGTATAACTATTCTCCATACTTTATAGAAAGTCACTTGCTCATTAATACAGACTCTATTGACTCATAATTTGCATGCCTAGCAACTTATCCACCTAACATTCCCTAAATACACAAAATTGGCTAGAAAATTTTACGCATAAAAAAAGAAAAAAAAAGAGCCGACAGACAATCAGGAAAGATGAAAGAAAAACTTCATCTCTTAGTGCCTATTACAATAATTGCTACAAGAGTAATAATCAGTTATTGAGGAAAGATTAACTTGCAATCAGCACGTTCTGATCCCAAAACAGAAATACATTTGATGTATTTAATAGAGAACCCCAGCACTGTAGGACATCAATAAATTATCTAGAAAAATCTACTGATGAAGAATTTATTTGTTGTACTATTAGGTTTCATGGAGAATTTAAACAGTGTGCTCTTTTAGAGAATGCTTATAGTGTGTTGCTAAAGCTGAAATAGAAACATTTCATAAATTCTGCAAACAATGAATGAAGGCAGGGAATTTTGCTGGTCTTTTCAAGATTTTTAAATTTCCATCATTCGTAGTGAAATTCTGTACTCAATACCACAGACTGCCAGGACAGCAGCCAGTTTTATAGACTAACTCATCTTGTGTCTGTGGAAAAAGTGGAAGGTTCTTTACCGGCTTGTTAAAAGCTTTCAGTTACAAGTGAAGAAGAATGCCTCTATCTCTGGTGCTTAGCAGGTGGTAGTTCCTGTAGACCTGCCATGTCAAGATTCTTCTCCATGGAAATGAAGGTTATAATCTCAGGGTTTGGAAAAGGTAGATTCTGGAGAGACCCATACCCTTAGGAGCAGACTACCTCCTAACTTCAATCTGCACACAAACTTTTGTCTCTACCCAGACCCCATGTCCATCTTGTCAATCTGGCAGTCATGTGAATATTCTGAAATGGAGGAATTGTAAGAGTAGCAAAGATGAAAGTAAAATGCAAGCTATACGCAGAATAGCATTGAAACTCAAGAGACAAAGACCGAGGTGATTCCCTACACATTTTGTAATTAAAATACTGGGACGGTAAACACCCATATTATCAAAATTAGAGAAGAAGAGGCAGAGAGTTTAGGTATCCAAGTACAGCCTCAGCTATATAGCAAATTTCAGGACAGTCTAAGATGCGTAAAACAAAGACAATAAATATTTATCTAAGCATGTACATTATAGAAAAGAAGCATTCCTTGTAGTTTATTTATCCTTTATCCACCAAGTCCCCTCAGTTTCCCCAAAGTGATAGAAAACAAACTATCTAACAAGGAAAACTCAAAGAATTAAGAATGATTAATGTCTGAAATAAACAAACATCTCAAAAATTAACAGCAAGAAAATAAATTACTTAATTAAAAATGGAATATGAAACTAAATAGAAACTTCTCAAAAGAAGAAACAGAAATGACTAAGAAATACATTTTTAAATGTTCTACATCCTTAACCTCAGGAGAAATGCAAATTAGCATGACTTTAATATTCTATCTCACCCCACTCAGAATGTCATGTATATACACATATGTACAATTTTCTAACAATGAACATAAAAATTAGTGGACAATTAAGAATGCAAGATGTTGTGCTTTTGTTCTTTCCCCTAGTGTGTCAGGACGACCACTTAGCACTCACCACATGTAACACTTTGTGTCATCAAGAGTCTGACCATTTGTGTAGTGTTAGCTTCCCTGCATCCTCCTTGGGGGTCCTAGAAAAATGATGCTTTCATCCCTTTCCTCTTGCTCTTGGCCCAGGCTTCAGTCTAAAAGAAGAGATAGAGATAAAATAATGTACAGAAGGTTGCACAGCATGACCAGGAAAAATGACTCATCCAGCCAAATAGCCTGCCCCCTGGAAAATCACTGAGCTTTGCCAAATGTATACAGACACATTTTCCTAAAATACCTCAACAGAAATGAAGGGTTTCTCTGGCTCTCGTATCTGAAATGTTTCCATGTTGTCTTGACTGAGAATAGGTCGTAAACTTTAATCCCAAGTGGATAGAAGCCTCCTCCCATTTTATCAGTCTTATGCATGTTTGTACTTTATTTCAGTGATGGAAAAATAAGATATCTTCTCAAGCACCTTCTTAAGACTTTGCGTATCTGTCCATAAGCTTTTGTTTATTCACTAATTCACTGAACTAATATTGTCATCATATCATACCAGGTACCAGGGGTATAACAACATAAGTGAGGAACAGTCCCTGGCCTCAAAAGACTTAGATATCAGCAGGGAAAGAATACCATAAGTAAGAAAAGAGAGGAAGCTATCATCAGGATATATTGTATAAGAAAATAATCTATTTTCAATAAAGGAAAAAAGAAAGGCATTTCGCAGGGTCATCATTAAATAACAAAACAAGCAAGTGCTGAATGCTTTGATCACAAATAACAGCAAGAATTTTTAAAAGATAAATCCTCATTATCCCCATACTAGCATCTGAAAATGCCTGTTATTACTGAGGTTTGCCAGCCTTAGCAGTAAATTCAATAATGGTTCATATCATGCTACTACGAAATACAGCAGCTTGTCATTAGCCCAGACACTAACTTTGTATACAAATTATTCCATTGTGAAATAGCAATAAAAAAGAACTAAAGTGATGGGGGAGTGTCATATATCAATCTGTTGATTTCATTGGTTAAGCAATAAAGAAACTGCTAGGCCCATTTGATAGGCCCACCCTTAGGTGGGTGGAGTAAACAGAACGGAAGGCTGGGAGAAAGAAGCTGAGTCAAGGAGTTGCCATGATTCTCCCACTCAAGGCAGACGCAGGTTAAGATCATTCCTGGTAAGCCAGCTCATGGGCTACAGCAGATTATTAGAAATGGGTTAGATCAATACGTAAGAGCTAGCCAATAAGAAACTGAAACTAATGGGTCAGGCAGTGTTTAAAAGAATACAGTTTCCGTGTAATTATTTCGGGGCATAAGCTAAAGCTAGCCATGTGGGCGGCTGGGTGCTGGGGACACAGCCCCGCTGCTCCTACTACTACACTAAGGTGATTGTCCTTTGTGAAATTCTTCTAAAAAGAAAGATGAATAACACAGGAGAGAGAAAAGAAGAATTCTAAACTAGGTAGAATGAAAGAAATGTCTAGGGCAAAGTCCAAATGATTTCAGTACCAAGGTGCGGACAGCGACCAGTTCATGTTGAAGTCCTAACACTATTTCCAGGAAGACATCTGCATAACGGTAAACTTTATAGACTATTTGGGGATCCCTAGCCACATGGAAGTAACAAGGTATTTACTAATTAGAGAAAAACAATCGGGCCAAAAACGTAGCTTAGTAATACATTGTGTGGTGATTAAAAAAAAAAATCCACATGTGACATTTATGTGAGGGTGGAACTCTAACTAAAAATGTGTTAGCTCATTTAATACACTTACAAATTGCAAGGCAGATGCTTCCTTTCTCTCATTTTACACATAAACAACTGAAGAACATATCATTTAGAGGTCCAGCAGCTATCAAATTGTAAAAGCAGATTTTGAACCTAGACACTTTGGCCCCAAATTTCATTCTCATATTATAGATTTTTATAGTCATAATACTAAAACCTCTTAAGGCTAATCTAACTACTGCAGTTTCAGTTAGTGTACTTGAGGGCAGAGCCAGGAAGGGTCTAACTATGTGATGAGGCGCCTAAGAAGAAGAAAGTAGTTGATAATTTTATTTCTCAAAATGAAAATTAATAGAGGATGCCAAATAAATAAATATATAAACACACGCACACAAAGGAACATGTTATTTGGAGCCTTGTCTAATAATAGCAAACCAATCAACTAAAAGAGGAAGCAGTTGGCATGACGAATGGAGAAATAATGTAGGCACTCAGGGACAACTATTTTTCAGAACCAATCTTGTAAAATGAGTTGACTCTTCAAACTCCAGCTATATTTAGCTTTGATACAAATTTATAGATGAAAAAGAAGAAAAATGTGAGTGACAAAACTGAAGTCTGAGATTGGTGGGACGTCCTTAGCCTTGACCACTTAGTTTGTTTGAAACCAAGCTGTTACAAACAAGGGGCTGACAGACTGTCAAAGACAGAGTCTGAGATGGTTCTTTAGCTGGGGGACTAGGTTACAATGTTTCTTTTGTCCTCTCCTTGTATCTCAGCTTTAGCTTTATCAAGTGCATTGGCTAGAAAGTTTCCTGATTCCCTTCACAGTATATATTGGATGTGATCCAATACAAAAGAAGAAACCATATGGAGGAAACCAGGAGCCAATGGAAAAGGAATCCCAACCAAAGATGAGACTTGGGGATTTGCAGGAGTTTCCTCCAGAAATGATCCAGCTTTCTGCTCCTATCCACATCTTTCCCTTACCTCTCCAAAGTGTCTCAAATGGATGCAAGCAAACTAACAAAAATACCTCATTCTTATTACAGTTTTGGCTCTATCATTGTACTGAGTACTTTTGTTAATAAATGTTATTTTTTTCACTACAACTGTCTGGGAAAATTTCATATTCCCATTTTTGAGATGAAGAAAATTGAGCTTAGGCAGAAACAGTAAATATGTTAGCATAAACTATGTAGTGTAATAAATAGACAAATGAGAGCTAGTTGGTCCTACTGAAATTGAGTCCAATTCTTTTTCCCATAATAATGCAATGTAGAGAGAACAGATTCTACTAGAGAAGATATCTGAGCAATCTAGTCATGTTGATCAGTGACTTGTGTTTTCAAGCAAACAAGGGGGATGGGGGAGAAAGCAGGCCCACATTAAGAGTCCTTAAAGCAAGTAAGATAAAACTGCCCCCAGCACTCTGCTTACCATTGGGTAAATGCTATGGCCAAAGTGTACATAATTTCACATGTTCAAATACTAATTATGGCACCTTAGAATATGGCTGCAACAGGAGTTTTCAGTGTGAGCAGAAGACAAAAAAAAAAAAAAGACAGCTCTCCAGGAATCTCCAGGCCTTCGGCAACAAACTGGGACAGCTGAGGCATCCAGGCTCAAGGACTGAGCAGTTACCAACATCTCTGCTCCCCTGCCTTCTTCCCCCTCCCCTTTTACCATCTCCCATGATCCCCATGATCCCATTTACTCAGGAGATCTTGTCTTTTTTCTATTTCTCATGTACATTAGATCAATGTATGTCTCTCTTAGAATACCCTTTGTTGTCTAGTTCTCTGGGATTGTGAATTATAGGCTGGTTTGTTGTCTGAGGTTTCTGTCCTCCTGATTCCAGCAGTCGTTAAGTCCCAATAAAATCACACAGAGGTCTATATTAACTATAAACTGATTGGCCCGTTAGCTCAGGCTTCTTATTAACTCTTATAACTTATATTAGCTTATTATTCTTGTCTACGTTAGCCACGTGGCTCTTTACCTTACTTGGCGAGGCAGTCACATCTTGCTTCTTCTGTGGCTAGGTCACAACTGTGACTAAGCTTCCCTCTTCCCAGAATTCTTGTTGCCCCACCTATACTTCCTGCCTGGCTACTGGCTACTCAGTGTTTTATTAAAATACAATTAACATGATACAAAACATTGTCCCACAGCTCTGGTTTTTCTTTGCTTTATGCCTAAAAGCCACTTGTGAGGGAGTATATATTATATTTGTCTTTCTGGGTCTGGGTTACCTCACTCAATGTGATGTTTTCTAGATCCATCCATTTTCCTGCAAATTTCAGGATGTCATTAGTTTTTTCCACTGTGTAGTACTCCATTGTGTAAATGTAACACATTTTCCTTTTCTATTTTTCAGTCGAGAAGCAATTAGGCTGTTTCCAGGTTCTGACTATGACAAATAATGCTGCTATGAACATAGTTGAGCATATGTCTTTGTGGTTTATATACTGTACAACATTGTTTTGACTATCCTGGATGTTTTGCATTTCCATATGAAGTTGAATATTGTTCTTTTGAGGTCTGTGAAGAAATTTGATGGATATTTGATGGTCATTCTAATGAATCTGTAGATTGCTTTTGGTAAGATTGTCATTTTCACTATGTTGAGTTTACCTATCCAAGAGGATGGGAGGGAGATCTTTCCATTTTCTGTTGTCTTCTTTAATTTCCTTCTTCAAAGATTTAAAGTTCTTGTCATACAAGTCTTCCATTTGTTTTATTAGAGTTACTCCAAGATATTTTATGTTATTTGTGGCTATTGTGAAGAGTGATGCTTCTCTGATTTCTTTTTCAGCCCATTTAGCATCTGTATAAGGGAGTGCTACTGATTTTTTTAATTAATCTTTTATCCTGCTGTATTATTAAAGGTGTTTATTTGTTGTAGAAGTTCTTTGATAGAATTTTTGGGGTCACATATGTAAACTATCATATCATCAGCAAACAGTGAGGGTTTGACTTCTTTTCCAATTTGTATCCCTTTGAACTCCTTCAGTTGTCTTACTGCTCTAGCTGGATCTTTAAGTACTCTATTGAATAGATATGGAGAGAGTGGACAACCTTGTCTTGTTCCTAGTTTCAGTGGGATCACCGAGTTTCTAGTCATTTAGTTTGATGTTGGCTGTTTGTTTGCTGTATATTGCCTTTATTATGTTTAGGCATGTTCCTTAAATTACTGCTCTCTCAATTACCTTTAACATGAAGGGATGTTGTATTTTATTGGAAGCTTTTTCAGCATCTAATGAGATGACCATGTGGTTTTTATTTTTCAGCTTGTTTATATGGTGGATTACATTGACAGATTTTTGTATGTTGAACCATCCCTGCACCTCTGGAACGAAGCCTACTTGGTCATGGTGGATGATTTTTCTGATGTTTTCTTGGATTCAGTTTGCCAGTATTCTATTGAGTATTTTCACATCAATGTTCGTGAGTGAAATTGGTCTACAATTCTCTTTCATAGTAATGTCTTTCTGTGGTTTGGGTATCAGGGCAATTGTACCCTAGTAAAAAGAATTCGGTAATGTTCCTTCTGTTTCTATTGTGTGGAAAAATTTGAGGAATATTAGTATTAGTTTTCTCGTTGGGAGACTTGATAACTATTTCTCTTTCTTTAGCATTTATAGATCTATTCAATTTGCTTGTATGATCTTGATTTGATTTTAGTAAGTGATATTTATCCAGAAAGTTGTCCATTTCCTTTAAATCTTCCAATTGTGTGGAGTACAGGTTTTTGAAGTATAACCTGATAATCCTCTGGATTTCCTCTATGTCTGTTGTTATGTCTCCCTTTTTGTTTCTGATTTTGTTAATTTGGATATTCTTTCTTTGCCTTTTGATTAGTTTGGATAAAGATTTGTCTATTTTGTTGATTTTCTCGAAGCTCCAACACTTTGTCTTATTGATTCTTTGTATTGTTTTCTTTGTTTCTATTTTGTTGATTTCAGCTCTCAGTTGATTATTTCCTGCCATCTAGTCCTCCTGGGTGAGTTTGCTTTTTATTGTTCTAGAGTTTTCAGGTTGTCCCTTAACTCACTAGGGTGGGATTTTTTTCTAACTTCTTTATGTAGGTGATTAGTGCTATGAACTTCCCTCTTAACATTGCTTTCACTGTGTTCTATAAATGTTCTGTGGTCGTTTTCTTTGAATTTTAGCATGTCTTTTTTTTTTTCAAGACAGGGTTTCTCTGTGTAACAATTCTAACTGTCCTAGAACTAGTTCCTGTATACCAGGCTGGCCTTGAACTCACAGAGATCCACTTGCCTCTGCCTTTTGAGTGCTGGGATTAAAAGCGTGTGTCACCCCACTGCCCAGCGAATTTTAGTCTTTAATTTCTTCCTTGACCTATTGATGATTCATTCGAACATTGTTTAATTTCCCTGTGTCTGTGGGCTTTCTGAAATTAGTGTTGGTGTTGAATTCTAATTTTAGCCATGGTGATCTGATAATACACATGGGATTGTTTCAATTTTTTTGTATTTGTTGAGGTTTGCTTTGTCACCTAGTATGTGGTCAGTTTTTGAGAGGATTCCATGAGATGATGGGAAGAAGGTATATTCTATTATGTTTGGATGGAATGTTGAATATATGTTAAGTTCATTCGAGTCATAAAATCTGTTAGTTCCCTTTTTTCTCTGTTAAATGTCTGTCTGGCAAATATGTGCAGTGGTGAGAGTGAGATGTTGAATTTTCCCACTATTAGTGTGCGGGGTTTAATGTGTGATTTAAACTTTAGTAGTGTTTCTCTTACATGTGAAGATGCCCTTGTATTTGGGGCATAGATATTTAGTACTGAGATTTTCTCTGAATGGATTTTTCCTGTGAGTAACATGAAATGTTCTTCTTTCTCTCTTTTGATTAATTTTAGCTTGAAGACTACTTTGTTAGATATTAGGGTAGCTACACCAGCTTGTTTCTTAGGGCCATTTGATTGGAAACCTTTTTCTAACCCTTTACTCTGATGTGATATCTGTTTTTGAGGTTGAGGTTTGTTTCTTGTATGCAGCAGAAGGACTGATTCTGTTTTTGTATTCAGTCTGTTAGGTTGTGTCTTTTTATAGGTGTGTTGATTCATTTTATAATAAGAGATATTAGCAACCATGATTCCTAGTTCTTGATATTTTAGTTTTTGGTGTTGGTGATATTAATTTGTGTGTTTTGTCCTTCTTTGGTATTTGCTGCTGTGAGATCATCTATTGTCTGTGTGTTTTTTTTTTTTTTTTTTGGATGTATCTAGCTTCCTTGGATTGGAGTTTTCCTTCTAGTATTTTGTGAAGGGCTGGGTATGAGGTTAGGTACTGGTTAAATCTGGTTCTATCATGGAATATCTTGTTTTGTCTGTCTATGGTGATTGAAACTTTTGCCGGGTATAGTAGTCTGGGCTTGCATCCATGATCTCTTAATGTCTGCACAATCTTTAACCAGAACTTTCTGGCTTTTATTGTTCCCATTGAGAAGTCAGGTATAATTTTGGTAAGTTTACTCCTATATATTATGTGGTCTTTTTCCTTTGCAGCTCTTAATATTTTTTTTTATTCTGTATGTTTAGTGTTTTGATTATTATGTGACAAGGGGACTTTTATTTTTAGTCCAGTCTACTTGGTGTTTTGTAAGTTTCTTGTATCTTCATTGTATATCTTTTTTTATGTTGGAAAAGTTTTCTTCTATGATTTTGTTGAATATATTTTCTATGCTTTTGAGTTGGCCTTCCTTTCCTTTTTCTATCATTATTATTCTTAGGTTTGGTCTTCTCACTGTTTCCAAGATTTCTTGGATATTTTGTGTTAAGTTTTGTTAGATTTAACGTTTTCTTTGACTGATGATTCTATTTCCTCTATTATATCTTCAGTGCTTGAGATTCTATCTTCAATCTCTTGTATTCTGCTGTTTATGCTTGCATTTGTGGTTCCTGATAATTTTTCCATATTTTCTCTTTCCAGAATTCCCTCAGTTTGTGTTTTCTTTGTTGTCCCTATTTTAGTTTTCAGGTCGTAAATCATTTGTTCCACCTGTTTGATAGTTTTTTCTTGGTGTTCTTTAAGGGATCTGTTGATTTAATTCCATTTTTTTTTGTTTGTCTTTTCCTCCATTTCTTTGAGAGAACTTTTTGTTTCCTCTTTAGGGGCCTCAAACATTCTTCTAAATTTATTTTTAGGTCATTTTCTTCTGCTTCATCTGTATTGGGGTGTTCAAGTCTTACTGTTTTAGAGCAACTCATTTTTGTTGATGTTATGTTGCTCTTTGTTGTTTTGAGTGTTTTCTTACTTTGTCTACCCATCTTTTCTCTGATTGGTATAGTTGGGGCTGTGTCCCTGGTCATCACTCTTCAAGGTTCCAGTAGATGCCAGTGGATGACAAGATAGACATCTATATGCCAGGAAGAAGAGAAAAACAAACTTGGAAGCATCCAAAAGCATCCACCCACTACTAATAATATTTTTAGGTCACACAGTTTTAGGTAGAAAAATATATAGACCTTCTCTCTTAATTTTCAGAAAAATTATTTTCAACCTCTGGTTCTGGTCCATTAAAATGTTGATTCAGGTCTTTAACTCCTAACTGTAAAACAGAAACACTTTTTTTAAAAAAATGATAAGAACTTGAAAAATGCACTGAGGAGTCTTAAAAAAACCACCATATGCAAAGAGGTTTCTTTTCTACCCCTGGGATTGACACACTTGTTAAAGGGTGGTAGATCTTTGCCAGTCAACAAATTCTCCAACTGCTATGGGAAAAAAAATCCTAAAAATACATCTTCACAGAAGGGTAAATTCACTTTTGTGTTTCTCACCGAACTGTGCTTTTCTCTTTATGCCGTGGTTAGAATTCTTTTCAAGTTTATTGCTGCTGTGATCTTCTGTGCTACTCTATTTTAAGCTGTGAAGGACAGAATAAATTCTTAAGGTAGTACTGCAGGGGGGAAAAAAGAGAGATTTAACACTGCTCAATTTTAAGCTGGAATTAGAGTTGTTGTGAGATACTTGGAGTTGGAAAAAATAAGAAAACATAAAAGATATACTTAATTTCTGAAACAGATGTCAGGACCTCTAAATGCTAATTTCTGAGAGTGATACTGTGTCTTCATAAACATATATTATGCTTTTCCTGGAGGGATCACGAGACAGAAGAGCCCTTTGATAACAGCAATGGCCACAGTGATGAAATGGGGCTGGTAAGTCATGTAGTATTTGCCCTTCCTGCTGTACTGTGTCAGATATAGTTAATAAACAGGAGCACACAAGATCAGATTTGTATATTAAATGTTTGTTTTAATGCAGGAAGAAAGACCAGAGGAAAAGCCAATACAGTGACCACAGACAATGCTTCTGAGGATAATAATGATAGGGCTGGAAGAAAAGGACAGCATCTGTATGCATCTTAAAGGCTGATTGGGGAAGATGCTGAAATGATGGATAAGGAGCAGGTGAATACAGGTACCAAAGAGTGCCACTCCAGTCCTAGGATTCTGGGCAACTAGACAGAATGAGGAAGAAGATTGCAGCAAATCAAAGTGTACAGCTCTCAGAAGGGGACAACTGCTGTTCTCTTCAGAAAGAGAAAGGCCATTTGCTATATCACAGTTTTCTTCACTGTCTCAATAATGTTTCCAACCACATTCTCCTTTCTATATAATAAGCTATAGCATGGTAATACTAAGACTTAGAAAACATTGCCAGCCAAATGCCAGTTATTGATATATTTGATGACTTTTTCTCCAAGCCACAGGTCATTGTTGACAGATGAAGAATGATTGGCATAGGCTGTAAATGATTTTACTCCACTGGTGCCATGCTTCCATTTCACAGGACAACTCTGTGCCCTGACTCTGGTCTCCATCCTTTGCTTCTTTCTCTAACCCTAGAAGAGAAGTGAAGTGTCAATGGGTCTTGTCTGATGTTGGGACCCATAGCAGCTTCTAGAAGTCAGTTTAGTGTGGCGGGGGAATAATGAGATCAAGAACACTACATCAGGTCTGAGTAGGATTTAGCCATGCAAACAGAGGTACCTTGGTCACAAATCTCTGTTACCCACCTCCACGTCTTTACAATTATTTTCTAAACGTGTTAGTGGTACAAAAAAAGGATTATTTCCTTGACTTCTGAACTACAGTTATACGTGAACAGCCTAGCTTCAGGGAAAGCGTCCACTCAGTTATAATAAAGTCTGAGATCAATATAACAATGATGTATTTTTAGCACATGATTACAATTTTGATGTTCATACTGATGAGAGCATAAAATACCTCCAGACTTCTAGGGGGCCCGAAAACATTCAACTAATTTCAAGTAGGCCCTTGAGCGTTAAGGTGGTCCACTTCCTGCTTCTTTTTTATTGAAAGGATAATTAAAACATTTTTGATCTTAAGTGATTGAACTCCTGCTGATTTCAGCAGATGTGAGTGAAATAAAATCCACCACAAGAAAATGTATAGCTGTTGACTGAAACATTCTGACATTCCCTCCATGCAACTTTGCTGATCTAATTAAATACTTGTAAATATGTAAAAGAGTCAACATTCTTTTTTGGGTAAAACAAAAAAGCTTCAAATTGTAAACTATAAACCTGATCACAGTAATATCACAAAATTGATTTTTTCTTCTTCTTCACAAAGCTTACTTTTACTTGACCCAATTCCAGATAGCATCCAAAATTTATGGTTCGATTTGATTTTGTTTAACCATGGTCATTAAAGGGACCACAAATTTGCCATTAATCATTGATTATATTCAATCAGCTTTCAAGGTGACTTATGTTTTCTCACTCCTTGCTACATTATAATTCACCAAACAGGCTTCCTGGCATGAAACAGAACATTATCCGTAAGTAGCTGGAGCGTTCAGTTCAAATTGTATTATTTATTGATTATACTTTCTAATACCTTTTCACTTAAAGACACAGTCTTGCTAACTCTGGATGTGTTAAATCCCTATGGAGAGTAAACAAAAAACTTTGGTGGCAGAACAGGTAATTCTACAAATGACCTTGACCCAGTTTTGTTTGTTTGTTTGCTTGTTCACTTGCCCCATTTTCTGTAAAGAACACTTAGAGTTTCTAGTCTATTCTGGCACAATGTTCCTTCCCACCCTTTTTTTGCAGTGCTGATAGAGAACAACCAGAAGGCTGTACCCATGCGTCATTTCTCCTCATATTTCCTGTTCTCTCATGCCAGGTTCACAAAAACACTCCTCCTTTTCCAGAAGCTTTTTTTCTACAGTTGGTGAGAAAGATGCGCTGCCGTGAATGGCAGCAGCCATTTCCAGGCCCGCTTCCCACTCAGCATTGGCTCACAGGGAAGGTAAGAACAATATCTCCCTGTCTTTTCTTTAGCGCTGGTTATGAACACAGTGGAGGTTTAGCCAGAAGGATATAGAAATGTGAGACTGGAGAAGGGTAGGAGGCACCGAAGCTTGCTGGCTCCTTGAAAAGTGATGACGGGAGTCAGCTGTACAAGAGGCAGTCTAGCAGCAGCTGCAGTCACAGCACTGTGGCTCAATCTCTTTGCTCTGAGAAACAGCAGCAATTACCCATAATAGAGGTGCAGGCACAATCGAGAAACCCCATTATAACCTTCGCTCTCTCTGTAGTATACATCACAATTTTGGCACAAAATATTTTCCTAGGTATTCTGGTAACTGAAAGACATTTCTGTGACTTCTTCTCTCCCTAGGATTTCTTTGACATCGAATCCTTATGTAGAAAGCCCCTATGTATTGTATTGCTTTTCATCTATGTCTTCGTGAGATCATATACCCAGGCCTCTGCCTACTCCATGCAGATGTGACACCAGCATTAGCTGTCATCATTGCTTATAGCATTTTGATACATGTTGCTTATATGTTCAGTCTCCTGGCCCATCTCTAAATTCTCCAAGTCAGAAGAAACAGCTTGGTTCTGTCTGTGATTCAGACATCTAAGAAGTCACTGATCTACAACATACACCAGAAGATACACACACATATACAATGTATACAAAATGTGCCACCCTGGAACATGGCAGTTTGCATGAGGTTTATTATGAGTTAGGAATGCTGAGAAGGAATAGACCAAAAAATAAAAAATAAAAAAAGAGCTCCCTGCCTTGTCCTTCTTTGCTTAAAAGATAACCCCAGATCTATAGTTACTCTTCTCCACCTCTCTGTTCTCTACTTGGAAGAACATGGAAGATATCACCAGTGTATAGGTTTATAACCTACCGCCTCTGCAACCCACTAGTCCCTATTTTCTACTATTTCAGCCACAAAGAAGCCCAGGGAGTGCCAAGAAGCTCTCTTCCTTTGCTTTGACTCTCCACTTAGAATGCATTGTTCTTCTGCTAGTATGGTAGGTAGGCCAGTGTTTTACCCATCCCAGTGCACCAGGGTAATAGCTTGATCACAGATGGGAAAACTTCTATTTTCTTGCTAATATTAACCTTTGTCTTTGTTTTTTTTATTTGTAGGTGTCCAGTCAATGAATCTAAAACATACAGGATAAAAAAAAAAAAACAAACAAAAAAACCCCACCTGTTTTCCACACAAATCAATGAGCCTGAAATTGGTAAAAATAAAAGTAATTGTTCTCCTCTCTTATGCATTCATTTGTTTAGTTTATTATAGCTATCTGTTATTTCAATTTTATAGCCTTTAGGTTATAATTTTTATTTATCTTTATACCAGTGATAATGCCATATACTATCAAATCATCAATAAGCATTTGTTATATTGAATTTTTAATTTGCTGCTATCATTCTAATCTCTACAGAAAATCATTGAAAATGCTCAACATTTAAAGTTTCGAAAAATAAGAACAAATTTGAACTGGATTTAGCAGTAGGCAAGGGCATTCCAAAGGAACAGAACAGCATGTGTAAACACAGGGTGCTGTGAAACTTTAGCCTTCAAAGAACCAAAGCTCTGGTACCACCAAGGGGCTGGGTGTGACTATAGGAGGCTGTGAAGAAGACATGTGCTTGACATCCCTGAGCTACTTCAATTCCACACAAGAAACGCCATGAGCCATGACTCTAATCACACTAATTATTGTTCTTGGAATTAATGGGTATGAGAGTTCAGGAGTCACCATGAAAGTCAAATCTTCACCACGAAGGCTGCCAATGTAATATAATATAATATAATATAATATCTTGGCTCTGTGTTCATGTATAGCACTCAGTGACATTTCACTCCCAACAAAGAAGTCCCAAACAATGATGGTAAGTTAAACAGAGTCCACCAATGTCTATGAATCCTTATGAGATAGCTTTGCTAGCATTGTATTTAAAGCCAAATGACTAGACAGGTAGACGTTGTTTGTCAAAGGGGCACACAAAAAGCATGATACATCTACCTGGAACAGAATCAAATCAGTTCCAAGAAAACGTAGCACATTCCTAACAATCAAACAAGTAGTTAAATTATAGAGAATAGGTACGCTACATAAAATTGTAAAATTGGGTATGAGATCCTAAGCCAATTTTTTTTTCAAATTCTTTCCCAGAGTCAGCAAAAGGTAATAGACAAGAGTTACTATCAGAGGCTCCAAAGGGAGAGAGAGTAAGATCTTTTATTTCGTGGGTTAAGTGAAACTTCTGCAAGAAAACTGGTCCCCACAAAGTCTCAGTGTCCATATTACAAAATAATAGCCAGTAAAGCATGTTGAATCAGCATGGCAGATGTAGAAAAGGACTGAAAACACACACCACCACCACCAATAATAACAAAAATTAATAAATAAAATTGGGCAGATGAGATAGTTCAGTGGCTAGCGATGCTTACCATCAGGTCTTTTGACCTGAATTTATTCCCGTCGATCCACATAGAATCAATTGTCCCAACTTGTCCTTTGACCTCCACACATGCACTGTGTCAGAAGCACACATACAGAGGCACACACAAAATAAATATAAATATGGAAAAATTGAGCAACTTAGAGCCTTTCCTGTTTCTGTTCCCATCTCTGAAATTCCAGTGCATGAGGTCAGAAGAATCTGAAAACTCCCAAATAAGGATTGAGTGAGGGTGAGGAAAACACATTGTGGAAACCACAGGGAATGAATGCCTTGTTTTGATTCAGAACCAGCTGGGAATTAATGATTGCTAGTTGTTAAGAGCACATATTCTATACCAGGTTCCTCTGCTTTGTGTGTGACTCAGAATAAGACTGTGGTGAATTACTATTATCACCATTGCTGAGTTAACCAGGGACCCAGCAATGTAAACGTGCTCTACAGTGTTTTACATTTAAAGCCTGGCCAATCCATTCGCTTATGTTTGTTGCATCAAATGAGAGTGGGCTAAATGCATTCCACTGCCTTCTTTCAGGCTGCTAGTCTGGCTTTATCTTGCTACTAAAAGGAGATAAATGGGCAGAGGAAACCCAATTGTGATTCTTTTCTCTTTAGCAAACAACACTAGTAAACTTTCAAAAAAACAGGTGTATCAATTATTTTCCGTCACCAATGGGAACATAGGAGAAGGGATAGGTCAAGGCTAGAGAGACCAGAATCTTTCCCTTGAAGCTTCCTTGAACTAAGACAGTGACCGATGTTGCCTCTTTTGATTATCCCGTCTGGAAACATGCACTCTGTAAGGTCCCTTTTCTTCTGTGAACACGTCTTGAAAGAATATAGATGAGAACAATAATATCAAATAACCTAATACCTGGCAGTCAACAAAGTCAATTTCAAGAAACATGAAATTAGTACCCGGCAGGATAGACACATGAAGGAGATCAGGAGGTGTCTGGAATCTGAAAGGTGAAATCCGTTTTAACTAAGCAGCAACGTCTAAGTGGAAAGTTGGAGGATCATAAGGTGGGCCTACTCTATGGAGGAGCCTGGGCTGGGGGAGCAGGCAGCCATTGTGTTGGGACCACTAGCCTTGAAGTTTAATTTCCTTACAGATAAAGCATTATTGTTGATATGACCAAATTAATTAGCATATTTATTGAACACTCAGTAGAATGTCTTTGTAACCAGTGACATATAATCAATAAAGAGAAGCCCCTAGTTTTAGTACCACGACCTCCAACTCACATATCCATCAGGACATGGCTTAAAAGAGTTAAGGGGCAAGTACTGTCAAAGTCTGCTCACGATAGCTCATTTAAATCTGCCATAGCTCTCCAATGGTTTTTAGAACACGGTTATTTTAAAAGTAAAAGCTTCAACAAATCCTCTAAATATACACCATGTGACCCAGCTTTAGAGATTAAGCCCCGAAAGTATATAACGCAAACAAGAGAATAGAAGCACAAACTCTCCTGCAATTCAGCAGCAGCATGCAGGGTTTCTCATGCATGAAAGCAGATCTAGACTTCCCACGTAGAGGAAGGCCCAGGTCACCTGGAAATAACAATCCCGCCCTAGCTGAATCCCAGCTTGCACAAACTGACAGCTCAAACTAAGACGCATCTCGAGTTCTGACAGAGGAGCCAGGGCACTGTGAGAATTCCTCCCTGACGCCTCAGCCCTCCTTCATCCCATCCCATGGCTCTGCACCCTGTGACCTATTTTTCCTCCTAAATTTCAGGTGCGAAAAAATAAATAAGAGATGGCTAAGAACTGATAACAACAATAATAAATTAGCTGATGATAAGCTAACAGTACTGGGGAAAATTCTATAAGCCACAGACTGTTTCTGCCCTGATTAACCATTGCTACACTTTGAAATTGTCGGATAAGAGAACACTGTATCTAATCTACATGGGAAGTAGAAAAAAGACAAGATCTTGTGAGTAAATTGGGAACATGGAGATCATAGGAGAGGGTAGAGGTGAGGGGGAGAAAGGGAGGGGAACAGAGAAAAACATAAAGCTCAATAAAAACAATTAAAAAAAGAGAGCACTGCGGGGGCTTAACATCAGCCTGGCATGCTCCTCTGTATATAGATAAAGGTCCCAAGAAGCCTATGGTATAGGTGCTCCCTGTATATCTGAAGTTGGCACAAATCAGATGGAGACTGAGTAACTAACCTTAATTTACACAGCTGAATAGTGGAGTAGTAGAATGGGTGTCTGAGCCAAGACCCAGAGTTTGTGACCACCATGCTCACTCTGGGCACCACCGCTGCTCTCCTGGTGGGCAGGGCCATTCTGTTGGAGCCTCAAAATTCTGCTGAGCTCTCTGTGGATCATCTTGGGGCTGAAAAGACTGATGTAATTGTGTTCTGCCTATTCACGTTGCATTACAAGGCAAATCTCCTACGGGAGGCAGGGGTCCAGAATCATAAGTAGTAGTTTTTATTTACTCCCCACCCCATTCCCTTACAGAATTATGCCTAGATACTCAACTGTGAGCCCACATGCAAGATAGCCTTCTACTTCTACTTAAGAATTGTTCTGTTGATTAAAAAGACATTGAGAATTATGTTTGTTCAGGAAAAAAGTCACTTTCATAATCTGTTTCAGAGAGGTTCTAACGCAGCAGGGCTCCGAGCCAGAAGCCTCACAGTCTGATGAGCTATTGATCAGGAGAGAAAGGATGTCTGGTCAGGAATACTAAGAAAAGTGCTTAGAAATCCCACTTTGTCCATCAGTCGACTGTTTCCTGTTGGGAAGCAACTTATTTCTTAGGTCATAGGTAGAAGTGACCAAACAAGTTGCCTTTCTTAATTTTCCCTTCTGCCACGACCTAAAAAAAGAGGCTGGGTGGGGAGAACAGGTTCAGAGGGAAAGAGCAGGTTGGAAATTGGACCTACCCTTACAAAGGGAGATGAATGATGGCCAAAGGAGGAAGGACGCCTGCTGACAACCACAAATGTACTGGAACAAAACGGCATGCAATGTGGAGAAGACAGTAGTGTGCTTGTTTTTATAAATCTGCTGCACACCCCTTGCTTTGCTGAACTTCTGCAAGTTAGTGTTTATTTAAAGACAGATTAAAGCGCCAGCCAGGGATAGAGGGGAGAAAATGCAGTGTCAGATTTGGGGATTTGGTTAGGCATATACTGGAAGGACTGAGAGCACATGATGGAAAGCTTTTGACAAGCCTAAGTAAAAATATAATTTCAGACCAAGGCTCAACTAGGGGGCTTGTAAGATGGTTCTGTTGGTAAAGCTGTCTATCCCAATGCTGAAGACCAAAATATGAATCCGCGGAAACTACATGATGGAGAAAGAGAGCCTACTCCTTCAAAACGTCCTCTGACCTCTGCACATGAGCAGCAGCATGCATTGGTATATGGACAGACACACACACACACACACATTCACAAAATAAATAAATAAATAAATAAATAGATGGTAGAAAGATAGATGTAATTAAAAATTTCAATTATACAGTGTTGAAATGAGGTCAGTCAGTTCCATGTTCTTATTTGTACCTAAGCAATATTTTTTTGCTTATTATCTACATCTTTTATTGTTTTACTTTTTATTCTGAAGAAAATTAACTCCTTCATAATATGTCTACATTTTGAAGTGTACTGGAGTGTGTTAAAAATCTGAGATGCCAAACAAACACGAAAAATTCAAAAGCTCTGTCAGGAGGGTTGAAATTCTGAGAAAAGTCAACTGTCACTTTCTGCAATTGCACAATTCCAGGTCTGTGTGAGAGAAAGCAGCTTTGGACAGTGAGTGCTGTGGGTGTGGACTTATGACTGAAGGGTTCAAAACAAATAAAAAGCAAGGAGGCAGAACAAAAGAATAAGATATTTTCTCAGCAAAAGTTTTCAAGATACTGAACCATTCTGAAAAGTGAAAAATAGGATGGATAGGCAAAGATAGAATTTGTGAGTTTTTTGCTTCCCATTTTCAAATTCATCAGGAATATTCTAATGAATTAGAGAGAGGGAGAGATGATGTCAAATGATATGAAGAATCCAGAAATCACGATTTAGTATAAAGTATGAATAGCAGAGGAGATTCCATCAGCATTCATTTTTACAGGGTATACATTTTATTGAATAAACGCAGATGATATCAGAGTAAACTAAATATAATCATCATTATATTTTCTTTTTTCATATATTCCATCTATAGCTAAACTGTCTTCTCATTCTTATCATTGGATGTCCCCTGGTTTTGACCATTTCTGGTGTCCATACTCTTTAAGTCTTAAGCCATCTGTCTTTGAGTTGCTTAGCTTCTGAGATTCTCGAAATCAAGTTCTAGTTGGCTGGGAGTTTAGTTGAATCAGGCTGGAAGTGATCTCCTCAAGAAGAACCAGGGTGGAGGAGATGAAATTCACAGTTAGGGAAGAGACACTCTTCCGGCTGACATGCTATCAGGGTTTGGCACTAGCACTAGCCAGAGGGTAGATACAATGAAGTATGAATTTCATTATCTTCCTCTGGTTTAGACACAATTCCAAATCTGATCATTTACTTTCCTTAAATCTTCTTATCCAATTTAACTTCATGTTCACTGAATTATATAGAGTGTAGAGCAGCAACAGATATAATGACTTTGCCTCTTGGCTACTGTGAATGCCAGTCCTTACTGCCCAGTAATCTTTCTTCTCAGTAGCATTAAAGAAAACAGAATTGAAATAACAACTACTCTATCAGCTTGCTTAGATGTGTGTATGCCAAGGGCATCACCTACTACAGTTTGTATCTATGTGAAATTTTCTGGAGCATCACAGTTTTTGATAGTTTTGAAATTATATAGTAAGCTCTATCACAAATTTTTCATTATTTAAAAAATTATTCTAATATGTAGCCCCTAAAAAGGAGGACTAACATGTTTTGGTTACTTGTTTTCCTATTCCTATGTCCTAGCACATGGCTCATTACATTTCCTCAGTACTTATTTATTGAGCAAATAAGATTTTTGTCATGTTCAGTGCTGTGCTTGATACTGAGAAAAGTTTAAGTGGGTTGGACAGAAGTGAGTCCTTGATGACTGGATGCTCATACACACTGTAAAGGCTTTTTTAATGAAAGGAACATTTGATTGTATGCAGAGTGAACTAGTGACTATGGTGAGGACATGGTGATGGGGCACCACATATTTTCATCTTAAAGGGACATTAGTATTTCATTGTGTAGGAAGGACTCTGTGCACATACACCGCCAGTGCTTTGCTGGCTTTGAGTTAACTGGCAGTCTAGATGTCATCCAAATGACAGCTCTGAATGAGTGCAGGACTCTAGCCTTGTTGCTTGAAAACTCTCCCTGCTGCTACAGAGAGGTGACAAGGCAGGAACACCATAAATCTCAGAGATAAAACTGACTACTTGGCCAGAGGGGCCTGACTAACCTTTTAAATGACTGACTGCCTTCCTTTCTCTTCCCTTATAACCTTCTGAGGAAAGATGAGATAGAAGACAGATCTTGAGGATGATGACCCACTGTTCTCAGATACAATTTCTGATATTTTTTTTTTGCATGTGACAGGAAGACAGGCTGCCAGTTACACCAAGGCAAAAATAATGTGAACTTGAACAGAAAGTAAACTTTATTGTGGTTCATACAGTGTAATTCATCCAACCCATAAAACGTGTGTATGTATTTGTGTGTGTGTGTCTATGTGCGTGTGATGTGCACTACTTATATCTCCCTTTGCTGTTACAAATCTCTGACAAAAGCAAATCAGGGAACGAAAGTCTTTCATTTTCACTCACTGAAAGGTTGTAGTTCATCATGACAGGGAAGGCACGGAGGTAGTAGCAAACTCCTAGCTGTGGCTGAGAAAGGCAGATATGGAACAAGGAAACCAGGCTTGACTATAACCCTTACAGCCTGTCCAGTAGTAATCTCCTGTCTCCAGCTAGATCTCACCAGCTAAAGGTTCTGTCACCTCCCAAGGTCATCAGAGCCTACAAACAAACTGTGGCATTCTCCTCCTGACTTCCTCAGGATTGTGGCCATTTCAGAATGCAAAGCACTTTCAGTCCAACTTCAAAACACCCCATAGTCTGGTAGTTTCAGCACTGTTCAAAATAATTTCTGAGCGTCGAGAAGACAACTTCTTAAGTATGATCTATTGTAACAATTTTTTAAAATGCATACTTCCAATGAAAACTGGGATAGAGCAAGCTTCTCTGTTCTTAAAAAGGAAGATTGGATGGATGACAAGGAAAGATTTTATCAAAGAAAGACTGACTCCATTAGGGCAAAGACTGAACCCAACATCCCCATGTCCAGCATATTTATTATCCCTTGGCCTTGGGTTACCCTGACCTGTCAACTCTGCTGCCTTTGGCATATGTGGCCTGCTTCAGACCACCCCATTCAGTACCTGCTGCTCTCCTGAGAAAATGGCCCATGTTTCCTGCATGTCCAATATCCTGAGGTCTCCACTGACTCTTATCTATCACCTTCATAGCTTGACACACAGTGCACTCAGGAGCTCCATACAGGGACTTTTACAAGAACAGGAGACAGATACTACTAGCCAGTCAGTCTTAAAGTACAGGACCCCCCCCCCCCCAAAAAAAATGCCTTGGCTAAAAGCTGGCAATGATCCTGTCCATGCTGGCAGTACTGTCCTTGCTGAAGGCTGGAGAAGCTAGAAGTGTTTAAGAAAAAATATCTTATTTCCTCTCTGACCACTAAGGAGGGGTCTAGTTGTTCATTATGCCCTTCTCTCTACACACCTTGTCTGAATGCTATATGTCAGGCCATGACTCAGCCTCTAAGGTACATGGACAATTCCTGGTTGGGCCAATTAGACAGACCAGCTTATCTGCCTTGCTGTGTCTCACCCATCTCTGCTCTAAGTCCTATAGAAATCCTGTAGACAAGCAGTTTGGTGGCATCCCATTTGAAGTCACCTGATCCTACTGCATGGGAGCTCTTCTTTCTCTTTCTTAAGTTCCCCCTATGAACTATAAACTCCTTCCTGTATTTATCTTTCCTCTGTCTGTGAAATCACAGTGGCCCACCGATTTCCTGGAAGTTTTATGTGACAATGAATGTCTAGTATCCTAACTCCTGAGTTAAAACCCACTGAAGAACAGGGGGAAAACAAACAAAACAAAATGCCTCCATCAGAATCAAAGATACTTCATTTTCCTCCTTATCAATCTTCTACACATTTCCTCACTTCAACAGACTTCTAGCACCTTGGCTTAAGCTGGCCTGGTTTCCTCACTCTTGCATCCTGCCTGCCTGTGGAAGCAGCACCATTTGGAAGATGCCAAGTTCTCAGGCTGGCTTCAGATGTTTCCTGTTCCTCTTCCACCATAGCTGCAGTGGCGTCTGCGCACCTGTCCATAAACTTGGGGAAAATGTATCTGTAGGCAACTCTGTTGGAAAAGGATACCCTGAAGGCTCTCTTTGTTTGGAAGCTCTTCTTTTAAATGAATTTGCAATTTTATGTGTGGAAGGCCTCCCTGCATGAGGTCCTCAAGGCAGCTTTCTTGATGTCTGTGCACAATGCAAGGTTTCTTCTTAATGGTGCCAATCTATTTGGCATTATATACAGTGGATCTAAACTTTCTTTGTATTCTATTGACAGTTTTACTTCATCCTTTTCTCCTTGCCACACTGCATAATTGTCACACTTTTCTGTTGTATTTCCTCTCTGAATTCATACTAAAAACATCTTTAAGTACGGTGAGTAATAACCACTCTACAACGTATGTGTAATGTCATCTTGAAATTTCTTCTACCAAACAAGTTAGTCTGTTATCCTTTAATCAAGGCTTATTGAAAATTTCAGGACACAGGCTCAAACACTTGGATGTTTTATCATAATGTAACAAAAATAACCACTACTCTGGTTCCCTGCAGAATCCTTACTTCTCCTGTAATCTCATAAGCACAGCCTTTACTGTTTACAACACATTTTTTTTGACATTCTGGTCTTTCAACATTGTACCACCATGTCCTAGTAATTTCTGCTGATTGCTGTCTAGGACTTTGCTAGCTCCAGCTCTAGAAGCACACAGTCTAGTTATCATAACAATGACCTTATTTCCCATGCACATTTTCTGTATTAATTATGTTTTTAATGATACAATCAAATACATGCCAAAGCAACTAGGAGAAATCTTGTTCCCATTGTGACTCATATCCAGTAACTAGGCACTGCTACTTAAATGCTGGTGAAGATGGCTACCTTGTTTCACAACCACCAAAATTGAACTAATCACACAAAAACTGTATTATTTGCAATACTGTTTGGCCAATAGCTTAAACATATTTCTAGCTAGCACTTATATCCTAAACTAACCCATCTCCATTAATGTGTGTATCGCCACATAGCTTTGGCTTACCAACAACGTTCTAGTGCATCTGTCTTTTGTACAAGGCTACATGGCTTCTCTCTGACTCTGCCTACTATCTATCTATCTATCTATCTATCTATCTATCTATCTATCTATCTATCTAATCTATCATCTCTTTCAGTCTGGCTTTACTCTGTTAAGCCATTGGCTAAAAACAGCTTCTTTATTAACCAATGGCAATAAAACATATTCCCATCACCTCCCCTTTTCTGTCTAAATGAAAAGGAAGGTTTCAACTTTAACATTGAAAGATTACATATAACAATGAAAGAAGGAGAAAAACTGTGGGAGAATGAGAGGGACATGCCCAGGGCCAGAAGCCAGGCAGTTGCCAGCCAGACACAAGAAGCAGTAAGAATAAGACATACAGAAGAAAGAAAAGGTATAAAGACCTGAGGCAAAATATAAATAAAAAGAAATGGATTAAAATAAGAACTAAGATAAGGCATTAATAAATAAGAAGACTTTGCCATTATTTGAAAGCTGGTTGGTGGACTAAAAGAAAAAGCCTGGTACAGATAAGTTTTCTAACGTTATTTAATAAAATGTTCTCATTTGAAGACAATTTAACCTATTAATCTCACATTCTATTTAAGACAGATATGATTAAGTGTAAGGACATGTAAGTGCTCTGCCCACAATTTTGCTGAACACACTTGTCTCACACATCTGGACTTCTGCAAGGCATGATAGACTGTGATTTAAACAATAGACAGGAGGCAGAAAGTCCAAGATCAAGATGCACTCAGGAGGCAGAGGCAGGCGGATCTCTGTGAGTTCGAGGCCAGCCTGGTCTACAAGAGCTAGTTCCAGGACAGGAACCAAAAGCTACAGAGAAACCCTGTCTTGAAAATACAAAAAAAAAAAAAAAAGATAAAAAAAAGATGCTGGCACATGTGGTAAAAATCCACTTTCTGGTTTCAAAATAGGTTTTTTTTTATCACATTACAGGAAGAAGAAAAGATATTTGGGGGGGGGCTCTCTTTTATAAGTGAATGAATCTCATTCACATGGTCACATGGGATCCAACACTCATGATTAAGTTTCTTCCTAGAGTTCCACTTCCTTGAAGTATCACCCTTAATGTTACAATTTCATCACACAATTTTGGGGGAGGCACAACATTCACTCCATGACAGCCTTTATTCCCAGTTATCAATCATATTGGACCTTCACCTCCAAGAATCTATGCACCAGAGGCTCTCTATGGTCAGTGTCTGGTTAATGATTGGTTGGAAAGTTCCATTCTTGTCACAATCTGGGGCATTTCAAGAGCCATCTCAACTTCCTAGATCTATGTTGGACCTACTGAGGATCCGACTGCATAAACATTGTAGGCCGAGACTATTCTTTCGTTTCCCTACTGCTCAGACCCGAATAATCACACAGAAACTATATTAATTACAACACTCTTTAGCCAATAGCTTATGCATATTTCTAGCTAACTCTTTTAACTGAAATTAACCTATTTCTAATCATCTGTGAATCACCATGAGGCCATGGCCTACCGGTAAGGTTCTGGCTGGTGGCTGGCATCTTTCTCCTTTGGCAGCCCCATGGTGTCTCTCGGACTCTGACTCTGCCTGCTTTCTCTTTATACCCCTGTTCAGATTTCCTGCCTGGCTTTACTCTACTAAGCCATTGGCTGAAACAGCTTCTTTATTAACTAATGGTAATAAAAACATATTCATAGCATACAGAGGGGAATCCCACATCAAAACAAAGCAGGTCAGCTCTGCTCTTCGTCCTATTCTATCTTCCCTGCTTTCAGCTGTGTCTCTCCTGAAGCATATTCAAATAACACTTGACTATGCAGTTCTCCATTATCAAGCCTGTTTCTTAGGAAACCAGTTTAAGACAATGAACCTATAGTATTTCAATAGAAGTGTCAATGAGCAGGTGAACTTCTGACACATTTCCTTCAATAGAAGAATGCTTGCTTCCTAATGGACCTGAAAACTTGATTCCTAGATAACAATCAATACCCAAGTACACGGATGCCCTCTCATTATGAGGGTCTCTTTTTCTGAAAACCTTTCCCAAATATTGAGTCTGTTTGTGAAATAACCATGTTTATTATATGTGATTTAAATCAGAATAAAATTGCCTCCCCATAGTCCGGTGATGAGAGCCATAGTTCAGGTTCAGGCCTACTTTGATTTCAGTATAGGGTTTCTTTCCCATCTTATCCCCAAATTAAGAATGAATTTGTCAGTAAAAGAAAAAAAAAATCAATGTTATTTTCTCAATTTCAGAAAATTCAATTTAGGTAAAATAGATGCTATTAAACACAAGCTTAAGAAATGAGGGATATTGCCTCTAAATACTCTGCCACCTAACACATGACAAATGCACACACACACACACACACACATTAAATGACTTAAGGGAACTGACCTTCAGAGAAATTCTGTTCAATCTGAATTTTTATGCTGAAGATATTGAAGTCCAAAGTGGAAAAGTGATTTGCCTAAGATCCCATAGACAATGGAGCTTAAATATATCCTGCTGTTCAAAAATACTGGAGGCAGGTGAGAAAAGCGGTTATTAGCTTTACCTTAATTCCAAATCACTGAGGTATGAACCAGCAAAAGAACTGCTACAGCCTCACATCTTGATGGATTTTAAACAACCCACCGATGCCCAAGTTTTCAGGGAAGTGTATTCCAACAGGTAGAAATACACACAAACAAGATGATTTGAAAACTGTCTTTCCTTCCCGCTTCACTTCAATAAAGACTGTGATTTAAAAACTCATTATTTGAGAGAGATTCAATCAAGTATCCAGCTGTCTAAAAATCTACATAAATAAACATTTAATAAAGGAATGTGGACTGAAACAAAAGAAAACACACACGCAGATCACCGTAACGATTCCATCCAGAGTGGATTTTATAAACATATTTTCCACATTCGTCTTTTTATAGATCCAATCAGCTCTACCTTCACAGGAACCAGGCGGGGATTCCATGGCAACCACAGCATCCCGCACAGACACACACAGCAAATCAACACACTTAAATAACTCACTCACACCCACTTAAGTCTACTAGATTGTGATTTTAGAAGTGAAAAATAGTGGCAATGATTTCTTTGCCAATTAAGGCTTCTGTTATTAATAATGCCTTTGGAGAGTATAAATGGAGGGGTAGTGTAAACTACGAAGGCCAGACCTCTGAGGGGGGAGAAACAGTTCAGCCCAGGCAGACATCCGCCCACTACCGACCTCTGCTTCACAGTGCTTTCCCTAAGGGCCTCCCACCCTCAGTGGTACTACTCAAACAGGGCCTTCACTGGCAATAAGACAAAATGGACGGAATATGAGATCAGTGCTTTCTACCCAAAAGGTAAATGATTGTTTCAAATCTTCAATCTTTTTCTCCATTTAAAATGATATGCTATTGAAAAGCAATTTCAGAAGATAAATTTCTTGATTTGAGTAATTGCTCTAAAGTCATGTTCCCAGAATAACCTTGGTTAGCTCTTTTCAAGGCTATGAATATAGAGTAAGTCTAAGGCTGTAGCCATGTGTACCTGCCATTTAAACACAAGGAAAATGTCCATGTTTCATTATGGGAACAAAAACGAACACAAAGTTACACATGATTGATGCTAGGGGTTTGTCAAATGCAATAATGTTGATTAGTTACAATAAAATGTATCTGTGTCTCATTTTAAATTCAATTCCTAGGTACAAATGGGCATTCCCCCCCACTATCTATCTGATCATTATCTGGATGAGGGCATCTTGTAATCCCAGAGACAACAACAAAACCAACAGCTTTAATATAATTTTACAACATGATACAGTTTATAAAAGTTATTTGATAATACATATGCAAATGAGAGTGCCATGGTTAAATGGCAAAATCAGCTAGAAGCTTGCCCTCACCTGTCAGTGCCATGGGAGCTAGAGGGACCCCAGAGTGATGACTGACTTATAGTGGGTGCTCAATAAATATTAGTGGAATAATTAATGAGTTAATTAGTCAAATGACAGCGATGGGGAAAATGAGAGGAGGGCATTTTCTTAAGGGCTATGTGGAAGTATTATTCCCCATGCATGAAAAATGAGCAGGTGAGTAGAGCCTGGTTTCTGTGACACGGTGCATATGGAGGCTGAGTCTAGGCAGCCCCAGCTTTAAGAATGGAGTCCTCGCTGCATCAATTGGTGCATTTACACAGTGCCAGTTCAAGAAGGGATCAGCTATTTCCAACTGCTATGAAAAAGTCATCAGTCCAGTATAAGCAGGGATGTTACAGTCATGAAACAAAAGACGGGAGAGAAATTTCCTGTGAACACTGAGATCTAAGAATCTGGCCAGGATTTTAAAATTATACTGTGATACACCGTAATTTAATTGAGCTTAGGAATTTGCATGTGTGTAAGAGAGAGTCTTTATACTATTTTCCCAATCTATTTGGGGTTATGATAAAACTTTACTCTCAGTATTGTGGAACTTGCATCTATAGATCTGTTTGGAGCAGAAATGGTTCCTCAAGAGGGAAGAGGGTATGAGCAGTTGTCTTCTACCTTCTTGTCCCTGTCACACAGATAACCCAAAGAGTAGGACATTAATTACACAATTATCTTTTGAATGTCACAGGTTAGAATTGTAGGATTAAGTGTTGCCATTTTATAAAAGATGGAATTGAGATACAGAAATAAAGTTCATGATGATAATAAAGAATAGGGCACAAATTTAATCCCAAGTCTTGAGATTCAAAATGACTTTAGAAATACAGAATCAGATAATAGAATAAGATTAGATACTTTAAAATAGAATTATGTACTGCTTCACCAAATAAGGTCATTAAAACAGTATTTGAGAATTCATTATAATAATTAGCCAATTTCCTTAGGTAGGAAGTTATGGCAAAGTAAAATTTTGATGGTAATAGAATTTCACTATATAGATGGAATAGGGCTTCATTTCATTCTGGGAAGGACAGGCTGCCACCAGCTTAAGAAAGACATGATTATATGCTGACATATCCAAAGCTGACATGGAAGAGGACATATTACAGGTTTTATAAAAGTCCAAGAACTACATCACACAAAAGAAATACAAGCACAAAGCACAAGAGAAGAGGCTAGATTGGAGGACCAGTCCTCACACATAGCATTGTAAATCAGGGATCTTCAAATCCTTTTAGCTTCTTTGTCCTTTAAGATTAATTGGGGGAAAAAAACTATGCATCTATACAATTACCTACAAATTATCAGGTTTAGCTGGGAAGTGGTGGTACACACCTTTAATTCCAGCACTTAGGCAGAGGCAAGTGATTTCTGTGAGTTGGAAGTCAGCCTGGTCTACAGAGGGAAGAGCAGGACAGCTGGGTCTTGACAGAGAAAGCTTGTCTCAACCCCCCCCCCCAAAAAAAATTTTTATTTGGTCTATAACAAGTGGAAGATAATAGTGATAGATTAATGATAACAATTAATTCTATGCAAATGTATATGGCATGGTTAAAGAACAAATTCACAGTTGTGGGATTCATCTCTACCTGCTCTAGTTCATATTAACTGCCACAGGATCCCAAGTAGCGGCTGAGAGTGACTGTCTTACTGTAGGTGAACAGCACACATGGCTTTATTTCTGGGGAACGCTGAGTAATGACATGTTTTAAAAGTTAAACTGTCAGATACCTCTGTAAAAACCTCTGCAAAGCAATAGAAACATGGTACAAGTTAAAACCACATTCATTTTGTAAAGGCAAACTCTTCCTTTCACACCACTTGTCACTGATTCTAAACGTATATTTTATTGCAATGCACCTCTCCACAGATTTTTACCATGAGGAAAAAGAAAGGCATTTTGGGAATCTAGTCAGTGGATGAGTCAATCACTAAAATGACAGAAAAATATATGTGCAAATTGGGAGATAAATTTACAAATACCTGCTGAGTACAAGCTACAAGTACTTAAAATTCTTTTCATTCTGAGTCACAATTAGCCTTTGGGGAAGGCCTAACATTTAAAGCACATGTAGCTACTGATAAGGAGTATCTTGTCAAAATCTCTGAATCGGACTGTGCAATAGGGGCTAGTCCATTACATAGTCCATATACCCAAGAATTTATTATTTCCTTCCTGTCTTAGTTAGGGTTTCCTTGCTGGGATGACGAAAAAGCAAGCTGAGGAGGAAAAAGTTTGGTTGGCTTACACTTCAGCATTGCTGTTCATCACTGAAGCAAGTCGAAACAGGAACTCAAACAAGCCTGATCCCAGAAGCAGGAACTGATGCTGAGGCTGCAGAGGGAAGCTTTACTGGTTTTTCTCATGGCTTGCTCAGCCCACCTTCTTATAGAGTCCAGGACAACTTACCCAGGGATGTCATTGCCCACCGTGGACTGGGCCCTCCCCCATTGATCATTAAATGAGAAAACGCCTTATAGTTGGAGCTGATTGAGGCATTCCCTCAACCGAGGTTCCTTCCTCTGATGACTATAGCTTGGATCAAGTTGACACACAAAACCAGCTACTGCACTACCATGACCATAAATACTAAAATCATGAAAATATAATCACTTATTTTCATTCTCAAATATTTAAGTAATGTTTAATATTTCACCAAAGTAAACAGATGGACATGAGAACTTGATCATAGCAGGTCTTACAATTTCTTTACTCCTTTTTATTTGCCAAAAGGGTCCCAAAGCAATTACATTTAAAATTATTGTAATGATCCATGAGTCAACTGACAGATGAGTAACAAAAATTTTCAATAATACTAAGTTGAAAACTATTTGTCTTATTTTTTCTTTAAATATGCCTCATATTTTTTAAACTGGCATATATTTATTACACATCATACTTGGGTATCATAAAAAGAGCTGCTCTTTGAAAAAATTACTTATAAAAGCAATTTTTTAAAATCAATAACATGAAGAAATTTCCTTTTTGTCAAGCCCTTGTCTCTGAAGAAAGAATGAAGCTTCCATTCTTTGGCTATGCACTGGGAAATTAATATAGACAATAAAAGCAAGAATGTTTTGTAAAGTATCAGAAGCCATATAATCAAAAGTAGTGGAGTTCATTAAAGCTAGGCTATTCTCTCCCTGGCTAGTCAGGAGAAATATTTATGTATATACATGTATACAAACACACACATATACATATATATATATACATATATATATATATACACACACACACACAAACATATATGCACATATATTTAAGGTAGAAATAAGGAAATTGAAGATCTGGAAATTGAATTCCTTAAATACACCCATTTATCAGGTACCTTTTGGAGATTAGACATATTCTGGGTGCACATAATAATTTTCACCAAGCTCATGTAATTGAAGTCATATAGGAGATGATCTGGATAGAGTTTCACTATAGTGAATATGTTTCCTTAAATTATTGGAGAACACATCAAAGTATCTTCAAAGAAATGTTATTCCTTTCCGATATTCTGTAGGAAGTAGCTTCAAAAAGTCCATTACATTTGGGACAGTTTGCATAGCATGTCCCCGATGTGAAGGATTCTGACACATATTAGCATGGCAAGGCCCCTGAAAGGTGCAGGTAGGAAACGATTTAACTTGATTCCATAAACACATCTGCCTATTAACTCAGCCTTTTCATTAATATCACCCAAATCACTCTTCCAGAATTCCTCATCTATACTTTGATTGAGTAGAAATATACATCATAGTTTCCCAATAAAATCCTGACAGTGGCCAAGTCTTTGGTAACTATCTCATAAATGCATTCACTGCCTTGCGTAAGGTAATGGGGTTGACAAGAGAGGCCAATTAAACATAAATTGATTAGTGGAAAGTGTATCATAAAGTCTTCCCTTCAAATGAAAGCTTTATCAACTAGAAGCAGGTATAATCCTGAAAGCAAGGAGGAAAGCTACCGCCCACAGAGTCACTGAAATGACGCCTTGACTTCAGGAGAGCCCTGCCTTTGAGGGATAAATACATCGTGAAACAACTCTTAATGTGCAGTCACTGCAAAATGACAGAGGATTAAACGTCCCAACAGCAGGGACAGATGCTTAATCCTGTCACAAACCCTGGAAGGTCCTTTCCTTGGAAGGGAGGAAAAAGTGTGCATCTTTCCTTTAAAACGATGCACATCTAGAGGGTCAAGGTGACCCCCACTTTGGTTGTCATGGTGCAACAGGGCTGAGTGCTCTATAATTAAATACACAACAAACAAGGCTGTACTGAGAGCTAAAACAAAATTATTTCATCTTCATTTTCCATTGCCAGATGTGTAAACTGGAGGATTCCTTTACCTATACTGAACACCCATTTTGCCATCTGTCAAAACCCCTACCTATTTAAACATGCCTGCGGATTTTGTGGCTTATATGATATCGCTTTTTTAACTGTAGGAGGAAGATCCACCTGCGTTTTTTAAAACAAAAATATTTTATTTGTGCATTTATTTATTTTGATAAGCTTATAAAGTAATAGATTGTTTATTGCATTCAGATGTGTTGAGTTTTGGTTGATTTCCCTTTCCTGTTCCTCTTGTCCCCCTCCCCCCTATTCAAACCCCTTTTCGGTATTCCCTTCCCACCACAGTATTTCCTCTTTTTCTATTGTGCTATACACTTTTCTCTACTCCCCGTCCTTCCTCCCCCTCCTCTTCTGCCCTCTCCTATGACCCTTATGGTCTCAATTTACTCAGAAAAATCTTGTCTTTTTCTGCTATTCATGTAGATTAGATCCATGTATGTTTCTTTAGTGTCCTCTTTGTTGTCTAGGTTCTCTGGGGTTGTGAATTGCAGGCTACTTTTTATTTGCTTTGTGTCTGAAAGTCACTAATGAGTGAGTACATATTATATTATATGATATGATATGATATTATATTATATTAGTCTTTCTGGATCTGGGTTACCTCAAGCAATATGTTTTCTAGATCCATTCATTTGCCTACAAATGTAAATATGTCATTTTTTCTGCCATGTAGTACTCCATTGTGTAAATGTGCCACATTTTTTTATCCATTCTTCAGCTCAGGCACATTTAGGTTGTTTCCAGGGTCTGACTATTACAAACAATGCTGCTACAAACATAGTTGAGCACATGCCCTTGTGATATGATCGAGCATTTTTTGGGTATATTCCCAAAAGTAATATTGCTGGGTCTTGAGATGGGTTGTTTCCTAATTTTCCAAGAAATCATCATACTAATTTCCAAAGCAGCTGTCGGGTCCACCTGTTTTTAAGGAGAGCATTTCAACATTTCTTTTGTAGTAGATGCAAGAGGACCATGTGCTAGTAAACATTTTTCTTTAATTGATTTTATTCCCTAGCTGGCTCTAACATCTTGCTTCAAAATACAACTTATGGTCTTATTTTCCTTTCAGAATAAAGAGATAACAGAGGTTATTCTGCATTGGAGAAAGAAAGTCTCTGTAACATCTTAGGGACTATTTTATCTTTGAGGAAATAGTATAACAATTAATACATCCCAGCATTCATAAGTTGACGCTGGTACATAGAAAGATTTTAGGAACTGGAAAGCATTTTTCATTTTTCAAATCTGAGTGTCTATTTGGGCATACTTTATTGCTCATTTCAAAATATTATGCAACTGGGAGAAGGGATTTATGTATTAGCAACAAATTATATAATCAAAATTAATAGAGAAAAGTGTCCCTTTAGTTTTCAGTAGATAAAGAATGAGTTTAATTAACGCAGTAAAAGTGCATCTCCCTCTGCTACCAATGACGAGAAACAGAAGACAGAATTAGGTCATTGACTCTTGCTGACAGCACAGTAACAAGCAACGGAGTGAAACAGCCTTATTTTACAAGATGAGCAAGTACAATATTTCTGGGATAACTTTCTGTCACTATTTTATTTGTTCCCTTCTGAGTGTATAAAGTTTTGCATGTGATATGCGTAAGTGAGGTTATTATAGAATTTTTCAATACACGTTTGCATCAAGTCAAATGTCTTCCCTTTACTCATTCCAGAGGGAATGTTCTTCCCTGGGTTTGTATTTATTACACACCAGGAGATCATCCCAAAACAGTATCCCAAATTTCAAACAATATTCTACTCATATAACTTTAAACTCTGGTTAGAAATTCCATAGTCATCACAGAAAAAAAAAAACTGAATTAGAAGAAACATGTTGTCCATCATGCTCAGTCCATATAATGATTGTGTGATGAAAATAAGATAGATGGTCCTTAAGGACGTACTGTTCCTCATTCAAAAGAGTGAACCAGAGTTAGCAAGGTGGCTCAGAAATAAGGCATTCGCTAAGAAAGCCTTCCAACCCGAGTTCAATCCTGAGAAATCTAGAATAGAAGAGAATAGATTCCCAAAAGTGGTACTCTGCCTTCTGTATGCGCACTGAAGTGTAGATGCATACACCCCTCTACATACACTGAGAATAATAATAATAATAATAATAATAATAAATCACAAAGAAGCAAACAGAACAATCAGTTGGCTGCTGTGTTCCTCTTAAAATGTTTCAAGTATTCATTCAAATGGGAATAGATTGTCATAAAATTAAGAGTGGAATTGAATAGATGAAGAACACTGTCACCTAGGCAACCATGTCACCATGTACCTAATCAAAACTGTGTGTGCCAGTTGTACCAAGAGCATATCACAACATTACAAGATTCTTCTGCATCACATTAAATTCTTTTGTAGATAAGAAATGAAACATGAGTGTGTCAAAACATTGTAACCTCAGAGGATCCTATTTATAAATCAAGGAGATGATGTCCACATTTATTGTAGAAATCAGGCCTTTCCCCAGAAACAACACTACTAGGATATATGTAGATATCTTTGTGATGGTTTTAAAGGCCCAAAAGTCCTAATGAATGAATATTCCACAAGGGAATAGGAAGGCTGGTGGTTGGAGTTAACTCTGTCTGAAATCTGAGATGCACATAAACCCGTGTTGTAATCCTCAGTATGAAGGCCCAGGAACAAAGAACCTTCACTTTGGAAGTCATAAATGGGCAGCCCAATTCTTCAGAAGTGAGAGAGAGAATTTTCCCTTTTTTTTTTTTTTTTGGTTGATTGGTTGGTTAGTTGGCTGCTTGGTTGGTTTTGTCCTTGTTGATTCTTAGACCCAACACATTAGAAGCTGAAATCAATCTTCTTTATTAGGTCTACTAAGTCAATTGTTTATCTCTTCAAAAATACTATATTTTCATAATTCAAAACTCTGGGGACTGGAGAGATTGTCCTTTCAGAGGACTTGGGTTAGAGTGCCAGAACTCACAGCCAGTAGCGTACAACTGCTGTGAAATAATGCTTTTCTACCCTGTAAAGATTGGTCACCTGTATTTGTTTAATAAAATGCTGATTGGTCAGCAACCAGGAAGGAAGTATAAGCAGGGTGACCAGACTAGGAGAATTCTGGGAAGAGGAAAGGCTTAGTCTGCAGTCACCAACCAGATGCAGAGGAAGCAAGATGAAAAATGCTGCACTGAGAAAAAGTACCAAGCCACATAACTAAACATAGATATGAATTATGAGTTAATGTAAGTGGTAAGAGCTAGTTAATCACAAGCCTGAGCTAATAGGCCAAACAGTTTATAATTGTTACAAGCCTCTGTGTGTTTCTTTGGGCCTTAATGGCAATGGGAGGAGGTGGGACAGAAACTTCTGACTACACACAACTACCTGTAACTCCAGATCCAAGGACCTAATGTCCTCTTCTAGATTCCCTGAGCACCTTTACTCACATGTGCATAAACCCACACACCATCACACATATAATTTTTTAAAAAGTAAATCTTAAATAAATAAAGACAAAATACAATGACCTTATACTTTGGGGACAGATGAGCATCGACTTTTATTACAGAAAGTATAATTTAACATAAATGACTACATTTCTTCTATCTCTGTTATTTGTGTTGCTTGGTTGTTAAACTGGCTATTCTGGTGGCTGAACCTAGGACCTTATACACATCAATTCAGTACTTTACCATGGAGCCCTAATGTAACAAGCTGATTTTCTCTGAAAAAATACAAACTATAGTATTACTATTAGAGTTGCTTGAAGAAGGAGATAAAATGAATTCTATGAACTATACTCATATACTTATAACTCATTCATCCTACATCAATGGAACTTCTCCTACCACGATCTCCTCCATTTTGAGTTAACTACCTTCTGGTGAACTAGCATGACCTTATGGTTGGTCATTTTAACCACTGCCTGATTAGCTCATTCAATGTCATTACTTTAGTATTATCATTTTAGTAAAATACCAGCATTAGAGCAATGGGAAATCTTATGCCCATCTTCACAGTGCAGCTGAGTTGAAGTCACTCAATCAAGCACAATGATGCTGCTACAAAGTGATGTCTCCACAGTCACCTACCAGCATTATTTCCTTACATTCTCAGACAATACAACTCTTTTTCAGCAATTACTTCAAGCTATTTTTCCACTCTTTAAAGGCTTTCTCTGTAAGCAAAATATCCTCTTCTGTTACAGTTCTTATGTTCAAACCCAGTCCCTAAGAATGGCATTAGGAAGTGAGTTTAAAAATGGTTATGGGCTAAAAACAGAATTCACCAATAGTATCAGCACTCTTATAAAAAGTCCTGAAGATTCCCCATACTTGATATCCCACTGCCACTAGATAGCACTGAAAAGACAGATACTCATGAGCCTGAAAACATGTACTAAGAAAATACCAAGTATTAGACTTCCTAGAATGCTGAGCATGAGAAATACATTTCTCAAGATATAAAACAACTAGTTTATTGCTATTTAAGAACAGTCTGAAGTAACTAAGGTAGTTGTATTGAGATCTTTCCTTCTCCTCATAGTTTTCTCTGAGATCACCAAACTGTTTTTGCATCATTATTTTGTGAAGACATGGTTAATATGTCAGATTCTGTAACCTAATGCTCGCAGGGTTTATGCATATTGCTCACGGAAACAAACTCCAACATACTATTACAAAATAGCATCTGCTGCATGCATGAATGTCTATGTTTGCCATTTGCCTAACTCTACTGAATCAAGTATGTATATGATCCAACTCTAGAGTCAAGATTATTAGCCCTTACCTATTGTGTACCCATAGTCTCTTTGCCCTACCTCTACTTCCTGCCTAGTTTCTCCACTTATACTTCCTGCCTGGCCACTGGCCAGTTAGCATTTTATTAAAAGTAACCCAAGTGGCAGGATAGAAGACCATCGTCCCACAGCAAACACTCATTCTGAGCAACCCCATTTGATCTTCCAAAGGAGCCTACTATATTAAGAGAGGTCTGTGCAGCTCACTGAAATATGAGAAGCAGACCCCCACAATGGCCTTCATCACTAGCTCAGGGAAAGTCAGGGAGCCTTGACTGGAAACTTCTATGAACCTTGCCATGCCGTGTTCAAAGAACTCTTAGAAACAAATTCAGTTTATTTTCCCAGAAGAAGGGAAATGAATGGTGCAATAGTAATTGATGGACAAACTTTCAATGTCTATGTTTTGTCTGGGTTTCAAACCATCAATGCTTCCTAATGTCAAACTTTAATATGTCTTTCTGGCTATATTTCTATGCAGCCCTTATGTTACTGGACTCATGGTGGATTCAGCAAATAGAATTTTATTTTCTTCACCAAACCAGATGTTTGGAAGTTTTTTTTAACCAGGATATAAGAAAGGTAATATTTGGGGGTGCAGATTTCTTTTAAAAATATTTTCACATAAGTAATGAACAAACAATACCATGGAAAAATCTAGATTTTTCCTCTACATTCTTAGTTTTTGATTCAGGTCATGTATAAGTTTCTTTTCTCATTGCTGTGATAAAACACTCTGACAGAAGCAACTTAAGAGAGAGGGTCTTCTTGTAGACCACAGTGTGAAAATGCAGCTCATCATGGTGGAAAGTCATGGCAACAGAAGCTTGAGACAGCTGCTTGCATCATGTCCCGATTCAGGACAAAGAGAGACATGCATCCGGGTGTTCTGTCACTTGCTCCTTTTTTTTCCAGATCAGGCTTCACCACAGAATAGCAATGCCTCAGTTATAATGGGTCTTCCCACCTCAAGTAGCCAAATCTAAATTATTCCTCATAGGCATTCTCAGGGTTTGTCTCCAAGGTGATTCTAATCCTTCTAAGTTAACAGTTAGTACTATCCACCACGGAAGAACAACTTCATGGTGTCAAGAGAACTGCTCTCATTTCAAGTCTCACAGGGTATATCCATTCCATGGAGAGATAAAGAAGTAATTCAGCTTCTTGACTCTATCCCTCTTAAGCAAGAAAAAAAAACTTATTGGAAAGACTGTGATAGGGATTTCTGATTTCTTTGGTAGTTTGGCTCCATTTTTGTTCTTATAGCAAAGTATAAAATGTTGGGAAATTGGTAAATAATAGACAATTATCTCTTGTAGTGTTATATATTAGTAAATCCAGCACCCACGTACCTTCCTATTAGTGTTAAATAAAGTCTTGCTTTCTGTTTCCAGGATGATTACCCAACGCTGTATCCTCTTAGTATAAGGGGGAAAGAAAAAAAATTGGTGGTTACATTTCCAACACATAAGGATGGATTCCCTGTGACTTAATTACCTCCACCAGTCCCTTCTGTCATTACCCAGAGACACAAAGTAAGCATATGTAATTTGGAAAGTAAACAATAGTTAAGTAATAGCAATCTAATATGATAATTGTCATGTTTATGAGAATGGTAAAAATGGAATGGTGCTCATTTTGGGGCAACCTATATAATAGCTATGTATAATTTTTACCCATTTTTACATTATTCTCTTGTGAAGGCTTAGTTAATATAAACCAGTCTCCTCTAAACTAGACTTTGCTAGATGAAAGATAATAGGTGATAGAAAGGTTAAATGACTGGAGTTAGAGATGTACCTCATTTGGTAGAATGCTTGCCTAACATACATAAAGCCCTTGATTCAATTCCAGCACCACATAAAGTTGGACATAAATGCTTATGCCTGTAATCTTAGTACTCAAGAGTTCAGGGCCTGTCTTAAGTATGTAGAGAGTTCAAGGCAAGCCTGGTCTACAGAAAGCCCTGGATTTTTTTTAAAAAAAGATAAAATCATAGATAGGTCGATAGGTGGGTAGATAAATAGAAGATAGAAAGAGATAGATGATAGATAGATAGATAGATAGATAGATAGATAGATAGATAGATAGATAATTGATTAGATTATGGACAGACTAAGATATCATGACTTTCCCATTAAGGTAAGTCTCAAATGGAAGGCCTTATAAAGCCTGTCTTTTATTTATTATAAGGCAGTACAGACACAAGGATTACATTTACTCAAGGCACAGTTATCATGTGATACTTTCACATAAATTATCACATTGACTAGAGTTGTATCCAGGAACAAATCTGAGGAAAATAAATTTAGGTCACTGAAATAATAGACTTCCAAAAACAATCCTACCTAAGAATCTTCATATAAATTTATATTACTTAATAATCAGGGTTTTAATCAGGTTTTTTAACTTTAAAAGCTTTGACCTGAAATTAAAATTTTATATTGTCATTGGTTTTATCAGAAAGGAAAGGGAGCAGATACAGATTTTTCTAGAACTAATCTGACAACAGACTTCCACAGAGCAAATGCTGGAAGCCAAGTCTCCTGAGTTGTATACCCCACAGTCTATGTATGGGCTTTCATCTCCAGGATCCAACTTGGAACCCATTAATGCATCAAAGAATGCTGTTCCAGCTTTTTGGGCCTCCCCATTTCAAATTTGCTGGAAATAGTTACCTTCATTTGAGGGGATTCAAATATCAAACTCGTTAAGAAAAAATTTTGAATCCCTTATGTTTACTTCTGTTATCCATATTTCTGTTCTTAGCTATAACAAATGCTCTGGCCAGAAATCCCTTGTAGAGAGAAGAATTATTTGGCCAGGTCACAGTCCATCACTGAAGAAAGTCAGTATCAGAATGCAAACAGGAACCTAGAAGCAGGAACTATGGAGAAATTTTCCAGGCTGGCTCACTCTCTGTCTTGTTCAGTTATGCAATCAAGGCCCACCTGCCTAGTTTGATCCCTCCCACATCATTATCAATCAAACAAACAAGACAATCCCTCACAGACATGGCCACAGGCTAACCTTATCTGAGCAATCTCTCAGGTGAAAATCCCTCAGATGAGGTTAGGTTGTGACAAGTTGACAGCTGTAGCTATCTAGAACACACTCCTCAGATGTAGATACAGTTACCCAACAACAACAGCAAACCCATCACCACCACCACCACCAAAACCCAAGCAAACCCCTGGCCATGCAGTTTTCTAGGAAGCTGGCATATGATCAATACAGGATTTAAAAACACAAATGGAAACAACACACAAAAAAAGGTTAGGAGTACTGTTTTGCTTCCCTGAGCTCTTTGTTTTTCTACTGAATCTCATGAATGAACCATGCTACCTGTTTTCTGCCATCAAACTCTGCCAGCCCTCACCAAGGACATGAAAATAAGACTGTAGACAATGCAGAGGCAAAGTAAAGAGATTGTATGACTTTGGGCCTCTCCTACAGCCACCTTGAGTCCACTGGCATTAGCCTGTCATCTTCATCTTGGTATAAAGGACTTGTTAAAGTGTTCAACATCAAGTAGGTCAACCTCTTTGGTTCTGACCCCATTTAAAATGGAGTCAATTGTCATTTACATGCAGCCCTGCTCTATGACTACACATTTTGTTTCATGTTTCGTTTGAATGTTGTCCTGTCAACAACTATCTAATCCTTTTATGGCAGTAATTGCTGTGATTATTGAATATAATTAAGATGTGTTCATTTTGTTTACCCCTTCGGCTGTGTATGGAAAGCAAACAAGATCAATCACTACAGTGCCTGGTGTGTTTGCTACAGAACACATGTCTTGAAACAGAGGAAATGAGACATGCCTCAGACACACTTCTGCAAGAGAAAGAGAAAGAATGTTAGTATCTCATCCCAAACCTGCATAAGCAAATTTCTTAGCTATGTGAAGGAGCTACATTGCTCAGTCTCCATAGGTGTCAACTTGTGTGTTTTCACCATTTGGGTACGATTTTATAATTTCTGAAAACTCTTTAACTCCATGGTTTGTGAAAGAAGACTAGCAATGGCAACCCTGTGACTCAATTCAGACATCTGTGGGTGTTTAGGTTCCAATTACTGTTAACTGGTTGTAACCAGTTAAAAATTAATAGAAATGTTGCAATAGTATTGTCCCATTTCCCGTAGAAGAATAAATCAATAAAAAAACAAGCAATAATGCACACCTATTTGTGGTGCTCAGACCCTTCACCTGGGACCAGCCCTCTCAGGACTGCAGTACTGATCCTTCTTTTCTCAGGACCTCTGTGGTCAGGCTCCTGTTTTTGTTTGCCATGACAATACCAAATGTCAGGTTTTCATGGCTTTCTTCTTCATGGAAGGGTAACTGTGATAGTTTGAATAAGATGTTCACCATAGTCTTAGGCCCTTGAAAATTGGTCCTCAACTAGTGGTACTATTTTAAAGGTTTGGGCCTAGAGCCTTTTGTAGGAAATATGTCACTGGAGGCTGGAACTGAAAATTCAAAGACTGTTTCTATTTATCTTTGGTGCTTTCTGATTCCTGCTCACAGTTTGAGAGGTGAACACTCAGGTGTTTCTGATTCCCTGCCATGATAGGCTCTGATTTTCTGTAGCCATAACCCAAACAAATGTATGGTGATTTGAATGAGAATGGCCCCCATGGGTTCATGGACTTAAGTTCTTTCTCAGTTGGAAGTGACCCTATTTGACAAGATTAGAAAGTGTGGCCTTGTTGGAGAAAGTGTGTCACTAATGGTTATACATTTTGAGGTTTCAAAAAGCGCATTCCAAGTCCAGAGTCTCTCTTTATGCTGCCTGCAGATCCAGATATGGTCCTCTCAGCTAGTTCTCCAGCACCATGTCTGCCTGTATGCTGCCATGATGATAATAAACAAACTCTCTGAAACTGTAAATACGCCCCAATTAAATCCTTTCTCTTAGAAGAGTTGCCATGATCATAAGGTCTCTTCACAGCAAAGCAACACTGACCAAGGCAAAACTTTTCCTTCTGTAAGCTGTCTTGGTCATGGTGTTTGATCACTTTATTTTCTTCTTCACAGTTATTATGGCCTAGAATTCATTTTTTTGCTTGTCCATTTGTTCATTGAGTCCCTAAGAGAATAAAAACTTTTACCAGGCAGGAAATTATTTTTATTTAGCAGGGTATTTGCAACATAAAATTAAGCTTAGCAGAGGATATGCATCAAATAGTTATCTAACCATTGGTCTGCAGCCAACAGTAAACACCTGCCATTTTGAATTTCATATTATTACCCAAGGAAGGTGCTTTCAGGAAGTATTTCACAAAGAAAGGAATAAAGTTAAGGTATCACTGGGAACATATTTCCAAATAAATGCCACTGGCGTTTTCTCAATTTTTAAGAAACACAAGATGACTGGGAAACTACTAGAAAACATAGATGTTAAAGGTACTACTAATCTCATTCAAGTGAGAAGTACCTCAAAGTGTCAATGGCTTGCCATTCTCCCACTTACATATTATATACCTTTACCCAATCTGTTCAAATGTTTTTCCAGTCTTGGATGCAGCTCATACAATAAAGACACCCTCTCTGCTCTCCTGTTTACTCAAGGAACCATGCTAGAATGATTCCTCTTCCATATCTGTGCCTCCTGTGGGAAGAGGAAGGCTGCATCTGACTGCTGAGATGATAGAGGTGTTCTATTCATCCCTTCCCACTTCTACATGGGAAATATTTCTGCATTTAATCTTGTTGGGAAGTGAAGCTTTGCCTTTGACTTTCTGACTCCATCTACACCTACACAATGTGCTTTAGCTTTGGTGTCCATGAAATGAGAACTTCTGTGCGGACTTGTTTATCTATCCATCCCAAATGAGCCCAAAGTCTACAGTGAAAGACTCCATTTGCATTGACTCTCCAAATCAGCTTTGTCAACAGTAGTGACACTGTTCTTTCTTGCTCCCTCATTTGCTTGGTCTCTTTCCACATCTCCATTCAGAGGGTCACAGGAAGGATTGTGAGGTTTTACACTCAACTGCAGCTCTCATTAATGACAGATGTTTGGTTCTACAAATTGATTATATGGCTGAAATATGTTTGTTTTCTTCTGGTTCCCACTTGAGGTGTTCTGCTGCACAGTGGTTTGGTCACTCAACAGTTGAGTCCTGCTCGCTCCAATAGATATTGGGATGCTGTATTCCTGGTGGCTCAGAAACTGCAGTGCTCCTGTGTAGAGAGGAGATGGAGTGTTTGTGTTATGCTCTTTCTCATTTAGTCCACACAGCTAACCCAGTTTTATCCATTGGACCAATAGTCTCTCACTGCTTGTGGACATAATTTTACAGAGTCGTTTTCAATTCCAGGGTTTTAGTTAATCTCCTTACAGCTATAATTTCACCAATGGTATATTTACTTTTAATTCTGCTCAAGCATTTGCTTGTATCTACATATGGAGTATTAGTAATTTATTCATTTATTGCTTTCTGCCTCACCAACTGGCTTAGATCACAATCTTCTGTGGGTGAGAAATGCAACCTAATTTTGTATCATCATAGAATGTGCTGGAATGACCAGCAAGAAGTCAGGGACAATTTCTTCCTTCCATTATGGGAATATAATGATGAAAATAAGAATCCAAAAGCAATGTGGTCTCTGCTGACCTAGATCTGGTCTCTCGGTGTGTTCACATAGCATGAGTGTTCCAGCCATTCCATCCCTCATTGCACTTCATTACCACTTGTTGATTGCTTTGCTTCCCCCTGGACCATTGGCTTGATGAAAGCAAAGAATGTATCTGCATTTTAAGCATCCATTTGTTATAGTTTCTGCTAATATTAAACTATCCCTCTTTGCAGACAAATAGTTGTAAAATGAAAAGGCTCCACAAGCTCCACCAGAAAACTTTTGAATCTGACAAATACACTCAGCAAAGTTACAGGACCCAAATGATGAGACTGGTCTGTGTCATACTCTCAACTTGCTTCATATTGTAGTAGGAAGCTGCTGGTTCATTTCCTGGCCACTCAGACCCGAAATAATCACACAGAAACTATATTATTTGCAATACTGTTTGGCCAGTAGCTTAAGCATATTTCTAGCTAGCTCTTACATCCTAAACTAACCCATCTCCATTAATATGTGCATCACCATGAGGTCATGATCTACTGCTAGAGGTCGTGACCTATTGCCAAATTTCTGGCAGGCTCCAGCTGTAGCATATGTCTCCTGTGGTGGCTACATTGCTTCTCCCTGACTCTGCCTACTCTCTCTTTCTCTATGTCTCTGTTTGGATTTCCTGCCTGGCTTTACTCTGTTAAGGCATTGGCTGAAAGCAGCTTTATTCATTAACCAATAAAAGCAACACATATAGAGAAGGACTTTCCACACACACCACCATATTATGTAAAACAGAGTTTTATTTTATTTTGCTTTAGCATTTAGTTTTGCCCTAGGAGACTCCATTTGATGGGCAGGTTTTAGCTCCATTTTGAAGGAGAAGGATGACTTCAACCAGAGACTGCAGCATTTTTCAGGCACCACTCATCCAACACAAGCTGGAGAGTTTTTCTTCTTTGGGGGTAGATTGGAGGGGTTAGAGACAGGATTTCTCTGTATAGCTCTAACTGTTCTGGAACTCACTGACCTCAAATTCATAGATTCCCCCTAACTCTGCCTCCCAAGTGCTGGGATTAAATGTGTGTGCCACCACTCCCCAGCTTTCTTGTGAATTCTTATTTCTTGGAGAAGAATTGCTATGCTGTATGTAAATTTATCAGAGTGAAATATATATTTTGTGTATATATTAAATTCATAACCAAGAACTTCCCAGATGTGCCAAACCACAGAAAGAGTGTCACTTCCTCACCTAGGCTTCTCAAAACGGCAAACATGAAAAAATTTGATGAAATGGTCCCATACTATCATCTGCAATCTGGTGATAAAAGGGTTAACAAACAGAAGACTTACCAACTGTCTCTAGAGTTTAGGTGCAGCAATCCACATGTCCTTTTTAGTTCCCTGCCTATTCACCAGACTATAGCTGGACCTGAATCCACTGCTTCTGTTCTCTGACCCTACTTAGCCTTTCCTCTTGTAGCTATACTCTAGATTTGCTCTCAAACACTGGCTCCAAGTTTCCTCATGTTATTGGTCTGATTTATTAGCTTAGCAATAAAGATTTTCTCTCATCCCATTTTTAAAACCTTCTGGACTCTGTTGTATCCTCTTTAACTTGTGTTCATTGTGAGAAAGAAAGAAAGAAAGAAAGAAAGAAAGAAAGAAAGAAAGAAAGAAAAGATTAGATAGATAGATAGATAGATAGATAGATAGATGATAGATATAGATAGATGATGATGATAGATAGATAGATAGATAGATAGATAGATAGATAGATAGATAGATAGATAGATAGATAGATGATAGATGATAGATCAATTTACTATATGTGAGAATTAATATTGATAAATAAGATAAGAATAAAATTCCTTAATGGTGTGGGATAATTGCCTGTATTCTGTCAATCATGTTTTAAATAAATGCTGATTGGCTAGCCAGGAAGTATAGGTGGGAAAACCAGACAGGAAGAAGAGGTGGAGCAAAGAAAACAGGAGTACTCTGGGAAGCAGGAAGCTCACTTCGCCATTCCTGCCCAAACCATCAAAGAAGCAAAGTTGTGACCTACCCCGCTGAGAAAGATACTGAGCCATGTGGCTAACATAGATAAAAATAATGGGTTAATATAAGCTACAAGAATAATAAGAGGCTCGAGATAATGGGCCAATCAGTTTATAAGTAATGCAGACTCTCTGTGTGATTTCTTTGGGGCTGAATAGCTGCAGGAACCAGGCAGGACAGAAACCCCAACACGCATGCCCTCATGTTACACCTTAATTTGCCTCAGCCACTTTGCTGAGATGGATATATTATATGACAAACTGTTGTCTTGAAACCAGGAAAACTTGTTTAATAATTTCTGACATTGTAGAAAGATACAAACATGTGTATCTATGCTTCTAACACAGCAATTCACAACAAAAATCACCATACAAAAGTTAATGTTTGTATGCACACTGATAATAACCTTATTCAGAAATAAATTAAGAAATTGCCCAATTCATAACCTCCTCAAAAATATTGAGGAATGAACCCAACCAAGGATGTGGAAGGCTTCTATAAAGAACACTTTAAAAACACTAACAAAGAAACTGGCAAAGACACTAGACAGTGGAAAGACATTCCATGCTGTTGGATTCACATCATCAGTGCTGTGAGGCTGGCTCTGTAACCAAAGTAATAGATAGAGTCACTACAATCAAAATCCAAATCCACCAAAATTGGAGTGACATTCTTCACAGAACAAGAAAAACATCTTAAAATTTATATTGAGGCACAAAGACTACATGGCTAGCAGAAGCAATTCAAAGCAGAAAGAACACAGAGATCATTTCTTTATCTCAAGTGACACTACTGAGTGATAACATGAGACAGCAAGTTCTAGAACAAAACAAACATATAGACTAATAAAACAAGCAAACACCCAGCGATCAACACACAGAACTATGTACTATTTTTTTACATTTTATGATATTTTTCATGGAATTAGAAACATAATCTAACAAGCAAAAAGTAAATAATCTGAGCTAACATACAAAATGGGAAACATGAAGTCTAGAGAAGGAGATGACACAAGAACAGAGATCATGAAACTGCCAGCTGTATAAATAAAAAAGATGGAGGGAGAGCAGAGTAAAAACCAATAAAGACATTGGAAGCAGGAACACTCAGCAGATCATTTACCACGGAATAAATTAAAAAATGTTTGTGGGAATTGTCTTCCAAGAACTTACACAAGTTGATGTGATTGGACCATCACATATTCAAGCCACAACCTCAACAGAGTTTAAATAACTCACATAATAAAGCCAAATAGAAAGACTCTGTATTGATTTCTATAAAAACACAACAATCTAGAAAATTAAGATAAATATTAATTATCAATTGTGAATACTTATGACAAAATTACAAATGAAACCCTACCAAACAAAATTTGTAATTATATGTACTAGAAAGAGTTTACTCAAGTGATTTGAATTAAATTGAGAGGTAAAAAATGATGGCAATAGATACCAAAAAGGTATTTTCAGGATGAAGCATGCAACTGTGATTTAATTAGAAAAATTTTACTGCCAATAATTTTTCAAAAACTGATTTTATTGCTGTGATGAAAAGTGCTTAAAGCAAATGCTGACTCACTAATGATACCGCTATTAGATCAGAAATAAGACAAATGGTTCATTATCCCCAATATTTTACTATAAATTCAAAAGTTTAATACTGCACTAAGATGTAACATAGAAAACAAAGTATGTACTTGGAAGGATAGGAACAAAATAAGCACCACCTCTTCCAATATCTGTCTATGTCTAAAACCTTCTTAAAGGCACATAAACATGTCATTAACAATCAATTCAACAGGCATGAGATAATTAAAATAATTTTAGAAAATTCAGTGTTAGGAATGTACACTGCCTCTGAATAACTATTCAAACTATTTTTGAAATAGAACCTGATAAGCCATACATATAACCCATTACCATTATTTAGCCAAGAAAAGAAAAGAATTTATGTGCCGATACAATGATTTGAATATGAATGTTTATTTATATCATCAATATTCATAATAGCCTAAAAGCAGAAGTAGCCTAACACCTGCAAAAATGGGACAAGTAAATAAAATGTGGTATGCATGTATTTTGAAATACTATTCAATCATAGAAAGGAGAATTCAATGAACTATGAAGGGGAAATAGGAACTTCACGGAGATGAAAGAATACTGCCTTGATATCCCATTTATGATAATAATTTCATGAATCAATATACCAGTCCAAACTCAGGTATTTTGGAAAGATGTGGGTGGGTTATGGTATAAATTACACATGAAGAAAACTATAATTTAAAAAGATTCAATATTGGGCTAGAGAGATGACTCATCCTTTAAGGCTGCATGCTACTCTTCCAGGGGATCTGAGTTTAAATCCCAGCATCCATATGGGGTGGCTCAAAACTACCAGTGTCTACACCTCTAGAGGAGCTAAAACATCTTCTGGCCTCACAGGCATCTACACAGGTATGGCACACACATGTGGCACACACACACACACACACACAGAGAGAGAGAGAGAGAGAGAGAGAGAGAGAGAGAGAGAGAGAGAGAGAAGGGGGAGTAAATATAAATATTTTTAAAAAGTGCAACACAGTCTTCTAAACAAGGAAATCCAGAGAATGGGAAGCAATTACATTGTAGTATAGACCCAAACTTAGGTGTCTCATTCTTTACTCCCTGGATTGTAAAGTTTTGTAAGCTGTTGCTTGCCTAGATAATATGATCTGTTACAGTAATGTATTAAGAAGGTGAAAAGATGCATTTGTACAACAGTGGCGTACCAGACCCTACTAGTTTATCCTCTATGTTCTGCAAATGAAAGGAAGGAGACTAACCAAGTGAGAAATGAGAGAGATGACTTTTGCTCAAATGGTATGTCTCGCTTCAGAAACCTTTGCTCCCTGACTTTCTCAGATGGAATTTCCAGAAAAACAGTTGTGTCTCAGTTGATTAAAATGTTTAAGGTCATCTTTACTGGATACTCATACCTTGTCTTCTGAAGCCTCTTTTCTCACACATAGCATAAAGCCTAGATGATGGAGTAACTTCACTAGACTTCAAAATAATAGTAGTTAACATTTGAATGAAGGGATGACATTTGATTTTCCGTGGAGAAAAAGTTAAGATTAAAATAGATTTTACTAAATGATTGGGAAGTAAATCCCTGGCAGGTGGCAATGTCTTTAGCATCTCTGGTGATGAGAATGACTAAGAAACCTCTTGGACAAACACAAATGAAACAATTTGTCTGCAGTGCAAGGTTTTGTTAAAACTCTGATGAAAATGTAGCAGGCATCACACGTGAGAACCAAGAGAGCTCTAAATGTCACGGTGACTCACTTAAATTTTGTCCTTCACATGAAAAAGTCTATGTCTGTCTGTAACTTTGAAAATGAATTTTTCAAATTGATGTTAGAGAAAATGAATGTGGGGTGTCCATAAGACAGAAATAGAGAAGACTAAGTTTCATATTTAATAAAATTTACTGTATTAAAGGATATATATACACTAAATTTTATGTTATTTATATTTATTTTATACATATACTTATTTATATTTATTATATATATATACACACACACTTTTGTTTCTTTGTTCTTATCTTATTGAAAATAGACTCCTTTCTCACATAATATACTCTGACTACTCTCTCTACTCTTCCCAGCTCCACCCTCCTCCTCTCCCATTCAGATCTACTCTCCTTCTATCTCTCCTTCAGACTTCTAAAAGATAATGATAAAATATACTAAGATAAACAAAAACTCATACATCAGAATTAAACAAAACAAACAAAATTCTGAAGGAAAAGAGCCCAAGACATGGCACGAGAAACAGAGGCCTACTAATTCACACACTCAGGAATTCCGTAAAAACACTAAGCTACAAGCCATAATATATAACCAAAGGACCTGTTTGGTTAAAAAAAGGGAGAAAAATAAAAATAAAATAATAAAAATAAGTTAAAACTTTAAAATCTCACCCTGAGAGTACCCTTATCCAATAAGATGCCAATTTGCCTGTGTGAAAGAAATATTGCATGTCAGTCACACATCCATATGGGTAGGAATGCTGCCCACTGACTATTGTAAAATTTGGGGGATTCTGTAACAGGACTTTGTGTGTGTGTGTGTGTGTGTGTGTGTGTTTTGTTTTTGTTTTGTTTTTACTCTCTTTTAAGGAAATTTACATATATTTGTCTACATGTGAATGAAAGTATAGTATACCACTGCCCTAGATTTTTGATTTTTCTTTTAAAAATTAATTTAAATTTTTTACAATTTTATGTGGTGTATAGTGATTTGTGATTACATTCACCCCACTTTCCCCCTCCATGATGAAAAGGGTATATTTTACATAGCAATGTAACACACCAGGGTGAGACAGGCAGGTATCCCACTGGACTGCACTACCATGTTCTCTTCAACAGAAAGTTTTCCCAACTGTCATATTTTCTGAGTCATTCCTCAAAACTTCAAAAATTTATATCTCAAAACTTCTTAAGTGCTTGCAGGTGTGTCAGCTCGTTTATGTTCTTAGAACTCTGGCCTCATTTTGGTCATTGTTGACAGGTGGTTCTAAAAATAGAGGATCAAGAGAAAGATGACTGGTATTCTAGGTAGATATTTTGATGTATCAGAATTGAGTCATGGGTTCTGTTTGATCTGCTTCATAAGTGAGAGCTTTGATGTTGTACTGTTACCTCATTTCAAAAGGCATGCAGGAAAGGAAATACTGAAAGGCAGAATTTAATTCCCATGTGTTTTACTTAATGTGTTACCTAGGTAACTCTATCTGTATTCAATGGTCCTTAAAGCCCACATTTTCACCGAAGAGAAATGGATTATAGACATTTGGAGAGTTCATAAAAGATGCCTTAATATCTCTCACTAAAAAAGTCTATAATGAGTGCTTGATTTGGAAATTAGCATAGTTTTATTTTGTTAATGAATACTTTATGAATCTATTCGGCACCTGGAACTATTTCAATACTCAAGACAACATTGCAGTTGTTGAAATGGGTAGTCCACAACGTACTTTCACTAGTCAGACCTTCTGTGGTCTATAATTCTGTGTATTATATTCCTAAATATAAGTGGACATATGTAGACTCTGGTCAGGGAAGCAGATAGGATAACTGCATCTTCACCTCTCCGTCCTATCCTCCAAATTCTACTCCTCAGTCTCACCTCCAGCTCTGTAGCAGATCACCTCCTGAGGATTCCCCTTCTCCCATTGCCACATCTCCAGGAGATCACATAGATCTTCCTCTCCAAACTTCCTTTTCCCTATCCATCACTTTACTCCAGTGCCCAATTCCAACAACATTCCCTGGGAGTCTTCCGGCCACAATGGCAAAGGAAGCAGGCAGACTAACCACAGAACTGCATCTCTTACTCCTCTTCAATAAATTTAATTCCTGTATATCATCCCCTCCTCTCTGTCTCTATCTCCAGGACATAACATAAATCTTCTCCTCCAACTGCCTCCCAACTTTAGCAGGCATTCTGTGGGAACCTGCAAGCCAACCTTACCAGGGAAGCAAGTAGGCAAGCAAAGGAGACAGGCAAGCTTTTGATATTCACCCTCTCTCTTCTCTAAATCCAATATCCCAACCTCATGCCCAGATCTGGAGCAGACTACCTGCTGTGGCCTTTTTCACTTTCCCTATTTCTAGAGGAGTAAGCAGATCTTCTTGGAACATCCTGATTTCCTCCCATGTAAAATCCCTCAACATTCCCTTCCATACTCATGACTGGTAAGATTAATATAATAAAAACACCCATCTTACCAATGGAAAACTACAGATTCAATTAAATTCCCATCAAATTCCAACATAATTCATCACAAATCCTGAAAGGACAGCTTTCAGACTTAAAAGGAAACACACACACACACAGGATTGCTAAAACAATCCTGAATAATAAAAGAAAGGTAGGAGGCATTACCATGCCTGATTTTATGTTTTAAGACAGAGCTATAGTAATAATAATAATAATAATAATAAACAGCATGATATTGGTACAAAAACAGACATGTTTATCAATGGAATCAAATAGAAGGCCCAGACCTAAATAGACACACTTATGTACACCTGCTTTTTGATTAAAAATCCAAAACTATACACTGGGAAAAAAAGAAAAGCATTTTGAGCAAATGGTACTGGCCAAACTGGATGTCCGCCTTAGAAGAGTCCAAATAGATCTCTATTTATCACTTTGTACAAAATTCAACTCCAGATGGATCAAAGGCCCCAACATAAAACTAAATAAATTAAACCTAACAGAAGAGAAAGTGGGAAATAGCCTTAACTGGCACAGGAAAAGACTTTCCGAACAAAACATCATTAGCACAGGAAATAATATCATTAATTAATAAATGAGACCTTATAAAAGAAGAAAGCTCTGTATGGCAAAAGGCACAGTCAATAGGACACAACATCAGATTGCAGAATGGGAAATGATTTTTACCAACTACACATCTGATGGAGGACTAATATCCAAAAGACACAAAGACCTAAAAACTTAGATATCAAGAAAACAAATGACCCAATTAAAAACGGCTTCAAATCTAAACAGAGAATTCTCAAGAGAGGAAACTGAAATGGCTGAGAACCACTTAATAAGATGTTCAACATCCTTAGCCAACAAGGAAATGCAAATCAATACTACTTTGAGATTTTCTCTTAAGCCCAGCAGAATGAAAGATCAACAAGGCAAGTGACATCTCATGCTGGTATGGAATTGGAGTAAGGGGAACACTACTCCATTGCTGGCCTGACTGCAAACATGTACAGCTGCCATGACATTCATGTGGCTATTCTCAGGGAGTTGAGAATCGATCTACCTCATGATCTAGCTTTACCATTGGGACAACCTAGATGTCCCTCAACAGTTGACAAGATAAAGCAAATGTGGTACATTTACACAATGAAATATTACTTAACTGCTTAAGAAAATAAAATAATGAAATCAGCGTGTAAATGGAAAGAACTAGAAATAAATAATTCTGAGTGAAGTAAGCCAGACACATAAAGGGAAACATAATGTGTGTGTTCACTTATATGTGGATATTAGCTGTTAAGTCAATAATAATGAAGTTACAATCCATAGACCTACAGAGGTTAAGTAATAGAGTAAGAAACTAGGTGAGTGGAGGCACAGTTAGAGCTCCCTAGGACAGGAAAATGCAATGTATAAATACAGATAGATGGGAATGGGAAGATAAAAATAGGACTATCGAGTAGACAGCCGGAGGAAAGAGGAGAACAAGGGAGGCAATATGAGGAGAGACAGCAAAAATTAAGGGTCATTTGAGAAGTAGAATGGAAAATGAATACAGTAGAAGCTTCCTAAAATATATACATATATGTGTAATCTCTAAATGAAATTCAAAACAACACAGCAGACTTGCCACAACTAGACACCTCTTGCCACCATATAAGTCTCCACTACCAGGATTAGGTACTAACTGAGTTGTTGGACAAAGGACGAGATGAAAGAAAAGGTTGGCAAACTTGAAACTACAGCAATGAAAACTAATTTAAAATCAAACAAAGAAAACTAAGATTTTCAACCTTACATACATGAGATACCATGCAGCATAATGGACCACACCAAAAAAATGTGACTCAAAGAACAGAAGATAGAAGGAAATACACAGGAATGGAAGAAATGCTGGAAACTACTGACTATCTTCCAGTCTAATGAAAACACATAAACCCATGATCTCAGGAAACTCAAGAGCACCAAAAACAAGAGATGTAAAGAGCTACAGAAGATGCCTCCTAATCAAATCACCACAATATACAATATACAATACAATACAATACAATACAATACAATACACAATATACAATGTCAGGATAATAGAGGGAACTGAGAAGAGCAATCTAAAGAAGAGAATAGGCAGATGCTTATCATGAGGAAGAATGTAAGAAGACGTCAGAGCAGCTTTTGCTTGTTTTGTTTTAGAATCAGGGTCTCTCAAGAAGCTTTTTGGCCTGGAGCTCACTGTATACACCCAACTGTCCAGGAACTCATAAAAATCCACCTGCTTCTGCCTTCCTAGAAGTAGCATTAATAGTGTGTGCTACCATGACAGACTTCTAGCTTTTTAACTCAATCTAAAACATAGACATTAGAGAAAGAGAAAACATGGATAGAATTATTCACTCCTAGAGACAACAAGAAATGCTAAAGTAGGGCCCAGCAAGAGAAAAATGACCCGTAAAAATCTGGATCATCACAGAAGAATGAGGAAACCTAGAAATAGGGAATATACATTTAACATTAGCATATCTAACTCTTTAAAATGATAGCAAAAACTATTCTGGAAACTGGGAAGGTGCTTCTGCAAGTCAAGTGCCTGTTGTACAAGCATGATTTGAATTCTCACCTCCCATCTAAAACTTAGGTGGGCAGGGCAGTGTCGCCTGTAATCCTAGTATACAGGAGGCAAAACCCAGGGATCCCCAGAGTACACTGGCTAGCTGGGTTGGTCTTCTGGCAGCTCTGCATTCAGTTAAGAGACCTGGCCTTGAGATATTACATACATGAATGAATATGTATATAGCAGAGAGGGACCACGGAGGATAGCTGGCATTTTTAGGGATAATTTTAGTGACTTTGCATCAGGACATGAAAATCACACACGTTAAACAAAATAAATCAATGAGAAAGACTCCATTAAAATTAAAGTGACTGACCTTCCAAAGAAAATGAAAGATCAGACAATAAAGTGGAAGAGAATGTTTGCAACACATAAATGTGACAAAAAGGTCAAATTCACAGCACACAAAGGACTCAGAACTTAAAAACAGAAAGACAACCCAATAAACTGTTTAACCTTAACAGAACCTCGTGAAGTATGTACCAATCAATAAACCAATTTTTTAAGTACTGAAATTGTTGCTGGAGAAAATATTTTAAGTTCAAGTTTGACAGTATTTGTAAATTTTAATAAAAGAATCAGATTGGCTCTTGGGGTTCTAATGCTACAGCTAGCCTTCACCGTATTATCCACAGATGCTTACATTTTAGAAGACTATAGTCATCGCATTAAAGAAGATCAATCACGAAAGGAAACAGTGTTTTCCAAGATGCGCGCACACCCTAAACCACACAATCTTCCTGAGTGTTCCAGCATTTCCTTGGAAGGACCATGTTACCTCAGTAAGACCTCAATGAGTTTCTTACATTTCTTCAATAATTAAATTGTGGGAAGGTATTTTATGTGTTTTGCTGATGATAAAAATGAAAATATTAACTTTTGCTTTAAAGTTATTTTACATTAGTGACATTATTCATGTCATGTATATGTCTTTTATTTATAACGGTACAACAGATCACGAAGCCAAATGTGGTAAATTCTACTTTCAGGTCCCTGCAAATACACAGACCAAATTCTGATGAGGCAAAGTCACCGCTGGCTGATAGAACACTACATTATTTTCTCTACATCTGGCTCCTTGAGCTTGTGAGCGCACTAAGGGATTGGCTCCAGCTGGAGGTACACCTAGGAGATAGGCAAAGCAAGTTGAACGCAGAGAAATTAGAATTATAAATAATCACCTTTATCAAAGTCAGACAATGAAAAATATGATCGCACAAAGGCAAGGCTGGATGGCCTTGTTATAGGTCATAATTCAAGTCTCACTGAAGGAAGCAGGAAACCAAAGCTTGCTACAGATTAAGGGCTTTTAAACCTAAAACTAGAGAGATGAGGGAGGACACATGCTGTTGTTGGTGGGAAGTTCTCAAAAAAGAATGAAGTGGGTGACACCATACTTGGTACTTACCCAACTTGTTAGTCACGGTCCTCTCATCTGTCTTGAAAAAAGCTCAAGGACGGAAGCTCCAGGGTCCAGGCATTTTACTTTAAGAGAGGCCCCGCCAAGCAGAGGATTTTGAGCAGGGGGCAGCAATCACATTTCAGGCTTTTTGGCGGCTGCAGAATGCATGCTCTTGTCAAAGGGCATTGCTTGAGAGTTGACGGTTGTTTACTGTCAGAATAAAGACCTCCAAGCAGAGTGTTGCCTTTAGAGCCAGACCTCAGTAGGCCTCTGACCCTCTCCTGCAGTATGCCCTTAGGCAAGTAATTTCACCTCTTTGATCTCATCAACTAGGAAATAGAGATGGCAAATCCCTAATTCACGGGGAGCTGCAAGCTATTCCAGCACCGGTGCAAGGCAGAGAGCCCGTCAAAACCACCAGCCCCTTCCTTCTACTTCTCCCTATAAAACCTACTGTCGATAAGAAAAATGTATGTGTGCACATTGTCGTTTACACTTCAACCAAGGGCTGCTTGTCTCCCTAGGCTGTTGTTCTAGTTCAACTCTCCCTCTTGGTGCCATGAGGATAATTCTGTTGATTGTCTAGCGAGCAAAGAGAGATTCATGAGGGAGGCACCATTCTGAAAATCTGGGACTTTCCAGACTATTGTGTTGTCATTACTTCTTATCCTCCCTCTTTGCAAACTTGTTCCAATGGCTTTTTCTGTTCTCTGAGAAATGTCACAGAAACATATGTCCCTTAAATGGCAAGAAGGTTATGAAAGATAATGCAAGCAGGCAAAGAAATTAGCAAGATCCTTGCCTCGTTGCTTTGCCTCTGAAACAAACAAAATGAGAATCAAGATCTCTAACTTGGGCATGCTATGTTTTAGAGAATTGAAACCTACTGTGCTTGCTTTTAATTGCTCCTTAATTGCATACAAAATTACAACACATTAAATCACACTAGAGGAGTGCAGGCAGAATTACTTCATCCGAGTAAAGTCACAGTTTGCTTTTTTAAGTCGGTCATTAGGCAATCTAAATGCCCGAAGGTGACACAATTGTTTTGTTGAAGGGCACGATGGAAAAGTTCCAGAGGGAGACTCCACCTACAGCTGAATATTATCAGAGAGAAAAGGAATGGCCGAGTTCCATTTGCCTGTGCTACAAAATACACACCAGCTTTGGTGCAAGGGAATTAATATTTGGGTAATTACAGATGCAAACCAAATTTCCAAACCTACACAGAAGCAGTTTTGTATGGTGGAGATAGCACAGCCCTGGAGAATAGGATTGAATTTGAATCCCAATTTTGTTTCAAGGACCTTGGGTAAAATACTCTTTCCATGAAATAGAGCCAAGAACACAATACCTGGTTTTTGCAGAGAATGGGGTTTTTGTGGGTAGAATCATAGCAGTACAACAAAGGGAATGGCTAACTTCTTCCCCAATTCAGTTTTATCTTTTGCAATATAACTAGCAGTACAATTTTTCTTAATTTGACCTTCAGTTTCTTCATTCATAAATAAGATTATTAATGCTATCTGTTCTATGGAATCTCTGTGTGAATTAATGGAGCAAGCATACATAAAATCTGTGGCATCTAAGGAGCACTTATTAGTCTTCTGCTGTTTTATAAAATGATTGTCATTGAAAGTTTAGGGTCTTTCTCTACCTGTATCTATAATTGCATCCACCAGAACAAAGGTTTTGTCATCTTATACACATCAAATGAATTTTCCTTCCAAGGCATTTCCTTACCAATCTATAACAAACATCACGAACTGTCATCTTAATTGGAGCCACAGGGTGTTCATTAGGATATAAGCAGCAGCATCTGGAAAGGTTGCTTGACAGTCTTACTCCTGCATTGTGGGATTATCCACCTCTGGTCTTAATCTATACCGATCCATTTGAGTGAAAAGGCCTAGGCATTTAGTTAAGTCCTGGGGCAGGCAATTTCTGAGCAGATAATAGGAAAGGACACATACATGGGTTAGGAGAAACGCAGCCTGAAGTCTAGAAGGGAGCAGAATGGAGTGACCTATATACCACCAGGAGGAACTGGGGTGCTGCCCACCACACATATGGAGTAGATTTGATTTCCTTTGATCAACTTCTTCCTGTTTCTCTCAGCCTCTCCTTATGTCATTAAAATATTTCTTTATTTTAATTTTATATGTATGAATGTCTACCACATGCAAGTCCTGTACCTTAGGAGACTAGAAGAGGGTGTCTGATCCCCTGGAACTGGAGTAAAGAAGGGTGGGAGGCACCACATGAGTCCTCAGAATTGAGCTCTGCAAGAGCAGCAAGCACTCTACCCACTGAGCCATTCCCCGAGCTCCACGTGGACCACTCTATATCATGGGCAATGCAGCAGCAGATAGTCTAGATGCATCCTTCATATACTTTTTTACTTCCTTTAAAATTGTACCAAGAAATTGGATTGATTGATCATATCTTAGATAATTTTAGGCTTTGGAGAAACTCCATTTTTGTTCTCCATTATGGCTATGCCACTTTATATTCCCATTAACAGTATAGCCGGGGCCCATCTTCTCCATATCCTTGTTGGTCTTGGCAGCCTTCAGGTTTTTGGCTTCCTTGTTTTAATCTCAAGCATTCCAACAGGTTTGTTGCAATAGCTCATTCTGGTTTTGATTTGCATTTCCCTTGTGACTAGTGAGTCATGTTGACCATAAAAATAATTTGTAGTGATTGAAAGCTCATCAACTTTCAGACACTATTCTGAGCACTTCACATTTTTATTTCATCTTGTGAGGAACAATTGCTCTTGCAATGGAGAAAATTAAGGCAAAGGAAAATTCGGGTTTCCCAAGTTCACACAGGAAGTAAGTGGATGGACTGGAATGGCAGACCAGGGATTCTGACCCTTTTATCACAGTGCTACATTTCTTTGATAATACATTCTGAAACGAGCCACAGTCCATTTTCCTTCTAGATTATCCATGCGGCTTCTTCTTTGATGATTTGAAATGCATTTTAGCTAGATCTGATCTTACCAAAGTGCACTGGTACACAGTCAGTGGTCTCTTCCCTGGGCTTGGTGTTGAGCATATTAATCATGGGCATTTTCACATGAAAAATGGAAGAAGAATTCAACGCTTTTAGTATTTTTTTCTTAACTATTAATTATCTGCTTGACTTTTTCTCTTACTGACTTACCAGCCTATTTTTTTGTTTTTTTTAGGACAATTGTTTTTATTTACATGAAGAACTGAAAGCAACAACATGAGTTTCATTGCTATAAAAAAGGCTAATAAACAGAATTTTATCTCTTTTGTCTAACCCAAGTACTTAACAAAATAATAGCATTAATGTAACAACAGTAAATTGCCAATTATGTCAGTAAGTAATTTATATGATTATCATTGGTGTATATTACTAAAACTGAGATCATATTAACTTAATATAAAATGCTCTATTTAATGTTTTAAGAAACCATTAATAAAATGTCTTAAAATATGTAGTAAAAACATTAAAAGTATAAAATGAGGAGGCTAGAGAGATGGTTTGGTGGATAAAGCACAATTTTGATTACCTGAATTTGTATCAACAGACTCTACATAATGTTGGATGTGGTAGCATGAATCCGTAAACTCAGTGGTCCTGTGGTGATAGCAGATAGAGACATAAGAGTCCCAAGAAATTCCTAGGCCAGCTCCCCAGATATACAAAGTGCTGAACAGATTCCCTGTGTCAAACAAGGCAGTCAATGACCAACTTATAAGCCTGTCTGCTGATACATACACACACACTATACCATATACATACCTTCATTCATCTGCATGAATATGCACACATGGAGAAATATAAAAAATAAATAAAATGAAATTATACAACGAATATTTCTGCTTAACATAAAATAAAGATATAATGTATGACTATAGGAATAAAAATATGAATTGTACAATTTACAAAATATAATGTATGTATAATGATTTTATCACTATATAACAATTTTTTTTTTTACTATTGTAACAAATTGCTGTAGTTGAAGTGACACAAATAAAAAGGACTTTGTTGTTCTACTGATGGCACAACTGCTGCCCATGAATCTCCTGCTGTCTCGGTGGCTCCACATTAGTTGCCTTGCCTCAGGACAAGGCCAAGCAGGACTTGTGTCCCATCGCCTCTGCCACTGCTGAACAATGTAGTTTTTGTTTTGTTTTTTATCTTACATTTTTAAGAGAAAAGAACCTATCTTTTTTCATTTTACATACCAATCCCAGTTCCCACTCCCTCCCCTCCTCCCATTACCTCCACTTTCTGCCCCACCCCAAAACCCATATACTCCTCAGAGAGGATAAGGCACATTGCTTTGAGGAATGTCTAAGGTTCTCCCTATTGTATCTACCAACCTGATTTTTTTGAGTGATTAGCCATGTTGATGTTGAATTACTTCAGCTTTATTGAGACCACATGCACCGGAGACTCCCTATACCATGGTCTCTTAGGATCCAAGTTAACATTAGTTTTTGATTGTCCCTAAGAAAGTCCTCAAGAAATCCAAGCCTGGTAAGCCATTAAAAATGATATTATAATAAATATATTTGTTGATCCAATGTCATGATGAAAAGATATAAATATATCTGGAGAATTTGTGTTTTTCAAGTAATCTGTAAAAACAATTATATATATAATTTGGTGTTGATAAAATTTTTATAGAGAAAAAGGAAAGGATTTATTGATGCCATAAGTGATACAATGGAAGTCAAGGCAAAAGGCAAATAATTAACTAGTATTAATTAAATATTTGTCATAGGTCAAGAACTCAGACAGGATAGGTTAGTGGAAACTAGAGAGATGGGTAAGCGGTTAAGAGCATTGGCTGCCCTTACAGAGACCTGGGTACAATTTCCAGCACCCAAATGGCAGCTCACAACTGTCTGTAGCTTCAAGATCTGACACCCTCACACAGACTTACATGCAGGGAAAATGGTAATGCACATAAAATATAAATACATACATTTTAAAAAGAAAAACAAAGAACTACGATGGTAGAGTCTTTTTTTAATTTATTTTTTTATTAAAGATTTCTGTCTCTTTTGCACCACCGCTTCCCAATTCCCTTCCCCTACCCCAATTAATTCCCCCTCCCTTGTCAGCCCAAAGAGTGATCAGGGTTCCCTGCCCTGTGGGAAGTCCAAGGACCACCCACCTCCATCCAGGTCTAGTAAGGTGAGCATCCAAACTGCCTAGGCTCCCCAAAGCCAGTACGTGCAGTAGGATCAAAAACCCATTGCCATTGATCTTGAGTTCTCAGTAGTCCTCATTGTCCGCTATGTTCATCGAGTCTGGTTTTATCCAAGGCTTTTTCAGACCCAGGCCAGCTGGGCTTGGTTTCTAGCCATAAACAAAGGACATTGAGCCTTAATTAGTGATCCTAGAGAAACTAAATAAGGAGAACCCAAAGAAAAACAGATGGTAGAGTCTTTAAAAGAACTAATCTTATGAAATTATACCATCATCCCAAAAGATGAGGTAGTATCAAATACCCACCTGGTTAGCCTAGAGCCCTGACATGAAATATACAATATTACTAAGAAACGTTAATGGGAAACTGAGGCATTCAGCAACTATGGTACTTATGGAAAGGTCAGAATCTAAACTAGCTATGTTTGGCTTTAGAGTGAAAGCTCTGGGTCTACTTCATGCTACTCCTATAATTATTTGTATGATGGCTGTGAAAATACTCCATATTCCCCATTCTTTCTCATTGACTCAATGCTTTCTTATGTTTAAGCCAATTATTATAATAGCAAATCTTGGTCACTTCCTGGAATGGAAGAATCAAAAAGTAATATGTGGTAGTTAAGTAAGTCCTAATCTTTCAAGAGGCCATAGTATTTTTTCTCAAGATTACAAATGCTGTCTCCTTGTCATCCCCCTAGGTCCACACACTACGATCAACATGTAAGGTTTGATTCAAAGTCACAAACAGCTTTTTTCTCTTAGTCCTGATCCTCGGTTTTTTTTTCCTCTTAATAAAATTTGTTCATGTATTATCAACATATAAGTATGTCTAAGTAGATCCATAGATCTATAATAATGTCATATTTCACACTCTCTTTGACTCTAAGGTCTACCACTGTGATCCTCATGTGCCGGCGATGTATTGTTGCAAAGAAAGAGGATGAAAAGCTTTTTAAATAATTGGATTTGGGTCTTTTGGCTCTGAATGACTGAGTTTACTGTGTTGTTGAATATAATTGTAGCTCTGATGATAATGACTGAAAGATTTTTTTTTTAAAAAATCACTGTTTTGTTTCTTAATTTTATTTAACTTCTAAAATCAGCTGGTCAGGTTCTGTAGAGTCGCTATTTGTGAGTGAAATTTTACAAATATGAATAGACCTATGTGATTTTTAATTAGAGATAACTATCAAACACAGAAATGTGAGCCTTGGAGAACTTTTTGGTGCAAACTTATGTGAGTCTTTGAGCAATTACTCTGATTCCTCTCTAATGGGTTTTCAAAAACCTGGAATCTGGAACACTTCTTGATTCTGTCCTTTAAATGTAGGGCATGTGTTGGTACCCATGAGATGTGGAAAATACAAGAAACTAAAACAAAATTGTGGTGACACCCAGAGAGACCTGAAGAAGACACTGTTGATTTGTTTTGGAGAGCAGCCGTGGAGGTCTACTGTCTTGACCCATGTAGAGATTGCCTCAATAATCCTGTGAGTGACAGATGACTCATGTGCTTGTTATAGTCAAGACCAACTAGAATTTTGTTCACACAAACACAGAAAACAATTCCTAAGTCTACCTATTTATATCAAAAATGTATGCTTTAAAATCTTATTAACCTAGCAAGAGTAAACTGTATTGCTGCTAAGTAAATATCCTGACAAGTCAGGTAATTATGAACCGAAGTAGCTATGAATAGAACACTCTCAAGAAAATAGATATTCCAGATCGGTGCTGATCTAATTAAATCTGAAGACAATGAGTGTGTAGTGTTATTAGAGAATGCAACACTGGTTATGGCTCACCCAGAGGCAAAGGATAACATGACGCTTGTTCACAATTTCTTGTAGTGCAATGTCGATTGAAGGAAGCCTGCAGCACTGTAGCTGCTCAGTGATATCATAAAATACACAGAACAAGCTGACAAATTCTAATTAGATAAGAAATTTTAAATGTACAATTCACAAATTTCCAGTGTCTAATTCTTGACTTAATATGCAGCCACAGAACTAAGGTGTTTTTATAACTGCCCTAATAGTACAGAACTACTTGCCATTGGTGGAGCCTCTGGTCAGATCCAAAATGTGAACTTGTTGATTAATAAATTACAATATATGTGAAATTCTGAACTTTATCAAGCATATTACATAAAATTAGGTATCAGTATAGAAGTTCCTCAAAAAGCCTAAAAATGGGTTATCATATGACCCAGCCGAAACACTTGTCTTAGCTGGGGTTTCTATTGGAATAAAGCACCATAACCAAAAGCAATATCAAAGGAAAAGGGTTTATTTCTTCTTAAGTGCTGTTCAGGTCACTCACACTGCATCTCTAATACAAGTCAGGGAAAGAACTCAAGGCAGGCTCTAAAGGCAGGAACTGAAGCAGAAGCCACAACAAAGTGCTGCCTAATAACTTGCTCATGCTGGCTTACTCAGCCTATCCCCCACCCATACGAAAGGGTCTAAATATTTAGCTTACACCTTCATATCATTGTTCATCATAAAAGGAAGTGAGGATAAGAGTTCAAACAGGTTAGGAACTTGGAGACAGGAGCTACGCACAAGCTATACAAGGATATAGCATATGATCTTGCTTCTAATGACTTGCTCAACCACATTTTTTAAAAGACCCAGGACCAACCAGTTCAGGAATGGCACCAGACACAGTGGCTGGGCCGTCCCACATCAATCACTAATTTAAGAAAAATGCCTTACAGGTTTTCCTATAGCCTGCTCTTATGGAGGAATTTTCTCAATTGAGTTTCCCTCCTCTTAAATGATTTTAGGTTGTAACAAGTTGACATAAAACTATCCAGTACGACTGATAGTAACTTGACACATACACATCACCATTGCGCTACAACCTTCCCTTTCTTATTCCTTCGTAGTGTCTCATATTAGAAACCTAAATGATAACTGAGCTCCCAAGGTCCAGTTGAAGAGCAGAAGGAGGGAGAAGATGAGCAAGGAAGTCTGGACCACAAGAGGTTGGTCCACCCACTGAGACAATGTGCCTGATCTAATGGGAGTTCACCAAATCCAGCTGGACCAGGACTGAACAATCGTGTGATCAAACTGGACTCTCTGAATGTGATTGTCAATGAAGACAGACTAAGAAGCCATTGATAAAGGCACTGGGACCTTTTTCTACTTCATGTACTGGCTTTTTGGGACCCTAGTCTATTTGGATGCACACCTTCCTAGGTGTGAATGTAGGGGGGAGGGCCTTGGACTTCCCACAGGGCAGGGTACCCTGACTTCTCTCAAGCAGGGGGGGGGAGGGAGGAGGGTGAATGGAGGAGCAGGAGGGGAGTGGGAGGAGGGGAAGAAGTGTAAATTTTTGAATGAAAAAATTATAAAAAACTAAATGATTTTTAAAGTCCCACTCTACAAATTCCAGCACATTAAGATTTCAGTCTCATTAAAATATCCACTGTCTTTAAAAATCTAAAATGCCTTTTAAAAGTTTATAGTACTTCAGCTGTGGCCTCCTGTAAAAATCAAAACTAAGTAAAACATTCTTCAAGAGGGAAGAACCGGGGAACAGTCATAATCTAAACCAAACAAAAGCAAATTCCAGCAGTGTAAGTAACTCTAGGTCCAATTATCAGGAATTCACTCATGAAATTCTGGGCTTCTTCAAGGGGATTGGGTCACTTTTTTAGCTCTGCTCCCTTTCGTACATACAGCTTGTCTTCTAAGCTCATACAGACTCTGTAGTTGGAGGTTGCTTGTTCATTCCCAGCCACCCAGATTCGAAATAATCACACAGAAACCATTAATTAAAACACTGATTGGCTAATCACTTAGGTGTATTGCTAGGTAGCTCTTATATCTTAAATTAACCCATCTCTATTAATCTAGGCATCACTCATGAGGTCCTGGCCTACTGGCAAGGTTCCAGCCGATTCCCACAGACTTCTTTCTCCTCCAACAGCTACATGGTGCCTCTTTGATTTCAGCATCCACTTTAGTTGTCCTGCCTAGCTCTATGCTGCCCTGCCACAGGCTAAAGCAGCTTCTTTATTATCCAATGATAATAAGCCATATTCACAACATACACAGGGGAATCACACATCATCTCCCCTTTTCTGCCTAAATAAAAAGAAGGTTTTAACTATAACACAATAAAATTACATATAACAAAAGAGGTTTCAAGCAAGAACTACAGTTACAATACTCAAGGCAAATCAACAGAAGAGGAAGAAACCCAAAAGAAGGCACAGGAATCAGAGACCTACTCATCTGCACATGCAGGAGTACCATAAAAACACTAAACTGAAAGCAATAATATATATGAAGACTACCTGATTCAGATCCATGCTGGCCCTGTGCTTGCTGCTTCAGTCTCCAAGTTCATATCAACTTTGCTCATTTGATTTAAAGATCCTTGTTACCCTGGTGTCCTCCATCTCCTCTTGCTCTTATATTCTTTCCTCCTCCTGCTCTTTGAAGAGTTCTCGGAGATCTTGAAGGAGGGATTTGATGGAGACATCCCATTTATATCTGAGTGTTCCAAGGTTTCTCTCTCTACCTCTCTTTCTCTCTCTTTCTCTCTCTCTCTTCTTCCCTTCTTCCCTCCCTCCCCCATATACCTATCTCTGTCTGTAAGGTCTGGCTATGGGTCTCTGTATTTTTCCCATCTGCAGTTGGAGGAAGCTTCTTTAATGATGACCAAATAGGCACTCATCTAGGAATATAGCAGAATAGCATTAAGAGTCATCTTATCACTACTTTTAAACTTTAGAATTAATAGTATTTGATATAACCCTAAGTTTCTAGTATATCTAGTGTCTAGTTTTTTTTTTGTTTTTTTTTTTTTTTTTTTGGTTTTTCGAGACAGGGTTTCTCTGTGGTTTTGGAGCCTGTCCTGGAACTATCTCTTGTAGACCAGGCTGGTCTCGAACTCACAGAGATCCGCCTGCCTCTGCCTCCCGAGTGCTGGGATTAAAGGCATGCACCACCACTGCCCGGCTCTAGTGTCTAGTTTTTGGACACCATGCAGTGTCAGATATGGCTTACACATCACAAAGTAGGCCTTAAATCAAATCAGACATTTGTTGGTTACTCCCACAACCTTTGTACCACCATTTCCCTAACATATTTTGCAGGCAGGACAGCATTTTAGATCAAAGGTTTGTTTAGCCTGCTTTCTTAGAGCACTCAGATGCACATGCCCAGGAATGGTACCAACTGCACTAAGCTAGGCTGCTTTCTATCAATTAACAATCAAGAAAATGTTCCCATAGACTTGCCTATTACAGGCAATCTGATGGAGGCATTTTCTCAGTTGAGGTTCCTCTTTCCAAATAACTCTAGATTTTGTCAAGTTGACTAAAAACCAAGCAAAACACTACTTCTAGGTACATGCCCAAAATAAATGTATAAAATAATATTTCTGACATAGTGCTGGAGGGAGACTGAGAGACTGGAATAGATAGGCAAAAAAGGAAAGTTGTTGTAGACTAAAGGGAAGGAATAAGAGAGAGGAACATGATTAAATTACACCATCTATTGGAAGGAATTCTCTGTATGAGCCATGAACACTACATATGAATATATGCTAATAAGAAAGAAAAAGAATTCAAGTACTGATTGAGGAAAAATAAGACTGAAAATTGAAACAGAATCATTGACAATGATTTGGATAATTTTATGGCTCTGAAGCCTCTGAATTACACTGTCTCCTTTGCCAAAAACCACCTCTTATCAAATAAATGAACTGATCCTTGCAGGTAATTCTTGTTCAGCGTTGATCAAAAATCACTGGCTCTAAACTTGGATGTTGAGAAAGATTCTAGACCTTCTAGGGGTAAAAAGTGGAGGGTTAAAATGTGATATTTGGGAGGAGGTTTGCATATTAGAATACTTGGCTTCCTGCTACTATGAGCCAAAAGTTAGGTTGGAGGATTATGCCAGGTCACAGTCCAAGTGAAGCAAAGTAAGAAGTTTAGACTAGACTCTGTTTACTGATATAAATACTTATATCCCAAATTTTGAATTTACTGTCCTGGAAGGGGGTTCCAATGATTATAGCTGGTGGATTTATTGGTTGGCTGACATCAGTATTTATCTTTGGAGAGCAATAACTAAATGAACTAAGGATATAATGAAGATAGATATAATAAATATATTTATAAATACTCAATATAACATACATTTATATTCAAATATGCTTATACACTATATTGAAGCATATTGTTATAATATATAAATATATTGCCTAGACATATTTATATATTTATATAATAATGAATACTACATTGAGTATATAATATATAAATACATATCTTTAAAGACACTGCATCCACTTGGTGAATCTATCCAATAAGAGACCTTCTTCACACCTGATAAACCCCAAGACATCCAAGACTACATTCTCTTCTTCACAACATTGGGTAAAACATAGATGAGTAGAGCAACATCCTCTGGGAAAAGCTGATTCACACTGGATGAAGGAAAGTTATGTTCCCATTGAATGTGCTCCCTTTATAATAGTTCATACAATACCTTATGGTAACACTTATCCACTAGGACCAAGAAGAAACAGTTACCAATGATCCATGTGATACTCATCCATAAGGACCAAGAAAAGACAATTATCAATGATTCACAGCATGCGTGTGTGTGAAAAATGAAAAATAAAATGCCCTGCAAGGATCTATAATAACAAAATGTCACTTACCAAGTAGAAGGTATTCACTGAAATTATGCAACAGACTGGCATATTCCCTACAGATAATGCAGACAATGTTCCAGCCAGCTTCTACTTCATCTGTATGATAAATATGACAAAACACACACACACACACATGTATGTATACACAAAATATGTAAAAACAATAAAGGATAAATGTGGGTCCACGAACACTCACTGGTAAGTTTTTGACCTCTTTACAATGAGTGAGTGAATTATGGTAAATTATGGTATCCAGAGCTCTATCCTTTTTTTGTAGGTCTGAGTATCCAATGGAGTATTTTTCTTACATTAAAGCACAAGTTACTAGAAGGTCATTTCGCCATCCTTATGTTATGATGCCAACAGAACTATTAGCCATAATTATCAATAGAAATTTACCACTTTGTAATGGAGTAAGGAGGCCTTTCCAAACCATCAGGATGGACCACCAAAAACTCAAGTACCTGAGCACTATTAGCCTTCACTCATATACCCTGCCAGGTGGCAAGCTTCAATAATCCTAAAGAATTAAAGGAGACAATAACATGTGAAATGGTGACAAATGGAAGGGAGCCATAGACCCAAATTTATGAAGTATCTTTTGAGCTCTATTTACTCTAATTAATATTGAATAATTTATTACTTGCAAATCATATAATATTAAGACAGGACCATAACTGAGAACACCATGTACAATTGAATGTGATGAGGGACAGGATTATAGCTCCTCTCTAGGAAAGTCCTTTAAAGAAAGACAGTCTTAAATTTTATTCTTTATTTTTGGTCATATTGATTTTGTATTTACTTGAGTTTCCACTGAGCAGTAGTAATTCTACTTTGTGGATTGGGATTTACTTTACAGTAGGCCTTGTTTATGAGTCATCCTCTTGTTTTCTTTTGAAAGCTTTCTTTTGTCATCTTTGCTGAATGGTATAGAAAATATAAGTAGTTAGATGGTAGATTCAAAATTAAAACTGACATGAAAGAGGAACGTAACAAGTTGTGGAGGTTGTGGATGAAGAGCATCATCCAGCAGAGATGGAACTAAGAAGGCTAACGATGTCAGTGTGTTGACGTCAGAAAGATGAAAACAAATCAGGCTGATTGGTAAGTGAGAGACAAAGAAGTCAGCTGAGTTCTTACTTAGGCAAAGGCCTTCGGAAACATTCTGAACTCCAAGTACATTATTTCCTTTACTTGTTCTTCCAAAATTCAATTTAAAAGTATAATCTGAAATCATAGCCTCAAAGGGTCTACTTGCATATAGTTGTATGACTAACATACAACATGAGTCAGAATTAAACATTTAAACTGAAAATTATACATTTCAAAATATCTTAATACATACCAAGTGATGAAACTCCTCCCAGATCAGTTTCTATTCTGTGCTCTTGGAGCTGAAAGAAATATTACTGAAACTCCAGAGTCTTAATCTCTTCCTCAACACCATCCCTAGGGCAATCTTAAGAGTCATCTCTTCTGATTTCCAGGAAGAGCTGTGAGGGAGACTGCTTGGATGCTTCACTTTAGATCAGGCCAACTTGCCTATTGGGTCAGTGCCATCACATGCCCTGTTAAGCCACAGCCCTTATAGCATGTACACTTTGGGTCTGATAAACTGCTTAGATTCTAGACACAACTTATAAGTAGAAATTCCTACTTTACCTTCCAAGTTTCTTCTACTCTCAACTACCAATTTGATCTTGGATCAGGATCTGTTTTTGAAAGTGCTACTCCAGCCATTGAAAGCACCTGTATATCTATACGTATGGAGGCTTCCTACGAGCTAGCTGAAGAAAAGAAACTTGACTTACGTGTGTGTGTGTGTGTGTGTGTGTGTGTGTGTATTTGTTTTAGAGAGGGGGAGAGTTGGAGGGGTAGATAGGTAGGAAGGACCTGGGAAGAATTGGGGGAGGGAAAATGCAAGCTCAAAATGTACTGTATAAATTTATTTTTTGATAAAATGGACAAAAAAACATTTATAAAATGAAAGTCGTGACAGTAATGTTCAAAATTCATCTGTGAAACTTCAATTATATCAGAAGAGACATGCATACTATATACTGAATCAAATTTTCAGGATAAAATAACTTTAGTCTAAACACAGCTTAATATCTTCTTTGTAGTGAAGTATGTCTTGACTTGCTGCAGGTGAACTTCAGAAACAAAATGTCTCTTATTGAGTCTTATTGATAATTATGAGCTTGCATTTCACAACAAAACTAAATCAGTTATTTATGGCAAGAAAAGAAAAAAATCCTTCAATGGGAGGAGAGTAGAGGTCATATTTTTACTGGTTTTGCATATATTATGAAAAATCACATATTTGCCTTTAGTGTTATCTTCATGCTGCAATATCTGTTTCAAATTAATCAGTTTTTCCTTTGCTAACTCTTTCCATTTACATATTGTGGACTATAGCTATATATTTTTGTTATATATCTCATTAAACCTTAAAATGCCTATAGTGACTGTAAATTAACGTTTCCAAAACCAGTATTTTGTTAGGAGTTTGATTTTTTTCCTTCCTTGCTTTTCACTCACTGCAATTTAAAATGCAAGCTGGATGAGCCTGACAGAATCCACTTTCCATCTTATCCACTCTCAGGGTGATTGCCAAAGTATTCCAAAATAGGCCTGTGCTCAGACCTGTAATACTGGCTTCCCATCTATCATGAACTGCTTTTTAAAACATCTTTTACTATGTATGTGAGTTTTATAGTGTATATATGTAAAATATGTGTACATATATATGCAGATGTGTGCCTCTGTGCACAACCATGGAGATAAGAGAGGGACATTGGATGCTTTGTTCTATCTCTCTTCTTTACTTCCATGATATACATCCTTTTACTGAACTTAGAGGAGGCTGGTGGGCAGTGGGTAACCACAATCCTCCTACCTCCATGCATATCTTTTTACTCAGTGTTTGAAATTCAAACTTTGGCCTTCCTGCATACACACCAGGCTCCCTTGCCTGATGAGCCATCTCCTAGGCCCCACCATTCTTGTAACACTACCGATTGAAACCAAATTGGATAGAAGTAGTTTAATACCATAAATAGTCATTATGTCACCTCAATAAAACACAGAGTTCCTTATACAAAGTCAGTACTCGAACGATGTTTATATTATTATGTATGGCTGGCTTTCTCCTATTGTAAAAATTTCATGTTAACTTAGAGGTCCTGAAAAATGACATGAGTGAACCAAGTCCTAAGGGATTCCATCCAACGCCATGCAGGTAAATAGTGAAAAATCAGGAAGGAGATACATCTTCAGGCTCTGTGGTCATTCATTGTGGTTTTAATTTTTAAACAGGAGCATACATATATAAGTATAATGCAATGATTTTAAGGAACAGGCTATATTCACCCCTTCAGCATTGCTTATAATGAATGTGTCAGAATGGCAGGTTCCCCCAAGTACCACAATACATACTTATTGTGTCCAATAAGACAAACAGTAGGACCAATTCAATTTACTCAGGCCATCAAGCAGAGTTAATTGGGAAAAGTAAGAAATGAAACAACCTTACTAACATAGCTAATAAGCAATCAATCCCAACTCTGGAAGGGATTGCAGTTTCCAATAAAGTTGAAAACTGAACAGAATTTGGAAGATTTTTGAATCAATAGTCTCCATGGGCTTCATTTTAATCTAAGAGAAAAAATACAGCAGACCTTCAGCAAGACTGATAGATTGCTCCAAAATCAATTATTCCCTTGTCCTGGTTATAAAAACAAAACCATAAATTATACTAATTCTTATTTTGGCTAAATAACTTTCAGGGTGGAAAGTGACTGCTCAAGTAATCATGGATTCATCATTGCATGAAGTTCAGAATCATTGCATCTGAATCTCCTCCCTCTCTTTTCTCTCAGTCCTATCAAAACACTAAGGTCCTTCCAGAGTCAAAATGAAAATCTATTAAATAATTAAAAGTTTTCACTTTCATTCAGATGAAATTTCCTATATTTCTGTCAGTAGCTCGGGAATAATGGCACTGATTCTCATCATAACTAAATAAGACATGACATAATAGTATGTGTTTTAAGCTTAATTCTTCTTCTAATGGATGATTTTTTACTTCCTTAAAATAAGTACATTCTAATGACTCTACTTTGGGCATTGCTTCTTGTTGAAGTCCTTGATGGCCCATGTGGATGCTCTTGATCTACTGTGAAAATGCTTTGTGTCTCTATAGCATGAACAAGCAAATCAAATTGACTATAAAAAAGAAATAGATAGTAGACATCAAAAAGCAATTGAGAGAATTTGGTTCCCACTTGGCCCTGCTATTTCTTTGAGCTGGAACACCATTGCCCCATGGAGCCATTTTGCATGAATGAGAATTATGAGTCAACTTTGATGCCAAGGGCTCTGGGTCTATTTGAAATGAAGATGAAAGTTGGATTTGCACTATAGAGAGACTCCATAAACTTTTTCTTCCCATAACTCTGTACTTTTTAAGTTGTATATTAAGTACTAGATCTGTATAAAACCCTGCACAAAAGGTTAGAGTGATGGCTCAGAGGTTAAGAGCACTGACTGTTCTTCCAGAGGTCCTCTGTTTAATTCCCAGTAACTACACGGTAGCTCACAACTATCTATAAAGAGATCAGGTACCCTCTTCTGGCCTGTAGGGATACATGCAGGCAGAACTCTGTATACTTAATTAATTAATTAGTTAATTAATCTTTAAAAAAGACTTTCTACAAAGTTTGAAGGACATAGGTATAAAGAAGAATAACACATTTCCCTTCTCTGAGACAGAATGTCTGATGTGGGATTTCCCTCTGTATTCCTTGATTATCATTAATGAATAAAGAAACTGCTTTGGACCGATAACAGGGCAGAACTTAGGTAGGTGGGAAAAACTAAACTGAATGCTGGGAGAAAGGAGGCAGAGTTGGAGAGAAGCCATGTAGCCCCCCCCCAGAAATAGACAGTGGTTGGAATCTTGTTGGTAAGCCACAGCCATGTGGCTATACACAGATTGCTAGAAATAGGTTAAATTATGATGTAAGAGTTAGCCAATAAGAATTTAGAGCTAATGGGCCAAGCAGTGATTTAGTTAATACAGTTTCTGTGTGGCTATTTCAGGGCTGAGTAGCTGGGAACCAATAAATGGTCTTCTTACTACAAATGTCAGTCAGGATCCTCAAAAAAGAAAATCCAACAGGAGATATGATTAGATAGATTGAAGGTGGATGGATGGATATAGTGGATGGATGATGAATGGATGGATAGAAAGAAAGATATTCATGAATATTCAATTTTTGAGACTGACTGATTCTGGCCAATAATTATTTCAAAAGTGACATGGCTCAGGTGATTTATGAGATCCATCAAGACGGCTATCAACCAGACCAGGTGTCAGGTTGGGAACTGTTCATCAAAAACTTATATTCTTTCTTCTTCATAGAAACCTGAGGATCGTCTTTAAAAACTTTCAACTGATTAAATGCTGCCCAATTGGATTATCAAGGGCCATCTCTTTTGCTTAAAATCAATGTGTCTTTAACTTTAACATAACAAAATTACATATAACAAAACAGTTATCAAGTAAAAATTACAATATTTACATCTATTTTATCTTTATCATAACTAAGGAAAACAACTATAACTATCTATTTTTTTAAGTAATTAATTTATTTATTAAAGATTTATGCCTCCTCCCCGCCACCGCCTCCCATCCCCCCCCCCCCGATCAAGTACCCCTCCCTCATCAGCTCGAAGAGCAATCAGGGTTCCCTGACCTGTGGGAAGTCCAAGGACCACCCACCTCCATCCAGGTCTAGTAAGGTGAGCATCCAAACTGCCTAGGCTCCCACAAAGCCAGTACATGCAGTAGGATCAAAAACCCATTGCCATTGTTCTTGAGTTCTCAGTAGTCCTCATTATCCTCTATGTTCAGCAAGTCCTGTTTTATCCCATGTTTTTTCAGACCCAGGCCAGCTGGCCTTAGTGGGTTCCTGATAGAACATCCCCATTGTCTCAGTGTGTGGGTGCACCCCTCGTGGTCCTGAGTTCCTTTCTCGTGCTCTCTCTCCTTCTGCTCCTGATTTGGACCTTGAGATTTCAGTCCGGTGCTCCAATGTGGGTCTCTGTCTCTTTTCATCCTTTTTTTTTGTTTGTTTGTTTGTTTAAACAGAAAAAGGGGAAGTAATGTGGGAGTGTCATATCAATCTGTTGATTTCATTGGTTAAGCAATAAAGAAACTGCTTGGCCCTCATAGATTAAAACATAGGTGGGAGTAGTAAACAGAACAGAATGCTGGGAGGAAGAGGAAGTGGGCTCAGACTCGACAGCTCTGCTCTCTGGAGCAAAGACGCCATGCTCCTCTCTCCCGGGCAGACGCATGCGATGAAGCAAGCCGCCAGGTCAGACATGCTGAATCTTTTCCGGTAAGACCGGGGCTACACAGCTTATTAGAGATGGGTTGATCGGGATATCAGAATTAGCCAGTAAGGGCTAGAGCTAAAGGGCTAAGCAGTGTTTAAATGAATACAAAAAAAAATTAATGTGTCACAGATAGATATTAACCATGGCTACAAAATGCCATTACAGTAATACCTAAAGATTGGTTATACAAATGAGTGATGTGATCTACCCCGGTTGGTAGATATAATAACCATCACAGGGTGATTATAGTTTGTTGAGGAAGATAAATATTGAAGAGATAATTTTCAATATGATGAAAATCACACTGCAGTCTGAGGAATTTGGGTGAACTGGGCTAGCTTAGGTTCCAAAGTACTTCAGAGCCCACATACAAGCAGAGACCAGGAGAGGGCCAAGAGTTTTCCAGGATGAGAGAGGAATACATTCCATACCCTGGTAGCTTAAGCAAAATCCTTGAATTGATAAGGAAACTGTCACATCTGATAAGCAGAGAAGGGAATCTGGAACCTAATAAGCTTTGGACTCAAATGCTTTTGGTGCACAAAGTAGACTTAAGGAACATAAGCAGGACCTTTGTTATTTGATTGATCTGGGTAACTAGCCTACCTGCAGCTATAGTAATGTTGAAGACAATATTTTTTTAATTCTATTGATCCCACGATTAAAGCCCCTATATGCTCATGCACTGAATGTGAAATAAAATGATGGTTTTCTAGAAGATTTCAAAATCAACCTCTGTCTGATTCAACAAGATCCACCACTTTTGGTCCCATAACCACTTCCCACCATGTTCCCAGACATGATAATGCCTTTGAACTTGCTCTTTGCTCTCTTGACAGCTCCCAAAGATTTCCAACAGAAGTCTTCTCAGCTTTCAGATACTATGCACTCTTTCCATCCCTCTACATACAAGTTTGCACAGAGCAACTGAGAGGCATTCCCAATCCCGTGTATGTGTACTCTTCCTCATTGTCCATCTCTACTCACTTGGGCATCAAAGCACAGACTTTGATATTGAACATCTAATGCATATCTTTAAATACAAATTTAATGTTTTGGATAAATAACATTCAAGGTTAACCTTATGACTTGCCAGAAATGAGTAAGAAAACACAATTAACTGTCAATGGGATCACCAGGCTACGTGATGGAATGGGAATTCAGCACACTTGCAAATTGCAGGTGACTGTAAATGTGACTTGCTCTGATAGGATTAAAGTAACAAACACTTTCTGTCTGAACATGTAACTTTTATATTTGGCTTTTTAATCACTTAGCTTCTGTGTCTCTAGTATACCAAAAGGGCTAGAAATAGTCCTTGATTTTAAACAGTGTCCAGACAGACAGTATGGATGAAATAAAAGTGTTGCAAAAATGTTCTTGTTATATAAAAGGGAAGCTGTTACAGGATACATATTTTTAGTAAAAAGAATATCTTAAAGCTAAAGTATGGTATAGGAACAAAGTAAATACTTATTTTAGAGATGGTGACTGGTTCAAATCAGAGCTATTGCTTATTATTTGCAGAGTGGGAAAAAGTTTTTAAGAACAAAAAAAAAGATTGTCATGATAACTCAGAAATACAAAACCATGTAGTATGTGCTATGAACTATTGTTATGGCTACTGCCATAACATTTGTGAAACATGAGCATAACATCTCTATCAATGTTAACAGACTGTAGACAATCAATTAATGCAACACTTGTCTATGTCGGGAAAGAAATCACTGAGTTGCAGGCACTAGCCTCCTAAAGCTAAGTAATGATTTTCAGTTTCTATATAAAAGTATTTCAGAAGCTCGCAGACTCCAAAGCTTTGGGCCATAGTTCCAGTGTGCAAATTCCTTGCATTTCTTGCTGTTGTTGCATCCCCTTAGAGAAGTTGGTGATGAAGACTGGTGGGAAGACCAAGTGAAGAATTGTTCAGCCAGCAATGATATTATCTATGAGGTTTAGAAAGAAACTAATGCTTCCTGTTTCCGAGAGATGCTTGAGCTTGTTTAATGGATGTCCCAAAGGCTGCTGGAATGAATAGCATGGCATTCTCATGACGTTTTCCTTTTCTTGACAAAAAGCTAAATCCTCAGCTTCCTCCTTCTTGTTTTGCTTGCTGGACTCCTCAGGAAATCTGCCTCTGAAGCCAGTCTCATTCTTATGGACATCTTCCTCCAAGCCCAAGTTTCACCCTTTCTTAGGGTTTAGTCTGACCCTTCTTTGTTCTTCTGTTACCTAATGCCTAGCCAAGGATAGAGAAAACACTGCCTTGAATTTCAACAACTGCAGTTCATAGTTTGCTGAGATTTCATGAGCATACCCTAAGTCTAAGGTGCTTATTTTTTCAAACAATAATACAATTCTTTGTTAATGCAAAGCTAGGGCATCTTGCTAAATATGGAATTCTTAGGAAGGTAGCCTCAGTGAAATCAAGTTCAATTAAATCTTTTCTGCTGAAAACAGTCAAACATGAGACACGGTTTCTGCTGTAAGGAAATAGTGTCTTTTAGGGATGACATTATAAAATGGAATTTTGTTTTTTTCAGGTGACTAGAACAAGGAGTTATAAAGAAAAAGTTTGGGCAGCCTGGGAAGTGGAGGATTATGAATGGCTTCCTGGGGGAATGATAACTCTAACACATGATATAGAAATCCTTGTCAGCATGCAACATGTAGAAATGAGATTTGGAAATGAAGCTAAGCACAGAACAGAGAATCATGACTGTGTCAACTGCACAAAGTAGGAGTCTAGGCTACGTTCACTTGATAAGAGGGAATTTCTTAGGGACGTTCCATCTCTGTTTTGATTTTGAGAACATCAGGACAAAAGGTGAAGACTTATAAAGTGATAGGAGTGGAAGGTTATATTACCTGAGATGGTGGAGTCACCACTTAGCAACATCCGGTGTTTGGCAGCACAAGCTGAGGAGACTCGACTGCAGATATCAGCAGAACTGCCAAATAAAGCCATGTTTCTAATATATAATGTATCAGGGGCCATGTTCAGGCCCCTAATCAACTCCCTAAGCTCTGAGCCCTTTTTACACGGAGGCTCTGTAAAATGTGGTTTTATCTAATTCACAGGATATGCAGATTGGGAAGAACTGATACAAGACTAATAAGAAGTCTTGCTGAATAGTTTTCTTCCTTGCTTACATTAATTGACTGTATATGTGTGTGCATGTATTAATATGTATAATATATATCAATTACTAGATTGTACATTTAATATTTACCAGATAATTTCAATAAAAAAATAGTTTGTTTAGAAAAATTAAATGGTCATAGACAGGATTTAACTGAAGGCCTGGAAATCCCAGTTCAGTGGCTTTTGGTTCCTAAGCAGTCTTGGGACCATCTACTGGTAATTACTGTAATGTGCAAAGGTAATATCATATGGATGTTTTCTCAACTGGGAATATAAGCCAATGTCAAGACAGCAAATGGCACTAGAAATTTTCAGTCTAGTCTGGAGAAGGGAGAGCAGAGAAAAATACATTAACAGTAAAGGGAATTCCATATAAACACATAAATATAAATACTATGTTTTATATGAATCTTTTTAATATCAGCTTTATTATGCTCTGAAATTGTTACCAAAGCAATGACATGATTCAGACTAAGCCTTTCTCCATAAAATTGGGCACACCTTTCCTGTGTGCAATAGGAAATTCATACTCCATGTAACCTGTATTTGCAGAGTCAACCACAGGCCAAAACATTTGGAAGAAATCATTGCATCCATTCAGACATTTGTTGACACAAATAATACTGTCCCAAACTATTTAAATATAGCTTTTTCATTATATTAAGTGGTATAAGAAATGCAGGGGTAGTTTGTATCTGTGTTTTTTTCCAAGTTCTATATTATTTCACTTAGAAGAAATTATTTCATTTGTGGATTTTTAAGCCTTAGAGTAGTGCTAGAAGCTATCATCATTAGTGATGCATGGATGCTCTAATTGATTAGACATGGATCAATATTCTCAATGTGTCTTTCAATGTTTTTCACTTTTACCATTTAATAATTTCAGAGAGGTTCTAGATGATTTCATTGAGCTATATCTTCTCTGAAATAGGAAAACTAATCAGTTTGGTTTTTTTTATTGTTGATATTTTTTGTTTCAGCATTACATGGAAATATAAAAATGTCATTAAATTAGAGACATAAAAATGTCAAAAACTGGAACAAAAAACCAGTAAGCAGCTATATGTTTACACAGATCTGCTCGTTACACTGTTATTGCTCTACCCCATCAACCCGCTAGTCTTTCTGTGAAAAAATAAAGGAAATTAGATTTGTCATATAATTAAAATTTAATAGACAAAAAATTTAATATTTAACTGGAGAGTGCTTTGATGTCTTCTCTTGGTTTATTAGCTCTGCCTCTTTGTCTGTCTTTCCTTTTTTCTAACACCCATACTTATGAGATGCTTAATAACACAGTTTGGTATTCAACAACTGAATAAAACATAATTTGAGCAGGAATTCCTATTAGAATCCAATATTCATTTATGGGGCCTGTTTTTCATTATTTTGCTATTCCCTTCATGCGCAGAGTGGATAATGTAGTATGAAATCTGCAATTATAAATATCCATGATGAACACTGTATTTGAAACTCAATCAGTTATTACTGTGGAATCTGCATATGATAATTTGACCATCCACAGTTTTTGACTGGCTTTAACGTGTACAGAGAGTACAGTTCTAAAAGTACGACTTCACATGTTTGAAACCTATCTTCCTACTCCTTCCTTTCCTGCAGAAACAATTTTATAGTAGGCAAGAGGGAAGCTACATTCCAAGGAAAGAATTGCATTACAAAATCTTGCCTACTCAGATTACCACAGCTCTATGCACTTAGATCTGAGAACAGGTCCTCTAGTTCTATACTATTGTTTAAAATACCCTCAGTCAGATATTGGCTACTTAAAATTATCATTTTAACGTACTTACTCAAATATTTTCATTGATAGACTAAAACTTTTTAGAAACATTAAAAATGTGTTTTGCTATTTCTTTCTAGCAGAAAATTGGATTAGAATGAAAATTAGCTCAAAATAAAAAGAAAGAAAGTAACATAAAGGTAAGTTGTGGCTGGGAAAAGCAATTTACTGTAAGCAATGCCCTCCACAGAGGAGTCGGGGAGTTAACAAACATGAATGGCTTCTTACAGAATTTCCAGTTATCAAAAATTCCAGTCTCACTTTCCAGCACAAGTTATCATGATATGGAAGGTGCTGGGGGATTTCTCTGTAAGAAAAGAGACAGTGACCTCACATATTCTGAAAACTCTCTTTCTTTTCTTGATATCAGCAAACACTGGTTGAGCACATAGCTTGTGCTAAACTCACTGGGAATCAGAAAGATTAAATCTAGTTCTGCATTTCCAAAACACATTTTTTCTCACAATAAAATCTGAAAAACTTGATAGATCTAATACACATGTACACACGTACATATGCACACACAAAAAAATCATACACAGACATGCAGATATACACATACACAGGCACATGAAATATGCACACAAATACAACTGTGTTTATTTCTTCTAAACTTTGTCAGAAAAACACAGGCCCGCATGGAACATTCTTATTTCTAGGCCTCTTTCTAGGAACTAAACATAGGCTTTAGATGTACACTTGAAGTACTTGAATACTTTCAACTTGGAACAGTCAGAACAATAAACAGTAAAATTGTGAAACCTCAGTTGAGAAATTTGAGTGTTACCTAATAACTATGTATTTAATAAAATTAAAAGATGTGTCTTAGTCAGCACTAAGGATATTTAAAACCCCTAGAGCCAGGTAGCTATAACAAAAACATTCATCAGCTACTAGTTAATCAAATGAAAGGCTTTGCTGCCGGAAGGCTGGAATCCTTGGCCATGATCATCTGTACTGATTTAGCACATTTCCTTAACTCTTCCAGAGAAGGGAGGACCATAGTTTATTGATAGAGATCAAGTGTGTAGTCATGACATTTTTGGTGAGGAGCAAAATACAGCCCAGACTCTCCTTGCTACAGACCAGGTTATCTTATGCCTCAAAGGTCTGAAATAAATTCTCTGCCTTCACATTTTCTCCATCTGATGATTCTACATACATTTCTACTTCTTCTCTAAATTTTCTTCTTATTTCTACCACCAACTTAATAGTAATAATACTCAACTCCTTGCTTCTTCCACAATGACTCTGAGACTGGATGAATCAAGTTTTGAGTTGAAATTTGTAGTAACTGAAGAGATTAAACAAAGAATGGAGATGACAAAGGGAAGTCTCGATATAAGCCTTTACTGTTGCACATGGCATCAAGTTCATTTCCATCAAAGAAATATCTAGTTGGTACCAGGGCCCTGCTCTTACTTGCATCTCCATTTCCTCTTGTGATTCCTATCTCTTTTCTGTCCTATCTATCCAAGTGGGCTATTCTTTCCTTTGCATAACTTTTCATGGAAAAACATAACACAAACATCTATTCACGTTGATAAGAAATAGGAAACAATCCCACCTGAGTTTAGTGTGGTTAATCAATTCAATTATTGGGGTTACTTAAAATAGTGTGGGTGACATAAGAGCACATGCGTCACTGAAAAAATCCTCTACACATAGGTGGTGACTCAGGAGACGTGCATCCTTGAAGTTCTTTGCAAGAGTTGAAGGCAGCTTCACTGAAGACAATTTACTCTTTCTCAGCAATTCTCTACTGCTATATAATGCCATGAATCTTCTACAAAGTTCAGTGCTGAACCTTTTAAATCTGGTAAGCTTCCTGAGTTGCAGAAGTGTCCCACTATCCTCTAGAACAGCATGTCTTATTCCAAATGAAATGATAAAACAAAATAAACAATACAGAAATAAAAATAAGAAATACAAACTCTCCTGCCACCTCCATTTTTATAAAGCTGCTGTGAATAATAGCTATTTTTTTGAAATATGAAGGTCATTTCTTTCAGACCATGGCCAAGGGAGGAACAAAACGTCCCAACCTTAAAGACCTCAAGACAGTATTTGTCATAACAAAAGGGACATTATTCTTCCTCATAGGAATCCCACCTTTCTCCAAGGTTAAGGAACCTATACTCTTTACTATCTCTTCAAAATAATATGCTTTCCCTACTTTTATACATCCATTCATTAATTCTACAAAAAAAATTATTCAGTTCCTTCTATGCATAAAGTACCATATCAGGATTTGGAAAATGTAAATTTTAACAAAATTTTGATATATTATCAGATCCCTTACTAAAAGAAAAATTCATTATACATAATAGATATGGAGTATTCCAATGAGTGGCTCAAATGACTTTTTTATTTTGCATGGGGACAAATGAGAAACTATCTATTTGAATTTTATAGGTTACTTTTCATAGTAATGAATATTTTGCTATCAATTAGCAGTCTTTAGTCCTCTTGGAAGGCCAAGCACAAATCTTACCAATTCTGAAATACATTGTCCTATCATAGCAGATGCCTGTGACAGGGAGAACACAAATCTATTCCTTAAACTCAACACTGTCAGAACAATAAAGCTTTCTCACCCTATCCTTCTATTTTATGGGGAACTTTATTTTAGTTTTGGTTCAAATGACTTAATTTCCAAGTGTTTGAGAGTAATTCCAAACAACCTTTAGAAAAGTACAACCAGGATAAAGAACATTGTGGACTGGCCTAGTATATGTTACTTCCAAGGAATTAAAACTGCAATACTTTACAAATATTTCTACATGACAGTATAACAGCCCTCTTTATGTGTTTGTTTTGGTAAATGCACCATGGCAAATATGCCCTTTGTGATAATAACTTCCCAAGTTGTTTGCCTGGTATAACAATATAATAACTCTCAGTTCAGTGTGTGTGTGTGTGTGTGTGTGTGTGTGTGTGTGTGTGATGGTTAGTCAAGACCCAAGTGAGGGAATTGTGTGTTAGGTTTTATGTCAGTTGGCTCAGAAGAAATTTGGCAGTTTAGAAAAATTATACTTTATCATAATAATATCTGAACTGAAACTTCCAGGAGTGGAGAGAGTAGAGTGAATCAAGGCTTAGGGGGCTGTATGCAGAAGGTCGTAAGTACCCACTTGTGGGAGGAATAGAAAGCCTGCTTCATTTTCACAAATGTGCAGAGTTTCTGGCATTTTAATATCTTTCATTTCTTTCTATCACACATTGGGTTAATCATCTCACAGGACGTGGTCTCTCTTCTGGAGCTATTTCATGTATTAATTCACAGACATCCACTAAAAGAAAAGAAATTGGCCATGTTCAGCTGTCAGAGACCAAGGAAATATATAGCATATGGCAATTGATAATTCAGATGTCAACTCACCAGAGGAGTAACTTACATGGAGGTTCATCCTGTCCATGCAAGGCTGCAGGGCCATTGACTCTAGAAAGTGTTGCTCATTTTTGCTAAAGCAGCTTCTTGTCTCCTCAGTCCTTTCATTGTAGTGTGTAATCTCATGATTATGTCTCTAAATTATGGGCACATATATCTTGTTGGTGGTTAGGAAGATGGCTTTTACTTTAGCTATAAATTTTTGATATATCGAACATATACTGTGACATACTTCATAACTAGATCTATTTGTCCCACAAGAACTGTAGACACTTAAAAGCCTGCTTTGCTCCATTTTGTTCAAACTAACTGTACTCTTCCGTTTTGCCTCAAATCAAGCTTAAACTAGACTAAAGGATTTTTGTGAATAGATCATAAGTTTAAAACTTTACAGCTATGCACAAAGTCAGAGTCACAGATATCTAACCAAGGTTGCTACACAAAGCACCCTAAGAAAATCATGCCAATTCTTTGCTTGCCAAGTCTGCTTTTTTTTTTTTTTAAAAAAAAGACCTATGTTTTAAAGCTTTTCTTACTGGGCACTGTATCCCCACCTTAAAACTTTGTGTTGCCATGGCAATGACAGCTCCTAATTGCTTACCCTAGGAATGTGATTTTGATCAATGAGAGGTAACTCTTGTAATTTTTTTATCCCTTCAAGATTCTTGTAAGATGAAGAGTTTTAGAATAGAAGCTTGGAGGAATTAGAAGTAGCACAGGAGATTTAGAATAAAGACAGAAGACTAAAGAGACATTTTTGAAACATCACATGTGTGAGAGGAATAGGATATCTGAGAGAAGGTATTATAAACAAGACACTCCTAGAAATAATGTTTCCTCTAGGAATGACAAAAATAGAAGGTCTCAATCTTCTGGATTATGCTGAAGATATGGCAAGGCCAATATTGGACCAATGTATGTAGATCAACAAAAGAAAAACAAGGCAATCCATTGCCATCAAAAAAACTCCTCTCTCAGGCCCCCAAGTCAAATATGATTCAGTCATTCCCAGTCACTGTGGAGGACATGTATCCCTGGGAAATTTTAAATAATCCAATGTCTGCTGTTAAAAACCATACTGCTCTGGATGACAGAATAATCATGGGGGATGATTTTCCATTAGAAATTAGAAAACATATACTTTGGCAGGCTTCTATAAATGATCAATCACCAAAGCTAAAAATACAAATAGATAACATTATAATTGAAGGATTACTGGACATGGGTATGGATGTGACTATTATCACTCCAGAATCTTTGCATCTAAATTGACCTCTTCAAGAGGCAGGTGTTCAATTCCTAGGAATTGGAACCCTATCTAATGTAAAATGAACCCAACATGAGATGGATTGAATGCATAGGGCCAGATGGACAGAGAGGATGACTGAGGTAATATATGGCTAGTTTCTCTGTGAATTTATGGAGTCACGATCTGTTGCAGCAATGGATTGCCCAGATTAACATTCCTACAGTCTCAAAAATGGAAAATAAACCAACTCATATTTCTGGAAAGGACACTATAATGTACTATAAAAAACAGTCACCAACCATTGCATAAAACAACTAGCAAACTTTAAGAGGTATCAATGGCCCTACCTTTAAAATGGTTATCTAAGAAACCTACATGGGTTAAACAGTGGATTTTAACAGAAGAGAAACTGCAGGCTTTAGAAATGCTGGTACAGGAGCAACTAGATGCTCACCATATTGAAGAATGAATTAGACCTTGCAATTCTCCTGTATTTGCTATTTTAAAAAAAATTGGAAAAATGGAAAATGGTGACAGATTTAAGAGCTGTTAATACAGTGATTCAACCAATGGCTGTTGTAAGAAGGCTGCTTGTTGGTTCCTGGCTACTCAGGCCTAAAATAATCACACAGAAACTGTATTAATTAAATTACTACTTGGCCCATTAGCTCTAGCTTATTATTTGCTAACTCTTACATCTTAATTTAACCCATTTCTATTAATCTGTGTATCACCACGTGGCTGTGGCTTACTGGTAAAAGTTCTGGCAACTATCTTCAGTAGGGCTACATGGCTTCTCCTAACTCTTTCTTCTTTCTCCAAGCATTTAGTTTAGTTTTCTCCACCTACCTCTATTCCCTGCCCAGGTATAAGACAGTTTCTTTATTAATCAGTGTTATTCACAGCATACAGAGGGGAATGCCACATCACCTCCCTTTTTCTGTTTAAATAAAAAAGGAAGGTTTTAACTTCAACATAATAAAATTACATATAACAAAACAGATATCAAGCAAGAGTTACAATATTTATATCTACTTTATCTTTTATATAACTATAAATTCTTTTTTTAAATCTTTTTTTATTGAGAAAATGAGAAAGAAAAAACAAGTTTCCACCTCCTCCCAGCCTCCCATTTCCCTCACCCTCCTCCCACCATTCTCCCCCTCCTCCCACCCTTCTCCCCCTCCCCCCGCTCCTTTCCCCCTCCCTCTCCAGTCCAAAGAGCAGTCAGGGTTCCCTGCCCTGTGGTAAGTCCTAGGTCCTCCCCCATCCGTCCATATCTAGGAAGGTGAACATCCAGACTGGCTAGGCTCCCACCAAGCCAGCACATTAAAGAGGATCAAAACCCCTTGCCATTGTCCTTGGCGTCTCATCAGCTCTCATTGTTCGCCATGTTCAGAGAGTCCAGTTTTATCCCATGCTTTTTCAGTCACAGTCCAGCTGGCCTTGGTGAGCTCCCAATAGATCAGCTCCACTGTCTCAGTGGGTAGGTGCACCCCTCATGGTCCCGACTTCTTTGTTCTTGTTCTCCCTCCTTCTGCTCCTCATTGGGACCTTGGGAGATCAGTCCAGTGCTCCAGTGTGGGTCTCTGTCTCTATCTCCATCCGTCACCAGATGAAGGTTCTATGATGATATGCAAGATATTCGTCAGTATTGCTATAGGATAGGGTCATTTCAGGTTCCCTATCCTCAGCTGCCCAAGGAATTAACTGGGGACCTCGGCTTGGGCACCTGGGAGCCCCTCTAGGGTCAGGTCTCTTGCCAAACCTAAAGTGGCTCCCTTAACTAAGAATTGTGCTTCTGTGCTACCTTCCAACCTTCCTTTATCCCAATCTTCCTTTTTCCCCAAGTTCCCCCTTCCTCCCCTTCTCCCTTTTCTCTCCCCATCTCCCCTTACCCCCATCCCACCCCACCCCCAAGATCTCAATTTTCTCCCTGGCAACTTTGTCTACTTCCCATAGCCAAGAGGATAACTATATGTTTTTCCTTGGGTTCACCTTCTTACTTAGCTTCTTTAGGATCACCAATTGTAGGCTCCGTGTCCCTTATTTATGGCTAGAAAACAATTATGAGTGAGTACATCCCATGTTCATCTTTTTGGGTCTGGGTTACCTCACTCAGGATAATGTTTTCTATTTCCATCCATTTGCATGCAAAATTCGAGAAGTCATTGTTTTTTACCACAGCATAGTACTCTAATGTGTAGATATTCCACACTTTCTTCATCCATTCTTCCATTGAAGGGCATCTAGGTTGTTTCCAGGTTCTGGCTATTACAAATAATACTGCTATGAACATAGTTGAACAAATGCTCTTGTCATATGATAGGGCATCTCTTGGGTATATTCCCAGGAGTGGTATTGCTGGGTCCAGGGGTAGGTTGATCCCAAATTTCCTGAGAAACCGAAACACTGATTTCCAAAGTGGTTGCACAAGATTGCATTCCCACCAGCAATAGATGAAGGTGCCCCTTCCTCCACAGCCTCTCCAGCAAAGGCTATCATTGGAGTTTTTTATTTTAGCCATTCTGACAGGTGTAAGATGATATCTCAAAGTTGTTTTGATTTGCATTTCCCTGATCGCTAAGGAGGTTGAGCATGACCTTAAGTGTCTTTTGGCCATTTGAACTTCCTCTGCTGAGAATTCTCTGTTCAGATCAGTGCCCCATTTTTTAATTGGGTTAATTAGCATTTTAAAGTCTAGTTTCCTGAGTTCTCTATATATTTTGGAGATCAGACCTTTGTCTGTTGTGTAACTATAAATTCTTATACTCCTTCAAAGACTCCAAAAGGATATAATAATAAGTAAACAGGAAGTGCATTGTAAGCAACTTCCAAACTCTAGAAGTAACAGAGATGTCTCACTGCTTGGACAACCATCCAAAGTTCTTCTGTACTGTTGGAGTATCCATCTTCAGCCTACAGGCCCATAGTATCCAGTAGACTTTTATGAAAAGCAGGAAATTTCAAAGAAAGTTCCATTTATATTGGCAGTTTGTCAGTCACTTTCTTCTTTGTCCTGCAGAATGTCTGGCAGACTCTTTTGTGTAGCAGGAACCCTGAAGGACCATCTCACCTTTAGGCAAGTTCATCAGTCATTTCTCTTTGGTTCCTGATGTCCAGTTAAGCAATCGAAGCAAGAGCAGTTTCTTGCCCAAATGGCTAAAAAACTCCATAAGGAGCCTCTTCGATGTCCATCCTACTCTTGAAGTAGATTACTACTGCTAGGAGCAGCTGTGTCTCATTGTCATGAAAAGTCCTATGTTCTTAAAACATTTTAAATGCCATATGTTGTAGTATTTGAAAGATTTGAAGAATGCCTATCCATCTGAAATATATCTCTGTACATTTAGAAAATCTAACTAACATGATAACAAGTTGACTATAATAGATGACTCTCTATTTACCTATATTTCTTAATTATACATTACATTTTTAAATGAGTTGCACAAACACAATACCTTGAAAGCAGAAATATACATGTAACAAAATTGACCTTAAGTTTGTATCAATAAACCAAAATCCATACCAATGTAAATCTCTATAGTATATACCCCTTTAAATATAAACAAATATTTATAAACAATATTTGGGAATGTGGGCATTATAAAGAAGTGGAGGTTAAAATAAAGCCATGTAAAGATGAAAAATACATAGAGAGTCTGGATACTGTATATTATTGTGTTGTCTTTGAAGTGTTTGATGACTGAGGAAGAAGCAACAGCTGCTAAAGAATATTTGTTTATAAATGCTGCTGAATTAATCTGATAAATATTTTGAAAATACGTTGACTTAAAAATTGAAGTCAAAAGGTATGTTACTTTGGAGAGGAGGTTTTGCTTTTATTTTCACAGGAAATGAGAGACTATGGATTCATTCTGGGTTAAGAAAAATCATGTTTGATCAAGGAAAACCCCCTGAGAAATCTCCAATAGAAGCGGATGGCCTTCATGTCTGAGTTCTACATCCAGGACAGATTCAAGACTGCTGCCGGAGATGATCAAGCCTCTCAGGATACTTAAGTCATGACTTTATTATAATTCTAAGTTTTCTTTAGGTCCCCATAAGATTATCAACATCCCCAATCAGCAGGAAGTTACCTGGAAAACTATGCCCACATTCCCCCCCCCCAAAAAAACAGATTATGGATTTCTTTTGTTTGTTTAGAGTATTGGTTACAAGTCTTTATGGATAATGGTTAGTAGAAAAGCTAAACAAGGGAAATTCAATTCCCAGTTCTTGTTTTTCTATAGAGGGGTGCTGAGGGACAATGGTCTTTTATCCTGTTACTTGTATTGTTTTTAATAAAAGCTGATTGGCCAATACCCATGCAGAAAGTAGAGGCATTGCAACAAGAATTATGGGAGAGGAAATGGTCAGTCTGCAGTTGTCACCCAGACTCAGAGGACACAAGATGTGACTGCCTCACCAAAAATGTACTAAGCCATGTGGCTAACACAAAAAAGAATAATGGCTTAATGTGGAATGTAAGAACTAATTAATAAGAAGCCTGAGCTACTTGGCCAATCAGTTTATAATTAATGTACATTCTGTGTGAATCCTTGGAACTTAACAGCTGTAGGACTGGGTGGGACAGAAACCTCAGTCAACAAATAGATCATTGTAATCTAGAATACCTTTGCCTTCTCTATTGCCTAAAGGATGGCCTCTTATAATTATTTATTTAAAAGATTGTTTCTTCATTCAACCTTTATAAGAAAAAGACAGAAAAATTTGCCTTCACAGTGCCTACTTATAATAATTATAAGTCTATTAAGAGATATCAATGGACTGTCCTCCCACAGGAAATATTAAATAGCTTCACTTTGTCCCAATATTTTATGTCATTCATTGGAAATATTATGTAAGCAATTTCCTAAATCTATAGTTTACCATTACATGAATGGCATTTTGCTATTTCTTTCAAATGTAGGTAATTTAGAAAGAATGTTTGAAGAAGTATAAAAATAAAAACCACATGTAAGGAAAGATTGATTGCACACTTTTAATGATTTTCAACAATTGCTAGGAGACTTTTCCAATCTATGGTCCACTTCTAGAATAACACCTGTTCAAATAATTTATTTAAACAAAACTTTAGATGGTGACAAAGACGTGAACAGTCCCAGGGAACTAACAGCTGAAACTGAGAAAGAATTTTCCTTGACTAAAAAGAAATTACAGTGGCTTATGAAAATACGAATCTTAACTGCATCCTGGTCATATTACCCTCCAAATACTTTCCTACAGAAATTTTAATGCAGAGGGAAGATGTTATATTAGAGAATAGATCTTTTTACCAGGTAAATTGAGTAAAAAATTAAAACGTTATGTGGGAAAGGTCTCTGAATTAACTATAAAAGGAAAATCGAGACTTTGTTAATGAGCAGGAATAGATCTAGCAGAGATTATAGTTCCTTTTACCAATGATGAAATTAACAAATTATGGGAAGAAAATAAACCCTGGAAAAGTGCTTGTAGTAATTTTGGGGGAGAAATTAATAACAGTTATCCCAAATGTAATAGAATTAATCTCATAAAGAGAGCTAATTGGAACCTTCTCCACATTGTATGTGACATGCCAAAAATGGAGCCCTTATATTCTATACTGATACAAATAAATCAGGAAAGACAGGTTATAAATCAAAAGATTTAAGTAAAGTGGAACAAAGCCCTTATGATTCTGTCCAAAAAGCAGAGTTATATGCTATTCTCATGGTTCTAAGGGATTTTAAAGAACTTCTCAATATAGTTACTGATTCACAATATGTAGAAAGACTTGTTTTGCATACTGAAAGCAGCGAATTTATACCAGATGATACAGAATTGACTTCATTATTTATTCTGGTTCAATACATAATCAGGAATAGGCTTTGTCCCATATCCATAACACACATCCAATCCCATATGAGTCTGCCAGGTCTTCTAGCACAAAGTTATGCAGAAATGATCGATTATTGAATGAAATTGTGCTTAAGGCCCCAGAATTTCATAATTTCAAAAAAGACATCATATCAATAGCAAAGACTTGAAAAAGGACTTTTCTATTACATGGCAAAAAACTAAGAATATTATAAGGAGATATCCTACTTGTTCTTTATATAACCAAATACCACTACATGCAGAATGTAACCCAAAGAATACTCAAAGGAAGAAAATCTGGATGTATTACACTTTGTAGAATTTGGAAAATTAAAATACGTGTACCACATTATTGACTTATATTCAAGTTTTCAATGGGAAACTGCTTTGAGTTTAGAAAATGCTGATTCGATAATCACACATTCACTAGAAGTTATGGCCATCATGGATGTACCTGCACAAATAAAGACAGACAATTGTCCAGTGTATGTCTCTATGAAACAGTTTTTGCTTCTTATAATATAAAGCATTTTACAGGTATAACACACAATCCTACAGGTCAGTCAGTTATAGAAAGATCAAATTGAAGTATAAAGGATATGCTAAACAAACAGAAAGGGATTAAAAGTACTTCCAGAAATAGATTGCATAGTGCTTTATTAACCTTGAATTTTCTAAATGCTAATGAGAAAAGAAAACTGCCTGCAGAGAGACATTGGATATTAAAAAAACTTGTGAATTAAATCAGCCAGTGTATTTCAAGGATATGTTGACCTCAGAATAGAAACCAGGAGCTGTGCTCTGTTGGAGAAGGGTTTCCATTCTTTTTTCCATAGGAGAAGGAAAGATATGGATACCATCAAAATTAATAAATATACAGTTTAAAAAGGAAAAACCTCTCCATAGAGAGAAATAATAGCTCATCCATAGAGGTAACAATCTTATAGGAGGTAAGGAAATGCATAAGGGTTGGGACAGGGTTCTGTTCTTGTCTTTGCAGAAAATTACCAATCTTCAAAAAGTCAAGACACCCTGGAAATCTATATTCCTAAAGAAGAAATGATAGCTATCCAGAAAGAATCACCAAGCAAAGAGAAATCTGACTTATGACACCAATATCCTCTGAAGGGTAAAATAGCAATACCTAAACATACTAAACTACATATAATAGTAGTCAAAAATTATTAAAATTCAAAACTGGGTTTGGAGTTGGATGGTGGCTATTCTTATCTAATTCCAACAAGCTGTTAAAAGAAGAATTCAGTTTCTGGCTCATATTAGAATATAACTGGTGTGGGACAAAATGAAAAAAATCTAGGACTAGTATTAACAAAACTCTGCTTTCACAAAATTTTAATTCTCTTCACACCTATTTTTGTCTTTATGGTAACTTTTGTTGAATATATGAATATTGTTTAAGTTTTCCAGAGTAAACAATAAACGTTTCTGCAGTAATCTTTGAAGTTTCTAGGAAGAAGATGGGGCTCCACAACGATTCCAACTGGTTGATATGATGTCATTATGTTAATAGCACCACTTTAAGACCACTTTTGAATTATGAAATGGTTCAAGATAGTTCCAAATTGGCTGAGATAGTGTACTGTCTTACAATGTTCTGGACAGAACTTCAAATAAGAACATCAGAATAACCCTATCGACTACTCAGAGACTATTTGCGATTATACCAGGCAGTAATCTTGAAACTTAGACATCATTTTAGTTTTTACACAATCTATAGAAATAACATTGCTCCCACAACAACTGGAATTAATTCTAGAAAATGATGTACCCTCTCCCAACAATGTTTGTATTCAGGGTTAGAAACATCTATTAGGTTATAAGTGTTATAGGGTTAGGGATAGAAATGAAGTAAGCTCAGGGATATCTTATGATACACAAGAAAGGGGAGATTAGATAGGATAATAGGTAGATTAGATTGTTACTTCTCAGCTATCATTTATAAACAATTTATATTGGTATAGATTCTTGTATATCGGTACAAATTCAAATTGTATTTGCTATATTGAATATGCTTCTATTTCTTACAATATTTGTACACCATGTAAAGATTATCATATTGTATACATGCATGTTTCTATCTCTGTTTAAAATATTTTGCATATTGATGCAATTTTAGAATATATTTATCATATTGCACTATAATTTCTACCTTTGATCAAGATACTTACATATTATTTACATTTGGAGGTCACTGTCCTCATTTGCTTCACATTTGTTTAAAGATTATTGAAGTTTTTAATATGAAGCCTTAATCTTTAAGCTATATAGTATTAAGAATTACAGATCAATAGTTACCCATGTTTGAAATACTTATAATTAGACTAATCAGGTTCTTTAGATGCATAGAGATTGCATTCCACATAGATACATAATCTTTAAACACTTCAAAGATAGAATATGGCATTTAAATAACTTTAAATTTTTTGATGTGAGACATGATTGCTCCTGGCAGCACCAATCTATTCCCAAGAGAAGATTTAGCATTGAAGACACTCCACTTAGAGCTTGTTTTCTTCTTGGCAAAACTGGCCTTGGGGTGAAGAACTGCCCCTGCCTTGACTTCCCACAAAATGCACAGTGTCCAGAGTAAACAAGCAGGATACAAGCAAAAAGACTGTCAGACCTTGCCAGGGCAGGGTAGAGGTTTTTCAAAGTTTCCTGCCTCTGAAAAATGTCTATCGGTTATTCAAGACCTTAGCCAAAGTTTGTTGCCCCAGTGTTGAAAATGAGACCTTGAGTGATTGCCCAGGTAGCCAGTTGACTCTGTCATTTCTTGCACCATTTGGAAGTTGTTCGATTGATTGTACTTCTTGTTTACTCAAGTAATATTATTTCCCTTCTCAGGGCTTTGATAAGGTTGAAGACTAGATAATCACAGTTACTTTCCTCTCATGACTTAGCCAAGCAATTTTTAATGTAAGACTTAGGCTCCTTAGGAGAGGATAGCTATTGAAACATTTAGTATGTTTCTTGTTTGATGTTGTTCATGCTGATTGCAATTCTAATTTTTATATATGTTTTTGCCTTCTCTTTTTCTGGGACAATAATTGATATTTGTTCTTATTATATATAGTTTTGTATTAGGCTTAGAACTCTCTTATTAAGATAAAAGGGGGAGGTGCTGTGGGAACCCCTTCAGCCAATAGTCTTTAAGGAACCAGCTCACTTTGGGTGTGGTCTCGTGCACTATAAATGCAGATAAAAAGTTTGCATGGGCGTCTTGGTTGTCGGATTTGGCTCCAGTTCCCAGTGAACACAGGGGACTGAAGATTACTATTCTTTTTGTGAGTTTATCCCCAGATAAATAAACCTTTGTTATACTCCATTTTTCAGGCTATTGTGGAACTCTTTTGTACACCAAAAGTCTATTTTGTTGATTTTCTCTAAGTACCAGCTCTTTGTTTTGATTCTTTGTATTGCCTTTTTTGTTTCTATTTTATTGATTTCAGCCCACAATTTAATTATTTCTTGGCATTTATCCATTATTTCCTGTCACCTACCCATTTCTTCCTCCAGTTGGTGCAGGCAGTGTCTTTGCCTCTTAGTCCAACTCTTGTAGTCAGTGTCTGTCTCGTGGATTTTATCTTGGACCGATTATTGCAGTTGCTGTCTGTGTCTCAGAGAGCTGCTGTTGGGTCTCTTTATACAGTCATTGTCTGTGTCTCAGGAAGACCATGAGGTCTTCAGGGATGGGTGGATTTGGGGGGCAGAGTGAGACTTTTAGATTACACGGTCCAATGCAGCATGCAAGGAGTGTTGTGTCAGCCTGCCTGAAGCAGGCTTGCCTTCGGGCTGGCTAGTACAGCTGAGATGGGTGGAGGAGGATCTGGGGTTTTGCTGGGGGGTGGGCTAGGACCTAGAGACTGAATTGTCCAGTTGAGGGGTTCCTCACTCAACTCTTAGTCTGCTCTGTGCAGTTGCTGTTTGGATCCCAGAGAGCTGCTGAGGATATGGGGGATGGATGGGTCAGGTTTTGAGTTATGTATTTCTTATTCTGAAAGAAAGGTTGCAACCTATGGTCTTGGTGTTTGAGTGTATTGTGCAGGCTCTGTGAAACTCTGTGACACACAGTCCTTTTTCTGTATGCAAAATAAGTGTGGATTCTTCTTCATTACAAAAGGGAAGTTAAGTGAGATTTCAATATTAGTTATTTTGATACTAGAGTATCTCCAGTGTGACCATTTTTCCAACTTCTCTTCCTCTTTTCCTCAATTTGTAATCATTCTGCCTGCAAAAAGTCTAACTTCTAAATAACACACAGGTTGAATGATTGAAATGCTGTTTGTGTCTTCACTCAGTGAAGAGAGGAATAGCAGCCATGGTGCAGAGAGACAACATGATTGAATTATTTGAGAATGTTTTGCTCCTAGGAAAAGCCATCTCAAAGGAAATCATGAGTGAAATACTCAAGCTAAATCTTAGCATCAGTCAGAAGTCATCCATATAATCAATACCTTTTTCCTCTACCCATTCATACTTTTCCATTTGATGCTACTACTCTCAATTTACTGCTTATCTCTCTGTGTGCTCCTGAATCTTAAGAGGTCAATCTTATGACTAGACATGGTTGTTCTGTGCTTGGGCTTCTAAAAGCCAATGGATTCAGTTGCACTCATAAACTTAATTACTTTCATAGAATAATATCAGTGTAAGTTTGGAATTACAGAGCTAAACACTACAGATTAGAGGACTAATAAACATTAAAAAATTGCTTGCACTGGTTCTGTAAATTGCTGGAGTGACTTGGCTCTGCTGAGGATCCTTAATAGGTTAAAGATCAATCACTTATGACTATGTCCTCCCATGACACAAAGAAGGCAAGAGAGATCTTTGGGATCCAGGTTATAAGGACACTTTATTGGCTTTTCATTCTACAATAGAATATCTGATGAGGGACATTAGAGCAAGTATTTATTTTCACTATTCTAGAAACTGAGGAGTCCAAGATCAAGGCAAGAGAAAAGTTTACTGTCTATTGATAGCATTTTTCTGTCGAAGATGGGGGTTCAGTGCTCTATCAGTTGGAAAACAAGTGGTGCATCCTAATGTGGTAGAAATAAGTCGACAGAGAAGGACCAATACTTCAATGGACTCTTGTTAGTAGGACTCCTAACTCCATTCATGAAGGAGGAGTCTTAACTGCCTTTTCTATCTCAAAGACTTTACCTCATATTAGCATGGTAATAATTCCCTTTGGTGGGGATTGTACATATCAGATACTAAGCCCATTCATGAGGGTTACACCTTCATAATCCACTTGTTTTTCAAAGACCTTGTGAGCTAACATCAAAAGCACAGCTATTAGGTTATCAATATAAGGATGATAGGGTGCACATGCTCCATGGAGAGCATCTGTCATAAGTAGCTCTACTCTAGCTATTGGGAATAAACTGTAAGGAGGATGGAACCATTCTACTCTCATAAAATCAACTTTATTTCAGCAAGTATCATTTATCTCAAAGGAACTAACTGGGAACGGCATTCAATTTCATCAACATGTTGAGCTAAGGACCAGTGCCAATTCCATCCCTTATACCCAGCACTTAATCCCAAACATTGATTTATGACAATTAATCAAATATTATCATCCTAGACAGTGAGTTTGGCTCTACAGGTCCTTAGTGTCTTGTTCTGTAGTAAAATTTCCTTAGAAAGCAGATTGGCTATACGCAGTCTCCAAATCATGCTTGCTAGCACTTTAGTTTTGAATAATTTTCATACGTACTTTGTGTCACAGTTCCCTCATCTGTGATATAGAGATAATAATAATACCCACTTCATAGAGTTCTAATGAGACAGACACTGGAACATGATTGTTAAGGGGATAAAGGATGAAGCTTTCTGTGTTAGTCCCAATGTATCAACAGTCTTTTTAATATTTTATAAATATTAAACCATGCAAGTTTCTAACAGCTTTATGAGAAAAATTTCCATGGGAAAGATGAAATGAGGAACTAAACCCAGAAATAACTGAGAAACATTGTGAGGTTAGGATTCAAATGCAGATATTCTGGACCCAAAACAATGAGTTTTCAAAACAGGAATGCTTTAGAGGCAGATGCTCAGGAGGTTGACATGTTTTATTTTGTTTTTCCAGAGTTTGATGAGCTTTTATGTTAATTTTCAGGCAGTCAAGAAACAAACGGAAGAATGTCATTATCACTGACCCCACAGTAGTTTCCAAATCTCAGTTTTTTATAGAAACCAAGTTATAAGTTCTCATTTCCCAGATTCTCTTCAGCAGACTAGATTGAACACGGCCTCCAAACTCTTCAAATCTGCAAAATTCCATCCAAGTTACAGAATTATAAATAAGATTTGTAAAGCCAGCCTTGGTCTGTCCTTCAATCTCAGCAATTGGGAAGTACAAACAGAGGATCACGAGTTCAAGGTCATCCTCAGCTGCATAGTCAATCCAAGGCTCTCAGATTAATCAACATCCTCTCTCAAGAGGAGCAGGACTGAGCCAGGGACCTGGAGTGGAGCAGGCCTGGGACAGCAAACTCTACAGAACAGGACTGAGCAAGTGACCTATGCCGGAGCAGGCTTGAGCAGAGAAATCCACATGAGTGGGAGAGGATCCAGACCAGGAACATTTATGGAAAAAGGACTGAGATAGTGACGTAAGTCAGAGTAGATCTAAGACAGTGAACTCCACAGAAGCAGAAAGAGAGGAGCAATTGCTGAGGGAGTGGTCCAGAGCCAGAGACCTCTGGAGGACCCAGGCATGAATCTGGGACACACAAGGGTGTAGGCACGATCCAGAGACCTCTGTGTGTTCAGGAGTGAGTCTGGGGCCTTTGATGGAGTAGATTGGAGCCAGAACCCCTGTAATTCCAGGCATGAGTCTGTGACCTCTGACAAACTAGGCCTGAGCCAGGACCTCTGCAGGGCCAGGCATGAGTCCAGGATTTCTGAGGGAACAGGCAGAAACCAGAAACCTCTGCAGGTCTGGGAATGAGTCTGGGACCTCTGAGGAAATAGACCTGAGCCACGTGCTCTGCAGGTCTAGGCGCACCCTAGTCTGGGACATCCAAGGGTGTAGATTTTAGCAAGAGACTTTGGCAGGACCAACCCCAAAAAAGGGACCTCCACAAGAGCAAATTCAGACCAGGGAAATTTACAGAAACAGGTCTGAGGTGGCAACCTAGGCCAGAACAGGCCTCAGATCTCAAACTCTACAGGAGCAGAGCAAACCCTGGGAGTGCTGAGTGACCTCCAGGAACATGGAGTGACCAATGGAGTAACTGGAACCGTGGCACTGACTGTACCATGAGGAGCAGCCATTTGAACCTTGAGTCCACTGGCACATAGAAGATTGATTACCAGAGTCAAAGACAGCACCAGCTACACCAATTAGAGGAAAAGATGGGTAGACAAGGTAAGAACACATGCAATACCACAAAGAGCAACACAACACCAGTAAAATCTAGTACCTTACAACAGCAAGACTAAAACAACCAAATATAAATGAAGCAGAAAAAAATGACCTAATAAATAACTTCAGAAGAATGTTTGATGCCCTTAAAGAAGAAATGAGAAAATTCTTTAAAGAAATGGAGGAAACGAAAAACAAAAAATTGGAATAGATCAACAAATCACTTGAAGAAAATCAAGAAAAAGCAACCAAACATATGAAAGAAACTATTCAAGACTTGAAAACTAAAATAGAGACAATAAAGGAAACACAAGCTGAGGGAATCATAGAAACAGAAATCATGAGAAATCAGGAACCACAAATGCAAGCATAAACAGCAGAACACAAGAGATGGAAGAGAGAATTTCAAATGTATTCATCAGGAAAGTGCATAGCACTAAATGCCTACATAAAGAAGCTGGAAAACTTCCACACTAGAGAATTAACAGAACATTTAAAAAACTTTAGAACAAAAATAAGCAAACATACCCAAGAGAATTAGATGGCAGGGAATAATCAAATTGAGAGCTGAAATCAACAAAATAGAAACAAAGACAACAATACAAAGAATCAATGAGACAAAGTGTTGGTTCTTCAAGAAAATCAACAAACCTTTATTCAAAGTAACCAAAAGGCAGAGAGAGAATATCCAAATTAACAAAATCAGAAATGAAAAGCGGGACATAACAACACACATAGAGGAAATCCAGAGAATAGAGAATCATCAGGTCATATTTTAAAAATCTGTATACCATAAATTTAAAAACTTAAAGGAAATGGACAACTTTAGGGATAAATATCACTTACTGAAATTAAATCAAGACCAGATAAGCAAATTAACCACATATATAACTGCTACAGAAATAGAAACAGTCATCAAAATTCTGCCAATAAAAAAAAGCCTAAAATCAGATGGTTTGGCTTCAGGTCAGAATTCTACAAGATTTTCAAAGAAAAACTAATACCAATACTCCTCAAATTATTCCACACAATAAAAACAGAAGGAACATTGCCAAACTCTTTTTTTATGAGGCTACTATTACCCTGATTCACAAACCACAGAAAGACATTACTAAAAAAGAGAATTACAGAGCAATCTCATTCATGAACATTAATGCAAAAATACTAAATAAAATACTGGCAAATCAACTCCAAGAACACATCAGAATCATCATCCACTATGATCAAGTCAGCTTCATCCCCGAGATGCAGAGATGCTTCAACATATGAAAATCTGTCAACATAACCCACCATATAAACAAACTGAAAAATAAAAACCACATTATCATCTCATTAGATGCTGAAAAAGATTTCAACAAAATACAACATCCCTTCACAATAAAAGGCTTGGAAAGATAAGGGATACAAGGAACACACCTAAACATAATAAAGACAATATAAAGCAAGTCAACAGCCAACATCAAAGTGAATAGAGAAAAACTCACAACAATCCCACTGAAATCAGGAACAAGACAAGGTTGTCCACTCCCTCCACATCTATTCAATATAATTCTTTAGGTACTAGCTAGACAACATAAGAACATCAAGGAAGCACAAATCAGAAAAGAAGTCAAACTCTCACTATTTGCTGATGATATGACAGTTTATATAAGTGCTCCAAAAATTCTACCAAGGAACTTCTACAACTCATAAACACTTTCAGTAATGTATCAGAACATAAGATTAACTGAAAATAATCAGTAGCCCTCCTTTACACAGATGATAAATGGGCTGAGAAAGAGGTCAGAGAAACATCACCCTTCACAATAGCCACAAATAACATAAAATATGTCAGAGTAACTCTAACCAAACAAGCAGAAGACTTGTATGACAAGAACTTTAAATCTTTGAAGAAAGAAATTGAAGAAGATGCCAGAAAGTGGAAAGATCTCACATGCTCTTGAGAATGTAGAACTAACATAGTAAAAATGACAATCTTAACAAAAACAGTCTACAAATTCAATGAAATGTTCATCACAATCCCAGCAAAATTCTTCACAGACCTTGAAAGAATGGTACTCAACTTCATATGGAAAAGCAAAAAACCCAGGATAGCCAAAACAATCTTGTCCAATAAAGAACTTCTGGAGGAATCACAATCCCTTATTTTAAACTCAACTACAGAGCTACAGTACTGAAAACAGCCTGGTATTGGCATAAAAACAGACAGTAGGACCAATGGAACCAAATTGAAGACCTGGATATTAATCCACACAACTTCAAATACCTGATTTCGTAAAAAAACAATGCATATTTAACAAATGGTGCTGGCATATCTGGATAACAACAGATAGATGAATGAAAATAGATACATATCTATACATACATATCTATAACCATGCACAAAACTCAAGTCCAAATGGATCAAAGACCTCAACATAAAGCCAGCCACACTGAACCTTATAGAAGAGAAAGTGGTAAGTACACTTGAACACATTGACACAGGAGACCATTTTCTAAATATAACCCCAGCAGCACAGACATTGAGAGAAACAATTTTAAAAAATGTGATCTCTTGAAACTGAAAAGCTTCTGTAAAGCAAAGGACATAGTCAACAATTCAAAACGACAGCCTACAAAATGGGAAAAGATCTTCACTAACCACACATCAGACAGAGGTCTGATCTCCAAAATATACAAAGTACTCAAGAAATTGGTCATCAAAAGACCAAATAATCCAATAAAAAAAGTGGAGTACAGACATAAACAGAGAACTCTCAACAGAAGAATCTAAAATGGCTGAAAGACATTTAAGGAAATGTTCAACATCCTTAGTCATCAGAGAAATGCAAATCAGAACAACTCTGAGATTCAATCTTACACATGTAAGAATGACCAAGATCAAAAACACTGATGGCAACTTATGCTGGAGAGGATATAGGGTAAAGGGAACACTCCTTCATTGCTGGTTGGAGTGCAAACTGGTACAGCCCCTTTGGATACCAGTATAACAATTTCTCAGAAAATTAGGAAACAACCTTCTTCAAGACCCAGTAATACCACTTTTGGATATATATCCAAAGGATGCACAATCGTGCCACAAGGGCATGTGCTGAACTATGTCCATAGCAGCATTGTTTGCCATATCCAGGTATTGGAAACTACCTAAATATCCCTCAACAGAAGAATGGATAAGGAAAATGTGATACATTTACACAATGGAATACTACACAGCAGAACAAAATAATGACATCTTGAAAATTGCAGGCAAATGGATTTAACCCCTAAGAACACATAACTTTCCAGTGCCTGGTGCCCAAACAACAGCCTTGTGTACCAATATGCCAAACACAATTTTTATCTGAGCTCAAGTATTTTCTTCAGAATTAATGGAAGTGGGGAACTGATTTATGTTAAAGGGTGGAACATCTATCCATACAGAGAGTAACCAGGGTGCAAATTTAAGGATGTGCATACATTTCTTAAGGAAAATGACTTTTGTAGGAATAAACTATAAATTACAACTGTGAAGGAGTTTATTAAACTCCAAATCTGGTCTATGTAATGATTTTTTAAAAGTTTTAGGACTTTCGGCATATTTGATGAAGGCCTATAGCCTACCTTCAGGTAGACATGTCTACTGAGCATGTGAGATGAAGTAACCATAGGTTACCATTACAAAGAGCAATAACCCTGTGATATGATGCTGCACATACTTTCTCCTGCGAATAGCAAGGGACACTTCTACTGTCAAAGGAACTGATGCCTATTGGACCATGCTTGTCAATTACCCAGTGGTTCTCCATTTCTTCTATGTTTGTATGTGTATTCTGTACACTGAATGAGCTCACCAGTGGCTCATAGGTAGAATGAGCTCAAGGTGTGACTTATGTTAAGTTTTATGTGCAGGTTTTATTAGACAGAATACCAAGAATATTCAGTCTCAATTCAGCTGCTGCCAACACTTCAGGTATGACTCAAGGGGACTTCCCTGTTTGGAAAGGTGTGTGGTTAAAAGTAGGTTGTGGTTGTTATAAAAATATCATGGGGGAATCAAGGAGATATTTAGATTCGTGTCATTGAAATAGTGGATGATTTCCTCCCAACATTTTTTATCAAGCATGAGTGGCTTTGCTAACAATAGAACTTCAATTGAAGTTATCATGATAAAACAATTTGTGGTTAAAAAAATATGTACGTCTAACTTCTAAGCAAATAGCTTGCACACATTTTTGAAATTAAATACAAAGCCTTGTAACATATATTATTTTAAAACTTGGGTACCCATACTATGATTCTATCAATAAGCAGCTTATTATGCACTTGCATTGTCTTCTGGGAAGATATTCCTGAGGGGAAACTTAAAACCTTACTCATCAGGGCTCTGAATTATCTGTAAAATCAATGGATACAATATGGTCAATTCTGAGTAGCAACATCAAAGTAATTCTTTATCTCCCATCTCATACTTTCGAAGCTGGCACCTGTTTGTCCTCATTAGAAGATCCATGGAGTTAGAGATGGTATATCTTGCTCATCAAAGGGCAATTTCCACATATTACATCATCTAATCCTTTCAACTCCTCTGTAAACGCATACTAATCTTATTTCTAGTCTATAAACAGAGAAACTTTTCAATATCATGTCTACGATATCACAGGATATCTTAGTCTGAACTTTGAGGCAATCATACTACGTCATTTCCACTCTCATCACTGCTTTCAGTTGGGTAAATCGGAAGGGGGAAGTTGCCTAACTTAAACCACCATACACAGAGTAAGTCAGCCTAGGTATTTAAGACTTTCCATAAATTCAAAGGGGAGAATTTTGGAATTTACCAACATTATCACCAGAAGCCTTTCCAGTGTTCTGACACCACCCTCCATCCTGACCACAAACCAGTTATTTAATTCCCTATCACTTTGCATCACATGGAAGAATTCTTTTTGATTATATTTTTTGAAATTTTAATATAATTAGATCATTATTATATTAAATATAATATAATTATATTTATATAATTTATATAATCTCACCCTTCCCTTCCCTCTTACCAAATGCTCCACTTTGTTCTCTTTCAAATTTGTGTGCTTTTTTTCTTTAATTGTCATTACAGATAGTACTGACCCCAGGAACAAGGGCACAACAATTACTGTCATTTATTAAACATGCATTCATGGCAGCAGTGGACAACAGTCTTCATGGCCTACCGTGTGCAATCTAATCACAACTCTATGGAAGGCATATTTCTGCCCCATCTGAAATTTAGTGGTATGTGGAATTGGAATTTGATTCCAAGGCCTATATGACTTCATATTTCAGATTCCTTTGTGTATTTGTGCTTCAAGTCTCACCAACGCATTCTAACAGAATGAATTTATACTCATGTATGAATTTGAGAAAATCTCTTTCTAGCCCCTAAGTCTAAGTTGGTTATTTATTCACAGGATGAGAACAATAATCACAATATCAATATTTTTATTTTCCAGCTCACTATCCTTTCCAAAAGATCATTATTTTAAAATGTAGGCAAACCCACCAGATTAGTCACTTTTAAAGTTCATAGCGTTCACTGGCTCTACTATCTATCATTTCAAATGTTCTAGAAAATAAAACAAATACAAATTGCAAAGCCCAAAACTTAAATTAAACCTACAATTAAAATAGATTTTTCTATTGATTGTTTCATTGCAGAACTGTGGGTAAATGTCACCAGACGTTGGACTGTTTTTCAGGCACCACCTGCTTTGTAGTCAGTTTAGACTGCTGTAGTAAAAATACTGTATGCTGAAGTTCAGACTGCTGTGATAAAAAATACTGTACACTAAATGTATCTAAATACTGGTATTGGTCTTCTGGGGTCTGGAAAGGCCAAGATCTGGGTGATGATAAGTTTGGATCTTGGTGAGGGCAGGTCACCATAGCATAAAAGAAGCAATTATGCCTCATTCGCTTTTAATAAAGTCATAAAATTCATCATGGAGGCCCCATAATTGCTACCAATCACCTTCATGGGGTCCTTTACCTCAGTTCATACCGGATTTGTGGGTAGGTATAGAGACACTCTTTTATTGCTATTCCCTGGCAGCTTTTGGAATGCTCAGCTTCTAGCATCAGGCAGCGGCAGCTGAAAACGACTGTGAGCAACAGAAGGTGGGGCCTTCTAGAGTGGCAGCTCATATGCCTACCTTGCATACTGAGACCAGTATTATAGTTGGGGTTCTAGAAAGTCAGTATTCTCTAGCCCTGATAGCAGCTAGAGTAACAGTCCTTAGGCCTGAGGTGTCTGAAATCCTTGGCGCCTGTTTTTTTCCCTAAATATTTACTTCTACAACTTTGTAATTATGTGTATGGACGTGTATTTGTGTGTGGGCGAGTACAAAGCCTAAGAGGCCATCAGATCTAGGAGCTAGAATTACAGGTAATTGTGAACCATCTGATGTGGATGTTGGGATCTAAGCTCAAGCCCTCTACACAAATAGTATATGCTGAGCCATCTCTTCAGCTCCAAACCCTTGGCTCTTAAGGTCTAGAATCCTGCCAGTGACCAATGTTTATAGTTTCTTTTTTTTTCTGGCTCTTTATGCCTATCTTTCCTTCCTCAGTTTCAGCCCTTTATCCTTGTTCTTCTCTTTACTTCTACCACTCTTAATTGTTTTGCTTTGGGATTCTTCACATTCCTCTTACTGCTATTGCTACTGTCATGGTTGGCACCACTGGGTGGAATTCTCCCACTTTTGTTGCCGTTCAGTTCTCACCATTATCACCACTACCCTCGGTGCTGATCCAGCTATTATTCTGGATATTATCACTTATTCAGTTATGAACTAAGTTTCCTTTACTAAACACAGGTCAAATGCATGCAAGAAAGACAGCTTGAGAGAAGTTTTTCTGTTGGACCTAATGACACTGCCCCCTTTTACACTGCTGAAAACATTCCTTCTGTTAAGCTACCAGAGGAAGTTTCTCTCCTCTGGCTTGGAAGGAAACAGTTACAGGGTTATCTAGATTTCATGAAGATTTGTGGCACTAAAAAGACCAGCACAAGCTGTTTGAAATAGCCGTAACTGGGCAGCAGTTCATATGTCAACAAAATAATTTGGCAGCAAGCAGCTATAGTTGTTATGTAGCTTCCTCAAGGCATCCAAAGAATAGACAGCAGCCAGTGCCAGCATACTGACAGTATAGCTGCTAGGTTAATAGTCTTCTACTCAAGGCAGGCAAGACCTGTCAACTAGGGAGTCAGTGGTCAAATCTACCAACATCTTAGCCTATCCAATCTATTACAGGATAAGCAAGCTTCAGAATAATAGTCTATCAACAATACTTCACTCCTGCCCAACTCCCCAAGGAGTTCTCTGAATCCATCTCCTTCTAATCTCAACCTGATTATATATTAAATACCTATCTCCTAATATCATCATGTTTGGAGTTTATGGTTTCAATATGCACACTTTGAGAACAAACACAGCCTTTTACTATGCTCTGAGTAAAAGCCCAATTTTCCTATTTAATAATCTTGTGTTCTGAGATTTTGTCACACAGCAATGTGAAATGGTCTTTTGTGTTGTTTTTAGCACCTTCTCCACACATCATAAGTTATTTGTCACAACAAATTATTTATTTATTTATTTAGGCAAAAAAGGAGGAGCTGATGTGGGATTTCCCTTTGTGAGCAGTGAATATGCAGCTGCCAATGGAGAAAGATGTCACGTAGCCACTTAAGAATCAAGAGGTAACAAATCATTGGTTAATGAATAAAGCTTTTTTGCCCAATGGTTTAGCAGAGCAAAGCCAGGCAGAAAATCTAAAGAGCGATATAAAGAGAAAGTAGGTAGAGTTAGGGAGATGCCATGTGGCTGCCAAAGGAGAAAGATGTCACGTAGCCGCTTAAAAACCAAGAGGTAACAAATCATGAGCATTGTGGTAAAATACTAATTAAGAAAAATGGGTTAATTTAAGAAGTAAGAGCTAACTAGAATGACACCTACACTAATAGGCCAAAGAGTGTTATAGTTTCTATGTGATTATTTGGGTCTGAATGATCAGGAAACAAACCAGCAGTCTCAGCCTACACAAGTGCGCTTAGCAGTTCTCAGTCACCATCTCTCCTAACTGAGCAAAGATAAGTTTTTCCACTCCTTGACTAAGGTTGAACTAGGTGTCTTTCCATGTCCCTATATTCAACTGTCCTTAGTCTACTTCAAGACTTTAGATATAAAATATAAAACCTTAGAAAAACTGAGTTTTTTCTGCTAATCTACCTCCTGAAGTTGACTGAAGATTTTTGATCACATTAAGAATTCTGAACACAGAAAATGGGAAGGAATTTAAGAACAAAACCTCATTCATACATGCCTCCTGTCTTCATCCTAGGGGCAAGAGAGCTCTGCTATGATAGTGACCTTAACAAGAGTTCATGGGTGGGGCTGGAGAGATGGCTCAGTGGTTAAGAGCATTGCCTGCTCTTCCAAAGGTCCTGAGTTCAATTCCCAGCAACCACATGGTGGCTCACAGCCATCTGTAAAGAGGTCTAGTGCCCTCTTCTGGCCTTCAGGCATACAGACAGAATATTGTATACATAATAAATAAATAAATAAATATTTAAATATTTATAAAAAGAGTTAATGGGCTTGCTATTCTGTGGAGAGTACACTGAAAAGGGGAACTCAACAGGCTGTATTTGTTTAACAGCTTGGCTATGCAGAATTCATGTAGAAATCAATGATAGGCTAGTATGCCTAACTCGTCTCAATGGCATAAAACCTCAAAAGGCAAGATAAGACAAAAAAAAGGACAATTAATTTCTAGGGTAAAAGACTAGGTTGAGAAGAAAACCAGGGAGAAAAAAATCCTCCTGAGGTGCTGATGCTGAGTAAATGGGAGATCTACTGTTTTAAAACCAAAAAGACACAGGCGGGAGAAAGAGAGAAAAAAATTATTATCAAGACCAGTTTAGTATCTGAGTCATGGCACCAAAAAGAAAAAAAAAAGACCAGTTTATAGCCCCATGTGATGCTGAATCCCTGCCAGAGGCAGAAGGCAAAATTCTACTGAGATAATAGGAAAAGAGACCAGGCCATATTTTTCTAAACTTCTTACCTCAAGAGCTTTCCCAATGTAATGTGGAAAGGAGGGGAAAGCACATGAGAAGGGAATGGGATAGTACACAGGAATTCCATCATGAAAACCTGTAGCATCTCTATATATTTATCTGATATTCAGAGACTATACAAATCCTAGGGATCCCCATGGAGTAAAGGACATGGGGCAGAGGAAGGAGAAAAATAGGATGAGGCATTTTATGGCTTATAAAATAAATAATATGAGAATTTACCAGTGCTATTGTTACTACATATTTCTAAGATTTAGACTAGGTTTAAAAAGAAATGAAAAGAAGTCCTAGGACTGAGAAAATGGATCCTTGGGTAATGTACTTGCTGTAAATACATGACGAAATGAGCCAGGGTCCTTAGAACACACATGAAAGCCAGAAGAGATAGTGTGTGTCTATAATCCCAGTGCTTTTCTCAAGAGATGGGTGGTAAAGTCCACCACATCAAAGAAGGTTGTGGATAAGGTGGCCTGGTGCACCCTGCTGCAAACAACGAAAGAGAAGCCATTTTCTCAATGGGGTAGAAGGCTAGAAGCCACATCTCAGGTTGTCTTCTTCCTCCACATTCATGACATGGCAAGTGCATACCACTACACCACACACACACACACACATACATACACATACACACACACATGCATGTACATTTCGAACACCTAGTTCTAACCTTATCTCATATCCTAAATGACAGAATTATGACAATAACTCTTTAATAATTTCCTCCAATATTTGCTAAATTGGGGGTTTCTGGAGAAGCAGGACCCATTGGATATATAAGACCTGACAAGGTTATTTATTATATATTTTGACTCACATAATTATAGAAGCTGAGAGGTTCCACAATATGCCTTATGGAAATGAGGATTGGGAGAGTGGAATGATATTGGTGTCAATCTTACACCCCAAAGGTTTGAAATCCAGCAGCCCTGATATCCAAGGGCTGGAGAAGATATTCATCCCAGTTCAAGGAAAGCAGAGAATTCACCATTTTGTGGTCTGTTTAGATCTGGACTGAACTGACCCATGCTCACTCTTACATATTGGACCTCACAAAAGCTTATGTGATGGACAGATCATTTTTACATTCTCACATAAAATTGCCTGTGGTAGTGAGGCTCTTGGGAAGTCATTGGTATTAAATGAAGCCATGAGGATGGGCTCCCATAATGGTACTACTGCCCTTAGGAAGAAGGAAAGCTGAACTGTCATATTTGGTCCATCTCAGCACATAATGTCTCACAGTATGTCACGATGCACAAGGAGGCCCTCACTAGAGGCTGGCATCAAGTTCTTCTAAATAAAACTTTATTCTTTATACAGGACTCTGGGTTGAGAATATTGTTGTAGAAACAGGGAAGAGAATAAGGCATAGCCCAATAGGTCAAACAGAAGACCTTTCCTGTTTCTATCATTTAAGACATCTCTCCCTGAGCCATTATTAGGTGTTCCATGTACACGAGATCTTCCCTCAACCTGTCACAGAGCAGACACGAGACCTTCTCTTCCATTTCACTTGTCTGTATCTAGTGGATCTCATACTTCCCCATTTATTTTTAAATCAGCAATGTAAAAATCACTCAGTGTAAATATACACTGAGTGAGATGTTGGAAGCAATGAATTTATTGACATTGTATATGTCCAAAAATGTTGTTGCACACTCAGACTTGATTTGGAGTTTGACTGAGACTGTTCTTTTCCTCACGACACATGTGGCGGTCACTGGGCAACCTCAGCTGTCGGTCCAGCTTCCCTGAGACAGGTTTTCTCATCACTCTCTACCTGTCCTCACACTTTCTAAGATTCCTATTTCTCCCTCCCACATTCCCTCGGGAGCACAGAGATTGGAGACATCTGTAATACTGTGTGCAGGGTGTCCATGTATCCTGAGGACCTTCACTTTAGCTACCGATCCATCACCTCAGCTCTCAGAATCCTTCTTATTCATTCCACTAGGAATGGGGCAGGTACTTTTGATGTAAAAATTTATATCCTATAATTAAAGGAAACCAATTCCTGATGGGGTATTAAGTAGAAAGTGTTTTTAAATATAAATTTCAGTTGCTATCTTTTAAAAACTAAACACAATAATTAACACCATACCTGTCCCATTTTTGAGACCCTATAGATCAGTTCTCATGATTCATCCAGTTAGGATCAGGGGCTGGGTATGTGAGTGAGAGAAGGGGATTAGTAGAGCATCTTAGAGCCTGCCATCTATAACTTTACTAGAAATGAACAACCACTCTATTTTTTCCTCATTTGCTTTCAACAAAAGCAGTGGGGCAATACCTGGCAGGCTGTGGGCTTGTGGATATGATGTAGAGAATTTTCTAGATGGCTTCTGAGAAGGAATTTTGTTGAGGAAAATACTTGATTTTTCTCTTCTATATGTGAGTCTAGGATTCCTTTTTGACAAGAAATAAAAACCCCAATACTCATGTTCTTATAAAAATAACAGTCTATAGACAGAGCAATGCTATGGAAAATACTTTATAAAAACTACAAGGATAGCCTTAAACACACGGGGGATTTGTAAGAAAAACTAGTAATAGGAAATTTAGCCTAAAGTTGGAATAATCATTTAATTAATTTGAACAAAATATTGATTTTCTTCATACTAAGGTATATAAGGATAAAAGATTTCCTCTGCAAAGCAATACAAATCGATGAACAAAAGTTTAACTTCACTTTCCCAATAGACATTCATTTTAAATGTGAAAATCAGTTACTTATTTCTTCAAGAAAAAAACTCCTAAACTGAGAGTGTTGGAAGAGAAGTACTCGAGATAGTTTCTATGACTCTATTGCTTCCAATAAGGAGGAAAAAAGCTGGGAAATTATTCTCTACTTAACACAGTCTAGTTAGTTAATTGGGTTTTTCTCACTTTTGAATTGATTGTGGCAACACCAGTACAGCTAACTTTCTTTGCCATGTTTTCCACGTGAGAGACTAATTACTTCAATCTCTCAACTCTGAACATGATGTATTTGGAGGCCGTGGATTCAAATGGATAATTGAACAGCTGTTCTCACCACCAGTTCTCTCTGTGTGTTTCATAAACCTGTTGTATCTCAGATTAATCTCCTCAAAAAATATTGCAAGTTGGCATTGATTGTTAGGTACAATATGTGATCAATTTGGAGCGAAGTCAAAGGTGAGCAAATGTGACATTTTCTCCAAATGACTTAGAAATTGGTGGGGCATTTGTGGCACACCTTCAGCACCCACAGCCAAGATTCTATGGTCAAATTCAATATCAACTCAAACCTGAACAGACTGACCAGTCCCAGAAACAGTTATATAGTACAAAGGATGTTGACCAAGCAATTAAATAATCCTTATGTTTTCATAAAATGTCTTATTATTTATTAGTGTATTTTCAAAACAATATGCAGATTCACCTAAAAATATTAACATTGCATGTTTAAAAGAGGAGATCCTTTTCAGACACCTATTATATGTCTACAACCACAGTAGTGCAATGGTAAGGAAAGGAGTGTCATAAATCTCAGTCCAAAAATTCACTGGTAAAGCATAACAAGACAATTATACAAGAATGCAAACTAATATATATATTCAATAATATATATATTCAATAATTATATATATATTCAATACATTTTGTATTCAAGATAGTACCTGGAAAGCAGCAACCGGTGTCCAAAAGACAGACAATAGATAGATCGGGTATTCAATAAATGAATAAATAATAATTCTATAAATGAACGAGATGCATGGTACAGAATGCTACTGAAAACTGGAGATAAATAAACATATGATTTTGTGAGATGAAACTAATTATATAAGATAATGACTTATCCAAGTCTTTGAAAAGTTAGGGACATTTTAGCTCTAAAAAAAGAAAACAAAAATGACATTAGCTGAGGTGTCTTCTTAAGACTATGCCATTCCTTGCCTTTCCCAAAGAATCATTAAGTGTGGGCTTTCTACTCTTTTGTGAGTTTATCATTTCATTGACACATAGAGATGAGGTTGCATAGTGTTTAAAAGCAAGGAACCTGGAGTTAATCAGTTGGGTTTGGTTGAAATTTTGTTCTGTGGCCACAACTTTTGTATTTAATTTTTCTACATTAATTTTGTTATCTACATCTACTTGCTCAAAATACTATACAGAGTTGTTAAATGTGTATAATTTTATAAGAAAACATTACTTTTTTTTAAGTTCGAGGCCAGCCTGGTCTAGAAGAGCTAATTCCAGGACAGAAACCAAAAGTTATGAAGAAAATATTATTTAAAGAATTATGCCTTGAAATATGATAGATGCTTTTCATTATGAAACAAATTACTTTCCTTATGGTAACCCTTGCTTTAAGGAACACTAGGCCCTAGTGAAACTGAAGGATGTGTGTTTCTGGATCATAGGGGCCATTGTCTTTGAACATCTCCCACTTACCCCTTTTAGATTAGCATATTTACTGCAGATGTCCTATTTCTGTGTTGACAATATTTTTTAAATGTGTCATTTCAGATAACTTGTTTCTTCTTGTTTGTTTATTTGTTTATGGAAAGGTTTCTCTGTGTGGCCCTGGCTATCTTGGAACTCAGAGATCCATATGCCACTGCCTCTCAAGTGTTGGAATTAAAGGCCTGTGCCAACCACTGCCTAGCTGATAGATAACTTTCTTATCACTAGGCTTTTTAAAATCAAAGACACTCAACTATTATCACAACTTATCAATGACTTAGATAATGAGATTCTAGACCTTAGACACATACTGGAAGACAGGATATTAGAAGGGTTTGTGGATAAGGAAAGCATACTTTGCAGGTAAAGGGATATAAATAATTTTTAGCTAGAAAATAAAATGAAGAAGTTATTTGAAATAAGCCTGAATATATCCAGGTTTCCACAAAGAGAGATCAGGACTGGTTCCCATTGTAACATGCATCTGAGGGGAGACAATTACCATTTAAGACCAACAGATGATGACTTGTAGACAATACTAGACATTCTGCAGAACTGTCCAGTTGCATTCTCAGCTAACAACCAGAACAGTGATTAGTGGCATGGGCCATCCTTGCGGTCCAGCTCTGGAAAGCATTCTTATGGCTAGCAACTGACTAATCCTACAGGAAAACATCTAAGCAAAAATAGACTAACTAGACCTCCAAATTCCTGACTCAAAAAACATGGAAAAAATACAGTGGTGGTTTTAAAGCACTTGATTTTAGGTAATTTTAAACAAAGTGGTTCCATATGGAACAATAAACAAAGAAAAATCCTTTAGATAAGTGAAGTAGAATAAGGGTGAATTTATTGGAAGAATAAACACTGCGTGTGGTGTCAAACAGGCAGAAGCTATAGCATCCTAAAACCCAGATATCAGCGAGTACTTAATTGTGTCTTTTTAGTTCTTAAACAGGAGAAAATGAATCAAAGAAAGAAAAAAAGTGAAAATATCTCTACTCTTTATCTTGCTGAATTCCAGGTTGTAAGCTTCCAGTCTTTCCACCACTGTCAGGAACTTGAGCAACAATAAAATAGCATGTCATGGCTAATCATCCCAAAGTCTCTGTGGTCCTTATAATGCTACATAACAAACCATCATGAAACCTCAGCTGCACCAAACAATCAACGTCTCAGGGTCATTTGGGAAGCATGGCTAGCTTTAGCTAAAATTGCTTGTGTATCTAGGGAGGGGCTGAGAGCTGTATGATCTACAATAACCAATGCCAAATGTCAGTGCTATATCTATCTTTCCTCTTCTCCCTAGCTAGCTTCTAGCTGGATCCATCAAGTTGCTTTATCCGTACTCATGCAGTCAACACAGACACAAGAGAAAAGACAGAAATCTTCAGGGGCTTGAGGCTGAGGCTCAAAACTAGAATCTCTCTATGCTTACTACATCCTGAAAATCGAACTCACAATCAAGCAATAAGGCAAATTCTATTCCATTCCTTCTGTGAGGGCAACTGCTGATTCACACAATAATGACCGTGGACATATGAGAGTTTAAAAGGCTTAGGTCATCAGGAACTTCCCTCCCTCCCTCACCCAGGAGGCGTAGAGCGGTGGTGGGAACAGACAAAGGTAACCTAATTTTCAAAATGAGATTTAAACCAATACCAGGAAACCAACTATAAAAATAAAGCCAATGTACACAAAACTCATGCATATGTGAGTATAGAAAGGTATGATTAGTGAGGGGTCTAGAGCTTTCACGAAATGACTGGATCAGTTCTGAACTTAGCTAACTGCAATGACTCAGTATGTGATGAAAGCAGAACCATGACTATGCTTGCTTAGAGAAAAGAATAGCCATAGATGGTTTCCACTTAACTCTTAACTAATCAATTTCATGAGTGTATATGCTTTATTAGTTTTGGGGGAATTTGATATGATTATTTTGATAATATTCACCACCCACTCCTTCCCCTAACTTCTCATAGATTCACCCCTCTTCCACTCCCTCCAAAATCATGTGTTCTTTAAAAAAAAAAAAAGCCCATAAAATTTGAGTTTGTGCTGCCCTTAAAAACTCATGAGTATGGGGCCATCTACTGGAGTATGGTCAACCTAACACAGGTCCATTAGGAGGTGAGGATTCATGAGACCTTCCATCTCCTTGCTAGAATTTTGACTGGATTGATATTATGTAGATCCTATGCAGGCAACCACAGTTTCTGTGGGCTCACCAGTGCAGCAGTCCTGTCTGTGGAAAAGGCACTTTTCTGTCCCAGGCCTCCTAACCTCTGGCTTTTACAATATTTCTGTCACCCTCTACCTCCTACTGTTTTTTATTTATTTATTAAAGACTTCTGTCTCTTCCCCGCCACCGCCTCCCATTTCCCTCCTCCTCCCCCAATCAAGTCCCCCTCCCTCATCAGCCCAAAGAGCAATCAGGGTTCCCTGCCCTGTGCGAAGTCCAAGGACCACCCACCTCCATCCAGGTCTAGTAAGGTGAGCATCCAAACTGCCTAGGCTCCCACAAAGCCAGTACGTGCAGTAGGATCAAAAACCCATTGCCGTTGTTCTTGAGTTCTCAGTAGTCCTCCTACTTTTTAAGAGTGTCAGCCACACTAGTTAAAGTAACTTATATTGATGATCCATGCTCTAAATAACTGGAAGAAACACAGGATTCTTTTATCTTCTAGGTCTTCTATAGGCCTATGTTCATAGGCCACCATAAGCACTATGTCTCAAGAGAAGGAAACAAGTTGGAGTCCTATATTCCTTGAGGTGGAGGTTGTAGATCCTCTGGGGCAAGAGAATGGTGAAACTTCCTAAGAGGAATGGATGACTTTCTATAGATGTTACATAACATCTACAGTTGTTTGACTGAGAATGGATCCAAGAGGATTATATTGTTTAATACTTGGTCCACAGTTGAAACTATTTGGGAAAGGTTGGGAAATGTAGCTTTGTGGAAGATGTGAATTATTAGGTACAGGCTTTGAAGATTGAAAAGACTTATGGCCAGTGTGTCACTCTTTGCCTGCTACTTGTGGATCAAGATGCAAACTTTCAGCTGTTCCTGCTACCAAGTCTTTACTCTGAACTCATGGATTCTAATCCTCTGAAACTATAAGCCCCAAACTAGGCACTTTATAAGTTCCCTCCATTATTGTGCCTTATTACAGCAATAGGAAAGTAGCTAAGACAGCACCGTCACTACTACTCTGGAAAAAGAATCAGAATACTTGTTTAAGTCCCACTTTATCCCTCAGTGACATTAAGCATCTTTAACCTTGTTAGGAGACCCAATAGCCCAAAAGGCACAACAGTGGTATGCATACATTAGTTGTAACTAAAAGTTCCCCATTTGAACTTAAGGCCTACTCAACAAGAGGGAAATCATGAAGCCATGCCTTGTACAAGTCAGTTACCTGGTGTTAGTGAAGTCATGGATCTTGGAGGAGATTATACTGTTCTAATTAGCGGCAGTGAGAATGAACTATACCATATCACAAATGCACGTAGTAAGTCTATTGTAAAAGTTGGGAGAGCATGGAGTCATGGAGGTCTGCCTCAGAAGGAGAGTGATGGGGAAAAAGGAGGGGGAATGGAGAGAGCTTGCTTTTAAAGGGGGCTTAGTGCATGTGCACAGAGACTATGCAATCACTTAGCACATTCTCACAGACTACATACTAGTGACACAGCCGTAGGACCTTGGGCTGGTCAGGTATCTGCCTAAATGCTGACAGTGCATATACACAGGGGTCAGGCTCTTGGTGCTTACATCTGAGGGCCCTGGGGGCAGGCTAGCATTATGCCTGAAATGCATAAGCACATGTGCATAAGGAATGGTTGGTGACTATCCTGCCAGGCACCCAAGGGCAGGCCAGTACAATGTCTGAATGCTAACACTTATATCTGCCACTTTACTAAATAAGCACATTCCCTAACTACATTCTAAACATTTGTCTTTATACCCATTAGATGAGCATAATCCTCATCCCTCATTAAAGAAATGTCTCTTTGCAACAGAGACCCAAACTATACCCAATCAAATTCAGGGAGCAAGGGATTATGTGGTGTCCAGTCCCAACTCACATATCTAGAGCACAAAACACTTAAGACTCAGGGATCATTGCAGAAGAGTGGTGGAAATATACTAGGAGTCAGGGAAACAATATGGTTGTTGTGAGATTGTGTCTGCTGGAAATGTCAGAGAAGCTACACTCAAGAAGTCTCATCGACATGACTGCCTAAACATGCCCTAAATAACAGCAATACCAGTGGACATACTGATAGGGAAGGACAAAATCTCATGGGGCCTCAAACCCATACAAAAAACTATAGGCAATGAGGGAATGCTGCGGGCATGAGAAATGGTCTTCCTTAGCTAAGAGAACCCAGTTGGTTGTCCAATATCAAGTGATAAGACCTGAGGTCATATACATATAGGTAACATTATACAGATTTGTACATATTTATGAGTGTGTGTATGTACTTATAAAACAACAATGAAAGAAGAAGAGGCCATGGAGCATATGTCTTTTATGTTAAGATTAAATCATTATTTAAATTTTAAGGTTTTCAAACATGATTAGCAAAAAAAAAATTTTAATTAAAAAGAAAGCAAAAAAATCCAGCTTGAATCTCTCTGGGAAGGGAGACTAGAATAGGTTTTGTGGGTGGACTGGGGTGGGTAGGGATAGAAACTGAAGGGATCAAGTATGTGGAGGACTGAAGGAGAAAGTACTGGGAGGTGTGACTGGAATTGGGGGAAATTTGGGGGATGAGGTAGAAACCTAGCACAGTGGAAACTCCCAGGAATCTATTAGGATGACCCTAGGAAAGACTCCAAGTAATAGGGGATACAGACAGAACCTGAGCCTATGATCTTCTGTAACCAAGCAAGGCTTCTCTGGAGGAACTGGGATACCAATCCACCCACAGAACTTTCAACCCATGATTTTCTCTGCCTTCAAGATATGCTGGGGCCAGGCGGTTGTGACACATGCCTTTAATCCTAGCACTCAGGAGGTAGAGGCAGGCAGATCTCTGTGAGTTTGAGGCCAGCCTGGTCTACAAGAGCTGGCTCCAGGACAGGCTCTAAAACTACAGTGAAACCCTATCTCAAAACAAGAACAACAACAACAAAATGCTGGCCTAAAGGCAGTACAAAGATTGTGGGGGTGGCCAGCCAATGATTGGTCCATCTTGAGACCCATAATGCTTCGAAGGACGTCAAACCTGACACTGCCTAGATGGCCAGGAATCAGAGACAGAAAAGACTAGAGACCAATCAGGACTACCCCCCACCCCCCCACCCATGCCAAAAAAGGCAATGAAACAATTCTTGATGATAACTCTGCTCTACTCATAGGCCAGAGCCTAGCATAATTATCATCAGAGAGGTTTCATTCAGAAACTGATGGGAACAGATGCAGAGACACACAGCCAGATATTAAGTAAAGTTCAGGGACTCCTGCTGAAAAGAAGAGGAAGAATTAGAGGAACCAGAGGGGTCAAGAACACCACAAGAAAATCCACAGAATCAACTAACCAGGGCTCATAGGGGATCACAGAGACTAAACTGGCAATCAGAAAATCTGCATGGGTCTGACCTAGTTTTTTTCACATATATGTCGTGGTTGTGTAGCTTGGTGTTCTTGAGAGGGTCCTCACAGTGGGAGCAAGGGCTGTCTCTGACTCTTTTGCCTGCTCTTGGGACTCTTTCATTCCTATTGGCTTGCCTTTTCCAGCCACAGTATGAGGGTTTTGCCTTGTCTTACTGTGCCTTGTTTTGTTCTTTCTGGCTGTTTCTCAGAGGCCAGCTCTGTTCTGGAGAGGAAATGGAGGAAAGAGTGCATATGGGCAAGAAGAGAGGTGAGGGGAGAGCTGGGAAGAGTGGATGGAGGGGACACCATGGTTGGGATGTATTGTCTGAGAAGAATCTATTTCAATTAAAAAAAAAAAAACCTCAAGATTTTTATTCCATGTTTATACATTCATTTCTTTCAAAAAATTTAAACTTCCCTCATAAAAAAGGACTATGAGAACCCTTAAAATCAGAAGGACAGGAATGTTATCAGCACATTCATCTGCTGTTTTAAAATCTGTAGTTTCATACACACTAAAGAATCCTATGAGATACAGGGTGATTTTTCTATTGTTCTGTATTTCTGAAAATAGACAATGTGTCAAATTCAGGGCAATGTAAAACAAAGTGAACCAGGTATTTGCCGAATCCCAGTTCTGACAGACACTGTAATGAGCATTCTTCTAGGCTGTACTTATCAATGGACCTGGGACAGAAGCACGCTCTGACCATTTCCTTTGTTATTCATGTCTGAGTTATAATTTCCCCACCCCCATAAAATAAAGCCCTGAGCTTATTCTACAGAAATAACAAAATGATATCTACAACACTAAAGTGTGAAAAGCAGAAATTCTTCAGTGAATTGAGAGACCATTCCTACCGAACGATTCTTTAGAGTTTGAATTATTTAAATGAACATTTTATTAAAATTATATGAATATAATAATTTGAGTATAAATTTAAATATACAAGTGACTGACACATTTTCAAAATCTAGTACAATAAATATTAATAATACATTAGATGATTTTTTTCTGTTTTGGAATATTTTCACTTTTTATTATTATTTTTAAAAAAGAAAACAAACCACCTTTTTATTTTACATACCAATCCCAGTTCCTACTCCCTCTCCTCCTCCTTCCTTCCACCTATCCTCCCAGCCCACCTTCCATTTACTCCTCAGAGAGTACATTGCTTTGGAAAAGGTCCAAAGCCCTCCCTAACATATCTAGGCTGAGCAAGGTATCCATGCAAAGACAACAGGTTCCAAAAAAGCCAGTACAAGCAGTAGGAATAAATCCTGGTACCACTGTCAGTGGCCCTGCAGTCTGCCCCAGCCATACAACTGTCACCCACATTCAGAGGGAGTAGTTTGGACCTATGCTGTTTCCTTCTCTGTCTGGCTGGAGTTGGTGAGTTTCCATTAACTCAGGTAAACTGTTTCAGTGGATGTTCCCCATCATGGTCTTGACCTCTTTGCTCATATTTTCACTCCTCCCTCTCTTCAACTGGACTCCAGTCCAGTGCTCTAGTGCAAGTCTCTGCCTCTGTTTCCATCAGTTGCTGGATGAATGTTCTATGGTTATATTTAAGATATTCCTCAGTCTGACTACAGGGCTAGGCCAGTTCAGGCATCCTCTCCTCTATTGCTTAGGGTCTTAACTGGGGTCATGCTTGTGGATTTCTGGGAATTTCTCTAGTGCCAAGTTTCTTGCTAGCACCATAATGGCTCCCTCAATGAAAATATCTCTTTCCTTGCTCTCATCTCAGTCCTTCCTCCATCTTGATTATCCCTCAAGTTTTCTTCCCCTTCTCCCCTCCTTTTTCCCTTCTCCCCTTCTTACTCCCCTCACCCCCATGCTCCCAATTTTGTCAGACAATCTTGTCTATTTCCCCTTTCCAGGTAGATCTATGTATGTTTTTCTTAGGGTTTTCTTCTTACTTATCTTCTCTAGGATCATGAACTGGGTTTAATAACTTTGCTTTACAGCTAGTATCCACTTTGAGTTAGTACATACCATGTTCATCTTTCTGGGCCTGGGTTACCTCACTCAGGATGGTCTTCTCTAGTTCCATCCATTTGCATGCAAATTTCAAGATGTCATTGTTGTTTACTGCTGAGTAGTACTCTAATGTGTAAATGGGCCACATTTTCTTTATCCATTCTTCAGTTGAGGAACATCTAGGTTGTTTCCAGGTTCTGGCTAGTACAAATAATGCTACTATGAACATAGTTGAACAAACCCAAGAGTAGTATTGCTAGATTCTGAGTTAGGCTGATTTCCAATTTTCTGAGAAACCGCCATACTGATTTCCAAAGTGGTTGTACAGTTTGCATTCCCACCACCAATGGATGAGTGTTCCCCTTACTCCACATCCTCTCCAGCATAAGCTATCACTTAGGCATTCTGACAGGTGTAAGATGGTATCTCAGAGTTGTTTTGATTTGCATTTCCCTAATGGCTAATCATGTTGAACATTTCTTTAAGTGTCTTTCTGCCATTTGAGATTCTTCTGTTGAGAATTCTCTGTTTAGTTCTGTACCCCATTTTTTTAAATCAGGTTATTTGGAAATTTAATCTCTAATTTCTTGAGTTATTTATATATTTTGGATATCAGTCCACTGTCTGATGTATGGTTGGTGAAGATCTTTTTCCATTCAGTAGTCTGCCTTTTTTTGTTTTATTGACTGTGTCTTTTGCCTTACAGCAGGTTCTCAGTTTCAGGAGATCTCATTTATTTATTGTTGCTTTCAGGTCTGTGCTACTGGTATTATATGGAAGTGATCTCCTGTGCCCATGAATTGAAGGATATTTCCCACTTTATCTTCTATCACGTTCAGAATGGTCGGATTTATATTGAGGCCTTTAACACATTTGCACTTGTGTTTTATGCATGGTGATAGATATGGATCTATTTTCATTCTTCTACATGTTAACATCCAGCTATGCCAACACCATTTGTTGAAAATAGTTTCTTTTTTCCATTGTGTGGTTTTAGCTTCTTTGTCAAAAATCAGGTGTTCATAGGTGTGTGGATTAATACCTGGGTCTTCGATTCAATTCCATTGATCAACCTCTCTGTTTTTATGCCAATACTAAGCTGTTATCATTACTGTAGCTCTATAATAGAGCTTGATGTCAGGGATGGTGATGCCTCCAGAAGTTTTTTTATGGTACAGTATTGTTTTGGCTATTCCGGTTTTTTTTTTTGTTGTTGTTGTTGTTGTTGTTGATTTGTTTTGTTTTTCCATATGAAGTTAATTATTGTTCTTTCAAGGTCTGTTGTAAAATGAATGGGGCCTGCTTGTTGGGGTTTCTGTCCCCCCCGGTACCCCACAGCCAGCAGGCCCCAAAGAAAATCACATAGAGATCTCTATAAGTTATAAAGCTGACTGGCCCATAGGTCAGGCTACTTATTAGCTCTTGTAGGTTATATTAATTACATTAATACAATTAATACAACCATTATTCTGATCTATGTTAGCCATGTGGCTCAGTACCTTTTTCAGTGGGGCAGATCACATCCTGCTGCTTCGGTGGTCTGGGCAGGAGTGGGAGGAATCAACTTCCTCCTTCCCAAAATTTTCCTGTTCTCATTGCATCATTTCTACTTCCTGTCTGGTTTTCCTGCCTATACTTCCTGCCTGGCCAATCAGCATTTATTTAAAACATGGTTGACAGAATACAGACAATTGTCCTGCACCAGTCTGTGAAGAATTGTGTTGGGATTTTTATGGGGATTGCTTTGTATCTATAGATTGCTTTTGGTAGGATTGCCATTTATTATGTTAATCCTATCTATCCAAAGTTCTTGTCAAACAGGTCTTTCACTACTTTGGTTAGTGTTACCCCAAAATACATTTTAATGTCTAGTACAATAAATATTAATAGTACATTAGATGATTATTTTTAAAAAGGTAAATTGGGAACTGAGACTTCAGTCAGCAACAATCATAAAGATTTGAATTGCATCTCTAATACCTACATAAAACAAACAAGGCTGGGCATAGTGGCACATATTTGCCATCCCAGCCCTGGGGAGGTAGAAACAGGTAGATTGCTTCTGCTTGCTGAACAGCTGTGCCTCACATACTTGGCCAATTGCAGCCAAAAGAGAAAAACACAATTTCAGAAAATGAAAAAGAAATGGAAGACTCCTGAGTACTGGACACCCAAAGCTGGTCTCCAACTTGCCTCCATGCTTACATGCATGCACATACATGTGAATGAACACACAGAGAAAATGACAAATTAGTATGATATCTTAGGATTTATTGACAATGTAAGTTCAATATGAACCCTACAAAAGTCTTTTAAAATTAGCAAATATCTAACAGTATCTTTAAAAGTAAAGGATTTGACAATAACTTTTATGGTGGATTTTACTTTGCCTAAGCTGATAAAGACTTATATCAGATAGATAAAATACCACTAGAGAAAGAAAATCAAATTACATGCATTATAAACTTCAGACTTGCAGACGGCAAAATCAAATCTTGCCTGTCTACAAAAATTACAGATCATGGAGCTGAATTCAGAATGAGCAAAATTTTGACTTATATGTCTCTTCTTTTTAAAATAAAGAAGAGCCAGGAGTTATCCGCAAGAAATGATTCCACAAAATATGATTTTTCAGGCTCTGACTGACAAACTCCAGACTGATCAAGATCCTCCTGGCAGAGGACCTAAATTATCATGTTCTCCAAGACAGTCCTCTCATTTAGACTGCTCTTGATGAGTGCCATTAAAGATGTGAAAGTGAACAAGAAACAGGTGGGGAAGCCTGGTCCTCACAGCTCCGCTAACAATGGGAATGCGAAAAAAAGAGGAGGGCTGTTTCAGTGAGAATTTGTATCCACGTTCTACTCCAGAATATTAGAAAGGGAAGCCGAACTTGAAAATGAGCAGTACTAAAGAGTGGCTGCTTACTTTGAATAATTTATTACCCTGTATAATTTGTCTATTTTCATCCTCTCAAATTCTTCTACCACTGATTCATGCATTTGGGATTTTTTCCCCCTAGCTTAGTTGGAAAACATAATTTACTCTTTTTTTTTAAGCTTATCAGTTTTTTTATTCATTTCATATACCAACCACAGATTCCCCTCTCCTCTTGCTCCCTCCCCCACCCCCTTTAATCTTCCCCCCACCATTCACTCCTCCTTCATTTCCATTCAGATGGGATAAGGCCTCCCACAGGAATCAACAAAGCATGACACATCAGGTTGAGGCAGGACCAATCTCCTCCTTGTTCCAGTATCAAGGACAGATAAGGTATCCCACCATAGAAAATAGGTTCCAAAGTGCCAGCTCATGCTTCAAGTACAGACCCCAGTACCACAAAAGATCAAGCCACACAACTGTCACTTATATGCAGAGGGCCCAGGTCGGTCCCATACTGGTTCTTCAGCTGTTCATCCAGGAGTCCTCCCTGAGCTCCCACAAACTCAGGACAACTGTCTTTGTGGGTCTCCCCATTATGATCCTGAGCCCCCACCTCTCCTCATATAATTCCTCCACCCCCTCCTTAACTGGACTCCCAGAGTTCAGCTCAGCACCCAACCATGGATCTCCGTATCTACCTCCATCAGGCCCTGGACAAAGACGCCATGATGACAATTAGGGTAATCACCAACCGGACCACAGGGGAAGGCCAGCTCAAGCACTCCCTCCAATACTACCAGGATTCCTAGCTGGGGATCATCCCTGTGGACTTTTTGGAGCCCCCAAGCCCATAATGGCCACCTCTATCAAGATATCTCTTTCATTACTTTCCCCCTCCTTTCCTTCACCCAACTTGACCATCCTCATCCCTCATATTCCTTTCCTCACATCCCCTCCACTCCACTCCCCCCACACTCAATTTACCCATCTGTCTCCTCTTCCCAGGATGATCCATGTGTCCTTCTTAGGGCCCTGCTTGTTACTCTGAGGATTATAGCCTATTGTTTGGGCTTTTCCTACTAGCTCCTATGACTTAAATTAGCCTTCTTTTATAAATCTTTGTTTAACCATGTGGCCTTTTATCTTTTTTTAATCCTGTATGTCCAACTCCATCCATGTCTTGTTGGCATCTCCTATTTCCTCTCTCTGCCTGGAAGCCCCACCAATACCTCCTGCCTAGCTGTTGGCCATTCAGCTTTTTTATCACACCAATCACAGTAATACACCTTCACAGAGTGTACAAATATCCCACAACAGATGCCTTAAATTTGAAGGAGAGTAGGGATATATACGAGGGCTTGGAGAGAGGACAGAGAGAATGATTATAATGTGTATGTGTGTATAAACTCATGTCAAGTTTCAACTTTCCCTGCTATATCTAGAACTGGTTCTCCCAAATTTATTCAGGTAAGAAATATTAACTGAATGGGAATTAGAATGTAGGTCACCTTGTCTGAAGCCATAGTAGTAAGTCATTTCCTTCTCAAACCCTTAGTCTTTTCATTAACTCTTTAAGGAACATATCAAGTACAGGTGTCGACAAAGCGATGGTTGGATGCATCTCAAAATGTTAAACACAAACTCCTAAATGAACCTAATAGTTTATCAGTGGTATAAAACCTAGAAAAACTAATTTTTCCCCTGGGAATATTTTGAAAGATAGTTTCCTTCTAGGCATATTTTACAATTCCTAAGTAAAGGGGAAGCAGAAAGATTTCTTCTTGAGTGAGGCCAAATATCCAGGCTTCAATTAATTCGGGCTTTATCATCTGTCACAACATTAGCATTTGCTCATTTGAGAATCCCTGCTTTCTCTCCTTGGGTTATAAGCCTAAGCAAAGTTCTAGCTCAACTTAATGCACCAATTGTCTGAGCTGTGGATTTCTGCTTTGTGTTTTCCTTCTGAATAAACCATGTGTTTATTTTTATCTTTAGGCTAGTCACTTGACTTTTACCTTTTAACAGAGACCTTTTAAGGTAAACCCAAAATTAAGCTGCACCTAACTGGAGAATTTGGCAAGAGTTATAAATAATTGCCTCCCATGCTTTTTAAGATGCTCTCAGCTTTACTTCTTTAGAGGCTTAAGAACTTAGAATATATCTGTTCATGTGTAATCCTGTATTTATTAATTTGGTTAGCATGTGGCTGGTGACTTCTGAGTGCGAGGCTGCACATGACATGTATCACATTTCAGAGCAAAAGTCATTCAGAAAATGGCAGCATTGTATGGGGACTAGTAAGAAGCAATATTTCCACTGGGTTATACAGGTCACAGCGGACTTTCTTTAATCTGTCTCCCTAAACAATCTTACACAAAAAGGTATTAGTCTCATTTCATATGAAGAAGCCAGAGCTTAGAAATAAGTGGAATGTGCAGCTTCTGAATGCCTCACACTTTAGAAAAATCTTTACTTAGTCTATTTTTGCTTGATAGTCCATTCTGATTTTAACTGCATGTCCTTTCAATACTTTGCCTTAACCTCCACATTGCTTAACTTCAGGGACTAGAGGAACACAACCATCACCAATCTCATGGTTTTTCCCAATCTCCTGTTCATGGAACTTAAGCTGACAGCAAGGTCATAAAGGGCCCAAAGGATATATGCTCCCTTTCTCTGGGTTCACAAGCTTTAGGGACAAAGTAAGTTGAAACTATTTCTGACAAATTCCATTACATCCAGTTTGGACAATGTTTTCAATGTAAGGAGTCTGGTCAATCGCAGAAAAGTTAGAGGCTCCTACCTACAAAGTTAGACAACACTGACCTACAGAGCGGGCTTCAGATGTATTTCTGACCAATTAGACTAGGGTTAATTCTCAGTCCTCCAATAGCCATCTCTTCTAATCTCATAATTCACACCCAAGCAAATGTAAGCCCACTACATCCAGAAGATGGTCACAACAGTGACAAGGTTTTACTTCTCATTCTTGGGTCACAAAATGATGGTATGAAGGCATGCTCCATCCCTCACCAGCTTTACAGCCTTGGGCAATTTACACGAGCCAGTATTCAAAAGTGCATCCATTATACACTGAATAACAAGCCAACCTACTTCTATAAAGTTGTTTTTCAAACACATAGTAAAAATGCCCAGGAAATTATAGCTTTGTTATAATCATAGTACTGAACAAGAAGACTGTAAATAAGATAAGGAAGGCCAACATTAACCTTTCAGAGATTCACCTATAATATATAAAATGGTTCAGTGGCACACAGCTTAACGTTTACATCACAAGCTGCGTGAATTCACAGGAAATATGAGAGCTGATGGGGAAGAAGAGTCAGGGATTCTGGCTTTATTGGAAACATATTCAGTGCTTCTGTGCTAAAGACCAGCAACTTAATGATGTGGAGAGACAATTAGTACTGGCTGACTTGCTCCCTGGTCTCCTGCTCACCCTAGACAATTCATTTTACAGATCAGAACTCTGAAACACTGCATGTGATGCATGAACCTACACCTCTAATAACTGGAGTTCAGATGTTAAGAGCAATCATACCTAGCTTCAGATCCACACTGTGCCATTAATCATGGTAGACTACTCTAACAACCATAGATGTTTGAAAGTCACTCAAGTTCCCCCATTCCTTTTAAATCACAAACCCCTACACATAAGCCTACTTATCATCCTTAAGATAAAAATCTCTTAAAACACTGAGCCAAGAGAATCATGTGACAATTGCACCTCCTATTCCAGACATGCTATCATTTCACCTTGCACTCTTTCCCTATTCTGAACAATGCCCATGGATCTGCACCGTGTCATCTAGAGGTAGAATAAACCGTCCAAATGTATAGATTATCTTCTAACTATTTCGCTTTTTAGGTGTTTCATTAAAAGACTATCTGTCTTTACCTATGAAGCAGAAATAACCTTTGCATCTTTTTTATTTCTAAGGTAAGTTTAGAAAGAGCCCCAGGAAACAAGCAACTCATAACTGAAAGGAAAATGAAATGCATACACATTTATTTATTTGCTCTACTGTGTTCATCTTCATCTTTCCTGCTACCATTGTGAAATAATTGCCTACAGAAGCAATCTGTATCTCTTTGGTATTGTTGATGCCTGTACACGCAGCACGTGCAGAGCTGGAGGCTTCTGGTTTGTGGGCTTTTCACTAAGTATTCCAAAATGGCTTCTGCCCAGTTCTTCAATACCCAGCACTAGCCCTTCAAGGCTGAGAAAACAGTTACAAATGAAGCTTTGAAACCACCTTAAAATAGCTCTGCAGCCCTCACAAGGACTCTCCTCTCTATCAGTGTCTACATTTTATCCTGTACTTACACTGTACAAAAGTGACCATGTCAATAAGACATGTTAGTGAAGGCCTGTCTGTGTGATAAAGTACAAAGTAATTGTAGCACACATCTTGTTCTAACAGTGGCTTTTTCTCAGATGCTGACGTAATGCATAGTTCTGATAGAAGGGCCTGGGTGACTCAACAAGCCACATTCCTCTTGTTCTAGTTCCACCCAAAACGTTCAGCTTTTCACTGCGAAGCAAACTTTGCTCATTCCATGTTTACTAAAATTTCTAAGAAATATGCTTTCCTAAAAGTATATACTCATGCAAATTGAAATAAAAAATGACCAAGTGTACAGCAGTCCAGGGCATTTTTTTAATGTTACATATATAAGACTCCTCTCAGAGAGCTACAATGTTCATTTGCATATTTAAAATTCAGACTGAACCAGCACCAAAAGAATCTTTTATTTTCTTTAAAGTCATTCATGCATGGACTTTTCCAGATATTGTGAAATCATATTGAAGAATTGTTGTTGCTTTTGTTGGGTGCTCTGACATCTGCTAAGAGTGTGATGAGCCACCAACCCAAATAACCCTTAAGAAGTGAAGAGATTACAACTTCTACTTTCAGGAGTGCACCCAGTTACCAGCCAGCCACTTGCAATGAGTGCTCATAGAAATTGCTCTCATACTGTTTTCATGTTGCTATTAGGTGAAGATAGGGCACCCTGCTACCCCACGGCCTGCACACACTAATATGGGATATACCCCTTCCGGGGTCATACAGATAAATACTGAATCTTATGGAAACAAAAAAATCCTGACATTAACATAAAGAGTATTCCAGAAAAGTAGCAAATTCTCAGCTTTGTAGCATCCCGTCGGATAAACTGAGGTCTTGATAGGTTTTCCTGGCAGCCCCATTTCGCTGCAAAACACTGCTTGCTTCTTCTCTCCTTATGTAGTAATCCTGGAACCACTCTCCATTCACTGTGAGTTCATGGAAAAGAAGCAACAGTGATATGGCAGAACATTTTTATATATTAAAGGTGGGCCCTGGGAAACCACAAATGACATCTATAATGATATGACATCTTAAAACTTCAATGAAATGAAGCAGGGGAAATAGTTGAAAAAAGATTGGCTCAATGCTAACAATTGTTGAAGCCAAGCAATGAGTGTGTGGAAGCTCATTGTACATGATTCTTCTCTATATGGTGGAGAGTCTCCATTATTCAATGTTTTAAAAATATTATTGCCATACTTTCTCAGAGAATCAACTTTTCAAGCAACTTGTCTCTTATCTTGGGATACATTCAGTGTTCCTTTGTTCCTCCAAACAAGGACCTAAATGAGCCAGGAAATTTTCCCCAATCACTTTCTGGGGCAAAGAATAATCCCAGTCTCTCTGGGTCTGAGTTATTCAGAGGGGCCTCATTAATACTAATGAAAATGTCATACATTAGCTAATGAACAGGCAGCCCTCTTTAATGCTACAGACAACCTAGCTACAGAGGCCTAGAAATCAATGCTTGCCTTGTGGCGGCCCTTTCCACAGAGGCAACCTAAATGTGCCAAGTGTGCTGGACTGTAAAAATTCACCCAAACACAGGGAAAGAGAAAGAACTATAGCAAAAGCTACGGGAAAACAGACCAGCATAACAGAGCCAATTAACCCTGTGAGCTGTCACCCAGGCAGCTGGAACCAAGAGCTGTAATTACTTCTTGCTTGGAACATTAGCCTTTCTTGAAGTCCTGGGACAGGACCTGTGGGCAGCTCGGGGGCACTCGGTGAATAAGAAGATAAGCGTGAATCTTTTCTTCTCAGTCCAGAGAAGGCCAGGATGGATCTCTTAACAACTCGTGTGAAGAAGAAAAATAATCTCAATGATGGAAGTCCACTGGACCTGTCATCTGGACCTTCCACCTGGAGAATCCCCTTCTTCACACAGCGAGACCTTGAGCTTTCTCTTTTGGAGAATGTGATACCAATAAATACAGTCACTATGTAGTAGGAAAGGCCAATGATGAGCTATATATGATACTAGTAACATCTTTTAGTGACATCATAGGCATTATAATTTTGTGTAGTCATCCTCCATCATGATTGCACAGTATTGAAACTGCTGACTGATACATTTCTTGGAGAACATGCCTACGGGTGAGTGATACATTACTGTAAACTCTCATGCCTACGGGTGAGTGATACATTACTGTAAACTCTTTTAACACTAGAATATTAAGAAGTGTGGCTGAAGGCACTGATGGAAAAATAGATTGTAATTCCCAAAGAGCTGCTCTTTATTACTTCTCTTCCTAATTAATATATGCTTCTAAGTGTGAAATATTGTAAGCAAATGCCACTCTGGAAGTACCAGAGATGCCACACCGCTAGAATAAGTGCACCTCTATTTATGCCTCTTCAGCATCCAATGTTTTCCTTCTCTTTTCCTTAAAATAATCTTATTTCATTTGGAAATGGTCAGTTTCTAATGAATATGGGAATAATGGACATAGGTTGGGGACGTTCACACTCTAAAGATACTATTTTTTTAAAAAGGCCCAGGACATGCCAACATCCCTATACTATTTGCCTTGGGGGCTGGGCCCTGGGACCTTAGAATGACATCTCCCCTGTCGGTTTTCTAGAGGATGCATTCATGCATCTTATGCTGGAAGAGACGCAGGCCTTTTTTTTTTTCCAAGAAAGTGAAGCAAGCAACGTAAAACTGTAAAGAAACAGCTCCTGGACAGGCAGGCTGTGGGGCTGCATGCAGAGCTGGCACCCGCAAACTGAGCTGGAAAAGATGCTACCATTTAAAGCTTTTTGCCTTTCAAACCATGAATAAGCTGTGAGTCCTTCCCTGGTGACAGCAGGAAGGCAGCAGGGCCTGAGCCGGGAGGGGAAGAACTCAGCTCCAAAAGAGGGTATTCTTTTTATAAACACCTTTGATTTGGATTGCAGGCATACAGCCCTGTTTCCGCAGAAGAGCCACTGTGTTCCACCTAGGTGCCTCTCTGCAGGTGGTCCAAGCCATCAGGCCTCTTGCAAGCCATCCTCTCTGCTTGCTTTGTGCTAGGCTTTGCTGGCCTCCTATCAAATAGCAGGGGAGAGGGCTCAGAATAAGCCTCTAAGAATCCATGTGTCCCAATGAAAAAGCGGTTTGGAAGAATACAGGAAAAAGAAGAGATAAAGCATGCTGTAATGCTCTTAATGAACAGGGCAAGTTCTGGATGGAAGAAAAGAAAAGCAAATATTTTGCTCTTTACCTGTAAATTGTTTCTCTCCCACCCCCCACAGCCACTGCCCTTTAAGAATTCAAAAAAGCAAGACATCCTTTCCCTGAGCTACACCCAAGATGATGAGCACCAACTCTTCTTGAGTCACTCAGGCAGCTGGAGGTGGGGACAAGAGGCTGTTATCGAATCACATTCTCTCTGCCATGTAATCTCCTATCCTAGGATGTTCCTGCAGCACCTGCACTAAGGAAATCACGGAGATGTGCTAACAGGTGCTAAGGCTTTGATGAGCAGAAGCTAGTCCAAGAGTCGAAACTGCAATAAAACACAAGCCTACCTGGCGTGCGCCACTTTCCACAGACCCATCCTGACATCCACAAGATGAGAAGACAAAGAAAATCCACAGTCCCGAAACTGTATGTGAGAACTGGGGAAGTGGGCGAGATGGCAAACTGCGGGAGGTTCCCTTGAACGGGACCTCTCTTCAGATGCATCTGCCAAAGCTGCCTCTGCTTTGGCGCTGGTGCCGTGGCTTTGCCATGTTTCTACAGGACCTCAATAGACTTAAGCAAAAGAACACTACCGAAGGGAAAGAAAACCAGATCCAGATACTTGGCTATGCATTCCCTTCAACTAGTGCTATTTGTGGCCTTGGCACATTGGGCCAGGCACTTAGAATAAATTGGAAATCAAAAACTGTCATGTGTTATCCTGTTACTTTTATTATTTTTAATAAAATGCTGATTGGCCAGTAGCCAGGCAGGAAGTATAGGTTGGGCAACCAGACAAGAAGTAGAGGCAGGGCAAGAAGAATTCTGGGAAGAAGATTCTTCAGTTTGCAGTCATGACTCAGATGCAGAGGACACAAGATGTGAATGCCTTGATGAAAAAGGTACCAAGCCACATGGCTAACACAGACAAGAATTATGGGATAATATAAGTTATAAGAGTTAATAAGAAGCCTGAGATACTAGGCCAATCAGTTTATAATTAATGTAGACCTCTGTGTGATTTATTTGGGACTTAATGACTGTGAGAACCAGGCAAGAAACAAACCTCAGTCAACACTTTATCATTAAATATGTGGTTATCAGGGTTGTGTTTGTATTTGCCTTGGGAAGTTTTGGTAGTCTGCTCCATCTAAACCCTGCCTACCCAAATCTTGAACTCTGAAACTACCTCTGTTTTTGGCATCTTACTCAGACAGACCTCGAGGACACTTTAGGTTTGGGATCCTTCACTGTACAAGTTCCACACAAATCTGAAGCATACACTAATAAAATTAATTTACAGAGGGCTCTGAATCATCTTCTCTTGTTTCCCATTCTGAAAGCTTCTAAATACTGACAAGGTAAATGACCCTTTGTAGGGGAAGCCTCAGTTTGGGTATGAGAGGAGAAAATCTTGTACATGGCTTCCCTAGTTAACACAGTCAGAGCCACACTCAGACCACAGGCATGAGCCGGAGGTGAAGAGTCATTATTCACATGTATTGTCACAAATCCATTCACAGTGGTTCCTCAGCTCTGTTAAAACAACAGCCTCTCCCTGGCTCCCTCAGCAGCCTTCTGCAGCAATGCATGGAACTTAGCTTCGACTTCTGCTTTACACTTGGCAAGGAAATAACATAAATGCTAAAAATAACTCTTCTGCCCTCTGTTCTTTATGAAGAACTTAGGGAGAGCTCTTTCCTTGTAATCAATATTTAAGGAGCAGGATCTGCTCTTGAGGCCGTCACATACAATAGAGCTAAACTGAGTGGTAATGAGCCATGTGCTTTGTGAGTTTACATACAGTGTCAGCCCAAGAACACTCGTGGGATAAAGTACTACACACCACAGTAGGGCGAATACACGGTGAGAGTCAATATGCTGTGCACTTCAGGCGATGCAAGTTACCGTCTAGTTCAAGAGTGCAAACCATGGACAATGTAAGCACAAGCGTTTCCATTTCACAGTGCAGTAGTATAAAGCAAACACACCAAGGAAAAGAGTGTGACTGCTAAAAAGTGCAATTACACTACAAAATCACAGAAACTACCACACCCATAGAGTATGAAGTACGACCCAACACAGTTACATGAATTGTCATACGTTGCCTAATTCCATATTTATAACACTTTTTCAATCTGAAATCATTCCAAAATAAAAGTCCATGCTGCAGAAATTCTTCACTAACATTTTCATGGTTTTGGAAGAGTCTCCTCTTGCAGCAGTCTGTCATAATAACGGTTATGGACTAATATGCCCAAATGTTTACCGGAGTGTGACTTCAAATTTGATTCTGAGCTTCCTTCCTGAAAAGTGTGAGATGAACAATTATAGAATTCTTAGTGTTGGAGAGCAGGAAACCTCCTCGTTCCTTAGCACAAATCAAGGCTACACCAAAAAGAATCAAAAAAGAAGAGGAAGGAGGAGAAGAAGAAAAGGAGGAGAAGGAAGAGGAAGAGGAGGAGGAGGAGGAGGAGGAGGAGGAGGAGGAGGAGGAGGAGGAAGAAGAAGAAGAAGAAGAAGAAGAAGAAGAAGAAGAAGAAGAAGAAGAAGAAGAAGAAGAAGAAGAAGAAGAAGACGACTTAATAAATAGTAATCAAATGCTATTGGGGCAATAATCTCTGAAGCGATTTTATAACAAACACAGGGATAAATGTCAAAAGGTTCCTGATGTGATTCTTCCGCAGAAGCTTAAGGTAGAGCCAGACTGTGATTCAAGAAAGAAAATTCTAGCAGGCAAGCACTAGGGATGTGAGTTTCTCACATTCTATCTGGAAACAATGACAGACTGGATTCCATGGGAAGGCAGAAAGACTTTAACTCCCCACCACACACACACACACACACACACACACACACACACACACACACACACTCCAACAAGTATCTTTCCATCCCAAGATTTTACTTAGAACAGTTCAAGTTAAACATTAATTCAGCCTATAATAGAGTTGAATATGCTGATTGGAGACATCTCATTTGTGATAAGATATAGTTGTTAAGTAAAGAAAACCTTTTAAGTAAGTTTTTACACTTCTAATTGCTAAGACAAGAAACAAGTTAATCCTCTTAAGCATGGTATCTATCACATTTGTAGGGTGCTAGGTATCATCTAGAAATGACCTAGCTAATAATAGCTGTCAGTATTCTTGCATGACACTCTCGTTTCTTCAGTTGAGAAGCAGGCCTAGACTGTTAACATGTCCAGTGGCACAAGAAGAATACTTCTCAGCACCATGTCTGAATCCAAGTCCCAACTTCAACATCTGCTGGCAATGTGACTTTTGGTATGGTACTTAAATCCTATGTTCTCCGTTCACACAGCTGTGGAATTGGGATAAAATCAAAACTTCTTTAAAAGATTGTCATGAGATTTAATAAGAGAAATAATTAATAACCTATATAATAATAACCTGTGAAATAATAAGTATCATAATGTATTTAGTACAATGACAAGCACCTAGTAAATCTTCAATGAATTATACACTTTTATACTAAACAAAGGGTTAAAGCCTATGCTTTAGACACAGAGAACACCACATGAGCAATGCTTTCAGTCAGATCAAAAACTACCTGAGGGAGCTTTGGCTGAAAGAGAAGCTACAGTAAGATGTTCCCTGAAAAGTAGAAGTAGATATATTCTGTAATACGTGAACAATGTTTTGCTACAGTCTTCTATGTTTTATGAATCACAACCGATAGCACATCTGTTGGCCTGTACTGGATATGTAGTGATCAGTCAAAGAACACCTTGACTAAAAAGGGAGACAGAACCAAAAGTCACCAATTTGCAAGGTTAATGTAACCCAAAGTTTGCATTCCTTTTAAATATTATGGGAATGCTTCTGTATTGTTTTCCTTGTGCCTGTCATGTACTCATATAACCCATTTTAATGTAAAAGAATTTGAACTACTTTTTCTACTAATTCAGGTTATATTGAAGCACTAAAAATGAATTAGTAACCATGACCCCAGGAAGATAAAAAAGCATTAAAATAAATTAATGACTTAAGAATAGTCAAAAATCGGGTTTATATTTTAGTGAGATCATTAAACTAACTAAATGGATCTGAAGTTCAAATACTGTTGGAATCTGTCCTATACATCCATTCAAGACTATTTAATCTGAACTTCTGCCAAGACAGAGGACAAATGGTCTTCCAGGATGAACCATTTTATGTTTATACTCAGATTCACGCTAAGACCAAAATTGTGTTATCTCAACAAAACAACCTGAGTTGCTTAACCTAGAGCAAGTATCTTGCTACCTACCTACCCACCAGAAATTGTTATTGTATATACCACTACTCCCCATCACCATTCCTTTTCTGTTGACGCCACCATAGCCTCAGCTTTATGCTGAACCTACATGTTAGGAAGAGAGTAGGTACGGAGCAAGATCACTCAAGGAAAAGGAATGTTCTACTACCCATCCCATCACCCTCTGTTAGATCCAAACCAACTCTTACTCCCTAAGGGTCTTCATTTTGCTCCTGATCCTTATCAATACCAAATACAGCTATCACCTTACAAGGGATCATATTCTTGAGTTAATGAGAGTGATCATGGCCCGAACTGTACTGTTGGAAAGTTCAGCTAAGGCAGTTACAGTAAATTTGGGGAAATCTCTGCTATAGACTTCAGATGTTGTCTAATGACTTTCTTAGCTTTGGGGTTGGTAGAAACTAATAGCCTACTAGGCTGCTGCATTCAGTTTTAGCTGATAATTACAAAAGTATTAGGTCAGACACAGACACAGAGGATGGCAATAAGCGGTTATTAAGCAGATCTAAAGATAGCCCAAGACAATCTGGGTGTTTTTGAAACATTGCAACTCTCCAAAAGCATGAGGTTCTAGTCAATTAATCAACCATAGAATATTTAATGAAGGTGTGGCTTTTTTAAAAAAAAATCTGGAAATGTCTGTGTATATCTTTGTGTCTGGGCTCAGTCACTACAACAAGGGGGAAAACACTAGTTGTCAGAACAGCAGAGACATATCTCTGCGGTCCAGGATCCTGGGTTCCTCCCTCCATGCAGCATGATCAGCATAGAACATTCAATAGGAATTGAGTATTTCACTATGATACTTGGTTCCTATAGTAACTCAAATCCATGTCAGCAGCAAAAGAGAAAACGCTAGGTACATATGGAAGCTCACTCCAGAGCCTGGGATCAAGTGAATCCCTTTACACTAAGACAATGTCTCCTATTTTCATGTCATAAGATGTCCCATTCAAATGCTTTTCTGAGCTTTTCTCAAGTAGAAACTGATAAAGATCACACAAGGTCCTACTTCCACACTTCTTCACTGACAGACAATTTGTTTATTGTAGCTCTATTATAATAAGGTGAGAATTGTAAAAGCCAGTACAATTTGGATGAATAAACACTAAGAGGCTTTGTGAAACCCTTGAATTGACTTTAATCATGAAGTGTTGGTTCTACTAACTCATCTCCATGGTTAAAAATACACAAACTAGCTAAGTATGGTAGCCCATATCTGCAATCCGTACATTTGGAAAATTAAAGTAGGAGACAGTCATGGGTTAGAGACAAGGCTGGGCTACATAGTGAATTTTGCAGCTTGAACTACAGGTTTGAGACTGTGTTTAAAACAAACAAAAAAAAAAAACAAAACAAAACACAAAACACTTTTCACAGTTTTGGGGACTGAAAAGTCAAAGGGCAAAGAACTGTAGATTTGATCCTGGTAAAAAGGGCCTTTTCCTGGCTTGTAGATAGTATCTTCTCGGTATGTATTCATCAGACTTTTCCTTTGTGCTTGCTCATGGAGAAAGAGAGAGCTCAGACTCTGTCTTCTTATAAGAGTGTTGATTCCATTGTTAGGGCCACAATCAGGATTTAACTGAAACCAACAATGCCCCAAAGGCCCTGTTTCTAAACACAACCACACTAGAGATTAGGACACCACACATTTGAATTCTTGGAAGGAGCAAACATTTATCCTCAGGATGGAAGATAAGGTTGGGCCATGAGGATTTGATCTGTCCTTATTGATTTAAATGGTTCCAACATTTAGAATAGACATAATAGTAACTCTGGAAATATCTGTTAATTAAGAACTTGAGAACTATCAGTTATATAAGTGCTGAACTAAAATGTAAAAGTCATTACCAAATTTCACAAGTGTTACTAATATTCATAATAATATTACAGATTTCTACTGTCCAAACATCAGCAGATTATTGTTGTGGTTAAGAGCATGAGTTAGGACATAGGTGTTGTACATTTAGGACTGCCAGGCCTTCTTGGATCAATATTTTTGAACTGGGAATTTTAGCTTCCAAAGCTAAGACAAATCTTGGACCTTTGGGGAAACAGATGACCATTCCCTTCAGTTAGGCAATGAGGTTTGTCCTGGGTCTTCTAAATGCAGCTTGGCGGGAATAATCAGTCCAGTTCACCTTGTAAGCATGAACACCTGAGCTGGCTCACCAGAACACATTTAAGAAGTCAGGCAAGGTGTGTATTCTTGTAATCCTGGACTTTGGAGGTAGAATACCTGAGGCTTGCTGGCCAGTTGACCAAGCTAATTGGTGAACTTGGGAACAACAAGAGAGACGTGGTCTCAGAAAGCAACATTCATGGCTCCTGAACACTGGTGTTGGAAATTGACCTTTGGCCTTGCATGCACATGTCTACACACACACACACACACATACTCATGTGCTCACAAAACCACACTCACATGCATACATAAAAATACACACACATATGAATATGAAAACATAAAAAAATAAAACCAGCTTGCCAGGAAACATGCATCAAAACATGAGGAAAGGGGCAAAGGGACCAATCTTCAAGTTCTTAATCCTCCTGATACATGGTTCTTTTAAAAACTTCTGAACATATTTTTTCTTAACTTCTATATAATGCCTCCCTTTGCTTTACTCATCACAGTGGCAATAAAGTGAAGGCCACATCCAGAGATCCACACCATGTTCCCAGACTGTGCACCCAGCTACTTTTATAAGACCCCAGCTCATTTCAAAATCCCAGTAGCCTTCTGGACATTCTCTGAAGTGCTTAGAGTACTCATCACGTTAGTCCTTCCAGGCACTTGAAGGCTTCTACACTCATTATTTGTGCTCCTTCCTTCTCTGTCATCTATCTCCAAGGTCTCCAAAGCCCAGGACGCTGTCTGCAAAATTGAGGACACTTCTCTCTGAGAACTAAACTGCCAGGGACAATCAAGAAAATGCAGTAAATTCATAGCTCCTTCTCTCTTTCCGGTTTCTGTTCTCATTGTCTTATCATTTTGGGCACTTTTCTCCTCCCTTGGACATTAGTTCTTAGCATCCCTCCTTTAACCCAGGACACATCAAGCCCAACAGGAAGGGGCATGACTGACACGTCTATAACAAAGAGAAGACAGGCTGTTCTCACAGCCTTACCTCGAGGTTATGCCCTGCTCTTGGGCTTCTCTCAACGCTGGGCAGCCAGGAGTCCCAATCCTAATGAGAGTTCAGTGAACCAGCAGCCCCCGTGAGATGGAAGAACTTTTTTGAAAGGAACTCTGTAGTCCTTGTTCTTTCTCCTTTCTGAGTCATTGTTCCTGAATAAAGCTAGTGTTTCTACTTTTGCCTCCCTTCGCCATAATTCTACATAGGGAGAGGTTTCTGTTTCTAGTGGGAACACAATCATCTGGCCACTTCTCTGTGCCTCTTGAATTCTAGGAAGCACTCGGATCTGACAGAATCTAAAACAGCTCTGCACTTCTTCATGGAAATGAATGTTGTAGATTGAATGTTAGTTACACCACCACGATCTCCTACGCAGGAACCTATTACCAGACTGATGACATCAGAAGGCCAGGCTTTGGAAAGTTCATAGGTCATGTGAATCAAGTCTTTATGGAGGAGATTAAGGTCAACACTTTCCCTGTTTTCTGCTAGGGCAGGGTACAGAGAGAAGGTGGCCATCTGCAAATTAGGAGGCAAGACTTCACCAGATCCCAGATCTACCATCACCTTAAGTTTTGATTTCCCAGCCTCCAGGAGGGAAATTTTTAAAACACTAAATTTGGCTGAAATAGCTTCTCTCCTTAATAGCTGATAAAAACAAGGCAACACACTGGATCCATGAGTTAACTCAACTACTCAATTTTCTTGAGTAGTTGACTTGACAATTCTTTGTTTTGTTTTTTTTTTTCAGTCTCACAAACACTGCTTTATTTGTAATTACTTAAAAGTTATAAAGGGAAAAAAAAACCACAGTAGCAGTCAAATGAGCTACAGGGGCAAGGAGTCCATCTTGTCAAAAACTATGAGGATTTTATTAACTCCCTTACTCCTTTGCTTGACAATTCTTATCATTTTTACTTAAAACAGAGGGCATTCCTGGGAATTGAGAGTTTAATGAGAGTATAATATAAGCTTTGAACTTTAGAAATTTACTAAATAATTCTTTCAAAGGGTGGAAATAGTTATAATTAGCAAAATATTCTCTCTTCCCATTAGCTTTTTTGCTTCTTCTCCTCATGGTTTTCTGTTTTATTTCTGGATCTAAACTCAAAATAGATTGTTTACTGATTAGAATTTCTTTGTTTTATGCCTTGAGCTATAGCAATTTTTAAAAAATGACAAGTCCATCAAAAGTACCATTTGCTATAAAAAGAAATATATTCAGTACATTCCAGACATAAGACTATTCCTAATTTTAATCTTATTGTGCAGAAATTGGAGATGTGACTCTAAATTTAGCTGGGTCTGACCTGACTCAACTAAATTCACCCACTATTAACAATGAGAATCTTTAAATTTCCCAATCCCTGCCAGTTTCTATTATTAATCACTAAAGCATTCCCTTAATCCTTCACACCCAAGAACAGCTTCATTACAATTTTAAAGTTACTGTCACAAACCCCGCTGAAATATTTGTTAGAAAATATAATTTTAGAAAAAGTGGAAACTAAGCAACTTGATAAAAGTATATTTGTGAGCTACTCATTTATTGAAAAAGGACACCTTTAGAGATGAGAAGTCAGGTGGCTGAGAAGTCTTTATTAATTTGAAGATCTCTTAACCCAAAGTCACCAACCTTTCTATTTTTCTCTAGAATAGGAACAAGTTATATTCCGTCCATTCTTTTCCCTATAAAAGACAGATTGGAGGCTCTGAATTGCTGAACTCAATACCATGGTTGCACACGATAATGAGAACCGTACTACAGACTCTTCCATCAGCATCTCCAAAGGCTGCACAGTCAGTGGAGTACCAGACGAATATGTGCATTTGTGTGAGAATAAGAGATTAAGTATCTTCACAGTCACCATTTCCTTTGTCTCAATTTCTTTGCCATGTGGTCATTACCACAAATTCACAACAAAAGAGGCTGTGCATTCTACTACTTTACAGCTTTCACTGTGCTCTACATGGAAAGGAAACAACTTGGTACCTCATCAGCAGACCAGGAAGGGCCTCCATCAGCAGCTTGTGGGACTGAACCTGCTTCAAGGGTTTGTTGAGCAAGAACCTAGAGCTTTGGCAGCATTTATTTCACTCATACCACATTGGTACAAATGAAGCTGCGCATGCTGCAGAAAGGGACAGGGCACAGAAAAGGGACAAATTCAGTCAGAATCAAGGCTAATGATTTAGGGTATGAGATTACATTGGTAAGAGTTGAGTGCCAAGATGAGATGTGAGTCAGAAAAACATTATTAGAAATAGGCATAGCCCCAGAGTAGGCATAAGCCTTTACAGGGCAGAGGCAGGCAAACCTATGTGAGCTTGAGGTCATTCTGTTTTACCTAGGGAATTCCAGCCAAAGATACGTAGTGAGATCATCTCAAATATAGTTAGCAGTCTTGGGAGCTTGTGGTGGTTCTAGCAAGAGAGCACAGCTATTTATAGACCCTCAACCAAAGAATTGGGGAGGATGGCTTAAGTCTTGCTTGTGAAATCCTTTAACAATATCTGGAAAAGGAGTACGGCCATATAGGAGTCAATTTTACTCTCACGGTAAGCACCATTTACTGAAATTTGAGCATTTGTTTTATTCAAAAAAATCTCTACATAAAAGACATATTGTCTCTTTGTAAACCACCTTTGCGGTAAAATTTGGCAACTGTGTTGGAATTCTTTATTCTCAGCTGGCAGGAGGCTTTACCCAGACTCTGGCAAAGGCTCCTCTCTCTGCTCATGTCATCACCATTTTCCTCCTTCAATCCTGCCTCAATAGACACGTGACATCATTTCAGAAAATTCATAAAACAAAGAACCACGAATAGCAGGACAAAAATACTTGGTTGCTTGGGTGTGTGTGTGAGTGTGTGTGTATATATATGTGTGTGTGATGGGGGCAGGGGTTTGATTTTCAGAGTTGCCACAAAACAGATCACAGAATACAAAAGACTGAAGCACATAAATAAACAGAAAATGACAGATATGAACGCCACAGTATCAATAACCACACTAAATATAAAAAATCAATAATCAAGGGGTAAAGAACACCACAAGAAAACCCGCAAATTCAACTAGCCTGGGCTCATAAGGGTTCACAGAGACTGGGTCACCAACCAGAGAGCTTGCACAGGACTGACCTACGCCCTCTGCCTATGTTACAGTTTTATAGCTTGCTTTTCTTGTGGGACTCCTAACAGAGGGAACAGAAGCTGTCTAGCCTTAATAGAACAGGTTGTGCCTAGTCTTACTGTAACCTGATATGCTATTGCTGGTTATTAAACATGGGAGGGCTATCCTTTTCTGAAGAGAAAGGAGAAAGAGTGGATAAGGGGTGGTAAAGAGAGGAGGTTGGGGGTAAGGTTCAGAGGGAGAGGGGAAAAGAGGAGAAACTGTGGTCCTCTATGAACTATAACCTGTCAAATCTAAAGCCAGTGTTGCTGGTCTGTATCCTGAAGCTTAGCCACAGGCATAGGTGTAGACTTCTAGGATGGTGGTGTTGATAAACATTGTCTCAGACTTTCAGGTTATATGATTTTATTTCTTTCTCTCTTATTTTTCCATTCTACTTTTAACCTGATGTACATGAACCTTCATTCCTCTGGTTCTCCTTTGCTGTCTACCTCCATTCTTTAAATATCATCCCAATACTAATTATTAATCTCACTCTGCTCTTTTCTTTTTTTCATAGCCATAGTAAAGAATATCTTAGTAGTTCAAACACTGCTATGAATGTTACCTTCCATTCTATCAGGATTGGTTTTTACTTTGAATTTACTGTATTCTTAGGGGAGGAAAGAACAGCATTTGAAAAGGTTTGGAGACAGTATTCTATTCTCAGAAGAGTAGTGGGGATTGGGCCTGATGCCCAGTTACCTGGAATGATAGTCTAAGAACTGAGCTAGACCTTAGTCAAACAGATGAAACATGGTCTCAACGTTACTGCAGTCAGGTCGCTCATCAGCACTATAAACACTTCCATTATAAGAACAAAAGTAAATCAAAAATTTAAAATCCAACCAACCACTTAGCCACAGATATGCAGATGCTAATGAAGAAACACAAGAAATATTAAAAAAATAAAAAACTACTCTTCCAAAATTCCCAATTCTTTAAGAGTGGACTAAAAAAAGTGATTATAAAGTTTGTTCAAAGAAATAAAAGCATATAAAAGGAAATGCATGAAGGAATTCCCAGAGAACACAAATAGGCCAATGAAATAAAGAAGTCATTACAAGATATTAAGTGTAATTCAATAAAGATAAAGAAATTATGTTAAAAATGTTTCTGAAATACCGGAAATAGAAAGTTTAACACTAGAAATAAAAAGCTTGGGAGCTGGAGAGATGGCTCTGCGGTTAAGAGCACTGCCTGCTCTTCCAAAGATTCTGCGTTCAATTCCCAGCAACCACATGGTGGCTCACAGCCATCTGTAATGAAGTCTGGTGCCCTCTTCTGGCCTTCAGGCATACACACAGACAAAGTACTGAGAATACTGTATAAATAATAAATAAATAAAAAGAGTCATCTACAGACTATCAAAACCATTACCTCTCTTCTGTCTTAAAAAAAACCAAAATGCTATAACTAATAATAATTAATGGTAATAAATAAAAAATTTTTAAAAAGAAATAAAAAGCTTGAGTGGATATCCTCACAAATATAACAAATCAGGTGGAAAAAAGACTATCAGAGGTTGAAGACGAAGTAGGTGAATTGGACCATTCAAACAATCACAAAAATAAATGAATAATAAAGTGTGAACAGAGAATTTGTAATCTATGAGAGATTATGGAAAGACTGAACCTACAAACCTGAGAATAGAAGAGATTTTTTTCCTGCTAAGAGCATTGAAATGTAGTCAATAAAATTAAAACAAACATGTCTCTTCCATTGAAAAGGATATGCATTCTGTTACATCAGACATTTAGAACATCAAATAGAGGAGATAACAGAAGAATCTCCCCACATCATAGTATAGTAACAACAAAAATATACAGAGGAAAGTATATTGAAAACTGCAAGAGAAAGATGCCAACTCATACATAAAGGCATATCAATCAGAATAACAGCAGATTTCTCAGCAGAAATTTTAAGAGTGGCGAAGATTTGGAGTAGTATCTTTTATGCTCTGAAGGTAATTGCCAACCAGTCACATCAACGAAAACTGCCTGACATAGTTGAATAAAAAAAATGGAAATCTGTCTGATAAAGACAACCACTAGGCCTCTACAGAAGACACTTGAATGACTCTTTAAGACTGAACAGAGTGATGAACATATCTATGGAGCTATAGGAAAGAATAAACCACACCAAGAAAGAGTTAAGCAAATGAGGAATAAGAAAACACTCAAGCTACAAACTCAATAGAAGAACAGAAGCAAACACATTATTTCAATAATAATTTCAAGTATTACTGGTGACAAATCCTGAATCAAAAGACAAGAGAGTAGCAGATTACATTACAAAACATGATCCATCTATTTGATTCCTCCAAGAAATGTATCTCACTATATAAAGCCAGATATAACCTTTGGTAAAAGGACAAAAAAATGTGTTCTGAACAAATGGCATCAAGAAGGAGATATAATTGTTTACTATATGACACTAAACTTCAAACAAAATTTAGTGAGAGAAGATTAAGAAGGCCAGTTACTTCATGCTGATTAAATTCACCTGATCCATCAAGAGCATATAACAATCCTAAAGAGATATGCACTGAACACCAATGCATCTACTTTTGTTAAATATACACTATCAAATGTAAATAAACAGATAAAACACAGCACAATAACAGTGAATAATTTTAACACCTGAATCTCACCAATAGATGTTATCAGTCAGACCAAAGAAGCGACCTGAGAAACATTTGAGTTACATGATATCATAGATAAAGTTGGCTGTCTCTAAAGTAGATCATATAATACAATACAACAAAAGTCTTAACAAATACAATAGAACTGAAATAATATTTGTATTCCATCTAAACACAAAGGAATAAAACATGAAATTAGTAACATAGAAATGAAAGAAGAAACACAAAGTCATGGAGATGAAAGAACACACCATTAAATGATACGTGACACATCAAAGACATCAAGAAAGAAATTTTAAAGATTCTTAGAATTGAATACAAATGAAGATACAACATAACAAAACCTATTCTATAAGATGAAAGCAGAGTTGAGGGGGGGTTTCAGCTATAAGTGCCTATATTAGAAATTCTCCAAGATCTTAAACAAATAATTTAGCAATGTATATTAGTGCCAAAGAAAATAGAGAATAAAAATATGCCAAATTCAAAATCAGTAAATGGGAAGAAATAAAAAGATTAAGGAGGGAAAAGGAATAAGTGATACAACTGGTTGATTCTTTGAAATAAAAATACCGACAAAACTTTAACAAAAATATCAAAATAAAAGAGAGAGAAGATTCAAATAAAGAAAATTAAAAGTAATAAAGGCTCTATCACAACAGACACCCATAAAACTCAAAAGATCATTGGGGCATACTTTAAAATTTAAATTCCTTGTTTTTGTCCTATTCTGATTTGGTTTGGTTTTACATTATTTTACTTTGCTATTATTCTTTATTTGCCTATTTGTTTCATAATGAGAGACAGAAAGGGTGTAGATTTGGATGGGAGTGGAGAGGGAGACTTTTGGAGGAGTTGGAGGAGGGGAAATCATAATCAGGATATATTATATGAAAAAATCCATTTTTAATAGAATAAAATATGTAAACCTCAAAAATGTGAAAAGTCCATCAACTAAACAGAAAAAAAATGCAATATGGCATATAATGTACTATGTTCATCAATTAAAAAAGATGTACTAATTCACACTAAACACTGATGGATTTTAAGAACAGTGCTGGTGGTGGTTTGAATGAAAATGACCACCATAAACTCATATGGAGTGGCATTTTTGGAGGTGTAGCCTTGTTGGAGGAAGAGTGTCACTGGGGTTGGGCTTTGAGGTTTCAGAAGCTCAAGCCATGCCTGCTGGTTTTCTGTCTCTTCCTGTTGCCTATGAATCCAAATGGAGAACTCTCAGCTGCCTCTCCAGAACCAAGTCTGCCTGCATGCCACCATGCTTCCTGCCATGACAATAATGAACAAAACCCCGAAGTATAAGCCAGCCAAAATTAAGTATTTTTTAATAAGAGATGCCATGGTCACAGTGTCTCTTCACAACAACAACAACAAAACAAATCAAAAAAAAAAGTAAGACAAGTGTGCTACATAAAAAGGGGCAAGTTACAAAATCTACATGTATGAGTCAATTTTTACAAAATGTTCAGAATGAGAAAATTCAAAAACAAAATATAGGAACATGGGGAGTCTGAAAAGGAATAACGAGGAAGAGGGTTCCTTTGGAAATGGCAAAATGAACCAAAAGAGACAGCAATGCTGTATGTTTATTCTCATGTCAACTAGCCACAAACTAGTCACTTGAGAAGAGAGGCTCAGCTGAGGAACTTGTCCTGATTGTTTTAACTGAAGTAGGAGGACCCAGGCCAAATGTGAGTGGCATCTAATAGTAGCCCAGATCAAATGGGCATGGCAAGCCATTTTTCACCCATCGATTGCTTGGTCTTCCCTCTAGTGGCCTAGTTAATCTATCCTGCTGCTGCTTATTCCTTCTCTGATATCAGAACAAGTCTTTCCAGGATTGAATCCCTGAATAAGGTCCACAGGCTTGTTAGAAAACCATCTAGCCTCATGGATAGAACAGCTACTAGATTCTTGACTTCTCAAGAGTAACACAACCTCTATTACTATTTCAACATAATTTAATAAATTATATGTGTGTTCTCATTCTATCGCTCTATTCCTCTAAAGAACCATGACTAATACATGACAGTTACATAACTAACTATACTAAAATCTTCAAGTTGTAGCCTTAGGAAGTTGACTTTTATAGTAGATGAGTTATATATTTATATATATGAGTTATTTTTAAAAAAATCAAAAGACCAAGTTGGGCCATAGTTTAATCAACCCCTATTTAGAATAAAATCTGTAATAGTGCTTATGAAAATTTGTTAAATGAAGAAATGAGTTCTACTGTGCCTTGAACCAAAATTACAAGGAGGGGATTAACAGAGGGGACGCCTTGACATTTCATGTAATTACAAGAAAATGAAAGAAGACGCTAAAATAGTAATTATATAGGAGTCACACACAGTGCACTAAAGCAGACCATCTAGCACAGAACAAGCAGTTCTAGACAGACAGTGAAAGACCATGAACAGAGTAAGGTTAGGTTCCCATTGCAAAAATGATAACAGGGATGAAGGAGAAAGACAGACTTAAGAGATGTAGAAGTCTACCCATAAGAAAGGACCAATTTGTTGATGAATTAACTATAAAGGACAAGAGAGATAGGCATATTGGGAATCTAGGATAATGCCTACATTTGAGTAGAACCTGTGTTGCTTCTACATTTTCTCATAAAACAAAATGAATGAAAAGAAAACTAACAGAAATTATATATAAAAATATGGATAAAATATAGTAGCTCTTATAGGAAAAAAAATGAAAATCTGTATCAAAGTTATTCTTGGCAGAAAGTAGAAGAACTGTGTTACTACATAGATTTCTACATACCCTGAGACCATGGGATTATCTGCCTTTGTCTATATATCATATGTATTCACCTTTGAACACAAAGATACTTGACCACTGCCAATCATAAAAAATTCACAGTTCAAATTCTTACATAGTGTCTAATCTTCATTCAGGGGTGTTCATGCTCCTTTTCTTGAAGTTTTTTGATGACAGTAAACTGATTTTACAAGACAAGCCTAGAAGCCTAGGAGATCTTTGGAAAACAACATCAGCAAGCCATATGTGGTGGTTTAAATGAGAACGGCCCACATTGGCTCCTAGATTTCAATGGTCGATCTGTTTGGGAATGACTAAGAAGTGTGGCCATGTTGGAGAGGGTATGTGCTAAGAGATTTTAAAATATTCATGCCAGCTAAACGATGGTGGTGTACCTTTAATCCCAGCACTTGCAGGCAGAGGCAGGCATATCTCTGTCAGTACAAGGAAAGCCTGGTCTACAAGAGCTAGTTCCAGGACAGGCTCCAAAGCTATACAGAAAAATCCTATCTCAAAAAAACCAAATCAACCAAACAAACAAAAACAACAACAAAATGCCCCATTCACAAAGCTCTCTGACTCCAACTTTCAGATCAAGATATAAGCTCTCAGATGTTCTTAATGTCATGCATTTGTTCTGCCGTCACGGACTGTAACCTTCTGAAACCATAAGCTTCAAATTAAAGATTTTCTTTTGTAAGTTGCCTTGGTTTTGGTATTTTATCACAGCATAGAAAAATAAAAAGATGAGTCTAGGGCCTTCCTGGAAAGGAACAAGAGGAAATCATGCAACTTCACAAATACCATGTGTATCAAGAAATCCTTCCTCTTTTAAAAAGCTCAGTAAGACTAGTTTGTCCCTAAGTGTATGGTACTTGGCAATGGATATCATGGTCATTTACTTGTAATTTGACATTTCAGTAAAATTATCCATGTGTGAACAAATGTTAGGAGCAATAAAATACTGTCAGAAAAATACTGGTAGGTCTTATTTTTTGCTGTAATTTTAATTATCCTAACTAATTTGTACTTTCTCAGATATATTTTCTGGTTAATAATTAATAGTTTGACCTTATGCAAGTTTATTCTTTATCTACAAATGAAGAAACTGAACCAAAATGAGGTCGGAAGTTTGCTTTTACACCAATAACATGTGTTCTTTTAAATAGAGATTCAATTTTAGTCATAATATAATTACATGTTAAACATCCCTGCCCCACTGTACTAAGTACAATAACCAAACCACTAAAAACCTTAAAGTAGCTTAGAACTATTTCAATTTAGTTCAAGGAGAAAGCTAAATGGGAGTTTAATATTCTAGTTGATTAAATGTAGATTTCATGAGTGCCTAGTTGTCTATTATTATCAAGAGGTTCAAGGTAAAGGGCCCAGTTGTAGTCAAATCACATTCAAAAGTGTTCTTGGAATTTGAGTGGGTTTCAGAAGTAGCTAAATAAATTACATGCTTCAGAAATTTCTATAGAAAAACTACCAAATATATTTTCAATGAGAAGTGAATACTTTGACCCCATCAATCTACAATAGCTCTGCATATAGCTTACTACCCTATGGAGCCGGGGGAAGGCCTCTTATCCCTGTAGTTTTATGTCTGAATTATACTATATACAGTAAATATTCTATAATGGCTATACGTAGCATTATCCTCATTAGGTTATTTAGTCGGAGGTTATACTTGCATTACTGCAAGCACACTGAAACAATGACCCACTTGCAAAAAGATAGTCTCTAACTGAAAGAGTAGATAATACCAAAACTACATTTCCTCTGACTTCAGCCAAGCATAAATGCCATAAATGGTTTTATTTCTCCTCTTTGTTGTTCAGCTAAAATCAGAGATTTAAATGTGAATAGTCCTAAATGGCTCTCTACACTCAGGTAACCCTCCGTTGAGCATCTGCCAGAACGCACAGTTCCTAATATAGAACACCACTCCTACTGGCAATTCCATTTTCCCAATTCTCTAGAAGCCTCAAAAAAGCTCAGCATAGAAGTAGGCCCCAGCCGTCCTTTAGAAATGAAAAATGCCTCAAACAATGAAAATCATCTATTTCTTTGAAAAATTAAACCACAATTTGGCATACATATTTTCTCTGGGCAGGCCCTTCCCTTAGTAGCAAGCTGTGGTTGACTCTTTATTTGAATCATTTAGAAGCGATTTGAAGACAGATGAGCTCAAATCACATCTTTAAACAAAGCCAAATAGATTTAGAATTCCACAAACATCTGTTAATTTTTCATACACACTATATCCATTAAGATAATTCACCTTATGGAATAACTCACAATAAGGAGCTCCCCACACCGCATGGAAGAAGAGGAGATTGAGTTATGCAAATCATTTTCTTTTAAATGGTGCCCAGTGAACAGTTGAAACTGTAAGTGACTCAAACTGTATGCTAATCATTCCCCATCTACAGAGTTTTAGCAAAGCAAAGCTGCCAAGGTCAGATTTTCTAAAGGATTCCGAATGGAAGGATCCTGAAGGGCAAGAGCCCTGTCGGACATCCCCGTGATGAAAGACTTTCTCAAGTAACAGGGAAACCCCATTCTAATGTATGGCGACGGTTGCCTCTGGTGATGTAGATCTTTGATGCAGAAACAGCACCTGGTACTACTCTAATTATTCAACTTGGACCAAATTAAAAGTTAGCTGCCATTGTTTGCCATAATAGTGACAAATATCATTTGTCCCTGGCAGTAGGCTGAAGAATCTCTGAGTTTAAAACAAAACAAAACAAAGACGATGATTCTTGCTTTCTTGTGAAATCTTATTCTATTTTGACTAAGGAGGTGATTGATCCCACATCTAAAAGCACTGATACTGTGTATGGTATAGTACCTGGAAGGTTCTGGAGTGTTCTGCAGCAGATTCCAACACAAGGAAGCTTTACAAATACCCCCAAAGACTTCCCTCTTACATTTACAAAACTGGAAGTTTTTTCCACCATACCCACAAATGCCCCATCTAGTATCATCTTAATGGGTCAAAGACCTACTTCTAAGCCATATAGTCAACTAAACTGAGTATAATTTCATTTCATCCTCAGAACTTAAGATAGGAAATTTATAAGCATTCCTCATTTGAGAAACCACTGAGGAATCTCCAAGACTTTTCTCATCATCTTGGAAACTGGAAATCGAAGCTAAGAATAACAACACAGTCAGGGTTGGGTGAGTTCACTGTTCTAGGCTGTGGACTGCTGCCTGCTTGTACCCTCACTTGACAGAAGAGGAAGCTAGATCTTTGTCTTATTTTATTCAGACAGTCCTGTGTAATCCAGGTTTGCCTTGAGATTGCTATGTAGCTGAGGATGGACTGCTCTGGTCGTCATGCCTCCACCTCTCTAGTGCTGGAACCACAGGCATAAGCCGCCACCTCCAGTTTTATACACTGCTGGGGATCAAATCGGGGTTTCAAGCATGTTAGTTTACTCTGCCATTTCTAACAGCTGCGGAGTGGTATGTGACCTTGTCAGATCACAAGTGTCTCACCTACAAGTACAAACTCTGGTTCCCCAAGACTGTGAAGTTTGTTCCTCCTCCTCATGCTTGGTGGAATTGTCGGTCTTGAACTCAAAACTTAACACTTTGACATTCAAAGAGATCTACTTTAGTCTGCATTAATGTGTAAAATCTTCCCACCAGATTCAAATGTACACTTTTCTTCAACAACCACTGGTTTTATAACAGTCATGCAATAGCAAGGGAATGAATGTATATGTATATCCTTCCACATCCCAAATCCCCCCCAAAAATGCAAAGGAATTCTTAGTATTGTTCTCTGTGTACTTTCTTTCCTTTTTAAAATTTATTTATTTATTTGTTTGTTTGTTTGTTTTGAGATCTGGTCTCTCTGTACAGCTCTGATTGTCCTGGAACTCATTCTGTAGACCAAGCTGGCCTCCAACTCTCAGAGATCTGCATGCATCTGCCTCTCAAGTGCTGAGATTAAAGACATGTGCCACCACAGCCTGGTTTACAGCCTGGCTCACTCTCTCTTTCAATAATTAAAAGAAGAAATCATTCTATGTCAGTCTGGGATCCAGAAAACCAAGTCTTGTGAGTTAATTTTATTCTTTCCAGGGTGTTCAGAAAGACTATTTGCATTCTTTACTTACTCTACAAATGTCCATGTTTCTAATCTATGACATACAATATAAAATGGCAAATAAGTTGTAAGCATGTTTCCTCACTGACAAAACAATATTAAAAAATTTTCATCTGAGCTATTGAGGGGGTAAGGTGGGTAAAGGCTATCAAACTGATTTCTGTCCTCAGGACACATAAGGTAGAAAAAGAAGAACAACTTACACAAATTTTACTCTCCTTTTCACAAACGTGTCCTGGACTGCACACACACACACACACACACACACACACACACACACAGTGGACACAAGACTGACACCTGACACTTCCACCAAACATAAAGGAGGAAAAACAAAATTATTTCACCTGGATGCTGTGAGATTTAGATTTTTCTATAAAATTTTGAAATTTAGTAATATATGTACTTTAATTCCCCTTGGCAACAAAAGGTTTCTCTTCTCCTTATTCAAAAGCAATAGACTATGTCTGAACATATACGTCAGGCTTCGTACATACTGAGAGCTGCCCAGAGATCGACCTCCAAGAATAAGAAGTGTCAAGATTATGATGAGGAATAGCTTGGTATTTGTTGGAGGCTAAATATGGCATATCTCCTATAGACTCATATGTTTGAATATTTCTCCAGCTAATGGGAGAAGATTATGGAACGTTCAAAAGGTAGAGCCTTGCGAGAAGAAATGAATCACTGAGGGTGGACCTTGAGGCTTTGCAGCCTAGCTCTATTTCCTGTTAGTTTATGCAATGTCACTAGCTAGTCTCCTGCCACCGAGCCTTCCTCACCATAATGGAATGCATACCTTAGACCTGGAAGACAATCAACACTTCTTTCTTTCCTTACTTTGTTGTCCACAGCGAGGAATCCGAATCAGAATAGAACTGAGGCGCAGAATATTGCATGTTTACCTGCACCTGAGAAACAAAAGCAGGAATCTGAACAAGATTAAGTACTTGCAATGAAAAGGACAGCAGAAGGAAGTAAGCGAGGACTGGAGAAGAAAGCCCCCATTGCAGAGGGTCCCACAAGGGGATGTCTTTGAAGCCTGAGTAATTGTGTTGTGCCAGCTGAAGAGCAGATGCTTAAAGGGTGAAGCTGTCTCTGAAAATAGAAAATCTGACTGCAATTTAATGCCAGTGGTACCCAAGCAACTAAAATGAAAAAAGAAATTTTTTGTTTCATCAAGGATAACATTCTCCAGCAGGCAATGTTGCCATGGCATTTTAAAGTGTTGGTTACACCAGACTCTTGGCTATAAACTGAGATGGAGACATAATCAGGTGGTATTCAAACTCTGGCATACTATAATTATGTAATTATTTGATCCAATGATTTTGTTTAGTTCCTCTGCACAAAAGCGAGCATCTCTCTTCAATTTCTGCCACTGTCATACTCAGTTCTTGCTTGATATTTCCTAGCATAAAGGCTAAATATCCAGGTTTACTTGCATATAAATAATGATGATTTAAGCTAACACACTGGGAGCAAATCTCTTATTATAATACAATCAAACCTTTGGAGATCCCATCAGTCAAAGGTACAGAAAAATAAAGTCAGACCAAAATTTTGCTATGAAGGCGAAACAAAATTGACTAAAGGTTGGAAAAATGACTGGACGGTTACCTATTTGCTTCCAAGAATGAGGTCATTTGCATGGTCAGCATTATGAGAAAACGTCAGCTAAGGTGAGAGCCAAAGGAAAGTCCATTCAGAAGATCTAGGCAGTGAAGAGTGGTGAGAGTAAGTGAAGATCTCCAGAGGGGAATGCAAGAGGAAAAACAGGAAGTAGACAACTTAAGGCTTTAGAGGTTGAAGCAACCTGGATTTTACTTCAGTAGTCCCCTGACACTCCTACAGGTCTCTAGCAGAAGAGTAGCACTTTTTGCTCTCTGCTTCTGAAAGATTGCATTGGCTGATAGAAGAGATTCAAAAGAAACAGATGCAGCAGCAGCAATAGTAGCCACAGCAGCAGCAGCAGCACAGAGGCACCTTCAACCCAAGTGAAGGTGATGACTTGAATTATAGTTGGTTATAAAATAATGGAAAGGGCTTCTGATGGATAACATTTGACAGAAAAAAAGGAATCATACAGGAGGCAAAGAGGAATCCTAGATTTTGGTATTGACGACAGTGATGAAACTTGGAGATAGAAAAATTTAGGGAAGAAGAGAGACCTGAAGGGGCTCCATAGCTCTGTTATGCTCACGTTATGCTTGAGATGCAATTTAGGCCTCTGCAAACATTAATTTTCTCATTGTTGCAAGCAAATACTCAGCAAGAAACAACACTAGAACTCTTGCTTTCATGACATGTGAGACATGGCATTTGGAGTTTAAACCATGGCGACAATTGTGACCTGCTATATCTCTGTGAATCAGAAAACAAAGGTCAAAAGCAGGACCTGCCTATAGTAACCATCAAGGCATAACCCCCATTGAACCACTTCTTCCAGTTAGGCTTCAGTTCCCAAAGGTTCCACAAACTCTCAAAACAACACCACTAACTGGAGTTCAAGTGCCTGTGGGAGATATTTAATCTTTAAATGATACAATCCCACATATTCAGATATTATGTAGATAATTGAATATATAAAACTTGTGCTCAGGCTAGTGTTTTGTTCTGTTTGTTGTTTTTGTTTGTTTGCTTGTTTGTTTGTTTGTTTGTTTCAGAGCCACATGTATCCCTGGCTGGTCTTAAACTTCCCATGTAATTGTGGATAACCTTATGTTTCTCACCCTATTGCCTCTACCCCTCAAGTGCTGGAATTATAGACAGTCAATATCACACCAAGCCCCTTATGTTAGAGTTGACTGCATAGATTTGGGTATCATTAATATAAATATGTATATTACAATCTTCCCTATGACTTAAGAAGCTATGGATGTTATTTCAGACATTTGAATTTCTCGTACGTACTGAGACCTAGTAGAGAACTGAAGCCTGCAGGGGAGCTAAGGGGACAAAGCGATGTGATATAAGAAAACCAGAAAGAAGTCATGGCCAACCTTGCAAATCCTGCTCTTTCGTATGAAACACAGACAAAGAAAGAGATTTGGTCTAGAGTTAATGAGGAGATGAAGGGAAGACTTTGGCAGAAGACTATTTCAAAGCTACAGGAAGCAGAAGTGAGCTAGAGGAGCTTTGAAGGTAGAAAAAACAATATACTTGCAAAGTAGGACAATACTAACAAAAGCACATGAGCCACTAGGGGTAATCCAAGGAGGCCAGCTGATTGATTGTATTAATTAGGCTAAGTTATTCTGCAGTAAGAAATAAAGAGTAAGAACTCATTTTAGTTCAATAAACATTTATTGCTCACTCTAGACCCTTGGAAGCTGGAGTGGTAAGTATTTGTTGTTGTTGTTGTTGTTGTTGTTGTTGTTCTAGATTTTATACCCAGTCAATGATCTTCCTCTTTTGTCTAGACAATGTTTCTGTATTGCTATAAGGGACAGATTGAACATGGAGGTTTATACAGGAGAGGTGATGGCCAGGTCTGAAGGAGGTGCACTTCTACCCTTATTCCAGAACTTGTCATATGATTCCATGGAACACAAAAGGGTGAGTGTTGTGAGATATTTGATTACACTGTGTAATGATATGTCACTGTGATTGGTTCAATAAAAATGCTAAATGGCCAATAGTTAGGCAGGAGGTATAACAAGGACTTCTAGATAGAGAGCACACTGGGAAGAAGAGAGGCAGAGTCACCAGCCAGGCAAAGAAAGGATGGGAAAAATGTAGATGAAATAATGAGTGCATGGAAGAACGTAGACTTAAAAATATTGGTTAATTTAAGTTATAAGCACTAGTTAAAAACAAGCTTAAGCTAAGGCAGAGCTTTCATAATTAATAAGTCTCCATGTCATTTTTGTGAGCTGGAGACTCAATGAAAAGCCCACCTACAGGTGAGCAAGGCATTCTCTATCACAGTCAGCAAGAAAATAAAGTATGCTAAGTCTATACATATCATTGCTCTATGTCTTGTCATTAAAAACACATTTTACTCTTCCATGTATACAGCATACTCATGCCTTCCTCAAGGTGGCCACCCAGAGGCTCAAAATACACTGAGATTAACTTGAAATTCAGAATTCCTGGATGACCATTCCTTTGGGTATGGCTCCTCACATTCAGCAGCCTGTGAACTAAAAAGATTATTCCCCTCACCCCTGTATATAATTCACAGTGGTATTAAAGGGACAGAGGAACCACGTACACACTGCATACAGAAAAGGGGAAATGCAGATAAGCTTATGTGATGTGGGATTCCCCTCTGTATGCTGTAAATGTGTTTGGTTAATGAATAAAGTAGTTGCTTGGGCCTATTACAGGATAAGATAGAGTAAGACGAGAATTGCAAGCAGAGATAGAAAAGAAAGTAGGCAGAGTGAAGGAGAAGCCATGTAGCTGCCACAGGAGACAGCCTCTAGATGCCAGACAGAAACTTACCATTAGGCCACAACCACGTGGCAATACACAGATTAATAGAAATGGGTTAATTTAAGATATGAGAGCTAGCCAATAAGACGCATGAGCTAAGAGGCCAAGCAATGCTTTAATAATACAGTTTCTGTGTGGTTATTTCGGGCCGAACGAGCGGTTTCTGACAACATTTAGGAAGCAGCTAAAATGTCATGGACCTATATTGAAAAGGTCTTCTGCCACAATTGAGCAAAATCTAAATAAATGAAGCCTGATTCTGCATCATGAATCAGAAAGTCTTTTTAAATTTATTTATCTTTATTCATTGGTATCTGGAGTTTACACAAGATTGCTTTCTGCAGTTTATTATCAATTTGGGCCACATCTAACATGGACAATGGAGACTTTCCCCTCTCTGACAGTACACAGCTTATGTAGACCACCTTTGGCATGATAGCTGTTCTAAGACTCCTTGGAAAGACAGACAGGCTTTTCTTAGATGAGGTTCAATTATTCCTTAGCAGTAAAATCTTACAGCAGTTAAAGTGTTTCTGCTATATTTGCTCATAGCTAGAACCTTGGGCTGCTAATGTTAGTCTATGCTCTCTGATGAGACTATTACAGTTTCCTTAATTTCTTCACTCCATCATCTCCATCCTGTCTTTGATGGTGTAGCTATCTTGAGGCCACTAAGCTTGAGACGGGCTTTTTGAAATCACATCTTTTTCATTGCCTTTAGCTTTGCAAGAAGTTGGTGCTTTCAAACTTTTCAACTGACTTGGGTCCTTTCATTTTATTTGTAAACTGGAATCCTCCCCGACTCATCCTTTGGTGATGAGTCTATAGCTCACCAAGTCTTAGTTGTTCACCATTTCCTATTTTAACATCTTCATTTTCTGACAATAATCTCTTAGGCCAACTGAAAATTTCCCTCTTAATAAAAGTTAGGTAAAAACCATACTGCATCTTCCCTCCTATGATTGAAGTTTAGCATTCCTTAAAATAGAAGCATGAGACAAGTATCCAGCTAAAGTGTTTACATTCTGTAGTGTATCAAGATAAATTAATAAGACATAAGAACTGAAAAATAATAGAAAATGCAATTCAATTTGCAAGCAGTAAGATTAAAGGATTTTTCAATATTCTACCAACAAAGTATTGGAACAACTTAAGACAGTTTAGCAAATTTCTAGGAACACAAGCAAAAACAACACCATTCCTTATGCTATTAATAACTCAATAAGAAACTGTAATAGAAAATTTGCATTTATATGTATAAAAATAAAAAATTTAACAAAAGTTTTTCAAGACTTTAAAGTAACTATGAGTCATTAACAAGTTAAGGGAATAAAAAACAAAAATGGCACTTCTTTTTCAGTATAAAAAGCCCTTTGTAGTCATGAACTCACAACTAAAGACATCATTCAGCAAGATTTATATGGCCACTTGCCTGTGACCAAATTCTATACATTGAAAAGTCATTTCAATGGACTTCATGGACTTCAGTATAGTCAAAAGAGCTATGCTGAAGACATGGAGCTTTGCTTAGGGTTTGACACTTCTACTATGAATTACACTTTTATATATTTGTTCACAACAAAAAAAGGGAAAGTCAGAAAAGTTAAAACTAGAAAGCGAACAGCTTTATATCTTCTTTCTGATTCTTGTGTCCTTCACCCTATTCCATCCTTTCATATCACCTAATGTCACCCTTTCTTGTTCTTCTTTCTATATGTTACTTGAAACTGACACATATACCCACTAATACATATACAAATATACACTATAGGCTAGAATCTACATATGAAAAAGAACATGCATTCCTTTCTTCCTGATATTAGATGACCTCACTTGTTATACATTCTAAGTCTACCTATTTTCCTATAAACTTGTGATTTTATTTTCTTTATAGCTGATTAATATTTCATTTATATATGCACCACATTTTCATTTATTTCATTTGTTTCATTCATTTTATGTATCTAATAGATATCTATATAGCTTTCATTTGCTTGCTACAGTAGTTAGAGTAGCTAAGAATGTAGGTGTGCAGCTATCCCTCCAATGGGGTATAGAGTTCTCTAGGTATATGCCCAGGAGTTAAATAGCAGGTTCATATGGTACTTCTATTGCTAATATTTTGAGGAATTGCTATACTGATTTCCATAAAGGTGTATTAATTCATACTCCCACCAGCAAGGATAAGGGTTCTTATTTCCCCACATCCTCTCTAGTGCTTTTAAAGCTGAACACTTTTAAAGACAATTATTGAACATTTATGTTTCTTTTTCTTAAGTGTTTAATTCACTAGCACATTTGTTAGTTGGCAGTTTTTTCCCTTGAAAATTTCCCTGAAATTCTTTATATGAAACAGAATGCGTCAAAACACACCAGATGGGGGAAACGTGAATCAAATGATTCCACACTAGCTCTGAGTAGGATATACTAAGTTTTTTTTATTTGTTTAAGAGGAAATTCATGGATTTAAAGCTGCTTTGGTATATAGGGACAAGGTGATTTTGTCATAGAGAGCCTGGTCCTGAGGGTCTGAGCAACAGCCCTCACCAAGGATTTGATCTTAGGATGTCTCAACTCCTTTTGCTTTTCCCTGTTGTTCTAGATTTTTTTCTAAACTCTTCTCACCAATAGCATTTCCATAGAAGCTGAGGTCTGTCTTCTAGGACAGCTGAGACTAATTGAAGCCTATTGTGTGGGGTAGCCATATTGCTTAAAGCCCATGTTTTCACCATTTCCCTAACGAAAGGTGAGTACAGGCCACAAGATACTATTGCTCATTTAATTTCCTTCAGATCACTCATACCTACAGGTTGTCATTTAAATTTTTTTACTACCTTAGGGTATTTGGTGCCAGATGGCTTCTCAGAGCACATTACTGGATAGGCAGCTAAAACTCTGGGTAAGTCATCCCAGATCCCAGATGCTAACATGTACTGGTGAGGCTAAATCCTGTCCTTGTACCTTCTCTCCCTGTTCATTAGTTTCAATAATTTCCTCAAACTTTTCAAATCATTTTACCACTGCCTTTGTAAAGCCTGAATCTACTGTCCAGTATTCCATTCTAATGCCCTCATTGAAGATTACAGGTATGAAATTTGTTCAGTAAAGATAATGTCTCATCCATGGACATAATTTTGATGGCATACATATTGCCTTCCTGGAGAGATACCTGATCCTGATCCATTCATCTATCATAACTTTTCAACAGATTCCTATTGTTAAATTCAGTAGCACAAATTCTTTCAGATAATGTCTCAGCATCCATCGACATTGACTGGATTTTGTCAAATTAATGTTATCCTTTTAATATTATTAATTTTTTAATTAGATGTTCATTATTAGTCTATAACGCCTGTATCATCTCTAAAAGTGCCTCATTCTTTGCTCTGTTATCTAATCATTTTCTTTACAATATAATATGAAAAACAAAACTATTTTCCAAAATCAAATAAGTAGACGTACAAGGAAAATCACATAAGCCTTGCAGAGTACCATCCATAGCTTAAGCAAAATTGTTATTAAATTTCTGAATGGTAATATTGTCAGTAATCATATAACTCTCAAATCTTACCTGCCTTAGGTAATTTTGGTGAATTTGGCGTAGGTGTAACAATCTTTATTGGCTAGCAGGTGTCACAACTGCAGCCACATGGCAAAGGGACACAGAGGAAAAGCTTCTGCCAGCTTCTCTGGGATTGTTCACTCTGCTTCCACATGCCATCTCCTATTTAGATACTGATAAATAAGCTTTATTTAACAAATTAAGAGCAGTTATTAAGGACAACTAAAGCAATTCTAGGAGTTGGTGGTCAGAATAAGAAGGATGCCCAAACCTCTCCGTCAGTTATGAACCACGAACTGTGTGCCCCACACCAGCAGAAGAAATTCCACAGGGATCAGTGGCTGAGAAGTAGAGGCATGTGGGCTATGAGCTGCGGGCAGGGAATGCACCACTGGGCTGACAAACTGGGAGCACAGTCATGGTAAGCATGGATTCGAGATTCATTCCCAGGTGGGGGCCATTATAAAGCAGGCCACATCAGAATGCATCAGATGGGGGAAATATGAATCAAATAATCCCAAACTAGCTCCGAATAGGGTATCCTAAGGTTTTTCTTTATTAAAAAGGAAACTAATGGATTACAACAAGGAAATAGAAATGGGGTCCAACATCCAGGTGTGGTGCGGGGAAGAAGAGGGCAAGCGGGTGGGACCATGACATTTTGGTACCCAAAGTCACGCCGCCCTAATCTGGTCCAGTCTCTTAAAGGCCACTGGCTGAAGGAGGTTTCCATTCATTTATAATTCTAGATATTAGTCCCTTGTCTGAAGTTTAGTGTCAAATATCCTCTCTCATTCTGTGTTTGTGTGCTCTTAATTGTGCAGGAAAAAAAAAGGTAATTTCATGCCGTCCCATTTGTTGATACCTGGGGCTGGTTTCTTTGATATTGAAGTTCTATTCAGAAAAGTTTTGCCTCCTCCAATATCTTGTAGAGTAGTCCTTATATTTTCATTTAGAAGTTTCAATATTTCAGATTTTCATCTGAAATAAGGTTTTGATCAATTTCAAAGGGACTTCTGTATAGGTGAAAGGTAGAACATAATTCATTTTTATGAAAATGGATATCCAGTCTTTACTGAAACTTTTGCTGAATATTTTGTCTTTTTCCTAATCCATGCTTCTGCTTTGTTTGTCAAAAACAATAACAAAAAAAGTGGACATAGCTTTGTCAGTTTATTTCTGGGTCTTCTATTCTGTTCCATTGGCCTACCTAGCTGCTTTTATGCAGTACCAGACTGGCTCTATCTCCATAGCTCTGTATTATAAGTTAAGGTCGGCACCCAGGCAACCCACCTCTGGTGAGTGTGGCGCACACCTCAGGACTAGGCCCCTGGCTCTGCCAGGCGCTCTGAGCACAGGACCACTAAGCCTCCAGCAAAGTGACATTAGAGGTAACTACAGAGCTAGAACATCAGCAACAGGGTCTCCTAGAGACAAAAACATGGGCTCTAGTAGTTTCTATGACAAATGGGTGTAGGTTTTGCACTTAGAAAGTTCCACATGTCACTGCAGGACCAGTAATAGATGCTACTGTGGTTCCAGCAGTTACCTGAGGGCTTTGGTACAAACCACAGCACTCCCCTCCATAATATAATGACTCAGTATGTCTGATTTTTGATTTTTCTCTCCCCAGCAGACTCACAAAATCAAATGAGTGATCAAGGTTTTAATTCCATCTAACTGACTTGGGATCAGGTGTGCAGCCTCATCCTTTGTCCTGTTTCCACAGATCCAGATGAGATCAGCTGACAATTCCATTTAGCCGTCAACACTGAGTTTCACCATTCCCTATAGCTGAACCTCATCCAATATACATGTAGGAGAAGCTGCAGAAAACAAACATCCAGGCATACTTGTAAGAATGGAAAGTCTAAACTTAAAGATAATTACACTCCTTCAGAAACAAAAGAAAGACATAACAAACACAAAGAAAATGATACAATCACTCATGACCCATCCCTCACTTAGGAATTCCTTTATAAAAGAGTCCAAAGCTATAGTAATAGACATTTCTATGGAAGAACTGTCCTTTTAAAAATTAATGATAATATAGAAGACTCAAACATATAGATTCATGAATTACGAAAATCTGTCGAAGACCCAGAGAAGACTGAGTGAAACTGTAATTCTGAGGTGAACATTGAAAATATGGAGGGAAGTTCACCAAGGAGACTAAAACGTTGAAAAACAAACATAAATATTTTAAATGAAGAAGATAATGAATTAGATAAAAACAATCGCAGACATCATCATTAAAAGACAAGAGTGTGCAGAAGAATGAATTTCGGGTCTGAAGACAAAGGTAAGATAATAATAGAGGCACGGATAAGGCATGCAACTGAGGAGCATGCATGGAATGTTCAAGAAGTCTGAACCTTCTTGAGGTCAAACCTGAGAATTCATGTTGTAGAAGAAACATCAGCGATAAAATCAAATGCAACAGACAGAATATTTAACAAAATTTCAACAGAAAACTTCTCAAACTTAAGAGAACAAATAGACTTTGAACCACAAGTGGTTTGTGGATTGCCAAACAGACATGACCAGAGAAGAAACTCTCCATGATACATCATAGCCAAGATGTCAAAAATACAAAGTAAAGAAATAGCCCTGATGATGTCACAAGAAAACCATCAGCTCCCAAAAGCAGAAAGATCAGAATTTTCATCAACAGCCATAAAATACAAGGGAACATGGAACAAAATGTTTTAAGTTCTGAAAGTAAAAACTGAACCAAGAATGTTATATCCAGCAAAATTATCTTTCAAAATTGATGAAACATCTTAAAATAAATGAATAGATCTACTATCTTCATGCATGTTTTTGCTAAAAATAGATTATTTTACATAATATATATCTCATATAATATATTCTGGTTATAATTTCCCATCCTCTAATCCTGCCTAGATTATCCTGCACCTTACCACCCCCATCCCCAAATACACATCCCTATTTTCTCTCTCTCACCAGAAAAGGACTTAATATAGTTTAATATCATTTGGACACAGAGAAACTTCAGTGATGTGGTCACAGACATGTATTCGATAAACAGCACTGCAATTGAAATATAAATGTCATATGAGAACTAAGATGTTTTTGATGTTTGCTCTATCTGACATCAAGAATAGTTTCTACATTACAGTAAAGAAGAAAGTCTCCTACCTGTAGAAGAGCAGATGGAGAGGCCAGTGGACTAAAACAGACGTCAAAGAAATAAATGCTTGTCAGTGTAACAATTAGATGCAGCCTATTAGTTTTCTATTACCACTACAACAAATGCTCACAAATTCGATGGTGTAAGTGACACATCCATATATTATCTTTTCATCTTATTAGTTAGAAGTTCCATACACATCTCCTTGTACTAAAGTAAATATATTAGTAGGATTTTGCATGGAATCCATGCATGCCTAGTACCGTAAACCTGGAAAAAGTCTGTGACCGGAAATACTGCAGAGCTTAGAGGCAAACCTAGAAAAACCTGATGTTTTTCTAAGTGGACCTGTATTCACACTGCATCCTAAGCATTGATGCTTATACCCACAAACCAGTGATGCTCTCAGACTTGGTCAGAGAAGTTTCTAGTTGCAGTGGCTGATGGTCAATGCATATATATAACTAGCTAAAGTGCTGAGAGTAAGAGACTGGTGAGTACTTAGCACTTGAATGAACCTCTGTATTATCCTCTCCAAGGTCTGGGTACACTGAAGAAGAGAGGTTAGAAACATGATAAAAACCAGAATCTGATATTGCCTGCTATGAAATGCTATATTTTAGATACGATATGACTGTTGCAGTCATCAACACACAGTAACGGTGGCTACCCGGGTTAGACCTAAGTGCACACACATGCACATACATGCATGCATTCACACATACAAACACACATATGCACATATGCATGCCTTCATGACAGAAGGAGATTGACTAGCTGTGAAGAAAAATCGGGAGGCAGAGGCAGGCGGATCTCTGTGAGTTCGAGACCAGCCTGGTCTACAGAGCTAGTTCCAGGACAGGCTCCAAAGCCACAAAGAAACCCTGTCTCGAAAAACCAAAAAAAAAAAAATGGGTCAGGGATGAAGAGGTAATTGGAGCAGTGATTATAATAACAGTACATTATCTACATATATGATATTGTCAAATATAGTAAGAATAACAATCTATTTTTAACTTATTTTCTTGCCTTTTCCACTTCCATAGCCAGCCAGTTACATCACCTGATAAATCTTCTTTCCCTATCTTCCTGTCTTATGTCAGTGAGGTTGCATCCCTGACCACTTTGCTGTAAACACATTTCCCTCTGACTCTATTGCCTTTCTCTTTTCCTTTCGAGGATGATTTTGATGATATCATGCTTGCTTGGTTAATGTAGGCTAATCTTCCTATCTCAAGGTCACTGAGACTAGTAAGCTAGCAATCTTAAACATTAACATTAATCAGTAACATTAGTAACCTATTTTCCATCCCTAACATTACTTCCTTGTTGTCATGTACCTTAACACATTCCCATACGTTCTCTCTGTCTCTCTCTCACACACCAATAGGCATCAGACACCTCAGATTTTAGGAAGTTTGGAGCCAATACGATTTGGAGCAGATATCGTGAATAAACATCAATGCTAAGTGTGGCGCACACCTGTAATTTCAACACACAGGAGGCAGAGGCAGGCAGATCTCTGCGAGTTCAAGGTCAGCCTGGTGTGCATAGTGAGTTCCAGGTTATCCAAAGTTATACAGTAAGACCCTGCCTAAAAAATCACACCAAATAAAGGGGGTGAAGATGGTCACTCTGATATCCAGGGTTTAAAAGCAGAAAGAAAGAAATGATACAAGTAATCTTTTACATGCACAGAAACAAATTGCATGAGCACCTTGTTAAATTGATTTCTGGGAACATGAAAGGATCTTTTGTAAGGAAGGGTCCCTAAAGCTCATGTTTCATTGTCTTTCTAATAAAAGTACCTCCCATAAAAGATAAACCACATAGACTAGCTAGAATCATTTGTTAGCTGCGCGAACAAAGATAAAAATAAATTCTGCCATCATTTTCCAAAATTAAAAATTTTTCAATGTATTAACAATAACTATACAATATAAAAATAGTTCCATAACCTTGGGACAGAACAAGAAATCTTTTAAAAACCATACTTACTAAAGGAAAAGGTAGAAATTTAAAATACAAAGCTTTTATTAAAACTCTTCAAATTCTTCCTTTGACTACTGTACCACAGTTTCCATATCTAGCCCACACCCCATTAGTCTGATCCTTCTATGGATCTAAAGTGAGAAGAAATTGTGACTTTCTCCTTCCAAAGTGAACAATGTAAGAATTGGCCATCATCGACAAAGACGGTCTACTATATATGATAAGAGCACTGTGCACTTTCCAGACAATGTAAGAATTGGCCATGAACAAAGATGGTCTGTTATATATGATAAGAGCACTGTGCACTTTCCAGACAATGTAAGAATTGGCCATGAACAAAGACGGTCTGTTATATAGGATATGGGCACTGTGCACTTTCCAGACAATGTAAGAATTGGCCATGAACAAAGACGGTCTGTTATATAGGATATGGGCACTGTGCACTTTCCAGACAATGTAAGAATTGGCCATGAACAAGGACGGTCTGTTATATAGGATATGCGCACTGTGCACTTTCCAGACAATGTAAGAATTGGCCATGAACAAGGACGGTCTGTTATATAGGATATGGGCACTCTGTACTTTTTCAGACAGCACTCTTCAGCACTCCATGTGGCAGAAGGAACTCAGACTCCCATGGCCTGTTTACTAAGTTCTCAGAACTGTTGGACGATGCCTGCTCCAAGCAGAACAAGATTTGTCTGGACCAGTATCATTTCCCTAACAATATGTGCTCCTTCCTCAAGGGCTAGAGTAAGTAAGGGTACCAAGAAAATCAGAAGGAATAAGAAAATCATTGTGTGTCGGGGGAGGAGGGGGGAAGAGTGTTACTCTTTTTGCTATCAGACTGCTCTGGCAGTAAGGTAAGAGTTTTAATAATCAGTTTATGGGGGTTAAGGAGATGACTCAAAGCAAGAAGTTCTAAATTCAAATCCCTATTACCCATGTAAAAGGCTTGCCACAGCGATTTGTACTTATAGCCCAGTATTGGGGACACAGAGATAGGTGGTTCCTGGAGATTTGCTAGCCAGTCTTGGACTAAAATAGCAAATTTCAAGTTTGGTGAGACTCTATGACCTCAAAAAAAAAAAAAGTATGGAAGAAGACACCAATATACTCCTCTAGTCACTGCATACACACACACACACACACACACACACACACACACCACATAAGTCAGAATAATGATACAGTAACAATAAACAAGTGGGTTTTAAAATACTACAGCAACAACAAGGACTGGAAGAGTCTCACATTTAAAATACCATGGTATTTTTATTTAGCCCATGCATGTGGTCCTGGGTATTCATGTTTATCCAACCTTATTTCCTTATCGACAGATCCTCTCTGCTTAACTCACACTTTGGAATTCACCTTGTTCTGTGTCTGTGCTACTCCAAACCCCAAGACTGTGGAAGAAAGGCAGTAATGAGTGTCCCTCCATGCTCCTGAGACTGCTCCTAATTCTTCTCAGGCTGTCATGGACACTCTCCTTAAAAGAAACAGTGTGTCAAGTGGTTCAATGCCTTCACTTTCAGCAGACACCTCTGTCATCTTCAACCAACGCTACTGCCACTTGAGTTACTGTGACAGAAGCAAGGACAGGGCCGTGAAGACTTTCCTGAATCAGTGTCTGCACAGCAACACTACTCTACCACAGGCTCTGATAGCTAGTAAGGGAACAATAGCCAGTCCCTCCCTCCCTCCCTCCCTTCCTCCCTCCCTCCCTCCCTTCCTCCCTCCCTTCCTCCCTCCCTCTATACCTCTTTCTCCCCTTTTCTCCCCCTCTGCCAGTTCAAGTTGAAATGCTTTCATCCCTTCAGTGATTGCAACGTGAGGAAGAAGGGGAGGGTTAGAATGGAGAAGACACACACTCAGTGGATTTGACTGAAACTGTGTTCTCTGAACCTTTGTAGGTTCAACACTGGCGCCAAAGGCAACAATGTCTGTAGCACATGGTCCTGCCAATCTCTTTTTATATTAATCATTGCATTCCATATACTCCAGGTACATACATCTCATTGCTACCCCCTTTTCTCTTTCAGAGCATGTACATGCCCCAAATCACCATGGCATTCATCCAATAATACACTAACCTTCTGCTGAACTCTGAATTAGCTTCTACACACAAAATCCTAAAAGAAATATGGTCCTTCCCTAGGGGGCCCTTCAATTAATATACAGAATATAACAGTATAAAAAAAAGAGCCAGCTCAGTGAGAGGACTGTAGTGTGGGGAGAGGTGGAGCACACGGCACATGCTAGAGGGACTAAGAAAGATTTCCTAGGGGAGCAATCTCCCAGCTGGAAAATGCGCAGGAGGATTCTTCTTGGAGTCTAGGAAATGTCAACAGTACACCTTTGTGTGCTGTCTCGCCCTCAGCACTGCTGACACTTTACACCAGAACATTGTCGGCTGGGAGGAGAGGGCTGCCCTGAGAGTTGTTAGGTGCTCCACAACATGACGACTCCCTCCACTGACAATATCAACTACTTTAAACAGCAATAAAAAATGTCTCCGGACACTGTCGAGTTTTCCTAGGCGGGACAAAACCGCCCCAAGTCAAGACCCCTCTACTAAATATAGAAAGAAGAACTGGATGCAGGTTGGTGTAGTGAAAGCCTAAATCAGAAGCAGGCAGCTTCTGGAACTGGAGATGGAGAAGGAAACAAAAGCCAGGTCTCTGAAGGCCCAGGAGAGTTACTTTGCCTAATGGGGCTGTTTGCTATTTTGAAAACTGGAACTGGTGATATTTTCCCAGAGGGCTGTGGTGATGTCTGCATTGGGCCTCAGTTTCAGAGAACAGCACAGTGCTGTTGCAAACAAAAGCGGAATTGTCCTTGTCTCTTCTGCTCAGCTTCATTGTCCAGAACGAGAGTCACGATGACAACCTGAAAAATGCCAGATGCTGGCATGAGGGGTGGCCAAGACCTCAGGGGCAGGGACAATGGAGCCACGGGAAGAAATGACAATTCAAGTGCTGAATGAGGTCCCACCTGGGGAGCAGAATCTTTAAGGCTCTCTCCCTGCCACTCCACAGTACTCATCTGAGCTTATCTTTCCAGAACACATGGTCATCATACGTGAGTCAGGCACACTTGTCTAGTATTTATCTCAATACAGCAAACAGCTACAGTGTCCCTTATATAGACATGCCAGGGAATGGAAAGGAAGGAGAAGACACAAATCTAAACAGGTAGAACATCTAGGCAGTAAAACTTCTATATCGAGGGTAGAGAAAGCATATCTTGCTCTTCTGACAAAAATCATTCCCTCATCTGTCAAGCTGAGTTCTCAGCTGAGGTCTTAGCTCCTCACTAAAGCCTGAGCTGTGATATCCCCATCCTGATAGGAACACTGCATATTCTGCATGCAGCCACAGTGGTCGTATGTCCTTCTATCACAGACGGGGCTGTGTTGTACTGCAACTCACTCATGTGCTGGCCGATGACCAACTTGAGGTCAATCATCCTGCATTTCTCAAAACTGGTTGCACTAATATACCAAGACTCAGATCCTTGATTAAGCTTCCCGCTGCTGTTGAGGATAAGTATACAGAGATTTGTTTATTTCTTTAGGTTGGCATTCTCGCCCTCCCTACCTGTTGGTGATTGCATATGCATTATATCCCAAACAGCACATGATATACTTTCTGTACATGGTTTCAGAGATTTGGGAGTAGGGTTTTGCAGAGATGCCGTAAGATGCTATCAAATTGCCAGCAGAACTTGTCAGCTGTAGTGGCATCAGAAAGAAAAGTTTGTTCTTGCTCAGTTCTGGAGGCCCAACATTTAAAACAGTATGTCAGGAACAATGTCAAGTTGTGGGCAGGAAGGACTCTCCTGTCCTTTTAGGGGATATTGGCAGTGCTTGGTTTGTAGATGCACGACTCCAATCTCTGTGGTCACGTGGCCTCTTCTTTTCCACGCTCCTATGTGATTTTCTTACGAGGATGTGGCTGTTAGATTATGGCCTACTTGACTTAAACTAAACACTTCATCTCAGGTCCTTATCTTGATTACATTTTCAAAGACACCTTTCCAAGTAAGACAACGCCCGTAGATCTTGAGGATTCAGCCTGGATATATCTTTTTGGAAGGTAGACTGTGGTGTGCTGTGTACCATCCTTTACCTCGGATGCACCCGTTAGAAATCGAAAGAGCTGTGGCCACTTCCGGCCTCCTGCCAGGCTACTGTAGTAGTTGGAATATACTATAGTAGGAATTAATAAAAAATGCATTTCTTTTGAGTTTCAGGTAGAGTTTTTCTGGTGTTCTTTTGTGTGTGCAAACATATTTCCATGCTTGCATGTGTGTGTGTGTGTGTGTGTGTGTGTGTGTGTGTAGGTAAGACGTTGATGTTGGGTGTCTTCCTCAATCTCTCCCCACCTTACTTTACGAAGCAGGCTCTCTCACTGAACTTGGATCTCACCTATTCAGAGCGACTAACTGGTTAGAAAGCCTGCGGAATCCCGTCTCCACCTCTTTAGCAATGGGATTACAGTAAAGTACTGATCCACTCATTTTTTTCACCTGTTCCAGGGGATTGAACACAGATCCTCTTGCTTATCTAGCGAGCACTTTACCAACTGAGCCATCTCTTCACTCCTAGTCTGTGTTCTTTGCCAGTGTTATTTTTGTCCCCCAGCAGCTTGGGCAAAAATATCAGTGTGGTCAGAGTTAATCCTCTGAAAATAGAGTTCCAGGTTGCTCTCTGCAAACATATTAACTGTTCTTTCCTTACCTGTAAATCAAAGACCATGAAAGAGTGTGTGAACATCTTTACTCATTACATATATTCTCTAATTGTGTTTTCCTAGGAAGCTGCCAGGTAAGAAATATCCCAATCCTGAGTTTCAGAAACCAGTAATAAGGTTTAATATGGTTAAGCATTTTTTTCATAATTACCAAGCAAACATGAACAAAACAGAAATAACATATGGTCTGCTTTAAAGACAGTCTTTGCTAGACTGAACCCTCTGCGTTCCATTAAACAATGCTATATCTCTCTCAACAGTGTCTGGAGTAGACACTATTTTCCCCTGAATTTCTTTACTAAGGCATCCCACTATACATCCCAAACTACAAACACTGTACATGCACATAGAAGCTTGCATACATACACACATACAATCCTTTATTCACAAGAGTATGAATAATTAACAATCAGTTTTCACCTGCTTGACACTGAGTGTTGGCAGGGCCCTGAGCAGGGGGCCTGTGTCAGCATTCTTCAGGGGCTTTTCAGCATTTGACAACTGCTGTCAGCTAAACCAAACTGCTGACAAGAAGCCCAGGTTTAGTAGAGAAGTTTCTAGGGGGAAAACACATTTAAATGCTTGCCCAGCCTCAAGAAGACAGTGACCCTATTATGACTCTTTTGTCAGCTCTGCCTTTCATCCAGATTTCAGGGTTCAGCAGATAAACAGGCAATCCCAGCTAAAGGCCAGACTGTTTGGAGAAGGCTGGAGATGAGAGACTGCTGAGAGCTACAAGAGAAGGGCAATGAAAGCTATAAACAGAAAAGGATGCTACTCTCACCTGGGAATGGGTATTGTCTCCATTGGATGCTCCTTTTGGATGGTCCTACCCTCCTGTCACCTGCACAAAGTCACCTTTCTCATTACCATCTATATTTTAAGCCTCAGGCCAACGGTGACCTGATAGTCTGGCTAGCAAGACCCTCACCTACACCATCATTCTGAGTTAGTGCAGCTATATTCAGACATGCCTGACTCCTCACACCAGCATCTAATATCTCCTCAGTCTTAATCACTCAGAAAAAAAGCCGAGCGCTGGGAGCAGAAAAGGCTGGCTGAGATAAGGGAGTGGTAGAGAGGGACACCTGGGACTCCCCTTAGAAACTGGAGTGCTGGCCCCTTGCGCTACTTATGGATGGAGAATGGCCAGAGATTGGTTGACACCACAGAGAGATGCCAAGCTCTTGTGACCACACTATACAAAGCTAGCCTGTCACTAAGAAATGTTGGATTACATTTTTAATTTTCTCAAGAATGTGATAAGGTCATGATTATGGGTCCAATTCGTCCATAGTCACAGGCATTCCCTGGTGTCTCCTAGACAGGCACCTATGATTGCTTAGCTATCTCGTGCAGCATCATCGTTACACTGACTATGTTCTTGCATAACGTTAGCTAGTGGATCTGTGTCAAATACCAGAACCAATCAGGGCACATTCAATGTTCCTTACTTTCTTTTATCTCTCATCCATACAATCGCCAGCTCCTAAAGGACCATAAAGTTCACTTACATGCACTGCTTCTTTTTTGCTTTTGTAGCTTACAAGCTAGAATATAAAACCCTCAAAGTCACAGCTATGTGTCAGTTTCATTCCTGATTGGATGAGGCACCTAAAACAGTGTCTGGTACATTGTGAGCTCTCAACTAAGATTTTAAAAATGAATGTAAATGTCATCACAAAATGTCAAATGCAGAACACCTTGACTTGGAGAACTGGTGAGGTTATGATAGAATTAATTCAGGAAAAAAATTATTTTTTCCTCTAGTTAAATTATCTTTTATTTACTTCTTGTCACAGTAACTATATCAGTGGCCATGGGAAAATAGATCAGACACAGGAGACTGTGAATATTAATTACACAAATGAGATTACATAATCTCCTAGGGTATTAATAAGCATGGGTTTTGGTGTGTTTCTAGACAGGATTCATTGAGAAGAACTATGACAGTTGAGGGAGGAGTCATCCATAGACCAGGGTCCTTGATGATACAAAAGAGTATGTAAGATTTACTACTCCCTGCTTCCTGACTGCAGTTGCAATTTGTCTAGCTGCCTCATGCTCCTGTAGTTATGTCTTTCCCACAAGGATAAGCCAAATTCCCTCAAACTGTGAGACTCCCAAAGGCCCCCACATACCCTAAGTTATTGCTGGTCAGGTACTTGGACACAGAAATGAGAAAAGTATTCATATACAGGCAAAAAAAGATCATTCCCCAGCAAGGCCAGGGTATACCTTACTTGGAAAGCCATTAAGTTTACTTTGGATTCCATCCCTGGAGTTAGTTTCCAAAGATCAAAGTTATAACACTGCAGGCTTTCCCCTTGTGCATGTTATTCTAACTCTCCATATTTGATGAACGATTTATACAAGAATATGATAGGAATATCAAGATTAAATAGACAATGTGTGGGAAAGAATAGCACTGTGGTGGGCATGCGGCAAGTAACATTATTCATATCCTTAGAACTCATCCCAAAATACATTTAATTCTTCTTGACTTGGTAGTTTTCAGCCAGTAGAAAATATTCTTGTATATATCGACAGGTATAACTAACCTCAAGCAGTCACATATGTGCAGAACACTTTGCCAAGACCTTCTTAAACTAAAGTCAGTCAGGTAATGAAATCTGTTCCACCAGGGTTCCAGTTCTAAATTTAATTCATTATTGTAATTTATTTCCTTAGATCATTTCTCGCTGCTAAAACAACATCCCTGAAGCTGGGTACTTTATAAAGAGTAAGACCTTCTTTGGTATCATGAACATTCAAGGTCAGGCAACCACATCTGGACACTTTCCATCAAGGGACTCATGCTGCGCCTACTTATGGTGAGGAAATGGAGAGAGGCAATACATGTACAGAGAGACACCTGTGCAGACAGACAGATGGAGGAGGGGCTGCCCTGCTTTATAACTCCTGTAAGAACTTATCTAATCCTATAGGACATACCTTGTCTCTGAATGATTCAATTAAGTTTTATGAGAATTAAGAAGGCTAGCAACCTCTGCCAGAGCAGGCCAAAGACAGCGACCTCCATAGGAGCAGGCCTGAGCCAGTGACTTCTGCTGGAGCAGACCCGAGACAGCGACTTCCACAGGAACAGGTACAAAGGAATGACCAATGAGGGAGCAGGCCTGAGCCAGCAACCTCATCCTGAACAGATTGCCCAAGGCAATGACCTCCACAGGAGCAAGTACAAGGGAGCTACCACAGAAGGAGCAGGCACAAGCCAGCGACCTCTGATGGACCAGGCCTGAGTCAGCAACCACTGCCAGAGTAGGCCCAAGACAGCAACCTCAGCAGGAGCAGACCCAAATAAGCAACCATTGTGGGAGCAGGCACGAATGATGACCAGGATTGCAGAATGATCCCCGGAAGCACTGAGCAACCTCTGGGCAGACAAAGTGACCTCCAGTATGACTGGAACTGTGGCCCTGACTGCACTACAAGGAGCAACCATCTGAGCCTTGGATCCACTGGCGCCTGAAAGATTTATCACCAGAGACACAGCCCCACCTATACCAATCAGAGGAAAAGATGACTAGATAAGGTAAGAACACACACAATACCACAAAGAGCAATATGACACCAACAAAAACTAGTGGTCTTACAACAGGAAGACTTGAACATCCAAACAGAGATGAAACAGAGAAAATGACTTAAAAAATAACTGTAGGAGAATGTTTGACACTCTTAAAGAGGAAATAAAAAAATTCCCTCAAAGAAATGGAGGAAAAGACAAACAAAAATGAGGAAGAAATTAACAAATCCCTTAAAGAAAACCAAAAAAAAAAAACATATGAAAGAAATGATTCAAGACTTGAAAATCAAAACAGAGATAATAAAGAAAGCACAAACTTAGGAAATTATATAAACAGAAATTATGAGAAGATAATCAGGTACAACAAATGCATACATAAAAGAGATGGAAGAACGAATCTCAAGCGCTAAAAATTTAATAGGGGAAATAGATTCATCATTGGTCAAGGAAAACATTAAATCTAACAAAAGCTTAACACAAAATATCCCAGAAATATGAGACACCATGAAAAGACCAAATCAAAAAATAATATAGATAGAAGGAGAACTCTAGCTGAAAGGCACAGAAAATATATTCAACAATATCATAAAAAAACTTCCACAACCTAAAGAAAGATATGCCTATGAAGATACAAGACACTTATAGAACACGAAATAGACTGGATCCAAAAGAAAGTCCCCTTGCCACATAACAATCAAAACACTATACTCCATTTTTTATTGGATTATGTGTTCTTTTGGTGACCAATTTCTTCAGTTCTTTGTGTATTTTGGAGATGAGACCTCTGTCTGGTGTGAGGTTAATGAAGATCTTTTCCCATTCTATAGGCTATCATTACTACAAAGCAGGAAAAAATAACGACATCTTGAATTTTGCAGGAAAATGGATGGAGCTAGAAAACATTAATTTTAGTGAGGAAACCCAGACACAGAAAGACAATTATCACATGTACTCACTCATAGATGGTTTTTAAACATAAAGCAAAGAAAACCAGCTCACATATCATCATCCCAGAGAACTTAGACAACAATGAGGACACTAAGAGAGACCTACATAGATCTAATATACATGGGAAGTAGAAAAAGACAACATCTCCTGAGTAAATTGGGAGCTGGGGTACCTTGGGGTAAGGTTGAAAGAGAGAGGAGAGGCAGAGAGGAGAGCAGATAAAAATATAGAGCTTAATAAAAAATCAATGAAAAAAGAAACACTACTATAGGTTAAATCACACATTAATCCCCACACACTAATAGTAGGAGACTTCAACACCCACTCTCACCGATGGGCAGGTCTGCCAGACAGAAAATTAACAGAGAAATAAGGGAACTAAGAGATGTTTTGACTCAAATGGACTTAACAGACATCTATAAAAGATTCCATCCTAACATAAAAGAATATACCTTCTTCTCTGCACCTCATGGAGCCTTCTCAAAAATTGACCACATACTAGGTAACAAAACAAACCTCAAAAGATACAAAAAATTAGAATAAACCCATGTATCTTATGGGATCATCATGGATTAAAATCAGAATTCAACAGCAACACTAATTTCAGAAAGCCCACAAACACATGGAAATTAAACAATGCCCAGATGAATCATCAATGGCTCAAAGAATAAATACAGGAAGAAATTAAAGACTTACTAAAATTCAATGAAAATGGCCACACAACATAGTCAAATTTATGTGACACTATGAAAGCTATGTTAAGAGAAAAGTTTATAGCACTAAATTCCTACATAAAGAAGCTGGAAAAATCCCACACTAGTGAGTTAACGGAACATTTGAACACTCTAGAACAAGAAGAAACAAACTCACCCAAGACAGCAGGAAATAATCAAATTGAGAGCTGGAATCAACCAAATATAAACAAAGAAAACAATATAAAGAATAAATGAGACAAGAGTTAGTTTTATTGAGAAAATCAACAAAATAGACAAACTTTTATCTAAACTAACCAAAAGGCAGAGAGAGAATATCCAAATTAACAAAATCATAAATGAAAAGGGGACATAACAACAGACATAACGGAAATACAGAGAATTAGGTCATATTTCAAAAACCTATACTCCACAAAATTGGAAAACCTAAAATAAATAGACAATTTTCTTGATAAATATAACTTACCATATTTAAATCAAGACCAGGTAAGCTAATTAAATAGACCTATAACTGCTAAAGAAATAAAAAGAATCATCAAAAGTCTCCCAATCAAAAAAAAAAAGCCCATAGCCAAATGGTTCAGCATAGAATTCTACAAGATTTTCAAAGAAGAATGGATACCAATATTCTTCATAATGTTCTGCACAATAGAAACAGAAGAAATATTGTCAAATTCTTTTTATGATGCTACAATTACCCTAATACCCAAACCACACAAAGACATTACTAAGAAAGAGATTACAGACCAACCTCACTCATGAACATGGATGCAAAAAAAAAAAATACTCAATAAAATACTGGCAAACCGAATCCAAGAACACATCAGAAAAATCATTCACCATGATCAAGTCAGCTTCATCCCAGAGATCAGGGATGGTTCAACATATGAAGATCTGTCAATGTAATCCACCATATAAACAAACTGAAAAAAAAAAAAACACCGCATGGTCTTCTCATTAGATACTGAAAAAGCCTTGAAAAAAATACAAATTCCCTTCATGATAAAGGTCTTGGAGAGAGCAAGGATGCAAAGAATATACCTAAACATAAAAAAGGCAATATACAGCAAACCAACGGACAATATCAAACTAAATGGAGACTCAAAGCGATCCCACTAAAATCAGGAATAAGAAAAGGTTGTCAACTCTCTACATATCTCTTCAATATAGGACTTGAGGTTCTAGCTAGAGCAATGAGACAACAAAAGGAGATCAAAGGGATATAATTCAGAAAAGGAGAACTCAAACTCTCACTATTTGATGATGATATCATAGTTTACATAATTGACCCCAAAAATTCTACCAAGGAATCTCTACAACTCATAAACATTTTCAGTAATGTAGCAGGATACAAGATTAACTCAAAAAATCAATAGCCCTCCTTTAGACAGATATAAATGAATGGGCTGAGAAAGAAATCAGAGAAACATCACCATTCACAATAGCCACAAATAACATAAAATATCTTGGAGTAACTCTAATCAAACAAGTGAAAGAACCGTATGACAAGAACTTTAAATCTTTGAAGAAATTGAAGAAGACACCAGAAAATGGGAAGATCTCCCGTGCTCTTGGGTAGATAGTATTAACATAGTAAAAATGACAATCTTACCAAAAGCAATCTACAGATTTAATGCAATGCTCATCAAAATCCCAGAACAATTCTTTTCTTTACTTAGAGAGGCCGGCGTCTAATGTGGGAGTGTGAGAAACAATTCATATCCAAACCTCAGCAGCCATGCTCTGTCAGTGTGCTCTCCTTGGTACCAGTGCTGCCAAGAAAATCTCATTACATTAACCCAGCTGTTTCTCCCAACTGAGAGATGATTAACAGGACAGACACCAAAAACAGTACAACAAAACTGTGGTCTCAAGTTGTTTAGTGCAACCCTGGTCTAACACACCATCCTAAGTTTCCTTGACCAGCCCTCTCAGATATGTTCAAGCATAAAGCTTCAATGTTGAACCCATCCATTACCTTCTGTAAGCCTACACAAGATAATTGCTTATATACTCTTCCACCCAAATATTCGCTGAATGTTGTTTTATGTATGTATGCACTGACATACTGCCAAGATAAAAAATTGACCATGCAATGGACAAACACTGCTGTGTAAATCAACCCAGGGACTTGCAATATATTCCACGGAACATGTAACATATTTTCTAGTATAGTCCCTAGAAGCCAGAAGCTCCTACCTCTTGCTACCTGTGAATCATAGTAATAAACTATCAAAGCAAAAGGCAGACATACTAATTCAGATCAATTGAGCTTAATGCCATTGCAAACTTATGAAATGCTATGCCACCATTGCCTTTCTCGTGAAGGAAGAATTGCCTAAGGAATTCTAATAAATTTCTGAAATGAACAATCTCATATGAGGCCATGCTTGAGACATATATCACTCCTTTTACAATTCAGATTTTCTAATGCATAAATGGGACGATAAATTCTGCGGAAAGCTATTCAGCATTCAACAGCTTCAGTTCCTGCTGCTGGCTTTCTCTGTTAGAAATGGCATCAGCATGAGACCAAAGAAGGGAGATTCATTTTGTTTGAGAAAAATTTAATTTTAGAACCACAAAAAATTAATTACTCTTTTCTCGCTGCCAGATATGGATGTGTATCAATGTATTTGCCTGTGCCTTTGATTTAGTGCAAATGAATTATAGAACTTGGTTTTGTGTTATGTTCATGTTCCTCTTAGACTGGGTTTTATGAAAGGACCCATCCATGAGCCATAGCACGAAGATAGCATTGAAGGTGTTCTCTTCAGGATTCTGTTGACTTACACTGCACATACAAGACCACAGGAGCACTCATGCATTCTGGGGGCTTGGAGGCAAAGGCACTCAGTTGTAGCTCAAGTTCAGAGTTTGTGTTTCTTGGGGCATATCTGAGGACTTTGCCCCAGTGTCAGCATCTATAAAATATAATTTCTTCACCTGTCCTCTCGCAAGAAAACTATAAATCACATTCATTTCCCTTCTGAAGCCCTAGATCTCGTAAGGCCAATTACATAGAGAGAATGCTGTTTCCAATATGGTTCTGAGAGGCAACTTGCCATTTAAAAACAATCATTTTCTTTTTTTTTTTAAACTTTTTTTTTATTTAACTTTATTATGTTCGTTGGTGTGAAGGTGTCAGATCTCATGGAACTGCATTTTCAGACAGTTGTGAGCTGCCATGTGGGTGCTGGGAATCGAACCCGGGTCCTCTGGAAGAGCAGTCAGTGCTCTTAACCGCTGAGCCATCTCTCCAGCCCCCCAAAAACAATCATTTTCATTAAATGAGAAGAGAATTGAACATCTAGTAACTGTAGGGAATTTTGTAGGCTGCTTTACAATCTTCACTGACATCATGTGACACACAAGCTGAATGAGGCTTCCAGAGAGCAGATCAGAGGTGTCAAACCATCTTTAAGCCATAGCAAATGGCATAATGAATTAATCTTCTATGTTTCTATTAATACTTTATATTTTAATAATTTAAAATTGCTTTGAGCATAATCATACCCATTTACCTTATTCTACATCACCATTGTACTCTCTGTCCCTAACAAGGACTTTGACACATAGTACCAATTCAGAAAATATATGTCAAATTGCATTGGCAAAAAGTTCCATGTCTGTAAATTACTACAGCTAGAAGAAATGATCATAAACAGACATGGATACTTGGATAAGCAAAATTTGAATTATCTTTAAACATCAACTTCTACATAAGGACTTTCCACACATAAGGTTCTGAAGACACTTAGGAGGAGGGAAAAAAGGGGAAAGGTAAAGTCAGCAATGCAAATGGGGATGGGGGTTCATGGATGCAACTGAGGGTTTCTTTAGAGAAGATTCTTTTCTGGATCCTTTGATGACAATGATAAGCTATTTGTATCACGGGGGGGAGTATATAAAGTATTTATTTAAAATAATCTGGACACGAGTGGTTTCCCTTTTAAAAACAAACATATCAAAGCTCAGGGAACTGATTGATGATCATAGAATTGGAAGGTGTTTCTTACTTTAGCTCCAGGTCTGTCACTATAGCATCTAGTCATCTGTCAATCAACAGCTTTCAATAGGCAGCTGGCCTCAGCTCATTTTCCTTCACTGTCCCTTTTTTATTACCTTTTCCAATTCTCTTTTCTCCCTGAAATCCCTGCCCAGACTCTTTCAGATTGTCAGTGTGAAGACAGAGCGCCATAAACAATGCCGGGTGCTCTGCTTTGCCTTAAATCATTAAGCTGGAGTCTGCGGTGGTAAAGTGACTCCTGACAGCAAATTGGTCTTTTTAGATACACCTGTTCACACAGGCAACAGTCACTCCTGGGAGACTCATCCTAAAATATTGACTGTTCTACTTTTAGTGTTCTCCAAGGTACTGCCATTTAATTCACTTGAACGAAAAAGGATCCAAGAAAATGTGCTGCTTCCTAACAGTATATATACACTACCCTATAGCTCTGCAAATTCCAAGTCAACAGAGATACCTGAATAACAAATATGAATCCCACCCTTCTCTGCAGGCAGAAGACTGTTCCTGTTTATGAGATATGGTCCCTGCCATGACTGTGGATCTGAGGAACAGTCAGTTTTAGAACAATGGGACATGATTTATATGTCATAAACTGAGCAGAATGATACCTGTACCTGCTTATGATTTCCTTCAGCATCTGTCAAGGCCAAGTTTTCCGGCATCACCTCTGCTTCATCTTAGGCACCTCCCAGTTCTGTATCAGCCACATCCCATGCCTTTCTTCACCATCTCCTCAAGTTCCTTACCTTAACTTCTTCGCCGAAACATCCCTCCTACCTCTCAGAAATTCAACACAGGCAGGCCTGGTGGAACAATTCTATAATCTTAGCATCCAGGAGGCAGAGGAAGGAGGATAGTAAGTTTCTGGACTACATAATGAGATCTAGTCTCAATAATATGTCCTTTTGGTTTTTTCAGCTTTGCGAACACAAAAACTATATCCACAGAGCTAAGACATGATTGCCTTCATCTTCTTTACTTTGGGCTCTTTGGTTTCCCATCTCAGGGGAAGGCAGTGCTTCTCTTACCATTAGCATCCACCAATCTTGTGCTTCTCTAAGGCCTCGTGTCATCAAATAGCCACCATTTTCCGTGACAGTCCATCATTTCCAGCATCCTTGATTCTTTATGTTGTCAAACAAATAGACACAGTTCTCTTACCATCCTGGAATTCAGCCCAGTTGTTATATCTTTGAGTGTTCTGCCTCTGTCAGTGTATCACCAACTCAAAATCCTAAGACCTCTTATGTCCATCAGCTTTCCCACCTCATCACTATTACCTCCATCCAAAAATTGTTCTAGTAGGCTCCTGACTAATCCTTCTAGGCTTCATTCTGACTTCTCTCAATTCCAACCGCCATCACGCTTACAGAGAGCATTCTGAGCTCTTAAAGTGATCAAGCTTAACCTTGTTTATCATCTAGTCACTGCTCCTTCTTGCCTATGGAACAAAATTAGACATCTTTACATAATGTGGAAGGTTCCTCCAGATCTGCCTCCTACCTATCTGGCTAGCCACTCGTCCTCTCCCACTTGGCATTTCAGCCGTCTTCAGATTCTTTTGTTTCCTCCCACAGCTCTTTGTAACTTTTTCCTCTACAGAAAACATGTTGCTCCCCAGCACTTTAGCCTTCCAGTAGCCTTCAAACTGCTTCTAAAGTAGTTTACCACTCAGTTCAGCCATGTAGTCAAACACTCTAGGGGAAGTTCGGCCATGTAACTTATTTGAGAGAAAAGAAAAGGAAACTAATTTTCCCCATTAAGACTTGGCTCTAGAGGGGATCCCAGGTGTCCACGGGGATGTCCCCAGCTAGGTCCTTAGGCAGCAGAGCAGAGGGTGCCTGAACTGGCCTTGCCCCACTATCACACTGATGATTATCGCGAATATCACCATTATCTCGAATATCACCATAGAGTCTTCATCCTCATCAGAGCAACGGACTGAGTCCCCAAGGTCCATTTGAAGAGCAGAAGGAGGGAGAAGATGAGCAAGAAAGTCTGGACTGCGAGGGGTTGATCCACCCACTGTGACAGTGTGCCTGTTCTAAGGGGAGCTCACCAAATCCAGTGGGACCGGAACTGAATGAGCATGAGATCAAACCGGACTCTCTTGAATGTGGCTAAAAATGGGGGCTGACTGAGAAGCCATTGAAAAAGCCACTGGGACTTATTTCTACTGCATGTACTGGCTTTTTGGGACGCTAATCTATTTGTCTATTTGGATGCAAAGCTTCCTAGGACTGGATGGCGGGGGGGGGGGGGATGGGAGGAGGGGGAGAAGTGTAAAATTTTTTAATGGAAAAAGAAAAAACGAAAAATCCACCAAAAAAAAAAGAATTTTTGCTTAGAAGCTGCATCTCAACATATTTAGCCCATGTGTGTTTAGTTCATGCCTCTTTGAACATCTAATAATAAATCACTGTAACCTCAAATTCTGTCTTAAAATACCTGTTTGTTTAAAACATAATTTTCACATTAGGAGGGGCTGTTTTGGAAATTCTAGAGGCAATGCACAGCAGATGCAGACAGCTCTGGGGAGAGAGCAGTCAACAGCAGTTAATCATGAGATGCTGCTTTTCAGTAAGCAAAGCCAGATGCTACAGTTGTGGGTCAGTGACAGATAAACCACAAATAAAATAATCGCATGGGTCACATCAGGTACCAAAACCTGATGGAGGTTAAATCTCTTTCAGCACAAAATCTCTATTTGTTTTCCATTAGAAGTAAATCAAGACACAGTCCCTTGTCCAGGTCATCAAAATCATTCAATCACATATAATCATTCCACCGGTGCCCCTGTGCTTCACGCAGACTCTAATTCCTCTAGAGATGAGTGCAGTAGTGTAGCTATGGAATTATTGAGCTGAGCCTGACTCTGCCACCTGCTGACTAAATGGAACGTGCACAGTGCCTGACCTCATGTACCTGACTGCTCATTTCTAAGGGTGGACTAGGGTCATGGTAAAGTTGACTTCCCAGAGATGGGGCTAGGAGTAAATGACATGTTGATTTCCTGGCACACAGAAAATGTCTAATAAGTCATATTAACATTTAGCTCACTGTAAGTGACAAAATATAAAAGAATTTATTAGAGGGAACATGTTTCATTTTACAAATTTTGTTCACTTGTCTCCCTTTGGATACTTCTAACTATTGTTTTATAAGGCAGCACAATAAAACTTCATTGAGGCTTTTGGGTGAACGGGTTTTAATCGATACACCAGTCTTAACAACAAAATATATTTTAATACCAAGGGTTTTTTTTTCAAATATTTCAATTTAAAAAGGGAGGTTGCTAGTTTCTTCCTTATATATTTTAGAAAAGATTCCAACACAGGGTGGTATTCCTAGTATCTTTGCTTTTTAAAATATTCTCAGCAGTTCTTTGAAAATTTCATACATTATATTTGTGAACAAAACTTCTTGAAAAAAAGGTTGTGTTTGCAGAAACTGATTAGAATTTAATAACTATGGAGAGGCTGGAATGTTGCAGGTCTAGAGGCTAGTTACCTTATCTCAGGCTAATCCTAGCCCCTCCAGAACAGTCCTTCCTTGTCCACCTCTCTACCAGAATTAATATCTGTTGACTAATAAATAGGAACTTTTTAGAATCTATTAACTTCACAGACCACTAGCTTCCAGTAACCCCCAAGTTCAGATAGCACTTGGGGCCTGTAGTAAAGCTTCTCCCATCTTGCTGTACCTGACTATCTGGTTTACCTGTTAATGTATTTTAAGCTTGCCTTGATTTATGACTTTCTTTGTTGGGCAAAACTGTATAAACATTCTGAAACTACTTCCACATGAGAACATGGAATTTGGGGTAACCTAAATTTGTGTGCTTGGGCCATAGTCACTCAGAATGACCCCAGAACAACTCTCATTCCCTTATAGATGAGAGCTGTGGTTTCTGCATTGACAATTTTTACCATGTGACCATAACAAGCCCTTACACTACCTTTTCCCAGTTCTACCTCCACCCACTTCATATCCACCCAACTTTGTGTTCTCATTCATTACAAAAAAGAAGAAGAAGAAAACATTGAGTACAATTAGTTCTGCCTGTATGCTCTTAGATGTTAAACTCACCAGAGGCCATACTTTAAGCAAAACCAACTACCTCCTCTTGGCAGTAACCCATTACCAAGAGAAAAATGTTTTGGCTGGTTTTGTCTGTCAACTTGATACAAGCTAGAGATCCTAGAGAGGAAGGAGTCTCAGTTGAGGAATCTTCATGAGATCCAACTGTAAGGAATTTTCTCAATTAGGGATCAGCAGGGAAGGGCCCAGCTAATTGTGGGTGATGCCATTCCTGGACTGTTGGTCCTGGATTCTATAAGAAAGTAGGGTTAGCATGCCAGGGAAAACAAGCCAATAAGCAACACCCCTCCATGACCTCTGAATCAGCTCCTGCCTTCAGGTTCCAGTCCTGCTTGAGTTCCTGTTCTGACTTCCTCCAGTTGTAAGGAAAATAAACCCTTTCCTTCCCAATTTGCTATTTTGTTCATGGTATTTTGTAACAGCAATAGAATCCTTAACTAGGAAAGATAACAAAATCCACAGACAGCATCATCTTAAATGTAGCTGAACTCAAAGTACTTCTACTAAAGTCAATAACCTACAAGGATGCCCACTGTCTCTCCTGCTCAATGCAGTGCTTGAAATCTTAGCTAGAACAATAAGACAATTGAAGGAAATAAAAATGATACAAATAGCAAAGGAAGTGGAGTCAGATTCACTAATTGCAGATACTATGACTCTGCATATAAAAGACACTAGAAACCTTTTATACCAGATGTTTTAGTGTCAATTACTGTGAAGAAATACCTTGGCCATGGCAACTCTTATGAAGAAAGCATAAACAATTTCAGGTTTAGGCCATTATTTTCATGATGGGGACCATGGTGGCATATAGACAGACTTGGGGCTGGAGAACTAGCTGAGGGGTCTACATCTGGATGAGCAGGCAGAGAGAGGAGAGAGCAATGGAGCCTAGGTTTTGAAACCCCAAAGCCCATCCCCAGTGACATACTTCTTCCAACAAGGTGACACCTACCCCCACAAGGACACACCTCCTATTCTTACAAATAATGACTCAGTACCACTTCATAATGACTAGGCTTTCAAATACATACAACTATGGCAGGGGGCTTCTTATTCAAATCACCACAACAAATAAACATATTCAGCAAATAGTCAGGACAAAATTAATAAAGAAGCATCAGTATCCTCCCTATAACCAGACAGAGAAAGAAATAAAGGAAATAATAACATTAACCACAGCTTCGGGAATGTGTTGGTATAAAGCTAACAAAGGAAGTAAAAGATTTGTGCAATGAAAATGTTAAGGCACTGAAAAATGAAATTAAAAAAGACATCAGAAGACCTCCTATGTTTATGGATCTACAGAGTTGTTTCTATGAAAATGGCCATTCTACCCAAAACAATCTATAGACTCAATGCCATCTCCATGAAAATTCCAACACAATTCTTCACAGAAATTGAAAAAAATCTTAAATTTTATCTGGAAACATAAAAGACCTTGGATCTGAATTCTAGCATCTTTTCCACCAGAAGATGGCCAGTTAGGTATTAGAGATGCTTCATGGAACCATGCCAGGCATATAAGACGTAAAGTAATTCTTGTATGAAAATGTTGCCCACCTTTGACACAAAAGATATCAGTCTCCTGAGAGATGTAGCAATCAGCGAAACTTACTCTTTAATGTGGCCTCCTGGAACTGAAATTTAAGTGGGTACAAATTGTATAACATATTCAAAAATATAAATAAAACTATTCTGGTATTGATTTTGAAAAAGTCATTGTAAAACCAATAGACTCAACCTTCCATTGCTATTATAAACTTTCATTTATTTTATATTGCTTCTAAGGGCTCTATCCCTGAAATATATTCCCATACATTATACACATAAATGTAATATTTATGAAGGATGAGATACAGTTTTTTTTAAAAAAAAATATCTCTTCTACATTTCTCAAGGTCCAAGTGGCTTCTGAACAAGAGTAAGCCATTCTGCCACGTCTCCTTAGGTGTCCTCTGCTCTTGTCATTTCCTCATTTGCTTCCCTCCTGTAACGCCATGTGTTATTCACTCATGGCCAAATTTTTCTACTCCATACCCTCAATGAAAAAAAAAAAGGCCAGGAGTTCATAGATTCAAACAATCAATCAAGTAAACAAACAAAAATGTCAAAAGGATGAGTTATTTCTCGTCCAAGAACCAGGTACCAGGTTCATATTTACAACCCAAATTAAGCATCAGACCAGGGGAAACGGTTGCCTACCCCTTTACAGACACAAATGATACAGGCAGGAGTTAGAGCATGCACTTCCCAGAGACGCTGCATCCTATTATACTCATCTCTCTCATTTCATGAGGGACCGCTGATGTTTTTATCTCTGTACTTGGTTTTCTTCTCTTACTGGTTTGGCCATTACATCATAAGTATATGACACCTATCAGATTTTCTCATACTATATAAAAAGCTGAGAGCACAACATTCATGAGTCCTGTCCTCCTGCATCTTAAATCCAGAGTTGGTGCTGATGTATACATGTTGATTTTTCAGATAGAGAGAGAGAGAGAGAGAGAGAGAGAGAGAGAGAGAGAGAGAGAGAGAGAGAGAGAGAGAGGTAGTAAATACTCAGTTCTGTGAAAGATGCAGGACAAAAGAGCACGAGATACTATGTTGAACTTATGTTCTTGTGAGGGAGGTGGATTTAGACACAAACAAACCTAAGAGTAAATTACCTAGAACGGTAAACAAGAGGGCCTCCAAATGAGACAGGATTTTACTGGCTGCAAGATTCCCAGCCTACATATGGACTTTAGCTTCTGACATTGTCTATGACAAGATGAAGCAAACTTTCTTGTTCATGCTAAACAACACATTTTGATCTCTTAATAATTTATCCTTATGCTAGCAATCCTATTTTTGACAAATATATCTAGATTTGAAAAGCAAAGGAATGAGAGGGAGTGAGATGCGGGTTCTACGACAGCCACGCAGGCAGAGCCCCATGAACTGACTACTAAGGTGTACAACTGGGTGTGCAAGCTGAGGGAACGGAATGGATGAAGGTGTGATGAAAAAAAAAATAAGGCTAGTGATGTGGGGTCAAAAGGTGAAGGATACACAAGAATATAGGAGGCATTTGTTGGTTGAGTTTGAGTTTGTGAAACTTTGTTGGTAGAGCATTCACATTCTGTGATCAGTTCCAAACATGGCTGTGGTGCCTGGGTAATAAAGCTAGCCTGGTGATCAGAATATCATTGGAAAAAAGCTGTGTCTTTGTGGAAAGTATGAAATAGAGAGCCTCTTTGTGCAGAGGCAACACAGAGACAAAGCCAAGCCTTTGGAAGCCAAAAAAATACCTAGTAATAACTAGTTAGCCACTAGAAACAGAGGAGGATAATTAGACGCCTGATGATAAGCATGTTCAGGTCACAGACACTAGATCGTTATTATGGTTATAAATTTCCTTAGAAAATACAATGGCTCATTAAAAATAAAATGAAACCCACTCTTTATCATTACCATTCTAACTTTGAAATCTCATAGAGTAGCTGACATTGCTGGCTCAGAAGAGGCCAGGTTTCATAATTACTTGAGAAGTCCTGAGAGTTCAAAAAGGAAGGAAAAAAATAGTAAACTACCAAAGCAGACCCTGGGAAGAAAAAAAGCTGACTTATTTCCCGTAGCTCTGTAAATCACTAGAAAACTTGAAAGATTCAATTAGGTGTAGATATGGTTCCAAGAAAATGGAATAAAGGCAGATGTTTACAGATTCTGGTCATTGTTAGCTCAGGGCTCCTTATACTAAAAGCTTCAACAAGAGGTAACTAAGTGCGCAGCTGTTTCTGAGCTCCTCACAATGAAGTCGGACTTTACCATTGAGTGTGTCCCACGCTTATCCTCACACTTCCCAGGGAACACTCAAGACCTTCCTTCTCAAGCCTCCAAATCCCACAAAAGAATGTAAGTGATAAACTGTAATTTTTAAAGATGTTCCATGAGATGGAACTTAGGCCTGATGCTACTTAGGTGACCAAGAACCTGAGATGGTGTCTTTGAGCCACAGAGTAAAACCATATACTACTGTTCCAACACTGGGATGTAGTAGTGAACTGACTCCTAATAACACTGTACTATGCTCATAGATCAATTCCTTGCTCAGCCATCATGAAAGAAGCTTCCTCCTAGAGGAGATGGGAGTGAACACAGAGACAATATGCAGAGAGCCGGGAATCTAGGAACATTTCACCCTAATTGGGATGTCTCTATCAAATCCCTCCTCTCAGGGATCAGGGAACCTTGAGGAAGAGGGAAAGAGGAGGTGGAAAGTGTGTAAGAGCCAGAAGGGATGGAGAACACAAAGAAAATAAAGCTTTCTAAACACAACAGAACTGACTCACATATGAACTCCCAGAGACTGGGGCAGCATGTGCAGGGCCTACATGAGTCTGCATCAGACAGGGTCCTAGGGCTGAAGACAGAAGAGAACATATACCCCAGTCCCTTACCCAGAAGCTAGCTCCAACTGATAATAATATGCGAATGAAAATTTAGTATTCTCCAAGGGAGTCTCATTGGGGAAACAAACTCCTCTTAATGGTAGGCCACATGCCCACCAGTAGACGGCCAAGAGAAAACATACTCAGCAGCATCATTGGAGGTGCCTTGTCTCATAATTTTATGTCATGACTTTCCTTCCTTCCTTCTTTCCTTCCTTTCTTTTCTTTACATTTTTTATGTTTTTCCTTTTTTTTAATGTTTTTCCTTTGTATGTATATTGTGGCAACTTTCAGTTTTGTGTTCTTGTGAGATTCCTGAGGGTGGAAACAAATAGGAGCCTTTGTGTCTACATTTGTTTCTAATACTTTTGCTTGGGATCTTTGCCTTTTGTTAGTTTGTTTTCTCCTATTCTTCTGGGTTTGTTTTTGTTTAATCATATCATATTATATTAATGCTTGTTTTTTCCAAATGAGAGACAGGAAGCAGGTGAATACAGATGGAAAGGGAGGTGGAGATGGGAGGAACTAGGAAGAGTAGAGGGAAAGGAAACCATAATCAGGATATATTGTCTAAAAGTAAATCTATTTTGAATAAAAGAAAAATGTGAAAAAATTAAAGGTCAAAAGAAAATATATTGAGATAGGTGATGTAGGTAAGTAGGTAAGTTTTGGGCTAAAAACTGCAAAGGGAGTCACCCATATGTACCCACAAGGAAAAGAGTTTCATTCAGAAAGCAAGAGAGGGTCGCTTGCCAGGCACATTTAAGACCAGACAAAAGGCTGGTGGATAGCCAGGTGCAGCAATATAACTCATGGTAAGTAACATGGTATGCTGGCTCTATCAATGCAAGGTGGTATATGGTAGGTCTAAGTGGAAAGAGAACAGCTATGGGGGTAAAGACGGTATTTAACAAATCATACTTCACTTTGTTGAATTTATGCAGGTACTGGGTATAACTTAAATATAAGAAGAAGCATTGAAGGCATTGATGGGTTTAATCTCACGATTTCTGTTTTTCAAAAGGTCTTATCAGTGAGCGGAGAAGACATTGTGGTGGAACAGGACAGAGTACAAATAACCAGAGCCAGAGCATTCCATGGCAGCAACAGCTCTCAAGTCCCTTGAGAGTCTGAAACAGAAAACCAAGAGCTTTCTCACCAACCCTCTTGGTTGGGACTTTTAGTGGCTCCTCTGCCCCTTGGGGCTCCTTGTAGCCCCTAACTGCATGTTTCATGGTAATTTGTATGCTTGATAGAATCTACATCCCCAGGAAGCAAGCACCTTCCTTTGTTCATTTTATATCCTTGATACCCATAGGAAGTTGTCAAAATATGTTCACAGTACAACTTTGCAAACCTGTGTTTTAGGAAAAAGTAATGTTATTTATTTGAGTTCATCCTTCTACGATTTATTAAATGTTATTTATATTGAAAAACAAATAGCATTGACAACATAAAGAGTTATGACTTTAATTCAAATATGTCATAATTAAAGTGAATCTCCATTTATATGTAAAGCAGATTGAATTTTATATACAAAGAAGGCAAACTAGTTGCTTATGAGCAGGGAATCTTTGTAGTCCCTTCAAGATTTAGGTTAGTTCTTCTAAACTTAAGTTTCAACATATAAATGGAATGGAACATGACAGACTATTTTAGCTAAAAGCCTTCAATGGTCTATACAAATTATGCATGAGCAAGGTACTTTAGAATAAAGTATTAAGATCTTGGAAGAACTTATATTTAATATTCTAGTAGAAAGAACCATTGATATTTAAAGACTCTAGTAAATAATCAAACAGCACTTTTCATGGGAATTGATCAGCAGAAATTAAGTTTTCGGAGGCCATCGAGCACTGGCTGTTTCTGCCTGGTATTTCTGCTGTGTAACTCACTGTTTCTGTTGTTGCTGCTTCTGGATGACTATACTTAAAGGAAAATGAAATGTTTAAGCTATAAAATCCCAGGTGGCTCTACAGACAGTACAAAAAAGCAATATGACACAGAATAAAACATTAAGTCTGCTTTTGATTAACGTCAAGAGGGGCTTTGATGTCACACACAGCCTTGATTGTTTCTTTCTTTGCTAAGCCACTGCATGGTATAAACCCTCCGCCCACATGCTACCAAAAAGTACAAGGAGGAATAATTCTCTGATTGCAGGAAAAAAGGGGAACACTGAGCTTCTTTCAGTGTTCGCACTGCAAAGAACGGGTGGAGAAGAAACTAATACCAGAGTGCTAATGTGGAGAAACAGGGCTGATAAAACTCCATGGTTTACAGTGGGAGATGAGAAAATGCAAGCAGGCTCTCCACTATCAGGATCTGGCTAATATGGTCTAGAGTGAGTTAGAGCATAAAAGACGATGATAAGAGCAACAATAATATTATTCATAGTAAACACATTTTATCATACGTACATTACGATAAACTCAGCATTTTATCATCCATGCCCATAATCATATAGTGAAACTTAAACAACTTAAATCCCCACTTTCAGCTTAAGTAACTAAACTTTTTTAAAAAGGTAGTTTAAAAACCCACTCAAAACTTCTTTTCTAGTTGGTAGTCCAGAATCTAAACGCAAGTATATTTGGAACCACGAAATCATCCGGACTTCAGAAACATTCTAGATGCATACAGCTGGATCCAAACTCATCCAAACACAGCACATTCTTTGAGACTCACATACACTTGCCCACAGTAAATGATGCCAAAGCAGGTGGCCACAGAGTCAACTCAGGATAGAAAGAGCTGCCGCACCATAACTGTGTAAGATTTAACTAGCTCCTAGAGAGAAGGAATTGGATTTCATGCGAGGATTCCACGCCAAGAATAGCATTCGCTGAAGTATGTATTATACTTCGTTTGTTTGTTTCCTATTTTACTACACAAACTCAGTTCTTCTCCACTAATGTTATTGTCTTCAGATGTGCCAAGAAAATCTACAATTTGAGTATTTCTGAAAATCATGTCGGAATTGAACCAGATTGTCTTATCAGGGCAGTCAAGGTTTCAATTCCCAGAGGGTCCAACCAAGACACCAAACTGCTAGGGAAGCTAAAGCAGTAGTTCTCAATCTGAAGGTCACAGTGCCTTTGGGAGGGGGCTAATGACAACTTCACAGGGATGGCATATGAGATATCCTGCATCTCAGATATTTACATTATGATTCATAATGGTAGAAAAATTAAAATTATGAATTAGCAATGAAAATAATTTTATGGTTGGGTGTCACCACAACATGGGGAACTGTATTAAACAGTCACAGCAGTAGGAAGGTTGAAAAATACTGTTTCAGAGAGTATATTGCTACCTGAATATACCAGAGGTTAACATAATTTACAATCAACTTCCCTTGTTTCATTCACAAATTAAACTCTAAATATATCCACCCTTTAGCATCTACATAGATTTATTCCCACCAAAACAAATATCAATGATAGAACAGTCACTCTTCTGTCATGGCACAAGAATTGCCAGCATTTGGACCCACACCCTCTTGCTTACTGTCCAGGTAAGCTATGTAGAGGTGACATTGTGAGCTATGTGGAGGTCAAATTTTGGTTTCTGTTGAGGCTAAGACTCCAATTCAAAGTATAAAACCCTAAAGCAGGTAGGCCAGGAGTAGTAAAACACGACATCTTTCTGTTCCTAATGAGGAAACATTGTGTTCTGCCAGGCACTTGGGGGTTCGGGAACTTTCTCCTTTGTTCTTCTGCAAACTTGAAGCTACTGCCCTTTCTATATAGTCAAAGGGCCTGCTGCCCTAACAGTACTCTTAGCCAGTGGTGGAAGACACAGCAGCCTTGTTTCTTTAAAATAAAAAAATTAAAAAAACAGGCTATTTTGGGAGCAATCTGGGGTAGACAGAAAAAATGAAACGGAAAGTGCAGAGAACTCTTTAATTTAGAGCACATGAGCTGGACCTTAGTCATCTGACTCATGCCAAGGTGCAATAGAGGGTGAGAAACCGAGTAATCATTTTCTGTGGCTTTTTTCCCAGATTAAATATGAACCAAGGTATCATCACAAAAGAGAGAAAAATGAGCAACTGGGTGATAACTGGTATTCTTTCACAACAAATGTATCCTAAGAACCTATTTGGGGCTTACTAAACAGTGCTCCCTTTAGTTACTATTATGCTAAGATCCATCAAGCCCAGACTGTGCCCATATTGTTTGTTATGAAATTCACATCACCTAGTAAATGTATGTATGGAGTACACCATTATAAAAATATGTGTAACACATGGGTAAAAAAATATCGTAGGTAAAAAAAAAAAAAAAACAGTCATTACAGAAAACGTGCCTGCCTAAAAAGTACTAGAAGGTAAGGAAAACTGGTGCTGGCACTTGGAAGACCTCTCCAAAGTGTAGCTCTTGTTCTTTTCCCAATTTTTTGTTCTCTAAACTCTTCTGGACGAATTCCACTGCCTTGCGCAGCTAGACTTCAAGAGACTAACATTTTTGTGCTAAATAATGTAAGAAATGCTACATATTCATAACCTCTTTGTAATTCCTTTTCAGCATGGTGACTGTAGCACACTCATAAATCCTACAGTTGTAAATCTAATTATCTTCCCATATTTTTAAATTATACCATTCCAAATTTTCCCTTTAGGAAAGCGACATTTCACACTATGTCTTAGACCCCTAGTATGCAGAGAGCACAATCTTTGAGAAATACTGTGTTAGAAAAAGAGCTACTGAATGGTTTAAACCAAGGAATGCTCATTGTCAAAATGATTTCTAATAGGTTAAAGTAGTAGCAGGGAAAGCCTGATACTTTGGAAGTATCGGGGGAAGAACTGAAAAAAAAAATCGACCAATCAGTGCTTCTGTTCATACTTCATATAAACAGCAGGAATGGAGTGAATTTCTACTTACCAAGATGATTAAAGCTATGGTAAGACAGACTCTAAGCAGCTCATATTCACTGGCGTAGTTATTATTCTTTGGAGGGGTGGACATAGCCCCTCCATCAGAACTTTAGCATGTAACATGTTACCTTCTTTTAAATCCTTAGCAGATCATCTTTAAAAATGTGCTATTTTCTGTAATAATTTAGGACAACATGAACAGCCCAAACAATACCATATCCTGCAATGGAGCAAACTGCAAAACTAATTCAGTGGCAAGTCTACAGTGAGCCATGCAAGAAAAGGTTATTTCTTAGTATTTATTTTCAGGGTACAATCTGCCACCGCTAAGAATATGTGCTTTGTTCTTTGCTACGTTTTTCATTTATTTTAATTTTATGCTCTTAAATTTCACATTTTAAACTAAGTATCTTTTTTATTCACTTCCATCCTGTTGTGTTATCTTTGCTTAGAAAAGTTATTATAATGAAAAGTTTTCCTTGGTTCATTTATTTATTCACTACACTGGAATCTCTTCAGTCTTTACTCAGTACCAATATGTCCCTCTCTTTATCCATGTAAACATCGAATGGGTCTCATAATTTCCTTGAAGTTGTATTGCTTGTACATGGGGTGGGAGAAGTATTATGACATCAATTAAACGAGTTCTTACCTGAAATCCTATTCACCACTATGAACAACTTAAAGATCATGTTTAGGCAAGGCATCTCTTAAACAATGAGGACAACTGTTGGCTCTTTATTTCATTATCATCTAAATCCTATTATATGATCAGAGGTACTTTCATATAGTTAGTTAATGTGTCATCTTTAGATCAAGTGGGACACTAGGATATATTCCCCAAACATGCCTCATTTGCAGAAGGATGGTTTTGAGTTGAAGGCAATCCAGAAGCCCATGAAAGAGACTCTCACCTTCTCTCTGCCTAAAATCAGAGAACAGACTTACAGACAGAAACAGTCTACCTCCACCCTGTCCACGAAAGAGAACAAAAGGTCACCACAGAACACATTAGACACTTAGCAGTCATAGGTGACACCAGAGGAGCCAATATCACCTTCATTTGCTCTTCACGAGTTCTCAGGGTGAGAGACTCCGTCTTTGTCCTACCTTCTCATTTCTCTATAAATGTACTATTCTTAGTTGATGATGTTTTGTGAGCTAGTATTTAAGATTCCACGGGGAACTCCCGTGTGCATAAAATAAATCTTTGTTACATTCTGCTCATTTTTTTCTTGTGAGCTGTTCTTTTGGTTCAGGGTCCATTCCAATCAAGAAGTAAAACATTGCTTCCATATAACCACACATTCCAAATGCCTATCCTATTAAGCATACACAGCAGCCTTGGGCAGATGAGGCTGTGAAGCATCTTCCTCCTGCTGACTGCTGAGCTGGAGACCAGATGCACTGTTTTCAGTGTTGCTCTTCTGTTTTATTCCTCAGGCCCTCTCTGGCAGACCAGCACAAAAAAAAAAAACCACGGGTAAAAACCTACATTAATTAAAATGCTAACTTGTCATTTGAGTCACGGGATTGTGTGTGTGTGTGTGTGTGTGTGTGTGGTGTATTCCACCTATCTTTCACAACAGATTTTCCAGTTATTGATTACATGGTTCTGAAAGTAGGAATGCCAGATCTCAAGGCCTAGTGTCCTCCGCCACCACCACCACGACATTGGGGGAAATCCTCTCTGCTGTTGGAGACCACAGAGTCCTGAGGCACTGAGGACATCCTGTGGCAAGAAGGAGCAAGTGAGCTTTCTCGAGTCATTCTTTATCTCCACTAACGTCACATAGTGACCTCACCCTCAATACTTTATCTAATGCTAACTATCTCCCTAAGATCCCACTTTCAGAAACCTTAGGGGATTAAGAGTCTAATACATGAAATTTGGAGGACATAGTCAAACATAGCAGTATAGCTGTGGTAGGTGGCATCAGTGAGTGTGTATGTATGTGTATGTGTGTGCACGCACGCGTGCATCCACATGTCTCTTATGGTTTGGAACAGAAACTTAAATACCTTTTAGTAGAATAAATTAATCATTTGTTATGTCCCCAATATAGCCTGGAAGTCACCATTTATTCCAGAAATGTGGACGACTCTGCTTTTTATTAAGTAGATGGTAGATAGTTAGCTAGATGGGTAGACAGATAGACTCAAAGATGATGGATATGTGTCGACACATACTTAGATCTAGTCTGACAGAGTCTAAATCTGAGTTTGGGTCATCCCAAATGAATGCCGCAGCTCCTAGGAATGTTTCTTCCCTTGATTCTGCCTCCCTCTAAGTACATGATGCCTGAACGCTTGCTTGCTCTTGCATCAAAGAAGTAGGCAGAATCTGCCCATTAGAAGCCTTAGCCTGCTGTTTTCTTGACTAATTTGTCCTATTCTGCCTTTTGCCTCAGCCACTCCTCACCTCATGTTTTCTGACCCTGCAACAAAACTGAAGGCCCAGTGTACCCTGGGAAGCTTTCTTCCAGAAAGATTTCCTGGGATCTAGTTTTTCCTCTGAGGGTTTCAGCATGAACAATTAGGCAGATAGAAATCCACAAGCACCAACTAACAAATGAAGGGTTCTATCCTACATTCAGGATCTTCTGACTATAAGATAGAGCCACTGCTTCCAAAGTGCCAATTAAGAGCCAGATGCTATCAGACTGTGGGCTTAAGAGTGAGATTTGGGCGGGAACAGAAAGGAGCAAATGACTGAGGGTCCCTGATTCAAGAGACAGTTTTAGGTGAGGCTGATGGTTCTGAAACTCTCTGTCCTCCCAGGACCTGATGCTGCCTGAATTAGAGGTTTGATCTTATGAACAAACACTTTGATAAGGAGTGAATTCGATTGGCTTCTTTAAACACAAGGCAATTCTGATCTCATGGAAGTCAAGTTGGGAGGATTGCCTAGAAGGGAAGAGATGAAAACAACTGAGGGGTCTGGGGTTTTTGAGAAGGAAATTGGACACGGTTTGAGTAAGACTAACTCAGCCTTGTGATAAAGGAGGAGGGAATTTAATCTTTGTGAGAGGACTTGAAGACTCAGGGAGGGTAACAAAAGAAAGGATGGCCTCGTTTCTCGGTCTCTATGAGGCTTCTTTGTAAATCAAATAAAACTTCTTATCTCTACACACACTCTCCTTCACTCCCTACATCCGGACCATTTGAGCACCTGTCATTTGCCCTCTGTTCTAATCATGTCACTGTCCAATTTAACCACAGTTTCAGACCTTCCCTGAAATGTCACTTTCTCATAAGGTTCTATCCACTCCTCCCACCTGCATTTTAAAAACATCCAACCTTTTCTAAAAGCTTTACTCTTGATTACTTACCATTATACAATATGCATTTTTCACGTGTTGCTAATTTCTGTCTATTTTCCCAGCATGGAAACTATCTTAACAACAACAACAATAAATATTTATTTCATTTTTAATTTGTGGGGTGGTATGTGCATGTGAGGGTAGATGTGGGCACAAGCAGAGGCCAGAGGCATGGAATGACTCTAGAGGTGGGGTTATAGATGGTCTCCAACCATGGTAACCAAACTCAGGTCCTCTGAGAGAGCAGCATGCACTGTTAACTGATGAGCAATCTCACCAGCACTTGTATATTTATCTCCTCCTGTAGGTCCAGAGCCTAGGAACATACTACAACCAGCAGACTCTTTGGAAGGACTTGGTAAAGGAATATAGAAATGAATGGATGTGTATCTGGTTACAAGTAGAAACACATTAAAATTTAGCCAATGCTCTCCCCCTTCAAACAATATAGCTTTTTTTCCCTTTTCCTAAGTTCATAAAAAAGGACAGACATTCTATTCACTTGTCATTGAAATAAAATAAGCTCTGTTACCTTCTGTTACCTCAGAATTATACATTATTCTCAATGAATAAGCTTGTCAATAAGTGCTTATTCATCCTGGCATTGAGAGGATCTGCACACCAGCAAGGATAGAGTGTTAAAGCTATGTGTAGTCACTGGGGTCTTGAAGCCATTTTAGACAACAGAGAATGCCTACTTTTGCCTACTGTGCCTGCTTTTGATAAATATCATAAGTGAGCCGTGGAAACAAAAGAAAATAGGAACAATCCAAAGGTCTTAGTTCGCAATACCGCTGTGCGTCAGTTATCTTTGCAGTCGTGCACCTGAGCCCCACCCATAGGGAGCTTGATATCTTCCTTTGAATCCTTTTGGAAGCGATTTGATAGACGGGATTGAAATCCATTCATCTAGGGAACTGATATACCTCTGCTCTTTTCTTTGTCCATGATGTCTCTTAATACGTCTTTCAAATTCAGCATAATTTTCTTGTGCATTGCGGGGGATTGTGTGTAGGTGTGCCGGGCATATGAAACAGCCTGAAACTATTGCAGGAAATATGCCAAGGATAAATGCCAGACTTTTCAAAATTTTGCTTACAGTGGGCCAGGTGTCCAGGATGGTGGGCTGGCCTGAAAAACTACAAACCATTTCTAATGGCCCTCCTTACTTGAAAAGACACTCTCCTTTCCAAACACTACAGTTGCGAAATAATTATTGAAAGAAAATTTGTTTACAATTTGAGAATTGCCTATAAAATTAGAGGTTTAAAATTGCAAACACAGGTTACACCACAGATCAAACTGGCAAAGGTCCTTACTGCTGGGTGGACTAGGCAGTCTATGAATGGTTTGTCTTAGTTTGACTGGCAATGAGTAGAAGATATGGCAAACAGCCTGCCTCTCCCTGCTTAGTAACAGTTTAAGCAAGAGTGAATATATTTTAAGATGACCAAAAGTTAGGGTTTGAGAAAATAGATCAGTTAGTTAGTTAGTTGTAAAGTGCTTGCCTTTTTAAGTATGAAGAAGAAGGAGAAAAAGGAGAAGGAGGAGGAGGAGGAGAAGGAGGAGGAGGAGGAGGAGGAGGAGGAGGAGGAGGAGGAGGAGGAAGAAGAAGAAGAAGAAGAAGAAGAAGAAGAAGAAGAAGAAGAAGAAGAAGAAGAAGAAGAAGAAGAAGAAGAAGAAGAAGAAGAAGAAGAAAAGCCAGATAGCATGGCATGTACTTTTAATCCCAATGTTAGGGAGATAGGGACAGTAAGAAACCTAGGACTCATTGGCAAACCATCCTAAACAAATAGGTGAGCTATACACCAATGAAAGACCCATCTCAACAAAACAAGATAGTGTGTTTTACAGAGTTTGCACCAATTACACAATCTGGCTCCCTTCGTTAGCCTTTACTCAATAAGTAGACTCTAATCTACTTTCAAGAAGCTTAAACTCAGGTGATGCTGACATGTAACCAGGTCAACATGCACAGCAGTATTCTTTCAAATATACTATGTCAGAGTAGTAGACATAGATTGAGCAAGCATCGCTTATGGGACTATTCAGATGGGCTAAGAGACATGCCATACTGGCAGCTCTAAACAGGCAAAATATCATTAAGAAGCTACTATGACATCCATATGAAGGAGGCTTGTGTGGAATTGAGCCAGAAAAGAAATATAATCAAGATATGGACAAAAAACATCATTGATAACATCAGTGGAGTCCTGGATACAACTGTGCCAGAAGATGCATGCCTGTGACTTGCAGGTACCCCTTTGGTATAACCCATCTTTGTGTGGATGAATTTGACTTTTACTTTTGAAGGATTGAACTTCCATCACCTCTATAAGTAATTATGCACAACTTTCTGCCTCATCTCTGGGCTTCTAGGTACCCTCTGTGCACAGCTCTGTGCTGTACCACAGCTATGATCTTGAACTTCTAGCCTTCAGAGCTGTCAGCCAAATGCACTTGTAGTTTTTATAAATTACTCAGGTCTGAAATATCATATTAGAGAAGCAGAAAGCAGACCCACACCAAGCAACACCCATGGTCATTTCTATGGTTCTTTATCTTTGCTGCCTCTCGATTTAAGGGTAGGTTATCCAAGGGGAGTTGATTGTAGACCTGGAAGCCAGATTACATGAGACCTAAATCATATGTCTACTACCACTCACCTGCTGAGCGACCCTAAGTAAAGCACTCCATCTATTGTGCGCTCTCCATTAGCACCACGCAGTAGAAATCATTATAGCAAACTCTCCCGGAGTAACTGTAACAAGCTAATAACTAGAAAATTCTGGGACATATATGGCACATTTTATACAACATACAAGTAAGCCCCATGGTAACTGTGACCTAATTTTATTATTATTATTATCACAAGGGTGATTATTAACATTATTATTATATGCAGACCTGCTGCATTATAATGAGGGAGTCATTCTAAACTACTATGTAAGAGGAGTTTAATAGTACTTGTTTGCTGGCTCTGGCCGTCTTCACAGGTAGTACACTACCAGGGACCATCAGGCATCACATGGCAACCTCTGGCAGCTCAGAATACTGATAAAGTCTAAAAGTCCCTGCCTCCCTCCTGCTACTTATTTTTTCTTTCTTTGTATCCCAGACTTCACTCAGTCCCTCCTTTTAACTTCATTACTCATGTCCAGCATCCAATGGGCTCTGGAGCTACATGGTAGATTAAACGTCAGCATCTTTTCTTGGTTACTGGTACAGGTAGTTTTTTTATTTATTGTATCCACCTCTCTATCTTAAAACATCTTTCTGAAATACCATACCATAGACTTGCACATTAGGGGGCAACTGACATCAGATTCAATAACATCCATTCCACTGTGATGTTTAGAAGATTCTGACTAGGATTTGAAGCATAATCTCAAGGCTGGGATGATGGTAGAATGGGTAAAAGGCTTATCCTAGAAGCCTGAAGACCTAAATTTGAGTCTCCAGACTTCACATAAATTGCAGCATAGTCTGAAATCCCAGCTCCCCTACAGGAAATGGGAGTCTTGACAAAAAATAATCCCCAGAGGTTGATGTGCCAACTAACCTAGATTGTATTATAGTGGTATTTTGTTTATGATCTAACAAAGTTTGCCTGAGAATCAGAGTGCAAAGCTAGCCCCACTAGTCAAACATACAGCCCAGGCAGGGGTGGCACACACTTTTCAGCCCAGCAGCTACACTAGTTAGCCATAGAGGCTGGGCAATGGTTGGACATGCCTTTACTACCAGCACTAGAGAGAAATATAAGATGAGATGAGACAGGAACCTGCTCTCTTTTCAATCTGAACATTTCATAGAGGTAAGAGTACTCTAGTGGCTTAGATGCTTTCCTTTTCTGATCTTCAACTTGAACCCCAATATCTGCCTCTGTGTTTTTATTATTCATGCTACAATGTATATAGAAACAAAGATGAGATCATACATGAAAGAAGGCCGGCAGAAAGGACCAACATCCCAGGTTGTCTTCTGACCTCCACATATGTGCTGTTACATGAATGCCGACATTCACACACGTGAATACACACACACACACACAGAGAGAGAGAGGGGGAGATGGAGGGAGGGAGGAGGAGAGGGAGACAAAGAGACTTTAAAGTTTGATGCAAGATGCATCCAAAATACATATTTCAAAGAGATTAAGATAAAAAATCTTCTTTTCAAGTAAAATCTGCCCCTTACGTCTGTTTCCAAACAGGTTCAGAGACAATAACGAGGTTAGGGAAGTCCATTCCGTGTGACTAGTTCAGTCTCACAAAGAGGATCCAATGCTGAAGAGGCGACATAAATTGCTCACCAAATAAGGACAGAGCCAATTGTTTGCATACCATAAACACTACCAGGCTATTTAGAGCATACAGGATTTATCTACACCCTGGCCATGTGTGGGATGCAGCAGCAAATGCCATCACTTAGAATGCTACCTGAAGCAAAGTGGAGGACAAGGTTTGCACCAGGCATAGAACCATAAACACAGCTATGATTTAAACATGATATGTTTCCCCGTGCACTAAATTTGGAATGATTTGCTTATCAGTCATCCTACTGGAAGAAGTGAAAATGCTCAGTTTGGGAAATGACGACAGGAAGCATATCAGTGTTTTGTTCATAATGTCAGGAAAGAGAATTATCTGAGCCAGGTGGATTCAAATGTACCCACTTGGCAAAAGTACACTGACTATATTTGGAACACAACTTATAAACTTAGAATTTTGATCCCATGGGATTTGATAATTTAACTTTAAAAGCGATTTATAGCTTTCACAGCAAAAATGGAAGTTGGGGCTCAGTACAGCAACTCACTCAGTGGAGAGATTTTCTGTATGACTTGTTAGAGACATCACTGCAGATCAAATCATATCCCATAGGAAGTTGTAACAATAGAAGAGCTTCTAATGTGGCCACTGCATGCAATATTTCCTTCTTTTTATTCCCAAATGAGGGAGACTTGTGTGTGCTAAATATAAAGGGAAATACTAAGATTTTATTTAAAGGAAAAAATAGACACACCCCTGAGACTCAGTGTATAATGTTTTCTAAGTCAGTTTCCCCAGAAGCTGACTAAATGGTAGTTCACAGGCAAGAGGATTAGGAAGCCAAGAATGAAGGAGAGAGGGGGAGGTAAATCAGAGAGAGACCCGAAGCCCTAGTCCATCCAATGGAGCTGCAGTGAGATCCCACAGGAGACCAGAGAGCATTTTACAAGGCAGACTTCCTCTAATCTGAACCTACTTTCACCCACCACCACCACCACCACCACCACAGGGAAAAGTTCTATGAATACAACACATATTTGCATTTATTTGTTCAGTCAAACAAGGCACCAGTAAACAGAAGGGATTTTTTTTTTAAAAAAAAGTCTCTTCTGTTGAGAATAACGGGGAACCTAGGTGGAACTCTGAAACAGAACTTGCTCCAATACTGAGGGGAGTGAACAGCCACAGAGTGGGATATCACACTCTCTAGGACCTCCACAGTGAGACATAATTTTGTGCCCCTTCTCCAACTCCTTGGGCTTTTCTAGCCAGCCAGACAGCAGGGAGTTTCCTTCAGCTAGGCTCCCCCAAAACCCAAACCCATCCAAGGACCCCCTAAGCTATTTGCCACAAGAGCTGAAAGCTTGCTATAATACTCAGGAGTTCAAGATCTTTCTACAACACTGAGGAAATTAAGAGAGAGCATCAAGAGAGCAAACCAGAAGAGACGACCAAGAGAGCAGGCATATAGACCTCAGAGGCTTTCTGAAACGATCATTGACAGTACAGAGCAAACCGAGAAAAACTCACAAACACTCAGGCAGCCACAGGAAGAATTGAACCAAGACGCCAAGACATTTCTGGCCTCATTTGAAGGAAGAGATGTGTAGGCACCAATACAAGGATTCCTCCAACAACCTAAAAAGCAACATGGTAACATCAGAACCCAGCAGTCACAGAACAGGAAGACTTGATCATCCTAACCCAGAAGAAGTAGAAGTAAATAACTTTAAACATAACTTTATGAAAATGATGGAGACCTTAAAAGAGGAAACAGAAAACTCCCTTAAAAATAAAGAAGATAAACAAAAAATTGGAGGAAATTAATAAGTCCCTCAAAGAAAACTAAGAAAAAAACCATTCAAATAGGTGAAGGAAACAATTCAAGACTTGAAGACTGAAAAAGAGGTAATTAAAAAAAAAAAAACAGAAACCAAGGGAATTCTGTAGTTAGTCTCTAGTTGTTGGCACGGCTGAGGTGGTGTCTTGCTGAAGGCAATATGTCATGAGGGTGGGCTCTAGCATACATAGCCTTGTCCCAGTCCTAATTCTCCTCTCTTCCTCTTTTCCTCTCATTCACCCACTCTCCTTTTCTCTCCCTTGTCATTTCTGCTTTTCTCTCTTTCTTCACCTCCTCCTTTCTTCCCTCACCCCTTCTTTTCTCTTCCTTCCCTTTCCTCCTTCCTTGCATTCTCTGTATGTTGATGAAAATATGAAAGCCAGATTCCTGCTACTTCCACTGCCTTTTCTGTCTTGACAGACCATATCCCTCTGAATATATATATATAAAAAAGCAGACCCTCTCTTTCTGCTGTTGTCAGAGCATTGAATAACAACAACAGGAAAGTGGCCAATGCACTATACTTAAAGAATATAAACTTTCACACTGTGTATGGGTGATAGAGGAGACAGCAGTGGAAATATAAATGTACCAATGGTTTGCTCATCATTCATAGTACACATGGAATTGTAAGACCCGGCAATTTCATGGATTAAAGAGGCATCATGTCATTAGAAAGTCATTTTCAGTACTTTCTAAAATCCCACTTCATTAAGTGATAAAGAAAAGTGATTCATTTAAGGGGTCGATTTGAAAAGCTGGAGTGAGTCAACTGAGAAGAAATTGCCTCTTAAAGAACTGTTCTCAAAAGTGAGTAGCCTAAATCGTTTATATAATCCCTCTAATACTATAATATGGAAATTAGAACCATAAGCCAACTTGAACTTTGGGCAATGCAGCAGTTCTCCATTGTGTTAGTACGTTCTTGCATTTGAAATGCATGGCAGTTGATTTTTCACTATGCTACCTTACAAAATTTCCACCTAGCTGTGCATACCTTGCTCTGAAGATCCAGGTTCTCCCTTGAAGCTCTCATAAACCCTGAAGGTGACAAGACTCCTGCCCTTGACTAGGAGAAGCTCCTCAGCACTGGGTCTGTGCAGAACAGGTTGCCCATATCTGGGGTATAATGGGGGAAAAAACACCTTTGTGCACAGCACTGGAGAAGCCAGGGAAGGTTAAACACACAACATACCCTTTCTTTTTTTTAATTTTTTTTTAGTTGTTGAAAAAAAATTTCCGCCTCCTCCCCATTTCCCATTTCCCTCCCCCTCCTTCCACTCATTGCCCCCTCCCCCCACTCCATTCCCTCTCCCTCTCGAGAATGAAAGAGCAGTCCAGATTCCCTGCCCTGCATGAAGTTCAACGTCCTCCCACTTCTATCCAGGTCCAGGAAGGTGAGCATCCAAACAGGCTAGGCTCCCACAAAGCCAGTTCATGTATTAGGATCGAAACCTAGTGCCATTGTCCTTGGCTTCTCATCAGCCTTCATTGTCCGCCATGTTCAGAAAGTTCGGTTTCATCCCATGCTTATTGAGTCCCAGTCCCGCTGGCCTTGGTGAGCTCCCAATAGATCAGTTCCACAGTCACAGTGGGTGGGTGCACCCCTCGTGGTCCTGACTTCCTTGCTCATGTTCTCCCTCCTTCTGCTCCTCATTTGGATCTTAAGGGCTCAGTCTGGTGCTCCTATTTGGGTCTCTGTCTCTATCTCGATCCATCGCCAGATGAAGGTTCTAAGGTGATATGCAAGATATTCATCAGTATGGCTATAGGATAGGGTCATTACAGGTTCCCTCTCTTCAGTTGCCCAAGGTACTATGTGGGGACATCTCCCTGGACACCTAAGAGCCCCTCTAGAGTCAAGTCTCTTGCCAACCCTAAGGTGGCTCTTTTAATTAGGATATATATTTCTCTGCTCCCGTGTCCATGCTTCCTTTATCCCAACCATCCCATTCCCCCATCACATTCCATTCCCCCAAGCTCCCCCAGTCCTCCCCTTCTCGCGTTTCTCACCCCAATTCCCCTTAGCCCCATGCCACCTCACCCCCAAGTTCCCAGTTTTTGCCCGGCAATCTTGTCTACTTCCCATATCCAGGCAGATGACTATATGTTTTTCTTTGGGTTCACCTTCTTATTTAGCTTCTCTAGGATCACAAATTATAGGCTCAATGTCCTTTATTTATGGCTAGAAACCAATTATGAGTGAGTACATCCCATGTTCGTCTTTTTGGGTCTGGGATACCTCACTCAGGATAGTGTTTTCTATTTCCATCCATTTGCATGCAAAATTCACAAAGTCATTGTTTTTTACCACTGAGTAGTACTCTAATATGTATATATTCCACACTTTCTTTATCCATTCTTCCATTGAAGGGCATCTAGGTTGTTTCCAGGTTCTGGCAAATAATGCTGCTATGAACATAGTTGAACAAATGCTTTTGTCATATGATAGGGCATCTCTTGGGTATATTCCCAAGAGTGGTAATGCTGGGTCCAGGGGTAGGTTGATCCCGAATTTCCTGAGAAATCGCCACACTGATTTCCAAAGTGGTTGCACAAGTTTGCATTCCCACCAGCAATGGATGAGTGTGCCCCTTACTCCACAACCTCTCCAGCAAAGGCTATCATTGGTGTTTTTGATTTTAGCCATTCTGACAGGTGTAAGATGGTATCTCAAAGTTGTTTTAATTTGCATTTCCCTGATCACCAAGGAGGTTGAGCATGACCTTAAGTGTCTTTTGGCCATTTGAACTTCTTCTGTTGAGAATTCTCTGTTCAGTCCAGTGCCCCATTTTTTAATTGGGTTAATTAGCATTTAAAGTCTAGTTTCTTGAGTTCGTTATATATTTTGGAGATCAGACCTTTGTCTGTTGCAGGGTTGGTGAAGATATTCTCCCAGTCAGTGGGTTGCCTTTTTGTCTTAGTGACAGTGTCCTTTGTTTTACAGAAGCTTCTCAGTTTCAGGAGGTCCCATTTATTCAATGTTGTCCTTAATGTCTGTGCTGCTGGGGTTATACGTAGGAAGTGATCTCTGGTGCCCATATGCTGTAGAGTACTTCCCACTTTCTCTTCTATCAGGTTCAGTGTGTTCAGCCTGATATTGAGGTCTTTAATCCATTTGGACTTGAGTTTTGTGCATGGTGATAAATATGGATCTATTTTCATTCTTCTACAGGTTGACAACCAGTTCTGCCAGCACCATTTGTTGAAGATGCTTTCTTTCTTCCACTGAATACTTTTAGCTCCTTTATCAAAAATCAGGTGTTCATAGGTTTGGGGGTTAAAATCCAGGTCTTCTACTCTATTCCATTGATCGACTTCTTTGTTTTTATGCCAATACCAAGCTGTTTTCAATATTGAAGCTCTGTAATAGAGTTTAAAGTCAGGGATGGCAATGCCTCCAGACAATCCTTTATTGTATAAGATTGTTTTGGCTATCCTGGGTTTTTTGTTTTTCCATATAAAGTTGATTAATGTCCGCTCAAGATCAGTGAAGAATTTCAATGGGATTTTAATGGGGATTGCATTGAATCTATAAATTGCCCTTGGTAGAATTGCCATTTTTACTATGTTGATCCTCTCAATCCAAGAGCAAGGGAGATTCTTCCATTTTCTGGTATCCTCCTCAATTTCTTTCTTCAAAGACTTAAAGTTCTTATCAAATAGATCCTTCACTTCCTTGGTTAGAGTTACCCCAAGATATTTTATGCTACTTGTGGCTATCGTGAAAGGTGAAGCTTCTCTGATTTCCCTCTCTGCTTCCATATCCTTTGTGTATAGGAGGGCAACTGATTTTTTGGAATTGATTTTGTATCCTGCCACGCTACTAAAGGTGTTTATCAGCTGTAGGAGTTCTTTGGTGGAGTTTTTGGGGTCGCTTATGTACACTATCATATCATCTGCAAATAATGAAAGTTTAATTTCTTCCTTACCAATTTGAATCCCTTTGATCCGCTTATGTTGTCTTATTGTTATTGCTAGAACTTCAAGCACTATATTGAAGAGGTATGGAGAAAGTGGACAGCCTTGTCGTGTTCCTGATTTTAATGGGATGGCTTTGAGTTTCTCTCCATTTAATTTGATGTTAGCTGTAGGCTTGCTATAGATAGCTTTTATTATAGTTAGTTATGACCCTTGTATCCCTAATCTCTCCAAGACCTTTATCATAAAGGGATGTTGAATTTTGTCAAATGCTTTTTCAGCATCTAATGAAATGATCATATGTTTTTTTCTTTCAGTTTATTTATATGCTAGATTACATTGATAGATTTTCGTATGTTGAACCAGCCCTGCATCCCTGGGATGAAGCCTACTTGATCATAATGGATAATTTTTCTAATGTGTTCTTGGATTCAATTTGCCAGTATTTTATTGGGTATTTTCACATTGATATTCATGAGTGAGATAGGCCTGTAATTCTCTTTCTTGGTTGGGTCTTTGTGTGGTTTTGGTATCAGGGTAACTGTAGCTTTTTTTGGTAGGGAGGTTTTTTATAACAACTTCTAATTCTTCGCGACTAACAGGTCTATTTAGATTGTTCACCTGGTCCTGGTCTAACTTTGGTTATATGGTACTTATCTAAAAATGTGTCCATTTCTTTAACATTTTCCAATTTTGTGGCATACAGGCTTTTGTCGTAAGATCTAATGATTTTCTGAATTTCCTCTGTGTCTGTGGTTATGTCCCCCTTTTCATTTCTGATCTTGTTAATTTGCGTATTCTCTCTATGCCGTTTGATTAGTTTGGATAGGGGTTTATCAATCTTGTTGATTTTCTCCAAGAACCAGCTTTTTGTTTCATTGATTCTTTGGATTATTTTCTGTGTTTCTACTTTGTTGATTTCAGCCCTTAGTTTGATTATTTCCAGTCTTCTACTCCTCCTAGGTGAATCTGCTTCTTTTTTTTTCTAGAGCTTTCAGGTGGGCTGTTAGGTCTTCAATGTGTGCTTTCTCTGTTTTCTTTAAGTGGGCACTTAGTGCTATGAACTTTCCTCTTAGCTCTGCTTTCATAGTGTCTCATAGGTTTGAGTATATTGAGTCTTTATTTTCATTGAATTCAAGAAAGACTTTAATTTCTTTCTTTATTTCTTCCTTGATCCAGGTGTGGTTCAGCAGTTGACTGTCCAGTTTCCATGAGTTTGTAGGCTTTCTGGGGGTAGCATTGTTGTTGAATTCTAACTTTAATCCATGGCGATCCGATAAGATAACAGGTGGTTATTAATATTTTTTTGTAACTGTTTAAGTTAGCTTTGTTACCAAGTATGTGGTCAATTTTCGAGAAGGTTCCATGAGCTGCAGAGAAGAAGGTATATTCTTTCCTATTTGGGTGGAATGATCTATAGATGTTTGTTAAGTCCATTTGATTCATTACCTCCCTTAATCCTCTTATTTCTCTGTTAGGTTTCTGTCTGATTGACCTGTCCATTGGTGAGAGAGGAGTGTTGAAATTTCCTACTACTAGTGTGTGTGGTTTGATGACTGCCTTGAGTTTTAGTAATGTTTCTTTTACGTAAGTGGGTGCTTTTATATTAGGGGCATAGATATTCAGGATTGAGACTCTGTCCTGATGAATTGTTCCTGTTATGTGTAAAAAATGTCCGTCTCCATCTCTTCTGATTGATTTTAGTTTGAAGTCAACTTGTTAGAAATTAGTATGGCCACACCTGCTTGTTTCTTAGGTCCATTTGCTTGATAAACCTTTCCGCAGCCCTTTACTCTGAGTAGATGTCTGTCTTTGTGGTTGAGGTGTGTTTCTTGTAAACAGCAGAATGTTGGATCCTGTTTTCATATCCAATCTCTTAGCCTGTGCCTCTTTATAGGTGAGTTGAGTCCATTGATATTAAGTGATATTAATGACCAGTGGTTGTTAACTCCGGTCATTTTTTCTTTTTTTCTTTTTTTGGTATTAGAGTTTGTGTGCTTCCTTTCTTCGAGTGTGCTGGTGAAGGGTCATTAGATGTCTGAGTTATTGTGGGCATTGTTGGACTCCTTGGGTTGTTATTTGCCTTCTATAACTTTCTGTAAGGCTGGATTTGTGGCTACGTATTGTTTAAATTTGTTTTTATCCTGGAAAATTTTGTTTTCTCCATTTATAGTGAACGAAAGCTTGGCTGGGTATAGTAGTCTAGGCTTGCATCCATGGTCTCTTAATTTCTGCAGTACATCTATCCAGGACCTTCTGCCTTTCATGGTTTCCATAGAGAAGTCAGGTGTAAGTCTGATAGGTTTACCTTTATAAGTAACTTGGCCTTTTTCCTTTGCGGCTCTTAATATTCTTTCTTTATTCTGAATATTTTGTGTTTTGATTATTATATGGCAAGGAGATTTTTTTGGGGGGGCCAGTCTATTTGGTGTTCTGTATGCTTCTTGAACTTTCAAAGGAGTATCTTTTTTTAGGTTGGGAAAGTTTTCTTCTATAATTTTATTACATATATTTTCTGGACCGTTGAGCTGTACTTCTCCTTCTTCTACCCCTATAATTCTTAGGTTTGGTCTTTTTATTGTGTCCCAGATTTCCTGAATGTTTTGTGATGAGACTTTGTTGGTTTTGCTGTTTTCTTTGATCAGTGTGTTAATTTTCTCTATGGTATCTTCATTGTCTGACATTCTTTCTTCTATCTCTTTAATCTGTTGGTAGTACTTGTTTCTGTAGTTCCTGTTCGTTTACCCAGATTTCCCATCTCCATCCTTCCCTCGGTTTATGTTTTCTTCATTACTTACATTTCATTCTTTAAGTCTTGAACCGCTTCCCTTACCTGTTTGATTGCTTTTTCTTGTTTCTCTTGGTTTTCTTGCATGTCTTTGAGCGATTTACTCACTTCCTCTACCTTTTTGTTTGTAATCTCTAATTGTTTATGGCAGTTTTTCACCTCCTGTTTAAGGTCCTCTATTAATTTTATATAATTCACTTTTGAGTCGATTTCTTCTAATTCTTCTGGAGTAGGGTGTACAATTCTTCTTATTTCAGGATCCCTGGATTTTGGTGATGTCATGTTGCCTTTCAGGTTGTTAGAGGAATTCTTGCATTGGCACCTTCCCATCTCTTCCTTCAAATGGAGCCAGGAGAGACCTGGTGTCTTGGTCCAGTCTTTGCTGTGACTGACTCTCTGGGTGTATCTCCTCAGTGTAGAAGCAGGAACCGTTCCTGTGCAGATGGAACTCCTCAGCACCGAAACATGGATGCCTGGTAGTCCAATGACCCGCGGACAAAAGGGCGAACTTGGGGGGCTAAGCGGGGTCGAGTAGAGCACAGGAGACCCTGCAACACAAGCTGAAGGTGCTCGGGCTCCCTTGCTGGGGTCCTAGAGGCCTGACCAATAGCAGGCACTCACTGCACTGGGTGGGTAGCCTTAGTGTAGGAGCAGGAAACTAACTGAGCCAAGGACCTTGCAAACAGTGCAGGCTTGGGGGCAGGTTCGTGTGTAAGAAAGACAGCCCTGCAGAAAGAGCTGGGGGAGAGGGGTTTGTGCTCTCTTCAGGGACATTCCGCCCCTGGATAGCACACACTCACCCGTCCAGATGGAACTCCTCAGCACCTAAACAGGGGCGCCTGGTAGCCCAATGAGCCGGGGACAAAAGGAAGAACGTGGCAGGCAGGGTGGAGTCCAGTGGAGTATAGGAGACCCTGCAACACAAGCTGAAGGTGCCCGGGTTCCCTTGCAGGGACCTTGAGGCCTGCCCGGTATGCAGGCACTCACCGCTCTGGGTGGGTAGTCTTAGTGTAGGAGCAGAGAACTGTTCTTGAGCAAAGGACCTAGCAGACAGCAGGGCAGGCTAACATGCCCTTTCAACGGAATAAAATGGTTAACTCCTCATCGTGGAATTCTGGGACTGAATGCAATTTACATCCTGGTGATCTTTTGCTGTCTGAGGACACTTTCCCCCATATCTCCCAGAAGTTATGTTTTACTCATCCCAGACTCTTTTCCACTAAATCTTGGGCATTGCTTCTAGGTCTTAAAACCCATCCCTATAAGTGATGTCATTTATACTTTACAACAGCCTAATTTACTTCTATGTTATGTCAGGGCCAGGCCAATTCCAACACACACACAAGCATTTACCGCAGTCAATATCTCTAGGCCCTGCCTTGGGCACTGTCTGAGCCATCCGTGCCTATCTTTGTGAAAGAAGTCAGATGTAGTTTGCAAGGAATTTCCATGTAAATGTGGCCAAAATATGCTGTGCAATTGGGACTGAGTAAATTGTTAACAGAAAACTTCTTTTCCAAAATTGTGCTGTGCTTAAATATTGCTAAAATAAACCAATTGGCATCAGTCTCAAAGTCTTGGCCTAGCACCAGTACCTATATTGGGCTCAAATGAGTTTCATTCTTGTCTCTTCATGAATCATTTTCCCACCTGATATAAAGTCTGCAGGGACACTCAACACTGGGGGATGAATTGGTAGCTGTCTCCTTGGAGGGATTATTACTAGAGGTCATTTCACATAATTCACCCTCCCTTCTCCTTCTATGCAAGCTTGCCTGTTTCTTCCTCAAATTCTTTCCCCCTCCTACTCTGAATTTCCCTTCTCTTCATCTATCTTGAAGCTGTCAAACTTTTGGCTTATAAGAAAGACATAAAACTGACCCCCCAAAAATCTTCTTCTAGCATTTCATTCAGTGGTTTCTTTAACTCTGTTTCACTTTTGCTGATATATTTTAGATATAATATGGACTGAGAAGGATGAAAATGAACCCTCGGGATACAAATGGAAACAAGAGAGAGAAAGATAGGAGAATAGTCAGGAAGCAAACAGGTTATTGACCTGAGACATAGCACCTGTCATGCTATCATGTAGTTGAATAGTGAAAATAGCAATGGCTAACTTTGTGGAGTGTTTACTATGTGGCAGACACTGGTCTCAGCCATTAAACATATGGCATTTATAAAATCATTGCAACAGGCCAACAAGACAGGTGAAGTTATTCCTTTCATTTTCCAGATGATAGAACTGAAGCACAGAGAAGTTAAATGTTTGGCCCAAGGCTACACAGTTAGTGAGTAGCAGAAGTGGGATTTAGAGGCTAAGATATTCCACAACAGAAACTCTTTCCATCAACAGTCCTTAATATAAAAATGCTATAAATTTCACTGCGTTACTATTTATCCTAATTATAACATCAACACTTTGGAAAAGTACATGAAATAAGATAGTATTTTATATTAGCAACTTATAGATAAATACTATTTCTAAGTAAAGGAATTGAAAATCAATATCCATTGATTTCTATGCTGGTTCAGTTGCAAAATGATATTAGTTGATATCTAGTGAATAGAATCATATTGAGAATAGGTTCCATTAGGCTCTGGTGGAATTAATATCTAGTTATGTTAATTATCCCCATTTATACCAATGACTTACAAAATCACATATACTGCCCTATGAGTATATGTGGTTGGTTGTTAGACATATGGAGAAACATAGGAATTGACGAAATAGGTTTGACTCAGTTGGATGATCTCAATTAATTTCTAAATATGCACTCTCCATGTTGTTTGACTAATTTAAAAGTGATTTGTAGTGATGTGGTCTGGTCATACCATAGATGTTTCCAGGAAAGTAATTACAGCTACATATAGAAATTCACTAGAAACACTCTCAGCAGGTAGATGGCATCCCTCTGAAAAGATCATCCAGTGATACTGTGGAAAAACTCCACAAGTACCTCATGGGTCTGTATAGAATTTCTATGTAGAACTGATTTCTCTCTGAGTGCCTTTGTCTCTGTCTTATGTGTGTGTGTGAGAGAGAAATTTTTACGGTATAACTCTGACTGTCCAGGAACTACAAGGTTGGCCTCAAAATCTGCTTGCCTTGGCTTCCCAAATTCTGGGATTAAAGGTGGGTACCACTATGACTGGCTTCATTTTTCTTTAATGCTGGCCATCTCTTAAATTGTAGCTCTCAATCTCCACCTTAATCATTTTAAGTGGCTACTTGTGTTTTAAATTGTAGATCTCTGGGGATTCCCAGAGATTTTGTCCCATTAGTTCTGGGAAAAGTGCCAGAACCTACACTTTGAGGAAGCCCATGTGGGAATTCCTGCAGATGGTCAGCCCATCTCACTTTGTGCAGCAGGAATTAATGACAAACTGACTCAGTGCAGTTTGTAGTCCATGATTCTGATTTAACTTTGATGCTGATGCGGTAATTACCTGATTTTCACATTCTATAAATCTGCTGATGGCTGCATGGCCAGCATGAGATTACGACCAATGCACCTTTTCTTTACCACTGCCGAAGGGTTCCATGTTGTGAGATTTCAAAAGCAACAGAGTGATTAGTCAAGGATGACTAAACCTGGAAAGCAGAAAAACATATACATATAAATTTTAAAACTACTTAACATTTATTCAATAATTAAAATAAACAAATATTCATATAATGAACTTAACACCTAATTTGTTTCTAATCCCTCCTTGCTGAAGAACTAAGATGGCTGAGTGGTGGTTCAGTGGGTAAAGTACTTGTCTTAAAATCACGAAGATGTGGTTGACTCTCAGAACCAAGATTTGAAAAAATGATGGGAATTGGGGCATATATTTGTAATCCCGACTCAGGACAGGGACAATTAAATCCCTGGGGATTGCTAGCCATTCAGTCAATGCTACTTACTTGGTATATTTCAGGTCAGTGAGAGACCCTGCACACACACACACACACACACACACACACACACACACACACACACTTACCCAGGTGACTATAGGGCTAATGCTTTTTACTCTAATAACTGCATGGGTCATCTCTGTTCCTTGACTTGGCTTACTAATACCAACAGGTTCCCATCTTTTCTAATAGGTACAACTACTCCAACATCCGGCAACTTTCTAATAGGTACAACTATCCAACATTCTATGACTTGCTCTTGAAGGCCTTCACCAACTATATCCATTAAAAGCTTCAGTTATATACTTCTACTAGTATTTTGCAGAACTACATGAACTAAAAATTCATCTTTTCCTCTTATATGGTGAGCATGCTGCGATGTCCAGTGTTGAGAGCCTAGAGACAGATAGCATCTTTGTCATGACACAGTGAGGTGAAGAAAGATGGCCTTCTCTCACAGAAAAAGAAGGTTTGACAAACACAGTGAGAGTTGGCAGCTTCCAGCAATGGACAGAAGGTTAGCCTGTTTTCATACATATCACTTAAGCTGATGCCCACACGGAGGCTGATACATTCCAGGTTCATGGAATTCAAAACTTAGTCAGTGTTTCCATGGTAGCCATGGTACAATACAGATAGAGGTGCATTAAAATGTACTTTAGGGTGGGAGGCTGTACTTTGAAAGAGAAAAGACATTCCTGTGTTTTGGGAAAGTTGGCAGTTTTGAAGTTTAGAATGTTCCGGGTAGCTGCATGATGGTGTATAGGATTTTTTTCTAGTGATGTGTAGAATGCAGGTTCATAACTTTTTTTGGTTACTTTTTGAATAGATCATCTAAATGCCTTGGATAAAGAAACAAATCCTGTGACCAAACCATCTATTATTCTTCACTGTATAGGCCTTCATTCTAGAATTTCTTTTTAAAATATACACTACTTTGGCAGAGTAAATATATACATTTAGATACAACAGCATAATACACACACATACACACACACTCACACTGTAGGGATCTAATCAGGGCGACTGATTCGTCACCTCACACTCACCATTTTTTTTGTGTTAGGAATAGAGCTGGGCAAGAAAGAGCTTCTAGGGTTGACTATCACAGTAAGATAACTATTTTAACAAATTATTCAATATTTCATGAAAAATACACAAGTAAAAGTGTCAGAGCTGACGTAGCTCAATCTTATGCATGCAAAGCCCTGGCTCTGCTCCTTGGCATCAGCCTCATGCTTCTACAGCAGGTACTTTACCTCAAAGGTACCCTAGGTAACTGACACAAAGAGAAGAATTCAAGTAATCTGCACCCTAATGAAATGCAGCCCATCAGAGGACCCAACAGCATCTGCATTTGACCCTCTGCAACCCAAGTGTGTCTGAAGACATTCAGTGGCACCCAAAGCATGAGACTCTTTCAGCTGTGGTAAAACATCTAAGTGGAGGTTTGTCATCTTAAATATAAAAATCGCATATCTAAATCTTGGCTTTTCCCTTTAAGGTTATGCTTTTTAAAAATAAAGATCTGAAAGACAAGTGGGAGAGCAAGTCTCTGTGTTTTGCTTTGGCATGAATTCCTTCCAGCTACTCACTGCTGATGGCTTCAGGAGTAGCATCCTAGTTCTGTCTCCTTCTCTTGGATACATGGTATATTCCTAGAGTCTCTGAGGAGTTCCGTTTGGAACTCTACCACTTGTCAAGCACACAAATCTTCTGTTACATGCACTTGTGTGAAATTCGGTAAGTAATTTTTACTTCATCCTTAAAACTTCTTTGCTCAGTTAAAGATCTCAGACAAGCATTTTTTCCTAAGAAAAAAGTTCAAAAATTCAATGGGATATGCATTTATGATGAATATGTTATTGTGAATATTATGTTATGACAAACAAACCTGGACACACAGTGCTAGAGGTCTATGAGCATGGCACTGCCTCTGCTCAGCTTCTGGGCAGCTGTTGGGTCAGCAGATGGCGGGCTGCCAGGTGGGAAGTGGGCATGTGGAGAAGAACACAGAGCCAAAGGAAGGAAGAGAAGCTGTTCTGTTACCCAATAGCTAACTCTTAGGATATAGCATCGAGTCACAACAGTTAACTCATTCCCCTGGGGAAAACAGCAGTCCCCTTTGATGAGCTGTCTACTTATGAAAGGCACCATCTTCCAACACCACCACACTCAGAGACACACCACAGGGAGAGTACTCGGAGAGAACCATGCATCAGTTATATTAGCACCATAGGAATATTGAAATGTGCACAAGAACAAAAGAAGGAAGAAAAAGAAGGAAAGAGAGGAAGGAAAGGCAGGGAGGGAGGGAAGGAAGGACAGAAGGAAGGGAGGGAGGGAAGAATGAAGGGAAAAGAAAGAAGAAAGGAAGGGAGGGAGGGAGGCAGGAAGGAAGGTGGGAAGGAAGGAAGGAAGGAAGGAAGGAAGGAAGGAAGGAAGGAAGGAAGGAAGGAAGGAAGAAAACTGGTATGATTATGTAGGAACCCTGTGACTTTCTTGCAGAGTTTCTGTCAATCTAAACTATTTGTCTATGTGCACAAAGAGCAGAAGTGAGAGGTAAAACTTTAATAGTGATACTGTCTAACCGACCACTGAGTGTCACAGTTTCTTCAGCAAAATCATCATATTCATTCATCCAGCAAGACTGAATTTTAGTAAGAAAATCTCATAGCCAAGGAAGCACTGGGAATATATTTTGGTTAGGTGCTGTACACTATCTTCTTGTCTTTACTGGGTCTAGATCTGCATTTTTGAGGATCCCATTTGGAAGACATTGTTCCATGTACTAGGAAAGAGTGACAACCTCAAAAGCGGGGTTCACCACAGTTCTTCTCTCAGTCTATATGAGTTACTTTTCCTGTTATGGTAATGAAAAACCCTGACATTTAAAAAAAAACTTTAAGGGAGAAAGAGTTTATTTTGGCTGATAAGATGCAGACCATCATGGTGGAGATAAGTTAGATCATACTAGCCATGTTAGAGCATACTACTCTATGTTTTAGATTTATGAAATATTTAACTGTTATCAGCCAAAATTATCCTACAGTGGTAAAGATGTTTAAAAGTTATTCTTCCTATAAATTTCCCTAATGAGCATAAATATAATAATGCTTAATTTGTGAATTAAGTATAGTAATTGTAATAAATTAGATGAATGTTGTCTCTCTGCATCTCGGGTGACTGTAGAGGGTGCAAGCACAGATGGGGAGGATGCAGGATGTATGAAGGGAGAAGTACTCAGCACGGTCACTGTGAGGCTTTATTTCCATGATTCATGAGAAACACTTAGCACAGACGATAACATGCCATAGACCTGCACATTATGCTAATCATGAAGAAAAATCACACCTGATTTCTCTCCAGACTAAGAAACCCTTAATTGTCTTCTTCCAGGTGTTGCCATGGTGCTGTGGTGTAAATATGCTCATGGATTAGGAAAGCCCTGTGGGAATGCAGACAGGCATCCCAATAGTAACATCTAAGAACATATTTGCTCCTCTGGCAGCCACACCACAAGAAATTCACATAATGCTGTCAAGATAGATCCTCCCAGGCTTCACGTCCTCGAAGTCAGCTTCGGACATTCCCACAGAGCCTAGTCTCGTTCTCAGCTGGTTTGGAAGACCAATTTCCAGCAAGAAAAGTGGTAATTCTTTTATTCACAGTCAAGTTTACCTTGGTGCCACCCACACCTTTGCCTTCCAATTATTTTTATAAATGCCTTCTGGTCATTTCAACTACGGATCTGTTTAATACATCTTTTTCGATCCATCCACAGCTTCTGATTTGTGGAGGAACAGCTTCAGCCTGGTCTCATGGCCATCTGGCACGGGGGTCAGCATAAACAAAGGTTGAACTACAATCTGGATGGGATAGCATTGTGGAACAATTAAAGGGGAGCGGGTTGTTTGAACCTAAAAAGTCTTGCACAGTCTCCTGGCTTTTTTCCCTTGTTTTCAGCTGGTGGTATTAGGTTCTTTACATGCCTTTGAAGTTTATTGCTAAGCATCGAGTGCAGGCCACTCTCCTCTTCCTGGTTTCCCACAAAGTGAAGAAACTTTGTTCTGTGCTCCTCTGACCATACCGTACCTCTGAAACCATGAACCAATATAAATTCTTCCTGCCTTGAGTTGCTCTTATCAGGTATTTTAGTCACAGAGAGAAGAAAGGAACTGATACAGGGCGGGGAGGGTGGCCTCCAAGGAGCCATGATAAAGTCACCTCCATTCACGTCTTACTTCCCTAAAGCGGTTCCATGAGACAGTTTTCTCATCAACTGCTCAGTTCCAACAAACAAAATTCCTTGCCTCTCTCTTCCTACTGCAGCCTTCAGAATGGAGCTTCAGGAAAGACAGACAGAGTGGGGGGGGGGGACCACTTAGCTGGGGTTTAGAATTGGCCCTGTGAAGGCAGAGCAGTTCCCAGCTCATGTGTCCATTTCTTCCTGTGGACATCCTGTTCTGTGCAGGGACATTTGGGCATGTTAGTCTGGCTTTTCCCTCACTTTCAGTCCAAGTCTAAAATCGGCTCAGCACACCTTCCGGGAAGTCCAATCCTATCCTAGCTTTGCCTCATTTTCTAAGTGCGGATTAGCTCAGTAGCTTGCATAAGCTTCTTTTGGTTTTGCTTTATTTTGTCGTTGTTTTTGTTGGTCTGCCTGCCTATCTGCCCGTCTGTCTGGCTGCCTTGCCATCTGTCTCTTTTTTTTTAATCAGAAACTGATTTCCTTAAGAAAATTCTTGAATTTTCTCTTGACTAGACTTAGGACTGTCCGTGGTTGTCTGATAGCTTCGTTTAGATTTTTTCTTAGTGCTCTAGAACACAGTTGCTGCGGCTAGGCTCTTACACTTTCCAGAAGCTGCTTGTGCCTCTTTACTTTCTTGCATCTTTTCATCTATTTAACTTCATTTCACTTTTATTCCAGCTTATCTGTGCCATGGATTTAGCTTAGGTTAACTATAAATATGTCATTTGCCATGACTTCATTTTGTGAGTATTTTAACTCTAGAACTTCCCAGCCTCTACCTGCTAGACAACTGCTTTCCCTTGAGGCAACTCTTTATTCATTTATCCAGATACTTATTAAGTACAAACAAGCAAAGCTACTACAACACTAGGTGTAGGGATAACAATTACCTATAAATGAACCCTTTGATCCTCCCAGTGGTCTTGTGAAGAATATTCCACAATTTTGTATCCATTTTATGGGTTGTTAAAATAGTATCAGAAAAGGTAAAATAAATTCAAGTTACCATAAAAATATGAGACAGGACCACCCCGAATGTTGTAAGAGTTCATAGTTCAGTTATCTCTGAGACTGTGAAGTCTAAGTCACTAGTCTTGACAACACTAACTGGTAGAAAAGTTTTATGAATTTGAAGCTAACAATAAGGACACCAGATGGAATAAACTGTTAACATGAACGGGTAGAATGGGATGGAGAAAAAAAAGCACTGACCAATGGGGGCAATCATCCTTTTCTACAACTTAAATATTATCATTTAAAAAGCGAAGTCAGAGACAAAACACACAGTACCTATAAAAAACATAGCATTTACTGTAACCAGATCTTGGCAGATACAAGCAAGATAAAGTGAGGCCATAACAAAACAAAGTCCTCTGAACCGGTGACCGCACGCTTAACAGAAATCCCACACTAGCTCAGAATCGAGAAACAGATAGTCATTTATTAAGGTGTAAACTCACAAATCATAATCCTCCACTTGACCAGGTGAATCACACGATCCAAAAAAAGCAGCCAGCAGAAAAGGCGCAAGGGGAAGGAGAACAAAGCGGTGGCTGTCACTCTGGCTGTCCTTCCCAAGGGCCCACCACCCACATGGCCAATTCAGAATGTCTGTAACTCCAGTTCCAGGGAGTGTGACATCCTCATACAGACATACATAAATTGGCCCTGAAGAATTTATTCTTTCCTTGAGGCTGCCAAATCGTAGAACTACAAACTAGGTGGCTTAAGGCAATGGAAATGTGTTCTCCTACAGCGCTAAAGGCAGAAGCCTGAAGTCAAGTTATTCGAAGGCAGCCCTCCCTCTGAAGGGCCTAGACAAGGATCTTCCCTCCTCGTGATTTCTGATCGCCAGGTACCACTTGGCCTGTGGCAGTGCAATTCGGATCTATGCTCTGTCTGTGCTTGGCCTTCCCTGTCCTGTTCACTGCCATCCTCACATAGTTCTCCTCCCAGTTTAAACCCTTTTTATAAGACGTCAGGCACACCGGGTGCTCTGGTTAGTTTCTTGTCAGCTTGGCACAAGATAGAGTTATCTGGGAAGAGGATCCTCAACTGAGAAAATACCTCCATCAGACTGCCCCAAAGGCAAGCATTTTCTTGATTACAGTTTGATGGGGGCAAACTGAGATCACTGGGGGTAGTATATTACTTTAGCGGGTGGTCTGTGTGGCACAAGAAATCAGGGCAAGAAAGTCTCGATGAGCAAGTCAATAAACATTTTTCCATGGCCTCTGCTTCAATCTCTGCCTCTGAGTTCCTGCCTTTAGTACCTGCCCTGACGTGCCTCAGTGAGACATTATAACTGGGAGTTATAAGATGAAATAAACTCATTCCCCCCTGAAGCTACTTTTGGTCACAGTTTTATCATAGTAATAGAAACCCTAACTAAGACACTGATTTAGAGACCACTAGTGTAGGAAGTATTATAGCTTGTAATTACCTGCCTACTGAGGCGTGGCCTCTTATACTATGTATGTACATGGAAGCCGAAGAATTTATTCCTTCCTTGAGGCTGCCAAATGCATCAGGGAAACCAGTTGAGAAGAGGAAGAAATTCTGCAGGGAGAGAAAAAAGATAAAGGAAAATAAAGATGACTAAAATATGTTACACACATGTATGAAAATGCCATCATAAAGAGACCTGCTATTTACAATTAATAAATTTTTTAAAAAAATTTTAAATGTGTTTATAAGCTGATAATTTTGTAAAAAGCTCTGGTCAATAAGGCCATACCGATCATGATGCATAGTTAGGTCAGGAAAGCCACCATTGGAACCAGGAGGTCAACTCTCTGCTAATCACCACGTACTTCAATACGGTTTTCCAGACCACACAACACGGGCCTTTGACTTCAAAGTCAAGCTTATGCTCCCCACTGCGTCACCTGAACATGTGCTTTAGAAATATTTTCAATGTGAACCTTTTAAGAGCAATTTAATGTATCCCCAAAGCATGTAGAAATGACTTCAGCAGTAGTTTTTATTTGCTTCATGAAGCATTGCCCATTTTCACCACAAAATAAAATTACTTGTTCTCTGTGCTCCTCACTGAAACTGCCATTTGGAGAAATGATAATCATGAACTCCTTTCTCCTTCATTAAAATTTTTACTCCCCAAGGGCAAGAACTATATTTAACAACACTTTGTTAGCCACACAAGGATATTGGTGATATATTTTAGGTATTCAATTCATATTAGTTGGATATAGAATAATTTGGGATACATGTACTGTGGCCATGATGCATATAAAATTGAAAAGATGCAAGAATATTGCAAATGCAGAGGAATTGTACATTGAAATTTGTATGAATTTTTTAAAAAAAAAATCAGTATCTTTCCCTAAGAAAAGGTAGAGGATCTGGGAAGACTTGTGGAAAAGGAAAGAATCAAAATACATTGTACAAAAATTTAAAACAATAAAATGAGACATAAATTTCCTGTGACATAAAAACAAAGAAAAATCATCTGAAATGCCACTGAGCCTTATATCATGTATTGACTTTCATACCCAGCCAAATGGGTTAAAGAATTATGCAAAAAGGCTATCCATACAAAGGACTGTAATTACCTGATATATTTAGCCAAGACATAGGAATACAGAGAATAAAAGTTGCAAGCCAAAGAGGAAAAAATATCCTCAGATGACCTGCACTTGTCACTCTTGGCACCATGTAGGTACAGACTAAGCTAAGTGGCCATAACAAAAGACCCAAACACAATGGCTCAAATGAGACAGAAGCATTCTTCCTTGTCAACAGTCCAGGTTTGAAGCATGGTCCAGGACTGGTGTGAAGTTGCACTCTACAGGATAATAAGAGGGTTCCAAGCCCTTCTATTTTAGTGTTTTATGAGCCCCTTGCAGGCAAGTCCAACCTTTCAATGTTGTTCAATTAATTTATACCTACAAAGTTTATAAAGTTTTTGAAGAATTGTGCAATCCAGTTACAAAATATATCACACAAAGCCACAGAGAAACCCTGTCTTGAAAAACCAAAAAAAAAAAACAAACAAAATAAAACAAAATATATCACACAAAAAAATAATGCTTTCAGCAAATTCACGATTTTGTTTTGGACCTCATTTACAGCTCTCCACAGGTTGTATGTGGCTTCACTGTGTGTGGCTCACACAGCAGAATTGTTGCTAGGGTGCTGTTTACATTTATGCTAAAAACTAACTCAGTATGAGCATTCTGTCATTCTAGTTCATATCACAAGGAAAAGAGACATGGTTTAGAGAATGTGTTTTTAATACCACTCATGTTTCTTTGCGCATATCCTACAGGCCAGAAACATTCAAGTTTTGCTGGAATCAAAAGCAATAACAGGAGAAAGATGAGAAGGGAGTGGTCTTTAAGAAAAGGCAAACACATCTACAAATACAAAATTTCAGACCAGATTTCTATCATCATAGTAAAATAATTCAAATAATCGATTTCTAAAGAGAAAGGCGTTATTTTGAATCATAGTCTAGCCTATGACTGGTTGAACCCAAGGTACTGAGTCAAAGGTGAAGCCTATATTATAACATAAATTCATGGTAAAGAAAAATTAGGGGAAGAGGGTTGAAGAAGGGACAAAAGTCCACAATTCCCTTCAAAGGCACAACACTATTCCTTAAGGACTTCCCCGCAGGTCCCGCCTCTGAAAATTTCTACCACTTCACAAAAGCTTCACTCAGGTGTGACACATAGACTCTAAGAGAACATTTCAGATCCATAATGTAATAACAATATAGAAAAGTATGCATTTACATAAGCTGTGTTAAAAATTATCAACTTACATGAAGCTATAAAACATAAAACAAATTATGAAATTTAATATATGTTTAGAATGGTCATGTGCAAATATTTTAAAATTCACATTCTTTCTATAAAAACAAAATATTGCCATCAAGGTAGCCACCAAGCCTCAATATTTTAACTCTATGCTTTTTATTTCCTCCTTTGCAGCTATTTCAATATTGTGATTTCCTATAGGAAGAATAAGAATGTAAATTCTTCTACTACGGTTACTAAGGTTCAGGGATGATTGTTCCACAAGGGTCCATTATTGGAGGTTTGGTTTTCGGTGAAGTTGGAAGTGCTTTGAGAGGTAAGGTCTAAGAGACTTTGGGTCAATGGGAACTTTGTATTTTGAAAAGGAATAAAGCAGTCATTCTCAACCTGTGGATTACAACGCCTTTGGGGGTTGAATGACTTCATAGGGGTTACTTAAGACTATTAGAAAACACAGATATTTAAGTTACAACTCCTAATAGTAGCAAAGTTACAGTTATAAAGTAACAACATTTTATCTCAGGGGTGACTTATAAATACTAAGGTGTCTTCTTTGTAGAGCAATCCCCTGATTATCTTAGAGAAAACAATTGCTACAGCTATCAAACCTCTGCTCACCTCATTCCAATGTTTGTCTTAGAAACCTACCTCCATACTCATTGTCCTTCTGAGTCCCCTTCACTGGTTATGTTATCAGATAACCCTAAGACTTTATAGATCATTATTATTCACAGTTCTCTGGATTTCATGGGAGAGGTATGCTGGCTAGTTTTATGTCAATTTGACACAGCCAGTGTTATCTGAAAGGAGAGAACCTCAGTTGAGAAAATACTCCCATAAGATGCAGCCATAGGGAATTTTCTTAAGTAGTGATTGATCGGGCAGGGTCCACCCTATTGTAGGTGTTTCCATCTCTGGGCTGGTGTTCCTAGGTTCTGTAAGCAAGCAGGTTGAGCAAGCCATGATGCAGCAAGCCAGTCATCAGCCTTTCTCCATGGCCTCTGCATCAGCTTCTGCCTCCAAGTTCCTGCCCTGTTTGAGATCCTTCAGTGATGGATTACAATGTAGAAGTGTAAGCTCTTTTCTTCCCAATTTGTTTTCATGGTGTTTCATCACAGTAATAGAAACCTTAACTAAGACAAGCGGTTGCCCATTAACTTTTGCTAGCCTTAGTGGGGCTAGGTAGTTCACATGACCTTACTCATATATCTCTTAGAACTGTCAGGCTCTCTCATACTTCATATGCTATCCCATGCTCTTCCCCATGATGTCCTAAGGTTCTAAAGAAAATCAATAATGAACAGACACCAATGACAAGTAACTCAAACTCTTGCTGTATCACTTCTTCTAAAAATCTGACTGATCAACGCTAATATTAAAGTTATGCTTAAATTCAGGAGGTACAAGAATTGACCCCCATTTGGTGAGAACACTTTTAAAATATTTTGACTATGCAATATATAGCTGTGTACCTTAGTTATTACCACTTTAAATCTTCTCCAGCAGGAAATACGCAAGCTGCATCCCAGCATCCCAGAAATCCAGAATCTCAGAGGCCTTACCTATTGGTGGGACAAGATGAAAGTTTGTGCTGTCATGTTAAATTAAAATTTAAATCAGTCCTAGGTTCAAATGAGACCTTTGGGATGGATTAACAGGAGTAATTCTTCCTGATCCACAGGTATAAAGAACTGAGATGAGGCTTTCCCTCCATTAAAAGAGCAAACAGATCAACCATAAATGGTAATCCCATTCAAAATGAAAAAAGGAGAAGAAGCAAATAGTACTACTGGTCTACCTATTCTGAAATCTAATCAACCAGGTGCCATTTGAGAACAAAGATTACTTCTTTATTGGGGTCCAGTTCTGCTCCCTTGAAATGGTCCTCTTCCATCTTTGAATTTCTCATCTAATCCTTCCAGAGTATCTTTACTAAAAAAAAAAGTTTCCGTCTACAGCTATGATACTTAACTTTCCTCTTGGCTATAGAAAGTTGTGATCCCAGGGACATTTTACCCACTTCAATTGATCTTCTTAGTCAAAGCTGATAGTACTTATATTGGAATACTTAACAAAAATCATGTAATCCATATTCCAAAAATTAAATATACAATTCTTTCAGTCTTTTCTGAATTGGGCCACATGTTAGGCAAGTGAGGAGTTGTATAGTGCTTAACTAACTCCTACCTGAAATTACTATGACTCACCATGGAGACAAGCCATTGTTCTGGCTGCAGCTGGCCCTAACTAGGTGTGTGTTCACTGCCACAGTAGTGTGAAAGGAGGGTTTCAATGAGCTCAGTTCACCAAGACACTTTGATGCTTGAAGTGCTGGAAGTAGATTGAGAGGATGCACAGAACCTCATTCACTCTCCAGTCTTTTTGTGTCTCTGCTGCTTCTTTGGCAACATGGGATCCTCTCAAGATTCTTCACTCTACATTCCCAAATTATGGCATTTTAGATATTTACTGATCAGGGGTTCAAATACTATAAAAGTCTGTGAAAATGGAATGTTTATAAGAGAAAAGGAGCCAAATCTCTAGCAAACAGTTTTAGGTTTCTCTAAAATGAGTAACACTAAAATTAATATTCCTTTTGGACTCTTTATATCAGGCTGAAATAAGATGAGAGAAATTTGTATCACTTCAAATCAGACAAACTGGGTCAGAAACATAAGTTTCTAAAATTTATATAAATCATAAATTAATAATTCATCAAACTCATTTTTTTAGAAAATGACAAAATGGCACTGTCATAAAGTAAATATACAATAAAATGTTCTGCCAAATTTCATAGAGAATGACCAAGTTCTATGGACCCTCCATAATAATGCTTCCTAGATCAATTTAATGGAACTTAATTAGATTAGTTTTGTTGTCATTTTTGCTAACTGATAACATTTTGAAGATCTTCTAGGCTGTTATTTCTACCTTAACATATATATATAATTTTCACAATCAACTAAGTAATTTGCAAAGGTGATAAAATGTCCATTTTATAAATAGGAAACATTCTTTGAGCATAGTTTTATATACTTTGGTTACTTCAATAGGGAGTAAGTTGTGTTATACATTGTCTTAAAATTCAACAGAGCAGGGAATTTTACTTCTACTGAGATAAAATAAATGTGACCAGATTTGTTCACCCTTTGTAAAGAATTTTTTAAAAAGCAAAATAAAACAATTGTGGGCCATACACAGGAGCATATTCAATAAGAGGCCATACCCCTGAAGAATCCTGATTTATAATAGTTTTTATAAGAAGAATGGAAGGGCCAGGTGGTGGTGGCACATGCCTTTAATCCCAGCACTCTGGCTGCAGAGGCAGGCAGTTGGTTCTCTGTGAGTTCAAGGCCAGCCTGGTCTACAAGAGCTAGTTCCAGGACAGGAACGAAAAGCTTCTGAGAAACCCTGTCTCGAAAATCAAAAAAAAAAAAAGAAAGAAGAAGAAGGAGGAGGAGGAGAGGAGGAGGAGGAGGAGGAGGAGGAGGAGGAGGAGGAGGAGGAGGAGGAGGAGGAGGAGGAGGAGGAGGAGGAAAGGAAGGACAGAGGGAAAGAAAAGGAGAGCTAAGGACAGACTGTCAGAGGTAGAACATAATATGAGCTCACCTACCAAGGAGCCTTCCAATCTGACACTAACAAATCTTTATTTCTGGAGATCAGGTACTTGTACTCAGTTTAATTGCAAAGACCAGCTTGCTTTACATGTCTCTAAACACATTGCTTGAATGTTTTGATTTCTCCTGGCATCCTGGCAATCACTGAATTGGTCCCTCAGCTGACACAGAAGTGGGGAGCATTCCTTTCTAGCACCATGCATGTAACTCTCACTAAAGTAGAAATACAGAACTATAAATGGATCTTCATGAATTGCTAAATTCTTAAGATGAGTCCTCTGTTGTGACAGAACATATCTGATGAGTTGAGAAGAATATCAATAATCAAAGGTGAATAATAAATGAAGGGCCATCGACAGAACACAAACTTATTTTTAAGATAGTATTTTTGCTTCTGCGTAGCTTTTCAATCTTCGTTATATTGCTTCTTCTTGAATCAAGAGCTATCAATCAGCCAATCTCCTGTTCACATGAAGAATAATTTTTACCTTCTCTACAAGATATTAAATGCATGTCTAAGATTGCCCAAAGAAATACATTTATTCCTTCTTAAACCACTCTCTAGTAATATAATGTTTAAGATAATTTTGAATGCACAAAATTTCATGTAATTATATCGATGGTATTTGGTGGTTTCATTCAGATGAGGATTAAACAGTATTTATCCAAAAAGAGATTTCAGTACTGGACTGTCAGGTATGAGACATTTCTTCTCTAATACTGAAATGCTATCTTTAAGAACATAGGAAAAATCAAGAGAGATGGAATTTTCATTGCTTTGTTAGTTTGCATTCTTTTTGGATTAAATAACAAAACCAGCTACAATTTAGGCGGAGGGAAAAAAGAAGAAGAAGAAAAGGAGGAAGAAGATAAAAGAGGTGGAAGGCTGAAGGATTCAAAACAAACTTGTCAGAATCCACAGTTAGAGAATGTAGCCAGGTTTTGGGAGCCACCTAGCCTGTTTTATGTGCTCCAAATTACTTTCCACACTGTTCTGTTTTGCTTCAGTATGACATAGTAGAATAACACAACCAAATGATTACCAGCTTCTAAATTAATAATAAAATCATTAAAAATTACTTCTAGGTTCAAATACCTAATGAATAGATGTCCTGCCCTAACTTGGATTGTCTTCATTAGGGTTTCTATTGCTGTGATAAAACACTGTGACGAAAAGCAACAGTGGATGAAAGGGTTAATTTTAACTTACAGCTCACACTGTATGACTGACAGAAGTCAGGGTAGAAACTCAAAGCAGAAACTTGGAGTCAGGAACTGATGTCAAGGCCATGGAGGAGTGCTGCTCACTAGCTTGCTTCCCATGCCTTGCCCAGCCTGCTTTCTGATACCACCCAGAGCCAACCACCTGTCCATTTTCTACTGGTGACTTAAAAATTGAAATTTTATTTAAGAAGTCACAGCATCTATGCAGCATCGCTATGCCCTATTTCTATGTTTTGAATACTGTACTTCTAATACTTTGAATAAGATTTTGTTAAAAATTAAGTTTTCATTTAAGGTGAAATTAATAGTACCTGAATATTTTAGTATATTAAAAGTAGAGAAGAGGAGGAGAAGGAGACCGACAGATGTGTCCACAGGCCATTCCGGTAGGGGTATTTTTCAATTAAGGCTCCCTCTTCTCAAATGCCTCCAGCTTGTGTCAAGTGGACAAAAACTATCAAAGAAAGGCCTTGCAATACTCCTTCCTGCAATGACTAATCGTGCAGGTAATCATACTTTACCATGATTATTCTAGCCACATCACACAGATGAAGGGTAAGATGAAGGTATACAAAAGACCATTATAGCAGGTCACTTGAAGGTGTTTTATTAGAGTCATGCCAAAACCCAAAGGGGCTGTTCACATCTGGGCACCTAAATTCCACAGGACCTTCAAAGTATTTTCAAGATTTATTCTTTGTTTAACTTTACCTATGAAACAGCACCTTACTAGGACATTTTTAATACTGCCATTTCTGGGTGGTATAACTACAGATAAAGGTAATAAAAAGTTAACCACCATACCTATTTAGTAATAACCTGGCAGAGGTAACAAACCATAGGCCATCTGGGACCCATAAACTTACTGCTTCCTCTCCTTAATAATGGGATAAATTTCTTCCTTTGGGTGTAGTCAACTTTTATTGATATCTTGGTAGCAAATCCCTGAATCTCTAGGCATCATCTTTGTCTGACCCTTTCTGCAGGGGATGTTTGGAGAAAGGACCTACGATTGCTGAAAAAGAAAGCCATATCTTGTTACAAGATACAGAGAAAACAAGCTAGAACCAAGCTGGAGGCTTCCTCCCTGCTGACTGCGAAGAAATGATATAAGCAATCTAACCCAACTGTGAACCCTATGAACTACAATATCAACCTGACAGATAAAATGTCTCCAGTGGTGAATTAATGGCATGGCAGTTACTAGGGAAACCAGCTCCAGCCTAATTGTATTTGAGGCTTGTTCTGCAGGAGGTATTTCAAGCTTGGTACTATAAATCTAGTCATAAAATCCATAGTGGGGATGCCTGAGGTGAAGAGAAAACTTACTAGTCTTGTTTACCTAAATTGACATGGTTTCAATCTGCCTTATAAATATTTGTATTTATGCACATAAGCCAACGGTACCCTCAGCATTAATCAAGGAAGCGTCTCTTTACAATGAAGGTGGTGAATGCAGAGACTCTTGGCTTCTCAAGGTACTAAGGAAAATGGACAGTTGAGCATAAAACAGTTGTAACGTGATACTACACCAAACTACCTCAGTCTCAGGGAGAATAACTACGCTTCCAAGGCTCAGGGAGAATAACTACGCTTACAAGGCTCTGGGAGCATAACTATGCTTCCAAGGCTCAGGGAGCATACCTGCACTTCCAAGGCTCAGGGAGAATAACTACGCTTCCAAGGCTCAGGGAGAATAACTACGCTTCCAAGGCTCAGGGAGAATAACTACGCTTCCAAGGCTCAGGAAGCAGCATGGAAGGAACGGAAGAATGTAAGAGCTGGCAGACTGAGAAAAGGTGGCAAAATCCTAGCTTCTCTCCATGAGACAGCCATTGCAGTCAGGATCACACAGCAGCAGCTAGGGTCCACACTGGGCCTGTCATGTGACCGGAGAAATAGCTAAAATGATAGTTTTGAAATGGAAATCATTTAGGGAATCTTTGGTGGATGAGCAAACCACCTTAAAAACAATTTCCCATTGTTCTTCAGTGAAACACAGTAACCTGTTTTTGTTTTGTTTTGCTTCTGTCCCTTTGGTTGCTAAGGCAGTTTAAAGGAAAGAGGTTTATTTGGAGTACAGTTCTGGATGTCTAGGCTCACAACTGCAGCCAGAAATGCTCTTTGTACTGGCAGCCTTGAGGTAGTACAGGGCTCACGTGGCCAGAGGCAGGATGCACATGCGCATTTCAGCCTTTTTCTCCATCCTCTATAAAGCCATTGGGATTCAACTGCCACATTCTATCCTATAGTTTCTTATGCTTTGGTTTGTGATCCCATATGAATTTGAGGGTAACAGGTTTCTGAATGCAAAACAACCAAAAATTCATTCACAGTCAACTATGCAATGAATTCAAGTTGTCCCTACAACCCTTGCCAGGATGTATCATATGATTTCAGATTGGTCTGAACATCCATCACTTCTACTCTGAGACACCATCACACCACCCCATATGCAAACCCTGAAGCCCCTCTGGTCAGAGCCAAGATTAGAACATGTGAAGAACAACCACATGTTTTACTGCACATACAGGGTTTTTCTGCTCTTACGGAAACAATATGTTTCAAATTACAGAAATAAATACTTTTAATATTTTCTTACCATCACTCAACAGCACATATCAAATTCTCGTGCCTTAAATTGTATTGCTTTGCAATATTTGGTTTAAAAAGAAATTGCTGTGTGAACAGCAGCTGAATTGAGTTTCATTTAAAAACCCATTAAATGGGGCCTGGAGACATGGTTCAGTAGTTAAGGAACACATGCCGATCTCGCAGAGGACCTGGATTTGCATCCAAGAACACGCATGGCAACTTACACCTGCTGTCTATAACTCCAGTTCCAAGGGGTTTGGCACCCACTACTAACCTCCATAGGCACTGGGTGAACATTCAGTGTATGTACATACATGTAGGTAAAACGTTAATACACAGAAAATAAAAAAAAATATTTTAAAAATCATTAAATGGCTCTTTTTCTCCCTTTGGATTAAGAAAGAATTTCCACAACAGACATTAGCACACTGGTGCCATTTTGTACTAGTTCTTCAGTGAAGCAACATTCTTAGCAATGGCTACAGCAAGGTCAAAATACTGCTCAACTATCAAGTAGTACAGGTGTTTAATGTCCTCCAATATTGAGTGTCAGCCATGATTTGGTCTTTATAGCAGACCCATTCCATCATACCCAACTCTCTTTGTTATTCAGCAAATGGTAAAAGTGTTATCAAAATGTTTAAAAGTAAAATTTCAATTATTATCAGTCAATAGTTGATTTCTATGCCTATTCCACAGAGCTGTATACTTGGGGATCACATAAATATTTCTCAGAAGAAAAGGGACCCAGGTTAGACAGAGCTCAAACCATTTTCTAATCCAATGACTCAATCAATCCTCACCTCCTCCCAAGGGTCCCCACCTCCACAAACCCACTTAAAACTCTACCTCACAACAGGGGTTAAATTTCTACATATGAGTTCCCAGGGTGACATACAAACCATATTCAAACCAGAGCAAAATATTTATGCATTCTTCACAAAACTTAGATGTTATGCAAAAGTAGAGATGAATCTCGCCATTCCTTTAAAACAATGTTAAAAGAAAATAAGGATCAGGAGGTATATTTATTTAAAAGAATGTTTTCATAAAAAGATACTTTTAGAAGCTTGGACAAGGAGATGGAGAGATGGCTCAGCAGCTAAGAGCACTGACTGCTCTTACAAAGGATCTGGGTTCAATTCCCAGCACCCACATGGCAGCTCACAACTGTAACTCCAGTTCCAGGGGACTGACACCCGTGGTAAAACATCAATGGACATAGAATAATACATTGAAAAAAAAACACAAACCCATACCTAAATAAGAAAAAATAAGAAAACAAAAACTAACAATGCAAATTACAAAACTGTGGTAAAAATTAAATACTCAGTATCAATGATGAGAAAAAACAAAAAATTAATAGTGGCTTCATGATAAAGTTAATACCAGCAAGAAAATCACTAATATTAATGTTTTTTTAAAAGGCATTATGAAGTAAAACGTAGTGACAATAGTGCATATCTATAATGAGGAGACGATGCGGAAGAATTTTATGATAATCTATCCAACTCGGGGAAAACAGATGTCTCAAAATATTACAGCTCAACACACTGAACAAAGACACAGAGAACTTTGATGGATTTGCATGAAAATTTTGGTCGAGGCTCATCATGTGAAAGACATCTGTCACCTTATATTTCCATGTATAAGTAGACAGTCTATCTTCAAAATCTGTAAATGACACCAACATTTTTGCTTTGTATCAATTCTATTGTAAAGAAATAGTAAACTTATTTTAGCATCTGTAGTCTTGAGTCAATAACATTTTCCTTCAAGTGTTTAATTTTAGTATGATTTTTATTCTGTAATTTCAATTTTCTGAAATAATCTTAGATACTAACATATTATTGCCTTAACAGTTCTTCAATATTTTTGAAATTTTTTAGTTTTAGAAATTTTTAACTTTGCTATCTTTCCTTCTGTATACCAATTTCTACATTCTCTGTTCTGAGTAATTTTTAATAAATCTTACCTTCCCGTTCCTTTAGTCTACATATTTATAATGTATGACAGTTCAATATTTTTTCTTAGTTCTAAGTCTACTATTAAATAAATATGCTCATTTTGCTTCAAGTAGCAAAATAAAATAAAACTGATACTTAGTGAAAACTGCTCAAAAAAAAAAAAAAAACAACAACTTTTGGAAGCTCAAAATGACTTCACATGAAAACTTCCACATACCCCCAAATACTATGTCCTAGTTCTAATACGATTTGAATCCCAGACAAGTCCCTTCCTAGAAAAGACCATGATAAAAGCATTCCAATTCGCAATTCGGGGCCTGTAAATCTAGTTGTCTAAAGCCTAATGTACACATTAAAACGAAGAAAAAAGGTATAGAATCATTTCTCACTCCCACGATATTAGACATGAAACTTTAAAAAAAAAGCTAATTGAAAAACTGAATGCAGAAATACAGAAGAAAAAAACACAGTGACAAAATATCTCCTCTAAAACCAGGAACAAGGCATTTCTATCACAGCATTTCTCCAAGCATCAAAAGCTGGAATGGATTCACGTTCTAAGTCCTTGAATATAGCAACAAAAAAGGGGAAGCTCATTATGTTAGTCAGGGTCATCACTGCAACAAACACCTGGTACCCAACTTAGAAAGACAGGAGGCTTCATTTGCTTGGAGGTTGTAAAGAGTGTACGTGGCAAAGCATGTGAAGGGCCTCACCTGAAGGAAGACAAATGAGGGAAGATGAAGAGAGCAGGGCCCCACAGTTCTCTTCAAGGGCAGGCCACCAACAACCTAACACCCTTGTGAAGCCCCAGTTCCTAGTGTTCATCACCGCCAAGCTTAGGACCAAGCCTTTAAGTAGGTCTTTCGGGAGACATTCTAGATGAAAAAAATACGATATTCATTTAGATATTTCACTAAATATAGAAAAGGTACATGATAAAATCAAAATCTCACTCACTAAAAACAAAAGATGGATAAATTATGTTCATAATTATCACAAAGTTCACATATACACACATACCAACACAAAGACAGACAAACACAAGCAAACAGTTACATCAAACATTAGAATAAACAAGAGCTGGTGATATGTAGTCAATGGTAGAGTCCCTGCAACATTCACAAGTCTTTGGGTATAGATGTCAGCCTAGGGAAAAAAAATTAAAACGAGAAAACATGGATCACTAGCAATGCAAAGAAATTTTAACAAATTTCAAACAGAATCAAATAAATCAAAAGTCCAACAACACATTAAAGATATTATATACTATAACTCATGTTAGAAGGAAGTTTCCATATATGCAAATCACTTTAATATACTATTATAGGAAGGAAACATAGGAAATACACGTCTTATTTGATGCAGAAAAAGTATTTGACAAAGTTCATCATCATTTCCACAAAAAAATCACAACAAACAAACAAAAACCAAAATAAAAAAAAAACTAAAATCCCCTCAACAAAGGAGAAAGAGGAGGAAAGGGTCTTAACATAATAAACTCTGAATAACATATGTCACAGAGAACATGAGAACCTTTTTTTGAGTATCAGAAAACAAGATAAAGAATCCTGCTTTCCCTCCTTGCATTTTGTAGACATTAGATTTCTCTAGGGGAGAATGAATATATGCTTTATTAGATGGGATTATAACAAATGGTCTGCATGATCCAATTACGTCTGCCATTACAGTGGACAAGCCAAGACTTTGTGAGGCAGTAGTCCTAGTCTGGTGCTGAAGACCTTCAGAATCCTTGGAGAGCCTCTGGTCTTCATTCCACATTAGAAGTCCAAAGAATCTGTGTTCTAAGGCCAATGAAAAATGAAGGCAGTGATAGTACTAGAAGCAAGAAGATATCAAGGGCAGGAGAACCAGCCATCAAGGCATGAAGGCAAGCAGGCAATAATCAAAGTTTCTGCTTCTTGGATTTCCATTTATCTGAGCTGCCACTAGATTACTACCCACATTTAGGGTGGATTGTCACACTAAACCGATCAAGTAAACCATATGGCTTCTCTGTTAAATGCTTCTAGAGCTAGTCAAGTTGACAACCGAAACTAACCACGAGAGCACAGTGTAAAAGTCATACAACAGGTGATTCAGCAAAAACAAGAAATATGTCATCCAAATACAAAAGATGTGAAATTAACTGAAGTTTTTTTTTCTGATCTCATATAGAAAAACCCTACAGATGATAGGAAGGAAGAGCAAAAGAGGAAGAGAGGAAGAGAGGGAACAAAAGAGAAATGGAAATAGCGATGGAAAATGACAGGAAGGAATGGATTTGAGAAGTGTGGGGGTGCAGAAGGGAGAGACAGAGTTAATTTAATTCAGCAAAGCTGAGGGATGTAAAAAAAACCCATTAAGTAAAGTCAATTGACTCTCTGTATTTGAGGAATGAACAATCTGAAAAGAAAATTAAGAAACCATCTCCTTGATGATAACATCAAAAAGACTAAAATACTTAAGAATAAGCTTTACCAAGGAAGCAAAAGGTATGTTGTACACTGAAAACTGTAATACATAAAAAAGAGAGAAATTTAAATACAACAGTAAATGGAAAGACAGGTCTTGACAGATTAAATATTGTTAAAATGTCAATATTAGCCAGAGTTAGATATACATGAAATATGATACTTATGAAGATCTTAGAAGCTTTTGTCATAAAATACAAAATCTCAAGGGACTCAAAATAACCGACATAACTATATACATCCACAGTTTAGGTTTTAATCCTCCCAAATAAACAACCAGAGCTAAATCCAGTTCCTCGGAAAGTATGTGAAAGCACGTTCTAAAGTGTTAAGTGAGTTAACATCATGTTCTAAGGGTCCTGATCCTATCGAACTAGCATTCTTTTAAGAGGAGAAACTCCAGTCAGAGTGAGACATCAGGAATGTGCACTCTTCATAAGTTCCCAGAGGCAATGTCACATGAGGATACCCAGATTGGCCACTATAGCCATGGAGGAAGACACCAGTAAAGACACCTGCTAAGACACCTTGATCTTCACCTACTGTTTCTGGAACCATGAGAAGTAAATGGCTATTACCTAACCCGTCTATGCACTTTGTTCTAGCAGTCATGGCCAAGTAATACAGTAATCTCCAGAGTAACAAAACTGGAGCTGGGTACGGCAGCACAGGTCTATAACACCAGCATTCAGGACACAGAGGCAGGAAGATTACACAGAGACATGAGATCAGTATGGGAGACATAGTGAGTTCCAATCCACTCAGGGTTACAGTGCAAGGCCATGTCTCAAAATAAGTAAATGAGGAGCTGAACAGACTGCTAAGCAATCATGAGACCTGGAGTTTGAATCCAAACACCATGTGACAGGTTGGATCTCTCAAACATCTCTAGTTCCAGCTCCAAGGGATCCAGCATGTTCTTCTGGCTCTGTGCAGACTCAGCACATACACACACACACATACACACACATGCACGCACGCATGCACACACACACACAGGCACGGCCATGTACACATACATTCATACAGACACATGCTCATACAGACATATACACACATAAACAAAACCAATCTTTAATAAATGAAAGGAACTAAGTTGACGATTACACACTACCTAATTTCAAAACTTATCAGGGAGCTACAGAAATCAAAAGAGAAAACACAGCACCTTATTTCTTACCTCATTAACGCCATAAAAACTAATTTGAGGTAGGTTATAGACCTAGATGTGTTAATATGATTGAGCTCCCTGGAAAAAATTTGAGAGTGCACATTCATAATTTTATGGCTGGTAATGACTTCTTAAACATGACACATAAAGTGCTAGTTGTAAAATAAAAATTTATAATGTGCTTCATTAAAATTAAAAACTGTTACCTAACAAAAGACAGTATTAACCTAGGCAGGGTGCTGTGCTTGACTTGACTTGGCAAGCTGAGGGAAAAGGATTCTGAGTTTGAGGATGATCTGGGCTATATAGTGAGATCTTGCATCAAACAAACACACAAAACAAGTATGACATTTCAAAATCATAATTCTGGAAGCTAGAAAGATGGCTCAGTTGCTAAAAGCACCTCTTGTGCTTGCAGAGGACCTGGGTTTGATTTCCAGAACCGTATGCTAGCTCACAGGCAACTATGAGTAACTCAAGTTACTGGGAATCTGATGCTCTCTCTAACATGCATGGCCAACAGGCACCAAGCACACATGTGGTATATGGACATTTGTTTAGGCTAAACACTCATACACATAAAATAAAATAAAAAAATTTCTAAAAAGAAAAACATTAACTTAAAAAAAAGACAAAACTAAGAGATTGAAAAAAGCTAGCCAGAGGCTGGAAAGAAATTAAAATAAGTATGTCTGATAAAGGCCTTGTAGAAGAAAGACTGAAAATCCAGGTGTTAAAGATGATCTTGATCCAAGTACCTAACGAAAGAGAATATCCAGCCAATCAGTAAGAATGTGAACACAAGTCAGTAAGGAAATAGAGATTCCAGCATTGAGAGATTGGTGTGCTTTGATTATGAATGCCCTCACCCATAGGCTCATATATTTGAACACTTGGTAACCAGGAAGTGGCACTATTGAAGGGATCAGGACAAGTGGACTTGCTGGAGGAAGTGTGTCACTGGGATTGGGCTTGAGGTTTCAAATGCCCTTGCACAGCTCAGTCTCTTTCTCTGCCTATAGATTAGAAAATAAACTAACTACTGTACCAGTTCCTGCCTGCCCACCGCTATGCTCCTCACCATGACAATAATGGAATAAACCTCTGAAACTGCAAGCCACCCTCCAATTAAATGTTTTATTTTAAGAGTTGCCTTGGTCAGGGTGTCTCTTCACAGCATTAGAACAGTGATTAAGACAGAGATCAAGCCACCTAACCAGAACAGCTGATGGCAGTGAGGACATTGGACTGGTGGGCCTGGCGTAGTCATAGTGATTACATACCTGTCTCATAGTCTCAGTGTACATACAAGAGAAGAGTGTTCTCACATCTACCAGCAGACAAGGTGAGAATGTTCGATATGGAAGGACAGTAGTTCTGGGGTCATTTAATGGAACGCTGCACAGCAAAAAAAAAAAAAAAAAAAGTATTTTCCACAACATGGGTAAATCACCCAAAATTGAACATAAGTAATTGAAGATAAAAGTAGAACAAAAAGAAGTTTTACCTAAAATATACACAAATACTAGGTAAAGTAACAGATGGAAATGAAGGTTAAGATGGTGATTATTTTGGGAAAACCCACTGGCTCGAAGGAAACATAGTGAACTTTCGGGTGGCAATTGGATCTTTACCCTTGTTCTGTCATGGCAAGATGCATACATAACATTCATGCATTTTACTGTTTTACATACCACAAAAGAAGCAATTTTAAATATAGCTCCAAGGCAATTATTTTTCATACTGAATGAATTATAGTACTTAAGAATGCTTATGAACAAGTCAAACCCTCAGGAAATGAACCTTCTAACATAACCATTTTATTATAAATGTACAGATATGCATACTTAGAATACATGCTAACTGTTCTTGTCACAGCTGAATTATTTGCAGAGGTGCATCTGAATGTTGGCTACACTAGTATGGATTCTCCAAAGAATTGGGAAACAGAGATCCCATAGATACAAAATAAATTTATTAAAAGGAGCTAGTTCATTGCTTATGAAGGCTAGGAAGTCCCAGTCAAGGCCAGAAGAAAACTCTAACTCAAACCAGGCAGAGAGATTCAATTCTCCCCTCCCGACCTTTCATTCAATTCAGATCTTGGTGGATGTACTATGTAAGGCACACTTGGAGGACAAGTCTTTCGAGTCTACTGATCAATGCTCGTGTCATCTGGACATTCTCTCCTCAGACATCCACCCATGTCAACTCGACACTTTCATCGCCTCAAACTACGCTTAATCTCCAAATAATGTCAGGAAGACTAACGAACATACTGCCTTCCTAACATGACACATCCATCATGCACAGAATGGGAAATGCACTCATCTCTCTTCCCAAAGCAGTGGTAAAGGCTTTGAGTTATGTTAAATCTTGATAAACTTAAAACCTGACACACAATAAACAATATCTTTACACTGTGATATAGATTTGGTGCCCCGTGTTAAAGGAATAAGAAGACAACAAAGATATGTGACATAAATGTCAAACATTTCCAACAAAATGAGGTCATATGCACGAACAGTTCTCATTTCTGTAACTGGTCCCATGGCTGTTGCTGGTATTTTCCACTCCTGTCTTTGCTGAAGGGTACGGACACTGGCACTTACCTACGAATTCGCTATTGATCATAATCACGGGACATAGTAAACTGATTACAGGCATACTCCTTCCTCCGTAAGGTAAAATCTGATGCCCGCTTGGCAATCCGGACAGCCAAAACAACAGCACATTTTTGCTTATCAATTCAAAGGCAGGAGGAGCCCAAAATCACCAGGGAGAAGTGTCATTCTATTAAAATGGCAACATTCCTCCCTGTGGGAGGAAAACATCTGGGCCAGTCAAACAATCGAGCAGAGCACAGGAGCAATAATTGTGGGTCATGGGGGTAATATGTTAGCGAGTGGTGCCAGACTCATTTGGACAGCAGAGCCACAAACGAAAGACCTTTCTCTGCCTTCAGGTATAATGTGATGTGTCTCATTAGGCTCTAGGCTTACTGAAGACATTCACTTGCCCATCGTTCCACGATTTCCTTCTGAAACAGAGCTTCATGTCCTGTGTCTATCCCACCATTGTCTCCTGGAAGTACACACTGACTCTCATTTCAGTTCTGCCAGTGAAAATTTGATCTGTGATATATCCCACCTCATACCTAATGTGGACAATATCCAGATGAATATCTGACTCTGAAACTCAGACAGAAATGAAGACTTCTGAGGGTTAGGGAGGGAATTAAATATGATTTATATTTGTGAAGGATGTGGGTTATGGGAAAATGCTTTGGACTACCTGTGCTGCCCTCAAAATTCCTATATTGAAACTACAGGCTTCCCTGTGCGGCTGCTTGGACGTGCTGCATCTGGGGGCATAATTACATCATCAGAATGGAACACTAATGTGTTAGCTATGGTTTCTATTGCTATGAAGAGACACCCTGACCATGCAACTCACAAAGGAAAGCACTTATTAGGGCTGCCTTACAGTTCAGAGGTTTAGTTCATTGTCATCACTGAGAAACATGGTGAGACACAAGCAGACATGGTGCTGGAAAAGCAGCTAAGATCCAGATGGGCAAACAGCAGGAAGAGAGTGAGACACTGGGCCTGCTTTGAGTATCAAAGCCCAACCCCACACTTCCTCCAACAAGGCCACAGCTCCTAATACTGCCTTTCCCTATTGGTTTATGGGAGCCAGCTTTTTTATCCAATCCACCAGACTCTAAAAAGAGACTTGAAATGTTCTTCCCACAAAGTGAGAACACAGCAAGATGGAAGGGTCTACAAGCCAGGAAAAGGACCTCACCACAGAACCCAAACATGCTCACACCCTCATCTTGGACATCAAGCTTTTAGCAAAATTGTTAGTAATTCCATAATCTCTGGTTTATTTGCCATAGCAAAACCAATTAGGTAATTATAGTCTTGATCATGAAACTGACATAAAAACTAACATTTATATTTGGGACCCATCCCATAATGGATTAGTACTTAAAAGCAAGACTGTGTTCTAAGGATGTTGTTTTCCTGTTGGCTTAGCAGCTCCAACTGAATTTACTGCTGGCATCTGTGGCCCCTCCGCCTCCCACCGTCAGTGCCCACCACTCAGGCTGTGGCTTGATGAGATTTCCAGTCCCACGGACACTCGTTCTGCCGCTGCTGCAAAATGTAGTTTTTAACTAAGTCTCTATCACTCTGTTTACCAATAAAGACTCAGGAGTCAGATGCTGGGCTGAAAACCTGGTGGGTAGCTCAGAGAGGCAGAGGAGCAACCAGCTGAACTTCCTTTTTGACTAGTACCCAGCAAGAGAGTCTCTAGCCATCCCAAACCAAAAAGACCATGAAACTCCAAGTCCTTCCCTACTCCTTCCTGTGCTCTTCTGTGGTCTCTATAGCTAATTCCTGTCAACTCGCTATTCCTGTCGATTTGTTGCTGGCTCTACCTCAATTCAAGGCTGCTTTTAACAACACAGACACAGCTTTCACAGTGTGATCAAATATCCCACAAAAAAGGGAAGACCAGGTAAGACCAAAGTTCAGGAATTATCCTTTGGTCATCTGTTTATGACATTACCAAATCATCTGCCTTTCCCTCTCATACGTAATAGCCAGAGTATACATTCCCTGACCTCCTTTTCTGATAGGGATGACTATAGTGAGTCCTAGTTAAGGAACTATAGGTAGAAAAGACCCAAGTCCGAAAGATAACACCCTCTCAAATGAGCCACTGTCTGTTCTCTAAGAAAGGTCCTATTCGGGAGGAGAGGCACAAAACTAGTGAGGGGAGCTTCAAGGTTGTATATAACACATATGGCAGATTATTAATTTACTGAGAAATTATCTTAAAGCACCATGATGCTGCATTATAACAGCAGACTGCTCAATGTGAAAGACAAGAGCAACAACAAAGACATCAGTAAAAGAACTTTCACTAAGCAACGAAAATAAGTCATAGTTCATTACTGGTTTAACATTTTGATTCTGTTGTAAAAAAAAAAAAAAAGAATGGGCATTGCTAACAAAATACCACTCAGTACTGGAGTTCATACTTTCTTATGCAATGTGTTGCAGGCTGGGTTGGAACTCATGACTACTAGTTCTGAAAACAATCTGCTCTTGCAAATACATAGCCTCATGTCAACGGTCTATGTTTGCCAGACCAGAGAATGAACACAAAGGTTATAAAACGGAAGCTTTTATTAGTTGGATTTCTTACTGTTGAGTCAATTTTCTCTCTACCTTTTAAAGATACCTGTATCTCTGAGAAAGGTCTTCAGCATCTTCTCAGACCAGATGGCAGCAGCAGATAATGGATTAGCCCAGATGGCAGAAGCAGCTGATGGGATAAAACACACACATACACGCTCTCTTTCACTTTATAAGTAGGACACAAGCAGAAGGTCAATCTGTGTCTTGATCAGCATGAAGCAAAAGTTAACTTTGATGATACTGAGGTAGTATGTAGAATTAATGCTAAACACCCAAGGCTATATGAAGGGGTAGTGGATGGTCACTGGCTACAGAAACAATAAGAACCTCTTAATTCTGAAGAGTCTTATAAGTTCACAGTCAGTGTATACTTCTCCACCTCCTCCATCTCCAGTGAGAAGAGACTTGACCAAAGACTGCTAAGTCCACAGAGCTGGGGCTTGACCTGACTAGAGTGACAAGGAATGAAAAAAGGGCAGACACACAGAGAAGGGATCATAGGGTGGGCTATACTTGCTCTGGGGAAGCAGCAGCAACTATAACATAACCTAGACCCTCAGCACGCTTATCATGTATAACAGACGGAGGGGATGGCTAGGAAGGCTTTAGCATTAACTTTCGCTTCACCCTGGGGGAAGGCTTTGCTACTCTCATGGGTCTGAGACACTGGGATCCCTGACACGGCGGTGCCCATGTTAAACAATACACATTCGCTGGGAATACTTCTTCCAATCTTGATATATTCGCTCAAGGCTCCCTTGACTTCCACAAAAGGTTGCCTGGAACTTTGTGTTCCATCAAGGTGGGTACACAATAAGGGTTGACATAACCTATAGAGACTAAATCAGTGCACACTATACATGTACATGTATATCGATGGGTGTCCCACATCCTATTACTCCTCTTAGCTAGGAGATCAATGGCTAATAAAAAACATAATTGAGCAGTAGAGATCTTCTGATTCCTGCTTCATTTCTGCCTAAGATGAAATTGGAACAACGATTGCAGTCAAGATTATAGTACTGACAAATCATGAACAATTACAAATTTTTCTTCAGAAGTTTACTATGGGTATACAAAAATACCTGTTGGGCTTATTATTACTTACAGCTCAGTAAAGACAAGAGAATTTGATCAATCTGCACGAATGCATCAATATAGATGTTAATACCACCACAGAAAAATAAGCGATGGAAAATTTGAATTGCAAAAACATTAACTAGTTACAAATACACCATTTCTTGTATAAAAAAAAAATAGAAACCTTATCCCTCTGTATCTTGGGGCTTGTTCCCGGAACCTTTCTCCCTCAAAAAGTCCCAGATACTCAAATCACTCACAGATGGCACAGTATTTGCATATAGCCTCGTCAGTGCCTCCCACTTTGAGCACCTCCTATCTCATGCTCTGTCAACAGTACATCTGCAATAGATGCACTGTACTATTTATGGGACGATGAGAGAAGGCCTGCACGGCTCAGAACAAATATTTATTTAAATTATATCCTATTCATAGTTGGCTGAATCTAGATGAAGAACAAGTACCTAGAAAAAGAAGGCTGACTACATTAAAATTAAGTAAAAGCAGGTATGGTAGTGCACACCTATGATCTCAGTTCTCCAGTAACTGATGCAGGAGGACCGTAAGTTCTTGGCCAGTCTGTGGGCATGTAGGATACGCTCTGTTCTAGGCTCTGTTTCCTTCTTCCATTTTTATGTTCTCAACCAACGTTGGTTGGGGTGTTATGAATTCAATTCATGAAACACACAAGTCAGAATTAGCATTATTCCTCCAGAATGAGCCCAATCAGCATCTAGACATATCTTCCCATTTACATCCACCATTTATATAAATAAACCGAACATGATTATGCTGCTGTGGATATGCAAAACAGCACCAAGCTGGAAATCAGCTAATCGCCTATTAATCATCTGAAATTTTAAACACATTTACTTTAGCATTTGATTCTAGTGGTTTAATGCAAAAGTACTCATACAAAGACCATCTTTCTAACATTTAAGTTAAAAAGTAGGTCACTGAGTTATGTACATACAGATAAACAGTTGGCAAGATGGCTCAACTGTAAAGAACGCGTCACTAAATCAGACAACCTGAGTTTGACACCCTGGGCCTACAGGGTGGAAGGAAAGAATCAACTGCTAAAGTTTCTCTCGCTTCCACTCATGCCCCCTCAAAACAAAATAAAATGCAATAAAGTATATACAGTATAATAACTCTTGTTAGATGGCATGGTTTAAAGATTTACTTTCATGGAATAAAAAAAAAACAATTGTATTTCCCCTAAATATTACCAACTATGCTCCAAAATAAAACTCAGAGCAACTAAAGATGTGTGTATAGTCTGATGAAATTATACATAGCAACCTCCCACAGAACCAAAGGTGGCACCAAGCCCAAGAGCTTCACCATTAGAAAAGACATTTTCTAATCTCTCATCCCAGAGATGGCATTAACTCAGCAGAAATTCAAAACCTCAGAAATTTGTCAATCTCAGTTGTCAAATCTTTTTAATAAGAAAAATGAAGTGCTGACCTCCATCTAAGACTGAATTACCTGTTAACAGGTTACAATTCCATGAAAAATACAGAAATTTCAGCCAGCAACCATAAATCATAAATGAGAAAAATGGGGGTAAACGGAATGCATTATTCATATCCTATACATGAGCATCAAATTTTAATTCCATCGAATACAAAGGATGCAGAAAGTCAACACGCATCCCTTTCCAGGTGATAACCACCTTCCCCACTTAGGCCAGTGTATCTGAGCACTGAGTGCAGTACCCAGACTGTCACTCAACACTGAAATCTTCCATAGCAGGCAGAGGAGGCAGGAGGAGCAGGTACCCAAGGTCATCCTTAGCTACACGCAGAACTCAAGGTGAACCGGAACTACATGACATAACACACTGGCTCAAGAAAAAAACAAAAACCAATCTAAAAAGTAGAAGCTCCATTTTTTCCAATTACATGGATCTTTTAGAATCCCTCCTTCCTGTTGTTTGAAGAAGGTTTGTTTAAATTAGTAATGCCCATTGAATGGCAAGAGAATTGCCTCTTGTTTCTGACCGAGAGGCAGAGAAGGAACAACAGTGATGTTCTCATCATGAGCAGAGCAGCAACACAGAAAAACTAACCTCACACACTGAGGGATATCGGAAAAGCAAGACTGGTAATAGAAAAAGAACCATTCACTGCTCTTCGGCTACTGTAGTTTTCCAATACTTGGCTGAAAAGCAGACAGACAGAATGTGCAAACAGCAATCTCCTGGCCGTTTGCCTTGTTTCCCCGCCAGAAAGACATGCAATAAAGGCTTGAACAGAAGTGTCAGTTGTATTATCGCAAACCAAAACCAGTTGTTTCTCTAGTCACACACCATGACTACCAAGAGTAGTGTGGTGCTGAGGAGTCGGTCTGGAATGCGGCTGAGGATGCCCACAGTGATGTCACTGTCTCCGTGGCCGACATCTAAGGGAAGCTGATTGCCTCTTTTAGTACTTTCTTGACCATGTGCTGTTGAGTTTGATTGGATTCAAACTGGAGACTTCTATGGCTGAGTTGTGTGATATTTTTTCCCCAGCACCGTATCTCACAGAAAACGAACCTGGTAAGACTGGGTTCTGACAGCTAATGACAACTAATGATGTTTCTGCATCAGAATTGTTTCCCACTGCGATGGAATATAAAGGGCAGTACTTTAGCATGGAGCAAAAAGCACTTTCAGTGAGGCACAAAGCATAAGTCAACATAGGGCTAATCTTGGAGACTCCAGAGAGAATGTGAGTCTCACATGCGAGCTTTCTGTGTATTCAATGAAGAGCAGGCATGTGGGACCCTCAGGCACACCAAAACAACCATCAAAAAAGTTAACTCGCAGCCATGGATGTGACTTAGTTGGGAGAATACTTGCTCAGTGTTCAAAGCCCCGAGTCTGTGTCTCAACACTATATAAACTGGACCTGGTGCTATGCATCTGTCATTTCAGCAACTGGGAGGTGGAGAAAGAATAGGAGTTCAAGGTTATCCACAGGTATGTAGCAATCTGGAAGTCAACCTGAGACACATGAGATCCTTGCATGAGTAGAAAAGAAGAAAAGGTGGAAAAGGAAAAAGAAAAAAATAAAAGAAAGTTGAATTGAAATATAAACCATTGAGAAGCTATGGAAAATAACACCAATAGGGTAAAAGTGATGTGGCAAAATTATGCGATTTACACACAGGTTCCTACAGTATTCCCATTCTTAAAAACCATTCTGTGAGATCTTTTCAACCCTTATAACTTTTAAAACTGTATTTATGAAACTTCAACTCAGAAATCCCACAGACATAACCGCTTTAATCAGTACAGATGAGCCAACAGTACATCTGATAATTTATTTATGCCTGATTCACCTTGAAAAGACACCACTACAAAAACTTTTTTAAAATAGAGCTAAAAATGCTCTTAGAATGTATTACATTTATTTATTTGTGTGTATATATAGGTGAAGGTGGAGGCACATATGGACCAGGGGAACACTTAGGAGACTTTCCTCTATCCACCCTAAGGGCACTAGGTTTACAACTCACAAACTAACAGACTTGGAGGCAAGCACCATTAACCCATGGAGCTATCTTACCAGCTCCGAAAATGCTTTTCACAATGTTAAAAGTAAACCATCAGCACAAAACCAAGCTCCTATTTATTTCATTAAATACAAGCCTGAAATGTTAAGTAGACAGAGCAATCTCTAAGAAATTATCGTATTGGTGCTTTGACAAGTCAAACAAGGTTTTAAAGGATTTTTTTTTTTAATTCTTGATGAGGAGGGGGTGACAATTTAGGAATATAAAATAAGTAAATCCCAAAACTCACAAGCATATTTGGATGTTCTGAATCCCTAAGGCAGCTGTAAACAGTTTGTGTCTAAGAGTTCGTAGCTTAAAGGAATGTGAGTATCACATTTGGACCGACTTTGTGTGGGAAGCCGCCGCAAGGCTACACAGTCGTTTCGTGCTTCCATAGTCCAGTCCTCACATTACCAGTACTGTCAGTAGCTAGCAAGGGCCCCTCCTGCGCATTGCTCTTAACTGGTCCATTCTGCACGGCTAAGTTCAGCCCGTAAGATTTCTGCTGACTTTCAAGGTCAGCTGCAGTTGGCTTCCTCGGTGTCTCCTTCTTACTACTAGTTGAAACAGGCTTTTCAACATTCCGGCTGCTTTTGGGAAGTGTGCTACAAGCATCACTGCTGTCTTGTTGGGGTGGGTTGTACTGTCTCTCTCTATAGGCTAAATAAGCCCTCCGACTCCTCGAGTGTCCTTCATTGTTTCCTGACCGGCTCTTAGGCAAGCCATTCTGCATGCTTCCTTCCACGCTCGTTGGGACGTCGTAGGCGTACTCTCGCAGGACTGTGAGTCTGCTGGCCCGGTGTCCTTTACTTCGGTTTTTATGGTGGCGGTTTGGGTGCATGTTTGTTCGAAACTGCACGTCTAAAGGAGCCACGTGCATTTTAATGTCATTATCCATCGAGTGTTCTGTCAGACTGTTATCCAGCTGGGGTGCGGCATTCACAGGTAAGGCGTTGCTGTGGTACTGCGCTGCGGCAGCCTGCAAGTTTGTCAGCTTGCAGCCCTGGGAAGAGTTTTTGAAGCTGGATGCACTTTTGTTGGTGCATGAAGACTCTGCACTGCTGTTGGTGCACTTGGGTGCCTCTCCATTAGGACCGCTTGAGTTGGGGGGCTGGACGTTGACTTGCACTGAGTATGAGCTCCGCCCTGGGCAGCACATCATGATCCAGGCAAGTCTCACGTCCTCCCTGTTGACGCAATGGTGCACCGTGATGAAGGCACTGAAGCTTAGACACGCGGCTCCGAAAAAGAAGCTGAAAACCAAGTCCAAAGGGTAATACAAAGAAACAGCCATGGCCCCAAACATCCACAAGGCCACATACAAGAGCAAAGTAAGGCTGGCTCCCAAAAGCTGAGACTGAAAACTGTGCTCATTTTCCAACGTGGATGTCGAGATGAGAGACAAAGACATGGAGTCCTGATGATTTATTTCCCCATTCTCGTTGGCTGCCAATCTCTGCTGCTCCTCTGTGGGTTCCTTGAGCTCATATTTGCGCTCAGGGTGTCTTTTTAACTGAATAAATATGCTGAGAAAGTACATACAGTTTACAAAAGTAATGAAACTGGCAGGTCCATAGAAGGCTCCCAAGGACGGTTCCCAGGCCATCCAGCAACTAGGAGAGAACATGGGGAATGAGTTTAGACACTCTGTGTTTCAAAGCACTTAGGAGCTGCTACCAACTGCGGTGCCTGCAAACTGCTCCAGAAGCAGTGGGCTCGGCATACAGAGAACACAGTACTACACAGTACTCACTAGGGTGCACCGGGCCGGCTGCCATAGTTCTTGATGTTCGCTGCTGCAGTAATGCCACACACTATGATGGGGATCCCGCCACCAATCAGGTAGAACCTAGGAGGGACATTGGCTTGTTATCCTGTCTATAAGACACACAGACTTAGTACGACATCGAAACACTTCACAGGTCATCTGTGGAGGCTAATTACTCTCATTCCAGGAACACACTGAGACAACTTTCAGTAACTGCTTTTTTAAATCACCCCCCAACCCCCCGCCTTTGACATTTTTGTTCTGCCATGCTTTTTTGTTGACTTGTTTCTTTTGCGGAAAGGCTCTGAGCTGAAGAAAGCTGGTCAGCTGCTGCCCCCCTGTGGCCACGCCGAAGAACACTTGGGTCTAGGTAAGGCTTTAGCTGGTAGTATTTTCAGGGAAAGAGGCTTCCACTAAATTCAGTTGCTGAAGCAAAAATGTCAGTCTATGACACGGCAACTTTTAAGAGTCACACACATAAAATATGGTGATGTGTTAGAGCTTGGTTCATGCTCAACCAAGACCTCTACCACAAACTGAGAACAGGGAGGACATCAGGACTCCAGAAGCTTCCAGAGTACAAAAACCTGTCTCTTTCCCCATGAAGCAAACAGTTGAAAATAAAAACAAGAAAAGGTGGAGAGAACACTCTGTTGATAAAGAGTCTGTCTTCTAAGTAGGAGAGCCTACATTTGATCCCTGGCACGCATGTAAAAGCTGGGCATGGTGGAACACACTTCTAATTTCCATGCTGTTGATCTGGAAGCAGAGAACCCTTGGTATCCTGGCCAGTTAGTCTAGCCTTATTCCTGAGGATGACACTCACAGCTGTCCTCTGGGCTCTACACACACCGACACGCACACACAAACATATAAACACAATCATAAATTAGCTTCGTTTAAGGAACTGTGGTAGACAAGGCACTGATATTCCTGCCAAGGAAAGCTTTGTTTGTAGCTAGGGCATCTGAATTCTCCGACCCCCTAAAAAGGCATTGCTGTCCCAGGTCGAGATCACCCAGGACAGCCAGAAGCCTGTATTACCCGTTCCTGAAAAGCTGCTCTAAATCATGAGTGGCCCACGTGAAAAGCTTGTCTGAAACATTTTCTTCATCATACTCAGTTACAAGTATCTCTAATATGACGCCAGTTTGCTGAAGTCACGAGCTGCCCTGGAAGTCTGGAACTACGCCTTCCACGTTTCATTGACAGTGAATGCCAAGAACTGTGGCCCTCCTATTCCTGCCACACCAATTCCCACTGGCTTTCCTGGAAAAGTCTTCCTTTTGCATTTGCTTTGCCTCGCTACCCCTCCTGTAATGTCCTGTTAACAGTCCCTCACGTGCAGCTATGGGTCTTCAGGTCTTCTTCACTGTCTCTTCTGCTCTGCTTATACACAAGTTCAAGTGTCTCCATCTTCTGACTTTTCCTGCCTGAACTACTTTCTAGTGTCTCACTGTCACACCCACGGACGCACATACCATCACCTACCTCATTTCCCGCTTATAGTGATGCACCAACTGCCCTGCATGCAGCAGCACTGTGATGCACCAGCTGCCCCTGAAATCAACAGTACTGTGATGCACCAGCTGCCCCTGAAATCAACAGTACTGTGATGCACCAGCTGCCCCTGAATACAGCCGCACTGCTAGGTGCCTTAACTAAGCCCAAGACTCAGAGCCAGGGGAGCAAGCAGCAGCCTTCCATGCAGGAAGCAGAGGGAAAGCTTGTTGGCCATTGCAGGGGCAGGGTGTCCTAGGGTTTGGATCTCATGGTGCTTTTCCTTAAAGCTTCATGCTTTTCTTAGAACCCAGAGGACGACCGGCAGAGGATGGGATTTGCCGGACTCTCACTCAGCAAAGTCAACATTCTTCACACAATGACAGGTACCTGTCCTCATCCTTTGGTGACTCTGCAGGCTGACTGAGCAAACTGATGAGCTCTGGAGTTATCTACTCTGCCTGGTGTTTTCTTCCATTTCTTCCCCCAGCCCACCCAGTGAAAACAGATGCGGCCCAGGATCACTACACTTCTAACTCCTCCCTAGACCTTGTTCACTATCAGGGCTTCGGTGCCAGCAGCACCTAGAGCTGAACTGGGTTGAGCACTGGTAAGCCTCCCTCGTGCTTACCCCCATACCCACCACAGCTACTTTCCCTGCAGCATTTGCAGCTGAAGGAAACGCCACCTGCAGAGAAGGCCAACTCACTGGAACCACCCAGACTCCTTCACTTTTCTGACCCTCACACTCTTCAGTCCAACCCCAGCTCATCGCCAGTCCCATAGAAGCTGCCTCACACACCTGGCTCACACTCCCTGGCTTCAGCCCTCTCAGGGCCAACCCCAGTGACTCGCTGACATTCCTATTTTCAAGCATCCCAATTTATACTCCACACTTCATGCCACACTGTCGTAAAATGACACCGTAAGGCCACCTCCTGAGTTAAAGATTTCCTGCAGCCGTCCATATTTAAAAGGACTTATTCACCACGAAGCTCTTTGCTCTGTATTGCAACAACCCATTCCTGGAAGAGGCAGGCATCAGATGCATGACATCCTCAAGAATACACAAAACTCATGAAGTTTACACAACTTACACAACTCAGGGGTAAGTTCCCTGAGGTACGGCAGGCAGTAAGGGATCCCTAAAGCAGAGCGAACTCTCCATTAAGGAACCGCCTGCCTGATCCACATGAATTCAATCACGTAGCTTTCCTATGCTGGGGTGGGACGGTTGAGACACTGCTGTCCAAGTCACCCACGCTCATGAAGGTAAATCTAACAAATGCACTAGTTCCCCCAGGATGGACTTAAATCGTTTATTTGGTTTCTCACTAGCTTCTATCTGATGTAAATTAAAAAAAAAAAGACTCTCTAGGAAAATTAATCTCAAAGCCCTCTACCAGACTATTACCGCCAGAATTCCTGCTCCCGCAGGCCACAGACCCTAGGCTCAGCAATCTACAGGTCTCGGCTTCCTCTGTTATTTACAGGGGACCTCTACCACTATCTTAACCCCAAAGCCAGGCTCATGCCAATGGCTCGGCATGTGCCCTCCTCCCACATGAGTGGCTTTTCTCTGTATGTGCAATTCTCTACTTTTAAGAAGCCTGAGCAGGTATTCCACAGTCCACAGCCAGCTCTGCAGACTCAGGGGCAGGGGGTGTTGTCAGCCTTCTATGAACCCACTCACCGCTGACGGTTTTGCTCATCTAGAACCATCAATCCACTCACAACTCTTCTTATTATAACGGGCAGAAAGGATCTATAACTCCAAACTCATTTTGTCTTTTGCAGGGAGAAGAAATTAATTCTTGAGATTAAGATCAATGACACATGACCTCAAAAAAATTCAAAAAGCTAATATTCCATAGAGCTGACAATAAAGCTAATCCCACCTCCGTGCTTGCAAGCAACCCACAGTGGAGACATAGATGCTGATAACACTTCCGGCCAGTCAGTCCGGCTTACAAGTCCTTCCTTTGACCCCTAAAAGCCACACCAATGTTTCTTGCTGTTACAACTTATGATTGTGCTTCAACTAAAGCAAACACAATACTTAATGAACACTTGAGATACAGCAAAGGTTCAGGATACCTGAGCATTGGTCGTGGAGGAGCGGGTGGCTCATCAGGATCCTGGCATCTCTTAGCTTTCTTAGTAACTTGTTTATAGATGTTTCTAGCAGTGACTCCAACCCACAACACCGTGGCAAGGGTAGAATAATGAAGAATGATCCCAACCTATAAGGAAGATTGGGCGACATATGAAAATTAAAAGGAAAACTGTTTTCTCAAGTCTGATTAAAAAGCATATGAAGGTATATTGTAATCGACTCCTTTTCATGCTCACGAAGAAATTAAGGCTGTTAACAGATAATGCAATTTATCAGTTCATCTTTCTGGTTACAGAAAGAAGGAGCAGAGAAGACGGAGGCAACAGGAACATAACAGCACATAGTACGTTCTTGAGAAAGATACCTGGGCTCTGACTGGGAGCCAGGAATTCACCAACAAACAGCACTGGAGACCGAATGCGCACAAAACCAAGGGCACAGTAGGCACCTGACAGTGTAACTGCAGTGCAGCACATGACACAGATTAAACTCATTTGTTAGTGATGACAGGAAGTATGCTGATCACATGACCTATTGCATCACCTGGCTAAGGATGAAATTCTACATCATGATGAAAGGGGACACAAGGCTTGCAACTTTTTTTTTTAAAGAAAAAAAAACACTCTATATCACCAGAGCAAGGACATAGAACGTTTTTTTTTTTTTTTTTTTATGGTATGGGAGCAGGGTGTCAGACTAAGACTCAATCTGTAACCCAGAGTGGCCTATAACTCACTATGTAACCGATATTAGTCTTGAACTTACAGCAATCCTCCTGGCTCAGCTTCCAGAGTGCTAGATTTATAAGCATGACATCATGGCTAGCTTTCTTAACTAATGACTTGTTATCTTTTCCAATGGTTGTTGTTCTTGCTTCTTTGCTTCTTTTGGATGTCAAGATTCCTAGACTAACTTCAATATCACTGTGTGGTGGAGGGTGACTCTGAACTCCTACAACCCCCTCAACCTCCTGGGTTCCCAAGTACAGGGCGTTTCCCCACACATGGTTTTACGTAGTGCCGAGGACTAAATCCCGGGACAGTACTTTCCTTCCCACAGTTACTACAGGTAAAGTTGTAGAACTGAAAAACATCAAGAAAAATCTAAACCACACTGACACTGCCAAACCCAGGTCAGCAACAAAAGAACAAGAGCTGATCTGCAGCTCAAGCCCAGGGGCACAAAAGTCCAAATGGCTTTTAACCAGGAGAGTCTCTGCCCAGAATAAACCCTGCAGACTGGAAGTGCCAGGACAGGGCATCCCGATGAGCTGAACTAGAAAAGTCAGAAGTCATGGAGATCTCCAAGGGACAGAAATAGCTCCTTGGTTCCCATCAGTTTTGCTGACTTGTTAGGAAAGCCAAGTTCACAGATTAAAAATGACATACCCCTTTGTGCCGTCCGAAAAATAGCGTAAGTAAATTTGCCACATAGAAACCAGTATATTCAAGAGGAATCACTGAGCTTTTACTCAAAATGATAGGGTTTTTTACTGCTGGAAAGCAGAACTGTTAAATACAGTAAGTGGTAAACATTTCAAAACAGGGGCAAGGCAGAAACTTCTTCTAAGGAGAAAAAAAAGAGTCAGTCTCTGTTTTCTATAGCATTTCTAAATTTCTACAAATGTATTCATTCTTCAGAATACCTTACACTAAAACGATTATGAAAATAGAAGTGTTCAGCAAGTCACATAACAAATCATCAATCCACAAGAACCAGGAAAAGAGAACTGAGATCCAGGAGTTCCCTGGTTGTGTGGTACTTTTCATCCAACACTTGGGCAGTGCATAAAGTACAACCCAACTACATCGAAGAGCTGGGAATTTTCTAAACAGGTTAGAAAGAATTAATCCATGGGGCATGTAAAGGGCTCATTAAAAGTAACATGTCATTACTGAAGAAAGTTACCTTGGACCAGAGAGAAACACTACTGTGAAAGTTTGAGGACCAGAGTTTAGATCTCCAGAACCCAAAAGAAAGCTGGGTGGGCAAGGCAGTCACCTGTGCTCCCAGCACTCAGGAGATAAGTGATCCCTAGAACAAGTGAGTTAGATGGACCAAGGAGCCATGTCAGCGAGCTCCAGGCTCTGAGAGAGACCCTATCTTAATAATAATAATAATAATAAGGAGAAGGAGAAGGAGAAGGAGAAGGAGAAGGAGAAGGAGAAGGAGAAGGAGAAGGAGAAGGAGAAGGAGAAGGAGAAGAAGAAGAAGAAGAAGAAGAAGAAGAAGAAGAAGAAGAAGAAGAAGAAGAAGAAGAAGAAGAAGAAGAAGAAGAAGAAGAAGAAGAAGAAGAAGAAGGTAAAACTTTGGGCCTCTACACACAGGGGGACAATGTTCACACACACAAGCAATTGTGGGGGATGGAGAAGAACAGTTATTTTCACACTGCATATGGGTATAAAGTATGAGCCTCAGGGCTGGAAGCTGAATGCTGCTCTTGTACAGAAACCAGGCTCTCTTTCCAGCACCCATGTTGAGTGGTTGGTTCACAACTGTCTATAAGTCAGTTTCAGGGGACCCAATAATTCTGGCCCGTGTGGGCATCAGCCTCATACACACATCCCTCAAAACACACATACATGCAGACACATAATTTAAAATGTAATTAAATCTTACATAAGAAGGAGAGGAGTAAGCCCCACTTACGTTACTTACGTAGTAATATATACTCTGAAATACGTAAGCCGCTTTTTAAACTAAGTCACTGTAGCATTCACTGTAGCAGACACAAAAATCACCAGTATGATGAATATAATCATATGTGAACAGGCAGAAATGAAAAGAAACAGCTTCTGGGCTGTGGTGTACACCTTTAATTCAAGTGGATCTCTGAGAGTTTGAAGTCAGTCTGGTCTCCAGAGGGAGTTCCAGGATAAAAATTACACAGAGAAACCCTGTCTTGAAGAACAACAACAACAACAAAAAACAAAAACAAAACAAAAACAAAACAAAAACAAAAAAGGAAAGGAGAATGAAAGAAAGGATAGAATAGAATAAAATAAATAAATAGTTTCCAGTAGTGATAGTCACATGACCACAAAGAAATTTCTGTAAGCTATCTGACTTATGGCTCCTGGCATCACCTTGAGGTCAGCATCACTAACCTAAAGCTGCAGGACCAAGGTCCCCTGAAGCCAACAGGCTCCTCACACAGGTGTGATGGTCGACAATGCCCTAGGCCTTGGCAGAGCACAGTAATGGTGGTGGGGAGATCAGATCAAACGATTCAGCATTTAGTTAGGCTCTGCTGTGACACACCCCTAGTGAGTGATCTGGGGGACACTTTATTTCTACAGAATTTGGTTTGCACACTTACACAACAGGCAGAAAATGCCTCCTAGGGTTAATAGAAAAGTTAAAGTCACAGGTGCAAGTAGACAGCGCTTCCTGTTTCCTGATTAGATTTTCCCTTCTGGCTCTCCCAGGCCAGCACAGCACTTCTCCAAATAACAGATATAAAAGGACACTGGAGAATGGCAGCTGGCACTGTATTTGTAGATAATCATGGAACAGTAGAACAATCAAAGAAGGTCCATCCCTTAACACAAAGCTAAGAAAACCAAAAGCAGAAAATGAACAATCAAGCAATGACCCAGTGGTACATGGTGAACTAGAACACAGATTCCTCTCGACTCTGGGACAGGCCCCTTCTACCTCCCTCTTTGCTTCCTCCAGCTCATTCTGAAAATCAGTAAAAGGCAGCAGAAAACTGGCACTGATCTAGGAAGCCAGCAGCTGGCACCTCTAACACTCTCTACCAATCTCTGTGGGACAGAATTGTGGACACCACCATCCCATGGGTAGAGTATGTGATTCCTGAAAGGGGGGAGGGAGAGCTGCATAAATTATGTGCATATGCAAAACAGCACCTAAAAATGAACACATCAGGGCTCAGTGACTGGGTGGTTGGTCCACTCTGAGACTGTCAGGTAGGTCCAAAGGAAAATGGCTAACTGGGATCCCTTTAGCATCCTCAAGCCCATGCTGGCCTGCTGGCTTTCTTGGTGCCACAACTACCTGAGGTTCTTCTCACCTGATCCTCTACTCTAAGCTTCTCCAGCTCGTGAGCATCCCTTCCCCCAGCTACTCATTCCTATATGACCCAGTCACCTCTGCCAAGAGCTCTTCCAGTGCTCTCTTTAGCTTCCCTCTCTTGGCTGCCTTGGCTGGCACGCTCTTCCTCTTCCCCTCTCGCGCTCCCCTTCTCTTTCTCCTCACCTCTCCCAGCAAAGTTCAGTCTCAGGATCCTCTCTCTCCTCTGGACTTTTCCTTCATATCTACAATATAAACCCTCTTCTCAACCACACCTTGGAGCGGTCATGCTCTTAGTTCATACAACTGGTGCCAAAACACTCAGTTTATACAGAGACAGGGTCTCACTGTGCTGGCCTGGAACTCACTGTGCAGACTAGGTTGGCCTTGAACTCAAGAGACTTATTCACCTCTCCCTCCCAGGCGCTTAGATGGAAGGCATGCCTAGCAGGATTTTAGAGTTGGGAGAACATAAGGGCCATGCTAATTCAGCCAGCCTGACCCATATTTTACAAGAGAAATACAGAAGCCTCAGCTAGGGTGAGAGACTAGTACAAGTGGATGAGGCAGGCACAGAACGACTTTCTCCCCACCAGGACCTGAACACTCATAGTGTTCTGCACTCCTCACGTTCCTCCCAGACCAACCAATGGACTCCTGTTACAATGCAAGAGTAAGCAAGGAGCCTTGAGTGATGAGTACCAGACAAATGCTGCCTTGAGTGCTATACACTGAAAGCGTTCTTTATAAACCTTTAACTGGAGCATTTGTTCTGAGGTACTGGAAAGTCCGTGCAATGCCTCTCCTTTTCATTGTAGAGAGATAGTAAAACACCATTTGGTCATTTTTGCAATGGTCTCTTCCTATTCATTTCCTTAATGAATAAATTAACGTGTCTGCTTCAGGAAACCAAGAAGCACTAGGGGATGAAATTGAGGACAGTTGAATCAATGAGTGTGGCCAGTTCTATTTACAGGAAATATGCTCGACAAGGCCGGGGGCTTAATTTCTATCCTCAAACACAGGCTGCTGCTTCTTCTTCTTCTTTGTTTTTTAAAGTAACTGTAGAGCACCTACTATGGGTCAGATCCTGTGTTGGTTCCTAGATAAATTTAGGACGAGCCAAACTGATACAATTCTCACCTAGGGGAAAGTTAAGTATTCAGTGGCAGCTTAGAGTCCAGAGAAAAGGGAATGTAATTAGGCACTGTAGGATTACAGCAAGCCCTGATCGTGGGAGATGAGGGACGGTATCTCTAAACTGTTAGTGATGGTGCTGCCCATGTAAGCCAGAAGCAGTGGCATCAATAGGGAAGGAGCAAGAACAAAGAAGCTGTCTTCTGTCTGTGCACTGTGCTGATCCCAGGTTGATTACCTGAAAATACGCTTTCAAGGGCAGAGGAATGGCTGACACAAGCACATCACACCGCCAAGATGTGACTGTGTCAACAACACAGGGAGCAGCACTAGATAACACTTACTGAGACGTCAGTACAAGACGGCTGCTACCACTAAAACTCAGACACGGAGTCTTCGCGGCAATTCTTACAAACACTCAAATACCTTAAGCTAGTTCTCAGGACTGCCATGATGGATTTATCACCCACAGGCCATAACACAACATGACTGGGCCAAGCACGGCCTCTGTCTGTGTTAATAAATTTGTTCATCATGCAATAATCATCCAAACGTCCACCAGTAAGATTAAATGCAGACTTGACACCAACCCGATCTAACCATATAACCCCCATTCAAGGTACCATCACCTACCCTCTGTTCTTACTCTTCTATGTTCTCCAACTGCCTATCTTTGTTGAAAGTAGGTTACGTTCATCATTTTTATCATAATAAGAAGAGCTATCAGTGTGAGTATGACTTCTCAGCCTGTTTTTACCTAAGCCTCGCTGGCTGTGTTCTTCACTATTCACTGCAGGCCTAAGTTTCTCACTGTCTGTGACAGGCACTCATTCAGTTCCTCCCAGGTTCCTGCTACTGAATATAACGCTCCATGAATATTCATACCCACGTGTATACTCCCACCCACATGAGCAAGGTCATTAAATCTAAGAGTGAAACTGAGGGCTCCAGTGGTTTGCAAACCTTTTCCTTCCCTCACAGGATATGTCTCCTCACATTCAAACCAACAGCATACACAGGATCCTGGGATCCCCATGTCCATCAGTCATACCTGTGGATTAGATGTACGCTCTCGGACTGAGAGCAGAGAGAAGGAGCAGACAGGGCATGGCCAGAGCTATCTGGGAGAGAAGGGAGTATAGCAAAGGTGGGGAAGGAAAACCTTGCCACTATAAATGGGGCAGAGGAACTGAAATACCCTGGGGGAAGTAAGCAGGGCCAGGAGGCATGCATGGGGGCTTTGAAGTGTCTAACGGGTACTTGTGAATAAGGACTGAGGGGGTCTGGAGACCAACATGGCTTGGATATGCCACCATATGTATATGTCATTGGAGGATCGTGTGTCCCTTCTGCCAAAGACAAGGGAAATGATTCCTTTTGGCAGTCGGGAAACTGTTTCTTAAGTTCCTGAGGAATGCTGGCTTTTATTTAACCATGAGAAGTCCTTCTAGTCCATCTTGAGCTGATTTTTCTGGACATATGTCCTTCCTGAGACTTAACCTACTCATCTCCAGTGCCATGCCCGCACAGCTGCCATGCTGGTACAGAAAGCTCCATATTCAATGTTTTCTCTTACAGAGCTGCCTTGGTCATGGTGGGTTTTTGAGGGGGAAAGCTGGCCTTGAACTCACAGAGATCTGCCTGCCTCTACCTCCTCAGTGCTAGCATGAAAGGTATGAGCTGCTATGCCTAACTGGTCATATTGTCTTAAGACTGTAATAAGCAAGTAACCAAGACATCATGTCTGCATACTGGCATGAGACTGTTGTACATTAAGGTCATACTTAGTCTTTCCTAAACTTTCATGCCATTTCTAGTAATATGTGTGTGAATTATTTTGTTTTTTAACATAATAAAGTCACATCACCCAACAATTTAACTATCACCTCAATTTGCAGGGAATACGATAGACGCACTGACTATGGGAATCAGGACTTCAAACTGATATTTATATTCTATGTTCACAGCAGCTCTACAATAGCCAAGGGGTAGAAATGGTTCCTAAGTGTTTATAATAAATATAAAAAGGACCTAAAATGGAATATTATTCGACAATAATAAAGAAGGAAATTGTGTGATATTCAACAACATAAACTTTAAGGACATTATACAATGGTAAAACGTTACATAACCCTGGTAGTCAAAGACCATGAAGCGAAGGGCGGGAGGGGGGGACCAGACTGCTAGCTGTTGGAGCAACAAGAATACAGGAGCAGCTGTTGGGTGGGTACAGAGAGGTCACTCCCAGAGTTGCACGAAGCAGGAAGTTTCTGACAGAAGATGCAGGGGCAGTATTGCAGTACGGCACACCTGTGTACTATGCACTGGGGGCAGACTTCACATGCTGTGTTTTATGTCGCAATTTCAAAGCAGGCCAACAAACTGCCCCCACAACACAGACAACAAGTGGTAGAACTGAGACGCAAATCCACACAGTCTGACTCGTCATTATTCTTAGGTAAGCAGAGTACAAATAAAGAAATAAAACTACATTATCTCCTATTCCTACGTGGAGGAGGATAAGGTAACATACCTGAAGGGAAGAGGTAACAATGTAAATGCAAGAGTTGACTATTTAATTCTTTACATTTACCAAATTTAATGGGTTTCTTTGTGTTGCCCAATTCCTCTTGTTTTCATCAGTGGATTAAGCTATTTAAAATCTACAGTCAGAAAAAAAATGCCATTTATCTTTCTTACTCAAAGGGACTTTATAAACATTTAAATGAACCGTTAAGCACTGCAAAGGGTTTGACAGATAACAGGCAATTGCCAAGGACAGAAACAAGCTTTTAGAGCTAGTCATTAGGCTGGGAATAGGTACTCAAAACCTCAAGAACCTTGGAAGATTGCTTAGTGGGCACGCTTTAGGCCAGGCTGCAGGTAAAAAGACGTCTCCAGGGAAACAAGTTTTTTGTTTTACACTTAACGAAAGTTATTTTCTAGAATCATAATATTTTTCCACCCTAAAACCTTTCAAGTTTGACTTACTGCTTGACAGACGCTGGCATTTCTGGTCTGGGTTATTCCTCCCACGAAGACCACGCAGGTCAGGAAAATATGAAAACACAAGTTCACGAGCATGTGCCAGCTCTTGAGACTGATCCGAATCAAGCTGTTGGGAAAGAGAGCAATGTGAACAGCGGGTCTGTGACGCTGGCAGCAGGGCTCTGACAAGCACCGAGGGGTTAAGTCCAGCTGCACAACGGGGAACATGTAAACGCCTTAAATTTAAAAACCTTACTTACGAAACACATACTATAAATACAAATACAAACAATTTGAGGACCCATTTAACTTAATATTGTTTCTTAACACTTAGCTTTATGTATTAAAAAGACACTATGGCATCACAGTGCCCTCTACAGCTATGCAAATTCTCCCCGTTGGAAGATGGACAACTGGCACTAATGATGTCTAAGAAGACTGGATTATGTGCTCGGCTCTGCGGAGACGTCTGCAGTGTGCCCATGGGTTTGGGTCCTGACAGAGGAGGCTAGCACACACAGCCTAAATGCCCAATGCCTTTCCTCCTGGCCTTTTGTAATGAAATGTTGAAGTCTTTCTTTTTCTTTTCTTTTTTTTTTTTTAATACAACAAAATCACCTTTTGTTTCCAAAGCAAATGTCAAGAAATGCCAGGCATGTCCAGCTTAAATAGGAAAATACGTTCTAACAGAATCTTTTGTGAAGCGAGTTTCCTGTTTCACAAATCCTTTTAGTTCATTACTTCCAATCAGAAAGTAAGTTTCCATAGCCGTGACTCCAATGAACAGAATCCCAATCCTCTGCTAAAATGTCACCAACTTTCTTAAAAGTGCCATCTTTAAAGCTAGCACAGCATCGCTAAAGCTGTCAAAGACAAGTGCAGACAGTCTACGACCTAGAGAGACCTCTGCAGGGACCGTACAGATGACAGATCCACTCTCCTTCAGGCCCTCCTGGAGTAACCTGGAACAACCTGCACCCGCCACTCCAGCCTCCGACACACACACCTCTATTCTCTTCCAGGTACCTCAGCAAACTGGAAAGGGGATGATGTCTTCAACAGAGGAGAGAGGGAATGAGAAAATTCCTCAGGGCTGAAATTAGCTCTGGTGTCTCAGGTAGTAACTTTTCACATTCCAGATTGGCATGGAATGAAGACTAGTGTGCAGTCTGTGGTAAGGGCACCATTGGCGCCACAATACAGTCCCGCTATCCAAGTGCACAGATCTGCAATGGTCAGGCGCACTCTCTTACCTGTGGTGGTACATGTAACTGATGATAACGGCCAGGAGACATAAGAGGAGAATGATAGCCGTAGTATAAATCACAGGATGCAGGAGACTGGCCGCTGGGGTATACAGTTCTGACCCTGTCAGATCCTACGGGGACAAAAACAGTTTATAGACTGTTATGAATATTTAGCTACTAAACACGTTGTTGACTAAAACCTCTGGCCCTGACATCTATCTCTTTGTATCAATCCAAGGACGAATGTCCCTTGCTATACTTTTTTATTTTCCTTAGAAAGGAGGAGTTTATCTAGGCTCCCAGTTTCAGAGGACGAGAGTCCATTGTGGCTGGGAAGGCATGGCATGGCCATAGGAGCAGGCATCCGGCAGATCGCACTTCCTCTACACACAGAAAGCAGAGAAAAACAGTAGGCAGTGAGGAGAGGATATAAATGCTCAGTGCCTACCCCAGTGATGTACCCCCTCCACCAACGCTCTACCTCCTAAAAGTCCTATAACTTCCCGATAGAACATCCCCATTGTTTCAGTGTGTGGGTGCACCCCTCGCGGTCCTGAGTTCCATGTTCGTGCTCTCTCTCCTTCTGCTCCTGATTTAGACCTTGAGATTTCAGTCCTGTGCTCCAATTTGGGTCTCTGTCTCTGTCTCCTTTCATCGCTTGCTGAAGGTTAATATTCAGGAGGATGCCTATATGTTTTTCTTTGGGTTCTCCTTATTTAGCCGGGGTCTGGAAAAGCCTGGGATAAAACCGGACTCTCTGAACATAGCGGACAATGAGGACTACTGAGAACTCAAGAACAATGGCAATGGGTTTCTGATCCTACTGCACGCACTGGCTTTGTGGGAGCCTAGGCAGTTTGGATGCTCAACTTACTAGACCTGGATGGAGGTGGGGGTTCCTTGGACTTCCCACAGGGCAGGGAACCCTGATTGCTTTTCGGGCTGGGGGGAGACTTAATTGGGGGAGGGGGAGGGAAATGGGAGGCGGTGGCGGGGAAGAGACAGAAAACTTTAATAAATAAATAAAAAAAAACAAAAAAAAAGAGAAAAAAAAGAGTCATTTCTATGCATCTATTAAAAAATAGATGAATAAACATTCATTAATCAAAAAAAAAAAAAGTCCTATAACTTCCAAACAATGCCATCAACAAGGTATCCAGGGCTCAAATACATAAACTTAGGAAGCCACTACTCATTCAAACCACCACGCCATCTATGGTTCCTATCTTATGGACTTGTGATGTTCGGCCAGTCACTGTGCTTAAAAAAAACAGGACAAATATTGCACACACTAAGTAACCTTTGGTAACTAACAGAAAGAATACACAATGGTATCCCATAAGATTTTAATGATGCTTTTATTATGAAACACATTAACCAGCTTCCTGAAACAGTGACCAAAACAGCTAAGATAAATCATCTTACAAAGAGAAAAGTTTTCTCTGTCTAATGATTTCCGCCCTAACCACTTGCTTCTCTATTGGGCATAGGGTAGCATATCATAGTAGAAGTACTCCGTAGATAAAAGGTGCTCGCCTAATGTGGGCTAGGGTACAAAGGGGACATGAGGATCCTAACGTCCTTCACAGGGGCCCTTCAGTCACCTATTGGCCTCCCTGCTCCAACCCACTCTTCACCAGTTCTTTCATCTAGAGTGGACAAGCTACTAACCCAAACCCTACAAGGTAGACATTTGGGGGACAGTTCATACATGTACACAATGTATCCTGATCATATCCACACATGTACGCAATGTATCCTGATCATATCCACACATGTACACAATGTGTCCTGATCATATCCACACCCTAACCTGTCTAGCAAACTCCCCCACCCACCGTCTCCACCAACACAGTTCTTTCCCAAGTTTATATCCTTTAAAAAGAATAACCTGCAGAGTCCAACAGTCATGTTCAACACTGGACTATGTCCTTACTTGTGCTCCATCTTGAGCAGGGTCCCATAGGACGTGATCGCATAAAAGTATAGACTCCACCCTCCCTAACACCTTTTACCACTTAACACTCTCACAGCCACCAGCTGAGACAACATGCCAGATGACAGTGTCTCCAAAACAACAAAAACATCAGACATTAGGTTCAAGTTCCAAAACCAAAAACAGACCAGATACCAGATACAATGCAAGATGTGATTTCTGCCCTTGCAGGTTATAGCCACAGGGGGAGAAAAACAGAGTCAGTCACCAATGGCAACAAGCCACTTCTCTCTCTCTCTCTCTCTCTCTCTCTCTCTCTCTCTCTCTCTCTCTCTCTCTCTCTCTCTCTCTCTCTCACACACACACACACACACACACACACGTTTTAAGCATAATACGGACATTCTCTTACTCATAAAGAACAGGCATCATAACCCTGCCTCTCTCAGACAAGACACCTGCACCCTTGGCCGTATGCAGCAGGGGGTCAATCTGTAGACCCAGCAGGTCTCCCTACTACATTCTCCTTCCACAATGAATTCCTGGGAGTACGAAATGGTGGCTGGATGTAGGAAGGCGTTAATAGTGATGTGTCCGTAATCAGAAAGCTCTTGACAATATCTAAAGGAAGAAAAGCTATATGGAAAAGGATGGGACAGTGGACAAATACTCAAGACAAATGGACGGTATCCTCAGAGTAGGAAGGGAGGGGGTATCCTTAACAGAGCAGGAAGGGAAGGGGCATCACCAGCAGAGCATTAGGGGCTACCCTCAACAGAGCAGGAAGGGGAGGGGTGAACATCTTCAGCAGAGCAGGGAGCAAAGGCAGGGACACCCTGAATAGGGCAGGGAGAGAAAGAGCAAATTCTCTACAGATGAGGTGGAAGCTAAGAATAGAAAGCTGTAGCTTTAACAAGACAGTATCAGATCATCTTAAACCCAACATCTTAACAACAGAGAAGTTAATGTCAACAACAAAACAGCTAATGGAAAGCTACAGGGGAAACAAAGGAAACTGAGTTCCAACCTTAGAATTCACTGCACCATGACAAGCTCCCGCAGGCGACTCCTCCATTTAGCTGACATCCATGAACTGAAGGCTCACCACAGACAGGCACAGTGCTGGGCAGATATGCAGCCAAAAGACAGCAGTCACTGGCCTCAGAGCACACGGGGTGAACTTGGTAGACAGAAGGAAACAGACAGACACATGGCCAGTCTCTGGCCTCAGAGCACACGGGGTGAACTTGGTAGACAGAAGGAAACAGACAGACGCATGGCCAGTCTCTGGCCTCAGAGCACACGGGGTGAACTTGGTAGACAGAAGGAAACAGACAGACGCATGGCCAGTCTCTGGCCTCAGAGCACACGGGGTGAACTTGGTAGACAGAAGGAAACAGACAGACGCATGGCCAGTCTCTGGCCTCAGAGCACACGGGGTGAACTTGGTAGACAGAAGGAAACAGACAGATGCATCGCCAGTCTCTGGCCTCAGAGCACACGGGGTGAACTTGGTAGACAGAAGGAAACAGACAGACGCATGGCCAGTCTCTGGCCTCAGAGCACACGGGGTGAACTTGGTAGACAGAAGGAAACAGACAGACGCATGGCCAGTCTCTGGCCTCAGAGCACACGGGGTGAACTTGGTAGACAGAAGGAAACAGACAGACGCATGGCCAGTCTCTGGCCTCAGAGCACACGGGGTGAACTTGGTAGACAGAAGGAAACAGACAGACGCATGGCCAGTCTCTGGCCTCAGAGCACACAGGGTGAACTTGGTAGACAGAAGGAAACAGACAGACGCATGGCCAGTCTCTGGCCTCAGAGCACACAGGGTGAACTTGGTAGACAGAAGGAAACAGACAGACGCATGGCCAGTCTCTGGCCTCAGAGCACACAGGGTGAACTTGGTAGACAGAAGGAAACAGACAGACGCATGGCCAGTCTCTGGCCTCAGAGCACACGGGGTGAACTTGGTAGACAGAAGGAAACAGACAGACGCATGGCCAGTCTCTGGCCTCAGAGCACACAGGGTGAACTTGGTACACAGAAGGAAATAGAGGCCTGACCCATTAGCCTACAGCGTACACTTGTAAGGGGCCCACAATATGGGTCTACAGAGTAGGGACTCAAAAATGATGCCGAGAGAGGGAGACTCTTTAAAGTATGGGTAATGAACATCAGTTAGATGCCCTGAAAAACAGATATGACCGCCACTCAGTTTCTAGGAGAAGCAGCCATACCGGCATAGAAGTTACAGCTAGGGATAGACTTTCAGTATCTTGACAGAGCCACCACACTCTGTTCAGGCACTGGTGGCTTCTGGGTCTACTGAGCAACTGTAGGAATTGGGGCTGTTTTCTCCTATAAGACAGAGAGACACCATCATCTCACAGGGCACAGGGATGGACTGAAGAAGGATACGCAAAGATACCTCTCACAGTCCTGGGCAGAGCATCATACATGGTCTCAGAAGCAGGTAATAGCTACAGAATCTAAAAGTACCAGATTTTGCTCACGAAAGAAAACTGAGGAACAGCGAATGCTAGAACCTCTGCTCCACCACGGTGGATGTTGCTCAGGAACCTGTCCAAATGCAAAGAAAATCCAGTGGAGAGGAGACCCAGAAGAATGTTCAGCGGGCAAACAGTAAATACGTCAGGATGTGCAGGGTGTGCTGTAGGTACTTCCTAACTATTCAGCACAGAATCATCCAAACCATAAAATCACCCTTAGATTTGCAGCATTTAGGGGGAAGGCAGAGGGAGCAGCATTCTGGATTGAGTATTGTTAGACAATATAAGAATCAGAGGCCACTTTAAAGGTTAGGTTAGTAGGAGAGGAAAAAAGACAAAGATCAACAAGCAAAAGAGAAATATGAGTGAAGTTATTATAAATTACATGTTACAGTAATACAGACTGTAAAAAAAAATATGCTAAATACAATGCATAAAACCAGCACTAAAAGGAGAAAAAGCAAAACTATCATTCCGGTTAATAACACCGTTACAGAGGACTGAAACCCTTGAGCTTGGATCAATACTATTTCCATGTGTGATATGCCCACCCCCAACCACCACGGTTGCTACTCAGCTCGTAGAAGCCCCATTTCTTTTCTCCCACCTTTCTAACATGGGGTGCCCTGGGCAAGAAGTGACTGGGCTCACATTCCAACTCGGCAAGCACGGTACCGCTTTGCGCATCCGCTCTCTCCCCCATCGTTACATTGGAAAGGGTTCTCTTTGTGTGTAGCCGCAGCTTATATACTTTAAAAGCTGTGTGCAGTCCACGCAAAACTGTTGTACTGACAATGGGCATTCGGTTACTGAGTAGAAGTTGATCTTGATGAATCGTATGTTTACTTTTGATTGGCTATACATCCTCAGGAGTGGAGGCCAGGACTGTAACCCACATTACGGTACTCAGTTTCAGTATTAATGTCCACAGCTGACCAAATCATTGCTACCAGTTTCGTTTCAGATGTTGGGATGTTTCTCAGTTGTTCCTTGTCCTTGTAACCACTGGTATCATCAGTCTTTACTGGCAGTGGTTTCACTCAGTCTGTGTCTTGTACTACAGGGCTGTAGTTCTCTATACTCTGGTGACTGAGATCTTGAGCCTGTGTATGGATTCTTACGGACAGCTGGCGAAGGCAGAGCCCAGCCTGAGTGTGCCTGGGCATTATGAGAGGAACAAGGAAGTGGCACTGGTCCTTACAACTAGAACCGTGGTTCTCAACCTTCCTAATGTTGCAACCATTTAATACAGTTCCTCATGTTGGCATGACCCCTCACCATACAATTATTTTCATTACTATTTTGTAACTGTCATTTTGCTACTGTTATGAATCACAATGTAAATATCTAATATGCAGGACATGTGACAGGAGACCCCCGTGAAAGGGTCATTCAATCCCCAAAGGGGTCATGACCCACAGGTTGAGAACTGATGATCTAGATGATGCCAGTAACAAAAGCATAGCAGGTTTAGTGAGCACTTTGCCCTCGCAACTATTACTGAATGAGCTACTAAGGTCCTACATAGTGTCTTCTCGTATTTGCTCCTATTGCCCAGTGCTCCTTTGATTCTTTCTAACCCCACCGGCTAGTTCTGACATCAACCCAGCAATCCTAACTTCCGCTGATTTTTCCCCCTCAGGCTCTGGACAGCTTCTCCATAACTAAGTGTACCAGGCTGATGAAAACCAACCAGGCTACCATCTACTCTAGACAGAGCAGCAAAAACATGTTTGCATCTCACTCTTTAAAGCACAGTTCTCAAATGGGATCATAAAAAGGAAGCACATGGCTTATCTCCCAAGAGAGAAGGGCATTTAGACTTCACATGAGGACGTAAGAGAACAGCGTGGAAGGAAGGCAGGATGGCATTTATGGCTCAATGAAAGTTTACAAGAAAACAAGCAACTTTAAGGCATTACCTCTATCTTAATTGATACTAATTACTCTAGGAGAGGTCTAATTTTCTGTTGTAGTTCAGACAATGGACCCAAAGGCTTCACGCATGCTACATAAGCACGCAGAGATATGCCTACAGCCTTAAGCAGGTTTGATTCTCTTACACGCCTGTATGATGGATGAAGATGCAACTCTGAATTTTCCACCCTCTACTGTAACTTTACAACTTTGTCAGCAATCCATGATGCGTTTCCATTTTCTGCCTCTAGGTGGCAGTTACATCTCATAAAACAAGATACCAGAAAATAGGGGGGGAAAGATCTTAGCAGTCTTTGAAAAACTGTTTTTACATTTTCTAAAAGATTAAAAGTCTGAAAGATAAAAGAATAGCTTATTCCTTCTAGAAAAGGATTATACTAATTTAAATAGTTTAGAAGAACAGTTAGGAAGTTCAAAAATAGAAGCTTTCAACTCGTATTAGATTAAACAAAAACAAAAGTTCCACATAGTGCAGTATCACAGTGAAGCTTAAAAATGCAGTATTTTTTTGTGTTTCACTTATTTTGCTCAACTTCTGATTAATACTATATACATTTCAGACAACCTTGTATTTCCTGCTGTTTCTCCTTCAAACGTTATCCTCAAGATGTGAGTGGAAGAAAAAAAATTTAAGCCCAAACCAGTCACGATGCAAAATTGTGAAACCAAGTCTCAACTGACACACCTACCACACAACTCTTGCTACCTGGGATCATCGAGGAAGAAGAGATGGAAAATATTTTAAGAGTCAAAAAAAACCAGGGAGCGTGCTGGGAGATTGTGTGTCTTGGCAATGTCAGAAGCTCCATCCACAAAGTCTCACCAGCATGGAGGCCCAAACATGAGCTGAACCAGGAGGTCACCAACACAGCAACTAATGTGAAGGGGAAGGAAAGGCACCAAGTCCCAACTTGACGCACAAACTGCAGGCAACTACGGAATGCTGCAAGGTGGGGAAATAATCTTCTCCAGAGAAGAGCATACCAATAGGTTGGCTATCCAGTACCAAATGGTCAGCCCTTAAAACATACACACAAGTAACACTATACAGCCCGAGCAGGTTGTATTTATGTATTTAGAAGCGTGTATGCATGCACACATACACAAACAACAATAATTAAGGGAAAAGAAGTTGCAAATTTGAAAGAAAGCAGGAAGAGGTATACAAAAGTATTTGAAGGAATGATAGGATTGCATTAAAATCTAAAAAAAAAAATGGAGTTGGCTCAAACTTTAATTAATGCCAATCCAGGGAAGAGGGGATTACTTTTTGCTTAGGTATCTTGCATGCATATGGGCGGGGGGAGTTGAATGCTATATGGCGTGAGGAGGGGTCAAAGGATAACTGGAGCCAGTTCTTTTCTTCCACCATGGATGAGCTCCTAAGCTTGGCAACAGTCACTTTATCCACTGAGCCAGCCCACAGGCCCATTACTGCTTTAAGTAAAAGACAGTTACAAAACAGTGAAATGTGAACTTAGAGAAACCAGACACCTCATGAGGAATATCATTAGCTAACAACACTAACTTAAAACAAAAGAGGATAAATATAATAATAATAATAAAAGTTAGTTCTAAAGATACACACCCAGCCACCAAAGGTCCCAAGAGTAGGCACGCTGGAGTACAGGTATGTTGGATATGGTTCAAGTGTATTCTTTACAGCTGTGGGCAAAGACTCATGTGCCACTGACAAGACAACCCTATCCATCTTGCGGCCTCATCTGCCAGCGAAGCAGGAAAGGCATTAAAAGAAAGGAAAATGAAGGAAACACTGAGGAAGATTATTATAATCTGGGCTTGCCCTAAGACCATTTCTAGTGGTAGTTGGTACCATACTAAAAAAAAAAATTCAGCAAATATAAAATAAACCATGTTTCAAGATCACTTATACTTGGATAAAACACTGTCTAGATACCAGATTCACAGTTGGCGCTAAATAAAACAGGGAAACCTTGTTCATTTCTGAGCTATGTCTCTCAGACCAGCAGTGATTCCTTGTCTGCTCTACACACACAACCAAGATGTTAGCACCATGTAACAACTGCGAAATAGCTACAGCAGCAACTAAGAGGAGTCATTTCAGCGGGACGTGCTCAGGAGGGAGAAGACCAAAGCAAGCACCTCGGCTTTTAAGAGACCTGATCCCATGCATTAAGAGAAACTAACTTTACAAAAACTAACGGGCAACAGCAATGGTGAATAGTGGGCAGAATAGGGCTGAGTGCCAATCAAAGTGAAGACCCTGCTTCGATACCGTTCATGCAGTCACAAAAGTCAAAGTCATTACCTTCAGTCCAATGTTCGTCCTCAACTCAAAAGGTCAGGACTATTGGTGTGTGGTCAGAAAGCCAGGAACAGGCGAAGCTGTACAGCAATCTTTTGATACCCACAGTGCATCCTTTGGCAAATGAATTGCCCTAAGTCGACAACGTTGAACTGCATAAACAAACCCAAAGTATCTCCATATTTTAAGGTCAGAGCCTAGCTAATCTGATTCCTTACAGGGCTCACCAGCGCATCCCCCACAAAACAAGGTCTCGTTCATTTCACTTGGTACTAACTCAATTTCCCTTGAAATCCAGAATCACCTCTCCCATAATTAAGGGAGCCATTTATGTTAAGTTAAAAAGTAAATTCTGCATCTGAGCTTAATTATGCATAGAGAACCATTAGAATATTTAGTATTTATGCATCAAGCTAACAACGGCCACACCATTAGCACAGCGTAGTTGCCCAGGGAGCCGCACTGAATGGTGGTGATGTTCTCATCCGAGTAGAGTATACAGCACCCGTCTGACTTCCAGCCTCCTTGTCCGTTCAGCAAATCAAAGTCCCACTGCGCGGCAACAGCATCTGCTCCGTGCGCGATTCGTCGCAGCGTCACATTAACAGGGATGTGCTGGGTATCCACGGTCACGCCATCTGGAGAAAATGGGGAAGCACGGTATTTCTCAAACCAACTTCATAAACAATCAGATGCCAACTTACACACCGACGGGCACTCTGCAAGATCTTTTCTCACCAGTGACTCGTTAACACAACAGCGAACAAAAATAAGCTTTTGAAAGGAAGAGCCACCAATAAAGCCATGGTGCCCCAGCAACTGTCGGCGACCATCTGCCACACAGACCTATTTTTGTGAGGATCACAGGGGTCACGACTGTCCGCCGCTTGCCATCATCGGCCAACTTGGTGGAGTTTCCAGTGGCTGGGAAAAGCTTCCCGTTGCGGAATGCAATGAGTTGAAGCTTATAGAGCGAGTCATCGGTTGCTCTGACTTCTCGCTTTTGTTTCGGTGAGAAAAGGGAAGAAGGAAGCTGAATGGAGGCCTCCATGATGGTATTCTGAGAACAAAAAGACAAAAAAAAAAAAAACCAAAACCATGGTTCAGCATATGAGTATATCAAAACATAAACGATGTCAGGAAGCCGTGAAAATGTTCAAGTTATATGCTAAACATTCTAAAGGTGTATATAAAAAATTAACATTTAAAACAACTGGCAAGTTCAACAAAAAAAAAAAAGTCTGAGCAACATAGTATGGCTTAGAACAAAAACATAATACACAGAAAAATCCAAGGAATTCATCCAAGCGTTTAAGAATAAGAAAATTGCTAATGTTCCTATGACAGCACACACAGCCCCAGCAGAGAGCATTCAACAGACCAAGGACTTCAGAGGTCACTCACCTTTACAATGGTCACGAGCAATTAGGAGGGACAAACACAGCCAGGTTCACACAACAAAAGAACAGAATTTTAGAAAGAAAATAGGAGTTTACATTCAACACACTCTTATTTCAGCATCCGTTTCCTAGAGACTAAGAAACTGGTGCTCGAAAAAACAGAAAAAAACTCAAAGTGTTGATGGCCGCAGAACGCACTTGATCTCAGCCAAAGAGCAAAGAGGCTCTTTCTGTGTTTGCTGCACATTTTAAGTTGCTCAACAAAAACAATGAGTTCTATACATTCAAGAGCTAACAGTTAACTAACTTGAAAATATTTACTAATTGGAGAATTTATGACAAAGTCATTTTCTTGGCCGCCAACCACTTTTCCCTCAAAGCCAATCTTCAGGGCACCGCACGATTTTTTTCTTGAAGGACAGAGGTAACTCTTTTACTTTAATAACACTTTGGTTCTGAGCTATCTAGAGAAGACTGTACCAAATCCTAAGTCCCCACATAGTTGTCCTGCCATGCTTGCAGCAACACGATCTCCACAGCAGGAGTCCTCTGCTCTCTACACTCCTCATGCTGGGCAAACAGGGCCCTAACCACCATGCCCCGCAATTCTGTCGCCTGACAAACTCTTGAATCTATCCATTCGACTTCCTATTAACACGGCAATTCTGTTGACAATGGGAAAGGCACATCAGAGCACATGGCTAGAGGCCAAGAGAAAGACTTTACACGAGGTTGGAGCAGCATGCTCTTTGGTGGCAGTCATCCTGCTAGCCTCCTAGGTGCTTTCCCCTCTTCTGAAGAGCGTGCACACCTGTGTCACACAACTAAAGCCTGCAGCTTCCACACATGCCTCATGCCTCACCCTCTGCTCATTAGCTAGACAGGAAAGAATTGGGGCTGCAAATAACATTATTCATTTTTTATCGCCTATAGACTACTTCCTGTCACTTTCATTCACTGAAAATAGCTCAGTTAATACATTTAACCAAGTCAACATGGCATGCTTACTGAAAAACTTTCAAGGTTCTACTGAAGCAAATGACTGACTTTATAATGGCTTAAGTGCTCTGCTTACAATGAAGGCACAGCAGATATCTGACAATCATCTGTTGGGTGTTGAGAAATTTACATATTGCTTTAAAATTAAAGATATCATGAAAAATATCTGTGAGAATTATTGTCTAAGAAAAACCATGCAAAGATTTCTACTGCTCTTAAAACTATAGGATGAAACAAATCTCCTCCCCAGAGCTCAGGGAATCCCGCGGAGAAGAGGAGGCAGAAAGAGTATGAGAGCCTGAGGGGACAGAGGACATCAAGAGATCAAGGCCATCTAAATCAACCCAGCAAGGCTCACAGGAGCTCACAGAGACCAATATGGGTCTGTATTGGGTCCTCTGCAGAATTATTTTAACTATTAGCTTAATACTTTTAAGGGACTCCTAAGCTTGAGAGGGGTCTCTGACTCTTGTGTCTGCTCTTGGGAGTCTTTTCGTCCTGTTGGGATGTCCTGACCAACTTCCATATGATGGTTGTTATCTCTTAGGAATCTGTTCTTTTCTAATGAAAGAAAGAAAGTTGATTGGGGGGTTGAAGGAGCTGGGAGGTATAGAGGGAGGGGTAACCATAATCAGGATATATTGTATGAGAAAAGAACCTATTTTCAATAAAAGGGGAAAAATGAAAAAATATAAGATGACATAAAAACAAGGTTTACTATAAATCCACTTATTTATTAACCTAGTAAATTTCTATAAAATACATAAATTTATCTTGAGTCTATAAGAAGGTACCTAAAGATGAAAATCAAAACATCAATAAATTAGAAGTTTATAATTCTACATAATGAACATCTATTCAAAGTAAATAATTACAAAATTCATACAATAATCTTACTAAAGAACTCATATTATTTGAAGGTATATAGAGCTCTCCAGGAAGGTATTAGTAACAATAAACCAAACTGAATTTTAAAACATCAGAACTAACATTTCCTAAATGAAAGTTGAAAAGGGGAAATAAAGTACCTTGATATTAAGGTGAAAAACGTCAAATCCTAAGCTTGTAAAACTAATCAAAAACAATAAATAAAAGGTCCATAGCAAGAACTACAGACCCAGGGCCATTACGTACTCAGAGCTGCTAAACTCCCTCTCAAGCCCAATAAAGAATATTACCAAATAATTATCACAGGTTCCCTGGGATGAGACAGAGAACCCTGGGGTGCTGATAAGATGGATTGCAGCCGTATCAATAATGTCCAGCATTTATAGTAAGGATGTAAAACGATGCTGCCCTCCTTTAAAAGCAGTGTTGCTCACTACTGTTAAGAAGGCTATAAATCTAATTTTAGAAATCACTGAAGAACATTTAGTTTGTTACACTTGTCATGACTGTACCTTTTGTCTGCTGGCCTGAAGGCAGGAAGCACAGTTTATAATTTCAATTAATCATGTGTGGGTTTTAAAAATGTGTGGATTACAGTAACGAGGAAGACAATACACATACAAATTACAGCTAATAAACCAGAAATGTCTCTTAAGAAGCTTTGAGAAGTGCACGATTTTGGCTTCTTGTTATCATTGTTGGAAGATCCTCACAGAGGACAGAGGCAAACGTGTTTTAGGTGGCTGCTTCATGCTCGGGAGACAAAGTAACACTGCTCACTTTCTTCCAACTTCTGCATCTCAACTTCTGAGCATGCCCAGTGACCTCTATAAAAAAGGATGGGCATGAGAAGCTCCACCACAGCCTGCAGAGCTGGGTGTTATGGTTCTTTTTCCTCTAGGAGTGGGAGGACAGTCGTCAGGGACCAGTAAGAAAGAAAGTGGCGACTTAACAATAAGACAGAACCTCGTGTTGTAATATCTGTAGTTCTGTTTTCACTATTAATTTTAATACAAAAACAGGTAAAACATATGAAAGGCATGCTATCATGTGCCTTTTGATATCAAGAGGCATGACAGACATTAACTCAAACATGAAAGCACTTTGGATGGATGTCAGCATCTCATGAGAGAATACTGGCTTCATCCAGGAGTAAAATTCAAATTTTAAGTAATAACAAATTTTCCTAATGTTTATAAATTTCTAACACTAAAATATGAGTGAGTCAAAACCACTGAATTAAAAACAATGAAAATACCAACTTACTCATGCATGCCTCTCTATTTACACATGTAACTGTAAAATGGCATGTCCTAACATATTTTCTTTCTGTGGATGACTGGGGGGTAAGGGGTGCCTTTAGAACTCAAATTGACTTTAACCATTCAATGGTTATTAAAGAATAGGTTACTTTGTGCTGGGCCCCATGTAGAACCCAAGGGTATCATGTCCTTGCTTTCAAACACTCAAAATTTAGAATAAGCGAGAGGTGACAGCTGCCCCGACTAAGAATAAAACTAACATTGAGAAAGCACTGTTGTGAATGCCAACATATTTACCTCCTTTCATCTTTTCAAACCTTTCCAGTTTGGTACCATGTCATGAGCCCCTGTCAACAGCATGGAACTGACAGTTGGAGAGGCTACGACACTGGCCTTCATTTATGCAACTGGTCAGCAGGGAACGAGAAGACAAACCCAGGCTACCTAGCTGCAGAGACCACACTCTTAAAGACGGTGCATGACCTCTGAGAACCAGCTCACTATCAGAAGTCTGCCAACTCCTCCAGCAAAGGGACAAAGCAGCTGGGTAATTCTGTCTGAAGAAAGAAATGCAGTGTGCAATGGAACTCCAGGGGGAGGCCCAGCGTGTCCTCCAAGCAGGGAAGAGCTAAGCACACAACAAAGAGCTGAATCAAGGTAGGAAGAATGGAGGAGTCTGATACTGCTGTGGGAAACGGAGAGGTCTTTTGCTGGGATAATGACCCGGTGTCTGAGATGAGAGACATGAAGGATGTTCAAGGAAAACTGGGCTTCTGTTCAGTTATAAAGAGTCAACACTTAGTTACAGTGCAGCTAACTCAAAACACTGACTTCTGGCATCCCTCAGTAGGTTATTGGGAATGGACTCTGCTCCAGCCTATGAACAAATCTAGATTATGGTAACAACAGCAAAAGGGACCAGTGGGGAAGGTAGGTAATACAACAGCCTTGGGTGTAACATATAGCAGTGAATTTCAGGCACCTGGAAGTCTTATCCTGGAGCCCACTGGGACCAGACTTCAATTTCAACCTAGAGAAGCTGATCTGCCTGACATGATGATTCTTATAGCTCCACACATAACCATGACAACAAGCAATGAGTACTGTCTTCAAAGCGTGATGGGGAGAAACCAAGGACCCAGGTAGGATATGAAAAGACAGTGTTAGCTGAGACTTCTTGCAGGTGACATTTGGTCTTGGTTTTAACGTGTAATAAAGAGCTGGAAAGGTGGGAAGCGGCAAGGAATTCCAGCAGAAGCATTAGCCTAAGTCTGGCCTCAAAGAGGTCAAGTGATTAGGAAACAAACCAAGGGAAGTCTGTCATCCCTAGACAGAGAGGAGAAGCAGTAACAAAGGATATAGAACAGGAGAGCTGAGGGCAAAGACACAAGTCAATGGCAGACTCGTCCAGAGAGTTGCTGTTCTTATATGGAGTGCATAAGGTCAATTTTGCACTGAGGTAGATTTGGGGGCAACACCACATAGACATCACAGGCACTGACACCAGCCACTCGAAACAGAAAGTTCTACATGAGCCGCCCAGCAGAAACATCACAGGGCCAGGTGGCATTCAAGAGTGGTGGCAGCTGCTACATGGCAGAAAAGCATCTCAAAACTGTACTAACTAGCAGGGCAATGATGGTACACAGGATCAGTGTTCAGTGGCCCAGATAAGCGAAGGACTTTAAGGGCTGTACAGTGGTCTTGTAAATACAGGCAGCTCCTAAAACTTAGGATGACTTCTTCACTTATGAATTTTGACAAAGAAATACACTTGTCGCCAACCATTCCTTGGCCTTTAGTCTAGTAATTGGTAGTGCCATGCCTTCTTGTAACACTGGGAGGCAGCAGCAAGCACACGTCCCCAAAGGACCATGATGTCACACATGACATCCAGACCACATGTGCTGTTCATCTAGAATATACAGTAACTCAAGCAAACCCCTACATTCTCCACAGCACTATTTGAAGCAAAAATCATTTTATCAGGACAAGTCCACACTATAAGCCAGGAGAATCTGCATGGGAAGACTAAATCTAGCTAGGGTGAGGGCAGGCAGGGATGCACGCACACACACGCAACACACACACACACACACACAAAATCTGTAAGAAGCAAACAAGTCAGACAGACACCTTCTGCTAGGTAAAGGTTCTTTTGTTCAGGTTCAACTCATTTGTTAGTCTGCCCACACTAAAGAGGGATGCAGTCAATGACTGGATGATCAAGGAGTCTAGTTAGTATATTAAAAGCACATTTTAAACCATGAATAGAAGGAGTAAAACAACTGCCCAGAATAAATGTTTTGGGGAGCAGAGAATCCTGTGTTTCAGTGAAAAGCTGAAGTGCATTTCTCACTACTGACATCCAACCACCTAATTCTGGATCACGAAGAACATGTTCCTTCCTTCTCTTCACCGGAACCACCCATGAAATGGAAATAATGACACGGAGTGCCTTGTTCTCTAGCCACAGGATGAACTTAAAGGAGAATGGTCTGAAATGGGCAGATTGCTGTCTTCACCTGAAGCGCTCACTGCTAGCGAACACTCTCCTGACACAGGGCCAGGCTGTGAAGCTGGGGATACAGAGAGTGGCATCATTTCTCTCCCTTTCTACCAACTCTAAGACAACAATTGAGTCCTCCTCGAAACACATGCCTATCTCTCAAGGGCTCTACCTACTGCTGTCTCAAAATCTCTTCACAGTCTCTTTTTTAGCCAATAAAAGATGTGGTAAGGTAAGTGGAGGTACACTCGCAGGTGGCAGGCGGGGGTAACACATACTATCATCAGGCCGAGTAGTAGATTCACCTGGCCAGTTTTCCTCTGAGCACAGCACATGGAGGAAACGCACGGCACCATCAGAGGTTCGCGCCCATTTCAGATTATATTGGACAGCTACAGTATTTCTACATCCAATGCATTTGCTTTCCTTATGAAGGGCACCAGGGTAAACCATGAGGAAGTACATTAATTATCCATTCTCTGATTGGATACATAGCAGGAACCTTCCATGTACCATAGCACCTCTGTGATCAACTTTTCTGCAGGCATTAAAAACTCTTTCCCACACCATCTAGGGAAAGACAGAAACAAGGCTCCCTGTAACTAAAAGTCACAGAGAACACAACGGAGCAAAGAAGGAGACACGTGGGTTCATCAAGGGCTGCCACTCTGCCGCTAGAGTTCTTTGCTTCGATGTAGCTGAGGCAAACTCCGAAAGTCAGGAAATAAGCTTTTCTTTTCACTACTCAAACAACAACAAAGCACTTTTAAAATATATATACATCACAGATTTGGATTTTTGAAAAATACATGTCATATATTTGCACTTCTTTGCCAAAAATCTTGACACACATCATGACTGCCTAAACAGCCAGCTTCAAGGCTGACTTCTGTAGATACCGTAAGCACACTGCCAGGATCCCACAATAATTGTAAGGCTGCATGAAAATGCTTTAATGATTTAAAATCAAAAAAGGAAAACCTTTATGTGATAAAAAAGATTTCAATATGTAGTATTAATAAATCTGCCATGGCAATCAGAAAAACAGCAGTTTTTGATATTTCCAGATGGCAAAAGGTTGGGTGAAGGCAAAAATGTATAGGACCAGTGATGTCTTCTAGTTCTACTCCTGTCAAGAGTTTCCTTTAAAACAGCGACACAATATTCCAAATATTCTCACCACCACCCCCTAAACATAAAACAAAACAAACCCCTTAAGGAGATTTCTGTGTAAAGGCAAAGACTGTGTTTAAATCTAAGCACAGACAATTTTAAACATGCAGTGAGCACAGCACACCTTCAGTGCCAGGCTTGAGAACGTGCTAGAAACATTGCACTTGAAGCTCAGCTGCTTGTCCAGGTTTCCATCAGGGTCCCGTCGTCCATAATCAGAGAGGCCTGTGCGGTCGGAGGCAGCCACTTTCTGGAACACTGAGCAGGTCATCCCTGTGAAGCCAGCAGCCTTGATGACGTAAGCTTCCAGAGCAATATTTGGTGAATACTGCAAAAGTCAATCAAATAAGAGTTGGAAAATTTAGAATAAGGGGGGTTTCAAAGATTTCACGCAAACACTTTCTCTGTCTGTCTGTCTGTCTGTCACTCTCTCACAGATATACATACACACACACTCTCTCACACAGAATAGTCTCTTCACAGACACACAACACACACTCTCAGACACACTCTCACATAGATACACAATACACACTGTCTCTCATACCCACACATACACAACACACATTCACAGACATTACATGCAGACACTCTCACATAGACGCACAATACACATTCTTACAGACCCACACATGCATGCAGACAAGACACACACTCACACACACACACAACACATACTCTCAGACACGCACGCATGCATACAGGCACACACACACATACACAACACACTCTCTCAGACTCACAGACCCCCCCCACACACACACACACAGTAACACTCACATTTGTTAAAGAAGAGAAGGAGAACACTGAATCTGGGAGAAAAGTGGGAGAGGCAAATGTAGAAAGGGTTGGAGGGAAAAGGAGGGACTTATTTAATATTTAATTATATCAAAATGTAAAAATAAAAATAACCTGAGAGCAGGCACTATCGTTCAGTTAGAGAGCATTTGCCTAGCACACACAAGGCCACGTCTGAAACTCAGGATTACAGATAAAATGAAATAAAGTAAAAAAACAATAAAACAATTTTAAAAAATATTACAGCTAACAACTAAAAATAGAAGATTTTTTACTTAGACAATGAGCTGTGAAATTAAAAACGGGGGGCTCTCAATGGCCCTCTTAGTAACTCCGGGAAGAAGAGAAGGGGACACTGGTGACACACTCAGGCTACCCACAACGTCTCTTCATGAGAGCCCGCACGCTGCCTACACTTTATTCACAGAAAGCAGGGGGGAAAACTGACTTTTTTTCCCCCTTGAAAGTAAGGCAGATGCTGATCCAAATGGCAGGAAATAAACAGAGTCAAAAAGGAAATTAGGTCAGAATAATTGCCTAAAGCAGATGGCACCTGCTGACCCTCCAGCTTTAAAGGAATTCAAAAGTGACCTGAACTTAGGTGATCACTAAGAGGTAAGAGCTGTCAATCCATGAGCCACCACGTCCGTACCCAGGAGGACCCCCAGCATGACGGCCATCCACCACCCAGGCCAGGGAGGGCACAGGACATAAAAAGGGGACAAGCGGGATGACTCGCCTTGCTGTCAGGATAATTATGTCTGCACATCTTTCGTTTCATACACTAACCCTGTGAAATCAGCATTAATAACATAACAACATATACTCCAAATTATTGCTGGGTCACAACACACAAAAATCCAGTACAGCTGCTGGTAAGTCTCACCCACCACCGCTGATACATGAATCTTCCTATGAGGAATAATAAAGCTGTCCTTCTACAGACTCTCTTCTTGGTATTCTGGGAACAGACTATCTTATTAGTTTATTTCCTAGAGTTTCAGATACCCAAGGCCAACCATGGTCTTGAAGCATTAAATGGAAACTTCCGGAAATAAACAACTGATAAGTTATAAATAGCTTTCTTCACTGTAATAATTGTTCCACCTTACGACGAGGTGTTATTATCAGTCCCTTACTGTGCCTGATGTAGAAGCTGAGCTTCACAGGTGTGAACACAGAAGACAGCGTACACGGTGCTCTTGACTCTCCATGGCTTCAGGCGTGCACTGGGGTCTTAGAACACTTTCCCAGGGCTAAGAGAGGCAGCTGTGTGAGCAGCTGTGTAACTCGGGGAGCCCGTTTTGCATGCTGAAACGGCCTCCACTCATGCGCCACCACTTCTATTATACCCTTCTCTGGCATCAGGACCTGTGAGGTTTAGCTGAATAAGTAAGGCTGTAAGACGGGACCAGGGGGAAGCAGCTGGGGAGGCTGCTGATTGACAAGTCATTCTCGAGTCTGGCCAAGCTTCTAAAGAGCCAAACTACCGTGAACTTGCCTTGGAGACAGAGAGCTACATTAGGCCTCTCTTAATTATTCAGAAAAGAAATTCTAACCTTAATGGAGCTAAAGGTGTAATAATGTACAGCAAAAATCAAAATGGGCTCAGGAAAATGTTTACAAAAAAAATGAGACATGGGTCAAAGTATGGAGCACTCAACTTCACTGTAACGGTGAGGAGCTGAAACCCGTGAGTCAGATCAGAGGTAGACAGCTAAGCAAATAACACACTTGTTTATCACATTTTTAGAACATAAGTAAGCGATACACAAGGAAATTTACAAGTTCAATTTAGCATGAACAAAATTTAATACTGTTTAACAGGCAGACTATTACATCGTGCCAGTAGCTTCCCAAGCGATGGAGAGCATCCCAGTACTTTAAGACTAAACCCTAGGCAAGCTATCAGGCAATCTCCCAAAGCATCCTTCGGGGCTCAGAACTGAGTCTCACCTTGGATGGACATTGGTGATATGCCAGTAAAGCCTTAAAAACATTTGTGTTTGTCGTAGAATTCATTTCAGCAGACAAGACAGTGATAGTCATTCAAATCACATAATACGGAAGTTACTGAGAAAACAGACTAAGATTACTCAGAAGCAAAATTAACTTCTCAAACGTTTCAGAGGAAGATATCCTGTGCTAAACAGCAACACCATGTTGCGGTAGAGAGAAGAGGCCCCTCGAGGTTAGAGTGGACATAATCAAATCCTCCCACGGGCCTCGGACAAGGTTGTACTTACTGTGGAGTACACGTGAGCCCCGCTGGCCAGGCGGTGTGTGGCAATGCGCTGCAGGCACTGCACAATTCGACTGCAGGCTTTGGCTTCCCTCTGCGCCAGCCACAGGACCCGCTCATCTGCCAACATGATGTTGCTCGCCACATCAACCATCACATCCCCGAGCTGTTGAGCAGACCAGAAAGAAGAGAAAGGTGTTAAAAGGCAGAGCAAGCTGTTGAATAGACTCAAAATAAAAAATAAATAAAATAGATAGACGACAGATAAATAAATAAATAAAATGTAAAGAAAAAATTAAAGGGTGATATTGGCATATTGTCTAAATGTACTATAAGAAAGCCCCACTTGCTTCTCATTAAAGCCCTCAGATATGAACAGCACGTTCAATTACGGTCATTTGGTTAATATTTAGCTCAAAACAGTACTTAAGTAGCCACTACATCACTAGTGACAAGACTGCTGTGCAGCATCTCAGAGGGAAAGAAAGGCAATTAGATTAATTAAGGAGGAGCTGTGACACTGTCACAGACAGACTTCAGCTCATCACGTAGAAAACCATTAGGAACACTTCCCGTGTTAGCTTAAACGCTTATTAAATGCATACAACCTAAAATATCTCTTCCACCTCCTGGCAAGTTCAAAATACCACTCATGTCCACCACTGCAAGTACCCAACGCGGACTTTGCGCTCTCAAGCATGTACACGTATGACTTCCCCCCACTGGGAAGGAACTCCTTTATACATCCCAACTCAAAGGGCACCAAGAAGCCCAAAGCTATGCGACCAATGATCCAAGGAGGTGCTCACTTCTCTGCCACTCCTTCCTCACGTCTCATTTACTCTGTTACTTGCTCACTTTGCCCCTCACAGGCATCAGCATAAGGCAATGCCAGGAACAGGTCACTTGTTTACTGGTTACTGCAGCAAGTTACCTAGTTACTGCAGCAAGTTACCACAGAAAAGGCACTGGGCAGCCTCATGGCTAAGGAGACCCATTGAAGTCAAAAGTTCATGAGAAGGACATCATGGCAGAGGACAGAAAAAAGAAAAAAAAATGAAAAAACAATTCCTGAGGATGGAGCAGAGCTTTGCAAACCAGCTGGTCCTCATACCACAAAGCAAGCATCAAAGGCCTTAAGCTGCAATGCCAAACCAGAAAGCCTGGCTCTTGCAGCACACGGCTTCTGATCATCCCAGAAGATCCCAGCTAAGGCCCTCAACCTGCTCTGCCTCTAATACGCTGCACAGCAAGTATGCGTAAGATGGCTGTGGGGGATCAGGAAGAGATCCAGCCCACCTACCCCACCACGGTCCACTTTACAAAGAAAATAGGTCGATGGAAATGCACCAGATCCCAGCTCTATGACCTTGGGGCAGTAAATCTCAAAGTGTATAGTGAACAGATCTCTCAGGCCAGGGGAAGAGGCAACAACACACCTGTATCTTCTCAATGGCTTTTCTATCATTCTTTTATTCTTCTAAAAAATACATTTTAAAAATCCCCAATGGAGGCCAGATTCCTAAAACAGAAAGCTTTGCACTAGGGAGGAGGAGCAAAAGAGGGCACTTGGTATATCAGTGTTATCCTACCTTTTAATTCTTTAACTGGAAGAGAAAGCAAACCTGATCAAGACCCCTAGACTGTATCATTTTGAGGGCTCATCTTGGGTTTCTTTGGGGACCACCAACTCATCAAAATGCTCCTTCACTTAGACAACAACGTCCACAACTGCCCACCATCACCAAAAGTCTGTCTTCTGCTCTGATCAGTGACACCGGTAACATTTTCCTAGGGCCTTTTAAATAGAACCTCCGCAAAAGTGCCTGTCTGCTGCCCCTCCATCTTGGACCCTTCATCAGTTTGAAGCAGCTAAGAGCTGTCTTCACCTACAAATGCCCTAATCGCAGTTATGGTGATGTCTAAGAGGGTGGGAATAAGAGACTCGCTGGTAAGCAGACAGATGGGGAGAAGGGCCATGGCTAGGGAATAAAAGTGGTAAATTTCCAAGATGGCCAACCTCTTCCTCATCCTCCTGACTGCAGATAAAAGCCAGGCACCTTAAGGCAAAGGCTTTATAGGCTTTTGTGTCCCATTAGTAGCCCCCCACCACCTTCACACCCCATCCCCCGCTAATGGAATGGCTCAACCAGTTCAAGGGCAACTGAGGATATGTCACAGAAAAGTTCTGAACCAATCAACCACTGTAACTTTCTTCAAACTAATGAACCCTAAATTAGGGAGGCCATCTCTTGAGAGGTTTTAAAACCCCCAGGTCTCAAATCTGACTGCATTTTCAGCTTCTGACCCATGTGCCTTTTGCATGTGTGTTTCCTAATAAAATGCCTTTCTTCAATTGCTTAAAAAAAAAAAGGAAAGCAGAGGCACTTTGCATATCGTTTTCAGATATCAAGACTTAATGCCTCAAATACAACCCTAGATCTAATTTTTTGTTTTGTTTTGTTTTGTTTTGTTTTTCGAGTCAGGGTTTCTCTGTGGTTTTGGAGCCTGTCCTGGAACTAGCTCTTGTAGACCAGGCTGGTCTCGAACTCACAGAGATCCGCCTGCCTCTGCCTCCCGAGTGCTGGGATTAAAGGCGTGTGCCACCACCGCCCGGCCCTAGTTCTAATTATTAAAATTCCTAACTTTGTATTGCACTTACCACAGAGCATCACAGTGGTGGCCTAATTTTAATTCCCTTCCGTCGAGGAACTAAAAAATGTGTTACTCATGTGTTTAGTCCCTGTACAAAGCTCAGTAGAACTGTCAATGGCGATCAGTGGTCATTTACTCCATGGTTCAATGTTCATTAGTGGTGTTCACTTGCATTATCACTGAATAAACACTGGCTGACCATGACTCACTACCCTGAGCAGTGGACACAGCACTAGAAGAATCACACATGCCCCATTTTCAAGCTCATAATGCAGAAAAACAAAACAAGCATGGGATTCTTCCCATTGAGAGCACTGCAATGAAGGATTAAGCAGAGTAAAAATACTACAGAAAATAATGAAATATAAACAGAACATTCCATTTCAACAGACTCACACATTCTCTAGGACTATATCTCCTTAACGTAAAGCATTAACAGGGTCGGCTGGCAGAATAATTAGGATTGGGGCACGCGTAGCCATGCACAATTACAAGCGAAGCACTTGGAGGCTAAGGCAGAGGATTCTGTGCACCCAGAAGCAGGGTAGGAACCTGGGCAACAGAGTGAGATCTGATGTCAAATGGAAATGAAGGAAAAGAAAGAAAAGGAGGAAGAAGAAGAGGGAAAGGAGGAACAAGAGGATGACGGGGAACATGAAAAAAGGAAGAGGGGCAGGGAAGCAGGAGGAAGACGTAGGGGAGGAGAGGGAAGGCCAAGAAGGGAGAGAGTAAGGGGAAAAGCAGGAGGAGAAAGAGCAAGAGCAGACAGCCACCAGTAACTCGTATAATTTCATTCATCTGGTTTCATGTGAAGCATGAGAATATCCTGTCTTACACTTTCCTACTAACAACAGGCACTATGGCAGCCAGGGTCCTTACTTCTCAGTTCATGTTTCATTCATCTGGTTTCATGTGAAACATGAGAATATCCTGTCTTACACTTTCCTACTAACAACAGGCACTATGGCAGCCAGGGTCCTTACTTGTCAGTTCATGAAGGTGCCTACTGACTCTACATGCACCTTTTTCTGTACCTGTGAATCCGACACTGACAGAAATAGGCTAATGAACTCCATGTTTAAATGCAAATTAAGAACGGCTAGAATAATGCTTTTTAACAGTCTTTAATTCTGGCTTGCTGTTACTTCAGGATTTTAAGCAAAACCATAACAGGCAGTGTGGTGAAGTCCTCAGATATGCTCAGTGACCACCAGAATTGAATTGGTTTTGATTATAAAAACCTCAGAGATACCGCACACAAAAGCATTGATTGCATTTAGGACAAAACCACTATGAGCTACGACAGACTACCACGATGATAATGAGATGTATTTAGTAGGGTTTTTGTTGGTTGTTTTTTCTCTGACTTAAACACATGAACTTTCTGAGGATCTGACATGAGGCCTGCCAGACTTGTCACCCATCCTGAAAACCTATGATTATGACACGAACAAAGAACACCTGCCCTGGCCCTCCAGATAATGCCAGCATCGGACAGGAACTCGTGCTAAGCACTGTAAAGGGGGAAATTACCTTCCAAGAGGCACAGAGCAAACAAGAGTGACGTGACGGCTTCAGCTGAGAATGAGCAAGCTTTCTCATTATCCCGTACCGAATGGCTAAGAACTCAGGAAAAGGATCTGTCACCAAAATATATCCTGCAGCAGATAACCACAAAATGCCCCATGCGTCTATGGTTCCGTTATGAAAAGACTTCAGAATTTGTCACCGCAGCAAAAAAAGCTACACTAGATAAAAAAGAATTCCTGAAACCTGACACATACGCAAAAAGCAAAACAAAATTTCAGCCTGCGTTAAGCAGCATGACATTTCTCCTTGGGCTCATTCCCTTGTAGGCCACTCCAGTCAGAAAAGGGTCAGAAGGAAAGGGTTCTTCTCACACTCACCTATCCCGCTGAACTCAGAGGACCGACCAGGAACTCTATCAAAGACAAAACACAGACCACATGTCTGGTGGCAGTAAGGACTCAGAGCTAATTCCGGCAATACTATATTGAGTGAGTGGTGTGTGTGTGTGTGTGTGTGTGTGTGTGTGTGTGTGTACTCCTGAGTGCACAGGCTCAACCACAGGTGGTGTTCCTCAGGTCCATCAACCAACTCCTGGGTTGTTTTTCATTGCTTTTGCTGTTGTTTTGAGCCAGGCTTTCCATTAGCCCAGAACACACCAGTTAGACTAAGCTGAATGGTGCCCCAACAAGTCCCAGGGACCTCAACCTGTATCAGCTTCCAAAGTACTAGGATTATAAACACCCTTCAGGCTAAAAAACAACAACAAGCAAACCCACCATAAGTTAAGTTTAGGGGTTGACCTCAGGTCCTCATGCTTATAATGAGAAGCATTTTACTGACTGAGCTAGAGCCCCAGCCCCTTTAATACTAATTCTTTTTCATTTTATTCTTTATTTGGGCATGCCCATACTACCATGTGTGTCTTTCTGTGTGGTGTGTGTGTGTGTGTGTGTGTGTGTGTGTATGTAGGGGAGAGAGAGAGAGGAGAGAGAGAGAGAGAGAGAGAGAGAGAGAGAGAGAGAGAGAGAGAACACTTTACAGAGCTGCCTCATGACTTCTGCTATGGAGATCCAGGCTTAGCAGCAGCCTTCATCACCTACTAAACCATTCTGCCAGTCCTAAAGTTTCTTTTCTCTTAGAAAAATTATGCATAAAACACGTTAAGTTAACTTTTAAATACTCCGTCACTGAGGAAGAGGAGGATGCTAGGAGGGGGAAAGTGGGAGAGAAAACTAAATGCACACATAGGCCGTATAAACAAGATTGATGATTGAAAACTGTCCAAGTTAGGTGAGAGGACAAGACAGGAGTTAACTAACGATAACGTCCTCAAGACTCCCTAAGGTTTCCAATAAAATGTTCACAGGAGCCTAACCTCTAAGCGATAAAGCTCCCAGGAACAACACAATGCACAAGTTGAGAACGCGGCAGCAGTTCTCAGAGCCTGGTCTGAAGAAGAAAGGCACTTGCAGCAGATCCCCAGAACCCATCCCAGGATGACAAGACTTGGAGTCCGGGCAGGGGAAGGACCGGCAAGACAGGGACAGCAATCTGCATTAAGAACCCAGCAGATGCCTCCTCCAGGAGGCTCACACCACAGGTATTGGGTCCTTGAAGTAAGACTCAGCAAAGGAAATGAGAAACAATGAAACAAAGGTATCCAGAGCCACCAGAATGGATGTGATTACATCCGGGTGAGTGCAGCTGAACAAATGGGCAACTACGGAGGCATGAAAGTGTGCTGAGCGCACTCACAGGAGCCTGGCCCTGGGTGTGGTCCTGCTCATACAGTCAGCTGGAGCACAGCACTCACAGGAGCCTGGCCCTGGGTGTGATCCTGCTCATACAGTCAGCTGGAGCACAGCACTCACAGGAGCCTGGCCCGGGGTGTAGTCCTGCTCATACAGTCAGCTGGAGCACAGCACAGTCACAGGAGCCTGGCCCTGGGTGTGGTCCTGCTCATACAGTCAGCTGGAGCACAGCACTCACAGGAGCCTGGCCCGGGGTGTGGTCCTGCTCATACAGTCAGCTGGAGCACAGCACAGTCACAGGAGCCTGGCCCTGGGTGTGGTCCTGCTCATACAGTCAGCTGGAGCACAGCACAGTCACAGGAGCCTGGCCCTGGGTGTGATCCTGCTCATACAGTCAGCTAGAGCACAGCACAGTCACAGGAGCCTGGCCCTGGGTGTGATCCTGCTCATACAGTCAGCTGGAGCACAGCACTCACAGGAGCCTGGCCCTGGGTGTGGTCCTGCTCATACAGTCAGCTGGAGCACAGCACTCACAGGAGCCTGGCCCGGGGTGTGGTCCTGCTCATACAGTCAGCTGGAGCACAGCACACTCACAGGAGCCTGGCCCTGGGTGTGGTCCTGCTCATACAGTCAGCTGGAGCACAGCACTCACAGGAGCCTGGCCCGGGGTGTAGTCCTGCTCATACAGTCAGCTGGAGCACAGCACACTCACAGGAGCCTGGCCCTGCCCTGGGTGTGATCCTGCTCATACAGTCAGCTGGAGCACAGCACACTCACAGGAGCCTGGCCCTGCCCTGGGTGTGATCCTGCTCATACAGTCAGCTGGAGCACAGCACTCACAGGAGCCTGGCCCGGGGTGTGATCCTGCTCATACAGTCAGCTGGAGCACAGCACACTCACAGGAGCCTGGCCCTGCCCTGGGTGTGATCCTGCTCATACAGTCAGCTGGAGCACAGCACACTCACAGGAGCCTGGCCCTGCCCTGGGTGTGATCCTGCTCATACAGTCAGCTGGAGCACAGCAAGGGACTCCAATGCCAAACAAAACCTGCTCTTTACGAACCTTCTCATCATTGGACACAGTAAATACTGGTTTCATAAGAACAACTCTTCCAGTAAATATGGAACACACACTTACACCCAGACAGACAACACTGACTGTCTTTCCATGACCACTAAATGTACCTTTTAGGTCTGTCGGAGTGATATCTTTCAAGTAGCTATCCTGGTACAATGTTCCTGGCTCGGACTGGTGGAAATCAACCATCTTTATAAAAAGGAATCACCTCAAAATATATTAGCTATGTACAGAAGAAGCGTGGGGGCATACCCACGGCAAAGACCTTGCTGAATAACTGAGAAATTCACTTACCTGCTTGTCCATCTTAGGTATGTGCATCTCAGAGTATCTTAGCATAATCTAATGCATCGGTTGGTGGGGGACAATTGTCTGTATTCTGTCAATCATGTTTTAAATAAATGCTGATTGGCCAGGCAGGAAGTATAGGCAGGAAAACCAGGGAAGTAGAAATAACACAATGAGAACAGGAGAATTCTGGAAAGGAGGAAGTTGATTGCTCCCACTCCTGCCCAGACCACCGAAGCAGCAGGATGTGATCTGCCCCACTGAAAAAGGTACTGAGCCACATGGCTAACATAGATCAAAAAAATGGGTTAATCAAGATGTGAAGTTAGCCAGTGAGAGGCTAGAGCTAATAGGCCAATCAGCTTATAATTTATGGAGACCCATGTGTGATTTTCTTTGGGGCCAAACAGTTGTGGGGTACCGGGCGGGACAAAAACCCCAACAACAAACAGGACCCTCCATGTTACAAGCAGTAATTAACTTAAAACACAGTCCTTAACTCCCACGATTGCTATTCACTACACTAATAAACAGTGAAAGGCAACGCCTGCAGTTCCCGAAGGATCACAAGGGATGACAGACACCACATCACAGGGGAATATATTTCTACTTCTAGAATTCAAAACAGGAGTCTATTTTTTTTGTTTTGATTTCTAATAAGTTGACATCACATCTTTTTAGCGAATACTATAAACTTTACTACATTATCCAGAAATGGCCAGACATAGCCTCCAAGCTAAGTGTTCAGGGAAGTAACTGAAGCCCGGCAGAGTTTTGGAAAGGGCATCCTTAGATTGGGATAGCGCTGACAGACAGAAAGTCAGGAGGTCAGACCCCCGGTGCTGTCTAATAAACGCCTTCTGAGATGAGAAAATTTCATAATCCTGTAAAACCAGACCCAAGCTTTGAAACCACTACACAACATGAATTTTTGTACTTGTGTGTAGAAACTCTGTAGGCTAAAGGGGACCGATGCCATCCTAGGCCCATGGTAACTATTACGTAGTTACCCAACAAGATGCTACCACCTGCGACATGGAGGTAAGACTATACATCACAAGCACCAAGCAACAGTTATTTAATCCATGGTGTCATTTACAGTTGTCTACAAGAAGGTTATATTTATGATTACTGCTGTCTACACTATCCAAGTGTGAATGTGTGCCCTAGTGTGTGTGTGGGGAGGGCGCACAGAGGACAGTCTTCAGCTGTTTCTCCCTCCTTCCGCCTTGTTATGGGTTCCAGGTATCAACCCAGTTTGCAATGCCAGCAGTTTCACCTGCTGAGCCATCTCACAGGCCTGCACGTTGCTCTTTGCAAGGTGAGTACAGAAAGGCAGTTCTGCACATTTGCGTACAGCACAGGAGGAATACAGTTACCATGTTGCAGTGTTCACATTCCAAACACCACGGTAATTATTGTGCTAACTCGAAGCACTCCACTTTCAGGAAGCAGGAGCAATCATGTGGGCAGCTACCCTGTGATTATCAGCACCAGCAGAGAGTAAGAGCACCAGTCAGAACCCAAGCAGTTTCTTCCAGGGTTAGCAAAACTTCCCCCAGCGGGAAGCGGCCCTTGCCAAAAGCACGGGACAGTTTGTTTGAAAAACCAGGGTCCATGAGTTCAGACAACCACGCTGCAATAGTCTCAGTCTCCAGCAAACCTGCCTGTTACCCGAGTTCCATTTATATACATACACCATTTCCCCTCCGTCACTAACTATACCCTACCAAGTAAACGCCAAATCTCCTAGGGATAGACTCACAACTTACTAGCAGCCTCCGAGATTAGAAAATGCTAAGAGAAAAAAAAAGAAAATCGTTGCAATGAACCTGGGGTGTCATCCATAAAGAAATATACAGACTCTGTTTAGCTAGCAAGTTCCCTGCAGTTACACAAGATAGGACGAGGCTGGAAGTGAAGGAGGTACTGCAAAACACACTTCTGGATCCTTCGTGAGGACTCCCACGGCCTGTGTGCAGCTCAGCCCCAGCCTAAGAGTGTGCACTGATACGCCACTTCATTTTCAAGAGGCTTCAGTTCACACTCGGCCTAAGCTCTTTCTGCCCACCTTCAAATCCATCTTAGTTAAATGGCTGCATCTCAGGAGAAACAGCATAAATAGTTCTTAAAGAGCTCAAAACCACAATTTAAGCAAACTTTATTTGTGCCTCAATAATTAAATAACTTTTTATTGGCTGCTCTAGAAATCTGGGTTTTCCCCCCCTAAGGAATGCCATGCTAGCAAATTTATCATAGTTTTAATGTGTCCTATTTAAATACACACCTTCTCAGAAAATCATTCTTTCCTTGAATTGACTCATACAAGTTGTTTATGTCTACAGGTGCCACGGCATTTCCTCACTTCTGGTACACAGGGAAAGCAATAAGCAGTTCCAAACAAGGCCCAGTTGACTAAAACAAAAAGAGGGGCATGTGGCTGTGCAGACAATGGGAATTCCAGACGCTACAAGAAGAATCTGGCTAACACGCAAGATGGTGGAGGCTGCGTTCCTACTTCCTCTGCTATTTAGCTCCTCGGTGTCTAAGAGCTAACAGCTCCCCTCCATCTCCCAGATACACAGGTCCTAATCACTATTGGCACATGAGATTCTCAAGGGCAAGTTTGGAAATCAAAAAGTGTATGGAGTTCAAATACAGAAAACATAAACCAACCCTGAAAAGAAGCACTCAGCTAGCTCTCTCTCATCAGAGCTTGCCACTGGCTGATATGCACGCTGCAAGTCTGAACTTAGGAACATACCTCTTTTGATTTTTCCTCTTTGGTAAATCTTCCAAACTTTTCTATCATTTCAGCCACAAATATAACATCCATTTTGTCAGAAAAGTTGGCCGCCTCCACCGTGTAAGCCAACAGCTGGCGAGCTGTCGCTATGGCATTTGTAAGATTGAGGGGCATCTATGGAAAAAGGCAAAGAACTGTACATAAGTACTAACGTTGATATCATTAACTGTCCTGCAAAATCTTCCAAGGAATTAAAACCCATAGATGTCTCAAATGATTTTTTAAATTCAAGAGAAAGATATATTTTGACAAAAAGAAAAACAAAAAAATTAAACTCAGACATAAAGTAATACCTAGAGACACTCTAGGCTAACATACAGCCCTATCGACCCTTTGCTTATCCAGATAAAACACAACACCACCACACACACACACACACACACACACACACACACACACACACACACGTTGTTCAGAAAAGCCATTCGCAGTTCTCCAGCTGCGAGTGGTGGATAAAGCAGGAACCACTTCTGTAGTCCTGATCTGTGTTTTGGAGCACGGCCGGGGGTGTCATTCAGCTAATTTACTGACTGATACTCTGAGAGCAGAAAAGGTAAGCTGGAACCGAGGAGCAGAGAAAACACCCAACACAGACACCAAAATCTGGCCAGGGGAGGTAAAAGGGGACACACAGAAGCAGTGGAAATGAGGCAAGAATTCTAGGCGATCCCTTCTGACAGGGGGCTTATGGAAATATATAACGAGAAAAACCCAGATAATGTCTGGGACTCTGAATGGTCCAGCAGTAGTAGGGAAAAGATGGGATACCACAGAACACCCTGGTCCCAAAGATATAAAAGAATGTACACCTAACACTCACTATCTGGCATTTAAAAAAATACTGTATTTCATCAGCAACCCAGGTGAACCAGAATGTTCTATAGTTACCTGATTAAACATATACAGAACTCGGGTGACGTCGTTTGCATACTGGCAGCGAGAATAATCATCGTCTGCCCAAAAGCCCCCTCTGTCACACCTGCGCCATGCCTTCCGTTCATCCTGTGTGCTTCCCGGGTAGATCCCACTGCCATGAATGTTCCGGCTACACTGAAGATACGCTGTGATGCCTGCCAGCGTCCTGGGCCATCTACACAGGTGGAAACAAAACCGTCTAAGAAAACCTAGCACGGCAGAGGTTAACAAGGATGGGAATGGCACAGAGGAAAGAAAAAAAGACTGAGACATGAACATGATTGCAGAGAAAAATCACAAAGAAACAAAGTCCTGGGAGAGTAAAGATCACAATACTTATTAAAGTTACTACAGAACCATTTATCCAGTCTATCACCTGAGAGTATTTTGACAGCATAACACAGTAAAATAATTTTTCTAAAATAAAAATCTAAATGCCACTAGCAATGTTCAAGGTAATTATATCACAGCCATGTATCACATTATATTCCTGTTTAATCAATGTTATTATATCTTTGGAATTATAGAACAAATATGATAAGAGTCTTGCTCAATGAAAACAGAATTTGGTCTTTTGGACAAGGAGGGCCAGGAAATGTGAAGAGAGAAGATGCCATCACAGGTCCTTCAGGACAAGCCTGAGAAAACACTATTTGCACAACTGACGCTATCTGTGGCTGCTTGGCCACGGGAGGGGTAAACTCCTGTGATCTGCTGAACGAAGTGGGACTGGCTGTGGCTACACCGCAGGCTTAGCTGAAGCTCTGCTTCCCTCCTACAGTCCGGGAAGTTTGGGCTGTGCTAAGTAGAGAGAGACTAAAGACCAGCACTCAATAGCAGGCTTGGTGCTAGTCTCAGAGGGGTGTTCCTGGGTGGAAACACAGTACGATGGGTACCGGCTGCCTTCTGAGTCTACTGGAGAAGTCACTGTGTGTGCTTTACCCACGGATTCCTGCAGAACCGGCCTATCCCTTATCATTAAGCTCCAACTATTTCTACACAGAGATCCTATACTAACGTTTCACAAACGAGACCTTGTAGTGAATTTCTGACACCTCCGTCACAGTATTTAATAGAATTTATCAGTAAAAAGTTACTCTGCCAGGAGTCACTCCAACCTGGCGCATCGCCTGTCAGAGCTGGGAGAAAGCTTTGTATCTGAACTGTTCTTTTTTTCTCAAATCGAAAATGAAGTTGTGCATACTTAATACTAATTATTACTGATGTGTAGCAGCGGAACTGCTGAGAGATCACTCAAATCAACATAGAAACCATGATCAAAAACTCCATAAACAAATCAAGCAACAAGCAAACGACTTTAACACCGCGGTGGTTTAATGCTGCAATACCTTAAGGAGAATCAGAAGATACATAATTCATTAATCAATTAAGCATGGAATACACTCAAGAATTGAATGAAAGACAAAACCCAACATAAATGTAAAACATGATTACTTGATAAAAGATGTTGAAGGTCACAAAATTAACAAATGTAGACTTTACACTTTCAAGTACTAATAGAGCGCAATGCTCGTGAAAGACTTATTCAGTGGCATTAATGAATGCACACACACACACACACACACACACATTTATCAAGTTTTACTACTGAGGATGAGCGACCAATTATGTGTTTGAGAACGCAAAGCTCTGGAGCAAACCAGCCTTTCCCAGTGTTTTCCATGCCACTGACCTGAAATCACCTTTGTTGTTCACAACCCTCTCTGGTGGACAGTACTGGGCAGAGCTTTCTAATACCACAATATCAACAGTTCTTGTATTATTTCCACGTTTGGTCTGAACATGACAGCCCCAATTTCCAGTAGATCCAGCCTGAATATTTGAAATGGTTAGGGCACTGCAGAAAAAAAAAAAAGAAAAAAAATTGTTAAAAAGAGAAAAACATTAGTGTCCTACAGATAAAGCAGAGCCACGAGAGGAGCAGGAACGAGCACAATGGTTCATAACACAAAGGGATTCCAGAAGCACAGTGGGACACAGACCAACCAGCCCAGAGCTGGAAACACTGTTGGAAGTCACACCTTCTCAAGATTCCAAACAAAAAAGGACCATTATGAAGTGGTTTTTAAAAAATGAATATGTAAGGGGACACAGCTGGAGAGATGGCACTCAAATAGTTAAGAGCACTTGCTCACAAACCAACTGTAACTCCCAGTGTCAGATGGTCTAATGACCTCTTCTGGTCTCCAAGGGTACTGCATGCACATTGGGAACTTATGTACATGGAGGCAAAGCACTCACACACATATAAATCAATCAATCAATCAATCAATTAATCAATCAATCATGTGTTTAACAGAAAATACTGTGTCAAAAAAGACTATGCAGAAAAACAAGTCGATCAGTAGGTAAAGGTGTGTGCACCATGCTGGGTGACTTTAGTTTTGAGCCCCAGAACCCATATGTAGCAAGAGAGAATCGAATTGCTGCAAAGTCTTCTGACTTCTACATGCACAGTGTGACATTCATATAACAATACATGTGCATATGCTGAATAAATGTAAGTCTCAGAAACGATTAGTAAATGGCCAATTAATGATTCCTAAAGAAGTATCTATGGGAAGCCATGCTTCTCCTTAGAGCTGTATGTCTCCATAATGGTCAGTAAATTTCCATCTCAATATGAAATCATAATTCTCTAATATAAACCTATTAATTAAAGACCAAGTGTCAAAGCCTTCAATTAACCTCCTTTCCTCTATATGAGCCACCATACTTTGCTGTTATGTAGACACAAATGAAAAGAAATAATTAGACATAAAGCATGTATCATCTTAATTAACTTATCAAATTATGTATGTCTGGAAATGAATACACATTTGCCTGGTCTCCTAAATCATCAAGGGCTAGCTAGCATTCCAATAAAGACTCTGAGGCACTCTTACATTCTGAATCATCAAAGAAAATGAATATTAGCTTCCCTAAGTTAAGAAACAAGTCAACAGCTGTAATAAATATTTTAATGATGAGTGACATAAAAAGGAAAATGCTTTATTAAATAATCATTAATCCAAAGATTCTATGTTGTGCAGCTATTCTGAACTAGGATGAAATACATAGAAATTGTGGTGATAAAAACTCTACATAATCCAGGTTGCAAGATCAGCTCAAACGCCTTCAGTATGACATTCCTTTACTATGTACCTAATCCTCAGAAGAAATATGTCTGGTAGTTCCAACCGGTAAGACAAATGTCAAAACTGAGCATAGTCAACCACAGTGGCAAACCCCTGTAATTCCAACACAGAGGAGCTGAGACAGGAGCATCACAAGGCCAGCCTAAGCTCATAAAAACAACAAAAATATCCTATGTATCTACATGCTAATAAATTCATAGTTTGGCCACTTGAAACACAGTTTAAAAAATAAAATTAAAACTTAAACAAAAAATTAAATTTTTAACTTATCTTTAAATAAACACTAAGATTCCACAGGGGATGTGACTGCCTGCCAGCCACTCTGAAAATAATTATATCTCAGAGTCCAATTAGGCAAAAGATACTCTTTTCTTCTGTGATTTTGACAGAGTACTCACTGGATCACAAGTGCCTAAAGGCCCACATCTCAAAACATGGTACCATCAAAAGAGACATGACCCATTTTGATGAAGACACAGTGCTGTACTAGCAGCTGGCACCCTGAGGTGTCCAACAAATGCCACTGCCTCAGAGGACTAATGTGCGTCCTGGCGTAGGTGGTACCTTTCTGGGAATCACGAAACTATATACTACGCAAAAGTTTTTGTGGATAATTTTTAACAATGCTTTCAATGTCTAAAAGCATCCACTGGATGAAAAGTCCCAGGAATCTTCCAGACAGCAGGTCTGGAAACAGGAGATTCAAGAAGAAAGGCTCAGCTTGAGTTTCCTCTTGTAAGAAAACTACAACAATCAAGTCTTACAGATGAAGGATGGGTGACATCAAGAGACCTATAAGGAATCAATAAGTTTCAGCCTCACCCTCTTCAACAACCATGTGTTTCCTTTCTCTACACCTTCTGGGGTAAAGGGTGCTCCATCTTCATATGGAACACTGTCATGTCAGTCAAGTGTTTCTACCAAGAAAAATGGTAGGCCAAGTAGTTTCTCTTAGAATTAATGTTTTGTGCTGCTGTAAAAGAGATTTATATATACTTTAAGCATGATGCTGGAAACAGATTTATAAAGTAAATCCACTTTAGTCATACAACTTAGACTTTTAAATTAACCAAAGCTCTTTGTATATAGAAGAATCTATTATGTTTAAAATTTTGTTGTTGTGTTGTGTCAATTACTGCTTATTTATACAATAAACTCCCTAACAGTGTGCAATTAGATGAGTTTTGACATATGTATATGCCTGTGTAATTATCACCACAGAAAAGACAGTATAACAATGAATACATCATTTCTTAAAATTAACAGCACCCCTAATAAGGAGTTCAGAAGCTAAGGCCGAGCCCCTATTAAGCTTCTTCCTGCAGTCGGCAGCCGCAGCTCTGAACACATTAATGAAGTGGAAGTATGTGGATTCTGTACTAGGATGCACAAAAAGTTGAGCAAAAGCAGACAGAAACTAAATACGATTTGATGGAGGAAGAAGGGATTGGCAATGGGAAATAATGGCTTTGGCCCAAGGCTCCTCTAACACCAGAAATACACAACTTTTGGAGCCTGAAAAAACAGAATACCAGAGTAAAAGTAAAAGTTGAGATGTCTGACACAGGGAATATATTCAAGGGCTATGGATGGAGCTCCGTGAAGAGTATTTCCCTAGCATGTGTGCAGCCATGCGTTTCAACCCCAGTGACACCTGCACTAAACATGCGTGTATTTCAGTCACCACCTCCAGAGACACAGAGCCAGAAGTGGGAGGTTAGCCAAACTAACTGTCCAGCCAAATAAAATTTCATTCTCCTAAGAGGAATATAACAGAACCAGAAGAATGGAGTCATGGAATATGTTCCATGACGAGAGTGTAAATATTTTAGATTCTGTGAGCTAAGAAGCAATACAAACATGATATTCCACAAATGCTTACATAATCATTTGAAATGTGACTACTGAAAAATGTCAATTCTCAGTGGGCCAGAGTAAGCCGCAATTTGAATACTTTATCAGTATTTTCTTCATCACACATTTATAATAAAGTCAGGGGTTTAACCCAACATAATTACTGTACAAATACTTTTTAAAACTATATTCATGTTGTAGGAGTCCCTTCTGTTTGTGTGTTGCTTTCATTGGTTGGTTAATGAATAAAAAAAACTGACTTGGCCTAGTTGATAGGGCGGAACTTAGGTAGGTGGAGAAGACAGAACTGAATTCTGGTTGAAAGAAATCAGAGTCACAGAGAAGTCATGGATCCTCCGCCTCAGACAGACGCTGGTTAGAATCTTGCTGGTAACGCCACAGTCATGTGGCAATACAACCCATTAATAGAAATGGGTAAAACTGAGATGTGAGAGTTAGCCACTAAGAGGCTAGAGATAATGGGCCAGGCAATTTCTGTGTTTTTATTTCAGGTGTAAGCTACTCGGGCAGCTGGGATGAACAAGCAGGCCCTCATCCTTACAACATATTCAAAAAAAAAAAAAAAGTAGTCAGGAGTGATGACCCCTCCCCATGAAAGACGACTCATATACTGGAGTTGGAGAGCAAGAGTGTAGAAGCATCTATTCTAAACATTAGAAGACATAAAATGAAAATATGCTTCCAGGAAAGAGGTACAGGTTTTCAAAAAAGAAACTGTAAAATAAAAAAAAAATGCATTCCTAAAATTCCCCGAGTTGATTTTAGGTTCAAAGAACCGTCTTTCTCAGCAAGTTTCTCCCAGCATCCTTGCCTTGGCTGTGTGGAAACTGCAGCTTACTCTAGCAAAAATTCCAGCCAAACTCTAGGCAGGCAAGTAGGCAGTGAGCAAGCCAAGGAGAGAGAACAAAGAGGATCTCTCACTCCCAGGACTCCCGAGTGATAATACACACAATAATTTTAAGCTGTTTTTGTACTTTATTGAGTTCATTCAGACTAACAAGCCATGGGGCTGACAGCTCAGAATTATACTCTTACACTAACAGTAAGTAGGTGGGGAGATAAAGTATCTTAAAACATAGCATTAATCAGAGGATGAAGTAGTGGAAGTGTGGTGATTCCTCAATGAGAAATAAAAGTTTAGCAGCAGAAATGGTTAGCAATTAGGTTTGGCACTAAAAGTTTACATTTTCCTCTTAAAACTTTAAAGAAAAAGACTTCGACTTTAAGTGCTTCTCTTTTATATTCAGCTTTTTCTTCCAAAACTGGATGAGGAGATGGTTAATTAATTTCCAGTTAAGCACTGCAACTCCCAAAGGGTAACAAACCCAGGGACACTGTACCTCGCAATCAAGGAGCAGTTGTGAATCATGTTTTTCTCCACAAAGATCCCTTGAGACTCATCAGTCTCGACGATGCGCCCATCCTGATACCACAGCACTTGCATGTCCTGGTCTATGTATGATGCCATGCACTGGAAAGGCAGGCTATCTCCTTCAAACACAACCTGGCGATGAGATGGCGTCATGTAGAAAGATGGCAGTTCAAGGGGAGGATCTAGAGAGAGAGAAACAAAGAACAGAGTGAACGAAAGCTAAAGCAATTCACGCACTACCTTTAGAAGCTAGAGATGCTCTGTGGAAATTGACAAAAACAGAAGCACAAACATTCCTCAGGACCAGCACTCTAATGCTAGTACCAATGTGACTACTGAATCAAATCATAGCAATGTGCTCCCAGGGTCATGTCCTGGAAACCTGGTACCCAGTACAGCAATGGACAAGATGATGAGTCTCCTGGGAGGGTATGAGGGCACTAGAGGTGCTGCCCTCGGAAACTGGTCTCCTGGATCGAGTTGATGAGGATGAGCTGGTATAGCAGCCAGAGCCTGACTCCTAACAGTGTGGCCTTCTGTTTGAGATGTCATCTACTCCCACCATGATGCCATTATCATGAGGCCTTCGTCATAAGCAAAACACTACAGAAGCATGATCTTGACCCTCACTCCAAAACTGAACTAGTAAATGAACCTCTCTTATTTAGAACGTTACTCATCTTTGCATATTTTGTTATAGCAGAAACAAAGTAACACATCACGAATGGGAACAAAGCTGAAAATGGAACCATCTGACATTCATGTCTGGTATTCAGAACCCCTCCTTTCCAGGGATGTCCTTAACACCACCGGACAAACACAGAAGCAAAGAAAGAGGCCAAATCATAAGATGCTGAAGTCTAGAGACCGGAGCTGGGGGAGAATAAATGCTTCTGGCTATCATTTTAAGAAACATTTTTTGAAAATCATATTTCCTTGCATTAAAATGATTTCTTCTGCCTATAAAGTTATGCATATAGTAGAAAATTTTAAAATTTAAATTTAAAGAAAAATTTTAAAAAATAAGTCCCTTATTTCAATCACTATTTAAAAGGATTACAACTCCTTCCAGTATCAGAAAAGGGGATTTTATATATATACATATATATGTATATGTATATATGTAAAAAAAAAGTATACAAATACTACTGATTCATTAAAGACCTTAAAATACTTAGTTCATTAATCTAACACAATTCTGCTGTCAGCGGTAATGTGTGGAAATCAAAATTGAAAATATGCGAAAATATATACAAAGAAATTAATCACTGTGTTATTAATGAAGTGGGGAATTATTAACAAGCTAAAAATGCAGCTGGGAGAAAGCAGTTACATGACAGTTACGGCTCCATAATGCACCAGCGGGCTCTGCGTTATACAAAGAAGTAAGCGTACGCTATTTTAACTTTCAGAAAGTTAGCTTTAGGAATATGATGGCTTTTTTTTTTTTTTTACAAAATACAGGAAAAGGTACAGAAGTCAAACACTAAGCTCTCAACACCAGCCGTTCGTGAACAGCCTGAAAGCAGACACGCAGTTTGTTCTCCCTGAGTTTTCTCTTTCACATTCAGAGAACATATCTTGACTGTAAAATGGCAATACTATTGGTAATAAAGAGAAAGGGGAAAAAGACGAGATCATTTATTTCATGTCCATCATGTGTCACATTCAGTTCCTATTGTGCATTTTATCATTTCACACACAGTAATTGTGCGGTTTCTCTCATGTCTGCAGACACTTGCAAAAATATCATGACTTTTCCAATAATTGCATGTTACACACTCAATAGATATGCCCAAAGTCATTCAACTATTTCTTTATTATTATGAACTTCAGCATATGTTTATATTTATATTCCTTTGATTTCACCCTAAGATACAGACACATACTGCTGAACTGTAGTTCAAAGGTCACATTGTGTGACTAAGGGTGTGACATTAGGACACTGGCCTGCCATGTGCAAGGCTTAGTTTGATCCCCAACACAACAAAACACAAACTACAAACCACAACCACAAAGGCTCTGATGGAACCCCACTCCTACCAACAAACACTGTGAAAGCATCCTGTGCCTGGATTCCTCTCACCGAGTTCTCCATTTGCCAACTGTAGAATACATGAGCACCCTGCGACTATCTGAAATGGGTTCGCATGAATCAAGCTGTTCAGAACCAAGAACAGCTACCCTGGAGGCCAATGGAAGAACTGTTCTCTAATCTGGCTAGACTAATCACTGGTTTACACTGAGATTAATTGTTGTGCTGAGATTCTGTCCGAAGAACTTCAGAATCTGTCAAGAAAAACATGGTAGCAAATCAAACATAGTAAAGTCTCCTCAGTTTGGTTTCTCTCTTACCGCATGTTAACAGCTCCTGCTTCACCCCCGTGACTGGCTGGGCCTGCAGTGACTTAGGATAAACACACCTGGTGTCCCGCACAGTGATGTTCCTCTCCTTTACCCAGCGATGCATCCACAGTATATTACAGTCACACAGAAGGTACTCAGTCTGAAATTCTCTGTAACGCACAGATTAAGACAACAGTGAACGGCATCATGTAGCAGCTGGGCTCTGTACTGGTTCCATTGTGTTTTAACAGTTAACCGTTTTTGTGTAAAGCACAAGGCGCAGCCTGTCAACTGGTTATAGTCCGTTTCCAAAGCCCTCTTGTCCAGCACTCCAATACCTCCCACAATCCTAGGACTACTTATGATCAACGTTGAAATAAGTCAACAGAATGACATACTCGTCAGGAATCCTGGTTATCCCTGTTCTATGCACCGTGTCTCCCGATCCTGAGGCCCTTCTTCTGACCAGGTCCTAACCCACCCTATCAAGCCCTTTCCTTTTACTGTAAAACACTTGATAATAATTTGGGATCTTGAAGCCTTCCCAAATTTTACCACATCACTGCCATGTTCTTGGCCTAAATGCTGCCAATTCTACTGCTAATACTGGCAGGAACATAAAGGACTAAAGGACCATTCTGTGGTTACATCCTGGACATCTGAGTAAACTGTGAGCTCTTAGGTGGGGACCACTTTATGGCATTCTTCTGCTATGCACTGGGTGACTCTACATAGAAAGCAAGGCGAACAATACTTTAAAATCAATATGAATGCAGAAACCATAAATTTAACAGAACACTCCAATTTGGCCTTGCCAAAAGATTAAGTTATCAGCCCATTAATGTGACATTCCTTTCACTAAACAACGGCTACCATTATAATGCACAGGATAATGACTCTAGCTAACAGAACTAACTGTGGAGACTATCCCTGCCACCATGGCATATCTAATAGAAGCAACAAAGCATCAGTACGAACTCAACCCTATTTGAGTTTAAGGAATGTGAATCTTAAAATAAATCAACAAAGAGCATAGATGAGCACTCTTCTAATACACGGCTTGCTAGCACATGGGGTCATCTCATAATTTTAGCCAAAACATCAGGAGAGGAGAAGGATACAGTACAGCACAAAAATAATGAATTTTAAAATATTTTCAAAAGAATGGCTTGATGTATTTCTAATCATAAATCCTGCCATGTAAAAACACTGCCAATGTCTCCCATTTCCTTGATGAAATTACTTCCCAGATTCTTATAACTAAGGCTCAAAAGCAAGGTTATCCTTTGCCATCTTATTTAATGTCAAGGGTGTGGCTTGGTGGTAGGACGCTTGCCTGCACGTGCAAAGGCCTAGGTCTAATTGCCAACACTGGGGCTAGGGGCCAACATATACTGAACAAAGGCATCTGGTAAAGAAACAGTTCCCTGGAAAATGACTCAACCCAATAAATTATACATAATGACAATGTGATAAACAGTTTGACTGTGATTCTAACAAAAGTCAGTATAATTTATAGGTTGAAATAGAATAATGATTATCTGGAAACAGAGTTAATTTTCCAACATGATTCCTTTGCAGCCTCTATTTGCGACAGACAAAATAATCTATATAATTACAGAGAACTGTGTGAATGTGATCTTACGTGGACGGACTTCTCAATAAACATTCCTAGGAATATCAGTAACAAGCTGGACATTTAATGTGGAGCAGAAATTACGGGACAGAATTAAATCCTTTATGTATAAAGTTGTCCCAGAATGAGTCTTTAAGGAGGAATGAATGGGCTATGAATGAGCTATACTTTAGGCATTTAGTTAGTCAACAACAAAAACTTCTGGATCTGAAAATTAAGTCATGAGACACAACTGCCACCAGTTCATTCATTTTTACTACAGTTGGGAGGGACACATTCTCAGGTGATGGTCATCTTGGTTTGAAAAATCCCTGAGATTCACCTCACGAGCTTCAGGTCAGGTACTGGCTCCCGTAAAAGCAAAAGTTTTGAAAATTTGCGAGACATTTCTCATGAAACCTCTTAAGCTACAAAACCATTGTCTGCCCCCCCCAACTGAATATAAATTAAATACAACAAAGAATTCTTACTTACAAAGATCGCAATGAGCCAAGATAATCAAAAGTTCCTTGAGACAGTGACGTAAACAAATTTCCTGAAAGGTTTCTAGGGGAAAAGAGGAAATAGGTTCACTTTTTAAAATACTTAGCAAACACATCACTTACTATTTGATATTGTCTCGAATATCCTATGATATGAACAAAAAGTAATAAGGAATTCATGAAAGTTGCTTGAATTCTTATACAGAAGAGGGGACGAGTAAATACCTCCTGAGGAGGGTAGTGGTCTTCAGTGTACACTACACATTGTAATAGGCAAAAGCCTTAAAAAATACCTTAATGCTAAGTAAGATTCTTCTTCCCAGTATCAGGAAAACCTAACATTCCTTATAAATTCCCCACTAGAATGCCTGCGCCGATGTTCACTTGGGATCATTCAGAAAAGAAACAAACGTTGAAAGAGTGGTCTTCGTGGTCAGCAGCAACCAATCACACACCAAGACTGGAGAGATGTGGGCAGAGTAAATAAGCCCTGGGGCTGGGAGGACTCGGTGCACAGGGCAACTAGGACCTCAGATGAGGTCGATCCCCTCTCTTGGCCTGCTGCCAGCCAAATGCTACACTGGGCAAACGGAGTAAACTCGACAGCAGTAGTGTTATAGTGAGATGGGCTGCGCGCTGGCTGCCTGATGACATGCTCAGGAACTAGAGTAAAGACGACACATGTCTTACTTGGGGTAGTGCTTCTGGCAGGTAGAGGTAAAAAATAGGCACCCCATGTTTCTTTAACGTTTGTTTGTTTGTTTGTTTGTTTGTTTTTTGTTTGTTTGTTTGTTTAAGATAAGGCATTTTTCCATGCATAGGAAAGATAAGATATATTTAAAATTTGACAAGTTACGGATATGGCACACAGGTAAAAAGAACAATATGATATTAACTTGTACTGCTGTAACCGTCAAGTTAAAAAGAAAGAAAATGGGCACTCAATATTGGTGGTAAATCTTCAGGATAGACAGAACATGCTCCGTGGGTTTCTAACATTAAAGAAGCATGGTGGTCTTTGGGAAACCTGGCAGCATCATTCAAAAACCAGGAGATCTGTTCTGTGTGCCAGAGACAGATAAATTTAGATTATCTGAGAAGGGGAGATGGGGCAGAACAGAACACAGAAAGGGCACAGGACAGAAATGTGGGGGTTGTGAATACGCCAAGCTCTCCTCTGAGGTATGGACTGAATCCTACTGTGTGGGAGGGAGTGCCACCTGTGGAGAGAGGGAAGAAAACGATGGTGGGGGGAGTCACTGACACCCACACAAGGGGTTCCTGGGTTGGGATGGAGTCCTGCTATCCCACAAGCACTAACACTCAGAATCAGTACACAAGGGTCTCCAGGGAGATGGCAGGACTGGTGTGGGGAGAAGATATATTATAAATCCTTAATCTGAAAATCTGAAATCCAACATGCCCCAAAATATTTGAGCTCCATGACAACAGCATGGAAAATTTTATATCATGAAACTTGTGTTTCATGCAACTGAGCATTTAAAATATTGTGTAAGATTATCTCCAGGCTCTGATTAGGGGCTGATTATGAAAGAGAAAAAAATCTGCATTTCCATTTGCATCTCACCTGCAAAGTATGTCCTTGTGCACAGAAGATCTCCTCAAGTAGGAAACACTCTGGTCCTAAGCGTGTCTGCTAAGGGATTCTCAACCCATCTTCTGAGGATACAACATCCCATGACCCAGTAGTAAGCCTCCTGTCTCTGTGGCTTCTACAAGGCCTAAAGTTGCTACTTAATTAACATGCCACTGATGTTCAGAAACTCCTCGGTACCTACTGGTTCAAATATCTTAAATTTTCAGAGTAGAAAAGGTACTTACAGCCGAACCAGATTGGTGAGTCCTCGGAAAATGTCTGCGTTCAGACAACCTATTCGGTTGTTTGTCAGGTCCCTAAGGGAAAGGGGAAGGGATGACTTTCTTTAGTTCTCTTAATTAATATAGCTCTGATAGATTCCGATTCGGGTCAAGAACATTAACTCCCGGCCCGGTACCTCCTCTCTATTCCTATCCCATCCAGCTTACATCCAGATCTCCCCACCCCGTTTCTCTCCCCCCTCCCTTCCTTGGTGGCAGAGCGCCTCCCTGCTCTGCCTGCTTGGGCGCTGGGTCCTAACCCCAAGTGTAGGGTAAAGGGGAGCTCGGGGGCTTCTTTGTCCCCATAGCCCGCCTGCAGCAAGCAGGGTGGGCCCTTTGTCTGCGAGCGAACCAAGCAGCAAGGAGTTGCGATCAGGGCACCTAGTGAGACATCATTGTGAAGTTGCATCTGGCGATGGATGGAGATAGAGACAGAGACCCACACTGGAGCACTGGACTGAGCTCCCAAGGTCCCAATGAGGAGCAGAAGGAGTGAGAACATGAGCAAGGATGTCGGGACCACGAGGAGTGCACCCACCCACTGAGACAGTGGAGATGATCTACTGGGAGCTCACCAAGGCCAGCTGGACTGTTACCAGAAGAAGCATGGGATAAAACTGGACTCTCGGAACATGGCGAACAATGAGGGCTGATGAGACGCCAAGGACAATGGCACGCGGTTTTGATCCTACGCAATGTGCTGGCTTGGTGGGAGCCTAGCCAGTCTGGATGTTCACCTTCCTAGATATGGATGGAGGGGGGAGGACCTAGGACTTACCACAGGGCAGGGAACCCTGACAGCTCTTTGGACTGGAAAGGGAGGGGGAGAGGAATGGGGGGAAGGGGAGAGGGGTGGGAGGAGGGGGAGAAGAGTGGGAGGAGGGGGAGAAGAGTGGGAGGAGGGGGAGGGAAATGGGAGGCTGGTGGGAGGAGGTGGAAATTTGTTTTTTTTTCTTTTCTTTATCCTCCTTTTATCAATAAAAAAATTTAAAAAAAAAAGAAGAACATTAACTCCCTTCTTTTCTGTATCCCCCCTCAAGTGAGATACAAACAGCACTCCAGAAAATGGTTCTTGGTTTACCTTCCTCTGGCACACACACACAGGATACTATTTCATTATATTTCAACCACTTACTCTATGAAATTATTCAAGACAACACTGGAGTAGTAAAACAAGACCCACTCTATCTTACTATGTGCTAGAACTCCTGAGATGCCCTGCAGAGTCAGTCAAGGGAGAGGACTCAGAACGTGGCCCAATCATCAAATCGCATTAACAAACATGACTTTTATAACCCCATCCTTTAGATACTCAGACACTCTAAGTAGAAATGATGAGGAGAAACACTAACTTAGTTTTGACCTCACAAATCTGTCATTCACTCTCAAGCCAGATGATTTTAACAACATCTGGATGTTTTTAAAATTCCTAGGGTAACAGCCTAGCCATTCTGCCAGCCCACCCTAATGCCTAACGACTCCTAGCACCTGCCGCCCTCGAAATATTTCCTGTGATAAATCTATAAAGTGTCCTCCTTTTTATTTATGCATACTTATTAACTATTATTTATGACGATGTGGGAGAGCAAGCATAAGCACAAAGCACCCAAGTGACACAGCGTCACGTGGAGGTTGACGGACAACTTTCGGGAGGCGGTTCTCTCCTTCCAGGCTGTGTCCGTGGATGGAACTCACGTAAGGCTTGCCCGACAAGGGCTTTGCCTGTGGGGCCCTCTCACTGGCCCTGTGAGACTCTAGCTAATACTTGTATTGCTTCTGTGCTCTCTTACTGAAATTCACACCTGGAACAAGGAACACGCTGGAGTTTCCATTTAACCAGGGTGCTAGTGAAAACACTTTCTACAGAAAGGCAATTTCAAACTTTTCCCCGGCATGGCTGGCACACCTTTCAATCTTTGTTTCTAACTCTGGGGGGGAAAAAAGAAAAACCTGTGATGAATCATTCCTGTTATCAGTTGTTACACTCTGAGTAACTGAATTCACTTAGAATATTATGGAGAAATTAGAAACTTCTGTAAACCAAAATCTCAAAAATACTCTTCTATTTCTTCTAAAGTCCACATGATTTTCCCACACAAACAACATCCTTTGCTACCCTTTGAGTTACACTATAAAAAAGGGGGGGAGGGTAGAGTGCTCATTTCCAAACAAATGCTGCTAAATTCACAACACAAAACACATGCATTTGATGATAAATTCAAAGCACGGAGCATGAAACCTGGGTCCCTCCTCCGTGAGTTTGCCCCTATGCATTCCAAGGCCACCCTAAGTTATCCAGCAGAACAGGATGTTTTAGTTCTGGTTTCCCTCTTTTATGGCTAAAGTAACCTTAAGCCACACAAAGCTTGCTCTCGGCTTGGGTAGCTCAAGCTCCTTACAATCTTAAAGCCAAGCATTTAATCATGTGGGATTTTTTAAAGTGGATTTTCCTTTTATTTCTAGGTTTTGCAGTTTAAGAAAATGAGGTATCATCTTGTGGGCTGTTGCTTGAACAAGCGTGTTTCGGTCCTATTCATTATCCTAGCCCCACTTCTTCTGAGCTTTAAGTGATGTAATTACCATTGACTCTTTGGGAAACAATTTCATTATAGCTTCCCCTACTTAAATGGAATTTAGGTATTGATAATGAGTTTTCATTTCGATTGAGGATCAACTTAAATTCGTTGAGAAAGCAGAGAAGAAAGTGTGAATGGGTTCGAGTTTCAACTACTCCTGGTAGTTTATCTTTCTACAGCTACTAAATCTTCCTGACTCCAATTATCTATACCTACAGACCAAAGCATGGACACTGACAAACACTTTGTGTGGCCACTGAAATGAATGACCTGAAGCTTTGCAAGAAAGAGAGTCTGGGTCTGTTAAAAAAAAAAAAAAAAAAAAAACTCGCAGCCGTTAACTACTAACTACAGGGCTATCTTTCCATCCCACTAAGTCCCACGTAGGACTCCTTCAGCTGCAAGCTGCACGCCGTAAGCGCAATTACAAGTCAGCTGCTTGGAATTAAGAATGTATTTGCTGGCAGGAAGGAGACTGTAAATGGCAATTACCTTCCAAGACAGGAACACCAGAAGAGCACTTACTGTGCAAAGCAATGCAAGCAGGCTAAGGCAGAACCCTGCACAATTACCAGCAATTAACTTAAACGCTACTGAACAAGATTGTTAAACTTTTAGATGGAGGTACTTGAGACATTATTTAGGATAAGGAACTAAAGCAGGAGCCAGAGGTTTGTTGAAAACGTTGTCACTGAACTGTCTTTTACTGACAGCCTACTTCCTCTGGCCTGTATCTTGGCATGGAGGTGTTATAAGCATTGACCTTTCTGCTACCCAAACGGCTGTGAAGACAGTGGTGTGGACCACACGGGAACACAGCGAATATGTGACGGCATAGAAGGAAGAAGTCGGAGGGAAAACATGAACTGTAAGCAGCAGTTACTGGGAAGAATGATTAAAACAAGCTTGGCCCAGATCCAGTTCCTGACGGGGCAGGGCTTATCGGGGCTTATCATTAATTCTTCATTTATCTAACTACGCACAGACTCAAGAGTCCCTTTCCTTCATCCTGCTTCTTCTCCAAAAATAGTATCATTCCTTCTTGAAGCGTCTCGGTGAAGCAGAGTAATAACAAGTCGCTGTCTGGCAGCCAGCCAGTCATTCCTGACTCTTTGCCCACACTGTATAGCACATGCACGTTAACAAACCTAATTCTCTCTCTTTGGTCAGTATTTTGTCATCAAAGTCCAGACATGGCACTTAGGAGGTCAGTCCTCCGGTCCACCTTCTCACTCACATCGAGAGGCTGTGAGCTGTTCCAGAGAAGTGGGTGTGTGTACATAGCCAGTGCACAGTAGCTGTCTTTACAGGGAACAGAGTGGAGGATGGTCTACGTATCTTTAGTGCAGGCACCTTCCAATGTGAGAAACTAGCAGGAGGTGAGCTTTCAGAGCAATAAAACAGACTCTTTATGCTCCCAAGTAAAAACACACAAGGAAATGGCAAGCCATTACCCCATTAATGGAAAGCCTGGATTTCTGGGATTCAAAAGATATACAGTTTGAATCCTGCAGTCATAGCCCGAGGATTGCCTCCACAGTAGTTACAGCTACAGTGCTGACATGATAATGCGTTTGTTAGTGTAAGAGAAGCACCCAAAGCATACTGATGGAACACTTAAATCCTCTCTGTTCTGCCGGGGACCTGGCCAGATGAGTCTCTTTTGTCAAGCTGGAGTTCACTGCTAGCGATAAAAGTAATGGTTCAGACTTCCAAGCAAGCAATTCAAAACTCACAATCTCTTCAGCGACGACAGTCCCCAAAAGGCACCAGGGGCTATCCTGCTAATCAGGTTGTTCCGGAGGTCCCTGCGAAAGGTAGAGGGTCAAATGGTCAACGTCTCATGAAATATTTCAGCATACACTTACCTGCCGCAGGTACAACCACCAGTGTGGGAGAAAAACCACAGCAAAGGTGGGTAAGCCAAGATCTCCCCAGCAGTGAGTGACAAAATGTGAACGCAAATGTGAGACCTCTGACCTCAAAGCTTTCTGTTTCATCAACGAGAGCGGATGTCACAAGAGGTCCAGGGTCCTAATAGCACTCAGAGTTCCATCAGTTCTAACCAGCTCTATTGTCCTTCCCTTTTGCCATGTTTATGTATGCACGGTGTGCATTATTTGCAAGCATGCGAGCAGACATGGGGGTGCAAGAGCATATGTGCTTGCATGTGTAAGCCAAGCTCGATGTCATAAATTGTCCTCAACAGCACTTCCTCCTCATTCTCTAAGCAAGCGTCTTGCTAAAGGTTTGTCTTGCTAGTCAGCTTACTTTGGGGATCTCCTGTCTCAGCCTCCCCAGACTGGAAGCCCAGGCAGGCTGTCGTGTCTCCCAGGCATTTATATGGATTATATTCGGGGTGAACCAAACTCTGGCCCTCCATCCCTCTTCCCCCCCCTTTTTAAATGTTGGGTAGTATTGTCAGCCCCGTGGTTTTCTCCAGTAAGGACTGTTCTCTCTACCCCTTTGTCTAGGAGGAGTGTATCAGCCAAGTTTTGCTTCATCAGACTCAGCCTTCTTGGTCCTCCAGAAAATTTCAGGATGTGTGGAATGAATTTAGATTTTTGTTTGTTTGTTTTTGGTTTTTTGTTTGTTTGTTTGTTTGTTGAGACAGAGCCTATCCTGGAACTAGCTCTTGTAGACGAGGCTGGCCTCGAACTCACTCTGCCTCTGCCTCTCAGGTGCTGGGATTAAAGGCGTGCGCCACCATCGCCCAGCAGCCCTCCCTCTTCCAAAGGTAGCATTTTAACCACTAAGTCAGTGTTCCAGGACCACACACACATTATGTCTGCAATTTCTTCCTTACTTTGGTTATTAAGCACATCGGTAGTTGTGCTTATCGCAAACATCATTAAATCGAATTTTTTCAAAATAATATTTTTAAAATACGTACTCTGAAATTCATGCTATGTTTTCCCTTCCTGGGATTCTATAATGAAGTTCTCCATAAACTGAGGTTATAAATAAACACATTATAAATCACAATGCATAGCCCAGAGCAAAGACAGAAGAAGCCTGTATCTCCTGTCATTTTAATCTCCTTCTCAAGCAGACGAACATCTCCATGCCAGTACTCGACGACAGGAGGAAAGCGGTGAGTTCCACAGCCATGTCTCCCTACCCATGAGAAGGTCAGGCCTCTGAAGATGGATAATCCAAGTATGAACTAGACCTCTGTAGAAAGGCCAGTACTTCCAATAATTTCCTAGTATCATGTTCTTTCCAGTAAGTAGCCCACCCAGATGCCCTAAGTAAGCCTGTGTGTCAGGACCAACACATAGCCTTGTCCAATGAGTGTCCTCTGATCATCTGTCAGCAAGACAGAGGGCAACAAGCAGAAAGTCTTCTCCCCAAGTCCATCTCATTGATAACAACCTTGCCCCTACAGAGCTATTCTTGAATCTCCTGTGCCTCCTGTTTTCACACATGGCTTGGCCACATGCGCACTGATGACCAAACAACAGAGATGTGCTAGGTGAATGTTCACCAAGTCAGAATGACAAGTAACCGATTCCAGAGTCCCTTCCAGTTCACTCGGGATGTGAAAGGCCATCCTGGAAATGGATCCTGGACTTTGACAATACCCACTCCTACAACATGGAGTTACCCTGCACCGTGCACATCTAAGAACTATGGTTCTACCAAGGACAGTTGAACCCGTGCTCAGGAACTCTCTAAGACTCAGACACAGTCGTCTGGTAGCCCTCTCAAACCCACTTCAGCTCAGAAATCACCAGAATCCCGTTTCTACTTGTGTTCAAGAAAAGACTCCAGAGAATAAGTCTCACCAAGTTGAGCACAGTGTCCTGGGTTTTTGTCCATCCCATCTGACCATCTGAGAGGCACACTCCACATCACTGCTCTCCGAGCTAATGAAAACTGCTGAGCAGTCTGACTCACACATGCTTTTCTTCTTCTCTTCTAAAAGCTTATTCTAATTGCCAACGCAGCCAAAATGCAATACAGGGGCTGCATTCCGGAAAGGTTTCCTGAGAAAATTCATTCTCTCTCTCTCTCTCGTCCCTCCCTCTCCCTCTTTCCCTCCCCTCCCTCTCCCTCGTTCCCTTCCCCCCCATCCCTCCCTCTCTCTCCCTCTTTCCCTCCTCTCCCACCAACCCCCCTACACACACACTCAATCTGACAGGCTGGTCTCTGCTCACCATGGCAGAAGTCATTCACTTAGGTACTGTGAGCTAGTAGCTAGGGACAGGACTTCCTCCTTCTCTGCTTCATATCTACCATGATATGAGATGCTTTCTCATACCCACCCAATGCTCATGTAGACTGAAAGCGGGCAAAAGGAATCCTTGCTCCTCATAAACTCTCATGCACAAAGATGAAGAAAATTTGGTCAAGTTCTTGATGTCAGGATTTACGCACACCCTTCACGAAGCAGGAATTCATTAAAAGGAACTAAGTAAATTTACACCTAAAACAATTGAAAAATTGATAACCAAACACGCCATGAAGCTGGTTATCATTAAAGCAAAATGCTGGAGGGAAGATTCTTTCAGCCTCCCTGCATGTTTGAAAATGAAGTTGAAAAATAAATTATTGTATACAACAATAATGTTTGAAATCAGTCAGGTCCTGTGCAACCCCCGTGGCATTATGTGGCACAGACTTTTAAACACGGTTTGCACTGTATATTGAGCAGACTTGTTAAACAGTATATCTATCTCCTCAGCTATTCTCCACTGCAGGTGATCTTCCTGAGCACAGTCTTGATTGTGTCTCTCTGTTCAAACCTCCAAAAGTTCCCATTACTCAAGAGGGAGGGGAAAAATGGAAATTCTTTAAAGAGCCTTGAACCCTGAGACCCTGTCCTTGCCCATCTTTCCTATGACCCCTTCCTTCACGCTCCTGCATTCAATCAAGCCTTCTCATCTTCATGTACTGTGGTCACATTTTGCAACATGTCTAGAAAGGACCATTTTCACATTAGACATGTAAATCAGTGACAGGAAGCTTCTCTGGCACACTACAGGCACTGGTTTCTATCCCTAACATCAAGTCCCGTACGACCAGGGACTTGTAAGACAGACAGACAGGCCATGGTCTACTGTGGCCTCGGGAAATGGGATAATCTACAAAGTAGGTTGGTGGACAGATAAATGAAGGAAACAATAACCAAAGCTAAGAGACAAAATTACACTAGCAACCCTTAACTTGACAGATACTTCAGGCAACTATGGAGTCACAAAATCAGCCAGCAATCCATCAAGCCAGACAAGGTGAAGAACATGGCATCTCACACAACATGAACACTTCTCGGAAACAACAGTGTCATGATGTCCATCAGTGACATCCATGTGATAACTTCTAATGTATACATGATGTACTGCCATATTCCAATGGTCATGCTGGGCAGCAAACTGTTAATCATTATTAAATTGCTGAATATGAGCAAACTGCTGATTTGGGAGGGAACATGGTCCTTTTCATGCTTCAGAAGTATGCAGGCTTTCATAATAAAATTCCTTTTGTCCCCACTTTCTTAAATGCATCAGATCTTAACAGGAGGCACATACATCAGAAGCCTCGCCTTTCCAGGTCCTGCCTCCCACTCTCCCACTGCACACCACAAGGAAGACGAGTTTCAGAGTAAATGACTCTGATTCCCACTTATTTTGAATAAACAAAACAAGCAAAATCTCTGCAAATAGAAATATACAACAGCAGCCCTACTTTTATAAAGCATAAGTTTCCCTTCTCAGATTCTAAGCAGCTTCTATACGAGGAACTGAGCAGCTCATAAATCTGTGGTCAGTGATAAACTGTGTGTGTTTCTACAAAATACCTCGCATGAATAACTGAGTACTGTAATATGATTTAAAGATACATTTTTTTCTTTAACAATAAAAATTCTTGACATATTATATAATATTTAATAATAGCCATATTAATCAGACACTGCCAAAGGATATTTATAGTCAGACCCCCTCATTTAGTATTTCTCTTCCCAACAATGCAAAGTGTGTCTAGTACACAGTACACAGTGGTACAACTTCAGGATTCAGGGCTAACCACCCCCCCCCCCCCACACACACACACAAACCTACTAAAAAGAAGCCCAGGACATGTTCTTACAAACCTGAATGCCTGTTTTAAGTGCCTAGTCTCATGAGGGAATGTCCTCCCATGTGTGTGTGGACACTTGATCTCCAGCTAGTGACACTGTTTTGAGAGGCTGCAGAAGCCCTCTACGGGGTGGGGCATAGCTGGCTGAAATGTGTCATTCACAACTGGCCTTTCAGGGTTACAGCCAGTCTGCTGCAGATGGAACTTCCTGTCTGCCATCACCATGTGACTGACCAAGGACAAGCTCAGCTCACACAGCCTCCAGCAGCTGTCCCTGCCTCTCAGCCTGTCCTAGCTACCATGATGTCCCTGCCTCAAATGTCCCTGCCTCAGTGAACGGTATCCTATGGGACTGTAAGCCAAAAGAAATCTCTTGACTCTCTCCTCGGCAGCAACAGAAGAATCACCGCAGTGGCCTGAATGAGAAATGTCCTCCATAGACATTTGAGCACTCGGTCCTCAGTTGGTGGTACTGGTGTGTGTGTGCGTGTGTGTGGAGGGGGAGTTAGGTAGGGTGGCTTTGCTGAATCGCTGAAGAACTATGACATCAGAGGAGTGCTTTGAGAGCGAAGAGCCCCACCAACTTCCAGGCTGTCCTCTCTGCTCCATGCTTACAGTTGTAGATGTGAGCTGTCAGCTTCATGTTCCAGGGGCTATGCTGTCCTCTGGCCGCCAAGCTTCTCAGTCACAGCCGACTCTTATCCATATGGAACCAGCGACCTAAAGAAACTCTTCTCTAGGCTGCCTTGATCATGGTGTTTTACCATGGCAACCAAAAGGTGAAAGCATTGACGACTTTAGAAATGAATAAATAAAATAAGGAATGAGGTAGCTTTAAATGCAAGCAGCCCAAGCCTCACCTCAGCTGGGTATGGCAATGCACACTTGTCATCCCAGCACTCAGAAGGCAGAGGGCTCTTGGCCAAGTTCAAGGCCAGGACTACAAACTAAGTCCCCGTCTCAAATGTAGTAATAATAATAAAATTATCATCGCACATTAAAGGAAATGGAGAAGTCGAGCAGATGTGGCTGCTCCATACACCTCTCAGAGCCACCATCCCCCACAGGGAAATGCATGTTCTTCATTCATGACGTGGTACCCCTGGTACCCAAATTCCTCTGGGCACAACTACAAGAAAAAGAACCAAGGAACAAGCACTGTATTCTTGTACCTCCTTAGAAACCAAGAGCTCTTTCTCCAAAGCCCCTATTCAGTTAGGAGCTAGAGAGACTGGCGTCAGCTGAAACTGGATGACAAGTTATTCCAGTGGTCCCAAAGTAACACACGACATTGATTTCAGAATTGGGAATGAATCACACTGATCAGTAGGAAACTTAAGAGTTTCCCTAGAGTCTGGCTTGTGTATACGTGTATTTTGTTTTCCCCTCACAAAAGCATGGTGGTATTTTGGGATTCAGGTATAAATAGGCCCCTTGTTAAAACATTTAACTCATCTTAATACCCACAATGGCAACTCAACTTGTTTCAACTATGTATAGAGATTTATTATCAACAAAAGGCAGAAAATACAGTCAAAGACAAAGGAAGTTCAAATGATGTGGACGAAAGGCATACATCACAGTGCAGCACAGAGGACTAGCCATGGTGTACCGTTGTTAACGGTGCACATAAACAACCACATGAAGCCAAGCAGAGTGTTTCTCTATACAACAGACACCACCGAAAAACCGCAAGGGCCTGTATCCCTTCCTTTAATAACATGAATTTCTCCAATTATCAGCTCAGCAAATACTAAATGCCTCGCATTGTGCTGCATGCTGGGATATCTGCCAACAACACTGTTTTCCAAGGAAGAAGGGTCGATGGGAAGATGTTGCCTTCTCCATTCTAATACCGACTGCTGTGGATTCAGCTCTGTCTCCCCACGGCTGAAAGTCACTCCTCACCCCCGCTCTCTGACGCCCTGGTCCTAGCAAGCGCAGGTTCCTTCGTTCCTCCTGACAGTAAGGAAATTCCATCCCTCAAACCCCAGGCACATCTCCACTCAGCCAAACTTATCCAAACACCCATTGCTGAAACAACCACAGAATGTGTACGAAGGACGAGTTGGCACAGTCAGGTCTGGAACTGAGGATGCAGCCAGCATCCTCAAGACTCATGGACAGTGAGGACTATGCCAGGAATACGTCAACAGAAACAGTAGAAGAAGAATGTAAGCACTATAAGTCCTGAAGGGCCAAGAAAGATTTTATGGATGTGTGTGTGTGTGTGTGTGTGTGGTGTGTCCCTGTATATTCACATGCTTGTACACGTATGCATAAAGTATGCATATACTTATGTATATGGAATGCTGCATATTATGGATGCTGATAGTTATATACACATAACCTAACTTAAAAACGTAGTAAAATGAAAAGAACAAAAGCAGGAACAAAAGGACACAGAACTCTAGATGGTATACACTGAAGCAACCTTAGCAACCTAAGCAATCAAAAGCCATGGGAGTTTGACTGTGGAAGCCACTGGATGAATGGGGAAGAGAAAGCTGGGAAGAGAAGGTCAGAATATCAGGAAGAGCAAAAAGAATTGAGAAAATAAGGCTAGACTTTAACTTCCCAGAAAGAACTGTGCATGCACGGTGTGGCTCCCTTCTGTACTTTAAAGTTTTATTGTAAATGAGTGTGTACCAGGTCAGTTTTAAACAGGATCCTTGAACAGCGTTCAGAACACAAGCAAACAGCATATCCACTCCCCCAAATCCAGCAAAATGAGTGACTGTTTTCATGAGAAAACTTCTAAGAACACATGACCATGTTCCAAGATACTGATGGAAACACCAGTTTACTTAAGCAATCCCCCTTGATACGCTTGTACTCTGTTTTACTTATAAGACACACGTCGTGTTAGGAGGCACCGTTTGAAACCATCACCCCTGTTCAGCCAGCGAGTGGTCAGCAGACTGTGGTCCACGGCTTGTCTAGGAAACAGCTTTATTGGAAGAGATCCACACGAGCTCCTTCATTACCCCCGTGCTGTCGTGTACAACACATCAGTAAGTACTAACTCACTGCTGTCTAGATTGCTTTACCACTTCACGGGCACAGTGCGGACACTGTGACCCAAAGGAGAGCCCACAGAGGCAAACTGGAATTACTGTCTGGCCAGTCCCAGAAAGCGTGCTGACCTCGGACTATGTGATTGCTTCTCCTTGAAATGTCACTTCCTGAACTTCAGCATAATAAAATGTTGGGAAATTTAAAAAAAAAATTGTTGGGAGTTCCTTCAGCAGGCTTACAATGAAAATACATTAATTACATAAAATAAGAAATGACCATGAGAGAATACTCACAATCTTTCGAGGAGACTTAACCCAGAAAACGAACCATTCTTCAGCTCAGATATCTTGTTGTTGCTCAGAATCCTAAAAATGACATAAATAAATAAATAAATGAATGAATGAATGAATAAATACATGACTTGTCTAAGCACACGCCATCAGTATCAGAGGAACTGAGCTCATTTTGATTAGATGTAGTAGAAGAAATTCTCAGACTTCGTTAACCAGAATTTCTTAGGCAGTTGGGAACAAGGGACGTTCTCTCCCAAAAAAGCTTCCAGATCTTGTCCCATCTTAAGTCAATCTTGCCACACTTCGGTGGAAATGAAAAGCGGGAGAAAACTGAACAGACAATAACGATATTATCAATATAGGGTAAAGTTGGTCAACTTAGGAACTTAAAAACCTAACAGAAAACACGTCAAGAGACCCCAAAATTACCTATCTTACAAAGAAATATATTAGAAAACCCATGCTGAACATGCTGGATCTCACCTGTAGTTTGAAAGTATGCAGATATACTATCTATGTGTGTGAATGCCTGCTTTGCCTTGGCACTCACTGTCCCAGTGGCTGCGCCATCATGGCTAACCTCACATGCCACGAGATTGTTCACTAAAAGACGAAATAAAAACAAAAACCTGCTTTCAAAGAGCCACAGATGGGCAGTGTCCCCGATAGAACTCCCCATAAATGCTCCTTCCTTTAGCAGTCTAGAATTTTCTACAGTGTTCAGCACCTGAACATCGGTTTCCAGAAACAAACTGAACACGCTACAGTATCTGGTTCAAGAGGGTGATGAAATCAAGATGAGGAGAAAATGAGAAATTCAAGTCAAGAACTCAGCAAGCTGCCTGGCAGCGGTGTGGCAGTGCACACCTTTAATCCCAGCACTCGGGAGGCAGAGCCAGGCAGATCTCTGTGAGTTCGAGACCAGCCTGGTCTACAAGAGTTCCAGGACAGGGGCTGGAGAGATGGCTCAGCAGTTAAGAGCATTGCCTGCTCTTCCAAAGGTCCTGAGTTCAATTCTAAGCAACCACATGGTGGCTCACAACCATCTGTAATGAGGTCTGGTGCCCTCTTCTGGCCTGCAGGCATACACACAGACAGAACATTGTATACATAATAAATAAATAAATTGGGCTGGAGAGATGGCTCAGTGGTTAAGAGCAAACCACATGGAATATTGCATACATAATAAATAAATTAATTAACCATAATTTTAAAAAAATTTAAAAAAATGAGTTCCAGGACAGCTTAGGGCTGTTACACAGAGAAAACCAATCTCAGGGGGAAAAAAAAAGAAGAAGAACAACAACAACTAGGTAAACTGCCAGAGGACGTTAGCAATCAGCAATCAGATCTTGAAGATTTAGTTTCACTTTTATGCATAATTGTGTCAGTGTGTATACCCTGCATACGCGCAAGTGCCCTCGGAGGCCAGGAGTCGGCTATCATGGAGCTACAGTTCACAGGCAGTGTAAACCTCCGAAACTGGTGCTGGGAACCGAACTCAGGTCCTCTGCGTGAGTACTCTTAACTGTGGAGCCACATTTCAGCTCCATCAGCCAGATTTGAACCCAAGCGATGTCTTCTCCGCCCACATTCTTCAACATGCAACAAAGTTGGCCGAAGCCACACAACTGTCATTTAGGGCTGAAAACTGCACCTCACATGGTGTTGCCTCTCAGGAACAACCTTTGCAACAGGCAAAAGAGTCTTTATGTGTAGACGTGAAGACTAATGGGGTATTCTGAAAGGCAAGGCTGTAAGTATGCATCTCTGTATATTATAAATTAATTGATAAAGCAAGTAAAAAATAGCCAGCTGTTATCTAGCCTTCTTTGGATATGTCAGATTTCTAAAAGGAAGAAGAAAAAGACAGGGAGAAAAGGAGGGTGGGAAAGAGAAAGGGACAGATCCCTGCCCTGAGACAAATACAGCAGACAGAGTAGCTACTGTGACACGCTTAAGAGCTCCAGGTCAAGCCTGGCCCACTCAGGCCACAGCTCTAGCACTTTCTAGTTACCTTGGTCTCCTGCAAGAGTTTCCAAACTCCTATGAATAAGGACAGGCTCACAACACTACCAGGGAATTTTAAAAGGCATGACACCCAGTGAGCAGCCATTAAGAAACAGGATTCATTTTCCCAAATCTGAAGTATATGCACCCTTCTCAGTTCACTTTGTACCTTGCAATCAAAGTATCCCACTAGGTAGCAATCTGTCCGACTCCAAGGCATCACTGAAGCAAAGACAAAGCCCAAATAGTGGGACTGGAAAAAATGAGGTGTAAAACATTCTAACTAAAATACAATAGTGTTTTCTTCCATGAAAGCTCTTAAAAAGAAAGGTACTTGACTCAGGCAAGGAAAACCTGACTCATACATATGGCCCCAAGGTCCCTGTGCCAAAAGGCTTCTCCAACAATGAGATAGTTCAGAGCAAGAACCCCAATCCTTATCGCTGGACATCCAGAGTCTCAGCCCACGGTCACCAAAAATAGCTTAGAGCACAAGACCAAGTGCATCCTGACCCTGACACCATGATCTCAATGTGACACATAGAACGAACAAAGGCTCAGGCTACCAAAGGGCCAAGAGCAGGGGACAAATACAACTCAACAAAGCAGTTTACACATCCAGTAAAGCTGCCACCTGAGGGCAAGGAAATGATCACATCAATTAAGAGCAAGCAACACAGACATTAAGGGCCTCATTGAATAAATGGGACCTCCTGAAACTGAGAAGCTTCTGTAAAGCAAAGGACACTGTCACTAAGACAAAAAGGCAACCCACTGACTGGGAGAAGATCTTCACCAACCCTGCAACTGACAAACGTCTGATCTCCAAAATATATAAAGAACTCAAGAAACTAGACCGTAAAAGGCTAATCAACCCAATTATAAAATGGGGCACTGAGCTGAACAGAGAATTCTCAACAGAAGAACTTCAAATGGCCAAAAGACACTTAAGGTCATGCTCAACTTCCTTAGCGATCAGGGAAATGCAAATCAAGACAACTTTAAGATACCATCTTACACCTGTCAGAATGGCTAAAATAAAAAACACCAATGATAGCCTTTGCTGGAGAGGTTGTGGAGAAAGGGGTACACTCATCCATTGCTGGTGGGAATGCAAACTTGTGCAACCACTCTGGAAAAGCAGTGTGGTGGTTTCTCAGGAAATTCGGGATCAACCTACCCCTGGACCCAGCAATACCACTCTTAGGAATATACCGAAGAGAGGCCCTATCATACAACAAAAGTATATGCTCAACTATGTTCATAGCAGCATTGTTTTTAATAGCCAGAACCTAGAAACAACCTAGATGCCCTTCAATGGAAGAATGGATGAAGAAAGTATGGAATGTATACATAAGAGTATTACTCAGCAGTAAAAAACAAGGACTTATTGAATTTTGCGTACAAATGGATGGAAATAGAAAACACTATCCTGAGTGAGGTAAGCCAGACCCAAAAAGAGGAACATGGGATGTACTCACTCATATTTGGTTTCTAGCCATAAATAAAGGACATTGAGCTTATAATTCGCGATCCTAGAGAAGCTAAATAAGAAGGTGAATCCAAAGACAAACATATAGGCATCCTCCTGAATATTAACCTTCATCAGGCGATGAAAGGAGACAGAGACAGAGACCCACATTGGAGCACCGGACAGAAATCTCAAGGTCCAAATAAGGAGCAGAAGGAGAGGGAGCACAAGCAAGGAACTCAGGACCGCGAGGGGTACACCCACACACTGAGACAATGGGGATGTTCTAGCAGGAATTCACCAAGGCCAGCTGGCCTGGGTCTGAAAAAGCATGGGATAAAACTGGACTAGCTGAACATGAGGACTACTGAGAACTCAAGAACAATGGCAATGGGTTTTTGATCCTACTGCACGTACTGGCTTTGGGGGAGCCTAGGCAGTTTGGATGCTCACCTTACTAAACCTGGATGGAGGTGGGCGGTCCTTGGACTTCCCACAGGGCAGGGAACCCTGATTGCTCTTCGGGCTGATGAGGGAGGGGGACTTGATCGAGGGAGGGGGAGGGAAATGGGAGGCGGTGGCGGGGAGGAGGCAGAAATCCTTAATAAATAAATAAATTTTTAAAAAAAAGGGCAAGCAATAAACTTAATACCACAGACAGAAAAGTATCTAGATGTAGCCACAAACAAGAAAAACAGCAAAGACCCAGAAGGCATGCATGGGCACATGGTTAGTATCTCAGTGACAAGGCTGTCATTCTCTTCTCTGTGACTATTTATACTCCATAGTAAAAATTCTGAAACATCTACATGGAGACTCTTACTTACAGGGTTTCTTACTCTCCCTCCTAGTGGTAAACATACAAATGAATCTTACGTATTTTTTGCTGTAAACTGAGTTAATTTTGAGTATAGGTATAGTCTCAGAAGTAACTGCTAAAAGAAATGCTAAGTGCTTTGAGATTCAGAGTCCCATTTATTTGTTTGTTTGTTTGTTTAGCTCAAGCAATGCTCATACAGTGACTGACATTGTGACCTTAACATGCACCCAAAGAAGTAGAGAGAACAATCAGGTTTGGAGCCCAGGCATTAACCAAAACTCTACCAAGATGACTGGGGCTGTGCCAGCCACTTCTCTCTCTTCGATATCCTTAACACTAAAAAAGCAGATATTAAGTCAAAATGATTACCGAAATCCCTCCTGCTTCTTTTATTTTCTATACTGATTTATGTTCTACTAGGCAAAGCTGCTAAGTTTGACCGTGGCTAAGAATATGTAAGCATTAACCCAAAAATAAGGGGGAAAATACACACTCCACCCAGCTCTAGATGCCATCTCTGAGTGAAGAAAGATACCGAGATAGGGAAGAAACTTGCCCAGAACTGGTGGGCACTGACTGGCTCTGCTCGCGATGTGGAATGGCTTCGGCAATGGGACTGTCATTTCCTCAGTCATAAAGGCTTTACTGCAATAAATGATAGGTTTTATTGAGGAAAGTAAAAAGGAAGACATTTCATCACACTTAAAAAGTTATAACTGTAACCTTAAAATATAGTTTACAACCTCAAGTTAATATATTCCGTCTACACATTACTGGATGTGTTTAAGGATTTTGTGCAAGAAAACAGGATCGGAAAGAATAAATCTACTCTGCAGACAGCTTTTATACTCAATTTTGGAATGGGGAGGGGCGTGGAACCAGCAGGTGCTTAATATCATATATCACGATGCACCTAAAACCCATTCATAATCAATATTTTTCGCTGATACCTTTGAAATTTCAAACTTGGCCAGAGTTATAGAGCTTCTATAGACCCATTCCTGTTCTACATCAATGATGTGAACAAGACACAATCTACAGACAATGAGCAGAATGTTGTTCAGCGTTCACCTCTTCAGTTCAGAAACTAGATGGAAGAGTCTGATAGCCACTGCCGCTGCACACAAGGCCAAGTTAGCGCCCTATATCATCTACACTCAGGTATAAAAGAAGAACCAGACAGATTTTAAATCAAAAGCAGATGGAATGAGAGGGATTCGATGTCCTCAGAGGATTGCTACTATTAGACATAAAATGGATCAGACCCTGAATGTTATCAATGGGAACCGCTCTCTGAAAGGCAAGAGTAGTCACAATGTAATTTCCGTTGTGAAAGGAACTTGCAAACACACTTCCAGAGCACTACAGACCTCAGGAACACAGTGTGGGATGCTGGCTGCTAGCGGAGAAATACAGGTTAGCAATCCAGTGGGGATAGGGAAGCGCACTGAATGGGGTTTGCCGTGCTTAATTTAATTGTCAACTTGACCCAACCCAGAATCCCATGAGAAGAGTGTCTCAATGAGGTTGGTCTGTGGGCATGTCTGTAGGTGGTTTGTCTTAAGTTGACCGATGTGGGAAGACCCAGCCTGACCTAGATGAGAGCATCCTGACCTGGATGAGAGTGGATGAATCAAGCTGAGCACAAGCGAGCATGCACGCACTTTTCTTTGTTCTTCTCTAGCTACTTGAAGTTCCTACCTTGACTTCGCTATGATAATAGAACTCTAACCGGGAAGTATACATTGCAGCAAGACCCTTCTTCCTCTAAATTGCTTTTTGTCAGAGTGTTTCATCCCAGCACCAGAAATGAAGCTAAAACAGATAAAATGGGATGGCAGATGGGTATACCTGTTATCTGGAAAGACACCTCTTAGGACCAAAGTGAGGATATATTTATGCAGATGTAATTAAGGACCTAGAAATAAGACCATTCAGGATAAAAGCAGTCCCAAATCCAGTGAGAGGTTTCATTAGACAAGAAAATGCAGACAGGGCCACAGGAAGATGAAATCACAGTGCAAATCAGAGAATCCATAACAGAAAAACGAGCAAAGACTGAACAGACAACTCGGCACACGTAAAAACGAGAGCAAACACACAACATATAACAGATCCTCAAGCAGCTTTTATGAGGTGGTTGAGGAAAAAGATGATTGATCATGTGAGGCCAGGAGGTCAAGAACAAATGTCTCCTTAAAAGGACCCATGTCTCCTTAAAACAAAAACAAAAAAAAAGAAGAAAACCACAAAAGATCATGACTTTATTGGCGAATGTGCATCCTGAATCAGAAGAAAATATAGACTTAATCAAGATACTATACAGCACTTATTACCATGGGAAAATATAACCTATTATGGAGGAAACAATCGCTCACATTTTTACAATGCATCAACTGAACCACTGTGGCAGGGAAATGTTCCAATGAAAACACTTTGATTGCTTCTTAGAAAACCCATCCTACACAGATGCATGCACTTAGGTAAAATATATGACATGCTACATGTCACATAGCTATATGAATATGGCAAAATTATTGTAAAAGCTAATGACTAAATATTACTATGTTATGTAATATTACCAATAATGGGCTCTTTTTTACCTGCCTGCCAAATGAGTATTGACAATCAAGTATTGCAGATTCAAGGAGAAAAAACTCCCTCGAGAGTCACAGGGATCAAGGCACAGGAGCTCGAGATGTAGGTTACTTGACAGAATGCTTGCCTATCACTCACAAAGTTCTAGGTTCAAGACCTGACACCACATAAACTAGATGGGGTGGGACAAGCCTGCAATCCAAGCGCTTGGGAGGAACAGTCAAGAGGAACACACGTGCAAGGTCACCTAATGCTAAAGCGTTTGGAGGCAGTGGGGAGGGGTAAGGCATATATTCACACTGTAAGCCTCCATGCATTGACAAGTCTAATATACTCTTGTAATACAAGGTATAGTACAAATTGATACTCATCAAGTTTATTGTGTAGAATAACGTATGCCCTTCCTACAACCTTTCCCATAGTGTAAAGAAAGGAAAGCAGGCTTAGAGCCTGGTGAGTCATTCGTCTCTCTTGGCATACAACCCAAAACCTTTATGGCCAACTGCCCTCAGCTAAAGTCAGGAATGAAACTCCTTAGAAATGAATGGCAGAGTTTTGGGGTTTTGTTGTTGTTGTTGCTGCTGCTGCTGTTTTGGTTTTGGTTTGTTTGCTAGTTTGTTTTTCTGCTGAGGAAACCGTAAGCCCAACATTGCTCAACACTCTATTAGTCCAGGGCCCATTATACCCAGCTGAGCCCTTTGTTCAGCAATGGGTCCACTCGATGAGATGAATTCATCCATTCACTTCTGCAGAAATTGTTCCAGGTTACAGTATGGTTTGGTTTGCCTTACTGTGCTCACTGAACATACAACTCGTAAAGTGTAGCCAGGGAAAGATCTATACGGTGCGTGTGTTTTTTCTTGTATGACCATTACTGGTAAATCTCACAGACAGAAAGACAACCACACTGGAGAACATCTACCCCTCAAGTGGATTTCCTCATCCTTCCTGAAAACCTCAGGACAAAGATCATACCAAAGCCTCCAAAACAATAAAAATCTGTGCAACTAGTTAGGCTGTAGGCGGTTCGCTCACACTGACGATCCTACCCACCAGCTGAGATCAGATGCTAACGCCATCACCAGTACAGAATGTGTCATCTGTGGCCACTTCGGTGCTGCGTGTGTCCCCTCTCACTAAGTCATCCAGCAGGGTAGCTGTTGGCAGAAAGGGTCCAGCTGCAAGCCTGGAGAGAATCTTTCTCCTTTTCAGTTTTCTGAAGGTGCTCATTCTGTAAGCAGTGCCCAGTCCATGGGCTGAGAATCATAGCATAGAATTCCAGCCATCTGCCCAGCACACAATATCCCCTGGGCCGTCGCCACACTGACAATTGTGCTGGGCCTGTCAAAACCAGCTCATAGCAGTAGGGAGGCAAAGGTGTCTCCTACCCTGCATCCTTCTTGCCTCTGCTTTCCGATAAGCTCAACTTGGACCCTCACCACCTCCTGTTTTCCTTCATTTTTCTTTTTCAGTCATTTTCCCCAGTAAATCATCTTGTACTTCAACCTCCATCCTGGCCTGCAGTTCCCAGAAGGCTCCCATGGCAAGGTGCTCACAACAGCTGTTCCATAATAAATGAAATGAAAATATGGCTAGGTTTAAGTTTCTCTGTTCACAGATCCTTCCCTGAGGACCACAAGACACAGAGTAGGTAATTTACTGGCCTCTAGTGGTACAGAGAAGTATAAATCTAGACCCCTCTCTCCTTCCTCTGGGAAGCTCTGGGGAATTTTCTGAAAATCTACCTGATAATGTGTGGCTGTCTTCTTCTGCTACTCCAGTATCCTACGATGCCTGTCCACGCTGGCGCCCTCCTAAAATTAGGAGAGAGACATCTCCAGCTGCTAGGGAAGGAAGACGCCATGAGTTCATCAGGAAGTGCTGTCGTGGGCCCACGGACAATCTGGGGTTGAATTTTAAGTCTGGATCTTTAACTATGGTTTCATGTTTATACATCAAGGTCCCATTACGAAGCAGCACTGAAGTTAGAAGTTGTACAACAGAAGACAGGACAGTCGGTGTGAGTGAGAACGAACGACACCACTCTCAGAATTTTGCAAGTCAGACAGGCTGGGTGAATCCATTCCTATGCCACAAAAAACTACGAAGCCACAGCTCTCGTAAGCTGTCATCTAATCGTGCTATCAAAGAAATACTGATGTTTCTAGAAACAAGATTCGATTGAGGGTGTGGGAGGAATGAGGAGCAGGAAGGTTGATAAACTAAACAACTTTTAAAAACACTTCAGAGCCATCCAAATTGTATTTCATATTTTCACGACTGAAGATACTCTTACAAGCTCGTTTTTAGCTGGGCATGGTGGTGCACGCCTTTAATTCACCATTCCGAAGGCAGAGGCAAGTGAATCTCTGTGAGTTTAGGGCCAGCCTGGTCTACAAAGTAAGTTCCAGGAAAATTAAGGCTGTTACACAGAAAAAAAACCCTATCTCGAAAAAACAAACAAACAAACAAAACTCATTATTGAAATCCCTGTTACATGTACAGTGGAATAAACAGGTTTTCTTCTGACTTCCACAAGCGCATCAGGGATCACAAGTATACACCACTGGGACACACAGACACTCACACTCAAAAAGCAAACTAAAATGCTATTTTGGAATCTTCAAAATTAATGACACAAGCAGTGTATGCCACAATAATTAAAGTAACAGGCATTCATTTAAAACAAAAGAACAAGAAAGCACTGATAAAAAATGGTAAAACGTAAGAGAAAAGCCAGGTAATACTGGATTAAAACTTTTAAGCACCTTCTACCCAAACCCTGTGCTCCTGAACCTGTGTTCGTCTAAGCTATTTCTAAACCACAGCTGGGAAGGCGTGTGTTAAAATGATCTATGCAAACCCTGGATGGTTGTGACTTGGGACCCTGGATGAGAGGGATGGGGGTTGGCAGAGATGCTAAAGACGTGGTACCATTGTGGTGTGGAGAGAGAAACCTCCCTATTTAGAGAAGCCAGCTCTTGAGAGAAATAAATAATCTCTCCAGCCCCCAGGGCGTCTGCGATTCTGTCTCAGCCTTAGCTGGTACTCACTCCTTAGCCCCGCCCTCCAGTTCTTACTCCGGCTTCACAACTTCCATCTTAATCCTTCTGCTTTGAATTTGCAAATAAATCCTCTGCTCAATTTTCCAGACCACTAATTTTCCACATCCTGACTGCTTCTCTTCCGCCCTTCAGCCCATCCACTGACCCCAGAACAGGCTCCTTCACGTCTCAATCCCACGACTAGCTACTCAGAACTCCCTTCTCATCCTTTCCCACGAACTAGTCTTGCCCTGTGGAGCTGCTAGTCTTTTGGATCTGAAATACAAACTAGAATTCTCCCGTGTTAACATTTCACCAATGCTTCCAAAAGACTGCTTCGTTGCTGGATCACAGTGTTGATTTTTTTTTCTCAAAAGTCTAATGACCCTGTTAAGCCCAAATCTGTGGATCCCCACGAAAGCCAACAAAGGAGACCAAGTCCCATATGTAAAATCAAAGAGCCTTTATTTTAATCAAGTTTGCAAGCTCGGTCTCTCCGCCAAGTCCAACATATTGGAATATCCGGAGAGCCCGAGCTCAATTAGAATTGGGTTTTTATAGTAGTAAAGGTAGGGAGTCTCTGAGGTTCAGGACCCCTGATTGGCTGACATTTGTCTAGGGGTGTCCTGGTGAAGTGCTGGCAGGTGTTTCTATTTACAGTGCTTGAAATGCCAGGAATTTCCTTTGAATGGTCTGTTCTTGGGTGGGAGTCCAGTAATCTGGGTCTGCCAGGTCAGGGAAAACTATTGAAACTCCATTTAAATTTATCGAAATTTATCTATGGCCAGAGTCCCAGGTGATAATGGTTGGAGGAAGTAAAGAACTTCCTTTGTGCCCAGACTTAGATTATCATGGCTGGCTCTCACAACCCTTTCTGGTTGTTCGCTGGACTGATCAATACTGAGGGGCAGCAGAAGGGTTTCATTAGCATATATGAAAATGAGGGTAGACAGAGACAGCAAAACTCCCCGTAAGCCAAGTTTGAGAAGTCTAGTAATTTTGAGGGCGGAGACACAAAAGCTATGGGGGCTCAACGACTTCCTGCTGCAGTCTCCCGTTCTGTTCAGCCTTGGCAAATCACCAGACAGTCAGAGGCCAAGTAAAATGGTCCTGTAGCTGAGGCAAACTCAGATCACCATCTCCTCCTCCAGGCTCAGCGGTTCAGCTAACAGAGCATCTGTTTCAAGGTCATTAGTTCCTGGCTGGGCACTCACATTACCCATTTCTGCTGCCACTCCCTATAGCTGCAGTTCTTGGGACTCTTCCAGGATGCTGTTGAGAAAATTCATTTTTCTAGTGAGTCGGCACGTTCTCTCTTGGGTGGCAAGTCCCCTGCTCTGGAGTCTTCCCATCAATCTCATCCATCTGCCGTATTGACTCCAGAGTCCCCAGCGCTCCAGGGCCACGGGAGCACCTCTCCCATTTTTCAGCCCTGTTTGAGTTTCTGCTATCATTTTCAACAGGATTTTGGACAGGACAGAAGTGAGAGAGAACAATGGGAGGGGAAAAAAAGGAAATTTCAAACATCTTTTTCTTAACAGAATTATTACTTTAATCACAAGATTGCCGTGTGGACCAAAGTTAAGGTCCAAAAATTCTATGGCAACAATATGAACCAATATGGTGTCTCTGAATATAAGAATTTACTCACTCCGTACCATGGGTATGGTGCTGGGAGCTACCCCATCACCAAAGTGGATCACATGACCAGCTGAGGAGAACAATGTGACACTGTTTCCTGACTGTGCACTAACAAATATCTTGTTTAGGGTCCTGCTTACAGTCCCAGCCTTGACCCCAACAGTTACTGAGCAGGTAACACCACGACAGAAGGCAAACTCTGGCACACAACCTACCTGGGTTTGAACCTTAATACCAAGATCTGGCTTCATCGTTCTATAAACTATTCTAGGTACTGAGGAAAGAAAATGAAAGTTGTTAGCGAACATATAAGCAAACATGTGGCATGGCACTTAAAGCAGACCATTAGTACTACTTCAGAAGTTTCAAGCACATCACAACATCCAGACAACAGCCAGCCTAGCAGGAGGAGTTTCCATTCTGCAGTGCCCACTGATAGCTGCCAACTGGACAAGGCTACCATGTTGCCTTCCATGAGGTCTGCTACACCTGCTCAGTCACACCAGCCTTCACCACTGTCGAGGCTCATCTTTCCCAGTTTTAGGGTAGTCTTGTACAGGCGATAGGTGGTACGCTGTAACAACTAAGGGTTGTAGGGTGTACACACAGGCCCTACTACCACTGACAAGATAGCCAGAGACAGAACAAAAGTGCAACTCAGCAGCCTGCCAATGAACTCTTTGACCAAGCACGCTCAGAAACCCCTACCAACCCAAACAGAGGACACCCAAAGTTCTTAAGCTGGTCATCTCAGATTTACTTATCCATGATGTGGAATTTCCCTCTGTATGCTGTGAATATTATTGGTTAATAAAGAAACTGTCTTGGGCCTGCACAGGGAATAGAGGTAGGTGGGGAAAACTAAACTGAATGCTGGGAGAAAGGAGGCGGAGACAGAGAGAAGCCAGGGAGTCCTGATGGAAATAGACTCTGAAACATTTCTCGGTAAGCCACAGCCATGTGGCGATACAAAGATTAATAGAAATGGGTTAAATTAATATATAAAAGTTAGCCAAAAAAATTAATTAATACAGGTTCTGTGTGATTATTTTGGTTCTGAGTGGTGGCCAGGACGAACAAGCAGCCCCCTCACTACATATCCAAGAAATGTATTTTACAGAGCAGCCTGTAGGACTTAGCTACGTTCTCAAAGCCGTACACAACACTTAACTTCAATCTGCCCAAAGTGAACAATTACATAAAATGAGACAGCAAGTCAAAGACAGCACGGAACACATGATTACAGAGTCTGAAGATTAAAAGGTGCCTCTAATAACCATACGAACATAACCAACATCACCTGGGTACACAGTAAACCCTGACTCTCCAAATGGCTCATTAAATAACCTTTCAAGTTCCCAGGCATTTTTCTCAGAGATCCAACACTTAAAATAATACATTAAGGTCTGTTTTTTCCTCATTTGCTTTCAATGCTTTATTTAACAATTTCATAAATAAAAGGTAAAAAACGTATTTTTCAGCCTTAGCATTAAACACTGTGAGTGTTTTATGAGTGAGTTTACATAGAGTTACACAAATTTTAGTTGATTAAGAAAATCTAAAAGGTTTTTAACGCCATACTAGATATCTTTCAACAATGTCTAAAAATGAAAAACTGTTTATTAAACAACACTCCATCATGTCTTACAAACACATTAGCTCCTTGAGCAAAGGACACCATTCTTCAAGGTGTCGGCACATCAGAGAGAATGCTAGAAACATGATATTTATGAATACAATAAAAGCACGTTTATTTGGCAGTTTAATCAAACAGAAAGCTTTCCACTGGGGCTACACTGAGGTTCTTAAGAACTCAGAGCTTTGTTTTTCAGCTGAAAATTTTGATGATCTATCGATTACTCATTAGCTCAGAATATATCTTAGCAACTGCTCTGGGCTGGGTGACACCAAGGATAGAAAAGCAGACCTCAAGGACTGATAAATAAACACACACACACATACGCACCGCCCGGGTATTAAGCGCTATGAGAAGCTGGTCCAACAGGAATACAGACTTTCAAAGATGACTGAAAATAAGTGTATTAGGAGAACACATTCTGAACTATATACCCTGGGTCACGCCCTCCCCCACTCCAGAAGGTAGGAAGTTCTGGGAGAGCCTGAAGAGCAAGATCCTTGTAGCCCAGCAAAGGTTGCCACCAACAGTTCCCAGCTCTGCGGGTCAGAAGTGCAGGCAGGGAGTGGATGGGTCCTGTATCAGGTAGAACCGCCACAGAAGGCCAGGGCAGCAAAGGCATAGAAGATTCAGGGCTCTCACAAGGGTGAGGAGAAGGGGCGGCCACTGAAGTGGCACAGGCAGCTGTACTCACAGGGTTCAGCTGCAATGTTCAGGAGGAGGGGAACTTAGAAGGCCACGGAAGACAAGCGTGCTTTCCTAGTGCCCACATTCCCAGGACAGTGTACACAAGAGCCACACTTAGCCTTACACTTCCTATTGGCTGTAGAGCTGGTCGGACTCACGAGAGCCGTCCTGAAACTCTACAGCGGGGTTCACCAAACCAGCACAAGTGCCAAGTCCTTTAAAATTTAACAAAGACGCAAGAGACGGATAATAAATTTTACAGTATTTTTTTTTTTAATTTCACAAGTTTTGAGTGACAAGCTCAAAACATAGAAACAGCAGTACGATTTTCTTTCTAAAACCCCCCACAGATGCTCTCCTCAACCAAACTCTAGTCGGGTGACTCAAGACCCTCCTCTTCAGAAGGCCTCAACCTTTGGCTCTGTGGCATGGAGTCCCCTTTAACAATGATTTCGTTAAGTTAGAACCCCTCCCCCTTCTCTAGCTATCTGATGGAATTTTCTCATTTCCCTGCCTTCCCTCCTGACAGCAGATCACCTGGAAGAATCCTGTTAGGTCAGTTTTGCAACAGTCTCTCCCTTCATGTCTCCACTTAGTAATTTTCCACCCAATGACCCTCTACCCCAAACTCCTTCGCAAGCCACCACCATTCGCCAGTATTATATTAGAAGTTGAGCCCAGGGTCTCGGCCCAACTACCATCCATTGAAACGGTCATGAGTAGAGTCTCTGCTCTCATTTTAACAGAGGTCATAAACACTTTCTCTTTAACTCACCAGTGAATGAAAAGAAGAATGCCGTTTCCTTTTTTGAAGAAGAGAAGGTAAAATTTCCCCAACTGAAGTTCTGACCATCAAGTCCATTTCAAGTGTAAAACCCCCTTCTGCACTCCCCAGCTGTACAACAGGAAGAACAAGAATGTGTTTGCCCTCACTCTTGAGAATGTATAGCTCGCAGGAAACAAAAGCTGCCAAGAAGCCTCACTACACACACAAATTCCCTCCAAGGCTCGTCCCACACTGCGGCTTCAGAGTAGTAACTAAGTAAAAGGCATTGGTGTGTGGGGAGCAAACACAGGGACACAAAATTAGCTTCCTGTGAAAAGGCCTATCAGAAGGAAAAAGCCATATGCATCCAGCCTTTGTCCTCTCGTTTTCTTTAGCCTCGTTCTATTCAGAGGGAGGAGAGGGAGGGAAAGATGCAGAGTAAAAGTCAGGAGAAAGGGGGCAGGTAAGGGATGGATGAATGAGTGGGAATGAATATGGGATAGAAGCAGATTTTCAACCACAGACTCAGAGCCAGGCATATGCCCCTAAGCACAGTTAGAACTTTCAGGGAAGAGGATGCTAAATGCTATCTAGTGGAGGATTAAAGCTTAGCCCAAAACAGCCTCAGTACCTACTGAACCCACCCTGACCTGAAAAGAAGCTCTAACTAAAGAGTACACACACCACTGACCAAGCAACTTAGCATTTGGCCAATCAGAGCAGATGAACTTCCTATCAGTGAGAAGGCTGAAAGCTGCAGCACCTAAGACAAATGCCAAAACAAGCCAGTCAGGCTGTTTCTGTGGTCGGTTCCTCCCCAATGGCTACAGAGATAAGCTGTACACCTGCTGGGGGTGGGTGGGTGAAGAGAGTGCCTATACTAAACCATTTTCAGCCCATGGTGCTGATCCTCCAGTTCTAGAAACTTCCCTACAGAAGTAACCTTGTAGAAGCAAACTTTATTTAAGCTAACTCATCTCAAGGGCTTTTTGGTTTGTTACAAAACATAGTTTAATAAAATAGTTTTTAAACATGACTGAAACCCACAGCTCCCTCAGAGAACTCAATATACATGCACATCGATTTTTCCTCATTCAGGTACTTGGTGATGAAGATTTATTGAGTGTCGACTACATGCTTGAAATCATTAGAGATGCTGGGGGGAAGAAATCAAAATAAAATTCCAGTCTTCACGAAGTTTATAATACTAGTGGGCAGGGGTACACAACCAAATCAGCAAAACAGTAATGTCCTGGCTGATGAAAAAAAAATCTACTGGAGAAAAATAATATAAAAAAACACAGACAGTAAGATCTAGCTAAGATGAAGAGACCATCTTGAATGATAAGTGACAATTCTCACTGAAGAGTGGTTTGTTTTTAAGTAATTTTTATTACAGTGGCAATGGCTGTGTACATGAAGAATAAGAAAAGTAGGCTACAATTCTCATGTACAGACAGCTAGGTTCACGACTTCACAAAGCCCTGACACTGTCTCCCACATACTCAGGCGGGCGTGGGCTCCGTAGACACAGATCCGATTGCAGCTACCTGCGATGCCAGAGATTTCTGCTACCGACTCCACCTTTCCAGTTCAGTCTATTTTCATATCCAGGCCACAATCAAATTCCTATGTATCTCAGAAAGATCTTTCACAGATCTTTGTCTAAATCCGTACCTAAGACCACGCCTATATTGTAAATGTGTCACTAGCAACATAACACAGTCTAACCCTATTTTGTCTGATGAACAAAAACTAAGAAAGGAATAACAAACAGCTCATGGCTGAGACAACAGGATCAGAAGGCTAGCCTGAGGTACACAGGGAGTTCCAGGCCAGCCTGCTCTACAGAGTAAAGACCTGTCTCAAAGGCAAACATCATCACCATCAATATAGACACTGTGGGAGATCCTCGGTGCCTTCTTAGTCCCAAATACTGCATCCTGATGCATGCAGATTGTCTCTGTCAAACATAGAGGTTCCCAACCCTTTTGTACCTTGAGCTACTCCAGCAGTGGGATGAAGCATCAGCACCTAAAAGGCAGAGCCTTGTAATCTATTGAACAAGCCTCCCCGGGGATTTGGATGTGCGCTTAAATGTAGGAACCTGCTAAAAAGCATATGCTCTATCATTCAACTGCAAAGGACAGGACTTACACACTCTGTCCTAAATGAAACTGCCACAAACTACTACCAGCTGTTGTCAGAGCTTTTGTGACTTGTTTGTCACTATTGTGACTTGTTTTGTTAGGAGACTAAAGACAGGTCTGGGGAGAGGCTTGGTGGATAAGGTACTTACCATGCAAGCCTGAGGTCCTGAGTTCAAATCCAGAGTGTCTGCATGAAGGCAGTTGTGGTGGCACACATCAATAATCCCAGCCCTCATTCAGAATATTGGAGGAAGAGATGGGAGACTGACTCCCTGGAAGCCCACAGCCAGGAAGTCTGTAGGCAGGGGTGAACAATGAGGCAATCCTCTCAAACAAGGAAAAAGGTACAGACCCAAACCCAAGGTTGCCCTCTGACCTCCACACATATGCCATGACACAAGTTCCTGAATTCACATTCACACATTCACACATTCACACGCACACACACACACACACACACATACACGGGCAGAGGGGGGATCATATAGTCAAAATACTAAATTCTAAGCAAATAATCATTTCATTTTTAATTTACAGAATTATTTTTAATTATTAGCTAGTAAGACATTTCTATGAGTAAAATTTATAGTAAAAACTATAAATAGAGCCAATTCATTATTTTGAAAGTGAATAAGAAAGGAGCAATTACTCATCTTGTTTGTCCTGGATAAAGGAAGGAAGGAAAGACAGCTCAGCAGTTGAGAATATGAACGTTCACTGTTCTTGAAGAGGATAGAAGACAGTTCCCAGCACCCATGCGCACAAGCTCACACTCCAGACTCACACCCATATACGTAAATAAAAATAATGAAAATGCATTGTAAAAGAAGTAGCTTTAAGGAAACAAAGTGACAGATCAGGGGAAGCTCCTCTGACAAACACACATGAGCTACGAAATGAATGGGAAAGACGGAAAGAGAGGATGACAACAAGAGCGAAGCTACAGACATCTTCCGAGGACAGATTTAGGGGCGATAGGGCCAAAACCTGCTAAAAAAAAAGCAGTCAAATAAAGTACTGCGTACTCATCGACGTAGGCGCATGGGTCACCGCTTGCCAGCCTCACACTGGACTCTGAGAGCTACACGGTCACCTCACAGCTCACACTGCTGACGGTCAGTCTGTCCTGTCACTCTTAAGGTAGGCTCCGGATGCCAACTGCCTGAGCTCAAACTGGGTTCCACGTCTTGGTGGCTGGGTGACCTGGGAACCTTTTCCTTCCTCAGGCACGAACCAGGCCTCCCCATAATAACGACCCCATTAGGGAACTGTGACATTAACTCCAACACTCCCGGTACATCCCACAGGACCTGGCCCAGTCAGCAAAATTATGTTATAGTTAGCCTTGTTTCTGATGGCTTGCTTGTCATTCTTTCTCATTTAGGTTCCCCCAATGCGGTTCCCAACGATCTGTGATTGCTGATTAGAGTCGCTCCTAATCAGAGTCCTTAGGAAAGACTACATGAGAAAAGAAGACTGATTCAAACTGGGCTGTTGTTTTTTGTTTGTTTGTTGTTTGTTTTATTTTTGAGGAGGGGTTGCTATTTTTGTCTTTTGGGGTTTAGTTTGCCCCGTTTTGTTTTCTGAGACATCATGCATCCCAGGCTGGCAGAGAGCTCAGTACTACGAAGCAGAGGATGACCTCAAATCTCTGATCCATCCCTTTTTCCCAAACGCTGGGATAGCAGGCAGGCACCACCATAGCAGATACATGCACCGCTAAAAACTGAACCCAGGACCTTCTGCGTGCTGGGCAAGCACTCCACCAATTGAAGAACCCTATCGGGAATCAATATTTGGACCACGATAGAGCTCACTACTCTGTACAGAGCATAAATAACTACACTGGTTTAAAAAAAAAAAAAGAGGGAAGGAGGAAGGGAACGGGGAACCATCTTTTGAGGGTCTGAGAGAAAGCACAATTGGATAAACACTTTTGAGGCAAGTGTGAGATGTGATGCAGCAAGAATAAGGCCAGTGCTAAGGAGGCGGAGTCAGGAGAATTCCTGTGGGAACTGGGCGGGGGGGGGGGGGGGGGCATTTACTACCTAACAAAAATGCCTGTGATTCCTATACTGATGGATGCCCACACATTCACCAAGAGCTCAGAAACTGAAACAAGCAGGCTGGGCTACTCATGGAGCTGGAACTTAAAAATCTGTGTTCCTGTGGCAAAGGAAGAAACAGGGATATATCAGGGTTCATATAAAAACGGGCTTCACAAGTACTCAAGACTTAAAGACGGGAACCCTGAGACAGGAAAGAGATCCAGTTAACAGAGAAGCAGAGTTCAAGGTCCTGATGTGGGGATTAGCCCAAGGGAAGGAGGGCAGGTCTCAACTGGCAAGTGAGGGGCAATTAGAGCAGCTAAGAGCAGTGAATAAAGACAGGGAAGGAACCAGGCAGGCCAGACGCCAATCACAGCACCCCCACCCTGCCCAGCTTTCCCTGGCTGCCTCTGCCAAGACAGCCCCCACGCTTACTGTGTGAATACCATCTAATGATGGAACGAATCCATCCCTTCTAATAAAACTACTGGGGCTTCATTAATGTCTATGCCTTTAAAAAACACCTCAGTGATCTTGTCAGGTTTGATTTGGTTTTGTGAGCTATGGAAATTCATAGAAACCTGGCATTTAAAGAGCTCTTAAGGAAAATCTAGCTCACAACCTCACTTCCCTGTTAGGTGGGAAGTGAAGACCGGCGTAGTTGTAATGAACTAAGGGCCACCATCCACACTTGGCAAAGCCGGTGCCAATTCCCTGAAACCAGTCTCCTGTTATTTCCTCCACTTCCTCCTTTCTTGTATCATTATTAAACAGGGATCTTGGAGCTCAGAACCATGGGAAGGCTGAACCTGCCTGAAAACTTAGGCGGAGTGGCAAAAGCTGGTTCTGCATCGGAAGAAGTCAAAGGGCAGCTTGCCCCCCTCTGATGGTCTTAGTTGTCCCAGGTGTGCAAGGCAGCTGTGTTTGAGGAGTCATTTGTGATCCCAGGAGTCTCAGAATGCAGATGAACAGAGCTCTACCAAAGCAGAATTGTCCTGGTCATTCCCACAGCTACTGCCAGGAGAGCAAAATGGGATAATAAACTTTTTCCCTTCAACTGTCGTTAGGACCTAAGTGTTAAGGGCAGTCTCTCAGCTCCTATCTCCCCATCAGTCAGCCATCTCTAAGGAACCCACACCTACCCATTCAGTACACCGGTCTCTTTGTCAACCACTATACAGGCTTACACCCAACCCTGCTGGTAAATGGTCGCTTTTATGGTACAGCAATAGTCAGACTGTCGGCCTGCAGTTACAGAGAAGGCCCAAAAGCCAGGCTCTGCAACCTGCAGCCTTTGAAACTGGGGAGGATGAATTTCTGTGTCCAGGCCTCAGCCAGGGCACCTGTAAAACAGGGATGCTCCCTCTTGGAATCTGCTGCTTGGGAAGTGCCGAACACAGTAGCTACTACCCAACAAGTATCACGATGTCAGAGATCTCTAGAACCTGGAAATCAGCCAAGGATGCTGAGGTTCTAAAACCAAGGAGCTCCAAACACACCTTATGCTCCCTAAGCCCCGGCAGCTCAAGGTAACTCCCAAACCAATTTGAGAAGAAAAACCATTGGATCCTTTCAGGTGATGAATGTTCTGTGTCCACTACGGGACTACAGGTGCCCAGGGAAACATTATTTCTCTGGTCATGGGATATCAATGTGCCTGATACTTCTAGATCCAGGCTGGGACTTACGCCCACACTGCTGACTCCCGTACCTGATGCTCAGCTTCTAGAGCCCTGACTTTGGGACAAATTGCACCAGAGAATCCCCTGGTTCTCCAGTCTGCACTCCTTATAGACTCTACATCCAAATGAGCCAACTGCTGTAACATCATTCCCATCCTTCCTTCCCTCTCTCCATCTGCATCCTACAGTTCCTCTTTCTCTAAAGAACCCAGTGGCCCCATGCATGAGCTGACTCAACTGTGGTTATTTCAACAATGAAAGCTACAGATCTCAAAAAGAACTCATACAATGGTAAGGGGTGTTTTCTGAAAGCCTATCCTTACAAGAAAAGTGAGGGCAGGATCTTTCATTTTACTCTCCTCCCCTTCAATAACCCAACAAAAACTAAACTCACCCCTGGAAAATAAACTGAGTCATTCCAGAACATAACAGTAGGGCATAACAGGACCATTGCACAGGAACTCTTTCTCTGGGGAATTGCAAACCAATGTCTATCCTCCAGCACAAACCAACATGCTAGCCCATCAAAAGACATCTTGGGGAACCAATGAGTTTATCTGACTTATTTACAAAATGTACGCGAAGGGTTGCTTATAGGCGTATGGGTGATCCCAAAGCTGCCACACCACTTCAAAGTCTCCCCTATGACGGATGATAACTTCCTTACAGCTGCACAGAGTACCCGCCCTCCTTCGTTTAGCTTTTCACCCTTGATACTATACTCTAGCACCTCCAAAGACCATGCACAATTAGGACAGAACTGTATACAAATAGCAGGGGGGAACAGGATGGGAGCTGTCAAAATCTCAGGTGAGAATGCAATGATTCCTTTTCGCCCAGTCCTTCCTTCTCTGAGCAAAAACCAACATATACAGACCTTAGAAGTGGGCACAACGGCACTGATGAAAATGGTGGTTGTCAGGCCAAGGGGATGGGGCTTCCTAGCACATATGCCTCATAAACCAATGTAAAACAGAAACTCAAGAGCACGAAAACCGCCAAGCCAACCATGCTATTCCACCTCTGTCCAGGAAGAGAGGAGCCTCTTTTCCACCCACTACAGGTCCTGGGTCCCCCACACCCTTCTCAGCTGCCACCCCCTGCTCACCCTCCCTAGGCACTAGGGCTAAGAACGGAAGAGCTCCCTATTTCTTCTCCCACAGCTGCTGCACACATCAACAGCAAAACGTCCGAATCTAAATGATTTTATCATCACTAAAACACTAAACAATGTAAAAGTGAACACAGGGAAATAAGATTATACAATTTTTTTAAATAAATAAAATGAAGTATTAAAGTTCTTCACAGGCATGAGTATGATACATAGTTGCTAACTTCTAGCTGAGTTGATGGATAAGTTTTTCCTTTTTTTTTTTTTTATTTTTTTGTAACCTACTTCAGATACCTCTTTCGAGGCCCTGAGTTCAGTCACGGTAGCATGGGGAAATTCTGACTGGCAGGATGTAGAATCGCATAAGAGACAAAGCTGTGGGCCATGTGTCAGAGGGTTTCTAGGCTGAAATAACTGAGGCGTGAAGAAGCATCCTACTGCAGGGCAGCCCCATTCCACTGACGAGGGTCCGTGACAGAGTACATCACCGGTGTTCATCTGCTTGCTGACTGGATGCAATGCGACCAGCCACCTCAAGCTCCTGCCACCATGCCTTCCCTACTATGACGGACTGTACCTTCAAACTGTGAGCCAGAGCACACCCTTCCCTCAATATAGTACAGCTTTGTCACGGATTCTGTCAAAAAAGGGTAACTAATACACCTCATTACCACAACAAGGGGGGCACTCAAGCAATTTTTCCTCCAGAGAGTCCTTAAAAATCAAATGTAATAGAAGAGTTAACTAGGGTTTTTTGTTTATTTGTTTAAGCAAGAAATAATTTACAATAATCTAGAATAAAACAGTCTATATTTCTTGGAGGTTCACACCACATGACACCTACCCTTCTGCCCCAAAGGCCATTATCCTTCTTGGGTTTATCTTGGCAGGGAAACCAGCAGACTGCTTCGAGGGGCTTTCTAGCCCAAACCACACGAGATGAAAGGGTGGATTCTGTTGCTAAAATTCAATAATACGGGAGAGTGGTATCAAACGTAGGCATCAGACTACAGGACCAGAATGAGAAGGAAAATGCTGTGGGGCTGCCAGAAGCTTTACTCTCAGCAGCCTGAGTGCGCACAGGGGGCAGAAGCTAGTGAGCAACTGGACAAGACAGTAAGAGGACTGGAGGAAACACAGAGCATGAGGTCCAAGGAGCCCAGCGATGGGGCAAAGTGGGCGTGCAGCAGGGTGCTACAGGGGACATTTGGGGAGCTTTGAAGAGAGGAGCAAGGACGTACCAGGGTATGCCAAGGACACCTTCACAAACTATGCAAGGAGTTGGGAGGGAAAGATAAGGCATGCTTCCCAGAAGGTAGGAAGCAACTGGAATAGGAAACAGAACGGTGTGGCTGGGAGAGACAGGCACTGCACCATCAGATAAAGAATGAGGGAGGGAAAGTTGGGCTCTCACGTGGAGAGTTTGTGTGTCTGTGTTTATTTTAAAAACTTCCAGCCAAGTGCATCAGGAGGCTCAGGTCGGATGTTTTCCTTTTGTAACATTGATTTTTGTTTGTCATTCTCTAAGCCCAAGCTCTCCTTTCACAGCCCAGCCTAAGAATTCTAATGTGCTTGCTGTGGGAGCTTGGAATCTGCATTGCACCCTGCTTAAAAGCCGGTTGCTCATCTTACCTCGTGCCCACTTCCTACCTGCCTGCCTGCTGTTTGCTTGGGTTATGTTATGGAACTTGCCATGTTTTTGTGGAAAGCCCACATTTGCTGTCCCACGCGCTGACCACACTATGGGTTCCTGTTGGTCACATTGGTCTCTGTGTCAGGTTCAGGCACAGGAGCATTCAGTGTTTCTCTTTTTAGAGGGATCCCATTTCCCTGATAATCTCAAGTTCAGCTGGGAGGCGTCTCTCTCTATTCTTCAGTGAGATGGAATGAATCTGTGGTAGCTGAGCCTTAGAATATTCACGGCCGACTGTATCCATATCCATATCCATTTATTTTTATATATGTGTGTATATATATATATGATGTAGGAGGGTCTTCTATCTATCTGTTGCTTTCATTGGTTAATAAAGAAAACTGCTTGCCGCTCCTTTTACATACATACAGACAGACAGATAGAGAGAGGATGGATAGATACGCGCTCACATGACTACATACACATATCACTAGCAAGAGATGGCACATGTTGTAGATACATAATAGATATATCACACTACGTAATAACATAAGTTATGGGATACATCGACATTGTATCAATTGTGGAATTGGCTCACAACTAGAATGGTGCTATTTTTAAGAATACGAACAGCATCATGAAGCATGAACTGTTGGAGAATGCAAATGTAAGAGCTAGAACATGACACCTCCGAAGCTCAGGGTCCCTGAGGAAGGTGAACAGGATCACTGGGGAGAGCCTCGAAGCTCTCTTTACTAATCCCAAGGGTGCGTCCATCTGTGCTTACTGAGGCACTCTCTGATATACTTTTCACTGTGTTTTTCTATTTAATACTTACTGAAAATCATTTAAAAACAGATAAGAATAACAGAAAGGACATCTTCACCACTGCCCTGTGATCTCTTTTCGCCCTTTTCATAAGAAGTCGGGAAAAACTACGCAGTCAAGAAGGCTCTTTAAGTCTTATCTTGATGGGAAAGGAATCGGCTTACTTAGCCTCCCAATCAAGCACGCCTAAAGAAGGGAAACATTAACACCGGCGTTAGAGACCCTTCATTATCATTCCACGGAAAGGCTGCTCAGAGTTTCTTTCAGTTAAATCCAAGGGGGATTTAGACAGAAACACAGGCCAGCACTGGAGTCCTCTTAACTGTCCGTCCCTGCAGCAAGTAAGGTGCTCCTGAGAGATGGAGCAGAGCAGCCCCGGACAGTAGTTTGGAAGGGGCCAGCCACACAGTGGGATTACACATCCCAGATGACAAGTATCTTCGTATTGTGTGCTGATGGAATTCTCATATGTATCTGTACATACGTGTGTCTGTATGTATACCAATAACACTCAACGCATGTCCGCGGGAGGGTAGGCAGTGGCATCTGGAAGGAAATACCCCAGGGACCTTCCATTCCCTCCAACACCATGCTTGGCCTCCTTGGAAAAACATCAGTCCGCAAACACAATTTCAACAAGTGGGCAGGGCAGCCCTTTCACATACAGAGCTAACAAGCTAAAGGTTTTTCTCCTCTGTGAGTTCAAGGGTAGCCTGGTCTACAAAGGGAGTGCCAGGACAGCCAGGAAGCAGGGGCTACAGAGAGAAACCCTGTCTCAAAAAAAAAAAGCAAGGAAGGAAGGAAGGAAGGAAGGAAAGCAAGCAAGCAAGAAAGAAAGAAAGAAATCTTGCTATGGTGATATTGTCACTGGATAAAACCCTAAATGAGATCAATAAAAGTTCTTAACAGACTGCCAGGGTAGTAATTCAGCCTTCCTTGGACAGAATCCATAATTCGGCAGACCTGCCATGTTCTACCCCCACACCTATGACGAACATTCTGGAAAAATATGACAAATGTAGAAATATTATGGAATTTAAACTTAAGAAGGCAAAAACATGGGAAGGAATACAAAGAAGAGCAGATGTAAGATTTGTTTTATTTAAATTTAAGAAGCAAGAACGCCAGCTCAGTGAGCTGATAAGATGCTAACAACTGGCACAGGCCTGAGAGCTGAGCTGATCCGCGGCCGAGCAAGCCAGTCTCCTGCTCTGCAGTCTCAGGCCATGTCCACAGCACACCTGCCAACGGTGAGGTCAGCCACACAAGGAGGTCCGCAGGAACGCCTCTCGCAGGCCAGCCAAAACAGCAAGGAAACATGCAACAGGAATGCCTCCTACTCTCTCTCCCCTCCCTCTTCTGAAGAAGTAACTTCTGCCTCTCTCCCCTGCCACTCTCTCTGTCTCTCTCCTTTCCTTTTCCCCCTTCCCCCTTCCTTTTCCCCTTCATAATCCACTAAATAAACACTATACCCCCCCAAAAAAAAAACCTATTAGAAAATGTTCAGAGAAGTTAACCATACCTGAATGACTCTTCCATACATTAAGTTATACTAAATAAAGCAAATTAAGAACTAAATTATCTCTCTCTTTTTTTCTTTTATCAGACCAGTCATTTATCTCTTATTTTTTTTAAAGCCTGAGGAAAATCCAAGTAAGATAAGACCTCAACCCTGTGCAGAACCTTCCTGCTCCTGCCTACCCAGGGTGTCATCTTCCTTCTCCTTCTGTCTGCTGCAAGAGGCTACAAGCCCATCTGAGCCATGCCTCCCCCCACACAGGGAGTACTGTCCATAGCCCAGAATTGGTTTGCCACGTCTTCTTCTCTGGCGGTGTTCTCTGCAGTGGGAATCCCAGTTTTTACACTGCTTGAGTTCATCTAGAGACTCGTTGTTCACACTGTGGTCACTTTTGGAAGATTCCAGTGACTCATCTTCTTGACTCCTGCTCTGAGAAGAAACACATGGAAACCGGACCTTGAGTAATGCCGGGAACCAATCTCTAGTGTTAAATCTCAGGGAAACGAGTAAAGGGACCGTGAGCAGGGACCCTTTCTGTTTTGTTGCCCGTCCAAAACCAAACACACAGCAGGCCCTCAAGGGCCGGTGGGACAAATGTAGGCAGTTGTCAGGCCTTTCAAGTCCATTCACTCATCTCCACAGCAGTCTCCAGCACCACCCTGCCCTCACCCACCAACCTAACAGGAAATCCAGTGTCAGACACCATGCCTGGCTCTGCAAACGATTCTTCTCATCTCCTGTGAACAAGGCCCCAGCCTGCAGCTCTCTAACTTTCCCAGCAATGTCTCTTAATTTCATCCCTCTTTTCTGCACCGAAAACAGCCCTTCCCCCTCTCCTCTCCTCTCCCCCTCCCATCGCCTCTCCCAGCTGCCCTCAATTTGTTTCTAAGCTCTTTCTTCCATCTTCCTTTGTTGCAGCAGAGGACAGCTGGTAGCCACAATTAACCCTTAAGGTTACCGGGATACCTTACAATGTGTTTTTAATCGCAGGTGACATTGGAATCAATGAAAATCACTACTGTCTGGTGCCCCATCCCTGAAGAACTACATCCGAACACAGGCCTCTGGTCCAGGTATGGGAATATTTAATGCTCCTGGGAGATGCGTATAAAATTTTCAACAGCACACACCCATCAGACTTCAGGAAAGTGGAGACAACGCATGCCTTCTTCACCATACTTCACCACCGTGTGTGTGTGTGTGTGTGTGTGTGTGTGTGTGTGTGTGTGTGTGTGTGTGTGAATATCTGGTGTGAAAATCCTGGAGAGACTCCATGAATAATGACATGACTAAGTGCTCCAAGTTAGAGACACTTGGGGCCACAGTGAGGCTTTGCGCCCAGGAGATGGGCGAGAAAGAGAAGACAACACAGTCATGGCCAATGGAACAAATGAATCCATCACTGAGCCCCCTCAGCAAAGTCCTGCCTAAACCTGTCTTATGACCCTCCCTTTGGGAACCCTTACTCCCTCTAACATATCTAAAGCCCATAAACCATCTCTGTAGTCTGCTCTGTCTCAGCAGAATGTGGACATGTGGGAGGGCATGGGTTAACTGACATCCTGAGGATCTCTACCCTTGGGCACTGCCTGAGGTACTTCAAGAGTTCTTTTTATATTTGTATATTGCTTCTTCTATCTCTTATTTGTTTTTTAAGCCCATCTTTACAGGCTCCTGGGGACAGAGGCAGTGACAACACTGGAACAAACATCTCCAAACTTTCCCAGGTCCTTTGTGCCTGGACCTGGCATACCACCAAACCCACCAACTGCTCTCCTGTATTCCTGATGCTGGAGGACTCCAAGCAGGCAAGAAGAAACAAGATTTGGGGGTGGGGTTATGCAAAACCTTGACATCATATCAGACAAACTTAAGCGAGGCATTCAAGGACCAGAAATGCCTACTTCTGCCCCTCATTCTGCACTGTTCCTGTAAAGCAGTCCTTGTAGGAATGCAGGTCGCTATATAAGATCAAGTAGGCCGAGTGTAACTCTAGAGGCACCTACGACAGCCATTTCTGAATCATGGGTCCCACAGCTATGCATTACTGGGCCAGACCAAAATAAACAGATGCTCTCAGTTGCTGTAACAGTGCGAAAGTCTGGATTCACATCCTTCTTTCAACCTCCACGCTTCCTGATTTTCCACCGTTGGCTCCTGAATCTTTGTTGACAATATGCTTGCCAATAAAGAACACTTGCTGTGTGAGAGAGGTCTCTCCTGAATTCTTCCCTTCAAGGCTCTATGCGCAGCTATCCAGAATCACGGACAGTGTGGGACAGAACACATCGCAGTGCTCCAGGGTGTGGTTAGCCCGAAACCAGGCCTTGGGAGTAGCAAGAGGGGACAGGAGGAAAAAGGAAGGAGAAAAAGGCAGAGAAGACAAAAACAAAGTGACCTAAGACCAAACCAAGAGTCAGTGAGCAAGGACTTCCCAGAAGCTGAGCCAGACTGTGGAGGACCCAAAACTTCCCAGAGACAGATGCCAAGCCCAGGATGAAAGTTGAGCTCTAGAGAAAGCTAAGCACAAACACGGCTCCAGGGACAATGAGAGGCACAGAGTCTAGACAGAAACTACAGAGTAAAAACGGACAGGACTCCCTCCTGCCGACCCCCTCTGACTTTTCGCTGGGACAGACTCTGCCTAGCAAAGAGGCACACCCAGTGGATCAGAGTCACCATAACAGCAAGAAGACACCTGCAGGGAGACACCATAAACTGTGCTGCATGTAGGGCAACCAGGCTGGAGGCAAGATCTTGAATTCAAAGACTGCAACCTTACCGGTGGCTAGCTGGGATCACCGCGGGTTAACTAAAGGGGAAAGGGGCTGTTCCACAAAACACGCTCATTTTTGTGACTATACTTCCTGTCTAGCCTGCAACCTGCTACCCACACGAAGCGGGAGCTACGGGCCGAATGCAACTGGATAGAGCAAGCCTGCTGGTTGCTTCCTTCTAAATCTGAGTCCCATCATCAGACAGAACTGGACAGGAATCCACCGTGCTCACTACTAGGCAATTCCCAGTGGCTTCCCTTTCTGAAAGAACTCTCCTTTCCCCCACTCTTTCCACCTTCCCCCTCCAACCTCCTTCCTTCACCTATGTTTTCTGAGGACACAGAAGCAATGGAGGAGACCCCCTCCCCGCACCTACAGCTGCCTGCCCTCTTGCTCCATTTGCCGGGCTACACCTTGTCTCTTACCACTCTGCTGCCAAATAAGCCACACTCCACTTACGCTCAGCTCCCTCCATCTATCTCCCCTTCCATCGCCACTTCTCCTCTTGGCCACTGTCTCCAATCCTACTCAGTGCGCTCCCAAATTCCCCATTTAAGACCAGCACACCCTCCTGCTTGCGTTCACCCCAAACTCTTGCCTTGTCCGTATGCTGGTTCTATCTCCTCCAATCCCTACTGCCTTCAAGCCACCCAGCCTGGCATCTTTCAGTTGTGTTGTATGGACACTGCACTTGAAGGCTTTCAAACCTTCATCTGTCAAAGATTAGTCCTGGTCTGTCTGTATATGGCCTCTGGGCACCTCATCACCAGGCAGCTTCTGCCACCACGAAATATAAACTTTTTTGGGCTCTCATGGTTAGTTTTCTCGTTGCTCCATCAGCCTCAGTGGTTCCTCCAGGAGGGTGGTCTCCTTTCCAATCTCCACTGGTTCCAACAGCCCCTAGTTTCTGCCTACGACTCCCTCCTCCTTCCCATCTCTTTCCCAACTACTCCAACAAGGCAGGTCCGTGAAATACAGGGTGTGTGAAAGCCAGTGTCCCCAATCAATCATATACCAATGACCCAACACAAGATGCCCCTTTCAAGAGGGCTGGCAACCAGTGTTTCTTCTTATGCCTAGCATGTTCTCTGTCTTCCAATCCAATCTTTCACTTCCTTGAGGTCAAACTCAAGTCCTTACTTCTTCCAGGAGAGAAAAAAAATCTTCCCAGTGACTCCATAACTACCCAGAATTCTCCCCATTTCAAGTCTCCAAAACCATGGGGAAAGCCTGCAGTGTGGGACTTGCTGCAGAATTACAGACATTCTCTAATAGTACCTTAATGCCACCTATTCCTACCATCCTGTCCTTTCTCTCTAACAATAGTTAGGTACCAGAATACAAGACTTCTACTTCTTGTACCTTATACTGGGCCACAAAGAGATGTCTAAATAATTACCAATTGACAGGAAATAAGCATGACGTTTTATATAATAAAAACTCAAACTCATAGACTATTTTCATTTACCAAACAATCTAAGAGAAAACTAGACTTCACGCCTAAGTGACAATCTCTGATCTATGTATTCTCCTAGAACCACTGTGATGGCAAATGTGGAAAGGCACGGCTAAACCTGCAAAACACTCAAAAAATGAAGTTCTCAGAACTTTTAAAACAACATACTGAATATTTCATATACAACATAGGAAGGTAGTAAATAATGTTTCCTGCAAAACTATTAAATACAGGTAATTTTTGTTCAACTTATAGGTAATACTCAGAAATGCAATTTAATTCCTTTACAAAGGCCTATAAGAGAGCCTGGGAATAAGCATGATCAAGTCAAAGATTTTTGCTCAACTTCTTTTGATAAATACAACTCTGCAAAACCCTATCTCAAACAAACAAAAAATACAGCCCTGGAAGTGAGAGCTGTTCACACACACACACACACACACACACACACACACACACACACACACAGTTAGAAGGGTCAGCTACATCATCCAGCTACAGGGATGTCAAGTTCCTCACCAAGCAGGAAACTAGCCTCTGTCTTTGTCATCCTCACAATCCAAACCAATGACATTTCCTCTCTGCGGCAACATGACAACCTACTGAAAACCTTTGGCCACACACGCTTGGGGCCTAGAAACTAAATCAGAGAGCTCATCTTCTTGTGGGCATCCAAGCAATGGGCATTTGCTCCTAACGTTCCATTGCCACCAACTGCACAGCATCATAACTGGGTACTGCCTTCTGGGAGTGCTGGCACGGTGAAGCACACTGACTCCAACCCCCTCTTTGGCTCTCTGTGTCAACTATTTTCTTCAGTGGTCTTCATTTTCCCAGGATTGGCTCAAGACCTTCAGAGCCTGGCTCACAGGGAGCACCAAGGCTGTGGCCTTCCTCTGGGTCATGTGTGCTAGATGTGCATACAATAGTAAACCATTTTCCATACTGCTTGGAGGTTTACTCAGAAACTTTTCTCCAAATACCTATACATCCCTCAAGAAGAATGGTTGTTTCCGCAGTGATGAAAATCAGCCTCAGAACGCTGTGTGAGCTAGGCCCATGATGCTCAACCCCCGACCGACACCCCACCCCCGCTCTTATTTTTATTTCTATGCTGTAATGAGATACTTGGCGATTCTCCAAACAAAGATATCTGTCCAGGTCCTCACTAATTGCCGCTACCTTTGTAACTTTATTTGGAAAACAGGTCTTTGCAGGCATAATGAACTAAGGAACCCTGACATGAGATGATCTGAACTTAAAGTAAACCTTAAATTCAATCTCTGTATTCTCATTTTGAGAGAGAGAGAGCCATCTAAGGCGCAAAGACACAAGGGAAGAGGGCCAGGTAAAAGCTGATGGGGAGGCCAGAATTCTCCAGTCATAAACTGAAGGGCAACAGATGAAAAAAGAATCAAGGAAGTCTGTCCTGAAATTTGTGAAGCTAGCATCATGGTTTTGGGTTTTGGTCTCCTGAACTGAGGGAAAATAAGTTTATTGTTTCAAGGAGTCAGGTGTGTAGCATTCTATAGCAGCCTTAAGAAAGAAAAAAAAAGGCAATCCTAACTCCCACATAACATCGTCCACCAAGCTGGAGCTCAAAACAATGAGCATTGATCTTGAAAGATGGAGAGAAACATCTCAACTGAAGGCAAGAATCTTGGACCAGGACCCAGACACCAAATCACTATGGGAACTTGGATCTGCCAGTTACCCACAGTTCTTTTGATAGCTTGCCTAGCAAAATAAAATAAGTAGCCTCCTAAGGCCTTCTCGCGGGCCTGAAATATCCTAATACGCTCAGCATCAGCCTAACCTATCCGTAATTACTTCCTCCTAGTCACCTAAGTTTATTCATTTTATTTTCATCTAAACAGTTTCAGACAGAAAAAAAGGACCAAAATGATATTTCAAAGGCCTTACTACACTCAAACAAATCTATTGCAATTTGGAATAGGCTAAAAAGTGACTTTCTACAATATCACCAATATTTTTCAACAATTTACATGCAGTTGATCCATTTCAGAAAAACTGAACATAAAAGGAATCAAGCTGAGTGTTACTCACTGGCTACCATTTGAGGTTTTATCAAGTCATTGCTTAAGTCATAACATTCATGGTTTAAGTCATAACATGGGTACACAGTCACAAGTGACTTCTCCAAGACAGGGCCTTTCTCCACCAGTCTCAGACTGTAATCAAGGGTCCAACACTTTTCACTTCAAAGCATCTGGTCAAAAACTAAATGAATACAACTCCTGCCACTACCAAATGGCAAAGACAACAAGTCTTTGAGTCAATGAGAGTCCAACACAACAAAGACTACTTTACCCATCTTTATAAACCGGGGTCAACAGAAACACACGCCGTTTCTGGTGTTAAATGTCTCCTTATGGGAAAAAAGAAAAGAAGAAAAGAAAAGAAAAGAGAAAGTAGGAGAGAGAGAATGAAAACGAGCCAACAAAGGAGTTGACGAGGCTATTTGAAACCACCCTACCACATATCCTTCTGTTGAGCTGGGCTAAATTAAAAATATCACTTTTAAGTGGTTTCGTAGATCACACATGCCTTTGCCTTCATGTGTGCCTAGTGGCAGCCTTGGTTCTTTTTTAAGAAACCAACCAAAACAACACAGAGGAACACGAAGCCCGGGGACTCATATTTCAGTCTGACAAAATATCCATTTGAAACATTCTGACTTAAACTTTTCCAAACCAATTTTCATCTCTCACAGAAAACAGAATCTACAGTCATTGGGCCAACGCTTCAGCCAAATTGGCACAAAGAACGACGTTTCCAAGACTAAACTTTTTCCTTCCAGGTGGAAACCTACCGCAAAAACCCAAAGTCCCTCCATCCTCTGGAGGGTCTGGAGAGCTCTCTCGACAAACAACTTTCAATCCCGAAGTTCCTGGTTTTCCAGTGTGAGCTCTCAGACTTGAGTATGGGGCTGAAATGGACTTGAACAACTTTATCTCGCATTTTTCAGACATTAGTAACTTTACTTCAGAAGTTGTTCTTAAAGAGCACTAAAGCTAAGGCAGAAAACTGCAAAGTCTCCGAATGGGTTTGGGGACCACAAAGAGCCACCCTAAGTCCAAGTGTCCAGCAAGCTCCACCTCAGGTGCAACCTCATTTTCAAGAATACTTCTGAGCACACATGGTGTTTCCTGGAAGCCCCAAGCCAGGATGAATGAGCTTTAACTGCACCGACTTAAGTGTTTATTTGCATCCTCACGTGGTACTCGGCAACCGGAGCGGCGCAAAAGCAGAGATGGCATGGGGCGCGCCCGGGAACCCCGAAAACTTTTCTTTGCAAAGTAGCCGAGGCGGTTGGTATGGCAATCGGCCACCCTGGTCCCCCACGCTAAGCTTAAGGGCTTTCCCAGCACCACCCCCTGCCTGCCGCTGCGCGCACACAAAGGAGCATGGATACAGGGGAGACCCCCCACTCCGAACCCGTTCGGCGCACCTCCCCACCCCCCCAGAAAGGGCCAGGGGGCGACCTGCGTTACTCACAGGGTGACCGTGCGGTTGGGCAGCGTGTCCGGGGGCAGGACCTGCGCGAGCTCCAGGCTGCTGCACACCACCTTGCCCTCGGCGCCGGCCGCCCTGCCGGTACCCCGGGCCCGACCGTCGTGCTTACAGCCCGCTGGCAGCGCCGCGACCCCGCGCTCTCCTCCCGTACACAGCAGGGCGAGCAGCGCCAGCGGCAGCAGCAGCGGCGGCTCCATGCCGCTGGCCGGGCCTGCGAGCCGAGCGGCGTGGGGCACCGGCCTAGCGGGAGGCGGCGGGGTGAGCCGGGCCCGGCGGTGGCCCGATCCTCCCGGCGGCCCGAGGACCGATCCTGCTCCGCAACGACATGCTCCTTTGTCCGCGGCCGCGCTCGCCCTCCGCGGAGACGCGGGGTCAGGGCCGCCGGGGCGCAGCTCGCTGCTCGACCCGCGGGAGCACCGCCTCCTCCCGACCGGCTCCTCCCCGCGGGGCCGCTCCACCCACACCAGCCCCGCGCGCTCCCCGAGTCGCGGGCGACCCGACCCCGACCCGGGCACGCCCCCAGGTCCTGGCCGGAACTCCTGCACTGGGCGGAAGAAAGTTCTAGACTAGTCTCAGTTCCAGCCGCCCTGCGGCTCTGGTCCACGTTTCCCCCGCTCCGCCGCCTTTCAGACAAAGCCGCCCTGTGCGCCCCGTGAGCCCTAGCCCGAGGGGGTGAAGTTCCTTGCTCCAACCTGAGGAGGAAAAAGCCTGAAACAGATCATTCAGAAGAAAGGCGATGTTGGAAAGTTTTATCTGCCCCTTTATCCACCAGAGAAAAAAAAAAAAAACAGGTTTCTTTCCAATAAACTGAACTCGGAAGCTGTCCCTGGCCTGCAGCGCCAGGCTATGGTCCAGATGAGGATGCATGGGGACCTTTAGACTGAAATTTCTGAGGCCACAGATAGCTTAGATGTTAACCAGTTGGCACAGTAGTGATGAAGCAGCCAAGAAGCTGAATTCATTATTCATGGCCGCGACCGCAGACCCCACCCTAACATTTGCAAGACCAAGGCTCACCTACCCTATCTTTAAATTTTATAGACACTATACAAGCCAACAAAATGAGTTTTAGTCTCACTTGAGAAACAGACTTCCTTAACAACCAGGAAGGGCAACTTGGTATACAGAAATCTCATGTACTTTGGAGTTCTACCCTGTAACATATAAGTCAGAGAACATGTTATCACACACAGCCCTTGGCCTGTGCATCCCTTGCTGACTTTGCTTCCTGTGCCTGCTCCACTCAACAACAGGAGTGCATGGCACGTGGATGGATGCCTGGACCCATTCAGTCTGTTCCTTCCGACAGAAGTGAACATTCCAGCTGTTTGGTCTACATTGAGAGAATTGAAGGAAGAGGGTCTAAAGCCCCCCCCAAAAAAAATATTTCCAAGATCATGTCCCAGAAATATTTATTTGGCTTTCTCAATACTAAATATCCTAAGTGTATTTCCAGACACTTAGATAAGTGTGAAGAGTGCATCAGTTGACTCTTCTTGAAGACTGAACTATCTAATATCTAAGCCCAATAGTGTTTAGAGTCTACTAAAACACTCAATGGCGAAAGAATTATTCTGGATCTGTGATGTGGGAGTCCCTCTGTGTATTGCTTGTATTGGTTAATGAATAAAGAAACTGCCTTGGCCTGATAGGACAAAATTTAGGTAGGCGGAGAAGACAGAACTGAATTCTGGGAAGAAGAAAGCATAGTCAGAGGGACACCATGGATCTGCGGCCTGAGGTAGGTTGACATGCTAAAACTTTTCTGGTAGGACACGACCACGTGGTGATACACAGATTAATAGAAATGGGTTAAATCAAAATGTGAGTGTTAGCTAGGAAGAGGCTAGAGCTAATGGGGCAAGCAGTGATTTAATTCATACAATTTCTGTGTGGTTATTTCTGGGCTAAGCTAGCTGGGAGGTTGGGACAAACAAGCCATCTCCTTACAACAGATCTGGAACTTGAAGTATGCCAGGGGAAAGAGAGCTCCAGACCTGGTGGTAGCCCTGTATGACTACATAGACCTTGAATTTTATCTACCATTCTGTAGGAGATTTTTTTTTTATTTCATTCTTACTAAACTCAACTTTAAACGCTACTGCACACGTGTTGAACAGCACAGATCTGCAGCTACAATAAGTAGGAAAAGTAGGCTATTACAGCCACAATTAAGTAGCTTTAACGGTATAACTGACTTTAGACACAAACTGATATGCTCTATTAAAATGCGGTTGTTCATGTTTCTGTAGAACTTACTTGAAGATGACGATTCCCTAACAAAAATGACGTCAGCCATGTCATCATCACCTGTTCTCCCCATAAAGATAAAATCTTCCCATAATAATTTGGAAGCTTTTAATTGCCATGTTGCTGTTGATACAACTATAGACAGGCCTGTGAACCTAGACTGTAAGAAGATTTTGATACCTATCGCAGAGGTGAATGTGTTTGACTCTTCTGAAATGTACTTACCATAAACCTTCTGTCTGGTGTCTTCTTTGTACTTCACTACAGTTGAAAACATTCAAGTATGGAATCAACAGAAAAAGGGTTGTCACACTTGAGACCGTTGACTCCAAAGACAAACATGGAGGAAATTTTTTTTAAATATGGATATGATATATTCTTGCAAGGAAGTCATTCAGAGCATCTTTTAAAAATAGCTCATTTACTCATTCTGTTAAGGTATCTCATTCATTGCTCTCCTCCCCTCTATCTCCCCCAGACTTTATTGACTCCCCAAGGGACGACTTACCCCATCTGAGGAATAGATGGGGGACAGGAAACATGAGGCAGGAGAAGGGGAGGGAGGTGGAACTGGGGTTGGTATGTAAATAATAACTCATCTAGCTGAGCAGTACTGGGGCACGCCTGTAATCCCAACACTTTGGAGGCAGAGGCAAGCAAATCTCTGTGAGTTTGAGACCAGTGTAGTCTACAGAGTGAGTTCCAGGACACTCAAAGTTAAACAGAGAAACCCTGTCTCAAAATACCAAACAAACAAACAAAAACCTCATTTAAAAAAATAGAAACTGGAGCAGGCTTTAGAAAGTCCCAAAACCACCTAGCAGTGGTGGAGCATTCTGGAGGCTAAGGCAGGACGATCTCTGAGTTTGAAGCTAGCCTGGTCTACAGAGAGTTCCAGGCAGCCAGGGCTACACAGAGAAACACTGTCTCAGGAGGAGGATGGGTAAGAAAAGAACCAAAAAGGGAAGAGAGAGAGAGAGAAAGAGAAGTTCACAACACTAGACCTTGGAATGTGTAGAGCCTCTTATTCTTTAGAAGCCCCAAGGACCTGGGGTAAGTTCTTCATAACTGCAGAGGTCTCAGAGGGTAACACGGTGTGAGCTTTCTACAGTCTCTTGCCCCTCAGTCACACCAAAACCTAAATTTGAATTAAGCTACTGTCACCCTGAGAGCTTCTAGCCAGACAGTGACAGCTAATCCCGCCTCGGGCCTCAAGCGCTGGCAACATTTGAAAATTGTAGGGTTTCCTGGGCCCTTTCTGAGTTCTCACTGCGTCTGTGACTGTCCCGTTGTAGCAAGGCCTACAGAAACTGAGATATTGCTTGGTAACCATAGAAATACACACACCGTCCAGTATCACATTGACTGTTGCTTCAAGGGCGGTATGTGGGCCACATTCCAACACTTCAGTTTAGAGGAACTTGTTTTGTAAGGCTTGTGAGAGATATCAAAGATGCCTTGTTCTTGATTAAAAAAAAAAACCTACTCACTGTGTATGTCTGCATGGATATGTGTAATGAAAACGTTTATTATCTGTGTTCAAAGATAATATGTCTACCTGAATCTATTACTAACAATTTCTTCTACATATCTGCCCTCTCTACCAGATGACAAGCTTCTAGACGTTTTTCTTACTCCCGTTTTCAAATCCCCCTCTCTCATTTCTCTTCCCACAATTATGTGCCTCTAGAAGCTGGATTGTTCAGATCCAGTCGAGGAGATTCTGCTGATTTAGGTCAACTTGGAACCGTGGTTTCCTTTTGTATTCATTTTGCCTTTGTGCGTGTTAGCGCTCCCTGCTATAGTTTCAGCCCCACGATGCTCCCTCTTTACTGTCTATGGATTTCACCCGAGGTTGCTGCCAAAAAGCCAATGTCAAGCTTTTCAGGCAAATCACTTATCCAGCCATCCTCGCTACAACGGGTAGCATGTGACCTATCAGAAGGAATCAACGATTATGTTGTTCAATATGGTATATAAATTTAAGTTTGCAAAATTTAAGCTAAAAGTTTGACAAGGTTTTAACCAAAAATTCTATTTCCTAGTCCCTCAGGCCAGTATTTTGTAGCCACTTATCACTGACAAGTACCACTGTGGAGTGTGCAGACCTTAGAGTAGTTCCAGAAACTTCTTTGTGTTTTTATTTAAAAAGAGATTAGAGGCTGGAAAGATGGCTCATGGGTTAAGAACAGTGGCTGCTATTCCAGAGGACTGTGGCCTGATTCCCAGAACACACCTGGAGGCTCACAACTATATGGAATCCCAATCACAGGGGCTCTAATGCCCCCTTCTGGTTGCCATAGGCACTGCATGCAGGCAAAATACCCATACATATAATGAATAAATGAATAAATACGCTTTTTATTTCTTAAGTGGTGGGGGAGAGAAGGAGAGAAAAGGAAGCTAATAATTCATCTTTCTCCCACAACTTCCATTTTACCGCTTCTGGACATGGTCTTATGAGAACATGCTACCTCAATATGAAACATGTGTTTTATGATCAGAAAACAAAAAAAAACTCAAGGAAAACTGCAAAATCATAGAAGAATGTTGAAGGACAGAAGGCATTCAGCTCACTGAGACCATGGTTGAACTGTCAATCAAGCCTCTGGACTTCTTTCTCTCAATGGTGAGTATCCTCGAGTTTACATCACCACTGTTAGTACTTCCTACTGCCTAGGGCGTTGCAGCACACCGAAGGAACTCAGAAGAATTTGTGAATTCACATCATTTAAATTTTACTCATTTTTATGTTTCACGCATCTGCTGCTATTGCTCAACCACATTGGCTAAAGCATAAGTTTTATTGAGTTAAGCATTTTGCATGGCCGGGCACAAATTCCCAGGTCATTTCTGCTAACATGAGATGACTAAAGTTCATGCTCCTAGGGTCAGATGGAAATGTGTAATGTCATGGTCAAATTTACAGCAGGAAGGAACAGCAGTGGTCAGCACTTGAAGCGTCTCTCTAACACGCTTAGTCAGCCTCACTAATAAACAGACATTCTCAGTTTCTTTTTGTGTCCTTGAATGTTTGTCTGTTAATTATGACCGCTGTGGGTTTTTATTTTTAGTATTTTCATAACACGCTAGAATGTGTGCTTGGTCATTACCCGGGACCCAGCTGGATCAGTAGCACTATCTCAGATATCCTGCCGCCTTTGGCCCCTGCTCTGGCTCACCTGTTGGGAGACACAGTGACCTTCAGCAGGTCACTATTACTTACCTTTAGGAATGAGTGCTTAAACAGGCACAGGGTTTAAAATCTGATTTTTGTCCTGATGAGCCATGAATTCATTGTTTATGTGCAGCAGCCAGACTCATTGGAATGTATCTTTGTGACAGCAAAATACTCTCTTTGGGTGACCAAATATTTTTCTGAAATGATATTTTCCTTCCCCACTGCAGTGTAGTTATTATCAGTTATAAATACAAAAGGGAAATATGAGGGAAAATTTAAGCAGCTCCACCATATGAGGAATTACTTTGATAGAACAGCAGTTACCAAGGGTTTTTATGGCCAGATAGGCTAGCACCATTCATGGGCCCAAAAGGCTCATTATATACTCATATCTCATGGTTGTTTCATATTTAAAAACACAAGACAGTATGATGAGATTTTTCAGCAGTGTCTTAGTTAGGGTGGTGAAAACATAGCATGACCACTTCAATTCTTATGAAGAAAAAATTAAATTGGGGCTGGGAAACAAAGCTGAGGATAGGCAGACATGGTGCTGGAGAAGGAGCTGAGAATTCTATGTCTACATGCACAGGCACCAGGAAGAGAACTGAGATGCGCTTCCTCAAACAACTCAACACCTACTCCAACAAGGCCACACTTCCTAAAGTGCCACTCCCTGTTTCTATGGGGCCCATTTCTATTCAAACCACCACAAGCAGTTAAGAGAACTTCCAAAAGATGGGAGTTCAGTTGCCAGCACCGACATCAAGGAACAAAGATCCTCTCAAACTCTCATCCAGTGACTGTGTCACCCTCTTCTGGATTCTGCAAGCATCTGCATGCACATATGGTGTAGAACAATGTTTTTGTACACTGTAAACATTGGTTAATAAAGACCTGGCTGGTCAATGACTAGGCAGAATTTTCAGGGCAGGCAGAACACTGGGAAGAAGGGCAGAATCTCTAGAGACATGAGGAGATGCAGAAGAAGAAGATGTGAACATGCAGTACTAAGATAAGGTACCAAGCCATGTGGTAGAACATAGATAAAAATATAGGTTAATTTAAGTTGTAAAAGTTAGTTAGTAACAAGGCTAAGCTATCAGCTGAACATTTATAATTAATATTAAGTCTCTGGTTATTTGGGAGCTGTTGGCAGAACAGAGCTGACCCGTGATTCCGACAAAAACCTCGGCCTACACACATGTGTATGCCTATATACACATTTCTTACATGCACATACAAAGATAAAAAACCAAAGAATTGGGAAAAAAAACAAAGGGGCACAAGTTGAAAAAGAATCACTATATCTCAATATTAAGTTACAATATCATAGACACTGTCTGGATTAACTCATGTGTTTGTACCTCTGTCTTTGAACTCTGACACATCAATGTCCCCCACTGATGAGTGTGACTTTAAGGCTCAGGTCGAGATCAAAGAGCAAAGTGAGCTGACAGATACAAGATACTAAGGACCATTTGCTCTTCTGGACAGATGGGGGCAGTGATTACTGACCATAGTTACAGCCAGACCAAAACCCAGTAATGGGCTGAAGACTGTGCATGTGCTTTTTGAGCACACCACGTGTGTGTCCAGACTAGATGGTTATATTAGAAGTCACTGATCAAGTCAATAAGTACTGAGAGCTTCAAATGCCCGCTGTACGTTCAGTGGACCATGAATAGTGGGCGTCTCCTGGGCCTTCCCATTCATTTTTGTGTATAAATACTTTTCTCTTACATTCTATCACTTTTATCTGCTTACAACACCTACTTTACTTTCCCAGGTCTGCCAAGTCTCACATCTACTTGCTCATAGACTTAATGTTTTTCCCTCTCTCAAGTCTCCCACATTTTTTCTTTTCTAGAATATAAGTAAATATCCTCAAATATTACTCAAGATACATAACAGACAGTACAACATAGAATGATAGTCTACTACAGAAATACCATGGCTTTTCCAAAGCAGTATTTCCTGCATGTCTGTGTCCCAAATATATCACAACTTGTCCTGTACTGCCCACCTGCATTATCTACATGTAACATCAGTCCTACACACAAACCATGGTGTTTAACATCTATCAGCAGACACATAGCTATTAATGCAGTAGCAGATTTAGCAAATATGGAAGTCCACCTAAATCTTTCTTTTCAATAATAGCTTCCCCAGGGTCAGTTTACATGACGAAAATCCTTTTGTTGAGTCAAGCAGAATGAGAAGGTGTGTTTGAAAATATCCCTTTGTCAACAAAGTAATTACTACTTTGATTTGGCCTCTGATCCAGAATATTAACCGCTATGCATCCTGTTTTTTGGAGCACACACCACAATTAGTTATTAGATTTTATTTTTGGTTTAGCTGTTGAACTGGAGATCAGACCTAGTTTTTGTCAATGGACTATACCCATATCCTATTTTTTCCATGTTCTTTTTATCACTTAGAGACCTCAAACATTACTATATCACAAAAAGTTTGTGGAAAGACTCTTCAAAACATTATAATTTAGATTCATTATATCAAATACGACACAAAACATCTTTAATAAGTCTTGATGTTAATATTTCACTTGCCTATAAGTTAATAAATTTAGATGCATTTTTATTTAAATATGTGTGTTTTATTTAAATCCAGAACTGTTAAAATATACAGGAAATACAAAAGTACACAGAACACTGAATTTGAAATTGAGAATCAGATTACTCCATTGACTGCATCCTTAGCTGGGTTGCCGTGGGAAATTATGTACTTTTGTAGCAAGTTTTCTTCTTATGTTGTGAGGACTGGTTTAAATTTAAGTTAATCTAACATTGAAAGCACACAGCACATGGCTTGCCCACAGTAGATGGCTCGAAATGCAAGTAGACCTGGAATCTGGCCCTTTCCTCATTCCAGATAAAGAAAGCTGAAGCCTACAGAAATTAAATGAATGTGTTCAAAGTTCTTGTTTCTTGAAAAGCCTGAAGCAGATATCTGGGGAAGCTTTGCAGCTGTGATTTTTCTCCCTTAAAACCTATAATCAGGCTTTCCTTTACACCTGATCAAACCCTGACTTACAAAGATCACTGACTCAAGATCTGCAGCACTGAAGGATACTGATAACCCCTGCCTTCTGGTCCACGATAGAAAGGCAAAGTAATGCTGGAATGAAATCACTGGGAAAAACTTCTGTGTAATGATAGCATGTCATCACTGCAAATTATGAAAATATTTTATCTTTAATAACACTACAATTACGCATATCAGCTCCTTTCATCACTCACTCTCTTACCTCCTATGGAATAATTACCCCGCATAGTATTAAGACTAGCCCTCCGCTAATAAAGCAAAACAGAGAACTGAGGCAATGGAAAGGAAGACTTCACAGAAAGCAAGCCTGTGTTCTTCACGTTTACAGTTCTATCTGTGCAGCTCATTGCCCCGATTGCCCTCATTATTTTAGTTAAAATATCCATCACTACACAGATTAATAAACATGCACGCTAAGTTTGGTTCCATGTAACTAAGATGCTTTGAACATACAGTGCATGAGAGGGAAAACCTATGTCATTTATTAATTCATTATTGGATCTAGATGGCAGTAGGCATTCCAAAAGTGATTTTATTCGTTATTTTTCTGTTGCTGGGCTAAAATGCGCCGACAAAAACAGCTTAAGGAAATAGAGTTTATACTGATTCACAATTACAGAGGGATAAGGTCATTCATAGTAGAAAAGCCCTGGTGATGGTCAGGGAACGCATGGTGGCTATAGTAGGAGCTGCCTGACCGATCACATCTTCATCCACACAGAAGAAGCAGAAAGAGAGACTAGGAGGTGAGGGAAGGTTATAAACTCACAAAGCCCACCTCTGAGGTTCCAGAACCTCACCAAACAGCCCCACCCACTGGACACCAAATGTTCAAACTCGTGAGCTTCTGGGGAACATTTCTCATTCAAACCACAACAGAAGTCCATAAGAAATTGTTGAATCATGAATAGGTTAATGAATAAAAAAGAGAATGGATACTATTTCTCTACTCATTAACTTGTCATTTCACGACTATCAAATGTCCACAATTAAATATGTCCCTGATAGCTTACTCAAAACTTTTGTTTAATGAATTGGACTTTCAGCCCTGTTGAGTGTGCCCTGGAACTTGTCACTCTTCTGAAAATGCTTCGACTGTCTGATGTTGCTGCTGCTAGATAAAATGATAAAACTCACAGTTGTCTGACTCCATAGCCAGGCCCAATCAGGAAAATTACTCATGTATTTGAAAGCTGTTTGGCAGTAAAAGCCCTGTATATTAAATTCTAAATCCACTTAATTAACTCCTCTAATCTTCATTAAATAAAGCTCAGTCCACTTTGATGGAAATATGTAATAAAACCACCCTCGCTGGCAACTCATCGGGTAATGTGTTAAGTCTTGAGCAGATTCTGCCTAGGGCTCTGTCCAGCACTCTGACTCAGATCTGTACCTTAGTCTGGTTCCTTAGTCAGCTAGGAAGAGCTGCCTTTATCTTCATTTTCTTTGTGTATTCAAGACCTCCATTCTGCGTTGTAACAGAACCCTAAAAGGAAGAGAAGTGAAGTCAGAGTCCTCACTGTAGCAAGTCCAAATACTATCAAAACTCTTCCAATATCAACTGAAGCAATGTCAATAGAAGCAATACAAACATAGCTTGCAACTAGTTCAAACTCGAAAAGAAAGATGTTGGTCCATGTCAATAGCTTCAGGCATAGCTGAATCCAGAAGAGTTTGAACAATGCTCCCTTCTCTTTCTTGGTTCAGTGTGACCTTTGTTCTCAAGGAAGAATTAATCACCTGTAAAGGGGCAGCTGTTTCCCCCGCACAGTGTCCTCACATTCTAAAATCCCCTCCAAGGTAAAAATAAAAACAAGGCAGAAATGCACACTCTAGCAAGATGATAAGGGTCATAGCTGATCTGTTTTGAGGTGCACATGCCTGAAAAGGGAAAGTATAGACTGGGTTAAATGTGAGCTTGCTGGAACAGGGGCAGGCTGCAGGGAGAAAAGGTTCTTCAAAGAGATACACGATGGTAAAAGAAAACAAAGCAAAGGTGTCTGCCATCCTGTTCTAGTTCCTATTAGCTTGCATGTGACATGGACAAAACAACAGGAAGAAGAAAAAAAAATGCCAAAGTGGTTAAATCTGGAAAACAAAGATATAGGTGAGCTTTAATTTGTGTTTTAAAAAACAATTATTTCTTTTTTAACATGTACATGGACTATGAATGTTATTTTTGTTATTTTAAGTATTACACTTAATTTTACTTATTTTTAAGACTAATGATTTTTTGATGTCCAGAGTCTACCATGAGCAAATTATTCTTTCAAAAAGTGCTTAGAGGGCAGGAGTATAGCTCAGGGTAGAGTATTTGCCTCGTGTGTACAAAGCCCTCAGTTCAGGCCTTAGCTGAGAGTTGAGAACAAATTAAATGAAGGAAACCCTTGGATGCTGCTTTGTGATGTGCTGTCAATCAGGGAGAGTAAAGCAGCACTGACTTCGCGGCTGCCGTGAGAGTTTTAAATTCTTCAGCCGTGGATAATGATCATTTAAAAGTCACCAGTTATAATTGCTCATGTCTTTCCTACTAATTCCTCTCCTCCAAAGCAGAGACCAAAGCTTCTAACCATAAAAATATGAGTTTCACATATTAAAAAGCATGTCTACATGTGCATATATGCATGATTTTTGTATATATATATATATATATATACCACAGTAAGACACAACCTGATAATTTAATCTGTTGAAACTTTAAAATCAGCCAAAGGAAATCAAAGAATAAATTGATTTTTTTTTTAGAAATACAATGTATACAAAAGTTATTTTTTAATATATAAAAAATACACTACAGCTAAAAGATGATTTGGGAACTAAGAACACTGGATGTTCTCCCAGAAGACCCAGGTTCAACCCCCAGCATCCACACTGTAACTCAAAAGTGTCTTTAATTCCAGTCCTGGGAGATCTGATGCCCTCTTCTAGCCTCTAAACATACATGATACACAGATGGTGCACAGGTACACATGCAGGCAAAACACCCATGTACAGTAAGAAAAAACAAAACAAGTTTTTTAGTAAGAAATTGGTCAATTATTTCTGAACAACTTGAAACATTGCTATCAAGCTCAGAGAATAAGAGAAACCATTGTTATAATATGAAAAATCCTTAGCCTCACCAAATAAGTAAATAAGCATAAGCAATCATGCCAGTCTATCATCAAAAACTTAGACAAGACAACAATGTTTACCCAAAAAAACAGGAAAGAAGTGGACTAGACAAAACCTAGTAGTCTTCAGTAATAGGGAAATAGACATCTTCCTGCATGGCTAGAGGCCACACAACAAACTGAGACTACTTCTTCAGGATAACTTGGTACTCGCGTCCAAAAAGATACAAAAAATACTTCTTTGTTTTTGTTTTTTGTTTTATTTTGATTTTTGAAACATGTTTTCTTTGTAACCGCTCCTGTCCTGGAACTCACTTTGTAAACCAGGCTGGCCTCAGACTCACAGAGAGAGATCCATCCACCTGCCTCTGGCTCCAGAGTACTGGGATTATTAAAGGTATGTGCCACCACTGCCTAACTCAGAAAATAGCTTTGATACAGAAATGCTATTACTAGAAAATTTTCCTTCAGAACATACCTTCATATGAAGACACTGGACACACAGAATATTGATTCTTACTTTGCTTTTTTTTGCGATAAAATCTTGACAGAGCATCCACTATCATTGTCTTCGTGACTTGTCTATTGCTGTGAGGAGAAACTCTGAGCAAGGCAACTAATAAAAGAATTGAACTGGGGGCTTGCTTACCGTTTTGGAGGAGGAATAGTGTCCAGTGAGCATCATAGTGGAAGTATGGTAGGAGGCAGACAAGCATGGTGCTGGAGCAGTAGCTGAGAGCTCACATGTTGAAACAATTACAAAGCAGAGAGACAGAGAGCTAACTGGAAATAGGGTGAGTTCTTGAACCCGCAAAGCCCTACCCACAGTGCCACAGGCCACACCTCCAAATCCTTCCCACAGTTCACCAACTGTGGAATATGTATTCAATCATATGATCCTATGACAGCCATTTTCATTGAGAAAAACAAACTATTAAAAATTAAAAACAGAAAATGAGTTTAATAAGTTATGGCAGAGCATACATAGAAAGCAATGGAGATCTAAGGAAAGAGAATGTGAAGAGCTATAAATGAACACCTTTGCATCTCTATATGTTTGTACTGTGTGTGCATGGACTATCCCTGAAGGATGTAAAAGACAATATTGAGCTTGGCATTGGTGGCCCGCGCCTTTAGTCCCAGTCCCAGAGGCAGATGGATCTCTGAATTCGAGTCCAGCCTTGTCTACTAAGCTAGTTTCAGGACATACAGGGCTGTTAGATAAGAAGATAAAGGGGAAAAAAGTATTAATAACAAATTCTTCATGTCTGGGAAAAGGGTCAAAGACCTGGGAATGAGTTACATCTTACATTATGTTATGTACACTTGTATTAAATTATTTGAGTCTTAAAAAAATCTATGTGTTTACTTTTTAAAGAAAGATTGATTTTACTTTTTAATCAAAAGACATATTGATTTTTAAATAGACAAAACACAAACAATTGTGAGTACATTTTTCAACTTTCTGGCATCAATAGACAGCAAATGATCCAGAGTATGTTCTGTTTCAGGGGTCCTTTGAGGAAGGAATCCTCTTCATTGTGAGGAGTTACAAATATAAGCAATAAAGGTACCCAAGTGGTGTGGGAAGTCCTTCTGCATATGTGTTGCTTTTTTTTGGTTAATGAATAAAGAAGCTGTTTTGGTCAGTGGCTTAGCAGAATAGTGCTAGGCAGGGGAAAACTAAACTGAATACTGGGAGAAAGAACATGGAGTCAGTAAGATGCCATGCAGCCACCAGAGGAGACAGATGCAAGACCACAAGCCTCATGGAAAATATAAAATAATGGAAATTGGTTAACCAAAGGCATAAGAGCTAGCTAACAATACGCTTACATGATTGGCCAAGCAGTGATTTAATTAATACAGTGTTCTGTGTGGTTATTTCAGGGCTGAGCAGTCGGATATAAACAAGCTGCCTCCTACAACAGATTGGCGCAACAACACGTAAAACCTGAGAAAACTTGGAAAGCAATTCGATACTCTAAAAAACAAAGTTTAGCTGCAGTTTTCTTTCAGATGCGCTTTGCTTGCTGGCAACATGCTGCAGCTCCTTTAAGAGAGGTTTTAAAAAAAAACCCACATGGTTTCAAAACAGCAGCACAAACTGCTCTGGCTCTTTCAGGAGGCCAAGCACTTGAATGGCATTTGTGGGCCTGGGTGCTTGTATGCCCATTTGGGGTCGGGAGGAAAGTAGCTAAGACCATGCCCATGGCTCAGTGTTCCCCACTTGGGCAGGCAGTGGAATCAGGTCTACTAGGTGTGGACAAATGGGAGAGCTTGGTGGGTTCTTACTAGCATACCCAAAGATATTTACAGACTGTACAATGTGCTGCATGGCATATTTAGCTATTACTCAAATAAAAAAAAAGTTGATGTGTTGCATAATTGTAACTCTTGCTTGATACCTGTTTTGTTATATATAATTTTACTATGATAAATTAAAACCTTCCTTTTTATTTAAACAGAAAAGGGGAAATGGTGTGGGAAGTCCTTTTGTATATCTGTTGATTTATTGGTTAATGATTAAAGAAGTTGTTTTGGCCAGTGGAGAAAACTAAACTGAACGCTGGGAGAAAGAAGGCAGAGTCAGTGAGACACCATGAAGCCACCAGAGGAGAAAGATAAAAGACACAAGGCAGAACTTTACTAGTAGGCCACAAGCTTCGTGGTAAAATATAAAATAATAGAAATGAATTAATTTAAGATATAAGAATGAGCTAGAAATATGTATAAGCTAATAGACCAAGCGGTGTTGTAATCAATACAGTTTCTGTGTGATTATTTCAGGAATCTGGGCAGCCGGGAATGAACAAGCAGCCTTTGACAACATCCATTACCTTATGGGAGTCTGTTCTTTTTTTTTTTTTTAAATGGGTTTACTAAAACTACCTCTTGGATTTTTTAGTCAAACACTGGATGGAGTTTGCATGAGATCAGAGAGGATTCTCAGAAGTAAAGGGCCACTCTGAAGGCCAAGACCCCACTGAGGCTCAGTTGTTTTATATATTTGAAGACCTCATTTGTCTTAAGGTTATTCTATTGGAAGTGAGAGTCCTTTCAAATTAAATCAAAGAAGAGGAAACAGCCTGTGGCTCTTTAATATAACTTAAAATACACCAGAACATGGAAACACAAAAGAAGACCAGAATACTGAAATAAAACCTGAAAGAGCTATCCAGTGAGTTCTGTGATATGCACACATGTGACACTCAGCAGGAACTTGGTTTGGTTATTTGTTTATTTTTGTTGTTATCATCACCATCATCATTATTATAAAGAATGTTCTGGATTGTCAGCTGCTGGTGGGGCATATCTTTAATCCTAGCATCAGGAGGAAAAGACAGGCAGATCTCTTAGTTCAAGGCAAGTCTGGTCTACAGAATGAGTTTCTGGATAGCCAAGACTACCCAGAGGAACTCTGTCTTGAAAAATAAATAAATAAATTAAGAAATGTTTTGGAAAACAAAAGAATGTAATGCCCAAGGACCTGTACCATTTTCCATTACACACACACACACACACACGAACATCTGCCTATATGAATACGCACACACCCTACATATACACACATGCACACATACAGTACACATGTGTACACATATACGCGAATGAATACACATATGCACACAATACACAGATGTACCATCTTTCCGCACATACACATGCATGTGTTCACATATGAATACACATATTCAGACAATATGCAATTGTACCATGTTTCCACATATACACATGCTTGTGTGCACATATGAATATACACATGCAGACACATATACTACACACACGCATGTAACATGTACATACACCACACACAGAGAGGCATACATATATCTTAATAACACTTGGAAAACGTTGAAGGCTGTAAGGCAGGAAAAGTTACATGGTATGTGCTTCTTTGGACTCAGGAATGAGATTATTGAGGGAAAGGGAGCTGTACAAGGGTGTATTTGAGGAGTGGTTAGGAACTTGTAGCTACAGATCAGAAATTTAGAAAATCTAAAGTAGGAACGTGGGGATGAAGATGGAAAAAAGTGGATACAGCTGAATCCTGTAGTATTTCAGAAATCCACAGACTCATTTTTGCAGTTGAGCGGAGGAAATGAGGGACAGGAAGGCATTTAGTGTCTTGATTTGCCTGAGTGATTGATGACAACATTCTCTTAGCAAAGACCCCTGGAGGAAGACCAGTTTTCATAGGAGGATTATGCCGGGACATGCTGAACCTCAAATTCATTTCCAAGCCAGTGGCTATACTTGCGAGGCAGCAGTGTGAAGAGTCTGAAGTTTCCAGTGCAAGCTGGAGAACTATTTGTTCTTTTAAATTGGAGTACAAAAACTTTTATTTGAAGTCACAGGTGTAGATGAGGTTTCTAAGCAGAGAAATTAAAAGAGAAAGCAAAATCAAGTAGCTAGTTTCTACCCTGGTCTGGAAACTATTGAGGAGAAGGTGAAAACAAGAGAAGGATTTGGCAGCAAAGAAAAATGGGGAAAATGAAGAATGAAGCCCAAGTGTAGCATCCCACAGTTAATGATGAGACAGAGGCTGAGGCTTAATCCCTGTGGTCATCTGATTTTTCCTGGCTTTTGCCAGTTCGTGGTATCTCTTGGTGACAAATAAGATTCAAAAAGCAAAAAACAAAACAAAACACTTTTGTTTACCAGGAATGAAAATACGTTTTAAATTAACCATTCTCAGATTGCCTTTAGGAGGAGCCAGACACCAGATAAAACTGCAGAGGGACTGTTGAGATCAGGTTGTGTTCTACTCTGGGTTACTCCAGTATTGTGTACAATAAAGTGGGATTTTCAGCTGTGCACTGCCCTAGGAGACCACACGTTACACGCAGCTTTTGGCTCCGTTTCAGAGAAAAGAATGACTATAGGCCCTAGGTGGGCCCAGAGATTTCACTATATGCCTGGCACTACCTCTCCAGTATAGGCTGAAAAATGACTTATTCCTGGGAGAACAGGAGCCACCCGATAAGTTTATTGAAGTGAGTTAAGACTTTGGGCACACATGGGCATATTATAATCACTTCAGGGAAAACAGTCCGAGAACTTATCAGACACACCAGGTAGAGCAAAAGGTGCGACTCCTTCATCTAGATACCACAAAATGATGAACACCTAAAACTTCAATAGCATGGCCTGATGCCAGCTTATCACCGGGTGCCCGCTGTGGGCCTCAAGGACTGAGAACTCCCAAACTCATTTTGGTCCTCTGCCATTAAAGCAGCCACCTGCTATTCTGGATCTGGAGCTGACTTGACCCCTATTTCCTGCTCCAGTCTTCACCTCCCTGTTGGGCTCTGTAACTTCAGTCTCAAACCATCCCCAGGTGCTCCATCATCAACTTCCTTGCTGCACTGTTCATTATCTTATGCACCCAGACTCCTCTTTAAATTGTATCCATTCTGCAATCCATATTTTATATATATATAATATGCAATCCATATTTTATATATATATATTATATATATGTATATATGTATATTCTCCATGGGCTGTGAAATGGGTGATATGAATTAATCTTAGTAATTAAGATGGAAGTAAAGAACTTGCACTCTCCTCAGCCAGGCTACCGAGGCAGGTAGATTTTAAGTCAGATCATAGCTATTGAAATGGCCAGTACTCGTGGATTTCTTGTTATTCAACAAATTCTAACATTGTAGAAAGACACAAATGGGTTCCTCTCTGTTTCTGGCATAGCATGCTCAGATGAGGAACAAATAATGCTAATATCAAAACTATGTAACTACCCTCATCTATGCCACACCCAGCCACTCTCCCTCCTCCCCAAATTTTCTGCACACCACCTTGCACATGTTAGCATACGCTTCTGCAGTTGGTGGCACCACCTTCGGCGAGCCTGCTGCTGAGTTACCTAACACCATGAGATCTCCACTGAGTCCCCTTCAGTTCCTTGCCATTCAATAGAGTTCTTGAAAGAAAAGGCTAAAAATTCATCTGATGGTGTGCTTCTCAAGATTCAAGACACAATGGAAGAATATCTTATCCATCAGTCTTTGAACTGGAGCCAACCTTTGTCCATCTGTGTCTCTTAAACATCTAGGCTGGACTTTTGGCAAGCATTCCCTGAAGCAAAACCTTATTCTTTGGGCCGGGGGTGGAGGGTGGGGAGAAACAGGTAAAAGGATTAGGATTGACTTTCCAAGGGAGTTGCCTTTGTCTCATGGATTATACAGCAGGAATCAGCAAACATTCTGTACAAAGAATAGATGGTAAGTATGGGAGCCTTTGTTGCTGTATGGTTTCAGTTGCAATTACTATGGTAAAACCACTGGGAAAGAGTGTATGAATGAATCATTGAATCTCAGGTCCAGTTATACTTGGTTTACAGACTCCAAAATTGTACTTTCATATGATTCTGACATGAAATTATATTGCTATTCTTATTTTTAAATTCCATTTATTATTACTACTACTTTTAGTAGCAGCAGCAGCAAGAGTACTGTAGGCATGCACTTGTCAGGGGGAGGGCACATATTAGAGCATGCATGAAGAAGTCAGGGAACAACTCTCAGGAGTCAGTTTTCTCACTGTGAGATCCGGGGATGAAAATCAAGTCTTCAGGCTTGTAAGAGAAAAGGCTTTATTCCAATGAGCCATCTGGTCTACCCAGTGTTATTCTTACTTTGACTCCCTTCTTGCATGTCAACAGGCGAATGACAGCAGAGCTATTGGGTTCGGTATAAATGGATCGATAGTAGGCTGACCATCAGAGCAGGGGTTCACTTGAGCTATCACCACCTGCTGGACTACCCCAATAACTAATTTGGGAAGTTAAATTCCAGTTGTTCAAAATGAAAATTTCTAAACTTTATGGGACAAATTCCCGGAAAATGCTGGAGTCCAGTCTCACCAACGTTCTAATTTAAGGCAATTCTAGTGGCGAGTACCATCCAGGGATGGCCATTTGCTTGAGGGTGATAAGACATAACGGTGACAGTTCAGATAAGGCTCCCAACTGCAAATTCTCACAACTCAGGCTGGAGCTGAATCAGAACTCTTGTCAGTAGAGATGCTGTCAGTCAATCTGGGTTGCAAAAACTAGCAGGGAGCTGTGATTGTTGCCGCAGATGTCTGAAATGTAATTATAAGCACTTAGAACCACTTTGAGAGAGAATTGAACACATGAAGTTCTTCTTTTGGTATCAGCTTGCAAAATCAATATGAATTTTAGAATTGCACATTGAATGCTGAGGAGCCCTTAGCCTGAAATGACCTTGAACCAATATTATCTAGTCAGCCACATTCCTGGACAACTTTTTTTTTTTTATTTCTACGGTTGTTTCATTCTGTGGATTTGTCCCAGGCTGTTTGCCATGTATTTAAGTAAAGAGATCTTGCAAATTCCTTTTGACTGATTTACACTCAAGATGGTCTGATGCTTGCCTTTCAGAAAATCAACATTATTTCCCCACAGAATGCATTCTTTATATAAAACCAATTTGTTCCTATGACCTGGGATCTATTCTTTCCCTATTTCATATTTTCATTATTTTCTTTTTTTTTGAAATACGGGTTATAGAGGAATCTTCTATAAAGTAATTCCACTACATCATCAACCAGAAGACAAATATTTAAAGTCCCCAAGATTTTGATAATAGTGCACTATACTAATCAGCTCAGGATAGCATAACAAAATACACGGACTAGATGGCTTACACAATAAAAATGTAGTTGTTTGCCATTCTGGAAGCTGACAAGTCCAAGATCAAGTACCAGTGCATTGGTATCTTCCTGTCTCTCAAACAGTTGGCTGCTGTTTTCTCAGTGGGTCTCTACATGGAAGAAAGAAAGGAAAAGGAAGGTAGCAGAAATGTAAAGATGGGAAGAATGGGGGAAGGAGGGAGGAAGAAATAAAGGGAGGGCTAGAAAGAGAGCGAGGGAGGGAGAGAGATCTAGCTCTTCTTATGAGCACATTGAGCCCATTGAGTCAGAGCTCTATGCTTAGGACTCCATTTAAACTTCTTTAAGGTCATATCTCCAGATGCATTCACAATTTGGAGTAAAGATTTCACCACATGAACTTTAGGAAAACTTAATTTTGTTAAGTAGTCTCAGACCTCAAACTAGTAGATTCCCCAAGCTCAAACAAACTCCCCGACTGACAAGATGACATCCCAAGAAAACTCGTTCTCGTTCTCAGCAACCCATGCTTTCTCTTGCTCGGCTTTTTAAAAAGACTTTAGTATGGAATATATGTGGGGTAATTAAGTTTAAAAACATGTACACTAAATCCCAGTATCTCATAGACACCTGTATTTCCCCACTTATACTGGTTTGGATAAGATCAGCCACAGTGGAGCAAATCACAACCCTCCTGGGAATAGCAGAAGGGAAGGAAGCTGCCATCACGCTGAGAGCAGCTAAGCTTGGGAGTTGAATGTATGATTTTAAGGTAAATCAGAGTGAGTGTTTATCAGAGTGGTGGAGCAGATATCAATAGCAGCACCAGGCATGGTAGTACATGACTGTGACCTTGCACACTGAATGCTGGAGTAGGCGTCTTACAAATCTGGGGTTAGGCATAGACCCATAATGAGTAACAGGTCAGCCAGGGCTACATACAAGATATTGTCTTAGGTGGTACAGTAGGGGGGGTAGGCATTAGAAGCCCATTGGGGCCCAAGAAAGGGTTATTTTTTTCTTTTTGGGGGGGTGGGATGGGGTGGAGTGGAAACAGGGTCTCTGTGTAGCATTCACCGTCCTGGTACTCACACTGTACACCAGGCTGACTTCAAATTTGCAGAGATCCACCTACGTCTGTCTCCTGGGAGATTAAAATGCTGGGATTAAAGGAATGTATCACCACTGCCCAGTTTTCATTTTCAAAAATGACCTTAAGGACTGGTGAAATGGCTTATTGATAAAAGTTATTTGCCACCAAGCCTGACAACATGAGTTCAACACTCTGGAACCCACATAATGGAAAGAGAGAACCAACTCATACAAGTTGTCCCCTAGCCTCCACACAAATACCTTGGCAGGCTCATGCGACCTCCACAATGAATAAATCTGAAAATATACATGCATGAAACATTAGGAAGACTAAGCAGGTAACATTTAGCACTATATAAGCATATATGCACATATTAACAATTGATGAAAATGAAGCCATGAGTTTAATAGAAAGCAAGGAGGGGTATATTGTAGGCTTTGAAGGGAAAAACCAGGAAAGAAAAAAAATGCTGTGATTTTATTATAATCTCTAAAATAAATTTTTTAAAAAAACTAATGCGAAGATAAAGAAAAGGGATCCCAAGCTAATAGGCAGACCCCTTAGGGTCAGAAAACTTCCTTAAGTGACAGACACATTGTAATCTCTCCCTCAACCAACACACCTTCCTCAATAACACACCTCCCTCAATTGACACACCTCCCCTTGCTCTTCCTGCATGAGAAATTCCACTGGAGACATCTGAGGGAAAGCAACTGCTGGACACCTGAGGCTGTGAAGCTAATTGGAAACAGACTGAGTTTTATTCTCTCAAATGGCCTTCGGAGATATACAGATGGCTGCGTGTCCCCTCCTCATCCGTTGCCAAAACTCAGTCCACAGCATCTGTACAGTGTGCATTCTTTACAATAGCAAAGGAAATTTAAAGGACTTCCCCACAACTATCGGTGAAGATACCTCAAGTCTCCATATGGAACCAATAAGCTCAATTTCTGTTCTCCCAGAAAGATAATCCTGGCAGGCTTTGTGAGTGTAAACCTCATGCCGTTTCCTGTTGGCTCTCTCTGTTCTATGCTTACAGTTTGAACATGTGAGATCTCTTTGTTTCCTGTTCCAGCCTCCGCGCCTCCACTCTACCAACATGGATGTGTATCCCTCTTGAACCAAGTACCAACCCCTGGCATTAGTCAAACCTGTCCTGATAAGTAGACTACTTTGATGAAGTCGTCATAAGAATTATTGCAATAAGCAGGTTCTAAAAGAGTCAAGAAGAGGGTCTGAGCTGGACAGCCTCCTTTACTTCTATATCCACCAATAAGGTTAATAAAAGAAATCAGAAGATGGGCCGATATTGAAGTCTTTCTCCAAGGAATACAGAGTTACAGACACGGAGTATTTCCACTGACTCACACCACTAAGTCATGTATGTTATGGAAATAGTCCAAGGGTGCTTTTCTTTGCTTTTACTTGAATTTGTCCATGAGAGCTTTATAAGTGGGAGAGATAGTTAGCTATTAAGAGTTTTTTCTTCCTTTGTAGAGGACAGTGTGCCTCCAGTTCTAGGAAATATGATGTCCTCTTCTGGCCCCCAGACACCTTAATGTACCACACACACATACATACATACATACATACACATACATACATACATACACACCCATACATACATACATACACACATATACATACATACACAAACACACACACATGCTCTCACACATAAAAAAGAAAACAAATCTCTCTTCAAAATAATTTTTTGTTTGTTTGTTTTTCAAGACAGACCTTTTCTGTATAACATCCATGACTGTCCGGGAAACAGCTCATGTAGACAAGGCTGGCCTCACAAAGATTCACCTCTCTCTTCTCTCAAGTGCTGGGATTGAAGGCATCTGTGACCACTGCCTGGCTCTCTTCAAATTCATTTTGAGGCAATCATGAGCAAATACTAAAGAGAGAAGGAGAAGACAGGATAGGAAGGAGAGGAAAAGAGAGAGGAGAGAGAATGTTTTCCATAATGTCAATCAGTAAGAAAATGGAAGAGCCCAAATTCCAATCTATGCTTAGCTTCCTAACTCTGGTATTCAGAGGGCCTCATCTTCCAGATCTGCTTTTTTTGGATATAAAAAGCAAAAAGAGCAATTTTAAAGCAACAGCAATGTGCACACGTTCTGTTCTGCCCTTGGGTTATAGGCACTTTACTGATGCATGTATTAATTATGTTATACGTTGCTGTGACAAATCCCTGACAAAGGCAGCTTAAGAAAGGAAGGGAATGTTCAGGATGAACATACCGTCTCTCACAGAGGGGAAGCCATACGTGTAGGAACATGAGAAACATTCGAGCCATACATGCCTGTCACGTGGCAGCCATATCAGAAAGAGTGATGAATCCTAATGTTCACTTCACTTCTGTTTTTTCATGTAGTCTAGGACCTTAGCTCAGAAATAGGTGCTACTTAAGGTGGGTCGTCCAACCTCAGTTAGTCTATTCAAGATGATCCCTTAGACACTTGCCCAGAGATTTGTCTCCAGTGTGATTGTAGAGCCTGTCACGTTGACGGCCGGCATAAACCATCACAGGGCAGAACCATTGCTTCATTTCCTAGGTGTTTATAGTATGTTTTCAAAATTCAGTCTTGAATGTTGGTTATGTCTATCCCTTTAAAACATTATATACTTCATACCATGTAAAAAGCAGTGGCATAAGGCTGCTTCAAGTTTCTGGCTTCTACACCATTCTTCATTCTAAATAACAGTGCTGAGATTCCATCTACAAAATCCCCCAGCTTCTGAGGATGTAATTTGCTTGGTGTTGGAGACTTAAATTCACTTAAAGTGGTTCTATGCCTTTTTTATTATCTTTTCCACTATCTTGAGTCAGAATCCCTTTTTAAAAATTGGCCCCCTTTTAACTTGAAGGAAACCAAATAGAAATATTTTAGTGTGCTGTTACCTATTAGCATTATACCACATAGGCACGTGCACACGCGTGCTTGTGCACACACACACACACACACACACAGAGAGAGAGAGAGAGAGATGCACACTTACCACACCTGTACACAGAGAGATGCACAAATAACACACAAGCACTCATGTCCATATACAGAGAGAGGGAGAAAAATGAGAAAGAGTGTGTGTCACTTGGCTATGCGTGGGCACAAACAGCAGTCTCTCCCTTGAAAAATGTCATTCTGTCCTCTTGCATGCTTTGAGATACCCTTACGTATTTGTTTTTGCATTCCTGATGAATCTTGGTTACTAATGCATTTTTGCACTCAATTTCTGACCCAAATTCTAACCTAAAAACATTGCATCACTGAACTGATGCAGCAATGATTCCATGTGGGGCAATATGACTCAACCTTTCTATCTGGTTTCAATTTATGGTACCCATACTGTAGGACAATTTCAAACAAATGATTAAATTCCATAAAACAATGAGTAAGGTTTAATAACATCTTGGTAAAACGCTATCCCCTTAAACAGATATAGCTATATAGTCAGAACTTCTTTTAAAATACCAAGATTGTCTTGCACCATTTGTTTTTATGCTTTTAATTCTGTTGCTTTCCCAACTACTACAAATTGTCTTAATGCTAAATCTGCTGTTTTGCTAGAAACGCTACTTTTAGCAGAGAGGCGTTATCCAAATTTGGTGCACTTTAGGGAATTCAGTTTGGATTGCCCTTCAAGAACAGAATTGATGCTACTGACCCACCATTAGTAGGGCACAAAATCTGAGTTATTTCCCCTGTGTGGGTGATGGATTGTGCCGCCCCAGCTCCTGGCACTCCATTGCCCATTACCCACTGTGACTAATCACATGCATTTGCAAGATGATTAGCCAAGGTTAGGGGTACAGTCTGTGATTATGGAAGAGATTTTTTTCTTTATGTGAAAAATTACTAGTTTATAATAGCACTGAATTATAATTTTGCTCTGTCTCCTAACCAATGGTGGGCTGCTAATGGTAATTCATGTTCCTGCGGTTGCTTGTGTGTTATCTTCTGCATAGTTTCTGAGTCAAACCCTGCCCCATCCTCATTTCCCCCAAGAAATGTTTACAGCTGTCACATGTACCGGTTCTACTGCCAAAGGACAACAAACACATTCATATATTTGGTGTGTATTTCCTGTGTGTTTATTGTATGTTGACTTTTTTGTTCTGATGCTGGGAATAACATCAGCATATCCAGAAGTTCTTTTTTTCCCTGGAGTAATCATTTTGGTAGAGGATGGAAGGACGGATAGAAACATACAAGTGAAGGCATTGGTGAGATGTGGTAAGTGGGGAAAGAAAGTAGAAGGGAAGCTAGATAGTACAATGAACAAATGATTGCTGCTTTCTGTATGGTGGCCAGTGAAGGCCTGGCTGACAAGGAGACCTACAAGCAAAGGCTAAAGAGGGAAGAGCAAACCACATGTGTCTTAGTTACTTTTCTATTGCTATAAAAAAAACACCATGGCTAAGGCAACATAGAGAAGAAACTTTTTTGAGCATGTGGTTCCAGAGCGATAAGAATCCACGATAGTGGGAAAAAGGCACTGCGGCCTTCCTGAGGGCTCATATCTCAATCTCAGGAAGGAAGAAAAGAGAGAGAACTAGAACTGGTGCAAGTCATTTGAATCTCAAAGCTAATCTCCAGTGACATATTTCCTTCAGTAAGGCAACACTTTCCAAGCCTATCCAAATAGTGCCACCAACTTGAGTTGGGACCACGTATTCAATGCCCAAGACTTTTGGGGGCATCTCATTTGGACTAACACAATGTGAGTGTCTTGGAGAAAGCCTCAGTGGAATGCAGGGACCCTGAATGATAGGGGGGTATATGCTCATGTTCCAGAATTATCAAAAGGCTATTTTGAAGCAAAGATACTGGAGACTCACAAAAGACCAAGTCAGAGAGCAAACAGGAAGGGTGATCATATAGGACTACATTGATATTTAAGTATCTTGGCTTTACTGCAGTAAAATTGAAAAGAATTGCATGATTGTTGGTGGCAGAGTGGGTTAATCTGCCTTTGAGAGCAGTGAATTTGGCTGATTTTTAAGGTTAGACTTTAAGTAATGTATTAGGCATCTATTTGTGTGTAAGAAGTAGCCTCACAATGCAGTCACTTAAAATAACACATTGTTATCATATAGTTTCTCTGCATCAGGAATTGAGCATATCTTTTCTGGGTCCTTTTCTTCACCCTCTTTATAGAGCTATATTGAAGCACTAAGGCAGTAGCTCTGTGGTAGATTGCTTAACTAGTGTGTGTGAGGCTGAGTTTGATCACTGGCATCAAAATAACAAACAGAGTGGCATCAAGGTATCGGTTAGGGACTCAACAGCACATAATCTCAGGTTGACACTATCTCTAAACAAAACAAAACCCAACAAAGTATGTACAGGAGGTTACTTATACCTTTTACCGCATAAAGAGATAGCAAGATAGTGCGCCATCTATGAGAACATGAGTCCCCACCAGGCACCCAATCTGAAACCACCTGACTGTTTGATCCTCAAATTGTTAGCCTTTGGTCATTTATAAACTACTTCAAAGATGATATTTATAGCAGTCAGAAAGGACCAAGGCAACACTTGAGATTTTGTCCCCATCAAAGACAATTCTTTACCTTAAGTAGACAGGTCCAATGCCTCATAGACTCAAGCATGCAGAGAATGAAGAAAGCAGAATGGGACTCTGGAGCAGGAGTTTGCAGGAAGAAAGTTTGGCTACTTTGGTTACCTTGGCTGATCTAGCACATCTCACATTTGCTCTCAGTTCTCAGGCAGAATAAATCAGGAGTGCAATATCCCAACAAAAGGGGAATGTCTGCAGCAGGACATGGTATGTTCGCATTGTTTTCAGTGAAGGCGACTCCCTTCACGGAAGTGATCCCAGTGATGTCTAGGCCACAGCAACCAGGACAAAGTGCTTTCAGCCGTGGTGTCAAGCAAACATTTCCAGCAAAGTCTCCATCTATCGGAGCATCTTGCCTTGGCCTTAGACTACTAATGGGGTTTGCTGGGGATCTTAAGCATCTGCTTATACTTGTTGCTGACTCATGTCTGTGAGTTAAATATGCTTTGCTTGGTATGTTGTCCATCTGACTCAGTGGATGTATACTTTGGCAACTGAGTTTATACATAACTTCCATTTAGAAGTAGGAAGTTTTGGAGCGTCTCCTGGCTTCTTCTAGTCAGTATTGCCCTAGAATCTTCATCACCCAAAGGCAAAGTGGATCTATATTAATTCATGGTGGAAAATTTGAAATTACAGAGAACTCTTAAAATATTTCAAGACAATTCTTTCTTCAAAGATAAGATAACTCCTCTTTTTTTTCCTTGTGTGTTTGCCTAGTTTTGTTTAGGACAAGGATCATTGTCATTTAGTAACAGTTCCTAGAATGCATTCAGCAGCAGCTTTTTCTTCTTTTCCTCCTCTTCTTCTTCTGACCAATTTCACTCATTAATTTCATCATCAAAAATGATTTTGATATGATATTTGTGTGTATGTGTCATATATAGATGATGTGATCTTTATCTGTACATATATGTGCATATATGTGCATATATGTGCAGGAATTGCAGTTGTGCATGACTGTATCCGGCCAACTTTATACTATAAAACGCAGATGCTCTCCCTACGGTTCCTGACCATGTTTTAACTGTTATTGGAGAGTCTTGACTTGAAACCCTACAGAGACAAAAATGGACTCACGTTCAGGTCCAAGAACTTACTCACTTGGTTCAATTCATGACTTCATCATGTTCCCAGGTGAAGACCGGGACCCCTCACTGCTTGATGGCCAATATTCAGGAACTACAGTTAGTAGGAATTTATATTTATTAAAAGATTGGTATATGGGAAGATGGAAGAGTATTAAACAAAATCTTCTGGAGAAACTCAGTTAAAAGGCTTTTTTAGGGAGGAAAATACAGAGTGACTACATTAATCATTTTCTCATTGGTGCATTGGAACACCCAACAAAAGTAATTTAAGGAAAGAAAAGTTTAATTTGGCTGATAGTTTGGAGGTCCTGTCTATTATGGTAGGGAAGTCCTGCTGGTAGGAGCATAAGGAAGCTGGTCACATTGTATCTACAGGCAGGAAGCCAACTCACTTTTTGATGTCAAAAGCATAGGATGCTTCTTAGGAGTTTCTGTTCTCTAGTACTCTGAGTAATAATGATAGTGACAAAAACTCTTGAATGGTTTATAAATATTATATCTAACCACTGCAATAACCTTAACAAGGATATGTGATTGCACCCATTAGTAAGAAGATCAATATAATCGGAATGTATGAATTCCAATGTGAAATTCTTCAGCTTCCATTCTCAATGGCTGCTCTAACTGTATAGAAATTCATTGAGTTGTATAGTCTTGGGGTCTCACAAACTTCCATATGCAATTTTTAATTTCAACTTTTTAATAATGAAGTTTAAAAATATCACTTTAATTAGTAGAAAAAAAGACGTGTAAAATACTGAGTTTGGAAAAATAAGAAGTGGTATGTTCACCGGAATAAGTTTTGTTCTGCAAATTCAACTCAGTACTTTCTGTACTAAGAAGCTAGCTCAGTGGAGGAAAGTGCTTGCACCCCAAACATGGTGACTAAAGTTTGACCCCTGGAACTTAAGGTGAAGGGAGGGATCAAACACCTGCAGGTTGTTCTCTGACAGTCACCCCTCCCACCCTTCTCTCTGTCTGTGTGTCTCTGTCTCTCTCTCTCTCACACACACACAGTAAAATAAATCATTTTGTTAAAAAGGGGAACCTGGTGATTTAGAGTCAATCTCTTATCTCAGGCCTCAGAAAGACACTTTAACAGCTGGTGACTTCCTTTACAGCTGCAGATTATTTCCCTTCTGAAGGACAGATACATTCTCTTCTCAAAGCTTCTCCTTAGTGTGCAGCTTTGTAAAATAATCAGCTCAAAATAACACTCATGCAAAAGGAAGATATGGAATTCAGATTCTGGTCCCTATAGTCGTATTTCAGGACTTTCTATTCTGGTCCCCTGCAGTCCTGTTTTGGGATATTTTATTTTGGTCCCTGATACTTTCTACTTTGTTTTGTTTTCAAACTTGCACAGGGGCTAACCTTACCTCACTGTCACCATCTTATTTTTAGGAATTGTAATTATATAATATGGATCTAGTCTTGGCTACTTTATTAGTAACACTTTACTATTACAAAGGCTTTTTATGGTAGAAAGTAGTTACAGTGATGACATGCTAGAACAAATTGTTCATGGTAAGGAACTTTTCCTTAATCACACATGCAACCATGAAGTAATAGTCATTAAAAAATGGACTTGTTGTAATTAAGACAGTCAAAACTATGGGAAGATTTGTACTTCACATGCAAATTTATTTTATTATTCTACTTTCAAGTAAATTTATATTTATTGTGTGCAACATGGTATCTTGAAGTATATGCATTATAAAACGACCACATCTGGCTAATGAGCCTCTGTTATACCTTATATAGTTTCTTATGTGCTGTGGTGAATACATTTCAAGCTCTCCTCAAAATTCCTCAAGAATGTTGTTATTAACTATAATCACCTTAGTTTATAATTGATCTTTAAATTTCACCTGCCTGTATTTTTACCCCTTTTCTATCTCTCTGAATTCTCCTACCTTAACCATGCCAGTTCCTAGTAGCTGTCATTCTGTCTATGCGTAGGATCATGTAATAGATGTTTATGTGTGTGCTTGCCCCTTTCTACCTAGCACAGTGTCCACCAGTGCTATCTACGTCATAGCAAATGGCAGGATCTCCTTAAGACTGAAAAGCATTCTACTGAGGAGGTATTCACATTTGCTTTACCCACACATTCTGTACCTTGGCTGCTGTGAACAATGCTACCTTAAACACAATAGTGCAGAATTCTCTTCCTTTCTTGCTTTCACTTCCACCATAGGACATATGTAGTAGAAGGAGCGGCTAGCTTATATCCGAAATAACCACACAGAAACTGTATTCAGCATTCAAATACTGCCTGGCCCTATCTCCAGCCCCCTATTGGCTAACTCTAACATATTAGTTTCACCCATCTCCATTAATGCATATCACCACTTGACTGTGGCTTATCGATGAGTCTAACCAGCATCCGTCTCAGGCAGGAGAACCATGGCGTTTTGCCACACTGCCCTTCTTCCCAGAATTCTGTTCTGTCTTCCCTGCCTACCTGAGTTCTGCCCTATCAACTAGGCCAAGGCAGTTTCTTTAATAACCAATGAAAGCAACACAAATACAGAAGGACGTCCTACCCCAGACATAAACCTAATGGTGGGATTGCTGGATCCTGTAGTAGTTCTACTTCAAACTGTGTAATGCCCATGCTACCTTTATAATGGCTTTACTAATTTATATTTCCATCAAGAGTGCAAAAATTATCTCCTTATTCTAATAGCACTATCTTTTGACTTTTCCATAATAATCATTTTAACAGGTTGGGGGTGCCATGTTATACCTCTTTTTGTGTACTTACTGGCTGTTGTTGTTCATCTTCTGAAACAAGTCTATGCAGGTGCTATGCAATTTTCTTAATTAGGAGGTTGGCTTCTTTCTCTTACTCCTGAGCTTGAGTTTTTATATGTTTTAGAATTACATGATTTAGATATATGTTTAGATATTTAGACAAAACTTGCAAACTGATCTACAGTTTACAAAATTTTCCTTTCATTCTGCATTTTGACTTTTGAGTTTCTTGATTCCTCTATTTTCTCTATAGAAGACTCATCTTTCTAAACCTCCTTGGATTTTCTATTTTCTTATAAGCCAGTATTGGTAAGTTTTCTGTGCTTAGGCATTTCCTCTACTTTTTTAAAGATAGCCATCTTACTGATGTATAATTGCTGATAATCCCTTATGATCTGGTATTTCTGTTGCATCATTTTAGTGTGTACTTTAATCATTCCTGATTTTATTTAAATTTTCTCTTTGACTCTCTGTGTATTTATATTTTCTCCTCTTTTTTGTCTTAAGCCATCTACATTTGTATTAACTTCATGAATTATTTTAAAATCCAACCCTTATTTTTAATTGATTTTTAAAATTAATCTTTGACTTTCTACTATTAATTCTACCTGATAATTTTATTTTCTTCCTTTTATTGACTTTTGTTTATTTTCTTTTTTTCCTGGTTACTTAATATATAACAGTATGTTGTTTAATGGAGGTTTTTGTCCTTTTCACGTAAGAATTTATTTGTATAAATAAACTTCCCCTTTACAACAACTGTTTTCTTTTTTCTTTCCTTTTTTTGTATATTTTAATTGATTTTTTGGGAATTTCACATCATGCATCCCAATCACTCTCATTTCTCAATCCTTCCCCATGTTTGTCTCCTCCTTCCTTGTGACCTTGGCTCACTCAAAAAAAATAAAATTAAAAACAAACAAACATACCCAACTTTCATTATCCATACACTCACAGGAGTGTGGTCAAATTCTCAGTGGCCTGCTCCTCAAGTAGAACTGAGTCCTTTCCCTCCTGGATCCGCACAAGTATCCTTCAGTTGTGGAGAGCCAAGCTCAGCATCCTTACCATGCTTTTTAAAGGTTTTTTTCCTATGGCTTTCTGTTTAAATTGTTATCCTTTATTTGGTGGGGTAGGGGTGGAATGGGTATAGGGACTGTCACAGAAGCCTGCCATGCCCACCCAACTGTGCCGGCAATTATGAATACCACTGCAAAAATAGCTTCCTTGATCTTTACAATCAGTGGGAGCTTGGTTCATGGACTTTCACGTGTTTTCTGGCGACAGAACAAACCCTGACTGCAGTGAGATCCAGACAAGGCCCTAAGAGGCAGTGTGGACCACAGACATCAACTTGTCCTCAGGCCCATGTGAATGGCATGGGCTATTCACATCAATATATCCCCTGGAGGTAGCCCAGCTCATGGACATCAACATGGCTTCAGACTACAGCACAGATCATGGATACCTTCATGGCCTTTGGTGATAACATCGGCCATGATCATCAATGTAGACTTTGGCTGCAGTAGGATCCTGAACCCAGACATGGCCCTCGGCAGCAGCATGGATCCAGACATCACCAGGTCCTCAGACTACTCATATCAGTGTGGCCTTCAGGTTCAGTTCCCAGCACACAACTCTCTGTAACTCTAGGCATGCCATGCAGGGTGAGATTGGATATTTATTTAGTAGGTTATGGAGGGTAAAGGGGAGAAAGGAGAAGAGCAGAGAGAGAAAAACAGAAGTGGGGAGAATGGAGTAAGGCAGAAACTGCCTCTTTGGGGGGGAGATGAAAAAAGGAAGGAATCCAGGCTGGAAGCTAAAGATCAGCTTGCCTAGGCAGACTGGGAGGGAGTGGGCATGGCTTGTCTCTTAAAGGGACAGGGCAGATCATTACAGTAATACTATTTTTTTTTTATTATGTGTGTTCTCTCAAACAAGGAGCTCTTATGGGTAGCATATATCTCTGAGTCTTTTTAAAATTTCAAGCCATTTTGCCAATATAGGACTTTTTATCGAAGAATTTAATCTATTTTCATTCAAAGTCATTATCAATAGATAGTTAATACTTACATTTATTAATAGTTTTTAAATACAGTATTTAAATACCCTTTGTTTCTCTTTCACTATGTCTCTTCCTTATTTTATTTTATTTTTTATTTTTTTAAAATATTTATTTATTTATTATGTATACAACAGTCTGTCTGTTTCTATGCCTGAAGGCCAGAAGAGGGCACCGGACCTCATTACAGATGGTTGTAAGCCACCATGTGGTTGCTGGGAATTGAACTCAGGACCATTGGAAGAGCAGGCAATGCTCTTAACCTCTGAGCCATCTCTCCAGCCCCTCTTCCTTATTTTAACTTGTGTGTGTGGTCAAGTGATTTTTCTCTAGTGGAATACTATTTACTTATTTATTATTAATACTATTATTTGTTTATTTTTAATGTTTTTTTAACAGAAACCCACAGTGTGTCCAGGCTAGTCTTGAACTCAGTATATATTCGAGGTCTCTTAGGGTTTTATTGTTGTGAGAAGACACCATGACCATGGGACAGTTTCAGAGGTTTTAGTACATTACTCTCATGGCAGGAAGTATGGCAGTGTGCAGGCAGACATGGTGCTAGAAAAGGAGCTAAGAGTTCCATATCTTAATACACAGACAACAAAATGACACTGTGTCACACTGGACAAAGCTTAAGCATAGAAGACCTCAAAGCCCACATCACAGTGACACACTTCCTCCAACAAGGCCACACTTCCTAATAGTGCCACTCCCTGTGGGCCAAGTATTCAAATGCATAAGGCTATGGGGGCCATTCATATTCAAACCAAGCCACCAGGCCAGCCTCAAACACATGAAAATTCTCTGGAATCAGCCTCCCTAGTGCTAGGATTACCATCATGCCCAACTTTGGTTTCATTTCATTTTTTTTTTTTTGATAGGGTTCCTCTACATAATAGCCTTGGCTGTTTTGGGACTTACAAAGATCTGCCTGCCTGCCTCTGCCTCCCAAGTGCTGGGATCAAAGATGCGCACCACCACATCTGACTGCTTTTTATTTCTTTTTTCCTTAAATTTTAATATATATTTATTTTTAAAACAACCTCTTCTCATTTTACATACCTATCCCAATTCCAATTCCCTTTCCTCCTCCTGCTCCCCCCATCTCCATCCCACTCAATCCCCCCATCTATTCCTCAGAGAGGGTAAGTAAGGCTACCCATGGGGAGTCAACAAAGTCTAGCACATCACTTTGAGGCAGGACCAAAGCACTCCCCCCATATTTACACTGAGCAAGGTTTCCCTTCAAAGAGAATGGGCTCCAAAAAGCCAGTCCCAAGCACTAGGGATAAATCTTGGTCCCACTCCCAGTGGCTCCACAGACTGCCCAAGCCACACAATTCTTACCCATATTCAGAAGGCGTAGTTTAGTCCTATACAAGTTCCCCCCTCTATCAGTCCAGGAGCAGTGAGCTCCCACTATCTCAGGTCAGCTGTTTCTGTGGGTATCCCCATCATGGTTTTAACTCCTTTCTTTGCTCATTTTATTGTTCCTCCCTCTCTTCAACTGGTCCTCGAAGTCTTGGCCCAGTGCTTACCTGTGGATCTCTGCAACTGCTTCCATCAGTTGCTGGATGAAGGTTCTATGATGAAAATTAAGTTAGTCATCAATCTGATGGCAGGAGAAGGAGAAGGCCAGTTCAGGTACTTTTTCCTTGCTTAGGGTCTTAGCTGGGGTCATCTTTGTGGATTCCTGGGAATTTCCCTGGTGCCAGGTTTCATGCTAGCCCCATAATGGCTCTCACAATCGAGACATCTCTTTCCTTGATCTTCCTTTCTGTCCTTTCCCCATCTCGACAGTCATGTTTCCTCATTGTCTCCTTCCTCCCCTTCTCCCATCACCCTCCCCTTCTGCTCTCCCTTCTCCTCCCTCTCTCACACACTCTCCCATTTTCTCAGGAGTTCTTGTTGATTTCTCCTTCCCAGGGGAATCCATGTATGTCTCTCTTAGGGTTCTGCAGAGGAAGAGGAACACCCCCTCTTGTACAGCCATTTAGGAAATCAGTATGGTGGTTTCTCAGAAATTTGGAAATCAGTCTACCTCACGACCCAGTAATATCTCACCAGGGAATATACCTGTAATATGAGGGGGTCTGCTTGTTGGGCTTTCTGTCTTGCCTTATATCCCAAAGCCGGCAAGCCCCAAAGAAAATCACACAGGTCTCCATAAGATTATAAACTGATTGGCCCATTAGCTCAGGCTACTTATTAGCTCTTGTAGCTTATATCAACCAATTATTCTTATCTATGTTAGTCATGTGGCTCAGTACCTTTTTCAGTGGGGCAGATTACATCCTGCTTCTTAGTGGTATGGGCTGGATTGGGAGAAATGGGCTTTCTCCTTTCCAGCATTTCTCCTGATCTCATCGCCCCACCTCTAATTTCTGTCTGGTTGACCCACCTATACTTCCTGCCTGGCCAGTCAACATTTTATTAAAATACATGATTGACAAAATACAGACAATTCTCCCGCACCACTTCCCCCTCTTATTTCTTATGTGCCCACTATTAATATTTGGTCCCATTGCGTCTTTCAAATAACATTTTACAGGTTATTTTACTTAACTCTGATCATATGTACCTCTACTATAATCATTCCCACCATCTGACAATTCCATTCTTGCTCTATTTTTTTTTCTGTTTGATTTTATGGTAGTAAGGGTAATAAGAAACCATCTTTCCTAACTCTTCAATCCATTTTTTCTTGCTATTTTACAAGTATGTTCATGTGGTTCATGTGTGTATAGTCCTTCAAACTGATGCTTTTGTGGAAAGACAACCACCAAGAGAGCTCTATTCTTCTTTTCACCACAAAAACATTTAGTGATTTCTTGGACAAATAAAAGGCACAGTTGATTCTTTGCTGCCCTCCTGTGCCCCATTTACTTAACAATTTAGGATTCTTCCACAGCCTGCATTCACTTCTCAATAGCCTCTGACTTCGACTTTGCCTTTCAGTCATTTTCTGGGACAATAATAACTCTACTCACTAGCTCTAGGAAGCAAATAAAAACCAACAAGTATAACTTAAAGCAAGGTATACTCTTTGACCAAAGGGATTGGTTCAGGAATTTTCATATGCCCAAATCTAGAATAATCAGATGGATTGAAAGGGTGGGAAAGCCACCATCTTTTGTATCAGATACACTGGACTACTAGTATGAAGTTGGTTTGTGTATTAATAAAGTTTACCTACAGATGAGAAGGGAAGAAAGAAAAGAAGACAGCTTGAAGGATCACAGCAGGACTGACACGCTGACTGATTATATTTTATTCATGCCTAGAGTCTCTTCTACTTTATGGTCTGTCATTTAAATGAGCCACATTCTTTTTATTACTTTAGTCACTGTGCTGAGTGTGCAGCTACTTGAAACCAACAACTTTCTTATGGAGTCATATGAATGGCTGGTAGATAAAACTGACAATGAAAAGTATATTCTATATTTTTATATTTAAATACAAATATATTTTATGCATTGTGTTGTCTACAAAGTCACATAGAGTCTCTGCTCTGTAGATTACAGCAAGATACTTGCTGATAATACTCTCTTGATTATAGTCAATTCTGGCTTCTTTGTTATTTCATTCCCAACAAACGGGCATAGGGAATTTCAAGTTTGATTTACTGATATTGTTTGAGGTATAGCAACTGGGATATGTCAGTAATGCGTCAGAAAACTGAGCAGGGCTTGGAAAGTTGAACTGCTTGGTACGGCTGTGTTGTGCAATATTAGTTTAAGATGTGTTACATTTGTTCATGCCTTGGAATATTTGTTTATGATGAAAAGATGTGTTGTATTCTTTTATGTTGCATTTTTTAAACTCTGTAAAGCTGTGTTACTTTGCAGGTCTCAAACACCTGATTAGTCTAATAAAGGGTTAAATGGCCAACAGTTAGACAGGAGAGGGATAGGTGGGGCTGGCAGGCAGAGAGTATAAATAAAGGAGAAAAAGAAAAGAAGGAGGAGGGAGAGAGGACACCAGGGGCTAGTCACCTAGTAAGTCATGGAATAAGAAGTTAAGAAAAGTATATAGAACAGAGAAAGATAAAAGCCCAAGGGCAAAGGTAGAAGGGATAACTTCAGAAAAGCTGGCTAGAAACAAGCCAAGCTAAGGTCAGGCATTCATAAGTAAGAATAAGTCTCCGAGTATTTATTTGAGAGCTGGATAATGTACCCTCCCCCAAAGTAAAAACAAAACAAACCACAACTACATCACCAAACTAATGGATTCAAGCATCAAACACAAAATAAAAATGAAACCATGTCTACAGTCAAGAAGATGGGATGAGCAAAGGCTAAAACTAGATGAGGCACAAACTCCCTATGTCATTTCCAGCCTGTAGAAACACATGGCCTGGTAAAATCTGAACGTGAAATCTTCTCCAGTAGATTGTTAATTAAATCCTTGGTCTCCAGCTGGAGGTATAATTTCAGAATGTTCTAGAAGCTAGCTCTAGGTAGTAGGTTGCTGTGGATGATGTTTGGCTATCTTTTCCCTGGAGTCTTCTTGTCTTGCACTCTGCCTCCTGTCTATGTGCAGGAGCTGGTCCACCACCACCCGTCACATACTGTTGCCACTCTATATTCTGTGTAGGCACATAGAGCCAAGAAAACCTGGACTGAACACCCCAGAAACACAAGCTGAAATAAATCATCCCTCATATAAATCAGCATGCCCTAGCTTCCTAAAGTATGGGTCATAACTGCCCCCCTCCAATAGAGTCACACAACTTAATGTCGAGGAACAATAAGAGGTCTTGGGAATAATAAAAGATCTCTGAATACGGAATGAACAAAATCTAATATTAAAACAACCAAATGCATTAGGAATCTAAGATGCTTCTGGTAGCTCTCACCCTTGTTATGTCATATGACTTCACTATAACCTCCACTCCAAACACACAAGCATATATTTTGTGCTTCACATACACCACGATGCCACGGAACACCAACAACCACTGTCCGAAACAGCAAGACTCAGATTTGTGTCTGTCAGGACCACAGTTATTTGATGTATATACACTAAGTCCTCTGCTCTGACAGAAACACAGTCATTTAGTTCAGAAGACAAAGATTATTAATATTTTCTATATTGTTTCTTAGCCTGTAACTATCAAGTTAGCCCATGTTTGGAGTCTATGATGTTAGATTTTGATTTTTAAAATTTGTTACCTTAACTGCTCATTTGAGTTCCTTTTTAAAAAAAAACTCAAATTAATTTTGGTTTGGGATTAGGGAACAGTTTGCGAAAATGTATGAAATGGTCCTGAACATACTTTTCTCTGTTTTATTCTATGTATTTCTATCAGTGTCCTTCTCAGTGCTAAGAGTTATAAAACCGAGCAGAGATGCTCCACTTCCTACATTATCAAACAGAAGAAAAGATTTAATGCTTTGTATAAAATCAACAAGCACATCCATCTCATTAGCATGCAAATTGGATTTTGTCTTTAATAAATGTTAAAATTAAGAATGGTTGTATTATCAGTAAATGCTTTGTATGTGTGTGTGTGTGGATGCACATGTGAGAAGGATATATTAAAAATTTGAGATCATGCAAATTTTCTTGGACTAATTTGGACTAAAAGGGTTGGGGATAGAAAAAGTTTAAAGAGCACTGGTTTATATCAGATATTTAATCACAGTAACATGAAAGTGAAGAATATATAAGCCCAGTGTCTTAGTTGGTATTTTATTGCTGTGAAGAGACACTATGACCACAATAATAATTATAAAAGGAAACAAAAGGGTTTACAGTTCAGAGGTTTAGTTCATTACCATGGTGAGAAGCTGATGGTGTGCAGGCACACATGGTGCTGAAGATGTAGCTGAGAGTTGACATCTGGATTTGTAGATAACAGGAAGAGACAGTGACACACTGGCCAGGTTTGAGCTTCCCAACATCAAAGCCCACCCCATAGTGACACACCTTCTCCAACAAAGTCACACCTACTCCTACTCTGGTGTTTTATGGACCTTGGTGTTTGTGAAAGGGTGTGGAGGAAAGAATGAGAAAGCCTCAAGAATGGTAACTTATAAAGGGTCAAGAAAAGTCGCTGACACAACAATTATCATTTAGATGAACTTTATTTTAAGATAGCAAGGGGGAGAATAGGGCTTCTGGTCTGAAGAGGAGCTTCATAGGGCAAGATATAGCATGATGGGGGTCCCAAACAGCCTCTTCAGTTCCCAGAACATCAGGAGAGCTTTATCATCATGGCCATTACAGACCACAATGGTGTTAACTTTCAAACCCAGAACAAAAGGTTGAGGTGTTTATTTAACATATCAGACAGACCCAGCCTCCAGCTTCTCCTAGCATTACTCAGTCTCTACCTGTAACAGGGTATGGCTGGCACATGCTGCCCTCTAGCCTGAATTCTCCAGCCCAGGGGCTGGGCTGCCCTTCCCCCAGAGGCTCCTTTCTCTCTCCCTACATAGCTCAGTTCAGCCTGGTCAGTACCACTCTGGACTTACTCAGATATATCTGCCTCTGGCTATGCTCTTCCTTTTATCCACAATAAGCTTTCTCCTCCACCATACCTAGGAGCAGTCATATCCTTTCTTTCCTGTTTAATTCTTCCTTATTCTCTCAACCTGTGGGATTAACACCAGAGAGTAGAGTAAGGAGGTTGGACTACCTAAACTTGGAGTGCTGTGACAGCCACAGCAGGGCCCTGTCATTTCTTTGTATTAAGGGACAGAATGTAGGGAAGTGTGGTACGATTTCAGAGAGAGAAGGGAAGGTTTGCATTCTTACGCCAAGTCTTGAGGCAGAGTGAGAGCATTTTAAGCGAGTCTTTTCTCCCTTACATGGAGGCCGTGGTAGAGGCATCTGGAACGAGTTTAGTACAAGGCCTCCGATGAAGAGACTTCAGAATGAGTGTGCAAGGGACAGAATTGCAATATGTACAAAACATGGGCCTGAGTCCTTGCCTGCAGGTCCCTTCAGAGAGGGCCTACCATTCAATGCAAGTCCAGCATGGGATGGCACCAGAAACTGTGCGGAGCCCCTTTGGGGATGCCACATATTACTGAGAGTTTTAAGACATACCCTCTGTGGGTGGGTTCTTAGTCTTGTTAATAGAAGAATTTAAGAGTGAAGTAAAAGGGAAGACAGTTTTATTAGCTATTAGGTAAACATAGCTGCAAATCTTGGCAGCTGCCTGGAGAAGGGGGAATGAGAGAGAGAAAACCATGATGCTTTGAGGTGTCATGGAGGTTTGGCCGGTAGCCATATGACCAAAGGGAGAGAGGGTGAACCAGAGAAAGAGTTTAGGTCGAAGAGGCACACAGTTCTACAGATCCCGGACTGTGATATAGCAACCAACTGCTCCAGGATGTGGCCAAAATCTCAAGCCCCCACCACGATTCCAATGCCCCAGGTCAGCTAGAAACAGTTTTGCGTACTCAGTACCCCCATTCCCGTCGGACCTGCTATCTCCTTTAATTTCCCTACCTTTTTAATGTCTTATTTATTTATTTATTTATTTATTTATTTATTTATTTATTTATTTGGTTTTCCAAGACGGGGTTTCTCTGTACTTTAGATCCTGTCCTAGAATACTGGAACTAGCTCTTCTAGACCATGCTGGCCTCCCCACCTTCTTATAATAAGCAGAAGGTGGGAATGCTAGTATTCAGGCATTATGCTGGCCCCCTGGCACCTGGCAGGATGCACTCAGGCAGTTCCCTGGTCAGCCCAGGGTCCTATGGCTGCTAAGTCACTATGTCCCCATTTAAGAGACATGTCAAGCCCCACAGTCATTGAGAGACAGATGGCAGGTGAGAGACGGAAGTGCCGTGCAGACCTTGCTCACGTGGAGGAATTTTATTGATAGAAAAGGAATGGGAAAAGCGGGGAGGGGAGGGGAAGAGAATAGGAAAAGAGAAGAGAGGGAGGGAGACAGACAGAAACGTAGAGAGACACGGGCGGCACAATGACCCCCCTCTCTTCAGAAGAGCGGTGGGAAAGAATGAGCAGGTATGGGCGGAGGTTGTCTATCTTGCGCCATTTCATAACGACAGGAAAAAAAAACATACTTGGGCTTTTGGCAGCATCTTAAAAGAAAGAGACAGAAAACGAATAAGAGGAAAAAGTCACACCTTTCTGAGTTAGAACTCCAAAAGGCAGACCAGTTTAACAGCGTCTCATGACAGCTCTGTAGTTACTCTACTAGAGGCAGGCTTTCTGGGAAGGAAAAGTACTTATCTCATTAAAGGACAATCATTCCTCTTGTCTCTTTAGCATGGCTTAAGGCTAGTCTGCCGTGCTGAGGTAATTGACCAGCCCTAGGGAATTAACTCTGTTTCCTGCTGCTTGGAATGTCAGGTTTCCACCCAGGCTAAAGGTAGATTCCTTTCTCTGGTCCTAGAGAAATGGCTTTCTCTTAATGGGCCTCCGATGTCACTATAAGCAGGAGGGCAGTTTTCTCCATGTGTGGTCTGCTAGCCATGAAATGGCCTGTAGTCAAGCCTGAAAAAACACACATGTTTAGGTCGACTCCTCAGAGGGAAAGCCACACTATTTTATAATTTTTCAAACATTGAGAATTTTCCTGAATGTTTTCCCACCATTGTATAGCTAGGGCAAGAAATCTGGATTAAATTATCCATTGGTTGAACAGGCCTGCATTTAAGGAATTCACTTTTCCTGGCAGAAACTCCTTGAGTTCAAAGACTTTTAAATAGGATGCAATTTACGGGAGAAAGGGAAACTCCACAGAGAATATTCACGCGAAACCCAGCTATTCCTATGTAACCAAACTCTCAAATTGAAAGATCTCAGAGAATCAGGACCTAGAGTTCTGTATTCTTTAGACAGCCATGTAACTCCTTTATAGATGATTGCATTTCTACTAAATAATGTAACATCTTTGCATCCTCAGTGTTTACTGCATACTATTATCCAATTCTCAAATTTTACGTGACATCTTTAATACTTTCAAATGTCTCGTTGGGGTTTGTCTACTCGTGATGATAAATTACACCTCCTTCCATACCTTAATGAATGCCACATTTTCTGAGCTTTCCTCAGGGCCTAGACTTAAGGCTTGCTAGACAAATCGGATTTTGTTGTTGCTGCTGCTGTTTTCCTCCATTAGAGACAGGGTCTTACTATGTAATCCTGGCTAAATGGTTTGGAACTTTCTAGACCAGACTGGCTTCGAACTCAGATAATCATGCCTCTGCATCCTGAGTGCTGGGATTTTAGATACGCACAGCCACACCCAGCTCACTAAACAAATCTGAAAAGGAATAGGATTCATTGGACATGCTGGTCAGTAATCTTCCATCTCATTAACACTTTAAAAGGCCTTGCCTCTACCCAGTGTCAGAGACACAGCTCAGATACCAATTGTTCAACCAAAAATAAACAAATAAATAACATGTATCAACAGATTAAAAAGAATTGAAGGAAGAAATAAAAGGCTTTCAAATCTGATGATTTAAAGTGGGGTTTGGGAGTGAACTGGGATATCGCCAACCTTTGTTTTGTTATAATGTTTTTTCTCTTACAATACAGTTCGTAATGAGTGTTGCTGAATAACAGATCCTGTAGGCCATTGGCATGGACTGAGTTCTAGGCCCAAATACCAAGACAAAATGTTGCTCAGGTTGAAGTCCCTCTTCAATTACATGCCAAAACTATATTGTTTACCTGATCTCAGAAATCAAGAAAGAAAACCCAAATAACCATATCCCTGAGCAGGTCAGCCTTTGACAAGTAGCTAGAGATGCCTTTCTGCTTCACGTTCATAGGAAAGGAAGCTTTAAGAGGACCAATCTGCTTTATTTTCCTCGTGTCTGCTTCCCTCAGCATCCTTGTGCCTTTGAAGCCAAACTCCTTTGCTCAACTAACTAGCACTGATGATATAAGTTCTTGTCAATTCTAAAGCTATAAGTCAACCCAAATAACATTTTAAATCTGTGTATTGTTTAGAAATTACCTGTGACCATGTAAAAACACAACTCTCACATCAAAGAAAAGAGACAGTTTGTGAGTCAAATATAAATGACTACTGATAGTGTAGGTGTTGGGATCCCTGGAGCTTTTTTTATTGCCTGCTTTTTAGCTGACTGAGAGTCCACTTGTTCAGCTCTGACAATCTGCACTGACCTGGTATCTCCCTAACCTTGAAACTGTATAGGTTGAGGATGCTGTCTTACACTCTGAACATATTTGGTCATTTCCATAACTATAGCACTTTCTATACAACTGGACATTGACCCCTGTCTGTACCTTGGTCCTGGGCCTAGCTGTGGGTTCCAAAATGTCTGTACTAAAAGACATTTCATTAGCCTATTTTGGGGGCTAACTTAAAGGCTTTCTGTTATGATTTCAGCCAAACCAACATGGCTGACACTTCCGGGTTCCAGAGCTACGCATGTGCGGACAAGCCCTCAGGTATGATTCCCCTGTGGCATGGTTGCATCACCTACGTATGATACAGCTACGTGAGACCTTGCACGCATGCATGAGCTCTGTCATCTGCATATGACGTAGCCACATCATTCCCCCGTGTGCTTGCACCAGGCAACCTTTGAAAGCTGGAGACGGCGTTTTCAGCTCTCTCTACGCTCACCGACCTCACCAGGCCTGTACACCCCCACCCCGATAAACTTCTAAGCGGGTTTGTTCAGTGTTTCATGTTTTCTTCTCACTCGCACCAGGTAATTTTACTCTCCACTTAGGAGAATCGAACCCGGTGACTCTCCTTCATTTTTCAGTGCAAAACTGGTCTACATATACACTGAGAAAATGACCGTTGATGGCCCAAATTTGAAATTTTCAATTTCTAATACCTAAACTGATTTAGGCAACTTCATAAGAAGGAATGGCAGCATGGTCCAAGGTGCCCTTCCCCATTAAACTTACAGTTTACTTTAAATCTTATAACTAGACCAGAGCCAGAATGCCTGCCACTTTTTCTACTGGGCCTCCAAACTTGTATTTATTCCTTAGACAGCCCAGATCTTGCCTTATGTCTCTTTTGCCTTATGCTTTTTTTGCCTGCTTGTGGTTCTGCCTCTCCTAATCTGGCAAATCCTGTTGGTGTCTTTAACAGCTAAGACATAAACACATTTCAGGTTGCTGGCTCCATTTGCAGACACACACAAATCAGTTATGGATATGTAGATCACTGGTCAATATTACAGAGTCAAATGTCTTTTAGGTGTGAATAATACTGAAAAATTGTTTTATGTTAATCTACTTTCCGAGAAGGCTGGCTCTTGCACTGTTGAATATTATTTTAACTGAGAAAAGATGTGTTACATTTGTTTATGCTGCATCTATTTAATTATGTAAAGATGTGTTACATTTGTTTCACCTTGTTTGTCGAAGGCACCTGATTGGTCTAATAAAAAGCTGATCAGCCAGTTGCTAGACAGAAGAGGCATAGGCAGGGCTGGCTGGCAAAGGGAATTTGAGGAAAATTCTAGGTTCAAGAAGAAGAGAACATGGAGAAAGAGAGGGATGGATACTCCCTGAGCAGAATCCAGGCAGCTGCCAGCCAGACGTTGAGACAGCAGGAAAGTAAGATATATATAGAAAGAACAAAAGGTAAAAGGACCCAAGGTAAAAGATAAGTAAAAACAGGTTAAACTAAAAGAGTTATCCAGACATGAGCCTAAGCTAGGCTAAGCAGTCAAAACTAATCATCATCATCATCTAATAAAACTACTAATAATAATTTAATAAAACTAACAACAATAATAATTACTACTGTGTCATGATTTGGAAACTGTTGATGACCCTAAAGAAAAAGCCTGCTACAGTCTCTGGAGTTAGATGTTGGCCCATTTTCCTCAGACTCAAGTAAATTTTAAAGTTTCTTCTAATGTCTCTGTCCTGGATGAGGCCAGCCACCTGATTCTATGACAGAGAGAAAGAGAAAAACAACAGCTCAGGAAAAGACTCTGCACTTTAGCACTAAGAAACTATTTCCCATAAGGCTAGAAATGGCAAGGTAATGTAGGATTCCCCCTCTGTATGCTGTGAATACTATTGGTTAACAAAGAAGCTTCATTGGGTCTATTGCAGTGAAGAATAGGGCAAGGCAGGAATTCCGAGCAGACAGAGGAGGAGAGAGTAGGCAGAGTCAAAAGGACACCGTGTAGTCACCAGAGGAGAAAGGTGTCCATGCTAGTACCTGTAAACCGCAAGCCTCATAGAAAAAAATTAAATAATAAAAATGGATTAATTTCAGATATAAGAGCTAGCTAGAAATACACTTAAGCTATTGGCCAAAGAGCATTGCAATTAATATAGTTTCTGTGTGATTATTTTTGGTCTGGACATCTGGGAAATGAATGGAAAGCCTCCACCTACAGAACTGGTGCACCAATGTGGGCCAACTACATCCACATTAAACCTGAGAGAGCTTGGGTTTTTGGTGGAATGGAAGAATAGATATTTATAATTATAGTTTCCCTTAGTTATGATAAAAGATAAAGTAAATAAAAATATTGTAACTATAATTCTTACTTCATAACTGTTTTGTTGTATGTAATTTTACTATGTTAAAGTTAAAACCTTCCTTTTTATTTACACAGAAAAGGGGAAGTGATGTGGGATTCCCCTCTGTATGCTGTGAATGTCAATAGTTAATAAAAAAGCTGCTTTGAGCCTATAGCAGCGCAGAATAGGGCAAGGTTGGAATTCCAAGTAAAGGAGGAGAAAGTAGGCAGAGTCAAAAGGATACCATGTCCCAGCTGGAGGAGAAAGGTGTCTGGGTGCTGGTACCAGTAAACCACGAACGTTGGGGTAAAATATATGATAATAGGAATGGGTTAGTTTAAGATGTAAGAGCTAGCTAGAAATATGCTTAAGCTATTGGTCAAACAGTATTGCAATTAATGTAGTTTCTGTGTGATTCTTTCAGGTTTGGGCAGTTGGGAAATGAATGAGCAGCCTCCACCTACAGCCAGGTGTTTAACATTCAGAAGTCTTCCCCCTTTCTCCTGTTTTTTTTCCACTGTCTTTGAAGTTTTTGTTGAACACTTAACTTTCTGTATTTTAGGATGTATAAGTTCACTGAGTGTGATTTTACAAGGATGTATAGATAATCTAAGTTTGTTATAAGGTACCATCTGTGTAACTTGAATTGAGCTCTGGTTTTGGAAAATGGTATGTTTCTGATGGGTTCACCTTGGAGTACCATTGGCTTGCTACCATCTTGGCTAATAATAGGTCCACTTTGGAGTAAATAACAACCATGTGGCTTGCTACCATCTTGGCCATGTGATTCATCCAGCATCTTTGCTAAGTTTAAAGAAAGAACATGCCATGTGACTTCACAGTCATCTTGATGTATGTGACCATGTGTTATAAGCCTAAGGCAGCACTCATAAAACAATCCATTGGCCCTCTGCTTATCATTGTATTTCCCTTTTTGTAGATGAGAGTTGCAACACAAGGCTTCCAAGATGGCATGTTTTGAAACAAAATTATCTAAAAATACAACTGGCGTTTTGTAAAACTACATTATAAAAGGACAAGAAAAATAAAGTTTCTAGTCTCTTTGTAGACTGTTTTTTATTGTTTAAAGTTTATTTTGATACTAAATATCGGGGTAACTAAATGTTAGGGTTTTGTGGCAATTAGAGGGCCAAGGAATGCCACAAAGTCACACCATGCACCTACCTCAGGGGAGAGATTTATGTTGTATATAAAGGCTACCTTTAGTCAAGGATGGAGAAAAAAATGGGCCGGGTCTTGACATAAAGCACAGGCTTTATAACGGGATACAGCGCATGCAGGCATGGAGAATATGCGAGTCATGGTGACAGGAGAGATGTGTAGGGATGGTGATGATATGGTTGCTGGTGCTAGGTCACTGAGGGCAGAGCGGGAGAGCACCTGGTTCTAGAATGTGAGTGGTTCTCAGTTTACCGACAGAAGGATCTTTAATTGAAGAATTACAATTTTTAATGCTCACCCAGGGATAAAATTGTAATGTTCTAATTTATAAAAGGAGTTACTAACTTATTGTAAACTGTTAATGTTAATTAAGATATACAAGTTAATGGACAGTCATACGTGTATAAATGTAATTTATTTACAGAGATAAGCTTAGAGGGAAAGATCAATTCGTATCTCCTATTATATACCTTCTGAATAATATAAACTAGTATTCAAAATCATGTGTATTTTACAACTGGCTATAAAAGAGTGAATTCTTGAGTAAAACAGGTTAAATTTATAATACACTTACACGGCAGGAAACTTCCATGGATGGGGCACAAGTTCCTCATCATCCTCCTGGAGTACTTTGTGGACAAAAATGCATGGGAAATAAGACCTGCCAGATGTTTGCTGCTTTTGTCTCCAGCTGCATAGGTCTGACCAGATCTAGCTGTGAAAGCCTGACCTACTCCAGCCATGTATGCAAAACAGAAAAACAAAACAAAAACCCCAGCTCCTAAATATCTAAAGATGAATTTTCCCTCACGTCTCATGTGACAGGGTCATGGGTTCCTTTGCCCAATAGAGGACCTCAGAATCTGTACCTACATCCTAAATGTCTCAAACAACAGAGAGGCAGACAGCAATTGCCTGCCTGATGTCTCCTGAACTGATAAATGAGGACTCTGTAAACAGGGGAACCCTGGACCTAAATCTCCCACCAGACTGGTATGAGACCTGCATGCTAGTTAAGCTGGTCATACCCTCTGCTCTGACCATACCCTCTGCTCCAACTTTCAATTCTTCCTCTTAGAAAAAGCTAAATTTCAGGGTCTATACCCTAACACCCAAGTTCCTCATTAGAGAATACTAGACACTCTGCCACCAAACAAACAGCTTTAGAAAGTTATTGAGAATATCCAAGAAGTATCTTTAATATAATCTATTCTCTACCTGGATAGGGAGCTTCAGGACCAGCGCCTGCACTCATACCTTAAAGCCTACAAAGAATATACGGCTTTGGCAGTGATGTTTGTGGATATTCTCTAAAAATTTGCAAAATCCAGCATAATTTAGTTTGGTTATCTGGCTCTACAAATTATGCCTCTAAACAACCAATCTTTTTTAAAGTAGAATGATGGTAAGAAACATGCTGCCAGGATGTGGTGACCTCGAGATTTGTCCATCAGCAGGAAGAGCAAAGAGTTAGCTTTGGCCTTCTTTGTTAATTCAGTCCATGCTACATGTAAATTATTTGTCACAGATTTGACATAACTGACTGCTTTCATCTTTCGTCTGCGGGTTGAGTGTACGGAATGAAATTGCAGAGATTTTTAAAAGGTTCTGTTAATAGACTTAAGTAGAAAAATAACTTTGTAAAGTGAATTCATTTACTCTTGACAAGGTAGACACTGTCTCTGGGAGCACACCTTTTAAATTAGAAATGAAATCATTTCAGGGAATGCGATTTAGAATGAAATTGTCTCTTCTGGGAACATAGGTATGGCAATTTAATGTTGACAAAGTCTGTATTAAGTAAATCATGTTTTCAAATAATATTGACTTATCAAATTGTTTCTAACCAAAAATTTTGTTTTACTTAAGATACTCCTTTTTGTTCATTATATAATAGCTAATAGTGTTAATATTTAAAACACATCTAAAAAGTTTGCCATATGAGAAAACACTGTGTCTTCAGATTCCTTCCTCAGATGTCAGTTTTGGCTGACATCTTTTACACTGCTTCCAGGTGCTCGTTCCTTATGCAGAAGTATCACATAAACGATCAACTAACTACAGTCGCCTTACCCTGTGACCCAGCCAGTTGCACAATTGCATGTAACTCATGTTAATTCTGATGTAGTTTTCCTTGCTTAACTATATCTCTTAATGTTGCCCATAAAGTTGTCCAGTGCTTACCTCCTGACTTATGTTCTGGATCTTTCCAAACTATTAAGTTTTATCATGGTCCCATAGATGGTCCCTTTTCTGAGGCTCTCCAACCTGACTCATCAACCAGATGTCAACTCAAAGAGTTACTGGGAGAACTATGCTCCCAAACCCCTATGCACAGTTCATGTAACCTCTAAAAGGCAATTCATAGGCCATGGAGCATCTAATCCATCCCTCTTCTTGATGCTCTGGACATTGTTTTGGGGACAGAACTAAAACAGCTTTGCTGAAGCCTTCTTTTTTTTTTTTTTTTTTTTTTTGCATAAACTAACCTCTCTATCTCCTCAGCTCAGGTTGCATGACATCCTTTGAGACCTTGACTCCTGTAGTACTCCACAGTTAAAAAGGGCTAGATCTGATTGCTGCTAAAGATGGGATTTGTGCCCTCTATGAATGATGCTGCACACACAGCAGGTTGTGTAAAATGGGGCCTAGAAAAAGGATCCAGAAAAAAATTCAATGGCATACTTCCTGGTATGTTTTGTTTTCTGGGTCTCTTCCACTCTGGCTCCTCCCCATGATCACATTTTCCTCCTTATTATCCTCATATTTTTTTAGCCTGTGTTTTAAAGGTTTTTCTAACTGAACTCCCCCATAACCCAAAACGGGTCCCACATAAGCTCTCCCAATGGATCTCACCCTACAATAGCTCCATTTGTTGCTGATACATCTCCAAAAAGACCTTTTCAATGCTGTGGAGAAACTGGCCAGATACAATTTTACATTAGTTCTCTGTTTTCTCTTGTCCCCTCCCTGCATTTGATGCTTTGTAACTTGCTGTTGCTTTGGCTAGCTCATTTTGTTGCAACAATCCTGGCAATGGGACCAATCACTTCTTTCCTGAATCAACTCTATGCCTGCTTTCTCCCTCTTCTGCTCCTCCTCCTCCCCCAACCTTCCTAGAAAATCTCTCAGTTCTACTCTGTAACCAAATAAGCTGCTTACAATTCTCTAATAATTCACTTCCAAGTCTCTTTATCAATATAGGATGGCAATTGCTTGATTCATTGCAGCCAATCATATTTAGATTTCCCCTCTGCACTAAGGACCCTTTTTCAACCGACCCAGAGTCCCAAAGACTCTCCTCAGCGCTATAACACCCCGCCCCTGTATTTTTCATATGCCCTCAGGGTGAGTAATGATCATTTTTTTTTGTTGAAGGACTACACTTTACAGCTTCTCCTGTGGGCTATGGAAGGCATTCCCACACATTTCCTCCCTTATAAGAGGCCACATCCCATCTTCCCTTGTAGGTATTTTGGCCATCCATACATGTGATGAAGTTGCCCCCTCACCATGAATAAATATTGATGGGAACATTAGCTATGCCAGTTATTTTAAAGCAAAGATATCTCTGTTATGGGTCTCAGATGCTATCAGATGACATTCTCAGCTTTTCATTGGTGAAAGCTACTGGTCTCCAAAGTATATGCATCAAAAACATTGGGTGAAATACAGAGGTGATCAGGTGAATGACTATTAAGGAGGTGAAGTGCAGCCCATATTAGTTTGGCTATGTCCCTACACAGTTCCAAGTCTCCCACAATCATGGGTGTCTGCCCTGTGATTCAGCCTTGGAGAGTCTTTCTGGAAATTTCAGATAACACAAATGATGCTGTATTCTTCTTCAGTGTGTTTCTTCTGTATAGAGCCACTTGGAATGCAGAGAATTGACTAAACTGGGTGACGTAGAACAAGGGGTTACATAGTGTCCCAGTGGGCTTCTCTCTGTGATTCTTACAATGTGTACTAATAAAATGTTTTTCCTTTTTTTTTTTAAATAAAAATACATTATTTTACATGTCTGAGTGTTTTGTTAGCATGTATGTTTGTGTACCATATGTGTGCAGTGCCCACAAAAGCCAGAGGAGGCCATCGATGTCTAGAAATTGGATGTACAGATGCCTGTGGACTTCCATTTGGGTGCTGGAAATTGATTGAATTTGGGTTCTCTTCAAGATTAGCCTTAACCCTAGGACCATCTCTCCAGCCCTAGAATTAAATTGTTCTTTAAATAATATTTTCCTACAATTTTTTTGGGGGGGATTAGGATTTGTTAGGTTTTTTTTGCTTTTTAAGACAGCCTTTCTCTGTATAGTTGTGACTATTTTGGATCTCTCTCTGTAGAAAAGGCTGACTCAAACTCAGAGGTCTGCCTGCCTATGCCTTCCAAATGCTGGGATTAAAGGCATGTCCAATCATCTCCCAGCCAGTGTTTTTCTGCAAAGTTCTAAAGTTACATAATAAATTTGCCTCTGGACTGTGAAAAACAACTCATAGGCCAGCTAACTGCTAAGAGGCTCGGCCTGCAGATTTTACAGGAACTTGTCCAGGTTTCGCTCAGCTCCCTGGTCGTAGCGATCTTCACAGAATGAATAAAAGGAGACACAAAGCATTGTCTTGAAGAGAGGCAGAGGTTATTGCAGGATAACATGAGGCTCTCTCAAGAGTAAGAGTTAGTGATGGCTAAAGAGCAGAGAATGGTCAGAAGTGCCATTGTGGAAGAAAAAAAATCCCATGACCAAAGACACCATTATGTAGGAAAATTCTCACAGGCTGAGTGGACAATGCGCAGTGCCAAGGGAGACTATTGTATTCAGCAAACTCTTGAGGGGTAAGAGAAGACAATGCTTAAAGGGACCATTATACCTCCATGTTAGGTAGGCTTTATATTTGTCTTAAAGTCCCTATGAGAGATAGCTTTGCTGAGGGGCAGTTTCCTGTTCAGTTGATTGACAGGACCATTTGGATTAGCTCCTAGGGGAAAATGATGGTGTCTTTGTTCTCTACTGGAGAGCTCCCTGATACACAGTAATCTTATAGTCTTCCCAGCACCTTAGAACATCACATCTCCACACAGGATAGAGATACAGTTCAGATCTTATTCTTCTGACCGGAAATTGTGTAACAAAAAGACAGATGAGAATTAACAGAAAAAAAATTCTATAAAAAGAGCCATGGTTTTCCGGGGAAAAGTAGCTGACCCTTAATTGGCATTTTACAAAAGCCCTGCTACCTCCAATTTATTTCTTTGTCTAATCTGTGTCCATCTTTTCATACTTTAAATTTTAAGGAGCATGAAGTTGGGGAGATAGTTCAGTGAGTAAGAGTTCTTGGATAAGCAGCTGGACCTGAGTTCAAATTCTTTATATATATGCAAATATAGGCAGATCCTGAGAGCTCACTAGGTAGCCATCCTGACCAAGAAGGCAAGCTTCCTGTTTAGTGAGAGATTTTGTCTCAAGGCTATAAGGAAGAGAGGAATCAAGGAAGTCACCCGACATCCTCGTTTGACTTCTGGACTGCTGCCCTCCCCACCACACACTCACATGAAGAAATTAGGAATAAATATCAGGGAGAGACAACTATCACATTTATCTATCTACCACCATTTTACATTGACAGCATTATTGTGTTATTGTATTGCACATAGTATAGGAGGGTCCACTGCCAGGAACCTTCAAGTCTGTTAAATTTTAACTAGTTGCCTAACACAATGGTCATAAACAGAGAGCAAAAGCAATGTGTTTTTTTTTTTGAGACTGTAATTACATCCTTTCCTCCCTACAAGCACTGCCATACACTTCTCCTTGCCCTCTTTCGTGTTCAAGGACTCTTTTTTTCATTAATTGTTGCTATATGCATATATCCACATGTATACACACATATATTTTTAAATATAACCTGCTCAGTCTATATATTGTTACTCATATGTATGTTTGTAGGCCTGACCATTTGGTTATTGGTTAACCAATTTGTGTCCTTTCACTCTCTTTCTTTAACCATGCTGGGAGTCAAACCATTGCCTCAGCTACTCTAGACAAGTTCACTATCACTAAGCTATATCCCCAAACCAAGGTTCTTCTCTAAAACCTGGCCTGATAGTAAGGATGCTAGTGTTCAGTATAGAAGAACATGGGTGGGAGGAAGGGGAGGTATGGATCAGAACTGCATGACTCCTGGGTGGGTAATTGCATACTTAACACATATTTAAGTGTTAAAAGCAAAACAATGCAAGAAAGATCCAGAATTTTTTTTTGTGTGTATGTGCTTTTCAAAACAGGGTTTCTATGTGTAGTTTTGGCACCTGTCCTGGAACTAGCTCTTCTAGACTAGGCTGGCCTCGAACTCACAGAGGTATGCCTGGCTCTGCCTCCTGAGTGATGAGATTAAAGGTGTGCACACCACCCAGTGATATTCTGGAAATTTAAGAAGTATAGAAAAAATGTCCTCTTGACTGTTCATGTACATAGATTAACTTTTCCCAGCTGTTATTAAGTAATTCCACAAAGTGACTTACACAGTTCTATGGTCCAGCAGCCCGAGACCAAGATGTCAGCAAATTTGGATTCTTTGGAGGCCTTGCTCTGTGACTTGCTCTGTGACTTTCAGATGGCCACCTTCTCCTGTGTCCTCAGGTGGCCTGTTTTTCTGTGTGTAGAAATACTTGATATGCCTACATTTCATTTTCTTTTAAGAACACTGGTCAATTTAAATTAGGGTTCATTTTGCCCCCTTTATTTAATTATAGTTTACTTTTTTAGAGACCCTATCTTCAAATAGAGGTACATTCTTTGGTTTTAAGACATAGGGCTCCAACGTAAGAATTAGGTGGAGTAGGGTGCTAGAGAGATGGCTCAGAGGTTAAGAGTACTGACTGCTCTTCCAGAGGTCCTGAGTTCAATTCCCAACCACCACATGGTGGCTCACAACCATCTGTAATGAAGTCTGATGCCCTCTTCCAGTGTAAAAGCATACATGCAGGCAGAACACTGTACACATAATAAATAAATCAATATTTTTTTAAAAAAATAATTAGGAGGGGTCATAATTTGATCCATAACAGTATATTATGCATGCATAATATTTCACATGAAAGGTATTATATAATTTACAGTGTTAGGAACTTAATTACACTTTATTACATATAAATGTATCATACTTTGTAATAGCTTAATTTGCCAGTACTAATTTATGTAACAAAATAGTTTTTGGAAATATTTGGCACCTTGTATGTTCTGTATTTGGCTTATTTTTATTAAAAGCATGATCCATATTAAGACTTTCATTTTTATCCTGAATCACACACTATCTCAGTTAAATCAACCATATTTAACAATATGAATTGTTTCTGCTAATTATTTGCAATTTTGGTTGCAAGATATAGCTTAGATCTCCTCCCAAGAAAGATGTTTATTACTTTTACCATTTACTGTTAGAGAACAAATTATCCCCTCCCCTTGTATGAGTAAAGACAACAAACATTGCTTATTTGACAGCTTCTGAGAGCCTGAAATCTTGGAGTAGCATGGCTACAAGACTGTCATAAAGGTGACATCGAGGTTTCACAAGGTCTATAGTCATCTGCATGTTGATAAAGACTAAAGAATCCAGCTCTAAACATCTGACCAAAGAAGCTACTGACTGGATGCCTAGTTCTTAAGAGTAGGGGAAGCTGCTAGTTCATTTACCTACTTCCCAGCAGCTCAGACCTGAAATAACCACATAGATGCTGTATTAATTAAATCACTTCTTGGCCCATTAGCTCTAGCTTCTTATTAGCTAACTCTTACATCTGAATTTAACCCATTTCTATTAATCTGTGCATCATCTGTTGGCTTACTGGCAAAGTTTCAGCATGTCTGTCTCTGGAAGTGGCTCTATGGCTTCTTCCTTACTCTGCCTCCTTTCTCCCAGCATTCAGTTTAGTTTTCCCCACCTAGCTCTAGTCTACCCTATCACAGGCTCAAGACAGTTTCTTTATTAACCAATGGTATTCACAGCATACAGAAGGGAATCCCACATCAATTCCCTTCTCTAGGTTCTACCATGCTGTATATAACAGTGGATTTTCAGACTATGCCCCACCCTAGGAGACTCTATCTTCCAAACATCCTTTGACTACATTTGAGGGAGAAGGTTGATTGCAGCCCCGGTGGACTCAGAACCTGTACCATCTGTCCAGTGCAACCTACCCAGTAGAGAGGATAAAAGACATATTCCTGGTAATAGAAAGGAAATCACCTCAAAAGTTTATAAGGAAAGACTTAAAACTATAATTAAAAAATATAAGAATATTAAGATCATATTAGGAAAATCAGGCTCAGGAACTTAATGGGCACACAGAGGAATGGGTATAACTCTCTCACCTGGATCCTATAAAGTGATTCATAGCTACCATAGCAAAGCCATGATTGCAGAGCAACCTATCATCTGATTCCTGGTGCATATATCAGGGACAGAAGACTCCCTGACCAGGCTCTGTCCCTTGCATATTTGACTTCCTGCCAGTTCACACATTTGAACCTGGATATGACCATATTTTGTTCCTGACATGTCTTGCTCTAGACTGGGTTTTGCCTTTTCACCTCACAGATGAATTCTGAAATTTCACTTTGCTGTATAGCATTTTTTTCTAATATGAAAACATTTTATCTTTCACGGAAAGCTTTTAGACACAAGATGTTCAAAAGGGAGATATCACATCTCATTCTACATTGACTTCTTAAGTTTAGGAAGTAAACAATTTAAAGGCTTTAGAAAATCCCTAAAACTGACCAGAAACATACACCTTTTCCATTCTCTATTGCATATATGTAATAAGGACTGTTGAGAGATACTGTCAGACCAGCCAAGTCTCTAGGAAGAGGTTGAAACAAGACAAATCACCTAGGAAAAACAAGGACTAAGTTGACTGGAAGAGGCAGACTCTAGTTGTCCTGGCTGATTTGTGTGTCAACTTGGTACAAGTTAGAGATATCAGAGAGGAAGAAGCTTCAGCTGAAGAAATGACTCCATGAGATCCACCTGCAAGGCATTCTCAATTAGTGATCGATGCAGAAGGATTCTAAAAGAAAACAGACAGAGAAAGCCAGAGGAAGCAAGTCAGTAATCAGTACCCCTCTGTGGTCTTTGCATCAGCTCCTGCCTCCAGGATCCTGCCCTCTTTGAGCTCCTATCCTGACTTCCTTCAATGATGACTGGCAATGTGGAAGTATAAGTCAAATAAACCCTTTCTTCTGTAGGGTTTTGTTCTTTGGTCATAGTGTTGAATTGCAGCAATAGAAACCCCAACTAAGACACTAGATGAGTTGCCTGAAAGAGATAGTCTAGCTAAGCTGGCTAAAAAGAAATTCGTAAATCTGTTGAGCTGTCTGTAAGTTGTGTAATAAGCTTAGGGATCCAGCGTTCACGAGCTTTGACTTACAGTAGACTTGGCTTTGATGATGCAGCAATCTTGGACTCATTTCTGCTCCTGTAAATAACCCCTCATCTGCTGTGGTACTTTGAATGTAATTGGCCCCCATAAGTTCATAAGAAGTGGAATTATTAGGAGGTGTGGCTTATTGGAGAAAGTGTGTTACTGTGGATGAAGGCTTAGTGGTCTCCTATGCTCAAATTATACCCATTGTCTCAGACCACTTCTGTCACCTGTGGTCAAGATGTAGGATTCTCAGCTCCCTCTCCCGCACCATGTCTGCCTGCATACTTCCACATTGCACCATGATAATAATGAACTAAACCTCTGAAAATGTAAGCCACTGCAATGCAGTATTTTTTCCTTTATGAGAATTGCCATGATCATGGTGTCTCTTCACAGCAATAAAACCCCAACTAAGACACCTGTATTCTTGTAAGTTACTCCGCTAGAGCACAGTGCTTCATTGTGTTGGCATCCTTCCTTTGGTCTGTCATCAGGTCTATGTATAGGGTGAGTAAATTTTTGTTTACTTCCCCATGCTGCTGTCTCACACCATCAAGTCTGACTCCAGCAGCTGTCTCCCGGCACTTGCCTGGTACATTATCTTATCAATATAGACCCTCAGGTCACGTCTGGAGCCTCTTGACCTTGTTGGCAGCCTTTCAAACGTGTATTCATTCTGTCACCCACATATATGTATAGAGGTATATAGATATAGGTACCATGTGCTTTATAATGGGTGTGATATGAAAGTTAGTAATGAAGACTTGAAAAAAATTTGCACTTCTCTGAGCCAAGCTACCAAGGCAGGCAGATTTCATGACACAATGTTATCATAGAGATCACTAAATATTGTGAATTTATGGTTATTCAACAAATTCTATTTTTTTTTTTTTGGTTTTTTGAGACAGGGTTTCTCTGTAGCTTTGGAGCCTTTCCTGGAACTAGCTCTTGTAGACCAGGCAGGCCTCAAACTCCCAGAGATCCGCCTGCCTCTGCCTCCTGAGTGCTGGGATTAAAGGCGTGCACCACCACGGCCCGATTCTTACATTGCAGAAAGACACAGGTTGGGTTTCTATGTTTCTGTCATAGCATACACAGGTCCTATACTGTGACAAGCAGTCCCTGGCTATGTTTTCCTGATGGAGTCTTTTGAAAGTCATCTCAACGTGACTATTACCATCCCTTTGAGCAAGTTAGGCAAAATAGAGTACCAAAGGGACATTACCTTTTATGGCTTGCTTTTAGAAATCACACAGCATCATTTTGCACATACTCCATTTTCTAAAAATGAGTCACCAAATTTAGCTCACTAAATGAGAAGGGAATTAAACCCTAACTTTTAGGGGCAGAGAACCAAAGATGCATAGTCAACACGTGACATATTTAAACTACTGTGTTGTCACGGGGCCAAGATAACACTAATTGGGAAGCCACGCTAGTCATTTGGGGCAAGTGTAACAAAATACCATTAAGGAGGCAATGCATAAACAGCAGACATTTATTTCTCACACTGTTCTAGAGACTGGAAAATCCAAGGTCAAGTAGCCAGCAGATGTGCTGTTTGCTGACAGCATACTTCCTGGCTCTGGATGGAATCTTCTCTCACTGTTTTCCCTTTGTAGAAAGGCCAAAAATGTCTTGTGGAAATCTTTTCAAAGAGCACTAATCCCATCACAAATGCTCTGCCCTGGCATCTAATCATGCCACTAAAGCTCACTTTTAAAGCACATCACTTGGGAGTTCAAATTTTAATAAGCTAATTTCTGTGGTGAGTATTGAAGCCATGGTGGATGAGTTATCCACTGCAGGCCTTGGTATGGCAAACCAGAAATCATAGCACGAGATAAGGACTGATAAATGTTAGTTACTTTCATAAACAGCATGAGGTCAGAGGAGGAAGAAATTACTTGTCTAGGCAGGTTTCTTGATGGAGCAGCTTATTCTCGTGCTTGAAATTTAGAGCGACCAAACCAAACACTGAGCAGAAACCATTGAGAAGGGAGGATTCCTCATTTATCTGCAAATTGACCTAATAGATTTCTCTAGTTGTCTAGACTTCTCTATGTTAGAATGTCATTATATCTCTCCTCCAGAATGTCCCAGCCCTTGCCCTGGTACAAAGCAAATACCCTAACTTCACTGGCAGGAGGAGGAGAAGAAAGAGAAGAGAGAAGGACAGGGTTTTCAAGAACACTTGAATCTTTGCTGGGAATTCTCCAAATGTCATGTAAGATGAGGTTCTCACTTTATAAAAAAACTCTTCTATAACTCTAGGTAAACCTGCAATATAAATTTCAATTGTGTATCTCATACCACATTCAGTACTCTGGTAGAAAACTGTTGAAAACCTATGCTATGAGGAAAAGACAGTGTATATGTTATTATTAAAAACGTCTGTCTCAAAGGTATTAGTGCCTAATTGTAGGAACTTGCAATTACTACCTAACATGCCAAAGTTGCTATAGATGTGGATGCACTGGGAATGTTGATACAAGGAGACACCCTGGATTACACAGGTGAATCGAAATCACAATTATATATATTCTTATAGAAAGACAAAAGAAGAAAATTTTCGTGCATATAAAGGCTTCCAAGATATGGAAAATAAATATTAATGCCTTCAAAGATGCTGGCTTTGAAGATTGGAGGGATATGGCTATACTTCTAGTTACGCTGGTATCTCCTCAAACAAGAAGAGGAAAGAGATGTATTCTCCTCCACAGTCTTCATTAGGTGCAGAGATGCTCTGAGTTTTTGACTTCAGCCTAGAGGCTGAAAAATTTTCTTCTTTGTGTTCCCAGAACTGTGAATCAATTTGCTGTTTGAAACCAGTGTCTTAAATTTGTTATAGCAACCAGAGGAAAGTAAGACGGCACCTTTGTATGAAAACACACCCGAAACATTTCCAATTCTCACGGCGATCGTGTGTATGTGAAATTGTCGACAGATGTGTCAGAACAGTCCCGGCTTATCCACCCACTCTTTCCTCCCAGCACCTGGTACACAGATTGCTGCCACTCTCCACGATGAGCTAGTTCCTAGTTCATTTTCAGCATGACTGTGAGTTGGCTGACACTGGATTTTTTTTTTTTTTATGAACACATATCTGCAGCCATGGTCTATGTGCAGAAATTCCAGAGAAACAGTTGCCTTGCACTCAGCTTGCTGGTTCTATGGATTCCCATATAACCATGTCCTTACACACACACATCCCAAGGGCTGTTGGCTCTGTGTAATGAGCCAGAGATCCCAAGCAACAAGACACATTAGAGAGAACAACCAGCAAATCAAGGTGCAAACAAATATGACCCCAGATTTTCATCCTTGTAAAATGATGATGGACAATTTTCTCCTCGAAGAAGCAAGTGATACTAAGTGATAACCTAGATCCAAATACTTGTATGTTGACACGGAGCAAATAGGTGCACTATGAAGTAATGCCGTAGCATGACTCACAGGCTCTCTTCCCTGTTTTCATTTACAGTTTGTTGGTACTTAAAAAATGTCCTCTCTTCTGCCTCTGGCAATGTCCCTCTCTCAAGGTGCATTTAAAATGAAGCTGAGAAACTACAGTCTTTGAGAACTGTCTGTAGAGAACGCGAAGAAGTATATGGATCTGTATATTTCCAGGTGGGAAAGTGGGAGGCCCCCACCCAGTATATCAGAGTTACAAGTGAAATGTTTCAAAAGTACACAAAGCAAAACAAAACAAAAACCCCACAAAACCTCAAATAACAAGTTCTTAGTATTTTAAAAATTTTAAGTCTCTGGGACAAAATCCGAGCTTCTAAATGTGCTTCTTAGAAGTCGATGTTTTAAAATTTTAAAACCATATGGGGTTTATATAAAAAGCAATGGACTCGCCTATATTCGTCAAAAACAGTATAAAAATCATACTAGCATTTCAGTGGATGTAAACTGACAACATTCGGGGCCAAGAGAGGAGGGAAAACTCCCAGCAAAGCAGGAGGGAAAGGGAAAAACAAACATCTATTATCTCATAATTTCTGGGGGCTGGAATCTAGGTGTGGCTTAATTGCACACCTCTGGCTCAAGGCCATTCCTGGGAGAAGTGGCAAGCAGTCTCAGCTAGGGCTGCAGTGAGTTCCTTCTGTGCCAGCTGTGGCTGACAGCCTGCACTTTCCACGTTCACTCCCACAGCTCTCTCAAGGCTGATATTCTCTTGATAAGCTGGCTTAGTTGCCTAGTTTTTCCCTCCTTTGCTAAACATCAAGGTGTGTCGTTTTCCCTTCCTGGGTGTCTTGGGGCTTCTCTCCTGCACAAGGCAAACTTGAGAAGAGGCTTGTGTGTACACAACGTCTTCATTTCATTTCATGTTTCTGTGACAAAATACACGGGCTGCAAGCAAATTAGAGTGGGGAAAGAGTTTATTTTAGCTCACAGTTCCACGTTCTAGCTCATCATTTTCGGGAAGGCAAGGCGGGAACTGGAAAGAGCTGGTCAGACCATGTCTATAGCAGCCTGGGATTGTGAGAGGGGCTATCTCTATTTCATTCCTCATTTGTAGGTCTTTCTTTGGAGCCAGAATTATCTGTCCCTAAATCTGTTTATTGCTACTGTTATGGTTTTGGTCCCTTTAAGAGACAAGCCACACCCATTCCCCTCCCCATCCGCTGAGGCAGACTGATCTTCAGCTTCCAGCCTGAGCTCACTCTCTCTTTTCCATCTTCCTCTAGGAGAGGCAGCTTCGCTTCTGCCTCTCTCCCCACTTCTCTGTTTCCCCCTTCTCTGTCTCTTTCTCCTCTTCTCTCTCTCTCTCTCTCTCTCTCTCTCTCTCTCTCTCTCCCTCCCCCCTTCACCCTTCCTCCTTCCATAACCCCCTGAATAAACATTCAACCTCACCCTGCCTGTCATGTCTATCCATGTTTCTGTCTTCTGCCTGCCCGCCATGTGTCTCCCTGCCTGGGACCAGCCATTGCTCGGGGACCAGCCGTCTCTGCCTGGGGCCCACTGCCTGCTGCCACATGGCCCGCCACCACTGCTCTGAGACCAGCCGCTGTCTGCCGCCACATGGCCCACTGCCGCCCGCTCGGGCCACCGCTCTGGGACCGGCAGCCATTTCTGCTGCCTACTGCCGCGGGGATCTTGGAGCATTTTTAAAATTAAGAACAACATTGGTGCCGTCGTTGACTCGGTAACCTCTTCGTCCCAGTGCCCGAGGCTTTTGCCTCTGGGTTTCACGGGCACAAGGTCTGAAACTGACTGCCTGCACTCATCTCCACCTGTTTGCCACGGCCATTCACTGCTGCCTCATCCTCACCCGTGAGTTAACCTAAGTTGGCTTCCTTCCCCCCGGGGCGCCCAGAGACTGTCCGGCCGGCTTTCTTTGGGGCGTCCTGGACTACGTTGCAACCTTCCTCCCCCTTCCCCCCCCAGCTTTTTGCCCTTGGCTGAAACCTGCCTCAGTCCGCGCCCCAGGAGTTCGGTGCTCCCGGCCTCTTCCTCTTTTTTCTAACCTTTCCTATCCTCTTTCCGGCCCGCTCTGGTGCGGTGCCTTTGGGGCCGCACTTCGGGGGTTTTTCTCCCCATGCAGTAGCTGGGCTCGGGCCAATTAAGCTTTAGCACGCCCCAAAAACACTCGGACGCCTGTGTTTTTGGCCTGCTGTGTTCGCGGTACCTTTTGGGTACCTTTTTGCGGGTAGGCTTCCGTTTCAGTCATGGGCTCTGTAACCAACCCCCGCATCTGGAAGGCTGGTGCAATGCCATCCCTCCAGGGACCCTCTGCTCCTGCCGCCATGGATCCCGGACAAACCTCAAACTCCATACCCCCCCCACCGTGCCTGGAGGGGCCACTCGCTCTCGCTGGAGCCGTTCTCGTTGTAGGCTTGAGGTGCCATGGTTTTTGTGGGTGTTTGCACGGCCTTGACCACGGGAACCAAGCCATCCAGACCTATCACTCCGGCCTCATGCTTTAATGCCTTACACTTATCAGTTTCTGTCCAAAATGGCCCCAACTACCTTAAAAAAAATTTTAAATGGCTGTTTTTTCGGTTCCAGCCTTTTGCCCCTCCCCTCTGCGGCTTTTTGTTATGGCATGGCTGCTCACCAACAGAGCAGACAACATGTGGCGGTCGCCATCTTGGCTGAGGACCAGATCACGTGACCACACTCTCCTGGTTTTACCCTGCCTCTTCACTTGGTTTTCACTAAACTCCTCATGCTAACTCTGTTAAATGTGTTTTGAGCAATGGCGTGTCTCTGATAGGGCCCATCAGAGTCGTCCACATTGCCCAATTCCTGTTTCCTCTTTCTATACATAATAATACATATATTTTAAACTGGTGAGAGGTTTTGCAAGGTGACCTCACCAAACAAATTTCAAACCAAATTTTCCTCTTATGCTACAGTCATTATATGTCTAAACCTTCTGTTTTCACAAAGCCAAGGAGTTCTCGTGAGTTCCAGGGAGCCGAATTAAAGAATCCACCTTAAACAGGTCAGATACATCCCCCTCAATTCCCTGCTCCTAAATTTTTTTTTCCTTAATTTAACTTTGTTCTTTGTTCTGCCAATACCTTAAACAGGATAAGAGATACCAGATATTTCCATGCCACAGACATCGGTTAGAAACAAAGAGACCAGCTAGCCGGGATGTGACCAGCACCCAGCCTTCTCTCGCGCCCCCCCCAAAGACGACGCCCACAATCAGCCGGAAGCAGTCTTGAGAGTTCACCGCCCCAGTTCCTTTGGGCTGTGGTGCCTGGTCTCCTGCTTTTTATTATAAGGAAGACCTGGGAATGTTGTGCTTTCCTGTCGCTTTAAGGGACAAGCCACGCCCACTCCCATTACCTCTGACCTGCCCGCAGCCATCTTGGGCCTTTCCTTTTCTGCTTCCTTGACATGCGTGCTTTTTATTATAAGGAAGACCTGGGAATGTTATGGTTTTGGTCCCTTTAAGAGACAAGCCACACCCATTCCCCTCCCCATCCGCTGAGGCAGGCTGATCTTCAGCTTCCAGCCTGAGCTCACTCCCTCTTTTCCATCTTCCTCTAGGAGAGGCAGCTTCGCTTCTGCCTCTCTCCCCACTTCTCTGCTTCCCCCCTTCTCTGTCTCTTTCTCCTCTTCTCTCTCTCTCTCTCTCTCTCTCTCTCTCTCTCTCTCTCCCCCTCTCTCTCCCTCCCCCCCTCACCCTTCCTCCTTCCATAACCCCCTGAATAAACATTCAACCTCACCCTGCCTGTCGTGTCTATCCATGTTTCTGTCTTCTGCCTGCCCGCCATGTGTCTCCCTGCCTGGGACCAGCCATTGCTCGGGGACCAGCCGTCTCTGCCTGGGGCCCACTGCCTGCTGCCACATGGCCCGCCACCACTGCTCTGGGACCGGCAGCCATTTCTGCTGCCTACTGCTGCGGGGATCTTGGAGCATTTTTAAAATTAAGAACAACAGCTACTAGTTTAAAATTCTTTACAGCTTGGTTAAAAGAAATCACTTAGCTCCAAATGTAAAGGTTTAAGTGTAGGTTCTTTGTTTTAGGAGCTAACTCATTTGTTGTAACATACTGATTGCCTCATCTTCAGGTGTGAAGGAAAAACTTGAACTTTGGAGCATGACTGAGTATTCGATATTCCACAACTAACTATGATACTACCACTCTTTTTTTTCCTACAACAAAATGTTGTTGAAATTTGGAAATGCTTTTTCTTCATATATGGGATGCAATCTTACAGTTTTGCCATTTATTGTATTCATATTTATGGCATATCATAACAGCTGCTTTATAGATATCATATCAACCTAGCACTTAGGAAGAGTGGTAAAGATACTTTCTGTCAAGTCTCATGGCTGGAGGTCAATCCTTGGGACCCACATGATAGAGAGAGAGAACTGGCTTCCACAAATTGTCCTCTGGCCTTCTCACAAGCTCCTTGATATGTATGTACTCACACTCACACATAAACACACATACACACACACAATTAGTTATAATAAAAAGATTCCGAGACTGTGCTCTTTTATCACAATAATGGTAACAGATATCAATGATGACAAGTAGCTTATTGTACCAAGATAGAATTCCTTCTATGATGCCTGGATTCCTGAGGTTTTCTAAGCTAAATGCAGAATATATCTTGATAATCTAGTTGTGAGCTGCAATTTCATGAATCTTAAACTCAATGAAAACACTATCCAAACCTCAATCTCCTAAGACAGCAGCACAAATGGCACAGCCTCTGTTACTGTTTCCGTTTGCTGGGGTCTCTGTAGGAGAGTACCACAAACAAAAGAGCTGCCACAACCCTAATTCATTGTCCCTTTGTCCTGGAGGCCAGACATCACACATGAGGGCTTCAGGGAAGAGTTTGTCTCACTTCTATCTCCTTGTTAATAGGTTTTCTGCCCCTGATAATAGGTTTCTCTACTGATGAAGTAAGCCAGATAAGGCTGAATTGAAAAAAAAAATATAACAATGGGTTTACTGGGGAAAACAACTCCCAGGTGGGTTCTCTAGTCACATGGATCAAGGCCAGAGAAGCCTCATCTCCAAACTAAAGCAGGGAGATTATATAGGTTGTAGGCAAGGGGTAATGACACGTCCACCACAAGCTGGGGCTGTGCCCAAGTATGGTCAAAAGCTGAGTGCTTTAGGCAGAGACTTTGGCAGCTGGCCACTTCAAGGAAAGAAGCTGCAGTAGCTGCCAAGAATGCAGAACTGGGCTTTTTGGCACCTTTTCTTTGTTCCAAGACTCTTTGAGTGGTCGTCGGGGTTTGCAAGAGAGAGAGAGAGAGAGAGAGAGAGAGAGAGAGAGAGAGAGAGAGAGAGAGAGGGAGGGGGAGAGAGAGAGAGAGAGAGAGAGAGAGAGAGAGAGAGAGAGAGAGAGAGAGAGAGAGAGAGATATGGATCTTTTTGGATCATATAGGGACAAGTTGGAGGTTCCAACAGAACACTTGCTTCTGGTGTGCTTTGTGTCCCTTGCCTACTAGAATTTTTAAAAAGATATTATAGGATCAACAAAAGGTGCGGAGACATACTGTGCTTCAGAAGAGCACAAATCTGGAGAACTATAGTCTCATCATAGACAGGGAAGATGGGTCCTGCAAAGGGGGAAGGCTTCAGTTTCTGGATCCAGTGTGTTTGAAGGGTGTGTAGAGGTTATTTAGCCTATAACCTAGTAGTACATTTTAGGAGGCCAGGAGACACCAATTAAGGGGGTAAAAAAAATTATCACCTTGATAAGTCAAGATGACTTTGGGTCTGGGTAACAGTGGGGTGGGCCTGTTTGAAGTGACTAGGGGAGGGGAAGGAACTTCAAGGTCACAGCAGGAGTTGCATGTGTGGTCTCTAAGCAAGAACAGAGAAGCTTCAGAGGGAGTGGCAAAATCCTCCAAGACTGAAGCATATGGTTCTCTTAAAGCATGTTTTAAGGCCTATAACCAAACAGTTTGTAAAATTACCACCCCGATGTCAGTCACATCTCCCTCCATCTTTACATGCATTCTCCCTGTGTCTGTGGCCATGTTTCCACCTTTCAAAAAGACACCAGTAAAACGGATTTGGGCTTATCCAAAAAAAACACCCTTTTAACCTGACTACGTGGGGAAGGCTTGTCTCCAAATACATTTACATTCTTTGATCCTTAAGACTAGGACTGAAGGTATGAATCTGAACTACTGCTTGAGAAGTGAATCACATTATTTTTTAAAGCTCTTAGGCAAAGTCTTAAAGAGATCTTAAAATAATAAACATGAAAGTGACACTTCCAGTCAAGCCTGTAGGGGCAGGCCTAAAATCCCAGTGCTTAGGTGCTAAGGAAAGGAGTTCACTGCCAGGTTAGGCTGCACAGTAAATTCAAGGCCAGCCTGAGCTATAGGAAACCTTGTCTCAACAGACAAACAAACAAACAAACAAAAAAAACTAAGACCAAAACAAAAGAAGCAAAATACACATTGTATAATGTCCTTCATATTTGCAGTATTTATAGTCAGACTTGAAATAAAATTGAAAAAATGATAAATTTCTCCTTTTTAAAGTTTTCATGTTTAACACTAGAAATGTTTTAAACTCACTGTGCTACATTCTGAACGCTCTCTCTCCTGCCATGGCCACTGTATTAAGGAAAAGCTGTAATGATGAATTTCTAGGGTTCCAAGGGAGTCACTGTAGATTGATTAAGTAAAGTTTTTAAGGGACTGAAGGAGGAATAAAGAAAAGGAAGAGATGAAAATGGAGGAGAAGGAGAGTGAGAGAAAGAAAAACAGCCAAGGAGAAGGGAGGAAGTAGGTGGACTTCTGGGAGATTCTTTCTTCATGGGTGGATGGCTGTCAGAGATAATGATAGCGAATTATAGATTTTAAAGTCAGATTCACACAAAACTCTAATAAGTTTGTGTTCTGTTTTGGTAATGTTTTAAAGATGATATGTTTTTTTTTTCTGTTTTAGATTTTAGGGCACTGTTAGGATCTTTGCTTTCATTTTTATATTCGTCTACACTAGCATTTACCTGCATGTTTGTGTCAAGTTATTTGCTTGAATCTCCTAAACGGATATCCAAATTTAATGATAAAACCCTAAATTAAGTAAATATGAAGTAATTATGAAACAACTTGTTTGGAATTTTTAAAAACTAGAGCAGTAACTTAATATTTTAATTATGAACAATTACATAACCGAGAGCATTTTATTGTTCCAATCATGTGTACATAAACTAATTATATGAGCTAATTTGCTAAATAAGATTAATTGTGATTCATGGATCATTAATTTTAATGGCTGTCCAAAGCCTGACATTCTGCAACAAGTCAATTTCTTTTTATAACTATTTCAAGAAATGAAAATTGGTGATAGAATGTCAACTTATTTAATATTAGAATTGTAGCTATTTGTTGGCTGTAAGAACTTTGAAATAATGTATTCCTGAGGTTTGCATTTACTAGGTGAACTTGAGTGCTTTTCCTTGTTAACCTGGTCATCATAGAGCATTATATATTTATTTAAAGGAAAATCTCCAAAGTCTGGAAAGAGAGCATAACAGCTAAGAACACTTATTGCTCTTGCAGATGATCCAGCTTCGGTTCCCAGAACCCAAACGAAAACTCATAATTATTTTGAATTCCTATTCCAACATCCTGTTCTGGTCTCCAGATACCAGATATGTGCATGATACAAATATATACATGTAGGAAAAACCCTCATATAAAGCTAAAAATTAAAAAAAATTACTGAAAAGGATAATCTCAGAGTTTCTAAAATGTCAGAAAGCTAAGCTCAGTCCATAGTGTATTCGTATTTAAGAATAAATGAACGATAAACTTAGAAAAGTTCTATGCCAACCTGGTCTACATAGTGAGTTTCAGGTCAAGCAAGGCTATATAGTGAGACTCTGTCTCTGAAAAGAAGGCAAACATGCGGTTAGACATGTTTGTGATGGTGTTTTATCTTTATTAGGCTTCAGTGGTGTAAATGGCGTGCTCTCCTAGTTTACAGGTTGTATAGGAGCTTCATCCTGCTTGTTGTTAACGAATGTATAATGTGATGACTATCGTCTCTTTTGTGTAACTAGCTGTCTCTATGTGTTGTAAGTGTGTCTGTGTGGGAGTGTCGTGCAGTAGTTTGGGAAACTGTTTCACTTGAATGTTTTTCTCTGGTGCCATGGACTCAGGTTTAGGACTTAAATTTCTGTTAGAATCTGTGAAACACTGTACAGCGCTTCTTGCAAGCATGCATTCACGCATTCACTTGTCGACATTTCATTGTCACTGAAATTACATTTGAAGATCGGCCTTCAGAGAAATAATTAAGATTAAATGAGGTCATAAACCCGGTCCCCAAATCAAATCCAACTGATATCTGTGAAAAGCTGGATATTTGTGTAAACAGAGGAAATGCCATTCAGGGACACAGCTCAGGGCAGGTCAAGCAAGGCCTTGGAAGAAAGAAAACTGGACTACAGCTTGTTCTTATGCTTCCTGCTTTCCTACCAGAGGAAGAAAGATACATTTCTGATGTTTGAATCTCTCTTTCTGTGCTGGTTTGCTCTGTTGACCTTGGCTAGTTAATACAGGTCCATCTGCAGGATGTGACCACCAGGTTGTGGTTAGAAACAGAAGATCTAGGTGTCTTCATGAGTAGGTTCAAATTCCAGCTTCTGTCCTTATCAGTGGTATGAAAATGGGCAGATTGTTTGATCAGTCTAGGCTTTTTCTGCTTGTTTTAGAGAGGGTTGTTTAACAATAAGTGCTGCCATTTGGGGAATCATTTATACATATAAATTATCTATGTATATAAAGACACAGATACACTAAAGGCAAAGGATGAAGAAAATTGCACTGTGCAAACTTTAGGAAACTTGAGCAGGGAGGTTAGTGTTTCCGAAAATAGAGTTTGGTACAGGGATACTGCCAGTGACCAACAGTCACAGGTTCTAATGTTACATTAGATCCATTCATTACAAGGACATAAGCCATTAACTGCCGCAAGCAGTAATAGAACTTTGAAATACATCTAGTAAACACAGTGTGGACACTTGTTGAACAACTCATTCAACAATATTTAAGGGATCATTATTTTTGAACTCTGCTGGTTACTTCTTACCTGAGATGACAATTTTTTCTGACTCATGGTTTCTGAGGATTCAGTCCCATTAAGACAAGAGTTAGTTTCCTGCAGGAAGGAAGGGCCTGGTTCATGTGGTCATGTAAAATGTATCTCAACCAGCAGTAACCAAATGAGTAAAATGAGTTTGGAGAGAGAGTGAATAAGGTAGCCAGGGTATGTGCGCACTCCTATGAGTGGGTGAGTAGTCTGTTAGTCACTTTTCTGGGTGAAAGCAGTGCATATGAGGAGCAGGAACAGAGCTCTTACTGGCTCGGCCTACATTACATTCCAAAGTTCAGTTGCAATAAACGATGATTTCAGTCTCCATTCATTTCCTACCACAAGATCCATTAGAAGGTCAGTCGGCCAGGGAGCCAGTCACTCTTCTTCCTTTGGAAAGTCTGCTGCTCTCTGCAGTGCTTTTTCCCTTTCTCTTAATAAATCTATATTTATTCTGCTTACTCCTTGCCTGTGTTACCTAATTTGTCTTAGGAACGAAACAATGAACTTGAAAGTTATCGGCTCAGGATAGCTTTGGTGAGCCTTGAACAATCACAGGGCATGTTAACGGCCCATGTTAAATACACTGAGCGCTGAGCAGGGGTCCAGCGAGCTCAGCAGTTGGTTTGGTCAGGCTTTTATCACAGCCTCAGGAGAAAGAACTAGGACAGAAGTTAGTGACAAGGACGTGGGGAATTATTGTGATGGAGCTTGCTGTGTTTTGAGTTTGTTTTTTGTTTTGTTTTGATTTTTGGTTTTGTTTGTTGAAGGGTCAGTGTTGTAGAAGTCTTTAGACATTGGACTGGGAAAGCTGTTGAGGGCTTAAAGATGAATGAACTTTGGTAGGGGGGAATTTGGGAGATGATGCTGAGAGCAATATAGATGATGGAGGCATAGTTGTGGAGTTTCACAGAGATGCAAAGTCTATCAGGGCAGTTTCTGTGATATTTTGTATTAAGAATCCATGGAAATAAAACTTCTTCACTGGGACAAGCAATGCTGATTATCTGGGGCTGGAAAACCAACTGTGATTGATAAGAGACTGGCAGCAGACCAAAGACTTGGTCCAGCTGGGGCCAAGACTACAATTTAAACTGGAAGATGAGGAGCTAAAGAGATGGCTCAGAGATTAAGATCACTGACTTCTCTTTCAGATGGACCTGGGTTCAAGACCTAGCACCCACATGGCAGCTGAAAACTGTAACTCTAAGATCTTACGTCCGGTGCTCCACGTACTGGCTTTGTGGGAGCCTAGGCAGTTTGGATGCTCAACTTACTAGACCTGGATGGAGGTGGGGGTTCCTTGGACTTCCCACAGGGCAGAGAACCCTGATTGCTCTTTGGGCTGAAGGGGGGGGGGGCTTAATTGGGGGAGGGGGAGGGAAATGGGAGGCGGTGGCGGGGAACAGACAGAAATCTTTAATAAATAAATAAATAAAATTTAAAAAAACCCTCTAAGATCTTACATCCTCACATGGACATACATGTAGCAAAACACAAATGCAAAATAAAGTAAAAAAAATAAAATATATTTAAAAAATAAATAAACTAGAAGCTGAACTTGGTGTATAAGAGACTTCTATATGGTTCCAGATTTGGAGACATGATGTCCTAACAGAGAGCAACTGAGGCTTAGAACTGGGAGAGGGTACAAGAGGTCACTCGTGAAGGTACAGCCTCAATTGTAGTGAAGAAGCCTGGTGTTTCCAGGGCTGTGAGATGGCCACTAAGGACATGGCATGTGCAGAGAGGGATGGACCTGAGCTTAGGAGGCAAGTTTTGTGTGTATTGATGACATAGACAGAAAGGTGGAACAACCCAAACCTTTTCTTGTCCAGAAGGTCATGAGTGTGATGGTTTGAATAAAAAATAAACGCAAAAAAGTGGCATTATTAGAGGTATGACCTTGTTGGAGGAAGAGGTCACTGGGGGTGGGCTTTGAAGTCTCAGATGCTAAAGCCACACTGCTGCCCTTGAGTCAAGATATAAAACTCTTAGTTACTTCTCCAATACCACATCTGTCTGCATGCCACCATGCTCTCTGCTGTCGCTATGATGATAATGGACTAAACCTCTGAACTGTAAACCAGACCCCAATTAAATAAATAACTTCATAAGAGTTGCTGTGGTCAGAGTGTCTTTTTTGAGCAATAGAAACCCTAACTAAGACAATGAGTCTCTCTCAAATGTGAAATACTGAGCTTTTTACTCTCTTGAATTTGGTTTTGCTTTGATTTTCACTGGGCCCTGGGTCTTCCTTCTTCGAGTAAGAAAGCATGTACTTTATTTTGGATTTTATAAGAGCCCACAGTTAATAGGTTTTGGATTTTTTTTGAAACAGACAGTGAACTTTTAAAGCACTGAATTTATTTATTTATATTTTGGAACTTACATTATATTAACATGATATCTCAGGAACAAAAAAGAAGAAATATATTGTGATGTAAAGTGATGTGCTTATGTGTGAAAGTTGACAAAAGCTGGATTGTGTTGTTTAGACTTTTTTTTTCACAACTTGATACAAACAAAGACATACTTGGGAAGAGGTAATCTTAACTGAGAAGCTACTTCTATCAGCCTGGCATGTGAGCATGTCGGTGGGCATATTTTTGATTAATAATTGATGTAGATGGATCCAGCTCTTTGTAGGGCCTACAATTCTTGGACAGGTAGACCTGGACTATGTAAGAAAAAGAGCTGAGCATGCCAGTAAAAGTAAAATAGTGAACACTATGGTTCATGGTCTCTGCTTTTATTTATACCTCCAGTTCTTGCATGAGCTCCTGCCTTCCTATCAGTGATAGACTGGATGCTGAAGCTAAGCTAAGATCTTTCCTCCCCAGTTTAGTTTTTGGTCAGTGATTATCACAGGAACAGTAAAAGCGAACTAAGATTGATAAACAAAATCAAAGTGTTCACCAGCAGGTGAATGAACAAAATACTTTTGGCATACTCACAAAATAGACTACAACTCCACATCAAGAAAGAAAGAACCATAATAAAACAATGGCAAAGGTATGCTGAAAAAAAAAAAAGACACCAAGTAGATATACAAACCATGACTTCAAATAGAAATGTCCAGAAAACACATGATCTGTGAATACAGAGATAAAACTCTACTGTCTGAGTTCAGGATTAGAGACTGAGTATTAGTATTAGAAGACAAAAAGGGACAGATGGAAAGGACATATAAAGATGCTCAGAATTAAATTGTTTTGTGTCTTGATGGTGTTGGGGCTTCCAGGGGTGTATTCATTTATATTATCCCTAAATCCATTTAAAGACAGACTAATTGTATGCAAATTAATACTTTATAAGGTTGTTTTAAAAGATGGTTTAAAGGTGAAGTTTTAGTTGGAAATATCTGGATTATTCAATTTGTCTTCAGGTTCAAGAGATCAGCGCCTGGACTGTAAAGAGAGGCTTGTGAAATGTATGTAAAGTGAGGGAATCTGCTCTGGCTGGAGGCTTGTGGCTTAAACAGCAAGCCAAGCAATTTGGCCATTGAGGTAGGTACAGATGAAGTCCAGTGGTGTATAGGAGTGTTTGATAAACAAAGCCAGTGGGGAACTTCTATAGCTATAAGGGCTTCTAGAGAGTTAGGGGAAAATCTTTCTTCTTATAGCTCTATCGTTTGCATCTGTAATCACTTTTGATATCTGTGGCTATTTCTTTCCTCTCAAATGCTTCCTATTGATTTGGGGTTTTCCTTCCTATTGATTTATAATTGGCAAACAAGTATAATTAATGTGCCGAAGAGAATGTGTATCTTAGACTTTACTAGACACCAGAAAATTATTTTTCAAAGTATTTCAATAAGTCATAAAAGAAAAGAAACTGAATAAACTCATATCACATATCAGTTTAGTTTTTTAAATTTTACTATATATAAGTCTAAAAGGAACTAATGATTGGAAAAAGTAACATTTTGAATCTACTTAAGGTTTACTTCACTAAAAATAGAACAATGAATTAATTATATACACAAAATATGTAATAATAGATAAAACTATTTATGGGATTGATAAACAAACATGAAATTTGGCTGATGGTGTATTGGGTAGAAAAATGGGAGGGTATATGTAGCATGAACACTTGTATGTTTATAATCTTTGTAGGGTTGATGAATTTCTTTTTCAGGTATGGAAAATACCAACCACAATCTGTTTCTCAAAATATTTAAATATAATTTAAGGGAGGGCAATTTTCATAACATCCAATTTTACATCTTTTTTTTTCTGGTTTTTTGAGACAGGGTTTCTCTGTGGCTGTGTAGCCTGTCCTGGACCAGGCTGGTCTCGAACTCACAGAGATCCGCCTGCCTCTGCCTCCCGAGTGCTAGGATTAAAGGCATGCACCACCATTGCCTGGCTACATCTTTTTGAATACTCAGTATTTGCTTAAATTCAATTCAGTTCCCAACCCAACAGCCTGAAATTAACTGAGACACCTCAGATTAAACTTAATGCAATAGATTGTTCCTAACTCAGTGGTCAACCAGAAGTTCCATTTCTGTCTGTGCTTGACTACAGACCTATAAATTGTTGATTCCCACCACCCATTCCTTGTTCTTAGGAATTTGCTAGAATAGCACATAGAACTGCGGAAAACACTATTTCTTTCTCTTTTCTTTTTTTTCTTCAGAAAACATTCTGTGGTTTATTTTGTTTTTGGTAATATTTTTTATTTTTTATTGAAAAAAAAATTTCTGCCTCCTCCCAGCCTCCCATTTCCCTCCCCCTCCTCCCAATCATCTCCCCCTCCCCCCACTCCTCTCCACCTCCCTCTCCAGTCCGAAGAGCAGTCAGAGTTCCCTGCCCTGTGGAAAGTCCAAGTCTCCCTCCTTCTGCTCCTCATTGGGACCTTGGGAGCTCATTCTGATGCTCAGTGTGGGTTTCTGTCTCTATCTCCATCCATCGCCAGATGAAGGTTCTATGGTGATATGCAAGATATTCGTCAGTATGGCTATAGGATAGGGCCATTTCAGGTTCCCTATCCTCAGCTGCCCAAGGAACTAACTAGGGACATCGCCCTGGGCACTTGGGAGCCCCTCTAGGTTCAAGTCTCTTGCCAACCCTAAGATGGCTCCCTTAATTAAGATATATCCACCCTTCCTTTATCCCAACCATCCCAATTCCCCAAGTTCCCCCAATCCTACCATTCTCATTTTTCTCTCCCCATCTCCCCTTACCACCATCCCACCCCACCCCCAAGATCCCAATTTTTTGCCTGGCAATCTTGTCTACTTCCCATATCCAGGAGGATAACTATGTTTTTCTTTGGGTTCACCTTCTTATTTAGCTTCTTTAGGATCACAAATTATAGACTCAATGTCCTTTATTTATGTCTAGAAACCAATTATGAGTGAGTACATCCCATGTTCATCTTTTTGGGTCTGGGTTACCTCACTCAGGATAGAGTTTTCTATTTCTGTCCATTTGCATGCAAAATTCAAGATGTCATTGTTTTTTACCACTGAGTAGTTCTTTAATGTGTATATATTCTACACTTTCTTCATCCATTCTTCCATTGAAGGACATCTAGGTTGTTTCCAGGTTCTGGCTATTACAAACAATGCTGCTATGAACATAGTTGAACAAATGCTTTTGTCATATGATAGGGCATCTCTTGGGTATATTCCCAAGAGTGGTATTGCTGGGTCCAGGGGTAGGTTGATCCCGAATTTCCTGAGAAATCGCCACACTGATTTACAAAGTGGTTGCACAGGTTTGCATTCCCACCAGCAATGGATGAGTGTACTCCTTCCTCCACAACCTCTCCAGCAAAGACTATCATTGGTGTTTTTGATTTTAGCCATTCTGACAGGTGTAAGATGATATCTCAAAGTTGTCTTGATTTGCATTTCCCTGATCACTAAGGAGGTTGAGCATGACCTTAAGTGTCTTTTGGCCATTTGAACTTCTTCTGTTGAGAATTCTCTGTTCAGTTCAGAGCCCCATTTTTTAATTGGGTTAATTAGCATTTTAAAGTCTAGTTTCTTGAGTTCTTTATATATTTTGGAGATCAGACCTTTGTCTGTTGCAGGGTTGGTGAAGATCTTCTCCCAGTCAGTAGGCTGCCTTTTTGTCTTAGTGACAGTGTCCTTTGCTTTACAGAAGCTTCTCAGTTCAGTAGGTCCCATTTATTCAATGTTGCCCTTAATGTCTGTGCTGCTGGGGTTATACCTAGGAAGTGATCTCCTGTGTCCATCTGTTGTAGGGTACTTTCCACTTTCTCTATCAGGTTTAGTGTGTTCAGATAGATATTGAGGTCTTTGATCCATTTGGACTTGAGTTTTGTGCATGGTGATAGATATGGGTCTATTTTCATTCTTCTACAGGTTGACATCCAGTTGTGTCAGCACCATTTGTTGAAGATGCTTTCTTTCTTCCATTGTATACTTTTGGCTCCTTTATCGAAAATGAGGTGTTCATAGGTTTTTGGGTTAAAATCCGGGTCTTCTATATGATTCCATTGGTCGACTTCTCTATTTTTATGCCAATACCATGCTGTTTTCATTACTGTAGCTCTGTAATAGAGTTTGAAGTCAGGGATGGTAATGCCTCCAGAAGTTCCTTTATTGTATAAGATTGTTTTAGCTATCCTGGGTTCTTTGTCTTTCCATATAAAGTTGATTATTTTTATTTCAAGATCTGTGAAGAATTTTGATGGGACCTTGATGGGGATTGCATTGAATCTATAAATTGCCTTTGCCCAGGACCAGATGGTTTCAATGCGGAATTCTACCAGAACTTCCAAGAAGACCTAATACCTATACTCCTTAATGTATTTCACAATACAGAAGCAGAAGAGTCATTGCCAAATTCTTTTCATGAAGCTACAGTTAGTCTGATACCAAAACCACTCAAAGACTCAACCAAGAAAGAGAATTACAGGCCTATCTCACTCACAAACATCGACGCAAAAATCCTCAATAAAATACTGGCAAACCGAATCCAAGAACACATTAGAAAAATTATCCATTATGATCAAATAGGCTTCATCCCAGAGATGCAGGGCTGGTTCAACATATAAAAATCTATCAATGTAATCCATCATATAAATAAACTGAAAGAAAAAAACTATATGATCGTTTCATTAGATGCTGAAAAAGCATTTGACAAAATTCAACATCCCTTTATGATAAAGGTCTTGGAGAGATTAGGGATACAAGGGTCATACCTAAATATAATAAAAGCTATTTACAGCAAGCCGAAAGCTAACATCAAATTATAAAATCAGGAACATGACAAGGCTGTCCATTCTCTCCACACCTCTTCAATATAGTGCTTGAAGTTTTAGCAATAGCAATAAGACAACATAAGGGGATCAAGGGGATGCGAATTGGAAAGGAAGAATTTAAACTTTCATTATTTGCAGATGATATGATAGTGTACATAAGCGACCCCAAAAACTCCACCAAAGATCTCCTACAGCTGATAAACACCTTTAATAATGTGGCAGGATACAAGATCAACACCAAAAAATCAGTTGCCCTCCTATACAGAAAGGATATGGAAGCAGAGAGGGAAATCAGAGAAACATCACCTTTCACAATAGCCACAAACAGCATAAAATATCTTGGGGTAACTCTAACCAAGGAAGTGAAAGATCTATTTGAGAAGAACTTTAAGGCATTGAAGAAAGAAATTGAAGAGGATACCAGAAAATAGAAAGATCTCCCTTGCTCTTGGATTAGGAGGATCAACATAGGAAACACTTTTTCTTGTATCCTTGATCTACTAGAAAGAGTATAAATGATGAACTTCACAGAGCATGTATCAGGGGACTTCAGTAGGAGCTCCTGATACTGTGGCTTTGAGGTGTGGCATCATCCTAGTACCTGTATGTGCACTGACCAAGAAGACCCCATATCAAGGTTTATGTTGGGAGTAAACCTCACTAAACTTCTTAGGATTCAGAAGGACCGCTAGAGTAGGCTACAAATATTTGAGGGTAAAGGAAATCAATTAGCTCATATCAGTCTTTTTATTATGTCCCATTTATTCTTTCTATGCTCTCTCCAAGGCTCTTCTGATGTTTAAAATGTCTCACTGTTCCTTGCTGTTTTCTTGCTGTTTTCTCCTCTTTGTTCTTTCTACCCATTCCACATGGTTTCCAACTTATATACCCACACACATGGACAGTTAACAAACATGCATTTCACAGAATCACAAAAGCAGGTATCGGAGGTGCCTTATGTCTCAGAAGTTAGCCAGCAGATTAATTAAGAATGGGACTTTAATGCAACACAACATTCTAAGAAGAAATTTTCATGCACTAATTGCATTTTTAATGTATAAATAGTTAAGTTAGAAGTTTGTAAATAATAATTTTAGCAAATGCAACAGTGCTGTTGTACTTTCTGGGCACTGGTGCATTTTCTCTGTTTAGTGCCTCCTACTTAGGGCTCCTTTCTTCTCAATAAGTTATGTCAATAAGGATAGTTGTGGGGTACTAGTTTTATGTAGATATAACTATTAGAACAAAGGTTTGGCTGAGTGAATGATTTTGCAACAGGGCTCCATTATGTGGATGTGTAACAGGAAGGAAACTTCTTTGTCCTGGGTGCCCAGACCAAAATAACCACACAGAAACCATATTCATTAAAACACTGCTTGGCCCATTAGCTCTATATTCTTATTGGCTAACTCTTATATTAATTTAACCCATTTCTATTAATCTGTATATTGTCATGTGGCAGTGGCTTACCGGCAAAGATTCAGCATGTCTGTCTCCGGCAACTCCATGGTGTCTCTCTGACAGAAGGACCTCCTACACCATGGATGAAGTCATTCAGTCGCCAGTACAGGAAAAGTCAGGTTTAAAGAATGACTTATACACTATTGGGATATTATGGAAAAGAGAAACACCATGATTTCATAAGATTTCTATAGAATAGACAGTGATGTTGCAAAAGACAAGCTCTACAAATCAGGTTTTCCATATGGAGTGTACACTGCCATTGATCTGTCTATAGCTCTGTCAGCTGTACATTCCCTGTATAATACTTGTGGTCTCACATCAAATCCAGGCATGTAGGGGTATTTACAGTGACTCATCACATGGCCATGACTATTAAATCAATCTCAAGCTCCTCTACATTCCCTAGAGATGAAATTCTAGATTTCTCTCTAATTTATCTCTTTCTGGTCACCAGCCTGAAACTATATACAGGTCATCTGGTAGCCTCATTAGACCAAAAACATCTGGGCATAATATTCCTGGCAATTTAGAAACTCTTGTCAGATATTGGGACTGAATATCTGTTTTGCTTACTGAATTGTACCATCACATTGGGCAGTGACTGTATTTGTATCTGTGGTTTGTTGTTGTTGTTGTTTTTTACTAGAGATAAATTTTATTAGAAAATAGGGAAAGTACAAGGAAAACCCCACATCCATAAAACCAAACAGCAGGAATTTTTAAAACTTTTTACATATGGCACATAATGCCACTTGAATGGTGAAGGAGGATCATAGCAATGGGAGCTTAATTTTAGTATAAAGCAAAGGGCTGTGTAGGCTTGTAGTCAGTGGAATTGCTAATGAATTGAATTTTCTCCTTATATTTACATGTTAGTGGACAGCTCTGAGTTATTGGGTAGAGGGTCCCAAGACTCCTTATCTTACTGTTTTTTTTCTCGTTCAATTCTTTTCTGTCTTTATAATCATGTTATAGCATTTTATTTTTGTCTATGTTTATGTTTTTCCCATCATATGAAAATTTCTTTAGCAGATAATTCAATCAGATGAAGTCTTACGAAGTTTAGCAGGGTTGATTTTCTTTTGATGACTTTTTTTTTTCTTTCCTGGAAGGTAAAAACCAGGGTATCAAATAAACTAAACAAGTATTCAAGCATTTAGCCACACCCACCTTAGGCCTTGCTTTGTGGTATTTCTAACAGTAATCTCATGTGTGTGGGTGGACCTTCTGCATTGATAGAATAGCTCTTATTACATGGCCAAATCCAGCTGATTGGTGGTGGCATTTACATTCAACCCAGCACTCAGGGCCCTTTTTATTCACAGTGAAGGGGACCTTTTGTCATCCACACATGTAGATGGCCTAAATGTCTCTAGAAGAAGATGGGATACAGCTCCCCACAGGGGCAAAATGATCTGTGCCTCTGAAAACATTCTGGTTTGAAATGGGGTCTAGAGACAGAAAACAGAAACATTCAACCACAAGCTACCTGTGTATGTATGGGTTTCTGGTTCCCTTCCACTCTGGCTCCTTCACTGAATCACTTCTTTCTTCCTTATTATCCTTATGCTTATGAATTTACCCTGCTTACTTACTGAACTTTACCTTATACCCAAACAAAATGTTCCATAAGCTCTCTCCACAGCTATTACCCTACAACAGCTACATTTGTTCCTGATACATCTGCAAAAAGACTTTTCAGATGCTGTGGAAAATTTGACTACAAAGGCCCTTCATTGCTTTGAGCCCAGACCAGATACAATTCTTTATGTTAGTCCTCTGTTTTCTCTGATCCCCTTCCTTTGAGGCCACCTGCTGCTTCTGCTAGCTCATTTTAGTGCAGCAGTCCTGGCAATGGAACCAGTCACCCTCACCCTGAATCACCTTTATGCCCACTTTCTCTCCCTGACCCACTCAGTCTTTCCCACCTTTGCTCATCGTCCTCCCCGAACTTTCCCAGACATTCTCTCAGTTCTACTCTGTTAACCAATCAGATACTTATAGCCCTCTAATAATTATTTTCCAAGTCTCACTAGGAATACAGAACATCAATCACCTGATCCATTGTGATGTGGGAGTGTCATATATCAATCTGTTGATTTCATTGGTTAAGCAATAAAGAAACGGCTTGGCTGGCCCTCATAGGTTAAAACATAGGTGGGAGGAGTAAACAGAACAGAATGCTGGGAGGAAGAAGCTGAGTAAGGAGTCGTCATGATTCTCCCACTCCAGACAGACATAGGCTAGAATCTCCCTGGTAAGCGCACCTCGTGGTGCTACATAGATTAATAGAAATGGGTTAAGAGGCTGAAACTAAGGGGCCAAGCGGTGTTTAAAAGAATACAGTTTCCGTGTAATTATTTCGGGGCATAAGCTAAAGCTAGCCATGCAGGCGGCGGGGGTGCTGGGGATGCAGCCCCGCTGCTCCAATTATTTCAACACCATTGCAGCCTACCAAGTAAAGACTCGTCTTCTGTATATAACCAGAGAACATAATCTTCAATGGTCCCAAACTACATTCCCCACCCCGACAAAGACTCACCAGAAAAGAGCTGTAATATTTCTGCCCTGCATTTTTTATATCCTCAGAGTTAGAAATGATAGTTTTCCTGCTGAAGAACTACACTTCCCAGTTTCCCTTGTGGGCTATGTAAATCATTTCTGCTTCTATATGGGGCCACATTCCATCTTCTTCTGTAGCCATTTTGATTATCTGTGCATGTGGGTGACAAAAGTGCTCCCTCCTTGTGAATAAATATGTTCTAGCCTAAGGTCAGACCAAACCTCTCTTTCTATCTGCCTCCTCTCTCTATATATATAGCTGCTTTAATAATCTAAGCCTCTGCCTTCCCAGTGTTAAGATTCAAGATACATGCTGCCAAATACTGCTTTCTACACAGGTGCTAGGGATGTGAACTTAGCTCCACTGATGAGCCATCCTGCCTTCATCTTGCACTTATAGTAAAGCCATCTTATGGTAAAGACAAGCTAGATTCATTCCTGTTTATGATTAAATCAGTTTCTCAGGGTTTGGGCCATGCTCTACCTGCAACCTTAATTACAAATGCTTCTGTACCTCCTGTTCCAGAAAACAGGCCTTTGCTTCCAAGATTTTATGACCCCCTTCTTATGACTATCTTGTTATGACCACTTGTTTCTTTGACCACCTGTTATTATGACTGTCTTGCAAATATGCCTTTGTTTCATAAGAGGCTGTTATGATCAACTTGTTATGTTCTATTTTTGTAACCCCACCTTTTGCCTTCCAGATTCCCCATTTGAAAATTTACCACTGATCTATAAAAACCCTTACGCTGCCCATGTCCAATGCTGATCTCTTGAATGCTACCTTAGGGGAAGGCAGTCCATATACATGAATAAAAAGCTTACTTTAATTAATTACTTGCTTTAATGGATTTGGCCATACTGCTTTGGGTCAGTGGTCTGGCATCTTTGAGATTAACACCACAAGTCTACATGTCAAGTACTTTACATACTGAGCAAGTTCTGCAACCCTGTTGACATGCTACATATCGCTATATATTGAAAGATAGTAAATTATATTAACACTTTTTGAGAGGAAATTTTTCTCCTTCAAAAATAGTTTCTCAATTGCATATACAACTGGGGAAATATTTACTTCTGATCTCTCCTATAGGAAACAATCCTTGGGCTCTTGATGTTAATTAGTATTTTAATTTAAATCCCCTGTCATGTGGGGGCAGAAGAATGCCTCTAAGTCATTCAAACTTAAAACTCTTGAATTTTGGAGGTCAACCAGTGCCCTTGGGGCTGCTGCCATATGTAAGGCCTTATCATCCATAGTCTAGTTTCACTCTAGGATCCCTCATTTCTTGATACATTTTTGTGAGATTAACTATGTCTTTAAAATAATATCATCTATCAGGCTTTCAAGTGTTTCATCATGGTAAGGTTCTCTGGACATGTAGATTGTGATAGTATTAGATGCAGAATCCCAGTTTTAAATACTCAACACTCTCCTTTTCTTGTCATCTATGTCTCTGCAATAAATATTCAAAAATAATGTTCATAAATAATCAGTTTATCATGCTTTTGATGATCTGTAGCTTAATAGTTTAGACAGGGTGGCTGGAGACATGGTTCATCAGTTAAGAACACTGTTTTTCCAGAGGACCCAGGTTCCATTCTCAGCACCCAAAAGGTGGGCTCACAACTGTCTGTAACAATAGTTCCAGAGGACACCCTTAAATAGGCAAAACACCAATGCACATAAAAATAAGTATATTTTTAAAGAAAGAATTTGGACAGGACTGGGCAGGATGGTTTTTCAGTCTTGTATACTATCAACTCAGTTTAAATGCATGTTTTCAGTTGCAGCCTGATCTGGTTTAGAGGGTCTGAGCTGTGTTTACTCATTTGTCGGGAGCATCCTCCAGATTTAAAAGTTGAAGCATTCCTTTCTATGGGAGTACATGTGAAAACTCTTTTGGAGGGTACTGATGCTGAAGAAAGGCACATGATGGGGCTCCGAGGAAGAGGAGGTGAATGGTGGTGATGGTTGTACAACAGTGTGAATTTATTTAATAGCAATGTACTGTGCACTTAAAATGATTATGATGGTAATGATATCTTATATATGTTTTATTAAAATAAAAAAAACATAATTGGACTAACACTGCATGAACCAAACAGTTTGGTCAACTGGAAGAGTCCAAGAACTGTCAATTAATTTACACCATGAAGCACTGAGTAATAATTTCATTAGCCAGAAGGGAACCTCTAGAAAGGGGTGAAGTCTGCACTATGATCTAAGCAATCATGAATACATTCAGCACTTGGATTTTTACAAAAGCTTTTGTGCTTTTTTTTTTCCTTTCAGACAGGAAAAACAGTTACAATCACTTCCCACTGAGGTTCAATTTTACAATTTTATTTGAATTTGTATGTTATAAACTCTCATATAACAATTGAGAGAATGATTTATTTGGTTGGTTGAGGGAAGTAGTATATCATAGAACAAAGAAGAACTTGTTATTCAGAATAGGGAGCAAAATGCATTTAAAGAGAATTTGTAGTTTTACCCAAAATGGATCAGTTATGTCACAGCATGTAGGTTTGTATGGTTGGAATATAAAAGTGTAAAATATAAATGGACAATCTGGTGGTGAACAAAAACTGTTGAATTATGGAGACCAAACAGAAGGTCCCAGTATCTCATGGTGGACCTAGCAGAGTGGATTTTTCTTTCTTTCCAGGAAGAGGAGGATTACAAATTTCCATGTGCACAGAGTTTTCCAACATTGCTCTTAATGCCAATGCTCACAATGACAGTACACAAAAAAAACCCACTCTGTACAAGCTGGTATTGCATATGAACACAGCAAAGATACTGTAGCTGAGGGGTTCTGAGAAAATCCAGACATTAACTTGATAGCACTTGCATAACAGAATTCATTGACACAAAGGAACAGTTCAAACATTTGAACTTTAGTAACTTTTAAAAAATTAGATTAAAATTTAAATTGTTATTATGAGACAACATTCCTGTTTTCATTAGCAATCAAAATTTATAGTGAAAAAGCAGCACAACCAAGATGTAATTTAAGACTGAATGATTTAAACAGAGGAGCTGTATCATTAGACATGAACTGGAAAGATGACTAACGTGAGTGGTCCCTGAGGTTGAGGCTGAGATCTTGAGGGTAAAAGGGATGAAGGGCTTCATTTTTAGTCCTGTGTGCTGGCATGGCTTGGAGCTGCAGTCATCCTGTGATGTGCTCCAGTGCTCCGGAGGACCAACCTCTTAGAAAATAGTTGATATAGGGCCAGAAAGAAAAGAAGAATTCTGAGATTGATGGTGTTATGTCAAAAGACCACAAGAACCAATTTAGGGCGTGCTTGAGATAATCTGAGTACCAAAAGCAAGATAATAGCTGTGGTCAATGGACATACCATAAATCTGAAAAACGATTGGTTCATAATGATGTACAAAAGAGAAAGGCTGCCCTAAGTGCTTATTCTTGTTACTCAATCATGTTAGTGTTGTTGACTAATTTATTGGATTGCTGAAGTGTATAGGAACATAACAGTAAATACTTCAGCTCAGTATTTTCTGTCTCAAAGGGAGCATAAATAGAATGGTGGTTTTAAATTTGAATTTGTGGCAGACATTAAAATATTAAGTTGAGTTTAAATTGTGTGCATATTTATGCAAGTATATAACTTAATACAAATTATCAGTAGTATAAACCAGAATTTATGTGAAATAATGCAATTAATATGTATATATTGATATAGTCATTTTATGGAGCTCAGAGAACATGGTTTCAGGATCTTCTTACAACCACAAATTTCTGAGGATGATCAAGTTCCTTATATAAAATGATCTCTTCTTACAACCACAAATTTCTGAGGATGATCAAGTTCCTTATATAAAATGATCTAGCATTTATATAACTTACAAATTTTTGCTATACTTTAACCATCTCTAGATGGTTACATAATACAATGTAAATGCTATGAAAAGAGTGGTTGTGGTGATTTGATTTACGGCCCCTATTGGTTCATCTTTTTGAATGATTGGTCCATAGGGAGTGACACTATTAGGAGGGGTGGCCTAATGGAGAGGGTGTACCCTTCTTGTAGGAAGTGTGTCACTATGAGGGTGGGTTTTGAGGTCTCATAATTTCAAGCTACATCCAGTATGACTCACAGTTTCTTTCTGCTGCCTAAAGATCAAGATGTAAGACTCTCCATTCCTTCTCCAGCACCATGTCTACCTGTACACTACCATGTCAGGCCATGATGATAACAGACTAAACCTCTGAAACAGTAAGCCAGCACCAATTAAATGTCTTCCTTCATAAAAGTTGCTTGGGTTATGGTGTCTTTTCACAGTAACAGACACTCTAACCAAGACAGTGGTTAAACTGTATTGTTTAGAAGAAACTGACAAAATATTTTTGAACATATTTACTGTCATTTTTTTCTTTAGCATATTTTCTTATTCATTGATATTATTGAATCCATGACTGTTGAACCCATGAAACCAAGGATCACATGTATGTTAAAGATTCTTACAATTTTAAGAATGAGGAAAAATGTAAATATTATTGCATTCAATCAATTAAACCTTTATGTCTCAGGGTCCCATCCATTGTGAAGTCCCGTTTACCAAGTCAAGTGAAAGTCTATTATTGAATTCAAGGATTAGATCACGTAATTTCATGAACACAGGCTAAAAAATCTTTGTAAAGTTATGGAATCACTCATAATAAAATATAACCTGGGCTCAGTAGAGTACATAATATAACGAAAAATTACCTTTCTCATGTCAGTCTATGTCATGTTAATGAACAGGATTGGTAATTGATTTTTTTATGTGAATTAGCAATTTTTCAATCCAAGAATATTTATATCCAAGTAAAGAAATGTTAAAGACCATTAGAAATAAGGCCATGTCAAACCATTAGAATTAGTATTGTTTTTTGTTGTTGTTGTTGTCGTTGGTTTTTTTGTTTTTTTTTTTTTTGAGAGATGGTTTCTCTGTGTGATCTTGGCTGTCCTGGAACTCTCTCTGTAGACCAGGCTGGCCTTGAATTTAGAGACCTACCTGTCCCTATCACTCTGCTGGGATGAAAGGTGTATGCCACCACCACCCAGCTAGAATTACTATTCTTATGTAGCCCAAGCTGGTCTCGAACTTGATCTTGAGTGTTCAGATTACATATGTGTAGTACTAGACTGGTTCTTCTTCATCTTCAATTTCATTTTTTAATAGCATGTATAATTTGAATCTTAAATTGTTCTCAAAGCAATTTGGCTATATCCCTTACTTTCTCTATATAGAATTTTTACATTGTTCAAAGTACAAATTTCAATTGTGATTTAATTTTGCTCTTGTGCTTAAAATTTGTACTTAAATGGTTTTAGTTATTGATTTATACCTTAAGTATATTTTGATACACAACGTGGTATGGGCATTACTAATTTTTTAAAAAGATGTAGGTATTTGTTTTACAGTTTTGAACAGGGTAGGTTTATTTTTCCTAGACATTCTGTCTTTTCTACTTGTTAGGTGTAGTGTTGGATATCTTTGCCATAGACCAAGCTTGTCAGTCATATTGACTGAAAGCTGTCGATTCACACAGATTTCTTTTGTTTCTTAACTTATTGTAACATCTGTCCCCCAAGCAGTTGCTTTCCTGAGGGGTGTTCTGACATTAGTTACTACAGCACTACTCCTTTACTTTTTTGGGTGTGTTGCTGACTGCTCCATCTTTAACCAGTGCAGGATGGGCCCCAATGTTTTCCATACTGGCTCTCATGTTTTCTGTTCCCACCGACAATGCACAGTGCTCTGACTCTACAATATTGTCACCAATATTTTGCTAGTTGACATCCCCTTGTTTTGAGATGATAGTACCTCCTCTGTCTAGATTTTCCCTTGAGACACACAGGTACAGGTGAAGATGGACATAAAGTAGAAGCCGTAATATTTTTTTGCACTTTGAATGTTAGTGTAGATAAGGTTATAAATAAGGCGCAGAATGAACAATGAAGTTTGAATTTCAGAAATTTCTTTTGAGAAGGACTATGTCCTGATTTTAATAGGACATAGGCGGCATGCCAATGTGGAGGAACTACATCCACGTAAGACCTGAGAAAGCTTTGAAAAAAATTCTAGACACAAAAGAACAGAGTTAAGCATGGCTTCTTGGTAATAGCATTTTTTTCAGATGGGCTGTTTGCTGGTGGTGAGCAGAGGTGCTACTCCTTTTAAGAGAAGGCGTCCTGTAATGTACTGTTTTTTTTTTGTTTTGTTTTGCTTTTTAAAACACTACATTACAGGCAGTGGGGATCTCCCCACACCCATTCACACCATGCCGATACCGGAGAAAAATGGCAGCAGCAAACATGTAAAGGCATAACAGAAGCAAAAGCAAAAGAGTCTGTGGTCTCGGACCCTTGCCTATCCAAGATTTACCCATCAGGGATTTTCCTCCTGGTGGGCAGACACCTGGAACTTCAATTGCTACCTGCTGCTCCTCTGACATGGCCACCAGCACATCCACATCTACTCACACATATGCATATGCACAGTGCAAGTGAAGTTAGCTTATAATGCAGGGAGGCAGGCTATGCCCCATCTAGGCACTATATGCTAACAAATTAAAACCCTAGTACTGGGAATGGGTTGTTGTTTCTAAGACGTCAATCAGTCAGTGGGAGGCCATCAACTTCCAAACATTATAGCGTATTGCCATTTCTCTTAGTTACCCTCTGGAACTTGGCGGTAAGACTCTATTGCTGAAGATGCTACATGCTTGAGTCATAGACCACGAAGACATCCAGCTGATGTGGAAGTTTTCCCTACTGGTGAGCTTTCACAGTGTTCTAAGGTGGTGGGCATGCTCTTGTAGGAGAAGCGTGATCATCTGTCTTACCCAGTTATGAACAGTGTTATGAACAGAGCTATGTAACGACTAGTCTGGCAAGGTACAGCCATATGCTAGAGCAGCAAGTCTACTATGAAAGTGACCCAACCAAACCCTCTCTGATTGAATCTAATGAAACAAACAGAACAAAGTTATATAATTTTCAGGGGGTTGGGGGGAGAGGATGTAACTGGGGATAAACATATAAGTGAATTAAACCAGTCTTAGAATGAAAGAGAGAGAGAGAGAGAGAGAGAGAGAGAGAGAGAGAGAGAGAGAGAGAGAGAGAGAGAGAGAGAAGGCTTCCTGACTCAGTGTTAGCAGGAAAATATACATGGCCTCCTTAAGAGCCAGCTTCCTGGTTCATACCAGCATAAATGGCTCTGGTCTTTTTGAGAAGTCTTGCTATAGAGCACTTGGGGTTTGTGAGCAGAGTGCTACAACTTGCTTAATGACAACATAGACCCACTGTGTCCCTGGCAGTGGAGAGCAGGGCTCGCAGAGCTGGTGGTGAATGTGCTTCTGCCATGTCATGCTGGGCGGAGACAAAAGGCAAAGCAGCCTTAGTCTTAACCACTCTCACTTAACATTAAAAAAGGTGTTCCTGGTCAGAAAATTGTTACAGATACATAATAGGACAGATTCAGACATAGAAGATCTCGAACCAAGACACAGCATGTTTAAAAGAATGCACATAGGCTAGGGAGGGAAAAGAAAAAGAGTACAGAGAGTTATAAAAAGAAGTAGGTTTTAAAAATAAAGTCTTTAAAGAGACAGTAATTGTACTATAAAAGAGTACAGACAGTCATAGATTAAAGAAGTAAAGAAAAATAAACTGTTTGATGGTATGCTATATGAACTGGAAATGAAGAACCCACAGAAAAGTGACTGTTGAACATTCCAAAAGATGGCATGGTCTTTAAGGGTTCCTGCTTTACAGAAGAAACTGAAAGATTTTCTGTAGGACACAGAAGAAAGTGACTGACAAACTACTAAGATAGGGAAACAGCCTTTCAAATTTTCTGCTTTATGAAAAAGTCTGCCAGATACTATGGTCCTATAGGCTGAAGATGGATGCCCAGTGTTACAGAAGAAATTTGGGTGACTGTCGAGGCAGCAAGATGTTTCTGTCAATTTTAAAACTATGGAAATTGCTTATAATGCACTTCCTGTTTACTTAGGTAATATCCTTCTGAGGTCTTTGATGGAGTTGAAGGCAGATAGTTATAGTTTTCTTTAGTTATGATAGAAGATAAATTAGATATAAAACTTTAGACTCACAAAGATAGGATAGATATTTTTCTTAATTTTCCAAATGCAACTGAACGAAATGTTATAATTATAGTTTCTTCTTTATAACTGTTTTGTTATATACAGTCTTACTATGTTAAAGTTAAAACCTTCCTGTTTATTTTGACAGAAAAGAGGAGATGAGGTTGGATATTCTTCAGTATATATGTTGCTTTTATTGGTTGATGAATAAATCTGTTTTGACCAATGGTTTATCAGAGCAAAGCCAGTTGGGAAATCTGAACAGAAATATATATAGAGAGTAGGCAGAGTCAAAGAGATACCATGTAGCTGCCCAAAAGGAAAGACATCAGCCAAAACCTTACCCATTAAGCCACAGCCTTGTGGCAATATATAAATTAATAGCAATGCATTAATTCAAGATATAAAAGCTGGCTAGAAATATACCTGAGTCATTGACCAAACAATGTTGCAGTTAATAAAGTTTCTGTGTGATTATTTGGGTCTGAGCAGCCAGAAAATGAACAAGTAGTCTCCGTCTACACAGAGGTGGTTTTCAAAGCTTATGTGGCAATATTTTGTACATACTTTAAAAGTATTTACTTGTTCAGGACCAGCTTGATCTACAGATTGAGTTCCAGGACAGCCAATGCTACACAGAGAAACCCTGTCTCAAAAAAACAAAAAACAAAAAACAAACAACAACAAACAGAATTTCCTGAAAGCCAAACTGAGTTTCCCACTCTGCTAAATAAGACAATACTAAGTGCAAGATGCCAATCTGTGTTGTACTCTGTAGTAGAGGAGCCTGATTCATCCTTAGGTATGGCCACTGTATATCTGTAATAACTCCAGCATCCTTAAGTGTCATTAAGCTTTTTTAGTCCCTGGGGCAAGAAGTTTTTGGTTCTGTGATGGGAGAATCAAGGCAATCAACAGGACATCCATATCATTAATGTTGAGGTTTTGGGACAGTGAGAGACCTATGCAGATTGTAGAACTTTCTTCTGGTCTCCACTCAGCCCAATAGATTCTAGTTTATCCTTCCTTTCCATCTCTTCTTCCAGGCTACCAGGTCAACTGACTTTTGACTGCTTTGAACAGCCTCACAGTGTTGCTCTGGAGTCCTCTCAAGCATGTAAGGTCAAATCCATGGAGTAAGTTACGTGGATATAGGTATGTACACCACTGGAAGTCTTCCTACTAATCCTTTTCTCAGAACAAATCCTGAAGAACATAGGCTGGAATGAGCCTGTCAGCATTTTTATATGGAAATACTGTATCTCAAGGATTCATGCTATTAGTCCAAGGTTACATAAGTTAACAAGTGGTAGAAGACGCAATGCCTGCTCCTCTTCTCTCTACTTCCAAAAGCTTTAGTCAGATTAATCTGTTTTATGAAATACAATGCAAGAATTACACTTGTGTGGAATATTAATTGATTGATGAGTGTCACATTGAAAACAAGCAAGGTAATTAATCTAATTCAGCACTGGTGATTAGGTCTCATTAATACTATATTTAGTACGTGAGCATCTAATTTCTTTTAAGAGACATAGATAAATTGGAGGAATTTTTAGAAGACTAACCAACCAAAGGGGGACTTGGGAAGAAGAATCATTAATGAAACAATTCAAGCAATGAAGTATTTGGAAGAAAACAGGGGGTTGCAGTTAGAAGATAATATTACAGTATACAAAGCAGTGGAGAGATGGGGAAGAAAAGCATTTAAAAGTCCATGAGACTAAAAAAAAAGTGTTGTAAGAGCAGATAAACATAGCAGCCGCTATTCTAAATATGCACAAAAGGGTCTCACTACTCCCAAGCTACTAGTTAAAGATTGGGCATTTCAAATAATTTTTGAATAGATGAGAGAGAAAACCCAGTCCAATGATCTGGTTACCATCACTTACACATAGCTCATCCACTCCAAGATACATTTCTCTCTTGTGTATTAACATCATTGAATTTAGGATATATCTTATTTAAGTGGTATATGAAACATTGGTGTGTATAATAAATAATCAATGAGGTATTTATCATTTGTAAGATGTAGCTGTTTTGTTATTGGAGGCAAGTCCATTGTTCTGGGCTTCATTTCATTGTCTCTAAAATAGTACCATAAAAGTAGCTTTCTTATAAGACTATTTCAAGGAGTGAGTGAGAAATTTCTGTGGTGTTCTTAGAGAAAATAGTTCTCTTGGAATAAGGGCGCTGCCTAGAAGGCCATATCAGAAGGTGGTGGCTCAAAGCAACAACCACTCTTCCTTTTGGATCAGCACATCTTCTGACTGTGAGAGGCTCCCCATGGCTCCCTCCTGCATCTCCAGTCCACTGTAGATCAGAAATGAGATTCTGCTCTTAGATGAGATTTTTTCACTAATATAGAGCAATGCTGGAGCAGTTTCTTGCTTTGTGTACTCTTTATTCCTTGTCTCCTGGATAGTACCTTGGGCTATCTGTTATCTATGTATCTATGTATCTATGTATCTATCTATCTATCTATCTATCTATCTATCTATCTATCTATCTATCTATCTATCTATCTACATCTTTTATTGTATTTTTTAAGACAGAGTTATTTGTCCATCCTGGAATTCACTCTGTAGACCAGGCTAGCAGCCCAATATTCACTTGCCTCTGCCTCCCAAGTACTGGGATTAAAGGCATGGCCCACCATTGCCAGGCCTTCCTGTTATGTTAATGACAGAGTTTCTTAGAACAATCTTGAAGCAGTAGGTTAGAAGCTGGAGTATCACCATACCCATTGTATGCTATTAGCTAAATCACACTATAGAGTCAGCCTAGATCAAGAGGGATAAACTCTGCCTCACAACAGCAGGAGCTGCAAAGGGCATGGATGTGGAGCTTGGGATATTTGAGTTGCTTCTAAAATCCATCTGCCATACACAAGAACTTGTTGGCTCAAAATTATCTTAGGGTCTGTACTTTGAGGTCTGTAGGACATAGAGAAGCCTGGCTCCAGTTTGAGTGAGGATGAGACAGCAAAAACTAGGTAGACGCCCTACTAGCCAGATGGAGGGTTTGGCTGCCTCTCATTGGCTAGAGGTATCCCAACATCACACTGTGTCACTTGACCTATATAAACTGATACTCACAGTAATAAACTGAGTTCTTTCTTTGACTCAACTCCTTATAGTGTCTGATTGTCCTGCATTGTGGGGCTGCAGAACGGGTGGATAGTACACTCACCTTTCCCCTGGGAAATAAGGAGGCTAAGGAAACCTAGTAAGACCTGATATACAGCGAATATACATAGACTCAACAAACAGTACTTGCATTGTTGTTAGTGAAGGCCCTCATGAATTAAAAAGAGAGTCAGCCAGTCAACCTGGTATAATGCAAGATGGAAGCAAAGATCATGGAGGGGCTGGCTATTCCTCAGGTGGCTTGAAGTCACCAGTATATATGGTCATATCCATTAGCGCCTTTGAAGCACTGGGTCTCAGAATACAAGAGATAAAAATGCATTCAAATTTAACTCATCTCTCTCAACTTGTTCAAAATCATCTGGCAGAAGAGCATGGATGTCTAGGTCCCATAGCAATGCTTTTTTTTTTTTTTTTTTTTTTTTTACAAAATGCTGTTTCTCCTCTAAATACAGCTAGGAGGGTAAGAGAAAAGTTCTAATTTTTTAAATAGTAAAATAAAGCAGATGAACACATATGATACTATAAGCTGTTAAATCTTCATTCAGAAATGTACATTTATTCATCGTGGCACTTTGATTGTAAGCTTTCAGTCTCTTGGAATTTGTAAGTTCTTTTCAATGATGACTAAGCATATTCAATAGTTTTCATGACAGCTGTCTATTTTCCATTCATACATATGCATGAGACATGGAGGCTTACCTTCTGGAGCCTTGGTAATAATGGGCAGCAATGTGATTCGTACCCCTTCACTTTCCGGGGAGAAACGGGCAGAGATACATTTCTGTTAGTTTGGAAATAAAGACAGTGAAAATGAACCACTTTTTTTTGTTGTTATTTTTTTTTGTTCGAGACAGGGTTTCTCTGTAGCTTTGGAGTCTGTCCTGGAACTAGCTCTGTAGACCAGGCTGGTCTCGAACTCACAGAGATCCATCTGCCTCTGCCTTCCGAGTGCTGGGATTAAAGGCATGTGCCACCACTGCCCAGCTGAAGCACTTGGTTTTTAAATACTTGGCAAACTGGGTTCATTATGTCAAAGAATCAATTTACATTGATCTTGTGGAATTATGGGACATCAAAGCCACTGGAAATACTTATTTTTAAATAAAATCCTGTCATTCACAAGTTCAATGTTAAAATGTTTAACAAAGTCATTTATTAGTTTGTCTCCCAACAAGCACCATCAACACCAGATATACTACTACTGGGATGACTTTATCTATGCTATTTGCTTAAATATTCTCACACTACATTTGCTGGAGCATTGGAGTTAAAGTGCACAGAATCAGAAGAGAGTTGGGGAGTTCCTTAGGCTTGGGTCATCATAACTTTCTTTCAGAGAACCATAATAATATAATAACTTGTGTTAAGAAGACATACAGCTAGGGTGTCAAAAGAAGCTCCTTATTAATCTGTAAAATACTTTTTTGTTCTTATTCTTTCTTTAATTTCGAACAATACACATAAGTAATTTTACTTTTAAATATTTTAGGTATATTTACTTAATGATTCAATGTATATTCATATTGTTTTCAGAGAGAGAGAGAGAAGAGAGGTCCCTTTGTCCACTTATTAATTCTCATGTAGGCTAGGCTTTTTGGCTGGCGTTAATAAATGAGTTAATACAAGAACTGATTAACAAGAAAAAGGCATAAATGTTTCACTAATTCCACATGTATGTGAGAGTCTTCACAAAGGGTTTCAGTCTGAAGAAATGTCTAAAACATGTCACTTTCCTACTTTATACACAAAACTATAAATTTATGAAGAAATGCCAGGCAGAAAGGATGTTATTAACTACTTAGTGGTAGAACCCCAGTCAATCTGTTTGCACTTGTGCTCAAAATCTGTATATTCTGATATCAAATTCATATGTTTCTAGAGACTAAGTATACCAGCCCAGTGGTCCTGGAGGAAAATTACTTGGTCAGAATTTTGTTATGGGTATATGGTAGTTAACATACGGTGTCTCACATGTAGGGTTATTGTGAGATAAACTAAGAGCATATCTGTGCTAAAGTGCTAAGGGAGTATATGGTTTGATATTGGACAGTGGGATCACATAAAGTACCAATAGTACAAATGAAACAAAACTACATGCTAAAAACAAGGCAGCTAGAAGTCTTTTACTAAAACCTCACTGTGCATATCCACACAATGCAATCACAAATGAACTACCATTGACGAAGGGAACCAAGAGGCTCATTTGAATAAAGGAAGTGACGGGGTTTGTATTGGATTCTTGAGGAGGGTAAAGCTTTGCAATTGTTCATTAGTTGTTAACTTGGTTTTGAGAGATTTTTTTTCTTCCTATATACTGGCACTCTGACCATGCATATGGTGGGTCATTGGATGGATTACTCTGCTCTGCTGAGTTGTAGTTGGCAACAACATCTTGTAGAAGCATCCTGGTCTTACAGTATGGGTATGGCTAGGTCATAATGCCTAGAACTGACAAGAAAAAAACCACAAACAGAGTGGAAGAAGCATGCCAAGTACAGATGATAATGACCAAGTTAACCCTGTATTAGACTCAGATATGAAACTAATGCTCAGAACATTTATTTGCAGAGCTGAGTAGAATCAAAGGGGGCGCACATGATAGGAAGATGGAGGCATCAAATATTTATCCTATTTTAGCTATGGTCAATAGCCATAGGTGTTTTTAGACAGGTGGCCTTAACCAACAATCAACAAAAGGACTTCATGAAATAAAAAAAAAAGCTGTACAGAAAAAGAAACAGTTCATTGAGTAAAGAGACAACCTAGGGAATGGTGGGAATCTTGGGCAGAATATTAATATTTATACTATACAAAGTACTAAAAAAACTAAACAAGAAATAAAGAAGCCTAAAAAGTGGGCTCGTGAGATGAACAGAGAGGTCTCAAAAGATGAAATACAAATATCCCCAAAAGAGAAAGAAAAAATGTTCAAACTTCACTAGCCACCAGAGAAATGCAATCAAAACTACATTGAAATTCCACCTCACCCCAGTAAGAATAGTAGTCATTGAGAAAACAAATAACAAATGTTGGTAAGGATGTAGACAAAAAGAAAGTCTTGTATTGTGACTGGAATATAAATTGGTCCAGCTACTATGGAAGTTAGTATGCGGGATTCTCAAACTGAAAATAGGTCTCTCATTTGATCACATGATACCTCTTCAGAGTATTTACACAAACGGCTCCGAGTCAACAGGTCACAGAGATAGTTCCACATCAATATTTATTGCAATATTCTTCAGAATATATAAATTGTGGATTCAAGCTTGGTGTGCAGCAACAAAGAATGGGTAAGAAAATGTGGTGTATATAAACAATGGATTTTTTTCAGACATATGTAAAGAAATTTGCATAGTTTGAAGGAAAATAGATGAAGCTGAAAATGACATTGTTAAGTGAATTAAGCTAGTCTCAGAAAAACAAACAGTATTTAATTTCTTGCACTTGTGGTTCCTAGGTTTTATTAGAGACATAAAGTCACATCTATAATCACGAAACTCTCCAGGAGGCCAAATGGGCCTGACAGAGAAAGGGAGTGGGAAAGGGAGGGGTGGGTGGAGATTACGTGGGGGATCAACCCAGCATACAATGTATAGTTGTGTGAAAATAAAAACTAAATTTTAAAAAGGAGAAGCAGCCTGGAAAGTTTCTTTCAGAGTAGCCAAGGCAGCTGTTAACTCATATTTTAGAGATGTCATTGAAGTGAAGCCATTGAAAAACTCCAAGCATCATACTGTTCAGCTATGTGACTTTCAAAATTAGAGGATTGTCCCCTTTCTTTTCATGTGTATCTATATGTTTGAATGCATGTGTGTGTGTGTGTATGCGTGCACACGCATGCGCACTTTCATGTGGATGCTTGTGGCTGGTGCTAGAATCTTCCTTGATTGCTCCTCCACTGTATTCTTTCAGCCAGGGTGACAACGTGCCTGAAGATCCCCTGGGCTCTACCTCCTGGAGGCCTGGATTCCAGGTGGCCTCATGGACACCTTGCATTTGTGTGAGTTCCTACCTTCTGAACCTTGTCACCTTGCTTGTATAGCAGACTCTTTGAATGCTGAGCCATCTTTCTGGTCCCCAAGTTAGAGATTTTTAAATCCACTATGATCAAAGGTTCTTGTTTGGCTGACAGAAGATCTGATGTTTGAGTTGATTCCAGGGATCATCATCGGGGCATTTTGTGAGCTATGACATTTTCCTTGTCAGTTCCTCATGCCTTAGTGTGTTATATGTGTGGCTGTCTTAAACTTGAGTAGTTTTTAGCTGTTTTAGTGTGAGGAACTTCTTGTCTGAAACCCTTGTGGTGCGGGACAATTGTCTATATTCTGTCAATTGTGTTTTAAATAAACACTGATTGGCCAGTACCCAGGCAGGAAGTATAGGTGGGACAACCAGACAGGAAGTAGAGGCAGGTCAATGAGAACAGGAGAATTCTGGGAAGAGGGAAGCTCCCTCTGCAGTCCTGTTCAGACACCAAAGAAACAAGACGTAACTACACTGCTGAAAAAAGGTACTGAGCCATGTAGCTAACACAGATAAGAATAATAGGCTAATGTAAGTTATGAGTTAATAAGAAACCTGAGCTAATGGGCCAATCAGTTTATGATTAATGTCGACCTCTGTGTGATTTCTTTGGGACTTAATGACTGCAGGAACTGGGCAGGACAGAAAGCTCAGACAACATCCTCTGACCTTGGCATCTAATCTGCTATTTTGTTACAAAACTGTTAAATGTCTGCTAATAGATTAAGGGGCCTGGATTTTATTTTGCCTTCATCCCCTTGTGGTGGTTCTTAACTGTTTCAGCTTGATAAAGGACAACGTGGAAATTGGGGGTATCAGCCTTACAGTCATCTTATATTCAAATAGAAAAAATTTGTATACTAGCTGAGAGAACAACCTTTGACAGAAATGTCCAGGTTTCAGTGAGTCGTTCTCCATGAAATTCTCAGCCGAGTGGCTGACCCACAGCTCAGCTAACTGCTAACTCCTAACATTCACACTGTTATTTTTCCACAACACCCTTAGGATGCTTTTGGATTGCCCTCCCCCCCAAAAAAATCCCTGGTACATTATCTAGACTTCATTCATCAGATTCCATTACCAGAAAGTCACATAACTTGTCTTGTACAATGAAAATAAGGAATTGGGGAATAAAACATAATTAGTCGAATTCTTGGCAACCCTGTCTGCTCATTTCTCTTTATTTAGATCATTACCCTTGTTTAAAAGAATTTTCATCACAAGTCTCTCACTCTCAAACTTGTCCTTTTGCATTTGGCAAATTCCTGTTATTTCCGATAGATATTTTCAGCAATTCAGGACTTTTCCTCTAACGTATTCATCTTCTTCACGGCATTGCTTCATCTCACAAAGCTCTCCCCAGAGTTTTATTAGTTGCTCATTTCTCTGTTTTTGATAGTTGGGTTTTCACCCTTGGAGAAAGTTTTCTGCACCACTTAATGGGAATCTAAATTGATCTTCTAACCTTCCCAGTGCCTAGAAAGACTTCGGTAGTAGGATAGTGATTATGGAACCTTTCTCAATTTTGCCAGTCAGACACCTTGAAGAAATCAATTAGTAGGCAAATTATTAATTAATTGAGCATTTAGAGTGTTCTTACTTTTGAAAAATCAATTAGGCCTTTGCCCTTAGTTTTCAAGCATTGCTCCACTATTAATTGTTTTAAACAGCAGCTCATCAGCAATTGGCTGAGATCAGCTGACTGTTGGTTTTTGTTCATATGTTGTGCTTAATTGATTAATACAATGAGCTGAAAACCTTTAACATCATTGATCTTGTCATGGAATGCTGAGTAATTGGTTGGCAAAATGTGATTTTTTTTTTTTTAAATTAGCGAATCAACGGTTCAAAGGCTCGGTCCAGCACCAAACTGCAGTCAGCAAAACAGGAGATTTTCCGGATTTCTTCCAGACAGGTAATCTGAGTGACAGCCCCAACTCATTCTTGAAGCCAATACTACTGTGATAGTTTCTTGTTCTCTAAGAAGCAGACATGGATCTAATCTACATGGGAAGTAGTAAAAGACAAGATCTCCTGAGTAAATTGGGAGTATGGGAACCAAGGGAGAGGGTTGAAGGGGAGGGGAGGGGCTGGAAGTGGAGCAGAGAAAAATGTAGAGCTCAATAAAATCAATAAAAAAAGAAGCACAATGTGCCATCTATTGTTTCAATGCCTGGATTTTACTTATCAGTGGTAAGTGTGGATCCCATCGCAGTTCTGAGGAGATGGCTGTTGCGGCTGAGCTCTTACCAGAGTTACAAGAGACTGACAGCTGGTAGGACAGAGCTTTGAAATATCTTCACGTGGTGTTAGGTGATGGGCAGAGTCGTGGGGCTCAGCTCAGCCACTGTGTTTCTAAGAAGCTTTTTTTCTGGTGACTCTCTGTCCCTGGCTTTCTAAACATAGTTCTGTCCCTAAATTGTCAGGGTATTTAGCTTGTTTGCATGGCATCTTCTGCCATGAAACTAAACTCACAGAGTTCCTGGGCTTAATCTAGGTGCTTTCAAATATTTAGTACTACACCAGACTTTAAAACACAATTGATGCTGAAGGAATATTGGTTGACCAAATGAATGTGAGTACATGTGCATGCGCGCGCGCACACACACATAAACACAAATTCTTCTGTTCAGATAGGAAAATATATTTTATCTTTGTACATATGTTATATTTATTATATATTATATTTATTACATAAATTATATTTGTCATTGTCATCATTATGATAGTATTTCTGCATCAGTATATCTGCTTATCTACTTTATACAGTAGATATATCTATCATATAAGATATTTATTATCTGTCTGCATCTATCCTTTATATTTTATCATCTATCTACATCTTTTTTTGTAGTTTTGTTTCTTTTTTTTTGTTTGTTTGTTTCACCCACTCACAGACAGTGTTCTTATGGGTCACAGAGGCTTTTATTCTGTGTGTAGAACTGCTGGGGCAGGGGCCTTGCCTCTGGTCACCCTAGAGATCACACTGGGCTCCAGACAATAGCTTGGAAGGGAGATGACAAACAATGATTCGGACCAGTCACATGATTCCAAAGCTGGGGTTCCCAGCAGGGCTCCAGGTGGTCAAGTGAGGCATTGACAATAATGTCTAAGGAAGCAGTGGCATGGGAGGGGCAGGCACTTGGCTCGCCTTGAGCTGCTTCAATGACATCAAGGACAGGGTCTAGGCAGCTGGTGGCTCCAGGGATCTCCACCCACACTTTACTTGGCCAGGGGGTTCCTGAAGGACCTACCGGCAAACTTAGCTTTGCTGCCCAGCTCTTCTTCGATTCTAAGAATCTGATTGTACTTGGACAGGTGCTCGGATCGGCTTGATCTGTCCAGTGTAGAGCCCCACCACCAGGTCAGCGATGAAAGTATCCTTAGTCTCCTCACAGAGCTGGGACACCATGACGCCCCAACCATTGGACTAAGCCAGCTTACATGCCTGCAGAGACTCAGCCACAGAGCAGATCTGGTTCCCTTTGAGCAGGAGCCAGTTGCAGAACCTTCTCACTAACAACCTTGGCCATCCTTTTAGGATTGGCCACTGTGGGATTTTCCTCAACCACCTGGATGCCAGTACCAGCTGTGAACTTTTGCCAGGCTTCCCAGTCATTCTGGTCAAAGGGGTCATCGATGGACACCATTAATAGTCCCAGATGAAGGACTTATATGGGCCAGCCAGCTAGTCTGGTGTGATGTAACTGCTGAAGTCTTCAGGAGACTTGAAGTCCAGGCCATACTTGCCTGACCTAAAGAATTCAGAGGCAGCTACCTCCATGCCGATGACAGCCTGGTCAGGATAGCCAGCCTTCTCAATTGCGTTCTTCAGCAGCGCCAGAGCTTCTTTGTTCTCCAGGATGTTCGGCACAAATCTGCCCACATCACCCACATTGGTGGCATCCTTCCCATATTTCTCCTTGACATTCTTCTGGTTGTGATAAACCTCTGCTCCAATGCGCATGCTTTCCGGAAAGTGGACGCTCCCTCAGGGAGGATCATGAACTCCTGCATGGCCAGCTTGTTGCCAGCATGAGAACCGCCGTTGATCTCATTGAAAGGTAGGACGGGCAGGATGACTTCAGGGATGCCAGGCAAGTCAACCATGTGGCAGTAGATGGGTACCCCTTTTCTGCAGCACCAGCTTTGCAAACAGCCAGGGACACTCCCAGGATGGCATTGGCACCAAATTTGGAATTATTCTTAGCGCTGTCTATCTCAATCATTAGTTTGTCGATCTTCTCTTGTTTCACAGCATTCAGTGTCTTGCTAACAGAGCAGGTACCATAATTTCACTGATGTCCTCAAAAGCCTTTGTGACACCCTTCCGCATGCAGAGTGTCTCATCATTGTCATGGGGTTCTATGGCCTCATAGATGCCAGTGGAGGCAACGCTGGATATGGCAGCTCAGAAGAGACCTTTTGAGGTGTAGAGATCAGCCTCAACAGTGAGACTTCCATGGGAACCAAAGATCTCTCAAGCATGGATCTTGAAAATAGATGTGGTGAGTTTCTGGCAGTCAGATTGCCGTGTAGGAAAAACACAGATGTTTCTGCACACATCCTGTAAAGCCTTTAGGAGAGATGTTCCCTAGCTCTCATCTGTTTTTCTTAAACAGGTAAAAGCGAAGTTGCTTGGTTTCCAAGATGGTTATTTGATGTTCAAGATATTTGGCAATTATTTGGAAATTTTCTCTATTTTTCATGTTGCCAAGACCTCATGCATTAGCCAGGGTGTGTGGTCATTTCTTGATAAGCATTCTAATTTATTTCATTCCTGTGTCTTTAGACACTATGAGATAAAATTTAAATATTTGTTTTTTAAATAAACCTCTCAAGATATTATTAATAAAAAATGATTTCCAGTCAAATTAATTGTGTGAAATCTATCAAATTCACGTCTTTGGGGACTATCCGATATGTGCTAAAATACTGAAAATTCTGGCAAGTCCAGTCACAATATTGCACATCTGTAGTTTGTGACCTGGGAACCCTTTGGGGAATATTGGCCAGTGTCTCAGAGATAGAGTAGTCTACAGAGCCCACGATGAGAAATGTGGCTGTAATTTTTGAAAGGCCAGAGAACCACATCTCAATTATAGTTCTTGTATAGGACAACAGGCTGACAAAAGCATGCTCTCCAGCTTTCCAGACAAGCCATGAGTATAGCATCTTTTCATGTTTCCTTTTCTACTCATTTGTGGCTTGTTTTCTGCTAATAGTAGTTTATTGAGAGAAACTACTTTTTAAAAGTGGTTTTAAAAAAATACCTTTATGATGTTTCATGCACAAATAAATTCAGGAAGCCTAGGAAAACAACACATTTTCATTCTTCTCATTAACATGAGCCGCGGTCAGCTTTAGCTGTCAACTGACGGGACCTAGAATCTCCTGTGAAGACATTTGCAAAGAGAGATTGTCAATACTGAGTTAGACTGTCCACATGCCTGTGAGGGATTGTCTTGATTGTCCTAATCGATGCTGGTAGCACTTTGTAGTGGAGGCCCACATAAAAGGACATGAACGAAGGAAACGTTTTGGCATTTTTGCTTGGTTGCCCTCACTCTTGCTATTGAGTTTATTTATCCTGTTGCTGACACTGCTGATTCCTAGGCTGAGGTTAGGGCCAACTTCTTCAACTTTTCAACATGGGCAGAAGATGAGCAGATCTCCTAGAATCCTCTAGGCCTTCAGCAGCACACTGTGACTACTGAGGCTCCCAGAATCATTGTCTGAACTACTAGGTTCTCAGCTTTTCTGGTGTATGACAGCCATGTCAGACCACTCTGACAATATTACATAAGCCAGGAAAATAAATTCTCTTTGAATATCAATTAGTTATATCAGTTCTGTCCCTTTAGAGAACTCGGACATAATATACAAATTGGCTTTCCAGTGGAGTTGCAGTACAATAGCCTTCCCATAGTTTAAAGCACAGATCCCTCTTGTTTCCAGGTGTATGGGGGACCAGTGCCTATTGGAAATGACTGTGGATTGGATAATTAGGAAACTTCTAAAGGATCTTAGGAATTGTTTCCCAGAATTTCTCACTGTGTGGCCTAGTTGTGTTCCCAGGATAGCCAGGGTCCCCTGCTGTTCCAGTTTAAGGTGCTGGAAATCCATTTGTCAGCTTCCCACAGCCTGTCATAACTGTCTTCAAGGACTGGGCTGAGACTCAGGACATAGGCACCTACAGGGAGCAGAGCTAAAAATAATAACAAAATTAATATGCATTTGGGAAACAATTGCTCAGGCAAACCAATACACACATAATGGATTCTGTCCAAAGCTTCATTTTCCAAACTGAAGAACAATAAGATGCATATTAACCCAGGTGAGTGTCGAAACAGATTCTTGGCAGCCTGTGATTAGATAAAGGAGCTCATGCAGCCTGAATACAGTAGACACAGTTAAAATTAGGCAGCATCACAAAGGGACGAAGATGAGATACATTACTGTTCAACCCGTTGTTAATTCAAAAATCTTTCTTACTTTTAAAATTCTGTGTAACTTTGAAGTTTAAACATGATTTTATTTTCTTTGCAAACTGGCTAACCCTGACTTTTAATTTAATTGCTAAATGTTCAGGAGCCTATGGTGAGTGGGAGTTCTATTTTAGAAATGAAATTGGAGAATTTATAAAGAAGTTTAAATTATATAACTTTCATATGCTCTTATTAATACCTGGTTAAGGAAAAATGGTAGTTTAATATTATTCTTGTTAAATATTTCATATGTAAAGTAGAAAGTTTTGATTTCAAAAGACATTTTGAAGCTCAATGTACTGGTGCACACCTTTAATATCAGCTTTGAGGGAGTAGAGTCGTGTGGATTTCTGTGAGTTTGAGACTAGCCTGGACTACATGGTGAGATTCTGTCACACAAAAAAAGAAAAAGAAAGAAAAGAAGGAAAGAAAAAATAGAGGGCAAAAGGAATGGCTCACTGGTTAAGAGTACTTGCTGTTCTTTCAGAGGATCCAGGTTTCATTCCCACCACCTACCTTCATGGCTCACAATCACCTGTGACTCGAGTTTGAGGGAATCTGACACCCTCTTCTGACCTCTACAGGCACCATCCTATGGTGAGGGTGTAGACATAAACACTCCAAAACAAAGGGTAGCAAAAACACTTTATGCTTTAAGAAAATCTAGTGTATAAATACTGGAATAAGTAATTTTTGAATGAGAAATGATTTATAATCATAAATGTAAAAACAAATGGGTAAGTGGGTTTTCCATAATTCAGTTAAATAAATTTTGCAAAAAGATGATGAGAAATTGTAAGATAACACTTTTGCTTATTGAAGGCATGTAAGAGTAAGGCATGTTTTTAAGTTCATAGAATTTTATTGAACAAATCATAGCTATGTTTATGAGGTACAATGTAATGATTTGACATACATATATATATATAATATTGAATAGTTCAATGAAACTAACTAGCATATTTATAATCTTACTTATTTTTCTCTGGAGAAATATTTAAACTTTCTTATTTTGGAATATATGTTGTTTTATTTTAGTCATTCTGCCATGTGATGACTCTTAAAATTGTTTAGATTATTCCCAACCCCAGCCTCTCACAACTACACCATACTCTATTTCTCTGTGACTCCCTTGTTTTAGACTCCACATAAAAATGAGTTCATATTGCATTTGTCTTTCTTTCCCTATTACTGCAATATCTTCTAAGTTTATATATAATTGCAAATGACATTATTTTCTCCATTTTAAAGGCATAGTTATGTATTTATAATTTTTAATGCATTCATGTGTTGATGGACATTTAGATTGATTCTATATATTGGCTATTAGGAATAATGGCAATGAACATGTAATTTCATGTTCCCTTGGACAAATTTGTTTTCATTCCTTTGGGTAAATGAGGTTGCTAGATATCATGAAGGCTGTATTTGTAGCTTGTTAAGGAATCTTCATACTATTTTTCTCTACACTTTGCTAACTTACATAATCAATAATAGTATAAAAGATTTCCTATTGCTCTTATTTTACCAAAACTTGTTTCTCATCTTTACCAAACATCAGTGTTTGGTGCTGTGACTTTGTTTTTGTTTTGTTTTTTGACACAGTGTTTCTCTGTGTAGGATCTTGCTGTCCTGGAACTCACTGTATAGACCAAGTTAGCCTCAAACTCACAGAGATCTGCTTGCCCCTGCCTCCCAAATGCTGGGATTAAAGGAATGCACCACTATTACCCGTTTCAGTTTGTCTTTTTGAGGTAGGGTATAATGTACCGCAGGCTGGTCTTGGACTCACAATGTGTTCAAAGATGACAGTGAACTTCATTGCAGTTGTGTGCTTCCTCTCCTGGTTTTCAGTAGTGCTAGGGACTGGATCCAGGGATGTGAATATGCTAGACAAGCACCAAGTGAACAATCTCCCTAGGCCAACTTTCATCTTACTCACAGAAAGCCATTCTCACAGGTCTGAGGTGAGGAGACTTCACTATGGTTTCAATGCACACAGGTCAGTAGTACTGAGTATTTTCCCATGTACTCCCCATAACGTGTGCATGTCTTTGGGGGAATTCCTGTTTAGGATCTCTGCTTATTTTTTCACTTGGCTTATTCATTTCCTTGCTATTGAATTGCGATCTCTTAGTTCCTTGTAGATCTTGAACTTAATCCCATGTTAGATGTATGTTTTGTAAATATTTTCTCGGTGACTGTAGTTTCCTTTTCACTTCATTAGCTGCTAAGGTATGGGTTTGAGAAAGAAAAAGATATTCATGTGGACAGATGGCAGAAGTATTTCTATTTGGTTTAGAAAGGGAAGCTATTATTTGCTGAGCACCTACTATATAACAAGCCTTAACTCAACAATTTATGTAAATTATTTCATTGAAGTTGTCATCACCCATAGAAGTGGTCACCCATATTTCCCTTGTTTTACTTTAGAGATAAAACATGAGGTGCAGGCGACAAAGTACAGTAAAGGAGATTGAAATATAACACTGTTAGTGACTGATTCCCATTCAGTTTGCAATGCAAAGATCACATGACTGTAATACATATTGCATTTTCCTCTGGACTGCTGAATATCAATTCAGATGCTGTATTTGATTCCTCCGTGGGAGAATTCCTCTCGACACTAATGTCATCCGAGAGCTTCCATTTTTCATGTCTTCTTTGGAAGCTGTGCTCCATCACCAAGAATTTCTCTCTTTCCACCATCAATAAAGAGCTGGATAAGAGGGGATTGTGTTTTTTTTCTATCATGCAAGGTTATAATGATTTGTAATCATAGTAATTCCTTTCTTCTTTGACTTTGTGTATCTGGTAAATGAAGCTGAAAAGTGTTTTGTGTATAAGAGGCCTGACAAAAACACTAACTGCCATGACCATCAATTGCTGCTCAAGGGCATGAAACAGAACATGTGCAATGGCTTCCAGCTGCCAAGGGGTGGGCACATGGGGAAGAGTGGATGTGTTCTGTCTCTTCTTTTGGATTCTTAACTGAGAAAACATATTTAAAAAGATAAATGAATCCAAAGGTAATCAGCAAGACTTCTTGTAATTGCACTTGTTGTATTATCTATTAATATGACTCTAAATTCACAGGGGCTTTTATTCCCTGAAGAGAAACCAAAAAAGTGTGTGTGCTCATGTATGTATGTGTGTCTGGTGTGTGTCTATGTGGCATGTGGTGTGTATATGTGTGTGTGGTGTGTATATGAAGTATGGGTTTTGTGTGTATATGTGGGGGCGGTATTAGTTATATATAAGTTTGATGTTTGTGGTATATGAGTGTGTGTGGCATGTATATGCTATATGTGTATATACATACATACACACACATATATAAAATGTATTTGTATGTTGTACATGTGGCCTGTGCATCTCATGTATGTGTATGTGGTATTTGTGTGTGGTATATGTATGTGGTGTGTGTGTGTGTGTGGTCTGATGTATATGTGTGTGTGTGGTTTAAACAGTCATGAAACTAAGGGCAACAGAGGTCTGGCTATAATTATAGATGTCCTTTTCTCTAAGCCCACACTTCATTTTCATGTTTATGCAGGTGAGATTCAAAAACACAAGAGGCATTCAATTCAGAATTACGCTTTTCACAAAAATTACAGCATAATTCTATCTTACACTGATTCATATTTTATAAGACATATGACCATTTTCTAAACCTCTGGGTGTAATATATTTTAAAATACCAGCACAATGTCTAGGCTGAAAAAGAGCACTAACTAGACATTTCCCCTAAGAAAACCATTTCACATATTGACTCAGAATTATGTATTAAGCTAGGAAGGTTTAATATTCCATATAAAAAAGAATGAGTTATTCTTTCCTTGGGAGATATAAATTTGGATTTTAGACTTCTGTCTATTTACTATTTCAAACACAGCCTGTGTTTCTATAATTGTGAGGCGGGCATTGAATATACAAGCTTTGGTGATGAAACAGCTTCCCCTTTTTTCTTGACATCAACACATAGTCACATACCTATTTTAATACATACTGGGTTCTCTGCATATAAACGAAGCAGTGCTGAACAAGTCCAACTGTGTGTTTTTGAAAACCAGCACAGTTCAATGTTTTCCTACCTCTCTGAGTCTGGGGAACATAAATAATCACTTTAATTCTCTGGTAGACATTGAATTACGTAGTAAATTATATTAAGCCTGGAAAGGCTCCATTAAAAAAAAAACTTACACATTTCTTTTATAGGAAGAATATGAGATATGAATAAACTCAAATGGTATTTAAGGTTTTGACTAAAAATGGCAGAACTTGAAATAATTCTTACTATTTGAAAGGAAAAGCTCTGGAGGTCATTTGAAAAAAAGGATTATACCGAAAAAGAGAAAGGCAGAAAGGAAGAGAGAGATAATTAATTGAGTATACTAGAGACGAACAACTAAATGAAAATATACAGATCTGCCAGAGCCCAGGGCAGTCAGAATAATAGTAATCAAATCTTACTGACTCTTAATTGGAATAATGAGAAAACATTCTTAGCCTTCTTGATCATGTTGGCAATTTAATTAAACTTTCTTGGATCCTAAAGAAAACAATGGTGTTTTTGTTGAAGTGCTTTTTGTTTAACTGTTACCAAAAATACGTTGGAAGGCAGTAACTGAGTAGTATAATTGGGGTCTTTATGTACAGTAACAAGGCAGAACATGTTACCAGAGATTCAAAACTTTGGCTTTCAAAAAGTTAACTGTAAATCTATGGCTACAAGAAGCCAGAACAATGAAATGTGGATTTAATTAGAACAAAGGTCCCATATTTTCAGAGACAATATGCTGGCTATCCTTCTACAGGATGTACTAAATAGAACAGTTCTGGTCTAGTGGAATAAAGATTTTCAATAAATAAATAGCTGACAATTTCATATAAACATATATAGCATGGAAGGTGCCAGACTGGCATGACCCCTTGCAGTCTTCATAACTTCCACCTAATACAGGGAGTGTTCTCACTCCCACTTAATGATGAGGAAAGAGAGGCACATGGACGTTCATAATTTGTGCCACATATACACAAGAAATAAAAGTAAGAAAAGGCCCAGGAGTTGGCTCAGCAGGTAAAAGCTCCAGCTGAACAAACATGAAGTTGGAGTTCAAATGTCCAGCGCTCATGTAATCAAACTGGAACAGTCATGGGTGCCTACAACCCAAAGCCACGAAGATCAGGCACTAGAGGACTGCTGGGTCTGTCTCAAAGAGATAAAGTGGAGTGATGGAGAAGAACATCTGAAGTTCTCTTCTGGACTCTGCAGACATAGCTGTGCACATTTTCACACACACACATGCACCACAAACACACATACACTGGACTTGAATACTTTTTTGTCTGAGAATATACCTAACTAACTGCAGAACATGGACTTAGACTTAAAGTCTGATTTCAGCTTCTGTCAACCCCATATCTTACCCCCGATGTTCGTCTTAAGTAGCTTACACAAAATCAGGAACCTGATTCTGTGACTTCCATCTTCTCGTCTTCAGAGTAGTAGTCTTCCAAAGCAAATATTGTCTTTTTACGGATGGCAAAAATAAAGCCAGGATGTTGCAGGGAACCACTTGTTTGTCTCGGCTGCCTGGCTAGCTAAGCCCTGAAATAACCACACAGAAATTGTATTAATTAAAACACTGCTTGGCCCATTAGCTTTAGCTTCTTATTGTTTAACTCTTATATTAATTTAACCCATTTCTATTAATCTGTGTTTTGCCATGTGGCAGTGGCTTACTGTCAAAGATTCTAATGGGCATCTGTCTCAGATGGAGGATCCATGACTTTTCCCTGACTCCACCCTTATTTCTCCCAGCATTCAGTTCTGTCTCCCCCCACCTACATTCTGCCCTATCAACAGGCCAAGGCAGTTTCTTTATTCATTAACCAATGAAAGCAGTACATAGACAGAATGACCTCCTACACCACCAGGAGATACGAAGTAATGATCAAATTTAAACTACAATCAGGAAGAATTTAAGCCCATTTCTATCTGACTCTGAAGTGTTGAGGTTGTTCACCTCTTCTTGGAAGGCCAAGACTAAGTGCTGTACCTTTTTGATTCAGGTGTTCAATTTATTTTTCTATAAACTGAACAATATTTCAGAGGGTTTATATGTTTTTGTTAATGAGATTAAGATATTTTATGAAAGATCATTTACTCCTCCACTTAGGAAGCTCTCAGGGTTTTAAATAACCCAGATGATTATCTTTAGGAAAAGACTACAAACTCATATATAGAAAATGGGATAAGCAAGCCATTAAGTGATCCAGTGGGTTATGGACCTCCAGTCTGGGGCTCTGATGCTTATATTCTTGTGTTGGGTGTTGCTGCACAGTGGAATCATGTTCTCTCCCTGGCTTAATTGTGGACAAGAATCAAGCTTAGTCACAAGAATCCTCTGAGGGGATTTTCCAAGCTTTTGGGATAGCCTCATGCAGGACAGGAAACTCCACTAGCTTTGCAGTAATCTATATTGGCAATGAATCTGTCAGACATACACTCTATTCCATGCACTGTGTGACCTGTAAGAAAAGAAGGTGAACCAGCCTGGACAATAGAGAGCTAGCAAGAAGGAGAAAACAGTATTTTTCATATTTGATCAGATAATGTCAATCAGAAAAGAACATGAAAAATAGATGATTTATAATGCAAAGTAAGAAAATAAATCTTTGTATTGTTTTTATTTAAATAAGAAAAGCTTCCTGTTTTCCTCTTTTTCAATATTAATTTGCTGATAATTACGGTGTGGCATTGTTCCTGTATATTTGTGCCTGTGTGTATATGTGCACACATGTGCTACAGTGGACATGCACAGGACAGAGGACAATGTTCAGCAGTTGGTTCTAGCCTTCTACCTTGTTGAGGCTGGGTTTATCTTTTCATTCTGCTGTGTTCATTATTCTAGGCTAGCCCATTCATAAATTTCTCTGTGATTCTCCTGTCTCTCCCCTCTTGCCCCAGGAATGTTGGGATTCTATTTGTACATCACTGTGTCCCACTCTGTGTGGGTTACTGAATTAAATTCAGGGCATCAGGCTTGTGCCACAAATACTTTGACCTGTTGAGAAATCTAGCCAATCCTGCTTTTCTCCATCTAGTTAAAAAAAGGAATAAATAGGTAGAAATCAGTCCACAGATTTGATGGTTGTCTATGGCACAAGAAAGAACACATTTCTAAATTGTTAAGGCTTTTTATAATTAAGAATGGTGAGCTGAAGGGGCTCCATTGCTCCCTCAAACATAACAGGCTATAGCCAAGTTTACCCTCCAGAACCTGGTGACAAAAAAAGGCCCTATTGCTAAAGACATTTTTTACTTATGTCAATGAACATGGAGAGGTAGAATTGGTGCCCAGCTAGAAGCTTTACCCCAACTCACTAACATTCATGGTGCTGGCTGGTATTTTGCATACTATTGGAGGAAAAAAGTAATCATTACTGTTACCTAACCATAAGCCATGTTACCTAAAATAGTGACCTGTGTGTGTGCAAGACATACAGGTGCAATACTGATACAAATGTTATAAAAGCAAACAAACACGTTTTGAATGGATTTAAAGCCCACTCCATGAGATTGAACCCAAACCTAACGCTGCTAAAGTGGCCAAGAATGTGAGACCAGACTAGCCCTGGGCCCTAGGGAAAGCCTAATACCATTATTCCACTAAAGGAAAATAGCAGTAAAATGACTCCTAATGTCACACAGATATAAGTGTAGATCTGTGCCTTGTTCAGCCGTCATTATAAAAGCTTCTTCTTACAGAAGTTGGGAGTTAACACAGAAACCCACAACTGCATAGTGTACAGAGAGTGAGAGACTTGGAAGCACGCAGCCCTAAATAGGATGTCCCCTCAGGGACCAGTGGAAGAGGAGGCAGGGAGATTCTAAGAGTCGGAGGTGTAGGCTAACTCCAAGGAAACATTGCCTTATAGACACAACAGGGCTGATGCACAAATGAACTCCCAGAGATTATGATAGCATTTAAAAGACCTTCACTAGTTCAAGCTGGACAGATCCCAGCTTGGCAAAAGGAAAGTGGGCAAAAAGTCCCAACCCTAACCAAAAAGGTGCTTGTACTTGATGTCTGCTGGGAAAGGGAAAATCAATTTTCTTTAATGGAGTGTCACTGGGTATATCAATCATATTCTGGGGAAGGCCTCATGACCCAGAGCCTCTAGTTGGCCAACAGAAATTGGATTCCATGTTTTCACTGTGTGTGTACCTTTTGTTTTGCTATTTTTTTCTTATTAGGTTGTTTGTTTTGATTGAGAGAGAGAGAGAGAGAGAGAGAGAGAGAGAGAGAACATGAAGTTTTGTGGAGAAGACCATAGAGTAGTGGAGGGAGAGGAAAGAATATCAAAATATACTGTATACTAAAAAATTAAATACAACCTGGCAGTGGTGGTACATACGTTTAATCCTGGCACTTGTGAAGCAGAGGTAGGTGAATTTCTGTGAGTTTGAGGCCAGCTGGGTCTACAAAGTGAGTTCCAAGACAGCCAAGGCTACATAGATAAACCTTGTCTTAAAAATAAACAATCAAATAAAAAAGAATAAAAGATAAGAGAACAGCTGTCATAAAAACAATAGTGAACTGTGACAGAGAGATTTGTTCTAACTGCTTTCATTCTTATGCTTAGAGGAATCTGGCCTCACACTGGAGAAGGGGAGGAAGAGGTACGAACTGGAATTTTCTGAAGAATAATGGACAATGCTGTCTCTATTCTAGATGGGGACTTCAATGGAGATGTTTAAGTCAGTAATTCTTGTCTTCTTCTTCTTCTTTTTTTTTACTTTTTTAAAAATTTAATTTTACATTTTAACCACAGTTCTCCCTCCCGTTCCTTCAATCTCTCATCTCTTCCCCAGGCCACCCCATCCACTCCTCCCAAAGGGTAAGGACTCCCATGGCAAGTCAACAAAGCCTGGCACATTGTGAAGGCAGAACCAACTGCTGCCCCACCCAATATCAAGCCTGAACATAGCATCCCACCACTGGGAATGGGCTCAAATAAGCTAGTTTATGCACCAGGGATTGATCCTGGTCCTATTACCAAGGGCCCATCAGACAGAACAAGCTACACAACTGTCTCCCACATGCAGAGGCCTACTCCGGTCCCATGTAGGCTTCATATTGTTGGTCTAGAGTTCATGAGTTTCTGCGAATTTGGTTCAGCTATGTCTGTAGATTTCCCCATCACGATCTTGACCTCCCTTGTTCACATAATCCACATAATCCCTCCTCCCTCTGTTTGACTGGATTCCTGGAGCTCAGCCTGGTGCTTGGTTGTGGATATCTGCATCCGGTTCTATCAGTTACTGGATGAAGGCTCTATGATGACAATTGGGTTTTTTACTAATCTGATTATAGGGGAAGGCGAGTTCAGGCACGCTGTCCATCAATGCTAGGAGTCTTGTCTTTAACATACAATGATTTATTTTTTCTGTACATCGCTTATGGAACCAATAAATAAATAAATAAATACCCAAAATTGCTTCTTCAGCCCTATCTCTATCCTCCCTCAGCAAGTGTCTGCATGAACTACAGGAGACATACATGGGACACTAAGGGAAAAGTGAAGAGGCATTTTCTTATCTCATAATTCTCTAGAGAGATGAAAGACCTACCCTAACAAAGAAAGCACTAGAATGGTCCACATATCCTTAATCTAGTGATTCTGGCTGTAAAGAAGCTGTTATTTTGGGGTTATATGTCTATGGGAAGTCCTTTCTCCCTCACATGTGCAGAGTCTGGGGCAGAAGTAGGAGCCCTACATACCATTTGTCTAATTATTTCCAAGATATAAATCAAATAATGAGTCATTGAACAAGATGTGTAGTTACTTCCTTCCTTGAAAGATAGTGCTTCATAATGTCAAAATGGAAAAATCATATAAAGCCAGGATTTTCAGAAGTTTGAAAGTTGACAAAACATATCAAAGTTGATTGATTTCATTATTTTTCACAAATGGCTGGATGTTCTTTTCATGAGTAAAAGATTTATGGGTCAATAATAAAGACATCTATAATTTATAAATTGTGTGTTTCTTCATAATCCCCATTTTTCCTGACTTCCAGCAAAATCACTGATTATAATTATCATAATCAAAGTTTTACATAATTTGTGTTCCTCTGGCAGTAATGATCAACAGAAGCAGATACTTAATTTTAATTCTGCTATTACAGCACTAAAGTAGCCACAAATATACAAACAAATGGATGTAATTGGGCAAGCATGAAGTCTTATCAACATGGCCACAGTGAGGTTCTTTGATCTTGTGTTATTTGTTTTTTCTTCTTCTTCTTTTGAGGGAGCTCTTACTGTATAGTTATGGCTGGCCTTGAACTCTCGATGTAGACCAGGCTGGCTTTGAGCTGGAATAAAAAGTGTGTACTATCATGGTCAACCTGAAATTTATATATTTTCATTAGAATCACAAAGCAAAACAAATGTTATAAAAAACCTAGATTTTCCTATGTATCTCTAAAATAGTAAATTAGTCTAAAGGTTAAAAGGAAGAACAGTTTTATTCATTTAATTGCAGTCAATGATTATTTATAAAAATATTTAAATGAAACCCATTGCCATTGTTCTTGAGTTCTCAGTAGTCCTCATTGACCGCTATGTTCAGAGAGTCCGGTTTTATCCCAGGCTTTTCCAGACCCAGGCCAGCTGGTCTTGGTGAGTTCCCAGTAGAACATCCCCACTGTTTCAGTGTGTGGGTGCACTCCTCGCGGTCCTGAGTTCCTTGCTCGTGGCTTTGTGGGAGCCTAGGCAGTTTGGATGCTCAACTTACTAGACCTGGATGGAGGTGGGGGTTCCTTGGACTTCCCACAGGAGAGGGAACCCTGATTGCTTTTCGGGTTGAGGGGGGGTACTTAATTGGGGGACGGGAGGAAATGGGAGGTGGTGGCGGGGAAGAGACAGAAATCTTTAATAAATAAATAAATTAAAAAAATACTTAAATGAGCTGTGATTTCACATGACCTTTGAAGAGCCATTGTATCTATACGAATATGCTAAATGTACATTTTTATTTTGGGCTTTCTATGTCTATGTAGGTGGCAATGTAAAGGACAAGTATGAATGCAACACCCGGGCTTACTCCTATAAAAATGTAGATGTAGGGGCTGGAGAGATGGCTCAGAGGTTAAGAGCATTGCCTGCTCTTCCAAAGGTCCTGAGTTCAATTCCCAGCAACCACATGGTGGCTCACAACCATCTGTAATGAGGTCTGGTGCCCTCTTCTGGCCTACAGGCATACACACAGACAGAATATTGTATACATAATAAATAAATAAATATTAGAAAAAAAATGTAGATGTACTGTTTGCTTTTAATATAGGAAAAAGGATCTTAACTCCCATTTGCAACCCTTCCAAAGACTGAACTGGTTCCCAAATACCAAAGCAAGTAAGAATTGAATCACAGAGAGAAGCCAGAGAAAGGCTAAATGACAAAAATGTCACAGTAGAAGCGAGAACCATTGCATTCAGATTAGGGGAGAGAAGGACTTTCAAGTAAATCGATTCAGTCATCTCTGTGAAATTTCTTCTGCTCACATGATCTTATGCTGATCATGATCTCCATCAGCAGGAGAGTGATATTTGAACCCATTCTTGAAAAAAGATTTATTTATTTATATTTTATGTATATGTGTGAGTGCCTGCATGTACGTAATTGAACCACATGCATACCTAGTGCCTGTGGAGGCCAGAGCAGGGAGTTGGGTCCACTAGAGTTCCAGGTGGTTGGGAGCTGCAATGTGGCTACTGGAAACTGAAGCTGGGTCTTCTGCAAGAGCAACCAGTGCTCTTAACCACTGAGCCACCTCGCCAGTCCCAAATTACTTTTATTTTACTAGTGTAGGCTGGAAAATCTAAGTGTGTCCTTGAGGCCAAGATGGTCTTAGTCATAAATGTGATGTGTAATGACACACACACCACATTACAGGTTTGCATACGTATTTTTTCTAGATAATATTTTTTAATACATAACTAGAATTTTAGATAAAAATGTTCAGAAGAGAAGCCACAATAAAATATAATGGACATGTACTCGTTTCTAGTTTGGGGTTGTTCTTCTCAATAAAATGATTTTTATCCAGTTCTCTGTAGAATCTGTGTGCTTTCTTTCTCCTTTGTCAGATCTTGGAATCTCAGCATTTCTTAGTTTGGTCTTTCTCTGGTTACGTAGCAGTTGAATTTTATTGGATGTCAGTGTTTGTTTCCGTGATGACTAGCAGCATCAAACACTATCCACACATCCCACACTCACATTTGTTCAAGCAGTGCTGAGTATTGAACCCACCCTAGGCAAGCACACTGCCTATTAATCTTTCTTGTGAGGTATTTGTTTGCTTTTGTTGCTTATTGAGAATTAGCTAGAATATTATCCATTTATTATTAATTTATAATAACTTATTATTTACTGCGTGGGTGATATCTGCACGTGAACGCATGTGGCACTATGTACAGGTGGGTGTCGGAGGGCATTTCTGTGGTTGATTCTCTCCTCCACATTTATGTGGGTTCCAGGGATAGAGTCCGGTCATCAGTCTTGTTATATCAGACTTCAAGCCTCTTTTATGTTCTCAATTGTCCCTAATTTAAGAAGTCCTTAAATGTTCTATGTAGAAATTTCTTGTCTCATCTCTGCCTTATACGTATTCTCTTCCAGTTGTGTTTGGATTCTCCTTGTTCCTAACAGTATCTTAACATATAGAAAACTTCTGAAATTTGAGGAGCCTTTTGTTTTGTGAAACATGGAGCATGTGTATTATGTTCTGAGAGTTCCCTGGGAAGTGCTAGGTCAACTTACAGATTCCTCTTGCCCAGGGGTGAGCAAGGACTGGCTCCTTTATCCATTGATAACTCTTAGAGATGACTCTACGTTCTTGGAGTTTTTCCAAATTCGTGTTCTCACTGATACGTGCCCTTAATAGTTAGCAATTGAATAGGACATGTAGGTTAGATCCTATTATAATATCCTGTTGATAATAGCGACAAGGGAAGGGCAGGGAAATCAATAGAGACTCTAATATTGTCTCTACCATCCAAGAACTTTCTACAGCCTGATTCATTAATATCCTGACAGGATATTACGTTTGATTGAGAGCAAAGTGTGTGGGGTGGGGGAAGAGTGTTGATAACATAACCAGTGATGGAAAGTAAATACTCTGGGAAGTCAGAAAGTTAGATTTAGAATCTCTGCCTTCCAATATAAGAGCTACACAATCATAGGCTGTATGCTTTGAAAGTCTAACCTTAGTTTTTTCTATGTATAAAATGGGGTGATATTTGTATTAATCTGTTTGGGCTGCTGCAACAAAATACTATGGAGTATAAACAACAGAATTATATTGCTCATTGTTCTGGAAGCTGGAAAGTGCAGCATCAAGGTACAGCTAATTTAGTGTCTGGGAAGAATCCTCCTTTCTGGTTTATAGTTGGCACAGTTCCAATGTGTTCTCTTATGGTGGAAAAAAAAGCAGAGCAATTCCCTCAGCCCTCCAGACTCTCGCGGTGGTAATGGTAGTCATTAACTGAATAGAATTTAGAATCACTTGAGATAGTGGCCTCTAGGAATACCTATAGGGGAATATCTTGACTGAGGAGAGAAGACCGGCCCACTGGGAGTGGTACCATTCCCTGACTGGCATACTGCATTGTGTAATTGGAGAAAGGGACCTGAGCAACAGCAAGCATTGATGGTTTCTCTACCTTCTGATTGTCGATGTAATGTGATCAGATTCTTCAAATTCCTGATGCCTTGACTTCCCTGCAATGATGGACTATATGCATGAACCAAAATAAATCCATTTACTTATGTTTTTTTTGCCAGAGTTATTTATTTATCACATGAACAGAAAAAACATCAGCAACAACAAACCAAATCATCTCCCAGAGGCATTTTTCATTAATAACATCAGTTTGGGAATTATAATTTTGTTCTAAGAACTTTGGAGGTTGGCACAAGCAGATCATGGCAATAATATAATTGAGTTATATGTGATTTAAAATGTGAAGAGTCCTAAGAATAGTGCATGGCATATAATAGCCATTCAATAAACTTGGACTATTATTATTTTTAATAATGAAGTTCACACTATGAATGAGACCTATGGATGTCAGAGTCCCCAAATTGAGATAAGCAGATGCAAAAAAATGTAATGAGGAGTTAGCAAGATGATAGAGCTTTTAATAACTTTGTATCACTCCGATATTCTCAGCATTATATGTTTGAGCAGTGTGAAGTGGGCAGAGAAGAATGAAGGAGACAGATGTGGGGAAAGAGAGAGAGAAAAGGAAGGGTTGTTTCCACTGTGTCTGGTTTTTTGATCCTTGGTTCCCTTTGGGGGTTATATTAGGCAGTAGTTCAGAACTTAGGGAAGTAGGAAAGATTGCTGGTGTCTATGTCTTTTGCTCCATTCTCCTGAGATTTTTCTACCTAACCACTGCCCTGCCAGGAACCTGCATTGCTATTCTTTAAGCCTCTTGCTTCTATGCACACATTGTCAGTCAGTTCAAACATATGTAGGGGAGTATATACTTCCCACCTCTGTATCCACAACCTTCAGGGCGAATTACAACATTATGTCAGGAGGTTATGGGTGAAAAGGTCTCAGAGCATGCCCGGCAAATGCCTGGCATGCTATTGCTCATCTAAACATCTTAGATATTTGGGGGGAGAATGAATGCATGCATGCAAGCTCCCACTTGCATAAAAGGAAATTCCGATCTTCCTTGGCTGCCTTTTCTAGCTTTAATCTCTCATTTCATTTGTTTCCCTTTATTCCCGTGGCTGCTTTCTAGCATCCAATTAATATTTTCTCTGATAAATGTTCTTTTTAAGGGTAATCTATCCTTGGTGCTAAACTCAACATTTTTCTTATAACCTCAAAAAATAAAAATAAAAGACACATAAAAGCAAAAACTGATTCCTTCCTGTAGCCTGAAATACCAGCTCCAGCTAGCCAGGTTTGCATATTTGTAATTGTTCTGTCTTATTCATAACAGCATTCTCATAAAGTCAGTTAGGATTTAGTGTATATTTGTATAGGGTAAAATAGAAGTGACAAAATTTGGAATCCACATTCATATGTGGTTTTGTCTAGGGAGTCATGAATTTGAAGCTCTGCTCATTGCTCTCCAAGGATATTTAAATAACAAATATGAGAAGATACCTGGGCGCACACAGGGTAGTTTTGTGTTGTGCTGATTAAAATTAGAGCAGGTTGCAGGGGAAACAGTGGGACACAGTGCATCCAGAATTTCAAATAACTTATGGTTTTGTTCATTTTCGGAGACAGAGTTTGACATTATCATATTTTAATTTTTTATTCAGGAAAGAATTGTTAAAATAACTTCCAAACCAGGGGTGAGGTTTTCTGCTCTTTTTCTCCTTGGGAAAGCCTTTCTTGTTCTATTTGGCTTTTCTTTTCTTTTTCTTTTTTTGCCACAAAACATATATACTGGCAGCTCCTCCACTGGGGTATAGATTGAGGGTGTTGGATAAGATGCATAACTCAGTTCCGTGTGGCTCAGTATGTGAACTCTACTGGCTTTCATCCCTAGATAAGAACGATTCTTCCAGCTGTTTGTTTTATAGATTATAAGGCATGGTACATTTATTACTTCTCTTAATGGTAGTTGCTGACATTATCAGTACTTTGTGAAACCTGTGTTCTTCCTTGTGTTTCATTAATACACTTAAGACATTATTTTCTCACTTTCATTTCCAAGTCTGAACTTAGAAAATGGTGGCTTTAGATACATTTTTCAGCATATGGAATGATCAGAGCATGTCCAGGTGGTCTGGGGAGAGGTGTGTTCGGTTTTTCCAGAATCACTCATCATTGGCATGTATCTGCTCTTTCTTAGGGGGCATTTGAACCCAGAATCTCCTCTACAATCATTTGCGTTCTATCACAGAGGCCTAGCACATGTGTGTGCTCTTAAAGGACTGAGGATAAACTCTTGTAGAACTCAGGTGAGCACAGCAAATCCTCAGGCAGCTGGGAGTGGACACAGGGTTTTTTTTTTTATATATCTCAAGATGAACAGGAAAATTCTAGGTCTCTTTGTCTTCCATTTCACTCCTCCAACTTTCCCTTTGGTGAGGCTAGATTAAATTCTGTTTCTACATCTCTAATGATACAGGCATTCAGGGCACAATGAAAAATAAAGACCTTATTACTTCATAATATGTTTGGAATTGTGCATAATTATGTTTAGTTGATTAGTTGGCTATAGTAATCGCAGGACCGTAGAATGAGTGAAATTAGAAATGGAAAAGACCCATTGGGTGTCATTATCATTCTTCCCGTGGAGGCCAAACATGCTCTGAAGTATAGTGCATGTGTGTGTGTGTGTGTTAGAGTTCTCTTTTAGCTAGCTACACAAATGTACAAATTGTCACATTAACTTAGGTAGAAATAACAATATTAAGAAGTGGGACACAACCGGTTGTGGTGATATACACTTTTAATTCTAGCACTCCAAAAGCAAAGGCAGGCAGATATCTGGATTCTAAGCTAGCCTGGTCTACAGAGCAAGGTACAGAACAGTCAGAGCAACACAGAGAATTCCTGTCTTCAAACAAACAATAAACAAACAAACAAAGCAGTACACATAACCAGAATAATCCAGCCTAAGAAATGATAGTGGTTTTACATGTATTTTGGTTTGATTTGCTTTCCTAGGTAGATGCTGAATCCTGCAGTAGGAGGAGCAGATGGGTTGTGTCCCACTGCCCGGCTAGCTTAGCCCCGAAATAATTACACAAAAACTGTATTCATTTAAACACTGCCTGGTCCATAAGCTCTAGCCTCTTACTGGCTAATTCTCACATCTTGATCTAACCCATTTCTAATAATCTGTGTAGCACCATGAGGTCGTGGCTTACCGGGAAAGAGTCTAACCTACGTCCATCTAAAGCAGGAGATTCATGGTGTCTGCCACACTTCCCTTCTTGCCAACATTACCCCGCCCACCTAAGAGCTGCCCTATCAAAAGGCCAAGACAGTCTCTTTATTCAACCAATGAAATAAAGAAACACAGTACAGAAGGACCTCCTACACCAGAATCTCAAGGCTCACATATGCCAAGCAACTGCTCTACCACTAAGCCATATTTCCAGGCTGCAATAGAAGCTCTTAGGGCTCCTCTTATCTGTGCCAGGTTTGGTGTTAACACTATCTCTACTAGAAAAACAATAATCAGATGTAAGTATTCTCATGTTACATATGAGGAACTGGAATTTAAACAAGGAGAAATGACTTGCATAATGGCCACTTTCAGATTCTGTTTTAACACTAAATGCACATCTTCTGGCCCTATCACTTGAGAAGAATGGAATAGCCTTGGCTGCATAGACTTGGGCTCTATTAAGAAGGTTAGAATGCCCTTGACTGCATGGACGGGGGCAGTCACACAGTTGAGTGCAGACCACATGGACGGTGAAATCATCTTGACAATACCTCGCTCCCCAGGCCCAACTTGAGATACACTTCTCTGAGGCCTGCTTCTGAGAAGGTCCAGACACGAATGCCGTCCTTGTCCATTTAGCCCAGTGTTAGCACAGATCCTTCTGGATCCATTAGGTAAGAAAACCACTAACCTTTTTGTTTCCTCTGTGTAGTTTTCAAGCCACAAACCCCTCAGTGTGTACATTGGTCTAAGTGTTGGACTGTCCTCACCATATTTTGAGTTGAGCTCACTCTCAATCCCTAGTCTCCCTCCAACTACAGTTTTGTGCCCCACTCCCCATTGCCTTACTGCTCCTTACAAGGACAAGAGCAGTTTCTTCTTTAACCTGCTCATGGTCCGGAAGAGTTGGGGGACTGAAAACAAGACTACTACCCAAATCAGTGATGGTGTCTGTCTGAGGAACACTGTTGCTAAGGATAGGAATAGTACAGATCTGGGGAGTTCTCCGCTCCATTGTTATTATTATTATTATTTTTTGCCCAGGGCCAAAGTGTGGCAAGGAACAAAGGAACAGGTCATGTGTGCAGAGTCTCAGCCTCTGATGATGCAGAAGAATTCCCCCCTCCACTCAGGCCTAGGCTAGTCCCCATTTCTGTAAAAGAGACTGCATGGGGAATGTAGTTTGTTCGGCCTTAGAGTCAGTCAGTGCTGGGAGAAGTCTCCAGGTGACATGCAATGATCATTGCAAGAAAATCTCAAAGAGGAGGATTCTACAGCCCCCCCAATGGCTTCTGTTGACGTTTAGTTATGGTTATTGTCATCATGGTAAACTAAATTTGGTACAACTAGCCTTCTTGTTTAATGAGAAACTCAGTCTTTTATTTCTTAAAGACTCAGGGAGCAACAGCGATGGATCTGGTCACTGGGATTTAGGAAGATTCATTCTGGTGCTTTCTGTCAGGTCTAAAATGCCGCATGCCTACTGAGTATCTCAGTATAGTGAAGCTAGGGTTGCTTATTAGTAGCCGCGGACTGACAATGTTTTCTACATGTATCCTCTATCTCTTCATTTTAGACCTCTGAGGCTTCCTCCATGTCAGTACACCTGTGGTCAGCTGTGTGGCCGTGTGTGAGGTGGGAATAAGGACTGACCCAGTGAGAAGAGCAAAGGTCATCCAGAGCAAACCTATGATGACTTGCCTTTGGCTGTTCCAGAGGATGCAGACAGCCTCATAGTAGAAAAAAAGAGATGTTTCAGGTTAGTCACAGACGGAAGCTGTTTATCTGGACAAGTTACCATTGGGTTAATTAGCCGCAGGGCATTCTGGGTAATAGAGTTAGAGTGGATACTTGGTTTTCACTGCTTTATCCTAAGTTGGAAGTAGGAGCAAAATGAGGAGATGTTGTCTGGTTCTGGACTCATTGGGGTTGTTGTTTGGTTTCCTGGGTTGTCGCTAGAGATAGCAGTCCATATTCCTGGAAAACCTCACAGCAGACAGACTTCACTTGCTACTTTCTGTAGATAAGGGCCTTGGTTTTCTAGCAGGTTGTGGTCAAGTTGGGGTCTGCAAGTTCAGTATACGCTCTACGATGTTCATAGCAGCATTGTTTGTGATAGCCAGAACCTGGAAACAACCTAGATGCCCTTCAATGGAAGAATGGATGAAGAAAGTATGGAATATATACATATTAGAGTACTACTCAGCAATAAAAAACAAGGACTTCTTGAATTTTGCATGCAAATGGATGGAAATAGAAAACACTATCCTGAGTGAGGTAAGCCAGACCCAAAAAGAGCAACATGGGATGTACTCACTCATATTTGGTTTCTAGCCATAAACCAAGGACATTGAGCCTATAATTAGTGATACTAGAGAAGCTAAATAAGGAGAACCCAAAGAAAAACATATAGGCATCCTCCTGAATATTAACCCTCAGCAGGTGATGAAAGGAGACAGAGACAGAGACCCACATTGGAGCTCATACACTTTTTCGAATGCATGGCCCTCCACTGGAGCTTGGTCAGCCAATCCCACTGGAAACTAAACGGTTACATCAAACCTACTCTCCATTTCCAAGCAACTATCTGTTATTAACATCTCCTTAGCTATGGTTAGGACTTCATGTCTATCCAGCCTTTCCATTCTGAGGTTTTGTCCGACTTGCGCTTACGCTGGTCATATGCATGCTGCCGCAACTGCTATAAGTTCATCCGTGCAGGTGCTGTGTCTGGAAAACACTGCTTTCTTGTTGCCTTCTGCTGACCTTGGCTTTTATACTTTTTTGCAGTTGTCCCTGAAGAGGAGAAGATGTGATACAGATACTCTTGTTTACCCTCTAAAACCTGATGGTGAGGCTCCATTGCTGAAGATACCACATACTTGAATCAAAAACACAGAAAAGTCAAGCCGGTACTCACCTGGACGTGTTAGCCCCACTGGCTAACTTTCATAAGGCTGGACAGTGCTGCCCAGAGGAGAAAAATAATCACCAATCTTATCCAGCTGTGAACTCAATGAGCTACAGTAAGAGTGACCTAGCAAGACAGTCCCCAAGGCACAGTAGTGGCATGAGTGTTACGCCACTGACTGGATGTAAGGCCTTGCTCCACAAGCTGAAACTCCTACCTGGCACCTCTGCCGGGGTCAAGAATTTCTGGCTATGGGGGATGGAGAGATGGTTTAGAGGATAAGAGCACTGGCTTCTATTCCAGGTTCAATTCCCAACCCCATATGGCAGTTCACAACTGTCTCTAACTTCAGTTTCAGGAAATCAGACATCCTCACACAGACATACTTGCAGGCAAAACACACGCACATGAAATAAAAATAATTAAATAACAAAAGGATCACTGGCTAAAACAGTCATAGGACCTAGGAGAAAATATACTACTGTTACTACACTAAATGGGTATTAATTGACATCTAATAGCATATCAGCACATCCACACATTAGAATACTTCTTGGCCTTCATCAGGGAAGCTTCTTTTGATATAGATGGTGTCAAGAGTATTGATATATAATGGTGTGATGGGTGGTGGTGGCACACACCTTTAATTCCAGCACTCAGCAGAGGCAGGCAGATCTCTGTGAGTTCAAGGCCAGCCTGGTCCACAGAGGGAGTTCTAAGATGGCAAAGAAAAGAAAAGAAAACCCTAAACAATAAACAAACAAAAAAGAAATATGATGTGGATTTTTTTTTGTTTTGTTTTTACAAGCTGCCTCTTGAAACTGTGTGATGGTGGCAATTTGTCATATCTTGTCGGTCTCAACCAACACGGAAATAAAATTCTAAATTATTATCATGCATTTGTACTATTGTTCTCATATTGTTCATTATTAATTTCCAATGAGGCTATGAAAACACTTACCTCAGAGGTGGACTCACCAAAATGACATAATTTTATCTAAAGCTCTTGCACGCATACAATGGAGGGAGTTGAATGACGAGATGAACACAGTTGAGCCTGTGAAGAGAATTCTGGCTCAGAGTTCAGTTTATAAGTCCGATGAGACAAACACATGGACTTCCGGCATTATCTATGGAAGCTTTTTCAGGAAACTGAAAATCCCAATGGAGGAAACTATTCTCAAACTAGGAAATTTGGGCCATCTGTTAGCATGGTATTTTTTTTTCACCCATGGGATAGTGTACATTAATGTAATTTGGGACACGTATAAAATGAAAAAGAAAAGGATGATAATCACATCCTCAGATTTCCTTTTATATTACTACCAAAATGTGTGATAGCGATCATTCACTAGTCCTGCTGCCCTTTTTAATAAGCCTCCTGGAACTCTTTTTTTTTTTCGATAGCTTTATTAAGGTACAATTTACATATCATAAAACACATATTATAACTGCTCAACTCCACGACTTTCAGGAAATTTACAGAGCAGAGCAGCCTGTACCACAATACAGCTGCTGAACATCTTTTTCAATGCACACAGCTCCCCTGGGTCTCTCCGGAATCTCACAACCTTCAACCCTAGTCCCTGGTGACTCAAAGAGCCGCTCTCTTCCTATGAGTTTGCTTTTGCTGGAAATTCTATGTAATGAATATGATATTTGCAGTTGTTTATACCTGGTTTCTTCCGCTAAGCCGAATGCTTTTAAAGGCTCTTCCATGGTGTGCTTTTGGTTAATAGCTAGTATTCTAATGTGGGAAAATTACGTTTTGCTTGGTTATGCAAATGTCTCTGTGTTTTGGGTTGTTTCCAGTTTGGGGCTATTCTAGATGATGCCTAGGTAGACGATATAAGTTTCCATTTCTCTAAAGGAAATGTAAGTATCTAAGACTGGAATTGCTTTGTGGTCTGGTTAAAGTAGGATGCACAGAACTCTTTGCAGTTCTAGGTGCAATCTGTTACATGGGGAAGGCTGGTAGGTGGGAGCTTGAAGCAAGTGGTCACATTGCATCCACATCAGGAAGGGGAGAGATGAATGTTAGAGTTGAGCTGACCTTCTCCTTTGTATATAGACAAGGATGCCAACCCACAAATCAGGGCTGGCCACATTCACTTTGGGGATTCTTAGATTACTTAACCCTCTCTGGAAACGCCCTGAGAAGCACATCCATAGATTTCCCCAAGTCATTCTAGATCCTGCCAAGTCAACAATCACCATTAACCATCACAGATGATTACTTTGGTCTCGGCAAATCTGTAAGTAACAAGAAGCTAATTCCAAGGCTCTCAGAGGGCAAGACTAGGCTCAAGTCCATGTGTTATAGTCACAATTTCTGCAAGAGCCCAGCAGGAGATGGTGAAGCGGCTGGTGTGATGAAACAAGAGGATCCCCAGGCTCGGAACTGAAACCTGAATTAGAATCAGAGCTACCAGGGTGTGTGTGTGGTCTTGAACAGGGGGACAATGCACACTTGTTGCGATGGCTATCACAGAAGGTGCTGCAGATGGAAGGGTTTTGTCCTGGGCTGCAGAGGCAGTGTCTTTTGCTGTTGTGTTATCTGTGAGGAGCTTAACAGCTTCCAATCTTAATCTTTGCCCTCTCTTTTATTCCTCCAAGCTTTTAATATTTTCTCAAAAGCCAATCTTAATCGAACTCCTTCATCAGACTAGCTTTTCTTCTTTGAAATTACTTCCCTTTGACAATATCTTAATAGTAACTAAGGCATCCATGCAGAAAATTAGAAATGTATTGTGGTTCACCTCCCTGCCTCACCCCCAACAGGAAGTTTGGGATGGGGGAATGGGTGCTGTTGGCTGCCGCAGAAGATTTTGAGAGAAGAGAGAAATCTTATAATCATACCAATCTTAGCATCCACCATCTTCTCTTCTTTTCTTTGCTCCTCCACCCCCTTTCCTTACCCCACCTTGCCTGTCATGTTGTCTGTCCCTCCTCCCCCTGTGCCCCGCCCAGCCCCGTCTGGCACCAGTCTAGTTTTCAAATAGTTTGCAAGAAGCTGCTAGGCAAGAGGCTCTGGAGTGCTTGAAGAACACATTAGAGCAATACATTGCTTCCATTTAGTTTAGGGGGGAAATAGCCAAACTGTGCAGGAAAATGCTGAATCATAGGAATCAACGACTCTGGACTTGGAACAAGAAAAACTTCCACCCTCGCCTTTCTGTTTCCCAGCTGGAAAGCCTGGGGAGAGCACAGGGTCGTGATCTTTTTTCATCTGTGTGGTGCAGTGAACAGGAGGACCACTTATGTAGTTGTTTGTTGTCGAAGAGTTGGAGTACATAAACTAGAGTCTGATGCATATTAAGCCCTTAAACACATAGGCAATTTTAGGGGTAATGTGATAGAATTCTGGCATTTTACATGAGGTCTGGGGATGATGTCACTTCTGGCATTTTGCATCCTGGTTGGGGAACTTGGTTATTTTAAAGAGAACATAAAGCCTAAGTAACGAACTGAGCAGGTAAGCAACAGCAGGGACAGAGGCTGAGAGGCGGGAGCAGTGTTCTGTGCATAGGAAAGGTGTGGGAACAAGGTAATCACCTACGTGGCTAGGGCAGGATGTTTTGGTGTGTCTGTGTTTGGTAGGTCTTTTTTGGGTATGCTGGGGAAAGTCTCTAGTTAAAGGTTTGTTTTCACCATCTCGTTGGCCGAACTTGAGCTTCATTTTGCTGTGTAGATCAAATTGGTTTTTTGCTTTATTTGCATAGGAACCCAAGGAGCCGAGTTATCTCAGCCCAGCTGCCTTTCAGTTAATCTTCTTGATGCAAAACGACTGGCATTTTCTAGACAACAGATTTATCCTGTGCTTAGCTGGATGTCCATAACAATAGTCTGTAATAGCAATCACTGTGCCACTCTATACTGTGATTTCTTTGAAAACTGTCATTCAAATTGACAGATTTCCTAGTGGTTGTCAGAAGTATCTTCGTCCCATTTTAATCCTTTTATGCACTATCTATGTGCCCAGTGTTGGGCACATTGAAAGAAAGTGGAAAGTGAATTCCAGGATAGCTTCCCACCGTTCTTCGGGATAGACAGGAAGCAGCAAGTATTCCGAAGAAAGAGTTGGAGGAGAACAACTAGGGTTTTGCATTTTGTGCCTTTTGTACCATCACAGCCAAACACATTCCAGACCACTGTTGTGAAGCTGACCATGGACATCAGCTCCAGCTTGTTGGGTCACTTTTTTTTCTAGAGTAATTATAGTCTTGATCAGATCACAAGGCTTGAAGCCTTAGGACCTAGACTTGCGTATTTGGTTGAAGCAGTACCTTTAAAGGTGAGTTCTTGTCTACTAAGGTCTAGTTGGGCAGTTGTTATTAAGAGAGGCATCAAGATGAGAAGGAAAATGACAGAAACAGCCCATTGGAAATGGAATTGAAAAGCTGTGGCAGAGCTAGAGAAAGAGAAGAAAATTAACAGCGTGTTCCCCAAGGCTCTCAATAAAGCTCACCCTTCTGGTCATTCTTCCTCATTTAGCACCCTTATTCAGTGAGAGTCAGAGGAACACAGGCTAAAGCTCTTGGTGAATAATGTAAGGAGCCCACATATTTAAGGATCTTAGCTCTACCTATGGAAAGAAACAGAGCCTTTGTGTCAGGGGAGCTTGTTAAAGTGAGAGTGTCAGAAATTCAGGAAGTCAGGAGTCAGAGCTTCAAAGAAAGGGGTTTTCTCCTGCTGTGCTGTGGTGTGTAAATAAAGGGCTGTGTCCCCAGATTGTTATCTTCAGTGAGGAACAACACTTACCTCAGAACTTGGGACCTTCCTTTCATCTAGAGGAGGGAGGGAGGGAGGGAGGGAGGACGAGAGAGAGAGAGAGAGAGAGAGAGAGAGAGAGAGAGAGAGAGAGAGAGAGAGAGAGAGAGAGTTTCTATATGTTAAGCATCAACATTTTCCCCCCAGTTAATAGTTTTGTTTGTTTGTTGAGTTGGTTGGTTTTGAAATACCTGTATTTTGCCTGAATGAAAAAAAAAGGAAGGTGATTTTGTTTGATTCCAGGAATTCAGTTATTTCAAAAGACAGAATAAATGGGACTCAACATTTCTTCTTTTACAGAGAAGTGAGGAGCCAAAGTCTTTACACATTGGAAATTGTGTTTGAGGACTGATGTAGGATATTCTTCTTTATATGTACTGCTTCATTGGTTCACGAACAAAGCTTCTTTGGCCTATGTCAGGCCAGAATAAAGTCAGGCAGGAAATCCACATATATATTCATTTGTGTGTGTGTGTGTGTGTGTGTGTGTGTGTGTGTGTGTGTGTGTGTGTATGTGTGTGTGTGTATGTGTGTGTGTGTGTGTGTGTGTTTGTGTGTGTGTGTGTGAGAGAGAGAGAGAGAGAGAGAGAGAGAGAGAGAGAGAGAGAGAGAGAGAGAGTAGGCCGAGTCAAAGAGATACCATGTAGCTGCTGGAAGGGAAGAACCCAGAACCTTAGTGGTAAGCCACAGATTGATAGAAATGGGTTAATTAAGATGTAAGAGCTAGAGATTTCTGTCCGGTGCTCCAATGTGGGTCTATGTCTCTGTCTCCTTTCATCGCCTGATGAAGGTTAATATTCAGGAGGATGCCTATCTGTTTGTCTTTGGATTCACCTTCTTATTTAGCTTCTCTAGGAACATGAATTATAAGCTCAATGTCCTTTATTTATGGCTAGAAACCAAATATGAGTGAGTACATCCCATGTTCCTCTTTTTGGGTCTGGCTTACCTCACTCAGGATAGTGTTTTCTATTTCCATCCATTTGTATGCAAAATTCAAGAAGTCCTTGTTTTTTACTGCTGAGTAATACTCTAATATGTACATATTCCATACTTTCTTCATCCATTCTTCCGTTGAAGGGCATCTAGGTTGTTTCCAGGAGCAGAAGGAGACGAAGCACGAGCAAGGAACTCAGGACCGCGAGGGGTGCACCCACACACTGAGACAATGGGGATGTTCTATCGGGAACTCACCAAGGCCAGCTGGCCTGGGTCTGAAAAAGCATGGGATAAATTTGGACTAGCTGAACATAGCGGACAATGAGGAAGAATGGGAACTCAAGAACAATCACAGTGGGTTTTTGATCCTACTGCACGTACTGGCTTTGGGGGAGCCTAGGCAGTTTGGATGCTCACCTTAGGAGACCTGGATAGAGGTGGGCGGTCCTTGGGCTTCCCACAGGTCAGGGAACCCTGATTGCTCTCTGAGCAGATGAGGGAGGGTGACTTGATCGGGGGAGGGGGAGGGAAATGGGAGGCGGTGGTGGGGAGGAGGCAGAAATCCTTAATAAATAAATAAATAAATAGAATTAAAAAAATCATAGAAAAAAAGATGTAAGAGCTAGCTAAGAATACACTAGAGTCATCGGCCAAATAGTGTTGTAATTAATATAGTTTGTGTGATTATTTGGGTCTGAGCTCCTGGAAATGAAAGAGCAGTCTCCAGTTACAAATGGCATGCCAACGTGGGTCAACTATAGCCACATAAAAACTGAGAGAGTTTGGGAATGAATTCTAGACACAAAAGAACCAAAAAGCACAGCTTCTTGGTAGCTGCATTTTTTTCAGATAGACACTGTTTGCTGGCAGCAAGCAGAGGCACCGTTCCTTTAACAGAAGTCTTCCTGACTCAGTGTTACCAGCAAAAGAATTGCACAGCTTCTTTAAGATCGAGCTTCCTGGTTCATGCTGCCAGAACAAACTCTGGCTTTTTCGGAAGTCCTGCACTGAAATTGGGTCTCTGAACAGTATGTTACAAATTGTTTAATGGTGACATAAACCCACTGTGTCTTTGGAGCTGGGGCAGTAAGCATGGCTCACACAGGTGGTGAACATGCCTTCCCACGTTAGATGGGACCTGCAGAGTTGGTCCTAGCCTTGCCCACTTAGTATTTTTTTTTAAAGCACTCCTGGTCAGAAAATGATTACAGATACACAATAAAGACAGATTCAGATGAAAAAGACCTCTGCATGGGTCACAGCATTGGATAATTGTATGCAGACTTGGGAGAGAGAAGAAAAAGAGTATAGACAGTTATAAAAAGAAATAGGTTTTAAAAATAAAGTCTATAAAGAGACAGTAATATAAAAGGTACAGAAGTCATAGATTAAAGGAGTAAAGAAAATAAGCCATATAAAAATGGAATATGCACAAGGAGTCTGGATTATGTATATTATTGTGTTTTCTTTTAATTTTCTTGACTGCAGAGAGACATTTGATTCTGGAGGCTGTTAAGGTAAACTAACATAAAGGTATCTTGACTTCAAAATTTTGGTCTAAGGATATGTTGCTCTGGAAAAGAGGCTCTGCTTTTGTTTCTACAGGAAATAGGAGTCTGTGGATTCCTTCTAGACTAGCGTGGTTTGATGAAACAAGATCCCCTAAAAGGTCCCCATAAACCCTAAGGATACTTCACCAAACCCACTGTGTCTTTGGAGTTGGGGCAGTAAGCATGGCTCACACAACATGCCTCGCCCACGTTAGATGGTGCCTGCAGAGTTGGTCCTAGCTGTGCCCACTTAGTATTTTTTTTTAAAAAGCACTCCTAGTCAGAAAATCAGCATGAAGTAATCTCAAAAACTACACCCAAATTTCCAAAATAATTGTTTATAAATGTTTGTTTTCATTTAAAGACAGACAGGATATAGAAATAAATATTTTACAATGATGCAGACTTTGGTCTATTGATACAAATTTAAGGTCAATTTGTAACACTGTGTATATGTATTTCTTCTCTTGCTTAGGGTATTGTGTTTGTGCTGCTCATTCAAAATGTAATGCATAATTAAAATTACAGATTAATAGATAGTAATTTATAATAGTCAAATTTGTAATCTTGTTAGTTAGATTTTCTAGATGTACAGAGATAAATTTCAGATAGGTATTCCTTAAGCCTTTCAAAGACTTACGGAATATGGCATTTAGAAAGTTTTAAGAACTTAGATTTTTCTTGACAGTGAGACATGTCTGCTTCTGGCAGTACCAATTACTTCAGAGAGGTTGATGGGCATTGGAGAAACTCAGAATGGAATTTACCTTCAGTGTGATAAGGCAAGGCCAGCCATTTGGGCAAGAAACTGCTCTTGCCTGGACTGCTTGATGGTATGTTGTCTGAACTGGACATGCAGGACCCACAAACAATGACTGCTGAACTTGCCTAAAGAAGGCAAGACAGTCTTTCAGGGTTCCTGCCTGATTAAAGAGTCTGCTAGACATTCTGCAAGATACAGAAGAAAACAACTAATAAACTTTGCCATTACAAGGCAGAACAGATCTTCAAATTTCCTGCTTCATGGAAAAGTATGATGGATACTGTAGGTCTGTAGGATGAAGATGGATATCCCAACATTGTAGAAGAATTTTGGGTGACTGTTCAGGCAACAAGATGTTTCTGTCAGTTTTAGAGTTTTGGAAATTGCTTACAGTGTACTTCCTGTTTACTTAGGTAATATTATATCCTTCTGTGGTCGTTGATGGAGTTAAAGAAGATAGTTATAGTCTTTCTTAGTTATAATAAAAGTTAGATATAAAACCTTAAACTCACAAAGAAAGGATAGATGGTATGCTATTTTCCTTAATTTGCCAAATGTAAATGAACTAAATATCGCAACTGTAATTTCTGCTTGATAACTTTTTGTATATGTAATTTTACCATGTTAAAGTTAAAACCTTTTTTAATTAGACCAAAAAAAAAAGGGGGAAATGAAAGAGCAGTCTCCAGTTACTGAGGGGTTATGAATTTAAAGAAGAATCATAATTTGGGCCAAGCTAATATGTTTCACTGTCAAGCATATCCTTGGTTTTAGTCTGGGTTTGAATTGAAAAACAATGTTCAATGAGTAAACTAAACTGTCTCTATCTTGGGTTTGAAAACAATCTTATAGTAAAGAAAACCTAGGTTCATTCCTGTTTATGATTAAATCTGTTTCTCAAGGATTGGGCTATGCCCCACCTGTAGCCTTAAAGTATAAATGTATAAAAGTATAAAGTATACTGCCTGCTCCAGGAAATGGCAAACATGCCTTTATTTCAGAAGGTTGTTATGACCAACTTGTTACGCTTATGTTCTGCTTCTGTGACTCCAGCTTATTTGCCTGCTAAACCCTCTATTTGGAAACCCCATATTCTTGAGCTATAAAATCTTTATCTTCCCCATGTCCATGTCCAACGCTGAGATTAAAGATGTGTGCCACCACATCTAGCCTTTTCTTTTGATATAATATTTAGTGTTAAATCCATAAAGAAAAAGTATCCCACACACACATCAGCATTTTGCTTCTATGTTGATCCTGGCAAGAAATTTCTGCCCTGAACATGCTGATCATTTGTAATAACCCTCTTGGTTAAAGGCTTGCCTTATGAATTTTTTAATCAGTGTAGTACCAGTGTTTCTTGGGTGTGACACATATGTTGGGCTTCCTGTATACCAGTGATTATTAATCCCAGTGCCAAGTCCATAACAACACAAACTTCAAGATCTCTCTCTCTCTCTCTGTGCCTTTCTGTTTTTAATTTTTATTTCTATACTGGGGAGAAAGGGAAAGAATACAGATAGAGACTTTTTCAAAAGTATAGACTGAAGAGTCTGGTTAGGGATCTAATTTCCTGGCCTTTTGGCAACTGCTGTATATACAAAGATTAGAAGGCACAACTACTGGATGAATACAAGTATATACCTAGAAAATTGGTTATATATTCCTCTCATGTCCTGGCCAGTTAAAGTACCAAGGAAAACGGGAAATTATTTTGGCATATGGACTAAGATCAAATGTGTTTTTCTTACTGGAGTAATAGTAGACTATATGGTCAAGTGGATAAAAATGCTGAAAAGAGAGGTAGGACTCAGAATGTGAAAACTTAGACTTGAGCTGTGGTTTTGCTGACATGTCTCAGTGTCTGCATGTGGCTCCCGCCTCTTCTTCCTTATAAATGGTGTGCCTTCCTAAATGACTCTCACTTTTATTTCCCTCTCAAAAGTCTCTATGACCCTGCCGAGTCTTCTCAGAACTTCATGAATAGGGCCTTTTAGTTCTATGTTTTATGATTCTGAATGAGGACTTGCTTCCCCTTGACCACTGTAGAATGGAAAGGGGCTGTGGGCTACTAACTGCTAAACCACATGACACAAAGAACAGCTGTACTACAAGCATACTGCTTTTAAAAAAAAAGATACTAAAGAAGACAAAAAAAAAAAAAAAAAGACCAGACAGAAGAAGGGCAAGAGCTTCTGGAATGTTCTCTTTATTTAGCCTCAAATGATTGGCAGCAAGTTGTGACATTATTACTCAATGCATTTTTTTTTGCTGCCATTCAAAACAGTTGTTGCAAATGTTCAGCTTGAACAGTAGGCCTGTGTATGCTTCCTGTCTTTTGGCTGGATGGAGAGGAATGTACACAGCTTGCTTTTAAAGAGTAGCAGTGGTTAGAATCAGGGTCTGCTGCTGGTCTGTAAATCTATATATTCCTTGTATGGCCTCATTTCGAGAAAGTCTCTTTCCCTCTTTTGACACACAACATATACATATCATTGAACATTAGTAAAGGCACAAATATAAATGAAGACTTATCACAACTTCAATAACCACATGTTTGGAAGAAATCCTATGAGATACGTGTGAGTGAAAACTATATGTACACACTACATTTGGCAAAGGGGATGGGGGTGGAACCTCCCCTATATCTACAGATTCTTTAAATTACTTCATGATTCCTGAGGGCACGGCTACATCCACCAGAAGAGTAGAAGCACTGTGGACATTTGAAAGCTAAAGTATGGAGCTGGGATAAGGCAATGTTGCTTTTTGAGAGAAGAGGATCATATTGCAGGTCAGGAAAATAATTTGGGGAACTCAGTTAACTGTGGCGGCGAGGCTGAGCCCGAGTGTGGCTGGAGATACAAAGGAAGCACTGTTCGTCCCTGTAAGTCATTTCCAGTACGTAAAGTGGGACCGATCCTAGCAGGTGACTTCAGAGCCCTGGAAAGACTTAACCGCGCAGGAATAAATCTTGCAAACACATCGGAGGGGAAAAATGCAAAGTATAACCTTTAAAATAAAACCCGTGGCTGTCGCATTTAGAGACTAAAAGCTCAGAAAGCAAAGCTTGTTTGTACCAGCCACAAAGGCAGGGGACCTGTGGTTTTATTGCATTTCTCATCCCAGGAAAATATTTCCACTTGGAAGAGATGATGCATTTTAACTGTAAAAGCCTACATAGCATATTTGTGGAGAAGCCTTGCGAATAAAAATGGTTTTTATCCTCTAGCCTGACAAAACTGACAGTTCTGCTTAAGCCATCAAAAACGGGGGAAGAAATCATACTATTTTTTAAAGGTGTGAAGCTTTTTATTCTTAATAGAGATGCGTATGGGCGATTCTGTGAAAGGAAAAGGTCTTTTGTGAGTCTACTGTTGTCTATTGCTGCAAAATCCAGGATCCGAAAGTACTTAGAAGACCAGATGTACATTACATTGAGGGGAGGAGAAAAGAAACCCATAGAGAAAGTGAAAACAGAAAAAAAAATCACATTTACATGGCCACAGTACACTAGACCAGAAGCAAACAGAGCAGAATGAACTGTCATTGAGTTCACAATAAAGTGAGTTCAGAGAAAATTAAATGCTTGCCAGTTAATCATCAATAATGCAATTATTGCAAAGTAATCACTTATTGATTTAGAAATCAGTTAGTTTGGAAGTAAAAGGGGGGGCACTATCCAAACTAAACATTAGCCATATTCATTAACCATCGTGCCTAAAATGAAAGTTCTTATTTTTAGTTGAAGTCATGAGACTTCCAAAATAACAGAGTCAGGAATAAAACAAAACCCGAACACAAGCTGGAGAAGGGGATCCAAAAACGGATGCACCAACACTCGCTGGCATTTTGTGTTTCCAAAAGGAACATCTGTATGCCTTAAATTAGAAGGGGTTGAGCAATGTCCTTGTAGTCTTTCCAATCACTTTTATCATTTCTGATTGTCTCTCTATAACATCCAAGGACAGTTTCTTGACAAAATGTGTTAAGAACTATTCAGACTGTGCTGTAGGACTGGAGTTTAGGTTCAGGAGAGAGGACAGGGTCAAAATTTTGCCTTTGCTATGATTTGACTGTGCCCCTAAAGTGCTCTGCAATTTAACCCTTAATGCAAGGGTGTGGACAGGTGCGACCTTTAGCAAGTGGTTAGGTCACCAGAGTGTGGCACTTGCGGATGGATTCATGCCATTGTGATGAAGGTGGGGTGGATTCCTTGGAGTGTGCTCTGGATAAAATGAGCTGACTTCTGCACCATCTCTAGGCTGTTTTCTGACTCTTGCCATTTGCCAGGACTGTACTTGGCAAATGACCCAAAATACATTTCTATTGATTATATACTATCAATTCCAAGCGTTCTATTATAGTAGGGAAAATGAACTAAAATATTGACCTTCTTAGAATTTTAACTGGAGTTGAAAATTAAACTGACATGAAATAGACCAACAAGACAAAAGTATACAGGTTTTTACATGTGTTTGGGTCTTTCAGGAAAATGAGGACCCAAGTAGTCACAAAGCTGCATGCTTATGCAGCAGGTTGAACAAGGAATGCCAATTAAAAGAAGGTCAAAGTTAATTCTGTGTGCAGGTTCTTTTCCTGAGCTTTCCCCATCTGGGCTTTTGTGACAAGGAATTTTCTCTGTCATGGTGTAGGCACGTACCCCGTACACTGGAGCTGCTCCGGTCCCTGTGCTGATGAGCATGCCCTTTCCTCTTTATGCAGAGTGTGCAGGACATCCTTGCCGTTTGGCTGTTTCTAAAATACCCTAGCTCCGAATAGTACTAATGCCATAATGCCCTATTTGATGTGGCTTCGGCTAGCCTGTAGCTACAAATACTCTTTAGAATATGAAAATGGATGAATTTAAGGCTTTAGCGTTTGTTTCAAGATCATGATGTGGTTCTGAACATGATAACCCTACATTTGATATAGCTTGGCATTTGAAAACCTAGCAGAGGCCAAAGAATCAGACTCATCTTTTAACCCAAATCTTTCTCCCCCTATGGACATCAGCAAGCCTAGGACTGCCTCTCTTGGCCTCTGTTCTCCCCAAAGCAGCTCATAAGGTCCTCATTTGAGTGATACCCCCATGCCCATATTAAAAGGAAAGAAGTGGTCTTATCTCCAAAGCAGTGGTAGAGTGCATGGTTAGTACACACAGGGCCTTGGGTTCAACCCCCAGTTCCACAAGCAAAGAACTTAGCCATTTGTTTATGGTTGATACCGGGACCAATGTTCCTGTCTCTTACTATTCCAGAAAATAAAAGGTACCAATTGCAGTTAGAAAACAGAATTTCAGTTTCTTTCCCAATAAAAGTGGAAAGGTCAAAGTTAGTGAGCATCTCCCTTACTGTCAGAGTGCTCATAAGATAGAGGGAGAAGAAACATAGGATTTAAAAGGATGAAAAAAATGAAGGCATAGCTAAGAACAACCACAGATTCCAGATGTTTGGAATCTACCCTTGAGGTCTTGCCATAGTGATACCCATGTTATTACAACTTTACTCTGAATCATTATTATATTTTATTTATTGATATATTATGTATTTACTTGAAGATGTGTTTACAAAGGAAGATCTCTACCATGGTAGTGAACAGAAAACTGGCATCAGTTTACTGAGTTAAACATAGACAGAAAAACAAACAATGCAAGTAGGCCATTTTAATAAGTTCAACTTCTTTACTGTGGCTCCATCATTTCCGCTTGTTTCCAACACCCCCTTTTCTTTCAGACTTTGATCTTCTGTGGCCAGTAGTGCAGAGGCTTCAGCTAGAGTTGGATAGAAGTAGTCTCGTGGAAAATACACTGAAATATGGCTCCCCTCTTGCTTTGAAGGCTCCCTGCTTTTAAACATCTCCAACTTCCTGCCACCTTTGTATAGCTGATCTGGCTCTTCAAAAACTTGTTTCTGGTGTCATGTTAGGTGTTGACCATTGGCGTTGGTGAAGGATACATCTGCCATTACTATAAGCTTTCTGCCATCACCAGAACTGTTTTGTCCCCCCAGCTCTGATCATGTTCTTTGTGGTTTCCGTTCACATGAATAATTAATGACTTTATTAAATGTAATTCTAACCATGGATGCTGAAAAATTTTCAGAAAAATATTAATGTGTCAATGTTCCTCCCCATTAAGTTTGTTGTTGTTGTTTTTTAAAGTTTATTTTGAACCAGACACTTTTTTCCATTAAAAAAAATAATCGTGCGCGTGTGAATTTGCATGGCACAACACACATGTAGAGGTCAGAGGACAATTTTGTGGAGTCAGTTTTCTCCTACCTTTCCGTGAGGTGCAAGGATCAAACCCGGGTCCTCCAGGCTTGTGCATCCTTGAATGATCAACTTTGTATGATGAGCCATCTCTCCCCTCCCCACCCAGGGATTCACTGCCATCATCTATCTTTGGTATCATTTTGGTTTAAGAAAGATTCTAACACATTGTGCTGCATGATTTTTCTGCTTGTGTATAACGACTAATATAAGAAATCGTTAATGGCCAGGTGGTGGTGGCGCACACCTTTAATCCTAGCACTCAGGAGGCAGAGGCAGGCAGGTTTCTGTAAATTCAAGGCCATTCTGGTCTACAAGAGCTAATTCCAGAACAGCCAGTACTGTTACACAGAGAAATTCTGTGTCTAAAGATCAAAAAAAAAAAAAAAAAAAAAAAAAAAAAAAAAAAAAAGAAAAAAAAGGAAAAAGAAAAGAAAGATTGAAAAAAGAAGAAAACATAAAATTGTTAGGGAAGATGCAAACTTGCAAAACCCACATGCAAAATGAGGACATCACAATCTTCCATAACTACGTAAAGCGGACAGACTCTAGGGCAGGTTCAGATGCTATAACTAGAAATGTTAGCCTGAGGCTGGTGGGGTGTCAGGAGTCTGAGTTAACTCATAGTTCCCCATTATCCAGAAAATGGGGCCACCACCAGTGTACCACACAGGGTGGAAGGACCTTTGTACAAGCAATGCCAAAACTGAGCAGTTGTAGGTTTTCTATAAAGTCTGTCATCCTTGATGTTTGTTTCCTGAATTGAAAAACCCAAATCCACTTGATTCGCTGCTTTCAAAGGACTCCTTTCCCTGCTGAGGCCTGTCGGACTCTGAGCAGCAAGCAAGGCAGCTTGCCGTACTTGTCTGTATACTTCCCCTTCTCCTCTCCCTCCTCAGCTCCTTTCTCTATTATGGTTATGTAAAATGTTGGCAAAGAAATGGCAACAAAACACTTAGAAGAATTAGATATTTCTGTATCTACTCTCATGTTTTTCCCCAAGATATCTGGAGGAATTCATGAGATGATACTAAAACAAAGATAGCATTTATTTTCTGTTGCTACAACAAAGTATTTAAGACCAAATAATATATGAAGGTTTATTTAGTTCATCAGTCTGAAGGAAGTAAATTCAGGATCTGGTGACATGGTTCGTTCAGCCCCATGGTGTTACAGTACTGAGGGCATGCGTAGTAGAGAGCATGGTGAGACGGAAAGCCAGAGAGATTCAACACCCAGGCTTATTCCTTGCACAACTTACTTTTGTGGAAACAAACCAACGTCCCTCAAAAACCCACCTTGATCCTTTCTGAGGGTTTTGGCCCCAGCAATTTTGCCACTTCCTTCTAGGATGGACTATTAACATTTAAACGGAATTTGTCTGATTAAAGCGATTCTTACGTTCAGAGAGGTTTTAAGTGAAAGACGACTAAAGAAGTTTTAAGCAACTGCTGAGGGGCATACCCAAGACATTGGAAACACAAGCGGGGGACTCCCACTCGCTGCGAACTTAAAAGGTAAGTTCTATAGTTGGTGGAAAGTAAGTTAAAAGTTAACCAAACTAAGAGAGAACCAAGTCTGAGGCAGAACCGACAAAGAATTTGGAAGATGAGAGATTTAAATAGCGGAGAACAATAAAGTACAAAACCAAATTCCCAGGCTGAAAGCAGATGTGAGCTAAACCTTTGTGTGTGAACAGAGGGAAAAGGGAAAGTGCCGTTCTAGCATGGCTGACTTCCGGTATCTCTTCCCAAAGCTTGAACTTCCAGAACAATCTGTGGCTTACGTGGAGCAGACGGCAGGTAAATTATATTGGATGGAGGTAGTCCATCTGGAGCTTTTAGGTCTGGATGAATTTCTTTTGACTGGGAAAACAGAAGAGTCTACTGGAATGGAGGTAAGTTGAAATCTACATGACAAGCGAAGGAACTTTAGCCAGCTCAACATAGAGGCAGGCGGCATATAGCAGGTGGGGAGAGACTCAAATGTCATCCCAGACCTGGGGCAGCCTCTAAGTCTGGATCCAAGATGGAAAATTCCGAGCAGGGTCTAGATGTCCACACTTTTCAAAACTAAATTTCTTTTCAATCTGCATTGTCTGAATTGCTTTTTTTGCCTGGGGATGTAGCTCTATTTGTACAGTGCTTGCCTAGCTAGAACAGAGGCCTCGGTTCAGTCTCCAGCGCCTTGTAAAACTGGGTATGGTGACTCATACCCGTGATCCGGATATTGAGAAGGTAAAGGCAAAGGGTATCAAGAGCTGGAGTTCAATCTCATCTGTCTAGTGATGTCAAGGTTAGCCTGAGCTATAAGAAAACCTATGTCAAATAAATTGATAACATAAAACTGCTTTATTATTTATAAAATTGTTCCTTTTCGTTTTTATTTTATATTGTTTTTGCCCCAGTTCCCCTCTTTCATGTCTCCTTTTTAGAATGTGGGTCTCTGAAACACCACTTTGTTTACGGTGGGCAGAAAACCCTTTTGAAGTCCCAAACTCTGACTCTATGTGAGATTAATAATCAAAGATCCTCTCAATGTGTAAACACTGTAGGATTTAAACAGATTAGCTACAGTCTAGTCCCGAGGCATACCACACACCTGCTCATTGCCACAAACGGTCTGGAAATAAAACCAGTTCGTCCTCTACAGCAAGGTCTTTGAATGTGAGCATTTTTTTTTTCCTTTTTAACCACAGTGCCGGGAGAGCTGTGCCTTCTTACATTTTGCCCCCTAGGCGCCTACTTGCCTCACCCTAATCCCAGCTCAGTTTAACATGTCTTCAGATACTCTGTCGGAACACAAGACGTGGATTGTGTTGGGAAAAGTGTATTACTAAGAGGGTGACCTGAGTTTCCACCTCTGGTCTGTGGGAATAATATGTTTGATGAGTCTGAATCACATAGATAAGAGGCATGGAGCCTCTGGCAGCTGTACTGGGAATACTGTCCTGCGGTGTGCTACTGTTGGAACTTGATCGCACAGCTGTGGGTGTTTGTTGGAAGGCCCCCAAAGGGAATTCCGAGGCTCTGCCTCCTCTCACTGCCTTTTAGAATTAGATCTCTAAGCCCAGGAGCTGCTGTTGGAGAGGGTGTGATGGTGATTGCTCATATGCCATTGTTAGGTTCAGCCTGTCAACACCTTGAAGAGTAAACCATTTTTGTTGTTGTTGTTTTGAAAATGACTTACTAGTGAATCCTTTTTCTAGCAGTATGGTAGTGGTCTTTGTTTCCTGTGTGAAATGTTGAGTGATCTAATGCTGTTGTTTTGTGTTTCTTTTATGCTGGACCTGAAAGACTGTGCAATCTTGAATGAATACATGTAAAAAATGTAATGGAACTGGCCAGAACTGCCACCCATCAGCTCATAAGCACCTTCACTTTCAGTTTGATAATGTGGGCCAGAATTAAAGAAAGGTAAATAAAAACCCGAAGTTCACTTATTGGGAGGGTGTTCTAGATAGCTTTTAAATTTTTGTATTTTACTCTGTCAGTGTTTTGCCTGCCTATATGTCTGTGCCCCAATTATGTGTCTGGTGCCCAGGGAAGCAAGAAGAGGGCACCTGGAACTGGAGTTACAAACAGTTGTGACCTGTTATGTAAGTTCTGGGGATTGAATTCAGGCCTCCGAAAGAGCAGGCAGTGCTCCTCATTACTGGGTCATTTCTCCAGTCCCTGCCCTTAGTCAGCCTAGAGCATCCATTGAGGGATCACACCTGTTTTTGTGCTGTGATGCCCTAGGCTGTTAATTGATGACCGAAGGGCCAGCCCGCTGTGGGTGCTGCTGTTTCCTGGGTCTGTGGGGCTGGGATATAGAAGAAAGTGAGACAGTCCTGTGCCGTGAGTTAGCAAGTAAGCAGCATTGTCTATCCTGGGGGTAACTCTGGCTATGAAAAGAGTTCTTGATCAAGAAAGAGGTAATGCTGTGTGGAACAGGAAATAACTTGCCTCCAACTTTCTGCTTGAGTTCCTGCCCCGTCTTCTTCCAGTGGTGGACTGTGACCTTGAAATCTAGCCAAATAAATCCTTTCCTCCTAGAGGTCCCTTTTGGTCATTGTGTTGGTCACAGCAACAGAATGAAAACAGAACAGAAGGAATGTAGGTTATAACCCCCTCTTCCTCATAAGACAGACACACACACACACACACACACACACACACACACACACACACACCTCTACTTTCATGTATCTATACTGAATTATGAACATCTACTCAAAACACAGGCTTGACCAGATAGTAAATATATCACATGTGTTAATGCCAACTGCTGAAAGTAGTGGAAAGTTCAATTATAAACTTGAATTATATACCTCTCGAGGAACTTAACTAAGTAGCCTGCTATTGACCAAAAGCTTTATGGACAACAAAAACAGTCTGTGAACAGGTATTGTATCTGCTGTGTGCACTGAAAACCATGCGAAGATTGGGAGAGATCGCGTTTTGCTGTGACATACAGTTTCTTGGGAGAAGAACAGCTCATGTGAAGGCAGTCTGTGTCACGGGGTGTTTTCAGTAGATGCTCACACTTGCTACCTCTGCAATAGCAACGGGAAGAGACAGAAATGATCACACCATACAGTACACCCTGTAGTTAGTTTTATGATATATGGCTACATCTGGACTTCTGTCTCATTTTTTGATTGTGACAGTACCTGTATTTCTATAGGCGGCTTGTGGTGGCTATTCTTGGTTGTCAATATGACTGACTAGATCTGGAACTAACTAAAACTCAAGTGAGTGGGTATACCCATTAGAGATTTTTCTTAACTAAATCATTTGAGTTGGGAAGACTTACCTTTAATCTGCATCTTTAGAGGTGGGAGGATTCATCTTTTATCTAGGACGCAACTTCCCATGGCATCCTCTATAAAGGACTTGAGAAAAGGTTGCTATTACTCCTTGTCTGCAATCTCTCACTTTCGCTTGCAAATTCATTCCTTCTTTAGAATTCTAGCACGTACTCAAAACTAGCAAAGACATCCAGACTCACGGACTGAACAACTCCTGAATTCTTGAACTTTCCATTGGTAGACAGCCATTGTTAGATTAACTGGATCACAGTATATATGCAATGAGAACCCTGACTAATATATGGGTATTGATGGATTTTAACCTTTTACAATAGATCAATATAAGTTGCATGGTAATAGTGATAAAGGAGATTTTTGTTTATACAGTTTTTATGTTATATGCATGCCTAGATTTTTCAGTGTTTCAAAGTTGTGCAGTTCATCTGTAAGCTTTTTCAAATTATAGGAAATCTTCAAAATAAAGCCAATGATCCTGAAATGAAAACTTTTCATATCTAAGTAAAATCATGGCATTGAAATGCATGTTGTTCATGCTTAGCTAAATAATTATAAGCATAAAATACACACACACACACACAGTTTGAATCACAGTTTGAAAATTTTGTTTGTGAGAAACAGAAAACTCAACTCAGAAAGTTCTGGATCATAAAGGAATCCACGGATCATCCAGTGGTCTCTTTTTCATTGTCCTGTATGTCCCAAAGCTGGCCCTCTTTATGTCTACAAAATGTCTGTGAAGAGGAACACTTCTTCACTGAAGTGTAGTGGTAATGGTATGCCAAACAAACAAGCACCAAAACCCAGCTTCAGTGGGAAATGTCTTTCAGGAACAGGTGGCCTTCTCTGGCATCTCAATGCTTGAATTGGATGTCAAGCCCATGTCAGATCCAGTCCCTATAACCAATGAAATGAGAAATGAAGATGGACATAAATGAGTCCCTGGAGATAGTGAGGTTTTGGATGGGAGGCTATATCAGTTTTTCTAGAAGCATTTAGGTTGCACAGAGCAAGCAAAAGTCAGATCCTGTTACCAAGAGACAAGTTAACTGAATCTAGGGTAGCCCAGCTGAGTAAATGTCTTTGTCCTCTGCTCCTAGAAATGAACCTACATTCACCACAATAATCAGAATTCTCATAATTGGCGATTATCATTACTGGTTTTCTTCCTCCAACCCTATTTTGACAGACTCTGAGAAACTAAGAATATCATTATAACTAATTTGGCCATGCATTTCCATGCATGAGAAACTGGTATTATCACAGTCAGTTTATGTAATTCCAGCCTAAAGCAATAAAGTTGATGCTTGAGATAGCCTGGAAGATGTTATGGAAAACAGATTCACAATTACAATTAGAATCATTGATAAATGAGGAATAGCACACGGTTAATAGGAGTCACTGGGGCTGCTTAGAAAACACGTTCATACCGGTGTGCCTCTCGGATTGACCAGATCATGCAGAAGATCAGCATGGCTAATGTACTGCACCAACAGCTCTAGGTCTCTCCCTGTCTTCCTTCTTACCTCACTGTGTTCTCTACCACTTTCTTCTTCATTTCTTTTCCACCCATGATACTATCTCACTGATAACGACCCACTGCTGGAGGACGCAATTTCAACCTTAAGACACACCCCTACACTCTGTGTGTGTGTGTGTGTGCATGTGTGTATGTGTGTGAAATCTAGTTATGATTCAGAGTATGCATTAGCATCTCCCTGACTGTGGTGGTTTAGTAAAATAAAAATGTATTATTATTAATAGGGTAGTACTAAGGTTGCTTGGGCAGCCAACACAATCTTACTCCATGCTATAGTAAAAGTCTCCTTCTGCCCAGGCATTGCTGAAATCTTGACATGTTTCAGTAGAGCCTGTGTCTTCAGCCAAAGGATGAAAGGGGAGTGAATGGTGACCCATACATGAGTCATGAGTCACTGTGTACTGAAGGAGGACAGAAGCCCTGTACGCTAATCCCGCCTGACAGTGCTGCCAGGGACTCAGTCCTGGGGCCATGCACGAGCCAGAGAACTGACAGATGATTCTGGAGAGTGGGTCCAGATGGAAACGGAGACGATTGCATTTGATGTCTAGACACCTTTGCCATAAACAGACAAATTAATGTTCACTTGCAATCCCCTCTCCTGCTAATACACACACAATGGAAAAGTACATACATAAGAATAGAAAAATTCAACTTCTGAACCTCAGCAATTCCAGTAGGAGGTCAAGATTTATGAGGACAAACCTTCATTTTAAAAAAAGGCAGTTCATTTCACAGTCCAGGAAGAGATTTTTTTCTTTTATTTTTCTCACATATACTACATTCTGGCCACAGTTTCTTCTCCCTGCATTCCTCCATTCCCTCCTCCAACCTCCTTTCCCACCCCAGATCTACTCTTCCTCGGGAAATAGAATTTTGGGGGAAGGGGAAAGAATATGATCAAAGTACATTGCATGAAAAAACAATTTAAAGACAATAAAAATCAAACATAAATTACTTAATTTTTTGAACCTTAGATGGTAGAAAATTTATATATTTGTTATGAGCTGAATGTAAACTGTTCCTCCACAGGCTCACATGCCTCAATACCTGGCCCCAAGATGGAAGTCCTATTTTGGAAGAATTTAGAATCTTTTGGATATAGAGCCTACTTGGCAGAGTAGGGAAACAGGAGACAAGACACAAAAGGTTATTAATCTAGCCAGCCCAGGCTCTAGCCGAATTTCTCTCTGCTTCTTAATCTGTAGAAATGAAAAGAGAATATGCGTATAGCCCATGCCTACTCAGACCAAGCTTCTCTGATGGCTGTATCCCCTTACGCCATGAACCTAAATAAATTCTCCCTCCTGAAGTCACATGAGAAAGTGACTCACAAGTTCCCAGCATTTCCCAGGGCACAGAGTGCTCTTAGTTAGCATCATGCGGTTGGTGGTCTGATGAGCAGGAGGAAGGACAGCGGGATCTCAGAGAGATTAATGTGAGATTGTGATTCAGTCAATAGTTTAGCACTGTAGCCCAGCGGTGGAGCATGAGCAAGGGCTGAGTTTGCTCCTAGCACTATAAAAACCAAAACCAACCCCAAACACCCCACCCCCAACAGATTCTGTAGCCAAAAGATTATGTATGGGCAACAGTAAGTCCTGCCTGTGGGTATCTTGATATTAACCAATAGGGAGAAAAATTGGGAGGTAGAGAATAGGATTATAAGAGATTTTTGAAAAAAATTCTTCTTTATAAAGCCTAAATCATGAAATGAGGTGGAGGGGATCTAAATGACAGCAAATTTCAGTCATTCTTTCTGGATGAAGTAGTGGAGTCAGATGAGTTCTTTTCTTGCAAAGAAAGTAGAGGAGGAATGTCGCTTGCTGGCTCACTCCACTTTTGCCCCCATTCATCAACTATTATGTTCATTTTGGAGAATATTTTGTCAAAGTCTCCCATTTCCCTCCCCCTCCCCCGATCAAGTCCCCCTCCCTCATCAGCCTGAAGAGCAATCAGGGTTCCCTGCCCTGGGGGAAGTCCAAGGACCACCCACCTCCATCCAGGTCTAGTAAGGTGAGCATCCAAACTGCCTAGGCTCCCACAAAGCCAGTACGTGCAGTAGGATCAGAAACCCATTGCCATTGTTTTTGAGTTCTCAGTAGTCCTCATTGTCCACTATGTTCAGAGAGTCCGGTTTTATCCCAGGCTTTTCCAGACCCAGGCCAGCTGGCCTTGGCGAGTTCTCCATAGAGCATCCCCATTGTCTCAGTGTGTGGGTGTACCCCTCGCGGTCCTGAGTTCCTCGCTCGTGCTCTCTCTCCTTCTGCTCCTGATTCGGACCTTGTTAGTTCTTTTTGTACAGTAAGACTCTAATTTTTTTCAGACATTTTGGCTCTCTCTGTAATATTGGATTCCACTCTAGGGGAGTTGGCGATAGTGCATGAATGGTGGTTGTGTTGTATGTTTTGTGATGCTTTGTTGTATTTTACAGATCCATTGAAATGGATTTGTCTTGAATTTCTCTTCTTCTGTGCCTATGGGATATTTTGCTTTCTGTGACTATTCTTAGAGGACTATCTGCATGAAATTTAGCTAGGGTACTGGTTAAACTTGGTGTTAATTACTAAATGGGTTGCTAAAGTGATCTAGTTTTGGTTCTGTGTAAACAGGACCAGTGGAAAGACATTCCCTGCTTCTCCTTGATTGGCAGAATTAAATTAATATTGTAAAAATTGCTGCACTATCAAAATTGACTTACAAATTTAATCCAACACCTATGAAAATTACAGTATTATATTTCATAGGTTTAGAGCACAATACAAGGATTCATACAGAGAAAAAGAAAGATCATGAATAGCCAAAAAAGTTGTAATTAGTCAGAACACTACTGGATATATTTCAATATCCAACCTCAAATTATACTATAATGTTATAGTCATAAAGACAGTCATCTATTGGCATAGAAATAAAAAAATGATCATTATAATAGAGGACCTGGAAGTAAAATGCCAAAGCTATGCCTGCTTAATTTTTGACAAAGAAAGCAACACACACACACACACACACACACACACACACACACACACACACTAAGGAAAAAAAGCTTGTTTAACACATACTGTGTCAATTGGATTTCTGCTTACAGAAGAATGATATAGATTCTTATATCTTACCTTGTACAAAAAAATAAAAATGAAAATGGACCAAAGACCCTAATTTAAAACCAGAAACTTGTAGAATAAAATACAGGGGATACTCTTTAAGAGACTACGAAAGGGAAACTTTCTAAATAGAACATCAACACAGGAACTAATTCTAAGTTTTGGTAGATGGAACCACACGAAACTCAGAAGTTTCTGTACAGCAAATCATCAGAGTTAACAGATAGCCCACAGAATGGGAGGATATTTTTACCAGCCATACTCCAGATAAGGGGCTAGTGTCTCGGTTTTAAAGATTTGTAGAAAATAAATACCAAGAAAGTAAAACTGTCAACCAAATCAATAAACAAACTGAATAGCAGCTTTTTTTTAAAAAAAAATAAAAGGAACATAAGTGACCATTAATTATTATAAAAGTGTTCAATATCCCTAGTCATCAAGGAAATACAAATTGAAGCTATTTTGAGATACTATCTTACTCCAGTCAGAAGAGTTATCTAACCTAACTACAAATGTTAACTAACCTAACTACAAATGTTTGAGAGGCTGTGGAGAGAAAGGAGCCATTACCCACTATTGGTGTGAGTGAAAAATTAATACAGCCATTAAATAAACCAATTTGAAGATTTCTCAAAAAAGTGAAAGCGGAACTACCATATGACTCAACTATTTCACTCCTGGGCATATAGCCAGAGCACCCCAGACCCTATCATAGAAATATTTGTACCCTGTATTTATTCATTATAGCAAAGAATTGTAAACAACCTACTTGTTCATATATAGATGGATGGATAATGAGAATGTGATATATATATATTATATATAGCTTTGGAGTTGAATATCATTCTTATATATGTAAATAATATTCAGTGCTTAAAAATCTCATTTCCCAAATTGCTTGAAAATAAATGGACTTAGAATGTATGATATTAAATGAGGTCATCCGATCTCAGAAAGAAAAAAAGGTATACTCTCTCTTATATGCATAATCTATCCAATAACATTTGTGTATATATAGACACATATACATAAATATGTGTGTGTATACATACATATAAACAAATATTTATGTTGGTACAGATAACATGTAGAAAAGAGAACGAGAAAGGCTAAACATAAGGGAATGAAGAAGAACTGAAGACAGGCAATGGACAGGAGTTGTGAAAGAGGATATAAAACAAATGACTTTTCTAGTTCCAAGTCTGTTACAGGTTTTCCATCCTCTGCCAGGGTAAGTACATAAAGCTATTTTTTTTCTTTTTTGATTCTTTTTTCAAAAAAGGGTTTCTCTGTAGCTTTGGAGCCTGTCTTGGAACTAGCTCTTGTTGACCAGACTGGCTTAGAACTCACAGAGATCCATCTGCCTCTGCCTCTGCACCACCACCTGACTCCACACCTGTTTCAAATGGCCACACTAACCGTATAGAAGCTCATTAAGCTGCATACTCTTTGCATCTGTTTAATTTCAATGTGTGTATTTTTTAAATTTATAACAGTTTCTATGACAAAATTTGTAAGTCAAAATACAAAAGAAAGTAGAGGAATTGAGCAATTCTTGCTTCTCTAAGATGTAGCTGAAAATTCATGTTTTAGAGCCACAGAAATCACTAGGGAAATTTCTAAAAACAAGAAGGATAGAGGGCTTGTGTGTAGCAATGTAAGGCAGTAGAAGATGGGGAGGAAGAAAGTACTGTGAAGTGTATAGGTTTGTGTGTGTGTGTGTGTGTCTGTGCGTGTGCGTGCATGCGTGTGTGTGTGTGTGTGTGTGTGTGTGTGTGTGTGCGCATGCGCGCTTTCCTCTGAGTACCTGTGTGGAGGCCAGAAGTTAACTCTGTATAACTTTTTGGGATGGTATATCTTACCTTTTGAGATAGTTTCTCTCACTGATCATAAACGTATCTCTATAGTAGGATATAGTGGTCTTTGGGAGTATACTGAGTAAAGGCTGAATATGTTGGCCATTCCTCAGCTTGTACATGGATGCTGGGAATTCACACTCAGGTCCCCAAGCCTGCATAATAAATATTTTGCACACTGAGCCATCTCTCCAGGTCTACAGTTCCTAAAGTATGATTCACAGGCTTCCTGAAATTCCCAGTTCCATTTAGGACTCCACAAGGTCAAAATTATTTTAATAACCAAATTAATATGTGATTTTCTTCCTTATGCTTCTATGAATATACACTGGATTTTTCAACAGGTAGCACACTGCATAAGAAGCAAAAGTGTATCTAGTTGTTTCAACCAGACAACCATGATGGTGACTTGAAAAAATGTAAAATATTCACTTTTCTTACTATAATTTTGAATTATGTTTTTCCAGATAAATATATTATCTATATCAACAGTCTTTTCATTATTATTTCTTTTGAGATAGAGTCTCAATATGTATCACAGGCTGACTTGGAATTCACTGTGTATCTTTGTCTGCCTGGAGACATTCTATTCGTGCGCTTCAATCTCCGGAGTGCTGGGATTGTAGGCAAGGTCCACCATTCCCAGTTTCCATTACTTTAAGTGATGTAAATAATAAACACTTTCAAAAGTTTTCAGGTTCAATTTCTAATTCAGTATATAGCCATATATATCCCATATTAAAGAAAAAGCACTTGAAAACCTCAGTTATGTTTGCGAGTATTTAGTTGCTGATACTGAAAAGCGATAGACTGATCTGTGGGATGATGAACCAGAACTGAGAAAAAAAAAAGATAATTCTGTGTTTTGGGAGTAAATAACTTTAGAGACTGTGGAACGCAGAGAAGTATGTTGTTCTGTCTGGAGAAGAACCCTGGAACAGCCTAAGGAGTTAGCAGGGACTCTTGCACACAGAGAACATTGAGATATTCCATTTTGCATTTTAACCCATTTGTGAGCCTGAATAATTGCAACACTGCCATCTAGTGCTCCATAATGAAAATGTTTAACCCCCGCCCCCAAAATTGGCTTATACAGATTGTTCCAGACTGCATTAAACAGCTCCATCTGCATTGCTCATGCGTGTGTATCCAGTTACGTAATTTTAAATGCCTTCCATGTATATTTAAGTGCTTCTTTCTTCTTAGGGTTAGGATTCCCACTGATCCCTCTTTCCACTCTTTGTATTCCTGTCCTTGTGCAGGGACCGGTAACTTTCCTGTGCTCAACTCCTTCCTCCACAAGAATGTTTCAAAAATAAGTTTTTAATCGTGGATTCTGTTGGCTTAAAGAAAAGCTGCAATGTTAGTTTTGAGAGTCCCGAAGGACACCCCTTCTATCCTGTCTCCCTGTTAGCAGCAACCTACATCACTAGAGCCCATCCAATGGCATAAATGTTCCACATTTAGTCAGACAGCCATACAATATCAGAAATAGAGGCCTGGGGAGCAGAGAGGCAGGCCGGGGTGGGGGCGGGGGAGAGACAGGATGTGTAAAAGCTAAGGGGCCTCAATTGTCATCACACCTCTCCATAACCACACCAGGAGCCAGAAAGTCATAAACCAATGCTTTCTCCCCCCTCCTTCCCCCAGACACACACATGTACACACAAACGGACTGGGAGGAACGCTCTTGGAGCATTATATAACTTAGAAGCCATGCCCATGCAAAATAATGAACTATCAGGTATAAACATTAACTTGGGCGATGCAAGTCTGTTAAGAACTGGGACAATAAAGCCTAATCCTTATCTTGGACAGCAGGATTGGGGTGGCCACTTGAGTGGGGTCCTCCTACTGCTCTTCTTCCATTTGTGTCTGTGTCTGAGACTCTGGTCTGGGGTGAGAGGTCACCAGTCTCTACGGCTGCTCAACTCCCCTGGCTGAATTTTGGACCTCCCTGTAAGCCCCTGCTAGTCGAGGGTGACAATTATATCTCTGCAGCCATGGCTTTTCCTGTGGGGTTCGGATGGGGAGCAGCCACTGCCGCTTATCAAGTAGAAGGTAGGAGAAGATGCTTCTCCCTTGTTGGGGCTGGAATGGATGCTTCTGGTGGGTTCTGTATTCCTGGGGAGGAAGGTGGAGTGTTGAACAGGCAGAAACGGAAGAAAGATGTAAAACACACTATAAACGAAACTGTCTCTTTTTAGACAGAAGAGGCTGCAACCCCCTTCTCCTTCCTCAGATAGGAGGAGTGGTGGGTGAGGAATGAGGGTGGGATTTTGTTGCCTTGTAGTCGGTTCCAGCAACCTGAGAAGTCAGTTCACATCGGATCCGCTGCTTTCCTGATTGACTTCCTGAACAAGTTTGCAAAGTGTTTGGAAAGGAACGTTTTTTTTTTTTTTTTTCCCACTGACTAGAAGAGTGTTGAATTAATTCTTCCCAATAGCTCTTGGTTAGCTGGTAAACATGCTCTGCTCTGTTCCAAGTGAGGTAAATCTAAGTATTACTTTGAACATGCCACCTCTTTCCTGGGTTTGTTCCTAAGAGAAGAATAATGAACTATCAGGTATAAATGCTAGGTCCAGGTGTGCTTGGTGCCTTGGTGTCTCAGCACTAGTCTCCACCCCCACCAGATGAACATTATCCCCACCCCCGACACCTATATGATCTGTTCATCTGTAAATAGAAAACAAGTATCCTCTTGTCTTACCCAAAAATAAAGAATTCTTTTCTCCTCCTCCTCCTCCTCCTCCTCCTCCTCCTCCTCCTCCTCCTCCTCCTCCTCCTCCTCCTCCCCCCTCCTCCTCTTCCTCCCCCCTCCTCCTCTTCCTCCCCCCTCCTCCTCCTCCTTCTTCTTCTTCATCATCATCTTCTTCTTCTTCCTCCTCCCCCTCCTCCCCCCCCTCCTCCCCCTCCCCCTCCTCCTCCCCCTCCTCTCTCTCTCTCTCTCTCTCTCTCTCTCTCTCTCTCTCTCTCTCTCTCTCTCAATACAGGTTTTTTTTTTCTTTGTGCAACAGCCTTGACTGTACTGGAACTCACTCTGTAGATAAGGCTGCCCTTGAACTCACAGAGATCTGCCTGCCTCTGCCTCCTGAGTGCTGGGATTAAAGGCGTGTGTCACCACTGCCTGGCAAAATAAAGAATTCATAACAGCTACCACAGTGGAAATATTTATTTGGTCATAGAAGCATATGGTGAAACCCTGGGTTAACCAAAGGTAAAATGCTTCATCTAACTTTCTATGATTGCTGTAACAAATGATACCAAGCTGTGCTACTTAAACAACTAAAATTGGTTCTCTGACAGTTCCAGAGGCTAGTACTGGCCATTTGAAGGTGTAATTAGCTACATTGTACTGGAGTAGGATCTACTGTAACTTATCCACTGTAACTGGTGTCCTCATACAAAGAAGTCTGGACACTTGAAAGAGACCCATAGGAATACCTTGTAATGCCAGGCAAGCATGCCTTTAATCCCAGTACTTGGAAGGTGGATCTCTATGAGTTCGAGGCCAGCCAGGTCTACAGAGTAAGTTCCAGGATAGCCAAGGCTGCAGAGAGAAACTCTGTCTCAACAAACAAACAAACAAACAAACAAACAAACAAACAAACAAACAGACAAACATCCAGAGATCCCACAAAGCAAACAAATAAATAACAAAACAAAACTCATGTGACAATAAATAGGGAAATGAGAGTGACTCAGCTGTAAACTAAGAAACCGCAAGAATCAGTTTCCACCACCAGGGACTGAGGAGGGGTGAGAAAGGCTCATAGTCGAGGCCCCAGTGGCAGCAGGGCTCTGCTGACTCTTTGAGTTTGCTCATTTGTGAAAAGGGGACAGAGATCAGATTTCTGTGATTTCTACTCACTGCCTGGGTCTTCCTTATAAAAAGCTAGTATTTAAATCATAACAGGTAAGTCAATGAAGTAATTTCTGATTGTGTAAGGCCGGAGACTACACAGGAGCTGTGGAATGAGTGTCGTTTCACCTAAAGCTTAAAGGATGAGAAGGGAACCTTTTGAATGGGGGACATTTTCTAGGCAGAGTGACAGAGGACAGGCTCATCGCTGCACCAACAAGACTGCTTTTGGTCTCTAGTATTTACTGCTATCTTCCAGATGTGTAACGGAGAACTCTTGCTGTGACTGCCATATACAAGGCATCTCAATGGGAAGATGAGAGCTGGGACTTAAGTGTTTTTTGAAAGAATGTCTGAGGATGCTCTGGTCAGCAGGGATTCCAGTGCACATCTTCCCTGAATGGTCTCTTTGCTTTTAGATAAATTTTTACAAGGTCAGGTGGATTACAGAAAGACCCACGCCTAGTTGAGGCTTATATATGGAGTCAGAGCTGCTGAGGGTGGGAGACACCGTTTTTTTTTTTTCAATTTATTTATTTATTAAGGATTTCTGCCTCCTCCCCGCAACCGCCTCCCATTTCCCTCCCCTTCCCCCGATCAAGTCCCCCTCCCTCATCTGCTCAAAGAGCAATCAGGGTTCCCTGACCTGTGGAAAGCCCAAGGGTCGCCCACCTCTATCCAGGTCTCCTAAGGTGAGCATCCAAACTGCCTAGGCTCCCCCAAAGCCAGTACGTGCAGTAGGATCAAAAACCCACTGCGATTGTTCTTGAGTTCTCAGTATTCCTCATTGTCCTCTATGTTCAGCTAGTCCGGATTTGTCCCATGCTTTTTCAGACCCAGGCCAGCTGGCCTTGGTGAGTTCCCGATAGAACATCCCCATTGTCTCAGTGTGTGGGTGCACCCCTCGCGGTCCTTAGTTCCTTGCTCGTGCTCCGTCTCCTTCTGCTCCTGATTTGGACCTTGAGATTTCTGTCCCGTGCTCCTCTGTCTCTGTCTCCTTTCATTGCCTGATGAAGGTTAATATTCATGAGGATGCCTATGTGTTTGTCTTTGGGTTCACCTTCTTACTTAGCTTCTCTAGGAACATGCATTATAAGCCCAATGTTCTTTATTTATGGCTAGAAACCAAATATGAGTGAGTACATCCCATGTTCCTCTTTTTGGGTCTGGCTTACCTCACTCAGGATAGTGTTTTCTATTTCCATCCATTTGTATGCAAAATTCAAGAAGTCCTTGTTTTTTACTGCTGAGTAATACTTTAGACACAAGTCACCTGATAGGTTTCCCATGACCCAGTGGTCATCCCTGCAATCCCTGAACTCTCTTATATATGACTGACAACTCAGTAGGAGCTGTATAAGTATTTGATATATATTAGAAAAGGACATGAATTTAAGGGCAATATAGGCAGCAAGCAGAAAGGAGAAATGGATATGAGCAATATACATTACACCTTACTATGATTTTTTTAAAAAAGAATTAAAAAAACACCTTTTTTTTTATAAATGAAAATACTCTTAAGTTATGTTGTAGTTCATGTACTTCTAAGTTAGATTTCAATTCTCTTTGAATATAAAAACCTTGGGGTGAAATTTTGTTGATTTTAAGTCTGCCTTCCTTGTTAACCACTTAGTTATGAAAGCTAACTTAAACCTTGACCATGGGCACCATTGTAATGAACTTGTTTCAGTATCCAGTATTAACTGCATGATTCCTTATGTCTTAACAATTATTTTATCTTATGTGTGTGAGTGTTTGGCCTGCATGACATATGTGCACCAGCCACATGCATGCCTGGTGCCCAGGAAGGTAAGAGGAAGAGAACACTTGGATTCCCTGGAACTGGAGAATCAGATGATTGTGAACCACCATGTGGGTGCTGGGAACTGAAACCCCATTCTGTACAAGAATAGCAAGTGCTATTCTTGAATCATCAATGAATATTCTTTCAAGCTCCCCTGTGCTCTCCTCTCCACGTTTTTGCTATTTTAACTGCAGTGAAGCTGCTTGATGCACCATGTAAACTGCATTTGAGATTCTTGTGGAGATACAACGTGATTGGGGAGAATATTGTGGTGGACATTAGGAAAATGAGGTAAGAAATTAAAATACTCTTTATTTTTTTTTGAGAATGTCTATGAGAAAACCTTATCAAACACAAAACAACTAAAAGTTTAGGAAATAAAGATAGTCCACCTTGTCCTGGTGTTTGGCGCATGATGACAGTTAAGACTCATAGTCAACACAAAAATGATCTTATCAAAATGTTATCTATTTTTGTAATTACTCTGACAACACAGCTGTAGTCCACCTAAAGAATTAAAAGTACAGACTGAAACCTGTTTTTCCAAGAACATCTTCTTTAAAAAAAGAGTTGATATTTTATGCTTATGGATGCTTTACTTGATTCTACATCAGTATACTGTATGTGTGCTTAGTGTTCATGGAGGCTAAAAGAAGGCATCAGATCCTCTGGAACTGGAGTTACAGTTATAAGCTGCCATGTGGGTGGTGAAAATTGAACATAAGTCCATGGGAAGAGAAGCCAGTACTATTAACCATTAAGTCCCAAAAGATATTGCTTTGAGGAGTATAGTTGGATTTAACTGAGTTATTTTATTTAGGTCTTTCCCCCTAAATTCTGTCTAGTAAAAAGTTGTTCAGATAAGGCTAAAGATCTCAAAAAAACCAAAGTCTATAAAGCTCAAATTTGAAAGAGAACTCATTCATGACCCCACACCCTGCAAAATATCAATGGATTGGATGTGTCCTTCAAAATGGTGTTTGGTGTTCCTGGACTTTCTGCATATGTAGTTCAGATCTCACCTCTGACGACATCGGTTAAAAGGGAAACTTTAGACAAACTGATTTTATCTCGGTTTATTTGAGCAAGGAAATGATTTATGAATTGGCTTGTTCCCTGAACTAGTCAAGATTCAAAAACTTAGAATAACAAGGGCAGACGAAATACTAGGTTTTCAGTTTCCTAAACTGTAGGCTATGAAACTTGCCAGGTTTCTCTATAGGTGTTTTCTGGGTGAGCATATGTTCTGTCCAGTCCTCAGCCTGTTACCTTTATTCAGTCCCTGGTGTGAGCAGTCAGTATTTAAAGACAGAAAAAGGAAGCACTAAGCAGAAAGAGACTAGTAGCAACTCCATATTTGCCTAATTTGGACGTCTGAGTAGGTAGCAGCCTGTGACTGGCTAAGTTCTTGGCTACTGTGATTGTCTAAGATTCAGGTAGTTGTCACAAGTACACACTCCTTAGTTAGCTCTCATCTATGTATATATTAAGTAAGGTTATAATTCACTATGTAAAGGAACAGTTTTAGACAAAATTAATATTACATAACAACTAGGTATTAAGTGTTCTGTGCCAATATGTCTTCTAGATGTAATATTTGTATTTAGAGGCACCACAGAAGGATTGCTGGAGATATATAGAATATATATATTCTATATGTAGAATATATATATATATATATATATATATATATATATATATATCCACTATAGAACTCTATAGACAACTTGGCATAAACACACAATGGGTTTTATAAGTGTACAATGAGTTTCAATCACCAACATCCAGTTCCACTGAGGACCTGGGGCTACCTTAGCCAGTCTATCCTATCCTTCTGTCTTTCTGGAGGCAGTCTTTCCCATGCTCTTCTGCACTGAGTATGTTAAGGTCTTGGTTTGTAAGTTCCTAACCAGCTATTGTGTGTTAACTCTCTATCAACAGCTTCTAGGCTGGGGACCTTGACCAATGTGCTCTGTCCAGTCCTCATCCTGTTACCTCTATCCAGTCACTGAATGACTTTTCTGTGCTTGCTTTTTTCTACTTCAGAAGTACTAGGTATGAATTTTGCTTTAAACACTTCTTAGCACAACAAAGGCAGGCGAAATACTCATTTCTCCATTTCCTTAATTGTAGAACATGAAACTAGCTAGGTTCACTCTATAGATGCTGTCTGGGTCAGCATATGTAATTGAAGCACAAGAATGCCTAGTGCACGGTGCTCATTAATGCTAACACAGATGCTCACCTTAGCACCAATGCTATCACACCCCAGTCTGTACTGGTGCACAGAGCACCATCATCTGCCTTATTTAGTGGGAATGCCCATATCTGCTTTGACTATAGGTTACACACTACCCACTCCTTTTTTGCTCTCCACTGTGTGTAATAGAGTGTGATTAGCCTTCTCTTAGACCATTGTTTCAATTACATATGCAGGAAGTACACATCTTGGATCAACACGGTCTGAGTGTAAAAGCTGAGGTCAGCTGGTCTCTTTTGTGCTTGGAAAAATCTTTGAATTTTTGTTACATTTTAGCATATGGGACCTTTGAAAGTCACACCATTGAGCAAAAGGAGGGCTGAGTGACAGTGGTGCTTGTAAGAACAATTTAGCAATTCAATGGTTTTGTTCTGAATCATCACCACGTATCTATTTTTCACCAATTTTTAAAGCATGATTGTCTAAGTAAGTGTATTTGTCTTTGCTCTTTTGGGATCTCTGAGGGATTATAACACTCAAAACTGAGATATTGTGGCTCTTTCATTTGGAACAGAGGGCAGTGTCAGAATCTTTGCAAGTGGGGCCAACGTCGAAGCACAGGGCCTGGCCTTGTCCTCACCCTTCTCAATATAGCCATGACTTGCTTATGTATCTCACTAGAACCATGGCCTTCCTCCTGTGCCTCTTAGTCCTTCTGCCTCTCTTCTGGCCACTTCACTGTTTATGGTTCTAAAGAAGAGTTTAATGTTTATTATATAATGGTTTGCTGTGCAGTGCCTTGGGCCTTTTGGAGGAAGGCACAATATAAATCTCATAAATAAATAATAAATAAGTGGTATAAGCAGGAGGAAAATTATGTGTTTTAGGTGAGTTGTAAAGAACATTGCACGGCCTATAAAATGTATTTGTTGGAGCAAAGAGACAGGGAAGAAAATGCAGACAATTATTTTACATACAGAAGTGAGGCTTGCCATCATTTTTAAGCATAGAAAACTTGCCAAGATTTTTAACCCTTCGTGAGGCTGATTGTACTCTTTTGGTCTTAGATGGCAGGTAAGAAACAAAACTAGGAGGCAGTTCAGTGATGTTGTGTCCATTTCTCCTATATGCCCTAGAGGAACTATGAACATGACATTAGAACCTGATTCTATGGCTCTTAGAAGCTTGTAACTCTGGGTGATTTTGGAGAAGGCTCTTAAGAGGTGAGTGTGTTCTATAAAACCCCACAAGTCCTTATCAGAGTCCAAACCACACCATTACAGCTCCCTAATGGGGCTGGGGTTTGTGGCTCTGAAGGAGGCAAAGGACTCTGCTTTATGAGTGTCATTATGAGCCTTCTATGCTGCACTGGTACCTGTGTTGTGTTTACTTTTGATTTAACTGTGACTTTGGCTTCATGGTTGCAGAAATTGGCATTCGTCTTTGACTATTTCTTGCTCTAGTTTGTCAAAGATGGAATTCTACAGGCAAGAGATTTGAGGTTATGTTTACATTTAAAAAGCAGGAGAATGAACAGTGCAGGTATATAAGTTGGGTTTAGGTCACATTTGTAACCATTCTATACCGATTCTTTTCCACTCTTTTTAAAAACTCAGCGAGTCCACACATGAGACACATTTCACTTTACCCACTATAAATGCTAGCACAAACTCTGCTTCCTGTTTGCTTTTTCTGCTCAACCAAATACAACTATTTGTCATGTTTCCCATTTTCTACTAATTTGGATTAAAGATCATGAGTGGAATTAGGAAAGTGGTCATGCCTGTATCTTTTTTTTTCTGGAATAGTCCTTGATACATAGATCTGTTCTTCACTCAGGTCACCTAAGAAAGAAAAAGAGAAACAATTTTCAAGTGTTTGCTTCTTGTTGCATCAGGAAAATGAAGAGGAGAAGAATTTTCATGTGAACTCTACCGTAGTTTAACTAATAGAAATTGTTCTAGCAAATAATCTTTTACTTATCTGTTGCTGTAACAAAACACCTGACAAGAGCACTTGAATTTGTGAAAGTTTTATTTCGGATCATGGTTTCAGCGATGTTGGTCCTCCATGGTGGAGAACGCATAGTTGCAGCAGTTAAAGTGGAGTTAACATGGCAATTGACCAGGAAGCAGACAGAGTGCTCGATGGGAACCAGGGCATGTATTACCCTCAAAGATGGGCACCTAGTGATGTGCTTGGATCAATCAAGCCCCACTTCCTAAATATACCACAGTAAAAAAAAAAGCAACAATAACAACAACAACAAACACAACAAAACTAGTAAAAAAAAAAAAAACAACAAGCAAATACCAGTAGCTGGGGCCTGAGAATTCAAACATGAGCTGGGGTAGTGTGTTTCAGATTTACACTATGATATACTCTTCATTTCATTCTTCTGGTCTTAAATTTGAGATCCACAAAAACCTCAAATTACTCAATTTCTTTTGTTCATACCATAGTATTGACAATGGAAAAAAGTGGAAGTTGGGCACGTTCAAATGTTTATCAGTGGCTGTCCACTCACCAACCGCATGCCAGATGCAAACAGCAGGTGTAGACCAGGAGACATAGTTGGAGGGCAGGGAGGGGAAGCTACTGGGTGGGTGCTTATGATGGCAGTTGCCTTTCAGCCTTGGGATAAAATGACTGGAGCCTCAGGTGCCCTTTAGGCCTTACTTATCGACGATGCAGCATTGAATCATGAGCACACCAGGCTCTACGGGCAGACTATACAGCACTGAATTCTAGCTTCTAAGAATCTCTGCTGCAAAACTGCTCATCTGGTGTAATACGATGCCTACTTTCCTCCCTTCCCCTTTGCTTATTTCATTATAGGAACATCAGAGACACTTGACAGTTTATAATTCTTCTCTGGGTTACTTTCCTCAACCTTTTTCATTCAAATACATGCCTTTTAACTATAATAGGAATTTAGCTGCATTCACTCTACATTCCCAACCCCTCTATTAAATATTTAGTTTTAACAATCAGTTTTATAATTTTTAGGAACAGATTACTTAGTTGCCTTCTTTTTTTTTTTTTAAAATAAAGTCATGTTTGTTTCCAGAACACTATTATTCTTATAACTCTTTAATACTGCTAGTGTAAAAATTAAATTCTCAATCTAGCAGCCATGCTTTGGGGTATTTATTCTAAAATTTGAAATAAGTTTGTTGGAGAGAACACTTCACGCTCATGTTCATTGCAATGTTTTCCATCAGCCCAGAGTAGCGTCAACCTGTACTCACCAATAGATGAATAGCCAGGAAAACATAGGGTAGGCACACAATAAAACATCATGCAACCTTACAAAGGACAAGAAAAAACAAAACAAGACACAAACCACTTTTGTCAGCACGGGTAAAAATGGACAACAGTACACTCGATTAAAAAAAAAAACAGGTTATGAAAGAGAATGCGGCGTGTTCTCACACCCTGTGGGATCAACCAAACCATTAGGAGGGGGGGGTGGCTGCAGAGGGTTAAGAGTGAGGGGACTGAGACTATAATGGTGAAAAACTCAAGGACTTAGGCAGGATTAGAGGATTAGCACAGCCTTACATATAGTGTGGCAAAGGGAGTTGAAGACCGAGAGCTGCACATTTAAAATTGCCCAGAACCTACATTTCAAAGTTCTGTGATGAAAAATTTAAGTATATGAGGGAATACTTAGCTGGTTCATCAATGAAATAGCCATAGATCATAGTATCACTTTATAGCCCACAAATATATGCAATTATAGCCGGTTAATTTATAAAAGATGAAGCAGAAAAATAGATTTTAAAAAAAGAAGATAAAAAGAGAAAAGGGAAGAAAAAGAAAAACCCCTAAGAAACAGTTAAAGGAAAACAAAACAAAAATCTTTTTTTTTGTTGTTAATTTATCATTTTTTTGAGACTTTTTTTTTTTTAAGACGGAGTTTAGCTGTGTAGTGCAGGCTAGTTTGAAATCTGGTGCCTCGAACTCATGGTCCTTTTGGCTCAGGCTCCTGAATGCTGGAATTGTAGGTGTGGACCATAGTATAATAACTTCCTATTCTTCTTTATTTTGGTTCTTTCATGTTGGTTGTTTTCATCCAGTGCCTGAAGATCTTAAAACATTTATGAATAAACTAATATGCTGATTAACAGTAGCAACATATTTAGACTTTCTTTAAGTGAGATTGGTATCAATCAGAACAGGGATGCCTGAAAAGGAACAGAGTCCTGCTTGTTAGCTGAGGAGTTGACAGTCGGTCCTCACAGAATGGACAATGTGTGTGTAGGGGCTAGTCAATATTTAGATCTTAAAGATCAAATGTGAAGACTTTAAAAGTCTGTGTTTACCTTGTGCTGCTGCTGCTCTCTCTCTCTCTTTCTCTCTCTCTCTCTCTCTCTCTCTCTCTCTCTCTCTCTCCCCCCTCCCTGTCTCTGTCTGTCTGTCTGTCTCTTGCTCTCTGTTATCTTTCTACTGCCCCAGTATGCCTGGTGGAATCCTTCTTGATAAGATCTGTCATTTTCATGAAGCATCTCTTAGGACACGAACAATGGGTAGAGGTAGCACTGTCTTGTTGATAGAGGAGGTGAACCCAGCAGGCCATCGGAGGCACAGATGATTCTTGAAGTAATTACCAGGATGGGAGGCCACTGTGCTGTCCCCTGTGACGACTGCCTCCAGGGTTGTCAAGCAGAAGTTTTCCAGTCTTCTCCAGTTTTCTCCAGAGCCCATGAATCCTTTGTCTTAGTTTCTCTGATTAATTGGTCCTATTTTATTTCCATTTTCCAGAAGTACTTGAGTGAATGTGATGTTCTATTGGGACCTTTTTAATGCAAGCTCAGTTGTGGATCTTATTTACTGTCATTTCGATGGAGTGTGAGAGGGAAAAGAATTAAATATGTATGTTCCACTCTGTTTTGAACTTGAAATCTTTATTAACATAAATAAAGACCTTAATATAATATTCATTTATGTATAAGTCTTTATTAACTTGCATTAACATATGAGAACACTTCTTAAGCAATGAGGTATTATTTAAAATTAATGAATTGAATGAGTTGCCATTATTAGTCTCCTCTCAGCACTAAGGCAACCAAGTTCTGGAAATGTTCTGGGCCTATGCTATGGGGGTGAAGATTAGTGCTACCGACTGTCTCTCTATCCTCTCTACTGCATTTGTAGGTAGGTACTCTAGTTCTCATTGTGAGTAGTTCATTGATGGGCTCCCTGGCTTATACAAGAAATCCAGACTCGTGACTTCTTTTTTTCTGTCCACTCTGAGCCCAACCTGAAGATGCTACCCTTGATCCAGGAGAACGTCCTCCCTCTGACCAAGCTGGTACCCAGGCTGCAGACTTTTAAGCCACTCAGATTCTGGCGTCCTATAACAGCCATCTGAGCAAAATATGAAAATGAGAAAATACAGAATTAATAGAATGTTAGACAGTCTAACAGTAGGCAGTGAAAAACTTAGATAATGTGGTGAAGCTACTTGGGGAGTGATGGTCAGATAGTATGTCTGAGAGAGGCCACAGATCTGTGTGTTTGCTTCTGGGATCAGTTACTCAGTCAAACATTTGTCATCGTCTCTTACCTCTATTTCTGAGCACACAGAATTTTCTTTTTTTCCAACATAGTATTTTTATTGATCATTTGGGAGTTCCCCACAATGCACCCTGGCTGCATTCACTTCCTAGTTTTCCCAGGTCTGCTGCTCAACCCTTGGGACCTCCCTCAAAGAAAAGAATGAAAAAAAAAAGAAAAGAAAAGAAAAGAAAAAAATCTTTCTGGTCTTAGTGACTTCCTAAGTAGTGCCAAAAAGTAACCATTGTCATCACTACTGGCTATGTGGTATTTATTGCTAAAGCCCCATTTTTCTTCTTGTACATACTTTTGTATTGACGGATCTGAATTGAATGCTTGATTATCATGTATGTTTTTGGGAAAATTTTTGTTCTAAGAATAGTTTAATTGTAGAGCCTGTAAAACCTACAGAAAACTCAGGTGAATATTGGTCAGGCAAGAATCTTAAAATTTGGCATGTATATTTTCAGTCTTTCCCTACCCATTTTCAGAAGCATTAGGCACACACAGTTTTGTTTCTATGCCAGGATAGCAATGATCTGAAAATGGGTTTACTTTTATTAAGATATTTACAAATATCTTCACAACACAGAACATTTTTTTTTTCTGGATAAGATACAGCATTTTTTGCATTCTTACTCTTTCAATGCCCTTATTTCATTGTTTATCTTTTTATAGTTGTGCCGATGATGTTACACAGAAAGCTAAATGAGTGTCAACGTATTTAACCTTGAGAAACAGGAAACAAATCATGGTATCACAGTAATTTATTTGAAGTATGGGCTTTACATATTGGCCCACCTTTGTTCACGAATCCTTTTGTCAGCAGTAAATCCTTCAGTGAAGACTGGGTATTTGCTCATTTGAATGGATGCATGTCAACACTGAGCTGGAGAAAGAAAGTCTCAGTTCTGTTATCCCTTCCTGGGCTTTTCCATCTCCCAGGCTTGCTGTCCAGCTAAGTTCATGGATGCACAAGGTAAAATGACTTTCAACATTTACTAGAGCATCAGTAGGTCCCAGAGTGAGCCTCATGGAGCTCATACAAAATCTTTCTTCTTATGCCCACATTAATTTAGTCAATCTTTGTTTCTGGCTCATGCAAACCTCTTTATTATGCCCCCTTTGTTCATTATTTCTGTTTTCCCATTAGCTCTAGAATATGTAATGTCTCTTTAGTCTCTTTTCTTTCCATGCCCCTCTGATCTCTTGTGCGTGTACTTCCATCATTCTCCTACAGTTCTACCATCTTATTTTTAAAGGGGATCACAGCTCTGAATATGGGGTACAAACTGCATTTGCATCCTACCTCAGCCACTTGCCAGTTGTGGGATCTTGGGTAATATCTAAACTTTGTAAGCCCCCTTTTCCTTGTTTGTAAAATGGGCATGGTAAGAATGCCAATCTCGGTTCATGCAAACATGTTCAGTAGTGTCAGATATTTAAGACAGTGGTAGTCTAACTGTGCTCTATATATTTTAATAAACACTAAAAATTTTTGATGCATTTTTGTTTCTGTAGGATCTGAACTTACATGGCAGAAAAAAATTTATAATCTATTCTCAGATGACTCCCCCACTGTTTCCTCTCTGTTTACTTTCTACTGGCACCTATTCTTGAACCAAAATGAAGCATGTGTATTTTTTAAAATGTCATGACCTTCATGCCTCTGAACCTTTGCACATGCTGTTCTCTCTTTGCTTGAATGCGCATCCCACCTTGGCGCGAATAAAGAGATACAGAGGACAAAGGTCCAGGAGTTCTCATTTTCAAGCCTTGGATTTTCTGCTCTGTCACACAGCAGTTTTCTGGGTTGCCCTCTGTGTCACTGGGAACTTAGTTATGATAGCGGGCAGCTTGGTTCTTGTGCTAAGTAAACCCCCGAGAGCAGTAGTTTTAACTACATGTCATAAATTGATTCCTTTTAAAAATGCTATAAATGTATTTATTTATTTATTTATTTATTTACTTACTTACTTACTTAGTGTATTTGCATGCCTTGAAAGTCAGAGGACAACGTGTGAGAAATAGTTCTCTTTTTCTACCGTTTAAGTACCAGGTGTGGAACTTGGGTCATCGGATTTGTTGGCAGGTGCCTTTACTCACTGAACCCTCTTGTCATTCCTTAATAATTTATTTTTATACTATTTCGGACACCAAGCCTTTTAATCTGGGGGTGTTTGAGCATAACTCCATGCTTCCAAGAAGAACTACTGTCATTCTAGGCGAGCCTATGGATATTATCACTGTGTGCTTGTATTTTGGATAGGTTGTTTCTGTTGGTGGCAGCTGGGATCTGCTGTTTTTCTTTCATTACACCCTGTACTCCTCTTCCTTGGGGTACCTGACGCTGCCTCAGCAGAAGTGTCTTGGTGTTGCATCTTTCTCAAGGTGTCTGCTCTTCCCTTCATTAATGTAGGTAATCAGAGTTTGATTGTAAAGTATGCCTGGGCCAAATACAAGGGCTTTGAAAATTGTCTGCTGTTTTCGATTATCCAGGCCACTGATCCCCCTTTCTTAGCATGGATAATTGAGAGTGGACCAGGCCGAAGAATTTTAAGCAGAACTGATTGACAAAATAAATGAGATTTAAAAATCCTTTACATTAACTATTAAAAAAGATATTTTTTAAATTTAAAATAACTTATATTTCAAAACTATAAATATATTTGTTTTTAAATTCTTCAAGACAGAAAACTATATTCTATGATGAAGGCATTTGCAGAATACTAATTATGAAATACATTTAAAGAAGTTATGAGAAGAATTGAAAATAAAGACAAGAGGTCAGGCAGCTTCAGATTCAATGTCAAATCTTATAACCAAGCCTATGCTTCATCTTGGTAACAGCTGACATACAAGACACTTCAAATGCGAAAATCTCTCTCAGTAGTACAGGCTGCTATTGTTTACCCCTAATGAGCAATGGTCATTTAGAGAAGGTCATTTTTGGAGTGTGGATTTAAGAATAAAACGATTACCTCTTGTGCTCATCTTCATATTTTCCCCATGCACCACTGAAGGCAAGTAGAAATGTATCTTCATGTCACTAGGCTAGGAATTTAGGGGACAATTCCTCAAAGGAACAATGTTGTAAATGGGAGTCAGTGTCACAAAATCCCCTTCAGGTGCATAATGAGATAAATAGATTTCCGAGGTTGGCTTGGGAATTAGGAGCATAATGTAAGAGGCAATGATGAGTTTCTGGGCAGGTGACACATAAACAAGGCTTATGAAACATTACCCGTTTTACATTGGGATTTGCCAAGCTAAAGCTTAAAGTTTCCCATAGCACCTATGAATAATCATTTAAATATAGGCTTTGAGACTTGGGGAAAAAGTGCATTATTTACTCTAAAGACAAAAATCTTTCTTGGCGTTATTGCAGTCCGTCATGCAGATGCATAACTGGGGAACTTAGAAAATGCAACATTTTCTCTTGATAGCCCATTGCTTTATACATCTCATAAATTATTCTCCAGGCCTCGGCAGCAGTCCCAGTTTAGGGGCACACACTAGTGAGGACGGAACAGAGTGTGTGGCACTACTGATTTTCCACGGGGTGAAATTAAGCTCAAGGAAGGATTTTGCTTTTTGCCTCTGGTGTAGTGTGAAGAGGATGTGGGAAGAGTAAATGGTGAGAAATTTACTTATAGTCTTTTGTTGGACTCCTGCTTAGGACTTGGCAAATGTTGGTCCAAAGAAATTCCTGTTACCCAGCTGGCTTGCTGAACGGAGAACCGAGAAACCCTTAACGCAGACATTACACATCTGAGGCTCAATGTCTTCAGAGGATGCTTCCACTAGTCTTTCCATGGCTCAAATAAAAGCCAGATGCAGCCACTCTAAAGCCATGACATGGCTGACTTGTTGTTCAGAGAGAAAAGATACCAGACGACATGGAAGATGTTTGTCTTCACGTTGAATAAGATACCTGGTTTCCTTGGCAAGGGATGAATAGTTAAATTAAATTATGACTACTTATTCAAATTGCTGATGTAAAGTTATTAGTTTATGCCAATTAATCATATTCTATAGTGGTTATAGCTCGGTTATAGACTGGTGAATAAAAAGATCTTTTGAATAAAAATCTAAGTGGAAGAGGCAGGCACACAAATATACTATGAGATAACAGTGTTTAATAATACACATACTATCAGGGCAAAGGTCAGAGGAGTGTCAACTCAAGAGTATAATGTGTGAGAGATTGTTTGTGGTATCTAAAATACATTTGGAGGAGTCAGACTTTTAGTTTAGTTTTCAGGGAATGACACCATGAGGTGAGTGTCAGCAAATGAAACATTTTTGAAGCAAGGTATGAAAGCATGAATCCTTGAACTGTGGGGAAAGATACACTCATGCCCCTAGAAGTAGGCCAATGGTTTTGAATTTACATAATTTAAAACGTATGTGAATCACTCGGAGTTCTAGTCATTTGGAGACCTTTCTAAGACCACATAAGGAGAATATTTGCAAAGAATGTCTGGGAATGTACATGCTTTGAGAAGTATCCTCGATGATGGTTTTCACTTAGCCAACCAGTAGTGAATGAATAAAAGAAGTAGGCTTGGGGGTTGGATGACTGCTAACTCTGTTATAGGTTCAACTTGACTTTGACATTCCCTTAGAGTTTTAGTTAGGGTTTCTATTGCTGTGAAGAGACACCATGATCATAGCAACTCTTATAAAGGAAATGTTTAATTGGAGTGGCTGACAGTTCAGAATTTTAGTTCATTATCATCATGATGGGGCATGGTGGTGCACAGGAAGACATTGTACTGGAGAAGGAACTGAGAATTCTACATCTTGATCCAAAGGCAACAGGAAGTGAAGTGAGACATTGGGTGTGGCTTGAGCTTATATAAGATCTCAAAGCCTGCTTCCACAGTGGTACATTTTCTCCAACAAGGTCATACCTACTCTAATAAAGCCACACCCTCTAATAGTGCCACTCCCTATGAGCTTATGGCGACAATTACATTCAAACTACTACACTTGGAATTCTCAGGAAGTATCTAGGAAGGGGCTGAGGATTCATATCTTCTTTTCAGGTTAGAGTTGCACCTATTCATTGCACAAAGCAGATGATTGAAGCCATAGTTGAGAGAGAATGTTTGCAATGAGATTGTGAAGCTAAGTGAGAGGAGGAAGGTTGGGAGGTCTGCATTAAGTGATGTAGAAGAGTAAGAAAAACTTAGAGAGGTCATATGGAAGGACATTTTAAAAGAACCTTAGATTGTTTAGTGATATCATTAAAAATATTTTAGCCCAATGACGAGTATGTTTTGAGGCAGCAGCAAGAGTTTTCAAGACTTACCTCAGACTTCTTATAAATAAGTGACCCTGATGGTACTTCTTTGGCATAAGGGAGACATGGGGAGTATTTGGGCCCATTCATTCAGGGTTTTCTTCCTCAATTCTTCTTCCCCACAAGGTAACATTCCTCATTTCAAGTAATCATGGATTTTATAACCACAAGCATACTTTTCTTGTTTTATAAAGTCTTGACAGGATCAAGATTGCACAGTCATTAGCAACAGGAAAAACGAATCGATGCGATATCTTGCTCAAGTAATAAGCAATGGATAGCAATGCGGTCTTCCAGCACAGGCAGTTGGCACAGACGCATGAGCTCAAGGAAGAAGAAACCTACTCAGCTGTTAATGTTCAAGAAAGGAGCTGCAGAGGTGGTGCATTTTGAGAAATTTAGACAACATGTAGGAACTTAGGTTCTTGCCTATTTAAAACTCAGCTGAAGTTGGCATAGGTTGGAAAAAGTTGTAAAGTGGATCTTTCTAATATCTTCAAAATGAAAACACTTGGTATATAATACAAAACAGTTACTTATCACACTCCAATATAAATTCCCATGGTGGTGGAAGTTAGAATAGGCCAGTCTAATAAGTCGGTGCAAAGAACATTACTAGCTTGCCTTTACTGAAAGCGGACACTTTGATACAATGTACTTTGGTACAGCAATTTGCTTACTGGATATGATGCCAGGGTAAGGTTGTCTCTGCAAAATATACACAGTTCTCTTGTTCGGGTGAGTATTTATCTAAAAAGAGGCTTTTAAATTCGCAAATGGAACACTCCTTTATACCGCCAATTGCCATATGGTACAAATGATCCGTAGCTACTACAGCTGGTGTCCAACATGAACAAACCCCAGAAAATTCTGGACTCAGGAAGTCATTTGAAGACACTGGCAGAAATCTTGCAAGACTGAAGACTGACCCAGTGATTTCTGGGATGTCAGGGACCATCAGTTGACTTATGAATCAAAGGAATCCCAAATTATTTTAAGTACCATTGTTGTGATCAGGCTGCCTTGTTCTTGGGTCTGCATGCTGCTAAACATTCCAAGCCAGTGTTCATTCTGAAAAAGATACTTATGGGATGTACATCATTTAAAGTGCATTTTATGATAGCAAGTCTTTCATTTAGAAAAGTTCCCATTGGCTTGTTATTAAGTGGTCTTTCTACTAGTGTCAATAAATCTTAAAATTGGAGGCTTGGTCTTATAATCTTGGATGCTTTAATGGTCCAAGTTATTTAGTTACTTGACCTTGGATCACTTTATTGCCCTTTGTTTGTGTTAATAGCTAACAACCAGTTTTCAGCAACCACAGCGTTAATGTGTTGGCTCTTGACATGAGTGGTACAAATCTGAAAAGCACTTTATTAGGATAACTTATCAAACATATTTTAACAAATAGATCAGTCCTATTCAACAAAACAAAAAGGAGGGCAGTTGATGGGGGAGAGTCTTCTGTTTTGTGTTAATTTCATTGGTTACATAAAGAGACTGCCTTGGCCCTTTAATAGGACATAAAATTAGGTAGGCGGAGTAAACAGAACAGAATGCTGGGAGAAAGAAGCTGAGTCAAGGTTAAGATCTTCCCTGGTAAGACACCTCGTGGTGTTACAGGGATATTAGAAATGGGTTAGATCAATATGTAAGAGCTAGCCAATAAGAGGCTGGAACTAATGGGCCAGGCAGTGTTTAAAAGAATACAGTTTCCGTGTAATTATTTCGGGGCATAAGCTAGCCATGTGGGCGGCCGGGTGCCGGGGACTCAGCCCCGCTGCTCCTATTACAGCAGGCAGTTGCAAATTTGGGGGGTATACAAATAAAAATTCATTTTCGTTTAGCTCCACCTGGCCCAACTACTGTGTATACCGACCGGTCTTGCCTCAACCTCACAAGGCTTTGCCCATTTTAGCAGCTCAACTCATGGGATTAAAGGTGTGCACCATCCTGGTAGTCTAAATGTAACTTCTTACAAAAGGTTTGACGTCATACACTTATGACTTTGAGGTAACCATAACTATATAATAAGGCTCTAGAAAGAGGATATATGATGACCATGCTGAAAACTCTTAATATAAACAGTTGAGGTGGGAGCTGGGAAGATGCCTCAGTGGCTATGAGTTTATATCACACATTTAAAAAAAAGAGTGTTGCAAGTTTATATCCTGGGGGCTCACTGGCCAGCCGGTACAGTTGGAATGGTGAGTTCCAGACTCAGTGAGAAAACTTATATTACAATATCAGGTGTATAAGCAATTCAGGATGACGGTTGACATCGGCCTCCTCATGAACATACTAAGGCTTACATAGAAGTGTGTGTACACCACACACACACACACACACACACACACACACACACACCACAGAGGTACAAAGGAGAGAAATTTAATATGCATGCAGTTTGAAAAATGAGGCAATGTAATGACTACTGGCACCACTACTTGTATTTCTACAGGCATAGGAAAGCTAAAAGCTAAAATTGCCTTTCACACTCAGGAGCAATATAGTCTTATTTTTTTTTCTTTTAAATGTGACCGTCAATTGAATCACACAAATCTTTGAGTGTTTATTAAAAAGCTAATGAAATAGCTCAGACAATTTTTAGTACAAGGACTAGAATTTTTTTTAAAAGGCCTCAATATCTATTAACCCTTTTAATTTTATCATCACCATAGCCAGCATCACCATCTTCATTACTATGGTAATTTGGATCTTTTCTTTATCACCATCACTCCCATCTTCATTATTACCATCCTCGAAATCATCATTACCGCTATCACTATTGTCGTCACTATCACTACGACCGTCACTGTCTCTATCACCACTGTGACATCTCACCCGTCATCGTCTTCCTCCTCCTCCTCATCACTGGCACCATCAGCACCATCTCTAATGTTATCATTGTCATCCCCAGACTCATGTTCATTTCGCTGTCACTGTAATCACTAGCCCCTAGCCTCATCATCATCATGGCCACCATTACCATCACCACTCTCTCTCTCACCATCATTCCGATTGTCACTACGATTATGACCATTTCAACAGCATCATCATTAACATGAGTGGAATGTTAGTTTGGGTCCTCTGAGAAGAGGTTACCAAGGTAATATTAAATAAGCATTTTTTCTTCATTTTAAAATTTATTTTAAATTTATTTTATATACCATCCAGTTTTCCCTCCTTTCTCTCCTCCTGCTGCCTCCCCAGACCTCCACTCTACTGCCCCCTATCCACTCCTCCTCTGTCTCCACTTAGATGTCATAAGGCCTTCTATGGGAATCAGTAAATGATGACACATCAAGCTGAGGCAGAATCAAGCTCCTCCCGGCTGCATCAAGACTGAGCAAGGCATCCCTCCATAGGGAACAGGTTCAAAAGAGCCAGCTCATGCATCAAGAACAGGTTCTGGGCCCATTGCTATAGGCCCCACAATAAAACAAACTACATAATTTTTACCCAGATGCAGAAGGCCTATCTTGGTCCTGTGCTGGTTCCCTAGCTGTCTATTCATACTCCATGAGCTCCCACAAGCCCGGGTCAGCTCTCTCTGTGGGTTTCCCATCAAAATCTCGACTTCCCCCTTGCTCATACAATCCCTCCACTCTCTCTTTCGCTGGAATCCTGGACTCGACCCAGTGCTTGGCTGTGGATCTCTGCATCTGCATCCATCAGGTACTAGATGAAGGCTCTATGATGACAACGTGGGCAGGTACCAATCTGATTACAGGGAAAGGCCTGTTCAGGCACCCTCTCCACTATTGCTAGAAGTCCTATCTGGGGTCATCCTTGTGGGTTCCTGGGAGCCTCCTTGGCACCAAGTTTCTCCTAACCCCACAATGACCCAGTCTGTCAAAATATCTCACCCATCACTCTCCTGCTCCACCCCTCCCACAACTTGACATGCCTGATCCCCCAGGTCATTTCTCCATCACCTCCCCTCTACACCCCATCCCCAACTTACCTAGTACATCCCATCTATTTCCTCTTCCCAGGGAGATCCATACACTTCTCTTAGGGTCTTCCTTGTTAACTAGCTTCTCCGGGCCTCAGGATTGTAGCCTGGTTATCCTTTGCTAATATCTACTTATGAGTGAGAACATATTGTGCTTGTCTTCTGGGTCTGGGTTACCTCATTCAGGATGACTCTTTCTAGTTCCGTCCATTTATTTGCCTGCAAATTTCATTTTTTTTTGCTGAGTAATATTTCATTGCGTAGATATAACAGATTTTCATTATTCATTCTTTGGTTGAGGGGCATCTAGGTTATTTCCAGGCTCTGGTTATTATTAATAATGCTACCATGAACATAGTTGAGCAAGCGTCCTTGGGGTATGATGGAACATTCTTTAGGTAAATGCCCAAGAGTGGTATACTGGGCCTTCAGGTAGATTGATTCCCAATTTCTGAGAAACCTCCATAACACTGATTTCCAAAGTGGCTGTAGAAGTCTACAATCCCACCAGCAGTAGGAATAATTTTCTTTGAGAGCAGTGAAAGCAAATGAGAACAAGGCAAGGGAAACTGGCACACATGCCTTACACATGGAGAGGGAGAGGAAGAACACGAGCTTGAGTGTCTCATTCAGACTACAGTGCTATTAAAAAGAAAATCCCTCAGGGCTCTGGGGGTGCATTGTCATCTAAAGTCACCTGTTGGAAGAGTCTCCAATAACAACTCTGCCCTAGTTGGCCATCTGAAACCAGTATCGATTAAGACCGACCCACAGATATGTGGACTCAGTGTAAATACTGTGATTTTTCATAGGCTCAACACTGGTTTTTTGGTCAGTGTTGAGCCCAGAGTTCTGTGAAGTGTGTGTGTGGAGAGGATTATGGAATTTCAAAAAATACCCCTCCCATTTTGACACTTTATTGATTTTTCTTTCTATATCTAACTAACGTTACTTAAAATTTTGAGGAAGAGATCAAGACATTAAAAGATATTTCCTCTGCTTGGGTGCCATGAACTGTTGTGGAGTCTCTGAGTCTCACTGGTACTTGTCCAGCTTCTGGCTTTGCTTGAATGTTCTCACATGGTTGTGCTATTGCTTCAAGCAGACCTTTCCATGAAAAGTTTTATTTCTCTGCTCTAACTTTAATTTCTATTTAGAAACCCGATTTGATTAGAATGTGAAGGTTTAAGTGTTTGTAACAGGATTCAATTAAAATAGGTCATTCTTGGGGCTCTGAAAATGGTAACTGGCCCTGGGCAAATTGGAGCGAAAGTTATAAAATCCAATTGGATGCATCACAACATTTAACATCTCTAAAGAAGACACTTTGCCTAATAGATTCAATTTGGAAATATTTAGTGTAGGTCATCAATTAAGTGCCTAAGAATGTGTACGTGTGTTTGTTTCTCTGTTTAGTTGTAACGAGGATCGGGGCACCTGGGCTTTGATTGACAAAATAAACAATTTGTGGTGGGACCTTGAAGAAAGTCAGTTTCTGTGACTTTATCGGTAGGTTAAAGAGGAGACTGTAATACTGGTGAATAATGTACTTAGCGATGTTTGCATAAAAGATGCTTTGTCACTGTAAAGTATTATTGAATATTTATGGTCTAGCAGACTGAGCCAAATGGCCAGAGGGAAAAAATAGTCAGATTTATGTAAACGTTGTTCAGTGTTCCTGGTTCTTCAGGATGGGTGCTCTCTCTATATGAGCAAATAAATAAATGGTATAAACATTATTTTAAATCCTGAAGGAACAGCAATATCATCTGGGGTGTTATCCAGTGCACCTGACCTCTGCCATTGAAATGAAATGTCCTCCTCTGGATAATGATTTCAATCTCATAAATATTTTTAAAGCCCGAGGCAGTGATGGTAAGTGATGTTTTCTTAGAGTTTTGTGTCTACAAATAAACGTAAATGATATCTCTATCTAAAACCTACACGAAATGACTGTCTCTCATCCACAGGCTTGCTCTGAGCACTCTCGGGCTGAGACCGCAGGTGATATACATCTCCTGTCCTGGGTTAAAAAAAGGGTTTTACTTACCCTCTGCATAGCAGTTTTTTTACCACTTTATTGGGAGAAATTTGAGCTTCTAAGAAATAATAATAAAATAGCTATAAAGGATGCCTCGGGACTTCCTGGCTCTTCCTGAGACCTGCAATGCAGATGGTGTAGACACACGTAGGTGACAGGACGTAAGAGGAGCAGGAGGGGTCCGTTTAGATTGGGTCACTGGTAATCCAAATGGCTCCAGCCGAAGAATTCATGAAACATGACAGTGGGTCAAAAGGAACTCACAGTGACCTTTAAGATCATCTGCACCTCTTCTAATTAAGCATTTGTAGTGCAGCTTCCAACAGACGCAGACCTGGAACCCCATCCGTACCAAGTGCAGATCTGTGTGTGGGATGCTTACTGCCGCTCTCCTAAGGCAATGGGCTGTGACTTGGTACTACCTCAAGTTGGGCTATTAATTTCTATGATCGGTTGATTCTGAAAAGTATTCTTTTTTCCTGTGAGACGAAAAGGATACAATTGCCTGCTATCATTAAATGCACCTGCACATTGACCAAGATGTAAATAGATTGTGAATTTAATGAGGGACTAGAGAACCTAACACACACACACACACACACACACACACACACACACACACACACACAAATAGAAAAAGCTTGCCATCATGATAATAGCATAACAATGACGATAATAGCAGTCTTAAAATATAACTGTATGCAAGGAAAATATAATTGCTCCTTGTACAGAAATGGACACATATTTAAAGAACTTAAATTTTATCCAGAAAGAATTTGTATGTAGGAGTTATAACTCCACAGTCCTATTTAGACAAGTCAGGAATTCTTGCCCTCTTTGACAGGCAGTTCAGAATTCCTTCCAGGATAATATCTAGAGGAAACCATCTCTCTTTATGTAAGGCTCCTCAAATATTCACTCTCTCATCTCCCTGCCAGCCTTTTCCATTCCTCTTGGAAAATGGGAGCTAGGATTTAAACCTAAGGTTCTGCCTCATATCTGGAGCATCGCAGTAGTTCATAAATGATAAAAGAAAGAACCAGTTGCCCCTAAATACTATAATTTTTTCACTAGAAAAAAACCAAAACCCAAGCCCTCCCCGCAACAAGAAACAATGCTATTAGCCTGTCTTATGACTGTCAAATTTACACCAGTAGTTCAAAGAGCATATACAAAAATGAAATTATTTAAAATGAGGTGCTCATATTTTACTGAATAAAAGAATTAATACCCCACCTTATTCCAAGAACAGATTCAGGGTTAACATCTGGGCTTATTTGTATCATGCAATGGAAATCCGTGCTCTGTGGCTGACTCAGTCAGTGTGTATAAATTTTGGATTTGATTTGTTTTGGAATTGGCTCAGCAGGTTTCGAGGAGTTGAGGTTTCTAATAGTGTTTCCTATTGCATGTGACGTCAGGAAGAAGCTGCAGATCACTAGCACTTTGTAGTTTCGAGTAGCAGAGGAGGAAAGAGTTAAAAGGTTTGAGTTTGATGAGGGAAGCAGAGGGGTGCGTGTAGGGCATGTTCTGCATTTTAAACATTGATATTTGTTCCTTGTTGTGCATATATATATATTCCCTCCACCCCAATGTGTTTATGTATTTTTTTAAGAAATAAAATAAAGGCCACTGAAGATATTTGTGGCCCTTTGGGAGAACTTTTATATTGGGTTTTATACTGGAGGCATTTTATCTGTTTCAAAGCTCTGGAGCAGAGTATATGTCCTTCTCAAAGTGTGGAGAGGTCAGAGATGGAGAAGTACCAACCTTTGAGGAATCCAGACAAGTGTGAGCAGGATGCAATGGGTACATCTAACAGGTTTGGGTGGCCACCAAGGCATCTAGGAATGCTATCCATGACTCTTCTAGCTTAGTGAGAAGATGCTTCCTAAAGGACTAGACAAATGCTCTCAGACCTGTCCTTAGGCAAGGCAGGCCTCAAGAAGGTATAGCTGCAGGGACGGGCACACAACTGTTCACAAACACCTATGACAATTATGTAGTCCCTCTCGTCAGGTTAGTATTGACTTCAGTCATACATCTAGTAGAATCACTTTGCCAATTAGGAAGAACAGGCTTGATGGACACTTTAATTTTGAAGATGAGAAAACCGAGATAAAGGAGATTGAAATGAATTTTCTGGGATTCTAGAGGTAGTTACCCACAGACAATATATAGAGAACACTGACTGAAAGAATAGGATACAGAGAGGGCTTTGTTCAGTCACACATGACTTAGATTTTTTCTGCTAGCTCCATGACCATTTCTGAGTCCTTGAACTCAGGGAAACCCTTGGTTCCTCATATTTAAAAAAAAGGGATGGAATCATTATTAGTTATAAAGCATGCAAATTGCTTAGAAAAGTGCACGCCTTTTATGAGTATCAGTAAGTGATATATGCTACCATTATCCTGGTGTTTCCCCCACTCTACTCTTCTGTCCTTATAAATGTTTCTGCCATTAACATCACAGCAGACAGAAGCTGAAGCCAGGACAGGGGAAAGCAGTGTCTTAATGGCTGAAGAAAGAGTGGTGGGTTCTTGCAAAAACATAGAGAAAAGTCTCTGACTACATAATATGACCCCACCCATAAGTAACTGAATGCAGAGACTTATTGAAACGTAAAAGAATAATTATGGGAGATTAACATAAACAAAAGCAGTTCAGGCAAAGAGGGGCATATGTTCCACAGGACTAAGGAAGATGGTGAAGGCGCCTCAGCAGTCTGTGGAGTTCGACCTTCCAGCCCTCAGAAAACAAACAACGCAAGCACAGGGGTGGAGTCCCGAGGGTTAAGTCCAGAATCAGGTCTGAAACATTTCCTTTCACTGCTTATCTTCTTACGAATCTATTACTCCTCTGAATTATTTAATTAGCTGTTGTGATTGTTAATCTTGATTGCAACCTGGGAGCTGTGGCTGTTTTCCCAGAGAGACTTAACAGAATGTGGGCAGCATTGTTTCATGGACTGGGTCCAGACTGAAGAAGAGAAGTGAGTAAAGACTCGGGATTCACCACTTTGTGCTTCTCGACTTGGGGTACAGTGTGGCCAGCTGCCTGACACCTCTGCCACCACTCCTCCCCGTAGAGATGGGCTACGCCTGTGAATTGTGAGCCCAAATCCTTTAAGTTACTTTCGTCAGGAATTTTGTCAGGACGGCTGGAAAAGTAACAGGTTGCTGTAGGTAAACCACAATTGTGTTCGGCTCCTCCAGACACTGTCATGGCAACAGGCGTGACACAGGACACATTCAGAAATGGACCCCTGTTTTGTTTCCAATGATTTTTCACACTGGCTCCTCCCTTCCCTTCAGGAGAAAATACAGATTGACATTGTTTCTTCTATAATTAAAATATCCAGACACCCTCTGCTGCTCCCTATTCTGGGCCCTGGAAGGGCCACAGATGTGGATGGGGTCAGGCGTCTACTTTACCGCATATTCTGCTGAGCCTTGATGAATGGGATCACTAACACAACAAGAGAGTATGGTGGGAAGGGAGGCAGCTCAAATGTACTTTATCTGTCCATAGGAATCTAGTCACCTACAAAGGATAGTTACAAAACAGGTTTGACCTGATTACTGGTTTGCATAAACGCTACAATGTCTTTAAGTAGGTTATTTTTTTGCATGTTCTATTGAGCTTCTTCTCTTGAGATAAAAATCATTGTAGATTCCGGCTTGGTACACAAATCCAATTTGAGGGTTTTTATTAAAGACTGAGCATGAAGTCAGTCATGGTGGTCCACACTAATTAGGCAAGCATTCTAGGAGGCAAGGGAAGGGACATTGCCATGAATCTGAGGCCACCAAGGGCTACACAGTGAATTTGAGGTGCTATTTGCATACATATCAAGATAGTATTTTTTTAAAAATATTTAAAAAATGAGATAACAAAGAAACTCCAAAGGGGGAAGGGCAGATGAAAACACATGGAGAAATTCGCATGAACAGAAGGGAAGGCAAGAGCTGTAAGCAGCATACAAAAGTTAGGGAAGTGACACGGATAGGTCCTGCATGGTTGCAGACGATGCCAACCCTCCCAACACATTTATCCCAGACTTCTGGTTGTGAGAACAGTGGGGATATAAACTTCAGTTGCTTTAAGCCACCAAATTGGTCATGATTTGTTACATTGGATCAAAAAAATATATAAAATCCATTTGCCATCTTGAGGCAGGTGCTATGATATCATGATTCATTACCTGGGCCCATTCTCAGGTGTGAACTGAATACACAACCTCTCCATGTCCTGTGTCCATAGGGGCCCCGACTCAGTGGCAGCTCTTTTTCACTTCCTCTTCCTGTCCTTATCTTTGCCTTTCCCCCTTTTTCTTCTCCTGGTCTCCACTCACTTGTCAGAAGTCTGGGATCTCATCCATCAATTCTCTTAAACTGAGGGGAACAAGCGGCTTGGCTCCAGGTGGTACATTTGAATTCTGGATTTACTTGATTGCTGCCATAGCAAAATTCCATAGATGGGGAGTCTTCAGCACAGCAGTTTGTTTCCTTGCTCATCTAGGGGCCAAAAGTCCAAGATGAAGGTGTTGGCAGGTTTGCTTTTCCTGAGGCTTGCACTTGGCTGGCAGATGGTCCCTTCCACACTGTCCTCACACAACCTTTTTCCATTCCAATGACCTTATTTTTTTTTTTTTTTGATTTTTCGAGACAGAGTTTCTCTGTAGCTTTTGGTTCCTGTCCTGGAACTAGCTCTTATAGACCAGACTGGCCTCGAACTCTCAGAGATCCGCCTGCCTCTGCCTCCCGAGTGCTGGGATTAAAGGCGTGCGCCACCACCGCCCGGCCCAATGACCTTATTTTAACTAATTAACTCCTTCTGAGACTTAACATATAAGTACATTTCAAACTATGGAGGCTGAGGATTTCAGTACACAATTTGAAGGAATACTGTTTGTGTATATAAACGTTACCTTCTGAGGTAGAGGGTTGGTAACTATCTTCCTGACTTCTTGTAGACACTGGGCTCATGCCATGCTGACATGACCACAGCAGAATTTCCTTCAAGAGACTCACCCCCTAAACATCATTAGAAATCTCTAGTCTTGATGTGCTTGTAATCAGTCCAGGAATTAGGAGCCCTCTTTCTGAGTGTTTGTAACTGGGTCTAGCATCATAAACACTGTTTTCAAGTTGGTGCTGTTGACTTTGCATTTGGTCACCTGCTCCATGGTCATGGAATTACTTACATCCATGTTTCTCAACTAAATATTCAGTAGTTCTTAGTATCATCCGTCTTATTTTTTTTTACTTATCTCAGTTCAACAAAAGTAATATTTATTCAAAAGTTTCTTGTGTGTACTGTTAAGAACAATGAAGAGTTAAGAATAAGAAGGGGAAAAAGTACACTAAACTAAGTGATTTGTACTTTCTATAACTTGATAGTCTGTTAATTACTCACCTAATCTCTGATCTCAATAAATACCTATTTTAATTTCTTCAATTTTAGTGATAGTTTGTTATTTTTTTTAAGAGAGGACATTGTAACTAGACTTTCGTTATAGATGTGTGTATATCTGTGTTTGTGCATGCCTGCACGTGTGTGTGTGTGTGTGGCTTGGGTACATAGGAGGGCAATGACAGATCTCAGTTGAATATTTGCCTTATCCAATATTTGCTTGCACAATACTCGAGAAGAGTTTGGGACATTGTATCTCATTAAGTAAGGCTACAGAATTGTCTTTTTTTTTTTAATAGGTGGTCACCTGTAATTCAGAAGATACAAACTTAGGGACAAAACTGAACTCTACCCCTCCACATCTGTACAGTTTTTCAATGGCACAGCGATGACTGAGCTTGAGTATTTTAGAAGCAAATTGATTTCCATGCACGGGCTACAGTCTGGTCTGGGAAAGACTGAAGAACTTCATTTCTTAGCAGAAGCACCTTGAGGGTACCACTTGTCTAGGACAACTCCTAGTTACGAGGGTTCTTGAAATACTGGGTTGATTGCACAATTGTAGTATGGTGTCTTGGAGAGGTAGCCATAGCTATCTCTCAGCAACAGTGTGAGATACAGACAAATCCTATCTCTCTTTCAAAAGAGAGATTTCTCAAAGTCTGTGCAATGAACTCTCCAAATGGAGAAAAGTCTATTTTACTATGTATCTTTATGTGTGTGTCCAGTATGTGTAAATTAGGTTATATGTATGTGGTATATATACATGTATGTGTGTGAATCCATTTGCCTGTGTGTACATGATCGGTCAGTCAGTGGAGGATGTTGGGAGTTCTGCTCTGTCATGCTCCACCTTATTCCCTTGAGACGAGGTCTCTCTCTATACTGGACCATTTCCATCTAGGCTGGTTAGTGAACCCACTTTTTTACATGGATGTAGGGATCTGAGTTCAGGGCCCAATGCTTGTGTTACAAAGGCTCTTACCTACTCCATCAACTCCCCAGACCTTGGCTATTTGCTTTTGAGATGAAGTCTTTCTATGTAGTTCTGGCTGAAACTTGTACTCAGTGGTATAGCCCAAGCTTCGCCATAAATCCCTGACATATTCCAAGTTCTGAGAGTGTGGGTATGATTCACCTTGCCTGGCCAGAAAGCAGGTTTTAAAGTGTATATCTCTCCAGAGTGGTTAGAGTTCTATTTTTGTATTTTCTTAAGACAGTTTCAGCACACATTTCCCTTAAAAGCGTTTGTCTTAATTTCCTATTTAATGTATGAATGGGTTAGAACTTTTTTTTATTTTTTATTTATTATTTAATTTATTTATTTATTAAAGATTTCTGCTTCCTCCCCGCCACTGTCTCCCATTTCCCTCCATCTCCCCCGATCAAGTCCCCCTCCCTCATCTGCTCGAAGAGCAATCAGGGTTCCCTGCCCTGTGGGAAGTCCAAGGACCACCCACTTCCTTCCAGGTCTAGTAAGGTGAGCATCCAAACTGCCTAGGCTCCCCCAAGGCCAGTACGTGCAGTAGGATCAAAAACCCATTGCCATTGTTCTTGAGTTCTCAGTAGTCCTCATTGTCCGCTATGTTCAGCAAGTCCGGTTTTATTCCATGCTTTTTTAGACCCAGGCCAGCTGGCCTTGGTGAATTCCCGATAGAACATCCCCATTGTCTCAGTGTGTGGGTGCACCTTTCGCGGTCCTCATCAGGCGATGAAAGGAGACAGAGATAGAACTTTATTTTTTTTTTTTTGTAATCAGATCAACTTTATTATAGGTATCTGTTACACTCTTGTTAATAACAACATATCAAGTGAAGCTGGCTTAAAGCATAGCAAAATGCATTTCATTTGGAATTAGACGCTAATGTTGGAGATGACTTCATGGAGTTATGCTTATCCATGACCCTCAGGGGTTAGTGCTCAGGAACATCTCATAGACTTTGAAGTAAATCAGAGCATAGCTACAGACTAGAGTATTCTGTTATAATTCCTTCCCCTACTTATTTCCTACCGCGTATTCTTCTTTTTTCTTTTTGGCTAAGAATCATAATCAGCCGACCAAAATCTCACCCAGGGCATTTCAATGGCAAATTCTAACTTTAAATCTGCCTTACAAATAGACGCCGGTAAATCTAAAGAGATAGAACTTTAAATAGTGTTCTGCGTGGATATATTGAGGGAGGTGCTATGCAGGTTTATGACTATTTTTTGTTTGTTTTTCTTCTTTATTTCCTTTGTTCAGTTTTGCTTTCCTCTAGTTATCGTAACTCTTATTTGAAAATGTTTTGTTGCACACCAGTTTGATTTTATGTGTGTAAATGGCACATGTATACCCCCCATACTCACGAGGGTGTACACACATACACACATGCACAAATGCACTCAAGCATGGGCACGCCGATATACAGTAGAGAACAACATAATCAAGTCTCTGCCAGTTTTTGTGAGACCCTCTTGTGTGTTAGTAGAATTTTCAAAATACCACTGTATTTTAAAACTCTATTGTTAGAGTCATAAAAATTCTTGCCTTCCATGTTGTTTTGATTTACTATAACTTATTCATATGAAATATCACTATATATCAAATGTAATGGCTTTTGCATTTGTTGTTAGATATCATTAATGTTACTTAACCTACTTTAGTTTTGCTAGTATTTGTTACATTTTCTCTTAATGTTTACTTTTGTTAAAACTAAACTATTTATCAAAATTATAGATTTTTCTCATTACCATTGTTTCAACTTTTTTCCTGACAATTTCCTCTCTTATGTTTTAAAATGTCATAGATTCTTTTTTCTTTCATTTTTATTTTGCTTTAATCCTTTTCCATCTAGAGAGGTGTTTCCCCATGGAGGTGCTATTGGCACCATATCTGGCTATGCTCAGGTATATAGTACCTGCTTCATTTTGGCAGGCCTCTTTATTGTCTCTGCCACTAGATATCAGTGGCAGCCCAGTTGTTGGGGAACCCAGAAGCTCATTTGTGCATTTTGCTTTGCCTAACAGGAATTGCCTAACAGTAGTTTCATACCGTGCTGAACTACAAACAGTGCTCATCCTTTGGAACCTATTCTTTAATTTGTCTTCTTTAACCCTTTGCTTTTATCTTTGTAATGTCTGTACGTAGTACTGCACAGTGCAGGGAGGACTGGATGCTGCTCAGCAAGAGAAGGAGCTTTGCACCACTTCTCTATAGTTTTTATTTGTGGCCTAAGGGCTATGCATTTTCAATTTGTCAACGTTTATTTTAGTAGTATTTACATCTCTGTTCCCAAATGGCATACATTTATGAGTACTACTTAATTTTTTGTTGACTGTAAAACATTGACTTCTTATTATCCAAGGTGAGCTTTTGTTTTTTAGTTGGTTTGCAAACTGACTATATTATACTCATAAAGCCAACATCTCTATTCTTCTAATTTGGTCAAAGAACAAATTTTGTTTGAATTATTGCTTCATTTTTACATTGACTGTGCAAACTTAGTAACCAATGCTCTATGGTTACATTTCTTAAAATAGGTTTTGCTTTTTCTGAGAGCTGATAATTCTCTGATGTTACTGTTCATTTCCTTTTGTGGAATCCTTTCAGTGATTCATTTCCACACTACCTGACAGAAATGCTGATTGCATCTCAATATTTTCAAACATACTCCATACTTTATCAATTCATTTTGTTTTTACTTTGCTCTTAGAAACATTCTTTCTTGAACCCTCCATCCTCTCACAATATGATAAAGAAGTGTGTCCCGCATGGTATCGTCATTGACCCTGTGACTCAGAACACAGAGTCCTTCTGGGTCAGCTTGTGTTGCCAGGTCCTGCTTTTAGATTAAGCAATGATTAATTACTACTGCCTTGGAGCCTCACACAAAATGTTTATGCCTAATGTACCTAGAGGATGCTGTTTTTAAAATTAAGCATTATATCTTGCAACTCAATAACTTATACTGGCAATTAGTTGGCTTTTCTGGCATATTTCATCTTTGAACTAAATCATAACTTGCCTACAAATATGAAGATAACTTCTGCACATTCTTTAAACATTAAAGCATTAAATATCAGCATTCTTTGTGTGAAGTTTGACACGTGGAGACCATTTTACTTAGCACATGCTATAGTCATATATAATGTTTATTACTAGAGAGACAGATGAATCAGGAAATTGTGGACCCTGCCTGGGTTAGATCTCAAAGTGCAGGAGGCAAAGATGTTAAAAAGTAAGTCTGGTCCTATGTGTTATATGTATCCTAGGTGTTTAGCAGGGCATAATTATGGGTAAAAAGGATTAATCCTGAAAAGAATGGTATAGTGAGGGCACTTTTGGATGCTGGAGGAAGGGGAATAGATGATGCACTTGCACACATAGCCTTTGTTTTCTTTCTACTTGAGACCGTTTCCTTTGTGAATAGGACAGAGGCTTACACAGATCTTTTATTTCTCCAAGGATGTGGATGTAGCAATAGTAACAGCACCCTGGTGCCATCTATAATCATATCTTACAAGTCAGGAAGCCCAAGACCTCACAAGAGCAACCATCCTAGCCACAACATGCATTCTTTTCTTTCCTTTTTTTTTTTTTTTTTTGAGACAAGGTTTCTTTGTGTAACATTGGAACCTATCCTGGAACTCGCTCAAACTCACAGGGACCCACGTGCTCCTGCCTCCCAAGTGCTGAAATTAAAGATGCGCACCACCACTGCCCAGCCATCAGCATCCATTCTTAATTACACAGGCGTATGCAAATATCAATGTTTAGAGCATTTCCTACACGTCCACTATGATATAAAGAACACGTGACAGAAAGAAGCTAAATCCCCAAACTGAACCTGCATTTGGATATGTAGTTATTGCTCATTGACTCGAGCCTTAGAATAGGATGAGGAGAGCTAGCATCTTCAGGAGGTATTGAAATCCATCATGTTCGCTGGTGCACTGACCATTTGAGATGACCTGGAAAGTCTGTGTAAAGTAGTCCCTGTGCTTCTGTAATACAGAGATGTTATGAGGCTTATAAACCAGAGAAAGCACAGAGGCTTGCTCATACCTAGCTGCAGAACAGCTGCAATTTCTGTAATACTTTGCAGCCTTGGATGTCACTGATGTTAAATATCAAAATTTTAAATAAACTTTTATTTCATCTTATTCATTTATTGTTTGCATGCATGTGCTATTAGTTACTTTTCTTTATCTGCGATAAAACACCATGACCAGAGTAACTTATAGAAGAAAGAGATTTCTTGGGCTTATGGTTTCAGAGGGTTAGAGTTCATGGAGACAGACAAAGGCAGCAGGCTTCAGGAGTAGAAAGCTGAGGGCTCACATCATGAAGTGCAAGCATGGCAGACAGAGAGCAAGCTTGAAATGGCAAGGGTTTTTAAACCCTCAAAGCTCATCTCCAGTGACATACTTCTTCCAAAGGTCATCTCTCCTAAATCTCCCAAACAGTCTCATCAAAATGGGAACCAAGTGTTCAAAAGCCTTGAACACTTGTAGGGTACATTCTCATTGTGTGTATAAGTTATGTATGTGTGTATATGTGTAGATAGGAGTTCTTTCTCTTCAATCATGTGGGTCTTGAAGGATTGAACGCATCCCTTCAGGTTTGGCAGTACATGTATCTACCATTTCAGAGACTCAATATTGCCAATTTTTGTTGAAATTCCTTGGTATTCCTTTCTTTTTTTTTCTTTTTTTCTTTCTGTTTTGTTTGTTTGTTGTTTGTTTTTTTTCTTTCTCAAGACAGGGTATCTCTGTGTAGCTTAGGAGCCTGTCCTGAAGCTAGCTCTTGTATCCCAGGCTGGCCTCAAACTCACATAGATGTGCCAGCCTCGGCTTCCTGAGTGCTAAGATTAAAGGCATGCACCACCACTGCTCAGCTGAAATTCCTTGTATTTCTTAATAGGATGGAAATTCAAAAGACAATTTTGTTTTCTTCCAAATGAATAATGAATAAATAGCATTTCTCACTGAGAATATTACAGCATTGATAGCTGATATTTGGGCTTGTAAAAGCTCCTTTCTCTAGGCACTGTAAGAACTACATGGGAAACGTGAATCACTCTCTCCTTATTAGCTATGGTAAGGACTGACACTCACCATTCAACAAACACAAGCCAGCATGTTTTCTCTTGTATCAGTCACATGACTCCCCGTGACAATGTCAACTCGTGAGCATGCACTTTTGACTTTCACCTCATGTTTTCACAGAGGTTGACAACTCTGTCTTCATGAAGCCAATATTTGTATGATAGCAACAAAACTGTGAGTTTCTCAGGATAGCGTGGATACGTGTTGAATGTATAATTGCTGCATGAAGCTAATTCGCTAAGGAGGATTTTATATTTTTCCATACTCTCCCCAGCAATAAGTAATAAAGCCAGGAGTTTGCTTTGCTGATATTGCTATAGACAGATTGACATATCACATTGTGATACTCATTGGTATCTGCCGAGAAAGTCACTCAGTCTCTATGTGTCCTGGTTTTGCTATATATTCATACTTCTAAGGATTATCATGAGGAATAAAAAATGTAATAAAAATAAGATATCGCTATAGGGTTGACCCGAAACTAATACTTAACAAAAGACATGTTATAAACAACAAAATGTATTATAAAGTTTGTGTTGCTAAATTCACAATAGTTGAAATAAAATTTATAATTTATGTATATTAAATAAAAAGATAATTTAATTCTCACCATATTTTCACAACCCTGTCCATTACTGTCTCTTGTGAATTTTACATTTATTAACTGTTTGGTTTCTGTAGTGATAAGGGCGGCGGGGCTGCGTCCCCAACACCCCAGCCGCCTGCTCGGCTAGCTTATGCCCTGAAATAATTACACGGACACTGTATTCTTTTAAACACTGCTTGGCCTTTTAGCTCTAGCCCTTACTGGCTAATTCTGATATTCCGATCAACCCATCTCTAATAATCTGTGAGTACCAGTCTTACCGGGAAGATTCTAGGTCGGAGCTTCATCGCGTGTGTCTGCCCGGGAGCGGGGCATGGCGTCTCTCTCAGGCGTCTGCTCCTGAGAGGAAAGCTGTCGAGTTTGAGCTCACTTCCTCTTCCTCTCAGCGTTTTGTTCTGTTTACTCCTCCCACCTATCTTCTAACCAATGAAATGGGCCAAGGCAGTTCCTTTATTAGCCAATGACCTTCTTCCATCAGGTTTCTTTGTGGTTTTACCATAGGAAACTATAGCTAACAATCTGTTACTCATCACTAATCTTACACAGAGAAAATATGTCTTATATACACTTAAAATTTGCTTATCTTGTCTTACTTATGTAAGTGTATGAATATATACACTTACATTAGAAATCTTCTGTATTAGGTTTCCATACTACTAGACAGACCTTAATTTAAGCTGTCTCTCCCCATATTCCTTGTTCCACTGTCCTCTCACGCACCCCATTCAATTCTCTTTCCTAGGTAGATCTATCCGTGCCCCCAGTCCCTTATTCTGTACCTAGCCTTCATTGTTCTACAGATTGTAGCTTGCATATCATTGATTTAACAGCTCATATCCACCATATAAGTGAATACACACCATATTTGTCTTTCTGGATCTGGATTTTACCTCATTCAGTATGATTTTTTTCTCTAGGTCCATTATTTACCTGTGAATTTCATGTTTAAATAGCTGAGTAGTATCCGACATCTAAATGTATGGTATTTTCTTTATCCTTTCATCTGTTGAGGGACATCTAGGTTGTTTCCCAAATCTGGCAGTTGTGAATAGAGTAGCAATGAACAAAGCTGAGTAAGTGTCTCTGTGGTTGGCTGAAGCATCCTTTGGGTGGACGCCCAAGAGTGGTATAGCTGAGTCATGAGGTAGAACAATTTCCATTTTCCTGAGGAACCACTACACAGATTTTCATGGGCTGTATAAGTTGCACTCTCACCAGCAATGGATGCACTTTTCCCTTATTCTACATCCTAACCAGCCTGTGCAGCTCTCTGAGGCCTTGTAGATGTCCATGGTCCATGCTGTCACCAAGAGCCATGTTTTTGTTTGTGGTCCTACTCCAGCCAGGGTCTGTGTTGGTATCTAAGGCCTGTGATACCATCAAAGGCCATGCAGATGTTTGTGGTCTGTGCTGCCCCCTGAAGCCATGTTGATGTCTGTGGTCCATCTTTACTCTTTGCTTTTAACTTGTTCCATCTGTCTTTTATTTTCCTCCTACTTTTTTAGGTTACATTTTATGATCTCATTTCATATTCTTTGCAGGTATATTAGCTATAATTCCTTATTTTATTACTTTACTGTTTCCTTTAGGGATTCTTACAGTATATATCTTTTGGACCTGTCACTATCAAATGATATTATACCACTTGATGTATAATCCAAACTTCTTAACTACAGCCGGTTCCTATTTCTCCTTTTCTGATTTTCACGCTAATGTTGAAATACCATTCACACCTATATATGTTAGAACCCTTACAAAAGCCTGAGTCATTATTCACCCAGTGCCTCTAAACCACTCTGCGCACTTTGTCTTCTTACTTCCTGTGAGATGAATACTGCATTTAAAATATATTTTCTCATTTAAGCCAAAAGCTATAGGTCCTTAAAACATGGTTAAGAGTATATGGTCCACTTGGGAGTGTTACAGGCATGGTTTCAGACCGGACACAATGCGTTAGTGGAAACTGAGTTATTGATGTCACCCAATCAGCAGCTTGTGTGTTGGAACTCTAGTAAGTGCTCCCTACTCTCTGTTCCTTCCAAATCTCCCATTGCTAATTCTCAGTTCAAAGCTTATTTTCTCATAAATGAACTATATATTTTGACATGTCTCATTTGTATCATGTGTATCGAATGAGCTGGTCCTCTTTAGGATCTTTTCTTCTTTGTGATTGTTAAAGCTTCTTTGAGATATGTTAGATGGACCATGTCTCAGAAATGTACCCTTTAGCCTTTATATTTATGGAGTACTGTGGAACGGGGTAGTCTTTCTCATTATTCCGACACATTATGACTAAAATCAGAATTATCTCCTGGAAAGACCTGAACTTCAAAGATCCAGATACAAATGGCACATTTACTACTAATGATAATGATCTTAAGAAAATATTAGTGATGGGAGCCTAACCTTCATTGGTCCACGATTCATGTTATGATTCATGAGCTGTTGGTTAAACACAGCCAATATTAAAAATTAAGTTACATAAACTCATAAGTATATAATTCATAGTAAAGCTAAGCCAATAAACATCATATAAAATATAAGTCATAACCTGTATTTTACTATTATTTATGCTGTGGATGGCCTGTGGCTTTATTTGCATAGAGAAGTTTAATGTGTTTTTTCTAACTGCTCATTTTTTCCCAACCCTGAATTGTATGTTACCATGTAGATTGCTTGAAACTGGCCACAGTAAAGGTTTTGACACCACAGGTATAGGCACATGCAACAACTCAGTGTTTGATTTGTCTTTTTGTGTGTGGTCTAGGCTTTAGTGAGTGATAGAGAAAGTGTTAGGAACACAGCTGGAAGTCAAATCTTTCCTGTCCGTGGCTGGCACATGGTGAGGAGCACAGAGCACTGAGGAAATAGTAGTCTGCTGTGTAAAATGCTTATCGAACCTAGGAAGGAAATGCAGGTGTCACGGACAAACAAGTCAAGTTCTGAAATGTCTTTCTTGCTTCCTTTTCATTTTGTCTGTAGGCGTTACTAAGGAACTCCACGAGAGCCCTGAATAAATTCCCACAAGATTTGTCTGTTCCTTTAACTAAATACCAATCAATAGTCATGAGAGAATTCACAGTTTTGTCAGGTTGCAACCACAGGAGGCAATAGAAATAAGAATTTGACAAAATGAAAACATTCTATCAAAATAAGTTGGTGACCGGAAACTTACTGTAAGGGACACTGTGTGTTATGATTTGTGAAGCGAACGCATATGTCCATTCATGATATGCTTCCACATGTTTCTAAGCACAGCCAACAACAAAATATTAACCAGCACCACACTGCTTGAATTCTCTCAGATTAAGAATCTATCTTTATTAAGTCAAGAGGTCAATCAATAAGAATGATACTAGAAATTTTTATGTTCATGTTTGTGCCTGTTACACACTAGAATAAAACACCAGCAGCCTTTTACCCACCCCAAATCCATAGATGGACATGACAGGGTGACATTGGAGTCTTTGTGTAGTTATTAGTACCTTACCCTGATATGTCCAGTCGCTTTTGCTTTGGTCAGACTCCTCCCTTTAGCATTTTTTCTGTTTCCTCTTAGTCGCCTCTCATCATTTCTTTTATTAGCGATGCTCTCCTTTGGACAGGCTGGGCACTGCGATCGATTTTGTTAGAACTGTTCACAAAATATGAGTCCATAGATTCCCAGTGAGGACCAGAGGGTCCTTGTCGCTGCTACTGACGACTATACTCTAGCTGTTAACGCTTTCTTATGGCGACATTACAATGAAATATTTTAGGTTTGTAAAAGGGATTATAGGTTATATAACACACATCCACCCATGTATCTTCCATCTTGTTTAAGGAGAAACACATAGGGAATAAATATTCTTGAAGGTTCTTGTATTTCTCTCTAATTCCACTTACCCTTTCCCCATCTAAGCAGTAGCCTAAATCAATCATCTAGATATGTGCTAGACTCAGGATTCATAGCTTGTTTTACAGACACTTAAATATATAAAACATATCGACCCTGTTATATATATTCTTAAATAAATAGATTTCATACCAAACTTAGACCAATTTTAAGTTTATAACATTACCAAACCGGAAGAAACCCCCTCTGACATTAGCTCACACTTGGATAATACATTTTCATTTGTCTTTTCTGCCTTTCTGTTAAGGCCAGGGCCTTTACATTAGTGGTTTTACAACTGGTCATTGGAACTGGGTAAGTCCCTCAACCATGTGCACAGTGTAGTCCTCCCGAGAATCACCTTAATTAGGCATAGTGCTCAGTACAAAATATCTGCTGAATTAAGAGAAATACAAAAAAAAAAAAACTTCTTTCAAATACTAGTATCAGCAGAGGACAGCTCCTTGTGTCTCCCCACATCCAGCTGTCCGGACCATTAAAGACGTCCCTGTCAGAAGAAAGAAGAATGAGTCCAAGTGTAGCCAGCAGAGATAAGGTCTTCAGACTCTGATGGGCAAGGGCAAGATTGCCCGTCAACACTAGGAGTAATGTTCTCAAGGCAGCAAAGCCTGGAACTCAAAGCCATTCGTAAGCTGGGGACTGCCTCTGTTTACCGGCTGAGAGAGTTTTCGATAATGAACCATGAAAGGCTGCTATGCAACAGCACTATGCAATAAGTTTTCATTTGCTCCTAGTCAGCTTCAGGGATCAAGGACAGTTAAACACATAACCCACTCATGCATGTTATTTTAAAGGCACATTTTAAAGTTATAAATATGGTACATTGAGTTAATGAGGTATGTTCTTTTGGTGACAAATATTTACCTTCCACATATGTCTCTTGGTGTCAAGACACCGTTTTATTTTTTTTCCCTTTTTCTCAGGAGGCTGGGATGCAGATGGAAGAGGCCCTTGTGTCTGGGACACATTCACCCATCAGGGAGGAGAGCGAGTTTTTGAGAACCAGACTGGTGATGTAGCTTGTGGCAGCTATACTCTGTGGGAAGAAGATTTGAAATGTATCAAACAGCTTGGATTGACTCATTACCGCTTCTCTCTTTCCTGGTCACGTCTGTTACCTGATGGGACGACAGGTTTCATCAACCAGAAAGGCAAGTGTTTCTTAAAAATAGAAGGTTGCAGCTTTAATTCAAGGTTATTGCTGCGGTCTGGCATAATTAATCCGGCATGCTGTTCTGCAGGGTAGCTTTGAAATCACAAGTTTTCAGAGTGATTATAGGATACAGTTTTTGAAATGGGTTTGCATTAGCTTTCTCAATAATATTTTGGTTTGCCTGGTCTGTTGAACTCCTCTTTGGAGGTAGGAGGTGGTTGATGGGTAGGAAAAAGCCTAGAAAAAGGGTTTTGTTTATGAAAGATGATTTCTCAGTGAAGGTGAATTTCCAAAAACTGTTGTATCAAACTACTTTTTCAGTGTGTCACCCATGAGGAATTATGAAAACCCAAAGGAATCGGAAAGACTTGGGAGAATTTCACCTGCACCAAGCTCCCAATGACAGCATAGGGCTTAGTTCCCAGGTCCCCGGAGCTCACTTAGTTGAGATGAAGTGTAAAGTATCAGGTATATCACATGCTGTGTGTAACAGTTCCTCTTGGCATCACTCAGTGTCTCAGTTTCTCCATGAATAGAAAAGAATGCTATAAAAGTTTATACCTCAGAGAATTGTTAAAGATTATAGGAAATAATTTTGTGATTCACATAGTACCTGACATATTATAAACACTTATTAAATGTTAGCTATTCTTCTAATAATGCATAAATAAAAGAAACATTTACTTATGCATTGGATGGCTTACTTAGGCACTTTAAAACACATTTTCTCTCATTCTCAAACCAATAAGGAAGTCATCATCATCATATCCTATAGATGGGGATGTCCAAGTCCACACATTTGGCAAATAGACCTGAAGTCTAAATTTAAGATCTAGCTACACTTTATATATATAGCCTTGGAAACTTAGCCTGGGGATCAAATCTGGCCCACCACCTGGTTTTGTAAATAAAGTTTTACTGGAGCACAGCCATGACCATTCATTACACATCATCGATATTGCTTCCCTTACTGCAATGGCAAAAGTGAGTAGTTGGGGTACAGAGCATATGGCCTACAAAGTCCAAAATATTAACGATCTAGTTCTTTGTAGGAAACGTTTGCCAATCCCATATTCTACAACATATGGTTCCTAAATACACATCCTTTATTATTAGTTGGTACCGGAAAAGAGTGCCTACGACTCAGAGAAGAAGTACTAGATCATGCAAATGAAGTGCACTGAGTAAAATGTAGGGAGCATCTCATAAATACAGGACGGGCAATTTCATGACCTGAGAGTGGCTCCCTTCTCTACATCACCAAACATTACACATTCCCAGCGCCTTCATGATGCCATGGGACTCATATGTGTAAGCTACACAAATCCCCAAATGCAACAACTCATTAGGCTAGTTCCTGCCTGTGCTCGGGAATTTCCAGTGTTTCTCTCATACAAAGCTGGCAATTTCCTCCATGTGAAATGTATCAACAACCATGGAGGCTTATATGATGCTCTGGTCTTTAGGTTTGGAGTTCCCCAAATAGGGATAACCAAGATAAGTAGGTCCATTGATAAATTCAGGAGACAGTAACCAAAATGAGGGCCATTGGTTGAATGTAGAATTATTGTACATCATTAATTGTTTTTTTTTTACTTTGAGCAACAGGTTGTTCAAACAATATGTTGTTCAATTCAAAGATAAACCCATAATTTCCTGTCTTCATCACCCAACATCTCTACCTTATTTTTTCTTTGGTACCATGGTACCTCGAGCTCTGACAATTGACTCTGAATGGGCTCAGTGTCTTGCTTCTTTCATCTCACTGGTTGCCAGTTGTAGTCGATGACCTTTGTGCCTTGGCAGATGTTAGTCTTCTTCCTTGCTCAGCACTCTCCCAGCCCTCACCTGTTTATTACTGACAACGAGGACTTTTTGATACACACTAACAGCTTTGCCTGCCTTCTCCCTTTCTGTCCTCTGGTCTTCTTTCCTACAAATACTACACATCAACTTTCCTAAAACTTGGTCTAATTCATAATAGGCTGGGTCATCTTTTGCTAAAACAGAGATTTAAAAATGTACTTCATTCTTTCAAGGCTAAATAAAGAGTTTCCTGTTTCTGTATCATTCTAGGTTCTAGTTGACTTAGTTTTAACTCACTTCTGAAGCCATCTAAGATGCCATTTCCCCTTGTGTATGTGTATCCAATTTTCTAAACACATAAGTTACCACTTATTAAACATACTATGTACCCTTCACATTTGAAAGAATTTGCTAACCTTCTTCGTGCTTTGAGTGGCCTTTCCTTAACCCCGAATTACACCTGATGAAGGCCTAACCTTCTGTTCAGGCTGAGCATAAATGCTTCCTTTGCTCTAAAATCTCCATCAATTGAAAACAGAAGATTTCTAATCTATCTATCTATCGATCTATCTGTCTGTCTGTCTGTCTGTCTGTCTGTCTGTCTACCTACCTACCTATCTGTCATGTCTGCCTGCCTATCTATCTATCTATCTATCTATCTATCTATCTATCTATCTATCTATCTATCTATCTATCTATCTATCTATCATCTACATATATCTACCTTATAATTTATCTTCAATGTATCTATGTATCTATCTATGCATCTATCTATTTATCTAATCATTTATTATCTATCAATCATCTATCTATCTATCTATCTATCTATCTATCTATCTATCTATCTATCTATCATCTACTATCTCACATAGCACCATGCTAAGCTCACAGGCTATTTATCATACTCTTTACTAATAGTGTTGTAATAGTTGTTTATTTAATTCCACTCAGAGTATATTGAGTATGACTTATGCCAAAAAGACAACACAGATGGAAGGAAATCCCTTGAGTTGCTTACAGTGCAAAGGGCAGATAACTCTGTCTTCAGTGCCTTGTAATTGAGTCTACTTCCTCCCAGACGGAGATTCAGTAAATAGTTTCTTAATTTATTTAGGTCAGTAACAATCATAAAAACCACTGAGTTCAGTGATGATCTCCTTTTATTGAGTGTGTAGTATGTGTCAGTCAGTGTTCCAAACACAGCACTTGGTTTTGCAATTTTATGTTCTGATTAGGCACATAAGTGAACCTCCCTAATATGGGCCATGGGCATAATGCTGGGTGCAAAAATTCCAAGTTATGACTTAGTTCAGCTTATATCTGACATCAAAATCCTATTGCTCAGGATTTAGTACACCAAAAGCCAGGCAAAACCATGTGAACTCTACTATAATTTTGCTTATCAAATAAGTAGATGTTCCATGTTACCAAGACTTTTTGCATTCATGGAGTTTTCAATGAGTTTCCACTTGGATGGTATAGAAAAAAATGATTAAAAAAAACGTCAGAATTGTGACCACCAGCAGGTTTATAAATCAGCCCGACCATTACCTTTCTAAAACACTAGAATCCTGAGGGCCCTGATTGGTAATGTCTCTACATACAGCTAAGCAGTCATCAGAAGTGGAAGTGGATGTATATGAATACTCCTTTTATCATCCTGGTTTAACATATTTGATGAATATATTTATATATTTTACTATAGATAAAACTGACCCAGACTCATTGTGGTTGTTAACTTACCGTATGAAACATGCTCTGCTTTTTCTCTCTACAATACCCAAATTATGAAGGTATTCTCTCTAAAGACTTATTTATCTATTTGTTTATTATGTGTGTTGTGCAGAGGCAAAAGTGTGTATATATGCACATGCTTGCAGATGCCAGAAGACAGTCTTTGTAGGATTTTCCTCAGGCTCATTCCCTCCACTCCCTTTATTTGATAGAGTAATCCCTTTTGACCAGAAACTTGCCAAGTAGTCCAGGCTGACTGGGCTAACCAGTGAACTTCAGGGATCTTTCTGTCTCTGTCACATCAGCCAAGTACAAACCTGTCTAATCACATCCTACTTTTAAAACTCCTGTTTCTGAGAACTGAACCCGAAGTCCTCAGGCTTAAAAGGCAAGCACTGTACAAACTGAACAACTCCTTTGCTTTTAACCAAGGATGTTAGCTAGAGGAGTATGGAACTGTGCCAATATATCAAACATGGGGAGTCAACTTAACATATACAGAAGTTGGTGGACAGTGTGAGTCGGTGACCTGAGTTCAGGAAGGCAGAGGAAACAGAGCATGGAAGCAGAGGCACAAAAGTGGCTTGAGTCAGTTAGGTGATCTGGGGTTGCTGAGGACAGACTCTTGCTAAGTGCACGTGCTGATCACCTGGCCACCAGACAGAGCTCTTTTTGTGTTTGGCCTCAGCACTAGCTGATTAATAGTCCGGACCCTCTCCTGAACAAGAGGGCACAGGAGGTGCTTACAGGAGGTGGAATTTCAGCAAGCAGTTGCTCATTCTTGTGCAGCGATCTGTTGAAGAGATTGGAATGGTTTAAACTCAGAAGGGCCATTGTGTGCCTCCCATTTAAACATTTTCTCAAAGAGCATGTAAAGAATTAAAACAGAACAAAATAAAAAGCCTTCTTACTGTCTTTGCCCAGGAACACAAGGCACACACACACACACTCTCTCTCTTTGTCTGTCTTTCTTGCTCTCTCGCTCTCTCTCCCTCCCCCCTCTCTCCCTCTCTCCCTCTCTCCCTCCCCCCCCTCTCTCTCCCTGTGTGTGTGTGTGTGTGTGTGTGTGTGTGTGTGTGTATGTGTGTGTATGTTTGACTACCCACACCAAAGTTTGATTATGGGACATTTGGAACCTTGTAAAATTCTATGTTCTCAAAATGGCAGAATATTTTACAACGTAAGATTGCGGCATAGCTTTTCTTTTCCAAATGTCAAGTTTTCAAGGTTTAACAAGAAAAGAATGAGCTGGCAACTGGAATCACATAGCTCTGTATTTTTCAGCTGTCTACGTGCATTTTCATATCTGCCACAAATGTAGGTTTTTATGGGATGACTAGGAGACACAAGTCTTGGAAAAAAAGAAAAAAAATGTGACTAGACACGCAGAAATTCTTGTTCACTTTAAGACATCAAGTATAAGAGTATTTAGTAGGAATGGCTTACATAAGCTGACTAACTAACATCTTCCGTGTATTTTATGCTCAGCCTAACTGAAGACTGAATAATGTTTCCTTACATGACAAACAAGCTCTTGTCTTGAATTTCAGATGTGATGAAGACAGTCCCTTTGCTGGCAAGAGAAACGTTGCAGGAAGGGCATGAAGATGAGATTATCTTGGACAATCTGTGGGAAGCTATTGTAATCATATGGATTATTAAGGGAGGGAGGACAAGTGGTTAGTGTCAGAGGGGATCTAAGGATTGAGACAGATTGGAGAGGGGAGATGAGGTGAAAATGGAGGAAGAGGCTGTAAGGAAAGCAGGCAGGAGAACTCTATAGCCCAGAAAAGGCATGGAAGGGCATTGTTCCAGAAAGTTTGCCAGGAGAAGGTGTCTCTATTGTCATCGTGACCTAAATCTCTTGAAAACTATTTGTATTTCTGGCCTCTATATCCATAGACAGTTTATGTGCAATTTATTACAGCAGCAGAAAACTAAAACAGTCCTTGGACCATGTAAGAAACAGGTGGTATGAGCCAAGGGGTGTGACTCAAAGAGAGTTAGCACATATCTGATAGACGTGGACACGGGATCAAAACAAATTCTGTTCATTTGGCATGCCTGCTAGCCTCCTTCCCTCCCTCCCTCCTTCATTCCCCCTCTTTCCTCACTCCTTCCCTCTTTTCCTTCCACTTATGTGTCCTTCATTCTTTCTTCTTCCTTCCTTCCCCATCCCTGTCTTACTGGAAGCAAGCTTTCTAAAACTTCTAGCCGTCTCCTCTTATAATGAGTTTCCCTATTTCTTTCTTCTGTATAATCCTCTTCCACTGCCAGGCACTGCTCATGGGAAAAGCTCATGCTTTGTGAGGTTTAACTTCTGTGGCCTTGTGGAAAAGGATAGCCTTGGCCAGTTGTTTTTCTCTCTCGGGGAAGTCTGGATTTGATCTAGTGAGAAGATTGAGTTAGTTGGTAGCTTGTGCATGGATCTGAAGCCATGCTGGTAGATGCAATGGCCTTTGGGGGACCATGGTAAATGGGTCACTAAGAGGCAGCTTGTTCTGAAATGGAGGAAACAATGAGCCATATTAAGAAGAGACAAGCCACCAGGTGGTGGTGGAGCATGCCTTTAATCCCAGCACTCGGTAGGCATAGGCAGATGGATTTATAGGAGTTTGAGATCAGCCTGGTCTACAAAGAGTGTTCCAGGACAGGCTCCAAAGCTACAGAGAGAAGCCCTGTTTTGAAAAACACTACCACCACCACCACCAATGTCAAAAAAGAGGCCCCCGTGAGACAAATCACTTTAGCATCCAAGTTCCTTGGATTCCAGTTGTAGTTAATTTTTGTTGCCTGCTGTCTGATATTGTCATATTATTTCAAGTAATGCCCACTTTACCACCTCAGTCTTATACGCAACTGCCCTATGCTACCTTTGTATGTCAGTTAGTCTCAGATGGTGTATCTTTCCTATGTCTCAGATCTACTCCAAGTTTTCAAAGATTAAATAAATAGAAATTGGCTTAATTAAAACAGAAATGTGATACTGAGTATGAGAGGAACTTGTAGAAGTTTTACTTCTTCAGAGTCAATCTTATCTGGAACAAAACAGAGTCAAAATGACTTTTCAAAGCCAAGACCCTCAGTTTGGCAACAGGTGGTCACCTGAAAACATGGATGGTTAGTTGTCATGAAGCCTTCCTTACCAATTTCATTGATAGTGAAACTCAACACCTTCAACTATATGATCTTAGTCAGTTCTTATAATGGCCGCAAGGTGGCACTGTTAGCACCTCTCTTTCATAGATGAAGACTGTATGCATGCAGAGGTCAAGTGATTTGTCCAAGCTCCTTTCACTAAGTTGTCTGAATACGGCGCTCTGCTGTCTGAATATGGGGCTCTGCCGTCTGAATATGGCACTTTTCTGTCTGAACATGGGCTCTGCTCTTAGGCTCACATTCCAGCTGGGGATACAACTCCATGGCAGAAGGCTTGCCTAGTGTTCACAAAAACCTTAGGTTCGATCCCTCCCTATTAACACACACACACACACACACCACTACCATTCACAGAAAAGTTGTAAAAGTTTCATTACACCATCAAGTAAACTGTATAAAGCTGAAGCAAAAAAAGGTGTTCCATCCTAGAATATTCCATATAAATTATGCAACAGAGAATGAATATCTAAACATATAAAATGTATTTAATGCCAACTCGTGATTATCATGTTGCTCAAATTAAAACTGATTGGTTACCATTAAAGAGTCATCATAAAAAGATAATAAAAAGATCTGATATTATGACTAGGTCTGAGTAGGTAGAAGTTGAGGCTAGTGAGAAGTCACATTTTCCTAGTTCAAGCACGTTTGTAAACAGGAGAAATGATGTGGTATAGCAGAGGAAAACTCAGACAGTGTGGGGCTGAATATTGTCTATTTCATTTGACAACACCAAGGCTCTCTTGATATGAATTTTCATGTGTGCAATAGGAATAAAATTGCTCCTCCCTTGGGCTTAGTGCTAGAATTAAGCATAAGTGTGTGGTATTTAGTACATATGGTATAGCTTCAATGAAAGAAGCTCATATGCAAGACAAGCCAAAGAAAAGAGTTTGTAGAGGAGCTGGAAGCTTACTAATACCAAGGTCAGGAGATGTACTATATCAGTTTGGATATCACAGTCACAACATGGAAAACGTGGATTTATATTGGCCAAGAGATGGGTTTGGAACACTTTTTTTTTTATTGAGCGAGAAGAGGAAAGTTTTATTTATATATTGGGGGAATTATACTGCTTTTCCATTGCTACCAGAATCAACCATCACTGACTCAAGTGCTTAAACCAACAGAAATCTGTCACCTCAGATCTTTATCAACTGGAATCAAGGTATCTATCTGCAGGGCTGTGTTGCTTTCTTAATTACTATGAAGTGGGGTCTATCTCGGCTCATGTGTGCAGTTGGTACTGAGGTCCTCCTGTTCTTGCTGGTTTATATTCTGAAGGCCACTTTCACTTGCTTTTATTGGCTTGAGGCTGTTTTTATTCATCTTCAAAGCCACTGGTGGCAAACAAGTCTCTCCTAATATATCACAGTCTCCATCTCTTTCATCTCTTCCATCTTCTGATCATTATTTTGCTGCCATACTCTTCTACTTCTAAGGACTTCTGTGTTATATGGAGTTCGTCCATCTGAACTAGGTGGTTGAGATACACCTCCTCATATCAAGGTCTTTATCTCAATTGCATATGCATAGTGGTCTCCTTTGTCTCTGTAAGGTAATATATTTATTTATTCCATAGCTACCTTCAGGAAGATGAGTTATCTGCTATGGTTACAAGCAAATGTGTTCCCAAAACATGGAGTTCTTATGTATGACTCATGTTACTTTCTTCCTTTCCACATAAGTGAGCAATGATTAGAAGTACTCAGACAGGTCAACAATAGCCTGGTGCATAACATGGTTTCTGCTTACTCTGCTTTCTTCTCGCTGTTCTCCATCCTCTTCTGATGAAATATGCGAATTTATTCCCCCCCAGGAATGCCTTTTTTAAGAGAGTGACTGTTTAAACACTGGCCAGACAGCATATGAAAATCAAGCTCTGACCCACATAAGAAGCCCAGATAGCTAAATCACAACCTCTGGGTTAGCTAACAATTTCCACTTTCTGTAGTTTTTGTTTCTATCATGGGTCTGCATCCAATTAAAGCCAACCAAAGAGAGCTAAATGTGTTCCACAAACCAACCACACAAGGCACTCACTTCTACTTAGTCCTCTTCCAGTTGCCTGTGCTAGCCACTCCAGTTAGGGCACGCTTGAAGACTCCTGCTCTTTCTTTTCTCTTTTCCTAGCTGCCTTTGAGTACTTACCAAATTTGAGTGATGGTGGTTGACATACTTTTCTACAGCAAATTGAGTACATTGCCTCTTGATGGTCATCGTGTCTGTATCTCCTTGGGTGTTTTGAACATTTGGTTCTCCTTGGGCTCTTTAAGGAACATTTTGTTCTTATTGTCTTATGATAATCACTTATATTCATCTACTAGTAACAACAGTATTAATTAGTAGAATGAGAGATAACCTGTGCTGAGCCCTAATTATGTGTTAAGAAATAATCTTATCATTTTCAGTTATCAACTGATTAAACCCTCCCACAATACTTTACTGAAGTAGGTTTCTAGTGTTATCCACATTTTATAGTTGAGCAAAGAGAATTGAGGGAGATGTAAGAGCTCAAGATAACGGGCATAGTAGGTGACAGAGTGGCAGTGGAATTTCAATATGCTGGCACCAGAGTTCAGTCTTATATCCATATTAGCATTTTGTTTTCAGAGCATGCTTGTCGGTACTCCAAGTTTAGGATAGGTATGGCTTATCTCACCTTAAAATGCGAAACATTGTCTTTACTCTGTAGTTCTACCATCTTTACCTGTTTATGGGTGTATCTGTATTATCTGTAGAGGTGTTAGGTAAGTTCCCAGAGGAAGAGGGTCATGCTTACCTTCCTAAGTTTTTATGACCAGCATATTGTTTTTATACCAATACACATTTACACAATGAACAAGGGGATGACTGAATGGGTTAAACAGTTCAGAAGTCTGCTTCTCTATTCACTAAATTAAAAAAAAGAAAAGAAAAGAAAGAGATCTTCCTTGTCAGTAAGCTGCCGATGCAGTTCTACATATGATTTTACACCATTTCTCCTGAAACCTCTTAACCCAGGACAGTTTTTCTCCTCTAAGTGTCTGCTTCTTTCATTATTTTAAGCATGAAACAAGGTACGATATTACCACCCCTGTCTCCTTAGATAGTCCCTTTCAAGGCAAGAGTCATTGTGTGATGCTAGTGCCAACAGCTTCTTGGCCTTGGTTTCCGAGGCAGAGTCTCTTCAACTTAATAGCATTCTTCTGAACTCTACAACAATTTGGTCAGCACTCAATGGTCTCATGACAGCCTGAAAGAATCAGCCGAGAGGAAGGGCTTACTTGGGATTTCTGTAGATTATCAAAATTGTAGACTGAACTCCCACCAGGGAGGCACACTCTTGGTATCTTTTATCCACATTCTGGGATACCTGTGGAACTTTTGGTCTTCTAAAAATGCTATCATCATATTGCTGGGACTGTCTACAATGTACTGGCTCAAATTGTTGCACATATTTGGGACCACAGACATGTTCTGTTGTACCCGTCTCAGATACTAAACTTTAGTGTATTCTCGGTGAATCTCTTTCCCAGACTTGTAAGACAGTTAGGCCTGGCAAAGAACTGAGGCAGTCATTTGATTTGCTTTTTTTTTAATTTACTTTTTAATATGACTTGAGATCCACTAATTGAACAGATTTTCCTTATTCACTCAACTTTTGATATGATTTCGGGATTTGGAAATTTAGAGATGAATTGGACATGCCAACCTCACACAGACCTTTTGTTCTTATGGAATTTATTTCAATAAATACAGAAAAAGCATAATGCTATGTGACAACAACTTCCTCAGATTTATCTGTTTTGGAGCAGTTAACTTCCCATCCTGCCACCCCATCTCCCCATTACTTCATGATTACCTTGTCTTCTCTGTCTTTCTCCATACTTGTTCCCAATCTTTCATTGATCAAATTAAATACATGAAATACCTTATTTTAAATAAGACTCACCCTAATATCTGTTCCCATAAAACATGTTGGCATCATACTGAAAAATAATTTCTTATTTCTTACATTTTCTCCTCCCAGGAATCGACTATTACAACAAGATCATAGACGATTTGTTAAGGAATGGGGTGACGCCCATTGTGGCCCTCTATCACTTTGATTTGCCTCAGGCTTTAGAAGATCAAGGAGGTTGGTTGTCCGAAGCAATTGTTGAAGCTTTTGACAAATATGCACAGTTTTGCTTCAAGACCTTTGGAGACCGAGTGAAGCAATGGCTTACCATAAATGAGCCTAATACTCTTGCTATTTTGGCTTATGACATGGGTATGTTTGCTCCTGGTGTGCCTCACATTGGGATTGGAGGTTACCAAGCAGCTCATAATTTGATTAAGGCTCACGCCAGATCCTGGCATAGCTATGATTCTTTATTCCGAAAAGATCAGAAGGGTTTTGTGTCCTTATCTTTATTTTTTTGCTGGTTAGAACCAGCGGATCCTAACTCAGTGCTTGACCAGGAAGCTACAAGAAGGGCCATCAATTTCCAGTTGGATTTCTTTGCTAAACCCATATTTATTGATGGTGATTATCCTGAACTTGTCAAGTCCCAGATTGCCTCCATGAGTAAAAAGCAAGGCTATTCATCATCAAGGCTTCCAGAATTCACCGAAGAAGAGAAGAAAATGATCAAAGGCACTGCTGATTTCTTTGCTGTTCAATATTATACAACTCGCTTAGTCAGGCACCAGGAGAACAAGAAGGGAGAACTCGGCTTCCTTCAGGATGTGGAGATTGAATTGTTTCCCAATCCATCTTGGGAAAATGTGGGCTGGATCTACGTGGTGCCATGGGGAATACGTAAGCTACTGAAATATATTAAGGTAAATGATTTATTTGTGTCTATGTGTACCCAAGTACAGAAGGACCCTGGGAAGACATATGTATCCATGTGAATGAACACCACAAAGAATGGTTTTCGGTGTCAGTATGCCCATTTGCTGACTGGGAAGAGAAGAGCAAGATTTGAGTTCTTTAGAGTTAACTAGCTGGCTTTCATGCTAAAATTTGTTGTTAAATTTTGTTGTGTCTATATGAGTAGCTTGGGCATATTTTTCAAGCTGGTGCCACTGCTGTGGTTCAAAAAGGCATTTTAAGGAAAGAGAATTGAGTGCTTTCTGAGTCTCCTCTATGCTGGTAACTGAAATTACAATTTGGAGGTACCAGTTTTCTGGACCCCTCCTGTGGGTGATAGAAAATGTACCTGCTAGCGGGACCAGGGGGTTACGGAGCAGTGACAATCAGCAGATACTGATGGGAAGAAGGATATTTCTGTCTTCTCATTATGTGAAGAGTCATTTGACTGTCTTCATGGACATTTGCACAGTTTTGCTTTTCCATTGTTAGTCATAAAAGGTCAGTGTGTGGAAAATTAAGTTAATAGGGTCAGTGCAATTTGATGAAAACTAGTTTTGGGGTTGCAGCTTCCAGAAGATAGAGGGTAATGCACCTGATTTTATGAGCTTTCTTTTCTTTTTTTTTTTTTTAACATCTGTTTGGAATGAAACTTCTGCTCTCTTGTTCTAGGATACATATAATAACCCTGTAATTTACATCACCGAGAATGGGTTTCCCCAGTGTGACCCGCCATCTCTTGATGACACTCAGCGCTGGGAGTATTTCAGACAGACATTTCAGGAACTATTCAAAGGTACCATTTGAAATGATGAAAGATCAATTGTGCAAACTTAATATAATTTTCCCATGTGCTTATTTGCATTCGGCAAAGACCATTGATTTTGAAAGCCGAAATTCATGTAAATTAGTTTAAAGCCATGTAATTAGGAGAGGGGAGAGCAGGTATTTAGAAAAGAGGAAAGTGAGGATTAGGCCCAGCTTCCATTCTGCTGAAATCGAAGCAAGGAAAAAGCAACTGTCTTCAGCATTTCTTGTATTGTAGGAGACGGTAACAAGAGTAAGGTGGCCCAAAACCGTTAGATATCATAAAATATCAGCACTCCTCAGCTACAGCATACTTATTTGCATAGTTTGATATCCTAACTGTCAAAACTGAGTTGACAGGATTCACAAAGATCTCATTCTAGCATCTGAGCTACAACTAAGTGGCCTGGTTAGATACTAAAATATGTAAACAAGATGATGATGATGATGGTGGTGATGATGATGATACCTTCAATTTTCCAAGGGAGTTAATTTAATATCTGATAACAAATTATAAGTCATAATTATTAATTGATAATGGGCATTACTAATTAGTCTGCCGCCTTGTCTTCCCTCCTTCAGCTTTTCTTGGGATATTGTTGTATAGAACATTGTCTCTGCCTCAGTTTTATTTCTTATTCCTGTAAAGGAATCAGAGATGGAAGTAACCCACAATGAGACTGCGATTTACTCTTTTCAATCATAACAGTCATATTTATTTATTATCATCATACTGAAAAGTCCAGGAATTAGACTTTACAAAATTGCTCAGGAGACACCCAAAAGGGATTCTAGAATTCAAAGGGGGTCTCTTTCTAAAGCCTGACATTTGTGGAGTGAGGTCTGGAGTTTATTCGCAGACAGCAGTCAGATTCCTACAATCTAACTGAAGCAAAAGATATCTTTTAAAATGACATTCAAAATGTGTTCTTTCTTGAGTGAGAATTCACTTCTGAAAATGAAGGGAAATTTCTGCTTCTCCCAGATTCTTCTCTACTCATCTCTGTGAAAGAGTCTGGTATATTGTTAACCTGCTGATGTTCTAAGTTTTCATCCTGAAGGAGACGTAGGCTGTCAGATAGATTCAGAGGTGTCTTATTAGTTACTGCCATGTTGCTGTAACAAAAGTACCAGGAAAAAGAACTTTGAAAAGGGAGAATTAGTTATACTTTACGGTTTCAAGGGCTTCTGTCCATGTTTATTTGATCTCATGTACTTGAGCCACACAATGGGGTTGTGTGGGTGAGCAGAGTTGTTCATTCCATGACCAACCAGAAAATAGAGAAAGGTGATGAAGATGCACTCTGACATTTTACTTTTTCACATATCCCCTGGCCTATGGGGTGGTCCCCCCATGGTGCATCTTCTCTCTCTCTCTCTCTCTCTTTTTTTTTTTTTTGCTTTTTCGAGACAGGGTTTCTCTGTAACTATGGAGCCTGTCCTGGAACTAGCTCTGTAGACCAGGCTGGTCTCGAACTCACAGAGATCCGCCTGCCTCTGCCTCCCGAGTGCTGGGATTAAAGGCATGCGCCACCACCGCTCGGCTCTTAAGATGAACCTTAGGATAATTTCCTCACAGGCAAACCCAGAGGTGTGCCTCAGTTGCCTCTTTGAGTCTAAAGAAGTCAAGTTAACAATGAAGATTTTCCATTACAGATGACAGATGCAGGAAACCAAGATGACTTGTTTAAAATTAGTATGTGCACATTTGAGAAAAGAGACAAAAATAGAAATTAATCTTTTCTATTTTCAATTTGGTATTCTGTTTATAGCTAATTATAGAAAGGTGTCTTTGTTGGTTTTTGAAATGATTTTAAGTGCTTGCTACAATCCCTGAGATTTCTCAAGCTAAACACTCAGTGGTAGGCCCATCAATGAAGTAATTTAGAGATGTGGGTTGTAACAGAATGTGAGACCAGAAATTGTGTGTTAATTTGTGTTTCTAAGGGACAGGAGAAAGAAACGGAACTGACAAGCAAAATCCTATTTTGTAGCATGTTGACTTCCTATTGTGTCTTTAGATTATGGGGTGGAGAATGAACAGGATGTATGCAAATAATGCTGCCTCAACGGAAGATATTTATACTTTGTAATGGAGAGAATGATATTCACTCATCAGAAAAGGAACCTGAAATGTTGAATTTTAAGCTGTCCTGGGTGGGTGCTGCAGGGTACCATGCTCTGTTACACCAGGTAGGAAATAAGAACCATGTCTCTCAATGAGTGCCTGTCACAATGCCGAACAATCAAGACCGAGGCACACAGCATTGCTTAGCTGGTAGCAAGGTGGTTAGGGCTGGCACAAAGATTTTAAACTTAATGTAGATTTATTGAGACATATCCCTATGGTATGTTGATTAGCAATTGTATTATATATTTAAAATATTGTTTACTTATTTTTGCAAGTTTTATCATCCTCCTCTTACAATATACTATGTATTTTCATTATGACTAAAACATGCTGATTTTTTTTCTCATTTGTTGTATTTTTGAGACAAGTTTGCATGTATCCCAGGCTAGCTTTAAACTCACTGCTAGTCAAAGCTGGTCTTGAACTCCTGAAACTTTCCCCTCCATAGGTATTTTCCACCATTCCAGGTACACAATACCATCTTTGTTCAGGCTTTAAAAAGATATGAACCTTTAAAATTTTCAGAAATTTATATATTGGCAAAATACCTATGTTAATATCTATTTGTTCAGAACAAATTCCAAATGTGCGTATTTATTTTGAGATGGGTATTACTGAGATATTTTAAAATATATTTCTATATTAGATGTTAATAGTTTGTTCTGCATGTAATTGTTTTTCCAGTTGTAAGTCTCCTTTCTTCTGTGAGATGTTTATGGTCCTGTTTTGTATGCTTAGCATAGGTTCAGCTTCAAAACTGGAGAGAGTACCGCCCTCATCAATACATGATAGGTTGGTTAAGATGATGTCACATAATATGAACCGAAGCAATCCCAGCTTATCACTGGACCTAGCACTTGAATGGCTCAGGTTGTTTCTAAGATTGGGGAGGGTGGGGAAGCAAGTTTCTGGGGCCTTGGTGGCTGTGTTTTTCCTTAAGAGCTTACAAACAGCAAGGAGGGAGCTACTGTGTGGGAAGCAAAGGGGCCAGGAAGAAGGGAGAGCTCTTTTTCGTGTTTGTCTTTTATTATAGTTCTTTATGGAATCCCTTTGATTCATTTTCTTGAGACACTTTAATTTTACTTCCATAAGAGTTATTGCTAAGTGTTGGGGACTGTGGACCCTGAGACCCTGAATTTCCTGTGACCCCCTGCCTGCTGGAGTAAACAACTTGTTTTCCTGTGCTTGCAGCTTCTCTGAGCAAACAACTTCTTTTGCAGCTGCTCTGAGCACGAGACCCTCAGGAGTTCCTGATGTCAGGGAGTGGTTTCTGGTGAGCATGCTGCTGAGAGTTAGGGCGTTGCCATTAGTCAAGGAGACTGTATATAAGCTGCCCCGGAACACAATAAAGTGGGCATTCTTGGCACCTGTCTCTCTGTCTCTCTCTCTCTTTCTGTGTGTGTGTATGTGTGTGTTTCAATCTTCAACCCCTTGTCTGACTTGCAAACTGTACCATAGCATGTAGCATGTAGAGCAGGCGTTGCGTTACAACTAAGAACTTTCTCCTTAACTCCATTCTGATTAGAACAAAAGCAGTTTTACTGATGCCATTTCTCACTTCCAAACCCAAACAGTGATTTGGGTAATTACTTACTCCCTTCTTGCAGATGAGGAAACCAATTTTCAGGGAGACCAAGTTACTTGCTCATGTCAAAAAGCTACTAAGTAACTTTTCCTGTGACAGGGAAGAATGTGTTATTAATATCATTATTGATTTTTTTGTATTATCTATAACTGTGAGTTGAGGATTTTCTGAGGCACAGTGATTCCCTTCCTACCCCCATCTCAGAACAAAGCCGTTTCCTTAAGCTTTCTGTTCAGACCTAACCTAGGCTATCTGCAGTGGTTCTTCTGGTCTCTGAGAGAGTCAGCTGGTTCTGGCATGTTGTGAAAAATCTCAGGCCCATGTGTCTGGCTTCTCACCGGCTGTAGCTACTTGTGGCTTCCCAGAGACTCCTTGGAGGCAGTGCTGATAATCTTGGTTGGCAAGAACTTTCCTAGTAAGAAGCATCCTGTGAGCAATTAAAAATAATAACAGTTCAAGGAAGACATTTGTGGGGAGCCCTACAGGTAAGAGCCCACCAACAGCCCAGGGTGTCAGATGGATGATAGCGTTGTGATTCCGGTGAACAAAGCCTCCCCCACTCCACATCATGCATATGGACGGGCACATAATGGCACTAGAGTTGGATCGATGATGTCTGCCTGCAGGGTTTTCAGAGCTCCCCAGGTAAAATCCCACAGCAATTTATTGAGCACTAAATGTAAGCTAATGTTTCTGGCTCAGTTTGGGAAAGGAGAAAAAAGAAAGAGGGAGGAAATGGGGAGAGGGAGAAGCGGGGGGGGGACTACATTCGCTAGGACCTTTTATTTGTGTGTCACTTAATTCTATTTAAACATCTTTAAATAGAACATATTTTAATTACCATAGATACAGATAACAGTAAAGCTGCATTCCTAAACTTGACAAAACTAGGCTGACATTATAGATCTGCAACTTGCTCAATGTGGGGCCTTTGACAAATAGCTTAACCTCTTGGTCTCTGATTTGTTTATGGATAAGTGTGGGAATAATGGTTTAAGTGGCAGAGCTGTTCCAAAGATTCCATCTCATCGGGCAGTTTACAGCATAAAACTCTCTAGCCAATTGTCAGACACATTGGAGGTCCTTAACCAGTGGTAGTTATTGGTACAAAATGTACATCCTTAAAGTGTTCTTATTGCAGGTTAATTTCTTGCTGTTTAAAGTTTCCCCTGCATGACTGCATAAACACGGACTGAACAAAGACAACAACAGACATGCCTAGGTGGGTGAGAGGAAGCTCGCAAGGCTTCAACCATAGTCAACTGATGAATACTGAGAGGAGAAATAATCTTCTCCAAGGAAGAGCACAGAAAGTGGTCATTCAACACCAAATGATCAGCCCTGAAAACCTACATACAAATAACATTATATAGATTGAACAAGCTGTACTTATGTAATTAATATATAATCTCAAACATTAATGAAAAAAGAAGTCATGAGTTTGAAAGAGAACAAAGTTGGGTTTCTTTAGAAGAAAGAAAGGGAAGGGGGAAATGATTTCTACTATAATCTCAAAACTAAAAGTGATAATAAAAATGTAACATTATGTGGCCTTTGGGATGGCTCAGTTGGCAGAGGTAGCTGCAGCCAAGACTGTAGACCTGAGTTCAAATTCTTGGAGGCCCATGGTGGAAGGAGAGAACTGACATCCACAATTTGTTCTCTGATCTCCATTTCTTCTCATAATAAATAGGATAACAACTTTTTAAAATGAAAAATACCATCGGAGGACTTACTATTTCCTGTTTCTTTTCTTCTTTTGACATTATAGCCAAAGAGTCTCTCATGACTGCGTGCTTTATTACTGTTTGAAGCATTAACTTTTGTCTATTTCCTTATACAGATGGATAGAAAGGCAAATATCCTCTGATTATTTCCTTGTTAGGGGACACAAAATTAGGTGCAAAGCTAAACTGTGGGCAGAAAAATTTACTTAGATGGATTTTTGTATGTTTGGAGTTTAGTGACCTACAAAAGCTGTGTTTCATACAACTAATTAGTCTTTATTCATAAGCTTAGCGACAGTGGTAGATACTCAAAGCCAGTGGGCAGTCTTGAAATGCCCTGCGCAAATGCTCATGAATGGGTTTGTATGAGGAAGAAGGAGGCCAGGGGAGGAGACTCCTCAAAGCACGACTTCATCCAGACCTAAGTCTCATGAAAGTGGTTCCAGCCTAGGCCCATGTATTCCTTGTATTCGCTTAACTTCTGTCTCCATTCAACTTGACTTGTCTCTGTTCAGTCTGAGATTATAGGTCCTTTTCATATTTTTAGTGGCCTGATTTTGTGTGGCTGTGTAGGACAAGTAAACCTCTGTGAAGTTATGCAAAACCTGTTTTTGAGATCTGGTTCTGCCAGTTAGGAGCTCATTAACTGTGAGAGTATTGTTTTTATAAGCATTTCTAATTAAAAGTTAGTTTGTTTAATTGGCTTATAGCGTAATGAAATTTCATGTGAGTTCTCCTCCTGTTCTACTGTCTTCTTTTCCTCTTTCTCCTATCTTCTGTTTCTGTTTATTTTTAATTTTTATGTTTATTTTTGATGCAAGGTTTCGTAGAGCCGAAGCTGGCTTTGAATTTCTAGCCCTCCTGCTTTCTTTCTAGATGCTGTGGCTATAGATGTGTGTCATGCCTAATTCTCCTTCTTCATACATGGCTCCCATCATGCTTTGTTCTAACTGACCCCTTTCCCATATTGTCCTCCCTCTCCCTGTTCCCACTCTTGTTGCTAGTTTCTTTCTTCCCCCAGTTGTCCTTCCTTTTGCTTTCATGTCACAGATATGCCTTTACACACACACTCTCATATATTCTTCCATCTCTGTTTAGACCTCTCCATCTTTTCTCAGAAACCCTTTCTACCTTCATGTCCTCCATCTGGAATCTGAATATGCACTAAAAGGTACTACTTGGCTTTATGAGTCTGGCTTATTTTACTTAAAATAACGATCCCCAATACCATCTATTTTTCCTGCAAATGTCATCATTTCATTCTTTATGGCCAAATAAAATTCCATTGTGTATATGCACCACACTTTCTTTATCTAGTCTCCTGTTGACGGACACCTCGGCTGACTGATTTCCCAAGCAGGCAAAACTCTAGTCATTTAATCACAAAGATGAGGTTATTAAGAACATGCATCTTCCAGGAGACAGTGACAAATGAGGAAGATGATGCATAGAACGCCTGCATTGGCTCTCACCATATTACAAAAGGTTCTGCTAATGGTGGCTAATTTTTTGGGGGGTGAGTGGGGTGGGCATGAATCCTCTGATGGCTGAGCTGTGTTTTTTCCTAATTATATATTTAGCCCCAAGCAGTGTTCCTATTATATAGTAGTGTGCTACACATGTTTGTTGAATTTGATTGTGTCTATGAGGGAAGGGTTAGTCCATGGATAATGAGAAATAAATGATGAACTGATTGGGATTCTTCCCCTAAAGAAATATACCCTGCACAATAAAAATGCATTCTTCTAGAAAGTTTCCAAGGCAGGCCAACTTTCCAGTTAGATCCATGCCTGAGCTAGCACAGCGGTGGATGATTGCAGAGAAGGTTTGCTAATGACCAGCTTTAGGCTTTTAATGACAAAACCCCTCAGCAAGATGTCACCTAAGTTATTGAAGACTTCACGGAAAGTGTTGAAGCTGATACATGGTAACAAGAAGGTTATAAATCTTGCAGTTGGATATACCACCAAGACAAGATGCTGAGCACAGAGTCCCCCTGCTGTTGTCTGTCAGTATTCTCCCTCCCCCGTCCTCTTCCCCTTCCCACCGAGAGCCCGTAGAGGAGAAATACATCCATTTCCCAAAGTAGCGCAGACCTGGCAGCCACCTGCCTATGCCAATTTCAGATCACAGAGGCCCATTTAACTGGACAAAATTTGTTAAGCACCTGCGTTTTTCTAAATGTGTATGAACGTCCTAGGATTAAGGAAAGATCTCAAAAGTTAATACACTGACCTTTCAGAAGCACTAACCAATTAAAAATCCATTGTCAGCTTAGAATAGAGACTCTAGTACCTGATGTAGATTCCCATACTGTAGCTATTGTTTTATTACTTCTTGAATGAGAATAATGTCACTTTCATCCCTTGAAATAGTTCATCTCGTAGGGCACACAGGGCTCATATGAGATATGTTTTCATGGATTTGGGGGACATTCTGGCTACATGTAAGATTGCCTTGATAATTTGGCAAACCTATGCTTGGTTTCCTTGGATGGCTGCTGGCAACAACCAGTTACATTTCTGCTTTTATCAGATCAACTGTGTAGGCCTGCATATGTAAGTGAGAGCATGGGGTTTGTCTTTCTATGCCTTGGCAGATCTCACAGAATGCCTCCAGGTTCCTGTTGTCATAAATCATAGGTTTGCCTCCTCCTATTCTTCCTCCTCCTTCTTTTTAGAGCTAAGTAATATTCCATTGTGTATCTGTTCAGATGTTTTCTCTTATGTATTTTAAAAAGGAATTCAGTCTGCCAGCTCACCGCCAGGGCGAGCTCTTCAGCATTGCCCTGGAAAGTTCACCCTTTGCAGGAATGAACAAGGGATGGAGCCAGTTCTCCTGCTTTGGTGCTTTTGGGATCAGCCCTTCCACACCTACACCTTCAGTGCCAGGTCTACTGACTTGCCCAGGCAAGGAGGTGTAGGGGCCACTCTCCTGAGTGCTGTAGTTGGTGAGAGCCAGGGACAACTTTCCCACTCTTACGACTTCAGGCTAGCTTTCCCACCTGCCACAGATGGTGAGGGGCAGGGGGCAGAGGGCGTTTCTTCCCCACCCACACCACGGTATGGTAGACGAGGGGTGGGGCAAGATCTCCCATGCTCATGTTCTCCTGCACCTCCATCAATAGAGTCAGCTCTACTGTGCTGCCCTGTGAGGTGCAGGGTCCACTTTCCCACGTGCTGCAGCTAGTAAAGGGGAAGGTTAACTGCCTTGCCCACCAGAGGTGGCAGGGTTGAGTGGGGGTGAGCATCTTTGCATCTCTCCCTTGCCCTCACCACCACATGGCAGTTGAGAGGGCTGTCATCTGTATCCTACTCGCACACAGGGCCACCTGTCAACAGGGACAATGGTACAGTGCTGTCCAGACAAGGGGCAGGGCTCACATGGCTGTGTACTGCAGCTGGTGAGGGGAGGGTCCCTTCTGTGTCACAGGTTGTGAGGGGCAAGGGGTAGAGAGGGGCCATTTCTCTCTTGCCCATACTGCTACATGACAGTTGAGTAGTGGGGACAAATCTCCCATGCTCACCACTTTGGGACTGGCTCATACCTCTACCAACAGGGTTGGCTCTATTGTGTTACCCAGCTGAGGTGCAGAGCCTGTTATTCCAAGTACTGCAACTGGTGACGGATAGGGACAGCTCTCCCACCCACCTCAGGTGTAGCACAGTAGGGTGTGGACACATTTCTCCCCTGTCCATGCCACATATTGCAGATGAGGGGTGAAGCCAGGTTCCCCCCACCCCCACCCCACCATCAATAGGGTCAACTCCACTGCTTTCCAGATGAGGAGCAAGACTCACTTTCTTTAGTGTTGTGGCTGGTAAAGGGGAGGGTCAGCTCCCTCACCAGCTGCAGGCTGTAGCAGCAAGGAGGAGGGCATCTTTCCCTCACCCCCATTACCACATTACAGAAGAGGGAGCCAGTAGCAGCTATGCCCTTCTCATGCCCTCAGGGCTGGCTCACCTCACCTCTGTCTATAGGGTCAGCTCTACTGTGTTTTCCTGGCAAGATACAGTGCCTATTCTCCCAAGTACTGCAGCTGGTGAAGGGTTGGGTCAGATCCCTCCCATGCTTGCAGGTGTGGAGGGGTGATGGGGGGAGGGCATCTTTGCCTCACTGATGCCACTACATGGTAGAAGAGAGAGGCACTACCCACCCTCCCATTCTCATACCTTTAGGCCCAAGTCATCCATGCCCCCTGTGAAAAGGGTCAACTCTCTTGTGCTGCCCAGGTGAGGTGTAGGACCCTCTCTCTTGAGTGCTTCAGCCCGTTACAGGGCAGGACCAGTTCTCCTTAGGGTTGCAGCCAGTGAGGGGCTGGACCAAATCTATACAGCTCTATCCTCTTGGCCTTTGGTGATAACAGGCCATGGGCATCAACACAGACTGTGGCTGCATCAGGACCGTGAATCCAGACATGGGCCCCAGCGACAGCCCAGGCCCCGACATCAACAAGGCCGTGGGTGGCAATCAAGCCACCACCTCAGCCTGCTCCTCACTGTTTTTACCTCTTCAGATGTGCCTCTGTCCACAGGAAATGGAATCAACATTCTTTCATTATGTCTGTGTCTGTCTGTCTGTCTGTCTGTCTGTCTGTCTGTCTGTCTGTGTGTGTCTCTCTCTCCCATACTACACCATACATTTGCTCACCACAATAGTAATAGTGCCCTTCTGCTCAAGCCAGGGAGACCTGTGTTTTCTCCTTCGAGCCCTGCATGGGCATCTCTTTGTCCCATTCAGTCTGTCATGGCACTAGGCAGGGCTATGCTTTTTTGTGTGAAATCTTTAAAACATTTGGTGTTCTCTTTTTTGACATGGGTACTTCATAACATTTTGTTGTTAAGTAGGTGAATACATAGGCATGCGTGCCTGTGTGTGAGGGTTTATTTATGTATGTGCAGGTGTGTATGCTTGTATGCGCATTTGCAGAAGCCAGCCTTCATGTACTCTTTTTCAGTTGTTTATGTTTTGAGACAGTGTCTCTCACTAGGACCTGGTGTTTACTGGGACCTCTTAGATGGCCAGTGAACCTCAGGGATCTAGTTTCCTTTGCCTCACTAGCACTAGGGTTACAAGTGTGTGTCATTACAGCTGACTTCTGTGTGGGTTCTGGGGATCAAATTCAGGTGCCTATGCTTCTGCAGCAAGCACTTTGGTGACTGAGCTACTTCCCCAGCCCCATCCTTTACACTGTAGTTAAAGTTGTACATCATTTTGTCAGGGTGCATAATTTGTGTCCAAGAGTTTTTCAGTACAAACAGAGGTCAGTACTCCTTCCTGGAACACTTTCAAAATCTATGACTATCAGATTCTGTGATTTTATCTTCTAACATACTTAAAAATATTCTTAGAGAACCTGAACTATGACTAAAAGATACTAGTGTTGAGGGAGCTGTGGACTGCGTTCCTGCCACCCTGCTCCCAGCCGCCTGGCTAGTTTATGCCCCAAAATAACAACACACAAACTGTATTCATTTAAACACTGCTTGGTCCATTATATCTAGCCTCTTCTTGGCTAACTCTCACACCTGGACTAGCCCATTTCTAATAATGTGTGTAGCACCCCAAGGTGCGCTTACTGGGAAGATTCTAGCCTACGTCCATCCTGGGTTGGAGCTTCATCATGTCTGCCCGGGAGAGGGGAGCATGGCGTCTGAGCTCACTTCCTCTTCCTCCCAGCATTCTGTTCTGTTTACTCCACTCACCTATGTTCATAGCTATCAGGGCCAAGCAGTTTCTTTATTAATTAACCAATGACCTTCCTCCATCATACTAGTATCTAGTAATGTTCAGACTCATATGTAGCATCCACACACATAAGAAACATACATGCATAATGCATATCCACACATATATATGCACATTATCACACATACACACACACATATATAGATGGACATACAGACATATATACATGTAGACTCATAGTCACATACATACAAACATAATATATACATACATACACACATATACACAGACAAATACACGCACATATCCACATGCACATATAAACACATGTCCACATACAGACATGAGCACACACACATGTACACACACACATTCACATTTCATGACACACTTTACCAGACTTGCCCAAGTGTGACTCCCATGGGAACTGTCAGGTATGTGTTGCTTGCAGGCCCATCCTCTGAGACCTAGAGGACCTGACATACTGCCTCATGGAACAGGTGTTAAGAAGCTGCGCCTGAAAGGTTTTAAATCCAGTTTAAGTTGTTCTGAAATAGTAATTAAAGTCCTTGACCAGTCCAGAACCAGTGAATTTTAAAATTCATTCATTGATTCCTTTCTTCTTTCCTTCATTCCTCCTTATTTTTTCCTGTCCCCCTCCTCGATTTATTCATTTTATGTATGTGGTGCTCTCTGCTTATACACCTGCTTGCCAGAAGAGGGCATCAGATCCCATTAGAGATGGCTGGGAGCCACATTGTGGTTGCTGGGAATTAAACTCAAGACCTCTGAAACAATTGCCAGTGCTCTTAACCCTGAATCATCTCTCCAGCCTATCTTGATTTTATTGCAGATTTTGCATTACCTTTTCCCATAAAAGCTCTTCTTCATTTTAAGTGAAATTTAGATGACTGACATTGACTCGCTGTTTCTCACAAGTCTGCACTGCTGTTTTTTTTTTTTTTATCATGTAACAGCCCAGAGACACACAGTTTCATCTTTTCACCCGTAAAACTGGACCCTCAACTAAAACAGGTGAAGTTAGTTCATCTGATGACAATCTAGCTTCCCAATAGGAAGAACACAGTAAAAAAAAAAATTAAAAAAACAGAAAAGTGGAGGAAACACAGGATTCTATGGAAATTTTTAGTAAGTATTTTTAGTAATCACAAAAGGTTTTAGAATCAAGAAAGGCAGCAGGAATTGAGGAAAGGGAGATTTCCCAGTGGACAGTCTCATAAACACTTGTCTATATTTATTTTAATTACTACCACTACTTATATATGAGTGTTTTGCCTGCATATATGTTGGTCCAGAACCTGTTTGCAGTGCTCACAGAGGCCAGAAGAGGACACCAGATGCCCTGGTACTAAAGTAACTGACTATAGTGAGCTACCATCTGGATGCTGGGAACTGAATCCCATTCCTCTGGAGAAGCAGCAAGTGCTCTTAACCAGTGAGCCATTTCTCTTAGCCCAACAGCTGTCTATATTATCTCTGTTTCTAGAGCTCCAAAATGACTTCAGCCTTTAAGTCTTTAGGTGGGAGTCAACAAATATGCTTTTGGAGTAAGTTAGAAGGTTTCACATTAGTTTGGTTGTCAGGGCTTCTTAGTAACTGTGTTAGGGAGTGTTCTCCTAGGCCACTGTATGCTCCTGGAGAAGGTGGGGAATAATGGATGACCAGGTGGTAGCTATCTTGCTAGAAAGCTTAACAATATTTCCAGGATCTAAAGAGAGACATTCCTCAGAATACACTGGCACCTGTAAGTTAGCATCTGATACAGTATGGAAATAAACTTCTGGGTTCCTGATGCTGGTTCACGATATTACCCAGTGCTGTTTTCATTGGTTCTATGGCCTTCATCTCCGTGGCCTTGTCTTTTTGTAATTCTAGCTTTGTTCATGATACTCTCTCATTCCACTGTGACCTAAGGGTTGTTTCCCTCAAATGTTCACAGACCTGTTATTGTGTGCATTGCTGGTTAACCATATCATACCTGGGATTTCCAGCAGTCCACCTGCCATTGTGTGGAGAAAACCCAACAGTGTTAGATAAAGAGTCATTGAAAGATGGTGACATAGGTGCCCAGTGGGATTCTCACTCACCTGCAACCCTGTCCCAACTAAACGCGTATTAGCTAAGACAGTTGACTAGATGGAACAGGTGAGAGACTTTGATTCCTGAAGACAGTACTTAATGTAAGTCTTGAGATGGAGGAGGTAAACCATTTTTTTCAGAAGAAAACGGAAGCTATTAAAAGAATGAGCATACACAGACGGAAGTGGAATACATAATCATTTTGTTTATTATTTTGGAAGGTGAAATTCTGGCCAGAACAAACATTTTGGAATTTTGAGTTGCATATTTAACTATTCAGTAAGTGCTTAGTAAATGCTTGAGTAGCAAGGAGATTTGGTCTAGATTAGTAGTGAAACTGAATCACTTTTGGGAATGTCAGACAACTATTAGATTGGTATCACCATTGTGTTATTTTTAATTTTTTTTAAGGACGAGGTAATTGATTTCATTTGATAAAATATATTTCAAGTGTTGGGCTTATGGGTGGGCATTAATTATACCCTTCCCTGCAACTTTTATAACACCAGTAACTACATGTAAGACCCTACTAAGAGCTCCACCAGTGTGTTATTTCGTTTTTTTTTCTCTTTTCATACTGACCATAGTTTTCCCTACTTCAACCCCTCTCATTCCCTCTCCTGCCCCAGTCCCATCTAACCCATCCACTCCTGCTCCATCTCCATCCAGAAAGGGCCAGGTCTCCCATGGGCTTGAACAAAGCATGGCTTATCAAGTTGAAGTAGGACCAAGCTCTTCCCCCTGCATGAAGGCTGGGCGAGGTAATCCAGTATGGGAAACAAGTTCCCAAAAGCCAGCTAACTTTTTTTTCCCCAAGTTTTCTTCTTGACATGGGTGACTTGTTGCTTTGTCCAGGCTGCTTGAACTGAGTTCGTAACTCAAGTCAGACTTGAATTTGTGACCCTCCTACTTCAGCTTCCCAAGTTGCTGGGCTGACAAGCTGAGATATAAACTCAGAGAGGCTCTCATGAGAGGGATAGATTACTTAATTATGTGTCAAACTTTTAGGTTACCTTTATATAAGTCTGCTTAATTGCTCTGTGCCTCAGTTTCTCCATTTGAACCGAAGAACTGAATTAGGTTATGTTTTCGAAATGCTCTCAGATTAAGATCTCTGTGACCCTCTAAATATTATTTCTTAAGAGGTATGCCTTTATTAGTACTCTTGGTAATGTCTTAAGTCATCCAATTAAGTCAAAGAAATTGTAAATAATGGGCTGATTGAAAAAAGTCTTCATTTTTTTTTGTATCCAGCCGCTCTGAATTTTAATACCATTCTCGTTTGAACATAAAGTTAGACCTTATTCTTCAATGCCCTATTTCAATTGCTCCTGATTTAGGTTCCAGGCAACATGTTCTGTACCTTCAATGTGTATGTGTCTCCTTGATCACTGGTACAGAAATGAACCTTACTTTTCCTCACTTATAAAGTTATTTCTCCAAGTTCATAGAGTCAGGAGTCACCTCGTGTTGAAGCCACACACAGTCACTATTCAGACTATAAAGTTCTGCAGAGAAAATCAGATGGACCCAGAAAAAAGCATCTGGGTCTAAACCCTGCATCAAGAAGGCTAGCAAAGACACTGTAGAGGTGTGACATCACCCTCAGACACCCTCAAGGCTAGTGCCATCTTTCTATCAAGTTTTAAGACAGTTACATATGATTTTTCAAACATTGCTACTAGTCCCTAATTTAATTCAGCTAGGCAGTGCAGTTCTATTAACTTTCCTTAAATTTAATGTGACCAGGAAACTTTTGTCCCTGGGCAAGATCCTGAATTAGAAGGAAGGATCAAGCTGTGGCAATCAGAACCACTGCTCTGCAGCCATTCTGTAAAAACTTAGCATAGGAGAAATCTGCTTTTCTATTCTGAATTTCAAACACAGTTTATTCTAGCTAAGGCTTCTTTTGCCTCGAGTTATCATCTACGGAGCATTTTCTTCAACACAATGAACCTATCTGCCTGGTTTTGGGGATCTAAATAGTCCCTTTTGGAACAGAAAGTCACCTTCAGGGATGATCTGTAAATGTGATGGGGGACGTAGGAAAAGGACACCACCTCTTTGAACATGGTTGTCTCCTCACCAGCGAAGTGTCCCATGAGGGACTAAGATTAGCTAAAGAAATATCACATCCTGGGATTTCTTTATACTATTCTGAAATTTAATTCCACTTTTATTTTTGAGGAAAGACCTTTCCAATAGTCATTGGCTCTTTAGAGGCAAATGAAATTATTATGCATAGAGGAAGAGAAAGCATTTGACTCACGAAGGATTTTACTGGGACTGGCAAGGGAAAGTGAATCCGGAGCTATAACAGTTTAGGTGAAATATTGAACAAGCCAGGAATTACAAAATATATAATGAGAGTGAGTAAGAGGGAAAGCGTGTGTAGGTAACCTTTCTGAGAACAGGAATCTATTTTTAAAAATGGATTTAAACTCAACCACAAATCTTTTTTATATTAATAAAATTTATCCTATGTGTTTTTCACATCATGTATCTTGATCCCATTCTTCCCTGTCCCTTTGCATCTGTCCCCTGACTCTGTACCTTCCCTCCCCAGAATAAAAGAAAATTCAAGAGAAAAAAATGAAGAAAATAATAACAGTTAATAAAAGGGAAAAATTAAAAATCTCTTCATGGAAGCTTCAGTGTGACCTGACAAGTCATAGCATATACTCCTTGATCCATATATCTCTACTTGCAAGTGTTCATTGCAAAGAGTCATTGGCCTGGTTCAAGGTCCCTTGTCTCCACTATATGTGCAATGCTGGGCTCCCACTAGGACTCTTCTTGGGTATCCTGTGAGTGCCTTGTGTTGTGGAGATCCTGCAGCTTTGGGTCTGTGGGTCAGATCTCTCCCTTCATGTGCTCCAGCAGATCATAGATGGAGTAGATATTGGGTCAGATAAAAATATAACTAAAATGGAGACTGCACTTTCATTTCCCGGCCACCCAGACTGCAGTAATCACACAGAAGCTATAATAAGTACAACCAACACTGTTTGGCCAATGACTCAGGCATATTCCTAGCTGGCTTTTACATCTAAATTAACCCATTTCTATTAATCTATGTATCACCATGGGACTGTGGCTTACTGGTAATGTCCTGCTGTCTTTCTCTTTTGGCAGCTACATGGCACCTACTCTTTCTCTCTATCTAGGATTTCCTGCCTGGCTTTACTCTGCTAAGCCATTGGCCAAAACAGCTTTATTCATCAACTAATAAAAGCATAAGGACATCCCACATCACAGAACCATGGGTCTGATCTAGGGTATCTGTAGGGTCAGTTCACCAGATGGGAAATTCAGAGGAGTGGGAGCTCATTACACTAAGTCAGATTTCAGCTTAATGGAAAACAAAGGGACTGCATAAAGAAGAAACATCCTTCAGAGATCATTAGATATCTGTCAACAAATGCCATGGAAACAGATGTCCCATGTTCACACAGAAAAGCTATACCTTGCTTGCAGTTTCAGGGGAGGCTCACCCACATCTCCATTAACAGTGTGTTGCCCTGGCAGGGTGCAGGGTCTGCTCTCCCAAGTGTTGCAGTTGGTGGGGGTCAGAAACAGCTACCCTGTACTTATTACCCCAAGGCCAGCTCCCCCACCATCCCAGGTGTTGATGGGCAGTGGTGGTTTCATCTGCCCACCCATGCCACCACAAGACAGATGAGAAATGGGGACAGCTTTCCCATGCTCACAACATTGGGACAGGCTCACCCACCCCTGTGTTAACTCTATTGGTTTGGTTCTATTGTGCTACCCTGTCAGTCCCACATCTTAAGTAATTGTTACTGATCCTGTTCTTCTACAAGTAATAATCCAGTCAAATGTGTTTAACAGTTTAAAATGAAGAGTAATGTGGGAATTAGACCACCACATAAAGATGAGTAAGTGAGTCTATTTTAAGTGTGTACATTTATTAGCAGATGAGTTTTAAATGGATTGGGGCTATATTGGTCTAGTTTCTGAAAATATTTTTTCCTAAGCTGTTCAGGATATGATCTTTTATATTAACATTTCTTATTTTGTCTACAAACACCTTCAAAACTATTTTGTGAATTTTGGGAGGTGGCTCTATGGGAAAAGTGCTTACTCCATGGAATGATATGAGTTGAAATCCCAAGTCCCATGTAAAAACCTTGCATTGCTATAATTCGAGCACAAGGTGGTGGCAAGATAGGGGGTAATCCCTGGGGTTCTTGCTAGCCAGTCAGTCCAATTGATTAGCTCCAGCATTCTTGGTCTAGAAAATAAAGTCAAGGAAGATGGAGGAAAGTTTCTGTAGTGCTCTGTCTCATAGCTATTCAGTCCCAAAGAAACACACAAAGGCTTATATTAATTATAGGTTGTTTGGCCTATTAGTCAGGCTTATTATTAGCTATCTCTTACAACTTGAATTAACGCATAATTATTGTTTATGTCTAGACATGTGACTTGGTATCTTTTCTCAATGCAGCAGTCTCATCTTTCTTTCTCTGCATTTCACTGGTGACTCTCTTTCCCTTTCCTCTTTCCAGAATTCTCTTAGTCTGGTTGCCCCAACTAGACTTCCTGCCTGGCTACTGGCCAACCAGCCTTATATATATGTGTGTGACATAACTTAACTATATATGTGACAAATCTTTACAGTGTACAAGATCATTATCCCACAGCACTGGATAGTGACTTCAGGATTTCAAACACCACATGCACACACAGGAGAGCATCTCCTACACAGACAGACATGGATACACAGACACAGACACAAGAACAAATACAGACACACGTCTATAGACTACATGTTCTCTCTTGCTAAATTTATGGTTGCTATGTGGAAAATGGCCCCGTGATTGTGTGTTTATTCTGAACAGCCAGGCTGGCACTTTCACACATATTTTTCTGTAACAAAGATTTTCTTACTTGAGCCTTTCCTTTAAAGACATATTGGTGTTCAAAAGCTTTGATACCCTGTCATGCTGGGCAAGTTACTCTGGTTTTATGGATGTCAGTACATCATCTCTCAAAATTTGCTTTTGATTAGGATTGATGATATACTTCATATCTCAGAAAAATGCTTAGCACATAACTCCTCCAAATACTAACTTTTGCAATGAATTCTTTGTTACCCAGCTTTTATTAACCAAGATCTTAGAAAACTGTGACTTCCTGCATAGTCATCAAGCACTGATAATTTATGCTACTCCTGATGACCCTGAAATGCATTCTGAATAATTAGAGAAAGATTAAATTATAATCAATTTAGTTGCAATGTTAAGTGTATTTTAATTTATTCTCATTTTTTAAAAATTTGTAATCCTGCATGTGGCAACAATTAACAAAAAGTATTTGATTAGCTGGTACATGGCATTTCCTGACTAATGAATAAAGAGTTATTGTATATTGTTGCATTTGCGCTCTGCCCTCAGATAAACTAAGCCTTTGGTGGATGGATACATTTCACATTTGTCTTTTATCCATTCTTAGAACCACTGTCCTGACTTACTGCCTATTAGAAACTCTAAATTTAATCTTTGGATATCCTTGGATGAGAGTCCGAGTCTATGCAATGTCCTCTGTTCATATTCCTTTGATCACAGGTCCTATTGCTAACAATTCCTTCTGATTGGGGTCAGATGTGGAAGTAAACTTTCCAGCCTTGAGGTTGTCCGTTTTTTTTTTCTTCTGTGACTTGGTAAAGATGGACATCTAAACAGTCAATCCATGTATTAATGTTTCATCTGCTTTTGCCTTTATGAAGGATGTTTCAGATTTGTTTCCATGAGGTGATTAATCTGATGTTGTAGTGATACAGCTATTATTGCTTTTCAAGCCAAAGCACACCTATATCTGTTCAACTACTGAAGACAGTCTTGTATTTGATAAACTACATTTACGTTGTGGGATGAACTGAACTCTCTTGAAACATTGATTTGGGGTTATTTAAATGGTCCGCTGCAATACTTCATGGAGTAAGTTTCTCTTAAAAAGAAAACTGTGACATTGGAGGTCAAGATCATGATGGAGAACTCTACAATGACAGCTGAACCAATCTTGTGGAGATGCATGGCAGCTGTGAAGCCTCCATGGGCCTGAACTAGGCCCTACATATGTGGGAGACAGTGGTGAAGCTAAAACTGTGAGGCAGTAGGACCAGGAGCTATCCCTGGTACATAAGCTAGCTTATTGGAGTCCATTTTCTATGGTGGCCTGCACCATCCCCATTGTACCAACTCTGCTTCCTGTGATTCAAAGTGAATCCTCAGCTTGTTGCTCCAGTCAAATGCCTGCTTTCTGCCATACTTCCTCCTTGTGATGATGAGGGACTCTCATCCCTCTGGCACTGTAAGTCTAAATACAACCTTCCTTTGGTGAGTTACCTTGGTCATGGTGTTTTATCACAGCAACAAAAACAAAAGCTAATACACCCACTAAATTTCCATAAACAACAAAAAAGGCATTCTCTTACTTGGTGTGGGAGTGCTTTTCTCCTGGGGAAAGCTGCCTTGTGAGAAAAAGAAACATGGATGTGTGCATTTTAGTGAAGGGGACTTGAAGCATTAGTCCCTGTGGAAAGGCCACATCTCACTACTTTAGCCAGATGTAGTTTAGTTTCCTGAAAAAGGGCAAATGCACCTCCCTTAGAAGACTTCCCTTTCTTGGTTACATACTGTGACATTACCAGATGCAGCTAGACAAAGGCCTCTATTGTACATATCTACCTTATAGAGGCTTGAGGTTGGTATTCTAGAAAGGGACATGAGTGATGGATGATATTTCTATATAATACCACATGGCCCTGCCCATGGTCCACTTGCTCTGGTTTCCTCCAGTTGGAAGAGGCACAATTTCCCCAGACCCTGCATTAATTAGGAAAATCTGTATATAAGAGTTGAGAACATTTTTTTGAGGCAGGGTCTCCTATTGAAAGCTGCCCTCCAATTCACTATATAGCCAAGACTAACCTTGAATTTCTGACCCTTCTGTCTCTACCCCCTTAGTGCTGAGAATAAAGGTCTGTGTCTCTATGTCTGAATTATGTAGTACTGGGGATGGAAGCTAGAGCTCACTGCATGCTGGGAAAGCATTCTACCAACTGAGGTACATCTCCAGCTACAGCAGATAGTTTGCTTAAGCTTAGCTTCTAAGCTGAGGGCACACTAATTCACCTAAACTCTGTGTTCTATTCATGTTTGCACTGCATAGTCTCCTACATGCAGAACTTCAGCTTATTGTGACATACCAGATACAACTCTAGAAGGCATACTTGATGGAAAATTACAGATTTCCATAATCTTTAAAATAATGTTCTAGAAAATATTACACTTCTTTTCTGAGAATGAGAGCTTTATTCTAGCACAAGAACATCATGTGGTTGAGCAGTTGGGCTGGTTCATAATAACCTGGCTTCAAAAGTATGCCTTTTAAACCAATGGGCAACTTAAAGATACAAAGTACAGTCCTGTGTTAAAGTGAAGAAGTGAAAGGACCTCAAATAGCCATCAGTAGTAAATCAACAGATATGATCTGTTCACAGATCAGAATACTAATATCTCCCCAAAAGCATCTACTGAAGCCCTAAGTTCTAGCATGGGCAAACCTCCAAGAACATAAGGCTGGGAATGGGAGTATATAGGGCTATCATTTATGTAACAGTACAATGTAGAATCAACTTCCGGATAGAGGTTACACCTTGATACAGATGGAGGAAAGGAACGAGATTTGGGGAGGCACAAAGGCCCAGGTCAATAGTGCTTATTAATGATAAAATATTAGCATGAATTAAATGTGGGAAACAGTTCTATAGGTACCTGTATTTTTGTATGTGTTTTTGTAAATAGTTCATTTTTTAAGTGAAAGAGAACAGAAGTTCAGCTTTATTTCCCCAAAGGAGCCATGATATTCTTCTCCTCTGGTAATGAGCTCCCAATTACTTGGTGGTTTTCTACTTTTTTCTTTTTTTAGCAAGACTCTTACTTTAAATGAATTTTTTTTTTCAGAATTCCTAATATATACAACCAATAAGAACTGAGGTGCCCTGGGGCCCTACTTTCTCAAATTCCCTCTATGCATCCTAACAGGGTCCCCAAAGGTATTATAGAACCGAAGACTCCATGGAGTACAATGTGAAAGCCACACCTATGACTGACAGTTATTCTCTCTGGGCTCATGTCAACAATCATGTTACGGACCCTGTGCTCTTCTTCCTTCTTCCCTCCCTGGCCCAGGTTTGCTACCTAGTACTTCTTTCTATCGAGAGCCTAAATATAGAAAAATGGCTATATTAATGGCAAAATTAATAACTCTCAATATGTTTAAGCCGCCATTTCTGAACTGTCCTTTCTAGTGTTATCTAAATAAGAAATATTTTAATACTGCTTGTGTTAGTGAAATAAAATTTAACATAAAATATTAAATGAAGACCTTTTTTAAAGAAAGTAACTTTCTCTTCAGTAAGGGAAAAATTAAATTATTGAGGGTAAATGTACTTATAGAACCTTAATATAATAATCTATTATTAAAAATATTAAAAGCTAAAGAAGGAACATAAAGTACCCTTCAATAACTATTCAACATCTGTGTTTAATATGGTAGCTCTATGACTAATATGTTAGTATTAAAAACTAGTGCAAATAACTTCAAATTCATGAATGGTCATAAGTTTTAACATTTTACATTAACAAAACTAAATTTGTTTTACTAGGTACCTTATGTCATACCTAAGAAAACGTCATTCTTTTGTTTTGTTTTGTTATTTAACATCATGGCCACAGCCTCCCCCATCCTTCTCTCCCAGTCTCTCCTTCCCTATTCCCTTCTTGCTCCCCTCCCCCAACCCCCTTCTCTTCCATCTACACTCAGGAAAGGGCAGGTCTTCCATGAGACTCAATACAACTCAATACAATTCAAGTTGTAGCAAGACTAAGAACCTCCCCATGTGTTAAAGCTGCACAAAACAAAATGTCACATTTTTAATTTTTATTTTACTTACTCATTATCATAAGGAGGAAGTATGGCAGCAAGCAGGCATTTGACTGGAGCAACAAGCTGAGGATTCACTTTGAATCACAGGAAGCAGAGTTGGTACAATGGGAATGGTGCAGGCCTTTGACTTTTCAAAGCCTGTTCCTAATGACGTACTTACTCTATCAAGACCACATATTACCAGGCTTCCCAAGGAGTTCCACCAACTATTGACCTAGTATTCAAATGCCAGAGCCTAATGGGAGACGGTCACATTTAAACCACCGTGGCAGGGGACATTTGCTCACCTGTTTGTGAAATCTTTAAATTATGTTGACAAAATTCTTGTGTTTAGATGCGGCATGAGGCAATGTAGTAAGGGATCTCTAGGTACCTGAAACATCTTTTTTTTTTTTTAAATCATGTTCTATGTGATTTCTATTTATTTATTTATTTGTTTGTTTGTTTGTTTGTTTGTTTAAGATTTCTGCCTCCTCCCCGCCACCGCCTCCCATTTCCCCCCTCCCCCAATCAAGTCTCTCTCCCTCATCAGCCCGAAGAGCAAAGATTTTATGTTCTGTCTGCCTGCAGGCCAGAAGAGGGCACCAGATCTCATAACAGTTGGTTGTGAGCCACCATGTAGTTGCTAGGAATTGAACTCAGGACCTCTGGAAGAGCAGTCAGTGTTCTTAACTTCTGAGCCATCTCTCCTGCATCTTCCATGTGACACTTTAATTAATGATGTGGGCGAAGAGTTGAGGAGATGCATTCCAAATTTGTATATGACATCACTTGTCGATGTCTAACACTTCACTAAGAGGTTTAAAATGTGGTTGTTTTTGACTTTTCTATGGTGTATTTTCCTTAAATTAATCTTAGCTTAATGGAACTTTTATGCACAGGCCTTTGTGCAGTCAATGTCCACCTTTTTATCTGAAATTATATCCTAGTGTGTTGACTAGTTCTCTTACATAACTTTATGGATTATAAGCCCAATGAGAAAAGGGACGCCTTCTTTGTTTATGGTGCTCAAGGACATAGACTACTTACTGGCCTATAGCAAGAACTTACTGCATGTTTGTTGACATTATAAAAATAGTGGGCACTATTGATGAATACAGAGTAAGGTACCGCTTTGATCTAATGACAAGTTTAGAGATGACATTTGGAAGGACAGAAGACAATAAAACTGAGGGAACATGTTGGGTGTGTGTTGTATGGAGACAAAGATATATATGGTTAATTAAAAGGTTTTTTAAATTAATATGTGATATTGTCACTCTGTTTTTATCTGGAATCTTGCCTTCAATTACCAGCTTATTAAGCCCTTATGTCAACATTCAAATTTGAAATCCTGGTGGAAAAAAAAAACGGTGTTATGTCACATGTGATCTCAGGTGACAGAGAACCTGGCAAGCTCTAGCTTGTTATGGTTTTTTGAGAAGAAGAGAAAGAAGATGGAAGAGATTCATTTTTGTGTTTTATGAAGGACAAAATTCAGGGGAGTGGGAGCCTATTACACCAAGTCAGGTTTCAGTTTAATGAAAAACAAAACTCTCTCATCATCAGAGTGGCCACATAAGGGAAGCAACATCTGTAGGAGGTCATTAGATATCTGTCAGTGGATGGCGTGGAAGCAGATGTCAGAGTCCCATCTGTCAACGATGCTGTAGCGAAGATGTCTGTCCCACAGGGAAGGGTCATTCCACAAGTGTGTGCAATCACTTAATATTTGTTGAGTACCTACAGCGTGCTTACTTCTGTGGGAATATGGAAATTTATAAGGCACAGCTGCTGTCTGGATGCGATCACCTCTGGATTGTAATTTCAGTGAATATTTGGATGATTCAGCCAATGTCCTTACTAAATAATACAGACTTTATATAAATTGGAATACTCTGGAGCAATGGCAGCTCTCTATACTGCCACAAAACTGTGGTCAATCCATGAGGTTTCAGTAGAGGCTACTTCATGACTGCTTCCTGCTTTCATCATCTTCTCGAAGCTCTTGCTTGGCTTTTGTGATGTGAAAGATCATAACATATGAAATCTTGCCTTGTTGCCTTCAGCTTACTTTTCTTCTGGTATTGCTAAAAGTTAATATAATTTCTGGGCTTGAGATGTTGTGTGTTAGCTTTATTTAGTGAAACTCTGTCAAGGTAAATAGTTTCGCATTAGAATTAAACCTGCTTCCTAATTCCCATTGATGACAGAGGCATGAATTATAAAGTAGAGACTTTATGGAATTAGAAGTAAGCACAGTTAATTCTTTAAAGTCAACCCTGTACCAATCAATCATAAAGGGTTTGACATGGAAACCCACTTCAGAAGATTAATAAATAAACATTGCATCGAAACACATCAATTTGGATGCAGCATTAGGATTCTAAATTTTGGTTTAAATTCAGTGTCCTATGCATATCCATGACTGTGGGTGCTGACAGACTACTAAAATGTGTGTTAAGATCCTACTGATCCTATAGTGCCTCCTGCCCATGACTGTACCTGGTACAATCACAGTAGCCTAAAGGAGTACATACCCTTAGACAATTTAGTAGAACACTAGAAGCCATTTTGAGCCTGAGTGGTCTACAGCCTTACATATTTAATGTTTGCTTTAATTACTATATTAAAACACAAAGTACAAGTTTTTCATTATTTTTTTGTTGGTGGGGGCACACATGCCACAGCACCTAAGGTCAGAGAACCACTTACAGGGGCTGGTTCTCCTCTTCCACATGTAGGTCCTGTGTACCAAACATGGATTGGCAGGTTTGGATAAGCATCTTTACTCACTGACCCGTTTCACCGGCTCTTTGACTGATCTTTAATGTTTTTCTGTATAGTGTGAGTTTTTTTTTGGCAAATGTGTCCTTGTGTGTGCCTTGTTTCATCCCATTGACCTTGCAATTAATCCACTGAGAATGTCACTCTTCAGATAGACTTGAGATGTTTCTGAGCGAGAAATATGCTGTTAAAGGGTCTCTGATGGAGTCAGCTTTCCCAAGCCATTACTTTGCATTTGCTAAGGTTGATAACTAACCAGTTTCTAACATGTCCATGAATGGCATGTAAATGTGTGTGTATGTGTGTGAGGCACACATGGGTGTACCTGTCACGTGTTCAAGCACATATCTCTGCATGCATGTGAAAGTCCCAAGTTGACACTGGGTGACTTTCTTGAGTGGCTTTATACTTTATTGATTGAGCAGGGTCTCTCACTGACCTCGGAACTCACTGATCCTGGCTAGTCTAGCCCTCTCTCTGCCTTCTGATTACTGGAATCATGGTGGCTGCCTTTTATGTGGGTTTTGTGGAGCTGAACCGGGTTCCTTGTATTTGTGTAACTCATGTTTTATCCACTGAGCCACCTCCCCAGACTGAAAAAATTTCTGACAGGATGTTATCTGGGAAAGCAATAAATTTGACAAATTAAAAATGTTAAAGTGAAAACTTGAATCATCCCTTTTATATTTTTTATTTTCTCTTCTAGATAAAGCAAAGATTTGAAGCACTATTTCTTAATTTTAGCTTCACACCGAAATCACCTGAGGAGATTTAAACACTACTGACACCCGAGTTCCATCTTCAGGGACGTTAATTTATATGTCTGAGGCACTGCCTGGGTATTGGGGGATTTTATGGATTCTCAGGGGATGCTAATGTGCAGATAATGCTGAGGATCACCAATCTAAGGGCTCTGATCGGCTACTATTAAAGACAAGGCTAAAATCTCGTATGTGGTTATTTGTGCAGGGCTGTTGGTCTGGAACATAAGCTTGTGGGTCTGACAGTTGGAACAAAGGAAGCAGTCTCTAAGAGAAGTTTCAAGCCAGCTCTCGCACTTCTGTGAAGATGTTATTAAATGGCAAACAACCCCCGAGAAAGACTTGAAAGTTGGTTTTTTAGTACTATAGATTATATGTGAACCAACTTATTTGAGAGTGGATTTCTCTTGTGTTGCATGTGAAGAAGTAGAGTGACTCTCGGATTCTTCGCTGCCATTGTCTCCTCACAGAAGGACAAGAAAATAAGATAAAACATGCATGAGATTAAGGACAGATTCAGGAAATCCAATAGTCTCTATGTAAAAATATTTGTCCTTTATTGCTCTTCATTCTTTTTTTCTTCTAACTAAGGATGGGTTTGTTTTTCTTAAACCTTAGAATTGAGGGAGAGCAGTTTGTGTAAAGAGAGCATTTTCTTGCTTCCCTGTTGGCAAGCAAGCAGCTATGTGGATGCTTAAAAGAATACACGTTCTTCCAGACAACAAAAAGGACCCTAAGAGAGACATGTATGGGTCTAATCTACATGGGAAGTAGAAAAAGACAAGATCTCCTGAGTAAATTGGAAGCATGGAGATCATGGGGGACGGCAGAAGGGGAGAGGGGAAGAAAGGAGAGGAGCAAAGAAAAATATATAGCTCAATAAAACAATTAAAAAAGAATTACATATGCTGTAAAGTAGGTTTTTGGCTTTGTAACTCTACAATCATTTTAAAAAGAGAATATGTGTTCTTACTGTAAGCATTGCAGCTCAGAGGCAAAGGGATCCTGGCAGTGGGGAGCCAAGGAATACCACAAGTCACAGTAAGCACAGCAGCTTACAGCCCTGCTCCAGGAAAAGGGTTCTCTAGTAACAGCTCTGCTCCAGCAGAAGAGAGTTTCTCCAGCAAAGTTGTAACAGTGCTGCTCCAGTCGCCTAGAGTTACTCTCCATTTTACTAGGAGAATGTTTCCCCAGCAACAGTGTTACAGCTGTGCTCTGCTCCACCCGCCCAGGCCCTGTCTCTGCTCTGGTGGTGGTTGGCACCCAAAACTCATTCAAGATATTTATCGGAAGGTAAAAACCCAGGAGAATGGGGGCCTCTGCCATGATAGAAAAAGGCAGCAGTAAACTGAATAGGTGCAGGGTTTATACAGGGCTTCTTAGGGGTGAAGTTTTTCCATGGAGATTTTTCAGGATAAGAGTTTGTCAGATTTCAGTCTCTTGAGCTCAGATTGGCTAGATCTCACAGTCAAGGATTGGTTGGTTTTCCGCTCAGGATTTGGTTCACTTTCCTGCTCAGGGATTGGTTGGTTGTCTACTTAGTTGATAAGGGGCAGATTTTGCTCTGGTTTTAGGGTCAAAATGTCTTTCTTTCACTGGCTCCTTTTAGCCTTTTGGCTCTAATTTCAGGGCCAGGTCATCTTTCTTTCACTGGCTTTGATTCTAGGACCAGGGTGGGTATTTTTTCACTGGCTCTGGTTTCAGGGCCAGGGTGGGTTTCTTTGGCTATCTGTTTTACCTTACATTCTCCCTTTTTTGTTTATTAATAAACAATGATTAAATACAGGTTTAACAACAGCAGACAGGAGAAACAAATATGAAACATTTTCCATCATGCTAAATCACTTTCTTATACCTTCGGAACTTTCATCTACATGCCTTAAAACACTTTCTTACCCCCAGAACTTTCCTTTACGTAACCCTTTCTTATACCTTCAAAACCTACTTAAACTTTCACATCCTGAGACAATACTCTCTTAGACTCTGGGAACTTAAAGTATCCTCAGTGCTTACATAAGCTTTCATGTTCTCAGACCTTTACAACACTCTTTTGGACTCTTATTGCAAATGGACTGAATTTTCACCAATAGTATTTTTGGGTTCTCTTTAGGAATTCAGTCCTGCAATACAGTGGTAACTCTCAGTTTCTCTCCATGACCCTTTCATGTCTTTTAAAACTGATACCATTCAGGTGACTTATATTACAAAGTTTGGCTGCCAGCATGAGACATGCTCCTGTATGAACAAGAAGGTGCAGCTTTAATACCTTATTAAACAAACATTTTTAAAAATGCTATCATAAACCCCATTTTTATGGTTATTTCTGTTCCTTGGATAGGAAATATCATACAGGAATTGAGAAAACAAGCATAGGTGTAAGCCCCAGTGAAGAAGAGCTGGATGAAGTTATGGGAAACTAAATCAGCCTTTTTCAGCCTGATATAATTTCATGACCCTATTAGGATGGGCTGTTGGTTAGAGGTGAGGGTCTCTTGGATGACAAACATCTATATGTAACAGCTATGCCGGAATATAGGTAACAAGAACATAAAAAAAAACAAGTTTAGATACAAGAAAATTTTGGATCATTTGTTTGTGCAGTAGCAGAATTTGTCATCATTAAAAAATGATAATGTCAATTTTGACCGTTTGTGCTGTACTGAGGCCAAAGTGGGGTTTTAATAAAATTGAGTCCACGGGGGAAGAGAGGAATGGGTGCAAAGTGAGCTCCACTTGAGGGAGTTTCTATAAGCTCAAGTGGGAACTGAGACAGAAGGGACAAGGTCACAGAGGCTCAGATGTGCTTAAGGAATTTGTGTGTGTGTATGGGGAGGGGTTAGCAGGCAGCTCCGGGAGAGGAGGCCAGAAAACAGGGATGGTTCAGTAGTTGCTCACATCATGAGGTTCCAGAGGGTGTAGCAGACTCCAGGAGCCAGAGAGAGGACATTTACCAAGTAGGTGAGTAGAGATGGATGGTTAGAACCTGTGGAGGAAGAAGCAGTTTCAGAATTTAGAACCAAATATGATGGTAGCAGAAGCCAACAGAAACAAATGGTCTATGCACATCTTAAGGGTCAAATCAGCCTGAGTAAATTGGAAGCATGGGGACTTTGGGGGAGGGTTAAAGGGGAGGGGAAAGGCAGGGAGGAGATCAGAGAAAAATGTAGAGATCAATAAAAATCAATAATAAAAATAGAGTCTTAACCATGAAAAAAAAAGAGTCACATCAGCAACTTGAGTCATTTTGAAATGTTAAGACATGCCTACTACGGGGGGTGGGGGAGGGAAACTGTTGCTGAGTTGATAAATCAAAGATACTGATTCTATTGGTTTTTATAACTGTGAATATGGGGGCATTAAAGGAATAAGTGGGAAGCAGAAGATTCTTTTTTAGGTCAGAGATGAGAGAGTTAAGTCCTCTGAGGCTTTGGAAAGAAAGTGGGTATTGAAACTGGGTGATTTATTTGGTGAGGTTTTGCAATTGAATGACAAAGGAGTTATGTTTGGCTAGAGAGTGGTTTTGGGTGTCCCATTTCTGGGGATCTACCTCAGAGTGCATGAAGGAAAAGGTGTGATATATCATGTGGTTTGTAGGAGAAGAGGAATGGCTGACAAGCCTGTGGTCAAGCAGATAGGGGAGCAAAAGAAATAGAGGCTACCACTTTGGCTAGGGCATCCAAGTAAGAGCAGGGCACAGTTTGGCACCATTAGGAAGAAATGGGTAAGGGGAATACCCCTAAAGATACAGCTAAGTAATGGGGTTTCGTGAACCTGGTAAGGCTATCCTCCTATTCTGATAATATAGGACTGATAAGGAGAGGCAGGTTCGCAGAACTCCGTTAGGACTGAAGAATGCTTCCCAGAAGGAAGGAGATGGATCACCCTGATACTGTGATAACTACCTGAGGCTCCCTGTCAGAGATGGCAGTGGTCAGGCCAATGGAGCCCAGGTCTTCCCAGTCATTTGTGGCCAGACCAAGAAGGTTGGATAAAGGGTGATCTGGGCTTGATGTCCTCATGCCATGAGGGACACAGGGGCAATCAACACTCCACTACCCTTCTTGATGACACCTTGGACAATGTCTGGGTGGTTGATGAGGGTTCTGACAGGTCTGGGCCCAGTGACCCTCCTTATTACATTTGAAATAAGGACACAGATTCTCAGGCTTTAGGAGACAAGGACTTTTGATAGGTCAGCTGAGAGGCCTTAACCATCATCAGGTATTTTTGATTTGGAGCTTTTTTTTTTATCTCTTGCATGGTATACCTTTCAGGCCACAGTTATGACTTCTGCCTGTGGAGGCAGGGGTCCTTTCTCTAGACGTTTAAGTTTGGATATAATATCAGGATAATTTGGGAAAAATAAGTAGGCCATAGGGAGTTGTTTTCCATCTGGAGTCTCCGGATCCATAGAGGTGCATTGTAAGAGGGCCTTTGTAAGTTGGTCTAGGAACTGAGATGGGTTTTTATGCCTTTTCTGTATGACCCATTGGATTTTTTCATAATTTACCACATTAAGGGTGGCTTTATAAATACTGGCCAGGAGACAGGTTATAAACAGGATAGGACATTTCCTGGGGGTATTGTAATTCCATTCGAGGTCTTTGTTGGGGACTTCCCTAGCCCTAACTGTGTAGGTATCATCAATTTGGTGAACTTCATCTGCATGGGCCCTCATCTGGTCCAGACTTACATATGCTCCACTGGGAGAAGACTTGGCGAGAATTGTATCAACATAATGGAAGGCGAGGTTGTAAGATTGGGTAATATGTTAGATACCCAATTGGTTTTCATAGAGAAAGGCCTTATACATGGTAGTTGTGTACTCTGCTTTAATGCCCTGACCAGAGAGGCTATAGAGAAAAGGAAGGAACTACTAGTTGAGGCTGAGAAAGAGGAGGCTCACTAATGTGATGGAAAATAGTGGAGGACTCATCTGATTTGGGCTTCATAGATATTTCTTTCCTCTTTGTTTTGTTTATCCCAAAATGACATCACACCACATGGTTCTTTTAAGATTACCTAAGTATAGATTTTTAACTATCAACCCCAGTGTTACAGATCTTTCAGACTTGTAACCTTACCCAATGTGATTACAGATCTTGAGGTAATATTTATACCTTAGCAAATTTTTTTTTCGAGAGTTAGAACAAAACCCAAAGTGTACAAGATGAGTAGCAATAGTCTCCATTGGGAATACTCTGTCCTTTTATTTTATTTTGCTTTCCTTTCTGTCACATTGCAGGTGATTCACTTAATATGAGACAGAATTCTTGAAGAAAATCTTTCAAACAAGCATGCTTGGGCCTAGAAGACAGGGAACCATACCCCTACTCCAGAGCCAGCTTTTAGTTGAAGCAGGACAGCATAAAACAATGGTCCAGTGTCACTCATACCTAAATGACACCTGAATCCCTGTAAAACTAAATCCAGTAAGCTAACAAAGAAGGCTTAAGATAGGCATTTTGGAACCCTAGACACAGACAGAAGACATTGAAGGAAGGAGCTGAGAGATGCACCAGGAGGAGTGTCTACCAAGTATGTACAAATTGAGGCTGGCCTACTCCTTTGCCTTTTCTCCCTACTAGATCCAGCTTCCATCTCCCACTTTGCAACAAATTTACAGATCCCACAATATGTGCATGGAAGACCAGAGAAAAAACAAAATGGGTGTGGAGTGGAGAAAAGAGAAAGCTTAAATGTAGGGAAAGGGGAATCTCTTTCCATTTCCCTGGTTGCTCACAAAAGTTCTGAAAAATATTAAGATCTATGGCATGGGTATCCCCATGGCTCAGGGAGGACAAATCAAGAACCAAACCATTTACACGGTCATCACCCAACTCAACAGGGGTTGAACTTTGTCCACCTAAGCCGGAGGAGACTTGTCGCCTGGTACCAGGACTTTCATAGATGCCAGAAGCTGTGGCCAAAACCAGAGCTAAGAGGGTTCTCAACCTCAGAAAAGGATTAAGAATGGGCCTCAAGGAGCTCTGGGATTATGGGATTATGGGCAACTCACAGGGGGAAGACAGAAGAAGTGAGGAGGGGGCACAATAACCCAGATGGGCCTATTGAAACTGCAGGATTGCAGCTCTAGGGGTGGTGGGATGGGGTCAGGTGAAGAGAGATAGCCATAGTCTTAAGGACTGTGACTGGCGTTCCCTTTGCTTCTAAGAATACCAGATAGGTTCCAGACAATGAACTGTCACTTCCTCAGACTCAGGAAAATGTTGCCATCGACTGAAGGGGAAACTTATGCAATTGCCACTGGTGGATGGGATGCTGAGAGATGGGTGAGCTGGAAGGTGAGTCTGTTGTGGCCTGGAGATGACAGAAAGGGTCCCAGGGCAGCTCAGACCACAGTGGGGAGCACAGGGACCAGGAGAGCCTATCTGAGTTATGGCACCAAATGTAAGCATTGTAGCTCCCATGGAAAGCGAAAAAGGCTGACGCTTTTACCCTACAGTGATTCTTCTTTCCTCATGTCAGATTCTGCTGATGTCCTTAAGATAGAGTTTCAGAAAGAAAATTATTGAGTCAAGCAATGTTAATGTCTAAAAGCATTAACTTCTAGAAATTATTCTTTTCCATAACAGTTGTTAGGGCAACCATTTTGCTATATTTTTATAAATATTGAATGTTTTCCTAAGAAAAACACACATATACAAAGCACACTTTGATTATTTTGATATGATGTATTTATTTGCCTGTATGGCTTTGTAGTTTTCATTTATATCTATCATCAAAAATACTAAATATTTTATACGAATTTTTTTTCTGTTGTGTGTGTGCTCATATCCTGTGCCTGAAGCTGTGTGGTTTTGATGTTTGGCACACAGTTTAAAGAAAACAATAAACATGATAATAAATAAAGGACCCATTTTTACCAATCCCCCAAAAGTCAGTTAGATAAAACATGATTTTATGAATGGAATGAAGTCTATTATTTTAAATTTTAAACATTGAATATACTTACTATGATATTGAATACAGTTCTTATTATTGTGTTTTTGTGTTTGCGTGCATGTATGGTATATATGTGTTCATGCACTTACATGCACAGACATTTAGAGGTATGCATGCCCATGTGCTGGTGGAGGTGTGCAGGTGTGAGTTTGACTTAGAGTGTCTACTTGAATTCTTTTCTTCCCCTCATTTTTGTTTTGTTTTGACTTATCTTTGTGGTACTGAGGATGAAACCGGGGCCATAAAAAGATCAAACACTTTACCTAAGCTACATGCAAGCCCTCTACTGTTATTCTGAGGCATGGTCTCTCACAGAACCTGGAGCTTACCAATTTGGATAGAGCAGTTAGGCGGAAAGGCCCAGAGATCCTTCTACATATATCTTCCTTGAGAGGAATGTGGTGCTACGATATGTACATTCTCAGCACCCATCTTAAATGTAGGCATGATGAAGGGGGGGGGAAGCACAAGGCTGCTACATCCTAACTAAAGCCAACACCTCTTTTATTATTCATTCAGCATAGGTTGAATTTAAGCTTACTCTTTCTTCTGTGTCCCCAGGGAAGGTAAATACCTTGCTCTATGTGTTCCTGGGTGTGTATAACTCTTATCTTGGAATGAAAATATGTTTTTTTTTTTATTTTGCAGTGGGGATACATTGAAGGTGTGATATTATAAATCGGGATTTGGAGGAAGAAGGACTATGAAAGTTAAAGTGTGATATATTCCTTGAACTTTTTAGTCAACTATTGGAATGTTTAAGTACAAAATATGTAAAAAAATTTCAGTTCTTTGGGGAAATGACAGTTTTTCAAACCTCCATTTTATTTCCCTTGCCTATTTCATAACAAAGGCCCTCTCTCTTCCTCATTTACCTTTCTGCAGTCGGCTATTCTTTCACCCTTATTGTTCTTTCGACTTCAAAATGGGCAAACTGTAAGACTGCAAGCACAATATAGCTCGGCTTCAAATAGCTTTGTATAAAAATGAGAATTGTGTTATATGCTGTTCAATCTTGAGAAATAAAAACGATTCTCACTTGGTGAAAGGAAGCAACCCATTTTTAAAGTGATGGGCTTTTAGGGATAGAAGGAACCATGGAAATCACTGAGCCCATCCTTCTTGCATTATGGGTTAAAAGCCATTATACAATCATTCTGTCATAGGCAAACTCTTGTATTCAGGCATCTGCTTCTTGCATCTGGTCTACTGTATTTTCATCATTAAATTTAGCCAGAGTTAGACTAAAGCGCAGCAGAGACTCCAAGTATCAGGTTAGGCAAAAGTGGATTCAAACCAACACTGTTTTTTTTTTTTTTTTTGCCTTAGATTGTGGACATTTGCTAAGTAAGACTAACCATATTCACCACATAAAGTTACTGTGAGGGCTGCATTAGGTTATGTTTGAAAGATAGATAGTTTGGTAACTGGCACAAAGTAAGCCGTTAAGTAGTAAGACGTGTTTTTATGAGTATATTTTTAGGTGTCTGTCTCTCCATTTAGATTGTGAACTCCTTGAGCTCTCAGATTTTCTTCATATCTACATATTTCATACCCTGGCCTAATATGTCATGAGTTAGCAGCATCAATCCTCCGAATAATTTAGGAACCATTGCTGTTTCTCATTTCAGTTTCGTACCGTTTCACACCTCTGAACATAAATATGGAGTAAGAGTTGATGGTTCATCCTGAAGAGGGCACACCGCTCTTCTAGAGAACTGTTTTCTGTTCCCAGCACCTACTTGATTTGCTCATGGTCACCTGTAGCCCATGCTCCACAGGATTCAACTTGCTCTTCTGGCCTTTGAGGTGCCTGCTCTAACACACACACTTACCCCCTTCCACCTTCTGACACTCAAACACATAATAAAAAATAAAATGAATCTTAACAAAGATTTGTTGTAATCTTACGTTCTAACCATATCTGCCTTCCCAGTGTTTCTCAAACACTCTGGGTGTATAAGTGCCTAGAGGGAGGGGTGGAATCAGAGTTTGCTATCACATCCACTCTGTGTGGAATGTACATTGCAGGTTAGATCTTGGAAACCATTACATTTTTCCAATGAGCATTTCAGGTCTTGAACATAACATATTTACAATATTCTTTAAATGAAAGCAATATAAGCAAATTTTGTAACAGAAGTTTTAATATTTGTATTATATACATGCATATTCACACCCACATGCACATTCCAGAGTGATGACTAATAAAAGTGTCCATTTTTGTTATTCTCAAGGAATCTTTACATAAATTTAATCTGGACTGTTAAATTAGTTAAGTTATTCACAGAGAAAAAGGATTTGGCCAGTGCTGAGTTCCCTGTGTCTAATCTAATCTGACTTGACCATTTTCTCTCTGGATTTTACTATCTCATGCCAATGTCTTATTGACTCCTATTTTATTGAAGAGAGTTTTTTTTTCTCTGTGCTATGAGGCTTTAATTCTCTGGCTTTTCATCTTGCAAAGATTTCAGCTAGCTCATCTCAGAGATGGCTTGGGTGTCATGTCTTAGTGTTTTCCATACCTTCCGCTCCATATGACCCCTGCCTGGTTGGTGTTTTTTTTGGGGGGGAGGGGGGCAACTCTGACTGTATAAGGTTTAAGGTAAGCATGGCCAACTGGCAGAAAAGTGTGTACACAACATAAAACACTAGTCTATAATAATTCCTGTGATTGGACATAATGTTTACCTTGGAGTCACCCTACAGCCAGGGTGAAAAGGAAAATACTATGGAGTTCATTATGATCTTGATTCCCTGAAAGGATGACAGCCAGTTCTGTAGTAGGAAATAATAATAAAAAACTCCTGATATGTGAATAATAACATATAATTGTCCATGGACTTATTATGAACTTATTGAGTACCATGTAAAGATGAGAACTCATATTAGCTACTATTAAGACTCTACTTGTCCTATGTTCCATTTTAGACTTCCATAGTAAGAAAATGGAGACCTATAAAAGCAACTGAGTTATGTTGAAAGTGCACCCAAACATTCTGTCTTTGAAAAACAGAAGAAATTTGTACACTATTTGATGTTAGGAGACTAGAACTCCAAAATAACCAAGTGCAGAATTAAGGTGGGAGTTTTTGTGCATGTGGTGACAGTTGTGATGGTTTTAGGGCACCAGTAGCATGAGGTGGAAATAGCTTTAGACCTCACAAGAATCCTGGGTCCTGTTTTGAACCAAGCTATGTGACAAAGCATCACAGACTCTGTCATTACCTGAGAAATGTGGGTCACATCAGTTTCTGTGTGCTGCAGGACATTTTGACTTTCACCTGTCCTCTTTGAACACACGAAGGTCTCTTCTGTGTCATGGAGTGGAGGCTGATGCTTCGCCTTGACATTGGCCTTGGTACCTAGCACTGCTGTTTTAGTGGGAAGCTTGTACCTGAGAGGGATGAGTCCTGAGGTCCACACTGGCCGTTCAGATTGCCCCTTGGAGGCTGTGGCCAGCCATGGTCTTGTCTCTTTGGAAAGTGAAATCTACTTGCTTTCTTGAACAATTTCTCATGGAATAGTCACATCTAGCATCTTTCAAGACACTGACAGAAGGACTAAAGTGTCAGCTGATATATGGCTCGAAATACAGTTTTCAAGGGCATAGAATATTGATGCCCTTGAGGTGGCATATTTGTTTTTTTGGAAGAAATCAACAAACAGAAGCACAAGTAAACCTTAAAATGTGTCCAGATGGCTCTGGCATAGCAAGGCCTAAACAGCTTTGTGACGTTACAGTCTCCTGAACCCAGCTGTGTTACAGTGGTTGCTCTTGTTGTGGGACTCAAAGAATTGCATAGCTAACCCCAGTCCCTGGATAGTCTAGCCATACATCTAAAAACCACTGAAGCACTGCTGCTCCCTAAGTCCTGTTGTGTCCTGGGAGAAGGCGAGCTGATGGAAGGCTTCCTTCTGTTGCTTGCCCTCACCCTTTTTATACCCAGGGGCTGCTCTCTACACTAACTGACTTCTTGCATGCCATCTCTTCCTCCTTCCCCAGTTCTGCCAGCATCAGACTGTGAGACTGTCTCTCTGTATATTTGGTAACAACAGAGGAGTCTTCTGAGGAGCTGTATTCCCATGACAGTAGTTGCCTACAGGCCTAACAGTTGGGGGAAGGCAGAGGCAAATTAGCTGGAAGTAGATGAAGGAAAGACTAGGGTCAGGGGTTGTGGAGGGCTTCTTCAAAAGTGGGTTAGTCTGTCTTTGCTTTGCCCTTACTGGGTTCAGTTTTGGCTGATGGGGGTTCAGTATCTAGCAATTCTCATAGTAGTCTGGGACTCTCTTTTTTGCAGACCTTGAATATTTTCTCCCCTCAGGGAGAATGGGATCCTCCAGAGTAAAATGAATTATCTATTTGGTTAATTAGCCAGGACATGAAAATATTCTCAGGAGGCTCATCCCCTCTGAGGATGCTCTAATGCATACTTGCTTTTGTAGTGTCTTTTCCACTCATTTTCTATCCTGCATCTCCTACAGCTCATGCCTCACAAGGAAGGCAGAATTGTCAAGTAGGCAAAATCTCTTTCCCTCTTCTAGATGTTCTGTCTTCCGTTTCTGACTGTTCCACATGGCTTCCATATACCATACTACATCTTCCACCTCTACCAATTGCCCAGTTTGGAAGATGAGTGTGCCATTCACCAACCTCATGTTAGAGTGATCTTTTCTGTGCTCTCTTCCCTAGTGGCACAGTTGGTGGTCAGCACATATTCCAGCAGCTTAATGAGATGTTACAGACTTGGCTTTTGGCGTTTTCTTTCTCTAATGGCCTCCTACCTTTTCTGACACCATCACACATTTGTTTAATAATTTTACTTGTCTCCATTCACTTTATTTCAACAAGAATGACTCTACCCTTTGCTTCAGAGTCAAGCTGTCACTCATATCGATCAAGCAGAACATCCTATTCTTAAGCTATCCTGGATCATGGAGGGTATTGTGTTCAGCGATACAGAGATGAAAGAAGACATGTTTTGTGTTTCTGTAGGGAGACACTTTTCTTCTTTCATGAGAGCCACTACAGAATATCCTAGATCTTTCTTTTGGAAGTAAAAGGATAAGTTTCACACCCTGAAACAGGAGCACCTACCAGGAGAGAGGCTAGAACACCTGGGGACACTGAGTGAATCCTGAAACAAGAACAAATATTGCTGAGAGGTGGAAGGAATTTGGATCCATGATGTGATCAGTCAAACCCTACCGGCATGTTTCTAGACTTCTAATTATTTTTCACGCTGTGTGTGAGCACGCATGTGTGTGTATGTGTGTGTGTGCATAGAGGCCTAGCGTCGGCGTTGGGTGTCGTCTTCAATTATTCGCCACATTATTTTTCATTAGTTCTTATGGAAGCAGGGTTTCTCACCCAACTGGAGGCTTTCTAGTTCTGACTAGTTTAGACAGCCAGCTTTTCTTTGGAATCTCTTGTCTTTGACTCTCAAGTACTGAGATTACAGTCAGCCACTCACAGTATCTGCCTGGCCTTTTATATGAGTTCTGGTATGCAAACTCCAATCTTCTTGCTTTCAAGGCAAGGCAAGCATTTTATCCACTGGGACATTTTCTCAGTTCCTCAGGTACTTTTTATGTATAGTAATATGTATCAGTGACTTTCCATCACTCTGAAAAAAACACCTGAGAAAACTACTTAAGTAAATATTTACTTCAGATGCTGACTTTGGAGGTTTCAGTTCACGGTCAGTTGCCCCCATTGCTTTCAGTCTTCGGCTTACATCACAGCAAGGGAACCACGGTGACAGAGGATGGGGTTATCTACTCACCCCATGGCAGCTAGAAAGCAGACAGAGAAGGGAAGGAAGGAAGAAGAGAGAACGAGAGAGAGAGAGAGAGAGAGAGAGAGAGAGAGACATACAAGCATAGAGGCAGAGAGAAAGACATGGGGATGGTAAGGGAAGCAAGAAACACCACATACCCTTCAAAGTCATTGCCCTGATAACCCATGACCCGTTTTTTGCCCCCAGTTTCTACTTTGTTGCAGGTTGTACTCTGTCACAGATGATGTCACAGATGTCTGAACATCAGTAGATTCACCTGTTGATGATGCTAGTGCTCATATGACGCCCAACAACACCAGATAGTGACCACACTTTTAAGACATAAACCTTTTGGGAGACACTTCATTTAAAACAATAGTAAATATAACTACATTTTTGCTAAATTATATAATAGACCGCATTATTTGTGCCTATTACAGCTAGGCAACTTTGTAGCTAAATGAAGGTGATTTACTTCCTACTCCTGGGATTTCGGAGAGCAGTGCTGGCATCAGTTTAGCTCTTGTGAAGACCTGGGGTGGATGGGTCCATAGTGGTGGGGGTGTTGATGGGAGGAAGAACTTATGTCATCAAACAGGAAGTCAAAGAGATAAAGAGGACTAGTTGTGTCCCATGAGAAATATAGTCACCTTTCCCAACCATGATGTCTGATGACCTCAGGTTTTCCATTAAGCCTGGCCTCTTGTAGAATGTTGGTGTCTTCCTTCTCCTCCTCATTCCCTCTCTTTTGTTTACCCTCATCTCCCCCCTTCTTTTCCTCATACTCCTTCCCCTTCTCATCTCCCCTTCTTCTTTCCTATCGGCACTGTTGTTGTCGTCACTGTAACCAGCATCTATTGTCACTGTTGGGATGATGAGGCAGACCACAGAGAAATTCAGAATGCGTGAGACAGGCAGTGAAGAGCTCCTAGAGAAGAAAAGAAGTCCAACCATACTTTGAACCAGTGTTGGGAGCAGTGAGACCCCAGATCCTGAATTTCTTGTAATCCCCTGATCTGAGTGCCTACAGCTGCTCTGAGCATGAGACCTTCAGGAGTTCCTGATGGCAGGAGAGTGGTTTCTGGTGGGTTTGGCTGCGGCGTGGCTATCTCTATATAATCTGCCCCTGAACACAATAAAGGGGGCATTCTTGGGGAATTCAAGGATGACCCATGTCGCTGTCTCTCTGTTTGTGTGTGTTTGTGTATTTTAACCTCCAGTCCCCTTGCCTGAAGCTCGGGAACTGGGTGCCAGCGTACAGAGCACAGACATGGGGGCGCGGTGCGCAGTAAACCGGTTAACCTAAGGTTCTCCTGTTAGGATGAACGAAGGGGGTGTATGGTCTGGGGGATGTTCTCAGTGAAATCCTCAGATTTCACTTTCTTATTTCCCTCTCAAGCACCCTGTGCTTGGCTAGCTACACAGCAATCACTTAATAAATACTTGTAGATTAGTTATTTTACACTTGTTTAATGCCTTCCTTTGAAGTGCCTCCAGTTGAGATTGCTTCCACAAATCACATAATGTGAGATAAAATGCCCTATATACCTGTCAGTTTTCTCTAAGACTGTTGTCTAAGTGTTATATGTACTCGGTTCATGAACTGGGCGTTCAGTTGCTGGAAAAATAGAAATCACCCCATTAGTCATGCCTCTGAAAATTTCACATACTATATTCTAAGTTTTGTGGTGGGTGATATTGAAAGCTTTACCTACTTATTTATTATTTTTGGCCAGCTATTGTAGCTCCATGACTGTATATTCCTTGTGGACATTTTGTGATCTCAGATCTGAGGAAAACGATGATCTATTTGTTATCACTTTGAGGGAAGCCAAAAAGACTGTACAGTGAAAAACACACTTTAATTAGCACATTGATGGTTTGTATAACCCAGTGTGAAATATCCACTGGTATGAGAGGAAAGATCTAAAGGAAAGGAAACTTTTAGATTTTTCAATTTCTTTTATTCTTATTCCAAATCCACAACCCTATTTCTATGTCTGTAACCTACAGACTCCAACAGGTAACATCCCTGTCTGAGACTTACCACATTCCACAGGGCCAGGTGAGAGAATTTAGCAGTGCACTGATTCACCTCCCAGGACACAGTCCTGTGCCTCACTCTACATCCAGGTATACATTTGGTTTGTATAGTGAAGATGCTCTTAGACAGTGCACAGCACCTTCACTGTGGTTGAAAGGGTTCCAATTGAATACAAGCACAGAGAGAAAACTGGGATGTAGCTGGTAATAGAATGCTTGACCAGATTTGATTCCCAGCACTATACAAAACCAAGTGTGGTCAGGCATACCTGTCATCTTGCTCTTGGAAGGCAGAGGAATCAGAAGTTCCTGACTACCATTGTCAGGGGGTTCAAGGACAACCTGGGTTACCTGAGCCATTTGTTCAAAAAAACAAAAATAGGTAAATGGATAAATAAATAAGAAAAACCCACTTAGACAACTTTCACAATAAGTTACATTTTATCTAATATTCTGTCTCTGTCTCTATATATGTATGTCTATCTATCATTAACTATCTGTCTATAACAAAACATTAAATATACTACAATATATATATGCAAAATATAATACATACATACATGCATGCATATATAAACAAATATCTGGTCAGCTATGTCTTACCCTGCATAATTAATTATTCAATCCAACAAGACATCCAAAGTAGTTTCTTCTCTGATTCTTCATGGCATTTTCTTCACTGCCCTGAACTGTAACCTCTGAACAAAGCAGGACCCTATCTCATGGATGCTCTTCATTATGGATCACTTCCTAGATGATGGCATCATGGCCTTCATGTAGCTGACAGTCCACATTTGTATCATGCCATTGTAAACTCTACCCTGAACGCCAGATTTGTCTGTTTCACTGTCTATCAAACATTTCTGTGAGAAATAAGGCCCCCACTCTAACAGTGAATTCAAGGGCAAACGTGAAATAAGGTTGTATTTTCTTCAGAAATAGGTGTCAGTTTGGCCAAACTAATTTCTAAAGTCCATGATCATGAAAAATTCTTGCCCCCACTTTTTTCCTAGAGGCTGGGACTCTATAGAGTTACAATTTTCATGTTCACATAATACAGCTCCTTCCAATATTCTCATCCTGATGGTTATGGACAGAAAGTGTCTTATGTAATTCCTGAGGTTTAAGAGTCCCTACTTGTTGTAGGAGGACACTTGCTTATTCCTGGCTGCTCAGCTCACAAATAATCACAGAAAAACAATATTATTTATAATACTGTTTGGCCCATAGCTTAGGCATATGTATGTCTAACTCATATCTTAAATTAACCCATCTCCATTAACCTGTGTATTGCCACGAGGCTGTGGATTGCTGGGTAAAGTTCTGGCTTCTATCTCCGGAGGGGCTACCTGGCTTCTCCCTGACTCTGCATTCTCCCTCCCAGCATTCAGTTTAGTTTTTCCCACGTAGCTCTATTCTGTCCTATCAGTCCAAGCCAGTTTCTTTACTCATTAACCAATAAAAGCAACACATAGATAGAAGGACATTGCATGCTATTTCCCATTTTCTGTTTAAATAAAAAGAAAGGTTTTAACTTTAACATAGTAAAATTACATATAACAAAACAGTTACCAAGTAAGAATTACAGTTACAATATTTATATCTACTTTATTTTTTATCATAACTAAGGAAAACTATAACTATATATGTAGTAATATGAGCGGCAGCGGGGCTGCGTCCCCAAACACCCCAGCCGCCTGCCCTGCCCGGCTAGCTTATGCCCCGAAATAATTACACGGACACTGTATTCTTTTATAAACTGCTTGGCCCTTAGCTCTAGCCCTTACTGGCTAATTCTGATATCCCAATCAACCCATCTCTAACAATCTGTGAGCACTGGTCTTACCGGGAAGATTCTAGCCTAAGTCCATCCTGGGTCGGAGCTGGGGCATGGCGTGTGTCTGCCTGGGAGCGGGTAGCATGGCGTCTCTCCTGCGTCTGCTCCGGAGAGCAGAGCTGTGGAGTCTGACCTCACTTCCTCTTTCTCCCAGCCTTCCCTTCTGTTTACTCCACCCACCTAAGGGTGGACCTATCAAATGGGCCTAGCAGTTTCTTTATTGCTTAAACAATGAAATCAACAGATTGATATATGACACTCCCACATCACTTCCCCTTTTTCTGTTTAAACAAAAAAAGGAAGGCTTTAACCTTAACATAGCAAAATTACATATAACAAAACAGTTATCAAGTAAAAGTTACATCAGAAACATTTATACATATAACAAAATTGACCTTAAATCTCTATAAATAAAGCAAAATCTATACTAATGCAAATTATTCATACCTATATCATATCCCCCTTTAAATGTAAAAGAACGTTTATAAACCATATTTGGGAACATGGGCGCAGTTTTTTCTCTCCAAACTGCTTCCTGCTGAATGGGGGCGTCGTTAATTAGGTCTTTCATGGTATAACCTGTGTGCTAGTTTTATCTCAGTTGGCAGTTGAGCAAAGCAATTTTCTGAAGATGTTCACAGCAACCCTTCAGAAGGACGTGGTTCATCATACCAAATCGGAATAGAAGAAATCCATAGAGTCTCATCCTCTGTGAAAACAAAAGAAGAATCTCTTTTCCAAAGCATCATGTCCTTAGATCCAAATTCTGAAATCATACCCTCATGATATCCGTTCTGGTTCCACTTGGCAGCCCATATAATGAAATGTCTCTCTGTACTTAGCTCCTTCACAGTCAAAAATTTTAAAGAAAACACAATAATACAAAGAATCCAGACTCTCTGTGAATTTTTCATCTTTACGCGGCTTATTTTTACTCTATCACTTTACTTTATTCTGTCTTTTTAAAGACTTTACCTTTTTCTTTTTTCTTTTTAAACCATTAACTTTATTCTCTATATTCTTTTTCTTCTCTGTCCAAGGGTACGTACATTCATCCAACAGTGTGACTCATTTAGTGGTCTGAATCTGTCCTATTGTGAATCTGCAATTTTTTACTATCCAGGAGCACTTTTGATTTGCGCCTTTAAATCATTAGGCGCTTAAGAATCTAAGCTGTGACATTTCTAGGTTAACTTTTTGCTTTTTGAGCGTACATCTTTGACCAGGCTGTCTTTGAACTCTCAGAGATCCGCCCGTCTCTGCCTCCCAGGCATTGGGATTAAAGGTGTTTGCAACTACACCTTGAACTCACAGAGATCTGTTCGTCTCTGCCTTCTAGGCACTGGGATTAAAGGCGTGTGCTACCACACCTTGAAGTCACAGAGGTCTGTCTCCCTCTGCCTCCCAAGTGTTGGGATTAAAGGTGTGTACACACAACAACTCTCTTCCTTTTTTTGTTTTTTGCTTTAAGAACTTCAACTTTCAGCTTGCATATATTTTTAACACACTTTAAACCATTCAGAAATTTACTCTGTCTTTGAATCTCTCTTTACTGTATATCTCTCTTTTTCTGACCACAAGAGCCTTTAATTTACCAAGCAATATCAGTAGGACTAAAGGCGTGGCTTTGCCAGCTAGATCCAGTCCATTCCTTAGCTTTCCAGCCTCATGGCTGAGGTATTGGCTGCAAGGTCCCTGCCAGCCAGCGAGCTACAACAGACAACACTCAAATCCTCTCTCGGTAGCCAGCCCTCATGCCTCAAACAGTCAGAGTTTGCCCTGGCAGGACAGCCCAGAAAGCCGGCATTTTTAAACGGCGCAACTTTTTTCCTGCTATGGCTGAAAACCGAAAAGCATGTGTTCAGCTTTTTGTCAACACCGTTTAAGTGTTTCATGGCAGGACCTCTTAATGAGATGCAGGCTTTGCAGCTAAAGCTGAGTCAGGAAGCCTCTCTTAGATGAGGCGCTTGCTTGCCTGTGGCAAGCAGAGTAGACCCAAGAAATTGTCACAATCAAGAAAACATGCTTTACTCTTTCCCAAGCTTTCTCAGGCTTTCAGTGGGTTCAGTTAGCCACACGTCTGGGCGTCATTTGTAGTAATAGGGGCGGCGGCAGGGTTGCGTCCCCAAACACCCCAGCCGCCTGCCCGGCTCGGCTAGCTTATGCCCCGAAATAATTACACGGACACTGTATTCTTTTATAAACTGCTTGGCCCTTAGCTCTAGCCCTTACTGGCTAATTCTGATATCCCAATCAACCCATCTCTAACAATCTGTGAGCACTGGTCTTACCGGGAAGATTCTAGCCTAAGTCCATCCTGGGTCGGAGCTGGGGCATGGCGTGTGTCTGCCTGGGAGCGGGTAGCATGGCGTCTCTCCTGCGTCTGCTCCGGAGAGCAGAGCTGTGGAGTCTGACCTCACTTCCTCTTCCTCCCAGCCTTCCCTTCTGTTTACTCCACCCACCTAAGGGTGGGCCTATCAAATGGGCCTAGCAGTTTCTTTATTGCTTAAACAATGAAATCAACAGATTGATATATGACACTCCCACATCATATATATTCTACAACTTTATCAAAGACTCTGGAAGGATATATATATATATATTCACCTAAGTAAACAGGAAGTGCATTGTAAGTAACTTCCAAAATTAAAACATTTCTTTTCATTTAGACAGAAAGGGGGAGGTGATGTGGGATTACCCTCTGTATTCTGCAAATACCCACTGCTTAATAAAAAAGCTGTTTTGGTCCTGTGATAGGGTAGAACAGAGATAGGCAAGGAGAATTAAACTGAATGTTTAGTTCAATGTTTGCCAGAGCCACCAAAACATTGCTGGTAAACCACATCAATGTGACGATGCACAGATTAATGAAGATGGGCTAGTTTGGGATACAAGAGTTAGCCAGATCGGGCTGGGGGGAGACTTAATTGGGGGAGGGGGAGGGAAATGGGAGGCGGTGGCGGGGAAGAGACAGAAATCTTTAATAAATAAATAAATTAAAAAAAAAAAGAGTTAGCCAGAAATAAGCTTAACCTATTTGGTCAGACAGTGTTGCAAATAATATAGTTTCTGTGTGATTATTTGGGTAATCTGAGTAGCCGGGAATGAAAAAAAAGGCATTCCTACTACACCTACTTTTATGATTATGGGTTCAGTCAATAACTGGCTGCCTATAACTTTTCTATCCTGAAATAAACCAAGAACACTTAAATAAGCAGTCAGCTTTTAGTTATAGAAAACAGGTGTCTAGTGCCTCTTACTTATCTGTGGCTCATTGATGAGATCTTAATGTACCTCACACTGCAAACTGACCATGATGGGTTATTTCTGATATCTGCTTTCTTTTAAATGTCAACTTACCACAGCTTAGAATCATCACACGAGGGTCCTCAACCAAAGGATTGATTACCTTGACTGTCTAAGTTGATGTATGAAGGCCCATGTCAAACATGGGTGACATCCTTTGGTAACAGCCTAGATGAAAAAGGACACAAGGGAGGAAAGATCCTTACCCTTTGCTGGCGTGACCTTCCCACTCACCATTTTTTTCTCAAACATACTCAAGGCTTTGCAACTCACTCAGGGTAGGATTCATAAGATCTGCATCCTTGAAGTAGCCTACAAGACCTTGGCCTGATATGGTCTCTGTTGTTTATCTTTGTCACCTTCATTTACTAATTCAATCTAGTCTGGCCATCTTCTTGCCCACTTTGTACCCTTGACTTATTTTCCACTACCCCATCATTTACCCCTGCTGTAAACATATCTATACTTTTTGGTTGCCAATTCCCTTCTGGGGGCTTTCTCCTTGGTTCACTGACAGATTTCTGTTGCCAAGGCCCTGCTTTGGGCTTGGTGGCTTATGGGCAATATTTATTGAGTTGGTGAGTGAGTGAATGAATAAATGATGAATGGCTATGGTAAAATTGAGATAAAACAAAGAAGCTTATTTCCAAGTTTCAGTTGGCTGGTTTTAACTGAATGCAAATTTTAAATTCCCATCAAAAAAGCCAACTCTTCACTTAACTTTGACACAATAGTTTTGACTGTTTCCATTTTCATTAGGATTGACAAGAGAACTGCACAAATGAAGAGAAGCCCTTTGGGCATTTGGCACTGTATATGCATTTCCTCTTTGTCAGTGGGGCTATTTTTGCATTCCACATTTTCACTCCCACATTCTTAGGTGCTGGAAGTTACAAGACCAGACCAGGTAAATGAAATTTTCTTTTGGCTCTAAACTGTATACACCGTAAGTTTCCCCCATTCCATTCCACTCTGTACTTTACTTTAGGAATGCATTATCCCTCTTTGACTCAGCTGTATTGTCTACCTGCTTGTAACTTGTAACTATTGTAGTCTATGATTTGGAAGGCTGATCTTGACTATGTCTCTCCAGTGTGAGTTATTGGTGGCTGCAGAGGCTCCTCATTTAGGAGTCTAATCCAGATAGTGCTGTTGTTGTGTGTATTGTTCAGATAAAGATTGTATTAGAGGCTACTGGTTTGCATCTGTAGAGCTCTGTGGAGTTTAGAGCCGTGGAAGTCACTAAAAATGACTTCATTGCTCAGGAGGGTCATCGAGGTGATTGTGTAATTTTCTGAAGCTATTGACAAGAAACAAAGGGACTGGGCTTTGTCTAAAGACATTTCTCACCATAATTGTCAGTGTCCTTTGCATAAAATTTTTGTTTTATGTTTATCTAAATCAATAAGACAAGTTAAGTTTGTCTGAATTTGATAGTGTAAGTGTATGTATGTGTGCGCATGTGTGTGTGTGTGTGTGTGTGTTAGATTTTGCTCTGTTTATGCCTGCATAGTAGGAGAAAGATTTCATAGCTAGGTTGAAAGAATTTTATGTTAAGTAAATTCCCAAGAAAAGCAAAGCGTAACAAAACAAAATAAAAACAGCCCTTCTTTGGAAGAAGAAAGTTTATTTGGACCTGGAATGAACCTGTCTTAAACATGATGAATACCACACTTTTCAAAGTTTTGTTGCAGAATTGATTTCTTTCCATATGCTTTCTGGTGGTTTAATTTGATTGGCACACCATAAAATATTGCTCTTTGATGTGGGAAGTTGTTCTTCTCATACAGGACTATGGGCGTAAATTTTATTTGTGTTAATAATGTTGAATAAACTGCATTTAGGTACGGGGTTATTTCTGGCTACTGTGCTTTTACCTAATTTGATTGTCCAGTTCAGACATGGATTTAAATCTTCCTGCAGCTGGGAATTCACCATTCATGTTGCATTTGCTTCTGTTTTCAGAAGCACGGAAATGGCCAAACTAAAGCAGGGAAGCTATTTCAAGGTTTTCTTTCTGCTTTGAAAATACAGAATAAATTCTGGAGTGACCTTGCAGGAGGAGTCACTTCACTCCTTCCCTAAGTCTGTTGGAATGACAGCTTGGGAATATAGACTTCTGGCTTTCCATTCAACTACTGGGTGAGCAAGGCTTTGCCGTCTCTATTTTGCTTTTGGACAAAACATGTTTTTGTTTTTTATATGTATATGCGATTACATAGATGAATGTAACAACATTACATAAAAAGATCATGAATTAGAAATAAGGTATCAATGGACATATGGGAGGGGTTGTAAGGGGAAAAGGAAGGGGAAATTATGGAATAATAACCCCCCAAAAGAAGTATTAAGAAAAGCAATATTAAGCAATGTTGTTAGGCTGGAAGGTTTTTGTTGTTTGTTTGTTTTAAAGCATGGTTTCATGTAGTTTCCACTGGCCTGAAATTTGCTATGAAGTCCTAAACTCATAGAAATCTGCCTGTCTCTTGAGCACTGGTATTAAAGACATTATGCCCAGCTCAAGGTTGACTTTTATCACATTATAACTGTATTACTTTCAATATTAACTTTGACAACTATAATTTTTAGTCAATGATTATTAAACATTCAACCTATAACGCTCACAGAGCTAACATTTCAGCAATGGTAACTATACAGTGCGCAGGTATGGTAAAAAGCTCACATTTTTATACATAATGAAATTATTTGCTCAGATTTTCCCACAGTTAGTGAAACATAATGAACTCAGGCTAAATTTAAGTTCATTTATTTTTTTTGGACAAATTGTGCTTCTTAAGCTAAATGTTTGTTGTGTAATTTTGAGGAGTCAGAACCCTGAAGACTTTCATATTAACATATCTTAATATTGTTAAGAAGTGCTTATGGAACTGATTAATTGACCATGTGTGTTTCCTGATCTCTAAACTTCTAGTGTGGCTTATTTCATTGCTATTTTATTTTGTGAGTATTTTTTTATGGTTTGAATGTATACGTCTGCTGTCTCCCCCTCTCCAAATTCATATTCTAAAACCTGAGACTAAGTGTGGTGCTATTAAGGAGTGGGGACTCCACTTGTGAAAACACTCATGAGTGGGATTAGGACTTCATCAAAAGTCTGCAGTGACTTCGAGATGCTTCTATTTTGCCTCTTTTACTGAATGAGATCCTCATCAGACCCTGCATGCTGGCTTCTACCTCTTGGACTTCCCACTTCCTGAAGTTTTAAGGCTACGGTATCTGGAAGGTTCAATGTTAACTCAATGTGCAGCATCACAGATTTTCATTAAGAATGACCACAGTTTACTCTCATGTATACTTATCAACCAATATTCACTGAGTATTTAGATAGTACTGGGATGGGGGGAGTGAGCAGGAACAGGGAATTCAACAGAACTAAGTAACCTGATGAGATAATTATATCTAATATTTGTCAAATACTTAGTTAAGAAGTTGCTTAGCCACATAATACAAACTAACAATAAGGTAAAAATTAATGTCTATTGAGGGATCTAGTAGGCATATCATAGATACCCCGAGCCTGGGTGGATTTATTTATTCAGATCTAAGTAATTAATGGGAGCAAGTTTATTCTTCATTTGCCAACATTAACAAAATACTTTCATATTAATAATTTCTCCTCACTGTTACTAAGTCCCTGGCGAGAAGTAACCTAAATTAGGAAGGGCTTATTTTGGCTTATATTTCCAGAGAACACACTCCATCACGCCAGAAATCATGGTGGCAGTAGGAGGAGGTGGCTAGTAATACTACATCTGTAGATGAGAACCTGGAAATGAAGAGGAAGTGTTGCTGAATTATAAAACTCAAATCCTAGTCGTAGTGACCTACTTCCCAAAGTTAGGCTTCACTTCCAAAAGTTCCACACCTGCAGAAATAGTCCACTAGCTTGGGATCAAGTGGTCAAACATACGAGCCTATGAAGGGCACTTCACAGGCAAGCACAATAGGGTTCCCTCATTTAATATTGTTGGTTGTCCACCAGCAAGGCAAGCAGTAAATAATCCCAATGTTTGTTATAAGTACCTCATGAATAGGTACTATGTCCATTTCTCAGATTAGGAAACTGAGACCAGAATAACTTGTCGGATTCTCACAGCTTGCAAATACCAGTTTTGGTATTTGAGTGAGGCATCCCAGGCCTAAAGCCTGTGGTCTGCATCGCTATGTGTCCTGCCTCTCCATCCTGTCTGTTCCTAGGATGTACCAGAAAGTGAGAACTAGCCATAGGGAGTTAGCTTCTCCCTGCAACTTTGTATTCCGAGGCCCCAATTAGCATACTGAATGATCTCATTTACTAAATGGGCTCTGAGTAATTGGCTGCTGGGGTTGGGGTGAATAGTGTTCCCAGGAGGGCTGTTTCACAGCTTGAGGCCTGGGCAGTCAAGCCTGCCCTGCTCCTTCCTTTCCAGGACTGCACAGACCAGCACACTAATGCTGATAGAAAATGGCTCTTTATTTGAAACCTCAAAAGCTCTGGTTTTGAGAAAGTGCCAAAAAGAGTCCAGAGAGGAGGTCCCGTGTGCCTGCCATGGAAGCACCTAAGGTGGGTGTGAGGCAGAGTAAATGGTCCTCACCATTTGTACCAGTGCTAACCAGTGGGGGCCTGTGCCCAGTTATTTTCTTTCCTTCACAGCCTCTGAAAGAAGCATGGCTTCCAACAAGAAGCATCTTGATCTGTCCAGACACTGAGCCTAAGTACTATAAGCTTCAGTGTGTGTTGACCTAGACGCTTTTTACAAAATAAATAGCAGTGCAGTCTCTCATTTTCCCCAGTGAATATTACTTTAACCTTCCCTTTTCTGTGTCCTGTTGTTCAGTGAATGCTAGAGACCATTGTCTTCAATTGCTGCATCAGATCCTACAGTACAAAACAAGTAGAGTTTGGATAGGGTTCACAGTCCGATTCTGCCTTCTCTAGTTTGGGAGTTTGAACAAATCTCTTAACCTCTTGGCTTGGTGTTCCCATTGCAGATGAGGAAACCTCCAACAGAAAAGAGTTGTTTAAAAGAATATCAAGGTCTGGGGGGCTTGCCTACTATGTCTGAAGCCCTGAGTTCCAACCTTAGCATGGCATGAAGCAAAACAGATGTTTTGGTGCACGTTTGTGATTTCAGCACTTGGGAAGTAGAGGCAGGAAGATCATAAGTTCAAAGTTGGCACAGATGAGGTGGTTCACTAGGTAAAAGTACAAACTGTGAAAATCCAATGACATTCCCTTTTCAATGCCCTAAATTCATGTGAAGGTAGAAGGAGAGAAATGATTTCACAGTGTTGTCCTATGACTTCTCTATGTGTGCCACATACACAACCCATAGATCCAAAGTATCATACATATATTAACACACACACACATATAAATAAAATGAAAATAAACTACCCTCCCAAACAAACAAACAAAAAAATGAAGACAAATCCATCCTCAGCTACATAGAGAGTTTGAGGCTAGCCTAGACTATATGAATCCTGTGCCAAAAACCTAAACAATCCTCCCACCTCCAAATTAACACAACACTTTCTTGCTGGTCCCCTTGAATAAGTGAAGCCTCATGATCATTGCCATTAATTTGTCAGACTGGTTCTTTCCTCCCTGCACCCTGCCCTTTTAATCTAGACCCAACTGTAAACTGGGTGTCACCTTTACCTCTTTTTTGCTAACTTGTTAGTGCACATATTTGAGAATTTCTCCAGTTCCTGGAGCCTTGCATTCTTCTCATTGTAGCTTCCTTCCTTAACTTAAGAGTCCTAACTGGCTCCCTCCCCATCCCTCTTAAGTCTGCTGCCAGGATTGTTTTCAAGTAAAGCTACTTACAGGAATAGCAGTTCCACAAATTTTTATCCTAAACCTCCTACTTCTTTGATTTATTTATTAAATTTATTTTATATCCTGAATGCGGTTTCCCCTCCCTCCTCTCCTTCTACTCTCTTCCCCAGCTTTTGCTCATCCCATCCTCTCCTCTTCTATTCAGAAAGGGGAAGTCCTCCCCTGGGTATCAACAAAATCAGGGAGTTCACATGGGACCAACCTAGACCCTCTACATATATGTGATAATTGTGTAGCTTGGTCTGCTTGCAGGACTTTTAACAATGGGAACAAGGGTTTCCTGTAATGCTTTGGCAGGCTTTTGGTAATTTCCTACCTCTCAGTTTGGTGAACAATGCCTCTCCATGGACCAGTTTTTACACAGCTTGGGGTCCTTCTTCCCCTTCTTCTTTATCAGTGCTTTGTATCACAACATATTTGATGCCTTTTTAAGACAGTTAATTTAAGTGTCAAGTGAAGTGTCAACTAGGCCATGAGACACTCTGATCTGTTGTTAGACGCCATGGATGTGTGGGTGAGGGTGCTCCTGGGTAAAATTAATATGGGGACTATAGACTGAGGGAAATGAATTATTTTCCAGTTGTGGTGAAGAAAACATGAACCAAATCTTTTGAGGACATAAATGAATTTCAAAGGAAATAAGTGAACGGCCTGGTCAAGGGGGTATAGTTGTCTTTGATCAGCAACATCCAGTTTTTTCTAGTCTCAGACTTGGACTTGTTACTTGGGCACTCATTCTGGGTCTTCCGTTTATGCACCACACAGCCTGTAAAGACTAGAGCCAATGGCTTAAAATCAGTGTCTCCGCTCTGTGCATCTCTTCAGCATGTACTCTAATGTCACCTACTATGAAAATGCAGAGAGGAGCTCATGGTGGCATGCTCAAGTCTAACCAGTGTATCTGCAACTCTCATGCCTACAGCTCAGTGAACATCCTGGGATAGATAGGGAATGGAAAAAATGTAAGAGCCAGAGGACCAGGGAATCTACTCCGAAATAAATATTTAAAAAATCTGTATATGATAGGGAAGCTGCACCCATGAAATCTTCAAAATATGGTTGGTTAAACAAAATCTGTCCAATGACAACACCAGTTGACATGTCAGCATGGATAGAGGAAATCTCACAAGACCCTTCCCTAGATCAGAACTACAGGGAAGCAATGACTGCTGAGAAAGGAATAGTTAGTATTTTTCATGAACCAACCCCTGATAAAATATCTATTCCCAAATGGTCACCTCTAAACACATACACATATAAGCAACACTAAATAGCCTCAATACATTGGATTTATATATACATAAGGGTGCTATAAACATACAAAAATATTTATGTATTAATAATAATTAAAGAAGAAAAGATCATTAATTTTAGAGTGGATAGAAGAGACATGAGAGAGGTTGGGGGGAGAGATGATGAAATACTATATTCATATGTTAAATTTCTCAAACAAACTAAAATGAAATAGATTAAGAAGCATTCTTTGGCATCCCCTTTCCCCAACAGTCTTTCTGAACTAGGAGTTTCTTGCCTTTGCTCTCATTGTACAGTTTTCATCTGATCACTGCACTACAGCTTCCCCTTGACATGTCTGTTCTTTCATAGAGGAGCCCTTGAAGACAGGAAGGGCTGTCACCCTATTTGTTCCCGTATTCCCAGTACCTGGGAAGAAAAGCAATAGATATTGATCGAATGTTATACTAACTTTTATACTTAATGAAAATGGGATGAGATAGCTGTCCTTCAAGCATTCTCTCCAAATTGCTAACCCACTCCATTCTGCAAGAGGGGACTATGCTAGAATTTTTCACCAAATGCAAGACCTTGGGCAAATGGAATGGCTTCACAGTGCCTCAGGTATCTCATTGGGTAAAATGGGAACAATAATAAGATCCACATTATAGGGCTGTAGGAAAGAGCAAGTGCTTCGTGCATGGGAAACTTCAAACAGCTTGGCATCCTGCAAATGCCTGGCAAATGGGAATTTTGCTCTTTTATTACCTCCAAAGGGAAGCGAACAGATTCATCCTTTTCTCATTCGAGAAAGCTGCTTTCAGATCTAATCACTTTCAGGCCGGTGAGAGAGGTGGTCTCTGGCTTTCCTTGACAGCAATTAAATAGATCATCATTGGCTATATTTATTTAAATTGAAACCATGGAAGTACTTAGGGAGTGAAATAACGGCGTGTAAAGACCTGAGGGGTCTCTACCATGAGCCAGAGGAAACTAAAGTTCTGCAGATCCCCCTCTCTTCTCCAGCTTGATGGTTCTCTCTGCACTTCAAAGAGAAATATAGCCCCTTGCACATTCTCTAATCTCTCTCCCTTTCTGCTTATGCCTCATGGGAACATTGGTGTCTTTGTAAATGCACCAACCCAAACCCCATCATGGTTATATTAAAGTCAGTGAGTTGAATAGAAATAGACTCTGCCTGGCCATACCGTTGCCAAACACATGTTCCCTTTGAGGCATTGCTGCAGAAGTTCAGTGTCACCGCCCCGTGTTCTGTGTCCAAAAGTCTCTCAAAGTCTACCAGAAACAGGTTAATTATTGTTTTACCCCCTTATCAGGGTATAATCATTCTGTGATTCTCAAGATTCCTTTAGTGTTAGACCACACACTGAAGAAGTATTAAGACAGAATCTCAGTAGGCAAGACTCATATACTCCTCATTCTACGTAATAATTAGTATAAATCATCTTATATAAAATCCATTCCTAAAATACAGATTGTGGCTTTTGGACATTGTTTGTGTAGAAAGACACATGGTTCCAGAACTTCACCTTGATTGTCAATCTGGGGAAGGGAGGAAGGGAGAGAGAGAGAGAGAGAGAGAGAGAGAGAGAGAGAGAGAGAGAGAGAGAGAGAGAGGGAGGGAGGGGGAGAGGGAGAGACAGAGAAAGAGACAGAGAGAGACAGACAGAGAGAGACAGACAGACAGAGACAGACAGAGAGAGACAGAGAGAGAGAAAGAGAGGAGTTACTGATTTCAGTATGAACGATACATAATGACCATTCACTCCAGCCACTGAGTCAAGAGAAGAGTCTTACAGTCTTGGACACGAATACTCTGTTCATCCCGAGGCTAATTAGAGGCAGAAATAGACATTAGAGCTGTGAGATGCATCACACTGCTTGGGCCCTGGGAGCGAGCACTGGTGATGACACACAAACATTCTTCCCAGCTTCCTGAGCTGCACACCTTCATGTATATGATGAATTTGTGAGGTCACGTAGTTTTCACGTTTCCATTCAAACTGCCTGCTCCTTTGGAGATTCAGGACTGACATTCACAGGATGGTGAAGTCTCTGCAGGCTCAGTGTCTTTTACAGCCCACATCCTGTGTATTCCCAAGCCAGTTCTTGTTGGCTCTGTCTTCCCCGTGAGAACACTGACTCCTAAGGACAAATGCTACATGCTCTTTTTGTCTAGGTTAGCACACATAGCCTGGAGTCTGGCACACAATAGCCTTCAGTGGCTATTCATTGAATAAAAAATGATCAAACCCCGTTTCTCCAAGATTTGAACCAGTTGTGGAATTCTAGAACCCAATTGTGAAGAAAAGTCATTCCCCCACTCTGGGTGTTGTTGATCAAAGAAGTCCACCTTCAGTTCATGTCAAATGCTCTCCTATCTTTGCCGGACTGCATGGGGACTGTTTCTTTAAATTTTGGGTAGACTGGAAAGGTTTTGTATGCAATAATGTTAGTGTTCTTAAAATGCACGTGCAATGATATTGCATGGCCCTCACTATAAAGTCCACAACGAGTTTTATTTTCTGAATAAGTATTGATTGTAGCTTACACAATGCAAACCCATGTAATTGAAAAGAATGAGACCAGTCATTGGTGGGCAGTGCTTGTTTGAGTATAAGAGAAGCCAAAGTCTTCAGGTGTCTGCAATTTTATAATTGTACTTGCTTGGAGAGCTTATTAAAGCCTTGCAGGTGCAATGTTTCATCACAGAGTAGTGAACCCTTGAAAGATATGCATAATAAACAGAGTTTGAAATATGTTTTTATTCCAGGCCATATGGTCCTGTCTGGAGTTTCCTGGATCTTTGGGTCAGTTCACTGCTGAAAGATGGGCTTGCAAGGACCCACCTCTCAGAGCAGCTGTCAGAAGCCCTATCAGAAGGAATCTGCAGTTGCATGATTATTTGCTTTCTGTGGCTCTTAGATATAAACCCAGCCTTCCTCCAGAGCTGAAAGGTGCTGAGCGAAGTCTCTTCCCTGAACAGCTTGTGGCCACATCACCAAGCATTGTCCTTCCTTGTCCTTAAGAAGCAGACTGGCGAGACTTGTACATTAGGCCAGGATGGGCAGTCTGGGTGAGGTGTTGCCCACCTGGGCTTGAACTTGGTGCCAGCAATGTGAAGACTGAAAACATATAGAGTGGCTTTTCACAGAAGTGCCACTGTTCTTCTTTTCCTCTGCTCTTTGTTGCTCATTTCCCCGCATTTCTCAGTGCTAAGCAATCACAATGGCTGCTGCACTCGGGCTCTCTGAGTATTATACTGGCCGTATGGTAAGCTTGTTTTCCCTTTGTTAGCGACAGAAGGAGGCATTGACATCGTTGACAGTGGCTTCTTAAGGAACATCAGCTATGATTTATTTAGCATTCATTCTATACATATAGGGACACTGGTAACTGACCAGAGACTTGATCTAGGAATTAAGGAATCACAAGAATGCATTCTAATTCTAAACACCGAAAATGTATTTTTCATATTGGAGGAAGAGTAAGTTCTGTAATCTTTTCCTGATTACTCAGAAAAGTTTAACTTAGCAATTTGACCATCATTTTGGTCAAAAAGATATTATCTTTTTTTAATAATTGTTTTCCCTGTGCTTTTATGTTGCGGACAAAAGGTGTGGTTTAATACCTACTTACCACCTTTCGTTCTAAATAATGTGCATTGAGCATGGGGATGTAGGGTCCATGTACTTCTTGACTTTCTGGGGTGTCAAGTGTGGAGTATAAGACAGACATTAAACAAGCAGCTGCATGTCTTATACAATGAAATAGAAGTTAACTGTATCAAGGGGAAAATGAGGGGAAAACAGTTAAGAAATGTTAAGATTCTCGCATCGATTCAGGATGTATTTTGGAAAAACATAATTTGAAAGACGTAAGTCACTCAGGGTAAACTACTTATTTTCATTTGCTCCCATGTTAGCTGTTGTCATGATTTTCACATTTACTATGATATCAGCATTTCTTTACTTCAACCCTAGAACCTAGCCTTTCACATGAACATGGAAATATCTGCCTTTGTTAATTTTATGTGTGACACCAAATGCTTATTCTAAAGGCTAATCTTTTTAAAGTCTAGTTTAGGAACTGCTTTTTATTGAGGAACTGATTTTAATCTGTAGATAGAACAGTATTTTTAAGGACTATAAAATGATAGCAGTACTATAACTTTATATAAGGTGTGTATTTTAGGTAAGGGATAGGAGTATATGATGAAAGAAACTTTCTCCAGAAACTCTAGTTTATACTTCAAAGGTGCTACCATTCAAGTTCAATGATTTGCCTTAGGAGAGGACAGCAACCTTATTCCACAGCATCAAGAGATTTTAGAATTATCATGGGAAAATATACATGAGAAATTCCCAGAATCACATCCAAGCTCACACAGAGGTTGCCATGAGAGATGGTATCAACCAGACAAGGCAGATTCACATATGAGATGAAGACGTAAAATCAGTGGTGTCTGGTTGTTCATAAAATACTGATGTCTGGGTTGTTCATCCTGGACTTGCTAAGAGTTTAAGACCAAGGTGGGGATGATGAAACCATCGTTTTATTGAGATCATTTCAAGACAATCATTTACTCCCTTTTTCCTCACTTCCCTCTCTGTTTGCATCCCCACCTCCAGATTTTATATTCATCTTTATTCTCCCCTTTACATTTCTCTTTCTTTTCCTTTCCTCACTTTTCCTTCAACAAGTGCTCATTCATCATCTGCATGGGAGAAGGAGGAACTATTCATTGTGTGGCATATTTTGAAGTGAAAAAATGAAGTCTCTTTTTTAGCCACAGGAGTCATCCATCTACTCATTGAGATGAACAATAAAAATGAATGTACAAGCAAGGCATTTATATTTAATAAATTGTACAAAATTATAGTACAGGATGATGTGAAAGGGAATGGAGCACTTGGGGATAATTTAAACTGAAGCATCAGAAAAGATCTGTTCTGGGGATAGATTTCAGTGAAGAGTGGAACGGCAGCAAAGAGACAAAAGAATAGCAGATCGAAGGAAAAGGCAACATAAAGGCCATGGGGTGGACATGTAGTCAGCACATTCTATGAAGAGGAAGAAGAAAGCCAGTGTTTGTACAGAAAGGCAAAGAACAGAGAAGTGGATGTCGGACACCAGGCAGAGTCTCTCCTGGAGATCTAAAAGAACGTGTTTTACTCTTAGGAGACCGATGTTACAAGGTGTTCCTCCTCCTTCCAACTACCATATAGACCATCTGGTACTGTACTTTCCACAGTAGTTCTGGTTCTTTGTGCTCCGTACAGTCCTCCTGTTTCAGATTTGCAAGGTTTCATGTCCTTCTCTGCGGAGATCATAGGCTCTGGAGTTGGAGCCTCAGCTTCAATTATTAGAATTCTGTCAGCCTCATATCCACATTTTGTTTTGTTTCGCTTTGCTTTTTTCTTACTTCTGTTAACAGTCATTTCAATTACCATCTCTGTGTGAGGATGCTAAAATTAAAACTACTGTCTCAGACTGTGCTTTTATCTTATATTTGGATGTCAAGAAAATCATCTTAAGGTCATTATAATCAAATTTTACTTTTGTCCCTGCTTCTGTGCCAAAACTTGTCTCTGCCCAATGTTCCCCAATCCACAATTGGCATAATTATCAACCAAGTTGTTGTTTGCTTTCATAGCTCCTTTATCATTGAATATCAGTACACTGCTGAATCTTGTTGCTTTTATTTGAACACATTGAATCCACTCCCTTGATGTGGGATTCGCCTCTGTATGCTGTGAATATGCTTTATTACCATTCTCTAATAAAGAAGCCTTTCTGGCCAATGACTTAGCAGAGAAAAGCCAGGCAGGAAATCTGAACAGAGATATATATAGAGAGAGAAAGAAAAGGAGGAATCAAAGGGGCACCGTGTAGTTGCCAAAGAAGACAGTTGCCAGAGCCAGAACCTTATCTGGTAAACCACAGCCTAGTGACAATAGACAGATGAAAAGAAATGGATTAATTTAAAATGTAAGTGTTAGTTAGAAATATACCTGAGTCATTGCCAAACAGTGTTATGATTAATATAGTTTCTCTGTGATTATTCTAGTCTGGGTGGCCATGAAAATAACTAGCAATTTCCTTTTATAAATGATGCCAATGTGGGGATCCCATGTAGCTGCTGAGGGGGAAGGACACACCAGAACCTTACCATGTAAGCATCAGTCTCATGGTAACACACAGCTTAATAGAAATAGGTTAATTTAAGATGTAAGAGTTACTTAATAAGAAGCCTGAGCTAATAGGTCAAACAGTATTGTAGTTTCTGTGTGATTATTCAGGTCTTGTGGCTGGGAAATGAATAAACAGTCTCTGGTTACACTCCCTTCTCTCTGTTCTTACTTATGACACTTCTGCCATCACTATCTGACTGAGTACCATCACTCCTACCTGCTTACTCCATTCTTGCCATGCTTAGGTCTGTTCTTCCTAGAGGTAAACTTTTAAAACTGCAAACTAGCTAAAATCATGCCCCATTTTAAAATACCTCAATGATTTTTCTATCTCTGTCGGAGTAGTAATCAAAATACTTAACAGTTTTTGGTCTTCCTTGTGATTCTTACTCTCATTCTTTTTGGTGTCATTGAATCAATCACCTTTTTAATGTTTCTCTCATGGGTTTTCGCACATCTGAGTTTTCACAGTGTTATTCCTTCTTTTGGATTGCTCTTGTCTTTGTTCTTCTAGAGTCATGAACATCTGTCATGTCATCTGGCTGCTTAGCATTGGTTGAATACACTTGTTCCACTTGAGAGATATTCAGACTTCTGAGTTTTATCTCTTCAAGGTGTAGGATGAGAAGTCTCTGGTTTCATTGGGCCAGGGTGTTATGTGATCTAGCATTTGGATTCATGCATGGGAGAATTTAATTCAAAGGTGCACAGATGGATAAAGGCAGAAACCTTTATCTTGGTGAGGATGGAAGCAGAGAATCCCAGCTCTTGAGAATGACAGTGGTTGTAAGGTCTAATCTATAGTACAGTTTAGGCTGAGATATAGGTGGCTTCAGGGGTCAAAAGAAGGAATTCAAGAAGCAAAAGGAACAGTGGTACCCACTTCCATTTGGCCATTAGTCGTAGAGGTAGTTTCTTTGGTCAATTGACTACATAGTACATGTTTAAGCACTGCACCTGAAAGCTACATTGCAGCCCATTTCCCTAGCATACCTCCTTTTCTTCTCCATCACTGTGTTTTTTAACCTTCTTTTGCTGCTGCCTAATGCCTGACAAAAATTAATTTAAGGGAGGAAGGATTTCTTTTGGCTCACAGTTGGAAGGGATATAAATCCATCATAGTGACAGGAAGCCCCATGGGGACTGGATATTACTCAAATCTCAATATGTCAGAGAGGCATAAGGACAGGAAGTATGTGGGATGAAAACTTTGAAGGCTTACTCCTACAGTGGTGTACTTCCTCCAAGGATTCCCACCTTCTAAATCACCAGGGACAGCAGCCCATGTGGGAGGCATTTGATGTTTAAACTATAGCAGTCAGTGACAATCATTCAGGGTTAGATTCTGCTAAGAAAGAGTTTCATTGACTGAGGGGACTATAAGACTCCAACTCATTGTTGGATCCGTGCGCTCTATTTCATTAAGCAAAGTGGTCCATTAGTCATGTCCCAGACTTTCTGATTTAAACAGATTTTTCTAATTGTGCAGGCTCCATGTACAGGCTGAGCTGTTACTGCCCTCCTGAGTTCCTGTATCAACCCACTTACTTGCTATATGAATCTTACCAATATTATTGAACCTTGCCAGATGTCAGCAGTCTTCTTTGTAGAATATAGATGCTGATAATATCTGATAGGTTCATTGCAAAGATGAAAGAACTTGGTGCATAGTGAAGTTTTTATATGGTATCCAGACAGTCAGTAAATGTTATAGTTGTTTCTTATCTCCCCTCTCTCTTTCCATTCAACTTTTCAGAGACAATGATTAAATGCTCACAGAGTGATAATTGGAAGAATACCTCCTTACATGCAGGCTGCAATTGTGAATTTAAAAATTATAACATGCCATCATATCCTCTATTTTCTCTATTCCTTTTTTTTGCTTGACACATATCCATGTTATAAATTCATAAATATAGGATAGGTGTTACCCATCTGTCCTAAATGCCAAATTAGAATACTCCTATTATTCTCTCAACTAGAGGAGCTGCAGTAGCACCCGGTGTTCCAGGAGCATCACCCAGAGTTCCATGTCAGTACTGACTTCTTGTCCTGACCCACAGCTGACCCGTTCCCACAGACCGTAACCCAGTCCCAGATGCTGTACTTTCCCCTGGCACCCAATTTCACTGCTTCTCAGCACTGAGCACTTTGTGCTGACTCTACGTCCTCAGAAAGCTGTTGGAAACCAGATGGAGGAAGAGATGGAACAGATTTTCACTCCTCACCCTCCCAGACTTGGAGAGCAATAAAAGCCACAATTGCAGCCACTGAGTAGTGTGTGTTCAACTTTGCTAGGAGTCAAGCCTTCTTCCCAGGTCTATCTGCATTAATTTATTTAATGCTTACCATTATCCTATGAAGATATGCTAATACCTCAATTTTACAGAAGAGGAAACCAAGTCCCAGAGGGGGAAAAAGGCAGGAAAGAGGGTAGAAAAAGGGGCTAAGGGACAGAAGGAGCCCTTTTGATGTACCTCAGCCTGGGAAGAACATTGGTTCCTTTAATAGCGACTTTTGGCTGTAGCAGAAGTTGCTGCGTAATTAATATAGATGGAGAGATTGTAGAAGGTGATACAGACATGTACCTAGTCTCAGATCAGCTTTACAATTATGAATTTTTATATGATCCCTTTTAATTGCTTGCTATTTGCAGCACCCTCCCCACCCCAGTGTAATAGAAAGAGTAGGAATAATAGTTAATTAAGAAGTCTGTGGAGCTCATTTCTGGCTAATTGGCATTTTCCTATAAAATATTTAAAAATTAGCTTTGAAATTCAAAGACTCTCTTTTCAGAGAGTTGTGGCTCTTGTTACCAACAGTTCTCATCTGCAGGTGGGGCCTCCTGTGTTGGGGTGATTTGGGTATTTTCGAAAACTCTGTCCAGCTTCTCGTGTTCACTTGGGGAGAGGAGAGGAGAGTCTTATTGTACGTCTTTCTTTGTTTAGATCCTCCTGATGCCTTTATTTTTCTAAAGAAAAAGGCAGCAGCCGGTGTGCCAGGTCTCCTGCAGCATGCTACCCAGCTAATGCTCGTCTTCAATTGTAATGAACTTGTACTGTTCAACCAAACTCAGAGAATCACATTTTCAAAGTTAGTGTGTGGGCAATTGCCAGAAAATAGGCTTCAAACTGTGTCCCCAGAAGGCTTTCTTTCTCTGGCTTTGACAGACGTTGAGAGAGATGCTCATAAGCCCCTAGCAAGACCAGGTGGGTGGTTTGGGACTCTGAGCCCAGTTGGCAACCACAATGAAAGAGCATGGTGCATTAGTTTCCCGTGGCTGTGCTAGCAAATTACCCTAAACCTTGTGTTTTAAAGACAACAGAAATATATCCTCTCACAGGTCTAGAAGCCAGAATTCCAAAATTAAGGTGTCAACAGGATCTGTAATCCCTTCCAGAGGTTAGGGAAGAGAATTTGTTCCATGATTCTCGATTGGCTTCTGGTAGCTGCTAGCATTTCTAACATTTCTTGACTTGTGAACGTTTTATTTCAGTCTTCACCTCTATCTCTACATCTTCTTCCTGGTGTGCTTCTTTCTTTTCTTCTTCCTCTTATGTTGCAAGAGTGGTTGACATGCAGGGCTCACTATTATCCAGATTGTTATCTTGAGATTCTTAGTTATATTTGAAAAGACTCCTATTCTAGATGATGTCACATACACAGCTTTGGTACCACCTTTTGAGGCCCTGTTTAACTCATCCTACGTGGCGACTGAGAAGATTTCTTTTGATTGAATGGGAATGAAGGCAGGTTTCAATTGAGCTGTGGGCTGCAATGCATTTAGGTGCAACTGAGCATTTAGCATCTCTATGGTCCTAAATGGTGATCCATTTGTTTTTTAAGGGGTAGCCTGGTGGAATTCCCTCTTCCCTTAGCATAATGCTTCCCTAGCTGGAGTCTCAAACATGTCCAGGCCTCAAGCACTCTAACTCTGGGATTGATGCTATAACAAGCACACTGTCATAGATGCCAATGTATGTAACTGGTGAGTCTCAAACTTGGTTAGACATAAAAATCATCCAGTATCGTTGTCAATGTGACTAGGTTTAGAATGAGCAGAAATTTGCTTTCTTGTAGTTCCGAGGGTTCCGGTTGTGGTTTCTTCTGAGCTCCTCTGTTTAGACTGCAGATGACCTTGTTGTTACTGTGTACACCCTTACCTGGTCTTTCTTGTGGTCATTTGCAATCCCTAATCTCGGAACCCTCTCTGTCTCCTAATTACCTTTCTTTCTTTTTTCTAGTATGTGTTCTGTATTGTTAGAAGTAATGGCAGTAGAGGAAATATCCAAAAACTTAGTGTTAGCCAGGCACTGCTCATGCTATCTCATGTGACCTTCACAACAACCTTGGGAGTCAGTCTCAAAGTTTCCACTGGCAAGAAAGAAATAGAAGGTTTCTTCCAGCTAGCAGTGTGTCCCATTCCCAGGTAATCTACATCATTTTATGGTTTGCTAATCCCTAAAAGCATTAAAAGTTTTCTCTCTGCCCTAATCACAATTAATCTGGCCATTGCAAATTCTAATGGCACTTCTAACAACTGAAACCTATGTGAATTTGTATATGTTATCAGTTGGTTTTTTTGTTTTACTATTATTATTTTAAAACAATCTTTTCTCATACCAGTCCCCGTTCCAACTCCCTCTTTTCCTTCCACTCCCCCTCATTCTCCTTACCTCACCCCCACACACTCCTCAGAGAAGGTAAGGCTTCCTATGAGGAGTCAAAAAAGTCTGTCACATCACCTTGAGGCAGGACCAAAACTCTCCCTTCTATCTCTAGGCTGATCAAGATATACCTCCATAGAGAATGGGCTCCAAAAAGATATATAAGTCCTGGTCCCATTGCCAGTGGCCCCAAAGACAGCCCAAGCCACACAACTGTTACCCACAATAAGAGTGCCTAGTTTGGTCCTATGCAGGTTCCCCTGTTGTCAGTCTGGGATTAATGAGTTCCCACTGGCACTGATCAGTTGTTTCTGTGGGTATCTCTATCACGATCTTGACCCTTTTGGTTATATTATCTCTCCTCCATCTCTTTGACTGGATTCTGGGAGCCTGGGCCAGTTCTTAGCTGTGGATCTCTGCATCTGCTTCCATCATTTGCTAGATGATGACATTGTTGTATGATGACAATTAGTCATCAACCTGATTACAGGGGAGGATCAGTTCAGATACCCTCTCCACTACTGCTTAGGGCCTTAGATGGGGTCATCCTTGTCAATTCCTGTGGATTTCTTTCCCTGGGTCCAGGTTTCCTGCTAACTTCATAATGGTTCCCTCAGTGAAGATAACTCTTTCCTTGCTCTCTCTCTCTGTCCTTTCCCCATTTTCCACCGTCCCATTCACGCATGTTCTGCATGCCCCCCTGCTCCTTTTCTCCCCTCCCCTTCCAGCCTCCTCTCTCCCCCCCCCATCTCCCAAACATTTGCTCAACTGTGCTTATAGCAGCATTATTCCTAAGAGTCAGAACCTAGAAACAACCTAAATGACCCTCTACTGAAAAATGGGTAAAGAAAATGTGGCACATTTACACAATGGAGCACTAGTCAGTGGTAAAAAACAATGACATCTTAAAATTCACATGCAAATGGTGGAAGTAGAAACGAAACAAACCAAAAACATCCCGAGTGAGGTAACTCAGACCCAAAAAGACAGATACAGTATGTATTCACTCAAAAGTGGATATTAGATGTAAAGCAAAGGATAACCAGCCTATAGTCCATGACTCTAGAGAAGCTAGGTAACAAGAAGAACCCTAAAAGTTCTACATATATACATGTATATATGTATACCTATAGGTATACAAGTATACCTAAATGTACATAGTATATGTGGATAACTCTAGGAAGGGGAAATAGACAAAATCTACTGAAAACATTGGTTTGTTTTTCTTAATTATTTTCTATACCTGCTTGACTATGTTTAATTATTCATTATGATTACATTTAAAAATTTATAATAGCAATTAGAAATTTAGAATATTGGTACCTTCATTCAAAAGGATTTTGGTGTGCATCTTCCATGTTCTTGGGTACTGTGAGTGCAATTTCATGAAAGTGTTGAGTAATTAGGAACGGTATTTCCAAATAACTAGCTTAAGTGGAGCCACTGTCACTATTATCCCTAATAATATAAGTCTTATTTAGTGGTTCTATTGTTGTAAGTAGGTACCATAACCATGGCAACTATTATAAAGGATAATACTTAACTGGGGCTGGCTTACAGTTCAGAAGTATGGTTCATTGTTGTCATGGTGAAAAGCATGGTGGCAGGCAGGCAGATATGGTGCTAGATAAGGTCACACTGACTCCAACAAGAACACACATCCTAATCCCTTCAGATATCACTCCCTAGGAGCCTATGGAACCCATTGTCATTCAAACTACCATATTGTGGTCATAGTTTTCTGCATGTGGGATTGCATGCTAGGCTTTCCACATGACGTGATAATGGATCTTCAGAAAACAAAACAAAACAAAACAAAGCAAGTTTCAAATTTCCTAAATTGGAAAATTCTAATTTTTAAACAAGCTCTCAGATGTTAAGATGGTGATGCCTATGCCTCTGTGCTTCTTAATTTCATTTGCTTGGAATACTTGTTTCCAGCATTTCTCTTAAAGGTGAATTTTGTTTCTTAATCCACTCAGTTTACCTTTGTCTTTTGATTTGAGAGTTGATATCTAGATATTAATATTTAGAATTATTATTGAAAGATATTTGAGATTTCAGTCTTTTTTATTTTTTTCTTAGTTGCAGATGGTTTTCATTAAATTAGAGCTTCAATTATTTTCTTTCTGAAATCTCTTGGCCATGCTTATTTCCATCGGCAACTTGAAGTATTGCTTCAGAATTCTATTTACAGCTTTTATTTTTGTCTGCTTGGATAATAGAAACTTAATTTTTCTCCTTCAAGTATGGCAGCTATTTTTGCTACATATAATAGTCTAGGTAGCCACCATCATTGTCCTTTATATGTGACTTCTATTTTTTTCTCCTGTGCCTGTAAATATTCTCTCTCTCTCTCTCTCTCTCTATATATATATATATATATATATATATATATATATATATATATATATATATGTTAAGTATACAGTAACTATGTAAGACCAAATAAAGAATACCACCATAGCATATTATAATTGAAAAATATATCAATATATATAATATATTATATGTAATATAATATATAATATTTTATATATTATACATACAAGTGTATTATATATTATTTTAAATATATCAGTATATATTATTATATTATATATAATATTTTATATATTATATATGTGAGCATATTATACACACACATACACACACACACATATATATATAGTTTCAACTATAATATGTCATGGGGGTATTTTTTATTTGGTTTCACCTAGTTAGTGTTTGTTTCTTGTATCTGTATGAGTATTTCTTTCCATAGTTTGGGAAAGTTCTGTCTTATCATCTTGGTGAAAATCTATGCTGTTTATCTAGGATTACTCTCCATCATTTATGCCCATAATTTGAAGGCTTGATCTTTTGTTGTTGTTGTTAGTCTTTCTTTTATTTTGCTTTTCAAGGCAGGGTTTCTCTGTGTAGCCCTGACTGTCCTTGTACTCTCTCTCTAGAGCAGGCTGGCCTCCAAATTACAGAGATCCACTTGCCTCTGCCTCTTTAGTACTTGTACTAAAGGTATGTGCCACCACCTCCCTGCTTGATCCTTTGATTATTTCTAAAGTTTCCTGTATGTTTCTTTTCTCTGATTTTTTTTTCCATTTTCTTATTTCATCTAGAGCCTCTACATTATCATTGAGTTCTAGTATCTGTCTTCTTCTTGATTCCTTCAATGCAGAAGGCTTTCCTCTGAGCCTTCTAATTGGGATATTTAATTTTTTGAATCCAACTTAATTACAGTTTACAGTTCTATTTAGTTTCCAAATCCTTTTAAATATCATTGTCATTTTATTCAGCTGTATATATGTATTTTCTGGGACACCATTGAAGCAATTTTTGTCATCTTCTTGAAATTTAGCAAAGTGTTTTTTAATGTCTTTCTCCAGTTCTATCATAAATCTTCCATACAACCCAGATATACCATTCCTTGGCACATTCCCAAAGGATTGAACCACCTACTTTCTATATACTTGTTTAGTAATGTTCATAGCTGCTCTATTCACAATAGCCAGAAAATAAAAACAACTTAAATGTCCTTCAACAGATGAAGAAATAATGAAAATGTGGTATATATACATAGTGAAATACTATCCAGCTTTAAAGAAAATAAATTTTCCAATAAATAGACAAGTATATAAAAAGATTATATTGAGAGAGCTAACCCAGATCCAGAAACAAATGCTGTATGTTCTTTCTAATCTGTGGTTCATAGCTTCAAATCCTCAGACAAGAGTAACCGCAAAAAAAGGGGGGGGGGAAGTATAGAGGGACCATAGATGAGGTTGGGGCCTTGAGAGGGGAATAACAAAATATAATTGTTATGAAGTGGTAAACACAAAAATGGGGAGGGAGATCTGTGTTTGTTATCAATGGTGTGGGAGGTCCTTCTATGTGTTGCTTTTATTGGTTAATGAATAAAGAAACTGCTTTGGGCCTATAGCAGAGTTATAGGGTAATAGAACTAGGTGGGGAAAACTAAACTGAATACTGGGAGAAGGAAGGCAGAGTCAGAGAAAAGCCATGGAGTTGCCACCAGAGACAGACATGCTGAAACCTTGCTGGTAGACCATGATCCTCATGGTAAAATATAAAATAAGGGAGATGAGTTGATTCTAGACATAAGAGCTAGGTAGTAATATGCTTAAGTAATTGACCAAGCAGTGATTTAATTAATAGAGTTTCTGTGTGATTATTTTGGGAGTCTGAGCAGCTGGGAACCAACAAGCGGCCTTTTTCAACATCATCTTGACACAAACTAGAGTCATCTGAATGGAAGGAATCTCAACTGAGAAAATGCCTCCATAAAGTTGGACTGTAAACAAATCTATAGGGATTTTTTTTTAATTAGTGACTGATGGGGGAGGGCTCAGGCTGTTGTGGGTGGTACTACTCCTGGCCTAAGAAAGCAATGAGAAACAAGCCAGTATGCAGCACTCCATGGTCTCTGTATCAGCGTTCTTACTGATTTGAGTTCTTTCTTTGGTTTCTTTCAGTGGACTGTGACTTTTGATATGTAATCCAAACAAACCCTTTTCTCCTCAAGTTGCATTCAGTTAAGGTGTTTTATCACAGCAATAAAGACCTTAACTAAGATAGATTACACTTATCTATGGGTATAAGGACAAATATTTAGAATGTATTTAAGGGCTATATATGTAGGTTCTCTGCCAAGATCTATGACTACAGTAGCCATGGACAGTTGACTAAGTTACCAGTACCAGGCATAATTTTCCTCTGGTTGATCAGACCTTAAGGCTGACTAGAGAGCTATTTGTTAAGCATATCAAGTATGCCACTATTGTACCCTCAATGTTACTGTGCCATGCTGGTCTTTATTGTGACAGTCCAAAGACATTCTAGCTGGGTAGGTTTTCTTCCCTCTTGGAAGCTTGCCTGGCTCTTTCTGGCATCATGAAAGCTAGTTCTCAGGGAGGAGGCTTGCAGGTTAGGTCCAGGTCAGGTCCTCTAGTTCCTGTATCTGATCTGTATATTGTCTTTAGCAGTGGGAACTTAATATCCACTTCTGGGGCAGGGGACAAGGGCAATAGCATTAACCTTAATGTTTTGGGAATCTGCTGGAAAAACGGAGGAACAGTTCAGAAGAGGGCTTCTCATGCCTGGTGTTAAGGTTTTTGTTAGGTAGTCTGTGGATCTTTGGAGGGAGTATTGCTAGCCTAGGTTTCAACTAAAATATATGTGTGTGTACACACAGACTTAAATGTAACATCAGTAATTTTAGGTAATAATAGTTCCTTATGACTTTTTAAGATATCCTCACTCTTATCCTCTTCCCTCATTCTTCTGTATTTATCTCCCTCACCCACCCTAATTTAAGCACCTTATTTTCCTCTTCTGATCACTTGTACCCTGCTATTCCTCTCTTGCTTCTCCTTGACTTTTCTAGTTTCCACAGTTACTCCAGGCTATATACTCATATATGGATTTGGAGCTAGGAGCCTCAGACAAGAAAGAACGTGGTATGTGTGTCTTTCTGGGTCTGGGTTACCTCACTCAATAGGCTACTTTCTAGTTTCATTCTTCTGCTTGAAATTTTCCTTTTGCAAGGATGAATAACATTATTCTATTGTATATATTTACTACATTTTCATTGACCATTTATCAGCTGAAGGACATTTAGCTTGTTTCCTAATAATCATGGCTGAACAAGTACATGAGGGTTATTTGGAATAATGATGACTTTTGCCTTCATTATTTTTCATTTGGCTCTTTCTGGACAAATTATGTATATAGTATGCATAGATATATATGCATGCAAAAGAATGTATATATATATATCTATATATTATATATATAGGTTTGATATGTGTGTTTTGTTTTGACTCCACAACTATGTAGAATATAGTGCTAACATGGGGTTCTTATAACTAGAAAACAAACCTAAAACCTTTTATCCCTGCATCTGTCCGCAGCCTTGTCCCATATTACACTCTGACTCTATAATGGGTACCATTTTTATCCTAGCATGCTGTGTAGCTGTCCAAACTCCTATTGGTCTGTGTTGACTTTGCCTCCAACTCTGGTTAAAGAAAGAAAGCAAATTCTCAGAAGTGCTTTTTCTCCTGCCAAGATCTGGGACCTCATAAATCATGGTGACAAGAAATGTGATGATGGTCTCTTTCCGTTCCCGAGGAGATTGGAAGAGGAGAGGCGTGCAGGTTCCGGTGTGGTTTTGTAATTTTTCCCAGTGATGGCCTGGTGAGAAGGATTCCAGCAGGCTAGCTCCCGAACCTAACTAGGTAATTCTCCACTTGAGTGTTCCTGCAGTGAAAATGCAGAGACATCCACCAGTGTCACTCAGGCAGTTTAGTGCTTGCTGCTGCACTCCTGGCAGTTAGCAATGAAATTGTCAAGATTTCCTTTTGTTCCCTTCCAAGCAGGCAGGGCCTCATTTTTATCCCCTGGTTTAGCACATGAATCAGTCCTTTTGTATATGATCAGTGGGACTGTGTGTGTTTTCAGAAACTGTCTGGCTTTGTACCTGGCAGGCTTTCTTGTTGGGCAGTGGTAGTTCTCCAAGTGGGAAAGAAAACATGCCTGTTCTTACGTAGCCCCAGACTGATTTACAAAACAGAGGAGATTACTGTTTTCTATCTGAGTATTGGGCTTTTGTTGCCTTGAGACAGAGACATGTTATTCTGTACTTAAATTGGATTCTTAAAAAATGAGATTATTGAAAGGAAGGGTATTTCCCTTATTATACTTGGCAAAGGCAGAGGCATTCGTGCAAATGACAACGGATAAGAGAAGAAGGAATGTCTTATAAGTATTTTTAGTCCTGTAAAGCTTAATATGTTTGACTGCTCTGTATTTTCATTTTCTAAGTGTAATTTCATTTAAAAATGTCAACAGAACTTGGCTTAATGCTTTGCCTACACCGTTTATAAAACACTCTCTAATCAAAACACGTTGCTTGTCTCTCGATACAACTGTAACTGGGGTCATGTATCAACCAGTCTGCCAAGAATGTTTTGTCTGCATAATATCTGACTCTATAAACAAAACTCTTAAGATTCAGAGACCTACCGATGGATAGTAGAAGAGATATACAGTATTTCTCAACAACTTGAAAAATATAGACAGATATAAAAGAAAAATGAGATTAGAGCTTGATTATATAAATATTTAGCTACAGGACTCACTCGGAATGAAAACAATACCGAGTGCAATTAAAATCTGATTTATTATATGAATGTTCATTTTCTCCTTGCTTATTGAGGGATATGGCCATCTTGTTAAACTAACCAACCTTTCACTTGATTTCCAAATGAAGAAATGTGTCTTAGTGGGTCATAGAACAAGTTCTCTGACTGTGATTTTCACAAAGAAAATGGTCAGTGTGAGGATAACCATAATCTTAGAATTCTGAGAGACTTAAATAGTATTTAAAAATATAAACTCTATTACCCTTCTCAAGCAATGAAAATAACTGGGTAATGATTTAGAGATTTCTCCCCATTTTGGTCTTTTAGCATAGAGTAGAATGATGATTTTAGAGAAATCACAGAAATTATAATGAATATTGTATTTATGTACATGTGCAGTTTTTGCCCAAATGATCCATGTTTTTAGTGTTTCTTTCCTTTTTTGGTATTTCATAATTCCTGACATATATTTTTAATGTATTTAATGACTAAATTTACTCCCATTCATTTCTCTTTAATTTTTCCTATGTCATTCCATCACTTTCCTAACTCCATGTTTTATATTTTAATCCACTTCTTTTATGTTTTTATTGCTATGAAGAGACACCATGACCATGTGCTTCATATAAAGAAAATATTTAATAGGTGTGGGTGACTCACTTGAAATTTCAGAAGTTCAGTCCATTATCATCATTACAGGGAGCATGGTGATGTACAGGTTGTCATGGTGCTGGAGCTAAGAGTGCTACAACTTGAGGGTAACAGGAAGTCAATTGACTCACTGGGCAGTATTCCAAGCATAGGAAACCTCAAAGCACAGGCCCACAGTGACACACTTTCTCCAACAAGGCCATACCTACAGCAACAAAGCCACACTTCTGATAGTGCCACTCCCTCTGAAATTATGGTGGTCAATTATGTTCAACCTACCATTTTTTCACTAGCTGACCCCCATAAGCTTATAAAAATATTATAAAACAAAATTCATTTAGTCCAACTTCAAAAGTCATTATAATCTATCAATTTCAACAATGTTTTAAAGTCCAAAGTTCAAAGTCTCTTCTGAGGCTTATGCAATTTCTTAACTATAATCACCTAAAAAATCAAAATAAAAAAGTGGATCACATACTTCCAACATATAATGGCAAAGGTTATATATTAGCACTCCAAAATGCAGGGAAGGGAACATAGTGAACACATAGAGTAGACAAAAGTAAGATCAAAGTGAGCATATTGAGGACATACTGAGGACATACAGTGGACCAAAGTAAGATAAAAATCCAGCTGGGCAAACCCTAACCTCTGCAGCTAGCTCCATGCCTAATGTCAAAATGCTCTTCATATCTGCAACTCTGTTTAGCTTTTTTTTTTTTTGGCTGCAACATACTTCTTTCTCTTTACCTGGTTCTACTCCCCATTAGAAGCTATTTTTTGGCAAGTATCCCATGACTCTGGCATCTCTAACATCTTGGGTTCTCCAAGGAAATCCAGCCTTTAACTTCACAGCTTTATTCAATGGCTTTTCTACTATGCCTTCATTTAGGGTTACCCCTGACACATGCCTGACGTCAGTGGCTTTATTAGATAACTCCTTTCTTCTGTCCTTAACTCTGAACCCAGAACCATGTGACCAAACCTGCCATGTTCTACTGCTTGATGGAGATGTAACATGGTTCTCTTATTCAATTAGGTCTTCTACAGCGTTCTGTCTTTCACTGCATAACTTTGACTGTCCTGAAACTTGCTCTGTACACCAGGCTGGCCTCAAATGCAGAGAACTCCAGCTTCTGCTTTCCCAGTGCTGGGATTAAAGATGTACTCCACCATAATGGGCTCTAAGCTTTTCTTTAGTTCCTTTAGAACTAAAGAAAATTTTAGAAATTGAAAACTTGTTGGGTAGGATCTTGCCCCGAGGTCACCACTCCCTTTATTCCATTTCTTAATCCATCTATCTCCTTGAACACAGATTTAGCTCCATTCCACTTTCTGGTATTCTATTTTTTTCTCAATTTTTTTTTTTGTAATTTACCCTGCTCAGCTTGCTTCTTTTCATTACAAATCTTTACTAGAGTTATCACCAAAACCACACAGCAGAGTCTATAATAGGCTGTTTTGAGATTTCTTCTGCAAGCAGAATCAATCCAAAATTCTTTGCTTTAGCCTCAAGCAGAATCTTTGGACAAGGGCAAATTGTAACCACTTTCTTCCCAAAACATCACAAGAATAATTCCTAGGAATCATGCTAAAATTTTTCTCTGAAATCTCTTGAGTGAGCTCTTCCCAGCCCCATAGTTCCAATAAGTTTTAGCGCCAGTGCCTTTTATGCTCCTACTAGTATGGCCCATTAAACAGTGCTTAAAGCATTCCACTGCTTTTCTAATCCAAAGTACAAAAGTCCAAATTTCTCCAAACAAACACATGGTCAGGTTTATCACAGCAATACCTGAGTCCCTGGTGCCAACTTCTGTATTAATTAGGTTCCCTATTGCATCAAGAGACACCACAACCATCATAACTCTTATAAAGAAAACATTAGATAGAGTGGCTAGTTTACAGTTTTAGAAGTTCATTCAGTCCATTATCATCATGATGGAGCATGATGAAGTATAAGCAGATCTGATACTGATGCTGAGAGTCCTATATCTTGCAGGCAGAAAGAAATAGACTGACTCATTGGGAGGTATTCCAAACATAGGAAACCTCAAAGTCTGCCCCAACAATGACACACTTCCTCCAATAAGACCATACCTATTGCCACAAAGCCATACCTCCTTATGGTGCCACTCCCTACGAGATTATGGGGGCCAATTACATTCAAACTACCAGACCACTTAATTTACTTAGTGCTGCCTGTATATTGTTGGGTTGTAGGAATCACCTACTGGAGCATGGATAACCTTTCAGAGGCCACATGCCTGATGAAAATTGACACTCTATTTGCCAGAAACAATTAATTGTAAATGGCTCTTCAGTTAGAAGTGGGGCTTCATGAGTCTCTTCTTCCATATCAATGAAGGGATTTTTGTGTAGCTTGATATTGTGCAAGTCTAGTATATAGAGTCCTGTCTTTGATTTCTTTGATTCTTAAAGGGCTGAAGCATCACTCTGAGTTTAGATGGAAGACATAAGCAATGTGATATAGGATGTATATAGAGTTTCTCTAAAATTTCTGTTGAGAACCTAGCTCTCAAAATGATTGTACTATGAGGTGAGGACTTTGGGACATGATTAGATAGTGAGAAAAGGGTTGTCATCAATGGAGTTGATGACCATATATGAAAAGATATGAAGAAGTTCATTTGCCCTTCCTGCCACATGAAGATACACCAAGAATGTATCATTAATAAACTTGAATATAGTCTCTCACAAGATGCTGAAGCTACCATTGCCTTGATTTAGGACTTCTCATTTCTTTGAACTATGAAAACTTATTGGCCAATTGCTTATAAACTAGCCTGTCTTTGTCATTGTGCAACAGTGGCCAAGTAACAGAGGTTGCCATATTATTTTTAGTTTCTCATACTTGTCTGAGGACTTTCCTAGAGCTGTGAACTCACATTTTTCTGAGTTACCAGACAGGTACCAGTTTGCTCATGGGAATATAAGGGACAGGCTTCTCTGGGCATGCTACTCTCATCTCTTCCAAGTGACCAGTGCATTTTCTCAGCTATTAAAAGCTGTACTGTGATGACAAATAGTGTTTTTTACTGAATACACACTATAAAAGTGTGTGATTGTGTATGTGTGTGCATATATTTGTGTGTGTGTTTGTGTGTGTGTGTGTGTGTGTATGTGTGTGAGTGTTCTGGAAAAGACACTGAAATGTGCATTAAGAGAATAAAAGAATGAAACAAATGTCAAAATGACTGATTACATTATTAGAATAAGTAACTTCTTTTAATGTTGGGATAAGGTTTTACTATGCCATCCAGGAAGATCTATAATTCATTAAGTAGAATGTGTATCCACCCCCCCTGTGTCAGACTTGCCCATGCTGGGGTTATGTGTCACTCCTGCCTGTCCGTGACCGAACTCCTGAACTGAAGCTCCTGCTCAGGTCAAGCATAAAACTAGAAAAGGGCATTATTTCAAGTGACAACAATCACTTTATGATCTGGTATGGGGCCTGATGCTTTCATGATGGTACAAACTATGCAGTAGCTAAATCAAGCTAAGTAGCATATGCATTAGATCCCAAACTGTACTTTATTTCAACATTATGTCTGTGGTTAAAAATACAAAGAAGAATTTTGTCTGTCGCCACTGAGATCTCCAGCAGAGCAGGAGAAGGAGGTGCCCAGTGCTCTTCAGTGATATTTGTTCTCGGAACTTTCCCAGAAAGGCTAATGACTCTTTTCCTTTCAGCTATCCATGTTGATGAAGTCAACCTTCAAATGTACTGTGCGTGGTCACTTCTGGATAACTTTGAGTGGAACAATGGGTACAGCAGACGGTTTGGCCTCTTCCATGTTGATTTTGAAGATCCTGCTAGACCCCGAGTCCCGTACAGGTCAGCCAAGGAATATGCAAAGGTCATCAGAAACAATGGCCTGGAAGGTGCTCTGTAAGGAAGATAATTGGGAAATGGCCTTCACAGAAGCTGCTGCTGCTTGAGAGACTGAAGGCTACTTTGGTTATGTTTTCTCAGAGAACAACAAGTTTTGTTCTCAATGGTCTGAGATTATAAAACCTGAATCCTAGGAATGTTATCTGTATTTTATTTGAAAGCATCTTAGATAGTAAAATAGAGTATCACAGAAACTGATTTTCAGTAAAAAAAAAAATTAGATCTACTTGGAAACTTTAATTTAAATTTTTAGAAAAATTTTCTGGAAAATGAATGAAGCATCTATGAAGATAATGCACAGTTGACTTGCAGCTCTAATAGCAGAATTCTTAGCATAAGCATAGATTTGTGCCCCTGCTTACTTTGGGTGCATAGCTATTTTTGCTTAGGAAATTTCTGTGAGTGTTTAATTTATAAAATTTCTAATATTTAATTTAGCACAAAATAACAAAACTAAAAGTCACAGTATGCATTCTGTCCAGCAAGAGAACTGCTAATAAATTTAATGAAACATATTTGTTAATGTTTACAATACATTTTGTCAATGATTTGTCAAATACATATCTTTCTTTTGTCTAATGAACTTTGGAAAATAATAAAAAATGAATTTGAATGGAAAGGGAACGTCTTGCTTTACCTCATTTTGTTTTGTTTGCCAGTGTCAGGGATGGAGCACATCACCTTGTGTTTGTTAGGCAGAGTCTCTACCAACAAGCTGCATCCAACAGCCCCAGAAGCAGTATTTGTGTTAATATTTACCAAAATCCCAGATTCTAGTCACACAACAATACCAAATTGAAAGTGAAGAGACAAACAGGACATCAACCCCATCTTTACATGGGTTTTGTATATTTTTAGAAAATAATTATTTTAAACTGCTTCATTATCGGCAATTTTACACATGAGCACCATGTACCCTGATCTTATTTATGCTCTGCTTTGCTCTCCCATGTACTCTCTCCAACATGTTCCCTTTTCTTCTTTTTGTCCTTTTTTCTTAAAAAAAAAAAAGAACAACAGTAAAACCACCAAGTCTAATTGGCATTTCATGCTAGAATGTTGACTGATTTGGGTGGCTTGTTCCTGTGCAGGTAGTCGTAATTGCAGTGAGTTCCTGTGTACAATTTCTGTTATGTCCAGAGACAGCATCTCATAATACAGGACCCCATCCTCTGGCTCTTCCATTCATCCCCTCCTTCTTCTGTTATGTTCCTCGAGCCTTGGGTTGGTTGTAATTCTATAAATCTTTATTTTAAAATATCATGATATAAACACATGCTTTGAGCGGCCAATATGAATGTAAGCAGTGGAGATGCAGGGATTTACTACAATGGAAACTAAGATGTTTGAAATGGCCATAGAGTTGGTTGAAGTTGTTGGTTTTCTGAACTTCTTTAGTGGAAGTCAGCAGTAGGTACAGGACTCCTTTAGGGGTTCCATTTTGCCCTCTAGTACATCCACCTTATGTACCGTTCTGTCCTTATATGATGATAAGCAGTATTATTATTATCTTCTTTGCTGATGGGGAAAATGAGGCAGTTCACATAATATAATTCAAGTATACACACACACACACACACACACACACACACACACACACACACATACACACACACACTGGTCCTAGGATGTCTCACATGAGCTTTTATCCAGCACACTGTTTGTTATGATTCCCTGGGAGTACTCTCTGTATTTTCTGGGCAGGAAAAGAGACCAAGGCATTAAGTTGATGACACAGCAGGAAACAGGAAGGGTTTCCAGTCTTCTCCTGCTGCTTCCCCTAGGAAACTGTATAGATTTGGCATCCTTGGAAGGCCTTTTCTGTGAGTAGATGAAATGTCATTTTTCCTCTTATAAACTGTGGTCAATTTCTGGATCGTTTTCATGTTCATTATAAGGGAATTATTTACAGTGGGGAACACAATTTCAGTAACTTTGGACAGAGTGAGAAAGAATCGGTCATAGTAGTTCAATAAACATGGATGCACTGGGGAAAATTATATTAAGATTAAAATGGTATACATGGGGAATTCTATTACATCTTTGCCACTGGTTTGTTATTTTTATTGTTCAATGAGACATTATCTCACAATTTGTGTTCATTTAAGAAGCACATTTCCAAAGCTTATTTCATTCCTTTCCAATCCAGCTTGTCTTTTTCATTTTTAGCATGCATCTTGTTTACAATTTATATGCTCTCTTATATTATCTTGCACGGCAACTGAGTTTTCCTTTTAATTAGGATGCTGCTTTGAGTATTACTTATCCTGTGGGGCAAATTCACAAGTTTTACAACAATACAAATGAGCACTGTGTTTTCCTTTCCAAAACCAGAAAATTAATATTCCATTGTAGATAAAACAGTCTGTCACATATGGTCTACCAGGTGAAATAAACATTTGCATTGCTCTTGCCTATGCTTCTTCCCAGAACTGTGGACTTTTGCAGCCCTTTTATGGCTTTCACGGTCCAGCTCTTCATTACAAAGGTGGACCACACAAATTGGGACCCCCCCCCCCATTAGTCATATAACTTAGTATAAGTTACCCTGGGGTTAAAATGGAAAAACCAACAACAGTAACAAGAAAACATAAAACCCTCATGGACTTCCCCTTCCATCCACAAAATTCTCACAGTCCCTATAGTATTTCAGTTAATATTGTACTTAATGGTTTGTCTTAGCATTTAAGAACAAGATTGGTTGTGCTTTGCCTACCCAAAAATTTGAATTCTTTAAATGGAAAAGCAAGAGTTGTTCATTATGCTTAGGCCCCATAAATATGATATATCTAGTATGGAAGGTCAGCTGAGGGCAGTGATGGTCATGTTTTATATAAAGGAATAATGAGAGATCTCAGTGATAGGTTAGACATACTTGAATTTCTTCTTTATTTCCCTCTTGATTGCTTTACTTTTGAATTTTTCTTTTTCTTGCTATGTGAACACATGATATCTACTTCTTCATGAACACATTTAAGAAAATTATTTTTTATGTTTTTAAACGTATAGTTTGTTTTAAAATAGAAAGTTGGCAGGTTGCTAAAAATATCCAAAATGACAAGGCTGCTTTGTTCTGATAGGCAGGATGTTTGTCTCACTCCCGAGAAGGGAGGGGCTTCCACCTGAGTCCTTTAGTGCGTGAAAAGATGGGGATGTAATTTTTCATTAGAGCCTCAAACCAAGAAGTTGGCAATCTCAGTGTTTGGCAGGAGAGTGCCAGTCATGTTTTTATGTCCTGGGAATTTGTGTTTGGCCTGTAGCTTTTAATTATTTTTACGAACTTGAGAATAATGAATACATTTATAATATATTGAAAGAAATTCCCCAATACTGACTGACCAGAAAAAATAGATTTATATGATAATCCTTAAACACCAATTCTATTACTCAGTGCTAGTCAGAAGGAAAATAGAATGCCGAGCCTTATTACTGGGAGCTCAGAATGTAAATCAAAGCTGATGGAATTAATACTGTTTAATTACTAGCAGCACACCTCACCTGGAGAACACATATTCATCACTCAGCAGAATGTTTTAGGCTGCAGTTGTCCTGGGAGGGATGCGGTGCAGAGCCAAAAGCACTATGTGCTCTAAATAATGGTCTTATAAGGGACTGTCATGCCTTAGGATGGCCTTTGGGAATGGGCGAGAGCTGTGTGCAGAGAGGCAGTGGGCGGAGCGGAGAGGATGAGGTCAAAGTGCTCACTTAAGGTTGGGGGGAGGGATGATTGCCAACAGTAAGAGGTGATGGATGTGAGGTTTTTATGTAGTGTTTTATCAGTATATGTTTACTGTATGTAATAGTGAGTTGCATTGTGTTGTGACATTTTCCTACATGCATAACAGAAGTTCACTTTGATACTCCCCCCCTAACTATTCTCTAATCTCCCTCCTCGCTATGGTTCCCCTGTGAGGGGTATTTCTTGAGGTGAGTAGACTGGCTTGCCACATGACTGAGCATTGATCAGTGATTGGCACTTGCCATCTTGCCTGCATGGCTATTGGTAGCTGATATCAACTGTCATAACCAAGATCTGTGAGGAAATGAACGTTCTATAAATCCAATGTTAACCCAAAGTTAAAAATTAAAACTCTAGCCAAGGGCCATTCATCCACTTCTTGACATTCAATGTGCCTCAGCTTCCCCATGTGCAAAATGAAGATGTGATGTCATGATAGTCAAATCAGGAAGTGTAATATACAGCAGTATGCATCGAGTGGTTTCTACAACACAGCAAGGGTCTAGTAGCACAGGTCAACATGTTTCACTCTTGAATTTGTCCACATCAAACCTCTGACAATTCATTAATTCTGTTTAGGTTTCCTTTCACAGGACCAGACCTGTTACATACAGAAATTTCTTTGCAAGGCTTTCTGTTAATTTGGGATTTACTGCCCTGCCTGTCTATTCCTCTAATTTAAGTGGCAGCCATTTTCCACCAGACCTGACTTGAATCCTTTTTTTAATGGTTTATTTTTTCCCATATTTTTAAAAACAATACTTTTATTTTATATACCAATCCCAGTTTCCTCTCCCTCTCTTCCTCCTACTCCCCATCTATTCCTCAGAGAGTGTGAGACCTCCCATGCGGAGTCAACAAAGTCTATCATATCACTTGAGACAGGACCAAGGCCTTCCTTCCTATATTTAGACTGAGCAAGGTATCCCTCCATAGGGAATGGGCTTCAAAATGCCGGTTCCTGCACTTGAGATAAATACTGGTTCTACAGCCAGAGGCCCCACAAACTGCTCAAGCCACACAACTGTCACCAACATTCAAAGAGCCTAGTTCGCAGACCTCAAATTCTTCAATGCATGTAAGATGCTGACTTTCATTTGCTTAGTTGGCTTGTTTACTAGTAGGTAGATTGTGACACTTCAGAGCTTCTTCAGCGAGAAGATTCCATTATTTACGTCATCATTGCAGTTGGAGGTGTTCTGTGACTGAATCATGGTTATTAAATTCACCTACACAGCATTTTGAAGAGCTGCAGTACAGTGCCTCTAAAGAATCACTTGGACTTGTTGATAGAGACTTGAGATAATAAGGAATGCCAAGTGAATTTTCCAAAATATGTCAACTGTATACATGTAGACGATGGAATCATTTTGGACATCTGGGGTGGTCCTAGGTGTTTTCCTGGGCAAAGGAATATCATCTAGGCTGAGTGTTTGTAATGCTAGAACTCAGGAAGCAGAGACAGAAGGATAGGTGTTCAAGGCTCCATAATGACTTTGAAGCCAGACAAGTACAATTTGTGCTACTCAAATCCTCTTGGGTATATGGCTTTCTACTTGGATGATCTAGCAAGGGTCAAACTATGAAAGCAAACTGGTCCTCCCTCTCCCAGAATCTATCACACGTTCTTGCTTGAGCTTGCTCAGGTATTGTGCATACTGTTAAAATTCTGCGAGTTCATAAGTGCAACTGCTCTGCTAGGATCTCAAACTGCAACTCTTTGTAGTCCTTCATCACCTATGGATCCTACGATCTTTCTATCTCCTCTTGTATGATGATCCCATCTACCTGAATCATAGAATATGAAGAAATCAAGCTGGGACTCATCTGAGTCCTTCATTCCTAGATATTGGCTAGTTTCATGGTGCTATCATGTTTTATACATGCTACTGGAGAAGGTAAGTAATTATCGATATTTCTTAGCTATGAACTCTGTGGGCTACAATAATGACAAGTCTGAGAAGACATTTTCACTTATACAATAATGACTAAAAAATCACGAGCGTAACCAACTACTCTCTGATTGGATTTAAGGCTTGCGTCATAAGATTAACCTCATACCTGACACCTTTACTGGGACCAAGAATCTATGGGAAAACATACTACTATTCCTCTGCCAAGTGGGCATAGTATTTAACTTATTCTTAATAATGTGATTTTATTCAAAGATCATTGTGTCTGTCAACCATCGTCAGAGAAGGTTCTTTTGCAGTAGATGGTGATTAGCAGAGTCCTGTCTGCTGCTAGTCAAGGAAAGCGAAGAGAGTAAGAGACCATGGAGTGCTCGCCCCTGAATTGGACATTTATACCATAACCCTTCATGACAAAGACAGGGATATATATATATATATATATATATATATATATATATATATATATATACACCTCAATGGCCAATATGACTTATTGGACATTTGAGTAATGAAGGCTCGATAAGTCAAGAATGGCTCTGTGAAGAAACAATGGTGTAACAGAAAGCGACCAGCATTTACTTTGTTCTAACCAGGAACACAACCTACAAGGATTTTAAAATACTGATTACAGTTTTGAGATTAATGACTTTCTCTTGTCTAGAGTTGATAATTGGTGTTTATTCTATACAGAAGTCCCTATTCCTAGCTTTTTATTTTTCTAGTGCTGAGAATTAAACCCAGGTCTCCATAGAGGCTACACTAGGGCTTTATCACTGGGCTACCTCCCCTAGTACCTGGTTTCTTCTTCTAACTAATATGCTCTCAAGCCATTTGTTCTCTCCAATGATGGTCTTCATTAACCACCACTTTACCTTGTACTACTGTGGTAGGTTCAATGTAACTGCCTCATAAGCTTATAGGGAGAGGCACTATTAGCTATGGCTTTGTTGGAGTAGGTATGGCCTTGTTGGAGGAAGTGTGTCACTGGTCACTGTGGAGGTGGGCTCATATATATATATATATCAAGATATACCCAAGGTTCCAGACCACTTCCTGCTGCCTGGGAGTCAAGATGCACAACTCTCAGCTCCTGCTCCAGCCCCATGTCTGCCTGCATGCCAATGTGTTGCAAAATGATGATTATACATTAAACTTCTGAAAATATAAGCCACCACAATTAAATGTTTTTCCTTTATAAGAGCTGCCATGGTCATGGCTTCTCTTCACAGCAAGGTGACATGCTCTAGGCAGCAAGGGGAAAGCACTCCCCTTCTCAGTGCCACCGTAACTGAGTGGGACAAGGACACCTACACACCTTCCCAGAGCAGCTTGCCCTGGGGAGAGGAGAAAACACTGCCTGCTGGACACGGTGTGGCACTGGATGCTTGGGAACTATTATGGTGAGCAATTATAAGGTGGGGTATGGGAGAGAAAGAGCAAGACAGGGTGATTCATATCCTGTGGAGAGAGCCAGATCTGAAGAGGTAAAGGCAATGAGGAGTGGACTGAGGTGGGTGGCTTGCTTACCACCTGGGGCATTAGTGATGTCCAGGCCTGGGCTGCTGACACGGCCCTTGTCTGGGTCTGTGACCCTACTGCAGCTGACATCTGTGACTCCTATTACGACCGAGGGCGAAGAAGATAAGGATGCCCAGAATTGGCCACACCCCTCACTGACTGCAGCACTAGGGAGAATTGGCATTGCTCTTTACCAGTTACAGCACTGGAGAGAGCAGGCCCTGAACCTTGCCTGTCTAGCACAGTAGAGCTGACCCTGTTGGTAAAGAGAGTGGGTGAGTCAGGTGAGAATGTGAACAGGGGAGAGATGATCCCAACCCCGTCATCTGCCATGTGGTGGCGAGTGTGATGGAAAGATTTCCCCCTTGCTCCTCACTACCTGTGGCAGGAGAGGGTGCTAAGCCTCCTCCTGAGTAGCTGAAGCATTGGGAATGCGGGACCTGCACCTCACTTGGGCAGTACAGTAGACCTGATGGGGTCATGAGTGAGCCACCGTGAAAACATGAACATGGGAGACCTGGATATGACCCTCATCTGCCATATTGGGGAGTGGGCAAGAAAATGATGTTTCCCTACCCCTCATCACCTGTGGCCAATGGGAGAGCTAGCCCTGAAGTCATATGAGTGAAAGAATGGCCCCTGCACCTTGCCTGGGTTAACACAGTAGAGCGTCCCCTGGTGGTGGAGATCTGAACAAGTCTGTCCCGAGGCTGTGAATGCCAGAAAACCAGTCTCACCCCTTGCTCTTTGCTTCACAGGGTGAACTAGCTGGGGCAATGCTGGAGAGCTCACTCAGGCTCAGAACCAGGGCTATGAGTTGCTCTCCTCTCCAGCCAAATGCAGCACCATCTATGAATTTGTTGGAGTATGTGAAGGGGCTAGTCATGCAGAACTAAAGTGGTAGGATCTCTATGACACAGGGCAATAATAGGATATCCAAGAGGAGCCACAGTAAGGATTCTTTATTGATAGTGTAGCAGAACCCAGAGACCTCGAACCAGACCAATGACTCTTTGCAATGAACACTTGCAAGTAAAGATATATTGACTAAAGGGGATGCTGCGTGACTCACCTTGTCACACTACAGCTTCTATGATGACATCTTTCTCTTTTCTTTTTTCCTATCTTTTTTCTTTTATCTGAAATATTATTTTATTTTCAGGGGGAGATTCAAGGGCAGATGGTAAATACAAAGGGATGGGGAGATGAATGGGATCAAGATGAAGGATGTGCTAGTCACAAATAGTAAATTAAAAGTTATAAATAGCCAGGTGATGGTGGCGCACGCCTTTAATCCCAGCACTCGGGAGGCAGAGGCAGGTGGATCTCTGTGAGTTTGAGACCAGCCTGGTCTACAGAGCTAGTTCCAGGACAGGTTCCAAAGCCACAGAGAAACCCTGTCTCGAAAAACCAAAATAAAATAAAATAAAAGTTATAAATAAAGAAACCCTAACTAAGAAAAAATATGATGGGCTGGGATTGTGTAACTTTCACCTCCAAGTACGATCATGTGACATGTTACTCTTGTGCTTGGCTTATTTCTCTTTACATAATGTCCATCAGGTCCCTTTATATGATGCCCTAAGTGATAGAAATGTATCAGAAATTCACTCACATCATGCATTCCAAATGATAGATCTTCTGCGTTTTTAACATGTCATACAAGAATATGTTATTTTTATTCATTCATCTATTGGTGGGTTCTCAAGTTGAACTGACTGACTGAATTAATTTCTTTTAGATAATTGCCCAGCAGTGGAATTGCTCTATTTTTTTAAATGTCAGGGTACTTCCATAATGTTATCAAAATGTTTGAAGTAATTTGCTTTCCTACCAATAGTGTTCAAGGGTTCCTTTCCCTCCATCTCCTTGTCAATGATTGTTAGTCTCATCTCCCCTTTTGATGATAGCAATTCTAACAGGAGCAGATTGCTAAAAATCATGATATTTTTAATCATGTATTTACTTGTCCAGTGGTGAGTAACTTCAGGTTTAATTCATTATCTATTTTCTTTACCTAGGGTGATATTCAGTGTCTGAGTAATTTATCAATGTATAAAGTTATTGATACAATCTATCTGATGTAGTCAGATTTTAATTTATAGTTGAAACTTCAGGTGTGGATAATCCAAACATAGGTCCCATAAGCTATTCTATAGTGATTTCCTCCCACTCCAGAAAAATAAATTATGGCAACGAGGTGATAATTTTTACCCATCACAGAGATATCAGAGGTACATCCAGTATGGAAACCCATATAACATTTATTTGGATATCAAGCATACATTTTTGTTTTTCAGACGAAGATGTGGGAGAATCAAACCTAGAAGTGCCCAGGGCTAATGATTTCTAGAAACATTCAGACAGCTGCCCTGACATACAGTTTATCCGCAGGCCCTTTTATAGAAGTTCCTCTGTGTCTCTGAAACGTCAGCCAATTTTCCATACCTTCCAGCTGGCCATTTCGCAGAGTGCTGGATCTGTAGCTTCTTTATAAAGACAGCCACCATCTATATGAAACACTCTCTTTGCTCACGTACTCACACAGGCAATTTTGTTTTGGAATCTTCTCTCTAAAAAACCTGATACTCTTCCAAGAAATGAATCAACAAACCAAAGCTTTTCCCAGGATTCAAGTTTTGTATTTTGACTTCCAGTTGAAAGGCATGGTGGTTAAGGAAAGCACATGGAACTCAGAGTTTTATTTGAGCTCTGTATTTTTTAGAACACGTGACCCCAGCAACTTGTATTAGATATGATTTTAATATATATTTTGATTTTAATTCAATGAGTATGAAAATAAAAGTGTTCAGAAAATTATTTTAAAATAAAATGAGATGATATATGAAAAGTAACTAAGCCTGTAATCCACTGATGATAATAGTGGTGGTTACTGTTTTTGTTTTCTACTGGTGTTGGTTAAAGACTCAAATATAAGGGGAAAAACAAAACCTTGGCTTACTAACCCTTGCTCCATACTTGTCTTATTTTCCCATCTTTCTCGTCTGAACAAAAGCCAACGCATGCCACCCCTGTAAAGCTTTATATGGCTGATCCAACAAAACATCCATGTGCTCTCACCATCTAGGCACGTTCTCCCCTGAACTGCAGTTCTAACCCAAGCTTTACTTTTCCAGATCCATCCTATCCAGGGAATGCAGCTGTCGAAGAGTGACCACTTTTTAAAGCTGTTGCCTGCCAACAGATGGTTTAAGAACTGCTCTTCATCAAATTGAATTTTGTGGTGGGCTCTCTGTGCCTCTTGTGGGTTTAGTTTCTGTGTTCTGTGGAACCGAAACATTTTATTTACCATGAGTAAAAGGAAGAGCAGTGATGAAGTTTTTCTGCTTTCTACTCTGCAAATGCCTCCCTCTCTTTTTTGCTTCCCTGTAAACTACAATACACACTTCTTATGAAACTGTGAATTGATTTGAATGGAAGACAGAACTAGTGAAAGGTTTGGCAGCAAATAAACATTTTCTTTGCCCTCTGTGTTTCATTTTTTGTACAGTAGAATGCATCCCTGAAAACCTTCCAGATTCACTATGTTCTGATCACACTGTCTATTATAATTCTGCCCGATGGCAAATTTCTCCTTATTGACTCTAAATTACATTTAATCCTGTTAGGATCACTTTTTATTGAAAGGCATGCATTGTGATGGCATTGACGGGAATCCAGCAACCAAGATGCCCAGCCAGAGGAAAATAAACTCTTGGAGCTTTCTAATGCTTGTCATTTTCATGCTGGGCCCAGCTGTGGAGCCTCTTGAAGGATGGAGAGGATTGGGGTGCTCAGTGCAGATAATGGTGCGCTCCTGGGCGGTGTGGAGAGCTCTCCACCACAAGAAAATAATCTTTTGAGCCCAATGGACTAAGAACCAAAGACCATTTTGAGCTAAGACAGTATAATTCTATTAGTGAGAAGCCCTCGCAGGGGGAAATTGCCTGTGTTAAAATCTGTGCACAAATTAAAATAACAGGGCTAAAGGGGAAAATATCTCTATAAAAGGCTTTAGGGCTCTAGTGGATAAAAATATCCTGTCACATTAGGATCTGGGGACCTAAAGATACAGTTTTTAACCTTTTTTTATATCATATTGGTATCCTTTCCTCAACTTTAGCTTGTGCAATAAATCTGTTCTTGAGGGCTTATTTGATGAATCCGAGTGCTGTACCAACACATAGTATTGCTTCTTATCAAGAAAATGCCGAAAATAAAGTCTACACGTCTTGGTTGTGTGTTGATGCCACCTAAGACCAATGCCATCTAAAAAAAAAAATCCGTTTTTCCTAAGTGTATTGAATACATACATTCCCTGAAACTTTTATGGAATTTTTGTGTCAAATCATGTTAATACTGCTGTTTTGATACAGTGTGTGAAATCCACTTAAATGCACACCTCAAATTAGAATAGATTACGGCAAAAGAGTGAATAGTTAAAACTACCATTCAGTGATAACGGTGTGCATTTCCTAGGGTGCCAGAATTCTGGAGTCCTAAGGACTGCTTAGCTGTTGAATAGAGAATACCACATATCACAGCTTTACCCACTAGTCAGTTATTGGACAATGACTGAGACCTGAAAGCTCATGTTACACTTCCAATTCCATGACAAAGACAACATGTCCAGTATTTGAGAACTGTACCATGTAAGCAAATGAAGACACAGTTCATGGTTCTGCTAAAGGATGATGGCAGCATTTACTCTAGAATTAAACAATAAGGAAACACATGATGCTCTGAGCTCCCATTATTGGGATTACAGAGAATTTCTCTACAATAGCATAAATAAGACAGACGCCAACAAGGTTATTATCTTCCAGCACTCCTTTTCTGCCTTTCTTTCTCTTTTTCTCCATCTCCGTTCTTCCTCTCTTATCAATTATCTCCTCTCTCCAGTTCCTGTCTTTTCTTTCAATGCTTCTATTCTCGCTCTTCATCCTTCATCAGACACTATTAAGAACCTTCTTGGCCTAGGCATGGTGCAGGCATTGTTGCCATTGTGTGACCCAGTCACACTGGTGTCTTCATGCCGCTTACAAGTCAACGGAAGCAATACAGGGCTACCCAGTAGAGAGCTCAGATAAAGGCACCCCTGAGGAAAAGCTGTCTCACCCCCCTTTAAAAATTAAGTTGCAAGGCAAAAGTAATGTGGCTCACTGGAAACTCCGAGCATTCCCCCTTCTTAAGAAAACAAGAAACAAAGAAAAAAAAAGAAGAAAAAAACTAAATAAAAAAGGCCAAAACCCTCATTTTTTCTAAAATCTCTAAAGGAATATACAAGAAAACAACAACGAATCATGAGCAACCCTGGCAGGCACAGGCCATATGCATCCCAGGATAGCTAGAAAAACTAGCCCAAGACATCTGTAGATGACAATATTGTGTGAAGTGTCAAAAGCTAGGTTAGAGCATAGAACCTCAGATGGCTGTATAGAAAAATGAAGGAACACGTAGCTTCCGATTCCTCATCTCTCCAGATGATGTCAGGTTGGGGTTAGAGGCATTTTTCCCTGTGAAGAAAAGGGAAGCAACAGGATGCCTCAGCTACCGTGATAATCACGGATTCTTAGGATCCTCACTATTAGAGACTCATGGAGTTTCTGAGCCCAGTTGAGGATGCTTCCTGAGGTTCAAAAGCTGAGCTTTCCCAGAGTATATTACCCTGTGTCCCCAGGCCAATGCTTGGACCCTACTAATGCGAGTTCTGTTCCGGGTATGAGAAGTCCTTCCTTGAGACTCTGCTTCCCCTGCCCCTGTTACATTGCAGGTCATCCCTTCACCACTTGACCACTAGTGCCAAGCTCTCATAGCCTCTCCATGCCCTCATCTCTGGTTCTACTTTCCTGCTAAGAAAAGCTGTGGTGACTCCTAATTGCTTGGGACCCAGAGCCTTGAACTACTGGAGCAAGCAAACATCTGGGGGACTCTGTTGTTAAGTCTTCTACATAAGGAAGAAGTCACTGCAGAGTCTAACCTCTGTCATACCAGTAAAGTGGTACATGCTTCTGTATACACAGTTGATATATCAAGCCACCTTTGGGGATTCATAGACTCTGCTAAAAGGTGTGCATATACTATAGCGGAAAGAGGAGATACAGTGCCTTGCAGTCTAGGGTATCAATGCCTTGACTGGTGTGTGTTAGTCCACCTTCTGGGTCAACCAATCACAGTTCTGTAACCATCTGCAATGTAAATGTACTGGTCTCTTGAAGTTGGAGCTGATAAGATCACCTGACTTTTCCACGTGGAGACACTATTGTGCTGGTCTATTGTGGATATCTCAGTGTGCCAGGTAGAAATGTGCCATTAATAAGTCCTTGCTTCTGCTACACCCATACTCAGAACCTGGATTTACTTCCAAGTCTTATCTTCCCATGGTACAATGTCACCCCAGTGCAGTGTGTTCACTACAGCTTGAAATACTGTCTCTCCTATTAGTTCACACCTTTCAGTTAAATCTGTGACCTGGCTCCCAGGGTTCAAAGCTATGGAGCACTTTTTCTTCGTCAGAGCCAAGCTGATGCTCTGGCTATTAAGAGTGTGTATTGACCTTGTCTTAGCTGTTGAACTATATCCACCAGTGTCATTGGAAGTGAACTTGCACTCAGGTCAAATGTGCTATCATATTTTGCAAGGCCCTAAGCTCAGGAATTTGCCTCTGCAGCTTTTGTAGAACACGGTCCTCCAAGCACAAAACCCATTACCATCTTCATCAGACCAGGTGTGACTATCACAAGGAATGCTCAATCTCAGACCTGTTGATGTGATGTTGACTGCTGCTGTTCCCTCAGAGAAGAAGGGAGTGGGGAGGATTATCAGACACTCATCTGAGATTCCAGTCACTTCTTCCTGCATCTTCGTCCACTCTGTAATTGTGTGAATCTTCATGTGGTCTCATTTGTGAGTCATAATATATAGAGTGTGAGGAAGAGCAGTAGGGAGACTCTTGTCTATGCTACTATGGGGAAACTGTCATCCAGGATGGGTTAAAACTATCTGAGAGAATGGCTGTTTTGGGATCCTTTATGATCCTATAAGTAACCCTGCACACATGAAGTATAAGTAAGAAAAATGAAATTTTAAAAATGGACTTTGATTAAATTGGAATTTGCTTTCTTCTTGATGTGTAGTCTGGGGTGAGTGGGTATTTGTTTATATTTACACAGAGAATGTTTATGCAATTATATCACTTCCCAATACCCTGATCTGGATGTAAGGGTCGCTGTAGCTACTGGTGAACTCTGTTAATTCCAATAAGGGAATATACTGTCTGATAAGGGCTTTCCATTGAAAGGAGAACAAGAACTATAGCTCTAAGCTCTTGCCACTATAATTATCACGCTGCCATCACTAGGATTGTAGCCTAGATCACTTTGCACATGTGCATGTGTAGTCATTGTAATGTTAATCGCAACTGAAAGAGCCTCAGGGAAACTCTACCACCATACCCATGTTAGATGCTGAGCAATGATACTTTGCAAATACTTGTTAACTCATAGCTGCCTAGAGTCTTCTTAGGGAAAAGCATAGATAGAGGAATTGCATAGGTCAGACTGGCCTTTGGGTATGTTTTTGGGGGATTTTCTTGATTATTAAGTGAAGTAGGAGGTACATAAAGGAGGTTCCATTACACCGTAGGTAGCACATTTTTTTTTTTTTTTTGGAAAAGTGGTCCTGCGCTGTTAAGAAAACTAGCTGGCAAGTGACACCTTCCCTGGCTTATGCTGTACTCTCTCAGCTGTGATTTAGATTCCTGTTCAGAGCTAATGCTGTGTGGAATCTCCAGGAAGCCTGTCTTCCAGTTCCTGCTTGAATTCCTGTCTTGAGTTCCCTCAGTAACGAACTGAAACTTGTAATTTGAAATCAACCTTTTCCTCACCCATGCTTTTAGTTAGAGTGTTTTATCATAGCAGCAGGAAGAAAAATAGAATACTGCATGACTGGTTCCATAGAAATATCTGTGGGTACAAATCTTGCCCTATGAAAGCTACTGTAAAGAGAGAGAGAGAGAGAGAGAACCATTGTGCAGTCAATAATGAAGGGGCATAAGGATGATTAAAAAAAACAAAAACAAAAGATGATGTAGGAGAGGCATCTGTGTATGTGTTACTTTCATTGGTTAATAAAGAAGCTGCCTTGGCCCTTTGATAGGACAGAAAATTAGGTAGGCGGAGTAAACAGAACAAAATGCTGGGAGGAAGAAGGCAGGGAGCCAGACGCCATTGGTCCAGCTGCCAGGTCAGACATGCTGAATCTTTCCTGATAAGCTAACACCTTGTGGTGCTACACAGATTATTAGAAATGGGTTAAGCAAGATGTGAGAATTAGCCAATAAAAGGCTGAAACTAATGGGCCAGGAAGTGTTGAAAAGAACACAGTTTCCATGTAATTATTTCGGGTGTAAAGCTAGCCAGGTGGCGGGACGCAGCTCACTGTTCCTTCTACAAAAAAACAAAACAAAGATATTGCCCAATCAAAACAAGCAAACAAACAAAAAAGCAGTAATCCAGTAACTATCACTAAATAAATTGAAATGTGCAGATTACATGAAAGGAACGTCAAAATAATCTTAAAATAAAAACTCCTTGAGACATTGGCCATCTGACATTTGAGAGCATATTTCCTTTGCAAGGTTCTTTTAGTCATTGCCCACTCCAAGCCTTGAGAGTGCCATGCTTTACCTTGTAATGAACTCTATCTGTTTTCCACACAGAAGAAAAAAAAAAACCTCAGCGGAAAAAGGAAACAAGTGAGAGGAGGAACAAATACTAGCTAATGACACAACGAAGAGTGTTTTGTAGTGGGAGGCATGTAGCCATTTAGATCCATGAGGCCGGAAGGTCTCCATATCAGTTTTGCTGAAACAGTTCTTTCCAAGCTACATTGCAATTGAATTATCCAAAGACAAAGATGATTTTTAAATCAACAAAACACTGAGCTACATCAGAGAATTTCTATTGTTCTACGAGTTGTTTTCTCAGCAGAAACTTTGCAGAAAGAAGAGAATGCAATGGCATACCAAGAATGCTGAAAAACAAATCTAAGAGCATATGGTCAAGCACGCAATACCCTTGTAATACCCAGCAAAACTGTCTCCCAGAAAAGGAAAAGAATGAAGTCACAGACATATGAAAACCAAGGGACATCATTACCAATCTACCTTAGTAGACTGAATGATTATCATTGTCATGGAAATAACTGGAATATGAAATTCACAGATAAATGTAAACTCATCATGAAAATATAAAGGCAAATTCTTAAATCTTGTCAACAAAAACATAGATTTCTACTGACATAATGAAAACAGTATAATTTCTGAATTTATTTGATATAGGACTTCTGTATAATGTAAGAACAATTAGATGTACTCAAAGGAAATGAAATGATTAACTTTTTTAAGATACTTGAATACCCATGCCTATTGCAAATTTATTATGGAAATTGCCTCTGTACTTAAGGAATGCCACTGAGGTCGGGTAAGTGTCAGGGGTGTCCCTGAATGGCAGATTAGTAGAAAGGCCATTGTGTGAATCTATGAAGTTGAAACCTGGATTACCTTGGAGAATCCAAGATGTTAGAGTCATGGGATATCTGCAGATAAGAGCCTCTAACAGGGAGTGGAACCAGTCCAGGAGAAAGAAGTGTGTTGCAGTCAACAAAGCTGAACAAAGTTGGAGATGTGGAAAGCGTCTTGATATCAGACATGGAACTGCAGAGTTTGTAGTTTGCCCAGCTGATTTTCAGTCTTGCTTAGGACTAGTACTTCCTCACAATGCTTTCTTTCCTGCATTTTGGAATGGTAATGTGTAGGATGTGCCATTATGTGTTGGAAATATGTTATCTGCATTTTGGTTTTGATTTTTACAGGGGGATTACAGTTAAGAGATTGCCATGCATTTCTGAAGAAACTTTGAACTTTGGACTCTGAAATAAGTTTGAAACTGCTATAGACTATGGCGACTTTTGAAGTTGAAATAAATGCATTCTTTTTTTTTGCATTTTGATATGGCTATAAGCCTTTCGGGGCCAGGAAGTGGAATGTGGTGGTTGGAAAGAAAATGGCTCCCAAAGAAAGTATCGCTATTAGAAGGTGTGGACTTGTTGGAAGAATGTGTCACTGTGGGTGTGGGTTTTGAGGTCACTTTTGCTCAAGCTTCCATTAGTGTGACAGTCAGTCAACTTCCTGTTGCCTGCAAACTGTGACACTCTCAGCTTCAGCACCACACCTGCCTGAAGGACACCATACTCCCTGTCATGATGATAATGGCTTGAATCTCTGAAACAATAAACAAGCCACTCCAACTAAATGTTTTCTTTATAAGAGTTGATGTGGTCATGGTGTCTTTACACAGCAATCAAAAAACCCTGACTAAGACATAGGTCATGAAAGCTCTAGATGGGTAAAACTCTACTGGCTATGTGAAACTTCTCTTATACTTTTGATTTTTTTTTTATAAATTTCAAAATCCATCTGGTGCTGGAGGAGACACCATTATCTTGTCAGAGCTTAGGGCCTCTAAAGTCTTAATAGAGAACATGTGGGGAAGAAGTAATTAGGCAGTGACATTGAACAAGTAATTAGAAGTGTGATGACTGCTGTAAAGGAGAGAGGCAGCGTGCTCCGGAGCATATGACGGGGAGACTGAGCCTCCTTCCACTTTTTTGGCATGAAATCCAAAGCATGCACATTCTAAATAGCTGGAGTAGAAGGCTATTGGAAGAATTGCTGTTAAAACGGGCAACAGGGTGGTAGTCCCTCTTGGTACCCATAAAATGAAGAACCTCTCCAAATGAGTGAAAATAAAAATCTCTTGAGAAAATATTTGGATGGGATAAAGATGTGTTTACTCCAACAAATTGAGTCAGATGATCTTGATTTCAAGAAACAAAAAAAAAATTTCTTTATCTTTTGTCTTTGCTGCTTTTCCCATAGCTGTGATAACAATACCTGACAAAAGCAGCTTAAGGAAGGAAGGGATTGTCCTAGCTCGTTTTGTTAGTGTATAGTCCATCGTGGCAAAGAAGTGATTTCAACAGGAGTGTGAGTCAGCTGGTCACAGTAAGTCCACAGTCAGGAAGCAGGATGAGGCAAATGTCTATGTTCAATCTGCTTTCTCCGCTTTATTCCATTCCCTAGCTCTTGTGATAATGCCTCTCTATTGGGGTGGGTCTTTCTACTTCATTTAGTCATTTTAGAGACTACCTTCAGACATGCATAGAGCTTTATCCCTTTGGTGTATGTAGATCCTGTCAAGTTGATAATCAGTATTATATTATTGTATTATATTACTAATCATAAATATTAGCATAACATCTTCAAAGCGTAGGAAGGAAGTGAGAACTGCAGGTAATTCATCTAACAAGCATGAATCAGCTTGGTCTCTGATTTTCATGGCTGTGAGCTCTTCTGGAGATCTGACATAGGGACTATATTTGGATTACTTTGTGCTCCTACAAGCCAAAATACAACAGGATCATCTGTAAAAGTTTGATAGAAGTGCAGATCAGTCACCACATTATCGGACCCTTGTGTTTAGCAAATGCCAGGGTTCCTGACTTCACAGTCATCAGAAACATTTGGGAAGTTCATTAATATATTGATCAGGGGCTCAGACTAAAGTTTCTGGTTAATTTCTGGCTCGAGTTATGAGGATTCATATTCCTAAATTCCAGGTTTGACTGTTGTTACTGTCTATGAGTCCTAGCGGTGTGCCAGTCACCTGGCCTAACAGACCTAGTAAGCAGAAGACCCTAAATTACCTTCTAGCGTCACTGAGTGAAAGTCTCAGTCACCTTAGTCTTGCCATTCTGTTCCTTCAGGAGAGTCTTCTTTCAGTTGTAGAATTTGTTCTAAAAAGACACAAGAAAAATTTGATATGATGCATCTCCAAGTGCTTTGTAACCTGAATATATACCCCAGGCAGTAAAGATTTTCTTTTTAAATCTTCCATCATGATCAAGTACCTCCAGTGTATTTAGTGAATAATTGCCCTGAGACTGGAGAAGGTACTCAAAGTGTCTTAGAGCAAAGTTGTGACCTCCAAAAGTGATGGATGCAGGAAGTATATAATAACAATCATTGCAACGCTTCAAAAAAGTTCAGACTGAACAATTAGGTTGAGCCTGTGCTCTGATGCTTCGGTGCTTCTCTTTATTTCTCCCATTGGCTGTCTGTCCACATGTTTGGAAACCAGATATGCCACCTTTCTCAGCAGGATTCCAGTCTGAGTGAATGTAAGAAATCTCATGGCCAAATGCTGAAGTGTTGAAACTTTAAGAGTGACTGTGTCAAGAAAAAAATGGTGTCATTTAAATACAAAGTGTTACAAAGGAATAGGCAAGTGACAAGGTGTTTTTGTGGTGTGAAATAATGAACTTCTGTCAATAAGTGCTGAAGATACCAACTGTAGAAGCTGGGAAGGTAGGCTGGTAAAGTGCCCTGTAGTTCAAGTGTGAAGACCTGAATTTGGATCCCCAGGACCCACACAGGAGGCAAGTGTGGCCATGCTTATCATAAATCACCGAGAATGGGCATTTAGGTTTCTCGATTTACCTAGTCTGCCATTCTAATCTATGAGCTCTGAGTCCAGTGAGAGAATCTGTCCTTTAAAAAAAGGAGGTAGAAATTAATAGAGGAAGATATTCAATCTCTCACCTCCACATATGCATATACTCACCCACATTCACAGGTGCAAAAGCATGCACACAAGCATATACTATACACACATGAATTATATGTACATATTATGCACATATATACTAAATCTACATATATCACACATACATATACTCCACACTCATACACCACACACACAAATTTCTAATTCTATTTTTTAATGATATAGTTAACAACCTTACAGTATATTTTATACAAACTGTCTTAAAAATATTAAATCTTAAGGTAAAACCTCTTTCACTTTCATCAGCTAAAATTCAAGCCCATAACTCCCTTGACTGTCAACTTGCCCAGTGTGCTTTATCTGTGGGATGAACTGAATGCAGCTGTAGCTAAGCTGTTCCAAGAGAGATGGACAACTGTGTAGTCTGGTAGAAATGTGAAAATCTATGTGTCCTGGAGGAAAATTTTTAAGATGTACTGGGAGAACAGCCGGATTGAGAAGCCCTTCCATTGGGTATCCAGTAATCTTTTATTTGGCCATTAAACTGTTCATAGAATGTATCACTTTCACATGGTGACAGAAAATCATTGAGAAAGGTCCCTCTTGTCTAGCGATATCAGAGAAAACATCTGTGTGTCTGGATTCCTGAGGCTGCTTCTTCCAGCTCCAGGGTTCAGGCCAGTGGCTTGCAAGATAGCCTACAAGTTTTACATGAATTATGGGTTTTCCCTCAAGCTTTAGGAGACATGTTTACTTGTGTTATAATAATTATAGCTGGAAGATTTCCCACAAGAGGCTGACTTGTTCTATAGCATCTCCAGGAGAGAATAATAGATGAGTAAAAACATATGAAGAGTCTAGATTTAAAAGACTAAGGTAAGATCATGGAGGGTGGTCCTCAGCTTGCAGAGGAATGAGCCATCTGAAGCTAAAACACATAAGCCAAAGCTAACAGCCCAGGCTCTAGTCTCACACATAGGATTCAAATCCTTTTTACACTACTTTCTGGCGTTCAGCAAATATCTTTTCAGGGCCTCAGTTTTCTTTTTTTTTTCCCCCAAAATGAGCTTACAAATATTTATTTGATCACATATTGATAGTGAAGATTACATAAGGGGAGAGCTCCTGACATTAACTAGGATGTATATTCCAGTAGAGAAGACAGCAATCTTGCGCTCCATTAGCTGTCTATAAAAAAGCTTGATATCAAGCTCCTACTACGTATCAGATCTTGCAGATGTCTGTTTCCTCTGTGTTTTTCCTTCACACTTTGTTTGTATTTATGCACATATTTACAAGATCAGTGAGTACAGGTTTTTCAGAATGTTTCTTACAAATATGGATTGATGCATGCCACCTTCTCATTCACTTCTCATACTTCTTTAAAATGTTTGAACAGCCTTCTACTAGGAAGATGGAATAAAACGATTGGAGGGAAGGCTCAGTGATGAAGAATATTGGTCTCACAGAGGACTGGAGTTCGATTCCTAGAAACTATGACGGGTGGCTCACAGCCATCAGCATGGGGGACTTTGATGTCCCCTTTGGCATCCTTAGGCACTACACTCACATGCACATACCCCCTCCCCCATACACATAGACAGATTATAAATATTTTTTAAAATGAAGAAAAAAATTCTGTGATGGAGGAGGGTCATCTTTCTATCTGTTGTTTCATTGGTTAAGTAATAAAGAAACTGCTTGGCCTGGATAGGACAGAAAATTAGGCGGAGTAAATGGAACAGAGTGCTGGGAGGAAGAGGAAGTGAGTTTAGACGCCATGCTCCCCTCTCTGGGGCAGACTCGATGCAGCCAGTTGCCAGGTCAGACATGCTGAATCTTTCCCAGTAAATGCACCTAGTGGTGCTACACACATTATTAGAAATGGGTTAGGCAAAATATGAGAATTAGCCCATAAGAGGCTAGAGCTAGTGGGCCAAGCAGTGTTTAAATGAATACAGTTTGTGTGTTGTTATTTCGGGGTATAAGCTAGCCAGGCGGCCGGGTGCCGGGGCGGCAGGAACACAGCCCGCAGATCCTACAACAATTCTGTAAAGTTTCTTTCCAGATCTTCCATGCCATTCTATGTCCTGGGGATGTGATTGATTAGAAGTTAACACTGGGAAAGCTTTTTTAAAATGCAAGATTAAATCTATGCAAAGATCCATGCAAAGTTTGTCTTCTTGAAGTTTTGATCTAATTTTTGATTTGGGCATTTTTGTCCCCCATGAAATATTGTATGTTATGATGTAGCAGCTAATAAGACCTGATAGAGAAACTTTAAATTGAATTTCATTAGAAAAAAATAAAAGCATAAAATGTCTTCCTAATAGTCTTAATTAGGGAAAATGGAAGATCATAGTATTTCTATTTTGATGCGCTAACCTAGATAATTGGGGTAATACAAAATCCAGGGTGAGAAAAATAGGGAGATTGGGAGCCAGAGGAAGATAACCCTAGAGTGCCCAGGTACTTAAGGATTTTTTTTTCTGGTTTTGGATCAAAAGACTCGCCAGACGACAGGCATACCCTTGATGTGATTATCCTCTCTCATATGGACAAGTGAGCATTGTCCAACTCTGCCTTGATTTGCAGTGACTGCTTACTGGGAAAACACATTGTTCTGAGCCTCATTGCTTCATCACAAGGGCCACTTGTCCCCCTGATGAGGGCATTGTACGAAAACAGCACATTCATCGTTGGGCTCTGGCTAATCTCTCTGCTTTCATTCCCTGTCCCCGGTTCCTCAGAGCTCTGCCTGGGCATTTTAAATCGAATGCCCTTAACCTTGATATTCATGTATTCTGCTTGCCTGAAATATCTGTGCATACCTCATGATAAAAGTCTTATCTTTCTCTTTTATATTTCTGTCTTGCCGGGGAGGGAAATTAAGCTAGGTTCTCTAATTGGGAACCACATGGGGCATGCGCAGGATGATGACTGTGTCAGGACTCAATAGCTAGCTACCCAGCACTCAGGAACAGAAGGTCGCCATTTTGTAAAACCAGAGAAAATGCTATTGGGCATTTTGCGTAATTGTCAATCAGCACAGAATGGACGCTAATTGCTGCTCCCACAGCTGTTAGCATTTCTTCTTAGTAACCAAGCAACCCTTAAGACAGGAGCAGACTCTGCAAGGCATCTGAAGGTTTTACAGATCTAAGCACAGGCTTCCAAGGTTATATCAATGGTAAGTCCCTATTGGATAACATAAACTAAAGGCTAATACATGATCTGAAGTGACATCAGAGTATGGTTAACATAAATAAAGAATTAATACTTCAGAATAATAAAACATTTAGACAGCTAGCTGGATCCTATTAGAAGAATATAGTGATCAGGTAAACAGTGTCATGTATCTATGATTTAGGAGAGTATTTTCTTCTGATATTATAGATTTTCTTTCATCCAGACAGACAAACATTTCAGTGGGATGTGAAAACAAATGACTTGAGCTTTTTTCTGCATTTGCTGTTATCACAAAGTTAAGAAAAAGTGTATAAAAAACATAAACAATACAATAACAAAAGCAAAGCCAAACAAAAGTATCCAGATAAAAATGGGTAAATATCTGAATGGACCTTTTTTTCTGAAAAGAGACATATAAATAAATGGTTGACAGGCATACCCAAGCTAAAACAATTAATCAAACAAAAAGCACAAGTAACAACAGCAACAAAAACATCATCATAAATCACTAAGAAAATGCAAATGAAATGCATAGTAAAATACAATCTCACACCCATTGAAATGGTCAGCACCAAAATACCTACTGGTCACCAGTTACCAGTCATGGCAGTCCATGCCTGTCAAACCTACACTTAGTAGGGCCAAGATAGGAAGATTGCTGAAAGTTTGAGAACACCATGAGTTACACAGGAGACTGTTTCTCCTTGCAAACAATAAAACAACAACCAAATAAACCATAACAGAGGACAAAGTCTAGTAATAATAAAAATGAAAACTGGGATACTGTATTGTTTATAAGAATGGAAATTGGTACAGTCAAATAAAAAACAGAATGAAGGCTTCACTGAACTATTTTATGACCTGGTAATCCTGCTTATGACTATATGTGCAAAACAGATGAAATCAGGAGCTAGAAGAATCACTCTCATCCCCACATTCACTACAGTAACAGTCACAATGCCCAAATATGGCAACAGTCAAAGTCCATAGGTGGATAGAGGAAGAGAGGTACTAGATAAACAATGAAATGCCATTGGGCCACCGAGAAGCATCCTAGATGAAATCCATGGTTATTAGGGTACTTGAAATATGTGAAATAAAGACAGATGAAGCTAACAGAAATAGAATGATTTTTCCCAGTCAGATCATCATTTCTCCTTCCTCCATCCTCTTCCCCATTCATTCCTTCATACTTCCCTGTCCTCCCCCAATCCACTCCTTATCCTTTCTTTTTAGAAAACTGCAGGTCTCCCATGTATATCAGCCAATCACAGCATATAAAGTTGCAGCAAGACTAAGTGACTCCTCTCCTATTAGTCTGGATGGGGCAACACAGTATTAGGAATAGGATCGCAAAAGCAGGCAACGGAGTTAGAGACACCCCCTTTTCCATCTGTTAGGAGTCCCACAAGAATAACAAGCTATACAACTGTACATTGGTGCAGAGGGCTAGATCAGTCCCATGCAAGCTCTCTGGTTGGCAGTTAAATCTCTGTGAGCCCCTATTATCCCAGGCTAGTTGATTCTTGGGTTTTCTTGTGGTGTCTTTGGCCCTTCTGGTTCCCATAATTCTCTTCCATAAACTTCCCCAAGGTCCATGGCTGTGGTTCTCTACATCTGTTTATATCAGTTGCGCAGTGAAGGCTCTCTGATAACAATTGGGCTAGGCAACAATCTATGAATATAGCAGAATATCATAAGGAAACATTTCAGAATGGTAGATCTTAATTGTTCCTATCTGTGGTTATTTGAATGAGAATGGCCCCTATAGGCTCATATATTTGAATGCCTAGTCATGAGGAAGGAGGAAATAAACTGATAAGGATTAAGAGATGTGTGTGTGTGTGTGTGTGTGTGTGTGTGTGTGTGTGTGTTGGATGAAGTGTGTCATAGTATGTGGGCTTGAGCCCACGCCATGACCAGTGTCACTTTTCTCTGTCTGCTGCTTGTGGGTCTGCATGTAAAGCTCTCAGAGACAGCTCCGGCAGCATGCCAGTCTGCTTCCTACCATGATGAACATGGACTAACTCAATAAAATAATAACCGAGATCCCAATTAAATGCTTTCTTAAAAGAATTGCCTTGGTGTGGTGTCTCTTCACAACAATAGAATGCAACCAAAACTATATCTTACACACAAAAATGGAACTAAACAGAATAAAAAAATATTTTAAGTAACTTAATTGTGGAATACCCCCCCCCCAAGCACACACACAATCATTCAACAGCAAAGTTTAGATTTAAAATTTTTTTGTCAACAATACTTTTAGTAAATTTGGGAAAAAATGAGGATTAAGGAAATGAGAGCATTACTAACAATATTAACAATAAAACGAAGTTTAAAGAAGTATATGTCTATAATACATAACAGATACAACTATATTGAGAATGTATGCTTCAAATATTTTTACTAATGGTAGTATACAAGAGTTATTTATTGATATGTGATCATTATGATAAAATAGCAACAGTCTCATCTTACTTTCATTACCTCACAGGTCCTTTTTGTTCAGGATTTTAGGTACAGTTTATCTGTATGCTTTTTGCTCCAGCTACTTCATAAGCTTGGCCTAAGTCATTGGCTCAGGGCCTGAGGACACACTAAAGGGTCAACTGGGAGGATCTTTCTCAAGCTGCCTTCCCTGGCATTTCATGTTGCTTTGAGGGTCTCAGTTTCTTGCAGGTGTTCGGAAGTTACTCTCTTTGTTTTGCTTTGCTATAGGATTCTCTTCATTTCCTATGTCGCATTAATCCCTCTGACATTATTCTATGGAACACTCTTAGGCCAAATGTGTGAACTCATAAGGAAGAGCTGTTCTATTTTGTAGAACTTTCTAGATGTGAAGGCTGTTATTTTGCTTCTCCTGATGGATAATTTTCTGGATATTTAGCTCTCTGTCCCATTCAGTTTAACAAACACTAACCAGCCCCATCCACTAGGCCAGTCCTCCTTGCTAGGCATAGCAACATGACTTATAAAACTCGTGTTCTCTAAAAGCAAACTGATTTATTCTAGGCTCTGAACTTAAGCATGGTATTTTTACACAGGAGGTACTTAAGCAAGATTTATTGAATGAGTGAAGACTGAAAAAACAGAGTTCTTTGACCCATTTGATATTATGGACACAGAGAAGGGAAGTCAATCTTTGTATAATGAATCAGACCATTGTGGGTAAAAGGCAACAATGACATTCGTTATCTTGAGGTTGCCATAAATCTGGATATGTCCTCATGAGCAATCAGACTAAGTTTATCACCATTATAAATTAAGAATGTTAAACTAAAATTGTGCTTCTGAGATTCAAATTTATATTAAAGCCTGCCACTTTAAAAATAACCCTGGTGGATCAAGTTGACATCTTTATATAAGATGGCTTGATAAACTCGTGGCTTTCATCTGTGTATAATAGAATATTATCTGGTTACAACACATAATTCAATTAACACTAGCCTTTACATGTTCCCAACCTTTGTTGAAATGCTTGAAAGTATTCTTTTATCCTTATCTGTTCACTTTCAATCTTGAAAATCATTGTCATTAATCAGTATCTTTTGAGGTTATCGCTTCACTTTGGCTCCGACCATTCCTTTTATATCAGTACCCACAATCCATCATCAGGCTGCTCTTCTCCATGTTATGTATTGCCATCAATATTCCATCCTTATATATTTTTAATCTCAGCTAGGCAGGTTGTATCATCTTTATTTCTGGTCAGATAAAATAAATGTTCCACTGGATATGTAAATGATCCAGTAAACCAGATGAATCCAGGAGGTTTTGCTTTCTGTTGAAAAAAAAAAAGAAGTTTATCCTTAAATCAGACAGTACAGAACAAATGAAATGTTACATGCTGGCATATTTTTAAATGCTGTTTTCTTCTTGCTTCTCAATGAATTAAGAAAAAGATGACATCGGTGACTGGTGATTTGCTTTGGGAAAGGAAGTCCTTTCATTCAATACAAAGGAGAAATCCAAAGAGCAGTGGGACTTTCAATCTGGGTCTCTCTCTCCAGCTGTCAGGTCATCAGCACTGACCTCAACTAGCTTGTCTGGGAGAAGATAGATAGCCTCCAACCCCACCTCAAAGCAGCCAAAAAGATAAAAGTGCCCAACATTTTAACCAGAAGGACACTGATGATATTTTGTCCAGCCCCTTATTTGTTTGACTGAAGAAACCAGGGCTGCAGGGCTTTAGATGAAAATGAAAGCAGCTACAGTTCTCAGTAGGACTTTAATAGAGGTCGGGTCTCTTGATCCCCTTCTCAGGGTCCTCTCCACTTTATCCTGCCATCACACCGTCTCTTCTGGAAATTCTGATGACTCACCAAATGTGAACTTTGTGAGTGAATCGTAAGATTGGGTAACATACCTATCTTAATATCTTATCCCAAGTAAGAATATTATAATCTAGGGGAATAGATTTTTTGAATGATGAAACCAAGAGATGCTTGCTTACAAATAAGTAGATCTTGGTAAAGGCAAAAACAATCTATTCATTTCCAAATAAGTAGATCTTCAGTATGGGCCCTCTCAGCAGCTGAGTCCCACATAGCTTCAATTAGCTATTTGCACTAGGACATAATAAAGTATACAGAAAATAAAAGCATAGAGAGGAGAGACAATTCCTGAGAGCCATGGGTCCCCTAGCGTTGTCGCTCAGAGGCCTGATTTCTCATCAATCACACTTCTGGAACATATTTAAGATGGTTTTAAATGTTTAAAGAAACAAAATTGATGTGGGAGTGATTTCTTTCTAATCTGTTGCTTTCATTGGTTAATTAATAAAGAGACTGCCTTGGCCCATTTGATAGGCCAACCCTTAGGTGGGAGGAGTAGACAGAACAGAATGCTGGAAGAAAGAAGCCCAGTCAGTGAGTCGCCATGATTTTCCCACCCAACACAGAAGCAGGTTAAGATCTTCCCTGGTAAGCCACCTCATGGGCTACACAGATAATTAGAAATGGGTTAGATCAATATATAAGAGCTAGCCAATAAGAGGCTGGAACTAATGGGCCAGGCAGTGTTTAAAAGAATACAGTTTCCATGTAATTATTCCGGGTAAAGCTAGCCAGGTGGCAGGATGCAGCCCACTGTTCCTATCTCTACACAAAATAAAAAATCACATTGTTTGCATGCCCATACACACATCTAAATGGTACCCGGTGTTTTTTTTTTTTTTGTTGGAATCTTTACATTCATTTATGAACGGTCTGAGAAAAAATTCAGATAATTAATGGAATATAAAACAAAAGGCATGAAGATCATCAATAATAAAAATCACACTGGCTTTGAGAAGAAAATCATAGCTAAATCTTCAGATTATAACAAATGCTGCAACTTTTGTTATGATGAGGAACAAAGCACAATGAAGATTTTCCACGGTGATTGGTAAACGTTTTCAGTGAACAATTCTGGCATTGCGTGATACGTCTCAAACCCTGCTCCACACATAACACCTATATACTTCCCAGTATAGCTGTCTTGACTGGCATTGCTATGGTGGCTTCTATCTCAACATCTTTCCGGTTATGTGGTCAATTTGGTCAATACTTAAGAAGTCTTAATGTCATTGCCATATCCTGGTGTCTGTAAGTGACTCAACTATAGCTGAAGTGCCGTGAACAAACAGACCTTTAAACATATCTCTTACCTCAAGTTCAGACTAAGTGTGCTCCCAAATGCTTCTCCGTTCATTAAAAATAAATAAATGAGCAAATGAATGAATAAATAGATAAGCAAACAAGAAAATAAAACAGAGAATCAGGAAAGACAAATTTAAAAATGATTATGCATCAGATATTTAGAAGGTGGCAAGAATTGGAACATCATACCTGCCTTCTACTTTAGCTGACATTTCTCATTGCCCTGTTCTGGTGCCTGGGCTCATGCAGGTGTGTCTACTGTGTTTACTTTGGAGGCATTGAGAAAAGGGTCAGGATCTTTAAATTCTTATTTTTTTTTCAAGTAGGACATTGGATTGATGAGAAGTCTTCCCCAAAGCAAAATTTCCATTCTATTCTCTAGTGCACGATTTTCAGTGGGTTCCTGAGACTGATAGTGAAGCTAATGTAGAATTTCAGCTTTTTTATAGTCTGGTACTCACTAAGCTCGGCGGTTGCCCATCCCCTTCTTAGGTGTGAACAGGTATTCTTTGTTGAGGAATTTTCGCATTTCTCTGATTTTTTTTCCTCCTCTTGCTTTAAGAATTGTGATTTGTTATATGGAATGCCAGTCTGCTATTTTCTTACTTTAATTCTTATTTGTTTGTCTTTGTCTGGTTAATTATCTCCAGGTTTAACCTGTGCTACAGATAAACAACTTGTATATCCCTCATCAGCTTTATAATTTCCAGCAGTTTTCCAAACAAATTGTATGCTTCACCATGTACTCATGAAATCACCTAAAACGTACAGCAAAGACTGCAGGAAATTATCACAGTTAGCCCCGAGAGAAGATTGTACAAATACTTCCAGGAGATGGTTTGCAGTTAGTGGGCAATACAGTGAAAGTCGGTTCTTGTTTTTAAATGTTATGCCCAGAAGAGATCTTTGAAATTTTATAAACAGATGGATTCTTTTTGCTTGATTCACTAATGTTTTACAATTAACTAATTAACAGGTTTATTGCCAAAATTAGCAATAAAAAGTGTTCAGGAGCGTTGACCAAAGCAGTCTTTCGTAATTACATAGATAACAAAACAGTCTGTGTGATAGTTTGAGGCTAAACGCTGCTCACATCAGAATTTCACCTGCTGTTTTCAAATAAAAGTTGACAAATATGAAAATGAACCCTGTAGATTTCCATACTCCTTTCGTATACACAGGCCTTTGCCTTAATTAATAATAATCACAGATACCATAACCTAGAGGGAGAAGGACTGGTTGTACCCAGATTGCTTTCAAGTATGAAAAACTGCTTAGCAGTCACAGGTCTGAAGGACTAGTAGGATGTGCTTTTATGTAAAGTCCATCTGTCTTTCTCTAGCTACAGTGACCTTAAGTGACCCAGCAACCTGATTTCCTACTGCTTCTCCCTTGAGCTGCTCAGAGACCCATCTGGAGAGCCATCACCCCACTGCCGTGTTGATCCTTCCCCACATGCCTTTTTCAAAAGCTCCAGAAAGCTTCTGCCATCCTTGAATCCTTGCTGTTCCCCTACCTGCCTCATGGTGCCCTTTTCTTTGGCATGAACTGTTTCAATGCTGGGAAAATCTTTGAGGTTCCTATAGAATTTTGTCTGAATATTTCTTCTTTGGAAATGCATTTGCTGATTATTATAGGTGGAACTAGGTTTAGGAGGCAAAAAGTGTTCAACTTTTGATATTCCTTCACTGGACTTCTGATAAAGAGGAATAGGCTTTGGGTTTTGAGATTTTTCTTTGCTTGTTTGCTCTAGGTTTGGGACTGAGGAGATGGCTCAGTAGACAAAGTGATTGTGTTTAAGCACGAAGACCTGCACTAGTTTGTTTATAGAAAATGTCATCATTGAGTTTATTTTGTGTTTGCCCTCTACATCTGGGCATAGGACCTACCTGTTAGTATGGTTTACATATCTAGTGAACCTCCATTGGAGAAAACTAATTTTTCCTTTACAGATGGATGTCAACTGGAGCTAGATCCTTGGTTAGAGATGCGAACTCATGCCCACTTTCCTCTCTCAGCACTGGTACCTCATCTGTGTTGAACAGTGCAGGCTTTGTGTTTGGATCCCTAGTACCACATGCAAACCAGTCAGGCATAGAAGTCACCTGTAATCCCACTTCTCCAAAGGCAGAGGCTGACATGCTCCTCTGATGTGTTGGCTACCTAGGTTAGCTGGAAGAGGGGAGTCCAGCTGCATTAAGAGCTCCTACCTCAATAAAAATGGGCAAGAGCAATGGGTTCCTCAGGAATGTCCAAATGGGATATGTGCTTCTACACGCACCACACACACCCCCGCACATGCAAACATGTGTGTACACATGTGCACATACTGCATATGGATTTTTCTACATTAAACGAATACCAGTTGGAAGAAAGAAAAAAAGAAGAAGGAGAGAATTAAGGAGGGGAGGATGGGGGATGGCTATGAAGGGAGGAAGTAAAATGTATAGAAATGGACAGAAAGCCAGGATTTTGATTTTTTATATATATTTGGCCTTGGCTTTCCATTGTTTAGTCCACATTTTGGGTTAATTTCTCATATCCTAAGAAAGTTTCAGTTTGTTTTAAACTATTTGTTCTATTTTTATGAGCCGTGTGTTAGCCCTTTTCTTTTCTTTTGTTTTTTTTTCTCCAATGAAAATGAACCTCATTAATTAGGTTATAAGCTTCCCAGGTCAGAGGTTTGACAAGCCCTCAGCACTGAAAGACACCCAGTGAAGGAAGCTCTACCTGAAGATGCTTTTCCTGCTGGAGGCTTTTCTGGCCACACTGTTGGTCTTTCTAAGAATTCCCTTGCAGCTTCTTTGTCTCCAAGGCCCTTGATAAGCACTCTGTGAATGATGAATCAATTAAGCATTTCTTGTGCCTAACAAGATTAAATACTGTTCTTATGACTTTATTGATTTATTAAATTAATTAGTTTTTTATTTATATCCTACCATGCTCCACAATACACGCGCACACAATTAGATCAAAATCAATTGTGATTTCTTAACCCTGTGACATGGTGTGAGCAGGAAATGAAACTGCAGTACCTGCGTTTGCTTGGTTAAACCGGAAGGGGCAGTTCTGTGGAGATTTCATACTCAGGGATGTATTTTGTATGGGAGAAAGCATTTGGGGGAAGGCTCCATCACAAGCCCTCGTCAGTATCCCAGCTTCCACCAGTCTTATTCCTTTCACCATTTATATCCCCATAGACACCTGTGCTCTTACACTGTTGGTTCTAAAACAAATCTGTCTCTTCACTTATCCTCGTAAGCTGAATATTTGTTTGGAGGCATCTAGTCCTCCACGAAGACTCAGCTCAAAGGCTGTACCCACTCTTTGGCATCCCAAGAGCAGTTTGACAAAACATACTGACTGGTCACCATTCCCATGCCATGTCACTGAACACCAACCACGAGTCAGGGAAATGAAGTCGGGAGAGTCCTGTGTGAGTTGGGAGTCTACCTATTTCCTTTGTTTCACTCATCCTGTCCTCTTGTTCTTGGGTTTCTCTCCCACAAAGGAGGGCGCTTAGTCAGGAAAGATATTTAAGTGAACACAATTTTTGAGATTTCTGGCTTATAGATTTGTCATAATATTAATGGCTATGGTTCACCTTCACAAGTAATGACTGTAATTCCTACACTTCCATGGATGAAAATTTTCAGAATACCACACCAGGAAGCTGTATGTGTTCATTCCAGAAGCTGAAGATATGATCCTATCACTGTCTTTCTAGTTTGCTCTTTTGGAATTCTATATTCTCTTGCTTTTTGTACTTCTCTATAGTTAATTTTTGCGTTGACATTGTCTTTGACATTGTATTAGTCATAATACTTTAATTTTTTCACATGCTGTATGGAGAGTTAGGTACACAGCTTCTTTACTGATAATAGGAATACTGATAATGGCAATTTCGTGCTCAAATTCCTTATGCATTGTATTAGAATGGATAGCATTATTTTACCTAGATTTCTTCAGGGAGCTGAGAAGACATTATTCAAGCAGTGTTAGAAAAAAAAATACAAACTTTATTAGCCATCATCATTTTTATTAGACAATAACCTGTTGCTCTATTTTCATAGAAAAGTAGTGTATAGGGAGCAATATTACCCATGCAGAATGAAATTTGGTATGTATATGAGTGCTAATGCAGTCACATGGCCAGGAAATAACAATGGCGGAACCACGGCCAGTCTTATCAAGAGTCAAGAGCCAGAGCAACCCCCAGGAAGCCAGGAGAAACAGTTCTTTTATCTCCCTCATTCCCAAGGAGAGCTGATCAAATAGATGTGTATATTGCACAGTGGGACCACTCTTAACTGATGCCTACTTAATCGAATGGCTACAGTCATGTTTTTATGAATTGATTTATTCACTGTGTTGATTGACACTCTCTATTCTGTCTCTGAAATGGATGCCTGAGCAATCCACACCAACATGTAAGGCATTTTAAACACTCAGTAGCCTTTTTTTTAAAAAGTCAGTTCTTTTTACATTTACTTTTGGTAAAACATACATCTGTATGAATCACACTAAAACACTTTTGGTTCATTAAAATTACTACTTTGAGAGCTGCCCCCACCATCCATCCCAAAAGAGGAAAAAGCTCATGTTTCCTTCCCATGTTAGGCCCATCTCCTGTTCCTGCTTCTTTCCTCTTCTTTTGATAATCAGTATTCTGTGTCCAACTTACTCTCGAAGGTTCCTACACAAGCATTTAAAACTATATATATTGCTTTCTTGTACTCATTTTGGATCACTGTATAAGTTACATATTATAATATACATATATGTGTGTGTACATAATCCTATTTATGATCCCATGTTTTTGATGAATACATATATATCCTTCTATGATTGAGATGATTAGCTATTTTTTATCATGTTTGTTCATCTTTGTTATCATGTTTGGATGTTATGTGGCCATTTTTTGTTCATGTTTCCCAGGTATTATTAGTCACTACTCTATCTTTGATGTTTTATTTGGGATCAATTTACTTCTGCTTAAAGTAGATCTTCTCTAAATGTCCTCTTAGTACACTGTGTGTTTCCTTGATTTTCTCATAAGTGTTTTTGTTTGTTTGTTTGTTTCTGAAAATGTCTCTACCTTGTCTCTTAATAATAGTTCGGCTTTTAATTTTCCTCATTATCCTGGCAGTGCTATTCTAATATCATGTGACTGTGACTTTGTTGTTGCTGAAATGTTCAGTTGGAACATTTTTCAGTCCTTCGTGGTCAAACAGCCTTTTGTTGTTGTTTTGAGACAGGGTTTCTCTGGGCAACTTTGCAGCCTGTCCTGGAACTTGCTCTATAGCCCAGGCTGGCTTCAAACTCAAAGCTCACAGAACACTGCCTGCCTCTGCCTCCTGATCACTGGTATTAAAGTTGTGTGCCACCACTGCTTGGTTGACAATCTGTCTTTTAAGAAGCCTATCTTTGTTGTTTTCTTGTGATCATCAAAGTATGTAAGTCTTTTCGTTTACTATACTTGGAATTTCTTCTAATTCTGAGTTCGGATGTCTCTAAACTGCCCTAGGAATTTCTTAAAAGTTATTTTTATCAAACAATACTTTTCTGCCCTGTGGTGGAGTGAATAAAAATATGACTCCATAAGTCAGATATTTAAACACTTGATCCTGAGCTGGTAGCATTGTGTGGGGAATTATGAAAGTGCAGCCAAGCTCGAGAAAGAAAGCAGGGGTGGGGCGGGGGAGACATGACCTTAGAGTTCAGAGCCTAAACTCACTTGCAGGTTGCTCTCTGCTTCCCTGTGTGGACAGAAATGGGATATTTCAGCTTCCTGTTCAGGCACTTGTAACATTCCCTCTCCTGCCATTATGGACTCCTCTTCTGAAACTGTGGCTAAAATAAACTCATTGATTAAAACAGACACATAAGCAGTCAGATGTTTTGTTCCAGCATTTGACAACTCTGTTGAATTATTTTCTTTCCAGAATTTTCTGTGGGAAAGGTTTTAGAATTCATTGACCTGTTCTACATCTTAGTTTCTTCCTTTTTCAACAGTACTACCTACTTTTTCCTTTCCTGGGTTCTAATCCCATGCATGGGTAAGCATCTTGCATACTAAGCTCAATCCGAAGGTCTGCTTTCTGGAGAACAAACCTGTAACTCTAGAAAAATGTAATCTTTTTGAGAACAATATGGCTACATTGCAAGTGAAAAAAAGACAGTCTCCTTTACAGAATTGAGAAAGAAAATAATACAGCAGGCAGAAAAGCATATACTCAGACTAAAAATCACATTATTGTTCTTTTCAAGTGTTCTAGAAAAGTGTGGGAAAGGCTTGTGTGCTGTGATAAAACAAAGAAGTAAGCTGGGCAGTGGTGGCACACGCCTTTAATCCCAGCACTCGGAAGGCAGAGGCAGGCGGATCTCTGTGAGTTCGAGGCCAGCCAGGTCTACAAGAGCTAGTTCCAGGACAGGAACCAAAAGCTACGGAGAAACCCTGTCTCGAAAATCCAAAAAAAAAAAAAAAAAAAAAAAAAAAGAAGTAAATTGTGTCTGAAAACTGACCCCCAAGAAAACTGGCTTCATCATAACTAGATCAGAAATCTATTAGGTTTTTTAGGAATCCTCTATCAGAAAGAACCAATCAACAAATAGCAAAGTTTTAAAAACAAAACTAGATTAGAAATAAGAACCATTTGGTTTCGTCTGGCTTTCCATAATTGGTATTTTAGCTCCAAAGCTGAAAAGACCCTAAAGATAAAATCTCCTCACATCCGCTCTGTATCCAGGCAAGGATGATAATAGGAAAAGACTGCACAGAAGATGGAGCCAGGGGTCATGACGTCAATGTCTAGAGATTCCTTCAATAAGGGGGTTGGATTCTCCTTTTTTTCACTCAAGAGCATCTGTGATGCTTGCTCAGTGAACGTCAGGAAACTATGTCTTTCTCAAGTCCTTCTTTCTTGATATGTCTTTTGGATTCAGACCATAGCAATTACTTTGCTCTTGGTTTACTCTTGTTGGCTGGGTAGGGTTATTGCAACTTTGGCTCATAGGTCCCAGAGACAAAGATAAATTATGTCTGAAGATGCTTACTCCACTTGGAATACCTAGATGCTAAACTGAAGCCAGTGGCTAGATGATCGTGATGAGTTGCAGTACCTTCTAGGTATACAGCAATTCATTTGGCAGCTCAGCTGCGGAACAAATGTGGCGATAAGACTCAGCACATCACTTCTGTTTCTTTTTGGATTTCTCCATCTTTATTCCACTATCCAACAACTCTGCAGACCATTTGTGGTGACTAATCTACCAATTCTGTAGACATCTTAAATGGGAACATTTCTTTATGAATTGTTTGACTCACATTGAAATTTGTGTAGATGATAAACACACTTATTTTTGTTAAGCCATCACAAATAGACTGGTCTATTCTGACTAAGACTGTACTAAATCTATGTCAAACATCAGCCTTCCAAGATCCATGTCACTTGGCTTTCCTCAGGCTTTCAATCTCTCTCTCTCTCTCTCTCTCTCTCTCTCTCTCTCTCTCTCTCTCTCTCTCTCTCTCTTTGTTTTTTTCTTTTTTATTGTTTTTATTGTGCTATACAGTTTTTCTGCTCCCCTCCTTTCTTCCCCCACTTATATCTTCTTCTGGGATCTCCATGCTCCTAATTTACTCAAAAGATCTTGTCTTTTTCTCCTTCCTGTTTAGATCCACGTATGTCTCTTCCAGGGTCCTCTTTGTTGTCTAGGTTCTCTAGGGTTGTGAATTGTAGGCTGTTTTTTTCTCTGCTTTACGTCTAAAATTTACAGATGAATGAGTAAATATTATATTTGTCTTTCTGGGTCTGGGTTACCTCACTCAATATGTTTTTGTCTAGATCAACCTATTTCTTTTTAAGATACAACCTATTTCTTTGTCCACATCTACTTTCATTTCACTTACCTATCCAAGTTATCTCCAATTTGCTGCTTAACTGCCCCATTGTATGTCTAACTTTAATCAGTTTCTCTTGTATGGGAGTACAAATTAGGTCTTCTACAAATATATACAAATTAATATAGCCACCCTTTCCCTCTACTCCCATTTTCAAACTTCTCTGGGTTGCTTTAAACATATGCTAAATCTGTAGTTTTAAAACATTTTTTGCTTTACATAGCAATCCTAATTTCGGCTTCTCTGTTAAAATCTTTCTATTTCTCCATACTCTTGTACTCTCAGTTCTGTGCTTTTGTTTTGTCATTGTTTTTCGATGTGGCCTGTTGTAGGAGGAGGCTGCTTGTTCATCCCGGCCACCCAGAACCAAAATAACAACATAGAAACTATATTAACTAAAACACTGTTTGGCCCATTAGCTCTACCTTCTTATTGGTTATCATTTACATATTACATATTAATTTAACCCATTTCTATTAATCTTTGTATCACTACAAGGTCATGGCCTACCAGTTAAGTTTCAGTACGTCTACTCTGGTGGCAGATCCATGGCATCTCTCTCACTCTCTACCTTCCTTCTCCCATTATTCAATGCAGTTTTCCCAACCTACCTAAATTCTGCTCTATCAACAAATAAACTTTCTTTATTCATTAACCAATAAAAGCAACACATAGACAGAAGGACCTCCCACACCAGCCTGCTGATTTTTCTTGGTGCTTTCTGGGGATTTCTTGAGACCTACGCTATCGGGTGCATTCAGATTGCACTTGCACTTGTTTGGGCCATTTGAGTGGCAACAGCAGCAACCTAGGACCCTTTTTTTACAATGGGACTTTTAGTTTTATATCCTTGTCTTTTTTATTTCTTTTTTCCACTTATTAATTTATCCTGCTCCTCCTCCTCCTCATTATTATTATTATTCTGTTAAGATAGTCACTCTCTCTCTCTCATTTAGTTGTGAGCCTAGTCTTTAACAGCTGAGCTATCTCTCCAGCCCCATAGTTTTTCATTTTGAAGCTAAAGGTACCCTGGAATTCATTATCTAGCCAGGCGGCCTTGAACTACCTTCATACTTCAGTATCTCAAACGCTCGAATTGCAGGCATGACCGACAAAACCCAGAATATGTATTTTATTTTATTTATTTACTTTTTGAAATGTCAAAATAAAAGGGTAAATTTGGACTGCAAAATTCTGTAATAACGCTTAATGGCAAAAGTGACCAGTTGTGCTGTTTTTCTCTTTTCCCTCACCTCAGGCACAAGGCATGCATTCTTTTCCTTTTCCTTCTCTAGAATTCCTGCTTGAATCTGGTGTGTGGGCCTGCCTGCCTTTATGGAGGTTGTCTCAATAGGCTCTGTCTTTGTGAAGACTCCAGGCATCAACTCTAGCGCCTGCGCCTTTGAAAGCTTCAAAGTGGGAGCAACAGAAAAACAGAGAGACCTCTTCATGTAATCTGGACTTGGCATCCTCTTATCTTACAAAATGCCCTCTTCCACTTTGCCTTTGGTCTCTGAATTACTTTCTTTTGTGCCAACTCAGCAACACCTTTTAGAAGATTGAACATATATGTTTTATCCAGCACTTTAGTTCTTTCCATCAGGCAGTTGCTTAGAATGATCTAATCTGTCTTCCTGCTGAAAAAAAAAAAGTCACTTTAGCGACATTTTGGAAATGCACGCATCCAGACACAGCTCTGCTGGTCAAACAGCATGCTTGCTGAAGTTAAAGGCATCTGTCACCAAGCCTGCTTGTGATTATTTTATAAATTATGACTTATCTGCAGAGACATTACCCTGGTCAAATGTATAAGAACGATTTTGTTATGAAATAATGATAGTAAGTCCCACAAAGATGCCTAATAAAATATTCTGTAAGTTCGTTCCCTAAAGGCAAAGGAGGGCTCACCCCACTGTAGGTGGTACTAACTACCCTTGGGCCAGTGGTCTGTGAGTACTTAAGAAAGCAAGCTGAGCAAGCCAATAAACAGCATTTCTCAACACCTTCGGCTTCAGTTCTTTTCTCCAGGTTTCTGCCTTGAGTCTCTGCTTTGACACACATCCCTCAGTGATGGAGTATGTCTTGAGAGCTGTAAAATTAAATAAACCATTTCATCCCATGATTGTTTTTGGCCATTGTGTTTATCACAACAACAGAAACCTAACAAAGATGATATCTAATACCATGTATATAGTCAACAAATAAGAATAATACTGTATCGTTAAGGAAATGCCGGCAAGAGAAAGTCTATATATCTTTGGCACAATGAATGCTTCCCTGATATATTTAAAAACAACTGGTTGAATCCATGGATGTAGATCTTATGGTTATAAATGCTGCTACCGGAAAAACAAGCCGGTGACTGTCTTTTCAAATATAATTTGTAAGCTTGACTAAAACTTCATATTCTTACCATTGAATGACCAATTTCCTAAAAGAAGAAAAAATTTTACATGTAAAAATGATCATAGTTTTACTTTTAAGAGTAGAAACCATGGACCACTTAAATGTTAGAAATATTACACAGACATATCAATTGGATACCATGACACTGTTAAAATTATGTCTGGAATGATTTACAGTAATATGTAACAGTTCTCTTTTGCTTACATTGGTCTATATGAAGCAAAACCTAAGATGAAGGCTTGAGTATATAGATCATATCTTTAGGATGGAGAATATAGCAGGTGCGTAGATATCAGGGAGATGACACTAAAAGTCAACATAAGGATATGTTTTGTTTTGTTTGTGAATAAATAAATGTCAACCCCACTAGGCTCTTAGAAGAAATAGCTCTCTCAATTATTGAAGATGGAAGTGTTTATTTACTGGCCCTGGCCTCTTATTGATCAATATTGGCCTCTTGGAACATCTCCAATTTAAACATGGAACCACCAGGAGGTTCTCCGTCTGTGCAGTCAGATACTTTCATATTGGAAAGAAGTCTGCATGGGATACCCTCTAAACTGCACCTGCTTGAAGCCTATCAGGAATCTGGGGAACTGTGGGTCCTGCTCCTTTGAAGTCAGCTCCGAGATGAGACAGACCCCAAGCTTGCACATTTTACTGACGAGAAGAAAATAAGAGCTACAGTTCTATGCTCAATTGAATGTTGATCAATTGACGCTTCAGTAGTCTATTGAATTATGAGTCTGTTCCAGGTCCTATAAAATCAGAGAACGTGGTCACACTCTCCCTTTTGGGAGCATAATTCTTAGGGTAGATGAAGGGTTTTGCAGCTCATTTGGTTTGACAGATAATAAAACCATTAATAGAAAAAATAAATACTGTGATTAGGGCTAGGCTGGAGATAAAAAATCAACAACCTAACGATGCTTGGGAAAGAAATTAGTTAAAGTACAACAAAATGTCACTGTGGAGAGCTCTGGTATGACAACTTATTTTATAGGTTTATTTTTAATTTTTAAAGATTTCTCTAAAAAGCATAAACACCTTGGTAGAATTTTCATTGAAGAAAACATTAAGAGGTAATACAACCATCCTTCATTCCTCACACAGTTACTGACTTATATCCTAGCCCATATTTGGTCTTCCTTCTGTGAGTCATTCCAACTTAGTTTTCCATGCCCTCTTTCCCCCTTCTCTCTCTTTTCATGAACAGATAATCCCTCGAAACACCTTTCAAACATTGTTACCCTATCAAGGACTTGGTGAGTAGATGTCCCTGAAATAAAGCTTAGTCCATTTGCAACTTGCTAGCAGGACTAGCCATCCATGAAGTTGGGGGCTTTGGTTCTGAGGTTTTGCATTAATGATTTCAAGGTAGAGTCCATTATTGTTATGTAGCAAGCCAGTTTTGTTTAAATACATAATAAACTATGCATAGAGTTACACTTTCCGTTTCCAATGTGCCTTCTTAACACTGTGATTGGCAACTCAACACTGCTTCCCAGTCCCTGTGACAAGGTGTCGCCAGAAACACAAATCTGTAAAAAACTGCCTCTTACCATCTGCTTCATATTCAGGGTCTCCAAATGGCCCCAAAAGGTGGAAGCTGTTTGCAGCGCTCGGACTTCTGAATTGCATTAAGTCCCAATCTGAATTTTCTTTTTGGCTGACCTCTAAAGAATGGCAGAGGAGACATCAAATGCCCAACAAAGGAACCTTTTGGGACAGTGGCTGCTCCCGTCCCGGATGCCAGTGTGACCAATTCAGCAATTGTCTCTTTCCTGGGGATAAAATGAACATCATGTCAATGAAGCTAAAATCAGAGAATGATGATCTGAGAATCAGTGAGAAGGAAGAAGCTGACCTTGGAGAGGTTTAAGGATGTCTTACGAATAGCTATCCTGAACATAATTAAACGCATTTTAACATTGTAAGCCTTGAAGAATGCAAACCATCACTGCTGAACACTGGGGAGTTAAAGATATTGCTTTTATAGCTGGGGAGCTTATGGTCAGAAGCGATATGAAATATTAGCAATGTGACAGTTTTATAATAATTTTATTCTTGCTCATTGTGATCATTTTCATTTGCAGCTTTTTACCTTGAAATATGTTGAATTGCATTAACCTCCCTCACTCCATCCTTGTCCTGTAATATTGGAGGTTGTGGTTATAAGCTGAGGAATTAGAGAGCATTATAGTCACAAGCAAACAGGTAATGGTGTGTATGATGCTTATTGTTTCATGAATTAGACATTCACAGTGAATTTGTCTCCAAGTTAATAGAGCGTAGAGTGAAATACTGTCTCTCTTTTATTCTTATTTTGTGTCTTTTATCTTATTCATTTCTGAGCTGATTTTTATTTTGAAAGAGAAGGCATTATTCTTTCTGTCAAATGCTTCTTTGTGCTTTATTTTTTTTTCTTGCCCATATTCTCCCCAGTGTTATCTATATTATCTGCACTGAATCACCAAGTTGGAGTTGAAAGTATAGGTGATCTGATTTACCTATTTCCATTGCCAAGGGCTCAAGAGCTAAACAGCCAGGACTAGAGTCTAACCCAACAAACACAAGCGGTATAACTAACACAGAGCTCCTACCAATGATAACCAAAAGCTCTCAGCACTTTCCACATGCTAACTCCTCTACATCTACAAGGAGCATGAGTCTGATCCCACTATTCTTGTCATCCTCATTTCATGGAAGATTTAAACAAGTCACACTAGGTCTAGGCAGATTAACTCAATCTCACTCATGGTAGTGTGGTTTTAAAGTAAAATGACCTCATGGACTCATGGCACTGTTCAGGAATGCTGTGGATCTTTCAGATGGTAGAGAGTCACTGGAGGAAAAAGTGCCTGATGAGGTATTGGCCTTGAGGTTTTAAAGCCAACACCTCTTTCTGATTTCTGACTGCTCTTTCTGATTCCCGACTGGATATAATGTGTCCCACTGATTGCATGTTCCTGGTGTCATGTCCTTCCCACCATGATGCGCTATCCCCTCGAAATAGTGAGCTGCCATGACCCATTTCTCCTTGAAGCTGCTTTGGTCAGCTGTTTTGTCACAGAAATCTTTACACTGATTAAGATGAGTGGAATGGGCTACCTGATCCAAATAAACAAGACTGTTGGGCTCGACTCCACAGACACCAATGAATATGGGAGTTTGTGCTTGCATGACTTTTTTACTTTCTCCCCCCCCCCCCGCCGGGGAACTTCTTGGGAAAGAAGCTATTTATATTAGCAAATAGACTCACACTATGTGCTATGGGATTCTTTGATAGTCATTTATTAATCAACTTCTCTTCAGGCCTAACAAGGCTGTTCAGCACCAGGTGGTGTCAAAAAAAAGCACTTGGTATGTTTATGCCTCTAAAATGTTAGAATTTTGTGAGAATTAAAGTAAAGAAATAGAATCCTAACAGAATTTGCTAATTGCTACATTGAATATAGAGTACAAAATGCTATTGAGACAGAGCCTAAATGGTGGCTACAAACTTAGATTTTCAAGAAACAATTGTGAGTACATCTAGATGAAGTTAAGATTTATAAAAATATTGTGACTGTTTGAAATTTCTGATACTCTTAAATTTTTGTTTCTATTGACAATTTCATCATGTATATAATGCATTCTAACTATCCTTGCTGCAAACCCGCTCTTGTTACCCCATGATGACTAAGAATGTTGAGCATTCCCTTATGTGTCCTTCAGCCATTTTAGATTTCTCTGTTGAGAGTTTTCTGTTTAGGTTTGTACTCCAATTTTTTTTATTGGATTATTTGTTCTTTTGTGACCAATCTCTTGAGTTTTTTGCATATTTTGGAGATCAGTCTTGCTGTTTCTGTAGCTTTTCCTGTGTTGCTCTTGAACCCCCCCCCCATTTCCTACAGTCCCATCTCCTCCTCATCAGGACTTTCCAAGCAGAGCCCAGTGTTTGGCCATGGGTTCCGAATCTGTTCATTTACAAATCAGAGTGTACTTGGTTTCTCTTTTAGGTCTTTATTGCATCAATGAGTACATCTCCTTACCTGGCATGCAAGTCTTGTAGCATGAAAGTTCCGTAGCTGGTGAAACGATGATGAGTTTTCTCTTTCAGCAGCCTACTTAGTACCTTTTGCCACTGTTAGCAGAAATGGAAATTCTAGTTCAGTTTGAATTTGATTTCCCTATATCCTCCTACTAATGTGTGTGTGCTGTCTTTAGCAATACGGTTTTGTCATCTAGTTTTGGTGAGTAAGCAAGAACAAGTTCAATAGTCTGTTATTTGGTTGGCATATTGAGCCTTTCTCACCAATTCAGATAGAGGCATCCCACACCTGGCACTGCTATTTTTGTTTTACAAACTATTGATGTGGGAGTCTGCTGTTTTGTGTTGATTTCATTGGTTAAATAAAGAGACTGCCTTGGCCCTTTAAGAGGACAGAAAATTAGGTAGGCGGAGTAGACTGAACAGAATGCTGGAAGAAAGAAGCAGATTGAGGAGTCGCCGTGATTCTCCTACAGGACACAGACACAGGTTAAGATCTTCCCTGGTAAGACACCTCGTGGTGTTACAGGGATATTAGAAATGGGTTAGATCGATATGTAAGAGCTAGCCAATAAGAGGCTGGAACTAATGGGCCAGGCAGTATTTAAAAGAATACAGTTTCCGTGTAATTATTTTGGGGCATAAGCTAGCCATGCGGGCGGCCAGGTGCCGAGGACACAGCCTCGCCACTCCTACTACAACAAATTATGGTTGCTGGGGATGGCATTATCCACTCATGTAGGATACTTCTGTTCTAATATTTGTTTTGTTTTGTTTTTGAGGCAAGGTTTCTCTGTGTATCTCTGGTTGTCCTGAAACTTACTCTGTAGACCAGGCTGGCCTCGAGCTCACAGAAATCTGCCTGTTCTAATGTTTCTAATTAACATATTAACTAATAGGTTTCTGTATACAAAGATGTTTCCATTTTTGCCTTTCAAATTTCAAGTAAGTAGCCTGGTATTTCTTGAGACACGTAATTGATTAGTAAACTACTAGATGGTCATGTTTAAGGAAATTGCAACACATCGTTTGCTGATGGCTCGGAGATTGCTTCAGTTTTGGTAAAACCTTTGTATTGACACCATTGGTAAACCAAATGTTCATATGTGAAGATATTTCTGTGTTACCCACTACAGGTGAAGCAGCCTTGATGGAATTATTCAAAGCAGAGTTGCTGTCTTCAAGAAGTGTTAATTCAGTGAAGAAAACAAAGCCCAGTAGTATCAAAGATCCATTCTGATTGTTTTCTGGACATATACAATAGCATAATTACTTTCAAAGAAGTTAAAAATTTCAGATTCTGCCAAAATGGGAGCTGGTCATTGAATATCGTAGATGTGTGTCATGTTAGAAGATGGGTATAACTCTCTGGACAGATGTGAGGAAGGAGAGTCATTTTCAGATGAAGCTTAAATCTGATGTAGGTTTTTGGAGACTGGGTGGCAGTGAGATAACAGTTTGACCACTTCATTTAAGTGCTAAAACTAGTTATTAAGGAAATCATATGCAGGGCAAATTTATACTTTTCTTCCATGCCCCCATCAAACTTTTATTTGCTGTCATAGGGTTGGAAAAGTGCTTTCCAAAGGTTTGAATATTAAATACTTGGTCCTCAGCCCAGGAGATGGTAGAACATTTATGAAGTAAGGATGTTCTTATATCATTGGGTGGCGGTCCCTGAAACAGGACTGTGGAATGTCAGTCTCCTTCTCAGCCAGGAGCTTAACACTCTGCCTCCACAAGACTCCTGCCATGATGGTACTGCCTATCCATGGGTTCAGAGCAATGGGGCAAAAACACAGATGCAGATCTCCGAAACTGCAAGTGAAAATATCTTAAAATATTTTAATTTTTTTCTATGATAATATCATATATATCATACAAGATACATTGTATCTTGATCATATTCACACTCCGTTTCCTCACCCTTCAACAATGCTCTATCCCACACTGTGTCTTACTCTTTTATAGAAACTCACTGTTTCCAACGAGAGCTGACCACATGTACATACATGAGTGTGGGACCATCTACTAGAGCCTCAATAACATGGAATCCACTTTCCCCAGAGGCTATCAGTTGTCAAGATCTCCTCACTTATCTGTAGACTCTCTGGTATGCATTCTAGAATGTTTCCTGGCTTGGTATTATTCAGGTCTTGTGAAGGCAGACACAGCTGCAACAAACTCATGAGTTCATACTCATTACAATAACCATGCCGTGTTCAAAGGAAAGCATTTTATGGCATGACTCATCAACCTCTGGATCTTACATTCTTTGTTCCACATCTGTGATTTCCTTGACCCTTGGTGAGGAGGTTTCATTTAGAGCTGACCATTAATAGTCGCTTAATATCAGATCACTGACCATGTGTGGGCTTCTTCACTAACTGCTGCCCACTATAAGTAGAAGCTGTATTTTTGACATGCTCCTTTGGTCATTCTTTTCAACATTTTTGACTTTCCAAGTCAGAAAGGAACTAATTCTAGAGTCTATTAGTCTTAGTGTACCCCTCTAGGAGCATAGCAGTAGCCAGATTTTGAGTTGTTTCACAATTGGTTAAACGAGAGATCTGACTACTCTTGGCCATGTTATGTGAAGTGGAATCTGCCAAATCTTATTGGACAATTCTTCTAATACCTTTTATCACTGAGACCACAATAGTTTTTTCTTTTTTATCATATCTGTAACCCAACCTTTTGCTTGAGTCTGGTAGGATGTATTAATAACAGCTTTAACACAGTTTCTAGCCAGAACTATATAGTGAGCTCCATTCCAGTCAGGGTTGTACAATAAGACCCTGCCTCAAAATTAAAAAGTAAAACTATTAAATATTAATTTCTCAAACTTGAAAAAATTAAAAGCCATTTCTTGGTACAGGTAGAAGGTGTAACAGTTCATATATTACGAATAACAGGCAAGGTGCATGGCTTCTCCCATACTTATTTATATACATCAGCACTTGGAGATATTTTGGTGTGTTCTAAAATGGTCCTGGTGATTTGACCAAATTCTTGATGAATGTTTTGTTCTCTAAGTACTAGTTACTACTTTCAACAGGAAAATGCCACATATGTTTTAGTTTTTTTCAACTGTGTTTTCTGTCACCATTTTCAGAATCAAATTGAGGCCATGGCTAAAAGCTAAACCAACACTTTGGGTAGTTTGGCCAAGATAATAAGATATCTGCTTTCTGTAATGTTGATTCTTGGGCATATTGAAAATTGATTCACAGCCCTGCTATCACCCTGTTTTATTTTTATTTATACTAGAATGCAGCACTTTAGATGCAATACAGAGACAGCAGCCATTTTCAGACTCTGCTTTATATTAAATTGATAAGATGTCAGACATGTCCTCAGCTCAGAACCTGACATACTGTAGAACTGAGTTAAATAATAGTTACAGCCATTTTGTTTAAATGAATTCACCCTACTGTACTATCTCTGTAATAAAAGGTGGCCATTTGACAAAATGTAGGTGATAATAAATATATATTTGGTGGAGAATTTCAGCACTAATACAACTACAGGAAAATTATAGGAAATGAAAAGGGCCCTGAAATGACCCTTGCCTAACCACCAGTGTTGGTGTTGTCAGTCTACTGTCTTCATTTGACAGAGTCCATCTTTGACAGCATTCCTTGTTTGCTTGTCTTACCTTGCTGTTGGGGCCTCAACGTATATTCTAATGCCAACTCTTGGAATCTATTCATTACGTGGTTGAGGATGCTTATGAAAGAGAGGACAAATAAATTACACACCCTTTCCTATTTTCTCTGTTTTGTTTGTTTTCCATGTGTGTGAGGATAAGCTAGCTAGAGTTATAGTTGCCATCTTTAACCGTGAGGATGAATTCAGGAGCATGGCAAGGAAGCCAAACAGAGCACTGATGTTGCTGGGTGACTGTATGAACCCTAACTACATTCAGACCCTTTTGTTTGAAACATATAAATCTTTATATGAGTTTTCTATTCTTCAGTTATTCTATTTCTTGAAACCAAAGTCGACTGGCATAACTTCATAACACTGAATCTTTCCTTTCAGAATGTAGCTTTATTAGGGCAGGGATCAAGTATTCATATCAAATTACAGTGTCTCAAATATGATAGACATTTATTTCTGCCTTGCACTCAGTCTGAGTTGCTGTGATGGCTACTGATGGGATATGTCTTGGCATGTAAGTAGAATATCTCAGCACATTAATCTGCTATAGGAGACTATGGCTATTTGAATAAAATTGGACACCATAGGCTCATATATTTGAATGTCTAGTCCCTATTTGGTAAAATGTTGAGTACAATTAAGTGTAGCCTTGTTGGAGGAAGTGTGTCACAAGGGGTGGGATTTGAGGTTTCAAAATCCCACACCAGGCTTCTTTCTTTCTGCTTATGAATCACGATGCAGCTCTCAGCTGCAGCTCCAGTGCCTGCCTGCATGCCACCATGCTTCCTGCCATGACATTATTAAATTAAAGCTCAGAAAGCCCCTGATTAAATGCTTCCTTTTATAAGGGTTGCTTGGTCATGATGACTCTTTAAAGTAGTACAACAGTGACTGAGACAGAAGCCATTCTCATCTCTGAAGTTCAAGATTGCTGTCCAACACATCTGTGTCCCAGACAACAGAAAGGGACAAAGACAGTAAGAGAATACATACATTTAAAAGACACAGTCTAGAAGTCACACCTACTTCTTGGCTTAACGTTATATTAGTTGAGACACGGACACCTGGCTAAAGAATCTAGAATGTCCAAGTACTGATATTTTATTCTGTAGAACTTTACATATTATTAAGAGACCGACAGGCATAAATATATTTAAGAGATATAAGTTCCATGCAGGTGCTCCAATAAGATATTCACTGAATTATCTCATCTACTTTTTAAAATAGCAGTACCATGTAACTTCAAAATTGTCCCCATTCTGTAGACAAAGATTACAAACTCATAGAGTTTATCTATGATGTTCAAGGTCAAGTGTTAAATGGTTGGTGTGATTTACTTTGAAACCAGAGTCCATTTCTTGATGCTTTACTCTATATGATCTGTGTGACTCAGAACCATCCACCTGAGTCCTAGATGCCCCATCCTGATGTTATATCCAAGGTCACCCTTAACAAGAGGTGTTGCCTCTTTTTTGCTTTCTTCACACTCGCCTCCTGTCAGTACCACCCAGGGAATGATTCTCCACACTAGCAGATGAGTTCATGTTTTCCCCACTCATAGGACTGACTTCATCATGTAACACTGACACAGCAGTTCCAACTATGCAGCATCCGCCCCTTCATCTCCCGAAGCTTGAACTTGGGCTTCACTGGATCTTTCTTGTTTAGTTTAATGTTAACAACTTTATTTCTTAGATTTCCCAGGCAGAGGGGCCAGCATCTGTTTGGTGCGATTTCTCTCTTCCGAAGACTTCACAGTTCCTCACTTCCACTCATTTCCTTGTCAGTCTCAACTCCTCCAGAAGAAAGAGCTATCTATGTGGCCAGCATTGTTTTCATTCGTTCCTGGTCAACTATGCATTCACTTAGCTTTATTTCTCTGGGGGAGTTTTGTGTTGCCATGTCTAAAGGAGTCAAGAAACTTTACAGACCTTCTTTGAGGGAGGGCAACGTGGCACATCTGTGTCTCCAGATACTCCATGGTGGGCACACTGCAGAGAGCACAATGGGGGCCTGCATGGTTCCATCCAGTCCTTATTTCTGAAAATAGATTTGGTTGTTAGTTGACTGAGTGATTATCACACTTGAGTCCTGGTAATCTCATACGCTCGCTCTTCAAGGGTGAAAGGTTCTCTATTCTCATACTCTGAGACACCCATCAAACACCTCACTCAATGGAATGAGAAACTGAAGTTAGACATGTGATGTGGTCAGGCTTTCAAATTAGACTGTAGCCAGGATAAGAAAACCTGATTCTTACACTGCTGTCTTCTGAGCACTCCCACTCACCACAGACAAGAGAAGACAGAATGACCCTTGAGGCCAGGGTTCTTTCTTCTCTCTGATCATTTTTATTAGAAGGTATAACCCTTCATTTGCCTGGCATGCCAGGCTGGCACCTTCCAGAGGCATCAAATTCACTTCAGAGAAGGAAATAGAAGTAAGATCAAAGACTCATGTAATTTCCTTTCTCCAGGGGAGAGAAATCCTCTTCTAGCAGACTGTGCCTCAGGAGCATTCCAAGCTATGATTTCCCTCTAGCCTGTGGACTAGAAGCAGAGGCAGGGACTTGGTGGTTCTTCCTGTAGTGACTAATGATCTCAGGGATGGTTTAGCAGCCACTCAGAGATCCTGAGGTGTGACCATGAGCCATGGGGCTCCTACCAAATGTATGGAGGTTCTTTCAGCTTTCAATCAGACCCTATATGAATTTGGTTTGAAGTCCTTATTTGGATTCAGGCAAGCAAAGGACTGTGTCAGAGCATTTCCACAGACATGATTCCCTTGAGTGTAACTGGCACCGTGAGATACCTCCATAATTGACTGATGGTGTACATCTCCAAGCCTAATGCTTGAGTCGTGTTATTTTTTATTGTATATTATGCTTTGATAATGGCAGACTTGCAATGGGAGAGGTTGGTTGATATGATAAGTTGCTTTGAAGATTGAGTGATATTTAATATTTTGAGTAACTACATCCTGTTGAAGTAATTTGGCTCTTCAAGGACATGCTGTACAGGTTTAAAATGGAATGTCTGGGTCTGCCACAGCATAATTGACTGTGAAATAAGCCCCTTCGAAAGGACAATTACTCTTAGGGCCTCAAATGCAAGTCAAGTCTCCCGTGGCAGTGGGACGGGAAGTCCTGCTTGGTTTTAGTCAGGAATGAAACTGACTGACTGCTGTGTTCTTGTTAAGTAAGAACCAACGTATGCATTATAAAACCACACCACCTCCCAGCCCAACAGAGCACAGACATAGCTCATAGTGTGAGTGCATGAAAAGCCCCTGCATACCTCCATCTGTCCATTTATTTGTTCATTCATTCATTTGTTTATCCACCCTGGCATTAATTATTTCACACAATAGGTACTAATAACCTAGATTGTGCCAGAAAAAGAGACAAGTACTAGAAACAGACATAAAGCATACTCATTAGGCATATGATTAAGAAGGGGAGCGAGAGAAACAGACAGACACAGGTCTTTATTAAAGGCATACTATACAACATTATGATTCAGAATTTATATAGTCATGGAATCTTCACCACTCAGTAAAATAAGCATCTTGTCCATTTCACAGAGATTAAAACGGAGGCATAGAGTGGTAAAGTCTGTAAGGAGGGTTTCGGGTTTCAGCTCAGGTGAAATGCATGTGCCTTGCCACCTTGATGGTACACTGGAGAGAAGCTTAGCTGAGATGTCGTCAAGAACTGGTCCAGATGTGGTTCTCACCCATTTCCTGAATTGCAAGAATCTCCCTACCAATTGGACCATTTGTCTTTCTCTCTTTTTAATGGAGAAACTATTTTTCTTTTATTTCCCTAAATCAATCAAGTATTCTGAAAGCTTCTCAGCAGGTTTGGGAGAAATGAACGTACTGGAAGCACATCCAATTAGGCTCACACTTACAATGACAGTCTGCCAACCCCAAACTTAACGCACCGCATTGGAGACCCCCCCCCACTAGAAATGTAAACTGTTGCATGACCTAAAACTGCAGTTGATATTTAAAATGCTAAATTAATTCAAGAAACCCCACAGATAGCTCTATTATTCAACCGAGCACGGTATAAGATGACAACTGTAGGCTGACCCCCTGAGCCTAAAGGGATGACTGTTTTTAAATCAGTGTTTTATTGTTCCATACTGAGAATTACTCTTATCAGTCATAAGACAATGTTATTAAAATACGCAGGTATTCACACACACACACACACACACACACACACACACACACACACACACACTCATAACCTCTCTCTCTCTGTTTGTGTGGATGTGTGTGACGCATACAAACCCACAGTAGTGACGATATAGTATTTTCCTTACCAACAAAATATCTGATTCATACTTTGTTCATCATATGTATTAAATCTCCTTTTTGGAAACTTATTTTGGTTTTCTGACTAATGACTTCGATTTTCCCTACAGATGACTTCCAAGTAAGATGTCTTAAAGCACCACTTTCCCCATCCACTCTAAGATTGCAGTAGCTTTCCTGGTTTTGTGGCTTGAATCAATCACACCTCTACCTTTCTGCCTTCCAACCAGGAGAAGTTAAAAGGTTGAAAGCTAGATTAAACCTGCATTTCTCAGAATCGTTTCTAGATGAGGCCCTTGGTTTAAATTGAGCTCCACTGGTGTGTATGTTTGGGCGGTACCTATGGAGAGGAACCAGTGTCTCTGCCCTTCTTGGGGAAGACACGCATGGGTGGGTGTTTATGCTGCCCTATTTTGTTGTCCAACATTATCCTCCTACTGCAATGGCTTCTTGACCCTGGAAGAACTCCAGGGCCCTCAGATACCACAGTTTGTTGGTAGTTTAGTTTGCTATTGATTCCAAATTTGGTCATGGAAGGGCAGCCTAGGATCTTTTTATTAACCAGCAGTAGGAAGGCATAAATACTCACTTCCCTACCCTAATTTTTTTTTCTGCCTGAAATATCTAGTTTTTTTTTGATGGAATTCCAGCTTGTACTGAAATCTTAAAGACAGTCTGAGTTCACTCTCAGATCCAGCTCATTAAAAAATTTTAATAACTTCAAACTTGCCACTCCAAATTGTCACTCAGTGATTCCCCACCTCTGGGATTTCTGTCTCCATCTAATTTTTCCCCCTGTTTTAAATGTCCTTTAGTTCCTCTTGCAAGTCTCAGCCCCAATGCCATTTGCTTTGTTTTATCAGAGTTTTATAGGAAACTGAGACATTTGTACCTTCGGGTGCGTTTGTTCCTTATGCTTTCACTAGGCAGTAAGCAGAGACAAGGCCATAAAAGGCAGAGCCTTGATTTGGAGGGGTGCTGTCAATCTGGTGGGGGGGGCAGGAAGTGAGTATACCGACTCTTAAGAGGCAAGACTCCATCAACACATTGGTCCTTCCCTAGAATGCTGGCACAGTGCTGGCGTTAATGTCTGCTAATGTGGTTTGATAGGACACGTGGGGCTGAAATTATGAATAGAGAAATTCACAGGGCAGCACTTGAGGCCATGAAAGAGGCTCTGTCAGTTCCACTCTGTGGATTCAAAGTCCACGTTGTACTTCACTCACTGTAGGATAATGGTTTGCTACCACTTTGATCCCCCTCGACCGCCTCTGCAACTTCTATCGAAAGAAAATATGCTGATTCCTTCCTTTCTCCATGCAAACCAGCACCGCTTGCATTAATTTCCTCAGAAGACGCCCCCCACCAACTCCCAGCTCAACATTTCAAAAATATACTTGATTAATTACAGGATTAGCATCTTCACACTTAAAGGAAAAATATTAATAAACTGACATTTTATGTCCCATTTATATTTGGTTAAATTAAGTGCATACTTACAGAAAGTTTAAATTGAATTTGTATTAAAACAAACAATCAAGCAAAAAGACAACAGGCAGGAAGAAATCCTTTTAATACCCGAGTTTGGTTGCTGCAGAACACAGCCCTTGTCAGAGCGAGCCACTATCAAACACGTGTTCAAGTTGGAGTGACTTACAGGCTCATTTCTTTAGGATTTCCACCTGTGCAGAATTAAAGAGCTGCGGCATCCATAACCTGCTTTTCACGAATCATTTTCTTTATTAATTATCACACAACCTACTAGTTGCCCAGCAATGGAATGCATGTCTGTGGACAAATAGAAGCTTCTGGAGTTGAAAGGACTCAACCACAGGTTCAGAAGGGAGTTTGGTTCTCTCCCATAAATCTCCAAGAAGTCCACCACATTTCTTCTGTTTTGAGCCCTCTGTTTATATTCTCTGCACCTGCTATTCTAGAAAACGAATGTAGAAACATAAACAAAGTGTGTTCTGCATCTGGCCATTGAAATCAAGAGAAGCAGAGCTATAATACAGTGTTGACCTGCTTATTTCACAGGGGAGGTAGCTGAGGCTAGATACCAAGGGATTTGATCAAAGTGGCTCAGCTACCAGGTGGCAGAGCTCATTTTTGTTCTTTTGACTAAAACCCTCCTACTCTGTGTTGTACCATGTCTGCCTGGCATACGGACAAGAAGTATTTTGGATATAACCCATTTCAAACCTTGTCTCTGTTTTTAATCTAGGTTTTTACAAATCTAAATGCAGGCCTGAAATCAAGGACTCCCTTTTAGATGACCTTAGGCAAACAGACATGGTGTTGACGCACACAGATAAAGCGACATAGACATTGTTCTTCCACCCTATCTCCACTGACATCACTGTCGTCCAAATCTCTATTCTCTCTCAACAGAACCGTTCCACCAGCTTCCTGTGGGTGAGCCCCTGCCCTTGCTCCTCTCAAATTAGCCAGACTACCTAAACATTTGACTCACACAACACCTCTATCCAGAGCATCCACAGAACAAAAGAAACACTAACCTTGAGCCACACTGTCTTACAAGCAAGCCCTCTGACTTAATTTCTTGTCTCTACTAACCACAGCTTCACATTTTTGGTTTTCCCTCTTGAATCTATCAGGAACATTCCCAATTCTCACTTTTCTGCCAGGTCTTTCATATGCTGAAGCATTCAGGTGGCAGCTCAGACAATTTCTCTTCAGGGTAACCGGCCTGAACTCAAAGTATCCCTGTCTTCACTTTATTGGAGATTTTGGTTTTATTTTTATCATAGGCTCTGTTATGTTTTGAATTCATGTCCTTATTCTTTGTTTCTCTCACAAGTCCCTGAGATTCAGGAGGAAGAAAGCCTGGTCTACATTTTCTTCTCTGTTGTGTTTCTAGCACATAATTCAATATCTGACAGACAATTAATGCTAAGTAATGGTTGACTGAATGAACGCCAACTTAAGAGTAAGAGCCATGTTTTCTAGAGTCTTTCATGCATCAGCTGCTCATCTGAGGTGAACATCAGTGATGTCATTCACTATAGCCCAGAGAATTAGAACTAATATTAACTCTCATGGTAGAGATGAGACACTTAGTAAAAACGACATTATAGAATATGTCAAGGTCACATGGATTGTGTCAGAGGCAGGACTCAAACGCAGGTGTGTAGGTGGGTGATTGATTTGCCCTTTGACATGATACTGTTTATTCACAGATTTGCACGAGCTCAAGGGGTCTCTTTTGTAGTCATCAGTGACAATGTCAGAAAGTAAGTGCGCAGTATGAAGGCCATGGTCTTTTTTGTTTTATGGGAGTTGGCCAGATCAGTTATCAGATGAAGCCATGCCTTAGTACGTAGAGTTAGAAAATGACCCTGTGGTTGGCAGTCTCGTTGGATTCAAGGGCTTTCTTCCGGCATCATTCACTTTGGTGCTTTATGGATTGGGGAACAATCCAGACAAGTCATTGGGACCCCGGATAGCAGAGAATTCTTAGAAACAAAGGGTTCATGACAGAATTGTTGCACACTTCTCCTCCTCCTCGTATGCCTCTGGCTAATTTCCACTCCTGCATTTGCAGAGCTGGCTGAGACACAGGCTCCATTTAGCAAAAAACGATGAAACACAAACGTTTATTGAAACTGTGTTTCGAATCAACAGGGTTTTCCTCAGATTGAGTTGCCGCCAATTATCCTCTATGCAATTATGGTGATCCCAGAAGCAAGCAGATGGGGAAGAGTTTTGTTTTCAAATGGAGGAGAAACCAATATGTAGGAAGAAAAGGCAGCTTGTTCATTTGAACAGACTCCAGGTGGCTGGTTGCCAACAGGCAGAAAGCAAGGGGTGGGGCTGGGAGGGCTGGTCTGGCTCTGGATCAGTCTAAGTGCCCACAGACCAGAACACCCACTGAGACAAGACTCACCTCCTCTGCCCAGTCGCCAGACTGGCTGTGGGAGTGGAGGTGAAGGACCAACTCCAGAGCCCCTTGTAGATCCAGGTTCCCATCTCATTGCCATTGTACCTTGATTTCTGCTATTTTGTTGCTGTTCAAGAGCAGCATATTAGTGTGTTTTTAGAGAAGGAAACCCAAGAGCAGACGATTAAAACCCTAAACCATGTGGCTACTATGCCCTTAGGGCCTTGATCATTTTGAAATTTTGCAAAACCTAAAAGATATTTCAGTTTCTTAAGAGTTACATTGTATCAAGCATCTTGTTAGACTCTACTTTAGAGACTACCATTCAAAAGGAAATAGAGAAATGTGTTGTGGTTGGCATAAAAACTTTGGGTTTTCAGTTGTATACTTAGGATTCAATAAAAAACAAACAAACAAACAAAAACACTTAATAGGTACCAGGTATGGTAGTAAACTCTTTTAATCCTACAATTTAGGAGTCAGAAATATCATAATGAATTCAAGTCCAGCATGTGCTTGTTGGGGGCAGAGGTCAGTGGTAGAGGGCTTACCTAACTGACACGGGCCAGCATTTAACTGAGTGGCAGCACTAAAAGGAAAAACAGCCTATTGTGAAGTTTTAAAAATATTAATCTTTAGAAGAGACTTGTCCCCCTTTTGACAACATGACAATACTATTGGACTGAAATAAATCCATAGCACAGGGAATGTGGGAATGATACTCATTTTTACTCAGCAAATTAATTGTGGTAAGAAAGGTATAATTAAATAATGGAAATTTCTATGCAAAAATCAGCCTATCTCATAAGCCAAATGAACGTGTTTAAATTTAATTTACCATCCATGTCATTAATAGTGATTTGCCATAATTTCTCAGAAAGGGTAATGCTGTCCGAGCTCCTTCCACTCCTTCAGCCAATAGTCTTTAAGATACCAGCCCACTTGGGCGCGGTCTCTTTGGCATGAAAAAGCAGCTGTAGCGGTGGGCTCCCTCTCTTGCTTCGGAATCCGCTTCCAGCTACCAGACTCTTCCTGGTTGTGCAGAAAGCTGTTGTCTAAAACAGTGATCTGTAAGTTTTTCCTTTAAATAAATAACCCGTTTATTAATCATAATTACAAACTGGTGTGGGATTGTTTTGTGATTTACTCCTCTAGGGTAACCATTTCCCATTAGAACAAAATAGGTTAAAGAACACTTTTGTGGGTAGACGGGGGAAATGCTCACATAGGTTGTAGGCTTTGTAAGGAGCTGATTGACTCTGTTCACCAACATACGCTTTCCAGAGCTTGGCTACTGATGTCATACATGGTCACAAGAATGTACCTCTTCCCAGAAAGGTACAGTGATGATGTACAGGGCTACAAAAAAAAATAGAATCTAGCCATACAGCAAGATGTATGGTGTGTGTTCTGACTGTGAGGGGATGAAAACCCAGGAAACATTTCAGAGGCAGGAAACCATTTGGAAATGCTACAAAAAGACAATGATATTGCTCCTGGTTTAATAGGTGATCTGCCCCATGAAATAAAGCTGCAGGGACACGTTTGTCTTAGCTAATAATGTCAAGGGAATGAGGAGGCTTAACTGTAATAACAGTAATAACTGTGTCTTGTAACTGCAGAGGCAGGATTTCCATCTGCAACCCCATAGTATATGACCTTTGTTAAGCTTCTACCTGTTGATTTTTTTTTCCCAAAGCAAAATTGGCCTGTCTGTTCTGTTCAAGCAATGGAGCCTCAAATAGTCCATCTTTCCCCAGTTTCACCAAAGTATTGTCGGTCGTGATTTAGTGCCACAGTTATAATTTTGGACTCAATTAGAATTTCAGAGAAAGGAAGTTGGACATTAGCAAATACATTGTTCCCTCGACACTAAATTAGGAACATAAAAACTGCACTTCAAAACATTCTTGTCATTTATTTCTTCTCATCTTTTAAAATAACTAATAAAACCCAAAATGACTCCTGTATTTTCCACTCGTGATGCTTTGTTGACCTGCCTTGATAGAGCTAGCCATTCCATGCTTTTCAAATATGCTTGCTTGTCACACCTGCCTATATGTTTGACAGTGAGTTCATTACCACATCTTGCCTCTATTGCTGGCTTATGAATTCTTTGTAGAGAACAGGTCTTACTTATCTTCAGATCACTATTATCAGAGGCTGATTAATGCACGGTATTTACTAGATGGACATTCCAATGCTCTACTTGACACACATTTTGTATTCCTAAATGATGTTGCACATTTTCCACTCATCTTCATCTATTGCCATGGTGGAACAGGCTGGAGAAGGTAAAAAAAACAAAAAAACAAAAAACAACAACAACAACAACAAAAAAACAGATTGACGTAGTAAGATGGTGATTACATTGCTGAAGATTATCTGACTTCTTAGTGGGGTGCATTTTAGGTCAAAGCTCTTGTTTTATCATTAGTATTCTGGAGTTCTGACCAACCCACATGAACCTGGATGGCAATACACCTTCGTCATCATTCTTCATCTGTTATACTCTGTTCATTTTTCTATCCAAATTTTTCCAGTAACTTTATGTGTTTTATGTCTTTTTACTTCATCAATACTTTCTTTTGCTGTTTTCTCCCTCTTTTGCCCCAATTTGAGGCTTTATTCTTGTTGGCATTCTATCTTTGCAATCACTGTTTAGACTTAGCCATGTTGAGCTATTCTCCAGCAACCCTGAGCAACAATTTGCATTTATCTCTAAGAGAATTTGTGAGAAAAAAACAAGCATCAATGCCTAAGGGATCCTAGATTATCATATCAATCCATGTTTAAATGCTTGATGAATTTACTAATTATATTTTGGCCCTGTCTTCAGTGATCTTTTCTCTACATGAGCTTAGCCTGTCTTTCAAGGCACAACTTAAGTTTCTTATTAACAATTTTATACTAGAATCTCCATTAAAAATCCTGGAAACAACCTTAATGCCCCCCCCCCAAAATGAATAAGGAAAATGTGGTACATTTACACAATGGAGTACTACACAGAAAAAAAATAATGGCATCTTGAATTTTGTTGGCAAATTAATGGAACTAGAAAACATCATTTTCAGTGAGGTAACCCAGACCCAGAAAGACAATTATCACATGTCCTTACTCATAAGTGGTTTTTAAACATAAAACAAAGACAACCAGCCCACAAATCACAATCCCAGAGAACCTAGCCAATAATGAGCACCCTAAAAGAGACATACATAGATCTAATCTACATGGGAAGTAGAAAAAAAAAAACCAAGATCTCCTGAGTAAATTGGGAGCATGGAGACTTTGGGGGAGGGTAAAAAGGAAGGGGAGAATCAGGGAGGGGAGCAGAGAAAAATGTAGAGCTCAATAAAAAACAAATTAAAAAGAGATTCTGTTCTCTGAAAAAACAGTACTACCTGTCCATATTCCTTCCTAATAATATTCTGCCTAATGGAATCAGCTGTGTCATCAGAGTAAATTTTTGACTGTTTTTGCCTTGTTTGCTTAGCTATAGATACCTAAGACACATAATAATGCCTGTGATGTGTAATAGTACATAAATCCTCTCTGGGCTCTCTGACCTCAAAAAGATGATATTGGAATAATTTCTGGTGCCATGCATCTTTGTGAAGTGGTCCCTGATGGCTTTTCTGAGTATCTATGTCTGTTTCCCACATTTATGTCTCCTTTTTTTGTCTACAAGGTGAACAAAGTAACGTTCTGCATTCTCACTTTCTGTAAGAATGTACTGATAACTGAAGAAATGAAACAGTTGTTGTAGCTCTCAAGCAGTTTAAGGGTCCTGATGATGATGGTGCTGCTGCTGCTAGTGGCAACAGTATTGGCAGTGTCAATGAGGGCCAGTCACTCTCCCAGGGAGAGTCTTCAAGTGTCATGATGCTCTTTCAGATTTATTTTCAAATAGTGAGCCTCTTTTGGGAAGACCTGGAGAATCTCTTCTCTTTCTTACGTTTTCCATCAGCATCTGAGTTGACCCAAGTTTCCCACTCCTATTATGATATGACTGTGAGCACTCCAACAGGGAGACCTGCCAAACACTTCAGCCAAAACGTGACAACGAATATTTGACAATCCAATTTTGACACTGATTTCAACCACAAAACAACTACATCATGGACCGTTGCACAGAAAGAATGAAGAAAGCCAGTGAGTGATCAGAACCAGCAGGGCCACAGCAGGAAATGATAATGGTGTGAAGTATCTGAGTGTGAGCCTTCAATCATCCCTCTCAGAGATCATGTTGAAGGAGCTTCCATGCCACCAGCAAGAATTTTGTACTCTTCTAATCTCAGACACTTAAACTTTTGCTCCAAATTAGGTCAAATTTACTCAAGCAGAGCCAGTGTTAATGTGTAAAGTTGCCCCTAGGGTATCCTTCATTTTGAACTAAATGACTTATCACTTTGGGAAAATTTCAGTCATTCATGAGTAGACAGGTTTGAGAGATTTGTAAGGGTAGGGGTTGGCAAGAACTTTCTAAGTATTGTTACAAGGCATATATAATGATTGGATACACATCCCTTTATCAATTTTGAGTTATAGTAATCTCAGTTATGCAACTATCTCTTAGTCTATAGCACGTGAAGTAAGACTTGATCTCCTTGGTTCTTCCTGCCCTTGTGCTATTGGATCCTGGGATTCATTTTTTTTTTGTTCTCACTCATTCATTATTCCATTAGAAACTCAATACTCTTTTCTATTTATCACTGATTAATACTATTTGGAAATTGTTATTCTACAGAGGTTTATAAGGAAGGACTGAAAACTCCCTTTTCTTGCTCTTCATTCTTTGTCCCTTCCACTCTTTGTATCCATCATGGATCATGTGTCTGTCCATTCATTTTACATAACATATCATGTGATAACCCTGCCTATGTATCTCTGGTATCTGACAAGTTAGGCAACTATTCACTCCTTCTTCATGCTCCTTTCATTTTTAAACTACAGTAGTGTTACTATTTGAATCTAAAGAAAGTGACATATAGATGCTCCATTTAGGCCTAATAGATGCATATTTTGAATACTTTGTCCTCCAATTAGGCTATTATTTTTCTGAATTAAAAGACAAAATATTTGAAAACTTTATGTGTGAATATGGTATATTTTTTTTAACCAAATACCTTTGTTCTCTTTCCCCATCTCCTCCAGTACTCTATCCATCACTCTAACCCTCCCAACTTAATGTGTTCTGTTTTTTAAACCACCAAGCCTACTTAGTGCTTCCAGTATGGACACGGATGTAGGTCTCCCACTAGAATGGGAGAAACCGATTAAAGGCAACAGCTGAAGAACTTGACTCTCCCTTCTCTCGGTAGCAATCAGTTGCCCATATCACCTCAGCTCCCTCAGATTTCTGTTTTCCATGCATGATATTTTGACTGGCTTGATCATGTGCAGGTCTTTTGTATATTTTCATAGGCACTATGAATTCTTACATGTAACATCCCTGTCATATTTGGAAAATTTTGTTTTTGAAGTAGTCTTTCACTGCCTTCTTTCTGGTTCCTCAATGACCCCTGAGTTCTGGGGGAAGAAAGTAAGTTATAGATGCCTCATTTGGCGGCATGAGTACTTCAATTTCTTATTCTCTGCACTTTGACCAGTGTGAATTTCTGAATTAATTACTATCTTTTAGAAATAGAAGAAGAATGAACTTTCCACTAATTTATGAGTAAAGACAAGTATTTAGAGTTAGTTTTATATACTGTGTACATTTAGCAGAGCAATAGTTGTAGGTGTTCCCTTAGGACCTGCAACTTATCCAGACATTTTTTTTTTATTTTTTGCCCAGCTAGTGGTACCAGACCTGCGTTATGTTTTACAGAGCAGCTTTAAATCTAATAAAAAAGTTATTGGAAACTCCCTTAACATTCATGCCACTAATGCCTAGTGAACATATCTTTCCAGGTCAGTAAATATTGTAGCTGGCCAGGTTCAAGGTTGTATAATACTGTTAATTACCTTTCTCTCCATTAGCTTACATAGCACCTTCTAGTACTGTAAAGTTAACAGCAGGGATGATTCTTTTAGGGCAGCACCAGCTTGATATCTCTTCATTCTATAATTCAACCTTTTACAACAGTAGGTTTCTAGATGGCTTTTTAAAGGTCGTTAGTTGTTACCAGTTGCTCTTAGCATCATTAGTTACCTTTGTGTTCCTATTCACTTGATCCTTCTTGCCCCATTGTTTTAATTTCCCTCTTAATTACTCTTGTGTTCTGTCATGACCACCTCTTGAAATCTCTTTATGCCTACTTTTGGGTTTCCTGGCTTCCTCGAGTACTCAGTTTCCAGGATATGTATCTAAAATATCTTTATCAAATCCCTCTCCTCAGAGATCAGGGAATTCTACAGAAGAGGAGGCAGATGGAATGGGGGAGACAAGGGACAGAGGATGTCAGGAGAACAAAGTCCTCTCAAACAACTGAACAAAGCTTATATAAAGTCACAAAGTCTAAAGCAGCAATTACAAGGCTCACAGAGGTCTGCACTACGTTCTTTGTATATGTATTTTTAGGTGTACTTCTTAGCTGAGTACTTTTATGAGACTCCTAATGTGCCTGCACTTGGGGGTCTTTTATTTTTCTGTTGGCTTGTCTTGTCCAATATTGGTATGTTGTTTTTAATTTTATCTTAATTTTTTGTTAAGTTTTGTTGTTATCTCTTAGAAGCTTGCTTTTTTTTCTAATGAGAAACAGAAAGGGAGTGGATCCAGTTGGGAGAGGAGGTGGGGAAGAAGTGAGGGTGGTAGATGGAAAGAAAACTGTATTCACATTGTGTAAGAGAAGAGAATTAATAAAAGGAGAAAGTAAAAAAAATGAAGACATATCTAGAGATTCAAAGCTAAAATTCACATTTGAAATACAACATGCACTATTTTTTTCTGGGTCATTTTTTAAAATTTATATGTGTGTTTGGGCATGTTTGTGCAGTTGCCTGTAAAAATCATAAGAGGGCATCAGATTTCCTGGAGCTGGAATCACAGGCAGTTAGCACCACCCATCATCTATGCTGGAACTTATGCTCCATTTTTTTTTTCAAGAGGAACAAGCTCTCATAATGGTGGATCCATATCATCAGTCCTGGTAGTGATTTATTTAGAAGGCTGTGGAGTCTTTTGACAGGTGGTCCTGTCTGACACAATGGTATCACTAAAGGAAGGTCTAGGAGAGTTATCCTGGTGTCTGGTGCTTGTTCCAGACTACTTGATGCTCTACCAGAAGGGAAGTGCCTCCACTACAAGCTCTTGTTTGCATGAGCTCCTCCTTGGCTTTCCCACTACAATATCAAGCTCCCATGGAAACTGTGAGCTGAAGCAAACACTCCAATTGTTTCTGTCAGGAATTTTTGTCACAGGGAAAAGAAAAGTAACTATGGAAAGTTTTAATTGTGTTTACCGGTTACCTTGGTAACCTTAAATAATATGCTTAGGCTTTCCTTTACTGCTGTATCAACCAGAGGAACATGGGGGAATCTTGTTTATAATGCCATTTGTAGAAAATTGCCTGTGCTAAAGTCATTTTAGAAAATGACTAAGTTGAGTTTTGTACTGAGTGTCACTATATTTATGAAAAGCACCTATTGTGGGAATGGCAACAAAAACTTGGAGACTAAGACAGATTGAAAACCAATAACTTAGAATGTCTGGTAAAGTTAAAAACTGATAAACACAGGACAAAAAAAATTGACGTGATAAACAGTAATTGAGAAAATCACTCACTTAAAAAAGAAATAGTATCCAACAATTAGCCGAATTAGCACCTCTATTGATTCTAGGAAGTATTTTCTCCCATTTAACCTACCCAGATCAATTAGCTTGGCATCTGCCTGCAACTTCATATATCAATATAACTGTTTTCTCCCCAAGCTAACTGCTACTTAAAAGATAATGGGAGGGGTGGGCCATTTTACAAGACAATAACATGGTTCCTGAAGAAATAAATTGAGACACTGAAGGAATCAGATTTATTTCCAAAGAAAATGGAACATCTCTCCCATGGTGCCTCATACACCGGTAGTTAAACAATTATGGTTATTTTTGGACACAGAGTTAATTACTTTGAAAAGTCTGCCATATTGCCATTGACAAATACTACCCTTAAAACCCTCAGAAATAACAAGGCCGTCACTCAGAACAGCTAAAATGGCCACATTTGACATTTCTTATTGCAGGAATTATATTCTTCCTGCAAAGTTACTTGATCTTTCTCATCTTAATTGAGCCTTAACAGGGCAGGCTTCAGAATCTGCCCAGAGGTAGGGACTGAACACCCCACTATTTTCCTTGTTAGGTCCTGTGAATATTCTGCAAGTGACTGTTCCCCTCCATTAGCTGTCAAATGCCTTTCTCTCAATGCTAAACCCCTTGATTTTCAATTATATTTAGAATCTAGGCTGGGCCTGGATGTCAAAGAACGCCATCATAATGACCAATTTTGGTGCTGAAACTCGGTTTGCTTTCTTCAAGTTCTAGCTTTCTGCTGGAAGCAAGCTCGCGAACAATGGGAACTGCAGGGAGTACAGGTGTTACAGATGCCAAATTTACTCAGTCATAGAAAAATATCTTCAAGCAATATTCAATGAAAATCTTCGCAAAAAATGTAGTTAGGTGTAACAGGGCAGACAAAAAAAATTATCTGAGAATTTAATTAGATTTGAAATTGCAGTAATGGGTCAGCAGCAGCAAAGATAAATAGATTAGAAAGGAACACACTATGTATATTTTGGGGCTTTGCTTTTTTGGTATCCATTATTCAATATCTCTTTCATAGATAAATCAAATTTTAGGACTAGAGAGATGGTTCAGGGTTTCAGAGCTCTGAGCATTCTTCAAGATTATTTCACATCTGGTATCTTACAAATGCATGTAACTTCAGTTCTAGGGGATCCGATTTCCTCTTCTGGCCTCTGTGGATATTGCACTCCTGTGGGCATACCCACATCATAAACAACACACACATACATTTAAAAAAAAACTTTAAAACATTTACATAAATTTAAGGAACATTATGGATTTAGAAATTTGAGACTGTACCCCTGACTATCTTCTATTTCATTTTTCATCTCCACATTTCTCTTTCTTTTTGCAATTCAAAAAGTGGTTGTCTTTTTGTTTATTTGTTTTGGTCTGAGGGGAACTTAATGAAGAATGACAAAATAATGGTTTCTGTGACTTGAATGTGTCTCCTCCATAATTCAGCTATTTTTGGTATGAAAGGTAAGCCTTCAAGAAGTAGACAAAAGAAATTGTCCCTCCAGAAAAGGATCAAGGCTTTATAAAAAAAATTTACAAAATGTCCCCAGATCTTCAAGTCTTGCCATTTTGTCTTCATCTATGTAAGGCTATACCAAAAGTTTTTTACCTGATGCTGGAACCTTGGACTCTGATTCTCTAAGTTCCAGAATCACGAAAGATCAAGTTCTGCTCTTTATAAACTTTCTATGCATCAATATTATGCTATAGCAGCAGTAACAGACTAAGTCTGAACATATAAAAATCTTAATTGTTTTGGAGAACAAAAAGTTTGTATACAGTTGTAACACTGCATTTTTTAAGCGATGCCTGTTCACCAACAGAACATTTAGACGGGGCCAAGGAAACGAGTTTAATGAAGAGACTATTGACGAAGGTTGCAGCTGAGAAATGAATATGCACAGTGGAGGATTGGAGCATATTGGGGTTAGGAGAGCACCCACAGCAGCATTCATGGTCTCTGGTGCCACAGGTATTCAAAGCAGTACTACAAAGCAATAAAATATAATGAGTTATTGATAGAACCAACAACATAGACAAATCTCCAAATAATTATATGAAACAAAAGAGTTCATACTCTGTGATTCCATTTATATTAAATTCTAATAAAGGTAAAATTCATCTATAAGGACAGAAATCAGCGGTTGCCTGGGGCTGTGGTCTCAGCTGACAGCAAGAATGAATTCAGTAGCATCCTGTGGAGTGAGGCATTTCCTTTCTTGACTTTGGCCATGGTTATACAAATGTATACATTTGATAAATTTATTGATCAGGGTCAGTGCAAAGTATTTGACTGTGTGCAAATAAAGCTCATTAGAGAAAGTTATGAGGCGATTTAAAAACGTAGTTCAGAGAGAAGAATTTAGGCATATAAGATGTCAACATCTCTGTCTTCCACACTCTCAGTATCTGCTGCTGTTTCCCATGGATTTCCTACCTAGGATGCAAGGTAAACAACAGTTTAAGGTAGGTTTTTGAGGTCAACCTTTGACCCAGAATAAAATAAGAAGTGGATTTGCAGGAGGAAGAGGAGATGATCCAGCAGAGTCCTCCTAAGTGCAAGACCATGAAAGAGCCTCCTTGAAGGAAAAATATTAATATTACATAGGAAATTATCTCTTGATTGAAAGACTTACTAATGATTCAGTTGGCCACCTAGAGAAAACTGACTGAGGGTCTCGAGTAATGCTAGGAAAGAATAACGGTGGTGTGGGAAGTCCTTCTGTATATGGGTTGCTTTTATTGTTTAATGAATAAAGCTGTTTTAGCCAGTGGCTTAGCAGAATAAAGCTAGGCGGGAAAACAAACTGAATGCTGGGAGAAATAAGGCTGAGTCAGGAGATGCCGTTTAGCTGCAGGAAGAGAAGAGACACCTGAACTTTGCACAGTAAGCCACAACCTTGTGATGATACACAGATTAGTAGAAATGGGTTAATCTAAGATATAAGAGCTAGTTAGGAATATGCTTAAGTGATTGGCCAAGCAGGGATTTAATTAATATAGTTTCTGAGTGATTATTTCAGGTCTGGGTGGCCAAGAAACAAACAAGCAGCCTCCTTGGCACCATATCATGGGTAACTATATCGAAGTAAAACCTGAGAAAGCTTGGAAAGGAATTTTGGACACAAAAGAACAGAGTTAAGCACTGGCTTTTTGGTAGCTAGCTTTTTTTTTCCAGATGGTCTTGTGGCGAGCAGTAGCACCAAGGCCCCTTTTAAGAGAGGTGCAGTAAAAATTGTGCAGCTTCTTTAAAAATGGCAGCTTACTGGTTCACCAGCATGAATGACTCTGACTCTGTGTAGAGGTCTGGCTATGGAACATTGAAGTGGGGTTTGAAAGCAGAATGCTACAACTTGCTTAATAGCAACTTAGACCCACTGTGTGCCCGAAAATGGGGCAATGTGCATGACTCTCAGAGGCAATGAACATGCCTTTGCCATGTTGGACTGGGTGGAGCCAACAGGCAGGACCGTGAAGTTGGTCCTAGCCATGCCAACTTAGCATTAATAAAAAGTGCTCCTGGTAAGAAAATAATTACAGATACTCAATAAAGAAAGAGCCAGGAAAAAAAAAAGACCTCTAAATGGTTCACAGTGTTGGCTAAATGTACGTAGGCTTGAGAGAGAGAAGAAAAATAATATAGACAGATATAAGTGAAAATAAATGGATTTACAAAATAAAACAATGTCTTTAAAGAGACAGAGTATAGTCATAGATTAAAAAAGTAAGAAAATAAGCCACATAAAGATTGAATTTAGACAGAGTCTGGATTATGGATAGTATTGTGTCCTCTTTAAATATTTTGGCTGTGAATAAGCTAAGTACAGAGAGACATTTCATTGTACAGGCTGCTAAGATACACCAATATATATATTTTTAAAGTATCTTGACTTCACAATTTGAGTCTAAGGATATGTTGCTTTGGAAAAGAGGTTCTTTTGTTTCCACTGAGGATGAGAATCTGTGAAGTTCTTCCATCCAGGCTAATGTGGTTTGACCGACCAAAACCCCTGCTAGGTCTTGAACCCCCAGAAAGGAAATACTTCATCCAACAAAAAACAGGGAGCAGTTTGAAGAGAACTATGCCCAAATTCCAAAATATTGTTTATAAATGTTTGTTTACATTTAAAGGGGGATATGCTATAGCGATGAATACTCTGCATTGGTATGGATCTTGGTCTTTTGATGTAAATTTTAGGTAAATTCTGTTATATGTATATTCCTGCTCTTGATTAAGGTATTGTGTTTGTGTAGCTCATTAAGATATATAATGTACAATTAAGAAATACAGGTTAAGAGTCATCTATAATAGTCAAGTTTATAGTCATGTTAGTTATATTTTCGAAATGCATAGAGATATATTTCAATTTGATAGATAATCTTCAAATTCTTCAAAGACCTACAGAATATGGCATTTAAAATGCTTTAAGAACTTAAGACTTTTCATGATAATGAAACTCATATGCTCCTGCTCCATGACAATGAGTCACAATAGGCACCAATTTACTTCAAGAGGAAGAAGGACATCAAAGAGGCTCCTTATTGAGTTGTTTAGCCATTTGGGAAAGAAACAGCTCTTGCCTGGAGTACTTGATGTTATGCTGAATGAACTGGACATGCAGGCCCACAGAAAAATGACTGCTGAACTTGCCTAAAGATGAGACAGTCCTTTGGGGTTTCTGCTTCATGAAGGAGTCCACCAGAAATTCTGTAGAACATAGAAGAAACTGACTAACAAACTACCAATATTGTTGAAAGTGCTTCCTGAAAAAGTCTGCTGGATTCTATGGGCCTGTAGGCTGAATATGGGTGCCCTGATGTTACAGAAGAACTTTGGGTAACTGTCCAGACAATGAGATGTCTCTGTCAATTCTAGAGTTTTGGAAATTTCTTACAATGCATTTTGTTAACTTAGGTAATATTATATCCTTCTGGAGTCTTTGATGGCGTTGAAGAATAGATAGTTATATTATAGTTTTCTTTATTTATGATAAAAGATAAAGTAGATATAAATATTGTAACTATAATTCTTGCTTGATAAATGTTTTGCTGTATGTAATTTTTACTATTTTAAAGCTAAAATCTTTTTTTTCCATTTAGACAAAAAATGGGAAATGGTGTGGTGAGTCCTTCTGTATATGTCTTGATTTTATTCATTAGTGAATAAAGCTATTTTGGCCAGTGGCTTAGCAGAATGAGCTAGGCTGGAAAACTAAACTGAATGCTGGGAGAAAGAAGATGGAGTCAATGAGATGTCAAGTAGCCACCAGCAGAGACAAATGCCAAAACTTTGCCTGATAAACAACATATTAATAGAAATGGGTTAATTTAAGTTATAAGAGCTAGCTTGCAATATACTTAAGTGATTGGCCAATCAGTGATTTAATTAATATAGCTTCTGAGTGATTGTTTCAGGTCTAGTCAGCCAGGAAATGAACAGGCAGTCTTAGCCAACATAATAGAACTTGATAAAAGCATCACCCACAATGGATCCCTTTGGTTCCTTTCACTGCTCACAGAAAACAGAACCCAGGTCTGAGTCTGTACCTGTGTTCAGTAGTTGACTACAGATAATGTGAATCACTTGTTTTTGCTTGGCACTCTTGTAACTGATTGTTCCTATGTTTTCCCCATTTAATTGCTGCTTTTGGAGACTTGACAAATGAGAGCATAAAGTACTCAAGTTCTTCCTCTCTGTGGCATACATTCCAAGAACCCCAATGTTATGTGATCAACATTCTACCCTTTATGGATGTTAGATAAAATCTGATGGCATCCTTCAAAAAGTGAATGCATCACAGTGATGCATTAGGTACCCATATTCCCTTCATAAGTAGTTATTTTATATTTTATTTCCCTGCAGTCACCAAGTTAGATGAACTCAGTAAATGACTGAAGTATCGCATAAGATACAATTTTAATGGCAAATAATAATAAATTTTAATCATCACAACAAACACCCAAGTTTAGAGAGGTAAAATACAAATATAATTTAGAATACTTAATAAATTCTCTAAAATGGTGATGTTTAGTGGCATTTCATTTGTATTTTAATAAATAAAGCTCGCCTATGGTCAGAAAAGTAAAACAGGCACACTGCCAGCCTTAGAGACCAGGAAGTGAGTAGCAACACTAGTTTGTCATCAAAAGCAGGTGATAATGATACACAACATTTATCCTAGAACTAGAAAGAGTTATAAAATGGGAGCAGACAGCTCTCAGGCTCAGTTTTATTCTGAGATTACTGGAGTCAATATTGCCATTTTGGACTGAGGTAGAGGTAAGAGGCAGTGGCTGACTGTTTTACTTTTTTGACCTTCAGGTTGAACCAAAATTTCTGTTTCTGAGTTTTTATTGATCATGCATCACTGATGTTACATCAGTGTTTGGAGGAGCATAGGACTTCCTTGTTTATCATTAGGCTGTCTCAGGTTATTATTGTTTAATTTCTGGTCAGTTGTGTTTTTGAATCACACTAGTGCCCCTTCTCAGTTCTCTCACTATGCAGATACCTAAGCTCATACTCACAAGATTCCCCTACAATTTTTTCTTTTTTTAATTGATTTTCATTGAGCTCTGCAGTTTTCTCTGCTCCATTCCCTGCCTCTCCCCTTCTCATCAACCCTCTCTCAAGGTCCCCATGCTCCCAATTTACTCAGGAGATCTTGTCTTTTTCTACTTCCCATGAAGATTAGATCTATGTATGTCTCTCTTAGTGTCCTCATTGTTGTCTAAGTTCTCTGGGATTGTGATTTGTGGGCTTGTTTTCTTTGCTTTAAGTTTAAAAACCACTTATGAGTCAGTACATGTGATAATTGTCTTTCTGGGTCTGGAGTACCTCACTCAAATTCATGTTTTCTAGCTTGATCCATTTTCCTGCAACATTTAAGAAGTCATTATTTTTTTCTGCTGTGTAATACTCCATTGTATAAATGTACCACATTTTCTTTATCCATTCTTCGGCCACAGGGTATTTAGGTTGTTTCCAGTTTCTGGCTATGATAAACAATGCTGCTATGAACATAGATAAGCGCATGTCCTTGTGGCATGGTTGAGCATCCTTTGGATATATACCCAAAAGTGGTATCACTGGGTCTGAAGGAAGATTATTTTCTAATTTTCTGAGAAATCACCACACTGACATCCAAAAAGGCTGTACCAGCTTGTATTCCCATTAGCAATTCAGGAGTCTTCCCTTTATCCCACAACCTCTCCAGCATAAGTTGTCATCAGTGTTTTTGATCTTGGCCATTCTTACAGGTGTAAGATGAAATCTCAGAGTTGTTTTGATTTACAATTTTTTGATGACTAAGGTGAACATTTCCTTAAGTGTCTTTCAGCCATTTTAGATTTTTCTGTTAAAGTTTTCTGTTTAGGTCTGCGCTCATTTTTTTTAAATTGGATTATTGGTTGTTTTGATGACCATTTTCTTGAGTTCTTTGTATATTTTGGAGATCTGACCTCTCTCTGATGTGAGATTAGTGAAGATCTTTTCCCACTCTGTGGGCTGCCATTTTGTTTTGTTGATGGTGTCCTTTGCTTTAAAGAAGTTTTCAGTTTTAGTAGATCTCATTTCTTAATTATTTTAGTGTTTGTGCTGCTGGAGTTATATTTAGAAAGTGGTCTCTTGGGCCAATGTGTTCAAGTGTACTTCTCACTTTCTGTTCTATAAGGTTCAGTGTGGCTGACTTTATATTGAGGTCTTTGATCGATTTGGACTTGAGTTTTGTGTATAGATATGGATATATTTTCATTCTTCAACATGTTGATATCCAGTTATACCAGGACCATTTGTTAAATATGCTTTCTTTTTCCATTTGCTATTTTTTGCTTCTTTGTAAAAAATTAGGTGTTCGAAGGTGTGCGGATTAATATCCAGGTCTTTGATTTGGTTCCATTGGTCCTCCTGTCTGTTTTTATGTCAATACCAGTCTGTTTTCAGTACTGTAGCTCTGTAGTAGAGGTTGAACTCAAGGATTGTGAAGCCTCCAGAAGTTTTTTATTGGACAGGGTTGTTTTGGCTATTCTGTTTTTTTTTTTGTTAATTTTCCATATGAAGTTGAGTACTGTTCTTTTGAGGTCTGTGAAGAATTTTTCTGTGATTTTGATGGGAATTGCATTGAATCTATAGATTGCTTTTGGTAAGATTGCCATTTTTTTACTACATTAATTCTACCTACCCAAGAGCATGGGAGATCTTTCTGCTTTTTGGTATCTTCACTTTCTTTCTTCAAAGATTTAAAGTTCTTGTCATACAAGTTTTCCACTTGTTTGGTAACAGAGTTACTCTGAGATGTTTTACGCGATTTGTGGATATTATGAAGCATGATGTTTCTTTGATTTCTTTCTCAGCCCTTTTATAATCTGTGTACAGTAGGACTACTGATTATTTTTTAGTCAATCTTGTATTCTGATACATTACTGAAAGTGTTTATGAGTTGTAGAAGTTCCTTGTTTCATATCATCAGAAAATAGTGAGAGTATGACTTCTTCTTTTCCAATTTGTATCCCCTTGATCTCCTTTTGGTGTCTTATTGCTCTAGCTAGGACCTCAAGAACTATATTGAATAGATATGCAGAGAGTGGACAACCTTGTCTTCTTTTTGATTTCACTGGGATTGCTGGGAGTTTCTTTCCATTTAGTTTGATATTGACTGTTGGCTTGCTGTATATTGCCTTTATTGTGTTTAGGTATATTCCTTGTATCCCTGTTCTCTCAAAGACCTTTATCATGAAAGGATGTTGTGTTTGGTCCAAAGCTTTTTCAGCATCTAATGAGATGATCATATGGTTTTTATTTTTCAGTTTGTTTATATGGTGGATTACAGTGACAGATTTTTGTATGCTGAACCATCTCTGCATCTCTGGAATGAAGCTGATTTGATCATGGTGGGTGATGGCTCTGATGTGTTCTTGGATTCAATTTGCCAGTATTTTATTTAGTATTTTTGAATCAATGTTCATGAGTGAGATTGATCTGTAATTCTCTTTCTTAGTAATGTCTTTCTGTGGTTTGGGTATCAGGGTAATTCTAGCTTCATAGAAAGAGTTTGGCAATGTTCCCTTTGTTTCTATGTGTGGAATAATTTGAGGAGTATTGGTATTATTTCTTCTCCAAAAGTCTTATAGAATTCTGAGCTGAAACCCTGTGGTCCTAAGCTTTTTTTTGGGTGGGAGACTTTGGATGACTTTCTATTTCTTCAGCAGTTATAAGTCTGTTTTATTTGCTTATCTGGTCTTGACTTAATTTTGGTAGCTGATATTTATTCAGAAAGTTATCCATTTCCTTGAAGCTTTCCCATTGTGGAGTACAGGTTTTCAAAATATGACCTGATGACTCTCCGTATTTCCTCCATGTCTGTTGTTATGTCCCCTTTTCATTTCTGATTTTGTTAATTTGAATATTCTCTCTCTGCCTTTTGGTTAGTTTGGATAAGGATTTGTCTATTTTGTTGATTTTCTCAAACAACCAACTCTTTGTTTCATTGATTCTTTGCATTGTTTTCTCTGTTTCTATTTTGTTGATTTCAGCTCTTACTTTGATTATTCCTGCCATCTAGTTCTCTTGCATGAGTTAGCTTCTTTTTGTCCCAAAGTTTTCAAATGTTCTGTTAGTTCACTAGCGTGGGATTTGTCCAGCTTCTTGATGTAGGCGTCTAGTATTATGAACTTTCCTCTTAACACTGTTTTCATTGTATCCCATAAATTTGGGTATGTTGTATGGTTATTTTCATTGAATTTTAGGAAGTCTTTAATTTCCCCCTTTATTTCTTCTTTTTGAAAACCCTTTCAGTTATTCATTTGTAAGTTTCCATTACTCCACTTCCATTTCTTATGCTTACACACTCCAGTATTATCAGTTTCCTGAGGCAAGGTTTCACTTAGCTTCTTAGAGTTTGAATGATTCCTGCTACCATATGTGTTTCCAAGTTTTGAAGTGAAAAAAATAAATAATATGTACCCTGGTTTAGTGACAGTCATAGCTAGAATTTCCTGCCTGTGGAATTTATTCACCTATGAGCATTAATTGTTTTTCTATGGGATCCTTGTAATTGACCTCCTCTTTTTCTGTCCACTGGATGGCTCTGGTTTGGAAGGTGTGGCAAATGAGATAAAAACAAGACAAAACAAAACACTGTATTACCCCTCATCTGAACGGGTCCAATGAAGAAGTTTAACAGATGCCTGAATCCAGGTATCGTATTTAATTTACATACTGTTGTTGTATTTTTTTAACCCTTTACCCTTTAATCTTTGGGGGTCTGCCACACCCAGCTCCCAAATAATTCACATGGAGTCTTCTTATTACCTATAAATAACCAGTCTTAGCTTGACTTATTTCTAAAATTATCTCATCTACCTCTTGTCTCTGCGTCTTTATCTTTATCTCTTCTATATACCTTTCTCTACTTCTTACTCCATGGCTTGTTGTATAGCTGGATGGCTGGTCCCTGATGTCTTCTCTCTTTTTCTTGTTTGGTTTTGCTGTTGGCCATTCAGCTCTTTATTAGATCAACCAGGATTTTTAGACAGGCAAAGGAACACAGCTTCACAGAGTTAAACAAATACAATATAAAAGAATGTAACACATCTTTGCATAAAATATTCCACAGTACAAAAATGTAGCATACCTTAAAATAATATTCTACAAAACACACACACACACACACACACACACACACACACATATATATATATATATAGTCATTGTTTTTGACACAAACATGCCTGTGATAGATTTTAACAGACAAATTTAGGCACAGTAAAATATCAGCAATAACTAGAAGTAATAAGGTAGAACAATTACAGAAGCATATTTTAATAAAATTGCCAGCACTGTATTCTTGCACTATGGGACCATTATTAAGGAAAATAAGGATTACTTGAAGAAAAGCATTGTGATTGAACATTAACTGACCTGATAACTGAAAGGCTACTAAATCAAGTTACAGGCAGTCAGCACACTGAACATGGATGCACAGGTCCAAATGTCTAGGTGAGAGAGAACTGGATGGCTTGTCACTTCATCATATTACTCAAAACAAGACACCATCATGGAACCAAGAGCTCTACACAGTTTAAAACACAAACTATCTCTGAAATTTTCATTTAATACCTTTGGATCACAATTGGCCCCAGGAAATTGAAATCATGGAAGCCTACCCAGTGGCTAAGAGGAAATCTATTAAATTTTGCAGTTCCTTTGGAGTCTGTAGCTGGGGTTTTGGACTTTATAAATTTTTTATTGAGATCTACATTTTTCTCTGCTTCTCTTCCTGCCTCTCCTTTCCCCTTCAAACCACTTTCAAGACCCCCATGCTCCCAATTTACTCAGGTGATCTTGTCTTTTTTCTACTTCCCATGTAGATTAGATCTATGTGAGTCTCTCTTAGGGTCCCCATTGTTGTCTAAGTTCTCTGAGATTGTGATTTGTGGGCTTGTTTTCTTTGCTTTATGTTTAAAAACCACTTATGAGTAAGTACATGTGATAATTAGTTTTCTGAGTCTGGGTTACCTCACTCAAAATAATGTTTTCTAGCTCCATCAATTTGCATGCAAAATTCAAGATAAATTTTAACAAGGTAGATATTTATGATGCTTATTTATCTCTTGAGTAAACTGAGGACTTGGATAGATTTGTTTATTTCTACAATCTCTCCAGTAGTCAATAAACAGCTAGGACTTACAATAGAGGTGTGTCTAGTTCAATAATCTTTCAAAACTAATGATTATATTTTTATTTAGTTTTTGTTTTTGCACTCAGGATTGCAGACTTGATTGACGTGGGAACACCCACGAGTGGCAGGAAGACAGGTGTGTCTCCTCCATTTCAGAGGCTCTATTTTCCCATTCCCTTTCTGACACAGAGAGCTGTCAAAAATTGTTAGTTGAGTAAAGAATTAATTACTGATTTCTATATTTATGTTTCCAAAGTTTCAGAAGGTAGAATAAAGCAAAAAGAGATGTTTTCCCAAGTCTCCAAATACAGATATTTTAACTGTCAATAGGAGTAGAGGATATTAACTTGGGTACTCAAAAATATTTATGGAACAATTACTGAATACTCTATAAAAGCTATCAACTGCTACTTAATAAATTATACTCAACTTAGTGCCTTGTGATAACACATGTTCAGTGTCAGGTTTAGTAGATTAGGTTTTTAAGAATACATTAATTGAGCCCCTGATTTGACATAGCTCACAAGACAAGAGCTTGGTAAACATATGCTTCAGTTTGCAGTCCTTGGGAGGCTCAGTCTTCAAGGGAGATTTCTTCTAAGTCATTCACAAGATGTTAGCAGACCTGGGAGTATCCACTTCCAACCTTATTCACATGATGGTGTGGAGCTCAGGTCCTGGTGGACATTTGTTGGGAATGTCAGCCTCATGTGACATTAGGGCCTCTTCTCTTCCAATCTATAGTCAAGGAGAGGCGGTAACACAAGTCTGGGGATAGCAAGAGCTGGGGAATATGGAACTACATCAGAGATGCTACATGCCACAATCAGTCCCACTGCATCAATAAGGGATGTTTGATTGACAGCCATCTATGTGCTCAGAATTCATGTGATTTTTGTGAGGCAGTAAAGAGTTGGTCATGACAGCCAAAGAATTGGTGTGAATAATTTTCCTTTCCCAGGAGGACTATAATAGAGCTGAAGAAATGGTAAATAACCAAAAGCAACAGTTAATTAATACCAGGTTGCATGTAATTCTTTGTACAAATAAGTGGAACTTGCCCTCAAGGAGTTTCTCATTACAGATGAAGCATGTGCTGGAATACTTATAATTTAAGTACGAAAATCTCAAGGGCTATGAGGAAGAGATTGTATTTGAGCACAGAGAAATCATGACGCCAGCAAAATTATGATACTGTTTAAAGCTAAAAACATATCTTGGAACCTATTGTAATATTTAGGTTTACAAGAGAAACTCATTATTGTTCTCACATGGTTTAATTCATTAGTCATTTGCTGTATGCCCCCCAAGAAATAACAGAGACAAAATCTTTTCTGTTTGACAGTACACCAAAGTTTGTTATAATTGCTTCAGCATTCACAAATGAATTAATGGACATTCAGACATGAAAACCCTTGAGATTTAACTGTGCTGTACCAGGTTACAAAGTTCCTTTAGTTTATCCACCAAGTACTTGTCAAAGACCTACTGAGCTCTGGAATCTACTTAAATCTGGAAGTCCTCAGAGATGCAGGGATAAATATAACAGAACTGGTTTTGATATGGTTCTGGTTCTACTGAGAGAAAGGTCAACAGCTGATCTTGAATATAAAATAACACATCAGAAAAAATATGGGTAAAAATGATTAATAGGTTTTTCCCTATTTCAATGTCAACTCCTTAAGAACAATAATCTCATTTATCTTCTTACTCCCATATTGTAAATGCTTATTAAAGTTCTTAGTAGGATCATGATCAATAAGGTTGTTTAAGCAAAGTAAAACTGCAAGCAGAGTGCCAAGCAGTAAATAAAGTAATGCACGGTAGAAAGTGATTAAGGAATTATTTCCAATCAGGTTGTCATAAGAACTTCATTGAAGAGTCTGATATTTGAGTTGAGGTCTGAAAGCTAAGAAGAGAGAACTGTATAAACACCTTGAAGAAGAAAATTCTGGACAAAAGTGAACAGAGAAGAACCTGAGGTCAGAGTTGGTTTGGTGGTTTACCTCAGTAGAAAAGACATCATAGTGAGGAGTAAGCTGACTCACATGCAAGAGAAGAGATGAGCAAGGCAAGGTACCAGGAGGCCTATTAAGCCATCACTTTCAGACACAATACAAATCATTTGTATTCATTACTTTCTCAGCAAAATAAAACAAAATAGCTGCTGTCAGCCATTGAAAGGAAGAAGGATATATCTTGGTCACAGTTTCGTAGGGTTCTGTTCATTGTGGTAGAGAGGATGGAAAAACAAACAGCTTACATCAATAAAGAGAGGGAGGATTGGGGATATACTCAGAGTAAAGTGGGAGTTAACTTCAATGTTCACCCACATTCTCCAGCCAGGGCACACTTTCTATATGTCTCACAGCCAACTGGAAATTGGTTGTTTAAATACATGAGACTGTGAACTAAAATATCACTGGAAAGTTTAAGTTGTGTAACACCAGTGTATAGGAGGAAACAGTGCTAGTCATAAGTGGGCTGATTGCTGCTGGAGGTTGAATCTCAAGGAGTGTTCTTGAGTGCATGTGTATACTTGGCAAGGACAAATCTTAATGGCATTGCTTCTTTGCAACAATGCTGACATTTTCTTAGATGTGGACAACGGATACCAAAATCTATATCAGTTTGGGGACCAATTTTTACAACATATCACAGGTTAGGGTCTTAGACCAAAGAAATTTATTTTTCTAGTTTTGGAGGCTGGAAGTTCTAGTTAAAGTATCTGTCAGCCATGTTGACTGTTCTCAGGTGTGAAAGTGAGTTTGTTGATTCTCTTCAAAAATTAAGATATTCGCAAAATGATAATCATTCAGAAGCGAGTCTCATGAAAGGTGATTAGGCCATGAGGTGTCTCATTTATGAATCGGATTAAAATTCTTGTAAGAAGATTTCTATGCAATTCAGTTTGGAGGTTCCTTAAAAAGCTGAAGATGAAACTATCACGTGACACAGCTCTATCGGTCCTGGGAAGATCTCCAAATTGACTGAAGTCAGCATGCTAAAGAGTCCTGTGCGACCGATGTCTATTACTGTACTTCTTTTGCAGTAGGATGTTTATGGAATAGTCTAGCATCTGCTAACAGATAAACGGATGAGAAACTATGGCATTAACACACAATGGAGTTTCATGGGTCTCAGAGAAGAATGAAATTATGTCATTTTCAAGACAGCGAATGCCACTGGAGATCATTGTATTAAACAAAATAAGAGAGAATCAGAAAATGTGTTTAGTCTCATAGTTTAGATATTTTTACACGTACACACACACATGCACACAAAGAAAGAGAGAGAGAAAGAGGAGAGAGAGAGAGAGAGAGAGAGAGAGAGAGAGAGAGAGAGAGGAAGGTCTTGGAAGGGAAAGAGCAGCATTGGAAAGGTAGAAAAAGATGAGCATACAGGGGTAGAATATGACTATAGTACATTATTTACAGCAATGAAAATATCTTTATAACTAATAACTATGGGCAGTGAATATATAGTCGTGAGAAATGTACTTTGTGCAACATTAACTTATTCCCCTTCCTCCTTCATATGAGGGTACAATACTACTCACTTCTGGAGGTTCAGCCCCATCAGGCCTCTGTACCCACAAGCATCCTGATCTTGGAATGCCTCAGCTTCAAAACTAAGAGAAATATATTTCTGTTCCTTATGTATTACATAGTGCTGGGCACAAACATAGTGTCTCTCTCAGCTTCTCGTGGCTTGCTGGGAATCCTTGGGATCTATGGTCTAGTAGAAAATTCCTCATCTCTCCTTTCATCTCTAGATTGTGCTCTCTCTATGTGAGAGGTTGTTGGACAGAGCTCACAATTCCTCATGTTAAATGGGATTTGACTGGAAAGTGATGCCAGGTGCTGAGCAGAGAGAGTCTGGTCACAGCTGGGCAGATCTCACGGCAGAATACTTAAAAATGGGTAAAGCCTTCTGCAAACATTAAAGTTCAGGCTTCTCTGGGAGTTCCCAAGCCATTTGGCTAAGTAAATGGATAAGAAAGTGTATTATAAGCACAGAGAAGCATTCATTGTTTTCCCCTTCACTGAGGGGAAGATCACCAAGGAATTCCTAGACGCGGATTCTGATCAGTAACTTCAGCTATTTCCAGATGGAGCTGACAGCTACCCTGGAGGGAGCACTGACTTAGAAATATCCCCCAGTTCCCAAGAACAGCATCTCTCTTTCTGTCTTTGTAAAGGCAGCACGTCTCAGATGCGATTGGTTAAGCCTTTCCCGTGCCCAGGACTATGGCATGAAGATAAGAACAACAAGACAATCATCAGAGTCAGATGATTTCTAGCTTTTATCCTAGCATGTTTTGATATTGATTAGAAGGGTCCAATAAAGTGTAATTATCACGGTGCTTTAATTTATCCTCACTGTTTTTAGACAGACTCCAGTGTGCTGGCCTACCCCAATTCTTTCACCTTTCTTGCACTCCAGTTCCCATGGGCTTTCCTTATTGCCGACGTTATCCCTCATACCACCTGCTTCATTTGCCTGGACTTTGAGTATACAAATGCCTGTCTTGTAAATACGAGTGTTTCTCACCTCTCTTCTCCACTCTTGATATTCAATTCATCCTAAGCTTCTAGGGAACAAAGAAAGCCCACCTCACTCTTGTTCCTCTCACTCCCTACTTGCCTATTGCTTCATTTCGTAATAGCTTTCAAAAAGAGAAGGCCAGGTTTTGTGAGAGCTGTTCATTTCTCACCAGGCAATTTTAGGCTATTCTGTACATTCCCACTAGGGGGCGGGCTACTCAAGTTTTATGCTTCAGAATTCTGGCAACAGCTCACTTGCTTGATGTATTACTGTCTAAAGGCCAGTGTTAAGGGCAAGGGGCCCAGCCTCAGTGAAGTGGGAGGTGAAGATGGTGTTAAACCCTGAGTATATTAAAGAGAAAAAAAAAGGACAAGGCGGGGGGGGGGGGAACCTAGAGTGTATAGACATAGAAGTTTGGGAAGAAATTAAGCAGTAGTTATTTGAAAGTTTGTAACACATTTTTCAGAGTAGGGGGTATCTGTGCAGAAGGTCCCTGTGCTGGAAGCTCTGATGTGTGGAGCTTGTTTGCTGCTCCTGATCTAGAGAAAAATCAGAGATAATCATGTAGAAGGCTCAAATGGGACGTACTATATCAGCCTTTCGGTAGGAAGCTTGCAGTTCTGAACATTTTTCAACACAGAGGGAGAGAGTGGGGGCTGTGGTTCTGGAATCTCTGTTCACTGCTCTCATGTTAGTTTGATTAGCCTAGAAACACTTCACTTCTCTGTGCCTCAGTTTCCTCATCTGTAGATTAGGAATGATTAGCACTCTGAGGCCACAGTGAGCTTTCGTAGCTACAAGTTTCGTAGCTACATGCTTATTAGTGATTTATGTCTAAATACTGTGGCTCTGAGAGAAGAACTAAGGCAGAGTTCCTATGGGTACTTTATTATCCCTACCTTTTAGACTCAGAAAAAGGAGGTATGGAAAGGTTTAGAATTTTTCCAAAGTCATACAGATGACAGTGACACAGTCAGGAATTGAACCCATTGGGTACTCAAAAAAAAAAAAAAGAAAGAAAGAAAGAAAGAAAGAAAGAAAGAAAAGAAAAGAAAAGAAAAGAAAAGAAAAAGCCTGTGAGTTATCTGCCATTTAATGGGAGCTTCTCCTAGCCATGCCCACTGGTTCAAGAGGTGGACATCTGTTTCCCAAACTCTGTGGTTTTGTATGATAGACAGGGAGAAGAGAAATTACCCACATGTGATAGTTCTACTTCATGACAACTTTCTGGATTTGTGAGAGGATTCTGTGAAATTTGGGGCTCCAATACCTCGATTTCAAAGTCTATATGAATAGTCCCTGGTGAGAATATGTCTCACTCTGTGTAAAACATTATGTGTTGGCTCCAGTTCAGAGACCGTGATAGGACCTTAGCCCTGATCTCACAATTCTGAGATGATAGATGCCCTGCTTTTAGACTTGGCTGCACATCTTGTTTCTCGTGGAGGATTCTGAGGGTTGTGGGAATGGAAGGGGGAAGCAATGTGGAGTAGCATCTGATACATGATTGCAATCATCAAGGTGAGATATGAAAACTACAAACAAGGCATGTTGAATGCTTCTCCACCTCTGAAAATAACAGTGGACATTTTAAAGGAGGGAGGCAGAAGGCCAGTAACATGGAAGAGGCTTTCGCCATGAAGAGGAGGCCAGTAGACTTCCAAGGATGATTTCTCTCAAAAGAGGCACCTCAAACCCAATTTTCAATGCCTGGAGTAATAGGTGAAATATCTACATCTTTATCTATCTATCTATCTATCTATCTATCTATCTATCTATCTATCTATCTATCATTTACCTATCCACCTATCTGTCTATCTCTACCGTCTATTATCTATGTTTCAATTAAATGATTGTAGTTTATGGAAGGAATATATCTCCTGCAATGCATAGTATTCATTCCTGAGACATCTAGCCCACGTTTCTATTAAATCTGCATCCTTGCACCAAAGTTTGATTGATGTGAGAAGTAGAAGCTGTAGACAGGCACCAAGTTATAATTCAAATTGAATTTATGGCTCTAGCTTGATCCAAAATGATAGTCAACACAAGTTTTCCAAACCTATTGTATCTACTTTGGAGGCTTTCTAGTGTCAGTCTTAAAGATTTGCTATGGGAAAATGAATTGCAGAAATGTTACTAACAGCCAACATTTTTGTTATTTAACTCAGTATAGTACCCACTGCATAGAAGCACAAGGTTTGAAATTCATGTACTGAGTCTAGTTAACTATTTAAAGTCATATCCGATTATCTGGTGTTTGCACTCAGTATATCCAAATCCTGCAGGATGAAGATGCGCTCATTGCTCTACTGTTGTTCCTGAAAGATCATAGTGTTCGTGGCTTTGTTTTAATCATTCACAAGCTTGTGCACTCGGAAAACATATGTAAATCTTCTAGGAACAAGGCTAAAGCTCCCTGAAAGGTGAACCAGAAGGACTCCAACTGCTCTTTAAGGTTAGAGAGGATTCAGGCGTGGACTGTGACTGCTAGAAATGAGCATAATTCCTACAACCATATTATATTCTTGTCAAGGTCACAAAAGTGACTGTTTTTTTCTTTTTCAATGGCACACTATAAATGTAAGCAATAAGTGGCCATTTAATCAACGTTATTTCATGGACGTGACAGCCATAATTGACTAGAGATGTGACAAACAGCGGTGAAGTGGGAGTCATATAGCTTATGGTAAGAGTAGTTGCTAAGAGCGAGAGTCTGAATATTTGCTCATATGAAGAAACTTTGCTTGAGGCAGCTTTTCTTCAATGATAGTCCTTCTTCGGTGTTTTACAAGGATTCACTGTTATCGAGGATCAATGAAACTAGAATTTATGGACCAGAGTTTGAAAACCTATGATGTAGGTACATGAAGAATGATTGGTAGGCTTGGGTCTGCAATACTTTGAGTTTCAATGAGCTTTGCTGGCTCTCCCAGAGGGATTTTGAAAACGATAACATTCTAGTCCTGAAATATAGTGACAATACCTCTAACAGGTATCTAGTGCTTAAATTTTAGCAGTAGGCACATATGGCAGAATAAGCCAAACAGTTTGACACATACAAGGACCAATGTTTGTGCCTTCTCCAAAATGTATATGCTGAATACTAATACCCTGGCTGATAGTGTTAGGACGCAGAGCCTTGGAAATAAAGGGGCCGTAGAGAACTCTAAGAAGACTGTGTTTGAATTACGAAAAGGGCTCTCGCCCGATAATGACTTTGTCTTCTTGATTATTTATCTTGCACTTTCTAGCCATTGGAACAAATTTGTTGCTTTTAAGTGCCCCAGTACTTGCATGGAATTTTGTTATAATATCTGAGCAGGCCAAGAACTGAGATGGAGGCTTTTGTTAGTTTGGGTTTTGTAATAGTAAATGTACTGTGTTTGTAGCTGTGAAACTAAGTCTTTTTTCCATTGAATTTTGAAAGTTCAAGTGTCGAGAAAAAAGGCAAGTTGTTCTCAGCAATTAAGTTTTGAACCATGTTGAACTTGAACATGAGAACATGGGTACAATCTAAAATAGCATCAAGAGACAGAGATAAATCCTGATTTGCTGCCCTTGAAATTTTTTTTTCTAAAATGGGACTTTCAATTTAATAGTGGAGTTTTGACTTTTATTAAAGACAAATACATTTGGGATACAGGATGGCACGGTACAAAGTACATTGGATTGGATCTAGACTTAATGGATGGAAAGCTATGTGAGGATCAAAATAAAGTTAATAATTTCTCTAGAACAGAATGTCCATCTTTGCCATATGTAGAGTGCTAGGATTGCTCATATGCCAGCTGATACTTGCTACTCAATGCTGTGGTTTATAGTGACACTCCCTGGGGTCTAAGAGAAAGGTGGCTGTGACTATTTTCATTGACAGCACCTCCTCAGTGCCAACAACTTAGTGATTATTGTATCAGAGCAGGAGCATCCCCAAGGGGACTACACTGGACCTTGATATGCAGCTTGGTACAAATGAACTATCACAAAGATAGCAGTGGGTAGAACCTTAAAAAGCAACTCTGCAAACAGAGCAGCTATACAGAAATAGTTTATCAATACATTAAATGGGACATTGTTGGGAAATATTATTTGCATATAAAAGCTGAAGAGTTGAAAGTGGGAACAAGAGAGAATAAAAGAAATACCTAGGAGGTAAGAAGGAAGGAAATAATAGAAAGGAGGAGATGGAGGTAATAGAACTGTGGAATAAGTTAGTGACTCTGAAAGTTGATTTGACTTTAAGATCTGTCTTGCTCTGTGTGACTTTGAGCAGAGTGTCTCTCTGATGCTCAGCTTCTCCATCCACAAATGGGGCTAATAAACACAATGTTTGGCTTCTGTTATGGAATGCTGTCCTGTAAGCACAACAACTATTACCAACTTCACCAGAGGAACTGCCACTACAAACAAGAAACGCTTAAGTTTGTACTGGCTGCTATTCCCTTATAGAAAGAGAAGGTAGAACAGAGAGGTTCTTTAGAGTCTCACCTGATATTTCAGTTGCTCCCACCTACACCTCCATATTGGTTATATGTAATTCTGCCACAACTATACACAGTCTAAGGAAGTTGTAGAGTATTCAAAAGGTGAAGGTTAACAGAAAAAGAGACTCCATCTATACATTGACAGGGAGTCCTCATCCATGCTGAAGCGAGATTTTTTTTGGTGATGTGGCCACCTTGGGATCACGCCTTCTCCTGTAAGTACCTCCCCCCATTCTGCAAGGAGGTCCAATAAACTCATCATTATTCACCAGCAAGGCCTAAGTAGAATGATCACTTTGGTCTGCTATTAGTGCTCTGCCTGTGAGTAGACATTTGTTTATATCTTTGCAGAGAAAGTTCATGTGACAACTTCTTTTCAAGACAGAAAACTGATGTGCTGTGCGAGATGACACAGGTAAGAAGGCGTGTTGTTCAGAAAATGGTGAACTCTCTACAAACTTTCTGTTACATTACTTCTGTTGTCAGGAGAATTCAATAGTGCAGTGTCTCCAAAAATTTCCCCAAACATCTCTGGCACCTGGTGAGCAGTATATGGGAGAAAGGAAAAAGTTACTATCTCAAGCATTTATTAAGGATCTCTTAATATTGTCTTCCATTTGTTGAGGACCACATGTCATCACCACACACAAGAAAGTCAGACTTTGGAATCCACTTCATGGAGACAAACCAAAAAGGCATGGAGGTTAAGTGGGTGACACCATGCATCAGGAAAGAGGACAGAGAGGAAGATCTTACCTGTGTAGACAGATGCTCTGTCACGTACAACTGACTAGACAGTACTTTGGCTCTTTACTCTACACAGTGTATTTATTTGTTGCTTACAATAACTATGAAAGGTAAGTATTGATTTTTACTTTGAAGAAAGTTCCAGAAAGATGACCTAGACTTACACTTCTTAGATTCTAATGCTCACCATCTTTAGTAAGAAGACATTGATAGATATTTTGTGAGCTGCTAAATGCACAGAAGTATACTTCCCTTACATTGTTTTAATCATTAGTAGCTGGAATCAATATGAAAACCTAAATCGGGCAATACGAAAATAAAGTTTCTACCTGTTCTATTGTAAGCTATTTCAAGTAACATGATGGAACTTGTGCCTTATTTCTGTATCCATCAGGGGATACAGATGAATCCTTTGTTTAGTGTATCCATATGCATATGCTACCTTCCCACTACTTAGTGGGTTATACTTTATTATCAGACAAACTAGTTTAGCATCACAGTTTCTGTGTTCAAGAAAATCTTATTTTACTTAATGATACCTCCAGAATATAAGAGTAGTGGTTGTCTCAGTTAAAATAATACAAGAAAAGCCATAACTTACCTATTTTAAGTAAAGTGGTTAAAATTCTCAAGTTTATGGGGAAATAAATATATATATGTAAACTGAGGTTGTTAATATCTGTAGTAAGAACAACACTTCTGGCAGAGAAATTGCCGGGCTGTGGTGGCACAAGCCTTTAATCCCAGCACTCGGGAGGCAGAGGCAGGCGGATCTCTGTGAGTTCGAGCCAGCCTGGTCTACAAGAGCTAGTTCCAGGACAGGAACCAAAAGCTACAGAGAAACCCTGTCTTGAAAAAAAAAGAGAGAGAGAAATTGTAAATAAAGGAAATAAATCTGTTAGTTTTGCCATACTTCATGACCAGTATTTGATATGTGCTTAGTTAGGGTGGAACCAGCATTAAGTTATAGGGCCAGTGCTGTACTCAGTTCCAGCTCCACCTAGACATGTTTAAAGGTGTGTACCAGAGATAAAGGATGACTATTATGAAGTTCTCTGCAGTACAACACTGGTTAATAGCACATGGTGAGGGTTCATTATGTTAGTTGGTATGTGCCTTAAATTTTCTAGAAGTCATATTTCTAAAGTAAAAAAGAAGCCGGTGAAATTAATTTTAGTAATATATTTTATATAACCCCATAGACCCCCATCATTTCCACTGCACTTAAATATATAATCTGTATGAAAACCACTAATGGTCTATTTTCTTTCTTTCCCTTACACTCAGTACCTTTCGTTCATAGCACATCTCATTTTGCTCTAATGACTTTTCTCAATTTTTAAAAAATATTTTAAACTACTTTATTTATTTATTGTATGTGTGTGTGTGTGTGTGTGTGAGTGTGTGTACATGTGTGCATGTATGGCCACACACATGTGGAAGTCAGTGGGCAACTTGCAGGAGTCATGTCTGTCCTTCCATCATGTGCACGCAGGGACTGGTGGCTAGCGCCTTTGTTTATTGAGTCTTCTCTTCCCCTTGGCCCCTCAAATGTTGATAAGTCAACAGGAGACGAGTGGCTACCATATTTGATCTCAGAGCTTTCGGCGACTGTCTGGCCAGATTGTCTGATTTTTCCAGCTGTAGAAATCATTGAAGACAGTAGCCAGAGCAAAATTGTCACAGCATAGCAGAAAGGGAAATATGATCAAAGATTTTTTGAGTTAATCCTGTCAGTGAAATTTTAGACTTCCCTGGTTAGATCTACAAAGCAAAGAATAGCCCAACTTATTTTACCCTTAAAAGAAATAATTTTTTTCACCTAAAACACGAACTTCCTTAGTTTCTCCTTTCCCTAAGCAAATTAAAAAAGCAAGATAGTTGGCTTTCTTGAGAAATAGAGAGGAATGCTGAGAATCCATTTGCAAGATGGGTAGAGAATACTAAATAAGGAGAAGGGAAAATGAGGATTTGGGGTAAGTCATCAAAGCCTTTTATCACTAAAGCTGTCACTTCGCAGAGAAACTGTCATCTGACATGCACTATACTGAGTTTGCTTTGGTGAAGAGCTTCCTGTTGTAAGGTTATTTTTTTGACTTCTACGCTAAAATGCTTAGGCAAAGCCAGAGACTGCAGCATGTACATTTGCCTTTCCTATTTACTTATGTCACACGGACCTTTTGTCAGAACTCTTAAATTTAGAGACTTTTAAGCCCCACAATAAACTAGATAATAGTTGAATTTGACAGCATGAGTCAAGGAGTTTCAAAGAAATGCTAAACCTCTGACATTCAGAAGCCACAATTACATAATATTTCACTGATGTCTTTAATATTTCCCGAGGGCAGTAATGGCATTCCAAGAGTCTCCTCCCCGATCCAGCCACAGCCAGCTCTGTGTGTAAGTGCACAGCTCAACTATTGTCGTGATTGAGCCTGGCCTACGTGAAATAATTTTAGTTCTAGTCACACTTAAATGTTGCTTCCTTCTTTAATGGCCTTTGCTTGGGCTTTCCCCTCCCCAGCTAAACCATTGTTTGATCAACCTCTTCTCATTATTATTGAAGTCTAGAACAATCTGAAATATCTGTCATTAAATTGCTGAAAATTTCCCGTGTAAAGTTGAAGAAGAACATTTCAATTCGATCAGTATGGGGGCTAATTATTTTAGGCAAGCTGTCATTTAGGGTTTCTAAAGTGGATTTTATTCTTGCAGTCAAGAACATTGCTTAGTGCAGAATTAATTAATCATTATAAATATAAAACCTGCAGTATCAGCGCCTATGGTAGGAGAGATTTCAAGAGGCAAGGTTGAAAGAGTCAATAGGCCGCTGAAGGGAAGATCCTCACCCCCACCCCCCACCCCTCAGCTACCATCTGATAAAAGGACAATTAAACACCGCACTTCATCTTTCTGTTGAGCCTGACTTCAAGTGCCAGTTCAAAAAACTGGAAGTGCCGAGTCTACTTTTCTGAACACAGTGTTTCCTTTGGCTTCTTTTTGTGTGCCTTCTTTTGAAGAAATTCCCGAAAAGCAAGATTGACAAAGACATGGAGGAAAATTTGAATTTCCTTTGGCTGAAAGAAATGCAAAAACTAAAACAACACAACCAAAAACCATTTCATTCTCTCAACACTCTGCCAAATAGAACATATGCCCTTCGTGGGCTCTGAGCTTTTCCCCAAGCACTCAGTGGCTACTTCCAAATTGTTCTATACAATGACTCTAATCATTAAAGCTCACCCTCCTTCTGCTACCTGAGAAAACACCCACTGTCCCCATTATTCTTCCCTGCTGGTCATAATGGATCTGCAGTATTGTTTGATTTTCTTGCCCCAGAGTAAAAGAGGTTATCATCCAAAGGATGGGGATCATGTCCATAAGGGTAAAGAAACCGATTGGCTTACCACTGCAGGTAATGCTGAGATTAACTAACATATATAAGCTAGCTATATGCAACTCACTCTGAGTACCTAAATGTGATTGCCTTGGATGTTTGGTTTATATGTTACTATCTCAATTAAATCTTACTATGCACAAGCTAAGGCTTCCTCCTGCACAGGAAAGCTTACTGGACTTATGTGTATTTTGTTAATACTCAAATGTTTAAAGTTACCTGTCTATTTTAAAAGTGAACATGTATTGAAACTTTTTGCCGGGAGCTCACCTAAGAAGAGGGCGTTCACTGCTTCTCAAACTGATGTGTGTCCGGAGCATTTGGTCATCTTGCCACACTGCAGATTGTGTTCAATTCGTCTGGGTATGATCTGAGAGTCCACAGTTCTCAGAAGATTGTAACTGATGCTGTGAAGACTGCACTTTGTGAACAAGGAGAGTGTTCACATTTAAGACAGTTTTGAGGTGATGAAGACCAAAGGATCACTCTCTACTTGTTCTGAGGAGTCAGTGAGAGACTGCAGCGGTAGAAGCAGGCTTTTTAGAACAGAGACCCCCACCCCACAAGACAAGGTTTCTCTGTGCTGCGCTGGATATCCTGGAACTCCCTTTGTAGATCACACTAGCTTTGAACTAAGACATCTACATCTCTGAATCCCAAATGCATCACCATGCTCCACTTCAAAAAGCGACTTTGGAATTGGGCCTTTGATAATGACTGAACAGAGTGTGTTTGAGGCCTCACTTGGTATATTAGTTACTTGATTTTTGATAAGCCAAGATACTTGGCAACAAAAACAAAACAAAAAGAACCAAACAATAATACAAGGAAGGAAGGGTTGTTTCAGCCTACTGTTGAAGAGAACAGTGACCGGGAAGGAATGAGAGCAGGACTGTGAGGCAGCTAGTCACATTGCAGCTGCCGCCAAGAAGCAAAGGACAGGGGTTCTGGTTCTCAGTGCACATTCTCCCTTTTCTTCATCCAAATACTCCAGCCAGAGGGTTGGTGCTACCAACAGTTAATGTGGGTCATTCTACCCCAATTAATCTAATACAGATAATGCTCTCTAAGCACTCTCAGTGGCTTTCCTCCTAGGACGCTCCAGGACCTGGAAGTTGACCGTTTTCACCACCACCCGACTAACTTACTGTGCTCTAGTTTTCCCATGGATGCTTGGAATGTGTCCTCAGTTGCCAGGGAATGTCTGCAGGCTTTTACTCCCTTAATCGATATTCAGTGGTGGCTGGTGTACTTTGTTGGTGTCTACATTTGCCTCTGACATGCTTTTTGCAAATATTCTTTCTTCTGTCACAGGAGCCTCAGTTTAAATAGGGCCAGGTGAGAAGAGAAAAGCATGACGCATCCTGTGTGATCCAGAGAATTAATAATGCAAGGAGGCCCCCATTTATTTTAAAGATATCACTTTGTGATTTATATCACAACAATTATATTTCTAATGGGATTTTAATTGATTTTGAATTCAATTAAAGGAAACCTATTTTTAAAGCCCATCTCAGCTACTGCCACCTCAGGAGTCACAACTAGGCTAGCATACTGTAAGTCATTAAAGCATAGTGAGTGACTGAGTCAGGGAATATGGGAATGACCTATATTTATTGTTCTTTAAAAATTGCCTTGATATGATTTTGATTTTGTGCTTATCCAGCCTACCTATAATTAAAATTCCATCTCCCCCTGTGTTTGTGTGTATTAATATGATGGGTGTGTGTTTATATGAAGTGTGTGCATGTAGGTTCATACATAGATGCCAGAGGAAAACCTTCGGGAGTCAGTTTTCTCCTTCTGCCTTTATTTGGATTCTAGGAATTGAACTCAGGTCATCAGGCTTATGTAGTAAATGCTTTTTACCTGCTGAGTCATCTTGCCAGCCTGGCTGGGTCTATTTCTAATAATACAAATGCTGGTTTTCACTAGACAGAGTTCAATGGTCTTTCGGGGTAAAGATATTAATTGAGATTTTGGGATTGGGACATTCTTCTAGAATAAAGTGTCTTATCATTTGCATGTATTGCCTATGGATTGATCTTTTTCTCCAAATCACATGTGCTTTATATTACTTAATAAGACACAATGAAATAGATTTTTAAAAAAGACTTGGTTCAGTTATATTACTCATAAACATAAATGTGTGAGTGGTTTTCTTTTGTCCATTGAGTGGACTCAGCATCTGAGGTTCTTCAGAGTACTGATGAAAAGCCACCCCCAGCCAGACTCTCCTGCCTTCTCTTTGCTCTGGACCCTCTGTACTCCGCTGCACAATGACTGTTCTGTCACTATACTTTAACACTGCCATAAGATCTTTCATCGTGTTACTTGAATACTGTGTAAAAGACCAGTTCAGATCCAAAGTGGAGCCACATGGTGATAGAAAATGGGGAGGGAGGAGACCAGTGCCTTTCAGAATGGGTTGACAACTTGGTGCAAAGAGGGCAGACCTTCCAGCGGTGAGCAGCTGTACATATATGAGGATGCTGATAAACACCCACTAATTCTTATGCCATTTCAAATGTGTTTCAACCACGAGACCTTTGCTGCTCCTTTACTTGTAGTTTTATTGACTGACCTGTAGCTTTGCTTCGGAACCTACTTCTAATGGTTGTGGATCATAGAAATTACGAATTCATAGATTCACATAATAAAAAGGACCTGATGGACTACCATGTAGACATGTTCCCCAGAAGCTGACACAATTGCTGATGGAAAAAAATCCTTCATTTTCATAAACGGAAAACAAAGTACTGTACTGATTTTGTTTAGCTTAAGAGTAATCAATGCATTTTCAGAATAAAATACAATGATGTTGTCTCTCACTTATAAAATTGAGAGGACAATCTAGTGTTCTTTGAGGGCAGCATTGGCTCTTTCTTCCACCTACCTTGGTTCCGTTAGAAGGAACTGACATCCTTGAGACAGCCAGAAACACGGAGAACAATAATCATTTCTTTTTATTGTGTAGCTTTGTTCTGCTCTTAGGGTTGGGGGTGTTTAATTTCACTAGTGTTATGCAGAGCTAGTCAGTTTGAGACTGAGGAAATGAACTTCTGCATTTGAATTTGACCTTATAGGATTAGCTAAAATAGCAATTAGGTTATAAGGAAAGGATTATTTTTTAATTTCCATTTATAGCTCATTTCAAAATGAGCAGAATAGCAGTATGACTTTTTGACCATTAGAATACATAGCAGTATCTGTATTGTTGTTGCTCTTTTGTGATTCCATCGGAGACTTCAGAATAGGTTTTGCAAATGCAACTTAGGGACTGACCTTCACCAGAACACAAGAAATAAACAATTTTAGACTCGTGTCTTTAAACTGTTCCTGCTAGGTGTAAAAAGCAATGGATTCCATGATTTTAATTCTCCTTTCCTCCCCAGTCCTCACCCTTTTCTTCACCTTTCTCGTTCTCATTCAATTTCCTCTTTCCTATCCCTTCCATCTTTCTCCACATATTTTCCCCCTTTGCTCTTTCTCCCTCACCCATCTCAGAGAATGTCAATGATAAGACTCTGAAAGAGTCTTGACCCCATGTGGTTCCATCACCGAGCCCCAGTGCCAGTAACGTCTTCCTCCCTTACCACACTGTTTCTCTTTGTCTCTTGCCTTGACAGTTATGGAAATTCTGTCAATAGTTGATATGTCAACTCTAGCTTCAGTCTTGGAAGAATGGTGGCTTTTGTGTCGATAATCAATATATGAGACAAAAATTTCGAATACTCAAGAAGAAGAAATAGCATAAAATCATCCCAGACACATGAATAAGAAGCAGAAAGACATTTATCAAAGATGTCTTTGTATCTGCATTGCTTTCTTTCAGAATCCAGTGTTTGTGGAATACATGTAAAAAGCTGGGAAAGCAGAAAAACTAAAGTGAAGATGCTCCAGCTAAACCTAAGAACAACATGCAGAGGTGCTTTTAGTATTTGTCTTCAGTGTTAATTAACTTTGTGGATCTTGTTTGGAGCTTTTTGTAGGGAGAAGCTCAGCTGCCCTCTGTCCCCACAAAGAGACAATGGTATGGAAGAACCACCTCATGAAAGTAGGTACAGAAGGATTCTTAAGAAAATTTGTATCTCCCACTCTTCCCTAAACTTCATCTTGGGAGATAGCCATATTCTAACTAATACAGATGCAAAATACTAGGAAAAATTCAACTTTCCAAAAGAAATGGAAGAACTACTCTATGAAAACAGGGGTAAAGGCATTCTCAAGAAAATTTAAATCTCCAACACTTACCCAAACTTCATTCAGAGAGTTGGCTACATTCTGATTTATATAAATGCAAGATATTAGACAAAATCCACCTTGCAATGACATTTTTATGATTAGTCCAATAAGGAGAGTTGGGGATGGGTGTCCCACTACATTTCCTGGAAGAAGTTCATGCTAAACTTCTCTCCAAGACTCCATCTTTGAAGAAGCAAGACCTTCTCTGTTCACAAAAATGAAAAGTAGGTATTGCTCATGCATGACTAGACCCATTCCAATTTCTCTTTCTGGATCAAGCAGCCCAGAGCATCAGATTTCCAGATGGCTAGAATGTATGTGGATCTGTCTATCTGCCTGGGTCCAAAGACTCTGTGTTTTCCTGCTAAGACAAATGAAAACATGGTGTTCAAAAGTTCTCAATATAGCAAGGGTTTGGTCTACCTCCGGTGGGTCTACTTTTGGAGTATTGTCTTAGTTTTCTACTGCTGTGATAAAGACTGTCACTAAAATTAACTTGGTCGGGGGGGGGGTTCTTTTTGTTGTGTACTTTATAGTCATCACAAAGGGTTTGAACCTGTAAGCAGGAACTGAGGCAGAGGTCATGAAAAAGTGCTGCTGAGTGGCTTGCTTCCCACTGCTTGTTCAACTTGCTTTTTATTTTTACAAATAACTCAGGCCCGGCTGCTCAGATTTTATGCTGCCAACAGTGGGTTGTGCACTCATACATCACTACATAAGAAAATGCCCCGATTAGCTTATCTATAGGTCAATCGGATGGATTCATTTTTTCAGTTGTGGGTCCGTCTTTCCAGATGATGTTAGCTTGTGACAAGTTGAGAAGAAAATAACAGTGGTAGAATATTGGTTAGAGAATTAGAAGGACCCAATATGACTGCACATTGACCTGGCTTCTCTTCTACTTCTACCTAGAGAAAACTGTTCTCTGTGTGTCCCATTTTTTGACCATTTCATCAGACCCATGCCTGGTTGTTTACCATCTCCAACCCAATTAATATAAAAGAGTTTATACAGCATAGTGATGAAATAAACACAGTGGAAATGTTTATGTAGTGAACGACAATATCAACCTTGGGGATAGCTCTAGATTCAAATTCTGTTTCCTTGCCTAACTAGTTATTGACCCAATTATTCATCTCTGCGAGTTTCTTGTAACAAAACCTGTCTCCTAGGGCTGTAAAGATTAAATGAGATGAGATATATACCTTACTTCATTATCTCTCTATATCAGTGAGGCGGCATATAGTAGAACTCAACTGTGAATTATTTCCCTCATTTCTCTCCTGTGGAACAGGTAGTGTTTATTTATATTCACTCTTTGCTCCCACACAAGCCCATCCTCTGTTCTCCCATAGCATTCTCTCACTTCGTCATAATCACTTGACCTATCGCGGAGAGTGGAGTAGGTTTTGTTGGGAATGCAAATGACCCAGGGTTCCATCTATCACCTAGACACTCCAGAAAATTTATACTTCCCTGATCCTCACCAACACAGTCCCGTTGGAACGCTGCACTTTCCTTTATGATATACTTACATTTTAGAGTGTGATAAAATGATTCCAAGAAAATCAAACTCCTCATTTGCAAAATTGTTGGACTGTATTTGTAAGATGTGAAAGGAATCTCCTTTTTTGTTACAAAATTCTATACTTCTATAAAAATGCCACTGTATTATTACCCTTGAAACTATTTTGTTTACAGGTCTTGCTCCATGTAATTTCCTTAATAATTGGCCAAGGCTTGTGTTTACAGTACTTTTATATTTTTCTTTCATTGTATGTAATGATAGGAGATAATAGAATTCTTTTTGGTTATCAGCAGATATATAGCCTTGGTGAATTATTATGAAACTGTGTAGAAACACTGAAGAAGCCTATTTAAATGTGCTATTGCCTTGGTTAGGGCTCTACTGATTAATTATCTTATTTAAGATGAATCATGGGGTTCAACTCTGCTCATCTCCACAGGGCAGGTCATCAAGAAGGGTATGTTGAAATTTGTAGACTTGAGTGGAAGCTGCTGTCAATCAGTGGAAAGTCCCCTCCATCAGGGAAGCCTCAGCAGCTCTCAAGGCCTTTCAACAGATTGATGCAGTCACAATGAAATTATCAAAAACAAATTTGTCCATTCAAAATCAACTGATCAGGGATGTTCAGCCCATCTTCAAAATACTATGACAGCATCACCCAGATTAGTGTTTGGTTGAGCTAGAGCTAGCCACAATGACACAAAATACCATCATGGTCATCAACTGCAAAATCTTTGTCAATCAGAGATGTAACTTATAGTTTTCCCCTAATTACAACCTATATAGGAAAACTGTTCCTTTCAGTGCTAACAATTTCCCCTCTTAAAACATTCATAAGTTTTGTTATCCCGTCAAAGGCTCAGCACTCTCGCTGCTATTACATCTCTAGCATGGAATTTTGCTTTGAAAGAAGCTTTATATTACTCTGTAATAATGTGAATGGAGGAGAAAATGCAAGAATATAGAAATAAAAAGAAATATAAATAGGCATTTAGAATTAAAGACACTAAGATTCATTAAAGGCTACTGAGTTTGTTTTTTTCTAAAGTAGGGTTCATGGAAATGAAGTGTCTTGGAATTAAATGCCTAGTTAAATGTAGCATTATATGTCATTTATGAAAAATGTATCTATCTACTTATCATTTATCTTTCAATCTATGACATATAAACTGTCAATTGTCTGATGTGTATATAGCATGTTTTGTGAAATGTATAAGTATATGTATATATACATATTTTAGAAACTATGTGTAGTATATGCATATCTACATGTGTTTAAATACAGAGTTTCTGAACTGAGATAGAATGAAGAAATGTTGGAAATATTTTCAAACCTTTTATAGGTTGACTTACTGTCATCTTCAAAATGGACATTTGGAATTTGGCTTTCATATAGTACATTTGACCACAGGATGCCTTTGTTCATGGGCTGTGCCAATGGGCTGTTATTTACTGAAATGCACATTTAAAATCCGTGCACCAAAGTGTTATTTTGGGGGAGGGAATGAGAAGGATTGGCCATTAAGCAGCTATTTCAACCCAACTGAACATTGTATCATCACATGCCACAGATGGCAGACAACTCTGCAGTGTGGAGTCCAACCACACACCCAAAGGATAACACTTGTTTCCTCTCAGCACACAGCTGCTCAGCACCTCCTGTATAGAAGAAGTTACAGTCTCCCAACGTGATCTGTCACACTGTCTTCTTCATTACTTTGATAACATCTTTTGTCAAAGCTCTCCAACAATGGGCTAACACAGATAGCAACACCACACAGCATGGTCTGACTAGAACATGCATAGCGTCTGCTGTGTGGAAGAAAGTGAAAAGTTAAGCATCCTCTATGCAGGAGATGGACAGGGCTCAGGCCGTTTACTACTTCATAGCCTTTCTACTTGTCAGAAAGTTGTATACAGACCTGAGAGGTTGGAAGCTGCTTTAAAAACTGGTGCAAGTGTGAATATGGTGAATTTACAGAGATCACAAATTTTCAGATTGATATTTTTGATAAAAGCTCACTGATCTGTGTGTGAAACAAAGGTCCTCCCACATGCAGAGGTGTAAAAATGGGGGAAGACTGGACACTGGAAACTGAGTGCTAAATAGAATTAGAAACAGTGTGAACATTGGGTGAGAGGAGGAAGGTATGACAGGTTTAATGCATTGCCTCAAAATTTATATGTGGATGCTATAAGCCCTGGGTCTTAGAATGTGATCTATTAAAATACAAGGTCTTTTCAATGGAAATAATTGAAGTGAGGTTATCAGTAGACCCTGCTCCAGTACTCACAAGGAATGAAGGTTGTGGAAGAGACTTAGGGTGAGTCAGCCATCTATAAGCCAAGAGAAGATGTTGGAAACAAATATATTTCTCATGCTCCACACCTTTCCTATAACCAGCAATCAGGCTTGCTAACATCTTAATTTTGGACTTTGTCCTCCAGAACTGAAAGATATTACATTTCTGTTGTAAATGTCACCCAGTCGGTGGCACTTTATTTTGACAGCCTTAGAAATTGCTTGCAGGAAGCAAAGCTGAACTGGGAGTCAAGGCTAGACTGTGAGAACCATTCAATTGTATATTCATCAGCCTGAGTGGTTGGGAACATCTGAAGAGTCCTGAGCTACTTACCAAGCTACCTTGAAGGAGATGGAGAAATTTTAGGCTGGGAGAGTGCAGTCATTTGGAACCCAGAGTCTAGGTCGTTATCACTTGGCTGAGGGGAAAGATGCTGAGGCCTGACTTTAGTGAAGAGCATGCGGGTAGTTTAGAAAACAGTGAAAAGTTAACCCTGATCAATCTGTAGGTATGGATAGCAAAATGAAGCAATCAGAAGGATAAGTTTTGTAGTAGGGACTTTCTTCCTTGGTTGAGCACAATGAATTGGTTTAGAATGGCTTCCTTTTCCTGGTCAACGTGGCTTTTCTACTCCCTCTTCCCACCCCTCCCTCTGTCAGTCGTGTGTAGGTGGTCACAGCTGCTGAGTAGTCATGGTGTCCACAGCCATGTCGTCTTCAGAAGATGGTATTTTATGGCAATCATCCTCATGGGCTGCATCTTGAAGCTTTTCTATCCCTTCTTCTGTGATGTTCCCTGGGCCACAGAGTGGATAATATAGATGTTCCATTTAGGGATGAGCATTTAGTAGTTCCTAAGTGCCAGCAAATAGTATTTGCCTTTCCATTTGAATATTTTTACTAAGCATTATGTTTTAAGGTTCACCCATGTTGCTACAAATGGCAGAATTTTTATCTTTTATAAACTAAAGACTATTCTTTTGTTCTTGTGTGTGAAGGTGTGCAATTTTCTTTAGCCATCTGCACATTGACAGTCACTTAAGATGATTCCATATCTTCACTGTTGTATGGTTTCAGTGAACAGAGGCACGCATAGCTCTTCCATACTCTTATCGATATTTACTGGCTTATCTTGTGCCCAGGAAACACACCATGCTGTTTCCCAGCCAGAGACTTTCCATATGCCAAACTCACTAAGCAAAACCTTTTCCCCAGGCATTAACTGAAGACTCACGCATATCCTTCTAAGAGGAGTTGCCCCATTTTCACAACACTGATACCTTGAGTGTTCACCCTGTTTGAAAGCAGTTCTGCATTCTGAATTTGGAGACATATGCTGCTATGTGTATATTGTGATTTGTTGTTAGCTGCCCATCTTTAACTCAAAAACCTCACAGGTAGTTCATTCTCCAAATGTGGCCATATTTTCTCTGCTTGAATCTACTGCTCCTTTCGGGAGTCTGGTACAGTTTCTAGCCCTTATAAGACCTTATTCAATAGTAGATAATAAGATAAATTATTTGGTGTGAAACTAAAGTATATCTTTGTAATTTCATAAATTAAAAGAATTTCAATGCCTCATCATTTCACCTCCCACCAAAAAGAATCATAGTGGTTACTTAATGCTTTTGTGGTTGTTATTCATAATAATATAAAGATAATTAAATTTCAGGAAATATAACAAATGGGCCAGCAAACTGGTTACGTGGCTAAAGGTGCTTGCTGTCAAGGTTCATGACCTGAATTTGATTACTGGGACCCACAGAGTAGAAGGAAAGACCCAACTTTCAACAGTTGTGGTCTGACCTCCCTATGTGTACCATGTTGTACACACACAAATACACACACACACAAATAAATATAAAAGATTAAATTGTGAAAAGATTACTATTTAATTTTCTACTTTATCAATGAAAATATTTTGAATTGTACAATATGTTAATATTTTTCTACTATATGCAAATATTTAACATTTTAAGAAACACAACAGTGTGGACAAAAGAGCACCAGGACAGCAGCTTTATGACTCTGCAATTTCCTGTCACCCCCTCTTTTGTTCCCCCCTTAAGCAGTATGAGACTGTGATATGTGTTACCTATGTGACAGAGGATAAGGCAGTCTCCGACCTTTGAATAGCTTAAGCGTTTAGACAGCTGATGGCAATCTTTCATTAAATTTGGTGTACTCGCAGCGGTTCTGGCAGGTATGAGAAAACACAATTTGTTTTTCTTCAGCAATCTTCATACCGAATATCTGAAAATGTTTCCCAGTGACAGACAGAACTGAGAGCTTAATATCTTTCCAGATGAGCACGGTGGCTTTCACTGAGGGAAAATGATGTGGGTGGATGAGCTCGTGAAAAGTGAAGAGAAGAAGATAGGAAAATGAAGTTTATGCATGGTCCAGATACATTTAGGGACTTGGGCAGACTACTTAGAAGGAAAGCAGGGTGTGATGCTAATGGGCAGGAAACATGTTCAGTGAGGTTTATGTTGTGTTAAAATGCAGTGTAATTTTGTGAGCCAGCTCTCCCTCTTTTCTCCTTCCTTGATTTCTCCTTACTGCTCATGCCCCAGGCTTGGAATAAAAGATACAGTTTTGGGCGTCAGGGTGGATATTTCTCCTCAGCAAGAATGAAAAGGACAGGATTAATTGAGAGTATGCCAAAACAAACTTTCTATTATCTCCCTTGGTCCATAGTTTCGGTGACCTTGATTTTGTAATATTAGCTGAGAACTGCCTTCATCCATCATCTCTGTGTTAAAACTCGGTTCGTACATTGTAGGTTTGACTGTCCTGTCTGAATCATAGCACCTAAGTCAGGGAAGATTTACCAAATTTTCCAAGTCACATTGGCAGGTATCCACTGACCCTCTTCATATTGCCTGTGAGCAGCAAAATGTATTTTGGGGAATGTGCACAATATCATCATTTATCAGCACAAAGATGCTTGATGCAATTCTAAAGATGACCAACAGAAGACAGCCAACCATATTGTACTCTATTTATTCAATGAAATACAGCAATGTAAATGAAGTAGCTAAGTCAACATGAATTGATGGCAATCCATAATACAAGTTTCCACAGCTCCAAAGAACATGTGATTCTATTTGTTCATATTTTAAAAGCAAACGAACTGTCATGCATTATGTAGGGACAGATATCTATAGAAATATCTGTATAAGTGCATATGATACATCTATAAAGAAAAGCCAAAGAATAATGACCAAATTGTGATGAAGGCAGTAATCTAGATATCTCTGTACATAACTTTCTCAAGTTTTGCACCGTCTTTCTCTTTCTTTGAGGGCTAGTAGGATGAACTAATGTTTACTGTTTAATAGTCAGTTTTATCATTCTTTTCCTCTATAGGTCACCTACTTTATGAATTACTGAAAACTACTTCCTTAAGATGAAAATTATTTTCCAAATAATTTTTCTACTTATAAACATTGTCTTTTATTTTAATTTATGTGTATGGTTTGTGATGTTCTTTTTTTAAAAAAAATAAATAAATCGTAAATTATCCCAGCAACACTTATTGAACCGCCCATACTTCCCCTGTGTATCTGCAACACCCACTCAGTTGTTCATCAAATTTTCATATATGCCATGGGCCTGCTTCTGGCTCTCTACTCTCTTCTACTGGTTTTGACAGCCTTGCTCGGGATCTCCCTAGTTCCTCTCACTTCTTGTTCAAAACACTCTCCACTTGATAACTAGAGTCAGGTTTTCAATGTGTGTGTGTGTGTGTGTGTGTGTGTGTGTGTGTGCATGTGCTCATTTGTGAAGGGAAACATCTGCTTTTGTAAGTTTTCTTTTGAATCACCAATTTGTTTGCCCTTAGCATCTTAATGTCTATACGACCTTCTCCCAAGTCCCTGCCCTTTTCTTTTTCTGTCATTCCTACACACAGATGAATCACTTGAAATTTAAGAAGCAAGAGAACGCCCCAGTCAGTGAAAGGGAAGAAGTAGCAGTGTGACTTTGCTGCAGAATTCAGCCTGTTTCCACAGCCCACTTGGCAGTTTTTCAATCAGTGCCACTCATTCCTTCGTGTTCAGGATTTCCCAATTTTTGAAAAGAACTAGGTATCATTAATGTGATTTTTCAACTCTTCTCCACATCCCTACCAATTCCTGTTAGTGAGTTCGCACAGCCTTTTCTGTATGAACCCCCAGTACTGTCCTTTTCAGTCCAAGTGCCTCCCTGGGTTCCGCTCTTTGAAAAAACCCCGTTGCTGCTTCTTTTGACTTCCTTCCTGTAAGGGAAGACCTGTAGAGACTTCTTCCCTCAATGCACAGAGAATTCCAATACCTCTTTACTATAGAACCTCCTTACCACAGAATTCAAAGTAAGAGAATTATTGATAGGAACTGATTTGCAAGGGAAAAGTTTCAAAATGAGACCAAACATTAATGTGGATGATCTTTCTAGGTTTCTGACACATATTCTACTGTGTTCTCTCTGCCTCAGAAGACATCTGGTATCTACCTCCCAGGACACTTGTGGCTCCTTTCAAGTCCTATTGCAGATTATCTGAAGACTCTTCCATCTCCTTATACCACACTCTCCTTTGCTTCCATTGTTTTGTCTATGCAGAGACCATATCTTATCTTTAACACTCATCACAATGGTCACCATGGTGCAATGAATAACAGAAGCATCTTTGCTTCTTTTTTCCCTATGTACGCTTGATTCTAGACCTCTCTTTCCTCTCCTATTTTTCTCTCTGTTTCCTGTGACAATGCTACTTTATGGCCCTCAATGATTTCACCACACTGGGGTGCTAACTTTCTCCCTTTTCTTTTGACCGGTAAGTGATGATTGCATTCTGGTTCCTCCTATTGTTTTGACCTGTGATTATCTGCGTGTCACGTCTGTTAGAGATGCTGTCTCTTCATATCATGCCTAAGATGTAAGCCCTGTTTTTTACTATTCTATAAGTTTATCACGAGAATGGAGAATATTTGTCCTCATCTGATTTCCCCCCTTGTTTTTTTTTAACCTTAGGCACTTTGTTCCCACTAAAATGACATCTTCCTAAGTGCCCAAACCTTTCCTTAGCTATTGTTCCTACTTGCTGTGCTGTGACTGCATGAGGCCAAGAAGCTTCATCAAGTTTTTCTCATCAGCTATTAATTTCACATACTTATTCACCACACTAGACCACATAATGATTTACATAAAAACACATGTCTGACTGACAACGAAAATATGTCTTCACATGAAAATTTGTAACCAGTTAAGGGTCTTTCCTACTTCATGTTCAGATTTTTGAATAGAATGATTATTTTTATCCCCAACTTTCTCTTTCTTTTCTCATATTAAAAGCAGGACCGTGTTCACACAGCTCGATAAAAATAAGTGAGAATTATGCTCAATTGCTTTCTTCATGTATTCCACATAAGTCAGTCGCCACGTTATATTGATTTTCCTCCTAAGTCTGTTTCATATTCATGCATTTTCCTGCTTACCACGGTCATAGACCCAGTCTGGTCTCCCCTTATTTCCTGCTTAGCTTTCTAAAATCAGTCCTGATTGGTTTCTCTATTTTTGCCTTTCTACAAATGTTATGAGCAGAATCGGAGAACTGTTTATACTAGAGATATGTTGTCATTCTCTGGTGTGTGGCTCCTTATTGCCTTTCTTGCACACCTGGATGGACTCCAACACCCTAAAAGGAATGTGCAGCCCACCATGTGTGCTTCAGCCTCTTCAACATCAGCACTTCCGCTGCCTGTTTTCCACTGGGTGCCATTCTTTCCCCAAAGCTTATGCGACTCTTGGAATGAGAAAGCCGATTAGGCCTCGCTCGGTTTTGCAGGTCAGAAATCAAGGCCAGGGACAGGAACAGGCTTGATGAGGGCCCATAGGAAGAATGAGCCTCAGTTTCTCTTTGTTTCTTTCTCAGTCATCACCTTCAGATAGTCACTGAATGGTACCAATTTTATCTCAGTTCCTTACATAGTGGTAAGAAGCGACCCTAGTAACCCAAACCTCATGATGACCAGACTGTGTTTAATTTTTATGTTTCTACAACGTGATTTCCATCTTTTACCATGGAGTCCTACCTACAGCATTGATAGATCATCCCTGATAATCAGGTTTGAGCTTTTTTGCTACTCGTATATTATTATATTTCGAGCTAGAAAGCAATGGGGGGAAATCTTGGAATGAAGTAAGTTTTCTCTATGCTAAGGAGTTTGCTTAGCTGTGGCTATGAATATTTTTAGTTACTTACTTATATCAAGCAGTATCCTGAGAGGATAGTGTATTAATAATAATACATTTTCAATATTATTCATTGGGGAATTCTTTTTCTCCTCCTCCTCCCTTCCTACCCGTGTGTGTGTGTGTGTGTGTGTGTGTGTGTGTGTGTGTGTGTGTGTGTTGTGATGTGCATGTCTGAATGCAGATGCATACATACCACAGTGTTTATACCGAGGTAAGAAAACAGATTTTAGAAGTCATGTCTCTCCTTCTGCCATGAGTTCTGGTGATCAGATCTTCAGGCTATGTGTCCCCTACTGAGGTGCTTAACTATTTCAAGTATTATTCTTTAGGTTTTCTACATTGTATTCAACCCCAGGAGCATCTCTATGGTGTAGGGAATATTATTAATCCTGTTTTGATATGTAGGGAAACTGAAGTATGGAGAGATCATAATTTGTCCACAAGGAGTAGAGTAACTCAGAGATAGGCCAGGGGACTTGGAGCTAGAGATCTTAATTTTATACCCAACACCATGGGACTTTCAACCAGGATTTTTATTTATTTATTTATTTATTTATTTTGGTTTTTCGAGACAGGGTTTCTCTGTGGTTTTGGAGCCTGTCCTGGAACTAGCTCTTGTAGACCAGGCTGTTCTCGAACTCACAGAGATCCTCCTGCCTCTGCCTCCCAAGTGCTGGGATTAAAGGTGTGTGCCACCAATGCCCGGCTCAACCAGGATTTTTAAAAGGAGGATTTTAGGTGTGTAAAAGAGGTTCATAAGTATAAGGCAGTGTGGTGACTGTTATGATCCATCCACTGTGGCTTTTTGGTTACCACTGTATGAGAGATGTTCTCAAATATACTTTTATTTCCATGACATACGAATTTATAAGTTAGATAATTATTTGAACTCTGTACTGCCTGTAAAAGTTATTTCATTTCCCAGATTCACATTTTCTTCATAAATAGAACATAGATAGCAGTATCTATATTAATGTTACAATTAGTGATAAATAGTTAATGTATACCAAATGTTCTGCACATCATTGGCTATATGAATGCTGTTTTAAGTTGCCAGAGTGTTAATGAAAAGGCGATTATACAAGCATCAGATACAAATTAAGGAAGAAACTACTTGCTGTCACAGTGGAGATGTTCACCACAGACATCAGTACACTTCAGTTGGACCAGACAAGAACTTTTAGAATTGTTAAAGCAGGAAAAAGAATAACCTGCTCCCCCCCATCTCTCCCTTTTCACAAGGTATATATACCACAATCTACCCCATAGTTACTACAGACATCCATCCTGTTTCTCTGAGATGAGCCTCTCAAATAGTGGAATAGATACTACAGAAGGCAAAAAAGGTAGATGGCAAATAACCGCGTTCTTAATAACGCCAAGAAGTCATTGGTTCGCCCAAATTTGAGTCTTGTCAACCTCTAGACTCTTCACTACGTGAGCCCATACTGATGTTCCACTGCTGAAATCTGTCTGAGCTTAGACGTTTGGTTTCTGCTAACTGCAGGGAAATCTAGACAGGAGGGCTGCCCATGCAAAGGCTTGCAGAGAGATAGGAGTGAGCATGATGGGTCTGGAAATATTACATTGAGAAATGAGGCCAGAAGGTGGGTCAGTGCCAGCTTTTCAAGGGCACTGACTTCCATTTTAATGAGTTTGGACTCTAGCCTGTAGGCAGTGGGGAGCAACAGTTTTTTAGCAGAAAAGTGACATGATCAGATTTGCATTTTAGAAATATGACTTTAGCTGTGAGGTTGAGTTTGGCTAGGAGTGGGAAAGGCTGAAAGCAGTGGCGAGAGTCAGTAGGTACCTGCAGTGGGATGCGCTACCAGGTTGCCGAATTTGGACAGCAGATGTGGGGATGGCGAGGTAGGGGCATGATCTCATTTTCTCCATATCCACCCTGTCATCAGGCATGCACTGTTGTGGATTCTCCTTGGCTGTTAATTCTGGGTTCACAGATGCTGCTCCCATGGCAGCTGCAGACTGGAAGACAGGCAACTTCTGCCGTGCAGGTGTATCCACTGCTGAGCCTTCAAAATCCAAGGAGCGAGGCAAGAAGTGTTCCAGCCCAAACGTTCTCATCTAACTTTGTTCACTCCTCAGAGAAATTCCTCTTCTGCTGGACACTACCAAGCAGCACCAAGACAGTGCTGGCCACAGACCACTGTTCACCAGGCCACTGTATTTACCCTCGTGAGTTCTCAGGCAAGCCCCTAAGTTCCTGCTGAAGGCAGAGGATACCTCCATAGGGAGCTTCAAAATACTGCTCGAAGTTCATGTGTGTGACTTCTTGTATCGGAAGAACCTCAATGTAGAAACCTCAGAGTTAAATTCACTTCCTACTTTTCTGAGATATTTTTTCCAATAGAGAAATGTGGCAATTGAAAAGGGCAGAAACACATAAAACACTTGCAATTTTGGTTTTAAGACATGCACTTAAATATTTTAAAGCTCAGACACTTACATCCAGTATTTGGCAGTATGATCTCACTTGCTACACACAGTTTGGTACAAATTTGGATAATCAATTAAACATCTGTTAATTGGACCAGGAAAGAGTTATAACATATATATTGTGTTAGTTTCTCACTGAACTCTAAAGTGATAGAAGCACATAAACATCTATGTAGTTTGCGTCTATGGCCACCAGCAATACTACCACCAACACAAATAAAACTCATTCCCACTGTTTTTTTTTTTTTGTGCGTGTGTGTATTGATAGGGCAATAATATCCTTAAATTTTTTTTATTAAAAGGATTAGAGTAGATCTTAGAAGTTAAAAACTCTAAATTATCTCCCCTAATATTACTAGTTTATGAATTTCTTTGCTTTGGTTGAGACTAAAGGTAACATAAAGTGTTCTCAAAAGTGCTGAGCTGAATCTCACCATGTGGGAATCTGCTACCAGGAAGGCATCTCAGTTTCCAGTTTATAAGGCTGGAGTGATCACAGCAGCAATCTTTTGTGGCTGTGTTGCAGAATTATGTGATTGTCATCATCAGGGCATTGTGACTATTTGAAACCCCTCAACCCTGGGCCTGCAGATGCTCCCTCATATAATAAGGGGTAGAGTGGGGTCATGAGAGCCTCACCTGAGTTCTCCACCACTCTTCCCTGCCAGATGTATACAATAATTATCTCTGAACTGAATGTGGTCTCACAGTCTCCTATTCTTGGGGGGATAACAGAGAATACAGTGTCTGGAAGGAGCTGGACAACTATGGAGGGATCATGAGGTACATACTGGAGTGAAACTTCCTGGTGATATGGCCATTTTAGGGTCACCCAAATTCCGGTAAATCACCCCACTCATGCTATGTAAGCCCAGAAAACTAATTGGTTTGCTAACTTGGATATTGGTGAAATTCTAGTTTGTTCTCAGTTGGTTGTCCTATCTGAGGTAAACAGGGTTTTGTTTTTGTTTTGTTTTGTTGTTTGTTTTGGTGGGAGTATATTCCCAATGAAAGTTTATGCAACAAGCTATTTGATGGTTAAAGTAATTTATATAAAACCCATTGAATGCTGCTTGAACATACTGAGTGCCAGATTAAATGTTGCTTACAGTTACACGGTAGTTTAGAGAACTGGATTTTCTGTGTACCTTTTGCATGAATGACTGGCTGGTTAGCTGGTATACTCTTATGCCACAGTAATTTCTTGTTATGTGTGCTTCAGAAAGTTATAGGTTTTTTAGAGAAAAGGAAAGGAGAGAGAGAATTATTCCTATTGATTCTTGTTGTTATGCACAAAAGAAATGATTTTGGTTTTTATTCTTTTCTAAAAGAGGCAAGTAGCTCAGGTGGGTGGCACACAACTTTAATCCCAGAATTAATCTGCACTTGGGAGGAAGAGAAAGGAAGATCTCTGTGAGTCCGAGATCAGCCTGGTCTACATGGCACAAATTTTAATCCCAGAATTAAATCTGCACTTGTGAGGCAGAGACAGGTGGATCTCTGTGAGTTCGAGATTAGCCTGGTCTACCGAGTGAGATCCTGGGTAGTCAGGGTTGTTACACAGAGAAATCCTGTCTCAAACACCAAAAGAAAAAAAAAGGTTAAAAGGTCTTGGTAAAGATAATGGTAGAAGCACCATTAATTCTTGGTGATCTGGGAAAGGAAAGTATGCGGTTTCCTGGGGATATGAGATAGACAGAGATACTATAGGTGAATTTCCTCTAAGAAAAGCCAGATTCTGATAATGGAAAGATTCCAAATGATGCTTGAGTAGATCACAGAGGAGTCAGCTGTCAATATAATATTACATAACCAACAACTGAATATTGACTTCATACATCCGTTCACTTTTCTGATACTCAGTACATAACAGAGGATAATGATGAATCTCTGCTGTCTGTGGCATTAGAATACACAGGAGAAAGGATGAGAAACTAGAAAAGAGGTGACTGCATATATGAGGGGTATGGGAAGGGAGACACTCATAAGTAAATAGGAGTAGAGAAGAGTAATTAGAAGGAGTCAATGTGGCAGAGGAAGCATGGGGTAAGTTCTCTGCTGACCGTTTCTAATTTCTCAGTGCACTTGAAATTGATGTCATGGGGACAGGACGGATAAGGCAGGAGGTGTTGGAAGTTTAAAGGGAAGGAATAAAACTGTCACCTAGAATCATGGGAGAGAAAGCTGAATTGGGAACTGAGGTGGGTTTGTCAGTAGCTTTAACGACCCTCTTGAGAGCGCTGGTAATGATTGCAAAGTGACATGAATAAGCATGTGTGTACGTTTTTCTCCAGCTACTTTCAATCACCCTGGTGGGAGCACAGAGAAAGGGAAGAATTAGATTTATTCAGTGTTGGGCCTTTGCCAATGCATCACAGTGGAGGAGAGGTGAAGCAGTTTGAACCTCTTTGCAAAGTGCTGTGGAAGATAAGAAAGGAATAGAGAGAAACAAGAAGAGAGAACACTGACACCAATGGCTAATTAATGCTTGAAATGGAAAATGTGGCCATGACAGTGTCTTGAGGATTGGGCGGCTAAAGTTTAATGAACAGCATCATGAAAAGGGGTAAAGGGTTTTCTGACAAAAATATAAAAAACAAAAAGAACTCTTTATGTGGATATTAAAAGTATTGTCCTTGTCATGATGCTTTTGTTACAGGAATAATACTAGCTTGATAATGTAATTGCCATTCATGTCATCAAGAAATGAAGACCTATAACCAAGGGCCTATGACCTATGACCAAAGGCCATGATATAAAGGATAGTATCAATAGTAGGGTAATAACGAAGGTAAATATGAAGCTAGAATCTCAGGGAGTTGGACAGTGATCTAGAGATGTCTGGATGTACAATAATAACTTCTTCCTCTTCACTGGCAAAAGGCAGGAGGAATGAGGAGCCATTGCTTATGAACGCTATGGTGAATACAATGTGCCTGACAGAGTTTGCATTGCAGAGAAACAGAAGCTCCTGGGGATGAATGGGGAGGTTCTAAAGATTAGTGATAGACTCTAGGACTGTGAAGGAGTGAGCAATAGATTCCGATTGAAGAGAATAGAGTTACAAGAGGATGGGGAATGACCGAAGGGTGGAGTGTACAGTATTAATGGTCATGAGCAAAGGTGAAGTGTGAGTATTCAGGCATCTGTACTGGCTACGTCCTCAACTGAAGCCAGTAAGAGCCCTTGCTGTGCACATTTAATACATTCCCTTTTAAAAGGTGGACCTTGCCAAAACCCCCTCTTTTTCTCTCTTCCACCAGTCTTGTCCCCAGGGACCAGTCTTTACTACCACCTCTCTACCCTACGCCTTCCCCTTCTCTGCCCTCTTTCCAGCTTCCTTCCCTGCTCCTGCTCTCTCCTCTTCCAATGTGAGCCCTGTTGTCTCGAAAACACAACAGCATTGTATCCGCCTCACCTGTTACCCTTAACTCTTCATCTTTTTTTAATAAGCAAAAGGAAGGAATGTTAGTATTCAAGCATCTGTACTAGCCCATCCTTCGGGTCCTGATGGAACGTGCCCTCAGCTGCAGCCAATAAGAGCACCTTCTCTGCATGTTTGCTATGTTCTCTTTTAAAAGGTGAGCCAGCTCCTGGCTCTTCCTCTCTTTCTCCTTTTCTCTCTCTTTCTCTCTTTCTCTTCCACCACTCTTGTCCCCAGGGACTGGTCTTTGCCACCCACTCTTCGCCCCACCCCTCTGCCACCCTGTCTCTGCCTCACCCCCTGCTCCCTTCTCTGCCCCTTCTCTCTCCTCTTTCACGTATCTTGTCTGATGTGACTTCTCCTTGTGACCTTGGAAAATAAATTACAGCATGAAGAGTGGGAGTTGGCCATCTCTCATGTCTTGGCTGAGGCTTACTGTGTGGAAGGTTGTTGGAAAGGAAGGGGCGGGGCCTAGTTTTGCCAACTGACAGACCCACAGAGCACAGCGGTTCTGAATGTGTGATAATTTAGTCAGACTGGGCTGGACTGAGCTACAAGAGACACCTACAATTCAAACTTCTGAATTGTCTTAATCATGTCTAAATCAAATCAAGTAGGACTAGTATCTGGAGCTTTAGGGTAAGGAGGAGCTGAACTGAATTAGTGAGGTCAGCCATGGGTACTTGATAGAAGTGCATCTCAGGTTGCATGTAAGTGACCTTTCCTCCATTTTAAAAATGAAAATAGAGAAAGATCAGTGATTTTCTTCCTAATCATTCTTTAGGGATATCAATACACACCCCACCAGAAATGACATAAAACATTGTTTAAATAGCAGTTAGCATGAAACTATCATATTTTATCTAGAGTCAACTGAAGAAAATTAGTTGCATGGAAATATAACCTGGGCTTGACCGTTTATATGCTATGGCATTTTGAGCATTTGTCTAACTGTGTTTCAGTTTGAGTTTTCTAAGACATAGGCATCAAGATAGGTTTGATGGGCCAGAGCTTTACTGGGGACACTTACTAGTCCTGAATAAAGCAGGCAGGGCAGCAAAATGTGAGTCTGGCAAATGAGAGGAAATAGGGAAGGGAATAGAATTGAGTGGAAGGAACTTCAGATTTCTACAGATTTTTGAAGCAAACTTGGTGAAGTGGCTGAGTTCTGCCCTGGGAGGAGTGGTCCTGCTCTAAACTCCTTCTGTGCTCATTAACAAGCCAGGGGCAATCAGGAAAGCATTGTCAGGAAAGCACGGATGCTGTGGGGCTCTGAAGTCACAGTAACTGGGCTCTACTGCAGCTGGCCCTCCGAGAGGGAAACAGCTCACACCACCTCTAGGGTCACATTGCCAAATCCAATTTTGAATGCTCTTAGTATTTTCTGGAAAAAATTAACATAACACAAGTCAAACCATTTCCAATGTGTAGTTTAGCCTCTTTTAGTGCATGAACAACATTATGAAACTACTACTTCCATCTGTTTCCAAAACATTTCCATCCTTCCTTGAAGGAGACCCTGTGACAACTGTGCCTGTATTCCCTCTTTCCCAGTGCCTCTGCCCCTGCCGGTCATTAATCTATTTCAGTCTTTATGTAGTTACTGAACAGAAGTATTTTTGGAAGTAGAGTCCTATGATACTTGGCATATACATCTGTCTTCTTTCTGTTAGCATATTTTTAAGGTTTGTATTGAAGCATCTATTTGTTATTTTATGTGGTTGAATACTCACTGTATAAATAAACTACATCATTTTTGTCCATTCTTCCTTTCATAGATACATGAGCTTTTACAGATTGTGACTATGGGCTTTTGTTAACAAGTACTATTGTGAACACAAGTACACACGTGTTTGTTTGCAGAATTTTTTTTGTGTGCGTGTATGAATAAATAGAGAGTTTGGACATTATGGGAATTCCACCTCCAATTTGTTTCCTAGAATGATCAAACTGTATCATCAGCTCATGAGCTTCATCTTTTTCTTGTGTATCAAATAGGCTGTATTAAAGAGTGTTCTCGAGGTTAGTGAGCAGATGTTCAAAAGCACAGAGCTTCATGGCAGTCAAACACCTGATGCTCATCATTTGCATCAAATGTAATCTATTTATCCAGCTGACGTTGTTTCCAAAACACACAATATTTGCATCTTCTTTTAACTGCCCCCTTTTTTTCAAGGTAGGAACGTGTGAAATTATGACTATTCCTTACTTTTAGAGAGGAATGGACCACATTCCAATTTGGCTCACGAGAATCTGTTAAACCAGAGACCTTGGGTCCAGAATGAAAACTGTGATCAAAGCATGTGTTTAAGGGATGGCAAGCACTCCTATGCCCAGTGATGACATATCATGATTCAATGGAAGAGATGTACGGTACACACTGCTGCTAGGTTGTGATGATGGCCACCACCTGCCACACCTCATCACATCTGTGCAAGGGGTACTAGACTCTCACACCCCTCTGTTTTTTAAGGGGAGAAATGAAAAAAAATGTTAAGAGCAAAAAAATGAATGAATCAATAAATAAATACAAGGTACCACAGTACAAAAAGAACCAAAAGTAAAAACTGTTACCATTTAGATGCTTCTCTTGCGTGAGAGAAGACAAAACAGTAGATTAATTGATCCAAAGATGATATGGAGACATTGACGGCATTTCCAGAAAAGAGCTGGCTAGGTCATCATTAAGGTTCACTGAAAAATATGGTCTAATTTCCTAGTTTGCAGGTGTTGAAAATACTAAAAACGGCTCCGTTATTAGCCAAAGTGATGACAGCACTCTTTCAGACCACTCTTTGGCAGCAACAGTTTCTTTCCTGCATATTTTTATTTGTTTCCTTGTGGATTTGGTAGCTTCTCCGATAGTGCCTGTGGATACAGAAGGGGGAGCTCTATGAATAGCCTTTTGAGTGCAGTCCTCAGTGGTGGCAGCCATTGGAGCTTTGTAGCCCTCCTTGGCCACAGGGACTCTGAGGTGGCGAAAAACTTTTTCCAAATATATGCACATACAAAACGAAGATTCCAAGCTCATGCAATTAGCTTAGTTAAAAGGAGTTAGAGCTGAAGCAGGAATATACTCCATCTTTTTTACTTCAAGCTTTGTTCCTTTTCCTCCTGGGTTGGGTTCTCAACCTTGGCTGCACATGAGAATCAGCTGGGAGCTTTAAAAAACTTGAATGCTGAAACCCGAGACAAATTATAAAGTAGACTCTCTGGGGGCCAAGCCTAGGCATAAGTACATTTGAAAATCTCCCTGATGATTCGAATGCATAACCAAGGTTAAGGACCGCTACTCTTCGTTTCTTTCAAGCAGAAGAAATGAACTGTGGTATTCTATAAAGAGAGTAGTTTGTAAAAATTATTTTAACATATCCCAGTGGTTTTCTCATCTGCTTTATTTTCTCCTGATAGAAGCACTCATATGTATCACAGATGAGAGCCAAGGTTTCTTTGCTGAAAATGGCGGAAGGATGCATTTGTAGTCTCCCTTCTTTATTAACCCTCTGGCCACCTCATCATTAGCAGATGGGCTCTGAAGCAATCCACAGGGCAGTGAATAATATACTTCAATGCACCCCATGCTATTGATGTTTTAAACCACTTGGTAGACATTCTGACTATCAAAGTACCACGGGCCCAGACAAAGCCTCACTCTAATGGCTAATTATGTTGTTTTTGCCTCTTATTCTATAGACGAATCTCAATATTCTTCTCCTATGTCTCTGGCTGTTCAAAAAGAATGCCAAAAAAGAGGTTCAAGATCAATAACACAAACATAATACTGTCAAGATGTATTTTCTTTAAATTCATTTTGCACGCGTGAATGTGTATATGCACATGTACACACGCACAGGCTCGCACTTATTTATTTTCCCTCCCATGATTTCAGGGTGTTCTCTAACTGTATGGACCTGTAACTATGCTCTCAAATTCAAACATTCAGAGAACTGAGACAGCCACTGATATTAGAAGCAGCTGCATTGTGGTGGATGTTATGGGAAACTAGTGTGTGTTTGTTATAAAAACATTTATATTTTTAAAAAGTTCTAAGCTTCACATTAGCAAACAGACAGACATGTATTTTCTAGGCATAAGATATTTCAGTGAGGTTCCTGGTGATGTGGAATTTATTTCATGTTACTCAATATGTTTAGGCTGTTCGCTGCTTATTTAGGTTTACCCAGCTATTTAGCTTAAAGCATCATTATGCTGTCAGCGAAGACTCACTCATCTTGAAAGATGAAGTTATGGATGGGAATAACAACCCAGTGTTTTGGGTCAGGAACAAAGCTGCTGCCCCCTCACTCACTTGAAATGCAGAGGTGATCAGACAAATATGGGAGGTGGAAAATTTGCACCGGAGCCAACCTGTCTCCTAGATGAATATGTGCAACTAGAATCTCCATCATGGCTTGATATTGTCTCATCTGACCAATAGAATAAAATCTAAGAACGATATTTTCTAAAGAGTAAAAGGATAAAAGAGTGGCAGATTATCTTTAATCTAGGCATCACTACATGAGTCTAAATCACACCTCCACTTCTCACTTTTATTGTCTTTTAGAATCAAGTCTGATACTTTCAAATGAATACCTCCTTCATAACTGAAGCCTCCAGAGTTATTGATAATATAGGCATAATAATATTGAGGGATATTTCAATAGATAATTGAAATTGGGCTATACAGTTATGTTGGTATAGTAGGATAAATGGGTGTAAGAATCAAGGATATTTATGAAATGATATATTTCCATTGCATTCCTTTTTGAGAGAAAGCTTGTAACATTTAGAATGTATTTCTTATGGTCAAGTAGAGCTTCTGATATTACAAACAGCATCCTAGAAATTTCCTGGAAGATCAAACTTTGTGGTGCTTCTGGTGCAGGTAGTTGGGAAAGGGGATGGAGTTCAGCAGATGATATGTGGGAGAGGAAGCATTAAGGGTTGATTGGGCAGGGAAGATAAAATGATGACCTACCTAACGAGTTAGAATGAAACGGCCACAGAGTAACCTTTGGGAACATTCTATAGAACCTGTGTACAAAAAGTTGAACATCACATATGTTATGATGGGTATAGTTCCAGCATTGAGCGTGGCCTAAAGCGAACTTGGGAGGAGAATGTGGACAGGAGGATGCAGTAAGGCAGAGATATAGTCAGGCTTAATGGAGAGTGCTGAGGGACTGCTAGCGATTACAGTCTGGGACCGACAGTAGAGACAGTGGTCAGATAAGGACAGAGATAAATACAGATGAAGCTGATAGAAGGTGCATGTTTGGTTGCCTCAAGTGAGATTCCTAAGCTGGCTTTTTAATCAACTGCTGAGTCTCACCAGGAGTGACAAAGATGCTTCTCTAGAAGTGATGGGTCAGAAAACAAGTGTGTGTGTGTGTGTGTGTGTGTGTGTGTGTGTGTGTGTGTGTGTGAGTGTGGGCACTCAGTGAGATTTCAACGTTTGGTTATTGTGAATAGCTATGGGATAAACAGTAGTGTCTAAAAATAGGAAAACTTGGGGCCTTTCAGGTATGCTGGATTATATGGAGGTTCTACTTCCAAATTTTTGAGGAACTTCTGTACTTATTTACATTATACTGTAGCCAAATTTTAAAGACTTTCTCTGGTTCTATAGATGTCTTCTGTCTTTGCTGTGCAGAAGCTTTTACATTTGATTCAATCCCTTTTATCAGTTCTTACTTTTATTGCTGAGCTATTGGAGTTCTCTTCAGATAGAATGCCTATACCTTGAACTGTTTTGCCTGCATTTTATTATAGTTGTTTCTGCTAGTGGATTAATATTTAGAATATATAAAGAGCAACAAATAAAACGGTAGGAAAGCAAATAATCCTATCAACAAATTGGCCATAGAAATGAACATATACTTTTGAAATAAAGTAAACAAATTCTAATAAACTCATGAATTATGTTCTGTGTCTAAATTTCAGTGATGTAACCCTTTGTCATGTATTAGTGGTCCATCATGGCATTTCTTAAAACCTCTAGTTCCCACAATGATAGTATTTGGAAAGGGGACATGCTTTCTCTCACATTTCATGCTTGTAGTTGCTTCCTTGTATGTCGAAGCACAAGGCAAGTTGTCTGCCTTTTTCATCTCACACTAAAGTTTTACCACTCACTTGAGGATCATTTCCTTCCAAGAAACAAAGCTTTTATCGCTCACTGGGGTAACTGTGTACACAAGATGAATAGAGAACAATAAACCTGTGTAGAGATGCTGGTGTTGGACATCATGTTATTCAACTATACTGAGCAATCCAAAATTATACAAGAAAGGCGTACAGCTCATTCCTGAATTAGCTAAATATCAGCAAAGTCTATTAATCCCTGGAGCCCCATGCCATAATGTTCATGTCTTTTCCTCCGTAACCATATCTTGAACAACAAATTTCTTTTAAGTACCACATACCAAATACAATGATTTATAATATGCATATAATGCATATCTGAATATTTGTTTAGTGAAATGAATAGTGATTGAGAAGAGCAGTGTAGCGCTTGTTAAAAGATTTATGTGTTATTTTTACTTTATATGATGAGCGTTTTATTTTTTATTTGTGTATATGTGTGTGTTTCTGTTTGTGTGTGTGTGTGTGTGTGTGTGTGTGTGTATGTCCATGTGTCTGGGTGTCTGGTGTTCTTAGAGGCTAGAAGAAGGTGTTACATACTCGGGACTAGAATTAACTTTTGTAAGTGATCATGTGGATGCTGGAAACCAAACTTGGGTTTTCAGCAAGAACTGGAAATGTTCTCAGTCACTGATCCAGCTCTCCAGTCCTGGCACACTACTACTCTTGAACACATCTCATGTAACAGTTTTTGAACCTGGCTACATTAAGGAAATCTCCAAGTGGCAGATCACATCCTAACTTTAAATGTATTTGTGTTTTTTATTTTTTGTCTTTTACAGTGTATGAAGGGAGAATACTTAAGAGTTTGAGGATAGTGATAGTTTTTCTATCTCTTTGTTAAGGAAAAATAATGTCTCCATGTAGTACACACTACCTGTCAATGTGATGACTACTATTTTTCTGCATAGTTCCTCCTGTAGCCCTGAACTCCTGAAGTGTGTTGTGTTATTATGATAATGGGAGTCAGAAAAGGTCCAAATAGAGAAAATATGTCTGATCCCTTTCTTTCTTACAGTGTCAGGATAAACTAAATGTGGTCTACAGGGATTTCCCAGATTTAAGTGTGATTTTCTGTTTTAAGGTCTAGTACAGAAGAAGATTGTCTATGGCTAGAATCCACTAATGAGTGAGTACATATTATTTTCATCTCCACTGAGTGTACTGGCTTTTTGGGATCCTAGTCTATTTGGATGCATACCTTCCTAAGCCTGGATGGAGGAGGGAGGGCCTTGGACTTCCCACTTAGGACTGGAGGGGGAGGGGAAGATGGGGGGAGCGGGAAGGAAGTGGGAGGAGAGAAGGAAGTGGAAATTTTGATTCCTAGTACTAATAAAGTATTAAAAAAAAGAAGAGGATTGTCTCACTGAGTATTGACAAAGGCCAGAACTGAGTTAGGAAAAAGAAAACTCCCTAGGACTGCTGTAACAGAACACTGAAAAGTGGGTGCCTTAGACTACCAGAAGCCTATTCTCTCACAGTTTTGAAGATCACAGGTTAAGATGTCAAGGTATTTTCAAGCTTAGATACCCTGGGGGCACTGAGGGAGAAGCAGAACAGCTGGTTCACAGTCCTAACATTTCTTGGCTTTAAAAAAAGATCATATATATATATATATATATATATATACATATACATATATATATATATATATATTCATTTTGTAAGTTACCACATGAATCTTTTTTGATGTTCAGCATCTTGTTTGTGCCCATCTTCCTTTCTTATTCATAGTGAGCAATGTAGAATTTTCTGAAGATTCTACAAAGGAAGGATTTATACTTGGTACCCCCCATGAGAAAGCTAAAAATTCACAGCTCAATTTTTAAATTTTATTTTATCTTTTTAAGATCTGTTTTGATAGTTTCTCCCTCTTGACTTCTCTGATTCTTCCCGTCTATCTAGAGTTCTCCTTTCTCTGTTACACATGGCATTCGAATTATCCACTTGCTCTTCCTCCAAATGTACACACACTCCTTCACTCATGTCTTCCAGCACAAATACTCCATTATTACCATTTATAACGGTATCAAAAATCAATTGGGGACAATGAATACAAAGGCGGTTGTTTACTGATTCCCGTGCTTTACAGTGAGTTACGTTGACACAGAGAATGATTAGTTTTATCTCCAAGTCCTCTTTAGCTCCAAGTATGATTACCTTAACTGTACCCTAACATATGCTGTCACTCTTGACATATAAATCTTTACACTTCTCTTTCATTTGAATATTTCTGGTGCTATTGGAACAAACACCTCCTTAGTTGCCTTTTTAAAGTGCTTAATTTCTTAAGAAGTTATTAAGAAGCCTACAAACAGTTTTTCTACAATCTCACTTCTTCGTCTTCATGAACAACTCTCTAAGTACATTGCTGTATATTTCCAGATAAAATTATCCAGCCCAAATATATTTGTTAGATGACAACATTGCAAAAAATATGAGATTTAGAGATATTTGAGACATAGTCTCTTATACATGCTTATATTCAAACAGATTATTTTTTTAGTTTTATTTGTCTCTACATTTTTCTTTGCTCCCTTCCCTTTCTCTCCCCTCTCCTTCAACCCTCTCCCAAGGTCCCCATGATCCTAATTTTCTCAGGAGATCTTGTATTTTTCTACTTCCCATGTAGATTAGATCTACGTATGTCTCTCATAGGGTCCTCCTTGTTATCTAGGTTCTCTGGGGTTGTGGTTTGTGGGCTGGTTTTCTTTGCTTTATGTTTAAAAACCACTTATGAGTGAGTACATGTGGTGATTGTCTTTTTGTATATGTGTTACCTCACTCAAAATGATGTTTTCTAGCTCCATCCATTTGCCTGCAAAATTCAAGATGGTGTTATTTTTTTAGTAGTACTCCATTGTGTAAATGTACCACATTTTCCTTATCCAATTTTTGTTTGAGGGGCATTTAAGTTGTTTCCAGGTTCTGGCTATGATAAAAATGCTCAAACAGATTATTTTAAGCACATTAAGGAAATATATTCTTTTCATTTACTGCAATAGATGACACCTTCAGTTTTTATGGTATGGTAAATAGGTATTTAACTTTGAGTACATTTTAACTTGCTTTCATCTACAAAATGGGTGCAATAATTATACAATAGATATTTTGGTAAGAATAAACACAATATTTCTTGTGCACAAACATAAAGAACACACAATGAATGTTGTTATAATCAATACTTAATATTACATATGCTAACAGAAAGTGGTCTGAGATTACTACAGTGGACTGATTTTTATCTGGAAGAATCAAGAAAGGTTGCAGCACAGATGGAGTTTCTCAGGTGCTTGTTGAGAAATGGATATCCCAAAGGTTGAAACAAGATACTCTAAAAGGAATAATAAGATTATTGCTAATATTAGGAGAAGACTGGAGTGGATTCAGTGTGACTGTACAAAGCATTGAGTATTGGGGTTGGGATAGCCATTCTCAATCTTCTAAAGCAAAGCAGCACAATTTCATCCTGCATTCCCTCTGCCTGTCTCCTAGGCTGGACTGCAGTGGTTAGGGATGTAATTTACAGTCAGTAGGTATAATCATCTGGTAGACACAAGCAGGTAGGAAGCATGAAGCTCAAACGAGTTGAACTTCCAATTAAAGAGTCCTACGGCTTGATGTGTTTCCTATGAGCTGTTGCAAACACACGTTTGACTCTTGTAAAAGTTCAGATTAAAAGGAAGCAAACTTCCGAAATTAGAATCGTAATTAAAATTTGACTTTGATCAGTAGCTGCTGAGAGGGTCATTAAGAGCCATGAATGTGCTGACGCAGTGGGTTGTTGGGCGACTAAGGTGAGGAGGGAAGTGGAGGGATTTGAAACAAATAAAAAATGTTAAGAAGTATCATCAAATTGCAAATATCAATTATTATGGGTGTATGGATGAGTGATTATTATATTAAAAACATTCTTGGCAGGCAGCCCACATGGACGTAGAGAGCTGCAACTCCATCGAAAGTCAGATTTAAATTGATTTTAGCAAACATTTTTGGTATCTTTTGCTTTGCTTGGTTTCAAAGAACACTGGACCAGAGCTTGGAGAAAACTGCATCTAACCCTTTGTGAAAACTTGTCGACAGATCATTCTACTTTTTGCAAAGCTAAGAGCATACCATCATCCAAAGATATGCTAGAGATAAGGGGGTGAGGGAGGAAGGGAGTTACTGAGACACAGCTGCACAGAGAGGGAAGGAGGAGAGAGGGGATGGATAGAAAGGGAGAGGGAGGAAAGGAAGGAAAGTTGGAGATCCAGGGCTTTCATGCTGCAAACCGGTGAGTCAGTCCTGATACTGTGTTCTGATTTGAGGACCAGTGATCAAGGAGAGACATGAAGGGTCTGAGGGCTCCCTTTTATTTCCTTGATAAAGAATAATGACTCACAGGCATGGATGATGAGGGTTGATGTGGCAAAACTGTGCAAGAAAAATAGTGATTTTTGTTCTCTGTGAGCCAGCTGTTTGTTGTGGCTGCCAAAAAGACTAATATGATCATAGGCTGCAATTACAGAGGACCAAAGAGAGTGATCACTCCCCTTTCTCTTCACACCTGGAATGACATATTCACTTTTAAGTGCTTGCAATGCCCCCTTTTCTGCCTGGCATCTCCCTATTTATCTTTCTAAAGCCATCTCAAGGTCATCTCTTGACACCTTTTCTCATTCCATGCTGACCAAGCCGATTGAGTCCCTGCCATCAGTACTGGCTCAGTTATAGTAGCATGTTCATCACTTTCCAGTGCCATATTGCTTATGTGCCCATCTGCTCTGGAGAGCAGGGTCCATGTCCAAATCCATTTTATTCACATAGATGCCAATGCATAGTAGGTCCTCAGTACATGTTGAGGGAATTGAGTCTAGTAGGTCGGTTGGAGCTTATTTGAAGAGAATCAAGTAGATAGGCAACAGGGTGTGGAGTTAGGCTGATAGCCATCTGAATTCAGGCCCTGTCATAGTTAGTAAGTTGATTGGGGGGGGGGGGATATATCTTCCTGATCAACTGGAGGAGCTTATATACTAAAAGACAAAATCACAAGAAGAGCCCAAAGAGTAGAATTCTGCAGAGGCTCCTAACATCATCCTATAGAAAGTCAAGAGGGAAAAAGCTACACATGGGGAAAGCAATTATTTCATGCAAAGGAAAGATTTCTGGAGGTGTTTCTTTTTCCTTATTTATTTGACAAAATGGGTCTGTAGATTTTCGAAGAGAAGTCCTTGACAGATGATGTGCCTGAAATGGAAGTATGTTTAGAGAATCCTTGAAAGTATGGCAAAAAAATGAAAGCCTACGAATAGTGGGGACTAGAAGTATCATACTGTAAGCAATGGAAGTTAACATATAAGCCAGGCCAGATGAGGGAGACTTAAGATATCACAGCGAATGAAAAACAAAAGAAAGGCCATGCAAAAAGTTTCAGCTTGTGGCATAGTGTTCCACATTCCATTCACCACAATCCAACTTTTTATAAAATGTCCTGGTGTGTGTATGTGTGTGTACATGCATGAAAGTGTGTGTTTATCTGTGACATCTTCAATACATTGTTTGCAAGCTACTATAGAAAACATTCTAGTATAAAAGTAGACAAATATTTATTACCACATTTTAAGTAGTCTTAGGGCTTTCTAACAGTAGAGGACAATGAAGGTGCTGAATGTGGAAGCAGAAACACAGCACAGAGAAGTTATGGAAAGACAACCTCACTTCTTAAAAATATTGTATAAGGAAATGGAGACTGATTGATGAAAAATGTGTCAAACATTCAAGAATGCACAGGAGTATACTACCAAAGACAGGGGTGTTCTTTCTTTATTTTCCCAGTTAAATAAGTACAATACCAAGCAGAGTATTTGCTAGATTTCTTGGTTGCAATTAATATAAGTTGGCATTGCCTAATTTTACACAAAACTGAATTTGTGAAGGTGTTGGGGGCTTACAGAGCTGAAATTAAAGTTAAAGAATCTTGCATTTCTGGGACACCAGGATCTTCAATGCACGTTCACTGGAATAAATCAGTTCCTACTGTTTTTCTCTCTTACCTCCTAACACTGAGAATTAAATCCCCGGGTGATAGATTTGGATTGTCATAGCTGGGATCACGTGGCTGCTCCTTGACTAACAGAGAAGGAACACCTCGACAGATATGCCCATTAAGACAGCAGACACCAGAGAATAGAGAATAGCAATTCCCCAAAGAAGAAGCAAGGTGTTCTCTTCCAGAAATACATGAGGAAAACCCGTAGCATTAGTTGTCGATAGACAGTGCCAGAAAAAATTCCTGTTGACTCAAGGCCCTCATGTGGGGGTTGAGTGACTGTTTGCCCTGAACATCTTAAAAAGGTTTTAATAATTGAGTGGATAATTTGGTAACATAGTCCTCTCTCTGGTCCCTGAAACCTTGCTTCTTTATGATTTTGCAGAAATGATCAGATCAAGGAGACTCCCTTCAAAAGGAATGCCACCATTTTTGATGTTCTGTTCACAAATTTATTTACAAATACCCAGGATACACCTGTACATATGAACATATAAAATACATGGACATATAACCCCTAATACAAACAATTCATCATTAAAGAAGCAGTAAGTTGCACCAGCATTCTCCACTCAGAACTCTCCTCAAATGCCAGCAACCTTCTTGCCTTCTGTTACGAGGCAATTTAGTTACATACAAGAAATATGTACACATATGTGAGGAAGTTTAAATACAGTTTTCTAAATGTAAATTAAGGATCATTATCCTACAGTCATACTTTGAGAAGCTGATTTATATTGGTTTAAAATGAAGCTGAAATTAGTTTCCCAGATAAAGTCCTTTTTCCTCCTTTGACTACTAGAAAGGCTATAATAATATTTCTTTATGCATTAAGATATTTGGTTCCTATTACTTAACAGTTACCAATGATGACTTCTATTCCGATTATATCATAGGCTCACAGAATTATGAAGATACAAGGCATACTGCGATATTTCCTAGTATATCTCCTCAGGACACAAAGGAAATGACTTTAGATGGATTAGAGAGACATAAAATTTCATGGTTTGGAATCTGTTCATGAAAAACTAGAGAATATGAGGAGGCAAATGTTCTAAGAAAGTTTTTTTGGGCTACATTTAAGTGGGAAGAGCAGTCTTGCTTACAGAGTAGGATGCAGAAATACTAGATGCCCAAGGCAAGTTTAGTGGTTTCGACATTTAAATGGTTCTCAAATTGCCTACAGAACTTACCTAAGGATTGCTTTAAACTATCTTGAGGAAAAATAATTTCCTAGTGCATCAGTCCTAACAGTTCAGAGGCAGAAAACTTGGGCATCTCAGGAGCGCAAGAGTATGGACTTCTCTCAAGCTGTCCTGAGAATGAGGGCAAATAATTCTGGGGGAAAATGATAGATGCTAGAAACTGGAAGTGTCTCTGACCTGAAGCTACATAACACAGTGACCCTGAGTATCTGGTTGGTTTGCCACTAAGGCCTAAAATCTGCTTAAAGCAAAACCAAATGATCTTTACCTTCCTTTCTAGGTCTTCATAATTAGGAAAAATATATGAACTCTGCCTATAATGTCAAGAGCACTATGGCTAGAACAGTGCAGGTATGTGTTTGCATGACAATACCATTTCTCTATTCCCCGAATCAACATTGTTTTGCTATGTAATTATGCTTTTATCTCATTCTCAAATACATTTCACTCCCATGAACACCCATGCTCTCGATGACCACAAGCTATTTAAGCTAAACCCTTATCTCTACCATGAAGGAATTTCTTAGTTGCTCTGCGTCACTTCTCCGATGCTCTGGAGAGTTGTGCTTTCATTGCTGTTGTCACAATGACAATTTTTCATGATGACTCTAGGCATAGCTGGATGTCACTTGACGACACTGACTAGCTTCCACAACTATCGTCATGTTTCTTGACTGCTTCTAAAGGGAGCACATTTCTCTAGAGTGTAACATACGTTTAGCAATATCAAAGGCATCAGATTCTCAGCATAGCTATGGGTTAAATTTGCAGACCAGGTATCCAAATCATCTTCCTTTCCTTAGGGGAAGACTTTGTTGATTAAAGCACTTGGTGCAGCATCCCACCCAAACATTTCCGAGAACATGCTGAAAAGATGTGGCCGTGGAAACCAGGATTCGGCAGCCAGGAAATCTTCTTCCAATAACACAACATCAGAGAGGGGAGATACTTCAGACTCCAGACCCACGTGCATGGATGGCTAATCTTCTGTGACGTACCTTTTCCAGTTCATGGGTCTGAGACAATAGCTGGAGTCAGAGCGACATTTGCTCGTCCCTCTACCACCTGGACATACATGAATGATAGTGTTCAAAGTCCATGACATTGGCAAGATTATTGGAAGTTCTCAATGTGCTGATTGCACTTTATCTTCTCCTCACTTAGAAACACAACCATGTCCAAATGAGTAGTAGTGTGATTTTCCACTGGATGGGCGTTTGTAAAAACGTGGCTTTAGGTGTTTCATGGGCAGAAATCACACTGAGGAATATAATTACTTAGTCCTATATAAATTCTCTTCAACTCTTCAGATTACATCAAGAAGAGGGATTCAGTTCATTGCCAGTATATTATCAAAGCGTCCCAACTCTTCTACCTCTGTCTGGACCATGGCAAAGTCCAGTGTTGACTTGGAATTGTTAGCCAGCACCATCAAGCTGATATCACTTCTTAGCAATTTTGCTTATTTTTAAGTTGGCTTTCTATTTTGGCAAATGATGCTGACTTTCTGTTTGTAAGAGTGATAGAAAGTCTCCTGAAATTTATTGTGTTAAGAAGTGAATGCCTTTAAAGATAAAGACTTACAATCAAACAAAAAGGGAGAGTTACTTTCCTTACAAAATAATAATGCTGATTCTTACAGGAATAACCCAGACAAGGGCAAAACTGAAAGCATCACATGGATGATCCAAGCTTAGAAAATACTGCTGTCAAATAATCTTGAATTGGCCCTAATTTTTCTAAGGAATAAGTTAAAGTTAAGTATTTAATGCATTGATGGCTATTAAACTATTTTTTATAGTATTTTCATAAAATCGTGAAGACATTTGAGTGTTCCATCCCATTCCAGTTTAGATCTGGGATGACTATTCTTTTCGCAGTGAAGAGAGACACAGAGTTGAGCTTTTTGACTGTAATCATTTGGGCTGTGTTTCTTATTTCTGATCTGTGGCTCTGGTGTTTGTTAAAACAGCAACAGCAAATGATTCTAAAAGGCCTTTGTTGGAAAGCTGGCTTGCTTTCCACACAATGCTTCCCTTTATAGTTCATTATAATTGAGTTTAGCAGGATATGTGGGTGGCCAGGTATTCCTGGGTGTTTTGTTTATTTGTTTTGTTTTGCTCAAGTTCTTGCCCTTGGGATGTGAACATGCCTCAACTCTGACCTTGGTACGGCAGAAACCCAATGCAAACTATGCAGATGACAAAATGCCTTATATACCTTGGTGCGGCAGCATGACTGTAGGACCAGCCTGACTACTGGAAGGGTTTATGAGGTCAGAATCGTTCCCAGGTAGTCCTAGGAACTGTTAGGTGTCAGAGAATCTTTTTTCCCTTTAAGCACTCATGTTGCCTTAGTCCCTTTTTGAGCAGCAGCACTTCCGTGGGACTCCTCTACCATCCAAACAACTCTCTATTAATGTTAGAGATAATTAATTGGCGTAATGAAAAAAGGTGGGAAAGGTGTGTCACCTTGTGCCTTTGTAAATAAATTACTTTTGATTTCTTTCCTGCAGTCCCCTCCCCTACCAACCTCAAAATGAGTTTTGCAGAGGAGTATTATGGAGCTGCTATTTATAGACTAGACATACCTTGTCACAAACTGATGAGTACCAAACCCATTGCTCTCCTGGGTAAATCCGAGACTGACCCTGGTGATATTAAGAAAAAGAATACCATCAGAATTTAAGATTATTGTACCTAAATATATTAAACAAATGGAAAATGTTTCATTAGGACAGTAAGCTAGACCTAATAGAACTGTTAGGATTTTGGATCTTTTTTTCTTTATTTGTGCTCCTCTTGAGATTCAGGACCTTGGGAGAGAGAATCTATTTAATTAGACATAGCTGTTTACTTACTTACTTATTTATCTGTTTGTTTAGTCAACTAATGCTGTAGCTTGATCCTAGGGCCCTGTACATGCTAAGCAAGTACTCTAACTAGCTGAGATAAACACACACACCTGTCACCCCCTCCCCCGTCCTTTCTTTTACTAAGTTGCCAAGCCTGGCCTTGAGCCTACTCCGTAGTCTAAATAGCCTAAATTATCCTGACTCAGTCTCCCTGAAATTAGGTTTGTAATCCACTACAAGCCCTGCTCTTAGCATTGTTTTTTGTTTTTGTTTTTTTTTTTTTTTTTTTTTTTTTTTTTTTTGCAAATGTGGGATATTTTTATTTTCAGGGCCACCATGCACTGAACAAAGTAAACTTGAAGCTCCATGTTTCTGGTTTCTGTATCCTATGGTATGCTGGAGCCAGCATGAATTGGCTCTGGACAGCCAGGAGTGCAAACCCTTTCTCAGTCCATCCCCAGAAGCATATTCCTGGATTCTTGAAAGTGGTCTTGCTGACAGAACTTAAATCTTGGAAGTGCTAAATACTGCAACTAGAATACTTCCTGACAGACCTGGGGGCTAAATACTTGCCAGCACACTGCAGCCTATACAGCTTCCCCGGCTTTCTTTCTGATTGTCTAAATCACCCTTTAGAAAGCAGGCTGACCTTGAATAAGACCAAGCGAGATGAGATATTCTATTGACTTAGAGAATAACACTTGATGAAAATAAAAGTTTTATCTCATAAACATGTGGCCAAATCAACATTTCTTTTGTGTTATTTGATTTGAACATCAAGTTTAATACAGATAGAACATGTATCACACTCAAATGAGTTCTGTGGCACTGTTTCAGCTTGAAGACTTGCTAGAGTGTTCCAATCGGGTTTCTATTTGTGTTTGAAATGAAAACAGCTCTGCTTACTGTGTATCTCTCATCACCTAGTTTTGAACACCTTCTATGTAGAAGCATTGCCTTAGAGAAACTGCAAGTGAACAGACCATTAGCAAGGATACAATGAATGGATGTGCATCAGAAATGTAAGAATTTGAAGGAAAGCAGCATATTTTACTGCTTCTGTATTATTTCACAGAGATTACCAGAATACAGACAATATAACTTAGATTTTGTGTTTATATTTTATCTTGAATTAAGGCTAATTTCTTAGCTAGTATAACAATGTCAGACATTTTGCCAATTTATTTTGTTTGATAATACAATGATGAGAATTATTATTATTATAGTTAGTAATAGTTTATGTATGCTTCTGTGTGTATTGTGTGTGTGCATGTGTGCATTTGTAGGCTAAAGAGGTATCTGCTTGTCAGAGGACAACTTTGGTAGCCAGTTCTCTTTCTTTCTTTCTTTCTTTCTTTCTTTCTTTCTTTCTTTCTTTTTTCTTTTCTTTTTCAGGCAGGGTGTCTCTTTTATTCCCCTGTGATGTGAAATCTAGGCTAATTGGTTTTAAAGTCCTAGGCAAGTCTCTTGTCTCAACTCCTCATGAGTGTCATTATTACAGATGTGTGTGTGTGTGTGTGTGTGTGTGTGTGTGTGTATCTTTTTAAAATCATTCTAGGGATCAAACTCAGGTTCTCAGACCTGTACAGAGCACCAAGCATCATCTTGGCCCTGACCAGAAATTTAAAATTCAATTTTAGCATAGTATTTTTTTTAATTTGCTCAAATTTGTATTGAGCACTTACAAGGTGCCTTGCTTCTTAGTTATGTATTGTGAACAGAGAAAATAATTTAAATTCCTGACAAACGCTTGACGATATACTGCTTTTAAATCTTTATTTCTGGTTTCTAGTGCCCAAGGGGTTAGTTTATTTTCTTTTAGATAATTTATTACTTTATTATTTTAGTATTTTCTCAAATATAAGAGAATTTACTATCTCTATCAAATGATGAGTCTGAGCAGATAGTAGACTTCTGAGTATGCATTTCAGTGTGGTTTTTAAGCTTTCTGAACTAGATACATGCCACCAGCTATCTCACTATGTGCCAAATGCTTCTCTTTAAGTGCTTTGCAAACAGTTCATTCTGTAGTCCTCATTGCTGAACCTAAAGCATGGAAACAGTGAATGATTTATTTAGATCACAAAGTAAGGGAAGAATCTCAACCTCATGTAGTGTGCTCTACACTCAACTCTATCCTCTAAATTCTTTTTTATTGATTTTTATTGAATTCTACATTTTTATTTGCTCCCCCATGCCTCTCCCCTCCCCTTCCACCTTCTCCCAAGGTCCCCATGCTCCTAATTTACTCAGGTGATCTTTTCTTTTTCTACTTCCCGTGTAGATTAGATCTGTGTATGTCGTTTCTCTTAGGGTCCTCATTGTTTTCTAGGGTCTCTGGGATTGTGATTTGTGGGCTGGTTTACTTTGCTTTATGTTTAAAAACCACTTATGAGTGAGTACATGTGATAATTTGTCTTTCTGTGTCTGGGTTATCACACTCAAAATGATGTTTTCTAGTTCAATCCACTTGTCTGCAAAATTCAAAATGTTGTTATTTTTTTCTGCTGTGTAGTACTCCATTGTGTAAATGTACCACATTTTCCTTATCCATTCTTCAGTCGAGAGTTCTGGCTATGACAAACAATGCTGCTATGAACATCGCTGATCCCATGTACTTGTGGCACAATTGAACATCTTTTGGATTTATACCTAAAAGTGGTATTACTGGGTCTTGAGGAAGGTTGTTTCCTAATTTTATGAGAAATTGCCACACTGACATTCAAAGGGGTTGTACCAGCTATAGTCCCATCATTAATGCAGGAGAGATGGCTCAACCTTCAAACGCTAGACTCACAACCAAAAATGCCTTCTTAATTCTATATTGCCTCCCTGAGCCAATTTTAGGATCTACCATAATTAAAGAGAGGTCAGTGGCAGCGAAGCTCAGGGCAAGGCAGGGATAACATAAATGAATGTAAAAAGTAGTTATAGTTGTCTTCAGATACCTGTCAAAGATACTCAACTGGTCACTGTAGAAGGAGAAGAACCTCTGGAATGCTAAGCCTTAAATCGGACTTCTTTCTCACATTCCTTTCTCACAAGGCTCAAAGATCACCCTGGAAGAAGAGGTATAAAGATAGTAAAATCCATAGGTTATGGATAAATACAAGGAAACAGTATCTTCCAGTCATTGAAGGGAATGGGAGATATTACGTCAAAGCATGCACAAAATTTGCAATTGATAAATTTAGATCGATAGAAGAAGAGCCAGCACTTTTATTTTATTTAGATAACATTTTAAAATTTATTTTACATACTAACCTCAGTTTCCCCTCTCTCCTCTCTCCTGTTTTCTCCATCCCCCATGCTCCTCCATGGGACAGTCCTCTCATGGACTTTCACAAAGCATGGCACATCAAATTGAGGAAGGACCATGCTCCTCCTCTTGTGTCAATGCTGGGTAAGGTAATCCAGCACGGAAACAGGTTCCCAAAAGCCAGCTAAGTGCCAGGGACAGACAGACTCTGATCTCAGTGCTAGGCGCCTTACAAAGAAACCAATCTATATAACTGTCACACACATTCAGAGAGCCTAGGTCAATCCATTCCAGGCTTCCTAAATGTTGGTCCAGAGTCCATGGACTCCCACATATTCAGGTCAGCTGTCTCTGTCATGACCCCCATGACTCATAATCCCTCCTCCCTTTCTTCAACAAGACTCCCAGAGCTCAGCCTAGTGCTTGACTGTGGATCTCTTTCTCAGCTTCCATCAGTTAGTGGGTGGAGTATCTCTCCTGGCAGTTAGGGTAGTCAGCAATCTGATTACTGTAAATGACCAGTTCATGAAGTCATTTTTTTAGGAGTATAAGTCTTGATAGGTCAATCACCCCCCTAGGGCAGGCCCTAGATTCAAGAGTAGTTGGGCAGCACACACAGGACTTGATTGGTTTAAAGTCAATAAGGAGGACACACGGGTGGGTAGGGATTAGGGGTGGATCTTGAGGAATTGGGGGAGAGTGGTGAGTATGAATAGCATGCATTGCATGAAATTCACAAATAATTAATACAAATGCTATTTTTTAAATTTCTGTTAAATTTTCAAAGAAATTTCATTAACAACAACCAAATAAAAATAACACTAATATCTATTAACAGTAAGAGAGTTCTTAAAAATGAAAATATAAGTGCTGGGTGGTGGTGGCACACACACTTTTAATCCCAGCACTCAGGAGGCAGAGGCAGGCGGATCTCTGGGAGTTCGAGGCCAGCCTGGTCTACAAGAGCTAGTTCCGGGATGGGCACCAAAGCTACAGAGAAACCCTGTCTTGAAAAACCAAAAAAAAAAAATGAAAATATAAAACTGTACAGTGAAGAAATGAACAGGTTATTATTGTCTAGAATCATATGGAGAAGCCTGAGAAATTTGATATTAAGCAAAATAATAATAATAATAATAATAATCAACCACCACTGTCCTTGTCAGCTTTCTATTGCTAAGATAAAACACTAGGATCAAAGCAATTTGAAGAGAGAATTTATTTGGTTTTCTCTTCCACATTAGTGTTCATCACTAAAGGAAATCAGGACAAAAACCTGGAGGCAGGAACTGATGCAGAGGCCATGGAGGTGTGCTAATTATTGGCTTGTTCTTCATGGCTTACTCAGTCGGCTTTCTTCTAGAGCTCAGGACCACCAGCCCAGGGATGGTACCATTCACCATGGGCTGGTCCCCTCCCACATCAATCACCAGTGAAGAAAATGCTCTATAGACATGCCTACAGTCTAAACTTACAAAGGCATTTTCTCAATTGGAGTTCTCTCCTCTCAGAGGACTCCCACCTGTGTCAACCTGACATAAAGTTTGTGAGTACAAACACCTTCAAATACCAAACAAAACTAGAGACCAAGTATTTTTGTTCAAACTCAGAATTGTGATATGGTATTATTCTATTTGATAGATAGAAAACTTTATCAATGCAAAACTGATCTGTGAATTTAGACTCTACAGGTATGTTTAAATTAAAGGAAGAACAGCAAAATGAAGGAAGGACATAGATTTTCCAGTGAGCGAGCAACCACCACTCCTTCATCAGTTGAGCGTCACCAGCCTTTTCCACTTAGTGAGAGCGCCTGGAGCTCTGTAAAGTTGTGAGTATTTCTCACATGCTAAACTTTATGGAAAAGTTAAAGAGTATTGATTAGACAAAGAGTAGGGAAAATAGTATCACTGAAGCCAGAAACAGGAGTAAGAAAAAATGACAACCAGAGTTAGGGAGAAAATTGTTTGTATGTGAAAATGTTATGAAATGAATCAATGCCAGTTGGAAGCAGCTGTTGGTGATGGGAAGGCTTCTCTGTAAAGAACAAGACAAGTGGTAAATATTTTAGGCTCTCTCAAGATCTTTATCATATATTCTTACTATTTTCTTTGAAACTGACTCTTTAAAAAAAAAAGTCTGAGCCTTCTGGCTAAGGAAACAGAGCATAGTTCAGATCCAGCCCCGGGGTAATAGACTGTTAGTGCTTTACCAGCGGCAGATGATGCTCAAGGGATTGAGTAGAGGTTTTAACTTCTTTGTTTTCTCCAATTTCTCCTTTACAATGCAATTTCTCCAATGCAATGTAGGTGACTACCTCTGTTTTAAGTGTGCAAGACAGTCAAACACACCTGGGAGTCAGAGCTCACTCTCATGAGAACCTCAAGGGACACATTTGTGTTTGTTCTTTTCTTTTTAAAAAATTTAATATATACTATTAATATACAATATTAAATATATAATATTTAATGTTAAATATACCTAAGTATATTTCAATTTATGATTTATTTCAACAATATTTTCAAATACTTATTTACCTTTTGTTTATTATTGACCTTGTAAAAGAGCACATAATCGAAATGCAACTCAGAATGGTGACCTCTACACTTCTGTTAAACTACTGCAGTAATTTACACCATTAACAAGATAAAAATCAAATCAAGTGATGGCTCATTTTATTTTAGCATAATTGAGAGGGTAATATTAAAAGACACCTATGAAGCAAATAATACACATTTAAAAATAAACATTTTTGTTTTTTGCTTACAATTTTACTTTTTTATGATTAATACAAGCAAAATGATTAATATCTCTTTTTACGTTAATCTGTAAAAGTAAGAGCTTTAACATTTGTAGAGTCAGGCAGATGTTTGTGAGTTTGAGGCCAGCCTGGTTTTCAACAGGCTCCAAACTTACAGAGAAACCCTGTCTCAAAAGACAAAAAATAAAACAGAAAAAAAATATTATTTGTTCTTAAATGTTTTGTAACAAAACAAAATAATGTGGACTTTCTCTGTATGTCAAACTTCAGATAAAGTAATGCTTTACCTGGCAGAGAAGAAAAAGGGGTCGGGTCTTGTGTGAGAGATCCATTATGAATATAACCACACAAGCATAAAAGGCTACTTGGTGTGATCTGAAGAATTATGTCCTAAGATCTTTCTGTAGTGGGACATCATAAGCCTGAAATCATAGGCGACGAGGATAGAGTGATATTTGCCAAATGTTCCTCTATATAGCATGCAGAGACAATGGAAACACAGCATGGATCTGGAGTTCAGGTTAAAAAGGGCCAACAACCTGTCATCAGAAGCCATGTTTCCTCCAGCTTTTGAAGTCTGGCTACCTACGTGTGTGGACTCAGGGTTCACCCAAGGCTAATAAGACTTGTAGATCAGTTCTGGCATTTGTCAGGTGACTTAATTCATCTGGGAATTCTTTAGCTTCCATTTCCTCCCCTTTGCAAAATGTTGATGGTCCCTGAAAGAATAGTATGAAGCTTAAAACTGAGACATTATCAAAGCTTTTCTAAAGCCAGTGCTTGCCAAATTCTTTCTTTCTTATATCATTCTGCTCCCCCTAATCATAACTAAGCAAAAGCCCCTTGACAAGTAAAGCCAGGCCCATTCCTATACTAAATGCACTGCCCTGAGCTGGAACTGGGGCTCATCTGAAATGAGAGAGTGATCACAGAAAACATAAAAATGAGTGTTTTACTGCCCTAACATGGGTACCTTGAAATGAACACTTCCCTTTATGAAGAGAGAGATCTCCAACTATCAGGACACTTAGATACAGTTTTTTCTCTGTGAGTTAGGAAATGATTCTCTTTCTCATCCTCTCCTCTCATAAACCAAAGGTTGTAGGGGCTGAGTGGGCTGTGCCCCAGAGGTGAACTAAGGACTTTGATTAAACATGGCTTTGGAGGAAGCTCATCAGCTGATTTCAACAGGGACATCTGTGAGTTCATATTGGCCAAGTCCCTGGAGAATTCTGTCCACTGCTGAACATGCTACTTGCCAACTGTTCAAGAAAGAGGCCCAGAGCTGTGTACATATTTTGAGATACATTCTGCTGATTGGATTATTTTTAAAGTCCATTTCTTATCTAAAGTATTTTCTTTAATTGCTGCTTCTGGGCCTGATGGTAGGTCTCAGTGAAATTGGCGTAAGTGTGGAGTCACAGAATACTTTGCTCCAAAATTGGAAGTAACCCCATTCACCCTCCTGATGAGGAAATTGTGGTTCATTTAGGTGAAGAAGTATCCAAGCCAGAGCGGAATAATTTGCATTTTTCTTCTTGCTTTTCTTTTACCCTTACTCCTCTTCTTCCTCACTTCCCTACTTGTTAAGCATCTTCTCTATCCCGTGCACTGTTTTCAGGCTTAACGGCGCAAGACTTTTGGTACACACTGCTGAGCTCCTCGTCTCGCTCAGCAGCAGCACTGTAAACCAATTATTTCTCCAGACTGTACGAATGACTTCTTAGAGGTGCTCATAGGGTTACTAGGGAATTCAGCAGGACAGAAACTGAATTAGACTTGCAGAGTGAGGGTGGATTTATTTGAAGGAGGTCTCAAAGGATCTGTTGGCTCTAAGTGGGCTTTGAAGGTAGTGAGGTATGAGTTGAAATGAGAGGAATGATCTTCCAGACAGTGGAAGGAAGATCATATAGTCAGTCACTTACTTTATTGGCCTTAATTTAGTTATTCATGGAGAAGAAAAGACAGACATTCAGAGAACTAGAGTCATTAGCTGTGGGTAGGGTCTGGGTTGAATGCTTTCAGGTTCTTGACCCCTTATTAAAAGCAGATTCTTCTTACAGGTTCACTCAGTCTGCCTTACTGTGCATGCACCCCAAACCTGTCTAGACTTTACCCGTCTCTCCGATTTAGCATGTGTTTTGGACATGTCTAAATATAAATGGGGTGTTGTCAAGGAACTGCTAAGAGAAAAAAGTTACTTCCATTGTTTAGAGAGGCATATGTATATAAATAAAGGTTCAGGCTGCCGAAGGCATTGCTAAATGAGGGCATGTGCATAGCTCAAACGAAGACCATTTCCAGCTTGCTAGACTCGTCTCTATGTTTGCCTGCTTAATAAAGAAAGATGAAGGACACCTGCTTTTTTCTACTGTGTACACATGCACAGACCTTATCTTTTCAGCCCACAGACTGATAGAGTCACAGGTGTCAGTCTTCTCACAAGCATTTGGTCCCGAGCTGTTTTGTTATCGGGGACCCCCAACCCCGAATCTTGTTCTGTAGCTAGGCTTTTCTAGAAATTCTCATCCTCCTGCCCCAGGCCTCCTGGGTGCTGCTGAGATTACCCATACGTACCATCAACACCTGGCCAGTTGTCTGTGCTTTTAAATGCCAGTGTGGAAGTAAAACCATCTAAGATGCCCTTCCCCTCATAAAGGCATTCCCACCACGTACTCACTCATAGGGGGTTCGTTAGGAGAGCTCTTTGCCTGAGTTGACTTTAGGAAATGCAATCCTTTCTATTGATTCAGCGAAGATAAATTTTATAGCTGCCTCGCACCATCTTTTCTGGTCTCTTTTTATCGGAGGTGGTGCTGTTCTGGAAAGAGCTGTGGAGTCAATAAACAAAGTTAACTAAGTGCACGACTTTCTCTTTCTCCCCTGCGTGGGAGCTGGGAGCCAGCAGCCAGCATGATCCTGAGATACAGCCCTCCCCATAGGTTGTGCCCAGGGGCTTCCATTATCTCTAAGCAGCACACACTCCAGAGGATCTTATTAATGATATTTAATTACATTGAAATTAATGATGTTTTTCATCTGATCCTGGGCAGATTTTACAGCTGGGAGATAAGCCTGGCAACGCCGACTTCTCTGTCTCTATCTCCATAGGTAAGTGCCCACACCACCTTTATCTCTGTTGAATCTGTTTACTGCCAGATGTCCATTTTTCCCACCTGCACTTCTCCCTCAGAACATCGCCTCTCCCCCTTTCCCAGAAATTATTAGCTACCCTAGGCCCGAAAATGATCCCTCTCCACATGGGGCTTTCTGAGGACGTGGACAATGCAGTTTTTCCTCAGCAGAGGCTAATTTGCATATATCCCGGCCATAACTTCATTAGGTCTGGAACACAGAGACTGTCAAATGAGCGCTATCTGATGACTCAAACAATACAATAATTTCAGCAGCCTCTAATCTCATCATTGTATACTTGAGTGCTCTGGCTTTTGGTGATGAAATCTTTACAGAAGTGGAATGGAGTATTCAATTCTCAGGTTCAGGAATTGTTATTATTTCCCAATGAAAATAATGGGGGTTGTAGATAGGATTTACCGGACTCCAACTGTATTGATGGGTTTTGTTTTGTTTGAGCAAAAAAAAAAAAAAAAAAAAAAAACAGGTGTTTGGGGGAATTCAACATTTCTACTGTGCACTGTAATACAATAGTATTGAGAATGAAATGTTTAAAAACCGAGTAGAAGGCGTGATGATGAAAGTGAATTGGATTGTGGAAATTCTTCCTGAGTTCAAAGTCTTGTACTAGTTAAAGGTTCGAAGAGTAATTGAAAATATACTCTATTTGGACTCCCCTGCCCCCCAGGAAATGGTAAGAAATGTACGCCTTGAAGAGGGCTTCACTGTATTGACATCCTGGCCATTGATTTATTAGTGCAGAAAGCAGAGCATCACATCAAACGATTTCCCTATTTATTCTTTTTCTTCTTATCTCGTGCTCTTCCTTAATCTCCTTTCTGCATCACAACAGCAACAACACCCCCCCCCCAAAAAAAAACCCAAGCAAATCATATCTATATAGCAGCAAATAAAATAAAATAGTTCCTGCCAAGGCTTGGAGGTTAAGAGCACTTGCTCTTCCAAAGGAGCAGAATTTTGGTTCCCAGAACTCACATAGCAGCTAACTCCAGCCCAGGTGATTTATACTACCTTCTGACCTAGGTAAGCACTAGGAATGTAAACATGCAGGCAAAGCACTCAATCACAAAAAAGTAATTAAATCTTTTTAAAAAATGAAATAGCTCTTGTATCTATTCAGGCAGAGTCCAACACATTAGAGAGGGTTGAAAATTCCCTAGTTGAAACTGTATTTGATTTCATGATATCCATCTTTCGTTTTTCAGTACTCTTTTTGATCTTTATTTATTCCCTTATTTATCTAATCACTGCATATATGTTCAAGGACATCTACATAGCATATACGATAGGCAGGCTCTGAAAAGCTAACAATGAGCTAATCATAATCTCTACCCTTGTGGGTCCTATGATCTGGTGGAAGCTGACTTTGATCTATGTGTCTTATAAACAGAAAGAAAACTTAGTTGGGAGAATTGCTACGGAGAGGATATGGTGTAAGGTGAGTTTATAGAAGTAAAGTGGTGTTGCGGGAACTCCTTCAGCCAATAGCCTTTAAGATACTGGCCCACTTTGGGCATGGTCTCCAAAGGGCTATTTGGCTGCAGATGAAAAGAACTCTTATTCATCTCTGCTTGGAGAGTAAAATAGTGTAAAACCAGTGGAAGCCATTGGGAAGTCTTCTCAAAATGTTAAAATCAGAAATACCATATGACCAGGCTCTAGAACTCCTACACATCCACCCAAAGCACTCTATGCTATCACAAACCTACATGAGCATCTGTGGTCCTTGCTTCACTAATTACAGTAGCTAGAAAATGAAACCAGCCTAAATTCCTACCAACAGAAGATTGCATAGCAAAAATGTGACACATGTGCACAACAGAATTCACCTGCTCACTTATTACAGATAATAACAATTTTTTACAAATGGATGACATTAGAAAGTATTATATTGATTGAGGTGATCCAGACTGAAAAGGACAAATTACAGAACCTCTGATGAACACTGTTTTTTTAATATTTATTTATTTACTTATTTATTATGCATACAATATTTTGTCTTTGTGTATGCCTGCAGGCCAGAGGAGGGCACTAAACCCCATTACAGATGGTTGTGAGCCACCATGTGGTTGCTGGGAATTGAACTCAGGACCTTTGGAAGAGCAGGCAATGCTCTTAACCTCTGAGCCATCTCTCCAGCCCTGCATTACTGTTTCTTGAATGATATCGCCCTTTTTATTTTCACATGGAGAAGAAATTTGTTTTTTGCAATTGGTCCGAAAAGAAGATAAAATTGTCTAGGGCATTTGTGCTGGTGTAGCCCTCTTGTTCTCCTTCATAAGCTTTGTCATCATGAGTGAAAGCTTGCTTTCTGGATGTGGGCTGCAAGAAGTTCCGTGAGAGGCTCGTGTGTTTATCTGCACTTTTATAGTTTGAATAAAGGATAGCAGAATGAGTCTTAAACTTAAGTTCCAAAGACTGGGCTTTTCTGGGTGAGTTAACATCTTTCGTTTTTTTGTTTGTTTGTTTGTTTTTCGAGACAGGGTTTCTCTGTAGCTTTGGAGCCTGTCCTGGAACTCCCTTTGTAGACCAGGCTGGCCTCGAACTCACAGAGATCCGCCTGCCTCTGCCTCCCGAGTGCTGGGATTAAAGGCGTGCGCCACCACCACCCGGCCGAGTTAACATCTTTCAATCTCAGTTTACCTCATGAAAAATGGCTCTAAGGTTCAAATGAGGTACCAATGACAATGGACATTTACTTGACATTTTATCAGTGCCCAGAATTCATGTTAATGTGGGTTTTAAAGTAATGTCATGATATATAATTGGTGCTTTGACTTCAAAGGCTTATCATCCATAAATTTAGTAAATGTGAATCAAAACTATTCAGGAAACATTGCATCTGTAATAAACATATGCCCAGTGACACTTCTCCTTGTCACTATTTCCTGAGCAATATAGTCTAACAATTATTACAGCATGCATGTTGTAGTAGGTATTGTAATGATCAAGGAATGATTTAAGGTCCAAAAGAGAAATGCACAGGGTATGTGCCGATACCACACCATTTAGTCTAATGGCCTCCTATGTCTACAGGCTTTGATATTTATAAGTGTACTGGAGCCAATTCCCTACTCATAGCAATGGAACATGTACTCTGTCATCCAAAAAAAAAAAAAGGAATAATGCTGGTCCTTAACTACTACTTGTCCCGAGGTTCCCCACTCCTCTCGATGTAAGCAGAGCATTTGGATAATTCTGTTTACCAGATTTATTCTCTTTAAAATTCTAGATCAGTTGATTTTTCATGAGTGGACACAGATGGTGATTGCCCAAACAAAACTGTATCACTCACAGAAATGCTTAGATCCTCAAAGACCTATATCTTAAATGTCAGTGAAATATTTTTTTAAAAAAGTAGGAAGCTGGATTATTCTTAGATGTAACAACAAACTCTTCAAGTTCTAAGATCTACTGGACCTCAATATTACTGGAAAATATATACGTTAGTTACTTTTATTTTCATTTCTGTGACTAATGACTAATAAGAAAACTTTTGTGGAGGAGAAGTTTAGTTTTTGGCCACCGAGAGATGCAACCATCTGTGGTAAGGAATCAATGGCAACATGAGGTCTGGTGTGGGCAGGATCACATCAGAGCAGGCCAGGAAACAAGAGAAAAATCAACAGAAAATGAGTTCTGACTATAAGCTTCAAGGCCTAGCCCCAAATGATTGAACTCTTCCAGCGAGGTCTCACCTCTTAAAAGTTTCATAATCTCCCTAAAATGTGCCACCAGTTGATGACCAAGTGTTCAAACACATGAGCCCCTGGGAGATAATTTGTGTCTAAACCACAGCAAAGGGGTGTCTGAAACCTACTCTAGTTGTAACCTTCTTTGCTATCAATTTCTTTAAGCACCCCAAAATATTAAATGTCAATGATAATTTCTCATCGTAGTGCTATAAGTCATGCAATAAGCAACCTAAGTAAATTACCTAAGCTCTTTGAAACTATTCTTTCCTTTGCAAAATAAATTTGTAAATACTAAACAGGGTTCCTAGGAAAAGAAATGGTCATAATTGTAGTATTTATAAGAATTACTCCTACATATTAAGGATCAAGTTGTACTTTTAATTTTATTTTTATAAGAGAATAGGTCCTGGAGAGATGGCTCAGAAATTAAAAACACTGACTGCTCTTCCAAAGGTCCTGAATTCAATTCCCAGCAACCACATGATGGCTCACAACCATCTGTAATGAGATCTGGTGCCCTCTTCTGGTTTGCAGGGAGAGAAATAAATAAATAAATAAGAAATAAATCTAAAAAAAAAGAGAAAAATATATTATATATATATACTTATAATATATGATATATATATATATATATACACTTTATTTGGATTCATCATTTTATTAAGTGGAATGAAGAGCCACTGAATTCTGCACTGCTGAGGCCAGTCATTGTTCATTACATAAAATGGTCAAATTTCTTCAATGCTGAAAGTGTAATCTGTCTCCATTACCTGCAATTATTTCACCCATAATAATTAGGTATCAATCTTATGAATCATGATCTTTCTGCATATTGAAATGTAAGGAAGAAAAATGCTTAGGAATGTAAGGAAAGTGCATATGAAATTTTAATGTTAATTTCTAAAATCTAGTGTGCTTATTTTCAAAGGACTTGCTGCTTCATAGGAGAAAAGGGAAAAATCTACTCCAGGAAGAAATTTCTAGAAAAAGTTGAAAGGCTCTTTTTTTTTTTTCTTTAAGTCTTACTGCCAAGACTTGGCTGTTGGAAAACACAGTTAGCCAGCTGTAAACTTGTACTAGAAAATACTAAAAGCAATGAAATGTACAATTAAGGATCACACACCCTAGATATCTTCTAGTTCATTAGTCATTCTCCTATCTCAGTCTGAGAGAGTTCTCAGTCAGTCTGAGAGAGTTCTCAGTCTCTGCTCATTACTCCTCGGCTGGGTTACAGTGGAACTGACGATAAGGTTCACTCTTTTTTATAGTGTTTCTTTGCACAAAGCAATGATCTCTTAAAGATTAAGTTTAATGCTCCCTCAGGAAATTCTGTCCATTCTATACGATTATTTTCCCCATGCTTGGCAACATTTCTTTTTTCCTGAATGTTCTAAGTCACAAGTCACTTCTGTTTTCCTTTTTCTTTTTTACCAGCAGAGGGAGTGCCAACAAAAAATTAGTATACATTTCGGGAAGGGATAGGTCAAAGATTTTTTTTTTTTTTTTTGGAGTGCTAGAAACTTTGGGAGGAAGGATAGACAGTGAGAGAGAATTTTTTTTTAACATTTTTTTTATTGATAAAAGAAGAATAAAAAAAAACAAATTTCCACCTCCTCCCAGCCTCCCCTTTCCCTCCCCCTCCTCCCACTCTTCTCCCCCTCCTCCCACCCCTCTCCCCTTCCCCCCACTCCTCTCCCCCTCTCTCTCCAGTCCAAAGAGCAGTCAGGGTTCCCTGCCCTGTGGTAAGTCCTAGGTCCTCCCCCCTCCGTCCATATCTAGGAAGGTGAACATCCAAACTGGCTAGGCTCCCACAAAGCCAGAACATGAAGTAGGATCAAAACTGCGTGCCATTGTCCTTGGCGTCTCATCAGCCCTCATTGTTCGTCATGATCAGAGAGTTCAGTTTTATCCCATGCTTTTTTTGGTAATAGTCCAGCTGGCCTTGGTGAGCTCCCAGTAGATCAGCTCCACTGTCTCAGTGGGTGGGTGCACCCCTCGTGGTCCCGACTTCTTTGCTCATGTTCTCCCTCCTTCTGCTCCTCATTGGGACCTTGGGAGCTCAGTCCAGTGCTCCAGTGTGGGTCTCTGTCTCTATCTCCATCCCTCGCCAGATGAAAGTTCTAAGATGATATGCAAGATTAATTTAAGAGAATTTAAACTTTGATGAGGAAATTATTTCCAAACCTACTCAGTGTAATTATATAAGGATTTGAACCTCATGTGAAAACCAGTATTTTATCCAGATAGGCATGAGGCAGATAGGCATGTATTGGTTTCCACTCATAGAGGAAAGAGCCTTTCCCTTCCCTCTAGAAGTTTCTGCCAAGTTCATAAATTGGTCAGGGATAATCTGTTTGGGGGAAAATATTTACTCAACAGCCCAGAAATTTGGGGGCTTCTAATTTCTTTCCTTCCATTGAATGGGTTAGTGATCTTAACCTGTTTTAATTTTCTGAGATTCTAATTTATACAGTTACCAGTGTATTGTTGATTAAGTATCCCACATGCTCTTCTACAAGCTAGGCATTAAATCATGGCAAAGAAAGATGACAGAAGAACAGGGGCTCTAGTGTATGGTGGGTGAAATGGTGAATTTGGCCTCCTTGATAGCCCCGGGGTCACTTCTTTAATACACTGTTCTCTAAAGCCAACAACTCTTGACAACACTCTTTTTTGGTTGGTAGTTTAAGACTGTTATTACCTTAGGACTATCTCATTGAATATTCAACATTCATACTTTTCCTTGGATGTAAAGACTTTCCCTTATGATTTTCATAACCAATCCTGATTATCATCTATTATAAAAGGTCAAATGTAGCTTGTGGTGGGTTAGTTCTTTACCTAGCTCTTTTTGAAGGGAAGAGAAAGTCTTAATAAGACCACACCCCTAACATCTATCAGAATAGGCCCATAGTGCATGGCAATGAATCTTTACTGAAAGAATGTATTCGGGAATGAGTAAAGAAGCAGATGATGTCTTCTTTCTCAGATCAGTTCGTCCAACCAAAATCTGTCTCTGCTGAAACATACCAAAGGAAAGTCAGCAAAGGCAAATGCAAAGATCATGTGAAAAAGGAGAAAAGAGGAAAATATTTGAGAATAGCTTCACAACCTTATCATCCCCTTCTAAGCCTGGATTAATCAATTCTAATGCAGACTGGCAAATCTTCCCACTTTCAGTAAGATTCATTCTCTTTGACCACATTGAAGATCATTTAGTATGCCCCCCCAACCTTCTAGTAATTTATAAGTTGAATCATAGTCAGTGACAAGGGTTTGACAGTCATTGACCTGGATCAAAGGTCACATTGGCACTAGTGCTAAGAATAACTAATATTTTAGTGCTGAAATGTATGCTTTGACTTATCACATTGAGTTTTTCCTTTCTACCTTCATCAAAAGAAGACAAAATTGCCCATTTTTAAAGAGCAGATAATTAGATGCTAATCTAACATCCATATGTTGATTTTCACAGTTAAATTAATATAGGACCAAACTAATTTCAACATTTGCTTTCTTTATTGTTAATGGTGTGTGTGTGTGTGTGTGTGTGTGTCCTGTTGGTGTATACTGGGACTCAGCATCCAAAACGAGACCTCTTAGTTCTGTTTTGGATATCCAAGGTGAGGGAGATAGACTTTGTTGGCAAGCCCTTTACCCACTAAGCCATCTACCTAGCCCAATATCTGTATTCTTCTACTTATTTCATGTTATTTACAGAATTAATGTCTTGCTGGATAGATTCAGTCAAGCAATCAGACAACCCAGTGAAACAAAAAAGAATTTTAAATGGTCCATACACAGAAAAAAAATCAAATGGTTGCCTGCATGTATTTGTTGTTATTGCTTGTTCCTGGAAATCTTGTGATCTAAGATGTGTCTTCAGATACTATGTTTTTCCCCCTTGAGAATATTAGGAATTCAAGAAATGTAGTTATTCATCAATTCCTAAGATTTTTACTAAATACCAACTGAGAACCAGCTTTTCAGAGTTGATAATATAGAAAAACAGCAAGATCTTTGCTGCAAGGAATTTCTGTTCTGTTGGTCTACAAAACAGACAAAAATTGGTGGCCTCATGAAGCGTTCGTTTCCATTTCTGTTTCAATTTTAATTCAGGTGGAAGAAAATTATGCCAAATTATGTGGATAATTGCCCCTGGCTGTTGTTATATTGCTTCTGTGGACCTGATCGCTCTTAAACATCCACTGGGATCCCATATAAACATTCTTTTTAAAAAAGGATTAAATTTGGAGAATTGAATATACAGAGAATGTTTTAAATTGTGTTTTGGCCTCTCCTTTGGTTCTCAGTGGACCATACTGAAGAAATCGAATTTCTGCCTTGGTGAAATGTCAACAAGGCTGTATGCTCCAAAATGATATGAGAATTAGGAGGTTGTTGGCAATAATTGTGCTTCAAAAGCTGTGAATTATTTAGTGAACCAAAGATATGTATTGGTTTATTAACTCAGCCCTACTGCACAGGTGTGAACCACACCAGCAGAGACCATCCATGTGCACATGGCGGGCCCCTGTGGATTGGAGATTAGTGATAGCTCACCAGGATATTCCATAATTGTCTTCATTTTAGAAACACCTTAATTTTTGAAAAGAGAAAATTGCCCACCTGCATATTTTGTATTTACTCACCAATTAGTTTTTATACTTTACTTGCTTCTAGATGCCATTTGAAAAATTTGAAGTACAGCACTTTTTTAATCTTTCCACCTGTGAATGTCTCTCGTTAGGGGACAGCATACCTTGACTGATAGGGGACTTGTAGGCCTAATTATTAGAAGTGATAGTATGCTTAAGGTACTTGGCCTGTTAAATTCCTCAGGCTTAATAGCTGAGGCTTTGACATTTTGGGTGAAGCCTTGGGCATTATGGTGATATGTTAGCCATCTTTTCATTGCCATGACAAAGAACTGATAAAGACCTTGAAGAAAGATTTATTTGGACTCACAGTTTACAGCCATTTGCCTTCACTTTTCTTTCTTTCTTTCTTTCTTTCTTTCTTTCTTTCTTTCTTTCTTTCTTTCTTTCTTTCTGGGACTTTAGCAAAACAGAACATTGTGGTGGTTTACTTCACTTCAGGATTACATGCCTGAAGTGGCTGCGTATCTCGTGATTCTCATGGACAAGAAACATAGAATGAGGTCTGAGGAGATGGCACATTCAGTAAATTGCCACACAAAACATGAGGACCTAAATTCAATCCCCAAAACTCATGTATTAAAAAGGCAAAATATGACACTATGTGCCTGTAATCCCATCATGATACAAAATTGACACTTGGATCTTTTTGGCCAGTTACACTGCCTGAATTGGTACTGCCAAGAGCAGATGTGTCTCATTGCCATGAAAACTCCTAAAATCTTAAAACACTTTCAATGCTATATTCTATAATCTTTGAAAGGTTTGAAGAATGCCTATCAATCTGAAAGACATCTCTGTACATCTAGAAAATCTAACGATCATGACTACAAGCTTGAATATTATAGATGATAATCTATTAACCTATATGTCTGAATTATACATTACATTTTTAAATAAGCTGCACAAACACAATACCTTAAACAAGGGCAGAAATACACATATAACCAAATTGACCTAAAATGTCTATCAATAGAGCAAAATCCATACCAACGCAAATCTCTATTGCATACCCCTTTTTAAATGTAAAACATATTATAAACAATATTTGGGAATATGGGTGTAGTTCTTGGGAATCCCACTCAAATAGTTGTGGATACATGGATGAAAAGTTCAAAACTAGGTTTTGAACAAAATCTATCATAGCACAATAGTAAATGGGACCTTCTGTTATAAAAATTGGCAGCCAGACTACATCTTTGTGGTAAGAGAACAATTAACTTGCTCACTATTTAGAATAAGCTAGAGAAGAACCAAGGAAAACAGAGACACACATAGGTGCTCATTCATTCATTCATTCACTTCCCTGTGCCTTCCATCCACCTTATCTAGCTTATAAAATATAGCTAGAAAGCATTATTTCTGGTCTCAAGACAACAAACACTATTATAATCCACCAATACACATTCTACACAAAATACCAAGCAACATGAAGTGTGGCTATAATTAAACTAATTGCACAAGGCTTAAGGGAAATCTTTCTTATTACTTCTTAGCCTGGGCTCATAGGTAAGACATATATCTGAAAATACAAGCTGGGAGACCATTCACATTCCTTAGAAGTTACTTGTTGTGACTCACTTAGTGAGTGTGTGATAGAAGAGACTTTTATGGTAGGGAAATTCCTATCAGTCACGGCTTTTATAACTGCCTATTGATGATATATACAGCACCATTATGGCAGTGCTCAAATTGGCTCTTACTTCCTTAAACCATCATTGTATTGAACCACATAACCAGAAAATCACAGTGTGGTGATCTTTCTCTACTCTAATCCTCCTAGAGCACTTAATGGCTTGTCTGTTCATGATGGAGATAATAAACCTAGCATTGAAGCAATAGCTGTCTTGGTGACTTTGCATAAATCATTATTTGTAAAAGTGAAGGAAAACCTATAGAAAGGAGCCGAAGACTGCAAGTTCTCTGCTTTCAAGAATTAGCTCTGATAATTGCTGTGACTGCATTTGGAATGCTCTGAACAAACGGTGCAGAGCAAAAAGTAAATATTATCTCTCAAAGTGATCAATATAACAACTTCCAGCACAGGAAGGGCAATTATTAAATATCCTGGCAAGGTCTGCTGGAGATAAACAGGATTGCAATGAAATGCTCGCTGGGGATGAAAATGGGAAATAGGCGAAGACCTAAAGAACATGGAAAATATCTTTTCCACAGCCAGAGACCAGAGAGATACATTGTGAAAAAGTTTACATGATAAAAAAGCGATCACTAGTATAGTGTAAAATGCATTTGTGGACCTAGTAATTTGTAGTAATTTTAAAGCATGTCTTCAATTGCCATAGCTTACTCCAGGCAGAAACATGTTAGTTTACTTATGAGATTAGTACATTCTATTTTATCAATTTCTCCCTTTCCACCTAGAATTGTTATTCAGTCAATCAATTTCTGAGCATCTTTCTAGACTAAGAAAACTCAAACATTTCACTGATACAAGAACAGGTAGAACTCCCCAAACACAGATTCACAAGGAAATAGTCAAAGAGAAGGGAAGCAGGAGTTGGACGTGGCTCTGTATTTAGTCTAGCTACCCAGTTTTCACTCACCTTATCCTGATTTCTTTTCAGCTCTTGTCTCTGGGGCTGATTTCATTGTTCAGAGAGCAGACAGACCTTCATCTTGATAGCCCAGATAGCGGAAAGTACTCTCCTCTTGGATTAATCAAAAGGAAGCCAGGTTAGCTGCAGCTAACTCTATAGCAGGAGGAATGAGCACTGCTGAGCTGGGAACTGATAGAATACCAATGGGCAGGCATGGAAGTGATTTGGTCAGAGCAAGAAGTTCTTTTGATTTTTTTCATTCCCTCTTCCTTATGCCCATTTTTCTTCTTTCTATTTCACATCTCAGGCCCTACTTTTCTTCCTTCCTCTTTCTCTTTCTTCCATCATGCTTTTAAATCCTTCCATCTTAGGTTGATGCAGTGGCCACACTGTCTTCTGGAGTTGGCGGCTGCTCCTCCATCTTATTTCCATGAATGTAGCAGATATATTTTTTGTGAGCTAGGTCAGAACATTTACTTCATTTGCTCACCCTCCTGTCCTGGTTTTCTATTTCAGTCAAGGAAAATCTCAAATACTCAGCAAGGTCTAGATGTAAACGGAGCAGAACACCTTTGGAAGTGGAGAAGGATACTGTCAGTAAAGTATTGAGAGATGCGACAATGCAAGCAATGAATATAGAAATAAGTAATATTGTATATCAGAAATATCTAAAAAGTGGCCCCCACATTAATGAGGATATGTTAGCAAATGAAGTAGAAAGATAGAAACTGAACATAGGAAGCTTCTGACATTTTGCGACTGAGGCCCCAATTGTGCTATACTGGTCACATACTATTTTATGTGGCTATGAATTTAAAACTGAGCAGGTTTGATGACTTCTTTTTTTAATTTATTTATTAAAGATTTCTGCCTCCTCCCCGCCACTGCCTCCCATTTCCCTCCCCCTCCCCCCGATCAAGTCTCCCTCCCTCATGAGCCCAAAGAGCAATCAGGGTTCCCTGACCTGTGGGAAGTCCAAGGACCACCCACCTCTATTCAGGTCTAGTTAGGAGAGCATCCAAATTGCCTAGGCTCCCCCAAAGCCAGTACGTGCAGTAGGATCAAAAACCCAAGAGCCTATAATTCGCGATCGTATAGAAGCTCAATAAGAAGGTGAACCCAAAGAAAAACATATAGGCATCTCCTGAATATTAACCTACATCAGGTGATGAAAGAAGACGGAGACAGAGACCCACATTGGAGCACCGGACTGAAATCCCAAGGTCCAAATCAGGAGCAGAAGGAGACAGAGCACGAGCAAGTAACTCAGGACCGCGAGGGATGCACCCACACACTGAGACAATGGGATGTTCTATCGGTAACTCACCAAGGCCAGCTGGCCTGGGTCTAACAAAGCATGGGATAAAACCGGACTTGCTGAACATAGTGGACAATGAGGACTATTGATGACTTCTTTTTAAGTAAAGAAATTTTGTGTTTGTGATATATTGTGCAATTCCAAAGACCAGTCATTAGGGAATTAAAATAAATTATATGGGCAAAACTGAGGATGGAGGTTTCTGAAATAAGTTATAGAGATGTAGTCTGTGATGTTTAGATGGTAACTAGACCACAACTGCTCTATTACCGTGATGGTGCAGTATGAATGTGCAAGGACAGAGAACGGAGACAATGCTGGTGACCCAGGAAAAAGCTGTGGTTCCATTATCAGGTAGAAACGTATTGCCTCTGAGCAGACTGCTGAATCACAGTAAATGTAAAAGCAGAGGGGAAGGTGGCACTCTAGAGAAGCCAAAGACACAAAGGATGCCCACTATTGTAAAACACTCCAGGAAAAATGTGGAAGCCCACCAGGTGCCCACGGATTGCCCCATTTACCAAGGAACTGATACAAATTAGGAGCCATGAGAATGGCAACCAAATTACTGGGTATTGAGAAGTCTAAACAATGAGACAAGCAAAGATGGCTGTCAGAGATGTGCCTTCATGAAATCAGTTGAGAAAAGAAGCAAATAAATAAGACAGTGGACAAAAATGGATGTGAAATGAAAGAGTAATTTTTACATAAGGGATACTTTTGAAGAGCAGAGGCGGCTCAGTGTATAGGAAGAGCTTAAAATGCACAAGAGTGGATAGCTTCATCTAAGACTAAGGGAATAATAATGGTCAGGCTGTGAATTTATGTTGAAGCATTTGCTCCAAAGAAGAAAATTAATAATTGTTCTCTGGAGTTGAAATTTTGGTGCTGTTTGTAAATATGTAAGGAATTTCAGGATTTCTTTACAAATCTGTAAGTAACTTCCACTCTCTTGTCTCCTGAACTTAGAATGAGAAGAATAACACACTGAAGGAGAAAGATGGAACTAAAACTGATAGTTTCATTATTGCTCGGTTGACTGGGCTGTGAGGGCTGAGCAAACTTGTTCATGTTCCCATCTTGGTTACAGACTGGCCAGTGGAGCACCTTCCAGACTGCTCACACTGAGTGGATTCTGTAAGGAAGGCCAAGAGTAGCAAAAGAAAAGCCAGGATGCCCTTTCTCTACAGAGATAGACCTTAAATGGAGAATGATGTTGGGGGGGGGGGAGGGGCGTGCAAAGAAGTGGACAGGATGAATAAGCACATTTAATGGCCACTGTAAAGAATGCAGAATGATAATCAAGAATTATTTAAAGAAACTAAAGTTCAGTTGAGGGCAGAGAACATTTGCATTGGTGAAGTTTTCTCCAGAAGGATCGAGCTGGTATTTATAGATGTTCTAATTTATACTCATTAGAGACTTCCAGGAGAGGGGAAGTGTGGTGAAAGAACGCTGAAATAATAGCATGCCATGAACCCTGGAATTTTATTTTAGTTTTATCATTTCTATATAACTGACAACCCCTAAGCTTAATGACATAGAATAGCAATGACTTGTTCTTCATGGACAGTAGTTCAGATAGGGCTCAGATGGCCACCTCTTCTGCTCCAAATGATGTTATCAGGGTCACTCCCTTGTATTCCTTCAGTTGAATCTAGAATAGACTGGAAAGTCCAGGGTGAATTCATTCATTTGCCTAGAGCAGATCCCCTTCATATCACCTGCTTCTCCTCCTCCTTCTCTTTCTATGCATTGCGATTCATCATTTAACATTAACCCTGGCTCCTTCATAATCTATAGACTGATTTCTTTAGAGAACATAGAGGAGAAGCTGCCAGGATTCTTCAATGTGACACCTGAAATTGGCACAGTGTCACTTCTGAACAGTCTGTTCATTGCAAGGACAGCCCAGACTCAAAGAGAATAATTGAAATAACCCCACCTCCTGATAAAAGGATCAACTTTTATACACAGGTAGGAGAGTGAACAGTGGTAGAAAGCAAGGCTCTATCTACAACAGGGTAAATAGAAGAAATGACAGATAGCCAGGCCCAGCTCTGCAGTAAGGAGGTCTTTAATTTTAGTTTTCCTGTACAGAAGGCTAGCAGTTGGTGTTTAACTAATGGGCACAGCTCTTTTTCCTCTGGAGGGAGCTATAACATTTTCACTAATATAAATTACAACAGATTTTTAAGGAAATGTAAGACAGAAAGACAATGAGAGAAAAAGAACAGCCTCCCTCATGTCATGTATCCTTTCTTACTTGAAATTTCATTTTAATGTTTGGGTTTAGCTAAGTGTGGGCATTAAAAGTATTTGACCATGAATGTGATACACTAGATTAGGCTTTGGGTGGCCTTTGGAAAAAGGTAAAATTAAGATTTGCCCAAAAAAATACATAAGAATCTCAATCTCACAGAAAAATTTCCCAATCAGCACTATGGAAGATTTTAGTGTAATATAGAAAACTCTCTTGGTGTTCTGTTAGACTAGAATTAGTCACTGTCTAAGGCTTGTCACCCTTGGCATTATTCTTTTCTGATATGTCTGTTCTCAAGTTTTCCTTACCTTAGTAGGCTCTTCTACTCTGATGCTGCGTCCAGTTTCTCTATCTTTTCCTTTGGACTTTGAGATGAATGTGAGGTCTCATCTCTTTCCTTGTTTAATTTCTTCATTTCCTTTGATCATTAAAACATCAACAAAATTTCTGAATCCACCTCTACTTTTGGCAACCACAGAAAATTTAATTAGATACTCTAACATCATCCCCTTCCTTCCCCTCTAAGGCTATTTCAAAATCCTGGCTCTGTTGATAAATATATGATGTTAATCCACATAGTCAAAGATACATTTAAGCGATATGTGACAACGTAGTAAGCCTTGGCCCCAGCATCTAGCCTCCCGGGCAAACTGAGTAGACATGTATAGGTTTTTCTCTATATTGAATGGAACAAGAAAATAGGATACTAGTATACTTATCTTGCAGAGCCATGGAGCCTTCTATACTTTTTAATCAACTTTCTTTTAGCCAGGAAATCTCTTTCAGTATCCTTACTTTAGACTCTACTATTCACAGTGAATTTGTGGTTTTGATGATAAAGAGCTAAGAAGTCTTGTCACAAACCACTCTTGGTTTGAGTTTGCTTCTTGCTTGAATGGAAGCAAAGGATGGGGACAAGAAAGAAAAAAAACCAAATTAATAATGTAAAAGTCCTTCTGCCACAGATTTCTATCACTTCCAATCAAAGATGATGGGTCTATGTGTCACTACCCCCCAAAGGAATTACTGGTTCCTCTGCTAAACAGTCCCATGTAAGAGAAGATGATCATTTATAAGGGACGAGCGCTCTCTGAGCCCTGCCATCCTCATTTCATGCATATGTATCCATCCAATGTAGGCCTTTGAATACAGTGATAGACATAGTTAGGCATCCAAATCAGTGACTCCAATGTTAAGAATTTCAAGTCTTGTGGAATTTTTAGAAAGAATGATCATATGAGGGTACGTTGCCCAATTAAAACACTAAATGAAAAGATTATTTATTCTAATGTACAAAGCTGTTTTGTTTACGTCTGCACATTGGTGTCAATAATAAAAATGCCGAGGCTTGAACATTAATTCACAATGGATTAAACCCTTTTTCTATCACAGTTTCCTTTGATTCTGAAATATAAAATAGTTAAATGTTGCCAATGAAAAGAGTTGGGTTGCCTTCTTTTTCTAATACTGGAATGCCATTTAAAAATGTCACAGGATGGCATAACTACTCAATGGATGGGGATCCTGAGTGCTTATCATGCCCACCCTTCTAAATGTTCAGATCTGATTGTTCAAAAGAAGTTTTCTTTTAAATAGACCCCCATAGGTATGCCATCCTCAAACTCCACGCATTGACCCCAGGCCCTTCGTGCTTAGAGAAAAAGAGAGCAGCCTTTGAAGTGAGATACAAATGGATCAAAATAGCAGCTGAGCCAATTACTGCTTATGATTTAGGGTACATGGTATCATTTCTGTGAGTATTGCTGACACAGTTGTAGAATGCTGGTAATCAGACTGGACACATGGTTTGCTTCAAGTCATAAAAGAAACAACTAAACATGAGTCTTAAGGATTGTAATGAACTCACTTCTTCCTGTAGGATAAGGCACATTATGGTGATGTATGATCTTTACTCAGTAACTATAGCCACTCTGCTCTGTGAGCGTATCTGTGTCATGAAGCTTTCTCCCTTCCTGTGTACTGTTTCCAGTGTGCAAACACCACACAGATAGACAAAATCACACCTTGAACTTGTGGGGGCAGTCATGATCATCATGCTTGCAGGGGCGACTGAGCTTGATGTATTTTTATGACTCAGAAGTCATTTTCATTTCTGAGTTCTGTTAAGTTCTGGACTGTTGATCTTACTGAACATTTGATACTTTTTTCCCTACAATATGCTCTATGGACTGTATATGGTGCCACCATGTATAATCTCCTATCTTCCCAACTCTGTCAGAAGATGGGAATGAAATTTTTCTTCATCTATGATCCAAATACCACATTTAAGTTATAGGATAAATGGATGGAGCTAGAAAGCATCATTTTGAGTGAGGTAACCCAGATCCAGAAAGACAAGTATCACATGTACTCACTCAGAGTTTGTAAATATAAAGCAAAGAAAAACAGCCCACAAATCACATTCCCAGAGAATCTAGACAACAATGAGGATCCTAAGAGAGACATACATAGATCTAATCTACATGGGAAGTAGAAAAAGACAAGATCTCTCAAGTAAACTGGGAGCATGGGGACTTTGGGGGAAAGTTGAAAGGGTGGGAAGGAAGGGAGGGGAGCAAAGAAAAATGTAGAGCTCAATAAGAAATCAATAAAATAGTTATAGGATAATAATGAGCACAATTATAAAGCTAGGATTACATGACCACCCTGAATGCATCTCAAATCTGATGGTTCTCTTCATCTTCTCTGCTCCCCTAGTCTAATGTTCATCATTCCTCTGTGAAACTATTACAATTGCTTTAAGAATGGATGATGCCAAGTCAACTAAACAACTAATAAAATGAAATCATAACTCAGTGTCTATTTAAGGAAAGTAAGGTCTCTGTTACATCTAGGCATGTCGCTATCTCATTCTTTCTCTGTCTTATTACTATGACTATTAATTACTATCCTCACTCTTTCTCTCATTTATTATTGTTGGTATTAATTGCTATTGTAGCAAGATTCAAGTTACACAGAAACTCAGTTACATGGGAGCCTTTTTAAATTTTTAACAGCTAGGGAAAACAGAACTAATATAATGAATTTATTCAAGATTGAAATTTGCAAAAGCATCTGCAGAGGTGCTCGTGACTCATGGCATCTCTCGTTTTGTTCTGGATGCTTTGAAAAGCCATAGGAAAGTTCCTTCAAGCCCAGCAGTTAATTGTCACAGTGAGGCTTGTTTGATGACTCCATATTTATTTTAAGAGGAGCTGCATTCCGCTGGGCCTGCCAGGATGAGTTAGCTGTGAAATGCATTCCTAAATAGCTAAATGATTCAGCACAAGATCTCTATATGAAATTGACTCTGGAATGCAGCTGCATGTCTCTCTGCTGGAAAGTCTATCTATTTCAGGTCCTTGCTTTATTTTATAATTCAATATTGCATATGAATAGGTAATGGAGGAAAGCTTCCTTGCCTCACAAAATCCATGTTACTTCCAATATATTGTTAAAACTTCACCCAGCTACTCGGAAGCTGCCTTTGATGAGAAGAACTAACTCAGTTGTGTGGGGTAAATGTATCTGAACATATTCAGAATTTTACACTGCAGCTTGCAAATAACAATGAGGATGCTCTTGAACCAAGAAAGCCCCGAGAGGGTGCTTACCTCCTTTACATCAATAAAATACAACAGCTTCTTATCAGAGGCTGACTTTTGCTTACAGCTAGGAATCCGGCTAAACCCAGTTTCCAACCACTTAGGGACTTCAAATAATTCCCAAATTATACCTTCCTTCAAAGGGAATATGCCTTAAATCTAGTGTTTAATGTTAAGAAAACAATAACTCACACACTTGCCCACCTTAGCAGCCTACCTTTAATTTAGAAACAAAGGGAATAGAAACAGCACAGATTGTGCTGGTCCTAGCCTTCCCAACTTCCCCTAGAAGTGCTCAAGGAACAGGCCTCTTTTTAAACAATAAAGGCTTAATCAGCACTAAACCTCACAGTGGCTCAACTTGGGGTTTCATTCAAGAAGTAATATATTGAGGATAAAAAGGACTGGTGTTTTCTGAGATAGTGTGGGACCTGGTGATCTAAGGCTGCTATCATTCATTGCAGGAGCAAAACCCCAGATTACTTCTCAGGGAAGTCTCAGGGCAGGTTTCACTCCACTTCTACAGAAATAACGCATGCCATAAGTGTTGTACATCACAAATGAAAATTGTGAAGGGAAAACAAGCTTAGCACTGATAAACTACAGTTTAGATGGATGGTATGTGTGGTATAACGATACCCAGTGCCACGGATTCTAGGTCTTCTCATACCTTTGAACCCACACTCTCTGCTTTGAGAATCTTAAATTCTACTACCATATGGGTAAACGGAGAGAATTTGACTGCTGCCTTGCATTCTGGATTTTAGACAGAAATCCTCAGATGATAGGCTGCTTAAAAATCATGATACCCTACATCCTATTTTTTTTAATATTGCAAATCAATAACAACTAGAGATGATATTTAGTTACATTTGGAATTAATTCCTTTTTCTTGAACCACAACAATGGCCAGTATGGAACAATAATCCTAAAGGTGAAGTAGTGACATACATACTTTGACCTCTAATTGGAATTAAGATAGCTCAATAAGAAGATAATCTTGCCTGGTAATAGAAACCTATCCAATTGCTCAAGGCTGGTCGAGTCATGGAATCTGGAGGAGAACCACCAATCGCCACTTTACTAATCTCTAATTACATTCTCAACATTTGTCGTCATAACAACAGGTAAGTGTAGTCCTCACCTCCCCCCACCCCCCCGCCCCAAGGAAACTATTGGTGGATGCAGATGGAAAACCACAACCAACCAAAATGCAGTTATGGAGTGCAGTCTCAGCGGCTCCATCTAGGAAAGAACTCTTGCACCTAAGGCTCAAGCAAGAATGTCAAAAAGAGCCAGAAGATCAGAGAGTTTGCCAGCTTACTTCTCAGTCAAGTGCTCAGCCAGTTACAAGATCGGGTCTACTAGTAATGTAAGAAGCTACCCCCGTAAAGTCTTACTATCCACATGACTGTCCCAACACAACCCGAACAAGGACAATAAACAAAACATGTCAAAGTGGATAAAGGAAATCCCAGGAGGCCTCAGCTCTACAAAAGACCTACAGGCAACTAAGAAATTCTGGGAGCAGGAGAGATAAGTCTTCCCATGGAAGAGCACACCTATGGATTATCCAATACCTGTAAATGGAGACTGCTCTTTCATTTCCGGCCTCTCAGACCTGAATGATCACACAGAAAGTATATTAATTACAACACTGTTTGGCTTAGGTGTATTCCTAGTTTTCTCTGCCCTGCCATAGGCAAAAGCAGCTTTAGTCATTGACCAATAATAGCAACACACATGCAGAAGGATATTCCTTATTAAATATCAAATGGCTAACCCTGAAAAAATATACCAGTAACATTATATATATATATATATATATATATATATATATATATATATATATATATACGTACACGAAGATCTTCTTAATCAGAAGAATTTATTCTGGCACCAATGCGATGGAGGAGCATAAGAACATAATATATCATTTTCTTTCATTATTGAGGCATAGAAGCAACAAAAACAGCACATTAAATTGCCTCAAAGAATCTATTCCAGAGATTATGCTCACTTTTTCTGTTCATTACCTAGCCCTGGATCTATTAGTTGAATCAGGTGCCTCCTTTCCACAGTGAGAGTGGGTCATTTGGAAAACTTGACTTCTTCACGGAAAAAGATTGTAGAAGTTTGAGACCCTCCTCTTCCAAAGTTTCATTGGATACAAAATGAGGGTAGTTTTCTTCAGTATGCCATGGGAACATAAGGTTTTTGATCTACCTCTAGAATCAACTTAAAGTCACCAAGATCACTAGAGAAGAGGCAGAGGAAAACAGTACTATGGAGAATGAATGAGGTATAGTTTTGAATTTACCCTCAGTTTGAGTGGCACACCAAAGTTAATGGTTCAGCCACAAACACTTACAGTGTTCAGTATCCTAAGTTTATTTCTATTGCTACAATAAAACACCCCGACTGTTTTGGTCAACTTAGAGAAGAAAGGGCATGTTTTAATTCACAATTTCAGGCTATAGTCTAGGAAAAGTGTTGCACAAATTCTAATTTATCTTAATAAAAACCTAGAGTCAGATATTAGGGGGCAAAAGCTGAGAGATCAGAGAATCAGTAAAGCCAGTCACTAGAGAGTTCTTTTATCTCTACCAAATCCTCAGACCGAAAGGGCAATCCTGTTCTCAGACTGCCTTCTCAGACTGCCTCCTCTGAATGACTGCTTCAATCTGCACTCTAAACTGTCTCCATACTGCCACTGAGTTTTCTCTCTTCTTGCCTTATATTCCTCTCTCTGCCCAGCCATATCCTTTCCTGTCTCCACCTCCTTTGTGCTGGGATTAAAGTCATGTGACTCCAATGTACAGGGATTAAAGGTGTGGGCCAACACTGCCTGCCTGTTTTTCTCTTTGAGACTGAATCAGTTTCACGTAGCCCAGGGTGGCCTTGAACTAACAGAGATCTATCTCTCTCTTTCTCCTGAGCCCTGGTATTAAAGTTGTGTACCACCACTGCCTGGTCTCTAGTGGGTTAGCTCTGCACCATGATCTTCAGGCAAGAGTTATATGATAAAACACAAAGAAAATATCACTATATTTCCCCTTTTTATCTAAAATAAAAAGAAAGCTATAGTTAATATAATAAAACTATATAAAATAAGTACAATAACTATATAAAATATATACAGACAATAAATACATCAACAATGTCTAATCCATTTGCATTTGACAATTTCAGAGAAAATACTCCCCATCTATTTTATCTTGGTGAGTCCAAAGAACATCAGAGAGTAAAGCCACCACCCTGGTCAGCCTTACAGACAAAGCAGTAGTGACACACATCTTTAATCCCAGGAGCCACTCTAATTTGCCATAGAAACTGGGTGGTGGTGGTGCAAGACTTTCATTCCAGTACTACAGAGAAATGTAAGATAGTAGGCGAGAGTTCTAAGTCACTCTCATTCTGAGGATTCCCGGAGGCAAGATCGCTATTTCGGACTGAGGTAGAGGTAAGTCACAGTGGCTGGCTATTTTACTTTTCTGATCTTCAGGTTGAACCCCAATATCTGTCTCTGGGATTTTATCAGTCATGGTATAGAAAACAGAGAAGTCAATGAACTTAAAATGGCAAGTAAGATCATATCTTTAGTCTACAGTAAAGAGATGTGAATATACACACAGTTACCCCTGAACCTGCTTTCCTTGCTTACACAGTTCAGGATCCAAACCCAGAGAGTGGTGCTTCCCACAATGGGCAGATTTTTCCTACCTCACTTGAAGTGATCAAGAAAATAAAACCATGCTCACGTGGCAACCTGACTTATAGATAATCCCTCATTGAGAAACTCTTCCTATGTGATTCTAGACTGAGGGAAGTTGTCAATTAAACCTATCACACTGGGTTGTAGCATCATCAATGGTGACATCATCTATTTCAGCACTGACTATTTTACCCATTAGTTTCAACCATAGTCACATTGCTTTCAGACTGGTTCCCTAGGTTTTCTCTCTGTGGTTGACTGGGGTTTATTTACTTCACATACTATAAGTACTTTTAAAAAGAATTTCCCACAACTTGAGACATTTGCCATCCCACTTCTTGGGAAAAAAATCTTGTATGTTCTTGTCAATTTTTAGCATAAGGGTTAGGGGAGTTCTCTGTGTCAATGACTGCTTTCTGTATGTATGCGCTGGATTGGATGCAGATGCAAGCCAGAAATAGACGACTTTCTCAGGTATTTTCCACCTTATTTTTTGAGACAAGGTTTCTAAATCAATGTGGAGCTCATTGGCTCTCCTAGGATGGTTGGACAGGAAACTCTCCCTGTCTCTACCACCCCTGTTCTAGGCTTACAGGTCCACAAAGCAACACCCAACCTTTAGGATTTCACATAGTTGCAGGGATAACTTAGGTCTTTGTACTTGTGCATCAAGAAATTCAATAGTTGGCCCAAATTCCTAACTTTAGAAATATTAATGTAAAAGTATTATTGTAATTTTTGTGTCAATTTGACATTTTCTGGGGTGCTACTTCTGTCAGTATCTAAAGTCAGTCTGACTACTGAGAGCCCTAATATTAGTTAATATTTCAGTTTTTTAGAGGACTTTGTCTAATGAAAAATTTTGGAAAGCCAAAGTGTACCTATTCTGACTATAATATATTTCAAGCCCTACAAACAAACAAACAAACAGAAAACCCCAACCAACAAAGAAAACAAACAACAACAATAAATATCCATGATATATCTGCTGTTACTTGTTTTGAGTCTAGATGATAGAATGTCAAACTGCCTTTGGACTACAATGATAACCACCTGTTGTTACCCTTCCTTACCAAGCTCTGTTTACCTCATCCCTTGTTTCCTAAGCCAAGCAGTCATTTTCTAATGATATGCCTGTTTTCTGCGCAAGTTGGCCAGTACATTCTCTCCTTTCACTCTTAATACATGTATATGCCCTTGCAATCACCATCTAAAAATGAGTAGATTAGACACTTGTGCCAAATTCTGCCCATTTGTAGACAGGGTGTGAGACAGAGTTCACTAACAACTACCTTTTCTGGGAGCCACATCAAGTGCAGCTAAGCCATTTTCTAGAAATATTCAGAGGTTTTTAATGTATTGACAAATACTCCCTGTCTCTTGCTGCTAAGTGTGGTTCTTTGTGCTAGGTATTTAGCGGTAACAAAAAGAGACAAAACTCTCTTTGAAGAATGTAAACTCCAAGGACATAATGACATTGTGTGTTAGAAAATAACAAGTGCTACGAAGAAGCAATACAGGAGGAGGGGGAAGAAAAGAGGGAAGCAGAAATCAGGATTCCAGTGTGGTGACAGTGCTGAGGGACACTGGATAAAGAGGACTCGTGTTAGTGGTGAAGTGGATCTTACTGAAATGAGAATTGGGTCAGAGACAAAGATACTTCTGTGAAAGGGACCTTCTGTTTGTCTGTCGTGAATTAGGCACATAGATCAATGTCAGGCACAGAAGAGCTGAGAGGCAAATAGCTGAACAGACTGAGATATGAACATTATGTGGTGAGTTGAGTTTCTTGTTCACAGATTGACACGAAAATTCCATGCCTGATCCATGTCCAGCCTCCAACTCTCCCGTGAGCAAGGGAAGAAAGACTTAAACCCAACAATCAAGAACTTTTTTTTTAGCTGTTAGCAGAGCATGTCATAGTTCAATGGTTCCGAAATATTGCAGCTGATCTGGCCTCCCTTAGGACCAATCAGAAAACCCATATCTTGCTCTGCATGACTGAAGGAATTCACCAGAGAAATCTCTGCCAGACAAAGTATAGATCTGGTCCAAAGGAAAGTTCCATTTTATAACTTAGGAAACAGAAATTGTTGGCATAAATAAGCTTGCCCACTTCACAAGATGTCGTGTTTGAGACTCAGCCTTAGTACATTCAAGCCAGTATAAAACTTATTATGTCTTGCCTATTGCCCCATTTTAATACTTGGCTCATAATCAGTGCATGGGATTCGTTCAGAAAAAATACTGTTGTTAAAAATTTGGAGGCAGCCTGTGGTCATTCCCTAGTCACTTTGCTCCCAAGTAAGAAGCTGGAACTTTACAAAAACTCATTTCATTTAAGATCTCAGAATGTTTTCACTTTCTTATACAATGTCCTCTGAAGATATTCTACTTGCCTTAAATTGCGGTATTTAAAATTGAATGAGTATACTATGTGTGTTCTCGGTAGTACCGAGCAGAGAACATTGCCATCTCATTTATTCAAGATATATTTTTATTAATACATCTTAAAATCACACTAGCTCTTCTGGGGACAATTCTATCTCATTATAGGAGCTCACTGAGGCAATTGCCAGCTAAACCAATTGTTATTTTCACCTGTGCTCTGCCAAGCCAGATTTCCCCCATGCTCTCCTTCTATTGTTGTTTATTGGGGAGCTACAGTCATCAGGGCACTTTTTTTTCTTATTAAATTTTATCTTAAAGATGTAACACAAGGCTTCAGGCTGTCAAAGTACTTTCTCTTATGGGTTCACCACCCAATATACTTCCCATTCTCACCAGTTTCATGGCACTACTACACTAGACCTGGCTGCCTTTCTGACTGTTATTCAAAGTAGGGAATCTAGAATTGATACGAACTAGAAGTGCCTGGAAGTAAAGGGCTACACAATACTGTAAAGTTTAAATTTGATACATGTCACTTTAATTTCATTTTATATTTATTATCATTATATTTATATTTATTCACGGCAAAGTTCCTTTGATGAGGTAAATGAGGCAGTTATTGTTAAACACAGCAATTTCCAAATCACAGTTTATGGATGACAGCTGAAATCAGATCAACCTCATCATCTAATTTACTCGAATATTTTCTTTTGGTTGCACAGTATTGAGGATGTTGTGACTGAAACAGAAGTGGTTACAGCAGTTTTCTTGACTTTTTACTTTCATTGTCTTTGCGACATCAGGATAAGTTTTAGATATTTGAAATAATGGCAATAAAAACGTTTGTACTGAACCCAAAAGATTAATGTGTTTAAAACATCTGTGTTAAGATATTTAATAGTAATTTATTGAGAATCATCTATATGACCAGCAGTATTTGAGGTTCTTAAAGTGAGGTACAGGAACATAGACACATATGTGACTGTTGGAATCTATGTTCTAAATAATTTAGACAAGATATAAGCACATGCACTTATAAATATATGTGCACATTTATATACAAATAGACATAGTTCAAAATGCATTAGGTATGTCTGTGTATGTGAAGATCCTCATAAGATCAAAATCTGCATCAGTAAGGCTGAATAGGGCTGGGGAGGATATGAAGATTACAGAATCTTCTGTTCCTCCTGTGCACTTGTGCTAACACGCAGATGACTCACTCCAGTGGCAACCTGCTGATGATATGAGATCTCCCAGCCTATGCTTTTATTTTACTAGAAGACAATTTTACACCTCGTTCTTTTTCCTTCATTTTAATTCTTATTTTCAGCTAGTAACCTCTAGCCAGTACCTTTTCTTTCTCTAAGGAAGTAGAAGCTGTTGAAAACAGCACTTGTAGGCTACCAACTTCCAGAATCTCTTTGCAATGTACATCCATCTTCCCATAGAGAAGTGCTTCTACTCGTATTCAATACCAGCTGTTCTGGATCTTCCTTTGGGTTCCACTCCTTTCCTGCTTATTTGAAGATCTGCTTTTAGCCATTTTCCTACATGTCTCTGAAATTTTCTTCTCTTCTTCCCTCTGCTGGTTTTCAGATGTGAGGATAAAATCCAGGGCCTCAAACTGACAAGTGTATCATTTTCCAAGACTTTTGTCCTGTTGTTTTTTGTTTTTGTTTTTGTTTTTTTTTTTTTTGAGACAGGGTTTCTCTGTAATTTTGGAGCCTGTCCTGGAACTAGCTCTTGCAGACCAGGCTGGCCTTGAACTCAGAGATCTGCCTGCCTCTGCTTCCCAAATGCTGGGAATAAAGGCATGTACCACCACTGTCCAGCCTTCCAAGCCATATTTTAATCTACATCCTTACAATTTATACTCTCCAAATAGAGTTTTGTCTCTGTTGGTAACTGTTTAATACCCAGTATATAAAACTACACCTAGCAATAACAGGTATAAGTGTTTATAAAAAGTGGTTATAAAAGTTTAGAGTTTGTAAGTAAAATTGGGACCCTAGCCTTCCCTTTGCTAGGCCAGGGATCTATACCAAGCTACATTCTCAGACTTTACATATATTTTCTACTGGAATGATTTTTCTCACCAATTCTCTTCTCATCCTGTATAAATTTTCCAAATGCTTACTATCTTATTCTTTGTTCTCCTTTGAAACAAAATTCCTCAAAATGTTTCTGCACTCATGATCTCTACTTTTTTTAACTTAAGTTGGTTTTTTTTTTTTTTTTTTTTTGATTTTCGAGACAGGGTTTCTCCGTAGCTTTTGGTTCCTGTCTTGGAACTAGCTCTTGTAGACCAGGCTGGCCTCGAACTCACAAGTTTTATAACTTTGTCACTTTATATTTTTTACTTCAGAGCATTCTTATTAAACATAACACAGGATAGAATTACCTAAAGAATAAACTAAAATATTGAAACATCAATAAATTATTACAAAAAATCTTATGAAAACCACTGCTATTAATTGAAATTTAAGGATTCCACCAAAGGCTTGTGTGTTGAATGGTTGGTCCCACAGAGCAAGAGTGGCTGGAACTTCAGGAGACAGAGTGTAATGGGAAGACTAGGAAACTTTGGAATTCTAGCTCTTCCACCCCTCCTTTTCTAGTCATCAAGGAGGTTTGACCTACAACATGTTCCCGACATTTTATTTTGCTTAGACACAGTCATCATGGAAATTTTGAGAAAAAAATAAACACTTTCTCATCTTAAATTCATTTTCTAAGGTTATTTGAAAAACAACACTGCTTTCAAGTCAGTGAATAGGAGTGTGTTTGCCTTAGCTGGATAGATAATTTGGAAAAGTAAAGAGAGGAACCCATGCAAGTGCTCGGCAGCCATGAGCAGAGACAGTAGGCAGGTAGGAGCAGCGAATATCAGTGCCCCATGATGTTCTAAACCTCATACCTGCTCTCTTCTATGGGGACATTTAGCTCTGTCAGAACTCTTGCATGGACCTAGAAAGTAAGAATTCCCCAGGCATTAAAAACAGCCAACATTTTATCTCCCAAGTAGGCCTACAGATTCAGGAATCCTTGAACCATAGCACCAACCAGTGTTCGAACTCTTGGGCCAATATCTAAGAGACTTAGAACCCTGAAGACATGATGGTTTTCTGGATTTCTTCTGGCAACTGCCCTATGGATGTTCCCTTCCCACCTCAACCCCCACAGTTTCCTTACAGCCTTTTATCCTTCCTCAGCGTTAGCTCTCTACCCTCTCTTGCAGGTTTTCTTCTATTACCTTTCTCCTTTCTTCCAGTATTGTTGTCCAACTGTTCTACTTCAAGCAGCTGTTTGCCTTGCTCTGCCAGCTGTTTATAGCTCTGCCAGCTGTTTGCTCATCTGTCACTGCCTTTGTCATTCTGCTGCCTGTGCCATCACTGCTATCTCTGCAATTTATATAGCTTCTTTTCTTCCTCCTAATGTCTCTGCTAGCTGCTACCAGTTCAATCTGTATGAGTATATAGGTAAGGTAAACAAGAGAAAAAACTGAGAGAAAATGCTCTCTCTCTCTCTCTCTCTCTCTCTCTCTCTCTCTCTCTCTCTCTCTCTCTCTCTCTCTCTCTCTCCCTCTGTGTGTGTGTGTGTGTGTGTGTGTGTGTGTGTGTGCATGTGTGTGTGTGTATTTAAAGGCAAGGCTTCACAGAACAGCCTTCAAGCCCATTCAGTAACAGTCACTTTAGACCAATCAAACCATTCATTTGGGTCAATAATCATAGTCTTAAATATTAGCATCAATCACAGTCACTGAGATTTATGATTTAGACCATTCAAAACCTTACCTCTTAGAACGCATCCCAGCAATAGCACTGCTAGGCAAAAAGAAAATCACAGCCAGAAACTCACTCATTCCTGGAGACCTCAGGGGATCTCTGATGCACAGATCTTGACTGCACAGAGCAAACCAAGAGCTCCACTCCCCCAAACCCACCCATCCCCAGAGACCTCAGTGGTTTCCTGAGACACAGACAGCAACTTCACAGAGTGAACCCAGAGGGACTTCCTAAGACTCAGAGAGCAACTGGAATGATCCAAGAGAGGATCCCTGCAACACAGCCAATAACTGCAAGGTTTGGACCAAGAGAGAAGACACTGCCTACATCAATTCGAGGAAGAGAAGAGATGAGTAGACACCAATGCAGGAATACGTTCAACAACCTAAAAAGCATCATGGCAATACTAGAACCCAGTGATCATGCAACAGGAAGGCCAGAACATCCTAACCCAGAAGAAGCAGAAGAAAACAACCTTAAAAATAACTTTATGAAAATGACAGAGACCCTTAAAGAGGAAATGAAAAAATTCCCATAAAGAAATTGGAGGAAAAATCAAGTAAAAATTGGAAAAAATCAACAAATCTCTTTAAAAAAAAAAACAGTCAACAAGGTGAAGCAAACAGTTCAAGATTCAAAAATTGAACTACGGGCAATAAAGAAAACACAGAACCAAGGTAATTCTGTAAATGGAAAATCTGGGTAAATGAATGGGAACCGCAGATGCATGCATGGCCAACAAAATTTAAAAGATGGAAGAGAGAATCTCAGGTGTTGAAGATACGATAGAGGAAAAAAGATACATTGGCCCAAGTAAACGTTAAATCAAATTCTTTACATAAAACATCCAGGTAATCTGGGACACAATAGAAGACAAAACCTCAGAATATGAGTGATAAAACAAAGAGAAGAACTCTATCTAAAAGAAACAGAAAATATATTTAAAACTTGAAGAAACCAATTATGAGTGAGTACATCCCATGTTCATCTTTTTGGGTCTGGGATACCTCACTCAGGATAGTGTTTTCTATTTCCATCCATCTGCATGCAAAATTCGAGAAGTCATTGTTTTCTACCACAGCGTAGTACTCTAATGTGTATGTATTGCATATTTTCTTCATCCATTCTTCCATTGAAGGGCATCTAGGTTGTTCCGTGGGGTGGGATGGGGGTAAGGGGAGATGGGGAGAGAAAAGTTAGAAGGGAAGGAGGTGGGGCCTTGGAGAAACAGGAGGATCGGGATAAAGGAAGGTTGGATAGGGGAGCACGGAACCACAATTCTTAGTTAAGGGAGCCACTTTAGGTTTGGCAAGAGACCTGACCCTAGAGGGGCTCCCAGGTGCCCAAGCCGAGGTCCCCAGTTAGTTCCTTGGGCAGCTGAGGATAGGGAACCTGAAATGACCCTATCCTAGAGCAATACTGACGAATATCTTGCATATCATCATAGAACCTTCATCTGGTGATGGATGGAGATAGAGACAGAGACCTACACTGGAGCACTGGACTGAGCTCCCAAGGTCCCAATGAGGAGCAGAAGGAGGGAGAACATGAGCAAAGAAGTCGGGACCACGAGGGGTGCACCCACCCACTGAGACAGTGGAGCTGATCTACTGGGAGCTCACCAAGGCCAGCTGGACTGTGACTGAAAAAGCATGGGATAAAACTGGACTCTCTGAACATGGCAAACAATGAGGGCTGATGAGACGCCAAGGACAATGGCAAAGGGTTTTGATCCTACGTAATGTGCTGGCTTTGTGGGAGCCTAGCCAGTTTGGATGTTCACCTTCCTAGATATGGACGGAGGGGGGAGGACCTAGGACTTACCACAGGGCAGAAAACCCTGACTGCTCTTTGGACTGAAGAGGGAGGGGGAAAGGAGTGGGGGGAGGGGGAGAAGGGTGGGAGGAGGGGGAGAAGGGTGGGAGGAGGGGGAGAAGAGTGGGAGGAGGGGGAGGGAAATGGGAGGCTGGGAGGAGGTTTAAATTTGTTTTTTTTCTCCTTTTCTCAATAAAAAAATTAAAAATAAATAAAAAATAAAAAAATAAAAAAAACAAGCCAAACCAAAAAGACAACAACAACAAAAAAACTTAACAAATTCAAAAAAAAAACTTGAAGAAAACAGGTGGTTGTGGCACATGCCTTTAATCCCAACAATCAGGAGGTAGAGGCAGGTAGATGTCTGTAAATTTGAGGACAACCTGTTCTACAAGAGTTAATTCCAGGACAGGCTCCAAAGCTACAAGGAAACCCTGTCTTAAAAAAAAATCATAGAAGAAAACTCTCCCAACCTTAAGAAGGATATCTCAATGAAAGAATAAGAAGCTTACAGAACACCAAAATGTTTGAATTAAAAAAGTACCCTTACCTTGTAATAATTAAAACACTAAACATACAGAATAAATAAAGAATATTAGGAGTTGCAAAAAAGGGCCAACTATCATATAAAGGCAGACCTATCAGAATTACAACTGACTTCAATGAACCCTGAAAGCAAGAAGGTCCTGGACGAATGTGATACAGACACTAAGAGACCGCATATGCAAGTCCAGATTACTATACACAGCAAAGCTTTCAATCACCATAGACTGAGAAAACAAAATATTCCATGACAAGACAAGATTTAAACAATACCTATCAACTAATCCAGTCTTACAGAGAGTACTAAAAGGAAAACTCAAATGCAAGGAAATTAATTGCACCCATGAAAACACAGGCAACAAATAATGTTATACCAGAAACCCCCAAAGAAGGGAAACATTCAAATGCTATCACAAAAAAAAACCCAGGAATTACCAATCACTGGTCATTAATATTTCTAAATATCAGTGAACTCAAATCGCTTATAAAAAGATATAGGCTAACAGAATGGATACAAAAATAGCGTCCATCCTCCTGTTGCAAACAAGAAACGCACCTCAACCTCAAAGACAGATGTTATCTCAGAGTAAAGGGTTGAAAAAAGATTTACTAATCAAATGGACTTAAACGTTTTGGTGTAGTAATAGACTTCAAACTATAATCAATAAAAAGAAATGGAGATACTTCATATTCATCACAGGAAAAATCCATCAAGGTTAAGTATCAATCCTAAAATCTATGCCTCAAATACAAAGAGCACCAAGATATGTAAAAGAAACATTACTAAAGCTTAAATTGTACATCAAACCCCACACACTAATAGTGGGAGACTTCAACACCCCACTCTCACCAATGGACATCTCAGCCAGACAGAAACTTAAGAGAAATAATAGAACTAACCAATGTCATGACTCAAATAGTCTTAACAGACATCTAAAGAACATTTGACTCAAACACAAAAGAATATTCCTTCTTCTCATCAACTCATGGAACTTTCTCTAAAATTGACTGCAAACTCAGTAACAAAGCAAGCTGCAACAGATACAAAAAAAATGGAATAACCCCTTGTATTTTATTGGGACACCATGATTTAAAGTCAAAATTCAGCAATAGCACTAATTGCAGAAAGTCTACAAACTCATGAAAGTTGAACAGTACTCAATTGATTCACCCCTGGGTCAGGAAGAAATAAAAAAAGAAATCAAAGGCTTCCTAGAACTCAATGAAAATGAATGTACAATATACCCAAACCTATGGAAAACTATGAAAGCAGTGTAAGAGGAAAGTTCATAGCTCTAAGTGTCTACATGAAGAAAGTGGAGAAATCCCATACTAGCAACTTAACAGCATACCTGAAAGCTCTAAAACAAAAAGAAACAGACTCACCCAGGAGAAGTAGACAACAGGAAATAATCAAATCGAGAGGTGAAATCAATAAAATAGAAACAAAGAAAACAATATAAAGAATCAATGAGACAACGAGCTGGTTCTTTGAAAAAAATCAATAAGTTAGACAAATCCTTATACAAACAAATCAAAAGGCAGAGAGAGAATATCCAAATTAACAAAATCAGAAATGAAAAGGTGGATGTAACAGCAGACCCCGAGGAAATCCAGAGAATCGTTCGAAAACCTATATTCCACACAATGGAAAATCTAAAAGTAATGGACAATTTTTTGATAGGTACTACATACCAAAATTAAATTAAGAACAGATAAACAATTTAAATAGACTTATAACCCCTAAGGAAATAGAAGTAGTCATCAAAACAATAAAGTTAAAGAAGTCCAAGGATCAATGGTTTCATAGGAAAATTCTACCATAACTTCAAAGAAGAGCTAATACTTATACTACTCAAATTGTAGTATAAGTATTATACTAAAACACAATTCTTCACAGACCTCAAAAAAACAAAACTTAACTTCATATGGAAAAATATAAAACCTAGGATAACCAAAACAATCCTGTACAATAAAGGAACTTCCAGAGGCATCACCGTCCCTGACATCAAGTTCTATTATAGAGTTACTGTACTGAAAATTGCTTGGTATTGGCCTAAAAACAAACAAGCAGATCAATGGAACTGAATTGAAGATGCAGATATTAATCTACCCACTTATGAACACCTACTTTTTTTTTTACAAAGAAGCTACAATTATGCAATGGAAAAAGAAAGCATAGTCAACAAATAGTGCTGGCATAACTGGATATCAACATGGAGAAAAATGAAAATAGATCCATATCTATCAACATGCAAGCCCATTCTCCTTAGAGGGCTGTCTTGCTCTGCCTAGATATGATGGGGAGGGTCTTGGCCCTGCCTCAAAGAAATGTGATAGACTTTGTTGACTCCCCATGGAAAGTCTTATACACTCTGAGAAGTGGATGGGGTGGGGGGAGGTGGAGGAAGCGGGAGGAGGAAAGGAATGGGAACTGGGATTTGTATATAAAATTTCAATTAAGTAGGGGAAAAAAGGAAAAAGCACACTCAAGATAGAGTGTCAGGCCGGGCGGTGGTGGCACACGCCTTTAATCTCAGCACTTGGGAGGCAGAGGCAAGCGGATCTCTATGAGTTCTAGGCCATCCTGGTCTAGAAGAGCTAGTTCCAGGACAGGAACCAAAAGCCACGGAGAAACCCTGTCTCGAAAATTAAGAAAAAGAAAAAAAGATAGAGTGTCAGGATCATCCAGAGTTCACCAAGGGTTGTGATAACCAACGGCTTAGAACAAAATATTTCAAACAGCTCTTGTTGTAGTCATCCGATCCTGAGATAGCAGCTCTCATTATTGTGTAGTGTTCTCAAAATGCTTCGAGCATGTTCCACTCATCAGTTATTGGTGTAAGGGCAGTCCAAATAGCAAAGAAAGACTGTTTGACCACCTTTGTTCAAGTCAGTCAAGGAAGCAATGAAAAGATATGATTAAGGAATCAGTTGTCAGTGGTGCACACTTTTGTTCCCAGCATTTGGAAGGCAGAGGCAGGCGAATCTTTGTGAATTCTAGGCAAGCCTGGTCTGCAAAGCGAGTTGCAGGACAGGCTCTATAGCTACAGAGAAATCCTGCCTCAAAAAGCAAAGGAGATGGGGGGAGGAATGGAGGGAGGGAGAGAAGGAGCGAGGAAGGGAGGGAGGGAGGAAGACAGAGAGAGAAACAGAGAGAGAGAGAGAGAAAGAGAGAGAGAGAGAGAGAGAGAGAGAGACAGACAGACAGACAGACAGACAGAGAATGAAATTGACCCATTCTGTCAGGCATGCAAATAAACATTGGAAAAACACACTGTGATTGCTAACTGTGATTATTTTGAACATTTTTAACAGTCCTTCAACAGTGCTCCCCACCTAACCAGTGTTCAGAGCAAGGCGCTTCTTCTCTCTACCTTATATCAATATAAAGAAATTATTTCCAATGTCTCTGAATTCTTTCATATATATATATTCTAAATCAATAACCATCTTCTTCCAACATACAATCATTCTCTTTACCATTTACATTAACTTTTATAGACATGTAGATTTATCACATAATGTTTTCACCTATAAACAGTATTTAGCTTATTTCAAATGGATGTAATGAGAGCTGTGTAGTTTCTGTGCCTATATGTCCTTTAGACTCTTCTTCATATTTGTAAGATTCCTTTCAGTTGTAGATTAAACATGTTCTTTGCCATTGTTGTGCATGATATGAATGCATAATTTTCTAGTTTTGCCATAAATGGACATTTTATTTGATTTTAGAGTTTAGTTATATTGAGTATAGGAATTTTTGCTCAGTGTCTCTTGATTTTTAATCTATGCACACGTCAGTGTGATATAAACTGGAAGCTGAACTGCTGGATCTCAGACTCGCACTTTTAATAAGGCAACATTACTTTTCAAAGTGTGTCAGTTTACTACCTCACAGGAAGTACAATGAAGTTCCAGCCTGTCTAAATCTCTGCACCTGCTTAGCATTCTAGGCTATCCCTTTTCTGATCACATAGTGATGCAGTAATAATCCAGGTATTTTCAATTGTTATTTCCATAATTTCTAATAATGTTGGATAGATGTGCTTTCATACAGTCACAAGCTTCTGGGACATCTCTTTTGGAGAAGTATCTGTTTATATTTCTTTCTGGTCAATTTTCTATATGACTATTTTCATTTCTTATAGATTTGTAGACGTTCTCCATATTCTAGTTATTAGCTTCGTGTAAACTATATGTGAGGGAACTAGCTTTAACATTTTAATTTCTGAATGATTTCAAAGAATAAAATTAAGTCAAATTTATAAGTATTTCCTTTGTATTTAGGATGCTTATACTTTATAAAAATCTTCCAACTCAATGTTATAAAATCATTCTTCTATATTACTTTTTGAAAAAGTTTTTATTTTGTTTTATTTTTCCCTTTGCACCATCCAAATGCCATTTTATGGTATATAGTATAGGATAATTTTATTTTCTTCCCACCTTCTAATACACTTATTTCTCTCAGTCACATACTTGGTCTAGTCCTTCACTTGATATAGATCTCTGCTTTATGTTGTCTTATCAGTGAGACTCTCCTGGCTATCCTAATGACCACTACAGCTTGTGCCTACTGTGCAGACACTAATGTGGCCTATAGGACTTCATTGCAATGTAGCAATCCATACAGTATAGCGTTTAATGTCTGTTTTGCTATTGGAAGGTAAGCATAAGGAAGGTTGAAATATCTGACTATTTTATTCAGTCATCAAGTACCTAGAAGGTTGCTGGGCCAGAACAGGTAATCAATACTTTTTCAGGTTAATTAATAAGTAAAATGAGACAGTACACTCTACTCAAGTAAGTACCTACAGTTCTTTGTCTAATTGTGTGGTTCATTGAATTGGTATCCAGTGAAATTTTGAATAGAGTACATTTGATCAGTCATGATAGTTTTCATATCACTTATAGAATAATTACAAGCAAATATTGGGGAAAAACCTTTAGCGTATCCAAAACTACTCTTTGCACCACTAGGTTTCTGTGCCTTGACAATTCATTTCCAGAATGCTTTAAGACATTAATTTTGTGCTAGAAATTGTGTGACAGTCTAGTCCTAGGGACAAGAATAGAGTGGTCCTTACCTTCAAAGAGTTTATAGTTTGATAGCAAACAGTCCAACAATCATAAAATGGAGTCATATAAATTTCATTCCAGGTGTTAGGATTAAGATAGGGCTCCAACAATGTTGGACTAATTGAAGAGAAATCTTAAAGGACTAAAAGATTAGTGAAGCATGGGAGAAGGCCCTCAACCACAATCTCCAGAATTCTCTAAGGATTTGTGTTAGTGTCTGAGTCAGCCCATTATCAAGGGCTTAAATAAATCCCTGAGGGTAGATGACACAGGATTTGACTGACTCTTGAGTAAACTTTCTTTAAAGACCTGTGTATGAAGTCAGGGATGTAGTGTGAGTCTTAGTTCACTTAATTGCTACTTTTTCTTTTTTTTCCCCACCATTTGATATCTTTATTGTTCCCTCAGAAATTTTAGCCCTTCTGCATAGAGATATTTTTTCTTTTGTTTACCCTTTATATTATTTCTTCTTCTTCTTCTTCTTCTTCTTCTTCTTCTTCTTCTTCTTCTTCTTCTTCTTCTTCTTCTTCTTCTTCTTCTTCTTCTTCTTTTTCCTTTTTAAGCTGAGGATCTATCTACTGGTGGCAAAGTGAGTTTTTGCTTTTCTGAAATATCTTTTTTTCAACTTCATTTTTCAAATTTTTTCCTATCAATTGGCTAACTATATATTGAGCACCTGCTCTATATCAGGCTGTTTCACTTCATTTGCATAGGTTAGCTCACAATGTTTTCCTCATCTTTAACAATAAAATAACACTTCTACTATTTTCATGCTTATGTGAGGAGACAAAGATTCAGAAATCTGAAAATGGTTGCTTGAAGTAATAAAACATTTAAGTGATAGAACTGGGCTTATGTGCCCTGGTAGTCTGTTATGAGATCAAAGTCGTAGTCTCTCATTCCTGCCTTAATTTAGACGACTAATTCATTTATTTATGAAGTAGCTAGTTACTAAATGTCATCTAAGTTTTTAGTGTGATAATAAGATCTGGGATATTGAGTAAATTGAATATCTCTTTTCAAACTATCAGACAAACCGTTGCCCATATGCAGACAGGTTATAAGATACTTGAACTTTGGAAAGGACCAGACCGTTCTAAGCATCAAATACTGAAAGTATTTGATAACATTGTTGCAAACCACATAGACCTCTACAACCAGGCATTTATAAATTTTGATATTATTCCCTTAAAGTCCTGTGATTAAATCACCATTTTAAAGACATTTCTTTATTGTAATTTGGCATTTCTTCTAAACTCTTTTTTGATATCTTTCTTTTTCTTTTATCCAAGATGTGTGAAAAATTCATTTGTAAGGTAATGGCCTAAACATGCCCCAGTTATGACAATTTGAATTATGTTTTGAAGAGAAACTTTAAAAAGAGCTCTCTTCGTTTATTTAACATACAGTCAAGCCAGATATGGCAACTCATGAATGTACTATGAGTACTTGAGAGATACATGAGGATTTCCATGAGTTCAGACTCAGCCAGAACTACAGAGTAAGTCCCAGGTCAGCCAGGTATAGGAATTAAGACCTTGTTTTCAAAAATAATACAAAGCAAAATAAACCGGTCATAAAACAAGGAAACATGCAAAAACAAAGCAAGATCAGCAACAACAGTAACAAAACCACAAAAACTAGTAAGTGAACTAAATGCTTGAGTTACACACACATTTTAAGTATATAAATGATGAGGAAACAGGCCCAAAACGAAACAAAACAAAAAAGCAAAACCCCATCTTGTGTAGAATAAGGCAGCCCTGTCCATAGTTTTGATCTCTCAGTGGTGACACATTGAAGTAGAAAAAAATGAGGAATATACATTCAAGTAAATCATGTATTGTGTTAATAAAATCTGGAGGCTGGGGGAGAAAGCCTGTTAAATGTCTATTCCTTCACGTTGTGATTCTACCAGGGCTCAGTGTCCTTATCTGTAAATTGGGGCTGTGCAGTCATAGGAAGCTGCACCTCAGGGTTATTGTTCATTAGCTAGACTAAGTCAGTGTAAGTAAACTGTTTTGACTCTGATACTACCAGTGTGTTGCTTACATTAGTGCTGATTATAAATCTTAAATGTTCATTTTTAAAATGAACTATTATTATTAGATGTAGAAAAACATACAATTCAATTATTTTTTTGGACTTTTGATTGCTAATTGTCATTTTTCTTGCTTTGCATGCAAGAGAAAACAGTTGCATGTGATCACCCAAAGCTGAAAGCCAAGCCTCAGTTAGAGAGCAGCCGTAAACGCAGTGCAAGGTTGTGAAGAGGGGCTTAAAGCTTAAGTGTCTGGACATGTTTATTAGATTGTAGTCAGCATTTCCATGCAGATTCTATTATTTCTACAAATTTCTTCCCAATACTGCATTTTATGTCAGGGTGAATACAACCTCTCTTATCTCGAAACAGAGGCTCTCCAGCTGTGGAGCTCAGGAACTCTATTCTTAAGCATTTCCTCCAGAAGTGGTGATAAGAAAGAAAACACTACAGTATCTAACTTAGCTGTTCAGAAGAAAAGCTTGCACTGTCATGTGTGGTGAGGATGATTGTTAGTTTTAATCAAAGACGATCTAATAGCTTAATGAAGTCACTGGCATTAGCCAGTCTTGGTTCTCCAGAAAATTGCTTTTGTGGGAGTGTATTTTTCACATATTAAAATATCTTTTACATATTAGAATATTTGTCCTGGAGAACCCAAGTAACATGCCAAGAGAATTTCTGGAATTATATTAGAGGTATTCTCAGTTCATATCTAATTAGAGTTTATAGACTTTTTTGTTTGCTTGCTTTTTTCTTTTTGTGTTTGAGATAGGGTTTTTCTGTGTAACAGTCTTGTTTGTCCTGGAACCAACTCTGTAGAACAATCTGGCCTCAAACTCACAGAAATCAGCCTGCCTCTTTCTCTCAAGAGCTGGGCATGCACCACTCCTGTCTGGCTTCTATATAGTTTTTTTTTGTTGTTGTTGTTTTGTTTTTTGCTTTCTTGTGTGTGTGTGTGTGTGTGCGTGTGTGTGTGTGTGATAGAAACACCAATCTCTTTTTTAACCTTTCATTTGTATGAGTCTTTTGTCTTACTCTTTTCTCCACTCTCTCATAACAATGATTGTATTTTTGTTACCTAATGTTTAGATGTTTGTGGAAGGCTAGTAGTTCATTCCTGGTTGCCCAGACCCAAAATAATCACACAGAAACTATGTTTTTTTGCAATACTGTTTGGCTAACAGCTAAGACTATAGTTAGCTAGCTTTTAAATCTTAAATTAACCCAATTATATTCATTGTGTATTGCCCTGTGGTTGTGGCCTACCAGTAAGGTTCCATCCAGCATCTGTCTCCTGAAGTGACTCCATGGTTTCTCCTTGACTCCACATACTCTCTCTCTCAGAATTCAGCTTAGGTTTTCACCTATCTCTACTCTACCCTATCACAGGCCAAAGTAGCTTCTTTATTCATTAACCAATAAAAGCAACACATATACAGAAAGACTTCTTACATCATTTCGAGGTTCCTGAGATTAGTAATCACATTCCATCCTAATTTTTAACCACAAAAAATTATGATTGTTGACTGATCTTAGTTTTAGCTTATGACTTATTGGCATCTTATAATTTACTTCTTGGATAGTTTCTCTTACTTTAGAAGAAAGGTTATTAACAAGAAACCTTCCACTTGCCCAACAAGAGGCAATTTTTCAGGTTTTGTTATAAGAATTAAAGAACTTAGATGTAATCTAAAGGTCTGGCATTGTTAAGAGTGGTTTGTTGTTCATTTCAGTTGTTAAGAGTGTTTGCTGTTTTTGCAGAGAACAAGAGTTCAGTTTCTAGCCCCAGCTATCTGTAACTCTAGTTGTGGAGATCTAATTCTCCCTTCTAACTTCAGAGAAACCTAGCACACACACACACACACACACACACACACACACACACACACACACAATATGCATGTGGTCAATAAATGAATCTTTTAAAAAAGATGTAATCTAAAATTTTAAATATAATTTTGACAAACATTTGTCTTTGTCTTCTCTTACATATCATATAAAAACTTTGCTCATAGAAATGGTGGGCAGCTTGTTTTATAATTATTTTTTGAATTTTATAGTTTAGCCTTGCTAACATAGTACACTCAGTATTCGTTAGTAATTAATGACACATTATTGGGTGGCATGTACATACAAGGAAGGAGATATTTGCTTTATTGGTGGTTATTATCTTTTTAAATAAGATTATATTGTCTTTGTAACCATGAAGATGGTAGTTAATTTTATATCGCTGCTAAAAATTACTGACTTATTAAACAGCTAGTAGTTGAATTAGTTACTTTTTGATTTGTAGGAAAACAATCATGTAAAATAACTGCAATTGCTATTATATATGTGGGTCAGGAATTCAATAATGATTTGGATAGCATTCTCTTCATACGATTACAGGATAACCTAGTAAGGTTTAAATCATCTGGAAGTATGACTGAGATAAGAGACTTTTCTTGCAAGATGGCTGCTTGAGTAACGGCAAGTTGACACTGACTGTTGGTTAGAGACTCTGTGTCTTACTGTAAGCCATGCCACATGTAAGAAATAGTTAGCTTGTTCATGTTATCTGACCTGAAGGGATAGAATCCAGAGACTCAGGATATGAGTGCTAATGTTTTTTCTTATCTCCTCTTAGAAATCCCATTCTATTATCTATGTGATTGACAATACCCAGTCCAGACTCAGTGCCAAAGAGACTCCTTAAAGTCATAGGTACCAGAAAGTGAAGATCATGGAGGTACCCTAAACGGTACCACACTGAGAGAGTTGTCACTGGGATTCAGATGTTGACACATTTGCCAACTCTCAACAAATACCCACCAGCATAAATCTTAGTCAGGTGAAAATATCCCAGAAAGTGGCTTATTTTTTAATTGGGTGAATTAGAGTTTCAAAACACTCACTTATGTTTCTTATCTGTAAGACAAAATTTAATTTCTATTGGCTTAGACAAAGAGATAAATGACAGATTTGTGTAAAAGTACTTTTGGGAATGGACCTAAATGCTCAGATGAATCTTTCAGGTTAAATTGCATTTCTGTCTTTTGGTTATGCCTTATTCCTATAATGGACTCCTGCTATGATGGAAAAATGGTGGATGAACACTGAACCATGTCATTTGTGTCCACGTCTATTAATGGTACAAGAGTTTCCTGGTTGGCTCATCCTTCTGATGAAGACGAAGATGTTTTTCTAAATGTGTAGGTTTTTTATGGCCCACCTAAAGAGTAAGGGTACTAACACAGTGGGAACAATGTGGGAACATGTTGGGCAGAAACTTATATTTATTGTAAATAGAATTTCTGATTTGGGGTAACTAGATATGTATACATAACAGAAAAGGGAATTTCTAACACTGTTTCTGTAAAAAGATGTTATTTTCAAAATATGTGTGTAATTTTTAAATATTTTGTATACTACATTATTCTATTAGTAATATTATTACAATTGAAGCTAACTATTATTTTTTTAACTTTTAAAAGAAAGCATTTAATTGGAGGTTTGATTACAGTGAAGATAACTTTATATGTGAAATAATAATAGTACTCTTTTAAAAGTCAATCACAGGTAAAATAGGTTTTCAATTATTTGAATTTTATTTTATATATTTGGACAATATGATGGTTAGCTTTTTTTCAATCTGACACAACCTTGGACCATCTGGGAAGAAGAAACAATAATTCAAAAAACACCTCCATCAGATTGGCTATAAACTAGTCTGTGGAAAATTTTGTTGATTGATCGTTGTTAAGAGAGTATCTATTCTACTGAAAGTCATACTACCCCTTGGTAGATGGTCATGGATTATATATACTTACATATACATATATATGTATATATAAAGAGGCTGAGTATGAAATGAGAAGTAAGACGATTTGTAGCATTCCATCATGCCTGATCCTTTAGTTCCTGGTACAGACTACAGGTTCTTACCTTAAGTTCTTTCTCTGACTTCCCTTCATAATAGACAAAAAGTCATGACATGAAATAAACCCTTTCTTCTTCAAGTTTATTTTTGTCATAGTAATAGAAAACAAACCAGGATAGACAAGGGTAATTCTCATTATTTTATAAGAAAGTCTACAAATAGAGCTATTCAATGCCTAGAACATAATTAGAATTAATTCACTTTATTTCCTTTTTATTAGATGGTAGGATCCTTACAGTTTTATGCGTTGCCTCTTCTTTCTCTGCTTTCGTGTTTGTAGTCCCCTTGCAACACAGACAAAAATCCGTAGTAATTGCAGAGTAGAGAGGTAAGATTCATTATTGTCATTAATACTCCATGACATTCTGTCCAGTGTGTAGTTATCATGGTGATCAATAAGTGGTATCCATCTGCCCTATGGAGCCACTCACACATCACATTAACAAGTGCCCATTGCAATTTCAACCTACATCATTTTCCATATTTTTCATTTTATAGGCCAGATGTGAGACTTTTTTGATGGCCTATTTATTTCTCTGACCCATACCTCCATGTGTTAGAATAAAAGTGACCCAGGCTCTGCTTTGCTGCTTTTCAAAGTTTATAATCTCTAGAGTTTGCAGTTTGTCCTAAATCAGAAAATATTTGTTGTGTCCACTTCCTATTAAAGTGAAATGATCGAATAAATTAATGAACATAGAACAGTTATGCACACAGGGAAAGCTCAACCACACATCACACATGGGAATTCTACCACTGCTTTACAAAAAGATAAGCAGATGTCAGAGATAAGCTATAATGTTATTATATACTCAACATTACATTGCAGTGGGAAATGTAAGTGATACCTAATTTTCTGTGATGAGATTGTTTAGTATTTACTACAGGGTAAACACTTTGAATTCAGAGATCTGATTTGGTAATTGTTGTTGCCATTTCAAAGCTGTGTGATTTTAAATAATTTAATTTGCCCCTTGTCTTACTTACATGTTCTGTATAATAGATTATCATTAACTGGCTTAGAGTAACATATATTAATATATTCATTATTTCATTGTTTTGTGGGTCAAGTAACTGGGACAAGTAGTTTTGAGGAGGCCCTCTGTTCACTTCTTTGTGTTTGGGTTCTCATGAGAGGCTGTACTATAAAAAGACTGCCAAGAATCTTCTGTAATTGGAAGAATTAATTTATTTGTATCTACAGTATTCATGACAACTTGCTTCTTCAAGGCTCCCAAGGGAGTCAGTTTGCTAGGAAGATGGACCTTAAATGTTGTCATGACATCACCTTTGACATATTCTACTAGGTAAAGGGTCTCATCACCACTAAAGAGGACATCAGATTGGTCAAAGAACATGTGTTCTATGTAAAAATGAGTTGACTGCATTGCCTAAATTTTCATTTCTTCTGGGTAGATAGTGATGTGGTTCTTACAAATTCCTTAATGATCTATATGACAATGATACACTATGCTTTATCAATACCTATTAATTATTTGATTACATCAATAATGAGTAATTAAAGAAATATTAAAATTAGGTTTATTTTCTTTTGGGTACAGGGACTTACTATGTAGCCTATGTTGGCCTGGAATTCATTATATAGATGAGGTTGGCTTTGAATTAATAGAGCTATGCTTGCCTCTGCCTCCAAAGTGCTAGAATTTAAGGCCTGAATCTCCACATCTAGCTCCAATTAGGACCATTTAATACAATGTATCCTCAATCTACTACTGCAAAGTTTTGACTCTCTTTCTGTACCTCAACATTTCCCAAACTTGTATTTCTGATTCCAGAAGTCCATTCCTTCATAGTTCAATAGGAGACACGTAAACTTTATTTACTCGATTTCTTACTTTCTTTGTCTTATTTATGGTTTCTATTGTTGTGAAGAAACACCATAACAATGGCTATTCTTATAAGTAAACATTTAATTTTGGTAACTTGCTTAGTTTCACAAGTTCCATCCACTGTCATTATGGTGGTAAGCATAGCAGCATGCAGGCAGGCATGATGCTGGTTACATAAAAATCAGAAGGCAATAGGAAGTAGACTGTCTCACTGGGAGTAGCTTGAGCACTGAAGACCTTAAATCCCATGCTCATAGTGACACCCTTCCTCAAACAAGGCCACACTTACTCCAACAAAGCCACACATCCTAATAGTGCTACTTCCTTTGGGAGTCATTTTTTTTTTCAAACTACCACATTTCAGTTTCTGGCTTCAAAAGCTTGAAGCCATATTATAATGCAAAAATGCTTTTAGCCCAGCTTCAAATGTCCCCATAGTCATTCACAGTTTTAATGATGTTTAAAAGTTAAACATTAAAAAATTATGCTGAGGTTCACGGCAATCCCCTATAAAATGAAAAAAAAAAAAAAAACAGACCACAAACTTCCAAATGGCATAGAACATACATTACCATCCCAGAACATAGGGAAGGGAGCAGAGTGAAGAAATAGTGGACCAAATCAAGACTGAAACACAGTAGGGGAAATTATAAACTTTATCTTCGTGTCCATTGTCAAAACATTCTTTGCATTTCCAACTCCTTTCAGCTTTGTTAACTGCAGCATGCTATTTCCCCATAGGCTGGTTCCCCTCCCTGTTAGCATCTTTTCTCAACAGATATCCCATAGTTCTAGCATCTCTAACATCTCCAAGGCAATCCAGGGTTCAACTTCACAGTTTCATGAAATTGCCTCTTTTGGCCTTCATTCAGGGACACTCCTGACACATGCCTGGCCTTGGCAAATTTTCTTAGTCTCAAGGGCAAATTCCACAGCCCCCTTCTTCTGTCCTTAACTCTGGAACCACATATTTGAAGTTGCCATGTTCTACTGCTTACTGGGAATGGAACATGTCCCATTGTTCAATTACATCTTCACCAGCTTTCTTTCCTTCACCATTTAAACTTGGCTGTCTTGAAACTGGGTCTCTAGACCAGATTGGTCTCAAACTCAGAATCCACTAGCTTCTGCCTTCCTAGTGCTGAAATTAAAGGCATGCACCACCACACCTGGCTTTAAGCTTTTCTTCAATTCCTTTTTAAAATTTGGAGACTTAGCTGGGTGGGATCTTGCCCTGCGGTAACCACTCCACTTATTTCATTTCTTAATCTGTTTATCTCTTTGAACATAGGATTTAGCTCTATTCTACTTCCTGGTGCCTCTTTTCTCAATCTGTACATTTTGTATTTTATCTTGCTCAGCTTGTTCCTTTTTGTTCTAAATCATTATAAGAGTTACCCCTAGTAACCACAAGACAGAGTCTATACTAGGTTGTTTTGAGATTTCCTCTGCCAGTGGAATTAATCCAAAACTTTTCACTTTAGCCTCAGGCAGACTCCAGACAAGGGCAAAAAAGCAGCCACATTCTTCAGGAAAATACCTCAAGAATTATCTCTAGGCAGCATATTAGTATTCTTTCTTCTCCTTTTGTAATCTTTTGAGCAAGGCCCTCATAGTTCATCAAATCACATTCAACACCACTGTCTTTTTTCATGCTTGCCCATTAAGCAGTGCTTAAAGAATCCCATTGCTTTCCTAACCCAAAGTGCCAAAGTACCAAAGTCTAAATTCTTCCACAGAAGAACATGATCAGACATGTCATAACAAGACCCCAATCCCCGGTACCAACTTCTATCTTAGGGGTTCTAATGCTCCAAAGAGACACTGTGACCATGGCTGCTTTTATAAGGAAAACATTTAATTGGAGTGGCTTGCCTAGTTTCAGAGGTTCAGTGCACTATCATCATGGTAGAAAGCATGGCAGCACACAAGCAGACATAATGCTGGCTACATGTTGATCAGGAGGCAGCAGGAAGTAGACTGTGTCATTGGGAGTAGCTGGAGCTTAGGGGATCAAAGCCCACACCCACAGTGACACACTTCCTCCAACCAGGCCACATTTACTCCAACAAAGCCACACCTCCTAATAGTGCTGCTCTTCTGGAGGGCTATTTTCTGTCAAACCACCACAACAACTATACTGATGAATCAATTTTTTTAAATGACCAAAAGCATGAACAACATTTCTGCCTTTTGTCCCTTCCTTCAGTTCTTTACCAAATAGAACACATGCTTTTAAGTTTTGTTTTACTATGACAAAAATAATGCCTAACTAGAATTTAATAATTGAAAAAGAGCTGAGGCACATTTTGTAGGTGAAGAGTGCAAGGCTTTAGGCAGCCGAGGCTTTTTGTCTTCTCTCTCATAGGAGGCTCCTAGCTCCAGATCTTCTGATGTGAATACATAGCCTATACTATGGCACTCTTGCCATAAAGTGAGGAGGTGGGAGTTGGGAAGCAAACAGAGAGAAGAATAATAGGGTACAAGTGATCTTATCAGACAAGAGGAAAAGGAAGGCTCATTAAGGAAAGGAAGTAAGGGAAATGCAGAAATAGAAAGAAAGAGATGAAAAGGAAATATCATATCATAATATAATTGATCTTTTGGGGGAAATGGGAAGATGGCGCTCTTTAAAGAGGGAGGAAAATATGGAAGAGTGAAGGAGGAGTATAATATAAGAAGAGGGATGTCTGAAAAACTCGTAAGAACTCATACTATTAACTATTTGGTTAAAGACAACTGTAATACACCCACCCACCCACCCACCCACACACACACACACGCATGCATGCATGCATGTGCACACACACAGTGAATTTTCCTCATCTGGGCTGATAATTCTCCATCCAAGAGACCACTATCACCCAATAAAATTCTAATACAAGACATGAGAAGACCTCTTTTGAGTTGTTGGTCAGTGCTGTCCAAGAGATTCCCAAAACATAAAACCTATTTCTATTGGCCTTGGTTGACTCCTAGAAGTGGAACATAAATTCGTGTTGCTGAAGACACCATGTACGTCTTAAAAAGGGCCCATGGGACTCTGAGATGGAACTTACCTAAATGTTCCCTCCCTGAGAACTAGCTTTCATGGTATCTAAAGGCAGCATACAAGTTTCCAAAAGAGAGAGGGAACCAACAGTCCTACTCATCTATGATGCATAGGGACCATACCAGTGGACAGCATGACACAATAAATCTAAGGGTGAAGTAGTGGCAGGCAACCCATGGCAGTAACAAGAGCTCTCTAAGTGGAGGAAAGATCCACTCAACAATAGAGAAAGCATGTCTGGTAGTGGAAAACTAGTCAACTAATCAGGGCCAGTGAAGTCATGGATTTTGGAGGAAAACCTATAACCACTACATTAGGAATCAAACATAATCCCTAATTACATTCTACAGGTTTGTCTTTATAACCACAGATAATTGTAGTGAGTCCTTACCCCACGTCAGTGAAATTTTTCTTTGCAGCAGATAAAGACTATTATCTATAAGCCACAGCTAGTCAAGATGCATAATCGTGGAGCCCAGTCCCAGTGCATACATCTACAAAATACTCTTGAACCTAAAACTCAGGGAACATTGCAAAAGAGGGGACAGAAAAATTATAAAGCCAGAAGATCGGGGATTTGGCGGTGAGACTGTGTCAGAAGCTACATTGATAATGTCTCACCGACATGGCTATATAAACATGATCTGAACAATGACAATGACAATAGGCATGCAAAAGAAGATAGGGGAAAGCCCAGGAGGCCTCAGCCTTACACAAAGAACTACAGGAAACCAAAGAATGCTGAGAATGGGAGAAATAGTCTTGCTCAGGAAGAGAACACCAATTGGTTAGTCCTTCAAAGATCTATACAAGTAACGTTATGCAGACTGAACAGGTTATATGTAGTTATATATATATATATGTATATACGTATGCATATAATAAGAATTATTGCAAAAGGAGGCAATGAATTTGAAATTGAGCAAGTTTATGGTGGTTTAGAGGGAGAAAAGAGAAGGGGAAATATGTAATTATAATATCAAAATAACAAAAAAGCAAGTCCTGTATTTTAATGATGAATCTTCTGTTTATGCAACTGTACTATTTCAACACACATTTCGAGACTCTCAAATAATACTTTGCATACTGATGTTTAACTTGTGTCTATCATAGTCTGTGGGTCTCTAGAGTCATTGCAACTTTTCAAAAATTATTCTATCGGGAATTTAAGACCAAGGATTAAAATGCTAGGAAGATATATTCATGCTCTGCTGGTGGAACATTCTTTATACATACTCATTTGAGAGAATTCAAATCATACTTGGTAGGTAAGAGTACTACATTGATATTGAAGGCCAGCTTGGTTTGGGATATAAAGGAGGATAATTTATAAGTATGAATGATGAACTGACATTTATTTTCTTAAAAACCTTACTAAAAGTATAATAAAATACTGAGTTTGATCGTCAAGTCACAACTAATGAAAACCAGCCATAAATCTGTACAAGTATATAAATCATTGTGTTTGGGCCTTTGGTAACAGGCAACACAAAATAACTATTCCAGGTAAAGGAATATTTACTAATAGAAGCCCATGGTTTCTCTGACTTTTGCCCAGGACACACTCTGAACTGTATATTGCAAGGATCTAGAATCTAAGAATGTAAAGCTATGTTTTTCAGTAAACTAAAGAAGCTAAGGTACTACCGTGGCTTGGATCTACAATGTCTTTCAGTGATCTTTGTGCAAAAGACTAGGTCCTTAGCCTCGGACACCACTGGGATGTAATGGAGTTTATTATGCTGGTCCTAGTTGGATATATTTTGAACATCTAGGGGTGTTCCCTTGAACAGAATATTGGCAACTTAGGCCCTCCATTTTTTTTATTCCCTTGTTCCCCAGACACCAGAGGGTAAGCAGTTTCTCTTATAATGGGTTCTATTCATGTTGATTGTAACTTGGCCTAGGTCTGAATCCTCTGAGAAGCTGAGCTTTGTTTAAGCTCATTTCATTTGAAAGTAGATCATATCATTCATTATGCTAGTGTAACAAAAAAACAATTAAACACTTTCACTAAAAGACTGTTGTTTCCTTTCAATAAACTACGCTAGAGGTAAAGGATCACATCATCATTGTTATTAATTTTGTGGAACAGGGACTCCCAGTAAGTTCCTCACTGAGTTGTATTTACAAGAACAGTGTAAGACTATTTAGTATTAACAAAGAGAAGCTAATAGATGTGTCATCAGAAGTGAGAGCTTAAACAGAACTGACTGATGTTAGAATTAGAATTTGGGCCCACATAGAACAATTTCTTGAGCATTTGGGAATTCTAACTGAGCTATATGAAGGTAAGATTCCTTGGAATTGTAGGCTCTGTAATAGTTCCTTCTCTGAAAGCATGAGATCCAATGCTGGACTTAGGCCTGTTCTACAACAGCCTTCACTATGCTAGCAGAGTTTAAACTGCCCTTTATAATTGAGGAATTAGAGGTACAGTGCACAGTATTAGAGTTTCAGAAGACATTTCTTTGGTTTTCCACAGATCAGTCTAACAGCATTTAAAATCAAGGCTAGACAAAACAACTTAGAGGATGACAAGTTTATAATTGATATGTTTATGAAACAAAAAAGCAAATCCTTCAGAAGAAAATGATAGATTCCCAAATCTCTACAATGTTATTATTATTGTATAATATCAACAAAAGTAACTGGATGTGCCTTTGCACAGGAAAATGTAATTGCTATCAAAAGCAAAGTAGACAAGGATTAGACATGTCATTCAAGGTGCCCTGATGGAGGAGTTAGCAGATTAGTTGATTCTCTGAATAAACTAATATGAACATGTACAATTATAATAAAGCATGTTCAAGTAATTAATAGAAAATAGCTAAATACATGAATACATTCATCAGAAAAATTGAAAATATTCTAAAGCTAAATGAAAAATCTAGAATGTGGTAAATATGACAGCCGAAATGAAAAGCTAACTGAATGAGCGTCATAATAAATTGGATGTAGAGAAATGCAGAGTCAATAAGTGTAATGACAAATAGAAATTAACCAATTTAGAAAAAAATGCAAAAGATTAAGTACGTTGTAAGAATCATACAGATCTGATGACAGAATTAATTGAAATTCCAGAAGAAGACACTGCATGGTTTTGAAACATGTGGATAACAATGCCTTGCTTTTCCTAAATGTAACTGCACAGAGACATAGTATCTACTAAAATCTAAAGGCAAAGAAAATAACATTGAAACCATCTAGAAAGCACAGACGAAATGTACAAAGAGTAACGATGATACAAATAATTGCTACCTCTCCTGGCGGCATGTTTAAAGTGTCATGAAAAACTTACAACTCAGTTTAGAATTGAAAGTGTAACTAGTGGGATACCAGAAAAGCGTTTTCTGATAAATGGCAGATGAGACTGTACATCAGCAGCTGACTGACTGATGCTATAAGACATGCTGATGCATGCTATCCAGAACCACAACAAAAAAGAGGCCACACAGAAGACTGAATGTGTAGGAATCGAAGAGAAATTTGGAAATGTGAAAATAATAAAAGAAAATTTGTTTCTCTTGTTGCAAGTTATGTAAGAGTTAATGGCCAATCGAAATAGTAAAATAGAATGCAGGATTGAAATTGGTACCAGGGTAAAGGAATACCAGCAGTGGAAAATGAAAGGCACTGGGGATGACATCTGTTAAGTGAGAACAGCAAAGTGTAAAATGAGAATTTGTCAGTGATGATGGGAGAAATAGAAGGTAGAAAGTATTAAGTGTCGATTGTGAGGTACAATATGTAAACCTAAATAGACCATTATTTGGAGAATGAATACTGTAAATACTAAGTCAGTAACTTAAAAAATAGATATGTAGCTAATAAACCAAAAGGAGGCATAAGGTAGAAAGAAATATGCTCAATTCACCCAATAGGACACACTCAAGAAAAAAACAGGAATAAAGATCAGAGGAGACACAAAATTTAACAAGAATATGGGCTCAAATTTAACCATTTCTATGATTATATAAACTAAACTAAACTTTTAAATTAAAAGTAAATATTAACACTGGTCATATAATTCCAACCTAGAGATATATAGAAGCATATATGACCTATAAATAAATTTACAGATTAAAAGATAAACAATATGAACATATAATATGGAGACACTAATCAAAGTAAAACCTTATCATATAATACCTTTAGGCAATACAGACTTAAGGCTGAGGAGTAGTAGTGATCAAGGGAAATTTTATTGCAATACAGTCATAAAGATATAAGTTTGCAGTAGCAACATCTTCAAATTCATGAAGCAAAATTTGGAAGAACTAAATGAAAAAGGTAAATAAATCTGTGATAATTGCTAGTGGTTTTGACAAATGCCCTATCTTATTAAGATGACAGAAATGGGATTAATATTAGTAAGAATATAAAACCTATAAGTAACACTGTCAACCAAATTGATTGATAATTGCAAAACATGAAAAAAGCCAGAATCAACATGATTTTCAAGTTAACATATGTTTATGAAGACATGCTAAATAATCATCCACACACTGAACTCATTTTATTTCATGATATTGAAATTTTATCATATTTAGTATTAGGCAACAATAGAGTTAAATTCAAAACCAATAAAATCAAGACAACCAAGATTTTTAAATGTATGGAAATTAATTACAAGCTTCTAGGTATCCCAAGATCATAAACACTGGCGACAACTTATGCTGGAAGGTTATGGGGTAAAGGGAAGACTACTGCATTGCTGGTGGGAATGCAAGCTGGTATAGTCCCTTTGCACGTTAGTGTGGCAATTTCTCAGAAAATTAGGAAACAATCTTCCTCAAGATCCAGTAATACCACTTTTAGGTATATATCCAAAGGATGCTCAATCATGCCATAAGGACATGTGCTCAATTATGTTCATAGCAGCATTGTTTGTCACAGCCAGAACCTGAAAACAACTTAAATGTCCCTTGACCAAAGAATGGATAAGGAAAGTATGGAACATTTATACAATGGAGTACTACACAGCAGAAAAAAAATAATGACATCCTGAATTTTGCAGGCAAATGGATGGAGCTAGAAAACATCATTTTGAGTGAGGTAACCCAGACCCAGAAAGACAATTATCACATGTACTCACTTATAAGAGGTTTCTAAACATAAAGCAAAGAAAATCAGCCCACAAATCAGAATCCCAGAGAACCTAGACAACAATGAGGACCCTAAGAGAGACATACATGGATCTAATTTACATAAGAAGTAGAAAAAGCCAAGATCTCCTGAGTAAATTTGGAACATTGGGACCTTGGGAGAGGGTTGAAGGGGAGGGGAGAGGAAGGCAGGGGAACAGAGAAAAATGTAGAGCTCAATATAATTAAAAAGAAAAACCCACAGCAATTGGCCACAAACAGCACTCACAGCACCTTTTTAACACTTGTTAAAATTGACAAGTCTATTTATATTCAGCAATGGGAAATATATAATCCAATTATCCAACATTGATGCAAGAAAATACCACTTGTCTTTCAATGTTACTATGAGAAAATACTTATACTTAGTGGAGACAAGTGGGAGAGGAAACATTTGTTTCGATTAAGATTTCAGAGATGCAGATCTTGAGAGGACAATAATCAACTTTATATGGAAAAACAAAAAACCCAGCATACCCAAAACAATCCTATACAATAAAGGATCTTCTGGAGGCATTACCATCCCTGACTTCAAACTCTATTACAGAGCTACAGTAATGAAAACAGTGTGGTACTGGCATAAAAACAGAGAAGTCGACCAACGGAATCGTACAGAAGACCCGGATTTAAACCCACAAACCTATGAACACCTCATTTTCGATAAAGGAGCTAAAAGTATACAATGGAAGAAAGAAAGCATTTTCAACAAATGGTGCTGGCACAACTGGATGTCAACCTGTAGAAGAATGAAAATAGATCCATATCTATCACCATGCACAAAACTCAAGTCCAAATGGATTAAAGACCTCAATATCAGTCCGAACACACTGAAAATGATAGAAGAGAAAGTGGGAAGTACCCTACAACAGATGGGCACAGGAGATCGCTTCCTATGTATAACCCCAGCAGCACAGACATTAAGAGCAACATTGAATAAATGGGACCTCCTGAAACTGAGAAGCTTCTGTAAAGCAAAGGACACTGTCACTAAGACAAAAAGGCAACCTACTGACTGGGAGAAGATCTTCACCAACTCCACAACAGACAAAGGTCTGATCTCCAAAATATATAGAGAATTCAAGAAACTAGACTTTAAAAGGCTAATTAACCCAATTAAAAAATGGGGCACTGAACTGAACAGAGAATTCTAAAAAGAAGAAGTTCAGATGGCCAAAAGACACTTAAGGTCATGCTCAACCTCCTTAGCGATCAGGGAAATGCAAATCAAAACAACTTTGAGATATCATCTTACACCTGTCAGAATGGCTAAAATCAAAAACTCTAATGATAGCCTTTGCTGGAGAGGCTGTGGAGGAAGGGGTACCCTCATCCATTGCTGGTGGGAATGCAATCTTGTGCAACCACTTTGGAAATCAGTGTTTCGGTTTCTCAGGAAATTCGGGATTAACCTACCCCTGGACCCAGCAATACCACTCCTGGGAATATACCCAAGAGATGCCCTATCATATGACAAGAGCATTTGTTCAACTATGTTCATAGCAGTATTATTTGTAATAGCCAGAACCTGGAAACAACCTAGATGCCCTTCAATGGAAGAATGGATGAAGAACGTGTGGAATATATACACATTAGGTTACCACGCTGCAGTAAAAAACAATGACTTCTCAAATTTTGCATGCAAATGGATGGAAAGAGAAAACACTATACTGAGTGAGGTAACCCAGACCCAAAAAGATGAACATGGGATGTACTCACTCATAACTGGTTTCTAGCCATAAATAAGGGTCACGGAGTCTACAATTGGTGAACCTAAGGAAGCTAAGTAAGAAGGCGAACCCAAGGAAAAACATATAGTTATCCTCTTGGATAAGGGAAGTAGACAAAATTGCCGGGGAGAAAATTGGGATCTTGGGGATGGAGTGGAATGGGGGTAAGGGGAGATGGGGAGAGAAAAGGGAGAAGGGGAGGATGGGGGAACTTGGGGAAAAAGGATGATTGGGATAAAGGAAGGCTGGATAGGGGAGCACGGAAACACAATTCTTAGTTAAGGGAGCTACCTTAGGGTTGGCAAGAGACTTGAACCTAGAGTGGCTCCCAGGAGCCCAAGGCGATGTCCCCAGTTAGTTCCTTGGGCAGCTGAGGATAGGGAATCTGAAATGACCCTATCCTATAGCAATACTGACGAATATCTTGCATATCACCATAGAACCTTCATCTGGTGATAGATGGAGATAGAGACAGAGACCCACACTGGAGCACTGGACTGAGCTCCCAAGGTCCCAATGAGGAGCGGAAGGAGGGAGAAGATGAGCAAGGAAGTCAGGACCACGAGGGGTGCACCCACCCACTGAGACAGTGGGGCTGATCTATTGGGAGCTCACCAAGGCCAGCTGGACTATGACTGAAAAAGCATGGGATAAAACCTGACTCTCTGAACATGGCGAGCAATGAGGGCTGATGAGAAGCCAAGGACAATGGCACGGGATTTTGATCCTACTTCATGTTCTGGCCTAGCCAGTTTGGATGTTCACCTTCCTTTATATAGACGAAGGGGGGAGGACCTTGGATTTTCCACAGGGCAGGGAAACCTGACTGCTCTTTGGACTGGAGAGGGAGGGGGAGAGGCGTGAGGGGATGGGAAGAAGGGTGGGAGGAGGGGGAGGGAAATGGGAGGCTGGGAGGAGGCTGAAACTTTTTTTTCCTTTTCTCAAAAAAAAAAAAAAAAAGAACTGAGGACTGATTTAAACCTGAAAAAAAGAAAAGATTTAAGAGATGCAAGTAAGTCTGTTAGGAATGTGAAAGTCAAATAAAGTAGGCCTGTTCAAATCACATTAGAGAGAGGGGGGAAGAAAAAGGGACCGAAGGAGAGAGGAATGGTGATGAGAAGGGAAAGAAAGAAGAGAGAGGGAAAAAGAAGATGTAGAAGCAGAGGAGGAGGAAAATGAGGAGAAGAAAGAGGAGGAGGGGAAAGGGGTTAGTAAGCACTAGTGGTTTGAAAACCCAGTATAGCCTTCAATGACATACTTTCCGTTGACATACTTTTTTCAAATGTGCTGCACATCCCAAAATTTCCATGACATCTCAAAATTTTGCTACCAGCTGGGGACCAAACATTCAAAGCACAAACCTGTGAAGAAACACATTCTATTCAATCCACAGCAGCCACTCAAAAATATGCATGGACATCATATGGATGCAATAAACACAGGAAATGATGGAGCCTGATTTCTACCCCATTTTGCTGGCCACGTATTCTGATTTTGTTGTATATAGCAGGACTATAACCAAAGATAAAAAGACAGTAAGCACCTGGAGATGTTTGGAGTTATTTTGGGAATTGGATGCTATGGATATTTTTAAGGAAAAGATATGAGATGGTTATCCAGTTGTGAATGTAAAAAAGTGGTTTGCAGGTGGAGCAGGAAGAAATGTTACGTTTAGATTATGACAAGAAATTTGACAGGTTTGTGGCAGAGATAATGCTGACATTGACAAAAATAAATTACAAAGGAATACATCTGCAGCAATGAGACAAAAAAAAAATTAGCTAAAACTCTCTTAACACGTCTGAACTATGGAAACAAGACCAGAAAATACATGGTCTCCTTGTGACCAAAGGTATCCAATTAGCTTACCTCATTTCTGTATGCCTGTTGATGCTGATAGAGAATTTGAAAATTGTGTTGTCAACACAACATTTAATCTGCTCTTAGCAGCTCATAAACAACACTTTGATTAATTGTTTCAGTTGGTGTCTTCTGGACAAGATTTACAGAGCTCTGTTTATTCGGATAAAAAATAGAGACAAGTTTCCAGGACAAAGGGAGGGGGAAATTAAAAGAAACCCCCAACCCCTTTTCAACAGAAGTTAAGACATGTCTTTAAATCAGCACTTTAAATGTTTGTTTCTGGAAGAGCGGAATCTCTACTAGTGGCAAGGGAGAAGCTCAATGTCAAGGTGGCATAATTCGGGAGGGACAGAGGCAGATTGCCAGTGGAAGAGAACACTGCAGGGAAGGAAGGACCAGTGAAGCCTGAGGCAGAGGGTGACTTTCTGAAGTAGTCAATTATTTTCAGTAACTACTTGGACAATGATACTTAAAAAGTCTGCCATCCAAATTCTCTAGAGATCACAGAAGCATCATGGTAAATAGATTCCATTTCAACTATTTCATTTTCAGAAAAAAAAATGATGATCAAGGCTATGGAAAATATAGATGAAGGCTAAGTAGAAGTAAAAATGTGTATTATTATTAATATTATTGGAAAATGAGAGATTGCATTGTCATTTTCTCATATTATTGCATGAATTATAATTTTCCCCCAGGTCCCCAGATCTTTTTAGTTGAGCGGTTTCTATTAATTTTGGCTTTGAAATAATTTTCTATTGAAGTGTGCCTTTTAATCAGCACCTCTCTACCTTTGTTGATTTATCCTAGACCAAGATCAGTGAACAGAGTTCTAAAATTCTGTTTATGGAGTACATCTTGCATCACTTTGAAACACTATTCATCCAGGAAGTTAGGCATTGAATGTGATTCGGAATAGGGCTCCCTCATGGCAACGACTGCCATTCCAAATAAGGCTTGTGCATAGCAATTATCATATAAGATATACATACAGTCTGAGGCTGATAGGGAAAAGAGATCCAGGAAAATGGCTATCTACTGATTTCAGGACTATTAGATATGTAAACAAACCGGCATCACAATCCCTTCCTCTAGCCGTTCCCTTTTGTGCGTGTCTTCTCTCTCAGGGCTCAGAATGATTTTTATGAGCTGTGTTTTGGAATGCACACATTTGTGAGGTTTATGCCAACTGTTTCCTTTGTCATTCACATCTGCATCTTCTGATATGATGAAGAGTCAACAAGAAAGTAGATTTGATTCTGTTCCTTTGACAAATTGAAGTTCACTTGGGGACAGCATTGGAACAATCCCAAACACTACACACACGCCAGAAAAGCCAAAGCCGAGTTTTCTTCCAGGAACGGTTGTGCATTTTACGTTATAAATGGACCAGCTGAAAATATTAACCAAGATTCAGAGTTTAGTAGTTGCACTGACCTTGACACCTGTCCTTACTGTCTCGTTCTTCATGGGGACAATTACTTTAGCTGAGAATGCCATCCAAACCCTCTATTTTAGATCTATTTTGAGCACAGAATTCCTTCAAATCATTGCTCCATAAAAATTACAATATTAAAGGCACCAAGGTGTATGGGTATCTAATTGCAGTGATTGTTCTGAAAAATAATTCACATAAATCTCCTTTAGGGCCTTCTTCATGTTTGATGGATTTCATGTACTCACTTAAATCTGAAAGGATTTCAAAGCATTGTTCTACAAAGGATTAGTAGAAATTATTGTATATGGAAAGAGAAAGGGTAAAAGAAAGCAATTTGAGCAATTTATATTGTAAAAGAAACTTCAAGCTTTTAATTCCAGGATGGCAAAAAAAAAATCATTTGACTAAAAAAGTCCTTGTGATTCTGGAAGTTTCTGCTTCATGCATGGCTTCCCATCCCCACCCCTTTAGAACAACAATTTGTTGGAAGCATTATTGTTTGTACAACAATATGCTGACAGACTCTAAATGTAACATAGCCCTTCTGAAAAATGAGGGAAGCATGTAATCATACAAAGAGGAAAATACCTAGTGATTTCCAATCTTCTGAAAATAGTAGTCTTCTATTGGGTTTATTTCATGATTATAAAAGCCTAATAACTGGGCTAGCTGAAAGCAAATATGATTTATTAGGGTCTCTCACGCAGGAGATAAACCCATAATGTGCAGACAAACATTTTAAAGGAATATGCTAAAAAGAAAATTGTCAACAGCTTGCTTACTGTGTAGCTTGAGAATGTGATGATTTGAGCCTCGGAAATACCAGAGCTGATGAATGGTAGAAGCAAAATTATAACTGTTGTTCCATGGTGAGATAAACTTTCAGTTCTGTGAAGAAAATATAGATTACTGAAACTGATTGTAAGCAATCAGCACTATCTATTCTTCTTCCCTAACTGAGCAATGTTTGAATTTGTGCCTTTCAGGCAAAATGCATTAATAACATTTAGCCACTAGATATTTGTGGAAGAAATTGGAAATTATTTTTAATTTGTTGGTTTGGTGAAGCGATAATATATTGAGCCATAAGGAAGAGGGTAAAAAAATAACCCCTTGGTATATGATTTCTATTTGCATATGTAAATCTATTAATGTGCACACAACCATGTTATTCTTATAAAAGCTCCCATCCAAAGAAAAGGGTTAAAAGACAGAAAGATTTTTTTTTAAAAAAAAAGTATGACCATGTTGCGAAATATGAATTTAGTACATAACTCATTGGAGGTTCCAATGAGTTATGGGCCTCATTTAATGCACATTACAGGCATTTTCTCCATATTTCTTTTCAACAAGGCATACGGTTTAAATTGGTTTCATGTTGGGTTTTCTAGGATCTTTCACGGATTGCTTTCTGCAACAAACTCTAATATTCCTGCTCTTTTAATTCCACAGTAAGAGGCTATTAAGTGCTGTTCTTTAATTACTGTGTGAGGCAGTGCCTCAGGATCATGTTCTGTAATAGCCACAAACAGCCTAGGCATTAGATTCCAGTGTGCACGGGGAGGTGACACACTGAAAGGAGATGGTCATTATCCACGGAAGAAGGTGAGTGGATAGAAACTCAGTGATGGGGGCGGGCAGGGCAGAGAGCTATGGGCACTTTGGGATGAAGCATTCAGACCTGCCTTCTTTGGACCAGAAAAGAGACTGTGATAAGCAACAACATCCTGAAGGGTTAAGAATATTAAAGGACCCCATTTCCCATAACTTAGCTCATAAATCATATTTTCAGGTACTTTACATGATTTATGAGAGGCTGGCTGTCTGCACGATCAGTAAGTTGCATTAAAATGGCAATTGGTGCTTCCAAAACAGAACCTTATGATAAGAATCCGAATCTCAGAGAAGGCAAATCTCCACAGACCAGTCAACCAAAAGCTAGAGTAAAATGGTAACAACTACAGGGTTGTTTTTTCCCTGCGTTTAAAAACAAGGATGAAAAAAAAACAGAATATTTAGAGAGCAAAACACTGGGCTAAAATCACGATGCTTGGGCTTTATTATTTTTTGTTGTTGTTATTGTTATTTTTTCCTGTGAACTTAATCGAGTCATTTATTTTTTTTGTGTGTGTCATGTTAGTTTGTTTGATAAATTGAAAGAGTTGAGGCTTAATGTCCCTACATATATACATACACACATACATATATACAAAAATCCTAAAATCTTTTAGTCCTATGTGTAACATGTAGTGGCATTTTATTTGTATTTCACTTAATAAAGTTTGCCTGAAAATCAGAGAGTAAAACAGTCAGCCACTGGCTCTTACCTCACCTTCAGTCTGAAAATGGCAATTCTGTCTTCAGGAATCTCAGAATGAGACCGTGTCTGAGAGTTGTCTCCTCCAGTTTTGCAAGCCCCTCTTGGGCTGGGATTAAAGGTTTGCACCACTGGGATTAAAGGTATGCACCGCCCAGTTTCTCTAGTGTGGCCATAGGGATTAAAAGTATGTGTTACCACTACCTGATCTGCAAGACCGACCAGTACAGCTGTTTTATTCTCTGATCTTCAGGCAAGCTTTATTTATTAAAATACAAATGACACGACACGACAATGACAAGGATGTAAATTGCACAGTCCCCAAATAATTTGCTGATAGATTCCTCATTACAAGTGCATAATTAAATATTTTGTGTGTATATTCCATATGCACATTCTTATTTATTATCCATGTGTAAAATGTATGTTTTACACACATATTCTTGCTTATTATTGATCTATATATTATATGTTCTGTCATAATTGTGTATCTGTACATGTGACATTTAAGATTGCATTTTTTTAAAAGTGAAATTTGTGAAAGGAACTATTGCAGATACATTCTTGCACATATAAGAAATATGAATGCATGTATTCATGAGTAGATATGCAAGAAATGCTTATAATGGAGTAATACCTTTATTGTAATGCATTTATAAGTAATTGGTCACTTTTCCAACCATCTGCTTTGATATTCTTGTTACTTATTTTTAACTCCTGTTTTGAAAATCATGAATGCAATGGCATAGCAGTATCACATTTATGAATGAGATTATAAAATGTAATCAGGCACTCTCTCCAATATTGTATTGAATAAAGACAGCAAGTAGGCTGTTTTAGAAATAAAAACTTATATAGGAAATTACTTCTTGACTTTGTTACTAAGGCAATAAAGGACCAAAAGAGGAGTTGATCAAGGGTGACTTGTCGCTTTATATTAGTGAGAGTAATTTCAACTTGAAGGGAGAATGCAGATTCATAGCTTTGTTGTTAGACCTGTTTTTAAATGGCTTTCTTCCATGTCTGGATTTGGTATGAGTGTCTGGTACGTGCCAAGAAGTATTCTGAACACAGCCAAATGCCCAGGTGTCCCAATGATCTCTTTAAAGGCACTCGAACCCATGAGGATTTCTTGAAGCTGATTTATTTGAACATGTTAACAAAGAGAGTAACTCAACAGACCCCTCTCTGGTTGATAAATATGAGTCTGATTTGACACAGTGAATCAATTTTTAACGAATAAATCTAAACTTTTCTTGAAGAACAGGGCTATAGACTTGGTTTTTCCCACAATAAACAGTATATTGACCTTGTGTTTCCTCAAAGGCAGTGACCTTCTTTCTGTATTCTGTAGTAAGAATCACCTCAGTCACAATCTCTTTCTCAGACACTTCGAGGATCAGCAATCCTTTAGATCTGGTTATTGGGATGATTGATCCTTTTTGTTTAACTTGTAGCTTTTTTGCTTATTGTTTCTTTGGTCTAGCCTATTTCTTAAACTGTGTGTCATGACCCCTTTGGTAAACCTCTATCTCTAAAAGTATTTCTGGTATTTCTGATTCATAGCAGCAGGAAAATACCAGTTATGATGTAGCAACAAAAATAGTTTTATGGTTGTGGTCACCAAAACATGAGGAACTGTTTTTAAAGGTCAGAGCCTTAGGAAGGTTGCAATAACTATCTAGTCAGTATGTATTTTTTGACTCCGGAATCTTTGAGTTTTTGCCTCAGCATCACTCTTTTAATGAAGCTCCAACAAGCACATTTGTAAGTCAGAGTTACATTTTATACATGAGGTGAACATGTACACACACATGTACACACATATACAAACACACACATACACAAGTATAAGTGCTTAAGTAATTCATAAGCAGAATATTATTTTTCCTGGAAACAATGGACTTTGTTGAACTCATTGCAAGGCAGATTTTGTTTTTACCACAATGTTAAAAATACAAACCTGAAGCTAAAAGAACATTTATGAAGGAGAGAAGTCAGAAATCCATCAGGACCTATAGATCTTCAGTTTTTCCAAAGACAGTTCCATATCTATAGCCTGCATCATGTGTGTATGTGTATATGTGTGTATGTCTGTATCAAAGCTATAAACATGTAATTCTACATAGCCAGTCTTTATCTGAGAAGAAGAAGGAAGAAAATAGAGGGTGAAAGGTACAACATTAGCATTTAATACTTAGACACATATATTACTAAATTTTAAAAATAAGAATGCATTGATATTACAAGTAAAATATTAAAGGTTTTGGTATATATTGGTGTGAGACAATTCTGTATTCTGTCAATTATGTCTTAAATAAATGCTGATTGGCCAGTAGCCAGGCAGCAAGTATAGACAGGACAACCAGGCAGGAAGTAGATGTGGGGCAATGAGAACAGGAGAATTCTGGGAAGGAGGAAGCCCATGCCTCCTTAGTCCTGTCCAGACATCAAAGAAGCAGAATGTGATCTGCCCCACTGAAAAAGGTACTGAGCAATGTGGCTAACACAGCTAAGAAAAATGGGTTAATACAAGTTATAAGAGCTAATAAAAAGCCCGAGCTAATGGACTAATCAGTTTATAACTAATAGAGACTACTGGGTGATTCTTTGGGATTTACCGGCCATGGGAATGGGGCAGGACAGAAACCCTATCAAATACACACACACACACACAAACACACACACACATATAAATAAAGATTTTGATCAACTAAATGATCTAAAAGTCATGGAGAATTGACCTTTTAAATTTTTATCATGTTTATTCATTTATGGGGGGGGGAGTGGTTACTGTTTTTCTCATAGGGAAATCAAAAGAAAATTTTCAAGAGTCAGCTAGGAACTGAACAAAGGTTGAGAGCCTGACCCCAAGCACCTTTGCCTGCTGAGCCATCTCACGGGCCCTCTACTTTTATGAGAGTTAACTTGCAACTTACTATTTGTTTTCTTTTAAGCCCCCATGTTCAGAGTAGTAAGGCTGTGCATAGGTGAAATATAAATGAATAAAATTAGTTCAATGCTTCTCATACTAGTGACTGAGAGGATTTTAGTTGTCTGTGTTTGATATTCAAGATTGTTTGTCTGACTCATGCACCCATTTCCTCCAAGGTTTATCTAAGAAATGTGTTCTCAGTCTTTAATTTTTATTAAAGAGGTGAGTGGGATTTTCATGGCTTCATTTTTGTTCATTTAACAACAGACAAAATTAAAAAATTCAAGCTTCTTGTAAATATCCACCGTAGCAGACACATTTGGTGACTTATGTTCTCTTAGCCCTTACTATTTAGAGGCAAAGAGCCTTAGATTATCTGCCTTTCTGTCTGTCTCTCTGTCTTTCTGTGACACAGAATGATATTTGCTCATATGATCTTGTGGGATGCTGTCTGACATCTGAAATCCCAGGGCAGACTGGAAACCCAAATACAGCTTGATATTAAAATTGTGAGATGGAGTTCCTCCTTCATAGAGTTAAGGTCTATTTCAATGGAAACACATTGCTTAGCATGTGCATAATACAGTGGTTATATCCCAGCACCTTGAAAAGAGGGATGTTTGTTTGGAACTGTGCTATAGCTCAATTGCAGAGTGCTTAATAATTACTTAATCTTACTTTTCTTCTCTTAAAGATGTTTTTTGCTTTCATAATTAATTTTATATTTTTGAGAACTTCATACATACGCATTGTATCTATATCACCTCCAGCTTTCCCTTCTCTAAACTCTTTCTGTATTGTCTTCAAAATCCATGGTATGTTCTTTAATTATTACTGATACAACTGCCCAGTTGTATTTCAGTCACCACCTTAGCCTTTATAGTGTTTCCCCCCTGCTTTCCATAGTGATCTCAAAGCCTTTGGAGGAGGGTGTGCAGTATATATTCAGTTTAGGACTAAGCACTCTGAAGTCTTATTTTCTTCAACTTAACCAGTTGTGGTTCATCATCATCTGTAGAGAAAACAAGCTTCTCTGAGGAAGTCTGAGAGTTGCATTAATCTATTGATAAAACAGTAAGTCATCAGGACTCAGTTCACTATTAATCCACTTTGCAGAGTAATAGCAATGCCAATGATCTGTCTAGTTGCAGGTTGATAGCCCAGGAATAGAGTCAGGTATGAATTTCACCCTCTGGAACAGGACTTAAATATAATCAGAAAGTACTTGGTTACTATCCTGATGCTCATGTAACTATTGCCCCAGTGGACATGACCTTGTAAGCCAATCTTTATTATAATTCTAGGAGTCATAGATGATTTTGTTTATAGTAACTTAAGTAGTACCTTCTGCCATTGTGGGAGCAAGGAAGTTGTGATGGAGCTTCATGGTGATTTTTACCTTGACTGTACCATGTTCTATGGCTCAAATACATGGTGTCATCATCAATGCAGGCTTATTGTTAAGTTTTTGATGGGAAACAATAGAATTGGCAGTAGCCTGTAATGTTTGAGGGTCCATGGGACCTCACTGAACAACAGCTCCAAAAGGAGCAAGTTATTCGTGGCACTAGACTTTTCATTGTCAGCCTGTGGTATCTATTAGGCTTGCTGTCATTCCATTAAATGATAATTACATTTTAATTCCAAATATATGTAATTATATATACATATACATACATATTTTAAGAAACTTCAGTGGTAATAGGTTTCTATAAAACTTTTTTGGAAGGGTCTTTAGAATTATTTCTCCCTCCCCATTTTTGTCTTCTACCTTGCCTTATAATCTCCCACCCCAATTAAGCCCTTTCTACTCCATCAGTCCCCTCTAAGATTTATACTCCTGCTTTGTCGTCTTTCTTATATTTTTGCCTAATTGTTTTCCTTTTAAATTTTTTATTTAGAATTTTACTCTTTATGGTACATATATATTTCCATGATTAAGTAGGAGATAATTTATTGCTTTCACAGTTGATTAGCCAACTTGATTTATCTACTGAATTGCAATCATATATCAAGTTTAATGCCTAGCACATGTGTGTATTTACATGGGTTTGTTTATAGACTGCCTATAACTTCCCTTTGGCCCATTTCTCTGTTGCTAAGGATTATCAGGCTGCTTTTAGTTCCACTGACATTGAGGACAACCCTGCTATCTGTCAATATTACATCATTTTTTACCTTTAAAAAGGCCTTAGAAATTTCTCTATATCTTTACCTCTAGAAATGCAATCACTTCATCAAAATTCTGGCAACTTTAACAGAGATTGGGAGGTACTTAATTAGAATTTTGCTTAGTATATTTTAAATGTGTCTTTCCTCCCAGAGATTAGTGTGTGTCTGAAATGAGTCAGACATTCTTTTATGGCACACTTGGTGTCTAAGACATAGTAACAATTGGTTTTTAATACACTGGCCACATACTTAACCTTATATTCTCAAACCACTGGCAAAGAGTAACCTACAGCATTTAGGTCTAATAAGGTGGAAAAATAAAATTATGAACACATTAAAAAAAAACAAATCAGTTGTTTTTCTGAAATGCAGTTTCCTGGGCTTCAAATTAAATCACCAAAGGTTGGGGTTCTTTTTGTTGTTGTTGTTGTTGTTATGTGTGCAATGGCGAGGCACAGTTAAATTTTAATTTACATTTTAAAACCCATTAGTTCTCCAAACAAAAACAATATGTGTCATTCTTGAATTTATTTGTTGACAACTCATGCTTTTATTACATAATTAATTTAAAGTAAATGAAACAGTATGCATCACTTGTTAAATGGGAAAAGTAAAAATTTGTCTTTATATAGAATGGATATTATTAACAATTATATTAGCATCTTTATAATATGTTTAATAATATATGAGTCCCAAACTACTTTTATCTTAAGCCACTCATTATACCCACAGAAAATGATAGAGTGATAGAAAATAATAATAAAGGGCCCAAGAAGTTATATGCGAGGGGAATGTGTGTTTTGAAAGACAAGCAAGAATTAGTTATTTTCCAAGTAATGTTTCTAGATGTTTCTTTCCTGTCCCACAATTTGTATTTAAATCTCCAATGTTTTTCTGTTCTATTCCCGGATCTCTTTTGCTTTTGTTTGAGATATCTCACCAAGGCCAGACTTCTTATCAACTCCAGAGGGCTAGAAAGATGCTGAGGAACATGGCAATCAAGTCTTAGCTGTCATCTAGCACCCTGGCTCTTTTTCTTTCCAACTGGGAAACTATTGATCTAAATAGAGCAATAACTTTGGGTAATTTGAATTCCTATCTAGGGACTTAATTTGAGTAACAGCATTAATATTTTATAAGGAAATCAACATTTTTCTCTTAAATATGTACTTTAAAAGTTTTATTGTACCATGCCGTGGATTTATGATACCTTGAGGCACAGACTGTTTCTGTCGGAACAATGTTCACAGTCTTGCACAAGTCAACTGGCTAATGGAATTCAGTATACATAACTTTCTTCCTGAGTTATTTGGCATCACCACTGATGTGTAGTAAATTAAAATAATGATCAAAAATATAACTGGCTGAAAATCCATCTGTAATTGCAAATCCTTCCCAATTTTTTTCTGTATTAGTTCATAGAGAACTCTCATCTAGAGACTTTCAACTTCGTAAAGATACTTTGGTATGTGTCCTTCAAATTTCTTTTGCATCCTATAAAATTTGATGTCAAAATACAGGAAAAAAAGGGAGGAAAACTACAGGAGTGTGGGCTAGAAATAATTTGATATATTATTTACAATTATTCCATTATTTAATATTTTATCTTCCCATGTATTCAAGCCGCAAGCAGACTCTGATCTTTAACCCAGAAAGAAGAATATGGCAAGTCAGCAAAAGCTTGCAGGATGCTAGGTATCTTGGCCTTTACCTTTGAGTGACTAGACATCAAAACATGTGGTGGAAAGACAGACAGACAGACAAAAAGATAGGAGTGCTGACTTCAATCTAGAGAATGATTCCTGAGGCTGTGAGTTCAGGCAAATACTCCTGTCCGTTTTACTTTCAAAAGTTGCTCAGAGCTTCTGCAATGGCAGATTGAAAATGTCAAGATGTCTTTATCCACATCTACTATGAGCTAATGATTGAACCAACTCAAAAAATTCCCTAATGTAATTACCCTGGAACCCTGGGCAGTCCCAAGGATAACTGAGGTTATTTCAACCACGTATTGTGGGAATTAATAGAAACCTATTGGTGATGCTGAAGAGTTTGATTGTCTGTGAATGTCAACAGATCTAATGTATTCTTCTTTTCTTCTGATTATGATACCTTTTTCTAAGTATAAGATTGTGATTTTTTTTACTGCCCATTTACCCACCTCTTCACTTAACCATCACAGCAGTTGAGTGTATGTTTATAGGTAGGATAATTTGAACATGACCCTTCCTCAATACATTGAGTTATTTGGTCCAGGGCTATAATTTCACCATTTAAGGTCCTAGTTATACAAAGTGTGTGAATTGCAGAGATCTGTGTTACAGTCTAGTGCTTTCAGTTCAAAAGGAATACTGTACTTACAAATTTGTCAGGGGGGAGGGAGACTTTATGTTGACTACTTTACCAAACAAACAAAAGGCAAACCAAAACCAAAGAGCTAATGTGCACAAGAAAATGTTGGCGGAGGGAGAGCAACAGCAGTGGCAAACACGTTGATTGTGTATGGTGATTGTGGTGATGGCAGCATCTGAGCATTATGTATGTCCAAATTCATCACATTTTATACATTAAATTTATGTAATTCCTATAGGTATCTCAAGAAAATGGAAAATTCTGCAAACTCAAAGACAGAATTAATACAGGAATAAAAATGTTATGAATTAGGTTTATAGTAATAGAAATACTGCTATTTAAAAAACACCTTAATTAATAAGGAGGAGATCATTATATTTGAAGACAGGGATGCAGGACTATAGGACTGAAAGAAAAACAAACTGGGTGAATTTTATAGAAATGGTTTCTGCTGTAGGACAATGATCTTGTCCCCTGTAAAGATTTGTCATTTGTATTGCTTTAATAAAACGCTAATTGGCCAGTAGCCAGGCAGGAGGTATATGTGGGGCGACCAGGCAGGAAGTATAGGCAGCTTAGTGAGAACAGAATTCTGGGAAGAGGAAAGACTCAGCCTGGAGTCATAACCCAGACACAAAGGATGCAAGATGAGAATGACTCACTGATAAAATGTATCAAGCCACCTGGCTAACACAAACAAGAATTATGGGTTAATGTAGGATGTAAGAGTTAATAAAAAGGTGAGCTAATAGGCTAACCAGTTTATAATTAATGTAGGTCTCTGTGTGTTTCTTTGGGACTGAATGGGACTATAACCTCTATCAACAGGTTTTCCTTTATTTTACATGGCAGGTCTGTCTTTTTTCCTTCTACTCTCTTCCTCCTTTTCTTTCTCTTCCTTCCACTACTCTCCTGTCTCTCTGTAGTCTTATCCCCAGGTTATATGTGTTTTTCTGTTTCTGTGAGAAAACTGACCTTGGTATGTTGCATACCAAGAGATTCTTTACCTGATCCTTGTAGTTTATGGACTTTAACATCTAAGAAGGTATCTTATATTATAGTAGTTAAGAACAGTCTTCATGGTCCTTTCCCATTTCAATTCTGAGTTCTCTAGGCAAACAGACTCCTAATCAACTCTGTGTCTTGACATTGCCCAAATTGCTTGATTTAGCTGGACATGTATCTAATGCTTTCAAAACAGAATCGCTATTACACACAAATAAAATCATTGTAGGAAGAGGTACCCAAAAAAGCTCACACAAAAGAAATTTAATGTAATCAACATTTCATATTTTATCCATACAATAGCCTCCACTTCTTTCTTCATTTTTCTATATGGTATGAATGACACAGTTCAATGCTTTCCTTCTTTTTTCTTCTAAATGAATCCCCAAATTTCTCCAGTCTCTTTCTTAAAAAATATTTTTTTTTGCAATTTAATTTTGCAAAAGTTGCTCAGATATTATCCCAACATGGTGATGAAATGGTATATTTGATGGAGATCTCTGACCACCTTGCACCTCTGCCTTGCAGCAATCTTCCAGATGCACACAAGGCTAATGTATCCTAATTTTCGAAATCACTACTTAATCTTATTCCTTTACCACAAATTTCATCCCTTTAATGATTTTAAGTAAATCTTGAGGGTTTTTTTTTTTTTTTGTACCCGACTGGTTTGCATTTTTTTTTTTGGTTGCTGTCTGTTGAACAGCTGCTGTCTCCTCCTAAGAAGTGGATGGGGGGGGGGGGCAGTTTCCATGGTGATGGCATCATGTCTGCTCAGATGTGGACAACTCTAGTATCCCATTGCATTTGTAATTTTCAGCATGTCTTCCATGTGGAGCTGCTTAAGTTATAAAATTTCCTTTTGGCAGTGAACTAGTTGGAATTAGGACTTGGGTTTTTTTGTTTGTTTGTTTGACACCATTTTGTGGTTTCCATTTTAACTGATGTTAACATGCATTTAATAATCATTGAGGTCTTCCATGATTATATGCTATAGAAAGCAAAAGAGGCGCAAAGTTTGTTAAAATAAAGAACCTTACTGCAGTGTCTAAGCCATAGTGGACATAGAACACAGGATCACTGATTGACTTGAGAAATTGTAAAGGAAACTTGTGCATCTGTTATGTTGCTACTGAGGAAATAAAGAAGAGGTTGAGTAAGAATTATAGTGGGTGGGGTTGTGCCCAGTCTGGCTCCCCAGGACCTAGCCTCTCATGGGGGAGCCAGCCATGGAAGAGGAGATACAGTCTTAGCTATTTTTCTCTATCTGCTGTTTCTAAACACATATAGTATATAATAACATATTTCATTTATATTCAAATATTTGGCAAATATTATAGTAAAATATGTATATGAATGCATTTTTTGACATTAGGAAAATATTTTTAAATCACTAAAAGCAAGAAAATACAAATAATTGTTTCACCTAACTTAGAGTCAGACTACTAGAATAGGGTGCTGTAGTTTATTTGGGCATTTCCTCGGAATCAGAAAAATTATTTGAGCTAGACTGAGCAGAAGAAAACCACATTTAGATGGTGATTATGTTCTTATAATGTGGGTGGACAAGAAAGCAAGATAGAAATACAGTTTACCTAATGAAAAAGTAAAGTTATAATACTTATCACTTAAAAGTTGGAAATACTATATCATGATATAGTAGCCAAAGTACAATTTTTCTTACCGAAACGGTACAATATATACTGAGATTTCACTGGAAAGAGTCAATTTAGAAACCTCTAGTCCTCCCATTCTTTTTTCAGTTCCCCTAGTTGACATTTGAGCCATTATGTCCTAAGTGTCTGGATGCATGCCTGCACTCCCCACTCATTTGGCCCAAGAATAGATGTAGCCTAATGTTGCTATTGGTCTCTTTGGGTACACTAATAGTTTAATTGTATTTTAAATTGATTTTTAATGCTCAGAGTTTCCCTAAGTGGATCTTTAAAATCTAGAAAATAAATACAGGTCCACATAATCACAGTGAAGCAGTCCCCTTTATAACACCGCTGTGTCCAAAGGCTGTTAGGAAGTCTAATCATTTAATGTTTCTAAAGTGCTTTAAGAACATTAACTACAGACCAAAAGAAACAAATAATGACACCTATTTTTAATCACAGCATCTTATTTTGAATACCATGCCAAATATATAATGTGACATGCTTTTGTGATTTAAAATGTGGCTCAAATAATTACAACTGACATTTGGCAAACTGCTGACAATTGCTTTACATTTTATACGACATAGACATTTTAGACATTGTAAATAATTTCAACACAATTTTAAGTTAACAATAACACCATGACTGTGAAGGCAAGATTGGCAATATTAATTTGTTGTTTAATGAGGAATTAAAGTTTGAGACAGAGAAAGATGAGTTGTGAAACAAAGAACTCCAAAATGGAGGGCTTAGTTACCAACTTTCCCGAAAAACATCACAAGCAGTTATAGATTTCTGCATTGGATCGATTTGTTGGTTTACAATAATTAACTGGAAGGCTATCAGAAATAAACTTATAATAACTGTATCTTAAGTTAATGTATATCAAGCTAGGATCATGCCATTTGTTCATCAAATACATCAACACAAAACTATCCATAGATCCTTGGTAGAGGTCTGTAGCAATCCAAACCAAAACAACATTGCCAGAGAGCATTGAACACCATTGCTGCTCATTCTCAAGGCTGGATTATCTGTTGTGTGGTCTTTGTTGGACATAGAAGGTGGAGGATTACTCCTAGTCTGCTCTGATTCCTCAGTTCATTGTCTTGGTTTAACCTTCTTTTGTATTTAGCTCTATGCTGCTTGACGACATCTAACAGTTAAGACAGCTAATCCTAGGTTTGTGTTTTCATCACCTCAGCTTTCCATCCTCAAGGAAGTAACAGTTTTTGAAGGACTCTCTAGGGAATGTCATGGGTCATGTGATTATCTACTGGACAATATCGATGTCTAGTGAAGAGAATGCCATCATTGAGAAGGACTGGGTCCTGTGATGATCTAAGAGCAGGATGCTTTGGTGTGTCTTCTCATAGTTTAATTGGAATCATTCAGTATTGCTTCAACCACAGCCGCTCTGGGTCTCACTGCATAGCTTAAGTTTTTTTCTTTTTTCTAATAAACAACTGCTTTAGTAAAATAATGACTTAAATTGAGAATATAAGCTCTCTGCCTACTTTTTGCAATTAACACTATTTAGAATAGAGGGTTGTTGGAAGTTTTGAGTTTAATTACTGATTGTCTTTTCATTTTTTAAAAGTATATTTCTTTTTCTTAATGTTTCTAATGTTTTGAAAAAATTCATTCATTTGCTTTACATTTACTTTACCTCAGTTTCTCCTCCTTCCTCTCCTCCCATTACTGCTCCGCACCCCAACCAACCTATTCCTTCTCTGTTTCTATTTAGAAAAGTTTATTTTACATTACAATTCCAGATAGAGAAAACAAGACATTCTACGATAAAGCCAGACTTAAGCAATATTTATCTACAGATCCAGCACTACATATGGAATGTACTTGAAGAAAACTCCAATCTAAGTAGGTTAACTACAACTGTGAAAACACAAGGAACAATCTCAAACCAGCAAAATCAAAGGAAGGGAAATACACATACACACACACACAGCACCGCCACTACCAACAACAACAATGCCAGTATCACTATTACCACCACCCAAAACAACAACAACATCAAAATAACAGGAAATAGCAATCATTGATCATTAATATCTTTCTTAATATTTTTAATTGAAATAGAATTATACCACTTTCTCTTTTCCCTTTCCTCCCTCCAGCCCCTTGAACTACTCCCATATTCCCAACTCAAGATGAGAGGCTCTTTTTCTTTGAATTTTATAGTTACAATCATGTATATGTATGTATACAGACATGCCCATGTGTGCATGCATGTGTGCGCACACACAAACAATCTACTTGCTGAGGCTGTATTTGTTGTTTGTGTGCAAATGGTTTTAGGACTGACCATGCTGCATTCAACAAAAATAGAGGAGCTTATCCCTTGTAGAAACTAATTCTCCTCAGAACAGACATCAGTAGCCTGTAATTTTTTTTTATTGAAGAAAAAAAAATTTCTGCCTCCTCCCAGCCTCCCATTTCCCTCCCCCTCCTCCTACTCCTCTCCCCCTCCCCCCACTCCTCTCCCCCTCCCCCCACTCCTCTCTCCCTCCCTCTCCAGTCTGAAGGGCAGTCAGGGTTCCCTGCCCTGTGAAAAGTCCAAAGTCTTCCCCCCTCCATCCTGGTCTAGGAAGGTGAACATCCAAACTGGCTAGGCTCCCACAAAGCCAGAACATGAAGTAGGATCAAGACCCAGTGCCATTGTCCTTGGCTTCTCAGCAGCCCTCATTGTTCACCATATTCAGAGAGTCCGGTTTTATCCCATGCTTTTTCAGTCACAGTCCAGCTGGCCTTGGTGAGCTCCCAATAGATCAGCCCCACTGTCTCCGTGGGTGCGTGCACTCCTTGTGGGAAGGAGTAGCCTGTAGTTCTTTGTCTAGAAATGACACCCTGAGAAATTTCTCCCTTCCATGTTAATGATTGTTATTATCAATTGTTATTGTCATTTTCTCAATCCTGTTTGTGCAACCATTTATCAGAGAGACTGTGTTACAGCAGACAGATTTTTTTTATTTGCCATGTGTTTTTGTGTAGGAAACTCAAATCTTCATTTTTTGTTTTCATTTTAGCAGATTTAATATCGAAAACTAAGTGGTCTAAAATTAAAACTTTTTAGAACCCACTGAAAGTGTATTGTAAAAGTAAGTTCCTATTCTTGTTGCTGTAGTTAATTTATCATCTTCCCTGTTTTATTTTAAGACTTTTTAATATTTTAATTATGAAATTATTTTTCAAATATCCACATATAAATGTTATATACGTATGTATGTGTATGTGACAATTCATTTTTCTCTTGCTGCCTCCCCATTTCCTTTTGCTCTCTCTTATTGAACTCTTTCCTCTATCTAAATAGATTCTGATTCTACTTTCAGGTCACAATTATATGTAATTTCAATCTTTGTTTGGCTAGTTAAGTCTAGGCCTTGACAGCAAGTAGATGGCATATTTTAAAGCAGGAATTTCTGCATACCTGAGGTCTTGGCATCCTTGCTACAGCAAAAAAATAAAGTGAGAAAGAGAGTAGAAAATCCATTAGACTGGCAACTATATATCACTATTGGTTCTCAGATGTTTATTGGGGCAAAGGAAAGGGAGTTCTGTTGAGTACCGTAAAAACAAGGGGCTGAGAATCCTTGAGTCTGTGGCTTCAAGGAGAGAAAGAGCAACTGAAGGAGAGTTTGGCAAGCAAGAAGAAGAGCAGAAGGTCTCTGTACTCTTCTGCTTGGATCGCCTGATGACACTGTCACCTGGCAAAACCCAACTGGCCTCTAGAAGGCTGAAGATGGGGTATAATGATTCATTGCACTGGGAGAAGTTTCAGTATTCTGTAACAGAACAGGGGAAGATGGAAAGGAACTCCAGGAAAGGAGGAACAATGCCTCACAGAGTCCCCTTCACCTGAGCTGATTTTGCCTCGTCTAGGAACAAGAGATGCCTCAGTATTTCATGCCATTCAGTGATTTCTAAGACAATTTGAAATCTACGGTAGCAAGCAATGATGCTAACTCTCAAACTTGTCTTTTTTGTGTTCTGCATGAATGACTTCCAGGGTACTCTAAGTAGCCTTCTGTGATGGGTAAACTCCCATTTTAGATGGGAAGGATATTTTTCACATTGCTCTTACAAACAATGCAGGACTGCTATGTCATTTTTTTTTAGCAGTATTTTTAGTTGTGCTTTAACTTGAGTATTTCAAATAAGGATTTAATTTAGGTTTAATGAGGGAGTTATTATATGTTAATTAAATATCAGCTGATTATTATGAATATCTATCGGGGCATAAAAACCTTTTTATTAAGATGAATATCTCTTAGCTAGTTGAGACTCAGTAAATAGGCTACTCATAATTAGTCTTAAGCTAACATTCAATGAAAAGAATGCATGTAACTGCACTACCTCAAATATAACGTGGTTGTTAATTATTAAGTATCGAAAGATTATTGAGGATATGGTTATTGGGTTTGGACTCATACATCTTAATAAACTTATAGCTGTACCTAAATAAGCCTCCGTATGCCAGCTAGTATTTAATTATCACAAGTATTTATAGAATGGTATTTTCATTGCCTATTTATAATCAAGTAAATAATATAATAAGTCTCTTATTAAATCTAATTTAAATCCTTGGCAGAGGCATTTGAAGAGGAGCAAAAGTACAGTAACTAAGTGGTATTTAATGTTTAATTCATTACGTAATTTTTAAACTTTACTAATATGTTAAAAATTATTACACATATACATTTATATATTTAGGATTAAGACTATTTAGGAATATCGGACATAGTGATTCATTAATTTTTATTTTTCTCATTACAGTGAAGTATATAAATAAGATGTGAGCAAAATATGTTATAATGATTGCCTATTTTTATTGTTGATGTGGAGATTTGAGCAATATAAATGGCAAACAGTGTCCACAGAGCTTCTAGATGAAGTAAGTGAGATGCCAAGTCTCTTTTACAGGCAAAGACGCCTGAATTCAATGTATTGTATGCTCATAAAAATAAGCCCGATCATTACTTCACAGTAGGTAATTTGAACAGTTAAAGATGGAACATCATTGAACATCCATTGGGTATATTCCCAAGAGTGGTATAGCTGTGTGTTGAGTTAGATTGATTCCCAATTTTCTGAGAAATCATCATATTGATTTCCAAAATGGTTGTGCAAGTTCTCACTTGCACCAGCAGTGGAGGAATGTTCACCTTGCTCTAATCCTCTACAGAATAAGTGCTTTTATGGTTTTTGATCTTATACAATCTGACAGGTGTAAGATGAATCTCAGAGTTATTTTGATTTTCATTTTCCTGATGGTTAAGAATGTTGAAAATTTCTTTAAGGGTTTCTTAACTATTTGGGATTTTTCTGTTGAGAATTCTCTGTTTAGATTTGCACCCCGTTCTTTAATTGGATTATTTGGGGTTTATTTTGAATCCCAGTTTCTTGGGTTCTTGATATTTGCTCAACGATGTTTATAGCAGCTTTATTCATAATAACCAGAACCTGGATGTTCTTCGGATGTTCTTCAACTAAAGGATGGATAAAGAAAATGTAGTGCATTTCCATACTGGATCATTACTCAGCTCTTAGCAAAATGACATCATGAAATTTGAAAGCAAATATATGGAAACTAAAAAAATGCCATACTAAGATTGGTGCCTATCTCAACTCTCATCAGAGATGCTTCATCCAGTAACTGAGAGAAATAGATGCTGAGACCCTCAGTCAAACATCAATCCGAGTTTAGGCAATCCTTCGGAAGAGAGGGAGGAATAATTGTATAAGCCTGAGGAGAGGTCAAGGACATCACAGAAAAACCCACAGAACTAATTACCCTGGGTTCATAGGAGCTCAGAGAGTCTGAAACAACAACCAGGAAACCTGCATGGAACTGAGTTTGGCCTTCTACATATACGTGACAGATGTGTAGCTTGGTCTACTTTTTGGACTCCTAACAGTGGGAGCATAGACTGTTCTTAATGTTTCGGCTGACTTTTGGGAACCTGTTCCTCATATTGTGTTGTTTTACCCAGCCTTCAAATAAGAGGAGGCACTTAATTCTATTGCAACTTGATTTGTCACATTTTGTTGGTATCTATGGGAGACCTGCTTTTTTTTTGAACAGAAATGGAGGAGGATTGGATTGTGGGGGAGGAGGGGAAGTGATTTTAGGAGGAGAGAAGGGAGGTGAAACTGTGACTTTGATATAAATTAAATAAATTTAGTTAATAAAAAACAAGCAAAAAGATGGAGCATCATTTCTTCTCAAGAATAAGGAAATAAATATTCATTTTATTTCAATATTGAAATATAATAATAGTTTCTTTCACTGGGCTGTGGTAGTGGTGCATGCCTTTAATCTCAGCAATCAGAAGGCAGAGGCAGGTGGAGATCTGTGAATTCAGGGCAGCTTGATCTACAGAGTGAATTCCAGACCAAACTCCAAAGCCACAGAGAAACCATGTCTTGAAAAACAAAAGACAAAAAAAACCATAAAACAAACAAAAAAAAGATAGTTTTGTTCTCACACTAAGCAAATGAGAATCCAAAGAGATCATCTAAATAAATATTCATCTCTTCAGAAGAGTCAGCTCCTTGTTCCAGGTTAATGACATATTTAGGAAAATAGTTCATTCCATTTTATTGTTGGAAAAAGTTGAATCTCTTCAGATATGTATTCCAGCTGTAAGTCTAGTGAGCATTCCTGTGAGGAAGTTTGCCATGTGATTTTGTTCTGTATATAGGTGCTTATATTGTCAAAGAAACCAAGGGAGGCTACTACTGAAAGTATGTCCGAAAGACAGAAATGAATCCCACACTTTATGAATTGTTAGTGAGCCTCCCATGTACCCAGGCTCTGACATCTTAGATTGTTTCTTAGTGAAGGATACATGTATGCTGAGGGATGATCTTGTTCATAATACTGGTTTTCACCCAAGAAATGATAGATAGATTAATTGTCCACTAAGCAGTATTTTAGTTGTCCAGGCAAGGATTCTGTTGTATTCTATATTCTATTTTCCATTAATAAAATATGAGGATATATCATATTTCTCTTAGTAATGCCTTTGCCCATGGACAGTATTGTCATTGACGAATCATTGACTTTCTCAAAATTCTACCTAAATAATTTGGCATGAAATGGAAAAGCCACACAGATAGGATAATAGATGAGGAAAAGCCATGGGCTGAAAATCTCCCCTCCTATTTTTTCCATCTAACTATTGGCACCATTCGCCAGTTATTCATGTATGAGGCAAACCTATACTTCAGCTTCTAGACATCATTTCTAGCTCTAGGCTTCGAAACTTGTTGAATTCAAGGGTTGATCACATTTATTTCTAGAATTTGAATTTTAAAATGCATTGTATTTAATGTTATTCTAAAAATGTTAGCCTGGCAATATATTGTTATTCTGATAGAAATGTAAAACAATCTTTATGCGTGTCTTGAAGGGAGAAAACCAGATAATAATACTTGAATCTGCACAGTGACAATCTCAGAGGGATTTAATTAGTTTTTACTTCATGAATACCAGAGAAAAATTATTAAGAATAAAAAGTATCAGTATTTTGAAGGAAGTAGAAATGCATAGGGACATTATTCTTCTTTATTGATTCCATGTTTCTCTATAAGATATACTGATTTTGTAATTAAAACTTCAGCTCCTGAAGAAAGAGGGCTTTTGAATCTTGATCCAGCATTTTAAGTATTACATTTTATACATCATTTTTAATATTATCTCTGCTGATGCTTTTATGAATGAGAATGTTAGGTGGCAGTGACCAAAGGTGCTTTCCTATGGATGCAAATCAGCAGATAAAATTTCTCAATAGTGCATAAATTTCCTGTGCAGAAAGACAAGATGAGCCATGATGTCCATACTTCTCAAAACTGGAAGTGTAGCTCTCAAACTATGAAAAAAAACCTATGTGTATTTGTTCTAGTTTTTCATTTTTGTGATAAATAGCTAAGGCAAGCAAATTATAAGGAAAACTGATTGTGGCTCACAATTTTATGTTTGATATCTGTAGGCTGGGAGCATTCAGATAAGACAGCAGCTTATCTCATAGTAGCCAAGAAACATAGAAAGATAGTGGGCAAGATGCATAAAAAGATAGTGGCCAAGATGGATAGAAAGAGATAGAAAAACCCAAGCCTTATATTCACTTTAAGGCCATGTATATAGTGACTAAACTTCCTTATACTAGATCCTACCTCTTAGATATTCCACTGCCTCTAAATAGTGCTCCAATCTGATGACTTTGCACACACCAGCCCTGGGGGACTTAATTTGTAGCATGATAAATTTAGAGGGAAACAGTGGAGGTATTACTAAGACACAAGAAGCAAGCTGGAATCTAAGTTCCTAGCACAAAGCTCAGGTTTCCTGGTTTTCTTTCTTTTGTTAGCTCTATAGAACAACTCCTTCAAGGATATTTCTGTATCACCATACTTTGAATTATGATCTCATTTGGTCATACACAAAAATTGCCATTAATTTTCATATCTTATTTGGAAGTCAGTTAGGTAACTACACACTCATTAATTATACCTTTCTTTGTATCATTCATTAGGCATGGCTCTTCTAAATTATAAAGTGAGGGTAGAGTTGATTTTGCCATTTATATATTACTTGATAGCATGATATTTTCTCTAAGTTGTGATGAGTCTTGCCAGAGTCATTGATCAAAGAAACCTAGGCTGTAATATCCCTTTCAAAATATATTACATGGTAATATGTTTCTGAAACTACTACTGTCTCACAAAAATTGTTTACATAAACTTTGAAACAAATGAATTGTTTGAATTAGGTCTTTTGCAGCTCTCATGGTTAAAAGTACATAAATATTTGCATATATGTTTTGCTGTTGGATTATTTATTTTCATGGTCTTTTATGACATATGCTCAAATAATCTTGGAAATAAAACATGAAAATTGGTGTTAAATGGCCCTCTCATTCAGCTTCCAAATAGAAGAGGACATTGCATTTCCTTAGAGGTCAGTTCACCTCTCCATACTCACTTCGGCTCCATCTCAACTACTCATTTTGCCTGTATTCCAAACATGTGATATTAAATGACTTGATCAAACAGCTTGTCTGGCAAAGAGCAGATAAACCTCCCTCTAAGTGGTGATGACAAACCTACTTTGAAAACACGTTTAGACCCTGTCTCGAAAATCCAAAAAAAAAAAAAAAGAAAAGAAAAGTAAAGAAAACACGTTTAGAAATCAAGTCACAAGATCAAGGTTATTCCAATAGAGCTTAAGCATAAAAAAAGAGATAAAGAGAGGCTTGAGAAAGAAAGACAAGCAAGCTCCTGAAGTGATTGAGAAGAAAATTAAAATGCCCAGGATAAAGTGTTGTCTTGTGCTCTTGGCCCTTTTTGTTGTTACAGAACCGTTTCCTTAAAACTATTGCATAAATATTTCCTTATTTTTCTTAATAAACATGTTCTTTCAAGGATGTGAGCACATATGTGCGTGCACACATGTGTGTTGGTTTTGTTGTCAGTTTCTTTTACCAATAGCTTTTGTAGTTTTCCTGAGACTATCAATTATTCTACACTTACATTTCTAGAGTGAGAACACACTCGGACTAACCTTTGTTAACCTAGTCAGAGGTTTTCTGTTCTAAGATTTAGTTTTTGCCACTGCCCATGTGGACTCCAGACTTACTCCTCTGCTTTCTCTATTCTAGCCTTTCCACTTAACATCCACAAATCATCCACGTGCCGTGTTGAAAAGGGACTCATACGTTCTTGATACATTAGCTCCCACAGTGTACTACCATCAGATATGAGTTTTAAGGGAATACCAAACAAGCTAACCTTATTTTATGAAACAAGATAAATGCAGATTTAATCATGGTTTAATACCTCCATTTAACTGTCACCTTCACCACTATTTTAAAGTTACTTCAGTGGCTTTGGAGTTTAGAGAGAACAAGTGAGTGTCTTTTGCTTCCATCAACATCTAAAAATTCTTTTAATGTATATTTGTTTCCTCTCCAAACACAATTCAGACTCGTCACAGACTTAACTCCTTGCTGTTTTTTTTTTCTTTTCTAGTACACTTAGAATTGATCTGAGTTCTGTATACTGAGCTAGGCAGAACATCAGCATTTACATCTTCCAAATGTAGGTGTCTTAGAAGTCAGCTCTTGTCTAGGTAGATCCAGGGCTCGGTAACCCATACAAGGAAACCACCCCTTTCCCATTCTGCATACTACTTCCTAGAAAATGTCCTAAGTCAAATCCTCATTTTCTCTATACACAGATAGTAGACTTTACCCTATCATTATCTGTCAAGTAAACTATGTCTACATTATTGCTTCTGCCATTAATATTAACTTATTTATTGTTTTGAAGTTCAGGGCCATGAGACTTATGTTTTCTCTCACCAAATATAGCCATGGTTCTTGGTTCCTCTAGACACCTTGTGACTATATAACTCAGACTGGGCTAAACTTGCTTTGTAACTCTGACTGTCATTGAACCTGGATTCTCTTGCTTCAGTCTCTCCATCTTAAGTATTGGGTGGGCTTACAGGAATATTCCACCATGCCCGAGTTTTTAAACTTTTATCAGCTCAATAATTGTTTATTTTGAAGTATCAGGACAAAGTTTGTTTTTTATTCCCACCATCCCTTTTATGTATAGAACAAACATAAGTAACATTTTTATTACCTAGTCTTTAATTTTATTAAATGATAAAAATTATATATGGACCAATGACTCTGCTGCATTTTATTCCTTCTATACTAGTTTTCTTCGTTCCATCTTGACCACAGCTTATGTTTGCAAAAGGCTAACAGATTCTCAATAAACATCTGTATAGGTTGCCTGTGTTCTGAATAACATTCGCAACAAGCATTGTGTGACTCGGTGCACTGAGATGATTCAGTTTCGCCTTTGTTCTCTTGGTTAAGTTTAGACTATCTTACTCTTTACTGCTCAGTTCATAGAAGTCTAAGTTTTTATTATATCCCCATAGAATTACTGTGTTTTTCCCCCAAAGTTGGATCTTTGTGGTCACAAAAATATATGTGCTTGACCTCTGTCCTTCATCCACATAATCAAAAATATCTGTGACCAGGTGTCTTTGAAATTGTGTCTTATGTTTCCCATGTAGATCTTGTAGTCATAACTCAACAAACTTGGCCCTTGTTCAAACTTCAGTCCACACTGCCAAAGCAGAATGAATCCTTCCAGGTAAAACGGCATGAAGATTGGCTTCTTCAAGGCGTGGAAGCTGCAGAATGTATGGAAGCTGCAAACTTTTGGTTCCATCATACATCCCATGAGTTCAAGTTTTATAAGAATAGAGCCTAGGAATTCAGGCTCTTAAAATGCCCATTGGTTCTTGAGCTGTATTAGTGAACCATTGATCATTATTTCAGTGTTCTGCCTAATGGACCATGCCTATGGATTCCAAGCAAGGAAAATATAATGTTTCCATGAAATAAAATTAAAAAAAATAGTTCAAATAGTGTCAAAGAGCTGCATTTTTTTTCTCGAGTAAGTGAGATAAGAAAATTATCAGATATATTTCAAATATTTTAATCAAGGTATCTGGGAAAATGAGCCTAAACTGTTAGAGGATAAAGACACTTTCCATGTTTATAAGATAAAAATCAAAATTTCTGGTCACTTCTTTCCTTCACCTCATTTGTTCATTTATCACCAAACAATTATTGATTGAGTGCCTACTACTGACCAGGCACTGTGGTGAGCTTGAAGAATACAGGAAGGAACTCTATCAGACCAAATACCTTATACAATTGACTTTTCAGTGGGCAAGAAGCTAAGCCATGAATGAACACAAAGTGATGAGTTCGTCTTGAAGGAGGCAGAAGAAAACCAGAGACGGGTAGCTAGACTGATGTTGTTGCACTTAGAGGGATAGAGGAGAGTCTTTTCTTGAATATTGGCATTGAGCAGAGACCTGAACAAAGCACAGGAAAGAGCTAAAAGGCACTATGGCAAAGGCAGGTCACATGACTCTGGTCCCACTCTTGTTAACATTCCTATCATTCACATTGGAGAAGCTATTTCTCTTTTGTGAGGCTCCAAGTTTTCATCTGGGAAACATCATTTGTGATCATGATTGGCTTCTTTAAGGGAATGCTGGGTGTACACAGTTAAATAATACAGGGGGATGCTTTTGTAAGTAGAAAGCGTCTTGCAAAGGAAAACCTCACAAGCATTAACACACTAATGTAGCACTTTGTTACCAAGAGCCACAATAAAAAAAAGCACAGCTGTAGAAATTCCAGTTCTGGAAGAATCTCATGAATTAACCCATTTGTCAAGTCACACAGTTTCACATCTGAAAGATGAAGTGACTTGGGCAAGGTCACTTAGTTTGTTGGGATTGGAAGAGGTCAGACAACTCTTGATTCTGCTTTCTGAGGCAGTATTTTTTCTGCCAGGTAATGTTTGAGTGCCATTATATTCAGCCATTCAGTCACTTTAGCCCTAAAAATCCCTCTTACACATATCAACCATTAAACTCTGGCCAAGGATACACACTCTGGTGTCCACAGCACTGCCCAGACTCAGAGGAGGAGATGAAGAGCCTCTGGTGCTATGGTTAAGATCATAAATATCTCTCCTGCCAAATTAGCTTCAGGCCGGCAATCCTTGACTTCAAAAAATGGCTTCTGCGTTTCGGCCTTCCATCATTGCTAAGTGACATATATCATCATCCGATATGGATTGGCTGACATAGAAAAGCCCCTGTGTGCACAAATATTGAGACATTTTATTGAGAAATGGAGCTTGAGAAATTGCCCAATGTCGTCCTTCCTCCAGTCCCTCCCCGAGGAATGGATATGCATGGCCAGATCTGACATTGCTGTAGTTTGGGAAAACCCCACTGGCCTGCAGCTAGAACTGACGGCCTGAATTCCAGGGGCTTGAAGCTGCCATTGGAATCCCTGCAGAGCAAAGTCCTAGAGGGCAGTTATAACATTGGTTTATCCTGCATAGAGCTTTGTTGAACAAATCATACAGAAAGGATAACATAATAATGCAATTCTCTTTGTGCAAGAACTGGTCAATTTGGAAAGCTGTCTTAACTTGCTCTAGCCACTGTGGGACCTTTGAGTAAATTATTGCCTCACTGGGAGAAGATGGCTCATTAGGCTGCCACACATAGAGCAACGACGGCTTTATATTACCATTCCCAGGAATGTTTGATAGATATTAATGGAGTCTATTAAACACTGGAGGCAGAAAGGATGTCTGTTAGAAAGTCAGCCCTCTGTTTTATTATTACTGGTTAGCATTTCAGTCACTCAACTTATAGGGGAACAAATATTTCCCTTGGGATGTCTACTATGTGCCACTTGTTTTGAATAGATTTACTTACTGAAATCTCTGTAATGAGTTTTTTTTTTCTGTCCTACCAGACATCTCCCAAACAATGACACAGAGACTTAAGATTTATTATGAAAACTTGGCCTATAGCTTAAGCTTGTCTCTAACAAACACTTACAACTTAAGTTACCCCATTTATGTCAATCTGTATTCTATCACATGGCATTTCCTCCCTTCCATCTCGCACTTCCTATTTCCTCTCTGTGTCTTCTGGCATCTCTCACACATTGACATTATTCTTCCTCCTCTTCCTTTCTCTGCCTGGAAATCCCACCTTCACCTCCTTCATAGCTATTGGCCATTCAGTTTTTTATTACAACAATCAGCAATACATCTTCAAAGAGTGTGCAAACATCCCACATTTCCCTCTTTAGTCTACATAGAAATGAAAGGTTTTAACTCTAACATAGTAAAACTATATATATAAGAACAATTATTAGGTAAGAATTACAATATCCACTCATTTGTATTTGGCAAATTCAGGGAAAGTATTGTATTATCTAGCCTATCTTAGTGAGTTCAAAATTTTATACCTAATCTTTCTATCATAACTTGTATTATCATTCTAAAATGTCTTTTTACCTTAAAATATGTTTTCAGATAAAGAACTTAGGCTTTTATGTTTTCACCCTTATAAACTTTACATCTCTTATGTAATTTTCTTTTTTTAATTTGGCAGCAAGCAAAATTATAAACCTATAACTATATAGTCTCCAACCCCATCAAAGACCAAAGGATATAATATTGCCTGATTAAACATGAAGTACAGAGAAAAAAGAATTTCAAACCATGCAAACAATAGAGGCAGCTGGTAGTTTCCTCTGTAACATTTGAGCATCCATTTTTGTCCTACAGGCATAGATTATATGACAGACTTCTTTAAACCAGTAATTTAGAAGGACTGTTTTCCCATATTGAATCTCCTGTTTCTTCTCTGTGTTTCCTGACATCTCTCATGCACCTAGATTCCTCCTCTTCCTCCTCTTCCTCCTCCTCCTTCTCTTCCTTTTATTCCTCCTCCTCCTCCTCTTCCTCCTCCTCCTTCTCTTCCTTTTATTCCTCCTCCTCCTCCTCTTCCTCCTCCTCCTTCTCTTCCTTTTATTCCTCCTCCTCTTACTCTTCATCCTTCTCCTCCCCTTCTCTTCCTTTCTTTCTCCAAATAGCCTGCCTATACCTCCTGCCTAGCTATCACCTATTAATCTTATTATTACAATCACTGTAATACTATTTTAACTATGGTGTGCAGAGAAGAAATCTGTCTACCAGAAGGCTGCTTGAAGGTCACACAACTTGAAAGCCAAAGAAGGATGTTAGAGTCATTTAAACCTAGCTCTTGAAATGACAGACTTATGAGGACCCTAACAAGGGTCATGCTAAGGATGCCTTCCTCAGACAGATATCCCTCTAGAATGTAACTTGGTTCAATTCCTCTTTTCCAAGAAAATATAACCATGTTATTTGGAGTGGGGTTTTTTTTTTGATGTTTTGTTTTTAAGCTTTGACCTCTCAAAAACTTTTATGATCACAATTAAATATTCTATGCTTATATTTTTCTACTATAACCACAAACATTGTGTGTACATTCTAAAGACAATAATGGTTGTTTCCTGTTATACCTTTAAAATAATCCATTCCTAGAGATATGATAAAATTAATACATTTAGATAGATAATATTATTCACTTACAACTCTATACAGAGTTCAGTAAATACTTCCTTCTTGAAGTAGGATGTTGAAGTGTAATGGCTGGCTTATGAATAGAGGGTAATTCTTACTATTTATTTTCCTCTGTCTTCTGCTTACTCTTTGTGTCTGATGACTTCTAAGACAGCAGTCTTTACGCTAATGTCTTCTGTTTTAGTTCATGGACCTTGTTATTTATTAGATATTTGAAATATAAAAGTTAAATAGATAATTTAATCTACCTTTTAGTGAATTTATGTTTCAATATGTTTTATAAACAGAAGACTTGTGAAAATGGTACAAAGAAATATTACATGCTCTATTCCCAACTTTCCCTATGACTGATAATTAAAAATGGGGAAAATAAACAATCTTTCATACAGCATGATTCTGAATAATTTATCCTGATTTTTGTACTCCCAGGGAGATGTACATATTATGAACATCTCATATTAGTGTGGCACATTTGTATTAGTTGATGAGCCAAAATATTTTTAGTTCATGGTTAGTATTAACTAAAAATTCAGTTTCCTTAGGATTATATTTAATATTCCTTTTCTGTTCTAAGCAGGTATAATACCACATTAATTCAACTGTCATGTCTTAAATATACTTTGCTCTTGGTGACTTCTCATTTTAAATGACTATTTTTATGTTTTATAGAATATCCCTGAGTTGAGATTTGTCTACTGTTTTTTTCAAGGAGAGAGGTTACAGGGGAAAAATTTCATTTCCATTTCACCTCATTGAGATTGTTAGTTTCCCATCACTGATTAAATACTTGAATAAAATCAACTTAAACAGAAATATTTATTTTGACTCACCTTTTTCATGGCTTTCAGTCCATGGTTACTAGGGTCCATTGATTCTGCACTTGTAGTAAGGGGCAATACCATAAAAGTGTGTAAAGCTGTTCATCCCGTAGCCACCAGAAGTCAGGCAGAGAAAGGGAAAGAGCCAGGGAATAGATTTTCCCTTCATAGGCATACAAATCATCTACAGCTGAATTATTCCAGGATTCCTAAAATTTCTACCCTCTCCCAGCTATAATGCCAACTGAAGAGCAAGCCCCCACCACAGGGGCTCTTGGGGGAGGTTAATATTCAAAGTACTGTATATAGGTGTATACTAACATGTGACTTATCACTGTTGCAGCTGGCCTTCTTTGTTGTTGCTGCTAAAAGAGATTTTCTATTCACTTCACTTGAGAAGTTTCCTCACTTTCCATAATGTGGGATAAACTCATTACACTTAGCTCTGACTTAAGGAGTGAGAATCCATGATCTTCCTCTCTGGGAGGACAAAAATCAGGATAAATTACTTAGAATTGTGAGGTATGAAATATTTGTTTCTTTCCCCATTTTTAATTATCAGTATGAATTTATGGATGTTTATTTTGTACATTGAGCTACAAAGCAGAGCTATTTCACTTTGCAATTCAAATTGTTCCCTCTTTAGTCACTTATTTTTTGGCTCATCCTCTCCTTTTGGCATACCCCTCAGCACTGAATGGTGTTTTATATTTATTTGCTTGTCTAGAACACCCCCTTTCCTAGAAAATACCATGTTTCTATGCCAGTCATAGATTCAACATATCTCCAAGGAGCTTTTTTTTTCTCTTTACCATATAGGTCTTAGAAAGATGAATGGATGTAAAATAGTTAGTAGGGAGGAAGAAACAAGCTGTTTCCTAAACAAAGTTCCTAAGATATGAAAGAAAACCAATGCTTTGTGATTAATACCAGGCCCATTTCATTGGGTAGCATAAAAAAGAAGTCTATCTCCATGTACATATCTATTCTAATCCTGAGTCAAGAAGAGAACTTCACTTTGTTTCTGATAATCTGAAGTGTGATAATTCCCTTTTCTAATAAAGATTGGGAACTTTAGGTGTGGAGCATCTGGCAGACAGACAAACAAGAAATCTGTCTATACTTCATCAACACCATTCTTGTTTGAGCTGTATACATTTACAGTATTTTATGCATTTAAGTTGCACATTTGGCAAGTTTTTGCTGCTTTTGTTCAAAACAGCAGTAGACCTTCCTGTAACAAATATTAAGTAATACATAGGAAACGGGCCACACAATATCATATTCTATTTTTTACAGCAATGACAGGATATCTGAGACTGGGAAATTTATAATAGACACACATTTAGATTTTGAACACTAGGTGGAATTAAGTCAGTTGGAGAAAGGATACTGGGCTAACGTACTGAATTTGTTTTCTGGTCTACACCTGGAGAGTGGGGTTACATCTAGCTGGGTAGAAAGGTTGAATGTGGCATGTGAGAGGCTAAACGGTGGGGAAAAGGCAGGGTAGATAGTTCTTGGCAGAAACCTAGAGGTTGGTTGCTGCAGAGGCAGGGATTACTAGAGTAGGTTGAGCACTAGATGTGGGACTTGAGCTAGATACAGTGGGTTGGGAAGGATGTGTGGAGATGAGGGTCAAACAAACTCACCAGACTAGATCCTACTAAAGGATGTGTAGGCTAGACAAAGTGGTCAGCATTTAAAAAGGACCTTCTGCAGCATCATATAGTGAGACAGGATATCACATGGGCAAGAGAAAAGGGAACATACTTGAATTGACAGCTCTTGGTTTTCATAATTTAGATTAATCTCTTCAAGATGGTGAAAGTCTTGTTGTTTATGTACCTGTTACTAGGCTCAACTACCAACACTCTTCTTATTAGGGCTATGTTTTCCATGTATGCTTTTGAGTGAATATATTTAAATCATAGAGTAAAAAGGAAGATCCTGACAACGATTGACACAATCTGCATGACGCAGTGGATAAATGATTACATTTGGAGTAGAAAAGTTGGTGTGGGAGGTCCTTCTGTCTGTGTGTTGCTTTTCTTGGTTAATAAAGAAAGAAACTGCCTTGGCTTGTTGATAGGACAGAACTTAGGTAGGCAGGGAAGACAGAACTGAATGCTGGGAGGAAAAAAGGTAGAGTCCGTGAGAGATGCTATGGAGCCACAAGAGTCAGACATGCTGAATCTTTGCCGGTAAGCCACTGCCACGTGGTGATATACACATTAATAGAAATTGGTTAAATTAATATAAGAGTTAGCCAATAAGAAGTTAGAGCTAATGGGCCAAGTAGTGTTTTAGTTAAATAGAGTTTTGTGTGGTTATTTTAGTCCTGGGTTGCTGGAACGAAGAAGCGGCCTCTTCCTACAATCTCAAAAATTTCTCACAACACTCGACTTTGATTTTCCATGTCAGCCAATGTCTATTAACTCATATTCATATCTCTATGTAATACTCTGGAGCTGTAGTTCTCAACCTTTGGGTTATGATCCATTGAAGGTCACATTCCATGTATTTTATGTATCAGATATTTACTTTATAACTCATGATCATATCAAAATTACAGTTATGGAATAACAAGGAGATAATTTTATTCTTGAGGGGGCTACTGCAACATGATGAACTGTATTAAAGCATCCCAGAGTAAAAATACTTTGAAATCTCAGCACTAGAAGAAAAGAGAGTCCATTGAAAACATCAAAGACTTCACAGTCTATTCTTTTGAAGCCATTCTCAGCCCTAGAACAGACCTAAAAGCCAGGTCTCAGTGGACAGTAAAGCAAAAGATGGTGGGTAGATGCCTCAAGGAAGTCATGACAGCAGTCAATGAACAGCACAGCAAGGGAATATTGGCTCTAATCGCATCAGAATGTTCATGAAAAACAAGAATATAAAGCAAATGATTGTGACAAGCATATTGTCTAATTAAGATGAATGGGACATACTCTGTATGCATTTTTAATCTGTTAAATAAACAGCATATTAATAAGGCTTAATTATATCACTGAATACTTAAAGTAACTTTCTAAAATAAAGTTTATTTTGGGTTAGCATATGCTTTTTTGTGTGTTTTTATAGCACTTTTGTAAGAACCATACACAAATAACATCTTGAAATAAATCTCTTTGACGTGATTACCATCTTGATAAAATATTTTCCTTTTATTATCTCTCATGATTTAAGATTTATAGAATAATTCCATGATTGTGGGATATATATATATATATATATATATATATATATATATATACACACACACACACACATTTGTGCGTGTGTGTATCCTTTCATTATTATGTTTGACTATTGAAGAAGTGATCCAATGATCTTGAACAGTGTTCTCCCATTCTATCCCACATTTAGGAGGTTGACTTTCTACATGACTGTATGTCAGTATAGCTCTTTAATCTACCCTGGTCACAGACCACCCAGCCCTTTATACAAATGGAGATATAACAGAGACTCTTTAGTCCTCCAACTCTCAAGAGTTGAAGCTCTATTCCTCTTTTTTATGGAATTGTATTTTGTACTTTGTATATGGGCTGCTTTGGGACTTCCACAACAAACACAAAAAGATGTTTTCTACTTTCATTATTTGAATCACAGAGTACCAATGAGAAAACTACTGGAGATTCTAGGAAAACCACTCATTAGACTTTGAGAACACATGGAGAAAAGGAGAGGATATTTAAGCTTTGGGACATTCTACAAAATATCTTGATTAAAAAAAATGAAGTCAACTTCATATGCTGTACTAATCTTATGGTAGTATCTGAGATTCAAGTGCAAAATAAATGAATAATGGTGTGTTAAGCAGTTATCTGCACTGTATAAACTGTGTATTAGAGTTTTTCAATGATTTTTGTCCTACCCTCTGAGAGATTCATTGATCCCAGTATTTTTGAGGTCACCATTTGCAAACTGATTTGTAGGCCATGGTCTTCATTCCTTTAAAGTGACTATATTTTGTCTCACATGCTCTCAAACATAGCCACATAATTCACTTCATCCAATAACATATACACAGAGAAATGGCATGCATGCAGAGCTATTCAGCAAGGGGGAAATTTCCTGGTCAGTACCAATTTAATTTCTCCATGTGAGTTGTCTTCAGCATTAAGATTCGTTCTTTTTTTCTTCCTTCCTTTCCTCCTTCCTTCCTTCCTTTCTTCCTCTCTCTCTCTCTCTTTCTTCCTTCCTTCCTTCCTTCCTTCCTTCCTTCCTTTCTTTTTTCTTCCATCCTGACTTCTTTCCTTTCCTTTCTTTCTTTCTTCCTTCCTTCCTTCTTTCCTTCCTTCCTTCCTTCCTTCCTTCCTTCCTTCCTTCCTTCCTTCCTTCCTTCCTTTCATTTGTAGCACTGGATTTCTTGGAACTCATTCTGTAGAACAAACTCACCTCAAACACAGAGATCCACCCACCTCTGTCTCTCGAGTGTGGGATTGAATGCATGCCTTAAAATCTTAGCATCATGTCCTAGTGGGACACCAAAAGCAATGGCAAACAGATTGGTATTGTTTGCTTATTTGTTTTGTTGTTGTTGTTGTTTGGCAACCTCTTGCTCCTGGGAGGAGCAGTATCCCCTCTGTGGTATAACATAAACTAAACTTTATAAAACTTATACAGTAGTAGGATTCCATATGGTGACTACAAATACCCCCAGTGACAGTCATCCTTTTCTCACCCATTGCTCTACTCTACCCTTCCATCCCTCTTCTCACTTCGACTTCCTTGCCCAGTCTTCTCGTGTTCCTTTTCTGATCACCCATGTTTTGTTATCCCCATTTACTTTACTGAAGATCTGTCTTCCCCTGCCCCACAATGACTACTTTGTTGTTTTCTTCTTTCTACCAGTACTCTAAGCTAAGTACACAAATATAAACACTACATGTTAGAATCCACGTATAAGTGAGAATGTGCGATGTTTGCCTTTCTGGTTCTGGATTACCTCACTCATTATAATCTATTCAAGCTCCATTTATTTACCTGCAAATTACATAATTACATTTTTCTTTATGGATAAAATGTATTTTCACAAACGAACTATATTATCATTATCAGTTCATCAGCTGATGAACATCTAGGCTGTTTGAATGCTACAGGTATTATGACTAGACCAACAATGTACACGACTGATCTTTTGTAAGATAGAATCTTTGGGATATATACAGAGAAATGATATATTTCAGTCATATGGTATATTGATTTCTAGTTTCTGTAGCAACAGCTCCAAACTGATTTTCATAGTGTCAGCACAGACTTCTACATTAGAGTTCCCTTTATTATCATACAGCATTTAATTTCAGAATCTTGGTCATTCTGACTGGCATCAAGTAAAATCTCAAAGTAGTTTTTATTTTCTTTCCCCTGAAATTTTAGGATGGTGGGCACTTTGAAAAATAATATGTCTTAACCATTTTCAATTATCCTTCTGAGAGATCTCTCTTCAGTTCCATAGTGTCCTGCCCATTGTGGATGGTCCCATCCCTGTGGTCCTGAATTCTATAAGAAGGCAGGTTGAGCAAGTCATGATGAACAAGTCAGGAAGCAGCATGTCTCTCTGACCTTTATATTAACTCTTACCTGTATTACCTTTATATTAACTCCACCAGGTTCCTGCATTGATTGAGTTCCTGTGCTCACTGCTTTTGATGAACTGTTATATGGAACTGTGAGGGAAATAAACCCCTTTCTTCCCCAAGTTGATTTGGTCATGGTTGTTCATCATAGCAATATTAACTCTAGGACATATGTCATACTTTTTAGCTAGACTGCTTGTTTTCTTGCTACTTCAATTTTTCAGTTCTTTGTATATCCTTGACAATAATCCTGTGTGAAATATATATATGTATATATATATATATATGTGTGTGTGTGTGTGTGTGTGTGTGTGTGTGTGTGTATAATTGATTTTTAATACTTACTTTAAATGTAACTTATTTTGTGAAGACTTTTGTATTTTTTTTCCTGGACAATATCTGATCCTATCTATTGTTTCTGTAGTGTTGCTGCTGCAGCAGCTGCTGCTGCTGATAATGATGATGATGATTGTGATGGTTTCAATGAGTATAGCCCCCATAGGCTAATATATCTGCATTATTAGTCCCAAGTTAATACTCTGTTTGGGGAGGATTAGGAGGTGTGGACTTGTTGGAGTAGATGTGGCCTTGTTGGAGATAATGTGTTGCTGTGGTGTGTTTTGAGGCTTCAAAGAGCCCACACCGTTCCCCGTGTTCCTCTCTTTCCCTTCCCCCCCCTCTCCCCTTCTCTGCCTGCTGCTGGCAGTTAAGATCTAAAACTCTCAGTGATGATGACGCTGGGCTGTCTCTCTAAATCTGTAAGGAAGACACTTAATAAATGTCTTCTTTATGAGTTGTCTTGGTCATGGTGACTCTTTACATCAACAGAGCAGTATCTAAGATGATGATTATGATGATGATAGCAAAGACAATGATAGCAACAACTTCCTTTCTATACTACAGAAATTATTCTAAATGTTTTAACCATACTCCATACAGAGGCAATTCCTACATCTCTGTCTTCTGAGAAAACTAAGGACAAGAGCCCTTCCTTACATATTACTCAAGATCACATGGTTATTAATTTCTGAAAAGCATTTAAATTCAGGTGGCCCATGTTCAGAGTTATTCTTTAGTGCTGTGCTGCACTGTATTTACAGTACAAATGAGTAAGACAGCATTTGTAAATTGCAATAAGGTTATCTTTTGTTACAGAAGACTGAGTTTCTACAGGGCAAAAACTATGTTACTCATTTTTATACCTGGGATATAAGAGTTAGGTGCATCGAAATGCAATAAATAATTTCCAGTGAATAAGATGGAGTTTGCATTTAGGCTTAGTTCTTTCAGCCTAAGTTTTTCTCTCTATCACATTAGTCACCTTCATTTTATGTTGCTTTTTATCTTACTGATATAAATGAATTCTGTGAAATGCATCTGCTCTGCTAGTTAAAATAGTAGCTAAGACATTTATTGAAGAAGACTACTAATTCATTTCAATTATTTCCTTTAATGTTACAATAATTATGATTCAAAAAGGAATGCTAATTTTCTGAGAACTAGCTGTGCATGTTAAGAGGAAGTCTAGCTCCAGAGCATTCTCATATGGCGGTTTTCTATTTCTTTTGTAGGAACAGCTCTCACTCCTCAGTTCTTTCTTACTTACTTTTCCTTTACAAATTACTAGTTTTTCATCCATAGTTCTTAATAATCACATTGGTTATAAAACACTCACTTTCACAAATATTCTTCTACATTCCGCTTAAGTTATATTAACCCTTCTCTTTTCTTATTCCACTTTTATCTTTTTTAATTTTTGTTCTTGAGATTAATATAATTATATTATTTCTTCCCTCCAAATCCACACATATACACCTATTACTCTCTTTTAAACTCCTTTTCTTTAATTGTTGTTAATTGTGTATTTCTCTCTCCTTTTCTAGAGAGAGAGATTCTGGTTCTAAATACATTAATAGCAACTACTCAGTATGAATCATATTACTTGCATGCATATGTTTTCAGCGCTGCCCACTTGATATTAAACAACTAACTGCTGTGTAATTTCTGGGGAAGACTATTTCTCTCCCATCAGCGCTACTTAGTTGCCTGCAGTTCATTGTCTAGGGTGTAATTTTTGGAAATTTCCCCTTGTCTTACTGTCATTTTCAGCAGTGACCACCACAATCATGATCTCACTCACCATTATCATCCTTGTCCCATATTCTCATGGCCCTCAACATCCAGAAAATTGAATTTAAAAAGTAAGGTTACAACCTAACCAAAAAATTTTTATTTCCTATGTTATTTTTCTAAGATTTTACTATGATTTTGAGATGCTGTTTTTAATTATGTATTTCAGCTTGATATTTTTATTTCTGTACCCCTGCTTCTTTGTTGATCACACATCGAATGAACCACAAAACTCAGACATTTCTCAAAATTACTACCCTAGATCCTCACCGATGTTCGGATTTTGTGTGTAAAACAGACTTTCTAGTAAATAAATTTGAAGCTTTATTCTTTAGCCAGAGTGAAAAGCACAACCATAGTTGTGGCTCTCTAGGTCCCTCATGGTGCCTGTCACGCTTGCGCCTATCTATACCCTTCTCTTCTCTCCTATACACTTCCCCTGAACTGTAGCTTCTCAGTTCCCTCATGCCTTCTGTCAAAATACCTCCCATCTGTGCCTTCCCGTCATCTCCTCTTCCCTTACTTCAATTGTAGCTTCTCAGGCAGCTATGCTATCTGCCCTGCTTCCTTCCATCTGGCCCCTCCCCTACTTTCCTACTCACTTATTTTACTTCCTTCTGCTCTCTTAACCCCCCATAGCTTTTGTTTTTCTTGTCTATAATAATAACAGGATTTTTCTTAATTTAGACTTAGATATTTAAAAGTTCTTTGACATTTTAGGGAAGATAGAACAAAATATCTTCTATATGTTAATGATACCTATTGTACCTGACTCATTTAAACTTGGCATTTTTATTAGATATGGCTTATATACTACTCTATGTAATTCTATGAAAAGAGAAGTCAACCATTATTTAATTACAGGGACACAAGATATTGCACTTCTGTTTTCTAGATGCTCATTTTTAAAATATATCAATATTTTGTTGAAATAATTTTTATATAATATATTCTGATCACAATTTCCCCTTCTATAACCCCTTCCAAATTTTCCCCACCTACCCACCTGTCTAGCCACTTGATGGTCACATTTTCCTCTCTTTAGAAAACAAACAGGCAGACAAATAAATTAAGAAACCAAGGAATCCAGAATTTAAAAAAAGAAAATAACACAGGAAACACACATACACATGCAGAATGCATGTGTGTGCATGCATAAACACACACACACACACACACACACACACACACAACCCCCATAAAAACATTAAGTCAGAAACCATACTAAGTAATCAAAAGGCCAGTGGATATACAATTCCCAAGAAAACAGCATGAGATAAAGTGGCTAAAAGAGTAACAGTGTGCGGCGAGCTCCCTGACCAGCAGGAAGGAACCGCCACCAGAGGAGGATTCTTCTCAAATCACGCTTTATTGGAGCCTCTTGGTTGTAGGGAGAGCAGAAAGCAAGGGGCCCAGAGCTCTGAACTATAGCTGCTTATATAGGGAGTCTGCCTAGTAACTTTTGATACTTTGATACTTTAACTGCTTTTCTGGAGACCCACCAGCAGGAAAGAAAGTAGGGGAACATCCTTGTCAATTACAGACCAGGATGTTCCCCTGCCGGTCAGGGGAAGTGTGGGCAGCTAGATCACAACTCACCCTGTTTTCCGGTGGAAGAACTGCAACCCTAATATGGAGTTATCTATCAAGCGAGGCTGGGGCCAAATGCCATCTTGTAATGGCAGCTATTCAAATCGGCTCCCAGCAACAGTGAGTTCATCTTCAGGAATTTTACCAGTTTGCTGAAAACAAGGAGAAATGTTGAAAGTGGCCACAGAACACTTTATCTTCTCTGCATTGGGCAAAAGTTCTAAATTCTTCAGCAAGACTCTAAATTCAATGAAAGTCTATGTGAAGTTGAGCATAGGATAAGCAGGGGAAATGAGAGATGCTCAGATCTGAGTGCCTGGGGCGGGAGAGGGGAACACGTGTCAGAGAAGGTTTAGAAATTATTCCAACAGTGTTAATTGTGTTTAAGTATTAATTCAGTGTCAAATTAGCAAAGCCATGAGAAGGGTTTGTAGGCAAGAATCATCTCTACATGTATTCAGCTTTCTGTCTCCTGTGTGTTTTGTGCAGTGCCCTTGTAAGGCTATAGTCAGAACAGAGACAGAATGCTCTGCTCTTCTATGAAGACATCAGCTCTTGTGGTGCCAAGCAGAGAGATAATCACCTCCATCATCATATATTTATATATTGATTTTTTTTAATTTCTACAAACGTCTGGGTCAACAACTCAAGCTTATCAAAGGGAATCCCATTTTCTCATTGATTTTAAACAATGAAGCCCTTGAAACTGTCAGTCAATACACATCTCAGGAAAGAACAAAGAGAATATTTGAAAGGGTGATTAGTGATGTTCTTGCCTTCAAAAGCCATGCCAAAGCACCCAGAGCAGCCTTGCCCTGTTATTTGGTAGATAGACATTTTGAGAGCTAGCAAATCTCATTAGAACTCTTTACGTACAGGAAAATTGTGAGGAAAGGTCAAAGTGAGGAACATTTCAAGCGTATGATGACTACAGGACAGGTCTGTAAAAGGAAAATGTCTGAAGTCATAGTGGCTGCCATATGATCTACACATGCTTGCAATATGGAACAGTTTGGAATGTCTTGATTAGAGTATGCAGAAGAAGGGAAGCAGAGTTTTTGAAATTCATGGAGCACTTAAGTATCTGTGGATGTCCTCAAATGCTGTTATTCAAATTCTTCATCAAGCAAAGAGTACTTCAGAAAGGCCATTTTGACTCGGTGGCTAACGAGAGAGCTTCCTGAATGCTCTAAATTCTCATGTTCAAGATTTCTCTTTGTTTTCGGTTTAATCAGCTCAAGATTTAACAATGGTACAACTTGGAGGTGAAACACAGGGCTGAGAGCAGGGACAGTAAGAAAAGAAAGCCAATTACATTCTGTCTCACTTTTCTTACCCCTCGAGAGTGATGGGGACTGTTAGGACAATGATGTTCAGGGGATACAACTTAAAGCAATTTAAGTAAAACAAAAACAAACATCTGAAGCACGGAAACAAATATCAATTTGTAAGACAAACACTGACAAGAGAATTGTGCAAGGTTTCTATTGAGGTAAAGGATTATTGAGGGTGAAAAGATTGCAGGGAGGGTATGGAAATGGATTTAAGGCATCAACTTAATCTCGGCTGGAAAGCCGAATAATGAGTCACCACAGCCAGTTTAAACTTTTTCTACCTTAGTTGCTGTATTGTTCAAGAGGCAATAATAAAATCTTTCTTTACCATCTCTTTTAGGATGAGCCTGTTCTTGGATACCAGATGATACATAAATCATATTTCCTTTTTTTTTACTGTCATTCTCTAGGAGGTGGAAGTAATGAATAGTAGAGGTTGTCATGATCTTATTCTTATTGTTTTTTGGTAGTAGAGTTTGTGTGTCTCCCTCCTTTGAGTTGTGCTGGTGAAGGGTAGATAGATGCCTGAGTTATTGTAGGCAGTGTTGGCAATGTTGGATTCCTTGGGTTGTGATTTTCCTCCTATTACTTTCTGTAAGGCTGCATTTGTGGCTACGAATTGTTTGAATTTGTGTGTGTTAAGGTATTATTAAGTTATAAACAATGGAATTGGGACAATTTATAATATTGCTTAGAAATATTCTAGACATGAAAAATTACAAGAGAAAAGAAAACTCCAAAGGCAGAGTGATAATAAGTTGGCAAGTTAGTCAGCCTAAGCTATAAGAGGAAATAGATTAGAGAACAAGGATGTGGAGACTGTATTGATAGATTGTAGGAAGGTACAGTATTCTAGTGCAGACTGCTCCCAGATAGGTGCTTGGAGGCAGGAGGATGAAATGGGAGTAGGTTAAATAGTGCATTTAGCAATCTGAGCTAATGATGAGGACAGTGGTTGAAGGTGGTAAAAAGAGTGCCTCACGAAAGAGGAACCATATCATATTACAAAGGTTAAATGTGTGGTCAAGAAGCCAGAGAGCCTAGACAACAATGAGGACCCTAAGAGAGACATACATAGATCTAATCTATGGGTAATAGTAAAAGACAGGATCTCTTGAGTAACTTGGGAGCATGAGAACCTTGGGAGAGGGTTGAAGGGGAGGGGAGAGGCAGGTAGGAAAGTAGAGAAAAATGTAGAGCTCAAAAAAAAAAACAATTAAAAAAAAGCCAGAGCAATATGCAACTTGCCATCAGATTTACTTACGTGCCTTCTCCAGGCCCAGATGGTAGTGATGGTTCTTGCATAGTCGATACTTAAGTTTGTGCTAGGTTTAGAAAAGGGGAAAAATTAAGTCCGTTTCAAAGAAAGGGGTTCATTAATAGTCAGTGTGAGTTGGAATTACCCTCTGCAGTCTTGAAAGAATAACGTGAACCTCAGAGAGGATTATCATATTCAATTCTGCTCTCAAAAACTTTGTATACAGCAGAAATCAGCCTTTATGTTCAAGAATCTACTTTAAAACAAGTGTCTCTTGAATTAGACATTTTCCAGCCAAAGCTTTTGCTTTTCTATGCTTTATCTTTCTGATATTACTATGGCATGGACAAAATCCTCTGCCTGCCATAGCCCATGACTCTTCATCACCCACCTTGTGTAGCTTGATACAATATATCATGTCATTTTCTTGTTTTGAAATCTTGGTCAATTTTTGTGCTTTTTTTGCTGTAATTTCTATTTTTCTGAAACCTTTTTATTTTCCTGCATGTACACCTGACTGTCCCGTCTTGATCCCCCCCCTCCAATTGTTGTGCTTGTTATGACGATATCTTTGGGCATGCACATGTTTTGTGTGCCTTTGTCTTACAGACTCTTAATCCTATGTTAAATTCAAATAGTAAGAAAATTCTTTACAAAATAATATATTTCTAATATGCCAAGCAGTTTATTTTTATTTCATGGGCTCTTTGCCATATTTCTAATTTGAAGCTCACATAGTAATGAACCAAATATACTTACATACTCTATTGAATATGTTTCAAATGAAAACTTTTGTAAAAATATTTAAGATGGATTTCAAAATTCTTTAGCTGTATAGAATTCATTTGAAGTCAGCTATGATTTCTTACAAACTGCTGGACATATTCAGAAACTTTTGTTAGTCAGAAAAATCAAAACTGCAAGTTTTCTTCAAATACAATGACATGTTTATGAACGGTATGTTTAACAATGAATAGATTTGGTATATCATTATACATATAAAATTAATCTTTTCATATTTTATAGCTAGAAATTAGATTTTAAAAAAGAACATTCATGTTTCATTTATGTTTATGTGTTTATATCTGAGTATATACCACGTAGGTATATGTACTTGGAGCAACCAGAAGGAGGCATTGAAAAATACATACACATATAAAAGATACAGAAATAGATATAGATATTTTAAGTAGCTGGTTGAATTTGACTAGAGGTCAACCTAGAGTTTGCTACCCTGTTGAAAGCCATGTTTTTGATTGTCAGTCCTATGAAAAAAGGGAAAACAAATAGCTGAAGTCAGTTAGTATGTTTTACTTGAAGGTATTGGTTCCCGATTTCTAACTTCGGTTCTAAAGCATAGGAAATACATATTTTCTTTACTCAAATGAATTTTTATGCACTGCCTCTATGATTTAGGCTATATGCCCTATGCAAACTGAGTTATTATTAATAATAATAATTTTCTGTAGTTTCATTAATGTGGAGTGTTTTATTCCATGGATTGGACCAGATTGTCTTTATAGACATTATTCATTCAAGAATTATACACTGAGCTATAATTTGATTTTTCTGTTTATCAAATGATGTATTTTCCATGCTATCCCATCTTCATATATTAAAGACATTTGATAAGATTTTTTTATGTTCCTCATATAACAACATAAAATGCACACATTCTCTGATCTTTTGTACTTATTGCAAAGTAATTCTGCATTGCTTTGCTGTTGCCTTTTACCATAAAGTGATTAGTTTTCAGTGCTACTTTCTGTGGATGTAGTAGACTGTGCATTTATCAAATATCCCCTGCTAATTATTACTGAAGTCTAAGTAGCAAACTTTATACTCTGACATCATATTTGGCATGGAAAATTAATTGCACATTGTCTAACTTTGACTCTAATAGAGGTGGTTTTTCTGAACAATTTATATATGATGTTTGTAGCTCATAAGTAGTTAACTTGATTACTTTGCTGAAATAATATACTGTATATATTTGTTGCAAACTTAATCATATTTTAGTTGAACTGAATTAATTTATGTTATTAAGGTTATATACTTACCCTCTGAAAGGATCAGGTAAAAATGACAGAAATAAAAATTTAGGATCTATCTTAATATACTTTAAAATATATTAAATAAATTAAAAGGACTTGGATTATAACTCCCATTTTTCACAATACTGGGATTAGAACACATGCATTCCTTTAGTCAGTGATAAAATAATATTCAGACTTGCAGAGTATATTACTCGGGAGTTAGCAAACTAGATTCTTCGTTTCCCAGCATCTTAACAACCATTTATGGTCAAGCTTCCCCTTATTATTGACCATTGCACTACATTTATCAGAACACTTACATCCATTAAGCAGAGAAAGCAAAGGTTAAGTAACATTAAGTTTCTAACAACAACAATGGAACCACACACACACACACACACACACACACACACGTAGAAATTGGAGATCAAAGTCATTGTTCAGACTCTATTTGTCATCCTAATATAGGTAGAAAATGAGAGGGAAGGTAGCCTGATGTAAAGGCAGAACTTTACTTTCATCCGCTCTTTCCGCAGGATCATTGCTCCTTTCAAGGGATGTTAGGAATATAAATGTCATCGTGACACCCTGAGTATGACTGAGAGTCCATCTTTAGTCAGTTTGCCTGGGTGGCATAGGATGCTCAGTCAAGTGTAAATCAGCTATATGTGAAAGGAAGAAATATGGCTGATTTAGATATCTCCTTGACTTAAGATTGACTTTGGTTAACATAACTATCTATAAGCACATTGTCTATCACAATTTAGCTAACTAACATAGTTGGGCTTGAAATAGACAGTGTTACATACTAGATATTATGGTTACACAGGTACAGCTCAGCATACAAATAATGCTTGCCTTCATCCAGCTTACAGTCAAGTAGAGGGAGGTAGTTAGAACATCCTCTCTGCTGCCTAGGTTTCACAGTGCCAGAAGGTGTTTATGTGAGCTGTTGGTAGAGAAAGACATCAGCAGTTTTACCCAGCTGTGAACACTGTAAACTTCAATACCAACTTGCCAGACAAGATGAGCCCACTTGTGCAATAGTGTTATTGGATCAGTGATTGGATTTGAGTTCTGCTGCACAGGAGGGGACCAATGCCTGGTACTGTAAACCTAGCCAAAAGCATACGGCTGGGGAAGACATAGGCCCTAATGGGGAACTTACTGCTGTTGTTTAGATAAATTAACACAGTATCAACCTTCTGTATAAGTATCTGTGTTTATGCCCATAGAAAAAGAATACTTTCAGCCTTGATGAGAGAAGACTATCTCTTCAGTAAAAGGCAGTGAATGCAGAGACTCACAGCTGCTCAAAGTGCTCCAATAAATGGTCATTGATGCTCACTCCTAAACAAAACATTTATACCTCATCCCTAAGTCTCATAGAACATTTTCAAAGAGAAAGAAGAAATAATATAATAGCCGGAATGTAGAAAGAAGGGATGTTAAAAATGCCATCTTCTAGGCAAGACACAGACAGTGCAATTTTCAATCCACAGAAAATCCTGTCACATATAGTCTAAGAATACTAGCCCTCCTTGGTGAGCTCCCCAAGGCCAGCTGGACTGTTACCGAAAAAGCATGGGATAAAACTGGACTCCCTGAACATGGCAAACAATGAGGGCTGATGAGACACCAAGGACAATGGCACGGGGTTTTGATCCTACTTAATGTACTGGCTTGGTGGGAGCCTAGCCAGTTTGGATGTTCACCTTCCTAGATATGGACGGAGGGGGGAGGACCTAGGACTTACCACAAGGCAGGGAACCCTGACTGCTCTTTGGACTGGAGAGGGAGGGGAAGAGGAGTGGGGGGAAGGGGAGAGGGGTGGGAGGAGGGGGAGAAGAGTGGGAGGAGGGGGAGGGAAATGGGAGGCTGGGAGGAGGTGGAAATTTGTTTTTTTTTTTTACTCTCCTTTTATCAATAAAAAAAAAAAGAATACTAGCCCTTTCAACAATCAGTTAAGTATGGAGGAGGAGCTGATGTGACCCTACACCACCATATTGTGTTATTGGATACTAAAAGGTAATGGGAAACATTGCCCTGTTGTCTTTGTCATTGTAATCAGTTGTATGTTCATTGATAAACTCTTCACGTTCCAATAGATAGCTTCAAAGCCAGGATCATACAGGTAGCTTGGTTAAACTCAGTTTCTCACAACATAGAATAAGAAGATCTAAATAAGGAAAAGGGATTTCTAGGAAAGATATGTTAATGGGGTGGGTAATGAGAACAATTGAAATGTATGCTATACCTGTATAAAATGTCAAAAAATAAATTTAAATAATAAGAAAGGAAAAATAATCACAATTTATAAAGTTGCAGATTTTGAAATTGCTTCAGGAAAGGCAGAGTTGCTTTGGCAGATTGTTCTAAAGCATCTCCATTGCTATATTTGCTGAATAATTGAAACCTCCCTTGAAGGAATACTATCTAAGCTCAAGCCTGATGGTTTACTGAAATTCACTCACTGTACGGTAGAAACAAAGACATTCCTATTGTGTGGAAAGGCTGGATCCAAAACTTTGCAAATTTGTCAGCATAGCCAAATAGCTTATGATTAAAAATATTGTGCCATGTTTCAGGAAATGAAAAAGAAGCATTTCACTGTGGCTGAACAGAGGTAGAAAGACGCATTTGTGAAGTCAGACGAGAGGGACATGGCTGAAACTTTTGTTCATGATAAAGTTTTACTATTTGATTCCAGGACTTACCAATAAATACATTCAATTATTTTTCAATAACAATTTTAATTTTGAATGGTTCTATGTCTGAAATAAAAGGCAGTGTCTGTTTTGGGAGTTAAAAATGATCATTCTCATAGCTTTCTGAAGAATAACATGGATGGGAATAGAGTGTGAATAGGGCATCATTGGGGAAAAATCTACTGTAAGAGACTTGATGACTTGAACAAAGTGGGTAGTCAGGGAAGTGCAGAGGAACAGGCAGATTTAAGTCCTGGCTGAAATTTAAACCCATAAACCATGCTATTGTTTATGGAGGAATATAGAAAAGAAGGGATACCAAGAACAACCTCTAGGTTATGTAATTGTCTGAGCCAATAAGAACATTTCGTTTATTGGGATACAGGGAAAACATATCCGTGGCAGATAGAAATCTGAGGAATATGTGTGCTTTACCCTAGTATATGTTTTATAGACAATAAGGGGCAGAATAGAAGTTTAGTTTTGAGATAAAAATTGAGAAAATTGGTGGCTGAGAAGATGGTTCAGAGAGTAAACTGCTTGTCATGATGTATGAAGACCTGAATTCAAATCCTCAGAATCTAAGCAAAGTCAGACTTGGTTAAATGTGATAATTTCAGAGCTTCTGTGCCAGTATGGGATAATCCCCTAAAGTTCCTAGAACAGTTAGATGGATATAGGTAGGGAAAAAAAAGAGAACCTCCCTCAAACAAGGTGAAAGGTGAGGACTGAGATGCAGGCTTTCCTATGACCTCAACAAGCCACGTGTCTTTGTACTTTTTATAAGCAAGGCATTCTCATCTTGCTTTCTCTGCGTCTAGGTTACGGCTGCAGACTTAGCCTTTCCTCCTCCCAGAATTCTCCTATTCTTGTCATCCTGCCTATACTTCCTGTCTGGCTACTGGCCAGTCAGCATATTATTAAAGAAGTACAAGAGACAAATCTTTACAGGGTACAAGACCATTGTCCCACAGCATATCTCTCTCTGTGTGTCTCTGTCTATCTGTCTCTCCTTCTTCTCCCCTCCTCTCTCTTTCTCTCTCTCTCTTCCTCTCTCTCATCTAACCATCCATCCATCCATCCACCTATCCACCCACGTATCCATCCATCCATCTTGCTCTCTATCTATCTCATGTATGTAAAACCTTTCTGAGTCTCATTAATGTCCCACCCATTGTTTTTCCATGTTAAGGACTAGAGCCTAATCACTGAAAAGAACATCAATGAAACATAATGAATCAAACCTGGTCTTTCAACCATTAACTTCATGTAAGAATGGCCCTTGTAAAATTTTTATTCACCCATATTGGCAGAGATAAGATGCTTCTAAATCAAGACACCTTAATTACATCGTCATTTGTAAAGTGCTTTTTGTAAAAAAAAATTATAAAAAAAATTCTTAACAAAATTTCTCTTTTTTTCAGTGACTCTTTGCTGTATTGTTTGAAGGTGTATTCCCATTTCTCCTTTGTTTCTCATAGTGAAAAGCAATAAATCAGCTTCCAGCCTATTGCCACACATAAATCTGTATGTGTATGTATGGGATTGAGAGCATATCTGTTATGGAACTGCACTAATATGAACTTTTCATGGACATATTCATTCATTCAAAAATATTATCTAGTACCAACTAGTCATTTTAATAACAGGTATGATAAAACATCTGTTATGTGAGAGCTTATAATCATTTAGAAATGCAGAAAATAACATAAAGTTTATATTATAATATATTTTATTTGCCCTTATAAATATATATCCACAGTATTAACCCATGTTCTTTCTAAAAACAGACCAGTAAAATATGTACATATAGAAATATATGTAATGTTTTCAGGTAAACATAATATGTATGTGTGTGTGCATCTATCTCTATCATATAGCTATCTATCATCTGTCTATTTATTATCTAGCTACCTACATATCCATCTATCTGTTATCTAAGTAAAAATATATCTTCTACCTCTGTGTCAGTTGGAATGGATTTGAAAATGGCTCACACACTGGTTGAAGGTAGCAAGTCTGAGCTCTACGAGGCAGGCTATCAGAGAGAAAAGCCAGGTAAGATTTCTGTGTTACTTCTCTGAGGTAGGATACCATCTCTGCGAAATTTTGGGTAGAGTCTCTACAACATCAGATAATTGGATGGAGGAATTACCTGTATGTCATGGAAAGTAAGCTGCTTTCCTGAGAGCCAATTCACACAAATATTTGTCATATCTACCAAATCTAGAGATATCCAGACTAGAATCCTGTCCCAAAATATGTTAGAATATGTTGGAAAAGTAGACATAAGAAATTAACCATTGGGTGCAATGCAGATATAAGCTATAACTTGGAAATTATGTGATGATTATACTAGGTATAATGTATATTATGAATAAAAATAAAAGAGTTAAGGAATGACTTGAGCTAAATATAAGTCTATTTCGAGATCGGACTCTGAGACAGTAGCGTTTGAGCAAATCCAAGAACAATGGAACACTTCATAATTTTTTCTCTTGCTATCATCACTAGAATTTTATTAATGACAGCACATATCTGCTCTTTGATGTGAAGTGGGACATCTACCTGGGAAACTAAGCTAATAATGCAGGGGAAAAATGTCAAATAATGTCTGTGGCAATCTTTCACAAATTACATCAGAGCTCATGGCTTCAGAAAAACAAACTATATTTACCATTCCTTATGATCATATGAGTTTTTCAGAAAAACCTGCTGAATACTTTAAACATCTTAGATATTCTAAACATTATCTCATTCATAGATCTGTGGTCTTCAGTTGGAAGTACAAGAGTAAGTGACTCAACTTCTGCTCATGTGGTCTTCTGTCTCTCAATCAGGGCTTGTTTGTAAAGTGGCAGACAGATTGCAGGAATCCTAGAAGCCAAGTGTAAGTGGCCCACATAAAGTTTCACTTGGTTTTTGGTTTGCCAATAATCCATTTACCAATACTGACCAGTGCTAGAGGGTACTGACAAAGGCATGCATGCAGGAGGCAGAAGTCATGGAGAAACATTACTGTAATAATTAATAGATAATAAGCAATACAAACTAAACATTGTGGAGTGATTTAAGCAGTACAAGCTAAATATGCAGTAGGATGGAGAATCAAGCCTACAAGATATAAATATTTTGCTCGACCTAAATGCATTTTTCTCTCTATAGTCTCATATAACACATGAAAAATAAAGCACATATGTTTCAGACACTGACTTATACTGGGCTCATGTACTAGTAAGCTTGGGCTGCTGCAAGAGGAGAACACAACTAACCCCTTACCCACTTCCATTTATGGCTCTAGCTGCAAGTCAGTTGACAACTTAGCTTCAAGCCTTATAAAAATGTAGTTTATTTCTCACAGTTCTGGAGACTAAAGATTTCAAGTTCAAGATACCAAATGATTCAAATTCATGATGACCATCCTCTTCCTGACTTGCAGGTATCCACATTCTTGGTTTGTCCTTATAGTGGAGAGGGAAAGATCACAGAAGGTAAGGCAATTCTGATCCTCCTTTTTAAGGACAGAGTCACACAGATTTTGTCTTTGTAATCTCCTCTAACCCTAATTAGTCTCAACTTCTAACCTTAACATGCTATTACAATATAATTAGAATTTTAAAATGAATTTTGAGGGGAGGATAACTGCTCTTCTCATAGTGCTATAATGTGAGATTCCCCTCTGTATGCTGTGAATACCATTGGTGAATAAAGAAACTGGCTTGGCCTAACGGGATAGAGTAGAGCTAGGTGAGGAAAAGTAAACTGAATGCTGGGAGAAAGGAGGCAGAGTCAGAGAGAAGCTGTGTAGCCCCACTGGACACAGATTGCAGAACTTTGCCCAGTAAGCCATAGCCTCATGGTGATACACAGATTACTAGAAATGGGTTAAATTAAGATATAAGAGTTAGTCAATAAGAAGCTAGGGCCAAGCAGTGATTTAATTAGTACAGTTTCTGTGTGATTATTTTAGGAGTTTGTGTGCCTAGGAAACTAACAATCAACTTTCTTACAACAGTACTATGTCAAAGTTTGACAGAATATATCAAAAGAGCCACTTTGGATCTCCTTCCTTGTAAGGGTTTGACAGGTCACAGCCACCTGTAACTCAAACTGAAGGGATGTCCTATACTTTAGGTCTTCCTGAATATCTGCATGGAAATAACACACCCATACTCAGATATATACAAACCCATAGTTAAAATAATAAAAACCTAATCTTTGAAAATATATCTAAAATTTAATACTCTAAACCATTAATACTTTGGAGGTGTTTCATGTTTCAAAAAGCTCATTGATAAATTGGTAGTATAAGTTAGGAATGGGGAGATGATAAGTCAACAAAGAAAAGCACTTATTCTTTTTGTAGAGGACTGAGGTTCATTTACCAATACCAACATGGCAGTGTACAACAATTCCTCACTCCAGTTCTAGGTATCCAGTACACTCTTCTGACCTATAATATCATCAGTAAAAACCTAAATTATGAATATTGACTCTAGGGATTATTATTTGAAAAAAGGCAGTCTGTATTGTGGGAAGATACTGCACTGATCAAATTATCTTGACTGTAACTGAGCAGGAAGGCTATCTGCATAAAAGCCATGTGGCTTTGGGCAAGATCACTGAAAGCAGAGGACACCAATAATCTTTCTTGCAGTTGACTGCATTTTTCATATATTGAAAAAAAAAGACAATGAAGAGGCAAATTAGGGAAATAAACACTTGCCTTAAAGCAAGTATGAAAGAAGCAAGATAAGGGAGTTTATAAGAAAGTAAGTCCTCAGCCGGAGGAGGCCTGAGTCAGCGACCTCTGTGGTACCAGGCCTGAGACAGCAACCTCAGTGGGAACAAGCCTAACACACCTCCTGGAATGCAGAGCAGCCTCCAGGAGTGCTGAGCGACCTCCAGGAATGCCATATGACCTTTGGCTTGACTGGAAACATGGCCCCAACTCTACCTTTAGGAACAACCATCTGAGCCTTGGATCCACTGGCACTTGGAAGAATGATCACCAGAGACATGACCCCAACTACACCAATCAGAGAAAAATGTAACAACATACTCAATACCACAAAGAGCAATTTCACACCAACAAAAACTAGTGGTTCTAAAACAGTAAGACTTGGACACCCCAATACAGATGAAGCAGAAAAAAATAATTTTAGGAAAAGGTTTGAGACCCTTAAAAAGGAAATGAAGAATACTTTCAAAACCATGGAGGGAAAAAAAATCCAAAAAATTGCAAGAAATCAACAACCCCTTAAAGAAAACCAAGAAAAAGCCACAAAACGTGAAAGAAATGATTAAATAGTTGAAAACTGAAATAGAGATAATAATGAAAATACAAATATATGGAATTATAAAAATGGAAAATATGGAAAAATGATCAAGGACCACAAGTGCAAGTATAAACAGCAGAAACAAGAGAGAAAAGAGAGAATGTCAAATGTTGGAAATACAATAGAGGAATTAGACAAAGAAAACATTAAATCTAACATAAGCTTAGTACAAAATATCCAGGAAAAATAGGGTACCATGAAAAGACCAAACCTAAGAATAATAGGGATAGAAGAAGTCCAACTCAAAAGCATAAAAAATCTATTCAACAAAATCATAGAAGAAAACTTTCCCAACCTAACGAGAGATGTGAATATGAAGAAACAATAAGTTTGCAAAACACCAAACAGACTAAATAAGGAAAAAAAAAATGCTCTTGCCACATAATGATCAAAACACTAGGCATGCATAATAAAAAAAAGAATATTAAAATTTGCAAAGGAAAAAGGTCAAGTAACATATAAAGGCAGATCTATCAGAATTATGCCTGACTTCTCAATGGAAACAATGAAAGCTAGAAGGTCCTGGTAAAGAGCAATGCACATTTTAAGAGACCGTGAATGACAGCCCAGAATACTATACCCAGTGAACTTTAAATCACAAAGATGGACAAAACAAGATATTCCATGACTGAACCAGATTTAACCAATACTTAGCCATAAACCCAGCCTACACAAAGAACTAAAAGGAAAACTTCAACCTAAGAAGACAATAGATTATCTCCCAGCAACAAATCCCAAAGAAGGAGAAAATGCACACCAACAGTGAAAGCTAAAAATAACAGGAACTAGCAATCACTGGTCATTAATATCCATTAATATAATGGGCTCAATTTACCTGTAAATAGACATAGGCTAACAGATTGTATAAGCAAACAGAATTCATTCTTCTGCTGCATTCAAGAAATACAGCTCGGCCAGGCGGTGGTGGCGCACGCCTTTAATCCCAGCACTCGGGAGGCTGATGCAGGCGGATCTCTGTGAGTTCGAGACCAGCCTGGTCTACAAGAGCTAGTTCCAGGACAGGCTCCAAAACCACAGAGAAACCCTGTCTCGAAAAACAAAAAACAAACAAACAAACAAACAAAGAAATACAGCTCAAACTCAAAGACAGATATCACTTCAGAGTAAAAGGTTGAGAAAAAATTTTCCAGTAATGGATCTAAGAAACAAGCTGGTGTTCTAATACCTAACAAAATAGACTTCAAGCTAAAATCAATCAAAAGATACAAAGAAGGACATTTCGTATTAGTCACAGGAAAAATCCATCAAGAGGAAATCTCAATACTGAACATCTATGCCCCCAATACAAAGGTACTCTCATATGTAAAAGAAACACTTCTAAAGCTTAATCTCACATCTACTCTTCTCATTGATAAAAGGGAAACCTGAAGAATCATTTGAACCACAAATGGAAATGATAACCTTCCCCAGCAGCAAAGACTGAACCCAGGGCTTGGTAGTCATATTTCTGTCAAAACCTCTTAATTAGATAAATGAAGAGGAAACAAATTCTTTTTTTTGAAGAGTTGAACATTGCTTTTTTATTCATAAAAATAGTCATTTTACTCAATAGGGACTTTAGGAAGGGTAGTCAGTATATACAGTGTAGAGCCTTAACCAACTACTAAAACAAGAAAAAAATAATTATCAAAAACTAATGAAATTTAAACCAAAGCAAAGAAAAAATACCCCAAAAAACAAAACCAGAACCTCCACCCCAAATTAAGCTAAAAATTTTCTCTTGTTCTACATTCAACAAATCAATTGAGAGCATCTGGCTCTCTAAGGAAAGGAAAGGTGTCCAGACCTCTGCTATAAGCCTTTCTCAGGACTGACATGCCAGTCCAGGATGTGAAACTGGAGAATCCCCAGACATTTTCTTTATGGACGATCAGTGACTAACACAGGTGAGCGATGCTGTAGTCTCTGTAGTGCGTTATCTTCACCAACACTTTCCTGCGACATGGAGTCTCCTTCAGCACTGTACAGGAGAGGGAATCCTGTTCTTTTCCCTGTGGTGTATATAGACTACAGCACGGCATCAGTACAGTCTTTCTTGTGAGAGTCCTCACCACATATGGAGGGCTCAGCGGGCTTACTAAAGACATGGAGAGTAAACTGGCAGAGTCCGCCTTCTTCAGCAACATATCCTCCCCATGCTGCTGTGCGCCACTCAGGGTCCACCTGCCGACCGATATCGGGATTTGGAGTCCTTCTTGGTGGGTCCTCTCAATCTTAGGCTTCTTTCTGACGATTTTCTTTCTTCAGGAATGGTGCACCAAGAGAACTTGATTCAGATTGGGTGTGGATCCTCTGCAGTAGGTGGATATTTTCCTCACTAGTTAATTCACAGCTATGAGGAGAGGTCGGATTTTCAGCAGGTGTTGCTGCTAGAGTGGAGAGTGTGTAGAGCTTCCTTCAGCCTCCTCAGTTCTCCAAAGTGGAGCTGGTCTGGGAGACAGCGAAGTGATTCTGCAGCTTTTCTGCCAAGACTATTTGCATAGTGATCAGATCCCTCTGCTTCAGCAGGGATTGCAGTCTTTCCTCCAATTTTTCCTGTTTCTTCTCACAGGACTCTTGCAGTAAAATCTGCTCCCTCCGTAGCTTTCGGTTCTCTTCTCTCAACATGCTCACTTTTTGCTTCAACTGAGTTAGCTCACTCAGCAGCTGCTTGTGGAGGACCCTGTAGGAGACAGTTTCCTCAGTCAGCTCCTTGCACTTGTACAAGGCCTCTCTAATCTTCTTGAGGAATTTCTGCAAGCCCAGCACCACTTTCTTTTATTTATTTATTTATTTATTTATTTATTTATTTATTTATTTATTTCTTAGGGTTGGCAAGAGACTTGAACCTAGAGTGGCTCCCAGGAGCCCAAGCCGAGGTCCCCAGTTAGTTCCTTGGGCAGCTGAGGATAGGGAACCTGAAATGACCCTAGCCTATAGCAATACTGACGAATATCTTGCATATCATCATAGAACCTTCATCTGGTGATGGATGGAGATAGAGACAGAGACCCACACTGGGGCACTGGACTGAGCTCCCAAGGTCCCAATGAGGAGCAGAAGGAGGGAGAACATGAGCAAAGAAGTCGGGACCACGAGGGGTGCACCCACCCACTGAGACAGTGGAGCTGATCTACTGGGAGCTCACCAAGGCCAGCTGGACTGTGACTGAAAAACCATGGGTTAAAACTGGACTCTCTGAACATGGCGAACAATGAGGGATGCTGAGAAGCCAAGGACAATGGCACGGGGTTTTGATCCTACTTAATGTGCTGGCTTTGTGGGAGCCTAGCCAGTTTGGATGTTCACCTTCCTAGATATGGATAGAGGGGGGAGGACCTAGGACTTTCCACAGGGCAGGGAACCCTGACTGCTCTTTGGACTGGAGAGGGAGGGGAAGAGGAGTGGGGGAGGGGGAGAAGGGTGGGAGGAGGGGGAGGGAAATGGGAGGCTGGGAGGAGGTGGAAACTTGTTTTTCTTTTCTTCCTTTTCTCAATAAGAAACAAATTCTTTTAGGGAATGAAATGACTCCCAAAGATGAAAGGCCAGGTAAAGTCCTCATTGAGATCTGATTAGGCTCTCTAAGAGCAGGATGCTAAGTGTGGCTAAGGTGATTTGAATGAAAATGGCCTCCACACACTTACAGGGTGCTATTAGAAGCCTTAGCCTTGTTGGAGTAGGAATGGCCTTGTTGGGGGAAATGTGTCCCTTGTGTTGGGCTTCCAGGTTTCAAATGCTCACACTGCATCCAGTGGCATTCTCTCTTCCTGCTGCCTGAGGATCCAGAAACAGAAATCTCAGCTACCTCTCCAGCACCATATCTGTCTGCATGTCACCAGTTGTACTTCTTACCATAACCATGATGGGCTAAACATTTGACTGTAAGCCAGCCCAAATGAAGAGTTTCCCTTTATTATAAGAGCTGCCATAATCATGGTGTTTCTTCTCAGCAATAAAACCCTAACTACGACAGTGACTAGTAACATATGAAGATGGCTAGGGTCAAAAGAACACAAGCAAAGTTTTCATAAAGTTGAAGTGTCAAAATGGTGGCAACCTGCGTGCAGGCTTTGAACAGATTGCTGTTGTTCAAAGCACAGGATGACCTTTCCTTCTTCTCTTTGAAGATGGCACGGGGCATATTCTTATTCAGCTATGGCCACTTGTGGTGCTGACACAGAAGGGCATTCCAGACCTCACAGCTGCTTTGATCAGCTTGAGTGTGTGTGGATCATAAGCTTCCTTTTTCTGAATGGGGTGATTTTGATCACAGTGCTTCCTTTCTCAGCAAGTCTATTCTAAAGCATTTTGAGCAACCTGTGTGTGTGTGTGTGTGTGTGTGTGTTTAATTCACACTACAGTAAATTTAGCAGATACCTACCTATACCTATAACCCTGTAATTCTTTCCAAGTGTGATCCATGGAATGAGGAAGAGTAAATGTTGCTTTTGGCAAGGATGCTAATTCTGTGACTCAGGAATGGAACCGACTGTATCATTGCTCAAAGTCATGTTTCACTTTCCTTCCTACTGTGATGATGACACATTCTCAGCCATGACCCATTCTCTGGAGGAGTTTTTATTCTGCCACGTTGATGGTGGCCAATCAGTGCTCTCAGCCTTAATTCAGGGCATATCCCAGAAAAACAACTTAAAAGGTATCTCAAGGTTCCCCCAATCCTCGTGTACTTTTACTTTAGTCCTAAGAAATTGATGTTTCAGAAGGAGGCTGACTTTCCAATTGTAATAGAACCAGAAACATATGCCACAGAGGCACAGTGGCTGACCTACAGTCACAAACTGTGTGGTGAATACTAAATCTCTTTGTAAGCTTCTGAGGTCTTGATATGACATATTACTTTCTGGTACTATGGGGATGAATTATTCTTTGGGCACTAGGAGTCAGGACAAACATTTTGAACCTTAAAACCCTTAAGTGTACATTAAATAATCAGAAAACAAAAATGTTCCCCCCAGGACAAAAGCCCTGACCCCCTTTATAGTATTTCAATCCCACTCTCTTTCCAAATGAGAAGTTTTATTTATTTATTAATTTTGGTGCCTCTCCGGACACATGTGTTATATTTTAGTCCCTTAGAAGCCATGCATTTGTTTTATAGTATCATTCAGAGGGACTGTTTGAAGGATTTAGATGGGGCTTTCAATCCTGTTTCTGCTTTCTACCTCATTATAACTTGGGGGCCAGCAGGTGACACAGTCCCTCTGAGTGCAATTCTGCAGCAAACAAGGCTGACCCTGTGTTTTTTGTTACTATTTTTCTTTAGCTTTGGACAAACGTGTGTGTTTCATAATCTGGCTGGACAGATCGGCATGTTTCCAACTCAATACCTCTCAATCATCACCCTCCTTGTAAATACTAGGTGAAGGAGCATTGCCAACTGTTCTTTGCTTCTTCTAGAAATAACCTTTTCAAAGGTGTACCTCCCCACCTCACTCCTACCAACTAGGTCGGAACAGTTGTAACAGCATTGAAATACTCTACATGGTCCATTTGTTTTCAGACCTCTCTCTGGAAAGATGCAAGCAGGAAGAACATTTGCTATCTCCCCATCTGCTGATCTGCCTGGTTCCTTCTATCACAGCCTTCCCTTGATGCCCTCTGTTTGTTTATATATCTTGTCTCTGTTGTTTACACCCGTCCGGTTTCATTGAAAGAAATAGTGTGGTGGCTGTTTTTAGCTACTTCGTGAGTTTGGTTCTCGAATTTAAGGCCCTTTTATTCCCTACAGATGAAGGCTTTGATTTTGAGGTAAATCTTCATCTATTGAGTCTTGAACCCATGTTTCTTTCACTTCCTGCTCTATTTTATTAGCCTTACAGTCCTCATGATTTATCTCTGCCAATACTTGCAGAAGCACTAGGGTGAAATGCATGATGCTCTTCGCAGATGTCCTCTCTCCCTCTGCTGTGAGGCAACTTGATGGAGTGTTATTGAGACAAGGTGGGGGCAGGATGAAAGGGAAGAAGCCCATGTTTCATAGCAGGATCCTTGTTTCTAACCCCACCCTGCCAGCCCTATTCTTCTCCCTTTCCCTATTCTGAGGACATTTTGCCTTTTCTGCAGTACGCTAGCCCCCAGAGCTTATAAGACAGCAGAGAGAGTCACTTTTGCAATAGTTCACTAAAAAAATAAGGTATGTATAGGGAGATCTAAGTGTGGACTCAATTAGTGACACATTATATAATTCAGAGAACTTTCCCCTTTAATAGGAAAATCATTTCATAACCCTCATACCAATTTGGCCTGTTTAAGGATTTAGATTATACACTGATGCAATTTATGAACACAGCTGTGCTCATGAAACACTGGTTGAGACAAAGAAAGAGGGCAACACATAGACAAGAAGACAAAGATAGATAAGCCTCTAGCAACAGAAGCAACAGTGATAGATTTCAATGTTTGAATATTGAACTTACTGAGAGACAGCATGTCAGCAGTTTCCTATAAAATGCCAAGGGTAGATTTTAGCTTCATGGGACTCTCTTCTATGTACTCTAGGAATTGTTTTGTCCTTTGTGTCCATATATGCTTGGGCATTCAAGTGTCCCTTTTTTTTTTATCTCTGAAGTATACCATCCATTGACAGTTTCCCTGGTATCAGGCACTGTGTACACACATCAGGCATGTATCCATACATCATTGTTTGCCTTTTAATAAAACCATTTGGTCCCACGAGCCTATAATGAAATTAAGACTTGCAGATGATCAATCACGAATTCTTGCTCATGTGATGGGTTTTAAACTCACATAGGAGTATTTCCTCATACAACAGCCAGACATCCAAGCCTCTCAGCCCACATCACCATGCTCTTTCCCTCCTGCTGTCCACCTGAACATCTGCTCAGAGAACTTCCTGCTCTCGCCGCCGTCCACAGCATGACTTCCTTTCCTCTGAATCCTGCTGCATCTACTCTCAAGTCCCTGCATGCAGTCTCTTCCTTAGGACCTGCCACGTGTCCTTTCAGGTTTAAGATGCTGAAGATACAAGTATTAGAGTAATTAAGAGCACAGTCACTCAGCTCTGCTGTTTCCTAGCTATGTGCCCTTAAGCGGGTTATTTAATTTCTCTATGCTCTAGCCTCCTGATTTATAAAAATTCATCACACCATTCTGTAAAAAAAATTTCATGAGCTAGAATAAACAAGGCTTTGAAAAACCATGTGTCACACAAAGTAAAGCATTGTGTGCTTTTGCTCCTGTTAGATGAACGTTAGATATCACATTCATGAGGATTTCTTTGACTCCCATTTTTCTCTGAACAAAATTGGCATGGAAGACTTCCATTGTAGGTTTTGATATTGTTTTGTTTTAGAATTTTCATTTATAAGTCTTTCTCTACTACTCAGTGGAAGCTATGGGAAGTTAGGAAATAATTTATTTTGGACATGCAATTCATTACATTGTTATACCTTATATTTTACAAAATGCATTATTAGGAGTCAAAACTGATTGCAAACTGAACTGATTATTGATTTTACTATTATCATTATAATCAGTCTTTATGTATTGCCTGCTATAGTCCCTCTCCCACAATAAAATCTCATGAGATAGATACTATTAAATCTACTTTCCAGGTGAGAAAGCAGAAATACAAAGATTAAACAATATACACAGGATAAATTGCCAGTATACATGAAAAAGGGAGTTTTATCAAGCAATCTGATTCAAGAATTCATATCCTTGCTGCTTTTTGCATCTGTCCCCCCCCCAAGTGATTTAGCATGGGGAAATGGAGAAGTTGGAAAAAATAAGGAAAAGGGTAAAGGAGGGGAAGATGGGCAAGAGCTGTCGGCAAAGGAGTCTTCATGGCATCACGAAAGTCATTGCAAAACCCTCCCTCATGCAGGATTTATGCTAAATCCTTGACTTTTCAAAACAGCCACTATAAAATATAGCCATGTAGCATCCACTTCTTCATTTTCTGTGAAAAACAACGTGTGAGCATTACCCATTAAATCATTCAGCTCTGCATAGTATCCCAACAAGGAAAACTGTTTGTTTCTGCATAAACCTTTGTTTCCCTGGAGGCTTTGGCCTGATCTACTCTTTATGATGCTTATGTAACAGGTTTGTGCACTGCATGCTGGGAAATAAATGCGAATCCAGACCGTAGAGTTGGCAACAAGAATTCTATCAACTTTCAGATTATAACGTTTTTCTCATTTGGCAATCTTTCGAACCTCAGCTTTCACTTTTTGTGCTGCTTAGGATTTTGTCAACTTGACACAGCTCGAGTCATCTGGGAGGAGAGAATCTCAAATGTAAAACAATGCCTCCATCAAAGAGCATGAAGGCAAGTCTGCGGGGGCCATAGCTTGATTAATGATGGATGTGGGAGACCAGTGTGGGCTGTGCCATTATCCCAGGCATGTAATGCTGAGTAACACATGAGAGTAAGCCAAGCCAGCTGTGGGGAGCTTCAGCTCCTGCTTCCAGGATCCTACCTAGACTTCCTGTCTTGCCTTCCCTTAGTGATGGACTCTGATGTGAAAGTGTATGTGAAATGAAGCCTTTCTGCACCATGTTGGTTTTGGTCAGGATTTTTATCGCAGTCACAGAAACCAAAACAGGACAGTCCTATATAATTAATAATATGAATAAAGGTACTGGGTTGCTTAATATCCCCACAGAGACCTCTACTGTACCATATACTTACAACTTCATGTCAATCTAGGGTGCTATGTTCCAACTTCTTTGTAATCATCTTAAATTACAATAATTTAATTGGCAACAAACTTTATGTCCAGGGTTCAGCCAGTTTTAGGACATTTTACCAAGTTGTGAAGCTAATTAAATAGTTGCAGAATCCAAATAAAACCTGAGAACCTGCAACCCCGTAATGACTGCTCTGTGTTTCACCCAAGAGCCATTATTCCTAGTATGATAAAGTTATAGCAAACTAGGGAGAAAAACCCATGTAAAATACATCAAATGTCTACTTTGGGATGGAGTCCTAGCTTTGATGGAATAATATTATGACTGAATTATGACTAGCTATTTTTAACTTCTGTTCTCATTTTTAAAATTTGAATTTGTTTTTCTTCATTACAAACGCTATAATCAGCAATTAGAGAAATTGTAGAAAAGTGGTTATATGAAAGAAAGAAAAAATACTCTTATTCTACCATAAGATAACTCATTTATATATATATATCTATATATACTTTATGCTTTTTTAGTGCAACGCAAGTGGGTGCTGTTACATTGAACTCCACCTCCATCCATTAACTACATATGGTCTTTTAAGTCATCTTATGTCTAATTGTTTCTTAAACTTTTCATAGTTTCAATGATACTATTTCACATTTTCATTTTTCAATGATATATACATATATGTATACACACACACACACACACACTCATGTGTGTAACAACTCGTATTTCAAATAAAATTTTAAACAGCTGCAGACAGACTCAAAGGGTAATTCACTCTAATTCTATTAACTTTACACATGTCTATTTTTGTGTTATGAACTTGTCTTTAGTACCATTCAAAATGTTTTAGGAAGTTTCGGTACATCTAACCTTTCAGATGTAAATAGCTTAATGACATCAGATTAGAAGGTGATATATAAAGTTCAGGCTTTGATTCTAAAATCATTGTTGGGGTCTTGTTAGTGCTTCCCACCAGCTCCGTTAGTTGGATCCCTTGCATTGATTTCGTAGATCCTTCAGATCATTGTTTATACAATGGGAGGTCCATAATTGCTTCACAAAGTTGGTTTAAGCATTAAGTGAGATAGTATCCTGAAAGCTTTTCTGCAGCATTCCAAGATTTTAATGCTTTTGCCAAATTATTTTCCAGAAAGTCACCAACAAGGTCCGAAAAATTCCGTTTCATCTTAACCATCTCAGCATGTTCCTATTATAGGGTTTTGATACCTTGATAAATTATGGGAGTTTGCTATTACTTCTTAAGGTCTACTGCTTTGCTTCTGAGGAAGAATAGCAAGTTATTGTAAACTGGCTACCAGCTACTGCACACTGGTTGTGTATTATTGATACGCATTTCTCATTTGTTGATTGCAGCTGCCTGCTGACTTAGGAAAACAATTTTTTCTCCCCCTAGAAGAAAAATCTTACATGTAAAATTATTGTTATTTCTAATTTATATTTTCCATTATTAACAAGTTTAAAATGTCTATTCCTTAACATACTCTATAGTTTTGCTTCATGTCTTCCCATAAAGCCTTGTAATTATAGGATAAATCAATAGCCAAGTCTCTTGCACACTTGAAGTATTTCACATCTATGCTTGGGTGTAGGTGAGAGCTAATGAAACCTTATATGCAGAAAGTATAGTTTTCTTGATTTATTTAGAGTAAATCACATCTAAGAAATTCCTTTTAATACTTGGGTTCTATCCACACAGTTTTTGGCCTTGTTTATTTCATTTACTAGATATTTAGACTGTATGCTATTTACCACACATGGAGTGAGGCTCTAGGCAGGAGTTCTGCAGCACTTTGTGGAGAGAAACCAGTGGAATCTATGACCTTGGGCAGGAAACATCTTTATCACTAAACTCCTGCTAATGACTGATTCCCTCAAGTGTTAATGGAACAGCAGAAAATGTCAGTATTGTTGGAAGTAAATGCATAACTAACAGAAATTACAGATATTTTCATCTTAGTTATTGCTTCTGTATATTTTATTTTATTTTGCTATTATTTGAAAATTGTTACTTAATGACTATTAGATCTTGTGTTGTAATATCTGTGTTAGTATTCTCTAAAAAATAGAACTGATAGAATGAATATATTCATATTCAACACACACATATATGTGTGTATATATATATACATATATATATATATATATATGTATATGATTTATCAGAGCATCTTACAGACTGTGGTCTAATAGTTCAATCCTGTCTTCTAATAGAAAGGCAAAGAATAAAGTCATTGTTTAGTCCAAGAGGCTGGGAGTCTCATCAGTTCCAATATGGTGGTGGAATCCTAGTTCCAATCTAGAAATAAACTAAAAAAAAAAAAAAGAGAGAGAGAGAGATGTGCTTTAGAGCAGGGATTTTTATCAGTTACTTTCTAGACTCTGTGATCAAAAGACCTAATTAGCAGTGGTGGAACATGCCTTTAATCCCAGCACTTGGGAGGCAGAGGCAGGTGGATCTCTGTGAGTTCGAGACCAGCCTGGTCTACAAGAGCTAGTTCCAGGACAGGCTCCAAAGCTACAGAGAAACCCTGTCTCAAAAAAACGAAAACAAACAAACAAACAGACAAAACCAAAACGAACAAACAAAAAATACCTAATTGAAAACAACTTAGGAGGAGAAAAATTACTTGAGCTAAGGGTTTCAGAAGGTTTTGACCATCATGGCAGGAACAGCATGGTGGAGTGGTTTCATGGTGGTAGGAAAATGTGATGAAGATCTTTATAGCTTCCTGTTCAGGGAACAGAGAAGAGAACCTAAGCAGAGTTAGCTATAAACCTCATAGACATGCTCAGTGATCCATCTTCTCTGGCCAGGACATTCATCTCAAAGGTTCTACAATCTCCTCAAACAGCATCAAGAGGTCAAATGTAGAGATCCATGACCCTTCAGGGGGCATTTCGCAGTCAAGACCATAATAGGCTTTTAAATGTGGGGTGGGGAGGGATGTAGGTATAGGTGAACAAAATTACAAAACAATTTATATATTCAAGTAAAAAACAGAGTATTTATAGAAGAATTTGTAGTGTATTATCTATTTGTTAGTTACTGTCATGGCTACTCTTGGTTGCCAATTTGGCTACAACTGGAATCAAGCAAAATTCAAGTAGCTGGCCATGGTGGGAATGCTAAAAATACCAGACACAGTAAAAATACATAAAAAAAAAATGTCTTCATGATAGTGGAAGTCTTTTGTTTTTCCTATAAGTCTACTCTTTGTAGTTAATATAGGTATAGTATTTGGATAACAGTGCTTCTTGGGGTACCCTGATCTTTCTAATGTAACTATTCTACCTGGATACTGACTCCTTACCACATGTGTGCCAGGAATCTCAGGAATTCCCATTTTCTTCCTTAGTTCTTCAGAATATCATTCCACTTATTGACCAGAGGAATTTGAAACTTGGAGTAAAAACTTTTTATTTATGGTATTGAGTGCAAGACACAATTTAACTTGGTGTTCTAAGGTTCATGATATTAAACGTGTCTTCATTAAAGCAGTAGTTGTCTGACGGTTACTTTTATAAACAGGGCATTGAACAACATACCACACATCCCAGAATCAGAGGAATTCCAAGAAGAAAAGGCCTGCTGCTTTTTCCAGGAGCCAGAGGCATTCCAGTGATAGGCAGGCTGTACCTCCCTCCCCTGCTCAGCCTGTGACTTTCTGCTCTCTCCCTTGGAAACTCAATTTTGATGTGTGTCTTGTTTCACCTCTACTTGTCTCAAGTTTGCTTCTGCATTCTGTTAAAGGAAGAGACTAGAGGAAAGATAAAGTGTTATTAGCGCCTTTCTCTTCTTTGCAGGCACACATGGCTTTAGCAGTGTTGTGTGACATTGATTGTTTGTTTCCTAGCCACCCGGCAGCTCAGACCTGAAATAATCACACAGAAACTGTATTAATTAAATCACTGCTTGGCCCATTAGCTCTAGCTTTTTATTGGCTAACTCTTACATCTTAATTTAACCCATTTCTATTAATCTGTATATTGCCATCTGCCTGTGGCTTACCAGGTAATATTCTCTTTGGCATCTGTCTCTGGTGGGGCTACATGGCTTCTCCTTCACTTCACCCTTCTTTCTCTCAGCATTCAGTTTAGTTTTTCCTGCCTGGCTCTGTTCTACCCTATCAGACCAAGCCAGTTTCTTTATTAACCAATGGTATTCACAGCATATGGAAGGGAATTCCATATCATAGCAGAAAATATGTGCTTTTGTACAGTATCACACCCTTTAAATGGTGGTTCCCCTCTTTTGCTATAGGTTTTTCTTGGTCTTAGTAATATTCGTTTCTGCTTTGCCCTTTCAGCACTAGGCTTCTTACCTATACTATCCTAGATAGATTGTTTACACTTGATTGAAATTGTTTAAAACACTCCATCATCTTTAGTTGGGAAATTGGCCTCCATTTCCTTTTGATAGAGGATTCATTTCCCTGTGATGTAAGAAGTCCTTCTGTATATATGTTCTTTTTATTGGTAAATGAATAAAGAAACTGCCTTGGCCTGTTGATAGGGCAGAGAAGAACTAAGTGGTAGAGGGACTATAATGAATGCTGGAAGAAAGAAGGCAGAGTCAAGAGAAGCCATGTAGCCCCGCCAGAGACAGCTGCTAGAAGGAACCTTGTTCGTAAGCCACAGCAAGTGGCGATACTCGGATTAATGGAGATGGGTTAATTTAAATTATGAGAATTAGTCAGAAATATGCTTAAGCTATTGGCCAAGCAATTGTGAAAATAATATGGATTCTGTGTGGTTATTTCGGGGCTGAGCAGCCATGAACATGCAGCCTCTTACAACATCCCTGCACTTAATTCAATTGACCATTTCAAAGGACATCTGATTCTCTTTTATCATCTACTGAAATTATTTACTTTTCCTGGAAGGAATTGTCCAAATTTGCCTATTGTCGATTGAACAAGAAAATCAGAGATTCTGTTCATTCTGTCATTTGTATTGGAATTTTCTCATGTGTTCTGAGTACTCTCTGATGGATAACCAGTTGGGCAGAGTAGTAGAAACAGTGCAAGGAGGAAAGAACAAACTAAGTTCAAAATGTTGGTCTTGAATTTTTATTGGTGACATTTGAAGTAAATGAGGAAAATTTTAGAACCTCAGGGACACTTGGCTGCTTCACCAAAACCATTGACATAAGGGCTTGTGAAAAGCCGGCTCTGAGAAACAAAACTGATGATCTAATGGCACTCTGTCTTCAAAAAGAACATATATAAAGCAGTGTAGTCTAACCTTACATACTAACTCATGTATCATGTTTATAGACATGTGGTCACTATTGAAGCACAGTAGGAATTCAGTATTCCACAAAGGTTATTTAACTTTAGGGGTTTGTCATATTCCCTATTGTTTCTCCATTGTCTACGGGGCTGATTGACAGATACTTGCTCCACAACATATATTTTAAAAGGTATTTTTAAGTCTCTGAGCTTTAGGAAGGACTGAAAACCACATTTGCATAAGGCAAGTTAGCTAAATTAGAGTTAAATCGACTATCATCCTAATGAATCTAGAAGAAATTTATTAAATAATCAAGTGGAACAGTGGCTTACTGCATTTGTGTGACTATAATAAAATCTATAAGTCTGAACAACTTATGAAGAACACACATGTGTTGTCAATATTTCTAGACACCCAGAAATCCAGGATTGACATGCTTATGGATGAACTCATCTGAAGAGGGCTGTTCTCATTCCCTAAAATGGCCCTCTCTTAACACATATAACAGAGAAGATGGATAATGTGTTTTCCCATGTGGAGGCAAGAGAGCTACCCCTCACCTGAAGCCTCATATATGGGCCTTTTAATTTCATATATGAATATTCTGCCCTATTTAATACAAAAAAATTGCTGTTCTTGAACTCCTTTTCTTTCTCTGTGTACACTCATTTGCAGTTTTGTAGTAGCATCTATGGGTTATTTGTCACGGAAGAACGTAAGTTTTGGTTGATTATCTCAGATATCCATTTAATGGTTTGTCACTTCAGCTCAAGATGTAATTTCCTGTCCATTATGTTGTAGATTTCTCATGTATCTGTCAGCATGCCCCTTGGCATGCCTCTCATTTTATCTTATCTTTGAACGATGTCTTCTTTCTGTCACCTTTGGTTGTCTTGCCATTTCTTTATCTATGGCTAAAGATTCTGTCTATGAAGTCTGTAGGTAAAACTCTCTTCAACATCCATTTCTTTTCCATTGGTACTCCCTGCATCTATGAATATGTCATTAATATTTCTCAATAAAATCTAAGTTCTCTTTTAGTTCTGGATCTTCACTTCAAAAGCAAAAATAGTAACGCATACCATGGGGGACCATGCTTCTTCTCAGCTTCTATCATTTTTGCCATCTATGTAAACATAGAGAATGCCAGATAAAGATTAGATGCTTGCTACCACGAGCAAAGGATCCAGAAGTAAGGATAACTTTACCTACCGATATGCACAGTATGCCCCACTATACTGTGTTCTAAGATATCTACTCTCTAGAACTTTCTGTATGTAAGCCCCCCTGTTTATATTATTTTATTATAAAAGCCTCAAAAAATAAATGTAACCTTATGGCTTGTGTGTTTTAAAACAAAAACAGAGACACATTCTAAGAATTTTATATACTTTTATAGTTCACTTTTTGTTGTGATAAATATCAGGACCAAAAACAGCTTGAGGAGAAGATGGTTTGTGTCTCCTTGTACTTTATAGTCTATCATTGAGGGATGTCAGGAAGAGAACTAAAAGAACCTTGGTGGCAGGAACTGAAACAGAAACCATGGAGACATGCTACTTACTGGCTTGCTTTCCAGGGCTTGCTCAGCTTTCTTTCCTGCACAGTAGAGTATCACCTGCTCTGAGTAGCACTGCCTATAGTAAGTGGAACTTCCCACATAAATAATTCATCAAGAAGATGCTCACACTGACTTGCCTACAGGCTATCTTGTAGAAGGCAGTTTCTTGACTGAGATTTCCTTGTGTGTGTAAAATTAACAAAAACTAACCAGTACATTTAAATAATAACCCACTGTAGATTCTGACTTATAAGCCTCACCAAAAAAGGTCTAGTTGCTATATTAAAATCTGGGAACTATTTCTTCTAAGCCCCACAGTACAACATCTTTAGGGTAGTGGTTCCTAAACTGGATATCATACAAAGATAAATACTTATACTTGCAGGTATTTTCTAAAATGCAGGTGTTTTAGAAGCATTTCCTTCAGTTTCAGATCTGGGATATTGGTGGTATGAGGGTCTGAGCTATTTAGTTCATATAATCTGTCTAGAAAATTCTTATGATTGGTGAGGTGTAGGAAGCACTCAGGTAAGGAACTGAGTAATGGAGGGAAAATTTCAATAATTGAGACATATTATTCTTGGGAAGAAGATCATCCCATCTAGCTTTTACTCCCTTGCTTCCAATTTCATCGATGTTAAGATGGAATAAGCTAACAGAAAAAGCCCTTTTCCTGAACTTCATTCTTATAAAGCAAAAAGAAAGGGACCTCGGGAGGGAGTGGTTATAAAACACTTCTTGGAGCTTCATCAGTCAAGGATTGAAATCTCGATGTAGTTGGGTACTTGAGGAAATCAGATTCCATCAGTATTCATTCTGCAGGGTGGCAGAGCACCGTCCACGAGCCAATTAAAGTGGACACAGTAAAGGAGAGAGCTGGGCTTCAATGACTAAAGCTTCTGAAAGGGGAGATGGCCCAAGAAGGAAGAGCAGCAAGCTTTGAAATTTAATTTTGAAAATATGACCTGAGGCAGCTATAGAAAACCAATAGGGCTGCACAGGGAGCCCTCATATGAATCCAGACTCTAAATATCAAGTGCAAACTACGAAAGGAGGGACACATAATTGAAACTACAAAAGAAGAGCATGACACTATGAAAACAGGGTCAGAAACCTGAACTCTTTGAAGTATCAAAGCAAGCATTATGGTTTCCACTCACAGATAAAAAGCTTAAACTACGGAAGATTAAGTGACAGGCTTCCATCTCATATCTAAACAAACAGACCCAAGTTCTGTATTATTTCCTTACACCCCCTACACAAAGCAACTCCAGACTCTCTACCCTTCTTTGTGTACATAGAGTTATCCTACATACAACAGACAAGAGGATACTCTTATGTCTTCAAGAAAAAAAAATCGTTAATGTGAGATACACTGCAAGATGATCTCTAAAGGAAATGGCTATTAATGCATCTTCTGATACCAAAAGCCAAGACAAATCATGTCACTGTATTTTTATTTTTCTGAAGTCAATTTTTATAACCTTCAATATGCCTTGAATCATTGCAGTCATCTGCTTGGTTTTGAAAGGATGGTTGGATGCCCTTTAGTCTCAGGCTGGAGGGTTTGAAAATTAATCTCTTTTCATGACCAACTTATGGCATTCCCTTATGCCAAGATATGGTTATAACTTAGGCTTTTAAAAGAAAGTCTTAGTTTAGTTTTGATGAAATCACTAAAACCTCACTGAACACAGCTCCATGACCATAAATGAAGCCAGGCTGAGGCTATAAAACACCTAGACTTGGACTTCTAGATCGTTAGCTGACTTTTAATGTATATTGGACAAGATCAAAAGGCTAAGTAATTACCTAATCAATCCTCCCCAGAAGTCTTTGTGGTAGGTAACTAATACCATTAAACTCATTCACCAATGGGAAACTGAGGCAATGAATGAGTCTGTGTGAATATTTTTTTGCCTTTTATTCCTGTGCTATGTGCAGTTCTGAAAAATAAGGTCCTATTACCTTTCTAAGTATTTGTCTCCAATATAATGGAATCTTTTCTAGCAGGAAAGAAAGAAAGAAAGAGAGAAAGAAAGAAAGAAAGAAAGAAAGAAAGAAAACGTTAAATAATAAGAACCTCAGGTTGGACTAAGTGTGCACACAGAAAGAAATGTTCTTTTAGAAAATCCTTCCATCATTAAAGATACATTTATAGCCTTTGCCTAAAGCATCTCAGATGACTGATACACTAAATGTTGAATCATGGTCTATTTTGGAAGGGGGATGGAGAACATCATCAGGGTATCAATAGAAACACAAGTAGGTTTTCTGTTCTATTGGAAAATAGCAACTACAGTCATAACATACAATTTCTGGAGAGTTCCATGTACCTTTGAATATACTAGCTGGCCAAAAGAGCATCAGAAATAGATTGCTTAAAAGAGAAAAGAAAGAAAGGAAAGCATGCGTGCAGAATGAACACAAAAAGTGAGAAACCTGAACTCTGTCAAAAAAGTCAGAGGAGATGTATGGGTAAGGTTGAAGGTAAGGTAATTGCTATGAACTAGCGAGGGCTTGAGTCTTCGGTGCTTCACTATATTTTCTCTCTAAGTCAGTCACCAAGATTCATGAAAATGCTGTGACCAAATCTGGCATTCACTACTCTATTTCAAAAAGCCTAGCAAGTACCTAGCTTTCTCTGCGTAAAAACCCACAGCAGCTTAGAGGTGAGGGAGTTCAACCGATGATGGAGAGAGCAACACAGTGAGCTGATTTGCTGGAAGCCAGGCTGATCATCAGAGCTGTGGGCTGGAGCTCATGGGTCTCGTTGTCCAGAGTTTTAATTCCAGGAAGAGCATCCTGTCCTTTTCTGTCATTTTCTTCCTTCATTCAACAAATGTACCTATAGTGATGAATATGGTGAGGGAGCTACACTAGGGGGTCCTGGATTTTTAGAGAGAGATAATCTCTGACCTAGGACCTTGCAATGCAGTCGAGTTGTTTTGCTTGGCAAGGTACTGACAATAAGACAGGAACTACTATGTGAGTGGTGTATTTAAGAAGCTTTGAGGAGAGAAAAAAGATAAACCTAAGGTCCCAGAAACGATACAGAATTTGCTTTATAGCTCTATATTTTTAAATTGGCTATTGAATTTTGGAATTCTTAAATAAAATCTTTGACCTCAAATGAAATGATTTAAGAAATCATAACCAAGATATTTGTATCATTGATTCAATTAAAGGCTTAGTATTTTTGTAAGCATATATTTTCTCTGGAGGTTTAAATATTTTTACATGGCTTATGTTATAGATTGATTTTTTTTAGAGTCAATGCATTATATATTCAGACCATTCCATCCCTCAAACTGTGATCTCTATTTAGAAATAAGGTCTCTATAGGGGTAAGCCAAATTAAAATAAGACTATGATGCTGATGCTATTCTAGTATAACTGGTATTTTAGTATAAATGAGGCACTTGGCCTACAGATAGAACATGTTAGCACAACACAGAGGGAGAATATGCCCATGTGACTTAAATACAAGTCAATGGATACCAAAGAGACATTCCTTGAAGTTTGCATTTCTTTAATTTTATAGTTCTGTCCTCTAGAATTGTCTGAAAATAAGTTTATTTTAAAGAAAATGAATCTCGGTTACTTTGTGAGGGTAGCCTTGGTGAAGGAAGACTGCAATCTTGTAGAGTAATCAAAGAACAGGACTGAATTTTATATATGATAGATTGGTCCTGAAGATTCATACACACACACACACACACATGCGCGCGCGCACACACACACATATTCTCTCTCTGAACCACATGGCCTATTGGACTCTACAACAAGGACTACAGAAAAATTTCTTGGGGTTCTTTAATGGCTGGATAGGGGTGCGGTGGAGATTCAGAATATTCCTATATCACACCTCGTTTTAATTACCATTAGTAATCCTTCAGTAAGTTCCAAAATTGGTTCTTAATGTCCTCTCACCACTGTATCATATAGACCTGATCATGCTGATAACACAAAAGTCTTTTTATCCTTTTGTTATAAGAAAATCAAGCTGCTCACATTGAAATGACTGGGCTTCTGGTTGTCACTACAAATCTCTAATTTGGTTGTTCTTAATAAAAGAAGCCAAGGCTTGAAGGTTTGGGTGACCATTTTTGCAGTAATAGATGCAACATTTTTTTTTAAAAAAAAATCATGTGACCAGGACTGCAAATGGCAATTCAAATAAGTACTCTTTCAACATAAAACATTTATGAATGTTATTACTCAGTATCTTTACAGTGTAACTGCATGCCAATGAAAATTGTGATTGCTTAAAGGCTGAGGTACATCAGCTCTCTATACATTCTGAAATTGGCCAGATGTGCATTTTAAAGGCATACAATCTCTAGGTAAGGTGACATGACTGCATTTGAAGTAGGTATATCCACTTGAAATCTCTACTTATACTCAAGTCCTGAGCCTTATGGATATACTTTCCTTCAGAAGGAAAATTTGATCTTTGACCAATTTGCTGTGTGCCCTTATATAATACAGTTCTTCATATAATGCCATAATTTTAATTAAAAGGTCATGAATTTGAGACACAATGGAGAGTCATGAGGCCAAGGAAGAGGAAAAGGAAGAGGAAATTATATAATTACATTTTAATTTGTTTTTTTAAAAAATAAAAAGAATCAAAATAATGAGGAAAATAATTTTTAAAAGGGGGAAAGGGGTGTAGTAAATGTTGGAAATATAGTTATGATAGGACCAGTGTCTTTCCATGATGTTCCCAACCTATTAACCCAACAGGTTAAATCTCATTGTTCTAGGTCCTAACTTTTTAATAGTGTGATATAAAGGCAACGGGCAGCATTACTAGGAGTTCCTTTTTCTGAGTTTAATTATATTGTATGGAAGGCAATAGGGTGAAAGGACAAATTACATTCTGGTCCCAGAGAGTTTATTTTTCACAGCATCTTCCAGTCTTCATGAAATACTCAGCAGCACCAGTGCAATGGAATGCCATGTTCCTAATTGGCAATTGAGGCACTCAGCCTGGTCTCTGTCTACTTCTCTTTCTACTGGCAAATGCAGGGCTCTTTTAATCCTCTCCAAGAAGGCCTTGAGAACAAAAGCATTTGGTAACTTCATTGAAGATTTGCGACTCTCTGAACTGCCCACATATTACTGAAGCTTATTTCCCTTCCAAATGCAGCCAGCAGTTTGCTCTGGAGTCTCAATTATCTCTTGTTGCTGTGGCACGCAGCTGCCAAGCAACATTTCATTGCTCCTTGCCATCGCTCAGACACACAAAGAGCAGGCATAGCAAGAAGGAATATCAAGTTCATTAGTGGACTTTGAGGGCCACCGGCTGGAATGCTTCCTAAATCAGCTGGAGGACAAAGATGTGAATGATAAGTCACATGGCAGACTTGACAAGTCTTATCTCCATTAAAACAGATGATTCTGTAGGTTTCCCTAGACTTAGATGCTCATCTTCGATTGTACAGCAACTATAGCAACTCATCCTGTCTTAGCAATTGAAAACAAAGGTGAAAAATCACCACAGTTGAGTCAGGACTATGGACCAACTTTTCTAGGTTGTCTCTCTCTTACGAGGCACGGGAGGGGAAGGCAGAGAGGGAAGATGGAGATCTCTGTGAAAATGTCATGTGACCATTTCTTTGATGTTGGAACATCGACAATCTGCCACCATTCAGGAGAGTCCCTGAGACTCTGAAATAGTACCCATCAGTGCACAGCTGTCCTTTGTCTTGCTTTCTCTATGTAAACCTGCATAGCTAGATCAAGGGATTTTAAGTTCTGTGCTCACTGTGAGTCAGCTGATGGCATTTGTCTTCCCCAGAGTGGATAAATTTTTCCAGTTAAAAGAGATAATTTGGTGCCCTCCAGTGGCTAGACCTGACACCTTGCTCTTGACCTTTCAACCTCTTTTTTTTCCTTATGGGAGTTACAATTCAGTGCTTTCTTTAATCTGAGAAGCAGAATCCCCATTTCCTCAATATAATGGAGGACAGGGTCAGGAAGCAAAAAGTAGAGACAAATATGTCAGTTTGTAATAATAATAATAATAATAATGACATTTCTGTGACAGTACTATTCTTTAGACTTAAATGGCCTTATGGCCCATTATTTTCCTTGAAACTATGTAAATTTGGAACCATATTTTTCAAATTCTCCTGGGTAATGACTCCAGGATCCTAGAGAATGGAGACATGTTTCTAAGTGACGTTTACACTTCAACACTTAGTTAGATGGCTCCTACTGCTGAGAAAAAGTAATTTGCTTTAAGAGTCCAAAAAAGAAATAATAGTAAAATTCCTGCTCCAGTTACATATTTCACATATCTAAGCATCTTTGATTGGTGCTGTAATTTGGAGAGGCCAAATAGTCTTCTGAGAGGCCATCAAAGAATTACAATACAAATTCCTTCTTTGTCAAGGATGGGCAACATGAACTTGTAAATATCTACCAGTCCGTTTTTAACACACAATGATTTATAAATTATTAAAGAAAGAAACAAATGAGTTGGAAAGAAACATCTACCTAAACATCTTTGTTTTATAGCCAGACAAAGCCATACCCTTTTGCTTATATGAAAGGTGAATCACTCACCTTCTCTTTCATTCTTACTCCAGTACCTAATTTAATTATGATGGTGAATCTAACGTTTATATGTCTCATGACCCCTTTATGTAAGGTTCATTATGAAAAGAGATGTCTAGAGGCAATGATATAGTAGCTCAGTCATAGGCTGCCTAATGGAAACAAAAGTATTTTATCAAATGTATTATTAGTCATGGACACTTTTTCCAGAGTTGGTTTGAAGGTAACAAGTTGATAAGAGCCAAGGAATGGGATAGAAAGTAAAAAAAAAAAAATAGAAGTTGTCAGACGTGGCATGTATGTGTGTGTGTGTGGCTGTGTATGTTGTTGTTGTCATAGGTAATACTTTACAATGTGAGAGATCAGTAAAATACACTAAAAGGTGGAAATAAGTACACAAAAATCATATTGATTGTAGCTTTGTGAGCACAAAAGAGTAGCTATTGCTCAGCTGCGCCTGCCTACTGACTTACTAAAATACAGTTAGTTCAGATTGAGATCTGACCTCATTATAAACTATTCTGAAGAATTTTACCAAAAGATATGTTCAAAAGTAATGGTTTTAAAGACTTTATACAAAATAGTAGTATAAAATATTTAATCTGTTGCTTTCCCCTCTTGTTCATTTTTTTCTGAAAGGAGACAATGGTAGTTTGGTGAGTATGTAGCAACTGAATTCTGAGTATTTTTTAGAGTTGGCACCCACAGAAATTGCTAACAGCCTGAATGTGGGGTGTGAGAGGTAGGAGTCAAGAATGACTTCACGGATGGACTTGTCATTAGTGAGGATGAGGGAGTGTGTGGGAAGAAACGTGAAAAAATATGGCTCAATGACTTTAAATGAGTCACCCAAGGTCTCCTTGGTGAGTCAGAGAAGAACAGTTACCTGAATTGACAGGAAAGTAAAAGATCTGTTAGTTTGCTTTCTGTGTATTTAAGAGTTGGAAAGTTTGGGTTCCAAGGAGGAAAAATGATTTGCACAAAGTCACATAGGAAATGAAGAACAGGGCCTCTGAGATAGGTGTCCTGACAGGCAGATAAGTGGGCTTATTTTTGCCTTGGCACTATAACTATGAAAATTCAAATATAACCATATTTAAGCAAGTCTGTAAATATGTTCAGGGACGAAGAATATCTGAAGACATTTTGGGGGAGAATGCCTTCAAATCCCACAGGTAAACCTTATTCTGCACTCAGGAATGATGGTTGTAGTGAGATTGTTGGATACCCTCATTTGAACTATGAATAAACGAAATACTATCTTTTTAAAATGCATTTAAGGTCAAGGTGAGCAATGGTAACTATCATTTAATAGAAAAATGTTCCCATCAAGTGCCAGAAATTCCATCTTTAAGCTCAAGAAATCTCACAGCTTAACTCATAGCAAGGAAGACAGATGAAGTATAACAGATTAGAAACGCCATCCTTTAAAAATGTTCTTTCCAAATGAGAGTTCAAAGTGAAATGGTTATGGTGATTTATGTTTAAAGATAAGATCATAAGACCTAGACATATAATTGCTCACTCTTTTATACACTTATCTCTGTACTTATGTGGAGTAGAATTATATATAAAATTTGTTTTAAGTCATCTATTGCCACAATAATGTTGCATAAAGAAGCACACCAACATGCATGGATTGCGTGCATTATTTAAATTTTGGCTGTCTTTTAATCTTAGTTCCTGAAGAAAGCTTCCGAATCCATATAATTTCATGGGTAGTAGGAATGTCTTGCTTAATTTTGATGAACCCTGATGTTTCTAAACACACTAGCAAAGTCAACCATGGCAATGGGTGGTAGACTTTTCTTCTACCCTACTCTAGTCAGATGTCTGAGGAGAGAAGGCAGAATGTGGACTGAGAAACATAGGTGAAGATTTAACCAACTATATCTGTGTAAACCTGGAATTTCACGGGGCTTCTGTATTATGCAGTGTATATAATATGCAGTGTATTTTGAAATATCCATGTAAAAGTATTCATTCTTCCCTCAAAAATCAGGTTAACATAAACATCATGTCCAAGAGTCTCTTGGATTTTGCCCTATGTGAATATAAGTAGTGGTTATGATTTGAAACTTTTGCTATAAGGCAACTAATTATATTGATAAGTATCATGTTTTTTATTAAAAAATAATCTGAGACATCTTTGCAAACTACTGAACCAGAAGTGGTAGTGAGTGCTTAATTTATACTCAGTTGAACTTGACAAAGATATCCAGAGCCTCTGCCTCTCAAGTGCTGAGATTAAAGGTGTGCACCACCACCTCCTGGTACTCTTAATTTCATTAAAACATGTCCTTTGGCTCTTTCTTCAGTGCCACAATTCATATAACAGGACTTGGTTTGAGATGTTCTCATAAAATCAAAAAATATGACAGGATGACATGGTCTAAGAGATTATACTTTTTACCCAGTAAGACAATTTCTCTAAGATGTTCTGTTAACTGTTCAAAAAAAAAGCCAACTTACACTGCTTTTGCATACTTGCTACAAATACAACGGTGTCCAATAACAGCACTGTTCTTATCATATCCATCAACTTCACGGAGGGTCCAAGTATCAAAGAACAGTCTTATAAGAAGAGTTTATGAGAGTCTACCTCCTAGATGAGGATTGAGAAACCTCTAACCAAGCTTCAAACATCCAGCGACATTTCTCCAGTAGTTCCAAATGGAACTATGAAAAGATGGCCATTTCCTTTAAGGTGGTAATAACTTACAGAGAAATATGAGCATTAATTACTTCAACTCTAACAGAGCACTATAAGTGTAAATGACAAATAATAAAAAAGATGCTACCGGGATTCAGAAATGAAAGTGGTTGTTTCTACCTACAACATAAAGAAGCAGCAGCATTTTAACTGGTCTTGACCAAATAAGATTTGAACATGAAGAGAGAGAGAAGGGGAAAATAGAATACCTATACAAGGGAGGCTTAGCATTTTTGAAATCTGGGAATGACTGGTTTGACAAGAGGGAATATGCAGGTACTGGAAAGTGTGAGTACTAATAAAGTGAACTCTAATACTCAGTTCTCTGAGAATATTCAACTGGATCACCAGTTTCATGGAAGAGATCTGCGAGTCCAGGCATCCATAGGAAAGATACAAGGAATGTCAAATGATAGGGATGGGGGAATTATTTTGACCTTAGAACTCATTTTCTCCCATTAGGGTTTGCTTTCCCAAGTGTGTGTTAACACCTAGCACTGTGTCTTTGCCATAACTGTTCTGTTAATTTCTTTTAACACAATTTATATCACCATTGACTTAAATGTACTCAGCCATTTTGTATGTATAAAACTACATTACTAATGTACTTTCATGTAGACACACCTGTACAAATATATACACAATTGTGCTGTCTTCTCTCACACATTGACTGTCAGAGAAAACACACATTTATTTGTCTAAAATGTGGCTAAAATTAGACCTATGCTCTTTCTTTTAAAATTCTTTTAAATGACAAGATATATTTTTCCATTTTTGTGGCTCTATATATCTCTTTTCCTATGTTTTTGGAAGCTATGGCATAAACAGGTTACCTAAAAACCATGATTAGGACAATAATCGTTATTTTTGAGAAACAAATATATAAACCACTTCTGTCAGTGAAGGGAAGTGCACACTCATTCAAGGAACAATTTTAATTTCCTACTCCCACTCAAAAGACTTAACCATAAATAGAGAATTCAATGCTCATTTTGCTGAAAGAAACAACATGCTATACTATGTATTGATATCCAGCATGTGGATAAGTAGTAGGCATTATTAACATGATGCCTAAATGAACAAATGAATGACTACATTACTGTTTGTCTGAAAATAATTTATAACAATATAAAATAGCATTTTCTTGTACTCGTTACACATTGACCTTGGTCACACAATCTTCTCAATTATCCCTTCTGTTGTTTTTAACCTTATTATCTTGAACAGTCCTTCCCTTTGCATTTCTGTCTCCCTCAATTTTCCACTTCCCCTTAAAGAGCATGATGAATATTAATTATGTATTAATATACAAAAATAGCACCATCATTACCTTTGATTTTTATTTCACTTGTCCCCACTCTTTCATGTCTCTTGATCTCTCCTTTGTATGATGCTAAATCAGCAAGTCCCTTTTTCTTATTTTATCTCCTCACTTTTTTCTTCTTTGGTGGATCTTTATTTCACTATTCTTTAACTACTTCTCATTGTGTTCAAATTGCATATGATCATATCCCCCAGTTCATACAGATAGCATCTAAATGCAAATACTCACCAGAGAAAAAATACAGAGTAGAAGACGGAAATAATGCTTTGAAATAAACATGGTATATTGAATTGGTTTCCAAATCAGCACCAGTAAATAAAAGCCAAATAGCAGTGCCGAGAGACACAAGATGAGTGTATTTTGAAATGAGAAGTTTCCTTTCCTATTTTCCTTCCTTCCTTCTTTCCTTTCTTCCTTACTTCTTTCCTTCCTTCCTTTGTTTCTTTTCCTTCCCTTTAAAACATCATACAGAATTTCTTCTAGCAGCAAAGGTGTCTCTTAGCTGATACTGTGACATATCTTATGAGATAATCCATGTGTGTATTCAGACAAATGTAAACAAAATGGAATCTGGGAGGGGAGTTAATATTTGACTTGAAAGCTATTCATTTTACATGAAATAAATGAAAGTTTCCTAAGCTACCATTCCATTGTGAATGTGTGTGCCTTTTCCCTCGGAAGGCAACCTGATTAGTTAGTGAACTTTAAAAAAGATGTCTCCTTCACTTTATGGTGCTGTTCATGATGAGTAGCGATCCCAAGACTTTCTGTCTCTGAAAACACATGGCTGAGAATCTCTAAGCTTGTGCCAGTTCTGCATTTCCCAGTCATAGGGTAGGATGGGTCCTGCCTGGGTACCAATATCTTCCTCTAGAAAAGAACATAAATTCTTATGGCTTCAGAGAGTGATGTAAGAGTGTTTTCAAAAGGATTAGGAGAGGATTCTAAGGGAGTTCTCACTTGTAACAGCAGCATTGTTCCCATTACCTGTGATAAGGCGTAAGCATCAACCTAGTAACCCCTTCTCAGGTACATGTGAAGATCTTCGTTCTTGTCTTTACACATGGCATTTTTTCCCGAAAAGTCTTTCTTCAGTTAGTTAACAGAACATATGGATTCACCCTTTAAAACTCCTCTACTTTGGCATAAGATTTCTGGGAAGTTTGTCTTGGTCTTCCCAAGAACTGGTCCCTTTATTCATTAAGTCATTCAACCATTTATTTACTCAATGTCTCCTTGGTCGGTAAGCTATGGAAATGTAGTCAGCAAAAAAGGTAAAGCAAACTAAAATCTCTACTCTCATGGAGGTTGTATTTTAGTAGAGGACATGAATAGTCATCTAAATAAATAAAATATGCAGAGATGAAGAAATTCATCAATGCTGTAGAGAATATAAAGCAGAAAAGAAATCATAGAGTGCCAATGCTTCGAGCTGGGAGTAGCTTCTAATTTGAACAGGCTAAAGGAAGAAATATATCTGAGCAAAGAGGAGAAAGACTAGAGTGGTTGGAAAATGGGCAGTGATTGTTCCAGGCAGGATTCTGAACGTTGTCATTTGTTGTCATTTATTGTCCCTCTACACTGTCACTATTTTCTTAAGTTCATTTACTGAAGTTTGTGGTTGTTAATTAGTATGATTTTAAATAAATCATATCCATATTATGTAAATAAGGTATTTCAAATTCTGTATTTTAATTTCATAGAGATTGAAATAGTGGTTGTTTTATCTGTGTATTCTTATTAGGTATTGTGAAGTTGAGACCCAAAGATCACTCAGCACAACTGAAGTCTGAATTTGAGAGTCATTCAACTGCTCAGAGATTGTCTGGAGAGAATCAGGTCCCACAGAGCACAGAGTAGCCAAGACTGCTTTCTGCAGGGAGAAACACACACACACACACACACACACACACACACACACACACACCCCTAGCTTGGCAGTGACAGGGACAGTAAAGCAAAGAAGCAATTTGCCAAAAGCAGAATACAAAAGCTTGCACTTAGCTGGGACATCTTGACCCCAAGTTTCTAGAACAAAGTTGTGTAATTTCCCACAAGACTTTTCACAATTAGGGTAGAAAAGGGAGCTAGTTTCAGGTTAGGTGAAATATGACTCATACTGAGACAAGCAAGAGGAAACTTTAGCCTTTCAAAAAGTAATGCTGTTTGGTCCTCAGTGAGTACTCCAGATGTTCATTACATTGAATTTAATAATAATGTGAATTTCAGCAGCTAAAATACATGATCAGGGGAGCGTGTTCTGACCATGGGTGAAATTCTGCTAGCAACTTTTGAGCCTTGGGGGTCTTTTACATTTACTTTCACTTTATTTATTTTTCTTTCTGTTTACTTTTCCTGTGTGACTCTGGTTCCCATTCTCTGGTAGAAATAAAGTTGTTCTAGATACTGCAACATCAGTAGTCATCATGCAATAGAACAAACAGCAGGTAGAATTTTGCCTTTTGAAAGTAGCTATCAGGGATTCTGCTATTTTTACCATTTAAGTTGTATTTGTGGAATTTTAAGATTTCCACAGACCTACAGTCATCAAGTCTTAGTAGCATGAAGTTCTATGTCTATAGAACCATGCAGGTGACTTGATGGACAGGGCTGGAATTATGACTAATAGAGAATGATAGCCTGTGTAAGCACAGAGGCCTTCACCCAACACTTCGGCATCATAATGCTTCAAAATTCAGAGTCACATGGAAATGTGAAACTGATGCACATCTTTGTCCTGTAAAAATCTAAGTATTCAACACTGACGGCATAGCCAATATTTTAAGTGAAAAAAATATGTTGAAATGAAACAAAACTGGGCATTGACTTCTGTGATTTGCCATCTCCGATGTAGCTAAACCAAGGCATTTATAAGTAGGCAAAATGACAAGTAGAAATGCCAAGTGTCTTGCTTGGTCACACTGAAGCAGGGAAAGATCCAGAACTTCCAAAAGAGCCAAGCTGTTGTAAAATTATTTCGTTTATTAAAGTGATCACCTGTAAAGTGATACACTGCTCTGATGCTCATACACACTCATAAATATCACAGATCCTATGCCTCCCCATTTGTTTGAAGGCTGAATGTAGAAACAGCTTCTGTTACATCAAAGATCAAAACATCAAGGTTTGGAACATTTTGTGTGCTCGTTAGAGTTAGTGTCAGATGTGTCTCCCTGGCTCACACCTACCTGCCATTGCAGGGGAAGCATCCTGTCAGCTATTTATGGAAAACCCCAGGGGTTTCCTCCTGAGAGATCCTGAACATATAATTTTCACCACCTTGTGGAGACTGCCACATGTCTTGATGCATCTTCCCCAGTAAAACCTGTAATAGTGTTTGGATTAACACTGCTGTGGATCTTCTTCTTAATGCTGTGATTCTTAAGTTGGCCTCTTCAACTTTGCTCCAGGCCAGTACTGATTACACTATGAGCACATTATGGGAAAAAGCGAGGCCAGTTTCTGCTGACTGTCCTAATAATATCTATGTAGTCCTCCACAAATTATGAGGTGATTTGCATGCATGTGGGGGGTGGGGGGAAATATGTATACATAAATGCTTACAAAAAAGAGAAATAGTGGAAGTAAGAGATACTTAGAGACATATATAGAAAATATGTTTCAACATTAATTTATGGGTTATTTTCTTCTCAAAGGATAGTATAATGCCAGAAGACATGATAATGATATGATATTACAATTTTACTGGACTTTAAAATAAGTTCATTTTTTTCATAATTTGAGATGAGGATGTGTACTACCAGATTCTTTAAATAATTGGATTAATTCATTTACAAGTTAGTTTCTTTTCAGCCAATTTTCAAGAGAATAGTCAGTGTAGAATTTATAATAGGAAGTTACATCTTAAAGTGGGGAGTTGGTTGGATTTTAACAAATGCACAGTTTAATTAAGATATGAATAGGATTTCCTTGTGGGCTTTTCTAGCCTATGTTATTCTACCTCAGTTCCTGGCAATCAGTGCTAAATGTTAGAATATTAGGTAAAAGTCTCACACTGAATTATTCTTCTGTGAATGGCCCACATCATATAATGCCTTAGAGATTCATGTACACTGCAGATGTATTAATGATCTGTTTCCTTTTAAATATTTATTTACTTATTTATTTAGAATACTGTGTTTTGTCTGCATGTATACCTACATGACAGAAAAGGGAACCAGATCTCCTTACAGATGGTTGTGAGCCATCATGTGGTTGCTGGAAATCAAACTCAAGACCTCTGCAAGAGTAGCAACTTCTCTTAACCTCTGAGCTATCTCTCAATGATCTGAGTACCAATGATCTGTTTCCTTTTAAAGTTTCATCATTTTTCATGGTATGAGTATATGGTGGTTTGCTTCTCCACTTACCAGTTGACATAAGTTTGATGTATTTATGTTTGGTGCTGATATGAACATAGACATTATGCATAACTGCAACCCAGAGCTTTCTGTAGACCAATACTTTCCCCTTTCTTGGAGACATATCAAAAAGTTATGTAAAAATTATTTTTCAGAGTTTAGAAAAATTTTCATACTGTTTTTCCAAAGTGTCTGTACCATTTTAGATCTTTTTCATTTTTTTAGTTTGTTGAAAAATTTTTACAATATATTTTGATCATATCGATTTTCAACCCCAACTCTCACTAGATTTACCCCCTTTCTATACACACAACTGGAAGTCCTCTTCTGTTTCTGAATGTCCAAATATTCCTGTTCCTGAATGTCTAGGAGAAGGATTTTGTGACCAATTCCCCTCTCTATGTTGGGGATTTTGTCTGATTTGAGCTTGAACAGGTCTTGTGAATGTTACTAGCAATATAGGGTAGTCAGTGCTATCCCATGTTTTACATTATTGTTCCTTATACAAAGTAATGTGTAATAGCTAAATTTTGGTGGCAGCTTGGTTGAGCCATTGTGATGGCTTATATTGATTGTTTCTGTGACAAGGAAGCAGTCACCTAAGAGAAAGACCTCTGGGAAAGTTTATGAGGGTATGTTAAGATAATCAAGGTGGGAAGCACAATTCCATAGACTGAGGCCCTGCACTAAATGAAAATAACCTGAACCCTCCTCTCTCTCAAACTCTCTCTCTCTCCCTCTCCCCGCCCCCAGGCCTATTGACACACTATCATTAATTGTGACTATAACTTCCCTGCCTTAATGGACTGTCTTACGTATTTTGACTATAATCCAGCAATCTGCCTCAACATGCTTCTTGTTCAATATTTGGTTACATCAATGAGAAAGTTCTTCATGTATCCATGGTATGCAAATATTTGATCAAACATGTCACAAGTCTCAGGAAAAGTATTGTTGCTAAAGGTCCACATTCAAAATTGTTGCTTTTAAGTCGATTGCCTTTTGTGATGTGGTTCATCCTGATCTAATTAGCTGGTGGCTTTTAGAAAATAAAAAGGATGACTGCCTTAGAGCAGGTGGGAACTCTATCAGAATACAGTTAATTTTCAGCTGCAGTATCTGTATTTTCTGTTTTACCATCAGACTTTGAACTTGGAATACAGCTTTTCCTGAGTCTCCAGTCAGTTGGAGAACTCTGATTAATATAATTTAGTGGGCTGATGATGATGCACTCTTTGTGATGACTAATGATGAATATTCTTCTGATGAGTAAAAATATTCTTGAACATTGATAATATGCTCATAATTTGCACATAATTTTGGTGAAGTATCTGTTTAAATATTTATCCAGATTTTTCTTGTTATTAGATCATAAGAATACTTCACACACTCTCATTATGTCTTGAAGGATGCCATGACTCAGATCTGACGTGTCACCTCCAAACTCATACTTTGATTCCTTGCTCCATGGTGTCAAGCATTGATTTGAGAGCTGTGGGACATTTTGGAGGCTGGGCCTGGTAGATAGAAGGGGTTCACTGGGTATTGACCTTTGAGACTTTATCTATATGTAGTTCTCACATGGTCTTTTCTTCCTGACACTGACCATGTGGATAGATATTGAACCTCTCTGAACCCATGAACTTAAATAAATGTTTCATACTGTTTCAGTTGTTTTTGCCAGGCATTTTGCTTCATGAATAAGAAAAATAACTAATCCTTAGGAAAGGTGGCTTCTTATCATTTATTTCTTGTGCATTCATTCTCTTAACAGTGTCTTCAGAAGAGCAGAGATTTTAAAATTTGATCCAGCTCTGTTCCTCCGTTTTTCTTTTATGGATCCCTTTTTAGGCCCTATTTAACAGAATAGTTGTCTAAGTGAGTTCTAAAGGTCCTCCTTATATTTTGTTCTCTATCTTCTGCGGTTTTAGTTTTTTGTGTTTCCAATTGTCATCCCTTTTGAGATGATTTTCTATAAGGTGAGAATTTGGCAATAGTGAAGCATATGATTACCCAGTAGCTGAAAAATAGTGTTAATAACAACTCTTTCCCCAATGTAATCACCTCTTATTCTTCAGGAGTTTAATAACTGTATATTTTCAGGTTTATGAGTATATTATTTGGTCTATATTAGTGACTTATAGTCTTTTTCTTGTACAAAGGATACTGTAGATTGAGGTGAATTCTGAATACAAGGGGCATGAGCCTTCATCATTGTTGCTTCTTTTAGAAATTGCTTTGTCTGTTACATAGAGTCTCTCTCTCTTCACAAACAGACACACAAACACATACAAAGAATCATACACACATGGACTTCAGATACATCTTTGAATTTCTGTTTAAAGGTTATTTCGAATGGAATTGTGTTAATCTGTACATCTAAGTGAGGAGTTTTGACATCCCACAGTGCTGAGTCTTCCAATCATGGCAGCTTCTTTAGACTTTTCTTTAATTTTTCTCATCTATGACTTATATCTATTTCACTAAGTCAGTCTCTAAGAATTTAATGTTTTTAATAAGACTGTAAATGATTATTTCAAAAATACTTCAAACTGAGCTCTTTAAGGTAGAAAAATGTAATCTATTTCTTTTTTTTATATTAATGAGATACAGTTGTTTTTTTTAAATACTTATTTATTTATTATGTATACAATATTCTGTCTGTGTGTATGTCTGCAGGCCAGAAGAGGGCACCAGACCTCATTCCAGATGGTTGTGAGCCACCATGTGGTTGCCGGGAATTGAACTCAGGACCTCTGGAAGAGCAGAGATGGCTCTTAACCACTGAGCCATCTCTCCAGCCCTGTAATCTATTTCTAAACATTGATTTTTCTATTTCTGCTACTTGAAATATTAACTTTAGTAAGTTAAAAATTTCCCAAGATTGCCTACATGTGATTTTCTTGTCTTTAAATGACAAGTCACAAAAACTCAATAAATGTATAACTATTACTCTTAGTCTCTTACCATTAAATAAAACTCTATGCACAAATTTCTGTGCACATTGTAGATTCAGTAACTTAGTTGCATTAGACATCATTGTGCATTTTGATCTTGAAAAACTTTTTTATCAGATTATTTTCATACATTTATTAAGGTAATCACAAAGTTTTCTTGTTTTGTCTTTAGATGTGATGGGTATATTATGAACTTTTCAGGTATTGAACCATCTTGCATTTAGGTAAATCTCATTTCTATGAGTGGTATCCTTTTTATGTGCTGTTGGAGTTTGTTAAGCCCTGTTAATGGTTTCTGTGTTTGTAGTCTTAGCTCTGTTTTAGCTATCTTTCTCTGCTTATGATATCAGGGCAATGTTAACCTTATAATGTGAACTATGAGACATGTGGTTCAGTTTTTCCTGGAGGATTCTTCTCAGTTTATTACTATTTGTTTCTTAAACGTTAGATAGATTTCACAAGAGCAGCCATGTAGATGTATCAAAACTTGACACTCCATTTATTCCCTCCTGTCTTGGAGATTTTTAATTATAGATTTTTGATTATAGATTTGGTTTTTGTAGATATAGTGATTCTCATCTATTTCTTCTGCAATGAACTTTGGACATTGATATGTCTTTTGGAATTCACCTATTCTTTCTGAGTTGTCTGAAATACTACATTTTCAAACATGCCCTTATCATCCTATGGATGTTGACAGAATAGATAGGGATCATCGTTTTCATACTAGATTTTGATTATGTCCACTGCCTTATTTTTTTCATTGTTTGTTGAATTTTATTTTTATTTTTATGGTATTATTTTGGATGGAATTTCTCTGTGTTGCCCTTACTGTCATTGAACTCACTCAGTAGACCAGGCTGGCCTTGATCTCAGAGATCTATCTGTCTGTTACTCCCATGTGCTGAAATAAAGACATGTGCCACCACATTATAAAATTTCAGGCAAATGAATGGAGCTAGGGGAGAAAAAAAACATTCTGAGTGAGGTAACCCAGACCCCAGGATGCTAAATATGGTATGTATTCACCTTTGTATGAACATCAGTCATTAAAAATGATAACCAATCTACAACCCAGAGGTCCATAAAAAAGTGGGTATAAAGGAAGGGATTAGGTGTTGGGGACACATGGATTTCCCTGGGAGTGGAAAATAAAACAGATTTTAGAGTAGGCTGAGGGCAGGTGGGGACACAAGTGGGAGGATCAGGTTGATGAACCTCTCTCCTTTAATTAGGAGACTGTAGCCATTAGGAGCATGTTTATTCACAAAACATAATTTAATTGAAGATGAACTATCTTGACAAAACATTGGCTCAGAGACACAGAACCCAGAGGTATTTCTCCCTTAATCCTTTGTTTACAGAGGTTGGCAGTCATGGACTGGTTTGATCCTTTTACCTCCTAGGCCCCTAAGATACGGGCATGTTGAGTATAATACATGTACTAAAGACTGGTAACAGTGAGAAATGAGAAAGTGTTTACGTCAGACAGATGTGATCATCTGTCCTTTTGCAGAAGCACGGACTTTATTAAAAGGGAGGCATTGTAGAGCACCGGAGTGAGCTCCCAAGGTCCAAATGAGGAGCAGAAGGAGGGAGAACATGAGCAAAGAAGTCAGGACCACAAGGGGTGCACCCACCCACTGAGACAGTGGAGCTGATCTATTGGGAGCTCACCAAGGCCAGCTGGACTGGGACTGAAAAAGCATGGGATAAAACCGGGCTCTCTGAACGTGATAGACAATGAGGGCTGATGAGAAGCCAAGGACAATGGCACTGGATTTTGATCCTACTGCATGTACTGGCTTTGTGGGAGCCTAGTCTGTTTGGATGCTCACCTTCCTAGACCTGGATGGAGGGGGTAGGACCTTGGACTTCCCACAGGGCAGGGAACCCTGACTGCTCTTTGGACTGGAGAGGGAGGGGGAAAGGAGTTGGGGGAGGGGGAGAGGAGTAGGGGGAGGTGGGGATATGGAAGGCGGGGAGGAGGGGGAAATTTTTTCAATAACAATAAAAAAGGAAAAAAAAAGAAAAAAGAGAAAAGCCACGTAAAGATGGAAAACACACAGGGAGTCTGGATCCTGTATGTTATTATGTTATTTTGAATTTTTGATGACTGACGGACAAAAGACAGCTGCGGAGAGACATAGGATTGAAAGCGAGACTGATAACATATACCAACCTAAATATTTTAAAAATCCCTTAGCTTTGAAACATAAGTCAATAAAAATCAATTAATTAGGTTATTATGATGTAATGACTTTTTATTTTATATTTTATTTTGTCATGTTTGGTTATCTTCAAGAAGCCTTTTATTTTCTAATGAAAGACACAAAGGGAGTTGATCAAGAGGGAGGAAAAAAAGAAAGAGGAGATGTGGGAAAAATAGAGGGAGGGGAAGTGTAATAAAGACATATTATATGGGAAAAAATCTATTGCAAGAACTACTGTATTTATCATAATAACAGTGCAATTGAAGTTTTAGAATGGGCAGGCAAAACAGGTGGTACCATGTTACCCCTACTAATGGCACAACTTAAGTTTTTAAGAGGTGCTTAACATTTTAAGAAGTGCTCCTAGATAGTAAAGAATTACAGATTCACAATAGGACAGATTCAGACATAAAAGAACTCTAAATGGGTCACAGTGTTGGATAAATGTACATAAGTTTGAGAGAGAGAAGAAACAGAGTATAGAGGGTCATAAAATAAAGTTAATGTTTTAAAATAAAGATGTAAATTCTTTAAAGAGACAGAGTACAGACATTCATAATTTAAAGGAGTAAAGAAAAATAAGACCTGTGCCACTGCACATGAATTTATTATTTTTATGATGCTCATTTATTTAATGTTGCTGGTATAAATAAATAATACTAATATCTGTACTTTACAGGTAAGGGAATGTGTGGAAAGAATCAATTATGTAATAAAAAAAGCATACAAATCCTTTGTGATCTGGACAGGATGTGAAACCAGGTATCACACTTAAGACTTTGCTAAAATATTAAGGAAAATGAGAATGCTAAATAATTATGTTCATTGTGGAAAGCAGAGTGAAGTTAGCTGGGTAAGAACAGATGTGATGTGGTAGATTATGGATATTTTATTTCTTTTTACATTTATATAGTTAATAAGCTTTTAACAATGTATATATATAATTGTGATAAAGGGAACAAACTGTAATTAAATCATTATTCTATTTCCCCTGTTCACTACAATAGTTTAAAAGAAACCAAACAATTACTGTGATGTTTATCTAATAATTTCCATAATCTACCTAGCCAAAACCCTTAATTTTTTCTGAGAATGTATCTGAATTTATTGCGCAGTTCTGTGTTAAATACCATAGAGTATAATATTTGACTTTTTATCTGATTTTTTTCCCTAAGTGTAGATTCCTGAAAGTATGAATTGAGCTTACTTATTTTAGTTGGTCCATTTTGACTATAGATTGCTTTAAAGAAAAGCTTTTTTTTTTGCATAAAAGAACACTGTCAGAGTTTAAAATTATAATTAACTGTTAAGGAAACACTTTATGAAGCTGCAAAAGAATGGAGAGGTATAGTAATTTTCTATCTCAAATACAAGAAGTTGATCTAGGGAGACAGTCCGTTGTAAGCATGAGGACCCAAGTTCCAAACCCCAGAACTCATATATGAAGCCAGGTAGGTGTGATGGCCAGCTTCAATTCCTTGACTTGAGAGGCAGAGGCAGGTATCCCTGGGGTGAATTGACTGTCTGGACTAACTGAATCAGCGAGCTAAGGGTTCAGCTGGAGATTTGCCTCTGTTAAAAAAGTAGAGTGTAACTGAGGAAGACATTTGATATCATCTATCTTTTTGTCTATATTCCTTCCTATCTATCATATATCTACCCATGTCTCTCAGTTTATCTATGTACATATAAACATGCATATATAATGATTTAAAGTAAGAAAGGAAGAAAAAAGAGAAAGAAATTGAAACATTATTATCTCTATTACTTAATAGCCATTGTTGAGAACTGTGATTATTATTTAATATCTTTATTTGTAGTTATTTTATTTCACTATACTTGTTATGAATCACATGTGTTTGTGTTTATCATGCATATGTGTGAATGCAAGAGTGCATAGACCAGGATATGAGACTGGAGGTAAACAGACAGTTTTCAGGAGTCTGAGTTTTCGTTCTTCTTGTGGGTTCAGCAACTGAATTCAGGTCATCAAGCATATACAAGCAATGTTACCTTCTGAGCTATCTTGTTGACCCAGGAATATGAGTTGCATAGCCATTTAAAACAGTTTTAAGAATACATAGCATCTACATTGGCACAGGTTTGATAAAATCCTTTTTAAGGCTGAGTAAAAATAACTCTGTGCACCTCAGTGATCATTCTTGTCTCTTTAGCCTTGGGACTAGGTAGGCAAGGGCTGGTGAGAGCCACAGATACATGCAGATAAAACAGTAAGAAGCCAATGGGAATAACACTGGGGGTTCCTATGATCAAAGGAACTCAAGATCATCGTGAATCAGAGCCAGGCATTACACTGCCAGTCATTTTCCTGGGATCTCTCTACATCACCTTCTATTTAATAAGATGTCCTCCTTAAAGAAAGCCTCAAGTTTACAATTTTATATGCACTACTTTTAGTAAGAAGGCTCACATTATTCTGTTTGTTAAAAAGTACTTGAAGAATTAGCAAATAAAAAGTTTTAAAAGTTGTTTAGTAGCTGGGCAGTGCTCGCATATACTTTTAATCCCAGCACTTGGGAGACAGAAGCAGCTGGATTTCTGAATTAGAAACCAACCTGTTCTACAAACCAAGCTCTAGGACAGCCAGAGCAATGCAGAGAAAGCCTGGCTCGAAAACAAACAAACAAACAAGACAAAACAAAAACAAAGAAACAGTTTCTAAGTTATCAAACATATTCTAATTTGGCTGTACTTTATTTCAGCCACGCTCCAAAGGTGCCCCAATCCCTCTGCCCTTGATAGGCTGTATTTATTTGCTTTTCAGGGTTGTAATAGCATTTATTATTTAATCTGACACCGGATCAAAAATGAGAATTTTAAAAAGTGAACTTTATCTTCTTCATTATAGGTAATTCTTATGATTAAAATGAATAACTCAATGAAATTCCTTTCATTTAGACTTTTCTACATGATACTGTGAAATAGCATCACTGTCTAGTTATCCCTGCAGACTCATTATTGGGACTAATTCCATCAAATTTTTCATATAAATTGACGTTCCTCTTTAAGACACTAAGGTATGAGGCCTCCTTGATTAGTGGATACTGTGAAAAGAAAGACCACAGTGTTTTATAGTAAAATGTTCTCATTATTAAATGAATGTGTTTAACTTCTGGTTGGTTGATAAAGATATACACATATACATATATAAACACACACACACACATATATATATATATATTATATTGACAGATACAAAGCAAACTTTTTAATATAGCATTCTATAGAAAACTCTATATATAGCTATACATGAATATTTCCATACATATGTATATGTTTATGTATGTATATGCATTTTATATATGCATGTATGTATATATTCAGACAACAATTTTAACAGAGAGTGAGAGAGAGAGAGAGAGAGAGAGAGAGAGAGAGAGAGAGAGAGAGAGAGAGAGAGAGAGAGAGAGGCTTTCTTATCTCTTGTGTTCCTGAGAATGCCTGTATCTTGGTGGAAGATCAGGGAAGTTGGCTGTGAGATAGTATCTCCTAGTAAAATCAGACGCTATACCCATAAATTCTTACCAACATGAGCTGAACAAAGATGACACCAAGGAACACAACAAACTTAGTGGGGAAAAGTCCATGATGCCTCAACCCTACACAAAACTATAGGCAACTTAAAAAAGCTTGGAACATCAAAAGTGGTCATGCCCAATAATAGCATACCAATTGTTTGTCCAGTGGCAGTCAGCCCTGAAAATATATATACAGGTAACAATATAAGGATCAGACAGATTATATTTAGGGAAACACACACATGTATATACACCCAATAACAGTTAGTGAACAAATGCTATGAATTTGGAGGAGACTGGGAAAGGCCATATGGGAGGACTTGCAGGGAGAAAAGGAAAGAAGAAATGATGTGATCAAATTACAATCTCAAAAATATAAAAAAAATTGAATGATACAATTGAAAAACAATAACTCCAAGGTCTCTTAAACTTGGTAGAGGATGCTAGTGCCCTACCTTTTCAGTATTTACTATAAGAAATCAAGGGTTAATATTATGAAACACGGATTTATTTTCCATTATTATTTCTATGTAAGCAGTTTACTTTTCCCCTGGCTTTGCTCTTATAGGACATTATTTTTGAAGCTGTAATACAAAAGTTCTGCCAGAATATAATATTCAATTTTCGCCAGTGTAAATATACTTACCCCTTTCCCTTGTTTTGCCAGAAAGTTGATCCACGTGTTCAACCCTATCTTACATTCTACTGCTGTGTAACAAATGAGTAAGGTAGCAGATTAAAGCAATCCACTGCTATTAGCCTGTAGTTTCCATTGCTCATGAGTCTGTACAGTTGGACTAGACCCCGTATAAGGGTTTCCGAAGGCTGTAGTCCAAAGGCTGATCTTGTAGTGTTCTTATCTGTAAGTTTATGCTGGAAACAATCTGCTTCAGAGCTCATGCAGTTGTGGCTTTGGTGGTTTGAATGAGAATGCCACCCATAAGCTCGTGAATTTAAGTGCTATGTCACCAAGCAGTGAACTGTTTGAGAAGGATTTGGAGACGGAGATGTGGCTTTATCAGAATAGGTATGGCCTTTCTGGGGAAGGTTGTTGTTTGTTTGTTTGTTTTGGTAGGGCAGGGTTCTTTAAAGTTACAAAAGCCCACAACAACATACCTATTTTACCATGCTATAAATACTCAGCCTCATGACTCCCTGACTGTCACCATAATTAATTAAATCGTTTCTTTTATATGAGTTGCTTTGGTCATGGTGCCTCTTCACAGCAATATGACAGTACCTAAGAATTTATTTTCTTTCAGCTGTGTGACTTGAGTGCTCTGTCTGTTTTGTTGAATGTTGGCTGGAGGCTTTCCCAAGCTACTAAAGCAGTGGTTCTCAACCTGTGGATGGTGACCCACTGGGGATTGAATGACCCTTTTACCGGGATACCTCAGAGCATCTGTGTATCAGATATTTACATGACGATTCATAGCAGCAGCAAAGTTAGAGTTCTGAAGTAGCAAGGGAAATAATTTTATGGTTGGGGGTCAGCACAACATAAGAAACTGTGTTAGAGGGTCACAGCATCCGGAAGGATGAGAGAACCACTGCTCTAGAGGCCTACTTTGTACCTTGACATTTTTACACTAAGTCATTGTTTGAGTGGAGTAGAAGCACCAAGTAACAGCCCCTAACCTTTGCCACAGTCTTAATTAGAAGTTAGACCCGAGTTTGCGGCATTCAAGACAACTCATTCTCACCGAATGTGTGTCATGCAAATCATATTACATGCATCTAACCAAGTCCACTCAAGTTTGAGTGGGAGAAAAAAAAAATGTTAAGTGTTGATTCTTGATTCTATAACAAATATTTCATTTTCCTTTAGTAATAATGGTAGTTTGTAGATAACCTAGGCTCACATTCTTTATTTCTTTGGATTTTCTGAGGCTGGTGATAGAAATCAAACTGTAACTAAGTTAGGTAACAAGCAGGAAGAAACAAGTATGGTTTAAAACAGAGACAAAGTAGAGTTAAAAGGGGTGCCACAAAAGGAGAACAGGTGGTGGCTGTGGAGGGAAATGGGGGCCAACCACATGACTCAGCAGGTGAAGAGGGCTTTCCACCAAGCCTGGCTACTTGAGCCGGTCTCCAGGCCTATAATGCCAGCACTTGGGAGGCAGAAGCAGGTGGATCTCTGAGTTAGAGGACAACCTGGTCTACAGAGTGAGTTCCAGGACAGCCAGGGCTGTTACACAGAGAAACCCTGTCATGAAAAATGAAAAAAAAAATGAATAAAAAATAAATAACAGAGAAAAAAAGAAAAAAGAAAAATCTCGCAATGCAGACTATTTGCTCACGCTCCCTCATTGTCTACCTCTCTCCTTTTGTTATTTCCTCATCCCTTAAGTGAGCATGCTGGGATATTTTGCCTTCCAACTCTCCATATTTCACCACGTCTCAAGTTGCTCTTCTTGGGGACTGCATTCCAAGTCACTTTTCATGAATCCAGGGACTGCTTTCCTCTTAGGCACTGACTAGCCCCGACTAAAGTGCTCTTTGCATTTGAAAATTAAAAGCAAAATGCTGTATTTTCTTCACAGTGTCAAATGGATCTGCATTTGAGTTTTCTCTGTGTGGAGATGGACTGTCTCCTACACCGTTTCCTCACGGTGAATAGGATGAAGGCAGGAGTCATGCTATTACCCTCACACTTACTTTTCCAGAAAGTTCCCATCTTTATCTCATTCGTAAGTCTTTATTGTGGACATAGGGTTATATGCCAGCATCTTCAAGTTCGCTTTCCACTGTTTCCAGAACTTTTCTTTTAGGGCTAGAAAAAGAACAAGAGGCTTTAGTGAATTTTTATGTAGGGTTAACATACTTCACCAACTGTGCAGGAGACCACTGCAGCACAGCTTTCTCATTAATTCAGTTTTTTCATAAACACACCGAATCTACATTTTGTGATCAAGAGGAAAATCATGTCTGTACTGGAGTCTGGTAACCAATAGACCAATTGTATCAAACTGACCTGGGGCTGAGTATCTGGACTTCACTCCAAACCTACAAATGGATAGTTTTTTTCTTAGAATAGTGTCAAATGCTTACAAGTTATTGATCAATGACTGGCCATAGACACACTCAAAGAAGGAGAATGCTGCCTTCAAATCAAGTTCTTTTCTTTCCCAAATCATTTCTTATATTAGTAAATTTAAGGAATATTTCTGTAATTGACTGCAAGGAATTCCCCCATTGCTTCAAAGAAGTTGTACGTATGAAGCATTTTGTAGCAATTGAAAGCATTTCCGCATTTTATATATAATTTCACTGAGTAAAATAATCTAGATTGGAACCAATTTTCCTGAGAATATTAATGGTATTAGTCTATTGTTTTATAGTAGCCAGTATTAACCAAAAAAATCCAGTTGGATTTTACTTAATTTTCAGCAATCCATTTCCTCATCATATAATTTTGAGGACTGAATGGTAGGTCACTGTGAATATGTAACACATTTTCTTATCCATTCGTCTGTTAAAGGGCACTTAGGTTGTTTCCATTTCCTAGCTATTGTGGATAGAGAAGCAATCAATGTGGCTGAATAAGTACTTGTAGAGTAAAATGTGGAGGCCTTTGGGCATCCGCTGAGGAGTTATATAGCTAGGACAGAGGGTAAATTTACCTTCAGCTTTTAAGCATTCTGCACACTGATTTACAGAGCAGCTGGACCAATTTCCAGTACCCCCATCAATGACTGGAGGTTATACTTTCCCTACATCCTCCCGAGCGTTTGTAGCATTCTGACTAGGGTAAGAAGAAATCTCAATTTCGTTTAAATATGTATTTCCTTAATTGTTAGGGATGGGGAGCACTACAAAAGATATTTCTTTGCTAATTTTATTTCCTCCTCTGACAACCACCTGTTCCGATCCATAGCTGATTTGTTTTCTTGAATTTTCATATTTTGATTTCTTTTTACATTTCATCCATGAAACCTCTATGGATGTATAGTTGGCAAAAATTCTGTCACATTTCATGGGGTTACTCTTTAATGGATTGATTATTTCCTTAGCTTTGTAGTTTTGAGGTCCCACTTGTCAATTGTTTTTGTTAATTGCAAGGCAGACTGAGTCCTAGCCAGGAAGTGATTTCCTACACCTGTATACATACTACACCTGTATGCATAGGACACTGCTTCTAGCAGTTTCAGCATTTCAGGTTTGACATAGAGGTTTTTGGTTCATTTGAGCTTAACTTTTGTGCAGGGAAATAGATGCGTATCTACTGTCATTCTTCTTCTAATGGACATAGTTTGCTAAATACCATTTATCCAAGATTCTGTCTTTTATCCAGTGTGTATTTTTGGCAACATTGTCTGGTGCGGGAGAATTGTCTGTATGTGTTAAATAAACGCTGATTGGCCCGGCAGGTAGTATAGGTGGGTAAACCAGACAGGAAGTAGAGGCGAGGTGATGGAACAGGAATATTCTGGGAAAGAGGAAGCCCATTCCTCGAGTCCAGCCCAGACCACAGAAAAAACAACATGTGACCTGCCTCACTGTGAAAGGTATTGAGCCATGTGGCTAACATAGATAAAAATAATGAGTTAATATCAGCTACAAGAGCTAATAAAAAGACTGAGCTAATGGGCCGATCAGTTTTATAACTTATGGAGATCTCTATGTGATTTGTCTCTGGGACTAAAGGGCTGGGGGACCGGGTGGGACAGAAACCCCAAAGAACCTGGCCCTCATGTTACAATTGGCAAATACGATGAGATGCCTATAATTATGTACCCTCGTATTTAGGTCTTCTATTTTGCTCCGAGGTCTCCCACATCTGTTTTGTTTCAGTACCATGCTGATTTTATTACTATAGCTCTGTAATGTAGCTGGCAAATCACTGCAGCATTGTTTATTTTGCTGAGGGTTGCTTTGACAACACATGGTCTTTTGTGCCTCCATCTTACTTTTAGGATGATTCATTTTTTCTGTTCCTATGAAGAATTCAGTGTAGGTTTTGGCAGGCGTTACACTGATTCTGTAAATTGTTTTTGGCAGCATGGTCATTTATAGTCAATTCTACGAGCATGGGGCATCTTAAGGTCTTAAAGTCCACAGTGACGTGCTGTGAGTGGTTTTCATGACATTGGCTTTTGGCAGCCTTTGGACCTCTGAAGGCATGTGAGCTTTAAAAGCTCTGTATGATGTTTTCCAAACTGTTTTTTCTTTTTGTCTTATTGAGGATATTATGATTGGCAGCATCAGGGCATCTACGCTGAGATTCTATACACCTCATTTTCTCTCACATATTTTCTCTTTCTCATCCCTATGCGGTTAACTTATATGGATGTTTCTTCATCTTGTGCCTATACCTTAGTAACACAATCTTATGCTTATCCAATGATCTACTGTCTAAAGTCTTATGCATATCCGTTAAATGTTAAAGACCTTACTGTTTCTATTTTCTCCAAGGCTTGCTTATTTTTAGGGTGTTTATATTTACTTTCTATCTTTTAGGTTGCTGTTTCTAAAATATTTGATCATTCATGGTTTCATTTTAAATGAACTTGTTAATTGACATGCCCTCATCTTTGCATATTGTATAGCAGGCATTCTCATTGGTCATATTAGTTACTATAATTATTGTAAGAATCCACTACCAGGTTGGCTTTAGGTTTAAAATTTGGAACTCTTATGGTGGTCTTTTATTTCTGTGCTTAGAAATGTTCACAGGAATCTCAGGATGACTGGATCTAAAGTCTCAGGTCATATGCCAGTTAAAACCGGAAACAGGTTCTAAATCCCTCAGGTGGAATCTCCAGACCTCACTTTAAAATTTGGAAACTGTGCATTAATTTTGACTCTGGACTGATCCCTCTTCACCATCGGTGTCAAGCACTTCAGCACTCCCAATGTCCTGACTCTCACCCTGGCCTTATCTGTGGACAACTCTCTCTGACAAATATGATGGCCTCCTGTTGCCAGGTTAGTATTTGCATGTCTTAGACACTTTGGAAAAACCTGGAAGCCCCAGGGTTTTCAACCACCTGAAAACTAAGTTATGTTATAGTTACTTATGTAGAATTTTATTTAATGATGTATGTCTGTTGGGATCTCTACACAGAGGATAGAATATTTTATTGAAGCCATTCTGACTCAAGATCTGAATAATGCTACTGGAACACCAAGTCCTTGATTTCATTAGCATTGGGTTGTGTCTGGGATTCCAAGGATCCCATACATGCCATATTTCCTTCTTGACAAACAATCTGGTTTTATTGTGACCCAATTGGAAAATTATATTGAGAACAGGGATCCAAAGATTAGTGCCCACCATCAAAATTGCCAGCAAGAGACACACTCTGGACAAGAACTATGCCTGCAACTAGTCTGCAGCAATAGACTTCTTGCAAGGAATTACTCAGTAAACCTTTGCCAACTTTACTATGGAATTTCTTTCTCTAAACTCACTTTTTAAATGAGGTTATTTTCTACCGTGGTTCACATTTTAGAGGGGCAAGGATAGTTCCCAGCCTGCCACCAAAAGACTTCAGCACCCACTTGACCACCCTCTTGTCAACCTCCATATTCACCCAGCCTCACAGGATCTTGTAAGGGTGTTCCTGACAGTTCAGGAATAGCAAAATGTCTAATCCAATGACAATTCTTTCTGGCTGCCACTTTGGATCAAATGTTGTGTGGGATTGTCTCCCCAGGAGTCCTTTCTCCTGGTTCAGTTGTTAGCAGGTGTTGCTGAACAGATTCACATTCTCTGGGGAGACTGGAGGCCAGCAGCGTCAGAGGGAGAGGTTTTGGGTTAATGGCAGCAAAAATCCTACACACAATTCATGCACTTCGCAGAACTTCAGCCAAAACCTTTGAAGTAAATGGTAGAGGTACAGTCGATGCAAAGTGTTTTCTTTTGGGGCTAGAAGGAGCAGAGACTTTCTAATGAGGATGGAAGGGGAAGATATTATTGTCAATTATTTTTCTAAGAAAGATAAAAAGCTGGAGGGCACACTCCAAAGTTGAGTTAGAAAATTTAGTTGGAGAAGAAAAAGACTGGTATGTAGTTTTTAAATAAACAAACAATAATAAACAAAACAATAACAACAACAAAACCCAAATCTTGCATATGCTGTTTCTTCAGACATGAAAACTTGAGTTTCTGGGTCATCTTTGGCAGTGCAGCTCTTCTAAGTTTGAGTGCTTGGCTCCTTCTCCACATTTTCTACAGTTGCATAGAACTGATCCTCATTGATTGGAGAAAAGACTGATTTAGTGAAAAATTATAATGCTAAATACTATACAGCAATAATAGTTTTTTGCATAGATTACACAGCCTTATTGCTTTCAAGTGTAAACAGTTCCTCATACTAGACTACCTGAAGTCTTGTGAAGCAAATCTCCTTGAGAAACCTAATTTAAAATGTTCAGGCTGGAGAGGTGTCTCAGTGGTTAAGAGCACTGGTTGTTCTTCCAGTGGTCCCCAGAAACCACATGGTGGGTCACCACCATCTATAATGAGAACTGGCACCCTATTCTGGCCTGGAGGCACATATGAAGACATAACACTGTATACATAATAAATAATTAAATCTTAAAAATAAAATGGTTTCTACTGCATATGGCAATTAGCATATCTAAATGGTACAAAAAGTGTTTCTGCACTCAGGTCTCTTGGAAGGAGTCAGGAAGAAAAAAAAATTTGATTGGATCAAACCAGTTGATAGTCCTTCCATGCCAATGGCATAAAAAACATACTATATCAAATACCTGAGATAATGACCTTACAGAGAGCAAAGGTCTATTTCAGCTTCCAGTTCACAAGGTTCTAGTCAATGATTTAAGTACTGTTGTTTTGGGCTGAGGGAGGCTTCATGTCATTAAAGAAGGCTGTGGTGAGCACAATTGGAAGCAAATAAAACAGAAATGAGCTGAAGATCCACACTTGTTTTTGAGGGAATATATGTAGAATGCCCAAACTCCTCCCAATGGTACTGTGTCATTCAAGTAGAAACCTCCTTGGGACCAGTCTATTAACACACATGCTTTCAGAAGATATTCAACATGTAAATTATACTAGCACCTATTAACCCTGAGATTTTGAAATATTTTTTTCTGCTTGGTTCTAATATCTCAGCTTGATAAAAGTACATTATAATATAGAGATGTTGATAGGAATGATTAAAAAGGAAAACCATAAGAAATGTTTAATAGTAGAAAAATGTAAAAATGTAATTCAGACACTTATTGTATCCTATCTAGTCGGCTGGAAAGATGGTTCAAATCTTAAGAGCACTCACTGATTTTTCAGAAGTCCCAAGTTCAGTTCCCAGCACCCACGTTGGACAGCTCATAACCACCCTTAATTCCATATCTAGAGAATCACATAATCTCTTATGGCCTTCATGGACATGTGGCTGCACGTGGTAGTGGAACAGACAGATACACAATAAATAAATCATTTAAAAAAAACCTTAAGCTTCATGGGGAATAGAAAAAGACAAGATCCCTTGAGTAAATTGGGAGTATGGGGACCATGGGGGAGGTTTGAAGGGAAGGAGAGAGGAAGAGAGGGGAGCAGAGAAAAATATATAGCTCAATAAAATTAATAAAAAAAACACCTAAGCTTCATGCTAGGACTTTAGGATTCTGCATCCTTTGCTCCCTGCCACAGCTTGGCTGTCTCTTCATATAATTCCAATACCAGTGTCCCTGATAACCTTTTTGGAGATTCTTTCCCCTTACTACTCACCTCCATGCAATGCAGTTTCCATTAACGCTATGAATCAAGTCTATGCACTCACAAGCATTTACTCAGTATCCACTACCATGGATATTGAGTAATAAATAAGAATGATTATCAGATAATTTCAAATAGCTCTGATCTTATAAAACTTCTATTGGCATGTGGAAAACAGGTAATAAGCAAATAACACTATTTTTGGTAGCAAAACAATCTATAAAGAAGTAGTTTTGGTTGTCATGGTCACCAATGAGGATGTGACCAAACTGAGATCTCAATGCAAACCAGAATCTTGAAATAAAAAGCATCAACCTCTCAAAGAGAAAAGAGTCTTATGCTGCAACATGGAAAAGAAAGAGCAGATTTTATGGCCAAAATAAAACCTGATAAAAATATCCTTCTGCAAAACAAACTCTAGCTGTCAAATCATTCAGTTGACCCCCAGACCTTTGACTTTTCCATGTCAATGTAATTTCCCCAGCAATCATGGTGACTGCTAGGAAGAAGAACATCTAACAGGGTCCAAATTTATCAGCAAATTTATTTACAACAAAGAAGCTTTGGAACCACAATTGGATATGCAGATTTGTTTGGTATCGCCATGGAGAAGGCTTCACTCACTATCTCCTGCCCACCACACTTCCCCTGTTCTTCGCCTTCCTAGGATATCCACTTTCCCCAAAAAAACCATTATGTGACTGGTGGTATTGTCCTCCTTGCTAAGCGAAGGCACAGCTGTCTGTGAGTGCTGAGGATGCTACCACTGTTTCCAGGTCCCTTGGCATTTCTTCAATGAATGGTCCTGGTTCCAATGAAACAGGACAATACTTCTGTCCACTAAAGCTATTTCACCTTTCTCTTGAATTGTCTCTTCCCTGTTGCTTTTCTATGTATCCAGGGACATTTTCTCTTCTTCATGTAGCTCTGAGAGAATGTTTTTCTTGAATCCTCACTTAAAGAGAATTATGAACCACTGAGAAGAAGCTCTTCTGTTGATTAGGGTTGTTTTTTCCCCTCCATTTGGGGGAAATCAAATGACTAAAATATAAATTTGATTTGAATGGTTCTTAAATATCTTTTTTTCTAACATTGACAGGGATTTGTCTTCGCATTTTGATTTCATGCATTTGAAAAAAAACAAACAGATAGATTCTTAGCAACTGGAAGCAGAAGCTGTAAAAAGCAGTCTAAACGCAAACTAGCAAAAATGATGATGATATAATGTCCTTTGCATGTCTGACCAATAAACCCATCTAATAGCCCACTCAGAGGTTGATGGTATTATTACTGCAAGTAACATATTCTTGTAAAGCAAGCATTTAATTCCATCTAAAACTGCCCCAGACAATTTGCAAATGTTGTCAAATGTGAATTCAAAAATCACAGCACTCACAAAGCACCATGGTATAATTTTCAGAAAATGAGGTAAGACAGAGAAGGAATGCTTCTCATTAACAAAGGGTTATGCTTACCCTTATGCAAAGAAGTGCCCAAATAATTAATAGATACTACATTTTGATTCATTCATTTCATAGGTTTGGATGTATGGGTGTATGAACAAGTCCTGCTGCCCACACCTGGAGGTCAGAGGACAACTTTTGGGCGATCAGCTCTTCTTTCTACTTTGTGAATCACAGGGGTCAAACTGAGGATGTCAGGCGTGGGTGGTGAATGACTTTACCAGCTGAGGTATCTCACCAGCCCCTCAAATATTTCTTGCTGTAAAATAAGCTGCCTGAGAGTAGTGGATGGCTTCACAATTTTTTTCCTGCTGCCTTATTATTTGGAAATAGAATAGATCTTTTACTAAATTCCTGCTTCTAAAGCTTTCTAAATGCTCTCAGTGTCAAAGAGGCATGCTGTGTGGATAACTTTCCACATGTGTTAGTTTAATAGATGCTGAAACAAAGCAAAGTCCCATGATTCCAAATGAGATCATCACCACGAGATGAACTGTTGGTAATCAGCATGACAATCATGCTGAGAGGAAGCTAGCTGCCTTGACTGAAGGCAACTCAAAGCTCAACACCAGGATAACTCAAAAGCTAACCAGTTCCCAGGTACTGCTATCCATCGTTCTCTGTAAAAAGTTATCTACCACAGTGTTTTTCTCTCTTCCTCCCATTCCATTCCCCAGCATCTTCATAGCTGGACACTGGAAGGAAGGAAGGCTAAAGTTGATAACACTTCAAACTTCTACTTCATTTACTCAAGCATGGGAAAACCTTCATGCTGGATTTCCTGCTGCTTGTCCTGACCCTGATTTGGAGTCTTCGTATTTTGCTGTTTGAGGTGAACAGAGGAGGCCTTGAGGTAGAAGTCAGGGGACTTATAGAGACTTTGGCCTGAAAACAACAGAAGATCTATAAGTTCAAAATTTTGTTTTGCCACATAAAGAAAGGAGCAGTTCAATTATGCCATTAAACATGTCCTCATAGATTAGAAAAGGAGCTATGTATAAGTGACTCCCTTGGGTACACATTACTCTGCAATATAATGGTACTGCTTCTGTCACCAAGGAGTGGATGCTGCCTAAGTCCTTGAATTCAAGGCACTGTAATTTGCTTTCAATGAATGTGATAACATACAGATGCTTTTGTATCTCTCTGCCAGATATAAAACAGAACATTTTTTTCTCATCTGAGACTTCTTAGAACAAAGACAAGTGAATATTCTTAGTAAAAGGTGTGATTAAATACTGTAGTTTTTGAAGGTTATAAGAGTTGTGAGAACTACTCAGTCCTGTTCAACAGTGTACATGGAAATGTTCTGCATATAGTTTTAAGTACAAATAGGTATGTTCCAAAGATCATCTCTCTTACCCATTCCTGTTGGAGGCCTTCAGACCCAGTAAGCCATGTAACAAATAGGTCCATCCTGGGTCAGCAAGCCCCAGTTGAGTATCTAATGACTGCAGATGTCATGAGGCACGGAGCAGAAAAGCCACCCACACAGCACCTGTTTCATGACTTTGGGACTATTTATTTTTCACAGAAAAGCCAAATGACAGGCATGTGTCATTATGTGTTTGCAAGTGAAGTACCAAAACTGGGAGGTGAGTGATGCATAAAAAGATATTAGAGTAACAAATTATAAAGCTCTTGTTTTTAAAAATGATATATTTTCCCAGAATGGCTCTAACCTCAATTCTGCTTTCTTAGAAACTTGGAAGTTACCATTTGATAAATTCAAGTGGAGAAATTTTGAATATGAAGCCCTTGGTGCAAACATCTTGAGCTTTAGGAAACCTAAAAGAATTACAAGTGAATGGTTTCTTTTCTTTGATAATTGTACAATTATCAAAGAAATTCGCTAATTTGATTCTCTAATGTTGCTGAGTGAAACTGCTATTGTGTGCTAAACAAGGAAAGAATGCTGACCCATAGCCAGGTCTCATGTGTAAAAGCAAAGGGTTAGATTTATTTGTCTTGACCTGTTTAGTCACACTTTTGATAACAATATTGCCATCTGATGTGTCATTTTTCTCCATTGTGACTCATAACACCTGACTATTACATGTCATTACATGTCATCTTTCAGTCAGAACCAAAATCAGCAAAGGAGACATAGGTATTTTTTTCTGATATTTTTTTTCAGAGACATTCTTACTATAAGTCGCAATCTCCATTTCTCAGGAAACAGAAAGTGGTGGAAGAGAAAGATGACAGGGCCACCTGTGCTTAGTTGCATATGATTTGAGACTAGAGTTAATAGCATGAAATATATTCATACAGTGAACTTCGGCAAATGTGAAATTTCTGTGCTTCATAATAGAAATTCATTACCAATGGAAAGGTTTAAAAATCAGAGAAAATGACTGAGGAAAACGGCTTGAGAATATAACAGGCTTGTAAAGCAAGGGAAACCCTGACTCAAACCACAAAGAATAATCTAACATTAAGCTGGCTTAGTAGAAGTTCACGCGTGCACACGCACATGCACACATACACGTAAAACACACACACACGATACGAGAACCTAAAGATAATTCTGTATGTATTCAAAGGATGTAATTATAGCATTTATAGAAAAATGCTTAGTTTCAAATTCATATTGGAAGTAGCCACCAGACATTTGGACACAAATGACATTCTTAAAATACATTATTCCTTAAAATTTGCTTACAATTTATGTCACTTCAATATTGACCAAAGACTACTGATAAAAAACATAATTTAATTAGAATAATTTTCAAATAATCCAAAGAAAAGAATGAAGCAGGATTTCAAACAAATAAAACATGTACTTTAAGGTTCATATACGGATGTCTGGCTAACATGGACTACCCACCACTTTCCTTTGCAGACATGAGGCAGTGAGGTTGGTGTTGTGTGCTCTACTCAGTCCCTCTCTCCGATGTTTATTCCTTTATTGGTTATTGAGCTTGTACCTGTGATGGTCATCATAGCAGATGTGCCAACAGCCGGAAAAAGCAGATATTTTTCTCTATACACATAAGACACAATCTTGTGAAGGCAATGTCCAATGTGAAATTACTTTATAATGCACACTAGGAAGGAGAGGGTAAAGATTTCTAGAGACCCTTTCTTGGAAAGTCAAATAAGACATAGCTTGCAGTAAATTTAATAGTAGTTGCTGACTCAGGGTAGGAACCACCTCTGGACCAGAACCTATGTTACACTTAGCGTTGGTCAAAGAAACTTCTTTTTTCTGCAAGTTGCAGCCAATATACACATGATTAACGAAAGTGCCAAGCAGAGAGTGAGTGCTCAGACATGCTTAACTTAAATGGGACATCTCTATCATTGTCTCTATACTACCCTGCTGAGGTTCAGGGAACCGGAAAGAAGAGGCTAAAGGAATGTAAGAGCTGAAAGATGGTGAGAAGTGTTGGGAAATGCTGTCTTCTGAAGATGACAGGGCTACGGGGTTCCTGAACTGACAACAGCTGCGGCTACCTGCAGAAGACCTTCATCCAATAAAAGCCAGTCAAAATTCCTCCAGAGACAGAAAATACGGTCTCCAGTCTCCACCTTTACTGTAGATTGGCTGTTAGCTGTTGAGAGAGGGGAAATAATTCTTTTTGAGGATGTGGTCATGGGTAGGTTTTCTATGTTCCCGGTGATGCCTGCCTTACTCATGCATATTTTGGGGCCCACACTCATGCATGTATTAAGGCCCCATGACCATGCATGTATTAGAAGCACTAATTTGACTTAATTGTCAAATAACAATATTTAAAATACAGGGGAAGTTGGAATATGGAGACAGGGGTTGGTTATATAGCATTATATTTCATTGTCTAAATTAAGTACTTCTCAAAGATTAATTTGTAGTCTTCTGACAGTTTCATTCAGTGTATTTTATCACAATCACTCCTCTCTCAACTCCTTGAAAATCTATCCTTTTTCCTATCCATGCAACTTTCTATCAACTTTTTTTTCTTCATCAATGAAGTCTAGTTTGTGCAGTCAACACAGTCTTGAATGGGTGGCCTTCCCCTGGATCATAACTCTCCAGGGCGATGTCCATTCCAAGCAGCTACCATTTGCCAATATATCCTTGGCTAGAAGTGGAACTTAGTGTCTACCTCCCCTCTCCTTGCTGAGATTTGGTCTTGATTCAGCTTGTGTAGGGCCATGCAGCTGCCCTATAGTGTCTGGAGAATAATGTTTCCTTGTTTTATCTCCCACCTCTAGGTCTTACAGTCGTTCCACCACCTCTCTTGAAATAATCTCTGAGCCTTGGGGGGAAAGAATATCTTATAGCAGTCTCATTTAAGGTTGAGCATTACCCTGAAGCGTCATCCCTTCTTGCTAGCTTTCATAGGTCTGGAAGATGCTATGCATGTTACTGGAGAAGAGTAACCATCCTTTATACTCTGTAGTGAACCTTATGAGTTAAAATAATATCTGGCCTGCCAAGACATGCCCACTGGCATGTAGATCATGAAAGTAACCAACCACTTCAGACTGGGTTTAAGTCCTGTACCATAGAATGAAAACCATTGTTGGACAAAGCACCTCTGTCCTAGTCATAGGCCCTATGAGAGAACCTACTATTAGTCTGCTAAATGGGCTTAGCATTAAACTGACCTCTGATGACTTCCTATTCAATCATCAACAGAGAAGCTGCTATTTGTAGTAGGAGAAATTCACACCAAGACTCTCGATGGGTCAAGAGACACAAAAATAAGAGACTGGAAAAAAAAACATACTTTTTTTTTTTGTATTTTAGGAAGAAAAATAGTCTCCTGAAATGACAGAGAAGTTTATTACTGTTAGGGATGTGCAGTCAGTTGGGCAGGGGACTGCGGGGGGGGGGGGGGGCAGGCAGCAGGTGCAAAACCCAGTTGTGTGATCAGAGGGAGAACTGTCCATACAAAGAGAGATGGTGATGAGAGGGGAATTACCACTCAGTTTTTGACCAAGACCATAGAATCAAAGGATGTTATGGGGCACTCCAGGCACCCTAGTTCAATCCTTTCACTTTACAGGTGAAGAAGCAAGCTCAGAGGGGTTAAATGACTTGGCCAAGGTGACATTGCTAATGAGTGGTGGATCTGGGATCAGAGCCCAGGGCTCCTAATTACCCTTTTAGTGCTTTTCCACCACACCATGCTGATTCTTTGTATCTGTGCTAATGAGTATATCAAGATGCTGTGAAATTAGCATAATAATTATTTGTATATCAATACTGCATTTAAAATAGAGCAATGGGATGCAGCTTATCCTGTGCAACCCATACTTGTAACGTGTCAATGTATTAGTCATAAATAAATAAATAATAGCTGGCTTTTCAGCATCGAAGAGTACAGATCAAAACCCAAACTTGAGACTTTTAAAGCTAACACTGTCTGTTTTAATAGATTTTAGATTAATGATATTGATTCTTCCCTGTACTCAATAATTTTAGTGTTGTGCCCTAAGCATCCATCTAGGACTAAAAGGTAGTACTTTAGCAACCAAGATTCAGCATTCCTTTCAGGGAGTTTAGAGTCCAGTATATACGGACCACATTTTGTTTTGTTTTTCACTGTACAAGTGAGAAAACCTTCTCATATAATGGCTATTAGAAATAATGTGTGATTTCTGACCAGTATTCTGGAAGAATACCTCTCCTAAACTGACATTCAAATCAGCTAATCATTCTCAGATGAGGATGGCTAGCCATGGAGGGTAGAGAGCAGGAAAGGGAGGAAATTACAGTTGTTGTTTAATTAGACCACTGTTAGGTCTTCAAAGTGAAATTACCTGGTGTTCTCCTGTGACAGATGACACAGCTACGGAGAGCCGGTGATGAAACCCAGCCACTGAATTACCCCGAACTGCAAACTGCATTTGTTCTTAGGTGCACAGTGATTTACTATAATAATGATCATCCATTTGCAGGACAGCTGAGAGTTTTCAGTGGCTTGATTGCTTTTGGCATTGCTTTATTAGTCTCGGAAGCATGCAACACATTTGCAACCATTCTTAGCTTGTACCAACTACACCATTCCCCTCTTGCAGAAGCCTGCAGTCTAAGATGTATGTGTCAGTTCTCTGGGTGTTTTTTTTTTCTTTTTCCCTATCTTTCTTTTTTTCTGGCAACTCTCTAACACTACAGACAATTGTCTTAACCAATACCAGCATGGGGATTCCCATTCCTAAAATTTCAAGTTCATTTGAGCCACTGAGTTTTGTGAACAGAGGGGTATTTGTGATCAATGTTCCTAGAGGAGCCTGTTTCTCCACAATCTCTTTCTTAATAATTACACTAACATCTATATCCAACCACTTATCTGATAACACTCCCAAGCCTTCCTTGAATTGCACTGGAGGAGAATTTAATGGTGTTGACTCTTTCCAGATCACTGAAGAAATCAACTCTCATCCCTGTTGCTGATACTTTTCAGCCCATCCATCTTGAAAATGTCTATGGGATGAATCTGCTGGAGCTTCAGAAATGAAATTCCTAGACCTGGATTCTCTCACACAGCCACTTTATATACAAAGAGGAGAATAGCAGAAAGGTCATTTCCAAAGAAAGTGACATTTATTCTGTATTCACTGAAAAGCCAAAAGAGTTTTCTCATTCACCCGTACCCACTGAGCCCTGCATCTCTCTCAGAAGAGGTGAAAAGAGGCTGTGCCTATCTACCCCAGCATCAGAATCCAGGCTCAGAGCTGTCTGAAAGAAATGGCTTCTTTCAAGGCAAGAAACTGTGGGCCTCATCAGAGGCTTTATTTTGTTTAGATTCAAGCTTGCTTGCTGGGTTTATTTATTTTGATCCATACAGGTAAGTTATGCCCTCTTCCTTTCTGAGTTATATTTGTTCCAAAGTTATTTTTGCCACTTTCTTTGATAGGGTAAGGGAATAACTGTGTGTGTTAATGAACATACAAGTAGATCCTACATGTGAATGGCAGATTTTATGACATTCATTTACTTAGTTATATATGTGTAATCTATGATCAATATATCTATCTACCTATCTTCTATCTATCTACCATGCTATACAGACTACGAGTTCCTTGTAGTTTAAACAAAATAAGATATAAGTAAACACTGTTAGTTCGAACCAAAACCAAGTATATCTGAAAAAAGTTTTAAAAAAAAGACATGTCTCACAGCTTATACTATTCAGTAGCTTTAACCATGTTGGCAGTAAGATGTTTAGTGAGAACCAGTGCTGAGCAGACTACCTGAGCTATTCAATAGTAAATATCAGAGTGACACCAAGCAGCAACTGCTACGTGGCTGCTTTACACAGACTTGAAAGCCGGTGCTCTTCATTCACAGAGTGCTATGGACAGTAAGGGGCATTGGTTCCAGAACAAAGTAAGATTGGAGAAAGCCAAGAGGAAGCTTGGTGACTTCTGTGTCATATAATTGATATATCTATATATAAATATCTAGCATCCATCTACAATTTTTGTCTCAATTGAAACTTTATTTTTAAACCAGAATATCATGTTGCTTAACAGTTAGTTAATGGCACAGGCTATGGGCATCAATTATGGTCACACCATGACTAACTCTGCATATTCTTGGCTAAATTACTGAAGAATTTTGTATTTTTCAAAAGTACACTTGTAAAATGAATTCCCTCTCGTTCCCTACCTTGTTGGTTTATTGTGAGAGTAAATGAATTAGCACAGGTGAAGTAATCATAACACACCCTGACATACAATAAGGACTCACTATTGTGGACTATTAAAGAATGCCCCAGCAAAGGCAATTCAGGTCACTGTGAAATTGAAAAGTTTGGAAGGTGAGAGACCATGTTGTTAAAGTTAGGGCTGAAGTGGAACTGTAAATCTAGCTGTTGAAATAATAAACAGAGTAATTATTGGTGAATTAGCAGCAAGTCGTATGGCATTACATTTAAGACCTGAACCTTGCTCCAACTACTTCTAACTTCTTTAATGTTTAAGACCTATAAATGTCAGAGCTCACTAATTTCTTTGGCTTTCAATAAATGCCAGTGACTTTGAGAATTGCTATCCCTTTAGCTTATCTGGCAAAAGCACAAAGCTTAAAGGGTATCCAAGAGGGCAATGATGGCCCATTCTCTTCCCCATGGAAAATGAGGGTTACTGAAGTCAGACAGCTTCTCTGGCTCCCGAACTTCTGGGGACCTTTAGCATGGAGCCTCCTGAACTAAGATGCACAGTGGGGTTCCCATGGACAGAGGTGACACAGCCAGTTTGCAAAAGAATACTCCAGTCACTAGCAGAAATACATTGACAAGCATGTATGTTTAATTCCTCCAGAATCCATAGAGAGTAAATGTATCAAATAGAATGTGCTAAATATCTAAAGCATATCTCATTTGGCTCCCCCAAAGGTGATTTAAATATTTCAAATGGAAATGCTTCTAACAGAAGTGGAACACACCTGACCAGAGACTCTGGAGAAGAATTTTGCCTTAATAATACAAGATCATTACTGTGGATATCAATTATTGAACTCTGCTATCATATAGGGGGCTACTGAGGTATGAAGGACTGTTTGCCTTTCCCTAAATGACCCCAATGGACATTCTTCTTAACAGCTTTTGTGTTTCTTTCCTGATGGATAGGCAGTTTAGTTTTTCACTCAATTGCAAAGCCTCTTTTCTTCTTGGATTGGACATTCAGGAAAAAAGAATAGATGGCGATTCTATAATTCCCTAATTTGGCAGAGAACAGTAATTAGCAAAGTGTTAGTTAGGTAAAACTCATGAAAAGAGCTTGAGGGGATGATGGTGATGCCTTAAAGAAACACACACACACACACACACACACACACACACACACACACACACACACATATATATATATATATATATGATTTTTAATAATTTTATTTCTGTAAATATTGTCATTTAGGTGCCATTAAAGGTACTAGGTGGTACAGCAGAAAACAAGATCCACATTTTTTTCCTTCTGAAACTTATACCCTGAAGGTGGGATTCACACACAAAATCAAGAGTAAATAAAGGAACCAGATGGTTTCAGAATATATCTGTTATGATGAAACAAAACAAGGCTCTGTGCTGCCTGAAGAAGAGGAAGTGGTTCAAGCTAGAAGAAAAGGAGAATATGTGAGCTTGTATTTCAGTGACCAGAAAGAACTAAGGCATTTGAAAATCTCCCACAGCCCTTTTAGGACAAAAAGCTGGGGAGTAAGCTAGAGTGTTAAAGAAGGAGGATGAAGCCCTAAGTCTATAGGTTACATTGATTGCAGAGAAGTTTGAGGAGAGTGGGCAAGAGTGGGCTGATGGTATAGTTCTGCGGCAACAACCACTACATGCTGGCAAGGAAAGAAAAAGGAGCCACAGGAATGACAAGTGACAGACATTGGGAGCAGAGTACTCGGAATGTCTGAGAGGAACCCATGAGCATCACGAAGCAATCAGGAATATTCTTCGATAATGTTAATGTGGAGGGGCAAGCACTCAGAGGATTGGAAGGACAGAAAACTTCCATAATAACATGAGCTATATTTTGAAGGCATTGATTTAACTTAGCATCAAAATCCTGATCAGAATGTATTCTCATTTCCAGGGCTGGAAAGAGTTAATGGCAGCAAATATCTTGGAATTGAGTTCGGTTTTCTACGCACAAATTTAAGCTGTGGTTAACTATAGCTGTGAATTAGACTCACCTGATGCTTAATGATACAGCTGCCCAGACCCCATTCCAGATGAATTAAATTGGAATTCGTGGGTAGTTGGGCCTAGGGTGATGTGTGTGGATCTGATGTTCACACTACTCCCAGCTGAGAATCATTACCCTCGAGCAGGTGTTCACAACCTTGACTGCACATTAGAATCACTTGGTTAAGCTTCAAAAAATAACCCATGCCCAGGCCTCACCTTGGATCAATTAAATAAGAATCTCTGGGGGCTGGAGACCTGAACATTGGCATTTAAAAAACAAAACAAAACAAAAATACCCCAAATAAGCTTCTCAGGAACCATGCCTAGGGCAACAAAAACAAATGAAGCAAGGTCATTGACTTCTGAGTTTATGCTTCAGTGCGGAATCTATGAGTATGTGCAATGCAATATGGAATTCATAATGACAAAAGTAAAAAGCACAGTAGACTTAGGGAGGCTTGGTTTGGTAATCATGTTGATCAGGCTTGCTTGGAATTCTCTGTGTTTTAGCACGGAAATTTTGAATTCAGCGGAACCTCTTGACTTCTAGAAAACCAGAAAGGCAGGGGATTTCAGAAGGAGGTAGACATTTCTGAGGAGTGTTTGGAAAGGCAAAAGAAGATTTAACAGAGACTTGCCGTATGCAGATCCTCATCAAAGGCTGTAGAGCCAGGTGACCAACAACATACACTCTGAAATTGAGAGTCAAGGTGGGAAGGATGACTAACTACTTAAGGCCATTCAGACAATATGGTCTAAGCACCAAATGTACAGGATGGTGGGAAAAGGAAACCTCTGCATTGGTGCAGGAAAGCTACAAAAGGGAAATTGAAGAGAAGTCTGGAAGAGTTCTAGATCACAAAGTACCTCCTCGACATTCTTAAATGTTTGTCTTTTATCTCAAAGCATCAAGGGATCATGGGTAATATCATGGTGGAGAATTTAGCTGTGATTTTCTGAGTTTTAATGTGTGCTTTGGAAAGAGGCTTGGAGAAAGCTCTTGGATGATATGCTTGTGTCCTTGGAGCTCATGAGCTCGGTTAGGGACTAATTCACTTAACCCCTCTCACCAGGCTGGGCTCATTAGGAAAATATAGGGGTCACACTTGCACAGTGCAAATTTTAGATGAAAGCAGCTTCCATTACTTGTGAAGATGTTTCAGATGACACAGCCTAGGGAGTTGCCTGGTATTCAGATGTCAGATTCTGTGAGAGTCTGGAGTCTATTTGGGCTTCACCACATGGCCCTGGAAAGTTCATCAACCTGTGTTACAAAGGAGCAACCATAAAGGACAGAGCTAGCCCCTTGACTGGGATACTGCTGGTAAGATTAATGAAGTTTAATTTGAAATGCTTTTGTAGTCTTAAAAGAATTTTCCCACATAAATGTGTGGCAGTTTGGAAGAAAATGACCCCCAAAAGGGAAGGCCACTATCAGAAGGTGTGGCCTTGTTGGAGGAAGTGTGTCACTGAGGGTGTGGGCTCTGAGATCTCTTGCTCAATTTCCCCTCAGTGTGTCTGTCAATTGATTTCCTGTTGCCTTCAAGATGTATCACTCTCAGTTCCAGCACCACATCTGCCTGCAAGCCACCATGTGCCCTATCATGATGAAAATGGACTGAACATCCAAAACTGTAAGCAACCCACTCGAATTAAATCTTTTAATTTATAATACTTGCCATGGTCTTTCAATGACCAATATACAAAGAACTCAAGAAGTTGGTCTTCAAAAGACCAAATAATCTGATTTAAAAAAAATGAGGTAGAGACCTAAACAGAGAACTCTTAACAGAGGAATCTAAAATTGTTGAAAGATTCTTAAGTAAATGCTTAACATTCTTAGTCATCAGAGAAATTCAATTCTAAACAACTCTGCGAGTCCATCTCACACCTGTAATAATGGCCAAGAACACAAACACTGTCAACAACTTATGTTAGAGAAGATGTGGGGTAAAGGGAACACTCCTTCATTGCTGTTGGGAGTGCAAACTGATACAGCTGCTTTGGATATAAGCATGATGATTTCCCAGAAAATTAGGAAACAACCTACCTCAAGACCCAACATACCACTTTTGGGTATATACCCAAAAGATTCTCCATCATACCACAAGGACGTGTGGTCAACTATGTTCATAGCAGCACTATTTGTCATAATCAGAACCTAGAAACAACCTAAATGCCCTTGACCAAAGAATAAATAAAGAAAATGTGGTGCATTTACACAATGGAGTACTACACAGTGGAAAAAATAATGGCATCTTGAAATTTGCAGGCAAATGGATGGATCTAGAAAACATCATATTGAGTGAGGTAACCCAGACCCAGAAAGACAAATATAATACGTACTCACTCATAAGTGGCTATTAGACACAAAACAAAAAAAAACCAGCCTACAATTTTTTTAAAAAAATATTTGTTTATTTATTATGTATACAATATTCTGTCTGTGTGTATGTCTGCAGGCCAGAAGAGGGCACCAGACATCATTACAGATGGTTGTGAGCCACCATGTGGTTGCCAAGAATTGAACTCAGGACCTTTGGAAGAGCAGGCAATGCTCTTAACTACTGAGCCATTCACAATCCCAAAGAACCAAGACAACAAAGAAGACCCTGAGAGAGACATACATGGGAAGTAGAAAAAGACAAGATCTCCTAAGTAAATTGTGAGCATAGGGATCATAGGAAAAGGTAGAAGGGGAGGGGAGAGGAAGGGTGTAGAGTGGAAAAAAATATATAACTCAATAAAACCAATTTTTAAAAAGTATGCTAATCCAAAAAAGTGAGTTGTAATGGTCATAGTGTCTCTTCACAGAGATAAAAACCCTAAGACAAGATGTTTCTTCTATTTTACAAAATATAATTGAACTGCAGAAAAATAAAATGTAACTGTTTTCCCAAATCTAATTCCTTGCCTAATATTATACTTAGGTCTTAAATGTTCCCCAAAGACCATGTATTGTAGGCTTAGTCACCAGCCTGAGGTGTATTTGGGAAGTAGTGGACTATTTAAGAAATTAGGTGTCATAAAAGGAAGTCAAAGGAAAATGTAGCACAGCAATATGGTGTGAATATTCATTCTCAACTCCCTCTCTCATATATATACACACATATGTACATATCTATATCTTTCTCTCTTTTTCCCTCCCTCTTTTCCTCCTTTTTTCTCTTTTTATTACCAGACACTATGATCTTAGTTCTTTCTACCACATATTCCTCATCATGATATTCTGCCTCACCAGTGATATAAAAGTCATATAGTGATAGGATCATAAATTGAAACCTCTGAAAAAGACAAAATAAGTCTCCTCTTTTTTTAGGGTTTTTTTTTTTTTGCCTCTGGTATTTTGACACAGTGGTGGGAAGCTATCCAACATTATCCGGTTTCATTATTCCAAATGTTATGCACCAAATTATCATACTACTGATAAGTCATAACACTGTTTCATCAGTATCTTATTCCAACCTTTGGGTGTGTGAACACACACGTGTCTGGATTTATGTACTGGTGAGAGGCTGACTCCTGATGTCTTGCTGTTACTCTGCATCTTATTTTTGGAGACAAAGTCTTTCATTTAACCTAGAGCACAAGGTATGGCTAGACAGAAAGGCTGGGGAATCATAATGATCCTCCTGAAACCTCTTCATAAATATTAGGGTAACAGAGCTATGCCACCATGCCTAGCTTCAATGTAGGTCATGGAATCTAACTAGCACTTTGCCTACTGAGCCATCTCCCCAGGTCTTACCGTCATTTGTCTATTCTCTGTTTACCATCCATTTAATACAATGGGTTTTAGATAATGTTTAATGTTTACTTTTACCCACTTTTCTTAACTTTCTCTCTATTTAAAAATAACAGGTTTTATGAACTATGATATCATATATAACAGAAATAATAGTAAAAGTATGTAAACATATCTGTGGTAGGAGGTCACTTGTTTGTTTCCAGCCTCCTAGACCCAAAGTAATCACTCAGAAACTATATTATTTAAATCACTGTTTAGCCAATCACTTAAGCATATTGCTAGCTAGCTGTTACATCTAGAATTAACCCATTTCCATTATTTTATATTTTACCATGAGGCTTGTGGCCTACCAGCAAAGTTCCAGCTAACAGTTTACATCACTCTCCTTTGGGGGCTCTATGGCATCTTGCAACTCAGTCTTTTTTCTCCCAATATTCAGTTTCGTTTTCTCTACCTAGTTCTACTCTGCCCTACCACAGGCCAAGCCAGCTTCTTTACTCATTAACCAACAAAAGCAACACATATACAGAACCACTTCCCACATCACATATTGTAAACCTTAGTACTAGAAAGTGAAGGTGTACATAAGGTATTTAGAAATTTATATGGGAGATTTTCTTTTTATTCCTTCTTTATCCAACTATTTATTTGTATCTCTATGGGGGTGTGATATCTATGTTATACATTGGGTTGTAGTACACTACTTGATTTTATTAGTCATAATTTTCCAACTTGATCATAAGGGAAATATATTCTGTTTTTTTCTATCTCCTTGTGGCATACCTTCATTGATCATCTTTTAGTAGTGTTCCTTATATAGTAGCATACAATATGATCTAATTTCATCTTCTGTACTTTCTGTAATGGCCATGATTATCAGCTAATCATACTAGCTTGAGAAGACATCGGAAGACAAGATCTAGGTGCTGGTATGTCACATTTGTTTGTGGAAGTTGTCCTTACCCAGATGAAAATACTAAACTTTAGTGTACATCTGGGATACTGATTTATTGTTAACTGTGCCTTCCAAGATTCTCTGAATGCAAATTGTCTCCAGACTTTTGGATGCTGGATGCAATGATTAACTTTGGCTATAAAACTCACAGTTTTCAGTAGCTACCACTTATGTCTGACATTTGATTTCTGGCCTTTTGATTCTTTTTTTTTCTTATTTTACATCTTCTGGGTAGATTTTAGAAAGTTTCCTACCTAGATATGGACTCTAGTTTTGATTTGTGTCAGAAGACCCTTACATTTGTCTTTCTACCACCAGAGTTCTACCTTGGCCCACTACCATGTCAGTAATTTCTAAAGTACTATGAGAAATTAAATGAACATTCAATAAATATTAGGCAAATGAATTAATTGTTAACACATTTGAAATGAGAGTCTGCCTTAGTTAGGGTTTCTATTGCTGTGAAGACACAATGATCATAGTAACTCTTATAAAGGAAACCATTTAAATCAGGTAACCTTGACAGTTCAGAGGTTAGTCCATTATCAATATGACAGGGAGCAGGTAGCATGCACACAGACATGGTGCTGGCTATATCTTGATCAGAAGGCAACAGGAAGTGCGCTGAGTATCATACTGAGCAAAGCTTGAGCAAAAGAGACCTCAAAGCCTGCTCCCACAGTGGCACACTTCCTCCTACAAGGCCACATCTTCTAATTATGCTACTCTCTTTGGGAGTCATTTTCTTTCAAACCACCACATTCTACTCTGTGGCACCCAAAGGCTTGTAACCATATCATAATGCAAAAGTGCATACAGTTCAACTTCAAAAGTCCCCATGGTCTGTAACAGTCTTAAACTTATTTAAAAGCCTACAGTTCAAAGTATCCTCTGAAATTCATGGGCTCTTTTAACTGTAATTCCCTCTAATATCAAAATCAAAGGCAGTCATATACTTCCAACATCTAATGGCACAGGATATACATTACCATTTCAAAATGTAGAAAGGGGAACAGAGTGAGGAAACACCAGACCAGAGCAAGATACGATCGAAGGCCAGCTGGGCAAACTCCAATCTCTCCTCCATGTCTATGGTCAAAACACTCTTCAGGTTTTCAACTACTTTCAGGTTTGTTGATGCAAATTTCTCTTGGACTGGTTCTACTTCATGTTAGCAGCACTCCTTGGCAGGTATCCCATGGTTATGGCATCTCTAACATCTTGGAGTCTCCAAAGCAATCCAGGCTTCAACTTTACAACTTTAAGCAATGACCTCTTGAGGCCTACATTCGGGAACATCTCTGACCCATGCCTGTCCTCAGTGGATGTCCTTAATCTGGGGGCTAATTCCATAGTCCTTTATTCTATCCTTAACTTTGAATTCAGAATCATGTGGCCAATGCTGCCGAGGTCTGCTGCTTGCTGGGACAAGATCCTCTCATTCAATTTCATCTTCACAAACTTTTTATTAACTGTAAGCTTTGCTGTCCTGAAACTTGCTTTGTAGACCATGCTGTCCTCAAACTTAGAGATCTGTCAGCCTCTGCCTTTCTAGTGCTAGAATTAAAGGTGTGAACCACCACACCTGGCTCTTAGCTTTTCTTTAATTCCTTTTGACAAGCTGGAAATTTAGCTGGCTGGGATCTTGCCTTGAGGTCACCACTCCCTTTATTTTATTTCTTTATCAGTTTATCTCCTTGTACACAGGACTTAGTTCTATTCTATTTCTGGGTACCCTTTTTTCTCAATATGTACATTTTATATTTTTATTTTCTCATCTTCTTCATTTTAATTATAAATATTCATCAGAGTTAACAGTAATAACGACATTATTGAGTCTATACTAGGTTGTTTTGAGATTTTGTCTGCCAATGAAATTAATCAAAAACTCTTCACTTTAGCCTCCAGCAGATTCTTCAGACAAGGGCAAAAAGCAGTCATATTGTTTGCCAAAATATTACAAGAGAGTCCTCTCAGCCTCATATTAATATTCTTCTCCTCTGTAACCTCTTGAGCAATCCCCCAACAGTTCAAATAACTTTTAACACCTCTGTATTCCATGGATGCTCCTACTAGTATGACCCATTAGGCAGTGATTGAAGCATCCCACGGCTTTCTTAACCCAAAGTACCGAATTTCAAAAGTACCCTCAAAAAAAAAAAAACCTGATCAGGAATATCAGGTTCCTAGTACCAATTTCTTTCTTAGTTAAGGTTTCTATTGCTGTGGAGAGACACAATGATTATGGCAACTCTTTTGAAGGAAAACAATTAAGTGTTGGCTTACAATTCAGAGGTTCAGTCCATTATTATCATGGTGGGGAACATAGTGGCATGCAGGCAGACATGGTGCTGGTTACATCCTGATCAAAAGGCAGCAGGAAGTGGACTGAATATTACCTTGAGCAAAGCTTGAGTAAAAGACACCTCAAGCTTGATGCCCACAGTGAAACACTTCCTCCAACAAGGCTATACCTACTTAAAAAATGTCACGCCTCCTAAGGTGCCACTTCCTTTGGAGGTTATTTTTTTCAAACCGCCGTGTAATAAGGTATTAGGGATTGGAAGAAGTTTGTCATGTTCTCCTTTTGAAATTTGAACTGGTGGAAAGATCAGAGGATAACTAAGAGCTATTGTGTGGAAGTGATGATGGTTGTCAGTAGTGATTCTGCCAAGCACTAGTCAACTAACTTCCCAATACAGAAGACCTCAGGTTCACAGGTACTTTACACGGCTTGAAGTACACAACTTTGCCTTCTTTACCTGATCCTAGTTTATCTGTGACTTGCAGTAATTAGACATTCACACAAGGCTTAATCATAGTACAACGAAGAAGGCTACCTTAGGAGAGACAAGCCTTCAGTGTGGAATAATAAAGAGGGAGTGACACCTTAATTTTTGTCTTCTGAAGCATCATCCAGAGACGTTCACATTTATTCAAGGTCTGCAAACCACCAGAACTGGGGGTGGTGGTTGTGGTGGTCACATGACTCTCCTTTTGTTCATTTTCCTTCTTCATCTCATTTCCTGTGTTCTTCCTCTTTCATCTAGTTTTCCTGCCATTTTTCTTTTGTTGTTTCTTGTCAGTCTTTCTCCTTTCCTTTTATCTTCCTTATACCCCGATTTCTTCGTTTGCATCATCCAGTTTAGTGATCTAATTTCCTGTGTATTTTCTCTACCCTAACATTAATAAAAAAAGATCAACAAATAAAACGATTGGGACTTCTTTTAGACTTATTAGAGAAGTAAAAACCTGGATAGTCCTTTCACTCCTAATATTTGAAAACAGATACACAGGAATGTCAAAACTTCCCAGCATGAACATTCTTGGGAATAGATTCCATGGGTGCCCAGGTGGAGGAAATTCTGAAGTGCAAATGGAAAAAAAATAGTCAAAGGTTCGGATTGGACAAGTCTGAGAGCTACCAACTTCAAAAGACCCCGCAGAAAAAGACCCCACACACCAAGAATTGGACCAAATTCTCACAATATTGCAGAAAAATACTTCTATTTTGTTTTCAGTGTAGAGAAAGGAGCTTTTTGATATAAGTAATGATTCTCTATTCTCACCAAGGCCTGCTGTTGGGAAAAGTAAAAATAAATTATCCGGTTTTCTCTGAGCCAAACTGACCAGATAGAAAGGGAATGTTCAACCCCAGGTCATTATAGCTTTTCTCCGAAAACAGAGAGAGAACAAAGAAGTACCTCTGACATTTAGAGCATAGAAGCAGAGAATCACTATAAGGATGAGGTTTAGTCACTGTGTTATTAAATAATTTACTCACCCAAACACCATCACATTAAATTTAAAAAGAACAATTTGGGGAGACAGAAAGCATCAAAGTCAGACTCAGAGGGTGGAGACTCATGTTCTACGTATCCAGGATATCCAAACAGATATGGTACATGGACTCCTCACAGACTGATGAGCTAGACACTACTTTTAGCTGTTGCACAGTCAGTCTGATGATTTGACGTGATGTGTCCCACAGCTCCTGAAGAGCGGTGTTGATATTGTAGAGACTAGCATAGAAAGAAAGTTTCCAACAATACCTGCTAGAGCCACTGGACATTGGTGGTCATTTAAATATACACCTATGGCAGATAACTGTATGTTCACTAGATTAAGAATTCATTTCATCAGTGTGAGCCATGATTTATGAACTATTGAGGCAGGTGAGGCTTGTTGCTATCATATTGGACTGGGCAGATGCATAATACTTCCATTGTTGCAGAAAATTCTTCTGGGTAACAGTTCTTAGCTATCAGGGGACCAGGAAAATGTAACCATCTTCATCCACAGTCAATTTCAAGCTACCTGTGCTGAAAAGCAGCCTCCCTTGCATCTTCTTCCCACACCTGGGTGGGAGCTGCTGAACCAGCATCTTTTTGACTTAGTTACCTGGATATTGTCTAGGGGAGATAAATCTCTTGCAAATAACTTCTCCAATGTCCCTTTGGCATTCAGCCTTTCTCGATAAACAGGAAAACCATATAACCCATGTTCAATATGCTGGCCCCTGCAGACACTTAGGCTGGAGGGAGTCTTGAATCATAATTCTTTCTTGTTTGACTTGTAATAGTAAAGCTTATCCAATTTGCCTCTTACTTTCACGTTTATATTTGGGTTTTCATTTTTAGCATCTATTTTGGTATGGGGGTGGGCTAGAGTCAATTTTTCTCTCAAAGCTCTGGCCATATTGTCCTCAGAAACCTACAACATCCTTTCCAATTCTGGTCATGCCATGGTGACCAGTGGTCATGACCACTTCCTAGCATCTCTCCCTTTCTTTGGAACTCACAAGATCATGGACTCCTTCCTTTCAAGAAGCTTGTCCAAACGGTGAGGAGACACATGTAACCCACATGTCCTCTCATGTATCACTGTCTCCAGATTCTGATTGCGTAGAGGCGGCCTGTACTAGATTCATCCTCAGGGCCCAGCCTAGGCAGAACATCTAGTGCTCTGTCCGTGGCTGTTGAGCCCATCTGATCCTACCCGGCTTGCACCCTTCATCATATTGATCTTTACCTCTGCTTCTACAACCAGGGCCCAGGCACAAACAGATGAGCTCCGGCTGTGCCTTTCCCAACCTCCAATTTACCAGCCCAATCTCCTGTGTCCACATCAGGTGAACAATTAGCAAAAGAGGACCACAAATCCAGCTCACATTGCAAAACAATAAGAAAGATGAAGGCATTATTTTATTTCGCAAAATTCACCATTCCTATAGAAATGCTCTCCAATGAGAATACTTAGTTGAAACCAAGAATTTAAAGGCCATAATCTTTATCACACAATTCAAGGAGTTTAAAGACTCTACAAAGAAGGATCTCAAGGCACTGAGAGAATAAACACCAAAGTGATACCTGAGAAAACACAAGTATGTGGATGAAGGAAAGGGTAAGGATTATCTACATTATCCATATTTAAAAATTGAGGCAGGCTGAATGCCTGAGGGTAGTGCAGGTCATGATTACACACAGGTTTGACAATGGATGAAGGTGTCTTTCAAGAGAAGGTGATTAGATCCTGAGCTATAGTTGATGTCAATTGAGGGAAGAGGTATGTATGTATTAGGAAATCTAAGGGACTTTCAGGTGTTCTGACTTTCAAAATTATCTTCTGTCCTCTGGGGGGGGGGATAAAAACCCTGTGTGTGTGTGTGTGTGTGTGTGTGTGTGTGTGTGTGTGTGTGTGTGTGTGCCCTGTTTTGCTTTAGTGTCAGAAGGCTTGCAGGGAGCTAACAGCACTGTTTTGTTGTCCTTGCTTATCATAAGCAGCCTTGTGACAGGAAAGCTGTCATGGAGAATTATTAGGACAGTGGAGAATGGTCAGTATTTTGAAGGGTATCTGCTGTGAGCAGGAAGGAGGAAGTAGAGATAGATTCAAAGAAAGCCAGTGAAATGGCCTTAAAAATTGAAATATTTAACCAGCTCACCTACCGTACTTTTCTTTAGGGTTTGCTGCACTGACTAAGATTTCTCTGACAGGATAGTTAAAAAGGAAGTGGTTACCAACAAAACAAACACCAAAAAGATGGACTGCCTCGAGGAAGTTAAATGGAACCATGAAGAAAGTCCAAGGCAACCATACCACTGACCCTGCCTGCCCACTGTCCTCAAAGCACTAATTACCTAAGATGAAAAAGAGTGATGGATCATCAGGAGTTTCCTATTAAAACTTAGAGCAAAGCTCAGACTCCTTCATACATTTTCATTTCATCCTCGGCTCTGGTTCTGAGACAGAGTTCTGTGTGATTCTTTCCCCTGTTAGGACTGAGGACCTGATTTGGAAGCACTACAATAAAACTAACTCCAATTCCCAAGGCACAAAATACAGGGCAGACATTTATTTCTTGTTCTTCAATACAGAGGAGATTTTCTATAAATTTAGCTTCTGATTAGAAAAGTTCTTACATGGGAAAATTTGAGCAATGAAATTTCAGTAATAAGCCAAATCCAGGTCTGCTTGAGGTCGAATGAAAAATCCAGGATTATCAAAAAGAATGTACAGACCTTCAAGTTTCCGTTCATTCAAGGTCAACGGGTTGGAGTCTTTCATTTTTGATTTTTATGGCAGCACATAATTTCTCTTTCTAGTTGGCTCTCTGCATTTCCGGAGCAATAAATTTTGGTTGAAAGCTAAACTTTACTTGCAATCAGGTTGGGAAGTTTCCCTGTCTGAATATGTCTATAGCACCTATCTCTTTCGCCAACTATTTTTTTTTTTTGCCTTATAGAAAAATCACAACAGATCTAACAGTCTTCTAGTAAATTTTAGTGTGATATTCCAATGTAATTGCTTAACTGAGAATGAGGGAAATGGAGGCATTAGTGACCAGTTCTCATTGAAGTCATTGTCCTCTAAAGTTATAAGGCCATGTTTATTCAGCACCTACTTCCATGTGTATTTTCTCATTGATTTCACAGTTCTCTTTTTGGCAGGGACTGGGAAAGCGTCATTGCATAATTCCCCCTCTTTCCATTGTTTACTGCCTTGCATTACCATGTCTTTTGTTAATTCAATCTTCATAATAATCTGAGAAATTATTTAAGGGCAGTAATAGGGTTTCTATGCTTTTGTTTCTCCATTGCACACCTGACATGAATATTCAAGTGACAATTAGGACAAGACATACTAGCTAGAACAGCCAATTGCTCGAGATCTCTACTTTTTAATGAAGGGGCATCACTTGTTTGAGCCTTTAGAAGAGAGTGCGTATAAACTTGTAAGAGCTGGCATGAAACCCGAGAGAGTCCTTACTCTCTAAGAGTTTCCTAAAATATGTGCTGTCTCCACAGTCTCGCTTGTGAGAGACTTACCCTTTACACCAGCCATATTGACTAAAGGGAAGGGCTTCCCAGAAGGGATTTATGGCCGAAAGCTTCCTTAATTATAGGCTAGTATAATAAGTCCTTCCAGTGTCTTAATGATTAGGGAATTAAGAAGTTCCTTAATAGAAATTGACAGGATCCATTGTCATTGCAAAAAAGGTTCTGTTATGGTCTGGAGTACCCTGCCAACCATCCCAGGATTTAAGGTTCCCCAAAGGCTCATTAACATCTCGGACCATAAGGTCTCCAAAGGAGACACTAATGGCCCACCTCGTTATGATCAGAGGATAATGACTGTATGACATCCATCTCCACTGAGAAGATAATGGCTTTGTAAAAACTGTTATGATGTCAGCAGAAGAAGAAATCTCATTTGCACTTTATAATCTTCGGTTTTTAATATGCCATAGTTTCCAAATTATACTGGAATTATTTTACAAATCAGACTTAATAGAGGCAATGCAATATGTTCTGAAGAATCAAAATACTTTCTTTAAACAGCTGTTAGCATCCTTATGGTAGTACAACAATGAAGGATAAGATTAGCAATTTTCTCCCCGTCCTGAAATGCTTATGAGTAATGGAACAAAAATCAAAGACTTAAATGTCCCTCTAGTGACATACTCATGTATTCCTAGGAGTGAGAAGAAATCTTGGTTTTAGAGTATCTCAAAACAAAGGAAAACACCAATTGCCACAATACTGATCAGAGTGATTGCTAATCTCTACTGAATACTTACCCTGCCTCATGTCCTATGCTAAGTAAATTTTATACTTCCAAAAACATCGGTAGGATGGGCATTCTCACTCACCATACAGATGAGACAAGTATGTGCAGAGTGGCTAAGGATGCCATCCACAATGGCCACGTACTGTAGAGCCAAGTGAGATTACCACCCTGTCAATCTAACTCTAAATTTGTGCTATAAGAATGGTGACAGATTGCAGAACCAGGACAAACGGGTTTGTGCTCGGCTGACAAATAGCTGTATGAACTTCTGCAATTTATTTCACCTCTGGACATTTTGAACTTGAAGGCATTCTTCAGTTTCATCATTTTAATTGACAAGGAACTCACAATATCAGGGAAGGGACAAGAACTTCCACAATGCCCTCACAGTCGTGATCAATGCTCTCTGGTAGTGAGATCATTGTTTTCTGATCAGTTTGGACAAATCGTTTTCCCCTTTGGAACTAAATTGTTGATTTAAAAATAAGTGTGCAGTTTATAGAAAGCATACGTGGGAGAAGCATCTCCCATTATTGTTTAACTGTGTAAAGCATACTCAAAACCATTTTCCAATCAATTTCTATTTGGCTTTAAACAAGGGAGAAATGGAGATGAGTGTAAAGAAAAATCTATTAGTCAGTGTTAGTACTGCTTTTTATAACTTTAAGCATTTTCCTGCCTATAAACATAAGAAAGAAAATTAGCATTTTAAGGAGATTTCTCTATTGGATTATATTTAATAAAAATCCAGCATAAAACAGAGGATTATACAATAATAATTAAAAAATAAAATCTATAGATACTGTTTCAGCCTTGGAGTTGCTAGCTGATGGAACCCCAGGTGCCATACACAAATTCTTCCACTAGAGGGTGAATTGTCCCTGATGAAGAAGACCTCAGTGTTTGGGGAGGGGGACAGAAAAGTTAATAACTTACAATATCATAAACTCCCCAGATATGACCAGGGTAATGTTGAACCATAACACTCATGTTCCATAAATACTTACAAGATAGAGAGTGCTAGAAAGAAGTTCTGAATATCCAGTTCCCATGGAGATTTAATCAATTATTACACAATAAGATGTGGGTTACGGGTGCAAAGAACCTGACTAAGTAACAAGGATTTAACAGTATAGTATGTCAACTTCATGAGGCTGAATTATGATAGAGCTGCTGGAAGACAGTAAGATAAGTATGAATATTGGAGGAGAATGTTCCAAACCTTCATGGTCTCTAGAATTGTCTGGTATCATTACAGTCATGGAATTTAATGCAAAACATGATAATTAGAAAGCAATCAGCCCATGCATAAATACTCCCCGATTCTCCAGTTTCTTAAAAGGGAATTGAATATAAGGCTGACAAATTCTCCTTAGCTGTTGGGCTCCTGTGTGTTCTTCTGAACGCCAGTGACACTGACATCTCTGAATGCTGCAGGCTACATTCATATGGAAGGATTAGAAGCTCATTTTCTAAAGATTGAACACTGTATTCATGCATCCTGCCAACCAAAGCTTACAAAGAAAGACCCAAAGTCACTTGATGATGTTATGGCAAAAGTGTGATGCTTCAAGCGAAAAATCTCCCTGTATTTCCAGTCCCAGGGCGTGGTGTGCACTGAATGTAGACGTCAGTTTGACACTGCACTGAAGAAAGAGATACAGGACAATAAAAATGAGCATAAAGATGGCAGACAGTTAACAAGGCACACTGTTAATCAAAGTAAAATGCAGTTTAAATGTTGGTTGCAACAGCTTCCAAGCTTTCCGAACTTTTCAGCAGATCACATCCTAAGGAGATTTCAGAAGAAACTAAAATACACATTATTCTGGTAAATTTTCATTTATTGTTTCAGTTTTTGAGAGTGCCCTACCCAACCCCATCTCAGACTCACCAATGTTTATTTTAGGCACCTTCTAAAACACGTGCCTAGCTCAGCCTGAATCTCTCGTTCTGTAACAAGGAGAAAGGGAAACAGCAAGAAAGAGAGGCATTTAAAATGTGACACCCTTTCAAACAGCTAAGGATAAAGTATTTCCAACAGAGGTAACTATTGTTTCTTTCAAGGTGTAAAAGTGCCTACAGTGGGAACAAGACCTCATCCACGAGGAGAGGCTTTCTGCCTGGATCTCTTAGTCAGTTGGGAACTCTAGACAGTTGATTTCAGCAGGGCTTCCCAATTCTGCTAGATGTTGAAAGTGCCTGACTTGATGATGTCTTGCTATCTGTCTGATACCTGATATTTTTTGACTCTTAGTTTTCCTTGTTATGCTTAATAAACTCATACTCTGAAATTGAAAGCACTGCCATCATAGATCATTCTCCATGTGGAACATGCTGTCTGTTCAGAGGAGTGTATCAGGCATGGGACAGTTTCTGACACATTGCTATGAATTACCACTCAGTGCTTGGAATAGCATTGACATCTATTTGACTCACACAAGTGAACACACATACACACATATGTAAACATGTGAAATCAATCCTCATTATTCATATATTCCATACTTATGCTTTTTCATCTATTTATTTGAATTTCCAAATAAACATTTGAGATGGTTACCAGTCATTTGTAGACATGTGCTAAGGGAGAACTTTAGGATCTTAAAAGCAGGACAAGATGTTCCCAGTAGAACCAAAATCAGAATAGGTTTTGTTTTATTGTTTTGGATACTGACTTTAGGGCACTATCCTGTGTGTTGCCTATTAATGTCACATTTTTCCACTCTTGCGTAATTTATTGGTGATTTTGCCACGTAAAATAGTCTGTGAGGAAGTGTGAAAGGTTTATACTCATTCTGCAATAAGGCTTTGACATGCTTTTCTGAGGAAACATGAGCCAGATAAATAACAAGGCCACTGGTCTTTTGGTCTGTGGAAAGGACAGTCAATTTTAAGTATCAACCTATCCAGAACAACTAATGCCCACAGAAGTGGTGTTTTTAAGGTTTTACTCAGAGGAAGTTGGGGCTAAGAAAGTTGGGAGTGGAATGAGTAGAAATCTTTCCTCAGTGGTGTTGGCAGTATCCAGATGGCTGGGCACCTGGGCAAAACTAAAAAGGCAGAGAGTGAGGGTGTTGCTCAGAGTCAGATCAATTTCCCAGCATGTGCAAGGCTCTCTAGTCATCCTTCAGCCGTCCCAAAAGAAAAAAAAAAAGGCGATTCTCTCCCTTCTCCTGTTTCCTCCCTCCACTCTTCTCTCCTAGAGTTCTCAGTTCCCACAACTTTAGCCATCAGAACTTCAGGCTCCTAAGCCTTTGGGAGGCAGAATTCATACCCACAGCTCTCAGGTTCTCAGAACCACATCCTAACATGGAGAGGAACACTGTCAGCCTCCTAGGTTTTGTTGGTGCCATCACTAAAGAACCCCCTAAAACTGTAGAAAATGTAGTGTTGAATAAGATGACTTTACAGGTGATTATGTCTTGATCAGTTAACGCTGATGAGATTGGAAGCTAACTGGACCCTTACACTTCCCCTAGCAGCAACTGTTCAGTTAGGACTTGTTCAGTCACAGAATTTACTCTTGTAAAATCACACTTACAGTGACTTTATAAGACATAAGTATAGTGGATAATGGTAACTACTCTCACCCCTCCCTCCCGTGTGGTGTATGTTTGTCTAGAAAGACAGAGAAAGGCAGAGACAAGTGGGAGTCAAGAGAAAAAAAAATTATCACTGTGAATGCTAAAGCCTCTTCATGTTTCTGCTGAAAGGGTATTCATCTCTGATGACAAAGACAGAGGCGTTTGTTTTAATTTCAGCATTAAAATCAAATTTAATTGAAGCAGATCAAATACTCTGTAAGTGAATGGGAGAAATTTAAAAAAAAAACCTACAACAAAGACTGAATTGAATCCATTAGCAGCAGTTTGGAATCTATTTCATAGCTGACTTTGAAGGAATCCCCCTAAAAGTGAGCTGTGAAGTATCAGTAAAAGAAGAACAAGAGGAATAAATAAGGATATATATATATATATATATATATATATGTACACATACTTATATGAATGAAGATTTGTCATTACGAGGATGTGTCTGGAAATAACACAGTCTTGATGATTTGAGTGAAAACTTAAGCCTCAATTTCTTCATCTAACAAGAGGAGATAATAATATCCATGAAGTTTTTATCATAGACATAAGTCATATGATGAAATCTTAAATCCCCTATGACATGTTGCTTAGAAGTGGGTTGTTGGTAGGGACTAGTTCATGAGTCTGGGGTCCTCATTGATGCAGTTAGTGGCATGAGAAGATGTTCAAGGAACTTCCCAGCCCTCTTCCTGATATGTGAGCATGTAGGGGCTTTACCAGCACTGAACCTCCTAATAGTTCGATAGTGGACTTCCAACACCCAGAGCTATGGAAAATAATTTTCAGCTTTTATAAGTCATTCAGTCTTTGGTAGTTGATCATAATAGCCTGACTAGATTATGACACTTATTTCAGAGAAATGAATTCTCTCTGATGCCTCCCACTCAACTAAGTCAAAATTATATATATCTACATGATCCTTAATAGCTTTTGCAGCAGTTAAAAACCTTGATTCTCCAAATATACCTATTTGAGCAAGACTCTGAAGCTAAGTGGGTACATAAAGAGACGGAGCTCTGCCATATACACCGTGCGTGCTGAGGGCACTAGACTGCATGTTGGCAGGCATCTTTCCCTGAGTCGCTCCACTTTCCAGCATGAGATGAACAAATCGTAGTTTCCCCGATTTGCCTCTTTTGTGGGTTTGGGTGTGAAGCATGTGTAGAAGCAGGCAAGCTAGTTCATATGTGGATGCGGGGAACTGGTATTGAAATATCTTTCTCAATTACTTCTCTGTCTTTTTTTTTTTGAGACAGTCTCTTATTGAATATGGAACTTGCTATTTTAGCCAGACTGACTGACCAGTAAGCTTCTAGGGTACCTCTAATTTCCACCCTTCCACCAAGTCCTGGAGTTACAGATGTTTCTTGGCATGTCTTGTATTTATATGAGTACTGGAGATATGAACTGAGGTCTCAGCTTGCTTCCTGTCTGGTGACAATCCCTAATCCATCTGCCTTTATACTTCATCCTTACCTATATTTGGCTGCACTGTTTTCATGCATCATATTCTTATCTGACAGTGCCTTTTATTTCTCTATCTTCAGGTCTTCTATTTCTCTATTATAATCCTTTCTGAGGCCAGGTCTTTAGTCCTCTGTGAATATCTTATGGACTTAAGGCCTTCAACATATTCAAAGCTACACTCATATTCTGACATTTTAACCTTTCTTTTTCCTCAGTGACTATCAACTTCAGGGGCTGGATAGCCATCACCTGGCCCAGTCCCACTGATACTCACCTGGAATCCTCAATTTCACCTTCCCCACTATCATTACTCCACCAGTCCTGTTGATTGGGCCCACTCAATATCCTTGAGATCCACCCTTTCTTTTCCACTTTTCCTACCATGAACTTAGTGAAGATTCATATCATTTCATGCCTGGATTCATATCATAAACTTCTAACGGCTCTCCACTTTCCTCTCAACATATACAGTCCACTCTACCAACTTTGTCAGTGGGAATATTCTTGAAAGAGCAATCAGTCCGACTCTTGCTCTGCCTAACTTCCCACAATTCCTCTTTATGGCTCTTGAAAGAAAAAAAAAACAAAACCTCCTCTTGGCTCACATCCCAGAGCTCTTTGTTCCTATCCCTCATCTTTCTCTTCAGTTCTTCTTATCGTCTGTCCCTTATGCTCACTCCTTTAATATAATCGCTTCTAAATACTTTCAGCTCTTTAAATAGCGTATACTGTCTCTTACTTCTGAGACTGGGTGCTTGTGAATACCCTTGCTTTGAGCACTACATTTTCTTCTTCTCGAAACAATCCCTCACACATTAAACCATACCATAAAATTCCATACCACTGAATCCTGAAATCCTCTTAAATAAAACCTTTAGCATATGAATTATATATTACCATACTTTCTTTTTGTGGATGCTGGTATGGATTGTAACATGCTATTTATAATGGTCGACTCACTTTGTCTTTCCCTCTTATTATAGTTATTATTATTTTATTTAATGTATGTGGATGCTTGCCTGCATGTATGTCTGCACAACATGTCCACAAGATCAGGAGAAGGTGTCAGATCCACTGAAAGTGGAATGACAGATGGTTGTGGGCTGCCATGTAGGTGCAGGGAATTGAATCCAAATCCTCCACAGGAGCAGCCAGTACCCTAAATTAATCATTCATATCTCCAGCCTCCTCCCCCCGCCTCTGTATTTACTCAATTCACGCAGAGGCAGATCCTAGTATAAGTTGTTATTATTTGGGTACGGGGTGCCCTTTAAAGTCCCATATATAACATATGTGGTCCTTATCCTTTAGTGATACTGGGAGGTGGTGGAGCTTTAAGATGAATCTCAGGAAGAGGTTTTAGATCATTGGGAATATGCCCTTGATGGGGACTATAAAATCCTGATCTTTCTCTCTCTTTTTATTTTACGTCCTTACTGCCATGTGCAAGGAGTTTTATCTACCATGTTTTCCATGCCATGATGGATTTACTCCTTGCCGCAGGCCCAAAGCTATGGTTCCATCCAACCATGGACTAAAACTCCCCAAACTATGAGTCAAAATAAACTTCGACTCTTTATGGTCGGTTTGCCGAGGTATTTTGTTACAGTAATGGGAAAAGCTGACAAACACACAAGGATTCAAGTACAAATATTTTGTTATAGAGCTGCATCTAGGAAACTCAATGGAGAAATGATTCTGAGAAGGGGAAAATGCCTATAGAGTGCACACCATCAGGCACGTTGACAATATTGGCAGTTGGAACACAAATGTGCGGCACAGATCTGGGAATCAATGTTGAACATGTGCCTCAGAATTGTTCCCACTGAAGGGTGAGGAAGCAAGGCCATTTCCACAGCGATACTCATTAGTCACAGGTTAGCTGTGGCTAATGGGGTGTGGGACTGCTGGTAGGGAGGAGATAATTCCCAACACATCTTGCCTGCTGTATACACAAATCTTTATTAGAAGGATGAAGAGGGTATGTTAATATGTAGACAGAGCATTGGTTGAATATAACCATTTCTCACTCTTCAGCAACAGAAGGTTTGAGAGTTAAGGTCACCTAACTGAATAGTTAAGGTCCTAATAATGCTAAGTTAACCAAAATAGCATATAGAACAAAACATGACCCCACATTTCTTCCTCTATATCATCTCTATCTAGCTTTAGGTTGGCCCCTAGACATTTTTTCCCCTGGGATGAGCAGTTTATGAGGAATGAGACGGAGCACAGTAAAGAGGGCATCTAAAAGCATGTCAGAATCCTTGGAGTCCATGCCTGCCTTTGCTGCAAAGCAGATGACAACAGATTTCCCTGATCTCATTTCCTTTGGAATGGTATGTCAGGAGTGAATTCCACCTTGAGATGAGATCTGAGGTTCAATAACAGTTAATTTCCATTGTCACCTGAGCAGATCCAGAATCACTTGTAAGGGACTCGCAGGGATGATTAAGTGAGAGTCTCAGCTAGGTTACTGGAAGAGAAAAGACCCACCCTAAATGTGGGAGGTACCACTTCATAGGCTGGGTTCTAGAATCAATAAAAAGGAGAGCGAGCTACATACCCACTTCTCTTTGATGCAGATTTTGGACAGACCATGAGCAGCTACTTCAAGCTCCAGCTGCCTTGACTTCACTACCGTAATGGACTGTCCCTTGGATATTAGCTAAAATAAGCCCTTTATCTCTTAAGGTCCTTTTGTCAGAGTAATTTCTCGTAATAACAGGAAAAGAAATTAAGGCAGGCTCCTTCCAGATTTGAAGCTGCTACGCCCTGCCTTGAAACAAGCTGTAAACCAGAGCACTGCCGATAAATGTCCTTTAATTTCTTTTGTTCCAGATGAGTTTGTATTTTAAAGAATCCTGGTGTTTTCTTTCAGAAGATTAAAAGTCACTCATTGATATTCCAAACAGAACATTTGTTAAGCTTTCATTTCACAATATGACCCTTTGTGCACTATTAGTCAGAAACCAAGATTTAAATAGATAGAAGTTACTGTTTGTCTCCAGGATTAAAGGAGAACAAGTTTGTTATTGTCAAATAGTTTCGAGAAAGAATATTAGAAGGCCATGCATAGGCTTTATAATAGAACATAGTAAATTAAATTTTCCAAGTCAAGGTGTCAGAAGAAAGAGTATTATATGTGAAAATAAAGGCAGAAAAGGAACACACAAAAATTTATGATTACCTAAATACACATGTATGCGTAAATACATATACATGTTCAGTGCTTTTAGCCTCAAGCACAGTTCATCTGGTTTATTTATTAATATTTGGAGTTTTAGATCATATTTTATATGATAAAATAAGTAGGCCGTAGACTTAGAAAGAGTCTTGTTCATTATCCGTTGGTTTTGTCATTTGTTAAGATGAAATTTCCATTAATTAGTAACTTCACTTGCTTTTAAATTGTTTAGCATATCGAGTGAAAGACAGTATGGAAATGAAAGTTACTTGATTATACCTGGAGAAAGTAGCACATATATGATTTGAAATGCTGAAATATATGTTAAATACAATAAAACATTCTGCAGTAGTGTTCATTCTTTTATTTAACTCATATTACAGAGTTTCAGAAGTTTCTTAACGTGTTAAGCTTAAGCATCAATCTTGTGCATGGTCTGCCTTCTTGGACTGTGTACTGGAGACTACATTCTTAGAAGTGTTCATACCTACTGTAATTTAATTTACAGGTAGTCCCTTCAACAGACCATATGTGTTTGTGGCCATTAAACCAATGTATATGTCCAGTACTAGAAACTGATGATATTATTTTTGAAGCCCTGAATTGGGGTAGGAAATTAGAAGTCATATTAGGATGGCTGCTTAGGATTCTAATTCTTTGCTTGAGGCTCAAAATTCTATTTAAGCTATGAAAGACGATAGCATAGAGGCCAAATTCTTAGTCACCATTCTTGTTTCATCACGTTCCTCACCCAGCCCTCTTAGGCAAAATCGTGCATAGCTCTGATTTGGGATTATTTTGGTAACTTCCTATGGGAAGCACCACCACACACCATTCTCGTCTTTTAAGAAGATTAAGTCTCCTTGTTATTTATCCTATAATTCTGGGCATCTCTTCATAAATATAGGCACATGATTAAGTGTCTATGGGTTTTTTTCTTGCTCCAGGACAGCATATAGACCATGCTTATCTCCTTGTAGCATATGTTTGATGTCTCACACAGTGCTAAATTATTTTTTTAAGGGTTATTTTTAGTTAACTGTACATGTAGGTTTTTTTGCATGGGTATTCAAATAAGTGAGTCTGGAAGATTTTTCCTGCCCTGGAACTGCAATTGCAGGTGGCTGTAAACCACTTGACATGGGTACTGAGAACCAAACTGGTGTCTTCTACAGAAGCAGAAGCTGTCATAACTGCTGAATCATCTCTCCGATTCCTAAGACACTTAGTTGAAGAAATAAATGGTACAATATTTTTTTTACTTCAAAAGAAAACTCATTGAGAGAATAGTTACTTAATGTTTGAATATTTAAAAATCAGATTATAAAATAAAAAGTTTGTTTCTGCTTTGAGTATTGGAAATAAAGAAATTTATGAGACAACAGGAAATCCAATGGCCCATTGAATCCACATTTTATATGTAGACTGACATTTACCACAGATAATTGTATTCTTGAAATCTCTCAATATCTGCTATGTTTACTGGTCTTCTTAAGTTCACTTCTTAAGAAGAAGAAATACAAAGGATTAGAAGCTATCAAGAAAAGGAAGAAATAATTTGTGTGTGTTTTTGTAAAGGAACATTAAACAGAAAACAAAGAAATTCAGCCTGCAACAATATGAATGGATATTAAGATTGAGATACAAAGCAATTACAAGATAGTTCCAGAAAATGATATGCTAGAAAATACCTCCCTAAAGAAATAGATATAATATGTGTGTGAGGGCAAGGATATTTGAGAGGATACAAATTATTCTAATTATTAGGTAGTTCGACATATTCACAGATTTTCAGTATATTGGTCATATATTTAGATGATTAATGAATTTTATATTTAAGTTATTTATCACTAACCAACTTTTATTATTAACCTGATTTTGTATGCCTGAGATCCACATAAGCATTACAGTGTATTAGTAGTAGTAAGGGCCCATTAAAAACATTATTTGCCAAGATTCCATTATTCTTCTATTGAAAAACAAAAGCAAATACTATTCTGGTACTCAATGGTTGTCTATAAAGTAAGCAGACAAATTTCTGAGAAGGTTTCATGGTAGTCGTTCACTTTGGTCATCCATTTGGTCATCCATCTATTTGATCTCACTTCATCCTAAAAATACTTGGTAAGCATCTACTATGCATTACCAACTATCTTTAAGGAAAAGAATTAAAAGATTATAAAAGAAACCATGTGTGATACTGAATTCTGGAATGGAAATAAGTAGCTATTAGTGTGTTAATGGTTACAAAATTAGAAATCAACCATATGTACTACTGGTCAATCCTAGATGTTATAAAGTGATACTCAAAGACTAAAATGATCCCTGAGTTTTTGGAGAAACCCTGCTACTCTGAGCTGAGATCTGAAGAAGGCATGGCTATGTCTAATTGAAAGGAAGGTATTGAAGGCAAACCAACAGAATTCTGTGACAAGGGAAGAATACCCACACTGAAGGGTATCAGTTACGTCTTGTATAGCTGGAGATAGTGAGGAGTTAGGAACTATACTGGTGAGGCAAGCAGAGTGCATGCTGATGAAAGCTTTTGAAGTTATAACATCTGAACAGCATCCCAGGAGAAGTGTCATTCTATTGGGGTTTCACCAGAAGAATATGACAATAATGAGGTAACACTTTGTCAGAGTCTGAGGAGGTAGTCTATGCATGCATATGCAGGGAGACCAGAAGATGATGATAGGTTGTCCCCTATCCCTGCCTACTTTTGTATTTTGAGATAAGGTCTTTCACTGAACCTGGAGTTCATTGTTTCAGTTACACTAGTTGGCCAGGAACTCCCATGATTCACTTGTCTCTTTTCCTCCATCACTGAGGTTCCAGAGCATTTCTCTAGAACCAGATTTTTGTTTTTTTGATTTTTGAGACAGGGTTTTCTGTAGCTTTGGAGCCGGTCCTGGAACTAGCTCTTGTAGATCAGGCTGACTATGAACTCACAAAGATCCACCTGCCTCTGCCTCCTGAGAGCTGGGATGCTGAGAGAGTGGATCCTGGTTAAACTTAGATATTTTTACAAGACTACTGGAAATAAAAAAAGAAAAAAAACTGAGTATTAGAGACAGCAAGTTCTACGGAGGCAGGAGCAGATCCAGACCAGGGTCATTTGTGGAAACAAGACTGAGACAGTGACCTAGGCCAGAGCAGGCCTGAGACAGTGAACTCCACAGAAGCAGGAGCAGGGCAACACCCAGGAGTGCTGAGTGACAAGCAGGAACATGGAGTCATGAATGGGTGACTGGAACCATGACACTGACTGCAGCATGAGGAGCAACCACCTGAGCCTTGGATCCACTGGCACCTAGAAGATGGATCACCAGAGTCACAGACAGCCCCAACTATACCAATCAGAAGAAAAGATGGGTAGACAATGTCAGAATACATGAAACACCACAAAAGGCAACATGACACCAGTAAAAACTAGTGACCTTACAACAGCAAGGCTTAAAGAAACAAATATAGATGACGCAGAAGAAAATAACCTTAAAAAATAACTAGGGGGATATTTGAGGCCCTTAAAGAGGAAATGAAAATTCTCTCTAAAAATTGAGGATTAAACAAACAAAAATTGGAAGACATCAACAAATACCTTAAAGAAAAACAAGGAAAAAGCTATCAAACATATGAAAGAAACTATTCAAGACTTAAAAACTGAAATAGAGACAATAAAGAAAACATAAGCTGAGGGAATTATAAAAACAGAGAAAATGACCAGGAACTAGAAATGCAAGCATTAACAATAGAATACAAGAGATAGAAGAGAGAATCTCAAGTGCTGAAGATACAATAGAGGAAATAGACTCATCGGTTAAAGAAAACATTAAATCTAACAAAAGCTTAACACAAAATATACAGGAAATATGGGATTCCATGAAAAGATCAAACCTAAGAATAATAGAGATAGAAGAAGTTCAACACAAAAGCACAGAAAATATATTTAACAAAATCATAGAAAAAACTTTCCCAACCTAAAGAAGATATGCCTATGAAGATATAAGAAGTTTACAAAACACCAAATAGGTTGGATCACAGAAAATAGTTCCCTTGCCACATAATAATCAAAACACTAAACATACAGAATAAAGAAAGAATATTAGGAGCTTCAAAGGAAAAAGGCCAAGTAACATATAAAGGCAGACCTATCAGAATTACACCTGACTTCTCATTGGAGCCAATGGAAGCCAGAAGGTCATGGTCAAGCGTTATGCAGACAGTAAGAGACCACAGATGCAAGCCCAGATTACTATGCCCAACAAAACTTTCAATCACCATAGAAAGAGAAATAAGATACTCCATGACAAAACCAGATTTAACCCATACCTAGCCACAAACCCAACCCTACACAAGTACTAGAAGTAAAACTCCAACCCAAGGACATCACAAAAACATCAATGGAACACAGACAGTTGATGATCTCACTGCAAAGGGAAAAACACACAAAATAGCAACATCGATAACAAAAACCAAATTAACAGGAGATAGCAAACACTGGTCATTAATATCCCATAATATAAATGGACTCGATGCACCTATAAAAAGACACAGGCTATCAGATTAGATATGAAAACAGAATTTTCCCTTTGCTGCTTTTAAGAAACACACCTCAATCTCAAAGACAGACATTGCCTTAGAGTAAAGGGTTGGAAAACAATTTTCCAATCAAATGGACCTAAGAAACAAGCTGGTGTAGCTATTCTAATATTTAAGAAATAGACTTCAAACTAAAATCAATCAAAAGATACAAAGATGGACATTTCATATTAGTCACAGAAAAAATACATAAGAGGAAATCTCAGTACTAAACATCTATGCACCAAATGCAAGGGCACCCTCATGTGTAAAAGAAACACTTTTAAAGCTTAAATTATATATTAAACCCCACACATTAATAGTGGGAGACTTCAACACTCCACTCTTACCGCTGGACAGATCAGTCATACAAAAAAGTAACAGAGAAATAAAGGAACTAACAGATGTTATGATTCAAAAGGGATTAACAAACATCTATAGAACATTCCATCCAAATATAAAAGAATATACCTTTTTCTCAGCACTTCAAGGAACCTTCTCAAAAATTGATCACATACTCAATAACAAAACAAACTTCAAAAAATACAAAAACTGTGCCAATAGTGTCCTTGTTTGTCAATAGCAACTTCCAGTCTCCTACACCAAGGATTAGAGTCTTTCACAATTACTAACTCATCACATTGTGAGTTCATATGTGCATACGTCCTGTTGTATCTAGGATGTGTTTCCTTGGATTCATCTACCACATTCAGCTCTTACAATCATCCTGCCTCCTCGCCATCATAGGTCTCTGAGTCTTGAGGGTAAAGATTTGATAAAGACACTCCATTTAGTGCTGAGTGCCCCAAAGTCTCTCTCTCTACAATTGTCTACTTATAGATCTCTGTATTAATTGCCATATTGCCATAAGTGCTGATATATATATATATATATATATATATATATATATATATATATATAATTATTGTATCACACTTTAGTTCTCCTAGATATTTCAGAGAAAGCAGAAAAGTTGTAAGGATACCTAGCTGCCAGCTGTTTTTTGAAATAAACACTTTTCCTTCTACCTTTTTTGATAATTTCTTATATGTATATATGTTTTGTTCAAATTTATCCTGTTCCTCTCCTTCATTTATTTCTTTATCTCATCTCAAATACCTTTCCCTCTCAATTTTATAGGCTCTTTCTTATTTTCTTAACACTCTGAGCACACTTAGTGCTACTTGTATTTATTTGGATGGATGACCATCTACTGGAACAAGAATAACTACTCAGGGTTGCAACCCTAAAAATAACTGACTCTTTATTCTATTACCACCAACAATTGCTTACAACTTCTCAGCTAGGTGTGTGACTTCATGGGCATAAATCCCACATACACAAGAATTTTGGTTGGCATGATCATTTGAAAGTATTGCGTTTCCAGTCACAGTTTCTGTGAGTTCACAGGTAAAAGGGCCCAGTCATGTCCAGCAATTATTGTGTCACTGCAAGTGCCTCCTACTTCTATATCATACAGTCCTTTGTGATTCCTCTTCCTTGATGATTCCTACACTTTGCAGGAGAGGAGGGTGTGATGACAATGTCCCATTTAGAGCTCACAGGAAAAGTTTTTAATTAACTATACCTGGAGAAAATTTTCTTGATTGTGGTCCTCCTGATTCTGTTATATTGCTGACTGCCATGTTTATGGAGTTTGTTCTTGGTTCTTGAAGCCCTAATGTATTCCAAATTTCATGTCACTCACACTCATCCAAAGTGATTACTTCCTCTATTTCTGTTCACAATGATAACTCTTATCTTTGTCTTTTCTCATTTTCATTTTCTGACATTCTGTTTTTTCCTGATACCTACCTCCACTAGTGACAGCTCACTTTTTCCATAGTCTGTTAAGATTATCTAGAGGGAGTCTCTATAAATCTGATGTGGGAATTTCCTCTGTATGCTGAGATTACCATTAATGAGTAAATAACTGCTTTGAGCCTATAGCAGAGCAGGGCAGAGCAGAGCTAGGCGGGGAGGACTAGACTGAATGCTGGGAGAAAGAAGGGTGGAGTCAGAGAGATACCATGGAGCTGCCAGAGACAGATGTGCTGAAACTTTGATGGTAGGTAATAACCTCGTGGTGATTCACAGGTTAATGGATATAGGTTAAACTAAAATGTAACTGTTAGCCAATAAGAAGCAATAGCTAATAGGCCAAGCAGTGATTTAAATAATACAGTTTCTGTGTGATTATGTCTGGTCTTAGCTAGCCCGGTGGCTGGGAACCAAACAAGCAGTCCTTTGTCCAAAATAAATCTTTATATATTTCAACTCCGCAATTCAATGTGAATTTAAATTTAGCCATGTTCGTAGTGTTAGGATCAATTGATCATTGTTTATTAAGAGATGTTAAGGGGCTGGGCGGTGGTGGCACACACCTTTAATCCCAGCACTTAGGAGGCAGAGTCAGGCGGATCTCTGTGAGTTCGAGGCCAGCCTGGACTACAAGAGCTAGTTCCAGGACAGGAACCGAAAAAAAACAAAAAAAGCTATGGAGAAACCCTGTCTCGAAAATCAAAAAAAAAAAAAAAAAAAAAAAAAAAAAAAAAAAGAGAGAGAGAGAGAGAGAGAGAGAGATGTAGAGATGTTAAGGGAGCTACTACATTATAACTTAGGTCAAAACAACTTCTTTATCACAGTATCTTAGTCGTCCTGAGGACTGTGAGACTAATAGTAGCCAGAACCATGCAGAAGTTCTAGCTTTGCCAGCAACTCTAGTCCTGAAGCAATGTCATGGTCAACTCACAAAATAGAAAGGCAGGAAATCAATGGTGGCAGGTAGGAATGAGTTCAGTACTAATGTTGAAACCTTGAATATTTGCCAAGGACACAAGGTATTTAGGATTATTCCTGAGGAGATAATGCTTTTAGAATGCTAGTTCTATTAGAAACAGTGTTAATTGGGAATTCAGCCAAGGACAAGTGTATGGCCCATTACAGATAATTTCTTTCAGATTGGGATATTGAGTTGCCCACATACTACTAAACTATACAACAATGATCAAGTGAAATATAAGTAAATATTATAAATAAGTGCTGTATGAGCATATAGGGCTAGAAAACATTTTGGGGTTTATCTGAGAATAGATTTCGTTCATACTATGATATAATACAAAGAATTATGTTAGCTGCATATTAAGGAATATAATTTGAGCATCCTCATACTAGTGTTATTTGAATTGTCTCTTCAAGGAATAAACATTTCCTAAAACAAATTATTTTAGGACAATTGTGATTGTTCTGTGGGGATATACACTCAGTGGCTTAGTTCAACTTAGCAGCTTTTCTTTTTTTTTTATTTATTTATTTTTAATTTATTTATTTATTAAAGATTTCTGTCTCTTCCCCGCCACCGCAATGGGGATGTTCTATTGGGAACTCACCAAGGCCAGCTGGCCTGGGTCTGGAAAAGCCTGGGATAAAACCGAACTCTCTGAACATAGCGGACAATGAGGACTACTGAGAACTCAAGAACAATGGCAATGGGTTTCTGATCCTACTGCACGCACTGACTTTGTGGGAGCCTAGGCAGGTTGGATGCTCAACTTACTAGACCTGGATGGAGGTGGGGGTTCCTTGGACTTCCCACAGGACAGGGAACCCTGATTGCTTTTCGGGCTGGGGGGAGACTTAGCAGCTTTTCTATTGAAGTGAATCTCACAGCCAGTGTGGAAACATTTTATGGCAGACTCTCTCAGCTCAAATACTTTTGTCAATTCTCCCACAGATGCTACATGAGTTATTATTCTACGCACAGAGGTGATAAGGCACTTCATCTTCACAGGTTAGGATTTAATGATGTCTTGAACTCTACTGTACGATGACTGGCTTCCACTTGCTAAAGCCGACTTCTAGAACAGAAAGTTTCTATCCTTCGTTGATTGTATCATGGGAGACACCTATTACTCTTAGTCATCTGGGCAGAGGAAGAGATCAGTCTGAGAGGCACCGACTAGCTCCCTTTTTCTGCTCAGAGGTATCTTGACCTAGCAGGTCACATTCTGGCCTGTCATCTCATGATGTCCCTCAGTTGTGTAATGAGTAGGACTGGAAATGAGGGAAGGAGCAAGTATTGATGGAAATAAATGAAGTGAGCTCATGCAAATCATGCAGACTGAAGAAATGTCTGATTTCGGTCTAACGGTTTGGAGAAACTATCCACTATTTAAAGTTTTTCAAAAGAACCATTAGAAAGAAATTATATAAAGAATCATTGAGTTTCCCAACAAGAGTTGAGGATTTTATGGAATTTGGAAATAGGCAATATTGTCATAAAGTCTTCAAATAACTAAATAGTTACTTTTAGAAAAGAATATCTACATAAATGCTAAAAAAAAATGGCCAATAAATTGAAGGACTTTTGTTCTCTATTTTTTTTCTTTTAAAGTAGGTACATGTTTCCATACACATATACTGTATTTCTACACTTAATACTATAATGCGAATGGTTCTTAAGTCTATTCATTGCTTTCATAAAGTAAAAAGTATAAAATGTATGTATGTATGTTTGTTTGTGTGTATGCATATGCACATGTATATACTTGAACATATGTGTGTTTATGTATACTTCATACAAAATTATACCACAATCATTATATAAAAGTTGTTTAAAATATCAGAAAAATCTTTAATTTGAATTGATATTTTTACATTATAAAACATAAATATTATAAATACAAAGTGAGTAATCAGATTTGAAATTGCTATATGCCAATTACAATTTTATAATATAGATTTATGTGGCTTGTTACCTAAGATCATAAACAATTTCATAATGAATTATAACAAAATCTTATTTTATTTGAATAATCTATATTCAAACCTATTATACTATATGTTATATACAAAAACTATGTGGAAATACATAAATTCATTTTTGTAATTAAGAACTCCTGCTCCCAAAATCAGGCATTATACTAAAAACCTGAAATCTTTAGATTTTCTCCAAATGATAGGAATTGGGTCCCAAGGAAATGTGAACATCCCTACATTCATGCCTTTTTTTTGGTTATTGTTGCTTTGGGCATTTTGTTGTTGTTGTTGCTTAAGTAAAAGTCCCCCTGTGTAGCTCTGGTTGTCTTGGAACTCTCTCTGTAGAGCCTTGAACTCCGAGATCAGCTTGTCTCTGTCTCCCAAGTGAGTGTTGGAATTAAAGGCGTGAACCACCACCTCCTCGTTATTATCCCTACATTCATGTGACAATGTTATTCACAATTACAATGTGACAACAATCTTAATGTCTAGCCACAGATGAATAAAGAAATATATTGTGGGGTAGGGTGGTTCATGTTCTGTAATCCCAGCTGCTTGAGTAGCCAATGTAAATGACTTGGAATTTAAAGTACTCCTTTGTCTATTTTGTGAGCCCTTGTTTCAAAATAAAAATTTTAAAGGGCTGACATATTTGCTCAGTGATAGATAATTCATCTATTATGGACAGAGCTGTAGAGTCATTCTCCAGGACATCAAAAAGGAAAAAAATAAAGAAAACAATATACATATATAATGGAATATCATTTTGACAAAAAAAAGAAGTAAATCATGTCTAATGTCTTGGATAAAACTTGACTATGTACTAAATGCAAATGGGCAGTTAAAGCAAGACAGATGCTGCACGGGGCATGTTAGATGAGTATCAAAACTGTCAAGTTTGTACAACTCAAGAAGAAGATGCCAGAGATTGGAAGTGGATGGGAACAGGAGCTTCCTGTTTAGAAGAAATGAAATGCCATTCAAGTGGAGGGGGGGGAGGCTTTGTCAGCCTGGTTAAAGACTGTGCTCTTGCTGTCACTGGGAAGGCACTGTATACTGAAAACCTGGGATATCTAAATGATCTTAGAACCATAAAGTAATATAACAAAGAAAAAAAACAAAGACCCTAGTCAAGTTACCAATTGCAGTAACTACTATTAAGTATGGCTCTTCCATGAAATATTAATTACATTTTAGATGTGAAACCAATAGGCTCAATATAAGATGTGTTAATTTTAAAACAAGGATGAGGTTTCCTAAGTGAAGATGTGGTGGCATGTCAGGGCAAAGTATAAAAAAAAATGATTAGAAGTGTAAAAAGACTGTCAAATGTAGGAAATCATCCTTAAAATATATCACATTTAATGTGCAGCTTTCTGATCTATATGAATGTAAAAAAAATCAGATACTTCATTTAGGTAAAAATGAAAACAAAGGCCGATGTTGAGGTTACTTCATGGAGTGATTTGTTAAGTATGCTGAAAGATTTTCCTCTCAAGCATATTTCTATAAGATGTTTCTGCTCACTGAGGGCTACTGGAGGCACTCCGGGGCAAGAAGGAAATTCTTGCACTCTAGGGCTTCCTGATTAATTGGTCAGATCATTTATTCTTCTCGCAGACACTCACTGAACTTTTAATGATGTTCTCACCACTGCCATACAATCTTGGACAAACCATACAACCTCCTTGCTGCCAGGGATGTGAAAGAGAAGAAGCAAAAGATCATAAAATACCAGTCAATACAGAAGTAATGCGATCGGTTTGCAAGTTGTAAGTTCTGCGGTGCAAATGAACTCTTGAACTTTATTGCTTTGCATTCAAGGCTGACTACATTAAAAAGCATTTTATCATAGGTGAGTAAATCTACGACCAAAATCTTTGTAAACTCATACAACACATATATAAAACTTTCTATCAAAATATCCTATATCAAATAAGCATTGCAAAAGCTTATTTGTCTGTTTTTATTTAACTAAAGTAAATAGTTTCCCAGCTCCTATTTACCAAAAAATGTTAAAATTTCCTTGGGACCATCATGTAAAGCTGCGAGTTTTCATCTTTAATTCAATTTCCAATTCAAAATTATCCTCTCCTTTAAACTTGTTAGGAATTCCCTATTATTCTGGCAAAAAGGCTGGGAGATTCAGCTTTATGTGCCTCTTGGTTGTGCCTAATATTGGTGAACTCGCTGTTTTTCTTTTTTTTTCCCCCAATAGTGAGTCTTACTTGGGGACTCTCTTTCTCCCCCTGCTGGCTGCCTTCAGGGCCAATGGATACTGTTCTCTGAGATAAAATCTTTCTGAAATTCAGTGTTTAAATATGGGACTAGTCATGAGTTGTTCTTTCAAAATGCTGTCATCGCTGTAGCAACTTCATGAGATATGTGCTGGCAGTCGGTTTTAACCAACATCTCTGTCACTCTGGACACTGAGGGATTGGGGCTCTCCCTTGCTCCTCACAGAAGCTAAAAGGAGCTTGGCATGTGCCAGCACGTCAGACATTCCTTGCACGGTGACAGTCATTTCTCCTCTCTCCAGCTCCCCGGGTTTCACAATATGAGGAACTGCATCTACGCATAGTCCAGAGAAAAGGAACACTTCCGGCCTGTTTCCTCAATCATCTTCGCCTCTTGAGAGTGTTTCTACTTGAGGAAGATTTTTTCCCCTTTAAAAATAATTAGAACTACTACATTAATGTGCAAAACTTTAGTTACCTTGAGCTATCCTCCCAGACCTCTTTCCTATGATGAGAGAGGACAGTTACCTCTCCTTTCAGTAAGGAAAAGACTCATGAGTCATCATGCTTTTATCTCCAGCTCACTCTGGCAGAAGAAATATGCTGAACTGACAGAGTTAAAACAACAGCAATAACAACCCCCCCTCCCCAAACAGCAATCCTCGCTCTTGAGTTAGAGTGCTGTATGGCGGGAACAGAGCATGTTGCCTTCATGTACAGTATACTGGTGTTGAGGGGACAGGACCTTTGAGATGTAAATTCTGGTGGAAGACCTTTGGCAAGGCTGTGCCTTTGGAAGACAGGGCAGAGCCCCCATCATGCTCACTATTCTCAGTTTTGTGATATGATTTTCTCTTTCAGTGGCAAGGGGAGACATTTAACACATAAAATTAGAAAGTAGCTTCCTTCCCTCCTGTTAAAAATAATGTCTTTGTTTCCAATTAATCATACAGTAGTAAAAAAGAGATGACACAAAAGCTTGTTTTAGATATAACTCTGGATGAAAAAAAATTTTTCTTGAAAATAGTGTATCATGGGTTTACAATCAAGTAATTCTGCTTTCAAATCTATTATATGCAGAGATACAAAATCCCATAAATCAAGAATATCCCTCCCAGTGTTCCACCGTTAAATGCTAACATTTTGTATCTTTCTTATTTTTTTTATTTTTATTTATTTTTAAAACAGTCTTTTCTTATTTTATATACCAATCCCAGGTCCCTCTCCCTCACATCCTCCTGCTTCTGCCACCTCCCCCCCAACCCTATTCCCCATCCATTCTTCAGAGAGAGCCAGACCTCCTATGGATAGTGAACAAACTCTATCACATCGCTTGAGGCCGGACCAAGGCTCTGCTTCCTGTATCTTGGCTGAGTGATGTATCCCTCCATAAGGAATGGGCTTCAAAAAGCAAATTCATGCACTAGGAATGAATACTGGTTCCACAGCCAGTGGCCCTACAAGCTGCCCAAGCCACATAACTGTCACCCACATTCAGAGGGCCTAATTTGGTCCTATGCAGATCCCCAACTGTCAGTCCAGAGTTGGTGAGCTCCCACTTCTTCGGGTCAACTGTATCTATGGGTTTCCCATCATAGTCTTGATTCCTTTGCTCATATTATTACTCCTCCCTCTCCTTGACTGGACTCTCGGAGCTTGGCCCAGTGCTTACCTGTGGAACTCTGCATTTGCTTCCATCAGTTACTGCGTGAAGGTTCTATGACGACAATTAAGGTAGCTATCAATGTGCTTACAGGAGAAAGCCAGTTCAGGAACCCTCTTCACTATGACTTACATTTTTAGCTGGAGTCATCCTTGTGGATTTCTGGGAAATTCCCTAATGCCATGTTTTTTATTAACCCCATAATAACTCCCTCAACAAGATATCTCGTTCCTTGCTCTGCCTCTATGTCCTTCCCCCAACTCAACCTTCCCAATTCTTCATGATCTCCTTCCTCTTCCCTTTAAATCCTCCCTACTCCCCTTCACCCTTCCTTCTCCTATCCACACTCCCAATTTCTCAGTATATCTTTTCTATTTCCCCCTATAGGAAATACATGTATGCCTTTCTCAGTGTCCTCATTTCCTGGCTTCTCTGGGGTTGTTGACTGTAGACTAGTTATCCTTTGCTTTATGTCTAACACTGACTTATGAGTGAGTACATACCGTGTTTGTCTTTCTGGGTCTTAGTTACCTTACTCAGGATGTTTGTTTCTAGTTCTATACATTTGCATTCAAATTTCAAAATGTTATTTTTTTTAACACTGAGTAGTACTCCATTGTGTAAATGTACCCATTTTCTTTATCCATTATTTGGTTGAGGGGCATCTAGATTATTTCCAAATTCTGGCTATGGCAAATAATGCTGTTATGAATGCAGCTGAGCAAATGTTCTTGTGGTATGAGTGTGCATCCTTTGGGTACATGCCCAGAAGTGGTATTGCTAGGTCTTTAGATAGACTGATTGCCAATTTTCTGAGAAACTGCAATATTGATTTTCAAAGTAGCTATACAAGTTTGCACTCTCATCAGCAATGGAGGAGTGTTCCCCTTGTTGGACATCCTCTCCAGCATAAGCTATCTTAGGTGTTTTTCTTCCTAGCCATTCCGAAAGGTGTAAAATGGTATCTGTGAGTCATTTGGATTTGCATTTGCTTGATGCCTATGGATGGTGAGCAACTTCTTAAGTATCTTTGGCCATTTGACATTATTCTGTTGAGAACTGTCTGTTTAGATCTGTCCCCCATTTTATAACTGGATTATTTGGTATGTTGATGTCTAGTTTCTTGTGTTCTTTGTATATTTCGGAGATTAGCCCTCTTTCTGATGTGAGGTTGGTGAAGATCTTTTCCCATTCTGTAGGTTACTGTTTTGTCTTGTTGACTGTGTCATTTGCCTTATAGAAGCTTCTCATTTTCAGAAGATCCCATTTATTATTTCTTGATATCAGTGTGCGTGTTATTGGTATTATATTTAGGAAGTGGTCTCCTGTGCCCTTGTGTTCAAGGCTACTTCCCACTCTCTCTTTTATGAGATTCAGTGTGGCTGTATTTATGTTGAGGTCTTTAATCCATTTGAACTTAAGTTTTGTGCATGGGGATAGATATGGATCTATTTTCATTCTTTTACATCTCAACATCCACTTATGCCAGCACCATTTGTTGAAGGTGCTTTACTCTTTTCATCATATGATTTTAGATTCTTTGTCAAAAATCAGGTGTTCATTTATGTATGGATTGTTATAAGGATCTTTGATTCAATTCCTTTGGTCTTCCTGACTGTTTTTTTTTTTTTTTTGCCAATACCAAGCAGTTTTCATAAATAAAGTTCCATAATACAGCTTGAAGTCGTGGATGGCCATGCCTCCAGACATTCCTTTATTGTACAAGATTGTTTGGTCTATCTGTGGTGTTTTGTTTTTCCATATGAAGTTGAGTATTGTTCTTTCAAGATCTGTAAAGAATTGTGCTGGGATTTTGATGGGGTTTGCATTGAATTTGTAGATTGTTTTTGGTACAATTGCCATTTTTATTATGTTGATCCTACCTATCCAAGAGCATGGAAGATCTTTCTACTTTTTGATATATTCGATTTCTTTCTAAAATTTTTTTGTCATACAGGTATTTCACTTGTTTGGATAGAGTTACCCCAAGATACTTTATATTGTTTGTGGCTATTGGAAAGGATGATGTTTCTCTGAATTCTTTCTCAGCCCATTTATCATCTGCATATAGGAGCACTACTAATTTTTTTTTTAGTTCATCTTGAATCCTGCCACATTACTGAAGGTGTTTATCAGCTATAGGAATTTCCTGGTGGAATTTTTCGTGTCACTTATGTATACTATTATATCATCTGCAAATAGTGAAAGTTTGACTTCTCTGTTTCTAGTTTGTATCCCCTTGATTTCCTTTTGTTGCCTTATTGCTCTGGCTAGAACTTCAAGTACTATATTGAATAGATATGGAGAGAGTGGACAGCTTTGTCTTGCTCCTTATTTTAGTGGAATCACATAAGTTTCTCTCCATTTAGTTTGATGTTGGCTGTTGGCTTTGCTGTATATTACCCTTTTTATGTTTAGGTATATTCTTTGTATCCCTGATCTCTCGAAGACCTTTGTCATGAAGGGGTGTTAGATATTGTCAAAGACTTTTTAAGCATCTTATGAGATGATCAGGTGTTTTTTTCTTCAGTTCTTATATGGTGTATTACTTTGAGAGATTTTTATATGTTGAACTATCCCTGCATCTCTGGGATTAAGTTTACTTTATCATGGTAAATGATTTTTCTGATGAGTTCTTGGATTCTATTTGCCGATATTTTATTGAGTATTTTTCCATCAATGTTCATGAGAGATATTGGTCTGTAATTTTCTTTCTTAGTTGCTTCTTTGTGTTGTTTTGGTATCAAGAAAACTGTAGCCTTGTAAAAAAGAGTTTGGCAATGTCCCTTCTGTTTCTATTGTATAGAGTAATTTGAGGAGTATATGTATTAGTTCTTCTTTGAAATTCTGGTAGAATTCTGTTCTGAAACCATCTGTCCCTGGGCTTTCTTTGGTTGGGAGACTTTTGATGACTGCCCCTATTTCCTTAGGGGTTATAGGTATATTTAAATTGTTTATCTAGTCTTGATTTAATCTTTGCATGTGGTACTTTTTCAGAAAATTGCCCATTTCCTTTAAATTTTCCAATTTTGTGGAGTACAAATTTTTAAAGTATGACCTGTTGATTCTATGGATGTCTGCTGTGTCTGTTGTCATGTCCCCCTTTTCATTTCTGGATTTGTTAATTTGGATATTCTTTCTGCATTTTGGCTAATTTTGATAAAGGATTCTCCATCTTGTTGATTTTTTCAAATAATCAACTCTTTGTATCATTTGATTCTTGGTATTCTTTTCTTGTTTCTGTTTATTGATTTCAGCCCTCAGTTTTATTATTTCCAGGCATTTACTCTTCTTAGGTGAGTTTGCATCTTTTTGTTCTAGAGCTTTCAGGTATGCTGTTAAGTCACTAGTGCGAGATTTTCCAGGTTCTTTATGGAGGCATTTAGTGTTACGAACATTTCTCTTATCACTGCTTTCAAAGTGCCCCATTACTTTGGGTATGCTGTGCATTCATTTTCTTTGAATTCTAGGAAGTCTTTGATTTCTTTTTTTATTTATTTCCTTGACCCAGGTGTGATTCGGTTGAAAATGTTTCAATTTCCATGGCTTTGTAGGCTTTCTGCAATTACTGTTATTTTTGAATTCTAACTTAAACCATGGAGATCTGATAAAAATTATTACAATCTTTTGTGTCTGTTGAGGTTTGCTTTATTAGCGAGTATGTGGTCAATTTTAGAGACAGTTTCAAAAGGTGCTGAGAGGAGGATATTTTCTTTTGTGTTTGGGTGAAATGTTCCGTAGATATCTGTTAAAGCTATTTGAGTCATAACATGTGCTAGTTCCTTTATTTTATGCTAATTTCTGTCTGTCAGTCCTATCCAGTTGTGGGAGTAGGGTATTAAACTCTCCCACTATTAGTGTGGGGTTTGATGTGTGATTTAAGCTTTAATAATGTTTCTTTTACAAATGTGGGTACCCTTGTATTTGGGGTATAGATGTTCAGACTTGAGACTTCATCTTGATGGATTTTTCCTGTGACAAATATGAGATGTCCTTTATATTTTTTGATAAATTTTAGGTTGAACTCTATTTTGTTAGATAATAGGATATCTACACCAGCTTGTTTCTTAGGTCCATTTGATTGGAAAATCTTTTCCCAACCCTTTACTCTGAGGTAATATCTTTCTTGAGATGTGTTTCTTGTATGCAGCATAAGGATAGATCCTGGTTTTTTATCCACTGATAACCTGTGTCCTTTTATAGGCAAATTGAGACCATTGATTTAATATTAATGATATTAATGACCAGTGATTATTAGTAACTCTTATTTTTGGTTTTGTTGTGGTGGTGGTATTGTTTGTGTGGTTCCCTTCTTTGGGTTGTGCTGGTGTGTGATTATCTACTGCTTGTGTTTTTGTAGGAGTAGCTAACTTCTTTGGGTTTTAATTATTTTTTTTCCTGTGGGACTGGACTTGGGGCTAAGTATTGTTTAATTCTGGTTTTATCATGGAATATCTTTTCTTTCTCCATCTATGATGATCGAAAGCTGTGTTGGTACAATATCTAGGCCTGCATCAGTGGTCTCTTAGTTTCTGTAGAACTCTGTCCAGGGCCTTCTGATTTTCAGTTTCCATTGTGAAGTCAGTTGTAATTCTGATAGGTTTGTCTTTATACGTTTATTTGTCTTTTTCCTTTGTAGCTCTTAATATTCTTTCTTTATTCCTGTGTTTAAGGTGCATAATGATTATTATGTGGCAAGGAAACTTTTTTTTGGTCCATTCTATTTGGTGTTCTGTAACCATCTTATACTTTCAGAGGCATGCCCTTCTTTAGGTTAGAAAAATTTTTTCTATGATTTTGTTGAATATATTTTCTTTGCCTTTAGGCTGGACTTCTTCTCCTTCTTCTAATATTATTATTCTTAGATTTGGTCTTCTTATGGTGTCTTAGGTTTCCTGGATATTGTATGTTAACAATTTGTTGAATTTATTTTTTGATTGCTTTTATTGAATGATATATTTTTCTCTGTTCCCCTCATTTTTTCCCCGTCCCCTTCTACCCTCTCCATGAACCCCATATTCCCATTTATTCAGAAGATCTTGTCTTTTTCTACTTCTGATGTAGATTAGGTCCATGCTTTGGTGGATGGAGATGGAGTGTAGTCTGTGCCTTGGGGGCTAGCTTTTAGAGAGCAGGTTCCTCTACCTGGGAACCCAAACACTCAACTCTCTAGGGACAGTCAGGGCCAAGGCTCTGGTTGTCAGGGATGTAATGGGGGAATGGTTGCTAGGGTGGAGAGGCTACTCCCAGGTCTCTGGAACTTTACTGGATGGGGTGGGGCATGGGATGTGCCTCTGGGGGATAGGATCTAGACAGCAGGGCTCTGCAGCAGGGAACCTAAACACTCACCATCCCTCTTCCTTACTTCTTTTACTTTAAGTGGAATTTATTTTTTAACTACTGTATTATATATTTTGTTTATCATGCCATCCTAGTATAGAGTACATATTGTATGGTGTACGTATTACTCTGTTGTTCTTATTGCTATCTCCCCAGTTGTCTTAGTTAGCATTTCTGTTTCTGTGACACAACACAATGACCATGGCAACTCTTATAAAGGAAAAAATTTAATTGGGACTAGTTTACATTTTCAGAGGTTTAGTCCATTATCATCATGGCAGAAAGCATATCAGTGTTCAAGCAGACATGGTGCTAGAAGGGAGCTGGGAGTTATATATATTAAAATGCAGGAGAGAGAAAGTGAAATGGGTCTATTCTGAGCATAGCTTTAACATAGAGGACCTCAAAGCCCACCCCCCACAGTGATATGCTTCCTCCAACTTACTCCAACAAAGCCATACCTCCTAATGGTGCCACTTCCTACAATCTTATGGGGTATAGGAAGTCCTTCTTTCTATGTGTTGCTTGTATTGGTTAATGAATAAAGAAACAGCCTTGGTATTTTGATAGCGCAGAACTTAGGTAGGTGAGGAAAACAGAACCGAATGCTGGGAGTAAGAAAGCATAGTGAGGGAGAGCCGCCATGGAGCCGCCAGAGTCAGACATGCTAAATCTTTCCTGGTAAGCTACTGCCACATGGCGATATACAGATTAATAGAAATGGGTTAAATCAAGATGTGAGAGTTAGCCAATAAGAGGCTAGAGCAAAGGGGCTAAGCAGTGTTTTAATTAATACATTTTCTTTGTGGTTATTTTGGGGCTAAGCTAGCCAGGCAGCTGGGATGAACAAGCAGCTCCTTCCTGCAAAAAACTACCATACCAGTTATTCAAATATAGCTTTGGCTTTGGTTATTTCTGCTATTGGAGTGAAAGTTACATTAAGTAAATATAAAGACATAGTACAGGATGACAATATCTCTATAATCACAAAACAAGTCTGAAGACAGGTACTCTTAATTTTGGCTGTGCACCAATTGAATGAATAAATTTCTTTGATTAAGGACTTACAAATAAATCCCTAAGACAGTATACTTGAAATAAGAGACAGCATTCACTACACACAAAGACAAAATTCTCAAGAATTTTCCCTGATTTATTCATTGGACAGAAAATATAAATTCTAAATGCTTAGAAAGCATGTGTAGCAATAATTGATAGCATGATAAAAATAAGCAAGAATACCTAAAAATCATCTAATGTATTTAAAGAAAACCATCAATAACTAACCTAACCTTAAGAAAGAAATCATGACATAATTTAAAATAAAATCAGAATACTCATGTTAAATACAAAATGAGATAGAACCAAGAAGAGCTATTTTAGAGTATGTTAATAATTTAATTTAATTCCATATTTTAAATAAATTATAACTTCTATCTTTTGATCTACAAACTATAGGGTTTGGAAATTTTATATTTTTAATGATAGGATCTCCCTGGGTACCTTGGCTGGCCCCCATCTTCCAGTGATCCAACTGCTCATTTTTCAAGTACAAGATGCCAGGTCCAAATTCATTTGTAAGTTCAAATATGTATTTCTTTATGTATTTTCTACTTTAATGCTTTCTTTCATAAAGAATACATAGTACTTCTAAAAGCAGAAAAGATATTGTAAACTTTCATGTTTGTTGACCTTTACAGTAATTGCATTGAAAGCACTTAAGGGACTAAAAATGTGAAGTTAAAAATTATTTGGTGAATAACAATACTTGTTTCTTCATTGGTAATTTCTTTGTTGTCCAAATTTTCCTTCTGAATTAAATTAAGAAAACAATACAAGTACTTTGAAATTTATATATGGAGCTAGGCTCTTCTTTTACGCTCTGACCCTTGCTTGGGGAAAGACATTCATTCCTTCAATAAAAAGTTTATAGCTAAAAGTCTAGAATGCAGGGATTCTTGGGGAATAGTTTTTAAGCACTCTCTTATACTATCTGAAGCTCTGGGTGAGGCTGGGCTGGTACATTAAATTTGAAGTGCTCCTGGGCAGTATTCTTATTTAAAGTTCATTTTCTGTTGCAAATTTAGGCAAACTGTCCCCACACAGAGAAAATAAATGAATGCATCCATATTGCATTTTAAAATCTGTCAATAGTCATAGATTATATGTCAGTTTCAAGGCATAAAGCTGTTATGTTTATTATTTATCATTGGATCCAATCAATAAAGGGTAACGGGGAAGACAATGAATTTAGTTACATACGTGAAATTGTTTAACATTAGAAAGTTTACTTTGTTTTGTTTTTATCAGTTTGATTCTTCTTCCTAGTTTACAAAAAGAGAATTCTATAAAGCTTTATATATGTACACATCTGTTTGAGTGACACACCATCAGCTAGTATAGTTTAAATATGTATTTTCAAGATCCTATAAAAAACAATAAAACTTGTCAGAAAACACTCGCATGATTCTGGATATTCAGTTCTCAAAACACTATCCAGATGCACTTGTGAGCTCCTAAGGCCTCTTGAAGAAGACTATGTAGTCAACACTATTTTCATAGTGATGTTAATCATTTCCTCTTTTCACTTTTATTTTCCCAGTCATGAATTACGGAATTTTCCAGAAGATTAATTGAATGTGACTGTGCTATTATTTAATACTTAACAACAAATATACTTAAATTATCTTATTCATTAAAAGTTCCTTATCTTTAATTTCTTATATAATTTATATTGATAGTTGCTGTCTATGTGGAAATAAGATTGTATAAGCATTGCTAATCTTTAGAGTTCAACATGGTCCTAATTAAAAGGTGGTCAAGAGGAAATGGCTAACACTTTGGGTTGATAAGTTTGTTTTTGAAGCTGTCCTTTTCTTTCTTTCATTCACATTCTGAGTCCCTAATACACTACTTTTTCCATTGTTTCTTGGGTTTAAAAAGTGGAGTTTAAGAAGATTAACTTTTCCTGAGAAAAACATTTTTAGCATGCTAAATTTTTAAATAAGGAATTGGAACAAGACAGATTGGCACATAGTGAAGGGAGATGTGACCTACAACCAGAATTGGTGTCATCAGCGAGCCCTCGTGCCCTCTCTCACTGGGAGGAGCAAGGAGCAGGAGAATGGTGGAGCAAAATGTGCTGTCTTCTTCGGACCATGTGATAAGCTTTATACAATTACCTAGGACATGAGGGAGCGGCTATAGCTTCATCTCAAGTGGAGAGAGAAGACCTTATCTGGACCATAAAAGACAGATATGACTTTACCACATTAGCAAGAACTAATGATGGTACATGGACTTTGGAAGACCTCATAGAGACTAAGTGCTACAACGTTGATAGATGGGTCACAGCAGAGATATTAAAGATGAGAATGATATATTAAACCTTAATGTGCAAAGTACATGAATCTTTCCACTGAGTATATATGGGGATGTTTGATAATCATACATATGAAATATGGATACACATGTCTTCTTGTTAGAGATTGAGATTGGTGGGAAAAGACCTTACATCAGACTGAGTGGTCAGACAGGACTCATCTATGAATGAAATATTTCAGTTCAACTATAAAATTATGAATGACAATAGTCAAGTGCACAATTATCAATAAAAAAACCCAAATGCTCCAAGTGTTATGAAATCACAGCATACATGTACTTGGGTCCTTTGTGTTTAAAATCCAGAAAGGAACCCAGTAAGTTTGATGCCAGGTTGATCTGGGCCATATGAAATAGGAAATATAGATAAACAGGATCACACAGGGTATCAGAATCCAAAGTAAGACTGCAGGCTTCGTAGACACACCCACCCTTCCATGTTTTATTCAAGCTTCGCAGTCATTTTTTAACACCTAATGATGATTTTGAGGCCGAGTACTCTTCTTTACCTTAGAATGGCTAAAGAGAATCATGTAAAGTACTTAGTTGGGCCTGAGAAAGCAAAGTGAGTCTGCCTCTTCCATCTCATTAGCACCTATTAATCTTTTTCTATTTTTTATTTTATTTTTCCATTCAAAAAATTACACTTCCTCCCCTCCTCCCAATCCCTTCCTGCTCCCCCACTTACACTCCTACCTCCCCCTCTCTGTTGAGAGAGGGCAGGGAAACCTACCCTGTGGGAAGTCCAACGCCCTTCTGCTACATCCAGGCCAAGGAAGCAGTGCATCCATATAGATTAGGGTCCCCAAAAGCCAGAACATGCTGTAAAAACAAGTCCCAGTGCCTATGGCTTCTCAGGCAGCCCCCATTGTCAGCCATAATCAGATAGTCGGGTTTGATCACATGCTTGTTCAGTCCCAGTCGGGCTGGATTTGTCCCATTAGAACAGGCACACTGCCTCAGTTGGCGGACCAACCCCTCGAGGTCCTGACTTCCTTGTTTGTCTTCTCCCTCCTTCTGCACTTCAACTGGACCTTGGGAGCTCAGTCCATTGCTCTGATGAGGGCCTCTGTCTCTATCTCCATCCGTCCATGGATGAAGATTCTATGGTAATATTCAAGATAATCATCAGTGTGATAGTGGGACAAGGCCAGTTCAGGCACCCTCTCTTCTGCTGTCCAAGGACCTAGCTGGGGACATCCCCATGGACACCTAGGATCACCTCTAGAGCCAAATCTCTTGCCAACACTAAAATGGCTCCCTTAATGTAGATATCTTCTTCCCTGCTCCTATATACGCCCCTCCTCCATCTCCACTCTCCCACTCCCTCAAGCTCTCACTAGTCTTTCCCTTTTCCCTTCCCTCTAGCCATCTCCCCTTCTCCCAACCTCACCCCCATCTCAAGCCCCACCCCATGCTTCCAACTTTTGCCTGGCAATCTTGTTTCCATCCAATTTCCAGGAGGATCTATATATGTTTTTCTTTGTGTTCACCTTGTTATTTGGCTTCTCTAAGCTTGTGAACTTTATAAAGTCTTAATGTCCTTGGTTTATGGCTAGAGTCCACTAATGAGTGAGTACATACCATACTCATCTTTTTGAGTCTGGATTATCACACTCAGGGTAGTGTTTTCTATTTTCATCATTTGCATACAAAATTCAAGATGTCATTGATTTACAGCTGAGTAGTACTCTAATGCGTATATATTCCACACTTTCTTTATCTATTCTTCCATTGAGGGGCATGCTGGAGAGGATGTGGAGTAAGGGGAACACTCATCCATTGCTGGTGGGAATGCAAACTTGTGCAACCACTTTGGAAATCAGCGTGGCAGTTTCTCAGGAAACTGGGAATCAACCTACCTTAGGATCCAGCAATAATACTCTTGGGAATATACCCAAGAGATGCCCAATCATACTCCAAAAGCATTTGTTCAACTCTGTTTATAGCAGTATGATTTTTAATAGCCAGAACCTGGAAACAAGCTACATGTACCTGCTAATCTTATAAAGTATTCTCATAATTATCTAATACATTAATTATTGCAAAGCCTCTATTCATATATCTATGAATTTTCTGCTTAACTTGAGAATATTTGGGCACAGATTTTAATTTTTTTCCTATTTTGCCTCATTGATCATCTAATTACTTCTTAATCATAGGAATCCTTAAAAAGAGAGATTCCTTCGGCTTTGGCACAGTGTAGAAACATGAACCCAAATCAACTAATTTCTTTACAACATTATCACCATGTCTTTGCCTTCTTATTGAAATAGTTCATTCAGTTTTTTTTAAAATTAAAAATCAATATTCTTTTCTTTTCTGGAATCATTTTCTCCTTTAGTTTTTGCTTAAATTTAGCTAAATAAAATGGATTGAATCAAGAGTAATCATTTTGAAATACAGTAAGACTCTCATTTTCTAATTTAAATAAGACTGGTCCTATAGGCTCAAATAATTGAATGGTTATTCTTCAGGGACTGACACTCCTTGAGAAGGACTCAGGGGTGTGTCCTTAGAGTAGGTGTGGCCTTGTTGGAGAAGAGTGTCACAGGGGGGCAGGCTTTGAGGTTTCCAAAACCCAAGCCAGGCCCAGTGATTCTTTCTATCTGTTGCTTTCTTATGCAGATGTAGAACTATCAGCTACATCTCCAGCACCATGTCTGCATGTGTGCCACCATGTTCTCTGTCCTGATGATAATTGACCAAATCTCTGAATGTAAGGAAGTCCCAGTTAAATGTGTTCTTTATCAAGGTTTGCTATGGTCATGGTAACTCTTCACAGTAATCTAGCACTGACTCAAGCAGACTGGCAACCACTTGGTGAATGATTACCCTTGTCAACATGTTTCACTGTGGTCTTTCTCAAACCATTCATTCATAGATTTTTAAAGAAGGGATGCAGCATTGGAGCTGGGATGCTGGATTCCAGTTCTGCATTTTGACAAGGCCTCCTTTTGGTGACTGTAACAAACTTTAGATGGTGGGTTTTACTGGGGAATTGGAGGCTCCATATTTGGGGAAGCAGATGCCTGATAAGGACAGGGCTTTCTAACCTTTACCACAGGAGACTCTGACACAATGTATGGCTCTAGGAACTATAAATAAAAAAAAAACAATCTATGGGATGAACCAAGTTCTGTGTAGCACACCTGCGGGTCATTATTCCATAAATTCCTCATATTTACTTCTGATAAATATCAACTATGGGATGAATAACCTTTGTGCCGAGTGGTTTTATGTCACCTTGACATAACGTAAAGTCATTTTTGAGGAGGGAACATCAATTGAGAAAATGCGAAGCCCGTGGTATATTTTCTTGATTGACATGGGAGAGCCCAATCTATTGTTGTGGTGTCACCCCTGGGCAGGTGGTCCTAGGTTCTATTGAAAAAGTCAGGTTGAGAAAGCCATGAGGAGCACGGCAAGTAAGCAGCACTCTTTTGTGGCCTGTGTATCAGCTCCTGACTTCAGGTTCCTTCTTGACTTTCTGTCCTAACTTTCTGTGTGTTGGTTCTGATGTGGAACTGTAAGCTGAAATAAATTCTCCCCACCTCCTTCTTACCTTGGGTGATAATGTTTTATCACAGTCATAGAAACTCTAAGACATTCTCTCTCACTCAAAATTGCCATTATTGGCAGCTTTTGTCCTGATCAGAATTGGGCTAAGAATAAGCTGTCTCTGAAAGTTTGGAGTATTTTAGGGTTCATAGCCAATGGAAACCTTAGCTAATTACAATTCTTATTTGTTAGCTATCTGTTAAGAAGTTAGAAATGTATTGTATTTGGTTAAAATTAACTAAAGCCATATATGTAAAAGACAAAAAAAAACCACTCTCATTTTCTACATATTTGAGTTTTTTTTCAAGTTTGGTAAATTTTTAAATTATTTTTGAGAATTTTATTCATGAGAACTATATTTTGATGATTTTGGTCTCTTTCTAAAAGATTTGAAACAATCTTTAATTGGCTGCCCTTCCTCCATTTTGAGACAGGATCTCTCTCTATATAGTAGCGGCTGTCATGGAGATCATTGTGTACACCAGGCTGGCCTAGAACTTACCCTGATGCTCTTGACTCTCAAAAGTGCTGGGATTAAAGGTATGTGCCACCAAATAGGTTTAGACCCTTTAAAAAACTTGCTGTCTGTCATCTATTATAATATTCTCTAATATGTATTGTCTAATATCTATCCTTTCATATAATCTTTTTTCAAATGATATTAGAATGAACTCATGAAAATTTGCATACATATATGTGTGTTCGTTTCTCTAAGATATATGCTCATGTATACCCTTTATATATAATATAGTTCATATACTGAAGTGATTTAGAATATGGTAATAAATATCAACATGGATGTATTCAATAAAATTAGATATTTAGAAATAAAAGTATAAAGTTACAGACAAAATTTTTAACAAACCAAAGAAACAATAGAATATCTCCCTTTAGGAAGAAACATTTGAATGAAGCCTTGATGAACATAGAGGGTAAATGAATTATTATAAGATGGGCAAAAATTCAGTTAGGATAACAATATAGTAGACAGTGGGGTGTAGGAATACTGAGACGCCACTGGCAAAGTATGCAAATTGGTGAGAATTTTAAGAAAATAAGAGAGGATGCTTCAAGCCAAAATATCCTGCCATCCTGGCTTTCATTGTAGACCTGAAAGACATCCAGAAGTTACTTTTTGAAAACAAGAGACTGCTTTTATACTCTTTCTTTTATAGTAATATGTCAGTCACCTTTAAGAATGATCAATCAGAATTCTCAACTCACTGTGACCTTTCTGAAAAGTATGCTCACAAAATGACATGTATCAGATTATGTACTGTACAAAGAGCTGCCAAGTTTCATGGTCTGTTATGTGGGTCTAACTATTGTCATGATTTGTTTTGGAATGTAATGGGATATTTTGTTATTGCCACAGATATTAGAATGTGCCCTCAAAACAACCATTATTAAGTGATATATGAGAAGGGAAAAGATGGAGGGTTCTTGTTTTCATTTTGTGTAAAGTTAACTTTTTTTTTTCAGACTAATGTTTGTGAATTGACAGGCATTTCTCCAACTTTCGCTCCACAAGATAAAATGATATTTCCTAATTTAGGCCCCAGCCCCAATAGCTGGACTTGGGGCATCACACAACTCTCCATGAATCCTGCCGCAAGTCTTGATATTTTAGGATTGAGCGGCATTGTATTCTCCAGCATTCCTGCTGCAAATTTCTTCTACCTCATATCTCTCAGGAATCGTGCTAATTTCACCTCTACTTTTCCTATCCTTCAACTCTCCTCCTGACTTTTGACAGAACAATCTATCTTAAAGATAGAGATAGAAAAAAGATCTGATTATACTATGTTGTGTTTAAAATCATCAATTATTCTTTATTCTTCAGAATAGGGGTTACTATGTTCATGACATTGATGGCATCTTATTAGCCTTCAAACATCAATTTGGTAGGTAACTCCTCAGAGCATCTTTTCCCTCAAGCATTAACACATTTCACAATGTGTTCTTGCGTTTTAATATTTGTCACAATTCCAAATTTTGACCCGTTATCATCCTTGACAAAAGTATGTTTTTCATACTATGATACGTTTTATGTATTCAGAAACAAAATATTCTATGTAACCTATTCTAATATGAGCCACTAACACAGACTTAACCAGTAGAAGAAAATTCAATGTGTATTTTTTGATATCTTGAGGAAGTATGAGTGAAAAGATGAATATATATCTGTAGAAAATATAGTTATCATGTATTGCACTCAACAGAATTCTAATGTTTTGAGAGAAAAATATCTTTAAAATCTTTGAAATCCATCATACAGAAACTGACTCTCAAGATTATACAGTTAATCTGTCTCTCTCTCTCTTCATTGCAACCCAGAGTTCTTTCTGTCTTGTTTTAGCTTTTTCCACTAATCTCATTCCAAAACTACAAGTTGAGGACCAAGCAAGGTGAAGGAACAATGAATGCAGCTGCAAAGTGACTTTGCCCTTAGTTAGTGACTCTACTCACTCCTGTGCTCAGGTACTATGAACAATATAAAAAGGTACTGTGTTTGAATCTTGTGAGTCTTACTAATGTGCTCAGCTTAATTTATCCCATCGCCCCAATAATTTTTAACACAGAATTTCTTATGCAAATTCGTCATGCCACAGAAGAACTAGGAAAATGAATCTACATTGAACAACAAGCAGGCAAGATGCCAGCAACAAAACCCAACAAGCAGTTCTAATGTTATAGTGCCAGTTGGGTCTGATCCCATGAAAAGAACAATAGCCACATCCAACACTTGAGGCTATGTTCAGACCTTCGTGTTCAGTTTATTTATCCATAAAATTCTTTTAAAAACTGTTTGTCTTACTAAATGCTTTGATGGATAAAATGTTCCAAGGAATCCTCTTTGTCATCATCCCTTTTCAAAGATTTCCCCTTTTTGTTCAATCTCCATAATTTGCTGCTTCTTAATTAAAGCGATGGAACTCAGTGTGAAATAAATGCCCGTGGAAGCATTTACGATTCACATCAATGTCCCATTACAGAAGGGGTTAGGTCAACTAATGTCCTTTTCCCTTGGGTGCCTTGGAGTTACCTTTATGAAGTCAGGTAGAGTAGTAGGTTGGCCATTTAATCCCCCCTTCTCAATTTCACTTCCCTTTCTTGTGAACACAAAAGAACTTTAAGTGATCTGACCGTGGCATTGAAATGCCAACCTTAGTTGGTACTTTGAAAACTCAAAGCCTTTTACAAGATGAATAGCAAACTGTAGATGACAGCTCCTGCCGAGCCATTATTGAATCTCAGCCCTGATGACTGCATTGCTTTGGATTTAGATAAAAGACTCCATACAAGACAAATGGTAGGAGCACATCAAACAAGACTGTGTCCATACAATGACAGAAACAATCCGATTGAAGAAGCAGTTGATTTCCCCAAGGCTACATACCAGTTCTTCAAGAGTCATTTATATTAAGGAACTAAAGATTGTATATTCATCTTCTATTTATTCTTTTTGCTAAAAATACTACTGTTCACTTGTCACATCTAAGTCGTCTTGCTTTTGCCAGGGAAGAGAAATGTCGATATGGGAAGATGTTAATTATTTTGTATTGTGTTTTATTTAACCACAATAGCAGTGTGTTTAAAGGTTATAGACTGAGAGTTACAATCTATAATGATCAGATAAAAAGATTAGTCAGCAAATCGATGGTTCCCTGCACCAACAGGAAACTCAGTGTATTCAAGGCAACAATGAGAACAAAAGGTAGAGATAAGGATCGGGCACCTTTATTTAGATGAAAACTAACTCAGGGAATGGCTACCACCTCATTAATTACGTACTCACCTTCAGAAGACTAAACTGGATGAAATATCATTGAAAAGCTTTGGGAAACTGTGGGAAAGGCTTTCGGCTGTATTAAAACTATGAAATCAGAACGTGCCTTTATGTTGGATTGGCAGATGTCAAAGGAACCCAATTGCTCATAATGGAAAGAGGTTTATGTATAGAACTTTGGTATGCTTTATATAATGTAAGTCTTGGAAAGAAAAAGGTAGTAGGTTTGTAAAACACCATCAAACTTGTTTAAAGTAGGGATTTAAGGAGAATCTACTTACTTCATAGACATTTTGTCCCCCAAACAGTTCTTTATGTAATCTGACATCTTTTTTAAGTTTAGTCTTGTCAGATAAATTTTTATAGTATTCACTTCTTTTGCTTTACCTGTTTTATTGGGCATGAGCTCCTTCCCTTTTTCCTATTCATAAAAGGTAATCTATTGGGGGTAGAGAAATGGCTAGCAGCTACGAGCTGTAATGCTGTTGCAGAGGACTGGAGACTCACAACCATTTGTATCTCTGGCTCCCCGGAGATGCTACGCCTATGGCATCTTGGGCATTAGCACTCATATTAGTACATCCTGCCACATAGACACCTGCACATGATTTAAAATATAATAAAAACATCTAAAATGCTAACGTATTTGAAAGTGGGCTTCAATATGTCCAACTGGGGACTGTGAAGAGTGTTTTGAGTAATATGGGAAGAGCTGTTTAAATTAATAGAATGACATGCGTGTGAGCAATCATATCTATTGTGTGGGGTTTCCCCTGTTACTATCATTAACTTTTAATATTTTTCTAAAATAAAATGCTCTTCTCCGGAGGATTATTCAATTATTTATTTCAGTAAAATCAACATAGATCATCACTTGTTTAGAAGGTAGTCGCAGACAAGAGCAGGATCCAGTAATTTCTAGAAATAGAATAGTGACATCTACTAGGAAACACTCATTTTATATCAATATTAGCATAGAAAGTGGGAGGTGAGGAAAACAAAAAAAAAAAAAAACAAACAAACAACTGGTAATTGAACTTAACAAAAAGGAGCTGGACTACCTTACTTCCATTCTCAGATATGATTGTGACTGATTTCTTTTGCTATTTTTTTCTTTGTAATCTGATTTTTGCATGTTAAAGCAGGAGTTTATTGATTTATTTGTACTTGGTCAAAGTTTTGACTTGGATGTGTTTCTGTTACTATTTCATGTTTACTCAAATATGAAAACCAGCTTATGTGGATTAATTACAAAATTCTAGTAATGTGCTTGGAGCATGCAAACATGTGTGTGTACATGTGCATGAGCTTATGTGTGCACACATGTGAACTTGTGCGTACAGTCTATGTGAGCATGAAAACAATCCTGGCTGCTGCTGACAGCCATGAAGGAATGATGCTATCTTCCCTACCACCTTTTGGAGGATTGGTACTGGGTAACAGCTTCTTTCACTGAGTTCACCTTGGCTGTGGCTATTTGTGCATCAATTGAAACACTGAATAAAGGTTCTGATTAGTTTTCGTTAGAACCAATCAGCAGCCATCTGGCTGATTGGCTCAGACCTAGGGTACCTGCAATTCTATCACACCTCCAGGGCAGACTAACAGTCGTGATTGTGTTTAATGAAACACTTTGCCTTCAAATGTCTACTTAGCCAAAGACAATAATTCCTGTCTTCCTCCCTTGCTTTTATATCCTTTGTTCTGTTTCTCTTTTCTTCCCTTCCTGGTTCTCCTCCTTCCTATTTCTTCTTCCTTCCTTTTAGTCTTTTCTGCTATCAACTCCACAGTTGTATTTTATACTTACAGAGCAATTTCACACCCCACTACTGTTGTGGTTCAGTGGCTCATCATTTCTTACTTGGATTATACCTATGGACTCATAACTTGTTCCCTTCATTCCTGACTGCTTCCTACAACACCTACAATTGCTATACATTCAAATAATCCATCCTTCACAATGTAGATGGGCTAATATTTCTAAAGTAAAATTCTCATGGGAGTACCCTGTTAAAAACATCCTCGAGACTTCACATCACATGTAAGTAAGATAAGGCTCAATCTCTTCAGCAAGGCAAAATATTTCTCATCTGATGTTAAAACAACTTCTTGTCCTCATTGCTTATATTATTCCAGATATGCCCTGGACCAATCACACAGTGTTACAGGCATCTCACCATTCTCAAACATGTGTACTTTTCCATAAATTGTACAATACCCCTCATCATCCCTCAGATTTCCCTTTCCTTTTACTCAGGCATCTATTTTTGGCATGGTTAATCATCCCTTTATTGTCTAAGGCTCAGATAAAGTGTTATTTAATTTTGAAATCTACAAAGAATTTAAACTATGATCACCTTCCCCAAATCCTCATCACACACACACATACACACACACCAAACACACATACACACACGCACACACACATACACAGAGACTGAGATGTACCATGATATCAGATAACCTCTGTATTCTAGTGATAACATTAAGTACAGTGTACCTTTATTCCTGCTTTCTTCAGATATTTCTTCTTTGAAATCATGGATTCTCTAGTTTTCATGGTGAATATCTCTTTGATAATTTTACAAATCTAAAAATCTATGGACAAACACATAAACAGCATTTAAATAATTATAAAGAGAGATTACAAAATAATATATATTGAAATATGGCTGAAAAACACATCAAGATATACACTATGCTACAACATTGTGGTATATTTGAGTTTATTTAAATGTAAGCCAGGAAAGTCTACAAGAAACCTGTGTAATTATTAACATTTGAAAATGCTGATCACAAAAAAAAAAACATTTCAGGATATTTTCAGTATAATCTGAAAACCATGTTTTTTGGTCTTATATAGTACTAATGTGTTTCCTTTTTATAGCTTTCAAATTCCAAATTTTACTTAAAGAAAGTCAGAAATGAAGAGAAGAACAACATTTTATTTTCAGATCATGGAGAACTTGAATTCTAAAATCTTTGATGTTTAGACTACCCTAAGCATTGCATATTGACATGTCTGTGCCTTGTATACAGCATTAGAGATTAATAAGTCTCATGTGAATGGTAGTCAAATTAATGAAGGATGAAATTGTTTGGTAATTCATCTTATTTAAACATCACAAACTTCTACAGTATGTATTACTTTAGTAATCTAACATCAGATCCAGAACACCTAAGAATGGTTGAATACCTTTCTCTGGTTTAAAAGATTTTCATTATTAATTCCAACAAGGCAAATGGATGGAGCTAGGAAGCTTCATATTGAGGGAGGTAATGCACCCAGAAAGACAATTATCATATATACTCACTCATAAGTGGTTTTTAAACATAAAAAAGAAAACCAGCCTACAAATCACAATCTCAGAGAACCTAGACAACAATGTGGACCCTAAGAGAGACATCCATGGATCTAATCTACATGGGAAGTAGTAAAAGACAAGATCTCCTGAGTCAATTGGGAGCATGGGGACCATGTGAGAGGATTGAAGGGGAGAGGTGTGTCAGGGAGGAGAGCAGAGAAAAGTGTATATTTCAATAAAATCAATAAAAATGCCATCTCCTTTATTAGACACTTTATTTACTGATAACTTACGCTGTATCTAACTTACCAAATGAGAGAAAGGGAGGAAGCATAGAAAACTTGGGCCATCATATTCTTATAAAAATGTATATTGATATGTTAGGTGACCCTTGATTTCCAGGGGATTATTTCAATCAACACCAATGAGCTGACTACATGCCATTAATTTGCTCCATGTTAGAACATCTGGGAACCACTGAAAAGTGTTCCTTTCCTTTCAGAGTCATTTTTATCTCATGACTATTATATGTCTCACTGGGAGAAATACTTTCTCAGACGCAGAAGCAATCTGAGGAAAGGATAGTGATGGGAATGTCACTTCCTCAATAGTCTATTTGGGCAACTGTGTCTGCTTACAGGGCTGTTTTGTTTTGTCTGTTCCCTTCCGTGGAAGAATACAGTGATAAGGGGGAAATTCAAAAGCCCTTTTGACATTTGCAGATGTGAGTGAAGAACTGCTCTTGTGTTGAGTTCTGCCCCCAACTTTGATGTATTCACACCATTGCATGGCCCGATGGCCCTTCTGAGGACAGTAGCTGTCATTGTGCCTGTCTACTGCTTGCTTCTCTAACCTCTCTTGCCTTTTGTAGTGTTCTGCAATATTCAGTTTTCAAAGAAACCACTTAATAGCAATGTAAGGGTTGTCTTCTTAAAAAAAAGAGAGAGAGAGAAGTTATCCCCCCAAAAAAACATCCCTATCACACAGTAAAAGTGAGGGAAACATGGTTACCTTTGCTGTGTTCACTCAGTAACACGAAGTCATGTTGAATAAAGCTAAGTTCTTATTCCCCCTGGTGGTGAAAAACAAAACCAGAAAACACATTATGCTGTCAAAATGATTATGTATTTGATGAGTCCAAACAGACACAACAGAAATTGTCCAAAGGTTCTGGAAGGACTCACACAGATATACTGGGAGCCTACAAGCTAGTAGAAGTCCTTAGAGTCCTAATTTAACTGTGAGGCCATAGTAAACTCCTGTAGCATCTATGTCCTTTGCATAAACTTTTAGAATTCTTTATGTTTTTTCATTGATTACTACTCAGTACTGCATATATTTTGATAGAGATGCTGTAACAATATACCAGAGACTTGATAATGTACATAAAACTGAAATATATTTTTTTAGAATTTATGGGGATAGGAAACACATGGTCAGACTACAAAGCATTTGGTAAGGCCCCAGTCTTGGCCTCTAATGTGGTGTTTTGAAAGTCATGCCTCGAGAAGGGTGAGCGTTGTGCCCTTGTATGGTGAGAAGCGTGGAAGTACAAAAGAGGACCGAGTTGGCTGCTGCTAGCCATTGCATAAGAGCAACAATGACTTAATCACCCCCTGGATGGTCCATTTCTTAGTCATAAAATAGTGTTAACTCCTAATATATGAGTTAGAAGGAGACACATCCGATGATCATACCAGTTACTATTATTAATGCTTAACCTTGAGGTACCCTTTCATAAGCCCCAAGCATCATTCTTTTATTAAGCAGTCATGTTGTTGTAGACCAAGAGCAAGGTAGAAGTACATTGCAAGAGAATACTGAAAATTGTTTTCTTCCCCTAGAGGAACCGTTTTGTTAGGATCAAGTAAGTCCTTTGAGGCTGACATCCCTGATTGTGGTTATCAAGATTATAAATTTGCATACACATCTCCTCCAACAAATCACTAACTTGTTTCATCTATGTTATTTGTACTGAAAACCTATGGTAGTATAATTTTATAACCTATTTAGCATTGTTACTTTGAAAATTAAATTGGTTAAGGGAAAATGGGTGTACTTTGCTTAACACAGACTAGCATACAGTAAACATTTAAAACATTATAGAATAGCTGCCATTGCCCTGGTTCTCTTATAGACTTGTGATTTGTCTTCTGATAGATATCACAATAAGCATGTTTAATATTAACTACACCTAATATTTGTCTAAACTTTGCTGCTCAAAATGTGGGATCCAATATATATTTTCTTTAAAGACTCAAAAATCCCAAGGTTAGAAATTATTTTTGTTTTCATTTTACCAATAACGGGTTGGATTGTAGATAGGCCTTGTGACTGTCTAAAGGTCCATACTAATTTGTGGCTGTATAAAAACACAGATTGGCCTCAAGACTCCTCACTGTTTGCTCTTGCTAAATGGTTTTACCTTGAATCCAATTGTGTCTCTGCTAAGTACAATTACTTTTCTTTTCTCATTTCTTGCAGTCACAGTTTTAAATCAAGACAGGGTATACAGTCTTGGTATACAGAATAGTTATGAGGTAAGCTTGCTAAAATATACATTCCTCTGTTTCATTCCCTTCCTGTCCCCAGAATTTCTGATTCTCAGTTCCAGGGGTAGGAAAAGAAGATCTGATAAGGCTGCTCACTCCTGGGCCACATTGTGACCAGTCCTAATTATGCTGTATTTACTTCCAAGGAAATCACACAGCATATTTGACATAATCTAGTAAGCCATTCTGAGCACACACCGCAAGACAGGCTTTCTTTGGGCAGAAAGGGTGGGAAGGCCCCTTTTGTTTGCTGAGACGAATCTTTCTTGCAATCATTCTGCCCACCTCCCAATCACACATGGAAGAATAATGTTATTAATGGTATCAAGGATCCAGGCATCCTTGCGAATTTCAGATGCAGTTTTGAGACAGACACATTTTATTGTCTTCAACTAACAGCAATTCAGTCTCCTGCTACCCAGCCTGTGACTATCTCTCTCTCATTAAATCCCTGTGAGTAGCCCTGCTACAGCTATGAATCACACACCTAGGTCTTCACACAGGCTGAGTTTATTGAGCCGCATGATAGGAGACTATATCTCAGAAGGCCCCAGAGAAGCCAAAACAATCTGTCACTTTTAATTCTTCCTGTCACCTCATTAAGGGTATAGCAATGTTGACAATAAAACACCTTTTCACACAAGCCACATCACACACAGACACACACACACACACACACACACACACACACACCACCACCACCACCACCACCAAAATGCGACAATTCTTCCTCTTGTATTCAGATGTGGTTATAAATACCCAGTCATCATAAGATTCATTGAGCAAACATATGTGCCAGGGTTCTGTATATAACTGACACAGGCACAGAGTAGTCTCCATGGGCACATAAAACAATTAAAAATAACTGTGCTTCAAAGAAGGCTGCTATAATACAAAGGTCAGGCACATAAATATGAACAGGATGACAGTAATGTCTCTATCCAAATATACCCCCAAACATACCACTACAACAGTTTAGAACTCAAAGGTTAATGTAAAAAAAAATTAAAACCCTGAAATTATGCCATATTCATCTCATGGCTTTTCTTCCTGTGGTCTTTTCATCAAAGGTTAATATATGTGAATACCATGGAAAAATTTCATCAAGGCCAAATGTGTGTCACTGGGAACTACTTTATTCAGTGCAAAATATTTACCCTTGTGCATGTGATAAAATAAAGGACTTGTGTGGCAAGTTCTCTGCAGAAGGAAAATGTTCCCCCACCCCCACTGAGTTGCTTGTTTTTTTAGATTAACTTCACTGATATTTGAATTCCACTCCAAGCTGTAGAGAGTCTATTCTGAGGGCAGGGATAATTTTCACAGTAACACACTGAGTGTGATAATCAGGTTTATGCACGGTTGTAAAGAATGTGCTGACAGACGGAAAAGAAGCCACCTCAGTCTGCACCGGATTCATTTTTATATATATTAAAAAATCATATGACACCTGACTCTGATTCAAACAGCAGTTCTTCCCCCTGCTGTCTCCCAGCAGCAGAAATATTTTAGCGTGTATGGGAAAAATCCAGCCCCCAGTGGAGGGTTTCACTAAAATTTCCAGTTCTGCGCTCATTCGAGCATCATCGGTTCCTGTATTACCATTCAAGGTGTTGTGTGCAATGAAAAACTTACTCCCACCGAACATGAATCTTTATGTAGTAAGTGCCCTAGATAGCAAGCAAGTAAATTCAGGAAAAGATGTGAGTAGAATGTTTTCCACAAAAGCCTGCCGTTTCCTATCCTGCCTCTGGAGAGCAAAGTATCAGGAAACTCATCCAAGTTTAGCTTTCATCAGAGCATATTAAATATGATTGCAAACTGTGGAGAACATTTAGGTCACCTGGGCCCCGCTGAGGTGACATTTGAGAACACACTGATTAAAAGAGTGAGCACTCTGAAGCCAGTCTCTGTCTCCTAATAATTATGAGCTTGCAGTGACCATCCTGTATAGCACTTTGATTCTCTAAGACATGATTTCTGTAGTCCAGAGAGAAGGAAACTGATTCTAGATATCTTTTCTCTTGTAAACCTTATTTCTTCATTCTTAGAAAAACCCTTTCCATGATAGAAACATCAAACAACAACAACAAAAAAACCAGTCAATGCGAGAACCAATCTCCCCTTTGCCAACTGCTTGCCCCGTGCATCTCCTTTGCGGGGGGGAGGGGGAGGACACTGTTACAAAGTCTCAGATAGGAGCTAGGTTATGAAATATACTGTCTCACATATCTGTAAGCAAAGAACACAAAACCAAGTTATGAATGGATTTCTCTTTGAGGGCTGTGAGGATTGTTCTTGGCCTCTTTACCTGTCCAATAGATGGCTGCTTTCTTTTTGCCTCTTCATATCATCCTCTCTCTAGTGTAGTATGTATATATCCATATTCTCTCTCCCCACTCTCCTTTTCCCTCTCTTATATCTCTCTTTCTCCCTTCCCTCCATCTCTCTCTCCCGCCTCTCTGTTGTTATATCAGTTTGTTCCATATGAAGGAGGCCCAGGGTTGACATTGTGAATGCCATAAACACGTTCCACCGTATTTTCCCAGGTAGGACCTATCACTGCCCAGGGAATCACCATGAAGGCTAGACTGACTGCCCAACAAGCTCTGAGGATCCTCCTTGTTCTACTGCTTCAGTACTGGGATTGCAGGGCTACTCCCAAGGCCCAGACTCTTACATGGATGTGGGAGAATAGAATTCACATTTTCATGCTAGCACAAACAAACACTTTAACAAATGAGCTAATTTCCTAGTACCCCAAGTTTCCTTTTTGCAATGATACTACCGGTTTTATTGGATCAAGACCCTTGCTGACCATCTCACTCTGCTTCATCCACCTTGTGGAGACATCACCTCCAAATAGAATAATATTCAGAAGTTATCTGATAAAAGCCTTAAACATAAACTTGAAGGTGAACATAATTCAACCCTAAAGCTTTTATTTAAAAAAGTCAGCAAAATAAAATAGATCTTGATAATAATTCTTTACTCTCAGTGGTCTCCCAAAGAGAAAGTATGCCCATACTCACAACTCCCAGAGTATAGCTTCCAAAGCAACAGGAATCATTTCCTTATCACCAAAGAAGTTATCAAATGTTCATATTTATTTATTTATTACATCTTCCAAAGCCCTAACAACCAGCTCTGTCTCTCCAGCTACTACTCTTCAGTATTCTCTGCCAACCCCAAAAGCATTTCCCAAGTCTGACTTGATCTTGGCATGACCGGAGGTTCCTATTGTATTCTTATGAGTGAATTGCCTAAAAATCTACCAAATTTCATCTTCAACTTTTAATCTCAAGTGACCTTCAATCTATCTAGACTCTTCCTGAAATTTAAATTCAAATACTGTCTGACCTCTATTTTCTAATATACACTTTAACTTTTTTCTCTATTTTCTTTGTAGCATCACTTACCAAATTATGTTATTACATGGAACATTAGTATTTTAGTATCTTAACAGGAGCTATATAGAGAAGATAAAATGATATAATCATACAACTTTAGGACAAAAGAGTTAGGAAAGTTTAAATGTTTCTTTACTGAAATAATTAGTACTATAATATCTATTCTGAATGAACAGGATCTGGCAACTGCTTGAACCAAAGTCCTGTGAGAAATTAAGTGAGGGAAAAGGAGTTGGAGAAATGGCTCAGCAGTTAAGAATATTTGCTGCTCTTTCAGAGGTCCTTAGTTCAGTTCCTCAAGGCTCATAATTTCCTTTTCGTACAGCTTCAAGGTCTATGACAGCATCTTCTGATGTCTGTCGGCACCCCTAAGCACCTGGAACCACATACTCACACATACAAAGAGAAAGTGAATCTTTTCAAAAATGAAATGAATAAAACCTGTGACTCATGGAACACTAGTCTAGGAACAGGGTCACCAGTGTTCAGTGGTCGGCAGTGTAATATATCTAGACATTTTCTTTGTCTTTTTTTTTTATCCCTTCCTCAGAACTTTTCATATACCATAAACTCAATATCTTACTAAATAGTCCCACTACCTAAGGAACCCCCAAATCCTCCCTGCAATTCCATACTTCCTTCATTCCATGCTTAAGCTCACCTTCAGCAACTTTCAGCAGGCATTCAGAAATGTAAACAAGACTATACCAGATGGCCCCTCTTCTAATCTTACAAATATAGCCAACACTCTTCGATTCGTCCTAGGTTTTCTACCACTTGGATGACTCATGTCCTGTGCTGTAGAAAGAAATGAAGAAATGATATGAATAACCATCAAATGGAAATAGGGTGCTCAGATCTCTCAGTTTTGCTTACATATCAGGAAAATGTGTGTGTTCATTCCTTCGCATACTCCTCTCCATTTAAGCGAAAACTCTTTAGGAAGGCAAATTTGCCTGCCAGTCTCTCTCAGTCATTTTACCATCTCAGGGAGAGATTACATCCCTGTTTATTTCAGCATTTTCTACTTCTTAGCTAATTCTTTCTCCTGGGGTATTCAATATACTCAAAGGGTCTCACTTTTAATTTTGCCTTCCTTTTCCACAGTGTCTTGATTTTGCCTTTGTCTCCTTTTTTATCAAAGTACCACATCTCATATTGTTCCCTGTTATTGCTTTGAACACCTGTCTAGTTTTGGAAGTTGTGGACCCTAGCCAATGTACTTTCTTTGACATTAATTACGTACAGAAAAGGGAGAAAGTGTGAACTTTCAATCTACAAACCAGGGTCTCAATTTTAATTGTATAGATTCTTAACACTGTAAAGTCTGTGGTTTTAATGTCCTCTGAAACTCTTTTAAAAATCTATGTCTTTGAATCTTAAATCTCAAATCAATAGTGTGGAGAGGCAGGGCATTCAAGAGGTGAGTAGATCATAAAGACTCTACCTTTGTGAAGAGATTAGTCTCGGGTGGGTTTTATTCATGTTATCTTGGCAGTGGGAGTTAAGAAAGAAATGTGTCCATCCTTTGCTGTCTTTCAAATATTCCTACCATACACTAAGTTAAGGTACAACGACCTGTCAAATAATCCACTACTTTATCCAGCTGCTCACAGTCTCATGACATTACACAAGCGAAGAGACAATCACTGTTGGCAAGTTCCTTAAGTCTATTGAAGCTGGGTTTTTGTTTGTTTTTGTTTTTTAACTTCTGTTAAAGGGCAAAACTAATTTTGTTTAAACAGATTTGGGAAGGAACAATTTAGACATGCTGTGGGGAGCTTCCAGGAGGTGGCCGAGTGTTTACTGTCTGTCATCAGCTGTCTTCTGGCTACATCCTTCCACACTGCCTGGTACTATCAATGCTGAATTCTTTCATACTGCTTAGGGTCCCATGTCTCCACTCAGAGATCTCAGTGTTCCTACACTGTTTTTCCTTCACCCTTAATGTCCAAGTGTGTCAATTTTTCATATATTGTCTCCTCTTCCGGAATTGAATATTTCTAGTTTCCTACCATTTGCTACTACTTTCTGAAAAAAGGTCACTTATATAATGTCTGTTGTTATATTTAGTAATTTTCTTTCTTCGCTACAACCTTATGAATATGTCATAGAAAATTCAAACTTTAAATGTATAACATTGATCCTGGGTCCCCCATGAAATGGTCCCTCCTTGTTTCCTTTGTCTCTAAAATGACACCATTTTCAGATGCAGAAAATATTTTTCATATAAAAATAAAAGCAATAAATTTCATTAAATGACACAATGAAAATATATTCATTTTCTTCCAAAACATCTGATTAAATCAATGAAAGTATTTTTGTTTGGGGATTAAGTTCATCATTAATGTTTCTGTCATAATTCAGAGATTCCTAATTTAATGCACAGAGATTAATTTCAGAACTTTCACCAAGACAAATGTTAAGGAGGTTGATTGTCAATTTTATGTTTCAATTATATTTATGATAAACAATCCATTCCTTTAAAAAATTAACCATCTTCATCTAAATACATTATTGGTAAATAATGATGAACATTATTTACTGATACAATTTTTCTCAGATGAGTCTGAAAATAGAGCTCAGTTAACATGTGTAGGTGTGGGGGTTTATACTCTTAACAACACAGTGCTGGGAACAGAGAGCCCGATATCTCAATAACCAGGTAACCTATTTGGAGAGGTTGGTTGAGGAGAGAGACAGACCTTGTCTCGGAAAACCTGTGAGGGCCTCAGAGATGTTAACGTGCTAAGGATTTGACCCTAAGTACTAAAGTTTAGAAGCTATGTCTATAAGTTATCCTCTGACACATGCAGGATTGCACATATACACATTCCATGAACATTCGTAGACGCATGCAAAGTAAACAGATGGATGTGAAGAAAAATTCATGTTGGAGCTGTTAGCTCCTCTTCAATGACACAAAAAAGTTGTTGGTAGCTTCTTCACACACAAACACTTGAATATCCACACATGTGTGTACACACACATGCACACATATACATACATGCAACCATACAAATACACAAAAGCATGCCACTTTTAATATGAGCTTTAAATCACAGATTTTTATGAACGTGATTTGGTTATATATTAAAATGCTAAAGAATAGACATGATAATTAGATTTTAAGACAAACATAGAAGAAAATGCAAGAACATACTTTGGTTTAAATTATCAAAGAATAGTAATTAGACATAAAATGATTTTAGAATAATTGTATCTTTTTGTTATAGAGAAGTTATAAGGACAGTGAAGAGAGTTTCCATATAACCTGCACAATTTGCTTTATTAAAGCTTACGTACATTACATTTAATGCTACATTTGTTACAATTAATGAGCCAAAGCTATATTATCATTAAAGCCCATATATTATTCAGATTTCCTCAGATTTTTCTCTTTGCTGGCTGATTTCGTATCTCATCCAGGGTACCATTTTATATTTAGTCATCATGTCTGCTTATCCTGCTCTTGGCTGGCAAGCTTTCAACAATTTCCCTTGGTTCTGATTCCCTTAAATGATACTCATCACATTCCACAGAGGACGTCCTTAAGATGGGGGGTGTATCTGGTGTCCTTTCTGCGATTAGACTGGACTTTGAGGTTTTAACAAAAAAGATCATAGTAGTTAGAGTTTCACCTTTCCCCTGCCATATCAAGTCAACAACTATCAAGAACACTTACGTCTGCCTATCTTAACGTGGGTGGCTTGACCACATCTGTGAGCATCTGGTTTCTCCCTTGTAGAGATTGTTTTGTTTTGTTTTCTTCTTCCTTAAACACTTTACCTCTTTGGAGAAACATCTCGCATTCCATATTTGGGTCACTAAGGTACATATAAGAAAACCATACACATAATTTCTATAAATAAAAAAATGATGAAGAGAAATGCAGGGTGAAATGCAGCAGCATATGACAAAAGAATCAAACTGTACAACAAATGTAGAAATAGCCTCCCTAAAGGGGATGCATGGGAAGACGCTGGCTTAAGAAAGGGCTGTTGGAAATTAGTGAGACCTCAAAGTAAGAAACACAACTACCTGTCAGTATAGTAAGGTCATTGATAATGTTGCTTCTCATGGGCCTAGTAGGTGAAAACTCTCCTATTGCTAAAGTTGAGAACAAAAAGTAAGAATTTGCAAATAAACAAGAAGGGGAGCTACAAAACTTGTGTTAAGTGTTTAGTGGATTCAAATTGAAGACCTTATTATGAAAGCTTTACATATATACATACATTCATACATACATACATATCTACACACACACAAATATAATGATGTAGAAAAATAGTCATAGATAGAAACAGTAGTACTGTGGTAGAAGTGAGTACTTCTAGAGCCAAGGTACTGTCTCTGAAGTACCATTTTTTTTTCAGTAAAGAGAACCAGGGAATCTTGAAAAGGTGGATAAATCTTAGGTTGGGCCCTGTTTTATAATTCTGGACACAAGGAAATTCTGCACAAACAAAGAAAGACAGACAAAACCACAAACCATACTATGATGTGACCATGTTGGAGACTGACACATTGGAATTGATTAGATACATATAAAAGATCCAATTACTTTCCAGATTGTTGAGCCCATAGATGAAGGAGCATGTAGATATCTTTGATCCAGTCTTTGTTATAAGATTGGTTCCTCTGGGTATCAGCTGGCTAAATAAGACACCTGAGCTCTGCCAGGTCATCAATAAACCCCAACAACTGAGCAATATCTTATACGATGGAGCGACTGTTAGGATTCACTCTCTTCAGATGTTCTCCATACGCCTTACAAACACCTTCAATTCATTCATTCACAGACTCATAGTCGGTGTATGTCTTGCCTTCTGGCCTCTTGGTAGGCTACACAGGCACAATGGTGTGAGACATTGTGCCAGATGCTTTACTGTAGCCACCGCTGATGAAGCATTAAAGGCTAGGGGTGGGCTTGAGACAGGTGCATACATCATACTGTAGTGAACATTTTGTATGATAGCATCATATTTCCATTTGATCACACTCCACCCAAGACTACATTATGACATGAAACATAAATGATCTTTTAATTTGGAAACAACCATTGCCTCTTTGCTCCTTTTCTTTCTTTTGTTTTTAAAAAGAACATTTTTATGATAATTCACATAGAAAGTGTTCCTTGACATTTAAGACTGAAACCTGCCTGCTTTATAGCAGTGACTACTCAAATTCATTGTGGGAGATGGAGGCTGCGAGAAGGCTAGCTGTGTCTTCTTGGAGAGTCTTAGTGAAAAATAAAGAAATGTTCTATAGTTGTAAATGAATGAATGGATGAAGGAAAAAGTAAACAAACATCTAGCTGGGTGTGGTTCCCTGTCTTGGTAGTGTAGTGCTCAGGTGGTGTAGAGACAGGAGGACCATGAATTTTATCTATGTAGATAAGGTTATATTTGAAGCTAACATGGCTTCCAAAGGACCCTTCCCAAATATCAAGCAAAAGTAGGTGTTCAAGACTCCCTTGACACATAAATTATCAAGTAGGTAAATGGAGACCTACCACTTTTCTTCTTTACTGAAGAATATCAAATGAGATTTCTATAATTTTATCATACAGAGCTTGATGAAAGACAAGATCAAGTTATTTTGCAAATATACTATGAAAGAAGGATTTCTAAATCCCAAATCAGCAAAAATCTAATTGAAAGTAGCCACTAGGGTAAAGATTAATAACTGAACTCTCACTTACCCCTGCTGGGAGAAGGAAAACCAGTTTTCTCCACACTAAGACTAAGTATGTCAACCAAGACAGGCCTCATATAATAGACTTTACTGTTTTTTTGTGTGTTTCTATTTGATTACAGTTTGGTATTTTTTTTTCTGGTGTTCTTTAATACTGTTTTCTTGATTTTTTTTGATGGGGAGTTGCTGCTGTAATGTATTTTTTGTCTATTTTTTTTAAAAAGAACTTGAAGTTGGTTGGTAGGAAAAGGGAAACAGTATGAAAGAACTTGGAGGAAGGGAAAACAAGGTCAAAATGTATTTTAATTTAAAAACTTTAAAAAATAAAAATGTAATAAAAATTTTGAAAAAAGAATTATTCATTAAGTCATATTAAAATAGAAAATGAAAGACTAACTGTACTGATTATTTTATTTTCCCATATCAGATATATTAACCCGCAGTCCTGAGATGTAGTAAACATTATTATGTTAAAAAGTTATTATTTTCCTTTTATTTCAGTTCGTGTTATAGATTATAGGTTTAGACAGTAGAAAAAATTTGGGCAAACATACTAAAATGAAAGAAGATAGAGTACCTTTGGTGTATTTGATAGTGCTAATAGGGAGGACGTTTATAAGAGCCTAATTTAATTTCTCTGTATTTTAGTATACATGAAATGGATAGCAATCCAGAAAAATAAAAAAAAACATTATTGTTTATAATGATTCCTGTAATAAATTTTATAAATACTAAAAAATTTCAAAAAATAAATGTACAGGAATATGTTACAGAAATGTCATTGTCATTAAATAATTTTTATTAAATCTTTGAACTTGATTTTAGCTTTGCTTCCTTAGATTGTACAAACTGATGGAAAGATTTCAACCTTCAATTATTAATCAATCAAAATCCTATCTCAAATAGAACTCATGGTATTGCTGTGAGAGATTAATTATGCTTAGAACTACATATGAAAAATGTTATAGCAAACCACATGCAGTTGTTTATTAAATAATAACACTCCAGTTGAATAGTTTTTCTTTCCAGTGAGTCACAAAAATTCAATATTAGGAAATTAAGAATAAATAATTATAACAATTAACCAAAGAATATAAAAATTCTATCTTGAAAGACTCAGCCAAATTAATAATAGACACCTTATCAATTATTCATAAGGCATTTACCAATTAGGAATAAGAGACAAAAATAAATAAATCCCTAGAATGATGAATTCTATTTGTCTCAAAATGACATGCAATATTATGTTTGATTGCAAAGCACTGGGACCCTCCTCTTGCAGGTCTAGGAGAAGATAATATCACCAGTATTATTTCTCAATTGATTTCTAATGTTAGATTTGTTGTAGCATTATTTATAAATAGGGCGATTCATTCTTTTCAAGTATAGAGTTTGATAAATAGACGTACTTATGTCACAAGAATAAAAATAAAATACTATCATACTTTCTTACTGGTGTTCTGTGATTTCTGGGATCCCAGGCTATAGGGAATTTCTATCTGACACCTCCTTTGCATTTCTTTTTCAGAATTCCATATCAGATCATGACTTCTTCATAATGTTTGACAGTTCATCATGTGGTCTCAGCAACATTATTTATTTTTACATCTTCATCATTATCATTTATGCCCTGGCAATGTTTAAATATAAATGGGTAGCCTTTTTACAGGGGTTCTCCAGATGTTTCTATCCTGGGCAGTCCTAGATGCTTGTGTTGTTGTCATATCCAAAGTTCCACCGTCTTCCTTTATTCAGCTTTTTTTTGGGGGGGGGTCTTCCTCTTCGCCTTATCCCAAGCACTCCTCCAAGCAGTGCTATCTTTGAGTATCTGCCTGCATTCATTCTCATAACATGGTCGAAGTATCTCAAGCACCACTGCCGTATCCTGTAGTTTACTTCCTTCTGTAGATGGAGATGTTTTTGGTCTTTGTTACACAGCCTATTTCTTCGTATGACACCTAAAATCCTCCTGCGTCATGCCATCTCAAACACATCAGCCACTGTTCTGAGGAGCTTTACATTGTCCAGGTTTCAGGATTGTAAAGAAGGCAGCTCCAGACAAGTGTCCCATATACTTGTAATTTTGTTGCTAACCAAACATTGCCTAGTGCCTGGAATGCAGCCCTTACCATCCCTATCTGCCTCCTGATGTGTGAAATAGTCCCCTCCTTTGAACTGAGGTTTCCTCCCAGATAGACAAAATCAACTTCTTGCTTGTAGTTCTGATTTTTACTCCAATGAATTAAAATGTGTGCCCTTCCCATGTGTTGTATCTCAGTCTTTTCAATATTTATTTTCATACCAATGTTTTCAGTTTCTTACACCACTTATACCAATTTATTTACCATGGCCTGTAGCTCATTTGGACTTTCAGCAAGTAGTGCTATGTCGCTGGCAAAACACAAGTTAATGATTCGCACCCAACCTATCTGCACGCCTTTCTCCTCATCCTCCAGGTCTGTTGCTATTATAATTCCAGGAATATATTAAAGAGTAGTGGTGAGAGGACAGATCCCTACTACACGCCTATGATTGTCATAAACTGATCACTTAGTTCTCCGCAGACTTTGACTGATGCAAAGTTACCTTTATAGGCATTTTTCTACTATTTCTATAATTTTCTCTGGGTACCTGTAGAACCTCATTGTTTCCCAAAGTCCTTCCCTCCAAGTGCTATTTGATGCCTTCCTGAAGTTGCTGTAGAAGACATATAAGTCTTTTCCAAATTCTTTGTATTTTCTGCCAGTTGCCTTGAAGCGAAGATCTGATCAATTGTGCTCCTGTTAGCTCTGAATCCTCACGGGGCCTCTGCTAGGATTTCCTCTGTTCTGCCTTTGATCCTTTGCAGGATAATGGAGGAGAAGATCTTGCTGCTATGGCACAACAAACTAATGCCCTTGTCATCTGAGCAGTCAGCTTGTCCTTCTTCTTGTGTATGGGAATTATGACTGAGTGCTTCCATTCCGTAGGAAACACTTCGTGCTCCTGTATCTCTCTGAAGAATCCGAGAAGCGCCTCAGCCCCTGAGCCCGTTTTAGTTGCCTTCAACTCCTCCACAGTGATGTCATCCATTCCTGGGGTCTTGTTGCCTTTCACTCACTTCATAGCTTCCTCTAAATCGCTCCTGTCAATATTTAATATTTCTTCGTCATCTGTGGTGTTAGAATGGTTGTCAAAGTGTTTCTCGTTGTAGTCTACGTTGACTGCATTAGGGTCAAAGTATTGTCTCCATCTTTGTTTTATTTTTCCTGATTCTGTTAATAAATGACCTTGCCCATCTTTCCTCACTCGAATCTGAGGAACACATCTAGAAGTTATTTGTCTGATAGCTTCATAGACAAGATATGCTTTATTATGTAGTCCAAGTCTTTTTACATGGTAGTCACATATTAACATATTTTAATATGTATTTATAGGGTGACTGATTCCATTTTCACATATGCTTATCCTATATGGTTTTTCTGTATAGTTATGTTATTCATGAATAAATATAACATTTTCTTACTGTATTTTTCCTTAAAATTTTGTAAATAGGTAGTGAGACTTCCTTTTACCTGGTCTTAATTTCTGTCTAAATTATAAAACCATTACAATTTCTAAAACTAAAGTAGAACAAAATAAACTGACAAAATTTGAATTACAATTGCTTTGATCTGTCTCTGTCATGAATGAACAACTTAATTTTAATTTCTCTCTTTTGATTGTAAGATTTCTTACTTTATTTACTGTAATTTTCCTCAATAATATTTTATAGGTTTCAGGGTGTAGAGTTTGCTTATTTAAATGTCATGTTTTTTGTCTTATCAGTTTTCTGCCTAGGAGCTTCCTTTAATGGTTCTGGTAGTGTGGTAAGTGGTAAGAGGAATTGGAATGCATTATGAACATATGAATTGTCAAACACCAAAATTAATCAATTTAAGAAGAAAATATTAAATATTTAGATTCATCTAGAATTTATCCTATTATTTTTTAAAAGCTTGACCATTCTTTATTATATATTTAGCTCTAATAATTTTGGGTATTTTGTGAAAATTATGTTATTTTACTATAGTATACTTCTTCTCAACAGAATACCTTTGATCATTTGCTGTGTTCTCTCTCCATCTCTCTCTTGCTCACTTGCTTTGTGTGTGTGTGTGTGTGTGTGTGTGTGTGTGTGTAATAATCAGTATTGTTTTGCTGAAATTACTGTTAATTCTGGTCTCACTAGTCAATTATCTTCATCAACGTATTATATTATTATCACTAGGCTGTTACAAAAGGAGAGGCGCCCTGTTTTGTCGAGCCGCCCAGCTAGCTTACACCTGAAATAACCATCCAGAAACTGTATTAATCAAATCACTGCTTGGCCCATTAGCTCTAGTTTCTTATTGGCTAATTCTTACATCTTAATTTAACCCATTTCTATTAATCTGTGTATGACCACATGACTGTGGCTTCCCGCAAGATTCTAACTGATGTCCAGCACAAGCAGAAGATCCATGGTGTCTCTTACTCTGCCCTTCTTCCCAACATTCAATTCTTTCTTCACCTACCTAAGTTCTGTCATATCAGGCCCAAAGCAGTTTCTGTATTCAGAAACCAATGAAAGCAAGACATGAACAGAAGAACCCTCTATACTAGACAATTTATTTTTATCACTGTAGCTCTATCATAAGTTTGAAGTTGAATCAGTCAGTTTCTTTTGTTTATTAACTTCACTACTATGCTATACACTGCTGAACTTCTGTTTCTTTAAACATTAGAACAGTGGCTGGGGCTCAAGAGCTTGCATTGCAAGTATAAAGCTCTAGTTTATAAAGATTAAATTTCAGGTGTCCAACACCCATATAAATGCCCGTTGAACATGGCAACCAACTTATAATTCTAGTACACAGAAGGCAGAAACAGAAGATCTCTGCAAAAACTGGATAGCAAATGAGCAAATGTCAACAAAGTCTACATCCATTGAGTGACCCTGCCTCAATAAATAAGATGAATAAAATGTAGATCTATTAAAGAATAATCTTTATATCAATTTTGAGATTCCATACAATTTACCCCCACACACGTGCATTTACATACATGCAGTTATGTGTGCATAAATATTCATGCAAATATTTCAAAAATAAAGTTTAGTATGAACTTGTCAGTATCCACAAAATAGTTTGTTAAAGACTTGAAGGATGTTAACTCTATAAACCATGTTGAGAAGAATGAACATATGAAATATTTTGGTTTTTCAATTCAGAAAGGTGGAATATTTCATTCTTACTTTAGATATAGTTACTTTTCTTTCGTCAGAGTTTTGAGTTTTCTACATATTGATTTTATGTGTGATTTGATATATCTACAGTTAAATGTTTCATTGTTCAAAGTCAAAATAAATTACATTTTTATTGTTTTCCAAATTCTCGTTTTTCATTGATTCTAAAGAAGAATAAATATTTTCTCATATTATGAAATGGTCTTACTATAAACTATTTTCAAGTGTTTATTGACTATCACTTTGTATTTAAACATTCTTGTCCTGTGTAAAAGCAGAACTTTTTATTTCTAGTTTGTGTCTTTATTATCATTCCCTCTCTTCTTGAACTGTCGAATCTCTCATACCATGATAAATAAAAATTATGAGAAAAAAAAACATATTTGTGTTTTCCAAAATATAGAGAAAAATATTCTGGAACTTTCTGTTAAGTATAATCTTACATATAGACCTTTTATAGGTGCCTCTAACCAAGAGAGTCTATTTCCTTATTTTTAGTTTTCTAAGAGTGTTCTGAATGTGTTATGGATTTTGTCCAATGCATTTTCTGCATCGATTGATATGATTATATGGTTTTGTCCTTTAGTCTGTTGATATGGTGGATTACATAAATTGATTTTCAAATGTGGATGTAGCTTTGCATAACTGGACTAAATCCAGCCTAGTCGTTTTGTATAATTCTTCTCTTATATTGTTGCAGTCAATTTGTTAATATTTTCATGAGGATTTTTTATCTGTGTTCATGAGAGATAAGGGCATGTACTTTTCTATTTTGTAACGTCTTTATCTGGTTTTCATATTAGTATAAAGCTATCATCATAAAAGGATTTGGGAAACAGCTTTCTATTTCAATTTCCTGGTAGAGATTGCAATGAACTGGTATGATTTCTTTCTTAAATGTGTTTCAAAATTCAACAGTGCAACATTGTTTGCCCTAATAGATAATTATTTATTCAATTCAATAATTATTTACTAATTCTGTTTACCTATTTTTCTTTATGTGAGTTTTGTTAGTTTCTATCTTTCACAGTTACCAAACTAGTAGTAATGGAGTGTCCATGCTAGGCCTTCATTAGCCTCTTTACGACTGTATTAGTTAAGGTTATCATTGCTTTGATGAAACACTATGATCCAAAGAAATTTAGGGAGGGAAAGTTCATTTGACTTAAGTTTCCACATTAGTGTTGGTCATTGAAGGAAGTCAGGGTAGGAACTCAAACAGGGCAGGGACCTGAAGATAGGAGCTGATGCAGAAAACATGGAGGAGTGCTGCTTACTGGCTTGCTCTCCATGGCATGTTCATCCTGTTTTCTTGTAGAATACAGGACTGCCAGCCCAGGGATGGCACCATCCACAATGGGTGTTCTCCCCCATCAATCATTAATTAAGAAAATGCCCTATAGGCTTATAGAACCCAAACTTATGAAACCATTCTCTCGATTGAATTTCTCTCCTTTCTGATGACTCTAGAGTGTGTCAAGTTGACATAAAACTGACTAGCACAGTGACCTCTGAATGGTCTACTGGTTTTCAGCTGTGGTATCAGTAACTTCTGCAATCTCTATTTTTTCTTCAGTTTAGTTTGAAAAGAGGTTTATCGATTTTATTGGTCTTTAAAACAACAGTAATTGATTCACAGGCTTCATTATTTTAGGGTCTTAATTTCATTGATTTCAACTCTAATTGTTCCTATTTATTAACTTCTGTTTGCATTGTTATCTTTTTATTGATTTTTAAATGTTTCTTTCTTTCTAACATAGTCACTGCTATAAGTTTCCCTCTGAGAGATACTTTTAGTATATCCTGTGACTTTTGGTAAGTTGTGTTTCCTTTACTAAAGTTCAGAACTTTTTACAATTTCCATTGGAATTTCTCAGTGGTTCTGCTGATTTTCTGTGTTTTATTTAGAAGTATAAATCTAAATCTCCATAAAGCTTATGCTTTTCTGTCTTTTTTTTTCTTAGAGTTTAACTACTCTGTGATCGGATCACATGCTTTTTTTTAACTTGTTAAGGGATTTTAATGTCCTAGAATGTTGCTGACTGTTCTGCTTGAACTTGAGGAGGACACCGTTTTTACTGTCGTTGAACTTGAAGCAGGGTATGTGTCCATTATGCCCCATTGACTAATGTTTCTATCCTTTACAACTAAATATTTGCTGGCTGTGCTTCTAAGCAGAACAAGGGTGCTGCAGTCTGTACCTTGAAGAGGAAACACAACTATTTTTTTATGCTTTACTCTCACCTTTTGTCTTCTGTATTTTGATGGTTTTCTTATTAATGCATCTGCTTTAACAATTATCATTTATTCTGAGAAAATGGACCCTTTTATTAATATGTATCACCCTTCTTTATTCCTGATATTTTTCTTTGTTCTCAAGTCTGCTTTTGATAAAGCCAATATGGCTACTTCCACTTCCATTAGATTGTTAGCACAGTGGCTCTTTTTATGTTCCTTTAATTTTAATCAACAGGTGCTTTTATATTCAAAATGTTTATCACAGACTGATTATGGTTGGACCTTGTTAAATTTTAACTTTAGTTTGACAACCTGCCTTTTTATTCTATGTGTGCAACATTCTTGCCATGTCCAGTATACAGCATGAACACTCATTTCAACCCCAGGCTTTCATGTTCTTTCAGGTTTAGTTGTGGTTAACCCACTCCTTATCTCTCACGAGACCTCCTTGCTCCCATCCTGACTGGAATCTTTAGCTCTCAGTATTCTCCCCTGTGTTTTCATATCACACGTTGTCTCTTAGCCTCTCCTATTGCATTGATTCACTTCAACTGCAAGATATTAAGTTCCCAAGAAGCTTCTTCACATATGCGCTTTCTATCTCCCTACCATTTCTCACATCATAGTCACTTCTAATACCCACTTGAAGGTCTCTTTTTCTGTGATGCCTTCTCTCTCTCTCTGTTTTCATTTCACGTATATTCTATTACCTCTCCAAGTGGACAATCCCTGCTGGTGGCCTATTTATAGCTTCCTAGATTCCGTATGTACCTCATGTTAAACAAATAAAACAAGACATTTGAAGCTAGGACCATCATATAACAAAGAATATGAGGTGCTTTTCTTTTGGAGTCTGTATGATATTACTCAGGACCATATTTTTCCAGTTTAATGTTGTGTGGAATACTACACAGCATTAAAAAATAATGACATTTTGAATTTTGCAGGAAATGGATGTAGTTAGGAAACATTATTTTGAGTGAGGTAACCCAGGCACAGAAAGACAATTCTCACATGTACTCACTCATAAGTGAGTTTTTTATCATATTTTCTTTCTTTCTTTCTTTCTCTCTTTATTTATTTATTTATTAAAGATTTCTGTCTCTTCCCCGCCACTGCCTCCCATTTCCCTCCCCCAATCAAGTCCCCCTCCATAGTCAGCCCAAAGAGCAATCAGGGTTCCCTGCCCTGTGGGAAGTCCAAGGACCACCCACCTCCATCCAGGTCTAGTAAGGTGAGCATCCAAACTGCCTAGGCTCCCACAAAGCCAGTACGTGCAGTAGGATCAAAAACCCATTGCTATTGTTCTTGAGTTCTCAGTAGTCCTCATTGTCCACTATGTTCAGCGAGTTCAGTTTTATCCCAGGTTTTTTCAGACCCAGGCCAGCTGGCCTTGGTGAGTTCCCAATAGGAAATCCCCATTGTCTCAGTATGTGGGTGCACCCCTCGCGGTCCTAAGTCCTTGCTAGATGCCCTTAAATGGAAGAATGGATGAAGAAAGTAGGGAATATATACATATTAGAGTACTACTCAGCAGTAAAAAACAAGGACTTCTTGAATTTTGCATGCAAATGGATGGAAATAGAAAACACTATCCTGAGTGAGGTAAGCCAGACCCAAAAAGAGGAACATGGGATATACTCACTCATATTTGGTTTCTAGCCATAAATAAAGGACATTGAGCCTATAATTAGTGATCCTAGAGAAGCTAAATAAGAAGGAGAACCCAAAGAAAAACATATAGGCATCCTCCTGAATATTAACCTTCTTCAGGCGATGAAAGGAGACAGAGACAGAGACCCACATTTGAGCACAGGACAGAAATCTCAAGGTCCAAATTAGGAGCAGAAGGAGGGAGAGCTCATAATTGGTTTTGAAACATAATATTTTTAAAGAAAAACCCAGTTATTGTACTATGAGATGGGAACCAACAACGATGTCATTGAGTTTGTTTTGTGTTTTGCATCTAGTGCTGGGCACACAACCTACAATGGTAGTTATCCCAGTGAGACACCTTTGGAGATAAAAAAAAAATTCATTTCCAAGTGGTTATCAATTGGCAATAGCTTCTGGGCTAGGGATGGGTGTGTCTTTTCAGCTATAGGACCTCATCTGGTGCAGACACATGCTGTTCCTGTGCATGCTGCCTCAGTCTCTGAACTCATGTGTGCATTGATCCTGTTGGTCTAGAAAGCCTTGTTTTTTTGATGTCCTCCATTCCCTCTGGTTTGTACACTCTTTTCAACTCCTCTTCCTCAGGGTTTCCTGAGCCCTGAGGGGTGGAGTTGAAGGGGATACCTTATCTAATGCACAATGTTTCAATGTATCTATTTCAATTTATTAGAGAGGAAACTTCTCTGACAATGGGTTTACCTGGTACTAATCTATGAGTATTGCATAATATAATCAAAAGTCATTCTACCACTACATTTTATTTTAATTTTTAAGACTAATAGTATATGGCTTTACCCTAGGTCCCTAGGCTATCTAGTCTCAGTTCCTTGATCACTCAAGCAGTGTTGAGTATGAGTTCCATATTGTGAAGTGGAAATTTAGTCAAGTCTGTTACTGATCAAGTAACTGATTCGTTTCTCCCACAAGCTTTGTGCCACCATTATACTGCTATATCTTGCAGGCAAGACACCACTGAATATCAAAAGTTTTGTGACTAGGTTAATATTTGTGTTTTTCCTTTGATAGAATGCAAATGACATTCTATATCCAAGACTTTATCTAGCATTTGGGGTAAAAGCTCGTTGTACTCACCAGCTCAATTTCTCCATGTTCAGTGAATTGTGTAGATGTTGTCTTCAGCAATGAGGCCTTGCTTTCAATTTGTGAAGAGCAAACGATAGTTTTGACATCAGTCAGTTGTTTGCGGTACCTATGGGACAGCCTTTGGCCAACAATTCAATTAGTTGTAGGAACATCCTGATACTGGGTGTTTCATTTGGTGACAAGAGATGGCCAGTTGGAACTCTGTTTCCTCCATGATTTTGGTGATTTCACTTAGATCAGCTGTTTTGAGATGTTTCTACTGTATCCCATTTTCATACTAACCCTCAAATGGTCTTTAACTTTAGCTGACTCTCACTGAATTTCCACCATTGTCCCCTTCCCCACATGTTCTTCCCACCAGCCCTCCTTCTATAACTAGCTATTCTAATTCCCTTTCCTAGAGAAATCTATCTGTTCCATCCCTAATCCCTTAATCTCTACCGAACCTCTGGGATTCTAATGATTATAGTTTATCATTGATTTAGCAACTAATTTCCACATATAAGAGAATACTTAACATGTTTTTCTTCCTGGGCCTCGGTTACCTCACTCTGGGTGATTTTTTTTCTGTTTGCATTAATTTACTATGAATTTCATGATTTCATTTTTTAATAGCGGAGAAATGCTCCTTTGCATACATTTAACATTTTCCTTTTCCATTCTTCTGTTTGAGGGACCTCAAGATTGTTTCCAATTTCTGGCTATCATGAAGACAACAGCCTTCATAATATGTTCTCAATGAACATGATTGAGAAAGCATCCTTTGGTATGATGAACCATCCTTTGGGTATATGCCTAAGAGTGGTATAGCTAGATAATGGGAGTAATTTGGCTCCCATATTCATGAGGAACTGCCACACTGGTTTCTATAGTGGCTGTGCCAGTTTGTGCTTATAGCAGCAGTGGATGAGTATTCTCTACATCCTTGCCCGCATGAGATGTCACTTATTTAAATGATTGTAGGCACTCTGAAAGGGATTAAAATGAAAATCTAACATGAAAACCTAACAAATAAGGGTGTTCCCTGCCCTGTGGGAAGTCCAAGGTCCTCCCCCTTCCATCCAGGTCTAGTAAGGTGAGCATCCAAACAGGCTGGGCTCCCACAAAGCCAGTACATGCAGTAGGATCAAAACCCAGTGCCAATGTCCTTGGGTTCTCATCAGTCCTCATTGTCCGCCATGTTCAGAGAGTCCGGTTTTAACTATAAAATTTGACTAGCACTATTTGTTAAATACACCATCTTAATCTCCCATGTGTTTCTGGCTTCTTTATCAAAAATCAGGTGTTCATATTGGTGTGTGGATTTCTGTCTGGGTCTTTGATTCAATTGCATTTATTGTTGTGTCTGTTTTTATGCCAATACCATGATGTTTTTGTTACTATAGTCTTGTAGAACAACTTGAAATCAGGAATGATGAGACCTGAGGCAGTTTTTTATTATTCAGGATCAATTTAAGTATAGTGGATTTTGTGTTTCTGTATGAAGCTGAAAGTTTGACCTTCTAGCATTTGTGAAGAATTGCGTTGGAATTTTGATGGTGATGGCACTACATTAACGCTACTGATCCATGAACTTCAGAGTTCTTTCCATCTTTTGATATTTTCTTCAATGTCTTAAAGTCTTTAATCTTGCAAGTATTTCACTTTCTTAGATTATCCCAAGATATTTTGTATTATCTGAACCTATTGTGAAAAGTGTTATTTCCATGATTTTTTTCAGTTTATTTATATTTTGAGTATGGGGGATACTGAGTTTTAAAAGTTAATTTTGTATCCAACTATTTTGCTAAATGTGTTTGTCAGCAGCAGGAGTTTTCTGGTAGAAATTTTAAGGTCACTGATATGTACTATTATATCATTTGAAAATATACTTTGACTTGCTTCTTCACAATTTACATCTCTAGGATCCCCTCAGTTTTCTTACTACTCTAGCTAACACTTCAAGTACTATATTACATAAGTATGGAGAGAGTGGACAACTGTATCTTGACTTGATTTTAATGGAATTTTCTTGAGTTTCTCTTCACTTCAGTTGATGTTGTCTATGGGCTTGTTATAAACTGCCTTCATTATGTTTGGGTATGTCTGTTGTATTCCTAATCTTTTCAGAATTTTTTTCAAGGAAATGTGTTGGATTTTTTCAAAGATATTTTCTGTTTCTAATTAGAAGCTCATGTGGTTTTAGTCTTTGTTTGTCTATATGGTGGATTACATTTATTGATATTGAACTATCCCTGCATCACCAGGATGAAGCCCACTTGAACATGGCAGATGATCTTTTTGGTGTGTTCTTGGATTCACTTTGTAAGAATTTCATTGTAAAATTTTGCAAATATATCAGTAAGTGAATTTGGTATGAATCCTTCTTTATAGGGTCTTTATGTAGTTTGGTAATGTGGCATTGTAAAAAAAAAAACTTGGCAGCGTTCCTTCTGTTTTTATTTTGTGAAATAATTGAAGGAAATTGACATTAATTCTTCTTTGAAAGTCTGGTAGAATTTTGAGCTAAAACTATGTGGCCCTGGGCTTTGATTGTGAAACCTTTAATGACTGTTTCAATTTCACTAGCAGATATAGGTTGTTTGATTTGCTTATCTGATCTTGATTTATCTTTGTTTTGTTGTATCTATCAATAAAATTATTCATTTCTTATAGACTTGCCATTTTTGTGGAGTTCAGGAATGAAAGTACGTTCTTAGGATTCTCTGTATTTCCACAGTTTTGCTTATGTTTCCCCTTTCATTTCTAATTTTGTTAATTTGGATGTTCTCTCTCTACCTCTTAGTTAATTTGCAGAAGGTTTTGTCAATTTTACTGATTTTCTCAAAGAAACAACTCTTTTTTTGAATCTCTGTAGTTTCTTTTATTGTTGTTTGTTTGTTCCTATTTTATGGACTTAAGCCCTGAATTTAATTATTTTTCTCAAATACTCATTATGGGTGTGATTTCTCTTCTTTGTTCTAGAGGTTTCAGGTGTCTTGTTAAGTTACTAGCATGAGATCTCTTCAATTATTTTTGTGGGCAATTAGTGTTATTTTTTTTATTGAAGAAAAAAAATTTCAGCCTCCTCTCAGCCTCCCATTTCCCTCCCCCTCCTCTCACTCCTCTCCCCCCTCCTCCCACTGCTCTACCCCTTCCCCCACTCCTCTCCCTCTTTCTCTCCAGTCTGAAGAGCAGTCAGGGTTCCCTACCCTGTGAAAAGTCCAAAGTCCTCCCTTCTCCATCCTGGTCTAGGAAGGTGACCATTCAAACTGGCTAGGCTCCCACAAAGCCAGAACATAAAGTAGGATCAAGACCCAGTGCCATTGTCCTTGGCTTCTCAGCAGCCCTCATTGTCCTCCATATTCAGAGAGTCCGGTTTTATCCCATGCTTTTTCAGTCACAGTCCAGCTGGCCTTGGTGAGCTCCCAATAGATCAGCCCCACTGTCTCCATGGGAGGGTGCACCCCTTGTGTTCCTGACTTCTTTGCTCATGTTCTCCCTCTTTCTGCTCCTCATTGGGACCTTGGGAGCTCAGTCCAGTGCTCCAGTGTGGGTCTCTGTCTCTATGTTCATCCATCGCCAGATGAAGGTTCTATGGTGATATGCAAGATATTCATCAGTATGGCTATAGGATCGGGTCATTTCAGGTTCCCTATCCTCAGCTGCCCCAGGAACTAACTGGGGACATCGCCCTGGGCACCTGGGAGCCCCTCTAGGTCCAAGTCTCTTGCCAACCCTAAGATGGCTCCCTTAATTAAGATATGTGCTTCCCTGCTCCCCTATCCAACCTTCCTTTATCCCAATCATCCCGTTTCCCCAAGTTCCCCCCATCCTCCCCTTCTCACTTTCTCTCCCCATCTCCCCTTACCACCCTCCCCCAAGAGATGCCCGATCATATGACAAGGGCATTTGTTCAACTATGTTCATAGCAGCATTATTTTTAATAGCCAGAACGTGGAAACAATCTAGATGTCCTTCAATGGAAGAATGGATGAAGAAAGTAGGGAATATATACACATTAGAGTACTACTCAGCGGTAAAAAACAATGACTTCTAGAATTTTGCATGCAAATGGATGGAAATAGAAAACACTATCCTGAGTGAGGTAACCCAGACCCAAAAAGATGAACATGGGATGTACTCACTCATAATTGGGTTCTAGCCTCAAATAAAGGTCAGTGAGTCTATAATATGATATCCTAAAGAAGCTAAATAAGAAGGTGAACCCAAAGAAAAACATATAGCTATCCTTCTGGTTATAGGAAATAGACAAGATTGCCGGGCAAAAAATTGGGCAATTAGTGTTATTAATGTATGTTTCAGAATTGCCTTCGTTGTGTCCCACAAGTTTGTGTAAGTTGTCCATTCGTTTTCATTCATTTTTTGAAGGTCTTTAATTCACTTCTTATTTTTTGAACCATTTTTATTCAGTAGAGAATTATGCAATTTCCATGAATTTGTGAGCTTTCTATTGTTGATATACAGTCTTAATTTATGGTGGCCAGATATGAAGCAGGAAGTTTTTTAAATATATTTTTTATGTCTGTTGAGATCTTGCTCTGTGTCCAAGTATGTGGTCAATTTTTGAGAATGTTCCATGAGGTACTGATAGGAATGTATTTCCTTTGTACTCATTGATATCTCTCATCACCAATGGTCTCAATTTGTGGAATGTTCTGGAAATATCTGTGATGTTCATTTGGTTTAAAATATCAGTGGTTCCTGCATTTCTCTACTAGTTGTCTTGATGATCTGTTATTGATAAGAATGGTATATTTAAGTCTCCTACAAGAATTTGTAAGGTTCTATATGTGCTTAGTGCTATGATAGCATTTCCTTTTGAACATATGTCGTTTTATGCTTGATGCATAGATGTTAATTGCAATGCCCTCTTGGTGGAGTTTTCCTTTCATTAGTAAATAATATTCTTACCTTTCTTTTTAGCTTAATTTTGGATGGAAGTCTATTTTGGAGAGGATATTAAAATTGTTACACTAGTATGTTTCTTAGGTCTATTTGCTTAAAATATATTTTCCATCCTTTTACCCTAAGGTAATGTCTATCCTTGATGGTAATGGTGTTTCTTAGATGCAGCAGAAATATGAGGCCTGTTTTTCCATCCATTTTATTGGTGAATTGAGACCATTGGTGATAAGAGATATCAATGAGTTGTGTTTGTTGATTAGTGTGTTCTGCTGATTAGTGATTTTTCTCATGTGGTGCATATGTTTCCCCTCTTTTAAGTTTCTGGTATGAGACTATTTATTCTTTGTGTTCTGTTTTATGTGGTTAACCTATTTTTATTATTAATAGGTCACTAATGTTATATAAATCCTACAAACATTTCTCTTAAAGTTTTCCATAATTTTGGCATATTGTACTTTCATTAAATTAGAGGAGTTTTAAACTTTCCTTTATGATTTCTTTTTTGACCCAAGTATCATCCACTAGCTTCTGTTTATTCTCCACGAGTTTGTGTACATTCTGTAGCTTCTGTTGTTGATATGTAGATTTATTTCTTTGTGACCAGATAGAATTCAGGTTGTTATTTCAATTTGTACAGATTTGTTGTGTCTTAGAAAGCAATTGATTTTGGAAAAAGTTCCATGGGTTACTGAGAAGAAAGGGTATTCTTTAGTGCTTGCGGGTATGTTCTATAGATATGTGTTAGATCAATTTGGTTTATGATGTCATTTATTTCTAGTGTTTCTCTAGTTAGATTTTGTTCAGGTGACCTGTGTATTGATGAGAGTGGGGAATGAAGCCACCCTCTATTACTATGCTAGCATCTATCTGTGGCTTTAAATGTGGTAGTAGTGTATCTTTTATGATATTGGGTATATTAATGTTCAGTGCATATATGTTTAGGATTGTAAAACTCACAAAATCAACTAACCTTGGCTCATAAAGGCTCATGGAGACTCAACTGACAATGAGGGAACCTTTATGGGACTGATCTAAGCACTACAAATATATGTTATAGTTGTGTAGCTTGGTCCTCTTGTGGGACTTTTAATAGTGAGATTGTCTTGACTCTTTTACAGGCGTTTAGGACCCTACTCTTCATACGGTGCTTAGTCTTACTGCAACTTGATAGGCCATTTTTTTTGTTGATACTTATGGGAGACCTGTCCTTTCCTAAAGAGAAATGGAGGATGGGTGGATTTGAGGTGGGGGATGAGGGGGTTTAGAGGGAAGGACTGGGGCCAGAGAAGGGAGAAGAAACTGCAGCCAGGATGTTAGATAGATAGATAGATAGATAGATAGATAGATAGATAGATAGATAGATAGATAGATAGATTTACATGTTTCTGTCAAATATTCAGGTGTTAATCTAGTGGACTGGCCTTTGTAAGTCTCTTAACCTTTTGTCTTTCACCTTTCAACATCCTCTATTTTTGCTGTAGTTTTAACTACAGTCTGTTACGGAGAGTTTATTTGATGACAGTTCTGTCTATTTTAGGTTCTGTAGAACTCTGGTACTAGAGAGACAATTTTTCTAGGTTTAGATTTTTTCTTCAGTGATTTTGTTGAAAGTATGTTCTATACTTTGGCAATGTTCTCATTTTTTTATGCCTATAATCCAAAAAAGCTCAGGGCTTTTAAGCTGTCCTAGAGAATCCCCCTGCTTCATTCATATATAATTTAAAAATGTGTCTATCACTGAGTGATCCAGTTCCTCTTTCTGTTCTTCTGGCTATGACTGTCTGCTTTTCTATCATGGTCCTTTCTATTGGAGAGACTTCCCAGTTAAATTTTCTTTATTAAGTTTTTAATTTCTAACCTCTTTTCAGTTTGACCCATTCTTGGTCGTTCTTTTTGTTTAATTCATTTTTAATATGTTGTATTGGCTTTTTTATTTTATTCAAGCTTTGTTTTCCTTCCTTTGAAGTACCTACAGGTCTTCTCTGAGTTCTCTGAAGATAGTTATATTTGTGTTTTTGAATACTTTGTTTGGAAGTTCTTCCAGGAAGTTTGCATTAGGGGGACATTAATATAGGATTAATGGTTTGTGGATGATACATTTTGCCCTGGTTTTTCATGCTGTTTGAAGTACTGAGAATTACACCTGAAGTAGTTTGTCAGTTGTGTTTTTCTGTCTGCAAGTTTTCTCCACCTCAACTTTTCCTTTCTTATTTTTATGGAACAGGTTATAATATTCACTGGAGGATTAAATTTTTGTATAATTGAAAGGTGACTTTCCATTGTAGGGCAGATACAGGGACTCCCAAGAGATATAGATGTGTCTGACCAGAGAAGGAGCGCTTCTGCACCTCTTTCAGCTGTGACTGGTATAGGTAGCCACTCCAGGTCCAGAATGTGGAGCAAAGTTCTCAGTAGGTACAGGCAGGCAAGCCTAAGCTGAGGAAATCATTGTCTCCTACTTGGTACAAGAGTTCTGTGGGCTTGCCTCTTCAAGAAAACTCATGGAAACTGTGGGTAGGCTTGGTGTAAAAGCCTCTCTTTTTATTGTTGTGTTTATCCCATTCACATTTGCAATGATTGACACATATTTCTTATGTTCGTCTATTTCTTCACTTTCTGCCTTTTGCATTCATTGAGACAAATTCTCCTTATTCTCTTCTTTTATCAAGTGAACACATACCTATGTAAAGATTTTAGCAGCTTCCTTAGAGTTTTCAATACACATTACAACAAATCTAAATCTACTGTCATAAGTCACTGTCCTGTATCATGGATATTATAATTATTTCATGAGAAATAATTCCCGATTTCTTCCCTTACATTATTCTAATAGTTCTTTTCCACTATCCAGATGTTATAGTCACAATATTATTTCTTTCTAGTTTATACTAACATTTATCAACTATGTCAATAAAGAATTTAAGAGTATTTTATCTGTGTTGTCCCTGCGTTGTTACTACTACTTCCATCATATAGATCCAGTTTCAGACCTACCTTGCTTTCATTCTGGTGCAGAAGAATTGTCTGTATTCTGTCAATTATGTTTTAAATAAACATAATTTAAATAAAAACTGATTGGTCAGGCAGGAAGTATAGGCAGGAAAACCAGACAGGAAGTAGAAATGATTCAAAGAGAACAGGAGAATTCTGAGAAGGAGGAAGTTGATTCCCCCGACTCCTGCCCAGACCACCGAAGCAGCAGGATGTGATCTGCCCCACTGAACAAAGGTACTAAGCCACATAGCTAACATAGATCAGAAAAATGGGTTAATTAATATGTGAGAGTTAGCCAGTGAGAGGCTAGAGCTAATGGGCCAATCAGCTTATAATTTATGGAGATCTATGTGTGATTTTCTTTGGGGCTAAACAATTATGGGGTACCCGGTGGGACAGAAACCCCAAAAAACAAACAGGGCCCCCTCATGTTACACATTCACTGTGAAGAATTGATTTTAACATCTTCCAGGATAATTGTTTCTGGATGAGTTTATTCAGAGTTTGCTTTCCCAAGAAAGTTTTTTTTTAATTTCTACTTCACTTTAACAGATAATTGACTGTCTATAGGCTTCTAGGTTGGAAGAATTTTGTCCATAATATTCATACTTTATTTCACACCACCCCTATTTACAAGAAAATTTAATTTTAGTTTCAGATACAATGTCTCCTGTAAGTCTTAACCTGTTAGTCTGTAGATAAGTTGTGTTTTCCCATTCTGACATCTTACAAAAGTTTTAACCTTAACTTTGATTCTATAGATTGAATACATGGGTTCTAAAGAACTACACCTTGCATTGCCCCCTAATCTTTACATACTTTCTGTTTTATTTTCTTTGTCTTCTTAACTTTCAGTTCACATGTTTTAATTCACCGTGTTCAGTCTTACTTACAAGTCCCTGTGTCATGGCTTCTGGTGAGTTCATCCAATGTTGTCTCCGCCACTGCACTTTTCATTTTGTCCCCACCCTTTTCCATAAAGAGGGTTGAACTGAGGGCCGTATGTAAGGGAGTCAAACACTCAGCTACTCATCCCCCTTCTCAGCCTCTTCTCTTTTATGGGGTTCCTATTTCGCTGTTCACTATTTGTGTTCATATTTTATATTGTCTTTTAAAATGTTTAAGCTATCATACATTTCCTATATGATACTATTAAATGTCATGTACACATGTAAGCCTTGCTCTGATTATTCTGATTTTCCCCTCCTATTTTAGCATGTATTGTACTTTCTGTCAAAATTTGAACTTTGTGTAATGAGTAAGAGAAGCTGTAGTATAAAGGTGTTTATTATGAAGTGTGTGTGTTGGGGGGGGGGTGCTTCTAGGTGGGAGCTAAGGTGCATCAGAAGTCTCTGAGTCCTTCATCATCTTTGTTCACTTCTTCCCTAACCCACTGTCACTGTCATCTCTAAGAGTACCATGTTAACAGAGCCTAGTACTCATAATCACAATGCCAGGCTCTCTCCTGTAGGAGTTCTGTGAGTGTTTCATAGGGTGAAGGAGACATTCTGTAACCTTTCCTTTTTATTTTTGTCTTTTATTAGAACTGAATCCCTATCCTGGGATGATATCCCCTTCCCATCATCATTAGTGCAACTAGAGGAAGTCACAGGACAAAAAGAAGGTTAATAATTTTTATCTAGCAGGAAAGTCACAAGTGTGTAAAATATTCATTGGAGACCACACCTATGTTATGATGAGTGTTCAAGAAGTATTTCATATGCTGATGTCTCATCTCTTCCTGCCTGAAACTTTTTGCATCGTCAACTTGAGACCTCACAGGACACTCTTGATGGTTAGTTCCTGAAATATGTTGGTGGCTGGGCTGTGGACTGGAACTTTTCACAGCCAGCCACAGCTAGTCTGTCTGAGGTCTTCAAATTACATTGTTTTAAGTGTTACAGGATTTTACACGTTAGCAGCTTCTCTTCCAGGTGTGGAGATTTGGCTACGATGTCTGTTTCTCCTGTCTCTCCCATTGGGTGGGCACTTTGCTGTCACTTCAACCCTCTGATAGCTCTACGAAAACCTGCTGACTTTCGGTGTATTAGATTTTGTTTCTCATGGTAAAGATGAGAGCGATGATCTCCAGGCTTCTTCCACATCGGTGCTGTAACCAGAGATCTTGCCTTTGTTCGTAAAACAACATTTCAGTGGATATAAAAATCCAAGCTGACAGTTTGTTCTCTCCTAGTGCTTTAAAGATGTTTCTGTGTTGTCCTCACTCGCGAATTGTTTCCCATGAGAAATAGGCTCTCATGCTTATCTCAGAACATATAAAGGGAAATCAAACAAGCAGAGTCTAAGAAAAGAAAGGAAAGGCTCCAAAGTCACAAAATACATTTATTTAAAGATGGATTGCCACATCTGATACAAGAAATGTGGGACAATATGTTACTTTGGGGACAAGAACTCTGTCAAGTTAGCTGCTAGGTTTCTGATGGTTTTGTTGCCTTAGATAGATTTGGGGTCCTAGAACCAAGTTGGAAGTAAGGTTTTAAAACTCACATGATTTTATGTAGAGAAAGATGAAAGCCACTGTTACCTTAGAAGGAAGTCCACTTTTCAGTTAAAAAAAAAAGGAAAGTATAAAACAAATAAAAATCAGTCAACTTTAAAAGAAGTCATAATAGATCAAGTATTCATGGTCTGAGCTGAATCAGCACAAGGCAGGAAACCTGTTAGACATGGTAGAGGTATGGAAAACTCTGGTGTTTCTATCATGGGAAATGCAGCATTGTGTATATTAGGCATAAACTTAATGAACACTTAATGAAGGTTCCAAGGAAGACAGGACAGAGAGAATAAAAGGATGCATGTGCCATATAGTGGAAAGGACTGGGGTGGTTCTGGGTTACAAGGGAATATAGGGGAGGAAACAGGGGGTGAAGAAGGTGAATTATGACACATTTAAAAAATACCATTATTATATCTAATATGTTTTTGTATATGTTTTTAAAAATATAATTAAATTAAAAATGTATTAGAGCAATGAAAGACAAATATAATGTCAATCCTACTTTATGTAGATATCTTAGGAAGACACAAGCAGTGGGTGAGAAGAAAAATAATTTTAGTGTCAGAGGAGACTAGGCAAACCAAGACTGTACTCACTGACAGTTTTACTCATCTGTCAAAGGTTCTTTTTTAATTTTTAAAATTATTTTTGCTGTTTTGTTCTATTAAAGCATAATTACATCACTGCACTCCTCTGTCTTCTTCCTCCAAACCCTTCCATGTCACCCCCTTCAATACCTCTCTAATTTATGGACTCTTTCCTTTGTTATTGCCACACACATGCACACACACACACACACACACACACACACACACACACACACACACCCTGATGACATTTACTGTTGCTTGATTGTATGTCATTCCAGGGCTGATAACTTGGTATTAGATAACCAACTGGGGACTCAACCCTGGGGAATGCTAATTCTTTTTCTCTCAGTAGTCATTAGTTATATATAGTTCTTTTTCTAGATGTGGGTTCTTATGATATTTCCTCCTTCTGAGTAAGCATATGTATAATTACCATCACTGTTCAGCTCTTATTTAATTAGCTGTGTTGCCAAGGTATCATGGGTTGTAGTATGTCTGTCCTCTCCGGGAGACACGATCTTGTAGGAGACCTCAATTTTTGTCTGGCTCTTAACAACCTTTTCTCTACCTTGTCCACAATGTTTAGATGTATCCACTAGGGCTGAACACAACATGATCAGTTGTTCTATGGATTTTGAACAGTTGTGCAATGGCCTCAGTCTCCTGCAGAGGGAAGCTTCGTTAGTGAGTGGTGAGACCTAAACTTATCTGTGGTATAAGAAAAAGTCTTTACAATTCAGTTAGAAATTATGCTGCTTTAGTAAAATGAACTGCAACAAATTTATAATAATGTATAATATATTTCTATCATATCCATTGTTATAATAAATTATTTATATGATATATATGTGTATATTTCACCACTTAGAAAACAGCTATTCAAGATATACTGCTATTTTTAAAAGAGTAATTTACATCCTAGAGCAGCAAACTCAAGTAAAACTAAACATAAGGAAGCATGTTCTGTTTCAGGTCATCTTGATGGTACATAAGAAATCTTTGTGAGTGGGGAGGGAGAAAAGATAATAGAATAGAATAGATAGAGAAGTAATGAACACATGACCATCATTTTAATCTGTGTTCTGCATGGTATGTTATTGTTTGCTATTGCTCATGATGCTCCTTTCCCTTTTAGTTTAATGATTTGTGTCAAAAGAGAGGGTTTACATTGATAATGTAAATGATAATCTGCTACAAAGAAAATAACCACATTAACAATGAGAAACAAGCTATAGTGTTTTCGGCAGGGTCGCCTGGGAAAGCAAAGGAAGATAAGAAGTGAAATTTGCTTAGATAGATGGAATGAAATGGAGAACTTATTTTTTACTTAAGTAGAATGAAAGAAAGATGATTAAAATTATAATTTTCTGTTTTATTTGACATTTAAATACAACAAATTATAGTCATTTCATGTACTAAAATTGTACGTCAGTCACTGATGGGCCTCATAGCTGTGGACAATTTAGGCTACACAGAAGAAAAGAAATATGTTGGAGGAGCAAGGTGAATCCTTGACTTTAAAGCAGGAGAGGAGGCAAGAAAGTGACTTCAATATTTAAGTATGTCACTGAATCAAAAGTTAGGCAAACCACATGTGGAGCATAAGGATTCACCCAACACGATTGTGTAGGTAATTCGAATTGTTCAGGCCACATTCTAAGCCATCTACTATCACATCTTTTGTCATTATATTGAATTGAAGTCAGACTCCATGTAATTTCCAGACAGAAGTTTTCCTTTCTAAAGAGGCTCACATAGAAGCTATAGCCCCTCAAGGAAACTGAAACCATGTGAATTCGGCATACAGGGATCTTTCTCAGGAAGGTATGAAGGCAACTAATGTTACAAGGTGACCTCACATCTTATGTGTTTTATAACAAGGGTCTCAACCCAAGACATGTAATCTTTCATTGTTTTCAGTCACACATGCAGAGTAAGCCTGATCTCTGTTTCTTCATTGTTGGGGATTATCATAATTTTCTCTGGATTTCCCCTTTCCAGTTGAAACACTTTCAGACACTTTAAGCACTGAATTGCAGTGGGGTCTATTTTTGATATAAAAAAATATCTCCTCTGAGCAGACTTCTGTTTTATTAAAATCCTTCATGGTGCTTTCTCAGAAAGTTAGAAAACAACCTTCCTCAAGACCCAGCAATATTACTTTTGCTCAATCATGCCACAAGGACGTGTGCTCAACTATGTTCATAGCAGCTTTGTTTGTCATAGCCAGAATTTGGAAACAATTTAAATGCCCTTCAACTGATGAATGGATAAAGAAAATGTGGTACATTTACACAATGGAGTACAACACAGCAGAAAAAAATAACAATATCTTGAATTTTGCAGGAAAATGGATGGAACTAGAAAACATGATTTTGAGCATGGTAACCCAGAACCAGAAAGACAATTATCACATGGACTCATTCATAGGTGTTTTTAAACATAAAGTAAAGAAAAACAGCCTACAAAACCACAATTCCAGAAAACTTAGACAACAATGAGGACACTACGAGAGACTTACATAAATCTAATTTACATGGGATATAGAAAAAGACAAGATCTCCTGAGTAAATTGGGAGCATGGGGACCTTGAAGGAGGGTTGAAGTAGAGAGGGAGAGGTAGGGAGGGGAGCAGAGATAATGTAGAGCTCAATAAAAATCAATAAAAAAATTAATTATAGGTGGTCTCAAGAAGAAATGCCCAGTACTGTGCTGGGCTCACAGATAGAGAAGGACCTGAAGAGCTGTCCCTTCCTTTGAAGCTTCATCTATCCATTAACTGCCCTCTAAGATTCCTTGTGATTGTTGTAACACCTACTTCAGAAGCCTAGTGTTGCGTTTCCATGCCAAGAAGGACAAACAAACAACACCATCATCAAAACTTCACGTACTTGATAGATGGAGCAGCAGTTAAGAGACTTACTGCTCTTTCAGAGGATCTGAACTTGGATCCTAGCACCCAAACTGAATGGCTTATAACTTCCTGTGATTATAGCTCCTGGGTATCCTATGACCTTTTCTTGCCTCCAAGAACACTTGAAAACAATGGAGCACATATACACAGAAGCAAAGATAGAATACACACACACACACACACACACACACACACACACACACACACGTGTTATGTGTACTTAAAATTTCTTATTTTATATATGAGTTGAGGTTCTATTTCTACTTATGTTAGAGTATAACAAACATAACAGCATTTTGGCAGCACGACATTTTTTTAGACTTACTTGGATTTTATACATCATTTTTATTTCATACTCTCCTTATTCATTTCTTCCCTCTCCCATTTGAATGCAGCTTCCCTCAATATTTTCCTTTTTGCTTCCATTAGTTATTTTTTGATAACCTTGTCTTGTGTGAGCTGGGTTTTTCAAATAGATTTTTACATAGGTTAAATCGCCCCTTCTCATTTCTACAGAATCATTTGGTCTTGAGTAAATGATTCCTTCCTTCCTTCCTTCCTTCCTTTCCTCCTTCCTTCCTTCCTCCCCATCCTCTCTCTCTCTCTTCCTCCCTGTCTCTCTCTCCATTATTTTCTTTATTTCTGTCTCATCTCTTGTAAAAATAATGATTTCTAACTAATAGGAGTTTTTGTATATATCACAGAATTGAACTCAGTATATAGTAATATCACCTAGATGTTAAGTTTCTCTTATTTTACTATGAGACCCTGGGTGTTTCTACTCCCTTATTTCAACAGAGTGTTTCAGGAATATTTCAGGATACAACTTATAAATCAGTCTCTATTCTTATACCAATAAAGTCATATCTATAAAGCAGGTAATAAAAATAACACATAAACTTTAAACCATCCATATTCATTACTTGAATGCTTATTTCTCTTTCTTCATCCCATCTAAATGAAAGCCTATTTGTCAGATTTAGGGACTCCATAGAGAAAAGAATAATCTAAAAAAGCAAAAGTCATTGTTAGGCAGTGAGAAAGAATGAAAAGCTGATCCTCCTAGCCCTGCAGTTTGAGGAAGATAAGCAAGAATTGAAAGGGAAAGTGGAGAGGAGGTCTCCTGACCTCTCTCCCAGTGGGAAAAAGACCCCATAAATAAAAAAAACAATAAAATGAGCAAAGAATGGATGAGTTCCTCTTTTATGGTCCTGAGAAATTCTTCCACATAATATACAGAGCTAGAAATGATGAGACTGGGGAGTGTGACCCATGGCAGCATTCTGGACCTGAACAACACTGGCATAGAAGGCCCAACAGAAAGAAAGATGGTGGAACAGAGAGTCGCGAAGTCAGTTCATGGGCTGGCTGGGAAGTTTAAGTTGCAAAAGTGCTTTTCTTTAGTGTGGATATGTGTATATATGTGTGTATATATATATATATATATATATATATATATATATATATATATTTATAACTGAGCATAGATTCATACAAATAAGGAAAGGAGAGAGAAGATTAAGGAGAGCAGGGAATAATAATGAAGAATATAATCCATGTAAGTCTAAAAATTGGCAGATTGCCACATGACAATAGAAGAGATCAGATTAGGATAATGATGACAATAATTTACTCAGTCGAAATAGTATGACTCTATCATAAGAGCTACTAAAATCCCACCAACAAGGGTGAATGTTAGACTTTCAGCGTGAGGCCTGTAGAGGCAGGCAATAGACTAAAGTGGTAGTGAGGAAGACTTTAAAATTGAAATAGCACACCTGTACAGTTAGGATTGTGTGAGATTCTGGAGTGCCTGGAAAATGATATGAGTCACACACAAAAAAATCTGATTTGGTGATATTTTCAATTTTGTGATTTGATATTTGTTATATTATGTTCTATTTAACCCTGTCTCCTATGAATTTGTACCTTGTGTTCTTGCCAGTGAAGAAGCTCAAAAATAACCCAGTGGATGTTATTTTGCAGCACACATTGGTGGTGACTAATCAAAACTGAGATGTGAAAACTCCTTTTAGAAGCAGCCTAAATTTTCAAACATTTAAACTATACTTCTTACTCAAAACATTTAAACATTTTATATCGTTATTATTGATTAATACAAATAACTTCTACTAGCTACGCTAAATATGTGATCTGAATACATAGCAGCTATATCTTAGAATGCTTTGGGCCCATAAAGTAAGTTTTCATAATATACTTTGAGAATACAATGTGGGTTGAGATGAATCATTACAGAGTCTAGATTATAGCATTATTGACAAAGTAGAAATAATTGGAAGTATTTTCATAGGTCACACTCATGCAGCAAGTCACATACATAAAAACCATTTTACATATACATCCATATATGCATTTACACATATCATATATTAATGTATTTTAATATGTATATTCTCAGATATTTGTAAACATACATCTGTACAAACATGTACTTAGTGCATATAGTCTCTTTTGTTTTTGTGCTTACCTACATATATGGGAATATTACGGACTTAGGTTAGACAGACCAGAATTCAAGATAACTAAATCTTAAGAAAAACTGGCTGGGAAACACAGCTTGCTCCAGTACTGAGGGCATTTAAGAGGTGAGTAAACTGCTGGGTGGTGGTGGCTCAGTCCTTTAATCCCAGCACTCGGGAGGCAGGCAGATTTCTGTGAGTTCAAGGACAGCCTAGTCTATGAGAGCTAGTTCCAGGACAGGCTCCAAATGATACAGAGAAACCATGTCTCAACAAAACAAAAAGCAAACAAACAAACAAAAAGAATTGAGTGAACAGCCATGCTGTGGGACACCTCACTCTTTAGGACTTCTAGAGTGGGCCAAAACCCCAGGCCCCTTCTTCAACTCCATAGAATTTTCTAGCCAGAAAGCAGGGAATTTCCTGAGGGTAGGCTCTCCCAAAACCTATCCCCATCCACTGGACCTTTCAAGCTACCAGGAACACACCACCTAAGTGCTTAGAGCTTACAACAATACTGAGGGGACCAAGAGATAGCACCAAGAGAGTGAACCATGAGAGAAGATCAAGAGAGTAGGCTTAGAGAGACCGCAGAGGCTTTCTGAGACAGATATTGACAGTATAAAGCAGAACAAGAAAAACTCACACTCAGACAGCCACTGCAAAAATTGGACCAAGACACAAAGACACTGCTAGCTTCATTCGTTGGGTAGGTGCCAACGCAAGAATTCCTCCAACAACCTAAAAAGCAACTGGTAACATCAGAACCCAGTGGTGACACAGGAGGAAGACTTGATTTTCCTAACCCAAAAGAAGCAGAAGAAAATGACTTTAAATGTAACTTTATAAAATGAAGGAGACCTTTAAAGAGGAAATGAAAAACTCCCCTAAAGAAATGGAGGAAAAGACAAACAAAAAATGGAAGAAATTAATAAATCCCCCAAAGAAAACCAAGAAAAAACAATCAATAGGTGAAGCAAGCAGTTCAAGACTTGAAGACTGAAATAGAGGTAATAAAGAAAACACAAACTGAGGGAAATGTGGATACGGAAAATCTGGGCAAATGAACAGGAACTACAGAGGCAAGTATAACCAACAGAATACAAGAGATAGAAGAAAGAATATCAGATGCGGAAGATACTATAGAGAAAATAGGCTCATTGATCAAAGAAAACATTAAATCCAACAAATTCTTAACACAAAACATCCAGGAAATCTGGGACACCATGAAAAGACTGAACCTAAGAATAATAGGGGTAGAAGAAATAAAAGAATTCCAGCTTAAAGGCACAGAAAATATATTTGACAAATTCATACAAAAAAACTTTCCTAACATAAAGAAGAATATCCCTATGAAGGTTACAGAAAACCAAATAAATGGGAGCAAAATAAAACCTCCCTTGCATTATAATAATCAAAATAAAAACATACAGAATAAAAAAGAATATTAAGAGCCAAGAAGAAAAAAGGTCCAGTAACATATAAAGGTAAACCTATCAGATTTACACCTGACTTCTCAAGGAAAACCATGAAAGCCAGAAGGTCCTGAATAGATGTGCTGCAGAAACTAAGAGACCATGGATGCAAGCCCAGACTACTAAACCCAGCAAAGCTTTCAATCACTATCAATGGAGAAAGCATTCCATAACAAAAACAGATTTAAACAATATGTATCCACAAACCCAGCCCTACAGAAAGTACTAGAAAGAAAACCCCAACCCAAGGACACTAACTGTTCCCACAAAAACACAGGCAACTGATAACCTCCCACCAGCATAACCTAAGAAGGGAAACACACAAACACTAAATTTAAATGGAATTAGCAACCACCCGTCATTAATATCACTTAATACCAATGGACTCAATTCAGCTTTAAAAAGACACAGGATCCAACCTTATGCTGTATACAGGAAACACACCTCAACTTCAAAGACAGACACTGTCTCAGAATAAAGGGTTGGGAAAAGGTTTTCCAATCAAATGAACCTAAGAAACAAGCAGGTAAAGCTATCCTAATATCTAATAAAATAGATTTAAGACTACAATCAATCAGAAGAGATAGAAAAGGACACTTTATACTCATAATAGGAAGGGTCCCTGGTCTCTACCACAGTCAGGGTCCATATTACCACCAAAGGCCACAAGGATCCTCAGTCTAGGCTGCCACCTGTGTCCACATAGGTGTTGAGTGGCTGACTCTGTAGGAATAATGCTGGTCTGTCTGACCTGTGTTTTTCCCAGGCCTGTGCTGCTACCAAGGGCTAAGTCTGCACCCATGGCCCTTCAGCAGCCAGGGTTTGAGTCAAAATCTGTATGACTCCTGTTGTACCCAAAGGCCTGGTGGTTGCCCAGGGTCTGATCAGCCACCTGGAGCCATATTGGCACTCAAGCACCATGCTGCAGCTGGAGCCATACAGACCTGAGTGGCACATACTACTACCTGGTGCCAACCAGACTCAGGCTGCAGCTGGGGACCATACCTGGGTCCATGGCCCTACTGTAATCAGGGTCTGTGTTGATGCCCAAAGCTCCTGTTACCATCGAAGGCCATGCAGAAGTCTGAGATTTGCGATCAAGATGGTATCTGAGGGCCACTCAATATGATCTTTTGTAGTCCCGTCCATTTACCTGAAAAGTTTATGATTTCATTTTTCTTTATAGCTAATTAGCATTCCATAGACCATCAAGAACAGCTGGGAATGGGTGTCCCTCCCTAGGGAAGAACACACCAATTAGTTATCCAATACCAAACAATCATCCCAGATAATATGTCTACCAGTAACATTATACAAACCAAGCAGGTTATACTTGGGAATATATATGCATATACATATATGCATGCAAAAAGAATTAATGAAAATGAGGCCATAAACTTGAAAGAGAGCAAGAAAGTATATGAAGGTTTGGAGGGAGGAAAGGAATGGAAAAATGTATTAAATTGTACTACAATTAATCTCAGAAATCAAATAAAAATACTTCAAAGGTCAAGCAGTGCAAACAATGACAATTTTGTCTTGTTCCATCGCAGTTACAAACTGAAGAGGGGAGTACAGGAATAATTCCTGCTTTGATGCAGTGGAATTCCTTCCATTTCAGAGTCTTCTTCGTTGATTTAAGTTGTTTCATCTACCTAAGAAAAAGTAGGATACTCTGCATTTACATCAACCACCACGTCCATATTTGTCCTCACTCACTAAGATTGATAGAATCTGACAATGTGCATTTATTATAGAAAGCCATTTCCTATGCTCATCCTGTTATAATTACATAGAACAATTATGTGAGATGTATACTTCTATCTGATGAAAAGTTTCACTGAAGATATAAAGAACACTAACTTTGATCATCAAAAGCTTTGCATACTTTAAGTTCCAAATTCTTTCTATTTTATTTTGAATGCCAGTTTTCTTCCTAATGGCATTTCTCTGATATCAATGCTGAAGTAAACCCCAAAATAGCAAGGGGGGGGGGTAAGAACTCAAAATAGCAGGAACTGAGGAGATCAGTGTAATCAGCAAATTAGGGCTATGTACAAATCATGCAATTGGCATCATGGGAGCAGCAAGGGCCACGCCATGTGGAGAGGAGAACACTCGACGTTGATAACTTTGATTAGCATTAACATTGATCGCATAATTCCCTTACTCCCAGGATGTTTCATGATGCTAATAAATAAAAGATGACACTCTTTAAGAATGCTGGCCTCTATAGTATTGTAGTGGGTGATGAACTGTGAAGTTGGTATGCCATTTATTTCACCTGCATTCTCTCTATAGAGCTTTGATTGCAAAGCTCCCAGAGGAACACAGAGTTACAGTAAGAGATATATTCAAAACCCAGCTTCACCTTCAGAGCCAGCTTCTTTCAAACTCAGCTTTCCTCTCCCATAGAAGTCAATCCTTCCACCAAACCAGCCGTTTCCCAGTGCACAACTAGGCTGCAATGTTCATATTGTACATCTTTCTTGACTGGCATTCCTCATATTGCATTCACCCTTCACCTATCATATTTTAAGAGCTCTAAGCATTTTTTTACAGACAGTACATCCCAACATTACTGTCCCCCTCTCCTTCTCACCATGGCTTCTCTCCACAGTGTTCAAACACTTAAGAAACTGTTCTATGGTCCTAAGGTACAGGGTAAAATGATCAACTTAAATCTTTGTCTCTTTTTATTACTCTCCCTTCTTAGTGTTTTTTCTCATTCTTTATGGGAGCCAGAATCTACATAGCTGCGAAAGATTATAAGAAAGCACAGAATATCAGTGGTAAAAGTGAGTTTCTAGCATACTATTTTTATAGCAATCTAATAAACAACCTGGCCTTTCATATTCTATAACAACTCCAAGTTCGTAGGAATTCCCCAGCTAACTGGGTCTCACTTCTTCTATGTTTTTCTTAACAAGTTGAAATATATTCTCTACCACTTTACCTTTTGATCTTTGTTCTTCATGTGAAGTTAAATGATCAAATTAAGTAACATTCACACTGCTTTGTATGTCCCAACTTACCTTACACTTTAGCTCAAGAGCTTATCTCAGAGAAACCAATAACAAGACACTAGTGACCTCAGTTTTAGATGAGGAAGTAGAAATACAAAGGGGTTAAGTTTTTAAAAAGCAAAATGAAACAGAGCTGAATACACAGCTCCAGAGTCAATGACTCAGTGAGAAATTCCTACTTTCTGCTACTTTTTAACAACCACCTGAAAAAAGCCTGACTTCTTTTTTCGCACTTTGAAGCCATGCAAATTATTGTGGCATGTTCATAAATATACATGTGTATGCATACATGTGTGTTCATCTATATATAGAGAGTGTCAATTAATGTTCTGCTAAAATACCGAGTACAGGTAGTAATCAATTGCTCTTTCATAAACTCAAACTGATCTATGAGCCAGACTCTCTAGGTCCCTATTGTGGTGTGGTTATCTACTATCAGTAGAACACTGCCAGTTGATTTGAATGTTAAATTTTAATGTATCGGTGCCTCTGCATTTTCATATTTTCAAAGTGCATATTGTGGCACATGTGTCATACTGGAGTTTTCTTAGCCTACAATGAGTCTCTTAAGACATTACCAAGCATGTTGTCAACATACTTTAAGTATTAGCTACCATTGCTAACACTAGCAATACACAATAGAATTCTAGCACAGTGCCAAGTGCTCCCAAGATATGCTATTTGAATTTCATTTATTATATTACTTGCTGATTTTGTACCTGTCTTATAACATCCAAGAGCATGGGTAATATGAATATATAGACTAAGGGCACACCCAAGAGATGAATACCTCAGGTATTCTGAGTAGACTTTGTGACAGTCTCTGATGAGGTTAAGGTTTTCCCATCAGTTCAGTTTATGGAGGAATTTATAGGCTCTGATTAGGTACACACTCTCCTTTTTTCTTTTGTGGTAGAGTCAGAAATTAAGCCTCCATGTGGCCAAATATGTAAGCTGCAACCAATTCACTAGATTTTAACATCCCAAGCTCTTTCCATTATTATAACAACAAGATAAGGGTAGATCCTACAGTCCCATTACATGGCCAAGAAAACTGAGATCGGGGAGGTTTTGTAAGTAATTAGAAAATGACACCATTCAATTTCATATGGATTAAATTCAAAGCTAGATTTCGAGCTGTGAATTTTGCATGTACATCTGTCATCAATGAAGCCATTCTCTATGACTACCTTAGAATTCTGGAGACTGATTCTAACACTTGGCATCAGTCTAGAAGTATTAGAGCTCAATCTTATGCAAAGTCCGCTCGCTGTTCCAACAGCCTGGAGGTATACACTTTGCATATCTAAGAATAAAGATGAAGCAAAGTTCAGTACAGAATAAAAACACAATGTGTGTTAGAGTGCTTATATCCTCATTAAACAAATGAGCATTTTTCTTTTCCATTGGGAAAGGTCAGCTTTCTGGCCTTGGAGATGAGTTGGACCACAGGGCAGTTGAATTTGGTGAGCTAGCCAAGGTGCTAAATGATACAAACTTGCTCATGACCTTCTCTGTGTCTCTTCTCTCACTCTTCTATCCCCAAATATTCATGAGTGGAAATAATCAACCTTCAGAGACTCCAAATAACAATTTTCAGGCCAAATTAAATGAAGTTGAAAGGCCTCTCAGTAGCTTCCAAATTTACATAAATTACAAACACGTATGAAAAGGATACTGAAAGTTAATTGGCTGATACATCAAAAAACAAAAAGAAAGAAAACCTACAACTTGATTAGAAGTTTCTCTATGCCTGACGGAGAAGTGCTTGAATCTACACACACACATACACAGACACACACACACACACACAAACACACACACACACACACACACACACACACACACACACACACAGAGTAAGATGGATAAAGTGTTCTAAAGGAAAGCAGTTGTCACGTTCCTCAAGAAGTGGTGTTTAAATACACACTCAGTTGATCCCCTCTGAGGATTGTAATCACTCCCTTACATTTGACACAGGCCTTAACGTAGATGTTCTTCTGTATCTGTAGACTCTCTGGTGATGCCATTAATGCTACATAAAACACCACGAAATACCAGGAGATCAAACCAAGTAGCAATTACCGAAAACATTTTTTCTGATATCTCTCTCGATTTTCCTTTGGGGAGTGCTAACTCAGTAAGTGTTCACTATACATAAACAAAGCACTGGCTATAACTCTGGAAAGAACCCAGTCTTTTCTGAAGGGTTTTGCTTTGTTTGACAAAATAGTCTTCAGGGAAACTCTAATGGACAAAAGCTAAAGAGCCAAAGAAAGGAAAACTGATGCATTTGAAAAAGAAGAGGAGCAGCAGCAGGAAGTGGAAAATATGCTGGTGCTCACTCAAAAAGCGCTGACTTCCCCTGGCCAGTCACACTACAGGCACACCTTAGACTACATACCTGTGTAACTAAAACACAGAGAACCAGGCCTCCTCCACTCTCATGCTGGTAACTGTGAGTCTGACTTCAGGGGTAACATCTCCATCTAAGCTGCAGCCTTGCAGTTTTATTATTAGCTCAGGCAATAGTCAAACCTCGTTACCTCTGATCTCACTAGTTCTGAATTTACAGGAATTCAGATATGGTTTCAGCATTGATTCTTGCTGAGCTAAAAAGCCCTAGATCATTTCCTCTTTTGTGACTACAAGGGGGTTATTCACAGAACTAATATAGTCAAAATTTGTAGCAGTTACATCAACAAAGGGTTTGCTATTTAGAGTTCTAGTGTTTTTGAGTCTCAAGTTGGCATAAGAAATTATTTCTATGAAAGCAGAATATTATGCAAGGCTGGTTATTTCAAGCACCCCAAATGGTATTATTTGAAAAATAGAGCAAGGCACAACACAGGTAAAATTAATGTGTAGGTTGGATGTGAGAATTACAATAATTTTAGATGAAGCATAGATTATCTAGGTTTTTGTCTTAGAAAGAAGTTACCTAGTAAAACTATCAGTAATGAACTTTAAAAGTTGTAAAATAGTAGCAATATTTAGATGTTATTATATGAATGCAATGTCTGAATCACTCCCATGTAAGCTCAGTGATAATATGCCGTTATCTTGGTTCTACAGTAAAGCAATGTATAAGACAAGAACATTTCCTTGTTAGAGGCATGCTATCCATGAGTTTATTAAGTTTGTCTTTATTTTATCAAAGGTCTATGACTTGGTAAATTAGACAGCGTTTGGGGCTGAAATGGGTCAAACAGAAGTATGTTTTTTCTCAGGCCTGGCTGATTTTCCTCCTGAAGTCCTATTTTATCACCCAGAAGCTCTTAGGCTCTTTTTTTTAATTTCCCTCTCATATGTTCTCTCTTCTTCTTCTCCTCCCAGTTCCTCCCCACCACCTCGCTGCTCCCCCAGACCACTTCCCCTCTATTTCCTTTCAGAAAAGGGCAAGCCTCCCAGGGATATCAACCAGATATTTCAAGTTGCTATAAAACGGGGCACCTCCCCTTCTAGGTTTTTATCCACTAACTCCTGCTAGCTTTCACTTTTAGCTCTACTTCCAATTAGAAAGCTAAACATTTCCAATTTATTTTTCTATGTAAGTCACTAATAAGGGGGCTTGGGAACCTCCTGCTTTACCTCCAAGCAGCTATATAGCTTTTCCAATTTGATTTGGGAGTTGTCAGAGTGACCGAGTGGTTTAAGGCTCCATTTTGATATGGTGGGGGGAATCTATATAGCTGAAGGTACAGGTTTTGGCTATGCTGTGATTGACACGGTCGATATTACACAATGGAAGCAGCTGGAGGGAAGTGATTAGCCCTGTCTCCATCTGAGTTTGTATCTCTAGAATCTTTTATGGACATTCTTTGATGCTGTGAAATCTAAGCATGCAGTTGATCTGTCTCATTGGATAGGTTCCTAATTGTTTTAGTGTGTCTATTTTGTATATGTTTCAGAAATGAGAACTACACACACACACACACACACACACACACACACACATTAATGCATTAAACTTGAAAAACAGATTTTCATTACTAGTAGTTTGAGAAATATGAGCTTCCGTATATTTTGGTGTAGTGAAGACTTCCATACATTTTGGTATCAGAGAAGAGTACCACTAATTATTGTGGAATATTACTTTGACTATGTAAAGGTGTATTGCATTTGTTTATGCTGTATTTGTTTGATGATGTAAAGATGTGTTGCTTTGCCTGCCTAAGGTACCTGATTGGTCTAATAAAAAGCTGAACACTCAATAGCTAGGCTGTAGAGGGACAGGCAGGGCTGGTGGGCAGAGAGAATAAATAAGAAGAGGATTCTAGCCGGGTGGTGGTGGCGCACGCCTTTAATCCCAGCACTCGGGAGGCAGAGGCAGGCAGATCTCTGTGAGTTCGAGGCCAGCCTGGTCTACAAGAGCTAGTTCCAGGACAGGAACCAAAGAGTTACAGAGAAACCCTGTCTCAAAAAATAAAAAAAGAAGAAGAAGAGGAATCTAGGAAGAGATAGAAGAGAATGAGGAGAAAGAGAAGACGCCCAGGGCCAGTCGGTTAGGCAGCTGCCAAACACAGAATAGGATATATAGAATGAAAGAAAGGTAAAAAGCATTGAGGAAAAATGTAGATGAAAAGAAATAGGTTAATTTAAGTTATATGAGATAATGGGACAAGCACAAAACAAGTCTGAAAATTCATAACTAATAGTAAGTCTCCCTCTCATGATTTAAGAGCTGGTTAGCAACCCAAAAGACAGCCTATCACATATAATAATAATGCATAGACACAAGTGAACATGTACTAAACAATATATACCATCTATGTAACATGAAGTCCATATTAAAGTACCAAAGGCCCAAGCAAAAGTCTGAACATTTATATTTAGTTGTGAATATGTCCTGATGTTTAAGGACCTGATTGTATGAGCAGAATTTCAGGATTGGTTTATCTTTTTTTGCAAGACACCTTCATTGACCCTTTTCTCAATCAGTTTGTCCATATACAGTATATGCCACAATGAAAGAAACTGAACTGGCATCTTAAAGGATCTCCCACTGACTTATAAGGTTAATATCATTTTCCCAATCCGAGGACAATTAACAAGAACTGAGAAATTTTAGTTGATTGAATTAATGCTTACCATATCATATTAAGTGTTCTTGATACTTTCTGTAGCCAATCACACAGTAATTGAACAAGCAAAGTAATTTTAAACTTTTTGATAAACGAGAAAACTGAGATTTAAGAAGATGAAACAATTTTCCCAAGATCATACAGTTAATAAATGTTTGAAAAGCTTTTAGTAAAGTTATTTTACTTAATATTGAGTGCATATTTCTAACTATGCCATTATGATGACTAGTTTTCCTTGTGAGTTTTTCAGAAGGTAGAATTACCTAGTAGACAAACACCTAGGCATATGTGAAGGATTTTCTGGTTGGTATTAATTGAGCTGGGAAAATCCACCTTAAATTTAGATGGCACAATTCCATGGTCTGGCATCATGAACTGCATGAAAAGGAGAAAGTCAGTTGAGTACTGGCAGTCAGCATTCCTTCTCTTTCTACTTCCTGACTGTGTGTGCAGTGTCAGCAGCTGTGACCAGCCACTTCATGTTCCTGACATCATGACTATCCTTCCATGATAGACTACATCCTCAAAATGAAAGGAAAATAAGCCCTTTCTTAAGCTGATTTTATCAAAGCAAACAGAAAACTAACTAGGATAATTATTATTCTCTGTAATGGCATCCAAACACTTTAGATCCATGGCTGGCCCACATTGGTAGATTGCTATGATCTCCTATGAAATGAGATATGAAACTCTTTTCTCCAGCATGAGCATGGACGACAGCACAGCCACAGATAAAAAGTGTCATTTAAACAGGGACCATTCCCACATCAAGCAATAAACCTTTCCTATCACCCTGAGGAAGAACATTCAAAGCAGGTCAGTTACCAGTCATGAATTAGAATAAAGCAAAAGCAACAACAGAAAGTCCTATACCACTGTAGCAAGTAAAGGTATAGACAGAGTTTCGTGATTATTAACTTGGACTCAGAAGTATCAGAGATTTCCTGTGTATGATCCTTACTCTACTCTGTGTATTTACTCATTTATTTTAATTGTACACAATTTCCAGTTGCTTACAATCATGAATGATTTTTGTCCTGCCAGAGTCCCCCAAAATACATCTTATAGAGTATTGCCGTAAATAGCTGTAAAAATCCAATGAACTCTATCATGAAACCTTTTATCCTTTTGATTAGTAAACATTAAACAATTGTAGCTATTTAAATTGGAATCTCTCAGTTGTAAAAGCTACATTTTAAGGGACAGTTGTAGAAAATTCTATTAGATAGAACCATCCTAGAAGCTTTTGATTCTGAAGTTCAAAGACACTTAATACATGACCTTTTTTCAGCATTGTGTTTCTTAGGATTATTGCATTATATATGCTTAGGCTATTGCTATATAAACCTACATCTTGGCATAAATATCAATATTGTCCTCTTTTCATTTGTAAAAGTATTCTTACTCTGTCAGGAAGTTACGGCTACCTTAATGATTCATTATACACTACTCTTGATATGCATTTTCCCCTTTCAGGTCCTGAATGAATAACACTTGACTATGCATTTCAACGCTTTTCTGTCCTGCTAGATGGAATGTGGATACACACTCCGTCTTCCTAGGTTCCATTTCACACTTTTTTTGTACTTCCTGTATATAAAAATATGGTTCATGTATATAAAAAATCTTGAAAGGGTGGACTTAAAACCTAGCCGTAGAGATTTTTCATTTTAAGAGTTCAGCAGTATGTCTATTATGTAATATGTAACTCTTTTTCTTTTATTTTTGAGGTTATAACATAATTACAACTTTCCTTCCTTCCTTTTCCTCCTTCCAGACCCTCCGTGCACCATTCCATGTTCTCTTTCCTGTTGTCATCTAGCTGCCCTCACTCCCACTGACCAACAGCAGAACTTCCTTGTGATCTGTAATTGACAAGGATGTTTATGTTCTTTCTGACAGGTGGTTTTCCACAGAAGCAGTAGAGGTATAAAAGGCTTTAGCTCAGGGAAAAATAAAGCTTGCTGTTCTTTCACCTGAATAGAAGCCTCTCTGTCTCAATCCCAGCACCCCTGCGCCCCACCAGTCTCAGCATCCAGGCTGCATTGGCTGTGACACTTTCCAATGCATTGTCTCTTCTTTTCTTTAATCGTTGTTATATATCTATGGATACATACATACATAAACCTAAGAAAACCTTCTCATCCTGTATATTGTTACTTATAGGCATGTTTTCCAAGCTGCCCATTTGGTATTGGAAAAGCAATTGGTGTATTCTTCCCTGATGAAGACTATTTCTCCCACTCTCAGCAGTCTTTAGTTGCCTGTACTTCTTTGTACCCTTGAGCTTTCCTGAGTTCTCTGTGGCACATTTTGTCACTGAAAGCACACGATTCCTGCGGAAAGTCCCACAATGCATATTCTGTTTCTCCTCAGTCCCATGCAATTCGGGGGCATGTGTAATTCATTGTTAGCCAGCCAGTTAATTTTCTCTGGATATATTGAGAGTTTATTTGACTCTATTTGTTTTTTGTTGTTGTTGTTGTTTTTGTATGTGTGTGACATGGTTTCTCTATGTAGCCCTGGTTGTCCTGGGACTCATCCTGTAGATCAGGCTGGCCTCAAACTCAGAAATGAACCTACCTCTGTCTCTCAAGTTTAAAGGAATTAAAGGCATGTGCTACAAAGGTCTGGCTGAGTCTTTATTTTCTTTTCTATGTAGTGTATATGTGTAGGTGCATGCATGCCATAACACATGTGTGCAGGTCAGAGGACAATGTTTAAGAGTCAATTCCCTATATCAACTGTGAGTTCTAGGATAAAACTCTAATTACCATTCTAAGGAAGCAAGCAATTTTACCAGATAATCCAACATGCTAATTCTACAGGGACTCTCAAGGAAAAGGGAAAAAAACTGGTTAGATGGTGGGTACTGAGCTCTGCTGAGATGATGATACATTATCCAAGAGATCCATCATGCCTGGACCTTCTCAGTTTCCTGTTTTGTTCCTGCTAACCCTTTGAACTGCTCAAGTCCCTCAAATAAGTTGTGGATTTCCTTAAAACAGAATCTCTTTCTGTTAACTACATGTAAGTACCCCCATAGTCTAGTAACCTTGAAGAGAATTATCTTGCAAATGCTCAGTGATGCTAGATAAGACTAAGCAGTGAGATGCATTTACAGTGCAATTAGCTCTGTGCAGTATCACAGAGATGTCAGACTAACTCTACTCCAGATGCACATAATAACATCTATGCAATCATATGCTCTTCCACAAATGCAGACTGTAAGCTTCAGCGTAGAAATTTCCGTTCTTCAGAAGAGTCTTCTTCAGATATTATCACAGCTTCTCCAGATGTTTATTAAGCATGCACTCCCATTATAATCTGCTTCTGTCTGCAAGCCAGCTTCTGTCTTTGCTGATGCTCAGCTGTATTATGATGTGGGTCACGGTCAACTCTCCACATTTTCACTATCTAATTATTGTTTATGGCTTTACTTTGGATCCTGTACTTCAATTACCTACTCTGTATTGAACAAACATGCAAGATTTCCCTCTATTTATTATATCTTCCATAAATTGCCCATCTAAGATAATGGGTATAGCTTACAAATTTGTAACATTCCAAATAGCTTAAATTTCTTGATAGCTTAACTGTGTGCAGTGCACAACTGTGGAGATTCAGTGCAGCATACTGAAAAAAAAAATGATAGATTTCTCCAGATCTTCAAGTTCATGTTTCTATAGTGAAATTAATTTTTTTCTTAGGTAGGGACTGCTGCACAATCAGAATTGGATCAGGGAACACTACACTGTAAAGACACACTATTCTCTCATTTTAATTCTTCTAGACATCTTCATTTTAAAGGAAAATAATGAGCCACCAATAAAGTTAAATTTGTAAGAACTTACTTCAGCATTTGGGGGTGGGTAATTGAATCCTTTGATGGGACGGAGAAACATGGCTACACAGAACAAGGATATCACATCATCTACCCTATTTTTGAGATCTGTAAATAGAGAACTGTAGCTTCCAGGAAGTCCCTAGGCTGCATGTTATAAATAGTAATCAGTTGAGGCTGATTACTCAACTCTGGTCATTTTCATCTACAAACAAATTCACAAGTTTCTCAGACAAATATGGATGGGCTGGCAAATTTAAATTTCAAATGAAAAAATATCTTCCTGTAATGAGTTCACATACCTTTTATTTAGACTTCCAAATGCCAGCATAATGTGATTAGTTTTGATGTTGTTTCTTTCCACCAGTTATGAGAAATCACATCATCAATCATATTATCAAAATTAGATATGGAGAGGGCCTAGCATGTCACCAGCACCCTCCCCAGCACCAGTACAGACTTGTTTGAGTCAGTCTGCTGTACTTTATAATATTTTCTTCAATCTAATATTAAATATCCCCTGTGATCAAGCAGCTACCATCTCCACTGTAATGACATAAATATAAAAAATGAACAGAGATTCTCTTAAGAGGATAAATCTATGTTCTGATTTTTTTCAAATAAGGAATGTTCATGATAAGATAAGAAATTAAGATAAATCCAATATATTGTGATCTCTAATATCAGTGGCTACCAGTACTTATTGCTAATATTTGCAAATAATTTCACATGGGTTCTGGAAATGTATACATTAAAGTAGTTGCAACACTAGTAGCATTGTATTCTCATAAAATTTTATTAGATGCTTTATGAGATTTTAGTGTTTAATAGGCCATTTATCATGTATATATTTACTCACACTTTTAAAATGAGTTTTAAGAGTTTATCAAATACTTTTAATTAGCTAAATAAAAAACATAAAGTAGTTTTCTTCTATTTTTCCCCAAATTCTGTCATCTTCAAACCTAGTCATTCAAAGTTACCTTTTTTTGATGACAATTTAGATCTTGATTATGAAGCTTCCTTCCTAGATGACAATTTGAATTTAAGAGTTACAGATACTAGATCCAGAGTAAGGCTTTGAATATCTGAATCAAAACCCACCAGCTTCAGAGTTTTAGGGTTAATCAGTCTTCTATTTCTTCAGAATCACACAGAAAGGGGAATTAAAACAACCTGTATCATTTTTCATGTCAGGCTCACACAACTCTGAGGTTTGGAAGGGCCACCTTTTATAATCATTTGATTCTAATGGCAGATCTTTTCTAGAGCCTCTGGTATTATCCAGTAGGAGGGTAAAAGTCAAGAAAGGGACTATCTTCCCACCAGGCTAGTTGAAGTGAAGTTCCCATGAGATCACTCTGACTTGCTGTGTTCTATCAGTGGGTGGTGGCATGTACAAAGTTACAAGTACTCATACCTCTTACACATTCTATATAGTCTCTTGGTTTTGAATACTAGCTGTAGAGCATATTTGCTTCTATAAAATATCAGCCTCTTACTGTAAAATAATCCCCACTCAGAATTATTTTTAATAAATAAGAATAAAGGAAGATAGGTGGAAAGTTGCCATGTGTCTCTCGTCCCTAGCTATATCACACTGTTGAATTATTTCATCTTCTTGTCAAAATAATGTCTTCACTATTGAGAAATTTTGAGACAGTAACCAAGACTAGGCACAAAGAAACCCCTAACCTTGAAAATATGCAAGTGATATTTCCTAAGAACTCTTTTATTTCCACATTGATTGATTTTTTTTAGTCCATCAATTATTCACCAGGAAACACTTGCAACTCTTTTTCTTCTTTGAGACATTGCCAATCGCCAAGATGAGCCCTGTTCCCAATACAATGAGCTGGCTATGCATAGTAGAAGAGTACTTTCATTCTATTCAACATCAGGACACAGCACAGACAATGTCACAGTCTCAAATTTTGTTCTTCCATGTATGATGACCCAGAATACAACTGGGAAGCATTCTAGTTTGGGCATCTACATTAGGACTGTTTGTCATGCTTTAACGTAAGACCCAGCAGGTGTTTCTTTCAATAAATAAATGGTTTGTTTTACTCTTTAAAGTGCAGTGAGCTAAATGTTGGACATCAGTTGCAAAGTCTTGAAAAAATAGCCCACCATGTCATATGCTTATGCATAATATATAAATCTTAATATGAATTCATGCATGCATAACGTATGTTAATATATAGTAATAGAAAACATTGCAAACCTGTTTAGCAGGTACTGCGGCAGACTTCTAATATTTGCTTTATATTGTCAAAATAATTTGTAACCCAGAAGTTACTATTTCTGATTGTATGGGTGCTATGTGACAAAACTTTTCCTGGGAAGATGAAACACACTTATCTACTCACTCCAGGTAGGGATCCCAAAAGAAATCAAAGCATGAATACCACCAGAGTCCAACATGGTAAACCAATGAGTTTTATTGGTGTTACTTATAGGACTATGGCTGAGTGGCTACGTACAGAAGCAAATATGACTCAAAGACAGCTGCATCACCAAGGCCCGACCTAGCACCAGAGACATATCACAAGAGATAGGAAACCTGGAGTGAATTGCACAGCCTGAAGCAGCTCAGCAGATTGGTGAGTGTCCTTTCCAGTTGCTTAACTGGTCTTAAACTCTTCCACGCAGCTTGTCTGGTTTCATCTCCTAGACCAGAAGTCAACCTTCTGCCTGCTGCAACCTGTAAATACAGTTCCTCATGTTGTGATGACCACCAACCATTATTTTTGCTGCCACTTAATAGCTAAATTTTAAAATAACAGCAAGGTAATAAAATTTTAAAATAATAACTTTCCTATTGCTGTGAATGTTTAAATATTTTTGGAAATAGAGATTTGCCAAAGGGTCGCTACCCACAGTTTGAGAATCACTGTATCAGCTAGTCTGTTCTGAGTTGTCTTTGCAGCTTTTTTTCTCTGAGTGTCTTTTTTGAAGCTAAACTTGCCTGAGTATTGGCAGCTCAGCTCCTCTGGGTATCTTCTTTGCAACTCAGATTTTCTTCCTCTGAGAGGAACTCTCAGAGTTTCTTTGTTTACTCTGGAAGGAGACAGTCTAATGAATCTGGTCAGTTTTAGGGAGTTCCTGAAGCAATTTTTTTTTTTAGCTGTTTACTCCCTGTTTAAAGATCTCCCCTGCAGGGAGGAATGCTTTGATCTTGGAGGAAAGTGTTGTACAACAGTAGGAGAGAAAACTGCATCAGGTAGCAAGAAGTTTTTTTCAACCTGATGGTCACCAAGTGCCCAGTAGGAGTGAGAGTAGAGATAACACCACCATGTTGAGGTTCAGACTTCAGGTACAACAAAGAACTTCCACATGTATGCAAAACATCAACAGAGATTTTACATGCTGAAAGTTATAAAAGCTTTAACCTGTAACTCATGTTCATATTTTGAGATGAGCCTAAAGAAGTCAAAGCAATAGGCCCTTGGTTTGGCTGAATTTCTCAGTAATCTCTAGGAATCTCAGTAATATCTGTTCCCTGAGACTTGAAAACCCAATGTCTGTTCTCACATTCCATAATCACTATAAAAACTAATGGCACAGTCTCCTACTTTTCCAAAACCTACATTTTAAAGTAATCTCTTTTCTGTTCAAACTTGTCAAATTAACCATACTGGTAGAAATTTAAGAAAATAGTTTTATTTGTGAAAATATGAATAATATCAAGGAATTCATTGCAGATGTGTACGTATTAAAAGATCCCTATATTTTATCAGAATGTGGATTCTTTAAAAAATTTTTATTTTAAAGTGGTTATTTTTTGATCTTACATACCAACCACAGTTTCCCACCTTCCTTTTCTCCCACTCCTCCTCCTCACAGGCTTCTGCTCATCAAACCTTCCAATAACTCCTTAGAAAGGGGAGGGCCCCCTATAGGGATTCTACAAAGTCTGGCTTATCAAGCTGAGACAGGATCAAGCTCTCCCATAATAAGGTTGAGCAAGGTATCCCTCCATAAGTAATGAATTCCTAAGAGGCAATTTGTAGACAGGGGATAAATCCTGGTCTCACTGCCACTGACCCCACAGACTGCCCAAGACACAGAACTGTCACCCACATTCAGAGGGACTAGTTCATTCCTATTCAAGTTCCCCAACTAGCAGTCCAGAGTCAGTGAGCTCTCTCTAGCTCAGGTCAGCGGACTCTGTGGGTTTGCCCATCATGATCTTGACACCTTTGCTCATATTGTCACTTGTCTACCTCTTTGACTGGACTCCTGGAATCTTAGGCCAGTGCTTAGCTGTGGATCTCCGCATCTACTTTCATCAGTTACAGGATGAAGGTTCTCTGATGACAATTATGGTGGTAATCAATCTGATTACAGGGGAAGGCCAATTCAGGTACCCTCTTTAATATAGTTAGGAGTCGTAGCTGGGATCAGTCTTTTTTTTAATTAATTAATTTATTTATTTATTAAAGATTTCTGTCTCTTCCCCGCCACGGCCTCCCATTTCCCTCCCCCTCCCCCAATTAAGTCCCTCCCCCCCCCCTCAGCCCGAAGAGCACTCAGGGTTCCCTGCCCTTTGGGAAGTCCAAGGAACCCTCACCTCCATCCAGGTCTAGTAATTGAGCATCCAAACTGCCTAGGTTCCCACAAAGCCAGTACGTGCAGTATGATCAGAAACCCATTCCCATTGTTCTTGAGTTCTCAGTAGTCCTCATTGTCCGCTATCTTCAGAGAGTCCGGTTTCATTCCAGGCTTTTTCAGACCCAGGCCAGCTGGCCTTGGTGAGTTCCCAATAGAACATCCCCATTGTCTCAGTGTGTGGGTGCACCCCTTGCGGTCCTGAGTTCCTTGCTTGTGCTCTCTCTCCTTCTGCTCCTGATTTGGACCTTGAGATTTATGTCCGGTGCTCCAATGTGGGTCTCTGTCTTTGTCTCCTTTCATTGCCTGATGAAGGTTAATATTCAGGAGGATGCCTATATGTTTTTCTTTGGGTTCTCCTTATTTAGCTTCTCTAGGATCGCTAATTATAGGCTCAATGTCCTTTGTTTATGGCTAGAAACCAAATATGCGTGAGTACATCCCATGCTCCTCTTTTTGAGTCTGGCTTCCCTCACTCAGGATAGTGTTTTCTATTTCCATCCATTTGCATGCAAAATTCAAGAAGCCCTTGTTTTTTACTGCTGAGTAGTACTCTAATATGTATATATTCCCTACTTTCTTCATCCATTCTTCCATTGAAGGGCATCTAGGTTGTTTTCAGGTTCTTGCTGTCACAAACAATGCTGCTATGAACATCGTAGAGCATATACTTTTGTTGTATGATAAGGCCTCTCTTGGGTATATTCCCAAGAGTGGTATTGCTGGGTCCAAGGGTAAGTTGATCCCGAATTTCCTGAGAAACCACCACACTGCTTTCCAAAGTGGTTGCACAAGTTTGCATTCCCACCAGCAATGGATGAGTGTACCCCTATAGTATCCCTCGCACCAGATTTCTCCCTAGCCCTATAATGGCTCCCTCTATAACGATATCTCTTTCCTTGCTCAACCAGTTCACTCATGTTCTTCTCCCCTCTCCCTTTCACCCCCTTACAATGTACTCAGGTTATCTTATCTATTTTCCTTTCCTTGGGACATCCATTCACGTCTCTCTTAGTGCCCTCCTTGTTACCTAGTTTCTCAGGGGGTGTAGATTGTAGCCTAGCTACCCTTCTTTTTTACATCTAATATCCATTTATGGGAGAGTACATACTGTGGTTGTCTGTCTGGGTCCGGGGTGCCTCACTCATGATGTTTTTTTTTTTCTAGTTCTATCCATTTGCCTGCAAATTTCAAGATGTCATTGATTTTCCCGCTGAATGGTACTCCATTGTATAAATGTCCCTCATTTTCTTTATCCATTCTTTGAAGGGCACCTAGGTTGTTTCCAGGTCTGGCTATTATGAATAAAGCTGCTATGAACATATTCAAGCTAATGTAAATGTACAAGTTTGCACTCCCACCAATAGTGGAGAAGTGTTCCCCTTACTCCAAATCCTCTCCGGCATAAGCTGTCACCAGTGTTTTAAATCTTAGCCTTTCTGACAGGTGTAAGATGGTATCTTAGGGTTGTTTTGATTTGCATTTCTCTGATGTTGAGAAATTCCTTAAATGTTTTTTGGCCATTTGAGTTTCTTCTGTTGAGAACTATCTGTTTAGATATGTACTCTTCGTTTTAACAGGGTTATTTGGTATTTTGATGCCTACTCTCTAGAGTTTTTTAAAATATATTTTCACTATCAGCCCTTTATCATATATGGAGTTGGTGAAGATCTTTTCCCATTATGTAGGTTGACATTTTGTCTTGTTTACTGTGTTCTTTGCCTTACAGAAACTTCTCAGTTTCAGGAGGTCCCATTTATTAATTGTTGCTCTCAGTGTCTATGCTACTGGTATTATATTTAGGAAATGGTCTCCTCTGCCCATGCATTCATGGCTACTTCCCACTTTCTCTTTTATGAGATTCAATGTAACTGGATTTACATTGAGGTCTTTGATCCATTTGGACTTGAGTTTTGTGAATAGCAAAAAATATATGGATATGTTTGCATTCTTCTGCATGCCAACATCCAGTTATTCCACCAGCGTTTGTTGAAGATGTTATCTTTTTTTTCATTGTACACTTTGGCCTCTTTGTCAAAAACCAGGTGTTCTTAGATGTGTAGATTAATATCAGGGCCTTCAATTCAATTCCATTGATCCATGAGTCTGTTTTTATGCCAATACCAAGTTCTTTTTATTGCTATATGTTGGGGTGATCTGTTTGTTTGTTCCCACTGCCCAACTAGCTTAGCCCTGAAATAACCACACAGAAACTATATTAATTAAATCACTGCTTGACCCATAAGCTCTAGCTTCTTATTGGCTAACTCTTTCATATTAATTTGACCCATATCCGTTAATCTGTGCATCACCACAAGGTTGTGGCCTACCAGCAAATTTTCAGCATGTCTATTTGTAGTGGCTCCATGGCGTCTCTCTGTCTGCCTTCCTTCTCCCAGCATTTAGCCCAGTTTTCCCCGCCTACCTAAGCTCTGCCCTACCAACAGGCCTATACAGTTTTTTATTCATTAACCAAAAAGGCAACACATAGACAGAAGGACCTTCCACACCAACTATAGCTCTGTAGTATATTTTTACTATGTTGATCTTACCTATCCAAGAACATGGAAGGTCTTTCCATTTTCTGATATCTTCTTCAATTTCTTTCTTCATAGACTTAAAGTTCTTTCATACAGGTCTTTCCTTTGTTTGGTTAGAGTAACCCCAAGATAATTTATGTTGTTTGTGTCTATTTTAAAAGGTGATGTTTCACAGATTTTTTTCCATCCCATTTATCATTTATGTATACAAAGGTTACTATTTTTTTTAGTTAATTTTGTATCCCACTACATAGAATGTGAGTTTTTATAAATAAATGTGTATATACCTAATAAGCAAAATAAATACAGTTCATTAGCCTTTTGGGGGAAAAAGCCCAAGCCACAAAGTTTTAAAAATTTGTTCATATAAAAGAATCATGATCACAAAATAAATCCATAAGTAAAATTTACACAATCACCAGTACAGTTAATTTTTTATGTGTTTAAATAAACATCAAAGAGGTGGCCATACCCACTCATTAAGGCCAACTGGTTGTTGGGGATATTTTCAAGTTAAAAGGTAATTTCCATTTTTTAATGTCCCCTCCTGCTGTAAATGCTGGTGCACTGATGTGCACAATCATGTGCCCAATTAATCATACATTTGGCACCTTTGTTTGGTGTAGAACAGGTGTGCTTTCTCAAAATGGAGCACTTAAATAGTTTGCTCACTTATGTGCTTATCCATAGAATAAAATATGATAGAAATGACTATTCAAATGCCAAATTACCAAGTGAAGAGAATCAAAAAGGGAGTGGAATGGTACATATATATGTAGAGTATATTTGAAATATGTTGTAATAAGAAAAATTATATATATTTATACTCATATACATGCATATATATGTATATATTTTGATATACATTTTTAGAACTGCTGGTTATATTATTAACTTCTTACGATTCTTGAACTTATATAACCTAAGTTATGTGCACATATTTACTTTCTGATCAAAAATGGCCATGGTGACTATGATCTTTTTGGTAATCCAGTAATCACCCATTGAAAGACATTTTATTTTTCCCCATTATACTGATGAATACATAAGTAGTTTTCAATTCTATTTCACAACTTCTTTAAATCATGAGCAATAGAGTTACACTGGAAACTTGGACTTATTTAAAGCCCTGATGTATTTCTCTTTTAGATTATTCTATTTTAGAATTAAAGCACAGACCTTTGGAAAGTTGTGCAATGGGCAGGTGTATGGGTAGAGTCGAAAAGTCCTGAAGTTCATTGACTTACCTGCCAATGGGATGGGACTCTTTCCAGCGACACTTCTAAGCATACTATTATGTGCCAACATTAGAAGACAAGAAAGGGTTTGCAGTCCATTTCTGAGTCATTGTTTTTTTTTTCAAATGCTAGTTTCTGATACAATTCTATGTCTTATTCTCCTGCCACACACACACAAAGACACACACACACACAAACACACTCACACAAATTTTATACTTTACTTACATCAATTTAAGAACAATTAGTTTTTGGTGAGTAAAAAAAACACTGTGGTTTTTAGATGAGAAATTAATTTCCATTTAGTTAAAGGACTGAGTGTATCAGGTGTGTTGCCCATATAACTAGTTTTATCTAACTAATACATTTCTCTGTTTATTGAATATGTCTATTATGCTCTTCCCACTATAGCTATCTATTCTTTAAGATGATCTTAAATACCACCTTCTTTACATCTTTGCCCAAATCCCTTCTTTACAGTTAATATCTTCCTTCATTGTAATTTTCTAGCTATTTGTCTTGCTATAATTAATTCAGTCTGAGAAAGTATTCACCAATAAATTATGAGCTTCTATGGATAGGAACTCTATCTTAATCACTTTGTACTCTCTAGAATGTCAAACACAGGATCTCACAAACAGTAGGTGCTCAATAAATGTCGGTTTCATTAAACCGAATGAAATTAAATTAATATATCTGGATGATTAATATATTTCTTTCATTCAGGATTTTAGGGCCACTATGAAAGAAAGAAATCTATTACTTCCTTCTTATTCTTTAACTTGGTAGATTAAAGTGGAATAAAAATGTGTCCTGTATAAAATGAAAATGCACTGTTTTACATAAAATACAGCAATTTTGAGAAATCCATTGATTTAATGTTCTTAGGCTAGTGAAAAATCTGTTGGCTTTAGATAACTGCCATTTGTTTCCATTAAAATGTATTGATTAGGCTAAATGTTGGGTAGAACACATGTTGTGAAGATGGAAAAAATATTTGCTTAAAGTTGCCTTGAAACACAATCAGAGAGAATGGAATGGGAATGTGTTGGGGTAAAGAGTGTGTTCTACCAGCAGTCAGGAAGAATGAATCTGGTTCTGTCTGCTCCACTTGGCCAAGTAGTGGCTTAAGGTTCTATGATTTTACGGTGCCTACAATCTGTGAGCAAAGCAATATTGAAATAAAAATGTGCCTAAACTCAAATGTTTCTATGTAGGACCAAACGGACCAATTCTAATTCCAATTCGATTAATTGAAAGATTAGAAAAGCTTGATTTCCTGAGTTCATAGAATAGGATTTTTTTGAGGGGAGACACACAAACAATGCACACACACACACATATATACATATAAATCTCTATAAATACACATCTATTTATCTATCTGTTTATCTATATCCATCTTTCGTTCCTCTAACATCTTACATTTCCTTTGCAAAAGGGGTAAGGAACTGAAATAAAACAGGTACTTAGTAACATTTAAATATAGGAACAGTAAAAATGCAGGCATATGCTAAATTATAGTAGATAAAATTAAAACAAAAGAAACATAAAATACTAGATAATTTTAATTAATTTATTTATTGTAACTATTTACATTATTTTCACTGGGAAAGATAATGTTCTTTTTTCATACTTTTTTTTTTTTTTGCCTGGAAGAACTAGAATTCTTGCCCATGAATGCTGGGTAAAATAAACAAAAATTAAGTGAGTCATCAATGACAAAATTTCCTTGTTAAGAATACAGAGAGATAGGGAAAAGTTAAAATGCGAGGAAAGTGCGAAGGAAAGGGGAAGATACTTGAGTAATATTGTTTGAGATTGAAAGAAAAGTGATTGCAGAAGGTGCGTAAGAGGCACATAAAGATTCAAGGTCATTCCAATGGAAGAAAGACCCAAATGTATAATAGGAATAGCTAGAAATACAAGGGCAAACTATTTCAGGAAATAGGGCGAGGAAAAAAAAAAAGAAACACATGTGTTAGTAAATTACATTCCTTACCTGTTAATCTCCTACTTCCCAATTGTTTAATTGCATACATTTACTTTTTTAGTATGTTTATTTTGGTTTTGGTTTAACTGTATGAACTATTTTACTTACATACAAATCTTTGAGATTCAGAACAAAGGATATTACCCAAGGTGACTGTAAACATCAAAGTGGCTCATCAAGCTTAAGGTTATCTTCCTAGTTCCTGGTTAGCATCACCCACCCATTGGCACAGGTTATAAAATTTGAGAGTGGCCCATGGATCCTACAGCACATAAAATCACAAAGTGGAGGAGAGAGAAAGTCTTTTTATCCCTAGTTCTCTTGCTAATTTCTGAGTGACAGAAGAAAAATTCCCTAAACGTTTGGAAGTTTTTGATATATAAAATAGAGATGATAAAGATCATTATTTTATTTGCTATCTATTTCAAAGACAAATACAAAAGTCAAACTTACAATAAACACGAAAGAAATAGCACCAAGTGTCCAGAAGGAGCTTATTCCGTGCATTCCATTTCACAATTGCATCTCATTTAATCCCAGCAGTTTTCATGTGATAGGGATATTATCTTCATTTGTAAAGAAATAAATCTCACCTGTAAGAAGGTGAACAATTTGTCCGAATGTAAGATAGGCACTTAGCAAATATTTTATGAATCGATTGATAGAGTGCTCTTTAAACCTCTCCTTTGGCATCCTCCATATTTAATTATTAACACTGAATAGAATATAAAATGATGAGTGAGGGGGGAGCCATGCTAAGTAAGAAAAGTCAGAATTATAAAATATTTGGTGAATATAAAGTCATTCAAAGTTCTTTCTAACTTTGGAATCCTGCCTTTTGATTGACTTTCTATCATGTACAATTTTATAAGGGGTGAGATTAAACCAAATCATAACACTTTTAATTTTGGTTTAGGAATACATTCATTTATTTTGCTGATCTGACAAACTTTTATGGCCAGTGGGTTAGTTTGTATATAGTAGAGAGAAAAGCTGGTCTTTGACTTCAGTGAATTTCTAGAACAGTGGTAAATACGGATATTTTCCAAATCATTACAAAATTGAACATATTAGCCAAGTGGGGAATATAACTCAACAGGGAGAGTCTTAGGAGTACACACTGCTTTCATGAAAGAGAGAAAAAAAAAACTTTGAAAAGAAACATAAGAAGTTACAAAAAAGGGAAAGTCAGTTTAGGGAAGAAATAAAAGCCTGAGCAACATGCACAGTAAGAAAGAGAAAAGAGTGGAGAGAGCACATAGACAGCCCCATGCCAGTGTTAGGTTGTCAACTTATTTACTGCTTGTCTTCTCATGTGAGCTCAGAACAAACATAGAGCAGCAGAGGAGGTAGATGCATGGTCTTGAGAATAGGTGCTTCATCCCTTGTCTTCATTACACAGGTTGATGGCTGAGTAAATTCTGGAGTAAAGAGATTTCTAAAGCTTCTACCTCCTCTCCCTTCATCTCGCCCTGCCTAATCCACAGAATGATCCACCTAAGAAATACTGGATAGGAAGGTAAATACTACTCAGGATTATGACAATGAAAATTGACAAAGAAAGACATGGACTATATTAGCCTTTCATTTCAAGAACATTACCAAGGAGGAAGGGTGAATGGGTGTCTGCCAACTCTTTACCTACAGAAAGACTGGGGGTGTCATACACAGTTCAGAATGTAAGTCAGTGTAGAGAAAAATTAAGGTGATACAGATGCAGGTGCAGACAAGCAATCTTCACTCAAAATCATAATAAGAGTTTTAAAAATAATAATAGTAATAGTAATAATAATAAATGAGATAGGCCACATCCTGCCACTTTTGTAAATGATCTAAGATAAATTTTTCTGGAGAACAATACATTATTAAAGTATTTAAGAAGCATTGGTCTTGTCATTTTTGAGTTACTTTGCAGCCTACTATCACAAGGAAAAGAAACCGAAGAAGAAAAACAAGAAATTATTGTAGACTACTATAGTAGAGAACAACCAATGATGGTGTCTAGAAAGAGACTCAGAATAATAGTGGTGGTTGTAAAGAGGGGAGAACAGGAACTCATTGGGGCATGAAAATGTCAGAGACTTCTTAAGACCTTGAAATAGAGAACGGCAAAGATACACACAATGACTTGGGTCCTGGAGAACAGCAGGAGCTTCTCAAAACTGAAAAGAAGCCAGGTTGAGTAAGAAGCTCACAAGAGATTTTTGATTTATGGAATGTTAGTTGTCTACCTTTGATCAAATGTTTGTATCCATAATAATTTCGGGGAGAGATTTTTATTTTTACTTTTATTTTGTAATACAATCTTTTCTCATTTTGCATATCTATCCCCATTCTCATTCTCTCCCCACTTCCCACTCCATTCCACTCCTCAGAAGGGGAAGACTTCCCAAGAGGAGTTAACAAATTCTGACACATCATTTCAAGGCAAAACTAAGTCCCTCCTTCCTATATCTAGGCTGAGCAAGGTATCTCTCCAAAGAGAATGTGCTCCAAGATGACAGTTCAAGTACTAGGGATAAATTCTGGTCCCTGGGCCAGTAAACCCATAGATTTCCCAAGCCTCACAACTGTCTACCACATTCAGTGGACCTAGTTTGGTCCTATGCAGATTGCCCACTATCAGTCCAGAGTCACTGAGCTCTCACTAGTTTAGGTCAACTATTTCTATGGGTATCACCATCATGGTCTTGACCTCTTTGCTAATATTATCTCTCCTCCCTTCTTTGGACTGATATCTGGAAGCTCGGTTCAGTGCTTAGCTATGGATCTTTGTATCTATTTCCATCAGCTGCTGGATGAAGGTTCTATGATGACAATTAAGGTAGCCGTAAGTCTTATTATAGGGGAAGGCCAGTTTAGGCATTCTCTCCACTGTTGCTTTGAGTCTTAGCTGGGGTTATCCTTTTGGATTTCTGGGAATTTCCCTAGTGCCATGTTTTTTGCTAGCCATTGAATGTTTCCCTCATTCAAGATATCTCTTTCCTTTCTCTTCCTCTTTGTCCTTTCTTAAGAAATAAGGGGCAAGGATGAGAAACAATTTAGAAAAGTACCACCTTTTACAATAGCCACAAACAATATAAAGTATCTTGGGGTAACTCACAAGTGAAAGACCTATATGACAAGAACATTATGTCTTTGAAGAAAGAAATTGAATAAGATATATGAAAATGGAGAGATCTCCCATGCTCTTGGATACGTAAGATCAACATTGTAAAAATGGCAATCCTACCAGAAGCAATCTACAGATTCAGTGCAATCCTCATCAAAGTGCACAAATCAACACACAATAAAATAAAGTATGCAGCTTATTTTGTGTTGCCAATTACTTTTGGATATGAGACCTGCCATGGAATGTAGTTGATATTTTCATTCCATTGGAGAAAACTGATTTTTCCTTTCCCAGTGGATATCAGTTGCAAATAGTTTCTTGGTTAGGGGTAGGATTTTACATCACTTTTCCTCCTCTATGCTGAGTTTTTTTTTTCTGCTTTGAACTCGTGCAAGTCTTGAGCATGTTGTCATAGTATCTGTATGTTCATGCATGTATTAGTACCATTGTATTTAGAAGATGCTGCTTTCTTAGAGCCATCTACCATCTGATTTCTTAAAAATTTTATGCTTTTTTCTTGCATAGATCCCTGAGCTTTGAAGGGAAATATTTGATAACTATATCACATTTACATATGTGTACTCTAAAGTCTCTCACTCTCTGAACATTGCCAAGTTATCTCTCTGTTAATTACCTTTTATTTCAAGACAAAGCCTATCTGTGGAACCTTGAGCAAGGTAGTCATCTATGGGAATAACAATATTTCATTAGGAGTCATTTTGTTTCTGAACCAGAATATTAATGGAGAGTTTTCTGCTAAGATCCGGGACCTATCTAGTCTCTGGTTTTTGACTACTTTAGAAGTGTCAAGTATGGGTTTCATCTAATGAAGTGGTCTTAAATAAATTTTAGAAAGACATTGATTACTCTTATAACTTTTGTGCCAATATTGTGTGTTGTAATAAGGGCAGCAGGGCTGCGTCCCTGGCACCCGGCCACCCATGCGGGGCTGTGTCCCACCACCCAGCTAGCTTTACCCAAAATAATTACACGGACACTGTATTCTTTTAATCACTGCTTGGCCCTTTAGCTCTAGCCCTTACTGGCTAATTCTGATATTCCGATCAACCCATCTCTAATAATCTGTGAGCACCGGTCTTACCGGGAAGATTCTAGCCTAAGTCCATCCTGGGTCGGAGCTGGGGCATGGCGTCTCTCTGAGGCGTCTGCTCTGGAGAGGAGAGCTGTGGAGTCTGAGCTCACTTCCTCTTCCTCCCAGCGTTCTGTTCTGTTTACTTCTCCCACCTATCTTCTAACCAATGAGGACCAAGCAGTTTCTTTTTATTTAACCAATGACCTTCCTCCATCAATTGTGCCAGTTTATCAAAGAGGCAGTTTGATGTTACAGGTCACAAGGTTTATAGCTGGGTGTTATTGATGATGATTTTGCTGACAGTTCTTGCAGCACCATAAATATTAGCCAGTTTGGCTAAAGATTCTACTTGTACCCCAGTTCAGTTTCTTCATATCTGATTATGTAAGTAATTGATACCTTCAGCAATAGGGTCTTATTTTGGAGAGTAATAAGTACCCTTGGCCTATGATATATAGGGCTTGTATATTAAACCACTTTGGTCAATGACCCAACAAGATATAACCCATTCCTCGAGGTCTTACTTGGTGTTATAGGATGTGTAGCTGGGACATTTTATAGATCATTATACAGTGAGTCCATTTAATTTATTTTCCTATACAGATTTTTGGAAGCTTCTACAATAGTAGAATTCCATATGGTTCTTCAAATGGCCTTTAGTGCTAGTTATCACTCCCCATATTACCCATTTACCCTTCTCTCTCATACTCTTTCCCACTTAATTCTCCTATTCTACTTTCCCCTTTATCTCTGTGTACCACTGCAATTTATTTCCTTCCCTTGTAAGGGCTTCTCTTCCTCCATGGCCCCTTCACAGTTACCCAAATTCTATGGTTATTTGGGTTGAAATATATTTCAGGTTTAAAAGTCATCATCAAAAAATCCCATACTAGTGAATTAACAGAACATCTGGAAACTCTAGAACAAAAAGAAGCAAGCTCACCGCAGAGGACTAGACTGTAGGAGATAATCAAATTTAGAGCTGAAATAAAAAAGTTATAAACAAAGAAAACAATACAAAAAAAATGAGATGAACAGCTGGTTATCCAGGAAAATCAATGAAATAGACAAACTTTTATCCAAACTAACCAAAAGGTAGAAAAAGAATATCCAAATTTTAAAAATCAGAAACGAAAAGGGGGACATAATAACAGACACAGAGGAAATCCAGCGAATCATCAGGTCATACTTCTAAAAGCTGTACTCCACAAAATTGGAAAACTTAAAGGAAATGAACAATTTTCTGGATTAATATCACTTACCAAAATTAAATTAAGACCAGATAAGCAACTGCTAAAAAATAGAAACAATCATCAAAAGTCTCCCAAGCAAAAAATAATTCCAGGACCAGATGGTTTCAGTACAGAATTCTACAAGATTTTCAAAGAAGAACTAATGCCAATATTCTTCAAATTGCTCCACATAATAGAAACAGAAGGACCATTACCAAACTCTTTTTACGAGGCTACAATTACCCTGATATCCAGACTTCACAGAGACATTACTAAAATAAAGACGTACAGACAAATCTCACTCATGAACATTGATGCAAAAATATTCAATAAAATATTGGAAAACTGAATCCAAGAACACATCAGAAAAATCATCCATCATGATAAGTTGGCTTCATCCCAGAGATGCAGGGATGGTTCAATATACAAAAATCTGTCAATGTAATACATTATATAAACTACTGAAAAAAAAAACATGATCATCTCATTCGATTCTGTAAAAACCTTTGACAAAATACAACATGCCTTCATGATAAAGATCTTGGAGAGAGCTGGGATACAAGTAACATTCGTAAATACAATAAAGGCAATTTACAGGAACCCAACAGCCAACATCAAACTAAATGGAGAAAAACTCAAAGCAATCCCACTGAAATCAGGAACAAGACAAGGTTGCCCATTTTCTTCATATCTATTTAATATAGTACTTGAGGGTCTAGTTAGAACAATAAGGCAACAAAAGAAGATCAAGGTGATACAAATCTAAAAAAAAAAAGTTAAACTCTCACTATTTGCTGAGGAAATGATAGTTTACATTAGCATCACCAAAATTCTACCTAGGAACTTCTACAACTCATAAACTCCTTCAGTAATGTAACCGGATACAAGATTAACTCAAAAAGATCTGTAGCCCTCTTTACATCGATGATAAATAATCTGAGAAAGAAATCAAAGAAACATCACCCTTCATGACAGCCACCAATAACATAAAATATCTGGGAGGAGCTCTAACCAAACAAGTGGAAGGCCTGTATGACAGAACTTTAGGTCTTTGAAGAAAGAAATTGAAGAAGGCAACAGAAAATGGAAACAGCTCCCATGCTGTTGGGTAGGTAGAATTAGCATTGAAAAAAAATGCAATCTTACCCAAAGCAATCTACAGGTTCAGTGCAATGCCCATCAAAATCCCAATAAAATTCTTCACAGATCTCAAAATAACAATACTCAACTTCATATGGAAAAACAAAAAATAATCAGGATAACTAAAAGAATTCCATACAACTTATAGACGCATCACAATCCCTGATTTCAAATTCTACTACAGAACAACAGTATTATAAAAGTTCATCTTAGGTCACATAACTTACAAGTTCAAGTCTACAACTACTAAAGACAAATCAAAAGAGAGGTATTTAAAGAGAATTGTTCACTAACTGCTATACGCTTAAAGTTTCCCATAACACTAAGTGTTCAAATATAAAAATTATGTTTTTCAAACAAAAAGAATTTTAAAAAACGTTTGGCTATCACTTCTTGAAGGCCTGCTCTTTTCTGAAGAGCAAACAGAGGGGGAGTGAGTGGATCTTGCAGAGAAGAGGGGTGATATGGGCAGGTAGGAACCATCAAGGAAGGGAAACTGTAGTTGGGATATATTTTGAGAGAAGTATCCGTTTTCAATTAAAAAATACATGTGTAAAGAAAAATCATGATTTCTAAAGTAGTTCTTGCAACTCATATGACCAAACAATTTCTATCTAATACAATGGAACTCAAAAACTTCACAACTTTTTGGATATGACATTTCTGAAAATGATTCATGACTAAAAATATGATATCTTTATTACTATATTGAGATAAAATTTTTGAAAGAAATATTTTAATTTTTAATAAAAAGTATAAAAATTTGAACTGTGTTCTCTATTTTTATTTCAGGGGCTTTATGTAAAATGATATGTCTGTATGAGACAGAGATATGGGGCTTCTTTAAAGACATAGTCTGAGTAGGCCTTAAAAGTTATTAATGGAGCAGCAGGCTATTTACTGATGTTTATTGGTTTGTATGATATATCTCCCTTAAGACCCATCAGTAGATGAAATCAAAGAATTTTAGCTCTCAAAGGTAACATGATCATGGCATAGAGAGGATCAACTCCAAGCCAATATAAGAGATCGTGTGAAACATCCAGGAAAAATTCCTTTTTTTTTATTTTTAATTTATTTATTTATTAAGGATTTCTGCCTCCTCCCCGCAACCGCCTCCTATTTCCCTCCCCCTCCCCCGATCAAGTCCCCCTCCCTCATCTGCTCAAAGAGCAATCAGGGTTCCCTGACCTGTGGGAAGTCCAAGGACCGCCAACCTCTATCCAGGTCTCCTAAGGTGAGCATCCAAACTGCCTAGGCTCCCACAAAGACAGTACGTGCAATAGGATCAAAAACCCATTGCCATTGTTCTTGAGTTCTCAGCAGTCCTCATTGTCCGCTATGTTCAGCGAGTCCGGTTTTATCCCAGGCTTTTTCAGACCCAGGCCAGCTGGCCTTGGTGAGTTCCCAATAGAACATCCCCATTGTCTTAGTGTGTGGGTGCACCCCTTGCGGTCCTGAGTTCCTTGCTCGTGCTCTGTCTCCTTCTGCTCCTGATTTGGACCCTGAGATTTCTGTCCGGTGCTCCTCTGTCTCTGTCTCCTTTCATCGCCTGATGAAGGTTAATATTCATGAGGATGCCTATGTGTTTGTCTTTGGATTCACCTTCTTATTTAGCTTCTCTAGGAACATGCATTATAAGCTCAATGTCCTTTATTTATGGCTAGAAACCAAATATGAGTGAGTACATCCCATGTTCCTCTTTTTGGGTCTGGCTTACCTCACTCAGGATAGTGTTTTCTATTTCCATCATCAACAGTTCACTGATGGGCTATTTTCTACTTCCCCAAACCCTTGATCCTCTGAACCCTGTGCTCCAGGCCACCCTATGTCATGCACATCCATATTTAATGACCCATCCATTCTCTCCCCTTTAATCTTGACAAAACATGCCCTTATTTCCAAATTCTAAAACTTCAAGGATGAAAAACAAAAGATTGTGGTTCCTCTCAACCTTTTTTTTCCAGAAAAAAAGAAGAGTTCTTGAGACTCAGGATAATACATAAAACATGATTTTCAGATAACTGGTCACTCATATTTTTCCAAACTTGTCCTACTTTATAGCAATATTCTTCTCAAGATTATGGCCAAAAAAACATGCTGGTGGTGTTTCCATCCCCGTGCAACACTCTGGGACTCTCATCACCTTGATTTTTTACCACTATAATTTAAGCATGCATTGAAATAAATTAACGTAGAATTTTAACAAACTAATACTCCAGTTTTAAACAACACATCTTTTTTTGTTATGCAGCATTTTCTTGTCTTCAGGAAGCACCCTCCTGCCTCTCCCCAGAATCTTGTACTTATGTATATTACTTTTAATAAATTTGTCTCACTGTTGAACTTCAAATAAATTAACTTCGTGCTTCCTGGTTTCTTTTTTTCGGGATGAAAGTGTGTGAGATGCACGCATAGTGTACACATCAGTAGTTCATTCATTGTCCCCACAAAGCAGAGCTGCTTTATCTAGTGATGTCATCATCTGTCTGCTATATCCTAGCACATATTTTTGAGGTTGTTTCTAGCTATCCAATATTGTACAATTTGTATGAACTTTTGTGTAAAGTCCTTAGGTAGACACAAATATCTGAAGGTAACATTGCTTGGTAGCATGTGAACCATGAATCCAACAAAGAAGAAAAGACCTCACTAGCCACGTGGTGGTGGTTCACTCCTTTATTCCCAGCCTTTGGGAGGAAGAGGCAGGTGGATCTCTGAGTTCAAGGTCATCTAGGACAGCCACACATTTCTCTAGTTACACAGAGAAATCCTGTTGAAAAAGAAGAAGAAGAAAAAAGGAGGAGGAAGAGGAAGAGGAAGAGGAAGAGGAAGAAGAAGAAGAAGAAGAAGAAGAAGAAGAAGAAGAAGAAGAAGAAGAAGAAGAAGAAGAAGAAGAAGAAGAAGAAGAAGAAGAAGAAGAAAGCCAAACTGTTCTCTCCAAGTCAGGTGAACTATTGTTCATTCTTTAAAATAATATATATTTTTGGATTACTATGCAATGTAACAGGTGTTACAAGGAGAGGGTTCCTTGTTTGTCCTGGCCTCCTGGCTAGCTTACACCTTAAATAACCACACAGAAACTGTATTAATTAAAACACTGCTTGGCCATTAGCTCTAACTATTTATTGGCTAACTCTTACATATTAGTTTAACCCATTTCCAAAATCTGTTTATTGCCACATGCCTGTGGTTACCGGCAAGATTCTAACCAGCGTCCATCTGAGGTGGAGGATCCATGGCTTCTTTCTCTCTGTCCTTCTTCCCAGCATTTAGTTCTGTCTTTTCCGCCTATCTAATTTCTGCCCTATCAGGCCCAAAGCAGTTTCTTTATTCATTAACCAATGAAAGCAATGCATGAACAGAAGAACCTCCTATACCAACCAGGCTTTATCATGGCATCTTCATATATATCGTGCTATTTTGCTTTGTTTTCATTAATTCCTCCCATTCTGTCCTCTTATCTCCTTAAATTGTTTTCCTTTCTTGCCCTAGAGATTTCCACCTTCTACTGATTTATTGTATAGATTTTATTAGTACCCTCTATGAGTTGCTCCTCACTTGGAAACTCTTCTTTCCCTCTCATGGTACCCTTCCTGTGTTTGAAACTTATACATTACACACACAAGTATTTCTAGCTTCCACAAAAGACAGAAAGATACTATATTTATCTTTCAGAGGTTGCATGTTTTGCCTGATATAATTACTTCCTCATATGCCCTCTTTCCTGCAAATGTCATTATTTAATTTTTATTTATAACTGTATAACTTTCCATTGTGTATAGTTCTACAGTTTCATTATTCATTTCATTTATTGGTGGAAACATCCAAGCTGATTCTATTCACTGTCTGCTGTGTATATTGTAGCATTTAGCAATGATATGCAATATGCAAGCATCTGTTGCTATGTTGACTAAAAATCCTTTTTTGTCTATACTCAGGAATGATATATGTGTTTTACTTTGAATGTAATGGACCCCTATAAGCTCATAGGGAATGGCACTATTGGGTGTGGCTTTGTTGGAATAGATTTAGCCTTGTTGGAGGAAGTATGTCACCTTGGGGGTGGACTTTGAGATCTTCTTTGTTCAAACTTCTCTGGGTGTGACACTCAGACTACCTCCTGTTGCCTGCAGATCAAGATGTAGCATCTCAGCTGTTTCTCCATCACCATGACTGCCTACACACTGCCATGTCCTGCAATGGTAATAAGGGACTTAAACCTTTGAACTGTAAACCATGCAATTAAATGTTTTACTTTATGAGAGTAGACATGGTCATGGTGTCTCTTCACAACAACATAAATCCTAACTAAGACACTGTGTCATGTTAATCTTGTGTTTTCAGGTTTTTTTTTTTTTTTTTGGAGAAATTGCCACACACATTTCAACAGTGGATATTCAAGTTTTCACTCCCATTACCTGTGAACAAGGTTTCTTCTTTCTCCATATATTCTCCATATACTCACCTAAATTTTGTTTCCATCTGTTTAGTTTACAATTTCCAAAGAAACTGAGAAAATGTGGAATATCAAAAAGTTTTAATTTGTATTTCTCTGATCTCTAAGTATGTTAAACATTTTTAAAAGAATTTATTGGCCATTTAGGTTTCTTATTTTGAGAATGCTTATTCAGTTCATTATCCTACTTATTGTTGGATGATTTGGTTTATTTGTGCCTAATTTTGCAAATTTTTGTGTATTCTACATATCAATCCACTGTGTGATGTGTAGTTAAAGAGGTTTGTTTTTAATCTGCTGACTGTCTCTTAACTCTGGCAATTGTTTCCTATGGTTTCCAGAAACTTTTGAACTGAATGTAATCTTACGTGTCAATTGTGGGGAAGATTCCCCATGTTGTTAGAGCCCTATTCAGTAAGTTTTTGCCAAGCTCTTTATCCTGAAGAGTATTTCCATGTTTCCTGCTAGATGTTTCAAAGTAGTCAATACATTGCAAAATTTGAAATCTTGTATCTAGGTATGTAAGGTGAAATGTGTAGATCAAGTTTTATTCTTCTACATGTATATACCAATCTTCTCAGCAAGTTGATTCTATTTTATTTTATTTTTTATGTGTGTTTTGCCTACATGTATATTTACACAGCTTGTGGGTGCTGGTGCCTGCAGAATCCAAAGGTGGGCAACCAACACCCTAGAATTACAAATAACTGTGAGACACCATATGGATTCTGGGAACTGAACCTGGGTTCTTTACCTTAGCATCTAGGGATCCTACTGTTGTTACCTTAGCATCCAGGGATCCTACTGTTGCATCATCTCTTCATCCCCTTGGCACCATTTCTTCTATAGGTTATCTTTTCTTATATGTGTGATTTTGACAGATTTGGAAGAAATTACTTGCCTACAATTCTAAGGCTTTATTTTTGAGTCCTCTACCCTATTGTGTTAATTCTTGTTTTAAACAAGGTTCTCCAAAGAAACAGAATACATATATTTAAAGGGTATTTATTAGATTGAGTCGCAGGATATGGTCCAAGATAGAGAAACAATGGCTGTCTGGTGACAAAAGGGCCAAGAATACCAATAATTGTTTAGTCTACAAAGCTGGTTGTCTCTGCAGTCCCACACCAGTGTTAGAGTCCTGAAGTATTCCTGGAAAACCGATGGTCTTCAGCTTAATTAGAACACTGATGGAGTTGTAATCAATACTGGCCGCAACAGCAGGATAGATGAACTTGCCAATGAAGGCAAGCAGACAAATAGCAAAGTTTCCTTCTTCCATTTCCACTTATGTGGACTGCCATCAGAAGGAATGGTCCAGATTTAGGGTCAGTCTTCCTGTTTCAAATGCCCAAGTCGGTGATGAATATCAGTCATCACATCCTCCAGTCTCCTTCTTGTCTCCTGCCCCCTTGCTGCTTTTGATACCTCCTGTATTGCTTTGTTTGGTAAGGATTTCCTTAGTTTTCCTGATTGAGCTCCTGAACTTACAAATGAATTTTATATTGTTCTCTCCAATTTCATGAAGAATTACATTGGATTTTAATGGAGATTATGTTGAATGTGTAGATCACATTTAGTACTAAAGAGATTTGTACAATATTAATTCTGACAATCCATAAGCATTGGGGGGTCTTTCCATCTCCTAGTATTTTTTTAAATTTTTTCAGTGTCTTGCCGGGCGGTGGTGGCGCACGCCTTTAATCCCAGCACTCGGGAGGCAGAGGCAGGCGGATCTCTGTGAGTTCGAGACCAGCCTGGTCTACAGCGCTAGTTCCAGGACAGGCTCCAAAACCACAGAGAAACCCTGTCTCGAAAAAACCAAAAAAAAAAAAAAAAAAAAAAAAAAATTTTTTCAGTGTCTTAAAGTTCTCTTGACACCATGTTTTACTTCGTTAGGCTTATCAATAGTATTTTTTTACTTTGTTATAAATAAGACTTTTTTTTTAACTTTCTATTTATTTATTTATTTATTTATTTATTTATTAAAGATTTCTGTCTCTTCCCCACCGCCGCCTCCCATTTCCCTCCCCCTCCCCCAATTAAGTCTCCCCCCAGCCCGAAAAGCAAACAGGGTTCCCTGTCCTGTGGGAAGTCCAAGGAACCCCCACCTCCATCCAGATCTAGTAAGTTGAGCATCCAAACTGCCTAGGCTCCCACAAAGCCAGTGCGTGCAGTAGGATCAGAAACCCATTGCCATTGTTCTTGAGTTCTCAGTAGTCCTCATTGTCCGCTATGTTCAGAGAGTCCGGTTTTATCCCAGGCTTTTCCAGACCCAGGCCAGCTGGCCTTGGTGAGTTCCCAATAGAACATCCCCATTGTCTCAGTGTGTGGGTGCACCCCTCGCGGTCCTGAGTTCCATGCTCGTGCTCTCTCTCCTTCTGCTCCTGATTTGGACCTTGAGATTTCAGTCCTGTGCTCCAATTTGGGTCTCTGTCTCTGTCTCCTTTCATCACTTGCTGAAGGTTAATATTCAGGAGGATGCCTATATGTTTTTCTTTGGGTTCTCCTTATTTAGCTTCTCTAGGATCACTAATTATAGACTCAATGTCCTTGGTTTATGGCTAGAAACCAAATATGAGTGAGTACATCCCATGTTCCTCTTTTTGGGTCTGGCTTACCTCACTCAGGATAGTGTTTTCTATTTCCATCCATTTGTATGCAAAATTCATGAAGTCCTTGTTTTTTATTGCTGAGTAGTACTCTAATATGTATAAATTCCATACTTTCTTCATCCATTCTTCCATTGAAGGGCATCTAGGTTGTTTCCAGGATCTGGCTATCACAAACAATGCTGCTATGAACATTGTAGAGCATATACTTTTGTTGTATGATAAGGCCTCTCTTGGGTATATTCCCAAGAGTGGTATTGCTGGGTCCAAGGGTAAGTTGATCCCGAATTTCCTGAGAAACCGCCATACTGCCTTCCAAAGTGGTTGCACAAGTTTGCATTCCCACCAGCAATGGATGAGTGTACCCCTTTCTCCACAACCTCTCCAACAAAGGCTATCATTGGTATTTTTGATTTTAGCCATTCTGACAGGTGTAAGATGGTATCTTAAAGTTGTCTTGATTTGCATTTCCCTGATAGCTAAGGAAGTTGAGCATGCCCTTAAGTGTCTTTTGCCATTTGAAGTTCTTCTGTTGAGAATTCTCTGTTCAGCTCAATGCCCCATTTTATAATTGGGTTGATTGGCCTTTTACGGTCTAGTTTCTTGAGTTCTTTATATATTTTGGAGATCAGACCTTTGTCAGTTGCGGGGTTGGTGAAGATCTTCTCCCAGTTGGTGGGTTGCCTTTGTGTCTTAGTGACAGTGTCCTTTGCTTTACAGAAGCTTCTCAGTCTCAGGAGGTCCCATTTATTCAATGAGGTCCTTAATGTCTGTGCTGCTGGGGTTATACGTAAGAAGTGGTCTCCTGTGCCCATGTGTTGTAGAGTACTTCCCATTTTCTCTTTTATCAGGTTCACTGTGTTCAAACTGATATTGAGGTCTTTAATCCATTTGGACTTGAGTTTTGTGCATGGTGATAGATATGGATCTATTTTCATTCTTCTACAGGTTGACATCCAGTTTTGCCAGCACAATTTGTTGAAGATGCTCTCTTTTTTCCATTGTATACTTTTAGCTCCTTTATCGAAAATCAGGTGTTCATAGGTTTGTGGGTTAATGTCAGGGTCTTCTATTCGATTCCATTGGTCGACTTCTCTGTTTTTATGCCAATACCAAGCTCTTTTCAATACTGTAGCTCTGTAGTAGAGTTTGAAGTCAGGGATGGTAATGCCTCCAGACGATCCTTTGTTGTATAAGATTGTTTTGGCTATCCTGGGTTTTTTGTTTTTCCATATAAAGTTGATTATTGTCTTCTCCAGATCTGTGAAGAATTTTGATGGGATTTTGATGGGGATTGCATTGAATCTATAGATTGCTTTTGGTAGAATTGCCATTTTTACTATGTTGATCCTCCCAATCCAGGAGCAAGGAAGATCTTTCCATTTTCTGGTGTCCTCTTCAATTTCTTTCTTCAAAGACTTAAAGTTCTTGTCAAATAGATCTTTCACATCCTTGGTCAGAGTTACCCCAAGATATTTTATGCTATTTGTGGCTATCGTGAAAGGTGATGCTTCTCTAATTTCCCTCTCTGTTTCCTTATCCTTAGTGTATAGGAAGGCCACTGATTTTTTGGAGTTGATCTTGTATCCTGCCACATTACTAAAGGTGTTTATCAGCTGTAGGAGTTCTTTGGTAGAGTTTTTTGGGTCGCTTATGTATACTATCATATCATCTGCAAATAACGAGAGCTTAACTTCTTCTTTTCCAATACGAATCCCCTTGATCCCTTTATGTTGTCTTATTGCTATTGCTAGAACTTCAAGCACTATATTGAAGAGGTATGGAGAGAGTGGACAGCCTTGTCGTGTTCCTGATTTTAGTGGGATGGCTTTGAGTTTTTCTCCATTTAATTTAATGTTAGCTGACGGCTTGCTGTAAATAGCTTTTATTATATTTAGGTATGACCCTTGTATCCCTAATCTCTCCAAGACTTTTATCATAAAGGGGTGTTGAATTTTGTCAAATGCTTTTTCAGCATCTAATGAAATGATCATATGGTTTTTTTCTTTCAGTTTATTTATATGGTGGATTACATTGATAGATTTGCGTATGTTGAACCAGCCCTGCATCTCTGGGATGAAGCCTACTTGATCATAATGGATAATTTTTCTAATGTGTTCTTGGATTCGGTTTGCCAGTATTTTATTGAGAATTTTTGCATCGATATTTATGAGTGAGATCGGCCTGTAATTTTCTTTCTTGGTTGGGTCTTTGTGTGGTTTTGGTATCAGGGTAACTGTAGCTTCATAAAAGGAATTTGGCAATGACTCTTCTGTTTCTATATTGTGAAATACATTAAGGAGTATAGGTATTAGCTCTTCTTGGAAGTTCTGGTAGAATTCTGCATTGAAACCATCTGGTCCTGGGCTTTTTTTGGAAGGTAGATTTTTGATAACGGTTTCTAGCTCTTCGCGACTAACAGGTCTATTTAGATCGTTCACCTGGTCTTGGTTTAGCTTTGGTATGTGGTACTTATCTAAAAAAATGTCCATTTCTTTTGCATTTTCTAGTTTTGTGGCATACAGGCTTTTGTAGTAAGATCTAATGAGTCTCTGAATTTCCTCTGTGTCTGTGGTTATGTCCCCCTTTTCATTTCTGATCTTATTTATTTGCGTGTTCTCTCTCTGTCGTTTAATTAGTTTGGATAGGGGTTTGTCAATCTTGTTGATTTTCTCCAAGAACCAACTTTTTGTTTCATTGATTCTTTGGACTGTTTTCTGCGTTTCTATTTTGTTGATTTCCGCCCTCAGTTTGATTATTTCCAGTCTTCTACTCCTCCTGGGCGCATCTGCTTCTTTTTTTTCTAAAGCTTTCAGGTGTGCTGTTAAGTCTCCGATGTATGCTTTCTCTGTTTTCTTTAAGTGGGCACTTAGTGCTATGAACTTTCCTCTTAGCACTGCTTTCATTGTGTCTCATAGGTTTGAGTATGTTGTCCCTTTATTTTCATTAAATTCAAGGAAGATTTTAATTTCTTTCTTGATTTCTTCCTTGACCCAGGTGTGGTTCAGTAGTTGACTGTTCAGTTTCCATGAGTTTGTCGGCTTTCTGGAGGTAGGATTGTTGTTGAATTCTAACTTTAATCCGTGGTGATCTGATAAGACACAGGTGGACACTGATATTTTTTTGTATCTGTGGAGGTTTCCTTTGTTTCCGAGTATGTGGTCAATTTTCGAGAAGGTTCCATGGGCTGCAGAGAAGAAGGTATATTCTTTCCTATTTGGGTGGAATGTTCTATAGATGTCTGTTAAGTCCATTTGCTTCATTACCTCCAGTAGTTCTCTTACTTCTCTATTAGGTTTCTGTCTGATTGACCTGTCCATTGCTGAGAGAGGTATATTGAAGTCTCCTACTACTAATGTGTGTGGTTTGATGTCTGCCTTGAGTTTTAGTAATATTTCTTTTACATACGTGGGTGCTTTTATATTAGGGGCGTAAATATTCAGGATTGAGACTTCATCCTGACCAATTGTTCCTTTTATGAATATAAAGTGTCCATCTCGATCTCTTCGGATTGATTTTAGTTTGAAGTTAGTTTTGTTAGAAATTAATATGGCCACACCTGCTTTTTCCTTAGGACCATTTGCTTGAAAGATCTTTTCCCAGCCCTTTACTCTGAGTAGATGCCTGTCTTTGTGGTTGAGATGTGTTTCTTGCAAACAGCAGAATGTTGGATCCTGTTTTCGTATCCAATCTCTTAGCCTGTGCCTTTTTATAGGTGAATTGAGACCATTAATATTAAGTGATATTAATGACCAGTGGTTGTTTACGCCAGATATTCTTATTGTTTTTGGAAGAAGAATTTGTGTGTCTCCCTTCTTTGAGTTGTGCTAGTGAAGGGTCGCTAGATGCCTGAGTTATTGTAAGCAGTGTTGGCAATGTTGGATTCCTTGGGTTGCGATTTTCCTTCTATTACTTTCTGTAGGGCTGGATTCGTGGCTACATATTGTTTAAATTTGTTTTTATCCTGGAATGTCTTGATTTCTCCATTTATAGTGAACGAAAGCTTGGCTGGGTATAGTAGTCTGGGCTTGCATCCATGGTCTCTTAGCTTCTGCAGTACTTCTATCCAGGACCTTCTGGCTTTCATTGTTTCCATAGAGAAATCAGGTGTAAGTCTGATCGGTATACCTTTATAAGTTACTTGGCCTTTTTCCTTTGCAGCTCTTAGTATTCTTTCTTTAACCTGTATATTTTGTGTTTTGATTATTATATGGCGAGGAGATGTTTTCCTTTGATCCAGTCTGTTTGGTGTTCTATATGCTTCTTGAATATTCAAAGGAATATCTTTCTTTATGTTGGGAAAGTTTTCTTCCATAATTTTGTTCAAAATATTTTCTGGGCCTTTGAGCTGTGACTCTTCTCCTTCTTCTATTCCTATTATTCTTAGATTTGGTCTTTTTATTGTGTCCCATATTTCCTGAATGTTTTGTGATGAGAATTTGTTGGCTTTGCAGTTTTCTTTGATCAGAGCGTTTATTTTCTCTATGTTGTCCTCAGAATCTGAGATTCTTTCTTCTATTTCTTGTATTCTATTGATTATGCTTGTTTCTGTAGGCTCTGCTCGTTGACCTAGATTTTCCATATCCAGCTGATCCTCAGTTTGTGTTTTCTTCCTTGCTTCCATTTCAGTTTTCAATTCTTGAACTGTTTCCATTACCTGTTTGATCGTTCTTTCTTGGTTTCCCAGGGTATTATGTACGTATTTACTCATTTCTTCAAATTTTTGGTTATACTTCTCATCCATTTCTATAAGGGCATTTTTCACATGTTGTTTAAGGGACTCTACAGCTTTCATAAAGTCAATTTTTTCTACTTCTTCTGTGTTATGGTGTTGGAGACCTTCTGTTGTAAGATCGTTGGGTTCTGGTGTTTTCATGTTGTTTTTCAGATTATTGGGTGAATTCTTTCCTTGGCGCCTGCCCATCTCCTCCTATCGATGCTATCTAAGGGGTCTTTTAAAACTGGTTCAGGTTCCCCTGCTGGCCAGGGGCTCCTCTTACAAAATGCCCTTGCTCTGTTTCCTGGTTCCTGCCGGGGGGGGGGGGGGGGGCCAGGATCCCTCTCACCCCTCAGAAAGGTCTTCAGGAATAGGACCCGGCTCCTCCTTTGCCATGGACCTCCCCAACCGAAGGCCTACCTCTCTGGTTTAATTGTAGTGGGGCGATCTGTTCTTGGTGTTGCGCGCGGTCCCTGCAGCCTGCTTCTGCTGCTGGGACGGTTCCCGCCGCCAGCAGCCTGTGTCCTCTGCTGCCGCTCTGGTCCCAGTGGGTCCCCGCCGGCTGTGCTGGGCGTCCTCCGGCCGCGTCCCGCCGCCCGGTGTTCCGGCCGCGTCCCGCCGCCCGGTGTTCCGGCCGCGTCCCGCCGCCCGGTGTTCCGGCCGCGTCCCGCCGCCCGGTGTTCCGGCCGCGTCCCGCCGCCCGGTGTTCCGGCCGCGTCCCGCCGCCCGGTGTTCCGGCCGCGTCCCGCCGCCCGGTGTTCCGGCCGCGTCCCGCCGCCCGGTGTTCCGGCCGCGTCCCGCCGCCCGGTGTTCCGGCCGCGTCCCGCCGCCCGGTGTTCCGGCCGCGTCCCGCCGCCCGGTGTTCCGGCCGCGTCCCGCCGCCCGGTGTTCCGGCCGCGTCCCGCCGCCCGGTGTTCCGGCCGCGTCCCGCCGCCCGGTGTTCCGGCCGCGTCCCGCCGCCCGGTGTTCCGGCCGCGTCCCGCCGCCCGGTGTTCCGGCCGCGTCCCGCCGCCCGGTGTTCCGGCCGCGTTGCGTCCCGCCGCCCGGTGTTCCGGCCGCGTTGCGTCCCGCCGCCCGGTGTTCCGGCCGCGTTGCGTCCCGCCGCCCGGTGTTCCGGCCGCGTTGCGTCCCGCCGCCCGGTGTTCCGGCCGCGTTGCGTCCCGCCGCCCGGTGTTCCGGCCGCGTTGCGTCCCGCCGCCCGGTGTTCCGGCCGCGTTGCGTCCCGCCGCCCGGTGTTCCGGCCGCGTTGCGTCCCGCCGCCCGGTGTTCCGGCCGCGTTGCGTCCCGCCGCCCGGTGTTCCGGCCGCGTTGCGTCCCGCCGCCCGGTGTTCCGGCCGCGTTGCGTCCCGCCGCCCGGTGTTCCGGCCGCGTTGCGTCCCGCCGCCCGGTGTTCCGGCCGCGTTCAAGACTTTTAATTTTTCCATTGGTTTCAATCTCACTAAGTTCATTACTGATACACAGAAATAGAGGAAAATAAATAAAAGACTATTGATTTTTGTTTGTTGATCTTCTATTCTACATTGTTAAAATTATTTACTAGATCTGTGTTTTCTTGGAAAGACTTCAGTATATTTCAAATGGAAAAATCAGGTACTTTATAGATAAGAATAACGTAACATCTTCCTTTCCAATTTGTTTTGTTTTTTTCTTTGCCTTGTCATGTTGTTTTAAGTAAGAATTTGAGTACTATATTGCAAAATAGCAGAAAAACTGACATCCTTGTCTCAATCCAAATTTTAGAAGAAATGCTTTTATTTTTCCCCATTTACTATAACCTTGGTTATAAGTTTGTCATATGTAACCTTTATTTATGATGAAGTCTTTCTTCGTATTTCAAGTTTCTTCAGGTTTCTATTATGAAGTAATGTTATACAAAGTCTTTCTCTGCATTGGTTGAGATGACCATGGGATGTATGCTCTTAAATCTATTTGTTTTATTTGAATTAGTGATTTGCATCTATTTTGTAAACCTTACATTTCTGAAATGAAACCAATTGATTATGGGTGTAAGATCAGGATGTTTTTTGGAATTGGCTTTGCCAAAATTTTATTGCTAACCCTTTTGGGATAGAGGGTAATGCTAGCTTTATATAGAATAAATTTAGCACTATTTAGTTACTTTCTACTTTATGAAACAGCTTGAGGAGCATTGGTATTAGCTCTTCTTTTACAATTTGGTGGAACTTAATAATAAAATGTTCAGTTCCAGGGATTTTGTTTGTTTATTTGTAGACTTTGTATTACTGCCTCCAATTTGTTACTTTTTGTGGATATGTTAAGTGGTTCAGATTGTCTTAGTTTAATTTTGATCAATCACAGCTATAACTTCTTTCCAACTGTGTATGTGTAGTACCATGTTCCCATTCTCACCAATATTTGTATTGTAAATCTTTTTTTCATTCTGAGCAGTGACTCATAGAAGAACATTGTAATGCAGAGCATCAATGTTTTTATAGAGAGAAAAGTTAATTATATTTTTATTTCTTCAATATAAACACACAGGGTAGTGTTAAATACATCTAAGGTATTTAGCTTCACACTGACATTCAATTGACTAGTAATAAGTAGTCCAGTTGGAAGGATACTATTATTGTAACTGCAATAGATGGATATGTCATATATGTTACATTGGAACTATAAAACTAAGTCTGATGTTCAGAATCATTATTAATGAAGCTGAGGTGGAGAGATTACAAAAAGGATGGCTATGCATATGTTTGGGTTTTTTTTTTTTCGAGACAGGGTTTCTCTGTGGCTTTGGAGCCTGTCCTGGAACTAGCTCTGTAGACCAGGCTGGTCTCGAACTCACAGAGATCCGCCTGCCTCTGCTTCCCGAGTGCTGGGATTAAAGGCGTGCACCACCATCGCCCGGTTATGGGTTTATCTAAAACAATGCAGGTTGCGTTTATAGTATCCCTTCAATTCTTTATAGTGCTCTTTATTGTGCTGACAATGTTTCAACTGTGACACCAAATTGCACAGTCATCCTAGGAAACTAGAGGGTATGATATTTTGTTTTGTTTTTTCAGATGGGCAGATCATTGTTGCAGTGTATGAGCTGCTGACAAAAATCAGGAAAATGAGTTTGAAGAGCATATGATATAAATATGCAACTGAGAGGAATTATTTAGGGAAGTTCTCTTTGATGTCAATCACATGTGTTAGTACTAGTTTAAAAACACACTAACTGATACAGATCATTAAATTCCATCGCTATTAGAATTACCACTGGAGACAATAAAGTGTAACGTTTGGGAGATTCCTTCATAACTACATCTCTTTGTGATTTTCCAGCATGGATAAGTAAGGTTGTGTCTGTAATATAATACAATATAAAAATATAATGGCTTAAAGGAACATAAAATTGCTTCAGCTTTATAAGTCAAGAGACAGGGAGTGGCTAGCTAGACTCTTTTCTTCAGAATCCCACTCAGCTACAATTATCACAGAAAAGTAGAGGTTCAACAAGCATAGTTCATAGAAGTTCATCATAATGGCAGAATGACTTTGCTTGTACCTATTGGACTTGGACTTCAGGTTTTTGCTCACTGTTCCCTGGAGACAATCCTCCATTCCAAGATATCGTTCCAGTTTCTGTCTTGGGATCATCTTGATAGCTACTCACACCACTGCAGCTTGCTTCTTTAGGAACAATAGAAGAAGGAGGGTTAGGCATTTAACAACAGCCTTTTATCCAGGTCTCCAAAGGTGAGCATCCAAACTGCCTAGGCTCCCCCAAAGCCAGTACGTGCAGTAGGATCAAAAACCCACTACGATTGTTCCTGAGTTCTCAGTATTCCTCATTGTCCTCTATGTTCAGCTAGTCCGGATTTATCCCATAGGTGGGCGGTCCTTGGGCTTCCCACAGGTCAGGGAACCCTGATTGCTCTTCGAGCAGATGAGGGAGGGTGACTTGATCGGGAGAGGGGGAGGGAAATGGGAGGCGGTTGAGGGGAGGAGGCAGAAATCCTTAATAAATAAAAAAAAAACAGCCTTTTATAAAATGTAAGACATTATGGACATAGAGGTCAATACTTTCATCATATTACAGCAGTTATAAGCCCATCAGAGGCCCATCAGGGACAAACAGTAAAAAAAAAAAAAAACAGTGAATTCCAGGATGTCGAGATGATTGTGATTGCCTTAGAGTGTGTCTTCCTCTATTCAGTATGACTATTATGATCCCTAGAAATTACTAATTTTTCTATCTACATTTTTCTGAGATGACAATAACATGTTTTAAAAGAAAAATTAATTAAGGTAGGCACTTCAGGTATTTATTAAAATTGTAAAATTAATGCCATTATTTCCCAAGAAAATTTTCACTTTATTAATCTATGAAAAATTTCTACCATCCTTCTATCTTCTATCATTTATTTAGTTACCATAATTTATCTTTCATCTGCATGTCAGTTATTCTACATATCTATCCATCTGTCATCTGTCGTTTTTGTACACACATATAGGTATGTATTTGTCTATAACGAGTGAAACTCTTCCAGTAGCTCAGGCGAGCCTTTCTTTTTCAGTAAAGATCTATATGGATCGAATTCTGATTCTTATCACTTGCTATGTTGAATGAACTAGCAAAATTTACTTAATCCTTCTGAATTTAAGCTGTTTTGTGGACAAAGGGACAGTTGGGATATCTGCTTCACATGCTTCTTGAGAAACTAAAATGTAGTTATACACAAATAGCCTACAACATCCTACCCAAATGCTAGTTTTCCTTCATTTTTTTCTTTGCTTGTTTTTTTTTTTAAAATGTACTCTATATCCTTCTTTAACCCTCAGTATTTACATTAATCTCCCCAGTTTATTTTGTCATTTGTATCTGGGAGATGCATGTGCTGATTATGCATTGCATTCTGTTGGGTGAGAGCGTGTAGTTTTCGAGGTATGGTTAAGGATTTGTAGTGATTCATCAATATTCTCTTTCCAATTCTCTGGAATAAATTTCAACACACTTGTGAGATGTCAAGCCAAGTTATACTTATCCAATCTGAAAACTTCCTTTCAGTATCTTTTTGTCTTTCTTATTCTTATTACCATGAGCCCTGTTATATTCTAATCTTTGAGAGGCTTTCTTTTTAATGCTACTTGTACTCTCTTTGAGCTCTCTGGAGAGGAGAATGTTCAGGGTCCTGGTTCATAGTTTCAGGTAGCAGATGGCTTTTTTTTTATGATACCTGCCTAAGAAGTTTCAATTATGTGAACCTCTCATTATACAGTTCCACTGGGGAAAAGTATATTCTACAAGGAGCATTGTAATTCTTCATTCTAAAAATCCACTTTTTTAAAATTAGTATGAAGTGACATATTTCTACCCCAAAGTATAATTTGTGTGAATATTTTCTAAGAGAATTTGAAAAATATCATGGAATAAATAAAGGCATAGTTTCTTCTTCAGAGTTTGATAAGTTCACAGGATATACCTAAGTTCTAGAAACCTGGGCTCTGATATTTGCTTTTGCTTCAGGGAAGCTGGCTGGCCATAACCAGATTACTTTATTTTCCTGAGCACTAGAATTCTAGTTTTATGACTGAAAATATGGTCATAGCCAATATACTCATCAGATCCAGTGCTCCATAATTTTAGAAAATTAATTGCATTCCCATCTATCTACTGGTACCCTCAAAGGTACAGTTTTCATTTTTTCCTACAACTTTGGATTTTTTCTTCATCTCTAAGTTTGTGCTTATTTCAGAACACACTGTCTTTTAAGTAGCCAGCAGTGTCTCCCTCCATATAAATTCATATGGGACAGGGAATATGCAAAAAGAGATTTCCAATTAAGGGTAGATAATTAAGATCTTTTTAGTCAGTCTTTTATGAAGAAGAATAGAACTAATTGTTATCAATGCCAAATACAAAGTCAGTGTATTGAAATCAGTCTTTAAAATTTTCAGGATAGATATACCAACTACAAAAATTAATTTAAAATAAAAATATTTCTAATAAATTACTATCAATAATAATAAAGATATTCAGTGCAGCACCAGACAAGGAAGTTTAGTGACTCACTGACAATTACAGAGTTAGGAACAGGACAAGACAAGCAGAATCTTTTCACAGTCCAGTTATAGACATTTGCATTCTGCTTCGGGAAACCTAAGTACATCCAGAAACAGACTTCTAAATCCTGGAGCCCCAGACATTCTTTCTAGATGCCTAGAATATTAAAGAATGGGGATGATGGCCAGCATCTGCCCATCAGGGTTCTCAGCACTGACTGCAGACACATCTGACAAGCTTGCTATCCACTCATTCAAGTGCGGCTAAAGGGGCTCATTTCTGACCTACAGTCTGTTCCACACCGACTGAAAATACAGTTTGTCTTCTCAGGGCCAGCAGGGCCACCCATGGAGCCTGTCACTCAGAAATCTGCAGAGGACAGCTACTTTGTCGTCAACTTGCACCATGTCTTTAATCAAGTTTATCTTCCACAGTTGTAGGGAACTCACACTTGTCCAGTGTCCTTAAACGTCAGAATGAGATCTCTGCTTGCTTTGTCTTTGGCCTTGAAGCACCAGTTGCAGCTTTAAGTGCCAGGATGCTGACACCTGGGCAAGCTGTCTACTGACTGCTGAGTCACATCTTTATGCCTTATTCAAAGGCTGTCTCTCTGGTTCCACACTTTAGCAATATGTCCCTTACAGGCATATTTCATTCTAAATTTTCATACGTGCTATTGGGAATGGTTGACCATGTGTGACTTTCACAGCTCATAATCATCATTGATCCTTATGAGATGAAGTTCATAAATGAACAATTAGTAAGGCATATAATTGTCATCAGGCATGCTGGCTTTTGTACCGATTTTATTCAAAGTGTTCATCTCTTATGGAACAGGCACTTTGTCATTTTAAGAATCCCTTTTATATATTTGTCCACTCCAATTACGTTTTCTATTAGGACCACCTCATGAATTCAATAAAATGATTGTAACAAGGGTATAATATGATGCCTGGATGGAGTGCTTTATAGTTCTCAGTGAACTTGCCTAGAGGGAGCAAAGGCCCCAGAAAATTCGGGGACCACCAGATGTACCCTGTTGCTATGTTTCAGGGTTCTTGCTAACAAATTTGACGAAGGAAATTCTTGGGAGAATGCTATGATAGAATTTCTGTTTGGGAGAAAGGTGTGTGTGTGTGGGGGGGCAGAGGTCCTGTTCAGCAGAAACGGTCCTGGAAAGTTGGAGACCATAGAGGCGCTAACCTGCAGACATTTTTATGGGGAAGGCATGGATAATTTACCTAGTAATATTGGCCCAGCCATGAGGTGTCCAGCAGCCTCCACTTACATTCTGTTTATAGATTCCCGGGAGAAGATACTTTCTTTTGACATTCAAGGCCCCAAGCAAGGACACTGTCCGAACACAGTTCTGGAGCCCCTGCCCCTACCTGACTAGTTATACCTTTCTGATGTAACTGAAAGGGAACTTAGGAGTAGGACCAGGCTTTGAAATGAAAATACTGTTACTATCTTATAAGGCTACCATATGAAAGCGTGATGGCTAAAGTTATGTTTTAAGTTTAAGTTACTGTGCCTAAGAGATCTATAAAAACAAAGATGCTTCTCACTTGTAAGCAATGCTTGCCTAAGGACAGGTAACTTACTGGAATATGGGGGGCTGTTGATCATATGATATAATAAGCCTTGTGGTTTTGCTTCTGTACACAAGCTTGGTTGCCACAACTACATAGGATGTGCTTGATTATCCATAGGCAGGAGGTACACAGGCAGGAGGAACATCATGATGTATGCTTGCCCTTATTGGACAAAGGCAGGAAAAATGTAGCTTTGCGGGTTTTGCCTTTATAAACCTCTGACTACATGTATGTTGGCATCATCCTCCAGGTCTTCTGGATATTAACCAGGTATGAACCTGGCTGGTATCTATGGCTCTGAACAGTATTTAATAAGTCTTGCTTCAGATTTGGTTAAAAATCTCAGGGAAATGGTCTTCTTCTTACCTGGTGGGATTAACAGAAGAAACAGAATTTCTGTATGTAGAATACTGTTATCTTTAAAAGACTGCACGTAGGCCATCTGCGTGGGCTTTAGCTCTAACCTCACTTGACTTCATTTACACAGACGTTGTGAATGGGCAACAATGTGATTTTCTTCCCAGGGAAAGATACTCAATAATCAGGATGGTTTTTAGGGTTTTCCAGGAGGGCACTGAGTCCTGTGGTAAAATGTGGGTCCTTCTCTTAGGAATATGTCTTTATTTAAAGGAATTTCTGAGTCCTTTGAACCCCACCCCAAACCAATCTCCATTGCTTCAGGAGTCAGGCTACTGAATTAGTACTTCCCACAGAGTGGAAGACATGATTTGGAAGAAATTTTACTCTGTTAAATAAGGGAAAACTTGTCTAGATACCTGGCATGGAACTCAGACAGAAGAAAGGTTTTTAACAAGCAAAGTGCTAAACTAAGCAGTTTGACTCCTCGCAATAGCGGAGAGGGTGCATGAACTGGCCTTCTCCTGTGATCATATTGGTGACTGCCCTAATTGTTATCAGGGAGCCTTCATCCAGTAATTGATGGAAACAGATGCAAAGATCCAAAGCCAAGGATCAGCTGAGTTGGGACTCCAGGTGAAGAGAAAGAGGAGGGATCATATGAGTAAGGGGTGGGATAGGGTGGGGGCAGGAGCAGGAGCAGGGTCAAGATCATGACAGGGAAACTACAAAGACAGCTTACCTGAGCCAGTGGGAGCTCATGAATTCTGGACCTAAAGCTAGGAAGCCTATTTGGGACCAACCTAGACCCCCTGTGTGTGGGTAGCAGATGTGTAGCTTGGTCTGTTTGTCAGTCACCTAGCCGTGAGATCAGGACCTGTTCCTGGTGCATGAGTTGGCTTTTTGAAACCTGTTTCCCAAACTGGGATGCCTTTCCCAGCCTTAATGCAGGGGGAGAAGTTTGGTCCTGCTGCAACTTGATATATCATGCTTTGTTAACTCCCATGTGAGGTGTGTCCCTTTCTGAATGGCATAGGAGCCAATGAGGTAGGGATAGAAGGAGGTATAGGGAGGGAACAAAGGAACAGGAAGAGAGGGTGGAGTGGAAACTGTGGTTGGCTTGTAAAATAAATGAAAAAATTAATAAAAACGAAGAAGAAATAAAGATCAAGTTCATTGGAACAAAAAAAGCGGAAGAGGAGGAAGAAGAGCAGAAGAAGAAGAAGAAGAAGAAGAAGAGGAAGAGGAAGAGGAAGAGGAAGGAGGAGGAAGAGGAAGGAGGAGGAGGAGGAAGAGGAGGGGGAGAAGAAGAAGAAAAGAAGAAGAAGGAGGAGGAGGAGGAGCAGGAGAAGAAAAAGAAAAGAAGGAGAAGAAGAAGAAGAAGAAGAAGCAGTAGAAGCAGCAGCTTGACCTTGGCAGTTTGCTGACTGAATCATCTGTGAGAGTTTTGACTAACAATTTCTCAGCATTCCTAGGAGTGGAAAGATGATAAGATTGATTCAGTAGGAGGAAAGGACTGTCTCATCCAACTAATTTCTTCAGAAAGCCCATGAGGTGTGCTGAGTCGGGTTTTTTTTTTTTTCTCCTCTGGTATATAGAGGTCTCCAGTGCACTTCTGTGGTCCTCACTGCATTTCCCTTGAGGAACAGAGATTATGTTTCTGTTTCTTGTAGACTTTCCCAGTTACCATTACATGTCCAATTGTTAAAACAGAACTCTTTTTCAAGTACAAGGAGGAAGATTAAGTATAGGGACAGACATTGGACAGTTTTGTCTTAGTCTGGCTGTCTAAGAGTCCATGGAAATTTGGTAACTTGCTCTGGAAAAAATGGGAATTAGAGCTTTGCATGTTCTTCCTAAGGCCCCGTGCTACAGAAGTCATTTATTCTCCAACTAAATGTTAAGTATATTCTAAGAATATTTCAAAGTATTCATGTACTGAAGTCCTAAAAATCAATTTTGGCATTAGGCCTAGTAATTTCACTTTTGGAAATCTACATTAAAAAAATAATGAGATATTTGCAAAAGGATCATTTTTTTTTTGGTTCAGAAAGTTTGCTTCAGCATTATTTGTGATGATACATGTTCAGGGAAAAAACCAACTTTATACTAAAAGGATATTGTGTATATAAATTATAGTTTATGAATTCTTATTACTGAAAAAATACTTAATGGCATAGATCATCAAGGTGAATTTCAAATGATAAAGTTAGATTAAAAACATAATACAATAACTCACTTTTATAAAGATAAATATGTGTGGGCTGGAGAGATGGTTCAGTGGCAAAGAGGTTGCTGTTCTATCATGAGGCCTGGTGTTTTGATGTCGGCACCCACATCTGCTTGCTCACAAATGCCTATAATTCCAACCATGAGAGATTTGACAGAAGGCATCAGATTGCTGGCAGATACCAACACACAAGAGCTACACACTCACACAGACACAAAGTTACACACATAAAGAAGTTAAATAAAAATTAAAATATCTAGGTAAGTGTTGGATGGAAAAAAGTCTAGAAACTTCAATTACAAAATTTTAATGCTCATTTATGCTTTTGTAATTTGTAATTTTTATCTATTATTATCCATAATTCTAAATGCTTTTGTAATGAAGATTGCATTTGTAATCAGAAATAAACATGATTAATCTTGTTTAAATATCACATAAATTAAGAATTAAAGTGCGCACAGTCTCCTCTTCTTTTACCCTCCCAGTTTCCAATGGTTTAGAAAGTTTTAAGAAGTCTCTTTAAATTAAGCCTTATCACAAGTGATAAGTTTCCTAAATAATTCTAAAAAAATTGAAATAACATCTATTTAACTTTTGCATTGACAATAGATGTTAAAGTTGCTAATTAATAGTTTTTATTTCCTTATTCTATGAAGACTCAGGAAGGACAATGCTATCATTATCTAACAATAGTGGAAAAGAAGACCACAAGCTGCAGTTGCTCATATTCTTCACTACAACTCACAGGGTTGAAGGAGTATCAGGTACTCCTGATATTTTAGTGAAGTCCAAAAATATGAGCCTATTCCACCTTGTCTGAAGGTCAGAGAGTTTGAGCTTGCTCAAAGTTATTGACAAGTGTGACTATACATCCTGACCTAGCGTGTGGTTACTTGGTGTTTTGGAAATTGTGATGGCCCATATAGTTATATCCTCTCCACTCTGACCAAAGGTCAAAGAATTCAAGAATATTTCTGCTCCTTCTTTTGAATTAGGAGGCTTGACCTAGGAAGTAGCTGCCTTCAGGATACTTGGTCTAAGGTAGGTTCACTGCCTAAACAACAGAATGCTTTTCTCTGGAATTATTGGTTTGAGATCTCAAAGTATTTGAAACAAGTAACTATTCTAGTTGTCCTTTATATCATGTCAAAGCAGTCTTTCACCTCTCCCACTTTTTGTATTGGGGTATAAAAGTGTATGGAAAACTAAACACGGGCAGACTCAGTACCCATGACTCAGAACTTGGAAGTCAGAGGAATTCAGCATTAGGAATCTGCTGAGTCACCCTCCTGGTACTATTCTATCTCTGCAATTCCTTCTTATTTCTGTTCCTCCTACTTAACATTTTCTAATCCTCATGCCCCCACCCTGTAAGATCAAACCTGCCAAGGATAGGATCATGGCAGTAGCAACCCAGCATGGTGTGGCTCCCAAAGTTGCGACTCATGACAATTATTAATTCATGCTATTCACTCTTCTACTCCAGCACGAAGCACCTTCAATATCAGTTCTACAGAAATGGATTATAAGTATGTATGTATGTATGTATGTATGTATCTATCTATCTATCTATCTACCTATCCATCTGTTCTATCTATAATCTCTCTCTGTCTTCATATTTATCATCTACCTATATCTATCATCTACCCATACCTATCTATATATTTTAAAATCAAATATATTACTAATATAAAAGAATGAGAGTATATGTGTTTGTGTGTATATGCACATATATGGGGCTATAGAGGTTTTTTAGGTGATATAAGACATTAAGATCATTAAAATACTGGTTTTATTTACACCAAAGTCAGGCATGTAGGTCCCAATAATTTTCCACGCACAAATTGTACAATTTACATAATTTGCTTGCATAAGTATTGGTGAATAAAAATTTCACTTCTATATTCTTGTAATAACTATACATTGTATATGGGGATCTGAAGAATATTTTATTAGACGTGTAACACTTTAACTAAAAGCATAGCTTCAAGCCACATAATTTAGACAACCCTATGCCCTTCCCCTCTAAATATGGCATGTTCCCTCATATTATCTTTCAGATCAAGGACCCTGTCTTGACCATTTGTGCTGGTGTTTGTGGCCAGGGTATAAGTACCAGGGGACACAGTGAGGAATGATATCCAGAAGGGTCACAGGAATTACACAGCTGCGTTGGCACTCAACAAGGGTCTCTCAGCAAGGATGTCATGATGGCTGACCATCACTATGAACATCCTGGTGATGTCTTGTTAGATATTGCTGTTATTATGATGTCTGTCAACAGAAAGCACTTTTTTATTTTTTATTAAGATTTTTTTAAATACAGTCTTTTCTCATTTCACATAGCCATCTTTGTTCCCTTCCCACCTCCTCTCCTCCTCCTGCCTCTCCCTTTCCCCCACATCACTCCCCCCATCCACTCCTAAGAAAGAGAAATGGTAAGGCTCCCCATGGAGAGTCAACAAAGTCTCACACTTCACCTCTAGGCAATACTAAGGCCCTCTCCTGTTTATCTAGGCTGAGGAAGGTATCCCTTCAAAGAAAATCTGTTCCAAGTACTAGGGATAAATCCTAGTCCCTCTGCCAGTGGCCCCACAAACTGCCCACATTAAATGGGCCTAGTTTAATTCTATCAATCTAGAGTCAGTGAGGTCTCACTAACTCAGGTCTGTTTCTGTGGGAGTGATAATATGCACAAAGGGGTCAAGATACTCACTGAAGAAAAAGGCCTTTTTTTTTTTCTGGGGGTTGTAACTTCCATGGGAATCCATGTTAGGTAAACTCTGAGTATTATCTTTGTTTTCCATAATACATTGGTTTATAAGAAGATAATATGAGGGAGCTATCATCTTTCATGGTTAGTGTTTGTTTATTAGAAAAGAGTTCATTATACCGAGATTTTAGGAACTTAAACATTAGAGGAATACATGAACTAAAATGATTTCATAGAGTTAATAAAGTTCCATGTTTTGTATAGAAACTGATTTTGTCAACATGGTTCCAAATATGAATAAGTTCTGCCCAAGGACATGAATGTATAATAATTAATTTGTTAATTTAGTTTGTAGAAGTGTATGTACTTTTATTAGAGACTATCTAAGATACTACAAACAATGTAGAGTCTAAGGCGTAGGGAGACAAGAGACCATCCTTAAGGCTGCAACAACAGAACAAGGTCCACTGCTCATTTTTTTTTTAAACCAAATTTATATGTTTTCTTTTAAAATGACTCTACTGGTTGGTACACCTAGAGAATATTTAATGTAGCTCTCAGAGATTTGGGGACACATAAAAAATATCAATCATATAGGATTAAAGTTTTAAATAGTTCAAAGTTGAGGCAGTTATGTACCTGGTTTGAAGGTTTCTTTGTGGTGTCTTCAGCTACTGTGGTTGGTTCCCTAAAATCCTGCTTTCCTACCTAACCCTAAGAGATTCGCCTTTTCCAAACTGACCAGAAAGTATGTTTTACTCATCTCCAAAGCAAAATGAAGGTGGTGTTAGAAACTACCCTGAGGCCTTCCTATTAATGCAGACTCCTCCACCATGGGTAAAGGCAGGAAGGCCAGGCTCTGAGAGCTTACTGGAAAATGCCTTTGGATGTGGAGGCACTGACAGGGAATAGAGAATTAATGTGGCCTTCTGCCCACTGTTCTGAATTGTCATTTAAAAACTCTGGCTTAACAAGTAGCTTTGGTGCAATTTCTCTCAAGAAATCTGAATAAGAAGATGAAATAATTCTATGTGTGAGAGAACATAAGAAACGTATGAGCGATGGAGAGAGGTTATCAACTAGGTGTGAGATCTCACTGCTTATAGTAGGGGAACCACAAGAATCTATTCTTTTGATGCAGATACCGAAGTTTTGAATCTGTAAGAGCGAATTTTTTTCTTCGAAGAAATTGGCCACACGTTATCAATATGCTCTTGCCTGAATTCTAGGATCTGTCTTTATCTGATGGTAAGGCAGTCAACATAGGTCTTACCCAAACAAATTTCCAGATCAATCATAAAGAAAAGACCCATAAATAATCTCCTGGTGTGAATTCTAAAACTCTCTAAGCCAATCTCATATGTTTGAGATTTGTTTTTGCACAATAGATGGGAATGACATAGGTAATTAAAAGTCTTTAGACTTTTGACAAGTTCCATAAAAGTTTCTGGAAATGCAGACTCGAAAAACATAATTTTCTTATACTTTAATGAGAAAAGTATGCTTATAGCTCATTTCCTTGACTTTTATGCATGGAGGTAAATTATTTCCAGGCACAGCTTCACTTGATTCTCAGAATAATTCTGTGGTATTGGTAAATTTGTACTGCATATTTCTTTTATTTTCTTTGTTTTCGTTGTTTGGTTCTGAGTAACAAAAATGAAGAAAATAGTATTTTTTTTAATGATTTAAAACATGTGGCATTTGCCAGACCTTAATCTAACATTTTCTAGACCTGATAATTCATGTCTCTAACAATTCAGCAGTGTAAGGTAATATGTGTAACAATGGAAGAATGAAAAGCATTTGACCAGACTTCGGGAAATATCAAAATTGTTCAACCTCTAGAATAAGAACAAGATATGTATGCTGACAAATTGTGATAGAAGAGAAGGAAGAACAGGTAATAAAACCAAAACTGAGCTTTGAAAGACAAGGTCATGAGGTGTAGCATAGAGTTCTAGAGAAAGGTGGTATAGCCATCACCTAGGGAGTGAGCAGCCGTCACTATGGTTTCAATATAGTAAACATGGTATAAATATGGAAAATGGGAGGTGAAGGGATTTTAAAAGACAGTTCAATAGTAGGAATGTGTTATCATGAAAAATATTTTTATTAAAGTGTTTAAATTGTGTGATACTTGCAAATAACTTGTTACAAAAATATCATATGGGCTGATGACATTAGTGTTGTGAAATTATCTTAAAGACCATGTGTTTCCATATTTTTTCTTTCCCTTTGTGATTAATGCAGCCTTCAATTTCTTACTTCTCCTCTGCTATGATAATGTATGCTTTTAAAAGCAACTTAAGGTAGAAAGGGCTCATTCTGTCTGATAATTCAAGGGCACCTTCTGTCCATTATGGCAAGGAAGTCAAAACAGTAGGAGCTTCAAGCAGCGGGTGTATCATATCCATAATCAGAAAACAGAAACAGATAGATGTAAGCCACGGCTCAGCTAGCTTTCCCATTGTACAGTTAGGATCTCCCACCAAGGGAATAGCTTTGCCCAGGCTTAAAGCTGATCTTCCCACTTCAAGTAAGTAATGGAATCAAGATCATTTCTCACAGGCATGTTCAGAGTCCTATCTCCCCGGTGATTCTAGATCCTATCAAGTTGACAGTTAATATTAATCATCACACCATGGTCCTGAAATCTGCTTGGGGTGCTCTTGTGAGATGTGAAGAAAAGAGTCTATGCTCTTTGAGTTATTCATTATTCTAACAATGTATCGTTGGACAAGTCACTATACTTTGAAGAAGCTATGCTTCCTCTGCAGGAATTTCATGGAACTAATTCTTTCAAGTTCTTTTCATATATTTGTGCATAATTTTAATTCTCCTTTTTCTCTATTGAGAAAATAATATTTATGTCATTTATAAAGTCATTCTAGATGGTGTTGTCCCATCCATGGAATGATTTGGTTCTCTAACACTTTTACTATATCTCTTCTATTAGTTACTAAATGACTATTATATTGTTTGTAGGGCGACTAGAGAGAGAAAAAAAAATGTGATAGACCAGCTAGCATTGTATTTGCTTGAAACTCTAGTGAGAAGTTTATGGAGGGTAAATCCTTTAAAAAGTTAAGAAAACAATAATATTTAGGGATGGCTTGTGCATTTCATTTCCATTGACTATATTTTCTTCTCCTAGACTTATATTAAAATGAACCATGTATAGTGCTTGCCTATATTGAAAATTATATCATTACCCTCCCATTCTTATCACATTTTCTACAAAATAAAACTGTACCAATTTATTAACTGTATTTATAAATATACTATGTCAAGTAAAGAAAAAGACTTCAGTGGGAATATAATTATTCTTATTTCCTCATCTGTGGTTCCTAATTGAGTCAATTCTACATCTTTTGAACATGCTCATGGATTAGACTCATATACCTCAGGATAATCACTTCAGTTTATATAATCTGCCTTTCAAAGACAACCATAGAAGACAGTTAAAGTGGGCAAAAATTGTAGTTATTACAATAATATAATTGTATTTTCCCAGTTTTGCAAGTAACATGCAAAGACAACTCCCAGAGGATAGCCAAGTACATTAGTAACCTATCCTCTGAGGACTAGAGGCTGCGGACCCCTTGGGAGTTCCCAGAAATTTCACTTGTTTATTTGCCAATTGATAGGTTCATTCCTTTCTACAAGATAAAAACCATTTCAAGTTAAATTCCAGGGAAAGTGCTATATGAGCTTAGGTAACTCAAATACAATTTACGTCCTGTAGTTATTCACAGCAGAATGAAGAAAAAAGAGTAGTAGATATTAGCTGTAAGAATGAGTAAATAATATTTATTATTTAGGAAAAAAATGGTTTGATTAACACTAAGGGGGGAAACAAGCAAGGAAGGAATGAAAAAAAAGGAAAAAAAAACCCAAATCAAACAAAACTTACCCATGATTCCCTCATAAATACAATAAGGAATCCCCCTGGTGGAAGAGAAAGAATGGCAGCAACGCGGATAGATTAAACAGCTTTCACCAGGTGAGCAAATGAGGTGTATTTGTATACACTGCTTTTGTATCTATTAGATAATGACAAGATTACTTGAAAATTTAGGGACAAACATTGCTTTTTCAGGCAAGTGATATAAGCAGACTGTGAAATGTAATTCTGCTCGTCTTCTTGAGGGAAATCAAGTCTAGGTAATGTCTGTGCCTATTTGGCTCTTTAGAAAGCTGAGAGCAACGATGAGGTGTATATTTCAATGTCTTTACCACGTATCGTTTAGAAATTTGCATTTTGCATCACTCTAAAGCAACCACTTTTCTCTCTTTCATGTTCATATATTCATCTCACGTATTTATTGTAATTTTAGAATCCCATGAGAACGTACCTCTATCCTGTGATGATTCAGCAATTTTGATTCTTGCTTAGAAACTTCCCTTGATACTTTTTCTTTTCAAGTTCCGTTTCTACTCACAAAGTCTAAAGCCCAACAATAAACCTCTCTATCCCTTCATTTACCTTTAGGTTGTTTTCTATTTTTCCCTGTGATCTTTGATCAGAATGGAGAGCTGCCTGCACTGCAGCCAAATGTGCTGTGTCGTTTAACATTTACTTTGAATACTGAGGGCTTCAGTGTCCTTAGAGAAGCGGTATGAGTCTGGTTGGGGTTTTAAATATAATTGAGTCAAATTGCATATTCTAATTGTACATGCTGGCTTTAATGAAGGTGAACTTTGAAGGGGTCATAAGGGTGCATGTAGTTACAAAATCTTTCATGAGGTAATGGAGAAAACGGTTGATCAGATCTTTTAAAATTATATTTTTAAAGGAGAAAAATTGCTTCCAAAGATACCAGGAAGAAGATAAAAGCAGAGAAATACAGAAAAATATGAGCCTTGAAATACATGCACTAATTTTGAAAAATGACCTATCAGGTAAGAGATTGATTTTTTTTTCACAGATACATTATAGAATAATTATGTGCTTTATAATAGACAAGCATATGCAGAGTATACACTATGGTACAGGGATATTATGACACATGTGTAGCCATCTTAATATGCTTTCGTATCCAGTGGTAACTGTTGGACTTTGTTTGATTTTAAATATTTAATAGTATGATGTGGTAAGTTTTGTTGTTTGCTTGCTTTTTTGTTTGTGAAAACATGATATTTCTCTGCTTGACTCTTGTCTTGGCCTTTCATTAATCCAAAGAATATTAGGAACCCAAACACAAGCTTATGTTAGACATGTGCCTTCTACTCTGATGAATTCCTTTTACCACCTTTTGAGGAAGCCTGTGATGGCCTTTTTTCATGAAAGATACCCTACCTTTGTGTTATTGCTCAAGCCAACTATAAGGCCACTTAGGATCACAAAGTACCAAGAAAACATACCAAGGAATACATCTGAAATGATCAAAAAATTACCTTTTAAAGTTCAGTCCAATTTCCCCACCTCTTCTCTATATTCTATTGGGATAATAAGTAGCTTTTAATCTTTTACATCTGGGGATGGATTTCAGGCATGGAAAACTAGCACATGGAGTTCATTTGTCTCCATCTGTGATAGGATAGATTCTAAAAATGGTTCTTCTACTTGCCCACATGCCCCTTGTAATCAGAAATGTACTACCTATCATTCCTGTATTAGGCAAAGATAAAGGGATTTTCAAGCATACTTAGAGTATCTATTCAGGTCACTGAGTTCATAAAAGAAGAAATTGTCTTAAATGTTTCTGACCTAATGAAGTATGATCTTAAAAGAGGTAAGAATGATATGAGGCAGTTGTGTGTGTATGTATATAATGTGTACAATACACACATATATGTATATATATGTATAGCTTATACATGATATAGATTACTTTTGTAGAGACTAAGGGATTGAGACAGAGTCTCATAACCCATGCCACATTGGAACTTAAAATGTAACTCAGTATGACTTTGAACTACCTATTATATATTCTTCTTTTTGTCTTGAGAGGTAATGTGTGTGTGTTCTCAGTCAATTAAATTAAAATAGCCTTTCTGAAGTGTTTGAGCTTTGCTTATGGTTTTACATTTTCATAATTTCATGTACTTAGCCATCTCAAAAAAATATGAGAGTTGAAGCTAGCTTTATGTCTTTTGTCATATGACATCTCATATGTCTTTCTCATTAACACTACTCTTTGTCACCTTCCTAGATGTCTTACTTTACTTATACTACAGTTCCTTATATATAGCCACATATATATTACATGGTAGGTTTTTGAGGAAGAAGATGAATTTGTGTTTTCCTTTCTGCATTTGAGTTACTTTGCTTAATATTATACATTCCAAGTTCACCCATTTTCCAGGAAATTTCTTTTTTTTGTAGCTGAATAATATTCAACACTGTATATGTACCACATTTTCATTTTTGACTGACATACAGCTTGGTTCCATTTCCTTTCTCCCCAGTAGGAGACATCCTTTTAAGACAGGTAAGAACAGATTGTAGGTGAAGTCTAGCAAGAAATTGGGCATATTAGGCTTCAATTGAAATTCTCTGACCAGGAGCTTTAAAGAGGACTGTGAGCTTCTAGATTCTAGAAACCAGAGGTCACAGTATTCCTGCTCTCTGGACCTCAACCCTGTAAGACCCTATCCAGAATATCAATCTCACCTGTGTCCAGACTCCTGCACTCATGGGAGTATAGGACAGTGGGTATTATTTTTAGATGAATTGTGGCAAATTTATTATTGTGCAAGGGGAGAGAAAAAGGTACCAAGATAGCACCCATGGACTTTAGCTATCACATTGAGTTCTAACTGTGGCATACTGAGATTATTAGTTCATAGAATGCTTTGCCCAGCTGTAAATTTTGGTGGAAGGGAGAAGGGATATTCTTTGTATTCAGGAGAGCTATTTTCTCGTCTAGTCTCACAGAAAATGTAGTCCCCATCAATGTCATGTGAATATAAAGCGAAGAGGACGATTTTATCCGTAAGTGATGGCCTCTTCAAAACCCGATGTTCAATTGGAGTCAGAGGATTGGATTATATGGCCTCTTGAGGGAATTTCTTGCTCCCATAATGTTGTGGCGCAGAATAATATCATCTTTTCTTGGTCCTAGAAGTGCTGAAAGGCACTCAGAATTATAAGTCAGAGTGCGTGACTGATGGGCCTGCTAATGTTGGAAAGGAAATGACTTGTTCTCCATTATAACACAAACAAAAGCAGCATAACTTCCACTGAGGAAAACAAAGACGACAGGAAAACTGTCTCCTGATAAATAAATGGCATAATGAAGCCAGCGAAAGTCCCAGCTGGTTACAAACGCAGACAAGGGACCAGCCAGATCTCCATGTGGTGGAAGGGAAGGGAAGCGGAGCTTTCTCCGACAGAACAATGACAAGAGATTTCAGTGAATATGCATTGATTTAGCAGGGCCTCGGACAAATCCATCTCCACTGAGTGGCATATACAAGTTCCCTGTCATTAAGTACAAATCAAAGCATTTAAAATTCATGCAAGAAAAAGTTTTTAATCCTGCAAGACTTAGCATCATGCAGAGAGCACCGTGGGGCATGGTGTTTTTAAAGTGCTGGTCTGGAACCACTTTCTTGAATCTGTCTCTCTTCCCACTCCTTAATTTCCACTGATTATCCCAACTTCTGAACTTTTCATACATATATTTTTAAGTTATCGTCTTTACTTCCTTTCTTGAATATGATTTATACACCCTTCAGTGTGAATACGCTGCCTTTAGTTCTTGTCGAATACTACCTTCCGTATGAATGCCACCTTCTGTATGAGGACTGCTTCCACTGAGTTAACCCCAGTGACTTGGACAGGATGAAGACAAACTTACTCATTATTACATTCCGTGAAACACCATACTCAGTCTCAGTCATTCTGGTACTATGGAAGTTTTCTGTGTTGTAGAGGATGAGGATTCTGAATAGGGACTTCAAATGTGGAAGTAAATACTGCTTCTTGGAACAATGGGTGAACTAAGAGGCTGAACTGATGAAATTTTAGAACTACCATGTTCTTTCATGACTATAAATTTGGATGCACCAGGGCAAGACTGACAATAGTTTAAATGTGCCAAAACAATATTTATTTATGTATAAAAACAGAATGATAATTTCTCTGTGCTCTGAAACAAAAAATCGTATTCACAAAACTCTCTCTTCTAGGATATCCATACAATGGGCTCTAAAACAGGATACTCAGTCTGTGCCCTAATATGGTACCTCACCAATGCCATATCTCAGAATTATAAAAAAGTCTGAGGTACTGGCATGATCCAGGGATTAATTCCATGGTTTTAATTTATGTTCTCAAAGACAAAAGCTTTGTTATTTGGTTTCACGTAGCTACAATTGTTACGGGAGGTCCTCCCACTCCTCCAGCCTATCGCCGCTGAGATACCAGCCCCTTGGGGCGTGGTCTCTCTCCCTTTAAAAAAGTGGCCACTTCCCTCTCCTCTCTCTCTTCACTTCCTGCTCCGCCGGTGACTTGACTTCCTTCCTGGTTAAGCAGAGGGCTGACAGTGATCTGTAAGTTTTTTCCCCTTTAAATAAATACCACCCTATTAATCATAATTCCAAACTGGTGTGGCATTGTTTATGACTTACGTCTTCATACAATGGAGTTCTATGACTTACTGTATTTCTTGCATTATTCATATTTGTTTATTATTACTCATGTAATGATAATACAGTGTGAGATTTTTGTTAAGTGATAAGCCTGTTTATATTCCAATGAGAATGCAAGAGTAAGACAGAAAAACAGGGACAGACAGACAGATAGACACACACGCACACAGGGAGGGGGGACAAAGTATGGGTGATCTTGGAGGAATTGGGAGAGAGGACACCATAATCAGCAAATACTACATTAAAAATATTTATAATAAACAGAAGTTATGAGATAAGTGTTCCTCACTGAATAAGTGCAATTAAGAACATGCTTCATAGACTGTGAACCCTCTAGTGCTATGGCCTTCTAGCATATAAGACCATGGTGCTTCTCTTCCTTGGAATATGCTTCTCTCATCTGATTAGTGAACCTACAGATAAAATGACTTAACTTACTGCTCAAGTTCAAGAACTCTGAAAACAAAATGGTGTTTCTAATCTTCTTTCTGTGAGATGTTTTGTTATGTCAGCACCAATGGACTAAGAGAAACAGAGACAGAGTTTTTGTACTTGAGAGGAAGTGGAAAAGTATACTGGCAAACATCTAGCCATTAGGATATGATCAGGGGATCAAACATACGATGAATATGATGGTGATAAGAACCATTCAGCAACTGGATGGTGGCAGGGCATTCCTTTAACCTTAGCACTCCAGAGTTGGACAGGAAAATTTCTGTGGATTCAAGGCCACCTTATTCTACAGAACTAGTTCCAGGACAACCAAAACTACACACACACACACTCACACACACACACACACACACACAACCTGTCTTGAAAACCCTAAACAAACAAACACAGCATTCAACAAACATTAATTAGGTACCTATTGTATTCTTGAACTGATTTTAGGTCTTGAGGCTTTACCAGTGAGTAAATCAAAGATTTATATCATCAGATTAAATGATTAAAATGTAATATTTACTTTGTAAAATAATTAGAAAATTGTTAGCAATAAATAGGATATCAGAATTTATGTAACAGGGTTGAATTTTCAGAAAGCAGATTTCATTGTGCAGGCATTACCTTCATTTCTCATTTGCCTTCATATTCTCTTTAAACCCTTCAAATCACAATGTGAAGAAGGTGGTAGGATGTAGAAGAACACGAACACACACACACACACACACACACACACACACACACACACACATTATTGGCAGCATTTGAAACTGAACCGTTATGTAAGCCCTTAATTATTGTATGAGGATTCTTGGAGACTATGACAATGTCATAGAAATTAAGAAGCATGAAATTTTGAGGCAAAATGAGCTGAGTTCAAAAATTTGCTCTGCCAATTAGAGAGTGAGGACTCTTGTCACCTCTAAGTTTATTCTACCTGTTAAACAAGCTCCTCCATGGTGTCAACAACATGGATTAAAGAAGGTGTAGCCCATTATCCTATCAGTTTGTATATATAGTTTTTGTAAACTTTTATAATCCTATTTATATATAAGCACATTTCAAGAGTTAATCCTGTCTTACAAAATATTAATGAATTTATTTTCTGAACTCATTTGTTGAGTATGAATTATACCTCTATTCTAACTTTACTTTCCTTCAAACTATTCTATATTACATTACCTATATCAGTAGGTTTCAAATGAGAAGTGCCTGGAAACATTAAAACAGTTAGCTCAGTCCCTACTATCAAGTTGATTCTGTACATCTACTTGGGTTTGGTACTATGCTTCTAAAAAGTTTTCAGAAAATGTTGGTTTTTCTTCTCTGATTACCCAACTTTGAGGACCACTGCCTTACACATTTCTTTTATCTTCTTACTTTATTCCTTAATGCCTAACTCTGAAAATATTGTGTGTATTTTATTGTATGCAATTGCTCATCACATTGATGGGACTAAAGCATATCAATTTCTGATTATTATTGTTAAAAAATAAGTTCTCCTTTGATAACCATGATGTCACTACCACTGAATAGTTAGTTAGGTTTCTAGTAACAATCGTTCATAGTATCCCTTTTGTTGAGTAGGTCTTAGGTCCAGTTAGGGAGCCATTGGTCACCATCAAAGTATGTGTCCTGCCACTGGACTCACTGAATTATAGTGTCATGCTGGTGTTGATGTGGTTCATACATGTCATAACTGGGTGAGACTGTCAGTTGCCTTCCATCACTTGAAGCTTGTGTGATACTTTTTGATGTGACTGCCTCGCCGAAAAAAGTACTAGGCATGTGGTTAACATAGACAAGAATAATGGGCTAATATAACTTATAGGAGTTAATAAAAAAGCCTGAGCTAATGGGCCAATCAGTTTATAACAACAACAACAACAAACTAGGCTCCAGGGAAAGTGAATTCAGGTCAATTCAAGCTTAGGGACCTTAGGGCACCATTCCCCAAGTGCATGGTGTCTTCAGCAATAAGAACTTACCTTCCACCCCTGGGGCAGGTGGTGAACAAGGGCAACAGCAATAGCCTGTGTGTTTTCAGAGACATTTAAACAGTCCTGACCAGCAACTTAGAAAAGGGCTTCTAATGTCTGATATTGCAAGTTTTGTTAGGTGGTCGTTGGTTCTGGGGGAAGCATCATGGAATCTACAACAGTTGTTTAAACCAGCATGATACTTAACAATTGTCTACAAACATTTGTGCTTATGCTTAATTGAGTGTAATTTTACATCTAATCAGATAACTTCTCTTTGCATATGACAAAGACCATTACAGAAGACCATACCAATCAAAATGCAGAGTTGAAGAGTCCAGTCACAAAGGATATGTCTACAAAACACCCCTACCCCTAATAAGGCACAGAGAACATTGCAGAATTCTTAGTGTTTGTGAGAAAACTCCAAGAAAAAGACAAGAGTCTTGTGACCTCAGTTTCTTCAATACATAGAATTGTTCTTACAATGTGTTATCATGATGCTCCCAGATGCAGAAGATAGAAATGAGTTTACTTCAGCTGTTGCTATTCATATGCCTTTAGGAAGAACAAGTTTTTGTCAATGTAGCTTGTCCTTGTGATTGTATATTTTACCCTGGTGACTCTTCTTAATCCTTGGAGTATAAATTGTGTGATGTTCTAAATAATGTTGGCTATTATATGAGACTTTAGTCTGCCTCATTTTTAGGCCCTGTTATAATAGGTTCATACTGCCAACAAGAGTGGTAAACAGAAAATCTAGTTGTAAACTCTCAGTCAAGATCACCTAAATGTGAGCTGGACAAGGATGACACCGACGAACATGTCAAGGCCAGTGGTAAAAAGTCTAGGAGGCCTCATCCCTTACAAAAAGAAACATGGGCAACTGAGTAAAGCTGGGAGCAGGAGATGTTGTTCTCAAGGGAAGAACACACCAATTAGCTGTAAAGTGTCAAACAATCAGCTCTGAAAATATACAATCAAATAACATTATATGGACAAAATGGGTTATATTTTGGACTATATACTTATATACAAAGACTTATATGCTTGCAATAACAATTAATTGAAAAGATACCATTAATTTAGAGAGCAGGGTGGAGTATATAAGAGGTTTGTAATAAGGATAAATAAGAAACAAACAAAAAAAGAAAATTCTCCCTCACAAGGTTCAAATTTCAGTTATCATGGCACATTAACCACAAGTAATTGTAGAACAGATCAGCATCCATGCTTTTCAGTCTACAAATCATTCTATAACTAACAAATGTGCGTAATGATCTCTGACCAATCATTTCACATTTTTCACATTTTTCTAGTGATTGTTCCTGTGCATATGGTTGGTCAGTTTACCTGAAGATGCAAAGAATGCTATTGTCTTGCCTCGGTGAATCTCATTAATGAAGGGGCTGTCTTGGTAGACTGCCAGAACACAATACTATAGCCTGAATGGCTTAAACCACAGAGCTGTTGTCCTCAGGTTTATTGAGTCAGGGAAGTCCAAGGTTAAGCTGTATGTTCATCTAATATTTGATCTGACGTTTCCTTCTCATTTGTGTATAGCTCTTTCTTCTGGAATCCTCATGCTTGTTGCAGAGAAAAGGTTTTTGTATCTGAGTGATCTCTTACAAGGACACAGAAAGCATTCACAAAAGATCTGTGCCATGATCGCATCACTTTCCAATGTCATCATAATCCTCAAATTTTATTACCCTGAGTATTTAGGTTTGGGCATGTAGGTTTTAAAAGACATAAGCATTCCATTCTTAGCATTTGGCATTTTACATACCTGAAGGACATAGCTGTACAACAAAGCAAAAGGAGAGCAAAAAAATCAAAATGTAAGATCATTAGAAGTAAAAAAAGAATCAAATGCTAAGGACAAAAGAAATGTCTAAGTGTGTAAAACTAAAACCCTTTGGAGTCCCAAGATATGAAGGCAAAAAGAAAAATTACAGGAAATGAACTTATCATCAGGCACAAAGAAAGTGGTTGTGGCAAAAATAGTAAAATATTGGGATAAAATTTGAAAGAATCTTCACACTAAATAAATTCAGGAATGGTTCCATGACATTGAAAATACAAAAGATCTGGCTTGGGAAGGGGATCCACTCTTAGGAAGCCGGGTAGTCATTTGCCAAGGCATATAAAAGATGGCAATTCCACATTTCAAGTTATCCAACAAAAGGAAAGGAAAGTTCAATCTAGTCATGAAACAAAGAAAAAACATTTCAAAAATCTTTCCAATGCTCCAATGTGGGACTCTGTCTCTGTCTCCTTCCATCACCTGATGAAGGTTAATATCCAGGAGGATGAAACCCCAAGGTCCAAATCAGGAGCAGAAGGAGAGAGAGCACGAGCAAGGAACTCAGGCCCGAGAGGGGTGCACCCACACACTGAGACAATGGGGATATTCTATCGGGAACTCAACAAGGCCAGCTGGACTGGGTCTAAAAAAGCCTGGGATAAAACCGTACTCACTGAACATAGCAGATAATGAGGACTGCTGAGAAGTCAAGAACAATGGCACTGGGTTTTGATCCTACTGCATGTACTGGCTTTGTGGGAGCCTAGGCTGTTTGGATGTTCACCTTACTAGACCTGGAAGGAGGTGGGTGGTCCTTGGACTCCCACAGGGCAGGGAACCCTGACTGCTCTTTGGGCTGATGAGAGAGGGGGAGTTGATTGGGGGAGGGAGAGGGAAATGGGAGGTGGTGGCGGGGAGGAGACAGAAATCTTTAATAAATAAATAAATAAATAATAATAAATTTAAAAAAATCTTTCCAATGGCTGGTCAATAGTGGTGCATGCCTTTAATGCTACAGGATGGCACCCATGTGGATAAACTACATCCACAGAAAGTCTGAGAAAGCTTGAGAAAGAATAGCGTAAAGCATGGCTTCTTGGTAGCAGCAATTTCTTGGGTCTGCTCTGCTTGCTAGAGGCAAGCGCTCTCATTTAAGAGAGGCTTCCTGACTCAGCTTTAGCTGTAAAGCCTTGCAGCTTTTTTAAATGGTCCTGCCATGAAACACTTAAACAGTGTTGATAAAAAGCCGGATGTAAGCTTTTTAGTTTTTAGCCACAGCAGGAAAAAAGCTACACTGTTTTAAAATGCCAGCTCTCTGGGCCATCCTGCCAGAGCAAACTCTGACTCTTTCAGGCAGGCGGTCTGACTACAGATCATTTGAGAGTGGTTTGTGAGCACACTGCTGCAGGTTGCTTGCTGGCAGGGACCTTGAACGGTCATAGAGTTGTGGCAATAAACGTGGCTACAGCCTGTATCTCTGTCATGAGGCTGGAATTTCAGAAAGCCAAGGAATGGGCTGGATCCAGTCCTCCAAGTCATGGCTTTAATCCTACCCATATTGCTTGGTAAATAAAAGACCCGTGTCTTTAAATGATTTTACCTACATTGACCCTTATTTTCAGTTAAATCCCACACAACTCATATTACTGATGGACCATTAGAGCTAGCTAAGGTCCAACTTGTCAGGCCATGTTAACTACTCTCTCCACATTTTTATTGCTTCAATAGTATATTTGAAACATTAATTCTTAGTCACAGAATGTTTGAAAAGAGTGATAAACTTATTTTAACACACCTACTTAACGTTCATGTCTCTTTAAAGAGTTTCCATGGGTCACATACTAATCAAGCATTTATAAATAAGACCCATCATTGAACATTTGATTCATTATTCTAAATTGCCAATAAATGCTATTGCCTATGTTGGTTATCTTTCTAGATTTGAAAAGTATAGCCAAATATTTATTTGCAATGCATGTTCAAACACAAACTAAATGTTTAAAAGATTTTGTCAAGGAGTGCAACTCTAAATGAAACTCCATAAGCTACATAAGTTATAAATTTTATGCATTTCAATATACATATGTGCATATATGCATATCATGGTGATGTTTCCTGAATAATTAGTTCAAGATTAAAAACAAACTTAACTTTCTCAATTGAAATTTGACAGGATAACTAACTATTTAAATGGATATTGGAATGACTATCTTCTTTTATTTATATTTTAGGAGAGCATGAATATTAAACAAAGCAAGTATAATTTCTTTCTTCTTGCCATCTTCATTTAGGTAAAGGTAAATAGCTTTGCTCAGCTTTTGAGGGCAAGAGGCATTCTATAAATGTATGATCTTTGAATGGAAAGATGCAGTGTTCTGAATCAAGATTTTTGTGCCTTCTTAAGATAGTGGATTTTTTATACAAAGGATTTTTAGACTTGTTCACTGAGAAGTTTTAAAAACAAAGTGGCATCATTTGTGAGGTCAAATATTTTTGTGGCTCTGACCTTGATTTATATATTCTTATTATTTTCTTAGGTGTTTTCTATAACAATATGTCTATTTTTGTCGTTTGTCTGTTTTTGATAATGAAATTTTACCTTTGATCTCCAAGAGTTTTGATATGCTTAAAACTCTTATGGGGATCTATGGTTTAATGATATGTTCTGACATTCTGTAGATTGTCTTTGTAGTCTAATTGGTTGTTTTTCTTTGCTGTAAGAAGATTCAAGTTTTGACTAGTCAGATTTGTTTATTTTTACTTTTGTTACATCTGCTTTTGGTGATAGGTGCAAAATGTCACATTCAAGTCTAGTTATAGTGTATATTTGTAACTATTTTGAAATTCGAAAGTGTGACGCCTCTAGCTTTGTTCTTTTCAAAAATTGCTTTAGCTATTCTAAGTCTTTGTAGTTCTACATGGTTTGAAGTTTTTTATTTTTACTATTATTTTACCTTCTTCAAAATTCCATTTTATTTAGATGATATTGCATTAAATCTGTGGGTCATTGGGGTAATTGGCAACTTTTGCATAATAATGAGCACTCTAGTCCATATCTTTGCATTTATCTAGGTTTTATTTTTATAAAAACCATATAGTTATAAACATACAAGTATTTCACAGCAATTGTTAATGTTTGAATAAACCAAATATAAGGGGATTGAATCAATAATAGAATTCCTCCCAAAGGGGTTGGAGATGACTCAGTGACAAAAAGTACTAGGTACTCTTGCAGAGGAACTGAGTCTGTTTCCCAGTACCTTACAACTGTCTGTAACTCCAGTGCCTGGGGCTCTGACTTCTAGGCTCTTTAGGCGCCTAGCATACATGCATGCAAACCATCCATATACTTAAAATTGAAAAAAAAAAAAAAGAAACATTTCTCTAAAGAAGAAGAATCCAGACCTGGTGATTTTATTTGTCAAGTAGAGAATCTCTTTTCCCATAAAGCCAAGCCTTGCTCAAGCTTGTCCAAAAATTGAAGAGAAAGATAACTTCTAAAGTCACTTTATAATATCAGTATTGTCCCGGTAATGAAAGTGAGAGATAAGTATAAGGGAGGAATACATGGGAGTGTTTGAAAGGAGGAAAAAGAAGGAAAGGATGTTGATATTAAATTGTTATCTCAAAAACAAATGGAAAATATTGATGATGTTCACAACAGAAAAGCTTCTAATCCTGATAGGGTCAAATTTATATGTGCTTTTAATGTAACATCTAGAAGTCTCTGAGAAATTCAAGGTCAAGAGATTATTTAAATTTTCTGTGAGTTTTATAAATCTTTCTTAATTTAGAAACTAAAATAATCTAAGATTTTACTTGTGAAAATGAAAAATAGAAGAAAAACAATTTAAAAATCATTTTGCAAACAAACTTAAAGACAGCATCAATGAAACAAAACTGAGAAATCTATAATCATTGAAATCATGCTTTTTAGGGTATTAAATCAGTAAAATAATAGATTAATTGAGAAAAATCTGAGATGGCTATAAATGAGTGGCCACCATTAGGTATAGCCTAGGAAATGAAGCTAGAATAAACTGATATGACTAACCACTTACCCACAAATTAATACTTTCAGTGAAACTTACTAAGTTATTAATAGTATTTACTATTGTCCATAGTAGTAGTATTGTTGGTGGTAAAGTTATTGTTAATTTATTGTATGTCTAAGGATATTTTGCTTACATGTTTGTGTGTAGGCATGGTGCACAGAAAAGCCAAAAAAAAAAAAAAAGACGTTGACTCAAATGTAAATGTGAACGTCTTAAATTTGATTAGGAGTATTTAACAAAAAACAAAAACAAAAAAATTAAAAATAATTATGCTTAACATGATAAATAATGGTAAGAAGATCGTCTCTCTCTTCTAAGATTTGGAACCAAGCCACTCATACTCCCCACATACCTACTGAACATTAACCAATATAATGCAAACTTTATCTACTAGAATCCATCCTTAAAAAGAAATAAGCCCTGAATAATGTGTGTGCATGCATATTCATATATGGATATACGCATATACAGTGTATGTATTGCACGTATATATACACACACGCAGGCAGCAACGTATGATGCTAAAATTTGGAGTTATAGATAGGAGGATCATAAGTTTAAGGGCTGCCTATGTTATAGATAAAGTTCGAGATCAGCAAGCAACAAAGTGAGACTGTCTGAAAACAACTTCAACATAAACCATGCAAACAGATGGTTGATAGACTTGAAGGCAAGGAATAAAACTGTGTACTTGCAACTTGATATCTATGAAGAGAATCTCAAACAATCAAGAAACACACACAATTTCACAAAACTAATAAGAAATCATTGTCAGTTTGTAGGTGCAAAATTAAAACATAAAAGTCAATTGTTTGTTATTTACTAGCAATAAAAAAACTTGGTTATAATTAAAAACATAATGCCATTCAAATTAACATAAATTAAATGAGATGCTAGATAGAAATCTAACATCATATTATCAGCAACATATTACTATGAACACGAGAAACTAAAGGTAAAAGTACACTGTGTTCTTATTAAGAATATCTATCAATTAGCATAACAGTAATATCACTGTCAACTGATTTTTAGAGTGTTTGATACATTCTTGTAAGACAGATGAAATGAAGTCTGATAGCATAACATAATTTGTACAAAGCCACAATAAATATCGTAAGCTGAACATAGGAATTCTAGAGACCCTTTAAAGGCTTTACAACAAATAGCACCACCAAGGTTTGAATTTTCTATTAAGACACTAGATGCATAGATTCTTCCAGCCTCTATGTATAAAGATGGGATCCAGAGATAAAGAAAATACAGAGAAAGAGAGGAATGGTTCTCTGGAGATCTGAGGGGTATATATCATGCAGCTGGGCAATAGTGTGATGGAGAGGGATGGTCCAAGCAAACATCAATAATTAAGTAAAGGTCCAAAGATGAGTGGAAACAGTATTACCTGGGAAGCAGGGGCCACTAAGGATGACCAGAGTCTGGAAAGAACTGGGGAAAATGAAGATAAAAGCCCACAGAGAAGGTTCAGAGTGTGGAGGCTGCATCCACAATACAGCAGAGTCTGGATTTCATTAAATGTCTAAGTTGGCTCCTGGCCAATTAAACATGCAGTGTAGAAGCATCTGTCTGGTTGCTTTTGTGAAGTCTCTAATAAGTATGCTTCTGACACTCTTTGCTTTGTCCTTTGCATTTTTCAGATGCTCATTCATTTTTGTTGAATTAAATATTTCATGGACAATTCTAGTAAAAATCCTTTGCTTTTTAAAGCTTGCATCCTGCCTACTTCCAACAAGGATCTGGGCCATGGTTCACAGAATACATTTGTGAGACTGTTTCTTGAGATTTCATTGGATTTTAAGCCAGATGATTGGCAGAAGAATAAATTAGTTATTCATCCCTAACTAATGATGATGGATTCTAACTTACTGTGAGCTCTCTGAACCTATGGATGATATTCAATAGACAGTCAATTTTTGGTAATAGGAATAGTGGATTTTATCAATGATGTAGGTATGGATGGCTACATGGAATGGCAAATATTGAGCTATGTGTTAGATGCCACACAGGATACATGACAATGTTTTTCTCAAATCAATTGTGTCAGACAGAGATCATACATCTACTAGCATGTAGAAAGGTATACCTAAAGTAATGAATGAATTAGAGTTATAAGCCCCACATAAAAAGTAGTGTCAACATTCCTTAATACATAACAATTTATCCTTCTTAAATCAACTTATCCTGCAAGAGTCCAAATGTTTATCAAATCAATTTTAAACCCCAAAGAATTGAAGAATTTTCCATCACTGCTTTCATTTTGATTTTGAAAAATAACTTACTCTTCTTTCAGTTTTCTATCTAAAGTAGGTGAATGCCTTTGCATCCCACAAATCAGTGTGTACTAGAACTTCCTACGGATAGATTAGCACATCTGCAGTTGAAAGCCAGGTGGTATGAAAAAGGAAAAATGTGTTCCCATGAGAAATGTTAAAAGCATAAATTCATAAGTGGAGGAAACATGCTATTCTCAGCAAGGAAACAATACACATTGCATCTGTTGCTGTTGTTAATTATATACTGCAACTCAGATAATGTTTTTAAAGGGCCACGGTTGATCCTTTAATATCCAGGACTTCACCTGCATTGAAAACTGTTGAGGAATAGTGCACTAATTGTGAACAGATTTATATAACAGGTCTGTTGAGTAAGAAACTATAGGATAATAATGGAAAACATAGTTTTCATATGACACTAAGTAGGCAGTGTTACCCAACCTTTCCCAACTGACTCTGCTAATAAATCATAATTAAAAATAATAGACTTTTTTTGCTGAGAGTGTTCCCACTTAAACTTTAGTGGAAACTTGGGCAAAAATGGCTTCAGTAAGGTCTACCATATTCTTCAAAGTTCCTACTCTTAAAATATGGCAGCCTCTAGAGGGAATGCTAAGAATCAAAGACTCACAACTTTTCAGCCCTTAGTCACTGTGGTAGTTCATGTCATGTTTAATTTTCATGACTATATTTAGCGACAAAAACAAATGAAAAGACATAAATAATAAGCATAGCCTTTTGAAAAAAGGACTCTTAGGCAGCATTATTTTTCTCTCTTGTTAGCAGTGTGTTCTCTTCCTCCTGACGACTCATTCTATTCCCAGAAAATGAAACAGTATTTCTTCAAAAATACTATCTTTAGTGAAATAATTTGATAACCTATTGAATGAAGTTCATAGTCTTCTTATCTTAAATACTAAGGCTCTCAGCTAGACTCTTTCAGTGACGTGTTTCACTTACTATGACCTCCTACCTGCTCTCTGCCATCTTTTTTTTAAAAAAATATATTCTCTTTTATACTATAATTTCAAGATAAGTATAAGGACTCACAGCAAAAATTTTCTTCCTTTCACCACAGAATGGTGTGGTCACGTATACAAAGCTAGACACTCCTACTTGAAACTATATAAATCATAGTCAATTTGAGTTGAGTTTCGGGCTGGCAAGCCCTATCTGTATACAGTGACACCTGGTAGTAAAAAGAAATGAACTATCAACTATGTCTATACTTATGTGGAAGATGGCTGGAGACACCTTTTGTCTTTCTCACATTTTTCAATCTCTGTTGCAACTAACCCCCAGAAATGTTCTGGAATAGAACGTACAACAGTTATAGAATCAACATTAATCTAGCTACCTTACTAATATGTAGATAAGAAGAAATTATTTGAAAACTCTTAAGTTTGAGGGCCTACTACCTAAGTACTATAAAACTTAAGACTTCATTTCTAATGGGCAAAGTCTAATATGTTATACACATGCTCCCATCCACTGGTATAACTCAATAGTAGAATATCTTCTTAGCATGTGTGAGGTTCTGGGTTCAAATTTTCAGTACTGTGAAAAAGAAGAAAACAGATGGGAAAAGAAGAGGAGGAGGAGGAGAAGGAGGAGGAGGAGGAGAAGGAGGAGGAGGAAGAGAAAGAAGAAAAGAGAAGCATAAATTCATAAAATTTAATATGAATTTAATTTACATTAATTTAATATCAATTCAATACACACCAACTACACCTGGAGAGCTAGATCTGGCACCATAAGTAGCATGAACATTCCTGTTTATTACCTCATCACCCTTACCCCCAGTACTGTCCCTTCCAGAGTGTCCCTTTCTCCCTCCTCCACACTCTAGAAAGCATCATGGCTCTCAAGATATTTTTCTCAGTTGATATCTTGTCGATGAGTTTGAGTTAGACACCCATGTTGGCCACATTCATTCAAGGATGTTGCTTTCAACCACCAGACAAGCTCTCAGAAGACGGAAGCTTTCCTTTTACTGAGAACTCATACCAAATCCTGTCGCTCTAATGAATACTGGTTAAAAGCATATTGTAAGAGGATGCAATAAAAACAGGATCTGGTAAAAACGGGAGAAAGAATTAACAGTGAGAGTTTGGAGGCAGCTGAGAAGCGAACGGAAGTGAAAATGGGAGAAGAGAATTGCTGTTTTCAGAGCAGAGCATGCATCCTTCACAGCCTTGCTTTTATAGTTTCTCCCGCTTTGAATTGCAAAGCTGAAAACAAGCGAGTATATCAAACGTGCTTTCCCAATTATAATACCTCAGAAAATGGGATAAAAATCATTTTAATGTGAGGAAGGACCAAGGAGGATGTGAAAAAAATAAATAACAAGCGGAGACTTAGAAATGCTGAGAAACCCCTATTTGCCACATTCTCTGGCAGCCTTTTCCCATAAGATTTGGTAATGCAATTCATTAATCTGATGGGTTAAATATTCACCCTGGTAACGGGAGCGAGGACTGTGCATTATATTGAGAAATTATACAACATATTTACCAAATGGAATGGCTGCCTCTATCATCATATTTGTAGAACATAATAAAATCTGTACTTGACTAACAGGTGTTTTACCTTAAAGTGCTTTTCATACTGTATTATGAACCTGTTTTCTGACACCGGTTATTACTTATTTCTACAGCCTTTATTATAGGAGCAGTTAAAGAGTAACTTCCACTCTTAAAAAGGTTGATTTGTTTTACTCCAGGAGTGAGTCGGCTGTGGAGTGTTGAGACAGGCTGGAGTTAAAGGGCATCTGCCAGGTGACACTGGAATCGTTTATGCTTTTTTCATGATGCCTCTCCCTTTGTTTCCTCACCTTTCCGACTGTGCAAGTGTTTGTTTGCGAAAGTGTTTGCCTATTTATAGTGTTTGTTGCTTCACCGCTGTTTTCCAATCCCTTCAATTCTCCACATAGCTGAGATAGAGACGGTCATACCAATCTCTGAATGGGAACATTGAAATAGGGTCCGTACACCAAGGTTTTAATCATCATTATAAATTATGTATCTTCCGTGTATATGCTGAAATCTTAGAGTATGTGAACAAATTGTTTGTTGACTGTTAAGACATTTGCCTTGTACCGTCACCCTTATCAGTTCAGAGAACTTGAGTTAATAGATGAAGAGGTTTTGATTTTGGGGGTTTCATATATTTAAATATATTTTAATCATTGAGGTTTCTGGTACTTAATGCAGTTTTTCCTTTTTTGTTTTTCCTTATTCTTCCATGGGAAAAGGTGGCAGGACTAAATGCAAATTTAACATTACTGTTTAAATATCACAGACCATTTTCTCTGAGCCCAGTTACAATAACTAGTAATTATAAAAATTGCTTGCCTTTGGCTTCCGGCTAAGCCAGTGCTAAACTTGTCCTTTTATTAGGTCTGTCAGACTGAGTTAATTATCTTTATGATAATAGATGTGCCTTACCTCCAACAAAACAAATACACTTATAATTAGCTTTTTAGTTAGAATTTTAATTTATTTATAAAGACTGTTTGTTTTATTTTGTTCTTCCAGTTATAAAAGCCAGAGTGTGGGGAGGGATCATTTCCCATTAATCAGGTTAGCAGTCTGCTTAAGGTTACATAAAGACAGGAAGAAAAGGGGGCTCATTGTGTTAAATCATTCAGCCTAGTTGACTAGTCAGTCCATTGCTCCTCTTCCGAGTTGGATTAATTCAAGTGCAAGGCATTTTGTTTTACTTTGCATAGACCCCAAAGCCCTTTTAATCTGCTTCTTCAATATGGCAGTGTTATGGGAGATGTTTTATGAAAATACTAAAAAGTATGAATTGGGGGCTCTTTTGTACCACAGGAAAACTATATGGAAAGTTAAAATAGTTTACATTGGTACTGTATGCCCACACATTTGTTGCTCATGTTCTTCTTTTATCTATGCCCAGCACATATTGAAAATGACACAAAATCCGGCAACGATGTTTCAGAAGAATCTACTGAGAGAGCAGAGCACATGGAGACATGGACATACATATGCTCTGGTGGGATATAAGGAAGAGCTGGCCTTTGGCATTGATTTCTCTGCTTACAGCCATTTGACTTGGGCAGATGTCTGAGCCTCGGTTTCCTTACCAGTATAATGGAAATAACTCTAGCTAAGAGGAGCCATTTGTATGAGAGAACCCACACTAAGGGCTGGCTGAGCTCAGTGGGGGGAGACTGTTTTCATCAGGAGAATCATGGGGGAGTGGGGATATGCAAAGAATCTGAAATTAGTATTATAATCTAATAATAATTTCTAGGGTTCATTTTATATGGAGATATGCACTCTTCTAATTAGTGAAAACAGGCTTCCTCAATCATCTAAAAATTTACTCCTGATTTAAGCCACATAATGAAAGCATATGCAAAGAACTGACTTTCCAAACTTGGTACTGTGAACTCCTGTGGGTTCCATGCTGGAAACTGCCCCTCAATATTACTGGCACCAAGCATAACCAAGCATAATTATTTCTTTTTCTCTTTATTTTTCTAAACAAAGTTAGCTATTCGTTGTAGTCTGAAAAGTGCTATTGACTTAAAGTCTCCTTCCAGCTACTTTTGATCTGCCAAATGTGGAAATTTTCACTATGACAGCAAAGGTCTCACTTGCTCAATGTGAGTACCAGGATGTTTACTATGGGGTTGGATTTTTCCAGAAAAAGATTCAAGTTGTTGACAAACCATTAGCACCACATGTTCTTTAAGTCCATTCCCAGTGAAAACAAGGAACTCCATGCAGCCAATGATAAATCAGTACTCTGCACTCTAGCCTTGGCCTCATATACCCTAATCGAGGTCATGGTGAAACCCTAGAGACACAGGCCAAGGCTACAAGGGAGAATCCCAGTGTCAACCCAAGAACAAGGTCTGGGTACTAAATACTGGGATGACTTATTTCTGGCTATGTGTTTAGAGTTCAGTCATCACTAGCTAAAATGTGCTAATATTAGAGATAACCAAAGTCCTTTGACATAGAAGTTTCATCACTTTTACAAGCAGCTTCTTACATCATCCCCGTAAAAACTGTAGAAATTACTGTAGGTTTTTTTATGCATCTCTTGATCATTGTAAGATATTAAAATTGATCCATACCTTCAGGGAAATATGTTGATTTTTCTTTCAATCAGTGTCCTTCATAGTCTATAAAACACAACATAGCTCCTCATTCTGTGACCCTCTAACTAATGTTGCAAATATGAGACTTTAGGACTCTGATTTTTTTCCTTCTTATATTATGGTGACCTATGCATTCTCCCTGATCTTGCCAAGTAGTAAATTCATTCATTACTTCCATAAATATTGTTTTCAAAGCCCACGGTTGATGCAAAGGACGCAGCAATGAAATGATGGATGCATTCCTTGTCCTTCCCATTATCTCTACCCTGACACGATTTGAGAATATTGAACCGTGACATAAAGACCAGCCTGAAGCAGCAGCAAGATGGAGGATGGTACACTTACATCAAGCCCCGAGGATAAGCAGTATTTGTGTTTCAAAAAAGAGCATTTAAAAGGAAATGTCATCAATTAGGCCACTGAATAATCAGAATTTGGAGTGTTGTTGGTATCTTTCGCATTTTTAAATTAAACTAGTCTCAAAACAACACAAACTCCTCAATACTACAGAAAACAAAGATGGAGTTTAGCTGAGCAACACAGATTTTTTTACTGTTACAAAATATATATGAGTGTCATTTTTCCATTCAGCAGACACTATGAAATTTCTCTGTAGCAGGTAACTTTAGCCATCAGGTATAACTAGTGAGTTCTCATGTTCACTGCAGTTGGAACTTATCATAATTCTTATTATGTCTCTGTGAAAGGTGAGGTAATACAGAATGAAGTATTCAGAGGGAACATGTCTGAACAACTTAACTTTTCCCTGATTCTCCACTCAGGCTAGCTGACTGGGATTCCAGCACCCTGCATGCTAATTTGAAAGAACTTATACCTAGATAAACTATAGGTTTAGGAAGAACTAATTGTTCATTCTTAAATTTTCATCTATTTATTGCTTTTTATTGTAACTAAATTAAATCAGCAAATAGATTAAATCGAATAAAAATAAATTATATGACTTGAGAGATGAGTCAGTAAAGCTGAGCTGAAATACAGATTACCTACATAGTAAAAGCCAGGTAAAGCAGTGAATACCTGTCAACCCCAGTCCTATATGTTGGTGAGAAGAAGATAGGTGGGTTATGTCTGTCCTCTGGGGTCAGTTTAGTTTAATAAGTGAGCTCCTGTGTCAAACAGACTCTGTTTCCAGAACAAAGAAAGCAATAGAAGATTGCAGCCAAAGTTTACTCATAACCCCCACATACATGTAGGTGAATAGATACATATGCACAAAGATGTGCATACTACAGAGGCATACACACATGCACATAGGCACACACACATACACCACATAGGCACATACAGACGTGAATATACATATATGCACACACTTGCATATACCACACACACATGTAAGCACACACACACACACCAAAATTATAATTTCTTCAATACCAATAGACATTCTTTAATGATAGTCAGGAATCGAGGCAGGTCCCCAAACTGTTGGCTTTTGAAACAAAACATTTTCAGGAAGTGTTTACCTAAAAATAGTACTCATGTATGAAATTCTCAGAAGAGAAAGCATACATAACAAAGAGGAAATGCCCTTTGAACATTGGTTTTGGCAGCATCTCTGAATGCCTAGGACTAGGAAAACGCAGTGCAGACCATAGAGCATTTGAAATATGAAAGTCATCTATGAAGTCATTTTGATGTATGCCCTAAAAAATAAAAAGTAATAATTCACAGTCTCAGTTTCACAAGAAATTAAAAGAGTCTTCATTTATCCCTCATGATGAATTCATGACTCAAATATTTTGGTAAAAGGCATTTTTTTTTTACTGCTCTATGAATATAAAGAGACCAATTTTACTTTCCTTTTCTTTTTCATGGGTAAATCATTTGGGGCTTTTTTTTCTGCTATTTTGCTCTGGTGAGCCAATGTGATGTACAAGCCAGTATTCCATTTTCTTTTCTTTTCTTTTTCTTTTTTGGTTTAATGACAGGGTAATATACAAATAGAACTGGTATAATTTTACAATTGTATTAATACTTATTCATCTCCATTTTTCTTTAATATTTTCTTTCTTATTGATTTTTATTGAGCTCTACATTTTTTTTCTACTCCCCTCCCTGCCTCTCCCTTTCCCTCTTCAACTCTCCCCCAAGGCTCCATTTTTTTAAGGTAGTGGAGCAGAGAGATCCTCAAATGGTATTTGGCTATTGTGACCCACATGCAGATTGCAGTTTCTTTCTTTCTCTTCTACGTTTGTCTATCTGTTGCGTCCATAAACGAGGATGCTATCTACTTTGTACATCTAGTTTCATCACCGATGCATCCCAGGAATCCGTTAGCTGGAGATGGCAAGTGGCCTCGTGTGTTTAGGAAAACTCCATATCTCTTAAGTCATGATTTCAGCCATCCCCTCAAAACCAGCTGTAGTGTCATTGCCCAGGCCCCTCATTATTAGCCACTATTTCTTCCTGAAGGGTGAAACTCAGCTGCTACTGTGGCTCTATAGGTCAACTCGAGGGAGGGATGACCTCCATACACATAAACTGGACTTCATGAAAGATTGAATAAACTTCTATCCATTTTAATAAAGGTACGTGGCATATGGAAATCTACTCAGAGTTTCTTGGTATCTCAGCAACAACCAGAATTGACAGCAATGCATATGGAACTTAGTTTCATTGTCTGCTTCTTGGGCCTAATGAAAGAATGCTAAGATAAAGGAATAAACAGGTTCAAACAGAAATCTACACAGAACCCAGAATTCCACTCTTGACATGTATGGTTGTGAGAATGAGCAGAACTTCTGTGCTTATTTCTCTTTTTCTGGAGTAATGATGGCATTGGGTTATACATGGCAAGCCAATGTCTTCATAAGTGAATCGGCCTGAAGGGAAACCTGTAGTGGCATTTCATTTGTATTTTAATAAATAAATCTTTCCTGAAGATTAGAGAGTAAAACAACCCTACTTGTCAGCCTTACAGACCAGGCAGTGTTAACACACACCTTTAAGCCTACTAGTAACATTAGTTGCCATAGAAACTGGGCAGTACATGCCTTTAATCTTAGTGGTGCACACTTTTAATCCCAGAGCTAGAGAGGATTATAAAACGGGAAGAAACAGCTCTCGGAATCACTTTCATTCTGAGAGTCTTGGAGGCAGGGTCACCATTATTGGCCTGAGGTATAGGTAAAAGCTAGTGGCTGGCTGCTATACCAGCTTGAACCCCAGTTTCTCTCTCAGAATTTCTATTAATTGTGCTTCAGAAACTCTAGGACAAAGGATGTCATAGTCTTCCAAAGAGAGATTTTAAAATTTGTTGTCTTTGCGTGTGTGTATGTGTGTGGTGTGTTTCTGAGAACTTAATTGTTACCACACTAGGATGTGACTGAAATACTATCAAATCTAATTCTCTATGTAAACCCAATACAGAATTTTATGTGAGTTTTCTTTATTTTTTTTGAATCTTAGAGACTAATTTAACACTACTAAAAGTGTTGGCCAAGCATAATTCTCATAAGTATCTGATATATAATGCTAATGTATACTTTTACCTCATAAATATTTCTACTTAAATATCTAGTTAGAAGAACAAAGAAGTTTTCCCCAAGGAGGTTGTAAAATGATGACCCAAAGTCATCTAAGCCAGTCTCTTGATTTTAATGGCCAGCAGGTATTGAACTCAGTTGCTGTTTTCTCTCAATTATCTACAAATGATAATTTTTAATATTTGTAAACGATGACCCTATCTGACATGTATTATATTTGTAGTGTTATCTTAAACTCAAACTAAACATCAATATAGCTCCCGAGTGCAAGACAAAAAGTCTATTTCCAACCCATACTTTGTGGAGCTTACATTCTAGAATATTCTGGAGAAGATAGTGAAATAGAGATCAGTGAAGTTATTGTTATAAGCTTGAATATCAACAAATATATAATTATCTAATTTAATTCAGGAAATAATTGTACACAATAGATTTGATAACACTGGAATGATATTAAGCAGATATTTAACTAGAGCCCCAAACCGTGTGATCAGTATGCAAAACTTAGTATGACCGTATGTACAGCAACACATACATTTATACTCATGCACCTTCAATCCAGCTTGATATCCTTAGGAAAAAGGTAGAGAGCATCAAATGGCAATTACTAATTGACTAGATCATGACAGTTTTTTCTCCCCTTTCCTTCTTTCTTCCTCGTCTCCTTTCTCTTTCTTTTGTCATTCCTCTGCTTCCTCATTTTCTCTCTTCTCACTGCTCTTTCTCATTCTAGTCCTTACTTCATAGGCTATCTTCTCAAACATTCCTCAGACATTTTCAATTTGTTTAATATGCTTAGGATCTTGAATATAGTTCAAAATTGACCCCCCCCAATATGTGCTTGCTTCCTACAAATACATTTCCAATAGGGTATTGTGTATGCTGAAAGTTAAGGCATACACAGTTGTAATACCACCAGGACACAATGATGCCTGGTCATAATTTTATAAGGTGTGGATTATATAAAAATTAATTTCCAATTATTGAATCGGAAAGGAGTTAGGGTAGACTAACTACTATAGCAGATAGTTCTATAAAAACATAGTAGTTAAAAACAAAAAAGAAGTTTTTTTCTTGCTGATGTAAACATTCTAAGGCTACTTCTAATAAAATGAAATTGTGATGGTGGTTGGGCTGTGAGTCTCTGCCTGGCAATGCCCATCATCATTTACATATCTTTCTAATCAGAGAAGTGGGGATGAGCATGGGTTGCACGGCTCACTACTTTGCTGGTGTGTTGTTCCCTGATCACAGGAGCACACCTAGCTGCAAGGAGAACATTGATATGTAGAAAAGCGAAACGGGTTTTGGTTTCATTGAAGCAATGACTGTCATATGTGGCCTCAGAAATGTCTTCTTAGAATCTAGATGTTAGGCCACAGTAGTCATAAACCATAAATGGAAGTTCAGTGTGACGCGTTTACAAAGACATAAAGTTTGTAAATGAGTTTTTATACATACATAAACACTCACATATATGGAAAAGTTGTCTTTGAATTTCCAAATTTGCCACACTAAGGTCAACGTCACTTGGATATACATGCAATATTAGTTCTCACATTGTTTATGTTTCCTAAGGAAATACTTGCATTCAGAATGATCAATCTGTGCCTATAAAGGATATAGTACATTTGCACTGGAAATAACTTCAAAGAAGACGTTGAAAGCTTCTTATGCCAATATCATCCCCCAAAACAGCACAGGTCCAGACCAATTAGTTTATGGCTTGAAATGATCTATTCTTAACAAATCACTGAGGAGCATCACAAGATACCAGTCATTTTTCCATATATCTATATCACTGTAAGGACCAAAACTGAGTGACTAGAAAGAGAAACATGACAATCTTGGAAAATGGTCTAAATTGGTCCCACATGGTACAATTGTTTCATGCCACAGTAAACATCTAAGCCTGTCTATGGGGAAGGGTCCAAGAAGATTTAATGCCGGTTACAGAATCTGAGGCCTTAACCAAGAACATACTAGCCCCACACACTTTCAGTGATTGTGGAATTGGGGCTGTTGATAGACTTGCTACTAGCAAGGAAAAAACTGAGATTCTTTCTTCTATTTGGCAGAGAAAGGGAGAATTTCAAGTCTCTCTCTAGCAATTCTCCAGAGAGGGCTTTCAGACGTCTGACAAGCTGACTTTACTAAATGCTTTCAGGTTGTACTCATAACAAGAAACATTTATCCCGAATGCATCTTCTGAATTTATTGAAATAAACTTGGATCACAAGAAGCACATCAGAGTGTTGTATCAAGCTTCCAGTTCAGTGCTCTGTAGAACTACTTCAGTGACTCAATTAACTTTACATGAAAAATTTATACGTTCTCAAAATAGAACTACACATATTTTGATCAGGTTAAAAGCTATTTTCATATTGGACCTGCTTCTACAAAGTTGTATTACATGCATGCAGTGTTAATGCCATTGAAAGGAACAGATTTAGTACAAGCAGCAATAATGAAGATATGCCACTTTCGAGAGTTCTGGGTTCAGCGCCTTATCTCAGGTGATAGAGGTTTATCAGTTATGTAAATTGTACTTCTCATAGGGAAGAGGATCCAGTGTGCATTATGTCAGCTATCTCTATGCCCCCTGGTGTGAATAACCCAGAAGAGGATATAAGTTGAAGAAGAAAGGCCATGTACCCCTAAATCACTGCCATTTCCTTTGTTCTAGTTTTTCCTTTATATCTTGGTGAAATTTACATTTTTTAGGCATTTTTTCACTTGATTCCTGTCTTACTTTTGCATAAAGATCCCAAGACACTTGATCTTCTAGAAGGGTGCTATCCATACACTTCTTTGCTTTGTTCCAGCATTTAAATACGAATATACTATATAGTGCAGCGTGAAGAAGAATTTCCTACTATGGAGTTTTATAAAGTATAAGATTCGAGACACTAGCAATACCACTTCTGGGTATATATCCAAAGGATTCTCAATCGTTCCACAAGAACATGTGCTCAACTATGTTCATAACAGCATTTGTTTGTCATAGCCAGAACCTGAAAACAAACTAAATACCCCTCAACTGAAGAATGGATGAGAAAAATGTGGTACATTTACACATGGAGTATTACACAGCAGTAAAAAACAGCATATTGAAATTTGCAGGCAAATGGATGAAGCTAGAAAACATCATATTGAGTGAGGTAACCCAGATCCAGAAAGACAATTATCATATGTACTCATTCATAAGTGGTTTTTAAACATAAAATAAAGAAAACTAGACAATAAGCTACAATTGCAGAGAACCTAGACAACAAAGAGGACCCTAAGAGAGACATACATGGATCTAATCTACATGGGAAGTAGTAAAAGACAAGATCTCCTGAGTCAGTTGGGAGCATTGGGGACCATTGGAGAGGGCTGAAAGGGAAGAAGACGCAGGGAGGGGAACAGAGAAAAATGTATAACTCAATAAAATAAAATAAAAAATATTTGAGACACATATATCCGTCTCTCCGTGACGAAAAAAAAAACACAAACAAACAAAAAAAAAAAAACAGAAAATAGGCACAAAACCACTAGCTAAATGTAACAAGACACGAGCTTTGCTAATGGCCCAGTTGTCCCCCTAGTACAGGATTCCTGGTAAACGACGCCAAAGAGCATAGATTACAACTCAAGCCTACTAAAAACATTGTATTTTCATTTCAATATAAAGCCTGTAGGGAGAGCTGGCTCAGCAGAACAGACTCCAATTATGCAAAGCCAGCCTGCCTCACACATGGTTACTGGAGAGTGAGGGAGGAAGAGAGAGGAGCAGCTTAGGTCTCCTTGAGGGCACTTATCTCAAGGGAGCAGAGCACAGACGAGCAAGGCTCCCTATCCGGTATAAGCACTTCCAAGAAAGCAGGAGCCAAAGGCCTTGCTGGGTAGGTGCACATTGTCACCAGCTCCTAATGCTGACAGGAGAGTCTCTGGGTCCTTATTTCCTCACAAGGAATATTCACTCTACACCATTTGATTTGACATGAAGCAAATACTGAAGTGCATTATGGGAGGTACTGGATTGATGGTGTCTTTCTGCACATGTGTTTAGATATTGCTGTGGTATTCTCAGTCTTAAAAATATATTTTGATTTTGTTTGGGACTGTTAATAGGGAAAGAATCTGGTTTGGTGCGAAGCAAAATGTGATGGAAGACCATGGGGAAGGTCAGTGCCTGGAGCTTTTGAAGGTTTACTAGTAACATGGCAGGACTGAACAAATGGTGTCCTCAAAAGTTACACATGCCTGGCACAGTGTGCGTTGACTTTACGGCAGCGTATGCAGAGGTGGGATAGTGGCATGCATGGGGGTCTGGGAAAATTGTCTGTCTCCTGCCTAGCATTGAGCCTTTGGGTCTTCATCTCCACACTCGCCTTGCTTTCTGCATGTTCTGAGAAGAGATTTGAAATAAAGCTGACAGTCCCCTATGGCTACCTGACTGATGAGGAGGAAGGGATTAGCAGAATGGAAAGCCCCAATTTCTGTCATTAAGGAAATCGATTCTCTGAGGAGAACTTTATCATTTTGCTTACTCAGTAAACAGTTATTAAGAAGCACATAGCAGTCCTCTGGGATCTGCGGGTGCCAGCTTGCGAGGCAGTGTGATAAACCGTAAAGGCTGACACGCTACTTCCCTTGGTACGAATGCTGAGAAGAAATTCACACGTGAGCTTCAGAAACCTTCTGCCTGAATGCGGTAGACAGCAAGTGTCAACAATACGTTCCTCTTTATTTTTAATTTCTCCATTGAAATTTCACAAAGATAATGAAGATTCGGACATCCTGATTTCTAACCTCAGCCCTAGAATTTATGATGAGTTTTAACTTAGATCCATTATGTGACTTAATATGGCTCTAGTAACAATGAGAATAACATGTAGTTCTTACTGCACAGGAGACACGATACATGCAGCATGTTACTCAGCACGTGTGACACAGTGTCATACACACGTAGACATGCTATAGACATGCTAATCAGCATAGACTCATTTGATGCTGTGCCCCTCCTTCTCCTCTCCCCTAAGGTATGACAAGTTACCTGAAGGGATACAATGTTGAATGAGAAAGATCTCAACAAGACATACATAACATAGAGAGAACATAGTGAGATAAGGACAAGAATTAAAAATGAAAACCAAGGGGATGATAATATAGAGACAGTTGTGGCTGTCTTTATGCTCTTCCCACCATAGCTCCTCAAAGAAATTCTCAAAAGTTTGTCCGAAAAAATAGTGAATATTCAGTTAGTGATTGTAGCGAAGACAAGGCTGAGGATGACAGTAAGGAGGACGAGAAAAGTGATGGAGAGAGCTTGTGTTCATCTCCTGTTGCTATGCTCTAGGAGCTCAATTTGCATATATTACTTGATCCCCACAACACTCTTATGATGTAGAAATATAATTTCTGTGCTGCAGAAAATCTTAAGTTTATGATAACATGGGGGAAAGCTGAGACTTGACCCAGTTTCCTCTGACTTAAAAATCACTATAATGTGCACTTTCCATAAATTAATGAAGTGGTGATTAGTATCTAAGCAAATTTCAACAGACTTTTGTGAGTATGTTGGACCCCTTTGCCTGGTTAATCTCATTTATCAGCTTCCTGGTTTTAGCTCCCCAAGTGGGATTTGGGGAGCGAAAAGTGAGACCTCCTCTGCTCTCCATCAAGTGAGTGCTTGTCACTCTTTGTAGTCATGAGTTATACCCAAGGCACTGCACTGTTACCTGCAGGTGATAGTGTGTGCTCACATGTAAGCAAACATGTGATTCAGCGCAGCACAGGCAAACCCAGTAAGGTCCAGTCTTAGAAATTATGTCCAAAAGATTATGAATGGTACTATCCTTTCCTGATGTACTTGCCCTGCCAGACTATAAAATGAGAACTACTATGATGTTTTTTTCCAAACAAGGGCAAGGACCATCTAAGAGTCCAAAATATTTAAAACATCATTCAAACAATGATTTCTAGACTATAATTTCAGTTCTTCAAACCAATGAATTCAAACCTTGCTTATATCAGCCTGAGATGTTTATTGTATTGATAACCAGGAGACTCATAAATAATGAAGTATGCTTTCCTATATGCCTAGACACGACATCTGAAAAATACCACATATATTATAGAGGCACGTGTCACAATACACATAAAATGTTCTATGTGTTATTTACTGAAAGTATAAAACATAAGGAACCTGCTGTATTTCTAGTTTAAGGAGTAACACCTCACTGAAACAATGATAGCCCTCTATTGGAATCCCCCAGTCTCTTATCTACAGATTACTCTGATGTGAATAAAATAATATAAAATATAAATATATAGTCATAATGTTTCCTGATTTGAAAATAGTTCATATATGTCACTATTCTTCAAAAACAAATTTTTCCAGGGTCATGATAGCATCTTAACTTATGGGCTATGACCCACATTGAACCAATGAAGTGACTGTGGGAGCTGCAAAGATTGTTCATAATACTAAAAAACCTTTGAGCATGTAGTAATCAAGAATTAATTCACAATCAAACGTGGAATGCATTCTAGGTATATGTGGAAATGCTTGCCCATAGTATGTTGTGCACACGGTCACCACAGCCTTGATTCTGAATGTGCAGTGTGTGTCCTTTGGTCTGGGCTTTGTATCATTCCGGCTAGCACTAACCAGCACCTTCTGAAATGCCTCTGTTGAGAGCTAAGACTATTGTATGACATGAGCTACAGCTTTGCTACTGTGAATACAAATGTTTCTGCTCTTATAGAGATGTGATGGTTTAATTATGGAAAACAGGCTTTTAGTATTTCCCTGCCTTCATTCCTCAGCATGTATCAAATTAACATATCTTTGGATTGTATTGTGTTAGAATGTTTGATTTTAAAAATTACTATTTGAGCCACTGACTTGACATTCATAAGACAATTGCTAAATTTATTTTGGCATAGGATTAGGACAGAATTTCTAATGATTTCTGAAATGGCCCAAAGCATGCACCTGCTATTTCAAATTTTACCTTCATGTATAGCAGGTTCTAGCACTGGTAATCATAAAGTTGAATATCAATCCACACTAGGATTGATTCCTACAGTATCTAATAGTCAGTAAAGGTATCCAAGAACATTTCTCTGGTTACTGTACAAATTTGTGTGTACTTTCAAGGAATATTCAAATATCAATTTTAACATGGAATTGTTTTTAAATGAAATACTTTATTATTAATTATCAGTAAATATTTTGTTTATATACCCATTTTTTAATCTATATTCCCAGGATTATGTAAAATTTTGGGGGTGAAAGGGTTCATGATTTGAAAAAGCTTAAGAAGCCCTCTTTAACTTACTTTCACAACTACATTGCTTGAATCAACCACACTTTATTTAATGACCTTAGGGAAAGCAGCTGGCTGTGAACTCTTAAACACAGATTTTACGAGCATCCTAAACATGTCCATCCAACAAATGATTGGAATTATATACACTGAAGAAAGTACTGTACAGCCCTAATAGGTACACCTTCAACAAAACTAAATTGTACCAAGTTTTTATTCCTATAGTCTTTGTACTTGTGTTGCTCCAAAAAATAACTAAGTTCTCAGTTTCATACTTAACCTACTTAAAACACTGCTGAAAATTTAAATTGTTATCTATAAAATTACTTTAATGTGATTTTTACTGCAATTTTTGTACTTATTTTGTGTGTATTTGACACGTACAATTCATATTTTACTGCTTATTTGAGTATTTAGTCCATTTTAATATGTCGTTTAATTATACTTTTGATTTCTTACCCTTTATGTCATATTGTATATCCCTGTCCTTTTTTAGTTCATTTCTTAGTTTCTCTCTGTGTTCTGTGCCTTTTAGCTATGATATTCTCTACTTATTAGAATCTGAAAACATTTAATCATACTTGTACTTATTAATTCTTCTGTTTTCTTTCTTTATATTAGTTTTTTGAGACTCTTTCATAATATTTTGTTTGTGTTACTCCCTTCCCCACCCTTGTCAGATCACCCTCTCTTCCTTTCTTACCCAACTTGGTGTCTTTTCCCCCAGCCCTCTGCTCACCTCTAATGTCTAATTTGTGCTGAGCATATGTTCTTGATGTGTGGCCTTCAACTGGAGTGTGGTCAATATAGAATGGGCAGTAATCTTAAGAAAAAACTGACTATCCTCCCAGATGCTTCCAAATCCCAGTAGCCCCTTAGCTAGAGGTGGAACATCTTGTCTACCTTCTTCCTCCATGCTTGGCTTGGGCTTGCACAGATCTTGTTCATTCTAGTATAATCACTGTGAGTTCATATGTGCTGTTATCCTGTTGTGTGTAGAAGACATTGTTTTCTTTGTAGTCTTACAGTGCCTCTGGTTCGTACACTCTTTCTGTTCCTACTTCTTTAATGTTTTCCATGTTTTTTTAATTAATTAATTTATTTATTAAAGATTTCTGCCTCCTCCCCGCCACCGCCTCCCATTTTCCTCCCCCTCCCCCGATCAAGTCCTCCTCCCTCATGATCTCGAAGAGCAATCAGGGTTCCCAAGGACCACCCACCTCCATCCAGGTCTAGTAAGGTGAGCATCCAAACTGCCTAGGCTCCCCCAAAGCCAGTACGTGCAGTAGGATCAAAAACCCATTGCCATTGTTCTTGAGTTCTCAGTAGTCCTCATTGTCCGCTATGTTCAGCAACTCCGGTTTGAAATCTCAAGGTCCAAATCAGGAGCAGAAGGAGAGAGAGCATGAGCAAGGAACGCAGGACCGCGAGGGGTGCACCCACACACTGAGACAATGGGAATGTTCTATCAGGAACCCACTAAGGCCAGCTGGCCTGGGTCTGAAAAAGCATGGGATAAAACCATGTTTTTTAAAGAAGGAAGTGTAAAAGAAATGTTTCTTTAAGGACTGAGAAGTCTGTAGTCTCTTATTCTTTGCACTTTGACCAGTCATGAATATCTGTGTTAATCACCATCTACCGAAAATAGAAGTTTCTCAGCTGAGAATTGAGAGTGCATTAATCTATAGGTAACAATGAGTTATTAGGAGGCAGTTTAAAGCTATGTGCATTTAGCAATATAATATTAATATTAATAGGCTCTCCCCCAGGTGTTATGACCTTTGACTACAGGTTCTTGGCTTTACAGTGACATCAAGGATAGGTTTCATCTTGTGCACTGGGACTTATAGACATCCAATAAAATGATTGGTTTCTCCTGTCACATTCATGCCCCTATTGTATTAGCAGGTATTGTCTTGCTAAGCTAGACATTACTGCAGTTCAAAAGGTTCATAGTTGTGTAAAACTGATGATTATTTTGTTCTTTTGCTAACATGTATCATGTATAGCACTTTCCAGCACAATGAAAGCTATAGGAATAAAACATCCAGGTCAGTGGTAGTTAGGTGTGTGGTGTCATCAGAACTAGGGCCCTACCTTCAAGTTTTAGAGGACAACAGGACAAATGTCCAATAACCAGGAAGACTTGATATCTATGGGGCAAAACTGTCCAACTTCTCCTGGGAGTAGAATTTTATTTATTTGCCTATGGTATTTAGTGCAGGCATGGTTGCCCTTCTACAGGGTAATTCCATTTTAACTTTGTATATATGTGTATTTAAACATTAAAAAGTCCTTCTATCGAGCCAGGCGGTGGTGGCGCATGCCTTTAATCCCAGCACTCGGGAGGCAGAGGCAGGCGGATCTCTGTGAGTTCAAGACCAGCCTGGTCTATAAGAGCTAGTTCCAGAACAGGCTCCAAAACCACAGAGAAACCCTGTCTCGAAAAAAAACCAAAAAAAAAGTCCTTCTATCTAATAAATTTATGAGTATATAAATCTACATTTTTAAAAAAAATATCAATGATTGATTTACTTAAGCATGAAGAACATGTAAGGTAAAGATGAAATTATTTTTTACTGTTCCATGTAAATAAGCAGCTTCCCCAGCAGTACTTGTTTAAAGACCTCTCAATTTGAAATATCACCTCTACGATGAATGAAGTTTACATGGCTGTGTTGATTCTTTGACCACAATATTCTTTTCTGTTAGTAAACATGCCCAAACTTGTGCCTACACTATTGTCTTTGCTTATGCTGTTATAAAAAGTCTTTGTGTGTGTGTGTGGGGGGGGTATTTTACTCAGATTAATTGTTAAGACATTTCTCATCTTTATTTGTTCTTATCCATATTAATTTTGTATCCATTCATTTAATTATGTATATAAAATCCTGTTGGAATTTCTATTGGGTTTATGCATTAATTTAGGAAAGGTGACATTTTAAAACACTGAGTCATTGTACTTACTAAGAGTGTTTCTCTACACCTTTGTTTTATTTTATTTTATGCACAATAGTAGTGTTTAAAGGTCATAAAGTCCTTCAATTATGTAGCATGTGTTTTAAATCTTGTTAGAAAATTACATATATACAATTTTTATGAGGAAAATATAAATGAGTTTTATGAAGCACATATTAAATATTATGTTAATTGAAAATAACTTCAGTGGATTCATTTAATTTTGCTACATGGAAACTGATTTTTTTTTAAGTTTAGAGATATTGTACTCTTAATTTTTATTTTGTACCACTTAGCCTCATGTAGAAAATAAGAGAGAAAAAATAATGTAAAGAATGACAACTTGGGCATTTTAAATAATTTCTAACTTTGAGGAAAATTAACTTAATGGCATCACTTTTCTTAGAGATCCTTTATCATTCAAGGACTCTCCTTAATTTGTTAGGATTTTTAAGAGTATTTATCATGAATAAGTATTCATTTTACTTAATTTAGTGTATTCTAATACTTCCATGTTCATAAAATTTTCTTTTTTTCTTCTGCCAATTTATTTACATGTTTCTGTATGTGTGTATATTTTCAAATTTAGATTCTATATATTGCAGAAAGTATATACTCTTTAAAATAATGGGTTTCAGTTCCATACCTAGCTGAAAATGTCATAATTTCATTCTGCTTCACAACAGAATAAAATTCAACTGTGTATATGAAATTTTCTTTTGCATAAGTTGATGGGCATCAAGTCTAGTTGCATATCTTAGCTATTGGGAATACTGTAGCAGTAAACATGGGTGTTTAAATAGCCTCAAGATATGCACACATTTCTTACTTAATTTGGCATATTAATAGGATTCGCACTACTATTACACCTGATACAAGTTGTTGGTAAAAAGGAAGGTTTATTTAGGCTTCTGGTTCTGGAGATTTCAGTTGGAAGTCAGGTGGCCTTTCAGACTGGGCTGCTGCTGTACACACATATTATGATGGCAGTGTCAGGTGGTGTGACGGGGTCCCCAAATGCCCTGCAAATACATGCATCAACAGCCTAGATACCTCCCATGTGCCTTCCCTTCAATCCTCAGCACTTCACACTACAGGCATATCACAGAACAAATCCTTTGCACATGCATCTTTGGAGAAAATACTGCTAATAGTAAAACCACAGCATACTGTAAGTAACTTCAGTAGCTTTGCACTCAAAGGATAAGTACTGTTAACCCACAAGGTATTACTTGCATTGTCAATGTATGTTTTAGATATTTTTATAGTTGTATCCATGGACAGGATATGCATGTATTATTTCTTCTCCTGCTCCTCCTTTCTTTTTTTTTATTATGGTACAAATTTGACCTCATTAAATTGCATGGTTAATTTCCCAGCCGATTCTTTGTTTTCATATTTTGCAAACATTAGTGATACTTGAATATTGCATTTCTACCGTATCTCTTTGAACTTCCTAATACATATTTTGAGGACTTGTATCATATTCACTTAGGTTTTAAACAAATGATGCTCTTTTTGTGATTCAAAACAGACTATTAATTCTCCCTATATCCCCAATATAGTTTTGTTGAGTTCGCCTTTGCTAAAAGAGTATCAATTTAACCTAAAACTTCACAGTTAGTGGCATAAGGGATTTCATCATGTGCTTTTAAATCTGAATTGCATCTTTCCCTACATTCTTGTTTTAAATTCCAGCAATGCCGTGTTCGTATTTTTATCTCCCTTCCTTTTCTAATCAATCCTTATACAACATTGCCTGCTTTATTCCCCTTTTCAAAAAATGTAAATCAACCCTGTGAGTCCTCATAATGCTAGCTCATATTTATTCAATTCATTTAATTTTTGCTGAGTTTATTCTGTGGCTCTTTATCTAATTTCTAGTAAACATTCAGCTTTTATTTTCTCCCTTGTAAGATGAATATTTCAGTTAACAAGTTTCTTATGGGGGAACACTATAATTGTAATCTTCATTTGTTGATGGGTAATATTTTAGTTGTCACTTACTCATTTATATAGTTATATTTTCATATTGAATTTTTTGTCTCAAGAATTTTAAGGCAGCAATCTTATAATTTTATTGAAATGTTAAAGGTACATTTTACGTATAACATGTATCATAATTAATCATAAGACATGCCTGCTCTTTCTTTGTTTTTGTTTGGTTGTTGAGACAGAGTTTCATTGTCTAACAACCTTGGCTGTCCTGAAACTAGCTCTGTAGACCAGGCTGGCCAGAAACTTGCAGAGATCTGCCTGCAAGCGCTAGGATTCTACAACACATGCCTTTTTGTAGTACTGATAAAAATGTTTTGAAGCCATGCTTGATAACCTTGTGGACAAATTCTTGACAAATTTGGCCCTTCCATTGCCAGATTGAGGATTTTATATATGGTCAAGTATATGCAACTAGTCGAATGAGCACTGATCTCTTTTCGCACATGATTTAACAATTATTGAGTGCTGTGTGTTAATCTGCTGTAATGTGATATTGCTTTCTTAATTGGCCCTTTAAGTACTGTAAATGTTTATTTGTATTATAACATTATAAGTTTTTTTCTATAACTCTGGAATTGCCTTGTACTGCCATCAAGTTGCAAGTTTTGCTCTTATGGAGGCATACTCTTTATTTCTAGTGGTATCTTCTCACTTTATGTCTGCTTTCCTTTATTACAATATAACTACATTGTATTTTAGCTGGTAAATGCCTGGAAACTTTTCGGTAATTTTGTACTTAAGCTTTCTGTTTTAATTTGATTTAAGTTGGTGTTTTATAAGCAGCCTATAACTGGGTAGTGTTTTATTTTCTAGCATGACAGCTTTTAATTACCAAGACTCGTCTATGTAGAGAGATTATTAACATATTGGAGTGTTTCTAGAATCTTATTTTGTGTGGTTCTTCTATCCCACTTTTAGTTGTGGCTTTTTATTTTTAATCTTTTCTAACATAAGGGTTCTTATTCCATTTATCCTTCTGAGTATTTGCAGATTGCCTAAGGTACTTCAGATATGCTATTAACTTCTGGCAATACTGACATATTTAACAAGTTAATCCTTAATGTAAGATCAGAGACAAGTTTTAAATAGCATTACCCATAGATTTACCTTTGTGTAGAAGCAGAGTTAGTTAATTTCCCTAACCTATTGTATTCTTACCACTGTTTAGTGTCATCACAATTGTTTTGGATTTATTCTTTTCATTATCGTCTCTGTCATAAAACTCCTTGGAATTGTTTTTATTTCAGAACTGGTGCTTGGAAAGTCTTTTTGCAATTTTCTGTTTATCATAAACTCTCAATCCATGTTGCTATCACTTTGCTTGAGTTTTGACAAACTACCTAGGTTTGCATTTCTAAGTCAACAACTGTGGGTTTTTTTGACCATTTTAAATTCCTTTTACTAAGTTCTATGATGTTTAGATACTGTCTTTGTTCTTGAAACTCAATGCAAAATCCAGTTACTATGTTTTTTGACCATTTTAAATTCCTTTTACTTAGTTCTATAGATGTTTAGATACTGTCTTTGTTCTTGAAACTCAATGTAAAATCCAGTTAGTATGTTTGGAGCTGTGGGTTTTGTTATGTGTTGGTTTTGGTCATGTTCAGATATTATCACTACAGGATAACTAAGCTTATACTTTTAAATCTCATCCCAATTTGGATTCACTGAATATCTTCATTTGTTATTTTGAAAAATAACTTAGAAAGAAACCTAAATATTATTAGATTAACTATTTCTACTTTTTCCTATACTAGTCCAGTTTTTGGGAAGTCTGGTAATCTCTATGCTAAGTATTTCATTTCATTCTCTACAGATCACAAACTGTGCTCACATGTCTGTGGAATTTTATTAAAGCTAGATTCGATTAAATAGATCTCTTTTTACCAAATTCAAGTCTGTTCTCTGGTATTTGACAGTTTCACTGGCATTTAAATTTAAAGTATAATTGTACTCATACAAAACTTGTTTGGGATTGTGCAAAAGTTCAGTGCCCCAGAATCCAGAGTTTGTTAGATCCCCCAGAGTTGAAATTGCAGACTGTTGTAACCTTCCTTATATCACTTCTGGGATCCAAACTTGAATCTTCTGCAAAATCAGTACACTGTTATTATTCTCTATTTTTTATTTTATTGTTTTTATTGAGTTATATATTTTTTTCCACTACCCTCCCTTCCTTGCCTCTACCCTTTGACCCTCTCCTGTGACCCCCACAGTCCCAATTTACTCATGGAGTTCTTGCTTTTTCACCTTCTTTTGTTGATCCATGTATGACTCTCTTAGGGTCCTCTTTGCTGACTAGTTTCTCTGTGGCCTATATGCTGTATTTTTTTTTTACTGTATGTCTTAAATTCACTTATGAGTGAATATATACTATATTTGTATTTCTTGGTCTGTGTTACCTCTCTCAATATGATGTTTTACAAATCCATCAATTTGGCTGCAAATTTCAAGATATCATTATTTTTAAATGCTGTGTAGTATTCCATTGTGTAAATGTATCACATTTTCTTTATCCACTCTTCAGCTGATGGGGATATGGGTTGTTTTAAGGTTCTAGCTATTACAAATAATGTTACTAAAAACATAGTTCAGCACATGTACTTGTGGTATGATTAAGCATCCTTTGTATATATACCACAAAATGGCATTGCTGGGTCTTGAGATAGATTTTTTTTTTAAATTTCTGAAAAACCACCATAGTGATTTCCAAAGAGGCTGTACAAGTTTACACTCCTACCAGCAATGGAAGAGCATTCCCCTTACCTCATAGCCTCTCCAGAATAAGCTGTCATCAGTACTTTTGATCTTGGCCATTCTGACAGGTATAAGATAGAATCTCAGAGTTATTTTGATTTGCATTTCTCTGGTGGCTAAGGATGTTGAGCATTTTCTTAAGTGTCTTTCAGTCCTTTGAGTTTTGTCTGTTGAGAGTTCTCTGTTTAGGTCTGTACCAATTTTTTTACTGGATTATTTCTTCTTTTGATGTCAAATTTTTGAGTTCTTTGTATATTTTGGAGATCAGTCCTCTGTCTGATGTTGGATGAGTGAAGAACTTTTCCCAGTCTGTAAGCTGCCATGTTGTCTTGTTGTTCTTTGCTTTACAGAAGCTTCTCAGTTTCAGGAGACTCCATTTATTAATTGTTGCTCTCAGTGTCTGTGCTACTGGAGTTATATTTAAGAAGTGATCTCCTATGCCAGTGGATTCAAGTGTACTTCCTGCTTTCTCTTCTATGAGGTTTAGTGTGGTTGGTTTTATGTTGAGCTCATTGGTCCATTTGGACTTGAGTTTTGTGTATGGTGATAGATATGGATCTATTTTCATTCTTCTATGTGTTGATATCCAGTTATTCCAGGACCATTTGTTGAATATACTTTCTTTTTTCCATTTTATATTTTTAGCTTCTTTGTTAAAAATCATGTGTTCATAGGTGTGTGGATTGATATCCAGATCTTTGATTCAGTTCCAGTGGTCCTCCTGTGGTGGTGCATGTCTTTAATACTAGCACTTGTGAGACAGAAGCAGGAAGATCTGTAACTAAAGATTGTTCATTTTGTTCCCTGCTGCCAAGACCTGGATAATTTAAAAAATTATATTAATTACAACACTGTTTGGCCAATAGCGTAGGCATATTCCTAGATAGCTCTTACATCTTAAACTAACTCATTTCTTTTAATCTGTGTAATAACGTAAGGATGTGGCCTACTAGTAAGGTCCCAGTGTCTTTTCCTTTGGCAGCTACAAGGCTTCTGCCTGACTCTTTCTTGTTTCTCCCAGTATTCAGTTTAGTTTGTCCACCTAGCTCTATTCTGCCCTGCCATAGTCCAAAGCAGCTTTTTTATTAACCAATGGTAATAAAACATATTTAGGGCATACAGAGGAGAACCCCACTTCGTAGATCTCTGTGTAACAACACTGGCTATCCTGGAAATCACTCTGGTTGGCATTGAACTCATAGAGATCTGCCTGCCTCAGCCTCCCAAGTACTAGCATTAAAGGCATACATCACTACCACCCAAGATAAATAAATTTTTATTTCTTTAATAAATTAATAAAGTGATCAAATAAATCCCTATAATTAATTTTAAAGAGAAATAAAATATAAATGACAATGTTGGGATTAATTGGTAGAAGATGTTAAAGTCATCTTATTTTTATTGATAATTTCACACATGCATAATCTTATTTTTATTGATAATTTCACACATGCATATAATGTAGTTTCTCTTGTTTGCTCACTTTCTCTGTCACTCTCTTTTCCCCATTTCTCACTTTCTTCCTAAGCCCGCTAATACACATACTGCCATTGTGTTCATAAATGTAAAATCATCAGTTTTCTCTATTGTGGTCATACCTTGCCAGTACAGTCATTTTTATAGTTCCCAGGGTCCATAGCTGAGTAATATTGCTGGATATTTTTCTCCCCAAGTAGAGTAAACAGAAATTTCGAGCACTCCAAAAGCTAGCAATAAGAATGAATATTACAGGTCAGTTACAGCTGGTTTTGATGCATTCTTACATGTGCATAATGGTTTTTTGTTTGTTTTATCATAGCCTTCCTTTATTACCACTATTCTCCCCAACTTGATCTTTTCCTCTTTCAAAATGATCTCTTTTATTTGTGTGTCTTTTTTGTTTTTGTTCACTTATTTTTAAATTTTTTTTTTAGAAAAGGAAACAAACTATCTTTCTTCATTATACATAGCAATCCAAGTGTATTTTTAAAAGAGGAATCTTGGTTCTACATGAGAAAACTTAGAACACTCTTCTTGATAGAAGTGTAACTTGATAATCTCTAGTTCTATTCAATTTACTATAAATGACATCATTTCATTTTAGTGTGTGTGTGTGTGTGTGTGTGTGTGAGACAGAGAGAGAGAGAGAGAGAGAGAGAGAGAGAGAGAGAGAGAGAGAGTGTGTGTGTTTCTGAGTCCCTAACTTGTCTCTTGCAAATAGTGCTACAATAACCTGAACATACATTTTTGTATTCTGACTTTGATAGCTCTGAGTATATGTCCATGAGTAATATGGTAATATGGCAGGAAAATTCTGCTATCTTTGTTGGTTGTGGAACCTCCATACTGATATTTGTGGTCCCTAAGGTCATTTGCATCCTATCAGCATCAGTACTTGCCATTCGTAGATGTGGAACTCTCTAAAGGGTTTTGCTGCATTTTTAATAAAATACCAGCTCTTCTGTTGCAAGTCATCATCTTGACCCATGAGTAATTTTGTAACTGCCATCTACACAATAGAATTCCCTGACACTGTATGTTCTAAGTGAACTGAGATTTTTGCTCCTTGCAATACTTGTTAACTTGATTGCCTGTGGAATCAACAAAGAGACACAGGCCTCCCAGTGGGTCTATAATGTCTATGTTTAGGAACCACTTCCCACTTCCCTTCCCTTTTTCACTGAGATCAGAAGCCAAAATCTTTGGTCTTTTAATGTGAACTAAGCAATGGTAGCTCTCCAGAACTTCTTCCAGACTTCCACATCAGAACCCGTCTGCCAAGGTGTCTAGCTTTATGAACTGAGAAGCTACCAAGCAATTGGACTTCCTCACGTACAGACAGCCATTGCTGAACTAGCTTATATTATGTGAGGCAAGTGAATGATCACTCTTTGTAATTTATATTTATTCCAGAAGTCCTGTTCCTCTAGACAACCCTAATACATTCTCCCAAAGTGATCTTCACACTTTCTCACTGTGCCTAAAATTACCATTTTCTTGGACTCCCTGTGATTTGGTTTTCTTTCTGTTATTTGTATCTAAGGGCAAAGATCACCTTTTTTTTGAATTTTTCTATGTGCATTATCTGAAGTATTCTGTTATTGTGCTCCCTCAGTTTGTCTTAACTATTTCCATTTACAAAAGCAATATAGACTGCTGACATGATGTAGGATTTCCCTCTGTATGCTGTGATTATCATTGATTAAAGAAGAAACTCTTTGGACCTATAGCAAGGCAGAACTTAGCTAGGCAGGGAAAATAAAACTGAATGCTGGGAAGAAGAAGGCAGAGTCAGTGAGAAGCCATGGAGCAGCCACGGAAGACAGATATGCCAGAAGCTTGCTGTTAGGCCAATAGCCTCACAGTAAAACATAAAATAATGAAAATAGGCTAAATTAAGATGTAAAAGCTAGCCAAAAAGAAGTTAGAGCTATTATATCAATCAGTGATTTTAACAATACAGTTTTGTGTCGTTATTTTGGGAGTCTGGGCAGCTGGGAAACAAACAAGGGGCCTCCTACAACATTCACAACTATATCAATTTTCACTGTGATGACCTGCTAAATGGGCATTTCTACTCTTGTCTTTAGCAACACTGTACTAATCCATGTCTCAGAAATGTAGACATTCACAAACAGTTGGCAGATAAAGGCAAACCTAGAGGACAAACACACTTTTAGACTATAAATTTATTTTTAAAAGAGGTAATGTGGTATATAGCTCAAGATTTCTGTGTGTGTAGATATGCTATGACTATGAAAAACAGTTGATCATTGCCTATAAAATATAACATTAAAAATCACATATGCTAATATTATATTTACCTACATGTTATCTTCTTCCAACTGGTTGGAATCTTGAAACTTGACTGTGTTAGAGAACATTATTTTTTTCAGTTTACATTCAAGAGGGTAGGGGAGATTGGCAGTGATTCTAGCCTGGAGACATAACAGTCCCCTATGTGTTCTCCCTATACCCTTCCCTCACCTCTGTAAACAGTCTTTTTATTAAACCCTGATCAAATTAGTTCAAATGTGCCATTTGTTTCTTGCTGGGACACTGACTAATGCACATGCATTTCCTCTGAGCATTTTCAAATGCCAAGAGTACATATTTCATTTTGTTTCCACTACAGTTATTAGTTGAGTGTCTGTATGTGTTGGGTACTATGAAAGACTATGGGGACAGCATGGTGAGCAAAACAGAAGAAAACCACTGACATTGTGAAGCTTACATACTTGTTGCTATGTATGGCATAGAATAAGCAAAAGTAGCCCAATACAACTCTTAGGTACTATAAAGTAGAGAGGAGATCTGGAATTTGAAGTGGAGATCAGTGGGCCTCCATTAAGAACCATGCATTTAGAAAAAAAAAAAACAATGAAAGATGTAGGAAACCAGCTGTGAATACTTCTGGAAAAATGATATGATAGTCTAAAAAGTAGAAATGTAGGTTGTCAAAGATAAATGTAGACATGAGAGTCCAAGATGATGGCAGAGTATGAATTGGGCAGGAGAAATAAAGAGTTTTGTTCTATAGAACATTAAGATTTTATTTGGAGTGAAAGCAAAAAGGTCCCTGGAGAATTAGGCATTTTATCACAGTGTAATTTAGGTCCTGAGTTTGTCTCGTTTTTATTTTATCACTTGCATATTGTTTGACTGTAGTTTGTGTATGTTTCATGAGTGCAAATAATGGTACAAAAAAAAAAACACATTTAGAGCCTCAGAGTAATAGTTCAGGCAAATCAAAATGATGACTAAGACTAAGTGAGTAGCAAAGAAGTTGGCGATGAAATGGTGGTAAATAGAACCAAGTCTTATTTAAAAAAAAAAAAAACTGAATTAGCATGAAATCTGAAATATTATATGCCTTCTATAGACAAATGTTTGGGAGGGAAAAGTGAACATAATCAAATCCCCTCAATTAAAGAACATAAAATATGCTGATGGTATTAACATTGAAAGAATGATTGAATAAAGAGGAGTGTGATAAAAATTGAAAAGTGTTGAGAAAAAATAGAAAAGAGGCTGAAGAAGAGCAGAGAGCTAAAGCCAATTACAAATGTTAAATGAGTAAATCTACATTGATTGTTTGGGCAAATACTTGAAGAAGAATGGAGATAGGCAAGTGAGATATTTGTAGGACTATGTCTGCAGGCAGAAAGAAGAGCCACAACAAGGGTACAAAGTAAGATTTCACCTAGGGATTCAGAAAGCCAAAGACTGTTGAACAAGTTGGGAGAGAATTGCTAGGGGTCAAATATTAGGAGAGGTAATGAGAGAGCTAGCAGATCCAGGGTATATAAGCCTTTAGCAGCCACTGAAACAAGATGGGCTCAGACTTTTTGCAGTTGGAACTGCTGTGGAGTCTTGTACAAAGTCCAGGTAAGCTCTGACCGTTGCTTTAACAGAATGATTACTGTTTCAGCATTGGAAATAGCTGGTAAGGTGCAAAGCAAATAGACCTGCTATTAATACGGGCATTTCATTCCAGATGCAGTGGCCAGTTAAAGACATGGAAAGACGGAAAACTGTGCCATAGTTAAATGAAAAATGTTGGGAATAATACGTTGTCAGTACCAGATGCACTAAGATAGAAGAGAGCCATCCATGTAGCTGAATGCCTCATTGTTTATTCCCTGGGGAGAAACTGCTCTCTGTACCACTGCTGTGAAATTAATACATGTGGAAAAATCACCTGGAATGAGTGTTTAGGTTAACCTGCCTTCTTTTTCCCTCTCTTTCTCTTCTTGAAGAACCACTTTACATGGAAAATATGAACACTGCCCAATTCGCTGTAAATTTTAATGATTACTTATTTACAGGAAACTCTATGTCTCTTCAGTGGTTATGCATTACTACATTGGGAAATTAAATCGTTTAAAAACTGACAAACATTGTTTCCTGCAGTTCACAGATATTTTCCTTAAAGAGCTTGATGTATAGTGAACCATGATGGTTCAAATATGCAACTGATATTGCTCATGCCAGTCTGTCAATCCTTTGGAAGCCAAGAGTGTCTGCGGGTTGGTATTATTCCTTTTTCAACCTAAAGATTTTTAAAATGATTATAGAGTGAATTTTCCACTGAAAATTATTATTAAGAGGCCACCTTCACACCCAAGTCTCCTCAATTTTGAAGGTAAAATTGAATTTGACCTTTAGCTAAAGATCAATTCCACTGGGTAACCAATTTGGACTGATTCCACCGGAGATCACCTAAGAGTATTCTGGCATTGTAAATGGCCATTAAAAGCCATCCGCGCTATAATTCTTTTAGAAACAGATAGTTATGTGAGAGTCATATGATGGTTATTGCTTTATGATTTAGATTTTATTTAATGAATAGTTGGAAATATCTATCAAGTCTAACTTGACAAAAGAGGACAGAGAGGACCTCTATCTCAGCCAAGACTACTTGGAAAAAAATGCTGTAATTTCTGAAACCATACCCTTCAAACTGACAATAATAGCACATTATCCATTTGCTTTACATCTTCATTTAAAATTATCAAAACACTTTGCAGTGCTTTAATGTGATCTTATGCCTAATTAGAGGCACAGCTATTAATCACTAGGATAGCCCACCACCCCAGCAGAGGTCACTCTGGGTCAGGAGTTTTAACCTGTTTTTTTCCTTGGACCATTTTCACAACAGCAACTTTATAAACAGGGAAGACAAAGGTAGGGCTCATACTGAAATAAGTTACATACTTTGGACCGCTATGCTTTTTTTCTGTTTACTTAGGCTTAACATTGCTTTCATTGAATACAGTATCATTGTGTTGGTGATTTGCCATTGGTCTAATTGGTCTATCAAATTGTTACTTCCTTGATGTTGTTCATAAAGAATCACAAAAGTACTGGAGCTGTGATTATCTTGTGAGTAGTAGAAGCAAATAACTATTTATTAGATGGTTTAAATTTGTTTATGAACTTAATGGTTTGAGTATCTCTGATGCTGTCTGTAGTTTACAGTTTGTGTGGAAAACAACTTGTTGTATGGTTTTCTTTGAATGGGTTCAAATTCAAGTTTGTTTATTTAACCCATGTTTCTTGAGCGCATTTTCATGGACCTGGATACTATTCAAGATGCTTTTGTTTTTTATTATTGTTGTTTAAGTAAAAAAAAGAGAGAGAGAGAAAGAAAGAAGAAAAGGTGAACAAAAGAAAGCAGGGAAGGAAGGAAGAAAAGGGAGGAGAAAGAAATATATTGTCAAAATACCAGGAGGAGATAAAACACGGTAGACTAGAGGGAAATAGTTGGATAAGAGATGACACATTAATAGAAATGTTAGCAGAAAAAGATTATTATATAATCCTAAAACATAATGCATGTTCATACCCCCAAAAGTATTTGAAGAAAGAATACTAATTTTCATGGGAAAACACAAGTATTTTGCCTCAGGACAGCATTAAAGTCACCCTCTAAAGCTGGAAGCAGCAGCTGTCATACTCTCTGTCTAGATGGGGAGGGACATGCTGGAGAAGGAGGTGGCAAGCTTAGAAGCACTCGATTTGTATTCACCTGACTGTACCTCCAGTTATGTTCATAAACCTACTTATTTTAGGATTGTTTTCTCTTACTTCTATTTCCTCCAAAAAGTCCTACCTTAGAGAAAGTAGCAGCTTTACTCCCACTGGAAATCTATGGTAAAAATCTAGCTTTGATTTTTCTGGTTTCTGTAAATGCAGTAACTACCCTTGACCTTTCTGGTGTGCATCTAAAGGACATGATTTCTGCTGTGCAATGCTTTCCTGGTGCATTTGTGTGTTCAATTACTTAAAGTAGCAGTCAAAGCAAAGAGCCAAGCTTTTCTCACATGACCTTCTCCTAAATATGCACATCTGCAGTTCCCCCATCTAAAACTTAAGGTCACATTTTGAAATGTTAGTGATTATGACTTCAATATATGTTTTAACCAATGACAATTTCTAAAATTGTAACAAAAAATTGAAGTGCTTAACATTGGAACAGAGTAGAAAGCCCATGGACTAGGATGGAATGTAAATAGAGACCTGTTCAAATTTTGCATTTTTTTGATGCACTATTGGTCTGGAAAAATATGCTCAAATGTCTCATTCTATGAGATAATGATTGTCTATATTATGCAGAACTGTTATGAACATAGAAATAATGAGAACGCCATGACAGGACACAGAAACTCAAACTCAGTTTAGTCATCATTGAAACTACTTTTGATATCTACAAGATAAATACTACCCTAATAAAGAAAAGGTACTACATTTTTTCTATCCTTGGGGAGAAATATGATTAAAATTATTGGGGCTGATGTGATGGCTTAGCAGTAAAGAGCACTTAATGCTTTTCTAGAAGACCCTCTTTCAGTTCCCAGCACCATATGATGGATTACAGCTGTCAATTACTCAGTTCCACGGGATCCAATAACCTCCTTTCACCTCTATGGGCACTGGTCACACAAAGTGCTCTTACATACATCCAGGCGAAACACACATACACATAAATAAAAATAAATGTATCTTTGAAACTTAAAAGAACCGATGTGCTGTTCTATCATCAAATTCAGAGCTACAAATTAAGATATGTCTCAGTACACTTCTACAACAAATTGAGTCAATCCTATTCAGGAAATGAAAACTCCATGAATCACCCAAAGAGAAAGAAAAATTAGACGACCAATTGACCTGAGAGATAATAGACACTGTAGTTGCCAAAGAGAGGTCAGTATTTCCCAAAAAATTGCTTGTCTTGAAGTTGAAGCCATGGCCTGCAATTAAGAACATGGCTTCCAACAAGGCTGGTACTGAGGGCATTTTATAAATTACATCCCCTCATGGTCATCTGTCACAACAGCTACCTCTTCCCCTTACAGCATTCATCACAATTTACAATTCTACTTGGGCATCTGTATGGCTTTCTGCCTGTTAACACACAAATTAAATGTCTACAATACTGGAACTAATTTCATACCAAAAAAAGTACTCTGTAGACAATAGGTTTATGAGTATGTGGGGGGGTGCTTTGGGCAAATAAAAATACTAGTGCTCTCTAAATAGTCTCATTAGACATATTTTGCAACAGAGAAATATAATACAACAAACTGAACAATTGTTGATGCCTCAGTGACTTGAACACATCATGGTTAAGTCCCTGGAATACTGTTGGCATAATACTTGAAAATTTCCAGCAACAATATATACCTTGATCACGAGGGCTACCCACAAACTTTTATTTATCTTATGTCTGATATATAATAGATATCAAGGCAAATGAGAAAAGTAAAGCCATAATATCAAGGCAAATAAGAAAGTGAAAAAAACAAATTAGACCAAAATAAAAATGAACATATATATGAAAGGGAAAGTAGGAGCTTATAAAAAGCCAGATATATATGTCATAGGATGATCAAAAGAAACACAGTCAACATTGTGTTCACAAGCACTCAGCCAATCGTCCCAGATAATTTATTCTTTGCAACCTATATCTCTTACTTTCTCTTTACCTAGAACATCCCAACATGATGATGCACCAATTTACTCATTTATCTCTAGAAACCTATGGATTGCCAATATGCCTGCTGGATCTTATCAATATGTATTTGTTTATGAGACTACGTAGTAAAGAGACAATTCAAACTACCACAATTAGTTGTATAAATTAAATGCATAAAAGCTAACCTCAATGGCAAAAAGAAATGCATTGGCATTGCATTTAGGATTAAAAACTCAGAACTTCCATTTTGACTAATTTAACCAAGAATGAGCCCAAATTTGAACTCTCCATTTTTATCCCCATGTCTTCCATCTGTTCCTAACAAAACTCTCTGTATTTATTGAAAAGGACAGAAAGAATGAGGGATTCTTTAAAGATGTCTTTACCAGAGATTTACAATGGATTATAAGTTACATTACAGCTACCTAGTGACCCAGAAGCGATCAGAAAAACAATACGGTCAGCATATGCTATTAAGCCATATCCATATTATTTTCCAACGTTTATGGTAGGTATTTGTTGTATGTGGTCCTTTCCCATCTGTTGGTTGCTTTCAGCAAATGGTTAACATGACACATGTGGGGGGGCATGCACACACACACACATGCATGCACTGCTACATGCATGCTCACAGACAGACACACACACACACACACATGCGCGCGCACACACACACTGTATCAAAGGCATAGGAGAGTAAAAAACTTAAGATTGAAGCCATCCATTAGTTTACATCGTAAAATCTGATTTTATGGGAAATCCAGACCAGGTATTATTGCTTCATTTTTCTCTTAAAGGCAAGTTAAACAAACAGGTTGAGTGTGTAGAAGGATAAGTATGAGGTTAAGTATTAAGTTATCTTAAGGAGTTTTATTATCTTGGCTGTGAGGCTAGCAAAAGTTCATTCTCTGGATTCAAGAGATACTTTCATTTAAATGGGTCATGGCAGTTGGTAAGATCATCACAATAGGAATGTTAAAGCATAGTTCTCTTTTCAGTATTATAAAGTGTATAAATTCTAGCATCCCATATTTTAAAACTTGAAGTAGTGTACATTATCTAGTAGCTGAGCCAGACACTGTCTTCTTGGATCAACAGAGGGAATAGAAAATGCTAGCAGAAAAAGAAAATGAGCCTGTTGAATGATAATTAGTATCAACTGTGAAGTAAACATTGCAGTGCTATGTGATCCATTTATGTCATCTCAAAGTCAACAATTCGTTATGTAAAAAGTGCTCCCAATGCGCATATGCTATAACACTTTGGCACGACGAAAACTGGACAAACAAGTTCTGATTTAACCATGATGTGACTTGCATGTAATCAAAAAGCATAAACTTAAAAGGTAATTTCCATTCTTCTTTCAATTTTGATCAAGTTTCAATTAATGTTAATGTGTGCCAGTTACTGGAATTGTACCCTGGAGAATCCCAGAGACACACAGTGGTTTTTCTAAAAGAGCAGTACAGGTACACAGCATTAAATCAATATTTATTTGCTGTTAAATTATTCCATTCAAATTTGACATTTATAAAGTTATTAGGTTTTTGTCAAGCTCTTTCTGCATTTACTTGATTTGAAGCCCACAATAGGTATCTGAAAAATATAGCAACTTTTCTTAGAATATGACTAAGGAGAGTAAGTTCAACAAGTTGGCAATAAAGTTTAAGTTCTCCTGTGTAAGACTGGTTTTATGAACCATTTAGAAAATAATAAAGAAAAAAATCTTTACAACTTGATATTTTTTTAAAGTAAGATAAAAAGCTTTTCTGTAACATATAAGTAAAAGAATTCAAGGGAAAACTATAAGTGGTGGAAGATTCCATGAAAGCCTTTTCCCCTAAAATACTGTACAAATACTTCTGTCTTTATTCAAATTTCCTGGACTGGAAAACACCTTAGATTTGTATACACACATATATATGTATATATGGATGCATACTTATGCATGCAGAAATATAGATATATTTATATTTATACACATAAGGAGAGAAATAGTCACAAAAATATGCAGATATGCTAGAAGTTGTTATTAGTAACATCCTTGATAAAGTCATCATGAACTGAGGATATCATAACTCAAAGGTGTACTTCCATACCTAACCCAATGAACACTCTAGCCCAGTAGCACAGTACACTGAGGGTACTTGGCTGATTGAATACAGTTAGGAATAAATATGAGGTATTGCACAAATGACCATAGAGTCCAAAGTATTTTAGAGAAGGGTAAGTGTCACTTTTGCAGAAGGTGGTATAGCCATGAAAATCCCAGAAAGCAAACACACCTAAGAGGAAGTCTGCTTCATTTGCATTCAAAATACAATGGACTGTGTGTCACAGTGATTGGCCAGTGAATGCAACTTAGTTTCTAAATGGACAGGAAATTTGAGTAGATAATTTTTTTTTTCAGAAACGACTGAGGAGAGACTATACCCAAATGGCACTTTTCTCAGAATGGTGTTTCCTTTGACAATTAACCCTTTTATTAAAAAAAAACAGTATATTTTCTTTGAATTTTGAGCACCTGTCATGCTCAGGAAGTTTTGTACTGTCTCTGAATATTTCAGAGACAGATTGAAATTAGACACTTAAAAGTGGAACTTTTAGTTGAATATATATTGCATTATACTAATATGATGCAACTAGAGATAAGCTTGCAATCATCAATATGCAAATTTTAAATAAGGGATAGTAGAAATGCAATTAAATGAAGTTTTATTTAAATCACGAATCCCCAATAAAGCAAAACAATAATAAGTAAAGATGATAAAAGAAATAAAAAGCTGTGAATCATAGAAATGAAGAGCAAAGTAGAAAAATAAATATACATTGCTGCTGGAGCTCCTTCTGCTTCTTCAGCCAATAGCTTTTAAGATACCAGCCCATTTGGGCATGGTCTTTTTCGCTTTAAAAAGGAGCATTAGCCCTGCTTGCTCTCTCTGGCTTCTGACTCCACTTCAGGCTACTAGACTGCTTTCCTCATCAGGCAGAGATCTGTTGTCTAGGATGGTGACCTGTAAGTTTTACCTTTAAATAAATAACTTTTATTAATCATAATTCCAAACTTGTGTGGGATTGTTTTGTGACTTACGCCTTCAGTACATAATGATTAAAACAGAGTATTCAGACTTGTCAATAAACAAGAAGAAAAAGTGAAGGAATGGGTTGATATTTATGAAGTATCAAATATAAGAAAGGACTATATTTGTGTAAATGTTATTTTTAATGTAAAGTCATTATAAACTAAATATCAGAAAATATAAATAGGCTAGAATATAAAACTGAGTTTTCAGTATTTGCTTTGACTTGAAAATTACTTAAGCATACTATGACAGATAAATTTAGGTCTCCTCTTACTGGTAGACATTACTCTTGAGTTTGTCTGCGAAGAAATTTCTAGAGGAGAATGGCCTGTCCATTGGTGATTTGCTCAATGTGGGTCCTCAGACGTTTGACACTGGTCTGATTATTACAGTAACCTTTTTTTAATCTTCTGAACCTTGTGACTTGGACAGAGTTGCATAACAGACATCCAGTATCTTTCAATCCGGAGGCCTGTTGTGGGACTCCCAGTTCCTAATCACTGTTGACAGTTTTCTAGATAAATTCCCTCTCCTATATCGATATGTATATTTCTATATCTATTGGTTCTATCTCTCTAGAGACTCCCAATTCTCTCTAGAGAGAGCCCCAACAAGTAACAATTATGAAATTTTTTAAAAAATCATATTCCCCTAAATATTGCCAGTGAAAGACAATTTAGATGGTTTATGGAAACCTCAAAAGTCATTCTTTTGTTATTAAAACTTTTTAGAAACATACACAATATTTTATGAAGCTGACAAAACATTGATCTCTAAACTTCAAAAATAGCAAACTAAAGCATATCATATAGCAATTGTGTTTAGGATTATTGATTAAAAATCCTCTAGAAAATACTACCAGTTTTTGTCTAGTATTATTTTAAAGAAGCAATATAAAATAATTAAATGGACTGGGGCCCAAAACTTCAAATATTTCTGTGTATCATATTAGTTATATTGATATATAGATGTATATGTAACATGAGCTTATATGTATAAATCATCATTCTCAGGAAAATTCCATTTGAATATCCTGAAAGATGTTTAAAGGCAATTTAAAGGCAATTGAATAGAGACTTTCACTGAAAGTAGGCATGTGTATTTGTGGTAGTTAAACAACAGAAGATAAGTTCCATTTGTTGACTGGTAAGAATCAAAACAAAATAAGCAAAACAGTATATAGAGTTCGTATATTTTTAGACAACGCAGTATTTGAAATGACGTATAATTGTAAAAATCAGCATAGTGTTAAAACTATGATAGTAGTTGAGAGGTAAGATGAGGTCTTATTTATGATTCCATCAAGGTGCTTCATGATTGCTTCTCCAATACTTTCTGCAATTACCTTCCCAATACTCAACTCTTCACTTTCTTATTAATACCCAACTGCCATTTTCTTTCTGTTCCCATTTACCCTTCATGGTTGTTAGCTGAATTCAAACTCAACTGTGTTGCCTCACCTCATTTTCTCTATGTGCTATTATTCTCTTTAGGATTACATTTTATCTCCTTAGTGAACGTTGCTATTTCTACACTGTTTAGAAGTATCTCCAGACATGAGTTCACAGGACAGCTGTCTTCCATGCTTCCTCTGTTCCCAAGCTCTCGCCTTACTTAAGGAAACACAAAGAAAAAAAAGCCTTCATTGAAAACATATGTTAATGAGGTGCAGCATTTCATACTTCCTGCTGGCCATCATGTGCACACACACACACACACACACACACACACACACACACTCACACACACACATATATACTCAACATGGCCTCTTTTAAATAGTGTCCTTCTGTCTACACAGGCTCACTTCCAATGTGTTTTCTAAAACCTCTTGGCTCTTTGTTCTCAAAGGCTTTGCTTATTTTGCAGTGAAAACTGACCTCCTAATGGAGCCAACAACAGCCTAGAGTTGAACAGAAGCGCCTCAGAGAAGTGTCTCATGTTTATAAGTTAACAATGGTGTGAAGATAAGAAACCCTTCTATTTCATAGAATTGTCATAACAACTGAAAAGATTTCTGAAGACTTTACAAGAATAAGGAAATATTTAACAAAAAAAAATCCTTTTCCTCCCATATATTTCAAATCTACCAGTACATTGGCTCCTAATCAGCATTGTGCATATTTGGGGGGGAAATGACATATTCTTTTCTATTCAGCAACAAGATTTCCTCCCTGTATCCAAAGAAAACAAAACAGAAAACAGAAAAAGCCTGTATTCTTCCCCTGCTTCTGTTTGTCCTTCCCACTCCACAGCCACCCAAACCTGGATTCTGTTTCTTCAGTGCTGCCGTACCTGCTCTTGTCAATGTCAGCGATGATGGCCTTGTAGTTAAATCCAATAAATAATTTCCAAGCCTTATCTACCTGAACACTTGGCAAGGTCTGACACTATTGACTGCTCCTTCTTTCTTGAAATGCCCTCTTCCTGGGACTTATCTATTCCCACACTCTCCTTTCTTACTTTATACTTCTCTGCCCATCTCATTTCCGTCTCCTTTGTGAGACACTCTTTCTCCTTGCCCTACCCTTTAATTATTGGTCATCTTCAGAACTCTGCCCCAAATGTCTTTGAATGCTTATTAAAGGAATTTTCCTAGCTAATACTTTCTTCTTGCAGCACATCAATTTCTGGCTCTTGCCTGGTAGATGCCAAACTGTGAATCTCATCCAGAATTCAGGAGACAGGAGGTTTATGGCCAAGACATAGATTTTTTATTTGGCCACTTGTAGGGTGGATTACTGATAAAGAAATACTGTATCTTGGCTAAACTTCAGATCAATTATTTGTAAACTGCTGTTGAAATAGTATAAGGGGCATGTGCACCTCTTAAAAAGAGTGGGGACACATGACATACACTTATCAGTTCCATATTTACTCTGAGTCTGGGTATTTATTTTCAGTTAGAAGCCAGGATCTACTGCCTACTTCATTCAACTGTTTTATAATTCAGGAAAAAAACATATTCCCTAATAGTCTCTTGTATGCATTTTTCTAATTCATTGAGTCTCATAGTTATCCTATAAATGCCTCACTCTCAACACTTTTCAATAGCTAAATATTTTTTAATTCTTATGTACTTGTAGTTAAATCCTATTTCTTATTAATATTATTTATTGATCTTATTTTGTTGTCATTGGTCATTCTTTCTTTGAAACCTATACATTTAGTTAATATCTTCAATGATGCCACTTTTATGTACTTTAAAGTCTATCTAGTTATTTTGCATTTTAACGTGTTGTTAGTTTTGTTATATCCTTTTATGTTGAGATTGTTATCTTCCATTGGTAATTAGGTACTCAGCTCAGAAAATATTATGATTTGATTGATTGATTTATGTGGTTGTTTGTTTATATATTTATTCTTTCACACAGTATATGCCAACAATAGCCTTTCTTCCCTTCACTCCTCCCAGCTCCTCCTCACCTCTCCTCTTCCCCGATCCACTGCTCCTCTGTTTCCCTTCAGAAAAGAGCACATCTCCCTGGGGTATCAACCCAACACAGCATAGCAAGATATTATAAGACTAGGCACAAACCCTCATATCCATGACTGGATGAGGCAGCCTAGGAGGAGGAAAAAGGTAATATTGAGATTATTAAATGGCCATTTAGTAAACTTCCTTATTAGATAAGAGTTTTCATATAGAGCACTAATCTATCAATTATTACGATTTAGTTATAATAAGTAAGTTATTTAGAACCTTATAGGGATATGTGTATGGCAAATATTTTGCAATTGATAACCTATGGTCAGATAATGTGGTCTTCATATTGACTTTACCTCTGAATTTTTTTTAATCTACATTATAATACATTGCATAGTATCAGCAAATATTTGAAAAATTTTAAAAATCCATATTAGGGGTATGGGTGTATATATGGCTATTCATTGTAAAATAATCACATTTTTTACACTGTAATTTTACCCATTATCTTTTTAATTTTATCTGTCAAAATGGAGCTATTTATATCAGATTTACAAGGACAGAGGCTTATTAGTTTTATACATTTTTTTCTCAATAGCATCATCAATATCATTTTATCTTAAGATAGTTTTATTGGAGTCATAAAACAATATTATTTTTAAAGATTCTGAATAAATTTAGCTTTTTATATACAATATAAGAATTTATGGCCCTGCACATGCTTTAGGTCTTATGATACATTTTCCTCCTAGTAAATTAGTTAGCATAGCTTTCTTTCATTTGACCTTTGTTTCGCATGCTTTTCATATTATTTTATATAAGACTTTCCATGTCTCCAGTCCTTAATCATGTCTCTAAAGAAACGCATGTAGTATTACGTTAGAGATCCAACTTAGTGCTGAAAAGATGGCTCAACAGTGAAGAGGCTGCTGTTGCAGAGGACCCCAGACAGGTTCCCCAAACCCACAATGGATCCCACACCACATGTAACTAACTAGCTCTGAATCCAGTGCTCTCTTCTGGCCTCTTCTAGGCAGCTGCAATAATGTGCAAAGACATAGAAACACACACTTAAATACATCTAAAACCAAACAAATGCAGTTTAGTCCTCTGCATCGCATTTGATTAGCACAACATACTGGTTATGTTTGTGCTAATATATATAATAATAATATATATTATCTATTTCTACCATCATCCTTTTACTATGCTGCTTATTATTATTATTATTATTGAAAAAATAATTTCTGCCTCCTCCCAGCCTCCCATTTCCCTTCCCCTCCTCCCACTCCTCTCCCCCTCCCTCTCCAGTCTGAAGAGCAGTCAGGGTTCCCTGCCCTGTGGAAAGTCCAAGGTCCTCACCCCTCCATCCTGGTCTAGGAAAGTGAACATCCAAACTGGCTAGGCTCCCACAAAGCCAGAACATGAAGTAGGATCAAGACCCAGTGCCATTGTCCTTGGCTTCTCAGCAGCCCTCATTGTCCGCCATATTCAGAGAGTCCGGTTTTATCCCATGCTTTTTATGCTGCTTTTTGTTTTGCTTTTGTCTCTAATATTATTATTTCCCTTCTTGATCATTTGAATTTATAAAATACTATTATGTAAATTTAGCTTTTATGAAATCTAAATTAATATATTTTCCCCTTTGAAAAATAACTTTTTAAAAAACTTTTGTTGTCGTTTTTATTTGCTTGATTGTTTATCTATCTATCATCTATCTATCTATCTATCTATCTATCTATCTATCTATCTATCTATCTATCTATCTATCTATCTATCTATCTATAGACCAATCCCAGTTCTCCCTCCCTCCTCTCTTCCCACTCCCCCCAGGCCCCCTTCCCCCCCCATCAAAAAAGGGTATTGGGTCCCTTGGAACTGGAGTTACAGCTGCTCTCTGGATTCTTGGAATTGAGCATGAGTTTTTCAGAAGAACAGCCAGTAACCTTAACCACTGAACCAAATAACTTAATAACCAAACTAGCTTAAGAGCTGGGTAGTGGTGGCACACACCTTTGAGAGAATATACAATAAATATAATATAAATGGTTTAAAAACAGACACAGAGGTGGGGAAGAGAGATGCCCAACAGATGAGGACCAAAGGACTCTGCAGAATGTCCCAGACATGCTCTGATAAATTGATTAAATTGATAAGCCAAAATATGCCATACTATGGAATATTTACTATGCCTTTTTATTAACTGCTTTCATAGTTTCTCTTATTTGAACCCTGCTACTGTGTGTTACAGTTTTAATTCCATTCTCTTTAATCTGCTTAATGGACACAATAGTTTTTTCTCAGATTTATGAATATTTGTTTTCATTGATATACAAAAGGTTATTATTTCTTTAAGTATGTCCTCCTTTCTATTTTGTCCATCTGGACTTTCACTACATATATGATAAAAATATTTAAATATTATTTGTGTCTTGTTACCCCTCATTTATATTATCTGTCTTTTTTCTCTCTATTTTCTACTGAGAACATTTGATCAATATTCTAGTTTATTAATTTCCTCCTAAATATATACATTGTACATTTTGTTCTAATTTAGTTGATTAAAGTTTCTAGTTTTACTGCTTCCTTTTACTTTTAAAAGTTATGCAGTTTAAAATATATGTTTCTGTATACTAAAATGGAGTGCTTTTAATGATTTTACTTCCATTACACCTTATCCCATGCAATTTCTTTTTGTATATTATCTCCAAATTTCCATCCACTGCCAATTTTTGAAAGAGTTCTTCTGAATTTTTCATTGTTGATGTTCTGATTGGTATTTGTTGATTGATTTGTTTGTTTATTTTTTCTCCTTCCGGCTTACTCTCAGACAAAGGGGCTTGCTTTCCTGTTAGGCTCCTTAAATTTCACCTTGGTTGTTTGAATAAGGATTCATGAACGAAAAATTATACCAGTATTCAATTGCCAGAGCAATGTGCATTTCTGTCATTACTCAGGATCTAGGCTAGGCAAAGGAGATTTAAGCCTTGCTCCAAGATCCTCCAGTTTCCCAATGGCATTTTAATATATATTCTTTTTGCTTTCTTCCTTCTTTCATTTCTATCTTTTCCCCCCTTTCCCCCTTTTTCTCCCCTTCTTTCTTTCTTTCTTTCTTCTCTTTTTTCTTCCTTTTATTCTTTTTCCTTTCCTCTTTATTTCTTCTTCTCTGTTCTCCCCTCTTCCATTCTCATTTCACTCTATGCACATGCACACACATGTGCGCACACGCACACATACACATACATACACACTGAACCTGAGAATCATCTCATTTCCTTTTAATTTTATACTATTTCAAATATATGTTCACTGTGAATTTGATAATTTCACTGTTCTGATTTTGCCTCTTTTTCAATCCCCAGACTCAGATCATTGCACATTAATTCATCTTGATGGTGAAGAAGCACAGAAATTAAATCCTGAAAAGTTATTACCTTTCTCTAGTCCCTTACCAATATTCCTTTCCTGGTTACTCTTATCTCCTGACTAGATTACCTGAACCTTCTTACCTTCTTTGTAGTTATGCTTACCTTGCTAAAGTACAAGTCTAAACACACACACACATACACACACACACACACACACACACACACACACACACATTTCTTAAAACTTGTATCAACTCTTGACAGAAGTTTCTGTTCCACCCAGTCCTTCAGTTGTTCAGTCCCAAAGAAACACACAGAGGTCTACATTAATTATAAACTGGTTCGCCTATTAGCTCAGACTTCTTAACAACTCTTACATCTTACTTTAACCCACAATTCTTGTCTGTGTTAGCCTCATGACTTGGTACCTTTTATCAGTGAGGTATTCTCATGTTGCTTCCTCTTGGTCTGGGTGATGATTGTAGACTGAACCTTTCCTCTTCCCAGAATCCTCTTGTTCTGGTCACCCCACCTATACTTCCAGCCTGGCTACTGTCCAATCAGCAGTTAGTTAAACAAATATGACTGACAAATCTTACAGGTTATAAAATAATTGTCCCACAGCATGTCTCTTGGTTTTAAGACAAGAACTCTAAATTTAATCTCCTTTGTTTAGCTTTTTTCCTTATCGTTATCCATAACATTTTGTAACCAATACTCTAAACAAAGACACACATCCATGATATATTTTGGAGGAATGTGGGTGCAGTTTTCTAGGCTACATCCTGCTGATTGGAGGCTCTGATAATCTTATGGGGATCTAAAGAAAATTTAGGATTATGGTAAAGTCCTGACTGGAATATTCTGTTAGGCTTGATTTTCTCAGCCAGCAGTCTTGAGGCTGTTCTAAATGTAGAACTCAGACATCTGGGCCATCCGCTCCTATCAGAGATTTCTCAGTGAGTCTTCCTTGATCGAATCTGATTTTTCTTAACCCAGAATGAATCCATAGCCTCTCATTTCTTGTGGAAACAAAAACACAACCTCTTTTCCAAAGTAACATATGTTTTGACTTAAATTTTGAAATCAAGGCATTTTTAGAAAATGCATGTTCAATTGATCCAGCAGCATTTACAATCAAATGTCTTTTAGCAGCTGTTGCTCCTTCCTCAACCATCAAACCATTCAAAGACAACACAATAACATATAGTGTCCAGATTCTCTGTATATTTTCTATCTTTACATGGCTTTATTTTAAACTCTATTTCTTTTACTTTTATTTTTAATTTTTGGTTTTTTGAGTCATGGTTTTCCTGTGTATCTTTAGCTGTCCTGGCACTCGCTCTGTAGACCAGGCTGCCCTGGTCTCACAGAGATCTGCCTGCCGCTACCTCTCAAGTGCTGAAATTAAAGGTGTGTGCCACCATACCCAACTACTCTTTCTTTCTTCCTTTCTTCCTTTTTTCCTTTCTTCCTCCCTCCCTCACTCCCTCTTTCTTTCTTTCTTTCTTTCTTTCTTTCTTTCTTTCTTTCTTTCTTTCTTTCTTTCTTTCTATTTTCTCTCCCAAGCCTATACATATTTTTAAACACACTATAAACTGTTTTGAAGTTTCTTTCATACAAATCTATCTTTACTGTATATCTCCCTTTTTTTCTGACCATATGAGTCTTTAATTTGCTAAACTATATGGCTAGGATTAAATATTGTGACTTTGATGGCTGGATCCACCTTATTGCTTAGTTTTCTTACAGTCTAGCCTCATGGTGGATATACCAGCTGGAACCATGTTAATTGCCACAACTCTATGGAGTTTCAAGGTCCCTGCCACCACCAAGAAGCATGCTGTTGGTTATTCATAAACACCATTTAAGTGCTTTGTGGCAGAGATTCTTAAAAGACCTGAAAGGTTTTTTCAGCTAAAGCCTAGTCAGGAAGCCTCTCCTAAATGAGATGCTCTTGCGTCTAGCAAACAGAGCCCACCTGAGAAAATGCTGCTATATAGAAGCCATGCTTAACTCTGTTCTTTTGTGTCTGGAATTACTTCCCAAGCTCTGTCAGGTTTTATGTGGATGTAGTTGTCAATATTGGAACCACTTGTTGACAGAGGTTTCTGTCCCACCTGGTCATGCAGTTGTACAGTCCCAAAGAAACAAACAGAAGTCTACATTAATTATAAACTGATTGGTTTATTAGCTCAGGCTTTTTATTAACTCCAACATCTTACACTAACCCATAATTCTTGTCTATGTTAGCCACATGGCTTCATACCTTTTATGAATGAAGCATTCTCACCTCATTTCCTCTTGGTCTGGGTGATAACTTCAGACCAAGCCTTTTCTCTTCCCAGAATTCTCCTGTTCTGGTAACCCCACCTATACTTCCTGCCTGGCTACTTAGTTTTAGTCAACACACACCAATAAATCTCTGACATATTAAGTGGAGCATCTATTCCGTTTGCTTTTGTGGATCACCATATTTACTTGTTATAAAACTGTCCCATTTTATTGTAATTACTGCTAATTTGTTCACATTCTCAACTGTAGTGATCATCCATAGTATCAAACTACTGCTTAATTTGTTTATTATTGTATCTCAGGTACAAAACCAAATGCCTTGCCTTTGGGTGTTCAGTAATTCTTGATAAATAAAAGAAACTAATGATAGTTTTATATATATTAAGAGAAGTGCTCAGAGCAAGAATAGAAATGAAGTTGCCAGTGTGTTCCCAGATTATAATGCTTACTGTGTATTTATTAAGTTTAAAATCCAGTTAACATTTCTTAAAGAAATATCACAATATTATATAAGAACACAATATTCATTGTAAAGACATGAATAAGTGAATTGTGTTCTGATTACATATAGTCATAATCTTGCACTTACTAAAAAGTTACAGTAAAATAGAAATGTTTGTTTGATGTTCTGAAATATCTGCCCTTACATTTAAATTACAGCGTAGCCATTATTTTATCTTAGGACTTCTGTCACGCAAATTATCCTAATTGGCATTTGAATTCTGCTCTTTTCACTTTGTCACAGAGTTCAGCTTAACCACAGTATCTCGCATGCTACACCACCCACTGTCTCTATCCATTTTGTCCTGTCAGAGGCACATCAAGCAGACTCCGGGTGTAATCACATCAAAATCGATTTTCATGGCTGAGAGAAAAATAATGGAAATTTCTCTAATGTAGTAAACGTATGTGTTCCCTTTGGTTAACCAAAATAGACTATACATCAGACCTGTCAAAATTAAGTTTTCTTGATTCAGTGCACTTCTACCAACTTGTGTACAAATCACAAAGGCGTACCGGGGAACACCATAATGCAATCTTCCTGCTTCCTGGACTGTTCCTGCATCTTCTCAAATAAACAATTTCACCAAATTTTTAAGCTACAAGCCAATCTACATCCCCAATCCCCCAGAAACCTGCCTCATCTTAGAAAAATAGTTTATGTCTTTCATTATTTAAGCCAATAGGTTTCCCCCCAACCAGTCATGTTAATAATATTTGAATCAGCTTTGAACATAGACTATTTTCTTAGAATTTTCCAGACCCTCACTTTTCTATACTAATTCAACCCAAGTAATCACTTGTATAGATATCACTGCTTGTTTCTCTGGAGACTTGGAATAAAATCTTCCATATTTGAATGATAAAACCCAGAAAGGCTTGCATTACACCTACACTCTTTATTCACAAAACAGACATATTGTAAAAACAAAACAAAACAAAGACAAAAAACATTTGCACAATTTCATATTTCAGTTGAATAGAAGATATTTGCACAGCTATATAATATTGGAAGGAAGTCTTAGTCACAATGACTTCAATTATCTATGTTTTTATTAACTTAGTATCAAGCTTTGATCACAGTGCTAGTTAATGTTGATTATCAACTTGAGAGGCTCTAAAATCACCTGGGAGACTAAACTCTGAGCCTATCTTTGAATGAGTTTCTTGACTGGGCTAAATGAAGTGGCAAGATCCACTTTAAATGTGGTGGCACCAGGCCATGGGTTGGATTCTGGCCTGAATATATGAGAAAAGAAGAGTTTAGGACCATCATTCATCTCCCTGTACTTCCTGAGGATGGAATGTGACTAATAGATTACCAATATACCGATACATTAATGCATTAATTAAATAATTTTGAAATTCTAAGAGCCATTTATAACTAGCCGAAATAACCAGAAAATTATTTTAAGATCAGTAAACCTGTCATATTAATCTTATGTTATGGAATTTAATGATCCTGATGAGAGAGGTCAGAATGAGGACCCACTGTAATATATACCTTAAAGAAAACATATGAACATGAGTTTTGAAAAATTTCAAGCTACACCTGTAGCCCATGAGAAATGAAGAAAGCTGCTCTACACCAAAACTATTTTAAAATCAAGCTATTCCTTAGTTTTGTTTTCTTCATTCAAAATGAATTTGCCTAAGACTCAGATTTTAAAAAAAAATCAATTCTTGGAATTTAGTGGTTTTGAACTGCAATGATCTATGGAGTTACGTGTCTGGAAATAGAAACTGTAGGCAAACTCATATTTTTCCTTAATTTCTGAGATTTTCTAACAAGAAATTTTTGTGGCATATGAGAGAAACTACTGGTAGCTAGTGATCTCTAATTATATATTCAGAAATATTTTAATTATGAATTATTTATTTTAATTTTTATTGTATATAGGCTAGTGTGTTCAGTGGTCTTTTAAAATATTTACATATATTTGCATTGTTTACATCCCTATGAATCCTTCTGTATACACTCTTCTCTCGCACAAATTTATTATTCTTTCATTAATACTATAGACACAGTATATAATGTGTATATATACATATATAATTGCCTTAGTCCTTTCAGTGTTTCATATATGTTTTATCTGTTTGTGACTGACTACTTGGGATTAGATAACCTGTCAGGTGCATTTCCCAAAGAATACTAATTCTCCTCTCAGCAGTCATTAATAGCTTATAGAACTCTTCAACTAGGGATGGGGTTCAGTGAGATAACCATATTCATGTTGGGATGCTCATTACGCATGTCTCCTTTAGATAACTCTATTATAGATATATTTTGCGGTTATACTTATTTTTCATATATAAAATACTGTCTTCTAGCAGGTGGTATAATCCCCTGACTCTTTTAAGCTTTCTACAATCTCTTCTTTGACATTCCCTGAGCCTTAAGTACAGTTGTGTCGTAAATGTATCAACTGGAGTTAGGCATTTCAATAGCATTTGGTTTCTGCATTTTGGCTACTTTGGGATTTTTGAAATTTTCTGCATCTGCTGCAAAATGAAGCTTCTTGGATGATTTGTGAGAACAACTAAAATGCCAACACCTGGGAGCTCAAGGTATGTAGATTTCTGTGAGTTCGAGGACTGCCTGGGATACACAGTGAGTTCTAGGACAGCCAGTGATGTTAAGCAGAGAAACACTATCTTCAAAAACAAAGAAACACCAATGGTGTAGGAGGTACTTAGTCTATGTGTTGCTTTCATTGGTTAATAAAGAAACTGCCTTGGCCTGTTGATAGGGCAGAACTTAGGTAGGCAGGGAGATAGAACTGAATTCTGGGAGGAAGAAAGCAGAGTCAGAGAGACACCATGAAGCTGCCAAAAACAGATGCTGGGAATTTTACCCAGTAAGCCACTGCCACATGGCAATATACAGATTACTAGAAATGGGTTAAATTAATATAAGAGTTAGCCAATAAGAAGCTAGAGCTAATGGGCCAAGCAGTGATTTAATTAATACAGTTTCTGTGTGGTTATTTTGGGGCTAAACTAGCCGGGCAGTCGGGTCGAAAAAACGGGCCTTCCTCCAACATATGGGCATAAGGATATGTCTTTAAAATGCAAAAAAAAATTATACTAGTTTAGGAAAATGGCAATAATATGTCTAGTGTCCACAACTTTACAAGCCAGTAGTAGATTACTAGGTTTATAGCACCGGATGTGGATTCCCTCCTATTGAGCTGCCTTTCAGTCCAATTAGACATTTGTTGGTTATCCCCAAGATATTCATGCCACTACTATAAGCTTAGGGAGATTTTGCACTGCTTTACAGTTCAGTAGAAATATTGATTATTTTTCTTCTTTAGTGGCTTGCAAAGAATATTTACAGGTTATGAGGGTTCATCTTGAGATTCCCCAAGAGCCATGAAATAAATTATTTTAATATTCATTTCCAAGCATGGGGAACTTCCCTTCAAGTTGTTGATCAGGAGAGTGCAAGAAGCTTCCAAAACAATCAAGGCTGTCGTTGTTTACATTTGTTGCCTCCCTGAACTTTAATGAAGTCCCTATTGCTGAAGACACCATATTCTTCGGACACAGGACTTGATGGAATCCAATGTTAACTGACCTAGAAATATTTATTAGTTTTCATTTATAATTCAAAGTATCCATTATGAAATCTTAAAAGCAGGCATTATTGTAGAATAGAGAAATCACGGGACTCAGGATTAGGAAAAACTTTCGATTTAAACATCCTGTATTTGATCCATCCAATAAAATAAAATAACGTATTTTATCAGAGAGCAAATTTCTTTTACCATTTTCTAAACATATTTTAAAAGTCAACTAGCAAAATATTCCTTTTAGACATTTACATATTTTAAAACTGTTTTATATCTTTAAAATATCTTCAATGCATGTAAGATTTTAAGCCCCAAATGGCCAGCTTCGTATGATATGTGATAATTTACTGTTTACTGAAACAGTCTGAACTGGCTTTGAAAACACTGCTCTCCAGAGACTGATGATAATGTTGTAGAAAGGCCAACATTAGCAGGGTGATAAGAAATCCGTGCACATCTCTAACCAGACTCTGAGTTCTAGACAGCACAGTATCTGGGTATTATGTCTGATATGATCCACATTACCATAATCGATAGGAAAATTGATCCAGGACAAAGATGAGAAGAAAGAGCTGACAGAAAAGGATTTCCTTCTTGAAAGCTAGACTTGGAAAGTGTAATAATGGAACAATAGAAACTTCTTTACTCGCCTAAGCTTCTGTAATGAAAAGTATTCATAGAATAGGCAAACTTTCTGACTAAGTAATGCCATTGACTGACAATGCAAACTGTCATATTATTTCCTAAACTGTAGATGCCATGGTGTTTGTGTCTGATCCTATCATTGCATGTCCAAATTGTATGCTAAAGTCCCAGTAATATGTGATCACTATCTGTAAGTTCAGTCTGTCATCAGAACATGACATGATATGTATTTTATATACCTAATGAAAATCTTAAGTGAACATTTACCTAGTTTAATCTATGACTAGTCCTTGAGCATCTATCTTTATTACATTTATGTATGTATGTATGCATATATGTATGTGTGTATTTTTGTGTGTGTGTTTGTGTGTGCATACACATGCCTTCCAGAGAACACTTGTGGAGGTCAGGGAGGATTGTTTTTGTTTTCCTTTTATTTATTTTTCTTTTGGAGATTGAACTCAGGTTCTCAGGCTTATAAAATAACTGCCTTTATCTGATAAACATCTCTGTGGCCCCAAATATTTACTTTTTTGGTAAAGCACCTCTCTATGTACTTTATTTAAATTCTAAATTAATGTCTTTGTGCTAAGAATTGGGCATATATTTGGTATTTTCTTGCCTGAGTTTAAATTCCATTTCACTACTAGCTACATGAACTTTTACAAATTACCCAATCTTTCGATGACACACTTGTCTTATCTATACAGTACTTATTCAGGGAGCAAGAAAATTTATGGAAGCTTTGTGGTGATTAAACGAATTAACAACATGTAAGAGTTTATCATGGCAGGTCGTAAGTGACATACACAAGAGCTATTATTTTCTTTACTTACCCCAAACTGATGCTTTAAGAAAAGGTCATATCTGTGGGCATGCAGGCCATAACAGGTAATAATAATGGGAGACTCAGACCATATTTCTCTAAAACATAAAGTCTTTGTTTAATTTTATACAGACCATCTAGATTTTTTGCTTTACATTTTTTTAACGAGTTGGGAGGCATATGTCAAAGTGCATGTATAGATACCAGAGGATCGTCTGCTGCAGATCTCTCCTTTCACCACATTGGAAGGATCTAAGGATCAAATTCATGTCATCATGCTTTGTGGCAAGAGCCCTTAACACTGCGTCATCTAGCTAGTTCTCAATTTATCATTTGAAACATTGTGGTTTTCATCATTTTCAGTCAAATCCATGTATTATTTCACAGAGGTAAATGCTATCAATTTGTGTTTTAGACGAACCCAGCAGTAACAACCTCTTCTGTTTCCTTCCCTTCACTGACTTCAGTAGCATGCAAATATTTTCATTTCTTGACTTATCAATTTTAGACATCTTCATTAGTTTCTGCTATAAGATATGGAGATGTGTTACCCAAATTTCCATATTATCTGCTTTACATTATTTCACTTACCCAAAATATTTATGCCAAAATTTTTCAATTAAGGTAATTTTCAATGTTTACATTATGACATCCAAGCAATTATATTCACACTCAAGTTAACTCAAACACAATATCAATTACCTTTTCTTATTTGATACTTTCAATTTTCCCTGCTTTTAATAATTTTAATTAAATTTGACTAATTTTCTATGCCCCTATTGTTACTTTTTTCTTAACTCTTTGACTGCCATTATTCAACTTCTGCTATTATTTTTCACAGGGTCCGAGTCCTTAGGTTCTTAGGTTTCTCATTTCCTGCTACAGTCCCCCCTCGCAGGTCTTCAGCATCAGACTCCACTCCCAGTCACAGGCATGTCGCATTGCTCTCTTGATAGTGTGCTGTCCATGTTCATCTGTCCCAATACCCTTCCTCTCTTCTAGTCTCATTTGGTTACCTTTCTGGAAATGGAGACTGCACTTTAGTTTCCCTGTTGCCCAGACTCAAAGGACACAGAAACTGTATTAATTGCAACACTGCTTGGCCGATAGCTCAGGTTTATTTCTAGCTATCTCTTACATTTTAATGGTAATAAAACATTCATAGCATACAGAGAGAAATCCCACATCATCTTTGTTTTGATGACAATCACTCCAAGATGCTAGAATATGTACCTACAGTACCTGAGATACTGTAAAATCTCATTTCTCCATAAACACCTTTCTTCTGCTAATATAGTTGGTTGACAATCTGACTGTATATTAAATCCTTGTTTGTTTATCAGAATTTCAAAAACATTGTTGCATTGTTTAGTTTCAAATAGTTTTGCTTAAGAAGGTAGCTGTAATTCTTCATTCTCCTTTATAGGTGGCCACTAGAATTAGGAAAATTAATTTATTTTTTCAGTAATTCTTTTTATATTATCCCTTGTGTGGATCTTTTATTTCCTTTATTTTTTGGTTTTTATTTGTTTGTTTTTTTTTTTGTTTTTGTTTTTGTTTTTCGAGACAGGGTTTCTCTGTAGCTTTTGGTGCCTGTCCCGGAACTAGCTCTTGTAGACCAGGCTGGCCTCAAACTCCCAGAGACCTGCCTGCCTCTGCCTCCCAAGTGCTGGGATTAAAGGCATGTGCCACCACCGCCCGGCTATTTCCTTTCTTTTTTTACATAAAATTGGTCTGCTGTTTTAGTCTCTTATATTACTTATTGGATAAATTTACTGTTTGTTTTCTTGTTTTTGTTTCCATAAAATTATATTGTCCAAATGATAAAATTTTTCAGGATCTTGATTTATTATAAGATCATTTAATAATCTTTTTCAAAATATTTTGATTCTATATTCTTATATCTGTTAAGTATATCTATTGACCTCTGGGTGTGTTGGGAGGGGGGAGTATAACAGGGTTAAGACCTAATACCATAATGTACAAAGTATTAAACTTTCTTTTGTTTGTTGTTTTCTTTTTTTGTTTGTTTTCTTTGTTTACCCCTGGTTGTCCTGAAACTCATACTATAGACCAGGCTGGCCTCAAACCCAGCCTGCCTCTGCCTCCCAAGACAATTGAACTATTATGGATACCATCCTCTCCAAAAGTTTTTCTGTTCTCTAGTTATTCTATCAATAACTTCATTCCTCTTTTGAGATTATGGCAACTTCCTTCTGTTTCCAGTGTTAAATATTCATGGTAATTTGTTGTTTAATTTTTTTTCTGTTCTTTGTTCATTTGTGATTATTCTACTTTTCGTAACTATCATTTTTGTCTTCTCTTTATTCTATGTTAACATTTTCTTTTCATGCCTGGTAGTCCTGTACTACCAGCTCAGTTCAAATGAAAGTACTACGATGAGTCGAAGTTCTGATCTGATAGAGCTTCACTGTGGAGGGGCTGGTCCCAGCCATTCTTGTGCTATTGCACACTAATGTTTCTTTCTGAGTGCACCTTCTAGGTTCATTAATTACTTAGTTTCTACCTTCATTTTCTTCCCTCTGTCACAAAGTTATTAAAACTATCAAGAACAAGGATAAGGATTTCATTGCTTATAGGCTTAATTTTTTCTTACTCCTCTATTTTTAATTCTGAGATTATATGAGAGAAGAGAAGAATATTTTCTTTAACTTCTCCAAAGTATAATCTTTGTCCTGGTAGCAGTGAGGGAGAGAGAATTAAAGAGTCAGGATGAAGAAAGAATCTTACAACTCTAGTTCCCTTTGAACTAAACTTTCACCCTATCGAAATTTTCTTAGGTCTTCTCACTCAGTTGATGGCTCAAAGTCATGTCCTTTATAATATCCTGCAACATGTAGGCATGTTTCATTTCATATCTTCTCAACTACAGGTGATTACCACGTTCATTAATTCTTAGGTGCATATCTTTATTTCTTTTTAATTACCATAATTAATTGTACAAAATAATGGCTTTCCTTATGACATTTTCATACAAACTTTCCATGCATATATATAACCTACTTGGATTTTATCCATCTATTACTCTCTCATATCCTTTTTAGCTCTCTGTCGTTGCATTCCTGTATTTAATCAACTAGAATAAGTATGATGCTTATCTTTCTGATTTGTCTTATTTTGCCTAAGCTCATCTTTATTTTTTCTGCAAATAATATTATTTGTGTCCTAATTGTAGCTGAATAATCTTTGTGTATATTCCTGCAACTGTTGCATGAGGAGGGAGCAGTCCCTTGTTTGTCCCAGCCACTTGGTTAGCTTACACTCAGCCACACAGAAACTGTATTCATTAAAACACTGCTTGGCCCATTAGCTCTAGTTTCTATTGGATGATTTTTACATCTTATTTTAACCCATTTCTATTAATCTGTGTATTGCCACATGACTATGGCTTACTGGCGAGATTCTAACCAGTGTCTGGCACAGGCAGAAAATCCATGGCATCTCTCCCTCTGCTCTTCTTCCCAGGATTCAGTTCTGTCTTCTCTCCCTACCTAAGTTTTGCCCTATCAGACCTAAAGCAGTTTCTTTATTCACTAACCAATGAAAGCAACACATGGACAGAAGAACCTCCTATAACTCACAACATTTTTCATGCATGTCCATCTAATGACAGGCACCTAGACTACTTTATATAGTTTTGTTTCAAATTTAAGCATTTTTGAACATGATAAGTCATTTAGAACTGAATAAATTGCAAATATTTACATTTACTAATGATGGTTAGAATGATGCCTTCTGTCTCACATGTCCTTTTTTTTTTTTTAAATTTTGCTCTGTTTTTATTCCATGAAGACATGGGTGTTTGCCTTCAGGCATTGACTTTGGTCAACCTTTCTGACTGCTTTATCCATTCATATGGAGTAAAGATGAAGATGTGTGATAATTAGTAAAGAGCAGTTAAGCTTCTCTCACCTGTATATCTTCATATACATGCTCTTACAATGCAGTTACCTGGTTATGGGGAAGTCTAAGCTATTTTATGGGCCATATATAAGTCTTCAGTACTATTGATTAAATTGAAATCCCAAATGACATGAAGGCTTTGAGATAATCCCAGCTCCAGCCAGAATTGAGTCATAACTACATTAGACTCCTCAAGCAAGCATTGTATATATAAGCTATAGAATGTGAGATAGTTTTCACAGTAATATGTAACTGGACATTTACCTAAATTTTAATCACTGTAAGTAGCAGTGAATTTCAACAAGAATTACAAGACGGGATGTAAATGATACCATACTAATACAGTAAAACCATGCCAGTATTTAATATTCTATTTCTTTCTGATCAGTAAGAGCTCAGAAATGACTATTTAACACTAGCATTTCCATGGGGGAATTATAAATTAAATAAGAAAATGTCAATTATCCCATAACTGTCCAAACTATTTTGTATATTAACTTCCATTGTAAGTGTACTTGATTATAGATATTTTTTACATCTTTTCAGAATCTATTCCATTTTTTCTTAGTAACAGTAGCATAATTTTCCTCATTGGCAGAGTCTTAATAAACAGAACACTCCTGTTGCTCATCAGTGATGTGCAGGTAGATAAATAATTCAAACTAGGTCATAACTAATTTCTCCTTATGATATTTAATATTGAACTTGGAAGCACACAGACTAACAGTGGTCACTTTTTGCTAACCCAAACCATGCCGTATTGATGGACTTGCTGTTAATCTTTGCCTAGGTTCCAGGTTTGCTTTATCTGACTTTACTAATTTGATAAACTCTTCTTTTGAGGGTCTTGGAATAATTCTGTCTTTTATTTTTTTTTATTTATTTATTTTTTTTTTTTTGGTTTTTCGAGACAGGGTTTCTCTGTGGCTTTGGAGCCTGTCCTGGAACTAGCTCTGTAGACCAGGCTGGTCTCGAACTCACAGAGATCCGCCTGCCTCTGCCTCCCAAGTGCTGGGATTAAAGGCGTGCGCCACCACCGCCCGGCTCTAATTCTGTCTTTTAGTAATCTTTGGTTTTACTCAAATTCATCAGAATCTATTTTTGTTGAGTCTCCCAACAAATTCTAGTTAGTCAACTGACAAACTGATAGTTCATTTCTAACATAAGTTTGGCTCATAATTATAGGCAAATCTAACTGAACCTATTAAGTTTAGTTTAACTGACTTATGACATTTTATATCCTTTCCTAAAACACTACCTCATTTTTAGAGCTAGCTGAATTTAAGGTCATTAAGGTCAGCTGATTCCCTTTGTCTTTCTTTGAGACTTCAACAAACTTAACAACAATCGGGAGGAAATCAAACAAGCTCTCTTTTGGAGTAAGGTGAATTAATTGTAACTTGAAAGTAAAATGTATCTCAAATAAGGCATCCAAATTTGCTATCACTGACATCTAAATACATCAGATATACATACAGAAAAGAGTGATTAGTGGCTTTTCTATAATTCATTAAATCTACTTATTAGCTAATTTCATATATCATGTGGAAGCTCTCCTCACCCCCCAAGCATTTGGTGTGGTGGTAAACTTAAATCATCCATTCCCATGTGAGACATTGCTTACATAAAATACAACAATGGTTTTGTACCCACGATGGGCTTCTAAACGCACATGTAAACTATAGTTATCCATAAACAAAGACTAGAAAACCACAAAAGCATATACTGATATTGCTCAGTCATTTGAGAGTTCTACCTTTAATTATTTCTACTGCTACTGATAATCACAGTGAGTGGTGATTTCCACAACTGGTGGAGGCCATAGGTGCTCTAAGCAGAGATACTAGTCTCTGACATACGGTGCGTGTCTTCATGCCTTTCTCTAATAGGCTTTTGTATGATTACAAACATCTTTACTTCCTGAATGATCGTTTCACAATTTTGTTTAATTCTTACTTAATTGGCCAAAATATAGTTATATTTTATATATCTAAGACCCTTGCTTCTATCTTCATTTGAATAACTAGAGGCATCTATGGTTTTCTTGTCTCTTGTCTCTGTTGGTTTAAAAAAAGTCCAGAACTATGAGGCAAGAGGCAGACCACAGTATGTCACTCTTGGGGTCTGAACATGTACACATATGGAAAACTTGAATAATTGGTATTTTCTTAATTTTGACATTTTGCCCTGTCTGTTGTTGATTGTATTCTTATACTAGCATCTAGGCATCTGGAATTCAACTGATTATACCCATAGGTGTCCATTTCTGGGTTTGTCTTTGTTGGATGTGTGTTTTGTTCCTTGCTTACTATTTCCTCTCTGGTCTTCTGGACTGAGTGGTCTGTGGTTAAGCGAGGAATCTCCACCTGAGTTTAGGGTTGGTCTTCTGGAAGGCCTCGCTTTTTATTTTCTTGTCTCTACTCTCCCCTTACCCCAGCTCAGACATTGCATACACACAGTCCTTTTCACCACACATGGCTGCGTTAACCACTGTGATGCCTGAATGAAGCACAATGACACAAATAAAGCTGGAAACTCCAAATTATGCTAGTTCTCTCTCTCTCTCTCTCTCTCTCTCTCTCTCTCTCTCTCTCTCTCTTCCTTTATTCTCCTACCTCCCTCTCCATCTTCCTCCCCCTTTTCTCTCTTTTCCTCCCTCCACATTTCTTATGCTTAGAAAGTTTTTGCTTGCTACAGTCTTATCTTCCTGAGGAATTTAACTACGTTAAGTCATGGGCCTCCAGCCTCCGGGGTCTTCATGAGTCCACAAATTATTTTAGGCAACTTCAATGACTCCATCTATGCCTGTCTTCCCATGATCTTTGATAAGTTTCCCAATGCCAGAGAGTAATTCAGTCTGATTTGTCCCTCTGCAGACTTTCATTTGTTTTACACTTTAACACTCATCAGGCTTAGGTCTTAGGGCTATTTTATTTTAACTTCCTGAAAGTTTCATTTAATGTTCCCTGGGCTTAATACACACACACACACACACACACACACACACACACACACACACACACACACACAATATTATACATGGCATTTTTATTATTTATTAAATATATTTAGAAATTCATAGACAATTAAACTAGGGTGCATGTACATACACAGGCCTGCCATGTAGCTCCACCATATATATCCCTTATATATGAACCACAGACTTCTATTTCAGTGCTTGTAAGGACCAAAGGGGCCTGTAGGAGAATGGTATGCCATTAACTCACCTTCTGGCATTTTAACTGTTATCAGCTGTACAGTTTAGTTTTATTACAACAGACATTATTGTGATAACTTTTCCTACTTTATCTTTGCAATTTATTGGAGCAGTTAATTTCTCAAAAAGTAAGAACATTTTTCCTCATTAGAAATTCCTTCATGGCCTCTTTAATACATGTTCCTCACTATTTAGAAGAACTGCTGATAAGTGATTTTGACTTGTATCTTCAATAATAAGAGATGTTTAACAGAAACTTGGCAAACCGCTTAGGGCTTGAAGTCATTTCTTAAAACCAGCCCCAGCTGATTAATTTCTATCCCATTTCTGCCACCAGCCTTCAAAAAGTCCCCAGAGACCAATGCCCCGTCTAGTGTACCTATGTACTTCTTAAGGACAAAGCTTTACTTTACAGAGATCATATTCTCTGGGGTTTTGTTTTTCCCTTTGCTCACGTAAGTCTAACATTTGACAGCTCTGAGTTTCAAGACTGAAAGATCAGCTGCACTAAAATGGGAGAGGTTCCAATTATCTGATAAACATAAACCAGGGAAAGTGTCCTCTGTCAAATGAACCAGAAAAAAAAATCATTTGCTCTCTCTGCGTCACAATAAACTAGTCCTCCTGGTCAAGTAGTAAGCTCATCTTCTCTAATATCTGTTTCTATATTTCCTGTCTTCTGAACTTTGATTTCTCGGTGTTTACTTGTACATTTGCGGAATCCTGACGGGCCTGAAGCAAGATAAATGAGGAAAAGAGAAAACAAGAACAATATGTCGCAGTCTTTAGATGGGAAATAGGATAAAAGGGCATAGAGAAGTGACCAGTGAGATACACTGGACAAATATTAAGAAAAGGGAAGTAAGACTGTATTGTTTGGAGTTATAGCTTATTGTGGTTTGAATAAGAATGACCCCCATAGGCTCATAGACTGAACGCTTAGTCATCAAGGAAAAGCACTGTTAGGAGGTGTGTCCTTGTTGGGGTAGGTGCGACCTTTTTGGAGGAAGTGTGCCACTGGAGGTAAGCTTTGAGGTTTTAAGGGTCCAAAGTGGATCTAATGTTTCTCTCTTCTTGCTGCCTGAGAACCTGGACATAGAGATCATTGCCCCTTCTCCTGGCTGGCTGCCTGTGTGCTGCCATTCTATCCGCCATGCAGAGAATGGATGAAGCCTCTGAAAGTGTAAGCAGCCCAATTAAATGTTTTTCTTATAAAAGAGTTGCCATGATCATGGTGTCTTCAGAGCAATAGACATATACCCAGCATAATGCACATGAAAGCTGCGGATGAACCCGACTTAAGTTGTGATATTTCTGTGTCTATGGGGAACAACTGTTCTCTCATCAATCTCATAGTGATCCAGATCCAGAATCCCAGACATTCTGGTCCTATGTAATTTATAGCCAATAAAGTAGTGTTGGAAAATTCTGTCAGTCCATTTAGACAAACCAATGTTAAATTGGGAGCATGGGCACCTTGGGAGAGGGTTGAAGGGGAGGGGTGAGGCAGGGAGGGGAACAGAGAAAAATGTAGAGCTCAATAAAAATCAATAAAAAATTATCAATATGCTATTAACAACTATCCCAGCACTATTGAACATCTACCATGTGTCTCCAAGCTAAAGAGAAGTTAGGAGATATTATTTATGCACTTCATATTGACTTCATTCTGCAGTTCCTTACAATCATTACTGTTGCTTCTGCTTAATAGCCAAGGAAGCAGATTTAAAGAGAAGTGTGCCTTCTATGATTGCATAAGCGAAGTTTTAGATTTATCTTATCTGCTGTACTCTGTTTAGTTGCTTAGAGATGGTTCTTCTGCAACTCTCTTAGTCCTGTGCCCACCGGGTTTAACTTAGCACTTTTCAACAGGAGAATGTACTCAATGTTCTATATTGTTTATTTCATTAAGAAGCTTACTTTAAATTTTTATAATACAAAGTTATTCAGGAGGTTTACCTCCCATTATTTCTTATATCTAAGTATCCTTGAAATTCTGGTAACTGGGCCAATTTTACATCTACTGTAGTACTATGTCCAAGGCACTGGGTGATAAGACCAACAGAGTCTTGCTTCAGCTAGCTGACACTAAGAATCCAAATGCAGAAAAACAACAGAGCCTGAAAAAAGTCATCACTGAGCACTGGTGAGTTTTGTGGACTTTTCCTGAAAGAGATGAACTTAAAGATGCTTCTTGAATATTAAGTATAAAATTGATTCTGGAATTTGAGAAGACAAGAAACAGCATTCAAAACTGAGTGTGTTTGACCGAGAAATAATTTCAGAGAGAACTGTGGTAAGAAAATAGAAATGCACAGAAAGAATAGAGAAGAAGAAATCAACTAGTTACTTTGCAAGGTAATTCAAATTGGGTAGTGAAAGTTTAGGAAGGACAAATGAATGCTTGACAGAATGGGAGACTAAAGCAATCTTGATAGACACATTCTGAATTACTGATTAAAAAAAAGGAACACTGGATACCTTGCACCAAAAGCCATAGCATTCTTAAGTAACTGCATATACTGATGCTGCCTGAGTTCTGGCTGGAAGACTAAAACATTGCTCAGCCTCTAACACATCTCAAAACACAGCTTAAGGGGGCAAATTCAGATACCTTCAAAAAGCTCTAACGGTCAATGCTGAGAAACTATATGTCAATTCTAACACCATTATTTAGCAGATAAGAAGATTAAATTTGATGCAATAAGGATGTGATTTAATTTAAATCAAGGGATATTGATTATCAAACTAAGCACTCAATATTTGGATATTGCCTAAACTGCTATAAGATCATATCTTTCATCTTACATCTGGTGATCCCTGGCTTCTAGAGTGTTGCAGAATAACATCTTGATTTGAAAGGGAGGAAAGCACATTTGGTATAGTTGAACTGTTTTAACCCAAGAGAATTTGAAGATAGGCTTCTCTAAAAACAAATGAATTTAAATGTTTTTCATCCTTTTTTCAACTTTAAGACACTTAACAACAAATGTCAAGATAGACAACCCTTTGAAAGTTTTCAATTGGTTTTTACTGGTTCACCAGGTCAAAGTTCAGAGCATTAAAAAATCAACAAGATGTAGTTCCCTGCTGTCAAGCAAAAGGGAGGAAGAATAAGAAAATCTGATGGAGGGGAAGGTGTTGGAGAAATGGCTCACAGGTTGGGATCACTGGCTGCTCTTCTAGAGGTCCTGAGTTCAATTCTCAACAACCACAGGGAGGCTCACAACCAGCTATAATGGGATTTGGTGCCCTCTTTTGTTGTGCAGTCCTGTATGTAGGCAGAATACTGTAAACATAAAAAATAATATTTTTTAAAAAAGAAAATTTGATAGTCCACTGGAGAAAAGACCACCAAATGAGATCATTCAAAGTATAAACAAAAAAACATAATTATTTTATTTTATCTGCAAAGGTAAATTCATACTTTATTTGCAAAGATAAATTTATACTTTTGATTTGCTCCCATCTTAGTGTTAATTGCAAGCATTCTCCAGAGTTCCTTTTTGGTTCTTTTCTACCTTGATTCAGTGTAACCAAAAGGCAAAAAATCCCATATTAATTTGATTTCCTGGGACCTCAGTTCTGTTTTTTTTTCTTTTTTTTTTTTATCTGAACTTCAAGAGAAATCCATCAATCAGTATGTCTGGAGACTTAAAAGTCAAACTTCTGCTAATACAACATTAAAAGAAATCATTTTCAAACTCTAGATATTATATGGAGTTTATTTGGAAGATCACAGGGGTCAAAATGAAATTGTGGTACTACCATCATGAACATGAACTGAAAAGAGAAACTCAAGGTTTCAATAGTGAAAAATAACCTACTTAACTATGCAGGTTTGAGCTACGTCTTAGGACCGTGGGATTATTGAGAACAAAAATGTTCGGCTGTCATCAACCCTCTACTCAAAAATATCCACAAATTGAACATAGCTCTTCCCTTCAGAGCACAGTAGGCTAACTGAGGATACTCTTATAACATAACTCATGGGCATAGAACAAAGGTATAAGTGTGCTGGAAGAGGTGTGTGAAAATATGAAGGCAAATATTTATTAGAAGCAATGAATCATTACTAAGGACTACACAGCTAGACTCTAATCAAAGTCTATGGTGCTGACAAATACTGAAAAAATAAGTAAATAGATGAATGCCAGAAGCAATAAGCATTCAATGTGTTCACTTCAGGCTTGTCTAAATCATAAATAATTTGGAAGATTATTTAAAAATCCCAAATCAAGATCTCCTGATTAAATTTGGAGCATAGGGACCTTGGGGGAGGGTTGAAGGGGAGGGGAGAGGCAGGGAGCAGAGCAGAGAAAAATGTAGAGCTCAATAAAAATAAAAAAAATTCCAAATCACTAGGTCTCCAGTTCTATGTAGAGTGCTACTTAATTGTAATAGTTTTTTAAAAAATTTATTTGCATCCTTATATATAATGTTTTATTTGTTGTCCTGGTAGGTGATGAGTCAAGATTCAGAATGAAAGAATTAGCCAACACACATAACTGAGGTTAAGAGCCTGTGTGGATGGAAAGCAGGAAACTTTGCTTTAAATGTTTTTCACTAAACTCTTAGTTGGTCTGTCCTCTTCTGTGATATCCCCTCCACCATGGGGAGAAGGGCTTTAATATAGACAAGTCATTTTTGCCTGAGCACTCCACAGAACAGACACTTCTCTGTACTCTGACCAATTATGAGTTTCTCCTTTTACATTTATTTTCATTTTTGATAATGTTATATATGAGTACTATATTTACATTATTTCATTCACCCTTGGTCTTCTCTAGTTTCTCCTAAGAATTCTATGTTATGCCCAATTTATTCTCAAATTCATGACACCTTTAAATGTTATTGTCACATATATATTATGTATTTTTATATATTGCATGTATTTATATATACATATTATATATTTTACATAGAAATGATAGTTATGACTTATATATAAGTAACATTTTATTTATGTACATATTTTATACAAACAATTATATATTGTAATTAAAATTTTATTTGTATATATGCATGTAGGTACATACAGATATAAATGTAGTCTGCTGAGTCTATTTCATGTAGTTCATATGCATACCTATTTCAAGCTGACAATTTAAGATTTGATTATCTATCAAGGAGAAATATCCCTCCCCTGACAGTCAATAACTAACTGTCTGCAACTCTTCACACAAAGTGGGCCTTGTGAAATTCTCCCCATTCAGGTTGGGATGTGCACGGGTGCTGTCGTTGTGCAGCTTCTGTTTATGTTGCCATAGTCTTAAGATTTACTACAGGCAATTTTCTGTGATTTGTGGAAAACACTATCTTCTGGCAGATGTCCTAGTCTCCTGGCTCTAACAATCTTTTCACCTTCTCTTCTGTGATGTTCTCCAGCCCTCATGTGTAGGGAGTGAGTTGTAGATTTATTAACTGGGCGTGGGTTCCCAGTGGGTAGTTGTGGCTTTCTGTGATAGGTTCTGCTTGCTGAAAGCAAGCAAACAACCATCAAGCAAGCAAGCAAATGAAAACAAAACTCTCTTGATAAAGAATAAATTCTCTTGATTAAAAATTCTATGAAAACAGAGTCAACCATACTCAATAATCCTAATTATCTGCTATTAATTGTGACTCGTGGTAAGAATGTAGTAACTGTTCATAAGTGTAGAACAAATTTAATAAGTTGTTTATTAGACTGCTATTCCAAAGAGAATGCTGACTATATTATACTTCAGCCCCAAATGTAACCACTGAATGTCAATCAGAGTTTAAACTCCCTAGAGTGGCAATGAAGTAAGATCCAGTACTTACCCAACTGAAGGTTCATTCATTTTTAGAAAATTCCAGAACATCGGAATTTTATACATATAGCTATGCTCAAAAGCATTCACATTAAAATCTTTTGTGGGCCTCATATCTCTTTCTAATAGCAGTCTACCTGTCTGTGAAATCCAGCTGAATTCTTTTTTCACTAAGAAGACATCCCTGATCCTTCTTCCTTCTCTCTGCAGGTCAGAGAATTTTTTTCTTCTCCTTGGATTACTCACAGATTTAGATTTTCCTGTATTTCAGAGTTAACCAAAAACTATCATGAATCGGATGTGGAATCTCAGCCATATTTAACTTCCATATTCAGACCACAAGTTCCTAGAGGACAGAGACCAATTCCTGGTCATCTTCAGAACCACAATAGTGGATGAATCAGAGTTTATCAGTATATGCAGACCAAAAGAATGACCCAAGTTCATAGAATTTATAACAAAATAAAAACAAAAGCAACTTTGATTCACGGTCAAAGTGGCTGTAAGTTAACATGCAATGAAATATTTTAATTTCTCTCATATATTTCTTTCTATATGCATCTGATTTTTACTCTTCTCCAGAAACATAGATAATAACAACCAGTGACAGCATTCTTAAGACAATCCAATGAGCTGATTCACACAAAGTATTCTGTGTATTCTGCAGTAAACAATAAACTATTTCTAGTTATCATTGTCTTCATTCCTAATGTTGCTCCATTATCACTGCAGTATGATATACTTATACTGACATTTCAAAGGGAATTTGAGCATGTTCACTCTGGATTATAAATTCTTTATTGCACATGATTTTTTTCAAAGATTTCTATGTTGTACAAAGTTATTACCACCAAACCCCAGGCCCCGTGTCTCGCTAGTGGAACTGTATAATTCTTGACTTCATAATGCTTGGGAGACTCATGCTTTACTGAAGTGCCATTGATTTTCAACTAAAGTGAAATGCTTTCATTTAATGCTTTCTTAAGAGAATTACAGCAGAGGTTGAAGAGGGTTTGGCTTTTGAAAAATCCATTATTAATTTTACATCGCAAAATTGGGATTTATATATTGAAATTTAAATTCAGAGGTCTCTTACATCTGGAAAATCGAAATGTTGTTCTAAACTTATTTGTCTTTTCATTTCTCTGAGGCAGGCCTGTTTTGACTTTCACTTTTAAATCCCCTGCTTTCTCAAATGATTCTTAGTCTTTTCTGTCTTGGTGCAGATCTCTGTTCAGCCTATGGGTACAGCCTCAGGTTTCTCCCCTATCTAATATTTTAATGAAGAATCTTAAAGAACTTTGATCCACTTAAAATTATTTCCTCTCCTTTAATATCTTCCCATTGCAAGACAAACCTTTGTTTAGAATTGGAATATAAACGCATTCCCATTCACCTGGGGTGCACCACTGGCCAGTCAATCTTCACTGATATCAGCCTAAATTCCAGTGGCTTTCTCTGCTCACATAGAAAGAGTCTTCGGTGAATCAATGGGTCCTCAATGTTCTGTGGAGACTTGAGCCCAATGCAATTTTGTGAAACTTAGAAGATGTGACTTTAAGAGCATCCTCTGCTCTGGGATTCACAACCTGACAACTTTCTGTATTTCTTTGTCTCTCTGTCTTCTCCCTCCCTCCTTCTCTCTCTGTCTCTCTCTTTTTCTCTGTCTCTTTTACACACAGACACAAAGACACACACAAACACAAACTAAAGCCCAGGTTTGTAATCATTTGACAGTGATGTCATACAACTTGATTTTTTTTATTGTCTTGTTTTTCTAAAACAAAAAAAAAAAATGGGGCTAAAAAACAATTTCGACAAAATGTGATCTATTTGACCATGGGTGCATAACTGAAAGACAGCAGAAGTCTCTCCTTCTCATTCTCAGAAAAAAAATTTCCCTTGGGCTAAATCAAGCATAGAGAAATTTTGCTTAAATGCATTTTTTAAAGGAAAAGTCATAATCAATTGGGGGAAAAGCAACTGATAATGAAAATGGTTTTCTCAAGCATCAAGATAACATTTGCTGCTGTGAATTCTATAAAAAAAAGTCTTTATATTTCTATAAGAGGCCATGGATATTGCTTTACTTCCCGCTGCTGATTATAATTTTAAAGATGGAAAATCTAGATGGTTCTATTTTGCCCTGGGAAGCAAATCTTGACTCTGTGGTCAGCCTAATTTCAGATTTTTCTCTCTAGTGCCCAAACTTTACTTTGAGAGAGAATATACAGTATTCATTTCTTCCAATATTACTGTCTAATTTTTATTCTTGGTTCTGCAATATTGTAATTCTGAAATTATTGCTAGTTGCACGTTGGATATATAAACAGTCAAGTTATCATGTGGTTGGATTATGATTAATGTAATTCCCCATGCTATGGGGATGTGAAAGAAGTGGTATGTTGATCTTAAAGAGTTCCTGAGAGCTGGAACTCTCAGCTGTGGATATCCATCGCCTTCATGCTGGGAATGCAAATTATCAGCAGGCTATGAGGTTCTTTCTGTTTAAAAAGATGCCCTCTTCTAAGGCACCATCAGGGCGCTTGTTTTGCATGGCTCCATCCATCTGAGCCTGACAATGGTTTTACATGCTCCAAAGCAAAGTGACATGAACACGAGTCTACATAGCTCAGAGACAGAGGGCCTATTTCTAGAATCACTCACTTTGGCTTGAATACTGTCCGTAGAAAGCAGCAATGCCTTGAGATAGTTACTTCCCTCCTCCATATCACTCAACGTTCTAATCTATAAAGTGGAGATAGTAAGTATCACACACCTTTAAAAGTTATGAGGATTGCAGAAAGTAATACGGTGGGACCTAACATTTAGTAAGTAGCAAATAGTAGTAGCAGTAAAACATAGTAGTAGTAGCAGCAGTAAAATGGGGTTGTTAAAGTACGGTGTACATATAGTAGCAAACACACTGTGAGAAAATAGTGACTATATAGTAACATTAGTGCAAAACAATATTATTGTGTTATCACTATACACTAGCGGGGCTTTGGAATTTACAAAGCACTTTTGTATTCTTATTTTCACCTAGTTCATTTTCAACCTAACTTTATTACTATCGCCTTACAGGTGAAGAAAAGGATCCACATTCATTACATCTCTGTGATGGGTGGGAAAGTGATTAGTGACCAACAATAGACCATATCGCTACAGAGCAATGAAAAGGATACTAGCACTCTTTGATGTCTCTTTCATGTCATGTTCCACCAGTGAATTAAACCTCAGCCCTTGTGGATAATGATTAAGAGAAAAAAATAGAGATTATCCTAGTTTTTCTTAGTCAATATTCTTTTCATTTACAAAGTTGAACCCTGAGTCATGTAAAAAGGGAGAGACTAGTCTTTTGAAAGTAAGTCATATTCATTAGTAGAACAGCTTTTTTTAAAGTCTGTTATTTAAAATTCCTTCTGTGTTCCTCCTGGACGTGCAATAACTTGACTCATTTATATTATTCCTTATTCATTCATTCTCACTGGACAAAACTTCTAGCTCCTTCAGTCTCCCCTGACACTCTGTATTTGGCAGCTAATTCGTAATCAGTTCTAATTTGAAAATGAACATTTGTCATTTGGGACCATCACTTAGATTGTTTAAAAACACTGAACCCGCTGTGCAAACATCTGGAAAACTTGAAGATGGGATTTTTGCTACGGCCTACACATCTACCAAGTAAATAAGAAAGCCAGCCTTGGAAAAGTTGCTATAGAGCTCACCAATAACTAAGATCTATCTTTTAAGAGAACAAAAAGACCAAGAAGCCATTTCTATCATTTTGATAAGCACTTTCACCACTGTACCCTAGTTGCTAATTGATGCTTTAAATCTGTGATCCTATGTACTATTAAATAAGAAAACTGTACCCACAGAAGCACAGACCCACACCTATATGAAGATGGGGTTTGAAGAAAATTTGAAGATGAGGAAAGCCATTCAAAAATGCCAGAGTTTGAAAGTACTTCCTTTGGGAATTGTCAAATGCCAATCAAGTACTTCTTGAAGTCAGCTGTCTTATAAAGACCTAAAGACCAGGAACAAGGCTCTAAGCACCATAGCCACAGGTTTCTTAGGTAATATATGCAGATAATAAGAGAGTAACATGAAGGAACATTATTATTTTAGTTTTAAAATATGGTAATCTATTCTCCTTTAAAATAATTAGCTTCTCAAGACCTACAGCTTTCTTGTTCATCATCCTCCTTTTTGATATCCTTCAATTCTGAAAAAAAAAAAGCTTGAAAACTTTAGGGAGATTCTCTAGAGAGAAGCTTTACTTGAAATGCATACATATTAGTTTTTATAATAGTAAAGAAAGGTTAAAGATGCCACAGAAATGGATCCTGAGACTTACTTTCAGTAGGAGATAGATGGCCTCCATACTCCATAATCTTGGAAAAACATTGCTAGTTTATCTTTTTAGGACAAATTACATGTTCCTCAGGTGTGTCTTCTTTTAAGCAATCTTGAGAGACACGGATATGGACAATGACAGCTTCTTCCACAGAGTTCCAAGAAAGCGCTGCAGGGAGGGAATTGCCAATGCAGTAGAGAATTTTGAAGGTAGAAGTGATGAGCTTCTGGTGAAGCAAATTCTGGCACTATGAATAGCAAATAAAAAGGTGATATGGATGTGAAAGGGTAATTAGCCAGAAGGACCAGTAGATCTGCAACATCGATTTTTGTTAGTAAGTAAAGCTGAGTTAATTTCTACGTAATATTTTAGCAATTCTTTGAGAATTTAGTATAATGAATCTTGATGACATCTGTAGGTGGACCCTGCTCATTCATTTTTGGCAGCTCACACCCAAAATAATCACTCAGAAACTATATCATTTAAAATACTGTCTGGCAAATATCTTAAGCACATTTTTAGCTAGCTCTTATATCCCAAGCTAACCCATCTCCATTAAACTGTGTATTGCCACATGTCTGCATCTTACCAGGTAATGTTCCTTCTGGCATCTTTCTTCAGCGGGGCTACATGTCTACTCCCTGACTCTGGCTTCTTTCTCCCAGCATTCAGTTTAGTTTTCCTTCCTAGCTCTGTTCTGCTAAGCCACTAGCCAAAACAGATTCATTCATTAACCAATAAAAGCCACACATAGCCAGAAGGACTTCCTACACTGCACATCCTTACCCTAGTCTTCCCCCCAACTCCATCCGGAACTACCCTTCTATTCTACTCAACCCATTTGCAGCATCCTTTTCTTCTCTCTTTTTTCCTTCTTATATTTTTTAGAAGAGACTATTTCACAGTAGATGCCCTGGCCCTCTGGTACATTCTTCAGTATTCTTTGTGCCTTAAGTGTGGGGGTGCATTGTCAATGCATTAACTGGGGATGGGTGCTCATGTCTAGCTGATCTCTGAATTTTAATTTTACTAGTTTTTTTGTAAGGGTCTCCATCTGCTGTAAAAAGAAACTTCATTGGTGAAGGGTAAGAGCAACACTTATCTGTGTGCATAAGAATAATTACTTAAATACAATTAAGAATTATACTCGTTTAGGAAAGCAGCAGAAGCAGGTTCTCCTCTGGTTCCAGGACCTAACCAGGCATGGATATTTGGCTAACTTCATAGTCCCAAGCATGATTTTCCTCCTATTGAGTGAGTCTTAAGTCCAATCAGGTGGCTGTTAGATACATCCAGGATAAAAGCACAACTATTGCACCTCTGGGAATATCTTGCCTTGCTAGTCATTGTTCTAGTTCATTGGAATTACAGATGGGTAGGATTATTAATTGCTTTTCTCCCTTGGAAGTTTGCATGCCTGCTTCTGGTCCTCATGGAGGAGACATCCAGGTAGGATATATATAGATTGCTCCAAGTCCTATGTCCAAAGTATGTGCTTATCTTCATCAATAGGATCATATCTTTTTTTTCTCTGAAAGGGAACAAGGGCAATGACAACAACCTATATTGTTTGTGAGCAGGGGGCCTCCTAGGCACTTCTCACAGAATGTTTCCCATGGTTGACACTGTTTTTATTTGTTAGTGGTTTTTTGGTTTTTTTTTTCATTCCAAGTAAAATTTACCCTTCCTCCCCTCTTCCGTGTTCCTCCTCCATCCAGCCCCCCTCCTCTGCCTCTACTGTTTATTTTCAGATACAGGCAGGCATCCCAGGGATATCAGGCAGCCACGGTATACCGAACTGCAGTGATACTAGGCTCCCCCTCTTCTATTAATGCTGGATGAGGCAGGATGTTGAGTCTGGAAGCTAAGAGGAATGGGTCCCACAAACAGGCAACACAATCAGAGACAGCCCCTGCTCCCATTGTTAGGAATCTTGCAGGAAGATCAAATTACACCACTGCAACATGTATGCAGAGTGCCTAGGCCAGTGTCCTGCAGGCTCACTGATTGCCAGTTCAGTTTCTGTTATCCCCTATAAGCCCAGGGTAGCTGGTTCTGTGAGTTTTCTTGTGGTACCCTTGACACCACTGGGTCCTACAATCTTCCCCCCCCCCTTCTTCCCCAGACCCCTCCTAATGTTTGACTATGGGTCTGTGCAACTGTTTCTACCAGTTTCTGGGTAAAGAATTTCTGGTGACAACTGGGCAAGGCATCAATGTATTAGGAATCATTCCATCAACTATTTTTCTTTTCTGCCCTTCCTGTGTAGTTCTATCCTAGGCCTCTGGGCAATCCTAACCCTCAGAGGTGAGCTCCCCCTCAGGGATGGATCTGTGCTTGTGCCAATCATTGGTTGGTCAGTTCCACAATTTCTGGCCATCTTTACCCCAGCACTTCCTGTGTGCAGAACAAATTGTAGGTTGAAGGGTTTGTGTCTGAGGTGATGTACCAGTCCCTACCCTGGAAGTCTTGCCTGGCTACAAGAGGTGGCTGTTTCAAGATCCATATCCCCTGTAGCCAGGAGTCTTAGCTAGGGTTACCTCACATTTCCCTAGAAGTGTCTACTACTTTAGGTTTATAGTTCATCCCAAAGATGCCCCATGATTCCAGTCTTCTCTCCCAGTACTCTCTATCTCTCCATCCTTTCCCAACCTGATTCCTTAGCACTGTTTTTTTGTTGTTGTTGTTATTGTTAGATAGGCTATGTTTGGTAGGTGTTGTCACCCAACTGGTGTAACTTCACTTTGTGTGTGTGTGTGTGTGTAAAGTAAACATAAGCCATATAATACTCAAAGGCTTCTTCCAAGACCTTTAGCTAGTTTTACTTCATCATTACCTCTCCCTCTTTGTTGTCCTTCCCCACTCCAGTTAAGTCTTCCCTACCTATTTTTCACATTTCCCCCTTAACAGCAACTGTGTCCTACTTTTCTTCTTTCTAGTGGTTCTATTTGCCCTCTCCAACCCTGCCATGATCCCTTTTTACTTTCTTGTTATCTTTTGATACTTCAGATAATATACTCACATTTAAAGATTCTGAACTAAGTTATACAAATATGAAAGAACATGTAGCATTTGTCTTTCTGGATCTGGGTTACCTCACTTTGTATTTCCATCCATTTACTTGCAAATGCCATGATTTTATTTGTCTTTATAGCTGAATCGTATTCTGTTGTACCACATTTTTCTATATCCATCCATCAGTTAGTCAATTTTTAAGAAGTCAGTAACTCCAAAGAATTTCATTAGTCTTCTTAGTAATGAATGTGTATGTTGGTAAAGGGCACATTGGCTGTTTCTAAGAGCTGTACCTCTACGTAAAAAGTAGACTCAAATTTGAAAAACTTAAGAAACAAGTGTAGACGATAGGGATGTGAAGCAGTGGATTCACAAAGACTGTGGGAGCATGAAAAAGACCTTAACAAATTCAAGACAGACAAAACCCCTGCACACAGAAGCAAACTGGGTACGTGTAGGCCCATAAAAGGCTCTTACAGGTAGCAAGCACCACTCTTACTCAAGAAGTTTCTTGTAATTGATAGCAACCGCTGGGAAAAAGGAACATAATTTTCTTTCATGGAATTATACTAGATATATCAAACATACTCCCGGTTCATCCTCATGCTCAACTGTAGCTAAATAAAACTAGACGAAATCTTTGTTTTGTTCTGAGATTTTGTGTTTTTGTTTGTGTTCTGTGTGCTGTTTTATGGGGTGACTTTTGATTTGTTTTGTATTTTCTTTAAGAAAGGAAAAGAACCTGAAGCTGAGTAGGTAGAGAGATGGAGCACCTAAGAGGAGATGAAAAGGAGAAAAGAATATGATCAAAATGAAACATAAAATTTTGAAAAATAATTTTTAAATTAGGACAGAAAAAGATTTTCCTCTAAAATTATTTATCACATGTTAGTCCTTTCAAAATATCTAAGCATGACCCTACTTGTAGACTAATGCCTTTTTCTAACAAATGAAATAGTTTGTTCTTAATGCAAATTTTTGATAAGAAAACTATCATCCACAAAAGTTGAGCTCTTTTCTTCAAATCTAGGTATTTAAAAATATATTGAAGAGCAGGACACAAATGTTTTAGCTTTTGGTACAAAATTATTTCCTTTGCACACATTTGTGTTTTAGCCAATCCAACAGCATATTAATTGATTGTTAATTACTTCCTTTCATTGAATATACTAGCAAAGATCCCATAGTGCTGGAATTTTTATGGAATTCAATAAAAGAATATATTATATGAAATCAGCCCATGAGAATACTGGAAAATGAAATAGCATTTAGAATGAGACCTTTTATTGAAATTAGTCTTTATATTAATTATTTTACATGTTGCTGTAACAATGTGCTCTAATTAAAACAACTTAGGGCGGTAACGGTTTATTTTGGCTATCAATTCAAAAGTATCCTGGCAAACTAGTCAATGTAAGTTGTATAAAAATGAAGCATTTGGTGTCGTTGTGGCCTCAGTTAGGAAGAAGAAAGAAAATAATATTTATGTTGAAGTTTCTTTTTCTTTTCATACAGTCTGCGTTAGGGTGGATCTTCCCACCTCAATTAACTAAAATAATTAAGACATGCCTAGAAGTTAACCTAATCCATAAAATCCTACATAGACATTCCCAGGAGTTTTTCTCATTAGTGATTCTAGATTGTGTCAACTGAACAACCCATGGTAACCATCATACTATTTTTATAATTTTGGCATATCAAATATTCTTTGGCTGATCTATGGGAACCAGAATCTTACTTTTTGGTGATCTGGCAGTGTGGTTGGAAAGTTGACTTTATTTCACACAATCATTCAAGTTGATTTTCTGTCTTCTTAGTGTACTTTACTAAGGATTTTGTTGAGGTCTAGCTTGATGTTAACAGAAATGCCATAATCAATGTGTAATGACTATCGTAGTGCAGTAATGGATTCTCATAGAGTGTTTAAACATTTCTAGTTACTTTAAAATAGTTTTAGAAAAGCAACAAAGATATAATCAATATAGCGATCAATAGCACAAATTGTAGCTTTCTCCAAAGATCAAGGTTTCTTCAAAACGTAAGTCACAAAGTTAACATAATTTTAATCCAGAGAGTGGCTTGATGTCACAAGATTAAGTGAGCATCACTAATGTGTTAAGGAGGTTGCTTGTTCATTTCCTGAATGCCCTAACTCAAAATAATCACACAGAAGTTATACTATTTGTGATACTGTTTGGCCAATTGCTTAAGCATATTTTTAGCTAGCTTATATTCTAAACTAACCCATCTCCATTAATCTGTATATGGCCACATGACTGTGGTTTACCAGCAAGGTTCTACTGTGTTCTGTGGGTGACATCATCTGACTCTGCCTACTTTTTCTATATATCTCTCTCAGCCTGGCTTTACACTGTTAAGCTATTGGCCCGAAAGCAGTTTCATTATTCATTAACCAATAGAAGCAGCACATATACAGAAGAAATTCCCACATCATTAATGTGCTTACATGGAATCATTTCCATCATTAATACATTACTCAGTGCTTAATACGATATCGTGGGGCGCCACTCTGTAGTTAGGAGTGGCGGGCAGTGTTCCCAGCACCCGCCTGCCCGCATGATTAGCTTTACCCAAAATAATTACATGGAAACTGTATTCTTTTGAACACTGCCTGGCCCATTAGTTCCAGCCTCTTATTGGCTAACTCTCACATCTCGATTAACCCATTTTTAATAATCCGTGTAGCCCCATGAGGTGTGGCTTACAAGGGAAGATCTTAACCTGTGTCTGTGTCGAGTGGGAGAATCATGGCGACTGCCTGATTTGGCTTTCTTTCTCCCACAATTCTCTTCTGTCTACTCTGCCTATCTAAGCTGCTGTCCTATCAAAAGGGCCAAGGCAGTATCTTTATTAACCAATAGACATATGACCCTCCTCCATCAACTGAGGGTTTGATTTAGTCTGAGATGCATGCATTACACATATGGATGTGGGTTATCTTATGACATGATACTTGGAAAGAAAAAATATAGATCAAGAATGATTTCAATAGAAAATTTTGTACCTGATAGCAATTGATATAAATCATTTTTAAATAAAACTGACCATCTTATGATTCAATCACTTAGCTAAGTAGCTAGATGCAATTTATGTAACAACAAAGAAAAGAGGCCATGAATTTGAAAGGGGGTTCATCAAAGGATTTGGAGGGAAGAACAGAAAGGAGGAAAATAATATATTATAGCTCCAAAAAATGAATAATTTTAATGGAAAGCAGAGGCAAATGCTGATGACAAATTATGATATATTAGTTGAGATACATCCTTCATATGTGGTAAATGTAAAAAAAAAAAAAAACGATGGTCAGTGCAGTAGATACTCTCAAAGCTTTATAGGCCATGTTTCGGCTTGCTTGAAGGCTAAACTAAAAGCATTCACTTGAGGTGGCTCAAATCACACCGCATGACTCATCACCTATGGTATATCAATATCTGCTGCAGTTTGTCTTGGGTAACTGTAAAGTGCTTTCTTTAAGAAGCATTCATGCTAATCTGTTCTTTCCTTATCATTAAGGTACTTTAGTACAAAGGGGTAGATTTATACATTGTAACCACATCCTGCATTTTGTTTGTCACAAGCAGGAAAATTTCTTTCATTGGAGAACAAACTATAGAAATTATTTAAAATCTTGAGCCAATGGCAAAATTTACCTGCACTTTGTCTGTTTGTTTCCAGACAGTCTAAGAACTATGTTTTCCCTGGCATGCAACTCCTTAGAAGGCCAAAGCAATGGACTGAAAGGAGGTAGAACTAAGGTCACATGACCTCACTCCCTTCATCATCTCCTCTTTAAGCATTCCTGCTATTGTTCTTTGCACTGCAGGTGGAAAATTGCTCTTTTGTTTAGAGTTTAATATTTGCTGCATGTCTGAAAACAAAGGCTTTTTGAGACACTGTTCTTTTTTCTAAAGTATTTCATTGACTAAAGAAGGCAGTGCTTAAGAAAAACCAGCCTACAATTCACAATCCCAGGAAACCTAGACAACAAAGAAGACCCCAAGAGACATACATGGATCTAATCTAGATGGGAAGAAGAAAAAGACAAGATCTCCTGAGTAAATTGGTAGTGTGCGGATCATGGGAGAGGATAGAAAGAAAGGGGAAAAGAAGGGAGAGAAGCAGAGAAAAATACATAGGTAAATAAAAACAATAAAAATATGGTAGTGCTGAAAATGTTAGCATGATGTAATAATTACTTTAACTGGGACATGGACAAAGTGATTCTCTGGTTCTTTTGGAATCCAAAGCTTCATAATTTATCATCAATAATAGTTAAGATATATAGAAGGGTTGTAAGTGGAAATAAAAGTAACTCCAGACACTCTGCAAGCCTGTGTATAGTACTGATAGATCAGGTACTGTTTGGGGTACCAGAGGCATGAAACTGAGTAGGTACACATCTCACCTTTTGAGTAGTTGGGTGTCTGGAGAGACTTATCCATATTCTAGCAATTATGACACAGCTCTTGGCAGTGCAGAGAAGGAAGAAGCAAATGGAGTAGAGAGTCCTTCTTTCATCGGATCATATCCTACTCTACTTTGGTTACTTCAATATAGACAGTGTTTCAGAGAGAAATAATTGTCAACTTTGCAGCAAATGTACAGTCAAATCATTTTCTTCATGAAGAATGCTGAGCAACAACAACAAAAGTTAGGCCTAACCTGAAGACATTTCCTGTCTTTATTCAAAGGAAAATATCTCATGGTTCTAAGTACATAGAAGATTTTAGAGTTTGGCAGAAACAGCAAAGGGCAAACAGTTGTAAGTTTCTATATTACTGTTTCAGAATCTCTTTATTGTCTTGTCTTTCTCCACTATTTTCTCCTTTAGTCCACTTTCCTAGTCCTAGCCCTAATTTAACTCTTCCATTTTTATTTCTGTTTTAATGGCTTACACAATTACATTCTATCTCTCCTTCATTGAAAGGCCACTCATGGATGTCTACTAATTTGCTGACATTGATGGGTATTGCAAATGAAATCCATATAATCTGAAGATTCAAAGCTAACGTTCACAAATGGAAGAAAACTCGTGACATTTATCTTTCTGGGGCTGACCTGCCTAAGCTTCATGCATTTAGATACACAGTTCATTTTTCTTAATAGAAAAATAATATTTCACTGCGTAAATAAACAACATTTTCATTATCCATTCATCACGTGATAAACATGTAGGCTTCTTTTTCTGGGCTTTTGTCAGTATAGTAGTAATGAGTATGGATAAGCAGGTACCTGTATAGTATGATATACAGTCATTTGGGTATTTGCCCAAGAGTGGTAGAGCTGAAGCATGCGATAGATGACAATGCAATGAAGAAAACATAGTCTTTCCATAGAGCAATGATAAAATAACTAGCATATACAAGCATGATCTTTCATTTCTAAAATTCAAAGGGAAGTATAAGTCCCTTCAGTAGATAAATTTGTTACTGTGGTATACTCAGACAACAGAATATTACTTGAGTCTAAAGGAAACGATAGTAACAATTCTCCAAAAGAATTGGATACAGGATGAATGAATATTGAACATGACTGTGTCAAATAAACCAGTTGGCAAAGCAAGGCCTACCTACTGGATACTTCCAATTTAATGTCATTCTAGAAAATGCGAACAAATAGAGATAATAGAATGTCAATAGTCCTCAGGGAGGGGTGATTTCATAGAGCATAGCATGTTTGGGGCAATGAGCATGTTATAAATGACACTATTAGGATAACAGATGAGTCTCAGCACACATTTCTGCAAACAATAAAAGGCACACACCAAAAGTGAACCCTAATGTAAAGTGCACTTCATGTAACAATTAAATCTTGCTGGAATTCCATCATTTCTATTCTTCTGCTGTAGAAGCTTTTCATAATAGTGGGTGCAATTTGTCTATGGAGACAGAAGATGTAGGGGCATTTTCTTTCTTCTGCAAAACTGTGTCATGAACTTAAAACTCATCCTATAAATGGTCTATTTTCAGAAATGTTTACAATGCAAAAGTTATATTTAATAGGCAGTAGGCTTTAAAGTCTGTAAGAACAGTACTTCTACGGAAAAAGAGTGGGGGGAATGAGGTAGAGTTTACACCCACCTGTACATACTTAGAGATGGATTCATACAAAATCAGAGATTAAGCTAAACCTCAAACACAGAAATTGTTTGCAAAAGTATTTTTAAGTTTGTCCCAGTCTTTTAAGCTCAGCCCTGGTGATTCAAGATATGAAAGAGAGTGCCTTCAAAGGGACAGTTAGGAAACCCCATAGCCTTGATAAAACCACATCAAATGAGATGCTAACACCCCACATTGATCACACTCAGAAAGCCTGACTGAAGATGTTTATCCTAATCCTCCAATCCAGACACTTCCTGAGATATGGTCAGGAGGGGTAATTACTCCAATACATAAAAACAGAAATGCTCTCAACCCAAACAGCCAGAGAGATCTACATTAGCTGCACCGGCAGTAAACCCTGACGCTGCATCCTTGGTGAAAGAATAAAGCAACGTCGCTCCGGTGACAGCAACATCCATAAATCCAAATTGGATTCCTCCCTTGAAAATGAGCCACAGACTTCATCTCTCCCCAGATTGCTGCATATTAACAAATATGTAGGAAAAACCCAACTGGGAGGAGAGCTTTTTCTTGCTTTATTAGAGTTTAAAATCACCCTGGACTCAATCTGGCACCAGAAGTGAATCCATGACTGCTACAGAGGGAATGGATGGAAAAACAAATGACGTATATCAGTTCCTGTATCAATCCATCAATTGAAGGATGGAAATAAGCATAAATGGATGCCTTCAAGCGAGAAAGTGAGACAAGGACACCCATCTCATAGCTTAATAGATGCTAGGATGAGTTACTCCCGGGGTTAGAGCTATACCCAAGCTCAGGGCCTCTGATAAACCAAAAAAAAAAAAAAAACTGCCTATCAGGGCACCACACCGGGTTGGGTGTCTTTGTGGCATTTCCATCATTCATGTGGGAACAAAGCAAAAGAAGTTAGTCACACATTAGTAACCAAGCTCTCTAGATCCATCTGTGGAACAGTTCTTAGACTATTTTATTGATGATATGATAGAGTAATGATTGATAATAACACACAATATGGAAAGCAGCATGCCTGGTTGATCATTAAAATGTGAATGACAAGAAATAACAGATTGCAATGTGCTTAATTCGATGAGTTTTCCAGTACCCAAAATATATGATTTGTCTCTAGCCTTGGAAAGGCATACAGTCTTTTATATTAATTAAAAAAATATTTTCATACAATAATTTTTAATGATACTTTCTTTTGCCCAAATATTTCCTACCATCCTACAAACCCAACTTCATGTTCTTTTCCTCCTTTCTCTTAAAAAAATGAAAAAACAAACAATATGACAAAAAATACTAAAACAAAATAACAAAAACTCCACAAAAAAATGAGTTTCTTTTGTGTTAGGCAACTTCTCCTGGGCACGAGGCATGCATTGGAATGTGATTGCTAAAACCCAGTAGCAATTCCCTGAAGGGACATGATTTTCTCTTTCCAACAGGTATCAATTGCAAATTGTTTCTTTAATTTTCTTTTTTTTTTTTTTTTGATTTTTCAAGACAGGGTTTTTCTGTAGTTTTGGAGCCTGTCCTGGTACTAGCTCTTATTGGCCAGGCTGGCTATAAACTCACAGAAATCTGCCTGCCTCTGCCTTCAAAGGGGACTAAAAGCGTGCACTACCATCATCCAGCTACAAATTCTTTCTTAGTGATGGGTAGGACAATGTGTCCATGTCCCCTTCCACTGTTGAAAGGATCTGCTTGTTAGTCCCGGCCACTCAGCCCTGAAATAATCACAGAAAAACTATATTATTTAAATGACTGCTTGACCTATTAGCTCTAGCTTCTTATTGGCTAACTCTTAGATTTTAATTTACCCATTTCTAGTAATCTGTGTATTGCCACGTAGCTGTGGCTTACCGGGGAATGTTCCATCTGGCTCTGGCGGGACTACATGGCTTCTCTCTGACTCCACCCTTTTTTCTCCCAGCATCAATTTAGGTTTTCCTGCCTACCTCTATTCTACCCTATCAGGCCAAACCAATTTTTTTTTATTCATTAATGGTAATCATAGCAAACAGAGGGGAATCCCACATCATTCCACAAACAGATTTTTTTTCTGCTTTGAACTTATGCAGGTCTTGTATATGTTGTCATTGTCTCTAGGACTATGTGTGTGTCAACCCTTTTGTGTCTGGAAGATGCTGTTTCCTTGGAGCCATCTACTGTTTCTGGCTCTTAGAATATTTTGTGTGTGTTTTTGAGTAGATGAATTTAATATAGTCATTTTTAAAATAAAAATATATACTATGAAAGTCTCCTTAACAGTTTTTCACAAACATCTCAAGAAAGAAAACCTTCGTATTTCTCCCCCGTCCACAGTTTCCTTTAAGCCAAGAGCATCCCTACAGGGTAGAGAGCTATACAGTAACATATAGCAAAACGCAATCTTTCTTACCTGTTAAATTCAAAGATGCCAAAGGTCTGCAAGGAGTCATTGTGTAATAAACCATACATAGCATCATGGGTATGTATATACTTAGACCATGGCATCTTTTTCAGGCCCTTAAGCTGTGCAGTTTGAAAAAGGATTAAATGAGAAGAGAGAGAAGATGAAGAGAAGGAAAAGAAAGAAGAACAGGAGGAAGAGGAGAGGCAAGTTGAGAAGAATAGTGAGAAAGGCCCTCGGGGAGTTGGAGGAAGAGGAGGAGCAAGAGAAAGGAAAAGAATATCCAACTACAAAAGGGTCAGAAAGCAAAAGTAAAGTAACAAATATGCAATGAGATATTTACATAATTCTTCCTGGATGATGTTTTCCATGAGATAATATTAGTTCAGTGTTTTGACTTATTGCTAATGAATGCTTATATTTGAGTCCCACTCCCTTCACAGTTTATTGAGCCTAAGAAGAAGCACTCAAAACAAAACAAAAACAAAACTACAAAAATAACCCAAAATGTCTTGAATTTTCCTTAAGAACTATTTTCTATAAGTTTAAGTAGGGAAGGGGAGGGTAGAGAGAGAGTGGGGGAGTAGGAGGGGAATGGGAGGAGGGGAGGAGGTGTAAATTTTTGAATGGAAAAATTAAAAAAAAAACTATTTTCCAGGTACTATAAGGAATACAGGATTAATTCTACAAATTGGGAATTTTAATAATGGGAAATAATGCATGAAATGAATAAAAAACAAAACAAAAAACAACTTTATGTGATTATGTGTTCTGGACTTTGGAAATTAAAACAAGAAGCCAGTGCAACACCACCACCAACAACAAATTGGGGAAATTTTACATAGAGGAATTATATGGGAGAGAGAAGACTGAGAGTTTCTTTTCCCTATAAAGATGAATTTACATGGGCAAAACAGGGTACGGTCCAGGAGAGAAATTCTGGAGGTGGAACCAGCTGGGAATGAAGAGTTGGTGACCACTAGCAAACAGAATTTATAGTTACAAGGACCACACAGTTCACAGGTTCCCCAACTACTTTAGAGGCTTCACAACTGAAATCAATAATTAAGTCATTAAGACATAGGAATTCAACCTGTAGGAATATACCTGAATTGGGCTAGTATGAAAACAGTTATGTTAGCCCACAAACAATCATTGCTTTCAAGGTAAGAAGAATTGTGAAACTACAGATATTTTCTGTGATCTTCAAAAGAAGACTTTGGATACATTGTAAGTAAAATATTTCTTTGCTACTATAATGATGTAAACTGTGCTTACTAATAAGAAAGTGTGCTAATGGCATAGTTTTATGTTAAAACTAGATTAACAGGAACTACGCAAACATCAATTCACAAAATATTTATAACTGACTTTTTAGGAAAATATTCTATGTTTATCATTTTAAAGTATCACCAACAAATACATTGTCAATAGGGGAAATGTACACTCAGGACCTACTCTAGGTATTTGATAAGCCTTGACTTTGTTGTAATGTATTAGAATATACAGGTATCAAATCTTCATTTCTAAACTGCCCATCATTCCGCCATGTGATTAATTTTTTAGTTTGCATCAATGCCCTAGAAATGATCTGTTAAAAACAGAAGCACCAGCACAATAGTCTCTGATACGATTATCTGTGTAAGTGGTTGCGGGAGGATAGAGTTTTATTTATTTCCCCAATATAACCTCTATGTTTGCATCAGCTGAGTTTTCATAAGGTGGAGGTGCCATAAGTGATGGCTATAGATTGTGTAGTCTGGGAATTTTATTCTACACATATGCATTGTTGACTATGATTCTCTGATGTTACCAAGTGACACTCACCCACCTGACCCCATCACTTGCGTTATTCAATGCTTCTTTGCTTATCAATATAAAGAGCTAGATGGAAGATTACAAAGTTGAATTATCTACATTTTCTAGCTAAGCTATTCCAGTTACTTTACAAAAGTTCATGTGGTTATTATTCACTCTACCGTAAAAATTGTTATTATAGATGCCTTATATGCATTCATGCTCTCATTTACTTACTCTTCCTCTTTTCTCTTTCCATGTAACCTTTATTCTTTACTGCTTTTCTTATTAATGTTGTTCAGTGAGTCATGCATTTATTCACAGGATAATTAGCTTTTGAATCCTACAAAACACTAGACATTGATGTGTCAAAGACATAAAATGAATTTGACAGATTCAAGGAATCTGAAGCCTAATTGGAATCATAGAAACAAAGATACAAAGTCAGTGTTTATGATTGTGTGCTTATAATGTTTTACAATGTTGATTTTACCTGACATAAAACAAAACTATGAAATAATAACAGTCATTTTCCCTATGTTATCCAAACTTCTGGTGTTAGGACATTATTATTAGCACTTGGGAAATTGGTGCAAAATGCCAAGGACTTTTGCTGGAGTGTAGCCTATATAAACTCTAAAGGGCTAGAGAGGACATTGAGGTGGAACATCAGGTAAAACACAAGGAGGAGATCAGAAAATAGGTATCTGAGAGGATTGGGGGCATTGAAGAGTTGCTGAAGAAGAGTGAAGGCTAGAAGCCAGAGGGGTAAAGTTAGAGAACATGTAAGAAACTCTCTCTAGGGTGAGATTCAGCTCCTTGGGAATATTTGGCTTTGTTTTCCAAGTTTCTGCTTCCCAGTACTAAGACATATCATGTTACATGATATGTTGCCCTAATAATAAGATAGTAACTAAATCTTTTTCTGGGTTGTGTGATGCTTGAGATTATTGATAAATGCCATAGTGGGCTGTTTATATGTGGAGATCTATCGAATAGCACTTGATCATGTTTTGTCTTAGGCAAAGTGGATCCTACCCTGAGCTCCAGTCTTTAGGGACCTCTTCTCTTCTTGTTATTTGATCTTATAGCAAACCTCTTTCAAGAGTGAGATGTTCACAAGGTCTATTGCCCACAAATCATTAATCCCATCTCAAAACCTTAGAGATACCTTCACTCCTAGAATTTTCTGCCCAAGTAGTCCCAATGATCTTTTCAGGATTACTGTGTGACTCTCTAAAAGGGTATTCAGGGTATTTTTCTGGTTACAGACAGAGCTGGGTAGCATACACTCTTGTAAATAAACACAATCTTATAGCTTTTATAATAACAATGCAATACTTTACTTATATCTAAATGTCATCTCTTGGAGAACATGTAAAATATCTCTACTGTCACAAAACTTTTTACCTGGAAGTGTTAAAATTTTGGGGGCAGTGTCTATCATATCTGATTCTCTATTACCCCAATTTTGGTAAATTTTTACAGATTGAGTCTCTATGATGAATGTAGATAAAGTTTAGAGAGATGTTCCTGTGTTTTCAACACAAAAGCATCATCATGTATATACATGACACCATGGAAAGGAAATGAAGAGACAGAGTGCAACTAGGTCTGAGAGGTGTTGCACAGACCAGTGATAAACACATAGCTGTTCTGGTATAGAATCCATAGGAGTCTAAGCCTTGTAAATGTAAACATGACTTTGTTGATCATTGTGAGGTATAGACAAAGGTCAATGGTGAATGAGAGCTGGTCATATAGTTTCAGGAGAGATGTGTTTAGCTTCTTTCACAACTCAGCATTAAATGGCATCATATTGGCTGCTTGAAAGTGGATACGACATATAATTGATATACAAATGTCTACAGTAAAATCACTTTTTAATTTCTTCTTCTCTTAAGAGTCAACATGCCTTCGTTCTCCCAGCATTCAGTTTAGTTTTCCCCACCTACCTAAGTTCTGCCCTATCAACAGGACAAAGCAGTTTCTTTATTCACCAACAGCATTCACAGCATAGAGGAGAATCCCACATCATGTGTTTGTGTGTAAAATATGTATGATATATATGTACTAGTGTTTTGAGAGTGGTGAATATGTTTTGATAATATATACCCCTACCTCAGCTCTTCAGAAATCCACTCCCCTTCTCACTCAACTTTTTTTTTTAATGCATCAAGACCAATTTTTTTATGTCAAATATTCTTGGATGTATGGTCTCCCACTTGATTGCTATTGACTTACCAGTGGCTATACTTCTAAAAGAAACTGTCTCTACCCTTTTTCAGACATTGGTGCTTATGAATAAATCCTTAATTAAGCAAGGGGTTGTGTGTCCACCTCTCCTTTCTGTGTTGGGATTTGATCTGGCTTGGTTTTGCACAGGATTTGTTCATGCTGTAACAACCACTTTACGTTCAGATGTGTAGCTATTCTGCTGTGTCTAGAACACATATTTTTTTGGAAACACCCGCTGGTCCTTAAACTTTATCTGCCCTCTCCTCTGTAATGATCCATGAACCTTGTGAGGAAAGGGTCCATTATATATACTACACATAGGGTTGAGCATTCTTCAAGCTCATTACCTGCCCTGGATCAGTCTTGGGTATCAGAGACAGTACCAGCTTGGATCTTCATATAGCAATAAAGTCAAATTGCTATAATTAAATTATAGTCAAATTCCAGAGTATAACAAAGAGCACAGTTGAAAACTGGTAATATTTGTGGATCAATAGGACTTCGTTGGCCAACAATTCTAAAAAAATAATCCACTCCAGACACAGGATTTTTATTTTTAGCCTCTGATGACTACTAGGAGTATTGCTGACCTGGTATAGAGTAATTCTCTTTTCACTCATTTTATATATGTCTGTGTGTATAGTTTAGAAAGCTTCTATATGACATTTTTAAAAAGATCTTTAAAGGTTATTCTAATACAGCGATATCAATATGGATAAGTAAATAGCACTAATACAAACTTGTTGAAGTACTATTTCAGTTATTTGTTATTCCAAAATTTATTTTGCTCCACTGACTAGATACTGACTAACTCACACCAACACATGAGTTTTATGGTCTGAGATGCAACTTCTCTGAATTTGTTCTTTAATGTGCTAACTCCAATTGGGACTATATTCAGAATAGGGCCAAATGACTGTAATTAAAGTTAAATAAATTTTACTGAACAAAAAGTAGGAACCCCAAGAGTGTGGCTACATTGAGAAAATGCAATAAGTAAACATAGCAATAAAGGAAGTAAGGTCTCATCAGAAACCTATCTTGATTTCCCTTTGACCTTGACTAGAAAATTTCTACTGTTTCTACTAATACCTTGTTATGGAAACACTCTGGGGCAAATTCTGCTAGCTAAAAAAATTCTTAAAATTGATGAGCAGTAGACAGAGTCACCATGATTATTGACTTTGCCAACTTTATGATAAAAGTATTTTATTGATCATCCAATAAAAAGGTCAATATTTAATTCCATTCAATCCTGACACTAGAATGATTTCAACTGGCTAAGTCCAGTGCTCTTCTTTCCTCTTGTTCTCTAACAGGTATTGTTAAGATGTGTCCTTTGCTTCTTTTCACTGTGTTTTGTGATTCAATCCATCCTCCAATGAATTTATCATTTCTTTTTTCTTTGTTTCCCTCACAAGAAAATCAACACATTTTCCTTTGTTGTTACTGGTTTGAGGTACTCAGTACTTCAATATGGCATATACTCAGATATATTTTGTACTAGTTTCACAGTTCAGTTTCTACAAAAGCATCTGTCTTGTTTCTGTGAATGCAGGACAGGCAGGAGCTGTGGATGAGGGGAGTACCTACTGTGTACCTTCTTAAGTGAATGTCCCTCCAGCTGTGGCTTCACAGAAATAGAAATGACAAAATGGGAATGAATGATGCAAAAGAATCTCTTTCTCAGGGAAATTAGTGGCAGGCAAAAGAATTGTTTTCCTCCAGGAGGTAGAACGCTTGATTAAGAGAGGAATTTTTGCCTCTTGACTTCAATGGACAACTAAATGTCTACACTTATTAAAATAGATGTAGTAGCTTCTATACAATGTGATTCAATGTTCTCTTCTTTGGAATACAGAATACTTTCCCTACTCACTTTTCAATTGTGTGTATCTGTTATAAGTATGTTAGTTTTAAGTAAGCTATTTCTAAAAGCCCAAGGAGGTATATTTTTCACATTTCTTTTTATTTGCCGTGGTATAAAAGGAAACCTCTGTCTCAGTCACCATGATTATTAAGTCATTTCTCCACAGGTTTCCAGGGACCGTCTGCTAACTAATTTCCATTTTCAGTGGCTGATGACTGTGTTCATTCAACTAGAGTGATGGAGTTTCTTTTCAATGGTTTTAAAATAGGGTCTTTTATAGAAGGTTTCTGCATATCACCGTTGAAGGTGCAGTATGCCATTTGTTTTTGTTAAAAGTTTCATTCAGGTCATAAATGACTGACGACGCCTACATGGCAAGTTCTGCCCTAATTCCTGGGAATTTAATGCTGCAGGCACTTAGCCTTCAAGTATCATATAGAATGAAAAGTAAGAATATTTATTGTTAGTTAAGACTTTTCCTTCTTGCTGAATATTTTGTTCAAGGTATCCTGTAATGTGATTCCCATTTTCCAACTGAATAAACTAAGAACCTGAAGGGGAGGCATGTTACCCTGGTAATAGAGTGGTACAAAAAGGAAAGTTACATCGGTTTTCACCATTAGAACAAGAAGAAAACAGGTTTTAATTCCAGATCTGTCTAACATATTGAGGTCCCAAATAACAGGCAGCTATCGACCACCTTGGTAAATCCTGGCACCTTTTCACAGAAATCATTGTTGATTCTTTCTACAATCTTATGTATAGGTTAGTAATTTAAACAAATGCATCGGATTTTAAAATGCTTTCCAGCATTTTCTTTCCTCTATTGTATATGCCTTTTGATGTTTCTGACTAGGCTACTCTTCACTCACTGTTTTTCAGGTGAAATCTATAACTAAAAATGGGATGAAGGATTGTTGTTTGTTAGTTTAAAAAGTTTGAATCCCTAAGCAGGTAGAAGGTCTTTAATAGAAGAAACAAGGATGTATGAGTAAAATTTCCCTGCTTGGAAAGGGAACGTTTAATCATGATGGTTGTATCATATTGGACACTTAATACACCCCACAAACTTTACAGAGCTTCCTTGTGAATTGGTGGATTCTTTTCTTTACAAATGAGAAACTGAAACTCTAGAGACAATGAATAAAGTGCCCAGGTGTACAATCCAGCGTCAACCAGTCCAGGTGTCTAGCATTGTGTCCTGCAATAGAAAGCATTACCAATAGTTGTAGAGAAAAGAGTCACGCAGAGAAAAGAACTAGGGAGATGCTGTGTACTATTTCCATATTTAAAACTCCATAGTTTCTCAATCACCTTTCAACTATGCTACAGAGAAAAAAAAGAAGAAAATAAACATATATTTGGAAGGAATCGGAAAGTAGAGTGCATTTACTCCCTATTCTCACGGAGATGTGAGGTACAAAAATGTCCTAGGGTAGAAATTGCTTTACAATTGATTTAAGAGTTCATTACTGAGTAAAGATGGACTAAGGGTTAAGTTCTGTACAGAACAAAAGCTCTAAACCATGGAAATTGAAATAACTAAGCATTTATATTTAACACAACTACCCCAGTTATCCATATCATAGAATTATCAAGGAGCAAGTTTACCACCCCCTTCCCATGATTCTTGTTTCAATGGCTTTACCATGGAGGAAGTAGCAACAAAAGATGAAAGAACAGTACCACTACCAGAGTCTTACCCGATGACTTCTGTATACAATTCACAGCCACATAGCCATATATTCGTTGCAAATGTTCAGAGAAATGTGGTTTCTATTAGGCGCATTCCTACACTCAAACAGTGTTTTACTCAAATGAATAGAGAATGCATATTGTGTAATAACTGGTGGTCTCAATATGCAGTCCTACACAGACACAGTAGATGAACTAACAAATAGTGGACTTTCGGGCAGCCCAGGAGTTGCAGAAGAGAGGTAATTTGTGACCCTTTTAAAATCAGCATGACCTGAAAGTATCAGAGGAATTCTTAAATTTTAAGTGGCTCAAACGTAGTTTGAAAAATATTGACACTCAGATGAACATGAAACCATGAGAGTGTCACAGTACTTCATTGATCTATGTGGTATGAAAATGAATGCATGGAGTGATGTTTTCTATAGTAGGATGCCATGTAAGACATCCCAATCATTAAATAACTCTCAAGTTGTTGAGGCTTCATCATAGTACTAGGGAAAGGTAGAGGATGCCAGCTTAGCTGAAATTCAGTGTGTTATACCACTGTACTATTGGATGTAGAAATCCATTCAAAAACAAGGTGAGCATTTTTTTTACATAGAAAATTATAAATTGGATTTCATAAAAAGTCTGGGTGTAAGTAGAAAGAATAATACATCATTACATATAAACCTTGCTGTTTCAAGCTCATGCACAGAGCCCAACATATATTGTTTCAGAACCCTTTGTTTCCATGAAATTTTATCACAGTGTCTATAGACACTGGTGAATCTCAGATTTGTCAATGTATGTGAGCATTTTATCATATAAGCAAACAACTCTACTAGGAATTAGAATTTTTTCCTTAAATTCAAATATAGTGGTTTGATAGGATAGTACCATTGATTACATGTCTTAGAACACAGAAACGTATTTCCTTACAATTCCAGAGGTTTACTCTGACATCACTCTCCACTTATAGACATCATTTCCTTGTGTCTTGATGCTTTGCTTTCCATTTGCTTTTGAATTTTAATTTCATCTCTTTTTATAATGATATCAGGCATATTAGATTAGGAACCACTCTAATGACCTTATTTTAATTTGATTACTCCCTTAATATTTATTTCTTGAAGTTTCTCAGGATTTCTTCTTTGCAGGTATGTATGTGAGGAGGTACTCATGCATGTAGAGACCATAGGTAACTGTAAGGTGTTTTCTATTGCTTTCCACTGTATTTTTAAGACAAAGTCACTTTTATGAACCCAAAGCTCATCGATTGCTTAGACACACTAGCTAGAGAACCTATCTGCCTGTCTTTTTGCCTCCCAATACTAGAGTTACAGATGCAAGCTACTCTACATGAATACAAAAGCTACTCTACTTTTACATGGGTCAAGGGATTCTCAAATAAGGTTTTTTCTTTCTTTCTTCTTTCTTTCTTTCTCTCTTTCTTTCTTTCTTTCTTTCTTCCTTCCTTCGTTTGTTCCTTCCTTCCTTTCAAGATTGTCTTTTAATTGCAGCATTTCTTCCTTCCCTTTTCTCCCTCCAAATGCTTCCATGTCGTCCTCCATGATCCCCTTTAAATTTATGATCTCTTTTCATCAATTATTACTGCAGACATATATATATTTGCATATATATTCTCAAATAACCTGCTGAGTCGATATAACGTGACTTGTGTATGCATTTTCATGATTGACTAGTTGGCACTGAACAACCAATTGGTGTGCTAGTCTCTGGGGAGCACTTTCTCTCCTGCTCTCTGATTTCCTCAGTTGCTTAGACTACTTTGTGGAGGCTTGAGACTTTGTGGACTTTTTCCCATGTAGTTTGACATATCAGTTTATGTTTGGGCAGCAATTTTCTTGAGATTTTATGGGTGTATCTTATCAAATTATTAGGAAAAACAATCTCACATCAAACTCTTTGATCCTCTGATACTTATAATTTGTCTTCTTCATCTTCGGCAATGTTTCCTGAACCTTAGGATCAAATGACTGTTTAGTAGATGTAACCATTAAGGGTAGGCTTCAGATATAGACTCTGTAATGGCCTATATCTGCTGTAAAAGGAAGCTTCCTTGGTAGGACTGCAAAAACTAAACTCGTTTGTAGGTATAGGGACAAATATTTATAGACTGTTGTTGTTAGTACATATGCTGGTTTAGTATATAAGAGGTTGTAGCTTCTCTATTAACCATGACTTCATGTGTACTGATTAGTTAGCTAGGTGGTCAGTACCAGGCATGATATTTCTCTTGTTGAACAGCTAAGGTCAGTTAGACAGATACTGACTTCCTTCAAGTTGTTTGTGTCACCACTTCACCTATAGTTACGGAGTCATGCTGGTTGTCGCAGAGATTCACAGGCACTACTGATGGGTAGGACTGTTGGTTGCGTCTCTCCTTTGGAAGCTTGCATGGAACATTCTGTTAGATTAAACATAGTCCCCAGTGAGCAGGAATTCATGTAGTGCCAGCTCAAGGGTGCCTGAGTCCTGTTTATATAGTACAAAGTGTCTTCAGCAGTAAGAACTTACCTTCCAACTCTAGCAGGTAACCAAGGGCAATAGCGATAGGAATGTATGTTTTGGAAGCCCCTAGACAGCCTTGTCCAACTACTCAGAAGAGGGTTTCTCATGTATGGTATCGGGATTTGTTAGGTGGTCTTTTTTGCATCTTGGAGGGAGTGCCATCATTGAGTGAGAAAAAGTCATATATACATATATATGCATTATATATTATAGAGTTTTGCTTTGAGGTAAATAATTACCAGTAGATTCCTTGCATCTTTTTATGCCATCCACATTGTTATTTTTAGCTACCTTCTTCCTCCTATAATTAACTCTCTCTACCTTCTTTAAGGAGGTCCCATTTTTCCTATTTATTATCAATTCAATTGTATCCTGCTATTCCCCTTTACCCTCCTCCCACTGGGTTCTGCATTTGCCCCTCTCCCCTTTCCTAAGCTCAAGTTCTTATCCTTGTTCAGCAAGCATGTTGCTCACTGGGCCATCTTCTTTATTCAACTACTGCTTAAAAGTCCGCATTTTCAGTTACACAATATAATGTTCTTGGTGTTTAGGCTCTCAATGTATTAATTTAGGGGCTATGTAGGTCAGTTCATAACACCAACTTTACACCAAAATTTGCCTGTGCTGTTGTACTGCATGATAGCACATTGGCACTGGGAAAGTCCTAGGGTCATAATTGTCTTCAGGGATTATTGATCAAGCATCCTCTATGTGACAGACTTCCTATTAGGATCTGTGGCATCGTAAGATCCAGCAAGGTGCAAAGCTTTTCATTAACTCTGTTTTCTGAATTAAAAAATGCTGCACAAGACAATCTATTCCACTTGCTCTGTATTGAAATTTATCCTTCTGTAGAGGCGGAGACGGATCCAAATACTTAAATTATAGATGAGCCCACTGCTTTAAACATAAGAAGTATTTGATAAAAATATGTTATATGAATGAATATGAGAACAAAATATTACTGTTGAAGTCCCTTGTGATTGAGTCTAGTTTATGATAGTGAGCAGCTAGCTGTGCAACCCCAGATACCTATGTATCATCTCTTCAAAATGAGGATGCCAACTACTTATAAAGCTCTATTAAAAATAAGCCATAGGACAAGAGCAAATTATTAAGCCATAATCATACTACACAATACTTCTTTTTAGAAATTATATTGATGTTACTTGTAAATACTCTTAATTAGCTCTGTGTGTATTCATTTCACTCAGGATTGCATCTTCCAGGATGTCAGAATTTGTGCACAGTCTTGTTTTCTATAGCCAATATTCTTTTTGCTAGAGTTCAAGAGCACCAGGATATGATCCCATCAAAATCTTTCATGTTTGCATACCGTTGTGTGCAGGATTTCCCCTTTAGCCCATTTATTTAGAGCAATTCTCAACCTTTCTAATGTTGTAACCCTTTTATACAGTTCCTTGTATTGTGGTGATCTCCAACCATAAATTTAATTTGTTGCTACTTCATAACTATAAGTTTGCTACTGTTATAAATCATAATGTAAATATCTATGTTTTCTTGTGAGTGGTCTTAAGTGACTTCTATGAAAGGGTCATTTGACTCCCAAAGATGTGGCAACCCACAGGTTGAGAAATACTGATTTAAAGAAATTAGGGAAAGGTCATCTTACTTCTGTCTGATGAGCAATATAACATCTTTTGTGTTGTTCAAAATATCAAATTATTCTTAGTGTTGGCAATAGGAATAGTCCACAGACAAAAAGATATATTTTAATTGATTCTGTTTACTCTGTTTTGGTTGAATTTAGTTCTTGTTGTGTTGCTAAAACAAAATCATCCAAAACCTCAGTGGCCAAGTAAAATTCATTTTTTATTTCTACTATATACTCAAATGAAGCAGGAATGGGATTTCTTTTTTTTTCTTTGCTCTTTCATGTACCAATGCAGAAGAGATGTTCCTCTAACATACTCCTACAATGGAAATAGATGCTATTAACAAACTACATGACCTGTACACTTAATCTTAGAATTTCTTTCAGGAAGTAACCTTAACCTCTTCCTGTAACATCTAGATGAAAGGAAGTCATGGAACTATTTTACTCTTGCCATATGCCAAACAGAAGACAGGTGGAAATACCATTGAGCCTATTACTTACACATTCACTCAATAATTTGCATGTGATGAGAACTACTATGTAAATTAAAAAATAGATAAAAATTTCCCAATCACTGAGGTGGTGTAAGAGGTCCTTCTGTTTATGTATTGCTTTCATTGGCTAATCAATAAAAGTAATTGCTTGGCCTCATAGGGCAGAACTTAAGTAGGTGGAGAAGACAGAACTGAACTCTGGGAGGAAGAAAGCAGGGAGTCAAAGAGCCACCATGGATCTGCCAGGTCAGACATGCTAAATCTTTTCTGGTAAGCCATGACCTCGTGGTGAACACAGATAAAAGAAATGGGTTAAATCAAGATGTGAGAGTTAGTCAATAGGAGGCTAGAGCTAATGGCCAAACAGTGTTTTACTAAATACAGTTTCTATGTGATTATTTTGGGTATAAACTAGCCGGGCAGGATGGAACAAAAGGGCCTGCTCTCCTGTAACACTGAGGATGTAGATGTGAATAGATACAGCCCTGCATTCCTAAGCTTCACATTCTAATGCCTGTGTATTTTGTGGTATTTTGTTGGTATGTACATAGTATCAAGCAGAAAAGTTGGGTAGGAATGGTCTTGGTAGAGAGAAAAGGCCCTGAAGAAGGAGAATAAACGTATTCTTATCAACACATCAGGAGATAATGACTGGAAAAGAGAAAGCAAGCAAGTGAAGTAGTCAGTGATTTCAGTGAGGTAAAGGGGAGGGTAGATCATGTCAGCAGAAATACTACTAGACATAGGATGTCACTTTCTCTTGTAAATAAATAGGGAGGTTAATCAATCTATTTTTAAGCATTAAATACCCTAGGGAAAAGGGAATGGCAGAAGCAGAGAGACCATTAAAATCTCATTATTAAAGTTGGAAAGTCTGAATGCATAGTAATATCAAAAATGGTTAAAGGATGACCGAGAATGTCTTAGAATAGAGGTTTAACAAAACTTGTGAATAAACTATCTTTCACATACAGAGTTAAGTTTAACCTTGATAAGACTGAATTTTATGGATCACACGTATGTGACTATTTTGTTGGTTTGCTTTTTATTTGTTTTTCTAGTTGCCCGTTAGTCACTATTTTACCATAGTGACTATTTTATCTTTACTAAATTTCTTTTTTTAATTTATTAATTTATTAAAGATTTCTGCCTCCTCCCTGCTACCGCCTCCCATTTCCCTCCCCCTCCCCCGATCAAGTCCCCCTCCCTTATCAGCCCGAAGAGCAATTAGGGTTCCCTGACCTGTGGGAAGTCCAAAGACCGCCCACCTCCATCCAGGTCTAGTAAGGTGAGCATCCCAACTTCCTAGGCTCCCACAAAGCCAATACTTGTAGTAGGATCAAAAACCCATTGCCATTGTTCTTGAGTTCTCAGTAGTCCTCATTCTCCACTATGTTCAGCAAGTTCGGTTTTACCCCATGCTTTTTCAGACCCAAGCCAGCTAGCCTTGGTGAGTTCCCAATAGAACATCCCCATTGTCTCAGTGTGTGGGTGCACCCCTTGCGGTCCTGAGTTCCTTGTTCGTGCTCTCTCTCCTTCTGCTCCTGATTTGGACCTTAAGATTTCAGTCCGGTGCTCCAATGTGGGTCTCTGTCTCTGTCTCCTTTCATCGTCTGATGAAGGTTAATATTCAGGAGGGTGCCTATATGATTTTCTTTGGGTTCTCCTTCTTATTTAGCTTCTCTAGGACCGCGAATTATAAGCTCAATGTCCTTTATTTATGGCTAGAAACCAAATATGAGTGAGTACATCCCATGTTCCTCTTTTTGGGTCTGGCTTACCTCACTCAGGATAGTTTTTTCTATTTCCATCCATTTGTATGCAAAATTCAAGAAGTCCTTGTTTTTTACTGCTGAGTAGTACTCTAATATGTATATATTCCACACTTTCTTCATCCATTCTTCCATTGAAGGACATCTAGGTTGTTTCCAGGTTCTGGCTATTACAAACAATGCTGCTATGAACATAGTTGAGCATATACTTTTGTTGTATGATAGGGCCTCTCTTGGGTATATTCCCAAGAGTGGTATTGCTGGGTCCAGGGGTAGGTTGATTCCGAATTTTACTAAATTTTCAACAGGGCACAAAACAAGGAACCCAGAAAAATTAGTTGTGTTTTTCATAAAGTTAATTTGTTTCTAAGTGTAAGTTAAAATAAATCTGTGAGGTATCTTAGAATACTTTTTGTTGGTGGTGCCTTTTTAAAAAGGGTATTATTTATTTATTTTACAGCCCTACCACATTCTCCCCCTCCTTCTAGTCCCATTCCCGCCCCTCAATTCCCCTCAACTCCCTCAATCCACTCCTCCTCTACTTCTGTTCAGAAATAGGCAGGCTTCAAGGGTATCCACAAAGTATGGCATATCAAGTTGTGATAAAACTAAGCACCTCTCCTTATTTTAAGGCTGTTCAAATCAATTCAGTACAAAGAATAGTTTCCCAAATGCCAATCAAAGTGTTAGGGAAAACCTCTGCTCCCATTGTTAGGAGTCCTACAAGTAGGCGCAGCTACACAGCTGTAACATATATGATGACGTCCTTGGTCAGTCCCTTTTAGGCTCCCTGGTTGTTGGTTCAGACTCTGTGAGTTCCTATGAGCCAGGTTAGTTGTATCTGTGTGTTCCTTGTGATGTCCTTGTCCAATCTTTCTCGTACAGATTCATGTGAGTTTCCCTTGTGTCAGGTTTTTCTACCTGACCTTGGAAAAGCCCCCCTTTCCAGTCATCTCTTTGAGTGCTCTCTCCCTCAATCCACCCCTCAAGTCCCCATCACCACTTGCTCCCAGTCTACTAGTAGATATATTCTACTTCTCCTTACCAGAAAGACCCATATGTTCCCGTGGGCACTCCGTGTTACCTAGTCTTTTTGGTCTATGGATTGTAGACTGGGTATCCTTTACTTTACAGCTAATATCTACTTATCAGTAAGTACATACCATCTTTTTCTTCCTAGGACTAGGTCTGGGTTACTTCATTCAGGATGTTTTTTTTTTCCTTTTAGTTCTATCCATTTTCCTTCAAATTTCATGATGTCATTGTTTTTAAGAGCTGAGTAACAGTCCATTGTATAAACGAACCACATTTTCTTCAGTTGAGGGGCATCTAAGTTGTTTCCAGGTTCTGGCTATTACAAAAGTGCTGCTGTGAACAGAACTCAGCAAGGGTCCTTGGGATATGATTGAGTTGATGGTGTTTTTGAAAACTTGAGGAGCATGCTCCCCATTCCAGTTGTATATTACTATTGATATGAGGAAAATCACTATTCAGTAAAATTTTTGGACTTTACTACATGTTATGGATTGTAAATAAATATTAGGAATATATATACATACAATCCAGAATTAACAAGTACGATCAATGTTACTAAGCTAAAACTTGAATCCATGAGTGTTTCAAAATTAAACAGTGAAACATTTGTGAAATGTTCAGACTAATTTATGGAAAGTGACTTTATAGCAAGATTTGACACACTCTAGTGTATCCATTTACATTTCTTTGGAAATAATTATTTTTTTATTTTTAAAACAATCTTATTTTATACACCAATCCCAGTTTCCTCTCCCTCCCCATCTTCTCACTGCCCCCACCTTCCCCTCACCCCACCCAGATCCACTCCTTAGAGAGGATGAGACCTCCCATGGGGAGTCAACAAAGTCTGTCATATCACTTGAGGCAGGAAGAAGCCCCTTCCCCCTGTTTCTAGGCTGAGCAAGGTATCTGGCCACAGGGTATGGGCTCCAAAGAGCCAGTTCATGCATTAGGAATAAATACTGGTTCAACTGCTAGTGGCCCCACAAACTTTCCAAGCCACACAAGTGTCATCCACACTCAGAGGGCCTAGTTCTGTCTTATGCTTATTCCCCAGTGGTCAGTCTAGGGTCAGTGAGCTCCCACTAGTCCAAGGCAGCTGTTTGTGTGGGTATCTCTATCATGGTCTTGTCCCATGGGTTCATATTATTGCTTCTCTCTCACTACAGATCAAGTTGGTTAAAGGACACAGAGGGAGAGCAAGTATTATTAATAGGTTCTTTTCCGCTAAAAGGACAGTGTTGGCTGACTATAATGGAGACTAGTGAACTCTATAGTCCAAAGATAGTCAGCATTTAATTTTTTGAGGAAAAAAATTCCAACCTCAGGTTTATACAATGGCGAATGACCATAACAAATATTCGTAACTTTGATCTGGAGGTTCACAAAAACAATTCTTCTTAATCATTCCGAAACTGCAGCTTCCTATGGCAATCATTGAAAACAACACCCTTAGTTGATTAGCATGTGAAACATGCTTAACAAACTAACACATCCCAGCAAACCTGCCTGTAAGACAGCATCAGCTCCACTGTTTACTTTTGTGCATGGCAAGAAAGAAAGAAAGAAAGAAAGAAAGAAAGAAAGAAAGAAAGAAAGAAGGAAGGAAGGAAGGAAGGAAGGAAGGAAGGAAGGAAGGAAGGAAGGAAAGAAGGAAGGAAGGAGGTCATCTTTCAACATGTGTCAGTTGGTCAATCCCTCATTTGAAATCAGGAGAGATACAGCATCACAGAGACTTTCTCCAGACCCAAGTGCTGATGTATTGCCTTTGGCAGTTCTTGAGCCTGTGTTTACTTTATCATGACAATAAAGTTATTGCAATTGAAGTTGAATCAAATTGACAGACACCAAGGAACTTCTACTGAAGTTGCCAGAGTACATTTTTTATTTATAGGATTCAGCATAGAGTATTATATTGGAACATTTAATAAAGGTCAAAAAAATTCCACACACTGAGCAACAACTTTCAACAGAGCAGCAAATACACGGGCAGTTGTCTACTCATCTGCCTTTTATAGAATACAGCATGAATGATGCCCCTTGGAAGTAGCTGTCCCTCAAACAGAGATGACCGGAAGAAGCACTTAGCCCTCCAAAGTAAAACAAAACAAAACAAAACAAAAAAATTGTCAACCTTGTGTTCAAATTTAGAGCATTTAAACAAGTATCAAAATGTGTCTCTACATTAATTACAAAGAGAGAATTCTTTTTGCCTATCATAGAAATCTTAAAGTCATATCATTATTCAGTTATTTAAATTTGGGGAAAAAATGAAACTTTAGTCCTCTTCAGCTTTTATCCACATTTATTGACTCTACATAACATCATGGATTGGTTAAATGAAAAATCTCAAAAAGAAAGGAACAAGCATTTTGCTTTTCAAGAAGACAATTTAAAAATGGAAGGAGAATAAATTAAAAAATATTTTATAGATGACACAATGAGCCTCTTAATGCTCATTCATGCCTAAGTCGTCACATACAATGTTTATAAACATTAAAAAGCTGAGTTTTCCTGTTTTTCTGACTGGTTGCTGATTAAGAGGCTTCGAGAAAATTTGACAAGACATCTGAATGAAGTTTGAAGGAGAGAATTCCTGACACATGTGAGCTTTTTAAAAATATTACTTTGGTTGACGATAGCCCAGATGGTTTGGATCACAACCAGGTTACTGTATCCATGTTTTAACTACTGCATTCATGGAACAGTAGCAGAAAGTGAGTAGCTGGAACTGAGGTGTCGTGCTGTGCAAACCCAAAATATATGATCTGTCTGTTTAAGAATAAATGTACTGACCTTGCTTGAGTGGAATGAAATCTAGTAACAGAGGGATGAATAGCAAGAACATTTTGGTATTAAATTAATTAGGACATCAAAATATACCTATTGTTTGCCTTCCTGATATGATTTCTAAAACAAAGTTTTCATAGATTAGAATTATACACTAAGTAATCATCGCATGACTGCTTGGGACCTTGATTTCTTTCCCTGGGAGTTGGCGATGGACTCATCTACAAATGACATGGTGATAAGATTGGATAGCAAAAGCCCTTCTTGCATGAAGCAGGCAGGATATATACTACCCTGGGCTGATATGCCCCTTGTCTCTGAGTTGTCAATCACATGCTTTCATTGAAGAATCAGTACCTTCGTACATAGCATCTCTAACTTTCCCCAATGTTCTAGCTCTTTTTTTAGGAATGGGAAACTAGATTGTGTTTGTTTTCATCAGTTCTCAAGAAGTGTTGTCTCAGTTTCTTAGTTTAGCCTACGTATGATCCATGTTTTAATCCCCCAAGGTTTCATGGTAAAGGCAAGAAAGAGTACAGGAAATTTGGCATCACCATAACTATGTTCTAAACCAATCTAGGGCTCCTGGGGAATAGAAAATCATACTTCATACACCCTATTCTTTTTCTTTAATTTAGAGAGACAAACCTTTAAAGGGCTACATTATCCACGAAAATATCCCAAGTGCTCTGATGCTGCCCAGGTGTGAAACTAGGCTTATCTCATATATAATGGACCAACTACCAAGCTGTGGAATTTCAAGTAATCTTAAGAATTGTAGGTGCAGATGAACACATTTCCCTATGAAGGTAGTAGTCAAATGATGCTCATGCAAATATGCTGGAGACATTTGCATTCTCATATTGGAGTTCTCCAGCCTCTATCCAGGACCTGAAGTAAGCTTTGTGTTTCCAAGTCTTTTCTCTTTAGTGGGCATATTCTGTAAATCTAGAAAGGGGAAGTAGATATTCCCAGGTTTTTAGAGACAAAAACTCAACAGGTAAAGATATTTTTGAAATGAACATGACAATTGTAATTAATAATGTGGTCTTTGGCAATGGTTCTTTGGTTCATGGGAAAGCAAATGTTACAAAATCTAGAAGCCTTTCTGCAAATAGTTAATATAAACCTTTTATATGTATATGCATAGGAGTTTATATATGCATAGATTTATCTTTCCATTAGAGACTATAGATATCACATTTGCTCTCGTTTATGCTAATGGTTATTGCTCTGTGTCCTTCAGGAGAGAATTTCAGGGTTGTGTTCCTTTTGCAGTCACAGCAGATGTAGGACTCAATGTTTATATCAAGAAGAATGCTATATGTCCCTCAGTTCATGGAAACTTCGAATCTAGAAAATGGAGAAGTCTGGTTAATATCTCCAGAGACCCACAGGGAGTGTCACGCTCCATAAAATTACTTATGCATTTATATACAGTGCATGATCATCTCCTGGAAAGAGGACATAAGTTAAGCACCTTCTATATGCAGCAGGGAGAACCCCTTCGGCAAAGAAGTCTATCCATTGGCATGCACACATTACAGTAGCTTTAGTTTTACTATGTCAAAAGGAACATTCACCATGCTTAATGAGAGTCATTGGATTAATGCAAGCTGTTTGCAGCAGGGGAAGGAATGTTCAGATGCTTGGGAAAACAAGGCACCTGGAGGGTGTAGTGAAGGTCATTTACTCACACTGAAAAGTCAGTTCATTTCATGCTTGCAAACCCAGCCCTTTTATCCATCGTGTGTGTGTGTGTGTGTGTGTAATATAAATATTTTTAAGAATGTAAATTGCCACACATCTTCAATTAGAGTTATGAGAATTAGGAGAACAAAACTTCTTGCCGCTTCTGACCAGACAATTTTTGAAATCTTTTCTTTCCTTAAAGAGTAAAACTTGGAACACTGTGTGTCCGTCTATATTCCAGAATGACTATTATATGTGTGCTGATGTTGTTGCTCTTCCCACAAACTTTTATACAATCACTCTGAATGGCTCTGAATTAGCAACTAAGACGGTGTCAATTTTGTGCTCAGCATATTGTCCTTTTAGTGATTTGGGAAAGAGTGAAAATATTCTTATCGCACTAAAAGAACATTCTCCAAAGCAAATGTGAAGAAAAATTGACATGGTCAAATTCCAGAACTGACGAAAAATAAATTTATGCTCAGAAAACCTTTTCCAGCAGGCCATGATATCTGTAATTTCTACAATATCATGCTTTTAGGTTAAGATGATGTCTCATTTTCAAATATTCAAAGAGAGTGTCTGTTCTATGACGTGACAACCTTAAGACTGTGTGTGTTCTTTTGCATGGTGGATTTTAAAATTAATAATCATGCTTATTCCTTGAAATTTTCATACATTTATATGGTTTTTTATCTTATTAATCTGCTCTACCTCCCTCCAACTTCTTCTAGTTCCCCACCCCATTTCCCTCCCAACTTCCCATCCTGTTTTGTTTTGTTATTAATAACCCTTGAGTCTAATTAGTGTGGCCATATGTGCATGGGTGTGAGGCCATCAACTTGGGCATGGGCAATCTACCAGGGTCATGTCCCCAAAGGAGAGTGAGTTTTCATCCCTCAGTAGGCAGCAGTTGCCAGTTGTTCCTCCAATAGAGTAGCTTGATCTTGTGCAAGTAACAACAGCTGCTATATATACTGTGATGTGTGCAGCAGCCATCTTCTGTTCTGAAATCTGTATTTTGCAGTTCTCCTCTCATCCACCAGCTCCTACATTCTTTCTTTTACCTCTTCTGCATGTTTCCTGCACTGCACCTCAGTTGAGGGGAGGTTGATAGTGACGACCCATTTGTAACTGAGTTCTTATTTACTTATAGTTGGGACTTTGAGCAGTTATGAGACTGAATTACCCACTGAAAAAGCTACATCTCTGACCAAAGCTAAGAGCAGCACAGATCTCTGGGTATAAACATAGGTATCTGAAGACAGTGTGGTGGCATAACCACTTGGCAAAACAGCAACAAGAGGTTCATTTCTAGAGTCTTTGATCTCTCCAATCATGAGCTTTTTTAATGGTTTTATAGTATAAATCATGAAATTATGTTGCAGGTTTCATATTCAACTAGAAGAAAAGTTTACTATATACCAGAACTGTTTTATAAGTGAGCATATCTTGTCAGGCAGGTTGGGACTGTAGAATGTATAGTCCAGTGATTGGTTAGTCCATTGGTGTCTTTTCCTTTCCTCCCAACCCAGATAGCATCTTCTGACACCATATAAGCTCACATTCAGAGAAATGGCTTCCTAGTCATTTCAAGGTAGATTTCCCGATACCCTTTATTGAAAGTCAGCAGTGTCTTGAGCAATAGGGATTTAACATCTAGTGTTTGTGGGTGACCAAGAGAAATTCCAACAGCCTATGTGGTTTGGATGCCTCTAGACCCTCTCTGATTAAGAACTTATAGGGAGATATCCTGGGCCTGAAAACGAGATTTTTATTTAAGAACTCATGACTCCTAAGAGCAGCATTGTCCTCCACTCATGTAGAATATTTCTGTTCAACTTTTATTCCTTTATATTTTATAATTAGCTTAAAAACTTAAGGATTTCCAGAAGGCCTCTTCATCTATCCTTAGTTTTGGTTAATAATGTCCCACCTTCTCTTCTCCCTAGTCCTCCATCCCAACCTTTAAGGCTCGGTATTTTTCCATCTCCTTTAATGTCACCTGTGTTCTAGTATCATCTCTAATTCAATATTTTTCTTGGGTTAGAAGATAAAAAATATATGTAAAATGAAAAGATAAAGACAGGGAAAGTTGGGGTGGAAAGGTTCAAACATGAAGGGGGTTAAAGATGGGAGGAAGAGGAATTACTGAAAGTGTTAGCCCAAATGGAAGGTGAATGAGAAAACTACATGGCATACCATTTCCTAGAGATGCTAGGAAATGAGATGCTAGGAAATGAGATGCTAGGAAATTTCCTAGAGATGCTAGGAAATGCCTGAGTATCCTTTGGAGCAGGTGGGCATTGTGGATAGGAGGGCACTGCTCATCTACTCAGCCAGTCCCATTTCCTTACCAGACCTGTATTATTAGTTGTCCACTTGGAAGATTGAAAAGCCATAAGAAATATTAATTCTGGATTGGTGAAGGCAATGACACCATATGAGTCAACCAGATGCCCCTCATATAGATGGGTCTAAGCAGGGTTGGAAAATGTTGACCAAAGAAAAGAATAATGAAAGAGAAAATCCTACCAATTCCAAACTTAACATCAAAATTGTCCCACGCTACCCTTTCCTCTGCTTGATCCTGCCCATGCTACTTGGAAACCCAAAGAGTGAGTAGGTCTATTGTGTGTTTGAGATAACTGTGAGGTTGAATATACATCTAAAAACATGCCAGGGCCACTTGCACAGTGGTTGCTTACTACGGTACTCTAATATCCCTTTAGGATTCTAGGTCTCCTAACTTGAGCCATAATTTTGAATTTAAAATCTGATCCAATGATATAACATAGGAAACTACTATAACATAATAAATAACCTGCTATATAATACATAAAATAAGCTCATAATATGAAGGCATTAGCATTTAAATAATGTGAATCAAAATAAAAAATAGTAATATATAAAATAAACTTGTAATCTACACCTGACTATTCATTGTCAAGGAGAAATAACAAAAATTGTATTAACACATATTATATTACATATGGTTTACTTTTTAAGTCTAAAAGTCACTTTCATGGCCAGTATTATCCTAGTGTTATCTGTGAGGTGGTTGGAGAGGTCAGGATATTTGCTTGAAGCCACACAGGTAATAAGAGGCAAAGGCTTTAAGAAATAGTGAAATCCATTCAGGTCCTCATGACAGATTACCATAGTTGTTAACATAAGTTATGAACCCAACTTAGCCTAGCCTCCACACAGCTGCTCTTAACCAACATACTGACCTATAAAGAACTTCATAAAGGTGAGGATTTATTGTGTCTTTCCTTACATCATTATTCCACATTATTTTACTCTCTGGAATGAATTTATAAGAATTCAATTCCCATCTACTGAAAAACCTCTTCACAGCCATTTATTCAATTGGCAATTACTCCCCAAAATATTGGAAAACAAAGGCCTGAAGTCCTGATTGACATCAGCATAACAGACTGGTCATCAAAGGTCTCTCTGACCATGCTGGCTGAAGAAGAGGCTCTCAACAGTTCAGGAAAGACACTGCACCAGGTTAAAAATGAGTGTTGGCTATCATCCCAAGCTGGTGTGCTAAGGTGCTGGCCTCTTCCTAGGCAGAGAGGGAGGTTACAAGCTCCCCTCTGTTCCTAGTGATCCTAGTTGCTAGAGTGTACCTTGCCAGCTACCAAAACCATGTCTGCTGGAAGCAAGAGGCAAAAACCCCTTCTGTAGAGCAAATTAGGTATCTGGAGAAATTGCTAATTCTGTGAGGCTGCTCCACACACAAAAAAGAGCACTTCAGTCTTCTGTACTGCTTAAGTGATCAAAGTCAACCACATTTGCATGCAACCGAAGTCATCCTTCTCATTAACAGATTTCCAACCATTTTGGGGAGATTTCTTCTGTCTTCTTCCTTATAATCTCCAAATGATGAATCACCATGCCATTGTTACTGCTGTTCCCTGGTACATTTCTGAGTGATGAAAACCACAGTCACCAGCTTCAGAGCAATTAAACCCCTTGTTGAAGCTTAGTTATCACTCAGAACTCATGCACTGTTATGGTATGGGTCTACTTTCATTGACAACAGTCAATCTCTACCTTCTCTCGTCTCCTCTAGGCACAGACAGACAGACAGTCACACACACACACCATGCATGCACATGGGCACACACACACACACACACACACACACACACACACTGCAGAAATGTCCACATACACATGAGGATACACAGAACCCCACATGAAATTCTGGAGTCTAGTTGAAGGTCCTACCATAGGACAGTATACTTATTCATGGTTTACCAAAGCCAAGATCAAAGACATAATAAGTGACAAAAAGGTTGAAGTCACCTGATTCGTGACAGAATTCAAAAGCTTAGAGAAGGGGGCATCATTAATATTTGAGAAGATTCCTTGGTTTTTGGCAGAATCCTAGGGACAACCTTTCAATTAGCATGCTTTATAGATTGGAGAAGCTGGTTTCTCAGTTCTAAGTACCTTGTCTGGCTGAATCTTATTTTGTCAGATAAATTACAAAGGAATTTGTACAACTTTACCCAGACTCGGCCTTAACTAGAAGATTTATATGAAAACAGGGCCCTCCCTTATGTCTTCTTGGAGTTCTTCTGAGAGTTTTCTTCATTATGTCTTCCAAATGTTCTGCTTTCCTAATGGAACATTAAATGGTGTTCTTTTGAGGAGATGTGGTATGGAAGTTTCAGTTAAATCTTCTCAGAAGAAAGATCTAGATTGTGACATTACATTAGGGACTGAGAGCAAATTACTCACCATGACATGATCTTCTTAATTTCTGCTTGCTGTGAGTCAAAATGCAATTAATGTAACTTGAACTATGCAGGATTAAACCCTCATTTAATGAACACACTTTGATGGTGTCTGTTCAAGTTTTATATAATTTGAGACCTCTGGACAAAGTCGGAGATATCAACGGGGAATTTTCACAGGGCTTGTTACATCGTTGAGAAATTTTTACCACCTTTGTGTGATATTCAGCAACGTGCACACTGAGCAAGCTGTGCTCAAGGGTGGCCTTGATGTGTTGTTGTGTGAAAGATACCACAAACATTTCCCAGCTGAGAGTACTTTGAGCTTCTTAATGCAACTTTTCCATCACCATCGATCTGCTTTGAGGTAAGACCTACAAGCTAAGGTTTTAGTTGTTCTAAATGTACAGCAGGTTGGTAGAAGACGTTATTTCCCTTGTGATTTTTCTGGTTTAACTTGGAAATCAGACACAAAGGCAAATGTACACACAAGTCATCTCTAGAGGTGCTCATCATGGCCAGGAACTGTAATTCTGTGATTAACAATGCTTCCACACACATATTATGCTTTGAAATTGAGACATTACATCTAACGGCTTGTCTAATTTTCTGGTAACCTTCACCACAGGTTAAAGCAGTTGTTATTCCTGGGAGACACAGAAAATGTCCACAGTGTAGGGAGCTTCTATTAGTGAGCATATAATTATACCTACATTGAGTAAGTTTGTTATAAGAACAGAAATGTTTTTATGCCATAAGAAAAATAGAACATTTTGCCAGTAGAAACCAAGCCAGAATCATTTTTGACAGCCAAGGCCAACCTGAGAATTTTCCAGAACATTGCTGTCTTTTCAACTCCAAGATCTTTCAACTCAAGAGCCTTTAAGATCATAAGTAGGCCAGGATGACCACCAGCCACAAAATGTAGAAAAGATTGATAAGAAAAATAGCAGTCAACTAGCAGTCAACTTATATGCTCTTTTAAAAGGAACAATCTATGATAAGAAAAACAAAACTCTAAACTGAGGTAAGATTATTGTTCTCGGCTTTTCCTTGGCTTCAGCAGAGCACTAGAACTCCTATGTTTCATGGGGAAATTTTGCAAGTATTTGCTTATGTCATTTGTATCAGGATATCTCCAGCCTTAGTTTTGCACTAGCATTTATGTAATGCTAACTCACTCAGATTCATGGATCCTTCGCTCCAGCCAGACAATCAGCTGCTGCAAATGAGGAACTCTTGAGACACTTCCCATTGCAGTTAGTGATTGGTTATAAAGAACTGTTGAGGCCTACTTTGAACTGAAACATACTTGGAGAAGGAGAAGAGCATCTCCCCATTTAAAGCAGGTATTTATCTAAACAAAACAAGTTCAGTTACTGGGTGACTTCAGGCATGTTACTTGATACCTTTGTTCCTCTATATTCTCACCCTCTATATCGCCTTTTCAGTGAGTTACTCTGAAGCTTGATTGAGATGGACAGTATACGATGTTTATTTCCCAACTGACACTGAGGAATCTGGCTTCTCCATCACATCTATGGATAACTTATTCTTCCATCTCCATGGTAACAGCTCTTTGGGTGGTTATTCTCATCTACAGATTGTGGTTGGGACAGCAGGAGCCCTGTGTTTTCTGAAGTAACTTGGCCTCCCCACTCTTTCAGAGTCCGGCTTCTCTTCCCTACATGCCTCACTTGGGGCATGCACCAGATGGCAGTGTCCCATCGAGGACAAAGATCTTCCTGGCCTTTCAGCTTACTGACCAACTAAGTGACCAGTTGCTTTGCCATCTCTATGTGTGTTACAGTCAATGGCATTAGCCTTGGGGCCTAGTTGATGTTCAATGTAAAAATAAACACGGGGAGGACCTCTGCGCACGTTCTATTTCCCTTCAGTGGCAAAGTGTTTCATTTGCAAGGTCAATTGGAAAAGGTACATATGTAACTGCGGTGGTAAACAAGCACTTCAAATAGGTTTCTGTCAATGTTTACATTTCTGCACACTTTAGCAAGTACATAAGTGCCTTCCCAGTCACTCTGACAAACAATGTCAGGCATAGAACCACAGGCTTAAGTAATGCAGGCTCATTACCTATGTGAAGTTGTGCCATAGAACTCACAGTTCTGATAATAATAGAACATGATTCTGGCTGTGCTGTTTATTATTGGTGACTTTGACAGTTCCTATTATGACTGTCTTGGAATTAACGTATTTGATAGATTTTACGAGGTCCACTCTCCTTCAGCTAAGAGCTCTAAAATCTCATGGTGGCCAAGATCCTTCCATTTAAAACAGCAACAACCAGCCCATTGCATTTGCAGCTGTGGAGGCGTTTACCATGGCCACCTTTCAGCACAAAGGAGTGGAGCCTGGAGTTTTTCTTACCTTTATTAATTTCTCCTACTAACATTGCTCTAGGCTGATGCCAGGCTCCCGAAAAGGCTCCACATGGATGAAGCCCAGTTCTCACTCCAGAGGGTCATAAGTTTAGCAAAAGGTTAATGATCAGCGAGAATCTGAGCTTCTGCTCGGCAAGTGTGCAGCGAGCTCATGAGCCTGTGCGTGAGTGTGTGCTTACCCACACATTCCATTCTTAGCTGCTGCTTTCCAAGGAGCTAGTGAGCCGACAGCTGAGTCATTTACACAAGGGGGGTGTGCGCCGCCTGGTGCATGACTATGAGAGTTGAAATGGAAGAAAATTTCTATGCATTGCTTCCCAAGTCACACGCCGTCCAGGACTGCCACGTTGGAAAAACAACTGAAGTAGATTCTCACCCCTTGATTCTTACTCACTCCCTTTTCTGCATCTGTCCTGAGCTCCCCACAGCCCTTGACCAGGAGCAGTCATGGGCCCTCTGGTGACCTCTAAAGACTCCTTGGAATCTGATTTTCCTACAGATGGCTGCCAGTTTGGTGTTGGGAATCTGATCCCCACTTGGATCTTTTACAGGCTTCGCGGTGGCATTTCACTGTAGACGCCATCCAGATCCCTGTTTCACTTGTGCCCCAATTTGTACAAGGACACTGCCTTGGCATTTCAAAGTCCAGCTCTGCCCCTAGGGAGCCTTGCTGTCCCCAGCAGTCCAGATGCCAACACCAGTGCAAGAGCAACGAAGAAACAGCTTCTTGGGTGGCCTAGCCAGTTGAGTCCCATTGGTGCCTATGAGAGCAGAACATGGCCAACACATCCAAGTTTAGGCTTGGCTGGAGAACTGTCTGAGATTTAGTTAAAAGGGGTTCCTAAGCCTGCTCATCTCCTTCTCAAAGTATTTCATACTATGCTTCTGGATGAGACAGAAGAAAAGAAATAGTCCCTAGAAATGCTGGTTTCTCTATGGCATTGTGCTTTCGATGGGGTTGTAGAGGTAGCCTGTGATTGGCCCTTCCTAGAAATGCTGGTTTCTCTATGGCATTGTGTTTTCGATGGGGATGTAGAGGTAGCCTGTGATTGGCCCTTCCTAGAAATGCTGGTTTCTCTATGGCATTGTGTTTTCGATGGGGATGTAGAGGTAGCCTGTGATTGGCCCTTCCTAGAACTCAGAGGAACTGATGCCTGAAAATCTGCATTGTTTCAAAAAAGTGTGCTATGCTTTTCTAAAGCAGTCTGGGGTGGATTATGTGATGTTTCTTCCTGTCTTGAAGCAACAGTAGAAGCAGTCTATTATTTCCAGGAGGCAAACCCAAGAGTAGCCTACAAGGTCACATGAGAAGACAGCAGCAGAGCCAAGTCAGACCTCAGTTCTCCTGGCACCTTGACCACTCCCTGTTCTCTCTGGGCTGAGCTGACTCAGACTCAGCCCAGTACATGCCTTGTGAGCTTCAAAGAGCAGGTGATGACTGCACTCTGTGTGCTGAAGGCAGATGGATTCTTACAAGGCTTTTAAAAGGCTCTGAAAATAACAGTCATTGTCAAGAAAGCTGTAAAAGGAGAAGCAGAAGGATAAGAACCAGGAGTCAGGGATGGAAAGGATAATACAAAGTGCTAAAAATGAGGGGATAGCAAAGAGTGAGTCAGAGACGCAGGCGTGGGTAGCTCCTTTGTTGACTCAGACCTATGTTCACTCAGCTCTAGTCATGGAACTAGAGAAACTAGCCAAGCAGATTTATTTGGAGAAAAGGGGAAGAAAGAAAAATCTGTATTGACTCCACAAGAAGGGAAGGGTCATATGGGAGATAGCCAGAGGAAAGGTCACATGCAAATAACATCAACCTACCCAGTAAACAGCTTATATCACCCAATGTACCTACTTGGAAGGAATGTGTGTCTAAGTCACTTTCAAGATGATGTAAAACCAAAGAGACGAATCAAGGTACCTTTGAGTTACTGAAGGTAGACTTTTGCTGTTCTTTTCCCTGGAAACAACAAAGTGACTTCCTGTGATGTGGAAGCTTCCATGATATTGAAATAAGTTCTCAATATGTATTTAACTTATTCACATGTTTGATAAAAAGTTTTTTTGTTTGTTTGTTTCTGTTTTCAAGACAGGGTTTCTCTGTAGCTTTGGAGCCTGTCCTGGAACTAGCTCTTGTAGATCAGGCTGGCCTCCTGACAAAATGTGAAAAGTACAATATTCTTCTGTTCTTGTGTATGGGACACTAGACTCTGCTATCCCTTCCCAAACATGTTGGACTGAGGTGAGCCAGATGCAAAAGTTGACTATGGCACTGATATTATGATAAGCCAGCTGTGCTGTTGTCGGTAGATGGTCTTCTATCTGGACCTCGGTGTTTTCATCTGTAAAATGGAGCTGCCTGCTGTCCCTAAGCTCATAATCACTTGGGGAGAGAGTGTCAGGTTATGCTATGAAGCCTAAACTAAAGCACTGTCTCATCTTGCTGACAGAATGAAAAGTTATTGGAGTAGTCTTCCAGAAAGGCAATCTTCATCTGAGGTAAGGAAGAAAGTTTCCAAAAGGCAATGATGAGAAAAGAATAAAAGTTCACATACTTTCTCTTCTACACTGCTGTCTTTCCCAAACAAAGGAACCAGGACATGGGGGCTGTAGTTTTCCAGTCTTCAGGATTACAGACTGGATTCCAGCAAACGGAATGCAGTGAAGTCAGAGTTCATGGCCATCTCTTGCTTGGCTTTTAATTCTACATAATCATCCTGGATGTAGCTTTTAATCCCCTGAATGGCCACAGTATTCTACACTGTTGGCCCAATGCCAATCCTGAGAGCCCAGAACCATCTAAATTCAAGGAAGTGACTCACATGCTTGGGAAGATTCTTTGATTCATCCCGGTGCTAAGTCTCAGCCAGACTTCTGTGACAGTAAGTATAATATGGGTCCCTGACATAGACCACTCCAACCCCTATGCCCCAGAACAACAGGGTTACCTCTTAACTTCCATATATATCTTTAACCATATGTAAGGCAGTGAGAAGGGTTGAGGATCTGGCCAGCCATACTGGAGCATTTGAATCACTGGGGTTCTGACTGGAGAGCCTATTTATTTTGTCTGAAAGGCCACAGCGATTTTGTTCTAGTATAAGGGAAAGCTCAAGCCTCTGAGTTGTGTGATGCTGGGAAATGCTTAGGTGAATATTTCATGGTTACCTATGCAAAATGGATTCCCCTTTCTGCTTTTATTTACCCATCTATTCATGTAATAAATATTTATCAAGCAACTACCATAATCCATGCAGTATGTTAGAAACATGGAAAACAAAGATGAAAAAAAGCATAATTGAGGCTCCCAGGAACTAACAGTCCAACTCTGAGACAAGCATACATAGAGGCATGTTGTAAAGTGTTCTGTATATTACCACAGATGCATATTTAGTGCTTAAAGGATAATATATTCAATCAGATCCAGGGAGGAAAGAAGAGCCTTCAGAAAAGCTTTTTAAGATAGACCTTCCTTGCATGGCAGCATTTTCAGAAGGAAAATAAGGGCTGTTGGATGAAATCAGTACAGAGATAAATCCTAACTCTGCTAACATGAAGCTATGTAATCGTGGCCTTGGCATCACTATTCTGTACTTGATTGTGAGTAGAGAATGGAACTTGTACGTGGACCACCAAAGGCACTGCGAATGTTGCATGAGGCCAAGAGTGAGCAAGTAATTGTCTCTTATATTTCTACTTAACCCAGTACTTTTCCAGACAGTTGCTCTGGCTTAAATCTTCCCAGTGAAGCCATCTAAATCCTGGTATGTGGATGTTTCCATTATCTATCTAAGGTGTGCCAAGAGCAGAGAACCTTGACTTAGAAGATTAGGAATGCCAGCTAGCACAAATAAGACTTTCATGGTGTCACCTAGACAAATGTGGTGCCTCGTGGGCTTAATGATCACCCATAGCCCCTGGATGATGATGTCATTTGCAGCATGACAGACTGTTAGAATTTACTTCCTGCTCTTCTTCTGGAGCAATGAGTGTGTCGGATAATCCTCGTATAGAAACCTGGACAAAAGGTAACTAAATGTGACTTATTTCACAATCTTTGGTTTTTCAGACTTGTCAATGATATATCAAGTATCTTCAGAGACCAGTTAAGTTATTTGTGTTTTCAGTTACACTCAAGAAACCGAGACTCTTCCATGGACTTACCAGCTACTCAATACAATATAGCACAGATTCCCATTTTGTTGTGAGTTAAGATTCTATGTTGCAGGCAACCAAATCTGTCTCTGGCTTATTTATAAAATGTTAATTAAAAGGCAGGAAAGATATCTCAGAGGGTCAAAGTACTTGATGCTCAAGTGTGGGAGCTCAGTTTCAAATCCCTAGAATCCACATAAATCCAGATTCAGCAATACGTACCTGTGATTTTGAGAATCCCTGGACACTCGTAGACCAACAAGCCTGACATACGCAGTGACAAGTAAGAGAACCTGTGTCAAGTTAAAAATTAAGGACTGACAGTCAGGTTGTCCTATGAGCTCCACACAAAAGCCATGGCACTTTTGCCTGTAGTCACTTGCATGAGCATGCACTTATGAGAGGCATGAGAGGGGAAGAGAGATGTCTTGAAAGGGGTCAAGCAGTCTGCAGTATCATTGGGCAGACCAGAGAACCAGGCTGTTGTTTTCATAGGAAATGAAGGAAAAAACAACAACAACAACAAAGAAACTCACTCCCTCTTCCCCAGCTGAAGATTTGGGCACCATTCTCTAAATTTGTTGTTACCAATACTACAATGCTCTCCACCATTTTCGCCCTATGTCACTGCACCCTTGAAGGATCGAATTGATAGAGCCCTGTCCAGTTGACTTCAAGGTAGCATAGCAGATGGTATGTGAGACAAGTCTGGGAAAATATTGCCTGAGTTATAGAAAGTATTTATAGAGTTCGGAACTCTCACGCTGAGAGTGTAGAAAATTTTCTTAAGACCTCAAAGCATTGATGCATCAGCTAATATTTTTGCAATTGCTACTGTCATCACATCTAGTGACCCAATACACATTGACTCATGTGTTAACAAGTGAAAAGCGTCATGCAGAAGGGGGATTAAGAATAAAGCCAGGAACCTCATCCCTCAATCAGCTTTTATTTGGAAACAGTGAGACATATAGTTCACATGAAAAAAAGGGTCATTCCCTTAAAGTCCTTGAAAGATGAGGATATTGATCAAGAAATGAATGTTGCGAAGGGCTTCACACACACACACACACACACACACACACACACACACACACAACCTGAGCTTTGTAGCACATAAAATTTAGTTAGGATGTTTTTCTCTAAGAGATGAGAAAACATGTTTTCAAATTTGAGCATCCATAGAACTGCCTGGAGAACTTGCTGAAACAAACTACTAAACCCCAAGAGTGACATTTCCTTCCTCAGATGGTCCTATGGGGAATAAATACACAGAGAAAACCCCTGAGTTAAGGAGACTCCAGTTCTTGGAAAAGGGAAAAATGTAGAGGCAGTCAGTGGAAAAGAATATTGATAAAGAAGGGAGAGAACCATGAGGCACTTAGTAAAAAAAAAAAATAGTAGCTTAAATAAGAACTTGAGGAGGGTTCATGAACTGGTACAGGAGAATTGTCTATATTCTGCCAATCATGTTTTAAATAAATGCTGATTGGCCAGGCAGGAAGTGTAGGTGGGTCAACCAGACAGAAAATAGAGATGAGGCGATGAGAACAAGAGAATTCTGGGAAGGAGGAAGCCCATTCCTTGCGGTCCTGCCCAGACCAGGAAAGAAGCAGGATGTGACCTACCCTTATGAAAAAGGTACTGAGCCAGGTGGCTAGCATAGATAAGGATAATGGGTTAAGATAAGATATAAGAGCTAATATGAAACCTGAGCTAATGGGTCAATCAGTTTATTATTAATGCAGACTCTCTGTTTGATTTTCTTTTGGACCTAACGACTGTGGGAACCGGGCAGGACAGAAACCCCAAAAAGCAGGCCCTCATGCTACAATGAACTTAGTGATATAGACAGGGAAAATGTTAGAAGACTTGAGGAAGCTTATTCCAAATAGCATAAAGAGACACTACTGATTCTGATATATATTAAGAGCTGAGAATAAGAGAATTGTTTTTATAAGGTAATTTATTTGGGCATTATCAGAAAAAAGTTGACTGATTCATGTGTGATATGGTCTGAATTATATGTTGAAGGCAATTGGAAGGCATGCCAAATGACATTGGGCAGAATGATATATAAAAGTCTAAACAGAGATCACTGCTCTAAGCTTCTAGTTTGCAATGGGAGTTTATGCAGGACACCAAACCTCTCTGACTGTTTCTTTTCTTGGCTGCGGAGAAGTGAGATTTTGGGAAATAACGTAAGTTTGAGATTAGACAAATTATTGAATAAGAGATCATACAATGGATGAAAGCAACATTATAAACCTAATAATCTGAATACAATGAAGCTAATGAGAAAAGTACACTTGACATCAATGCTATAGCAGAAATACTATGACCTTGCTTCACAGTGGTAAAACATCAGCAACAACAACAACAACTCGTTCACTGGAATGTCTATTTGATAAGTTGCATTCAATTTTGGAGGTTAACGATAGATAATGCATGAGGAGGCCACAGAAATGCATATAGATGGGTCCTAATTCAATGCAAACCTGTTAGTTTATTTACGTTATTAATATGATACCCTAGAGGACATAAACCAATTAAAAAGCCATTTCAATTATTAATTGGGTCCCCTAATTGAAGGGACATAATAAATTAATTAAAATGTCCTCAGCTCTATTCACCAAGGAACACAACTAAGTCAGGGGAAGGATTGGACAAATAGGTGTATATTAAACTTCTAAACTGAGCCCTATCTAACTTGATGGAATAGGTGAAGAATCCACAGGAGGAAATGTTTGAGTAAGAAAAGCAAAAGAGAGAAGGCAGATTTTCCAGTTTATTTTCTGGATATTGTGTAATGGTCATGTCATATAAAGAGGTCAAACCTTAGTTTACTTAATTAGGATGTGAGACCATTAAGTCAGATACCTTGAAATGTTCCTCTCTATTGCTGATGGTTAAGAATCACATTGACTAACAGATTCCAAGGATCAGTCCTAAATCTCCCAGCAATAATGAATCATGAGCTCACATTTTCTGAACAGATGCCAAGTTTCTCCCTGTGCTCAGATTGTAAAGACAAGAAGATGAAATGACAGTCTACACCACAAGTAGCACCTGGCCCAGAGGGTTGGAATCGGGAATTATACCTGTGGGCATGTGTAGGGAAAGAATCAGAGCTTGAGTAGATGGCCTTGGCCTCATATCCCAGGCCTACAAATGGCTTAAGTTCTGTTTCCTAGAGTGAGTAGAAATGGGAATATGGATATTCTAGTGAATATATTTGTGTAGACAGATGTGAAAAAGACACAGCACATATAGTGGGCAGAAGGTGCTCAAGACAAAGGATGGCCCTCCGTCCCACATTATTTACCCATAAATTTAGGGGTCTTGATATTCCATGGAGATCATTGAGAATATTATAAAGCTGAGTAAATGTTCTTTCTTGTACTCTGTACTAAGCCATTGTCTAGTTTAGGGTGACACAGTACAGCAGATTTAGCAACCAGGGTCTGTTGGTTAACAGAAGCTCCAGTTGCACTGAAATTTAAATTTTCAGTTTATGTTTTATAAATACAGACACATATATCATACCAAAGAGAATATATATAATTAAATAACATGAAAATGAAAATACATGTGAAAATATATGAGGTGACCACTTCTGTATCTAAGCTTGGGAAGCATCATGAAGGCACCCAAAACAGTCTTAAATTTCAAACATCCCATCACCCTTAGAAGCACCTGAACTTATTATGCTAATAATTTTATAAATATTATCTACATTTCTATCTTACATGTATAGTCCCCAAATAGGTATGCCCCTATTGGGTATGGTTTTGAGCATCAAGCTCCATATCCTACCATAGTCTACTCATTCTGTTATCACTTCATTCACACAATGAAAGGTATTTTCTAACTATCAAGATATATATGTACTATCAATATAATATGTACACACTCATAAGTGGCTTTTAGACCTAAAACAAAGAATAACCAGCCTACCATCCCAAACCCCAGAGAACCTAGATAACAAAGAAAACCCTAAGAAAGAAAGAAATAGATCTGCCTAGGAAGGAGAAAAAGACAAGATCTCCTGAGTAAATTGGAAGCATGGATATCAAGGGGGAGAGTGGAAAGGGAGAGGGGAGAAAGGAAGGGGAGTGAGGAAAATGTGTAGATCAATTGAAAAATAAAGTATAAAATTTAAAAAATGTAATTCCACCAGAGATACTGTTTCCAGCCATCTGCTTTGTGTATAGCAGTAGATAAAAACATTGTGTGTTTTTTCCCACTTATAAGTAACATCCTTAGATGCCTTAGATGAGCAGATAATTTCCCACATCACTGACCTTCAAAAATGCTCAGCCTTCTGTCCGTTTTCACATATGAGTAACTATTCATGTCTGTCTGTCCATCTGTGTACATAAAAGTATCGTCTTTAATTTTATATAGTGAGAGTACATTTTTTATATCTAGTAGGTATGAATACTCCTTTGATTTTCCTTGGAATTTGGCCCTTTAACGATCCTTTCTTTTATGAAACATGTTCTCATTTTTAAATTTCTTTTTTAAGAAAATAAAACAAACTACATTTTTTTTCGTTTTACTTACCAATCCCAGTTCCCACTCCCTCCCCTCCTCCCATTCCCTTCATCTACACCCCACATCCCTCCCCTCATCCACTCCTCAGAGAGGGCAAGGCACATTTCTTTGGGGATGGTCCAAGGCCCTTCCTGCTATATCTAGGCTGAGCAAGGTGAATAGGTTCTCAAAAAGCTACTACAAGCCATAGGGATAAATCCTGGTGCCACTGCCAGTGGCCCTGCAGTCAGCCCCAGTTAAGCAGCTGTCATCCACATTCAGAGAGTCTAGTTTGGACCTATGCTGCTGATTCCTACCCTGTCAGGTTGAAGTTGGTGAGCTCCCATTAGCTCGGGTAAGCTGTTTCAGTGGGTGTCCCCATCATGGTCTTGACCTCTTTGCTCATATTCTCACTCCTCCACTTTTCAACTGGACTTTGGAAGCTTAGGCCAGTGCTCTGCTCCAGGTCTCTGCCTCTGTTTCCATCAGTTGCTAGATGAAGGTTCTCTGGTGACATTTAAGATATTCACCAATCTGAGTGCAGGGAAAGATCAGTTTGGGCACTCTCTCTTCTATTGTTTAGGGTCTCAGCTGGGGGCCTCCTTGTTGATTCCTGGGAATTTCTCTAGTGCCAGGCTTCTTGCTAGGCCCCCATAATGGCTCGCTCAATCAAAATATCTCTTTTCTTGCTCTTGTCTCCGTCCTTCCTCCATCTCAACTATCAATAAGGGTGGTTCTCACGTGCTTATTGCCATAGAGCCAGCAAATGCAAGCTTGTCTACAACCACAGGGTACTTCCCAAAACTTTTTAAAAAAATTTTGGAGCATTCCCTCAAGTTCTTCTTCCCCCTCCTCTTCTCCCTCCTCTTCCCCTCTACTCTCCATTCTTTCTCCACTCCTATGCTCCCAATTTTGTCAAGCAATCTTGTATACTTTGCCTTTCCAGGTGGATCTATGTATGTCTTCCTTAGGGTTCACCTTGTTACTTAGCTTCTCTAGGATCATGAACCATAGGCTCAATATCCTTTTATCTTTTTTCTCAGAAAACCAAGTAATACATAATGTATTCTTTCTTTCTTGCTTTCTTTCTTTCTTTTCTTCCTTCCTTCCTTCCTTCCTTCCTTCCTTCCTTTCCCTTCCTTCCTTCCCTCCCTCCCTCCCTCCCTCCCTCCCTCCCTCCCTCCCTCCCTCCCTCCCTCCCTCCTTCCTTCCTTCCTTCCTTTCTTCCTTCCTTCTCTCTCTCCCTCCCTCCCTCCCCCCACCTCTCTCTCTTTCTTTTTTACTTTTGTAGCTAGTATCTACTTATGAGTGAGTACATACCATGTTCAACTTTCTGGGTCTGGGTTACCTCACTCAAGATGTTTCTAGTTCCATCTATTTTCATGTCAAAATATATAAAGAATTCAAGAAATTAGACATCAAATGAGACACCTACCGGTGTCTGTATTGAAAACCGATACTGGACATACACATACTGTAAAATGCTCTAAACTGAATTGAGTTTGTACATCTCTGTTCTTTTAATATATCAAGAAACTTGTATTAATGTCTGGAACATTGAACTTTATATTGCAATATTGTGTCTGGAAGCACAACTGAATTCTACTATTTATTCCAGTAATTTGTTTGAATGTTTTGCTTCTTGTTGTCAAGTTGAGGCAGTTTACATTTATGTTTAGTTTACTTAGAAATGTTGTCTTATATAGCAAATGGCTGTGAATTCTATTGCATACTAATTTATGCTTCTATGGAAATAATTATATGATTTTCTTCTATCTACTGATGTAGAAATTCCACTCTAAATATTCTAATGCTTGATTAAATTTATATTCTGGCTTACAGTGTGATGATGTAGCAGCTCATATCTATCTACCTGGTTTTAAGAGTGTTTTAAGATCATTGTTTACTCTTGTTCCATTTATAGTCGTAATGAGATTAACTTGTATTTTCCTTTTTAATAATTTCTATAGATTTGACACCCAGAGACAATGGCTCTTAAAGTGACCTGGTTGTTTTCCTCTGTCATTTGGTCTTCTGAAATACCTGTGTAAGCTGGAATCTTAATCTTTTAGTAGAGTTCATGTAGGAAAGTATTTAGACATCATTTTCATTAGGAGAAGGCATTTGAGATCTACTGACTTCATCCATAAGTAGTTATAGAGAGACCTGTACTTTCTGCCACCTTGTTCCCAGCTTTTACTGATAACATACTTTAGTCCAAGCTGCATTTTCAGATTCATTATCATGGTACATAAGCATGTCTGTTTTCCTGTACCTTATATATAGCTCGAGATTTTGTGCTTCCTTTTGCTAGAGTATTTTTACTCTTTTTATGTTTTAAAATAATTTAATCACATACAATTTCTATTTTATCATTTATATTCTAAATATTATTTGTTGTATTATTGTCTGGTCTATTCTCTTCCTATTTGAAAATTAGGGAAATATTTTTAAAAATTCCCTTTTATGGCCTTTTACATAACATATCCATTTATTTAAAAGCCATTTTGCATCATGTAAACAAAATAAAAACACAAGCACACATAATTTTATTATATATATATATATATATATATATATATATATATATATAATGTATATGCATGTATATACAACATGCATCACATAATCCTAAAAATAGGTTAAAAACAAAGATCTGGAGCCAGGTGGTGGTGGCACATGCCTTTAATCCCAGCACTCGGGAGGCAGAGGCAGGCGGATCTCTGTGAGTTCAAGGCCAGCCTGGTCTATAAGAGCTAGTTCCAGGACAGGAACCAAAAGCTACAGAGAAACCCTGTCAAAAATCAAAAAAAAAAAAAAAGAAGAAGAAGATCTGTTTTATTTGTTAGTTTTAGATTAGGCTGTTGGTTGGACTGCGCTTTAATGGCATTAGCAATATTTTAATAAAATATGTATACACATGATTTTGTATGAAAGAAACGACCTTTGAATGGGTCAGTATAAACTGGATATAAAGTAAATGACTTTTAAATAGAGATATTTTAATGTTGAGAGACTTTAAGCAAGCTGAGCATTTTTGTAGTAATATTTACAATACTTGTACTACTTAACAAATTTTATATAACATGTTTTGATTATATTTGCCCACCTCCAACACCTCTTATGTCTACCCTTACCTGCTTACTTTTTCTATCCCAGCAAGTCTAATTTGTGCTTCCCAAATACTCTTGAGTGTGGGGCCTGCCCTGTAGAGTGGAAGACCTATCAGAGGTCACATTTTTAAGGAAAATGGCTCTTCTCTCGCAGACAATAGCTCCTCTGCTAGGTTTGGGACTTCATGGGCACATTCCCTTTTCCTCACTGAGATTTCATCTGGCTTCATCTTGTGGAATCTTAAACATGAAGTCACAGTCACTGTGTCAGGTCAATAAAACACAGTTTCCTTGAGATCATCTACTACCAGTGACTCTTACAATCTTTCCATCTCTCTTCTGAGATGACGTCTTTGTACAGCGGGAAGAGGTGTGATATACACATCCCATTTAGGGTTGAGCCCTCCATGTCTCTTATTCTTTGTACAATGACCAAATAAGGCTTCTGTGTTAACTGTCATTTACTGCAAGAAGCCTCTCTGATGATGCTTGATTGATGTTAATATAAATTTTTAAACTTGCATTGCTTAGTATTCAACAGTTTATCTGCCTCCCATACAATTATGTATACTTTGGTTTCCTTGTTGCTTTCTTCTACATAGTTTTGAATTTTCATCATGACTTTTTTGACCCAGAATTTTTCAGATGAATTTTTAAGTGTATTTTTAACTGATTTAAGTAGTGAAAACTGAGGTTATATCTGGTTTTATTTCTAATTTGATTACATTTATGAAAGATTATATTTCAGTAATTCTTTAAAAAATAACTAGGCCTTGCTTTCATCCAAAACATATATATAATGGTATAAATTTAGAATAGCCATATATTTATTGTCTAGTGAAAAATTATTTTGAATTTGAATTTTTCTTATGTCAAATAAAATTTGTAGGATTCAAATTATTTTTCTTGCATTAACATACCTTGATGCTATGTTTACATTTGAGTTTATACCTCAATTTTAAAATTGGACTGCACAAGTTATCTTGTGTCTGTTGTAAGTAGCATGTATATAGTTGTGGCTATTTTTTAAAATTATAATATAATTACAACATTTTACCTTCCCTTTCCTTCTCTCAAATCCTCCAGTATACCCTGTCCTTGCTTTTTTCAAATCATGACTTTTTCATTATATTTCATCATAATTTCATTACATATCATATATATGCATGTAATAAAATACAACCTTCTCGGTCTACATATTATATATAAATACATCTTCAGGACATACCATTTAGCCCTGGACAAGCAATCACTGTTCTCTTTTCTGAGGAAGGAAACCTCTTCCATTCCCAGCTCTCCTCAATAGCCTATAGCTCTTTGTGTAAGGTTGAGACCTCCTGTGCTTGTCCCCCATCTACTTTTGCAAATCTGGTGTCATCCTTTTTTGGTCACATTTGGGTAGTCAAGATGGTGAGAGTATATGAGGTGGTTTATTATTATTCACTCATTCTGAAGAGAATTTATGAGTATAATTTAGGAGACACAGTCTCACAGCACATTCCCTGTTCCTCTTGATTTTACGGTACTCCTAACCCTCTTTACAGTATTCCTGATCCTCAATGGCAGAGCATTTTGTAGATGTATCCATTGGGCCTGGAATACACAACACTGAATTTGATTGGTTGTAGGTTTTTTTAGTAACAACTTTGTCAAAAAATTTTCTTGATAAATGATGAAGACTATGCTACAAACACAAAGTTAATAAACCAACATAATCCTTAGCAAGAATATGTTAATACTTCATAATATACTACTAGTAAATTTAGCTTTTTTTGGAGAAATAGTTTTTATACCATGTGTGTATGTATGTGTCTGTATGTATGTGCGATGTTTGCTTCTATGTATATGTTCATTCATTTGCAATGCACACTTCCATCTAGAGGCTAGAGGCCAATGTTGGATCTTTGTCTTGTTCTCAGTGTTTGATTTGAGACAAGGTCTCTCACTGATCCTAAAGCACTGACCAATGTGGCCAGGATGGCTGCCAGCAAGTTTGTGGAAGCCAGCAATATCTGCCTCTTCAAACCTAGGATCATAAGGCTTTGCCAGAAAAGCAAACCATTTTAGTGGGTGCTGGGGATGTGAACTAAGGTCCTTACACTTACACAGTAAGTACTTTACCAGCTAGGCCATGTCTCTATCCCCTCAGACCATTTTTAAAGCATCACGTAGGTCATTAACCTTGATGATGATCATCTGTTGATTTCATTTTATCGCTATAGTATGTTTAAACGTTATTGTTTTTTTATTTTTCTGCTTGCTTTCTACCCTGTTTTATTTCTTCTTGATTCATAGTGAAATGTTTCTTCCAAGATTTTATTTTCCCATTTAAAGTTATGAAGTTCTTGCCTTTAGCCCTCCTTTGAACTTCTTAACAGTTCAAATAATTTCAAGGAACATAGAATCTGACCATTCTATTCACTTCTTTCAAATGATGATGTGTGTTTTATAGGACCAGATTTGCTCTTTAAATCATATTACTCAGCTATCTTCTCACTCTTTCTCTTTGTAAATTATTTCTTTTATTTGAGATTAGAATTGCATCATTTCCTCTTTTTCCCTTACTCCTGCCAAAGCCTTCCACATACCCTTCCTTGCTGTTTTTCAAATTCATGGCCCATATATATATACATACACACAAATACATAAAAACAAATTACAACCTATTCTGTTTCTATAATGCTGCTTCTATGCATATTTTCAGTAATGACAATTTGGTATTGGACAGCCAGTTTGTGCACTTTTCCCTGGGAAAGACTATTTCTCTATCTTGCAGCAATACTTAGTTACTTATAGTTCTTTTTCCAAGAGGTCCCTGAGGCTTTCCTCCATCTACTTCAGCATGTCTACTGTGGTCCTTGTCCAGCTCATCTTCAGGTAATCATCAACAATCATGTTGATGAGATTTGTCTGGCTTCTGACATGCCTAGGAGATTCAATCTCCTAGCAAACCATTCAATCCTCTGTCTCCACTGACCTTTCTGCCCCTGTCTTTAAACTGTCTGTTTTACTCATCCAGTTGCGTTCTTATTTTTCATGGCCCTCTTCAATATTTGGATTTCTTTAATTTCTCATCTTTCCAACTGGCACCACATATTCTTTAGGAGTGATTTCTGTTCTGTTTTGGGATGTGTTGCAGGAAATGTGTCTTTTTTTCACCATTGTATTTTCTGCAGACAGTGCATGTTGAGGCTGAAAATGGCTGATTATCATTATCAAGTAATCCAGACCTGTCAGGTGATAATTCTGCTACATCTTGATTTATGTCTGTAAATATCAGATGCATGTCTCAATTTACAGACAGTGGACAAGCTGGTCCTGGAAAGGAATTCTATCTTACACACAGGGAGCTAACATGTACCACTGACAAATAGCAGTTGATTTTAAAAATAATTTTATCAACAAATAAATGAACTGACTGCCTTACTGTAAGAATTAATAAATTATACCTAAATCGTCTGTGCTGGTTTGAAAGAAAATGGCCCCCATAGGCTCATAGAAAGTGGCACTATTGGGAGGTGTGGCCTTGTTGGAGTAGGTGTGATGTTGTTGGAGGAAGAATTACCACTGTTGGCAGGCTGTAAAAACTCAGAAGCTCAAGCCTGACCTAGGGGCTCTCAGTGGCTTCCTGCTGTCTGTGGATACAGATGTAGAACCCTCAGCCTCCTCTCCATCACCATGTCTGTCTACATGCCATGATAATAATGAACTAAACCCCTGAACTATATGTCAGCCCTAATTAAATGTTTTCTAAATAAGAGTAGCCATGGTCATGGTGTCTCTTCACAGCAGCAAAACCCTAACTAAGACATTTTATTTTGTAAATCTTCTGTAATAAATAACTTAGCCTGAATTATGACCTTTTAACTACTAAGTGCATATCTTTTATAGGCACACATATCATCCACATTCACATATTTATGTAATATTAATAATTTCTTTTACTTAGTTTGATTAAATTATTTATCAGTCCCTTAAAAATTATTGTTCAGATGACTTTTTAACTTGATTCAGTGTTATACTCTTTCACCTCTACTATAGTATGAAAGAAATAGTGTTCCATAGAAATCCAATGCTCCTTTTTTTTTTAATTCTGGCAGAATGAATTAATGTAGCCTCCTGTGCTACTGGACAGTCAGTCTCAGCACCTAACAAACCTTGAGGTCAACAGTGTAGACACTAATATTTAAAAATGTACAGTGTCACTAAGCAATGATGTTCATTAGGCCAGGAGTATTAAATGTAATTTTGACTTAATATTTTCAATTTGTGATAGGTTTATGGGGAGGTAATCCCATTTTAAGTTGAGGAGCGTCTGTATTAAATTATAATTTTAATAACTTCATCCCTGTTTTATTATGTTCACTTACCATATTTAATTAAACTCATTCTTTGATGTCAGCCATTGAGATTGCTTCCAATTATTTTCATTATAATAGATTCTATTTCATGAACTTATTTGTGTAGCTAACATATTGTACTCAACACAGAAACGTGTTCAAATCCAACTTCATTCCTTACTGTGTGACTGCTCTGAATTGCACTATGCTAAATGCACAGCGTCTTTATTGAGATTAAGTGAACAACAGTGTATGCCAAGTCTTGTGTAATGATCTGTAATGACAGTACTTTGGATACAGAGTCAAAGAGTCAGAAACCTGAGTTACATATACGGACCCTGTTTGAAAAAATATTATTTTGATTGTTAATCAGTATTTAGGGACAGTTAGCTACATGTCTCTAGCCTTCTGCTTATAAACCAGTACATATTCATGGAACAAGTTTGTTAAAGAGTGAACAGCTAGATCAAAGAGTGATCTTGCTGGGTATTAGCTGTTAGCAACTGTTTAACTCAATGCCACATGCTCCTTCATTCTGTAATAATGTGAAAAACATAAACATCACATATACTTTACAGCCTGAACCCTATGCCCCAAGAGAACACATACAGAAGAGAAAGGGCCATGTGAATATTAGCGGCTTATCTAGAACCACGAAAATGAGAGCTGTTAAGTAGATAGTCAGGATTTTCAACTCCAGAGACCATAGATTTAATGTCACTGTCCCTGAGAAACTTCCCAACACCTTGGATACTGTTCTTATAATATGACAGTTTCAAAAAGGTTTTTAAAAGTTTGTACGTGATCCACTTTATATGAATGGATTACTATGTCTCCTTCCAGAGCAGAGGTATTGGAGAGGGTGACAGCAGATCACATACTAAGCATTTACATGGTGCTAAGGATATGAATTCAGTTTCTCACATTTGCATGGCACACTTTTTACCCACTGAGCTATTTCTAGAGCCCTTAAGAATGTTCCCTATGCCTTGGACTTTCCACGGGGCAGGGAACCCTGACTGCTCTTTGGACTGGAGAGGGAGGGAGAGAGGAGTAGGGGAAGGGGGAGAAGGGCGGGAGGAGGGGGAGGGGAAATGGGAGGCTGGGAGGAGGCTGAAATTTTTTTCAATAAAAAATTAAAAAAAAAAATCTAAAAAAAAAAGAATGTTCCCTATGGTTGTCTGAGTATTATAGCATCTCTTATTGACTTCTTAGCCATCTCCCTCTTAGCTAGAGTATTCCACTGCCATTCAGTTTGCAGGCATACTTATTTCTCCCCAGCAGATTTAGAAATTTTTGAAGAGGTAGGCAAACACCATGCCTTTATAATTTCTGTAGCCTATCTTCTCTTGAACAGTCAATGTGTACATATGATCTGATGTCTAGGTAGTTTAAATATGCCATGTCTCTGAAAGAATCTTTTTCTAGTAAATCAATGGAAAATAAAACAACCATGAGGAAACACATCAAAAAACAAAACAAAGCAAGGTTACAAAAGGTCATATTAGATTCATGAAGTCTACATAAGATGGCTTTAATATTTTTAAAGATTTGGATTACTGTTATCTCTAATTTTCTCTCTCTTGGTGTGCGTGTGTGTGTGTGTGTGTGTGTGTGTGTGTGTGTGAGAGAGAGAGAGAGAGAGAGAGAGAGAGAGAGAGAGAGAGAGAGAGAGAGAGAGAGAGAGATATGCATTCACTGATGCCTTCTGATACTAGAAAGGGGCATCAGATCCCTTGGAGCTGAAGCTACAGGATGTGAGCCACCTCATACGAGTGCTGAAAACTGAGCTTGGCTCCTCTGACAGAGAAACAAGTACTCTCCATGACTGATTCATCTGTTCAGCACCTTAGTATTCTTAAAGTCCATTACATTTCATTGGATAACCTAGATTAAAAGGGAGCATAATGTTAAGTTCTTTCTAGCTAGTAATCTGCCAGTATTAAATGTGAGCGCATGATAGCTAACCCCCTTGAACACCTGTGACTGTAGCTCAGTTAGCACATTCTAATCTAACAACATTCCTCAAGACACATGAGAACCATGGTTGGAAAGCCACATGGTAGATGTTGATATTATTTCATTGGTTCTTATTTGAAACTCAAATGTATAAATATAAACCCAGATATAGTAGGAAGTATGCAAAGAATTTCAAACCAATGGTGAAGACTAGAATGGTCACCCCCAAGCTTAACAAACTGGATGCTTCCTGAAGCATGCAGCTTATATAAACAATGTAGCCAACTCCCTTAATCTCACAGAATTGTATAAAGTTTAATTTAATATCATAATATATTGCTATCAGCCTTATAATAGGTGTCTAAAAATAGCTGCTATTAACAGAATTGAAAGATTGCTTATTTAAAAAAAAAAACCTATCTTAAAGTCATTAGGATTTTGAGGTCACCCAACTACTACAAATATAAATTGAGTTATGTTTAAAGGTGTAAAGTACACATGTTTTTTGCTCTTCAGAATAGTAATTACATATCATATCTCCACTACTGTGACCAAGCCTATAAAATCATGCTAAAATGTTCTGAAGAATTAAAAAATAAAACCTTAGGTAAATCAATTATATTTACTTATTGTATTGAATTTTAAAATAGATTAACGTTCCCTGAAATACCATTAGAGAACATTATTGGCAAGCTGAAAATTACTTAATAAATTTTATTTTCACATTTGACAAAGCTCTTCCTTCATTATATTTTTTACTTCTTTTCATGAACTTAATAGTCATGTCAGTTTAAAAATGAATTAAATGATGACCATTACAATTTCCTCAAATATGAGGCTGGAGAGATGGCTCAGTGGTTAAGAACACCAGCTGCCTTGCAGTTGACCCAGATTATTTGATCTCCATTGCTTACCTGGTGACTTGCAACTGTCTGTCTCCAGCTCTAGAAGGCCTGACAACTTCTTCTGGCCTCCAAAGGCATGAGGCATGCACGTGGTACAAAGACATATGTACAGGCAAAACACCTATATGTGTGTACATATATAATTAAAAAATCGAAATAATTTTTAAAAAATCTTCTAATATGCCAAAGAAGTAACAAAGAAAAGCTTCTTTGTTTTGTTTGTGAGGAAATTCAATCTTGTCATTGAAAGATCATCAGTAAATACAAGAACCTATGTGGCTTACATTCAATATTGACTTCAAGATGAGTTGCATTTGAGCACACAACTTACAACAGTTAAATGCTGAGACTTGTTATTTTTTTCATATTAAACAATTCACCAAATCATATAGACAGTTTTGAAATCCACAATTCTGCATACTGATTTCCTTCCTTCCAACATAAGTGTTGTCAAATTCTCGATGCCATCCTCTTACCCACCCATGGCCTTCAAAAGCTGAGAGAAGACTTAAAGTCCTATGCTAACTTATTAATTCACTGAGACTTGTTCGGAAGTAGCCTTTTTTTTTGTAAGTTAAGGCTTCCCATGTTAGAACCAGATCAATGGAAAACAATTTCAATGATGGGAAGTGTTCACCAAGATTTTTTTTTTCTGCTTAGCCTAATATTTGAGCATAATTTAAACATGAGATAATGACAGATTACATAAAAAACAAAATACCTAAACTCATCTCTGAGGTCCTAAATTTGACACTTTTGATGTGCAGCAGTTTTATTCATGGCCATAGGTGTTTGCAATTGAGTGGCATAAAGCATCATAGGCAGATATCTGCCTTTGTTTCCAAGGGGCCCCTTAGTGTAACTACTATAATAAAGTTATACTGTACATACATTGAACTTTGTGGGATTCATGATTTGATTTTGGATGTTAAGGAGATGAAAAGAGAGAAGGTTAAAGAAAGGGATAGACACACAAAGGAGTGCTATTTATCTGTTAGCTCTTTAGAGTTAGCGGTTACTCATCTGTGGTACCACATACTGGCTGAAGTTGGGAGTCCAAATCCAGTTCACTGCTATCTTCTGGGTTCCATGTCATTGTCAACGTCTAAGCATTTCACTATATTCCATGTGGTAAAGAACCTTATTTTTGAATCACATGACCTGCATGAAGAAGTCAGCTATTAAACGTAGATTCAAATGAGTGCAGAAAGATTTATTTCAATGTAAAAGGAAAAGATGAACTTATTCAACTGCATTGGAGTAGCTCTTGCTACTACTAACACCTACTAATAGGAATTTGTGACAATTTTAAATTTGTGCAATATTCTTATTTATGCCCTGGTTATAAGATCTAAGCCTAGTGCAAGGAGAATTTTCACTTCACCTCTAAGCATTCCCCACTGGGGCAGCCTTTTTGAAGATAATGGCAGTTGTGAGTAAAGAAGAGATTTGAGAAGTCTCAAGTGCAGAGCAAAATGTGTGAAGGAGCAAGGAAAAATAGAAAGAAAAATCAAAGCCAATGCTAAAAAGATGGCTCAGAGATTAAGAACATGCTCTGCTATTGTAGAGACCTGGAGTTCTATTCCCAGTACTCACGTGGGATGGCTCACCTCACAACCAGCTGTAACTTCAGCTCCAGGGAATCTGACACCCTCTCTAGCTTCAACGGGCACATCTATGTATGTATACATATACACAGAGAGACATAACACACAGACACACACAGAGATAGAGAGAGAAAGAGGAGAAGGAGGGAGTGTGTGTGTGTGTGTGTGTGTGTGTGTGTGTGTGTGTGTGTGTGTGTGAAAAAGAGAGAGAGATGGTATAGGAGGGTCTTCTTTCTCTGTGTTGCTTTCATTGGTTGAATAAAGAAAACTGCCTTGGTCTTTTGATAGGGCAGCACTTAGGTGGGCAGAGTAGACAGAACAGAATGCTGGGAAAGGGGGAAGTGTGGAAGACATCATGGTTCTCCTCTCTGAGATGGATGCTGGTTAGACTCATGCTTGTAAGCCACAGTCAAGTAGCAATATACATTAGTGGATATGGGTTAAACTAATATGTGAGATTTAGCCAATAAGGGGCTGGAAATAATGGGCCAGGCAGTGTTTAAATTAATACAATTTCCGTGTGGATATTTCGGGGGTTAAGCTAGTCGGGAATGCAGCCCCCTTCTCACTACAACAGAGAGAGAGAGAGAGAGAGAGAAAGAGAGAGAGAGAGAGAGAGAGAGAGAGAGAGAGAGAGAGAGAGAAATAAATAAACTTGAAGTTAAAAGAAGTAACAAAACCAAAAAGCAGAATGCTTGAAAGGGGGAACTCATGGTGAAATGGGGACATAAAATAATTTTGTAAGCCTTCTGATACCTCTCAGTAGCATAGCAAATAGAGATATTGAAAATTACACTTTGTGTCTGTGGCTGCACATGAATGCCTTAACTTGTAGTACTCAGGGTGATGTGGGGTTTCAGATATTAGTCTCCTCATTAAGCTAACTATACTCTCAACATTTAAAGAAATATTAAAAGGGTCTGTAAGTTCTCTTAATTTGATTCTTTGACTAAAGGACATTATTAGGTTTTATTTTGGGTTCTCTTAATGAATCTATGTGGGAAATAGTTTCATTGTGAGTAAAGAGGTGAAAATATCATGTTGAGAAGGACACCACATAAACTCAGAGATCTGAAAGTCTTACAATTTTTCTTTGTGGGAACTTAATTTACCATACAGTGGCCCACCTAAATAGCATCCACCAAGGAGAACATGCTTGGTTGGATCCGCTAATGCACCAGCTTCACTTCCCACTTGTATAATTTTCCTGGCTAATAAATGCTTATTTTCAAGACTAATGCAACTCCCCACCCATTAACAGAATGCTAATTGAGAAGTTAGTAGGTACCCAAGAATAGACTTAGTAGAGTTGAAAATATCTGAAAAATAAGTAACACATTTCCTTTATCCCCAGAATTTCTTTTGTTTTCAGTAAGCAGGACAAAATGTAGAGAAAACACAGAAGAATTGTGATACCACTATAAATGTTTCTCACGTCCTATTAAGAACGCTGCAGGACTTCTATCTGCAGGGTAGTTTTCAGTAGATAAAGTCAACTTCATGGAGATGAAATGTGAATTGGCTTGAAAGAATGGGAAGGGTGGTGGTTTGAATAAGAAATATCCCATGGGTATCTGATCACTTGGTTCCCAGTTCACGACATACTCTGAGGTTTTGGAATCTTTAGAAGGTGGAGTCTCCCTAGATGAAGAATGTCACTTTGGACAGGCTTTGAAGTTCATAGACTCATCCCACTTCAAGTTTGTTCTCTCTGCCTCAAATGTTTATGCTTGAGGTTGTGATACCTCAGATTCCTGCTCTTGCTACCTGTTGCTATACTTTTCATGACTGGCCCTCCAGAGCTACAAGAGAGAACAAACTCTTCAATGAGTTAACTTTGGTCTTGGATTTTGTTTTTCACAAACACAAAAAAAGATAAAGCTGAAGTGAGTAAGGAGACTGCGGAAAAGACCTTAGAAAAACATAAAACTCTGAGCAAAACTCTTGGCTTCAAAATGGCCACTCTAATTTATAGAAATTGATTGAGATGTAAATTTCACACTGTATAGGGTTTGTTTGAATGACTATGTTAATCTAGCTGCTAAATGTTTTTGTCTATAAGAACATTACTTGTGCTGGGCGATGGTGGTGCACTCCTTTAATCCCAGCACTTGGGAGGCAGAGGCAGGCGGATCTCTGTAGTTCGAGGCCAGCCTGGTCTATAAGAGCTAGTTCCGGGACAGGCACCAAAAGCTACAGAGAAACCCTGTCTCGAAAAACCAAAAAAAAAAAAAAAAAAAGAACATTATTTGTTTGTTTGATTTTGATTTGCTGAGTTATAGCCCCTCTTCGTAGCTCTGACTAACCTGGAACTCACAATTTAAACAAGCCTGACCTTGAATTCATAGCCTGATCTCCTGTTTTGAGATTAAAGGTGTGTACTGACACTTAGCTTCTAAATGGATTATAGTGAAGTGAAAAATTTTCATATTTAACCCAAATAGGAAAAATGACATGGAAGTGAAGGTACAATTTTGTAATCTCAACATTGAGAGTCTTTTTTTTTTCTTATTCAAGACAGTGTTTCTCTGTGGTTTTGGAGCCTGTCCTGGAACTAGCTCTTGTAGACCAGGCTGGTCTCAAACTCACAGAGATCTGCCTGCCTCTGCCTCCCAAGTGCTGGGATTAAAGGCGTGCACCACCACTGCCCGGCAACACTGGGAGTCTTACATAAGAGGATTATGAGATAAAGGCAGAGAGAGAGAGACAGAGACAGAGACAGAGAGAGACAGAGAGAGAGAGAGAGCTAAAGAAAAAGAATTTGAATAAAAGTGGGAAAAGACCATCTGCCTGAAATTGTAGAACTTACATTGTTATGTTTCTGACATCAAAACATACTCTGAGCAGCTTTCTTGTGTGTCAATTTTATATATAAAGGTTATGCATATAAAGGATATATATGTGTGTGTGTGTGTATATCCAAACAAAATGTTATAACCATAATTCCGAATGAGACAGTCTGCATACTCCCTACTCCATGTTGGGTGAAGTGAGATCCTCCCACAATGCTTCTCAGGTACCTAACTCAATCCATCACCTTTCTTGTTTCTTTTTACATGACTCTGTGTCTCTTGAGTTTTCCAGATACCTGGTCCCATCATCTTATAGAGTCAAGTATAGGATACACCCAACTGAAAAGAGGGAGATCTACTCTAAAGTTATAGGAGGCATTATACCAGACTTGATAACAGCCCAAAACTGATAGGATTCAAAACCACTGGGGATTTTGCAGTCATTTCCACACTAAGACATTTCTTGCAAATCCTTCTTTTGCAGAAGATCCAGATGGCCACAATTTCCTGTCTACGTGTCCGTGTATGAGTGTGTATAATAAGAAAGCCTCTATTTCCATCTTCTCCTAGCTCTTGTCTCCCTTCCACTCCAATTCATAAAAAAAAAAAAAACATAAAACTAGGAACACACAAAAATGACAAAATGTCAAAAATGCTGCTCCTGTGCCTGGAGCCCTAACCTGGACCAGTCTTTGGAACTTTGTTTTGCATGATCTGAAAATTCCATCCGCAAGTTGTTGTAAACAAAAACAAAAGAGCATCTACCCCACAGATGAATTCTTTTCTCCTACAATACAGAAAACAGCTGCAGCCATTTCTAGTTTTCAGTGATTTTTTTCCCTTGCTGCTACATGTTATTTAAGCTTGATTAACTAAGCAAATCACTCAAGTTCAGGGGCAAGGAAAGGTGTAAGCAACAACATTCTTTAGGAAGGCAAAGCCAGCTTGAAGCAGGCTGATGCTTGCTAATACTTGAGGGAAGAAAACAAAGGAAAAGTACCTGTCTCTTGCTTTCTTGTTGTGGTTCTTTTTGTCTTTATTTTTTATCATATTCAACAAAATAAACTCCATCAAGTAAAAATGAATGTCGGCCCATGAAATCCAGGTGATAACACTCAAAATGCAGAGTGAGAAGGGCTGCGTCACAGATAGCACAGTTTTGCTATTGTTGCGAAATAATTTGCTCTTCACTCATGACCTTTTGCATCTGCTGCATGCAGGGCTGCGCCAGGGACATTGCGAGAGTCAATGGGGATAATGTGACTCCAGTTCCCTAATGGGAGCAAAGCCCTGATTTGTGCATTCTAAAGGCTTATAAAATCATTTATATCTTCTGTAGCTTTTAAAATCCCCTGAAAAATCACCAGCCCATTATCTTAATCTGCATAATTAGTCTGTTTAGAAAGTGTGTTTGTAGCGGTCTTTCTGAAAAGGGAGGTTGGTCTGATGAAAGCTATACTAAGGGAAGTTTCCTGTGATTTATCTGCTGAATTAAGACATAGTTATAAACCTAGGAGTATGATATAGTCAAGTGCCAGCAAGCACCATACCTACCCAGGGTTAGATCTTCACAGAAACCACACTGTGCCAGGCCCATCTGCCCCTCTTTTTGTCACTTAGATAAAAATCTAGGTAAGACAAACCTTGCTGGCAGCCGTGATCAATGGAATTGGAACACAATATCACAATCTGTCATCAGTATATAGAAGTGGTTTTGAGCCTGAGCCATAACTCCAAAGGGAAGCCCTGCGAGAACCACAGTCAAATGTTGATTTTTATACCCGTAGCTCATTGGTAGCTATATCCTTTTCTGCTTCCCTCCTCTCAGAGCCCAGTAAGGACAGGCCTTTGGACCTGGAATAAACTTGGCACAAACACAGTAATCACTAGTTATTCACAAGGTATGGCCAAGGAGGCAAGATGTAGGAAAAGATTAAGTATCCTGAAAAACCAGTGACGCTCAGGTGGATCAAGTGTTTGCCTTTCAACCAGCAGGCTTTGCACTAAACGTACTCAGCTGCCTCTCGTTGCACAGTGCCCCATGATGGATGCATGTGTAAATTTCAACTGCATGTCTTTTATGAGTTGCATGCTGTTTCTCCAGCTTCTTTATACAGCATCCTCCTGCTTGCAGTGAAAACAAGCGTATTGAGTTTTATGCGGTGATAAAATCCCACATAAGACAAACTATACAAAAAGCATTTTATGTACCTTGAGACTTTCCTAATGTCTTACTTTGTTCCCCATCCCTGCAACACCCCTTATTTCCCTTTCTACTTGTTTCTGCTACTTCTCCAGTCATGAAACTTCCCATTCAGATGTTCTATAGACTTCCCGTTCTCTTTTATTTTTCTGTGTATTTCTTACTTGCATTTATGAATTCAATGCCAGAGAACAATTCTTTTTAACTATCGAGGAGCACATGGACGAAGATTTGTAATGACAACATCTGTCTTTCCCAAGCAGATGTTGGAATAATCCCTGGATGCTTGCTTAGTATGCTGGTCAGCACAGCTAGGATTCAGACAGAAAGTAAGGATCCTCTAGTGTTTTGGGGATATTTGAACATCTAAATTACGTATTACTCTTGATGAAAAATTGCATTTTGGGATAAATTCTATAAGAATGCAATAGTGCTAATCCATTGTCTGCCACAAACCTCAATTTAATTATGTTATTATAATCTAAGTGATTGAACCTGTAAATGCCAATACCTGTAGTGAGAAATTGGTTTACAAAAAAAAAAAAATACGTGTAGCTCCTACACTGCCTTGAGGTATGTTTGTTTATGTGATAAGCCCAGATAAACCTTCTGCAATGTTCTGTGCTCTTCTATCAACAGCAGACAAATATCTCAGAAGGCTTTCTTGAGTTTAGGTTAAACCATGCTTAACCATGACCTTCATATGAAATCTTGGCTTTAGTACTATTTCTAAAAGAAAACTTCAACACCAGCCATACTTTGCTAGAGCCAGGACACTTCACTCCCTCACAGCACAACCGACAATTTGAACATCTATCCTTACAGAAAAGTAAAAGAGTTAACAATTTAGAAGGAAATCTGAGAATGTGTTATTATGGAGAATGTAATTCAAGATGCTGAGGAAATATGAGGCAATGGCATATCCCTGAGTGCATAGTCAGGAAAAATAGTCTGCAGATGGAAGAAAGAAATGGTTGAACAGAAACCTTTAGGAGAGAAGGGCAACAGCCATGCAAATATCCAGGGAAAGGGACAAGAGGCAGAAGGAGTAGCAAGCACAAAAGACCTCATATTGGAATGAATGTGCACAGCAATAGGAAGGAAGCCAATGTTGATGGAGCAGAGTCAGCTGGGGAGAAGGTGGAAGGAAATGAGGTCAGGAAAGGAGCCAAAGGCAAGAACATGGTCTTATAGACCATTAAAAGGAATGTGAATTTTAGAAAGCATGAAAAATGGAAAAGGTAATTACCCCAAATAAAACAATAATTATACAACCATGTGGTAAGAGGGTTTTTAAAAATAGGAATTCAGGACATTTCTAATGTTTCCTTAGGTCCCAAAGAAGGTAAATTTGGCTTTGGACCTTGAAGCTCTTGGCCAAGAAGGAGAAATGGATTTCAGAATGAGAAAACACTGATACACAAAGATGATAATATGCAGAAAAAAAGGAGAGGAATGTACCATAGTACACTTATCTGCCTGTGTGGGAGGCTGAAGTCTACAGTGAGGCAGTTTCAGGTCTTCGCTGTCCCTGCATGCCACACCCAAGAGTTTGGACTTCCCCCACCAGGCTCGAGATCCACTCAAGTATTTTGAGAAAGGAACTGATGTAACATGATCAAAGTTTTACTTCAGTAGTGTGAGGAATGAATGGAAGGGTAGGAGAGTGTCTTGAGGTCAGGACTCCCAGCTGGAGAGCCTCCAAACTAAGTTAGAAGAGACAAACCAGGACAGTGCTAGGAAAGAGAAATATATTGGAGCATTATGGAGCAAGGATGGCCTCAAAACTGGATGTGAGTGGTGAAATTGAAGGCTGTCAAGCATAATTTCTGGACTCATAGTTTGAGGAATTCAGTCAATGGTGATATCATGGTGATAGGCTGGAGTATCAGGTTTGAGACTGGACATATTTTCAGATTTAATAGAAAAGACAATTTATCAAATAGAAATCTCTGGTGGAACAAAAACTTAGAGCCATATGGAGAATACAGATACAAGTTGATTGGGTTTAGACAGCCTGGTGATGCTGGCTTACAAGGCCAGTCATCAGGAGTTCAAGACCTGTCTCATCTACAGAATGAGTTCAAAGCCAGACTGAGGATCCCCATGAAGCATTATCTTAAAATAAAAAGTAAAATAGGGCTAGGAATATATCTCAGTGTTGAAATGCTGAACTAAGCATGTCTGAGAGCCCAGGCTTAATCTCCACTATTAGCAAAAGTTAATTAATTAATTTATAAGCATATTTTTCTATAATAGGTTGAGCAAAGGATATAGAATAGATTTAAAACAAAAAGATGTTATAGTTTATGAGTACTGGAAGACAGAGCAGACAGAAAGTTGAGAGGGCTTATTTATGAATACTTCCCTCTCTCTGCTTGTATATATGTATACTTTTATGACTCTAGGTATAGTGTACACATACATATGCTATTTTATTATGTATATCTACATATATGCAATAAACAAGAGAAAATATTTTTATAAGTTATGAACAGCAACGGGTTCTAAAGATGAACAGGATTTATGTAGAGCCAAAGAATAAAAACTCATGCTCAATTTCAGTCTTTGCTTAAATTATGTAAAATATGATATCCTAGCTTAAGGTAATGATTTAGGTAATGGTTTTCTGGTATGAGGGAACAATGACAAATTAATTCTTAGACATGTTGAATTTATGATGATGGTGAGATTCAGGTATACAAATACACATTAGGAAACTAAAATTACACCACTGGAGTAAACTATGTAGAATGGACAATGGGACAAAGGGATAAACTTTTAAAAATAAAATAAAAGTTAATTATGGAATCTACAATTATATGGTTATTGGTGATTTAAAAAAGAAAGGACTGGACGTGTGAAGAACTCTTTCTGTTTGCCCTATGTAGTCAGCAAGATGAAGGAGTGTAGACTTGGATTTTCCCAAGAGTTAACTAGCACTCATCTGGCTAGTTAAGAAGAAATATCCCCTAAGAGGCAGATTTCGGCTATCTTGTACATCTATATATTTCCATAGCAAAAGTTGATGCCTATGCATGCAAGAGTATGTGCTTAATGTGACCATTAAAGTCCTCTGTACCAAGATGAAAGCAGAAATGCAAGTGAAAAAGAAAGACATATCAGCTAACTGCTGAATCTTGCAAAAAGATGACAAGAACATATAAAAATGATAAATGGAAACATGAAAGTCAAACCCCACCACAGAGAAGGGAATTGAACAATAATATAGTTGGTACTCACACAATGAGTCTAAGCTTACAGATGATAGAATACACAAGAGGACACTAACCAGTATTTCAGTGCTACTGGTCATCAGATTGTCTCTACTGGCATCCTCACCCTGTGCCCTCAAGTCTACGCTGTTATGGTCTCTGGCAGCACTGATCTATATTCATGATGCATAAAGTTGTCTAGATGACATTGCTGGAGGAAGATCACTGGCTTAGACTACAACTGAGTGGCAGAGGGCCAGCACTGAAAAAAATTTCCTGTGTTCTATTAATCCTCCTTAATCTTTCCAGATTAGAAACACAACAGTCTTAAAAATAAGTTGATGCTTTTAGGTCTTTGAAAAAAGTATGCAGAAGCACAGAGGACAGTCTATGATGCAGCTGTGGCTGAAATCACAGGACCAGTAAAATACTGAAAGTGTACAGCAGTGACAATGCAGAAAACCATAGTTTGAAAAGCACCCATATAGAACATTTCAAGTTTTATTCATTTTTATCTTTATTAAGGTAACTATTTTTATATTTTTTTCAAACATTTCACACCTTGTGTTTTATCATATTTACAGTGTGTTCTCCCTACTAACTCCTCCTCTGCCAACTCCTATTCTCCTACCCCTCCAAATTTGGATCCTCTTTTTAAAATTATAACCCAAATCCAATTTGTGCTCTTCGCATACTTCTGGGTGTGGGGCCATTCATGGAGCATGGGTAACCTGTAAGGATTCATACCCTCTAATAAAACTGACTCTCTTGCTCAGAGGATATCAAATGACCAAGCTCTGAAGTTGGTGATGTGGCGTATGAACTCATTCCTCCTCCATGCTAAAATGTTGAGTGTCTTGGACTTTCAAGTCAACTTTGCAGAACAGATTGAAGAATGGTTCACAAGACCCTACCCCTGCTTGAGGAATTACAGACAGCTGATGGTGCTGGAGAAAGGAAAATCAGTTTTCTTTAGGGAAGATGACTGATGAACTTTTGGTATGCTCCACTGAAAATGTGACGGGCCAAGATTTGCAATGAGAAATGAAGTAAGAATTGACTTATCACTTCTGATTAAATATTGACCTTGGAGATTATTGTCTAATGTACAAATCTAACCCATTTCATAGTTTTGTGATAACAGTGTAAATTGCATACAGTTAATCCAACAGTAAAGGATAAGAGACCTCTGGTCATTACCTAAGGAACATCTACTTAATCCTAGTGGAAGTCGAACCTGCCTTTTGCAGCAAATACCATATCTTTAGCTCAATAGACTTTACATCAAGTTCAGCGGGCAAAGAGAACAAAACACTGAGAATTTTTTAAAACATTTCATTGTGCCTACTCTTTTTCATTTCCATTTAAAGAAACAAGGTAAACAAAATAACAGTGCCCTCAAAGATTTTTGTATACACATCATTGAACCTTTGAAAATGTCATACTATTTCACTGCAAAAGGAACTTTTAAGTACGGTGAGATTTTGAACTAGGAATGTTATCTTGAGTTACTCATATGATTCCAATGTGATCACAAAAATCATGGTAAGTGAAAAGAGAGGTATAAAGTGAATGCAAGAGCCAGAGGAGAGGCTGGAGAGATGTCTCAGTCACTAAAATGCTTATTCTACAAGCACAAAGACCTGAGTTTTAAACTCTAGAACCTATGCAGAAAGCCAGGTATGAAAGCAGATACCTGGAACTCCAACAATGGGGAGGTAGGGATAGAGGGTTTTTGGGCCTTGCTAACCAACAGGTCTAGTCAACAAAACAAAAAGACCTCATCTCAGCAGATTAAGTGTTGAAGAAGACACTGAATAGCTAACTCTAGTCTCCACCTTACATACACACTTGCAAACACACAAATGAAATGTAGTTGGGGAATTCTGCTGCAATTTTTTATTTTTTGAGAACTCTTATAAACACTAAGAAGGTAGTAGAAAAACATTTTAAATGTTGGGGGGAACGAAACGGAGAAATAAGAATTCTAAAGGCCATTACTTGGTAATGATACATTTTATTATGATGTTAATGATATTTTGGTGAACTCCAGTGTCCACATGCATTAACAAATTCAGCCAACCCTATCATAAAATCTTATGGAACATATATTTATAGCGAACACACAGTAGACGTTTCTCTGTTTCTGTTCTATAAAGAATAGAATGTAGTGACTTGTAAGCTGTTGATATTCTGCTCAGAATCTTAAATAATCTAGATAAAACTCAAATACATAAGGGAAACTCTACATTACATGAAACACCATAGAATTTTATGCAGGGAATGTTAACATATATGGATTTTATTTTGCATGGCAGAAGCTAAAACCTATTCTCTACGGATCTTAGTGATAACTCTATTAACAATATATCACCGTCAGCCTATAAATATGACATCATGCCTAATTAAGGAAATATTGAAAGTATGTATGTTAAAGTTGAGCAAGAAATGTGTAATGCTTTGCACTGATATTATACAGATTTGCTCTTGAAGTTTTAAGCATATCTATTAGGCAAGATTAATGAACTGGAGATAAAAAAAATTACTAGATGAGGAAAAATTGTAGTCATTTCCCAATGATATGATAAATACCTAAAAGTATAAGAAAATGTCCTGATGCAACCATGAAAATTCTCTTAAACAGAGAGAATTAGGAGGGCTTAGGCTTGAAGTTCTTAAGATTTTGGTTTTGCAATCACACTAACTCACACAGTCTTTCCTTTTCTTTAACTGTTATTTATTACTTAATTGGTTTACAGGGGGTTTCAGCCCAATGCTGAAAGGCAGAAGTCACAAAACACATTCTGTCTTGTTCCTGACTTTAATAGCTATTAAATATGAGATATTAGAAATATTTTTGTTTTTGAGACACTTAGCAAGATTATTGATACCCAGCTGTTCCTCCTAAGCTCTTGATGGGTTGTGTTAATACATAAGAGTCCTGAAATATTTACTGCCATCCTGATTGGTCTTTATATTTCCAATTATTCTCCTTCCTAGACTTAGATATCCATCAATTATCTTTATAACTCACAAAGAGAATGTTTCCATTCACACTGTCTCCGAGGTATTTTGTGTTAAGAATGGCTTTTACCATAGAAACAAGTTTTTTTCCAAAGATTGGGGGGTGAGACTGGTCCTCACTACGTAGCCTAGGCTGTCTCAGCTTCCCAAATACTGGAATTAGTCTCTAATTTACAATGGAAATATAGTCTTTAATTATATTTGAAGCTGGTATACTGGGCAGGTAGCAATTCTACTGTTTCACTTTTATGCAGTGTTAGTGATTAGATCGAAACGTCTATAAGATATATAAGAACTTTATACTGAGCAACACCTCCTAAACCCCTTTTACTATTTATGCATGTGAATGGCCTTTCTTGGTAGTTCACATTTCCTTTACCCATTAACTAGATTTATATTTATGTGTATCCCTTCTTACTTAAAAAAGTTTTATTTCTTTTTTAATTATGTTGAACTGAAATATGTGTCTTAAAAATTTCCATGGCCTTTTTGCTTTTTATCTTTTTAAATTTAAATTTATTTTTGAACCAATGTTTTCTCATTGCATATACCAATTCCCAGTTCCCACTGCCTCCCCTCCTTCAGCTCCCCCACATTCCTGATTCCTACCCTCCATCCATTCCTCAAAGAGGATAAGGCTTCCCATGGGGAGTGAACAAAGTCTAACATATTACATTGAGGCAGGATCAAAGAACCCTCCTCCACTTTATCTAGGGCAAGCAAGAAATTCCTCCAAAGACAATTGGTTCTAAAAGTCAGTTCAAGCACTAGGGATAAGTCTGTGGCCCCACAGACTTCTCCAGCCACATTCAGAGACCTGTTTTGGGCATATGCTGGTTCTTCCACTGTCAGTCCGGAGTCAGTGAGTTCCCACTAACTCAAATAAGCTGTTTATGTGGGCATCCCCATCATGGTCTTGACCCCTTTGATCATATTATTGCTACTCCCTTTCTTCAGCTGGACTTTGGGAGCTCAGCACAGTGTTTCACTGTGGATCTCTAAATCTGCTTCCATCAGTTGGAAACATTGGGAGGGGGAGAAGAGAGAGATGAAAGGAAAGGGAAGGAGAAGAAGGGGAGGAGAACATGAGAAAACAGGATGGTTGTGATGGGGGAAGGTCAGAGAGGGAGAGCAAGGAAAGAGATATCTTGATTAAGGGAGTCATTATGGGGCTAGGAAAAATCTGGCTCTAGGGAAATTATCAAGATTCCACAAAGATAAGACCAGCTAAGACCCTAAGCAATAATGGAGAGGGTGCCTGAACTAGTCTTCTCATATAATCAGATTGATAAACACTTTAATTGTCATCATAGGACCTTCATCTAGCAACTTTTTTATCTGTTTATCAATCCACTTATGACGCATTCACAAAAACATGGTTATTTGTTTCCTTTGAGAATTTTTTCTATTTTTTTTTATTTTAGCTTAAGGTTCTTACTACAATAAGTAATTGTAAGGTTAGTCAACAAGACTATTCACTGTTATTTTTCTTAACTTCAAAGTTTTTTGACGCTAATTTCCAAACTTATAACATGGGAGCACTTATTGTTGCCCTTAGTCTTTACTTAGCTTTGCTTTTGATTTCACTAAATAGAAACCAGTTGTCATAGCCTTGCTTCTGAGATCCTCTCCCATGGAAATGGCAGACTTGATGGCCCATCAGTAAGATGTCTGGATACTTGACCAAGTTAATGGTAACTGGCCTTTCTGGTCCTTTCCCATGTTAGCTCAAGCAGCATATGACAAATCATCCTGTTTATTTTTCAAACCAGTTTTTCAACAAAACCACTGAAGTCTAATATACAGTTTCTCACCCTAGTCTCCAACATTAGGAGCAAATCCAACACTATTTCATCTCACTTTCTGCTAGACCCTAAGTCTATCATACAAGGCCTATTCTTTTTCTGTCACTAATGAGTTCCATGCAAGGATAAACATAAAATTTAATAGCTTATAAACATGTAAGTATTTACCTTACTTAACATATGAGCATTTCAAAAATCAAACCCATCTTCTAAATTTCAATGCAGTTTTTTGTTTGTTTTAAAAATATTTTTTGGTCTTGAGGAAGGTTGTTGCCTAATTTTCTGAGAAATCACCACACTGACATCCAAAGGGGCGGTACCAGCTCGCATGCCCACCAGCAATGCAGGCGTGTTCCCTTTACCCCACAACCTCCCAGCATAAGTTGTCCTCAGTGTTTTTGATCTTGGTCATTCTTACAGGTGTAAGATGGAATCTCAGAGTTGTTTTGATTTGCATTTCTCTGATGACCAAGGATGTTGAACATTTCCTTAAGTGTCTTTCAGCCTTTTTAGATTCCTCTGTTGAGAGTTCTCTGTAAAGGTCTGTACTCCATTTTTTTTTTTTTTTGGATTATGTGTTCTTTTGATGACCAATTTCTTGAGTTCTTTGTATATTTTGGATATCATACCTTTGTCTGATGTGGGGTTAATGAAGATCTTTTCTCATTCTGCAGGCTGTCATTTTGTCTTCTTGACCATATCCTTTGCTTTACAGAAGCTTTTCAGTTTCAGGAAGTCCCCTTTATTAATTGTTTCTCTCAATATCTGTGCTGCTGGGGTTCTATTTAGTAAGTGGGCTCCTGTGCCAATGCATTCTAGTGTATTTCCCACTTTCTCTTCTATAAGGTTCAGTGTGGCTGGCTTTATGTTGAGGTCTTTGAACCATTGGACTTGAGTTTGGGGCATGGTGATATATATGGGTCCATTTTCATTCTTATACATGTTGATATCCAGTTATGCCAGCCACTTTTGGGTATATATCCAAAGGATGCTCAATCGTGCCACAAGGACATGTGCTCAACTATGTTTATAGCAGCTTTATTTGTCATAACAAGAACCTGGAATCAACCTAAATGCCCCTCAACTAAAGAATGGATAAAGAAAATGTGGTACATATACACAGTGGAGTAATACACAGCAGGAAAAAAAATAACAACATCTTGAATTTTGCAGGAAAATGGATGGAGCTAGAAAACATTATTTTGAGTGAAGTAATCCAGACACAGAAAGTCATTTATCGCATGTACTCACGCATAGATGGTTTTTAAATATAAAGCAAAGAAAATCAGCCTACAAACCACAATCCCAGAGAACTTAGACAACAATGAGGATACTAAGAGAGACTTACATAGATCTAATCTACATGGGAAGTATAAAAAGACAAGATCTCCTGAGTAAATTGGGAGCATGGGGACCTTGGGGGAGGATTGAAGGGGAAAGGGTAAAGGCAGGGAGGCGAGCAGAGAAAAATGTAGAGCTCAATAAATATCAATAAAAAACATTTTTTGTTTTTTACTTCTTGACTATTTCACACATGTATAACCTGAGTTTGGGGACGTTCCAGCCCAGTATGACTTTCTTTCTTTCACCCATCTGTCCTACTGAAGCCTTTCTTTGCATTAAGTACTTTGCCTCATTTTCCTTTAAGGTTGACTGATATCCCATTGACAGCCAAATCCTATGGTCTTTGCTCATCAGAAGAATCTTATTTTTTTTCTAAATAATCAATTGTTGGCATTTGAATTTTAAGATTTATTTAGAGATTGCAAAATATTCTTCTTGTCACCATGTAGTTCTCTCATTTCTCAAGTGACTACGCCAAGTGACTGTCTTGTTTGCGTTTTTTCAGAATTCAACTTGGGTTTTCAGAAATTGTACTATGACATTCCTGAGAATGTTTCTGCATGGTTCTGTTTTACTTTTTACTGTCTTACTCTTGGAAACTGACAATTCTTCTTTCTGATTTCATGTTATCTTTTGACAATTTTATAATGTTCTCTGATATTATACCTGCTAACATTTGTTCTACTTCCTTCTCCTTTTCTTCTAATACTCCAAATATGTGCTCTAGAACCTGCCAATATGTTGTGTTTGTCCCTAATTTCTTTCTCCCATTGGCAGTTTGAACTGTCTTTTTGCACTCCTGTATATTTTCTTCTGGCTTTCTTTCCTCTTCATTAATTTTTCCTTCCGTTCCCTAATCTTGATACATCCACTGAGATCTTAATTTCAACTGTTTTTAGTGTTATAATTTTTATTTTAGGCTTGAGTGTACTTTTCTATTTCCTGACAAAGTACTCAATCATGTAATTGCTTAAGCCTACTAATTATAAGCATTTAAGGGTATCTAATAGCTCCATTTTGTGCATTTTTTGCTATTTTATTCTCTTGCTATTTCAACAGAACCAGATATTTCTGTATACCAATTTACATTACTACATATTTTATACAAAAATGTAGCAAAGACAATATTATATTTCTCATGAAATAAAAATATACCCTTTTTCTCCATTGTAAGGACAGACCACCTTAACATAGCAATGTATAAACACTGCTTTGGTTTTGCTCCTATGGTAGCATCAGGGACCAGAGATACTTCTGTTGAATATTTCGATTTCTCAGCTTTACCACTCACTACAGAAACTAAATATTCTGTTACTGTTGATGGTCAGCAGCTGAGAAGTACAGAAAAGATTGTACACTAGAGCAACAGTTCTCAGTAGGCTGTTGTAAGGTAAAGGCCGCTTGTTTGTCCCTGATTCCAAGTACGCAGCAGGTCTATCTCAAGCCATTAAGCAGAGTGTAAGGGCGCCAATTTGTTGTAAGGAAGGCTGCTAGTTAGTACCCGGCCACTTAGCCCTGAAATAATCACACAAAAACTATATTAATTAAATCACTGTTTGGCCCATTAGCTCTAGTTTCTTGTTGGCTAACTCTTACATATTAATTTAACCCATTTCAATTGATCTGTGTATTGCCACATGGCTGTGGCTTACTGGCTAAAGTTCAGGTGTCTGTCTCCAATGGAGCTCCATGGCTTCTCTCTGACTCTTCCTTCTTTTTCTCCCAGAAAGATATTGTTTTCTCCGTCTAACTCTGTTCCCCTTTAGCTCTGCCCAAAGCAGTTCTTTTATTAACCAATGATATTTGCAGCATACAGAGGGGAATGCCACATCAGGTTGTGACCCCTTTGGGGCCGCATATCAGATATCCAGTATATCAGATATTTACATTAGAATTCATAGCAGTCATGAAGTAGCAATGGAATGATTTTCTGGTTGGGGGTCAGCACAGCATGATGAACTGCGTTAAAGGGCTGTAGCATTAGGAAGGTTGAGACCCTCTGCACTGGAGGATCTTCAGAAGTGCTGTCAAGTTCCAAATCACTCAGATGGCTATTTCTGCCTAATATTTTTTTTGCTTCTTCTTCTAACCTAGATAGGAGAAGATGCCTCAGACCAGGGGATCTAGAAGACAGGAACAGACTATAATGAACAGATTACTATCAATTGAAACACATTTAGTGACGTTAAAAGTTTTTTAGTTTTCTTGTTTCATTTAACATAACTTACGAAATTGATTCAGTCCTAGGTGTTTCATGAATAACAGCTATTTTTATATGCTTTAGAACTCTCCCCTGAACACGTAAGGGAAAAGGGATAAAATAAAAAATCAACTATGGCATTTTATAACCTTATGTGCATGTTGTATCTGAGTATGATTAAAACCTGAAATCACAGATAGACTTATCCCTTTAACGTTTCTTTCCACTATGATTTTTCTCTACAGAAAGTCTTGGTTTGATTTTTTTTTCTTTTAGGCCTCTTTTCACTTACTAGTCCCTATCCTTAACAAAGGAGGTGCAGATGTTAAGCTCTGAGAATATAGCAGGTCCCAGCAAACCCACTGAACTTGATGCTAATCCGTCTCTACAATTTGGACTCATTGCATTTATTTTTACCTGTACAATCTGTTTACCAAAAGCAGTCCAGGCCTTCTTTCTATGCTGCAATTTGTTTGTTATTTTTTACTTGGGTTTTAGATTTTTAAAGAAACTAATCCCATGTTACCTGTCTGGTCCAAATATGTGAATTCACCAAGTTCCAAAACACAAAATGGCGGTATTTTGTGGTAAAATCTAATTATCACATTATAGATGTTATGAATATGTGCAAAATGAATGCTGGTGAGGGTATATGAGAAAGTCTGAACCTTAGAGCCCTGGATCCTCCCCTAATCATCAGGTTCACTTTCTATATGACTATTGTTGCAGTCAATCATGGTCCCATAGTACAAAGTAGTATAACTAACCTACTGTATGATATTGAGAGAGAGAAATCATTCATTACTTTTATTACAGTGTATGATCTTAGCCCTTCTATCTTATGATTGTTGTCAATGTCTTACTGCAAGTTAGAAAGTAAATTTTATTGTTTGTATCAATTTCATTTTATATTGAAATTGGTTACTTTTTAAAATTTCTATGATTTATTTGTTTCCATGATTATTATCAATAAAATAATCAATAAAAGATGACCCATAACTCATGGATGGAAAGGCACAGTACTACTAGTACTAATATACAGAGTAGTGATGGTACTATAGTTGGGTCCTACCCTATGCTCAACATTGAATTGGTTGTCTAAGATTCTGAGACTATTGAAAGAATAGGACATTACATTAGCAATGAGGCATATTCTTCTGATTCAAACCCAGTCAAGAGAGCCAGGCAGTGGTGGCGCACGCCTTTAATCCCAGCACTTGGGAGGCAGAGGCAGGCGGATCTCTGTGAGTTCGAGACCAGCCTGGTCTACAAGAGCTAGTTCCAGGACAGGCTCCAAAGCCACAGAGAAACCCTGTCTTGAAAAACCAAAAAAAAAAAAAAAAAAAAAAAAAAAAAAAAAAAAAAAAAAGAATCAAACCCAGTCAAGAAAGTGGGAGGGAGATTTTGTAAGTTAATCTTTATCAATTACCAGGATTCCACAGACAAAACCCTATCTCTATTGTAATTAACCTCTTTAGTCCCATTGCTAGTATAGTTATGTCAATCAACTTATAAAAGACAACTGGCCCCAATCTGGTGTAGAATAAATCCTCAAAAACTACCAATACAGAATCAATGAAAGTGAGACATGATAAAATTAGATGAAAAAGCGAGTAAAACATGAAAAACAAGGGGAACTTTAGGGAGAAGTTCTCCAAACAGAAACAGAATTAACTCTCGTGTCTTGAGGTCAGCTTTTCATGGCCTGTGAAGTCACCTAGCCTTCCCCTGTATGTGTGAAAGCTGACGCTCTGCCACACATCCATTCCAAATGTAAAATCAAGGAAAAAATAAATAAATGAGGCCACAGTTTCCAAATCAAGAGAAAGAGAAAATGGAACATCATAAAACTATACAAGCAAAGAGGAAAATCAATAAAATTCAATGTGGCACATCTTTCCACTTAACTTCTGAACACACAAAGTTCGCTCATCTGGAATGCACCAGGTGTGCGGTGTGTGTTATAAATATTTCACGTCCTTAGAAATATGATCCATCATTAGGCTCACTGAAGAGTACCACTCGGCTTCACTAATTATGCTTCTTGCTTTCGTTCAAACTTGGGTATTGACCAGCAGCCTTAGGGCTTGAGATTCATGTTTTAATCAACAGCATAGTAAGAGAAAAGGGTAGGCACAAGGATGGTGTTCCTTACATAAGTGACTCACTGTCCCTCCCTCAGTCTTGAGTAGAACAGAGTGGACAGCCTCTTTTGTTCTTCCTCCACGGTGCACAGTCCCCTCCCTCAATCACAGAAAGGTACCATTCCTTCACATCAATGACCATCTACCATTTTAATCAGTACAGAACTGTCAAGAACAATTTTCAGAATTTTTTTCCTGTACAAATCGTCCAAAGTATTTTCCATTTATGTAAACCTCTGAGGACTAATTTCAGCCTAAATTAATAATATTTGCTGGGAGTTTTTATGAATCCCACTTTTCAGAAACACTGTATTGTGATGCAGCCATTAACACGAGCACATATGTATACTTTCTATTTACCTTCTTCTTCTCTTTATACATAAAAGCAAATTTCCTACCACCCCATTCTACCTTCGGGCAATCAAAATCTCTATAAGACCACATCTCCATTGCTCCCCAAAGGTAAAACAATGACTCTACCTTAATTAATCTTGCCCCCTCCCATATATTCTCCAAATGTCTGTAGTCTTTTCTTATCTGACTTCACATTTACTTTGTGCTGACCCTCATTAAATCATAGATTTTATTGCTTCTGAGTTTTTTCAACTTTTCCTTAGTCTTTGATTTCCCATGTTTGAATATGGTATGTCCTGGTATAGATTTTGGAGGGAGGAGGCATTTACCCTGCTTGGCGTGTTCCCAGTTTCACCAGTCCTTCTGATTGAATGTCTGTTTTAAGTTCAGAAAATTCCCACTCCAAACACTTCTGCTCTCTCCCTCTTCCCCGTTCGGTTTTCCCACCTACACATACAGTCCATTATATGCACTTGGCCCACAGGTTACAGAATTCTCATTTCCCTTTCCATCACTTTTTTTTTTTTTTTCAAAAGCCAGTGTTAAAAGTTCCGACAGAAGGCTCCTCATGCCGCCAATTCTGTCCTCACTTGTTTCTGGTTTACTGATTGGTCGATTGACCCAATCTAGGGTTTCTTTATTCTTCTGTTTTTCCGTGCTGTTTTATATTTTTGCATCCAACTTGGATTTGCAACTGGGAGCTTCCAACTCTAAGTTGTAATATGTGTCTGCACTGCTGTTCCTGTTGTTCCCTTCAGCCCTTAGCATTTTAATCACGGCTGCTTTTAAATACCCCAATCTGATAACGGCTTCAGTGCTTGCTTTATTTTTGAAAACCATACTTTTTTATCCTTTTATACTTGCTTATTTTTTCATTGAATGCTAGATGTTATATATACCATAAAATGAATTGAATAAATAAGCTGTCAGGGTGAGATTTTATGTTAATTTGTACAGGAGTTGGGCTGTGTTTACTGTTTGTTGTAGCTGTAGAAGGTAATTTTCCCTCTAATATCCTTGTTTTTATCTCCACTTGTCATTTGGTTTCTCTTGAGATTCATAAATAGGGCCTAAAGCATCTAAATTCCTTTAGCTGTAATCTATTGTTATATGGGGAGCAGGCATGGTGTTAGGATGCACAGGGAAGGGCTGCATGCACTACTAACATGCTTAGACCTTTAAGGGAAACTGGGGACCTGGCTGTGAACCTCAGAGGAGCTTCTCACCATCTTTTCTCTCCTTTATGTGAGAAAAGAAAAATAGAGGGGGACAGATGTGGGACAGATCCCAGTTTATGTGGGATATGGCAAAACCCAAGGTATCCATGTTATAATAGAACTCTATGTTTTGATGGTTGAAGGCAATCTTTTGTGAAGAAGAGAGTGTCCTGGTCATAGGTCTGTATGGTTGCTAATCTCTTCCTCTTGAGGTGGTGAGGAGTGCTTTCTCCAATCCCGGTGGGCAGGATGAGTGTGGTACTTTTCAGGCTGCTAGAGAAGAAGGAGCCTGCAGAGATGAAAACCAGCAAGGAGTCTAGGTGGAAGAGGTAGTTGGAGCCAGCTCAAAATATCTTCATGTATTTTTCCCACTGGAGGAGTAGACACTGGGCACCTGCCATTTTCTCCTTTCACAAACCTTTCGGCTTTACAAGGACTTAAAGCCTCATGTATAATTTTGCATCTCATACATCAAATCATAAGAGACTGAATTATGGCTAAAGGGATGCTTCAAGAAAGCTTCACCTATTTTTAAGGAAAAGCTACCCTAAGGGTAGTGCAGAAAGACACTAAGCTTTCTGAGGCTGAGACTCAGGGCAGAATCCCAGCCTTTATAGTTTGGCTGGGTTCCCTCATGCCCCAAGAAAGGTTACTTTCACTTTCTCACTCACTAAAAATAAACTCTTGATTTATCACTGTGTCCCATTTGAATTCTCTCTTGGGCAACAAACCTAATACCATTGCCACTACTGGGACTATAGGAAACTTGGAGACTCGCAAACCCCCAGCTTAGCCTGCTAGTGGCCATGGAGGTAATGCTCACAGTAGTGATTGGTCTTTATTTCAAAAACCAGGTCCTAGAAGCTTTTAATTCTCGAGGAAGTCTACACAGAGTCTCTGGTAATTCAGTTGCCATCATCACTGATTTTTTTTTTTCTGCAGTGATGACTCTGTTTTTCTTCAACTGGTATGATGGTCAAAAGGTAAGTAAATAAGTAAAGATATTTAGATAAGAGCATTTTAAATCTTATCACTTAAGACTTAATGCTGAGACTGGCAAAGTTTCTTCTTACACACAGTGAACATCACACACACACACACACACACACACACACACACACACACGCACGCATTGATTCTTTATTTTTCCACCAACAATTCTTTCCAGAAGTTTAGTTAGAATACAGTTATTGGACTCTAAATATTTGTGTAAATCCCAGTAGGTTTTTGTGGTTGTTGATTTTCTCTTTCTATTTAAGGAAGACTTCTAGTTCTCTGTTACCAGGTATCCATGGCTGCTTGTTGAACAACATTCATCCCATAATACTCCACTTATATTTTCACTTTTTACTGCACCATGGGAAATTTGCCTGTTCTCTTGTGTACTGACATATATAACCAATTTTTTCTCATACTTTTATGGAATGAATGTTTTCAGTAAACCTGCCATACCATAGTTTGGTAAAAGAAATGTAACTTGACTTTTATCAGTTCTATATAACAGGAAGGAATTTTTTTTAAAAAAGAATGTTTTAAACACAAACAAACAAAAACAAACCTCTTATTTCTTTGAGAATTTCATACAATGTGTTTAATCACGTAATATCTCACGTCCCCTACTTTCCCCAGACACACACCCCTTTTCTCATCCATCCAGATTTGTGCTGCCTTTTTTTAAGTTCCACCAAGATAAATGTGTGATGCCCCAACATTCCTAGACTTGTGATCCTTCCTGGAGTTTGGTAAGGCAAATGATTTACCAGGAACTATGTTCTTTTTTCCCTTGTTTTTACGAATATAGGTTTTACATACCAATGTCAGTTCCCACTCCTTTCCCTCCTCCCACCCCCTCCACCTGTCCTCCCAGGAGCAAACAATTGACAGCAGGTCTACAACTTAGGTGTGAGACTTTTTACCTAACTCCCTTCACCATGCTGAGATTTTTGTCTTGCCTAAGTTTGGAGCATGCTGTCAGAACCACTTTGAATTCTTACGTGAAACAGTCCCATTGTGTCCAGGAGCACTGCTTCCTTGAAGCCAATCATTCCCTCTGGCTCTTATATGCTTTCTACCCTGTTTCCTCAATGCTCCCTGAGCGTTGGGATAATCAAGTATGATATACACGCATATACATATACACACACAGAAACATGCACACAAATAAAACATATGTTATATATGTTCTATGTAGGGTTGAAAATCATGCAGTCTCCTATCCTCTGCACCTTGACCAGTGTGGGTCTCTGTGTTAATCACCATCTCCTGCAAAAACTTCTCTGGTGAGGACTGAGGGAAGCCTGAGTTGGTGGGTATAACTATAAGTAATTAGGAATTAGTTGTTACTTTACACATCCAGTCATGTAATGGTGGTAGTAGGCTCTCCCTAGCATCATGAGCATTCTAGCCAGAGTTTCCTGGACTATGTGCTATCTAGCCATAGTTTCTTGGAAAAAGAATGGTGCCTTGTTTGAGCAACATTTTGTGGAGAGGGACTTAAAACTAATCAGAAAGTGATTTGTTTCTTCCATGATAGTGGTGCTACCATTACACCAATGGATATGTATTGCCAGCCTAATTATCAAAAGCATCCTTAAATGAAGGTTTCCATTGCCTTAAAAATGCTAAAAGTCATATCGAAACTATCCACGCATATTTAATCATCTAAATTTAAAGTACTTGAGTTTGATTTCTACCTTTGGTAATTATTATTTGGGAAAGCTCCAAATAGCTCCTGAGTACTGAAGACTAGTAACTACACACAATTCTCTTAATCTGTAACAATGGAGCCAGCAATGACACCTACTTCCTAGTGTCAATATGAGGACTGAGTGAGCTGACATGCCTAGACACATCTAAAACTGGTACCACAGTGCAGTGTGTGCTCAATAAACCTCAACTATTACCACTGATTGTTGTTGTTTGGCCGTCATTTATGATTGGTTCTTCAATGACCATTCTTATATCTATATTATCACACTCATTAAGAAGACAGACTGACCTCTGTGGAATGTGCCTATTATCTAGTTAAAGTCACTACTTCTTAGTATACTGGGCATTCACAAAATAAATTAACATTTCCTTCTCTACTGTTATATAAATCTACTTTTCTCAAAACTGAAGATTGTTTCTTCATGTAGCAAAATTCCTAATCTCTTATGGAATTCTGATATTTTCACTAGCTGCACAAGGATCATATGGTGTACTAGTATTTCCTGGTTTAATTGCTTTAGACTTCTAGGAAAAGGGGACAGGTTTCTAGATTAAATTAATACTATGGAGTACATCTACTTACAATGACTATTTCCACATTTTTTGTTGATATCAGTTATCACTAAACTCCCCATGTGTTCTCATATTCATTCATGTTGTATATTATTTCCCAGTATAATGGTGTGCACTGTGTTACACACTTGCAATTCTGTCTTGATGAGCACACAGCCCTTCCTTAGCAGATCATCACAGTCTAGAAAGGCGACTTACTCAAAACAAGGTGTGTCTCAGCAATGGGCTGGATGTGTGTAGACTATGGGAGTCTATAGTGCCCAGGGAAGAAACAGCACAGGTTTCCCTGAGGGGACTCTGTGCCTGAGGCAAGTCTTAAGATAAGAAGAATCCACTTATCAGAGAAAAAGTGAAGGACATTCTGGACACAGTGGACTTCAGTTGCAAAGTCAATCATTTGGAACGGTGTTGCATCCTTGGCATTTAGAGTGCTAACCCATGCAACTACAGTATAGGATATGTTTCAGGAGGATGTAGCAAAATGAGACAAAGGTGAGAGAGCAGAAGTCCGATATGCTAGTGTTTGGTGCTTCATCTTGAGGAGTCTTCTCAGGAGAAAGTTAACCCGAAAAGGACATTATTTTATTTCTGTTTATAAAATGAGTGGTGTGAAATAGCGTTAACAGTTTTCATTCTGGAGTCCAATTAAAGGAAAGCTATAGTGGTAATATGGAAGGCCAGACTGGGTCTAAGCAGGTGCATACCAGCTATACTGGAAATGGGGGTATGGTTGGAAGACATAAACAGCCTGAAATAACAGGATTCTGTGATTTGGTAATTAAAGCTAAAAGAATCGTGGCAGGGTTCAGAAAGGTTTGTAGCCTCAATGGGATGTCTAACAAACTTAAAGAACAGAGGTGCAAATATTAGAACATCCATTTGTGTTTAATTGCACACAAATAAAATTGCTACAAGGCTCTGCATTGAAACACAAAGATTTGGTATTTGCTCTCAGACTCTGGCCCCCTCTGCAGACTGGAAGGGCTGCTCCTTAATAGCTTGAAGCAGGCTCCAGGACTCTCTCTACTCCCCAATGCCATCTATGTCTCTGGAGGATCCTCTCCCCTGGAGCTCCGCAGAAAAGTTGCTGTCTTCCAAGTTCCATTTTTGCCTCCAGTCCCCAAAGTCAAGGGCATGTGACTTTTTTTTTCAAAAATTACTATTAATCACTCTAAGGAAGCAGAGAAAAGCAGGAATAACATATACAATAGACTGCCGAGCTTATAAAATCATACAGATTTTTTTTTATTCTTCTCCTTCTGATTATGCAACACAGAGCCCTCCTGTTCTGTTCCTACACCTCACCATGCTAAGGGGTCAGCAATCTTTGCAAATAAGTCTTGCCCATGCTTTAAAGGAACACTAATGTGTTCTATCTTTTCCCCACTGCCCTCTCGCCCTTCCTTCCTCTCTCTTTTTCCTGTCCCTTTCCTTTTTTTTCCTTGCCATGCTTGAGTTGGAGGCAGGGCATATTGGAGGGCTTTGCATGTACTAAGCAAGTACTCAATGAGATACACACCCAATCCTTGGCAAGCCCTTTTAAAGCAGATGACTTTAGTCTCCTCTCATCTTCACAATGTCTTGAAACCATCCATTGAACACTTACTCTTCATCAGCTCTGTACAAAGTAGCCCTGGAAGTGGTCTAATTCATGCATGAATAGATCTTGGATATGTATGTTACTATGTATTATGCTTTTCTAAGGTGGGTAGAGTATGAACTGGTAAAGTTTCTGCTGTACTGAGGATTTTTAAAACCATGTGTTTCATATGCTACTTACTGTATGTCTACCATCAGGAATCATGCTTGTCATGCAGACAGTACACAACACCTATATATTAAGTCATGAAATATCCCCTACCCCCAAAAGAAATGTCCTCAAGCATTTCCTTGCATGATTGACATATTCAAAACTAGTCCTCCAAGAATATTTTTCATATTCATAAAACCATTATGAGAAAAGAAATTCATTTGTTGGAATTGATTTTACTTCATTCTCAACTTCACCGTGCTCTGTGAAGTGTGTAAAAAATACCAGTCAGTGATTGCTGTAGTATTTAAGCAGCCTTCTATAGTCCCTCACCATGAGGAGGGGGCAGGGAAAGGCGGGAAAGATCAACATGACATCAGAACACCAACGGACTTTCTAGACTGGAAGGTCAGATTAGTTTTGTTCTGTAACCACGGCAGACCTCACTTTGCGTTGATAATTCCGCAAATGCATGCTGTCCTTTCGGTGAGATTTTAGTTCTGTTTATTATTGAGTGGTAAGATATCAGTTATCTCTTCCAAAATCTGGGTAGGTTTGACCATGATGATCATGATGCTCCGTGCCTTTGGGGGCTTACCATGATGCCAGGGAGAGTCTGCTTCTTAGCTTTGGAGGTCTGGGGTACTGTAATGGAAAGAGAACTGCTGCATTACATTTAATCTGACTATATTTTTTTTTTTAAAAAAAGAGGAAATGAGAACAAAACTCTCTAGAAAAAGACAGAGGTCCTGATGTCCCAGTTAATGTTCCACACCACTTCTTAGAGCAGCCACACGGGGGATGAAAGCATAAACTTTCATCAAATCCCTTTCCAAACTCCTTTCACACAAAAACATTGAAAACTAATGCAATACTGTTCAATCAATTTCGTATTTCATAGTAATCGATAATTATAGTAATAGTAACTCCTCAATCCAAAAGCTGTACTGGGCTTCCCAGGAATCATCCTTGATTGCATAGCAGTCCTTGAGTGCATATTCTTACTTTTTTGTTTTAATTTCATTTTCAATTTCTTTTCAATCCTTCTCTCTCTCTCTCTCTCTCTCTCTCTCTCTCTCTCTCTCTCTCTCTCTCTCTCTGTGTGTGTGTGTGTGTGTGTGTGTATGATCTGCCATCACTGTGCTTGATGACAATGAAGTTAGTGAATGGAAGTAACCAAAATGTTCCTAGTCAGTTCCAGTCCACTTCACGTATCAGACTGAATGAAAGAACCTGAGGGAAGAGAAGAGTAGAAGAGAGAGACTGGGGGTGTGAATGGATAAGGGTTGGGAAGAGGGAGACTGAGATGGAGGAGAGAGTGCAGAGAAAGGCACTGAGAGGAAGGGGGAGCTGAATAGGCAGGAGGATAAAAGGAAGGCGAGGGGAGTGAGAACTGATCTGACAATTAGGCTGAGATCATTGGTAGTTCTCTTGCTTCTTGAAGCTCTTCCGGCACTTACCCTAGTCTACACCCAGTTTTGTGAATATTCTCTTAATTCTAAATGAATTATTTCCCCGTACATATACCATGCCCAGAGCTCATTCAATAGAGGAGACAGAACTTGAATATGTGTGTGTTTATTGTTTAGTACCCTTTTCCCATGTGAGTAGCAACATATGTTAGCCTCTATTCTTGGGTATTTCTACATGTTTTTTATAAATATTTTGCAATCTTATACAATCTCAGTCAAATTTAAAACTCAGACTGATAAGTTGATAAAAGCCAATGACAACACAAGAATTACCAGCTTCCTATTCTCACTGCAGAAAGAGATCATTTTGATCCCTGATACCATTCATGCAGTTGATACTTAAAATCCAAAGTGATATTTGGGTTTCCTTGGAGGTAGAACCTCTCTTTCCTTGCCCTCATTCTCTATTTGTTCTAGTGTGTGTGTGTGTGTGTGTGTGTGTGTGTGTGTGTATTAAACCAGTTTACAAACATTTTTCTTAAAAATTTAGAAAATGATTTTTAAAAGTTAAATATAAAAGAAAATAAAGAAAAGAATAGTTTTTGTAATCTTTTCTAAGAGCATGAAGTTGCTAGTATAAAAAAGGTCCAATTTGACCCAATTTAGCTGAGGAATGTGTTGGCTCATATAACTCAATTGCCACCTGGGCAAAGATGCTCCTGCTTCCAGGGGTGACAAGGATGTCAAGGCTTTGTTTTCTATTTCATCTCTGCTCATCTGCGTGGCAAGATTTTACCATCTCCTCTATCACACAAACTTCCTCAGACAGCTTGGAGCTGGAAGGATTTAACCACTGGCAATTTCAGGCAGAGTCTAGCGTCGGTGCTCAGAGGTCACTTCCCAGGAAAGAATTACCTTCTTTAGCAGGTTCTCTCTTTATTTGGAAGCTGTGCTCTTCAAAGGTCCTGCCTACAAATTCTTTCTGAGTGTGAAGCTACTCAACCAACCAACATAAACCAATTGGCACAAGCTGTCAGTTCTGTGCCCTTCAGCCACTCCCTGAGGCACAGGCAGCCAAGTGCTTGACTCTTAGATATTAACCACATAAACTCCAAGTTCATTTCCACTGCCATAAAATCTGGATACAAGAAAACCCTTATTGTTTCAATGCTGTGTAATTAGGTTCTACAAATGTAATGGCTTAAAATTTCTCATTTATTATCTTATAGTGCCTGTCTGTTAGTAAGATGTCTATGCTCAGGGTATCACAAATCTGTAATCATGTGGTATTCTAACACACATTCATCTAATTAGTGAGGGGAGTGCTCCAAATTCCTCAGTTGTGGGCAAAGGTTCCTTCCTTTTGCTTATAGTTTTTGTGGTATTTGCTTTTTCAAAGCCAAATAAACAAAGTACTTCTGGTGCAGGAGAATTGTCTGTATTCTGTCAATCATGTTTTAAATAAACGCTGATTTGCCAGTAACCAGGTAGGAAGTATGGACAGGACAACCAGACAGGAAATAAGGGCAGGGCAATGAGAACAGGAGTATTTTTGGAAGAAGGAAGCTTTTTCCTGAGTCCTGTCCAGACAACAAAGAAGCAGGATGTGACCTGCCCCACTGAAAAATGTACTGAGCCACGTGGCTAACATATACTAGAATGATGGGCTAATAAAAATTATAAGAGCTAATACGAAGCCTGAGCTAATAGGCCAATCACGTTATATATAATGTAGACTCTCTGTGTGGTTTTCTCTGGGACAGAAACACTAACAAGCAGGCCCCCTTGTTCCATGTTGCCACAATGGAAGTCCATTTTCAGGGAAGTCTTGAACCTTCTTTGGAGAACCTTCCTTGTTTCTGTGAGTCCCAACAAGGTTCACCTGTCTTTGAATTATAACACATTAAAGATTTTAAGTACTTCAGGTAGCCACCTGTAAAATCTCTCCATCCTTTACATTTGTTTCTCAGAGACAAACAAGATGAAAAAGGGAGTTAAGTATTTGAGTCATTGGAGGTTTGTTTAAGTGGTGCTGCACCCGTTTCTCCAAATGTAAATGGCCAGTTCTATTTACTCTAAACCCCCAATCCAACTTATGATTTTATTGATTTATAAAAAATTCACATGCTTGTCACATTCAAAAAAGTGACAATAAATGTCTAATGGATACGTAACACAGGTATTATTTCCCTAGACATTCTCTCTTACTATTCAATAACTCTTTGCTTCTGTTCTCTATTTCCTCAAAACTCCACATCTTCCATCAGCTCTCTCTTAGCTGATGAATATGCTTCACACTGCAGAAAGCTACCTTGTCCCTTGGCTGTGAAGGCTATCAATCCTTCATTTTCATCAGTACACACACACTGAAGTCCATCGTCTCTTTTTCTTAAGGCAAAACCTCTTCAGTTGTGCCACAAATTTCTCTCTACCCCGCAATTCACATTCTCAAAGAATTCATTATCACTTGAAGTCATCTTCTCTCTCAGCCGAATCAATTTATCCTTCTTCCTTTAAAATCATTTATCTCCAAGAACAACCTCTGCTCTGTTTTAAGAAAAACTAAAATTAGTCCACATTAGAAGTCCATACCAACAAAAATAAAATATTCTTTGCTGTCTGCAGATCGTCTTTTGCAGCCTTTCAATTCTGTCCTTCTGCACAAAACAACTTCCCAGTTGTCTCTATTAATTCTCTGCAGGTCCTCACTTCCCTTTCCTTATTTCAGCTTCTCGCCATTGGATGTTTGCGATCTTATCGTGGACATAATTAACTTTTGTACTTACTTGATTTCCAAAGTAAAAAGTCTAAGGACCAAAGCCTGATTTAGTAGTTTTTACATAATCCTAATCCATGTGGCTTGTTTCATCTCTGAAGGAATTTTGGTCTCTTACTGACTTTAACTGGAACTACCCAAAAAAGACTCCCCATTCTCCCAAATCATCAGATATTAACTCATGTATAATTTATTAAAGATTTCATAAAGAAGGACTATGAATGCTTAACACCTTTGTGAGCACTACACATCTGTGAAGAGGGAACCTTTGTTAATTAACTGTCTCCACCAGACCAGCCTGTATGCATGTGTCGGGGGTATTTTCTTAATTTCAAATTAAAGTAGGAGGACCCAGGCTACTGTGGGCTGTACCATCTCTAGACAGGTGGACATGGGTTATAAAAAAACAGCAAGCTTAGAACAACAGGGTAAGAAAGTCAGTAAGCAACATTTTTCTATAGTCTTTCCTTCAGTTCCTGCCTCCACATTGTTACTGCCTGGAGTTCCCACCTTGCGTTTTCTATATAAGGGAGTGTAACCAGCAAGCCAAATAACCCCTTTCTCCCCCAGGTTACTTTTGGTCAAGGTGTTTATCACAGCAACAGAAATAAAGGTAGAATAGAGTATAGGTGAAATATTATTTCTCCTACATAAATGTACATATGACTACATTTAATGATGTAATGATGTACATCATTTCCCCCAGTTCCACATCCTATTATGCTACAATTTGGGTATAGTTAAGGATGTTCCCCAAGGTATCATGTGTGGGTAACTTGCTTGTCAGTGCTGTGATATGAAAAGGGTGAGACTCTTATGTCATGAAGGACCACAAGTAGGCAGCCAGATAAGTAGGCAGTCCTTGCGTCTGTAAGGGATCTGTCCCTGGAAGGTTGGGAGGTTTCAGACAACCATTGATCTCTCTCAAGAGCAGGTTGCAAGAGAAAGCCCAACCCCTAAGTTGTCTTCTGGATTCCTGATTGACCGTGAGGTTTCTTACTTTGTCACTTATTCATGTCATCTTCTATGAGGTCCTCCTCAGGTCTAATGATGCTATTATTATCATCATGCTATTGGACCTCAAGAACCAAGAGTCTCTTCTCCCTCTTTCTGGCTCCAATATACCTTCAGAGCACCAGAAACCTAGGAATGCACAGTTTCCCCAGTATAAGCTCTCTTTTGGTTTTCTGTTCGTTCTATTGTATGCAGTTCATTTTCATTCACATCTCTTTGACTCCTACCCTACCCCGGCCCAATACTCCCCATATTGTTAGACCATTTGTAACTCCCATCTTATTTTTCCATGCTTGCCTCCTCATACCCATCAGTATGTACAGTGACAGGTCATGGAGTTGAGCTGAAGAGAGATTCTGCATTTGTAGAAAGTATAGGTTCTAGAGGTGGTTGATTTAAAAATTACTTCCTGATTGGGATGTATTTACTTTCACTTCCAACAAGCCACATTTTAGTTCTCATTTCTCTATCTCATTTGGGATACTTAGGGTTCCAAGTTATACGATAAGACTATGCAAAATTGTAAAAAGCCTTAAAGAATAAGCAAGTTAGTTCACACCTCCCATCTAAAAGCCTTATTTTCCCTTCAGGCTTACTTCCATCTTGAAAACCAAATGGCTTTCAAGGCCTGCCTTACTTATTTCACCAATACCGCTACAATAATATGCTTTATCCTTGGTGACTTATGCAAAACAGATTTTTGCTCACAATTCTGCCAATTGGGTGTCTCATGATGAAAATACAAGGAGATTTGTCATCTGAAAATGACTCTTTCTTGATAGATGGTATTCCTTTGTCAATAATTATATTGAAGCCTGTGTAAGAAAACACCAGTCCCCTTCATCAAGGATGCTTTCATGACACTTTTCCAAAAAGTTCCACCTAAAACAATGGGTATAGGAATAAAGATTCGATTTGAATTTAAAAAAAAAAACTCAGCATTTAGACCATAATAGGAAAATTTAGTATTATGCTGTTCATTTTTGTACCTTATATAATAAGAGTATTATTTTTAAGACAATAACAACAATTTCTGTATATTTGCACATTGTTCCTTTTCACTCATTTGAGTTATCTCAAACAAGGCGTTGACTTCCTTGGTTGAACCCTAAGTTGTTGTAGCAATTATTTAAACACTGTTTTGGAGGAAGCATGTAACCTAGAAGAGATCAAAGTAAATCTGGGTAAAGGTTCTTTCCAAATAAAGTCAATAACCTCATGTAACATGGTGAGTTTAATATCCTCAATCACTCATGGAATATGTACTGCTTTCTTGATTTTATTTAGCTTTTTGAGACAGTGTTTCTTTGTAGTTTTGGAGCCTATCCTGGAACTAGCTCTTGTAGACAAGACTGGCCTCGAACTCACAGATATCTGCCCATCTCTGCCTTCTGAGTGCTGGCATTAAAGGCGTGTGCCACTACCACCCAGCTGGAATTTGTACTTCTTTAATTAAACTCTCTCCTACTTTACCTCTTTTCTGCTTTATCCTTTAAGGATTTTGTCCATGTCTAAATTATGAGCTTTAAGATTTTGCTCTGAGCCTTTCTCACAGAGCTTCTTTTCTCTCTAGATAATCCAATCTGCTCCAATTGCATCATTTATCATCTGCGAGCTAATGATGCCAAAACTTTATCTCCAACTTACTTTATCTTCTTGAAGTTCACATCACATTTCTGTGTGTAAATGCATTTTGGACATGAGATGTCTGCTACACACACACACACACACACACACACACACATACACAAACCTCTCACAATGTAGTAAAAATAGAATTAAAGAACTATACTGCTATATATGGGAGCATGTATCTACATACCTTAAAATTGCTTTATTTTAAGGAATTTGCTTGCAAGATTATACAGCCTAAAAAAATCCAAGGTCTGTAGGATGAGCCAGTATATCAAACCTTAAAGAATAGCAGATTGTGATGTTCAAGTCAAAGGGTGAATGTTCTAAAGGCTCTTAGTGTCGTTTGAATGCTAGCTTCTACTGAATTCCCTCATTGTTCAGAGAAGATCTGTTCCAGTCTTTAGTTGGATTAGACACATTCTCATTATGGAGGGCAGGGTCATTTCCTCAAAGTACATTAATATAAATATTATTATCATCTAAAATATTACCAGAAAAATAGCCAGAAAGATATTTGACCAGATATCTGTACATTGCACTCCAGCCAAACCAACATATGAAATCAACCATCACAATTATTTAATGGCATACTTAATATAAAGAACATGAGGTACAGAGAAACAATTATCCAAGGTCATGTGCAGTTAATGGTGTTTCCAGGATGAAAACTGAGCATTTTGGCTCTGGAATCTATTCTCTTTACCACTATATTACCATGAACTCGTCATCTCCAAGACTGAGCCCCATATAATTATAGACCTTATGCTGTGTTCAGTGTGTCACTGAGGCAAATGGCTTGATTATATTGCCCAAATGGCTTACTTGAAAATTTCCCATAACCCTTTCCTTCACTCTACATATCATGTTATGAAGTCATCAGCATTCAGACAGCAGACAACAAACATTTGTTGTGTGAGTGCATCCCATTACCATTTCTTACATATTGAACACATACATTTTAAATTGCTAAAATTTGGCTCAAATATGCTATAATCAAGAGGAAGACCATGACAATATATTTCATCATTAAAATACAGAGAAAATACTTATTGCCTCTTAATATTTATGAACACACTCTGCATGTTTTGGTAGTCAGTACTTAAGTCATCAGTCAATACATTGACACATGGAACTGGTGATCTAGTAGATCAATCAGGAAGATATTGAGTTTCATCCAGATCGATGAACAAACTACACTCTATTCACACCTTCAATGTTATCCAAGAATACCTAAGAGGTAAGTTTCATGAACCATGGGAATGGAAGCCTGCACACAGAAATCATGGTTTCAGCTATTCAACAACAGGAGGAAAAGAAGACTAAAATTGTATTAACTACTTTTTTTATGTTGATTTCATAAAATTTATAATAGGAGACAGCCATCGGAGGAAAGCTTTATTCAGAGGATGTCAGAGTGTATGGCAATTTACCACAGTGTTGAGGGCACGATAGAAAGGCTCCTTTGATGGAAACAGGTGTGGGAAGCAACGTCTATTTACAACAGGGTGAACCAGAAAGCAGAGTGAAAGGCCAAATCACGGGTGAGCATAACACTAAAAGGCCTGCAGCTCGTTGCCTCTTTCTTACATCTAATCCTCAGCCTCCATAACTTTCAAAATCATTCCCCAGAAGGGACTGAGGCTTCAATATGATTCTGTGAGGTTCATTTCTGATTCAGAGCCTAGTAAGACTCCACATTGCAAAAGACAAAATAGAAGCTGGTAATAATAGTGGGGGTCCAAGGTTTGGTCATGAGAGCAGAATTGTTCATCATTGAAGAGTAGAGCAGGAGTAATTATAGGAGGCCAGCCTCTTGGGGAAGATTTAGTAGAATTTTCCAAGCATATAACTATGCTCTACTCATGTGTAACCATGCACATCCTGTTCCTCAGTGAGCCCAAAAGGGATGCCAAGGAAGAATCAACCTAGTCACAGCGGAGTAGGCAACCATGAAGCAAGCATACCATTAGAGGTGCTGGGAGGTACTGATAACAAACAGTTCTGCAGAGTATGGCCCAAATGTTAGTGCTGACTAAGAGCACAGCAGAAGTCCTTTCCTCTTAACTTTTCAATTGCCTTTTCCTACCATCAATGCCTAACTGACGGTGTGCCCCGTGGGTCCAGAAGATGGTGTGTGGGCACAGTGCACTAGGCTTTGACTTCTTTCTACCTGTCCTTCCATTAGGATCCACTTCTATCTCACCCACGGCCACACTAAAACTTTGTAGGTCACAGCAAGTAAATTGCAAACTGCCTGGGGCCAAATCCTGCCTGTACCACATACTTGCCAGCAGAATGTGGGTAAGTTATACAGGTTTCTCTGACTTATAATCTTTGATTATAAAAGTAAGAGCATCTATACATCACTATTATGGTTCAAATTAATAAACAAACACACACGATGTCTTAAAAGAGTGCTTGAAACAGAGTAGACCCTGTTGTGGAGTTGGCTATTATATTTCAATGTGGGATACACACCCACACACCTAAATAGCTCCCTGAAGCTCTCTGTCACATCACCAGTCACAGCGTGGAATTTGTACTTTATTTGTATAGACTTCCATTAATTCTAAGGTCCTTGAAGACATGCATTATATTCTCCATAGTCTTGAATAATGTAGCAAGGTGTCCAGGACTGGCTGTATGTGAAGTACTTGTGGGTGAATCAATTAATTCCCAGGAGGCATACAATACCACTGTCCTTGTGTCTCTCAATATACAAAGGAATATATTAGAGTGTCAAGATTTTCTAAAAACTTGGGACACAAATGAAGAAATACAAAAGTGATTCTCAAGCTCTTGGGCCCATGCCACCAAGAGCAAAAGACAATGCTTTGAAATGGAAGCCTCAAGTTGTGTCTGCTTTGTTTAAAATTTTCAATATATTACAGTAATTAAACTCCTTCATGACCTCATTGAAATCCTGTAAGCCTTAATTAATGCTGGTAAAAAACCTTTTGCAATCCTCTGATGAGAGGCACCAGAGAAGTTAAGGAATCGTTATTATCACTGATGCCATCTGAAATGACTGCGAGCCATTTGCCGCACCTGAACTTGCTGATTAAATCATAGCCAGGACCATGCAGAAACACAAGCAAAACTCATCCCTTCGGTGTAGTAGCTCATTCTTATTTTTAAAGTTGTAGACATATACACCTGCACAGCTTTTCAATGCATCTCTCTATCAGGGGAGGTATTCGAAAAGATGACAGAGGGCATTGACCAACATGACAGGAGATCACTGGCCTCAGCTGTGCTACTTTAAGTTTGTCCTTAACAAATGTCTCACTATGAATTTTGTAGTCAGACATGGGCTGGGAAAATAGCTGGATAATTTAACTTCCTTGCAACTTTGTTTCTCATGCCTTGCCTGTATGTATACTATTATATAGATTCTGTGGGGAGTAAGGGCTATGTATGTCAATGCAAGACTAAATATGTGTTTAATGTGAATATAAATATATGTATATATAGTTTTAGTGTATGTGTGACTTTACAAAAATTTATATGAAACAGTTAAATTATAATATTACTATCATTTAAGATTGATGGCTTCCATCTTTTGAGTTGCCGTCATTCCATCATCCTGAATAACGTATTCCCCAAGAGTTCTGAGTAACTGGATTTCACTGTGTTGTCTCCTTGACTAACAATTCTGATTTTGAAAGGCTCTCAATCATAAAGTCAGACCAAAACGTTTGTCTAAAATATTGTGTTTATCTATGCTTTGTAACAAACCCTCTTAAACTTTAGTAGCACAGAGCATCCATTCTATTTCATTTTTTGCATACTTTTTCTGTTTTAGTTAATTTTTGCAAACCAACCACAATTTCTCCTCCTTCCCCTACTCCTGTTCCTCCTCAACTCCCCCAAACCAACATCCATCCCATCCACTCCTTAGAAAGGATGAGTCAGGAAGGCCTGGCACATTCAGTTGAGGCAGGAACAAGACCCTCCTTCCCTGCCTCAAAGATGAGCAAGGCATCTCACCATATGGAATGGGCTTCAAAAAGTCAGCTCATGCACCAGGGATAGTTACTGGTTCCACTGCCAGGGGTCCCACAGACAAGACTGCTAAACTGTCACCCACACGAAGACGGCCTAGTTTGGTCCCATGCAGGCTCCCCAGCTGTCGGTCTAGTGTCCTTGTACTCCCATTAGTTCAGGTCATCTGTGTCTGTGGATTTCTCCATCATGATCTTGACCGCTCCCCCACCCCCGCCCCGCTCGCGTAAACCCTCTGCCCTCTCTTCGACTGGATGGCCATTGTTCAGCCCGGTGCCTGGATGTGGGTCTCTGCATCAGCTTCCATCAGTTACTGAATAAAGGTTTTATCATGATTGTTAGGGTAGATACCAATCTGATTTGAGGGCCAGATCAGTTCAAACACTCCACTGTTGCCCGGGGTTTTACTTGGGGTCATCCTTGTGGATTCCTGGGAATGTCCCTAGGGTCAGGTTTTTCCTTAGCCCAGTAATGGCTCCCTCTATTTAGATATCTCTTTCATTGCTCTCTCACTCCATCCCTCACCTCGGCCATCAGTTTCCTCATGTTCTCACCCCACATCCCCTTCTCTTTATCACCCCCTGCTATATTGTTTTCCCAGAAGATTCATTTTATTATGCTCATGGTCATGCAGAGGTGAGATGAAGATTTGATCTTTAGTGACTGAGATCACAGTTAATTGCTCTAGTGGCTAGATTAGCCTTGAACCATATGTGGACCATATGCCAAGAATGTTTCTTCTCTCAGTGGTCTTCTTCACTATTCTACATGGTTCTTCCTCAGAATGGACTAGCCACGAAGGTTTCTCTTTTTTTCCCTTTTTTTATTTTTTTAAATTGATTTTTATTGAGTTTTACATTTTTCTCTGCTCCACTCCCTGCCTTCCCTCTTCCCTTCAGTCCTTCCCCAAGGAGAGATGGCTCAGTTGTTAGCAGCAGCCACGATGGTTTCTTAATTCAAATGTCCAGTACTGGTTTGGCATGGATGGTACCACATATGCTGACAGACCATTCCCCCCCGCCCCTCTCTCTCTCTCTCTCTCTCTTTAAAGTCACTGTACTACATCTCAGACTTTACCAAAGAGAGCTATTCGCAGATTTCTTCTCCCCTGACTTCCTCTTGAAGAGTGATTATAATAATGCATTTAACAATAGCTAGAAAGGGGTTTCTGCTATGTTTTTGAAAGTTCATGAGACAAAAGTGGGATGATTGTATTGAGTCTTTTTCATGAGTGTGTATCTTCACTTCATCCTGTGTTATAGGTATGTTTATTATTTTCATAAAGAGTCTGAACATTCTAGGATATTTCTAGCGAGACAGAGTTTTCCTTGAAGAATGTCCAAAGGTAATATTTACATCTACTAAGCCAGCAGGATGCAGAGACAATGATATCAGTCTGTTTTACACTTAGAATGTAACTCTAATTGTTCTTTCTTTTGAAGTCATTGAGATCAAGTTGGTAACGTTGCTAATATTTTCACATCTCATGATTCTGCGTTTCTTTTCAAACATGCAGACATTGTGGAGTCTGAAACTATATACTTACCAACCAACTACTAGACTCTCAGACTCAAAGGAAGTTGTATCTGATAAATATCTACTATGATAGGTCAACAGAGGCCCTGGTTATGCCAAAACAGATTTCACATAGTAGGGCTTTCTAGATTTGTGTACAACCTAAGTGGATGATGCTAAATTCTACCAAATCTCAGTGGCAGACTCTCCGGAGCCCTCCTCAGTTCATACCACTCTTCATACTTACAAGCCATTCCCATGCTTGCCCTTCACACTTTGTTTTCCTGACTTTGGGCAGTATTTGGCAAAAGTGAGCAAAGTGTTCTTGAGCTTGCCTCTCTTTTGATTGCTGAAGCACAGCCTTCTGGCTTATCTCCCTGTCCCAACAGATTTTTCAGTCTCCTTCAGGGAATTTCTGTTTATTATTTGGTCTTTAAATATTTGCTTAATATAATCCTCTTCCATGTATATGATGCCTGTGCTACAAGTTTCAATTTTCATCAACTTGGCATACAGTCAGGAAATATTTATTGGGCACCCTCTGTCTCTTCTGGATTATAGATGGACACCCTGAGTGCAAATCTATGGCTTACTGGTATTTACTGAGTTTATATAAAATTATATACTAAACAAACCCTATGGCAATCCACAGTTTGATAGTACTTCAGGGTGCCATGGGCTGCAGGAAGTGTCTTCCTGTAGCTGTGAGACTTTCTGTCTCTCTTAATGCATGACTCAAAGTCAACTTGTCCAAATGAAAGTGTTCTTGCACTGCTCAAATGAGCATTGTTCCTCTCCTGCTGTCTAGCTCAGTGAATGAGACTCAAACTTGGCAAGTTGTGGAATCACTGTGAGTCATCATGATCTTCAAGTTAAAAATAAAAGACAGAATGGCATCATCCTTAAAGGAATATAAAGAAGATTAAGGGAAATAATAAAGATAAAACACTCAGCCTAATATCTGGCATATATTAAATATTCAATTACTCCCCATCCATTAATGTCAAAACCGGTTCCTCATCTTGAATTTTTTTAAATATTCAATTCTTTTATCAAATTCAAACAAGCAAAAAAGACTTTTTATATACTACCACTTTCATTATTTTTTTCCATTGCCTTACTGTTCTCCAGTAGAGTACATCTTATTTCTGATTTACTCACCTTACTCATCTTCTTGATATTAGATATCTGTTGTCTATTTTTTTCTGCCTTCTTCCTATTCAGAGTTCAAGACCTTATTAAATATCCCGATGCCCTACTTGCTACCCAGCACAGGTTTTCATCGGCATTCAGTGCTAAAGTCCAAACTGTTGAGCCTTGGCACTTCATGACATGATCCCTGCTTAGCATGCACTGCCCTTCCCCTCACACTCTCATCCAGAGAAACTCAACTTCTCCCAGTTCCCTTGGCACAGGCTATTTCTATTGCTGAAAATATCCCCTTTCTTCTTTCTTTAATTTACTCTTGCTTCCCTTTATGAGTTTAGTGTGCAGGTAATCTTTACGAGGAAAGTCTGCCTGGTCACTGAGTCTGAATTTGGAGTGTGTACCTCTTGTACCTGGCTAGGTGTCTGCTTCCTCTAAGCAGAAATTTCATTTCAGCTGCCTTTGTATTCTTGGTGCCAAGCACAAGGCCTAGACTGCATATGATGATGGACACAAACTGAGAATGAACAAATGAAAACTTTCCCATATAACTGAATGTGATCCAGAAAGTAATTGAAAGTGTTATAACTGTAGAGAGAATTTTTCAGACTGCATTAGGGTACTAGTAGTAGCCAAGGTGTGGGAAAACTTTAATGACAATCTGCATTCCTTTCTAGAATTCTAATGGATTTGAGTGGTGTGGAAGATCCTTCTGTCTATGTGTTGCTTTTATTGGTTAATGAATAAAGAAACTGGCCTGGCCTATAGCAAGGTAGAACTTAGCTAGGTGGGAAAGCTAGGCTGAATGCTGGGAAAAAAAGAGGTAGAGTCTGAGAGAAGCCATGTAGCCCACTGGAGCCAGACAAAACTTTACCTGGTAAGCTACAGCAACATGGCAATACACAGATTAATAGAAATGGGTTAAATTAAATATAAGAGTTAGCCAATAAGAAGATAGAGCTAATGGGCCAAGCAGTGATTTAAATAACATGGTTTCTGTGTGATTATTTTGGGTCTAAGCAGCTGGGAACAAATGAACAGCCTCCTGCAACATTTGAAAATGGTTATCGAGTGGTGGTATTTGAGACAGAAGTCTATTGACATGAAATGTTAATACTCTTCTATAAGGAAGCATATCTTACTTGGATGATAACACTAATAAATATAAGAGCCCATCAACTTATAACTGAAATACAAGAATTTTCTCTACAAACATTAGATTCACATTGGTTATCTTAAATATTTGTAGCTAATTAAAAGACAAAGAAAGAAAGAAAATTATTTAACCCATATATGCTGATTTAACACAAAGCTCACACCACTATATAAGGATGGGTAAATGAGTAAGAATAAATATTATAGTAAAAACAAAAATTATGAAAAAATTAACATGTGTCGCTAAAGAGTGTCTTCTGTAGGAAAATTTGCACATGACTGGGAGTGGGTATAACTCTGTGAGTGAAAAAAAGACATGGAAGACCTGCTCAGGAGTAAATTCTTACTTTCTCTCAGAATAGACAAGCATGCATGTATATACATATATCATATTCAAAAATGGACATACACACCCAAACAGCACTCATTTACTAATAGAACCACAGCATAGCTATATATTTTCATTAAAGATCATACACTGAAATATTCATACCTGCCTAGTAGCATGCTTATACAGGCATTTGAAAAATATTTTCATGTACAAAATATATACATCCTCTTCCAATTTTCTTCCGACGTTGTGGTAGGTCAAGACACTGTCCTCTTTGGTGCTCACATTAGAAAGCTTTAGCTGAGCCTATGTTTACTTTTGAAGCTCATGTCTCCTTGTAACCTGGGGGGGTCTTCTCTTCATGTTGCTTGGGTATATAAGCAGAGCATTGTTTTGACACTTCCAAGGTGTGACTCATCAGAAGAGCCTGAAAACATAATGTACAATAGAAATGACAGGGTCCCATGATACGAAGTGATGGTATACATGAAGTTCCTAATACTGTGTATCACTGAGAATAGACTACATCAGACTCATCACCAATGTGTGACAGGAAAAAGGTGTCAAATAAAATGGTTTGCTGATGATGAACACCAGTGAAATACTGGTTTTCAGTGAAGTGAAAACAATGCAACAAAGAAGGTGATTATTTTTTTTTGTTTTTCTTGGTTATTTACTTATTTATATTTAGTTTTCATATTTCACACAGATTTATTATAAACACAAATTGCATTTTTCATGGTCCTTCTCAAGAATGTGAACTGAGATCATTACAACTGGATGAAGAGCCTACTGGCTCAGATAACAAACTGCTAAATAGCAACATCTCATTGTTTATTTTTTTACCAAATGAAATTAAAATCCTAAGTAGTCTTTTTAAATTTGCTCATAATAGCACACACTGCATGTATAGAGATTATAAACAGATTATAAAATGAACAGATACAAATTTGTACAAGTATAGTTGCTTACCTCATCTCACAACCGTGAATCAAGATGAAAGAAATAGCCTTATCTGTCAGGTCTCATTTTTCACAGCTCTGTGTAGACAAGTATGGTGAGACAAGGTAGTATAGTAACAGGGTCTAGAAAATTCTTCAAGTATAACTTTCTTATCAGTTTCCTCCTATTTACCTATTGCTGATATGAAATACAGTGATGAGTCTCATCTATTTATTTTCAAATAAATAGAATATGAAACAAATTGCCAAATATTTTTCTTAAATATATTTTTATGATTTGAGAATTTCCTGCATGTATATATTATAATTTGACCATATTCACATTCTATTTCTCCATTCCAAACCCTCCTTCAACGATATCCCCCTTCAAACTTCATATCCTCTTTATTGTTTATCATCCACTGAGTTCACTTAGTAATACTCATATGCAAATGGATATTGCCATATACTCTAGCATGGGCAACCTACTAGGGAACACAGACCTGAAGAAAACACAATCCTTCTTCCACATCAGCTGCCAATCCATTTTGGAATTTTCACTGGCTTAATCATATGCAGGTCTTGTGTAGGCAACCACAACTATAGTAAATTCATGGGTACAATGACCTTGTTATGTCCAGAAGACTTTGCTCCACAGCAATCCTACCCCAATATTAAAACTTTCCTGTTCTTCCTCCTCAACGCTGCCTCAGTTTTGGGTGTAGGAGGTCCTTCTGTATTTGTGTTGCTTTCATTTCATTAAAGAAACTGTCTGGGACTAGTTGATAGGGCAGAACTCAGATAGGAGGGGAAGATAGAACAGAATGCTGGGAAGAAGAGCAGTGTCAAGCAGATGCCATGGTTCTCCTATCCTAGACAGATGCTGGTTTGAATCTTTTCCGGTAAGCCATGACTTCGTGGTGTTACACAGATTGGTAAAAATGGGTTAGATCAAGATATGAGAGTTAGCCAAGAAGAGACTAGATATAATGGGCCAGGCAGTAATTTAATTAATACAATTAATTACTTTGGGTGTAAGCTAGCTGGGCAGCTGGGAACAAAAGCAGGCCCTCTCCTACTACAGAGGACAATGTAGATGTTACATTAAGGGATTAGTATTTCACTATCACTTATTCTCAGGTTTTTTTATGAATTGTGATTCTCTGTAGTAGCTGCTTTCAACTACAAAAGAAACTGTGTTAAAAAAGCCTGAGAGATTCTCTATTCTAAGAGTATAAAGATAAGGGTGTAGAAGACATGTTGGTACTATAACCATTTAAAAAATTAATAGTGGTTTCTATCGTAGGATCTATACCTTCCCCCAGCCATTTGGTTTTGGCTAGGCGTATAGTTTGACCACTGTAACATTCATATTTTTATTGCACAAATGAACAAATTTAGTTGGACCAGTGATTTGTAGCTTGCAAAGAGCATAACTGAGTAGGATTGTTAATGTTTTTGTTTTCTACTTGTAGCCTCTGACATCATGAAAACTAGGGAGTAGCAAGGTAACTTCCAGATGTATACTAACTTGTACTTTCCTTGCCTTATAATTAAAGTGCATAGTGTCTTCAGCATTAAGGTTTTAAGAGCTAGTTGTGTTGGTTGGTAACCAACACAAATGGCAATATCCTCTATTTTGGGAGTGTCTGATCTACTATAATGAACACCTATTGGGAGATATCCCATATCTGTCACCATCTTTTTGTTTACTAATCTATGGTATCTAGGAAAATCATGATCCATAATTGCCAAACAATAATTTACTCAGATATTTGGTTCAAGTACCCTTTATAAACGTGCTCCTCGGTCACACTATGCCTTTACACAGACATAAAACCACTACAGTTATCATCAGAAACGAACATTCTTTAAATGTATGTACTTTTACCTTTGACAACTTTTAGAAATCCTTAAATTCTCATTTATGGGATATATACAATTGAAAGTAGTTCTAACATGCCATTCTTGAGGGTTAATTTCATTTTCTCCTCACCCCAACCATATTCTATAAAGTAATGTCCTGGAAAATAACAGTTTAATATAATATTCAAGTCTGGTATCTCAATAATTTCTCATTTTATATAAGTTGGATTAACCCTCTATAGAAACTATCTCCAGTTATTGTTTTCTAGGTACTTAAAGACAAAATATGGCTTTTAAAACAGGAAGCATATGGTCTTTAAATGAAAGTTACTATGAATATTATATATAAATTTGATTATATTTAAAATATTCTCTTAATGCCAAAATAATGAGGAAAATAATTATTTCATTTCTCCTGTGACTTAAGAACTCTGTGGCATTTACTAGTAATGAACCAACTAAGAAGAAATCAGGAAAATAATCCCATTCACATTAGCTGCAAAAGAAAAATACAGGAGATGAAATACATTTACAGTGAAAAGTATAAGATTCTGAAGAAGAAAACTGAAGAAGACACTAGATGGAAGAACTTTGAATGCTCATACATTTGTAGACATAACATTTAAATTTATGCTGCATATTAGCAGAACTTAAACAACATGATACTGACACACACAAACACACACACCAAGTGCAAGAGAAAGATAAAGAGGGATAGCAACTTTGTAAATGATCCTACAAAAACTGGATATATGTATAAAGAATATTAAAGCTCAATGCCTATCTCTTACCATGCACCAAAATTACCTGTAAATGGACCAAACACTTAAACGTATAACCTGAAACTACTAAAGGAAACTCTTTAAAATCAAACCAAAGTCAATGACTTTATGTACAGAGTTGTGATAACTCAGAAAATAATAGTGAGAATTAACAAATGGAGCTACATTAAATTAAATAACTTTTGCAAAACACAGCAAGCAATTAACTGTGTTAAGGGAGCCTGAACAAATAACATAAACAATTTGTCTGCTAGTCATCTGATAGATTAGTATCCAGACTATATGAAGAACACACATCAAAATATAAAAAGAACAATGATATAGTTAATAACTGAGCAAATTAATCAAACAGTTATTTTTAAAAGAAGAGATACAAAAGCCAATAAATGCATGAAAGTATGTCCGTCATAATTTGTTATGGAGAAAATGGAGATCAAAATTGTACAAGATCCCATTTTATCCCAGTCAGGAAGGCTATCATCATAAAAAAGGTACAAAAAAGTTGCTAGTAAGAATGTTTGGTAAAAGGAATGGAACATTTATCCACGGTTGCTGGTGATGTTAGTAGATTATTAGTAGAACCACTGTACTAGTAGAAATGTTCCTCAGAAAACAGAGTCACTACCACTGATCTAGGTAAGTAGCTCTCTTGTATATCACCAAGAGAAATTATAGCATGCATAAGGTAGACAAGCTTATACACCCATGTTTAGCACTAATAAAGTTATAGAATTAGTCTATGTGCTCATCAATAAAAATGTATCAAAAATGTGATGCACATATATGATAGTTGCTATTAACTCTCACTTTGATTTAATTATTTGGGACTAGAGACTCAGTGAAAGACTGTCTAGATCAGGTGAGTCTGTGGGCCAGTTTATTGAGAATTGTCTTGATTGTGTTAACTGAAGTGTGAATATATATATTAATATATATATACATATTAATATATATAGTGGAATATATAGGAATATATATAGCGGAATATATATATATATGTAAAAGGAATGGAACATTTATCCATATATATATATTCTGTTATGGTCAGCACCATTTCCTTGTTTGAGATCTTGGACTGTATAAGAAGGCATAAAAGAGAAGAAATATCCATTGTGGACCTCACTCCTTTGTTTGGGGTTCTGGATTATGTAAATTAAGGAGAGGTGAGCTGACCACAAGTATATACTCATTCTCTCTCTTGACTGTAGTTGTGAGTAGGTGCTTCAAGTTAACACTTCTTTGATTTCCTTGCAACAATAGAATGTAAACTACGTGTAAGTTATATACGCCCTCTTTCCCTTAATGCTGCTTTGTTTTTGACAAGTTATTTTTTTCTCACAACAACAAAAAATAAAGTCAGGACAACGCACAAAAAGAAAATATTCAGACTAAACAAGAACAAAATACAAAATCTTGGTTTTTTTTTCTTAAATGGATCTAGCAATCATGATGTTAAGTCCAATAAACAAGATTAGAAAGACAAGTATCACACTGTTTCTCTCCTATGTAGAACCTAGTCTGTTAAATCCCTCAAGAAGTTGGGATGAATGCGTTTTTCATTATGAGACGGTTGTGAGCCCATTGTGCCAGAGGAGGGATATGATGGTTAGAGTGTCCCCCACAGCAACATATGTTTGAACACTTGTTCCCCAGGTGCTGATCGTGTTTTGGCAGGTTGTGGAACTTTAGAAAATAAAATCAATAGTAGAAATAGGTCACTGTGGGGAGGTCCTTAAGCTTTCATAGCCCAGCTCCACTTGTCTACTCTCTGCTCCAGATTCTGCAATGTGACCAACTGCCTCATGCTCACACCACAGTGCCTTTCCTACTACGAAGGGCTTTGTCTCCTCAAACTCGTAGGCAAAATAAGCCTCTTTTCCTTAAAATGTTTCTTGGCAGGAATTTAATCTTATCCTCTGTTCATTCCTATTAGAAAGGTATGCCGTTTAAAGCACTGAAATTATATGTTTTATTAAGAAAAATTATATTAAATGAATCTGTCATTTTTTATGATCAAAAACTTTTAGCCAAATACGAATTCTACCTGCTTATGACCCTTCCTTTTTATCATCTTGGCCATGGGACCTGCATGTGTCATATGACTTACCTGTAATTTTCTTTTTACCGTTGGTTTTGAGCAATTCATATTGTGGTTTGGGAATAATCTTCTGAATGCTTCTATTTTTAAATTTTAATCATTTTCACTTGGGGCCTGTTGAGCTTCATGAAGCTTTTGTTTACAGTTACCTAAAGTTTGAGAAATTTTTGACTATCATAATGCTAAAAATTCCTTTTCTGTCTCATCTCTTTTGTAGCATGTCCAATACAATTATATTGTATTCATTTTTTAATATTTATATTTCTGCTTTGATAATTTCATGGAGGTATATGATATGTCTGGGCCATAGTTACCATCCCTTATCCTCCTTGACCCCCTTTGTCCCCTTCTACTTCTCCCTTACTTTTTCTCAACAAGTTTCCTTCTTACTTTATTTATATTTATGACCCACGGTTTTCATTTAGGGTTGCCTGCATGAACACCGGTGTGAGGTTATTTACCAGCAACTTACTAGAAGCTACACAACTAAAGAAAAATAATTCAGTCTTGTCTCTTCCAGCAGCTATTAACTGCCAAAAGTTCCTTAGCAGGAAACTAGGCCTCTTGAGCCTGTCCTTTGGCCATGATGGAGTGTTGATAAGCCTGATATTTTTCACATGAAAACAATTTAAGCCTTTAAGATCTTTTTTTTTCTTACAATTTCAATCTTACAAGTTGATCAAATTCAACTTTGTTATTTTTTTCCCTATTGAACCATTCATCTTTCCAACTAATCCACACCTTCTTCCATGTCTTTTGTAGGTTGCTTGTATCAGCGTGGAGTTTGGAGAGTGGCTATTCTCATGAAGAAAATGCTTCACCTTCCCTCGGAAACACTTTATCTGCCAATAGCTCTTTAGTGAAATATAAGGCTGAATGAGTCCCTCCCCATCCATGATGGAGTGCTAATGGGCCCAATGTAGGGTTGGTCTCATGCAGATAGCTATAGCTGTTGTGGCCTCATGAGAAGTCAAGCCTTCCTTCATTAGAAAATTTGAGGCAAGAGCACATAAGTATTTTGTCTAGTAATATTCTCCATTTTTGAGGCAAAGTATTATTCCCCAAATGGCCCTGTGTATCTTGTTTGCAAATCAGACTGTCATAAATGAGAGCTGTTTGCAGATTTGTGAGAGTATGGAATATTCTTCCTTCTAATTCCTACTGATGGGTGATTGCTCCATCTTTCAGTTATCCTGTACATGTTCTGTTCTTTTTAACAAAGCAAAATCTCCACAAGGTACCTCTTTTCACATCCCCAGCATTTCTTCTCTTTGCAGCTGTCTTCTATTTGATAGTCTACTGCATGAATTCTTGCCACCTCAATCTGTCTGGGCTCTCAGCTCTCCCTGTAACCTATGTGGTCCTCTAAGGTTGTGTCCCTTTTCATGTGCTATGACCAATGAGTTCTTTCTTTGATTTCCCCTTTTCCACTGTACTTCTGCATACCCTATCTATGTCTCTGAATACCGAAGGGCCCCGGAGACTGCTCCTGTTTTCTTCCATTATTCATTTATTTACTGTTATCATTTTATCTCATTTATATGCTAATGACTCTTCAATTTACATTTTTACCTTAGACATCTCATCTAAAATACACTTAACATGCTTAATATTAGGCTTCCATGTATATCTTAAGCCACGTACTTTAAGGTATCCTAACCCAATCTAAATCATGATCCCTTCCTCAGAGTAGTCTTTCCCATCAAATCTTCCCAGTGGCAGTTGGTGGTTATACCAAACACCCCTCCCATTTCCTGAGGCTCAAACCCCTAGAAAATCCTTGATATTAGAATTTCTTTCATGATATATTGGGAATATAGTTTAGATAGCCTAACATGTACAAAGACATAGCCCCCATTCCCTTCACGTATTTAACTTTAAAGATTTCCTTTATGTTCTTTGTCTAACCTTTTGACCATTCTGCTAGTTTTATCTCCAAAATATATTCTCAAACTTCTAAAAATAGAAAAGTTTTAAAATAATTTCTCATAATTTTAGCCATATAAACAACATGTCTAGATCAACCCATCCCCCCGCTTCCCCTCTTCCATTTTCTTGGGTACCTCTAATAGGTCACCTCCTCTTTTTTTTTTAATTAATTTATTTTTTAAAGATTTCTGTCTCTTCCCCGCCACTGCCTCCTATTTCCCTCCCCCTCCCCCAATCAAGTCCCTCTCCCTCATCAGCCCAAAAAGCAATCAGGGTTTCCTGCCCTGTGGGGAGTCCAAGGAACCCCCACCTCCATCCAGGTCTAGTAAGGTGAGCATCCATGTCCCATTTCCTCTTCTTTTTTTCAGTGCTTCCAAGTGTGTTGACCAATAAAATAATGACTGATCTTATTGAGTCTATCCTTGTAGCTTTTTTGTAGGTCACCATAGCCCCACTGAGCTCATGGATTCACCAATCCTGCCATGTCTAGAAGACAGCATTTCATAACACTCTTTCTGACCCTCAGGGAAAAGATTGTGACACAGATGTCCCATTTAGAGATGATCTATCAAGAATCCCCAATTCTCAGCACTTTGACCAGAAAAATTTCTTCTATGCACAACTGTCTTTGCAAGCAATATTACCTCTTTTCCAGCATGTTCTTCAAAATTATAATCATATATACTTAATATTAAGTAGGTATCTGTGCCTTTAAGAGATGGAAATTTTGAAAATAAATTGCAGGGATTGTGTATAGTATTAACAATGGAAATTATTTTTATAGGTATAAATGTCTAAGGAATTTCATCTTAAGACCTAAGCAAAAATTTATTTTACTATACTTTCAATAAAGCTTTGAGAATCCACTGGTTTTAGATTTACAGAAAAGTTGCAAAGATAGTTCAGAGTTGTGTCTTTGTGTCATTTGCCTAGGTTCAGTATCTCCCAATATTATCATTTACTTGTACTTGTGTGAAATCTAAGAAAACAATCAATGTTGTATATTATTACTTAACTGATCTATAAACATTATTTGTATGTCATTAGTTTTTATGCTAACCTTTTTTTTTCTGTGCTCTAGAGTGGAACATCACATTGTCTTAGTGTACCATGTTGCCTAGTACCCCCTACATTGTTGCATTTTCCCATCTCCTTACCTCTTGTAATTTTAATGATTATTAAGAGTTCTGGTAAGATATTTTTGGGTTGTTTAATGTGTTTCTTGTAAATAGAATGGGCTTATAGGGTTTGGGAGACTATATCAGAATACCACCTTCATTCCCTTGTGCCAGAAGGTACTTAATTTCTGTATGACACCCGTGATAATATTCACCATGCTGAATGCCAGGGTCAGTGACTGGAGAGTTCCTTTTCCCGCTTCATATATTCTATTTTCTGGAAGCAAGTAGATTTGCCTTATTCCCACTGAATACTTAGAGATCATTTACATCTTTCTGCAAGAAAGATTTATTTATCTATTGTCCATTTTTGTATTTTTAAATTTCCTATATCACTATGATACATGACTGTTTATTTCATGATTTGGTTTATTTCTATAATCCATTTATAGTATTTATTTCGTTGTTCAACTTATTCTATCTTAGTCTTTCGGGGCTTTTTGCTGTTTGTTTCCTATGCCCTTTGACATGACCCCACACTTTTTCACCACTTCTTCAAACATTTTTTTTCAAAGAATGAAAAAAAAAGTAATAACTGAAGAATGTTTAGCTTTTTAACACTGTGCCCTTCATGAGAGCAACACATTTGTCATTGGCTTCAATTACTGCTGTAGCAGCATGCCTTAGGGACAGCTGTTTAATTGGGTTAGAATGCTCTGGTAAAGTGTTGTTCTTAAGTCTAGCTCAAGGCTGGCTGGTGCTTTGGAATTCCCCAATCTACATAACCTTCTTGAATTCCTCATTTTATCAGAGACACCAATGATATTTACCACAAAACAAGCAAGTGTGTGAAAATATGCTCTACCGTTACACACATTCCTATGGAAACCTTTATAAGTACATTTTCAAAGTTTAGCAGTAACACTCTTTAAGAAAAATATAGTTGGCAAAATATTTGCATTTTGTCCATCAGATATGGTTGTTAAAGGATGTTTTTAAATACAAAAATAAGAACAAACACTGTGGTTGGAACTACAAAGAGAAGCAGATGGCAAAGGCCATATTGTAGGTGCCTTTTGTATTTTTGCCCTTTCTAGTGTTGTTATCATCCAGAATATATGAATATGCATATAATCACATGAGCCATATCCTCCTTGGTTTAACTGGATCGTGATAATGTGGGTTTCTCGGCAGCAGGGACACACTTTATGTATATATATGAAATTAGAGAATACAGTATAATTTTTAAAATTCAAGTAAGTTGATAAACCAGTATGGATTATGGCTATTAAAATCTGCTCCTTAAAAAAAAAAAGCTAGCAGGTTTCCATTAAAATGTGTAGTTGCCTGTGCTAACAACACAGTAAGTGTTAGAATGAACTTTTATCCCATATCACTTTCTTTAGTCAAATGTTTTTATTAACATTAACGAATTCCAGATGTCAATAATTAGGTTTCATCCAACTGAACATTTCACCAGGCACTTTGCTCAGACTGAGAACAAGAAGACTTTCCATAAACATGTGTATTGAATTTTGAGACTATCTTAGGATAAAATAGTTGTGTTTAGTGACTAAACATATCATTACACAGATGCCTGAGCCCCTTTTGCAGCTGTTCTCGCGAGTTTGTTTCTCTGTAGCCCCCTGGCTTGTCTCTCTTTCCTGTGGGGGGAAATACATGGGGGAAAAGTTCCTGACGAGGGGTTTTGGCTGATTTTGTAATGTGTCTGCAAAATGCTAAGCTTGCATTGTAATGAGGTCGGATTTCCTTTCTGAGCAAGGTCATACTCCAGGGTTGGTAGAACTCCAAGGAAAATCAAGTGCTGACAGAAACAACTACAAGGTGGTGACTCCTTGGATGGCAGTCTGTCCTCCCCGAAGATCAGAAAGGCTGAGATCAGTGGCCAGGTTCAGGTTGCCATTTAAAGCTGAATTGCACCATGAACTCTCTTCTGGCCACAAGGAATTTTACTGCAGAGATATTTAGGGGTCAGGGGTAAACTGTGCCTGTAGGTTCTCTAAGAAAACAGGGTCCTTTTCTTTTGTCTTTGGATTGGAGACAAATCCGTGTTCTGTGTTATTTTGCTTTTCTTAGGATTTCAGTGTGATGACCTAGAGTTGCTACGTAGGCACAGACACTATAGGGAATATTTACTCCTCCTCTCCGCATGTGAGTGCCCCTCCTTGCTTTCTCTGCCTATGAGTGCCCCTCCTCTTCTCTGCTTGTGAGTTCTCCTCCCCTTCTCTGTATGTGAGAACTCCTCCTCTCCTTCTCTGCTTGTGAGTGCTTCTACTTTTGATAATTGACAAAATTCTCACCTAGTCTCCAGAGTTGCACAGAACCCAGAACTAGCCTGTCCTGCCTGGAGAAGCTTCAAACTTTAAATAGCAGCAGAAACACAAGAAGTGAGTTGAACAAACAGCATGCTGAGATGCTATTAAACAGAATACCAACAAGGATCTAGAGAGTTGACTTGTTAATGGATTAATTTCTTCTGCAAAGTTCTGTTTAGTTTCAGTGTAGTAAACAAAGTTTTATATATAAATATGGTACTTTTCTACAAAGAAAACAACAGTAAAGACCATACAATGAAAATGTAGCCATCAACATTAAGTCAAGTCCAAATTGTGAAGAACACATAAAAACATATCAGGTAACTGCTCCTAAACTTCCATTTCCACTTTGCATTAAATATGAAAAACAGATTCATCTCCTTGCCCAAGCTCAGCAAAGAACTTGCACAGAAGAGAGCGGGTCTGCCACCATCTGAAAAAATAGTTGACTCTACCAGGTGATGATCATATTTTCATTTTAAATATTCTTTCATTCCTCAAGTACATCAGTCTTTGTTTGCAATGTGACTTTGCTTTTCTTAAAATGCATGAAGAATGTCAGGTGTGACTGAGCTCGGGATTTACAAAAAGCAAAGGACTCTGAGTAAATTCATCTTAGGGTCCATTAGTTCAGTCGGAAAAGGTTGCCTGGATATGATAGTTTGACATTTACTCAGTACCTGCAGTGCATGGTGTGGAAAGGAAGAGAAAATCTATAAACTTACAGAACAGGTGGACAGACACAGACACATGCACGTGTGCATGCACACACACACACGCACATACACGCGCGCACACACACACATCTATACACATGTGTAGTCCATAAATCTTCCATAGTGTCAGGTAATCTTGATCTGCTCCAAATAGAAATTGAAGATCCAGTTTCTCAAGAATAGGATAGTGATATGGACCATCTTTCGCCATCAATATTATCTGAGCTTCATGTGGACCCTCCACAAATCCTCTCACCAATTAATTTTCACTCTCAACAGGTGCCAACCATAAACTCAGGTTACAAAATCACATGATCTGCAAGTCTTCCTAAACACCGCTGCTTCCTATTACTAGAACAATACTGTGCTTTACATAGTATTCATTGTTTCCGATGACGGGCATCATTTTTGAGAGAACTGAAAGGACCTGGATGACTTCTTCATTCTCCTTATGTCTACTTCGTTGTAACACATTCAGGACACAGCCAGGCAGAGACATTGAATTCCCCTGGAAGGTAACCAACCACCATAAGGTCATTTGCCTTATAGGAAATCCTGTGTTCTTTTTATAAATGGTCAAAGAACATAAAATTACATAATATGAAGTTCTTCAATCATCCTCTATGGATTTGAAAGACACAGATTTTGAAAGAATCTTGACTGCTAAGATAAATCATCATAATTATTTGGGCTGGTGAAGAAAATAAAATTATGCCTGTGTAGGGACACAGCATCACATGAAAGCGTATTTGGACCATTCCCACCATGCTCACTGTATCTGTATCTAGCTCATCTTCAATAATGCCCACACTTTTGTACCATCTTGTCTCTCTTACCAGAATTTCCTCCTTAGAGAAACCTCACCCTAACCTTCTTTGTTTATCATCAGAAATTCATTAATCTTTACCCCAAAACCAGAGCAGACACTACCTCATCACAAAAAGCTTTTGGTTTTGTATTGCCTAGCAATGTGAATTTAATTCTTGTGGCCAAAATCTGGGCTTCACTGATGGAGACTCTGTTTTATGGCCACTTTTCCAGGATGTAAGCACTGTCTTCTACAGAGAACTGATCTGCAAGTTACCATAATACCTGCCACTTAAAACGTACTCAGCAGACACCAATCAAGCTGAATTTAGGTAATACAAAATAAGAAATTTCTATTTTTTAACATTTCATATAATATATTTGGGTCATACTCTTTCCCCCAACTCTTCCAACCCCCCCCCACTCTTCTTCCCCAAATTCACATTCTTTCTCTATCTTAAAGAAAAAGGTTAAGCTAATCCAAACAAACAAAAAAAAAACAGAAACAAAAAAAACCAAACAAACAAAAAGAAAAGAAACATAAAACAAAATAAACAGGGATTCCTTTTTTGTGTTTGGGTAATGGTTCCTGAGCACGCTGTAATTGTTATACTAGAAGAACATAGCAATAAAACACCTTCTAACAACATACTGATAAACCCTTAAATCAGTGTCTCCCCAGCCCTCATTGGACAAGGTTCTTCTTGCAGTAAGGAAATGAACACAGTCCCACAAATGGACAACGTGCAGAGAGAGTAAGGGACTTGAGAGCACTCAGCCTTAAACGGGATGATTTTATCAATTTCCTCCCCTCAAGGCTCAAAGAACTATGCAGAACAAGAAGCAGAAAGATTGTATGATCCAGAGGTGATGAATGACTCCGAGGAAATAACATTTTCCAGACAGAACTGGGCTGATGCTCGTATGAACTCACAGAGATTGGGGCTGCCTGCACAAGACCCGTTCAAGGTAGAATCAGGAATTTCAATGATAAATGTGGCGGAGTCAAAAAGGACTTTAGATGCCATTTAGTTCCATCTATTTAATTTATAGATGAATAAATTGCACCCAGTGCTGCAAATGACTGATTTATTTTGCTCTGGTAGGTAGAGGAAGAACACCTTGGATTAGTATTTGATTCCCATGTATCCACCCTTTCACAGCATCGGGCTGTCTTCCAAGCTGCCGAAATGAAAAGCTGTTCTATTTCACTGTCCCACTAGGCAAACATTGAGTCTATGAAATCCTGACCTTGAGTAGGATCCCTGGAGAGAGACCTCCATTTCCTTCCAGTGTGTTGGTTGCCTGTGCCTCTAAGGAAATCGAGCAGTCTCTTCATCCAGTTGTGGTTCTCGGATTAAATCAATCTCTTGTTGTACTTCTCTTTTGAAAATCACAGAGTTCTCTACAGGTACTAATTAGGCCTCATGACACTGCCCTGTGGAAATGCTCTTTTTATTATGACTAAAGGGGTACTAAGATTATTGAAAGGGTTCAAGGGAATGCAAGGAAAAAGCTGGACTCTTGGTACTGAAAATAGTGAAGACCGAGAAGCTCAGCAGCTGAGGCCAATGAGGCCAATGTATGCAGCACATCTTCAGAAAACAATCTACTGAGCGTTTTGGGCCAGCCTTCTGTCCTGTAGTTTTCCGTTCAGTGTACACTTCTTCAGCATCTCTTTTTTTTTTTCCTCTTGTAGCTACACCTTTAATAGCCTAATGCCAACCTCTGATAGTGGTCCTTTTAAGTCCATAAACTGTTTAAATGCACAGTGCCTTGCACAGGTGACCATCATTTTGTTCTGCCTTGAATTATACTGTTTGGTATAAAAGTATATCTCTTGGTTCTTTAATGTTCATATATCACCTTGAGTCTACACTAAGCTCCACTTAGCACTTCTGCCAGGAATTTTACCTACATTCCTTGAAGTTTTTCCCCTGTGTGTTTTATCTTGCTACTCATTCCACATCATGCCCTTGAAGAGATGGGGTAAGGAAGAGCAGTTGTACAATCCACTAATGCTGGCTGTTGCTTAATTGATCATGTATTGGCCTTCTGTACCTCATGAATGGAGTAAATAGGTTATTCTAATCGTCCTTTGTATTTCATCCCCTCCACACCAAACCCCGGGTAATCATCATTATATTCTGTGCCCCTTTTTCTAACTTTTAATTGTCTACATATAACTAAGGTCATACAATACTTAACCTTTAGCATCTAGATTTCTCCCATTATCCCTGTCCCTCAACAAACCAATGGGCAAGGAAATGTTGAGGATGCCTAATAAAATGTTATGCGATATTGAACTGGAAGAAAAAGTGATGCTGTGGGAACACATCTTTCCTAGAAGCATACTCTACCATTTCCCAGCTTCCGTAAAAGTGTTCCATCATACTGTTAATTCTCAACCAAGCAGTATTATTGCTCCCATTATACTGTACAGTTAGTTTGGGTCTTGATGTCCTTATTTCTTATCATTCTGAAAATTATGTTTGTGTATATGCATTTGTATGTGTTTAATATGTTAATGTTTTGTGTTAAAATGGACACATAAGTCATGGTAAATTTCATGGTAAATGTGTAGAGGTCAGAGGAAAATCTTAGGTAGTGATCTTTGCCTTTCACCTTATTTGAGATAGGATCTCCCTCCCCACCCCTCTCTCTTGTTCTATGGTGTGTATGCCAAACTAGTGGACCCATGATCTTCTTGGCATTCTTGTGTCTCTGCCTTTCATTCAACACAGAAACACTGAGACCACAAAGTTATTGTCTAATGAGTACAGAATTTCAGATTTTTAAGAAGAAAGAGTTCTAAATAGTAGTCACATCTAGATTCCAAGTAAATTCATGCATTGAAGCATAGCTTATTTTCTTGTACAATAAAGAAAAAATTTTGACATATTTTCTACTTAAATGGCTGACAATGCTCCATTAGGATTATTATGGTGCTTTTCCATTTGACCCTAAAGGCTTAATGTGGAAGGGGGAAATTTCACCGGGTCCTACTCCTAGACGACGACAAACAACAAGTGAATGAAACAGTTAGAAAGAGAATTATCCTCTCCAGGTATGAACCCTCTTATTGGCTGACCAATGTAGAGTAGTCAGCCATGAAAAAACATATGCACAGACAATAAAAACAGACTCAGCATGTTGTATTTATATGCGAGTATTTACATGTGTGTGTAGAAATCATAATCAAGAAAAAAGACACTATAAACCTGAAAGTTGTAGGGAAGAACAAAGGAGGGTTTCTTGAATGACATGGAAGAAGGAAAGGGAAGGGGGAAAGTAGTATAATTCTATCTCAATTAAAACATTAAACTAAATTAGCCAAAAATAAAAAAAATAACCAAAAAGTTAGAAGAAATAGCAGAGGTATAACTTTTCTGATTTGGCAGTAAAACTCAGAACAGGGCCTCATATAGCTGAGGAGTAAAAGGACTGTGTACCCGGCAAACAGTTCAGAAAGTCCTGAGGAACTGGACCTAGTCCCTAGGGTACCTTTGGGGGAAATCACTCCCCCATAGCTACTGTCATTGTCAGTAAAAAAACACTGAAGTGTATACTTAAAATAGTCAAGACAAATTTGTATTAAAGGTATTTCATTATACTTTAAAAAAACTAACAGTCTAATAAAGGTAATATTTATTTAGACTTAATGATATCAAGTAACACGTCCAAGAAATAAGAAAATCTGAATTCAATTGATGGTGAAATTCTCCAGAGAACTTCAAAGCCACCTGCACTAGTTACATTTCCCATCATTATGATAAATGCTTGAAGCAACATAAGGGAGGATTAGTTTTTGCTCACAGTTGAATAGGATATCCTCAGGCATGATAGAAAAGGCCTGGAGATAGGAACAGACTTGCTGCTGGACAGGAGAACCTAAAGTAGCTAATTGCATCATCTTTGGAGTCAGAAAACAGTATCTAGACAGCATCCATTGTGGGCTATAATCATGAGCTCTCCTCACTCCCAGTAGCCTACTTCTTCCAGTTATTCCTCATCTTCTAAGGGTTCTGTAACCATTCAAAATAGTATCAGGAGTGGGGTACCAAATATTCTAAGTCATGAACCAATGGAGTACATCTCATCCTCAAGGTATAACACCACCCCAGGAGGAACTCAGATTCTTAAGTGTAAAGGATTAACATTTTCTCAAAGAAGTAAAAAATTTCATGGAAAAGCAAAACTAGATATTCTTGAGTTGGAGCTAGTTCAAAACTGTAAAGATTTCATGTGGATAAAAGAGGCTAGAAGATTAAGAGATGGCTTTAATCAATGTTAGTATCAAAACATTTGCTCACAATGTGCTCTGACCCCTGTAGACACGCATTGTATCTGTGAAGGAGTGTAGGAAAATGAAGAAAAAAAAACAGAATTAAAGCTGTAACACACCAAAGAACACAAAGAGAAAGTGAAGTGTAGTGAGGAGACAGACAGGTAAAACAGCTCCTGAAATTCTTAAGCTTGTTGTTATCGCTAAGGTCTGCTCATATTGGCAGTTCAGAGGTGAAGTTACTATCTGTCATTTGTACTTGCAAAATACCAAGTGCTAACATTTACAGGATTGTTTCTCATTTAAAGGCTTAAACCTGAAAACATCCTTGCAGTAAAAAACAAACAAACCATATTTCTCATTTTAGAAGTGGACAAACAGAACCTAAATCATCTTCCAAGGGAGTGAACAACAGCACCCATGTTTTCCTGCTCTGGTGCCCATCCGAGTGAATGCTTTCTCTCTCTCCATTTCAAATCATTTGCCTGATCTCTTCCTTCTTTCCCCATCCTTCAGTGCCTCCTCCTTTTCTTCCTCTGTCTTTATCCTTCTCTCCCCACTCCATTTTCTTGCTCAGTCTTGCTGATAATTTTTATGTCCTGAAACATATTTTTAAGTTTGTATCTCTTCTTATGAAATTGAGTTGTTTTCTTGCCATTAAGTTCTCTGAGTTCCTCACATGGACTATTTACTCTGCTAAAATATGGGATTCACAAATATTTCTTCATTTTATAGTTATTGTTTCCTTCCCTTTTGTTGTTGTTGTTGTTCTGCCCAACCCCTCCAGGTTTTTGTAATCTATTGGCAATTTTTTTTTACTATTATTACCTGTGATTTTGGATTAATAGCCAAATAATAATAATCCAAACTCACATCAAAACTTTCTTCCTTATATAAGCTTGAGTAGTTTTGTATTTTCAGAACTTATTTTGACAACTTAAAGTTATTTTGAACTTAATTTTTATATACTGAGATAAGCCCAATTTGATTCTTCTACTTGTGAGTACCCAGTTTTCAACAATAATTATTGAAAAGACTGTCATTTTGCACTTTAGGCCTTCTTGCCTTTCTGTCATGGCTCAATTGAATATATATGCATGGATTTGTGTCTCCATTCTGTTCCATTTGTCAACAGGTGTATGCAAATTTTTGTTTGTTATTTGGTTTGTTGGTTTTGCTTTTTCTGCAAAATCATTATAATATTCTGATTATTGGAGTTTTGTATGATATTTTGAAATCATATCATGTGAAGCATCTAACATTGTTCCTTTTGTTCAAGCTCCCTTCGGTTATTAGAGTTGTTTTCAATGTCGTGAAGCTATTGCTAAGTGTTGCATTGAATCTGTGGCTTAGTTTAAGTAGAGTGGATAGTTTAATACTATTAATTCTATCTATGAACACTGGCTATCTGTTAGTTTTTCTCTCCCTCATTTCACCAATAATTTGTATTTGCAAAGTTATATTTATTCCTGTTTGACTTTCTTGGTGCCTTTTGGAGGAATTTGCTTTCTTTTCTATATTGCCTATTACTACATAGAAATTTTACCATATTGATTCTATATTCTGTGCAATTACTGAATTTGTATATTCTAGTAGGCTTTTGATAACGCCTTAAGGGTTCTCTTCATAAAACACGATATCAGCTGACAACAGTGACAGTTTAACAATATCCCTATTTATGTCTGTGTCTTGCCTGATTGCTTTGGTTGGGATTTTTATTTCTGTGTTGACTAGAAGTAGTGAGAATGAGCATCCTTGTCATATTTAGTGATGTCAGAGGAAAAAAATCCTCAGTTATTAGCTATTAGGTTTAAGTGCTCTAAGCTGTTGCTCAGTGGCCTTTATGACATATTGAGTCACAGTCTTCTCATGCTTGCTTTGTTAAGAGAGAATATAAGCACTTATTCTCATTTCAAACACTATATTAATATCTAGTTTTAATAAGAATTGCCAATTTTCCCTCTTCCATCTTTTCTTTACAAATGGTGATTTATGATTACATATGACAAAAAAAAACAGAAAAAGATCTCTGCCTTTTCCCAAAGAATATGACACTGGGGGCAGTAAATGAACATTATTTTTGAATCATTTTGATTGTGAAATAGAATAAAGTTATCCCATTTTCTCCAAAGGTTACAGTATTGAATATTTTTCTAACATAAAAGACCTGTGATTTACAGGCAAAGAAGTCTACACTGTATAAGAAGAATGAATCTCTTCTACCATTTATTCAAAGTCAAGGTCCACCTGATGATAAGATAAATAGATATAACTACAAAGGTATTGACAAAAATCACATGGCAATATTAGTATTGATAGTAATAGTAACCATGATAATTGATGAAAAGAAGGAAAGATAAGCTACACATCTCATAAATGCCTACATTTTTCAGAAAATAAAACATATATTTTGTATGGTAGTTTGAATGTGATTATAGTCCTTAAGCTCATAGGGATTTCCACTATTATGAGGTTTTGCTTTGCTGGAATAGGTATGGCCTTGTTGGAGGAAGTGTGTCATTTGGAGGTGGACATTGAGGTCTCCTATGCTCAAGCTATACCCAGTGAGACACAGTCTCCTTCTACTACCTGAGGATGTAGATCTCTCAGCTCCTTCTCCAGCACCAAGTCTGCCTGTATGCCACCCTGTCCCACCATGATGATAATGCACTAAACCTCTGACATTGTAAGCACTCTTTTTTAAATGTTTTCCTTTATAACAGTTGTTGTGGTCGTGGTGTCTCTTCACAGCAATAAAAACCCTAACCAAGCTATGGTGATAGAGAAGAAAATGTATATGGAGTCTCCAGAGAGTTTGAAAGAGACAGTCATGTTACATTGTGTCAACAAGTAGTGAATACCGTAAATTTGAGAAATGGAATGAAGAAGTCGTTGAACTTGATTGTTTCCTAGAGCTTGCTTCCTACATGTTTAAATTTCCCATTCAAAAAAGATAGAGTTTCTCAGAGAAGTGTTAAAATTAAGTGCCACAGATAGGCAAAAGAAACCAGAATAAATTATAATCATTTGCTATTCTTGAAAATTAGAAGGGCTCATACACTGAAGAGGGTGTGTGATTGATACACAGGAGCTAGACTGAAGCTGTTTGAAGAAGACCTGTCCACATCAGTTCATATATATATATATATATATATATATATATATATATATATATATAGTTCAAAATAAATAATGAATTATAATCCATTGAATAGAACAGTAAAGGAGTTTGTGTTCCTTATGAAAGGATATCCCTGGAAAAGTGGCATAATAGCATGCCAGCCACAAAGGTACAAAAAACAACACAGTTGACAACCACCTAAGCAGTAATTTAACCAAGCAGAAGTTAATAATAGACACAAAGTACAACTTTGGAAATTTATAGAGAAAAATAATATTTAAGAAATCTAAAAGTATCTCTTTCCCTGAAGTAGTTATTATTTATATGAAGAAAATCTTCATTTAAATCAAAGAATGAATGTTACAGTCACCCCAAATGGAGCAGTTCGGTTGGCATTATGTAACCCTTCACAGAGAACCCTAACATAAAATGGCCTGGGTTGACTTTGGTAGCATTCCTCCCTGAAAATGCAAGTTCTAAGCCTAATAGCTAAAACATTTTAGGTATGGGAAATGGAGGTATATTTGATGTGATAAATGATATTTACCTTTCAGAAGTGTCACATGTAATTTTGGTACTCAGGAGGCTGAGGCAGGAGGATCATGAGTATAAAGGGAGCCTGAGTTACATAGTGAGACCTTGTCTTAAAACAATAACAATCAACAATAACAACAATGGTTCATACCTGTAAGCTCAGCCTTGGGAATCAGAATCAGGAAGATGCAATGAGCTTGAGGGTAGCCTGGGCTACATTGTAAACAAATCGATCTAGCACATTAAAGCTTTGTTTTTGTTTTAACTATTCAGTAAAGATCTGATGTCTACTAGGTACTGTTTAAGAACCTATTTGCTTTAAAGTTGCATTGATTTTCACAGGCTTTTAAATTTTTTAATTAAAAAAATTATATGCTAAATTTGATCGTATTTTCCCTCTAACTTTTTGCAAATCCTCTCCCCCAACCTCATATTCCTTATTTCTCTAAAAACAAACAAACAGAACAAAAAATCACACACAAGACATCATGGAGTCTTCTTTGTGATGGCCAACTACTCCTGAGTAGTGTGGTCTGCCCTATAAAGTAGTTCTTCCACCAGGTAGCACTTCATTGGTGAAAGCAGATGTTCTCTTTCCCAGAATCTCTCAATTTCAACTCTCTTGCTTCATGGTTAAGACTTCTTGCCCAATGCTCCTAATTTTTGACAGTTTTAACTCAAGTCTCGCTATACTTAACTTCTCAAGTTTTGAAGATTCAGCCTCTGATTCTGGGTTCTATTTTAAGGAAAGTTCTGAGGTCAAGCCAGACTCTGAGATACAGGAGTAACATCTGTTACAGATTGGAGGACTCGGGGACACTGGCTGCCCACATAGTGTCATAGGGCACCATCACCGTGTGTGACAAACTATAAGGCGAAAGCAGGAAAAAGGTATGTCTCTCTATTTGGAAAGACTGAGAGGGTGGTGGCAGAAAATTAATTCCCTCTAGTACTGTAAGTGAACAGCTGTCTCATGCCTGTTCTCATCTGCTAGGGGTTTACTGGCCATGCTTCATAACCCTCGGTTGGGAGATATGTCACCCCTGAACTCTGCCTTTGCAATCACATAACTTCAGGTGGTGTGTGCGTGTGTGTGTGTGTGTGTGTGTGTGTGGTGTGTGTGTGTGTGTGTGTGACCATATTCTAAGGTGCTTACACTTAGAAGCTTAGCATCTTTGCTGTGATCATGATTCAACCCATAATACTGCCTCACTGTGATGTAAGTTCTCAAAGAATGGTTGTCACAAATTAGCTTTTCCATCCTATTTAATATTTCTTCCTATAAAGCATTGTGTCTTAGATAATGTTCTATAAGTGTTCTTGGAATGCCTTGCCCCTTTGTCTGCTCTGAGCAGCACATTCTCCTCCTATGCTTCTCAGAGTCTGTGTCTGACTGACTCTCAGTGGAATGTGAAATCTTCTGATGTCCGTGTATGTCTCGGGATTGGTTGTTTCTTTTCCTTCTCAGCTGGAAGCTCAATGAAAGCCTGGGCACTGCCCAGTGTTTCTGCAACTAGAGCTTTGATTGCAAACTCCGTCTGTGACATTTAGGGATCCCCATCATACTTGCCGGAGCTGTCACTCTGAGAAGTCCTGAAATTCTCATTCTGTGAATCTTATTTTGACAAGCTTTAATTCACCGCCCCAAAGCAGGCCTTCTAGATTTTGACTTAGTGCATCAGATAAAGTAACCTAAATGACAATAACCAGAGATTTATGTGTATAGACAAAATGTCCCACAATAGGGTTACAATGGGGGTATTACTTGGAGGCAAACGGAGTGAGCATCTTTTTATGGCTGCAAATAGAAAAGAGGAGAATAACCCAGCTGGAAGTAAATTAGAACTGTGAAAACAATAAAACATAGAAAACCACAACTGCAAAACAATGTCTGAAGTACAAAAAAAAAGTGTTTAAACATGCAGCAAAGCTTATGCATCTATCCTGTGGTGTGCCAAGGCTGGCAGCCCTGCAGAACAGCAGAAAGGAAATACTCATGGGAATCAACTGGTTGATAGTTTTTTTTTCAACTTATTTCTGTGAAAATTACTTTGCTCCATTCAACCTCAGAGCTCTTTCCTCTTTTTTTGCTAATTATCAAGGGCATCCATCTCCAAGCCATTCATTAAATCATTAAATGATGATAATTGTTACCGTCATCATTACTGGTGTCTACTACTCATCTGTGTGGGAGGCAGATCGAAAACAGCTGCCCTAGGTGTTAAGAGTCTGGTCCAAGGTTGTACAAGGATAGAACGAGAGTCAAGAGAGAGGCTGCTGTCTCTGTGCCCCTGTCTCATTAGATCTTGCGCACTTGGTGATGACCTGGAGCCAGACTCATTGGTGGCAGAGTGCATAAGGTCCTGTTTCACCTGCTGTCTCTAGCTGGCTTTAATAAGCTTACTTAAGGCCATTGGGTGTGACTCAGCTGCCTGCTGAAGTGTCAATGGATAGGAGTCACATGGCCAATCTGTTGCATCAAGGAATGCCACCCACCACTCCTGGTTCACCTATGTGCGGGCAAAGCAAGAGGGCACCAAGCATAAAACTGCAGTCTCAGGGGTATAATGACTCAGCTGTTCTGTGCAGGCATTGGATAGCAAAGGACAGCATGACACAGCAAAACAGGCTCAGCAGGACAGAGGAGATGAAGAAGTGGTGGAAATGTATCCTGGACTGATGAAGGGCTGGGACCTGTCAGAGATTGATGTGCTAACAGGATGCGTCAGGACTTAAGGGCAGTCACAGGGCTGACTGATAGAGCTGCAGCCTGTTTTAAACATAGCACATGTATGTGAGGAACGAAAGGCGGACTCTGTCACCTAGGTCATGAGTGGCTGGCCACACCTAGTAAAAAGAGGGGCGTGGACTCCTCTCAATGAAACAAGATAAATAAGATGTCATATATACTGCATTTTCAATAGCACATTTATCAACTCCTCCAAATTCTCCATTTGTATCTGATCCCCTTGCCTCTTTGGTGGCCTTTTGCATAATGGTGCCCAATGCATCTCCCCCTGACACAGAAATATATACTTTTTTAATATGCAGTCTAATGGTCCCATTTGACAGGAGAAATCCCAGTGATCTATACTATGTCTTAAATTGAGCCAGCATGTTGTGGCATTCAGGCCAAGATATTTCCTGCTAATAATTTCTTAACAGAAGATAAAAAGACAATAGCATTCGTAAATCAAGCCCAATGTGTGATTAAATGCCACTGTAAGATCAGACATTTGTTTCAGGGCCACCAGCCTGGTTTGGCTATGGTGCAGGCAGAGGAGGGGACGTGTCATTTGCATGCCACAACAAGGTACATTATACAAATCACCCTAAATAATCCAGCCCTGAGAAAGAACAGTTGCTGGCATATAGCATTCATATATCATATTCATATAAGGCAGACCTCTAGTGAAGATGCCCATTGGTCAGTCATCATGTGCCAGGGTATACTTGATAGTATTCTCAACACTTGTCTTTCCTCAAATCCTGACAGATGAATTCTCCACCAGGTTTGTATTTTTAATTACTCAATAGCATTTAATGTATTTTAGAGGTTAATCTTTTCTTTTGTAATTTTTCTTATCGTGAAATTCAAATTTTACCAAGTCCCCTAAATACAGATTGTCAACTGAGCTGTAAATTCTTCTCTTTTTCTTGTTTTAATTCTATATTTTTGAAAATATAATAAAATTATGTCATTTCCCTTTACCTCCTTCTAAACTCTGCCACATATGCCTCCTTGTTCTCTTTCAAAATTGTCATCTATTTTTATCATTGTTGTTAAATGTATACAACACACACACACACACAAATACATATATGTGTTTGTCAGCATATTGCTATATGGTTTGGTCATCATGGCTAAGTGCCAGAAACCTCTTTTGCTAAGTGTCTGCATTTTCAATATTGACCTCAATATGAAAGCAGGTTTGTACCTCTCACTCACACAGAATGCTTGTGTTTCAAGGGGCTTCAGTACTGACAACCTCAAATCTCACTCCATCTAGTCCCTCATCGTCAGTGTCTCCCGTCTGTCTGAAGTATTGCTTTGTTTGGAATGCTTGCATCAGCTATCTGTCTGACTTCATCACGATATCTAGGTGTCATTCTGCTCCTTCGGAACACCTTTGTCTGTGGGCATATCTACACATTGTCTCAGTGTCAGGAAGGATGAGAATTATGCAGGCCTGACAATGAATGAGAACTCACTATTTCTTCCTTTAGCAGCTAATCCAACTCCAGTCCCTCACCACCTATTCTTCATTAACAAGCCTTCTCAAGAACTTGGAAAGAAAGCTCTGGAAGCTGTGTGTGGTGAGGCATGCCTGCTATCTGAGCATTCAGGAGGATGAGGCAGGACTATAAAAAGTCTGGGAGTATATTGGGTGCATAAGATATGTGTAACCAGTCTAAGTACTATTGTAAGACTTTGAAATAAGAGAAAAAAAAACAAACAAAAAAGAAGCTTTGCTGCAGTAATAGAAGATGGTAGTTTGTCAGAATATGTGTAGCCATTAATATGCCTTTTATTTTTGTGGGTATGAAATATAGAGATGTATATCAATGAACATCGATGCATTTATTTGCCCATTATTTGCGTGTGTGTGTGTGTGTGTGTGTGTGTGTGTGTGTGTGTGTGTGTGTGTTTGTAGGAGGGGAATACGTTTGTTTGCCTGCCACACAATCTAATCATAGTCCCTGAGAAATGATACATCATTATCTTTCATACATGCCTTCTTTTATTTATGTATGTATGCTAGTCAGATATTCTGGAAATGACAAATGTCCATGAGCTCATCACCAAAGACATTACATCTCCCAACTTGCTATTATTCGCCCTTGATCCCTAAACCCATACAAGGGGATCAGTCACCTCAGCCTTGAAGGCTGTTGCTTTATTTTGATGCTTTAAAAACTATTCTCAGCAGGGTACTACTTACTTTTCATTGTTTCTTAGCTTTGTAGTAAGGGCAGCGTGCAGTCTTCAGCCACATATAATTGTTAAGGTTCTATGATGTACTTACCTGGTTTTTGTGTACTTGAACTTCATTAATCTCAGGAGTTACATTACTTAAAGTTACCTTGAACACTGAATTCACCAATACTGAACTATTACTCCAAGGGGAAATACAAACTAGGTTCCTGTGAGCCTCTGTTTACAAAATTTTTATCAGACAAAAAATACATAACCTTGGTTAATGTGCATTTCTTATTTAAAATGCCTTATTTAATATATATTGTTGACCCATTAGCTTTAAAGTCTTTGTCAACAGTGTACTAACTCACATCTTTAAAAATCATGTCTAATACATGTACACTCTCATAAAGTTTTATCTTCCTTGGGCATACCTCTAGGCCTTTGTTTGGGGGCCATTTTTTCCCAATAAAAGCATTAACATGGAGCATAAGTGAAAAAATGGGTGCTAACTATGCCAAGTGTTTGTTTAGAGTATGAGAGTCAAAACCAAGACCCAGAAAATGAGTTCTCTCTTAAATAAAGCAGAAAACGTGAGTCACAATTCTAAGTTGTCATCATTCTACAGGGACATGATGAATGACCTCAAAGTATCTCAGCCATGGATCTGATATTACAAATATGTTTTAGTGAGCAAAACTCCATCACATAAACATACCCAGATGTTAAAACCACTGTTCTCTGAATTAACCTTTGAGAACGTTAAAGTGTGTTAACCTGGAATTTCGTAAAAATAAATGTTCATTTTTCATCATACCTGGATTTAATATAGTCACACTGTAAAATGATTGTGTGTTGTGGAAGGCTGCTTGTTGGTTCCCGGCTGCTCAGCCCCAAAAATAATCACACAGAAACTGTATTAATGAAATCACTGCTTGGCCCATTATCTCTAGCTTCTTATTGGCTAACTCTTCTGTATTAATTTAACCCATCTCCATTATTCTGTGTATTGCCACATGGCAGTGGCTTACTGGCAAAGTTTTGGCATGTCTGTCTCTGGAAGCGACTCCATGGCCTCTCTCTGACTCTGCTTCCTTTCTCCCAGCATTTAGTTTCGTTTTCCCCACCTTGCTGAGTTCTCCTTTGCTATAGGTCCAAAACAGTTTTTTATTAATCAATGGTAATCACAGCATACAGAGGGAAATGCCACATCAGTTGTGCTGGTAAGAAATGCTAGTTTTCAGGTAAAGGAAATATACTGTATTACCAATGGCACAATGGCAACTTCCCTCCCCCTGTAAATAATTAGACATTTAACACTTACTTTGTCAAATAAAAAAAAGGCTCATTGGACTCAGAATCATTTTTATTGCATTTAAAGAAGAACCTCTAGTATATCCTAGTATATTCTCAAAATATATAAACACACATGATAGATTATGATAGATATTTAGAAAGGCGCAATCATTGTTTTACAGAAAATTCTAGATGTAGCAGCATATAAATGGTAATAGAAAACACTCAGCACCACCATTATCATTGGGGTGCTGCTAATCCTGTAGGAAATGCTGACAGGCACCTCCAGAGATCAGATAGGATTCTAGAGGAAGTAGAAATGATGCTGATGTTTATCATGAGTGGGTATTTCCCACTGAAACAGTGGACTAATTCCTAGGGTATCATTTGCTTTGACAAAGAGATGAGGGGTGGGTTGGATGGGCAATCATTCCCTTCACCCTCCTAAAGCCTTCTTGTGGACAATAACAGGAGATTTGCATGCTGTCAGCTGACTTCAGCTGCTCTGGATTTGGTGTTGACATCCGATTGGCCTACCTCTATACTCCCTCAGTCCTTGGTTAAACGAATATTGTATTTGTACTAGCTCTGAATCTAATGGTATTAAATTTGATCACCCACCCTTGTCCACATAGTTAGTTTCTGTTCACAGAGGCACTCAGATCTCATTGTGATCTGATGGATCTCAAACTCTGACTCTCAAGCAGCAGCCCCCGCTTTCCACGGAAGCTTGTTAGAATGTTATACAATCCCCCAGCCAGACCCACTGAATCAGAACCTTATGGGACCAGGTCCTGCACTGAGCTGTTGAAGAAGTCTGCTGAGTGATTGTAGAGCATGCTGAAGTTGGAGGAGTGATGCTTGAAGCAAGCCTTTATTGATTTGACTTGTCCCTAAGCACTAGGTTTTGTCAGGGCTGTGAATTGATCAAAGGATGTATTCTGTCTCCATCTTAATTAAGGAGTTGGGTGTAAGAATTAAGAGAGTAAGTGATGAGAGAGCTACAAGATATAAATCACAAGCAGTAGGGTCCAAATACATTACATAGGTTGTAACTGAGAGCACACTTAAAGGCATGAAGAAATATGCCCCTGTAGCCAAGCCTAGGTGTCTGCACCTGGAAGCATTACTTATTCTCGATCTTTAGACCACTCAAGCAGATTTATATATCCATGGTTCAAGCCCTTATACCCATACTATGCAAAATTTAATTTACTGGTCATGGATGGTAAGATAGCTCTGTGCTCAGAGATGCATGCCATCAAGTTTGATGAGTTGAATTTTACCCGAGGGACACAGATGACAGAATGAGAGATCTGACTCCCTTCATAATGTCTTCTGATCGCCATACATGTTTCATGGCACATCCGTGGTCATAGACATACACATCAACAAAATAAATGAATAAATGTAATGATCTGGTCAACAACATTAGCACCACATGGGAAATTTTAGGATTAGCAAACATAGTAATCTTAGGATGTGGGCCACACGAATTTCAAGCATAGCTACAAATACAGTTCAACAAAATTGGAGATGATGATGTCATAAGGCAATGTAAAAATATTGGGCATTTCTGTTATTAAAGGATATTGAAACAAAAATTCTAGACAATGAGTTAGGATCGATTTTTGATCGAGACCATCAGGTTAACAATTTACAAGCACATTTGTGAGAAATACTCTTCCACAGGACACGACTCAGGGGGCTCCTTTGTTTTGAATGTGTACAAAAAGGAACAAAATCACTGGCATCCACACATCTCTTTAAGAACTGACCAGAAACACAGCTTCTAAGGCAAGTACATGCCCGACATCACCTGTGCTCTAGTCCTAATACAAGTGTTTTACATTTAAACCTTGAAACTTAAGTTCTAACACTACTAGCCACATTTTATTCAGTCAAGGGCATTCCATTAATACAAAACAGAATTAAAACCTAAATCTAGATCCTGATCTAGTCCTCTTGAGACTTCTTTTCCTGATTCTCAAATGAGCAGAGAATGACAGTCTATTTGATTAGATGTGGGCCTTTGTTGGTTTCCTGCTTCCTCATGCCAAAAATTCAGAAAATGAAACTGATTCTGGATAGAGAAGACTTATGAATCTGGCTGCAACTTTACTCCTTGTTCTCCAGGTTTTCTGTGTAGAGTCTTTCATAAGAGAAGGGCCTTGGAGTATCCCATAGGAGAATTTGGGGCAGAAATTCAAGCTCCATAGTTGGTAATTCCTTCTGGGCTCTCCAGAGACTTTCCTATCTGTAGAGAAATCTGAGTCCTCTTCAATATACCTAAAGAAAATGCTTTCCCCAGTCTTACAATATCTTAGGTTCTCCAGCCTTACCTAACACTAGTAGCTACATCTTATAGACTCAGTAAATTTGTCATTAATTTGCATCTCATCTGCATCTTCTACCTAGCAATCATCAGTGAAAACAGAGCTATATTGATCAACTATATCCAATATCTCAGCTAGTTCTGAACACAAGTGGAGAGTAAAGAAAGGTATATTTTTCTTCTTAAAAATAATTATGGTGGACCACAGTGATAGCTCAATGCTTAGGAGCCCTTGCAATTCTACCAGATGATCTGAGTTCAGTTCCCAGTTCACATATCCAATGGCTCAAAAATCAGCTGTAACTCTAGCTCTGGGGGATCTGATGCCCTTTTCTGGCCTCAATAGGAATTTGCATGCATGTGGCACATACTCAGAAAGACACATACATATAGAAATATTTAGGTGTATACAAAGAGAGGAGAATCCTTCTTGTTTCAAGTTTTCATAGTAAAAATATTTATGTCCCATTAATGACATGAATTAAATCTAATTGTTAACAGTAGATATCTGGACTTTTGTGAAATCTGTGTTCCATCCCCTGCCTTGTGCATCTGCAAGTCTTCTTCTAAAGGGGCTCTTGCATGATTTTTTCCTGACCTCCCAAGAATCCCACTCTGTTTCTTACCATGTTCTCGTTAAATACCACTGATACATCTGTTATACTTACCCAAGCCCTGAGGATGAAATCATGTTGTGTTAGGTGCAAAATAGACAAAGTCAGGATGCTTAAACATTGGAAAAAAACCATCAAATATCTTTAACTTATAAGGTAACTATATGTAGTAGATCAATGAAAGGTTTGGATATTGAAATTAGAGAAACAACCTATCACATTATTTTCTCTAAACTGGTAAAAACCCAACTACTTGACCAAGCAAATTGATCATAGTTGTTTTTAATTGTATAATTTAGAATATATAGAAAAAATTCATAATGATTTTTAGCTCAGAATTGTGGAATAATGTCGGAATAAATCTAGCCATTTAGTCAATAAACACATTCCCCTGTGAGATAATATGGGTCCTAATACCAACAACCCACTCTTGTTTCTCACTGTTGCTTAGTGTAGGTCCTTAGGGAGGTGATAGATATGGCCAGGTGATGTCTGTGTACTTGGCCTACAAGTGATTCTGTGGGAAAACTTACTACTGAAACACTTAGCAGAAGGTTCACCTGTTTATTTCCCTTGCGTACCTGCCCTATACCCACTAAAATCTGATTAGTCTTGACCTTACAAAATTCATGAAGAAAGACTTGAATAAGCAAATCCCCATCTGAATTGTCAAAAATTTAGAAAAGACATGGTCTGGATTCATGGGATTTTTTTTTCCTCTACTGTATTTCTTTCCAACTCTTCCAGATAAAATGTGCTGTGGAAAATCTGGAGGGAGTCCAGAAGAGAACCACTAAAATGATTAAAGTTTTGACTAATATTCCCTCTGAGGAAAGGTTAAGAAATAGAGTTTATTTAGCCTGCTGAAAAGAAGGCTGAATAAGGAGCTAACATTACTCTTCCTATATATGAAGAAGTATGTGAGTGACAGGAGACAGGTTCCCCTATTGCCAATGAATCTATACAAGAGGAAAGTTAATAGGGCAAGAGAGACAACAGTTCTCTATTCTTAGAAAACATTATTGGTGAAGTAACACACACACACAAACACACACACACACACCAACACACATGTAAATGTTTGGGCTCACATAGGATGCTGTTTGTACTCTAGTAGAGGGTCACCAAGGATTTATGTGAAGACTTGGCTTCATACCTCTAGGTTATATCAAATAATCTCATAGTGTCCCTTTTTATTTAGTAAATCTATTCTGTGAAAGGTCACATATTTGATTTGATCAGGAGGTAAAAAGTCCTCTGGGGTTGCTGATTTTGTAATGGAAGAATGAATTTCAGATGTGAATGGTCAGTTTGAATTTCTATCTGTTGTATGCCCTACTCGCTACCCAGCCAAGACAAACGCTGTCATTTACAATCATAAGAAAAGCTGGTTTTGTCTGGAGAGTGCTATAGCTTGCCTTTAACGGATGCAAAATGACCAAACTAAAGCAGGGGTTTTGAAGTGCTTCATTTTTCTGTATGTGTAAGTGGGTAAATGTCCACATGTGTGCTTTTGTGTAGAGTTCATAGGTCTTTCATAGTTCCCCAGGAGTAATTCACACTGTTGTCTGAGATGCCATCTCTCAATGGTACCTGGTGTTGCTCATTAACCCGGACTGGCTGCCCATTAAACTCCAGAGATCTGCCTGTCTCTGCTTCCCCATCTATGTGAATCAAGTATGTACCACCATGGGTTCACACGTTCGCAAAGGTGCTGAGCTAAGTATTGAGCTCAGCCCTCATATTTTTGCTGCCAGCTTTTTCCCAAGGGGCCTCTCTCCTTAACCTCTTGAAACATCATTTACACTGATTCGACTCTAGACAGGCAGTAGAACCTTGAAGCAAAGCTGCCAAGTCTTGACCTCTAACCTCCAAGAGATTCAAAGCAAACACATTAGAAGAGAGATGAGCAGTTTTCATATTGCCATCTGAGCCAGAGGACAATAACCAACTAAAGTCCTTGAGCTTTACAAAAAAAAAAAAAATCAAGAATTCTCCCAGAAAAGTTCAGATGGCATTCTTCTCTCTCTCTCTCTCTCTCTCTCTCTCTCTCTCTCTCTCTCTCTGTCTGTCTCTCTCTCCTCTTCGTCCTCCTCTCTCCCCCTCTCTCTCCTTCAAGCCCATTTCCATTATTCCTGAGCTTTTTTAATTCATAGCAGTTCTTGTTGATCACGCCCCCCTTACATTCTCACTACAAACCTCCCATTCATATTCTTTTCAGGTTTCAAATACACTCTTGAAGTAGTTTCTTCATGAGTTGAATGTCTTCTCTATCTCTCAACCTGCCCACTCCACTCAATAGCCAAACTTCCTCCGATGTCCATTTAATCATAACATCTACCACTTAGGAGACCCACTTGATCCCCTTATGTTCCTAAAATAAAGTTCTACCTCTGCTATGGGACAGATTAGAAGATGCCGATTGTCATGCTTTTACCTCCTTTTTTAGGCATATCCAAATCCTCTACACAAAGGCTTCTTTTTACTTTCTGTGAGTAAATAATTTCCTGTTTCTTCAATTAATTGTGATCTTCCAAATATTTATGTTTTGGTTCATTATTACTCTTACAGACTAAATGTCTTTCTTTCAAAGAGTTACCATTAGCTTTTATTTGTGTGTGCATACATGTGAGCCTGTGTACATGCCCATGTGTGTGTGGGGGGGTACCTGCAGAGGCCAGAAGAGTACAGCAAATTACTTGGACCTGAAATTAAAGGTGATTTTGAGCCACTCAACACAGGTGCCAGGGACTGAATACAGGTTCTCCAGAAGAGCAACAAGTGCTATTGATTCTTTTCTCCAACCCCCCGCCAATGCCTCTTGATCTTTTCTCCACCCCCCAAAATGCCTCTTGATCTTGACTCTCTTCTTCACACAAATTACTTGCTTTCATGCTTCAGCCAAAGCATCATTAAGTATAATCTGAACACTTCCTCATCCACTCTGAAGCATTCCAGTGCTACATGGCTCTGCATTTTCCTGACATCTAACAAATTTTTGTGGCAATTTTCTTGGTTTTGTCTGTTCCAAATTCATGCCCTAATTTTTTTTTCTTCACCCATGGTGTGCACTCTCAAGTGGCTTGCCAACCAGAATATCCAGCTTCCTTCCTGCCAAGTGGTAGTTAGAGATAAAGCTAGGTCAATTGACCTTACTCTCTTGGAAATTGAGATCTTTAGTGGAGAGACACTGGAATGGGAATGGTTAGTCCTGATTAATACCACCACTGGCAGCCTGACAATAATACCAATTGGTTTCTGCCTCTTATCATGAAGTTCTTCTGGCTCCTGTCCATTTGAAAGCTGTAGTTCCTCCGATTTCCTTCAATCCTGTGAGTAACTCCATAGCCCTCAAATAAGGTTCTTTTTTAATTAAATTAGCTAGGGTTTATTTGTATTGATTGTACCCCCCACTCCCAATTCCTAACTGATACAACTCTTCTAGGAGTTATTTCTTTATTGTCTGTCTCCCATAATAGGCTACCTCTTCCCAGGGCAGGAAACCCTGATTGCTCTTTGGGCTGACGAGGGAGGGGGACTTGATTGGGGGAGGGGGAGGGAAATGGGAGGCGGTGGCGGGGAAGAGACAGAAACCTTAAATAAATAAATAAATAAATAAATAAATAAATAAATAAATAAATAAGAAAGAATTGGAAGCAGACATTGAATAATCCCTTACACTCATCACCTGGTACTTTATCTGCCTCCTAATAGGTGCTCATAACCATGTGAAGAGTGGCTTATATTGTGGATTGGGTATTTACAAGGAGTAATGTCAATGCCCATCTCAAGAAATAATACTGATGACACATAAAATCACTTTGTCCTTGCTAATGGCTTATTTATTGATGGTAAATTTGTTTTATAATTTAAAAATTAAGGTAGATACAAAGCAACTTTCAGCAGTTTTCTTATTTGAGTTAAAAATGGAACATAAAGTAGTGAAGAAAACTCAAAGCATCACTAACACAACTGGCCCAGGAACTACTAACAACATACAGTGCAATATGGTTGTTCAGAAAGTTCAGCAAACAGAGATGAGAGCCTCAAGGACAACTAGCATAGTGGCTAGTCAAAGAAACTTGACAATGGCCAATCCAAAACAATCATTTTGCTAGAAAGTAGATTTTGTTGCTCTAGGCACAGACACTAATATACTTCTCTGTAATTTCTGTCTATGTATGCTACTGTCTATAAGTTCATGTTGGATACCATATCTATTTGAGGTAGTATTAATTTTTAATGTCATATTATTAATCCTTTATGTGATGTTAGACAAAATTAATTTATAAATATCATTTTTGTATTCTAATTATTTAATTCATACTAACTACATCAAACCTGATCTCTCTTTCTCTCTCTCTCTCTCTCTCTCTCTCTCTCTCCCTCTCTCTCTCTGTTTTGAAGTCTTTCATAAAGTGGAATCACTAATTCACCCCAATTCTGGAAATCTCAGCTACACATTGGTGTCTACATGAGCCACCTTTGAAGGAGACACTGTTTATTTATAGAATTTCTGTTTATCTAATAACTATTACTCTATTATATTTTTATTATTCTTGCTTTAATTCTAACTTTTTATATTTTAACATATTTTTATCCTTCTAGGTTTCAAATATATTCACAATGTCAGATTGTGCTATAAATCTTCATTTTCTTTGAATCACTTGTATGTGTATTTTTATTGTGTCTCATTTATTCACTATGCTATTAAACAGAATATTCATATTTTCTTTATTTCATTATCAGTCTTGCAAAAGCAATCTTTCCCATATGAACTTTTTCAACAGACTAAATTTTTGGCAATGTTTTCTACTGGTCATTAAATATCCATTGAGCACCTGGAATGCTGACCCTCTCAGACCCAATACTGAATAAAGCATTCTGGAAGCTGCCCTCATGAGATTACAAGCCACATTATTCTCTAGTTCCAGCTAAGATTATGTTGGGTTTGTCCTTGCTTCCTTCACTCTCTATGTGTTTGATACATCTTTTCAAGTTAAATACTTCTTAATTTTCTCTTCAGGAATGCATTTGCTTGGTGATTCAACACCCTATCCATTACAATTTCAATAATTCTCATCTCCGTGTATATTCTATATCACTTTCAGTTATTGATAAATTGTAAATATCTATTAAAATATTTCCTGAAATTATTACTAACTGAAAATTCCCCCCTATGTTTTAAATTTAGGCATGCTTTAAATAATTATTTTTCAGTTAACAACAAAGTATACCTACAAAACTGATCTCATAAGAATATGAGGGCTGAGGACCTAATGCAATTGATAAAATGCTTCCAGAGCCCCATAAAAGAGACAATGGAGCGAGACCATTGCTAAGGAGGTAGAGGTAGGACAATCAGAAACTCAAGGTCACTTGAGTTCAAGGCCAACTTGGAGTACACTTTACCCTGTCTCCGAAAGAGAGTTGACTGAAACTAAAGTAGCATTATTATTTTGTAATGTAATGTAGTGGGTGTATACTGCCAATCACAACCAATCAAAATGCAGAGATGTGAGGCCCAGTACCAAAGGATATTTCTACAAAGCACAAGCCTAAGGTATAGAGAACATTGTGGAAGAGTGGGCAGACATATGCCAAGAGCCAAAGGATCAGGTAGTTTATTTTGAGATTGTGTCTTCTAGTAACACCAGAACCTACACCTCTAAAGTTTCACCAATATCAATGTACAAACATGAGTTCAGCAAGGACACCACCAATGAATATGTCAAACAGAATGGAGAAAAAACCCTCAAGACCTCAAACCTACACACACACACACCAAGCAAACAAACAAAACTATAGGCAAATGAGGAAATTTGGGAGTAGAAGAGGTGCCCTTATATTTAGAAATATATGTATATACCTACACATATATGCATACACACAGTGAAAAAAGGACCTTGAATCAGGAGAGAGAGGAAGGGTATGTGGGTAGGTAGAGAGAAGGAAGGGAGAAATGTTGAAATTATAATCTCAAAAATAAAAAGAAGAGTAATCCAATCAATGATATCTAGATCCTCATCCTTAGTGACATTATTGTTAATATACTTAACATTAAAGTGCTTTTCTTTAAAAAAAATAATGGATTTCTTCTAATTACAAAACAATACTTTATTGTAAAGCAATATACCACGTTACTCTGACAACAGCCTTGAAATCTTTGTCCTCCAGATCTATTGACTATATCAAGAGTGGGATGGTTTTTGCATCCTGTCAAAGTTTCTGTGGGTGAGTATATCGTTTCCCCAGTGCTGAAGTCACTTAATAGTGAACTTTGCAGGATGTATGCTTGTGCCTAAACAATGTATGTCAATGGTGGAGAACATTCCTAGAATCCTTAGACATCTGTTGTCATCACTTCCTTCTACAGCAAATGTGAGTGTATGTGTGATATATGCAGACATGTAGGTGTTTACTTGACATCTTTGCTTCTTTAGACATTGTGCTTGAATGAACAATAATTTCACTCCAGAATCATGTTCACATTTCACATATTCTTCCTATGAAAAAGATACACATCTCTGAATTGATATGTGTTATCCACGAATTGTTTTCCTTTTATATAAGGAGTTTCTGCAAAAAAAAAAATGCTCTCAACAAAAAATTGTATGAGACAAAATGAGTTAAAAAGCTTTATTTATCTATTTACATTTAAAGAATTCCTTATCTTATTAAAATTTAAGCTGTATTTTTAACTTTTCATCACTTTGAAAATATTACCCCACTTGTTTCCTCCCATTGTTGAAAATTGCCAGTGAATGTCTTTGAAGCTTTGAAGCTCTAGGCACTTCTTGCTTTCTTGGGGGGAGGGGATATAGGAAATTAACAGGGAGAGAAACAGAGTGAGCCACCTGTTCAGCTACCAAATATCATATGAGCTTATTTGTGTCATCGTTTCAAAATAATAGGCTCACCGGCATTTCCAATAAAAAAAAACATTTCTTAGAAACCAAATTCTTACTTTGAAGTTTGCTTAAAGACTTAAACATAATGCAACATAACATAACAGCAACAAAAACTATTTTAAGTTGTTTTGGTTTTTCCTGCATAGTTTTATATATTTGGTTTTGGTTTGACTGTAAGGATTTACCTATCCTGGAGGGCTCCAGATAAAAGATATTGTGCCATTGTTCAATTAAAGGAAATGATGCTAAAGGCAGTCTTACCCTCCTGAGTACATAACCTTAAGCAAATTTGCTATTATCAAAGCAGAGTGAAATCTAGCCAATTATCAGTACAACATAGTCCTTATATAGCACCACAAATCCTACTATGAAAGAAAACAATAGAGAGGTAGTCAAGATGGTCTCTAAAACTGTCTTACTTTAAGACAATCAAGACAGAAATGAAGAAATCTAAGTTTGGTGGGTGCATGATTATTTGGTTAGATCCATGAGTAGTTTTCTGTAGCTCCTTTCTGAGCCGGCTAATGTTTAATTTGAGTAACCTTGTGGAAAGACCTGTTTAAGTGGCACTATCAAACAATAGCAGCAAGAGGAAAGATAAGAAGAAAGCATAAAAGGATTATTAAAGAAATGCTGGGGGTGGAATTTATCTCCAAACAAATCAGGGTGTGCTAAGCTTAATAGAAAAATCTCGTAATGGCTAGAGAGATAGGAAACTTATTTTCCAGAACTCAGGAGCAGAGAGTGTTTTCTCTCTGATTTGGGTCCAGGAGGTTGGGGTGGGGAACTGTGACTTTCAGATATCACATGTGTGGTAGGCATCCTAGAATGCTGATATTCCAAATAGTACTTTTTTAATGTCATGTCACCAATTGGCAAACGATTAAACTGAAAGGGGGGATAGGGCCTTGAGATGGCCAACTTTCAGTTTCTGTGCAAGATTTAGCTATATAGAAAGAAAATATCTTTTGATCCCTTTTAAAATCATAACACAGCTAAGAGCAATGCTCGAATAAGATTTTTCCCTATTATGTAGTCTGTTCTAATGCGGACATTTTGAGAAAAAAATCAGAGTATGTATATATGAGGAACACAGAAGAGAGAAATAAATGACTAACCATTTTGTCTGGCCAGTATAGGCTCAGGATGCTGACACTTGAGTTCAGATGATACATATATAGATATAAATATATATCCCAAATATGTTCATTACATTCTTTACTAATTCTAGTAGAATCAATAACCTACATGTATTGATTTTATTTTAATTTGTATGGTTGTTGGAACAAATGGAATGATTGAAAAATCTAATATTCTATTTGTCCATTTAGCTCATGTTTGTGAAGGATTTAGGAAGTTGCTCGAATATAGAGACTCTGAGAAGGGCTCGCTGAGTGAACTACGTCCCGTGCCACAACTTACAGAGGATCTAAGTCGGGAAGACAGACATGAAACAATCAGAACTATGGAGTAAAATGCTACGGTTCTGTCTCACTGAACGGCATCCTCTGTAAGCAGAGGCCACTCGTTCGTTCCCAGCTGCCCAGACCCGAAATAATCACACAAACTTTATTAATTGCAATATTGCTAATTAATTGGTCAATAGCTTACGTGTATTGTTAGCTAGCTCTTATACATTAAATCAATCCATTTTTATTATTTTTATTATATCACAAGGCTTCACACCAGATTCATTACCTCAGAATTATCCCTGAATGAAAATGTTAAACTTCCTCCTTCACCCAAAGTCATCTGTTTAATTATTAAGTCCCAATATAATTATTTAGAGATGCCTTTAAGAGCTTGAAAGGATCACAACAGTGGGGTCCTTCAGATGGAATCAAGAGTTTTGTAAGTGATGTGAGACTCCTTTATCACACAAAGGGGGATGTCCTAAGAACATAGAAAGGAGGCAGCTATATATAACCCAAAGATTACTGCACCAGACAGATACCTTGATCTCAACTCAGAGTCTCCAGAGCTAATGAATGGTCTTATGTATGTTCTTCAGCCCATGGTGTTTCATAATGGAGGCTCGGGCAGAAGAGCACATCAAACTTTAGGATCTGTTGCCATCTAAGATCCTTGTCTTCTGCCCCACCAAATTTGGCAGGATAATAAATAATGAAATACAAATGAATATCCTTCCGATAGTTTCCTTTTGTACCATTTGCTTTTAGCCTTTGCACTCTGGTTAGTACTACCTAGAATGGGAAACAGATTCAATCAAGGCATAGGTTATAGCTTCCAGCCCCCAAAATGTCTATATTGGACTTCTAATATCAAACAACTTGAAGTTGATGACTTTGTTTGATAGCAGGGTCTTTATAGAGTAAATAATGTTCAGATGAGGTCATTTGGGTGTGCCCTCATAAAATATGACTGTAGTCATTACACAACTCATGAATTTGTACGTGGAGTCTTAGGGCGATTGCCACATGAAGACTGGTGGCATACCTGCATAAATCAAAATTACTACTGCATATTGCCAGTCAAACACTAGAAGATAATACCAAGGTCAGGAAGAGGTTTTTCCTCAAAACTCCCAATCAGGGCCCACACCTAAGTTTTGAATTTGCTATCTTCCAAACTGTGACACAATGACTTTCTGTTATTTAAGCAACCTAATGTGCTTCTTGTGCCAGCTCAAGATAATAAATCAACAACCACTGCAGAGCTGAAAGAATTGAAGATCCAAGATGGTGAGGAAAAAATTACTTCCATTTTTATGTATTATTTTGAAATTCCTAAAATTTGCCATTTTATATGAAGATACCTCTGGTTCTCAAAACATCTTGTGCCTCAGAAGTTCTAGGGGTTTGCAAAAGCAGAGAATGTTGGGCTCGCCATCCTTCTCTGAAACAGCAGGACCTCAAGGAGGCCAGAGAACTTGCCTTTTTCAAGGACTACCAGGTGGTATTCATGCTGCTAATCAGAGATCAGAGAATGCATGCTAGATGACCAAAGAGTCCTTTTAATCACCAAAAGCAGAAGAGCATTAGAACAGCTCTTTGAGAAACTGAAGTGCAAGTAGATATGAACACAAGTCATGGCAGCTGAGGGAAAGGGAAGAAAGGGGTTGGTACTGCGACCATCTAAGGCATCCTGATCAGCTATTTTCCAAAGCAATGTAACGCTAAGTCCACTGGAACATCCCAGCTACAATCATTCAGGAGTTTTCATCAGTGAGCCACATTTTCCCAAACATACAAGCCCGAGATTGCTAGATTATTAGAGCTGGGGTTAGGAGAATAAGCAACAAGAATACTGCAAGCAATGTTCAGGAATAAATAGCATACAGAAATCTAGGCTGATGAAAAACACACTGTACATTTAATGAGAGAGGTCTTTTTGACCACTTTAATAAGAACACAACTCTCCTTCAGTTCTAATCATGAGTTCCCACCTTCAGGATTGATCATCTGCCAGGGGTTCCATTTCCTGGCATCTTGGTGGGAGGGATGACTTCAAGACACAAATTTAGGGTCTGAACATAAAATACATCATAGCACAGAGAACAGTAACAAAGCTCACTCAGTCTGAACTTGGCCTCTTATTGGGTCAAAAATTCCAAGGTATACCCTCCTGGGAAATAGGAATAGATTCCTCCATTGATTAAACCAGAGGTCATAGTGGTGACTCTCAGAGTAATGGACACGGTTCCTGGGAGGGGAATCTGACTTTGCCATTTCCAAAACAGAGAACAACCCACCAACATCCAGGTGGCAATTCTCTAACAAAATAAAGGAAGTCCCTTCTCTGAGCAGACCAGCATGCACAGAAAGTTCCTGGCAGCAGCCTCTTCTCAAAAGAGCAAAGAGGATGTTTGTTCTGCAGAACTGTTTTATTTTCCTTTCTTGGAGTGTAGTTGAAGCCTCCCCTGAAGCCGATTCCAAGCTGAGAATGGAAAAATCTCACCCAGGAGACCAATCCCACAGCACCATCCCATGTAGCACAACCTTCCTACTGAGCATGCTGCTGTCCCAGCCTTCGCTTTCACATTGTTTTGTTTGGGTGGTGCTGTATTTGTAATTAAAACTCTGCTTTAGAAGTCCCCACCATGGGGCTGTTGAGATGGGTCGGGAGGTGACAGTGCTTGAGTTCAATCTCTGGAACCCACAGAACAGAAGGAGACAGCAGACTCCCAAAGTTGTCCTCTGACTTGCACCCATAAGCAGAACATGCTCACACATATATTCACAAACACACCACACAAGTAATGTATATACAATTGATTTCTTAAGTCTCTGTTCAGCCGGGCATAATGGGCCAAGCCGGTTATCCCAGAAGTGGATAAGCTGAGGCAAGCAGACCCTGAGTTTGAAGCTATCATGGGCTATCTAGTAAATTGCAAGGCAGCCTCAGCTACAAAGTGAGAATTGTGTCAAGTAGCAAAATAAAACAAAAAATACTCTGTTAGACTCTTTAAACTGAATGTAGTCATTAAAAGAGTTTGGGGACAAATTCCTGAATATGACATTAAATGGCACTGGATTGATGTCCAGGTTCTGCTAATCTTTGTAGTAGAAATGCAAAGCCTCATATAGACCCTCTTATCTCATTATCACTAAGCTGTGTCTCACATAATGAACCCATCAAATACACATCCATGAGCAATGTGATTAACAAATAGTCATGATTGAAATAAGCATTTCCTATTATTCAAATAACTATAATTTTATAAAGATACCATAAAATATGAAACATATAGAAGGCCAAGAAAATGAATACTTCTAGGACCAAAAAAATTAACTACAATTTTCTAGTAACTTAATCACTTCATAATCCAGTTTATTTGTTTAATTAATTACTTTCTGAGGCAAGGTCTCTTGTGTCCCAAGCTGGCTGAAAGCTCTGGCTATGTAGCTGAGGATGACCCTGAAGCTCTGATCTCCTTCCTTCTACCTCCTGAGTTTTGGGGTTACAGGTGTCTTCCATCACCCTCAGATCTGAAGAGTACTGAGGCTAGCATCCACAGTTTCATGCATGCTGAGCATCTTATCTATCAACTTAGCAACACCCCCGGAGTTGTTAAGCCAGTTTCTAATAGAAACCAATAGAAACCTAGTTTGACAATGAAATCTGTAGGGCAAATAAACTCTGGTACCTAAAGGAAGCTTAGAATCTCACATGTTTTCACTTAAGCCGCCAGAATAATGTGGTGTTGGTCCATTTAGGCTGTATGTTGTTCGGGAAAAAAAAAACAAACAAGCAAACAATGTAAGAGGAATGTAGTAATATGGGCGGTGGGGCTGCGTCCCCAACACCCCAGCCGCCTGCCCGGATAGCTTATGCCCCGAAATAATTACACAGACACTGTATTCATTTAAACACTGCTTGGCTCATTTCTACCTAGCATCTTCTAGGCTAACTCTCCCACCTGGACTAGCCCATTTCTTATCATCTGTATAGCACCGGTCTTACCGGGAAGATTCTAGCCTAAGTCCATCCTGGGTCGGAGCTTCATAGCGTGCATCTTTCCTGGAGCAGGTAGCATGGCGTCTCTCTGAGGTGTCTGCTCCCGAGAGGAGAGCTGTTGAGTCTGAGCTCACTTCCTCTTCCTCCCGGCATTCTGTTCTGTTTACTCCACCTACCTATGTCCTAACCAATAACATGGGCCAAGGCAGTTCCTTTATTAGCCAATGACCTTCCTCCATCAGAGGAAATGTAAGAGGAACAAGGTGTCTTAGAGGTTTCAATCCCTTCTCCGGGCCTCTAGTGAGGGCATGGTACCTTGGTGGAAGGGTATGTTAAGGACACTTGCTGACTGCTCACTTCACATCAGTGAGGACAAAGAGACAGAAGGAGGGACAAATGTAAGACACATCCTCACAGAACACAACCCCACTAACCTGCTTCTTCCAGTGCCCTCTCTGCACATCTTCCAATAAGGCTGCCATTTCATGTTCTGAATCCATTAGGTCAAATAGACAGAATCCATTCACATCCCAGATTCAAATAGACAGAATTTATTCACATCTCAGATTCAAAGCCTACCAAGGTACTATTAAAGACTATTATGGACTTTAGAGCTTAAAGAGAAGCATATATTCAAGTTCTGCATACTGGGAATGCCCAGATCAGGGTACCAGCAGGAGCAGATGGCTCCTTCCTAATTTCCCCAGGTGAAAGACAGAGAGAGAAAAGAAACCAGTGTCTCTTATAAGGGTACCAATCCCTTCCTAAGAGCTCCATTCTCATGACTTAACTTCTCCCCCAAACTCTACCATCAAATATCATCAATCCAAAAATTAGCAATTTAATAGGACATGTTAGAAGGAACGGTCCTAGCTCATTTACTGCCTTGTTCAAGGCCAGACAATCACAACACAAAGCCCGTATTCAAACACATTTCTTTGTTTCCTCCAAGCTAACCTGTTCACTCACGATTCACATATGCTGTGACTGGGTTTCTTTTCCATATGTGAGTCTATGAAGCCGATTCTAGACCTCTAATTCCATGTAACCTGAATGGATGATTGTGCTGTGGTTTAACAAAGAAAATATTTTTTCATCACAAAGTTTCTGGGATGCCTGAATGCACTTCAGAGATGTGATCACGAGAGGAGTGTTTTCAAAGCAAACAAACCTCAGGAGTGTTGCTAAAGGACCCTGGGCTTAGAATGGAACTGTGGAGTGTTTAATTATCAACATGGGTCTTTCCATCCCAGGCCTATTAAATCATGGGGCGGGCTAAGAATAGCCGGTTTAACCATCACGAGAAGATGGATGAGTTTCCCTTCCTGTTTTCAAATCCAAAAATCTACCCTGCTTCTGAATTACAGACAGATTACTGAGGGAGGCATCTGTAGGTTGGACAAAGGACAATGGAGTCTGGACTGGCACTTTCATCTCAGCAACAGGCACCTTCCCTGCCTCCAGGCCCTCCACCTGGGAACACGGACAGAAAGAGCCAAGTTTAACATGTGAGAAATTTAATATTTGTGTGTGTGTGTGTGTGTGTGTGTGTGTGTGTGTGTTTAAACTGTCTGCTACAAATGGGTCCTGTCTTCAGCCTTGTAACGGAAGTTTTACACGTACCAGAACTACTTTCCAAAGCAGGAGCTGAGTTCTGTGGGTCTGCTTAAATTCATAGATGATGTGTTTATTACCTGTTCTACCCGTTACTTTTCTTACTGCTTATAAAATAAATAAATAAAATTTAAAAACATAACAAAAGCATTAAGGAGAGAGAGGTGCACCCTGGTTCAGCTTGGGGGTACAGTCTATGCAGTAGGGCAGCATGGTGGGAAGCGCATGAGGCAATCGGCCACACTAGATTTGTAGATGGGAAGGGAGAAAGTAATACTCGTGCTTAGGTTGCTTTCTCCTTTCTCTTTGGTTCAGGACCCTCAACCTATAGGAGGCTCCCATTCAGTTAATCATTTAAGTAGTTCTTCACAGCCATGCCCAGGCATTTGTTTCCATGGTGATTCTAAACCCTGTTCATTGAGCCATCAAGATCAACTCTCACAGGGTCAATAAATGAAGAACTATTCCCAAACTGCAGTGTCATAAACGATTTGCACAGTCTAATAGTGAGGGTGAGGAACTGGGGGAGTGCTGAGTTCTTCCGTTTGAGAGGGTGTGGCTGGAGACAAAGGACACAGCCCCATGATGGCTGAGTAACAGGACCCACAGGTTGTCACTAGTTGTTAGCCAGGACCTTAGCCTGATGTGTTCTTGCTGAGGTAACCTGGCTCTGACACCCAAACAACAATCCTTAGGCTGCTTAGAGGTCCTTATAGCAGAATGACTGGGTTTCTAGAAAGAACATCATTTGAGTTCCATAAAATCAGTAACGCTCCTTGTAACTGAACCTTATCGGAAGTCCCAGAAAACTCCCTAGACATAAGTTACTTCTTGGTCAAACAAATCATTTTAGCAAGCTGGAATTTAAGGGGATGGATGATGCACTTTCATAACGGATTATCAAAGACATAGAAGTAACTCTAATTTAGCATAGCAGCAAAGTTATGTTTGTTTAATTTTCAAACCTCCCTTCCACTCCTAAGCAGAACAGAGAAGCTTCCCAGATCTTTATCTCATATGTTCGTCACACCTCCCTCCACTCTGGACACTTAATCAATCTTTGTGATGATTGAAACAATGGTTTCAGTCAAGGAATTAATCAATCAGCTTCCATTTATTTTGTATTGCTCAACTCTTTCTTTTCGCAATCCATTCCCAGCACATTTGGGATCTTGAAGAAGCAGTCCTGGCCTGTGGCAACAGTGAGTGCACTCTCTGTGTCCTAAAGCAGGCAGACCATGGAGACAATCAAAATATATTTTCCAAGTAACAGACTGAATTTAATAATAGTAATGCTTTTGAGATACTTAGGTAACTTTCATACCACCCTTTCATTTTTATGCCCCAAGGGATAAGGTACCAAAAGAAAAAAAAAAATCAACTCTACAGATCTTATCAGTGGAAATTAAGCAGTGGTGAAAATCTCTTGAATTGAGCCCCTCCATATGCATTCATTTGCATGTGAATCTCCAACTAATTGTTTTGAACTAACAATTAAGAGAACAATAGATGAAAGAAAGGGGCTTGAATCTGCAGAAGACACCTGGGTGACTTTTCAAAAAAGCTTTTTACATATTTGGTTTTATTTTTTTAAATAAAGAAAAAGGAACTAAATCCTATCCACAAAGTAATGCCTGACAAATGAGGTTGGGAGGAGGCTCCTAATCTCCTGATGCTGTTTGCTCACAGACAGTCCAATAATTCTTTCTTTTTTTGTCCAATGGTTTTATTATTCATTCATTCATTCATTTATTTATTAAAGATTTCTGCCTCTTCTCCACCACCGCCTCCCATTTCCCTCCCCCTCCTCCAATCAAGTCTCCCTCCCTCTTCAGCCCAAAGAGCAATCAGGGTTCCCTGCCCTGTGGGAAGTCCAAGGACCACCCACCTCCATCCAGGTCTAGTAAGTTGAGCATCCAAACTGCCTAGGCTCCCACAAAGGCAGTACGTGCAGTAGGTTTAAAAACCCATTGCCATTGTTCTTGAGTTCTCAGTAGCCCTCATTGTCCGCTATGTTCAGCGAGTCTGGTTTTATCCCATGCTTTTTCAGACCCAGACCAGCTGGCCTTGGTGAGTTCCCGATAGAACATCCTGATTGTCTCAGTGTGAATAATTCTTTCTGTACTCATCTGGAATAGGGAAGTCTTGAGTTGTGCTTAGAACCCAGGACCCTAGTAGAGATGGTGCCAAAGCAAGTCCTGAGCTGCAGTTTTGTCCCTAAGCTCATCATTACGGCTTCTTTTTCAGTCTGGCAACTTAAAAAGGTCATTTTAAGTTCCTCTCCCTTCTTGGAGTGTCTGTCCACTGTGAAAGGGTGCAGCAGCAATCTCCTTTATGATCCTCAACGGTTCAGGTCTGGCCCCAAATTGGCAAAATACACTCAGGCAAACAAATGCTCTGTGTTTAAAGCTTCCTGCAGTTTAGGAAAACATCCATCCTGTATCAAACATGCTCGTCGAGGGTAATTCTTACATTTGCATTGTTACCTTCCACTGGACTTCATCCTTCTTCTGAGGATAACATCTTTTTATTTCTTGTATAAAACATCTTTCTCATTCTCATCTCAAATGCTTTAAGAATCAGATTAAAATAAGAGAGGCTGCATCCAGGTTTGGGACTCTGTTCTTGTAACCAGCCCTTACTAATTATGAATGTCTATCTACTTTTCACTTTTATATTTATTTATTTGTATATGTTATCAGTGTTATATGTGTGTATGTGGGATTTCTGTCACCATCTTGAAACAGTCTTTTACTGAAACTGAGGCAGGGCTACTGGCCCAGAAGTTCCAAAGACCTCCCTGTCTGCCTCCCATTTTCACCCTCAGCACTGGCATTGTAAGCAAGTACCTGGTCATGCCTGGCTTTTTACATGTGTGACAGAGATTCGAACTCATGTCCCATGATTTCATGGCAAACACTTCTATTTAATGAGCCATCATCCCAGCCAAACATCCTTCAATCGGAAATATATTGTTAATGTTTTCCTCCAGTTATCTATGGTGCTGGTCCTAAAATGCATTGCTAAATGGGGAATTTTACCTTAAATTGATTCCACTGGCTTTTGATATAAAATATGAAAGTCAATAAAAGCTCACTATTACAAATTATGTATGTATTATGGAATTTTTGTCATCATTAGCTAAATTGCTCAATGTATAGTTATGTAATTTGTGTTACTGGTCTTTGTACATGATCCCTGTGCTCATATATTCTTATTCTTCCTTTCTTTCTTCCTTTATTGTTAATCAGCACAGGAGATAGAGCCATGGACTTCATCCATGATAGGCAACTGTTATACTCTGCAGCCTGAGCCAAATGTTCTATTGTAGTTTAGTGAAAGATTCCATAACCCAAAACTAATAAATATGTGATAGCTATTAATGGCCATTTATGTATATGTAGTAAGTTACTGGACTAATGATTACTCCCCAAACTCGCTGCTATCCTTCCTTGTTTATACCACAGGTAGGCTTCTCCTCCAACTCTAATTTGATTCTTTTCCGTCTTCTCATCTAGACTTCATGCTAAACGAACAACTCTTACCTATGCTCTGCAACTCTTAGAACAGAACCCAGAAGGACGAGTTTAATCTATACCATGAGACTCTTATTAATAGTTCTGTTTTATCACAAGAGACAAGATGTCCTGTAGGGATTGCACTGGACAAGTCTACCAACAGCACAGAAAGGCATGTACCATCTTGTCATCCACAAGACACATAGATAAGGTGAGATTGAGGAACTGTTTACAAAGATAAGACTGGGTAACTGTGAAAAGCGCACCATCTGTCAACATGGTGAAGATATCTTCTCTTGAATTCACTGCTCTAGAGGCCACCAGTGCCTAAGATTTTGTTGACACTCTAGAGCCTTGCTATAGTTAAAGGTCACTGGCTAGTGGCCCAGGGTTAGGTGTTATGGAGCTGTGAGAGCTGGGTATCCTCGCAGCTTATAAGGAGAGGAATCTCTGTGCTGTGCTGTGCTGACTGGTGCTGTGCTTTCCTGTTGCTGGTGTTTCCATACAGGTATTCTAAAAATGAATGTGTGGATTTTAGGTGTGCTTAGCCAGCTCCCTGTATTTATCACTACTCTTTTCTGACTATACTGATTTATAAAAATATAAAATGCATTTTTCAAATGTTAATAATGCTAAAATGATGTGGCTTTAATAGGACATAAATTCTCATAATACACTCATATTCTCGAAGGCATTCTAGAAGAGGCAATTTTCTGCATCTCATTTCATATCCAGTGATGTCTGAGGCATCCTTAGGTGAGCACTAGACTAGCAACAGTAACTATGATAAGACTGTTTAATGCCAAGATATAATAAAACTTTATCTCATTTTCCTATGAGTCATAAATTTAGAAGGAACTCTGTTCTACAGTTCTGATTCCAGGGTCTTTCATAAGGCAACTGGCTATGATAACATCTGGTCTCACCTCTGCGGAGCCAGGAAGACATGAGTATTGTGAACTTGATCCTTAAGTTTCTGTGATGTCATTTTACAGTTTCTCAGATGATAGACACAGAGCTAGTTACATGGGAGATAAGAACCCCAAAGGCAGAGCGAAGCATGGAGAGTAAGAGGGGAGTAGAAGGAGAACTGGCCTAAGAAAAAAAGCCATACTATTCTTTTTCATGATCTAGCCTCAGAAGTCAGATAAGCAATTTTGCCATATTATAAGAGTTGAGAAGTCAGGCTCGTGTTAGAGAGGACGGACAAGATATTTCATCTTTCAATGGATTATCAAAATCACTTTGTAAGATGAGCATGTGCTATGAGATTAATACTGGTGTGCCCATCATTAGAAAATGCAATTTTCCAAAGGTATCCTGGCCACACTTCCCCTTAATCTAGTTCTGATGAAACACACTGGATTTGAATTAAAAAAAATGTTATAGCTAAAAGGAAAAGACCATAAAATAATCACAGGCAACTTTTTCCAATTACCGATTCAAAGAGTTTAAGTGATTGCCCAAGGTAAGACTGATAATTAGATATAAATATACTAAAATTAAACTAGGAATCTCTACCATGGCCTCCTTTCAAAGAATTACAGCATTAGGACTTGTTTTATTGAGCTCTGTGGTACAGGGTCTTGGCCATGGTATAGCTTAAGGATAACCTCTGGTTCTCAAATTTATTGAACTGGAAATCACCAGCTATCCAAGCTAGGATACTTGGCTTGATATATTTAGCTGGTGGTTATCTGTACCTGAATCATTGCTCAAACATGAAATATCAGATTACTAAGTAACCAAGTGATACTTGGTGCAGTTTTCTATCTATTCTAAGCTCAATTAACTAATTTGTATGAGACAAACTATTTTAGTTACCTGTTACACAGACCTCAATACCTGACCAAAACAATTTCAAGGTTAACATTGGATTCTGGCTCATGGTTTATAAGTTTTAGCCCCATTGTGACAACAAATATGTGATAGGACATCTAAGATTATGGTACCTGGAGAATATGGCAAAGATTATCTAATGCATAATAAACAAAGAAATAGATAGCAGAGGATAAGGAAGTTTATTACTAACCCAAAGAGTCACTCCCTGGGGACATATTTCTTCTAGCTACACTCTATCTTCTAAAAGTTCAATAACCTCAATAAATAACCTCATTAACACATGACCAGTTATAAAATTTTAGAGTAATACTCATAATACCTCATGTTCCACTCACAAAACTCATATAGCCATCTCATAATATAAAAATGTACTTATTTAAACTTCAAGAGCCCCACAAGTTCTAAAAGTAATTCTAAAAGTCCAAAGTTAAAATTCTATTCTGAAACTCAAAGAAATCTCGTCTGTGAGACCTTGTAAAATCTAACAAAAAGAAATGTTATATACATTCGATATATGATGACAGTGACCTAGAGCGAGTATTCTTGTTCCAAAGAGAAACAGGAAGACACGAAAGAAGGGTTAGACCAAGCAGGAGCAAAACCAACCAGGACCAGCAATAAATCCTGTTTCTCCATGTCTAGTTAGAGTTTATTGTTAGCCCCGTGTTTGTAGCACACATGGCCTTTCTCCTGACCTGGTTCTACTGTGTATCTGCAGCTTTCCCCCACAGATACCCAATGTTCCTAGCATTTCTACCATCCCACCATCTCCATGCCATCTTACGTTTCATTCTTGTAGCTTCATCTGTGACCGTTGCAGAAGTTTCTTGCATTAAATCTTACCCTACTACATATTGCCTAGCCTCACTGACTTTGCTCAAATACTGTAGTAAAACTTAATATGACACAAAACTTCTTGCATCGCTCATGCCTGTAATACAAGCTCCGAGTTTATGGTGTCAAGTTCTCCTGCCTTCTTAAACAGTAACTGAACCCACCTCACCCTTAGATCAAGATTTTAAAGATTCCTGAGTGTTTGAGAATTAAACTGGGAAATAGTCCCTTAGATAGCCTTATTACAGAGGGGGACCCAAAGACTTTCCCCCTACAAAAATGATAAAAAAAAAAACTCTTTATTTTCAAATAGTCTTAAATAAATTTGATGATTTTTATCTGGAAGGTAGATAAGAGATTTATAAGACCCCACCAATTCTTGAAATTCCTTCAGTGCGCTGTTAATATTTATTTCAGTATTAATTGCTAGGCTTCTTTTGTAATGGTCACAATATCCTTAACTATAGGTTTTTTTCCTGTTGGTTAAATAGACCTTCTTTGATCACAGTGAACATTTTCCCACACCATTCTGCTCTGTTTTTTTTTTTATCTTGATGCTGACTATAAATGTGACAAAGTGAAGTCACCATCAACCTGTGCCACTGTCTGAATGCTATGCACCTTGAAATTCCCTCTCAGTCAGATTTTGATGGCTGGCTCAGCTGAAGACAGACTGTTCCTTTAAAAAAAAGTAATATAAATGGCCTCTCGTTCAATTCATAACATAGCCTTGTTCCTATCTAGAAGCTAGGACGTATGGTCTTTATTGTCAAGATTATTTATCGGCATGTCTGTCTTTTGAACCCTCATCAGAATCGCTCACTGAGTTCTACTCCGACATTCTGGGGCTTCTTTAGTCCTGTTCTCCAAATTCTTCCGAATCCCTCCTGAAAAAATGTTTCGAAGGATTTAAGAATCACGTGGTCAGGTGTAGTTACAATTACATTTCCACCTTCTTGTTGCTGATTTTCTGTAGTTATTTCTTCAATACTGGGACTGCAATAGCTAACAGCACTTACCTAAGAGAAAAAAGAAGTTTAATGTGGTTCACAATTTCATAGGATTTTAGTTCACAGTGGCAGAGAAGGCATGCAACTAGATACTTCCAGCAAAATGCTAAGAGCTTATGCTGTTTATTTATTTATTCATTCATTCATTTATTTGTTTGTTTATGCTGTTTATTAAGGCTGTTCATTTCAAAACAGATCAGAAAGTAAAGAGAATGACTATAAACCTGAGATGATGCAACCGAATGGCATAGCCTGAGCACTCAGCTCCTTCTACCTTTCCCCAACTTCTTAAAGGCTCCACAGCAGCCTATATCAGCTCCACTGGCATGAGACTAGACTTTAAAAATATGAGCATGTGGGGAATGCTCACTATTTAAACTCTAATGCTACATTACTTGTTTCTATGAAATCCTTGAACTAAAGAGAAGAGGTCAATTTTGCCAGAGAGAGCAAATTTATGTGCCTAAAAATATTCCAATGATTTCTATTGAGTATTTTGGGTACTTTTGGCAGGTCTGTAATGAAATCCTTGGCATTGTATGTGATACTAGTATAATTTTTCATGACCCACCCTTTTTAACCTTGCTAGTGTGTTTATTTTGCTGCTCATTTCAGACAATCAACTATGATTTTATAAAGTTTGTTGTTGTCACATTCACTGATTTCTACTCACTTACCTACAATTATTTCCTCTAATTATTGTCAGTTTATTTTTATATTTACTTCTAGATGATTCACAAGGCAATTTAAATTTCTGATTTCAAGCATGTTTTTGGTCATTAATTTATTTTAGTTTTATACATGTTTTTAATATTGGTTTAGCTGCTATCTCACAGATTTTGATGAGTTGTATTTTAACATAATCTTACATTTACCCCAATAAAAGAAACCTGTCTAGTTAACAGCATTGTTAATTATTTGTCTGTGTTTCCTGATATTTTTTCTTAATGTTTCTACAAACTTTTAAGATGGGTTGTCAAAATTTCCACGTGTATAACAGAAGTTTATTTTTAGTTCAGGCCTTTGGCTGCCATAAGTTGTGCCTAATACATTCTGTGGCCTCGTTTTTCATAAACACATCTAAGATTAGGTTAGTAGTCTGAGTTAGCTTATCATTTTATAAATACAGGCCCCACTCTCTTCCTAGTAAGTTCATTTGATCTCTACACAAGTTTATCTGATATTAATGTAGTTATGATACTTTCTGTTATTGTCATAATTTCTCTATTTTCTGTATTTAGGTCACATTTTCTAATTCACTTTACCAATACTTTTAATTGGTAGAGTTCATTATTACATTAAATATGACTACCATTTTGCTAGGGAAGACCATTTTATTTTTATTTTCCCAGCATTCAATTTTTCTTCTCTATTTACCTTAACCTGTTCTTCTTTTACTTGAAGGTATCTAATGTTTTTTTTCCATATAAAGTTGAGATTTTTCTTTTCAATATTTGCAAAGAATTGTGTTGTAATTTGATGAGGGTTGCATTAAATCTGTAAACTGGTTTTGGTAGGATAACCATTTTTACTATGAGCATGGGACATCTTTTCATCTCCTGATATCTTCTCCAAATTTTTTCTTCAAATACTTGAAGTTCTTTTTTTGCATCTTATTTATTTATTTATTAAAGTTTTCTGTCTCTTCCCCGCCACCGCCTCCTGTTCTTGTCATACAGGTCTTTCTTTCACTTGCTTGGTTAGAATAATCCCAAGACACTTCATATTATTTGAGGGTATTATGAAAGATGTTGTTTACCTGATGTCTTCTTCAGTACATTTGTCATTTGTATCTGGAAAGACTATTGAGATTTATTTATTTATTTATTTCTTCTTTCTTTCTTTTTTTCTTTCCTCTCTCTCTCTCTCTCTCTCTCTCTCTCTCTCTCTCTCTCTCTCTCTCTCTCCTCTCTCTCTTTCTTTCTTTTTTGTTAGTCTGCATTCAGCCACTTTGCTGAAAGTGTGTATCTGCTGCAGGAGTTTCCTAGCAGAATTTTTAGAATCACTTATGTATACTATCATATCTTCTGCAAATAAGGGCATTATGACTTCTTCCTTTTTAATTTGTATATCCTTGATCTCCTCCAGTTGTTTTATTGCTCTAGATACAACGTCAAGAACTTAATTGAATATATATGGAGAGAATGGACACCTTGTCTTGTTCCTGATTTTAGAGGATATTTTTTTGTGTGTGTTTCTTTCCATTTAACTTTATGCAGACTATAATCTTGCTGTAAGTCACTTTTATTATGTTTAGGTAGGTTCATTACAACCCACTTCTTTCCAAGACTTTTTATCATGAAGATGTGTTGAACTTTGTCAAAGGCCTTTTCTGCATCTAATGAGATTATCATGTGGTATTTTTCTTTCAGTTTGTATATATGGTGAGTATATTTACTTATTTTAATATGTTGAACAATCTCTGCATCTCTGGGATAAAGTCTACTTGATCATTGAGGAATGGTGGATGAAACAAACAAAAAAAGATTCCTAATGATATTCTGCTATATAATAAAGAAATGCATTACTCAAACATTATTAGAGAAGGTTTCCCATTGCAACAGATTAGATTGGAAAAGATTCAGAGACTCACAGCCAGATATTATGAAAAAAAGAAAGTCTAAATTGGAAATTCATCAAATCCCACCCCTCAGAGCTCAGGGAGTTCCACAGAAGAGGAAGTAAAAAGAGTGTAAGAGCCAGAGGGGATATAGAACACCAGGGGAACAAGGCCCTCTGAATTAACTAAGCAAGGGGCATATGAACTCACAGAGACTGATGCAGCAAGTACAGGTACAACATGGATCCCCTGCATATATATTATAGCTTTTAGGTTAGTACTTTTATGGGACTCCTGATTATGAAAATGATAGGGTTTTTGATTCTTGTGCCTATTCTTGGGACTCTTTTCTTCCTGTTGAGTTGATGTACCCAATTTTGATGCAGTAGTTTTGCTTCATCTTATTATACTTTATTTTGTTCATGTTTAGTTGTTCTCTTAGAAGCCCATTTTTTTCTAATGAGAGACAGAAAGGGAATTGATTTGGGGGTGGGTAAGTGGGGAGGAATACGGGGAGAAGCTATAATCAGAATACATTTTTTGAAAAAAATCTATTTTCAATAAAGGAAAAATATAAAATAAATTAAGTCATATGGTAGTTGATGGGGAAAAGTAAGTTCAAAGGAAATCTAGACAACATGCCTCTCTTTAATTTTTTCATGCTCTCTTCTGTTTAGTATTGTCTTACCACTTTTCTTGAAATACATTCAGAAACCTATACTACAATGTGCTAACTTTTGTTTCAGCTACCCACAAACAAAACAGAACAAAACATAAACAATCAGAAAACTCAGAAAAAAAAAAGAATAGCTGTTATATTTTTTTCTTGATACTTCACCTTTCTGGCATTTTTAAATTTCTTTCTTATGTTTGTTTTATATTATTCAGATGGCCAGCTTTGCTATTTATTTACATCAGGTCTGAGAGTGAACACATTCTCTTAGTTTTTCCACATTGTAATATCTTAATTTCTTCTTTTCTCCTGAATAATATTTTATCTGAGTATGAAACTGCTTATTTGGTTTTCTTCTTTTACTAAAATGTCTTCTCTCTTCATTCTTAGTTCCATAATTTCTGATAGGAAACTATTATTTTGTTTTTCTCTTAGAGGTGAAGTATCAATTTTTTCTCATTGTTCTGAATAATTTTTATTTGTCCTGTTTTCAAAGAAAAAATAAGCATGATGTGTCTGCATTTATTTTATATTTTTTCCTGTTTAAGGGTTATTAATCTTGATTCTGTAGGTTTACATCTTTTAATAAATTTGAGTAAAATTCTATAGTCATATTTTCATGTATTTTTTTAGCTCTCTTCTGAGACGCCAATGATATGAAAGCTAGATCACTTGTTATAGTCCCTGAGACCTCTAAAACTCAATTCATGCAATTCATTTCTTAAATTCAACTTTCCCTTTGCTATTCCTAGTGAGTGACTTCCATTATTCTATCTTCTAGCTCACTGAATATACCATCTGTGCCATCCGTTCTGTTCTTGAGTCTATCCACTGCGCTGTTTATCTCAGTCATTACTCTTTCAGTTATGAAGTTTCCACTTGCTTGTTCAAGTGTCTTTTAATTGTTTATGGAGACGTTTTGTCCTTTCTTTTGTCACCAGCACATTTTTATTGCTCATTAAGGCACATTTTTTTTTCTCTTTTAACATCTTAGATAATTTTGACAGTTTTCAGTGTTGGTGATGGCATCCCTTGATTTCCACTGTTTAAAAAGTTCTGTTTGAGTTCTTCCTAGTGTTCAATATGACAAGTATATTTTGGTTGAAATCTGGACACTGTTGTCCAAGATTCTCAGCCTTTGAGCATCTCATTTACTTTTTTAATTGAAAGGTAGATGCTTGCTCCATTCTCCTGCAGCCAAAGCTTCGCTAACAGGTTTTTAAAAATAACATCGCCTAGACTTAATTTTATTATAGCATGTTTACTTTATGAAAAATCCATAGATCTGTTCATTTGAAAGATTGCCTGGCTCATGGCATAGTGGCTGTGCCCAACCTGCCCCCAATGCATGGATTCAAAATAGACTTTTGTGTTGATTCATAATATTGGCATCTCTTCAGTCTCCCAAAAAGCAGAGAAAATGATAATCTACTCTTAATGTTCACTTAATACACAAAGTACTTGAACCAGGCACTCCCAACAGCCATGCATCTAATATTAAGAATAAACGAATAAATGATCATAAGCCAGACACATTGGCTTAATGGATGATCCACTGTTCAAAACTAAACTGACTCTGGTGTCTAGGTTCTTTTTGTTTTGTTTTGTTTTGTTTTGTTTTTTGTTTATCTCAGACAGGGTTTCTCTGTAGCTTTGGAACCTGTCCTCGAACTAGCTCTTGTAGCTCTTGGTCTCGAACTCACAGAGATCTGCCTGCCTCTGCCTCCTGAGTGCTGGGATTAAAGGTATTTGCCACCACTGCCCAGCATAGGTTCTTGATTATTAGAGACTTGGGCTGCTTGGAATATTCACTTAGTGCCCCAGATTGAAAAATACAGAAATAAAATTCACGGTCACAAGAATTTTTACATTTAGCCCCAGTGATCGACTTGCAGGTGGGATTTGCAACACATATGAGGGAGGGGAATGGGGGACTATAAGAAGAGGAAATTGTGAGTTCACAGACTCAGATCAGTGGGAAGATCACTTGACCCATTTGAAGGGACCTGATGGAGATTTAAGAGTGATTGTGGAACTCATAGGGAGCAGAACACATTGCTCCAGTCGTTCCAACATTGATAAATAATCATAAATCATGTTAATAACAATCATGAACAAGCAATCATCATGCCACACAGCAAGGACTGAGCTAAACCGTCATAATAACCAAAGATAGAGCTTTGGCTCAGGCTTGTATTAAGTGCCATGGATTTTCCCTATCACATTCTAAAAAGATGCACACTGGATCCCAGCATTCAGCACTAAAGGCTTCAGAGTCCTCATGAAGTAGTACTGCTTTTCCCAGGGATTAATGGATCATAGAATGTGAATCTTGGACTTTGAGTTTATGGTGATGTAAACATTGTACCATGAAATTTTAATACAGTGGGTGTCATCCTTCCTCATCCTGTGACCCTTTAACATGGTTTCTTCTTGACTGAGGTTTCAGTCACACCCAGTCCCACAGCCATTCAGCCCCAAAGAAACACACAGAGGTCTACATTAATTATAAACTGGTTGGCCTATCAGCTCAGGCTTCTTATTAACTAATTCTTACATCTTAAATTAACATATTATTCTTGTCTGTGTTAGCCATGTGGCTTGGTACATTTCATCAGCAAGGCATTCTCATCTTGCTTCCTCTGCAGCTGGGTCACAACTGCAGACTGAATCTTTCCTCTTCCCAGAATTCTCCTGTTCTCATTGGCCCGCCTATAACTGACTACCTGTCAATCAGCATTTTATTAAACAAGTACAAGAAACAAATCTTCACAAGGTAAAACTGTTGTCCCACAGCAGTTTCTCATCTTGTGGTCACACCAACCATAAAATTATTTTGTTACTACTTTATAACTATGATTCTGCTACTGTTATGCACCATAACATAAATATCTGTATTTTCTTATGGTCTTAGGCAACCCTTGTGAAAGGGTTGCTTAATCCCCAAAGGGGTTACAACTCACAGGTTGAGAACCATTCTCTCTCTTTTTTCTTTTTCTTGTTAATTTTTTTCATTTATTTTACACACGAACCACAGTTTTCTTTCCCCCCTCTTTTTCCTATCCTTCCCCCCACTTCCCATCTACCCCCTCCCTTCCAATATTCCTTCATCCAGAAAGGGGCTGGTCTCCCATGGGAGTCAACAAAGCAGGGCATATCATGTTTAGAAAGGACAGTGTTCCACCTCTTGCATCAAGGCTGGGCAAAGCATCCCAGCATATTAAATAAGTTCCAAAAAGCCAGCTCATGTGCTAGAGAGAGGTCCTGAACCCACTTTAGGTGCCTCACAAACAGATCAAGCGACACATCCATCACCCACATGCAGAAGGCCCAGGTCTGTCCCATCCAGACTAGCTCCCTGTCAGTTCAGAGTCCCTGAGCTCCCAGGAGCTCAGGTGAACTGTCTTTGTGGGATTCCCTGTCATAATCTTGACTCCCCTTTACTCACACAATTCCTCTTATATCTCTTATCTTCCAGAGCTTGACCCAGTGCTTGACTGTATTTCTCTTCATCAGTTACTAGATGAAGGCTCTTTAATTACAACTAGAGTATTCACCAATCTGATTACAGGAGAAGTCAAGTTTGGGCACCCTCTCCACTATTGCCAGGAGTCTTAGTTAGTGTCATCTTTGTGGATTCCTGGGAGTTTCCCTGGTATCAGGTTTCTTCCCAACCCCAAAATGAACCCTTCTATCGAGATATCTCTTTCATTACTCTCTCTTTTCTTTTCCCAACTTGACCAGCCTGATCCCTCATGGTCCAATTCTTCATCCCCTACATACCCCACCTCCCCCAGTTTACCCAGGTGATCTCATTTTTATTTCTCCTTCCCAGTAACATGGAATGGCCACTAAGAGCAGAAGCAGCAGTGGAGAGGAGCCATCTGGAGCCTAGAACGAGTTAGATGTGCTGCAGAGGACAGAGCAGAAGAATCCATGCCCTGCTGGGGAGCCTAGAAAATCGTGAGTGGATCCCAGACATTAGATACTGAGCTATTTATAGTTGCAATTTGGTTTGGTTTGGTTCAAATTATGACTGTGCCCTGGGTCTTCCCTCTTGGAATGAGAAAATATTGAACTTGTTTCTCATTTTATAAAATCCCATAGTTGACAGACATTAGATTTTTAAAGGATTGGATTTTTCAAGAGACTGGATATTTTAAAGAAACTGAAATTTTAATGTGTTTGAAATTTGTAAAAACTGTGGAACTTTTTACTTTTGTAAAATGGTTTAGATTGCAACGTCCATATCAATGTATAATCTTGGAGATGAAAAGGAAAAGAAAGGTTATAACGTTAGCAGTGAAGTATTTCTGTATCGGGTTGACAAGGGGTCAGTTGTGCTCGCTGCTTTGATGCAAACTAGAGTCTTCTGAAAGAAGGAGCCTCACTTGAAAAATGCCTCCATAAGATAAGACTGAGAGTAAAGCTTACGGAGTTTTCTTACTTAGTGATTGATATAAGAGCAATCAGCCTACCCTGATTGGGGCCACTCTCGGGCTTGAGGTTCTGGATCCTATAAGAAAGCAGGCTGAACAAGTCAGTAAGCAACACTCTTCTATGGAATCTACATCACCTCCTCACCTCTAGGTTCCTGCCCTGTCCTAACATCCTCTAATAATGGACCACAACGTGAAAGGGTAATCCAAGTAGACTCCTTCTTCCTCAACTTGCTTCTGATCATGGTGTTGCATCGCAGCAACAGAAACCATAAGTAAGACTATTCTTGACATCTGTCCAGCTATCAATCCTTTATTCAGTAGCTAATTACTGAATATTTGCTCGATGCTGGGAATCATGTTAAATCTTTCAGTTACATAAAGGAACTTTGTTGAGCTGATTGCCAAAAAAAAAAAAAAAGACTACATAACACAGCAGATGCACCAGTTAATCATAGGAATAATATAAAAGGGTGGATTGGCTGCTGCAAAATCGAGGTCTTCCTTGCTAAGAAGAGTTTTGTGACACTGTGCGGCAGAGAGCAGTAACCCAGCCCAAGAGAGCAGAAAGCTTTCCCAGGGGAAGTGACATTTAAACAGATGCATTGATTTTGAGTGAGGTGAGCAAGGCCAATGTTAAGACAATTCCAGTCAGACAGAACAGCCTACGCGGAAGCCCTAGGTCTTGGGGTTACACCACAGACTGAAGGAGCCACAGAGAGGTGGTCACTCACCCCTGTGACCACAGAAGTGTGGAGGAGAGCATCTCAAAGGTCAAGGACAAAACACACACTGGTTAGCATGCTTAGAGTGTCTAAAACTGACCAGCTCAGTTTAGTTACTTTGAGGATGACAGGAGTCTCTGCCTAACTCTGTTGCCTTTCTGTCTTTGTACTGAGCGAGGATGTGAAAGGTGCTCTCCTTGTATCTTGAAAACCTCATCTTCTGCACAGCAGGGGTCCTCAAGGCACCCCCACTGGCATTTGAAGAGCAGAACTGACTGTGTCTTGTGAAGAGTCATCTCTGAGCAGTGAGAGTTATTTCTGTGTCAGCTCCTCAGATCACAGGCAGCTGGACTTCCAGGATCTTCCCGGCCTGCTCAGGTCATCACGTAGCTTATGAAAGGCAGAGGAACTCACCCAGCTACAAGCACTAGCATGGACGAACTAGATGATATGCTGTAAGCTACTTTGAAACCTGAGGATGTCTTTTCCTCTCTTTGGAGCTCATTACAACACTGAGCCTACTATTGACAATCCCACCGAGTCTCCTATCAAAGAACAGCAGAGAGGTATAATTTCCTGCGCCGTTCAGTCATCCCATTTCCCTGAAACTCATTTCACTATAAAATGGCAGGGTCACATAAATCTTGTATACTTTCCTCACTTACATACAGTTGGAATTCTTTTAGCAGCATTTTCTGTTTGTGTACAGAACAGCTATGCTACTTTTGAAAGAGTAATTAGCAACCGTGTATTGTTGGAACTATTGCTTACATGACTAATTTCATCAATTAAAAAAAAACGCTGACTGATTCCACTTATCCATAAAGAACACTCCTAGGTGCTAGAGATGCAATGGAAAGAGACCCTTCAAATTCCTAACCATGTAGCTCAGAAAAGAAACTCGGGCATAGGAGAGGGCCAGAGAGATGGCTCTTTGAGATCAATTGCTATTGTCAAGTCTTACGATTGTGATTCAGTCTCTGGCCTTGCATGGTGGAAGGAGGGAACTGACTCCTGACTCTTTCCTCTACCTATGTGTCATGGCACGCACATACTAGCACTCATACACTCACATAGAGATCCACACGCTAAATACCTAAATTAAATGCAAAATCAAAATAAGATGAAAAGAAACAGCACAGAACAGATGAAACAGGAATAAAAGAAGAAACATAGGAGTAAGGAGAAGGAAATAGGGAAATGAAGGGGTGGGGGAAAGAGACTGCTGGCAATTTAGTTAGTGAAGAAATTCAAAGTGTTTGTGTTAAACACCCTTGGAACATTTTCTGACCAACAGTTGCCATGTGGTACTCGACTCCAAGACTCTTAAAACAACCTGGTACTTTTTAAAAAATGGAAAGGTTTCTGGACAACTCTGGAAGGATTCAGTTGAGTCTCTCTCTCTCTCTCTCTCTCTCTCTCTCTCTCTCTCTCTCTCTCTCTCTCTCTCTCCCCCTCTCCCTCTCCCTCTCCCTCTCCCTCTCTCTCTCTATGTCTCTGTCTCTTTCATGTGTGCTTCCATTTCTTTTTCTGTCCCACAGCATTTCATCCTTGAGATCTCCAGATCTTCATGTATCTCGAGTTCCTTAAAGTGCATTCATCATAAGAAAGTTACAGTAACTAACTGAATTCTAATGAAAGTAAAAACTTCCAATCACTTCATGTCAAAGCCTAAAGCTAGACATAGCACCCTGCTTGCTGCTTCTCTGGATAGGAAAGTTCACAGACTCCATGAGACTCAAGGAGATAGTATGAAGGCCCACCTTTCAAGGGAAGAAGTGTGAAGATGTAAGCAGTCATATGTAAACAACTACAGGGTCTGTGAGAGAGTATGGAGTAATCGAGAATGACTTTTCTCAGGAGACGATGACAACTGAGTGCAAAATGTCAAAAAGGAACTTAAATGTTAGTCCCCTGAGAGCAGACCATACTGGACCAAGGGACTTACAAGTATGTGACTCATAAGAGAATGCTCTATGTGAGAAAAGGGTGACTGTGTGGGTGGCTAAAACTTACTGACCCAGAAACTGACTTTAAGGAGTAGGGTGGGAAACAAAGAATCAATTAATCCCGGGCATGAATTTGAATGCTATCCTTAGTGTGAATGATAACACTGGAAGTTTTTGAAAATACAATGAATAACTATTAAATATTTTAGGACCACAGAAGCTCATAAGCAGCATTTGGTCTAGACACAGAGTGGTAAATGTACTCATGTAATCTTGACAGCATGGTTCCTCATAAGCCTTACAAAATGACAATACTAGTCAGCATGCCAATGTTGATGAGTGTAGAAGGAACAGCGGGCTGCATTCCTGCCACTTGGCTCCCAGGTGCCTGGCTAGCTTATGCCCCGAAATAACAACACACAAATTGTATTCTTTTAAACACTGTTTGGCCCATTAGTTTCAGCCTCTTATTGGTTAATTCTCACATCTTGCTTTAACCAATATTTAGTAATCTGTGTAGCACCACGAGGTGGTAGCTTACCGGGAAAGATCTTAACCTGCATCCATCTCAGAGAGGAGAGCTATGGCGACTGCCTCACTTCCCTTCTTCCCAGCATTCTATTTGGTCTACTCTGCCTATCTAAACTTCTGCCCTATCAGGCCAAGCAGTTTTGATTATTAATTAACCAATGAAAGCAACAGATAGATAGAAGACACTCCACATCAGATGAGGGAAATCTTACATGTCTTACTTCTAGATGAGAAGCTAAAGGTAATCAATGATTACTAAGAGAAGGGAATCAGTTTTCTGTAGGGATGAGATTTCTGATAGATTTTCTGGTGAATCCTCAACACATGTACATGTGAGTAACATTAAATAGACTCCATAGGTTTTGTGTGTGTGTGTGTGTGTATGTGTAACAATAATAATTATTTGCATATTGTAAAAAGTTATGCATACATAGTTATACATCTATATAGATTGTGTAAAAGTAATAAAGAGGTCATGAATTTCAGAGAGAGTAGAGGAGCATGGGTGAAGTCAGAGGGGAATGTGTGGAAATGAGATAAATAGAGTACTCAAGTATGAAATTCTTAAAAATATAAAAAAATTAAAAAAACAGCAGATAGAGGAGCAGCAAGGGTACTATAGTGATAATTAAAGTTTGAGGTAAAAAAAAAACTTGGACTAGCTTCATTTCATGTGGCATACATATGAAGGTAGATACATCCAGTGTACTTGAATAAATTAAGTATGGAGTCTTATATGTATCTATAGGTGACTAGGCATAAATACAATCATATATAGAGAGAGAGAGATTTAGCGATAGACCCACATAAACATTCAACTATGTATAGAGATTATCAAATATATATGCATATATATACAGAAATATATACACGCAAGAAATATAGCTTAAGCTACATAGAAAATAGTCTATAGATAAAGACCAAGATAACATTAAGATAGACATCTTGATTTGGACAGAAGTAGATGTTCCAGGAAAAGATATAAATACATTTGAAATGGAGGCAACACAATCTGCTAATGGGTTAGCTAAGAGACTATGGATGATATCAGCAATTGGATGTTAGAAGGGTTGGGGCTTCATGGGAGGGTTGGGAGTTGCTCCACTAGAGGATAACAGACTCAGGAATAGCCCTTAATTCTGCACTACCTGTAAGGGAACACATCATCTCTATGGGTACCTGCTGATATTTTATCTCATCACCCCATGGACATCTTCCCTTGCCCCTTCCTTTCATCTTAGCATTCCTTACTCCTGCACTGTTATGTTGGGAGAGGATTTGTAGTAATTGGAGCAAGGAAGAACTGTGCTTCACCCAGGTGACTGCCAAGTACAAGATGTATGCTGGAGGCAAATTATTTCACTTCTTGAAGCTTCTGTTATTCAACTTCAAGTAAATAGCATGGCGTAGTCTTCAAGGGCTGCTATAAAAATGAGAAAGCATAAAATGTATGATATGTACTTAATATTATATCTAGAAACCAACATGGTTCATGTGATTCTCAAGTGTCTCAAACCTTGCTTGTTCTTCAAGATCCAGTCTTTCTTTGATGGTGCATGAAGCTTTTTTCAATCATCCCAAACTTGATTGCACTGAAGCAATGCATCAAGTAATCCCATCCTACAGCTAAAATATGGCATATTGATTTTTAATGTATTTGTTACAAATAATTTGTTTTATTAAAAATATGATAATCATTACATTTAACTTTAATTGAGGCACTGATATACTGTTCAACTTATCTTTCACTCTCTTCTAACATCTTCCCAGTCTGGAATGCTTCATAAGTACAATGCAATTCCCTGCAGGTTAATTCCCATTATTTTTTCATTTAGTGACTAATTCTTCCCTAATATTGAAAGTCCAGTGGAAGATGACTTTTATAAATCATTGAAATAAGTAAAAAGTTGTAAAGGAAGATTATATGTTTTTTTTTTTTTTTTTTTTTTTTTTGGTTTTTCGAGACAGGGTTTCTCTGAGGCTTTGGTGCCCATCCCAGAACTAGCTCTTGTAGACTGTTATAATTTTAAGAGAGAGATCGGTTGAGGAAATCTCAGAGGAGTTGAAGGGGAGAACAAAGTGTGGATATGGCAAAGATACATTGTATATATGTATGAAATTTTGAAAATAAATAAAAAATTAAATCTAAAAAACTAATATAGTGGGTCACATGTGTATTCTTAACTAGATATGTTGGTGATTTTGGAAGACATTTTATTCTTTTAAAAAATTTTTAAATTTATTTTATATAAAAACCACAGTTTCCCCTTTTTCCTTTCTGATGGTTTCCTCCCACTGACTCCTTTTTACTTTCCTTCATCCACTCCTCAGAAAGGGTAAGGCCTCCCATGGGAGTCAACAAAGCATGGAATATCAATTTGAGGCAGGACCAAGCTCCCTTCCCTGCATCAAAGCTGAAGGAAATATCCCACCATAGGGAACACACTAGGGACAGGTCCTGATCCTACTGCTAGGGGCCCCACATACAGACCAAGCTACACAACTGTCACAGGCATGCAGAGGGTCTAGGTTAGTCGCGTATAGGCTCCCTAGCTGTCAGTCTCTAGTCCCTGAGCTCCCAAAGCGTGGGTCATCTGTCTCTGTGGGTTTCCCCATCATGATGTTGACCACCCCTTGGCCCCACCCATATAATCCCTCCTGCCTCTCTTCGATTGGACTCCCAGAACTTGGCCCAATGCTTAGCTTTGGATCTCTGCGTCTGTTTCCATCAATTACTGGTGAAGGTTCTATGATGACAATTGGGGTGGCCACCAATCTGATTACAGGGGAAGGCCATTTCAGGCATTCTCTGCACTATTGTTTGGAGTCCTAGCTGAGGTTATCCTTGTGGATTCCTGGCAGATTCCCTGGTATCAGGTTTCTTCCAAATCCCAAAATGGCCCCCTCTATCAGGATACCTCTTTCATTGTTCTCCCTCTCCATCCCCCCACCAACTGGAGAAGTTTGATTCTTACTATTTTCATTTAGTTTCAAATTCAGGAACATTTTATAGATGTAACGTGTAGGGTTCTCTGATGGAAAGATTTTTTTGTTATGATATCACCTGGAAGTGAGGCAGTCAATATCTATAAAATCATATTGATATCTCAGAGTCCCAAGTATATTGTATTATATTAGAACATGTATGAATACTAAAAGAATTACTCAGCCCTACTGATATAAAAGTTTCCTCGGATAATGCAACCTCTTGTGGTAGACATGCAGACTGGTATCTCAGTGTATATGAAATCTATACTGTGTATATCAAAAAATAATGTTTTATTAAAATATTATTTCTAAGTTAAGTCGTATATTAAAATAAAATCCTGTGAGAGATGCCTTTGTTGTTAAAGCGCTTACCACACAAGCATAAGAACCTGAGTTCAAATCTCCAGGAATCACGTCAAAATCATATGCAGGGGCACTTGTTTATAACTTACAGGGGTGAAGGGGAGGGACAGAGATCATAATACTCTTAAAGCTCATTGGCCAGGCAGGAATAACTGAACTGATTAATTCCATATTCACTGAGAGAACCTGTCTCAAAAAGATGAAGAGTAATCTAGAAAGATATCTAAGGCCAACCTTTGTCTCCTCACATATATGCATGCACGAACCCCTCACACTCACACATGCACACGCACATACAAATGTACACACACACACACACACACACACCCCTTGTTCTTCTCTAGTCTACTATGATCAAAAACATGTTCTGATATTTCTGTATATTATAAAGACCTGCTCTTCAGAGCTGGAGCTCTGCCTCTCACTTAAAAATTAAGGCTACTTAGGTTTACACTTTCAAATTTTCATCAAACGTACTCCCTTGATAGAAAGAGAACTCCTCTTCTAAAAGAATCCTAACACTGTTTATAAAATTAATTCTGTATTAAAAAACTTAATATGCCAAGATTTTTTTTTCTCATTTCCTATCACTACTCCTTTTGCCAGACTAGGATCACCATGAGGATAGGCTGTAAGTCTGTCTAGTCATTCTACTCTAGTTGCTTATGAAAGGACTTGAAGACAACAGAGACTCAGCACCTTTTCTATGTATCACTCAACCATGACTTCCAGCATGGAAATGCTTTGGAAGATGCAGTGACCCATTTCCAGGTTTCTGTGTCTCTATACTCTTAAAACAATGACTCTGATTAATGACTAATAAAACATGACAATCAGGAACAGATAATCCTGGGACCAATGCTACCTTAACAAGTTCATTCATTAATTTATCAGGTTAAATGCCATAGATTAGAGGTTCTCAAACTGTTGGTTATGACCCTTTTGGGGGGTGGGTCAAATGACACTTTCACGGGGGTCACCAAAGACCATCAGAAAACACAAGTATTTACATTATGATTCATAGCAGTATCAAAATTACAGGTATGAAGTAGCAACAAAAACAAGTTTAAAGTTGGTGGTCACTATAGCATGAGAAACCCTTAAAGAGTAGCAGCATGCAGAAGGTTGAAAACCAGTATCCCAAATGATGATATTAGATATTTGAAGTAACAAATTATTGGTATCATCAAATGTCAAAATCAGATAGATACCGAGTTATGAAGGGACTAACATGTCACTACTTTTCAAGTATATTTGTTCAAAAGGATTAAAGGGACTTGTCAAAACATATGTATCTGAGTCATCCCCATCTAAGACTCATTTGGATAAAATTTCTTGGTGTGGAACTTTGGAGGCCAGATTTAATGGGAACAGATTTGCCTTTTGTGGTCAGCAAATTTGAGGAAATAGAATTTAATGCACATTAAAACTAGAACTCCAAAGACTTGGACAAAGTAGTCAAGGAATTTTAATAGCGAAAGAGCCTTCCAGAAGGGGTTGAGGATGTCTAAGTGTACATATACCTTGAGGATGAAGAGAAAACAATCATTTGTAAGATAGTAAGAGGAAAGATAGACATGGGCTTTGGACAGTGCTGAGATGTGTTGGCCGTGATATCCCTTTCCGACTAAACAGGCAGAAGTAGTGCCTGTTACTGAAATAGCCAGTAGAAGACAGGATGGGGAATAGGGTTTGGGATCCTTGGTGAAGCTTGGCAATAAAGGGTTTGTCTATAGAAAGTTGAAGAGTGCAGTTTCAGATACCTAAAACATTAAGGCCTGATGCTATATTGTATTCCAACAGGCAACTAGAAATAATAATAGGTCAAGATTTTTGAGAGGCATTTAGGTTAAAGGTATTGATATCAGATGGTGGAGACATAATGAAGGGTGTGGGTGTAGGTTAAACCTTGTGGAGTTCCAGTAGTTAAAGATGTACTTTGGGAGAAGAATCTGTCAAAGAAATTACAAAACAATTCCTAGACTCTAGTGAAGAATGGTGTTGCTGGAAAATTTTAAGAGGAATTGCAGAGCTCCATTTTTTTAAGGGATAAAAGCAGAGCTAAAAAATGTGCATGGCATTTATAAAGCCCAGCTAGATGTGGTAGTACATGCCTTTAAGCCCACCACTTGGCAGATCTCTTTGAGTTTGTCTCCAGCCTGATCCACATGGAGAGTTTCATGCCAGGCAGGATTTTATAGTGTGACCCTGTCTCAAAATAATCATAATAGTAAGTTGTGGGTAAACATTCAGTAGGTGGAGGGCACACAGGAGTTTTATTATAATGACCCAAAGTATGCATCTACTACAGAAACAGACACCTATGACAAAGCACCTGACAGTTGGTTGCCAAGGGGGCAGACTTGTAATATCTTCTTGAATAAATTATGTGAGAGTTAAGTGATGCAGGCTTCTAACACAGAATCTACCAATTAGTGTATATTCAAATGTTTTTTACATGTTATTTACTTATTTATTGCATGTCACTGCACATGTAAGAACATCGTGTAGCGTCACTTCTCTCCTTCAACCATATGGTTTTGGGGGATTAAACTCAGGTCATCAGGCTGGCAGCAAATGCCTTAACCCACTAATCTGTCTTGACATCAGTCTAAGTTTTTTTTTAAATTCAACATTAATTCAGAGTTAATGTATTCCACTTTGCATGATGTAAAAGCAAAGAATGAATTTCACAAAGATGGTGACTCATTTCCTTAACTGATGACTTTTAATGAGGTAATGCTTTGATGCCCATTGCCTTTGCAAAATTCTTCTGAAGAAAATGTACTACCATGACTTCAATACACTAGCCAGAAGCACGCATTGCAAGCTTCATACCCAGTACACAGCCTGTGCTATAATAGGGATGTAATACCCAGCCTCATTGATGTCATCATAACCATAAGGACATAACAAAGGAAGTACATACATAAAAGGAGATGAAATACTTACCCATAATTAATTTCTAAAAGTTTGAAAATGGGAGCCTTTATCCATATTTAATAGTACTTTTTAGACTTTGGGTTGGACAGAGTTGACAGTGTTCTATGTAGGCATTTGGAAACTGGGAAAAATAATGAATCATTGATATGTAAACATTAAACAGTGTATAAGACCAACGGTACAAAAGTACCATTCTGTTTTCTAGACACCAGCATGGCAAGAGTTGGGCTCCATTAGTGAGAAGAGTAGATTTTAAACTACACTGACTAAGAGAACACTGTTACTGTTAAGTGTGTTAGCTGGTTAAGCTGTAACCCACATTCCTGCGACTCATTTCCTCAGGAATTATCCTCCCAGGGTGACGAGCTAGACTTTTAATTAGAAACCTCTTGTATCTCTAAATAAATTCTGGAACTTACTGCATGGCATAATGCCTATAGTTAATAATACTGAATTGTGTAATTACAATCTACTTTTAATAAACAATATTAAAGGGGTGAAAGGAAACAATAGGAGAGGTATGTATGTTTATAGTCTTGATGGTGTTGTTGATTTCATGAATATGTGTTTATCTACAAATATATATATATATATCTTTTATAGAAACTAATTATCATTACTGTGAGGTGGAGGTATACTTGTGCCCAGGTACCTTTAGAACAACTTCTTATGAAGCCATTCATTTCTCAAATGTTTCATAAAGGCATTTTACATTCAAAAATCTAGAGGGAAAAACTGAGACGTCTAAACACTCTGTGGCTAATTCTCTAAATTATTGCATATTTCTCCACTGCATGATTCTGTATTTGATGTCATTGCTATATATTTTTAATAGAAAACATAGTACCTCACTGTACACACAACATTACATTTTTAATTAGGTTTGGGGAAATTGACAGGGTGCTAGCTTGCTCCCTCAGAATATGCCCCATAAGTCACCACAAAAGAGTAGAAATACATGAACAAATCTCTGTAACATTTAGATTATACCTTCACTCCATCTGTTGGGAATACTGATTGACCTGGAGACACTTTGCAATGACATCACCCTCCTCCTAGAGCACTGAGAGAGGAAACTTAATGTGTACACCATTCTGAATCCATTCTAAATGTGTTTGACTAGGACACCAATTGACTTTAGGTTTTTAAGTTTGCAAGTGGAAAGTAGGTTTGGGGTTGAGGCCACTTCAGGTTTTACTTTTGTACTAGAGAATCAACATCAGCAACCAAATGGAACATGTCTACCTGTCTACTGGATGTTGAAACACGTCTGATGGGAAGGAACAGAGAGTTGTTAGCAAAATAAGTGATAGTTCCAGGGGCTTGGGTTTTGGTTTTTGTTTGTTTTGTTTTTTTCCCTTGCCCTCCTTCTGTGATAAATGAATAAGACCCAATGTAAGAACTATTGTATCATCATAGGTCTAGAATGTTCCAAGACCGTTCATCTGGGAGTTGCTTCTGTTTCCTTTACATGCTCATTTTCTGGCATATTCTTATACGTACAACATTATATAACTTGATAGGATAGGGCAGGAAAACTAATTTTTCACAAGACACTATTACAAATGCCCCTGTGAAGTGCTTCCTCCTCGTTTCAAATGTACTCTTGACAGAGCCTGGAGTCAGCCAGAGGCACGAACGCACACTTTTAGGGAAAGTGTTTGCATTATCCAGAGAAGGTCTGCATCAAGGCTTCTTGTCATTTTTAAGCTTTAAGAGAACACTTTAAATACCTAGGTTTTCAGTGAATTCTTATGTGTTCTGTACATATCTAGAGCAGTTTCCGGGCAAATTCTATGACGCAGAAGAAGAGATCCTGGCTTGGCTTTGCAAGACATATGTATCAGTTCAGCTTCAGATTGATGTATCTGTATATTTCTTGTATTTTTATCTCTCTGAGGTTAGAGAACTCTCTAACAGTCTACTCTTTCCTACAAAAAAAGAAAATAACAAATGCCACCTTCCTGGGTAATCTTGTCAATTGGGTTCTCAGGACAGGATTATCAGAATCCCATCTTCAACTACAGGATTTTGAATCAGCAGAATTGCAGCTTTATTGCGTGGTAAGAACAGATTGCCTTGGCTCTAAGGTGGGATTGCCAGCCTCTGGCACTGTTTTATTTGGGTTTGGGTTTTAAATTTGTGGAGTCCCAAAGCATGGAAAGAATCTCTCCTCCTGAAACTGCTGCTTTTCTGTAGCCGTTACCCCTGTGCTTTAAGAAGACATGACTAATGATTTTGAATTACAGTGTCCTGGTGACTTGTCAGTGACAGATAGATATGATGGGCTCCTAAACTAGCCACATCTTCACCATCTCCAGTGTCGGCTTCTTCTCAGCCATTCATAATCAAGACTCAACACTATTTTAGCAACTTTTAACTATTCAGATAACCTCTTTAAGACAGACAGTTGTTGGAATGTGGAATGTGAAAGAGGATCCTGCAAGATGGAGAGGAAAGTACAGTTCCTTTGACAAATGAAGTTGGGCTTCAAAGCACCCAGGAAAAACAGTTCAGAGAGAAAGAGAGAGAGAGAGAGAGAGAGAGAGAGAGAGAGAGAGAGAGAGAGGGAGGGAGGGAGGGAGGGAGGGAGGGAGGGAGGGAGGGAGGGAGGGAGGGAGGGAGAGAGAGACCCTGCTGCTTTACCTCTTCCTCATTCACAGGCTATCACTTTCAGCCACCTTCACAGTTTTGTATATGTAAACTCCAGGAGAAGTTACTCCAGTGCTGTGTGTTTGCTGTTCTGCTGGCTGCTCATCCCTGGGCGCGACTCAGAAGTTCCAATGTTCCCTTTTATGAAATCAACTCTCCCTCATGGATTAGAGGGGGGACGGCACTGTTGTTCACACATTCCCTGCACTCCAAATAAAGGCTGCCAAAATCCTTAGAAACAGAGCAGGCTGTTTGGGCCAAGTCTTTTCTCTGCAGCTCATTGTACAGGAGGGTAAGTGGGCATTCAACTTAATCAGATTCTTTGTCTTGGAACTTTGAATCTCAGCAAGAGAGATTTAAGATCTGAAAGTGTGGTTGATGTTCATTTCTCCTAGCCTGACTCTCTTGATATCCTGGCTGAATAGTCCTCCTGTCCTGATTGTGCCTGTTCTGTTGGGAACTTTGTATGTGTGATCTTGTTTTCTGGTCTGTACATTCATTTCAGGAGCTATCCAATATCTTTCCAGTAAATTTGCTTTCGCGTACATTGTTCACAATAGGCTTTCATTATTGCAGCTAGAAGCAAGCAAAACAAACCAGAAAGGCTGAGGGATGTATCCATTGTGAAGCACTTTGGAGACGAGGTTAATTAAGTATGAACACAGACTTTTGTCGTGATGTATTTCCTCAGGAGCTGGACCTTGTTTTAACCCTGAATATCTGTTGTGAGGGAACTTTAATGAAAACTCTAAATATTGATTGTACTTTTTGTCAACAAAACGTAGTAGACACTGACTGTGCATCACCCTCCAGGTGGGAACAGAGTGGGTGGTCAAGTGAATAAGAAGGCACTCTTGAGCAGCTCCTTACACAAGAAATGGAAATACACAGGGCTGGGGATATGGCACATAAGCAGAGAAATTGTCTACTATGCCCAAGAACTAATATTTAATCCCCTATACTAGGTTAAAAATAATAACACCAAAAGATATTTTCAAAATAACATATTGGCACAGATGTATGATTTTCTAGTAAGACACAGTATGTCTAGTATGATGCTCTTTACCCATATTGGTTTAGCACATCCCTTGATGGGGCAGGATACCTCATTACTAATATTGTTTTGTGGCGAAGGAAAATGAAAGATTTTGTTTTGCAGATGCTGAATTCAGCCTCATGTATGTGATTTTTGTGTGTCCCCCATCTCATCTGATTTGGTAATCTTGTCCTTTTCTAATTTTCTTAGACTTTCTTATGGTAGGGTTTCTTGTAGTTCAGGTTGGCCTCAAACTCTCCATACACTTTTAAAAGGCCTTGATTTTTTCAACTGCCTGCCTTTAGAACTCAAGTTCTTTAACTTCAGATGATTTTTTTATCTCATTTAGCCACCAGTGTATTCACTTATACCTTCTTCTCCTTATTTGAACCATATTTCTTAAAGTAGTCACTGCTCCAATTTTTCTTCAACTCATATTACTTTTCTCAATAAACCAAGGGCCCTCTGGTCAAAGGAGTTATTAGAACAAAATAAGCATAGAGATGTTTTTGGCAAAGCTGATATATGATATGGGCCCTAGTTTGTACACCAAATCTGCCATTTAACATGATTCTCCATAAATCTTATAAACTCTCTTATTTTTATTTTGCATGGCAAATCATAGACCTTATTTCTTTCAGAGGTCTATTTGAAGATAATCTGTATGCTATATAAACTCCTTGATATCAGGCTGTTGGGATGATTCAGCTGGTATAAGGCTCTTGCCCCATGAACCTGAAGGCCTGAGTTTCATCTCTGGATCCTATAGTAAAAGGAAAGAACTGATTTTTGAAAGTTGTTTTCTGGTACTGCACAGAGTGGACCAAGAGAGCCTTCATCCAATAATTGATGGAACCAGATGCAGAGATCCACAATCAAGTCCCAGGATGAGTTCCAGGAATCCAGTCAAAGAGAGAGGAGGGAATATAGAGCAACGGAGGTCAAGGTCATGATGGAGAAATCTACAGAGACAGCTGAAACCAAGCTCGTGGAAACTCATGAACTCTGGGCCAATAGCTGTAGAGCCTCCATGGAACTGAAATAGGCCCTCCACATGTGGGAGACAGTGGTGAAGCTTGGACTATCTGAGGGACCCCTGGCAGTAGGACCAAAATCTATCCCTGGTGTATGAGGTAGCTTCTTGGAGCTTATTCCCTGTGATAGGATGCCATCTCAGCCTTAATATGGGCAGGGGGACTTGGTCCTGTCTCACCTTAATGTGCCAGATTTTGTTGACTCCCCATGGGAGCCCTTACCTGTTGGGACAGATGTATGGGGTAGGCTGGCCGGAAGTTGAAAGAGGACAGGAGGAGGGATGGGTAGGAGAACTTTGGTTGAAATATAAAATAAAATTTTTAAAAAAATATATAAAAATAAAAAAGATTAAAAAAAGAAAGTTGCTTCTGACCACCACATATATATTGTAGTATATGTGCCCTCTAATAAATACATAAAACAATTAACAAATTGTAAATATTTCATGTTCTAAATTTGTAAGAAAATAAAAATTTCACAAAGGAAATGGTGTGAAAAGATAAACACATTTAAATTATCTTTCCCCAAGATGCAAGCTATTTCATAAATTAGGATATAAAAGAAACTAAAGAGTGGACAGACAAATAAGAGGGATACAGGCCAAAATGTCAATGATGTTTTATTAGATGCTATATAGAAATGATATTTCCATCCAGTATCTACCTGAACTACACCTTGATGCATCAAATACTCTCCCTCACTAGGAACGTTTCTTATCTGGTCAGTGGATTGGAATCTAGAAGAATGAGTTTGTAGGTACAGCGACCAACTCTTGAGACTTAAGCCTCTTAAGAAGCACCTTTATAAACCAGAGCCTCACCCAAATAGATACTTTTTCACTGTCAGAAATCTTCTTTTTTTAGGAGGTGGTTAACATGTGTAAGACTTACTCTCCGACAGAAAAGTTAGCTTCCTCACAACCCAGTCAGAACTCAGCATAGAAATGATTTATGATCCAGGTGATGCCATGGACATGGAGTACTGAACTGTCTCGGGTGACACAAATCTTCCTCTTCACTTGGAAGTCCTAAAGTCCTTTTCTGCTGAGAAGTTCCCCTTCTACTGAATATGGCGAGAGAAGATGGAGGAGCAATGCAGGCCAGGGTCTCATAGAATTTGGTCCACAGCTCATCGCATTGTCTTGCCAGGGTGTGTGTAAACTATCAACTATTTCTAAGCAATCAGTTCTACCAGAAGTGGGCTTAAAGGAGTTTTATATATACTATTGAGTTGGAAATATAATAGATTTCATATCTTTGCTAACTTAATACCATGAGAAATGAGGATCTTACAAATATTGAAGATAAAAATTCTATGTGAACCAGTTGCTTTATAGGAAACAATGATTATGATAACCTCTGGCCCCAATATGAAGAATAAACCAAGGAAGTATGGCAATACTTAATCCTATATACAGCTTCCCAGAAGGCACAAGTAACTATGTCAGGATTTTTTGGGGTTTTGTTTGTTTGTTTGTTTAACACTGTCCCAACCTGATAGTCCTCAGCCCATGATATACATAACAGTTCCATTTAAAGCACAAGACATCTCTGCCTTTAGAGCACTTGAATTTGGCAGCTGCACAGCCACCTGTCATCCTTTCAAATAAGACTCTAAATGCAGAATGGCAGGGAGTCCCATGAGTATAGGTGTGGATGTTTCTGCCCAGCTGTATGGCCTATCACCTCAGGGCCACCCAGTCCTCACAATGCCATCAGTGCTAACTGAAAGAAAGCGTAAGGCAAAATGTGGTGCTCACATGCAAAGGAATATTATGCTTATGTTTTCAAATTCAAACAATCTCCATGTTTATCAAGAAAGGAACCATGCACCCCTAGCTCCCAGTCAATGATAACTGATAACAATACATACTTAAGCACTATGAAGACATTTATGAAAAAAAAATGTATTTAAGGTAATCAATGGCATAATAAAAATCTCAACGTTTACCTTAAAGGGAAGGAAAGAGTTTAGAGTCAAATATGAATGACCATAGTATGGAAACACAAATTCAGATTTCCCTAAATTCCATGTTACAATGTGGTAATAGTTTCATAAAGATTTTATAGGTATAAAAAAGAAAGTCATAAATCAAGACATGTTGTAAATGATTGGTAAAAACACCAATGTACCCAACTAAAGAAAGCTCTACTATAGACTTCAGATGCTATCTGATGACAATCTGAGTTTGGAGTTAGTAGAAGCTAGTGGTCTGCTAAGTTAATACAACCCCCAAAATTTCATGTGGTAGTCCCAGGATGATGAGCGAGATATACAGAGATGGGCAATGGAATGACTACGAAGGAGACTAAAAGAATAGCCAGAGATAATTTGGTTCTAGGTCTCTGTGGTGATTAGAACAAGAATGGTCCCTGCAGACTCATATATTTGAATACTTAGTCATCAGAGAGTAGCACTACTTAGAAGGATTAGACTGTGTGGCCTTATTTGAGTAGGAATGGCCTTGTTGGGAGAAGTGGGAAGTGTGTCACTGGGGGTGGGCTTTGAAGTTTCAAAAGCCCAAGCCAGACCTAGTGCCTTGCTCAACGTCCGTCCTTCTGCTTGTGGTTCTGGGTATAGGATTCTCAGCTACTTCTCCAGCACTATATCAACCTACATGCCACCATACTCCCCACCCTGATGATAATGAACTAAACCTCTGAAACTGTAGACAAGCCTCAATTAAATTATTTCTTTTATAAGAGTTTCCATGATCATGATATCTCTTCACAGCACTAGAACAGTAACCAAGGTAACCAAGACAGTCTCCAACATTTCAACATCTATCCATACACTAAATTCTAACAATTCAGTCTTTGGAGACTGTCAGTAAAGATGAAGCATTGTTCCAGAAACTGAAGTTCACCTATGAAGTAACCTCATATTCTACTTGAAGTTAGATGAGATGACAGTCATTTCTTTCCTTCTTTTCCAACCCACATTGAATTACAGATTGTGAAATATGGACTTAAAATAACCCAATTGAAATGACTAGTGCAGCCAATTATTGCGTTTCTTACAAAACTTCATTAGTGATTCTGTTAAAAATTTAAAAATTATGAAGACCAGTTTGTAAATAATAAATAATCCTAAAAAGATTTAAAGTTACTTTTGCTTTGTATTATCTTCCTTAGGGCTCTCACCTCTGTTTCGTTCTAATTCTCATAATCTCTGCAAAAGGAACTCAGAGGAAACACACAAAGCTCACCATAGGCAACAGGTTATTTTATAAAGTAAAATGAAGTTCTGTCAAGGGCTGTGAAAGGGTCATGGCCAAAAAGGCAATTGTGTTAACTTTCATTTTAGGCAATGGAACCCAGGCCATATGAATCTGCTAAGATCTGATGATTTTTCTGCATTACTATGAAAAGCGTAACTTTTCTTTCATTCTCTTTTCTTTCCTTCCCATATTGGGCATATCTTGGGGATGCTTTCTAGATACCACGCACTTTCTTATGCTTTCTTTGAAGCCTCTCCCCAACACAAATGACTGCTATGCAACCTGTTCGTCTGAATGCTATTGCTAACCTCCAGGCCTAAATGGTTTTCCTTTCTCTTCTCCATCTTCCTCTTCCAAGCTGTTGTTGAGATTTAGAGTTTGTCTGCTCTGGGTTTTTCTTTAAAACATATTAAAATTTTTCTGCAGCCTCTTTCTTACTGAGTTTTTAAATTACGTTATTAATGAGACTTAGAACCCTAGAAGTCAACACCAAGTTCCCCAGTTACCTATGGCGTTCCAGATGAGACATCCCCAAGTTTCCTGTTAAAAAGAAAATGCCCTTCAGCTGTTGGTTGTGGTGGAACACAACTTTAACCCCAGCACTTGGGAGATAGAGCCAGAGAGGCAGATTGGTCTTAGAGTTTGAGGCCAGTCTGATTCAAAGAGTGTTCCAAGATAGCTAGGGCTATAGAGGGAAAACCCGTATTAAAATAAATATAAAACAAACAAAAAAAACGGACTAAAAAATACATAAAAACAGCCCTTCAGACTGTTAGTGTCTAACTAACAGTTTCACATTAGCAAACACACACCATAGGCCTGCAAGAAACACGCTTTCAGTGAAAGATTAAATGAACACACACAGTGAGGAACATCAGGCCTGCATATTTAAAAGACGATACATTTCAGGAGCTTCCTGAAGAAACCCTGAAATAGAGAACAGAGTTTCAAAGGACAGCATGAGACTTCTCACCTGTCTTCTGGCAGAGGGATGTACTGGGAAACTCAGAAGGAGGACTACCAGAAGACCATTATGACCAAGTTGTCCTGAGAATTAAATTAAAAAGTGAGGTTCCATTCAGATGATAATGTTGGCACTCCAAGATCATTCGGTTTATTTTTGGAATCAAATTAGGTTTAACGTAATGAAGCTTCTTAAGTATTCCAAATAGATGCATATATATGAATCTTTCTGGAATCCCCATCTTTCCTTCTATTTTGGAACAAGGAGGAGGCTGGACTTTTCTAGGTGACCAACCCAGGGCTTCCTATGCTCAGGCATTTTGATGTCTCCAAGTCCAAACAAAGGAGACTGAACCGCGGTTGCTATGGAATGTACTAATTAATTACATTTACTTTACATAATTGGCGTTAGGGCTTTTTGAACAAAAATGCAAATTTATGGAAATTGGTTGAAATCTTTATGCAAAGTAATATAAAAGTGGACTCCTAAATTATTGGGAAAAATAAGGTAGTTTTAATTGAACAGCTAAAAGATTTGTACTTCGTTACATGATTACATCTAGTAAACTCGATTTAAAAAAAATCAGTTCATTTGCTTTTATCTAACCCTTCCATCTCTTGCTCGGTATTGTTGCTATAATTATCACCAATAAGGGACCAATCTTATTTTCTATCTTACTTTGCATCAGGCGTTAGTTCTGTAAACAGAAATGGAATATGTTATTCTTTTGAACAGTGCCTCGTGCATTACAAATTAGGCAGAGTTGGGCCAAAGCATAGCAAAGCAGCCGATTATTGCTTATAGAGGACACAATGCAGCACCCTGCTCATTTGCTGCTTTGCAGAGGGAATGACTTTGTTTTAGAGCCAGCCGTTCCACAAAGGATCCTTGTGGCACAGTGGTAAAGATGGCCTTGCAATCAATAGAGTGTACCTGACAACTGTATCAGGAACCTGTGATGCTGACGGATATGGAGTCAGTAATACAATGAAAAGCACGCTGAGATGCCCGTGATACAGGAGTGAACACTGATAAATGATGCCTTATTTTTCAAGGGCCCAGAAATGGGAATGCACATGGGCAAACACTTAATGACAGAAGGGAGAAATTAAATATCGTCAGGTTAAGAGGCACAGACATTACCACACAATTAAGAAGCTGTTAATTATTGGTGGACAACTCCCCAAATTCATAGAGATTCAATTTAACATGGATTCCGTTCATCAAGAAATTAGACTGACCTCTAGACACCGAGGGGGTACGGTAGCATCAGAAGATTCAAATAATTACATTAATCCTTGAACTTTCATATTCAGGATTTTTCTTGGAAGTGGTGGGTAGTGGATGTGAGAAACAGAATGGATGTTGGGGGCTCTAGCAATGCTTTATCCCCTCCTTTGAGCTAATTATTCCTTAAAATATGGTTGGAATTCAGCTTCAATTATTCTCCTTAGATTCCTACCATTAAGTAGAATGTAATGTGAGACTGTTAAAGAATATTCAAAGCTTGTCAGCTTCTCATCAGGGATGGTGGGTGAATTGATCTTGCTTGACAAAGATGGGGCTGCACTCACACTTTTGCTCCTCTGGAATGAGAAGTAGCTAAAGGACCAATCTTTGCTTGTAGTATGAAGCAGAGGAATAAAAATTTTAAGTCTAATGATTGCCTTAGATATTCAGAGTTTTCAGGCTCTGAAGTCTGTGACAAAGTTACTGAGTTCTTAGGCTCATAAGCCTGCTGCTGCACTTTTCCTGTACCCCAAAGAAACTATGATGGAGGTGGGTCTTGTATCTTTTCTGTTGCTTTCATTGGTTAACTAATAAAGAAAACTGCTTGGCCTGACAGGACAGAAAATTAGGTAGGCGGAGTAAACAGAACAGAATGCTGGGAGAAAGAAGCTGAGTCAGTGAGTCGCCATGATTCTTCCACTCCAGACAGACACAGGTTAAGATCTTCCCTGGTAAGCTACCTCGTGGGCTACACAGATTATTAGAAATGGGTTAGATCAATATGTAAGAGCTAGCCAATAAGAGGCTGGAACTAATGGGCCAAGCAGTATTTAAAAGAATACAGTTTCCATGTAATTATTTCAGGGCATAAGCTAGCCATGCGGGCAGCTGGGTGCCGGGGATGCAGCCCCACCGCTCCTATTACAACAAAACTAAGAAATAGAAATGGGCGAAAGAAAATAGATTTATTTACAGTTTGGTCTGATAGAGGGGAGGAGTGATCTCACAGCTGATACTAGGGTTCTAGGTTCTAAAGTCCCTGAACAAAGAGCCGAGCAGAGCAAAGCAGTAGCTTTAGAAGCCAAGGTGATTTAGCAGGTGATAATGCACTCACAAGCAGGAGGCTACTGAGCAGGAACAGAGAGAGTTCAGCAGCTTCATTGCCTCCTGTACAAAATGTTAAGTTTTTATGTTACTTTAGTGGGTTTGGCTCATTTGCATAATGTGCAATTTTTACCTTATTTGCATACCATGGGCTTTTCCATGTACACTCTGCCTCGTATATATAATTCCATGCCCAGCTTCATGTCTCCCATGCTCCTTGACATCTTAAATCTCTACCCAAGGATAGTCTTCAGTCAGTTTTGGTGAGTTTGAGCCTGAGGTTTTCTACTTTACTACTTTGCCACTGTTTGTCTTTCCCATACATCTTCTGTAAGGTGTTGTAGAAGACCTTCCTTTGGGACATTGATGTGCTTAATGCTGCACTCTCTCCTCCTGTCTCAGTGGAGAACCTAGCTTCTTCCCTACCATGCCCATGGCCATCTTCAATTCACAGAGAGTCATGAGTCAAGGAATAGAACATATGAAAGTGTATCTGTGGCACAAGCTCTCCCGTCAGTTCCCAGAGGGAAAAGAAACTGGACCCTCAATGGTGCCTCAACTTCATTCACTGCATTATTGTCTCACTTCTATTACAGGAAATTTGTCCTGGGAAGAAATATAGAAATGCAACTCATTCAGGACTGCTACAAAACCAAAGCTTCCCTGGCAACCAGAGTAACCAGGCAACCAAAGTAATGAGGTCCTAACAGAGAGGGTTGCCTTTGTGCTGTCAAGCCCGACTCTACCTCAGACCTCTGCTGTCCAGCTAGCCTTAGGGCTTCATCTGGAAAAGGATGATAGGTCTTTAGGCCTCTCAGAACTCTCCTCTTCTCCCTTCTCCAAATTTCAGCTGTGCAGAGCAAAAAGTAACAGTGTGTGGAAAGTCCTGAGATAGGCAACAAGAGACAGTTGAACTTCTGATACCATGTGGTTAGGGGCACACACTCTCCTGTATAATAATTCACCTAGCAGCCTGCTTCCTTCATATGCACATGCTGTGCATGCACAACTGTCTCCAAGAAATGCACTAAACAGCATTGGAGCCTTGAGCTTCTTACTTGTACCTGGATATGCATGTTCCTATCTCTGAGCAATCATCTCTTCTCCTGGTAATAATTAAATTGTAGTCATTTCTACTCAAGTGTATTTGCAATGTATCTGCGTATGAAAAGTAGAAAGCCTATTCCAGTATGAGCATTTTTTATGCATGCGCAATAAGACACAATTGTGTCCCTTAGTTAGCTTCTAGCGAGGATCCTGTGAATAATGGGAAGTACATATTATTGGAATCAGGGCATTGTGGGAAAGGACACACGCAGAACAGGAATACCTATATAACCCAATCTAACAATCAAAATAGAGAACCACCCAAACTGTACCTCTTTAGAAGTCAGTCCCTCCTTCCTTTATACCCCATAAGGAGAAACCTCAGAGGATAGCCCGGAGCCCATGAGTACTCTTATTCCTGCGGCCTGCTGTTAGTCCTGGCAGTATCTGTAATCAGGACCATTACATTTGTTCAAAATGAAGTTACCTTACTTCTTTCACAGATCTGTGTGAACTGTTATTTCTAATTTTTGGATATGAAAACAAGAACCTGAAAATACCAAACCCAGACCCCAGCACTAAAAACAAGGCTTGCCTAGGTTTGAATGCCCACTGCAAAATTGTGATGGTGTTAGTTGCCACTGTGAATGTGTTGGGAAGAGGAAACTTTACATCACAAGGCTGTACACTTAAGATGACACAAGTGTCCCTCTTGATCCTATTCTACAGTGGATAAACTATGCGTGAGTAGATTTGCTTTAAAAGTAGCCTGTTCTGAAACAGCATTCCCTGGCCTCCTCGTTCTCTCTCTCCACACCACGCGCCCTGCCATGGTAAGATCCAATAAGCAGGCACTTGACAGATGTAGCCCTTTGATCATAAACTTCCCACACTCTGCAACTTCAATGAAGAAATGTCTTTTCTTTACAAATTACCCAGTGTGTGGTGGTCTGGGATAGTAGCAGAAAATGGGCTCAGACAGGGATATATTAAAAGGTGTAAAAAATGAAACTTTGAGATAATTAGCATCCTTGTTCCTAGATTAAACATATAACAAACCTGACTGAGAAGTTCACTTCTCCTCGCTTAGTGATTGGCATCACATAGTTCACGTTAGCAGCAGCGAGGTGATTATGTCACATTTCCTTCTTCCCTTCTTGTCTCTCTTCATTCATTATTCATTCTTAAGTTAAAGCTCTTCGGTTGCCCTGTCCAAAACTTCCAGGAGAAATGCTTGCCAAAATTATGAGAGGTCCACATTCAGAAGGGCAGAGAAAAAAAAAAACCTTGAGATATTCACTTCAAATAGTTGAGCACTGTGATATATAAATTAGATGCCAATAAAATTGCTACAAAACAAACAGAAACCATGAGTTAACTGGGAAATTGATACCAATAAAATCATCAGAATAATTAAAGTCTGCTTACCAGTTCATTCACAAATTCTCTCAGTGTATTGTTCATTAAACATTTTATGCAACAATGGAATTAGACTCATGCATATAAATCAGTCTCCACCCTGCCACCATCATCAGGAGAAAAGAGGCAGATGTGTCAAATATCGTTTAGCACAAACAGAAGGGTACTGAGTCAATGAGAACAGCTTTGGAATTGAGATATGAGGAGAGGGGGGTTCAGGAGGGGGGGGATGGACATACCAGGAGCACCAGGAATGTTATAAAGGATCCTTGGATATGGTGGAATTGGAGCTTGGGTTCTATAGTGTAATAGATGTTTATGGAATAAAATGCATGTCAGGTTTTGGAAAGGCACGGAAAAGAAAGTCATCAGGAGGCAGGGTAAATATGGATTGAACTTCAAGCAAAATATTTTAATAATGACAACATGGATCTGAAGAAAAGAGTTCAGTCTTACTGCACATATTAGTTACTAGTCTTATTATTAAAAAGTATCTGAAAAACAAATTACATAACGAAGGATTTCTTTTGACTTACATTTTAAGTGGAGTCCATCATGGTAGGCAAGTCCTGGAGCCAGCCATAAGGCTGCTGGCCACATTGAATCCTCTGTTAAGAAGCTGAGAGTGCTGGGAGTCAGCTTGGTTTCACTTTTATATCGCTCCAGGTTTCCCAGCCCATGGAATGGTGTGCTGGTCATTGTTAAAGGTTCCCCTCATGGTCTGTTCTAGACAATCTCTTACAGGCACACCCAAAGGGTTAGGTTCTAGTGATTCTAGATCCTTTCAAGTTGACAACCAGGGCAGTGGTGCAACGCACCACTATCTGTCACACACAGTCTTGCAGAAATGATGAAAAATGGGAATTAGAGTATATTTATAGAAATTAAATAAGGTACAGATCATCTTAAAGTTCAGAGTTTCCCAATTGCTCCATCATATTTACATTTGCATAATTTAAAAACTGGAGTGGAAAAATGCTCCATGTTAGCACTCTTCATCACAACCTAATTAATATGGAGAAAGATGGGAATGGAGAAATCGACAGAATGCCAAAAGTGCTTATGTTGCCCTTTATGGAATAGGTTCTGGGCCAAATTTTAGAATAAAAAGCATGTCAGTGTTTGAAAGGCTTTGAAACTCATATGGAAGTTCATATTCAGTGCTAGCCAAGTACTCTATGTAAATATATATTTATCTAATTCTCATAATAATACTGAGTTTAATTTCACAATTGGAAAAGTATTTACTTCTTAGTAAATACTATCTGAATCTAAGTGAATTATTGAGTCTATTTTCATCATTGAAACTGACAGAGCACTTTGACGTTTAAGTTTCTTTTCAACCAAAATTCTAGATAAGTGGGAAGGCTGAAGGCTTACAAATTAATATTACACTGAAAGTTGATTTTTATAGAAATAATAAGTACAAAAGAGAGAAAAATCATTCTAAAAAACAAGGACATGTATTAGAAAGATTTCGCGTACTGCAGTGACATTCTGATCCCTACTCTTACCAAGTAATTGCTATAAGTACCTCTGTTTTATTGAGGAACACTAAGTGTATAAAATATTTATAAACGTTCATCATTGACTTCTGAGCTCTTATTTAAATTATAAGGTACTTCTCAGTCTTATCATTCTTATTTCTTGTGTCCTTTCCACCAAATTTTCAGCAACACTCTACCTTGCTCATTGCCAAGGTTTATATTACTGTCATTAATTTCATAAACTATAATTATGCCATCTGGCCTTGTCTGAACTATTCCCCCAAAAGCCGAAAATTCATTGTGTTTAGCTCCAAACAAGGTAGTCTAAACATAACTATAATAAACTCTCCCTCTTAAAAGAGATTATTTTCCTAATCGAAATCATCTTTCCTCAACTGCTCATGATCTGGCCATGGTTTGGTAGCACAACTACAAATGTATTTGATCCATTCATGTTTAACCATTTTTAAAATGTATTAAACTGTTGCTACCTGAACAATTTCCTGGAATAATACTCTTTTTAGGCTATCAGAGGAGTAGGACAGTGAGAAGCTTCTTTTATCCACTAACATTGTATTTTCTCAATTTTTAGATTTAGTTGTGAAAAAGGTTTAATCTAATTCTTGAACAAAATTATTAGGACTGTCTGATTCCCTTTTCTAATGTTGTGACAAAGCACCATGACCAAAGTAACTTATAAAAGAAAGAGTTTATGAGAGAGTGATTTCATGACTTTCATGGTGAGGTGATGTGGGAGTGTCATGTATCAATCTGTTGATTTCTTTGGCTAAGCAATAAAGAAACTGCTAGGCCCATTTGATAGGCCCACCCTTAGGTGGGTGGAGTAAACAGAACAGAACGCTGGGAGGAAGAGGAAGTGAGGTCAGACTCCGCAGCTCTCCTCTCCAGAGCAGATACCTCAGAGAGAGACGCCATGCTCCAGGCTCCTGGGCAGACACACGCGATGAAGCTCTGAACTAGAATCTTCCCGGTAAGACCGGTGCTCACAGATTGTTAGAGATGGGTTGATTGGAATATCAGAATTAGCCAGTAAGGGCTAGAGCTAAGGGCCAAGCAGTGATTAAAAGAATACAGCGTCTGTGTAATTATTTCGGGGCAAAAGCTAGCCGGGCAGGCGGCTGGGGTTTGGGGACATAGCCCCGCCGCCGCCCTTATTACTACAGTGAGGAGCAGGGCAGCACGCAGGCAGACATGGTACTGGAGCTGGAGCTAAGAGATTGCATCCTTATCTGCAAATAGGAGGCAAAGAGAGAGAGAAAAGCAGAGAGTTAACTAAGGATTTCAAGGGCTTTTTGAACCTCAAAGCCTACTCCAAGGAACGTACCTCTTTCAACAAGGCCATACCTCATAATCCTTTCCAAACAGGTTCACCAAGTGGAGAATAAATATAAAATATATGAGTCGATGATGGTCATTCTAATTCAAGCCACTCAGAGTGAGCATACATACATTGTTTGTTCACCTTAAGTATTTTCTTTTGATGCAAAACATTTCTCTTCTTAAATGTTCTAAGTCCTTTGGTTTATAATAAATTATTCACTTTAAATATGTGAGACTTGAAGCATCTCCAACAGAGTTCATGCATTTTATCACTTCTTCCTGGACAGTCTTCTTTGTGAATGTCCTTTCCTTCTCTTGCATACTGATGTTCCTCTGCACTGGACATTCTGCTCAAATCTGATGCCAAGATTTACTTTATGTGCTACCTCCCTGGTTGGGAAAGCTACTGGCTGGCAGCTGTGGTCTTCCTTCTATCTATCCTTGAGTTCATGTTGAAGCAGTTTTTTAAGGGTGGAACAGGATATAGTATACCATGCAGGATAATTCCAACAAAAGCAGAGTGCCATAAAATGTCTACATTATTGTGTCAAAAATCATATAGTTTATCACAATAGAGTTGGTAGATAGTTTGCATGGCTAAATACTTCTTTTTTCTTTATTGAGAAAAGGAAAAAAAAAGTTTCAGCCTCCTCCAAGCCTCCCATTTCCCTCCCCCTCCTCCCACACTTCTCTCCCTCCCCCCACTCCTATCCCCCTCCCTCTCCAGTATGAAGAGCAGTCAGGGTTCTCTGCCCTGGGGAAAGTCCAAGGTCCTCCCCACTCCGTCCATGTCTAGGAAGGTGAACATCCAAACTGGCTAGGCTCCCACAAAGCCAGAACACGAAGTAGGATCAAAACCCCATGCCATTGTCCTTGGCTTCTCATCAGCCCTCATTGTTCACCATGTTCAGAGAGTCTGGTTTTATCCCATGCTTTTTCAGTCATAGTCCAGCTGGCCTTGGTGAGCTCCCAATAGATCAGCCCCACTGTCTCAGTGGGTGGGTGCACCCCTCGTGGTCTTGACTTCCTTGCTCATCTTCTCCCTCCTTCCGCTCCTTGTTGGGACCTTGGGAGCTCAGTCCAGTGCTCCAGTGTGGGTCTCTGTCTCTATCTTCATCCATCACCAGATGAAGGTTCTTCTTATTTAGCTTCTTTAGGTTCACCAGTTGTAGACTCCGTGACCCTTATTTATGGCTAGAAACCTATTATGAGTGAGTACATCCCATGTTCATCTTTTTGGGTCTGGGTTACCTCACTCAGGATAGTGTTTTCTATTTCCATCCATTTGCATGCAAAATTCGAGAAGTCATTGTTTTTTACCGCAGCGTAGTACTCTAATGTGTAGATATTCCACACTTAATTCATCCATTCTTCCATTGAAGAACATCTAGGTTGTTTTCAGGTTCTGGCTATTACAAATAATACTGCTATGAACATAGTTGAACAAATGCTTTTGTCATATGATAGGGCATCTCTTGGGTATATTCCCAAGAGTGGTATTGCTGGGTCCAGGGGTAGGTTGATCCCGAATTTCCTGAGAAACCGAAACACTGATTTCCAAAGTGGTTGCACAAGATTGCATTCCCACCAGCAATGGATGAGGGTACCCCTTCTTCCACAGCCTCTCCAGCAAAGGCTATCATTGGTGTTTATGATTTTAGCCATTCTGACAGTTGTAAGATGATATCTAAAAGTTGTTTTGATTTGCATTTCCCTGATTGCTAAGGAGGTTGAGCATGACCTTAAGTGTCTTTTGGCCATTTGAACTTCTTCTGTTGAGAACTCTCTGTTCAGTTCAGTGCCCCATTATTTAATTGGGTTAATTAGCATTATAATAAAAGCTATATACAGCAAGCCAACAGCTAACATCAAATTAAACAGAGAGAAACTCAAAGCCATCCCACTGAACTCAGTAACACGACAAGGCTGTCCACTCTCGCCATACCTCTTCAATATAGTGCTTGAAGTTCTAGCATTAGCAATAAGACAACATAATGGGATCAAGGGGATTCGAATTGGAAAGGAAGAAGTTAAACTTTCGCTATTTGCAGATGATATGATAGTGTACATAAGCGACCCCCAAAACTCCACCAAAGAATTTTTACAGCTGATAAACAGCTTTAGTAATGTGGCAGGATACAAGATCAACTCCAAAAAATCAGTTGCCCTCGTATACACAAAGGATATGGAAGCAGAGAGGGAAATCAGAGAAGCTTCACCTTTCATGATAGCCACAAACAGCATAAAATATCTTGGGGTAACTCTAACCAAGGAAGTGATAGATCTATTTGACAAGAACTTTAAGGCATTGAAGAAAGAAATTGAAGAGGATACCAGAAAATGGAAGGACCTCCCTTGCTCTTGGATTGGGAGGATCAACATAGTAAAAATGGCAATTCTACCAAAGGCAATTTATAGATTCAATGCAATCCCCATTGAAATCCCATCAAAATTCTTCACAGATATTGAGAGGACAATAACCAACTTTATATGGAAAATCAAAAAAACCCAGGATAGCCAAAACAATCCTATACAATAAAGGATCTTCTGGAGGCATTACCATCCCTGACTTCAAACTCTATTACAGAGCTACAGTAATGAAAACAGTATGGTACTGGCATAAAAACAGAGAAGTCGACCAATGGAATTGTATAGAAGACCCGGATTTTAACCCACAAACCTATGAACACCTCATTTTTGATAAAGGAGCTAAAAGTATACAATGGAAGAAAGAAAGCATCTTCAACAAATGGTGCTGGCACAACTGGATGTCAACCTGTAGAAGAATGAAAATAGACCCATATCTATCACCGTGCACAAAACTCAAGTCCAAATGGATTAAAGACCTCAATATCAGCCCGAACACACTGAACCTGATAGAAGAGAAAGTGGGAAGTACCCTACAACAGATGGGCACAGGAGATCGCTTCCTAGGTATAACCCCAGCAGCACAGACATTAAGGGCAACATTGAATAAATGGGACCTACTAAAACTGAGAAGCTTCTGTAAAGCAAAGGACACTGTGACTAAAACAAAAAGGCAACCTACTGACTGGGAGAAGATCTTCACCAACCCCGCAACAGACAAAGGTCTGATCTCCAAAATATATAGAGAACTCAAGAGGCTAAATACTTCTTATCTTCTAATTTCCTTCTGATCTTTTAATGGTATGCTTTATATTTTCTAGACCTGGGTTTGCTAGAAATAAATCATATCTTGTTCTCTTTTCTAGGCACCTGACCTTTCTTGAAAGCTTTTATGAGCTTCCCTTTATCTCTATGTTCTAAACTTACATAATGATTTCTTGCATCACCCCTTTCTCTCTTTGTTTATATTAATTATTTGTAAGAGTTTAATAGTGGAACAGCTATGGCAATTTTAACAAATTAAAGTTGTTAGAACATTCCGTTTTTGTTCTCCAGTTGACTCTTTCTTCCAGTGTAGTGGCTCTTGCTCTTTCTAAAACAATAATCATTCTAAGCACCTGAAGAAACTGATTTCATAACATTGCTGGTAGAGTGGAAGATGGTAAAACCATACAGAGGGCTTGCCAGATTTTTGCGTTTGTCACTTCTGTTTTTTTTTTCTTTTAAATTTGAGAAACGATCTCCCAAAGTCCAGGCAAATCTTGAATTCACCCTATAGGCAAAGATGACCTTAAATGCTTCATCTGTCTGCTCCCAAGCACTAATACTATGATACTATGTCTGGTTTTGTATTGCTTTATTTTGAAAATGTTTTATTTATTTGAGAAAATGCCTCATGTAGCTCACTCTGACCTCCAACTGATTTTGAAGCAGAAGGAGACTGTGAACTTCCTATCTTTCTGCTTCGACCTTTCAACTAGGGCCTGTCATCATACCCTGGTTCATTTTTATAAAAAAAAAAAGCCAATTTGAACATATGAAAGAAGGTAACTTTACTGTTTTTAAAACAATAAGAATATTAACAAAATTATCAAAGATCAAAAATTTTAGAGCTGATATTGTAATAATCGAAAGTAATTAAAATAAGAAAAATGACTAAATGTTGAAAAGAAGGACAAATTTTAGGATGGTTAATTGTCATATTTCTGTGGATCGAAAGTAGTCCTGAGAGAGGAATGATGGTTTAACTGAGTAACAGAGTCCACACTTAGCATATACAAGTCTGGGTTCAGTCCCTAGCACATAAAGAAAAACAAAGAGTAGAGTTGAAAATTTAGAGAGTCATATCCTCATATCTTCAGGGGGTATGAGAAAATAGCCAAACAATTACTAGGAGATGCTAAGAAGATGGAAAGCTCCCACCAGAGCTCTGTCACAGGGAATTGTCATGGTTTAATCCATTATTCAACTTTAGGAAGATCTCCATTCACATAATTTGTTTTCATGTGGTCTAACTCAGAGTTCACTCAATGTGTAGACTTCTCTCATGAGCCTTGTCATTCCAGTACCTATTCATTCTTTGTCATTGCTGGTTTCAGGGTGGATATACCAACTGAAACAGTAGGTAGGATTATTACGAAACTTAAGGTATAAGAATAAGATACCTTTATTGGTGCCTTTAGAAGCACTGGACATCTAGAAAGCAAGATGCATTTGAGAGTTATATACGGAAGAAGGTCTCAATCTCTCACCTTTAGTTAACTATGGACTTTATATCAGGCAAAAGTAAAATCTACAGTAGAATTATAAAGTCAAAGATATTGAATGTGTAACCCAAACACATAGATTTGTGGAAAAGCTAGGAAACTTATTAAGGAAGCAGACAGAAATTGGGAACAACCTAAATGTTCCTCAACAGAATAATGGCTAAAGATAATGTAGTACATTTACACAATGGAGTATTACTCAGAAAGAGGAAGAGGAGGAGTAAGAAGTTTGTTTATGATCAGAGTTAAATGGATGGAACTAGAAGAAAACCATCCTGAGTGAGGAATTCAGATCTAAAAAGACAAATATAAGCAGTGCCTTGTCTAGTCATTATTAGAGAAGCTTCCTGCTGCAGCAGGTGGGAACCAATACAGAGCGCTCACACCAGACTTTATGCAGAGAGTAAGAGATCCTGCAACACTCAGCTTTAAATGGGATGTCTTCATCAAGTCTCTCACCACAGGGCACAGTGAACCCCACAGAAGAGGATGTCAAAGAGTGTAAGAGCCAGAAAGGATGACTAGCACCAAGAAAACAAGATCTTCTAAATCAACGTGATTGACACACATATGCAGGCATCTTTAGAGGTTTCTTGTTTCACAGTGTTGTTTTATGGCTTTTCTTTTTTCTATTTTTAATTTTATTTTAATCATATATGTTTTTCTTTTTTAGTTTTACCCTACAGATATGTTGTGCATATATTATGGCTTCCAGTTTAGTGTTGTTATGGTACTCAGAGTAGGTAATCTAGTGAGTCTCTGTTTCTTACTCTTGGGCTCCTTTCCTTCTCTTTGCCTTCTCCAATACTAAAATGTTAATTTTTGTTTTATCTATTTTTGTAATATTTTATTTTATTATTATCCCTTAGAAACTTTTTTTTTGTTTTCTGAGAAAGGGACTGGATCCATGTTGTAGGGGAGTGGAAAGGAGCTGGGATGAGTAGAAAGAGGGGAGATGAGAATATATATGAAAGAGAAAATCTGTTTTCAATACAGGGGAAAAGAAAGAAATCCTCTGTCTATTCATTACCCATGAAACATTAGAAATCTTAACCATTAATTCCCATTTTGTCATATAATTATTGAAAATAATCTGTTTTCAACAAGGAATTATGAAACACATGAAGAAATAGAGTGTTGTGATTCTTACATAAGAATAAAAGCAATCAATAGCAACTAACTTCAAGAAAAAAACAGAATTAAGAATTAATAGACAGAAGCTTACATTAACTATGATAAATATACCCAAATGAATTATGGAAATCCTATCTAAAAATATAAGTGTGAGAATGATGTTTCAGTGAATAGATTATAAAGATACAGAAACTATAAAAGCAGCCAAATAGATGTCATTGAACTTAAAAAGAACAGTAAATTCACAGAGAATTTAAAATTGGATTTGAGTGATTAGAACCAAGAATTAATGTGCTTGAAGACAGGTGTAATGAATGTATTTAGTCTAAGAAACTAAAATTAAAAAGAATTAATAGAAATAATCCTGAAAATCAGAAATGAATGGTCAAATATAGCAGAAGTGACTTTAGGGAAAATGAAGATACTGATATTATAGCAATGGGATAGTTTAATAAATGTTTGTATAAATCTGTTGTAGTTGTTTTATTTAATTGTAATGTTGATAGAGTACAGAGTCACCTGGACAAAAGTCTCTAAAATGCCCAAGAGAGATTCCCTTGCTCACCTTGGTTGATGTTGGGAGAACTGCCCATTGTGGGTGGCATCATTCTTTGGATATGGACTCTTGGCCTATATAGGATAACACGGGCTTAATGTTGTCAGGGGCTGCTAGTTCATTTCCAGACTGCCCTGACTTGATATAACCACACAGAAACTATACTAATTGCAATACTGCTTAGTCAATTGCTTAAGCTTATTGCTAGATAGTTCATATATCCTAAATTAACCCACCTCCATTAATCTGTGCATCATCATGAGGTTGTGACCTACCAACAAAGTTTCAGCAGGCTCTGGTGGAGGTGATTGTCTTCTGCGGGAAGGGACATGGCTTCTCTTTGACTCTGCCTACTCTCTCTCTCTCTCTCTCTCTCTCTCTCTCTCTCTCTCTCTCTCTATATATATATATATATATATATATATATATATATATATATATATATATATATATATCTTTCGACCTGGCTTAGCCCTGTTAAGCCATTGGCTGAAAACAGCTTTTTTATTAACCAATGGTAATAAAACATATTTACAGCATACATTGCCTCTCACATCACCTCCCTTTTTTGGTCTGAATAAAAAGAAAGGTTTTAACTTTAACATAGCAAGATTACATATAACAAAACATATATCAAACAAGAATTATAGTTACACTATTTATATCTACTTTATGTTTTATCATAACTATGGAAAATAATAACTATGATTATCTATTCTTCAACTCTAAAAAAGACTCCAGAAGGTTATAATATCACCTAAGTAAACAGGAAGTGCATAGTAAGCAACTTCCAAAATTCTAGAATTGTAGTAATTAGGGCGGCGGGTCTGTGTCCCCAGCACCCCGGCTGCCTGGCTAGCTTATGCCCGAAATAACAACAAACAAACTGTATTCATTTAATCACTGCTTGGCCCATTTCTATCTAGCCTCTTCTAGGCTAATTCTCACATATTAATTTAGCCCATTTCTAATCATCTGTGTAGCGCCCCTAGGTGCGCTTACCGGGAAGATTCTAGCCTATGTCCATCCTGGTCGGAGCTTCATTGCATGCATCTGCCTGGGAGCTGGGAGCATGGCATCTCTCTGAGGCGTTTGCTCCCGAGAGGAGAGCTGTGGAGTCTGAGCTCACTTCCTCTTCCTCCCAGCATTCTGTTCTGTTTACTCCTCCCATCGATCTTCTAACCAATGAGGGCCAAGCAGTTTCTTTTTATTTAACCAATGACCTTCCTCCATCATAGAATTGACAGAGACACCTCGCTGCATGGACAGTCACAAAAAGTTCTTCTGTATCATTGGATCACCCATCTTCAGCCTACAGGCCCATAATATCCAGCAGACTTTTCCATGAAGCAGGAAATTTCAAAGACAGTTTCACCAATATTGATAGTTTGTCAGTCACTTTCTTCTGTGTCTTGTAGAATGTCTGGCAGATTCTTTCATAAAGCAGGAACCCAAATGAACTGACTCACCATCTTTAGTCAAGGTCAACAGTCATTTCTCTGTGGGTCCTGCAAGTCCAGTCAAGCCATTCAGGCAAGAGCAGTTTTTTTTTTTTTTTTTTGTCCAAATGACTAACAAACTCCATAAGAAACTTCTTTGATACCCATATTCCTCTTGAAGTAATTGGTGCTGCCAAGAGCAGATGTGTCTCATTGTCATAAAAATCTAAATTCTTAAAACATTTAAAATGTCATATTCTGTAGTCTTTGAAAGATATGAAGATTATCTATCCTTCTGAAAACATCTCTGTACTTCTAAAAAACCTATCTAACATGACTATAAGCTTGACTATTATAAATGACTCTCTATTAACCTATATTGCCTAATTATACATATTTTTAAATGAGCTACATAATCATAATACCTTAATCAAGAGAAAAAATACACATACAACAAAATTGACCTAAATTTATATCAATAAACCAAGATTCATACCAAATTATCCATTTCTATAGTATATTCCCCTTTAAATGTAAACAAACATTTATAAATAATATTTCAGAAGTCGGAAGTAGTCCTTTCCAAACTGCTTTCTGATTTTTGTTGGGCCAAATAATTGCTGGGGGTGTTCATGGTGACCTTTCAGGTGTGGTCTTAGTCCATCAAGCCACATTAGTCTGGAAGGAATCCACAGGTTCTCATCTTCTGTGAAAACAAAAGTAGAACCTCTTTTCCAAAGCAACATATCTTTAAGCCCAAATTTTAAAGTCAAGATACCTTTAAGATATATATGTTGGTTTAGCTTAGCAGCCCATACAATGAAAAGCCTCTTTGTACTTAACTCCTTCACAGTCAAAATATTCAAAGAATATACAATAATATACATAATCCAGACTCTTTGTGTATATTCCATTTCTATTTGGCTTAGTTTTCCTTACTCCTTTTTTTTTCTGTGACTCTCTGTTCTCTGTCTGCCTTTTCAGTTCTGAATATTCTCTCTCTGCCTTTTGGTTAGTTTGAATAAGGGTTTTTCTATCTTGTTCATTTTCTCAAAGAGTCAGCTCTTTGTTTCATTTGATTCTTTGTATTGTTTTCTTTTTTTCTATTTTTTTTTTATTTCAGCCCTCAATTTGATTATTTCTTGTCATTTACTCCTCCTGGATGAGTCTGTTTCATTTTGTTCTAGAGTTTTCAGGTATGCAGTTAAGTTGCTAGTGTGAGATTTCTTGACTTTATGGAGGCACTCAGTGCTATAAACTTTCCTCTTAGCAATGATTTCATAGTGTCCCATAGGTTTGGGTATATAGTTGCATTCATTTTCATTGAATTATAGGAAGTCTTTAATTTCTTTATTTCTTCCTTGACTCAGGGGTGATTTAATTGAGCATTGTTCAATTTCCATGAGTTTGTAGGCATTCTGCAATTAGTGTTGTTGAATTCTAACTTTAAGCCATGGAGATCTGATAAGATACAGGGGTCATTACATTTTTTTAATCTGTTGAGGTTTGCTTTGTTAGCGAGTATGTAGTCAGTTTTACAGAAGATTTCATGAGGTGTTGAGATGAAAGTATATTCTTTTATGTTCAGGTGAAATGTTCTATAGATGTCTATTAAGTTCATTTGAGTCATGACGTCTGTTAGGTCTCTTATTTCTCTTTTAAGTTTCTGTCTGGCAGACCTGTCCATTGGTGTAAGTGGAGTGTTGAAGTTTCCAGCTATTTGTGTGTGGGGTTTGATGTGCAATTTCAGCTTTAGCAATGTTTCTTTTACCTATATGGCTGCTCTTGTATTTGGGGCATAGCTGTTCATAATTGAGATTTCATCTTGACGGATTTTTTCTGTGATGAGTATGAAGTGTTCTTCTCCATCTCTTCTGATTGATTTTAGTATGAAGTCTATTTCATTAGATATTAGGATAGCTACATCCACTTATTTCTTAGGTCATTTTGATTAAAAAAAATCTTTTCCCATCCCTTTAGTCTGAAGTAATGTCTGTCTTTGAGGTTGAAGTTTGTTTCTTGTATGCATCAGAAGGATAGATCCTGTTTTGTATCCATTCTGTTAGCCTGCTTCTTTTTATCAGTGAATCAAGTCCATTGACATTAAGTGATATAAATGAGCAGTGAATTTTAATTTCTGTTATTTTTCAATGATAGTGTTGGTGTGTTTCTCTTCTTTGGGGTTTTCAATGTGAAGTTATCTATTGCCTGTGTTTTTGTGGGTGCAGCTAACTTCTTTCTTTTGTAATTTTCCTTCTAGTACTTTATATAATCCTGGGTTTGTGGATAGGTATTGTTTCGTCATGAACTATCTTGCTTTCTCCATCTTTGGGGATTGGAAGCGTTGCTGGGTATAGTACTCTGGAGTTCTATCTGTGTTTCTTAGTGTCTTCAGCACATCTGTTTAGGAACTTCTGACTTTCAGAGTTTCCATTGGGAACTTGGGTGTAATTCTAATAGATCTGCCTTTATATGTTAATTTGACTTTTTCTGTTGCAGATCTTAATAGTCGTTCTTTATTCTGTATAATTAGTATCTTGATCATTATATGATGGGGGGAACTTATTTTTTTTGTCCAGTCTATTTGGTGTTCTTTAAGCTTCTTCTACCTTTATAGACATAGCCTCCTTTAGGTTGGGAAATTTTTCTTCTATGATTTTCTTGAATATATTTTCTGTGGCTTTGAAGCTCTTCTTCTTCTATCCCTATTATTCTTAGATTTGATCTTTGCATGGTATCCCATATTTCCTAGATGTTTTGTTTTAAAAATTTGTTGGATTTAACACAAAGTTTCTTTGACTGATAAATCTTTTTCCTTTATCATATCTTAAACTCTTCAGATTCTCTCTTCCATCTCTTATATTCTCTTGGTTATGCTACATCTGTAGTTCCTGTTCATTTACCTAGAGTTTTCACTTCCAGAATTCCCTTGGTTTGTGTTTTCTTTATTGCCTCTATTTCAGTTTTCAAGTCTTGAACTGTCTGAATTGTTTGCTTCATCTGTTTGATATTTTTTCTTGGTTTTCTTGACTTTCTAGAAAAGATTTGTTGATTTATTCCATTTTTTTGTTTGTCATTTTCTCCATTACTTTTAGGGAATTTTTAAATCTCCTCTTTAAGGTAATCTATAATCTTCAAAAAGTTATATTTAAAGTCATTTTCTTCTGCTTCTTCTTAGTTATATTGGTCAGGTCTTCCTATTGTAGGACCACTGGATTCTGGAGTTGCCATATTGTGCTTTAGGCTGTTGAATATATTCTCAAACTGGCCCCTAACCATCTCTTCTTCCATTGTTGCAGGCACTGTCTTTGCCACATGGTCCAATAATTGTACTTGCTGTCTGTGTCTCAGGGAGCCACTGTTGTTCTATGCTGAGTAGTCACCATCTGTGTTTCAGAGAGTTGCTGAGGTTTCCAGGGATGGGTAGGTTTGGAAGCAGAGTGGGACATATAGATTAAAGGACTTTATGGGGGAATGTTGTGGGAGTCTGCTTGCAGGAAGCTTGACCTCTGGCTGGCTAATGCAGCTGAGGCTGGTGAGGGAAGGTCCCAGGGTTCTGCCACAGGACCTAGGAACTAGAGACTGGGCTGTCCCATTAAGAGTGTTGTCACTCACCTCTTGGTTCACTCTGTGCAGTCACAGTCTATGTCTTGGAGAGCCACTGAGGTCTCTGTCAATGTAAACCACCATATAAATAAACCGAAAAAAGTATGATCATCTCATTAAATACTGAAAAAGCATTTAACAAAATCTAACACCCTTCAGGACAAAGATCTTGGAAAGATCAGGGATACAACGAACTTATCTAAATATAATAAAAAGCAATATAAAGAAAGCTTACAGCCAACATCAAATTAAAAGGAGAGAAAAATCAAAGTGATTCAACTAAAATCAGGAATAAGAGAAGATTGTGCACACTTTTCATATTTATTCAACGCAATACTTGAAGTTCTAGCAGAGTAATAAAATAACACAAGTAGATCAAGGGGAGACAAATTGAAAAGGAAGAAGTCAAACTTTTACTCTTTGCTGATGATATTACAGTATACATAAGTGACACCAAAAATTCTACCTAGGAACTCCTACAGCTGATAAACACCTTCGGTAGTGTGGCAGATTACAAGATCAACTCACAAAATCAGTAGCCCTCCTATGTATAAATGATAAAAGGACTGAAAAAGAAACCAGAGAAACATCACCATTTATGATAGCCACAAATAACATAAACTATCTTGGGGTAACACAAACTAAAAAGGTAAAAGACCTGTATGACAAGAACGTTAAGTCTTTGAAGAAAGAAATTGAAGAAGACTCCAGAAAATTGAATGATCTCCCATGATCTTGGATAAGTAGGATCAACATAATAAAAATGGCAAACTTACCAAAAGCAATCTACAGGTTCAATGTAATCCCCATCAAAATCCTAACACAATTCTTCACAGACCTTGAAAGAACAAAATTCAACTTTATATGGAAAACAGAGAAGCCCAAGATAGTCAAAGCAATCCTGTACAATAAAAGACCTTCCGGAGGCATCACCATAACGGTGGTGGCACATGCCTTTAATCCCAGCACTTGGGAGGCAGAGGCAGGGGGATCTCTGTGAGTTCAAGACCAGCCTGGTCTACAAGAGCTAGTCCCTGTCTCGAAAAAGCAAAACAAAAACAAAACAAAAAACCATCCCTGACATCAAGCTCTGTTATAGAGCTACAGTAATGAAAACAGCTTGGCATTGGAATAAAAGCAGAGAATTGGACCTATGGAATTAAATCAAAGACCCTGATATTAATCCACACACCTATGAGTTTTGACTGATTTTTACCAAAGAAGCTAAAATTGTATAATGGAATAAGGAAAGCATCTTCAAAAAATGGTGCTGGCATAATTGAATGTCAACATGTAGAAGAATGCATTTAGATTCATATCTATCCCCATGCATAAAACTCAAGTCCAAATGAACGAAAGATCTCAATATTAATCCAGCCACACTGAACCTCAGAAAAGAGAAAGTGGGAAGTAGACTTCAATGCATGAACACAGGAGACCACTTCTTAAATATAACCCCAGTAGCACCCACACACTGAGAGCAACAATAAATAAAAGGGATCTCCTGAAACTGGAAGCTTCAGTAAGGCAAAGGACACAGTCAGTAAGACAAAACAGCAGCCAACTGAATGCGAAATGAACTACCCCATGCACAAAACTCAAGTCCAAGTGAATTAAAGACCTCCCTGTAAATCCTACTACACTGAGCCTCATAGAAGAGAAATTGGGTAGTAGCCTTCAGTGAATGGGCACAGGAGACCACTTCCTAAATATAACACCAATAGCACAGACACTGATAGAAATAATAAATAAATGGGACCTCCTGAAACTGAAAAGCTTTTGTAAAGCAAAGGACACAGTCAATCAGACAAAAAGGCAGCCTACTGAATGGGAAAAGATCTTTACCAACTCACATCAGGCAGAGGACTGATCTCCAAAATATATAAAGAACTCAAGAAACTAGACAGCAAGATACCAAATAATCCAATTAAAAAACTGGAGCGCAGATCTAAATAGAGAATTCTCAACAGAAGTATCTCAAATGGCATAAGAACACTTAAGAAATTGTTCAACATTTTTAGCCATCAGGGAAATCCAAATTAAAATAACTTTGAGATACCATCTTATACCAGCTAGAATGACTAAGATCAAAAATACTGATGATGCCTTATGCTGGAGAGGATACAGAGTAAGGTGAACTCTCCTCCATTCTTGGTGTAAGTGCAAATTTGTACAGCCACTTGAGAAAGGTTGTATCTTAATAAAATAAATTTAAAAGAAAATTTTGACTCCTTTTAATAGATTTTTAAATTTATGTTTTTATTTGTCTTTTTAAAGTTTTGGATATTTTTCCTTTGTACATAGTTATTATGGACACCAGTTATATATAATTTATGTGTCTTTCATTTGTTTAACTAAACACAATGTACTTGTAAAAGACATTAGACAAATTTGATGTTTAATGTTGTTTTGCATCTGTTTTAATGAAGATGCTTGAATTTCAATCAGTGCCCTTAGTTTCATAATACATTTGGATATTTTTATTGTATACTATTCATTGTCTTTTAAAAAATTACTGGGATGGGAAAAGATATTCACCAACCCCACATTGAACAAAGGACTGATATCCAAAATATACAAAGATCTCAGAAAATTGGTCATCAAAAGAACAAATAAATCAACAAAATGGGGTAAAGACCTAAACAGAGAACTCTCAACAGAGGAATCTAAAATGGCTGAAAGACACTGAAGGAAATTCTCAACATCCTTAGCCATCAGAGAAATGCAAATCAAAACAACTCTGAGATTCCATTTTATACCTGTAAGAATGGTCAATATCAAAAACACTGATGACAACTTATGGTGAAAGGGATGTGGGGGTAAAGGAAACACTCCTCCATTGCTGGTGGGTGTGCAAACTGGTACAGCCACTTTGGATATCAGTATGGTGATTTCTCAGAAAATTAGGAAACAACCTACCTCAAGATTCTGCAATACCACTTTTGGGTATACACCCAAGGAATGCTCAATCATGCCACAAGGACATGTGTTCAACTATATTCATAGCAGCATTATTTGTCTTAGCCTGAACCTGGAAACAACCTAAACGTCCCTCGAATGAAGAATGGGTTAAAAAAAAATGTGGTACGTTTGCACAATGAAGTACTACACAGCAGAAAAAAAAATGACATCTTGAAATCTGCAGGCAAATGGATGGATCTAGAAAACATCGTATTGAGTGAGGTAACCCAGACCCAGAAAGACAAATATCATATGTACTCAATCATAAGTGGTTTTTAGACATAAAGCAAAGTAAAACAAGCCTACAATTCACAATCTGAGAACCTAAACAGAGGCTTCTAAGAGAGACATACATGGATCTATTCTACACAGAAAGTAGAGAAAGACAAGATCCCCTGAATAAATTGGGAGCATGGGGAGCATGGGAGAGAGTAGAAGAGAAGGGGAGAGGAAAGGAGAGGAGCAGAGAAAAATATATAGCTCAATCAAAACTATTTTTAAAAATAAGGTAAAAAACTTCCGAGGCTTGTATTTTCTGTGAAAGAGGAAGACATTGTTTTCTAGCCAAATCTATTCATCTATGGTAACCCCAAATCTAAGGTTTCAGTTTAATTGAAATCTTTACACTATGTGAATCAGGTCAACAAACCTAAGCAATTGAAATTCTAGGGCCACAATTCCACAGAAAACAATTGATGCTATTTTTTAAATTCTCTTTTCTTTCTCTTATCACTTCAGCACCAAGTCGATTTCCTTCAGATCCCCAGGGACAAAGTGACACCCTGTTCACCATTTATCTTCCCTAGGCAATGTGGAAATGTCTCCTGTTCCATGTGTGATGGAATCTGCTTGCTAAAATCCAAGCTTCTGGTTTGCTAGTGACAGCAAATATACTCAGATCAAAAACTACTTCTACCTTTTCGAGGTATCACTAAGTCCTGTACTTTCGTATTTCCATACACTTCTCACTTCATAGTTCTTCAGTATCCTTCCATATATTTAATACACAAAATTAAATTCAAATGTTTTTACAGAAATTTTTGTCAAATCTTGAAAAGCGCTATTGCAAACAATGTGGACTGCTCAAACTCTATAGTTTTGTTTGCAGCAATGTTGTTTCTTTTGTGTTAATTTCCTTAAAATTCAGTTACTTTACCAGCATGATTGGATGGGACTTGAAGATAGAAGTTTTATTATTTTATCTTATTTTCATTTGCAAATGAAGCTTTTCTCTAGATTTCAAAATAGCTTCTCTATTGTCTATTTTAATTTTTAAAAATATCCCATATGTTGTATTTTCATCTGCATAATAGGAAACTGCCTTTTTTTATTATTACATGTGTTCCATTTCCTTTTTTCTGTCTTCCACACTGGGAATATTTTCTATAAACATTAAACATTATGTTGTTCTGTTCTGTGCAGTTTCCTCATGCCCACTTGTCATGTTCCTGACAGACTTCCAGTTTAAGATGTGTGTTATTTGTATTCCTTAACTGAGTTGTCTTCCTATTGCTTTAATTGTTCTCTTCTATTTCCTTCTTGAATTTGTTGCGTTTTGTTTATTTTATAATATCTTATTTAAGGTAAATGTCTTTTGTTTAGTATCCTGCTTGTTTTTCTTTAGTTAAATACATGAGTCTTGATGCCATTTGAATCTATGGCTAATTAATTATCTAATCCCCTCTAGTGTTGTTTTAGTTCTTTTATCACATGAAAATAACTTTTTATTTAATTATGTTCTTCAAAAAAAAAACTAAATGCAGGTTACTGATACCAGGCTACTGAATAGAAATATTTCTTAAGGGTCTTGTGGATTTCTGTAGATTCATACTTCCTATGTAAAACATTGGGGGTACTGTGAGACCAGGATTTGGCAGTAGGAGCTCATATGTTTAAGTTGAAGGACAAAGTAAAGGGTTTTCCTTTTCTCTATGTAATTACACAATGTACCTTCCCATGTAGTATCGCAAAGGTTATGTTTTCAGTGTCCTGCTGTACAACAGACTAAGACATCATAGACTGCAATATTACATGGAAAGGCATTTTTACAAAATGTCTTATACATGTGTAAAGGTATTTTGAAAGTATAATGATATTATTACTCTTGCTAAAAGATTCCAAATGATAGAAATGAGGTATTTCTCTAAAACCCTATATCATGAATCAATTTAAACATGTCTTTATTCCACTTATCTTTGATGGCTAAATCAATGCAGGGACTTTAGTGATTCAATACAAATTTTGGAAGGAGAATGTAGTTATATATAAACCCTAATTTGGGATCAAAAATTGTAACTGTGTATGTGAGCATGTGTGTGTGTAAGAGAGAGGGGAAACCAAGGGCTATAAATACAGCATAGGACAATGGAAGTCGGAGAGATGAAGTCAGGAGGTCAGGGAGAGGGCTACACAGGAGCTTCTAGGAGGTTCAGTCTTTAATCTGAATGATATGGAGAAGGCCCAGGGACTTCAGCAGACAAGTGATAAAATGTCTCCTGTGTTTCCAAAGGGTCCCATACACTGGTATTTAAAATAAAACTGGAGAAGAGTAGACATGGAATGAGCAGTTGAAAGACTGGTGAGGTGGTCCATGGGGAATGATAACTCTCTATACAGGAGCATTTGAGAACGTATGGAATATAGACAGACTCCAAGCAACATTTTCTTTTCTTTTCCACTTTTAAATTTTTTATTGATTTTTTATCGAGATCTAAAACAATTTCAGATATAATCAAGATAGTTTTTTTGATATGTTGGATACGAGTAATGAATGAACTCACAGAAAGGAACAATTTTAACTTTCTGGATTTGAGCAACAGAAGGGCTTTGTTGTTAAGTAAAATGGTAAAAACACTGGTTTATATCTGTTTGGGGGTATGGGATCTGGTGTTTGGCTTTATAAATGTTAATTTGTGATAATTCAGGTACATATCACCCAAAAACAGAATGTGGACTTCTGTGTGCTTGGTTAATAGTGTGCTTCCAAATTAATCTACTTGGAAATAGTGAATATGACCCTCTTTGAAATGAAAATCTGAAATATAATCATTTACGATAAAATAATATTAAATTAAGTTTGAGACATATATTTTATACACATAATTCTTATATTAACATATATATGTAGATACATATGAACATACATATATTTATATGTGCACATATATACATATATACCTGTAGGAGGAGGGCCCGCTGCTTGTTCATCCCGGTCACCTGGCTAGCTTAGCCCTGACATAGTCACGCAGAAATTGTATTAATTAAATCACTGCTTAACCCAATAGTTTTAGTTTCTTATTGGCTAATTCTTACATCTTAATTTAACCAATTTCTACTAATCTGTGTATCGCCACATGGCAGTGGCTTACTGGGTAAAATTCCCAGCATCTGTCTCCGGTGGATCCATGGCGTCTCTCCTACTCTGCTTTTTTTTTTTTCCCCAGAATTCAGTTCTGTCTTCTCTTCCTACCTAAGTTTTGCCCTATCATTCCAAGGCAGTTTCTTTATTCATTAACCAGTGAGAGAGCTGCACATAGACAGTGCAGAATGTAGAACCTCCCAAACCATCATCTCTTGTTATCATTTGCCAACATACAGCTCAACATATCCATGGGATCTCCGGTACGATAGTATGGTTGTATGAGTGTATAAACTACTTGGTTGGCTAATGGCTGAAGGTCTCTCGGAGGACTGTGGTTAGTTTGACAGATAGGGTACATCATAAGAAATCAGGTTATGATTTTCAACCTTATCTCACAACCTCCTAGGAGAAAAAAAGAAGTTAAAGGTTATATTTCTCTCCAGGGCTCAATAATTTAATCAATCATGCCTATGTAATGAGGCCTACATCAACCCCAAGAAGAACAGTGTCTAAAATCCTTCTTTTGAGCTGAACCTGCATTGTCCAGAGAATACACGGAAGGTCTCCTTCTAATAGAATACCTGACTCTTCATTTGAGTCCTTTATAAAATCTATTACTGGTAAATAGATTCATTTCACTGGATCCTTTGAGTCACCTAGTACATGGACCAAAATCTGAAATGTAGTTAAAACAACCCTACATTTGAAGCTCTCACAATAAAGTCAGTAAGGGTCTGGATGACTGAATCTTCACTGTACGGGCTTTGATGCATGAGGTAGAGGTAGATCATGTACCAGATGAGTTGAACTAGGTGGCATCTAGTGGGTGTCTCCTAGAGAACTGACAGTTTTATTGGCATGTGGGACAAATATCCACACCTTTTGAGGTCACAGAAATGTTAGTTGCTTTGGAAAGTAGGTGAGAGCCAGTCAGTAGTTTTTCCTGCATGAGTGAGCCCTGACACTATCACGTTTACTGAGGTATTCATGGACAGAGGAGTTGGGGGAACAGGAACACAGGCTCACAGTAGAGAAGGACACATGAAAAACAGGCAGATTTGGAAGAAATGCCTACACAAGCAAGTGATGCCAGTTAGTACTGGAAGAGGCAAGGAAGGATCCTCTACCTGGAGCTAAAGAGAGATTGGGGGCTCTTCTGACACCTCGATTTCAGATTTACAGTCTTGCAGGAAAGAATAACTACCTGTTATAAGATATGCATGTTGTAAAAGTTTGTTATAGCAGTTCAAGTAGCATATTTTGTGTCATCTGCTCAACCCTCAGTCCAGATTCATTCACTCTTGTCTACCACCTGTTATATTCTTCTGGGTACAGGTGACCCACAGGGCTCTCACTCCCATTTTGATTTTTATTTTTGAAAAAGACCTGTATTTGGTTTGTTATCCTTGTGGTTAGTTAGTTGATTCTTTATTATTATATGAAGAATTTTTCTCTAAATAATATATATATATATTAGATTTATGCCTATGAAATTGATGCAATTCCCCCATATAATGAGTTTGAAATTATTTGTTTTTTTTTAAAAAAATAGAGAGCTCACTTAACAGCTGTCCTCAATATAGGAAAGGATGCCACAAAGTTTTTCATAGAGATGAGAAGATATTATTAAAGTTTGTCAGTCAATTAAAATAAAAAGCAAGCTAATATGGCCTCATGTTCATAAACTGTAAGTCATGGAATTTGAACATTAATTCATAAAACAATCCAATAAAGTTCTTTGGAAAACGACAGTAGCCTTTCTCACCTCCTGTGATTGCAAGAAAGTCTATGTTCTCATACTACAAATGACAGCATCTTATTCAAGAGACCTTGTATGTCTCCTGTTTTGAAATTCTGTTATCTGAATTTGCTTATGTCTGGTAAAAAAATAATGCCCATTTATCTTTTATAGTACATCCTTGTCATTTTATTCTCTGTCATTTATCCTCATCATTTTGAGTTATCTGCAGCTGTGGACAGAATGAAGCTGGGATAGTACCCCAGAAATTGCAGAATCTCTCCAAGGGTCAGAACGACAATAGGCTTTTTGGGATAGTAATGGGGATTCCCACGTGGTGAAGATACAATGATAGGCTGTGCTGAAAGCTAAGCATCTGGCTTATGAAAATTTTTGCTGTCGCTGCTGTAGCCAGTGAGCATTATGCAGTCCCTTGATCACTAGGGACTTTACGATCTGTCTTAAGCTATTTGAACACTAAAAATAACTCTCAGTCTTCCGTGATTTCTACTGTTTGTAGGGGAAAAAAACATGTAAATTGTGCCTAAAAAATATGAGTATAAAAAGAAGTTAAAATAAGGAGCTTTATGTTAAAACAGCAAACAAACAGAATGAAAAAAAAAAACATCATGCCATGCTGGAAATCAAGTGCCTTAAGCACGAGAGGGAGAAAAATAGTCAACACAAAACTGAACTGAAAGATGCCAATAAATAAATAAATTTCTCATTCAGGATCCATTTGGAGGCTGTGTTTCTTGGCCGAGTTACTGCATACTATTTTCCTGTTTCACATTCCCTGCCTCCTTTTGTTGGTCTATTGAAAGCTTGTTAAAATCTCATTGGCTTTTCTTGTTCTTTTGTTATTGTTGTTATTGGAGCTGTTTTTGTCTTAAATTCAGCATTAAATCATAGACTAGTAACGTGAAGTGAGAAAAGGGTAATAAACACATATAGTTACTTCAGTGGCTGGTTTTGTGGATATTTTATACACTGACCAGCTTAGGTTTCATTCTGATTTGATGAGATAAAATTGGGAAATAAAAAAGAAATGTCTTCCTTATATATTAACTTGCAACATGGATGTAAAATAAGCATTTGCTAAAAAAGAACTGATAGAGTTTGAAGTGGAGAGCAGCATAGAAAAGAAGTAACATGTCCATCTATGAAGACACCAAAATCAAAACAAAACAAAAAGCCAAGAGCCTGCAACCACCCCAATCCTCTTCTGACATAAATGATTCCATACAGATTTCTGTACTTAAAAAATTTCCATCCATTGAGGAATGCTTGACACTTAGTAAACCTCTTATAAAAAAGATGGCAAAGGCGAGCAAGCATGCAATCAATAAGCTGATGATACCAGTATACCAGCCGACCCAATTGTGCTAGATCTGGTGGATCTTATAGTATAGAGTCAAAGGCAAACTGTGCTCCTCATCACTCGACTGCCTTCGGAAGACACTAGTTGTGTAGTCTGTGTGGTCTGTGTAGTCATGTAAAAAGCAGAGCCTCTGTGGGCTCCCCTTTCCTTCAAATACAATCGGAAGAGGCAGCTATTGAAAAAGTGAGTGAGAATATGCATTACTCATTGTTATGGAGCCTGAGTATCAGAGCTCACACATAATTGACACCACTGGCAACGATGGTGCTCTATCTGAAGGCAGAGCTGTACTCACTCCATGCCCCTGATTTTCTACTACTTCCCTCAAACTTTCTTGATTCCAAGCATCCTCCAGAGAATTTCCAAGATTATCTCCATTCTTGACTGACTTTCATTATGTGAGTCCATCATGGAGGACCTTGATTTACTTTATATGTGTTCTTTCTCTTCTGAGTTCAACCCCAGTGAACTTCATATTGCACTGGGACCTTGAGTGACTGCAATGAAGCTTTCCTGTCCATTTCAATCACACTTGTGGGATCCTATTAGAATATTAATGCCTTGCTTGTGCTCAATATATATTGTGGATCCTGCTTTTACTTCCTTTGCTTTTGTCTACCTCCCAGCAAGTAAAGACAGATTCATATGCCTACTGGGTACACTGTTTAGTCATGTGTTGCTGTTTCCTTGCTCCTTTCTCATCCAACTTTTCTGAAGACCAATCCAATAATCTATTGATCCTCGGTGCTAAAGTCTGAAAACCAGGCATCCCAACCTCATTCTACAAGAACATCTAAACAGTATCTCACAGTAAAATATTTACTAATAAGGTTAACTATTTGTTTTACTAGGGATATGATACAATGCCTTTCTAGAAAATGAATAGTGTATATTATACCTCACTGAAACACAATGAAGTTAGGGCCTGTCTGCCCACAGTAATAGGAGGAAATGAACCTAAAGACTAATATTACTTCTGCTGGCACCATCACCACTGCCTGCATCCTGCTGCACTGGTGCTAAATATAATCTCTTAGCAGTGTGTATAAGGCATATCTGAAAGTCATGCAGTAGTGATCCTTTAGGGTATCCTCCTTCCTTTCTTTATTAATGAAAAGGTTTTGATTTGTGCCCTCTGTTATTCCCAGAAGTACAACAGAAAACAAAAAGGGAAACCATGATTTATCTTCTATTTGATAAAAACATCTGCAGAATAAAATGAGCCTCTTGATGCCGGAATTGTCATCAATGATGACTTTGACAAAATGAGCAATACATAATTTGCTAGCTCCCTTGTGAAGCTGAAACAGATTGTCAAATAAAACACTAGAGGAGATGCATATGGGCTGAGTAGAGCGGCTTTGAATAGGAACACATGCAGGTGGTAGTTTAGTAGTGGCTCGAAGAAGGAGGACTGCCCTAATTTGGAGGGTCATTTGCATTTGAAAATGCTCATTGCTAAATAGTGAGTATTCCCTATAGCAAAAGAGAATGGATCCTGCCAAGAACGCAGCTATTTTTATTCCTGGGTAACTTGAATAAACCAGAAAGCCCAAGGCAAAAGAGAGTGGTTAACACTCAAACCAGCCTTTATGCTGGCCTGATAGAATACAGATCAGTAATATATGAAAGAGACACTTCTAAAATCAATTGCTTTTTGGGTAAAGATGGATTTTCTGTTGACAGAAAACAGGAGAAGTGTACTAATGGGTGTGACCTTATGTGCCTTTTAAAAATAACAATCAAACGCTTTAACAGTCCTTATATCTGAATAGTAGGCCAAATGTGTATATTGTTTTAGAATGGAATTTTATGTGCCATAATTATTGTTCAGAAAGACCAAACTTGTTATATGTTAGGAAGATGTGGGTCTTCTGTCTGAGAGATCCTGCCTCTGAGGATCCCCAGTTGAGTATTAGACAGAATGTCTTTCAGGTAGAGTTTGCAATTTTCTCATTTAGACTGGGTATTAGGAGGAGGACCATGAGACAAAAAGGTAATTTTCTTTCATTTTTTAAAATTTATTTTTTAAAACAATCTTTCCTCATTTTACATACCAATCCCAGTTCCCTGTCCTTCCCCTCCTCTCACTCATTTTATTAGCAGTACATGCTACAAGAGGACACAGCTTATGCTGAATTTTACTTATGTTCCATAGGATAGATAATGTTTTTGGGGGATTTTCACTATACAGTTACTCTTTTCATTTGCTGCTGTGTAGAAAGAAGTCACTAGTACTGTCCATATGCAGAATGAGGGGTTATACCTGATCCACCCAAGAGAAAATATTTGCATTAGGTATTTGAAGTTCTCTACTATGAAACATTTGCATTTTCCATCCACTTATTTAATTACACTTAGTTAGTATCATTATTTATGTATAATAGGTCTTATTTTGATACCTTCATATATGTTCATAATGTATTTTGAACAAATTCAACCCTGTTTCCATCTCTTATCTGCCTTCTACTCCCACTTCCATTAATCTTCCTTTTTCCAAGTTTCCACTCTCCTATTTGTGTGGGACCCAGTGAGTCTCATTAGGGTTGTTTATAGAAGTATAGACACCTTATCAGCGGCAACATTACTGAAGAAAAAAATCTTTCTAACCCCCACCAATCATTAACTCTATATAAATCCTCAGGAGGGATTGGGTCCCATCAGTCCTTCGTCCATCAGTCTTCTACAAGAAGTCACAGCTGCTGTGAATACGTGAGCAGGATACCCATGCCATGCCAGCAAATAGCTTCACCACACCTCTCCTGCCCCTTTCTCTAGCTCTTATATTCCTTCTTCCCCCTTCTTTTGCTCTGAGACTGTGAAGGAATGACGTAGATGTCCCATTATGGGTGGGCATTTATTATCAGTTCTTTGCCCATGTTTGAGTCTCTGCAGTCATCACTGACTACTGAAAATTAAGCTTTTCTGAACAAACTTGACAGCATCACTAATGTATGAACATGGAGAGAGTTATTTAGAAAGCAACTTGACAGGTGTATCTTGTCCATTTAGCAAAAGAACAGCAGTATCTTCTCCTCTAAGCCCATGACCTCCCCAGCAGTACTAAGTACAAATTTCTTTCTGTAGAGTAGACATCAAATCCCATAAGATAATAGTTAGTTACCCCATAACAAATTTACCTCCTTTGCACCAGAGGGTTCTTCTTTCTAGGCTACGGAGATCTCTGTAAGCACTGTGGCCAGCAGAATGTCCGTCCATGTGAGGCAAAAAGGAAGTCCAATTTTACATGAGTCAGTAGCTATACTGGTTCATACTTCAAGAGTCTGATCCCGGGCAATTTATTTTATTACTTTAAAAAATACCAATCCAAATTCCCACTCCCTTCCCTCCACCCACTCCCCTCCCACCCTTTCCACAGACCCTCCCCCACCCACCCATTTTAATTATAAGAGAGGGCAAGGTACCCTGCCCTGTGGAAAGTCCAAGGCCCTTCCTTCTACGTCTAGATTGAGTAAGTACATCCAAAGAGAACAGGATCCCCAAAAGCCAGTACATGCATTAGAGACAAATCCCAATGCCACTGTCAGTGATACCTCAGTCTGTCCCAACTGTCAACCACATTCAGAGGGACTAGTTTGATCCCATGATCATTCACTCCCAGTCCAGTTGGAGTTGGTGAGCTCCCATTAGCCCAGGCAAATTGTCTCAGTGGGTGAACTCCTCATGGTCTTGACTTCCTTGCTCATACTCTCACTCCTTCCACTCTTCAACTGGACCTTGGGAGCTCAGTCTGGTGCTCCGATGTGGGTCTCTGCCTCTGTTTCCATCTGTTGTTGAACAAAGGTTTTATGGTGATATTTAAGATAATCATCAGTCTGACTACAGAGCAAGGCCAGTTCAGGCACCCTCTCCTCTATTTCTTAGGGTCTTAGTTAGGGTCATCCTGGTGGATAGCTGGGAATTTTTCTAGAGCCAGGTTTCTTGCTAACCCCATAATGACTCCCTCAACCAAGATATGTCTTTCCTTCTCTCATATTAGTCCTTCCTCCATCTTGATTATCCCATTCCCTCAAGTTCTCCCCAACCCTCCCATTCTCCCCTTCTCTTCCCCTTCTCCACTTCCTTTATTTTAAGCACATTTAACCTTAAGAACAGCACAGTTCTGGAAAAAAATTTCTTGTGATATTTAACTCAATCCCTTGTATACAGCGAAGCTTAAGATATGATCACATTGGAATTCTTTCCTAAGTACATGGGACTTCTTCCAGTTCTATTAACTGAGAAACAACTCTTAGGATAAGTCTATGAAGGATGACTGAAATAAACATAATAGTCTAGGGGATCAGTGGTTTACTGGCCGTATTGATAGCACAGAAGTCTCCAGGCTATTAACCACCTCTACTCCATTTGTAAAATACATGTGACCTTTCCTAAAACGATGAGTTCTACTGACTGAGAAACAATGCCCAAGGTAAGAGTCTAGGGAAAATGACTGAGATAAATGTGAGAGTCAGGGGAACCAGGTCCTACAGGTAGCATAGAGATCACCAGATTATTAACCATATCCATTTCCAGTCTCTGGGCAGGAAACAAATTATGTATCTATTCCTTTGAAGAGGCAGCCCTGTGTGTGCTAGCATTCCTGGCTTCCCTAGTGAGTATCTGTGAGCACAAGGACCTCTGTGTTCACACACTTGGCCCAGTCAATATTGTTGTACTCGGAGTTTACAGCAGAGTAAAAATGTTGCTGACAATCTGATTTGTTGATTTGTTGATGGCAAATCCAGCACCCTATGTAGAAACTGCTGCACTATAAGGGTTACCCAGCAGAGAGACAGCTTCTTACCCACTTCTGGCTCGAATATTTTATGTCCTCTAATCAAAACATGTGTTGTGTCCTCAACACTGGACTCTTACTACCTGAATCTAGTGGGCAACCTACAGCAGGTGGCAATCGTCTATATATTTTAGAACCTCAGAGGCATTTCTGAGGCAGAAAATAGATTATACATCTATTCCATCTACTCATAGGGAGGGAACCCATGCCTGGTACTGGAGTTTTCATTTAATAACCTGTGACCTTGGGTAGTATCTTTATCTTGGTGGCATGGGATATCTTCATTCAAATTTAGTTCAAAACATTTTTATTAGTTTACCAAGAATGTGATTTCCAGGTGAATTTTTCTAAAGTGTTACCTTGATTGACTCTTAACCTTCTTCTCCTGCCCTCCAAACCATATAACTTTGAGCATTCCCTTTCCACTCTTGTATCAAATGTATTCTCTTACCCCTGCCACTTCTTCAGAACTTTAAAGAATCAGTTTTCTGTCCTCTAGTTCTTTTTTTATAACATCACACATAAATTCACATATATAAAAAGCTAGAATCTGCATTTGAGAAAAACATAAAATATTTTTTTTCTTTCTGATCCTGAGTTGCGTCCATTCTCCTGAATATATTATTATTTAATTTTTGTTGATGACTGAATAAAATTCCATTGTATATCTATACTACAATTTCACTATTAACTCTTTAAGTTGATGAATATCTAGGTCCCATATTCTTGCCACAGTGAATAGAGTAAAAATGAGCATAGATATATATGCAGAATACAAAGTACTTTTTGATCATAGGAATTTCTACCTTTATCTTTCTGAGAAGCTTATACCTTAGTTTCCATAGCAGATGCAAAGGTTTACATTCCCATCGAGTGCATCAGTGTTCCCTTTTATGTACATCCTCAGCAGTATCGGTGGTCATTTTTGGGGGGGAGGGGAGGGGAGTTGTTTCATTTTTTAAATTAGAACCATTCCAATGGCTGTGATTGAATTTGGATGTAGTTTTAACTTATATAGTTCCCTGGTAGACAAGGGTGCTAAACATTTTTATTTAAATCATGCTGAATTTCTAACCTCAAAAGTGTTGAGAGGTGGGTCTTTGGAAAAGAACTTGGTCATAAACTTACCTCTCGTGTGGGATTAGTATATTGGTTCTATACCAACATTATAAGAATGGACTGTGTATAAGCAAGAGAGGTCGGCCCTTCACAGAAACCAAACCTGCTTATACCTTGATGCCGGACTAGCTAGCTTTCACTACTATAGCTAACAAATTCCTTTTGTTTGTAAGCACCCGGCTTATGGTGCTTCATCACAGCAGGCTGAACGGACTAAGATAAGCCACGAGCGTTCCAGGCTATTTAGTTCTTCAGGGCATCTGCTCCCAGCAAGCAAGTCCAGGCTATGTCTTTGCAGATTCATCTTCCTCTGAAAAGTGCAGAGTGGAGTACTTACCCTGCAAACTCCGTTAAAGCTCAAGTTTTGCCTGAATGCCTCTTGTAAGGATTGTGAGTAACATCATTCAATTACTTCATATATCAGAGCTGTAGCTGGCAATCTGTATTTTCAAGACCATATCTAAACTTTACGGATATTTTGTGTAACGCGCACTGCTCTTTCAACCTTGAATTTTTGAATGACCATGTCATCGAAATTGCCTTTTATGTTCCTCTTCAAATTCACTCCGGCTGTGAGTGGTTAGCTAGAGGTGTTCCATCCCTGCCGCTCTATCTTTAGGGACTCTTGTTAATTTCTCTCATTCTCTTCATCTACTACATGAGTCACACCAGTTCTCCACTGACAGCCAAGCTTTAAAGATATCGATTCCGGCTAAGAGTTGAGAGACAGTTCAGTGGGAAAAAAATGTTTAACACAAAAATTTGAGAACGTGAGTTTGATCCTTGGAAGCCATATCATAAAAACTCAGTGCTTCCACATATATTTGTAGCCCTTACAGCCGAGAAGTGTTCAAGAGAAAGAGCGCCAAGGCTTGGGGTTCAACCAGCAGAGCTTACTTTTGAGTTCCAGGCCAGTGAAAAACCCTGTCTCCAAAAGAGAATGCTGGGTGATGCCTGAAGAATGACACCCAAATTTGACCTCAAACCTCCATGCTCATCTATGCAAAACACAGACACACACATTAAATAACAGCAATTTTGATTTTCTTAAGACATCCGTAGTAGATAATCAATCAGAATAACTCCTCTCCTCTTCTTCCCCTCCCTCCCCTCCTTCTCTTTCTTCTCTTTTCCCCCTTCTCTAATTTTAACTATTCTGTTGTGAGTTTTTGGTGTCACGCTGCCTTACTGCTTTCTTCATTTTTTTTTTTTTTTTTTTTTGGTCAGTGAAATTTTATTGGTTCCCAAATTGAAAACTTAGAGTCCAGACTAATGACTATGTCACAGCACAGGACAAAGTGTGAAATGGCCCTTCCATATAAGAAATGTTTAATCTCCGTTCCTTGGAGACGCCAGAAAACTCTAGTAATTGTGAAAACAAGGATCTTTAACCCTGGAGCCCAACTCTTTATGAACACTGTGTACTGTATGGCACACAAGGGCTCTTTTAAAAGGAGTCATCGGTTCAGTATGCTTACCCTTTGACAAATGATTGTTTTACTGTATGCAATCCTCCCTACAAAACTTTACTACTATTACACAAAAGGGTAATAAAATGAGATATACCTTCCCCTCTCTATTTGCCTGTCTCTCTCAACTCTGTAACCAAATATAATGTCTACCTGAGAGGAAAGTAATAATTCCTGAGGATCCCCATGTGGCAGCTATGAACTGAGCACTGAACTGGCCTAACGAGCAGCCACTGGCTTGATACCATAGTTTCAGTGTTTTGTTTTGTTTCTTCCGATATCTGTCACACCCATAATCTATCAGTCTGTAGTCAAACATCAAGGGACAGTGACTTTGTTGAAAGAATTATTATTCAAGTTTAATAAGGTAATCTCTCTATGAAGGCAAAGGGGCATTTCCCATTTAATTTTTATTTGACTGCACAGTCTATTAGAAAAATTATTTATACTGATGCACAAATTTAGCAGTGTCCCTCCTCTTCCTTTATCACTCCCGTGCTGTGTGCCCAAAACAAAATTTTTCCTAAGATGGTATCAGATGGAAACAACAATACACCCCATTAATTACTCTCTCTAAGGAAGAGGCATGTGACACATCTTACAGAATCAGCTCAAAAGACAGAGAAGCCAGAGCGCTCATTATGTATTTTCTCCTGACGCAGCACATTAAAATCTGAAGAAAGAAGACCATCTCATAAAGTCAGCAAAAAAGAAAACAAAACAAAGCTCCTATTTGCACACCTCTGGCCCTTGGAAGATTATGCATTATGCTACAAATATTATTTTCCAAAGATCCCACAGTACAGTCGAGGGAACACGGAATCACTAAATAAGAACCAATCAAGTTTCTCAGACTTCCTAATCTATGAGAGTTTCCAGGAGCTGCTCGAACCCCTCTTTTTCTCATACTTAAATTACCACCTACTACCAAAGGGAACAGAAAAAGTGCGGATGAGACCAAGAAGGACCACTTTGCAGTGATGTGGAATCACTCTTCTATCTTCCACAGGAGTCCAGTCCAGCCTACAGAGACTAGCCGCGACTTTCAAAGCCCAGGATACCTCAAGACACTAAGCATAGCCTAGTGAGCTCTGACAACCAAGCACATCTCATTTGAACTAACTCTTCTGTTCTTAGCTTAGCTCCAGCAGCACAGAGCTGTACCGCCAGAGTTGTAACTCCATCTCCACGTGTCTTGGAGGATGTTTTGACGACTGGAGTGAAGATCTGATAATTTAAATATCAAAAAATTAAATGTCTCTGTCTTTATATCTTTTTTCTACCTCCCAAGGCAACTGCAGATCAACCACCAAAACAATCTCAGGAGAAATTTAAAAAGTCTTTTCAGAAAAGCATCCATCTGATTCTAAAAATCTTTATTCACGTACACATGGGTTATTAAAAGAACCAACAAAGTGCTGGTGTGCTCCTGGAAGCTGGTCTCATTTACAAAAATGTATCATGTTTGTTTATAATAATTGTGAAAGCACTCCAAACCCACACACAAACTATCACATGGAAAATGCCAAAGTTCAGGAAAGCTCACAATCTCTTTACACTTTAATTAAGCAGGGTTTTCTTTTTCTCTACGGGTATTTATACGGTTAAATGTTCAGGCTTCTTAACTGGAACTGAGTGAATCTAGAAGAGAAATGATTTTTACACTCTCTAAACTTCCCTCCAGGAAACAGCAATCATGAGCCAAAGACGGAGATGCCGTGAGCAAGCAGTGCCCTGAAAAGAAGTGAGAAGTTTTCATAAGATGAACGGAAGATGTGGCTTGTGCTCATTTTGTCAAGGTTTTTACTAATTCTCTTCCAGAGCCAAGCTTCCTAGACTAGATTACAATACTACCTGGAACTGAGTAACTGAATGTGGGATTCTCAAAATATTTCTCAACAGTAAATGGCTTCTGAATATACAGAGATGAAAACTCAATTAGAAATCAAATAGAAAATGACCCTGAGGTGTCCCTGCAAGTGTCTGCATTGTGCCACTTTCCAGAAGCCCTTGGCAACATAAGCCCTTGGCAACGCACATGCCTCACACCAGACTTTCAAAAGGTCCTCATCAATGACGACTGTGCGGTAGGAACCACAGTGTCTTCATATGTACACAAAGGTTCTACATAATTACAGAGAAACAGGATTCTGGTTTAATTACAGAAAGCAAAGATTTCTAATCTCTCTCAAATACCATTTCTCAGCATGTAAGAATTTAGCTCCTGTATTTTGGGTTGTATTTTGTTAGAATGTTTGGTTTTAAATTTTTCTGTTTGAGTTACTGACTTGATTTTCATTCAAAATCATTAAATGAATTTTGGCTTGGGATTAGGGCAGAATTTCCAACAATTTCTGAAATGGCACTACATACACTTCTGCCTTTTTAAAATGTGTATTTATGTGAAGCTGTGTTCTCAGCACTCACAGTTATGAAATCAAAATATTAGTCAACTCTGAAAAAACACTGAATATTCTCTATATTCTGCAGTATCAAATATTCATCCAACACTTAATTCTTTATATAAAAACAAACCAATATGTCCTTTTCATTAATATGAGAATATGCTTCATATTTAATACATGTGAGACTATATGCACATCAAACAGTTAAAACATTGATTTGTGATTTAGTAACTAAATGTAATTTAGTGAGTAACAAAATGATTAATTTGTATACCTAGTTTATATATTTATATACCCCAAATTCCTCACCAAGTTCTAGTGAACTTTTACAAGGTGGCCAGAAACTTGGGACTTGCCCCTAGATTGTAAAATTACTCAAAACACCTCCAAACCCCTCCATGTTCAGGGCTATAAAAAGAAATTGGGATAGTTGCAGTTGTTACACAGCTAAAGTGAGGCTTAGGGACACAGATTCATGCAGAACATCACAGCGAGAGGTTAGTGCATTGTTTCCTTCCCTGCCACTAAAGCCAGTCTGCTGCCTCTATCTCCTGAGTTGAGTGACTGGGTGGGCATTCTAGATGAAGGGGTTGATCATAAATCTTCTTTTACCTCTTCTTATTATATACCCCAAAACTCTTATGATAGTCAAGGCACCCATTACCTCTCTTATGTGTCAATTTTTTCATCTCTTCCCTTCTATCCTAGGAAAAAACGTATTTGTTTGTTGTGCCATAACAGCATCAACCCAAATAAATAAATGACAAACCTCAAACAGAGCAATCTGCAAGACCAATAGTCTTCTGAGATTTTCTTCCTCTCTAGAGAAATATTTATCTAAGTTTCCTAAAGTGGATGTGTCTTTGGCATTTTTAGCATGTCTGTCCATACCAGTGTGTGCAAAGTTCTGCCTGGTTCTCCTGTACAGAGAGTCTATCTTTGCACGTCCCATCATGGTCAGAGGTGAGATTCTGGCTTGGGAACCACGGCTAGCCATAATTAGCTCTAGTTAAACTGCCTCTGTTCATCCTGGCAGGCAGATCACCTACATCAATATTGTAGCCAGCTTAAGCATGCTCTGGGGAGAGATTGTGCGTGACAGACTTTATCTCCAGGGCAAGCTGCCATTGGATGCAGTTGCAGAATCCATTGCTCTGCCCAGTTCAGCTGGAACTGTATGTGATGGATGAGCTTACTGGGTGAATGTCAAAATATTAAGCACACTAATCATTTGCAGTCACATGGTACCATTCATCCTGGGATTTCAGAGACCCTCATCTGCATTTATTAGTTCTGACAGAGCTTCCGTGAGTGAGGTGTTATTATTCCCACTTTACAGATGAGGACACTGAGTAGTGGCAAAATTATGCAGGCTCCCCAATGTTATTGCACAGAGAGAGGACAGTTTGTAGACAACACCTAAGCCCAGTCAGTTACTGCTGCATTTTGATCATTCTTCTCTTCAAGTATAATGTCAAGAACAAGTCACATATCACCTAATATGTGGCCACCTTTCAATCAAGGAGAGTCAATATTGTTTACAGCAAAAACAAGAGCTACTGTCAAAGTAAAATCAGGGTGCTTTCCACTGTGTCAAACGTCCCCATCTAGATGCTTAATTTTTCAAAGAAAATCCTTGTTTCTTTATTTTTACTTTTCTGTATGCTTGTCTCTCTTTGTGTACATCTCTGTGCGTGTGTACGGGGACCTGAGGAGGCCCAAAGAGTAACAGGCAGCTCTAAGATGCCTGACACAGGAACTGACAACCAAACTCCAGCCGTCTGGAAGAACATTCATTTCTCTTATCTACTGGGGCATCATTCCAGTCCCTAGACTTATTGCTTGTGAAAATTTTTGTCTGAAACTTTTGGTAAGATATATTCAGCTCAGAGTAGTTGTTGGTTATTCTTGAGATGGGCAGCAAACATGTCGTGGGAACATTATTCGGTGTGAGAGAAAATCAGATTGCCAAAACAAAATAAAATGAAAAGGTAACTATTTTTTATCTCAAAAATAGGGAAGTTACTGTTTTTTAAAAAAAAGTGAAAGTTCCCATCTTCATTCCTAATGAATCTGGGTAAGGAAATTAGAAATTTCCAAATGGGAAAAAAGCGCCCAGCTAGAGCTGCCCAAAGCCCTTACTTTGGTCAGCATGTGATCACATTTCTGCTCTTTGTAGGATTACAGAGTTAATGGAAAGGTGAAGGGCAGAGAGAGCAAGCCTGAGACAGATGTGAAGAAAGGGAAATTTGTTTTCAAGGCCCTGCTGTGACCTTTTCTCCATTTGCTTTCCTGTACTCGAGTAGCATGTGGATCTGAAAAATGCGGGGCTTGAGAAATAGGAAAATATTTTGCCATTTTTAAAGAAATACTTTTGATTTTTTTTTCCCAAATGCCCGTGTCCACATCTGCGACCACAGGGTGTTACTCTGTCAGATTCTAGAAGAAGTTGATGTGAAACTGTCTGAGAGCTGCTGGTGCAGCACTTGACCCTTGACAGGTCCTCGAGGACAGGCAGGTGAGTCTGCTGGGTGGTTTGGAGCATCACTCAATGCCCTGAACTTCCTGATATTCCCAAGCCTTCTTGTATACTTCCTTCAGTAAACCCTCTATGGGTCTAAAGAAAGCTGATTCTCCCATAGGCTGTGGCCACTTCCTACTTTCCCACCCCCACTGATTTCATCATATAGCACAGTCATCTAGTAGGTCTCTGAACTACTACGTGATCAGAGTCCCGTTGTTCAATAAGAATATCAGCTCCCTTCTGCCTTTCTCATTTCCTAAGATTATTACACAGAACAAAAAGGGGACAACCCAGATTGCATTGTAAATGGTAGCATGCAACAAATTATAAGTTTCTCAACATTGTTATTATTATTTCTTAAGGCTTCACTGAAGGAAGAAGACTTATTTTAATTACTCACAGTAAGATATTAGCGACAAAGAGTAAATACTTTACCCCTGCTAGGTAACATTGGTTCCTTTTAATGAAAGCCTTTAATGCCTTAATCCAAAATTGGAAATGCTAGTGAAAGTTCAAGACACAGGAATGAATATGGAGGGGAATTCATTTTAATGAGGAAACCTCTAAATTATCTTTTGTAATGTTAATTTTCAAACAAGGATCATCTTCAGGTTTGCATGTTGTACAGCATCAATAGAACTTGATGGAGTCAGTGTGAATGAGAAGTTGACCCCTTGGTTCATACATAGCCAGGCCTGCCTTGCCTTGCAATACTGAGAAGACTCTCCAAAATAACCTCCATGCAAGCCTGTCATTGTCTCATCACCAAAGTGATGACAAGCTTTCTGGTACAGGTAGCCACTGTCTGGGAAAGGATGCCTCTTCATTGGCAGCAGAGTAGCTATGCAGTGCAAAAGATCCAAAGAGCCATCCTTCTCCTCCCAGTGGGAAACGCTACTGAGCAAAGGTCTTCTTTCACACAAAAATATTTTCTAGGTCTTTCAGAGGAAGTCCAATACATGTTTAAAATCCAAGTGCCAAAAGCTAATAAAATGATAAGAGGATCTTGGCACAGATTTTCGGTTCTGCCAATGATGTGCTAAGTTATGCCAAATCATGCTCAGGAAGAACATTAGGCTTTGCCTATAAATGGGACCAAAGGATCAGCTAAAGCAGTAGGGCTTAATAAATATTATCAATAATAGCAAGAGTATGTTAAGCTCACCAATCAGCAAGCAGGTATAATATTGACCTTTCTTTCAGTGACAGCTACCATAATAATATTTACTTCCTTTAGCATTTTCTTTTGCAGTAATAATAACAAAGTGATTAACACAAAGGTGTTCCACGATGCACTGATTTTCTTTATTTCTGTTGCACAAAGGAATGGTCACATACCATAATTGAAAAACACTAGGGGCAACCCATAAGGGAAACGGGGTGAAAATAAACACTAACCTAGCTAAGAAGAATAATGCAAACAATGGTAAATGTATTAATTACTTTTCTTTTGTGGTGATAAAACACCGTGACAAAGGCAATTTGGAGAAGAAAGGGCATATTTGTGACTTACAGTCACAGGGAAAGGGGGATGATGGAGTAGAGGTACCAGGTGGCAGAAGACAGGGGTAGCAGCTGAGCGCCACAGATAGGAAGCAGAGAGCACATTGTAAATGGTTAGAGACTTTTGAAACCTTCAACTTGCCTCCAGTGGCATACTTCCTCTGCCAAGACTGTATCTCCTAATCCTTCTAAAAATGCCCATCATCTATGACCAATATTCAAATGCCCAAGAGTTATGGGATACTTTCCATTCAAACCATTATAGTAAACAATGCACTATGTCACACCATCTATCTATCTATCTATCTATCTATCTATCTATCTATCTATCTATCCATCCACAACCCATCCAACCTCCTTCCTTTTTGTCAGACTATTCTGTTTTTTTGTTTTGCTTTTGTTGTTTGATTTGGCACTCAAAAATGTCTGTCTTCCTTAGGCTCAAAAGAATACATAACCACACTCAGAGCAACAATATTTTTATAAATGACCGTTATGCTCATATATATATATATATATATATATATATATATATATATATATATATATATGACAACTCTTTGATACTGTATTCAATATTTTCCAAAGAGTATGGGTATAGAAAAGATAGTTTGGATCAAATAAATATTCTATATTCTCATTTATTTTTCAAATTGCAAATAATAAAGTTTGTGTGTACCAATAAATTGAGTCAAAATGATGTCTTTGACTTCAAGGTCAATGCATTTAGGAGGCAGTATCAATCCTATGTTAGCCTTCTCTTACTATAATGAACTGGCCAAAATAATTGACTTATGAAAAGGAAAGCTTTATTTTTAGCTCATAATTTTGAAGCTTCCAGTCCATTATGTGTTAATTCTATTGTTTTGGTCTGTGGCAAGGCAGCAGATTTGGGGAGGAAAGTATTCTGTAAGAAAATCCCTGTTTCATGGCCATGGAACAGAGAGAGGAGGGGTAGCTTGGGGTTCGTGATTTCCTGTCAAAACATGTTCTAAAGTCCTGAGGACTCCTCATAAAAGCCCAGCTCTCAAATGGCCCACTCTTTGTCAGTAGTACTACCGTGGTGTCCAAGCCTTTAATATGTGGAACTAAAGGGCCTATTCAACATTCAAACGTAAGCAATAGCGTAACTCTTCACCTAGTAGAACAATCTTAAAGGCTAATTTTTTTCTAATAGCATTCTCTCAGTCCGATGAAGAAGGCAAGACCACCCTGTTTTATATGGAAGAAGAAGGACACACTAACCTTGATGGAGCCACCAATATTCGGTTCATCTGAGTAACAATTAAGGTTGGTTTTTCTGGCCAACACACACATTCCCTGCAGTGGCTTCACTTTGGCCTGTTGGAGTATGTTTCCTTACATATAAAACAGATTGGAGCAGATAGGTTTACTTTCTGCCATTGTTGGTTCAATATAATTTCTTTGAGCGTATCGAACAAACCACTGACCATACTTTGTTTCTCCTCTGCACATGCTGTAATTTCCCATCATTGAAATGCGTGGAATGTTGATGGATGTCTCTTCCGTAGAGGTTTGCCCCATTTTGTTGTAAATACATGTTTATGCACCTTCCTAGGTTAGCATAAGATTGTGATTTCCTTTGGGAACAAGAATCGTCTTTTTGTGATCATTTTGTCATCAGAACCTGGGATGGTGTTCAGCAACCAATAAATTTTGGTTACTGAAATGTAATTGTGATTCTTGAAAAGAAATTTTGCAATAGCTCATCTGATTCTCCCCTGTAACCATGAGGGAAAAAAGCTTATAACATGTGTGAGGGGTGTTAGAGAAGGGGACTACATACAAAAGAGGAACAGGACCTGAGGAAGAAGGCATGAAAGTACAATTGAGAATACTGGCAGAGAATGGAGATAACTTATTGATGTCAGAGGGAGCACAGGGAAGGCTTGAGGGAGTTAAGCCACATAACATGGTCCAAAAGTTCAGTTCAGAGCACAGGGGTCACCCCAAGCAGAAGACATAATCACTTTTTGAAGCAGAAAATGAAAAGTGACTGTGAATTGAGAGTTCATAGATTGGATGAGCGTGTATCCAATATTTGGGTTTTTTTTTTCTTTTCCCTCTAACCAGGGCCATGTATTGCTGGGACTTAGGGAGAATGAAAATTTGAGTTTTGACTGCAGGGTCTCAATTCTCCAGATGTCTGGGCCAAGGAAGGCACAGCAGGTGAATTGGTCAGGATGCTGGTGACAGTTTCAAACTTGTTTGACAAGTAGAACAAGACAGAATGATAGGTTCAGGTGCCAAGTGGAGAATTGGGCCTCTGGTATTGTCTCAACTAATGTAAGCAGGGAAAGAAAACATTCTACTTAGTCCATCTCTCCAAATATCTAACCAAGGTTAAGAATCTCAATAAAACAGATACCTCTTCCACATGCTCCTAAGGTCACTTGTTCTACTATTGGTTAGCAAGTGGGTTTTACATGATACCTCCCATCAATGGAAAGTAAAAGTTGGCCAATACTCCTAACAGTCTCTACCTGCTGCTTCTCTGTTGAATCTCAATTTTCTTAAGCCTAAACAAGCCAGACAAAGACGGTATCTGCATAGACCTCTATCCAAATGAAGTATTAAGTTGCAAGGCTGCAAAACAAAAACAATGAACAAATAAAAACTAAAGACGACTAGAGAACAAAGTGTTTGAGAAGTGCTGATGTGCCAATTCAAACATCTATGCCCCGAATCCACAGGCAAAAGTAATAAATAAAATTCAAAGTCAGGAGGTAATGGCATTAGAACAGATGAGAGGTGATAATGTGTGGGATAGATTTATCTCATTCAGCATTTCTCCTAAAGTTTTCAACAGAGGTGGGTCTTTCTAAAGTTCAGCCTCACGGAGCATGTGCAGGTCTGAAATTGTAGGAATGAGTAGACTAAAGCAAGAAAGAGGGCACGTTTGAGGCCAGTGTGGGGATGCACAGTGAGATACCAGCTGGAAAAAGAAAATTTCCCCTCTCTATATTAGTTGAAATACATGATGTCCTTTCTTAGCACATGAGTCACAGAATCAATTCTGCTTTTGAAATTTACTTTTGGCTGTGAATTGTCAATCTCCATTTCATGCAATCTTTCTTTATTCTCTAGAATTTCATACATGTATGCAATGAAATATTATCACATTCACCCCCACTTCCCCATTCATCCTCCTCCATATCACCCCAACACATCTTCCTTCCAATTCCATGTCATCTGTGTGTGTGTATGTGTATGACTGAGAATGTCATACATGAGTACTATTGTAATATCCTTTCTACTTCTTTCTTTCCTTTCTAACGCTTCCTATACCCACTTCACTCCTTCAAGTCCATAACCTCAACTTTTGAAACTATTTATATTCATATATATACATGAATAAAAGCTTCTAAATCCTTTTAATGTTACTTATACATACACAAACATCATGTACTCTTGTGTGTGTGTGTGTGTTTGTAAGCATGACTACTTTGAATTAGATAATTTATTTAGAGTTCATTCCTAAAATCAACTGATTTTTCCATCTCTCAGCAGCCATTAATTGTTCTCATCTCTTAATCTAGGGATAAAACCTGATGAGAGTTCTTCCATCACATTGGCATATCAACTGGTAATTTTATTGGTAGGTCTTATTTATGTGACTGTAGTGTTTAAAGATGATAGGTACAGCTTCTCTGTTTTATATTAGAAGAAACTGTCTTCTAGCATCCTGATCTTTTGACTCTAAAAGTCTTTCTGCCACCCTCTTCTGTGATATCCCCCGATCCTTGGATATAGGAGGTTTTTTAAATTTATTTTTGATCAATTGCTCTCTGCATTTTGACCAGTTATGTTTTTTTGTCATGGTTTTTGTATGCTACGAAAAGAAGCTGTCTTGATGAGGGCAGAGAGCTATGGTCATGTATGGTTATATGATGGAGGTGGGTGTTGTATCTTATTTGTTGCTTTTAATGGTTAAGTAATAAAGAAAACTGCTTGGCCCTCTGATAGGGTAGAATTTAGATAGGCAAAGTAAACAGAACAAAATGCTGGGAGAAAGAAGCCAAGTCAGAGTCGCCATGATTCTCCCACCGGACCCAGACGCAGGTTAAGATCTTTCCTGGTAAGCCAGCTCGTGGTGCTACACAAAATATTAAAAATGGGTTAGATCAATATGTAATAGCTAGCCAATAAGAGGCTAAAAATAATGGGCCAAACAGTGTTTAAAAAACACAGTTTACATGTAATTATTTCAGATAAAGTTAGCCATACAGAGCTGGGTAAAAACGCAGCCCACTGCTGCTCATTTTATAACAGTTATAAGGAGTAGTATTTAGAACACAATTAAAAATTATACTAGTTTAGGAAAATTATAGTAGTAGGCTCTCCTTTAGGGTCCATGATATCATCAGGCATAGTTGGTTGGCTATGTTTATGGTACTCGGTATGAATCCTTTGTAGAAATAGGAGCTGCGGGGCTGCGTCCCCGGCACCCGGCCGCCCCCACAGCTAGCTTTACCCGAAATAATTACACAGAAACTGTATTTTTTTAAACACCGCTTGGCCCATTTCTATCTAGCCTCTTCTAGGCTAGCTCTCGCACCTGGACTAGCCCATTTCTAATAATCTGCTGTAGCCCACAAGCTGGCTTACCAGGAATGATCTTAACCTGCGTCTGTCTGGATTGGGAGAATCATGGCAACTCCCTGACTCAGCTTCTTTCTCCCAGCCTTCTGTTCTGTTTACTCCTCCCACCTATGTTTTAACCTATGAGGCCAAAGCAGTTTCTTTATTGCTTAACCAATGAAATCAACAGATTGATATATGACACTCCCACATCAATCCTTCCCTTCTGCATGAGCCTTTTGTCCAATTGGATGGTTCATGGTTCCCACCAAAATGTAAGTGTCATTATGGCATGCTTGTGGATATGGTATCATCGTGGTCATTTTGTGATTTTTAGTGTTTATGTTTGGGTAGGACTATTGGCTCCTTTTCCATCTTGACAACTTCAATAGTATTTGTATACTTTGAGAGTAATTTGTGTTCCAAGTCCATTCCAGCTCAACACCTTCAAGACCTGTATCTGAAATGTGTGGTGTTGTCAGTAGTAGCATCTTATCTTCAAGCTACGGAAGGCAACCAAAAGCAAAGAGAAGTTTATATTGTTTTAAAAGTCACTTAGACTCCCCTAACAAAAGTCAACTTCGTATGTAAAAACAAAAAACCCAGGATAGCCACAACAATTTTGTACAATAAAGGAACTCCTGTAGGCATCACCATCCCTGACATCAAACTCTATTACAGAGCTACAGTAATAAAAAACAGCTTGGTAATGGCATAAAAAAGAGAGGTTGACCAATGAAATCAAGTCAAAGACACAGATATTAATCCATACACTGATGAACACCTGATTTTTGACAAAGAAGCTAAAATTACACAGTGAAAAAAAGAAAACATCTTTAACAAATGGTGCTGACATAACTGGATGTCAACATGTAGAAGAATGAAAATAGATCCATATCTATCCCCATGCACAAAACTCAAGTCCAAATGGATTAAAGACCTCCATGTAAATCCAACTACACTAAATATGATAGAAGAGAAAGTGGAAAGTAGCCTTCAGTACATGGGCATAGGAGACAGACCAATTCCTAAGTATGACCCCAGTAGCACAGACACTGAGAGTAACAATAAATAAATGGGACCGCCTGAAACTGAGAAGCTTCTGTAAAGCAAAGGACACAGTCAATAAGACAAAAAGGCAGCCTACAGAATGAAAAAAGATCTTTACTAACCCCACATCAGACAAAGGACTGATCTCCAAAATATATAAAGAACTCAAGAAATTAGACATCAATATTCCAAATAAACCAATAAAAAATGGGGTACAGAACTAAACAAAGAATTCTCAACAGAATAATCTCAAATGGCCAAAAGACACTTAAGGAAACGTTCAACATTCTTAGTCATTAGGGAAATAACTCTGAGATACCATCTTACAAGTGTAAGAATGGCTAAGATCAAAAATGCCAATGATAGCTTATGCTGAAAAGGATGAGGAGTAAGGGGAGCACTCATGCATTGCTGGTGGGAGTGTAAACTTGTGCAACCACTTTGGAAATCAGTATGGTAGTTTCTTGGAAAATTGGGAATCAACCTACCTCAAGATCCAGCAATACCATTCTTGAGCATATACCCATAATCAATAATGCTACAAAGGAAGCTGGGCGATGGTGGCGCACGCCTTTAATCCCAGCACTTGGGAGACAGATACAGGTGGATCTCTGTGAGTTTGAGACCAGCCTGGTCTACAGAGCTAGTTTCAGGATAGGCTCCAAAGCCACAGAGAAACCCTGTCTTGAAAAACTAATAATAATAATAATAATGCTACAAAGGCATTTGTTCAACTATGTTCAAAGCAGCATCATTTGTAATAGCCAGAACTTGGAAACAACCTAGATTCTCTTCAGCTGAAGAATAGATGAAGAATATGTGGCCTATTTACACATTAGAATACTACTCAGCTGTAAAACAACAATATCTTGAATCTTGCATGCAAATGGATGGAACTAGAAAACACCATCCTGAGTGAGGTAACCCATACCCAAAACGATGAATATGGTGTGTACTTACTCGTAAGTAGCTATAAACAAAGGACATTGAACCTATAGTTCATGATCTGAGAGAAGCTAAGTAAGTAATAAGGTGAACCCTAAGAAGAACATATATACATCCACCTGGAAAGTCGAAATAGACAAGATCACCTGACAAATCTGTAATTTTACACAGAAATGCCCGTGTGAGGACAAACAACCATTTCCACTCCAAGGCACTCGAACTACTCAACACTGTCTCCAGAGGCCATGGCAGTTTTAGGTGTCCCTCGGATCAATGTCCACTTCACCGCAACAACGGAACACTCCCATGAGTGGAGACTGAGGGACCGAGACAAGCCTTCCCTCCATATGACCATTCGAATTCAGCTGTTCTACATTGAGTGGTACCTTTGATGATGGTTAAACAAGTTGAATGTAGTCACCCAATCATAGGGCTCTAAGTTAAGGAAATGCGCGATAAGGTAGAACCAGGTGACTTGGTCTACTGTGGGAAGTTACTTGACTGTGCCTTTGTAAAGTCACCAAGAGAAGCTGTCCTAGAAATGTGAACTTTGTTCTCACCACAGCATGGATGTAAACCTGTATTAAAAATAGTAACCCACAAAAAAAAAAAAAAAAAAAAAAATCACCTGACAAAATTAGGAACATAGAGGTGGAGGAAGAGAGGGTTGAAGAGGGAGAGGGGGGAGAAGGGGAGAGGTGAGGAGAACTTGAGGGAATGAGATAGTTGAGATGTAGGAAGGACAGAGATGAGAACAAGGAAAGAGATATCTTGATTGAGGGAGCCATTATGGGGTTAGCAAGAAACCTGGCTCTAGAGAAATTCCCAGGAATCCACAAGAATGATCCCAGCTAAGACTCTAAGCAATAGAGTAGAGCGTGCCTGAACAAGCCCGACTAATGAATATGCCAAATATCACCATAAAACCTTCATCCAGCTACTGATGGAAACAGAGACAGAAACTTGTATCAGAGCACTGGAATGAGCTCATAAAGTGATGTGATATTCCCCTCTGTATGCTGTAAATACCACTGATTAGTAAAGGAACTGTCTTGGGCCTCTGCAGGGTGAAATAGAGGTAGGCGGGGAAAACTAAACTGGAGAGAAAAAGGCTGAGTTAGTGAGATGTCATGGAGGCCCCAGAGGGGAAAGATAAGCCATCAGTTGCAACCTTGCCAACAGGCCACAAGCCTTGTGATAAAATATAAAGTAATGGAAATAAGTTAATTCTCGATGGAAGGAGCTAGCTAGCAATAAGCTTAAGTGATTGGCCAAGCCGTCATTTAATTAATACAGTTTTTGAGTGATCATTTCGTGTCTGAACAGCCAGGAACAAATAAGTGACCTCCTACAACACCAAAATCCAGTTGAAGAGTAGGAGGAATGAGAATATGAGCAAAGAGGTCAAGACCATGTGGGTGCACCCACTGAAACAGTCTACCTGAGCTAATGAGAGCTTGCCAACTCCAACCGGACTGAGAAGGAACAAGCATAGGACCAAACTAATCCCTCTGAATGTGGTTGACAGTTGCATGGCTGGGGCAGGCTGAGGGGCCAGTTGCAGTGGCACCAGAATTTATGTTTTTCTAAACCTGTTGTAGGAACTGCAGCCTTACTGATCATGGAATCTTCATGGGGTCCTAGCAGAGTAGCTATGTGGGCATCCGATTTCTCTGTTCCTGTTAGACTCAGCAGGCATGACTTATGCTGGTATAATCTGTTTCTGCACTAGTTCTTGCTAAAATGTGTAGTGAGGTCCTTAGTTCACAGTTTCTACTACTTTTATTAGCCTCATACTTAAAGCAGACTTCAGTCATGCCTGTTTCGCCATTCTGTGCTATGAATTGGCTGAGAATCTGCCATATCTTTAACATTTTTCTTAACAATGCCTTCTTCAAAGCATCTCTTTTTTCTCTTCACTATAAGCAGTCAGAAGTATCCATCCCTCTTTTCAACATATGGCTTAGAAATCTTAGAAGAATATCCAACCTTATATTTTATGTTCTGTACATTCCACAACAAACCAGAACAGGACATTTGATTCAAATTTTTCCTTCCTTTACAATAAGACTTGTCTTTTCTGTAGAGTCTACAAAATATTCATGATTTCTGTCAGAATCTTTTCAGAACCTTCTTTAATGCCTACATTTCTACTGATATCCCAGGAAAAATTATGGATGTCTTGTAAAATAAATAAAGGGTTTTTTGGGGGGTCTTACTCTTATCTGGGCGCTCTGGTAGTGCATAAGTATCAGTTCTATTAGGAACCTTAAAATTCATTCAGCCACTGAGAAAGTCATTAAGACAAAGTCTTCATCACCTTTTTATTTGTTAAGGAATTACCCAGTTATCAATACTAGGATGCTCTCTAAAGATAGACCCTGTAATTACCAGTGCACACATATAGTAACTTAAGTATGGAGAGACACAGATGGCAGGAGGCTGGGTGAGAATAAAAGAGGAGGAGGAAAGAGGGGAGGGAAGGGAAGGGAAGGGAAGGGAAGGGAAGGGAAGGGAAGGGAAGGGAAGGGAAGGGAAGGGAAGGGAAGGGAAGGGAAGGGAAAGAAGAGGAAAGAAAAAGAAAGGGAAGAGAAAGGAAAGGAAGTGAAGGCAAGGGAAGGGATATGAAGGGAAGGGAAGGGAAATGAAGGAAAGGGGAAAAGGAAAAAAGTGAAGAGAATGAAAAAGAAAGGAAGGGAAAGGAAGGGAAGGGAAGAGAAGAAAAAGAAAGAGAAGTGGTTTCATGTAATTATAGAATCCAAGTTCTACAATTTACTGACTTTTAACTGGATACTTGAGAAAACCTATGATGTACATGAAACATACATCATTCATTGAAGTCAGCCAGCCAATGGTAAGCATTCCAATCTGATGTTAAAAGCAAGAACAAAAAAAAAAGGTGAAAACAGGAAATCAAAATCCCACTTCAAGTAGGAATCCTGAGAGAGTACAAAACGTCTTTTTTCCCTCTTTTTGTTAAATTTGGCTCCTGCATGAGCTGGATGAAGTCCATCTGATTTATTCACTTTACCGGTTTAGACACTGACTAGAAATACCCTTATAAACACACCTACAGACAACAGTTAGCTAGATACTGAGCATTGCATGGTCTGGGCAAGTTGGCCTACAAACTTAAGCATTTGTTCCTGCAATCTACAAATCCCTCTATTCTATCTCTTTTATCTTCAGAGCCTTTTCCTGTCAGAGCAAAGGGGTGGAACAAAGTTTCTCAAAGGAACTTACTGCATTTCTTCTCCATATTATACTAGGATTTCTCGGCTTGTTATCTTATTAGCTACAACATGTTCAGACTTCTCAGCTATTTGTTCAAGTGAGTGTAGATGTGTACATATAAGTACTTGGAAAAGATGAAAGGAACAGAAAAGCATGCAGCTTAAGAAAGCATTTGAATATCATTTCCCATTTCAGCCTTTGTAATTTTCATGATACAATGTCTGGGAAAACACAGAAAGAGACAAGAGTGCATAATAAACCAAGAAAGTAAGATTGACAACTAATCTACTGCCAAAATCTTAGAGGAATTTCCTCTAATTACAATATTCATAGAGTGGAAAAGAGAAACACAATTGTCAGCTGACATTAGCACATAACTTGTCACTTTCAGGAGATCAAAGCTGCCAATGTGAAGGACAGAACAGAAGCAGACCTCCACATCTCTGATGCTTTGGATTGGAAATGCAGAATCCATGACAGGTAGCAGGCATGGCTGTCTGTTGAGTTACGGCTGTGCTGACCCCAAAGCATCTGTGCGCCCTGCATATGTATGTGTATGCACCTTTGCAAAACTGCATTAAAAGTGTAAAAGGTCATACATGTCTGTCCATGTGTGTGCATGTGTGTATGTGTATTTTACCCAATTTAAACTGCAACTTGTAAATACATTAAGAGATAATAATTTAGGAGAATGTTTTAGACCTGAGGGCAGTGGAGATTTGATGTGGGATTCCCCTCTGTATGCTGTGAATATTATTTGTTAATAAAGAAACTGCTTGGGCCTGTTGATAGGGTAGAATTTAGGTACGTGGGGAGAAACTAAACAAAATGCTAGGAGAAAGAAGGGCGGGGTCAGAGAGAAGTCATAGAGCCTTCAGAGATGGACACTAGGAAATTTACCCAGCAAGCCAAAGCTACATGGCAATATACAGATTAATAAAAATGAGTTAAATTACTAAAACAGTTAGCCAATAAGAAGCTAGAGCTAATAGGCCAAGAAGTGATTTAATTAATATGGTTTCTGTGTGGTTATTTTGGGCGGGCTGGCAACCAACAATTGGCCTCCTCCCTACTAGAGTTTTATGGTTACATTTTTATAGTTTGAGTAAAACCTCAGTAATAATTGGCAATATTGATTCAGAAAAGAAAAACTACTCATTCCTTTAGATCATACACAGATAAACTTTTCAGGTCATAGTCATAGCTAACGTTGAAGACAGAGAACTTGCTGACAGTGGTGCTGCTTGCATTCTGATTTCCTCCTGCATTTTATAAGCCATGCAACCTTGCATGACTAGCTTATTATAAAACTATCAATAATTTTACCTGCAATATAGAAATAAATATAGTCAGGTCACATGTGGTGACCCATCTGTAATCCTAATAGAACTTAAAATAAGAATATCGTGAGTTCAAGTTTGAGGCTAGCTATATAGCTAGACCTGGATCAAACATGTTTTTAGAATTAGGGGAGTTGAGTATGCTGATGTGTTTAAAGTGCTTCAGTTTGCCATATGTTTGATATTAATATCAAATCTACATGTTTGATGGAGAATTAAAAAGCAATTAAGACTTAGAAAGCAAACACATAATAAAGTACAAAAGGAAACAAAAGTTAGAATTGTTTTCTACTTTGTAATTTCAATAAAATATAAAACCTACAGACTCTGAATAAATAGATTAAAGATGAGATTATATGAAAATAAGTTGAGATAAGAAGGGAGGGGCCTAAGAGTCAGGTAGGAGCTAAGTAAGTTGGCATGCTAAAGATTGGGAGGAGATTAAAATTGCAATAAAAGAATAGAAATCTGCCTGAAAAGCAATAAAGGGCAACTTTAAGGCTGTAAAATTAATGATGATGAGTTTAAACTCCAGAATCGGCAGAAGAAAAGCAGAACAAAGAAGAAAATCTCAAAGACACAGGTATTCGTGATAAGGATGACTGGCTGAAAGAAATATGGATCAGATATGAGTATACTTGGCTCTTACAAAGGCCACAGTTACAAGAAAAGTGATTAGTAAATATGGGTTTGGGAATGCATACTGCATGCATGCAGTGAGGCAGTGTTTTCAATAAAATGGATTATTAATGTAAGATATGTATATAACTGGCATGAATGTTCAATGTGTTTGTAAATCAGTGTGCCTGCTCACTAGATAAATATAATGTGCACTTTAAGGAAAAACTGAAAAAAGAAAATATTTTTAAATTTGTCCACATTCTATTGCATAGAAATACTCACAGGTGGTTTTTACACATAAAGCAAAGAAAACCAGTCTACAAACCACAATAGCAGAGAACTTAGACAACAATGAGGACCCTGAGACTTACATAGATCTAATCTACATGGGAAGTAGAAAAAGACAAGATCTCCTGAGTAAATTAGAAGCATGGGAACCTTGGGGGAGGGCTAAAGTGGGAGGGGAGAGGCAGGGAGGGGAGCAGAGAAAAATGTAGAGCTCAATAAAAATCAATAAAAAAGAAAAAAGAAATACTACTAACTGTACTATTAATTAAATATTGTGTGCTATTTGAAACTGAACATGAATAGTAATGAGATCATGTAAACATAATAAATATTAATGAAATTTAATAATGAATGTCTAATCCATAATTTTACTTATATATTTTCTACTCAAAAGCAATATTTAGGGTCGTAATGTGCCTTAGTGGGAGCTTGCAAATTTATCATGTGCAAGATCCTACATTTGGTACACAAGAAACAAACCAGAAACACAAGGATCATCAGTTGGCTGCAAAGAAATCTAGGAGCAAAGCAACCAACCATTTAAAAAATTCAAATAATTTCAGAAATTCATAAAAAAATGAAAAAAATTATATCACATCAATTCTTAATAACTCAGAAATAAGCTCTGTTGCCATTTTGAAGAACATTCTTAAAGATGTCTTTCTATACAAATGAAATCAATACAAATAGGATGATGTAGAATTGGTCATGTAAATAGAGAAATGAAATGATATATAAATCCATTTAGTAAACGATCTCTTTGTGTTATCAAGACTATATCAACAACTTTAAAAATTTAAAGTATTGTGTATATATATATATATATATATATATATATATATATTCCATGACAAACAATATAGATTTACTCAATCACATTTACAAGATTAAATTATTATATAGGTTTAGTCCTTGATTCACTTCCTTATAGCCGAGTAATGGAACCATACTTATTTATTTGGAAGTCCTAAACTGAGTTTTCTCACATTTATAATGTGGATAAATAATACTGCACTCGGGTAAAATGGATATGTTAAATGAATAAGCTGGGAACACTTGCAAAACATAGAAAAGTGTTGAGAACATTATAAGAGCTACATTAGTACCCGGCATTTTGTTCATATTTAGATCCTTCTTTATCTTTTCAACAACAACCAAAATATGTTACTATCTGAAGAGAATGAGTATTTATTTAATAAATTTGGGCTTTTTTGTTTCTCAACATCATGAGAAGGAAGAACTAAGAAATGTCATTTTTGAGCACAGAAACAGCTGACCTGAGCTCATGAGACTTCATGGACTCTGGACCAACAGCTAGAGAGCCTGTATGGAATTGACCTAGGCTCTCTGCATAGGGATGACAATTGCAGAGCTTGGTCTGTTTCTGGGGTCCTTAGCAGTGGGACTAGCATTGATTCCTGGTGTACGAACTGACGTTTTGGAACCTATTCCCCATGCTGGGATACCTTGTACTACCTTGATGCAGGGGGAGGAGCTTTGCCCTGCCTCAACTTGATGTGCCATGCTTTGTTGATTCCCATGGGAGACCCATTCCTTTCTGAACAGAGGAGGAGTGGGTGGAGGGAGGGAACAGGAAGAGATGAGGGATGGAAAACTATGGTTGGTATGTAAAATAAATGAAAAAAACTAATTTAGAGAAAGAGAGAAAGATAGAACTAGAATTTAAAATTAGGTAATAAAATAATCAAAAACTTGGGGAAAACAGATGAGAAAAATAAAACAGTGACAATATCATGTATATTAAGGTGTATATTTAAAATATAAGTTAGCACTGCCATAGGAGCATGTTAACCTGTTGGTAAATACTGGGAGTGTAGTTCTGTGGTGGAGGGCCAGAATATGAGAGAAAGAACATGGGAAATGCTACACCTGGAATCCAGATGCTGAAATCTATACTGATATAGGCTCCTCTTTGAGATGCACAGAGGTAATAATTCTTGTACAGTCTGAATTTTTTCTCACTATTGTTTTTTTCACACTGCTATCACTCAAGTAAGGAATTAAATCTTCAACATTTTTTTCCTTTTCTAAAAATTGAAAGTGTTTTTTTTCATACAATAAATTCATTTCATGCCTTCCCTTCTCCCAGCTCTTCCCAGATTCTCCCTGTCTCCCCACTCACGTAAACCCACAACTTTTCTTGCTCTCTACCATTATAAAATAAATAAAAAACCAGATACAAACAAGTAAACCAAAGAAGAATAAACCAAATAGAAACAAAATGACATAAAAGCAAAAGGAAAATACAGACAAAGACAGACAGACAGACAGACACACACACACACACACACACACACACACACACACAGGTGTACACACAGAAATCCCACAAAATTGGAAACCATAATATAGAATGAAAGACCAGTTAGTTTTTAAAATGCACTAAAAAAGCATGATGAGACAAAAATCCCTCCAAAAGAAAAGAAACATTTGTTGATCAAGTTTTCTGTCCTACTTGCTCATGTCCAGTGAGACAACCATTCAGTCACAAAGAAATACACGGAGGTCTATATTAATTATAAATTAATTGGCCTATTAGCTCAGGCTTCTTATTAGCTCTTATAACTTATATTAGCCATAATATGTGTCTGTGTTAGCCACATGGCTTGGTACCTTTGATCAGTGAGGCAGTCTTATCTGTGTCCTCTATGTCTGGGTGATGATTGCGGACTTGAAACTTCCCTCTTCCCAGAATTCTCATTGCCCCGCCTCTACTTCCTGATTGGTCACCCCACCTATACATCCTGCCTGGCTACTGGCCAATCAGTATTTATTTAAAACACAAGTTGTTGCAAAGAGAAGGCTCCTTGTTCATCTCAGAGGCCAGGCTAGCTTAGCCCCAAAATAACCACACAGAAACAGTATTAATTAAATCACTGCTTGGCCTATTAGCTCTAGTTTCTTATTGGCTAATTCTTACATCTTAGTTTAACCCATTTCTATTAATCTGTAAATTGCCACAAGGCAGTGGCTTACCAGGAATGATTCAGCATGTCTGTATCTGGCGGCTCCATAGTGTTCCTCTTTAACTTTACTTCCTTTCTCCCAGCATGCCATTTAGTTTTTCCCACCTACCTAAGCTCTGCTCTATGAACTAAGCTCAAGGCAGTTTCTTTATTTATTAACCAATGAAAGCAATACAGAAACAGAAGGAACACCTATACCAACAAGTGACAGGGTAGAGACCATTGTCCGACAACACTTCCCCCCTTTTATTTTAACAAGAAGCCTGAATTGAATCTCCTTTGTTTAGCTTTTCTACTGTCCATTATCTATAAGAACTTCTAACCAACATTCTAAACAAAGGCAAATATTTACCTTTTTCCTCTGGTGGTGTGCAGAGTACCTTCCAGTATGCTGAGCACTATTCAGTAGAAGTGAAAGCTCTAGATAGTCGCTAGCTATTGTTGACTTCTCCATGTTTGCTAAATTATGTTGGTGTGAACATAAAGCCCTACCTTTAGTTTGTGAACTGGTAACAGCCTGGATTGGGGGGGGGGTGAAGTTTTATGTGGTATTTTTGGCCAACAACTCAATTAGATGTAGTTCATTTCTGGTACTGAAGGTTTCCTTTGGTAGAAAGATATATAGTTAGGGCTTTGTCTCTCCCCCGTTGCTTGGTGATTCCATTGATAAATTTTCTTTATTTCTTATTCATAAATTTTCATCTGATTGCTTATGCTTATTTTATTAAAATGGTCTTTGTTTTAAATATTTATCTTTCATATATTTTCACATATGTAAGACAGAATAAAACAAAAACAAATTGCCCTACATGATCTTACTAGCAGAAATGTGCACAGATTCTCAGTGGGAAAATAAGTTAATACAGTGACAGTAGAAAACCAAATAGGTGTGCCATATAACACAGCAATCTCACCTCCAGGTGCACATTCTTATGAAGATGAAAAGGAAATTAGTATGCCAAAGAGAGAGCTGCTGCCTCAATTTATTTCAGCATTATTCACAATAGCTAAGCTAAGGATTCAAGAATGTAACAATCAGTAGATGAATGGATAAAGGTAGTTTTTGTATTGACTGCCATAAAAAAATTAAATCCTATAATTTCCAGAAAAATGAATAGGACACAATGCTATTATGTTAAGTGAACTAAGCCAGACACAAACACAAAAAATCTCCATGTTCTGCATCAGGCATAGGATCTTCACGAAGGATGCCCTATATGACAGTTAGAGGTTGCATGGATGAATGGATGCAGGATTTAATTAGAACATAATATAGGCTATAATACAATATGGCACTAAACATGTTTAATTTGTATCTATTAGTCACTTCTAAAATAAAATATGTTTAAAACATGGCATGTGTTTAATCTATTTAAATAGATAATAAAAAAAGTTAAACATAATGACACTATCATGTTCATGGTAAATTTTGAAATATTTAGTTTATCTTTATGTTAGCAGGGATTTTGGAAGTGAATATGAGCAAAGATTAAAGATATTTGTATATTAAAATATCATATGCAACCCATTATTTTGTATGCCAACTTAAAAAAATAGCAAAACCACAGTTTTCAAGTAACAGAGAAACAAAGAAACAGTCAATTTAAAGGAATTGATATACTTTAAGTAAAATATTTTATTTGATGAGACATTGAACCTTTTGAATTTTTCTGGGTTAAGCAAAAAATACTGACAGTCTTCAGGAGTTGAGATTGTACCACATCTGAGAACATTGCTGGCATAGAAAACTTTGGGGAATTCTTACTATGAATATAAAATAACTCAGCACAGATTCTTTAGGATTCATACCTTTGCTTATTTCTGTTTTGAATGTACATCATTTGCTTCAAACTTGGTAGCAATGACATTTAGCTCTGTGATTGCACTTTCCTGGACACCTGAATTGTACGTTTTGTTATTCTATGTAGGCTCCTCCTTCCTTCTTAAAAGTTTTCCTTTGTCTCTAACTATTGCATTTGGGATCTATGTTAGTTTTTTGCTCTGCTGTCACTGAAGCGTGAGATGAACAGCTTCAAGAGGACCTGTTTAATCTTGGCTCTCTGTTTTAGAGGGGTTAGTACAACATCACATTGCTTGATGCTTCTGGCCCCAGTATAGGGGGAAAGCAACACAGGGGTGAGAGCAAGCGACTGAGTATGGCTGCTTAATTCATAGTAAACAGAAAGACAAAAAGAAGACAGGGGCAGTATGCCCTCCAAGGAAACAGTCTCGTTGGCCTATTTCCTCCACCCAGGCTCTAATCCTAGAATTTTAGAAACTTCCTAAAATTACCATTAGTTGGGCAACAAAATGTTGATCAGAAAAAGCTGTAGGTGCTATTTCAGATGTAAACCACAACTTAATTTAATAAATATTAATTTAATTAAATGATTAATTAAACAAATATATATATATGCAAATATATACATATATTGTTTACTATATATTCATTCTTTTGCCTTTTGCTCTTTTCTCTGGAATATCTTATAATGCAACATGTGGCCATCCAAAGGAAGTGTGTTGAATATCTCTGTCTCTCTGCAGTTTAGGCAAAAATTAGTAGTGAGAAAAATGGATATTCAGACTCTAACCTTCTATGTAAGACTACATGACATCTGTAAGGCCTGTATCCTAAACTCAAAATTTTGGTCATGAGAAATATGCCTCATATTGCAAGTTTACAGCACCTCTATATTGTTCAATCTTTAAAACAAATATACAAACAATAAAGGTGTAATTGACATCATCAACACATATCCAAGGTAAACTTTAGGAGACCTTTCTTATTTAAGCTTGCTTGGTTTTGTTTATGATACTAGTCTGGAACCTAAAAATACAACATTAAAGAGGCCAACATAGATTATAGATTCATATAAGTGAACTACTGAGTCACTGAAGATAAAGCAACCACACCAATGGAATGATGCAGAATACACACATAAACCAAATTAAAAACTCTAATATACATTTGTAATTCAGATTCATAGATAATAAAAGGCCTCATTAAAAAGCAAAACACCATCTTTATCTGTAAAATGGAGTGAAAAATATGAAAGTGATTTTTCATATAAGCAAATGAGAGAGAGAGAGAGAGAGAGAGAGAGAGAGAGAGAGAGAGAGAGAGAGAGAGATGTTCAGATGACTGATGGTCCCCACACAATGAAAGATTATGCAGTCTTTGCTTCTCACAGAACATGAGATTAAGTAGTCACAGGATTCTACCCTCTGGGCATATCAATAGTAGCATTATGAATTGGATATCATTTCAGCACATTTATGACTGAAACAAGAAATAGATCTTCTCAGCCACCATGAGTCACATGATCCTATTTGTGAGGCTCTTGAACATTAAATGGCTCTTTGAAAATAGTCTTTTTATACCTTAAGTACAGCTCAAATCAGAAACATATATATTTTGCAGCTATTTGAATCACAAAATGATTGAGTTTTTGTCAGTTTAAGAGGGATTATCAACCCTGCATATCATATCTTTGAAAGGCCGGTAGGCTTTCCCTTTCAAGGATTTGGACTGGGAGAAATACACAGTGCTGTCTGGCAGAACTCAGTGCTGACCATTGTAACTTTCTACACTCTCTTTACATATTTTCGTTACATATAAATAGGGAGGACAAAAAATAGTTGTAATGTGTTAAATGTGCTCAGAATCGTAAAAAAGACAGATGCATTTATATCACATGCTTGGGATTGTAAATGTGAGCTCTGATTCCACTTCTCTTTAATTCCTTTGCCTTTTTTGCCTTACAGTACTTCCTATATACTAGAAGGCTTACATGAGAAAGTAAACGCTGAAGAATCAAGAGAGCATGGCGGAATGGGGGTATGACTCTTTAAGCTTGACATAGAATGAAAGGCCTAATTTTTGTCCCTGTAACTCCAAAGGCCACGTGGTACCCAAGATTTAGTTCAACCTAGTTCACAGAATCATTTAGGAACAAAAAAAGTCCCTATTATTGAGTAGTACCAGGCAAATATGAAGAGACAGAGACACTTTCGGCTCAGTCCATATGGGTGACAAAAGACAGGGTTTTGATCCTACGCAATGTGCTGGCTTTGTGGGAGCCTAGCCAGTTTGGATGTTCACCTTCCTAGATATGGACAGAGGGGGGAGGACCTAGGACTTACCACAGGGCAGGGAACCCTGACTGCTCTTTGGACTGGAGAGGGAGGGGGAGAGGAGTAGGAGGAGGGGGAGAAGGGTGGGAGGAGGGAGAGAAGGGTGGGAGGAGGGGGAGGGAAATGGGAGGCTGGGAGGAGGTGGAAACTTGTTTTTTTTCTTTCTTTTCTCAATGAAAAAATAAATAAATAAATAAATAAATAAATAAATAAATAACCCTTTGACAAAATAAAAAAAAAAGAAAAGTCAGACAGGATATAAAAATCCCAACCTGTCATTCAAATAGTCTGAAACTGAGTTAAGGATGCTAAACCTTGTCTATATAAAGGGGAACTAAGGCCGCTGGTGACACAGAATACAATTATACTTGATAACATTTTAACTAATCTGCAAATAGTTACATTCTTTGGTAAGGGAAGTGATTTATGAAATAATAAAACTTTATAACAAATTGAAATTAATACTATTAAAATATCTATCATCAAATTTTTAAAGTGTATATGTGTACATGTATGTTTGTGTCTTGAAGGGATGCATATGAGGGTAATATCCATGGCAGCCAGAAAAGGGAGTAGGATCTCCCGGAGCTGGTGTTAGAGGAGTCATGAGCTTTCCAATGAGGAATAGGCTCTGGGAGTCAAACTCAGATCCTCTGCAAGAACAGTATGTACTCTCAAATGCTAAGTCATCTCTCTAGCGCCATGTATTTTTTTAAAAAAACGACATCAATTACCTTAACACATTTAGGCAGTGATAACAAAACATGATACACTAGGCAGATTGCAAGGAAAAGAAAATTTTACTGGCACATCTGAAGCTGAGGAGCTCAAGATTAGTTCACTAGCAGATCTGAGTCAGTGGCCTAGGCCATAGGTGTTATCTTCTTACTAGGTCCCTGTGTGGTACAAGGGTAAGGCAGCTCCCTAGGACTCTTTCATGAAGGCAGAAACCTCACTCAGGAAGTCTTTGTGCACATCATCTATGACCTCCCAAAGTTTCAGCTCAATCACAGTTTTGTTTATCCTGAAGCATGTAAATTTGGGGGAAGCGCTAACATCCGGCCCATAGCACAGGATTTTAGAAGGGAAGAATAAGTAAACAATAGAAGAGGAGGAGACAGAGTGAACTAAGCAATCCAGGTGTGACTCCGATATCTGAAAGGTCTTGTCAAGGTCAAGAAGAGCTTTCTAGGAATGGGGATGCCTGTCAATAATCCCAGCACCTGAGGGTGAGTGGATAAGACCTGAGAATTCTTAGTTTATGAATTATGTGGGACATATAGCCAGACCCTGACCAAAAGAACAATAAAAGCAAACACCACCACCACCCACCACCACCACAACAAAAATAAATGAAAAGAGAAACACAGTTTAGAAGAATAAATGGGTGGATTCTTCTGTGTCAACATTTATTCAGAGCTGAGAGGCATTTATTGCTCTGAAAACTACTTAAGTTTGTCTGACCCAACTCTTACCATAGTGCCACGTACGCAATTTGTTGCTGATGAATATTGGTTCCGTCCTCTGTCTTTTGACACTTGCCCTGTTTTCTGGCATTGAAAAGACCATCCACTAGTGATTAGACCCTCTCATCGTGTTTGTCAAATTGTCGTAACTACAGAGGCCCACTGCTATGGCTTCCGCTGGTCCTGACTGCTAGAGTCTTGACAATGCAATGGAATGTCAGGTTTGGCTAGACACTTTCTGAAATTTCACATTGTTCTAAACTTTCATCTGAATAGATTCTCACACGGTTTACTCTGGAAAATCTGGAAGGAAAATAAGTCTACGAGGATGTTTCCATGGGAAGAAGATAGAAGTCTATTTTATTTGAAATTGCAGGTAGTAAGACCCAACTGTCTCAGTGGTAATTACCAAGAGGGATGCTGCTCCAGGCTGGAACCCTAACTGTATAAAACGAGCACAGAGAGGGACTTTCTGCTGGAGTCTAGGAAGCTGGCAATCCAAATTTATTGGAACACAGGAGTGTGTTCAGGACACAGGAAATTAACATGGCTAGTGACAGGGACAGGGCATTTTAAAATGCCATGACCTTCAGTCAGTTGGAGTACCGAATGGCTTGAGTATGCGGAACACAACATCCAAGTCAGAAAATGAAGTAAAGTTCTTCTAGAGAACTGGCTTCAACAGTTCTTTCTCCCCTCTTCTAGAGGATTCCCTGAATTCTGCTCTTCCACTCTTACCAAAGGGTAAGGCCTCCTATGGGTAATCAAAAGAGCCTGTCACATTTAGTTGAGGCAGGACTAGGCCCCTCCCTTCTTCATTAAGGCTGAGCATGGCATCCCACCATAGGGAATGGGCTTCACCAAGCTAGCTCACGCACTAGGGATAGACTCTGGTCCTACTGCCAGGGGCCCCTCAGATAGACCAAGTTACACAACTGTCTCCCAAATGCAGAGGGCCTAGTTCAGTCGGATGGAGGCTCCACAGCTGTCAGTTAAGAGAGTTCATGAGTTCCTAGGAACTTGGATCTGCTGTCTCTGTATTTTAAAAAATGGTGTAAACTCACTTAAAAGTTCAAGAATACAGGGTGCATGAAGGGAAGAGAGTATGTTTAGTGAGTGTTTCTAACATAATAATAGTAAAATTCACTGGAATAAAAATAAATGAAAAAGGAATTATTGTCAACTAAATTATTATGTGCCAATTTTATGAAAATTATATAAGTCATTTGTTCATTCAACATTATTTTCAAACACCTATTACATTGTTATGTTCCAGGAATATCAAGATAAAAAAATTAAACAAGTCTGTGGCTTTAGATAGCTTAAAGCATGAGAGGTGATAAGTAAAATGATAAACATGAAATATATTAGGCATAACTTATTATAAAGACAAATAAAGCAAGAATAAGGTCTGAAGAGTGTGGGAAACAATTTTGTAACTTTACATCAATATTCAGAAAAATTGATTAATTCAATACTAAGCCATTATAAATGTACCTAAATGCATTTCAAGCTGAAGACATGATTATGGTGACATTTGAATTCAAGTGACTTTAAAACACATCTCTTGAGAACACATCTGTAGTATTTATTCATAGTTGAAAGGCAATAAAACTTAAACATATTTAATAATCTTTCTGGATCAAAGGTGATGATTTTTTGAAATTATTGTATGTTAGCTATAGGGCAATGGAAGTTTAGTAACTTCATTAATATCATCTTTCAAAAGTCAAGTGTTTGAGAACAAGTGAAAATAAACAATAATTTGCCTATGGAAATCCTTGAAATCCTTGAAATACAAATCTGAATTGGAAAAATCTTATGTGATTATATTTTCTAATGCAAAATATGCATTTCATGGCCTGAAAGCAATGTGTCTGACTATGTTCAGTTTGGATCATCATTCATCAGTTTCAACAGTGAAGTTAGGACCCTTTGACAGGTAAGGGTCAGGATTTTTTTGTGTGCAAAAAAACTAAGGAAGACTAATAAAGGCAAATGTGCACCATTAAAACCATTTTAATTTAATTTAAAAACAAAATATTTATTATTATTTTTATTATTGTTATTACTTAATTAATTAATACTAGGAATCAAAATTTCCACTTCCTCCCCTTCTCCCACTTCCCTCCCACTCCCACACTCCCCTTCTTTACTCCCCCTCCAATTCTAAAAGAGGGCCGGGTACCCTGCCCTCTGGGAAGTCCAAGTCCCTCCCTACTCCAACCAGGCTTAGGAAGGTATGCATCCAAATAGACTAGGATCCCAAAAAACCAGAACATGCCATAGAGACAAATCCCAGTGCCATTATCATTGGCTTCTTAGTCTGCCCCAAATGTCAGCCACATTCAGAGGGTCCAGTTTGATCCCATGCTCGTTCAGTCCCATTCCAGCTGGCTTTGGTGGGCTCCCATTAGTTCAGGTACACTGTCTCAGTGGGTGGATCAACCCCGCGTGGACTTGACTTCCTTGCTCATGTTCTCCCTCCTTCTGCTCTCCAGCTGGACCTTGGGAGCTTAGTCCAGTGCACTCATGTGGGTCTGTGTCTCTATCTCCATCTGTTTCTGGACAAAGGCTCTATGGTGATATTAAAGTTAGTCATCAGTCTGACTACAGGACAAGGCCAGTTCAGGAACCCTCTCCTCTACTGCCCAGGGTCCTAGCTGGGGATATCCCTGCAGACATCTGAGACCCCTTCTAGGGTCAAGCCTCTTGCCAACCCCACAATTATCAAAATACACAGAATACGCATCTTCACATCACAATGACTTCACAAGGCAAATTGTAAAACTTAGGGGATCCGAGGGTTCTAGAATGGAATGCAGAATGTGGCATAACACAGTCTCTAGTAGCATTCTAAACAAACATCACTAAAGAAAGTGTGGGAGAGGCTAATCTAAGTAACTGAAAATGAGCACAGACTGTAAGACTAAAGGCAAAAGAAACTAGACATAAGTACTGTACTTTAGTTGATGAAGCTGTGTCTCCTGGGCTTAGAGGTTAATAACTCGGCTACGTCTGTATGTGTACACAGTAATTGAAAAGTTAAATGTTGCCAGATGGTAGGAGCCAGATTTCTCACTGTTGGAGAAGAGGAGATAGATAAGCAAGTGGAAAAGTCTCAAATGTTCTAAATTGCAAGGAATTAGATTCACGGACATCAGTATGAATTTATGTGTAATGTAGTATAGGTACAGATTATTGCACATAAAAATAACTATAGATACCTAGGAAAGCACAGATTAATATGTATGATCACATATTCCCTAGGTATGTAAGTTGAGATGCCTAATAATAAGACACTCTAAGAGCAAGGAGTTCATCTAGAGACAAGACCTTGATTTCTAACACTATTCTCCATTGATTTGAACCAGGGTTCCTTGAGAAAATGTTTGATTTTAAATTAGGAACTGGAAAGTGTGCCAATGCTTAAAGAGTACAGTAGCACCAGAAGTTAAACAGACACACATAACTACAAATGGTGAGGATTTGGGGGCTAGGAATGAAGGGCAGTGATACAGCTAGCGAGTTGTGGGAGCTTGGCTTCTACCCCCCCCCAAAAATAAATGAATGCACAAAAGTGAAAACAGGGATTAAGATGAATAGTGATCAAGAAACAAACTGAAAAGGCTTCTAATAGAAAAAATAGAAAAGCATAAAGTGGGATAGGATATTAAAACATGAAGACTATGCATGAATCCATAGTAATCTAAGAGGGTGACCAGCTCAAGGGGGCAAAGAGACAAATCTTTTTCAGAATTCCAAACAACTTTCTTACGCTTTAGTTCACCAGCCACATTATAACTCTCCATCTTTCAGTGCAGGCTGGACAGTTCTTTTCTTTCATTAAATGCAGACAATTTAAGAAGAGAAACGAAGAGTAAGTTTACAGTAGAGAAATCACTGGTAAGCACACACTTAACTTGATGTTCAAGGTCAACAACAGCCATAACAATGATATTGATATGGGCATCTCTATGTGCTACAGTAAGAACGGTCTGCTCCTATGGTCTCCATGTAAAACACATTGGTACAGTCTAGTCGTGAGACAAACTCAAGACAAAATGAGAGATACCCTTCAAAAATACCTGAGTAATCCTCACTAAACTTGGTGTTGCTAAACCAAGGGAAATCAGTAAAGTGTAACAATAAAGAGAAGACTTCGGAGGCATAGGTACTTGATATAACACAGTGTTTCAGATGAGATTCTGGAACCAAAAGAATCAAAGGCAAAAGCTGAGCAAATCCTAATGCAATGTTTACTTTCAGTAATAATAATTTATCAGTATTTCTTTATTACTTATAATCAGTGTGTTATACTACTTTGAGATACTAATAATACATGAATTATTTCACTATGGTCTCAAATTTCTGTCTATCTGTGATAGTTTGAAATTAAAAACTGAATTTAAAAACTATAGTTGCATATGTGCTTATTATTTTGAAAGAGGTGAAATTTAGAGCTATATCCAGATAGTCTTCCATTCTTATCTTACATGAAGGAAAGATGACATGATGCCCACAGAGACTGACTTTCTTGTGGAAGTTCATGGTACTTGTTCAATACCATGATATTTCACATTGTCAAGACTGGTGACAAGGTTTGAAACTATCTCAGACTCATAATTTTATTTTAGAGTGATTAAAATTAATCAAATTCAATCAGGAGAATATTCTCAAACAAATGGGGTCTATCAAGATGATATTTTGCCCAGATAATTACTAATAGTATTTTCAATAGATATGGATAAATAAAAGCTTAGAGACCTCACTCATATGACTCGAATCATCAGATTAATTCTTATAGTTTTTAATTTGGCCTAGAGTCTTCAAGTCCAAAACTGTTAGGACTTCAGAATTAAACAGACTTTGAGAAATTAACTCTATTATTCAATTTTAGAAGAAACTAGTTCCTTTAAGAAGCCATTGTATTGATTCATTTACAAGAAAATATGTAATTATCTCATAAACCAAAATTCTGGTGGTAATACAAGGAGCCTAATCTTCCTGTATGGCCGATCAACATGAAAAGCCATGTTAAAACAGATAATTTTCATGCATGCTATAGAAACAAGCAAGAAAATGAAGAACTGCTTGTGAGAGTTAAGTCAGTCTCCTAGGTAAGCCCATTGCTTCCTCCCTGGGCCAGGGTGCTGGTAATATCTCTGAGTTCTCCACCCAAATTGCTGCATAGTTAGAATTATTTCAAAAGCCTCAAAGAAATAGTGATGCTGAAGCCCCTCCCAGAACAACTGACTCCCAGTATCCCCAGGAGGCAGGATTCCTATCATACCACATTTGTACTTGTATTTAGCTCCACAGACTCATGTAAGATGCATGGCGCTACAGATAAAGTCACCAATTCCATATTCCCTCTGCTCCATTAGCACTGTGAAAGCCTGCTTTGTTTTAAAACTTCTTTTTAAAGAAACATAGGAATATAACATGTAGAATGACAATACAAACTTTATACTTTGACGGACAGGTGCCACTGGTATAGCAGTGTCCACAATGTAAGCTGATGAATTTTCATGTTCAATTCAAAGAAACATATCTTTATTTATACATACTTCCAAATCATCTTATGTAAAAAACAGAATCATATTTCTGTCAAAAATCTGAAGTCAGAACACAGCTCCCTGCAACACTTCCTAAGTATGCTTTGAGGCTTGCCATCACTGGGGAATATAAAAGAGGCACTAAGAAAGTTGAGTCTTGATTAGTCCATGATTATTTCTGGTTTCAAAGTGTATCATTCCTATAGGTCTAAATGGCCAATTCTTGATGCAGCCCCTTCCCTACAATGACCAGGTCTAGAAATGAGGCTTTTGAGGTGACAGAAGACATTGCACATGACTCATTCATAGACTTGCACATATACCTTAACTGTCTTCCTTCCTGCATCCCTTAAGACATGGAAATATCAGCTCTTCACTTCTGCAAAGTGAGAACAAGGATGAGAACATGGTCCAGACAAGTTTTATATTGGTCTCACCATTAATTGTTTCTTGTTCAATTTGAGAAAAGATATAATAAGCATCATATTTGAAAATAATTAAAATTTAAATTTAACAAAAAGCTATATAATGACAGTTTTATAAATGAAATGTGTTTCACAAAAATATAATTGTAAACAATATCTATGCATACAAAGGCATAGAAGAGGGATCTAAGTTTTTTTTTTAAGTTAAAAACATTAAAAGTCTAAAGCCTGGTAGTTTCATAGTATGGATTTGGCAATAGTCCAGTGTTGTTAAGTCCAAGCGTGTCTTCATTTCCCTAAGTGATGTGATGCATTTCATTTTCTGCTTATGATGGTGTTGTTTGACACTCAACAAACAGCTGTATTTTCGCCATCTAAATATTGGTGGAACTCAGCCACCATCCATATTTACAAGTATGTTTGCTTCCACCTTTCACATCTTTCTTTCAAGTCTTTGGCTAAGGAGACATACTCACCTCACTGCATTTATACATCTGGCTTCATCAGATACATCTGCCAGGCTGTAGTGCAGATGTCGAATGTAAATACATCTGTCCAAACCAAGTGTATGTATCCTTTCCCCACAACCATTTTAAGTCTAAATTTTGTTCTACCTTATTGCTTTCAGTATAGTCTCACAGCTTCATTTTTTCCCTATGAATAGCAATCTGGAAGAGGAACTTTTTCCCTTTTTCAAAGCTTATTGGTTGTGACTTTCATTCCCAAGTTCTAAACTTATCTGAATTTGAGTAATGGTGTTATTTCTAGAATGGAAGAAAATCAAACAACAAAAAGCAAAGAAAATGAGGTGATGTGGAATTCACCTCTGTATGTTGTGAATACCATTGGTTAATAAAGAAACTGTCTTGGGCCTGCACAGGGAATAGAGGTAGGCAGGGAAAACTAAACTGAATGCTGGGAGGAAAGAGGCAGAATCAGAGAGAAGCTATGGAGCTGCCAGGCAGCCAGCAAACAAACTAACAGCTTCCTTATAACAATTGGCACCCACATGGCAAATTAAAATCCACTTAAACCTGAGAAAGCTTAAAAAGGAATCCTATACACAAAAGAACAGAGTTAAGCAGGTATGGTAATGGCATTTTCTTGTCTGGGCTCTGTTTGCTAGAAGCAAGCAGAGGCATGGCTCCTTTAAGAGGGGTTTTTCTGATTCAGTGGTAGCAGAAAGAAAGTCACACTGTTTTGAAAACTGCAGCTTCCTGGGCTGCAGCAAAAATGAAAGAAAAAAATCTCAATATGTTAAGAAACAATGGAAGATGTATGTATGAAACATTTGGGGAACCCAAGAGGAGCTCATGGTTGCATCCAGTGATACTAAAAAGGAAAGCTGATGACTTACAGATGAGATGTGGATTTAGAGAATAAACATTGAAAGGCCTTTACAGCAAGAAAATGAAGAAAGTAAGAATATCTAGAGAGTAAAGGTGGGTGGCTTTGAGAAATTGAACAGGGTAAGTGTGTCTGCTGCAATATGAGGAGGGCAGGCTTTAAAACTGTAGAAATGCACTGAAGATAGTCCTTTGTGATCACAGAATTCAGAAGCATTCTTTAGATGACAAGGAGCCACTGAAATGATACAAGGTTTAAGGTGATTTTCCAGTATTCTAACATGAGTATCAGAAAGTGAGTGGCCCTTACTGTGGAATAAAATGCAGGAAGCCAGAAGACATAGACAGGATAGAATGGTGAGGCTGAAGTCAGCCTTTGAGTCACAGAGGCTGGGGAAAACCCAACAGGATTTTCTTAGTAAGTTGTCCACTTTCAGAGTTTTAAGGTGTGAATGAGATAAAGAGGGAGTCATATGAGTCAACAGCATGGAGATGCTTCTCAAACTATGAAGGTGTAGAATAATGACAAATGTCAATCCCTTGAGGAAAGCAAATGGGATGAACCTGGGTATCAACTTCCTGTGAGGAAATCTCACCACAGTCAATTGTGAGGTTGTTAAAAGTATGCTAAGGTCTCACTTCTGTCCTATCAAATCTGAATCGACACCCTTCAAGAAGGCCCTGGCCATGTATAATCTTGGAAAGCTCCACATTGATTCAGACTCATGCTTCCAGATAAACTGTGAAGTAGAAACAGAGAGTTTGAAATAGTGTAGGGACAAATGTCAGTGAGATAACCTTGAAACTGAAGACCAGAGGCTCATTATATTGACAACTTGACCACCCTGTTACTTCTACTAGAATGACTTAGTGGAAGGAAAAGAAGTGAAGGGGGCTTGCATTCAAATGCTGTTCAATTGACTGTGCTTCATTGACAAGCTACCAGAGTCTCAGCTGCTCTAAGGAATATGTTAATATCATATGCTCTGTGGGATATGGGAACTACTTAACTGGGTCTTCTTCCTCCTGAAAGTCTCACAAGACCAGAGTCAAGGTATGCAGTAGACTATTTTATGTCTTCTGAACAGGAAGCCTTAATTTCTAAGCTCACTCAGGTTCTCAAAAGCAATTTTCTAGAGGTCCAACTTATAGCTGTTGGATCTTAGATGGAAACAACCTTTAACTCTCACAGTCCCTTATTACCACCAATGAATCTCCAACAGTACCACTTAACTCATCTAGCCAATAAGATCCTGAGGAGTAAGACCACTAGCAAGATTGACCACTGCATTATAATTAAAAAAAAATGATGCTTTCTCTCATCTGCATAGTCTTCTTAGCTGAAGCAAGGAACAGATCTTGCCCACAAGCAAGTAGAGGATATTGTTCGAGGACATGGTCCATAAGATAGAAATGTCAGGAGTCTTATAATACTCTCCTATAAAGTCACACATTTTCCATGCTGAACTTCAAGTTAATATAGAGATGAGAGAAAGACAAAAACAAGTAAAACAGAAAAGTAGACAAATAAAACTATTAATGTGCCTTTAGGAAGCCAGGGTTAGTCTGTCTTCTGCTGCTATAACAGAACAGGGGGACTCATTTTAAGGAAAGAGTTGTTTTCCCCACAGTTCTGGAATCTGGGAAGTCTAAGAGCATTCAGCCAATATCTGATAAGGTCCCTCATGTTGTATCATAATATGTGTAAAAAGCAGAGGGCAAATGACGTGGGGGAGAAGATAAGGGTTAAACTGTTTCTGCAGTTGCCCTATACCCAAGATTATACTATTAATTAGCTTATAGGGGCAGGGCCTTTATGGCCCAATCAACCCTGAAATTCTAACCTCTTTAAGTATTTACAATGGTAATTAAATTTTGACATACATTTTAGAGGGAAATATGTGGGCTACTGCAAAGTACCTAAGGTTCTAGAATGACATCACTCTCTTCCTTGAAGTTCTCCGTGACTCTGGGACTAAATGAGGCTACAAGGTAAAGACCAACAATCTGTAAATCAGAAACATGTGGGAAAATATAAGGCATGACAAAAACTAGTTCCATACTTCTTTTTTCTGTAAGTTTCTTCGTTTTCATTGCCAAACCTTTTGTCATGGTTTGTTTTGTTTATTTGTTTATTTTTAACTGCTGCCCTTTCTTAATGAAAATAAACAATCTAGTAAGTCATTTTAGGTCTCCCTAAAGTAAGTTTCCTCTAGTCTTTCTCTTCTTTCTCCATCCTTACTTCTCTCAATATTATCCTCTCATACCACCTCCTTCTCCCTCTTTAAACCCCCCTCACACACATTCACACACCACAACTTTTCATATTCTTTCTTTTCTAAAACAATATACTCTGAAATCAATAAATTTGAAACATCTATCTGCCCAAACACTTCCTAACTAGGTTTTAGTTTAAACTTTTGGGAGTGGAAAGAAAATTTTGCTAGTGAAAATAAGTTTGTTTTGCAAATGTACTAAGGTTACCTGAGACCTATGCTGAGCACAGTACCTAGCCCATACAAAGCATGCTTTGTTTGATATTTGTGGTTAAGATAAATGGTGACAAAAATGATGATATGTGGACACAGTCATATATTTATAACTTCGCTGTGTGGATTTGTGGACTAGCTGCAGCGATGTTGCCTATTTCACCAAGAAAGGCAGCACATCAAATAGCTGGCACACGGTGTCCTAACCCTTACTTTCACCCAAATAAAGGGAAATCATAGGACAAATGACGACTGACAAAATCAATAACTCACAGTGTGAGGTACTTAGGTGTTGCCCAATGAGAAGAGTAAATAAGGTTGAGAGTAGATTCAGCCAATTCACGTTAGCTTTTGATTCTTGTTTATGTTTCCAGGGAACATCAATCGATAGATTAGCCAGGGACACTTACTGATCATTCATGGAAGGGATTTCTAAGGACAGCGCCCTGTCTTTAGCATGTGTCTCTCACCATCTGGGGGCACACTCATTCCAAATTCATACAAATGATACAGAATGTTCACAGGACCTATGTCACCCCATCCAAGAGAGTGTTAAGAAGGCAATTTCGCTTTGGAGGCATGAACAAGACAGATTATTGGGTGACCAGAGGAGTGAGAGAAACCAGAAGGGACTCATGTAGAAAAACCAAATGAGCCATGAAAATGTTTTTGAAAGCTTTAATGGAGTGAAACAAAGCCTGTGGTACAATTATAAGTTTAAAAAAGCACAAAATTGAAAACTGTATACGCAGCAAATATTCTGAGACATTTATAGTCTAACTCATCTTTAGATTACTGTCAGGCCATCCATTCAAGTGCACACCCATCATTAGAAAAAAAAAGTACCATGATTGTAATGGTTTATGATATTTGGATGGTACAACCGAAGATAATTGCTTTCTTTATTTGTTTTTATCATCTCCTATTATCTCAACATTTCACAATATAGATAAATAAGTTCTACAACTGACAAAAAAATGGAAAGAATAAAGATTCTTTTCTTTATTATACCACCTGACTCACCTAACTGACCTCTGCTTGCTCATTTCATTTTTACTTTATCTGAGAAGACATTCCATTCCAGAAACAGAAGCTCAAAGCCCTTTTTGTTATTCCCCTGGCTCTCATGTTCACCCCCGCCACTTGTCCTATCCAGAGTAATTAATTTTCGGTTGCTATACTAGATGGCAAACTCTGAAGACAAAGACCATGTGTGACCTCATTATTGTGGTGGACCTAATCCACTGTTTAGATTATCTGACACAAAGTAAGAATGGACAGAAGAAAAAACCGAACTTATAAGAAAATTATAAGTATAAAAGAGAGTTCAAATTTGATTTCATTTTAATGATGAGAAAAAAAATGGAGTGCAATGTGATTAAGTGAATGAATCCAAAATGTGCCTAAAAAAGAGCATGGTGAAACCTGTCAGGACAGGAATAGTCTGCTAAGGACAGTGACAACCTGCTAAGGGAAAAAGAGCAAGCATGGGCTCTCTGCAGCCACCTTTTGCCCTTTGACGTTCAGTAATATGAATTTCCCTGATACAAGGGGTAAAAGAGACATTTTCCAGAAGAACAGAAACAAGAATTGGCCTGAGGAAAGGTAACAGGGAGGAGGGGTTTTCTCTCTCCTACTAGAGAATGTTTTAAGTACTAGTTCAAGCCTGTTCCCTCACTCTAAGAGGAAGCACACTTTCATTCCTCTTCTATCTGGAGCCCTGAAAGTGCTGTGTCATCCTGCTGCAGCCTTTGTGGCAGGAAGCCTGGCCACAGCTCCCTCTCCACTCTCTCCAGGAGAGCGAGGGTGGGAGGACCAAAAGGGAGTCTATGCTCCACTCACACCTACCCCTGCCCTCTCACATGACCACACCGGACTACCCTTCTATGGAGGGGTGGTAGGTCTGTTTAGAAGAACTATATTCACAAGTAAATATGTAATTTTGACTAATTCTCTATCAAGTAAAGAAGGCCAAAAAGAATAAAGTCTTTCCTAAGGACAGAACTCCCAGTCAGTTATGTCGGTTCCGTCTTTGAAAGGTCTCTCATGAAGAATGTTTTCCTCGGTGAGTTAGAGGCGCGTCAGCAGTCTGCCTGTTTATCATGGGGAAGGTCATTATGTAAAAGACTGTAGGAAACTGACCTTTGGGGTCTTCGGTCTGCTTCTGCTGTTGTGAGAGTTATTAGAAATCCAATGTACCCCTTCGGGAAGACTTGAATTACAAAGATGTTGCATAAGCGGCCTCTCATCTTCAAAATGTTAGAGGCGTTTTCCACTGGCCAAAAGATATATTCTTCTCAACAAAAGGTCTTGAATAGTCAGGGTAACAGCAGAAAGAAGAACCAAAAAGAAGAAGAAAGAAAAGTCTGTGTATCTAAGAAGCTGAGTAATTCAGGAACATCAGATAATTAGAGATTCTACAGCACACTACAGTCTTCGGCTTCAATGTGGAAAGTGACATTTAATCCCAGGAGTCCACCTGCCTGTGGTCATATGAGAATATTAATTCTTAATTCTGACTAGAGCCTAAAATATGTTTGTGACTTTAAAAACATTTTTCAAAGCTTAGAAATAATACATTGTAGGCACTGGTGATTTTTATTATGCTTTTGTGGGTAAAGTGACATTATAGAATCTAGCCTTTATTTTTAGCTTTATCTCTATGTTGAAGTTGCTGCCTTGCATTAAATTAAAAGAAAATATTTTCTGGTGATTAAAAGGCAAGGTGATTGTCAATGTGGGTGTCATCAGTATTTCTGTGTTGAAAGCAATTTGCACTTACGCTAGATGACTTTAGTGGAATATAATTCACCAAACAAGTAAGAAGAAACTCACAAAGCTAATGGTAATTGGAAGCATTGGGTTTACAAATGAACAACAATCAAAAGAACTACAGGGTATTAAGTAGGCTAAGACATTGCAATCACTTCACAACAGTGCCCTAAGCAGTTTTCCTTACAGTTAAAAATGTTCTCTCAAGGAAAATGGAGTGAATTTCCTGCGAGTCAGGAAATAATCATCTCAAAAGTCTCAGGAAGTTGCTGAAACAAGTAAGGTTTACTGGGGCCATCTCCAAAGCTATGTAAGCAGTGAATAACTGATAGGGAATAAAAAGTGAAGTGAGCTGCTTTGGAAGATTCCTGGACCTGTCCTACTGCTTGTGAGTTGTGCAGAGAACTACAAGAATGTGTATTTAGTGAGCCCTCACCTGTGGAAGGTGGCAATGGCAATGAAGTTATCTTTGAGTTTCATGTTCATGGCAGTAACCTATCATCCATACACCCTAAGTAACCACAGTGAACTTATTGATTTGGCAAAAGGAATTTGGTGGAAAAATTGCTTTGATCTTTAACTGGGGTAAGAAGATATTTGTTCCAGGCCAAGTAAAGTCTCATAGAACAGGCTGGAAATACCTAGAAAACTGGATAGAAAATAATTTCTCATACATTCTATCACCACTGGGTAATGATTTGAAGCCTTAGTCTTTTAAATTACGAACATAGAATGGATGTCTTTCATTAGTGCATTTGAAATTGTTTTTCATTGATATTTTATGCTTTTCTTTATATAAGTTCTTTCTTTTATTTTTCCCTGATTTATTTTATTTATGTGTATGTATATTTGTATTTGTATGTGTGTATATGTGTATGTGTGTATGTGCACATGTGTGTGGGTATCCAGGGAGGCCAGAAGAGGAGTCCAGATCCCTTGGAGCTGGAGATCAAGCAGATGTGAACTGCTTGAGATGGATGCTGGCCTCTTACCCTCCTGGGTTCTTTGGAGGAACAGCAAGCACTCTTAAGAGCTGCGTCATCTCTCCACCCCTGACAAGTCTTGACTTAATTAGTTAAAGAGACCAGAGCGCTTTGTTTTTCTGAGTTGTATAGTAAATAGGATTGTTTTCTATTATTTTAGGTTTTTCATTGTTAGTGTAGAGAGTACAATTGATTTTCGTATGTTGAATATCTGTCCTTAGAAGACTAACAGAATTTTTGGTTGAGCTTTATAAGTTTTGATTTCTTGTAGAGTTTCTCATTCAGAGAATCCCAAAAAGCCTTAGACAAGTGTCTCTCTTGGGGGCAAGTTTGTATGTACTAGGTAAGTTATTGCTGCTTGGATAAGCAAAATGAGTTCCTTTTGCTTATTTTTCTTTGAAACTGCTAGGGGGTCAACGCCACTTTGGGTTTAAAAAGTGAAGAGGGACACATTCTTTCTCTCTACTTCTTTAAGCTTGGGGTTCAGTATGAACTAGCAGAAGCCAGAGCACAGTGAAATGCCAACATCCTTAGCTGACACTGGTGTTGCAGTCTTAAGAGTTTCTCAAAACCTCTTCCAGAAAAAGACAGGTTAAACCATGCCTTTGTCATTCATATTTTCTGTCCCAACATCTTGCTTGCTCTCACTTTTGCTGGCAAGTTAATTTCTTCACTGGCCTCAGAGCCTACATTTTTTGGGATTCTGGTGTATATTTAAGACCGAGCTGAGACATCCAGCCACATGGGGTGAAACTCTACTGGATTCTTAGACTTTCCGTTCATAGACAGCCATTGTTAGACTAGCTGGACCACAGCCTGTAAGCCATCCGTCTATCAGTTTTCTTCCTCTAGAGAACCCTAACACATGGACATGAAAGCCTGTTTTTCTAAGTTTTATAATGATTTATTTTCTTATTTATTTATGATTTATCTCTAAGTCTGTCTGTGCACGTGTGCCTGGTGAGGCCAGAAGAGGGGAGAAAATCAAATAATCTGGAGCTGGAGTTAAAAACAGAGTGAGCTTTCTTGTCATAGGCACTGAGAGCCAACTTCTTCCCTTCCCAAGAGCAACAAGCGTTCTTAGCCACTGAGTCATTTCTACAATACTCTCAAAGTTGCTTTAAATGTTTATATTTACTTTTTGACAAGTTTGTACATTATGCAATGTATTTTATCATTTCCACCCCTGACTCCCTCTTCCAACCTTGGGTAAGTTATTAGGTAATCCCCATTTTCTGCGTTTCATTTCTACTTTATTCACAAGTTCCTCAGGTTGAGTTTGTCTGAAAGTGCTGCTTTCATTTTGTCTCTTGGTTAGTTTACTCGTCAAGAAATATATTTTTTAGGTTTTTTTCCAGAGAGGGTTTCTCTGTAGCTTTAGAACCTGTCCTGAAACTAGCTTTTATGGACCAGGATAGTCTCAAACTCACAGAGATCTGCCTGTCTCTACCTCCTGAGAGCTGTGATTAAAGGCCACAACCACCCGGTTCCTATAAGATTTTTTTTTAATATTTTAAATATGCATTTAATTAATCATGACCTTAATTCCTAATTGCTATTTTTTTAAATTACAACACTGTTTAGCCAATGACTTAGGCATATTTCTAGCTAGCTCTTACATCTTGAATTAACCCATTTCTATTAATCTGTGTGTCACCACAAGGCTGTGGCTTACCGGGTAATGTTCTGGCTGGCGTCTTTCTGCTTCATGGCATCTCTTTGACTCTGCCTTCTTTTTCTCTATATCTCTGTTTGGTAGGCTTCATGTTTAAATTTATGTATTACAATACTTTTTGGTTCTTTAAAACGAAAAAGAAAACAATATAATGAACCTAGCACACCACAATTATACATTACAACTAAATAACATGTATCTTCTGAATAACAATTTCTTACCTAATTTTATGAAGTATCAATTTTAGTAGATTTATTACCCATTCATATTTCTAGTCTAAATTTTCCCATTAATTAGTTCATGAAAGAGTACATCACATTTTTTTAAGTAAGAGCTCATGTCTGTAGCATCCCCAGGTTCCTAAAAACTGTGTAAAACTTTCAGTTTATGCAGTCTTATCCCAAGGACTTTGTAATAGTGACTTAGGCGAGTGTCTTAATACATTTTAAGCAAATAAAAATCTGAACCAGTCTGAGTGTTTCCCTTTCAGAAATCAACATTTCGCATTATATCGGATTCATATTTTCTTTTAAAAATTTTATTTCACCCTTGTGGTATGATTAAGCATCCTTTTGGTATATACCCAAAAGAGGTATTGCTGGGTCTTGAGGTAGGTTTTTTTCTAATTTTCTGAGAAATCGCCATATGGATATTCAAAGCAGCTGTACCAGTTTACACTCCCACCAACAATGGAGGAGTGTTTTCCTTACCCCACATCCTTTCCAGGATAAGCTGTCATCAGTGTTTTTAATCTTGGCCATTCTTACAAGGTGTAAGATGAAATCTCAGAGTTATTTTGATTTGCGTTTCTCTGGTGGCTAAAAATGTTGAGCATTTCCTTAAGTGTCTTTCAGCCATAGCAGCATTATTTGTCATAGCCAGAACCTGGAAATAACCTAAATGCCCCTCGGCTGAAGAATGGATAAGGAAAATATGGTACATTTACACAATAGAGTACTCCACAACAGAAAAAAATAATGACAACTTGAAATTTGCAGGCAAATGAATGGTACTAGAAAACACCAACCTGAGTGAGGTAACCCAGACACAGAAAGACAAATATGGTATGTGCTCACTCATATATTTCAGAGGATATATATATCCTCTGAAATTTTTAAGAGAATAGCACTGATTTTTAATTTTGTTCATTTTTTTAGACTTTTATCTCTGTCCATAATCATTTTTTCAGTAATGTCTTCTCTGCATTTGTGCCTTTTAATAAAATTATCAAAACTGAGTCTATTTGGAGTTTCTCTCTTTCATAAGTGCTTCTGTTTCTTTCAGCTGATCTTTTTTTCTTTTTTAATCATTTGAATCTATACCTTCTTTTGGAACAATAGCAATTTTTAACTTTGATTTTATAATACTATTACATAATTTTTAGTTATCTCTTATGAGAGCTATTATACTGGTATTTTCACCTGCTTTTATTTTGGAATCTCAAATTTTTGTATAATTCAGGAGTTGAAATCTTTCATATCATTTTTTATATGTTAAAGATGCTGAGCCAGCAGTTTTCTCAAGAATCGTGAGGTGTGGTAAGTACACTAGATTCAAGCATCTTTGATTTTGGTGTATTGACAAGAACTTTTCAGCCCAGGAATAGGTGTTTACTTTAAGCCACCAGCTCTCAACCTCTGGGTCTCTATCCCTTCGGCAGTCATATATCAGATATCCTGCGTATCAGATATTTACATGGCAGTTCATAATAGTAACAAATTTACAGCTATGAAATAGCAATGAAATGATCTTTTGGTTAGCATTACGACATGAGGAACTGTATTAAAGGGTCTAAACATTATGGAGGTTGAGAACCACTGCAATGCAAGAGAAATTCAGACAATCCTGCAACATAACACCCCATGACATAATCATGTAGTCAAATTATCGTTCCTGAGGCATGACCTTTCAAGGGCAGGGTGTTCAGATGTCGTTGCCAAATTTTGTTTCGTTTTGTATTGTTTTTCTCACCCACTTCACCACAAGGGCAATCAGTTTTTCCCAATGTCAGTATATACATTTGGAGAGTTAACAATTAGCTGCCAGAGGGTTTCCACATAAACCGTTATTTCTCGGAATGTCTCTGAGGGTGTTTCTAAAAAGGATTTACATTTGCTTTGATGGGCTCACTCAAGCAGATGATCTCCTTTATATAGGTGGGTAATCTCCAATTCCATGAAGAAATAAACAGAAAAAAATCAGAAGGAATTTGTCTTACATTCCAGCCTTACTACCTCAGACAGAACTTAGATGCTTTTCTTCTTAGATGTAAGATATGGACTCGTCAGAGTCTCAAGAGCTGGGACTTAGACTGAATTAGTACCTAGGTGTCGAAGTTGTAGAGAAGACTGTGATTTATCCCAGCCCCAGAAATTATTTGAATTGATTCTTCATTGAATAAATACTCCCTGCAGTGATTGCCTTTATTTGGTATTTGGTGATTTCTCTGTGCACTAAAAGTTTAGCTCTTTTCCCTCTCTGTTTTGTTTTTATTGAGCTATATAATTTTCTCCACTCCCCTCCGTTCTTCTCCCCTTCCCTTCTACCCTCTCCTATGGCCCTCATGCTCCCAGTTTACTCAGGAGATCTTGTCTTTTTCCTACTTACCATGTAGATTAGATCCATGTATGGTTCTATTAGGGTTCTCTTTGTTGTCTGGGTTCTCTGGAATTGTGAATTGTAGGCTAGTTTTTCTTTGCTTTATGTCTAAAAGCCACTCATGATTGAGTATATATCATATTTGTCTTTTTGTGTCTGGGTTTCCTCACTCAATATGATGCTTTCTAGATCCATCCATTTGCCCATAAATTTCAAGATATCATTATTTTTTTCTGCTGTGTAGTACTCAATTGTGTACATGTACCACACTTTCCTTATCCATTCTTCAGTTGAGGGGCATTTAAGTTGTTTACAAGTTCTGAGAAATAATGACAAATAATGCTGCTATGAGCATATTTGAGAACATGTCATTGTGGTATGATTGAGCATCCATATACCCAAAAGAGGTATTGCTGGGTTTTGAGGTAGGTTGTTGCCTAATTTTCTGAAAAACATGAATATTGCCATATGAATATCCAAAGTGGCTGTATCAATTTTCATGACCTCAACATAAAACTAACTACACTGGGTGGTGGTGGCACATGCCTTTAATCCTAGCAATTGGGAGGCATAGGCAGGCAGATCTCTGTGAGTTCAAGACCAGCCTGGTCTAAAAGAACTAGTTCCAGGAGACAGTCTTCAAAGCTACAGAGAAACCCTGTCTCAAAAACAAAACAAAAAAAAAAAAACCTAACTGCACTGAACCTTATAGAAGAGAAAGTGGGAAGTACACATGAACACATGGACACTTCCTAAATATAAACCCAATAGCACAGACATGGAGAGAAACAATTAATAAATGGGACCTCCTGAGACTGAGAAGCTTCTGTAAAGCAAATGACATGGTCAACAAGACAAAACAGCAGACTACAGAATGGGAAAAGATCTTCACTAACTCCACATTGGACAGAGGGATAATTTCCAAAATATACAAAGATCTCAAGAAGTTGTTCATCAAAAAAAAATAATAATAATCTAAGAAAAAGAATGAGATACAGACCTAAACAGAGAACTCTCAACAGATGAATCTAAAATAGCTGAAAGACACTTAAGGAAATCTTCAACATCCTTAATCATCAGAGAAATGCAAATAAAAACAACTCTAGATTCCCTCTTACACCTGTAAGACTGGCCAAGATTAACAACACTGATGACAACTTATGCTGGAGAGGATGTGGGGTAAAGGGAACACCCCTTCAGTGTCGGTAGCAGAGCATTAAATGTTTTAAAAGTTCTTTTAGACTCTTACATGTCATGCTGTACTGCATAAGAAGCCTGTGATTCACTTCTCACAATAATCCACCCAGCCAGGAAGGCAACTTCAACTTAAACTTTCTAATGTCTGGCAGGGTGCTTCTCTGTTCTCAAAATCTTTCTCCAGTTTTGCTATATTTTACAATATTTGCCAATGCTTATTTGCTGTTTATGTATTGGCAGGGTGGACATGGGCTACTTCTATTACAGTAGGCACCTACGTTTTATTGCTGTTTGTTAGTTTATAGTGGTTGTTTTCCTCCTGGCTTTATGGAAGAAGAATTGATGTAATATCCTTATACTGTCCTTAAAAGTGTTAAGGGCATTAAAAACACAATAATAAAAAGGTAAGAATTAAGGTGGACACATAAATAATTAGTAGGTTATACCATCAAACTTGAATATATAAAACTATGGGGAAGCTATCACAGTCACATATAAAAAGCATAGAACATTGTTCTATAGAGTAATGCAAAGACAGTTTTGAAAGATGGGTTTAGAAAATAGCATTGAGAATATACAATGCAGAGTTTTACTCTATATTATGGGCAATCAAGAACTATTGAATAAAGGCCTACATTAACAAAAACTAGAAAATTCAATTCATCTTTAGAGAGAGTAATCTAGATTTGTTACAACAGGTCGAAGGTTATAGTGTATACAATAAATTCTTTTAAAGGATGTGATGCTAGTTTCTATATTCATTTTCTGTATTTACATTGTAAGTCATGTATGGATAGAGAAACTCAAAATAATTTCAGCAGCACAGGATTGCAAATATACCTCAGAGCGTGGAAGACTTTGGATTTTCTCTTAGTGTCTGATGAAGGTAAAAATCAAGATGTTAACTGGGGCTAAGGGCCCACTTGTTCCTTCAGCTTCTATTTAAGTTGATGCAATCGTCTAGCAGAATTTATGTTCTGTTTATCTGATAACAGCTTTTTCTTCAGAGTCATAAGATACACTGTCTTCAGGAAAAGCCTGAAATCCCTTTTAAGAGTTTTTATGAAGCTAGCACCATACAGGAAAACCATCTCTTTAGATTAAGTTCAATTTACTTGGGGCCTTTATTACACCTGCAGTATTTGGCTATCTTTGGATTGCAGTAGAATCCAATTAAGTCAAAGACTGACTGAGTCTCTTTACCTTTGCCAAATAATTTCATTTTTCCACGGTGTAATTCTATGGGTGCAGATCATAGGGCCTCTAGGAATTCTGCTTGTTATCAACCAGGGTGATCAAGCAAGGCATGTAGAACACCTTTCACAGATATGTATCCTAGCATTGTGCTCGAGTGTAAGTTGGTGTAGAAATTTAACCCAGGAATTAAACACACACCTCTACATGCTAAACAGAAGCGTGTAACAGCTAACACATTCATCAATGGTCAGCCTTCAGCTACTTTTCTAAATAAAATATGACACTTCTTGGAAGAGGCATTTCTTAAAAGGATGAAAAAGATGGACAGAGTTAACAAATAAAGAACAGGAATATAAATCAGGGAATCAGTAGATAAATATTTTATTTTTACAATATATTTGCATAAATAATGACTCATTATAGATTTCTGCTTTAACTTTTATTTTTAAACTATTGCATTACAACATCTATTGTCAGTATAGCCTTCGGGAGACATTCTTTTAAATTTTGCACTTGAAGAAATTTCCCTCACATCAGTGAAACTATAGCTTCATACCTCTGATAGGAAAGCTACCCAGGAAATTTACATATGTATGCATGGCTGAAGTATAAGAAGAAAGCAACCATTAAACTAACTGGCTAGGGTAGGATTTTGGGAAATGTTTCTTTGCTATTGAGGAAGAACAGAAGGTACTTTTTTTATCTGGAGAATCTCAGATAAAGCAATGGTTTGGAATTGAAGCAGGACCAGGTCAGACATCCTCTAAAAAGATTTTCCTGTAGCAGAGTCTAGTCTGGTTCTCAAAGGGTTGCCATTCTCTGTTAAAGGGGATAAATTAGAAAATAAATGTAGTGATTATATGACCTACATCACTACAGTTCTGCTACTACATGTTTCCTACACTGAAAAGTATTTTAATTTTGAGATCCACCAGGCTAAACTGTGAAGTCTTTTTGGAGAGCTTGAAGGATGACGTTTTTGACTGTCTAAATTGTAGACCTTTTGCTAATTTTTTTCTAAGTGGCAATCACATTTACAGTTGAAGCATTTCCATAGCTATAGGTAGCTTATTTCACTTGAGAAAATATTTTTGATAAGATACAATGTTCTGATACATGATGCCAGGATTGAGTGGGAGCCTATAGCGTTTATTACATTTATATGCAGTGATGTTAGGTTAGGAGTAAGGCAAATGAATTCTCACCATACAAAATTGAACAGCCCAGCTTTATAATTGCTTCAGGACAGCCAATTGCCTATTTTGTCTCTGTTCAAAGTACCCAAAGGAAATCTTGCTAGGGCTGCTGAAAATATCAGAGTCTGCAGATGGAGATCATAACTATATGCTATTGGCTGTATATTTAATATACAACTAGCAAGAACGATTCAAGGGAGGGAGCCAGGATTACAATTGGATGCTTGATTGGAAGGGCTGATATTAACCAAGAGGCCAATCTATAAAAGGCTCTTTTACATAGTAAAGGAGCAGCATATTAAAAAAAGTATTTACTGCCTTGAAAGATTTTAAATATGCAGAAAATAAATGCTGATGGAATCATAGAGCCATTTTATATGTCAGTGTTATTTAGTATCTCGGATGCCAACCCCCGTTCTTGCATACCCATCATTTAGCTTCTTTCTTTAGTTTAAATTATAAAACTTTGCCCATCCCAGATTGTTTTATCCTTTGTAGATGGAAACCAAAGGCTCCAATTTACTTTATTTATTGGGGTTTTTCTTTTTCAATTAAAAAAGGCTTCAGTTTTTAGTGTTTCTTATCATGCAGCGTGACCATCAGTTAACTCTCACGATTGGTTCTTGGAATTAGGGACAGAGTTGTTAATTTTAGGGTTGATGGGGAACAAAAGATGGTTCAGAAGATCAATGAGCATCCTGAGTCACTAGAAGATCTAGCTGAACTAATCTGTTGGGAGAGTGTTCTGACTTCTCTGGCCTTGTGTGTAAGAAGGTCCAACCCTTTCCCCTCTCCCCCTGCAAGACACTTCTCAAAGACTTAATTCCAAAGCAAAGGAGATGGGGCATGCATGTCAGCAGCACACAGAGGTGCTATCATATACCTGATCCAATGGATACCTTCAAAATGTCTAGGAGAACAAGTGCTGGAAGAATGTAGAGAAGAGGAAATACTCTGCACTGCTACTGGGACTCTGGACTGCTGACTGGGACAGAGATTGTGACAGCCTTGACAGAAAGCACTCAAGAGAATCCTAATGAAATTAGAAGCATAATGGAGGAAATCAGCTCCTTGGAATGTTCATCTGCACTCCAAAAGCCTGAGTGACTTGTGAGATAATGGGCAAGGAAACAGTGGTACTTATAACCATTAAGATGACATTAGGCAAGGGAGGCAAAGGCCAGTTCATTCCTGTTGAGTTCTGAGATAATCTGATTAACAAATTGAATTCCAAGGCCACTGGGACTACTAGGTGAGATCTTATCTCTATAAATTCTAAAATTAGGCTCAAGAAGATCATGACATTTATCACAGTACGGGTGATTCTGGAGAACATCATTCTAGATGAATATGAAACAAGATAAAGAGCAAAATTGTACAGTTGTACAATCTCATCTCTCATCTATAATGGTCTGACCTGTCACTTTAAGAGACAAGCCCCACCCACTCCCCCACATTGAACCTCTTAGGCAGAGAACTCTTTCTTCAGCTTTCTTCCTTTCCCTCTCTCTCCTGAAGAGGCAGCTTCTGTTTCTGCCTCTCTCCCTTCTCCCCACTTTTCCCCTCCTTCTCCCTCTCTGTTCTTCTCCCTTCTCCCCTTCTTCCCTTTCCCTATCTCCTCCATATCCCATAAATAAATACCCAATTACTATGCATGACATGGTGTGCCTATCTGTCTGGGACTGGTTGCCTTGCTGATGTCTCTTACCCACCATGCAGCTCCCTGCCTGGGACCTGAGCCTGCTGCAGCCACTCGGGGAACAGTGCCACCATTTTTACTTAAACTATAACATTGGTGCCATGACTAGAATCTAAAATAAAAATCAGATACAGAGAAAGAGAAGAAAACAAGGTTCCCAGAGTAAGTTTGGAGAAGCAGATAGAAGGGATGACCAAGTCTAGAGATGTACTGCACAGCACACAGATTGGTGGTAAGACTGCACCAACCTGCTATATGAGTAGATTTCAGCTAAAGACAAAATAAGGCATTTTTTCCTATGAGATTGTGAGTGTGCAAATTTACTTCACTACACACATTTTTACTATTGTCTATTATCCCATAGCATCACATTGTATACATTAAATATTATGCATCAGGGTTGGGAAGAGGACTCAGGAAATTGCTTGTTGCACAGGTTGAACACCTAAGTTTTAACTCCTAGCTGCCATACAACAGCCAGGTACAGCGCTGAGTGTCTGTAATTCCAGCGCAGAGGATATGGAAACAGGCATATCTCTGGTGCTCACTCATCAGTCAGAAAGAGAGTTGAATGGATGAGCTTCAGGAAACACTGTCCTGAAAACCAAGATGGAGAGTGGCTGAGGAACACCCTTGACATCTGCTCTTCACACAGCTGCACATACATGTAGGCACACCTATCTATGCACACCAACAAGAACATATACATACATCACATGTATACAGAAAACTTGCCACATAACTTATTTATAACAAACAAACAAAACACAAAACCAAAGAAGAGAGATGCTTGTTTCCATATAGGACCTCATTTTAGAAGCTCCAAAATTGCCTTCCAGGATACATTATACTTAAAATCCCACTACACACCACACAGTCTTTTATTACATAACAGAATTTGGAAAACAAGGTTTAAAACATAAATCTTCCTAAGAGAGTTTACATTTTAATTAAATTTTTATTAAAGCAAAAATTGCTAGTCGCTGAGCTTTGCCTGGGAGACTCCACATCAAGAGGAAAGTTCTGCTGTAAGCTGGTGATGCCATATTGAGAGATGTGAGGGATGGAGAAAAAAGAGCCACATTGACCTCTCTCCCTTTCTACCTTTCCTCATATTACTAAGAAAGAAACTAAAATGTAAATATTAACTACAAATAAAATGATTCAGTTTGATGAAATCTTAAAACAACAGAAAAGTATGTGAAGTAAAATAAAATTCAATTATTTTTCTTATAAGCAAACTTATATTTGTTCAGATCCCACCCCAGAGGCCATTGTTAAGAAAGCTTTGAATACTTTCCTGGAACACTCTCAGAATATATACATAGATCTTATCTCCAGTAAAGTAGCCCGTATACCATGGTGGCAAAAACTGATTGTCAGTCTTACCCAATCAAATATCACTAGGAACAAAACTTCTGAGCAAGCCTTAGAGGAAGTATTGAGGTTGAATTAGTGTTCTGGGATGACCCACCCTAACTCTGGGAAGAACCATGCTATGTGCTGGAGCCCTGAGCTGAATGGAAAAGGGAAAGGGAGTTGACCACTCAGGGTCATCGCTCTCTGCTTCCTGCTGTAGATACAATTTGGTCAAGTTTTAGCCACTCTGCCTTCCTTGCCCATAATGGACTGTTCAGTCAACTATGAACCCAAATAAAACCCCTTTATTTAAAGTTAATTTTGTCAGGTATTTTGACATAGTTACAAAAAATTAACTAATATGCATATATCACATGACTGCTATAAATATGTATGTGTACAGTTCGCAGTTATACTAATGGGAGCAGAGAGTGTCTCACTTCTTTTGTGGCTATACATCAAAAGCTTTCTCTGTCGGCACATACATGATGTCCTTCATTCCTTTCTGGGCTGACTTCTCAATCTTGACACCTCGAACATTTTGGACAGATAATTGCTTATTTGAGAAGGTATTCACATGTAATCTAGATTGCTTAGCAGCATCCTTGCCTTATAGTCACACAAGCTGTGAACTTCACCGTGACAACCTAAATATTTTCAGATATTACCCAATGTCCCCTGAAGTACAGAGTACCTCTTGGTTAAAAAACAGTTTTAGAGAGATGCTGTTATAAAAATATGTACTCCCTTTTAATTCATATTTAGTTGTTATTAATTTTAAAAAATCACAAGCTGTTCACACAGAATTTTTTATTTTTTATTATTATTTTATTACTTTAAAAAATACCAATCCAAATTCCCACTCCCTCCCTCATCCCACTCCCTCCACACATCCTCCCCCCACCCTTTCAATCCCAAAGAGAGGGCAATTCACCAGCCCTGTGGAAAGTCCCTCCCTACTACACGTAGGTTGAGAAAGGTATACAACCAAAGAGAATAGGATCCCAAAAAGACAATACATGCAGTAGAGACAAATCCCAAAGCCACTGTCATTGGTCGCTCAGTCTGTCTCAACTGTCAGCCGTATTCAGAGGGACTGGTTTGATTCCATGCTCATTCATTCTCAGTCCAGTTGGAGTTGACGAACTCCTATTAGCTTAGGCAAGTTGTCTCAGTGGGTGGACCCCTCATGGTCTTGACTTCCTTGCTCATACTCTCACTCCCTCCTCTCTTCAACTGGACCTTGGGAGCTCAGTTCAGTGCTCCAATGTGGGTCTCTGCCTTTGTTTTCATCTGTTTTAGACAAACGTTTTGTGGTGATATTTAAGATAATCATCAGTCTGACTACAGGGTAAAGCCAGTTCAGGCACCCTGTCCTCTATTGCTTAGGTCTTTTTTTTTATTGAGAAAAGGAAAAAAAAAACAAGTTTCTGCCTCCTCCCAGCCTCCCATTTTCCTCCCTCTCCTCCCACCCTTCTCCCCCTCCTCCCCCCTTCTCCCCCTGTCCCCACTCCTCTCCCCCTCCCTCTCCAGTCCAAAGAGCAGTCAGGGTTCCCTGCCCTGTGATAAGTCCTAGGTCCTCCCCACTCTGTCCTTATCTAGGAAGGTGAACATCCAAACTGGCTAGGCACCCACAAAGCCAGAACATGAAGTAGGATCAAAACCCCATGCCATTGTCCTTGGCTTCTCAGCAGCCCTCATTGTCCGCCATGTTCAGAGAGTCCAGTTTTATCCCATGCTTTTTCAGTCACAGTCCAGCTGGCCTTGGTGAGCTCCCAATTGATCAGCTCCGCTGTCTCACTGGGGTCAATATAAATCCAACCACACTAAACTTTAAGAGGAGAAAGTGAGAAGCAGCCTTCAATGCATGGGCACAGGAGACTACTTCCTAAATATAAATCCAGTAGCACAGATAATAAAAGCAACTGAAAATCTTCTGTAAAGCAACGGACACAATCAATAAGACAAAAAGGCAGCCTACTGAATGAGAAAAGATCTTCACCAACCCCACATCAGACAAAGGACTGATCTCCAAAATATATAAAGAACTCAAGAAATTAGATATTAAAATTATAAATAACCCAATTAAAAAGTGGTGTACTGAACTAAACAGAGAATTCTCAATAGAAGGATTTCAAATGCCCAAAAGATACTTAAGAACATGTTCAACTTCCTTAACTATCAGGGAAATACAACTCTGAGATACCATATTCCACCTGTCAGAATGGCTAAGATAAAAACACTAATGATAGCTTATGCTGGAGAAGATGTGGAGTAAGGGGAACACTCATCCATTGCTGGTTGGAATGTAAACTTGTGCAACCACTTTGGAAATCAGTGTGGTGGTTTCTCAGAAAATTGGAAATCAACCTACCTCAGGATCCAGCAATACAACTCTTGGGCATATACCCAGAAGATTGTATATACTCAATCATACTACAAAAAAACATTTGTTCAACTATGTTTATAGCAGCATTACTTGTAATAGCCAGAACATGGAAACAAGTTACATGCCCCTTAACTGAAAAATAGATAAAAAAAAAGTGTGGTACATCTACAGATTAGAGTACTACTCAGCAGTAAAAAACAATGACATCTTTAATTTTGCATGCAAATGGATGGAATTAGAAAACACTATCCTGAGTGAGGTAACCCAGACTCAAAAAAATGAAAATGGTATGTACTCACACATAAGTGGATACTAGTCATAAACAAAGGACATTGAGCCTATAGTTCATGATCCTAGAGAAGTTAAGTAATAAGATGAACCCAAAGAAAATCATATATAGACCCACCTGGAAATTGGAAACAGAAAATATCGCCTAACAAAATTTAGGAGCATGGGGGTAGGGGGATATAAAAAAGAGGAGAAGGGAAAGAGGAGGCAGAAGGGGAGGGAGGGTTGGGAAGAACTTAAGGGAATGGGATAGTCGAGATGGAGGAGGGACAGAGATATCTTGATTGAGGGAGCCATTAAGGGGTTAGCAAGAAGCCTGGCTCTAGAAAAATTTCCAGAAATCCATAAGGACACCGAACATTTTAAATCCACATCTTTGAGTAAGCGAGAAGCCTATTAATAAGATAATTTCTAGGTTAGTTCCTGTGTCAAAGGGTTATACATTTTATTTGAACAGGTATTGGCACATTGTTCTTTCATATGTAATTTTCACTTTGTTTTAACTTTACTCTGTTAGAATTCACTTCTGATTTTGGGTGGGAGGAGACAAGAAGATTCTCATCTAAGTGTTCAGGTCACATATTCAAAACTGAAGAGATGATAGCAGCGCAACCATCAATTGCTTTGACTGAAGCTTTCAAGGAAGAGAAGGTAGGACATCAAAAACTATTTCAAGGTAGAAGGAAAAGGAGAAAAGGAAAAGCAATGAAGAAGGGGGAGGTGGTAAAGAGCACAGCATCCATTACACAGCCTCTGTGCTCAGGGGCCGGGATGTGCACTTTACATGTGTTTGCTCCAATGTGGTAGGAATTAACACTGTAGCCTCTGCAGGATTTGGCTGTGGTCTCTGGGCAGGAAACCAAACCAGGTGAGCAGGCTTATTTAAAACCTCATTTCTGCCAACATCAGTGCAGGTGCTGCTTTCTCTGAGCAGAGTAAGCACCACCTCTTCAGCAGCCCATAGCCAATCTCTGTTTCATGACTAGTGTATGTCAACCAAATAGCCCATTCTATCAGCCCCACACAGAGTTCTAAGATAGATGCCTAAAATACATTTCAAGCCAGAAGTCCCAAACTATGGACTACAAGGTTGCACTGAGCCATAAATATGGCTTATTTGGCTGTTAGTCTTATGAAAATATTGAGCCAATATTAAAACCTCAAGAAAATTTTATACAATTTTTTAAATCTCTTTTTCACTGTTTTTATTATAATACAAGGGCTCAGATGGGTGTCAATGAAACTTACTATGCAATACCAACTTACTTTGAACCCTCCTGTCTCAGCCTCCAAGAAAACGAGATTACAGGCATAAAAGGCACAATGCCTGAGTATTAAATCTTGAGTTCTACTTTCTAATTTTAAAATAGGAAGGTGGATGGGGAAATGAATCTGTGGTCAAGAGTACTTGTTCTTGCAGAGGAGCTGGTTTTAGTTCCTAGCACCCATATGGTAGCTGACAACCATCTAGTCAAACATTTGTAACTTAGTTCCAGGATATCTGTCACTCTCTTCTGGACTCCATTTAGCATAGACACACACACACACACACATAGTATACACATTTTCATGCAAAGATACACACAAAATACAAATAAGTGCATCTGTATGAAGATGAAGCTCTCCAACATTGGGCCTGCAATCCCTCACCCAGCAGCACTTGACATGAGCTTAGTGGAGCCGATGTCCCTTAGGATAGGTATGTGCTGTCCATTTTTATTCTATTCCTTTCTGTGCCCTGGATGATATGCTTGCATTGACTTTGAGGACAATGTGAACATCCTGAAATCATGGAGGATGAAAAGGAATCACCTGTCTGGCTTCCTGGAAAACAAACAAGACAAGCCTAATTTAGTGATTCCTACTACACCTTACAATCACTTGCCTTTTATTTAAAATAAGAATAAGTCTTTAATTCTCATGTCCTCATCTTCATTGACTCCAGAGAGGTCATAGACTTAAGTATGTTTTAAATGCTTCCAGGGAACATGAATACAGAAGGTTGGTACCCATGTCTAATTCCCTGCTCATACCGTCTCTTACTTGAGGATTTTGGCTTTGAATTCCTTGTCCAAGGCCAACAACTTTCACCACCACACTTCTAAAACCCATAGCCTAAGTCTTCTTCATCTGAGGAATGTGCATATTCAAAACTAGGCTTACAGCTTGGCATAATACTCTCAAACAAGCTTTGTAAGTTACAGATTCATCTGAGGTCTACGCTCATTAACTCTGAAAAAAAAAATCTTCCTACATTTTAACCAATTAACCCAATCCATCCATTCTGTCTTTACCATCATCCCTATTTCTGTTTGCTGTGTCTATTGCTCTTTCTCATCAGTTTGCACATGAATGAGTTGGACTCAGAGACCTCAACTGACTCGGTGAAGATTCTTATCTTTCTGGTAAGAGGCAAGCATAGAATCATCTCAGACATTTATTTTTGTTGTTGTTGCAGAAGTTTTACTCTCTCTTCCCCACAGCAATTTGTACTTCAGCACCATTCCCTGTCTTGCTTTTGGAAGTGTTCAACTGGAGACAAAGACTTTTATTTCACAATGAGAAAGAGCTTGAGGGAAATTGCCCCTTGAGGGGGCAAAGTAATGAAACAAAGCTATGCTGATGTGTGACTAATTTCATGTCACTGTGTTGGGATCAAATATTATATCACTACCTTTGTGTAGTTATAGGAGTTTCAAATGCTTAATGAAAGATTTTTGCAGAACAGAGAAAAATAGAAGACATTTTAAGTCATCAGAGACTTACCACTCTTGAAAAGCACTCAATATTTTGATATAGGTTTTTTTTCCACACTTCTTTTTCTTACCCACTTATCTCAAAATCAAAATCATATGCTAGGTACAATTTTCTCTAAAAAATCATTGTGTAATATTACATACTGTTTTACCCACTCATTGAAAATGCTTAGAAATATTTCAAATGGTCGCAAACGATTTGTGTCAATCGCTTCAATTCATGTAAGCAGCACTGCTCACGATGCTAGAGATGGATTAAGAAAGATGGGAGGACATTTCTACAAATGGACAAGGGAATGCAAGTGTCAATATCCACAGAGCTGGGTGCTTTCCCAAGAACCACAGCTGTGACTACTCTTTGCTTGTGGCTGACTATTTGATTTGGATTTGAAGTGAGTCTTTGGAGAGCCTGTCTTAGGCAAGTCTTTCAAGGGAGGAAAATGAACTTAGATTAGAAGGAAAAGGGGCAGCAGGGGGAAAAAGTCAACAAGAGAATTTATGAAGTTGGGAATGCAAACAAATAGAGGGAAGTCAACTTCTTTTTACAATAGACAACTGTGGATCCAGAGGATGAATATGTAATGTGCTATAACTTGCTCTATAATGAATTAGAGATTTTAAACTCCAACATTTAAGCATTATTCACTTGACAGATACACTGTGCCAAACATAAAGCGTTAGGATGTAATGATGGAAAACACAGACAAACATTTCACTTTCTGATGTTTGGGAAGTTAGAAATTTATACTCCCATGTTCTCGTGTATAAAATGGAGGCATCTTCACAGTCTTATTTATCAATGAAATATTATTTTTTTCATTTTGTCCACCTATTTCAGAAATACTTAATAAATGCTGTTGGATACCCTCTGCTACTAGTTGCTGCGTCCCTGCCACATTACTATCAAGTATTCAAACCAATGAGTGTAGATAATAGAAATATGATTTACAGTAAAGTGCAATGGCTTGCTGGTCTGAAATATGTCCAGGGCAATTGGGGTCACACAGAGGAAGACTCTGTAACTCCAAAGGGGAAAGGAAAGTTTCAGAAAGCGTGACATAAAATAAAACAGTGAGGGATCACAACACATGAGCGAAAGCTTTGTAGTCAGAGAATCTGAAAGTGGTTTATGGGGTACAGCAACTCGGACTTGTGAGATAGCATGGTGGACTCAGGGTAGAACTGGATTATCCATGATATTTACTCATTTATTCATTCTACAGGCATTTGTTGTGTATCATGCATGAGAGTCAACAGAAATACAGACACTAAATTTCAAGGGCTTAAAACCTGTTGATAGACACACTTAATCAACAAATAATCACTTGTGAGTATGTAGGTACATAGTCACAGATTATGAAAAAAATTCTTAGAATGATCTGTGTGATATTCCTATCACTACGATAAATGTCTGAGGTAATCAGCTTATGAGAGTGTTTTTAATTGTCTCATAGTTTCGGAGGTTTTGGTCTGTGATGATGTGATCGTATTGCTTTGGGCAATGGAGCACATCATTGCAAAATCACATGATTTTTTTGACTAGGAAACAAGAGAGAAAAAGAAGAGTAGGGTCCCACAGTCTCATCAAGAGTGGCATCCTAATGACGTAAGGATCTAGGTTCTTCCTAATGTCCCCACCATCTCCCAGGAGGACTACGGGCTAGAAACCAAGATTGTAGCCCATAGACCTCTAGGGGACATTTAAATCAAACTATAGATACACTCCAGTTGTTTCACAGAGGAATACAGCATTCAACCTACATATAAATTATCTACAAGAGATTAGGTATAGATGGTTGTTGAGATTTCTAATGTCATATCAAAGAGGAGAGTTTAAAAATTCCACAGTGAGGTTGAGTTAAAAGCCTGGCTTGAGAAAAAAAAGCAAGCTTTTGAACCATTCTATACCAAGACCAAAATTTACCCAGAGCTTTCACATTGAACATTCCTAATTTACAGAATGTCCTGTGCTATCTTTCCTGAACCTAGACTCATAGTTTATCTTTTACTGTTTCCACTCCAGTGTGGATCTCTGTAATATTCTACCAGTCATTTTTGTTCTTAGGACTGTTCTTTCCTATTCTCATGGTTAGCAAAAGACTCATCACACACGTTGACACATGATGATTGCTCTTAGAGGTAAATATACACCAGTGTAGGCTGACAACACTACCCTTGGACTCAGGACATAATTGATTGGTTTATAAGACTTCATGTTTTTTTTCAGTAATTTTATTCTCCGATCATTTTTCTTTATTCACAATTTCAAAGAATATATGGTAACCACATCATTAGTGATAAAGAATAAAGACAGCATCTTATTTATTGCTATCAATCATTTTTGGGCAGAAGACAAGTATAGGATTTCTGGGAGTATTTATTGTATGAATTATACCTGTAATAATTAATAGCACTGAGAAATCATACCCAGTTTTCACTCCACATTGCACATTGGTAGGCTAGTCTGAAAGAGTAAGACCATCTCTAATACCACCACATAATGGAAAAAAAAAGTACCAGATGATCATTGAACCTGCAGAAAGCAAGAGCTTCTTCTGTGTTCTTTATACGGAATGTCACCAAAAGGTCCATCCCAGATTTGTGGTAGATCTTCTGATTTCAACAGATCTGGATTAAAGTTGTGTCTTCCTACTTCAAATTATGTAATTAATAAAAGTCTTACCAGGGTACCTTACTTGGGTTTTAGCTACTTTCAGATTCAGTCACATTTACAACCAAGAATAGCCATCACAACATATACCCATTTATAAACAAGAAGTTTCTCAGAGATGCAATACAAGTGGTTAATAGTGATAACCTGAAAAACTAGAAAAACATTAGTTTTTTAATATCTTCACCTCTACACTATGTAAAATGCTAGGCATAATAGCATAATCCCATAATCCCAAACCTAGTAGGGCAGAAATAGACAGATTCTTGGAGGTCATTGACCCATCAACCTAGTCAAATTGATAAGCTCTATGTTCAATGAGAGGCCCTGCCTCAAAAAGTAAGGTGAGGATGATCCGAGAAGATAGAAAATATTGACTCTTATACATGCATACCTGTTTGTTAGCACTAGCATATACATGTGTATACATGCACACACATTTGCATTTTACATGATGTAGGGCACTTGAATTCAAGTCCTCATACATGCGGGGCAAGTACCTTGATGTGTAATTCATGTTGCCAGCCAACAGGACATGTTATTTATTTTGCATACTTACAGTCATTTACCATTTTAATGTACAGGACATGTTTGTCATATGTCTTATAGGTAATTGGTGTCCACTAAATTCATGAATATAAGAAGCTGAGATTCATCCAATGGAAGACATACTACCCTTCCTTTTAACAACACTGGCTAATGTAGCATCTGTTTAATTAGGTACTGTGAACTCTCCATGATTTTCCCAACTACCATGAGTGTTATTTCTTAAAGTGAATTTCTTTTAAAAAGCAAAGTTATTAGACAAATTCTAGCATCCACCTCTAGCAAGGTGCCATGGGTCATATAAACCTCTAAGACACTGGGCCAGGGAATGAGCATTACGGATAAAAAGAATGAGTGACTAAGAATTAACCAACAAATTGATTTTTGAAAGTAGAGTTTCCTAGCCTTTGCTTTCTGTAAAACTGAAGATGGTCTAATCAAGCTGCTAGCCAAGTGTTGGGAAGTAACATATGATGTGAGGTTATGATATCAAGCAGGGCGTGTGTTGCCAAAGAAGATCAAAGATTAAGTGACAATGGTCTACCAATCCCATCTATTCATTATGCATGACTTCTCAGTGTTCACAACTGCAAAAACCAAAAACAGAAGGAGAAATTGGACAGAAACTCTAGGAATAAGTAGTATTCATCTGCAGGTATGTGAGCCAAGGAAAGGAAAAAAAGATTTATGATTTATATCTCATTAAAAGATGAAGAGCTAAAAAAATTTACTTCTATGCTTGACAATTATTAATAAAATTTGAAACATAATATGTTGTTTTGATCAATGGTGTGCCTATGCCAATTACTATAACTCATCATGGAAGATATTAACACTTAACAGTCTTATAGTTCCAGGAAACATTTAAAAAATTAAATCTCAATTCAAGTATTTGGTTTATTGTAGAGATGTGTGGTGAGGCAATCAATAAAATCCTTCCAAGCATAAAACACAGGATCTTAGGATAAAAAATTTTGCATGAAACAGAATAAATGTACAAGTTTGAACAGTGAAATTAATGCCTTTATATTTAAAGCCCTTCCTTGATTTTCAATGAGTGCTGGCGAATACTTAATCACTGTGATTGTTAGAAGGTATTGGAAACATTTAAATAACAATCTAAGAGTTTTATTTTTAAACGTCAATATTTGCACTATGCAAGGAATGATATCTCTGGAAGTTCTTAGATCTATGATGAACACTTTCAACTGCCTGCTGAAATGTACAGTTCTCAGTCCACACTCACTAAATTCTTATAGGGGTGCTCCAGGAAAACCTTCAAGGCTATCCTAGAAGCTGCTCTTATTAATGGTCATAGTTTACCATTCTTAGTATTCCTAAGTATTATATTTGCATACAAGCTTGTTCTTTCTGAGCTCCTCTCCATGCCTGTTGAATAGCCAGTGGTAGTCACGCTCCCAAACTTTACCCCATTTAAAACTCCCAAATAATCTCTTCCTATCACCAGATCTAATAAAAGTAACTGATGAGCAGTTAACAGAGAAACATAAAATTTGCTGTGAGATGTGTCTCGTAGTAATGCAAATATTTCACCTGTAACTTCTCATCAACAGGACTTTCTGAGCATGAGCTGACAAAGAATAGCAACAAGCACATGTTAAAGTGAATGGGGGTGAGAGAAATCCTGGAGGCCTCAGTCCTACACAAAGAACTATAAGCAACCAAGAAATGCTGAGATTGAGAGAAGTGAGCATCAACTGTTTATCCAATACCAAGTGTTCATGCCTGAAAACACACACGTGATATCAAATAGACTGAGCATATATTATGTATTTAGAAATATATATATTTTAGAAATATATATTAGAAATATATATATTTTATATATATAATATATATTAGAAATAATATATATATGTATATATATATATACATGGCCATGAGTTTGAGAGGGTATAAGAAGGGTTTTTTGGAAGTATTTGGAGGGAAGAAAAGAAAGGGAAAAATGATATGACCATATCACAATCTCAAGGAAAGAAAGTTAAAGAAATAGTAAAGAAATTACATTGGTGTTGGAACTTTCCCGTTTAGTACAGTGAGATCCAAATATTTTAAAATGAGCTCAGGCCTCTGTCAAATCAACTATCTCATTCCAAGAAATGAATCTTGCCGTTCTAACCCCTACCTTTCCTGTGGCTCCTCCCACTCATGACCATGGCAATACTGGATACCCATATATCACTGTGTCCTTTATCATGGAGGAGAGACTAAGTTCATGCTGTCTTCTTCAGTTCTTTCTCACATGCAGCATTCTGTCACATAGATAACATTCCAGAATTTCTTTCTTTGTTTTTTCCAAAGCTCATGTTAATTTTTCCTTGTGCGGACTTCTGGCTTTCTAGGTACCTGGTTGAGGACTTTTCCTTCAAGTAATTGTTTGGAAACTAAAACTTAATACCATAAAAATGACCTTGGTTTGAAAAAATGTATTTGCAAGATGTTTTTAGGTACTTTTTGTTGCTGTAATAAATCGTCATGCACAAAACTGACTTAGAGACTTTATTAGGGCTTAAAGTTCCAGACATGGAGTCCTTAGTGGAGAAAGTGATGCCATAAGCATAACAGAAAATGAAGCTGATTGTTCCCACCTTAACTGTTCAGAGGAAGGAAGACCATCTAGAAATAGGAGAAGGTCATAAACTCTGAAAGTCCAACTCCAGTGGTATACCTCATCCAGTATGACTCCAGGTCTCAAATTTTCCACCATTTCCCCTCAAAGCACCACCTACTTGGAACCAAGCACTCAAATACCCGGATCTAAGAAGACCTTTCTTAACTAAACTCCCATACAGGTGATAAAGAAGCTTGGTGGGTACCTGAGTATGACAGACACCGTAAGTTGGTTTCTCTTGATTAAGCCATACCAAAGTACCTTTGGGAGCCCACTGGTTGAAGACAAAGGTTTTTCTTTCCAGGAGAAAGGAGGAAACAGCACATTCCCTTTATGTAGTTGAAAAGTGAAAGCTGGGCGGTGGTGGCGCACGCCATTAATCCCAGCACTCGGGAGGCAGAGGCAGGTGGATCTCTGTGAGTTCAAGACCAGCCTGGTCTACAGAGCTACTTCCAGGACAGGCTCCAAAGCCACAGAGAAACCCTGTCTCAAAAAACAAAAAAACAAACAAAAAAACGGATGAGAAGCTTCAACCACCATGAAATTCTCTGACTTCTAGGGTGACTTCAACATGCAGGGAGGAAGAAAACGATGTACCAGGCAGCATTTTAGTGTGTGATTTACTATTCCTCCTTTACACCTCGCCAAAATTTAGTCACTAAAAATGTAATTAAAATCAAGTAACCAACTTTGAAATTATAGTAATATCAATGGCAAATTGAAAGATGCTTAAGGAAAAATAAGATGCTATCCATTTTCACCTAATATTCTTATATAGTACTTGAGCCTTCTAACTCTACAAAAAGCACAAAGACACTTAAACTTTTAGAAATTACAGTATGTGTGTGCTGTATGAGTGTGTGTGTGTGTCTGTGTACATTCGTTGCTAGGGTTGGAATTTGGGGCCTTGGGCATGGTAGGCAAACAAAGAACAACCTCCAGGCCCACAAAATTCCTATTTACATAAATTTCTATAGTCTTCATGGTATTAAAAACTCATGTGGATAAAAGTATTTACTGTAGTAAATTAGTATTTACAGTTTATAGGGAGATAAATAATGTACAATTACAAATTCTGAATGCATATTTTTACAAAAAGATTAATTTAGCACGCATTAACTATTTTAATGAAGGGAATAATCACAACAATGTCCTCTTTTCGAATCTCTTTTTCATAAGGTTACAGGGTTGAATGTGAGAGTATTAGTATTCCCCAATAGTATTCTAATAAATCTTTTTTTTTTTTGTAGTTCACCTGATTTTAATCGAGGTTTTGGCATTAGACATGTTTTGTACTGGTAAGTTATGTAACTACTATCATATTTTTAATTATTTATTTATTTATTAAAGATTTCTTTCTCCTCCCTGCCACCGCCTCCCATTTCCCTCCCCATCCCCCAACCAACTCCCCCTCCTTCATCAGCCTGAAGAGCAGTCAGGGTTCCCTGCCCTGTGGGGAGTCCAAGGACCTCCCACCTCCTTCCAGGTCTAGAAAGGTGAGTATCCAAACAGCCTAGGCTCCCACCAAGGCCAGCTGAACTGGATCTGAAAAAGCATGGGATAAAACCAGGCTCCCTGAACATAGTGGACAATGAGGACTGCTGAGAAATCAAGAAAAATAGCACTTGGTTTTGATCCTACTGCACGTACTGGCTTTGTGGGAGCCTAGGCTGTTTGGATGCTCTAAATAAATCTTATTGTCCACTGAAACATTCTAGAAAGAGGTTGAAATTTTTGGACATATTTTATCTTGGGGTTTCTACTGCTGTAAAGAGACACAATGACCATGGCAACTCTTACAAGGAAAATATTTAATCAAGTAGTCAGTTTACAGTTTCAGAGGCTCAGTCCATTGTCATCATGGTGGAAAGCATGGAGGCGTGTAGGCAGATGTGGTACTGGCTACATTCTGAACAAAAGACAACAGGAAGTGGATTCAGGGTAACACTGAGGGAAGCTTAAGCAAAACAGACCTCAAAAACTTGTCCCCACAGTGACACTATTCTTCCAAGAAGGCCACACCTACTTCCAACAAGGCCACTACTTCTAATAGTGCCACTCCCTTTGGGGGGCTTTTCCTTTCAAACCACCATATAACATTTTTAATGCTTATTTTTAATTATATGTATTTGTGGGTGTGCACGTGTGTATGGGTGCTTGTGGAAGTCAGAGGCTTCAGACCCCCCAAGAACTAGAATTACATGTGCTAGTGAGATATCTGATATCAATGCTAGGAGCCAAGCTTGGGTTCTCTGCCAAATCAGCAAGTGTTCTTATCAACTGAGTCACCTCTTCAGCCAGCCCCTGGCCTTAGTAATTTAGCAATCTTGTCCCTCTGAATTTTGTTCCTTCCCTCTGTGAGACCCAGTGATCAGCTTGGCCACTTCCTCTGCAATCTAGTTCAGAACTTTATCCCTCCTCTCCACGGGAGACAGGGCATGCTGTACATCATCTATTATTTGTTTACCTCCTTGGTACTACAACTGCCTGTTTTGTGTATCTCAAGACAGACATTTTGTATACCACACCCCATATAGTTGTTATTTACAGCAGCAGAGAAAACCCTGTCTCAACTAAGATTCAGCTTTAAACTAAAAGCTTTGGAAGTTATTCTCATTTGAACAGTTTTAATTATTTTTTAGTCCATTTTAAACAGAAAAGGAGGTGTTGAAAGGGAAACAATTAAATTGCTCAGACAATCTAAGAAGCTGATAAGCCTAAAAGACATCTACAAAAATGCTAAATTCAAGTAAAATTAAGAGTGTGAAGAGGGGCATCTCATCATTCATCTGCATATCTCTAAAGCATCCAATTATGTGGGATGGTTAAACTTTGCAGTCTTCTAGGTTTCCATATAGACTCCTGCTACACAAATGACTTAGATATGGTGTTTTTTTCCAGAGTCCACATTATCCTCTCCCTGCTCTAGTTAGCATAGGCTATGTTTTTTGCCTCTGTCATGGACATTGAAATGGCCTTTATTGGAGAATGAACACAAGCTGTTTGATGATGAAAAAGCATCAAACCTCTTATCCAATACCACCAGTTGCCTTAAATGCTGGATACCAGCTTATATGCTCAAAACACAAGGCCCCAAATCTCACTTTCTACTCATCTAAAACATGTATTTTTGTTCATTTTGTTCATGTTTCAACTACTTCTCTCATTCTGCACATTGTTTTTCCCTCAACACATACCCAAATGCTATCAAAAACATTTCCAATTAATAATATTTCCTGACATGTGTGTTTATTACTTGGAATATGCATTTGGCTCTAGTCATGTACTTGAATTGTTTTATGTTCTTACAGGAATCAACAGCTTTCTACCAAGCATATGGAACCTTTCGGGTGTTCTAAATTTTTATATCCCTTAACGGTATAAAGACAGGTAATTTTTAGTAAACAGGAATGAATTGATTAATAATATTATATGTGATTCTCTATAGGTTGATGATTCATTTCAAATAGGTTTGTCTATCTGGGATGCTGTATTCAAATACTATAAGTTGAGAGACTAGAGAGAAATGCATTTCCCAGTGTTCTGGAGATCAATGTGCTAACTAACACGTGTGATGTCTTTTAAGGACTGCCCTTCCTTTTAGATGGCACCTTTCAACCTTTCCTTACAAGATGTAAGTGGTGAGGAAACTTCTGTGTATTTCTGTTATGGACAATAATCGGCATCCTCAGGAAGGAATCTTCTCAAATTTCCCTCCTCTAAATCCTAGTCCAAAGCATAGGTGTCAGGGTTCAAATACAAATTCGGGGATCAAAGACATAAACAATTTCCACCACTGAAAGCAAAAGAAAATGTTAATAACAGAGATAACATTTGGAATACTGAAGTGAAAAACATGAACAGAAGATATATTTAGGATCAGTTGTGATGGTTTTAATGAGAATGGCCCCTATAGGCTCATATATTTGAATACTTGGTCCCCAGTTGCTGGAACTGTTTGGATTGATTAGGAGGTATGGCCTTGTTGGAGCAGACATATCATGGAGTGTTGGCTTTGAATTTTTAAAACCCTACTATTCCCAGTTAGCCCTGCTTGTGAATTATGGTAAGAGCTCTAAACTGCTATCAAGCACCATTATCTGTCTGCTTTCTGCCATGTTCTATGCTATGATAGTCAGGAACTCTAACTTCCTGGAATTAAGAGTCCCAATATAAACACGTTCTTTCGATGCCTTGATCGTGGTGTGTAGTCACAGAAATTGAAAAGTAACTAAGAAACCAATATACTTTTTAAAAACTACTTAATTTTAATAGTTGCTGAAAAATATAAATGAAAATGTCAATGAGGTGTGTATTTCAATTTAAAAGTCAGATAAACATATTTTTAAGTAATGATACTCAATGTTAAATAAATTTATGTAAAAAGAATATTCTTTAACTAAAAGGCCTATAAAGTAGCATAGTCCTGAAAATCAGTTAGTAATATAGTTAAATATCAAGAGTAAAAGATAAGTAATGCCTTTTAGTATATTTCTGAGACTCTTTCATGTACGAATGGGAGTTTTCCCAGAGAGATATATGAGAAGTAATATTCCCAATAGTATTGTTGATAAGAAAGAGAATAAATAATATCATGCTTAAGGTTATTTTATGCTATCATTAAAACTATATCTGAAAGAGTATTTAATAACATGTAAGATGACATATCATGATACACACATGTATGTCTGCACACAAATAGATGTAAGAAGAGAAAAAGAAATGATTCTGAGACTAACCTGTGAAAAAGTATGAAAAGGAGAGATGATAGATGATTATTAGAAGAATACTTTTAAGAATCAAATAATAAAATCTTTCCAAATATATAAGCAATTGCATTGAATAGAAATGAATAAACTCCCTATCTTTCTTACACCTAAGAAACAGCATCATGTCTAGTGTGGTTTTTCTTAGTTAAATATTTAATTTCTGACAATCTCAGGAATTCCAGCCTACATGTTTGTCCTTATAATAATAAATAACTCCACCTTCTCTGTGAAATTTCAACACTTATACTTCATTCTTGCTTTCCCAGCATATTTTAAACCTTCTTTCTTGTAAACACTGAGTAATACTGGTAAACACTGAGTTTGTTGTCTGAGGGAAATGCATTTGCATATTGAGTTTATTAAATGGATTGTTACATATTGTTTCAATGGATGATTTACAGTTTTTAAATTTTATGATGGAAAAATAATCAATATACCTTCAGCAGAAACTGTACTTCAAATCTTTGATATCTTTTCCTGGGTAGCAACATGTGGCACAAAAGTCTTCCATCTCACAGGGTAGTGGCACTGAGCCACTGTCCCCATCAGTCTTAATTCAGGGGAGACAACCAGTGTTTTACAGTGTGCTGTGTCACTAAGATTTTTACGTAGGTTATGAGTGCTAAATGCATGATTGACTTACAATTTCAATTGCTATGTATTTTTTTCAGGATGAAGCCACTATAAGTTGATGTGGAAGTGTCATATATCAATCTGTTGATTTCATTGGTTAAGCAATAAAGAAACTGCTTGCCCCTCATAGGTTAAAACATAGGTGGGAGGAGTAAACAGAACAGAAGGCTGGGAGAAAGAAGCTGAGTCAGTGAGTTGCCATGATTCTTCCACTCCAGGCAGACGCAGGTTAAGATCATTCCTGGTAAGCCAGCTCGTGGGCTACAGCAGATTATAAGAAATGGGCTAGTACAGATGCGAGAGTTAGCCTAGAAGAGGCTAGATAGAAATGGGCCAAGCAGTGTTTAAAAGAATACAGTTTCTGTGTAATTATTTTGGGGCATAAGCTAGAGCTAGCCATGTGGGCGGCTGGGTGCCGGGGACGCAGCTTGCCGCTCTTACTACTACAATAAGTGAAAAGCAACAGTGCTTTTTTCCTGATAGAGAATAATACCAAGTTGTTAAATAACAATACAATAGACAATACTCTCGTGAATTTTATGCAGTCAATTCTTACAAAATGCTTCCATTGAATTTTTCCAGACTTTTATATGCTCCATCAAAATGACGCTTGCTTCTTAACAAAGAAATATATACAGGATATGAATGGTTTTATGGTTTACTTAGATCATCAAACATTATAACAAATAAAATTAGATAAACATTAAAGTTTGACACCTTAGCAAGATAAATTTCTTTGCTAATACAGATTATAATTAAGCAGCAAGGTTGGCATATTTTTTACTACTTTCTAGACAATAAATCAAAACAAATAAATCAGTCTATGAGTTGCAATGTCTACTGATTCTCCTGGTGTGAATGTTGTTCTGATAATGAACAATGTAACATGCCCGAGTGCATGCTGGAAAATCAGTGCGCTATTAGGAAGCATCCGTACAGAGATAGAATAGATATCAACCATTCAAAGATTTAGCAGTCATAGTAAGTATAATACAGCAAATAGGGGGGTTTGGTTTTTGAATTCTCACGTATTTCTGTTAATACAATTTTAGCTGCAGCATTGGACTTTAACTTTTGATAAAATTAAAGCACAAATTGAACAATTAGCTTTCAGAAACAATGAATACTTGCCAGTGAGCTCCTACAAGTTGGTGGTTCCTGACTGAAGAGCCCTATTGAGTCTGCGTGCATTTCAATGCTTCAATATGTTAGTCATCTTAAGCATTGGCTTATGGAGTTACTTTTTCATGGCTTTTCTCTACTTTTATAAACATATTTAGAAGATGGTAAAATGGCACAACCTAGCAAAAATGAATATCTTCTAGGAACTTGACCAGATGGGAGAATGGCTTCTCTCTTAGAAACTTCAAGATATGGTGCATCCCTTGCTAACATATTGACTGCACTTGAAAGACACCGTGACAGACTTCTGACTCATACAGGAATACTGTGAATTTTATTATTCTGGCAAATCAGGGGTGATGCGTAACAGCAGCACAATGTTAATAAAGTTCAAAGTTAAGTGCATATCAGTGACATTTAAAGCATAGTTTGCCTTTAACAATTTTTTTACAGATTAAAATTAATTACTTTACCATCTTCCTCTCATCTTTTCTATTTAGAAGTCAGAAGATTTTCTTAGATCAATACCATCTTCTTTGAAAATAATGATTATTTTTCAAATTTTTGTTTATAATTTCTGTTTATTATCCTACATTATCTTTTTCTTCTGCTTCTGAACATTAAGCAGACACTCCATCTCTAAGCTACATCCCCAGCCTGCTTTTATTTGTCTTTCAACATTTCTAATACAGTTGCTGAGATTTCTTTGTGTTTATATTACTCATCTCCACTCAGCTCTTAAAATCAATGTCTTCATATCTGATATAGGCTTTAAAATAATATGTGAGTATCTACCTGCTCTTTCTTCCATTTTTCTTCTCTACTCTTGGACTTGGGTTACACTTTTTTTAGGCTTTTTTATTTTGTTCTAAATGTCTGTTACATTCTTCTCAGAATCCTATTTGTTCTTTCTGTGTCTCAAACTGGGTACTTATCACTCTTGTATTTTCTCTTTTTCTAACTCTGTTTTCTATTGTGCTTGATATTTGTAAAGAGAGAGTATTAAACTCCTGGTATATTTGGGCACTAATATTTCCATTTTATTTCTTCTCCTATGTCTAAATTCTAAGTCAATATTATTTTTCTTTCTATTTATTTTCAAAAACATTTATCTTTATTGATTATCTTACTATATCACAGGTGTATAACTATAAATATTTGATTCACTTTCTGGATTTATGTGTTTCTTTTGCATTTTGATTATCTGATTATGATTTATATGATTTATTTATTTTGATGTTAGATATTAAGTGCAAAGAATTTTAGTAAATCTAAAGATGTCATTTAGAAAGGATATTTTTCTCAAATGAATAACTAAGATAAGATCTAATGACCTTAACAAATAAAGACCATTTATCAAGCATTTGCTCTTATTACTAAGGAATCCCTGATTCTAAATATATTTTCTTTGCTTTATTGTTTAAATTTCACTTTATTCCTTACTGTGTTCACCTTGGGGCAGTAAATAGACATATTATTATTATATTATATATGGCAATATTGTGATATTATTTTGTGATCAAGGAATTTGTTTATTGTAATAATTTTATCCTGTCCAGTAGCCAGATCAGAAGATAATTATCTGATCAATATACTAAGAATCCATGGTCATTGCCATGAATTTTGATATATTTTCATTGTAAATTTACTATTAGATTTTAAAACTCTGGCATTCCTTTTCATTAAGATTTGTTTCATTTTGCTCATAGAACGGTTTAGCTAAGTTGTACAGATATCTATGTTAAATACATAGGGCACATTGTTCTCTTGTTACTTACTACAGCTTATATTAATAGAAACATTTATGTTCTTTTTGAACCCACGTTGAAAATATTATCTCATATTTTTTGGTTTATATTCAGATCATGATTTGGAAAAAGATATAGAAGATATAACTCAAATTTCTTACAAAGTGCTTTCTTCATATTTCATACTGTCTTAGTATTCTATTACTGTGAAGAAAAATTATGACCACAACAACTCTTATAATGAAAAATATTTAATAGTGGGTTGTTTAAAGTTTCAGAGGTTTATTCCATTATCAACATGGTGAGAAGCACGGCAGCACTCTAGCAGAAATGGATTTGCGGACAACAAGAGGAAAAAGACACTGGACCTGGCTTGAGCTTTTAAAACTGCAAAGCCCATACCCAGTGACACACACTTCCCCAAACAGGCCATGACTCCTAATCTCACTCAAGCATCCCTAAGGAGGAAGCATTCAAATATATATAAGTACACGGGGACCATTCTTATTCAAATCACCACAATACACTCTTTCTTAAAAAAGCAAAACAGCAACAACAACAAAACCCTGCTTAATTAGTAGATTAGGGACAACCCAATTTCAACCCAGTAGGTTATACAACCACAGAAAGACTTGAAAGGAGAGGAATGTGTTGGGAAAAATATGAATTTCAGCTGGGGGAGAAGACAAGATAATAGGGAGGGAGGACAGACTTTTAATATGTACATTTATGAAACTGTCAAAGAATAAAAACGATAAATAAATTTAAAAAAGCATATTTTAACTGTCTTTGCATTGACAGATTTGGTAAGCATCTATTATATACCAAATATTTTGTATTTTAAGTAATGTATTTGCAATTTTTACTGAGGTATTTATATCTAATAAAGTAACCCAAGCATTAGCTTTGTAACCTTTGTAATAGATGAGAAAACCAGTTCACAAAAATCACACAAACAGCATGACAATAAGCTAAAGTCCAAAGCAAATATCTTAATGCTAATATAGCATGATTACCAAAGAAAGAATAAAATGCCCTTGTCTATAAAACATGGCAACTTGGATGCCTACTCTCCTGCTATCTTTGTCCTGTTCATGAGAGTCTTCAATTAAACACTACAAATATTTTCTGAAGTAGGATAATACTGTTTTATTTTAGCTTAGTACTTACAAATCCTTTCTTTGCTTATCACCACACTTTCTGTAAAATAAGAGCCCTTTAATTTGCCGTTCACATATTTATGCCTGAAGGTACACCTTCAAATGGATCAAACTTAATTGCATTGTGGCCCTTAGCTAGTTCAAATTCCTCAATCAATTCACCTCAGACTCATCTCCTTTCAAGACTAAACAACCCCATTTTTCGTAATCTCTTCTCATATGTTCAGTAATCCCTTCCATTCCATTTATCATTTCTGTTGCCCTATGCTCTCTGCAGTTTAGCTATAATGTTCTTCAAATAAGGTCTTCTATCAGATGTGTGCACACTGAAAACTCACGCCTCAACATTCCTATTAGGCTAAGAGGCTCTGGTGATTGTAGCTTGCATGGTGATTATGAATTTCAAGGCTGTGAAAAGTGAAAGGTTACATTCTCAAAAAGTAGGAACAAATGACATTTTTTCATGTTTCTATTTTGCAAGAACATGTTTTGCCTAGAAAATGAAAAGGTGAGTCTTCAAAGCCCGAGAAAGGAAATGTTTGGTGTGAGAAATTGATTTTGTAATATTCATATATAAAGGCTAATTTGAAATTTCAGGAGATGAGGTCATAACTATCAATAATTAAATACTGCTTGCTTTTCCAAAGTGCCCAATGACATTTCTAGAGATAATCTATCATTATCAAGGAGGTGCACAAGATGTGAATTTAGGGGCTCTGTAATAATGGAATAAATTCATCATAAAATTATAATCCACTTTTAAAAATAAGTAAAGCAAATATCTAAATAACTCAGTCTGCAGCTCTCCAAGGCATCTCTAAAAAGAAACACAGCTATAGGAAACATCAATTACACAAGCCCCTTGATGATGCATAGCTACTTCCGTGCAAGGAGTAATTACTGTCTCCAGAGCTGACCCAGAGAATCTCTGTAGGGAGTGAATGTAATAGAGTGGTTGAGCCATATGCCATGGGCATCTCTGTGCACTGATGGAGAAGACTAATTTGGGAATGAGCTGGAAGAAGTCATGTGTGTTTATGCAAAACAATCTTGCTATTCTGTTATAAAGGGCTTGAATGCTATATTCAGATTCTTAAGGGAAAGACAGAATGGAAAGATCAGAAGTTGGTAGAAGTAGTTTGCCAGTTGAATCTTGACAGTAAGTGCTCAGTTGAGACAGGCATGCAGAGCATGGCTGAGCAGCCCGAAAAGCTGGTAATGCCTACCATTGTTTCTGCTGGATGTGTTCAAGTGCATTGGTTGTTCCAATGACTAGAACTGAAGAGAAGGCTTTTATGTTGTTGAATTTCAAGTGACAGGGTACCCATTTGTATAGTTAAAGGAACAGAGTAAAATTTGGATCTGTAAGCTAAAACTTTTAGTCTTAATTCACCTTCACATTCAGGTAGATCCACAGAAAATCAAATTGTGTCCTCATTCTTTATCTATTGTTTAACCATGCTTGCATGTTGGTTCCATGATCTCCAGTCCTCCTGGGAAGAATGTTAGCACACATTTCTAATGTTTTACTATTTATGTTATCAGCAGCTCAATACAAAAAAAAACTGTTAAGTTTAAAGGGAATTTCAAAAGCCAATGTGAAGGTTTTTTCCTAAATTCATTTAAATCATCCCTCTTTGAACTAAAAGTGAGATGGCCATACTACTCCATCAGTTACATGTCATGAAAGTAGTGATTGGTGCCTTTCAAATATGATGCTGCTATCAGAAGGAAAATATGAATTAAAAAGTAGAAAATAATATACTAGCTCAGTACATAATTATGAGCTACTATGAAAAACCCATAGGACTATAGACAGCAGAGAGTGGAACCCTTCTCCATGTTGACATACTGGTGTACTTCCACAAATGTTCCAAAGCTGTTGAGCAAAAAAAGGCTTGTGGGAATAAAAACCTCAGTGGATTTCTTTGGCCTCTAAGACTAGCTCTATATCACTCAGGCACAAGAGGGCCATTTACTCTGAAAACACTAGAAATTCTTATGCTTTCTTACTTACAGAATGCTTATTTGCTTGTTTGTCATAAAAGATTGAAAATTATGATTATTTACAATTTTGGCCCATTTAATTATTTACATGAGCCCAAGCAGTATGAATATTGATAGCTCTGCATTTGTGAGGACATGTAGTTACAGATGGCTAAATGGTGGGGCTTGTGGGGTTTATGATAACTGATGGCAAAACATAGATTAATATACAAATTTCTTTGACTGTTTCTACATAATACAGACAGCAACACTCTAAATTAGCAGTACAATTTAAAAGGCAGAGAAAGCAAATCTATTTTATTGCCAACTGTAAAACTTTCTGGGTAATCACCATATAAAATTCTCTACTTCTTTGTCATCCAGTAGTTACCAGTCCTCACATGAGCATTTTAAGAGAACGTGGAATAAATTCAGATTTCTGGGGCTGCAGAGTTTTAAAAGACTGATTTATTTATTTTATGTATAGAGTGTTTCACCTGCAAGTGTGTATGTGCAGTACACCCATATCTTGTGGCGACAAGAATAAATCCCCTGGAACTGAAGTTGCATGTTGGTGTGGAAAGTCCTTCTGAATATGTGTGGCTTTTATTGGTTAATGAATAAAGTTGCTTTTGGCCAATGGCTTAACAGAATAAAGCCAGGCTGGAAATCCAAACAGAGATATAGAGGGAGGGTAGGTGGAGTCATGAGAAGCTACGTAGCCACTGAAGGAGACAGACACCTCCACCAAAGCTTGCCAAAAATTTGTCAGTAGGTCACGACCTTGTGGGGATGGACAGATTAATTGAAGATAGGTTAGTTTAGAATATAATCGCTAGGTAGAAATATGCTTAAGCTATTGGCCAAACAGTATTGCAAACAATATAATTTCTATGTGATTATTTCGGGTAGGAGCAGCCAAGAACAAATGAAGAGTCTCCACCAACAGAATGGCACTCAAACAATGATTGGAGCTAGCCCACATGGCAAGCCACACAGTTCATGTCTGAGTGCTTGTAGGACTGCTGGGGTTAAGAAGAAAGCAGATGAGAACATTCCTGCTGCTCAGCACCGTGGCCTGGGCGAGCAGCCTGATCAAGTCTGTTAGGCGTGCACAGACATGAAAGCATAGCAGAGTCCTACCACCATACACAGAGTTATTTCCAGGCTGTGCAATGCACTGCATGGCCTATTTAGATTTTACTTAGATAAAAAGTGTTTATGTGTTGCACACCCAGAGTTGAGGTAGTAAGGGAAGCTTCCACCCGGCAGTCCCAGAGCAGGCAGTGAACTGCCTCTGCCATATTGAAGACCTGAGAAATGTGGAGCCAACATCTAAGGCCACTGAGACCAACCTTCTTACCATTTTAAAAACACTCTTGGTCAGAAAAATATACCAGATATGGAATAAAGACAAATTCAGATGGAAAAGACCTCTAAATGGGTCACAGTTTGAATAAATGTGCATAGGCTTAAAAGAAAGAAGAAAAGGAATATAGACAGTTATAAAAAGAAGTAAATGTTTATAAAAAAATAAAACAAAGTCTTTAAAGAGACAGAGTACACACAGTCATAAATTTAAAAAGTACATAAAAATAAGCTAGGTAAAGATGGAAAATATACAGACTGTCTGGAACATCTGTATTATTTGTTGTCATTGAATTTTTTGACTGTGAATGAGCTAAGTATAGAGAGACATTTCATTGTACACACTGCTAGGCTAAGAGAACACATATTTATTTTTATTGAAGTCTACATTTTTCTCTGCTCCCCTCCCTGCCTTTACCCTCTTCCTTTCAACCCTCCCCCAAGGTCCCCATACTCCCAATTTACTCAAGAGATCTTGTCTTTTTCTACTTCCCATATAGAATATATCTATGCAAGTCTCTCTTATTGTCCTCATTGTCATTTAAGTTCTCTGGTATTGTGATTTGTAGGCTGATTTTCTTTGCTTTATGTTTTAAAACAACCCATGAGTGAGTAGATGTGATAATTGTCTTTTGGGGTCTAGATTACCTCACTCAAAATAATGTTTTCTAGCTATATCCATTTTCCTGCAAAATTCAAGATGTCATTATTTTTTGTGCTGTGTAGTACTCCATTGTGTAAATGTACTACATTTTCCTTATCCATTCTTTGGTTGAGGGGCATTTAGGTTGTTTCCAGGTTCTGACTATGACAAACAATGCTGCTATGAACATAGTTGAGCACATGTCCTTGTGACATTATATATATATATATATACCAAAAAGTAGTATTACTGGGTCTTGAGGAAGATTGTTTCCTAATTTTCTGAGAAATCACCACAGCGACATCCAAGGAGGCTATATAAGCTTGCACTCCCTTACCCGACAACCTCTCCAGCATAAGTTGCCATCAGTGTTTTTGATCTTGGTCATTCTTACAGGTATAAGATGGAATCTCAGAGTTGTTTTGATTTACATTTCTCTGATGACTAAGGATGTTGAACATTTCCACTTTATATTCCTTTGTTGAGAGTTCTCTGTTTAGGTCTGTACTCATTTTTTTATTGGATTATGTATTCTTTTGATGACCAGTTTCTTGAGTTCTTTGTATGTTTTAGAGATCAGACCTCTGTCTGATGTGGGGTCAGTGAAGTTCTTTTTCCCATTCTATAGGCTGTCATTTTGTCTTGTTGACCATGTCCTTTGCTTTGCAGAAGCTTTTCATTTTCAGAGGGTCCCATTTATTAATTATTTCCCTCATTGCCTGCCAAAATCTCTGAAAAATTCTTCATAGACCTCAAAAGAATAGTACTCAACTTCATATGGAATAGCAAAATATCCAGGATATCCAAACAATCCTGTACAATAAAAGAACTTCTGGGGGCATCACATTCCTTGACTTAAAACTCTACTACAAAGCTACAGTACTGAAAATGGCCTGGTATTGGAATAAGAACAGACAAGAGGACCAATGGAACCAAATCAAAGACACAGATATTAATCCACACACTTTCAAACACCTGATTTTTGACAAACATCAAAAAAAAATCAAATGGAAAAAAGAAAGCACATTTAACAAATCATGCTGACATAACTGGATATGTTATGTCATGTAGAAGAATGAAAATATATCCATATCTATCACCATGCATAAAACTCAAGTGCAAACAGATCAAAAACCTTAACATAAAGTCAGCCATAGTGAACCTTATAGAAGAGAAAGTGGGAAGTACACTTGAACGCACTGGCACAAGAGACCACTTCCTAAATACAACCCCAGCAGGCAACATATATATTTTAAAAGTATCTTGGTTTCAAACTTTTGAGTCTAAGAATATATTGCTTTGGAAAAGAGGTTTTGCTTTTTTTTCCACAGAAGATGAGAACCTGTGGATTCCTTCTAGACTAATGTGGTTTGATGGACCAAGGCCACCTGCAAGGTCTCTGAAAACCTCCAGAAGAAAAATACTTCACACAACAAAAATAGGAAGCAGTTTGGAGAAAACTATACCCAATTTCTCAATGATTGTTTATAAATGTGTGTTTACATTTAAAGGGGAATATACTATAGAGATAAATACTTTGCATTGTGAAGTACTGCACAGCAGAGGTTGGTGAAGAAGTTTTTCCCATTTTGTAACCTGCCATTTTATCTTGTTGACAGTGTTTTTTGCTTTACAGTAGTGGCTCAGTTTCAGGAGGTCCTATTTAGTAATTGCTGTTCTCAGTGTCAATGCTACTGGTGTTATTTATATTCAGGAAGTGGTTTCCTGTGCCAATGCATACAAAGCTACTTCCCATTTTCTCTCTGTGAGGTTTAGTGTGGCTGGATTTATGTTGAGGTCTTTGATTCATTTGAACTTGTGTTTTGTCCATGGTGATAGATATAGGTCTATTTGTATTCTTGCACATGTCAACATCCAATTATATCAGCACCACTTGTTGAAAATGCTTTCCTTTTTCAATTTTATATTTTAGCTAGCTTGGCAAAATCAGGTGTTCATAGGTGTGTGAGTTAACATGACAAAGAATAGAAGAATATCAAATGGCTGAAAGACACTTAAGGAAATGTTCAACACCCTTAGTCATCAGGAAAATGCAAATCAAAATAACTCTGAGATACCATCTTACACCAATCAGGTTGGCTAAGATCAAAATCACTGATGGCAGTTTATGCTGGAGAAGATGTGGTTTAAAAAGAACACTCCTCCATTGTGGGTGGGAGTGCAAACTTGTACAGCCACTGTGGAAAACAGTATGGTGATTTCTCAGAAAATTAGTTGTCAATATACTTCAAGACCCAGCAATACCACTTTTGGGCATCTACCAAAAGGAAGCACATTCACACCATAAGGACATTAGCTCAACTATGTTCTTAGCAACATTAATAGTAACCAGAACCTGAGAACAACCTAGATGCCCCTCATCTGGAGAATGGGTAAACAAAATGTAGTACATTTACACAATGGAGTAATTACACAACAAAGTACTACTTCTCAGTGGTTAAAAAAAATGACATCTCTAAATTTTCTGGCAAATATATAGAACTAGAAAAGACCATCCTGAATTAGGTAACCCAGACCCAGAAAGACAACTATAGAATGTACCCATTCATAAGTGTGTATCAGACATAATGCAAAATTACCAGCCTATAGAACTCCAGAGAAGCTAGAAACTTCTTCCAGAAACAGATGGAAGCAGATGCAGAGATCCACAACTACCTCCTTGAGAACAAACAAAGTGAGGGAGGAATGATAATATGACCAAAGAGGTCAAGACCATCATGGGAAAACCCACAGAATCAGCCAACCCAAGCTAGTGGGAGATAACTGACTCTGGACTGGCAGATGTGAAACCTGCATAGGAGCGAACTGGGACCCCTGAATACAGGTGAAAATGTTGTATCTTAGGCAATATATGGGATCACTGGAAGTGGGACCAGGATCTAACTTTAATGCATAAATTAACTTTGTGGAGCCCATTTCTATGGAGAGATACCTTGTTCAGCCTAGGCATGAGGTGGGGTAGGGTAGGGACTGTGGCTTAGTCCTGCCCCAAGGAGGTGTGGAATTGTCTTAGTTGAGTTCCCAGGTGAGGCCTTACCTTCTCTGAGGAGCGTGCGTGGGGGTGTGATGGGGAGAAGCAGGGAGAGGGAGAAAAAGGAGTGGGAATTTGGATTGTGATATAAATAACAATAATAATAATAATAATGATAATAATAATAATAATAATCTGGATCATACGTGTTAAAGATTCATGTCTCCTTTTCATGTTTTAGCGTGCTCTCTCTTTCTTCTTAGTGTTTTTTTTCTTTAAATTAGTACAGAAGGCAATGGTTGTATTACTGTTTATTTTTATTGACCCTGTGCCAACTACGTGTGTGTGTGTGTGTGTGTGTGTGTGTGTGTGTGTGTGTGTGTGTTTAACTTGACCAAAGTTAGGGTCATCTGGGACAAGAAACATCAATTAGAGAACTATTTCATCATAGTAGTCTATTGGTAAGTCTGCAGGCATTTCTTAATGATGGACTTGGGAAGCTCATCCTACTGTGTGCCACGCACTGCGGCCCCGGTCTGCACTCTATGCGCTAGACCCCAGTTAGCTTCTGGCAAGGGGCTGGAGGTTGAGAACACAGACGCAGAGACAGACCGACACACAGACCTTTAAACACTGATACCAAAATCATTCTTTATTAGCACCATGTAGGCTTAAATGCACTGCAGTCAATGGCCAACCGATGAAAATCCCATCTTCTGATCCTCTAAGATAGGCCCAGCATCTAATAACTTCAATTAGAAGGTTCTAGGAGGGAAGAGCAGCTGAAGGCCAGGACTCATTAGTCCCAACAACTGTGGGTATCTCCAGGTAGACAGTCCTGCATTATATAGAAAAGCAAGCTAGGCAAGCCTTGGAGAGTAAGACAGTGAGCAGGACTCCTTCCTGACCTCTGATTTAGTTTCTGTTTCATGGTTCCTCCCTTGAGTTACTGCCCTGACTTCCTTTCATGATGGACTATATGTCATAAACTGAAATAAATCCTTTCCTCCCCAAGCTGTCATTGGTCAGTGTTTGATCAGCACAATAGGCCCACTAATATCTCTTTCTTCCATGCCCCCACCTTGTTGACCTTCCATGGCTTTTATATTCAATGTGTTCTATTACCTTTTCCTTCTTCCTCCCCTGCTAAGATTTTGTCTTCACTTCTCATGACTTCATGTCTAGTGTCATAGCCTATGTATAATAGAGGCATCTTTCTGAGTTTCAAGTATTTCGCTGAACATAACAATTTCTGGTTCCATTAATTTCCTTGAAAATTTCATTTTGTTTTTCTGCATGCAAACTACAGTTCCAATATGTATATTTTATGTTTCATTCATATGTTTCTTTTATCCCATTCATCAGGTTAGTAGACATCCAGGCAGCTTCCATTTCTTAGTTCATTGGGAATAGCGTGGCACTGAACATGGATGATCCAGCATCTTTGTGGTAGGACTTTCTGTGCTTTTTGAGTACTAGTGGTTGAGCTGGGTCCTGTGGAAGTTCTAGTTTTAGTGTTCTAAGGAACACTCTCACTGATTTAAATAGTGACTTGATTATGGCTAGAAACCAAATATGAGTGAGTACACCCCATGCTCCTCTTTTTGGGTCTGGCTTACCTCATTCAGGATAGTGTTTTCTATTTCCATCCATTTGGATGCAAAATTCAAGAAGCCCTTGTTTTTTACTGCTGAGTAGTACTCTAATATGTATATATTCCATACTTTCTTCATCCATTCTTCTATAGAAGGGCATCTAGGTTGTTTCCAGGTTCTGGCTATTACAAACAATGCTGCTATGGACATAGTAGAGCATATATTTTTGTTGTATGATAAGGCCTCTCTTGGGTATATTCCCAAGAGTGGTATTGCTGGGTCCAGGGATAGGTAGATCCCGAATTTCCTGAGAAACCGCCACACTGCTTTCCAAAGTGGTTGCACAAGTTTGCATTCCCACCAGCAATGGATGAGTGTACCCCTTTTCCCACAACCTCTCCAGCAAAGGGTATCCTTGGTGTTTTTTATTTTAGCCATTCTGACAGGTGTAAGATGGTATCTTAAAGTTGTCTTGATTTGCATTTCCCTGATCGCTAAGGAAGTTGAGCATAACCTTAAGTGTCTTTTGGCCATTTGAACTTCTTCTGTTGAGAATTCTCTGTTCAGCTCAGTGCCCCATTTTATTTTATTTTATTTTATTTAATAAATACTGACTTGACCAGTTCTTGTTCCTATTAGCAGTGAATGGGTTTCCAAAGTAGTTTTCATTTACATTTCTCTGATGGCTAAGGAAGTTGAACACTATTTCAGATATTTTGCTTGTTTGTATTTGTTTTGAGAACTTCTGTTTAGTTGATGGAAAGATTTTAAGAGAAGGTAGGTAATGTTTGCATTCTTTGTATATTCTAATTGTTAACCCCTTGTCTCATAGGTAGCTGTCAATGATTTTCTCTCACTGTATAGCTGGTGCTTTACTCTGGTGATTGTTTTATTTGCTGTGCAGAAGTTTATCAATCCATATTATCTTTGTCAATTTGTGTGTGTATGTATGTGTGTTTGTGTGTAAGTGTGGTATGTGTGTGACTGTGTAAGTCTGTGTGAATCTGAGTGCATATATGAGTGTTTTTGTCTGACTCTGTATGTGTGGTGTGTGTGTGTGTGTGTGTGTGACTGTGTGAGTGTGTCCGTGTGAGTGAGTATATGTCTGCATGTGCATGTGTGTGTGTGTGTAGTATATATGACTGTGATTGAATGTCTATGTGAGAGTTTGTGTATGAGCATATGTATGTGTATGAGAGTATTTGTGTGTGAGTGTGTAGTGTGTGTGCTATTAGAATATTTTTCAGGTAATTTTTGTCTATGCTTATTTTTATATTCTGAAGTGCTTCCGTAAGGTTCTTATCCAGCCGTTTTAATACTTCAAGTGTTAAGATCTCTGGTTACTTGCAATGAACCATTCTACAGGGTGGCAGATAAAGAGAAAAAAATTGAATCATCAGTTTTTCCAGCACCATTTGTCAAAAAGATGTTTATTTCACTCATGTATAATTTTGGCATTTAGTCAATAATTAAGTGGCTGTCACTCTGGGTTTACTTCTGGGCCATCTATTCTGTTCCGATGGCTTACCTTTTGGCTTTAGGGCCACTGCCAGGTTTTCTTAGTCCCTGTGGTCTTGTAGCACAATTTGAGATCAGATATTGTGATGCCTCTAGCATTGTTCTTTCTTAGGACTTCTTTGATCATTCAGGGTCTTTTGTGTTTCTGTGTAAAATTTAAGATTGTCTTTTATAGTTCTGTGAAGAATGTTATTGGAATTTTGGTGGAAGTTAGCCGAAATCTATACACTGCTTTTGGCAATACATTCATGTTACACAATATTAATTCTGCCAGTCCATGAGCTTGGAAGTTTTTCTATTTTCTAAAATCTTCTTCTACTTTTTTTATGTCTTAATGTTTTCATCTTAAAGGTACTTTAGTTCTTAGGTTAGATTTTAGGTATAGTAATAATTTTGAAGCAAAATGTGAATATTATCTTCTTCTAATTTCATTTTTTAGTTTATTATTGGTATATAAAAAATCTACTGATTTTATATGTTGATTTTGTATACTCTTACTTTGCTGGAACTGATTATCATATCTAAAGGTTTTCTGATTGAATTAAAAGTCCCATTTCTCACATGTAGGAATTCAAATAAGGTTTTTAATTGCTCTGTTTTCAGTTTTCAAAAATTCTAAAGAAAGGCACATTTTCATATGTCTAATAGGTATTTTACAGATTAACTAAATAATATATGAAAATTCTTTAGAATAGACACAAAATTTACTCATCAAAATATGGTTTTATTACTGTTGAAAGCAGTTCCTACAACATAACTCTCAAAAACCTGACAAATTAGAAAGGAGAATCTATGTGTTCTGGTTAGCAAAAAGGATGAAAACTGTGTGGGTGGGGTGAGGTTTTAAAAAGCATAGTTTGGAAAACTTTGTTTCAAATATACACATGATTAGAATTTATTCTTCAATCATCAAGAAAAGATTTGAGCAATGAGGAGAGAGAACAAAGAACCAGGCATCCACATGCCGTCAATTCTGTAAACTTGTCTCATTTTTCAATTTTTGGAAAATTCAGCTTCTATAGTTACTCATTTGGGATTATCTGTTGCAGGAGGAGGCCGCTTGTTGGTTCCCAGCTGCTAGGCAACTCAGACCCAAAATAACCACACAGAAACTATATTATTTAAAACAATGCTTGGCCTATTGGCTCTAGCTTCTTATTGGCTAACTCTTACATATTAATTTAACCCAGCTCCATTAATCTGTGTATTGCCACAAGGCTTTGACTTACTGGATAAAGTTCGGGCATCTGTCTCCTGTGAGGCTACATGGCTTCTCCCGACGCCGTCTTTCTTTCTCCCAGCATTCAGTCCAGTCCTCGGCCTAGCTCTGCTCTGCCACCTCCCCTGCTGGGCTATTGGATCAAAGTAGTTCTTTATTAGTTAATGGTATTTACAGAATACAGAGGGAAATTCCACATCAATCATCTATGCCCAAGAATTTCATGCAGCTTTCATGAAGCTATGTAATAGCTTGTAACATGTGCCCAACATGGCTTAGAGTTTTGCTTACTTTTGTGTGGTAGGGTTCTGCTTGATTCTTTGGACCCTTGATTGTAATCCTTCAGTTAGTACTGCTTCAAAAAATCTATTGTTTTCCTAGCAAGCAAACTAAAATTTAGAAAATTTCTGCTTATTGTGTGTTCTTTATTGCTCTTACATGGCTGAGTTTTATAACCACTTCTTTCTTCAACTACCAAAACTCTTTCTAGAAACACATTCATTTTCTGCATAACAGAATGGTCTTGATCATCTTTCATGAAACTTCTATAAATTCCACACAATATCTGCTATTGACTGAATATCAAGGTACCTCCAAAGGTCATTAAATCGAAATGTCAGTAAAAATGCTATTTTGATATGTGGAGTTTGAGAGGTGGGTGGATTGTGAGAAGGAGTCCTCAGCATGGAACCCGTGCCCTAAGCTTCAGGCAAGATCTCCACCTATTCTTCCAAGTGAAATTGGAAGCTTATTTTTAAAACAAAAACCCAGTATTCACTAAATATCCATCCGCTGAGCCACTGAGCAAAGTACTTTCTAGCATCTGGAGCTTTAATAAACAAGCTTCAATTATTAAACTGCTACTCAGTTTATAATATGACCATCATAGAAGCCTGCACAGATTAAGACAATTTCTTTTCTCAACTGCCTATGGCAACACTATTAATATCCCAGAATCAGTAATGATACAAATGGTAGGGGTCTCTTTTGGAGAGTTCCAACCTGCTATAAGGTTCTTTAACGCTCTGAGTTCCTTTTATGTGTCTGACTTTTGGGTCACATAGCATGTGGAATAGACCAACGTTCTTACACTTGCACTGGGTTACTGGAGTCTTAAGACATTGGCAAGGTACTCTGCCACCATCATCAGGTGAAATGCAATATGTGATCATGGATCTTTAGAAATTATTTTCAGCATGTGTTAGAAATATCCCTCCTCAAACTTCCCAAATACATTTCCTCCCTCAATCTTCAATGTGTTCTTCTCCAATTACACTTGTTCTACCAGGGACTCTAAAACATTTGCAACTGTTGTTCCATTATATCAATTAGTATGTTATTGGTATATAAAGCACAAGTATGAGGTTCTGTAGAGTGTCTTAGCACTATCTTTTCCTTAAGTTTACTGTTAGATAAAGTGTTGAAATGTGTTCAGGTAATTGTGGGGCAAGACTGAAAACGTATACTGTTATTTCTTTTATGTGAGTGCTGTTTTTGATCTGCCCTTTTAATAGATATAGAAAAATAGAAATTAATGACAATGCCAGATGTGAAAATTGTCTTTGTCATAGTTTTCTTTCTCTCAGTAAAATAAATACCACAACAAAAGGAAATTTGGCTTACTCATCTGATGATAGTCCATCATGAAAGGAAGTCAGGGCAGAAGCTCAATGGAAGAGCCTGTATGCAAAAGTAAAGCAGAGGCAGTGGAGGAGTGCTGCTTACCTGCTCTTTCTCATGGCTTGTTCAGCCTTCTTTTTTTATACAATCCAAAACCATTTGCTCAATGGGCATTACCTCTAGTAGGCTACCCTCTCAGATCAATCATTAATCAAAAAAATTCTTTACAGACTTACTATAGGCAATTCAGTAGAGGCACTTTCTTAATTAAGTTTCCTCTGTAAGTTCAAGACCAGACCGGTCTACAAGAGCTAGCTCCAGGACAGGCTCCAAAGCTCCACAGATACCCTGTTTTGAAAAACTGGGGGAAAAAAAGGTTCCTCTTCTCATATAAGATTAGATTGTGTCAAGTTGACAAAAATAACCAGAGCAGACTGAAATCCAGGAAAGAAGAAAGGAAGAAAGGGAGGAAGAAAGGGAGGGAGGGAAGAAGGAAGAAGGAGGGAGGGAAGAAGGAAAGGATCTAAAGGAAAGGATAGAGGGACAGAAGGAGGGTAAAAAGAAGAGAAGAAGGGAGGGAGAGAGGATGGGATGGAGGCAAAAGGGTAAGACTCTTATTGTTTAGCTACATTCAGTCCTGATCATGCAGTATTGATTTCTACTGTTATTAGAGTACATATCATACATGTTGGAGTACTATTTTATCTTCAGTCTTCATAGGTCTGTTGAAGAAGTTTTCTTGGATATCACTCCATTCTGACTTCTCATCGTGATCATTATGCATATTGGATTCTGAGCATCTATTTCAGACACTTGCATTTCCAATTTAGGATTCTATCATTCCTAGTGTTACAAAGAGACTGGTTATGTAGCATCTCTGGTGTAGAACCCTACCCTGGTAGGGCAACCATCACTTCATCTCTATGATGGTGAATCCATATCACCAGTAAACTTTTTTATTGATTTGGAAATCAACATCTTTGAGTTCTCTCATGAGTTCATACCTAAATAGAGTCTTTTGAGCTCTTCTTCACCTATGAGATTTGTGGTACTTCTACATTATTTAATGTAGGTCTTAACTTTTCCCAGATCCCCAGAGCATATGACCACTGCCTCCTGTAAATTCAGTGGGTGAAATGCAGAGCTGATGAGAACTCTTATGTCTAGTCGAACATGGCGTTTGGAGTCATACAAGTCTGGTTACAAACTTGGGGTTCTTTGAAATTTTGTCTGAGGACTACAAGAAGTATGTTCAAATATTACAATATTTACTTTGCCTTTACCAATTTTAATTAATGATCACTTTGCCATTTTGGTGGATTGAGAAATAGAAATCATTTAAAAGTTCCAGAAAGGGCACTTGTGTCATAATTGCTTCCTGAATTTATCTGTGTAGGTGATATAAATGGATGGAGCAGCGGCGATAAGCTCATGTCAGCATGATTTATAATTGTGGAATTACTGAGTTATTTCAGACTATATGTAAAATTGTCCTCCATGCTTTTCAAAGAGCAATTTTCACCATGAGTTTTCTAGCAATAGCTGCCATTTTGGCAACCTAACGTGGACCTTGCTTGAGATGGCAATTGTACAGCATATCCGGAAGGTTCCTGATGCTTGTCAGCAATCTAGATTTAAAGTACATGCATCTTTCACCACCCAGATGGTTAGTGACATGTGGACTTTTGTTGCTCCCTGCCAGGGACTGTCTCTCCCACTCAAACTGTGAAGTCCTTTCAGAATTCAGCGGCATTACTCATCTTGATTATGTCACCAGTCTCTTTGATGGGAGGCTCACCTGCTCCCCTTAGAACGAGGATGCAATTGAAGGCTTAACTCCCAACATTTAAGGCACTTAAGGCGCCAGGTCTGATTTATTTACGGCTTCTGATCGATGTCTACTTTCTGTGTGGAACATACACTTGAGATCAGGACTGCCTCTCTTCAGTTCCCTCACTGTCCCTACACACAATAAAGTTGACTGTGTTTCCCCAGAACTACCCTGTGCTATAGTTACTCCTTGGTACCCCGTCAAAGCATGAGGCTTGTCTTTCTGTGATTTGGGAGTTTAGTGTTATAACTGGAGAACTGTTTGCCAATATATGCATGAAAACAATGTAAATTCTGGGGCCCTATGAAAAGCATACATGCATACTTACCACTTAAGATGTTTAAGAACACTATTTAAACTTAGTATAAATGAGTACCTGCACTCAGTCCTCAGTGCCTCAAAAGCAAAAATTGTACTTAATTTGATTTGAGTCCAGGTAAAGCCATAGTGGTTGATGGGGGTGGTTAGAAAATTTGCCCACCTTTGAACAACATTAGTTATATACTGTTAATATTCTGCTCCTGGTCTGCTTTACCTTTTTAAATAAAATCTTCTTAAAAATAAATCTGGGGTTTTGTGGTAGGGGAAGGATGGAGCAAGGATGTAGATTAAAGAGTAAGTCTTTGTCATCTCACCTATCTGGCTACGAATTTCCCCAGCATTGAAATAATCTTTAAGGCTCTTAGCATTCTGAAAACCTATTTTCCATAATACTGATTGTGTTTTATGATTAGGCTCTGAAAAGGGGATAAAAATTCACCTATGAGTAAATAGACAATCATAATAATGACAAAAACAAAAATTAGAATCCACAACTTCATTTTTTTTCTCCATATCAAATCTGTAGTTATTCCAGTATTGTCTACAGGTATCTGATTTTATGGGAGTGCCATATTTAAACATTCATTATCAACTCATGCAATCAGACTTAAGTGCACCTAAGTACACCATCTGTCTTTTCCTTTCTTATATATTCCTCTGTAGTCACACGTGGAGATCTGCTATTCTAGTAGTGTCTGGGGCCCATTTAGCTGCACTAGTTACCCTGCAATCAGCAAGGGATGCTTTCCCTTCCTAGCCCTGATTTTTCAGGATTTAAAAGCGCCAACCTTTATAACGTCTCTACCCTTAAATGCAATGCACTTACACCTTTCTACACAGGTGTGTGTGTCTTTTTTTTTTCAAAGATCCAAAGGCAGAATCTGTCTTAGAGGGATCGTTTCAAAATCTGAACCTCTTTTCCAAAAGCCAAAGCATGATAAAATAATGTTTTGCAACTGCAAAAGGATTCTGGTCAAGGTGCACAGCCATGAAAACCATTTCTAGGCTACTGTACAGGAAGAGAATGACAGTAAGGCTGCCTTCTGTTCCATCACTGCAGTCCCAGGAGCAGAAGCCTGGACCTTTTGATTGGGTTCTTACAGCCCTGCTATTCAAGCAGTGTGCCTGATTTTGGCCCAAAGAGGCCGTAGTTCACTCTCTGCAAAGCAAAGCACAACAAGCCTTTTCAACACATCAGTGATGACTTGACGGCAGTGAGATCCGACTGTACAGAGCACCCAGGCTCAGTGGCAGCTCTTGCATTTTGGCAGTCAAAAGCATAAAAATGAATAGGACAGGGGGCTGGAGATGAGGCTGCATGGAAATAAAATATGATCCTAAGGATGTGTTCTGGAGTAATCTATCGCATGCCATGGAAATAAAACTCCCCCAAAGGATACTGACTGTCAACACTCACCTTCATTTCTATCTTTGCTCTCTTGGGACAGAAATAATTCTTGTGAAGCAGGGGAATTAGGCTTTGAATTCAATCATCCTTCTCTTTAATTCCCAAATCTGTCTTATGTTAGTTGTGTAGTTAAGATAAAGTTGCTTAAACCTTGTTAGCTCTGTTTGCATCATGGGTTATATGAGCATTATAATACATGTCTATTTAGTTGTTTAAAAAATTAACACAAAGAAAGATCAATCTGCTAATTTTATGATTATCTCTACCTAAGTGAAAGAAGAAACACATACACACACAAACACCTATATAACTAACTCTGTATAAGGGCATATCCAAATAGTTATCAAATATTATTTTAATTAATTTTTTAATTATCCAAAATATAGAATTTCTATCGACAGATGAAAGATTTGCATAGGTTAAGTCACTGAAATGTATACATTTTTTTTAGTAAGATGGAAGTTTTAACCCAGGCAATCTCTAAATTCATATCTCATATATCACTCTACAATGCTTTGAAGGAGGCTAAGCAATTCAGACAGTTGACTCTCCATCTTGTCCAATATATAAGCATGTTTAAAAATGCCATTGAGTATGTCTAGTCACTCACAGCCCTGTGGGGATCACAGCACATCTCCTGCCATCACTGATTTAACTACCTGCATGGCCTGGCTTAAAAACTGCCCATGCAGAAAGGTCAGCAAATGATGATTTGACATAAAGCAAAGCATGGGAAGTAAAATCTTTTTTTCCTTAGAGACTTTGGATAAAAACATGCAGAGAAAATATATCCTTAAACAGTAACGTAATTAGCTTAAACAAGGGATAACTTCTCTTCCAAGAGTTACACATTGCTGAATAAAAAGCTTAGTGCTTGGTGTTGTAAAGTTCCCCCAAAGCTGGTGGTCTGAAGTGTACCAGAGACATCCTAAACAATACAGGTTATTTCCTCCTGTGGGAATTTGGTTGGAGAAGTCAATGTGTTCTTTTTTTTGGGGGGGGTTGAGGGAGTTGGCCCAAAGGGTGTAGTCTTCTCGGGAGGTACCTGACCCATTAAAATCCACAGAGAAGAGGCACATGCTCTCCTGGCAGTGAGTCAAGGGAGCACACATGACTGGCAGTTTGTTTCTCATCTGATTTGCCCTTTGTGAACAGGGTTACATTATGGCTCAGCCACAGCGTGCTGGTTTCCCAATGGGAATAGCTGAGTGGCTGGTGAGGCAACCCGGATTTCTCCTTCTGTCTTATAATCATCACTGTGCACAGATTTGATATTAATAAAAGGCAAAACTATCCACAAATGTTATTTCCATTGTTCGTGATTGAATCAGAATTTCATGACACGACCCTATTGCTAAAGACACTATAGGCTTGAATCATAGGGCAGGGAGAACTCAACTTGGTACTGATCACAAAGCTACAACCCTATGAGGTAGCTCTCATTGTAGAGAAAGGTAGAGTGTGGGCTGTTAGTGGAAAAAGACATCAACAGTCTTACCTAACTATCAATCCTGTGGACTGCAGCAATGACTGGCATGGCTAAATACACCCATGAGTGCATGTAGGTCATGGTAGATGGAAAGTAACTACTTTTCACTTGGATTTAAGGCCCATTCTGTAGAAAGAAATTTATGACTGATACCATAAATATGGCCAATAACAAAATTTAGTGATGTCGCCAGGTCCCAGAGGTAAGACTCTTACTATTATTCTGCTAAATGAACATAATGTTAAATTTCCCTCTACATTTTTGTCTCTACTCAGATCCGTGTAGCTTTAAGAATGCATGAGAGAAGTTTGTGCAGTGCATGGTGCTTAATGAAGAAACTCACAATAAATAAAGATGCAGAGAATAAGACAGTAAAGTGTTCACCCACAATGGATATCTTTATACCCCGGCACAAACAAGACTCAGTGGCCATCATGGATGAAGGAGTAAAAAGTTTCAAAAGTAAAGAGGAAGACCGGACTAAAACAGTGTCTTCCGACTCAAACAGGATCATTGTACTCACGAACCCATAGCACCTATAAAATAAAGCCAGACAGTATTCTAGCGCGGAGAGGGGAGAAACTCCGAATCTTCCCACACATAACTTAGGAGCTATTGACAGGTTTGGGGAATGGAGCACAGGTTTCCTTTAAGGGCGCTATCTCTTACAGATTGGATGCACTCCAGTAGATAACTTCACTTACATGAGTATATGGGAAGTACAAACTGGATTATTAAAAAAGGAGAGGGGAAACAAGAAATATTGTAGTAGGGAGGTTAGCGGTGGATCTGAAAGGATTTAATGAGAGCAGTTGAGATGCATATATAAAACACAGGTTAATAACAATATGTTACTAACATAATGGATTTGTTACACATCCATCAAATGCACTATGATGCTTTGATTGACAAGGTAAGGACTTTTCTTCTGTGGCATGATTATTTCACACATATGCTCAAATCCTGGAAAAAGAATTATTTCAAGCTCTAGAAATACACTAAGGTTAGTAGAATCAACTCTAAGAGTGGTCCAATCATGCCTCTCCCTTGCTTAAAACCTTTTCATGGTATTTATATGAAAGTTTCAGTTTACTTTCTTCTGTCCTAGGTGAACCTCTTTGTATTTGTTTATTGATGATTTGCATATACTCCAGGACTGACATGTTTCTCCTCTCCTTTTGAATCCCCAATATAAGGAAGTTCCAGCAGTCATCTTAAGAAACTTAACAACAGGGGAGTAAGAGTAAATAATGGATTGGTAGAAGGGGAACCAAGAAAAAAGAGGATATTCTCCCAGACTCGATTTCTAGCCCTCCCTCTGTCCTTAAAATCTCTCACACTAACCCAGTGCTAGGCCCCCTCTTGTTTACTACTCTCTTAACCTCCTAAGTTCCATCTCATCTTTCAGGCCATCAGCACCATGGGCACTATCATTTTTCTTGTCAAGGACCACATTTTCTAGTCCTCTTTCCTGAGGATGGTCTAATAAAGAGATTAGACTGAATTTAATCCATCGAAGGATACAGGAGAGTCTGAAGGGTAAGTGCAAAGCTGATTTACCCATGTAGTATGTACTGGATCCCAAAGGCTTAGTACAAATGAACAAATTAAAAGATTTAACCTATTTTATTTTAATTACCTGCTAAATATATTATAGAATTATATATATATACATATTATTTTTAATTTCATGTATTCTCCATTATCTTTTATTTTGGAGATGGAGATTGTTCATTTTTCAGCCACCTAGACTCCTGAAATAACCGCACAGAAACTGTATTAATTAAATCACTGCCTGGCCTATTAGCTCTAGCTTCTTATTGGTTAGCTCTTACATCATAATTTAACCCATCTCTATTAATCTGTGTATCACCACATGGCTGTGGCTTACCAGCAAGGTTCCAACTCTGCCTTCTTTCTCCCAGCATTCAGTTTATTTTTCCCTACCTAGTTCTACTCTACCCTATCACAGGCCAAGTCAACTTCTTTATTCATTAACCCAATACAAGCAACACAAATACAGAATGACTTCCCTCACCACTTTAGTGTGACTGCCCTAGTCATTATTAGTAAATTATAATTTCAGTTACTCATTCAAAATTTTAGCAATTAAAATTATTTGTATGATTTTTATTATGTTAGGCAGCACTGATACAGAAGTTGTAAAAAATCATCATTTACACTCTGTCAAGATACAGGAATTAATGTTAACATTGGTATTTTGAAATTACTTGAAATACATGCCAAAAGATTTATACTGTATATAGGTTAGAAGCTCAACCATAGAGCATTTACCTAGCATGTATGAAGCCGTGAGATGACTCTCCAATACAACAACAAACTTGTAGAATCCTTACACTTTAGAGCAATCTAAAATTGTGATATAGTATATGCAAGTCAAAGTGAAAAGAATGACTCAGCAGAACTTAAAGAAAAGAAAGGTGTGGAGGACACATAGAAGGTCAGGACTCAAGCTGTGCGAAGAGGTGACAGCATACAGCCAAGCTGGTACAAGGAAAGCATGTGAAAGACTGACACCTGCCTAAAGGGCAAAGGGCATAGCTACAGCTCTTGAGGTTACCCCCTTGTGTCTAGAGACATCTGCCACCCTTCCCTACCATGGCTGCTCTTCTGAAAGTGTTATATAACAGCTGTAGCAAAATTTTCAGATTTCTGAAGCCACCCTTTGCTTTCCTAAGTACCTTGTTCCTGCTGTTTATGTAATAGTGATTAAATTCCAGTTTACATCTGACGGGCTAAGAAAACAAATATGCTATAAACATATTCATTATGTAGTCATTGTTAAGTGATAACTAAACTAGAGGGGAAATCACGTAGTAGGAATTTTACTAAAAGCAGTAAAATAGGTTATACCTCAGAGGATTTTGTTTGTTTTTATTTTTTCTTTCTCTTTTTAATTTTTTTTTCTCAAGATAGGGTTTCTCTGTAGCTTTGGAGTCTGTTCTGGAACTAGCTCTTGTAGAGCAGGCTGGTCTCGAACTCACAGAGATCCACCTGCCTCTGCCTCCTGAGTGTTGGGATTAAAGGCATGCGTCACCACTGCCCGGCTCTCTTTTTAATTCATTTTACATACCAATGAGAGTTTCTGTAATTGGAGACTGTTCCTTCACTTCCTGCTTCCCAGACCTGAATAATCACACAAAACTATATTAATTACAACACCATTTGACCAAGAGCTCAGCCATATTCTTGACCAGTTCTTATATTTTAAATTAACCCATTTATATTAATCTGCATACTGCCAAAAAGCTGTGGCTTACTGGTAAGGTTTTCACATCCTTCGGTAGCTACATGGTATCTCCCTGACTCTGCCTTTTTCCCCCTGCATTAATTTTAGTTTTTCTGCCTACCTATATTCTGCCCTGCCATAGGCCAAGGCAAATTCTTTATTAACCAATGGTAATAAAGCATATTCATAGCATACAGAAGGGAATAACATATCAAGTTTCTTCCTCCCCCACCCCCATCTTCCACTCTCTCCTGCCACCCTACCTCTCCTCCACTCCACAGAGAGTGTAAGGTCTCCCGTGGGGAGTCAACTAAACTTGCCATATCGAGAAAGGACCAAGTCCCTCCCCACTGCATCAAAGCTGAGCAAGGCATTCCATCATAGAGAATGGGCTCCAAAAGTCCAGTTCATTCATCAAGGCTAAATTCTGGTCCCACTGCCAGGAGTCCCACAGATAGACCAAACCTACACAACTATCACCTATATGCAGAGGGCCTAGTTTGGTCCCATGCAGGCTCCACAGTTGTCAGTCCAGAGTCCATGAGCTCATACTAGCTCTGGGCAGCTATCCCTATGGGTTTCCTCATCATGATCTTGCACTTCGCCCTCATATGATCCTTCCTCCTTCTCTTCAACTGAACTCCAAGAGCTCAGCCCAGTGCCTGGCTGTAGATCTCTGTATCTGCTTCCATCAGTTACTGGAAGAAGGATCAATGATGACAATTAGGGTAGTCACCAATATGATTACAAGAGAAAGCCAGTTCAGGCACCCTCTCCATTATTGCTTAGGGTTTTAGCTGGGATCATCCTTGTGGATTCCTGGGAATTTCCCCAGAACCAGGTTTTTCCCTAACCCCATAATGACTCTCTGCCAAAATGTATCTTTCATTGCTCTACCTTTCTAACCCCTCCAACTCGACTTTTCTGTTCCCTCATGTTCTCATCCCTATTCCCTCTCTTCTTCACTCCCCACTCCCAGTTTACCCAGAAGATCTTATCTATTTCCCCTTCCTAGGGCAACCCACGCAAGTCCCTCTTAGGGTCCTCCTTGTTACCTAATTTCTCTGGTGCTGTGCACTGTAGCCTGGTATCTTTTGCTTTATGTCTAATATCCACTTATGAGTGAGTAAATATCATGTTGGTTTCTCTTGGTCTAAGTTACTGCACTCAGGATGATTTTTTTCTAGTTCCATCAATTTGTCTGCAAATTTTATGGAGCCATTGTTTTTTACATCTGAATAATACTCCATTGTGTAGATGTACTACTATCTTTATCTATTCTTCAATTGAGAGGTATATAGGCAGTTTCCAGGTTCTGTCTATTATGAATATTGCTGCTATGAACATAATTGAGCAAGTGTTCTTGTGGTATGATTAAGCATCCTTTGAGTGGTATTGTTGATTCATGAGGTAGATTGAGTCCCAGTTTTCTGAGAAAGTACCATACTGATTTTCACTGTGGCACTCACCAGCAGTGGAGGAGTGATCCCCTGACTCCACATTCTCTCCAATATAAGTTGACATCAGTGGTTTTGATCTTAGCAATTCTGACATGTGTAAGATGGTATTTCAAAGTTGTTTTGAGTTGCAGTTTCCTGATGACTAAAGATGACTAAGGACATTCCTTAAAAAGTCTTTTGGCCATAATACCTCTGTTGAGAATTCTCTGTTTAGATTTGTACCCCATTTTTAATTGGATTATTTGGTATTTTAACGTCTATTTTCCTGAGTTGTTTATATGTTTTGGAGATCAGCCCCACAGAGGGTTTTTGTAAGTAAAGGTGTTGAGTCCTTAGGGAGACACAGTTGAGCTGATTCATGGCAGGTGTATGTGTGTGTGTGTGTGCGCGTGTGCGCGCGCACATGCACGCGCGTGTGTGTGAAGACTCATTATGCCAAGATCCAGTAGTCAGGAGAGAACAGAGGACATTCCTAGATGCTTGTCTCTAGGTTTTGATTCACCCAAAATTCATCAAAGGTAAAGACAAGTTGGAAATTAGTGCCCAACGAACTAGGTAATATGCCCCATGCTAGTGGCTTAAACTTCATCAGCTCGTTGAAGCAGTAGGAATTTAATATGGATTCTTTTTCTAACTAACCAAGTAGAAACTTTCTAGAAGTTTGCCTTTGTGACAGAATTTGGAACTATGTCTTGATTCTTGACTGTTCAGTGCTTCACACGTAAAGCAATCATCTCATCTAAGATGAAGCCTAGTTGAACAGTCTCCAAGAAAAGGAATGTGTACATTAGCACAGGGAAGAACTCTACAATGAATTTCAAACCAGTGCTAGAGTGCTAGAGGGCTCAGTGCAGGGGTCTGTGATTAAGAATCAAAACCCCCTGATCTGCCATGTGGTGGCAGGAGTGAGAGAAAGGTGCCTCACACACCTATTACCATCGTAGCAGATGGGAGAGCTGGCCTTGAAGTAACTAGAATGAGAGACATAGCCTGACCATGACTGGCTACACAGGAGATAGAAGACTCTGCAGCCTGTCTGGACAGCATGCTATAAGTGACCCTCACCCTGGTGAGTCAGCCCTGAAGGCATGAGAGCGGGAGAGCTGACCTCGCTTCCCCCCATGTCTCCTACTGGAGAAAGGGCTCTGCACCTCTTCTGGAAAAAAACAGTAGAGCTGGCCCTGGTGAAATGAATGTGGATGACCTGAACTGAAGACCTGAGAGTAGGAGAACAGTCCCTCTCCTTGCTGCAGCCTGTGTTGAGTGACTTGGCTGGAGTAGCACTGGAAAATTAGCTGGGGTAGTAACTGGTTGGGGGAAGCAGACTATCACCCAGGCACAGAACCTGTACTATGAGTTGGCCGACCCCAGCCTCCACCTTATCTATGAGCTGTTGGAGCACATGAAGGCTGGCTGCTGAATACTAGAGCACAAACTGGGGCTATTGAGTTCTGTTACTTTGCCTTATTCTGCTTCCATAGAGTTTGATTCCAATATGGTGACAAAAGACCAGTGCTGACAGAGGTTTCTGTCCCACCCAGTCCCACAGTTGTTCAGTCCCAAAGAAACACACAGAGGCCTACATTAATTATAAACTTCTTGGCCTATTAGCTCAGGGTTTCTTATTAACTAATTCTTACAGTGTATATTAACCCATAATTCTTGTCTGTGTGATCCGCATGGCTTGGTACCTTTTATAAGCGAGGCATTCTCATCTTGCTTCCTCTCCATCTCGGTGACAACTGCAGACATAGCCTTTCCTCTCCCCAGAATTCTCCTGTTCTGCCTGGTCACTGCGCCTATACTTCCTGTCTGGCTACTGGCCAATCAGCATTTTATTAAAAAAATACATGTGAAAAATCTTTACAGGGTACAAGATCATTGTTCCACAGCAGAGAATGATTATCTGCTATTGCCTTTCATTCTTTTTTCCCCTCAGAATAAAAACTCTAAGTTACAACTTTATAAAAGGTCTTCATTTGTATGAAGTAAATAGTAGTAAATTAAAACATCATAAAATAAACCATTTCCATATGCCGAAACAGGATCTTGGCTACCCTGTCTGCTGAGTTTCTTATCTCCAATTTATGCAGTTGCTGGTATCCTCAGACCCTCAAGTTAGCATCTTTAGTTAGGAGTATTTATTGTATTGAGTATATCAAATAGAGTCCAATCTTGGAGTAACCAATTACTTATAATTATTTCCATGATGAGGGGTTTTCTCTTCAGGTGGCCAATTACTTCCTATCAAATTATCACTGAAAACCATTATTTTCATTTCCATCTGTAGAAATCTCAAGACTTTATTTTTTATTCGGTACAAGCAAATGTGAAGGAAGTAATAACAAGCACAGCAATTATGACTGTGATCTTATCTATCTGGACTGATTAAAAACCTTTCTTCCAATCACCTGAACTTTTTACTAGTGTGAAGTTTATTAAAATCCAGGTTCAAGTTTACAGAGTTTATTTTTTTAAGGATTTTATTTATTTCACCCCCCACATACACATAAGATGGTAAGAGCTGCAGAGTAGAGCAGCTAACGGAAAGAGAGCTTGATTACCAAAGGAACCCATAATTCACTAAAAGTTGGCTTCACCACAGTGATTTTTGTTAAAAACTCACTCTCCATTTATCAAAACTTCATCTTTGGTGAATTACAATGAATTACAGAGGAGTGTTTTTAATTCATACTAATGCCTGAAAATCCAGTACAGAGTATTAAATCAAAGAGTTAGCAAGTAAGGGGGTGAAAAAGGAAAAAAAAAATTAGGCAGTAAGTGGAAGCCACTATATAACAAAAGTATCTGTTTCTTCATTTGTTTTCATAATTGTGAGTTAGCTTGTAATTAATTAGGCTAATATATCATTGATAGTAATACAAATTATGTACCAGGAGCTTTCTACAATGAAATAATAGTTAAAAATTAGGTGCAAATTTCTTGTGCAGTGAGTTAAAATAAAATAATGCCAGAATAGCAAACTGAACTTGATGAAAGTCAATACATTTCCACTTAATATACTATTCTCTCCCTATTTGAATCAGTTTTTGGAATGAATGCATTCTTCAATTCTCACCCAAGAAAACTGACCAGTATCCAAGGAAGAATGACTCACTGTTGACTATTCAGCTTGCTTAATAGAATCAGAGCTGGAGGTGCACCTCGAATCATCATGCTGTGTCTCTAGTCTCCAAGAATTCACAGAGGCATCTCTGCATGAGTACCAACCCACCCCTAACCCTGCGGCCTCCATCACCTCTTAGGAGAACAAAGAAAAAATGAACTTGGTGGAGAAATCTGAAAATACAGTAATATTTTAATACCAAGACATGTACATCACTTTCCTTTGTGACTGTGATGTATCTCAGAATCAGAGAAAATAAAAAAGAAAAAGAGTGGATGGGGAGGGGAACAGGAGAAGAAACTGTGTTCGGTATGTAAAATAAATGAAAAATGCTAATTAGATAAAATAAAGTTTAAAAATTTCCATGAAGAAAGACTCACTTCAAGCTCTTTTCAATATAACTACTTACATTTTTAATGGACTTTGACTATATTTTCTGCTAACATTTTGCTCACACAACATTAACAGTAAAAGTTTATTGACAAATGGAATCACTCAACAAGGTCTCTTCAGCAACCAAATATCTGCACTATGACATGTATTACCAGGTACTAAGGATAGAGGCCATGGATCTTTTCTTGAAAAAATCCACACTCTTAGAGGAAAGAAAAAAATAATAAGCAAATGGACAGTTTCTGTGATGAAGCTGCTGGTCATGCATGGGATGGCTAGGTGATAAAGGGCTCCCGGCAGAAGGTTTATGCTGATATGTTGGAAGAATAATGAGCATTGAGCTGGGACAGGAAGACTTGAAGAGAGATTCACAGTTGTTTGTAGACAAGGGATAGGCAGATAGGAAGAAGTCCATAACAGACTTTGGATACCAGACCAGAGGCTAAAAGTCCACTTGTTTCAATGGGAACAGCATCAAAGCTGGGCTAAAGTGACCAGGCTTAACGGAGCTTAATGAGGAGATTTACTATTGTGAGTCCCATGATGCTTATGGGTTGCATGAGTGCTTCTTACTGGGGATATTTTTTCCCCTAGTGGACAGCAAGATTCATGCAAAACTACCTTCCTGTGCACTTTCAGCGTAGAACTTGAGATGATTTCATCCTGAGCTCAAGCTAAACTTAAAAAAAAAAAAAAAACACCTCAGACTGGGACTGTGCCTTGGATTCCCATGAAACAAATAGGCCAGGGGAGATCCAAGTGGGAGATATGCCAGAGAATGTTCTGAACATTACTGGGAGAAAACTGAGGGTGGTCTTCTCATTTGATGAACCAAAAAACATGCAGGAGACATGTTATTGACTACCATAATGCAAATATAAAATCCTCACTACAGGAGATAAAAAAGTGTGAGCATGTGTAGGTGTCTACATGTGTACGATCATGTACTCATGTGTGCAAAAGCTTACCTCAGCCTATTCTGACTTAGAACATCAGTGTTACATAGAATTGGGAATTACTTTTCCTCATTTTTGTTATTGGCTCACTTTTTCTGTACTGTGGATATGCCTATTTCTGGAAGTATCTTAGCTGCTAAAATTCTGGATGATGCAGTGATTAAGTCTGGGAGGCAATCAGATGACCCCTTCGAGCATCTTCATTCTCAGGATTCCCTCTCACCCCTCATATATCACGAGGTCCTTTCCAACAGCAGGCTGGTGACTGAAGAAAAATGGCAGGAACATTGCAAAAGTCAAATGACTCTCCCTAAGTCCTCTGACAGCTCTCCTCCCTTCCTCTGTTACTGCCTGTCTTTGGCTGCCAAGAATTTGCTGTTTGCTTCTCACCTCCCTCATCCAATCCACACTGAGAAGATAATGTGCCCAGCTAGCTCCAGCACAGAAAGCTGAATGTCAGCACACATTTTGCCTTGAATGAAAATAACCTACCCACGCAGAGAGGGCCTCTGGTATCCAGGGCTGAGACCATATTGGGTTGGGTGGTTAATTCTTCAGCCTTCTGGTCCGGGGATTTTAGCTAATGGCTTTGGGGTTTTATACAAGTCACATGTCTCTGGGTTTAATGTTGCCACTGTGGATAGGAGCTTGTCATGTTGTATAATATTACACAGCTATTCCAAAGCAGCTTTCTGGCTAAGTGACAGGATTTGACATGTCCCTAATATTGACAGTAGTGGTGACTTTCAAGTGTTCTATTTATGTCAGGTAGAAAAGGAGCGGAGATTTAAAAGAAACAAAATAAGCATGTGCAGAGGAAGCTCCTGGTTTAGTTTAGTAAAAATGTCAAGTGCTCTGAATGCCTGCTCTGTGATTTTCTGTTGTGGACCCTTGGGGAAGATTAGGAGACTCAGTATCGCCATCTGTAAAATAGAAATAATGATAATGCCTGCTTGAAGAGTCATGATTATATTAGCCAGTGTGTCTAGAATGTCTTATGTGATTCCCAGCTCAACATTGAAATTCTGTAATTATACATATGTTAATTGTGATTCCCATGATGCTCATAAACTTTTTCAATTTAAAAGCTCCAACCTGGCACTTCACGTCGAGAATTCTTGAGCTACTTTGTCTGTAGCATGGGCTGAAATGATTGGAGAATTGACAACTAAACCCAACAATGTCACTTTTTGATGAGGTGGTAAAAAAAATATGACTTACAATCTCAGTTAGTTCACAGAGTCTGATAGAACTTCTAGAAATTCTGCAAAGGATCAAGGAGATGGTATCAAAGCCTCGACTAAAGAGTTTACAAAGAGATGAAATCATGTAGGAAAAAAGTTTGAAGGATAATTGAGGTTAGGAGAAAGGACAGATCAAGCAAAGCAGTCAAGTTCAGAAAGATATGCAGAGAAAAAAAATCAATGAGAAGATGGTGAGAAATGCAGAAAAATTCAGAGAAAAGCAGGAGAATGTGGTTGAAGAGGGACTGAAATACATTAATGGCAAAGCAAACACTAGGCTATGAACCTTTAGAATGGAGACTTAGCAACACCCAATAGATCTTCTTGAGACTAGTGGCCCTAGTGGAGGTTGTAGCTTGGAAATATGGTTCTGACCATTCTCTGTAACTCTTTCCTCCACTCTTTTGCTATGACAGGGTGTACTTTGGAATGTCAATCCTAAGGCTCACCTGTTCGTTGTACAAGAAGATCAACCTCAGTCTACCTATGTTGAAAGAACAGAAGCAGGCAGCAGAAATGGTCATATGAAGCTTTCGTGGATGCTATGGTAAATCTCAGGGGCTGTACACTGGAGAGAAGTCATCCAGTCATTGCTGTAAATGGAAAAGAACGTTGCTTAGGCAGTGATTTGTGCATACACACATGAAGCAATCACTGACAGGAAATGTGTTCCTTCTCATCTGCAACCAGTACAGTTATCACAAGCCACAAGGTAGTCACTGACTATGTTATCAGTGGTTATCAGTACTGTCTATGGGGTCATCGAAAGGTCACCTGAAGCTGTCACGGCTAAAGGAAACTCCTGAAGTACTATCACGTTGAAACAGCCACCATGATGAGGCAATTCCCGGGACTGGCCTGGAGTCTCTTTGCCCTGTTGCTTATCTAAAGTTACCTCTGAGGACTGGTGGCTAATCAGAGCATTCCTGGCCATCTGAGAGAAAAGCAAAACAAAACTCTCTTGTCCTGAGGCAACTCATTGCTGATGGAGAACTGTTTGACAGACAACTCCCAGACCTCTGTGAACATGGCAGGAGCTAAATTGGGGTTGTTGCCACTCTCTTGGAAGCAGGAGAAATGTTCTTTATGGTCTAATGGGACTTGGGAGCTATAAGAGAACTGACTTGGGTCCAACATCTGTTCTTTCCTGCCATGAGGCAATCCTCCTGTTCCAGTCTCCGTTACACCTGCCATTGTGGACAGGTGAAGGAAAGTACCTGACAGCTGTCAATGAAGCAAGCCAATTACCTATGCCAGACAACTTTCATTTCATCAAAGGGAAAATAGCAAGGGATGTGGAAAACAGATTCAACATGCAATGAATAGCTTTGTTTTTTTTCAAACTGATTTTTCTAATAGTATATAACCTCTAACCAAATAACCTGAGGGATTCTATGATATATCACACAGTTATAAAACTGAAGAAACAAAAATATTTTCATTGTGTGTACTTTCACAGTACACGTAGAAAGCGGGAGCTGTAAGGCTGTTTCAAACTAACTGACAGTTATCTAGGGATCACACTCAGTCGATGCTACACAGCATTTGCATGGGGGTAATTTGCCCAGTGTTAGCTACACACATGTCAGTTTAGGCAACTCTCTTTAGTTATGCTAGATATATCTTCAATGTTAAAATCGGTTGCATTCTAAGTCCATATAACATACATGGGCTCGTGGATATACACCCCAAGGCAAACTCGGTGATCACATGCCACAAGCCTGAATCTCATAGGATAGACTGCACGAACTACAAAGTGGGGGAAACTCACCACAATAACACGAGTGGTAGAAAGAAAAAAAATACTACAAAATAACTGGGAGAAATTTCCCTTTGAGGTCATGCATGGTTCATAAGGAAGCACAGATAACACGTGTAAGCATTTCAGGAGCAAGGATCCAGAGGCAGACAGGGAACTTGGCAAATGACAGTGGCAATGACCTTCTTCATTTGGGTCAGACTGGGTTTTCTCATCAGGCTTTGAGGGATTCCATGTGATCTGTTTGATATGAGACAACTTCACTTTAACTGTAGTTAAAAATAGAAAATCAATTCTTTCTCCAATTCCATAGCACATAGGTGTTATCCAGGTTTCATTTTCATGATAGGACACTTGACAAAAAACAACCTAAGTGGCAGGAGAATTTCTTAGATCAGCGTGTGGCTTCCATTCCGTAGTCCTTATCTCCATAAAATTTGGATTCATATTGGAAGAGAACATCACAGTGGTGTGAAAATGTGGCAGGGGCCACCTTGCTTCTTGTGGATGGGAACCAGAGAGAGTCAGAGGGAACTGAGGAAAAATAAAACCCCTAAGATGCCCACTTCTACCGTGGAGACCTCACCTCCTAATCTATCCAACAGCTGGGGACCAAGCCTTAAAAAGAACTATGAAATATATTTTATACTCAGAACAAAATAATGTTCATGAGAGCTAAGATCATTCAATGGAATCATCTCAAAGAACCCTCCTGTCAAGTTGAGAGTAGGCCCCTGCCCCTCGCACCCATCCCAGCCCCCAGGCCTGGTCTGGACTCCAAATCCCAGCAGGCAAGGGCAGGACCACTCCCAACGGTATTTAAGTGGTCTCCCAAAAAAGGAACATGTGGTCTCCCTTTCTTCCTCCTGGGGTTTGCATTTCTGCGGCTTCCCCCTCAACACCACCCGAGACCGCAGATCTCCCATTAAACCTGGATATTTTTTAATATGACTTGTTTTTGATTTGGCTTGATTGGGAATTTTTGCGTCGTCGGGGAGCTCACATTAAGAAATATCCCTAACACCCTCCCATCAGGACATAATTGAAGCACAATTACTATAAATTTAGAGAGACAAATTGGGGTTCAACCTAAAGATCTGAAAAGCAAAACAGTCAGTCACTAGATCTTACCTCAATATCAGTCCAAAAATGGCAACCCTGCCTCTAGGAATCTCACAATGAGACTGTGTCTGAGAGCTGTTTCCTCCCGTTTTAAATCCTCTCTAGGGCTTGGATTAAATGCAGTCCTCTCTAGAGTGTGCACCACTGAGATTAAAGGCATGCACCGCCCGGTTTCTATGGCAACTAGTGTGGCTACTGGGATTAAAGTGTGTGTCATTGCTGGCTGGTCTATAAGGCTGGCCAGTGTGGCTATTTTACTTCCCCAATTACCAGGCAAGCTTTATTTATTAAAATACAATGAAATGCCATTACATGTACTGGTGATAAAATTTGGAGCGATAGAGCATCCATCCAAGGTGGGTGGGAGCGGGGAAGCAACATTTAGCTTCTCGGTTCCAAGAACCAGCAGCAATAGCAAAAACATGCTGATATACATGGCTGCTATGAGTGACAGATGGTTTTTGTTCCCTTAAGATATTTCTATTGTCATATTTTAATTATATGTAATAATGAGTTTAATCATGACATTTTCATATATGTAGTATATTTTGATTACATTCACCCCCATAACCCTCTTCTATTCCTTGCCAGCTTCCACTAATTCTCTTTCTCTTCCCACTTAATTGTATTTTCCTCTTGTCTGTCTGTCTTTCATTCCTTCCTTCCTTCCTTCCTTTTTTTTTCTCATAAAAGTATTTAGCTGAAATCTATAATATGTATTCAGAGGACCTGGTGCAGACCTGTTCAGGCCTTATGCTTGCTGCTTCAGTCTGTGAGTTAATATGAGCTTTGCTCCCTTGTTTGTTCTCCTGGTGTCCTCCATCCCCTCTGGCTCTCATACTCCTTGTGCTTTCTCTTCTGTGGGGTTCCTGAGCTTTCCATTTAGAGTTGTAAGTTCCGATGACTCTGCACATTGTCCGGCTGTGTGTCTCTGAATTTGTTCCCATCTGCTGCAGGAAGAGGCCTCTCTGATCACTGCTGAATAAGGAACTGATCAATGAGTATAGCAGAATGTCATAGGAGTCATTTATTCTTATATTTATCAATAGAATTTGGTTTTTCCCTAGGTCTCTGAGCTATTTAGTGTCTAGTTTATGATCAGCCAAGTAGTATCAGGCATGGGTTTCGTCTCTTAGAGTAGGCCATAAGTCAAATCAGACACTGGTTGATTGCTCCCGCAAACTTTGTGCCACCATTGCCTTAGCATGTTTTGGAGGAGGGGACAGCATTGTAGATCAGTTTTGTGGAGGTTTGATGTTTACATTTGTTTTTTGGTAGCCTGCAGAACACTTTTGACCAAATATGATTTTCTAGACTTATCACTGCTCCAGAAAAAAAAAAATTGAGATTCTCTGAACAAAGCTGATTATAACACAAATACAATACTATAAACATAGCTTTGTAGAGAAAAATTTGATGGACACATCATATCCATTTAGCAAAACAATAGCAATTGCTTTCCAACTAGGGCCTATGGCCTTACCAGTCACAGGCTTTTGACCAGTACAGAATGTGGACTCATTGCTATGGAGTCATTCTAAAATCTGGTGAGAAAGCTGTGGGCACTTCTTTTTTTATATAATTTATTTTTTTAATTGAGCTATATATTTTCCCTACTCCCCTTCCTTCCTTCCTTCTCCACTTCCACCATTGCCCCCCACCATCCATTTTCCAATTTACTTAGGAGATCTTGTCTTTTTCTCATTCCTAGGCAAAACCATGTATTTCTTAGGGGCTTCTTTGTTGTCTAGGTTCTCTGGGGTTGTAGACTATAGGCTGGTTATCCTTTATGTCTAAAAGCCACCTAGAAGTGAGTACATATTATTTTTATCTTCTGGGTCTGGGTTACCTTACTTGTATAGTTTTTTTTCTGAGTGCCATTTATTTGCCTGCTAATTTCAAGATGTCATTATTATTTATTTTATTTTATTTTTTACTGCTGAGTAGTACACTATTATTTAAATGTGCCACATTTTTCTTATCCATTCTTCAGTTGAGGATAAGATTTTTTTTCCAGGTTCTGACTATTATGAATAAAGTTGCTGTGGACATAGTCAAGCAAATATCCTTTTGGTATGATAGAACATCCTTTGAGTATATACCCAAGAGTGGTATTGCTGGGTCTTGAGGTAGATGGATTCCCAATTTTTTGAGAAATAGCCATACAGAATTTGCACTCCCACCAGCAATGGGGGACTGTTCCCTTTACTCCACATCCTCTCCAGCATAAGATGTCATCAGTGTTTTGATTTTGGCCATTCTTACAGGTATCTCAGAGTTGTTTTGATTTGTGTTTCTCTGATGGCTAAGAATGTTTAGCATTTCCTTAAGTGTCTTTTGGCCATTTTAGATTACTCTGTTGAGAGCTCTCTGTTTAAATCTGTAGCTCATTTTTTTACAGGATTATTTGTTCTTTTGATGGCTAGTTTCTTCAATTTTTGTATATTTTGTAGATCAGTCCTCTTTCAGATGTGGGGTTGGTGAAGATATTTTCCCATTCTGTAGGCTGCAATTTTGTCTTGTTGACCATGTTATTTGATTTACAGAAGCTTCTCAGATTCAGAAGGTCCCATTTGTTAATTGTTGCTTTCAGTGTCTGCACTAGTGGAGTTATATTTAGAAAATGGTTTTCTGTGCGAATGTGTTCAAGGCTACTTCACACTTTCTTTTTTTTTTCTTTTTTGTTTTTTTAAAACAGGGTTTCTCATAGCTTTGGAGCCTATCCTGGAACTAGCTCTTGTAGACCAGGCTGGCCTCAAACTCACAGAGATTCGCTTGCCTCTGCCTCCTGAGTGCTGGACTAAAGGCGTGCTCCACTACCACCCTGCTCACGCTTTCTTTTCTATGAGATTCAGTGTAGTTAGTTTTATGTTGAGGTTTTTGATCCATTTGTACTTGACTTGTGTGCATGATGATAGATATGAATCTATTTACATTTGTCTACATGTCGATATCCAATTATGATTGCATCATTTGTTGAAGATGCTTTCTTTTTTCCATTTTATGATATTAGCTTCTTTGGTCAAAAATCAGGTGTTCATAGGTGTCTGGATTAATATCAGGTTTTTTGATTCAATTCCATTTGTCCTCCTGTCTGTTTTTATGCCAATACCAAGCTGTTTTCATTAATGTATCTCTACAGTAGAATTTGAAGCTAGGGATGGTGATTCCTCCAGAAGTTCATTTATTGTACAGGATTGTTTTGGCTATCCCGGGTTTTGTTTTTCCATATGAAGTTGAGTATTGTCCTTTGGAGGTCTGTGGAGAATTTTTCTAGAATTTTGATGGGTATTGAATTGATTCTGTAGAATTAATTTTAGTAAGATTCCATTTTTACTATTTAATCCTACCTATCCAATAGCATGAGGAATCTTCCCATTTTCTGATGTCTTCTTCTATTTTTTTCTTCAAAGATTTAAAGTTCTTGTCATACAGATTTTTCACTTGTTTTGGTAGAGTAACCACAAGATATTTTATGGTTTTTTGTGGCTATTGTAATGGTAGTCTATTTTTTTTTTACTGTTTCTATTTCCTTAGAGGTTATTTGCTTATCTGGTCTTGATTTAATTTTTTATGTGATACTTGTCCAGAAAAATTTCCATTTCCCTTAAGTTTTCCAATTTTGTGGAGTAGAGGTTTGTGAAATATGACCTGATGATCCTCTATGTTTCCTCCATGACTGCTGTTATGTCCCCCATTTCATTTCTAACTTTGTTAATTTGAATATTCACCCTCTGCTTTTTGGTTAATTTGGATAAACTTTTGTCTCTTTTGTTGACTTTCTCAAAAAACCAACTGTTTATCTCTTTGATTCTTTGTATTGTTTTTGTTGTTTCTATTTTGTTGATTTCATCTAACAGTTTGGTTATTTCCTTACACCTAGTCCTTTTTGGTGAGTTGGCTTCTTTATGTTCTAGGGCTTTTAGGTGTTATGTTAGTTCACTAGTGTGGAATTTCTTTATGTATGTATTTAGTGTTATGAACTTTCCTCTTTAGCACTGCTTTCATTGTGTCCCATAAGTTTGGGTATATTGTGTGGTCACTTCGTTGATTTTTAGGAACTCTTTCATTTCTTTCTTTATTTCTTCCTTAACCCAGTAGTGATTCATTTGAGCAATGTTCACTTTCTATGAGTTTGTGGGCTTTTTGCAATTAGTATTGTACTACCTTTAAAGCATGATAGTCTAAGACACCGGAGGTTATTCCAATTATTTTGTATCTGTTCATATTTGCTTTGTTACCGAGCATGTGGTCAATTTTAGAAAAGGATCCAAGAAGTGCTGAGAAGGTATATCTTGTGTTTGGGTAAAATGTTCTACACATGCCTATAAAACCTATTTGAGTCATAACATCTGTTAGATCACTTATTTCTATGTTAAGTTTCTCTCTGGCAGACCTGTCCAGTGGTGAGAGTGGTGTGTTAAAGTCTTACACTATTTGTGTGTAGGGCTTGATGTGTAAGTTTTAATAATGTTTCTTTTATAATTGAGGGTGCCCTTGTATTTGGGGCAAAAATGTTCAGAATTGAGGTGTCATCTTGATAGGTTTTTCCAGTGATGAATATGAAATGACCTTCTTCATCTCTTTTGATTAATTTTAGTTTGAAGTCTATTTTGTTAGATATTAAGATAGCTACACCAGCTTGTTTCTTAGATCCATTTGATTGGAAGATCTTTTCCTAACCCTTTACTCTGAGGTAATGTCTATTTTTGTAGTTGAAGTATGTTTCTTATATGAAACAGAAGGGTGGATTCTGTTTTCATATCCAATCTGTTAGCCTGTGTCTTTTGATAGGCAAATTGAGTCCATTGATATTAAGAGATATTAATGAACAATGATTCCTAGTTTCTGTTATTTTTGTTTTTGTTGGTGGTGGTGCTGCATGTATGTTTCTCTTCTTTGGGATTTGCTGATGTGGGGTTATGTATTGTCTGTGGTGTTGTGGGTGTAGCTAACTTCTTTGAATTGGAGTTTTCCTTCTAGTACTATTTTTAGGGTTTGATTTGTGGATAGGTATTGATTAAATCTGCTTTTGTGTTGGAACTCCTTGTTTTCTCAATCTATGTTGATTGAAAACCTTGCTGGATATAGTAGTCTGTGCTGGTATCTGTGGTCTATTAGTGTCTGCAGACTATCTATCCAGGACCTTGTGGCTTTCAGAATTTTAATTGAGAAGTAAAGTGCAATTCTGATATGTCTGCCGTTATATGTTATTTAGCCATTTTCTTTTGCAACTTTTAATAGTATTTCTTTATTCTGAATGTTTATTGTTTTGATTATTGTATGGTGAGGGTATTTTCTTTTTTGGTACAGTCTATTTTGTGTTTTGTAAGCTTCTTTTATCTTCATAGGCATGTCCTTCTTTAGGTTGGAAAAGTTCTTCTATGATTTTGTTGAGTATATTTCCTATGTCTTTGAGCTGGACTTTTTCTTCAATTCCTATTATTCTTAAGCTTGGTATTTTCAGAGTTTTACATATTTCCAGATATTTTGTTTTAAGAACTTGTTGGATGTAGCATTTCTTTGACCAATGAATCTATTTCCTCTATTGTATATTCAATGCCTGAGAGTTTCCTCTTCCATCTCTTGTATACTTTTGGTTATGTTTGCATCTGTAGTTCCTGATTATTTGCCCATATTTTCCATTTCCATATATCCCTCGGTTTGTGTTTTGTTTTTATTACCTCTATTTAAGTTTTCAAGTCTTGAACTATATCTTTCACATGTTTGATTGCTTTTTCTTGGTTTTATTTAAGCGATTTGTTGATTTCTTCCAAGTTTTTGGTTATCTTTTCCTCTATTTCTTTAAGGCAAGTTTTCATTTCCTCAATCATCTTCATAAAATTGCTTTAAGGTCTTCTGTTTTATCTGCATTGATGTGGTCAGGTCTTGTTGTTATATAACCACTAACTTCTGGTGGTGCTGTCTTGCTCTTTTTGTTATTGAGTGTATTCTTGCCCTGTTGTCTACCCATGTCTTCCTCCGATCAATACAGGGACAGCCTGTGTTTCAGGGAGTGTCCCTTTCCTTTAATTAGTGTAGTTGGGGCCTGTTGCTCTATTGGTTGCTCTTTCGGGTGTAGGCAGAGGAAAGCCTTCAGTAATCATTCTCCAGGTACCTATGGTTTCAGGGCTCAGGTGGTCTTTCTTCTTTGTGTAGGCAGGGCTGAGTCTGAGGCTCTGGTGGTGAGATAACTTCTGCAAGTCACTACTGTCATCACAGCCCACTGTGTTGCTGTTCACGCTTCTCCCAGCTGGCAGGCCCGGTCCACAGCGCTGCTGCTCATGCTTCTCCTCCTGGCAGTCTGGCTGTGGGCAATTCTTAATAACAGATTATGTCAAAGTGAGATTTCCTGCTGCTATTCTGGCTCATTCCTGGGCTTTATTTCCAGTTTTCACCTCGTTAAACTCCTTTCATGTTTCAATCCAGCAAAATAATTTCTGTTACTTATAACCAAAAACTATGGTTACTAAAAATTTCAGATACAAATGACTATATATTGATCCTGGAAAGAGGTAACACAGTAAAGTTCTATGGAAGATGAGAGATAATGGGTACCTGTTGGACAATTACTATGATGTAGACATACATTTTCCTATGGATTTTAAGTAAAATAACCAATTTATTCTTAACAATTTACCTTTGCTTCCCCTTTTATCCAATGAATGAACTGGTTACTTAGTTTGAAATTGTTTGTTTAAGAGAGAGAGTCAACAAAATATTCAAGGCTACAGAAGCAGTATGGTAAATTCATTATTCCCCAAATATCCACCAATTCCCCAATACAACTTCCATGGAAGGGCTGTTTTTGTCCCCAATGATATTTAACTCAGGGCCATTGAAACTTGATTGTGTAGATAATATATAAACAAAGTGTGAAGTGTGCATGCATGTAGTAGGTCCTTTACTCCAGAACACCCATCTTCTCTATGTAGTTTCATTTCTCATCAGTATGATCAAACACTCCAAAAGAGCAATTAAATATATAAAAGGAATGGTTTATTTTGTCCTACAGTTAAAGATTGTTATGGTGGAGAAGGCTTGGTAGGCAGAACATGTCATAAGCCTGGAAGTAGAGAAAGGGTATCATAGACTCTGCTATACTTACCCCCTTCCCCCTTTATTCTGTCTTAAATCCTCAGTCCATAAAAAGTGTGACTCATCCTTGGAGCTACCCATTCCCTCTCAGTTAATTTTCTCTGAAAATAACCTAAAAGGTATACCCAGATGTGTACTTGAATCTCTGAGTTGCTTCTATCTGGTCAAATTGGCAATGGAGACAGTGATTACATTTTGATATAAATATAGTATAGTAATATGTAATCCTCAGAAGGTAGATGAAGAACCCAAAGACTGATACCAGTTACAGAAGCTTTAATCATATTTAAAAAATTGCAGTAGTCTTATTGACACCTGAGTTGATAAAATATTCTAGCTAATTTCCATCTTGGCATGTTTTGTTACGCAACATTGTTATAGCAATAGCTGACCAATACAGCTAGGAAGCAGTGTACCTAGGTTATAAACATAATCAATCTGACTTATTAACTCTCTCCTAGTTACTTTGCTATATCACATTGAAAGTTTGTACTGAACTTCAGAGTACAACATCTGTGGCTCAACATAACATCTGTCCATCCCAGTTTTTGACACCTCTATATTTCAGAACCCATTATTTAGAAATACCTAGTGTTTCATCTTTCTTCTGACCAGAGATATATAATATTCTATAAGATCAGCCTCTGCATGTCCTTCCTTGCTCCATGCAGGTTCCCAAGGGAAATATTATTTGATAGTGATTCTAATTTGTACATCATAGATTTTTAGCCTGTGTTACAACAAAACCTTGAAGTTCTATCCTTATCTCATGGTGTTTAGAAACATATCTTAATATATTTTCCCATTTTTCTCTATTTCTATCCTAAATTTCAAGTTCATGAAGTCATACAAAACTAGAAATTCAGGATGTAAGCATATCTTGTGAGCAACGGAAGTGGCTCCTAAATATGGTGAATATGTACTTGTTCATACCATAATTAGGAGTTTGCTTTTTATAGTTTAAGAAGTATGTATCAGGGACTCCACTAAAATATTCTCCCCACACTTTTTATTATTACTATTTCCTGCTCTCTAGAGATTATTGCATATCTCAAACATTACCTTCTAACATTCTCATGCCCATTCATCTGTTGCACAAAGTTATAGACTCTAGAATATTAATCTTGTGTCCCCTTACATCCTATTGACCTTGTGGAGCCAAGGACCAGGTGAATAGTGGTGGTAACTTACCTTGTCTGATTGTGCCCAGATTGAGAGGAACAAGACAGGATCGATGGTGGCTGATCATTAACAATGGTGATATCCACCATTCCACATCCATTTATTATACTGCCTCCTATATTGCCAAAGAATAAAGTAAAATATCTATGTCTCGCTTTTCTTTCACAGCCAATATCTTAGGAACATAAACTTTAGTAATCCTAAAGAAGAGGGGATTTATGGCTAGAAACCAAATATGAGTGAGTACATCCCATGTTCCTCTTTTTGGGTCTGGCTTACCTCACTCAGGATAGTGCTTTCTATTTCCATCCATTTGTACACAAAATTCAAGAAGTCCTTGTTTTTTACTGCTGAGTAATACTCTAATATGTATATACTCCATACTTTCTTCATCCATTCTTCCATTGAAGGGCATCTAGGTTGTTTCCAGGTTCTGGCTATTACAAACAATGCTGCTATGAACATAGTTGAGCATATACTTTTGTTGTATGATAGGGCCTCTCTTGGGTATATTCCCAAGAGTGGTATTGCTGGGTCTAGGAGTAGGTTGATCCAAATATCCTGAGAAACCGCCACACTGCTTTCCAGAGTGGTTGCACAAGTTTGAATTCCCACCAGCAATGGATGAGTGTACCCCTTTCTCCACAACCTCTCCAGCAAAGGCTGAGCTTATAATTCGCGATCCTAGAGAAGCTAAATAAGAAGGTGAATCCAAAGACAAACATATAGGCATCCTCCTGAATATTAACCTTCATCAGGCGATGAAAGGAGACAGAGACAGAGACCCACATTAGAGCACCGGACAGAAATCTCAAGGTCCAAATCAGGAGCAGAGGGAGAAAGAGCACGAGCAAGGAACTCAGGACCGCGAGAGGTACACCCACACACTGAGGCAATGGGAATGTTCTATCGTGAATTCACCTAGGCCAGCTGGCCTGGGTCTGAAAAAGCATGGGATAAAACCGGACTTGCTGAACATAGCGGACAATGAGGACTACTGAGAACTCAAGAACAATGGCAATGGGTTTTTGATCCTACTGCACGTACTAGCTTTGGGGGAGCCTAGGCAGTTTGGATGCTCACCTTACTAAACCTGGATGGAGGTGGGCAGTCCTTGGACTTCCCACAGGTCAGGGAACCTTGATTGCTCTTCAAGCTGATGAGGGAGAGGGACTTGATCGGGGGAGGGGAAGGGAAATGGGAAGCGGTGGCGGGGAGGAGGCAGAAATCCTTAATAAATAAATAAATTTAAAAAAAAAGAAAATTCAAAGTTAATAAAGCATTATGCAATCTAAAAAAAAAAGAGGGGAGTTTTGATTCCTGAGAATAGCTGTTGGCTATGGGTCCTTCATTTGTCTAACTTTCAGGCACTGCATGTGATTAACTGTCCACAAGGGCACAAGGACGGAGTGTGCTGAGCCAGATAACGTACAAGCAGATCCTAATCCCTTGGAATAAGGAACAAGTGAGCACTGTTTTTGCTCTTCTGGCCAGTCACAGAAAGTCCTCGCTCAAGGAAATTTCCCTACTCTGTGACTTGATAGCATGACTTTATGTTGTAGAGACTAGCATATAGCAGCCAGGAAATAATAACCTGGATAGAAACACCCAGGTAGATGTTCAGCTATATTGACCCAATCTCATGCTAGGCAGGAAAGAAAATTGACATACAAAATTTGTATCTGAGAATTTATAAACACAGAGGATGACTTAGGTCTATGAAATAAAGGTAAGATTCACTGGGGATTAAATCTTCTCTTCTACTGTAGGTACAACCTCATTTATTCAGGAATTTGTATAAGTAAATGACCTTTATTGCATCACAAAAAGGTTTTAAGTTTTGCAGACTTTTAGAACTATTTTAAAAACTAGAAATAGTATCTACTAATACCTAAAAAGAAGGAAGAGATGAACCTAGCAGATGCTGCTAACATAAAAGCAATCTGAGGCTCAAAGATGCATAAACCCTTCATAGAAACTCATTTTCTTCCCCACATAGAAAAATGGGTCAGAAAACCCAACCCCTAATTCTTTCTACAGACTGATCCCTGTTGGAATTACATATTAGATTCTACTATGCCCACAGATCATCAAGATCAATGAAGAGGACAGCTGAACTTATCTGGCTGATGCATTCAATGGAGAGGTTATCAGTAGTTTTTTTATTTTGGATTTTGTTTGTTTGTTTGTTTGTTTTTGTTTTCCAAAGAGACCTCATGCCATAATCTTTATCACACTGAGAGAAAAGCTGGAGGCAGGAGCAAAATTTTTGGATTCTAGCTTTAACAGTCGCTTACCAGCCATAAGACTTTGGTCTACTTATTAGTAACTATAGCTTAATTTTATTTTAGTTTTATTTATATGTTAATTCATATATTATTCGTGTTTTTATATGTATTTGCCATGATGTGCGAATGCTTACGCGTGTGCATGTATGTGTGTACATGACTAGGTCAGAAGATGGTTTTCCATCCGTACTTCTTTGCTTCCACTGTTGGTCCCAGAGATCTAACTCAGGTTATCAGGCCTTTTCCCAGCAAGCCATATCACTACCACCACCACCCCTCACAGTGTCTTTATCTTTTGTGAGGGTGATACCCTTAATCCCTTCAATGCAAAAAGACCATCCACTATCAATTTTATAAAAGTCAATTCATTTTACAAGTTATTTCACCAAAAAAAGAAAAAGAAAAACCCCACGGAAACCCTCTAAAGAACCTGGGTCTCCCCACTTCCAACTTCTTATAAATGCCTTCTGGACCTGAAGACCAAGAAGCAAAGAGACAGAAGCTTAAATGAAATTCTTGACTAAGATTCTCATCCTATATTCAAATCCAAAATTCGCTGATTTATCTCTATATCACAAACGTGTTTGTAAAATGCCAATATGTTTTGAAATGGCCTCTCTGGTAGAAGAAATTATCTGCAATTCCTTTTCCTATTGGATATTTCAAGACAGAAAATGAAGCCTTGATTATTGGACCATGAAAAAACTCTGGAGTAGTGAAAAAAACCACCGCAGCAGGGCATCCATGAGAGCAGTGTTGAAGTTCAGTGAGGGAAGGGTTCAGTAGGCATATAAAACAGGCATCTCCATTCTCAGTAATACAGCAGCAGCAGCAAGGAAAACATCACATACCGGGTAGAAAACTGAGTCCGAAGAGATGACCCCACTTGGTACCAAGGGCTTTCTTAAGGCCGAAAGAGCAGAATTGCTATCCTTCTTAGATATGGAAACCCAAAATGCCATCCTAGGCTGAGTTATACAAGAAGAGTCCATCAGGATCAGCTCTGTCTTGATGCTGACATTGACAATGAATTTCACAAAGTCACATGGTAAGTTAAAGAGTAAGTAGTAAGGAATGTTTGGACAACGAGAAAAGCAGCCAGAGGTCAGATAGAATGGGGAAGACAGTCCCTTAATGATCCCATTGTCCCACAGAAGCAGCCAAGAACCAGAACTTGGCTTTATGCAGTACACAGCTAAAGTAGGACCATGCCCCACTTGCCTTATGTTGACTTCTGTGAGCAAATATGAGCGAACAGGCCTGTCTGTGGAGAATGCGCAAGCTGGTTGGCACTCGACAGTCTAACTTTTCATGCCAGCTGTCTATGGGCTGCATCTGCACCTGGAGTCTCTGGAGCCATGAGAACTTGCAATCTTTCTCCTAGACGGAAAAGGTCTAGGACCAGGGAAAGCTGAACTTGGGCACAGTTCCTTTCACTGAGGCAAGGGTCACGAAGGGAGCCAGACCCATAGTCTCATTTTATAGCACTTCAGGAAGGATCCAGGGTCATTTTCAAAGATATGCCTGGCTCCTCGTGGGGTACTGTGTCAATAACCTAGTATCTTGCCATTGTCCTAGGAATCTAGATAAAGATTTGTAAGAGTGATGAAGCCTCCTCACCACAGTACGTTAATAAAATTAAAACATGAGTTACAATGATCCTTTGAAAATGCATTGACTAAAATGCAATTTATAGTGACTTCTTTTTGTTTCTTTTCTGGCTACTTTAAAAAAAAAGTTCCAAGGTTATGTTCCATAAGAACATTTTATCACCTGGTTGAATTTAAGTGACTTAATTGATGTGGTTAAAGCATTAACTTTGCTGATAAGAACCAAAATGACTCAGGGCAAAGCCATTGTCACGTTGTTATTATTTAACATGGACCGCAAAGAGCTGTGCACAGGACTCTCTGCCTAGTGCACAGTTAGACACGGTCTATGTCCCAGGGGCATGCAATCCCAGCAAGGTTGTTATATGGTATTCATTGCAATTTGATGAACTTCATTTATCTAGACAGCCACTTACTTAGGATGAATTGGGACCTACGGAATCATCTTAATTCAGAAGCTTCTCCTGCACCGTGAGTCTGCAGCCACTATTAAACTTGGGAAGATTTGGTAGCCATGACACAATGAATGTATTATTCCGGAGAAATTCTCTGGTGTGATGAATCACGCGCCTTATGGACAGCTGTTGGGCGATACTCGCTCTCACCTTTCTTCCCTTTAGGCTTTAAGTATGATATCAATGCTGCCCTCATTGTTACTCATCTTTTTCAATAAAGAAGTTATCTGTCACTGGTGATGCTGTTTCCCCAATAGCACAATCATTCAATTCTTGGAGAAAAAAAAATCACACAGCCTGAAACCCTGGTACAAGACAAGGGTTCCCCTAGGCACTGCACTCTCTGAAGCTATGAGTTAATGAGGAGAAAGAATTCTTTCGGTGGCGGATACAGCCATTTTATGGCATTCTGTTCCTAATTGAGAGTAGGCACTCCCATAAACTATACAAGGAGAATTTATTTGGGTTATTTACAAGGCCAAGGGAGGAAACATGCAAATAGAAAGGCTTGAATATAGAATGAATCCAATGGCTGAACAATTGTAAATTCTATTTATGGGCCATAGGGATTTTTGGGTTTTCTTTCCTAAGATAGGTAATATGTAAGATTTGGAGAGAGGGAAAAAAAGTTTAGGACTGCAACTCTCTAAATTCTTAGCCTCTTTCTAAGTTAATTCCTGTGGACTCTTTCAATGTGTGCCAAGTCTATAGTCTCTGATGCTCCTGCTTAAATTTGAAAATGAAAGGCTGAAAAATACAGATGAATTCTTAAATGTCATAGCAACTTTCAATCATCTTCTCAGACCTGAGAAACAGTAAGGACATTGCATCCTAAGAGAGGCAGAATAAGTAGAACACAGACACATATCACATGTATACAAGCATACAAATAAACTCAGTTACACACAAACACACACATACACATGTACGCACACATGCATATATTCACTTTTACACAAACATGAAAATACACACATATCCACACACAAATACATGCTTTCACATATTTATAACACATAATGCATACCCATATATACATATACACAAACACAAGTACACATATACATATATGCACATATACACAAACATACAAACACACACATATATGCACACATATCCATAACCATATATACACACTTACACATATCTATACACACAGACATGTACATTGTGATACTTTTAATATAATTGGCCCCAATAATATCATAGGGAGTGGGACTATTAGGAGGTGTGGTTTTATTGGAATGGTTATGATATTGTTAGAGGAAGTGTGCCACAGTGGGAGTGGGCTTTAAGGTTTCCTGTGCTCAGGGTACTGCCTAGTGTGTCAGTCAATTTCCTGTTGCCTGCAAGATGCAGCATTCTCAGCTCTAGCACCCTGTCTGCCTGCATGACACCATGCTCTCCATGGTCATGATGATCATGATAATGAACTGAACCTCTGAAACTGTAAGTGAGTCTCCCCAATTTTTTTTCTTTATAAGTGTTGCTGTGATCATGGTGTCTCTTCACAGCAATGAAAACCCAAACCGAAACACACATACATAATCGTACATTCTACTACACACACATACACAAAGACACATATATACATCTGCACAACATAGACACATAGAGCATATTTGTCATGTGTTTATAGTTTTGTATCTGAATTTAACCAAGCACAGATCAAAACATTCATAAAAATTGTTTCTGAACTTAACCTGTACATGTTTTCTCTTTCACTGTCAGTATGCAGCATAAAAGCTGTTTATGAGGTATAAAGCATTATTTCTAATATAAAGACACCTTGAATGTTATGGCATACTATAAATAGTATATCACTGTCTTTTTTGTTTATTTGTTTTGTTTTTTTGAGACAGGGTTTCTTTGTGTAGCAGTCCTAGCTGTCCTGGAACTAGCTCTTATAGACCAGGATGACCTAGAGTTCAGAGATCTGCCTGCCTCTACCTCCTGAGTGCTAGTATTAGAGGTGTGTCCCACCACCGGCTGGTCTTTACCCTTGTTAAAAATGGGTTCAGATTTCAGATTTTGATGCCTGTAGAAGTCCAGAAGCCACTTCCTCGAGACCAAGAGATAACAATGCTTTTTATACACATGAACTCGATATCGCCCTTAAGAGACTGGTCTTTGACAAGACAAGTGTGTTGTTTTGAATGGGAATGGCCTCCATATGCCCATGTGTTTGAATGCTCGGGTCCCACTTAGTGGAACTGTTTGAGAATGATTAGGAGTTGTGGCCTTTCTGAAGGTGGTGTATCACTGGAGTGAACTTTCAGTTTTCAAAAGTTCTTGTCTGGCCCAGACTCACTCTCTCGGCCTACAACTTATGGATAAAAGGTCAGCTCTGAGCTATCACTTCAACTCTATTCCTGTCTGCCTACCACCATGCTTCCCACCATGATGATCAAGGACTAACCCTCTGTAAGCAAGCTTCCAACTCAATGCTATCTGGTTAGTTTTATAATTTTAAATAGGTCTCTTTCATTAAATATCAGAACCCAATGGGTTTTATAAGTCTGTTTAGTAGGCATCAGCTTTTAAATCTACAATCTATTTCTAATACTTTTGAAAGAGCTATGATGTTAGGGTCTATGATGCATTAAGAATTTTTAAAGTAAGTATACCTATAACCAGACAAGGTAATTTGGTTTCTCCCAATGATGAAAAAATTAGTTTATATTAATGGTAGATACATTTTAACAGTAAGATTGTCAATAATCTAGAAGTTTAGAATAAAAAGATATACTTCTGCAATACCTTATAGAGATCCAGACTTCATATGTGCATATGTTAACCACACATAAAATGAAATTTACCACTTCTACTATTCTACTGTGTTTTGGCTGAATACAGAATTTTTTTCTGTTTTGTCTGGGTCAGGTTAAGAAAGCACACTGATAAAGTTCATAACTTGAACACTGAAATCTGGGGATACTTCCTGTCATGGTTCATCTTGTGTGTCTGCATGGCCAGGTTAGAGTGCCCAGCTATTTGTTCAAACACTTATAGAGCTGTTGCCCTAGGAGTTTCCTGCAGATGTGATTAACATCTGAAATTGATGGTAGGAGAGGGCAGAGTAGTCTGATAGGGTCTCATTTTATCAGCTGCAGGCTGGAAGAACAAGTGTCTCAGAGACACAATTCCATCTCAATATAGGGATTTACAAACTCTTGCTTGAGTTTCCAGTGTGACATCCCAGATACATGCATGTGAGTAATTTCTTTCTTTCTTTCTTTTTTTTTTTTGCTAATTCAGAAATGGTCTCCCTAGATTGTACAAATTGGTATCATCATATTTTTTTTGTTACCCTGCCTCTATTCCTGAGTATCTGAAAAGGCCAAGGTTACCATACTGCTTCAGGTATTTGGGTCTCCAAAAGGTATCATGGGACTTGGCCTCTGGATCCTTACCTTCTAGATTACTAACCATCTTAACCTTAAAATTGATCAACCCTTAATATAAACTAATTATTTTACCATTGGGAGAAGCCAAAGTACCTTGTCTGACTATAGAAATATTTATTTGACAAGGTCCTAATTCCTCACCTAGCATCATGGCTCTTTCAGAACTGTTAGAAATAGATCGTAGATTTAACAGTTGCTATTTACCAAATAGACTTATAAAACCCATTGTGTTCTGGTATTTAATGAAAGACACCTAATTAAAACTTAAAAAAATCCACCCATATAGCAGATATCCAAAGCCTGCTGTGGCTTGTGCCTTTGCTGTCCTTGCCAGCCTCCCTTTGCTGGTTCCATTTTTCCATCAACTCTAGCTATTCCACCTTCCCATTGTTCCCATTTTCCCCCAACATTTCATTTCTATTGATTATTTGAAAATTTCCCATAATGTACCCTGAACACATTCACTTCCCAGGTCCACCCATGCTTGTGATCTTTCCATGCACACACAAGAAGATCAAAAAAAAAAAAAGAGCTCCAATTAGTGCTGGCCATGTACACACGGGAGCATGGTCAAACTCCCAGTGGGTAATGTATTAAAGAAAAGAGTTCTTCTCTATCTCACTCCCATCCAAAGTCATCAGCTGGGAAGAGCTATATTTCAGGATCTATACCACAATTTTTAAAGAATTGTCTTCAGTGGCTTTCTATCTAGACTATTTCTTTTGCAGAGAGTAGAGTTGGGTGGGAGAGGTTGACAGAGAAATCTTCTGGGTCTTTCATTCTCAACTGTGAGTCTGTAGTCATCAATATCACTACAAAAGAGGCTCCCTTGCTTGCCCTATATAACAACATGGATCGTGGATTTTCATATTATTTCTTTTGACAGTACCAACCATGAATATCCACATGGCCTCTATCAGCAAGACAGGCCACAGTCACCAACACTACTTCAAAAGGTGACAGCACAGATCACGGACATCCACATGGCTTTCAGTGGTAACACAGACATCAACAGGGCCTCCAGCAGCAGCATGTCCATAGTCAGTGCTGACACCTGAAACAATGTTAATATCCATAGGCCATGTTGCCACTGGAGACCATGTTGGATGTCTATGGTCTGTGCTGCCATTGACGGCCATGATGGGCCATGGTCTGTGCTGCAGGCCATGTGGATGTCTGTGAGCTATGTTACCACTGAAGGCTATGCCAACGCCCACTGTTTCCTATACAAACCCACTTGGTCTTTTGTCTGCCTTCCAGTTGCTATTGCTACTCCTAGAGGAGCTCCTAGTAACTGGTTTTATTTCTTGATGCAAATGTTCCCAAAATGTGACCTATCTAGACACTCTTTCTTCTTCCCCCACCCTCTTACCAGTTCACTACTGGTTTACTGATTTATTTTGACCTCTATAAATTTCTGCCTTGGGGTATTTATAGCTTTGAATTTTACCAGTAGGAGTTCAGCTATGAAAAAGCATTCATCCTGTCTGCCTTAATCATGGCTGTCAAAAGATGTGCATGTATTTCAGGCCCGTAAGAAGTGTTTAGTCAGTAGATAGGCAGTAGGTGACGAAGAGAAAGAGCATTGATAAGGCTATGTTTGTGAATCATTTTTTGTGTTTTCTCCCCATTATGAGAAAGATCAAGAAAGTGATATGACCATTCACTAAACTGGCCTTTCATGATCATCCAGCTATGTCTTGGGCAAATATTCTGAGAATATATTAGTTAAAAAGCACAAGATCTTTACCTATAGAGAACCCTCACAAGTAATACAGCAAGAAGAGAGAGAGGTGTGATGTGATGTCATATTCCTAAAACATGTCGAGAGTGCATTAGTGACTATGTTTTATCTTGCCTCAAAAACTTTCTGAAACAGCTTTAAGCCAGCATATTTTAGTGTTAACATATTTGATTATTCAGATGTGGTTTTGAGTAGGTAGGGTTTTGGCACCCTATCAGTTCTAATTATAAGGACTTGTACAAATTAAAGCTGAAAAAATTAAAATTGCATAGTTTCACTAAAAAACACAATATAGAAAGGAATTAGCTAATCATATGTAAAATCATGAATTTTCTGACTTGAGGCTTTCTTGTTTGAAATCAGAAAAAGAAAATGGCTCTCAAAAGATATATAAAATACTTTTTAAATTATTTTATTTAATATTCATATATGTGTGTAATATATTTGGATCCAATCTACTCAACATACCCTCATCTTCATGTGTCCCCTTTTAAAAAATAATACCCACTAAAAACATTTAATTCTCTCTGTCTCTCTGTCTTTCTGTCTTTCTTTCTGTCTCTGTCTCTTTGTGTGTGTGTGAGTGCGCGCGCGCGCATGCGTGTAAGACCATCTACTTGAGCATGAGTAGTTTCTCAGAACCTGTATCACTGATGAAAAAAATGGCTCTTCCTTTCTGAATAGCTATTGTCTGTCAGTAGCTTCTTATATAAGGATAGAAATTCATGAGATTCTCTTCTATCCATGCCGGAAGTTTGGTGGTCTTGAACTTGTGCCAGCTATTATGAGACAAAGAGGAGGAGTGCTCCTTACAGCAATTGGTGACTCAATGTGGCCAACTAAAACCTAAGAGGGCTTAAAAAGTCCCAGCCGCCCAGCTATCTTATACCCAAAATAACCACACAAAAACTGTATTAAAACACTGCTTGGCCATTAGCTCTAACTTCTTATTGGCTAGCTCTTACATATTAGTTTAACCCATTTTTATCAATCTATGTATCGCCATGTGGCTGTGGCTTATGAGAGATTCTAACCTGTGTCCATCTCTAGCAGAGGAGCCATGCCTTCTCTCACTCTGCCCTTCTTCCCAGCATTCCGTTCTGTCTCCTCCACCTATCTAACTTCTTCCCTATCAGGACTAAAGCACTTTCTTTATTCACTAACCAGTAAAATCAGCACATGAACAGGAGAACCCCCTACATCATATGAGTGATTATTTCAGGTTCGAGCAGCCGGGAACCAACAAACAGCTTCCACTCAATATAATGGCACCAACAAGTCAGCTAAATCCACATAAAACCTGAGAGAGCTTATAAAAAATTCTGGACATACACACACACACACACAAACACAAAGCCAAAAACCAAAGTTTAGCTGCATTTCTTTTTTAGATGGGCTCATTTAAGAAAGGTCTTCCGATTCAGCATTAACAACAAAAAAACCCCAAAAAGCAAAAAACACATGGTGTCTTTGAGAAACAGCAGCTTCAATTTGCATTTCTCTGATGACTAAGGATGTCGAGCCTTCCCTTAAGTGTCTTTCAGCCATTTTAGATTCCTCTGTTGAGAGTTCTCCGTTTAGGTCTGTACTCCATTGTTTTTATTGGATTACTTGTCCTTTTGATGTCCAATTTTTTGAGTTCTTTGTACATTTTGGAGATCAGACCTCTGTCTGATGTGGGGTTAGTGAAGATCTTTTCCCATTCTACAGGCTGTCATTTTGTCTTGTTGACCATGTCCTTTGCTTTACAGAAGCTTTTCAGAAGGTCCCATTTATTAATTGTTTCTCTCAGTGTCTGTGCTACTGAGGTTATATTTAGGAAGTGGTCTCCTGTGCCAATGAGTTCAAGTGTACTTCCTACATTCTCTTCAGTGAGGTTCAGTGTGCCTGGCTTTATGTTGAAATCTTTGATCCATTTGGACTTGAGTTTTGTGCATGGCGATAGATATGGATCTATTTTCATTCTTCTACATGTAGATATGCCAGCACCATTTGTTAAAATGCTTTCTTTCTTTCATTTTATTTTATTTTCTTGCTTCTTAGTCAAAATTCAGGTGTTTGTAGGTGTGTGGATTAATTTCCGGGTTGTTGATTCAGTTCCATTGGTCCTCCTGTCTGTTTTTATGCCAATACCAGGCTTTTTTCAGTACTGTGGCTCTGTAGTAGAGTTTGAAGTCAGGTATTTCCATCTTACATCTGTAAGAATAGCCAAGATCAAACCATTGATGACAACTTATGCTGGAGAGGAAATGGGGTGAAGGAACATTCCTGCATTGCTGGTGGGAGTGCAAGCTGGTATAGCTCCTTTGGATGTAAGTATGATGATTTCTTAGAAAATTAGGAAACAACCTTCCTCAAGACCCAGAAATATCACTTTTGGGTATATACCCAAAGGATACTCAATTGTGCCGCAAGGATATGTGCTCAGCTATGTTCATAGCAGCACTTCTTGTCATAGCCAGAAACAACCTAAATGCCCCTTGACCAAAGAATAGATAAGGAAAATGGGATACATTTACACAATGGAGTACTAAACAGCAGAAAATAATAATAATAATATCTTGAAATTTGCAGGCAAATAGATGGAGCTAGAAAATATCATATTGAGTGAGGTAACCCAGACCCAGGAAGACAATTATCATATGTACTCACTCATAAGCAGTTTTTAGACATAAAGCAAAGAAAACCAGCCTACAAACCACAATCCCAGAGAACCTGGACAGCAACAAGGACCGTAAGAGAGATATACGTGGATCTAATCTACATGTGAATCTCCTGACTAAATTGGGAACATGGGAATCATAGGCAAGGGTTGAAGGGGAGGGGAAAGGTAGGGAGGGGAGATGATAAAAATGTATAGCTCAGTAAAATCAATAAAAAAAATAAAATCTAAAAATAAAGAAACAGCAGCTTTCTGGTTTGTTATAGTGGCACATACAGCTCAGGAGGCCAAGAACTTAAGTGGGGTCCGTGAGCAGCATGTTACAGATTGTTTAATGGTGACACATACCTGCTGCCACCCTGGACCTGGGGCAGAGATAATGCATCTCAGAAGCAGCAAACATGCCTCTGCCATGTTGGAATGAGTGGAACAAACAGGATGAACATGGAGTTGGTCCTAGCCATGCCTACCTAGCAGTTAAAAAATAAAAATAAGTGCTCATGGTCAAAAATAATTACAGATACACAATAAAGTCCAATTCAGATATAATAGACCTCTAAATGAGTCACAGTTTTGGATAAATGTATATAATAAAACTTGGATATGCCAGTAGCCAGGCAGGAAGTATAAGCAGGGGGACTAAAAAGAATTCTGGAAGAGGAAAGGCTCAGTCTGCAGCCATCATCCAGACACAGAGGAAGCAAGATGAGAATGCTTCACTGAAAAAAGGAACCAAGGCATGTGGCTAACACAGACAAGAATTATGGCTTAATGTAAGAAGTAAGAGTTGATTAATAAGAAGCCTGAGCTAATAAGACAACCAGTTTATACTTAATGTAGGCCTCTGTGTGTTTTTTGGGGACTGAACAGCTGTATTGCTGGGCAGTACAGAAACCTCTGTCAACAACAGAGGCTTTGCTACTTTGCACTCCCACCAACCATTAACCAGTATAAGCTTTCTCTGCATCCATGGTAGCAATTGCTCTGCTACATTTTAGCTACCCTGAGACCACATGTTTATAATGATAGTTCATTTCAGAGTGCATACAAAGACTATTTAACATTTTATTTTGCTGTATCTTTTTAAAAAGAATTTTCTGTGTGCCTTGTACCTTCTTCATCCTGCAAATATAGCTCAATGATAGACAGGTGGCTCTCTGTGTATGTGTGTGTTGTGCTGCCTTCACCTCAATCACCAACACCGTAGACACACATATACACATACACAAACACACACACACACACACAAAGAGAGAGAGAGGGGGGAATATACAAAAAGATAAAAAATATGTAAAACACTCATCTCTAACACTACGTTTGATTTTAAAAACTCCAGGTGAATGCCAAACCCCAGGTCTCCTATCCCAAGAATGATCAACAAAAAAGGCTTGGTGCAGATTTGGTGGTGTCATAAGCAAAAATTTTAAGAGAAGAAGAGACTCTTCACACTACACACTGTGGATGTGGGTTTTCTACACAGTGCATGTTGTATTTTTAACTCAGTGCAAGTTTATTAAATAGAAAAAAATCTGGCCCCACACAATATATCTTTCTTTATGCGCCTGCCAATATCTGTGTCTCATGACCTTGTTTATTGGAATGAATCTTTCTAAATGCAGAGAAAGCAAGGAGAGAGGGGGGTTGCAAGAGAAGGAGGAACAGGGGGGCCTTTTTCTTATTCACTTCATTCTAAATACAATAAGAAAAGTTATATTTAAATAAGGACTGAAAGTTGATTATTTTTTTTCCTTTTAGAATTTTCTTCCCATCATCACAATTTGAACTGACAGATAGCATGTTGACAACTGCCACAGAAGTGGAAATCAGGAGGTCATGCAAGGCAACACCCTAAAATATCCTTGAGGGTCAATAAATGACTTGTTCCAGAAGCATTAGTTTTCTCATTAGGAAAATGGAGACATCGTATAGTATCTCCTACCTTCTTTCTTCTAAGTGTAGGCTGCATTGTAAAATGTATCATATGTATGTATGTATATATATATATATATATATATATATATATATATATATATATATATATAAATGTATGTATTACATGTGTATGTGTATCCACATACATATAATAGGCAGCCAATTTTAAGAAATAAATCCACATAGAAGAAAGGCTGTTTTCATATTTTTCATGACGGAAGCTGCATACATGTGTCAAAACATGTAATGCTGTGTTCTTTACTTACGCACTGCCTACTGCATATCAACTGTGTTTTTTAAAAGCTCCAATAAAAGAAAGGAATGATGCCTGAGTATATTATCTTTAGAGAATAAAATCAACAACATGTTGGAGAGGGAAAAAAACCAAACATACAAACAAAAAGACTGGAATGTATTTCCCTGCATGTACTTTTTGGAACAATGAAACTACTACTGCTTGGACAAGTGAGAAAAAAAAAAAGCACACGAACCCTTTAGTCTCCACTTTGCCGGCCACTGAATAATCTTCTGCACAAGACATGGCATTGAGACCAAGTGAATTGTGTTTACGTCTAATGGAATTTGTGAAAACCTCTTGACTTGAATTTTTGCATGGTTATTCTTCATTGTTAGAAAGTAAGAAGCTGTTGAATCTTCACCATTCCATGCCTCCAGTCTGGAAGTGGGCAGGGGCTTGAGACTCCAGTACTGACAGGCAAGAGGAAGTTCTGTTTAGCTGCCAAAAAAGGCCTGGAATAGGCACAGAAAAGTCCAAACAAAGCATGGAAGAGAAAAACAATTAAGTCAGACAGACCACAACAAAAAGTAAATTTCTCTGAATTGAACTGTATTTTGATAGACTATGTTCAATAAAACCAATTAACTGAGCATCCAGTAGCTTTGGGAACAAGGAGAAAGAAAAAGCAGGAGGAGGAGAGTATGCAAAGGAAAGAGGGGGATGGGATAGTTTGAAGCTTTATGGACATGATTGATCTTCTCTAGAATCCCCAGGTATCATACATGCCAAGTATGTAAACACAGGAAGAAAAATGGAGAATTAGACAAAAACGGTGAACATGAAAGAACAGGGCAAATGTGGAGGAGATCAAAGCAAATTCTCTCTTTACTTTGAATTATACAGAAAAATGGCCCTGGTGATTTGTTTCTCTTTCTGCTGGAAACAAGAGTTTAAGCCAAATGAAAAGTTAATTCAGTTCTTTCTATTTATGTTATCTGCCTGGGTGATTTGGGCAAAGGATTTCTGAATCACACACCCCTTTGCAAATATGTTCTCTTGTTAGGAAACTGCAAAATTCATTGACGGTCAAGAAAAACAGTATATTTGTTGTTTTTCAGATAGAATGTTAGAACTTAAGTAGTTTATTTAAAAAAAGACATTTACTTGGCTCATAATAGCATAGGTTCAACTGGAGACCTCAGAGAAGATGACATTAGAACAGCTAAAGCATGTAAGAGACAGAGATGGGAGGTAGGAAGCCAAAGACTGAGGCGAGAGACTGGTCCCACTTTCATGACAATTCACCTCCATCGAGTCCACAGTGGTCCCATATGAACTATTTAAGCCCTTCTGTACACCAAGATGACTATAGTGACGGTCACCATATTCAGAGTCCCCATCAATTTCATCACCATCTCCCAGTATGGTCACATTGAGGACTCTTGTCAACCTGTGGGCTCTTGGCGGGTACACATACTCCCAACAGCCAAACCACAGCATGACAGTGGCACGGGAAGGTGAGAGCTATTTATTTGCTCTGATGTTTTTAGTAAGGTTTTGTTTTGGTGGACGTGTAGGTAGTTTTTCCTTCCTCAACACTAAAATAGACTTCTTGATGAGTTATCTCTGTGTTATGACCAGGTCTCAATTCCTTCTTGCTTTTTTTTCACGCCACATCAACAGCAGGAAAGACAAAAGAATGGCCGGGGCAAAGCCAAAGCAATGGAGAAATGCCTTTAGTTATTATTACCAGAATAAATGAAGAAACTGCACGCCAGATGGGTGTACATTATCTATCCAACTAAAAAAGTGTCTTGTTAACAGAGATAAATGGTCTGAAATGGCAGAACATTTTCTTGCAATTTTAAAAAATAATAGCAGCAATATTTCAGAGGATAATTTTGCCATTTTTTTTCAAGGTTTCTGCTAAAAAACCACATTTGATATTGATAGATATATCCTTAAAGTGCTCATTGGCACATTCATAAATATATGAAGCCAAAAAGGGATTTTTAAAAATCTCAACTCTAATAATCTTCTTGGAAGCTTGAAGACACAACCCAAGCGGCCAGTTGTCAGGGTCATGGTGCATGTGTTTCCCTTACTCCTCCTAAAACAAAGCAGAGGCAGGACAGTGCAGTGAGACTGGCTGTGGCAATGACTTCGGATGTGTAAAATGTTGTGGAATCAGTTTGCAAGTATCCAGGAAGTAGATAATCTTATCACTATTACATGGGATTGCTATAAGAATTGGTGTGTTTATGTTTTTTTCTGAAGACCAGAAAAACAGCCTCCGGCACCATCTACCTTGTTTATGAGACAAGGTCTTTCATTAGTCCAGACTTACCAGTACAATTAGGCAAGGCTGACTGGCCAGCAAGCCCAGGGATCACTCACCTATGTCTCCTTAGCACAGGGGTTACAGTGTGTGCTCCTACGCCCATCAGTTTTGTGTAGATTCTGGGAATCAAACTCGGGTCCCTGTACTTTCAGGGCATGCATTTTACTGACGAAGTCATCTCCCCAGCCCTGCTATGAACATTTATAAAAGACCCTAAGTATTCTTTCTGGTGCCAGCAAGTTGCCACTGAAGTATTCACGGCTCATTAAGGGTTATTTGTCCTTAGTATCAGGAGGGTTTTCTATTATACAAAAAAGGTTCTCATATTCCACAATTTTTTCAATGTTATGGGTATATCACTGCACTTAGGACAGAGATCCAAACGAGACTGCTGGTGTAAATATATAATAAATAACTATCCCCTTATGTAGACCTTGGCCTAGTTAAATCTATGTTACCACTAAGCTTAAGATCCATTATGAATATAAAACCATCACCTTTATTTGCATCCAGCCATATTTGTAGGCAAAAGAGGTTGTTTACTAGAAAAAAAATACAATTAATTTCTGAGATGTTGTATTTTATTTGGAAAGCCTCATTCCTCCGGGAACATAACAATGACTTACTGATTTATAAAGTGCTATACTTTGAAGGCAGTCAAAATGCCTTCTTTACAATTGTGACACCCTGCACTTCTAATCTCAGTAGTACCTTGCTGCAACTTACAAAGTGCCCACAGAGAAGGTTTGAGCCTTTGTCTGTTTGTGTCACTTCAGTTGCCCTTGGAGTCACACAGGAGCCTGGAATGGACTTTCATTTTCCATTTATCAAGTGGCTAGTTGGTTTGTTTAATTACTAAGCACACTGAAGATTACATGTGACTTATTACCTTGACTGTACCAAAAGAAATGTCCATGCTATATGTAACATCCCAGGCTTTGAAAATTACAACCCAGTTATACAGAGTTTGGATGTTCCCATAATGCATAGGGGCATAGGCTGAAGCATGAAATGATGATTTTTCCAGGGGAAAAAGCTCTTGGAAAGTTAAGAAGGGTCCATGTGTGGATCCCACAATATCAAATCGCAGTCCACAATTTGCTCTTTGCAGCTCCAGTTGGAGTTGTTTACTAAACTGAGAAAATTTACCATATGAAAAAAAAGCAACATTTCAACCCAATGTGGTGGCTAAGAGGAATGACAACGCCATCAGATTCAGATACCTGGTAAGGGAGAACTCTGGCCCTGAAGGAGCCTGTTCTTTGCATGTATGGTGCTAAATGGGTCTTTGCTGAGACTCTTCTACAGTAGTGTTCTGCAAGGGGAAAATAATCTTCCCGAGACTAGCCCCTTCCTTATGATGCCCCAGCACGCATGACTGGAGCTGCCATGTTTTCATACACCCTCTCTGCTTCCCGCTTTCTGGACCAATCCCATGCTAGCTAACATTTTAGAGCAAGGAGTGGGTTATACAGTCTCCCTCTTGTGGTCAAAGTTAAAAAAATGTAAATCTTTGTCACATGCCTTTCTAGAAACAGTAGGGGAGCTGAAAAGAAGAAAGTTGAGATGATTTCAGTGTTTATCCCAATTATTTACGAGGCTTGACTCTTCCTCCTCTTTACATGTGGTTGCTCAACTTTGCCATGGCTGTGGGCCTTGGTAAACAACCCCTCTAGCCAATAGCTTGCTAAGGGTTCCTTTGCTGACACACTCAGACTCAAACAGTCACACTGGTATTATTTACTGAGCTCAGTTTCCTCTGAAATAAAGAGGGAAATGGTAATCTGATGAAACCCTCATCGTGGCATAAATGGCTAATGGCGTTGCTTCTGCAAAATATTTCATTTTGACAGTTGGATTTCATAATTTATTCAGTTCTCTGAGTTTTAATGTCCTCATCAATGAAATGTTTGTGATAAATGAGATCAGGGTGCTGATACAGGCAGGAGAGGCATAGCATCCAGGCAGTAGGCTTGTACCTATCCCAACTTCCTTCCTTAAAGACCTTGGCTCTGCTTCAGAAGCCTTCTCAGTAGAAAAACAAAAGGACAACTGACTTTCCTTCCTGGCTTTAAAAGATCCCACGTGACCATGGAAATGCTCTTAATGCACACTATTGAAGTGAATACACCAAGTATCCATTTCACAAGTAAGAATATTTAGGCACAGAGACATTTATGGTTTACTTGAACCATTCAGTCACTTTGAACCCCATTCTGCCCCTACCATCAAGATCTATGAAAAAGGAAGTAACTAGAAAACTGTGTGGAGCCTCCCTTTGTCCAACCTGAGCACAGTGATATTTACTTGGAAAGAGGGAGAATAGGACAAGAGACTTGATATCCTCTCTGCAAATAGCCTGGATACTTCTCCTTCCCCCTCTTCCCCTGCCTTCCCGCTCCCTTGCCTCTCCCTTCACTGGGCCTTCCCAGTCTTGTCTACTGCTGGTCTAAATCTCCATTGCTTCTTCCATATCTCCCTTGTCCTTTCTCCCACCTTACTTTTCTCTACCTCTCTCCTCCCCTGCCTTTCTTCTTTCTTGTCTATCCCTTCCCTTCTCTGTCCAGTGGCCCTGGCTCTCCTCTGGTTTTCACATTCCATCAGTAACAGATGTGTGTACAACATATTATGGGAAGGACGCATTATTGTTTTTCTGCAGAGATGTAACCTGGTGGGTAACATTTCCAAAAGGCTTTAACTTGCTAGTGAGAAATAGCAAAACCAAAGTGAAACTGGTTCAAAAACCCACTTCCGATCCCAAGCAGAGATGCAAATTTGGGGTGTAAGTATGCCATTTAGTCAGCCATGCAAATTAGCACATGCTCACTTCTTGCCTGGGGCCCTGAAAGAAACCAGAAGGGGAGCCACAAGGAATTTCAATCTGTTCTTTTTCTCCTTTAGTTGACTTTTTGCCATGTCTTAGTTTATATTTGCTTCTGTGGATGCCTGTGGCTGGTGGTGGCTGCTCTTTTTTCTTTTTCTTCCTTTCTTTTTTTTTTAAATCTGGGCATTGAGAAGGAGAGGATGAAGTAAAACAAAGGCCTTAGATTGAAGCTTAGTAATGGCAAACCTTAAGAGTGACCTTGGAATAAAAAGTGTGCACACATACACACAAGACCAGAGGAGAGAAGAGAGAGATGGGGAGAGAAAGAAATTCTGAGACATAGAGTTGATTAGTTTGGAAATGCACTTGTTTTATCCTGTTCTATCTATCTGTCTATCTATCTATCTATCTATCTATCTATCTATCTATCTATCTATCTATCTATCTACCTACCTACCTATCTACCTACCTGTCTGTCTGTCTATCTACCTACCTACATATCTATCTATCTATCTATCTATCTATCTATCTATCTATCTATCTATCTATCTATCTATCTATCTATCTATCTATCTCTTTCTCTCTCTGTGCACGCATGTGTGTGTTTGTTTGTGTGTGTTTATATATGTGTGTGTGTATATGTGTGTTAAAGATCACCATTTACTATTATTACTTAAGAGTTTAGGGGTTAGGAGGATCGTATTCAATTTCAATTGTTCAAATACATGCTCTTCATAAAAGTGAGTGTCTTACTCTGACAAGGACTATAAACCTCATATGTCTCCTTTAGCTCTAACTAAAATACAACTATTAGGTCCCATTTATTTATACCTCCTTGGTGAAGATTCCATTTCCCAATTATTGGAACAGTGAGTCAAATAAAAGTAAATGTTGCTGAAAATAAAAATGGAAAGTGCTCACAGTATCTGGAGAATGCTGAGGATTTATTGAACCTAAGGAGTTGGAAACACATCTCCACCCATGTCTTCGACTACAAAGATGGTGTTAGGGTTTTATGGTAAGGGCAAGAGTTTGAAGGAGCTTGGTGCAGAGGCAAGGAAGAGAGTAAATTTGTTGAAATATATAGAGAGAATTCTTATCTGGTATTTCCTCTTCAATTCTTGTTGTCAGGCCGGCATCTTGCACATCTACCCAGATTGAACACACTGCTATTACAGAAGCAACACTTTCTTCTAACACAGATTAAAAAGATAATAGGTGAAACCAGCTGTAAGAAGCATCTGCCTTTCTGTTTTTGGTTTGTTTTTTTTTTTTTCATTTCAAAGCAAGTGTCCTTGCAAGTGAGAAAATACAGGTTCTTGAACTCTCGTGGGATTGCATTTTAGGAGTGAGTCCACAGTTTGTGAATCTGTAACTTGCCCTAAGCACAGTGATTCCAACCAGTAATTTCATAGTGGCTTCCCCCTCTAAAACATAATGGTCATAGGTCATAGAGGGATGTGGAGAAACAAAGCTATGCTTCCCCCCAAGACATCTTCCATTCATTACCTTATTCTGTGATTAAGAACTGGGGAAGCTTATAGACAGATTCTAGCACTCAAACTATCTCAAACTGCTTACTTCCTAAAGGGATGGGACAGTTACTTCTCAGGCATTATGGCTCAAGGAAATGGTTTGAAATGGGAACTCTGTCACATGACGTGGGGTCACCAATAAGACTAGGTAGAATCAATAGTAGTTTTTGGAATAGGATCTAGGTTCTACACAGATTAAGGATTGAAGGTTGGCCAGAGAAAGAAATGGCATCTGGGACAGTATTTATTAAGCATCAATGACACGTCATGTGATTTAAATCTAACATGTTTTACTATATCCTGGAAAGTAAACACATTTGTTCTCAGTTTCAGTGAATAAACAAACTTATCAAAAATCTCACCATTCTTAACTACAGATTTGGGCGGTGAAACCAGTTGTCTTCAGTCACCAAACTTATGAACCACAGAAAATATCCATTTTAGATAATGCATTGTCTAAATGTGGAATGTGGTCTCTGTGCTTTAAGACAGTTTCTTTAAAACTGACATACCTCCAACTAGCTACATAGCAGATGCTCTTGATCTTGTACTTCTTCTTCTACTCCTTGCTTCTACTCCTGGAATGCTGGTGTTATAGGCATGCACTATCATGCTCTGTTTATGTGGTGCTGTGGCTGGAATTCAGAGCTTCATACTTACTAAGTGAACATTCCACCAACCGATCTACATCTCCACCCCTCAACGTCCATATTGAAATACATAGAAAACTGTTATGAGATGAAGAGAGACAAAATTGGTTTTCAAGCTGTTCTGATCACGGTACAAATAGCAAGTAAATAAGGGCACACTGTGATCCTATATATACTTAACTAGTATACAGTTATAAATGCATATTTACCATCAAAACAAATCTTGTGTTTTACATTTGTGGTGCATTCTGATATGTTCTAAAGTATACTAGAGTATGGTCAACACTGTATTTATGAATGGTCAATATGAAAACCAGCATCAGGGATCATATCTAAATATAGATAATTTTCAGGTATATGAACTTGGGCAGGCAATTTTTCCTCTAATAATAGTGATAATCCCATGAAAATAAAAATGAAGACTAAATTAATATTACCCAGAAATCAGTGACTTGGAAAACTCCCCAACAGTATTAACTCTTACTAAGTTTTGTGCTTTACACAATATGAAACAAAACTTGAGCAACTTTCTAATAGCTGTCTCCAAAAGTACCAAAAGTGTTGGCTATTTATGGTGTTATATACACACTATGCCTACTATGTGGAGGAAGATATGGTTAAATGTTAAGCAAAAAAATGAAAGTCTTTGGCAATATTTAAATACACGTGAATAAAGAGAACTGTTTTTTACATTGAGACTATAAATCTGGTCATTTCTTCCTGTAATTTAATATAAAATAACATGTATTCTTGGTTTTCTTATTTTAGATGATTCCTCTATGAGACTGCGAACCCTTTTAAGGCAGAGACTCTATCTATTAATTTGCCACTGTGTTTTCTTGGCTTAGAGCCATGTCTTCTGCAGAGAAGTCACTCAAATTACTGCTTACTGACTGATGAAACAAATGAACAGACCAGAATTATCAGTTTATTTGTATTCAAATGTCAGAGTCTTTTTTTCAATTTTGAGAAAGCAGTTTCATGGACTATCTGCCGGTGAATTAAACAAGTTTCTCTCCCATTGTTTAGCTCGTTTTTAAAAGTCAGGTTGGGCAGCCACACAATCTATACTCATTGAGAGTTCACTCTGTGCTTCTCCAAGTCCAAAAGCAAAAGGCCACCTGGAGAGATTCTGCCTTCATTCTATGCACATATCACTACAGAAACCAAAGCACTTTGGTGAGGAAGGATCTTAGCATAAATTTGAAGTCTGCCAGACCAGGTGAGAGTGGATAGCCCTGACCCCCATTTCAGTCTCCATTTGGAGGAACGAGAGAAGTGAACTGAGATCACAGCCCTGGAAACGTCTGACTGCTGAGCTGTTCAACTCGTGTTTTGTTTTGTTTTTGCTTTTGTCTGTTGATCTGGGCAACCACACAGAGAGCTAGCAGTAGAAGGATTGAAGTCCAAGAAGGAAAAGACCAGGATGCGTATTTTGACGCACTGTTTCCTGCTGATCTTTCCAACATCTCTTCATGCCCACTGGACCTTGTACCTGGACTGCTTCATTTCCATTTCCCATGAAGACTGACTTCTCTTGAGTTCCAAGAGCTCTTGACTCGGAGCAGAATTTTCATCTCTACAGGGAAGATGGTAGGATGAGCAAGTCCTGAGATGGATCCGTCAGGTGTGTTGCCTGGCAGAATACATCCTGCTTATTCAAGATTATCCAGGGCAATGCAGAGGAGGAGAAAGCCAACAGACCCAGTACTGTTCAGTAGCTCTCAGACTTCTTCAGAAAGTTATTAAAACAAGTGAAATAGAAAACCGTACTCATTATCTTTCCACGGTGCCCTGCCCTCTGTAACTAACAGGCAAATGTGGGTAAGGCAGTGATTATAGTAAAGGAAACAAGCGGAAGCCTTGGACACTGACATCCCCATCTGAGCTCTGTCATTTCCCGAACATGTGCTTCTGTGTTGCTAGGACCATGTGTTAGCTACTGTTTGGAATTTGATATCTGAGATTCTTGGGCAAAGCAGAAGCAAGATACAGTGCCCGTGTGCATTCAGAAGGAGGACATGGATGCTCGCATTTCAGTCATTCTCTTCAAACCCTTCTACCGTTTTCATTTAAATGATCCAAGGCTCTTCTTTTAGTGAGATTTGGCTAATAGTAACCATTGACATTATATTAAAATTAGCCCATTTTGTATCCAAGCATGGCCCAAAAGCAAAAGGCAAAAGGCAAAAATAAAATAAAATAAAATAAAGAGGTTAAAAAGACACAAATCTTAACAAATCTTGACGTGGTTGAAATTATGCAACATGCTAATCATACTTCTTGAAGAGAATAATTTAATCTTTATAAACTAAAGATTTTAAATGCAGATATGTTTTGTGTGGTTTTAAGAATTATATAAGATTTGTGATATTTAACACAGTTCTTCATATACAAATTATTGTTCAATACCGATTTTAATATTTTCCTCTTCTTGTTAGATACAGCCATTTTCTGGATCCCCTTACTCCTGCCTAAGATAGTTCTTAAGGTACTTTCATTCTACTGCTTCAATGAACATTAGTGTTTCTCACTCTTGTTAATCACGAGTCTTTTTGATTTGTGAAGAATTGATTATTTCTGTCATTGGGTTCCAGAAACTCTCAAAACTCTCAATTCCTAAAAAAAGTAGTTTTCTTTCTTGAAAAAAAGAAAAAACTTCATCAACGATCATTACTGACTTTGGCAAAACCCATTCTTCCCAGTCCTCTTGAGCGTATGATCACTATAATTTGTTCCTAAATTTCATCTGACTTGTGATTCCAATTTAGCTAGAATTATGAAATGTCCCTTCAAATTAGGTAAACCACAGAAGCCCTTGCACTATCTACAAGATGACAATATATTCCATTAGCCCTTCACTACAGACTTCAGTGAAGTCCCAACTCATTTGTAATGGGTCCTGGCTTGGCATTTCTGCCCTTGATCACTATTTAAAAAAAAAAGCCTATTGATGGAAAGGAAGCACCAGCAATCAATAGACAATGTTTGCTTGCAAAAAGCTCCTGTCACTTGGCTACTTACTGAGATGTTGGCAGTGGCTTGTCATGAATCAAAACATTAAAAAGAGGACCTGGTGAGGCATATCAGTTGGTAAAGGCACCTGTCATCAACTCTGATGACTTGAGTTCGATCCCAGGACCCACAGAGTGGAAGGAGAAAACTAAAGTTGTCTTCTGACTTCCACATGTGCACCTTGGCAAGTACACACTTACAGAAAAAGGTTAAAAAAAATGAAAGAAACTTTTAATACAAGAAAATTAAGGAAATGCATTACCATGTATAAATTTAGAAGTGGGAAGGTTGAAATATGGTACAAAAAGAATGACACTCAATATTTTTCAAAGGAAGTGATTGAGGGGAAGAACCAAAGACTGGACAATCTTCCCTATGTCTTCAGAGAAGGTGTGTCTATGACAAGTGTCTGGAGGGCTTAAGGAAGTAGATGATGTCATGTGAATGTGAGGTAGGTTAAAGTGTTCCATAAAACCACCCTAGGGCAACCGAGAGCATTTTTTGATACTACCCTTTATAGGATACAACCCTTTCTATAAATCTTTAAAGGTTAACTAATATTACCTGGACCACACAGAGAGCAGTAGATGAGGAAATGGGATAGGGAATACACATCTATCCTGCTTCTGAATCCAGAGTTCACACCAGCTACTAGACTAAAGAGCAGATACATAAGTGGGAAGCATACTATCTTGAAGAAACGTCTGGGAAAAAAAATGGTTTCCTGTTAAATCTTGAATTCAGTTTACTTTTATAAATAATGATTACTTTTTCTGTGTGATATTAGATATTGAACCTCAGGCATGCTAGGCAAGGACTTTTTTATTGAACTGTATCAACAACCTCCATTTTCCATCACTGTTTTCTTCCTTAATATTGGGTTTTTTTTTTTTGAGGACACTAAGCCATTATATATTCAGTTATTTATCTTCCAACTATCACTGTTTTATTCCCATTCTCAAAAGTTGAAATTAAGGGTGAGGAGAGATGGATTAGTGGGTAGAACACTGGCTGCTTTTCCAGAGGACCAGGATTCAGTCTTAGCTCACTCATGGTAGCTCACATCTCCTCCTACTCCAGTTCCAGGGACACTCTACCTTCTTCTAGGCTTCAAGGACCCCAGACATTCATGTGGTGTACATATATAAGTACAAACAAAATGTTCACACACTCATAAAAAATAGCCCTTAAAATAAGTTGAAATTGAGCCACATTCAAAATGTCATTCATTTAGCAATTTATTGAATACCGTCATCCAACGAATTCTTCTAACCACCAAGGCATCTGTATAACATCTCATGAATAAACATGTATAGCAGCAATCTTACTTACGGATTCTGTCCAGATAATCTGAATAACAACACAAAGTTTAAAATGAGAAATACTCTGCGTCACCAGGTATTTCTACTAAAAACTTAAGCCATCCACTTAATAGTCATACTGAAATACAGAAGCTGACTTTGAATTTACTGTGTAGCCCAAGTAAGTCTGGGAATTATGTTTTTTCTATGCCTGTTTAGTTAGCATACCAGCCCTGCACTACCATGCCCAGCCGGAATGTCTATGACAGAGTCTGTTGGTCTCCTGTTGAAGGCAATGTAACCTAATGGTATGTCTTTGAGATCTAGTCAGATTCTTCTTGTCTCCTGGTTTCTGCCCTCCCACTCAAACTGTGCTTAACTCCTTGAAGCCCAGGTATTTCTTACCCATTCAATTAATTTAAAAATGATTACATAAGTTGGCTGGAAAGATGGCTCAGAGGTTAAGAACACTGCCTGATGTTCCAGAGGTCCTGAGTTCAATTCCCAGCAACCACATGGTGGCTCACAACCATCTGTAATGAGATCTGGTGCCCTCTTCTGGCCTGCAAGTGTACATGCAAGCAGAACATTGTATATGTAATAAATAAACATATTTTTTAAAAAAATGATTACATGAATAGTTTCATGAAAAGAAGATAACGTATGCAAGGAAAGTGCTTTTCCCTAGAACAATGTTTATGCAAGGTAGTATTGGTATGGCTTTCATTGGAAAGTTCTGTTTTAAGTGAATATAATCTAGCAAAAGTCATTCAATTATTCAGTGCCAATGTGATTTATAAGAAGAGAATGGACTAAGAATAGATAAAACACTACTAATCAGGAAAAGGAAAGGGAAGGGCCCCATCACTATAACCTTGTCCAAAGTGAGAGGGTGTTGTGTAGAAAGCAGGACTACGGATGAGTAGACAAGCTCAGGAAACCGATAGGAGAAATATAATAGACATCGAGAAGATGAACTCTTACTTGTCTACTTAAGCACATTTTTTTTGCTATTTATTGAAAATATCAAATGGTAAAACTTTTGCTAAATTTGGTGACTTAACCTTTGTAGGCAAAATCTATTGGGCAGCAGACACGAAAATCTACACTGGAAGAGCTCACCACCCCAAGAGTTTTCCTGACCTTTTAAGAATCTGGTTTGCTTCTCTTATTTAATATTCTCTGTTAGCTGCTAGGCTGAGAGCTTTGGAACCCTTTGTTGATTGTTTTGTTTTCTTTATCACTTCATCAAGGATGGTTTCCTAAGTTCCAAACCAATGTATTAGTCAGGGGAAAGAGTTGCCAACAGTGACTAGAAAAGAAATGAGGAGTCTCTGGACACTCCTGTGGGTGAGGCTGGCCCACGTCTTCAGAGTATATAATGCAGATGAGTGGAACTTCGCCCCATTTTCTTCTGATCTAGGACAACTGAGAGTCCAGTGGTAGAAATAATAACGGATTCCTCCAACACTGATACGTAATCACTGGCAATGAATCCTTATGCAGTCCCAGGTCCTAAAAGATAAAACATTCATACCACCTTCTGGGCTATTAGGTTCCCTAAGGGGCTGCCCTTTCGTTTTAAAACTGTGTATACAGACCTTCACCATGGCAACCTTGTTTTATAAGAATTCTCTATCTCGTTTTTCTGTAGGAAGTGCCTTCATTGCAATACAGCAGAAAGTGGATCTACTGATTATAGGTTTAGATCAACCTTACTTCATTGCCAGACAGCTCTCAGGAGATTCACTTGGCACACTCCTGGAATTTTTGACTATTCCAACTCTCAGCCCAAGACAATTCCCTGTGGCTGATTCTTTGTCACCCTCCTCTGGGGTTCATTGTTCTGCTTTCTTTTCCTTTCCATCTTCTCCCTTTTCTTTGCTGTAGACATCACTGTTTCTCCATGTGGCTTCCATGCTTTCTAGGTTGTAACTTTTTAACTTGACTTTTGCTCAGCTTTTGCCTGGGCTTCTTTTTATGAACTTCACTCTCCCGGGTATTCTCTCCTCTTATAAACCTTGATGTGGGATGTCTTTCAGAGCTAATTTTCAGCTTTTGTAAAAACACTTAACAGGAAGCAAGGTAAATTTCGAAAGTAAGCCTTGACATTCAATGCATCCTGAAATATTCACCCCCAATGGAGTTCCTTATTCCCATGTTGTTTGTCTTTCTCAGCAGACGGCTAGGGTGGAGAAAGCAAGGACACAATAGGTTTGCTCACAGGCGTCTTAGAAGACTGATATTTTCCTGGGAGGAGCCTGTTTGTGTATAGACAGGGCCCATGGGGCTCTCACTGTTAGTGGTTGCCTTGGCAGAGAGGCACACCATCAGCAGCAGGGATTCACCTCCACCCTTCCTCCACCCCTACCCCCCATTCACTTTATTTGCTCCAGATTCCTTACCAGGCAACAACAGAAAATCAAAACATTATTTAGACATCTTTGTCAGTGCTCGAGTTCATTTATAGCAGCCAAGCTTGTGTTTGCTGAATTAAGTTAGCTATCTGCCTCCATTTCTAAACACCCTACTCTGTCAGAGCCTGAGACAGGTTAGTCTTCTCCACATTTGATCACCCTGCATGTTAACTATGTAGGTGACTCCAAAGTACCATAGAAGATGGCCCCATTGCTGCTTTTCCCCAGAAGTCTATAACCCCCATGACTGCTATAACAGCAAATATGGTGTAAAAAATAAATAGATTACAGTGAACATATGTTCTTCTGGTTATGGGTGGGGCAGATACTCTTCACTGTGCCAAGGATAAAAGTGTCCCACTGACTTACTTAACTCAAAAGTAGAGTCATATTCTCTTGGGTCTGCCTTTCTTGATTTTGCCTCTTGTTTCTAAATCTCTCTCTGGTTAACGGTATGGTCTTATTTAACAAGAGTAAGCTATGTTTCCCTGCCTCCATTTTGGTAGAAATGGACTCTTTCAGGCTGTGAACTAAAAGGTTATTGTGCCACACCTGAGTCTCTTTGTATTGGATGCCTGCTGTATTGACAGTAGCTTGAATTTGCCTGAAGACAGCTCAAATGGGATACATTAAAAGATATTTGAATGAGATGCATTGGACTCTGGGATCTTCCTAGAAAGAAAACTTATCCAGAGGCATTTGACTTCTAATGCTTCTTAGTAGCTTCAGGGAATATGTAAGCAGGGATGTTTTCAGACAAATCACCATGCTAGTAGGTTAGAGTCCCAGGAAACTTTGTCTTTCCCTTTCATGTGATGCCCAGCCCACTCTTTCCCATTGCAGGAAGACAGGGGGAAGTTGGAAGGTTGCTATAATAACTTCATGCCAGTAAATTATAATGACTAAACAATTTAAAGACAATCACAGGATCCCAGGTGGCGAAGCCTCTTAGGTTTAAATGGCCGTGGACTCATATACACATTTGTTCATGGAGGGCCAAGAGTCTATATGATGGATCATGCAAGTCAGAGCTAAGTAATGGTTCACCACAGCCTGGTTAATAGTTAGACAAGCTGTTCATGTTTGATTAGGGTTTTCTTCTCCATTGCTATAATTGTATGATAATTAACTCAGCAGACTTAGATCTCATTTGGGGGAAATACATCCATTTGGAAGTTTCAGGAGTAACAGATTCTACATGACGAGAAACAGTCTGAAATTGAACTGAGGGTCTCCTGCTCAGCCATAAAGATTGGACTGGAAAGTGTGTGCCTTGTGCGTTTCTGTCTCTAAAGGAACTGGTGAGTTTCTTTAGCGCTAACTTTCTCAAAAGGCTCTATACACAAACGTGTTCTACCCAGACATCTGTTGATAGATGAGAATTGCCAAGTGGCTAACAGCGTGAGCATCTAATGTAATCTGACTTTGAAGCTCAACTTGAGATGGAGCACATGAGGCTTCCCTAGCAGTAAAAACATCCATTAATAGAAGCAACACCCCACGATCCAGTGTTTTACATAATGGAAGGAAATTCTTTTAAAGCAGATGGCAAAGTATCAGAGTGGGCATCCAAATTAAGTCATTTATAAATTGGCCATACTGATAATCACAGAGATCTTCTCCCTCCTCGGACCTCCCATAAACTCAGCTCTATGGCATATCACAGCTACTAATCATTGATAGCCTCATGGTTATGTTAATTTCTGGAATTACTTATATATTTAAAGAGACATGAGAAGCTTCGGAACAATGACCCATATTTGTTCCCTCCAAATCTAGTTAGTTCAGTGCTAGCCTCTGTGATCTAATCTCTATGAAGTGCCATTCTGTGGGTCCCCAAATAGTGTCACTTTATAGACTTATAAAGCTACTCTTAGCCATCAGTCTTGATAAATGGTTCCTAATTTGAGATTCTAGAATTTTTTGAATGTATCAAAAAGCAGTACTCATATGTTTAATTTGGGTCACGGAGAGGAACTAGCTACTATTAGAGAGGGGCAGAACTCCATAGCTGTTTGTAGCCCAAGACTCTGACAACATTCATTCATTTTCTCTTTAAATGTTGGATTTATTTTTCTACCATTAATTTTTTAGCAATTCAACCACATGAGAATTTGAAAAGTTACATATCCTTACATAGGGTATCAACATGGAGAGCTTAGAACAGAGTATGGGAAGGTGGTGAAAAATCAGTCTACAATTTTGTTCTCTCTCTCTCTCTCTCTCTCTCTCTCTCTCTCTCTCTCTCTCTCTCTCTCTCTCTCTTTCTCTCTCTCTCTAGATAGGGTCTAACTTTGTTTCCTTGTTGTCCTGGCACTCACTATGTAGATCAGACTGGCCTCAAACTGACAGAGATCCACCTGCCTCTGCCTTTGCCTCTACCTCCCGAGTGCTGGGTTTAAAAGGCCACACCACCATGTCCAGGCTTGTCCACGTTTTCTGAAAGACTCTATGACAAGCCAGAAGTTGCCTATGACCTTTAACTCTTTTCCATGACTGTCTCTTCTTCCCAGGGTCTTTGGATCTCCCAGTTACTAAAGGAACTAAAGAACTAAAAACTAACCATCAAAAGAGGGTGCTGTTTTTGTTGAATGTAAATGAATTCTGGAGACCTAGTGTCCCTTTCTTAATCTTTTTTCCCTTATTAGTTCTTTGAGAGTTTTATTTAATGTTTTGATCATATTCACATCCTCAACTCTCTCCAGATCTCCTCACCAGACTCAACCAATTCTATGTTCTTTTTTTTTCTAAAGCCCATCAAGAACTATATGGCCTATTCTTTGAACTTGTGGTCTTCCACTGAAGCACGGTCAATTTTCAGGTGTCTATACTCTTAGAGAAAATTGACTTGCCCTTTCTCAACTGCAAATAATTACTGATGACTCCATGGTGAGGGATGAGATTGTGTACTTAACTTCCATCTCCATGGTGTGACTTGATCTTGCACAGATTTGGGGCATACTATTGCAACTGTTGTGAGTTCAAAGATGTACTAACTTCCTATTTGATGATACAATATGAATTTGTAGCATTACCTTCGGACTTTTCCCTGACTCCTACCCATTTCTATAAGTAGGGAAGTTTGCCTTCTTTCTGATGGGAAAACCCCTGGTTCTACTTCTTAGAATAACTGAAATCAGCAGCTACTCTAGACAGATTATTAAATCCACCAAAAAACAAGCTGACCAGATATGTGGGAGGCTGACTGACCAAAGTCTCTCAGCTTGTCTCTGTCTCTGCCACACATACCTAAGCAGTAGGGTTATGAACATGAAAATCACAATCCTAGTTATGGTTTCTACTGCTGTGATGAAACACCATGACCAAAATCAAGTTGGGGGAAGAAAGGATTTAATAGCCTATTATTTCCATATCATAGTCTGCCATTGCAGGAAGTCAGGACAGGAACTCAAGTAGGGCAGGAACCAGAGGCAGGAGCTGATGGCACTCTACAGAGGAGTGCTGCTTGCTGGCTTTCTTCTCCAGGCTTGCTTTGTCTGCTTTCTTATAGAACTTGGAGTTAAGGTACCCACTATGGGCTGAACCCTTTTCTGTCAATCACTAATGAAAAAACAATGCCTTATAGCCTGATTTTCTGAAGGTGTTCCTCAATTTGTGTTCCCTCCTTTCAGATACCTTTAGCTTTGTTGAGTTGACATAAAAGTATCCAGAGCAAAAACCATGTCTGGCTTTTTACAAGAGTGTATGTGCTGAAGACCCAAACTTAGGTCTACCTAGTTCTAGACAATCTTATTAAGATAATTATTTTCCACATCCTTGTAAAAGCAGTGAGGAGTCTTTATACTCCATATTTCCTGTCCCCAACACAACTATTTCACCCCAATTCCCTGCTTCAGAAGTCACCACATTGCTTCTATTGCTGTCTCATTGCCTATTATGTTGCCAAAGATTTACTTCTATCTCTCTAACACTCACAGGTGGGACTATATCTCTATTATATCTACCAACAGATAGCAATCACCAGCATGTTCAAAGCCAGCATTTCTGGCTCAAAATATTCAGACTCACAGGGCCTTTCCATTCATCTGGTGGGGAATTTTAGCATGAAAAGGAAAGAACTGGAAAGAGGCATTCTTCTTGTGACCTTCTTGAGTAATCCTACTTCCACACCTTGGGTTATAATTAATTCTTCACGTGTTTGGGAAAGATAATAAACGAGTACTTATCATCATCTACATGCAAAGAGAAGGGTGGTTTCAGGTGGTCGCAGAGATATACAGTTAATAAAGCATACTTTGAATATTATGAACTTTCTTGAAACATATTGGGCTTATTGACATTAAAGAAATGGGTCTTACAATATCCTAATGATTGTTCCATTGAGTTAAAGGACAGAGAGTGTTAAGGGTGTAAATACCTATAGTAGTCGACATCAGGTCCTCTACATACTGGGGCTTATCTTTCCATATTCTTAAACACCAGGAGACTTTTGAAGTCAGGAATTATGCAGTTTTAAAAACTGTTCATCCTTCAGTTAGACCTCAGTGAGACCTTTGGCTTACTAACAAATGAACACAGGGATAAGGTCTGCTATGGAGAATTCTGCTTTCTAGGGAAACCTTATTTAAATCTAGATTAAAGAAAATATAAGCAAATTCAAGTAAAGTATCATTTCCTAAATGTGTAGGAGAAGTGTTTAGGTATAAAGAACACAGGCCTGAGAATACCTGAATACCAGTCTTGTCCCTAAAATAACTAGGGATAATATGTTCAGCAAATTATTAATTTGATGCTGTTTCCTTATCTAATAAGTGGTGATAATGCTATTTCTCTAATAAGATAATTAATGATAAAAAGAACAATATTTTTGAAGACTTCAGCAAGATGCTGACTCAGTACTCATACAATGCAAGGCCCAGCTGTTGTCATGTATGTATCATGACAATACCAGATGTAGATCACAGCTGAAGAAACTCTGGGTCAGATGTGTGAGAGTCTGATCATTTCACTATCCAAGTCATCTCTCTATAACTTTCTAAGATCTAAGACTTACATTAAAATTTGCACTTGAATACCTGACCTCTGTATATATTGACAGTAGTCAGTTGGGCTTTCTTTCACATAACTGAAGGTTACCATGATGCAGGAATCAGCAATGAGATCAGAGCAACAATGTCATCTAGCTATCTAGGCCCAGTTAGAATAAAGAACTCATGATCCTGTAAAGAGTCAAGACCCTGTAAAGAGCTCCCATTCTCACCATGGATACTAAGCCTGCATATCCACAGCAACGAGTACATGCTAAGACTACATGCATGTATGGATTGTCTGGAATATTAGACTTAAGGAAACCAGAGGCAGGGAAAACAAGCCAGACTGGAAAAAGTAACTAGTACCCAAGGAATGACTACTACATTGAGGTGATGGCTTGTGGATAAAGATGCCCAAAGAAGACCTTTGCGGCCCAACTCTATTCATAAGACAAGCACACTTAGTATTTATCAAGGTGAAATCATATTCGTTTGCCCAGCAATGGCACATCAATCAAAATGTGTTCCTCTGCCCAGATTGTAGTGAAAAATCAGAAACATGAGGTAGTATCAGATGCTTGTATCATTGTGGCACAACATGGAGAAAGGTTTTGAAGGAAATGTCATTAAAAAATAAAACAAAGTCACAGTAATCTATCATTCCTCAGGGTTGAGTTGACCTAAAGAGGCATGTCCCAAAATACATTATTCCTTGTATTAAACTTCTTTTTTTTTTTTTTTTAAATTTATTTATTTATTAAAGATTTCTGTCTCTTCCCCGCCACCGCCTCCCATTTCCCTCCCCCTCCCCCAATTAAGTCTCCCCCCAGCCCGAAAAGCAATCAGGGTTCCCTGGCCTGTGGGAGGTCCAAGGAACCCCCACCTCCATCCAGGTCTAGTAAGTTGAGCATCCAAACTGCCTAGGCTCCCACAAAGCCAGTGCGTGCAGTAGGATCAGAAACCCATTGCCATTGTTCTTGAGTTCTCAGTAGTCCTCATTGTCCGCTATGTTCAGAGAGTCCGGTTTTATCCCAGGCTTTTCCAGACCCAGACCAGCTGGCCTTGGTGAGTTCCCAATAGAACATCCCCATTGTCTCAATGTGTGGGTGCACCCCTCGCGGTCCTGAGTTCCATGCTCGTGCTCTCTCTCTTTCTGCTCCTGATTTGGACCTTGAGATTTCAGTCCTGTGCTCCAATTTGGGTCTCTGTCTCTGTCTCCTTTCATCGCTTGCTGAAGGTTAATATTCAGGAGGATGCCTATATGTTTTTCTTTGGGTTCTCCTTATTTAGCTTCTCTAGGATCACTTATTATAAGCTCAATGTCCTTGGTTTATGGCTAGAAACCAAATATGAGTGAGTACATCCCATGTTCCTCTTTTTGGGTCTGGCTTACCTCACTCAGGATAGTGTTTTCTATTTCCATCCATTTGTATGCAAAATTCATGAAGTCCTTGTTTTTTATTGCTGAGTAGTACTCTAATATGTATAAATTCCATACTTTCTTCATCCATTCTTCCATTGAAGGGCATCTAGGTTGTTTCCAGGTTCTGGCTATCACAAACAATGCTGCTATGAACATTGTAGAGCATATACTTTTGTTGTATGATAAGGCCTCTCTTGGGTATATTCCCAAGAGTGGTATTGCTGGGTCCAGGGGTAAGTTGATCCCGAATTTCCTCAGAAACCGCCATACTGCCTTCCAAAGTGGTTGCACAAGTTTGCATTCCCACCAGCAATGGATGAGTGTACCCCTTTCTCCACAACCTCTCCAACAAAGGCTATCATTGGTATTTTTCCAAAGAATCAATGAAACAAAAAGTTGGTTCTTGGAGAAAATCAACAAGATCGACAAACCCCTATCCAAACTAATTAAACGACAGAGAGAGAACACGCAAATAAATAAGATCAGAAATGAAAAGGGGGACATAACCACAGACACAGAGGAAATTCAGAGACTCATTAGATCTTACTACAAAAGCCTGTATGCCACAAAACTAGAAAATGCAAAAGAAATGGACATTTTTTTAGATAAGTACCACATACCAAAGCTAAACCAAGACCAGGTGAACGATCTAAATAGACCTGTTAGTCGCGAAGAGCTAGAATCCATTATCAAAAATCTACCTTCCAAAAAAAGCCCAGGACCAGATGGTTTCAATGCAGAATTCTACCAGAACTTCCAAGAAGAGCTAATACCTATACTCCTTAATGTATTTCACAATATAGAAACAGAAGAGTCATTGCCAAATTCCTTTTATGAAGCTACAGTTACCCTGATACCAAAACCACACAAAGACCCAACCAAGAAAGAAAATTACAGGCCGATCTCACTCATGAATATCGATGCAAAAATTCTCAATAAAATACTGGCAAACCGAATCCAAGAACACATTAGAAAAATTATCCATTATGATCAAGTAGGCTTCATCCCAGAGATGCAGGGCTGGTTCAACATACGCAAATCTATCAATGTAATCCACCATATAAATAAACTGAAAGAAAAAAACCATATGATCATTTCATTAGATGCTGAAAAAGCATTTGACAAAATTCAACACCCCTTCATGATAAAAGTCTTGTATTAAACTTCTGAGAAGCTCCAGGAAAGAAATTGTGCTCAAGTAACTGAGAAATGTGGCATGCTAAAGCCCTTGCAGAGTTATATTAGCATATTAATGGCCTGAGAAGTCCTGTTAAAAAGCATGCTTATATTGATTTAATCTAACATTTCCCAATCTTGTAGCATCATCATTTTCTTTTCATAGCACTTAATATTCTGTGAAATAACCTTAGGAAATTCTGGCCTGGTGTCACCCGTATCATAGTAACTGCGTGTTTTTGATTCTCCGTTTTCTGAATTGGATAACAGAGACACTGAGAACATCATAGCAAGATTCAAATAAAGTACTGTGTACTAAGTACCTACAAATATATACTGGTACTCAGAAACAATGGACAGTAACGAGGAAAGCTGGTGAGTGTCGGAGTAACTAAAGAGTATGTGTTCAAACCTACTGAGCCTTTGAGACATCAAAAGTAAGTGTTGGGATTTTCATTCTCTGTCTTCTAGAACCTTTATCTTTAAGCATCTCTTACTGAAGTCTCACACTATGAAACAGCATTAAAGCTTGTTGTGATTAGAATGTAACACAAAGTTCTGTGTCATATCATCGCTGTCTAAAGCTCAGTGTTGTTTTCTCCCTGTACCACAGTGCTGTTTCATAGAGAGCATTCAAGAACATCCCCAACTCAGATGATCGCTTGAATTATTCCCCTCATGTATATGTATTTCCCAGAACAGCTCTGTGGTCTTCAGCATCACAGCCTTCAGATCTCTCTGATGATATTTTGTTTGTGCCATAATAAATAAAGCTTGCCTGGAGATCAGAATGTGGAACTAGTCACTAGTTCACCAAAGAGGCCACACAGTGGTGGCACACACCTTTAATCCCAGCAATCCAGAAGCAAACGCAGATAGAGCTTTGAGTTCAAGGCCACTCTGGGTTACACTAGATTGAGATCCAGTCTCAAAGAGAAACAGCCAGGCAGTGGTGGCTCACACTTTTAATCCCAGTACTTGGGAGTCACACAACTTTAATCCCAACACTAAGGAGATAGAGACAGGAAAGGCTGTGGCTGGGCAGAGAGAGGAATATAAAGCAGGAGGAGACAGGAGCTCAAGGCATTCAGTCTGAGGACTTGTAGAGACAGGATACCCTTTTCGGTCTGGAGAATTCGTAGAGGTAAGAACCCTAGTGGCTGGCTGTTCTGATTCTCTGATCATTCCACTTTCACCTCCTAATATCTGACTCTGGGTTTTATTATTAAGACCAATTAGAACTGGTGCTACAGATCTCTCCAAAAATCACCTGAGCAATAAATGCTGCTTTAATAATGTCATGTAAAGTAAAGCTAATGACACACAGTGTGGTAAAAATATAAAGATAATATGGTGGCTTGAATGATTGAATGATAATGGCCTCTATAGGCTTGTGCATTTGAACACTTAGTCCCTAGTTGGTCGAATATTTGAGGAAGGATTACGTGGTGTGGCGTTGTTGGAGGAGATATGTCACTGGCAGTGGGCATTGAGGTTTCAAAAGCCCATGCCAGGCTCAGTCTTATTCTTTCTCTGAGTCAAACTTGGAAATAGGATGTAAGCTCTTAGCTTTGCTTCAATATAATGTCTGCTTGCTTGGTGTCATGCTCCTTACCATAATGGTCATGGACTCACCCTCTGCAACTGTAAACAGGCTCCTAATAAATGCTTTGTAAAATAAATTTCCTGGGTTATTGTATCTCTTCACAGCTATAGAATAGTAAGAAAGGCAGAGACAAACCCAAGAAGCCCAGTGAAGCTCCATAGAGCTCCGAGAGAACACTAACTGAGGCATGCTGGGAGTAAGACAAAGTTCTGTTGCTTTAATTGAACTGATCGCCTAATTCTCACAACATCTCCACTAGACAGCAGTTCCATTTTCAGATAAGAGGCTTAAGATGCATAAAGTATAGTGAGCTTCAAAGGCAGCACAGCTAAAAGCTGGTGAATCTCGGATTAGAACCTGGTTCCTTGGAACTGACCATCCATGTGTTCAAATCCCAGTATAGGTTGTAGATGATTTTGCTCTTTAAATTTAAGTGAATTTAGAGACCACTTTCATAGATGCAGCAATATTTTGTTGAGCACCTACACTGGAGTATGATAATGGTAAAGAGAAAATTACTGGGAGACGCGGCAGAGCTCCAAACCTTTCTGGCCTCGAAGGCACTGGTGAAAGCCGTTGGCATTGATGGAAATGTGATGAGAACTCAGCAGTCATGTGATCACATTTGCAGATGGGAGACACTGGCTGCCAAGTGGAAAGTGATCTGTAGCGGGCCATAGCCGCTGATAGATGAGACTTCTGGGAAAGGGACTAAGCATGCCCTAGTCCACAGAAGGAGTGAGATGAAGTGCTGTCTAGAATGGAATTGTTGGAACTGGTCAGATGCACAACAGACTTCAGAAGAAAAGCTACGAGGATTTGCCAGTGCTAGGCCTTGCCCCATGCATTCTTTTAACTCTGCCTGCTGCGTTTCACTGTGTGACTATTCCATCCTTTGTTTCATCATTCCCTATATTTAAGGTATGCCTCTATTCTGCCTCTCTAAAAATTAGCAGGTATGCTAAAATGTCTGTTCATATTCATGGCTCTTTATGCGTGAGTGACTGCTTTCTATAGGGCTATAAAGGAAAATTGCTGGGGCACAGAAGATGTGAAAATTTAATTTTCACACATGCAGCCAAATAAATCCCCAAAGTGGGTATACCACCTAGCCTTCTTACGTCAACGTTTCTTCACCACTCCTTACAGGTTTGCCAATGGCATTTCAAAATGACATTGAAAAGAATGCTCCACTTCTCCCAGTCACCTGTTTACCGATGATAAAATGTGCCCTGTTCCATTACCAGCCTTCTACTGCCTGGCGGTTCTGATGCCCAAGAAACCCCCTACTTGCTAATCTTCTGTGCAGAGTTGAGAAGTCATAGGAAAGAGGTGTGGTGAGTCGCAAAGGGGACTGTAAGTCCTGCATTTAGCTACTCTCGTAAATACCTGAGTACAGGGAGAGCCCTCATAAGTCCGGTTATGAAAGTCACTTGTCGCGAATGTGTCCTTTCACAGCCCTCATTCAGGGTCAGGTGGGGACTGTTAAGAACAGGTTGCCCTGTAATTAACTGATTTGTTACAATCTAGTTGCAAGGCATGTGCTTCCTCTAACCTTGAACAGCATCCAGTACAGAGGTCTCATTGACCCATAAGTTGAAGGCTTTCGGGGAAAAGATAGCTGTGCCCAGTAATCTTTCTGACTAAAGCTTCATAGCCCTCCGCTATCTGGCACACTCACATGTAGATTGCCTATCAAAACTGACTGTAGACATTCTGATAAACACAACCGTGGACACTTTCTAAACTTCTGCCCATTAACCCTTTCCACCTCACGTGCATGGGAGACAGGCAGGCTGTGCTACATTATTCTAAGATTACTGAGGTTAATCTGAGGAATAGAAAGGTTAATTGACTTGGCCAATATCATAAAACCAACTACAAAGAGAGTCAAGAACACAATTCAAATCTCTGCCAATGCTTTCAGTCCAGTGTGGAAAATGTGAGTAAAGGGTTATTTCCCAACTTGACTGTTCTTTTCTACAACCTCATACCTGAGGGAGAGCTTTATATTTTAAATTCTTTTAGTTATGTTTCTTTGCATCACGTTACACGCACACACAATGAAGTTACTATCAGGAATCATCAGGATAAATGAAAGATACTCTTTGTTGTTCAATGCTGTATGCCTTTCCATGAAAACTCACCCCATTCAGGGCACAGATGATGGACGAAGGAACTGATTCCATCTGTGTCTAGCTTAATGCAAAAGTGAGTTTACAGCCATTACTTACAGAGCATAAGTAAATCAAACACAGTTCAATCATCAAAAGGCAGATCCTAGCATGAATAGAAACATATGGAAGTTTCCTTCCTTTCTTCCTTCCTGCACAATGTAGGTAGTTCAGTTGGCCAGAGATAGCCATTTCCTCAGAAATTGTCACTTTTAGGGATGAGTGACTATTTTAGGTTTCAGGAGTTTCCTGAGCCTTGTGAATTTTGTTTAATTCATGAGTCTTATGAGCCTCTTTTCCCACCCCCAGGCTGAATGTCCAATTTACAGGGAATGGTTATGCGACACATGAGATTTGAACTCCAGCTCTACCCGTCTACCAGGCTGTGCTGGAGGCTTTCTCCATCAGCTATTATTCATATGGAGAAAACCCATGAAGAAACTCTCCTGATTCATATCAGTTAAACTTCATTGTTATCCCTCTGCCTGAGGAAGGCCACAGAAGTATGGCAGTATTTATAAACTCCTTTCAGGTATTCCGAGGATCTTCAAGGCCTTAGGTTTACAGAAGGCTCTGTGCGACTGGAACTATAGCAGACAAGACTTAGATGAAGTAGCTAGGAAACAGGGAAACTGAGGTGTGAATGGGCTATACGATCCTGAGCGTGATGTGACAGAAAGAAAATGGACTTGACTTCGACACATTTCTTCAGAAACAATGACAGTGTAGAATATTCCAGGAGAGGTTAGAGATGGCATCAAAATGATTGCCTTCTTAACAATTCTTCTTAGTACGCTTATCAATACATCGACATACACAAATACATAATTATCTTTTTCACACAATAATTTTAATTGCTCTCCCTATGCAAGCTATAACGATTTCTTGTCAGGTACAGGGGGAAAAGGCCAGATTCATTTTCTTGACTTGGAAAATTCTTAAGGCTAGACTCTGGGAATAAGCTATTAAGTTTCACATTTTTTTACTGCCTATTTCAAAACTGGACCTTCAAGCCACACCAAGTAGTGTTCCTCTTTCCACACTGAGCAAGCTCTCCTGGGTCTTCAGGATGAGTATAGGTTGGTCTTGTTTCCTTTTTTAAATTAAATTTTATATCAACATATATTGTAATAGGCTTCATTGTGTCATTTTCATACACGTGTCAATATACTTTGTTTTTATCTACCCCTTCTCCTTTCCCTTTCCCCAACCCCTTTTCTACTTTTGATGATAACCCTCTTCCTCATAAAGATTTCTTCTTCTCTCATGTAACATGCCACACACACACACACACACACACACACACACACACACATGCATACACACAATTTACCTTCTCTCTTTGGTAAACTCCATTGCATCATCTGCACAGTGTCCTTCTTCTTTACAATTATCTAATCACAGGTATTACTGTGCCTCACCTTTCCTCTCATACATTAATGCATCTTAATGAACATTTATGTTCTGTCTCTTCCACCAGACAATGGAGTTTACCACCAAGATCAATACTAAGACTGCTAACATCATCTAGCATGGTGTAATGGATTCATTACACATGTAATGCATTCCACAAGTGTTTGTTAGAAGAATTGGATAGATAGATGCTCCGTGTTCAAGTATGTTTAAAGACTAAGAAACTGATAACCCTCTCCCCGTGTCCAACATTCAGCCAGAAGGTGCCTCAGGGGCACAAGCACACTTACATCCATGCATAACTCTGAGTTTCTTATGACCTAAGATTTTGTTCCAGATGTCACTTCTCTCACCCAAGAAAAGAGTGCAATGATACAAATTTTACAAAATTACTGTGTCACCAACCAAAAGTCCATCTTTCTTCTTTTCACTGTTCATTGGAGACACTCATGGGTAAACAATAATAAAGTGTGCTCCTAATACCACTCTTTTTTCCCATTGAAGTCTTCCCTTGTATAAAGTACATACATTACACCTGTGAATTCATTTACCCTCGTGAAGAGAATCTACTTAAGTACATATGAATACCTGAAAATTTCTTTATAAGGATTAATGTTTCAAATAGCATATTCAAGATGTACCCAAAGAAATAGGCAAACACAAAACATGAATACACAAGAATCAGGTTCCCAAAGTTATAAAATAAGGGGTAATACAATATAAAAGACAAGAAGTCAGGATAGGAAAGATTCTGGTGAATTCTGACAATATCCTTCTCTTGATATGGATAAGATAAAACTTCAGTTTCCATGATTGTTCATGGATGTAATAAGTATACTTAATTCAAAGAGTTATTTTTTTAAAACTCTAAATGTAAAACACTTAACACAGAGCCTAGAACATATTATATCCAATAGCTGGTATATTTTTTTTTCTGTTCAAATCATCATTATTTGTTTGGAGTTCCCCCAAATCTACTAGTATAGACTTCTTCAAAGTCCCTAATGACCTTACTCACCTATTCTTAATATTCCCCCATGACATGAATCTTACCAACTAAGGATTTACAAACATAGAAGAGTGGAGTTTGGGAAGGCAGGATATGATCACAGCAATTCTGCTTGGGCAGTTGTCTGATACCTCTCATTAATTCACTGGCACCAGCAATGCTGCGTGATTTTATCTCATTCCTGAAACTCTTTGTGCCCTCTTCCCATCACGCTACTATTCTTCATATCCTTCTGTCCTCACACAGCTGCATCCAGACATTGATACTGCAGGACCTCCTATGAGTTGTGTTTATTCCACCAGGCTAAACTATTGCCCTAACAAAGTTATACCCAGTTTTGTGCTAAAATAAACTTTGCAACCATTTCTGGATTATACCTGTGACATAGATACAAAAATTATTTTGGATTGTGATTTAATGTTTTATAGAGCTTTTGACGTCTACGTAGGTAAAGACCTCAGGCTAGTAGCAATCTAGATGCCTGAAAGTGTTCTATACATTTTGATATTGGTCCCTTAGTAATGACAGCATAGTAATTATGCATGACTAATTATGCACAGTAAGTTTATTTTTCTCTTGCCTTAGAAAAGAATGTCACTGTATGTATGTGCAGGCATGTGTCTATGCATGCATGTGTGTTCTTCAAGCTTTCCTAATCACATTCCATGAGCAGCAAACCTAATCTTATGTGAAAACCAACTCTATTTGATGTATTGTCTTTGGTGATTTTGCATCCTCTCCATGACAATTATATTAACATTGTTCTTATCCAAGATTTTTGGGTCTGCTACACAGCTATGTAGTTCCTTGAATATCACACAAAGTATAAGAGAATTCATGTCCTCAGGACAAGTTCCCAGATCAGACTTGGAAATATGAGTTCTCTGTCAGGAGACTCCTCTTTACTCATACAAAGCAGGAAAACAGATTGCTGACTTGCTCTTTATATCTATCTGTCAAAAAAAATCTCTGAAATGGTCCTGCTAGCAAGAAAAAAAAGCTTGAGGTTAGACTGAATTTTTTGGTCTTTCATAGATATAAACACTGCCTCCCAAGAATGTTCAGCAATCTTGGTTTTTATTCTTTCTGCACATTTCTCTACTAATTGTGAGGTTCTGTTGACTCAGGCACCAAGCAAAGAAGATTTTATGTTTACAAGTACTGACACAAACTTCATTGCTTCAAAATGTGGTCAACACAAGAAAAACTGATGATTATGACTTACAGATACAGACTTTTATGGAAATAAAGCTTAAGACAGAGAAAATTAGGGTTATGAAAAGGCATTTAGTATCTTCCAGAAAATAAAGTCCACTCAATTAGTACCCTCTGTATTTTTAAGCATTTAAAACAATTATAATACAATATTACACACACACACACACACATATATATATTACATACACAACAAGTAAAAATCCCTTAACTGGTTTACTCAACGGCCCAACATAGTTGTTGCAACTCTTTTCTGTAAATATCTCTTTCTGATAAGCTTGTCAACCATATACAGCATAAAGGACCTACCAGAAGTACCAAAATTATTTTGAAAATGAACATCTTTACATTTTGGTTAGTTCAACTTAGATCTCAATATTAAGAGAGTGGCCTGAAATTAGTTTCTGAAATAAGCAGAAATCAAGAGCAAAATACATTCAGCAAGAACTGAATGTCTAAGTAACAAATTTGGGCTGTGTTACTATTATCTCATAGATCATGTAGCTTTCATCAGAACAAGTGGCAGTCATCCTCTGAGATATATAGACATACGCAAGTTCATGTCGCTCGGCTTTATTCTTCCTAAAAAGCCAAAGCCATCATCATAAGGTGTAAGTACCAATGCAAACCCCAGTGTAGACAAATCTTGATACTTGGCATAGCAAAAGAAGCTAGGCAGAAAAGGCTACATAGACCATAAGTCCATGCATATGAAACCCACAGAATAGTCAAATTCACAGACCCAGAAAGGCTCTTACACAGCCTGTAGGGAAAAGGCAGATCACTATTGATAATAGATTTCTTTTCTGTGTGATAAAACTCAGTGATGTACTATACTCCATAGTACTTAAAGGGGTGGATTTTGTGATAGATAAATTGAAAAAATTCTTCACAGACTTTGAAAGAACAATAATCAATTTCATATGGAAAAACAAAAACCTCGGGATAGCCAAAACAATCCTGTACAATAAAAGAATTTCAGTAGGTATCACAATTTCTGACGTTAAACTTTACTATAGAGCTACAGTACTGAAAACAGGCTGGCATTGGCATAAAAACCAACAGGACGACCAATGGAACCGAATTGAAGACCCAGATATTAATCCACACACCTACAAACACCTGATTTTTGACAAAGAAGCAGAAAATATACAATAGAAAAAAGAAAACATATTTAACAAATGGTGCTGGCATAACTGGATATCTACATCTAGAAGAATGAAAATAGATCCATATCTATTGCCACACACAAAATTCAAGTCCAAATGGATCAAAGATCTCAAAATAAAGCCAGGCACACTGAACCTCATAGAAGAGAAAGTGGGAAGTACACTTCAACACATTGGTACAGGAGACCACATTCTAAATATAACCCCTGAGAGAAACAAGTAATAAATGGGACCTTCTGAAACTGAAAATCTTCTGTAAAGCAAAGGACATGGTCAACAAGACCAAACAACAGCCTACAGAATTGGAAAAGTTCTTCACCAACCCCACATCAGACAGAGGTCTGATCTCCAAAATATGCAAAGAACTCAAGAAATTGGGCATCAAAAGAACACATAATCCAATTTTAAAAAATGGAGTACATACCTTTAAGCAGAGAACTCTCAACAGAGGAATCTAAAATGGCTAAAAGACACTTAAGGAAATGCTCAATATCCTTAGTCGTCAGAGAAATGCAAATCAAAACAACTCTGAGATTCCATCTTACACCTGTAAGAATGGCCAAGATCAAAAACACTGATGACAACTTATGCTGGAGAGGATGTGGGGCAAAGGGAACACTCCTCCATTGCTGGTGAGAGTGCAAGCTGATAAAGCCCCTTTGGATATCAGTATGGCAATTTCTCAGAAAATCAGGAAACACCCTTCCTCAAGACCCAGCAATACCACCTTTGGGTATACACCCAAAAGATACTCAATCATACCACAAGGACATGTGCTCAACACTGTTGATAGCAGCATTGTTTGTCATAGCCAGAACCTAAAAACAACTGTGGATAAGGAAAATGTGGTACATTTACACAGTGGAGTACTACACAGCAGAAAAAAAATGACATCTTGAAATTTTCAGGCAAATAGATGGAGCTAGAAAACAAATGAGTGAGGTAACCCAGACCCAGAAAGACAAGTATCTTATGTATCACTCATAAGTGGTTTTAAACGTAAAACAAAACAAAACAAAAAAACAGCATAGAAATCACAATTCCACAGAACGTGGATAACAAAAAAGACCATAAGAGAGACATACATGGATCTAGTTTACATGGGAGGTCGAAAAAGATAAGATCTCCTGAGTACATTGGGAACATGGGGACCATGGAAAAGGGTTGAAGGAGGGGGTAGAGGAAAAAAGGGAAGCAAAGAAAAACGTAGAGCTCAATAAAATCAATTAAAAAAATTATATCTTCATAACCATCCAGTAAGGTACTGGTGACAAGAAGGGTGTGATAGCCAGTGGACCATTGAACCAGGAAAAAGACAAAATATGGCAAAGAAAACAGAGGACTTGGTTAAAATAAAATTCTTAAGAATGCTATGCTAAATCAGTCATTTCTGTATAAGCTTTCCAATAAGCCCAAAATCATCTTTGGACCTTTGAGTTTCCATTTCCCAATCCAAAATGGGACAGTTTTCAAGTTGCTAAGATGTTAGCACTCCTTGCTTTCTTTGCTTCTTCTTCCCCCTCACTGGATTTTCTAGTAATTTTGAGTCAGGTGGAGAGGAGGCCGCTTTGCTTGCGCTGTTCATTATGGAAATTGATTTGACCCTCATTTGCATCTATTTTCACCGCCATCAAGCTGATTTAGAATCTGAGGGTGGCTGCAACCTCCTCTGAAGCTGGCAGATTTGCTCTAAAAACAGAGCCCTGGAACTTTTGCAACCAGCTCTGGAGAACTCGTTCTTTTGCCCTTTTGATTTCTACACAACATGGGCAGAGTCTCAGAGAAATACAACCGGCGTTAACCGGGAAGAAAGGAAACCTTTGTGCTGTCAGCTATAAATAGCCTCTCTTCCCTTGTCTACCCTCCAAGCTGCTAGTCAACCTTGCAATGCTGGTTGCACAGAGAAATAAATACATTGGTCAGTGAATCAGGTAGCCACAGGCAAGCTTGTAGGCTGGCAACAGGAAGCAAAGGACCTAAATCTTAAACAACACAATGTGGTCTGCACACACGGCAATCATCCCTGCTGGACAGACACAAAGGTTTCTCACTGTCCCAGAACACCACAAACTGAAGGATTGCTACCCTACCTGGACCTACCTGATAGGGACCTAGGAGAAGCATGCCTTACTTAACTTTGTGCTTGTCCCTCCCCTCTTTTACTCCTTTTACCTCTACCGGCATTGCTGCCCCCACTGCTCTCTGTGCAATGGTTCAGACTTGTTCTTTTCGGCTTCTTTATACATCTAGCAAGAACTACCATCTTTGGTTCCTCTGTGAAACCTACCTTGTTCTTTCTTGTCACAGAGAAAATAGCTTTATTGTTGTTCATGACTGTAAACCATTACATTTCTACTGTAAAAAAAATATGAGTTTATCTGAAAATAGAAGCAAGAGGGCACAAAAATTAACTATGCTCTCCTGACTCGGACTCATCCAGCCTTCCAAACCTTGGTCTTCACATTCAAAAGGAACATTTCTTTTCCAAAGAGAAAGCTGAGGCAGAGCGAATTGTCACATAGAAATCCACAGTGTGTACCTTTCCTTTTCAATAAATAGAGATCTGTGCTATCGTTTTTAGCAGTCTCTATAAATGTAGCTGTAATTGGGACATTTAGTCTGCTGTTTCATATATACATATATATATATACATACATATGTATATGTATGTGTGTGTGTATATATATATGTATATATGAATACACACATTCATACACACTGACAGATAAAACACACTTTCAGACTTTTTTTTTCCTATTGCCCAAATTATCCATTTGGCCCTCATCCTGTCCTCATGTTCTCTACGTTGCACCTGACATCTGGGCCTCCCCCTACACAGAACAGTCTGCTGATCAGAAGTTACCCATCCTAGACAATTCCTCTTGATACTCTTCTAACTGGAATAATGTCAGCTCAGGGGTTAATGAGGGCTGTGGCCTTTATTTAGTTTCCAGGATGACGTGCAAGAGTAGTGGAGTTCAGAAAGAATGCAATGGGGCATTTCCCTAAATTGTAACTCAGAGCATAGGCTACAGCGAGGGGTTTAGTGTGTGACTACAGAACTCCTGCTGCTGTGTCCTTCAGAGACTAAGGTGGGCAGTCTGGGAGCCATCATTTAATAAGCTTCCCATGTGATCCTTTTGATCAGTCAATTATTACAACCTGGGTTTTTATCAGTCTTTTTATCTTTCAAATGAGGTAACATAAGGCCAAATAGATACAGTTTGTCATATCCGCATGGACAATTAGGGACAGGACTTGAAGTCGTGTCTCTTTTTCCACATCCCCAAGTCTGTCATCTTTTCACTATATCAGACATACTTAGTCCAGGGGAAAATTTCATTAGAACAAAGAACTTCTTCACAGAATACCATAGCAGGGAGGATTTTTTTTGCCTGGAACAAAGTGACAATTCTAGAATTTAAAGTGGGTTAAGAGAAGATTGAGTCTGAGGCAAGAGTCTCTTATTGCTACTCAGATCATATATCACACAAATAGCTGTTTATAACTTCTATGGTGTTGTGGTGTGTGTGTGTCTGTGTGCGCACGTGCACACACATGTGTGTGTGTGTGTTTATAGGCTGTATTTCAACTCAGAAAAATTAATTAAAGACCAATATGGTTATTTTGCCAATAATACAGTATTTGAGAAATAGTTCCTAGATTTGTCTGCCATTTATAATACACAGAGATGTATGTGTATGTCTATCTATGTCTATATCATATATATATATGTGTGTGTGTGTGTGTGTGTGTGTGTGTGCTTATCCATGAAGACAAGATCCAATCGAAAGTAAAGATTTCCTTTTATTTGAGTCTGTCTTTTCTTCCCAGTGCAGGAAAGTTTTAATAAGACTTCTACTTTTTCACTTCTGTGGGACTGTATGTAACACACAACACATTCAGACTAAAAAACAACTCCTTAAACCAATGTTCAGTAGGGAACTAGTTACCTAGTCTGGTGGTCACCTCAGCCTCATTGTTTATACAGTAAATTTGTGGCAGGATCTTTTAATTCAAGACCCTTAAAGGTCATAAAAGTGATCATTTAAAATCTCCTGATTTAATGATGTAGAAATATATTTGGGAAGTAGCCTTTCTCTACAAGATATTAGTTTTGCTCAGGAAGTCTTCAGAATATAGACTCTGTTAAGTACAATGTATAAAATGAGAGAGTTTTTACGATTATCATGATACCTGTGAGAGGGTGAATTGTATTCCCCCAAAAATATTATAGTGCTTTTTTTTGTCACTCAGAATATGATCTCATTTGAAAGTAGGGTCATAGCATATATAAACAGTTTCATATTCTAATGCCATTCTTTTATGTTATCCCAATACGAGAAAAGACAGAGCAAAACACACGTATACATATACAATAATATATTCTTCCATAAAGATGGGTGAGAGAGCTGTCAGAATATACTCTCCACTACATGACATATTTTAAGTGAAAGCCAAAGCAATGATCTGCTAATACTCAGGACATCACCTAGTTTAATCTTACAAAAGCTTGATGAATTTGGAGAGACTCATGTTAAAAGAGGAATGCTCACAACAAGACATGAACTTTGAATACATTGACTTTTAAGCAGTCTTTTTCTTCTTAGCCATATCTGTATTGAAGATGCCCTAGCAGTTAGAGAAGGGTGACTATTTTTCCATGCGTGATTAATCTATGGCTACTGAATTGTTGTCATCAATGAGTACCAGGAAGATAAAACAAAGAATACCACAAGTTACCTTTTAATTTATGGTATCAAAAAAAACCAAAAAAACGGAAAGTTAGAGCTATATCCCTGTGGAAGACAAGAGTACTAAGAAGACAGAGGTATGGGATAAGTTCTCAGAACAACATCTACCTAAAAGGCAACTGGCCAATAGAATGTGGAAAGAGAATTGAGCATATGACCTCATGTGATAGTTATGACTCACAACTAACTCTCATGTACAGTTACTAAGGTACAATAGAAGAAGTAAATGTTATGGTTACTGATTTATATCATGATCTCCAACTGGTATTTTCATTTTCTACCAGAATAATGAAAGTAATTCTACCACCACCCACACTGATATAATAGCGAGGTTTTTATCTCTATATTTGCCATAACAATTTAACAGATGAAGCAAGACAGTTACCAAGTAAACCCTGCCATTCCAGACATGCTCACTTCTCTTCTTCACTCTGCTCTTGGCCTTGGAATGAAAACCTATAGAGCTTACACCAATATATTTCTGGACTCTGGATAATGGGAAGTATCAGTGAGAAACCAAGAGAAGAGAAGTACCATTAAGAAATCAAGAGAGGTAGAGAAAGATGTCATGTTGCAATTGGCCATTAACTCCTCAGATGAGAGGGCCTATAAAGTGACCTATGCTTCGTTTTCTTCTCATGTGGATCTAATCACTATTTTTCTGTCTCCCTATGTTTGTAATAGGCTGTGAGTACCCTGTGCCCTTAATTTAATAGTCTCTCTATACTGTCCTTCACATATTGGCATATTAATAGCACATAGCACTTTGAAATCATTTTAAGCACTCTCCAAATTATTCAGTTTGATTATGAAACAATATAGTTTCCAAGACCTGGTTGAAACAGAAACCCAGATGACGTGGGATTCCTTTCTGTATGTTGTGAATATGTTTTATTACCATTGGTTAATACAGAAGGTGCTTTGGGCCTATTGCAGTGCAGAATAGAGCAAGGTGGGAATTCCAAGCAGAGGTAGAGGAGAGAAGAAGGTGGAGTCAGAGAGATGACATGTATCTGCCCAAGGAGACAGAGGCCCAGGCCCTTAATAGTAAACCATAAGTTTTGTGGCAATACATAGAATAATAGAAATGGGTTAATTTAAGATGTAAGAGTTAGTTAACAAAAATCCTGAACTAATAGGCCAAGCAGTGTTTTAATTAGTATAGTTTCTGTGTAATTATTTTGAGTCTAGGTGACCAGGAAAAAAAAAACAAACATATTTAACTGTATGCACATATAAGTAAAACATAGTTCTAAAAACTCAAACTATATGAAAATAAAATTTTCCTTCCATCGCCTGTATACTTAATATATTATAGACTCTTGTCAATTGTACATAGCTGTGGCTGTCCTCAGAGGGATAACTGGGCTGCCTTGATCTCTAGCTGACCTTAGATGGTTCCCTAACAATGTACAGATCAATTTTTATATCCAAGTTAATTTGTTTCAATAAATGCGTAAGAGTTTAAGTTTTAGTGATTTAAGTTTTACTTGGGTTATCTGTATCTTTATCTACAATATTTATAACATTTATGTTTCCTAAATTTAGTTACTTTTCTTATTACTGACACATAAACAAACAAACAAAAAACCTGAAACAACTTGAAGAAGCCATTGATAGAGGAACAGATTTATTTTGGGTCATAATTGAAGGAAGTCCATTCTGACAAGAAAGGAATGGTGGGCTTTCATGCTACTCCGAATTTGTAACTGGGACACCTCACAGTTCAGTGGGAAAGGAAGTAGAGAGACCTTAACTTGAAGCAGGCTGAGCTACAACCCATGTGGTTTGTCTGCTTCAGTGACTCACAGATAAGCTCCTTCTTTTGAAATGTCTGTAACCTCCCTGTTCTAGTTCAGGTTGGTATTGCTATGGCCAAACAACATGACCAAAAGAAATGTGGGAAGTAAAGGGTTTCTTTCCCTCACAGTTTCACATTGCAGTTCATCCTCAAAAGCAGTGATGGCAGGAAATCAGCAGTGCAGAACCTGGAGGCAAAAGCTGATGCAGAGTTCATGGATGGGTGTTGCTTACTGGCTTTCTCCCCATGTCTTGCTCAGCCCAAGTTCTTATAAAACAGGACCATCAACCTAGGAGCAGCACCACGCACAATGGACTGCACCCTCACTCATCAATCACTAATTAAGAAAATGACTAACAGGCTTGCCTACAACCCATTATTGTGGGGGCATTTTCTTAATTGAGGTTCCCTCACCTCAGATGACTTTAGCTTGTGTCAAGTTGACATAAAACTCTCCAGCATACTCCCCAAACAGCTCTACCAACTAGTGACAAAATGTTCAAACTCATGAGCGTCCATGGGACATTTTATATTTAAATGATAGCATGACTCTTCCCATATCTTGAAAAATTCTGACTGGTTCTTGTCTTTAATTTTTTTTTAATTTATTTATTTATTAAAGATTTCTGCCTCCTCCCCGCCACCGCCTCCCATTTCCCTCCCCCTCCCCCAATAAAGTCCCCCTCCCTCGTCAGCCCAAAGAGCAATCAGGGTTCCCTGCCCTGTGGGAAGTCCAAGGACCACCCACCTCCATCCAGGTCTAGTAAGGTGAGCATCCAAACTGCCTAGGCTCCCACAAAGCCTGTACGTGCAGTAGGATCAAAAACCCATTGCCGTTGTTCTTGAGTTCTCAGTAGTCCTCATTGTCCGCTATGTTCAGCTTTGATGAAGCTACATATTAGGGTTCTTGTCTTTAAAATGCCCTCTTCTGACAATGGCTTCTCTTCCTCACTATCTTCTGTCTCCCCTCTATGTCCTCTTCTGTTCCCTCACTTCTCAACTCTACAGCACAGGGATAAGGACCAGATTATTCTGAATCTCTTTTAGAAGAAATGCCTTTCTTTTAAACTAATAATTAAGTTCAAATGTATCATGTCTCATTTAATAGTGGCCCTGGCTTCTTGGGATGCCATGACTGAGGTAACAAATATGTAGATTAAGTATAGTATCTCTCCTGAATGTTATGTAGCAATTCTTAGTGTGCCAATGGCAGTTACAAGATATTAGTTCATGTTGCAGTCCCATAGTGAGTTAGGAGTGGATATTTGATTTTCAGTGCTCAGAAAATACTAATGTTCTAGAGATGAAACTCACAATCTTCTCTTTCCTTGAGTTTAACCCACTCAGTTCAATAGAATTAATTTTAAATCAAACCTGACTACATACCCATAGCACTTAACCACATGTTCTTAGTGTTGTCATAGCTACAGTAAGGATAAAGTTATCAGTTTATTCTTAACACTTTCCTATCTTCATTTCCACTTTCATCTATATCACCCTTACCCCTTTCCCCCAGTGTATACAGAGCAAGCACATGATGCTGCACAGTGATCAGGAGAAGGTTGGTAGTTCTGAATCCCATCCAGGTGAAGTTCTGAGTCCCATCCATGCTTGATGCAAGTACTACCCAGTTAAGTTGCACAACAATTTCCTTACTCTGGATGCATTCCAAACAAGACATGCTTTAGTCAGTGTATAGAGATCTAGTAAGTACCTAATCTAAGATGAAATGAGCAGAGTAAGAACTAGCCTGATTGCCTTTCCCCGGTGTACAAGTTTGTGCTTGTATAAATGGTACAAGGCAATGGAGGTCATTATGAATAGAGATCAAAGTTTTGCAAGAATGTAAGTTGGGGAAAAGACACTAGGTGGGAAAGGCCCAGATGTTTCCCACCAATTTTCATCTTGCCAGTAGGGTGCTTTCCCCCACTGTTACCGCATGTAGAGTCTTTTTCCAGAATTCATCTTCACAAAGACCTTAAAGAGTTCTGTGTTTTGCATTTGCAATTGAGGAAGGGTTTTTTTTTCAAGGAGAACAAACTTTACGCTAAGGGAGATGCTGAGGAGAAAATAGTCCAAAATCATTTACTATAGCCCAGTTGTCTTCTTTGTAGTGCATTTCCTTGGAGAGTTACATGCCCAATTTTTCAAACATATTTTGGCATATATAATTCACATACAAGATAAACCATTCTAACTTTTAGATGCATTGTTCTATCCCACTTGATATACATAGAACCACTCAAATCAGGTGGGGAATCTCTTTCTTTACATCCTCCTCTCCACTTTCCATTGTGAGTTCTTTATATGCAATCCCATCCTTAACTTTTCAACACCAATCTGAAATTATTTGCTTTCTTCAAAACATGACATCTGAGAATCATCCACTATTGTAAGCTTCTGAGCTTGGATTTCCCCATTTACCATATGCTGTTGACTTTTCTATTTGGCTCCATGCTTCAAACTTTTGTGCCTCCTTTTATTTTGCTGAGTAATATTTTATTGGATGATATACCACATTATTAAAAGTCATTTGCAACTGAATTGTTTCAAACTTTTGAGTTATGAATAAAGCCACTAAACTTTCCTGTAGATCTTTTTGTGTAGACAAGTATTTTAATTTATTTTATTAATTCTTTGAGAGTTTCATATAATAAATATTTTTTATCACATTCATCCTACTCCTCCCCCAACTCCTCTCAAGGCTACATCCACTCCCCTTCCACTACCAATTCAATATCTTTTTGCTTTGTTATTATTGTTGCTGTTGTAATACTCACTAAGTCAAATTTATGTTATTCATACCTGAGTGTCGAGTCATCCACAGAGGTCATACCCTTAAAGAAAACTGGCTCTCCTTCCCCCGAAGTCATCAACTTGCAGTAGCTCTTTAGTTAAAGATAGGGTTTTTGAGCCTCCCTCCCTTCCGTGTCAGCATGTTTCTTGGCTTGATCTTTTGTAGACCTTGTTTAGGTAACCACAGGTGCTATGAGCCCGTCAGTGTAGCACACCTTCATACCTAGAGGACATCATTTAACTTCCTGACTTCTGGCTTTTTACAATCCTTCTGCTCCCTCTTTCATGATACTCTATGAACCTGTGGAAGTGTGATGTTCAATTTGTGGCTGAGCACGCCCACTGGTAGTTATTCTTACTCTCTGTAATTTGATCAGTTCTAAGTGTCTGTACTAACGACAACCAACTGCCCAAAGAAACTTGTCTGATGTGGTCTTTAAATAAGTGCCTTTTTTTCTCTTTGCTAAACACTGAGCCATATCACAGCAATGTGAAGAGTTTTCTACATCATCACCAATATTTTGAATTGCACTTTTTAAATGAGGCTGTCTAGTGCAGTGCATTTCTTTACGGTTGCCATTAACACTGGTATGCACCTTTGTCTGTGATTGCTTTCTATGTATACATCTTCTCTACTGAATGTCAATCCAAAGATTTTGCCTATTTTATGTTCATTTCTTACTATTGAGTTTTATGTTTTTTTATATAATTTGGCTATTAATCATTTTTCAGGTGTGTGTGTGTGTGTGTGTATAAGATACTTCTCTAATCATGTGTCTGTGTATGTGGCTTAAAATAAAACTTTGCTGGCAAATATTGTAAGGCAAAAGATTCATCTTTATTCCCTTTCATTAACTTTTGAGTATCACTTACCCATCTTCAAGTATTATATTTTTATAATATAATAATATATATATAGTGTTTTGGTTATAAATGTGTACTGTGTATGTGCCTGCTGCTGAAAAATTCCAGAAAAGAGCAAAAGATGTTTTGAAATTAGAGTTACAGACAATTGTGGTTGCTTAGAACCAAACCTTTATCCTCTGCAATGGGTGCAAGTGTTCTTAACCTCTGAAACATCTCTCCAGGCCAATATTTTAATCTTAAAATTTTATTAAAAGTACTTTAATGTCAAATGCAGACAGAGGAACTATTGTCTCTTCATAAAATTCTCTGTATGCATGTGTATTTTGTATTCCTTTTTGGAAGTCCCTCTTGCAGTTGCACATGAACTCCGAGCCATGGATCCCAAGCTAGAAATCTATGTAGGAAGCCAGTTACTGTTAATCTGCATCTCTAACCACCTACCTTCTCTAACTTAAGTTGGCACAAACTGTTTCCTGATGCTAAGCAAACCACGCAACTGTAAAAATTACTACACAATGGATGTGCTTTATGCATTTTTTCACAAAGTCTGCACAGCTACACAATACTTTTTCCTCACTCTCTTAAGTTTCATGTCTAATTACTACAGAAGCTAGCCAACAAGCACTTAAAATCCTTTAAATTATGCCTTTTCCCTTCACTCCCTGCAGATGATCATGCCACTACTTTCTAAGGGAAGACAAAGAAATCCATTGAGTTTTAACTCCTGTAACTCCCATTCAAACTTGACTTTCTTCTATTTATTTTAGATAGAATTAATTATGCAAAGTGATCTTTTGGGGACTCCAAGTCCATTCTAGCCTAAGCTTGCTGCAAAAATCATATTCACTGTGCTACTAATAGCACCTTTTGAAATTGAAGCATGTTCTCTTGAGATGATGCCTTATTTGCTTCTTTCTAGTTGATAAAAAAGATGGTTCCTCTAAGTCTGAGTACTACTTCTCAAGTTTCTCATCCTCTATCCATTAATTATCTTTCTGGCAAATGTATTAAAAGATGCTACTCTCGTTGACTCTAAGGACTCTATTTCTCCAACCATCACCATCTCTATGGCATCCTCAACACTCTATTAACATTGCCCTCACAGAGAGTAAATAATTTCGAACTTGGAACTCAGGGGTTGGGACTGCAGCTTCTGGTAAAGCATTTGACTAGTATGTGAGAGGCTGTACTTTTATCTCTATCACTGCAAAATATTGGCATACATTTATGTGAACTTGACATTTTCAATCCTTATTTTATTCGACCTTTGGAAATATTTGATATTGCCGACTATTTCCCATGACTTATTCTTCTGTCTTCCCGAGCAATATTCTCTTCAAACTTTTATGTTAATGTCTACACATTTCTCGTGGGTCTCTTTGACATCTTCATTGCTGTACAATATACTGGTGATCCTCAAGTCTGTTTGGTAAATATTTTCTTATTCTCAGTGTTCCTAGATGAATGACGGGCATGATACTTTCAACTATGATCTACTTATCCATCAAGAAGTCATAACTCTTGATCTCAGCTTTCCTGACTCCTTCTTATATACCACTCAAATCCAATTTCCCTAACTAGATGTCTCCATTGACACTTTTCCTAAAGTCTTTTTCAAGTTTTTTCTTCCCCTCTTATCTGTAAATCTGTAATTATCACAACCACATTACTTATTGTTTAAGAGAAAAATCTAGGAATCTCACAAACTCATTTTTGTTGTTCTGATTTCTCAGTAGTTAACCAGTCATGTTCCTACCATTGACCCATATACTAAATATTTACTGACCACATACCAAGTCATAGAGACTCTGGTAACATTGTGAGATAGTCAGATATCATGTTTACTCTCAAATTGCTTTTAACTTAGTGTTGTAGAGACTGCATAGTATATTCAATGAGTGATTCAGGGAAGGGGAACATAAGCAGGTAAGAGAACCAAAAGAAACTTGACAGAGACAAGTCTTCAGTGGAATGATGGTGGATGAATGGTAGAATAAGGGTTAGCTAAACAAAGGACAAAATAATCCAAGAAGGAAGCACACAGGCAACATGATGGTCCGACTTCCAACTTCACTCATGATTGTTTCACTTCCATTCCAGGTCTACTGCCAAAAGCTAGATACTTTACACAGAAGCTTCCTGTGTCTCACCAGCATCTTTAAAATTACTTCCCAATGGGGCTTATTGGCCTCTAATAGTACCTTCCTCCAGTCTGTCCTCCACAGGGCTGCTCTGCAACCCACTGCACTAAGCGGCTCTCCTCTACCTGAAAGTAGTCGATAGATCCCATTTGTTTTGATTTGCATCAAAAGACACAATGATTTAGCCCCTCGCAGGCCTGACAGGTCCAAAGAGTGACCGTCAACAGTCACTATATTGATCGTTCAGTTTCCTGGATGTGCCAGTGCTCTTATCAACTTGATCCTTTGCAGGTGTGGTCTCCTCCCCACTAGGAATTGCTTCTTTCTGGCTGCTTGACTGCTATCCATGAGCAAATTTATCAACACTCAGTGTACGTCAGGTCTCTTTAGATGCTCAGGCAGATTTAAGCACTGCGTTTTTACGTTCTACAGCAACTTATGCATTTATTTATTATTCCATATATCACATCATAACTATTTACTTCTCTATTTCTCCGCATAAACTTAGAGTGTCTTGAGGAAAAGAAAAATGCGACATTCATCTCCACATCCCCAGTGCTCAAAACAGTCCCTGGCATATTCATAGATACTGAAAATATTATTGTATAGACATGAATGAATTAATTAATATTAGATACTTCCCTTGATAAATAGGAGGATTTCTGTTGTGAGGCTGAGAGAACATGTCTTTGCTACAACCCTAAGCCGTCAACATGAATTTATCAAGCTATCTCTACATGGTATCCATCGTGCTGGGTGCTAGTGCATCAAACGTAGAAAATACAGTCCCTGTTTCAACCACTTACAGTCCATGAGGGAAGACAGGTATTTGAACAGAAAGTTTAAAAAGAGTGAAGAGATTTAATATTGGAAAGAAATAAAAGTGTATAATTCTGTTTGCCGAAAGAAGGCTTTGTAGAGACAAGCAGGGTTATCCTCAGATTGGCCTGATAGATAGACATATGAGATGACTATTTCAGACACAAGGAAATTCTGGATGGAGCTGAAAACACAGCTCATCCAGAAACATAAAGATCTTTCTGGATAGACCACAGACTCCCAGGAGAGTTAGTAAGAGGTGAAATTACAAAAGGCTCTAATAGTTCCCTAGGATTACAGAAGGGAACAGCACTGATCAGGTTATGTTTAGCTGCCGATTGGAGAATATGTTAGAGGATTGAGGAATGAACGCTGGAGAGATTAGAACACAGGCAACTGCAGTCATTCAGGCCAGACCTGATGACAGTACCCCAGGAACGCCTCGCTCACCATCCTGTAAGATTTTTATTCTATTGGTAAGAAATGTCCCTAAGCGCTGAAGAACCTTGGAAATGGCAAGGAAGCAGAAATGCAATGGAATACGAGCCATAATAATGCTGGCCAGAGCAAGCCCTATATCTGATTTCACCTGAATGCCAATTTAAATATGCAATACAATTCTGTATAAGACAAGGCATGACGAGCTCAATTTCAGAGAATGACACATTAATAATTAGTCTTTAGCTGGCCACAGCATAGAAATGAACTGGTTGCAAAATACTGTGTGAGACAGCAACAATAAAAGTATGTACCGTGTGCAAGAAAAAATATCTGGTCTCAATGTTTTGCTGAATAGCAGCTGAAATGACTGGCAGTAAAATATGAGTCTTTTCAATTGGACAAAAGTTAAATTCAATAGGGAGGCAATATAATTCCAAAAAGAAGCTTCTATTCATGTACTTCCTGGTTGTGAAATGGATGAAAAATGAGGCTTCTCTGGGTTTTGCATCACAGCCTTGCTTGGGCATCTAAGTTGCACTCAGACTCTTCCAAGTTTTGGCTGTCATTTTGCTTTCTTAGAGTCCAGCTCCAAGTCCTTCCCTTAAAGGAGAAGTTACTAACATGAAATGGAAGGCAGAATTGCAAGGTGGGAGCTCTGACTATTTCCTGAAGCCCCTTTTTGTTCAAAGTAACTGTTGTTGGGAGAAGAGTTCCCCTCAGCCTCCCCACTGAGTCCCATATTTCAGTGCTTTACAGCGCAACTTTCTCTTGGATTCATAATTGAAAAACAAATGAATTCAAATAGCATACATGGCCCTAGTGTTGTAATACAGCTAGTCCTTTGCTATAAATATTGAGCTCTATTTTATGAAAATGAGTGGTTCTCTTGTCATATATTATCAAGAGCAAAAATGTACATTTTGGAGACACAGCTTTTCCATAATCCCCCAGGCACTCAATTAGATGCTGGAATTATGGCATGAGATCCCAACTCAATACTATTTACTCCATATGAGTTGCGATATATGCATGGTATTACATATTTCCTAAGAAAAGCCCACGGCAAATTCTACAGAACTCAACTTCCTAGTTATCACTCCATCTCATCCACTTTTTAAAATTTTCCAATGGCCATTCTTGTTACTTTCTGCTACTATCTCTTATCTGGTGGAATGCAACTGACTGCCTAGAATTTTTTCCCATTCAACCCATCCTCCACATCACAGTCAGAGCAATTCTTCTAGAAGGTAAAGTAAATGAATCATGACTTTCCTCTACTCCTGGGAAAGGTACACTAATTGATTAGCCAATGCCAAATGGTTAGCACTGGAAACATACATACAAGTAACAGTGTACAGACTGGCTGGTTGTATATATGCATACATATATACATATATACAAGTAATGAAAACAAAGGCCATGAATATAAAAAAATAACAAGGAAGCTGAGTTTGGGAGGGCATGGAAGGCGAAAGGGAAGGGGGAATTAATGTGGTTGATTATATTATGATGGTAAAAAAAAGTAAAAGAAATAACTTGTAAACATTCATCAAAGACTTCCCAGTACCATTAAAATAAAATCCAAACCTCTTGCCTTTGGTGGCCTGACATCCCACCTTGCTTTCTTTCCCAATCTTTGTACTTCTCCTTTTCACACTATGGTCTAATCAGGAAATTTGCACTCTTCTAGTTCTTTAACATGTTGCCTCCTACTCTCTGATTGTTTATGGGCCCTTTGCCATTCACTTCAGATGTCTTCATGGAAGCTTTTCTGTCCGTTGAGAAAAACCAAATGTCCTATCTCTAAATTTACAATATCTCTTGTGTCTTGTTTTTGTGATATCACACTATAAACGTTTATTTAATTGTTTGATTCTCTTGATAGATAACAATAGTCTAAGGAAGCTCTACTAGCTTTTTTCTTTATTGCACTTTTTGTATCTATCATAATAGTTTGGATGTAATTGGATGGATGGATGGATGGATAGATGGATGGATGGGTGGATGGATGGATAGATAATGTATGGATGGAGAGATTGATGAATAGGTGGGTGAGTTGATAAGAAAATATAAAATATATAGAGAACCTGTGTATTAAATGTAAAGTAGATGGTGGCCTACATCCTCCTATTAAGTAAAAATGACACAAAAAGCCACGTGCCTAGTTTGTTTTAATCAATCCCTTTCAGAATGTCAGATATCCTTAGTCAGAATTGTATTACCAGGAAATTTTACAATTTAAATTAATGATTGAAAAACTAGAACAAAAGACATAGTTTGCTAATAAAATCTAAATTCTTGCTAACATCTTGGACCAACCCTTGGTCAGAGAAAAAAAAGCTATAGGCTTTTTGACAGTATGCAGCAATCCACTCACATTCGGCGGGTCTTATAATAATGAGGTCAAGGGAACACTTTCTGCCCTAGGGTCCGAGTTCAACACTTATTACTAGAGTTTCTTTCTGCCAAATCCATAACCTCTGAGCCTCTGGAGCCTGATGGTGTTCTAAGATCTATTACACCTTCATGTTCCCCTCGTCACAGCTGACCTTCCTGTCTTTGGTCTTTTGGCTGCCTACATTGGAGGTACCTGATTAATTGGGCTTCTGCTCTTCACCCTTTCTTGTTTGGCCTATATCCAGGAGGGGTCACTGGCTTTAAGGGTAAGCCCTGGACGCTAAACTGTGCCAAGATACACAGGAAAGAAATGCCACAGCAGTTGGTCCGCATTAGCATAATTACTCCTGAATCTACTTCCCACCAAACCATACATTGTCTCTAACCAATCTTTTTTTGACCTTCTTTTTATTGTTATTACTTCCCTACAACTGACTCTTACAATGTGATACTGTTCTTTTTAAAAAAAAATAAAGACTTTGATTAGCAATCAAGTAATGTGATATATTCTTAAAAAATGTCTGAGTTGGTCCCATTAGCCCTTATAACTAGTCCTATACTTCTATGCAGCCATAACTGGACATCAGCCAGATATGCTATACAAAATATGTAATCGCAGAATATTGGTTCATTTAGCTAATGAAATACCTGCCATAGTTCTTTTGTGAAGAATTAACTTCAAGTTTAGAAAGTCAAGTACATGGTACAGTCCCTCTATCTCTCTATGCCATGTTACAGCAGAGGTGAATAGGGCAGTATTTACTTCACCAGGCAATGAGTCAAAAGGACTAGAGTCCCCAGATCTTGTCCAAGAGCATGTGCAGTACTTAAGAACATTCCTATTAGGTGCAACTACCCAACCAAGCTACATTACAGCCAAGCTCTGAATCATAATCCACAGTTTGGAAACATCAAAGCCAAGCACTAGAGAGTAGGAAGGGCAAACATCATGAAGAATCAAATAATGTTGGGAGAAAAACTAGAGAAAGGTCTTAAAAGAGCTCTGTATGGTGACGAGCACTGATCCTGAATGGTAGATTCTGAGAGGGCAGACTCAGGGTATGGGTGAGGAGCTACCTATTCACTAAGGCATAATTCCAACATTTAACAGCTGCTCTAGCTATTCCGTCATACAGATAGCATCTTCAAACGAGACCCTATATCTTTTATATCTTCATAGGATATTATATATTATACTAATTCCTAAACTTAGGTACTAGGAGTCAGGTTTTCTCATGAGTTCCAACTGAATCTCCACAAACATTTTTCCTCTCTCCCTATCCCACGTGAAAGATGTCAACAGGTCACCATGACCATTAGTCCTTGAGTTTACATAAATAAGAAATGAACTATAAAGTTGCACATTCCTTCTCGAAGCTCTGCATCACACGTGGCAGTAAGGAAAATTAGCATATCCATCTCCTGCATCCTTCCAGATACTAGCCTTCCTTCCAGAAAATACAGGGAGGAGTGGATTTCTAAAGCAGTAATATACTCCACTACCAGGACAAAATCTTTCCTATTTGTTGACATGGCTAATTTGCATGTCATTTTCATTCCTCCATTTTCAACACTGTAATGCTATTCTAACTATCCTGGCCTATCATCAACATTGTATGCTAGGAAAAGGGAAGAGGAAAGTTGTCCTTTAGGTATTAATCACTAGACCAGAAAATCCATATGTGGACCTGATCATGAGGAGAATTCATTCATCACCAGATAATGTTGCACTTTAAGCTAGATTTTAAAAAACAAACAAATGACAAGGAGCTACCGTCTGTGAAAATGAGATTAGTAAACACAATTAAAATACACACACAGAGAGAGAAAAGGACGAGTATAGCCCCTAATCTGAAGGCTATCTTGTGACAGACAGAGTAGTTGGCTAACTAACACTTGCTCCAATGAGGTGTTGCCTCATTCATTTAGCTAGAAAAGTTAGACATACAGTCTGAGCTTCCAGTGCCACTAGTTGAGCCACAGGATAAAGTTTTTAACAGTGACAAAGTTCTAAGGACATGTGCATAATTTTTCTTTAGAAAATGAGTAGAGGATTCTGGTACTTTCTTTGCTAAGGTAGAAAGGAGAATTGGCAATGTGGCTTCCAAGCAATATCAATGAGAAAAACTCCAAGAGATAGAGACATGAGAAATCTCGTGCTGTCTCGGTACTAAACAAATGTCAGCAAAGATCAACTTCCAGATTCTTGCGGTGTGAAAAGCCATTGTTCATGTTACATGAAGCCAATGTTGACTCTTGTTTATTACTGTTCCCAATTGCGAGCACAGAGCAACTGAGAGCTCTTCATGGCAAATTTGAAGGGTCTACTACTAGATTCATGGTAAAAAAAAAAAAAAAAAAAAAGACAAAGAAGCAACGCAAAAACAAGTAAAGCTCTGCTTCTTTAGATCAAAATACATTTCTTTTCAGTCAGGGTGGGACATTTGCTCTCAGATTTGTTAGAGGTGACAAATAGGGTACAACTTTGTAGCAGCTCTAACTGGGTAAACAATACAAGGGCCAGATGAACTGTAGAATATATCAATCTTTACTAAACAAAATTTTAATGCAAAATTTAGAAACAACAAAGATATAATTAAACATGCCACAAAGCAATCATTAGCCATAAATAAACAATGAAAACTATGTAGGATGTGCAAGAGCAATGCCCATGACTGATATAGCTGATGGTCATTACTCTTTCTCTCACATATCCCTCTTTTTAATGTCTGCTTTTATTAATAACAAATGGTACAATCACACATCCCTCTTGACATTGAGAACCTCTCCTACTACACAGCTCTAGGATTCACTTCCAGTCAACTGAAGCTGGCATATAACGTGGATATTTATTTTTTGCATATGTATGTATATGGTGTACATGTATATGTGTACAAATGTTCACATATATGGGCACACACATATATTATATATTATACATTATATATTATATATGCATATGAGTGCAAGACTGCACATGTGTGCACATAAACATATGGAGGCCAGACATTGACTTCAGGTATCTTGACCACACCCCATCCTCTTTATTGAGTCCCAACATGTCATTGAACACAAAACTCATCAATTAAGCTGGTCTGGCTAGATAATTTGCCCTAGGTAATCCCCTTCCTCTGCCTCCTAAGTGTTAGAATTAAAAGCAGCCTGGCTTTTGGTGTGGGTGCTACAGAACTCAGCTCTGGTCTTTGTACTTATATGGCAAGTTATTCATCTACTGAACCATCTCCTCAGCCCATATTTCACTATGGATTTCATTTCTTAGCAACTGCATCCACACATTATGCAATAGTATTGTTCATGACCCAAACACATATCTGCTCCCCAGAAAATCATATCCTTTTTGATTAAAGTAGGGATGCTGAGTTTTCAGTCTTTGTTCTGGATTCTCCTCTTTCCTTTGAGTCCTAATTAACTTTATCTTGATGGCTACTCAACAGGACATGCATAATCTTATCCAATTTATTCAAATTTCCCCATTATGATGCTAGCAAACACCATCCCCTTCATAGTGATAATTGACACTTATATTTTATCTCTATTTTTTTACCTTATAACTGAGCATTTGAAACTTGTCCATGAGTATTTTTATTGTTATAAACACAATGATGCCTTCACCACTTCTTATAAAAGACTTGATCAGTTGGAGAAATTACAACTAGCATTAGAAAAAAATTTCTAGGTACAACTTGTAGACTAATGTCTTTCTCCTATCCAATAGAATAGATCCCTGCTGAGTGACCTTCTGTTTTCTACTTCAAATCTACATTACAACTTAAGTGGAAGAACTGATAAAAAGGAGAAAGTTTTTAGGAGTTAATGTTTACCTACTCACTAGGTAAATGGGAAGGAATTTATTTTACTTTGGAATATATTGAAAGAGTACTAAAAGAAACTGTAGTACTAAAGTAAATATAGAGTCTATCAAAGACTCAGGAAAATATCTACTAGTGGCTCAAAAGGGAAGACCTGCACATAAGGACAACTGAGACTTTACAAAGAAAATATAATATAGTATATAAAATAATAAAAGAAAAAATTAGGTTTAAAGACATTTTGGTAATGAATAGTTTTACATAACAACAACCTAAAAAAACAGGCTTCTACAGAAATAAATCAAAAATAAAAGGATTATGAAAATATAGAAAAGTTAATTTAGCAATTCCCTGAGGTTAGTGAGACAGAATTATCCTCTAGCTCCTCGCTCCTTGTTTTATAGTGGCACAATCTTGACGAACAACTCTAAAAGCTTTATTGTGGAGATACTGTGAACCTCTTCCCAGGGGAGATACAGGAGATCTGCATAAAGTCACTTTAAGAAAAGAATAAAGGTGTATTGACTTTGAATTCAATCATTAATTAATTCAGATATTTAATTAGTTTCTACTTGTGCAAGGGGTTGAAATTTTAGGGGTTCGTCATCTACCAAAAGCCTTAAAGCCTTACCCCTGTGGAACATACCTTTCTAGTCAGGGGAAAAGATGATACAACAAGGAAAATTAGAGATGACATTATTCCATATTGTACGAGGTAGTAAGATGAGCATTTGATAGACAGCTCCTCACACTCCATAGACCTGTTGCCTAACAAAATCAATGTAAAAGAAAACTTTGGCCTTTGCACATAGGAATCACCTGGCCAGTTCTACGAGTGAGCCTCTCCTCCTGAAGGAAACTGCATAGTAAATAGGAGAGGCTCAGTTTCCCAATATCCTTTCTCTGAAGTCGGTGTCAGATGGTGAAGGTTAAAATGAAAGAGAGGAGATCAAACAAGTCATATAAAAAAAAAACACGCAAGGAAAAACTATATATAACAATGGATGAGACAGTTACAGGTTTGGATAAGAGCTGCTACCCTAGATAGCTGAGGCATCCTCTTTGCCGTTTACCCATCATCTACCTGCACACAGATGTTAGTTCATTCATCAGTGTGTTCTATAAGGGGAGAGAAACTTGTACAAAAACATGGGGAGGCTTTCCTAGCGGGGAAGAGCTAGTCTTATGTAAGTTGGCTGACAAACTCATAATTCAGATCTTCTGGTGTTTACTCAATAGACTTGTCAATACAGTTGACTTCTGGAAAAGCAAAACAAAACTGTGGCATCAGTCATATTTGCCTCAACCCAGGCTCTTTTTTCTTTTGCCGTATATTTTCATATTTCTGCATTTCTTATTTAATATATAAGTCCCTGGTCCATTCCCCAAAGTAACCAGTGGTCACATCAAAGACTTAAAATCAGGAACCTTTTCTCCTGCAGTTCTGACATGGTTTTGGTATGACTAATGTGGAGATTCCATGAAGCTTTATGGGAAGCCCTGAGAAACTCATGAACATATGTCTTTGAGGCCTATTCCCTAACATTTCCTCAAGACAAAAGTTAAATAACAGCCTTCTGTAAAAACATTGATGATATACCTTTCTTATCTTCCCATTCCTTCAATCTGATGATCTTTTCATTTTTTATTATTACTACACACACACAAATACACACATGCATACACACACACACATCCTACTGAGTCCATTTAAAGTTATTTTTACGTATATGTGTTTAAGATTGAGTTCTATAGGTTTGAATAGCCTATCAGGGGATCATTCTTGAAGAAAAAAAACTGGTTCTTCCTCCCCAGAGGCCATTGATTGCCTATAACTCTTTATTATTTATTTATTTATTTATTTATTTATTTATTTATTTATTTATTTATTTATTTATTATTCTATTAGCAGAACCTTGTGTATGATGGCAAGTCAATGTAGTGATTACATAATTAGGTAAGTCTTGTTTAGGCTACCATGTTGTTGAGATTTCATATAAGTAGCTTCCTTGTCATATAAAGAAGAAAGTGCCCCATAATTATCTATTATTTTGTTTTTTTCAATTTTTCCGCTCTCTCTTCTGTGAGTTTTCAGAACCTTAGCTGTAGGGTCTGCACTGTAAATACACCAATTGAGATTGGGCATCCCATGGTCTCCTACTCTCTGAATTTTGACCAGTTCTGTGGGTTCATAATAATTTTCATCTACTGAAAAAGAATAACTTCTTTGATGTGGAATGGGAGCTACCTGTGGGCATAAGGATATTCTTTTAAAAAAAATACAGCTTGAAATTATATTGGTTTAGGAAAATGGAAGCAGTAGATTTTCCTCCACAGTCTATGCTAGAAATTGCATACCTACAACACTAGTGTATTGAGTTCTTAAAAACAAACATAAAAATTATAGCTCTCCTTTAATGTAAAAAGGAAAGAAAAGAGAAAAAGGAGAGAAGAGTTGAAGGAAGAGAGAGGGAACGGGGACAATGAGGAGGAAAACTGCACAAAATGATGGGAACTTTGTAAGCTCACCCTCCCCTTAGCCTGCCTTGAATCCCTCTGACACACTTTCAGGTCTGCCTTACAGCAATTGGAGAAACTCTGTGAAGTCGAGATTTATAACATATGACAAGTCAACCTAGATCCTTATGAAACTAGAAATGAGTCAGCGACATTAGAGCTGTTTGAAATTCAGGGCCTTTCAGAGAGAGGGGGAAGAAATCCTCAGAAATTTCACGGCAAATATTTTACTCTGAAAAATTGCTAAGAACTCTTCAGAGGGGAAGCAGTGGATGGCTTTTTTATTTTCCACAGCCAGGTGGTGAATTAACCAAGACCTGGCAAACCAAGACCAGATGATAGGCACACAAGGTCATCACGGCGATGTTTAATTGCGTGCCCACAGATTTTCCTAAAATGAACTAATCTTCAACTGCCCCTTGAAGAAATGATTCATAATACAAAATACAAGGCCTTCAATACACAAGGTCCTGATTTTATACCTATTACCTTACATCACTGCAAACATCAGCCAAATTGGAAGGAAGTATTTTATTTTTTAATATTCAAGTCTTTATTTTCATTGAGTTGTTCCTGTTAGTTTCATAATATTATAACTGTCACTACACATAATGAAATAATAGGTCTCCATGTACTATAATGTTTGCATACTCTGTATGGGACACGAGCCTAGAAAATTACAGATTATGTTCTGATTCGCACAGAATCGTTATAACTGCCAATCTTTGTTAAGGCTCAAGAAACTCAAGTTGGACAGGGTCAGAGCTTGTCAAAGTTACCGCAGTTCACATGTGGCAAACACGTGTGATCTTGCCAGATATTAAACACACCACTCCTGCCTTCCTTCCTGAGTCCCCGCCCTTGACTTCTAATGGTATACTATGACTGCCCTTGGACAGGTTTGCTTTTCGGCTCTCTGACCTATGGAGAAAAGTAAGAATTTCTCTTGCAATTTGACAAACAGTAAAGAGTTCCAGGACTCCTTGCCTTTACACTTATCTCAATCATTTGTTTGTGTTTATGCCCCTTGGAAAACAAGATCCTGGGATTGTTCTTTATAGTATTCACATTATTGGGCATTCAGTAGGTGATTATACAATCCCCCTAATGTGTGGTCTACATTGAATAAATAAATGAATTACTTGAAAGATGCTTACTAGACAATCATGATATTTCATGAACCTGATAGAGCCTAGGAGATAGCCCTTTCTCTAGCCTTTCTCAGACAGAGCCATCAGAATCTTTGTAGTTACAATCATTTGTCCATGGCAAAATATTCAGGGCTCTATTTTTCATCCCCTGGCCTTACTCTTGCAGCCCAAGTCACCTCCTAAATGATTCTGAAATGTAACAGACAAAATTGTCTCCCATCAAAAGGAGATTTCTAACTAATAAGGAAAGATGCTGTATGGGACCTGAGAGAGGAGAAGACATAAGAAAGACATTAGGAAGCTTTATTGAACTGCAACCCAGAAGATATGTGGCTGGACATGTCAAGATGTGGGTAGGGGAACCAGAAACAACTTTTACTGTTGACCTTAGGTGATTTTTCCTTTTGTACAGATCTCTAAATAAGAATGGAGTAGAGGAAACATTAGCAGGTGTAGTGAGAAGAAAGAAGGTTTCTATCAGAGCTTAGTGGAAGAAATGCTTTCCTTCCTTCACTAAGGTGAATAGGCTACCTGTGGACTGAGTCCTAGGGAGGGGGCCCTGAAGATGAAATATGTGTATCCCTTGTTTCTAGTAGGCTGTGATGTCCAGGACAAATCTAAGAACAGGACACAAAATCAGGGATCTGCTGATAGATTATTTTCCTTCATGTTTTTAGATGAAGAGTGAGGCGTGTGAGAACGTTTCAGCAAAGTCACTACTGTGTAAAAGTACCTTACACAACTGTTTAGTGGGGGTTTTCTACAGTATGGATATGGCTTGTCTCCCCAAATTTCTTTGGAAGCTTGGAAGTCCCCAAGTTTTGAAGTGAAGGAATATGGAAGAGATGACCTAATCATGAAATGTCACCTTTTTTTGGAGCATCTAATGCTGGCTTCTCTGGGTTGACTAAGCTCTTCTGAAGGGTGATTGTATAACAGTGAGTTGGGTCGCTGACCAAATCCCCTGCCACAGGACTGTGAAAATTTTACTGATCTTGGTTGGGTTCCCAGCACCTACATGGTGACTCATAAAAAACTGTAACTCTAGTTCTAGGAGAGCTGACACTTCCTTCTGTCCTCCACAGCTTCTTGCACACATGGGATGTACATGCATTCACACAGTAATATACACAGAAGCATTAATAATAATAATAATAAATGTTTAGATTTAAAAGGTGGTACCATTTCAATAGTACTGTACCTCATAAATATTAGATTAAATAAACTTCATCATGAAGAACATTTTATCATAGTTCCTTAAAATGCACTAGGATAGCAGTTTAAGTTTGCAATAAATTCAATGACTTATGCTATAATTTGGATGCTAACAGTATCCCATAATTCCTTATATTAAAGATTAATCCCCAAGATGACACTATGGGCAGATGGTAGTGAGTATTGGGTGTGAGACCTTGTTGGAAATTAACGGCATCAGAGGTATGCCCTTGAAGAAATTGTGACCCTCGTCTCTTTCTCTTTCTCTTTTGTAATGGTTCTTGAGTCATGGAGGTGAGCAGATGGCTGCCACAGGCTCATATCTAGCTGGGTATTACTTGTGGGATGCCCAAAGCATTGGCACCTCTTGCTCCTGAGCTGAAGCTTCCAGATCTCGGAGCCAATAAAAACCTTTTCTTTATATGCTAATCACCCAAGTTATTTCATTAGAATAGCAGGAAGCTGACTCATAAATCTTGGCATCCAGTGCCCTGAGAGGACTTGGTAATTGCTGAAGAAGCTACTATCCGCCTGTTGAAGAAGAAGAAGGAGAAGAAAGAATGTTGGATAAACTTGGTTGTCAACTTTACTGACTCTAGATTCAACTAAGAGACATGGCTCTGGGTTGTTCTGTAAAGCTATTTACTGGAAGAATTAAACGAGAAGACATCCCCTTCTCCCAAGTAGGCAGCATCTTCTGGCAGTAGTGACCCAGATGCAAGCATTCAGGGAAAAACCTACTTTTGCCTGTTCACCTTCACTCATTCTTGTGTACATCTACTCTGCTGCTGCTAGTTCTACTACACTCTACACTGACATCAAAATCCAACTTCTTCAGCCTTCCCATGTGGATTGAATACCAGTGGCTCTCCATGAATCCTCAAGGTCTACATCAATGATTAGGACTGCCAAAGTATGCAGCCTTGTAGATAGAGTGGTGATAGGTTTCTCGGGGTCTCAAGTGTAAAGACCTCTCGGTGTGCATTATGTAAACCACTCGAATAAATCCTCTTTGAGACCTATTTTTGTGTCACTGCTGCACTTATGAAATAGGCTACATATGAAATAATGGACATTCCTTCCAGCAGAGATGGTCGTCACAAAATTCATGCATTGCGTTTTCAGAAAGATAATGATGGTACTTATAAAAAGTCACCTCTAGTGATGACTGGCCTGCACACTTAATTCTTACTAAGCTACCGGTGGCCATAGCATTCTTTGTTCATGGACTGGTGAGCAGCAAATGAGCTGAGGAGTGTCTAACACAGCAGTGTCTCAACAGAGACACAATCCCTATATCAGTGTGTACTATCATGACAAGCCAGAAGGCTATTATCCCCATTCCTCAGCCTTGGAAACTGAACTTTAGAAGTTACACATAAAGGAGCCAGGCCCTAAGAAATGAACTAGAATGTGGTATGAGTTGTGCTGTGGCCAGTATCTGGAGGTATATTGTTAAAATATAAGCAAGTGTAGAAACAGAAGAGGAGAGGAGACGGTTCCTGCAGCCCTATGCTTTCACTCTTTGGAAAACACCTAGGGTTATTTTCCACAGCTTAAACAGCTTACTATTTTGAGTGGTGAAAGAGTAGCTCTTCCTTGGACCAGTTTCAACAAAGTCATCCCTGACCATCATCTTGGAACAAACTTGTTCACAGTGTATTTACTGGGAACTTTCAATAACTCCTTGGAACTCAATTGCATTCTGACATCCTATTCATCTTGGAGCTTATTTCCCATCACTGACCCTGATCTTATTAGAGAAGCCTTGGAGAATATCAGTAATAGCACCTTTTCCTTCTCCGTGTGACAGGTTACTCCAGATTGCATTTAATATCCTAAAATTGTCATTGATTGAAACTAGTTATTCTAAATGAACAGTTTAAAATGAATATCCCCCTTTTCTATTCCTTAATCCCTTTGCTCCCTAGCCACCTCCTTGATCTTTTCAAAGATTTCTTTTTAAGTGGTCAACAAGGTATGAAATTGTCCAATGAGACAGGAACAGAGAAGGGAAATTCCTCCCAGGGACTGGAGTTGTTCCCACTGGTTCTTAGAACCAAGCATAGTATAGTCAGCACTCAAGAAAAGAAAATGTAACAGAGCCGATAAATCATTCCTAATTAGAAGGTTGTATTTCCACACTTTGTCCTTCACTGGGGCTTTTGTGGGTGAGGAAGGGCCAGCAAGAGACAGCATGTATATGAAAAGGATAATTGCTATTCAGACTATCTACTTAAAAAAAAAAAACTCCTCCCAACCTCATGTGTGTATGTGCGCATCTCTATGCCTACATGCATGTCCAGGTTGCCTGCATGTGTCATTTCTCATACAATGTCTCCCTTGTTTTAGGTATCAGAGTTTTGCCACTAGCCTGGAGCTCACCAGTGGGTAAGCGCCCAGAGCACTGCGTCTCCAAGGATCTAGATTTGCATGTTGCAGGAGAGAAGTTGTGTCACAGGAGAGAAATGGGGCAGCATAGTAACGCTGAGTCTGGGATCCAGCTCCATTTACTGACAGGGCCAAGTGACTTGCTTTATGTTGAGCTCAACATTCTCATTTATAAAGTGAAGCTACTTGCCCATCTTATTCCAAGGTGCAAAACGGTATGATGGAGATCATGAAAATGCCTGATGCGGCACCGCGGGCTCAGGAGGCAAAAAGTAAGCCGTGCTAGGTTGTTGTTAACCACTGTTCTTTTCAATATAATCTTTTCCCTTAAAGTTTTAATTACACTTATTTTTCATGTTAGACCATTTTTATTTATTTTCTGAGGTAGGGACATATGGAAATCAGAGGACAACCTGCTGGAGTCCCTGTCTACCTTCCACCGTAGGGGTCCCCGAACTCAAGACATCAGGTTTGGCAGTAATCACCTTTGCCCTCTGAGTCTTCCCACAAATCCTGAAAAATGCTCCCCTCCCCACCCCGAAAACCCCTTTCTTAATAAGGCAGAAAGGAAGAGAAGTCAAGGAGGGAACAAAGCAATAAGGAGCAGGCAAGGCAGGGCTGGGCTGATCTATAAGCACTGGCTACCAACACATACTCAGTCCCTCGTCAGGTGCACACACTTTTCTAACTTCGCTCTGCTTTTGTAATTATGTTCTTCACACCCCAACCCTTCAGGAGCTTCATATACACAAGCAATGGAGATCAATAGAGGAATATAAACGGCAAGCAAGAGAGGTGTTCTAAATTAACCAGAACCTTGCCTTCGCTGGTCCTGAAGCCCCAGGCAGCCCTTGTGGGGAGGTGAGAGCCCTAAACAGCAAATATGAAACCATCCTTTATGAAATAAGATCTCTATGACTCTCACTGTAAATGACCAGAGAAAAAAAAAGTAGGACTGAATTTGAAGAGTGATGGATCTCAACCCCTAATTCCACAGTAGGCAGCATTATCTCACCACCTTGGGATACGCTTGCACAGAATAGACTCCATTCCTCCTGTGAGGTTTTCATCACCTCTTCAGAAGTATTCAAATGAGTTGAGACAACTGCTTCATTTGGCAGGAGGCTCCAGCTCTTAGCTACTCCAGGGCTCCAGTGCTTAGTCACTTCTCAGCTCATGTCACTGACACTTTGTTCTCACATTTGACACTGACTCCAATAACCTTGTAGCATCTGCCCTCTCAATTCCCCCTGGAAACTGTGGGAGCAGCCTGCTTCCGCGAGTGCTCCTTTCTGCCTCTCTTTCTTTTCCCCTTTTGAAGAGGAAGAGAGCTATCAAGTATCTGGAACATTTTTTTTTTTTTAAATTGAACTTCTAATTCCTGGAGTCCTTGTCCTCACTTCTTCCCTGGCATTTGCTTCAATATCTGCTCCTTTTCAAAAACGACCTGGCACCGGGCTGAGGCTTCCAAATGTTAACTCCCTGGCACTTTTCCCATAGGTGCTGAAGAGACTTTTCCTCTGATTTGCACACAAACCCTTTCATTCTGATGCATGGCAGGGTCAGCTGGGCTGGTTGCCTTGACCGCAAGGTGGTTTGGAGGCCATGGCCAAGGAACAAGATAAAGAAGTCTATTGCAGACCATCTTTCGGCCACTCTCACCGGAGACTAGGGAAAAACACACAATCCTCCCTTATTCTCACTGGTACTCTTCCTTGAACATAATCCCATGGCAAGCTCCCTCTCATACCCCAGCTTGACAAACTGCCTTTAGGGAAGTCTGCATAGTTCCCTAGCACCTCATTTATGTCGTTTTCCTGTCCGTCCTCAGAGGAAGCTGCTAAAATTTCTTCTGTTAGAAAAACCTCCTCTCCCCAGGTGTCACCATCAGCATTAACTCCATCAGAGGACCAAGGAACAGTATTGATTTCACAAGGCCCAGGTCCCCTGCCCCCATTTCTAGATTCCCCTGTCCAATTCTTCTCTTTCTTCCTTTCTTTCTCTTTCCTTCATGTAGGAGGGGTGGGAGTGGGAGTTGGGGTGTGGTGTGGGGTATGGGTGGTTGGCTGCTTGTGGAGGTCACAAGAAGGAGGTGGATCTTTTGGAGCTGGAATTACAGGCAGTTGTGTGCCTCCGGACAGGGGCGCTGGGAACCAACTCATCCTCTGGAAGAGCAGCAAGCTCTCACAAATGCTGAGCCATCCCTCCAGCCCCTCGACTTGGTTCTCAGAAAGAAAACAGAGCATGGCAAAAGGAAAGAGAAGATAGGAAAACATAGGTGAAAGAAAGACACATTCATCTAGTTCTAATGCATTTGTTAACTCACAAAGCCTTCGTGGGCGGGGCTATGTGAAGCTGGGAAAGGGGTGGAAGTGCCACAATGCAGCTTATGCCGCTTGGCATCTCCAGAAACTCGAGCAACTGCAGAAGGAGAAGCTGTTCCCCGGGGCATAGGAGCAGAACCTACTGTTTTAGAGGAAAATATAAACACCAAGGGAAGGTTCGGGTTCAACCAGCGTTTCCCAGGAGGAGCACCCGAACTGAGTCTTGACTGAAGCATCTAGTCTATGCCAGCTCTGCTGTGGGTCAAACACAGTGACAAGAGCTTTATACCCATACCAGCACAGAACGGAAACCACCTGGACGTTGAAGTATGCTTGAGGAAGGACAGAAAAGGAGCTTAGAATTCAGGTGGAAAGGACAAGTATTAGTTATCCTGTATTGTGTATTATTCTAAATATGTTACGTGTAGTCTTTAGAACACATTCTTCAGGAAATATTATTATTTCCATTATAAAAGTAATATTCAAGGGGTTATACGCACAAGATCAAGTATTTTATTGTAGGTAAGTCTTACTCAAGAGGCTTGATGCTTACTCTATCTGCAAACATACACACTTCACTTTGGTAGAGAAAAAGAAGCCATTCCGAGCAGAAGGAGCAACTTCTTCTAAGTTTTATAAACATGAGGAGCACTGTCAATTCCAGAATCTTCAAAGACACAAAGAGTGTACAAGTGTAGCTCAAGAGGACATTTGAAAGATATACTGATACTTGCAATAACTGGATGATGAAAGGGAACTAATTCGGGGGATTTGAAAACAAAATCCACAAGGTTTGGTAATTAATCTCCTGTGGATATGAAATGATAAGAGACCTTATTGTGACTCCTAGTATTTTGCTTACTGGAGTTTGTGTGACAAACTTTAAAAAGAGGAACTAAAGTGTGGTATTTTCAATTTGGGTCCTAACTGTGTTTATACTTCAGGGAGAAACTCAAAAGGGGAGTTCCAATAGTCAGGTTCCTACGTTTTTAAAGTTCAGCAGGTGATTTTCATTGGATAAATAGATTTAGAAGTCACCTCCACGGTCTCATAGAAGTCAATGCTACCAGAGTCATTGATCTATTTCAAAGAGAGGGTGAAAAAGGCAAAGAGAACTGACAAGCACGACCTAGGAAGCCAGCATAAGAAATTCAAGTAAAGAAAGGAGACAAATGAAAGGGGATTCCAGTATGAGCTATAGGATCAAGGAAAACACAGGGTTAATAGACAGATACATCCTCCTGTTTTCCTGAGATGCCATTACTGGGAGCTGTCTGCCTGTTCATTCTAGAGATAGTAGGTAACATACACAGTCCTAAGGTGGTTGCCACTGGCCAGCGTTACAGCCAGAAATAAAAGTCCGAGCTTCTAATTCCAACCTGTGCCTGAACTGCTGTTTGTCTTTGCTTTTGTTTTTATTTCGGTGAACCTCAATGTGAAGAACTGTATAGGAGAACTCAACAAATAACGTGGAAAAGTCCATCTTTCCGATCTCAGACTTTGCCTGAACTTTCCATTTTCTCAAAGACAGTGTTCATTTGGCCACTGTGAGAAGCGAGTGTGTGTGCACACTGTCTTCCCGGTTCTTCTAGACAGATGATGAGAGGAAATGTCCTATCCATCGCTGTCAATGGGCTTTAGCTTCCCATTTATCTGTTGAAGAGACTGATGCTACAAGATATAAAGAAATGAGGAAATCTAACGTCATATACTAGGATGTTATTATGTCGTATTCTGCAGTTCTAACAGTGGCTGTGTGAAGTTCACTGCTTATTTTACAGGCATTCCAATGCTAAAGGATATTTATGGGGGTCCAACTTTGTTAAAACTTAGGAAAGAGTAGGTTGGTTTTATAGTTTGTCATCTATATTGGGGAGTAGGATGAATTCTAATATAATGCTTCTGTGTTTGTGAACTTGGCACTTCTAGGAAATGCCAGTAATTGAGAAGTAACTCCATGGTTATTTAAAGCGCCACTGCTTTCTGCCATCAGAGCAAGCCTAGCATTGTGCAAGGGCCTCATGTCTCCTGTTAGAAAGGAGTTAATGTAGTCACAATATGACATGCTGTTTTTGTTCCTTACCTGGATCAGCCATAGTCTAACAATGCATTTCAAAATACTGCTTGCTGATGGAAGTTCCAGCTGAAACCTGTTCCCTCCGATAAGTATCTGCATCCCATTCATTGCAGAAGGAAAAAAAAAAATCTTACTGCTAGCAAGCATTTTCATATGCTTTGGTTTGAGTCAGAGATAAACCATACCTACTGGAAACTATTTAATATCAGTCACCTGGAAAGTAGAAATTGGGAGACAACAGGCATTTTTCTTGATAAACAGATTGCTGGGTAAGGGATGCACATGAATGTGACAACTCATTTGGCCAGAGAATTAGCAAAAATGAGACATTTTTCAAATATGTGTTAGGAAAGCTTGAGCAACAATCTCCAGGCTTCATCCATTTGAGTACAAGAGAGTCTTTTGCACGACATTGCAAGCTTCTCTCAGTCGCCAGGATCAGCAGAAATCTGTTGGCCTCCAGGGAAGTAACCTTACAACAGTAACCATCAGAACTGTCCAAACCGACAGAGAGACTGGCTTTGAACACACATCCTTAGGAGTCCCCTTTGGCTGACTCAAATTTCTACTGGGTACAGAAGCAAGAAGGTTGTGCTGAGTACCTATAACCCAAACAATTCCATTCAGAGGCACAAAGCTAACCTTGTGATATATAGAAGGAGGAATCACACAGCTTTCATGTCTAGAGATGATATAGGCCATGGGAAGTCATGGCTCTGAAGATAGCCCATGGTCTGTAAAATTCACATGAGGTTAGATCAAGAGAGGACTCACAGAACTGTCTTAACAGACTGTTGTGGCCTAAGTTGTTCTATGAATGAGCCATGGAAAGGAAAAAAAAAACTGTTACACAAACACTGCCTATGTGTAATTTGTCAGAGAAGTCTGGAAGGTCCATTTTTTCCAAATGAAGAGTCATAAGTTGTCATTTATATGAGTTTCAGTAGAATGACACTCTATAAATAATTCATAGATCACACCTTTGGGGATTGGTTTAGTTAACCATCGAACTTGATCCAGTTTTGTTTGATTCTCTGTGTGCTCAGCTAACATTCATATAAACATCATGGACAAAAAAAAAAAGGCAAACCAACAACTCTGAACCTGATATGATCCCCTCAGTGCTAGATGAAGAAACCAGAAAGAAGGTATGAGGTCTAAACTCTGGACAGATAGGAGAGATTGCATCATGAACAGCACTACAACTTTCTGTAGTAATGTGTTCGTAAGCAGATGGGTACCAAAACCTGGGAGGCTCTAAATTCAAGGACATAGGTGGAAGAAGAGAGTTATGCTACTCCTGTTTGGACCATTGTACACATCATGGACTATCAGTGCCTGTAGAATCCTCACGGTCCTTCCTCTCTTCTTAAGTTGGGAAAACCTTTCCACGCAAGTGTGGCTACTTCTTAGTTCTCCACTCAAGTCAGAGTGTGTGCTCATCAACCTCAACTTGCCTGAGAACAGGGTAGCTTGCGGGTTTATTTTTGTCACTTTCATGATGGTGTTGCTGTCTGAGGCATAGTAAGAATTCTTTTAATACATCAAATATTATATAATGTCTCTATTCTTGATTAAGTATTTCTCGGAGGTAGGAATGAATAGATTTGCCCCTCAGATAATTGGCAAGGTACTCAAAGTCCATCTTCAGAAAAAGTTTAAGGAACCTACCTAAATGCAGTCTTGTTTGTGAGGTTAATGGCACTCTGTCTGTGTGTGCATTCTTTTCCTAAGCACACACTATCAGAGTGCATAGTGAGGATTTGTGTGTCCATAATTTCTTCACTTTTGCCCTAATCCAACTAGCTCTTATCATGAAATGAACTAAACATGAACACATTAGAACACAGTATAATTTATTTTTTCCAGCTTAATTGAATGTCCCCGGGACACTACATGTTAAACTCTCAATGTTAATTGTAGGGCATATAGGAAATGGTATAGGTGGACATGGGAGTCTGGTAGGTACCACTAAAATTTCTTGGTTCTCATGTCTTAGAAGAAGATATAGGACAATGACACATGCTAGAAACAAAGACTGTTATTACGATAGACAGTGGATCACAACTGGGGTTAGGTTAGAAGCTCAGTCATGTGCCTGCTAGTCTGTGCCTAGCAGAATGATTTCTTATTAGTCATTGCATAGAGCAATGTTTTTTCTGTTACACGGTGGCATTGGTGGACAGGATATCTAGTTTTGCTCTGTGCCATTTCGCTAGCGTCTTCCATATGCTTATTCGGACTTCAGTCTCTGTCTGACTCTCCTATTGATGCTGTCTTGTTTTCGTGCCACATCTGATGGAGCACCCATTATTCTTTCTGTGCTTATAACATAGGTTGTGCTACATGAGTATGTTTTTATTCAGAGCTTTCCGGTTCACATTCTAGTATTCTGTGATTCCAGGAGACTGCTATTATAGTAGAATCAATTTTATTCTCACTCGGTCTGTCCCACTGTGTGACCTGCAGCCTGGGTCTTACAGCCTGTGCCTCTGAGCATCCTCTTTATGTTCTTCCATAACCACGCTCTAAAGTCAGCTCTAATTCTTCAAGTCTCTGAAAATAGGCAAATAGAGTATGTACAAAATCAACCAATGCAGGATGTCACTTCATCTTGGGTTTCTTTGGGAGTAGAAGTGTGATGTTGGAGGAATACGATGACGATGCATGGCATGGATTTTGTGTTACTACTGCTCAAGATGATTCACTAAGCTGTCAAGAGGTTCGCAACCTACCAAAGGCTCTCACACAACTCCTACTCAGTCCTTTCCCCTGATCTATGCAGGAGTCCAGAAAATCTGTAGCAATGGAAATCTACGTAAATAGAATGTTTTCTATGTGTGTATTAGATAATGGAGTGGAGGGACATCAAACTTTTTCCTTCAGGGTCATCCCCTTTTAAAATTTAGATATTCATTGATAATGTGCCTGGGCCCCAGATATAGAAGGACCAACATATCATGGACTGATACCCTGCAAACGGATCCGTACACCAACTACAAGCAGACCCATAAATCAATTTTGATCCCAGTTTTTCCAGAATTAAATACTGCACTTCCTCCATTAAGCTCAACCTCCTACTAACAATTACCTTCATGCTTGGTGCAAGAAATGAATTATGAAGAGATTATTTTCTGGGAAAATTGGTGGAAAAATCCTGATGCAGACAGTTCCTTTCTGATGACAATATGACTTACATGTTTGAGTAACAAACCCATGTTCAGGAGTTTCTAAGTAGAATTCAGCAAAAGAGACGGGAAACCAAGCCCACAAGACATTGTGTAGTAATCAGATCATAGATCTAAGTGTCAGTGCTGTGAGGCTTATTCGCACATTCAAAGCCAACTCAATGGGTCTTTTTAGTTACATTTTTACCTGCATGCATGAAGTACTTTGGAATACTGAAACAATTTAGGATCATATTTAGTTTGAAGCAGTTCAATTAACTTAAGTTCAGAAACATGTGCTCCAGCTAGTAAGTAGTTTAATTGGTTCTATTATGAGAAATAATTTCTTCAGTGCTGGGCTTCTAAATATCCTCCCTGGAAGGGCATAGACATTCACAAATATTTGGGGATGTAACTCTGAGGAGCCTAGTAGAAATCTATGACTAAAGAAAAACACACACACGCACATACACACACACGCACACACCTAGGGCTTGGTTTCCATTTTCTCCTATGATTTTATTGCGTTCTCTTTCCTCAGAACAACTTTATAACAATCCATAAACAAGAGAAAGGCATGGGCCAAAGGTTCAAAGACCTTTACAGCTATTGCTTAAATACATTTATAACCGTGAGTCAAACTGAAACAAAGAGGAATGTAAAGAGCTCAGTGAAGCGTGATTAGCCGGGACAAGGGACAAGCTTCTATGGCAATGCCACACACTGGAAGAAGGGAAGGCCTCCTCCCATAAAAGGCTCAATTGTTCTGATTACATTTTTATTAGAAGGCACAATTAGCAAATTTCAAAAGGAGAATATCATAAAATGGTCCAAAGACACAAGGTAATTTTGCATTGTGCCTCTGTTTGCAACGAAGTGTAATAAAAGAAAATGTCAATGGGAAAAAATTCATAGAAGCTATTGAGTAGATGGAAATGAGACAAAAGAGGGAAGTGACTTGTTTTAGGAACAATACTGGGGATAGAGAGATGGCTCAGTAATTAAGAGCACTTGCTGCTCTTGTAGAGGACCAGGATTCAGTTCCAAGCACCCACGTTGTGACTAGCAACTGTAAGTTCAGTCCCACGGGCATGACACCCTCCACTGCTGAGCTCAGGCACTGCATGCATGTTATGTACTTACATACATGTAGGCAAAACACTCAAACACATAAAATAAAAAGAAGTATTTAACAAAAAGAAGGAACAGTTATAAACATAGTGGATAAAGCGTTGAAACATCAAATTGAGTGGCAGTTTCATGTAGTTCCCTTCTGTTACTGTATATATTTATGTGTTTATTGTCATTAATAAAACTTCTTTGCCAATTATGAAAACCCCAAGTCCCAGGTTTTCTTCAAAGATAGTTCAAAGACTTCCAAAGATTACACATCACCGACTAACTTCCATTCTTCTCTTCTTCTTAATTCTAAAGAACCGCTTTCTTCCTGAGCCTGGCCACTGATTGGGATCAAACACAGACTCTGAAATTTTGAATATTGACCCCCTCCTTCTTCCTCATAGTAAACATAAAATGTAAGTATGGCCAGGTTAGCATGGTAGAGAGAAATTCAGATACAAATATTCCAGAACTCTTAAGAAGGTATTCTCAATAACCCACTCACACCAAAGTAGCCACAGGAATAAGAGACCGTCTGGTAAAAGGATGTCTTGCTGTTTGTCCAGTGTTTGCAGGTACTGCAGCCTTAATCCAGAATCTTCTAAAGTTGCTTAAAAATCATAGAGACCTATGGTATATGATATTTTTGTTATTTAATTCCTCGGTGGCAAGGCAATAATACCTTAAACCACCAAATCTCCTTTAATGCAATAATTGGATTAACAATGGCTATAGCACAGACCTATTTCAGGTTCTTCAACACGTCATTTAAAGTTTTAATTAGAAAATGTTGCAAAGACACGTGTTGGTTCATTCAAGTACAGTACTTCTAAAAAAAGGCTGTACACACATCCCAAGGTCCTTCCTCCCGTAGAGGAAATCTGTCCTCTGTCTTCACAGACATTGGTCATATAGATGGTTCAAATTTAAGGGAATTTTAAATTTTTTTATATATTAAGATGGTCTGTAAACAATACACATTTACTGAAAATTATGCTCCACAGATTGATCTTTTCTTAGGATGGCATTGTTTAACACAGTGTTCTCTTGTGATACTGGACCAGAAGGTGGACTATGGTTCACAGTGATCCCTGTGCTCGTGAGGGAAGTTACAGAACTTGGCAATTTCCTATTCTTTTCAATTGTGAGGGCCCAGAGATTATATGCATGGGATGATTTCTGACTTAATTATACATGTTCAACTTCAGATATGTTTATTGGGATATAATCTCCATCACCCATTGATGCAAAGCAACTCTCTTCATAAAACATGGCAAGTGAAAAAGTGTATATGTGAATGAGGCTCACACAGAGACTCTGAATGACCTGCTGCTGCTCTTAGGAAATTTACATTTCAATATTTTTTGTACTGGTAGCTAGGTATGGAACAGGATACTCATCTATTTCTTTCTGCTCCGTGTATAAGCTGCAATCATCTGCATGTTTGAATTTCATCACTGTACAATGGGAGACTGTAAACTACGAAGAGTTTTTGATACAACCAGATGGGAACAACAAAGCTGCACAAATGCTTAAGTAGCCAATTTACTCTGACAGAATGGTTTCCCTTTCATCATCAATATTTTGTTCCTGGAGGCTTTGTACATTGCATGACAGGGAAATAAGTTTTGAGGTCAGTTCAACTTTGCCCTGTTCTGGACAGTAATTGTTCCAAACCTCCATTTCCTCATCTATAAAATGGGAAGGGTTATGTTTCTCCCTTATCCTTTGGTTATATGGACTGATTAAAAAAGTGCCCTGTAATCAGCGAGACAAAGTGACTGCTGAGAGGGCAAATCCATAATAAATGGTAGCTGATATCATCATTGCAATTTTCATTATCTTCGTATTCTCATGCCCTGCTTATCTGGAGTTTCAACTCGAGGTAGCTTTGTGTGTGTGTGTGTGTGTGTGTGTGTGTGTGTGTGTGTGTGTGCCTTCATTCAGTGAAAGATTTACCTTAATGGACAAATTCACAAATATCTGAATGGGGATATTTAAGAAAAAGTTTCAGATTCAGCCACACCATTATCTGAGGTCAAATTTGGGGAAAGGGCAACAACCAGGTACATCTCATAGTAAGATGTATTTGTTTTTTATTTTTTATTCATTTTACATACCAACCACAGTTTCCCTCCCCCCACTTTCCCCTCCCCCAGCTTCTTAAGTTGATCATGTTTCTAAATAAAATTTACATGCCAAAGTTAAGAGGAAAGAAATGTCTTTCAATATCTCCAATACTACAAATTTGCATATGCCCATGCTAACTATCAGATATGGCTTTTATGGGAGGTTAATGTTAACCTCTAAATATTCAAAGTCTGCCAAGATCTCTTGTTGCAAACGGCTACTTGGAAATGGCAAGAATGAACCATCCAGGAGAGAAAAAGGAATCTTCCCAAAAGCATAAATCAAATATGGAATACTCTTTGTGTTGTATCTGGGGTGAACCTTATATTTTATAACTGTATGACATGAATGCTTAAATGCTGTATCTGAAATCCTACCTGTGTTTCCATCCTACCAGCAAAGCAGTAAACAGGGCTTTAGTCAAATCCTCTAAGCAAACACAGAGACAACCCGACAAGAAAACCAGTCTGCAATATTCATTCTCTTCTTCAGAGATCAGCTACTTATCCGTACAACCTCTTCTTCTGTCTATGTGACCGCATGGAATGTGTAGGCATAAAAGGCAAATCGGACCCAAGATATCTTTGCCTGCCTAGCTTTGTACATGATGTTCAAAGGTGTTTGATTAACCTTCTATTTACTCCTTCTTTTTCCTTCAGATGACCTTTTCACTTAGTCCGTGTGATTGTGTGACACACTGGCACCATGTGACAAAGCAGCCCTTGTGAGCTCTCTATGAATTATTTCATTCATCAGGCTCAGGCCCTTGTAATGTCCCTTTATGTGCTACAAAGCACCTGCTGTTGGAAGTGCGAAAGACCAGCGCAGGTGTAGGCACCTCCCACACTGCAGATGCTGAAACCAAATAATGGGTGGTGAATTTGCAACTTTCCCTCCAATTATTTTCCTGTTGGAAATCTCCATTGCAATTTAGATCATTGGCCCAGGGATCAGTCATGCACTGATAAATAGAGACATGCTTTCAAAGGTTGGTATCTCTAAGCAATATGAAACATTTAATGAAAGGGTGTGCTTATCAAAGGGAAACCTGCTAAGTGGTTAAGTGAGGAGGAAGGACAGCTTTGCTCCTCTAAGTATTAAGCAAGACTTTTAAGTGTTCTGTGAAGCCGCTGTAAGAACAAGCAAGGCGCCTGATTGGAAATGGAGAACGTGAAAACGCAAATGAAGACAGGACCGAATTACCAGGAACATCCAAGTCAATCAAAGGAAAGCACCTGTGAATTTCCTTAAACGATTTGCTGGAGGGGATTGTGTGGTAACCACATCACCAGAGCTGCTCTTTCTCTCATCAATTAGTATTGTTACGAAGAAACTTGACTATAGAGTACCTAATAGCTGCAAAAATAAATTCCCTCCAATTAAGTAGTCTAATAAGCTCTTTAGGCCTTCACCACTTAAGATTCTTTCCTCCCCATTTAATTTCAGCTTTCACTTGGATGTCATCTTGTTGAAAATTCATCAGAACTATGTGTGTGTGGAAGGGAGGGGGGATAAAGTCCCTAAGTGCCCCGATGCTCAAAGCCCAGCAAAAGCAAAATATTTTTTCCCAAGAAACCTAGGATTTTCACTAATAATTTAGTTTCTTCCTACTAGAAGTTAATATATGAAAATGGTCAATATGCAAATTCAGATATCACACTCGCTAGTTGCCTTCCGTAACTGCTATGTGCATAAATTTGAAACAATACAATATTTTAAGATTCCTGATTATAATAATGCCTTGGTGTGCATATGTGCATGTATAATTATGTTCATTTAATTTAATCATGAAAATATTACAGGATCATTTGATTTGTCTCCTCTAAAAGTTCTCTCACTTTTTTTTCCAACTAATTAATTCCACTAAGCTTCATCTGTGAGTCTTCTGGTTACAGGCAAGGAGCGTTAAGCTAACAGGGACATGGTTGCGTTGCTATGGAATTGTGGACAGCAAGACAGCATCGGGAGGGTGGCAGTCTCTTGCCCTTAATCAGTGAGCCTGGCTATGCTTTTCAGTAGAAATGGGTCTTGAAAATATTCTAATTTTATGTTCATTTCTTTCAGCAAGTCCTTGGTACCCTTGAATGCTGAGAATTTGCCCTGAAGCAATCACCTGATTGCACAGAAGAGACCTGGAAACTAGCCCATGTGACCCACACATTCCACATGCTTCACTGGAGTGCAGCTTTGGGGATGGCGTGCAGTTACAAAATCACATGGGATAGCTGAGAACAAACGGGTGGAGGACATTTAACTTTATGCACTAGAAACACTGACGGTACTCTATAACAATAATGGAAGAGAGGAAGGCTGACCTAACGGGGATTGAATGTTAGGCTTCTCCTGCCAAAGAATCCATGTCTTCCTCACACAAAAGCTGTTCCTTTCCTCAACATATTACCGGAGACCAGGAGAAAAGAAATAGGTTGCTTTGTACCCATCAATGGAATCTATATAACATCTTTTCCTCGGGGATTAATTCAGCTTTTGATTAAATCTTTCTGAGATTTAAATCATGATGTTACAAACCTCCAAGGAACTTCTCTCTGAGTTGTGACCTTCTTTATTACTCTCTGTTGTTTGATAAAGTACAAAGATTGATTTATAATGGTGCACAGCATGCTGAAACAAAAAAGGGCCAAGGAGAAATCGCACAATGTGAGATTAATATAAAGTAAATATTGCAAAAAGTAGGCTTTGTTTAAAATGTTCCATAATTAATAGTGAGTTAAAACTGTATATCTAGTAATACTAGTATCAGATGAGTGTAATAGTAATGCTTGGACTGCAAATTTCATCCATTGATCTGCTAAATAATCCCACATTTATGAGAAAACTGGCAATGTTGAAAAAGAATTTTAACTCAGTATCACATTGTTTATAGTTTAGACCATTTTAATATGGGAAATTTTTGAAATGAGACAGAAAAACTACTGTGATCATGTACTCAGTTACTTTGGGTTCTGATAATGATTTCTGCCAATTAGTATCATCCAAGATGGAAATAATTTAACATTACGAGGGCAGAAGGAAACAAATCTATTATCTCCCATCAAGATGTTCCAATACAAAGCTAGCAGCTAAGATCACTTAGAATCCCCATTAACTATCTACCCTCTCCCAAAAGGCTTATTAGGGTAAATAGTTAATTCCTTCTGATGTACTTTTATTATTTTAATATCCTGGCTGCTTCCAAACAGAAGATAAAAAGATTCCCAGTACAACATAAGCAACTCAACATGGAGGTTGAGTCAGCTCTGGTACATTCCCTGGATCTCAGAAAAACTTAGAATCTATAGTTGTATATCTGCATGACTTAACATTAAGTTTTTTTATCTCAAATGTTGACAATGTATACGAATGAGTTTTACTATTTGTGTAGAATGGAAGTAGCACCATAGAGAGTGTGTTTCCTATGTTATTTTCAGGTTTTTTGGTGTATTTTAATGGTAGTTTAATCACATTTCAATATTCACAAACATTGTTTTCTCTGGATTTGGTAGGGGGAGTGGAAGAGGATATATTCGGTTGTGAGTCTCCCAAGGCTGTGTGCACTCTGCTCTAGAGTACAGAGGAACACACAATATCAGCAGAGGCTGTAATAATAACAATGCCTTTATCATTAAGATCACGACTTGCTACCAGGCACAACAGACAGCCAGACAGCAGGACATACCTGCAGCCACCTGTCATGAATAGGACAAGGCCTTTCTCCTGATGTAAGTCATCAAAACGTATCTGACTCATCTATAATAGAATCAAGATCCCCACCAAATATTTACCTGATAACCCTACAGGCAATAATTTAACCTTAAAAGTACATACTTTCCAGGGTTACTTGCACAAATAGAGCTAAGCCATTTGATAAATTTCCACGTCATTTTTCACCTGCTCAACCTTCATTATAGAAATCAAGCACACCTCCCCTTTACACTTTGAAAAACACTAGGTAAAATACGAGAGGTGCCCACGTCCTCGGAGCTAAAGCACATCCATTCGTACGGAAAAGCAGCGAGGAAGGGAGAGAGCCTGAGAGGAAATTGAAGAATAAGCAGCGATGCGTACTGATCTGAGAAACATGCCAACAATTGGGTTCCGATAAATAAGAAAAGCAGAAGTAGATTTGAAACATTCGTTTCCCTTTATTAGCTCAGTGAGGCTGATGTGTACTGCACATTAAAAAAAAATCACAGGAATTTTCATACAATGAATAAAACCACAACAATACATGTAGAATTGGCAGGTGGAAAAGAGCCAGCAAGGGCTCAAACTAATCGCTCACTTTCCCTCTTCAGCATAGTTCAACCAACAGTGTTACACTTTCACCTACAAATCTTAAAGTAGCTCCATCAAATCAGCAGTTTTCACATTATTGAAAATGTCTGTCACATAGGTACAAATTTAGAATCATCACATTATATTACATGGCTATTCTAGGTCATCTATAGATCAGATCTTAGACTACAGTGATTGAAGTTCTTGGTACAGCCATCAAAAAAGGACACATGATCATTACCTACTGTTAGCTCACATCTAAAGGCATGAAAAGGTTTCCTTTTTTCAACTGACCCAAACACTTTACCCCAATAGTGCCAAGTTCCCTCTCTGCTGTTTTGAGTGTTGACAGCTCAACCGTTGTTCTCAGAGTCCTTTACAAAAACTGATTTTGTTGCACTGAAAGAATTATTCTGCTACATTTCTTTTCTTCTTCTTCTTCTTTTTTTTTTTAAATAAAAACCCCGCATTTCTAAAGCACCAGTTCGGGTACCAAAATTGTAGATGTAGTACTTACCACAGCATGAAGGCAATGGCCCATGGTCATCTGAAAGTCTTATAGATCTATGCTGAAATTTGCCTCCCATGATGTTGGGGAGCATATGTTGTTGGAAAGATTCTCTCCCAAAGGAAGTGAAAAAAAGAAAGAAAGAAAGGAACACAGCTTACAGCTTACATTTTGATGGGCTACCCACAGTGTCTGCATAAGATCCAAAAGCTTCACTAATTTTAGATGCAATCTGAAGTCCATGGAGGAAAACTATCTTCGTGGTAACAAGATTTGTCAGGCCAGAGGGTGAGGGAGATCAATAAATAAATCCTCAACATGAAATTTGTAGTGTTGTCTTTTGAGAAGTAAGAAAAGAAACCACGTATTTCAGTCATGTCCATGATCCAGGGCAAACAGAGAACGTATTTAAAGTTGGATCACAAAAATTGAAAGGCAAAATAGAGAACGCATCTGGTCCTTAAACACGTAACAGGATTTACTAAATAGTGATTTCTTAAAAATAATTTATTGCTCTTAATAGTCTTTTTTATTATTATTCTACAACAGAAGATACTCAAAATTCAGAAAGAAAGACTGTAAACTTTAGTTTGGCGTTCACAAAGAGTTAAAATACCTGCATTGAACCTACAGAACAAGGATTAGGCGGATTAAAGATGTGTTACTGTTGTCACGCAGAACCTGTGAACACAATTCTTTTATTTCATAGTTATTTATTGCTTTCTATCTACTTAGAAAGAGTAAGCCAAACACTTGAGCAAGCATCCGACAGAACAGACAGTGGATTCACTCAGAACACAATATGCTGGTGATAAATGAACGCAGCCCTCAAAATTAGCTGCATTGGCCTGGGGGTGAAACCCATTTTGTAAGATCGTGTTGGGTGAGAGAAAGGAAAAGAACAATTAAGTAAGTAGTAGGTCTATCACATCTTCCAGAAAAGTGATGTCAGCCAAACAGTAAACACATCTCAATTTGGAACTCAAAAACATACTCCAAACTTTAGTGACTTCCATGGCAGCAACTCCACACTCAGATGAAATCCTGATGCTCAGAATGGAGGTTTTTTTTTAATTTCTGACATTTATTATTGTTATTATTATTAAATTTAGCAGAAGCAATGTCACCACGAACAACATCATGGTCACGTCAGAGGCCATGCTAGTGAGAGAAGGAACACTGCTTCTGCGAGAGCTGAGTTTCCCAAAGAAAGAACTCCCACCTGACAACCGCCATGCACCCTGGGTCAAAAGTCTCCACTGGCCGTATTATTTTCATCATCTCATAATTTATAATAAATAGGCTATCTGCAACTGATAAATATGTCTCTTTAGTAAACAAAGGAATGAAATATCAGTATTTATACAGGATGTATAACTGTAAAAAATACAGATTAAATACCATCATCATATTCTGCCAAGGGAAAGAGATACTGGCTTCAAAGATAGTCTTCAGACACACATTAATTATTGTAAAAATCATACTGTAATTATTACCTCAGCATTTTGTATCAAATTAAAATCACAAAAATTAAAACAAAACAGCATTTTAAAAAGATTTTTTTTGACCTCTAGTTTCAAAACTACTGTTGATAGAGAAAATAAAAACATTTCTTAATGGTTCCCCATTGAGAGACTTTACATAAAATCATGATATCGTCTAGAAAAATTTTAGATGAGAAAATTTCATTCCCCTAACAAATCCAGTGTATAAAACTTCAAAGAAAAACAAGCAACAAGAAAATGTGGAAAAATATCGCAGAAGTGGTTAATACCTTTAGGGGCCTAGGATTTTTGTTGTTGTTGACAAGATGCTTAGTCGAAGCTCCTACGAGGGGATGGATGTGCGTGAAGCGTCAATTTGTTGTAGTGCACTCAACGGACACACACACACACTGTCTTTTGTTTTGTTTTGTTTTGTTTTTTTTACAATCAAATATATATAAGCAGTAAGTTTAGCTTCTAAATATGTTAGTGTACAATAATTGTTTCACCTCATAATTACATTTGAATATTCTTGATTAAGAAAAATTTAGCAGTTTTGAAAAGAAGGCTGCATTTACAGTGCATAGCTGTAACAAAAAAAGAACATAGTTGTAGAGTATGTACATAAAATAAAAATACTCCATTTAACATCTGTAAATACTTAACTACATCAGAGAATGTAGCAATTACACTATCTGAACACATCCAGAGAGTTCTACTCAACTCTCAGTAGTCATGTAACACCAGGTCTCCTCCTCAGAAGGAACCACCGAACACACTCCCCGCTTGACCAATGACAAGGCTTTGCAAAAATTTCCAGTGGAAGATCAACATTGTGGACATATACAGAGGTGTCAGGACAAAGGACGAACTACAGAAACTTCAAAATGTTAGGAAAGTTTCGCATCTGTTGCCTGCAGTATCCTCTCCCACCCAGATTCCATGGCAAAAGGAAAGAAAGAGGAAGAGAGAGGGGGAAGAGAGAGAGACAGAGAAAGAGAGAGAGGATATTAGTTCTGTGGAACCTGTAGTGTCTTCGGGATTGTCAGGAAATCGTTACGTTAAGAGAGAGAGCTTGCTGCAGGTTTTGCACTTTCTGGAAAGACGGTACCGGAGGCTGACAACAGACATCAGTAGTGTCATTTTAGGGTGGTTTGTTAGTTTTCTTTCCTTTTAATTTATTTCTATTTATTTTCCTTTTGTGTAGAATATGAACATTTTGAAGTTCTAGGTTTTAAGTGTGTCTTCATGGATATGCTGCCATTCGAAGGGGTTTGCCCTTGTTCATTCTGGTCAGGTGCCCCCAAGTCCTCACATGCGCACACATGTATGCCCCAAATAAGTACACACACACACACACACACACACACACACACACACACACACACCATCGCACGCACGCACGCACACACTGTCACCAAGAGCCTCCAGGGAAAGCAAAGCTGACACCCGTGAATAAACGTGTGCTTACTGGATTATCATTCCATGTCTTGCCTCTTCAGCAGCTGTGTTCATGTAAACCGTTGTTGTTCTTGTTCTAATGGTTGTTGTTGTTTTGCTTTATTTTTTGTACAGAGAGTGTAAAGTAGGAGAAATTCCTAAGTATGACTTGCAAGAGTCTTGGGAAAGGACACGCTGTCCCTTGAGGTATTCACCATCTCTCTGTCATCCTCAGCCAGGGAACATGTTACCTGCGCAAGCTTCTCTGAGCTTCCTTCAGTAAACTATCAAAATCCAGAGAGTCATACTTGCTCTTGGTGGAAGCAGGGTCAAAGTCATCTGAATTTGAATCTGGAAAAAAAAAAACAGCAATCCAGGTTAGATGCACCCTTTGCTGGTGGCTTTCAATGCAATTCAAGATACCTGGTTCAATTGTAATGTAATGAATCAATGTACTTAAAAATGGTGCCTGAATTTCATTGAATATATAAATGTAAATAGAGAAGGGAGTAGTTGGCTTTCAAAATCAAAAGCCAATTGATTCTCCGTATACCGAAAAACTCAGAGAACACAGGAGTAGTAGATTTCAATGCTTCTTTAATATTTAATATCTTTATAGGTATTTACATTTCCCTTATCTTGGCATTTTAAATGACTTGCCAATGCAATGGTTCCCCAATAACTTAAATGGGAAGGTACAAGTAGAAGCTGGAAATAATTTTCCCATTAATGGATTGAACTTTATTGAGCATAAAATTCAGTAGATTAGGATGGACAAAGATCATTCTAGACTGTCTTGGATTTTTCAACTTGTTCAAATCTGATTTTATGCAAAATCCCACGTTATGTCAAACAACTCTTTTAAAACGCTTGTGTTTAGCAATGTATGTTAAAGTAAAATGCTGTTAAACACTTCCAGCCATTCTCTATTTATATCTACAGAAAAGGGGTAGATAGTGCAGGCTGGTCTTATAAGTGAGAAAGAAATTCTGGGAAATATAACCAAAACCTCCTGTGAATAAATTACACTATTGGGAAGTATTTATTTGAAGGGTAATAAAACCTTTCAGGGACACATTAACAATTCTACTAACCATATAAGCATTCCATATTTTTCCTAAGCTAAGTTACAGCACAAAAATCCAAAGGACAGGAGTACAGGAGTAGAGACTATGGAAGCAGAAATTGCAATATGAAGACACACTTAGCTGGGGCTGGGGTGTAGCTCTGGGGCTTTGTGTAAGACAAAACATTAGGTGACCATGGAGGGAAATTTGCATTCCTTTTCCATGGAGGGAATTTAAAGAAGTGTAGTTACCTAATGTTGGGTTACCCTAAGAATAATTAATCCATAATTTAATGTTCTGTATTTCTTTTGATAAATATTCAGAATGCTGGGAGATAATATTTCTCAAAAATTTATTCACTGTGGTGGACTTCACATAGACACCCACCTACACAAGCACACACATTATCTCTCTTAATAAGCATCCAAAAGAGATGCTCCTGTTGGATGAGACAGCCCTATGTGAGACTGCAGGAGGAACTCCACCATGCCGTCTCATATTGAAGAGAAGATGTTGGATCATGGTAAGATATAATGAAAATGTGGAAATAAACTAACAGCCACCTCATTATTTTCAAAAGAAATTGTTAGAAATAATGTTCCCATATTAATGGACACAAAAATAATCACATTTGTTTTCTTAGCACCTGGAAAACTGTTGCTCCAGGTAGGTAGTCAAAATAATGTTGTTGAATGGATGCATTAATCTCAGGCACCTCCATGCTATTAAAAGCATAGCTGAAAATATTCATGTTGGGATCTGGAAATTATTTACCAATAAATGTCAAGAAAAATGTAAAGATATATATGTTATAATATAATAGTCTACTATTTGTGTAATGAACTATGAATGTATTATTTCATTTTTCATATATGGCTATGTGTTAACTAATACTTAGTCAAAACCACTATATTCTTAATACAAAGTCACCTGTTCTGATTCTGCCTTTCCTGATTAACAATTTTTGCTTTATATTTATTTACTTTATATGCATGGGTATTTTTCCTGCAGGTATGTATGAGCACCATGTTCATGCCTCATCTGATGGAGGCCGATAGAGGGTTCCCTGAAACTGGAGTTATGGACAGTTGTGAGCCACCACATGGGTGCAGGTAATCAAGCCTAGGCCCTCTGAAAGAGCAATATTTTTTTTTATTTTTTATTTATTTATTTATTTATTTATTTATTTATTAAGGATTTCTGCCTCCTCCCCGCAACCGCCTCCCATTTCCCTCCCCCTCCCCCGATCAAGTCACCCTCCCTAATCTGCTCGAAGAGCAATCAGGGTTCCCTGACCTGTAAGAGCAATATTTATTCTAGACTACTCATCCATACATCCAATCCTTCTTAATATTTTTTATCAAGGCATTTTGTTGGTAAGAGGCATTGCTTATATAACAGTAAATAGAACCAATAGATAGAAATTCCTAAATAGTAGAGCAAACTTTGAATCCTGGCTTCATCACAATAGCCCTAATCAAGTCACATTAATCTTTCACTCTCTCTTATAAAACTAGCTAATAAATCAGAGCTGCAGGCATCATATGCTCTTCTAATAGCAGTGTGGTCATCATTAGCCAGTGTCTGTGGTAGAGGAATAGGATGCACGTGATAGGTAACTTCATTTGGAGAAGCAAATAAAACAGGAAAAACCACAAAGGTAGAATCTGTCTAAAATCATAGGATATTTTTCTGTCTAAGTCCAATTAATAAGTATCATGTCAGTTTTCTTTAATGTTAGCATGTCTATGAGCTTCCAATTCCTTTATGTATGCACCACATTATTACGTTCCTTTTATTTAGGTATCACATGACTTGAAACATTTAATCTAAATTCTTCGTGGAAACAAAGACAAGATATTGGAAATTTTCACTGATCTTTTAAGCTAGACCCTAATGTTAATACTTCCATTTAAAAACAATCCCAAATTTCTAACTTTTTATTGCTCTTACTTTTAATTGTAGCCTATTTATTTTATACAAGGCATTGTGATATCAGCTCCTCCACCAATATTTAATATTCCTCCATGACAATATGAGTTATTTTATAAATAAACAATCGGAAGCTAAAGGAGCTGAAATGCTTATCCAAGATCAGCAATGAACCAGGTCTCAAACATAGGGTGACTTAATTTTAATGCTGAATCTCTTTTGGCTACCTCAGAAATGTGTTGAGAACAACATCTTTATGGCCTTAACATGCTTTAGGGATTTCAACTATCCCATGCTATTGCAAGACGCATCAAACACGCTTTTCAAAAGCTAGGGAGTGAGCTTAAGAATGGTCAAGTTTCCATGGCTGCTGGCTAGGCAGGTAGATAACAAGCTGAGGATCGTTCTCCTTAGAACTATTTCAGGGAGGCACCAGTTCAATTTGGAAATACCATCCAATCCTCCCTCTCCCATGATGAATCGTGATCTAAAAACCCCTCTAGGTAGCTTGTTTTAAACTCTAGACATTGGGAGAGAGTAGAAATACCCCCAGCCTTCATTACTGAAGAAAATAAGTCAAATCAACTCAAGGCTTCAATCTGTCTTGACTGTTTTTATCAGCCAGCATTTGAACAAATGACTTGCCAGGTTTTATATTTTCATCCCTAGGCCTCTATCTCTCTAGCAGTCAGCTGCCGCTTCCCTGTTCCCCTCTATCTATTTAGCTTGTGAAGTGAATTATAGCATATTCCCCCTGAACAATGCTCGGCACCTATATCAATTACTCCAGAAAGACACAACTGTCCTGGAAGGGAAAAAGTAATTGGTATTCGTTTTTGTCTTTATACAGCATCAGAGCAATAGTGAATGGATAGCTACTAATGTTGAAGAATAGATGTGCATGCTAATTTTAGACTTATTATAAATTAATTCAAAATAATCATGATAATGCACATTTACCACTTTTCTTCATTTCTTCCTCAAAGAATTAAACAATGTATAATGCACATATTAGATAAGGGATGGAAAGCAATGGGACAAAATTAATATTAGAAAGAACATTAATATGTCCATTGTAGCATTATTTATAATATCAAAAATTAAAATGAATACAAATAGAGTTAGAATGAATTATCTAACTATAATGATACTACATGCCCAGTGAAATAGTATGCAACCATTAAAATATGTGCCTGAATTATTTTTGGTTCCATGAATCACATTGGGAAATGAATATATGTATTATTGATGAAAAAAATAGAACTCGAGCTATATGTATAAGTATAAGCACACATGTGCACATATATAACATGATCTCAACTATGGGACAGGAGGAACTCTCAGACAAAATTCTGAAATCAGATGTTAATATTATCATCTGTGGGTAATAAGCTGATCAAACTTTTACTTTTCATCTGAAGAGTCTCCTCTGAAGAGGAGAAAGTAAATAGTGATGTGTTTTGTTTAATGAATGGTGGACATGGCAACAGCATAAACCTCTGACTGTGATTTTGCTCTCAAAGGACAATTGTTTGCTGAGCTTCCCATACAAGGTGTAGGATCCAGAAATACTCTACGAGCTTTGTTTTTGTTTTATTTTATTCTCAAGAAATTAAGTCTGTGGTCATTTAGCTAATGGACTTCATCTTTCTCTTCTAAAGTATACTAAGTGTTTCCAAGTGCTTGTGACTTAGTGAGGAGGGAAAAACACAGCCCTTGCCCTGCCCTGTGCTACAAAGCAATGCCAATGCTTGAGTTTATAGGAAAGGATTGAGAGTATGAATAAAGAATAAACACAGATAAGTGCAAAACTTGAATAAATGTATACAGAGATGCATACAACACATGCTCACATAGCACAATACCGCCAGCACACACAAACCCCACAAATGGCTTAGCATCTCTTCAGAGAGTACAAGTACATCTGCCCTTCAGGGCTCAGTCCTAACCACCTTGCTTCTGAAAGAGTCGTCTACAAAAACAAAAACTGTATTCATATACTCCCTTCAGGAAAGCCAAATGGTAGCCTAATGTAAGGTGTCTGTGAAGCATGCTCACTTCCATCTGGAGCTCTATATTATCGATTCACCCTTGCATGTACAATAGTTATATACCGTACCTAGGTCTGCATAGTTAGACTTGAAAAATTGCTTCCGTCCACAAAAGTACAGCTCAAAGTCAGTTTCATTCGACCTGCGTAAAGTGTATCCATTCTCCAGAGCAGCGAAAGCATCACAGGTGTAACGGTAGGTGATGAAGCCATAGCTGTCTCTGCAATGGGCAGGGAAGAGGCGTTCAGAGCTGGTTATGCAGCATTGGCACAGAGGACTGCAACCCCTTCTACTTTGGGAGACATCACTGGTGCCAGCATCTCTGCCACCACATCCATTTATCAGTGTGATTGTCCTGTCAGGCAGCTAAATACTTATTCTGAGACAGGAAATCTCAACTAGAAAGATTAATAAATAGGGATGAAAGAAAATAAATAAGGTTCTGAACTCAACATGTCATCTGTCAAAACACTTACATTGGCAACTCCCATCCCAGTAATCTTAGGGCCATAATTTTTAACATACGTCAGCTTCTAAACAAGAAATAATTTTGAAGATTCTCACCCATCATCCCGCAGATTTACTGTGCATTCCTCAATTTCACCAAAAACTTCAAAGCGGTCTCTCAGTTCTGTCCGCGTCGTGTCAGGTCTGATTTTGCCAACGTAAATCACACGGCGTTCTTCCTATAAGCAAAGGAGAAGGAGAGGCTTTCTCTAGCTCTGGAGACAAAATGTAGTTGTGCCACCAGAAGCATCCATGAACATATAATCATGAATAAGAACTCGGAGAGCAGTCTTACTAGAGCAAAACAGATATCAGATCTAAGGATAACTACCACATAGGAACCAAGTTTGACTTTTCATGCCTTACGTTCAAGCTCTTCGGTCACACTACACTTTCTTCTCCACTGAGCTTCTCTTTCCCATTTCTGTCTCACCCTTGTCTTTCTTCCCGAGAGCTTCATATATCAGAGAAGACATTTATTCAATGAGATTTTTTTTAAATCACTGAGAAGATATCCAGTACATATGAAATATGTGAGCACTTATTACTTGGTTATTAATCTTCAGAATTGGTATAATAGCCTGGCTTATAAAACTATTTAAGTTCCCATCAACTTAGAATTCTAATCTGAAAATGTACAAATTTTGACATTCTCAAAGGGTGATTCTTAATCTCTAATACTCCACAAAATCTTCCTGAAGGAACATGATCCAAATGCAATTGTTGGGGTTTACCCAGAAGGTAGACAAAAGAAAAAAATGGGAGATAAGGCCTCAGTGATCTCCACTTATAGCAAGGATACATAGCAATTCTAAAACATGTGTTCGGAAGAGAATCATTTGAGTTACAGTCTTGAAATGTAGGCCATTTTTAGCCATGGATCTCTAAAGAGTAAGGGCCAAATGAGAAAGGATATAATTTTTACTTCACCAATAGATTCAGCCCTATTTTAAGAACAGACTAGAGGGGTGTAGCCTCATTTCTACAAGTGCAGTCAATATGATCATAATGTAAAAGCCATTAGAAATTTATAACCTACAAAACACAGGAAGCCCATACTGTTGCCTGAAGATAAGATTCCTTTTATATAAATGTGGGCTTCATGCTTAGTGAAACCCTCTTGAATATTTCGTTCTGGGGCAGGAACCAAATAGAATAATGCCTCAAAACTGAGGAAAGTTTTAAAGAATATTTGGAGCAAATATAGAGACTGTCCTTACCAACTAGTTATGTGCCTACCAGGGACAAGCAAAACAAAGTAAACTTGAGGTTGCAGAAATTTAAGTAGGATCAAAGCCAAGAGGCTGGGAAACATGGGGGTAGCATACAGATTCAGGCGTCCAAGAGTGTTTCTCCGGTTATACCAAGTGCCTTATTCTTAGAAGCTACAAAACTCACTGCAGGCTTAAGACAAAGAGAAGTCCACCAACGTTTATTGGCAGCTTTTCCTTTTCCATAAGTATTAGCAACTGAGCTGCCACAGGGAGAGGGCTTACTAGCACCTGCGAAGTACAACTGAGCAACCTGCGTGTTTGGTGGCTTCGTCGATGGTCTGCTCATCTATGACGACTCACATTTATTATAAACAACACTACCGAATACCTTCATCAGGGAAGGAAGCTCCTCTGAGCTTCAGATAACCAACTACTTACTGGACTTCTGCTTGACCTCTTAAACTGGAACAACCTTGCCAAAGCACACTGTCTAACTACACACCAGGAAGCCAAGAGGGCACTGGATCCTCCAGAGATAGAATTACAAAGGGGCACCACCCATGTGGGTGCTGGGGATTGAACCCAGGTCCTACTGAGCTTTATCTCTTGAATCTCACTTTAATTTGTCTTCCTTATTCCCTCTTTCCCAGGCTAAACTTCCAGCTTTTCTTTATGGACAACTTCAATCCCCATGTCTATGTTTGCTCCCTCTAATTTGTCCTTTTATCACAAATGGAATAATTTTCAATAAGTCAAGAGGATTCAGTCATGTCATGTGTCATTTAAATTAGATGCAATCATGGCCTCTAATACTTCTGATAATGCATCTAATTTATTAAGAAGGCCTAATAGGTGGGTTTTGCAGAATTTAAGCTTTTCTGCATGGTCTTTCTCCTATGTTTTCCTTCACTCTAGGTTTTATGCTGAACTTCTAGAGGCCCCTAGTTACTCTGTGTTCCTTCCATCTCCGAGGCTTTGCACAAGGTGCTCCACTGTAATTTGGAATACATTTCCTAAATTGTATCCCAAGCCCCTCACATTTACTGTCCAGACTTACATTAAGATCCATGTCTGTATCATTTGAGAATTCAGATGAAATGCTATTAGCCGGTTTTAAAAAATCTGTGTTTCCTTCTATTTCTGCTTATGTACAATTAAATCATTATAGTTTATTCATTGTTCAATGCCTCTCTCCGTTGTATAATGAAGAATTCATGAAATTAGAGTCTATATCTGTTCTTTGCCCCAATTTATGTTAAGTATGAAAGAGAATCTCAGTAAATATTTGATATAGGATTTTAAAATCAATTTTTTAAGTTTTTTATGTGTAGAACTATTTTGCCTGAAAAAATATATATATATATATAAATCTCTGTGTGTGTGTGTGTGTGTGTGTGTGTGTGTGTGTGTGTGTGTGTGTGTGTGTACCACATGTGTGCCTGGTAACCCATAGAGTTCAGAAGAAAGCAGTGAATTCCCTGGAACTAGAGAACTAGAGTTATAATAATGGTTGTGAGTTAAACCAAATCTACATCCTCTTCAAGGGCAAAAAGTACTCTTAGAAGCTAAGTCTTTGCTACAGTGTTCAATTAATACTTTTTAGTACTAACCCATGCCTGGGAGACCACTAGTCTCTGAAATATTCCAACATAGAGGGGGTATTATTTGAATAAGGTGCTCTATTTTAAAAAAAGTCTCTGTTTAGGCAACTCAACTGAATGAGTTACCAAAAACAGTTTACAAATCGAAGGGCGAGAAGTATAGAATAGATGCAAGTTAGCAGGCTCATTTTCAAAAGAACTCTGGCATTCAGAGGGGAGACTCCAATCAAACAGCTGGAACGGAATTCCTCTGCCCATGCTATCAAGCCTCCTAACTGACTGATGAAGTAAAGCAAGCAGATTCAAAAGTCACTTGCATGTATATTGCATGTTGCAACTGAAGGCTGAAATTGTTTTTCCAGAACATGCAACATGGTTGGGTAGTCAGTAGATAGAAATGGCTGGCGAGGCCCGAGCCAGAGCTGTTCTTTACACACGTTATCCAGGGAATCATAACACCACATTCCATTCTATTTACGCACCCACTTTCAGCCCAACAGCCAAATGTGATGGGACTGTTATCTAAACTTAAACTTCCTGGCGCCTGCTTGCATGGTGTTATGGATTTTTTTTTTTAATGAGCCTTTTAGGGAAGTTACTACTGTGTAAAGAAAGGAGAGGGAACTGCAGAAGAGAAAGAAAGAAATTGAGCCATAGCACAGAAATTGCTCTGCTACCATTATGGGAATACACACAGCCTATGTATTCAAGGAAATGTGAAGTTAAAGCGAAAATCGACCATATGTGCAGACATATTGGGACAGTTTCTGAATTGCGGCTTTATACAAGGCTGTATGCAACAATGATCTTCACTAAAAGAGATAACCCAGAGGACCTTTTGTAGGACTGAAAGATTCTGCAGTGAAAGGAGACACAGCTCTATAGAGTTGCCCTCCCATCACTCAAATTACCTTTTAATCTGCCAGTTCTTTTTATGAAACACAAGGATGAGCCATGCATGCCCTGCTACCTTGTAAAGAGCAAGAAGACTGAGGCCATGCCAGCATGCTCTAAAAAGCACTGAAGCCCTTTGTTTTCAACATGCTAAACACGAAAATAGAAGGAAGACACTTTAAGGTCTAGACGGCAAAGACAGAAATCTTTCGTGATTGGCCAAGATTTCTGGCAAAGAGTCGCCCTTTTTTAACATGTTGCAGCTGAATTAGATGGATGAATAGAGTTCATATCTTAAAAAAAAATAACATTTACATCCAATTTTTCAAGACATTCATTTCCAAACAGGAGATGAAAGGAGAAGAAATCAAAATGTTTAATAACGTTGCTAACTTCTTAGGGGCTTGAAGGAACTCAGAACCTTTGGAAAAAGCTGGTTGAAAAATTATTTTCAGACCAGTTTTCACTATTGAGGAGCACGGAGCATTCATCAAATAACTTTTAGCTTCAATTTTCACAAAGGCTAGTTTGCTGATGGGGTGGATAATAAAACTGAAGATTTATGTCGCATTAACTGCCGCAGTAAATCCTCGTTACACTAAAACACAGGAGATAAATAAAGAAAAAAAGTGTGATGGAATTAACTGACTTTACATTACTAAAATCTTTATCAAGAAGAGAGTAGGATTTGCTGGTTAGCCTGGGAAACGAAGCAACGTTGTTCCTCATGGAATGATAAGTGACTCTTAGTAAGAGGGATTTGACGGAGGGGAGACGGGAAGCAGTAAAAGCTGACTTTTACTGTTCACTGTATAGGCCAAGCAATGTGTTAGATGCTTTTGAATGGATTCCCTCAGTGAAATGCCCTACACTTCTAGGCACCAGTGTGTCTAGTATAGATTTGACTTTGGTCCCCGGTAATTTTATTCTACATTTTTTTATTTCAGAGCAGCATTAAAAAAAAGTTAATTCTTCTCTCTTTGCAAAGAGAACTCCATTTTAACCTTCAGAACAAAAGATTTTTGTTTTCAATTCCAGAGTAGTTGCAAGATGACTTTGGCAAAAATGTCCAAGACATTTCACAGGGACTAGCTCAGGGAGTAGAGCCCATGGTCAGCATGCAAAGTCCCCGTGTTTCACACGCGCGCACACACACACATACACACATACACACACACACACACACACCTATGAATATTATGCATCAGTGAACATTCTAGTTAAATAAACTTTTTTTTTTTGTTTTTTCGAGACAGGATTTCTCTGTAGCTTTGGAGCCTGTCCTGGAACTCCCTTTGTAGACCAAGCAGGCCTCGAACTCACAGAGATCCGCCTGCCTCTGCCTCCCGAGTGCTGGGATTAAAGGCATGCGCCACCACCGGCCGGCATAAACTTATTTTAAAAAAAAAAGTAGCAGAGTTGACAGCCAACTAGATATAAAGCTGGCCAGAAAGAAGGATCAACTGAAAAAGGACTAAAAAAAAAAAAAACATCTGTTGTCCTTGCTCTTAATATTGAGTACACTTATGTAGTGGAGAAACCATTCACTGAAAGTCTCTTAATAAAGGGTATTTTCAGGAAAGAAACAAAATGATAGCATTCAGATTTCCGAAATGACCTGTAGGCAGATACTATATGGAACCTCCCAGGCCAGCAGTTAAGGCTACCTTGAATCAATCCAGATGCAAACAGTCAAATGAAAGCTGAGATGACACTAAATCTGTAGACCAATAATGATGTTCTTTAAGACCTTTATTTCAATATAATCAGAAAACAAAAATTGTGCATATTCAATGTAAATACTTTTATGAATTTGGAAATAAATTTGTACCTGCCAAACCTTGACTATAATAAAGGTATTAATATTCTTATGTTACTGTGGCACCTCTCTCTCTCTCTCTCTCTCTCTCTCTCTCTCTCTCTCTCTCTGTGTGTGTGTGTGTGTGTGTGTATGCGTGTGTGTGTATTGTTGACAGGTGTACATTTGATATGAGATCTATCATTTAAACATTGTCAAAGTGCACACTATAAGAATGATGCTGTAAGCAAACCTCTAGCATTTTTTTTCTTATAAAACTGACATTTCCAAATACTGAACTTAAAGTCACGATATAAGACATATTTCTCTCTACTGACAATTCCTCAAAAAGAGGCTAAATACTCAAGAACCATGGAAAAAAAAGGTTTATCCATGAAACTGGATTCTTTTCTCAAAGAAGAATAACTGACGTTTCTACATTTAGAGAGAGATATTTATAATCAACAGTAGTGATGTATTGGTTGTGACTCCTGGACTTTATAGTGACCAATAGAGGAGAACTATGTGAGAGCCTAGCCATTTTCCAGCATCTGGATTTGGTTTTAAGCACTGAGCCACATCATAATGTCTAGATTTGTTCTTTAAATTAACATCCCATTATGATGCTTTCCAGCAGAAACTGTACAGTTTGCAAATGGAGTTGGACTTGGATTTCAGCAAGAAATTAAAACAGTGACAGTTCAGACACTAAGTACTAAACTCTGGCATTCATAGCTCTGGTTTAATCTGAATTATTTTAAGCTTAGAGGACAGAGAAAGGCAGAAAGTCAATTGGCTTTTGAGAGTGAGTTTGAATGGAAGTCATGTGAAAGCAGACACTGACATGATGATGCTCTCCGGTCATCACAGAGAATTCTGTATTTGCAGCTTCCAATTGTTACTGCTAGCATTATGAAGGCTTGCTCAACCTGAGCTCTATGAAGAAGCTTTTAGAACTCCAATTCATGACAAGTTTGCAGATCTCCTTGAAAACTCAGCGTAGATATGAAGAAGCCCATGAGACAAAACTGAACACTTATTCTGCAAAATATCAATGAGCACTTTTTAATGCTTTTTCAGTTTTCTTTTGGAACTTCTGAATTGCTGGCACCTAAGTACATGATTGCCCTGCTTAGCAGTTAATGCAGCGGATCATCCAAGACATTACAAATTCAAGTGGCTATTCATTTCATTACTTTAAGGGTATCTCAAAAATTGAATGGAAGTCACCTATTTAGCTAACGTGGGTGGCCTATCTTGGCTTCCACAGCTGCTTCCTGAATGGAATTCAAAGCAAATGAGTAAAAAAAAAAATCATTGTAGGCATGCTATGCTCAAGTCCACAAAAGTATACCTTTCCAATGTTTTCAAAAGATTGGCACATGAAAGGTGGCCTGTATGATGGGAAGAAGAAAACCACTTAAGAAAATTTTTCTGTGGGTAAAGTCATTACATAGTGCCATGAAGTTCAACGTCATTAGTGTGACTTTCAAGACTCCAAACTCTGGCTGCCACTGCGATGTATTGGCTTATTTCTGATCCATCCTCCCTCAGTATTAACAGTTAAATCATTAGGGGTTCCCAGTATAATGAACTAGAGATGAATTGTAGGCACAGTCTCTACCTTGAATATCAATGTTCAATAAGAGCATATTACAATGTAAATAATTGAAAACGTTCTAAAAACTACATTAAGTAATATAAAAAGAAATAGATAATATTGCTAACAATGCTTACTATTTAGTTCAGAATACCGGAAACAGCATATGACTCATGAGAGATAAAAAACACTTAGAACTTTCCCATCCTTCTTTGTACCAAGTCTTTAAAATCCATTCACATGGTCCATCTTAATTCTGCCTAAGAGAACTAACCATGGGATTAACTTTGGCTACCATATTGAACATTCTAGTTGCTAAAACTGACAGCCGGGGAACCTGCCTGAGACTGACCTAGGCCTTCTGAATGTGGATGACAGTTGTGTGGCTTGGGAAGTTTGTGGGTTCACTAACAATAGAACCAGGATTTTTCACTAGTACATGAACTGACTCTTTGGAGCCCATTCCCTAGGAAGGGATACCTTGTTCAGTCTAGATACGGAAGGGAGGGCCTTGTTTGTTGATTCCCAATGGGAGGCCTCACCCTCTCTAATGAGTAGATGGGGGTGGCAGATGGGGTGGGGAGAAGGTGGGGGAAGCAAAAGGACAGGAGAAGGAACTGGCATTGGTATATAAAATGAGATTGTTTCAAAAAAGATTGCCCTCCCTACCTTCAGAATTTTGAACCACTTCAACTTCCCCATGCTTGCTCTTCCATACCCACATGTTCAGATGACCACTTTTGACCATGTACCTTAGATGAACTCTCTATCAAGCCATTAATCACAGAATATTTTATGGTGAATGTCTTTATCTGTCAGCTGACTTCTAACTCTTTGGATCAGGTGCTGAGCCTTACCTAAATGCATATCTCAAGCACCTGGCAATTACTTATCACAAGATTCTGAGACTTCGTGTGTGGTCAACGGAAAAAGCAGGTAACTTTGCAAGTGGGAATTTATTCATCAGAAAGTCTCCGATATGTATGAAGTGCTTACTACTTGGAGATCACAGTTTTTGGTCCTTGGGTTTTCTTTCTCAGATCTAAATAAATACCAGTGCCAAAAGTCTCACCAGTGTCCAGATTATACATAATGCTTTTATATAGCCAAGGTGGCATTTGAATTACTCCAACTCCCCTCTCAAGGGACTTGAAAACTGATAAGAACTGTCTTGGGCAAAGAATTAAGTTAACATTTGAGAGGCAAAGGAAGGAAAGGGCGAGTTTAAGAATGCTTTTGTCTCATAAGTCAGGACTAATAGCAAACTAGTAGGTGTTTTCAGAGCTAAACCAGAAAAAAAAGAAAAGCTTGACTCCCTCCCCTTCTTTATTCTAATTAGGTATCTAGACCTAAATTATTTTGGTAGGCATAAAATAAATACGTGTCATTTATCTACATATTTTTGATTAAAATATTCATCTGGCTTTGATTAGAATTGCACTGTATTTTGCCCAAATGAGCAAATAATACCCTATATTTAAGGAAAATCAAGAACTTTGTACGATATGAATTTATAAGCAGCAAATGCAGTGAACCAGCAAACACTATGTGACTGCATGTTCTCTCAACATGGCTCACTTTCGTAATTAGTGACTGTAGCATGTTCTGTGGAAGGGCTTTGTAAACTATAGAGCACTCTATGATGTGAATTAGGATAATTATTGGATAGGTCATTAATTAAATACAGCGATATTAGAAAAGTGGAAATTTCCGTTTTCATTAGTCTTCCCAAGTGTGAACTAATGACATTCTGGCAAATCTTAATATCACAGCTTACTTGAAAATTGAGAACAAAAATGAGGTAAAGTGTTAGAATTCGCAGGATGCCTTTGATTCAGTCCTTGGTAGATGCATAGTTAGATGGTACCAAACATCCAATCTAACAATTCAATTATTTCTCACTTCTGGTTCTTTCAATTCCCAAGATAAACAACCTCTCATTTAACCTTTCTACTCCAGCTTGTGACAGCTAAGACTTGGTTTGACACCATCAGGGATATGTTTGATACCGTGAGTTTTATTGTTCTCTCATTGTTTCCTTGATATTACTGGGTTTTCTTGGAGGTGCCACAGGAGCCCAGCATTAATAGCTAGCGTTGATTTCTCTGAGGCTTGCTTAGCTTATATGCAAGCGGTGTCAGATGCTGCCTTGCACTGCAGTGACTTGGAACAGCTAGCAGAGACTGGCAGCAGGTGCAATGAACCACAACAGTGCCATATCTCATCAATTAGCCACAGCTCCCAGGAGCACTGTGTTGGGAAAGACCTCAAGGCTTTGCAGGACCTCAGAGGAACAGAGTTCCGTGATTGATTAAGAGTGTCTGCCATGGGCATGTACTGGATTCTGACCACCTGAGTGCCACCTTATTAACACCTAGTGAAGGACAGTACTATATTTCAGAGAACAAACAGGTTCATCATAGCTTGCAGGTTTACACATGAGCATCAGCACTGACCACATGTCAGGTGACTATATTAACAGTCCGTCCCCACCCCCAGTCAGGTGATGTCCCTTCCAGAGGTAAGAAATACTGACTTTCTTAGCCAGACTTCCAATATGACTTTAAACGGAATCTGGAATCTCCTCGCACTCCACTCAAAGAGTAACAGGAAGCAGCTAAAAAGATACACATTCTTCATGTCCTGTCAGACCAAAGGTTCCTCCCGTTTCTTCATTTTTCAAAACAAACCTTGAAAAAGCTACTGAATGTCACAATCCAACTATCATGAGAAGTATACTGACACCATTTTTTTCAAATAAGAGCGCCTTAAGATATTTTAAAGTCAAAAATAATGTTAACAGAGCATTAACTTTCTGTTGCTGTTTAATCTACCAAAAAAAAAAATCTCAGAGGAAAAGCAAAGAAAAGAAATTAGCCCCACACTGCTTACAATTGCTTTCTGCTTCTGCCTCTCCCTCTGCTTGGCCCTTTCAGATTCCCGCTTCTCATACTCTCTGCGGTATTCATCCCTCTTCAGCCTCTCATGCTGATAGGCTTCATAGCTGTCGTACCTGGGAAACACAACTTCATCATTAGGCTAACCACCGCTGTTTGTATGAAAAAGCACATTGTCATTTGGGGAGGGAACAGGGAGAGTTTGGGGGTAATGTTTTGCCATCCAAAGGAGGGGATAAAGGGAGCTGAAGGAAAAGTATGGGCCTTATTACCTGGGCCTACGGCTGTAGGGTGACCTTGAGCGTGATCTCACATACAAGGGAGAATTGCGGTGTGTGCGGTGTCTGTAGTGACTTGATTCATAGTAGTAGCAGGATCTGGGAGAGAGGAGAAAACCAAAAGGACGTTTGCAACTGGCTCTTAGCCCAATGTACCGGGACCACTGAACATCATTGGAAGCTCAGGGCTGTATCAATTGCCTTCTCCTTACTAGCAAGATCTTCCAGTGACAGCTTGCCATCAGCTAGCCAGACCAGAGACCAAAGAAGTGACCAATTCCTTTTCCATGTCTCTTACTGATGTTACCATGGCTCATGGAATGGGTATTCTGTCAGATTTATCCTATAAGGATCTCAACTCTCCAGACACAGGGATCCTTTTCAAGAAATGGAAAAAGTTACACAAGCAAGTTTCTTACGAATGTCTCTCTGTGTTCTGATTGGCCGAGGTAGAGAGCTCAGAGCTGGGTGTGTGAGAGAACATGAAGAAGTGGGTCTGGGGGTGTATGTGCCTCGGTTAATTGATGGGGTTGCTCCAGAAGAGTAACCCTGAGGTTGGAAATTTTCTCTGATTTCTGAGGAAACACTTTAGCATTGGGTGGATTTTGACAACCTTACCTTGAAGAGGATCTACTGCCTGGGGACCTTGACCTTGACCTGGAATATGGTGATCGGGAACACGACCTGTGTCGAGAAAAGGATCTTGAACGAGAGCGCATCCTTTGGGGTCTTTGAGAAAGTAAGCATTTGGGTGGTGACACTGAATCTCGACACGGAGAGTTAAAAGAAGAGCAAGAAGGCGACACATCAAACAATGAGTAGGCCTGCGTGCCATCCCAAGGGTAGCTCAGTTTATCACTTTCATCTTCACTGTCATCAAAGAGGCCATCCATGGCTAGTCCTGAATTTATAAACACAGGTAGTTTGGAGAATTGTTCATTACTGAAGTCGCCATCCCGCAGTTCACTGGTCTTGTCTGTTTCGTCATCAAAAACAGCTTGACAGGGATGACCGAAGTGCTTGTTCAGCTCAGCTCGGATTTCCTGGTCTTGGAGCTGTTTTCTGGTGCTGCAAGGAGAGACTTGCTTGCTGGCCTCTGAAGTCTCTCTCATGTAGCATTGGCCTGAATCTGTGGAAGAGCAGATGTGCCCCTGCCAGTCACAGGAGGCATCTTTGTAGTCTAGTTGTCTAGAGTCTTGAAGCTCCTGTGATATGTTAATGAGTATATCCGTTTTGGAATTGACTGACTGACAATAGTCATGGTCACCAAACACCCGTAGGCTGGGCCGTTTAGTCTTCCTTTCCTCGGGTCCCCGGCTGAGCACTGAGGACTTGCTGAGCTGTGCATACAACTCAGATTGCTCCGGCCCTTTCTTGGTGGAGTGGCTGCCTTGGGTACCAGAACACTCACTGTACCGGGCCCTCTTGGATGGTGGTGGCACCACGGTCTTACAAGAGGGCTTCAGCTTTGGAGAAGCCTTAAAAGGGTTTTCTTGGTTGGCTTTATGAGGAGGGGTTGTGGGTGGAGTTAGGCCTGCAACAAAAGAGAAACAAAAAGAAATGTGGGGAAAGAAAGAGAGAAAAGAAACAGAAGATGTTCTTCAAGGATAAACACATTTCTTAATTTTTTTTCTTGGATTTCATTTCAGACTATGGTTAAAACTGAGTGAAGAAAGAGGAAACTAAACTCACGACAAGTCCTGAAAACTGGACTCTACTCCTAAGTCCCTCCCTGTCAACCAGCAAAAGGCAGATGGGTAACGGCAGTCAGCAGCCAGGGCTGTGATATTTTGTTATTTCAAACGTCTCTGCTAACAAACTCCGCAGCCTAGAAAACAGGAATGTGTCACCGCTGGCAGCCCCAGCAGCAGGTGTCACCAACATTGGCATTTTCAAGGGTGTTGCAGGAGTCACTTAAAGCAATCCATGTGTCGGGACCTAAGAATCATGGAACAGCCTTGGTTGGCATTTGTCTGCAGAGAATGCTGCAGGAAAAAGAACAATCAAGAATCTACCCTCGGGGCAATGTTTTTCGAAAAGCGAAATGACTGAAAATTTTGGCCAGGGTAGGAATGACATCCATAGAGAATTTTGAAATAGGATGGGCCCAGCTGAACATAGGGAATCAGAGCTCCTCCACAACTCGACGGCAATGAGTCTTTGTCTCCACAGTTCATTAACTTAGTAAACCATGGCTAATGTAGGTATAATACATTCTTGTAAGCATAACTAATACATTCTGTCTAAAATATGGTTCTGCAATGGAAAGCTAAGTGCAACGTGACTCTAAATATCTCCATGCCAGGGGACCATTTTGTTTAGAGCACATTGTCACTGAGGGCATGAGACAGTAGGACGGAAACAATTCCAAACATCAGCAGCTAATGATATAGAAAACAAATAAGAGAAGACAGGGGCATCTACGGGTTGGTGCCTTGTCTGCCTAGCTACAGAAAATTCCGAAGCCAGGATAGGCTAGTCCGAGGCCTAGTCGTTACCTCAAAGTCTCACCCATGAATAATAAACTCAATTCATTCTGTCCTGCTCAGGAAGAATCACTAGGAAGCTCCAGTGTCCAAGAAACTTTGAAGGAGGGCAGGCCGCAGTTCAAATGGTTTTATGCTTACAAGGGAACATTTTAGTTTACAATAGATTTTCTATTTAGGAGGATGGGCAAATGCTATTCAGCAGAAAAAAAAAATGGTTTCAAGTCTGTTAACAAGCCTGGGGTGAGACTTAAGGCAACTGTGCATTTCAAGGGGGAAAAAAATTCCTACCTTGTTGGAAAAAATATATAAATATGTCAAGAACCAAGTAGGTCACAGAGAGCCACATGCAATTTTGATATAAACAGAAAGACACTGTCTTGTTCTCCTACTTGATGATAAAGATGCAGAGGAAATTAATGTTTTCAATTAAAGGAAAATTTCTGGCTCAATCTTAGGCAATTTTGGCATGCTGAGTTAACTGTCTCCATGGAGAAAGGTAGGGGCAGCACTCAGAAGGATGGATACAGGCATGGACACTCTTCCTTTGGGCACATGTCAGTCCACAGGAGCTGGCTTCATCCATGTGCCCACTCTGCTGCAGCCGAAAAGCAGGAAACATCTTCCTGCATAAAACTTCTGTGCCACAGAGGTGCACGCTCTTTTTGCTCCCTCCATTAGAAAGAGCATGGCTTGTTTCTAGACTAAGAAGCTCCTACTCCTTTTCTTCCTCATTTTGTTTAGACTTTGTATCGCTCTGTGTAGAGATTTTTTTTTAAGAGGGGTGCAATGAACTTTATTGATGGTATTCAAGAGAGTAGGGCTCCCTAAGCCCCCTCCTGCTATTCTGGGGGTCTGGGATGGAAACTGTGAGGGAGATGCTCAGTGTTAGTGTAGAGATTTTTGTGTAGAGATTTCTACCATAGGCTGGCTTTGGTTACCAACACAACACACATTTTCAAGTCCCCATGCTCAAAAAAAAAAAAAAGAGAGATGTCAAGTTCCTGATCAGCCATCTATGTGCCTATTGCATATACATGAGAACCTGAGTTTAAATTAGCAACCTGGTGTGGCAGAATGTACCCGGAACTCTTAAGTGATGGGCATCAAAGACAAATGGGTTCCTGAAGTTCATTGGCTGGAAAGCCTGGCCACATCCCTGGGCCAGTTTCAGGTTCAGTGAGAGACTTCGTTTCAAAAACAATAAATAAATAAAAGGTGAAGAGAGTCTGAAGAAAGCCATCTGAACCTGACCTCTGGCTTCCTCATGTGCCTTCATCAGTGTGTACCTTCACACACATGCACACACCATCGCTAACAAATACTATGACACATATACACCACACAACCCACACTCAAACACTAATGGTGAGTAAGCTGAGTATGTGCCAATAAGTAAGTGCCAGTAAATAACCAAAAGAAATGACCCTTGAGGAGAGACCGCCATTCAACATCCAGAATCAATCTACATAAATCTCTTTATGCTCATTCAGTTTATGACAAGTTTTTTCAGTTCTAATGATTCATATTGGGGGGGGCTCAATTCATCTGTATGTACTACATGTCTCTGAATTTGTCTTTAAAAAAATGAGAATCACATCCGTTTTCTCCAGAGAGATCATGAGGGCTTTATAGGACGCTGCCTAGATTTAATTGTCTACAGGTTATTTTGTTTATTTTCATTTTTGCACTTTCTTTCTGAGTAGTTGATCTCACATGTCAGTGGCCTAAGAGCACTTAGGAGTCTAGTTACAAATTTTTAATAAGATGATTCCCGGACCACACGCTGGGAACCAAGGTCTTTGAACATCTGTGTCGCACATGGCCTTTACTCCAAATATCTGTGTTTTGACTGACAGTCCAGATGTATAAAAAGAAACCCTGAACTTCAGAAATGCCAAATTAGGCCACTATAAAAGAGAGACTAGCTCTAAAAATACCTCGACTATCTAGGGATTTTAAATATAGAAATTCTTTTACTCTTGAAAATTTGAAACCCTTGTCCCAGGATCTAAGTTCATTATTGTTTAAATAAATGGTTTTCCAATTGTTCTTGGATGTCGTGATTCCCTGATCATACTTCCTCTCAGTTAAAGACAGTGTTTTCTTTTTTCTACAGATATGAGAAGCTCTTGCCACTAAACAGACATCCACAGCGCACCTACTGTATACTACATGCGGGTTGCTGGTATTTCAAGGACTCCACTCCCTTGGACAACACAGCCACTTTTAATGAAGAGGTAATTCTTCTAGCTCTGAAATAACTAAGTTTTGTTATAGATATGCTTAAAGTGGGTGGCAATGTTCTGGAGGAAACGAAATGTGTGCTGTGATGTTGTGACAGAAGCCGGCAGGGCTATGAGTCTCTGCTCACATCACCTGATGGATCAAACCCTACTCGCTTATCACATGGCAAAGAGTAAACTGTTAGTGCGTGGGAGGGTAGGGGACAGATTCTAGATAATTCACTGTCTCTAGACTCTTTACCAAAAATCCCCAAATTCAGAGAATACCTGTGACCAAGGGTGAGAGACCTCGGGAATGACAGACTTTCTATCACCCAGTGCTTAATTGAAAATCTATTTCCAAATATAGTTGAAACCTAAGGCAAAATAAAGGAAAGCAGAAGCACAAAGGACATTTTTTTTTATTATTTCTTTTAGTGTTGTGTCAAACTTTCAGGCATAGCTGATGGGACAGGTTACCCCCCTTGGCCTCTGAATCAGCTATATTTCTCTAACCTGGCTTGCTCTGCCCACAGTGTCTTCCCCTGTGGTCCAGGGGAGGTCAACACTCAGTTCCTTAACGCTCAATTCCTTTGCTCATCTTTCCACTAATGGCCAAACTCTCAATTTCATGCCACAAGCCTAAATCAACAGCGCTAATGCCTCCCATAACCTCTGGCTCCTTTCCCGTGTGTTGATTTTTCTGGGGAATGTGTACATTTTGGTGTTGACAGTACAAGGTATATTCCATGCTCACTCTTGAACTTAGCAGGTTTTGACAGATTTATGTGAGGACAGATGGCCATTACAGGCTGAAGGCTGACAAGAGGCAGTTCCGAGCATTGTTAAGACACTTGCACAAACTCTCAGCAGTGCGGCTCCGTGCAGAATGTAATTCAGACTATAGCTTTTTTATTGCTGCCTATTTTCTTTTGTCAAAAGAGCCTGCTGTGCAGAGCAACAAATGGCTGCTATTACCCAGAATGTAATGGGTGTCAGACAAATCACGTAACACAAACAATCAAGAGTATGTAGGTCATATTTCAACAGAGCACAACCTTAGCAATATTTATGATTACTGCATTGAAATGTGCTCTATAATAAACAAGTACCTCTACATCACTCACACTTCTGCACTGCCGATCTGGGAGAAGTGGCACACACTTCTCCAGTCACCGCTCGAAACAGCCCTCCTTTTATTTAAAGGAAAAAAGTCAGAGGCGAGTTTTGTTTTGCTTCGTCTTTCATTATGTGCCATGAAGTGTGGTTTGCTTTGAGCAGCTCTCTTGGGAGTTTGTTTGTTTCATTGAATGACTCTAAGAAACCATGAAGCTCCTGCCCTGTTTCTTGAGCCCTAGTATCCACCTAAATTCTGCAGGACTATTTTTTTTTCTTACCTTTTTATGTGCACAGTTTATAACCTGGTTCTGAATGTCCTGCCATCTCTACAGTTTACTTCTGAGTTAACTTAACAGGATTTTCCTTGGGTTGTGTGACAGTTTAGGGTCTGAAGGGAAAACCCTGAGGAGTAGTGCAAAGACAAGCAGGTCTTGTCTTTCTCAAGTATCCCAGAAGGTCAGAATTAGAAGGGCCTGTCAGGAGAAGGAAGAGAAGGCTGGGACAGCAGCTACTGCTGCAACAGCTGCGCTAGTATTGGGCTGATCTTGGTTCTTCTTCTGTCCTCCATCTCTCCTCCATTTCGAAGATTCACTTGTGCACCACAATATCCACCCACTAAAGTGTTAACACTTGGCATGGTAAGTCCTCCTATGGATTACCCTGGTTCTCTGGCGGGCATTCCTCTACACCTGTGACTGGGAATTTCCTGCCTGACGTCACCGATTACTTTGGATATCATCCTGTTCATCAGGGATGAAATTGACTTTGCAGAAAAGTTTCGAAACTTTTCCTACAAAAAAAAACAAACAAACAAAAAAAAAACCCCACCTAATACTCCAATTTTTACCTGTGGAATTCGAAGCCAAGGTTATTACTAATTGTCCCGTAGGCACTTTCCCACAGACCTGAGGCTGTGAACCTGGAATGGCAGTTACCCACTGCCAAAGCTGGAAGCTGAGATGGGGTGGGAAGTTACTTTGTTATCCTTGGCTTAAATACCCAATGGGAGAGTATCATTTCCAGGAAAGCAAACAGAAGAAAGAGATCTCAGGCCGAGATGAATGAGGCTGGAAATAGAAGCTAAAGGATAACACACCTGCTAGTCAGAGTAGCCAAAAGACGCACTGGGTCCTAAAGTCTCTTTTTCATGGATACTTCCTAAATAGGAATGAATTAAATAACCTGCCAAAGTCACTTCACACCTTCCATTTAAAAATTACATGTATGCATTGTTAATGTATGCATGAGGTTGCAATTGGGTGTGTGCGTGTGAGTGCATGTGTATGTATATGCATAGATAGTGCATGTATATGTGTATGCATAGATAGTGCATGTGTATGTGTATGTATAGATAGTGCATGTGTATGTATATGTATAGATAGTGCATGTATATGTATATGCATAGATAGTGTATGTATATGCATAGATAGTGAATGTATATGTATATACATAGATAGTGCATGTGTATGTATATGCATAGATAGTGCATGTGTATGTATATGCACAGATAGTGCATGTGTATGTGTATGTATAGATAGTGCATGTGTATGTATATGTATAGATAGTGCATGTATATGTATATGCATAGATAGTGTATGTATATGCATAGATAGTGAATGTATATGTATATACATAGATAGTGCATGTGTATGTATATGCATAGATAGTGCATGTGTATGTATATGCACAGATAGTGCATGTGTATGTGTATGTATAGATAGTGCATGTGTATGTATATATATAGATAGTGCATGTATATGTATATGCATAGATAGTGTATGTATATGCATAGATAGTGAATGTATATGTATATACATAGATAGTGCATGTGTATGTATATGCATAGATAGTGCATGTGTATGTCTATGCACAGATAGTGCATGTGTATGTGTATGCATAGATAGTGCATGTATATGTATATGCATAGATAGTGCATGTGTATGTGTATGCACAGATAGTGCATGTGTATGTGTATGCACAAATAGTGCATGTGTATGCACAGATAGTGCATGTGTATGTGTATGCACAGATAGTGCATGTGTATGTGTATGCACAGATAGTGCATGTGTATGTGTATGCACAGATAGTGCATGTGTATGTGTATGCACAGATAGTGCATGTGTATGTGTATGCACAGATAGTGCATGTGTATGTGTATGCACAGATAGTGCATGTGTATGTGTATGCACAGATAGTGCATGTGTATGTGTATGCACAGATAGTGCATGTGCATGTGTATGCACAGATAGTGCATGTGTATGTGTATGCACAGATAGTGCATGTGTATGTGTATGCACAGATAGTGCATGTGTGTGTGTATGCACAGATAGTGCATGTGTATGTGTATGCACAGATAGTGCATGTGTATGTGTATGCACAGATAGTGCATGTGTATGTGTATGCACAGATAGTGCATGTGTATGCACAGATAGTGCATGTGTATGTGTATGCACAGATAGTGCATGTGTATGTGTATGCACAGATAGTGCATGTGTATGTGTATGCACAGATAGTGCATGTGTATGTGTATGCACAGATAGTGCATGTGTATGTGTATGCACAGATAGGCATGTGAGGGCTTTAGAGGGTGAAGGTTAGAGAACAACACACAGGAGTTGGTTTTCGCCCTCCACCACAGGAATCGCAGTGATCAAATTCAAGTTGTCAAGCTTAGCAACACGTGCATTTCGTCACTGAACCATCTCACTGGCCCACTTCCAAAATTTCTGTAGCAGATTTTGGTCTTTTCCTGTAAAACTACTAGCTACTGTTTATATTATGCTTTTGTCTATTTTTCTCAAGGCTTATCAAATGCAGAAGAAATAGCTATCAAAAGAACATGCAGCATAGACACCGTCAATGTTTGTTTTTAAAATGTAAAGATTCTTCTTTTAAACCAAAAATTCAGAATAGGAGAAATGAGAAATTAATTTGTTAACTGTGTTTCTTTTAACCACAAGTTCACTAAATGCACATTGAATAATGGATTATTTAAACCAAACGAAAGTACTCAGTTGAAAACAAATGACATCACAAAATGCAGAAGATAAGCCACCATGGAGTGCTCAAATCCCAAGTAGGACATGTATAGCAGAACTGCCACCCCTAGATTTGGGGATCAGCATAAAAGTAGAGGCAGAGAGACAGTAAGAGCCTGAAGACCAGGTTGACTGTTGCAGGCTCGAGTCTTCTGGCTATGGCCTGCATGAATCCATGGACTCCAAACAATGTGGCTGTCTGCATAAGACCTGAATGCAGGCAGTGAATGGCTGCTGAGGGAAGTGGAGCCCGTTGTGTTGTTCTCCTCCTCCTCCCCCTCCCCCTCCCTCCTCCTCCTCCCCCTCCCCTCCCCCTCCTCCTCCTCCTCCTCCTCCTCCTTCCTTTTCTTAATTTTTCAGGGATGAGACTTTAATCCTAACTGGTTAACCCTAAATAAGGGCAACACGACTTGTACTGTGTGTGTGTGTGTGTGTGTGTGTGTGTGTGTGTGTGTGTGTGTAATATATGATTACATTAACTACAGAAGGAGAGGACTTGAAATTGAGAGGGGACGGTTTGGGGAGTAGTTGTGGAAGGGTGGAAATGATGCAAATACAGTGTACTCATTTATAAAATCTTCCAAAAAATAAAATAATAACAAATTAAATTAGCCACATGCCCATTCCATTTAAAACAGTGTAGCCAAGGATATGTGAACAGAGGGAAACGTGGGCAGAACCCAGTGGTCCCAGAGTGAAAAGACACCTGATTATCCTGTTCTGCTCACTTTCTTCATCCGTTATAAAGCAGCTCCGTCACTTTCACTGTGTTGATCGTGATAATGAAAATATTTAAGCATATACATAAAAGCTGGGGACCAGTTATTTTGGTCCCTAACCAAGCTCCTTCATGTCTTGTGTTTCAGACCATCACCTTGTTAAGCTGACATTGCTTTGCCATTTCCATTTCAGACACAAGAATGTGTTGGTAGTGTCTGAAAAATTTCCATGTGCAATAGATTTAAATGCCTTCTGCCAAAAGAGCGTTCTCTTTTCTCTCCTCCTGCTTTACTAACAACAGCTATTTTGAAATCAAATTAGTTTTTACACCTGTAAAAGAGAAGAGCTTTTTTTTTCTTTATCAGTCACAACAAGCTAGCTTAGGACAATCACGAGGAAGTCAGAGCAGCTGGCAATACCTAATAAAACCAACTCCCTCTCTCGTTCCTCCTGCCTCCCAAAGATGTTGCAGATGGGCACACACATTATTCTGGAGGTCTTAGAATTCTGTCGAGTCTTTACATTACCTCTTGAATGTTTGGGGAAATTCACTAACAAATTTTTAGAGTAAAAGAAGACAGGAGGAGGATGCATACAGAAGCTTCAGATACCATCTCTGTCTCTACTAAACAGAATAGACATGTAGATCAAAGATCAACGAATCAACTGTGTGGATGCTGTTTCTACTCCATTCACCCCCTGCTGCAACTGTGGCAGACATCACTAATTGATCATGACATTCCCACTGAGTACAAACTTGGCCACAGAATCTCTCCCAACACATTGCTTCTGGCAGCCAATACCAATCGATGGCACTTTGGCAAGACAGAAGAAAACTATTTAACATAACAGATGCCAACTACTATCTTTAAAATTCTGAAAAGGAATCTACACTCTGGTCAGATTTTTTTGAACCCAGAGTTCACCAGGAAGCTACTGTCAACATACAGCTTTTTCTTAGATAATGGAATGGGCAGAGAGTCAAAATTATATATATTTTTAAATGTCAGAGAAGAATCACCAGAGTTGGTGGCAATTGTAGAAGTAGTTGTTGACAGACTCTGCAAGATCTGTGGCTTACACCTCCATTTTCTAGACCTTCCACATGTACCCAAAGCAGTATTCATTCAGTGTTTGCAGAAGTGGAAGTAGGCTAGTGTGTGCCATAGAAGAAAAGAGAAAACATCATAGGTGAGATTGCCAGAGTCTGCAGCAGAGAAACCAGAAGTGTTAGAGACACTTGAGGCTTGACACCTTGAGCAGCAGCTAGGTGCACTGGCCTCCACAGAAGCTAATATGGACCAAGGGCCTATACACTATGCTACGGTCATGCTCAGTCTCACTGAACACCCCCAGAGACTCCGGCACTAAGTTTGTCTAACATTGGTGTGGGTTTTGTATAACTTCACTAAGACAGGCTGTCTCTTTGATCCTAAAAGCGTCCTTTTAATTTTATCTTTGTTGTTTTTAAAGTGTTTAAGTTCAAATTGAGCTACATGCAGTTGCCATTTTTTTATAGGGCATGAGTGGTTAAACACTGGAATTATTATATTCTGCTACATTGAGTACAACAGTATTCTCATTTAGTGGTTATGAATATAACCTAAAAGGTGAAGAATGACCAAGGATGCAGAACAGTCTTAGCAATTAAAAGATAAAGAGAAAGAAGTATGGGTCCCTTCTTGTGGTCTCTTGCTGATATCATGCCTATGCCAAGCACACTGCCATTGGACCCTCTATTTGGATCTTTGCCTTCTTGATTCTCTCCTTCCACCCTGTTTCCAAATTCAATGCAAACACTTTGCTTTCTTAAGACGTGCTAAGTCAGCTGAGCCTACTAAAAAACCCAGTTCCCTCAGCCTTCTTCCATGGATCTCCTAGGGTATTACCTAGACTAATGACATTGCTTTGACACTCCTTCCAACCCTACAGTCTTCAGCATTCTAAATCTTCTGTGAAAGCACTTCCTTGAATAGAGATGGGGTATCACTGTGGTTCTTTGGCGATTCCCTTTCTCCTTTGTGGTTCCTAATGTGTAGTGTTGGCCATTGAACAATGCATTCTACAGAAGACGGGCATCACTCACTACATAGAATTCCTTCTGTACCCACAATAGTGCCTATCACTATAAAATTCTTCCTTCTACCAAAAATCCTCCTTTACACTAACTACAAGACTGCACCCTCCACACCTTTCAGTCCCTCCATGTAACTCCTAATTTCTTCATCTCAATTCCCTCTAGTGTATAATGCAATTTGATTACAGCTCAGCTGCCCTACAGTTACTGATATAAAACAAAAAAACTAAAACACATCCTTCAGGCTCATGTTTCTTAAAGGTGCCAATATATTATAAATAATATGCTGTTTTTCTTTTGTGCCACTTATCAGTGAACATTCTTTTCTCGATAAGGTGATAGACCATATCTCAAACTTGAGAACACTTACTTTATAACTCCTTTGACTAGATCCTGTTTTCAGCACTGGACATGGAATTGTTTCTATGTCTCATCCTGACTATAGTCTCAGCAAAGCCTGACATATTACCAACAATGAGCAGAAAGGAAAGGCAATTATGGTAAATTTGTTTCCATTGTACAAATGGTCTTTCAGTGATGTAAAGAAGGAAGTATTTTAATTAATAATATAAGCATCAAGCCCTTAACAGTAATACATGTACTATATAAAATGTTAAGGATGTCTAGCATCTACAAAATAATCTCTACCTACCTTTCCATAGAGTAGGCTACTAAAATCTCAAACTTGTAAGGAGCTAATTTAAAACTAAGTACCTGGGATAAGGAGTGCTTGCCTAGTAAGTGCAGGGACTTTCCTTCCTCCCGAATAGTACAAGAATAGATACATAAGCTCCGGAGCGATGACTCAGAGGTTAAGGACACTGATGCTCTTCCAGAAGACCCAGGTTCTAATTCTAGCGCCCCACAGAGTGCCTGTCAATTGCTTGTAACTCCGGACCCAGGATCCAATGCTCTCTTCTGGCCTCTGCTGGCACTGCACGTATGTAGTGCACAAGCATACATACAAGCAAAACATCCACCAAATAAAAATATAAAACTAAATAACATCTAAAAAAAACCCTCAAAAATAAATTAAAGAAGAAAATAAAGCTAAACATTTTATAATACCATAACATCTTTAGTGGGATGACTATAAATGGTGTGATGTGTTCATATTTATAAATTAGGAAGAAACCCTGGCATAAAGACATCCAATATCGACCTAGATGTAATGAGGCATGGATGTCCCCCTTAGCACTAGTGGGACTATAAATAGAAATATCATTTTGCAAATCAATGTAGCAATGTATGTATCAGGATGCCCTAACATATTTAAATGCTTATTTTTGGCAATAACAACTATTAGGCATCTATTTTGAGAAAATCAGATTTTAAAATTTATGCACAAAGATTTCTCCCAGAGTGCTATTTCAAAATAGTAACATTATAAACAACCTAAACATTTAAAAATAAGCATTTGAGCAAATAAGTTTCTATTTACCTACTCAAATATCCTGATAATAGAATTTGAGATGGTACAAAAAATAGCTTATGTTAGGTGAAAACTTAGGCTCTAAAATTATATAAGTATTTCCAGACATACATAATGATTACAGTTACAAGCATCTATCTAAAGAAAACAATTCTATGAATATTTTAATTTTAGAACTATGAGGACTTTTCAACTGGCTTGTGTCTATGACATTTCTAATAACCTGATATTCGTTATACTCATAACAAGTATCTCTTTAAAGTCAGGCATTGGTACATAACTAGAGAAGCTATCTTGCTCATTTCCAAAACACAGTGCCTAACTGCACAGGTTCTGGTCTCTCTCAATTAACAGATCACTTTCAACTGTACGCTATCGAGCTGCACAGTGTTGTATCTTCTAAAACCTGATAGTGTTGTTCATTGGCCCATGGACTGTTATTAGATAAGATGATAAAGTTTTATATTAATGCATAGATTGTGAGTATGATCATTTGTTTCTATTAAAAGATACAATTAATGTAAATTTCTAGAATATATATTGTCAAATTAGTGTGTGTTGTGTATATGTATATTTGTGTGTATGGTATAGCAAAACACTGAAAATCACAAAAAAAATCCAGAAAAAAATGCACTCAGATTATCATTCCTCATATAAACATGAAATAAAATTTGGAGAGCCTCATGACATTTCATTAGTGTGATTTATGAGAGGAAAGATGAATGAATTCCTGGTGAGCACACTGAAGCTCAATGCCATGCCCGCTGTCTCCTAACAAAAGTATGGGATTTGGATGTACATTTATATGTTCCAAGCAAAAGTAAAATGAAGAATGTCATATCAGTTTTTCAAAGAAACTCACCAACTATTTGTCTTTGCTGGTCAAATAAGAAGGCCTCTCATACAGAAAATATGTGGACACAACAGTTCTTCCCATTAAAGTATATAAAGTATAACTTACTTAAGACATCAAGATAAAGGCTAGAGAGATGGTTCAACTGTTTAAGAGCATGTTATGCTCTTCCAGGAGGCCTGAGTTGCATTCCCAGCACCAAAGTCTGGTAGCTTTCAACTACCTGTAACTCCAGCTCCAAGTGTATCCAACGTTCTCTTCCGTATCCCTTGGGCATCTGCACTCATGTGCACAAATCCACACTTACAGACATATAAGCATAATTTTAAAAACTAAAAGCAATTATTATAAAAAGAAACAAAGTTATGCATATGCTTACCAGTGAATGTATTCATGAATGTGTGCATGTATATATAAACCTGTTTGTATATGTGTGTGTATATATATATATGTCATCTGCATTCACACACTATGTGCCATGATATTAACTACTCTGCTGCTTGACCAAACCATGCAATCATGCAGTAGACCTTTGATAAGAAGGTAATTTAGCAAACTCAAAGTGTGAAATTAAACCTAACGACAATGACCATGGTGCGTATAGGCACCACAGTTCTGGTTGAAAGCATCTTGTCTAACGTACTGTCCCTTTATCCTTATCAGCAATGGCCAGAGCCAAGGCCTTTCTGGTTTAGACCTCCTAAGACTTATTCTCTGGTGGATGCCAAGATCCTCCATTTACAACCTAAAGCACCATTTACAACCAACTCAGAAACTTGCCTAGGAACTCTTCAGTTAGTCCAAGTTTTAAAGCTTCTTTGTCTCCATGTAGGACATGGACTAACTAGAGCAGTTCAGAAGTCTCAAATGCTCAAATGATGGAGACAAAGAAACAAAGAATATATAGATATATATTCATACATACATACATACATACATACACACATTGTGGCTTGCTAAAAAGGCATATTTTCATTTTTCTCCTTTCCTGGAAAGATATATATAGGAATGATGTATATGAATATATATTAATACATATATATGAATGACAGATAAATAGTAGATATATATGTATATAATAGCATTATACTGCTAAATATGTCAAAGAGTAAGAAAATCTTCTACATGAAGTACTGACAATAAATTTGAATTTAAGGTTTACCTCTGTTTTTCACCTTGGTGACATTTCACACATTATTTCATATCACTAACTTATTTTTTCATCAAAAAATACCACTCTCCTCATTTGGCCACTGTGGACTTGATTAAAACCACTTAGATGTCAATCACTGGGTGGGAGATCAAAGATGTTAAGTTCAAAATGCATTGTATAAAATTCTCAAAAGAATTAATACAAATATTGTTACTAAAAAAGAAACTGGAAAAAACATTCAGTTCTCCTCCTCCTCCTCCTCCTCCTCCTCCTCCTCCTCCTCCTCCTCCTCCTCCTCCTCCTCCTCTTCCTTATATCTGGGTGTCTTAACCTGAAATAGTGTTCTTTGAGAATCCAGATCAAAATCCTGGTCACAGGGTAGGGCTAGTCCTGAAAACAAGTGAAACCATCTCTTTAACACACTTTTCAGTTTAAGATCTTGGGGGTTTTGGTGTTTCTGTTTTGCTTTGAAGTAAGCAACTGAAGACGCTTTGCAGATGACTTTTTATCCAGTTCCACTTGTCCTTTATGAAAGTGAAAATATAGCCTATCATCGAATATGGATTTCACAGAGAGAAGTTCCAACTGAAATAAAAGCTTACCTGCAGTTCCAGAGAGTTCCACACTTAAGGTTCGCTCAATAGTCTTGTTCTCAAATGGGGAACCCTTGGGGTCACTGGAAGATATGGCACATTTATAAAAACAAACTGAAATGGAGTTGCTGTAGCCAAATGTACTAGAACCCCCTTCCCTTTCTGAAAGTGGTTGCATTTCTTAATACTTACTTTGGTGACTCTGGGGTCAGAGGAAGAGATAAAGTTGTTGGTTTGGCTAAAGGAAAGAAGAAGAAACTAATTATAAAATATTGAGTCTTTTTCAGATCGACTTTCTGCTATACTCAAGTAGGAAACAATGAGGCAACTGTAGGAATCAAGTAAGGGAACCCTGAATGTTGGCTGAAAGACAGACTCCAGTCCATTATGCTAAAGCAAATTCCAAACACCATTTGAATCCGTACAATACCATTAGGGAACACATACAAACAGAGAATTTTCCCACAAATGCACCATCTCATTAAGGACACGAAATTTGCATCATATCATGAAAGAGAAATATTGTTTTCTGTTTTTAATTTGAAATCAGTACACGGCTTGTTTACACTAGGAAATAGCAGAGTAACTACGAGGTGACAGATCGTTATGAATATTCAGTTAGTTTTACGCTGAAAATGCATAGTTTTATATCTAGCCCTGAGAATAGGAAATTTCTGAGACTGAGACTCGAGCAATAACCATCATGGAGAGATGATGACAAATTGCGGACTTTGACCCGAATGGCTTCAAAGGAATTTGCATCCCAAATCTGATAGACACGTGAAGGCATCACATTTCTCAGCTAAAATATCAACAGACATTCTTCTATGATCACTATTCCTTTCCATCCTGAGTGTCACAGAATCTTACTTCCTTTGGTGTCTTTTCTAACAAGAAATGCAAGAATAGGAATCTTCTTGCTCTAATACATCAACTACTTTTCTATGTCAGTCTTGTGTGTTGAGTGGGAAGAAGAGAATAAATGATGACAAATACATTATGTGTATATATATATGTGTGTGTATATATATATATATATATATATATATATATATATATGCTTATCTACAGCTATGGATGTGTGTAAGTGTGGGTAAGATTTTGTCCTTTTTTGCTAATTACTTTCAGAAAGTCAATAAGTAACTATTGTATAATATATAACTATGTATAATGAAAATCATAGCATTGAAACGAAAATGGTCTCTGGAAGAGTTTCCTACTTTATGGTTGAAAACTCTAAGGCCCAGAGACGCTAAACGATGCCTACAGGGCCATAAAACCAAATCTTGGCAGAGTTGGACACTAAGATGTTCCCTTCCTCTTATTATCAAAAGGAATTGAATTCAATACACTTTAAAGGAAGTCAACCAACCCTAATAATCAGTATTCTTTGAAATGTAAAAATATTATTCATGTCTAAATCAGTCTGGAATAAGGTACTTTATGTGAAAAATAGTATTTACATATTTAATTTGTAGATTAGAATTTAGTTTTGAAACAATTGAATAGTAAGTATATCATCTATCCGAAGTGCATCCAGAAATATGAAGCTCATGCTGTCTTCTACAAATTAGGTACATTGATTAATTGGCTTTTACATATATACCGCTAGATGAGCTGATTGTACATTAATTTTTGAGTATGCCTAATTTAATCAGCCTTTCACAAAGAATAAATTTATGAACAAATTTTACTCACTTTTATGGTATTTTGCTAATAGCCAGGATAATTTACGCAGGTTCTATAGACAATACTACCCAATTAGGAACAGTGAGATAAATCACACAATAAATGCACATTGAAAATCAGAAACGGGGATCTACCACAGGCCATGTTAAACTCTCACGCAAATGTTTCCAAAATTCAGATAGCTAGATACAAGGAATCCCAAGAGCAACAGAGGGAGAGAACAGGCCCCAGCCATGCTGAACACCAGCAGAGTCAAGCAGAAAATGAGAGGCCTATGCAGGGTGCAGTCCTCCAGTCGACCTCACACTTGAACCCGGGACTGCACGTGGGCTCACGGGTACTCTCTCACAAGCACTATTGATTTCATTTGTAGGGAATTTCAGCGGTGCTGTTCAAGGACTGCTTGACCACAAGCTGCTAGGGCCCTTACAGTTACCCTTCATGTAGATGCTAGTTTTGAATAAAGATGTGTGTGAGTGAATGAAAGAATGAGACCCGAGCACACACCATAGACTAGGCAATTATTCTAAGGAAGCAAAAAGTGCATAGTGCCACCATGTAAGGAAGAACAGAACAAAAGCCCAGTTAGGAACACACCAGCTCAGGAAGAAAGTCACCTCCCTGTCCTCCGAATAGTCTCTGACTGTTCGTACGACTTCAACTTTTTAATTTGAAAAACTTAAACAATCTTAGAGGGTAAGCACCTATTGGTTATTAATCATAGGCTAGGGGTCATTTCCCAAGGCTTCTAATAACTATGGAATTCCTTTTTCTTTGGATTCAGCTGGCTTTGTTCTGGGATGAACATTTTAGACCTTATCACAGATTTATACTTTTAAAAAATTCTTCATATACCTGGTCCCCCTCAGAGAATCCATTTTTCTGGGAACTATTTAATTGTTCAATACCATGGATTGTAAAAGTATATGGTAATATTTAAAGGTAAATGAACTTTAAGAAAGTCTCAAACTCTAGGGAGAGAATACAAGGAGGGGGGAGAAGGAGAGAGAAGGAGGGAGGGAGGGAGAGAGGGAGAGAGGGAGAGAGAGAGAGAGAGAGAGAGAGAGAGAGAGAGAGAGAGAGAAAGAAAGAAAGAAAGAAAGAAAGAAAGAAAGAAAGAAAGAAAGAAAGAAGAGACAATGAGAGAACTTTAAACTATAGGCTAATTGGCCAGACTCCTTAACACAGGATTTCAAAGAGCTGGAGACTTTCAGTTCCCAGCCAGATGAATATATGGTGGGAGCTGGTCAGGAGGAACCCAGTGGATTCTTCACTCTCTCACTACACCAAGCTCAGTGAGCTCCTTTTCCTAGGTCATCAACATCATCAGTCCCCCTGATAAAACAAAACCAACACAGCAATGATAGAGCTTGGGACCAGGGGCCAATCCTGGCCGAGGGAGCTGGAAGGGAATCGGGCGAGTGGAGTTCAATTCATCTTCACAAAATGACAGACACAGGTTGATAGCAAGTGGGATACATCCAGCAAAGAGAACAGAAAGAAAAGCAAACAAACAGCAACAACAAAACCCTAATGGAGAGCCAACTTAAAGCAGGAAAGTTCCTAAGAGTCTTCTAAGGTAGGAAGACAGAGGGATTACACACCCCTAGAAAGAAATGCCTATTAAAATCAGCAGCAACAACAATACCTGTTGTATGAAAGGATCCTGGCTGACACCAGACAGGGACTACCACCCTGCAGCTGTAATTTAGGGAGCCAGAAACACAAAGTAGGGATGTTTGTAGCTACTACAGAACATGCCTGTGTCTAGGACAGGAATCCAGGTAGGAAGCAGAAGTTGGCACTTTTAAAGCAACGATTACTTTCAGGAAAAAAAAAACCTCTTTCTGCATCCCGGACTACCACAATTGGAAAGAGGAGAGCTGAAAGAGGAAACTGTTTCTGGGCCAAGAGAGATTTTCCCCAAATCATCCGAATCTGCCTTGCAAGCATCACCCTCCTGGCTACATATGGGACGAATAAAGATCACCCAGATGTTTTGTTTAATCTAGGTAGTATTTTTAAAATAAGAAGGGTGGAGGAAATCAGGAATTTCCAAGTCCTTACATGCAAAGTTAAAATCTGTGAGCATAGCAGGTGGTCTTAAAAAGTAAACCAAGAATGTACTTAATCAGAAAGACTGCGTAAATGCTGTTTACTGCTTCCCAAGGTAGACAGAAGAAATCTCCAGCGCCTCATTTTTTCCATGACTGGAAAGGGAAAATTAAAGAGCCCTGCGAAGAATTGGCAAGCGACCGAACATAACCGTCAATGATCTCAGTAATCCAGATGCGTATAAACCTCAAAGGTGTTGTAATCCCTGCGGCCCCCCTCAACCTAGTTTAACAATGCAGGTGTCTTCAGAGTGTATTACTCACGTTGTCTATCTTCCAAATACGATACGTTCAAGCTGTGTCCAGGGAAGATCCCAGCCCACTCCCCCACCCCTTTTGTCCCAGACAGACACAGATAGGAGCAAGCGCGGGGTCCACTTGCTCAGCCTTCTCAGGGGCAGTCAGCGCCCCTGCTGGCTGCTGGCTGTCGCTGGTCTGGCATTACCTTGAGCATGTTGCGACTGTGGTTGTGTATGGGACTTCTTTTTGGAGGCGCATTTGTCTCTGCTGCTGTTCCTGTTCTCTGTGGGTTTGGTGTGAGGAGGGTCATCGCTTGTGGTCAGATACTTGAGAAGCTCTGAGCAGGGACGTCTTTGTGGCTTTTGCTGTTGACAAATGCTCTTTGCTTTATTGCCCCATGAATTCTCGGTCTTAAAAACAAGGCATAAAGAAAGCTAAAATTAGTGAAGTGAACCTTATCAGAATGGATATAGGTTTTCTGAAGAGATGAGATTTTCGGTGAAGTGCTCAGTCTAAGTGTACTGGATCTATGAGCTGTGAATAATTGTTTGCAGAACAAGGAAGAAAATTACATTTAAAATTCCTAAATGCCATTTATGCAGCTTTTTATTTCATTTCTCCTACATCCCGATGCTCCTACTCAGCAACATGTAACTAACAAGACCCTACAGCGCCTTTACTGTGAGGAAAGAAAAAAAAAAGAAAGCTGCTTTAAACCTTAATTTACCGCTGATTGCTGAGGCCCAGTATTCACAACTCTCTTAAGTACCCCTTAACGCTTCGCTTTCGCTCACAGCGAATGGCAAGACAAACATTGTTTAATACAGCCCGCTAACTGAATTATGTCATTGCCAGCATTTTCTCCAATTAATGGCAGAGACAGATCTTTTGCAGGGAATTCGAAACCATCTTTCTCAGGTTAAACAGCTGGCAAAAACAGCCATCCTGCATCTTAAAGCCGTCCACAGACCACAACTACCAGCCTACCAGTAAATCGTGCCATTGCACAGACCACTGCATGCATTAATCAAGTGGGAAAGGAATTACACATTCCAATCATCAGAAAAAACAATGCCTAAGGGAACTCTTCCTACTATCCCCCAAGCACCAGTGTTTGGAGACAAGACACACTTCGGGCCTGCATCCCTCTAGGGGCAGCTGCTGGATCCTGGCTGAATGAACACATGCAAACTTTATGTCCCTTCGTTCCACAGATTTGTGCCATCCCCACCCCTTTGCTTTTTGCTCTGTTTTAAAAGGTTTGCACACGCACCTTAACAACTGCAGGGCTTGTTCTGATCCTGTGGTTATGGTTCGCATGGTTCTGAGTGCTAAGACCGCTGCATTCATTGTAGCAGAGCTGAGTATTGGCTGGTGCCAGTAAGAGCTTCTTAAGCTAGACATGCCAGGGAAGGAAAAACAGGAAACGTTATACATCTTCTAAACTTCAGACTGGTAACTGAAAGTTGACGAAAAGCAATTGAATGTCTCTTTAACTATACCACACTTTAGCACAAGAATGGTAAAGGAAACAGCTTTATTAAAAGTAAGAAAAGATTTTATCATTACAGTGCTACCTCGGAAAATATTGCCTTACCGTTTGTTTGAGACTTGGCATTGTTATCCTCAATTTTTAAATGACTGTTTATGTAGAATAATGGTGCAATCTTCCCTAAAACAATTCCAAAAGCAAAACTATCTGGGGGAAAGAAGGCTGCCTTGCCCACTAACGCTTTGGGGGCAGAGGTTAGATACTAAATCTTTCTCCTTTTCTTCTATCAAATTTACATGATCATCAATAAAAACATTTCTGAACCATATTTCATAACTAAATAGATAAGCTGATGAATTAAAAATATGTGAATTAGAGCAGTGGCTAGCACTGGTGTGAGAGAAGAAAGGCTTTGTAAACAGAGTGTTATTCAACAGCCTACATGTGGTTCACAGCATAAGACAAGCATTTGCTGTTGGGGCTTGCATCTTTGCTTTTTGAGTAAGAGCCTCCTTATGCAAAGACTCACTCCTCCCTAGCCTCCTAAGCAGCTGGGTCATCCGTTTGCCCTACAATGCCTAGGTTTAGCACTTATTTCATGACCCTAATTTCTTCATTCAATGACTCTCGAGAGCTTCCCTGCCCTTGCATCCTATCCATGCAGGATGCCTTTACCTCCACAACACTTCCCAGCTGAACAAACTGTATAGATGCAAATCCTTGCTGAGGAATTAGGATACTAGACTGAGAGCCAGTGACACATGGTAGGCATGGAGAGTGAGGAGTGATTTACACATGTAATATTCTCCTGAAGAGCAGAAGTCTTAGACAACAAAGAGGAAACAAGCAGATCTCCATATGTTCATGTAGACTTCCTTCAGACTTAACAATTTGGGAGAATCAACCTCCAAATGGCATGCCAGAGTATTTTATTAATGTTAGAACAATGATGTTCCATAATTTACACAGCACTACTCTTCCGTGAGATTTATAGCAAATGACAAATGGCTATCATAGATGGGGAGGCAAATGGCACTCAGAACTAATAAAATTCTGGTCAAGCTTTTAGTTGAAAAGAAACGTCACTCCTCATGGCCAATGGATTTATTCTCCATTGCCTACCACAAATTTCCGAAACTTGGGCTGCAGATAAGCTATTATTTTTCCATCTTCTTAAGAAATGCTGATCTAAAGTCTTAAGCTACAGCATACTGCCTGACTTGCAATTCTATTTTTAGAATCATAAGCAAAGAAATGTAAACATTATTATATAATCTGTAACAGCAAAAACATGGGAAAAAAACTAAACACCTCACTGGTACTAGATTGCCTAATAAATCAAAGCATCTCCATACAAAAAAAAAATACTATGCAACCACCAAAATTGTTGCATATGTCTAAGTCATATACATAAACACCAAAAATAGACCTGGCAGGTTAGATTTGCATATGTGCACATATATGTGCATATATATGTGTGTGTGTAACAATAATAATTAAAGAAAAAGAGGCTATTAATTTGAGAACAGGGATCATGGGAGGGTTAATAGGAAGGTACCAAGGAGAGAATAGAAAAATGATAGAGAAGGGGAAAATTGATAAAATTATATTTTAATTTAAAATTCATAGAAATAAAGACATCTTTAAAAATCATAAAATACAATGACATATCCATCTTAAATTTTAAATTAAAAAAATTCAGTTATTTTGATATGATAAGGTCTTAAAAACCACAGGTAAATGTTTAGTCTTTTTTTCAAATCTTGCTCTTCTCTTAAGGCTTTTATCATGAACTTGAATAATTCTTAGAGAAACGATCACACACATAATAAAAGATTGTTGTCATAAACAACTTTCATTATGCCACATAAGAAATACCTTATCAACACTTTTAGTAGGGAATTACAGAATTGGAAAATCCAGGCTGACTGGTAAATTTCTTTTCATTTGAGTCTGAATTAAAAACCCAAACCTGATTATTCCTACAGAGCCATGCACTAGTCAGTGCCAACTCTGACCACTGTTTAGACAGTAGAAAGGGTTCTTACTAGAGACGGCTCTTCTGCCTCCTGAGGTGGAGGGGTGCCGTCAGGCATGGAGGAAGGACTGGCCTCGTTGTCAGTGGTCACGTCTCCATCTGTCAGAGCATCAAATGAGGGCAATCCGTCTTCATCCACAGGGAGACTGTCCAGTGTCTCTGTGAGAACTGCTAGCAAGTTTGCTTCATTCTCTTCATCTATCTTCTGCAGAAGCAGTGAAAAAAATACAGAAGACATGAGTGAGTTGACATGAGGAGGCAGGCACCAGGATTAATCAGAAGGCTGAACATGTCCGGGTGTGTGAGGAATCTGTATGTGAAATTCTCAATGCCCATGCCAGAACACAAAGATTATGTCTTCTACAAACTCCTAAATCGTTTTTAGTCTAAATCATTTGATTACCGGTTTTATCCCAAGCTTTTTCAGACCCAGGCTAGCTGGCCTTGGTGAGTTCCCGATAGAACATCCCCATTGTCTCAGTGTGTGGGTGCACCCCTCACGGTCCTGAGTTCCTTGCTCGTGCTCTCTCTCCTTCTGCTCCTGATTTGGACCTTGAGATTTCTGTCCGGTGCTCCAATGTGGGTCTCTGTCTCTGTCTCCTTTCATCGCCTGATGAAGGTTAATATTCAGGAGGATGCCTATATGTTTTTCTTTGGGTTCTCCTTCTTATTTAGCTTCTCTAGGATCTCTAATTATAGGCTCAATGTCCTTTATTTATGGCTAGAAACCAAATAGTGGACAATGAGGACTACTGAAAACCCAAGAACAATGGCAATGAGATTTTGATCCTACTGCACGTACTGGCTTTGTGGGAGCCTAGGCAGTTTGGATGCTCACCTTACTAGACCTGGATGGAGGTGGGTAGTCCTTGGACTTCCCACAGGGCAGGGAACCCTGATTGCTCTTTGAGCTGACGAGGGAGGGGGACTTGATCGGGAAAGGGGGAGGGAAATGGGAGGCGGTGGCAGGGAAGAGACAGAAATCTTAAATAAATAAATAAATAAATAAATAAATAAATAAATAAATAAATAAATAAATAAATAAATAAATAAATCATTTGATTGCCAAATACATTTACTGATCTTGGAGCTGTCTGATTTAGCAATCTGCTAGGTCAGTCCTTAGTACTCCTGCATTTTCTGTTGTGTTCACGGTCATTTTTCACATCCTTACATCTTCTTCCTCTCACATAAGAAATCTCAGGCCTTATGAGAAATGTAAGCATCGTCTAATCTTCATACACAGTTCTTAGATCTCCCACTCACTATGCCACCCCAAATATTTAGACAACGTTTTCCTTGAATACCATCAGAAACTTGAACTACACAAAGGGAATCTACACACTTTTGTGCTTTCAATTATAATTTCATCACTGCTTACTCCAAAATCATTTATTTCTCTTCCTGACATCCCTCTCAACTTAAGTCATAAATCTCTGCCCACTGGATACTTGTACCATATAATGGTTCTCATGTCTCCAAAACCCAAACTTGGGACCTTTCATAGCAAAACTACTACTCTGTTTCTTAACTCCTTTAGTTTGACTATCAGTTCTTCTGACTTGTGCTTGGAAATGCCTGGGCTCCTTGTTATAAAATCAGTTGCTAAGGGGAACCCCCCCCCTTTGCATTGTATGTTAACTAAACTCATCTCTGGTGCCAAAGATATAACTTCAGCATAGTATGGTTTCCAGTAGGGGCTTTGCTTCTGTGTTGTATTCCAACCTTCTGTCCTTCTGCCTAAATTCATTTTCATTGATGCTCACACAAACTAACATCATCCTGTGCCTTCCATGGATATTATTGAATGCCTTAATCTTGGCAATGTCATGGAAAGGACTAAACATGGAAGAAAAAAGATTGAACTCTTCCCTTGAGTCGAAAGGTAAACAGTCTATGAATGATATGAACAAATTATATAAAGGATAATATTAGTCTTGGTTCTCTGTATAAAAATTGTAATGGCTATATCTGTTAATATAATAGTAAGTTCTTATCTATGCATGTAATCAATGAACCCCGGCACTGGGCACGTGGAATAGATACTCCCTGATTACTCAGAAGAATTCATTGACAGCATTTATTTGCACCCATAGAGACTGTGCAAATCATTTTCTATTCTTTCTTTTAGAATTCTACATTGTTTACCCAATTTGACCTGTTTCCAACATTCTTTTTCTTTTTTCTTTTGTCAAATTCTGTATGCTATGACATTAACAATATGACTAAATTATTCCACAAAATTCTATTACAAAATGCACCTAAGCAGCTGACATCTAATAGAGCTAGCAATACCCACCCTTCCGTTCTCACTAGCATTGAACTTTGGTTAATTGACCTGACAAAATTACAAGAATCATAGAAAAAGACAGCTAATCAGAAAATCAAATTTTATTACTAGAGAAATTAGGCAGGGCCTTATCATGTAGACATTCTATTTTCACATGAAAAAAAAATGTTTTCCCTCATTACTGGTCACGCTCTATCTAGGCGTCAAATTACAAGCTTGGCTTTTGTTTGTTTATTTGTTTGTTTGTTTTAGGTTCAAGAGGCCAGGAAGAATCATTTTAGTCTCTGTGGGCATTTAAAAAACTCTTTAACACTTGCATATGGCATGTTCCTACTGTCCCCGGGTTTGAGGCTATAGACACATTGCAGTGTGACAAACAGATTGAGTTTTAAGTTCTAATGAAGAAGAGAAACTCAACCAGAAGCTTGCAATCCATCCCTTTCAGAGGACACACTTACTTCCATCAACCAAACGTTCCTCACAATCTAAACTGCCCAAGAACAAACCAACCAACCCTCAGTTCCCAATGCTTCTGTGTCCTTCCATATACTCCCAATAAAAGAAATAGTAAAATATTTTCCATTTTCTAATTTATACAATCATCTAGTATCCAAAAATTCTAATGACTCAATTTTTGGTACTCCTAAATTCTAATTACCACCATATACCAAAAATAAACCAAAATTAAATGTAAGTCATCAAACTTTTCTCAATAAAAGTATACTTAAATAAAATATGGTACTGTAAATCTTATCAAATTAATGAGATTTGCATTACTATAAATGACTATAATTCTAATAAAATAATCTTGGAGGTCCTCTCAAATACATACACATACCCAAATATATGTGCACAATTTCATTAAATTGAACACTTTTCATAAATGCCTATCGCATTTTCAAAAAGGTTCAATTCACTGAAGTCAAAAAAGAACTCAAGAAAAATTGTTGAGAGTGTTTACCAATAAATGAGTAATTTTGTTTACCCTGATTTAAATTTTGTATTTGGCTTTCCAGAGAGACTACACGCTGCTATTTGCTTTCAATCACAGGATACAATAGCGCCTCAGCTCTATCCGTTGGGTAAACAAACTCTGGTAATTCCAATCAAGTCAAAATGACAAAGAACACTTAAATTAACTAGTTTTCACCAATTTCTTTAATAAGCCTGAGCGAATGTATATGCACACAATAGCAGAAATATTGGAGCCTGATAATGTCATAATTAATTTACAAGATCTTATCAACCCACCAATTTTTGAAACCCTTTTAAGCACAGTAGGAACGGAGGGCTTCTGGAATGGGATATTGCTACAGTAAATGTGTGCATGTTTGAGACATGGGTGAGGAGGCTACTGCTATCCAACCAGTACATAAAAACAAGACCAGCCTTTTTACACCATCAATTAAAGATGGTTATTGGGTATGTTTTCTATTCCTGTATGTTCAGGTGCTCCATGACCATTTATTTTGTAATGTTTGTTCTGAATTTTGGAAGAATGGATGTTATAATTTCAAACTCTGCTTTTTTTCATTAATTGGGGGAACCTAATGATTTACCTCTGCGTCAAAGATCAACCATTTTTCCTAAGTGTAAAATTGAGCGGCTGCTGTCCCTCACTGTGGCAATTTCAATTAGTTTTGGGTGAGTTTCAAAGGTCATCCTCACAGAGAAGACAATGGATATGACAAAAAGGACTCTGTTAAACAATTAACGTCACTTTCCACTATTGCTCTGGTCCCAATTTACAGAGCAAATAAATCAAAGTCACCATGGATGAAGCACAGAAGCCTATAAATACATGTCTGTTCACATGAGACAGAGAATGGAAGCACATGAGTGAGCCAGGTGACACTGAACGGGACACTTTCACAGCCTTGACCTTTGCACTCCTCTCCAGTCACTTGAAATAATGATATTATAAGATGGAGCATCTCTTGGCACTGTCTAAAACAGTAGTTCTCAGCCTGTGGGTCATGACCCCTTTGGGGTTCCGTAACATATATCCTGCATATCAGACATTTATGTTATGACTCATAACAGTAGCAAAAGTATGATTATGAAAGAGCAAGAAAATAATTCTGTGGTTGGGGGTCATCACAATATGAGACACTGTAATAAAAGGACACAGCATTAGGAAGGGTGAGAACCACGGCTCTAACAGATTGAGAAGTAGAGAATCTAGAATGAAAGAGCTGATCACCACAAGGTGCGTGGACATCACCAGCTCCATTTGATTCCTTGTAGCTGAAGAGAGATAGAAAATCCCAGGTCAGCAGGCACCTCTAGAGCTGCTCTGCAGCCATCAAGGGCATGTCCTGTGGGCAGCTTCAACCCTGGCTCCTCCTTACAGGGTCCAATTCTGCTGCTAGTCTTCTGACCTAAATAAAGGCCTATGTGTCCGTAAAACTCCACTCTCCAAGGGCTCTCCAGGAAGAAAGGAGGCGCAGCAACAAAACCTCACTCCAGGTGTAAAGAATTTCCTGTGACAGATGATACACTGGCATTTGTACTGACAACCCCAAATCTGGAACCTACAGCAATCTCGAAGCCATGCTTCATCGTTAATAAATAATGGTTCTGAACAGTCAACGGACTCGGGAGTCTCATTGCTGCTCTGTGAGACTTCAGTGTCCTGAAGTGGCTTGTGCACTGGGTGTGATATAATCCAAGTATGACAACTAAAGATGGTAGACCATGTTCCTGTGGGCTCTCAAGGTCACCTAAAGATTTAAAATCCCAGATGCAAGGCCTGAACTGGACTGTCTTGCTTTCCTCATAAGAGCAAAATGAATCTTTCAACTGATAAAGAAAACATGGTGGTTGGGCACACAGTAATGTCAGCTTATCCAGCCACATGCCCTAGAGAGCAAATAAATCCACCCAATCAGAGAGAAGATGAAGGACTGGGTTGCTAAGGGACACTTAGAGGGAGAAACCCAGAGGAGAACCGCATGTGGCATTCCCAAAGGTTTCTAAATGCAGCCTATTATGGAAAGACCATGCCCTACTCATGATAGTAATTTTTTCTGCATCTTGTAGCATTGCAATTACACTCTGCATCCCCACATTCTCACACTCGCTTGATCTCTGTTTGATAAAAATAGTTTAATAGCCATTTAATCACAGCTTCATTATCTTAGCTCTCTTAATGTGAATTAGGCCATGAGAATTCTAGCTTCCTCATTATTCAAATCATCAATAAGAAGGAAACAGGGGGGGGGTCTTCTTATCGCTCACTAATCAATTTCAGTTTCTTAGGAACTGTTGACTCGGAGATCAAACTCTGTGAGAAGTCACTTAACCTTACAGTGTCTCTATTTTCCTGTGCAAAGTTTCGGGTTTTCTGCCTCATTCCTGTTATGGAATATTTTTTATTCTTCTGAATTTATGATAAACAAAAGTGTCAATGCAACTTGAGAATCTTCAAGATGGGTTCCCAGAAGTATTTGCAGTGTGCATGCCCATCATGTTGATTACTCACATTTGAATCTTCTTCCATGTGCACAATCTACCACTGACTTTCCACTCCGGGCCAGCTTCCCCCAAGTACCCAGCATGCCCTAGGCCTCTTTCTTGCCCTATCCTGCTGATTTGGAAACAGCTAATGAAGACGAAATTAACTTCTCCTTTAAGTGAGGCCTAATTAGGAAGGGAAATCTGCGAGAGTAACATCTGGTAGTGTATTCCAAAGCCAAATATAAATGACATTTTTGGATTATCCACGATTTTGGATTATTTGTTCTGCCACATCCTACCAAGAGTTCAAATAACTAACTAAGAAGTGACTTTTAAGATGGATTTGAAAGTTCAAGTGAGAAATCCAGTTGATCACAGGTACCCTTGCCTGAATCTCCACGCATAGAGTTCTTCAGTTCCCTGGGTATAAATTGGCCAACAACAACAACAAAGATGTCTACATGTGTGAATTTTAGATTTGATGCATAACATTCAAAGATTTGGAAAAAATATTCATTCAAAGTAAAGAAAATAATAAGATTTTGCTGTTGGTGTTGTTTTGAAATGAAGTTAAATGTTAGCAATCTAGACTAAGGCCCTGAAGTCAAGCTGGTTTTCATTTTTTTCTATGAATGGCTGTAGTCAGGGTAGATGCTGTTTCTCTCTTTAGTGCCAGTGTGAGCTCTGAGAGGTTTGGGCTTTTGAGGAAGGCGGGGTGAGGAGTTTTGAATATCTTTAAAAAGCTCTTTTGCACCTCTTTCTTCTTTCCCTGTACCTGTCACAATCCACTGTGGTATTTCTTCCTTCTCAAAGCAGGGGCACCAAAAGCTGCTCTGCCTCCTTTCTCTTACAGCCAACAGGAAACAGGTAAGGTCTCCACATAGCCCACTTTGGGGGGGGCTCCTTAACCTTTCTCCATTCTGTAAAGAGGGTCCCCCAAAATATTCCACTAGCTTTTATCTACCATAAGGAACACAGGCAGAAGAAAGCATGACATTAAAAAGCCCACAAGCATACGTAAGAAGCAGACAGTAACTCAAATAGATCTCCTTAACTTCTAGCATACATTAGAAAACACTTCACTGTGTTTCAATTTTCAGAGAGACACCAAGGGTTTGCTTATTGCCATTTATCCTTAGGACCAACAACTTCTGTTGAATGCTAAATCTGTTGCGGGAGGTCCTTCCGCTCCTCCAGCCAATAGCCGCTGAGATACCAGCCCATTGGGGCGTGGTCTCTCGCCCTTTAAAAAACGAGGCCACTTCCCTTCTCGCTCTCTCTTACTTCCTGCTCCACTTCCAGCAACTAGACTCCTTTCCTGATTGTGCAGAGGCCTGTTGTCTGGGACGATGATCTGTAAGTTTTTTCCCCTTTAAATAAATAACTTTTCTATTAATCATAATTCTAACTGGTGTGGGATTGTTTATGACTTACACCTTCGCCTTCATAAAGCTGCTAAAATTTGGGAGCCAAAAAATAATAATACAATTTTTAATTCATTATTGGAGCACTTCACTACAGACACACAGATCATTTGAGATGTAATATGTTTATAATATCCCTCTTAGAACCATAAGTATATATAACAAGTACATATTTTTAAACAATATTAAGTCACACACACATATAAATATGTGTATATATGTATGTATGTATGTATGTGTGTGTGTATATATATATATCAGTCTCAGTTGTCCTTGTTGACTAGATAACAGTATATAATCAATACTTAATATTCTCTGCTTCATTTATCCATTTTAACCAAGGAAAGCAATGATCAAGAACTAGGAATAATTCTTACAAAGATGAAACAAAATTCAAGTGGAAATAAAATACAAGAAAATCTGAAGATTTTTTTTCTGCATGGATATATTTAGATCTGTAGGAATCCATTTAATTCCCATGAATACATATGGCCCTATTTAAGCAGGCATAAAATTCATATTCACATCTGTACTTAGACTCCATTCTAACTTATTAACTTATATCATAATATTCATGAGTTAATAAGTATGTACAGAACATGTGGAATTCATTATTCTGAAGCTGCCATAGGAACCAATGTGTAGACACAGGAAGGATCGATAGAATGGTTGGTGTGGGTAAAATGAGCTATTACAGAGGAGAAACAGAAAAAGTGACATTTTATATCTATTTCTCACAGTAGGAGGAATAAGGAACTGAGTGGTCGCATTGAGCAGGAAGCTCAACGGACTCAAGAAGAATCAGCAAGGCATTCTTTTTGACCTTGGTCGTAAATGAAGAGAAACATCATTGCAAAAAGTGCAAGGGCACCAGACAGCCGGCTAAGAGAACAGATGCTTCCGTTCTCACTGCTAGCAGCTGCACAGCCTCAAGTGGAGCAACTCAAATCTGGCTGCATTGCATGATCTAGAATGACCATCCTTTTCACCCCCCGCCTCTGAGTTTCATGCTGCCCAGATGCCTAAACAACCCTGATAAAAAGTCCGTCATGGCTCACCCTCTCCCTGCCAGTTCCTACGCATGCCCTCTCATGTCTCTAAAAATACAATAAAAACTCCAAAGAGGAACATGCTATCTAGGTGTTCACCAGATGATTTATTATCCAAATTATTATGATCAGCTTCGCAGGGTTGACCCACACTATCACAGGTTAAATGGGGCACATTGTTATCCTTTTCGAAGTCAATATCATGTCACCCATCAATGTCACCACGTACCTGCCCGAATTCTTGCCATCTGGTCCACAAAGCACCAATAATTCTCTCCTAAGACCTTGGCATTGGATGTTTCCTATTCTACAAGGCTCTTCTGCCAGGTGGCCACAGGTTCTGCCCCCTTTTCTTTCATTCTCTCAAATATACCCTCTCAATGAAGTCTCTGCAATGATTCTAGAGACATTCTAGCTACTTTCCCTAGCCTATTATTCTTTTGGCACCCATCTCTATAGCTCAGAGTGTATCTTACTGATTTTTCTTGCTCATAAGTGATCTAAAACAATGTCTCTGAAAGGGCTATTTGATTATTAATTGGATACTTGGCATAAGAAGCTGGGAGTACAGCTGAGTGGTGGAGAGCTTGACTAGCATGTGGGAGGCTGTGGGTTTTAGCACAGAAAAAAAAGACAGTTGGCATATTGGAGATGGCTAATTTAAATGAATAAGAACTTTCCAGAACACCCAGAATATATTGTGACATTTCATTTTTCTTTTGTTTTTAGTTTTCTCGGTAATTTCCACCTCCTCCCACCCCCAGCATATTTATCTTCTTAATAATGTTTATCTTAGACTATGATTTAGAATTAGTTTGCATTCATCTCACACAGGCCAGATGATAGCCCAGGCAAGCAGCCAATATATTCTTGGTGTGAAAGAAGGAAATATGAAGAACTAGGAACACAGAGGGGCTACTTCTTTTTGTATTTGAATTTGTATTTTGAATTTGTCCCATGGACTCTGAACCCATAGGAATAAATGCAATGCCCATGGATGATAAAAGAAGAGATTTAGATGAGCCCTTTTAAATACAGAGGATAATCCAATCAGCCTTGTTTGGGGGAAGGACACTGGAACACATCACCATGCAGCCAATTTGCAAACATGTCAGAAGAAACAGAATGGTTGTATGAAAAGAAAGTCACGCCATATAAACTTATGATCCACCCAGTTGGGAATCCCAGGGGACCAAAAGAGAAGAAACAAATAACCCATTCCATCAGGGCCAGAATCACCTGTGTCACTACATAACCAGGTCTTCTCTGAGCAGTGGGTTTGCATTCATCTTAACCTGGGATTTAAATTGGTGTTCTGTGAAACAGTAGACATTAGTGCAGTCACTATAAGAACCAACAGTGAATATCAGTCTCGTGCATGTTATATACTTATGTCGCAGGTTTTAGATGTTTTAGAAAGAAACAATTCCAATGAGTTATTTAGCCTATAATGAACAGAGGAGACAATGCCACTGCATTAACCATGCGACTGAATCATTTTGTGTTTGTCTCAGGATTAGGAAGGAAAGAAAGAAGGAAGGGAGGGAGGGAAGAAGGGAGGGAGGGAGGGAAGGAGGGAGGGAGGGGGGAGGAAAGGTGAGGGAGAGCTATGTGAACTTGGAAACACAAACATTTAGGATTTCTCAATCCTCTTTGATTAAACCAAAATAGAAAATAATCTGTTCCTAAAAGTAATTATAAGATACCGATCATTATTTTACAGCTATTTTTTTCTGTTCATTTAGTATTATAGTTCTCTTAGATAGGTATTATTTTAATTTAAAATATCAAAAAGAACAGTTTACTTTTAAACCTATTTTCATTTATCCTTTTAGAATTTTGTCTCTGCAAGCAATGTATTTTGATGATGCCCACTCCCAATCCCTTTCCTACAAACTCCTCTAGCTCCCTGCTAAGTCCCTTTCCCAACTTCATGACCTCATTTTCTTTAGTTTTAATGATCCATTGAGTCCAGTCCATGTGGACATAGATGCAAAGCTATCCAACAAAGTATGATCAGTCTACCAAGGGTCACACCCCCCCCCCACCAAGAAACCCAACTATAGTCATTAACTGGCAACAGAACTCAGCTAGGAGAGGAACATTGTGAGTCCCTCCCCTACCCATTCAGTAATGCTGGCTGACTTGATCTTGTGAATGTCTGGAGCTGGCAACTATAGCTATAGCAACTGATTTTATTGAATGCTTCCCATGTTTCTAATGCTGAGTTAATTAGTATATACGCATTATTTCATTTAAACTATCTATTTAACACTACTATTAGTCTAAAAATCATGCGCCTAATGAGAGGCAGAGTTGGATATTAAGTTAAATATATTTGATAAAGTATGGCTACCCACATTCTTTACTGGAATTTTTTGGGAGAGTTTATAGAAAAGGGGAGCTAACTTGGGCTATTCTAATCTATCATCATATCGAAGGCAAATCTATATTTAACAACAAATAAAACCAAAATATCCGGGAAGCTATATGCAAAGAAACAGAGCAATCCTCCACTTGTTTTGCTAGCTCATGTTCCATCAAAATCCATCTTTACTCGCAGTGGATATGATTGGTTGTTCTGCTAGAATGTTCTTTATCTTGCTTTCATGTGTTCCTAATTCCCCCATATAAAAGCTGACATTAATCATTCTATCCTCAAAAAAGGTAACTTTGCACAATTGCAGATTTTCTAGACATCTCAAAGCTACCCACTTCCTTTCTGAATAACAGGTGCCTTAAGAAACAGAAACAGAGTTCTGGACCCCAGTGTAGATCACTTAATCTAGATCTGTAAATCAACATTTCCGAACTTCAGCAGGGTAGCATCACTGGAAATAATGAGTGGATGAAATCCATCTGGATAAGGATCCAGAGTTACAGAACAAGAAGAGGAGCAATCAGGTAATTTAACCACTCATCCTTTAAAGGCTTCCATAATACCGGGATATAATAACATACGAGCAGCAGAGAGTGAGAGTGTAGTGTCAAGTCATGCAATACTGTTGCTGCATGGGGGATGAAAAGAGAGACTCAAAGTATTGAGCAAATTTTTCAAGGTCAATTCCCAGCTGATCTAAGTCTGCATAAGAATGGGAAAGAGAAACAGAGAAAAGCAGAGAAGGAGAGAGCAGTTGAAGGAATAAGTAGCTTTAGGATGAGAACCTCGGTGAATAAGAAATTAAATTTATAAAGGTTGCATTTCAATAGTCAAAAATTGTAACCAGCAATCACCCATGAGCCCTCTTCAGTCCAGACATCAGCACCAGGTCTTCAGATAGGAGATGGCTATAAATAACTTATAAGGTTTTATTGTGGCAAATTAGCAGACTACATGAATCAAGGACAGAGACAGTGCTTTTTTGGAGTGACGATGTAAGCAATCTTTATTCTATATATGATAGTACATTTTCTGCCTAAAAGAAATGCTTAGACAGCAACATCATAAAGGTCAATGTTACTTGTTCACAAAGACTTAGCACCACGAGATATGTGTGAGATTGCACAGCTGCAGATCCCCGGCACCTGGATCTATGTGGCATTTCAGGTTGGGTACACTAAGAAGCAGACAGTGTCAAATGATCTGATTACTGTGCTAGCCCAGCAATAGCATAGAATGAGCGAAAATTGTCTCTGGGTAGCTGCAAGCTATTCAGAGGCGAGCCTGTCCTCTGTGGGGCCATCTGGGGTAAAGGAAATCAAAGTGTGCTTCCTGGTAATCCTCTGTGCTGTCCCTGGCCCTTCCCCAAGAGAGCAGAAGCCATTAGAGCTGAGATTGGATCTGAGACTCCTTGAGCAACTTTCATATCCCACTAAAGTGTTCTGCACAGAGGAGTGGGCTGTCAATAAATAATTGCCAAATAAATACAATATGAGAGCTTCGTTTTCTCAATGATTTCACATCTAACAAATCTACATGGGGTTTGCTTGCCAAAGTGTCTGAATAAGTTTGCAATCTCTTAGGATTTAGATGCTGAGCTTCTTTTAAATGCCACGCTGAGTGTACCTTTCATGAAGAATCTTTAAACACTTTCCACTGAGGTAGTTCTCAGTGCAGGCTCCTTTGTGGCTATTGGTGATTGGTATGCATATGCTGGGAGCATGCATCATAAGGTAGCGTGAGACACCCTTTAGACAGAGTGTCCTAGAAGAGCCATAATGTTTTTTAAGTGAGTTGGATAGCAGAGCCTTAAAAAGCACATTCCCCTGTAACAGCATGGGGAATAACAAGAGTGGGCCAGGCCAATCTGGATGAGAATTCAAGAGCTACAAAACAGCAAAAAGAAAAGTTAGGTAATGAAAACACTTCCCCTTCACTCCCTTCCATAATACCAGGATGTAGTAACACACAAGCAACAGACAATGAGAGTGCAGAGTCAAGTCAGGCAATGCTACTACATAGCACGTGGGAGGACCAGCACTCAAAGTGCTGAACTAACTTCTTCAAGATCAAAGATCTACCGACCAAAGTCCGCATTTGTTCTGATCTAGGCCAGTGTGATGGTTAGTTTTGCCATTGGATCCTGTTGCTTCCCCGGAGAATAAAAGAAAGTAACATTTAAAGAAGTATTTTTTTTCTTAGAGTGCTATTTTTCTTCCTTAATATTCAACATTTAAAATGTTGTCGATGGAAAATTCCAATATATTTACTTCCAAAGAAATCGTGGGCCATAATTACCAAATTATGTGTCCAAATCTGTGTTTTCCAATAGATAATGTGCACCTTCGAGTTAGGTATTGTGATTTGCACATCAAAATGATCGGGGACAACATTAATAATTACTATTTGAGACTTTACTGTATACCAGGCATTCTTGATCCTGGGAATATAGCAATGAACACAAATAAATAAAATCCTTTCCCTCAGAGAGCTTATTTTGAACAAGAAAGGAGCCCAATGACTGACATCCTAAATTACTATAAACATGCTAAACAACTGTGAAGAACAAAGAATAGCTAGGGCAATATGAATGCTACTTGTGGTTAAGAAAAGCCAAACATATTTAAGAATTAGATTTAATTATAAAAGCAGAGCATGAATAGTTTGCTTAGGAAAGACTTCACACTGAGATAACTTAGAAGCACTTAAAGTTGAAAATATAGTTGGTACTACAAGGACTGGACTCACGGAACAGTTGGCCGCTATCTTTTATATGAAATGAAAAGTAGCTGGAGCGCGGTAATTCTCAATACCGGCTACTCAATAGAATCATGTATACACTTTTAAAATATTTATGCTTTAGCCCTTACTCCAGAGCAATTAAATCAGTACCTTTGCAAAGGGGAGTTAGTGTTTTTAAAGTTTCCCAGGTGGGATTCTAATGGAAGCCAGGATTGAGAGTCACGCCTTTAAAAGACTAAGTGGTAGAACCTTTGAGGAAAGAGGAAAATGAGTGTTCCCATCACGTGTCCAAGCAAACAAAGCTTGCCAGTGTATAAGGTTCACTTGTCCTGCTGCTGAATGCCCAGGACCCTTCACATGTCTCAGAAATACTGATGCTACAACCCATCCTGGAGCCTGTACTACGGGGGCTTTCTTTTCAAAGTTCCAATGTTTTCACCAGCTATTTGTCTTAATCTTATTTTAAAACTTTTAGCTTAATTAAGTAGATCTCTGGTATAGAAAAGGGACACCTACCAACCAAGAGCTTCTACTAGCAATGTCAAATGGATGGTTTGTATAAACCATCAGGCCTCGTAGACCAGACAGCATACTGACACATGGGTGATAAAATTAAAGGACTTCTAGGGGAATCTGTATGAGCAGATTTTTTTTACATCGATTCATATGATAGCATGCATTTCAGATTAAATAATTCAAAATATTTACTGAATTTGGATTATACTTTTAGATAGATTGAATTAATATTTTGCTCATAAAACATTATGAAAGCAAATGTAAAGTAACCTCCAGTGTAAAAATAGTAATAGAATTTGTATGAGACTCTAGCAAGGGTCATGGACCAACAGAATCCTAACAGTACGTATATCTAAGCTGCTCTGAATCCTCAGTAACCCAGCTGGTAGCAACAGTGATAGACAAACTTCCCAATACTCTTGGGATGGTGTAGCTATAATCTATATTAGCTAGAGTTGGCTAGTCCCAGTGTGGATCCCTTTACTTCCAGGCACTGTGTGAAAACAACAGTTTTAGCAAGTGATAGCAAAGTAGTTAGATGCCACTAAGGCATCAATTGCTGCTCAATTTGTCCCTGGAAGCACATTCAATATTCTCCAAACATTAACCCAAGGTCTCTCGATTCACTGATCTCCTCATCAATAGCATGTCCATTGTGAATAATTACAAGACATAGATCGGAAATCTTATGGGATTTTTGCCTTAGAAGAATGAAATTAAGTTCTAATTTTGTAACATAGAAACTTGTGTCATTTGGAAAGTCACTTGGGGCCACTGAACTCAGCACTGTCAACTAGAGAGGGTTGCTTGGTAATAGTACGTGATGCTGTACATCAAGCATACCACAGACCTCCATAGAAACATTTCCTACTCAAAAGAATTTTCAAAATGTTGCATCATCAATAAATAAAAAACATTCCAAAGATATCTCAGCAAGCTGTATGGCATAAGAACTCTGATGGAAGATGAGCCACAGCCTCATCTCCACCAGTGTGATTGGCCATAGTTAATAAAAGGTCCACAGATACTGATTTCAATTCCCAGCACCCCACCTAGAGTAATATTATTTTTAAAACAAAGTAGGAGCCAGTGATTCATAGGAAATATAAACAGAAAATAAATAGATTGGCTTTTTTAGGATGATAAAGGAAGAAATAAACTGATTTGTCTTATTTAAAAATAAGACTATTCTTATTTTTAGGGGACATATTTGCCAACAAATATGGTACATAATTCACTCAAATTGTTTAATAGAAGGTCTATTGTATAGGTATAACAAACACATTGCCATACATAACCCTTAAATATGAATAGATACTGTGTCTCAATCAAAATAGAAGGGCCAAAATAAGTAGTGAAGCTGCTCCAAGAATAACACAGTGTTTAATTTGCCCTTTTTTTTCTCTTTCCTCAACACCCACTAGGCTGAGGAAGTGCTTTTGGGAAAGCAGATATCTCAGGCATGTAGAGACCCAAAGGTAGACTTGAAACCCCCATCCCTGGCTTTCCAATGAAGCATTTACCAATTCACAAGCCAATAAAATTTTTTGTTCCATTGAAATAAAAATAGGTTAAGTTATGATAATATTGAAGAAAAAAGTGAAAATTTGGAAAGGAGACTAGGAGAATAGAAGGAAACCTGATATTATTCTCACTTTTAGTTGGAGATGAAGTTCTCTTCCGTATTCTACTCTTCATTGGTGCTGTGGACTTTGGAAAATAATTACTGCCTTTACAATGTGAATTAAGATTTTAATCACCACTCAGAACGTTTCCATAGCTCTTTGTTCTTAACATCATGAAGATTTTCTAATAAAGTAGAAGAGGAGCATCCAGACTCATCTTTGAGCTTCTATTGTGATCATCTGAGTAAACAACCAGGGAGGCTAAGGAGAATCAGACAGCATTTACCGAGGAACCTCAAGGTAAACTCCTGGTGTGCAGAAACAGCCCACATATACAAGGTACAAGAAGCCATCAAGATACGACCACCTGATGACCTGAAGTCTGATGTATGACAGAGCATATAGGGTTTGCGTGCTTATTGATAGTATTTTCATCTTCAAAAATAAAATCTAAGCTATCTCAAGACAAAGGTAAAAGAGCATATGACATGTAAAAGGTTGTTATACACTGCACAATGCTATTTCCTTCCATCTACACAATAATCCCTTTGATAATCATTATTGTGCTGTTCTACAAACAGAGGACAGAGGCTTGAAGAGTTTAAGCCACAAACCCATGACAGACTGGGAATTAGAACCTAGGTTCATTTTCTTAGTAAACTTAACCTTTTCCGAGCGTTTTTCCAATGAAGGAATTTAAATCTCTTCCCGCTTCAAAGATAAAAAAAGTTACATTAAATTGTTCATTTTATTTTCAAGATGTCTTTGGGGGGTGGAAATACAGCTCGCTGAATTTTCTAGAAAAAAGAAAAGTCATGTGTTTCATTGCTTCTAATGAGTTGTTGCAGTTCAGAAGTTTCATTACATTCTGACAATTAAGTTGCTAATAAACTGAGGAGCCACTAATTGTCTTATGCATCTCGCAAACTCCAGATCCAGCAACCTAGAACATCACTGGACCCCAAATCACTCAACATTTTATAATCAACTTTGTGATTTGATTTGTGTAGTTTACACATTGTTCTCACACTTGACATGAAGTCCTGATGGGGAACACACATGTCATTGGCCGTACGCTCATTAATAACATGTTATACTGCTGCAGACTGTGTCATCAGACCAATGACAAGATAGTACTATGCTGGAAGCTACACAATGCCTGTAGACCCAATAACAAAAAAATTATGGTAATTGAAACCAAAGAATCTTAGGGAATGCAGTTAATTTCTCAGAGAACCAAAAGGTCACTCTATTCAATTTATACTCAAGGCTCAGTAAAATATTGAAAACACACACACACGAAAGTAAATGATCTTATCAGTTGTCCAGGATTTAACAATTTACTGACAGTATAAGGCAATTTACTGATTACAAAATGAATGCATTACCTGTGCATTGCTTCATATTTAGCTCATCAGATTGTTATACAGAAGTTAGCACTACAGATGCATTGCTAAATATATTGCCATTACCCAATTTCCTGCTCTGCTCAGATTCAGCGAGAGTAAACCTTTCTGTTGTTGCTGTTCCTTGGTTCCACTGGTGATGCTGAGGGCTCTCTGAAAGTCTGCTGTCTACTCAAACTGTTGCTGTAAGAACTGTCTACTAAGAACATCTAAATAAGAACAGATAGTACACCAAAACTGGTGCTTCTCAAACATCTATGTGCAAAACACCTAAAAATAGTAAAATGCAGATTCGGAATCAGGATACGTGGAGTGAAGACATTCTGAGCCCTTAAGGAGTTTCCGTGCCATAAGCCTTATCATGTATATGCCATACAATTAAGTAGTGTTCTTTTGTGTGTGCTAAGTTCCATTCTTTAAAATATGGAATTAATACACATTACCTGTACAAGAATGGGTTCATCGTAAGATTTTATTTTCTAAAATGCATTTATCGTGTGTGTGTATGTATGTGAGTGAATTGATGCTCGAATGGCATGGCACACTGGTGGAGTTCAGGTGACAAGCTGAGGGAGTCAGTTATCTCCTTCTACTATGTGGGTTCTAAACTAAATTCAAGTCATCAGGCTGTGGTCCCCTGAACCCTCTCAGTGGCTCCTCATGATAAGATTCATTCATGTATATAATGTGCTTTGATCATTGTCTACTTTCTTTCATCAAATCAGCACATTTTTATTATATTTCCCCACAACTTACAGAGCAGGAAAAAAAACTGAGTTAGATTATACTGAATACCCTTTTGAGGCCCTTGCTCCTCCTCCTGACTTGTGGAGGCATGCCACCACAGTCTGAATAAAAACTTAGATGTTGATGCTATTTAATTCATGCCCATTTGTGTTGCAAAATGGAGGTGTCTCTCCATAAGAAGCCCAGACAAAGATTTTGTTTAGTTAACATGGTTTTGTCTACAAAAGGTTCTTAAACATTATGAGATGTGTTAATAATATTTTCTGAAGTTAAAATTTCCTCTGAAAGTTGTGTATTTTAGAAACGAATCAAAAATGTGGATAGATGGGAGCTGGGAGTTGAGGAGCTGCTGACCAATTCAGAAAAGAGATACCTATCAATTGCTACTCTATGCCCTCACAGCCCTGACACTGATGTCTGTGGCCATCCCCATGTCTACTTACCTTTCATCCACATGATCCAGTACCCTGCCTGTATCCCCAGAACTGGAGTCACTCTGATTTCCCTTTTCAAATTCTTTCCCACTTTCATACTTCCTCATTATGGTATATAGCTCATGTCAAATATTTCACCCATTTTTTTCTTTCCTCATAGATGTTGTATGGGTTTTCCTTCTGCTTGAGTTCTTCTGTCTCATGAAATATTGGTTACCAGAATCATTCTCTCAAGTGCTTTGATACATCATAAAAAGTTTTATACTTATTTTGTAATGTCTACTTTTATCCAGAGCTCAAAAAATTCACGTACCAAGAAGAAGAAAGAATGCAAGAGTCAGAAGATGGGGAGTGCTGTGAGCAGCTGTCATCCAGACATAGCATGCCTGATGCATCGAAGAACTAGCAAGAGTGAACGTCCAGAACAGTCCCACCTGGAGTTCTCCGTGCTTTACAAAGTCTGTAGTGTCTTCAGCATCAGGGTCTCTTTAACAAGGTATACACAAGAGCTGTCCAAGGCAGGGCCCATTGACACACCATCACAGGTGGAGCCAGGCACCCTAGCCTCCATTGAGGAGTTAAACTGCTAAGAATTTGGGGGATGGGGAAAGAATCATACTCTTCAGTGTATAGCTACAGGTAAGCTGTCCATATTCAAGTAGGTAGCTTGACCATTCTTGGTCAAGCAAAGCAACTGTAACTTTCTTCAAACACAAACAAACAAATAATAAAGAAGATGAAAGACTTGGAAGGAGGAAGAGGTTAAAAAAGAACAATGGGAGAGAATATGAGCAAAGTAATGTGTGAATGGGGGTGAGGTGTGTGTATAATTGTGAGGAATAAAGTTAAGCAAAAATAAATAATAATGAAGTATATGTGAGAACATATATATATATATATGTGTGTGTGTGTGTGTTTATATACACACTATTAGACACCATTACAATAAGCCATCGGATTATTATTTTAAAAAGTGAAAGAAAGAGAAAGTTATATTTAAAATGTTGCCCCAGATAAATGAGATACATTTTAAATTTTTTTTTTATTTTGGATTTTTCGAGACAGGTTTTCTCTGTGGTTTTGGAGCCTATCCTGGTACTAGCTCTTGTAGACCAGGCTGGTCTCGAGAGATACATTTTAGAGAACAGAAAACATATTAAATTAATCTCAAACTTAGGGTCTAACAGATTCACATATCCACATCTGAGAAGCCCTTAGGCTCAAGAAAACTTTGATGGTTAGAGTGAGGAGAAATCCTACATAAACATCTTTATTGTATCTGAAATAACTCCTCTCACTGTTTACACTCTCACTGAGAATGGTCTTCTATGTCAGACTCGAAAGGGTAGGGAGAATCTTGGTAAACTTTCAAAAGCATTTAGAAAAGAACATGATAAATCAATGCTTTCATATTTTTGGAGCATCTTCCGGGTGCAATTCAGCATGTAGGCTAAAGTATGAAAGCTCTAGCAAAGTTAGAAAGTAATTATCAAGGGCTTTAGGATCTGCGATCAGATCTTTGGGCATGAGTCCCCAGAACCAGCTAGGAATGGCGCCTACAGGAGCTACACAATTCCTTTGATATTCCATTTCTTACCCATAGTTGAGACAATAATTAAACACCTAACACGTGCCTCGTTGCAAAGATGGAATGCATTAAAACATGTTAAATGCTCAGAATGCTGCCTGACACATACAGGCCTTCCATAAATGTTAACTATCATCAATGTTCATTGTATTATTGTCCAAGGGCTTTTAATCTAGTCAAGGAAGTGAGACATGAATAGCAAAAATATAACCAACTCTACAAGCCTATGTGTACATGACAAGTGGCAGATAAGTCACTCCGATATGGAGTGTTAGTTCTAAGGAGAATCATTTTGAGTTTAAAATAATGTTGCCAAGAATCCAGGCAAGGAATTTCTTATCAGGTCACAGGACTTTTAGAATAGTTATGTTATTTCGGTCATGGAAATCTTTTCAACAACTTGTTCAGAACAGCATTCTCCTCCCATCTGTACAAAATAGGCCATCCATGATTTTCCTCTGATGGAGGCTAAGAGAGGGAAAGGAAGAAACAAAAGATGGCAAGCCTAGGTTTCAAATAAATCTTCTTAGGGATGTAGCTGATCACTAAAGATCATACACATTTCGAGCATACTGCTGTGTTTAGCCAGGCCGAGAGGCCTCATAGGCAAACAGCTCCACGGGTTAACATAGCAACCTAGTTTAACAAAAGGAATTTGAAGTCTATAAACGAGGGTGGCCTTGCCCTAGCAAGGTGAGTTTTTACACGGAGATAAGCATTGTTCTGAACTGTTTCACTCAAAGGCAGATAGATTAAACTTCTAAAAAATGTTTATCAATGTGCATTTCCTGGGGAGCATGTGCCATTTATCTTTGTATCCCAGGCATCTAATAAAACAGAGTAAGCCAAGAATGAATGACCCTCAGATAGATGGATGAACAGATATGAAGGAAGGGGGAAGAGGAGATAGGAAAGTCTTCTCAATAGAAAACAGGTTGCAATGTTTTATCAGGCTCCGTTAAAACACCTGGTCATCCAGTTCTAAACCCTGATCGTCTTATAAATTTGCCTTTTGTCACTTATGACAAATAATTTGAAATATTAGTTATATTTTTAAAAGTCTGACTTTTACTTATGAAAATTGTAATAAAACAGAAGCAGGCTAGATGTTCAAAAATCATGCTTCAAATAAATGAGTATATAAGAGTTAAGAAGTTTCTTTCAGCCCAAGCAAAGTACCCAGTCAGCTTGGGGAAAAAACTCAATGCTATACTTTGCTTAACATACCCCAAGAATAATTTTTGACTGTTTAATTGCTTATTTGTATCATTCAGTATAGACCTAGTAAGTGTGTACTGTGTTTCAATACTCATTTAAATAATAGATATTGTTTTTTTTTAAAAAAGTCTCAGTACAGATTCATAAAAAAAGATGATGAGCAGAGGGGGTTACAAGGAACCCTGGGTAGAGGCTCTATGGCGCACAGCCGTAGTAAACTGGCTGTCTCAAGGTACCAGGCACTAGTAGTGGTAAAGGAAGGGATGCTGATGGATAATAAGACTTCAGTGTATAAAGAGGAATATAAAAGAAGCCCTATATCAGAATAAAACAATGTCCAGAAAATATCTGATCACCAGGTTTGGCATACAGTAGTCATTTCCCAGACATCAAATAAATGAATAATTACACTCATGTTGTTTCATGGAAATCAGCTGACGTTTGTGAAAATTTGGTCCTCCAACCCTGAACCAAATAATATTTGGTATATAGAAATGTCTTCCCACAGTTATAAGAGGAGACAAAACATTTATATCTCCACATCCATCTCCCAGAGCTGGCACAAGATATATCAGAACTGACTGTGTTTCCAGAATGTGCCATCACAAGCGTAATGCAAATCAAACAGCAGTGTTGAAAATGCCAAATGTTAAACTTCTGTAGCCAATGTTCTGAGTGAATTCTCTGTGTTGATGTTTTCTGTCTTGTAGACCACTGCTTCCTGGCTTCTGCTTACCAGGACCCATTCATCACTGCAAACATCGTGGACCAGATGGACCTGACTTTTATGTACAAAATACCTTTGCTTGCCGATCTTTTCTAGTCACATGACAGAGAAGTTCGGAGCTGCAAGTCACTTAAGGAGTCACACTTTCATTGTCTGTCATCCCTCTAAAGGAGGCATTTCATGACAGAGATTAGCTAGACATGATATCCATTCTAGAGCTGCTTTTTAACAATGATCTTTGCTACTCAAGCCAACAGCTTACTCGTTTCCCTGTGGTTGTTGTCTAGAGCTTCCCAAGTAGGTCATTTCTTCAAACAACATTTTTAGAACATTTCTATGTGCTAGGAACTGTACTATGTTTGATTGAATGATGTATAAAACAGACCCCTGGAATTAATCTTTGATACAAGTACACAATGGATCCACACTTAATTTCTAGCAAGCAGAAGCCCCATTCTTATTAAAGGACTCTCCCAGAGACCAGGGACAGGTAGTTGGATGTTTCCTCCCTTGCAATTGAATCTTCACCAGATTCAGGCAATTTGTGCCCAAGGACATTTTTGGTTTTATAAAGCTTTCCAAGAAATCTGGCGTATCGGATATCTTTGCAAATAGCCATTTATTGACTAAAATTTAAGAACAAATATCAACCTAGGCATTTTCCTAATCTTATTTCTACAGACAATATTAGAAAACTTAAATACATTTTAAAAAGATTCGGTGGGCTGGCTCAGCAGTTGGAAATGCTTACTGCCAAGCCTGATGACCTAAGTCAGACCTCTAGAAGCCACATGGTGGAAGGAGAGCACCAACTTGCTCAAGCTGGCCTCTGACCTCTGCCTGAACCATGACTACACCCACACAAATTAAATATACAAACAAATAGGCAAAGAAAATTGTAAATGAGAAACCGAAGTTTCTAAGCAGAAAGAAATAACTGATTTCTCAGGAATAACACAAAATGCCAAATATTCCTGCCTACTTCCAAAGTCAATATAATACTAGGTTCTTAAAAGATGCGTACTGTAACTGTTCCTAAAGATGTTTTGACAATAAAAAGAGCAATAAGTACATAGTAGCAAACGCCAAAGAGCTTCAGAGACCACAAGAAACAGAGAAGGAGCCCTTGACTATGACAAGTATTGTGAGAAATGAAGTTTTACAAAACATATTTAAAGTCCATATGGCTGTACACACATATGTATGCAGATTAGTAGGTATTTAAGCAACATGTTTTAAAGATGAAGAAAATAACTGAAACGTGAACACTAATCTAATCTGTGGAATTTCAGAGTACAGCCACCGGGTGGTAGAATTCCTGCTATTTCACTAAGAAAAAAAAAACTTCTCTCCCTTCCTTGAATGGCAAGTCTTTTCTACATACAGCTTTTAAGACCAAGATCCATCAAGAATCAGTTCTCCAGAGCCCTATAAGTAAGAATGACCCAATTTCCTTTTACCGAATAAGCTTCCCCTGGATTCACACGGAGAGCAGTGGTCAAAAACTTCACTTTCTCCTCTCCCCTTCAGGGGCTGGCACTGACCCAGGACAAACCTACTGAAATGGGATTCTGTTCAGAGCCATGAAGCCCAGTTTCTGTGTTCCAGACACTAAAGTTGCCAAGCCCAATTCAACACCATCTCATCTCATCTCATTCCATCCACCACAGATGACCTTCTGTATGAAGATGCTAGAGTTGATAATCTTGGTCATGATGATGATGGTGATGATTTTGTTTGTAACTGATGAACTATAAATTATAAACCCCTTTACTATGACTAAATATTCATGATTTCCATGGAAGGAATTTGTTAATATTTTAGCTTTCTTTGTCAATGTATTTATGTGCGAGTGGCCATTGCCATCACCTCAAGGTGTTCATGGACTTTGTATGCATTTTGTCAACAATCATTTATTGCATGCCCTTGTTGTGCGCTGGAGAGCACACTCCTAATGCTGTGTCACACTCAGACTTAGCACAATCACTGTTAACAGGAGCTTGACAAAGACGGGAGTTTCTACTCATTGACTACAAAGTCTCTAGACTCTCACATGTGATACTGTGATTTGCAAATGTTCATTGAATGAACACATAACTTTATAAAGCTGGGAATTTCAGAAGAAGAAATGTGTCTACTTGAATCAAATGACAGGCCAAGGATAAGAAGAGCAGTTACTTCTGACTATAATTCTTTTTTCCCAGTCATCTTACAATAGTGCCTCTGGGGTTATGGCATATAAAGAAGAAAGAGATGCCTTATGACCCTAAAGAGCTTGACAAGTTATTCTGAGTTCTGGGTCCATCCTTGGGAAATGGAGACATCGTCCCTGTATGGCTTCTGAAGGCTTGAAGATGTCTCTGTTCATATAAAGTACTGCCACATAGTATTAATTTCTTGAAGCTGGGAATCTGTTTAATGTTCAGAAAGTCAGTTTAAGGTCAATGCTCATCTTTGTTATTCTTACTTCATAGACAGGCGGGGCTCTTAACTGAGACTCAGTTCCACAGCAAAACATTTGCCTTTTAGTTCATTTAGAGAAACAGAAAGACTATGGGGAAATTGTATGGGCTGTCTGTGAAATGATTTATAAAGATAAATCAAGGTATACAACTATATAGCTTATATCGTGTAAGATAAATTAAACATTAACACAAATTAAGATAATACACAAATAGAAGTTTATATCATGAAAGAGAATTTACTTATAAACATACTTTAATGTATTAGCAATAATTATCTTTAATATTAGGCTTCTCTAGCACATTGTTCAAGATGAATTATCAACCCCACAGACTCTCTGGAGAATAGAATGGTAGTTAAAGACCACTTGAGCTCTATTTCACAAGCTGTTTCTCCTTGGATTGTCTCTCTTAATTAAGGAAAGGAGGCATTGCTTACAATGCCACTATAAAGTCAGGCCAAGACAAGGTTCTTAGTTCACTGGTGCCAACACAATCAGACACTGAGGCCCCAGGGAGCCATTTCAGACATAATCTTTGGCTTGCGCGGCTAGATCTAGTCTACCTGAATACTTAATGTGTAAGAGAGAGGTATCTTCAGGATATTCTACCTAAGAGAAAAAAGGAAAAGAAAGAGAGAAGAAGGGATGTTCATGAAAGAAGAAAAACAGCTACACTATAAAGAGCAGTAACAAAAACTCAATTATTTATATTAAGTACCAACAAAACACTAACAAAGATGGTTTTACTAAAGGCTGGCCAACGGAGAGTATTCAAATAGCACAAAAAAGTCAAGTAGAATTGGGGACCTAATAAAATGGACCTTTGTTAAACAAGCAAGGGAGGACTAGGAAAGATGGGATGGAGTGGAAGAAGTAAAAAGCGGGTTAAAGGGTACAAACTTACAGTTGTATAGGATAATAAGGTCTAATATCCTACACTGGAACTAAAGTTAACAGTATCGTACCGTATTCTAATATTTTCCTAAAACAGAAGTTAGATGCTTTCACAGCACCAAGAGAAGTATGTGAAGCAACTGTTAGGTATATACCACAAGAATAATGTGCAAAAAGACATCAGAAAAAAATGATCATTAAACTCAAGAGAAAAGAGATTATAGGCATTGACAGTGTTTGCTCATAATTCTTCAAAAATTACCTTAGAAAGCATTTAGAAGGAAGAAATGGAGAATAGCAGAAAAATGTATAGAGCCAAGAAACTATTAAAAAAATAAAAATGAAAAGATGGGTACAGACAGAGGTAAGGGTTGGAATATAAATGAATGGAGGAATTAGACAGCACAAATTTGTCCTTTCAGATAACACAGTTCACAGTACGCACATACTAAACACTCCTACAAAGTCTGTTGAGATGACCGAGCTCCCGGGAAAAACAGTCGTGTCAGGGAACACTAGTTACATTCTTGGATATTTATCTTTGTCCAATCAGCAGTACAGCTGTTATCATAACACTCTGATCAATAATTTTCTACCCAAACCACAAGGGCAAAGACACACAAGCAATCCTTTCTCATGTGCAGCAAGGGGAATGGGCGTTAATACGCACCTGTTTAGGCAGCAATAAAATACTGTTTTGTCAACATAACCAGAAATGCAAAATGGGTGTCACTTTATCTTAAACATCAAAGCACAGAAGCCCATGCTATTTGAAACTAAGAATGAAGAAACTGAAGCTGAATAACTGACCCATCTGCAGATTTCACGGCATTCAGAAGAACCAGGCCGGCAGCTCTTCAACAGATCCAATTACTCAAGTAATTTTCCCAGTCCCCTAAAAACACTTCCAGAATGATTTAGAAGATCATAAGTTACATGTCATTTGTTCATTCATGTATTCACCAGCTAGCTACTCAATTCTGTTTATATACATAATTTTGAATAAGAAACCCAGGGAGCTAGGAGAACACAGGAAATAAATGAAATATTAAGAAAGAAAGAAAGAAAGAAAGAAAGAAAGAAAGAAAGAAAGAAAGAAAGAAAGAAAGAAAGAAAGAAAGGAGGAAAGAAAGAAGGAAAGAAAATAAGAATGAAAGAAAAAAGAAATCTTCATCTCTGCTTATAATTTAGCTGATAAATTATACATCTTATGGCATATACCAAGTGCAAGCACTGCATGGAAGAGGAAGGTGAAAAAGGTACAACTGCTCAAAGCAAAGGAGGCCAAAATATTAAGAAAAATTATGTAATCACTAATACAAAATCATTTGGTGCCTACTAAGGGAAGGAGAATGATTTTAACCTAAGTGAAATTTGTAAAACATTGTTTATTGGGAAAACATACACATAATTTGAACTATTAAAATGTGGTGGGTTTGATCCTGGAGTAAGGCGAGAACAAAACTGACTGCGGTTCGTGTTTGGGTGATTTGGAGAGCTGGCCTTACTTAACGAAACGATGAGAACTGTATATGGGGGAATGCATTTCCCACCAAACTTACCTTTCAACAGACCTTATAAACAATCATCTGAGTCTACCTTGTAAAGACATTTCCAAGGGCCCAATGAACAAAACTGAAGCCAAGTTTAGGACACACTATTTTAATACTTCCTAATTGCCTTCATCTTCATTCAAATGTAACAACAACAAGAACCTTAGTCAATCAGTTAAAAAATACCAAGAACATTCACAGTGGAGAAAGAAGAAGTGAGAGTCCCAACATCAGAGTGGCAGTATCTTCTGGGGGCAGAGAGAGAGAGAAATAGAGAGAGAGAGACAGAGAGAGAGAGACAGAGAGAGAGAGACAGAGAGAGACAGAGAGAGAGAGACAGAGAGAGACAGAGAGAGAGACAGAGAGAGACAGAGAGAGAGACAGAGAGAGAGAGAGAGAGAGAGAGAGAGAGAGAGAGAGAGAGAGAGAGAGATTCTTGTGCAGATTGAAGCATCCATGGCACAGCCTTTCACACTGCACTTCCCAACACACATAAGTATTAAAGGATCCGTTACTACCCTGGCTGTTCAGGTAGAAGTAGAATTAAGCAAAGAACATTTCCTGAAATTCAGAGTTTCCTGTGATTTTTAAATTAGAAGGACTGAAAATAAGAATACAGAAATAATCTCAGGTATTTGGAAACTTTGAAAGAGTCTGAGAGTAAGGGGGTTGAAAATCTCAGGGCCTGGCTATAGAAGGACTAACTATGAGGCAGCATAGGGAACAGTTAAAAACCTATGCTTCATAGTTGTAGGTTGGAAATGCTTATCTGTTCTGCTATCTGCTGTGAGACTTGACCCTGGACGGGTTACTTACTCAACTTCAACTTTTAAACTATAGAATAAGTGAGTACTTCCAACATAGTTATGGTGATTATGAGAACTAGCAGTAGAAGTTTTTGTAAGTAAGTTGATAGAACTAAACTCTTCTTTTCATATTAAAACAGTATTTCAATAGGCATAGCACTAGTACCTGACCTGTAGAAAGACAGGGCCCATACACACATATATATATATCAAACCATTGCTACTATCTGTTAAGAGAAATCTGATCAATTGTGGACCTCAAAGGCAAAGTGAAACATCTTTGGTCTACAGAACAAAGGGAAGCCCTGAGATCCTTCCACAATATATCTGCCAAATGACTACTTCCTCGAAGACAACTTCTTCACACAGCTGTCAATGACTGTCCTATATATCATGAATCAAATTACCTCCAGCCACCATCAAAGTATACGGCTGACAATCTACTCAGGTTATATTCTGGATCCTTCTTCTTGGCTTCATCCTTGAGTCATCCACTTCCCCTTGCCACACAATTCTCTTATGTTTCTTACCTAATCTCCAGGCCTCCAAGTCACCTGAAGTGTTGAATTGCAATCACTTAACTCTTATCACACTTCACTATCAAAATTATCCCTTTCTGTAATGAAGATTTCCAGCATCTGAGGCATCTATTCCTTCTTCTCACGTCTCTATAACCTTCCGAAATCCTACCACATGAACTCAGACTTCCGACCTGGATACCTCTCACCCCATCTCAGCCATTTTCACCCTAAGTCATCTTCCATATAATCTCTAAGAAGCTATGTGATAAGCACCCTAACATTCTTGGACCTCAGTTTCCCCACTTGAAATGTGCATGTGAGACTTGATATCACCTCAGGTCAGTTCATGATTTTGTTCCATTGTAGCTACTGTCCCTTCCACCTAATTGGGTTAGCTCCATCCCTTGCTCATCTCAGAGTTTCCTTCATGACAGTTTTGCTTCCATTTTCCTATTACTTTTTCAATCGAGCACATAACTATAGCCTTGGATCTTAATTTGTAGCAAAGGACTCCTGCAATCAAGCTTGATGTCTGAAACACCTATCTTCTACTCTGGCCGTGGAGACCCTTCCTATTTAGAAGCCATCTGCCCTAGATAGCCACTTCCCTTATTTCCCACCAGCTTTAAGGACTTCCTCCCACTCCTAAAGATCTGAGTAGTCTGCTAATCCTTTACCGATGGTCATATGTTTCCTTATGTGATGATCAGCTTCTCATGGATACTGAGTACACGGGCTAGTGGATGAGTTACTGTACTTCATCTGGGGCCTAGGAAAAGACTTTGTCAAGCAATAATCTACAATGTAGATATAGCTGGTGTTTCTGTCACATATGTAAATCTGAAATCTTTCTAAGGTTAGGAATGTCCCAAGGAAAAGAATCCTTGACTCTGAGATAATTCTTCTTTTTATGTACCACAGTTACTGGCAAAGTTCAAAGATCGTAACAGGAGATTCAAAGTACAGCCTTTGGATTCAAAGTCAAGTGACACATGTGTAGAATGTAATCCGATCAGGAGCAGGGGAAACAGGAATCAGGAAGCAGTAGGGGTGTGAGGACAGGCATGATAACTTAAAGACTAGTGGAGGTTCAAAAGGACATAAAGATTAGGAGAAAATACTTACACACATAAAGTGAAAACAAATCTTAAAAAAAAAAATCCTACAAGCCAATCTTATTTGTCAGGCAGTGCTGGCACGTGCCTTTAGTCCCAGCACTCGGGAGGCAGAGACAGGCGGATCTCTGTGAGTTCGAGGCCAGCCTGGTCTACAAAGCAAATTCCAGGACATGTTCCAAACCTACAGAGAAACCCTGTCTCAAAAAAATAAAAGAAAAGATAAAAGTAAAACTGAGCATTCATCAAAGAGCAGGAAGGGAAGGAAGGAAGTCTCTAGCAACAGACTTGGTGGAAAACAAAGGAGGTGTTAAAACAAGAGCGGGAAAGTGTGAGGGAGATAGGGATCGAAGGCCTGAGATTTAGGGGGCACAGCACACTGGCTTCTGATCCCTCGGAGCACATAAACAAGAAGTTAGGCAACCTTGTGTGCCCTGGGTTGCAGAGTCAGCCTTGTGCTAAAGATTAACAGCCAGACCCAAAGGAGACTAAAGATCAGGCAGGGCCAGCAGCACACCACCAAATACCTCATGGCAGCAGCCTGCCCTGCAGGATCTTGACTGCTAGAAGATCCCAGGTTCCATCATCTAACAGTCAAAACATCACCTTGGCGAGGCAAATATCCTCCTTGAGATAGCCACATGGCTAGCCAACACTCCAGAGGTTTCCAGAGAGAAATGGTAATCTCACCTCACTGCCATTGAAGAGAAGCCGTGGGTACCAGAAGAGCTCTGGTTAAATTCTAACTTCTAAATTCCTAATCTGCGGGAAGACAGAAACTATGTCTAACCAAGTTTAGTGCCTGGGACTTAGCAGGTCCCCATAAAACGTTCATGAAAAGGCTCATATGAGCCTTGGGGGATGCAGGCATGGTGTCTCAGACAGAGGGAGACTTCTGTGTCTTCAGTCTCCTTGACTGAGGTATTCCGTAGGCATAGACACTTCAGATCTGCAGCCCCCAGCATGAGGGTCAGAAGCCTGACGCTCTGCCTTACAAACATGTATCTCCCACTGCACCTGCCCAACGTGCGGTAAAGCACATGAGCTCGGAAAGCAGCTGGCAATCGATGCCTCATGCTTAGCATCTGCAGCTGAACTCTGCTTTGTGCTGAAGTAGCTAGTGCCATCTTCTGACTGGGACAGACTAGACAACCTGGAATTAATTTTGAACTTGAATAATTGGAACCATTGTTTCTGGCACCCCGAGCAGAAGCTACCCCATCATGTGGTCCTCGGAGCGGTGGTTGTTCTTCTACCTAGACAGCCTGCACCTATACCTGGGTACCTGTGCGCCCCCTTCCCTCTCTCTGATGAAGATAGTGAGATGATAAACTTGTTGAAATACACTGCATAGAGACAGACTGACAGGCGCTGACTGAGCAAGAGTCTCACAAAAAAAAAAGCTTTGAAATCAAAACTTGCCAGGCTACTGTTTTAAACTACTTTCTTTGCTTTCTGCTTTTAAATTATATGCTGCAACATCACTGAGGAGAAAGCTTTAAGAAAACTTTCATTTACTATGGTACATCTCACCAGTCTTTCTTTGCCTAATAAATAAATACACAAATAAAGAAATAAATTCAAATAAATAAGAAACCCCCCTGGAAACGTTTCTTTCTTCTCATGGTCATTAATAATGACAGCTTGAACTGTAAAGATTTGCCTCTACTGAAGGTAATGGGGTAATGTTTATTTCCATTAGATCAGGCCTATAAAACCCTCTTTTCATAACGGTGAGTCTACAATTTCCAAACAGCAAAGCTTGACATGTTGATCCCTGACAGGTGACACTTGCTAGTGGGGTGTTTTAAAAATCTATATGAAGGAAGCCATTAATACGAAATAGGCCGAGTGGTCTCCCCACAAATGGTTTGTTTTAGCCATTGCTCTTCCTCCTGGGTGGACGAGGCAAAGCAGACAGCTTATTGGCTTAGTTTGTTAGGCCAGGTTAAAAGGATGCAGCTTGGAAAGGCTCTTAAGGGAGATTACCCTTGGGCTAAAAATAGCAAGCACTAGAGAATTATCTTAAATATGACCAAAACTTGCTCTGTACAGTGAATACAGATAACTGTAATATATTTCCATTTTTGGTCATTGCAGAGCTTTTCCCCTTAGTTTGCCTTGCTGTAGCTGACTATTTAATTCGTTTCTGATTCTATTTGTCACATTTGCCCTCAGAGATATCACCCAGGGGTGTTTGACTCAGGAGCCCTTCTTATTTAGCTGGGCTGCTTTTGTTAACATCTAATGAGCTGTTGGATTGCCAAGCACAGTCACAGAGCAGACAGGGCTGCATAGAAGGTAAATTCATTAAAACATGTCATTAAAAACCTACTATGTGGGGCTGGAGCTGGAGCTCAGTCTGTAGAGATCTTGCTTAGCATGCACAAAACTTAGGGTTTATCCTCGGCACGGTGGGATAACATTTGTCTGTAATCCCAGTGTTTGGGAGATAGAGGCAAGATCATGAATTCAAAGGCATCCTTGGCTGTACAATGAATCAAAGCTTATATGATACCCTGTCTCAAAAAAAAAATTTCTTAACGATGGCATACCCCCTTGCTTGTCTACTTTCTGGAAATGTAATTTATAGACAAACGAAATTTTGTTCCTTCTGATTGGTTAACATCTCAGGAGTAAATCTATGACGTGTCGGCGAACAATTTTCCTCTCATTCCTTGTCAACAGACATTTTCAGTCTCTCTTGGTCTCCTTGATGCTCATTTCTACTTCTGCTGCAGGAGTCATCCTCTGTCTTTCAACTCAGGATTGTCCTCAGTGGATAAGCAATGCCCACAGGGAGTCCCTGTATCTTATATCTCATGTACAGAGTGCATTGCAGTGGAATGAGTATAGAGCGTGCAACAAGCCATCTGCTCCTTAGATGGCCGATAGCTCCACCCATTAATGAATAAGGAGGATGAGATCTGCAGTAGGATACCAATATAGGAACAGCCTGCATTGCCACATGTAAGTCACCCTGACGTCCAAAAACTTGTAGACAGGATGTCTAAAGAAGGTTCACCCCAGCCCTGACAAAAACAGCAAAGGTCATCACAAGAAAACACAAAGATGATGATAAAATTATTTGCAAAATACTGAAGTTTGCAACTGTTCAGAAAGTCAAAAGTGACCTGGAGATAGGAATACAGTGCTGGGAATGGTATATTGGAGACTGGTATATAGTGTATTTTTATGAACTGGATGAGAATTACATATAAACTAGTTTTTTTCATATAAACTTTGGTACTCAGATGATCTGGAACCCGAGAAAACTACCAGATCCTTAGTACTTGGCTGAATGTGGAAAATTCCCTCATCTTGTTCTTGTACTATACAGGGATGTGCTGTGCACTGCACACACACAGCCTAACATAGCTGCCTATCTCCTCTTCAGCACTGAAGTTGCCCTCATATCTTAATCTGAACAGCAAATCTGTTCAATGAGTTGGAAGGTAGGTTCACAGTCCTGCTGGCAGGCATACAACACGCCGCTGTCACTGTTGGCTCTGTTTATAAACCATCTCTTGGAGAACATGTTCTCAGATCTTTGACATGTCTTATTTTTAGCCCGATTGGTCAGGATGGCTGGGAAGGTCATTTTATTCTCTCTCTCTGTCTGAACTCAGTAGAAGCACTGTAAAGCCATCTGCTAAGAAGCCCTGGAGGCAGTCCCAATGTGCATGGCACTGTCCTCGGCACTGAGGGGTGAAGAGGCAAACATGGAGTCAGCTTTCTCTTGTGTGATCCACTATATATTGAGATACGGAACCCCGGAGCTAGGCAGCTGCATCATAACCCAAAAACTTTATGGAAAGAGGAAAAGACACTGTTTTGCCTATGTGGCAACAGTTCACTCTGTGCCAAAGAGGGCCACAGATACCTTCCTAAATTTGGCAGATTAAGAGTTTTATCCTGTGCCTGGCAAAAGCCTCCAGCTAAACAGACACCAAACAACCCATCTTTAAAATAGCACATTGTTACAGGACCGTTTATGGAAATGGTGTCTACAGAAAATTTCTCTGGGGCCCTCCCTCCTTAAGATTTACTTCCAATGACCCTCAGAGGAGGGCTGATTTGATTTCTGGTGGCCTGCAAACCACACACCTTCTTCCAGCCCCTGCTTTAGCATTTCATTTGCATGGAAACTGCCCTTGCCACTGAGTGGCCCCATGGAGAACAGAGCAATAGCAGGGCAGCCTGCCTCACACACAGCCTGGAATCAGCTTTTATGCCACTAGACAAAAAAAGGTCAGGTGGAAAGGGCTGGCGCTGGCACAATTAATCTGGTCACTCAGGGACCATCTTCTAGCTTAAGAATAGCTTGCAGGTGAGTGATGTACAGGGTCGTGGCTGCCTGACGCCATTAGGGGCCATTATGACAGCCATAAAGAGAAGGGGAAAAATTGGACAAGGGGAAGAATTGTTCCTGAAAGGGACATGAAGGAAGACACAAATGCCGCTCTACAAAGGATAAGTTCGAGAAGGGGCTGGGGGGGGGGGGGCAGGACCACTTACAGTGGTGACAAAGACAGCACACTTTGATATTGCCAAAGTTTGAATATTAATGAGGGATCATGGCCCAGCCACGTCTCAGGGTCCACACAGGGGAAACTCAGGCTATTCGCATTTAGGTACAAGGTGTGGGAACTAGTCAGGAAACCTAGGTGACGATGGAGCTGGAGGAATCCCTGGGTTTCTAAGGGCAAATTAGATTTAAGGAACTTTGTCTTCTACACCAACTGGAATCCCAGTCAAGGATTTTAATAGTTGCTTTGCAAGCCTTAAGTCTGCGGATCTACTTAAAAGAGTCTTCAGACAAAATGGAGAGAATAAAAAAGGGAGGAATTACTGGTGGTGCAGATATTTTAACTGAGCATGCTCGAGATGGAACCACGTGGGTGAACTGCATACCTGCGATGAATGTGAGTTACTGGGGTCTGTATAAAGATGGACACAATGAAAGGGGTGCATGGTCAATTTCATTCCAGTCAGGAATAACAGAGTAGTAAATAGACTGTGTTGTATTTGAATTTAACAAAGACAAGCTTCTCTACATCGAAAGAATTTTATAGTTAATAAGTAAAATAACCAGAGGTGTCATCATCACTAAAAATCTAACTAAATAGATGTGTTTGTTAAGTGGAGAAGTATCTCAATAAATTATTGTCAACAATAATAAAAATAATATTGCAAAATCTCAAAGAGCATTCTCTCATTCACTATGTTCTGCTACATGGAAAAGAATAATCTAGAACCCAATAGGTCCCTCTGAGAAGAATCCAATGTGTGTGATGAACTTGATGTATGTAAAAAACAAACTTATTTTTACTTTAATTTACTTACGTGGAGGTTGTCATGTCCCTGCACATTGTGTAGAAGTTTTCAAAAATCATTTACATATTTCATCCATGTTAAAATTTATGAGGCCTGATTTTAATAGCATTGTTTGCTCTTGGAAAAAATGATGGCTGGGAATGAATAGGGCACACAGAGCTTGTCCGCCTTTGTAATAAACAGCCCCAGATAGTTTTGTTCTAGGTGTTGAGTTCTGTTAATTTTAGTCCCATCATTTGGCCAGCTTGAAAATTCCCCTATAATGCCCTTGCCCCTGCCATCTAATGAGTTTTTAAAATCCTTGCTATTCCTACATCTTATGCTCTCAGAAGAAGTAACTAAGACTCATTTAGACTACACAGCCAACCAAAGGAAGCAAGTGTGAAGTGAGGGCCAGGGAAGCTTATCTGGGAAAGAAACGTGTTAAATACGAGAAAATTTATCTGAATCTAGCTTGGCTTCTCAAAGACAACTTTACAAAATGGTGTGTTTCTCAGTTCTGTTTCTGACAATTAGTCACGTTAAGTTACTAATGGCCAGAGAAATGAGGTCTTCTAGTGCAAATTATAAAGGAGGCCACTGTGATTGAGTTAGACATGCATCTTCAATTTGAAAGACAACCTCTCCTTCTGCCATAGACTTTGTAGCTGGGAATCACAATGAGTCAGACACTACAGGTAAAGCGTAAGGTTCCTATTTTGTTCTTCTACCCCTTAAAGCAGCAAGGAGGTCACACACACAGCCCCTGTACAAGGTATCATCGCTTCTGCTCAGAGAAGAAACCCAATTGCCATTCAAAGACAAGTTAAACAGGGCAGAGCATGTGCTATATGGAGTCACAGGCTCAGTTATCTGCTGAGACCAGGCAACATTTAATCACCTCCAAATGCATCTAAACAGAGAAAATTCTCCAGCTCAGGGTGGACAGAATGTCTTTGTCAAAACTGTCAGTTTGAACAAATATGGCAAAGGAGTCCAGGCTAGATCTGTCCCAGGAGAAATTGACACAAATTCCTCTAGGACGGGGGCAGCCACATAGATGAGGATTGAAGGTGATAGGATTAAAGGAGCTAGAGAGTAGCACGGTGACCTAATGTACCTCTCAAATCTGCAGCACACAGAGCCCCAGAACTGGGAATCAGCAGGAGAAAGAAGCCACTTCTCTTGTGGAGAATCACTGTGTTCCAATTCGTGGGCATTTGCCAGTCTCTTCTCCAACATGAATAAGAAGTGTGGCTACCCATGGGGCAGCACTGCCAAAAGAAGAGGAAAGAGGAGGAGGAGGAAGAAGAAGAAGAAGAAGTCAAGTAGAGACATACAGCTCAGAGGAGAGCAAGGTGTCCCTGCTAAGCATTGGCTGGCAAGACACTAGAGGATCCTGACATGAGAACCTTTCTGGACAGAATCTGGGCTGGCTAGGTTCCTTGGACACCCAGGAGAACTATGTCTGGAATACAGAGGCTCTGAGCTCATATTTGAGCAGATGAGATGACACCCAGGGAAGCTAATATCTTTAGGCCAAGAGTCCATGCAAAACTCAAGGGCAATCCTATAATAGAAGGTTTTTTTTTTCCCACTAGGAAAGAGCCGTTCAACTGGAGAGACAGGCTTCTCACAGGGGACATGGGAGAAGAGATTTAAGCCAGAGCACTATAGAAATCTGAATGGGATCCTGTTGAGTTAGGTTGTTAGCTAGAGGGGAGCGGAGGGATACAGGCAATTCTTTCTGTAGTGCCTCTCCAAAAGGCACAAGACAGTTCCTGGGTTGTGCTACCAAAGGAAGAAATGGGATGCCAGTTTAGACATGGGGTAAAACAGTTTGTTCAGAGAGAGCAACATCACACATACAGGGTGTTTGTTACCAGCCAAAAGCATGTTAGCCCTTCCAATTGGACTGAAATATCATTCTCAGAGAGAAAGGTCACCAAGCCTAAAATGGGACAAAATGGTACTGGTCCATGGAAACCCCAATACACACTGGCAGAGACACTGCATTTCTGACATATCAGATGTGCACGGTGGTGTAGGGCCCTCTGGGGACCAAGGGGCTGTCTTCCTTGAGGTTCACTTCCTCTCGATTTCCCTCAGCAATTCCAATGGGCAAATTCTCATTTGATTCTTTGAATTTCCTATAGCTTGTCTAAAATATCTTAATTTCAAACATTCTGAGTCTCTGACTCAAAAATCTTAGATCCTATCTCTGGGTTCCTAGTTGAAAAGAGAAAGGTCCTGTAGCTGGGGAAAGGGATCTCCAGACAAGCCAGCAACAAACAAACAAAAATCCATTTCAAAGTGGAGGTATTTTTGAAAGAAAAGGCAGAATTTATCTTTTTGATGAGCAAAATAATTAGGTTAAAAAATGTCCTTGTTGTTCCCTCTAGTCCAGAGAGCTTACCTCCCTCAGTATTAGAGGCCTGTTGTCATCACTAACCATGAGTTTTGTGGAGGCAAAGAATGTGTCTCCTCTAAGCCACTGTATCCCTAGAAATTGGCAAAAAGCTAAACATACTACTGTATGACAATAATTACAATCACTGAAAAAAAATGTTGAACTTTTAAACCCCAAAGAGCTGCAAAAACGAGACCAAGAGCTTTGACCAGCAAATCATTTCTCCTGAGAGAGGAGGCGGCCATCCATCTCCCAAGGGACACGGGATGAAGAGAGCAGGGTTAGTCATAAGCCTCAGTAATATCTGCATAGTGTGTGATTTAAGGCAAGACAGTGTCCCGAGGTCTTAGAGTTAGCAACTTAACCGGCTAAGTCAAAATGATTGCAGGCATGGGCTGCAATGCTTTCTTGTCTTCAGGCCATTTGAAGAAGGATGGGGAGAGTTGAACACATCTAAGAATTTCTCAAAAGCAGAAAAAGACTTGCACTGGCCTCTCCTTGTGCCTCTGGTGCAGAAATTTCAGCTGCTGTGGAAACCGGTCTCTGAGTTGCTCCCTAGCTTCTGGCAAGCTCATTTCATTTGTCTTTTCTCCTCTCCTTCCCCAAGCTGCAAATTTGGTATAAACCTTTCCTTCCTGCCCCCCTCCCTTTCTCTCTCTCTCTCTCTCTCTCTCTCTCTTTCTCTCCCTCTCTGTCTCTCTGTATGTGTGTGTGTGTACATTTTCTGACTCAGAAAAGTTTGAACAAAGTATCTTCCTGTCTCTATTTCTTACTGCTCGAATAATGAATTAAGAGTTAACCAGGGTGCAAAGGCAGGAGAAAGCCTGACAGAACATAGAGTTGTAACAATTAGCACTGATTTTCACCACAGGAATGGATTTAAAAACAAAAACAGAAAACTTCTTATCAAAAGAAGAAAAAAAAACCACTCAGACTTGCAAGACCCTCCAGGGTCTGCATAGAATAATATCACTAGATCACTAGATGACAGAGAAAACACATCCAATTAACCAAGTAGCATTCATTCAAGGAAAAGAGAGCTTCTTGGGAGAGAGCGAGGGCAAACAAGGAGGGTAGCAGCCAACAAGCCAGCTTTACAATAGCTACCTAACGGAAGCGCCAACCACCTCTCCACCTTCTTTTCCTTTCGTCCTTTTTTTTTTGTAATTTTAATTTTTTTGTGACCCTCTCGACAATTCTGGGGGAAAAAAATGTTAGTTCAACATTATCGCAAGCCAGAATATGACTCTATTTATGTGACAAGTTGACAACATACAATTTCATGCTTGTTGAACTGATGGGTGTTATATATTCACTGCGACTATTATGAAGCCTCACCATTATAAATATGAAACAGTATACACTTATTCAAAATAACTCCAGCAGTGGCAATTTATAGCTCGGTTGTTTGTGCTCTTATGAAGTCCAAATGCCACCTTAAGAAGCTGCAGCTCACAGAAACAGATGTGCAGTGTGACTGTGACCAAAATGGATTGGCGATGACCTATGTGGAAGCGGGCTGCTATGCTTCGGTCTGTATAACAGCTGACACTCGCTTGTATTTAGATATGTGAGTGTTGGGAACACGGTGTCCTTAAAGCTCTCTTTAAACACAGTCCAAGACACTTGTCTGCCGGACTAATTATTTTACCACCCTTCCGTGGCAAGGATCTGAGCGCCCCCCCCCCATCGCCCCCACCTCCTCTTTATAAAATAAAAGCATGTGAGTGTATAGCACCCATATCCACCAGAACCGTGTTCCATCCTGTTTCATAAAGTTACCTCAAGGACTTTAAACCCTGGTCATGTCAGGTGAATGTTGGCAAGATTTCCGGAATGCCTGCATAACAGGATTGTACTACTTTCTTGATCAGGTGCCTGGGAACAGGGCAAGGCCACACGCCATCAACTCATGAGCTGTCACAGCAACTGGTTTTCGGTCAGGTGGGGTTTTTTTTCTTCTTTTCTCCCTCCCCCCCTTTCCTTCCCCTCCTCTCTTTGCTTGCTTCCTCTTAGGGAGCTTCAACCAGCTTGCAAGTGTTCACTTCCACAAGGACAAATTTGGAATCGTGAAGAACAACACAGTTTATCCTAATGTGGAGGGAAATGAAGGAACCAGGCACCTTGCTAAAGCTAGATATCAAAAAATTTGCATAAGTAGTTTCCCAACAACAACAGAGGTGCTATTTGGAACAAAATAAATTAGACGAACCTTGGCCAACTTTGGGGCGGCTTCCCTGCCTGCTCACTCCCTGAGTGCATCTAGCTCTTCCCCTCTCAGAATGTCGGATTGGTAACTCTCAGCAGCTACATCTAAATAGGTAACTGTTTGTGGACGTTGAAGTCAATCCTCATCCTTGATGAGGGGGGAAACAAATTCAAAATATTTGAACTGTGAATTGAGTCCTTGTGCCTCTTGCCTGTCAGTTTGCTTGATTTTAAATACCCTCTATCTCTTAACATGAGTTCTATGGTGGATTCAGACACTGGAATCCTAGGTCTCTCTTGAGCCATGTTTCTTTAAAGTAAGATATTTTAGAATCATCTTTAATATAAATTTTCATTACATATAATCCATTGCCTTTGGTGTTGAGTTATATAAGGACATTTTCATATAAAAAAATACTTTATATTGTTTTGGAATTTAAAGCCATCCCGACAAAATTTACCATCCAAAATCTGCATCTCTTCCTACTTTTCCTGCGGGGCCACAGTGAAGGTTCTGTCGGCCCATCTAGTAAATCCAAAGTGAGAGATAACGTAATCACGCACATTCATTTCTCAGGGACCTTGGCGGCTCTTATCTGCTGGCTTTTATGATCTCTCGTGAACAGCCAGGAATAGCCATTTGCAGCCTGTTTGTAAAGCCATCTTAGTCCAAGGCTTGCTTTTTCCTCTTTTATCACAAGGTGCTATTCTGCAGCTAAGTCCCAGTCACCACAGCAAAATGTGCTCTGAGCTCCATTTTAGAATAATGTAAGTATTCTCTGGGAGCGTGGAACATATCAGACATGGAACAGAGGGCAATTATCATTTCAATGAACTACTTTTTAATAGAAGATGTTTTGTGTGCTTTGCTTAGATTTATTGATATGCTGCCCACTGTATATTGTAGCCTGAAGCTATTTAGTTCTCGCTCATCAGCATCTCAAGCAAACATCTCCACCATTCACACAGCAGTGGTTTTTCTAAAGCCTCTGCTCAACTGGATTTTACTATTATCTCACCTAGAACATTAAACACCAGACTCTAGTTGTGTGTGTTAAATTACAATTGTTTCTTATTAAGTGTTCCTGGCTACCCATTTTTATTAAGTTACTTTATTAAATCCTTAATAACACAGATAGAATAGTTAGTTAATTTGTGTGTTGAGCCATGGATGTTAATTTGTAAACATAATAACATACTGCAATCATTTGCATAATAGCATTTTAATCTTTTTAGTAAAAGCTGTAATTCCCTACAAAGTACACTGCAGTAGAAACTAAAGCGACTATTGGTAATAATACAAAAGGCCTTAAAATTCTGATCCTATTATGGTGTTGGAACATACCCAAACTGCTTGCATAATCTCTGAAATGTTACTGTTCTCTGATTTAGGTGTCTGTGTCAAGAATAACAATGAAGAGTAACTGGTACTGTAGACGATTTCCTACATGTAATTTAGTATTCACCAAGCACCAGCACTTTGCAAATAGCTCTGAGGTTTTTCCGCAAAGTTCAGAGCTCCGACTATACGCATTGAACGAGGAACCCTACAGAACTCACTCCCAAGGCTGAGCAGAGGAGAGAAAACGGTGCGTATTTGACATCAGGAAAGCCCTTGGTTACCAAAGATTTGGTGACTGAGTTATCTCTCTCATCCCTGCCGACCAACCTGGCTGCGCTGTTGCCTCTTTAAACAGCTGCCTGCGAAGAGAAGTTGAGGGAGAATAGGAAGTGGGGAAGATGCTTACAGAAGGTATTTCCAAGGGAAAAGTTCTACAGAGCTCTGGTTGTAGAAGCGATAACCCCAGTCACAAGACTCAAGGGAGAGGGAAAGAGAAAGCTGTGTGTAAAAGCCAGGCCGAGATATTTTCCCCAAGATCTGGTAATTCATTAATCCATCTGGTTGTGAACCTTGAATGGGTAATTTGCCGTAGGAATGGAGAAGGGCAGGTACACACACTGTTATCTTTAGGACCTGAAACCGTGTGACTACTCTGACATTTTGGGAAAAAGAAGGCGTCGAAGTATCACCTATGGTCATTTGGGGACAACTGGTTTCAAGGATAAGAAGTAGCTTTTGCTTTGAGATATTGTGCCCTTGCCAAGCGTAAGCCCCGCACAGCATCTTACTGTGGCGGTCTGGTCTTTCGGCTGCCCCTTGAACTCACCCTGCCTACTTACAAATCAGCATCTTTGACAGCAAAATGAGGTCTCCGGTTTTGCCTTCCACCTGAATCTCACAGGGCGCAATCTTAAAAGGAGGCTTGAGAGGTTAAGGAAGAAGATAAAACTGGGCCTTCCAGAATTGTTTCATATCACCGGCAATTCATTTTATTAAACCCACAATAAAAGTTTTCATTGCTAAAAGAATAGGCGCATAATTATAGGGACAAATTAACCTTGTTAAAAATGTGAAGTCTGGGACAAGAAACCGTGCAGGAACAATTTGGCTCTTGGCTTAACAATGTGATAATGTTCATCATTGTATCTGCTTTGTGGGTTCCTCTCACACCGAGGTGAGCCATCTGCTGGGCTGAACTTCTATGACAGCACACATAGCTAGATGTCCATGGACAAACACACACAGCATATGTATGAGGTTACCACACAGCACCCAGGTGCTGGACATAAGGACTGTTTGCCCAATACAGAACCCAGAGGAGTGTTTGCTTTAACCTGGATGGATAGCTTTGAAGTAACACAGAGAGTCAACTGATTCAACTTCAGGATTTTCTTCCTGTTAATCTGGGTCTCCACTTACCTTCCTCTCTCTCTCTCTCTCTCTCTCTCTCTCTCTCTCTCTCTCTCTCTCTCTCTCTCTCTCCTCCCTCCCTCCCTCCTTCTTTCTTTTCTTTCTTTCTAATCACTATACATAGCCAAGCAGAGGAATGTTTATCTTTAAATAACTCACTTGAGATTCTGGGAAACCAGAAAGCACCAAGACAAACAAATGGCTCACTTACTTCCTAGAGCACACAGAGTGTCTGACATGAAATGTCTTTTAACCTCCTTCCCAAATCTCTCTCTCTCTCTCTCTCTCTCTCTCTCTCTCTCTCTCTCTCTCTCTCTCTCCCTCTCCTCTCCTCTCTCTCTCTCTCTCTCTCTCTCTCTCTCTCTCTCTCTCTCTCTCTCTCTCTCACACACACACACACACATTCTAACTACTACTATCTAAAGTTAAGGATGAGGACCGGGCTCAAGTTGGCAGAGTACTTGCCTTGCAAGCAGGAGACCCTACATTCAATCTCAAGCCCTGCCAAAGAAAATGAGTGAGCAATAAGAAAATCAGTGTGCTTAATTAAACATATAGATTACTACTTTACAAACTACAAAGGGCTAGGAACTGGAGTGGCTCTCATGATGAAGAGCAGCCAGCCTCAACCCTGGTAACTACCATCTTCATTAACAAGACCCACAACCAAGGAAGTATGTGCTAAACCCCTGGCCATGCAACCTGCATCCTGTGGCTTGCTATTTATTAGCAAGGGTGGATGCCAAAAGACACAGCCCTGTGGGGCAGAACTCCTAAGCCATATTTTTCCAGTGGTCAGCATAATGACAGGGAAAAAAATAGGGTGATAAACCAGATGTTCCCTAGATAAGCCAGATGTTATCAAGCCAAGAAGTCTAAAATAGCGTTTACCTAAGGTGCATAAATGAACACACACACACACACACGCACACACACACACACGCATACACAGGCTCAACCCCAGTTGGTCTCTCTGCATGATAAGCTGATAATCGCAGTTGCAGATGCAACAGCAACAGCACACAGGCTGGATCCCATCGTTGGTTTCTGATTTGTGAGTCTCCAAAACGAACATCTAACTGATTTATGCTCAGAATTTGAAATTTTGTGGCAGACTACAAATGCAAAGATAAGTACAACATAAATTTTTAAAATACTCCATAAGTCTCCGTGAGCTTCAACATTCCTCAATGTTCTTGTGTTACAGCCAATTATCTCCCCACTTAAATGGCTATTATTTTCTTACTTGAAGTCTATGCTCTCTGAAAGTGTCATTACAAAGTGTGGCAAAAAATCTGGTTGTGGGTAATAAATTTAATTTAAATGGCAAACATTTATTGATTGCAAATTGGGAATCCTAGAAATCTTTAAAAAGTGATTATTGTAAATGAATTCACTCTCTCTACACAACAAAGAGAATTTATTCTCTTGATGATTAAATGAGTATAATTTTTTTCTTACATACTTTGTTTTGTTAAAATTCCAAGAGGTTGACCATTCATAGAATAGTCTTCCTGGTCACTGTCACAGCCAGAGACAGGAACTCATTGCCATAAAAGGATTCAAAATGTCCACCCAAAAGACAAGAGAGTAAAATCAGACATCATATAAATTTGTTGGTTAGGGTAAAAATGGTCTGCTTGAGACAACAGGGAGATGGAGCACTCTTTATAAAATGATTTCCAAGTCTAATGAAGTACTTGAGTTTGCAAGAGTGAGCAGTCACATGGTCAGGAGAGGTTCGCATGAAGACCCGATTCCCTTTGGAATGTGTTCAAGTCAACATTACTTGTCGCCTCCTTCTATATATAACTCACATTGTCAGGGCCAATGGAATTTTTCTGCAAGGTTGAGTCTTTTCCTGGATGTTATCCCTCTAACTCCGTCCCTCCCTTGCCCTAGCATTGCACACAGGCTCTCTAGATTCTGCCTATTTCCTTGTTGCCTCTACCAGCATGATTCTCTTAGATACTACCTCCATCACACTGGTCTACAATGGGACATTAGTTGCTATCATGCAAACTTGTGAATACTTCCCAATGCAACATGGGCTCCCATAATAGTGCAGCTATTCTGCATCTAAACTTACACCACAGCTTCCCATGAGTCTCTATGCTATTTTGAATGAACCAAACTCTTAGCCTCCCTGCTCCCTAAACCCTACTCCCTAAAAACTTTTCTCTCATTCTCGCACTAGCCTTGATGAATCTACTCTGCTGTTTTCTTCCTTAGAAATACACACAGACACAGCGCACACACAAACACACACACACACAAGTAAACATTGTAAGTATTACAGCTCTGAGGGAAAAGGTAGCCTAGAGGTTGGAATTCAAGGAACACCACAAAAATCACACCACATAACAAACCTCATACAAGAGATTTATTGGGAAAAACACAGGAGGTGGTTGCCTCTGTTCCAGTGAGAAGCAACAAAGAACTGAGTGGCAGGCAAGCTTCTACAGGGTTTCTTAGGGGCAGAGTTTTCCAGGGTTGAGATGGGCAAGTATTCAAGTACTGAGCTTGAAGCAAGTTCAGGGATTGATGGGATTTTTAAGTCCTAGAATTAAGCTCAGGCTTCTTTACCTTACATACATGGTCAGGCAATGTTTGCTAGTTGCACACACACACACACACACACACACACACACACACACATATATGTATATATATGTATGACTATATGTGCTAGATAATCTTATTATACACATATGCATATACATGGTTATATAATCCTGCATTATTTTTCATTTGTTAATATATAAAAGTATACATACATTTGCACACACACACACATATACCTGTAGCCTTGTATTGTTGACTAATTGTTATATATTTCCACATTTGATCACCCAAACTAGATTTAAATTTCCTTAGAAAATAAAGAGAGATTCTTTTTTAGTTCTATAGGTATTGACTTTCTCCTCAGTTTTAAGCTGGGAGACCTTCAGTGAAGATAACCAGCAGATCCTTTTGTAATTCTAAGGGTCTGCTGAATTTACCAGTATAGGTTTATTTTAAGTTTTTGATATATACATAATATATACGTGTTATTGAAAATGTTAGAATATAAATAGAAAACTACAAGAAGAATTATTAAAGTCCTCTATGCTCCTATCAGAATGATAAGTATTGTGAGAGCTTCCATCACACGCGTCCTTGGCAGCAGACAGGAGATCACCTTCCACACAGACAATAAGGAGCCACCACTCACACTTCACCTACACTAGTTCAGAACCTCGAACCTCACTGTAAGTTGCAGTCAGTACCAAGCCTGAGTGCTGGCTGCAGCTACTGGGTGCTCTCCATTAGCATAGGCTGCAAGCAATGACCTCCGGACACGGCATTCTCACATACCAGTGTTCTAAGGAACCCTAGGTAGCTGCATTCAGATGAAGCAGATGAATGAATGAAAGGCATCTATTCACCCGTATCATGGAGGCATTAAGTCAGGTATTAAAATGAAGCACAGACAAGGTGGCTCACAGTGACCCAGAAAGGCCCGGGCGCTAATTAAATGAACCCCATACCAACCATCTTTATACAACACTGTGCTATAAAGGCACGCCTTTATTCTCCACCACACAATGCACAAAGGCAACCAGGGAAGGAAGCCACGTTGCAATATTCTAAAACATAAATCTTGCTCCCAGTCTGTTCCGAGACAGCATCCTGTTTTCCTTACACATGGATCAGGCACTGGAGGCTGTCCTTATCGGCTCCATGCCCTGTTTCCCAAAGTGGCCTCTGGATTATACCAGGTCTCCAGCAGTTACACATCCAAGTAGGGGGTGTTGCAAACACGAGTTAATTTGTGGCCAGTGAATGACTCAACCAATGAGATGTTGTCATAGCTGTCGTCACAGGTAGAATCTATTCTTTCATAAATTGCGAGTGTGTAGAAATATGCATGTTTGCATAAGGTATTTGTGCAGTGTGTGTGTGTGTGTGTGTGTGTGTGTGTGTGTGTGTGTGTGCAGGTGCCTATGCACATTTACATGGAGACCAGAAGTTGATATCAGGTGTTACCCTAACAAATTTCCACTTTAGTGTTGGCACAAGATCTCCCACCAAACCTAGAGCTGACCAGCTGACTAGCCTGACGGGCTAGCAGGCTCCTGGGAGCTTCTTGTCTCTGCCTCCCAAGCACTGCCACAGGCAGGTACTCCCATGCTTGCCTTCTGACACGGTGTTGAGGATCCAGATTCAGGTTCTCACGCTTCTGCAGCAAGCACCTATCCCCTGAGCCATCCCCCAGCCTTTCAATGCCATGCTTGCACTGGAATTCCTTCTTCTATGTTAGTGATGTTGAGCAAAATCTAAAGACATGCACGTATGGTTTGCTAGAGACTGAAAGGAAGTGGACACTCCACACTCCCAGCGCTCAGCCTCCCGCCAGGACTCTGCTGCACCATCATCTCAGCCTAAAGCTCACGTTCTGCTTTGATTACGATTGAGAACTCCGCTGCTATTTTGGCCAAGTCATCAGGGTGCGACTTGAGTGGGGGGGGGGGGATGTTTAACTCCCGAAGAGCTTAGTGTATTCTGTGGGGCAGAGGTACATAATAATGCTTACAGTGGACAGATCGGCCCAGGCAGAGCCGTGACTGTTTGGCTTGCTCAAGGCCAAGGCCTCCTCAAATGTGATGAGGCAGGGTTCCGAGGATCAGGAGAAGGGGAGGAAAGTCCACGGGGGTTGGTAGCCCTGGGAAACAGCTCTTGTGAAAAGCTCCTTTGGCAAAGGGCCACGAGGGTACAGTCCAGGCAAAGGGAACTCTGTCCCTGAATATGGAACGACTCAATTGTAGAATTTCACCAATGTTCACTTTTGATCCCGTCATGGGAGGGAGGTGTGGGAGTTAAACCCTGGAGGACAAAGAGGGAAGGCATCGGCACACGTGGTGACAGTACTCGTGACTCTGCGGCTGATGGGGACAGGGTTGCCACATAAGACAAAGAAGAAGGGATCCTGTGACATCACAGAGGACTGCTACAAGCCTCTGTCAAAAAGCCGCTCTTATCCTCTGTCCCTAAGAGAATACCTAGCACATGAACCCTGAGGCCCAGACAGCTCTGTGATTTTCCCTAGAGTCTCATTCTTCATATATCCAACACTGCACTATATTTCATTTCAGAAATCAGACCAAATCATGTGTACATATTTCATAAAATGGACTTTTAGTGATTCAAGTAACAATAACAACAACAACAATAATAATAATAATGATACAACCAGGGCCTCTCAAGCTCAGCACCAATCACCAAAGAGCTCTCTTTTGCAATCGGCTGTTCTATACATTGTAGGGTATTTACTGTCATTCCTGGTCTCCACCTACTAAATACCAGTGGTAACACCTTGCTACCTACTCTTCGCAATCAAACATACTTCCAGACACTGTCAGATGTCCCCTGGAGGTACAAAATTGCCTTTAGCTTAGAACCGCTGGTTTAAAGTGACCTAATGAGAGATTAAATTAAACGAACCATGTATTTTGGAGCATTGCGAACAAATCTATCTGTGTAGGAAGTTATATAGGGAAACAAAAAGAGTGTTGTAGCATAGATTAAGCATCTATATATAGACAACTGACTGACTGCCGAGCCAAAACTCCTGAAGCTGGAAATGAGAAGTCCCCGCGCAGATTCCACAACATAAAATATGGGGACAGAAGGTCATGGGGAAAGTTCTGAAATCAGCCTCCCTGGGAGGTAATGATTACCACATTGCCTACCCCCACCTTCCAGTTATCCCCAAACCACCATCTACAAAATGTGTGGCATTCACCCAGTGTGGAACAGCCATAGCTGGTCACGAGACAAGACGTCTATAGAGACGGACGTGTTTTAAAAGAACAGTTAGTTTAGTGCTGCACGCCATGGAATGGGCCTGCAGCCGGACAGGTGTGCTGGCTGAGGGACGCTCCGTTCACCAGTTCTAACCAGCCACGTCCTTATGTGAACTTTCCAAGACCGAGCTGAGAAGCCTGGGAAAGTATAAGCAACCACAGTTTCAGTGTTTCCTCCTCCTTGCTCACTCCCTGGCCCTAAGTTCCCCACCTGAAGCTTTCTCTTAAGACCCACGTAACATCCCAGGCATGTAAGAGAGTCGTAGCTATCCATAGAACTGACAGGCACCTCGGCTTCACCAGTCACCCAGTGCCTCCACACAGGCCAACACAAAAGGGAAACATTCTGTTCTATTTTTAAGTATATTGAGCAAAGAAGCCGCTTGATACATCATTGCAAAGGATGGCTGTCACCCAAGAAGCGCTGTCTCCCTATTTCTGTCAATGATATAGACTTTGAAATCAGATACATTTAGAAATTCAATGTTAGGTTCCTATTTGTCAACGGGGTGATTTTGGTGAAATGACTTAACTTTCTTTGAAACTCAGTGCCTGCATGTGTAAAATAAGAATATATACATATATGTGGAAATATATGGAATAATATATGAAAAGAAAAGGTTGTTTTGAAGGATGTCTGTGTGTGCTGTGTGTGTGTGTGTGTGTGTGTGTGATGGCATACGGAAAGCAGGAAGGTTCCAAAATAGTAGCTATCACTGTTGTTAATTGTTGCTCATGGACATTACCATTTTCATCATACACACATTCAACAATCATTTATTTGTTCAGTGCCACCTATGCACTCGGTGGTAGAAAACTGAATTATTATTAAAAAAATAAAATGAGCCGGGCGGTGGTGGTGCACGCCTTTAATCCCAGCACTCGGGCGGCAGAGGCAGGCGGATCTCTGTGAGTTCGAGACCAGCCTGGTCTACAAGAGCTAGTTCCAGGACAGGCTCCAAAACCACAGAGAAACCCGAAAAACCAAAAAAAAAAAAAGTGCTCTCTTGAAGAATGGAGATTCTAATTGGATAAATGGAAAGACAGCCAATAATATACTGACCAGTGGCTAACAGGAGTCTTGGGTGCAGCCTGGCACAGAGGGACTCCAAAACAGTTAGACGGTGGTGATACTGATGCTGATTTTGATGTCGCAAATTAGTTGATTTGGCAATTTGCACCCAATTCACTCGTCACAGTACTCCCTGAATGCTTATCACTATAAGAAACGATTTATTTTCAAGTCAATGAGTCCCGATCTTGTGAGAGTGAACCTCGTTTCTCTGAGTAACACTTTAATAGGAGTAGATTAACATTCTTTATTATAGGGTAGGCTCATAATAGGCGTCTAGAGTCTGGGAGGTAATTCTCACTACTGAAAGGTAAATGAATTTTGACTAATTTATAAGTACATAGTAGATTTTTTTTGAGTTTAGAAATTTTCCATCATGCGAGAAAATTAGGGGTATGAAGCAATAATATAATAGCAATAATCAAAACTGTTCACCTGCAAGGTAAAACAAACGGCGATAGACATTAACCCCTTCGTGAAAAAGAAATGCCTTCTTTTGTGCTCATTCCTGTTATGCAATATTTGCTGTGAGGTCCCTTTCCGTGGGAACAGAACGGAGTCAACAACTTCACACCTTTCTCGGCCTTGTCCCTAAAGCTTTCACAACCCCTTGCATTTCAACACAGTCTAACCCACTCTGTTCTCAGTCCTTAGTGCTTTAATTCTACAAAGCACTATTTTCCAAACATTGTCTTTCCATAACATAGAAACCCTCTAGCTGTGATGATAAATTTCCTACTGGCAACCATGTAAGAGCACATCCATGTCCAGGCCTGGCACCACATCAGTTCGGCACAGGCCAAGGTCAATGAGAAGCTAAGTTCTCCAGAGGAGACGCTTACCTCAAATATATTCGCGGGCTCATTGTTGTACTGGTTGGATATGATTTCTGATTGGTCGCTGCACCACTTCAGTCCACCCAGAAAACTGTCTGTGTCCAAGTCATTCACATCGAGTTCAGAGAGGTCAAGTTCGGGAAGATCTGGGCAAAGAGGCTGGTCCTCACCAACCAGAGCAGCACACTGTGGGAGGCAGCAAAGAGAAGGTGATGGTTACTAACAGCAGGCGTTCGCTACACAGCAAAGGCACGTGATAGGAATTAAGTCCAGTTAATTCAGCCACAGCGCCAAGCTGGCCTCTGGTCTTTAATCGCCAAGGGAAACACCTTCCATTCTTTACTCTCTTAGCTCACCAGGAGTATTTCCCCCATCCAAATTCTAACCCCAGACCCAAACTAATTACCATGTTTGCATGAAGGTTTCCTTGAGTCTTCCAGTTAGAAACCAACAGGATGTATTCCTACCTCCAGGATAGCTAAAGTCAGTGGGTTTCAAATCTTCTTATAGTTAGCTATGCACATGATTTTATTCTGTCCTTATCAGAGGACTGGTTTGAGAGAAGTATTCAAGTGGCTTTGTACCTTGGGATCACCATCAAATGTAATGAATATTCCTATGAACAACTGTTCACTGAGATAACAGAACTCAAGAATTAGACTAGGAAAACTTCCTCTGTGCCCACTCCCTTGAAGTATTATAATCCATACCATTCATTTAGCAACTAATGATGCAAGTCCTCTGACTCATCTATGGCTCTCTTGAATTGTTATTTAAATCATTTACTCTCACTTGACTTTTTATGAGTTCCCTGACTCCATCCTTAACAGGTCAAATGCAAGTTCCTTGAGTTAAAGAACAAAATGCATGTGATTTTTTGATGTGACCTTTATAGCCTTCAATGGGAATACTTTGCAAGGTGTGTGGGGGGGGGCAGGGGATTGGGATCACCTGTTATCTAAAAGAGAAAAATGAAAGTACTGTATCATAGTACTATATTTTGTATTTCATGGTATTATACTTTCTGTTTTATTTTAGTATGTCAAAAATACAGTTGTGGTGAATTTAAAATGATTGAATTTGTATTGAGACATAAAAAGATTACAGTACATTGAAAAGTTTAAATGCTTTTCAGGAAGGCTATTTTTGTAACCTTTTTCGGGGTTTAGAAAGTCATACTCCTGACCTATTGCCTTCTGAGAAAATCAGAACCCCTTACCAATTAGATGGTCTCCTATATGTTATTGGCTAATTAGTTGTTGAACCAAGCCTGGGTGCTCTAAAGAGTGACGAAAATGCTTACTGTGGGGATCTAACGACAGCAGAGTCGCCACAACTTCATCTTCTCACTAGCCATCTGCCTGAATCCAAGCCCTCACGGGCAGAGATCAAGAAGGCCCCGTGCCTTTATTTTCCAAGGTCGCAGAGTGATTCAGAGGTTCCCACCCAGGCAGCAGGGGGACATAAGGCTGATGAACTTCCCTGACATTTAGGTTTTGAATCAAATGAGTTTTGTTCAGATTTGATTTGGGGGACACCCCTGTCATCGCTGGCAGGCTGTATGACACAGGTCAAGTGCAGCAGCACCATCTGAAGCCAGATGCTGGGGAGCAGACTCGGGGTAAGGGGATCAGCAGGGGAGGAGAGGGAAGACAGAGGATGCAGATCACTGCAGTTTCTGAAGAAGACCCCCAAAGGCAGGCACATGGCCACACCAAGAAAAAAAAAACTGCTGCCAACAAAAAAAAAGACAAACAAACAAACAAAAAGTCTTCATTCTCATCTTGTTGGGCTTTTCTTTCTACTATCTGAGTCAGCCCAAATCTACAGGTCAGAAAACCTGGCTAGGTTTGTAAGCAGAAGCCAGTCTGAAAGGAGCAAATCTTGTGTTGGAACAGTATTAGTGTTTGGTTATGGCTGTAACATGCCCAAGACTCTATTCTTACCCACGCTATGTATTCTCAGATCACAACCCCTTTTCCTTAACTCTTCCTCAACACCATCAGTGCAGAGACAAGGGGAAAACTTTGTCAGCAGTGTAGAAAACCACACAGGATGTCATGGGTGGAGGATCCATTTAAAATACTGAAGCACCCCAACCAGAGAGCATCCAGATGAAAACTGAGGCAGAAGACAGCCTGATCCACCTACAGCTGCTACTCCCATGTCAGAGCACACAGAAAGCCCGTTTGCGAATGGTAAATTGTCACACTGACTTGCTGGGAGACAGCTTCTTGCCATCTCTCTTTAACTGCTCTCTCTAAGCAAAACTAGTCTAAAGACCCTTTAACTTCCAAGAATATATGTGTGTATGTGTGTATAAATATATGTGGATATAGCTTCTGACAACTATCGAACAGATAAAATCAGTTTGCTGTTTTAGTATTCCCTTTTCTTGGGTTCCCGCCCCCTTTTTCTCCTTCCCTCTACTTCTCTCACATGCTGTTCATGCTTATTCTTACATTATGGCTCAAAAGAGTATTTGTGCTTTGCCAATGTTGACATCCTGATCAAATCAAGGCTGCTGAATGTGGCCTTGTCCCACTAATCTAAAACACATCCGTCGAAGCCATTGCTCTTGTTACTAATTCATATCTGGACTTGGACAATGCCACGCTTCGCAGGCTGAGACCAGGAACTGCCCTTCTCCGACATGCAGCCATTGATGGCGCCCCTATACATCTGTAACAGGTGTGCCTTGCGAGATCCGACACATATTCTCTGCCACTCCGCCACTGTGGCAGCGATTTCACAACTGTAGCCTTCGTTTTACAGTAAGATTTAAGAGGCTGAAGCAGTCACTAACCGCAAAAGGCTAATTATGGTATGTTATTTCACCCCAACAGACTTTTCCCTTAGCTAAGGAGCAGACAATAAATTAGCTTAACTGCGTGGATGATAATGATTCATTATAATTAAGTATAATTCTCCATTAACCTTTCAGAGGTTTTGGTGCCATTGGTGGTAAATTTTAAAGAGAGAGAGTGGACTCTGCGGCATTAATTATATTAATAAAAAAAATCTTAACTTCTGATAAAAAACACGAGTTGAAATGGGAGGAGGGATTGAGAGAGAGGCAGTAAAAAACGACAGTCTTAGGGAAGTGTGTCATGTGAACGGTCTCTAGCCTTCTTAGTAACCTTATTGTACATCACCCCCACTAAGCTGCGAAACACCAGGGACTCTGGGTAGCTCTGGTGATTTGGGCTTTTATTAACCAATGCACTGTCCTGTCATTATGCGCAGAAGGGCATAATAGGTTTTAAGATAACAGCAAACATTAATGATTCAAAAAATGAAAGCTGCCCACGCTACCTGCTGCTTGTAATATTTCGACAGGCAAGGGTGATTCCCAGAGCCACGGCACAGGTTTCTAGCAGCTGGCTGTCTACTATGTGACTGCCCAGTCACAGCTGACCCAAGACTCAATCTAAGGCTGGCCGCTGAGCCCGAATTCCCTCCTCAGTAAGGAAAACAAACAAACAAACTTAAAGCGGTTGTTGTAAATGACTAAGGAGCTTATTCGCAAACAACTGCAGGAATTCTGACCATGGAGGCAAAGCTCCTACATTCCCTTTAGATCAGCTCCTCAGTCTCTGAGCAGCTTCAGGAACACACAAGCCGCAGAAATGAAAGTGGATCGAGGAGACCCACGGTGCCAGCCAGACAACCACCCACGGGATACTCTGGCTACTCCAGCAATTAGGACTTTGAAGCCATTTAGAACTCAGACTCCCGATAGCCACAGGACACATGAATTATCCATATCAATTCCGCCTTACCAAGAAATCACAACAAGATAAGAATAATTATAACCCGCAAATCCGATCTGCCAAAGCCAGGAGATGGCAAACGGAGCCAACATCTGCAAACCCAGCAAAGAGTTAAGAACCCAGGACACGCCTGGCTAGATAGGAAAAATGCATTCGCAGGCGGCCTCGCCAAATCATTTTCACTTTAGATGTGTATCGCTGCACCACACGGACATCTTATTTAATCAAATCACGTGTGGCACTTGACCCTCCCCCTTACCCTACGTGCCCCCGCTACCGGGAGGAAGCACCATTGTTAGTTAGCAGCTCCGATCCTCCGCGCAATTCAATTCGGGTCCATCTCACCAGAGTCCACAAAAGTTTCACTTGTTTTCCAACTTGCCCAAACTTTCCGAGAACATTCCATTGTACTGAATGCAAACACGCCGAGGTCCTCTGTCCCCAGCTAGACTCCGGAGATTCCGAGGAAGCTGCTTGTGTTTTTTCCTCCCCTGTATGAATTGTAGCCAGCAGAGACTGTGGAATTGATGTATTGCGGTCTATTTTTACACAAGCCGTGAGTAGCTCCACACACACGGTCTGCATAAACTCCATTCTCTCCCAGCTTCAGGCAGCTCTCCGTGGTACAGAGAAATTTAACCATTCGGTTTCTCGCCAGTGGAGCAAACAGAAAGCCTTACTCTCTTAAGGCTGGGATTTTTTTTTAACTCGCTAGCCAACCCTTTCAGACACACACAAGTGTTTTAAAGGAAACAGCACCGTCGTTTTGTGTTCTGTGGGAAAAGCCATCTAGCTCAGCCCCAGCAGGATTATTTGGGATCTTGTAAGTTCTCTGCTTAATAAACAGAGGAGGGCGGAAAATAAAATTCCCGATGAGAGTCAAAACGGACTCTCTTTGAACACATCCATTCCAATGTTTATCTTCATTTTCTTATAAATAGAAATGGCATTTCCCCAAGCAGGCCACTCAACACTGGAAAGACTTCAGCTCCTGATTCATATCAATATCTTAGAGCATAAATATTGCATATGAGTAGAAACAGAGCCAAAGGCACATGGAGAGAGTTTCTAACTGCTACAGATACTGATGACAGCAGCTACGCTTTGATTTGCTCAAGGCATCTCCGAGCCACCTTAAAATAGCAAACTTATTGGAGTTAAGATAAGATCGAGATTCCCCCTGCAAAAGCTCCCGCCGGGCTGCTTTCTAAGTCCCCTCCTTTACCCTAGCCCATCCCCCTCCAGGAATCATTGCATCTGAGGGAAGCTCCGGTCCTGCAATGCCCAGCCCCAGCTCACCTCTATGTCACTCCATACAGAGTCTTGGCTGCACATGTCCCAAGCCATCCAGCTCCTGAGAGACGCCAGTCAAGCTTTTTCAACTCCAATCCACTCTAACACACAGCACACACTCATGCAGGCAACCAGCCCCTTACTGAGAGTGAACTGAAGGCACCTGTCTTACTACAGTCCCCAGTCACATGACAAAGCTATTAAAAAGTAGGCTGGGCTGTCACTCACCCAGCCTCCCTTCTCCTGTGCAGCTTGCTGCTCAAACTCCTGACGTCACTCCAAGGCAGCCCTCTGCCTCAGTGAAGTAACGCTTAGAGGAAAGAAAAAAAAAAATAGAAGAAAGGAAGGAAACACTTGGCCTTTGAGAGGTTTCGAGCATCACACTGTGACTAAAGCCAGCTTTGAATGCCACCAACTCTAAACCGGAGCCCTGGTCATATAACTAAAATCTCTTTCAATCTTTTTTTTTTTTATTTATTTATTTTACATCCAAAATAAGCAAGTAGCAAAGATCCCCTGTTACATGACAGAGTGGCAACACTCTTGCTTAAAACGTGTTTTCTTTAAGGACTGCTTTCCAAGTGGACCCAGACTCAGCTTGGAACTAAAGCAAGAGTCTCACATGATACATTTTTATGAGATTTTTTTTTCCCTGTTGGGGGAGTGTTTAAAAGCAGCGAATCAGCTTCTTTTTTTTTCTTTTCTTTTTCTTTTTTTTTTTCTTGTTTGGTCAACAAAATAGCCCCATTTGTTTAGGTTTAAACAAACTCCTCCACCCAAAATCAGCTGTCTCCTTGGCAGTAGACAATGCAGGCTCCAAAACTGTTACTGCAGTTTACTGCTCCGTATAAGGAGAGCAAGCCACAAAACCCTTTCCTCTAAGGTTAGCTCCTGATTCTTTCCATTGCTCTCACGGGATCCCAGAAAACAAATGTTAGTAAATACAGTTGCTGTTGCCATGCCTAAGACAGCTTAGCCCCTCGGCTGCCTTACTTTATTTTTTTTTTCTTTTTCCCCCTTACATGTAGCATTTTCTTCCTCCCTGCCTCAGGGTGCCTTTTTGAATAAACATTGGATTCCAACCCTAGTGCCCTGGGTTGTGCAGTTTGCTTTTGAAATCAAGAATGTCCAGGGAATGAAGAGAAAACACTGACATGTTATCAGCAAAGAAACTCAAGGCTGGAGCCTTGCTTACTAGTGTTGTTTGGCCGTACTTGAGACAATGTGGACTAATGGAGGTGCAACTGTTTCTATTAGACATTGCATACTGAATACATAACAATCTCCCAGCACTGGACACAGAGGAAAAGCTCTCCATAACACAAGGGGTTTCAGACTTAACCCTTCCAGCAACAGCGAGAAATCCACAGGGTATCTTTGAAAACAGATAGGTTTTCACAATACCTCAAACCTTGCAGACTTTCAAAAAAGCAGCTCATTTCTTTTGCTTGACAGTAATGCAAAAAAAAAAAATCTTCCCCTTGTATCTAAATATAATTTATAAAACACCATTCATTTAAATTCCTATTCCACTGAGGTTAATTTAGTGTGTGCTTTATTGTCTGTCCCCTTAGATGAAAAATAGTGGTGACTTCTCTCAGTTTCTATAGTCAGCTGCTCCAACAGTGAAGTGAAAGAAAGAAAGAAAGAAAGAAAGAAAGAAAGAAAGAAAGAAAGAAAGAAAGAAAGAAAAACCAAGAGAGGCCCACCAGCCTGCTGCTTACTTCAGACCCTGTGTAAGGGGTCTGTCTGCTCTGATGTCCACAGCAAGTTGAGGGTGAATTTCTAAATAGTGTGACGAAATAGACATGTTGTCATCAGTGAATAGAACACAATGGCCAACAGCTTTGACGTCTTAAATTAGGTGAACACATTCACTGCTATATCTGTCCACTTCCAGACAGCAGGGAAGTATTAGAGATTAAATTTTCTAATTCAAAAAAAAAAAGAAAGAAAACCAGGAAAGACAACATTGGGGAACATTCTCTCCATGCGCTCCATAGCCTTACTCTGCACTCCCACAAAGAAACACCAATTTTCTTCTCAATTAGATTTTTACTTAATGTAAAACTTCAGTAATCTATTAAAATTCAGGACAAAGGTCATTGCTCTACCCTCCACACAGTCAACTGTGAAATAATATTGGCCACTTGGCTACCAGGAGTCAATGGTTATTAATTATTATCAAGCCATCCTGACATCCGGATGGGAATCGACACGTTGGTTTCTATTCTTTCATTTGTTGGGCACTCACCAGACTTTTGGAAAATCCCATTCACACCTCTTAGAGACGTTCTTTGCACTAGATCACTCTGTGTTTACTGTTTTGATATTTTAACCTGCTCACACTGAACTGTAGCAGTTTTATTGTTTTTTTTTTTTGTTTGGGCCACCTATTTCTACTTTGAAAAAAAAATGATCAGATCAGCAGGTCTATGAAGCTGAAGGTATGCTCAGAGCAGCTGTTCTATCCTCTCCCTTCACAATGGGGCTATGTGAGGATAAAGACGTTCCACAGCTGATAAACAAAGACAGGCTGCTCTCCTGCCCTTATGTTTCTTCTGATACATAAGTCAACTTAAACAGTTTGTAGGACAAGTTTCTAGTCTTCTACTAGTTTCTCAGGCTTCAGAATTACACCTCTACTGAGAAGGATATTTTAGAAGTCTTATCGTTTGGTTAATTAACTCTTCAGATTAAATGTCTTCTTTTGTCCAACTCTTTTTCTTTCTTTAAGAGAATTTAAATTTTTAGCTGCTCACCAACCTTGGGTTTTCCTGGCTCCTCGGGCAGTCTCTATATTTAATTCTCTCTCTGCCTTGACTACTGTTGCTCTCTCTGTAGCCTGCCTCTTGCTCCCTCCACAACTTTGCCTTTAAGATTTCTGAATGTTTGCTTTTAATCAACAAACATCTATGGAAACCTTACTATGTGTACAAGCCACATACTGCAAGGACTGTCAAAAAAAGCATACAACACAAACACACAAACATAGAAGAGTTTACAATCTGGGGAGAAACTAAGCAATAAGAAGGAAGAACAGTTTCTATATGAAAACAGTTTCACCTTGCTCAAAATCCTTTTCTATCTTTAAAACATGCTGTGCTCAGGGACAAGGTCCTAATGCTGGCTATCACAAGTCATAACCAAATCAAACCACGCTCAGGCAAAACAATGGACAGAGGTATTTATTAATACTTGGTGGCCGCCCATAGTGTTGTGTATCTACACAGAGTAGATCCTAGCCCCATGGAATCCCTTCCTTCACTAGTTCTGTTAACATTAGTTTTCCATGAGCCAACCATTGCTGGAGGCAGGAAAACCTAGCCTTAAAGTTGATAATGTGTGTAAGGAGGGAAACAGGGGGAATCAAGGAAAATGGAGAAAGAAAATATATTTGATGTGTTTGTTTTCTTCCCCACTTCTACCCCCAAGTATTGGCTTTTTGTGTTCTTCATGCTATTTCTAAAACGTAAAGACAATCATACAAACCAAAATATTCAAATGCAAACACCACAGACAGTAACAGGACCATGAATTTCATTGTCAGTGCTTTCCTGTGAGAGAGAAGGAATCTCCAAAGCGAAGGCTAACAGCATAATTTTCTCTGTCCCCTTACTCTTAAAGCTTGCAGCAATGTACACACAAGTAAACTGGAGGCCAGATTCTTTAAAGAAGAAAGGTAGAGAGGGAAAACCGTGGGCAGCCAAGCTCACAGGAGTGAGACAGCACAATCAGCACACCCTATAGGACATGCCAATCAACATAGTCCTCAGAAAGCTCCCTCCAAAGAAGCTATGTGTCAATAAACCACAAAAGGCAGACAGATCTTAAATAGTCATTCTCAGAAGAATTATATCTATCCCCAAATCAAAGAACTTGCAAAGATCCTGTGAAACAACCCCGGAAAGACTTATGTATGAAGGGAAACCAACATTCCTAAGGGCTTCAACTTGCTTGGAGCATTCTTCCAGAATGAACAGGGGCCTGCCCAAAATCACTAACATTTGTAGAGTTAATCATTGCTAAAAGGCATTCAATTGTTTGTTTTTAATTCCTAGAGGGCCCTTGATCCTGACAAACCTCCCCCCCCCCCCATACACACACATCACTTTCTGAGCACAGACTTTAGGACTCAAGTTCGAAGCTCAGGCTGTAACAAGGTGCCAGGATTGCAAGCAGGCTAGAACGTAACAGAGGTCTCTATTCTGCAAACACTCTCAGACCCAATCTGATTTTATAGGACCTGCGATGGTGGTGTCCAAGGGAGCAAGGATCGTTCAGGGAAACAAGCGTGCGAGAATAGAGTGGGTGGACAGTGTTAAATGCCTGGTAGCATTTGTGTTTTTCTTCTTTTCATAAACAAGATTTGATTGACACGTTGAACAACACAGCTCTCATCCCCAGTAAAACCTTCCGCAGAGCCCCATGGAATGGAGCCAGCCTCAATTTATACTTAGACCTCAAAATGTGCTTTTGGCGTTTTTTATAAAACAACCAAAAATAACATGAAAAGTAATCTGAGCTGTAGTCAGGACTAATCTAAGCATAAAGCAAGAATTGTGCTTCCTAGGAGCACAAATAAGAGATAATAGAGCATTGACTAAAATCTGGTATTGTCTGATATTAAATTGGACATGTTTGTGAAGCTACAGTTACTTTCATTTATCTTAATTATTTCAGGTTAATTCATCTATAGTGTTCAGAGTGATTATTTAGATGAGAAATGCTTAACAAGATTATTTGAAAGTAGTATTTTCTGGAATCAAAACTAAGGCGCATTGCATATGTTTAAATGTGGAAATGTATTAAAATTTAAAGTGCTATGGTACCCCAAAGTATGATATTTAATTCAGGAAAAATGATGTTTTATCCTACTACCCATATTTATTGAGGAATAGGGAAATTTAGACATAAAAATTGTTTAAATGTAGAAAGAAAAAATAATCAAACTGCATTCCTGGTAGTTAGATCTGGAGTTGAATCTTAAGCTTATCAGCTTCACCATTCATGGCTTTGTGAGAGAGAACTGTACTTTACAAACAGCCAGGGGCGGGGAGAAGAAGAAGAGGAAGGGGAAGGGGAAGGGAGAAGGAGAAGGAGAAGGAGAAGGAGAAGGAGAAGGAGAAGGAGAAGGAGAAGGAGAAGGAGAAGGAGAAGAAGAAGAAGAAGAAGAAGAAGAAGAAGAAGAAGAAGAAGAAGAAGAAGAAGAAGAAGAAGAAGAAGAAGAAGAAGAGAGTATTATTTTTCTTTTTCTTTTATAGGTCACATCAGACAACCTTGGAATATTTGGTGTGTGTTTGGTTTTGACCACATTTTTTCTCTATACCTTGACATTTGTGTTTTACTCTAGCAAGCTAAAAAGTGTATCTTTAAAGATTGGAGGCAAATAAATGTATTATCACCCTAACTAGCAATTATCTTGAAAGTCTAAGCTAAATTTTGTGCACTATATAAAATCTTACTTGGTATTAGCAATGCGAACTTGGGAATTTTAAAGATATTTCCTTAGCAAAGAATGGCAGATCTAGAATGGACCATCACTTTTTACAACTATATCCAAAAACATAGATATCACTTACACATGATAGGGTTACAAATGAATACTTTTTTAGGAAGGCAAATAGGTAATATGTATCAAGAATATGCTAAATGGATAGCTCCCTTAATCCAGAAATTTGAATTCTACAGCTATCCAAAGAAATAATAGAGGAGCGCATACAAAGATTTTCAGTGTGAAAATAAATGATATCACATCATGCTGTTGAAAACTTGAATGCAATGTAAATACCCAACCTTGGGTAGTCAATTAAAAATTTATAAAGTAGTTTTTATACACATGGCATTAATGCTACCATGACAATCCTACAAAATACATTTAGTAGCATAATGAGAAATTATTTCAAATTTATTGAAATTTTTATTATATTTGAAATAATAATAACCATAAAATTGTACCTAAAAATTTACATACATGTGTAAACATGCTGGCAGAAAGAAAGAGGGATGGTAGAGAATAGTTCACAGTGTCGAGGACACTGTAAGCATGTTTTAATTTTCTTTAGTGTGTGTCCATAGTTCCCAAATTTTCTTAAACCTGCATCACTTATATATTCAGAATAGGACTAATCTTTTTTTTAAAATAGAGATATAGAATTTAGGCTACAGCTTCATAACAAACATGAGACAGATGAAGTAGAAAGAGTTCCTGACATTCAGAGTCATCCTCCAAAGACACCTCATCTATTTAAGAAGAAGCCAGCCTCCTCTCCACCCAGGCTGCCCCAACACTGAGTGAAGTCCCACTTACTCACTTAGGAACCTTCGAAAGCAAGTTTCAGAGGCCAGAGGGAGACCAAGTTCACCTCAGATACCACTCCCATCTTTTTGTTTTGGGATGAAGAAATTTTGTTTTGTTTTCTTACTGAACATTTTATCAAATTAGGCAGTTCCTTTTATAAAATTGTAACTATCCTTGAGAGGGTTAAAACTTCAACCTCTTACATAAGGCGTCTGTTTGTTAGTCCTGGTTTTCCTTCCCTCTTGGCATACAGGTCAGGAGCATAAATCAAGAGAGGAAAAGAAAGAGAGGTGTCTTCAAGCATTATACGACTTATAGAGTATGAATATTTGTTAGGAGCAGAGTCTATTGACTGTGGAATGGGGTTAGGGTCCAGTTAGAGTCTATTGACTGGGGAGTAGAGTTGGGGTACAGTTAGAGACTTGACTAGGGAGTGGGATTCTTGTACAGTTAGAAGCTACTGACCAGGGAGTGGGGTTGGAGTCCAGTTAGAGTAGTTGACTAGGGAGTGAATTTTGGTTACAGTTGGAGTCTATAGAATAAAGAATGGGGTTGGGGTACGTTAGAATTTATAGATTAGGGAGTAGGGCTGGGGTATAGTTAAGGAAGAGTTAACCAACCTCTACTCCTGAAGGGGTTTCTATTAATGACGCCTGGAATTGCCTTGATGGGGAAAACACAGCTTCCATTTCAAACTAGTGACTTGCAAAACAACCAATCCTCAGATGTGGAGCTGCCTACATAAAGAATCACGTGATGCTGCCCCTTTATTGAGATATCACAGGGGACCCATCCACTTTTCTTTCCCTGGAGAAGAATCCACAGGAATGCAAACTTCACCACGTTTGAATTAAACCTAATGTTCCCATAGTTTCCTAGGTCTTTCATGGAAATTCCTCTTCCTACATGTTGCTGGTGATTAGTTTGACAATAAGGAATATAAGAAAAGGAAGAGCAAGATGAAAACCAAACCTGGAAAAGTCCAGGTGGTTCCTGGAGATTCAAGTCCATCTGATGAATAAGATCACTCAACGTGGAAGGAAAAGGATAAACAAAATGTTAGCCCTCCTTGGCTGTGTCGCTAGGCCACAATCAGACTATGGGTAGGTAGTTCATTCACCTATGTTAGGCCTCAGATGGTCCCTTTATCAATTAAAAGACATGAATTCATTTATGTCTAAGATCACTCCCTGCCAGACCTAAAATGCCATGTTGTGAATACCATGACAGATGTAAGCAGACCAAGAAGACCTTTGCACAAAGTGAACCCAAACATCTTAAGTCACCGACTCTAGGGTCAGAGGTAATAAGCAAGTTCCACACCAGTTTGTGGAAGAGAGCGCAGCTTCATTCCTTTTCTTGTTATGAGTGTTTAATTACTACCTGTTCTAGGAAAAGGACTCAGGAGAACTGATACCTATCACACTCTAAACCACATGACAATAAGTCACATGTACAAGAGAGTCACTGTTTGAACAGCCAGTCTCCAAACCACACAGCTGGTATAGCGGTGGCTGTTTGCTTACATCTGCACAGAGATAGAATATAATGTACCAACGTGTGATTTGGTTTTGAAAAGATAATAAAGCAATGTCGCCAAAAGAAGACTGAAAAAGAATCCTAAGGTTAAGACTTTGAAAAAAGGAAAGGGCTTTGTAGCATTTAAGTAACCCTCTTGTCTCTTAATATCATAGTCATGCTTCTTAAATAAAAAATCTTTTTGTATTGAATAAAAGAAATATTCCACATAATTTTTTTGGGGGGGGGGATCAGGTAAGATTGTCATACAGTGCAAAGGAAGAAAAAAGGTCATATGCCTATATATTAGCATGACATTATGAGAATATCTATTAAATTGGGGCTATAATGCAGGCGGGATAGGATCCTGGGAATTAGAGCTTTCTTGTTCAACTTTTCTTTGTGCATTCAATTTTTTTTTTAGTGACTGGTATGCTATTTACCCTTCCGTATCTACCATCATCCCCCATCTTAGAGGTTCCCTTCGGGTTGAATGAATAGCCACAAGCAAAATTTGGATAAGGAGGGATATTGACAGGAGACTGGGAAGAGCTCAGGTGCATGACAAACCTCAGCCAGGGCAATGCCTCAGTACAGCACCAGCTAGCTCCACTCAACAGCACGTCCTAGATTGACGTCTCTAACTTTATATTTTCTTGCAACCAGCAGAAAGGAGAGTAAGACACCTGACTTAAGGGAACTTGAGTTCGGTGTCTGTGAGCAGACTGTAAAATGGGCTGACTCCCCACGTGGAACAAGCTGAACCCTATGTCTTTCTGTAAAGACTTTAGGCTGTGCTTTATAGAAGTAGTTAACCAGAATGGATGGCTTCTTCACCTCCTTTTAACAACGAAGGTCTCTACTCCCAAGATGGAACTTTCTGTTCTGCACATTGGTCAGTTTGTTTCCACGGGGAGCACCTAAAAATAGGCCATACCTAACTTTTCCCACAGCACCAAGGAGAAAGTCCAACTCGGATCTCCGATGTGGGTATTTTCAGCCTGCGTGTCGTGTCCTTTGTCTCTTCTCTCCTATCCCCTAGGGCCACAGCATATGTAAAAGCTTTGGGCAGAGGAGTTTTCTGGGATGTGTCATGTTACTGAAGCCTCCTGAGAACCATATCTCAACCGTGTTATTTTACTTTTAAGGCTAATAAATCCCCTCAAAACTTTTTCAAGGATAATTAATGGTAAATAAACACAAGTCTTCTACTTTGAATAGGATGATTACCAAGGCTCAAAGAGTTGAAAATGAAAATGAGTAAACTCTACATTGCCAAAAGTACACAAACGCCATGAACATACTGCAAAGCAAAAGCAGTCACACCTACATACAAAACTACAATACCCATGATTCCATTTCAGTAATCATCAAAATGGATGACCCTAATCCCTGCAGCTGGAGGGCAGGATTGACTGCACTTGCTGGCAACAAGGACACAGTGGGGGAACTATTCAGGGTCTCCTTTTTGCTGTCAGTTCTAGTTAAATGGGTGTGATCCATCAGGGGAAATGAATTTATCTCAACCCTTTAATGAGGGTTAACTTTCTTGAATGACATTATAGTTCAGCAAAAGGAGCCAACACACTGAGAAGGAAGAGCCAGAAATATTTCTGAACCACAATGTTTAAACGTTTACTTTTTGTTAATTGAAAAAAATTCAAATTTCATCTTCCCTTCTTAGGTCATTACATTACTCAGAGAAAATAGGAGTGAGACAGGTACCAAGAAACTGGAACTAAAGAGCCTGTGTCTAGGATTTGTCTGATTGAACTTGGAGAAACCACTTCACTTTCTTTTGTTTGTGGATGGGATTAAGTGTTATATGTATGTACTTCTTAAGTAACAAAAAGAAGATTTTTTTTCCAAATCAAATATTTTAGTACATTTATCTTTGGTTCAAAATTTATTTTTGAAACAAAGAGTGTCATTTGACTAGGTTTGAAAATGTGATCTGCTTCTCCAGAAAAATGGCCCTGAGAGCATACTGTGGAATCTGTGAGCTCTCAAGTGAGCTACCAGCATCACCTGGAAAAATGACAATGAAGATATCTATTTGATACAGTCTGCACTAGGGTAAATGAGATGTCTATTAGTCCTGTGACTAGCATATAAAAGTAGTCAATAATGATACCTGCTACTCACATACAGATACTTAAAAATTAATCAATATCAAGCAAATGCTGAGTTTGAATTTTGTCTTGTTTCCTCATCTAGATGAAAGAAAGAAAGAAAGAAAGAAAGAAAGAAAGAAAGAAAGAAAGAATAAAATAAGGAAGGAAGGGAGGGAAGAAGAGAGGCAGAGAGGGAGCTTCAGAAGATAATTTGAATCAAACTATTGTTCACATCCTGTCCTAAGCTGATTTTCTCTGAGTGGCTCAGTAACCACAACTGATAGATATGCCCACTGCCTGTTGAGTTCTCTGCCCACCTAAAGAAAGGGAAAACAAAACAAAGCAAAACCAGTCCTTGAATATTTTTTAACAAAAGATAAAAGTACTAAAATGTTTGATTTGGAAACCTGACCTGACTGCCTCCAAAGAGACCATTTTGTTTCAAACCAGCAAGCAGGCCACAAAAGTATTTGAGTCCAAAGTCTTTTGAGAACTTCTCTAGTAAGAAACAACCATATGGTGCATGAGAACTGACAAGACCATGAGTTTACCAGTGTGTGAGCATCAAAAACATTGTGGTGGGCTTTAAACGATGCCACCTGAGACGCACACGAAGGCAGGAAGGGAAGCAAAGACAGGGCAGGAAAGCAATGCAATGGAAAGGCTCATTTGCCTTAAATAGCCTGCCAACTAGACTGTCTCAGCATTCACAGTGGTGGAGAATCTCTGATCAATCACACAATCACTTCTGAAATTGATGAAGTGACACCAGGACTAGCGTGTTATGTATTGTTTGCCATGTTGTGGGTTTTAAGTTTTCAAAATTGAGATAGTCCGTAAAATGTGCCTATGATTTCCAACTCAGTGTGAGAAATGGAATGTGAAATATGTCATTAATAATTTATAGATTACATGTTGATAAAATATTTTGGATGTACTCTGTTAAATAAAAGATCTTATTAAAATTAAATTTATCTTTTTGAAAGGCAGCTACTAGAAACTTTTAAATTACATGTGTGATGTGTATGATATTCCTCTTCAACCGCGCAAACCCTTTATTTAGTCTTCAGGTTATATCAGAGATGAGAAGTCAAATCAGTGAATTATTGGGGAATTAAAAGGCACAGCTGAGCAGGGCCACAGCAGCACTGAACAACTCCAGGGGGCGCCACTCCCATCGCAGTTGAGTGAGAGGCATCCCCACCACTGTATTAAATGCAACATAATCTATCTATCCACAAAATCATTAGGAATCCTCTCTACAATATCCCTGGGGCAAGCTTATAAATCTTTTCAGCACCTTCCACGCCTTTTTCAAAGCACATACATAATAATGAGATGCAAATAGGAAAACTTTGCCCAGTATTCTGAAATTGGGACTGTAGAAACTAGAATGGAACACATTATAAAACTCTGATGGAGGGCAGAAGATGGCCAGAGCTCACTAAGAACACACAGCGCGGGATATACACAGTGCACGTCGCTCTCCAGAAGACAGCTTTTCACAGAGTATCATTCTCTTCATAAAATATACCCACCTCTCTCTTCCAAGAGGAAAAAAAAAGGCTGTTGTCACCTCTATGATATAGCTTTAGTTTTTGATGCCAACATGATTCAGTAAACAGAGTTATGCTACAGTTTATTATTTCTTATTCAGTACTCAAATTAATCTCTGAATAGCATTGGCATTAATTCAACTTGATGCCTGTACTTAGTATTTCACAAAGGTGCCTTCATCCAATTCTTCTCAACTAATGAAACCTTAATTCATGGTAATATATTTATTTCTAGTTGAGTTCATGTTAAGGAGTGTGGTACTTTACAGAAGACTAATTAATATCAATCATATATTATAACACTTTTAATGGTTCAGGGAAAAATGATACACAAGAGAAAAGATTAGATGAAGAGAGGGGTCTTAGTCCATTGTATTTACTCTATTTTTAGGACTTGAGCATTACCCAGCATTATTTCAAACATAAATTTAATTGAAATTGTACATCATAGGAAGGCTGGGAATTAAGAACTCTGGGCCTGCTCCCTAATAAGACATTGATCTGATGCGGCCTGAGAACGTAATTCATACCCTCAGACTATTTTTCCTACCTATTTTGTATAATAGCTATATAATTTGCAAGTTGGTAAAGATATTCAAATTCAGATTCATGGCACTATTAAAATAATGAACTACTTCACTAATGGCAAGCCTTCTGCAATTGTGGGTCACAATTCTACATTGATGCAATGTTTGAGTAATGACAATGGCATCGTATTTCCTGAGATTGTACATACAGTCAGCAGGAGAGCTGAAGTGTGACATAAATGGTACCCCCTGGAGTCATGCAATATAGTAGCCCTCACATCTCTTTAAGAAGTTGTGTTTAAAATCCTTCCTAGCCTCAAAGCACTGCAGTGCTGAGTTCTGCACTCCTAAACAAAAATCCCCGAATCAAACAAAACCAAAATGGTACACATTGCCTCAAACACACATTGATCATTTTCAGTCTTTCTGGCTTCCAGCTTTCATTTACTCCATAACAATTTCTTCATAATCATGCAAAGAATACTGTGCTGTACTCTTATCTCATTTTGCCTCTTTAGTAATGAATACACAAGAGTAGGGGATATAGCCTGGTGGAGAGGGCCTGGCTCCCATGAATGATGCTCTAGGCTCATGTTCTACAGCAAGATAGCAACAACAATAATCATAAAACATATACTCTTCTGATCTTATATCCTTTTTTAAAAATCATCCTCTTCATTAGAAATAAGACAAAGGCTACCCAGCCACAGCATGATGGGTCTGAGGCATGGGGAGAATGTCTCCTGGTACTCACTTTCAAAACGGAATCCATGGATGACCACCCCAGCATCCATATCACTCATTCTGCACCGGTGCAAACACTCCTATGGCCAGTCAAGAAAGTCACAACAGGGGCTTGCACCGGCTACTTTTTAATTCACACAAGCACAGTGACGTCAAAAGGCACCCGGGAGTCACTACTCAATGAATTCCACAATAGGACACAGATTTGAAACCTGATCTAGGCCAGATACGGACGTAAGAGCAAATATGTATAGTATCATGTGCTTTCCAACAGCTCCGAGTCTCGAGGGAGCTCTCTGACATCAGCAGTTGAGACAGGTGGTTCCCCTTCCAACTGTGGAAAATGAAACCCTAGTGCGGAGGCACAGGGCAAATACAGCAGTACTGTAATCGCTCCTCGGTGCCCTCTCCCTGCGACTTCTATCCTGTGGCGATACTTCATCCAGTTAAATCCCAGGATATCCGACCATGCCAGCAATGATCTGGGCCTTTAAACAGCATGTTTTGTTACTCTCGTTTTGCCTTGTTTTTCCTACTTTAGCTGTTAGAAGCAGAACTTTCTTTCTGTCTTGATTCAGGATATATTGTCAAGTAGCTGCCCAAGCCTCTGCTTGCCGAAGTCCCCCTTTGTTCCCTGTTATTGCTACAACCCAACAGGAAAAAAAAAAACAGACAAGAGTCAGGGCATCTTAACATCACGTGCAAGGCTCAGGTCAGGACCAATCGTAGCCAGTTTGAGTCTGTAAGCTCAGATCAGCTAAGATGTACTAAGCCCTTTGTGGTCACAACTATTTGCTTTTGAATTTAAGAATTACTAGCAGAAGGGTGCCCTGTAACGTGTGTATAAAATTACTTAATTCAGCTTCTAGTTCCCTTCCTCAACATAGATACTTTTACACTCTGACAGCCGCTGGCTTTTAAAGCATTCTCCTTTTTGTTGTATCTCCTTAGAAACACAAATCTTGTTCCCTGGCAGCAGCGGTGCTAAGTGCTATGCCACATGCCCAAACTAGTTCTCCCTTGCAGCTTTAATTCACAGTAAGTGGCAGGAAAGGAGGTCAGCCCTTCTCAGAAAACCCTCCGAGTTCTTTTGGGCTGCAGAATCTATTTCAGAGAGCCACGCTCCCTGGCATGTAAAGAGTGATTTCCCGTTTGGAAATCCTGGCCATAACTATGGACAACTTTAAGGCATGGCCCTCTAAGGGGGCAAGAACCGAAACACAATCCCGGTTTCAACTTCTGGTCCTAAGTTTTAGTAAAGTCAATTAACTCGAGTAGAGAAGAAGGGTTGTGCACTACCCTTCTCCCCAAGTAACCCTTTCATGGAGAAACCACTTATGGACTGTGTACCTGCATTAACGTTTCTTCCCAGAGGTACACAATTGACTGCTTTGCACAATAATGCCACCTTAATCCTAGACTACATGGTAGACTACAGCTATAATAAGTCTAAGGAATGGGAAATGAGGCCAGGTCCCCCTGCTTCTCTGAACTCATCCTCCAGTATGCCAACTGCCAAGTCTTCTTTGTTTCTTTGTGTTCATAGTTTCCCACCTTTGCGCTATGGCAAATTTCATAGCAAGAAAGAAATGATGCCTGGATACAGAATTTTGACAATATGTACCAAACTATGCTGAAAAGTTAGGTGGCTTTTTCCCCCCATTTAATGCTTACACTAATAATAGAAGTGAGCACTAATAATAGTTGTTCTGCTGACTCTAGGGATAACCTCACTGAAGTTTAATAAATGTAAGAAACTTTGCTTAGAATAAACAAATGGAATGCGGAAGGCTGATACTCTCGGTAAATCTGTCTCACTCAGTCTTACTCTTATGACCAGGTTATGCAGAAAACGAATATTTTTATTTCTGCCCAACAGTTACCTAAGTTAGGCACCTTAAGATGCCTCACAAATCAGAAGGAATCCACAGCTTCAGGGTAAGGAAGAAAATAAAATCACCACACACATGAACCTAAAGTGCCAGAGAAATTGGGCAAACAGAATTCAAAGAACACAGCCTGGACATGGCACCCTGCTTTGATTAAAGAAAGTCTTAAAGAAAGTGTTTACAAGTTAGATTGTGAATAACATTTAAATAAATGTACTTTTCTTTGCAGATCAACATCCATTATGAACTGAGAGCGTTTGATCCAAGCCATTAAAGTGTACTCTCAAAGGAAAAGATACTAAAAAATGTTCTTCGATGGAAGGAAGACTCCCTCCAAAGGTGGTGACACCAAATGATGAGCAGAGTAAAAACATATCTAAGCCATATGGCAAGCCATCTCAAAAATGTTTTCCACGCTATATACACACTCTCCTGCAAGCTTGTTCAATGAAGTGCCTTCAATCCATCGTCTCTCCTCCAACAGATCTCAACTAACAGATTTCACCACTGTTTGTCACTATCAATAACAGAATCAACTTTCAGCAGCTATTTCATCTCTGTTTGGAAACGAGATCAGATATGAAAATTTCACATAATTTGGGATCACTCAGAATTCTTCGTGTTGGTCTTTAAAAGAGAAGGAGCTAAGATATGTGGTTCCTAATCTTCTCTGACTTAGAAAATATTTGATTAAAAAAACAACCAAATAAAATAACAAAACAAACTAACGAATTAACAAACAACAAGACACTGAACACAGGCTGTGGTGAACACTTTTAAGTCCAGCCCTCAAGTAGACTTTCCGTGAAATCCAGGCAAGCCAAGATTAATAGGAAGACCCTGTCTAAAAAAAAATATTCTATTGAACACACTTTTCCCAAAAAAGCATGTTTGGGGGGACCATGGCTTTGGTTTAATAGCAATTACAGTTAAGATCCTAAGCCCTTGGTGGACATCATTCGGTGAGTCCAAAGCAAGCGGCCAGAAAACAAAACCATCAGATATCCTCACGTCTTCTTTGCCTACAATAGCAAAGACATTCTGAGACAGTCTATGGCCATACACATGTCAATTAATTCTGAAAAGTCCACAGTCACTATCACCAGAGCTAACAACCTCAGCTGCATGAACTTACTAAGAAAAGAAACACCACGTTTTAAATTGTAATATTTTGAGATGAGATGTAAAAGATAAGACTTTTCAAAGAAACTTGGTTACATTGGGGAGCATTAAGCCAATTTCACATCTACTGTGCTTTTCCATGTATACAAATTATACTACCAAGAATACGCTCTTCAAGGTGGGTATCCAGAATCAGATGGATGCAGAATAGGTTGGTCACACTGACTTCACCACACATCTAGCCAGAAGCACCAGAGACACAAGAGGAACATGGTTCCCCTCAGCACACACAACCTCAGTGACAGCCCTTGAACTAATAATCACTGAGCCTCAATTTTCTCATAAAATATGGGATAATACCTACTGAGTCACAGAAACGATTTCCAAAGTTCCTGGCATGCAGTGGGCACTACTCCATGCCCGTTTCCTTCCTGGTTGAAGGTGCTTAGTTCCGTCAAGGTCTCTGTCCCTCTTTACTTGGGGAAATTTATGATAAAATATATGTCTGTATGTTTTATTCCATATAGGATGATTGCTGATAAAAACAAACATGAGCTGCAAACTCTGGTCCATGGTCTCCTCTGGCGACCTTTGCCCAGAGAACGGAGGAGTGCGAATATGATTGGAGTAACGGATATGTGAGAGGGGTCAGTTTTCAACACCAAAGTTAGGCATGAAATGAAAAAAAAATGGCTTGACAATTTTAAAATGCAGATTAAAAACGAGATTTGAATTCAAAACTCTTTAGTTGTGAAAGTTTATGAACTTACATGAGCAAAGAGACAGTGAAAATCGCCACTAAGTGGAACTCTGAAAGAACAAGGGGTGATGTCACATTTTCCCATATCCAGTGTCTTTTTAAAAGCCGTCAAAGATTAAACATTTTAAAAATGAAAAATAAAATTTCTCCAAGCCCATAGATTTCTTGCACAAAAAAACCCATGATAGTTAGGTTACTCATACATACCCGAGTTTTCTCAGGCTGTCTGTGCTGTTGGCCTACTCTCTAAATACCCAGAATTGGAAATAAGTGAAATACAGTGGTAGCCGACAAGTAATGTATGCATATTCTTCATAGAGTAGCTTTGCTAAGTATTACCAATAACCACCACCGTTAGAGAAGAGTGGGGGACAGAAACGTAAACACCATCTTGCTTGGGAAACTAGCCACAAGGAATCTGGCTCTTCAGTCCGTGTCTACAGTCGTTATTTATAGCCTCCGACTGTAACCTTAGATGTGTCAAAGGCGGCAGAACGAACTTCCTTCTCCCTCACATGAACTCTGCCTGCTACAGGTTGAAAATCTCTTCTCTGAAGTGCTGGAGGTCAAGAAGTATTCTGGAGTTGAGATTTAAAATATTTGCATCCATATAACGAGATATACCGAGACTAGGACCCCACATCAAAACATAAAATTCATTTCCGGATCAAATACCTTACATAACTTGAAAGTGTGCTCCTGAGTTTTGACAGTAAGTTAGCAAGAAGTCAGCTGTACAGTTTTTTTTTAATTTATGACTGTCATGTTGATATTCAAAAACTTTTTTTTAGATTTGCAGAAGGGATGCTTAGCACATAAATATGAACCATTAAGTCTTCCTGTTCTACAGAAGTAGATGAAATTAACCCTAAAAAATACAATTAGCTAAACATTCTTGATAAAAAGATTCCACTGCAACAGCAAACACACACATCAGACATTTCTTCTGTGAAGCCATAGATGTAGGACTGTACTGCCCTGCAAATGCTTGGAACAAAATCTCATAAGAATGTAGTTGCTTGCTTCGAAATACAGCCGAGCACCATGCCAGGTGCTTAGCTTGTGTAAGATTTTACTGGTGTCTTTCTGAAAGCTCTTATAGTCTTAGAGTTGGACACCCAATCAATCAAAATACCCACAAGTGAACACAACAATCACGAATGTGTTGCAGCAGCAAGGGTGGGGATCAGTTAAAGGCTTGGAAATAGATTTAATTAATCTCATAAATATATCCAGGCCCATAAAGATATTTATAGATACCTGCCCCATGTGTAACTCAAAAGATAATTTAGACTCATTCCAAAATTATGCATATGGACAGATGTTCAGTGACGTTGTACCCTCCATCATAATAGCGGGACCAGTCGTTTCTTTAAAAAGTCAAACAGAAAAAAAAAAAAACACGTCTTCAAAGCAAAAATGTTGGTCCCGTGCTTTGTTGGGTACCCAGTCACCTGACTGGTGTAGTGTTGAGTAATCCTGTGTGGATGCCAACAAGCAAGTAAAGAAAAACAGCCTTGCCAGAATCTTAGTTTTCCATTCATGGGTCCTCCCCTGTGACAGCTGGGATCCAGAACAAAAGGTTGTAAGAGGCATGCTAGGCTGGAAAAGGACATGTAGATATTCCTGGTTATCAGTGAGATGATGGGGAGAGAGCATACTAAGATCCTGAGAAAGATGTCAGAAAGAGGAAGAACAGATAACAGGGTAGCAGAGAAGACAGCTTTCACTTTGATGCGAGGCAGACCTAGGCTGTGATGCTTCTTACCTATGGATGGTTCAGTATACTCAAATAAAGATGACATCCCTAACCACGTGGGTATACAAGGATCAGACACTGGATTGGCACCTCACAGACATTTGGAAAATGTTACTTCTCCTCAAAACTAAGGGGCTAAAAAATAAAATATCCTGATGACAAAGATGAATTGTACAAGGTCAGGGGTTTACTGCTAAGAAAAATACAAAGAAATAGGAAAGAGAGAGAGGAGGAGGAAGAGGAGGAGGAGGAGGAGGAGGAGGAGGAAGAGGAGGAGGAGGAGGAGGAGGAGGAGGAGGAGGAGGAGGAGGAGAAGGAAAAGGAGAAGAAAAAGGAAGAGGAGGAGGAGAGAAACAGAAGGGAAGGGAGGGAGGAGAGAAAGAGGAGAGAGAATACTGAGTTTTGACTTTCAACCAGGTGGTGGTTTTTAACTGCTAACATGATTTCACTGTGGAAATTCATCTTTAACCCAGAAAATGTGAGAAAATCATCAGACAACCAGAGATATGAAACAGAGAACCATTAAAAATAGAAGTGCATATTTGTGTTTAATCTAAACTTACAGTGTCCATCATGAACCCACTACTGTTCTAAGGGCTTTATAGATACTCTCCCACGGGAGGAAACCTATTGTTATCCCTCCTTTGTGGGATAGAAACGGGTGCTGAGAGTTTACATCATTTACTGAAGGTCTCCAAGGAATTAAGGAAGAAGGTTGGAACTCGGCCCTGGGTGGTCTGATTGCAGAGTGTATTTCTCTAACAGGCATTCACCCCCCCAACTACCTGCCTCCCTCTATCACCTGCTAAAGGCTTGGATTTTTACTGCCTAAACTTCTGGGAAACACTGAAACTAAAAGTTGAGCAAGACCGAGCTCCTAGTCTCAAGGACTCCACAGTCTTAGCAGGAACAATAGAATCTTTGATCCCGGGACCACAGAGGAATCTGAAGGATACTCTGAGCGGAATGCAAACCTGTAGGGAACCCAGGCTGCCTATGGGAGATGGAGAGGGAAGGGTGAAATGGTATTAGCAGAGCAAATTCTTTCTCCCTCTCCTACTCTGAAACCGCTCTAAATATTAGCATATTCACTGAAAACAACAGCCTTGCATTGGTATTGTCTGCTAATCTTATTTATAAATCTAAACCAAATGCAATCTACCCCATGAGACACTTAGGATCTGATGGAGAGAGATCTACACACAAATAATTTGAACGCACATCCCCACATTTTGCAGTCTGACGCCTAATTCTAAGACGACAGACATGATATACAAACACAACCATGATGTTATCACATGCCACCTTCTCTCAGTTATCTGATAAGCTCAATAAGCCGGAAGTCTCAAAACACTCTGCTGTTAATTATTAGCGACTAAAAATGAACCATCACACATTAAGCCGATGTATCAAATCACAAAAATAATATTTAACATACATGTATAAACTAGGCTTAGCAACATACCATTCAGATGAAGTAAAATGGCATTGCCCATGGAAGACTAGAGAATTTACAACAATGCATGTGAATGTCATTATAAGTACACACCAAAGAGTACTTCACATTGTGACTTTTAATTTGAATCCAATTTCATTATTGTGGCAAGGACTTTTAATATGGTGTCTACAATCTTAACTCTTCATCATAGATGTAACACAAATCTTTAACTATGGGTACAAGGTTATAGAGCACATCTATAGACAGAACATCTTGTCTTGGCTAAAACTAAAGAGTACCTATTCATATTATTTGATGTTGAGTAGATTTTGACATAGGGTTTCACTCTATAGTCCAGGCTAGCTTTGTACTGGTGGCACTCTTTTTTCTTCAGCTTTCAAGGTGCCAAGATCACAGACACGGGTTACCATGCTCAGAATAAGAAAAACGTTTTGAAGTATGATTCTGATAGCAACTCTGGATTTGCCTGTCTCCAAACAAAATCAGTTACTAACTGAATAACCATAAAATAGGAAAGAGAATTTCAATAATAAAAAAAGGCCTTTAAACTTCATTTTGAAAAATTTTAGTGAGATAACCAATATTAGAGGCTTTCAAAAAGACTGTTTATTTTTATTTTCCATGTATGAGTGTTTTGCCTACACTCTTTGCATGTGGTGCTCAGGGAGACCAGAAGAGGGCATCAGAAACCCTGGAAGTAGGGTTACAGACAGTTGAGAGCTTCTCTATGGGTGCTGAGAACAGACCCCAGTCCTCTGCAAAAACAGTAAGCTCTCTTAACTGCCGAGCCATCTCTCTAGCCCCCAAGAAACTAGTTTTTTCAAAGCAGTAGATCTAATTAGAAAAAAATCAAACAAGAAAGAGTTCCAGATAAGAAGACCACATTTTCAAAAGAAGGTTCTCTAGTGGATGTGCAGTCTGACTTCTTATGTTGATCTCAGTGACTACCAGGCAGCTTAGGACAAGTGACAGGCTCTATGCCTGATAGTTCCCTTACATTTAAAGTAGGAGTCATCATGTCCACTCCTTAGGGTTTTATAGAGTGCCTCCAACAATTGATACCACTGGTTGTTAATTTGATACACCAGTATAGCTAAGCCCATGATGTCCAGTTGCTTAGTTAAACACTAGAAAACACTAGCTTAGACGTTGCTGCTGAGTCATCCTGCAGATGTGATTATTATTTATAACCAGTTGTGAGCAGGCCTTGCCCAGTCATCTGAGCATCCTGTGAACAAAGCTGAAGTTTCCCTGAGAAAATTAGACTTTCTAGCCTGAGCTGACCTGTGAAACACTTAACAGATTCTCCAACCTGCCCATTAGCCATATACAGTGGAAGCCTCGATGGCCCCAACAGTCATGTGCCACCTACACCCCATGATATTAAATGTGCACAGGAGGCAAGCATCATGGAGACTTTAATTCACAGGAATTAACTGATGAAATGCCTAGGATCTCAGGACAGTAATTTTATTTTTCTAAATGCGATTCTATTTTTCTAAAAGCAGATTCAGAACCAAGGAGAGGAGACATGCGTGAGATGAAGCCTATGACGGTATTAACCATGCTTACCCCATGATGACAAGTTAACTAAAGATGCTTTAGTTAGGTTCTCACGTCATAAAAGAAAGCCAACTGACTCAGCAAACAGGTGTTGGATGGGTTACGGCGTTCTAACTATGAAGAGATGAGAGAAAGGCTTTCCCTAGTGCTGATTCCACAAGCCCCATTCTAAGATAGTGACAGAAGACTACAGAGGAAGCATGTATCTGTCTATCTGTCCATTCCACTGAGGGGCATCTTGCATCTGCCACACTTCCCAAATAGGACCAACCTCAGCATTGTGAGGATGCAGATTAAATTCTCACTTTTGGAGTACTCCCTGGTGAGCAGGGGAACAGGGAGGCACAAACGTACTGGAGTAAAGTCAGGCATGGAACTCTGAGAAGGGCCAGGGAATGGATGCCTCGCCTTGTCTAGCAGGGAAGGCTTCACTGAAATCATTACAAAGCTCAACTCTGGCCAAGCAGTATGCTCTCTCTGCCTTTGAAGTAATCAGAAGACCTTATTACTATGGTCAGTTTTCATTGTTGCCTTGTTATTATTATACAAGGTATTTTCCAAAGCTCTGTATATTCATTTATTTCCTGGTTCTCTTTATACACTAAAAGATTGGTTCAGCCTTTTCATGTCTTTTCCTATAAGACCATCACCCAGATACAAACTCATGTATTTACCATTCAAACACTCACAGAATTCCTACTGTCTACAAAACAATCGGTTTGGCACCAAGTTAAGTAACAAACAACGTCTGTCCTTATATCTAGAGGAGAAGACAAACATTTACAACCACCCATAATTTTGGACTACTTGACCCCACAGCCTTACAAAGGCCTTGTCCTATATATAAGTAAGCCACCTCCCAAACTTGCCAAAATCCTGAGAATACAATTTTGAACACAATCTGCTGGAATGAGTCTGTAGTGCCTTATCTAACCCTGATATAAGGTAAATAACCATGGACTGGTGGTATTAAAATACAAATGACTTCAAAATTATAGTTATAACCCAGAATCTGTCTTTTGTGTGTACATGACTAACCATGTTAACTGTAGTTCAATATGACTAGATCTTTGCTTAGCTACCAGAATGCAAGTCAGCACTATCTTGATTTATATCCCAGCTACTGTTGTAGCATGAGACACTGTTTCTGGACTTCTCATTGCTTGAAAAATTAAAAAAATAAAAAATTGAGCCCTTCAACAGGGTATGTGAGTATAAATAAAGATATAAAGTCTAAATAAAGGTATATAAAGTTAATTATGCTCACATATCCTGTTGTAGAGCTCAACTTTCATTTTTTCTTCATCTCACTGTACTTTTTCTTTATTTGATTTTTGATAAATAGCATGTAGTTGCCATCAATTAGCAGCAAGTACATAATGCAGCCATTTCTAAATGAAACTTTATAAATAACTGTAGCTTTAATTACCCTGGAAAACTACAACATCTATTAAGATTCACAATTGCTGCCAAGTATCGTGCAGGTCCTAGAAAGTTTCATAGTTCTTCACAAAGGTCGAGGTGAATAGAGAACAAAGATTTCATTATCATTGCAAAGAACAACGTTGAGTGTATGTGTGTACAAATATGTATGTATCTTCACATGTGTGGGGGATATTTGTACATACTTTGGATGCCAAAGGTCAACCTTAGGCATTATTGTTCAGGAGACTGTCCTCAATAGTTTTTGAGAAAAAGTCTTCAGGGGAATCTAAGGACTGATGTAAAGCCCGTCGACAAGTGAGCTTCATGAACCTCCCTGCCTCTGTCTCTCCATCCCTAGCACTATACGTATTTTTATAGAGGTACTGTAAGCCGGGCGGTGGTGGCACACGCCTTTAATCCCAGCACTCGGGAGGCAGAGGCAGGCGGATCTCTGTGAGTTCGAGACCAGCCTGGTCTACAAGAGCTAGTTCCAGGACAGGCTCCAAAACCACAGAGAAACCCTGTCTCGAAAAACCAAACATATATATATATATATATATATATATATATATATATATATATATGTACTGTAGATCCAATTTTGATATTCTTATTTGCATGGAAAGCAGTTTAGTTACTGAGGAACCATACACCAAGCCCAATGTTTATGTATCCTAAAGTAAAAAAGACATTTTATTTTGACAAAACCAAGTAGAAACCTTCCTGGAAATAAACATTAAGGAAACACATGCACGTGCTAACCTTTGGGCATAGGTACATCATTCATGTTGGAAAAAGGCAGTGAAAGGAGAGAGGGAATTAAGAAAATGTGGGTGAAAAGTGGTTCCTTGGGGCTGAAAGAGATTGGGGTATCTTGTTTCCTTCACATTTTACACAAATCCCATTTGTTTGGAGAATGTTTAAAAATTATACCCTAAGCACTATGGAAAGAGGTCAGTGGTAGAACATTTGTACAACATGAGCAAGGTTTTAGGTTTACTCCTCAACACCATAAAAATAAACAAAATGGTAGAGCACTTGCCTAGCAAGTATGGGACCTTGGATTCCATTGCCGGTACCACTCACAAAAGAGTAAAATAATGTATTCCAATTGTCAATGAAAGAATAAAAGTGGAAGTTGGAGTTGCACACAAAGTTAAATATGGGAAACAAGAAGGTAAGCACACACACACACACACACACACACACACAAAGCACCAGCAAAAACAGATCAATCTGATTAAAAGGAGCAGACAATAAATGTTGGTATATACCCTGAATAACTAAAATGTGTTGGATTAAGTAAATATTTTATCCAAGAGGAGGAAATAGAACTTCCCTGTGCCCCCAAATCAACGTCATTCTTATTCTCAGTGCCTGGGCACTGGTACCCCTCTGTCTTCTTTACATATCTTTTCTTAGCAGCATCGATCAACATACTAAATTATATATCTTCTGATTGTTTCCTTTTCATCCTTCTGTGATACAATGCATAAAAAGACACAGGTCCATACATAGGTTTCTTATTTTGCCACAAGTTCCTAGAATGGTTTCATTAAAATAATAGATGTTAAATAGAAAAGGAAGGAGGGAGAGAAAGGGAGTGAAGGAGAGAGGAAAAGAAGAAGAGAAGGGGAGGAAGAGAGTGAAAAAGTTCCAGAGAGGGAGTGAGCGAAGAGAGGATGGAGGACAAGAGTGAAGGATGGGGGAAGAGAGACTGAGAGATTTCATTCCCAACTTGAATTACAAGAGAAGTTTATCACGAAGTCCTATTTAAAAACTACAACAGACTTTGAGCTTATGTTCGAGTGGGGAGATTATAGCTATGGTCATGCTAGTCGTCAAATAAAAGGTACGTGCAAATGTATAGTGGGAAAGGAACAGAAACAAACAAACAAGAAGTCCTACAGCTACCATATCCTTCTTTCTGTAGGGCAACACAATAGAAATGAAACTTACAAATGCTGGAGTCAATTATGTGAGGTGCCTTTAAACTCTAGCCCTGCCACTTAGAGCTCTGTGAGCTCTGAAAACTCCTATTACCTCTCTGTGCTTTGAACGTCAGCTGTAGACTGTGGCTAATGTGCGAACCTCAGTCAAAGGATTTCTGTGAAAATGCATCGATCATCTAGAACACTGCCTGGCCATGAGGAAAATCGTCACCAGGTAATTTGAACTCCCGATCTTCATTTGTGAAACAAGAGGAACCACTCTCCACGGGTTAATTTTAAGTCTGAGATGAACTCAAATAAATAAAAGAAGCTTAAGCTTTCAATTGTTGACTTTATCATTTTTTGTTTGCTCTCTTTTTATGAAAATAGAATACGTTCATCAAAGGGATTAGACAATTCAGAAATATAGAAATAAGAAAACAGAATTGCTCTGTATCCCAAAGATGAGATAATATGAACCACTATTATTATTATTTTTATAAATTAAAAGATTTCTTTCTATTCCACAAACTTGTGCATGTGTGCTTTTATCAAAATACCATCTTCAAATAGTTGGACACACACGATGCATTGCTGTTCAACCTGTTTATAAAGATCTTACTGTGGGTGTTCTATTGACAAATCAAGGTTGACAAGCATTCTACATAACCTAACAGCAGCTAGTTTCCCGTTGTATGAGATACCTTGACTTACTTAGCCAAGACTCCATTCAGACACAGCTGGGTTGCTTCCAGCTTGTGAAAGTGCTTTGTAAACTAAAAAGTAATATGCAAATGGCAGTTGTCATCACCCACATTTCTAAGATAAACATCTAGACGTTATTATTAACGGCTTGGCTTTTCAAGACATGACCTCTTCTACTATTTCATTAATGTCTCCCAGAAGAGATGCCTCCATCTGGTTGTATTCACAGCATCATTTTAAAAACATGACATTTAGGGGTCCCCATCTGAGGGCAAAAACCTATGAACCTCTGAATCAGAATGAGGAGAGGATGCTGAGAGAGATTTCCAGGAAATGCTTCTCAATGCAAAGGTACTACTTTTCCCATGCCCCGGCTACCTCACCCACCTTTGCTCACAGACTGACGTCGTTCACCAATTGCTGCCCTTTCCTACTAAATCTATGCATGGCCTTAGAGTTCGTTTTTGACAATGAACTTCAAGTAGCCATTTTGAAACTGGAATGGATAAGATATAAAATATGGTCTTGCTGACCCCACATTGAAGATATAAAGAAAATCAAAACGATGCCTTTAAGTGCTCACTGAGTTAGTCCTAGCGAAGAGACATGTGCTCTAAGTGGCAGACTTGGGAGTATATTGATCAGTATCACAGCCCCTCTAAATCCCTGGGATGCTTGAGACTAGGAACAACGCCTCATCTTTCTCTACAATAAGATTCTAAGGAAGGAAAGACACTTAAATGTTGTTTTGTACGTGAGAAGTTGAAATATAAGACTGAAATGCAGCTTGATCATATGAGTTTTACAATCTCATTGATTAATAACAGAAATTAAAAGGACCAGTCTATTCTCTGAAAATATGGCCTGCCATACTATTTGAGGTAGAAGAGAGTTGGGTAGGATATGGAAATACACGAAAATAAGTTAGAATTGCTACTCTTTTCTAACTATAAATTTTCCCCATTAATTAATGCTGCAACTTATAGCAAACATGTGTGGCAGGAACTGGAAGACCCTGCTGATACCAATTTTACAGGAGAAGGGAGTTTATGCATGGAGATATATTGCAGATGTATTACTCCCTGGCGCAGGTCCCAGCATGGGCTGGATGGATCCAGCTTATAAAACTCTGGCCTTTCACCTTTTCAAGGCTACAATTAACTTCTCTGTGAGTTTCATTCATTCAGCAAATATTTCCTGCATGACCAGTACATCCCAGGCACTGCAGTAAGTGCTGGACGTGGGGAAGTCCAATGTGACAAAAGACATAATTGAAATGCATAGCAGACTATCCATAAATATCTCGGGCCTCTTAGCAATGCATCCCCATGACTAAAGTTACTTATGACAATCCAAGGGAGTTTAGTACTTTTTGTCTCTTAATTTGAAAATAGGGCTTCATCACCTGACCCAGGAAGGAATTTTTATCTCAATATGGAAGTCAGCAAATAATTTTATTGTCTCCTGCATGCTCTATTTATTTCATCCTGGCCAACGGAAATGTGTGCGTGTGAACAAGAGATGGCCGGTGAGAGACCGACTCCATGGGAAGTACTGAAATCAGTGAATGAGCTGTCAGGAATAGAACGTGGGGTGAGTGGCTGGGGTGTCTAATACCTGCAATTCCTATCTCATTTATTTCGTGGTGACCCTGCTTCTCCATCCTCTCTTGGTCATGCTACATAACTCCATTTTACTGGCTCCTCGGGACTTTTTTTTTAGGCTCCATCTGTTATATAAATCACAGCCCAACACGGTGAATAATGAAGGCTACTCCCCTCCGCCGCACACCATCTCGCACCTGATTACATATCAAACCCCACCCTTCTCTAATGTCTCCACTTGGAAATGTCTGCTATTTCACAGAAACAAATCATAACTCTCCTTCAGAGCGCCACCCTTAGAGCCCACTCTTCCTAGTGCAGTATGTATTGGGTATGTCTCTAGGGTAGCCTCCAGCATTCAGCTAAAGACACCCAGCAAGTACATGCCATATGAATGTATGGGGGAAAGATCCACCTAGAACCGTAAATGCCTGGTTACACATGACCACTTTCTGTTTACCATGATCACGGCTTTTGCTAACAAAGGCATGCAAATATACTGCACTTCAGCTTCCCCTGCCTCTGAAACGGAGACATCCTGATAAAATCTCTGAGGTCCAAATAGAACTATTGTTCAGTGACTCCTCATACCTTAGAGAACACCGTGCTTCACCAAGGACTCTTGGAGTTTTCGGAGTCTCCTCTTATTAAAAAGAGGTGAACTATAAATCCCTTTGAGAGGCAGCTCAGCTTTTACACACTCCGTATTCTAAGTTCTCAGTAAATGAGCAGTGATTCTCTCCTTGTGCTTCAAGCCATTAAAAACAAAATAGGTGCCCCGTTTTACTAACAGAAGAAGGATTTGAGTGATGGTCCTTACACTGATGGGTCAGGAGCCCTAGATAAAATATTTTTATTGACAGTCCCTTTCCGTTTTCCATGCACTGATAAGTAGCTTAGCACAGCACACACATAGAGAACAAAAGGCAAAGAAGTAAGGGAGAATCAGACTCAATGGGGAGAATCTCATCAATACCAATGCTCCCTGCTGATAAAAGTGCCAGGTATGATGCAGCCATCTAAGCTGTCCTATTCATGCAGCCAGTGGAAGGGGGACACAGTGCAGTGTGAACCGGCAGCGGCAGGCGAGAAGTTAAGAAAAGAGCCAAGATTCAAAAGGCTGATGTGCTCTTTGACCCCTGAGGTCCACATAAGATCAAATGTAAATGAAATCACCTTAGAGACTGTAATTTTTTTTTAACTCAGCCAAAGGAGTAGTATGCATAAAGAAATTCTATCCTGATCTGTCAAAAGCTACCTATTGATTTGAAAAGATAAAACATAAAATGTTCAAAGAAGCATCATAAATATAATGGTACGGGTCAAGATCAAGTGCAGAGAAGTTTCCCCCGGCGGGATACAGTCTGGTGATGAACTAACTCTGAGCCTGGCCAAGTTTGCCCAGGAAAGATGCCTCTGGCTACGAGAACTCAATGGAACTCTAAAAGGATGAAAATGGAACCCTGACTCGTGTCTGGATTAGTCCTCAGAATGGTGATCTGCTTGTGCTGTTGGTCAAGACTACTCATGAAACACGGCATAGCTGGCAGCTCAGAAATACAGCCTGGAAGAGGACCTCAAGAGAGAGCAAGCCAAGCTTTGGCCCTTGGGTAATTGGCCTTGGGCCTGGTCTCTGGACAAAGCAAAGCTGAATTTTCCCTGACACCCTAGGTTTTTGTTTTTAATAAAGAACCCTAAAATTATTCATCTTGCCTTTTCCATTTTCCTCGCCAACTTTCCTCAACCTGTCTCCCTAAAACCCAGCCTTCCCCGAGAAAATTAAAAATAAATAAATAAATAACAGCGCAAGGGAAAGTTTTACTGTAATTCTTTGATGTGGTCTCTCCTATCTCCCACTGGGTTATCACTCAGCTTCCAGATGCCTCCTTCCTGCTCGCCCTGATATTGAAATGACTCAGGCTCCTGTTTGCAAGCAGAGGAGTGCCTCCCATTCTACAAACCAGTCCAAACCACAGGGAACCTGTCCTGACCAGCACTCCCTCTCCCGGACCTACCACCTCCAGGTTCAGCGGGGGCAGGCCCACAGTAAACAGCAAGCGCCCAGCTGAAAGCATGAACCACACTGAAGGGGTGAGGCCCAAGATCTCCCATGAAGAGGGTAGATGAACCAGCTCAGCCTTCACCACAGCCTGCCCCACTACCACTTTTCTCAAAGGGAAGAGAGTGGGTTTCTACGACCTAGGGGAAAGTGTGGGTTTCCCCCGCTGAAGCACTGGCAGCGTGAACAATTCCTTTCTCCTACACTCGCACCATTCTCCTGAGGAATGAGGTTGACTTTGATTCTTCAGATTACATCCACAATTAAACTCTTCAAGACTTTGTACCCTGGGAAAATAGTAAACAACTCCATGCTTGTCCTCAGATAACTGTGCGTGTGTGTGTGTGTGTGTGTGTGTGTGTGTGTGTGTGTGTGTGTGTGTGTGTCTGTGTGTGTGCGCGTGTGTGTAGATGGGGGTGTGTGTAAGGAATTCAGATGAATGAGAAGGATTCTTCACACACACCCCACACACACACCAAAAGTTTCCACAGGGAGAATGCATGTGGGTGCAACACCTTGTAATTTAAAACACTGCTTCTTCCTGGTTCTCTAGACCTCAGCCTGAGCAAGGCGTGGGATTTGATTTGGCTGGCTTTCCAGGCCAAGGCACCAGGGTGCCAGGCAGCCCATCACGTGGGGCCCCCAGGCACACTGAATGCCACCTTGTTTGACATTTCATTGGCAACCACAAACCAGTCTGAAGAGGCTCCCATCCCGCCAGGAGCAGGCAGGTGGGAGAAGGGCTCGCAGGCTCAGCAAGCTTCCTGGGGGCTCTTCTGGAAGGGACTGAGAAAGACACACGGAGCAGACCGAGGGAAACCCGTGTTTGGCAGGTGCACTCTGTGAGATTCAGTTGGTGGTGGAGAGGGAATTATTTGGGGTCAGTTTCAAAAAACAGAAAAAGGAAAAGATGCGGTACTGAAAGGAAAAAAAAAACCGTAATTCTAGGGTCTAAAGTAAAATAAGTCATTCACCTAAATTAAATGTCACTGCTAGTTCCCAAATTATAGTATGGTGCTAAAAATGTCAGCGAGCCCAGGAGCAGGGACTCTTATCATTCATTCATCTTGCATGTGCTTACGGAACATGCACGGTGTTCATGAAATGTGCCCTTTTTTTTGCCAGAGGGTGGGCAGAGAGAAGAAAGACACCCTGGTAATCAGAGATGGAGTTTGACCTTATGGAATTTGCAGTTTGATAGGGGACGCGGGATCCACAGAGTACACAAGCACCAAAGATCCTTCAGAGCGAGGCACAAACGCTAGGCAGGCTAGAAGCGGTCCTCCAAAGGACCTGGAGTGTGGCACTCCACCTGAAATTGAGTTCAGCTGCAGAAAAGTCTATTGCTTGGCTTAGGCACCCACAAGGAGATGGGGAGCCCTCAACATCCCCTCACATGGACAAGGGAACATCTGTTAAACAACTCCACTTTTTGCCAAAATATGCGGGTTCACACCTATGTGTGGCTTGAATTTCTGTAAGTATCAAGGGCTCCCCACTCCTTTCCCCAGTAAAGGCAGAGAGTAGATGCTCCCATACAATAGCAAAACTTCTTGTTTCCATTTCTTTCTGGGTAGTGTTTTAAAAGGAACAGTTTTATTAGTCTGTGGGGGCATTTTTGTTATTGTTGTTTCTATGTTAGAAACCACAAGCTGATTTTCAGTGGTCTACCATAAGTCTCCTACCCTCTGGGTATGAGGTGGAGGGTTTTTCTTTCTTTTTTTTTTTTCCTCCAGCATTCCGGCTCTCTGGGTATTTGTTTGGTTTACTCCTGACAGATACAATGGAATGCTTCAGTGAAAACCTCCCAACTCATTTTCCATCTATGAATGAACAGAAGGTATCCCGTGGCTAAGGAGGGACAAGCATTCTGCCCCGCAGGGGCCTGCTGGCTGCTGGGTCTGCACCATTCCTCAGCCCACTCTGGCCTCCGCACGCAATTTACTAACGTTTGTGCTGTTTCATGGCAGGGTGATTTATCACTGACACCTCCTTGCCACTTCAACTGGGGGCCACTGCAGTGGGGCAAGGTTCAAGGAAGTTGGCCGAAACTGAAGCAGACATTTTATCAGCTAACTATTGCATTTTCTGCTTCTTGACTTTTCCCAGGAGCTTTGAGTTTTCATTTCACTCGCTGCCTTTAACTCCTCTGGTGCTGTTCAGGACCAGGGTCTGTTCTCTGAAAATAGCAGTGCTTCAGTACACTGGGGGTGCTCGGGTTGCTTGCCTTGTTTAAGAATACAGAGGCCTCTTAACTGTAACAACTGAGTCCAAATCCGGTCTGGAGAGGAGAAGAATTAGCACTGAAGACTCTGGCTAGGCAGGGAGCGCAGCCTTCTGTGTATCCAGATCAGAGGAGGGAACTGAGGCACGTGGCTCAATCTGGGACTCACGGACTCAAAAGCCATCCTGTCCCACTATGTGAGATTCCTAGCTCTTCACTTGCTCTGTTGCTCATTTCTTTATTCATTTACTCATTTGACAAACGAGGACCTAATGAGAAAAGTATTGCTGTGTACCAGTGAAGAAAGCAAACCAACAAATAAACATGGGTATTTAAGCCTCTCAGTCCTGGGGGGAGTATACTTGGTGGACAAATACTTTTTGATATAAAAAAGACATGAGTTAAACAGCTGCTAGAAAAGAGGTCTCATCAAAGCAATGTTAAAATAAGGAGTGGGAAATGGGACAAAACAATGGAAGTTAGAAATAGACAAGGGAGGAGACCCTGACCTGTATGCATTTTGAAACAGATTCCAAGCATGCTCTTTTTTTATACTGAAATGATTTTCTAAAGTGGTAGAGAGCCACCACTTTATTTCCCCAAGAGAAGATATTTCTCAACAAAGTTCACTTTCAAAAGTATCTCCCAGCCCCTTCTTTCCTTCTACTCCTCTATCCAATGCTCTCTTCACTTTTTGATTCATCTTCCTCTTTGAAAGACTCACAGGGCAGAATACAAAGAGCAGTCAGGCACGTTCTTCCTAGGCCGGAACACTCCCGTGCTTCAGTAAGGAGAGGCCCTTTTCCCAAGAAGTCAGGGCAATTCCATGCTGGCTCAGTCCTGGCCCCTCCTGGGCACAGGTAGAAATGATACCTAGGCCTATGAACTCACGGTGACTTTTGAGGAAAAGAATCAGTCACAGGAGACTGAGTGGACCATTCAACCCATTTTACAACAGAACAAACCAGGTTGGACACCACGTGAGGCAATCTTAAACTTCTCATCTCCACTGTCCATGTTGGCAGATAGATATTTGCTGTTATAAGACGTCCCAAGCCATGTACAGGTATTGGAGTTTAGAGGAAGGACGGTTTAGTGAATATTCAAAGAGGTGTCCATGTAAGCAAAGCCAAAAGTAATATCTTTGGTTTCATGTCTTCTTAGAAAGGCCTCCAAGTCAAAAAGAAGCTCAGGGACACCTCTTCTTTGTATACATATATGTCTGTGCATCACCAGGCCAAGACAGGACCAATTTTCTCACGGACTTCCCCACTGAGGTGCCTCCACTCCTCCACATCATCGGAGTTTCCAAAGGACAGGGCTGCTCTCTCGTTCAGCACACAGCTTTCACCTACCACCCCTGCCCTGCCCGCTTTCAAACACCACCCAGAAAGAGGGCAGTCTCTCCTTGTTTCTTATCTTTCACAGAAGCATGGATGTGTGCCCTGGGTATAAGATCAGAACATGTCAACTTCAAGCCCCACACACAATGGTTGTGACAGCAGCAGCAACCCAAACAATGGAAGGGCTTGAAAGACAAACCTTCCAGTGTGCTCAGAAGTAATGGAAAAGTGTCAGCTTCTCCCACTAAAACACAGAGCGAGAAAACTAAATATGAAAACCTTTTCTTTTTTAATTAACTTTTCCCGGAAAAAAAAAAAACCCTCTAGATGTGAGAGTGATCTCTCACTGACCCTTTGTCGGCTGGAGGAAACAATTATTTTGGTCATTGAAAGAGCCACTTTGACCAGTGAACTGTCATTACCAATCAGTCTAGATTCCCCTACACTAAATAGAAAAAAAAAATAAATGAACTGGGAGAATAAATTGGTAAGTGAATAAATTGTCTGCACACACAAATCCCCGCAGGCCATGTGTTTATAAGTCAACGGCTTAAAATGAAAACATCTGATGAAGGTAATACACCTGCTACAAGAGCATAAAACGCCAAGCCCAATGGTAAAATAGAAAGATTAGAAAGCCTTTTAAAGGAGCCATCAAAGCAAACTATTAAATGAATACATCTGCTCGGTGCTAGACTCCGATTTATAAGTGCTACTCAAAATGAAAGAGATTTAGGACAAACATTTCATAAAAGGATATGAAAGGCCATGAAAAGAACATGTCTGGAGGATGATGAGAGAAAATGGAATGGATTCAGTTAAAAGAAGAATTGACCTCAAGCTTCGAGCCCAGGACTCGAATGGAAGGTTTTATGGTTCCAGTTTTCACTGGAAGGGGTGAGAAGCAAGGAGATAGAGCACAATCATTTCTCATGTCCCACTTTATAGTTTAGTTTTAGTCCACAGGCATAGGCGAGGCAATCAGTCAGTGAAATTTATTAGTTAAAGGAGAAAAAATAGATTTAAATCCCTAGAGAGTAAAAGGATCCTGCTGTCGAGGCAGATCCCATAAAAACTAACACCTACAAAGTGACTATGGAAACAAGGGGGAAGGGGCTGGTGTTAATTGTGCATGTTTGTATGTCTACCTGACCTTCCTTAATTTAGTTTTTATCCTGTTCTATTTTTCTGTTTGTCTTTCTAGCCTCTCTCTTGCTTATTAGTGTCTTGTCTCATAACTGCAATATTCCCTGAAGTTCAATGCTTTCCCCACTTCTTTTGTTCTTTGAAGAACCTCACGGCTACTCAAGTCTGTCACTATATCTGTATCTGTGCAACGTTAGCTCCAATATCTACATCTCTAATGTAAACCATCCCATAATAGCCTTGGAACCAACTACCAGCTGAGAGCATCTTCATCTTCCACCAACATCGTCAAGATCTAGGACCACAAAATACATTTTCATGGACTTTAATATCCTCCCCAACATCAGCTTCTTCTCCAGTCAAGTTCTCTATATGAATAGGTAACACAATCCACGAAAAATGTTACTGCTGCTGATTCTTCATCGTTCTTAAATCTTTACCATCCTTCCCATCACATTATCAATATCTTAGTTCAAACTAAGTGAGGTCCTCAAATCACAGCCCTGGTCACAGTACACTTTGGCATATGCTACTTCCAATCCTCCGTGTAGACCTAAAGACCTCCTGACCCTGGTCTTAAGGCCTTTGAGATTGTCTAGTCTTTTTATTTTATTTTATTTTATTTTATTTTATTTTATTTTATTTTTCCTACAATCAGACCCTTTTGCACTCTTGTGTTCTCACCTTTCTAAAGAGGACCCAACATCAAGATTCCTTTTCCAGGCCTTTGCTCAAGCATCCCAGAAACCCTCTCTGGGCCATCTCACCTTATCTGTCACTCTTCTTCCTCTAGGAATCATTCCAGACAAAAGTTCTTTCAGGAAGTTTCACTGACCCCTGGAGGCCAAGTTAACTGTTGCCACGCAGAGTTCTTTGGGCGCCAGATGTTTCTGTCTACTGCTGCCTACCATGTTAGAGTCATTGGTCCAGGTCTCTGTCTCCCCATACACATGAACTCATCAACGGCAGAATTTCTCCCTGTTATTCATTTGAACACCTTCCACACACATAGTAGTTAATAGCTATTCATTGCATGCTGTGTCTCATTAAAAACATGCCACATACATCTCACACATAGGTATTTTAAAGATCTATGATATCATGTCAGTAAAATCAAAACCTCCTATTGACATACTTTTTATAAAAGGAAGCACATGCCTCCTTTGTTTCTGCTTTCTGCTTTGTTTTGTTTTGCAGTAAGAGAAGAGGGTAATTGGATCTGTTTCACCTTTTCTTGAAACCAATCTAATTTGAGCTTGAGTTTAACCCAACGTTCTAATAATATACATAAGCAATCCTTTCTGAACCTGTCATGTTGAAACACTGTCCTCATTGTTTTACATGTCTGAATTAATTTATCCTCACATCAGCTTCTGCTAGTGTGGGGGTCTGGGCATTACTACGCCCCCATTTATACAAACTGAACCATTGAAAATAATGTATTTAAGACCACAAAAACCAGGAGATATGGGATCTTAACCTAACTCAAGCCTTCCAAATATGCCACTCATCCCTCAACTGAAAAGCATGCTCTAACACTTTACTTCCAACTCATGGAACAGACTTGCATTCTTTCCATCAAAACATTTGTAAGAATAACACCCAGTATGGAAACAAACAACCAAGCGAGTGTGACTTGGAACTATGCTGTGGCAATGGTGAATCCTTCATTTCCTGGACATTGAGGCAGTCAAAGATGTTCCAAGAGTATATGGCACTACTACATTGTAGGTAGACACTCAGAAAGCCTCCCCAGAAGCTACTTGACCCACTCCTATTTGGGGTATTTTGATAAGTGATTATGCTCTAATGAGTCCCAGCTGAACAGTAACCCTATTCTGATTTATCTGACTTAGGATACTTGGATTATTGTTATTGTATGTATTTAACAGAATTTCCTTAGGTGGGAAAATGCTATTCCTGGTGGAGAAAGTGAGGCAGAAAAATAGTTCTGTGCACTCAACTAGTCTTACTAGATATATGAGTAGAGACAGTAGCCAAATTGAATTAAGTGCTGTGTCAAACAGGGAAAAGCACAGAGTATTATTGCATAAAAAAGATTAAAGGTATGCTGCCCACAACACGAGATCATAAACTATGCATGGCAGAAAAGATGCTTGGATAAGTACTTCAAGAGGGAAAGATAAAATCCTTGGGCTATGCTCACTGTAGTGGTATATTAATTGTATTTTGATAAATAAAGCTTGCCTGGACACCAGAGGCAAAGCTAAGGCCACTAGAGGTCAGGTAATGGTGACACACACCTTAAATCTTAGGATTTTGGAGACAGAGGCAGATGGATCTTTGTGAGTTCAATGTTATTCTGGGCTACACACGATCAATGCAGAAACAAATCCAGGTAGTGGGGGCCTACACCTTTAATCCCAGTGGTCCATGCCTTTAATCCTAGCCCTAGAGAGGAATATAAGACGGGAGAAGACAGCTCACAGACCGTCTCATTCTGAGAATCCTGGAGGCAGTATCGTCATTTTGGATGTAGAGGTTAGAGTCAGTGACTGACTGTTTTGCTTTTCTGACCTTCAGGTTGAGCCCCAATTTCTGTCTCTGGGTTTTTGTTATTTATGCTACATTTGTCACCCAACATGGGGCTGTTTTGCTCTCTGATCTTCAGGCAAGCTTTATTTATTAAAATACAAATGAAATATCACTACAGCTCACATCATAATATGTGAGCTTTAGGCCACCATCTAAGGATGGAGGTTAAGTTACTCAAAACTCTCTGTGGTAGAACGCCAAACACAGGTTTGGGGACAGAGCTGAATTTCCTGAGACAACAGCATGTGAACCCAGCTAGATACCAATGCCAGGTTCAGTACCAGATATTTGTAGACAGGAAATACTGCACTCGGTGTGGGGAAGGGCCAAGGCTTGGAACGGCTTTGCTGTCAATGGAAAAAGGTTGAGACAGCCCCAAGGTTGAATCCTTGTGGAAATGACAACATTTCCATCAAGTATTCGCATTTTGCTGCCTGCCTCTATGGCGCATTTTCCTAGAGATAATAACAATAACAGGAATAATAAGGAGAATAACACCTGCCACCTTTTACTAAGCACCCGTTTGCCCTAGACTACATCTTTACAAGGCTCTTCTCATTAAATCTTTTTAATAGCCCTATGAGGAAGGTATTAGTATTGTTCCACTTTATAACAGAGTATTAAAGGGGCCCTAAGCTCATCAAAGAAACATTGGCACCATGGCTGCTGCACACCACCTTTCACAAGTATACCAGCCCACTGTCTGTCATTCCAGGGCACTCTGTGCGTGTGCTAGCATCCGCCATGGCTTCCAAGGATAACATCAGAACTTTCACCCGGACACCCTGCTTTATTTACTTCCATGGCTTCAAACCAGATCTGAAGTTTCTTTTCACTCGGACATAAAGACCATTCATATTGTTGCCCCTAGCTTCAAACACAGCACCATCCTTCCTCTGTCCTGTGAGTGACTGTGATTGTGATTTTTGATGGCACAGCCCTTGCTGGACTGCCGACCATTGTGCTTTTTCGGATGCACTCAGGGCGACCTATAAATAATAAATAACAGAAGCTCCTGTGTGCCTTTTGCACCATCCGAGACGTCAGTCGTCTGGTGGGAGGAACGCCCTCTCAGGGCTGACATTTAGGTACGAGGCTGCAGGACTCTTTCTTTGCCTAGGACTTCCATTCAGTTCTCTGGCATCAGAAAGATCAACCTTAACTACAACAAAGACACAGCATTTTAGCAGTACAAAGCAGAAGAAAAGAAAGATTTGGAAATATGAACAATTTTAAAACCATTGATTTTTTTTAATTGCCAACAAAATAAAACAACAATACCCATATTCTACTCAAGCTATGGGACAAAATAAAGTATGGCCCAAGGTCACCCAAATGGGAACCTGTAGGACCCTTCAGGATTCAAGAAATTTTTCTGATTCTCTACCCCCACCCCCACACACCTTTTTTTTTTTTTACCCAGGCTCTCAAGGAGGCAAATTCCTATAGGATCATGATCCGGGAAAGAATGGGTTAATGTAAGCAGTCCTGTTCAGTCAGTGATGTCTTCAATAACCGTCACATGGTCCCTATAATCTGTCCCATGCTGTCAGCACTGGGTTAGTCATCATAATATCAGATAAGAACTGTTCAAAGTGACACACTAACCAACATGAGAGCCGCATGACTCGCTGGCACGGTGACTGCCCTTCAGCTGAACTTTGGCTTAGAACGCAAGGCTCCCAGAGGCAGCCGGCACATGCCACCCGGTGGCATTTTCCGTTGCTAGGGCTTCTGTTGCTCCACAGTCCCAGGGAAAGGCAACTAAGACAGAGTTACAGGGAGTCACCTGCACACCCACACCTCTGGTGCCAGCAGGGAAGGACTTGCAGCTGTGGTGGCTGCCACTTTGAAGTGCTGGGACTCTGTGTCCCTTCCACACTTGATTAGTTTTGCAAATGCGTGTGTAGCACGTTATGCCAAGTGACCCAGTAGGGAAACTCGGACCCCCAAAGGGAGTTTGTGCTGGAAGAGGAAAGAAAGAATGTGGCTCTTGGCTAAGAGGACACAGGGCAAGGGCAGGAAAGGCGGGGGGGGGGGGGGGGGGGGGGACTGGGGGGGGAAGCAATCACTCTGGGTGGAAGGTTATTTTGGACTGGTTTTGGTTGTAGTGGCTTTTTTTGTACCCCCCCCCCCCACTGCTTTACACCCTGGCTACCACCACCACCACTTTTTAAAAACCTGCAATATGTTTTAGACTTTTTAATCTGTAGACTCCCATATTTTAAAGGAAGCAAAGACTAGAAGGAAAGAGTAAGGAAGGAAGGTGAACCATTCAACTCACTGACTAGTTAGTTCATTCACAAAGCACAGAGCAGAAAGGAAGTGGACGGAAGTCATCTGACATTGAATTTGAGAACATTTATTGGCTCTGTGCCCCTGGCGGACTTACCTAACATCTTTTTCTAAGCTTCATCCTCTGCAGTAAGATAGAAAAAATAATACTTAATTTACAAGACGGTTAGGGAGATAAAAAGAGGTGGTGCGTGCTAAGTGGCCAGCAACTGGTCGGTGCGAGGAGGCCATGGGAGCTATGATGATCTGTACTGAGAGATATATCCAGGTTCAATGTCTGGCTACACCACTTATTAGCATGTGACCTCACCTTGCAGAGCTTGGGTGTCCTGGCGCAAAGCGAGGAAAACAAGACGCAACTGTCAAGTTCTTCAAAGGAGTCACTGAGAACAAAGTCAGGTGTGTTGTAGATAGGGAGCAAATAATGCCTGGTCACAAAAGCACAGGCAGAAGGCAAAGAGAGAAACAGGAGGCAACCTTGTCGCGTCATCAACAAATGGAAATCTTAAGCAGTAGCACGCTATCCAGAATATATTGATAAAAACTGGAGGCAGTTACTAAGAGATTAGAAGATTTCCAAGCGAATCTAAGTACAGGAGAAGACCAGGGTCAGCGCAGGATGTCTCCATGGGGACCAAGGTCAACTCATTTAGTGAGCATTTCCCTGTGTATTCTCCTTCCTATGGGACGTGATACTACTTCTCTCAGCTTAAAGACTGAAGCCCAGAAACAGGCAGTGACTTTCCTAGGATCACATGGCCAGTAAACAACAGAAAGAGAAATAAACCCAGGGCCTCGGCTGCTAACACAGTCCTTTCGCAAAGAATGACAGATGGCTTATAAGGAAGAAGAAGAAAAATCCATGACACATACACATATAGAGATAAAAACAGGAATTACAGAAACAGCAGTGAATTAAAGAAAATTTCTGTTTGCAAAGCAGGGAATGGAAACAATGAAACTAGTTCATTTTAATAAAGAAGAATAGTTTTAGAAAATTATTTTTTAATTAGAAATAAATTAAAAGCACTAGAGAGACAGTAACCAGAGATAAGGAAGATGAGTATCCTGGGGAACTTAAGAAGAGGGGTTCCAGTGGCAAAGAGTCCACTAGAGGTTTGCTTGGTGGCAAGTTCCCCTGAGTCCGAGGCACTGTGTGATCTCCAGCTTCCCTGACAAGAGCCAGAGCTAATGGCTCTGAAGAGAATGTCACCAGTACATGGGGCCTGCAGGCTGCGGTCTCAGAATCTCTGAGCTGCTAGCATGGGATGGGAACTTAAAGAAGAGAGATGCTTATATTGGCCAGGTTGGCAGACCCTTCCTCAAGCAACGCCTCTAATGGGATCAAAATGAGGAAACCCCAGAGAGAGGCTCAGAGGGATGGAGTGGAGCCACTGCCTGGAGTGTCTTCCCAATTATTCTGGTGCCAAAATGTCTGAAAGCTGTGTGCACGTTTTGTCAAGTGGGGACCATTCTCTTTCTAATAGAGTAGCAGAATGCTAGGACAGGAAGCAATCGTGGATGGGGATGGTGGACGACAGAGGGATTTCCTTAAAGTGCCTCGTCTCCCCCAAGTCTCTTCTTCCACCTAATTTAAAAAGAACTGTTTGTGTGTTGAGGATCTGATGAGAAGGACAGGGTATGTGTGTCCCATATCCCTCAAGTTATGAACATCATTCTTTTTACTTAGTTTTCAGGACAAGCTGCAGATTCCTCTTTCCATGTTTGCTGGGCTGTGTCATCTCCTGCACATTATAGTCTGACTTGGCGCTCATGGAGCTGAGACGAGAGAAACTAATGTGAAAATTAGCAAGAGAATGAGAAGAACCGTGATTTAACGTTACAGAAAGTAGCCTACCACCCTGGCCTGCTGTGAGATGCTACAGGGCACAGGGTTTCAGACAGCTTATGATCATCTAAGTGTACGAGTGTTACCCTTTCCTCTCATGGTATTCATTAATCATCTCTGACCATTTCATGGCAATCGTAACAGCTTACTTTCCATGGAGTCTTTTAGCTTCGAAGGCATTGCCATATGTACTAGTCATTCATGTGCCCTGGGGTATCAGCACTGCCAGCCTGTCATGTGCTGGGAGTGGGCAACACAAGCCTCTACTTAGATGACTCTAAAGCCCACAGCACCAGTTTCATCAGAGAAAGAAGTAGCGTGCCCTGTGTTGCAGAGTGTCTCTCAATGTGGAATACTGTACACGGGGGAGAGATGAGCAGATTGGATGACGTGTGAGAAGACTATGGAAAGAAAATCTGAAAGGTGCCATTGGTTGACCAGGGCTATCAAAAGCCTACTGATAGTTGGAGCAGTCTCCACTAAGAAAGCTGCCCAAAAGGATTTGGAAGAAGTGTGGGAACATCCCCGGGTGACAAGAGGAAGTCTGGATGCTACTTTGTCTGGGCATAGTGATTTGGGAATACTAATGGTGATCAGAGAAAAAATAACGTGGTGACCAAGAAAAGTGACACCATTGGATCTGTGGAGAGGTTGTAGCAACACAGGACAGGAACCAGTCTGTGCTGCACGATGCAGGCTCAGGGTTCAATGGTGACACTGTATGGTAGTAGCTGAGGTTGCACTACCTATTGGTTAACGGCGTGGTACATACTTCCAGCCTTCACTTACTATCCAAACAGAGCCCAACCAAAAAGCAGCTGGGGAGACGGCTCAGTCAGTAAAGCACTTAATTTGCAAGCTTGAGGCCCTCAGTCTGGAGCCTCAGCATCTGTGTAGACTGTCAGGCATGGCAGCTCTTCTGTAAGCCCACTGCCAGGAAGACAGAAACAGGAGGATCCTGTGGGCTTGCTGACCAGTAAGCGTCACTGAATAGCTTCAGTGACAAACTGTCTCAAAAACTAAGGTGGAAAGCAATGGAGGAAGACACCCAACATCGGCCTCTGACTGCCACATGCACACATGTCCACAAACACACATGCACATGTACACATACAATTAAAAATAAAAACCACGTGGAGCCCTCTTATGAAAATCAACCATTACTTATCTTAAACAGCTTTGACCCTGATCTGATGACAGAGAGACTTCAGGAAGGAGACTTTGACTTCCTGCTAACCGTGGTCCCAGAGACTCTGAGGACAAGTCAGAATCCTAAGAGACAGAAGTGAACGTGTGGCCTCACTGGAGAAGTGATCATATTGGTGAGATTTGTTACATGCACTGACTAGACAACAAATCTTGGCTAGATACCACGATCTAGGCAGTATGTTTTTTTTTTTAATTTTTTATTTATTTATTTATTAAAGATTTCTGTCTCTTCCCCGCCACCGCCTCCCATTTCCCTCCCCCTCCCCCAATTAAGTCTCCCCCCCAGCCCGAAAAGCAATCAGGGTTCCCTGTCCTGTGGGAAGTCCAAGGAACCCCCACCTCCATCCAGGTCTAGTAAGTTGAGCATCCAAACTGCCTAGGCTCCCACAAAGCCAGTGCGTGCAGTAGGATCAGAAACCCATTGCCATTTGCATACAAATGGATGGAAATAGAAAACACTATCCTGAGTGAGGTAAGCCAGACCCAAAAAGAGGAACATGGGATGTACTCACTCATATTTGGTTTCTAGCCATAAACCAAGGACATTGAGCTTATAATTAGTGATCCTAGAGAAGCTAAATAAGAAGGAGAACCCAAAGAAAAACATATAGGCATCCTCCTGAATATTAACCTTCAGCAAGCGATGAAAGGAGACAGAGACAGAGACCCAAATTGGAGCACAGGACTGAAATCTCAAGGTCCAAATCAGGAGCAGAAAGAGAGAGAGCACGAGCATGGAACTCAGGACCGCGAGGGGTGCACCCACACATTGAGACAATGGGGATGTTCTATTGGGAACTCACCAAGGCCAGCTGGCCTGGGTCTGGAAAAGCCTGGGATAAAACCGGACTCTCTGAACATAGCGGACAATGAGGACTACTGAGAACTCAAGAACAATAGGCAGTATGTTTACTGGGAGTTTCAACTAAGGAGACTGAAGCTCATCTAGTTAAAGTGGGTTGACTAGGACTGGAATTCTAGGAAGTGGGTGATCAGTCTTGAATGGAGACGATTCCAGGTCAGCAAGAAACAGCTACCACTGCATTTCCTCCTTTGGACTAAGGTGGAAGATCTCACGGGACCTGGCGTTAAGGTCTCTGCATGTGAGCGGCAGCATTTCACAAAGGTTCCCTGTCTTTTCCACTCCCCTACATGTACTTGGGTAACGACCAAGCTCGAGGCTCGGCTCACATGCTTGTGGTTTGGCTCCCGCCTGGGGATCACATTCTCTGCTCCACAGGCTAAGCCAAGGATCCTGCTTGCAAAATACTACTGGTGTCCTGGTGCCACCTCCTGAAAAACCAGCCTACAATATCCTCGTGCCTGGCAGGTGGGGCTCGCCAGATGGAGCCCTGGCAACCAGGACACTGAGCAAGAAAAGATTACGTCTACTCTTTCCCCTACTAAGTTTCATAAGTCGTAGACTTGTTCGTTGCATAATAAGATGCACATTCAAGAAAACCTTTCTAACACATATTAGTGACATTAAAGAGGGGCAGGGTACAAGATCATATGCAGCATACTAATTTGGACGTTCGTGTCTGCTGACAGTCTGAGCAGAGACAGAACAGTCTGCCATGTACTTCGGATCTCAGGTTCCTTTCCTAGCTGGATCAGCACGATAGCACTTTGCAGTTGTCAGTGCCTAGATCAGGACCATCGACCACGCTGCTCCAGCAGAAGCTTGCACTGCGATTGTTGTGTGAATGCTTCCGCTCCTGTGATGGGCAATGTGGCTTTTTTGTATAGGACACTTCTTCCCTCCTGGGTGTTATGATTGTTTACGTGGAGTATGTCTTTTGATCCTAAGGATAAACCATGGATGACATTCATGTCTCTGTCTTACAGATGATAGAAGCCACGAACAATAAGAATGTGTGTTGTTTATTTGTCTATAGCACTTCTGGCAAGCCACAGAAAAAGAATTCAGACTCAGCCATACCTAGAGGCTCACACCTCTAATGAGCCCTTAGCCCTTGGGAGGCAGAGGCAGAGATGGGCAGATGAATCTCTGAGTTCAAGGCCAGTCTGATCCGCAGAGCAAGTTCCAGGACAGCCAGAGCTATATAGAAAAACCCTGTCTCAAAATAACTAACTAACTAACTAAACAAATAAATAGTAAGAAAAATAAAATAAAGAAATGTACAGTTGCCTGAGTTTAAAGCTCATGTTCATAACTATTTTGCTTCTTTAACTGAAGGGTTAAAGAGAGACACAGACTTTAAAAAGATAAATACAAAGCAGATGCGCATTTATATATCAGCCCTATATACAAGCAGTCCTTCCATTTTAGTTTTGCGAAATGACAATAAAACAAATAGTCATACATTCTCTTCTTAATATGTAAGATCGCTTACACATCTGTTTAATTTAGGAAATATGAAGTATTGACTCTACTGCATATTAATTCATGCCCACATCCAGAAAGAAGTTTAATAAATTTTGTTTAATTTTAAATAAGCTGGTATCATCACAAAGCCTTTAAATACAGCTAATCCACCAAAATGACTCTACGATGTACTAACAGCAGTTAGGCAGTGAGCAAGCAGTTTCTATGTACTAAGTACTGTTGGAAGCTACCTTCTGCCTAGTCCACAAACATCCTACATACTGACAGCTTCCTTCTCATCAGTGAAGGATATACTCTATGACCCTAGTAGATATCCGAACTATAGATAATATCAAACTCTATGTGCAAGCATTATTATTCCAAAAGACCTGATGACTAAGACGGCTAAGTGCCTTGATGCCAGGTAGTGTATATATAGTATGATACCCGGGATAAGGGGTGAACCATGCCTTTCTCAGCTGTCTCAGGTTTGGAAAAGAGTTCACAAAAGTTTGGATCCTATTGTGGATCAAACACCACTTAAAATTATGAATTATGTCTAAAATTCTTCTTTTAAAAGTTCAGATAATACTAGACTGCATAGTGAGTGAAACAGACAAAGGAAAGCTTCTAGGAAGTAGACACGGTTATTAACAACGCTTCATGCAGGTATGTCGAGCAGAGCCAGAGCATAGGCCAGACAGTATGGCTCATGTACTGTTCTGCAGCATAAAGGCTTAAAGTGGAACGGTAAAACAAAAGAACGCAGCCAAAGTAGGCAAGACATTATGTAAAAATTAACCAAGGAGTAGGTTTATTATCAAAACAGGAAAAAAAAAACCCACCAAGTCATCAGGAAAGAACTTTTAACCGTGTCTGAAAATGAGGAGGATTGTAGGCACAAAGCTACTAAAAAGATCAGAAACTGGGATGGATGTAATGACGGACAGTTGCTATGGCAACAAACCATAACCATCAATGCTGATTTCATTGTGTGACTTTACCAACCATATCTCCTTTACAAGGGGGAGGAGGGCAGGAGTGAGAGGGATGACGAGTAAGGAGGTCGGGAGAGAAAGAGAGAGGAGAGCAAGGAGACCATGAATGATAATATGAGATTCTATAAGATGATTTAAATACCCCTGTGGTCCCCATGTAGCTCCAGCTTCTCCTGATTTATTTTACCTTCACTGTCTCTGCGGTACTTTTACAAGTGAAATCCGTGTTTCATTTATTTAATGTTTTTCTCCCACTAACATAAGACACTGATTAATCTTCAAAATACTCCCATGCCGCACGTGCCAATGCCTTAAACGTGCCGCTACCCCTGTTCTACGTCAGGAAACTGGGGCATAAAGTTCCATCACTTCTGCCTAAAGCAAAACTTGGCCCTAAGCCAGAGGGAGAAGTGTAGATCAGACCCAAGAGTCCTTATTCCTATTCCAGAAATCTCTTCTTCTCTTCACTAGAAAAAAAAATCCCAAGACATAGATGCTCCTGACTTCCTTTAACAATCTGTCCTATTAAAAGGAATAACGTTTATGCCTATCCTTAACAAGATTTCTTTGTTTAGAAAGGTAGGAAGGTATTGTCAACTGGCTTGTCAATCCATGAACACAGTTCTACTGTTGGGCTATTATTCTCACCCATCCTGCAGTATGGAGGAGCCAACGGCTGTGGACAGAAACAACCTCTCTGCCACTCACTTGCCCATGAGGAAGAAGAGAGCTAGGAGATGCTGCTATTTCCTGCCTCATCATCACAGCCTATTCAATTTTCCATCTTCTCATTAGTGAGGATCTGTCCCCTTGCACCATGTCCCAGAGGGAAGTCCCTCAACAAACATCCCATTCATCTCAATAGGACTTTACAAAGTCAGAATAAAATGCACAAGCGCAACTGGGCTCCGCGGCTGGTCCAAGAGAAACTATCTGTGGTGGTCACATGGGAAGTTTGAAATGGCTAATATGTGTCCTGTGAGATCCACACTCAAGGCTCCAGAGACATTAGAAGGAAAAAAATGAGTGCACAGAGGAAGTGGAAGAATTGCAGAGACAGAAAAACCTGCAGAAATTAGGTGTATTTTGGTTTGTTTGTTTGTTTTTTTGCTTAGTCTAGTTTTTGAACCTTACATCAGATTTCATTTCAGCATATTTGAGTATGACAATAAAGAGTTCTTAGAGACCGTCTGAGGCACCTTGAAAAGTCACTATTGAAAAGCACAGACCTCAAGGTCCACTTCTTCATTTAGAAGGGATTGTCCTTTCCGTGCTGTTCCACGTATTCTTAATGGCCCCTGTGTCACGTGAGTGTTTTCTTAGTGTATGTTATGATGGTATTCATATGAAAACACACTTTCAAGAAAGTCTCTATGGAGATGAACACCAGGTTCTCGAAGATGGGCTGAAGTCTGCAATGCTAAGGAAGTGAAGAGAAGAGAATGACGGACTCTGCTTATGGCTAGACAGGCCTCCTTGAAGACGGAGACCCTAAAATTCCAGGTGCAATACATGGGAAGGCGAGAACATTAAAGAGAAGAGAAGATTGTCCCATGGGGAGGCAGCATGGTAGCCCCCTCGAGAAGATGGGGACCTGAGAGAAAAGAAGAAAGCTTAGGCAAGAACCATAGGATGAAATAAATACCAGAGTGAACAAAGGCAGGGAAGCAAGCCATCCATCCCACTAAAACATTAACAGTCACATTGGGAAGAGAGGGGTGCCAGGAGCCACTGTGTCTACTGCCCAGCAAACATCAGCCTTTGGTGCTGTAAGGTGTCTTGTGGCTGCCCGTCGGGTGCCCCCCTGGTGTCAGGAGAAGCCTCCACAGCTGTGCTTCCTGAGATGCTCAGTGAGGCTATTTTGGGCTGGATGGGGTCCATGGTGATGATTGCCCGGCCTGGGCAGCTTACCCAGTGTTGCTTTTTAGCATTCTGTTTTCCTTGTCATTTAGTTCTCTACCGTACAATTACTCAAATAAGGAAAAAGGAAAGAAAGGGAAAAAAAAGCAAAGAAGAACATGACTACATCTTATTTTTAGTACTCACATCAATGGTGGCAACCTCCTCTGCATTTCAATGGGAACTTTGCATATCAAAATCTTCCAAAATAAAGCATAGTAAACATATTAAAATTCATAATGACATTTTTCAGTGCTGTCTCAAAATGTTTGTTTGTTTTGAAATACTGAATTGGCTCAGCCCAAATTAAAGACTAATGCACTGACAGATGGGCAACAATCATGTTCCACAGAAACAAGCACCCTCTGGAATGTGCAGCTCACCTTCTCGCCCCTAGGTCAAAGAACACTCAGAAGATAATAGCAGCTACACTTTATTTCTAAACATGGGCCCTGTAAAGATCTAAAACACGTTGCAGAAGCACCTGAGACCCTACGACTCAATGTACTTGGAGTTCCTCTGGAGCTACTCTCTCGTTAGGGAATGGATTTCTACCTCAATTGAAAATTGGTGGCAGGGAAAGGGTTAGAGGTATCTCACTAATAAATGTCACTGAGTGAGGCATCAGGAATCTCTCCAGATTGTGAGTGACAGTGCCCCCATAAGCAACTATGACTATGCTGGGAGCTAAATATATAATAGCATAGTTTGATCATGCGGGGGGGGGGGGCACACCTCATCAGTTTAGTCCATTCTCTCTCTCTCTCTCTCTCTCTCTCTCTCTCTCTCTCTCTCTCTCTCTCTCTCTCTCTCTCTCTCTTTCTCTCTCTCTCTCTCTCACACACACACACACACACACAAACATTCACACAGATACTTCAGGGATTCAAAAATATATAACCTTGTGTCTCCTCTAGAGATAACCTTCTATAATCCTAGAATCTAATCTAAAACTCCAAGTTCCCAACCACTCCCATACATCTAAATTGCTAAAATATAATCAGCAGTTTAAGAAAGCCTACGCAAGTTGCTTGAGTCGTTCTTCATTTAATAACGAGTCTACCCCTCATCTATTACCTACAAAGGTGGAAGAAATACCTTCGCCGCCATGAGGTACTCAAGAAGTTTGAACAAATGAGTCCCTGCAAGCTTCCTTCTTCCTTCTACAGCTAGCTTCAAACTTCCACTGGAGCCACAGGAATGCGGACGAGAATGTGCCGGTCCCACCAACAACTTGTGCCAAACTCCAGAAGGAGGTGACATTCCATTGAAGTCTTAGAAAAGGAGTAGGATCTTTTTAATGTGACCTCAATAGGCTATTGTCAAAAAGAGAGAGTCCAGATTTCCAACTGAGAAAACGCTACAGCTATGGCACTCTCTCATTAAAAAACCAAGGAAAGAAACCTCTGGCCTTCACCGACCAAACCTGCTTATGATAACACTGTACGCATTGCAGCTGAATGGCCAGCAACAGAAGGAACATGTAACGACAGGGCACCAACAAAGAGGAAAGTGAAACCCTCAGCTGATGCGATGTGTGTAGTTAGCTGGGATGGGCAACCCTCTTACTCTCTGAGCTTTGACAACATAGCCCCAGGCCTCACAGAAGCAGCTTATATGACTCAATTCTAAATTTCCCAGGCCTTTCTTGTTTGCTTGCTACTTAAATATCTGGCTTAAGATCACTCCCCTGTAGACCCTATGGCACAGTAGGAAACAGATAAACTTTGAAGCTCCAGATATAAAGATGTTTCCGCAATCCACAGGCTAAAATGTAACTTCCTACAGATACCCCATATTAATGTTTGTCAAACAGAAGCCCTCAGAAATGTCAGATGCTGGGTCAGTGCAATTGGTTAGCTTGATGCCCAAGTCTGATGACCTGGGTTCCATCCTGATTTCCATCCCCAGAACCCACACACAGGTGAACGAAGATCATTCCACAAAGCTGCACTTTGACTTCCACACACATGGCCACACTCAGACAAACCCTCTACACACAATTAGAGGGAATTGAAGTTTTTTAAAAAGCAGAATTCTGAATCACTAAAAGCAATTGTTTTTAGTGCTTATGTACGACAGAGACTAACTGTACTGCTCTGTAAGAGGGAGGGCAGAATTCAGCATACAGTTTAGAGCAATGGTTGTCTTGACCCTTTAGGGGTCAAATGACCCTTTCACAGGGTTTGCATATCAGACATCCTGCATATCAGATAATCATATTGCAATTAATAACACTAGCAAAATGACTGTTACGAAGAAGCAACAAAAATAATTTTATGCTTAAGATCTCCACAACATGAGGAACTTGTTAAAGGGTCACAGCATCAGGCAGGTGGAGAACCATTGCTTTAGAGCATGACAGCCTTCACATTGGATCAGACAAGACACTGACTAACCAAACAAGCAAATAAACAAATAAAGAATTTCCAGACCTTCTCAGAAATGGAAACCACGGCCCGCCTTTAACTTTGGTCTTGTAGGAACTTACAAATCTTACAGACTAGGACATATGTCTCATTTCACATAAATTCCTACCGGGAGGGCGAATGACTCTGGTGACAGATTTCCGTGTCAGAGGGCATGTGCGGTTGCCTTCTGGAGCAGGTATTCTGATTCACAACTGCTCTAACTTTATGGGAGTCATGTACAGTCCCAGGGCACAGTGTCACCACTAAGTGGACTCCATACCAATCCATCCTTCCATGGGTTATTTCCCTAGGTCCTTGTTGGATACTGTCACTTAAGAAACTCACTACAAGAGCCCGGCCACAGCATTGCCCACCGCTACGATTACATTATAAAGAATGACTGTAATATCTTCCCCTTCCCTGCTTACCTGCACTACTAGGAAAGATTTTAATTGGATTTGGAGACTTAAAGTCCACCATCATTTCAGAGGTTGGCCAGAGCTCTTTGTCCTCCCTGCTTTAAGCTGAGCAGTCTTTAGCTCTTCAAATCAACAGCACACACCAGGAGCCTTACATGAAATAAGAGAACAGAGGATTTCCATTTGCAGAGGACAGCACACAGCTACAAAAGGCAAAGGATAAAGAAGAAGGTAGCCTCATGGTTTTCCAACTTCCTTCTAGTCATGCCAATCAAAGCATTTTCTTAAACAGCCCTGCCCATGCCCAGTCATTCATTCAGGACATATTCAAGAGGGCATCAGACAGCAGCAGAATAAATATTGAATTTACCAAAGAAACATGAAAATGTCCTTCTGGGAAAAGACTTAATATTGATAATTCGATTTTTATTATATCTAAGTAATACCCCGTTTCTTACCAATTCTCCATGGTCAGATTGAAGATTGAACAAAACATGGATTTTGCTGCCAATGCCCTCCGAATTTTTTTCTGTCCAGTATATAAAGATCAACCCAGTTCAGAGTTTAGGACAAACCCCAATGATTGAAATGCCAACATTACTGTTATTTATTTAAAATGCACTCTTCACTTACTGAATATGCACCTCTCTGTTTTTACCATATCCCATTTAGCCCTTATCCACTTGGTATTAGTAAATTGGTCCCTCTGGGAATCTAAACTTAGGCACATGTAAAACTACATCTTGGAATTCATAATTCTTTCATAATCACCTCCCATTTGGCATCTGTGAGCTCACAAAGGCAGGTTTCCTCAGGAAAGATCTGTTCAGAGTTCAATATTTACATAAACAATTTCTGTTTGGAGTGTAGGCTCCTTCATGCACCAATAACCTCTCCATCTCTGTAGGTCTCTAAATTTCATGTTAAATAAATTTTAGCACTACAAAAAAATACCCGAAGCAATCTTCACCATTTTCTTCAGCATGAAAAGTCATGTAGACAGTCTAAGGAGGCACTTTGTGAATTGCTAATGGAATAAATGTAAGTACAATTTGAATTGAAGGCGTTATTTCGGTTGCAGGAATAATTGGAGCTTTTCTGTGTTGGCTCATCCCTAGACTGAGAAATCTTTGGAAGTAGGAACTATTCCCTAGTCTAGTGCTCGGTCCAACAAATACTCACTGAATCAGCTTCCTAGTTAACCCCAGTTTGGTCCATTCTGAAATAAGGAAATTCAGTCTTAACCTCACAGCCAAAATTTCGCTAAAACTCTGCTCGTTTTAGTAGTAAATGCACTAAGTGCTTAAATCACTTGCCTATTAAATCAATGGTTTAAGGTGGTAGTATCCGTAGAGCATCACTCTGGCTTGGAGAAATTGGCACTCATGAGTGTAAATATGTACTAATTTTCTAGAAATTAATTTATTAACATAAACTTAATGATGTGTATAAAGATGCTCATGCTGGTCCAATTTATTAAGGAATTAACTTTAAATAAAAGGACTTGAGCGTCTCAAAGATATTTGTAGAGTTCATATGACATTGCAGGTAGTAATTGATAAATGAAACAACCTCAATGTCTATCAAGAGGAGATTTAGAAAGTTAGCCATAGCACATCCATGAATATAAAACACAGTCCTCAGCCCTAACCCAAGGTTCAGAGACCATTGGGAAAGACGGTATGGAAAGTATCTGGAAGGGAGTTAATGAGTAAGGGTGAATATGACCAAAGTGAATTGTACATACGTATAAAGTTTCCAAAGATTTGAATTAATTTTTAAAAAAATAAAAGTAGAACAAAAGCACAGCTGTGCTCTTTCTTCAGGGACATGGAAATACACAGTGTTAGGTCTTTCAACACCATGCACAACCACTATTTAGCAGCCTTTAAATAATTGAAGGCATTATTATGATGTTGAGTGAAAAAAATAAAATAAATGCAAAACACTGTGTGTAGCATGGCCTGTTGCAGACTAACCATCTGATCTTGAGCAAGTCATTCCATACCTCCAAGCTTCAGTTTCCTCATTAAAGTAAGGATGAGCACCTCATGGGAGAGAATGAGTACACCTCACTAGAACTCTATAAGGTACCACACTGTATAATCTCTGTCTCCCTTCCTACACACCCCATCATCATCATCATCATCACCATCATCATGGAGATGTATGAATAAAAAGAGCTATACCAAACATAGATATCTACCATGACCAACACCAATATTTTAAAGACTTTAAATGATTTTCCTTTAATTTTTGCATGTATGTTTATTTTCAGGTACAAAAGCTATATAATACTTATTTAAAAGATTAGACAAAGGAATACATAAACATGCACACCCTTGACATGTACCAAGGTTCGAAAGGTACTGTTTTTGTCCTCCAAAGAATTTACAATCTACCTAAAAAGATCACAGACATTGTGACTGCCAAAATGACAAAGACTCATTTGTTAGAAATGTAAATACAAACAAACAAACAAAAAACCCTTCAAAGACAAAAGGGAACAATGCTAAGGACAGAATGGGAAAGACAGGAGGAGGCAAGGCTCTGATAATACAGCTGATCTACGGGAGGGCAAAATAGAAGGCAAGATGCCCTCTGAGACACACAGGGATAGGGAAACTTCAGAGTTTGCCAGTACGACAAGCACACAGCCTGCTCTTTGCATCTTTACCTATACCTAGGTCTTTTCATTGTTGCATGGCTCCACATTTGTTTTTGCAAAAACTTCTGATCAAACAATAATAAAGCCTTCAGCCACCATTCCTAATCTGCTCCCATTGCCTCGACAAGGGAACAAAAGACTGAAAGAAGCTGAACCTGATTTCTGAGTTTGTGTTTGCAATGCCAGTGACGCATATGCCAGGATGGTCAGCTTCATGTGACCTGCAATGTGAGTCACAAGCAGTTGGAGACTCAGAACTAGCAAAACCCAGAGCAGCTGGAGGTGGACAGAGAATGACAGTTGGACCCTGCCTCCCTCCCTGGAAGAGCCTCCTCCCTCCACAGCTCAACTCTGAATGGGTGTCCTTGGGTCCCTTTCTGTACTATAGGAGAGAATAGGGGAAGAGCAAGGAAAGATGCTAGCTTCAGTCCTTTGATGGCACATCTTGGGTATTCCTCTTCCCCTTTCCCCCCAAGCACCCATCTGGTCTTCCAGTAGAATTTAAAAATAGTTTTGCTCAACGGTGAGGGCAAATGCTGACTCGGTCTGGGAGAGATCTCTTCACTAGGCCCAGCTAGGTCAGGGCAGGATCTTTTTAGCAAGAGAGAGCCTCTGGTGGAGGCACAAAGGGGAAACTCACTTTTGTCTTCCTCACAAGCTCAGGCTGGGCTGGGCTGGGCTTAACAATTGCCAAAACATAAAGCTGCAGCAGCATAAAGAATAATAGCCTCGCCGCTGCCACCGCCAATCCCAGACAAGAGGGTTTCCCAGAGCCCAGCTCAAGCTGAAAGTAGAGACAAATTCGTCCCTACTCTGGGGTGCCAGGAACTTGACAGTAGAATAATATCAGTAGAAAGAACTGCAGAGATCCAGAAACCCAGACAGGCAGGAGAGAAAAGAGGACAGGAATAAATCCTGCTCTCCCAGCACAGGAGACTGCTGTTCTTTCTTTTTTTATTTTCTCTGGCTTCCTTGCTCTCTAAGTCTTGAGTTTGGCCTTAAAGCTTCAAGTCTGAGAGTAGTTTTCAGAAACCTATATTTTGTTCATGGCAGGTGAGAAAAATTATATTCAGCCGTGTATTGTTTAAACACAGATTTGTTTTGAGAAATGCACAGATAGACGATTTCATCATTGTTCGAAACATAGATGATTATATTATACGTGCAGTATATGATATAAATATATATGCATACATGTACCCACCTATTCACACACAGTGTGTATGCATGTGAGAGAGAGTGTGTTATTCCTAGAGCCACAGTGAATAAAACCACATGCGGATAAATCAAGCTCAAGAGAAAAATGTTGCAACCAAGAACAAGGATACGCACAAGCTGCTCGAGGCTACCCCTGGTACGACACAATACCATTTTACAATGAGCACTTTTGGCAAGTAGGAGGAGCCCAGTCTGGAGTCACAACTGAGAGCACAGTACATTGAATGCATAGACCAGCAGTGCAGTCATTTGTTGTCATGACCAGGTATCATTCTCACTGCATAATTGTTCTCGGCTCTTGTACGACTGGTAGTTCTGGTCTGTCCACACCAGCAACAGCACAAATGTGAAAAATGCATTGTACGTTAATGCTCAGACAGCCAGGATGCCATAGTGGATAGGAGTTTGCACTTTTATTGAAACCTTATGGCTTCATAATTATGTGCCTTGTCTATTGTTGATCAAGGTATCTTTCTGCAAAGCATGGCTGTACACAAAAGTGTTGTGGTTAACTTCTTCCAAGTGGTCTTTTTGAATATTCTTATAACATTTCTAGTGTAAATTTCTCGTTTTAACAATCAAATTCAGCCCACAGATCCCAACTGCTCAACCTGCCCCTGGCAGGTCAGTGCAAAACTCAATTTGTACTAATCAGCTTCCGGCTACTATAGAACATAATGTACTTGATGTGACAAGCCCTTCTCTCAGAACACCTTCTCCCCGACATCCTGAGTTCCCTGGTACTAATCAACTGGGACCAATCACTTCTCTGAGAGAGTCTAGTCTAATGAAAAGACAGGTTCAGGACCCATTAATAATAAAGACAATGCCGACAATCCTAGCTAGTACTGATATGAAGAACAGCATCTCCTAGATACCCCATGCCTGACATGGACTGAGTACTGTAGTAAGTGCTTGACATGGATGATCTCACTTTGTCTTCACTTTCATCCTGATGGGTAGATATGGCTCTTTTCATATCTGTAGGGGGAGGGGATAGAGACTTAAAGTGTTGGATCAGTCTACCCAAAGTGCCCAAAGTGATGCTGTTCATAAGTAGTATTCATCCACTGCTAAGAGAACTATTACAGTCTTCTGAAAAACATTTGCTCATGCCTTCTCCATAGTGCTTTCTCATAGGCCATGGTACAGACAGGAAACCAAGAGCTACAGGGTCAAAATGCAGCTCCTGTGACTTCCCAGCCATTGTGTGCAGAACACACATTCTTGCTAAGGCCATTGTGAAACAGTTATTCCCAGGTTCCTGGATCTGTCCATTGCACACTGGGCAAGTGACAGCATGTTAGAGCAGTCTCCTGGAGAACAGCTACGTAATTGCCCGTGTAGGAGGCAGAGAGTGGGCACAGGGGAAATTACATGTGTTTTTCCCTCCCTGCTGTGCTGGGCTCCATGTATGCTCCTGCTCCAACTCAGAAATCCTTCAGGAATAAGGAAGCCAAGGAAGGGCAGCAGGATGTCGTTCTCCCCAGGCAATGCTCATCCGCCTCAAGGAGCCTTTCCGTTTTACTACTCCCGGCTTAAACTTCAATCTGGGAAATGTGTGGCAATTCTTTTGCTTCTTGAATTATTATCAATCAGGAGTTTAACCTCACTCTGCCTTTCAAACCTCTGCTTTGGAATGACGGCTTTTTTTTACTCTTGATCTCGTTCATCTGTCCAACAAATGTCACGAAGGAGGAAGTCTGTCACAGGCACCACAGGAGTAGAATGAAGTTCATCAGGCACTGGTGTTTCCTTCTAAGGACTCAGATTTTAGTAGGGAATGCAAAAATATAACCCCTTACTTTAAACGTCTGGGATTTGGTTACTATTGATTGTCAATTTGACAGAATCTAGAATCACTGAAGACAGGCTCCTGGACATGTCTTTGAGGGATTACCTAGATTAGGTTAGCCTCTGGGCACGACGATGAGGGAGTTTAGGTTAATTGAGTGGAAAGATCTACCCTAAACATGGGCAGTGCCATTTCATAGGCTATGTTCTTAATAAAAGAGAGGAAGTGCTAACAATGGTGCTAGAATCCATCACTCTCTGCTTCGCCATTGAAGATGCAATGTCACCAGTTGCCTCGAGATCCTTTTATCATGACTTCTCTGGCTTTAACTGTGAATCAGAATAAATTCTTTCTTCTTTGGGTTACTTTTGTCGGTATTTTGTCATGGTAATGAGGCAATGATCTATTATAACATCCTTATTCATTTTCCTCCATTTCTACATGGAATAGGTAGATGGGAAAGAACAGAGTCGGGAGGACAATGAGACACTGCAATTCCCATGTGATGCTATGCTCTCTTCAGTGCTGGGAATCAAGACTCTACCCCTCATTTGACAATTCTCACGGGTACAGAGTGGCTCAGTACCACATTTTCCAAAGGCAATGAAGCCTCTGAAGTTTCTCTTTAGCAAGCCTTTGGCTACTAAAAGCATTGGAGAGATGTCTTAAGTTGCATTTGCAGAGCACATTACCGTTACTTATGGACGCACACTGACCTGTGCACAGAGAAGTGCCTGTGGCCACTCAGAAGCTCTTATGAATCTCTCTTCCACCTTCAAGTGTTCCGTGTTCATGATAAACTATATAACTACCTATTCTTCAATTATATTCTTATTTGAAATGGCTTGGAGAACACTGGTAGATATTGTTGAAGGCAAAAATCAATTTCCCAAAACAGCTTTGGGAGGACTTAGGATGGGAAAGTTGGTAGCTATCAAAAGTGAGAGCCTCCCCCAAATCATCCGGTTCTAAATCCCTTGCTCTTTTTCCTAGCTTAGCATGGCTGCTTCCTGTAAGAACCACAGCCTGATGCAAATGGAAAATCTACCTCCCAAACCATGCTCCTCTTTGCTTGCCTTAGCTCGTTTTCTCCCTCATTTTTCAAGTCACAGGGAAAATAGATAGCTCAATGGTATAGCTCTGCTCCAGCGAACATCATTTATGAGTTAGCTGCCCATTATTAGGAAATCAGAATAAAGGTCCGTCAGCTGACCACTCAGAAACGCAATGCTCCTGTGGATGGTTGTGAACCAAGTCCAGTGCTTTCCTTTCCCACGAGAAGTCAATATATTTGCTAATTTTTCAAGCACATTGGGAACGGTGTGCACAAAAGAAACAACATGGGGTTCATAACGGTAGGCTTTCTCTGTGCTGCGCTGTTCCATCATGGAAGTCCCAAAGCTCTAGGCACGGCACTAAATTACGTACAGGTAGAGGCTGGATATAGGCTGCCAGCCGGCTTCCCGCAACATCCCCCATCTGGCTAGGAACACTTGTGCCTGTTAATTAGCGCTGGCATTAATTGAGAGAAGGAACATTGACCAGGACATGGAGGTTATCCTTAGACTATTTAAATACGTCATGTGATCACTCGGTCCATCTGTTATCAACACACTTCACACTTAATCCAGTAAATAAACTCCCGACCATTTTCAGCAAATGGAGTCCCATTTTGTCTGGTCTCTTTAGACTCTGCAAATCTCAAGATGTTTTCTTTCCCTAGAATCTATATTATGGAGTGCCACTGGGTTCAACGACACAGCCGAATGTGAATCCAAGGGCAAGAGCCACCCATTCCCGTCCCCAGAACTCTAGGGAAGTATCCACAAGAGGCAGGGACTGAAAATAATCGCAGCCATCGCTCACTCAAATGCAGATTTTTTTTTTCACTTTGCAGCTACCCTACAAATCTGCCTTGTTTTCTTCTCTTGCTCTCAATTCTGGAGAAAGCACATAGAAATCAGGCCTATTATTCAAATGACGTTCACTGTGCACTAAAAGTGTGGCTGAGTCGAGATGGAAACCCATTTAAAAAATGCTCTCCACTGAAATAGATGAGGTCTGCTGAGATATAAAGCACTTGGGTATTTACAAAGGCAGACAGGCAAAAGTCCAGTGCCCAAACCTTCCATTGGGAAATTGACTCATCATAGGTATAGCCTCAAAGCCGATTTCACATCCGCTAGCTAGAAAGGTATACATTCCATACATCCTTAAGAAAACAAATATAAATCTTCCACGAGACACTTATCTGCAGTAGAGTCAGTTTTCTTGCCTGAAGAAAAGATACATATTCCCCGCCTCATCCATCTCTAGCATTTCTTTGCCCACACCTTCTATAAATCCCCTTTTTCTCTGACAGCATCTCCAAAGACAACTCTTTATAAATGTGTCGAATGATACGTCGTTTTCCCAGTACACAAGAGGGCATTTAAAGAAGGACCAAATCTTAATCCAGGCTGTATATGGTAGCAGGCAACAGTAGACAAAAGCAAAAGTGATGCCACAAAGGTGGACCCATTTGCGTGGAACCACAAAAGGGAAAAACAGAGAAACAGCACCAGCCATCACTCGGGAAGGCTGCGATTCAAATTCACATTCCTCTAGAATGGTGACTTCAGGGAAAATGGTTCAAATTCTTGCGGTTAAGGGCTGTATTTGGTCCACATCAACTGACATGAGGATCTAGTATGGTGATAAGCAGTTTCATTACCACCTTCTCTGCTGTGCACTTGGTAAGAAATGATCATCATGGCTGTTTCACCCACCTCGAACTTCATATAAAAGATATTACCTCATCTGCCCTCTAAGTCTTAACAAAAAGTACAACTTACTCTTTCAGGAAGCTTAGTGGAAAAGTAGACACTGGTCTAATTTTACCCCAAGCATAGGGAAAAACCAGAAGTCATCTCAGGAGCCAATTAATCAGTGAGAGATAATTAAATTTTACACATTGGACCAAGTTTTAACTAGGACACTAGGGCTACCTTGAGGATTACACACTGCTTTCTACTTTTGGGAACATGAAAAATTTTGCAATTATACAATTGTTCAGTTGGACAAATACTTATTGATGGCACACTACAAGCCAGAGCCTGCACATTCCAGAGACTGTAAAGTATTAGACTCCTTCCCTGACCTGAGAAGCCTTCTCCAGTAGGCAGAGTCAAATGTACAGATTTTGTTGTGGTACCTGACAGAAGTAAGATGGAGGTATACAGAAGACTGGCAAATGGCTTCCAAAAGAAGGCTGCTGACACTGAGCCAAGCTGACTCCAAACTGCAAGAGTGTGCATGCGCAGAAAGGGTATTCTCAACAAAGGGACTGCACAAATAGACCCCATAGTAGTCTGAAAGGAGCTGTCCATTGGTCATTCTCATTAGAATGTCGCCATGAAAGGGAAAAATCTAGAACACAAGACTCCAGAGATGCAAGTTGGAAACAAAATGCAATACAGCATCAAGAGATTTCTTTCCTATCCACACATAATAGAGATTTTTTTCTTTAAAGTCAGTATCAATATAATCAAAATACATTGTATAAAATTCTCTAAAATAAAAACATTTCAGATTAAAAGTAAATGGTTAAGGTCATTTAAAAACAAAGATAAAGACATATGGCCATAGTTTATAAACCCAGACTAAAAATAAAATGTATGTTTCATAAAATATATCTATTACCCCATTTAGGGAACAACAGGGTCTGTGCAATGATGAGATGGTGGACTCTAGGAAACGGAAAGGATGGTTGTCAACTAAAACTCTCCTAAACACCATGTCTGAAGATAGTGCAAAATCTTAGAGCCTAAGTACCCAATCTCTGTCTAAACAGCTTCAGCTTCTTGACTTGAATATTTGCGGTGTCTCCCCTCATACCCTCTCATGGAAACTATGCCACCTCTATCGTTATCTCCAAGAAAAAATGCACAAGTGAGGTGATCATATGCGTTTATCACTAATGTGCAAATATTTGAACAGTTACCAAAGAATGCTCAAGTTAGAAGGTCCAACTGTGAATTTTGGAGATGAAAGGGTTTTGATTGCAATAAGTGGTCATACATAATATTTCTTTGTTAAGTTTATTCATGGGGGACATCTTGGACCCAGATTCACTATGTGTTTTGTTATTGTCCTGCCTGAGGTTGTTGTACAAACCCATATAGAGAGCACATACAGCTTTAAATGCTGTATTATGTTGTGTTAATCATATCACATGACATTATAAGAATCTCTCCTGCTCATAGGCTCATTGTAATAGATAAAGGAAAATTCAGAAGGTGGAATTGTACCTAGCAAAGCTCTGAAGGAGGGACTGGAGACATGGCTCTGTTGGTAAAGTGCTTGCCATGCAAGAATGAGGACCTGAGTTAAGATCCCCTGCACCCACAAAAAATCCAGAGGCAGTGATGCTGCTGGGAAGCACAGCACTGGGGAGACAGAGACATGTGGATCTGTAGGGATCCCTGAACAACCAACCTAGCAGAATTAGTGAACATCAGCTTCAGTGAGAGTCGGGTGCAGAGCTACTAAGGAAGACACCTCACACCAGCCTCCGATCTCTACAGGTATGTACATGTAGTTGTACTCATATACATGCATAGCACATATACATACAAGCACACATACACAACAGTAATAATGTAATGCTTGAAGGAGAAAACGGATCACCATGTTAATTTTTTCTCATGACTTTAATGACTTTTTATTTCCTTCCCTATTTCCCTTGATTCTACCTCAATTCTCCTTCCTTTTCTCTTTTACTTTGTCTTTAGGAGACCAAAGTACAATCTCACTCAAGCTTCCTTGCATGTTGGCTTCCTGTTAGGTACAGCCAATGTGAAGTTTCATCAAAACACTGGAAGATGGGATGGGACGGGAAAGGATCAAGGAATATTTCCTCATATCCCTAAGGAAAGGAACTATCTCTGCAATTTGACCTTTTTTTTTTTTTTTTTTTTTTTTTTAGTTTTTTTTTGAGACAGGGTTTCTCTGTAGCTTTGGAGCCTGTCCTGGCACTAGCTCTTGTAGACCAGGCTGGCCTCGAATGCAATTTGACCTCTTTCCTGCCACTGTGACCATAGCTCCAGTTTTCATGGGTCTCAGTTAAGTGGTTATGCCCCTTCTTATCTTTTGTCACCAGGTCAGTTAACTCCCAGAGACAGAGATAAGTTATATGGAGCTTAAATCTGGTGGGGTTAAGTTTGTAAATTCTATATAAACTGTGTGTACATAGAAGCGTATAACTGGCCTTTCTTATATTATTAGAAAGGCTCTGTGGGAGATGAAACATTCCAAAGCTTAAACTTCATTTGCTTCATGTTCGGTGCTAAACTCTGAGCTAAAGGCTTTCAGTTTCTTCCAATTTCTTGCTATCTCCCATATGCCTATTTATTCTTTATATGTGGTCACATATCTCTAAGTAGTCCCTTCACGGAGGTTACTCCATTACAACAATCTCCATAGATTGTGTGTCTGATGACGTCTTTCCCCAGAAGCCCATTATAATGTTATGTGAGGATTTGATTGACAACCTTTCTTCCCTTTGTGCCTGCCTACTTAGAAAACATTAAAGCTCACTCTACGTTATTTCTTTTTAACATGTGAACCTTAGCTTTCTTTCTATAAGCAATAAGTTAAAATATAGGCTAAACTAAACTAAGCTAGGAAACATTTTATTCTGTTGCAAACTTTCTCAAGCAGCTCACAAGCTGACTGTGTTAGTTACACACTCATTATATGCATAAAAGAAATATGATAGTACCTTCCTAAGGACCTGCTTGGTCAACTCTGATTTTTGGTTGTCATAATTGCAGTGGCGCTAGCTAGCATTTCTAAACTACTTCCTGCTGATGCTTTTGAATAAACCTCTTAGTAGCTTCCTCGCACAAGGAGTCACTATGTTATAAAACCAGATAACTGTATTTTGCAGTGACGATGGTTTGGCATCAACAATACAAACTGCACAGTCTTCAAGCATTGATACAGATATTAGGATGATCAACTCTTTGCCTTAGCTATAAAATTCCGGGTATAGACTAAAAGTCAGGAAATTGTTAAATTATGAGGCAGCCTCTTCTGTGCAGGGACCATGGTCTTAACTTGAACAGTCAAAGCTCATTGAGGTTGAACCTGCAATGGCGCACTGCCTGACCTGTTGATTCAGCTCAGTCTCCAAAACCTGTCATTATAGATGCTCATGAATAGGATATTTAGAAACAAAAGAAACAGTGGCCATTTTTATAATTGACTCAAGCTGTCAAACTATATCATGTGCCAAAGTTTGACGTACTCAGGCCAAAAAAAAATGCTTTCAGGGCTGCACTGTCACCTGTGGAAATACACAGCAATATTCCAGATATCAAATATGATAATGGTGCTTCAAATGAGAATAGCACACCCCTTGCTATTGAGATTTTCCCTAAGAATACACTGTCATATAGGTGAAAAACTTTTTGATTAAGGTTGAGATGTGGCTCAGCAGTAGAGCATTACAGCACTTGCCTACCATGTGGGAAGCCATCATCTGGTCACCACTGTAAAACAAATAACCAAATAGACAAAATAGCCTGCAATTAAATTACTTTTGAATTTTTTCATCTTTGTTACCATGTACCCACCTCACCTCTTACAATCAATTAATTTTAAGCTTTGTAAACTATTTTTACAGCTAAAACCTTAAGTCATTTATGAATTCTAGATATCTTTCACAACCAAGCTAAAATATGTATAATCAAACTTTTACTATGTTGGTTTTTCTGGTCTTGAAAGGAAACATCTAGATTTAGGAGAATTTTGTGCTTCTTCTCAATCTAACAATGCCAACCACAGCACAGAAAATAAGCTTGGTTTGTCCTCTCTGCAGAGTTAGTCGTCTCAACTGCAGTAATACAGTTCTCATTTATTTCCACGTCTTAATAGGCTGCTCCCAGACATATGTCAGTAACCAAATACATATGTGTTCCATGCAGCAGTCATTTCAGAGTTCTCTGGATAATTGTACACTCTTTATAACGTAATGTAACAAGTGTGTTTTTGCATTAATATAACCTAAAAGGCTTTGTTCATGTTATGTCATAATTTAAGGTCTTCTAGAAAGAATTCGTGTCTGAGGACTTCATTTGGAGAATTCTGAAAGAAAGCTTGAAAACCTCTCAGCATTAGAATATTAATTGTAGCATAGTTCTAACAATGTCTACCTGAAATATAAGTGTGTAGTTTGTAGTTGGCTTAGAAGGGCAAAGAAATGGAAACAAGAAAATGAGGAGAAAAACATAAGCATATTTGTCCCTGCAATTGTGAAGAAGTAGATTGTTTTGTATTTAGGTGCTGTGCTAGTTACTTTTCTCTTGCTACGATAAATACTGAGACTAAGGAAACTTACTGAAGAAAGTTGGTTGGGGCTCATAGCTCCAGAGGATGAGAGTCCATGGTGGTGGGGGGTCATAGCAAACAGTGGCAGACATGGTATCAGAACAAGAAGCTGAGAGATTAGATCTTGACCACAGGGTAAAGCAAAGAGAGGAAACTGGAAGTGGTGGAAGTCTCTCAAAGCCAACTTCCAGTGGTATACTTCCTCTAGGAAGGCACATCTCTTAAACCTCCTCAAACAGCATCACCATCTGGGGACCAAATGTTCGAATAGCCAAGCCCATGGGGGACATTCTTATTTAGATCAATACAGGAAGGATACTTCATGCTTTTATATTTTATTTAAAACATTCCATTTATTCTCTGTGTGTGTCTCTGTCTCTGTCTTCTCTGTGTGTTTGTGTGTATGTGTGTCTGTGTGTGTAGGAGTCAGTTCTCTCCTTCTACCCTGTAGGTTTGGGGAACTGAAGTCTTAGGATTGGCAGTGAATGCTTTTATCCGCTAAGGCACTTCATGGAGCGGCCTTACTGACTCAATTCTTTTTTATTCTGAATAAAATAACCTATAAGAGCTAAGTAAGTGCTCCGATTTTCATACTCATGAAGGCTGTAGTAAGAGAAGATACTTAATAATAATTGAAGATTTTCAGGAAATCACCTGATATTTAACACTCCTGACCAAATGCTCTCTTCACTGGAAAGAAATAGCAACACATAAATTCTTGGCTTTGCTGTCATCTTCATCTCTTCACTAAGCATCAGTGGACAACAGTGCTTGCTAAGCAGGACACCACAGTGTACCTAATAAGAAGGGTGGCTGGGGAAAGCAGCAGCGTTCATTTTACTCAAAGCAGTATCTTATTTTTTTTTTTTGAGGAAAAGTTAGACTTCAGTTGAGTAGATAAACAAAATGTTTATCTACATTCAATTTAAATTCAAATCAAGATCTCCAGTATTAAATACCAACATGGTTATTGGCAACATTCTCTCAGAATGGGAAATACCCATGGCAGTGATCTCTTCATTGGTGTTATTTAAATATGTTTAAAATGCCCAATGATTGTGAGCTTTATTAATAAATGATAATTCTTTTTCCTTAAGAAACCTCTGGAAATTCGCAGCATCTGTCCAGAATATAAAACAGCCTTGATTTATGCCTTGAAAGTAGAATTATAATGAATAACAAACAAATTCATTATGATGAAATAAAAATCCCCAAACAAATTACTCCCCAGTATCTATCTCACATTGTAGGTTATTAGTTATAAATATCATTATTCATGAGGTCTAACTATGGATGTAAAAGAGCTATTTTCTTTATTACTGCACATTTCTCTAAAACGAGCTAGTTGGACATGAGAAGGAATGAAGGTAACAGGAAGTGCAGATTCAGGGAGGCACCAGAGTCAGATCAACAGGAGGAAATACCTGCATCCAGGGAAAACAGAAGTAAAGCAAAGGGTGTGGGCTATAACTCACTAAGGATCTGACTCCTGTGCTTATTAACTAGAACAACTAACTACATTCTGAGCACATATTACATGTTAGGTTTAGGAATGAGTAGACATGCTTTCCTTTTCCCTATGCCCATGATCCCTTGGAGTTAGATTATATCTTCATCCATCGCAAGCTGAATCTATTTTAAGTCAAAGGTGGAAAGATGGTCTTACCTACAGAACATCACAACTTAACAGCAGGACACTGACGGATGTCTCTTGTTGCCAACTGTGCTCAGCTATGACTGTAGGGGACATGAGGCTCATTGTTGCCCCAGCATCAAGAGAGTGTAAGTACTTCAGAATAGCATTATCTCAGGAAATACTGAGGCCCAGTTTCTCAGCAATGCCCCTGCACAGTCCTCATGTGATTGCGATGACAGCATGGAGCCTTGTGAGGGCAGAGACAGTTGGGCTGTTATGCAATCCCTAAGCTCATCACTGTTCTATATGCAGGACAAAACTTCTCTTAGTTGTCTGAGCTTGGAACCTGAGGCTCTGTGGTAGGCAATTTGAATGTAACTTGCCCCCATAATCTCATAGGGAGTGACAATATTAAGAGGTGTGGCTTTGTGGGAGTGTGTATGGCATTGTTGGAGGAAGTGTGCCATGTGGGGGTGAGCTTTGAGGTTTCCTATGCTCAGGATACCGCCCAGTGTTTCAAACAATTTTTTGTTGTCTGCAAGATGTAGGACTCTCAGCTACTTCTCCAGCATCATGTCTGCCTGCACGAGACTATGTTCCCAACTATGATGATAATGGACGAAAGCTCTGTAACTGTTTTCCTTTATAAGAATTATAAAAATTATAAAAAAATTAAATGTTTTCCTTTATAAAAATTGCTATGGTTATGGTGTCTCTTCAGAGCAATAGAAACCTTAACTAAGATAGGTTCCTTCCCCTTTCTTTATGCTCCTCTCTCTGAATTATTTCTCCAGATGCTTCTTCCATCTCCCCTCTCCAAAATCAATGACAAACCACATCCTCTAACAAGCCTGTAATACTGTTCTGCTTTTTCGCTGTTGTTGTTTGTTTGTCCTTTGCTTTTGTTTTGATTTTTGATTTTTCCTATCTTGTTCAAAGTCATCGCTCTATTTGGTAGCCTGCAAGTTCCTTTTACTCAAAGTTAAATTCTAGTATTTCCCTCCTAATTTATACCCATCTCAATATACACAGAGCCAGATTCAAATGTAGTTTTGTTATAAGGTCATCAAACAAACTGCCACTTGTAACTAATTTATGTGTGTGTGTGTGTGTGTGTGTGTGTGTATGTACACATACCAATAATAACCACAATCAATAACTTCAGCCAAGCTGCACTTAGGTATCTGGCAGAGTTGTACTTTACCTAGCCATCCCTTTAGAGACTACTATATGAAATATACATTATAATTATTTCCACTTAATATATAAGGGACCCAAAACAAATAGAAGTCACCTAAAGTTCTAGCTCCAGTATTTGTACTTAGACACTCAGGCTCCAGGTCGTACTCTAAACAGCACAGAATGTTATTTTGTTCTTAACTTAGAAGACGGCCATGTCCTATCCTGTCATTAAGCCTTCTCAGACTCACTATTTCCTGTCTCTTCCTACTGTTTTTGTAGTCAATTCACATCACCCCTCAGAGAGTTTCCCATTTTTTTCCTCTGTCCCCAAAGAATAAAATATCCAACACCATTATTTTTTTCTTGGACTGTTTTCCCCTGTGATCACTGATCTCACTGAAGGTGGGTCCTCTACTTTCTTCTGGTACCAGTATCCACTAATATTATTCTTGGTGTACAGTGGATCTTTAATACATATTTGATGGATGAACAAGAAGACTGTGTAATGAATAAACAGTCAATCAATTTAGCAGACTGCTCTTGGCCATATTTGCATATCTGTGTAAAGAAGGCACTGAACCACATAAATTTTAATTTGTTCTCTTGAAGGTCTATCATTCATTCTTTTATTCACTCACTCATTCACTGCACTATTTCTTGAGTATCTACAGCATCTCAGACACTACTCTAGGTCCTACCACACAGGAGCAAAGAGAACAACCCACTCACGACTGTGCTGTTTACAGTCTGCTGATGAGAGAGAATAACTCACGGTAGTGACCGTTGCCAAAAAAGAAAATGGGGGTATTCTTATACAGATACCCACACACATATAACAAAACTTTGTCTATCCAAGGTGCTGTTGACACTTTTGTTGATTACTCTTAAATGCACAACCAGGAAGCAGCTTATACACAAGATCAAACTGGCGAAAACATCAGTACAGGCAGGAGAGGGAACTATATAGTGCCATCCATGGCAGAGCAGTTATGGCAATCAACAGCTGCTGGAGGAGCAAGAGACTTTTCTTTAGGGATGCAACCCCTGATAGGCTGTAAATGCTCCAGTAGATGGCCCTACACCCATGCTCTTACTGGCAACACCATGGTCTCAGTGGGTGTAAAGGAATACATAAAGTTGAAGGGAAAATGTATGTGTGGTAGGGGCAGATAAGGGAAAAACTGGAAGGGCTGACGCAGAAGTTGGATTCAACCAAAGCACATTATAAACATATAAGAATTTTCAACAAATTAAACAATTCAAGTTTTTCTGGTTTTTGAAGGATATGGATTACCAAGTGTTGACTAAAGGACAAAGGGAGGCATTGGGTGTAGGATGGATACATAGTAGCCTGAAGCCTAAACATTGTAGGACGTTCACAATGGACAGAATCAGTTGCCAATATTCTTATTTCATAGGCATGCATTGAAATAGGTATATTTTAAATAAGGGAAGTGGAGAGATACCAAACAAAACATCTCATAGCTTAAGGAACAGGTAGTTGTCTTGGTGGAGAGTTGATTTTTGTTCAGTTACACAGGGTATACAGGAAACCCAAATCTGATTCAGGTTTGAAAAAAGTCCCCTGAACTGGGTATTTTAATAATAATCATTATTGACTTATTTGCATTTTCACTCTTTTTTACTGTATGTAGAATTATATTTGTAATATAAATACAGCCTATCCAAAGAGAGAATCTGAAATCTTTATAAATTTCTCTGAAAATTCCAAAAAGACAAACTTGTGAGTTGGTGTGTTAATATGACAAACAGCGAATAACTTTATTTACGATGACCCACAAGTTTGCGGAAAAACCAGATTTGAACCCAGGGGCCTACAAACCTCCCGAGATAAAAACACAGAAGTCTCTTTATGTTATTTAAAATTCTACTTTATTTTGAGTCGGTTTGTCTGCATTAACTATAAATTGCTCTAACAATGCATTTAATTTTAATGGTGTCAGTTTTTCTCCGATGCAAGGCAGTTTGAGACAAATGGTTTTATGTGGATATCAATACAAACCTCTGCTTGTGGACAATAAGTCATTGCACTTTAAAAAATATACAAAAAGCTAATGGAAAAGAAAGTATTTACAGCCCTAATATTTATAGTAAAATTACATCTAGGAAGAACCTAAACTTACTTATGAAACAAAATTATCTTTAACACAGACCCAGACACGGCATCAAAAATAGACTCATATGCTCTTTCTTCTTCCGAAGTCTAGAAAAATGCTAGCAGTTAGCCACACAAATAAAACAACGGCCATTTAAAAATGTTTCAGGCTTTGTGTATTAGTGTTATTCAGCCCCAAAAGGTTTATTCATATTGACAGAAGAAGTAGAATTTGGAACGCGTCCTGGAACTTCAGTATGCAAATAAATGACTCAAGCTAGTACTCTTGATTTATTTACCAAAAATAAAAGGAAACAAAATAACACATGCAAAAAGCAAATTCTGCATTCACCAAGCAGATTCCCTGTGTAGGAAAGGAGTCTCCTTGCCACCACCACCGCAGAGGCGGCGTGCAAATGTGAGCACACTCATTGAAGGGGAGGCACGGCCCACCAGATGGTCCTCCTCCATGCAAACCCACGTGTGGAGGAGCTCTTTGCTGATAGAGAGCTAAGCCGGCAACAAAACGAACACCTGGTCAAATAAAAATCCATCAGGACAGAGGAGCTGGTTGCCCAGTCTCCAAATTATTTGCAAGCATCAAGTCCAAAAAGAAATGTTCCCCTCTTGCATGCTTCAGCAATGATGACAATGTTAGGATGTGTACGACATACCCCTAAATGGAAAACCTCCCCAATTGGCTGGTCTGACTTTTAATTCCATAGATGCTGATTGCGAGAAGCAGCGAGCAGACTCCTGGATGGTGAGAATCTGCTGTCCTTTCTCCTTGAAGCACACCACCACAAGTGGCTTTTGCGAAAATCACTCACTCTGTCTCCATTGGGATCATTGGGAAAGATGCCAAGACAGACTCTGCCTCCCTTTTGGGCTCTGAGGAGCCACAGGTTAGACACTCCAGTGAAGGCGTAGGGAGGAGAGAATTACAGCAGGAGACTCTGTGTCTCCTTCCGATGTCCCCACCCACCCTCCTTTGTCCTTCTGTTTCTAGAGTGGAACTCCCACATCAGCTGGGAAGGTAATGGTGCAGAGACCTGAAATAGTCAGGTGCCCAAGAAGATGCCGCTTATCAGTCGGTGCACCAGGCCATGGAAGTTCAGGAGCTGTAGCAATAGGCATCCAAGAGCAGAGAGAAAACCTTGAGTCTGTGAAAGAGCAACTCGGCCCATAAAGTTTGTCAGCTTCGGCAACTGCTCCAAATGGCAATTTCAAGGCCAGACTAATGAGCTAATAAATTATAGTCACTTCACACACAACATGGCATGATTTTTCCTGCTGAGTTGAATCAGGTAATAATCCCAGCTAACCTTTAAAAAACTGATTGGCACTCTCCCAATGAGGGGCCCAGAAAGATTTGGCCTCTGGATCAAATACAGGAGGCTTGAATCTATAGCATTCTGTGTCAGAAAGAGTTGTTTACACCACCCCTGTCCACCAGGGGAGACTTGTCTATACTGCAAGTGTTTTATGTGACAAATGGGTGGGTAGAAAAATGGAGGTATTACTAGTATTCAGTGGGTGGCGCTGATGATAACTCTCTATTGCATAGGAAACCAACCAATACAGGGCTAGTAGCCAAAATGGCACTCTGATTGAGGTCTTTGAAGAAATCTTTCTCTAGAGCACACACAGGTAAGTAGCTCACAGCAAACTTAGTCAACAAAACAAACTGGCCATCTTTGGATCTGAATCTGGGGGCGGGGGGTAGGAATGGGGCAACACCCCAAGTCTATTTGAATTCCACTGGGCACACATTAGCCCAGTCAATTTTCCCCAGAGTTCTGTCAGGAATCCCTCCCTTATGCTGTGGAAATGACGAAAAGGAAAAAAAGATGTCGAAGTGATCATTACTTCTGGCAGAGAGCCCCATCATCTTGAATTGCAGGATGTGTCTTGCAGATGGTTAAGATTTAATGAGCATGCTCAATTAGCTCTATCACCTCTACCCAGGGGGAAAGCCGTCACACCGGGATATGGCTTGAGACCTCAGACTCCCATTCATCTGCCCAAATTCATAACATCACTGACGTAAGTCATTCAAATCTCTCTGAGAACCTGGGGAGACAGTTGGGCTTACAAGCACACAGCAAAAGCAACAGTAGTTAGAATAAGTACTCCAAGGATCAGGAAACCTCGGCGTTATCAAGAAAGCAATCTCTGAAGGATTACTCTGGTATTCTTCCATGTCTTAATTTAACTGAATATATTGATGAATAAAATTTCCAAAAGTTGGCTTAAGAGGTGTGTGTGTGTTTGTGTGCATGTATTTAGGGAGAGGGATTTTCTAGTTAGTTCTCTTTTTAAAAAAATCACGTATATGTTTTAAAATTATGTGTAGGGGTGTTTCTGTATGGATATGTGCATATAAGTGCATATGCAGGTGACGGTAGAGACCAGAAGTTGTCAGATGCCCTGGAGTCGAAGTTAAAAGCTGTCATGACCCAACTGACATGGGTGCTGGAAACCAAACTCAGGTCCTCTCCAAGAGCAATAAATGCTGAGCCATCTCTCCAGTCCTTCTCAAATCTTTTAACTAATAAATATTCCCAGGGAAATAGAAGGTTTATCGCATCACAGTTTCCATGTTATAACAAAACTGACTTCCCATGAAAGAGCGCCCAGAGTAGAAGTTCTGGTGAGAGAATAGCAATTTACCACCTATTTCCCCCTGATCAAGATTCTGTCATTTGAAAGAAGGTCAGAAATTCTCTGGTCAGGGACCAGAGCCCGGCAGTGCCACTTGTTGAGGATTCCAGGGATTTAATTAAAACATGTAGATATTATATCTTTGTGTTTCCACAGAAACCATAGGGCACTGGCAAGTTCTCGCAATGTTTAAATGTATCTTCCTAATCTTTTGGGGAGACAAAATAGCTCTCTCGCTGACCCCCATACTATGTTCTTCATTTCCTAGAAACGTTGAGGACATATGTGGGCAATTTCCAATGCAACATATGGCAATTGAGATGAATGACAGTATGCTCCTTCCCAGCCTCTTGTGTCACCTGTGATTGCATCGTAACCACGTAGCATAAGGGCTGTCGTTTCACTGTGGTAATTGGGACAGGTATGGAATGACCATATTCTCTGTCCATCATCATCCCCTTTGCATGTTAGGCAGTGATGAGATGCTCAGCACAGATAACTCTTCTGAAATAATCCTTCCCTGTAGGGTGACAGCAAGCCACATGATGACATTAGTACTGAAGGTATTGAAATGAGTGTGTTAACTAATAAGCTGTTTTAAAAGCTTTGGACAGAGAAATGGGTCTGTGGATCATGACCAATAAAGATAATGAGCGTTTTCACTGTTAGATGACATTTTCAACTAACTCAAACCCTCTGGCCAGTGAGAAAAAGACTATGGGGGAAAATCAAATAGCAAATCTGCTGAGAAGGCCCAATGGGCCCCTCTGATGTTACCCTTCCTCTCATGTTTTAAATGAAGGCAAAGAAAAGAAAGTATGGAAGGAAGGAAGGAAAAGGGAAGGAAGGAAGGTAGGAAGGAAGAAAAGGAAAGGAAGGAAGGAAGGAAGGAAGGAAGGAAGGAAGGAAGGAAGGAAGGAGAAAAGCACACAGCTATTGTTTTTTCTAGAAGTACACTGGGATAGAATATCTATGCATCAATGTTTGTCGAACTCCATTTTACTTTGTTAGGAGAAGCCAAGGAACTTTCAAAGAGAAAATTCTACAGGGATCACTTAAGCATAGTGCATAAGAAACCAACACCCTTCTGCAGAAAGAGGCCCAGAAAGGGTGATCAAAATGTGAAACAATTCTCCAGACAGAATAACAAGAAACCAGTTTGCACCCTAACAACCTGTCTGTCCTCACTGCTCCAGCAAGATCTCCGCAGAGTTCACTGCCTCTGAGCTCAAGGCCGACAGTTAGCTTGGAAGTTAGAAATGGTTCCTTACCAGTTGAAATGGGTGTTGCTTGAGGAGGCTGACTCTTCCTAGCCAGGAAGGTGTTTGTATGAGTTTAAGTAATCCCAAAAGTCAATAGAAGTTTCCTGTTTGCCAAGGGCTTTCTGTGTGAACTTGGTCTTCTGGAAGCCTGCATATATAGACTGTAACCTTGACAGAGGCCCAAGAGGAAAAACTGATCAACGCGCCTGCCATTAAACTGTGCCTTTTTCCTGGTCCATTTCGATTGTCTCTGGTCCTTACTTGAGCCCATAGGAAAGGTACGCAGCAGGCCGCACTAAAAGAAGGGAGGCCCCTTAAGCTCCAGGGACTTGAGCTCCTAGCTGAAAATTTCCTTTCACTCAAAAGAGCACTCTCCACTTTTTTCCCAGCACAACACTTAGCATGCCCATGAGGGGGGAAAGTGTTTCCCACCAGGAGGAAGCTGTAGGTATATTCGAAAATTGAGATTTTTGAATTGCAATTGGCATCTCTCAGCGCCTTTCAGACAGGGGCCATCTAACTGTAAAGTGACATTTTGTGTTCCTGACATGGGAGAGTCTCCATGAAAAAAAAAGAAAAACCACAATCAATCCGTTTCTAAAACATAGGCTCAAGAAGCAAGGAGCTGGTGCTAAACCTAGACGATCTTTCATGATTTCTTCCTTGAAAGAAAATAAGCAAGGGACATTCAGGTTTCAAATTATTCTCCCTCCCAAGCCTCTTTCATCGCTATTACTATGAGCAATATCATTCTTTACCCACGGCAGGAAACTTTTGTGAGCAAAATACCATTGAAAATCCTTACTTTCACATCCATTCACTCCTGGCGAGAAATGAAGCTGGATGAACTTTGAGTGCCCAGCTGAGGAAATGAATGACCTTTGATTGATCTAATTTCCTTGTCTCTTTTCAGCCACGTATGATTTCTACAGCATGGCCACTGCGCTGCACCTTTGTCTTCCAGCACCTGCAAGCCCTTCCTAATCACTAGTTAAGAGCCACAGGCCATTTAAAATAAGAAGCATCGCCTGGATGCAGAACTAGAGACACCCTAGGTGAGGATACTGTATCTGCATGGAGACTAAGTCCCATTGGGAGCCCTAAAGGGAAGTCAGGACTTTCCAGCACTCTCTGGGCATGGCAGCTCAACTGTTGTATGTGTGCTGCCTCTGAAAACCCTAAACTTACACTCCTGGAAAGTTGGCCAAGGCTTGAGAAGTGAGGGAAACATCTTCAAAATACAGACAAGGAGTGAAAGGGGGCCATCATGGGAGAAAGTGACAATGATTCTGATGTCTTGATCAATAGCAATTGAGTGTTTTGGTAAAATGGAAGACAGGTCTTAGATGTTTTTCTAGCTTGGTTGGGCCTGGTTTTGTGGTGGGATGAAATGCCAGTTTGTTGAGTTCTAGGACCAAAGGAATTAATTTTCCTTCTCGGGCATCAGCTAGTTTTCTCATCTTTACTATAGAACTAGCACATATCCCAATGTGTTAAAAGGTTCCATGAGATAAAGTACCCCACACAGCATCCTGATCCATAAATGTCCAATTACAGTTGCAAGCACTTGACAGTGCTTACCCATGCTCGGAGCTGTTCCTTTACTCTTGACATCGTCACAGTTCCAAGACAGGTATTAGAGGCCACACATGTTTTAAAAATGAGGAAACTAAACACTGACGTTACAGAGCCAGTGATCAAAGACACACTCCAAATCAAAGTTGTGTGCCCTGTGTGACTCCTTCAGTAACATTGCTAGAAGAATCACAAAGGCCACGGATTGCAAATAGGATAGATTTCGGGTACCTTCAGGATTGGGATAGGGAGAGAGAAGGTTCCTGGCTAACTCTTGGGGTTTCTATGTGTGATGAATGAGGATATATTTCCCTCTGAAGGGGAATGAGGAAAAAGACAAACTGAACCTGTGAAACAAGCCTCTACAAATGACTAATAGTTATTATACTGTGATTTATAATAGTTATTATATTATAAAAATAACTGTACTTATTTGTATATGGGACTTAAAGGCTAATATTCTACACTGATTTCATCCATCCATCCATCCATCCATCCATCCATCCATTTATTCACCCATGCACTATATTTATTTATCTATCTGAAATACTGGGCATTGAACCTAGGTCCTCAGTTGTGCAAGGAAAATGCTCTATCACTGTGTTATAGCTCTAGTCCTCAGAGGCTCCAAATTGGAGGAATTACTTGAAAAATATGTGGGAAGTTGAGTAGATGACGTCCACACAGAAGTGGGTTGAGTTGGAAAGAAGGCTGAAGAGATCCTGCCCTTGAGAACAGAACTTTAATTTTTTTCTTTTCTTTATTTTTAGAAAACAAGGTCTCATTATGTAGACCAGACTGCTGTCCCCCTCATGATCCTCCTGCTTTAGCTTCCTGAGCACTGTGTTTGCAGTTCTTCACCACTATACATGCCTGAGGGCACCAACTCTTAGGGCTTAAACAGAAATCCTTAAAGGACAGCAAGTAGGAGTAGGACTCAGCCAGAGAGAAAGAGGGTTTTCAAAGCCTTTTCTCTAGTTTAGGGAGTTGGATACTGGTTACTAAAGGGCGAGGATGGGTAATGTTGGATTCCACTCTGTATGCTGTGAATACCATTGGTTAGTGAAGAAGTTACTTTTGGTCAATGGATTAACAGAATATAGCCAGGCTGGAAAAGATATAGAGAGAGGGTAGGTGGAGTTAGGGAAAAGCCATGTAGCTGCTGCAAGAGACAGATGCCAGATGCCGGATGGAATCTTACAGGTAAACCACAATCACACGACAATACAGATTAATAGAAATGGGTTAATTTAAGATATTAGAGCTAGCTATATATATGCATAAGCAAGTAGACAAAGCAGTGCTTTAAACAATACAGTTTCTGTGTGCTTATTTTGGGTCTGGGCATCCAGAAAACAAACAAGTGGTTTCTGACAACGAAATGACATCCAATGTGAAAATGATTCCCACCACCCACATCGGGTCTGGGTGCTTCTGTACCCTCTGGGAGTTGGGAGGAAAGTAGCTGAGACCATGGCTGTGGCTCAGCACTCCCCACATAAGCAGGTGGTAGAATTGGGTCTGCTAGGATTGCATAGACAGGTGAGCATGGTGGATTCCCACTGCCATGCACAGAGATATTTCCAGGCCATGCACTGTGTTGCATGGCAAATTTAGCTTTTACTAAGATAAAAAGGGTTTATATGATGCACAGAGCTACTCAGAGTTGAGGTGGTGACTGTGATTACCAACCCGGTGGTCCCAGGGCTAACAGTAAGGTACTTCTGTCATATTAAAAGGTCAAGAGAGGTAGATCCAGCATCCAGGGCTGCCGCAACCAAGCTGACTACCATTTTAAAAGTGCTCCTAGTCAAAATGATTACAGATGCACAATAAAGACAGATTCAGACAAAAATAAACCTCTAAACGGGTCATAGTATGTTTAAAAAATATACATAGGCTTAGGGAAAAAAAGAGTATAGATAGTTTTTAAAAAACTAAATGGTTTTAAAAAATAAAACAAAATCTTTAAAAAAGACAGAGTAAGACAGTCATAGATTAAAAGAGTAAAGAAAAATTAGCCAAGCAAATATGAAACATACTCAGAGAGTCTGGATTATGTATATTATTGTGTTTTCTTTAAATTTTTGACTGAATAAGCTAAATACAAAGAGATATTTCATTGTACATGCTACTAAACTAAACCAACATATATACTTTAAAGATGTCTTGACTTCAAAATTTGGTCTCAAGATATGCTGCTTTGGAAAGGAGGTTCTGTTTTTGTTTCCACAGAGGAAAAGAACCTGTGGATTCCTTCCAGACTAGTGTGGCTTGATGGACCAAGAACCCTCACCTCCGAAAAATCTACTTAAACCCGTAAAATTACTTCACCCAACAAAAAGCAGAAAGCAGTTTGGAAAGAACTATACCCAAATACCCAAATATTGTTTGTAAATATTTGTTTACATTTAAAGGGGGATATAATATTGAGATAAATATTTTGCATTGGTTTATCAATACAAATTTAAAGTCAATGTTGTTATATGTATAATCCTGCTCTTGATTAAGGTACTGTGTTTGTGAAGCTCTTTAAAAAAATATAATATATAATTTAAACTTACAGGTTAATAGATAATCATCTATAATAGTCAAGCTCAAAGTCGTGTTAGTTAGGTTTTCTAGATATATAAAGAAAGGAAAGATTGGATTAGTTAATGGGGACAAAATTACAGCTAGACATGATGAACAAGGTTTAGTGTTCTATAGTACATGAGGGTAACGGGCTGTAGTTAACAATAATTTATGGTATATTTCAAAACAGACAGAAGATGGAAATTTGAATGTCCTTGCCACAAAGCATGATTAAGGTTAGTGATGGGTATGCTAATGACTCTGACTGCATCATTTCATATTATATACACAGAGTCCAACACTGCATGCAACTGTCACACTAAATTAAATCTATCAAATGAAAAACTAAATAACTAGAACTATGTTCTTTCATCAAGAGGATGACTATCTCTCGCTATTTACCTCTTTGGTATACCATCTACTTATCAAACACAGATTTACAATATAGTCTAGATGGATGGGCTCCATCCCATCTCAAGAGATCATGGGATGAAGTAACGTCAGTGGGACTATTCTCCTGTCTCTGACCATTCAGAGCCCAACCACTCAGTCTCAGTGGTTTCTCCTTCACAGAGCTCCTGCAGACACTCCAGCTGAGAGTAAAGAGTTTCTTTGCTGTTTCAAAGCACTCCACTCATACTTATGACACATCAATTCTTTTTAGTGGAGTCAGATTACAGTTACTATGTATCAGTTCAATCTCTTGCTAGTTCAATGCTTTCCTGATGACAGGAGCCTTATCTGCCATTTCTGTACCACCAGTATGTGTATCAACTGTCGCATAGTGAGTGTTGAATACATGCTGTTGACCTTAACTGAGTTTCGGATTTTAGGGAAACCACAGTAGGTAGTTTCACGTTGGCCACCCCCTTTGTCCCAGCTCAGCCTCTTATTCATGGTATACTTTATGTTAAGGTATCTTAATGTGTGCACTGAGGAGAATAGCAAAATACAGAATTGAAATGCTCACAGTAGAGCACCCAATACTGGGTTAGCTATCCCAGATCTGTTCTGAATCTTGAAAGATGGTTATCCAAACCCTTCTGTGCATGCTTCCTGGGATTCCCTAACTTCTCTGCCCTTCCCATGGGTCCCTCACAGACCTAGGGTCTCAGTCCCCAATTATTCCTTTAGCTCCTGTCCTACAGGATTTACAATCTGACTGTGACAACTAATTTTGGGACTGTAATGCCTCCTGTCATCTTCCATAAATTTGACATAAATAAATCACAAAATACCCTTTTTATATCGCTTTTTATCTTGCTACGCTCCTTGTTTCTTTTGAAAACAGTTTTTATGGCAAATGCAGAGTGTAAATCCACCCGACAATAAAGCATGCCAAACAAGCGTGTCGAACAGGCACCTGAGAGGAAATTGCCCACCATTTGCAGAGTCCTATGCAATTATCAGCAGGATGTTCTGGAGTGGGCCTGTTAAGCTCACAGCCCTGGATCCCTCACGCATAATCTGCTCGTCCCCCAATGTAAAGTGTTGTCAAACACAGGAAAATGAGCACACTTTGGTCCACATTTTCCCAGTAGCCTCCTCTGGTGGCAGCATGGAGCAGAGACTTTGAATGGCATCTCTCCTGCTTGTTTCATTGGAGATATCTTCTCTCCTAAGGTTGTGATGGCCCATATGACTTTCCACATTTTTTATCTGTGCTACCCAATATGGAAGCTAATGGTTCCATGTGGCTATTGCACACATTCATGTAGGTGCTGTGACAGAAGAACTATTTTTTTAAATTATTATTATTTATTGTAAGTTGAATCTGTTTACATGTAAATGGATGGGAGCTAGTGACTACTACATGGAGATCATATAAACAGTGCTTAGGACCTTCTACTTCTCATACCTGGCTCCATACACCTTGGACAACAAATATAAGAAATCTTACTAAGTTCCCTTTGGGTACAATACCCGTCCTCTTGGCCTTCATCTTAGCAGTGATCCCATGGAGTAATTGTTTCTCCATTACTTGTTTGAAGTGGATATTTGAAGACCACATAATTTAAGTGGCAAGTCCATAGTCTCTAAGCTAATCTATAGTGGAATAGCGATTTGAACCGAGACCTGTCCATCAAAGCCTTGCTTGCCTTGGTGTAGTCATTAGAACAAACACTTTGACTTTAGGTTATTAGACTGTTGACACAAGTTTCCTGTCCAGCTGGGTCCCAAAGAATCACACAGAGGTCTGCATTAGTTATAAACTGATTGGCCCATTAGCTCAGGCTTCTTATTATCTAATTCTTATATCTTTCATTAGCCCATAATTCTTGTCTGAGTAAGCCATGTGACTTGGTACCTTTTTTGGTCAGGCAGTCACATCTTGCTTCCTCTGAGGGTGGGTCTCGACTGCAGGCTTAAACTTCCCTATTTCCAGAATCCTTATTGACCTGCCTATACTTCCTACCTGGTTGCCCCGCCTATACTTCTTGCCTAGCTACTGGCCTATCAGCATTTTATTGAAAATAATAAAATTGGCAGGGTACAGACCATTGTCCCACAGCATTAGACCTGAATTGTTGGGTCAACCATGAATGCTTTAGCCAATCAGGTAGGTTCCATTTTCAGTGGAAAGAGTGTGTATCTTCAGAAAGAGGCAGCTCTGCAACACACAGAGCCAGGCCCTTCCCAAAGTGCCTATGTGTGGATGCAGAAAGGAGTGCTACCCCCGTTTACCTCTCAAGCATGTTGAGAGCAAGTCTGGGAGTCATTTGAGGATTAATGAAAGACCACAAATGCTGTAAGGTTAAGCCTTATTATTAAAGAAAATTCTGATGAATCTTATCTCACCCTATTTATTTCCTGCCTAAGTTGTCATAAAATCTATATGCAATATTATTACCCACACCAATACTTACAAAACACCCCTAAAAGCCTACACTCGGTACAGCAAAATTGAAGAAATGTATCCCATGGCCTTTCTGTAATACCAAATTAAAGCAATGACAATCCACAGCAGAAAACCCACGCCACTGCACTGATTATTAACATGTTAATTTCTACGTCCTAGATTTGAAAATGATTCTGGGAACTACTTATTGAATTTTTAATTTGCAGATTATCGACCAAATTGGCTGCAATGGCTCTGAGCAATGAGAGCCACATGTCAGCCAAACAGGTAAGCAGATGCAGGAAGACAACAGCCACTCCTGTCTGAGGGGCTAGCTGGCCAACCCAGGAGTCAGCTCTCATTGGTTCTTGAGTGCTTGAAGTCCCAGACAAAGAAAAGGGTATTTCCGTTGAAGAATGGATGAAGAAAGTATGGAATATATACATATTAGAGTATTACTCAGCAGTAAAAAACAAGGACTTCTTGAATTTTGCATACAAATGGATGGAAATAGAAAACACTATCCTGAGTGAGGTAAGCCAGACCCAAAAAGAGGAACATGGGATGTACTCACTCATATTTGGTTTCTAGCCATAAATAAAGGACATTGGGCTTATAATGCATGTTCCTAGAGAAGCTAAGTAAGAAGGTGAACCCAAAGACAAACACATAGGCATCCTCATGAATATTAACCTTCATCAGGCGATGAAAGGAGACAGAGACAGAGGAGCACGGGACAGAAATCTCAAGGTCCAAATCAGGAGCAGAAGGAGACGGAGCACGAGCAAGGAACTCAGGACCGCGAGGGGTGCACCCACACACTGAGACAATGGGGATGTTCTATCGGGAACTCACCAAGGCCAGCTGGCCTGGGTCTGAAAAAGCATGGGATAAATCCGGACTGGCTGAACATAGAGGACAATGAGGAATACTGAGAACTCAAGAACAATCGCAGAGGGTTTTTGATCCTACTGCACGTACTGGCTTTGGGGGAGCCTAGGCAGTTTGGATGCTCACCTTAGGAGACCTGGATAGAGGTGGGCGGTCCTTGGGCTTCCCACAGGTCAGGGAACCCTGATTGCTCTTCGAGCAGATTAGGGAGGGTGACTTGATCGGGGGAGGGGGAGGGAAATGGGAGGCGGTTGCGGGGAGGAGGCAGAAATCCTTAATAAATAAATAAATAAATTAAAAAAAAAAAAAAAAAAAAAAAGAAAGAAAAGGGTATTTCCAGTAGGAGCTATATGCATGCAAGAATTCTGCATTAAGGACTTCACAGTCTGAACTGCCAGACTCAAATTTATGTTTCATTGTGCAAACCTGTCCTCATTTTAAGTCTATCTATCTATCTATCTATCTATCTATCTATCTATCTATCTATCAATCTATCTATCTATCTTCTATCGATCTAGTTATGTATATAGATATTATTAATTCTTTGAGCATTTTGTAAGTTTGTGCCAAACATTACGATCATATTCTACATTTCTTTCAATCTCTAGGACCCTCCCAACACATCCCTCTCCCAAATTCATGTCCTATTTGATTGTATTTATTTTTTGTCAATGTTCTGCTACATACAATTGGTGCGTCTCTCTCTCTCTCTCTCTCTCTCTCTCTCTCTCTCTCTCTCTCTCACACACACACACACACACACACACACACACACACACACATATAAACACACCACATAAAACACAGTATTCTCGAAGTCTCAGGATAGGTAGGTAGACTGATATAGATGTCTCTCTTTCAACACTTGAAGCCACTTATTCTTGGCACTTTGACTAACTTTGGATTTCTTGTTTTGCTTGTTTCCCCTTCTTTCTTCTTTTTGTCCACTCTCATCCCTTCCTCTTTCCTTTGCATGGATTAATGCCTAAAGCTGACCCCGTCCTGATCCCACAGAGCTCCTAGTGCTGTTGAAGACTTTGGGCACAGAAAGAGCATACGGGGCAACAGTAGGGAAGGGCTGTGCTGGAGAAAACACACAGGGCACATACTTCAGGGAGGGTAGAGACAGTGAAAGACTTCTTAGAAAAACAAAGTAACTAAGGAGCAGAAGAGGATAAGAGATGGGTGAAGAGAGGGAATATTCCAGACCTGTTCTCGGTTTATAAGGAAACAATGGAGCTCTCAACATTGAGCTCCTAGACCCTAACACTAGAAGAACCATATCAAAATCCCATGAGTACCTAGTACTTACTGTGTGGACTCTACAAGTGAACTCAATGCTCCTAATGTAAGCTGTTTTGTTTCAGAATTTGAGAATATATTGAATACTCCATACCTAAGAAATATATCAGAAATAAAGAGATTGTGACCTTGTGACTATCATCATGACAGATTTTTATTCTCATAAAACTTAGTCTCTGGTCTTCTATTCCTCCTTTTAGATCATACTAAATATCTGATTCCACTACACCCAACAAGCCCTTTTAGATCTCTGTGAACCCCTCTCCCACCCAGCCTTCTAGCACTCCTTTCCTTTCCTATTCATTCTTCTTCTCATGACATCTTAGAACAACAATTGTCCCCTATATGTCTTACTTCTGCAACTAGATTCCAGTAGCTCATTCCTACTAATAAATGCCATGTTAAGATAATACCTACTGGGTCTTTGTCATTGGTCCACATCCATAACTGTATTGTTCACAAAAGGCTCTCATTAACATAACTACTACGGAAATAGGCAGAGTAACCCTCCAGTCTGCTGTACAATGTGGAAAGTCTCATTTTCCATGTAAGAAAGAACACTGCTCAGTTCATACAGAAGCTTAATGACTTGTCAAAAGCCACATAACTGCTTGAGGGTTGAACTGAGGCTAGAACTCAAACCTTCAAACCACAGTACCAATGTCAGAGTCTTGATGTCTATCTAGGGTCTTGATTTGAAACAAAGTAAAAGACTAGATTTTATTGAATGTTTATTGCACATGTTTTTCTAAAGTATTCTGCTCTTTGAGTAAGTTAGCCTCAAGAGGAGCCCATGAAACAGGGTCTAGCACAAAAAACTTCATTATGGAGGACGAAACAGAGTCACCAAGATGCTACATTATCCTACTAAGTCATGTGGCTGTGACCCCAACCTGACCCTCAACTTTCCAGCTCATATCCATACCACCCACCTTTGTGGTACAATTCCTAAAACCCCTTTTGGATACTTCCAAAAATAAGAAGAACACAATTAGCATAGAGATGCTTCAGTAAATGTCCTTATACTAATATTAATGGCAACTTGCTCAATCCTAGGAACTATTAAGTATATTTTAGAAATCTAGGTAGTTTCAATTGTTGGTATTTTCCCCAAGTTGTAAAATAATTTTAGCTACTCATGAACCAACTTGCCCTGCCATCTTAACTTCAGTTTCAGCCGTAGACACCTATGGATGTTTTGATAGCTGAATTCTTTCTTCTGCTATGTTATCCATTGGTCCAACCTACAGTAGGATTCCCAGATTCACCTGCCACAAAGGCAGCTGCTGAGCCAACAATTACAACTCTCAACAGGAGTCAACTTTGATACTACCTGCTCAAAATGTCCTATTCTGTCCTTTAATCTTGTCTACAGGATAAGTTAGGGCTTTGCACTTCACCTTTTCTTTCTCCCCCACCCCCACTGAAATAAGGAAACCCCTCCCAACATTCCAAAGCAGACACAACAAAGTCAGAGGATTGCACAGACCCAGAAGCCTGCTACCTCCAGTGTCCTATGGAGTGCTTAGACTAGGAGCACCCATGCTTCATTTGCGAAAAGCAATGTAGACTCACAAACTCGCAGGCGCTTTATTGAGTTGTCCTTTGCTGCCACAGTCAAGGATGCCTGCATAACTCTGCAGAGGACTGGAGTGAACGCTGCGGCACAGCACACCCCCACTCACCATAGCAATAACCGCTGGATAGGATGGGAAGCCAAATGGCATCACAACGCTTCACCTGCTCCTGCAAGGGCGTAGAGGTTGTGGTGGAACCTCCTTGGGCTTTGCCACTGCTGCCAAGACTGAAGGAGTTAACGGGAGATCTGAAGTCAGATGAACCTTGCAGCTCTGAGCACATCCTGGCTATTTTGCAACATAGCAGAAAACAAGCTGTTAGCCACATGTCCCAGTCTAGCCCCTCCGATTTTTTCTTCAAATCATGATTTATATGCTCAGCTGCTTGTGTCTGGAAGAGGTATTGAAATACATGATCACAGAGGAGGAGGTAACCACGGTAAAGTACCACCTGGAGGACTAGCACAATTACAAGCTAAAATTTGACCCTCAAAAGAAATGATGGATTCAGTCCATGGATTTCTATGTCATGTTATTTGCCTTGATCAATTAATGCTTATGGATGATTTCTGATCCTTACAAAATATATGACCTGCAGCTGAGTCATATCAGGTAATCACCTCATATCATTCTTTCATATCTTGGTGGAAAAAAAACCAAAGTAGTATCCATTCCCCACAGCTTCAACGCCAATGCTGCTGATTGAAGGTTAAAAGGATGGTCCTCGCTCCTGTTTTCCTTTCCATGTGAAAAATAATGACTGTTTCTTTTTCCTCACACCCTCTAATTGTAAGCCCTGCCCTGATGTTCAGCAAAGCACAAATGCACCCACTGTTACAATTTAAAACATGTGCTTTCTGGTTACTTGGACAGTCAGATGCACATCCCGTAATATTTTACAGAACTCTCTAGAACCGACCAAGTAGAAGGGGTGCACTGAACGCAGCACTGCAGTAGGCTCCAATTGCCACGCTCAAACCGGACTTCCATTGCCTGAATCATATACCTGTAGCCCCCCCCCCCATCTAGCACTCTTCGTTCATGTTTATATCACTGCACATGGAGAGATACATGCACACACACTCACACTAAAGTGTACATATATATGTCATTTTCTGAATATATCTTAAGATGTATGGGATACTGAATGCAGAATGCTTTAGACAATCTTGGAGGCGAGATTTCACATAACATCCAGGTACTATGCAGTAACAATCCATGGTATCTGTAGAGTTGAGTATGTTTAGAATCACCTGCTTCGCTGTTTGCTACAGGTTAATCCACCACTGCTAAGAAACTGCCGAAAATAAGAATCTTCTTGTCACATGATGAAGATAGTATTTGATCCTGTATTTTAGGTATCTAACATTATTTGTTGACACAAAATATTTATTTTATTCCTTGTTTGGTTTTTTTTTTTTTTGTTAACAGCAAACAGTACTTTTTAACTAAACATCATCATCTAGAGTAGCATCCCTACTTCGCAGCAGCAAGTTCTGACTGGCCACCAGTGAAGCTAGTCAATCAGGATGAAAATGAAGAAATTCACTGTCCTCAAACCTGACCAAGGAAGACAGGCACAGGCGTTTAAAGAAAGAGAGGGAAGTATGAAATGCAAAGCACCCGTGGTGGCTCTTAGGAATAATGAAACCAGGAGAAGTTAAACACAATCAGGTTTAAAGAGGTACTGATAAAAATGAAACCCTGAGAGCTCTTGCCAGCAGCATAAACCCGGGCTGGGAAGAGGGATTCAATAGTTCCTGCAAATAAACACTGGCTTCTAAAATTAGAAAGCACAGATGTGTAAGGCAGAAAGTTTCAGAGAATCCTCTGTCCAGACAGACACAGCAGAAGTTCTGTCACTTGTCACAGACAAGGCACCACCGCCCCTTAGGTAGGTACAGTGCACTAAGCCAGCGCACATTGGTACAGCGCGTCCTTGATGGAATGTCCATGTGACCCCTTTCCAAACACAGCCTCAGGGAGCATTCCTGGAGCACTGTGCCTTTATGTCCTCGGGTACTTTCCAAAGAATCACAGACCTGTGAGCTGTTTACTGCAAAACAATACTCTGCCATGCAGTATTCCTCTCCGAGATGCCCACGACACCCTTGAATATACTGAAGACTCCTAAATGTCCTGAAATAAATTGGACTTTTCTCTTCTGTAATAAGTCATTCCCGAATTTAACAAGACATAGACATCATTTGCCCATGTCATGATTTGGTAAATATGTTTCCAAAAAATGGGAAATACTACCATTGTCCTCCTGGAAGACTTTTGAAAGAGAAGTTTTCTGTATACATGGTGAACTGTCCTACTATGCAGGTCCTATCGGGAAACTCCTCATTCTTTAACCTGTGACTTGCTATCTGTGGCCAGGTCAACTGGGAATGCTGATTAAGTAAAGATTAACTGCATTCCTTAGATCCAGATGAGACAAGGCTTTTCACCATTGGCTCACTAAGGTAGCTTGAAAACTTCCCTATTGCTTCCTCCTTCTCTCTTCCTGCCATGCATTTTTTTTTTATCACTGACAAGTGTTTGCAGAAAGGACAGTCCTGCAGATGAAGAAGGAAAAACAGATTTAGAGTAAGTACCTTCTTTTAAGGAGTGCAGCCTTAGCAAAAATGTCCCACATTAGCTACAGTATCGGGTTCTCAATTCTTCTGCTTTCCTCAGGTGCCTGCCCTTGGCTCTCCAAAGCTTTCAAACTTGATTTTCCTTTCTCTGATTGTGCTGGTATAAAGATGGAATTGTAAAGGAAATGCATCATAAAATTTATATTTGGGCAGTCTTATCAGCATTGGACATGCACAATCTTCCCTTGCAAAGTTTTTGCTCTGAAATTGCAGACAAATTTGTTTCTTAAAAAAGGAGGGGAAACCCTCTATGTTTCTATGGTGTTTGATGTCTATTTATATGTTTCTTAAAGATAAAGCATTTATTCTATGCATGATTTGAATTTTCTGCATCTCTTCTCTTTGCCTTAACGGAAGTGAATTCTTATTGCATAGCCAAATTTCACACTCAATTTATTCTGCAGAGTAACTCCCTTCCTCCAGATGGGACCATAAACCAGCAGAAAGAAGGGATTTTTTTTAAGTGTTCCTAATTGAATATATGGGATGTACTTCTGAAATGAAATCAACAGCTCAAGGGAAAACACAGACCAGCATTGATAGAGGACGCTAACATCCATAAAACAAAGCAAATTTGCTGGTGCCAGGATGCATTGGTAACCCCTGAGAAGCACCACCATCAGGTTAAAGAAAAGACCAGCATGCAGTGGAGATACAGAGGGGCAAAGACTTTCTTGGGAAGTGAACAATATTTGCCAACTGATTTGAAGGCTTTTGGAGATTAAAGACAAGGACTTCGAATAGCCTGGTAAAATGAAAATGGACAAGAAGAAGTGTTGAATGGATTGGGAGGTAAGTTGCATCAGGGTCAGTATCTACAGAGAAGCCAACAATAACAGAGCAAAAGTAAAACTTGTTCTCAGCTTGGGAGAGTGTGGGTGAATTTTTATGAAACATCTACAACAATCTGCTATATGACAGCAGAATAAATATCCTCAGGGGATCCAAAATAATACTAATAACAGCGGTAATAGCTCTGCTGCATAGCAATGCTGGAGTACTTACTGCATGGAAAAAGCCAGGCTAGCCATTTGCAAGTATTCTTTAATTTGAACTCCATGGTCTTTGAGGCCAAGCCCCCGTCTCTTTGTATTTACGGTTATTAAAAGGTGCTAACTGCTCTTTGCATTAATCAAACACTGACTTAATATGATGACCACTATTTTCCATCCTATATAGAAGAAAACTGAGTCTCTGTTTTGAAGAGATAAGGAAACTATACAGTAAGTCATTTCTCGGGCTTGCTTGCACCTAGCCCTGTGTCTCTGTACTGTTTAGGTAATACTGCCTCAAATAAGACAAGTGTGGGACCAGAGAATTAGGAACCAAGACTATGGGCATAGGCAAAGCCAACGAGATGGAGCAGGGATGACTGCAAATGCAAAAACCCATTTAGAGAGTTGGGTACATTCTGAACGGTTTGACTGTCTTAACCACTTAGCTGACCTCTGCTTCTTTATCTGCAAAAGGCAGGCATTGAAATCTATTTACATAATTGTGGAAATTTGGGACCATGTAGACAATAAGTTATTTACACATTCAAGCCTGGTTAAAAAAGCTGTTTATGATTTGAAATAATATTAACACCCTCAGTTGCCTAGAGCGTGTTGTTTGACATTTCATGGCATGTCCGTATGAAAATAAGGACCATGTGAGGCCTTGTTCTCTTCATTATTTTAAGTGGTAATTTAAACTACAGGCTTCCTGCTTATCCATGACTGAATAAGAATCTGAGCCCAGGAAGCCTGTTTCTAGTATGTATGCTATTGGCTTATTTTTTTCTTAGAAGAGCATAGTATAACTTAGCTCTAGAAAATACCAGAAACCTATGTAATTAAATTTACCGTTGTTGGCAGTCTTTGTCATCATAGCTAATGTCTCCTTTCTTGACTTCCCTGAGAGGGGAAGTTGTTGCCTTTCTCTGATGCTCAGCCCCAGGACTAATGCCAGGCTGGGATCCCACCTCCTGTGCATACGCACTGAGACCCTTAGCATGTTTAGCACCTCTTCTCGTCACTTCAGTGTCTGAGGGCGATGAGCCCACTGAAACCCAGTATTTCACATCAAATCGCCTCTGCACTAAAGAGAAGCCTAGGATGGAGATCCAACTATCGATAAAACTTCCCATTATACAAAACAACCAAATTACTAAACAAGGAGCTGTCCACCTTTACCCGAAGTTATAACAGGAAATTCAAATGCCTAAGACGTGGATCGCTTTGGGTAAAATAAAAACAAGTAAGCAGACATCATTGTTCCCTTTGATTCAACTCCTAGGACGGTCACACTCAAATAGCCCTACTTTGAAGGCTAGCATGCTATCTGCTTGCCAAAAACTTGTAAGTAAAACATGCATGTGCTTTGAGATGATTCTGACGTAGAAACCGTCGGGTAGATCTGCTTCACAATTTATGCTCATTTGGCTTCTGTTTACACATAAAGTGGGTGTCATAACACTTTATAAAGATCACTAGTTCACTGGGCAACAGGCACAGATAAGCACATCCGAATGGCAGCAGTCCCAGTGGACACTGGTGGCAAGGCCATTGATATATAATGGACCCAGTCAGCACTCCACCCCCTCCTCTAAGCAACCCATTTTTATCCAGCTCTGCTTACTGGGTAAAGAAAAGACCTCAGCTTTACACCGGGCCCACTGCAATGTGACAGGGGAGGGCCATTTGAAAGGAAGTAATGTATTCTACAGTGAAGTCCTTGCCTGTGAAGTTCCCCTAGCCATCTTTCTCTATTCTATTTGAGTTTACTGGCTGGAGACTACTTTAATTCACTTTGCAACAGAACAGTTAGATCATGCTCCATTTATTATAAACATTTGGTTTGCATAGAATATTTGATATGTTTTATTAATCTATCTCATAGACTTTCTAAAAGTATGATGAATGAGTTAGCATAAAATATCATTCTTTAGACACGTTAGGTGGTTGGGCAATTAACGTAGCCAGCCTCGGCAGCTCTTCTGCAACTCGATCGAAGGCTGTTTTCTGATGCGGATCCCTCTTGCCCACACCATCTCCAGAATTATAAAACACATGATAAATCCAAGCTTTTGGCAGTGTTATTTCTATAAGGTTATAACCTTCTTTGATAAACTCAGATCAGCAGTAAAACTATACTGGATTAATGAAAACACATCAGAAAAGCACCATGCCATTTCATTTCTAGGGAATTACAGCTGTGAAACATTCTAAAACATTCAGAGTAAATGGGGCAGGCTTTTCAGAAGGATATTTTATTTAAAATGACTGGAGAAAACAAAAAAAGAGGAAAAAGAAAAAAAAACACCCACAGGATTGTATGTTCATCACATCACGTCCAGAAAGCTTCAGTAGGAAGAAAATAAAATGAAATGTGTTCTCCACCAATGAACAAGGCTTCTTCAATTACAAAAAAGTAAAGTGATAATAGAATCGCGGAGACAGAGAATGGCAGAACACTGGCTTCCCACCTGCTGTCTGCATAAGAGTTCTGCCCTATCACATGCAGAAGGAGGCAGGAAGAAGCAAAAGCAAACAACAACAATAACAAAATAATGGAAAATGAAGAAACTGTCCATGTTTCTATACACCGCTCGTATTGCAACTTAAGAGAAACCTCACATCTAAAAGTGGTTGAACTCAGCAAGGCAGCAGAAGTCCCAGTTTGTACGTACATTCCAAAGTACGCTAGAAACACCTCTTGTTCTTTAGGAGATAAAAATTCATATTCAGATGCTGACCTTTTACTATGCACTCTGAAGCCATTAATAAAATTTTATTTTAACACCAACAAGACCAAAATGCTCTGAAACATCAATTTTCAAGAATACATTCCCCAGTATTTTTTATTATAAATGTTACACAGACAAAGGCTGAAACCGAAAATCAATTTTTAATATATTTCTTCCTACCACAGGGCATGAGAAACATTAATGGTTTCTGCATCTACATGGTTCCAATTATTAGCATTGCCGTTTTAAGGTGGTGCACGTACAGTAAGTGGGCTTGGTTTGCGATTTGGTGGCGATGGGTGCTCTTTGCGACCATTTTCTGGATTCCAGTTAATAAGCAATAGTCCACGATCTGAATAGTCATGCCAGTACTTGCTTCCCCCATCCAACATCCTGATATTTGCGCAATCACTTATCAGAAGACAGCGGAGCAACTTAAAACTTAATGATCCCAATTCACAACCCTGCAGGGGGGACTGGAAGCTGCGGTAAGCCTATTGAGGGATGCTTCCATGGGTCTCTGCTACACAAGGAGGAAAAGAACCCTGAACAGAGTTTCATGACATCTCTATTGAGATCATCTCAGGCTTGACTTTGTACTGCAGCACTTAACAGTGTTTCCGGGACTATCTCAAAAAACATCACCTCCTTTCCCTACTCACCACATCCTGTCCCTCTAGAGAGTCAATGCCTTCTCTGGGTTGTTTTATTGGGGTGTTAATCTGGACACATGGCTGTTTTCTAGGCAAGAGTGGACATAAGAATCCACTGGTTATAGAGATGGCTCTAGCAATGCCAACTCACTGCTCCTCAGGTAGCTTTGTTTCTGCTCTGCTGAGAACCTGTTTTCCCATTTTCTTCTTATTCAGCAATTCGCCCAGAGCTTATGGTGACTCCCTTGATTAATTTAGTCAGCATCCGTTCCTGCGGTTTAATTCAAATCACTAGTGAACAAAAAGAGATGATCAGCAACTTGGTCTTCATGTTCCTCTAAACTCATATGGAGAGATATCATCAATCTGCTTAAATCATCTGTAGTTCCCTCCCTACGGTTTGGAAATCACCGTTCCTCTACAAAGTATTCAAAGCTCTGGTCACCCGACTTGATTTTGAATAGCCAAACCTCATCTCTGCCTCTCGCTGTAAGGAATTCTATGCTGGAATGAAACCATTTTCCTTGCTTAACCCGATTCTGAGTGTGTATGCGTTCCCTTTGTCAATCTGCTGGATGTGTCTCCCAACCTTCATCATTAACTGGGATCCTTAGCTGCAACCACGACAACCATTCAGGGTCAGTGAAGACAGAAAAAGACTAAAGATAAAGATCAAAAGAAATAAAATATTTCCCAGAAATACTTGTAGACTTAACGCATTAGCTGGAAGCTAAGCAATGAAGAGAAATAGTCAACTGTGATTCCAGGACAGCTAAGTGGAGATACAAAATGTTTGGGGTAACCTCCCCCTGCCCAGTCATGTCAGCACTGAGACTGGACATTGAAGGTTTCAACTGAATCCTGTCTTTACTGCCTGGGCTGTTAAATTCTAGAAGTCTACTGTTTTAGTACTTTGTTTCTAAAATCTCACACAGGTGCAGAATCTAAATGCATGCATGCATGCACCTTACTTTCAAAGGAGACTGAGAAATACATTTCTTTCTGCCATCTGCCATCAGAGAAGCAATAATCCACAGTGGGATGACTGGTCAGGAGCTTGATAAGTGCCCTCTGCCATTGTTGTTATGGTCCTTACTCCTCCACAAGATATTCTTCAAGCATTCTAATAGGTATTAAACCCATTTGAACTTACTGTCTACATCTCAAACGCTCAGTTGATTATGTACATTTACACAGTATTATAACGTACACAGCACTTCTACACATATCTTGTTTGTTAGACGGGGGTTCTTTGTATTCTCCTTTATAGAGAAGCAAGGGAATCTGAGTGACAATCAGTGACCTGCCCTACCTCCTTCCTAAAACATGACATATATATATCATGGTAAGTACACCATGAAACACACAAGTCAAGGACCTGTGTTCTTTGGGTGTCATTTTCTCACAGTTCTGGCATACAAACAAGGAATAAACAGCCTTGCATATGTGCAGTTTTCCTTCTCAGCTTACATAATAGCATAAAACAGCAGAGCCAACGATGGAAGAAGAAAACAGGCCAGAGAAACCACTGCTGAGAAATTCCCCCACTAGGTCTTTTTTGGAAGCTACTGAGGCCAGCTGGGCACCAGAGGGAAACTAGGTGTGAGTGGAATAGACTGGTCCTGAAAGGCAAAACTAGCATCATCAAGTAAAGAGAAAGGTAGGAGGTGAGGGAGGGGGCTCCAAAGATAACAATGGCCCAGGTCCAAATCCCGATAATGTTACCAACAGCCTAGCACCTGCCGCATGCAGAAATGCTGGAAGCTTGTGAAGCCATGTGATATCTCCATGTGCACTGGGTTTTAGATGTTACTAGTAATCCGCACTTATCATCAGCTTTGTTTTGCTTTCTTTGGATTTGTTTGATTACAAGGTGGCTGGGAGAAGTTTTCTTTGAGGCCATAAGGAAATGGGAAACTGAGAAGATGCCAACCCAAGGGAAAAAGAAAGCCCAGGGTTGGACAAGAGTAACTGAATTTCAAAATGAATAGAATAGGGAGAAAAATCAGAAGAGGCAGGAAAAAAATTGCTAGATCAAGACAGGGGTCAAAATTCACCAAGAAAAAGATGCTTTGACCTGGACACATCAAGAAAATGATGTTTTTCCATCTCATTGATTCCCAAATTCTAAAAGTACATACGCTGCTATACACAAATAAACATATTACTGCTATACACAAATAAACATATTACTCTTGTGAGAATATTACTACGTACCCTGGAAATAAACCATTATATTAGGAAACAGGTTTGGATGCTCTAACAGATGGCCCCCAAAATAATAGTTTAAACAAAAGAGAAGTTTGTTTCCCATAGCTATTCAAATAACACACATTCTTGACTATGTGATAACTTGACATCAGGTTCTCAGCACAGCTTCCAACATCTGGATGGAAGGGACACCAGCAAATGCCCTGACTCTGCGCTGATCAATGGGATGAAACAGATGTGGGATGGCTCCACTCCCTCCTTTGTGGATGCTAAGTTACGTTGGGTGTTTAACTATCATGTGATGTTCGCACTTGTTGAAAACAGACTCAAGGAGCGAGGGGTGACTGTCATCCCAGCCTCTGACATGTTTATATCAAATATCCTGTAAAACTTCCTGTCCCTGAGTCAGCCAGGCCACCTGACTCTAAAATAGGCTGAAAGGAGAATAGCAGACATCTAGGGGCATTAAAAACACTGCATTCTTGGGAACATCAGGAAGGAAAATCATTTACAAAAGAAGTTAGTATTATTCTCTCTCTCTCTCTCTCTCTCTCTCTCTCTCTCTCTCTCTCTCTCTCTCTCTCTCTTTCTATATATATATGGCTTTCGTAGGAGCAAGAACTCAGAAGCTCATCAGTGAAGAGACCTCTCTGCTCTACCCAAGGCTCTCAATCAGGAATGCTTGGCAGCCTCAACAGGGCTTCGCAGTCTTCGCTGCTGGAAGATGTAAGTCCCCAGTATGTTGATGTTTACTATGCTGTTTACTATTGGTTCTCTATTTTGTTTGCTACATTTCTAATTAACCCATCCATTCAAAACCCCAAATACAACTATCATAGATCATTCTCAAGCAGTAACGCTGGACCAGGAAGTTCAAATCAGTCATACCCCAGTGACTAGAAGTGTTAGATTGCCATTCATCATTGCAAGGAAGACAGGGAACCATAGTCTCTAAGTACTTCAGCTACCTTAGAGTAAAGAAGCAAACATAGACACGATGAGACAAGTAGCAGCATTTCCCAGCAGCCTGAAAACAGAAGAGAGCTGGGAAGTACCCAGCTCGCTCCTACCAGCTGGAGCCCTCTCACTGACAAGGTGCTTAACCTAAAGCAAAGTACTTCCCTAGTTGTCTGTCTTCTTGTATATAGAAGAAGATCAGAAAGGTTCCCCATAAAGGAACTGTGAGGATTGTTAGAATTCTGGAAAACATTTGGCTCACAAAGTGGCAGCTGATAAATAACAATAATTAATAATTTATTAGTAATATTATCTTTAATAAGGATTGACTAACTATATAGCCCATGGATCCAATTTGGCCCACCACTTATTTTTGTTAATAAAGTTTTACTGCAACGTGTCCATGCCAATTTGTTCATATATGGTCTGCATTTGCATTTTTACTAGAATGGCAGAGCTGGGATTCTATAACAGAAATGATTTGTGCCTAGAAACCCAAACTATTTACTATTTCATCTAGTCCTTACAGAAAAGCCTTTGCTGAGCTCTGATCTAGAAAATCGAACAAATATTTTTTATTCTTGAAAAATGCGTTATTTCCTTGGTTGTAATGTAGAACCATTATACATATTTCAAAACATTATTGTAAAAATAAAAGAGAAAAATGCTGACAGGTGTGAGGACAGGGTCAAGTGTACAGTAAACACTTGCAACTTCCAATCTTCTCCCATTCCCCTTGTTGTATAATTACCATTGGCCCTATGAGGACCACACTACCTGAATTCCAAATATCACAAGACAAAGCCAAGCCTTGTATTTGGATGTGACAAGTGTCAGTGTTAGACTCAGTCATTGGTGCAATCCCCAGGGCAGTGAAGTCTTGCAGTTGATGTGCCAGGGGCAGCCGTGCACATTCTCAGTGACTGTCTGAAATACAGGTAGGGAAAATAACTCCCTCCTCCAAATGATGAGAAGTTACTCAAATAAAGGTGCCCAAAATCAATAAGCTTTTGAAAGGAAGTTACAAAATCAAAGCCAAGAATTTTGATAAATATAGAATATTAAAATAGAATGATGTCTGACTCATTACAATATTTATTAAAGGAACAAAGGAGAAGGGGGAAAGACAGCAAGAAAATGAAGTGAGAGACTTTGTCCAATGGCCTTTTAATACCTTTCCAATGAAAAAGAAACTATTTCCATCTGTCTGTCACCCGCAACTCATAAGCACCCTTTCTCGTTTTGGTCTCACCAACTGCATTACCTTTCTAGAAATGTCTGAAAACTGACTGTATCCATCTTAACATCTCCATCCTTCAGGCATCACTTCCTGTCTGTCTGATGTCATTCCACTGACCTTCTCTAAATGTGTATTTTCCTTGGTAAAAATGGTTTTGCAATCAATTGTATGAATTCTTAGCTGCTTACAAACCATAAAGAATGATATCCATAGACTATATGTGAATGTTTTTTTCCTAAAATACCAGAATAAATAATGAAATGATAGATAAAAATTACCATGACTTTTTAAAAAAAATTACTATTTCCTACAGCTCTGAGAATGCATCTCTGAATTTCTTCCCCTAACCTTCACCCTTCCTCATTTTACATCAGTACTCATTTGGAAGGTCATTCCTTTCAAAGAACTCTTCTTGTACCATAAGGACCCTCTCTTATATGTTCTTGCAGTGTTTTATAGTTCTCCCCCGTAATACTTGTTATCGCTTAAACCATTTGTTTAATTCAGTTAAGATCTCTTCTATCAAACACACCTCATCACCAATTCTAACAACTCTCTAAATGTTATTTTCAACTTCTAATAAAGATAAATATCACATTAGGTTTTCCTGTTCGATGCTCTCGTCATCAATGTTTTGGTTCATTGTAGGTAATACTAAATATCAACTAATTACATGGATACACTAATTACTCTATTAAAACAAAGGCTTTTTAAAGTATTAGAAGATTATTAGTTAAAATAAGGAATGTCTTCTCAAGAGGTTGCCGGTGAGATAAAGTCAGATGAGGTTTGTTGATGAGATGAGGTCACATTTTGGAGGCTATCATTTTTCAAAAAGCATCTGCCATTGGCCACTGTATTGGATCCTCCAAGCAATTTTTCAGCAGATGAAGGTATGGATTTCTATCTCTGTTTTGCAGAGGAGGAAGCTGAAATTCTCAGAATTGAAATGATGGTATGGAAGCCCCACACAAATGGTTGGTAGCACAATATGAATCAAAACCTACATCTCCCCAGCCTCAGCCCACAATGGCCATTATCAGACAGGGCATGATGAGTGTGCTGGAGCCCTGGGAAATTCCTGATGCTTTCAGGAAGATGGGGTTTGGAGCTGTCCTAGGTACAATGCCATGGATCACAGACAAACATTTCAGAGTGGCCAGAAGACAGAAAAGGACATGGTTAAAGCCCTGAGTGAGAAAGATTGCAGAGCTGTGAAGAAGTATAACGAGCAGAAGCTGGGAGATGGGTTACCATCGGCCTTCAAATCCATCAGTGTTACCACACAGTGGGTAGGAAAAGAGCTGTGTTTTACCAACAAAGATTCTTATAGAAGAATACACTCCCCTCATGACACAGGTGTCAAGTGAGCAAAACAGTTATTGGATAACAAAAATAATTTCCTGTTTCTTGTCCTCTGATGCTAACTGGGTGGTAACAGCTCACCAACAACATGTCCATTCTGGCACCAAGCCAGAAAGAAAGCCACATTTTCTGGATTCCTACAGAACAACAAGGCCTGCATTAAGAAGTACGTCTTCACAAGGTAGAAACGCCTTGATGATCAGACACATCTTGTTCACTACCCCTGAAATATAGGCAATGACTATTAAAAATGACTATTTTTCCTTATTGTCATAAGGAAAAATATTTTTTTAGCTACTTAGAAAAAAACCACGTTTGGTTAATTGTGATACTTTTGTAATTACTTCTCTAAGTGGGACATATATTCAAATTTGAGAATGAAGAGGAGGAAAACCTGGGAAATCGTACCCTAACCACAACTCCGAAGAACAGGACAGAGATCGTGTAGGTCTCTCTATTTTTATCTTAGAATTAATGAAACATGGAGTTGTCAAAAGACCTTACTGTTACTGGAAAGTGGGGAGACCTTTAAGTAGTAGGACCTAGGACGAAGAAGTGAGGACAGTACATACATGCCCCTCACAAAAACATTGAACCCTTTCTTTATCTCTCCTTTAATTCATGAGACACATGAAGTGAGCAGAATCCCTGCTACTTACCCCTGCCATGTTGTACTACCACCACATTCAAAAGCAATGAAGCCAACAAGCGATGGACTGAAACCTCCGACATAGTGAGTCAAATCAAACCTCTCTTCCTTGTAAAGTGGTTATATCAGTGTTTGTCACAGTAAGGAAAAGGTAACTAGCATGATATAAAATGTTTATTTATATATACACACACATATACAAAACTCAAATATATATACATATATACTATATGTAATATAGTACATAAATATTATATATAATATATGTATAATGTCTTCTTGAGTTAGTTCATAAAATGGTCGATAATACCAAAGAACATTGTGCATTACCTCTCAATCAAGTTTTCAGTGATGAAGCATTATGGTAGCCTAACCAGAAAGACAGTAATCAAAGCATAAGGAAAGCTGCCCTTCAGCCCTAGCCCTAAAGTGAATCTTGACGGCTGTCATAGGACCCTGGAGCACACTCTTCCTCTCTCTAGACCTCATTTCCCTCACCTATCGGAGGAGAAGGCTTGGTGGATTACACTCGATGGCCTCCTACAGTTTTGAAACAGCTCAGAGTGGTCCAAACTGTGAACTCATTAAAGGTAAGTTACATGTTGAAGTTCTCCTTTGTGTTAACAGAAAACTAGAACATTTTTAGCAAACATTTGGAAAGTGAAGTGCACACTGGGATATGTCTGAATATTAATTGAAATGCCCTAAGGCAGCATTTTAAAAGTCTTTAAAATATTTACAAACACTTAGTAAGAGATTATCTAAACAGCAAAGAAAATTCTCCATACTTTGGTTTATGGCGTTCTTCATCACTTAAACTTAGGTATAACTACACAGTGATTGCGATTCTCAAACTAAAGTGAGTTGTATGTGAGTTCAGGTGACATTGAGTTAAAGTTCAATAGCCTCTGTTGCAAGGCAGTTAGTACTTACCTGGTGAACACAGCATTATGTGGCTTCTCAAAACCAAAGAACTACAATAATGATTGCCCTGATTCGATATGCCCATTAGTGTAATAGTTACGCAACTGTTAAGGGGTTAACTAACCACTCTCTGCTTGGATTTAAGGCCTGTTCAACAAAATAGAACCCATACATGGCACCATTGTTGAGGTCAAGAACATGAGGTTACATAGATCATTGGACTTAGGAGAGAGCCTGCTCTTACTATTCTGCTAAATGGACACAGTATCAAAATGACTCTGGGTGACTTTTGTTCTACCCATAGATTAGTACAAATCTCAACCTTCATCATGGAAGTTTCTTTCAGTAGATGGCAGTTAACACAGAGACCCACAACTGGTTACTGTGTAGAGGAGAGATTCCAGAGTGCTCAACTCTGAATGCACCCATATCTCACACATGCCTTCACCTCTCCTGCCAAGGCTCAGGGAATAATAGATAAGACTGTGGGAGCCAGAGGTCATAGATTATGAGATATAGATTATAGATAAAGGTCATACATTAAAACTTTTCTGGCCAAAACAGCAAGGATGCATATGTGAATTCATACTGATTGCTATAACACACACAAGTCCTATAGAAACTCAAGTCAGAACAGATGTCACAATGGAACTCGGAATGGAATCCCATTTTTGTCTAAAGAGCTATTGGCAACTGATGGCTGTTAGGAGAGAGAAAGATATTTTTCTTTAAGATTCTGGCAACTGGTAGGTTCATCATTCTCCAGAAAAGGCCATAGACCAGAGTTTGGGTTTACAAAAGGAGAGACAAAACCTGAAGTTGGGTGGGTATGGGTATGGATGTGTGTGTGTATGTATGTATATGTGTGTGTGTGTTGCATGAATATCTATTACATGGATTAAAATAAAAAGGGAATCAGATCTTTTGGAAACTTAATGGGCATCCCAAAGGCCAAGCATTTCAGCCACAGTAAGTCCTGTCCTGCTACTGCTGTGTTCTTCCACGCAGTGCTTGGTGCCACATGTGTGTTGTTCAGTGCTTCCCAGTCTCACTGCACCATGAAGCAATGCATTCTAGATAGTACTAAGCAGAGCTAATACCTATTAGTGCAAAGCATTTTCCTGTGGTGATTGCTGGACTTCTACTGATCCACAAGAGAGCTACCACACATTCTCAAGAATCATTAGGAACAATGTCCATCCTGATTCCATCACTGACTACTCTGGGCCTCAGCTTCCACTGAGAACACTGCATTTCCACATCATTAGGGAACTTGGGCTTTCTCAAGTCCAACTTCCCACAATGAAGTAGCCAGCCAAGCTAACAGGTGAGGCTTCTGGTAGCACTAGGAACTCAGAAAGTGAACAGTAGAAATGAAGAAACATCACCAATGATGTACAACTTGTAATTAATTTCTTTAACTGGGCAGCAGGGTGAAAGCATATTCCTGGAGAAGGAGATGGGGAGAGGCATCTCCCTCTAAGGCAGAAAAGAGCATCTTTTCATAAAACTGTCCACAATACTAATATAGAGAAGTAGTATAGTATCTCACCCAAGAGAGTTGGGTGATGGCTATCAAATCACCCTGAAGGTAGACTTGTTCAAATGCAGCTTCCTTTCCAAATTCCCTACTCACGCACGAGGAAGAAATGAGCTTTTCAGAATTGCATTGCTCATCAGGAGAGACCTCAAAGGTGGTCAGCAAAGGACACGCAGCTCCCTGTCGGGAATCCCAGTACACAAAGCCAGGCAAGAAAGGGGGAGAGATAAACTGCTCTGCTCTGCTCTGCTGGGTAGGAGAGATGAAAGGCGGCGACAAAGGCTCTGTCAATTGAAGAACTACATTTGCTCTGTTCCTAAAGAACAATGCGGCTCAATAAATATGTGCTCAGTAAATCAAGCGACCCATTAACCTGCAAAGAGAGAAGCACTTGTCCCCGAGAAAAAGATACGCGCGCGCGCGCGCGCGCACACACACACACACACACACACACACACACACACAATCTTGATTTTACTTAGTCCTTTTTTTTAAGGAAAATGTTTTCCTTTTTGAAGGGCCTTCAAAGAAACCCTGAGAGGAAAAAGTGTGTGGCCAAAGCAAGGATTTCCAAGACTCAAAGCCTGCTGAGGAAGTTTGACCTTCGCTCTCTGGCTGTATGCCCCAGCAGACCTGCAAGTCCTTTCTGGAGCTTAAGCCAGTGGCTCATACTTCAGTCATTTCAGCCCAAGTCAGTGCATCAGAGGGGCTTGCAGAGCAATGTTTACTGCAACACTGTTCCCGAGAGCTAAGCTGTAGAACCAACCAAGGCATTCAACAATAGGGGACTGACAAGAAACTGCGGTATGCGTAGGCACAATGGAATTACTTTCACCCATAAAGAAGAACAGAATGGGGCTGGAAAGGTGGCTCCATAAGTAAGATCATTCGCTGCTCTTGCAGAGGACACGAATTTGACTCCCAGCCCTCGCCTGGTGGCTCCCAACCATTTGTAGCTCCAGTTGCAGGAAATTCACTGCCTTTCTGCTAGCCTCAGTGGGTACTGTACATACATGGTACACAGACATACAGGCAGGCAAAACATTCAAGTACATAAAATAAAAGTAAATAAGTCTTTAAAACAAAAGAGGACTCTAAGAAAGACATACATGGATCTGCCTAGAAAGAAGAAAAAGACAAAATCTGAGTAAATTGGGAGCATGGAGGGCAATAGGGAGGGTTAACAGGGAGAAGGGAGGAAAGGAAGGGGAGTGGGAAAATGTATTGCTCAATAAAACAATTTAAAAAATAAAAAAAAGAACGAAGTGATGCCTTTTGCAGAAGAATAGATGTGCCCGGAGGCAATACTATTAAGTGAATTAAGATAATCTCAGAAGGACAAGTACCATGGTTTCTCTCACTTCTGGTTCCTAAATTTTAGATAGTCACATAAAATTATATAAGAATATATTAAATGAAAGAAGATGTGAATTGCCCAGGGAACAATGAGGACTAGTAGGAAAGGTGGGGGCAGGAAAAGTGTATGAGAGAAGACACTCATCATAGAATAATACCTATAAGAAAAAATTTATTTAAATTCTTCATAGCAATAAAGAAATAGCGCAGCAGAATCACAAGTTCATGCTTCTAAAACAACTGACCTCTTCTCTCTGCTCACAGGCATTTCTGCAAATAGGTATGAAATTAACATGGGCAAAGGTCAGAGGCTAAGACATTGAGAAGAGGCAGAAAAGGCACTGTAAGACATCTCTGCAAAGAGATGCAACAATATGGAAGGCTGAAAAAGTGTGCAATGGGGTTTTCTAATATCTAGAAAATCCCTACTCCCTATTCAGGGCCAGACCTTAGTTCAACAGAATGGAACATTCCCTGGCACTGGTATAGGGAGAATTTACCTTGCCATTGCTTTTGGAATGTGCATTAAGCAATATAGAAAACACCCTGGCATTGGTTTGTTCCCATTCATTGCTCCCCTTCCTTCTGATGGGAGTTTTAACACCATTCCCTTGTGTCTGCCACACAGAAAGTAGAGTTTTCTTTGTCAGTCTCTTTGTGCCATTGGGCTAGGACAGAGATGCACCTGACTGCATTACTGTTAATATTACCATGGCTATCGGGTAATATAGTTATAGATATTATGTTATCTTATTGCATATACTGGTAATAAGCCTGAATGCTGTATATATCATTTTATTTAGCCTACATAAAAGTTCTGTAAAATGGGCACTCTGTTTTCCTAAGTTAAAAAAATACATACACACACACACTCATACACAGACACACATACACAAACATTCACAGAGAGAGAGATTAAATAAGACAGAGGTTATATAACTCCCTATCGAGTTTGCATCTAGAAAACAGCAGAACTGGGATTTAAATCCAAGTGAGTTTGACACCAGGGTCCATTTTTCAGCCACAGCTAAATGGAGGATGCTGGGCTTTGTGAGTGCTAATCGTACCTTTTGACAAGCTGCAGGTTCCCATTTTAAAAGAGTGATTGAAAGGCTTGATATAGCCCATTAATTTTATACCCACTTGTATCAAAATCTCTTCAATTCCCTTTGTAGCCTTTTCCTACTTTCATTTTCAACTCTTCCTCCCTCCGCTGCTCTTGCCCTGTATGTGCATATGTGCACACTCCGAACCAAGTCCACACATGGCTCTCGCTAAAATCCCTCAATGCATTTGAAGAGCCTGAGACAAAACAATCTCTTCTTGCACCTGAACAATACTTCATTTGCACGCTCCGTTCTTTCTTTCTCGGAGCCTTGCTCTTCGTCTCATCTTCGTACAAATCAAACATTGCTGCTGTTTGATTGTGACCCTGGGCGTCAAATGAGCTTCACTCCCAATGCTAGAATCTAAAGGAAAGAGGTTCCATTTTGCCTGCCCTTAAACACCCAATGGTCACTCAAACAAACAACATACAAAAGAACAAAAGGGCATGTTTTGTATACATAATAATTTTTTACATGTTTGAAAAGTGATGTCAACATCACCAATCATGGAATCCAATAAGGACTTTGGTAGCATTTGGAATGGATGAAATGGCTCAGGCAATAAGGTCACTGACCACCAAGCCTGATGACTTGAATTCTGTCTTCAGAACCAACATGGTAGAAGGAGAGACTTGACCCTCACAGCTATCCTCTGATTTTCACGTGCCTGTAATAGCTGGTGCATGCCCACACACATATACATCATCAATCAAAGTTTTGAAAGAAAGAAGGCTGACTGCACTCAAAGGTTATTAAAGTTGTTCTAGGTGCCACAGAACACCAAGCACAGATTGCTTCTCTATTCAAAGCGGAACCATAATGTCTGACACTGACTTGCTACAGGTGAAGTAAATATAATCCCTGCAAAAATAACAAGAAAAGGACAAATGAAGATAGGGAAGAAATTCACTGGGTTGGCATACCAGGAATGATTTAATGATAGCATCTCTAACAGTTGCCAGCCAGAAAATGTTTACCAGCATGCAACAGGATTTTTTTGATCAAAAGGCAATCCATCTTTACAATAGCAGATTTGAAATTATTCGTTAACTGCTTCCTGCAGCCACTCGGCATGCACTGTTCCAAGTCGAACTTTATCATCAGCTCCATTATACAGATGTTGGAACTGGGGCTAGAAAAAGGCAAATAAGTTTCACCAAGACAGACAGCCTGTGTAAGCAGCTGACAGGATTAGAAACAAACCCAAGTTGTTCGGCTCAAAATGCTAAGTCTCCACGCTGTCGGGGTTGCTGTCAGCTACAAATATGGATGCTGAACTACTGGAAAATCAGTGAGGATTCAGAATATAGAACAAAGAACACCATCTCTCCCCCCAACAGTACACCGAAAACGTAATCATGTCTGGAATGATGACAATGCCCTCCAGTACCTTTAAGGGTAATTTTCTGAGTAGTGGCCCAGCAGCTTAAAACAATCTATCAGACACCTGTCCCTTCCTTAAAGGACTTCACTATTAAAAAGGTTGTTATTTGTTTTTGGCATTTTCTCCTGAGGTTAAAAAAAGACAGGGTAAAGTTGCCAGAAAATGTGAATTGGAGACAAAAGGCCTCGGGCTGGTCAGACGCTTAGGCCATGAGCTGGTACTAAGCTGAGGATTAGAATCCCAGGCACCTCATTTCCAAGCAAACCCTCTCTGTGCTAACATTCTGGCTATTTCCCCTCTGTCTTGGCTTACAAGGCCATCCCGCCCCATCTATGTAATCCCTGTGTTGTAGGAAGTAGCCAGTCAAAGGCTCCTGAGAAGATTTAAAATGTTCTGAAGCTCCAGGAGTCCAGAGTCCTTTTGATCCTGCCTGGAAGATTTGCCAGAGAGACTTTACAGAACAGGTTGGAAAGAATTATAGGAAGGGGCCGTTTTCTTTGCTGCGGTTAAAGTCTTCCCAAAGACTGAGAGGAGAAATGGTCAATGCGAAAGTTGGTCTTTCCATTAATAATTTAGACTTGATAAGTAGAAAAATACACAGGGACCAGGAAAGAAAGGAACATCTCCTAAAACCTCATCTAGGGCAGCTCCCATTTTCCAGGGATGCAAACTGCGACAGACACAATGCCTGTCACATTGCATAGATACAATGAAAAATTAACAGTGGCCTGCAAAATAGGTTCTAGTCATTTCATTTACCCACCGAAGGGAGGGAAGAACTTTTGCCCAAGGTCATGGAGACCAGACCTGGCATTTCTATATTTCAGCATCATGCCTGTGGGTTTTAAGGCCTGTGCGTTCTTTGTCATGTACACCACCACTGAGGCAGTGGAGATCTGGAAGGAAGAATTCAAAGGGCAAGGAAAACTAGGGAAAGGTATGAAATAGCTAAAAGTGAAAGAACACCACAAGCAAAGAGGAAGTTAAACAAACTATGCAAAAAGGACCTTAAGTCCCACCAGAAATTATCATGACCAGACACTACCAAAGGAGTATAGTTGGTAATTGTGCTACGCATAGAAGACGAAAGAAAGAAAGAAAGAAAGAAAGAAAGAAAGAAAGAAAGAAAGAAAGAAAGAAAGAAAGAAAGAGAAATCATAGTATCATAGTACAAGGGAGATCCATGAAGACTTAGAATGCTCACCAAGTCTATCCTTGCAGGACTGCTGGCCCAAAAGAAATGCACGTATGAGCAGGTGTTATGTTGATAATGCTCTACTTAAGTGGGCATGTTAAAACAAGTTAGTGTGTGTCAAAAAGTCATATGATATAATCAACCTCTGTATCAAAACTATTGATGTCAAAAGTCAGTGAAAATATGTCTTATATCAACCAAATCTCCCAGCCTAGCACAGTACCTAAGGAAAGAGTGACAGGCTCCTGTTGGCCAAGGCCCTAGGCCAGCCAATGGCATAGAAAGTCTGAAAGTCCTGTAGAATGACTGTTAAAAAGAGAAATGTACATATACATGCATGGAAGTACACATGTATGCACACAAGCACACATACACGGGAGGAGCTTATCGTCCTGGCAAGCAGCATACATCAGTGTCCTTTCCTCTGTCCTCCAATCTATGCCATCTTCTGAAGACACGTTCACCTGTTATTTGATCATGCATCTGTTCCACTTACTGCCCTCAGAAGTATGGTGGTTGAAAGTCAAATTCCCTCCACTTTACACCCTAGTAGTCATGTAGCTCCTGCACAGCTGCCACCCACCGCTCCCCAGCACTCTCCTGCATGGATACTCACTCTGACACTGTTCTTAACGTCCTGACTATTCTTCACAGGCCCCAAGCCTGCCTCTAACCCCTCCTCCAATTGCAAAGTTTGACTAGACCTCCCTCTCAGGAGGAGTCTTCGGTGACTCTCCATGAGCCTTCACATGGTCCATGGCCCACCACTTCCTTTCTCATCCTAATTTTTGTTTATCGGCTTATTTTACTGGTTGACTGTGGTGAGAAAAAGAGCTATATTCGGTTATATGGCCATTGATTAGCTGGATGAAACCATGAAGAATCCCTCTCAGCAACAAAGAATGCTTTCAGAAGTGTGATAAAGTCTAGACAGCCTTCCATAGGACATTTGACAATAAGCCAGATCCAAATGGTACTTAAAGGCAGAAAAGATTATATGCCCAGAAACTTGTAAAAATACTAGAGAAAAAGTATGTGCTGGTCATCTTTACCCCAGGACGCAGAGGACAATTCCCTGGATCTTGGATCTTACAAGCATCTTTTCTAAGGCATTGTCTCCATCTACATCTGTAGTCACGTGGAAGTCAGAAGCAGCCATATTCCAGCCCAGGCGGAATGATGGCCAAACCCAACATCTTTCCACTGTAAAGCAGCATATGAAGGTGAGAACAGCCCCTCTCTCTGCGGGTCTGACATGCCATCAACAGAAAGGATATCCCAGGCTTCTGCCACAATAGGATCTCCAACCAACAACATTCAGTGCTTGCTACTCCAGTGACAGGGTTATCTGGCCTAACCTGTAAAATCAGGTTCTGGGACATGGACAGGAAGATGGCTTGGTCTTCCCTTTCCTCTGCTGGATTTACTCTGTTCCCACACTGTCCATTTCTGCAAAGGAAGGGAAAAAGGGGGAGGGACAGAGGAAGGGAGGGATAGAGGAAGGGAAGAGGAAAGGAAACAACTAGATAGGAATCACACTAAGATCTAGGCCAGAGATCAGTATTTCTGTAAAGTTCTACAAACCAAGTATTTTTTCTACTATAAGATCAAGCTTTGAAAAATATATACATTACTTATCATATTACAATATTACAATAAAACATTATGAATAAAAATAAGTGGCCAGCCAAATTTGGCTTTGAATTATCAATTTGCCATCTCTAGTATAGACTAAGGACAGTGAATGAGTTTTATCCCACAACCCACCTTTGTCATCACCAGTGGGTAGATGTATTCATAAAGCTTGGTATTCAGGAAGATTCTAAGGCTCTCTACAGGCTCAAGAGGATTGGTAATCAATTAGTGATGTCTGTCGTGGCAGTCAGAAGGGTCACTGTGCTGCATGCACCAACTTCGCCACCTGGGTTAAGCTTTGAGAGCGCTTAAAAGTTTCTGAAGAAGGACTCCATGAAACAACAGTTTTTCAAGCAAGTTGAGACTAACCAAAGCTGGGTGATCACCAGCTGACTACTCTGCCTTTTTCTCTAGTAAACTTCTTATCTTTTCTTTCCTAAGTGGGTCACTAGTAGGGAGTTCCTGATGTAGAAAAAGAAGAAAGTAAGTCAATAGCATATCTGCAGACTAAATCTGAAAAGTATATCACACTTTGAGCAGCCGGATGAAGCAGGATTCCCATTTTTATCCGAGTCTGTATGTCAGATTACCTAGGTTTAAGAAGCATCCTGCTCCCTGTGTAGCAATGGATGGAAATAAACTCAGCACTAATACTTCCAGGAGAGCCCTTTCTACAGGCAGTGATGTAGTCAACAAAAGAGATGGTTCAAGACATTTACTTTGATTTAATGTTAAACTTGCAAGTAAATACATAAAGCCTCGGTGTCATAAAGCTAATTTAAAAGGGACATTTCTCCTTATGGCTCCCTGGAGTATTACAGATTCTCTGATATTCCTCTGCCACCGTGTAGGATGCATTAAAAGAACTGAAGCCATAATTGTGGATATCAGAATACATGGGGTCAATGGGATAAATCATCTAAATGAATTGGTTGATACAACTTCAAGTCCTTGGTAATAAGTTCTCCTAAGCCCTGGCAGGTGGGCAGAAAGCCCTAGAATAAATCCAGTTTTTAGAACAGCGGAAGAAGGAATTCAGACAGATTTCCCAAACATGGCAATTTTTACACACAAGACAATTTCTACTTTGCAATATTGTCCGTGGAGAATAGAAAATAGTAAAAATAGACAAAAGGATACATGCATTGAAAAATAAGTATGTCAGATCTGGTGGTGAAGGGCTGTAATCCTAGATATTTAGGAGGCTGGGGAAGAAGGTTCATGAGTTCGAGGCTTGCCTATGCTACACAATGAGTTCAAAGTCAGCCTGAGCAGCATGGTCTCTGCTCTAACAAAGAGAACAAAGTGAGCGCTAAGAATATTAGGGTCCTAGGCTCAATCCCCAGTACCACAAAATTAAAATTATAAATAAATAAAACTTATGTTATGGATTTTCAGACTTGTGCATTAATTATGTATATTATTTATGGCTACCAATAATTTATTCATATAGTAAAAAAATTTTAAAAATTTAAATCTAACTGGGAAGTAAGTACCAGTTTGATGGCAGCCAACACAGGCAAGCCCAGTGAAAGTTATGCAACATAGCACCATCTTGCTAATCTATAGAGACCTTGGGACAGCAGGAATTAAGGATAATACAGCTTTTACAATAAACTTAATTTTAGTCAGTCAGTGGTGGCACATGCCTTTAATTCCAGCACTCAGGAGGCAGGGGCAGGTGGATCTCTGAGTTCGAGACCAGCCTGGTATACAAGAACTAGTTCCAGGACAGGCTCCAAAGCTACAGAGAAACCCTGTCACAGAAAATAAATAAATAAATAAATAAATAAATAAATAAATAAATAAATAAAAATAAACTTAGTTCCAATTATACTCACAATCTTAGACAAGCAAAAAACTTTCCGAGTGCACTGGCCAGATATAGATATAAATCTGTCTGTTTAGATTTCTGTGTATTCCCGTTCATAAAATATGTATGACTTTATCAACTTCCTAAGGAGAGCAAGAGGCTGCTTCCCTTTAGAGTAGAAAAAGTCAGGGAAAAGCCAAAAAGTCAATAACACTCCTCAATAAATGCTGGAGGAGCTTAACGAGTGGCCTATATTTGAATGTTTTGATCTCTCTTAGTGGTTATCAAGTTGAAGGACACTTCCCATGATTAAAATTCCAAATGGGAAACTGTGACCAAAATCAGAAATGAGGACGTTTGATTTGTCTATGTGTCATCCACATTGTGATCAACCCACAAGTAGCAAGGAGGCTGTTAGGATAGCAGGAAACCTTGGGGATTCTTTCACCCATGTGTTATTTCAGCTATTTACCCACAACAAAGCCAACAGCGTTTTCCGTCCTTCTACAAAGGGCATATCTGCAAGAACACCAGAGCTGCTTCCCAGGTGTCTTTCTAAGCTCCTATCCCCTGACCACCACTATGCAAGTTATCGCTGTATTCGATGTTGTTGAACATATTTGATATGAAAGCATTGTCTGTGTGCTCCTGGTATCTAACGAGCCTCTCCCCCAGAGTTGCCAGCAAGGTGCTGATTAATTAACTGAAGTAGTGAAGCTGAATCATCCAACAGCTGTTTCGAGACTCGTCATTAGCTTGGTCTCCTTTCCTGTCTATTAGCTTGTCTTGCAGCCATGGCGCAGAAATGCAAACCCAGGAAACTCATTGCTAGCATCCAGCTTATCACCAGTGCCCTGGTGGATGCAAAAGGGACATGACAGGTCGGGATGAATTTTCATTTAAGGGAAACTAGATGAGGAAGCGGGTTTGGAAGGGAAGAGCAAAAGGAGAGGGGGACTCTGGAAACTCCCCAGAAGCCAATGTGTCTTGTCATTAGTCTTTGACAGGTGACAGCAGGACTGCCCTTTGCGTGACACATCGGGGGGAATTGCCAGATCTCAGGAGCTAGTGGGACAGTTCCAGCACTTCCTCCTGAGACCTCCTGCCAGGGGAAGAAGCCCTCTGCCACTCTGAGATGGGGAAGGACTGCAGAGCAGAGCCGAGAGGCAGATGTAGAGGTTCCTCTGGAATGGTGACAGTTGGCGATGCATTCCAACCTGTGGCTCTCAGTTGTCCCCAAGAACGAGATGGTTATTCAGACTGGCAGATCGATATTAAGCAGCAGATTGGAGGGAGGGCTGAGTCGAGGAGACACAAGCTCAGCATTAAATGTTGTGTGGTAAGAACCAGAGAGCAGACCAAAGGAAAAAACAGAGAACCGAAGAAGTCCCTTCCTCCCTCCCCTCCTCCTCCTTGACTGTTTTCTGTTTCCTTCTTTCCCTTTCTTCTTTCCACCTTCTTTCCTTCCTTTAATCTCTTCTACTTATTTTCCTTTCCTGCGTCTTTCCTACTTCGGCCACTCTTGCCTTCCTTCTCCCTTTTCTTCCTCCCTGATTCTTTCCCTTTCTCTATCCATCTTCCCTTCCATTTCTTCCTCCTTTCCTCCTGTTTCCTTTCCACTCTCATCCTTCCGTTTGTTCTTTTATTTTTCCTTCCCTTATGTTTGTCCGTTTTTCCTTTAGATACGTTTCTAAGTCTACCTGCAGACTCTGTAAGAAAGCAATAATAGCTGCCACACACCAGCCAACGAGGTTAATTCATGGCAATCTATGCCTAGTTCATCCTAGGCACCACTTTGTAACCCTACTAAGCTCTGCCTACTATCTAACACGAATAGCAAGGACTCGGTACGGAGAGATTGATGCTAACCCTTCTGCTGCTGCGAACGCCACTCACCATTGTATTCGCTGTGGGTCCTCTTCACATTGGGTTCACTTTATCACAAGCAAGTAAAGATGTTCAATTCTCAACACAGTGAAAATTAAAGATGCGCTTAAATAGCAACTAATCAGGTCATCGGGGCATATAATAAAGAAGTTGTTGCATCCTCCAAATGCAGCAGGTGCTTTTGTGTTAATGAAGCAGATAAATGCAGCAATGAATTCGCTGCTACAGACAGAGCATCTGCCTCATGATAAAATTAAGTCTTGGGACAGAAATAAATCACGGTGGGGGAAACTGTAAGCTATTATCCAATAGGAATTTTTCTTATTTTCCCAGGTGACAGGATGTATCGGATTCCCCAACACTAGACAGCTAAGCGCACCCACAAATTGATGATAAATCAAAATAACTGCAGGACTAGAAATTTAACAGCTACTTATTTTTCTGCGATTTAGAGATAAGGAGGAAATTTTAGTGACTATCTGCTAAATTGGGAATCTTCTTTTTTTTCCCCCCCGAATAGTCTGGTCCTCTGATTCGGTGTCACAACATCACACAATGCCAACAACCAGCAGAGAGGAAAATAGATTTTGGACTAAGATAAATAAGGAAGCTACTTATCTCCCTCTTGCTCTTCCAGTACTCAGCTTTATCTAAAGTGTACCATAGAGAGGCTGCTTCCGTCATAGAATATACAGTTCTTATTAGACTTCCCTTTCCATCCCTTCAATGCTTTTCACAATGGCAGTAGCACTGTGTTCTTTCTCTTTAAAATGTTTTCACAGCCGAACAATACAAAAGGAAAAGTCCATACATCATGTAAAAACACACGGGCACTAATAGAGCTGAGGCTCAGTTTACCATATTTGATGAATGTGATTGGTAAATTCACCTGCACTGTTCCAGCATTGCCTTTGTTACAGTACCCGATGAATGTGCCGCCCTGGGGGCAAGCGATCTGTCTCCCAGGGTGTACCTTTCCTTCTCCACACTGAACTATTTGAGTATCCTGAATCTTTTGTTAAACTTTGTACCAATCACGAGATATCATGACGAAATAGTAAAAATTGCGCTTGGAAGCAACAGAGGTAAGAGTGACTGATATTTTTTTTCCTTTCTGGCACTGTTTTTTTTTAAATTTTATTTTAAGTGAAAACAGTGCATTGTACATCTTCCAAAGGAACGTTGTCCATTGTATAAAGACCCAGTGAGGATCGAGGAACCAACACAGCAGAAAAGCCTGAAGAACAGTGAAAGTCCGGTTACACTTCCAAAGCCAGACAAAACCGTTTCATTGTAAACGAAACCAAGCCCATGACAAAGCTGCTGTTAGGGAGTCCTCCTCGCCTTACGTTTTGTAGTACAGGAGGGTGGAAGGCGGCGGCACTGGCTGGAGAAACATTAAACATTCATCACGGATAATTACGGATCTCCTTCAGGAACTTCAGCCTGTCTTCAGAGAAAGCTAATTCCACATAGCAATGTGAGGGAAGCTGTTAAAAAATCATAAACACACAGTTGATACTACCCTTTAATTAGAGCGTGGAGCCAGAGTGGATGCTGGAGAGCCAGAGAGAGAGAGTTGATGTCTCTCTCAGTTCAAGAAGAAAGAGGCATGAACAGCCAAGTCGCACACTGAGCACAAAGCTTACCGAGGAATGGAGCGAGGAGCTATGCAGCCAGTCACTTGGCATGACTGTTGGGAAAGCGGTCATTCAATGTGGTTTATTATTCATTTCCTGTAATTCATAAACTGAGGATAGCACAGAAAAGTAGAAGTTAAAGACAAACATTCTGGTGAGGACCTGGAAACCTGGTCTACTCCTCTGCTATAGATGGTACATTGGAAACGAGGCATCACTCCCAGAGAAAAGAAATCCCTGTCATACCATTTGCAATTGAGTTGGTAAATAAATGGAGAAGGAGACAAGGGGGGAAACCAAGCATGAGATCCTTGTGCCACCCCAGCAGTAATTGTAGCCATGATGTTATCTTTCTAGCTTTGTTTTCTACAGCATAAACAAAATTGGCACATTCTCCACAGGAGTCACAAGATAAAGGACCAGAAAAGGCACCTCACAGCGTCCTTCATTGCCACTCACTGTCCAGCAGTTTGAATGTAGTTAGTCAGAAAGCCATACATATCCAAGTTGCATTTTCTTCTCCCTGTGACTTGTTCCTGTCACATGTGCTAAGCACAAGCCTGTGGCAGGAGAGAGGAATGTGAGACTGATGGGAGACAGGACATGACACCGGGTCTGCCTCACAGAGCCTGGATCCTTTCCAAGAGCACAGACATTGGACACACACCTAGCATCCCAGCAGTCTGCAGGCTGAGTCAGGACGATGCTAAGTCCCTGTGCTAGCCTGTGCCACACAGCGAGGCCCTATTTCAAGAAAAACTGAAAGAAAAAAAATGAAATGGAAAGCTATGTTTAATTTACTCCTGTTAGACTATTTATAATATATAAATATATAATAGAGTATGACTATTCTCTATATCAACCCAGGAAAACCTAATTTTATAATCACATAAGATTACAATAGTGTTTGAAAGTTTTGGTCATGAGTCTACAAAACAAGTTGAAATTCAAACCTTCCCATTTTCCAGAAGAGAAAACTATAAGATCATGGGGAAAAATTGCCTAGATATACAAGTGGTTAGCAAGCAAGCCAGTGGAGAGCACAAAGTCACATATATGGAGTTCAAAAGTATCCCTTTTGTGCAGTTAAGTATCCTCTCTTCCTGCCCTGCAAGTGGAGAAAAGATCTGAAGGAAACCAGAGATTCATTGCTTCAGCCTCCAAGGACTCAGCTATGTAGGTTTTTAATAGTCTACATGTACCAAGGCTACTAGAGTGTAGTAGTAGGAGCGGTGGGCTACGTTCCAGCACCCGGCTGCCCGCACGGCTAGCTTTACCCGAAATAATTACACCTAAACTGTATTCTTTTAAACACCGCTTGGCCCATTTCTATCTAGCCTCTTCTAGGCTAGCTCTCGCACCTGGACTAGCCCATTTCTAATAATCTGCTGTAGCCTACGAGCTGGCTTACCAGGAATGATCTTAACCTGCGTCTGCCTGGAGTGGGAGAATCATGGCGACTCACTGACTCAGCTTCTTTCTCCCAGCATTCTGTTCTGTTTACTCCGCCCACCTATGTTCTAAGCTATGAGGCCAAGCAGCTTGTTTATTACTTAACCAATGAAATCAACAGATTGATATATGACATTCCCACACTAGAGCAAAAATAAAAACTCAGCTTCGGAATGGAAAGATAGAAAGAAGGAAATTTTCTTGGAAAAGTGTCCAGTTCTGATCTCTGAAGTCAGTTAACACATCTTTGGTTGCTGGGCAGACCATCCGCAACACTAGGAGACTCAAACTTCCAGAGTCAGGAGGCAAGCCCAGCAGACAGCTGCACAAAGGACATGCTAATGGTAGGAAAGAGCAGAAGCCAGGGAGCAGGCATGAGTGCTGAGATCGTGAAGAAGACGAAGATGCTACCTGGAAAAGGGCAGGATGGAAGAGAGAGGTAGGCAGCCACGAGCTACCATGGAAAGAAATTTGGAATTTTTTTTAGCAGCAACAGGAAGCAAATGGAGTGTGTTAAGCAGGGATAGATAAGATCAAATTGATATTTTTTTCTTCCCCCAAATCACTTTAGCCACAGTGTGAAGAATGGATTGAAGAACTGAGATAACACACATGAAAGTCCTTCTGAAAGAAATATGTTCAGGCAAAACTAAATGGAAGCAATGGTTTGCCATTCCATAAACAGCAACAATCTGCAAATATCATAAAGCACATATTTCAAAAGATGTCTCAAACTTTGGGGCCATTCAAAGGCATACAGTCTGCCCATGATCACAAAAAAATAATGAGTTTAGGACCTTTGAAAGAGATAAAAATAAAATGAGTTCGAGGCTAGCCCAGTCTACAGAGTGAGTTCCAGCACAGCCAAGGATATCTGGAAAAACCCTGTCTTAAAAACTCAAAAACAAGCCGGGCATGGTGGTGCACGCCTTTAATCCCAGCACTCGGGATGCAGAGGCAGGCGGATCTCTATGAGTTCGAGACCAGCCTGGTCTACAGAGCTAGTTCCAGGACAGTCTCCAAAGCCACAGAGAAACCCTGTCTTAAAAAACCAAAAAAAAAAATCAAAAACAAAACAAAACAACAACAAAAGAAAGCAAAAACTGGTGAGCACCAGAACCCATCCATCTGTGTTGACATAGCACGCTGAGAAAGCCTGAACACAGGTGAGTTTAAAGCTGTAACCATTTCAGAGTTCTGTTGACTGCGCTTTCCAAACTGCATACAGAGTAAGCAATACTTTGAGGAACCCTAAGAATGCTCCGACTTTCAGAAGCAGTAGCATAAATGATCTGAAGGAGAGAGATCAGTTACCGAATAGAGAAGACTGACAATATTTCTAGATAAGGTTTCCAAATTCCAAATCTATATCTCATACAACTAGACACTTCCTGAAATAAAGGCAAATTAAAACCTGTTCACTGCTTCTAGCCATCACTAACCGTCCTCCACTGCCTGTTAGCACCGAGACAGTCTTCACCTTAAAGGTGGCTTGGAGGAGGACTTTGCAGGGATGTTCAGATAAGACAAACATGAGAGGGACGGGTTAGAGCTCTCTCTAAGAAATCACTGACTGTGTTGTTGATCTCTGCTAAAAGATAAGCAGCTGAGAGGTAACACTAACCACACTTCATGAAAAACTAAATGTCTTAAATTTGAATAGGCAGATGAATAGACGAACACCAGGTCTGTCCTGGTTACAGTTACTGTGTGGTGAAACACCATGGCCAAAGCTACTTGGGGAGAGAAGGATTTATTTGTCATATGCCTCCAGATCACTGTTCATTATCAAAGGAAGTCAGCAGAGCACTTCAAATACGGCAAGAACCTGGAGGCAGGAGCTGATGCAGAGGCCATGAAGGGGTGCTGCTCACTGGTTTGCTCACAAGACTTCCTCAGCCTGCTACACTGTAGAACCTGGGACCACAAGCCCAGAGATAGCACTAGCCATAAGGACTGGGCCCTCCCATGTCAATTACTGGTTAATAAAATGCCCTCTACAGCTGGATCTTATGGAGACATTTTCTCAATTGAGTTCCTGCATTTCACAGGACCCTAGCTTGTGCCAAGTTGACACAGAACTAGACATTAAGAACTAGATTTTACTTTGAATCTGGGTTCCACCTTTTACTGCTTGAATAGTTCAACGGTTTCTGGTTCTAAGTTGAAAGTCATGTTGTGACCAGTATGCAAATATAGGGGAGGGGTAAAATGAGTTTATGTTTGTGGGACTCACTGTAGGCACTCAATAAAAGTGTTCTTTGTGCTTCTTTGTCTCACCTTTATCTTTCAAACACTTTGTCATAGTCTTCACGGAAATGACATCTTCAAACAAATGAAAATCCTTAAAACAGAACCCTGAAGGAAAGGCTTGAATTCATATATTATTCCTAAGAAAGAGGATTTGAATTTAACAAACAGCCAGAAAGACTCTTGAAGCTAGTAAAAATTATGAGTCCCAAACATGTAAACCAATTTCTATTTTAATGGGAGATTTTTTAAAAAGATTTTAGGTAAATGATATATGTTCTTTCTCAAAGTGAGTTTCCAAAAATACAGACTTAAGATAAGGTCAAGAGACACGGACTGTCCTAGACTTGCTAAGAAGGAATTCAGCTTCCTGAACTAGAGCCAGCCAAGGGCAGAAGCCTGGAGAGTCAAGTCCTAATGTGTCACCACCAGCTGGGTCACCTCTGGTGAAAGCCAGCTCATCTGTTCAATAAGCTAATTAGCTGAGACATCCCTGCAGATCCTGTTGGATCTGGCACGGTGACACTCTCATGGCCCCAAGCTCACAGCAACTGAGAAGGTGGGACTGAGTGTTACGATACTCACAGATCCTGATGCAGACATCACTATACCCACAGACCTGACATGCTCAGCCGGTGATAAAGGAGAGACAGAGGGTTAGACCTATGAAAAGAACAAGCAGTAACTAAGAGTCAAGGCAGATGTAAAAGAGAGAGGCAGCAGAAGATGCCGAGTAGTAACTGGCCCAGGAACAAGTTGATTGGTTAAAGAAAAATCTAGATCAGAGGCAGAGGAAGAACAGAGGGAAGAGAGAGCATGCCTTCCCCCAACCCAGATCTTACGATCCCATCACCATGGGGAAGATTTCAGATCAAGAGTGGGAGTTGGAAGCTTCATAGAGGCATGTTATCCCACTGAGGGTCATAGATACAGAACCTTACAGACACTTATCTAGATAGAACCCAACACAAGGTGCAAGGTCCCTGATTTTTGGCCGGGTGGTCTTTCTATTGGGAGTTCTACCAAATTAGAGGGTAGAGAAATGACATCAGTACCCATGTGTGAGGACATCCTGGGACTTGAGGGAGTGGGGGTTGCTAGACTCAGGGTTTATGGGTTTGCCCCTTAACATCAACTCAAGCCATTTTGAATCAATTGTTTCCACAGAAACAACTTTGAAGCCATACGTGATGACGTAGGCAGCTCACAGTCCTGTACTCTGTAGCTTGTAACCCAATAGTCCCTAATTTAGAGTGCACTGTTGAAATTCGCAGGGTCACTTTGTTTCCACATCAGAGACTAATCCCACAGTCGCAAACACCTGGCTGCCTCGCAGCAAGCTGCTTGGGTATCTTTCCATATATCCAAGGGCATGCCATAGAGTTAGTATTACAGGAATTGATTATGCCAATGGTCCACAATTACAACTTTAGAGTACTGTCAATTCAACTCAGTTTTCCTAAATGTATTATATATTCCCATACTTTGTCATCTCACATTCTGAAGTATGAAACAGAAAGTCATCTTGTTGTCAACATTCAGTCATAATTTGCTTAGCAGTGTTATTTTTCTTAGTGATATAGGATCATGTATCATATAATTATAGAATCTTATAGTCAATAAAATACAGTATGCTAAGCAGGAACAGATACCCATGCCATCATGACATCCACAGGCTACCAGAAAGGGAACAGGATGTGTGTGTGTGTGTGTGTGTGTGTGTGTGTGTGTATGTGTATGTCTATATAGAGAATATATATTTTTATTATCCTTATCTTCATCCTTCATTCTTTCCTTAATTTAAGCAAAGTTTTCCAAAGGCCCCTCTGTCCTAGGCAGAGTGCCAAGTAGTAGAGATAACAGAATGAACTCAAACAGAAGTGACTTCTGCCTTTCTGAAGCTTGCTTATCATCTAGTAGAAGAGATATACTTTGATTAAATACAGCAAATGGTAGCCAGACCTATAGCACAATGCTCCAAAGGAGAAGAGCCTGGGGAAACAGAAGTACAGAACAGGACTCTGATCCAAACCCGTTGGAAGAGACCACTGAGGAAGCGAACCAGTGGCCTGATGGGCCTAAGAGAGAAGTGACTTCCGGTATTGAAAGAAGAGCAGCGTGCAGAGGGAATAGCCTTCCACAGAATGTAGTAGAGCTTTGAGAAGGCCGTGTGAGAACAAAGGGGACACTGATGCAGGTGGACAGAAGCAGAAAGTCTGACGGTGGCTTGGCTCTATCTTCATCTCAGGAACAAGCTGGAGACTCTGCAAAGACAAGACCAAGGGGAGGGTGCAAGAAGTAGGCCACTCAGACCTTAGGCAGCACGTGAGAGAGCATGCGCAACTGTAGAAGCGGTGCGAGCAAAGAGACTGCAGCAGTCCACGCGAGAGCTGGTCCGATGGTGGGAGACAGACTTGGTGCTGTGCTCTGCTCTGGCTCAGCTGCTCAGCCTGTCACTTCCTACACCCTCCACAAACATCACAGTGTCATCCTGGGAGCGATACCCAGAGAATGAGGTCAGAGAATGGTAATGGTTCCTGCATCCGATGGAAGAGCACCATGAACAAAGGCAGGCAAAGAAGTACCTTCGGAATGCAGAAATAGAGGCAGGAAACCCGGCCCACGCACTCTGCCAGACCTCGTCTAGCTGGGAAGTGAAGGACAGAACCTGACTCTCTCTCTACTCTGAACTCGCCAGTGTTGGGTCCACCTTTTGTACCTTGGGTTTGGTCCTCATTAGACGCACTGAAGACCTCACAGTAAAGTTGAGGAAGATAAAAGTTCATTTGAAGCCTGAAAAAAAGAGAACTCTTTATTTAAAGACAGGACAAAAGATCCATGGAAGCTTTTTTCACCCCTCTTGGCATATATGGACTTATAAACCCATGCTCTTTGGCTAATTGCAATATATCTATTTCCAGTCCTCATTCACGTATCCTGTGAATTGCAATTTGATGAAGCCACACAAACAACTAATAACGTCTTGGCATAAAAAAATTGCTATATATATGCTTAGGAAGAAAAAACTTAAACGTCAATCCATGGTTTATTAAAATCCCTATGTAAGCACAGTTTACAAAGCTAAATGCCGATAACTATACTTCACACTCTTGATAGCACTAGCTAGCCATAGAAGGCCTCCTATATCTGATGGCATTCAAGCTTGGTTGCCCCTCAGGAGAACCGAAGCCTCAACTCCTTTTGTAGGAAAACACTCTTTGATTGACAGAATGTAATCATGAGAAAAGCAGCAATCAAACTGTGGGCATGGCATAGCTCCCTGTTAATTTTTTTGTTTCGCTTTTCTTCCTTGCAACATCTATAAGAATGGGGGTCACATAGACACGCAATTATGGGCCGAGGATGTTTTTATTCTGTTACTGTCCTTTAAAAAAAAATAGCAACCTTCCTTGGCAAAGATAAAAATATGTGCGTTCTCTTCCCGCAGTTTATACGTCTTGAATCTTTGATCATTTTTACAGTATCTTTCATCCCAGTGTTCCATCATTTATCTTTCCATTCTCAGCAAGGGCTAGTTTACTTAATACAAGAAGACCTTCACATAACTTTCTGCCTTTAATTATCATTGTGGCACAAACCCCCATGTGAAATATTTGTTACAACTTGCCTCACGGTGTATATTCATATATAGGGGGGGAGGTGGGGAGGGAGAAGAAAAGGCAAACATCCTGAAAACAATTCACTCTTTTGTCTAATGAGTTGAGGGTTTGATTGTAAAGCTTGGGACCTCTCAGAAGGAAATGTAATACAGTCAGAAGCTCCATCCCGAATACAGGGTGCCTTCCTTTATGGCGTAAAGATTGTAGAGCCATGTGAGTGACATTCAAATAAACAGCACCCAATGAAAATTAAGCAGCCCTTCTAAAGAATTAGCCCTCGAGGATGACAGCGGTGGAATGAGCCTTGCAGGCCTGATGGTCCCATCAGCTCCTTTCTCAGGCTCCTTGCTAGAAAGACCAAAGTGCTCTGCAAACGCCCGTGTTGAGAAGCAAAGCAAACAAACCAGGCTAATTCAAGATTTTCAAGGACAACTCTGGGTTTAGAAAGATGAGGGACACTTACAGGATCACAACCAGATCCTACCACTGCAGTCTGGGATCAGTGGCATCCTCCTGCAAACATTGCCCTTCGCCCCTTCTTTTGGGGATACCCACAACGATACTGGCTGACATTTGTCAGTTTAACTTGCCAGTATCAACAGAAATTCCTTCCTCCTGGCCCCCAACCTGCCATTCATTGCACCCAACACTGCCTACACAAGTTGAAGTTAGGGTATAGACAAAGCTTGACTATGTTGGCAGGCACTCTGCTGGGGGCTTTACATATAGTGAATCCCTCGGTTCTGGAATGGTTGGCTGAGTCAATGAACTTAAGAGAGACACTGGGGGCCTCTAGTGTTTCAAGCTGTGACTCTGGAAAAACTAGACCTCAAGGGAATGTTGGGGCACACATCATGACAATGCTGTGCTCTAAAGCAAGCCCATAGCCTTCCAGCCTTTCGTTCCTCCAAAACTAAGAATGTCATCATCATAGGGCCTCAAAAAGTATACATGAAATGACTGCCCAGCTAAGCATTTGTCTCAATATTAGAGCACAACGGAGCGCTAAGTAAATGCTAAGTCTCACAGTGGTCCTATGCAGGATGAAGTACTTAAAGGAGAGGGCAAATCAGAAACACCTGCAAACCGGACTTTGGCATTACAAGCACTATTTGCGCATTGACTCAAGGTGATCTTCTCATTTATTTACAAATAGCTATCAAATACCTGCCGTATCTCCAAACGAAACTATCTTTTGCCTCTCTTACAGATCTTCTACACCAGAGGTTGTGAAAGTGCAGACTAGGCAAGAAACGTAAGAAATTTGTAACAAATCAAAAAGGAATCAACTATCAACTTATTTAATGTATATTCATGACATTACATTTACATTAAAGTTTTCTGATAGGACGATAATAATTTTTGGAAATATAAACATATATTTTTAAATTTTTTATTGAGCTCTACATTTTAAACTTATATTTTAAAAATCAGAGATAGATAGGAAAATAGAACTTTAGGGGACACAGTCTCCTCCAGGCCCACAGTGTGACCACAATTCTTGCCTAAGAAGCATAGGAACGTTGGAGATTATGACGGCTGAAGTGTTCCAGGCCGGGACAGTGTCTCCAAACAGCAGCACTGAGATCTTGGTCTTGGAATAACAAATAGTGTCCCCGCGGCTGGTAATTTTCATTTGGCATCATGCAGAAGTCCTGAGAACTGCTCAGGACCATCTGTTCAACTCTGATAATGAGGGGCAGGGGGCTTCTCTCGGGACTGTGCCAAGATTCAGGAAGAACTCGTAACAGAAATGGGACCTTGGCCATGTTAGAAACCAATAGAAACAACTGACTCTCATCATCTGATAGGGCTCTGCAAAGCTATATGCTCCCATCACTTTTTGGCTCCTTGACTCCAAACTAAGTCATCTGCAAAAGAATGCACTTCAAAGACAGGTCATCAGTTTCAGAAATGTCAGAATTTTCCACCTATTACTCTGGAGCTCTTGGGCAAATGTGCCCATGTAAAGTAAATATTATGAGGCATCAGAACATTGCATTCTCTTTTCATTTTAAGTGCTAGAAAGTCAAGATCTTGATGAACACACACACACACACACATACACACACACTAGAGACTCATTTCACACCTACTCTTGGAGAGGAAACAAGCCACTTCAAGCCTAAAGGACAAATGCTAATGTTTCTTGGCTTTCTAGTCTATGAGTTCAGCTGACAGTCACCTGTTCAGAGGCCACTCTCTTGTGTTTACAACATCCTAGATGTTCCCACGCATCAACCTTCCTTGGACCACAGTCATTACATCTGAATGCAAAACTTCAGCTCTTTCATAGAGCCATTTCCCTGTAGGTTCTTGGAAGGTTGATGCGTGGCCAAATTAGCAGCAGCATCATCACGAACTTGCAGCCGTAGCTTTGTGTGAAATCTGCAGCCACCTTGTAACGTTTTTGAACACGTATTACCTCTTTAAGGACAATTAGGTGTTAGGCACAATATGTAATTTCTTCTGGCGGTTACTGGTTTATGGAGGTATGGGAAAACCGCCAGCGTATCTGAACCGCAGTTATGAGCAGTAACAAGGGTTGTAATTTACATTTGAATTCTGTTTTTAAGTTAATGAGGTATCTAATGTATAACCCAGGAAAGGGCCTTTTGTGCACATAGCTTCTTGCTACCTAAAATAGAAGTCTACTTTTAAAAATTATTATACCTTTCGTATGTTCAACTTCTCATAGAAATACTTAGAATACTCTCTAAAAAATAGTGATGGAGCAACTTCACCACCACGTGAGACTTAGAAACCAAGAACTTTCTGTAAAGATTCTTCAGAGACGAGGAAGTCTGAAAATGTATGCAGGAAAGAGGTGAGTAAGCCTTTGAGGAGAAAAATCTATGTTGTGAGCCACCAGACCTCTTCAGACTGTGTTGGTGTTGTCAGGGAAGAATACTGAAGGTACAGTATGGCTCAAGAACCATCTCAGTGGTTGACCTGAATTTTCGATGCCCCTGATGTGTTCATTAGACCTCACATACAATTTCTACTGCTCCCCTAGAGCCTCCCCTCCACGGGCAGCTGATAGCTGAATCTCTTCCTCTGACATAGTCTATGGTCTATAGCCTGGTATTGCTGTCCATTTGCTTTGGGCCCCGTCTGTGCCAGCCCTTTGATGACCTGCCATGTGCTGAGTTAGTCTTCTGCTGTGCAGTTGGACCTAAGGACTTACTGGATTGCAGACACTTGTCTTACACTCAGACCTGACTCACTCCTCAGCCTGCAAAGTTTTCAGCGTCCCTATACCTGGTGAAATATCAAAGAGGAGACCCCTACGAAGCCTCATGGATTCCTTCTTTATCAAGAAAGTCAGATGTAAAGGAACACTGATAACTAGTAAAAGGAATACTATTTTTAATTTTAAAAAGAAACCTCACATGCTTAAAATTACATTGAGTCTGATCACTATTCCTGCACTGGCTTGCATCACTCCTATAGAGTTTTGCTTTAGTGAATGGGAAACACGTCCCAAGTAGGCAGTCATGAAGTTGTAAGAAGTTTTCAGTGCCTTCCTTTACTTATTTTTGCTTGTTTGTTTATTAATACAATCATGTGCATGATCTTAGTAGAAAATGCTTCTGAGACTGGCAGAGGTGGCTCAGTTAGTAAAGGTTCTATTCTCCAACATCTACAGAAAAAGCCAGATGTGACGATGTGCTTATAATCCCACAACTGGAGAAGCGGAGACAGGAGAAGAATCCCTAGAGCTTGCTCGCCAGCCCAGCTAGCTAAAGTAGTGAAATCCAGGTGAGAGACACTAAGGCAGAGAAAGACTGAGGAAGACGCTGGATGTCCATTCTGGTCTCCTCATACATGGTCATATACATGCATGTGCATTAGTGCACACACACACACGGGGGAGGGGGAGCGGATAAAACTCTTGTGGCAGGTTGTTCATTTGCGAGAGTCACTCCTGTAGCCCCCTTACTGAGCTGAGCACTGACTACAGGAAAATAACGATAAGATTTTGTAGATCCAGAGTAGAATTGGATACAGATGGCTCCATCCTGGCAATACCCCCATATTGCAAAATGCTAGATTAGTAAGGCATTAATTAGTTTTTATTTTGTCAGGCATTGGGCAGTACAAAGGTTTTCCTGAAACTACACACAGTTCCACGTCCAAATTCAACTTGTCTTGAATAATTAGTGAGTTCCTCAACACTGCGTGTTCTCTTACATCTGGCCAGGTTCCCCTTATGCTTGCTCTGTCTCTCAAGCACTGGCTCTCAGGTGCCACATGCATTTGCTTTCCCTGTCCTGTTTACCTACGTCTCTTTGTACTCGCTCCTGCACAGTCTATCAAGAGTTCATCAGGCATCACTGCGGTCTGCCTGTTGCCTGATGAGCCCATCCCCGCCCTCAGGTATGGGCTCCTTTCTCTGGACCGCTCCTGTTTGTGTAGGAGGGAACTGGAAACGAGTTCTCAGAGATTCCTGTGCAGTCCTCATATGAATTCCGTCCTTCCTCTCCTACACAGTCAATCACCGTTCTCATTCCCAACAGGGCAAGTTCAATAAGCGATTAAATTTTTGGCAAAATGAAATGCAATAATTGCACATGTCCCATGCCTGGACATTTAGTCAGTCAATTCATAGCGAAGGAAGTCACAGTTGTGAGGCACGGCTATGATGCCAAGAATTAATTACCCCCAAATAAGTTCTTGGGGAGGGACCAAGTTTCCCTCATCAAAATTCAAGTCAAATGCCACCACACAAAGGGAAAGAGGAAGAAAAAGCCCAGAAGCCTGAACAGGAAAGAACATTTAAAAAGAGAGTAGGGACATAAAAAGAAGTGTATTGTGACTACCACATGCCTTCTTCTTCACCTGCTGCTGTAGGATGACATGACTCTAAGTTCATTTCCAAGACCCCATTTCTAGAATCAAGTGTCTGATATTTCCAAAGCAAGAGCAAGCTAAGCATTTTTGTCCCCGGAGAAGAACTTCTTCCAGTGGTCATAATAGAATAAAACAAGCACCCATAAAGCTAAATGTGTAGATATGGAGCAGAGACAGCAGCTGGAGCCAGGGCAAGCAAGGGACTCTCTGTGGCACGGACCTTGTTGGGAACCCTGCTTTGGTATTGCTCAGGGAGGTAGATGAAAAAAGATGCCAAAAAGCAGGTTGTGACAGACACGGGTACCATAGATCTGCTGTCTGAACACACAGATTTTTAGATGTTTATGATCACTTTATATTCTTGAGTTATCAACCATTAAAAACTGCATGGCTTAAAGCAACACATATTTATGGTAGTATGGCTGGTGAAGGACAGAGAATAGGCAAATCATAGCTCTGCTCAAGACGGATAAGGATGTCAACAAGGGATGTGCTCTCTGAGAGAGTTTGGAGTCTTCTCCCACAGCCCAGATTCTTCTCAGTATCCAGGGTTTTAATGTTGTGAAGACTGAGGTCCTAGATGTCACCAGTCACTTTAATAACTTCCCAATGGAGGACAATCACTTTCTCTTCAAAAAGGACCTGGTCCTACTTGAGATTTTCACCCAGAAAAGTCAGAGCCACCTGTGCCTAGAACTGACTTGATTAAATACTATCAACTGATTCTTCAAATGATCACATCTGAAAAATCATCTCAGCTGATGGCACAGTCTCTTCTCAAATATGAAGTGTCATCTTGGCACACTCAGTGGTCCTAACCACAGTCTAGGGGAGGAGCCTAAATAAGATCCCATAGCCCAGGGTGGGGAGCTCAGACACCACAGTGAAATTCTGCTCAATGCAACACTGCTATTCTCTCTGGCAATTCAAGCACTTTGTGATTTCTCAAACAGAAAGAAATAAGAGTGAAAAGAAGTAGGGGAAAGGAGACAGGAACCTGTTCTGTGTTCAGAGTTAGTGAACCAAACCCTATAAGATGACCAATAAGTCCCAATGTTTTACATTTTGAACAATTGAAATGGATAATATATATATATACATATACATATATGTGTGTGTGTGTGTGTATATATATATATATATATATATATATATATATATATATATATACAGGAAATATCCTATAAATATGTACCTAAATACTTCCACAATGTAACATATAGAAACACAGATTAGATCTAGAGCCAGATAAGACAAACACAGAAACAGTACAGAGATAGGCAAATGGTCTGCTCTCTGTCCTTCTCTAAGCTAGAATTTCTACAGTGGTGAGAAAACGCCATGAGCAAACAGCATGTTGACGAGGAAAGGGTTTATTTCTCTTATATGTCCTCATTGCTGATCATCATCAAAGGATGTCAGGACAGGAACTTAAACATGGCAGGAACTTAGAAATAGGAGCTGGTGCAGAGGCCATGTAAAGATGCTACTCCTTGCCTTGCTCCCTCAAGGCTTGCTCAGCCTGCTTTCTTACAAAACTCAGAACCACCAGCCCAGGCATGGCACCACCCACAATAGACTGAGCCCTCCCAGATCCATCACTAATTAAGAAAATGCCCTACAGGCTTGCCCAGAGGCATTTTCTTGACTTGGGTTCCCTCCTCTCACATGACTTTAGCTTGTATCAGTTGATATAAAACTATCAGCACTATCCTTAAACACTGTCACGTGAATCTGTTCCTCAGTTTGGTACATCTTCTTTGAATTTTAGCTAAATTAGTTGTTTGTATATAAAGGGGTTGTTATTTACTTTCCATTAATAATGGGCATAATGGATCCTCTTTTTACCCACAACCAATAACCATGGAGTGTCAAGGAAAGTAGAACTAGGGAATGAGCCTTCGAGATCTACGTTTCACCCCCAAGTCCAGCTAGCCTCGCAACTGCCTAGATTTTCAGCTCTTCAGATCCAACACAGCTCTCCTCGGTTCTGTCAGGCACATGTGAGTGTGTCATGCTCCTGCTTACATGAACGCTGTGGGTTCTCGTAGAAGACCCTTCAAAGTACTTGTCTTTCTCAACGGATGAGTAGAATTGTGTCTAACAGACAATGCATAGAATTAATTTAGAGTTCCACAGAGGAAACCTTGTCCAAAGCTAAAACACAAAGCAAAATTAAACAAAGCTAATGTGCACTCTGGAAAATGTGGAAACGTTGAGCAGAACTCGTCTATCACATTGAAGGAGGCTTGCTCGCTTCAACTGCCAACAGTGGCTGTAACGGGGAAGATCTCTCTCCTGGGGCGCCAAGAGCACAAAGGCATGAGCTCTTTGGAGGCTGATAAAACATCACCACTATGTTAGTGCATGTTCCTTGGTTTATTGCTGCCAGAGCAGTGCCATAGAATTCAACATCTGCAGTAAGTAAGGAAAGATGAATTCAAATTTTCGATGCCCACCAATGACTTCAGCATTGGTGTATACATTCTTAAAACAGGAAGCCTTTATTTCAGTACAGCTCTGTTCGAAAGCAAATCCATGCCAGTATCATTATTGCAGACAGACACTCCCATACTGAACATGCTTGGCCCACAGTACAGTGTGGTGAGGACAGGGAAGAAACAGAAAGAGAGCTTCTTGCTCTGCTGGTCAAGCAATCAGATACACAGGGAGAACGGCCAAATCTAACCTGTTTCTCCTTGAGTTTGTGCACAACTCAACGCAAGATGTTATTGTTTTGTCCCATCTCTCTCACAAAATGTGTGAAAAAGAACATACATAAAATTATTAGCACATGTATTCAATATCCCCACTGTTCACCGAGGATGAGGTTTATTGGCAAAGCACTTACTTGCTAGCACACATGATTCAATGGGTTCACTTTCCAGTATCATCATATAACATGACACATCAACAATCCCAAAGCACGAACAAGATCTCCATGGCATAGGCAGCATGTACAAGGAAGGAAAGAGAAACACAGATGCTGTCCCATGGCAGGATCTATCCCAATCTGACAATGGTAAGCATACTTGCATCATTGGAAGCTAGACAGGTACCCATAAAAGTGTCTAAGTCTTTCCAACTGCTGTTATTGTTCAAAGTATGACAAGATATATTTAAGCCTGCTTTATGACATCCTCCAAAGTTTGAAAGAATGAATAACACCCTGGAAAAATACCAGATGATGAATTACACCTATAGATCTAACTGGCTGCTTGACTCCGATATCATTGACCTTGAATGATAATATCGTGTTGGTATCAGCATTCTTGTCTCCGGTTTAGCCAGAATTCCCATGGTTCTCACCTTTTTAGGTGGAAGGACAAAGGTTTCTAGGAGAAGAACTGCAGCAACAGGAAGGACGGGAAGTGGGTCAGCAAAATAAAATGCCTACCAAGGTCAGGGCTATTGCACTGCTGAATTCAGATCCCCAGAGACACTGGGTCTGGAGTTTATTGGAGAATGTGGGTCCCTTTAACTATTTCAGTTCATTATTTCATAAGAAATGCTCCCAGAATGGTTAAATCTCCTGACTTAGAAAAAATACCAAAATATTCATGTAAAATTGTAAAACCTTAACTAAATTAAATATCGCTGGAAGAAAAGAAAATAGGTGGCCAGGTGACTAGCTGTGACCTTGATCATAAAACACAACATTAAGGTGTATTTATCTCTTGATAGTATGCATGAATTCAGTCTACAGGCTGGGGAGAGGTCTTATTGAGCAAAGTACTTGCTGTACAAGCATGAGGACCTGAAAATCAGATCCCCAGTACTGAAGCAAAAAGGTTCCCCTGGCACACCCCTGTGATTTCAGCACTGGGTGGGTGGGATACAGAGGCAGGAGGATCACAGGGGCCTGTTGGCAAGGAAGCCCAGCAGAACTGGTGTGTTTCCAGTGAGAAATCCTGTCTCAAAAAAGTAAAGTAGAGAGTGGCAGAGCAAGACAGCTGATACCAACTTCTGAGCTCCAAGCATGAACACTCAAGCATGTGTATCTGCATATACCATATGCATGCATGCCTGTGGACACGCTTGTGCACATGCACACACACACACGAAGCTTAAAACAGCAATTTCTAGTAGCTAACAAGCATCTGGAGAAAAGAATAATGGTGGTAAATCTTATCGGAGAGCCGAAATCTTGTCTGAGGAAAGAAAATTCTAGAAGAGAATGTGATTCCTGCACATAACCACAGTGAACAGCAAACAGAACAAAGGGAAGGTGAGACAGACAAGCAGAAAGAACACACTTTCCTAGAGCTGGGGGACAGGAGGGATTTTCACCAAAGAGCAAGAAGCAACGGCAAAAATTGGCATTTCAGGGACATAGACATAATTCATCTGCATTTGCAGTCATGTGTCTTCCTCACAAAATCGTTTCTAGAAATTTTTAGTGACAGCAGTAATGCTGTCATTATTTATGAATAAATAATACACAGGGAATTCAGCATATTTTATGATGCTCAGCTTTCAAATGTGATAAAGACAAACTGGATTCTATACTAAATTTCATTGTTCCTGGTATTCCACACTTAACAGATAAATAGGAAGTTTTGTGGATAGTTTTGAGAATCATATAGGTTTAGAACAGCTGCAAATTTCAAACACACACACACATAGTTGGAGTAAAAAAGGAGAAAATATTCATAAATGTGCTTTAACCCTTGGAGAGAAAAAGATCTATCCACCAACGTTCAAATGCAGGCTTCCAGAACCATCCCAACTCTAAAATCTGTATTCAGGTGGAAGCTTTCAAAAGCTTACAATGCTCGGGGTCAAGTTGTAGCATCATAAAAATGATAAATCCCTGTTCATAAAAATAATTTTCCATTTATGAAGAAAATTAAGGGACCTGGTCCACTCCTCAAGTATGAATATAAATAGATATTTATGGCAGTCATGTGCTCCCTCCAAACATTATTTCAATTTTTACAAAATCCATTGGGATTTCGACCCAACTACGTCAATAAGGGGTTGATATGAAACTGTCTTAGGTTACTCTCTTGTTTCTCTCCAAATACGGACAATTTCCCTTTTCCTGTATTAGTTTTTTTCCCCACAAGAGTCAGTAATAGTGTTTAAAATGTCACAAGGTTTTTTTAAATTTCCATCCAGATAAGTCACATTTTGAAAATGACAACTATTCTTTCTGCAAAGACCCGTTTTAGAAAGTTTTACAGCTTGTACAATTTAATTCAGAAGGGAAGGTGCATGGGTGAGGGCTTGGATGTGTGGCAATGGTCATGCGGAACAAATAAGGTGCTATACTGCCCATAAATGCCAGTCAACCACAAGTTGGTGGCACAGGTCTCCATTTCTCAAATGTCAGCAAGTCTTATATATAACACACACACACACACACACATACACAACTGCATTGCTGCCATGCCCCATGGTCTCATTTTCAAATGCTCCCCATCTTTCATTCTCCCACCCCTTACATTTTTTGGTGGAGTAACCCCACCTCCAGCACGTTCATGTCACATCCCAAATTCTCAAATGAAGGCTCACTGACATTTCAACTTTTAAAAAGAAACAGTTAAGAAGATCTTTCCCCTAGAAAGCCTCACCCCTACTACAAGGTTCTTTGTTTTCTTTCAATTTAAGAGAGAGAGAAAGAGAGAGAGAGAGAGAGAGAGAGAGAGAGAGAGAGAGAGAGAGAGAGAAAGATTTCAACCAAGAAAAGCATGTGGAGTGTGAAAATTTCACAAGCATTAAAGATTTTACTTCTGTCACCCGAGGTTACACTCAGGTACACTTGTGAATGTGAAGAGGTATGTAGGGTACTCCTTTGCATTCTAGTGGTACGCTTTTTTTTTGTGAATTATTGTGAATGCTGTTCTGTAAACTAATGTCGATCAAGTGGTTCTTTCTAAACTAATCAGCCATTGTCTATATACACCATCATATATTCAGTCCACTCAAGTTTTTTCTCTATTATAAACAATGCCAACAAGAACCTGTTTCCAATTATATCTTTGCACTATTTCTCCAGGCATAGGCTGTCGTAGTCTAGATTCCTAACAACAGAGGAAAACAGAAGTAATGCTAACCAAGGGCTTACCTTTTATCAAGTTCTGATACCACACTTTCAATGCCCTGTCTCTCTAAATTTTTGCACCACTCCCGACTTTCCAGGTTAGAAAATGAAGAGATGATAAGGATAACTAACTTGTCTTGGGAAAGCGTGCTGGCAGCTCTCCCAGAAGTGACTAAATACCAAACCCATTCTTTTAACCACATGCCCTATTCTTCTGCACTCGAGGCAACGATTCCAGATCACATCATGTCTACAGTTCCAAGTATTTGAATGACACATACCCTCCAAGCATGTTGATGCCCACCGTTTCTGTGAATACAGCCATTAGGCTTGCCCAGCTCTCCAGAATTCTCCAGAAATGTTTTCTACACCACTCAACCACCACCTTTCAGTTAGCTTTAACTTTTCAGGAAACAGTGCTATAAAAATAAGCAAAAGATCCGGGACCCAAATGGAGCATAAAAGTTGTTACAGATGTTTTTTTCTTGACAAACAGCTTCTCGGGACCACATAAATTGTCCAAAACCTCTTAAACCTTTGCTCTGCATCACCCACAAAGGACTGTGAAGGGGATACACAGAGGAAGCTGCAGGTTAATTGAAAAATCATTCACTGGAGTTGCGGGAGGATTCTGCTCCGTGTCTACAGACATATGTAGACAGGAGGAGTGTGGGGAATCTTCCCTCTGCAGAGCGACTGGCTAATCTGCACACTCGGAGGAAAAGCTGCTCCTTTTCCTCTCGTGCATGGCTGAGTTTGTTTAATAATTCATGAGAAATGCAAAAGGGAGGGACCTTCCATAGAGGAGATCAGGTGTCGTAGCCCCTTCCATCCCTTCATCTAAACGGCTCCCGTTTCAAAAAAAAGGATTGCAGTATTGACACTGAAGCCAGCTCAGCCACATAAGAGCAGATTCTCCTAAACCTTTCTGTTCAGAGATCGTTATCATGGTTTTCCGTCAGCTGGACCAAGTAAATGCTTTCCTAAGTGATTCTGTCATTGGTTTATAAAACACTTATTTTGGGGAGAAATGCTCAGGACGATACAGGAAAGAGGACTATATTAACCCTCATTTTGGAAGATTTTCTCCCTGTCTTTTTGGAGGTGCAATTAATATTGACTGTGTTTATCATTCGTTTTCCAAAGTCAGCAAGGGATTTGGGGTTTTCTAAGTATAACATCAAAAACAGACTGACTTAGGAGCTCTTATTTATTTAGTGTTTAACGCCCATGTTCTATGTTCTCTATCCACACAGTGTTTCACAGTTTAAGGTAATCAGCTACTAGAGAAAGTGGTGTCAAGCTTGAAAGGGAGGAGCATCCTCAGTTCCCCAGGAGGCAAGCGTGAGTCAAACATTGTGGCATCCTAGTGGCGGAAGAAGGTCTTGAGTGTGGAGAGGTGAGAGGAAGCAGAGATGGAAGCTCCATCAGCCCTGTTGTCATCTTCATTACCCATACACTTGGCCCTCTGTATCTTGCATAGAACACATGGACAGCTCAGCGCGTATTTTCCCTCCACCAAGAGAAAACTTCTGGTGTACTTCTATTCGGCAAAACACCTCTCCTAGCTATACCAAGTATTCCCAGAACACCAGGAAAGATGCAGTGTTGAAATGGCCTCCTGACTTTGCTCTAGCCAGCAAGGCCTGAGGCAGCTTACCTACACTATTTCTGAGGCTATGCTACTTGGGGTGGTCATCTGGGTACCAGGGCCACTTTGAATCATTACCTGAAGCCTCGCAGCAGATAGGGAGGGGTTTTGAAAGCTTTGCAAAGCTGTGCTAAGAAATAGACAAGTCTCTTGGTTGCCTTCTTCCAGGGGCTACACTCGCTTTCCTCGGTGATGCTGCAGGAGCTGACTCCCTGCCAGGTGCTAAGCTATGCATCAAAGTTGTTTGTCCGGTCCTCAAATAGCTCACAGGATGTGGTATCTGGGACGATGGACAGGGAGGATGGGACCAAAGGGAAGACATGGAAATACCACAAAATTGTGATAAATTTAGTGTAAGAGTGGGTACACGCTGTACGTATTGGTTTCAGTCAGGAAAGTCGATTCCCTAGTACTTTACAAGCTGATGTACATCTTAAGCAAATTCCTAAAACTGCCGCAGCACCGTTCCCACTCAGCTGAAGATGACGGCAGCACAGAGAGTCAAGTGTCATCAGAAGGATGAAGGATGAAACAAGTCAAGACTTGAGAAGTGCTCAGCCATGAGCATACCACATGTGAGCTATCAGCAGCGTTAACACCCTCTCTCAGGATACCTAGGAATCATGGGAATGTAGAATCTGGAGTCAGAGAAGCCATTAAAGAGTGGAGAACATGAGAAGTTTATTCAGGAAAGACCATTCCATGTGGTGTGGCCAACACAGAGCGGAAGAGAAAGAAGAGACTAAAGAGAAAGGACATCCAGAGTTAAGGGCAGGTGTGACCCTGAGAGACACAATGACGGTCAGGCCGGGTGTGAGAAGGGCCAGGGGCAAAGGGCAACCTGTGAACAATAGGGACAGTGACAAATAGAGCTGGGAGAACTGCTGTTCTTTGGCATGGCTGCTACCACTTTGCTCTCTTTCTGCCTGTCTATCTACATGTCTCATTTTTCTGGCCATTTCACTATCTCACTGTCTTGGGGTCCAACCCTCACCCTTACGTTTGTGTGTGTGTATGTGTGTTTACATACACATAGAGGCCAGGGGTCAACACTGGGTGTCTTTCTTAAGCACTGTCAAACATTGTTCAAGCAGGGTTTTTGTTGCTCGTCAATTTGACTAGACTGTGTGTTCAACAAACCTAATGATCTGCCTGTCTCCTCCTCCTTAGCAGTGGGGTTATCAGCACTTGCTGCCCTGCCTTTTCTACACGGAAGGATCAAATTCAGATCTTCATGCTTGTAGGCTAAGCCTTTTACCATCAGAACCATCTCCTGAGTGGAGTCCCTTCCATTCCCTTTTATTTTGGCTTCTGAGCATCCCCAGGCATAGCTCTCTCCTCTGTGTCCAGCTCTGTCTTTTCCTTCCCAGACATGGCTTTACCACCCCGTTTCTCCAGAACATTCCCTCTCTCAGACATGTGGATCATGCTTCCTTGTCTACCTCTTCAGTACTCAGTTTCTCAGATGTCGATTCAGGCACAGGCTCCTTGGGCTGAGCTCTACTACCCGCCTGCTGACTGGCATGCTCCTGGTGAGCAGAAGCACATCTGCCCCGTGAGAAATACCCACCAGAGACTCTAGCCCTGGATGATGGAGGTGAAGTTGAGTAGAAAAAGGATGCTGAGATCCAGAGGGATGCAGAACACCTAATGAAGCTGGCATCAACTGGGAGAATAGCCAGCCCCTGGGAAACTGTGGGCTGAGGATATTTCAAGACTCATTCGACCCCTCAGTTCTCCAGCAATTCAGGTGAGCATCACTTTCACCCACACAGGGAAATGAACCCTAGACAAGACAAGACAAAAAGTCCTTGTCTTTTCAAGGCTTAGCCATGTATGTTATTGAAGCTGCACTAATGCTTACATGAAAGGTTGAAAATATCTCAGCAACTCTATTAGAAATTGAAATGAACGAGTGTCCATAATTTTGAGAAAGAAGAGGAAGGATAATTAGAACATCAGGATTTAACATACTAATTAAAATATTTAAAGTAATTTATTATTCACCGTTGATTTCCAAAACTCTGATAGAACTGTTGTTGTAAATACTAATTCATGATAAACATATATATTCATGATTTTTACACAATCACCATACAGTATATACACTGAGGACTTTTCTATTATTTGAGAATACTTGCCACCAATTTATATTAGTGGTCATCATTAAAATGGATGTGCAAAGTCAAATTTATTTTGATTCTTTTTGATCCCATAGGTAGCAAGTTAAAGGAAACAACCAACTCAAACTGGCTTAAGTCATAGGAAATTTAGTGTTTCACACCAGATGTGGAAACCTAAGTTGACTGACAATAGATAGGTCTATCTTTTGTGCTAATAGTAGATCTAGAAATTAACAGGAGCGGAGCACTTGATATTCTCACTTGGAAGATGGCAAAATGAAGCCCCTTCGTGTTGCACATGGGGATTCCTGCTATCATGGTTTGAAGACACATGTGATAAACCTCTGGGATTCTTTAACCTTGGTACCTTAAGTATTCAGAATTGACATCCCAAGAAACAATACATGCTCTTATAATTTCAGAGACTTAAGCTTTAATTCCTTTAGATACCAGGGGATATACCTTCATTGGCCAAGAGAATCGATGACAGGTCAATACAATCATCTCTCTACTTTGATAAAGACTATTTATTCACTCCTCAAACCCTAGATGGGCTCCAAGGATAGCCAGGGATTGTACTGGATGATCTGGCTGCATCAAAGCTGGACCACACAGCACTGTGGTCCAGGGAAGATTGCAAACCTTCAAACACATGGTCGAAATATCTAGTGACATGAGAGGAGCAAGAGAAAGGCAGGTGGCACCCCTTACAGTGGACAGCAGAAATGGCCCTGTTCTAAACCTTCAAAGCGATGACATATAAGCTTCTCTTAGCAGAGCATCCCAAACTGTGACCGACTTCAGAGGCTGTTTATAGTGAAGCCGCCATCCCATGGGATCTATGTTGCACACAGCTCCTGATCCACTGTGTCTGCTTTCCCTCTGGTGTGATCAATAGCAGGGACCCTGGGCAACCAACACCAACCAGGCAGACTAGAATAAGCAATGACCAGCAGCCATGCTGGGTCCAGAGCAGCATTTAGACATGGCTCACCAGTGGATACCTTGTTAAAGTCAGGGTCAGGCCACTGTTGCTGCTGGGACCAGCATGTGCAGCTCCAGTCTTCTTGGCCAGCTCTGACCCAGATAGCCTGCATAGCTTATAGCAGTCCCCACATGCTCACTTTCTATGCAAGGACGCTGAATCCAGGAGTCAAATCATGCCATGGGTAAATGAGCACCAGAGCGTACCTGATCCCGTGGGCCATGCTCTCTGGCAGCATGGAGCTCATTCCTGACTTAATTCACAGGAAGCAGCTTCTGCCTGCACTCCCCTGGTCTACCTGCATCCTTCTGGTTGTCTCAAGCTCTGGTTTTGACTTCATCCAACTGTCTCATCATGGCATGCTCCATGCCCAGCATAGTAAGACAGTATCTGTGTTCCATCAGATCCACTTACTTCATACTGCCCAAGTCTTTGGAAGGAACAACTTCAAAAGTTATAGGACATAGAAAGCCCCACATAAATAGGTATAAAATTGCTCTTATGTCACTTTGGTATCTTTAAGGTTTTATGCCTAGACTATCCTGCAATCCAATCACATTTAGCATCCAACAGGCAGTCAACTCTCCCGTCACCCCAGTTTAGTAAACCATCCCATCCATGCGAGCACTAGGGCACACCAGGACTCCCTGTGGGGGATGGGGAGGTCTTCTAGACAGCTTCTGTGATCTACAGGCCTATATCACTTATCCAATAGCTAATCTAATATCGAATGACAGCCGAAACAGGCAACTTTCACCTCATCTTTGCGTGCTGTATGCAAAACAGCTCTGCCCCTGGCTTGATTCCTTAAAGTGTGTAAGATTTAATTATCTCCTGCTGCTCTCCGAGTAATGACATTTTACTTAGTACTCTTAATACCGGTAAACAAAGTCCTTCTGACAAGGGAACTGGAAACACTGATCTTATGAAGCTGTGATAGAAAACATCCCTGCTCTAAAAAAAAAAAAATGGGGGCTTTCCTTATCTAAAGTTGGAAATGACCCCTGTCTTCAAATTGATTGCCCTCGGGCTTTAAAAATAGGATGTACTTAGAGCAATGTGTTCTGTGTTGCTTTTGCCCAAGAGAGAAAGTCTCCAGTTTCTAAACAGGATAAGCGAGAAAGAATGGAAGATGGGCAAAGGGATATTGAGGGCAGCAGCTATGTGTTTTATTAACAGCGAACTTGAGATAAACATCTGTGGGAGTCTCCATACACTTGAAGAATACCATCATTCTTATGTCACATGGAAGGCCCTGGATTGGGAGGGTACAGCAGAGATTCATCTCCTGTGCTAAACTCCAGTTTCTCTCAATTCACATCTGTTTCTACCGTCATTCTCAGATTCTCTTCTCCCTCCCCAAGAACCACGGATCAGTTCCCACCACTTAGCCTGCCCCCTGCTAATCTCTCTTGTTTAACCGGATTTGTCCTGTGTACAATACTCATTTAGAACCGTCTGTCCCTTATGGCCTATGCTTTGCCATCTCACATCATCACCAGGAAAGATGGCATGGCCATGAAAGCAGGGGACATAGATGCCAGCAAGGTCTCTGGAGTATGAGATGAAGGTACACAGAAAGAGGCACAGGCATCAATAGAATGTGCAGCTGAGGTGGGGTGGCTGCCCACTCGTCTCTGTGCAACACACGCATTGGGTGGATTTTTAAACCATCTCCAATGCTAAGGACTAAAGAGAGGGGCAGGATTAGGGTCTTGGGGTGTAAATGTCCTTCCCTGAGTTGGGATTTTTCTGTGTTTTCTGGAATCTCCTGCTGGTGACATTTGGTCTTTACAAATATGTATGGTCTATGATACCGAATCAATCCAAAGACATGTGATTAGCCCACCCCCATCCCTGTAAGGTCATTGTATGAGAATCCCTCCAACACTTAAAATTCAAAATGTCTTATGGAGTCCAACAAGCTTGCAACTTTGCAAGTCCAAAGGCGTGGCAGTCCTGCGTAGGCACTGCCTTCCAGTAGCCACAGGCTGATTCTGAGTATCAGCTTCTCAGAATGGGACATGTGGCCACCAGCTCCCCACATATCCCTACGCTATGCCACTCATTAGCATGACCCTTGAAACCATGAGTTTCTGGCTCTTCATAGACTCCCTCAGAAGAACTGTGTACTCAGAGTCAAAGGAAAGACGCACGGTTCTGTGGACGTCTTGGTATACACTACCCGCTACTGACAGATTCTTGAGCTTGGCCACATCTCTTGTCTGACCCTCAGCTTCCTTGACTGCATAATAAAGCATGTACAGGAACATCTCTCGGACCCCTTTTGCTGTGTGTAACTGAGAACAGAAAGATTCTTTTTAAAGGAACCTCGAGACAAGCCTGGAAAACTCCAAGCGTCAAAACATTTAAAAAAAAAAAACTCTGCAAACTAACAGCTACTACCTTCAAAGACTCCACAGGGGAAAATTGTCAGGTCTTTAGACACACACACTTCTACCAAATAATTGTCCATCCACTGCTCTAAACCATGGAGTGGCCACTTTGCACAACAGGCAATCATGTGCAGTTTATCTAAGGAGCCAGGCACACACAAAAGCTGTGGAAGGAGCAGCTGCCCAAGCTCCCCAGCCTCCGCACAGATGTATGTATTTGGGATGAGAACCAGCACCCTAAGATCAAAGCCCAAATGAGAAGCCGCTAACAGGTCTTAAATGGCACTGTTGGGCCTCCTATCCTGCCTTCTCTACCCAGAATTATGTAACTAGTGGATAAGTAGAAATGAAGCCATTTAAGTGATGGCTACTTCCCAATGCGTCAGTAATGTTGTGGAGAAACAGAGGGAAACCTATGTTCAACTTGTGTTTTCCCAGGTTTTTGGTGGCAGATGGGACTTTCAAGGGGCACCAACATCCCCTTAGTTTACAGAGAGGGACACAAAAAGCCAGAGTAAGGGAAACACTAGACCCAAGAGAGGGTATCGTACTCACCTCGTGTCAGGCTGAGACATGCGTGGTATGAGTATACCTGTGCGTATATGTGCATATACATATGTGTGTGCATGTGTGTGCATGTGTGTGCATGTGTGTGCATGTGTGTGCATGTGTGTGCATGTGTGTGCATGTGTGTGCATGTGTGTGCATGTCTCCATGTGCAACACCTTCCTCTTGTTTAGGAGCATCACAGCCTACAGAAGTAGAATGCTTACAATCCAGCTGATATCTATTTTCACTACCTGAGTTTCCATCTCTTTCCCTTGACTCTGGTTTCCTGTCTATAAACAGAGAGATCATGACAGTATTCATCTGATAGCATTGTGTGTGAATGAGGTAAGATTACTCATGTCAAGCGCTTGGAACAGAAGTCCAATGTATAGGTAGAACTGGATAAATATTAACTCTTTATTTATGAACACTTTTGTCTGATTGGAAACTAAGGGGAAAACAGTGTATAATATAGTGAGATTTCTGCTGATGTCATCTTGAGCAACCTCGATGCATTTATTATGGGTCACTAACCAGTGACTTTGTCACCCTAAAACTTAATTAGTAGCCAGATAAATGCTGAGAAGATGTAAGGGATAAAATATAAAGAAATGATCATCAGAAATCCAACATGTAGCTGTTGTTAAAAGAAATTGTAATAATCAACTACTAATATTCTTATTAATTTGCTCAAGTGGCTTTTGATTGAAGGCTGTGGGTCCCTCATATAATGAATGAGTCATGTCTTAGACTCCTATCCATTTGCAAACCTTCTAATGCACCAGTCGTCACCAACAATAGGGTTAATCTTCTCATAGTGCTTATGATCTGATCAGACACTATACTAAGTGCACTGCATATATCCATTTACTCAATGCTCCAATCACACTCTGAGACAGGTTGTACCGTTAACATTCCCATTTAATAGATGAGAAAACTGAGGCTTGGAATAATAAATCAAAGGCACACATTGACTAATGAAATAGTTATGTATAATTATAATAATAAATGAAATTTATCATCAGACCTTTGACCTCAAGATCCCCCAAAGAAGCAATATATGTTGTTCCACTGGATTCCCAGGGAAACAAAACCTATTTTCACAAAATGCACTATAGCTAGTCACTTCTGCTATATATATATATATAGTTCATGAGCAAATATGCAGACATTTGAAAAGATAAGATAAAATTTAATTTCTCCCATTGCATAGAAACCTGACAAACCATTTTCTGACTGAGACACATTGGCATGTGGAATGGTAAATGTATCAAATCAGATAATCCCAGATAACCCCTTGGTCATTATTAGCAGGCCACTTGGAAGTGTGCCCTTGTCAAAATGAATGGATTCTATTTATTGAGCACATACACCATGCCAGGGGCCATCCATGTGTCACTAATACGTCACTTGATGCAGATGTCATCCATGAGCTAAATGACCAAATCAGAGCTCACTGAACACCCGTCCCCTCTTAGTGGAAGATCTGTACTATGAGTCATAGCAAGATTCAGAGACATTAACAAAGAAGATTCTGGAACCTGCCTTCCAGTGTTAGCTGCTGGTCTTACTCACTATATGGCTATGGAAAGTTACTTTCGGTGTCTCTGTCACCTGTCTGCAACATGGGATAAATAAACCCTTCATGAATGATTGACTAAATGGCAATTGTTCATAGACAGGCTACTCACTACGCAGCCATGGGCCATGCAAGCCTGCATCCTTGGACAAGTACTGACATGTGAGAGAGTAACTGTGCTCACTGTCTGTATTAATAAAACAAGGGGCTTGTATTTTCTGACATTGAAACTTCCATTTTCCGTCAGCCCAGTCCTATAGGACACTAGCCAATGATATATTGGAAATTTTATATTCAATGCCTACCTGCCCTGCAAAATTCCCCCAATAAATGTTAATTATTGATATTTTTGCTACACTATTTCTCTGCTTCCTGCTAAAGAGGCAACATGATGATGAACTTAGGGATACAGGATGATGGTAAGACTTTGACCCAGGCTCTGGCTCAGGGCTGACAGGGAGAAACCACGAGTCCGTTTTGAAGATTCTACAGGTGCAGATCAGTGAGTTATCTATGGAGTCCATGAGTACAGAATAAAAAGGAATTCAGTTCCTCCAATTTCCCTTCCACGCCACATCAGATAGGCTCCTTCCTATTTTCTCAGCTCTAAATCTTTTCTTCAGTCTTGACTTAAGCTTCCTCTGGCCCTTCCTTCTTCCACTGCAGGTATTTAATGAGATTTATCAGGTCCAGGCAATGCCACCTGGACTGTAAGTCTGGCTCACCAGTAGAGCAGCCATGTGATTTTGAATATGTGATCAATCATTCCTGGGCTTTGAATTCCCCTTCTGGATAGCTGAGGTGAGAACTGCTACCTAAAGGAGGGATGAGATGACATGTCACATACAGAACTCCCAGCAACCAACCTCCTTCTCTTTTGCAGGTGACCTGGGATAGCATTCACTGAAAGAGGTGGGGAAAGGGCAATAACAAGTCTAAGGACAGGGTCCCTTTATTCTCATTACCGATTTAATTATGAGACCTAAGGAAGTTGATGTGAAAGGCAGAAGTTTTCATTTATGTCTAGGGAAAGCAAATGTGTCCTTGGTGAGGCCATGCCACTGAAGCCCGAGAGGAAAGGCCTGTCTTTAGAAATGGCTGAAAGCCACATGCGTCATGAAAGCCTCCCTGTGTACAAGGTGTGCCAGCCCATACACAGGGCTTCTAAGAGGAAGCCAAGATCAGGAGAGGCTCCCATTCAGGACCCCGCTATAAATTAACACTAATCTCCTATTGACAAGCACAACAGACCGTTGACCAACCTGAGTGGTTCTAAAACAAATGAATTTAATGTTCCACAATGGTGTGTACCAAACAAACCTTGTGCCATTAGTTGTAACTGGTCCTGAAGTGACTCAGGATTTTTGGTTTCAATAAGGGTTACTGGAGACAGATTAAGCACCTCTAAAGAATATTTAAAGCATCCAAAATTTTCCTCCCTACTCCCATGTGCCCTACCAGAAATTACTGTCCTCTCTGGGAGGATCATTTGCAATGGTTGATGTTACCAGTCTCAGAAGGGTTTACATTCAGTGTAAATAAGGTAGATTTGAGAAGTTAATGAGTTCCACTACCCAAGCTGTTCCTTATTAATTCACACAACTTGAAGATACCTACTAAAAATAATGCCTTTTGAGCCATATACCATCTTTATAGAGATCATTAATGCTTCCCCATAATAGAGCAGTTACTAGACCCATTATTCCCCTTGATCACCTTCATGCTTCTGACCCACCATGCCAGCTCACCTACAATTCTCATTTGTATTAAAGTCCCCTCTGACCCCACACCCAAGTGATTGTCACCCCCCTGCACCCGCGTGAAGTATCAGCCGGAAAACTGCCTCCGTCCCTCCCTCGTCTCTCTTTACAATCTGAGATACACAGAATAAGTTGGGCTACAAGTCAAGAGAGATTCTCTTAGAATTTGCACAAAGACTGGGATTTGAAGCTATGCCTCATTCAGTAATTCATTCACTTTCTCACTCATTCTGCCAGTAAATTTTGGAGTGCCTGTCCAACACCAGGCCCGAGGCAAGAGGAGAGGCCTCTGTAGAGAAGCACATGGCTAAGTAACTGATGGGAGACAGAGCTTGGAAAGGAGGCATCTCTGCGGGGAGTCTGGAAGGAGGAGTAGGGCTTGCCTGGGAGAGAGAGCCAGACACTTGGAAGCTCGTGTTACAAATCAGATGCTCATTCCACTTCACAATTGCTCTGTCACCAGCAACAGCCCAGAGCCTGTTCCACCACGGTATGCTATAAGGAGTAAATAATGAGTTAATTTCACAAAGAAGTCCCCACCAGAACATAACACTCATTGCCTGTCAGCTCTATCGTAATGGGGACAGAGACTCATTTCTACGCCTCTTCTGGCCCCGTGTGCTCATGATTCCCCATGTTCCCCTTTTAAGGCATCTGATCCCATTTCTCTCATCACTGATCTTCCCAACTCCCTGTGGTCAAGAGACATCAAGAAGAGGAAGCAAAGCCTTCTAAAAACCCAACTTCTCTACAGCTCCCTCAAATGGCCCAAAGACATGATAAACTAGTTCATGGAAAGAGAGTCGTGGCTAGCTCATTTTGTTCTGAAAATACAGGGAAAGCATTAAACAGGGTTTGTTGAGTGTGGGTGACATTTTAGTCAACTTTTTGTCGTATAGGTTTGTCTTGTGTATTGTGAGATGCTTAGAAATACCCTTGGCATAATAAATATATCAGTACTCACCTAGCTATCGCAATCAAAGATAGCCAGGTATTGGTAGGTGTCCTCTTCTACGGCATCCCCCCAGAGCTCAAATTGCTTCCAGGATCCCGATCCCCACTGATCACCGCCCTCTAGTTCCTCCTGATTTGAGCAGATTGCTGAGTGAGCCCTGCTCTACCTTCTGTCCTTTCAGATAACTTTTCAGGGGACATTTGCATTTTCAGGCCACAGTGGTGATCTGGAGCAGCTGATGACTTCCATCAAATCCCACAGGTACTCACTGATACCTGCCTATTAGGCCAAGCCCTCAGCTTGGTATATAAAGCTAAGTGTGGTTAAATAGACTGCTATCTCAGTATAGTTTAGATGGGACATTGTGCCCCTCTCCATGAGGGAGGAAGCCCCAAGGGGATAGTGGACCATGTCTGATCTGCTCATCCTCTGGTCTCAAACCCAACATAGACTATTTGTTACACAGGTGCTTGTGTCACTGGAACCTGTTTTAGTCCAGGTGATCTCAACTTTCTAATATATCTCAACTGAACTCACACACAATGCATAAGGTACACCTCCATGTCAAAAATATAACTGTGCCCCTGAACATTACACAGCTGACAAGCAGCGCTGTTCCTAATATTGCCCAGAAGGAGCAAGAAACTTCCTTTGATATATACAAGCCACACATTTTTATCAAGAATAACATTTGTAAAAGGAAAAAAAAAGAACAAATATGTCATTCAAATTGAAAAAAAACATATTGTTTTTCATGATTCATATACACAAACCAAAGATGCTGAACAGAGACGTATTTGGAGACACAGATTTGAGAGCTAGACTCACGGGTTAGGAGGGAGGGAGACATATCTAGTCCAATACCAATTACTTGAATGACCTAGGACCAGAAACTTCTCTCTCCCAGTTTCCTAGTCTATAGAACAATTGCAATTCCTCCCTCAAGGACTTGTGATTGTCTCCATTTCTCAAATGAGGAAATTCAAACACAGAGATGTTACTTTATTAAAGTGACTAGGCTAGTGCGTGGTGGAGAACTGTGGTTAAATACAGGGGCTCACAAAGCAGTGCACACATTGCCTGGTATGGAATAATTTATACTTGTTTGTACTTGTATTTTCATAATAAAATGGGAAGGCAAGACTCACATGCATACACACATTACTAAAAAGAGAGAGAAAGAGAAAGAAAGAAAGAAAGAAAGAAAGAAAGAAAGAAAGAAAGAAAGAAAGAAAGAAAGAAAGCAGTTCAAGGGAGGATCAAGAGTAGTCCAGAGAGAAGGTAGAACAGAAGAAAATAACCTTCCTTTGCCCCACAGGAAATAACACCTTGCATTCAGGTTTTTGGCTATTCCATTTAGAGCTGAAAAAACACATCCTTGTCTCAGGCATAAGCCACCCTTTTTACTAGCATTGAATTCAATTTAGTTTTATATGCTATTTAGAAAAAAATAAAAGAAAAAAGAAAAAGCACACAATTCCAAAATGCCTTCAAGTGGCTGATGGAAAGAGCAGGCACACACGCAGGTGAAAGCCGTTATTCCTGCCACGTGCTGTTACCCGGTGGGAAACTGACTAGGCGGAGTTCAGCAGAGATGGGACTGCATAGAGGCGGGTGATGGGTGCTTAACTCCGACTCATATTCATTTACTGCTACATTTAAGCTGCTTTCAAACCAGTTTTCCTTCCAAAACACCATTCATATCCCTGTGGCCAAGCCGTGGCACTGAAGCCTGGGGCTGCAGAGGATCCGCTTTCACCTTCGTCTTCAGAAGCCCACGTGTGAACAGTGTGCAGCGGGGCAGTGGTGGAGAGCATCACTAAATAAGTGATCCTATAGACGTCTGTTGGGCGCCAGCGATGGATTCCAAACAAAGACACCGTTAGTTCCCTGAATAACTCAGAGATTCATCTCAGGCCTTTTCTTCCAAGATACGCAAGATACAGGAAAAAGGAACTCTCCAATATCTGTATTTTATTTTATCAGTCTAAGTGAGAAAATGAACATGATTGATAGTCAGTAAATAAATTAAAATGTGGGGCTGTGCAAATGGCTTAATCAGTTAAGCTCTTGCCTCAAAAGCATGAGGACCTGAGTTCAAGTCCCAGAACCTAGGAAGAATTCCAGGTGATGTAGTGTGTGTTTATAATCCCAGTGATGGCCAGAAAAGAGGTGCAGACATTTGGGGCCCTGGAGCTTGCTGGGAGACTAGCCTAGCCTGTTTCAGGCTCATGAGAGACTTGATCTCAAACAAGAAGTAGAAGGTATGTGAAGAACAATTTCCAAAGTTGTCTTCTGTTGTAATAGGAGCGGCGGGGCCGCCCACATGGCTAGCTTATGCCCCGAAATAATTACACGGAAACTGTATTCTTTCAAACACTGCCTGGCCCATTAGTTCCAGCCTCTTATTGGCTAGCTCTTACATATTGACCTAACCCATTTCTAATATCCCTGTAACACCACGAGGTGTCTTACCAGGGAAGATCTTAACCTGCATCTGTGTCCGGTAGGAGAATCATGGTGACTCCTCGACTCAGCTTCTTTCTCCCAACATTCTGTTCTGTTTACTCTGCCTACCTAATTTTATGTCCTATTAAAGGGCCAAGGCAGTTTCTTTATTTAACCAATGAAACAAAAGATAGAAAGATGACCCTCCTCCATCAGTCTTCTGACCTTATTGTGTGTGAGTGTGTATGTATGTATGTGTGTGTATATACAAAGACAACATGGCCCCCTCCCCGAGCATCTCTGCGACACATAGCTTAGCCTACTGCTCAGTACTGAAACTTTCAGCCATGAATAATCATAGTTCTTCCATCGCTCCACTTCTGAGAAGCCAGCATAAGATTTAAGACAAAGGAAACAGTGCAACACCCACTTGTACACTGGTTAGCACCATACACCTCTCTACAGCTGATGCGCCGAATATGATGATTCTCTTAACTATACAGAAAGAGTCACAAATACTTAAAAATTTGTCAAGTGGGTAATTTTCACATAGTTTAAATAAAATATTTATCAAGTTATAATTGAACAGTTCATAAAGTATTTTTTGTAGTTTCCAAAGCAACTTTCCTTGGGAAATATATACTTATATATTTATTTGATGTATGCATATATATGTATACTTTGGTGCTTTTGAGACGGTATCTCATTCTGCACTCCAGGCTCGTCTGAAACTCATTGTGTAGTCCAAGCTTGCTTCAAATTCATGGCACTCATTGGGCCTCAGCTTCTCAAAGAGTTGAGATTACAAGTACGAGCCACCATGCATGGTTTCTATTTATTTTTAACCTTTTCTAAGATAAAAGCAATCAGTACTGAAATAGCTACAATACTTTGGAAATGATACAGTGATTTGTATCTCAAGTTATTAAATAAATACGTGTGCCTTTGCTAAAAGCTAGAGCAGCGAATAGCACTGGAAGTTCCTCTTCACTAATTTGAAGTATGGCCACGTGTTTATCTCTCACGGGCATCCCCACTGTGTAGTAAAATATTTAGGAGTTGGACTCTGGAGCCAGATAGCCTGCGTTCAAATCTTCTCTTTTTCATTGATTTGTTGTGTACTCCTGAAAAAAATAATTAACATGTCTCTACCTCAGTTTCCTCATCTGGGAAATGGAAACAATAATTCCAATTTCATGGAGCTAATATGTGAATTAGATGTAAAGTGTTGGGGAGAGAAAATCAAGAGAAAGAAAGCATTACAGAGAAAGGATGGCTATGGAAAAGACCAGCAGTGCCGAGTGTTGACACAAACCTGCAACTAACAGAATGCTCAGTGCATTTTGCTCATGATTCTGTGAATGATTCAATCGCAGTGTAAAGCCACTTGGCCATATCTACTAAAATTAAACAAAAACCCACATCATGACCATGAAATTCTAGTTCTGAGTTCATATCCCGAGTCCCAAAACCATTTCTAATGGACATAACCATATTATCCCCACGTTCGAAACAACCCAAAGTGCCCGTATGCAGAATTGCTAAAGTGAAATGCCATGAATGAATGGAATAAAGCACCACGTAGCAAAAAAAGTAAACAGACTCCTATTTGTGTAAATACATGGGAACATCTTACAGGTGTTCCTAAGGAGTCAAGGAAAACATAAAGAGTCGTATGGCTTGAGCTCACTTCCACAGTAATATAGTCCATTATATAGTACAATAACTGACAAAAGGCACTGATAATAATAGAAATAATCTTTTATATAGGCTATTGACTTTAAAAGGCGCTAGGGAAGTTTCTAGGGTGTTGGAAATAGTTCACACAGACAAAAATCTCCACTGAGCTGTAAACGTCACGTTAATACACTTTATACAAGTTACTGTCTGTAGTATTTTTGTATGCATGTAAAAAGAAATTTCTCATGCCAATGTCTGCAGTAAGCATGGAAGCTGGATTACACCTATTAATATTTGTTTGTCTAATCTGCCAGTAATCTGCACAGTCACAGTCTCCAAGTATTTCTCAAGAAACCTGGATATATTGGGGGGTATTAATATTACAAAAGACAGTCCTCATTCTAAAGAGTGAGATTCGCTTGAGGACACCGCTGTCCCATAAGAATCATGGCTTAGCAGCCGAACAGGCTTGGGAATCAGAAAAGCCTGCTTTAGATTCCCAGTGCTGCCATGGGCTAACCTTCACGATGTCACTTTCCCTTCAGCCTTGGTTTTTCTATATTGACTACTTTGTGGTTGACGGTAGATGCAGTCTCTCACTTGAGATACTTGTTGGAAAGTTAGCAACCAAGGTTATTACTGGATTGCATTTCTCTTTAACTTTCAGAGAGAGATGAGCAAAGTGAAAGTAGAGAATGGTAGGTCCATTCAGCACAATCAGACGACATTCCCTGGGTTACTTCCACTTAGCTGCCTTCTAAATGTTTCTGTAGACACTACCTAAGAGAGGACCTTGCTGTGTGACCACAGAGGAGCAAAAATCCCAGTTCATTTACAGCTGTGCTTGTGAAAAAAAGCCCTGTCAATGTGACAGTCAGTTATGGTTTTATTTCTAGGTATTATCTCGATTACAAGTAAAGAAACACGACCTCCCTAATAGTGTGCCTGCATTCGTCTTTGAGCTCCTGATAGATTTTCCAATGACATAAAAGAAAAAGTACACACGCACACATGTGAGTATGTGTGGCGACCTTGTCTTCTGTGTTTGTACCTCGGTGAACTTGTCAAACCATATATGTGCCTCCTCTTTGTAAAAGTGGATTTTGTGTGTGTTTGTGTGTGTGTGTGTGTGGTGTGCGCATGCGCATGTGTTCATATGTGTGTGTGTGTGTGTGTGTGGTGTGCACATGCGCATGTGTTCATGTGTGTGTGTGTGTTCATGCCTTCCACAACTCAAAGGGTACCGAACAAACAGAAAACCTGACCCAGGTGTGGTAGTGGTTGCATAAACCTTCCTTAAATAAACAAAATCAACAGCATTCATTCTCTTACAGCCTCTTATAACCCGTGATCCCTCTGAGCCAGTGCGGTTTGCCACCCTACAACTTCTTTCTCCACTTACCTGGCTGCCAACACCACTGGGTCCTAAAGGACTCCAAAAGCAAGAGTCATGACTGGTTCTCCCCAAGCCACCAGAGCTTCGTATGGTGCGTGGTATAAAGCAGGCACTCAGCAGTTCAGAGCTGGCATATAGATCTAGGATGGATCAAGCTGCTGCTGTCTAAATGGCAGCCTTTAAAAACTCCGACTGGATACCACCCCATGTTTCTTCACAACAGCACATAGTCTAGCAAGCTTACAACGGACTGGCTCGGAATCCCTCTCCTTGCTTTGAAAATCAAATTTCCCTGTGCAATGAAGAACTCACCTACACATAACTGGATGACCAAAAGAATGGTGCGACCTTGCAGAGAGAGCGGAAATGAAGCGCCTGTGGCTGCACTCTGCCTAATTCTCTCACTCAGGATTACTGCCATTCCCTCTGTAAAACTGAGTCTGGAGGTCTCTGTCACCTCCAGATGTGACGGCTGTAACTCAAAGGGTATCCAGCTAACAGGGAGACTGCCCCGGGTGCGGTGGAAGTTGCCCAAACCTTCCTTAAATAGACAAAATCAATAGCACCTATTCTCTATAGCCCAGCATCCCCCAGAGCCAATGCAATTAACTCAGGTTTGGAACCAAAGTCTGTAAGTGATATTTACAGTGCAGGGGAAGGAGCTGGAGTAATTGCCTCTCCTGATTCGAACCCTCCAAGGTTATTTGGAACCAGCTTGCAATTCTGATTCCCTCTTTCAGCTAAGTCTAGAGAAACAACATCCCCCATCCAGACCCTGACAGCATTCCCAGTACTCTGATAGAGGGTGACAGTTCCTACTGGGATCTCTGTGGTATATGTGGTGGGAGGGATCTCTCTTTTGTGCCCTCCTTTTCCTCTCTCTCTCTCTCTCTCTCTCTCTCTCTCTCTCTCTCTCTCTCTCTCTCTCTCTCTCTCTCTCCTCTCATCCCCTACCTCCTCTAGTGTTTATGAAGGCTATCTCCTACAGTGGAACTCAGTTCTACCCTAATTTCATTAAATTTTATGAGTGCACCCCAGACACTACACTTAAACAGGCATTCGGAATTCAAATAGAACAGTTGATAAATGGAGGAAGCCGGCAATCCTTCGCCCTTCAGTCCTGAGTCTTGGTATTTCCCCATCAGAGCACTGGCAGCCTCACCTCACGTCACCACAGAGATTTAATAGCTAAGAGCCACAGTGAGGTCTTGCCTTACACAATTTAATTACACACACAGAAAAGACAACAGTGCGTGTACTGGCCCACCATTAAGTATGATCATAAGCAATTTAAACTCAACAACACTTGTCCAAATATATGGACAAAATGCAGTCTGTCATCCCAAGCCCTTTAACGTTATCTCCATAACAGTGAATCATCACAAATCCACAGTAATTCATTCCATATTTCAACTGGAAGTGTGGCCTAAAGGGAGAGAAGTCGGAACGTGCAACACTGATGCTAGTAAGCTTATCCACCTGCTATCCAACATAAATTAAGGAGCCATACTTTAGTGATTCAATTACACCACTGAGTAATTGAAAATACGTAATTACAAGGACTTGAAGTTCTTATGAGAAATATAATGCCTGCATTCCAGATTCCCTACTATTTGATTTATAATTGGGATATTGGTATAATATTCTACATTTGAGAGAAATCCCTCCCCTCCGGGTAATTCTGAACACTAAATATTTAAAGCTATAGAAATCCTTAGAGTCGTCTTACTTAATCCTTTGTTTTTTCAGATGAGGAAAAGGAACCCAAACATGAGTCAATTCATAAAATAGAAGGAGAGGTCACTCTGGCCTCTCCGCCTGAGCTAGAAGTTTTAGCATTATGTGGACTTCACTTCTTTGAAGTTAGACAAAGCTTCCCCAGAGCGGTGCACCAACCACTTCCCACTTCAGCGCAGTTTCCCTTCCTTTGGAAGAGCGAGGATGACACCGAGACAGAGACGGATATCTAGTCATGAAGAACGGGATTTGTTTCTTTGTTCAACTGGGATGGCTACACCGACAACAATGAGCCAATGAGCAGCCTCTAGCAGGTCCTTGAGTGGCGGACAGAGTTGCTTCCCCAAAGACACTCTGCAAATTGTGAGGCACACAGTAAGACCACATGTGCCATGTCCCTCTACTGCGTCATGTCATAATCGGTCATATAACTCCTGTTGATACTCTCCATATCGAAGCAATAATTTGGGCATGAGATAGAATGAGACATAAAGCTTAGATCTTTGCATGCTTTTCCGAAGACAGTCTATCTATGGTACACTTTCTTGGCTTAAATGGATTCCTGTTCATTTTAGGAGTGTAACCTAACCATCCACAGAACATTGAACGTGTGGCTCATTTCTTGGACTTCCCACTGACTAGGTATGCTTGCCTAACATGTAACACTGTGTGCGATCAGTTTTCATCTGCCAGATGTACCAGCTCAACCATACAGCAAGGGGCATTATCCTTTGAAAAATTTACTTTAAAATTTTGCGTCTTAATGTGCAAATATTTTCAAAATCACAAATGATTATTCCCATCATTGACTTCCCCTCCATTTTGCCTCCTGACAAAGGAATCCAGAGCCTCTTTAAAACCCAAAATAAGCGCATGTGATCAAATGCTAATTTAGCAATAAACAGAAAATTGACTTCAAATCATCTCTCTGTCACTCTAATTGATTAACAGTCACATGAAAATTGATAACACGATTTTCAGCGAGAGAGCGTGTGGCAAAGCTCTTCAGTTCTATTGGCTTTGGATATTGACTTCCTTCCAGATAAAGCTTTTTAAGAGTACATTAGTGAGTCCACTAATAAACTTAAAAGGCAGTCTAATTGCAACAATGAACTCCATACAATGAGTTAATGCAATCCCGGAGTTTACAAATCCAAGCCTTTTACTGAAACAAAGCCAGATGCAAGTTCTGTCCCACCCAGGCACCATAGCCTTGCTTCACAGGTATGAAGAAGCAACTCTTTTCCCTCCTTGCATCTCCAGCATTCTCGAGCAAAACCGGTTCTTATAACATCCAAATGCCTTAAAAATTATCCCAACGTCTTTAACGGTTGCCTTAACATGAAATTAATTTTAAGCAGCTAACCCTCAACTGGTTATAGTTCAAAATTAGAAACCATTTCAAAAAGCTGAAGGTTGAAAACCATAAAGCTGCATTTGCATTAGTCTAGGTTCTAACTGCTTCTAAGCAGAGCACATTCTTACGGCAGAACTTGGCTGCAGTCCCCATTGGCAGTAGGGGAGCAGCCCTTGGGTAAATAATAAAATGTGTTAACTAAGTGTCCCAATGGAAGGCATTCTGTCCAGTTCCTCCGATCCTTGATGTACCCTTCTCTACCCTCTGTGCTTCTAGAGCCTGACCTTTGAGTAGGCTGAGACATAGGAAGGCACTATCAATAGAGGCCAGCTGGCCTGGGTCTGAAAAAGCCTGGGATAAAACCGGACTCTCTGAACATAGCGGACAATGAGGACTACTGAGAACTTAAGAACAATGGCAATGGGTTTTGATCCTACTGCACGTACTGGCTTTGGGGGAGCCTAGGCAGTTTGGATGCTCATCTTACTAGACCTGGATGGAGGTGGGTGGTCCTTGGACTTCCCACAGGGCAGGGACCCCTGATTGCTCTTCGAGCTGATGAGGGAGGGGGATTTGATCGGGGGAGGGGGAGGGAAATGGGAGGTGGTGGCGGGGAGGAGGCAGAAATCCTTAATAAATAAATAAATTTAAAAAAATAAATAAAGTCAAAGGCAAGAAGACAATTTAGCGGGGTACCCTGCCCGCTCATATGCTTACTTTGCTTATCATGGAGAGATTGTGTTTACTCCATCAAAGCCTGCATTCTTGAAATGCATCCTCTTCGCTGGCAATAGCTACAGCTCTCTGGACACAGAACCAGCTTGCTCCTCTGGCATCTCCAGGCCTCCCTCCGTTGCTAGCCTAAAGGGAAGCACCACTTGTTGGTTTCCTCTACCCTTCCCCACACTCTTGAAAATGGTCTCTTCATTAAACTCTAACCCCATTTGAGTGCACCATCTGTTACCTGCCAGAATCCTGACTGATAGGGCCACCTTCCATTAACCCAGTGGTTTTCTGCCTGTGGAGGGTTACAAACCCTTTAGAGAACCTAAATGAGAAAAAAAAATTACAGAGACCTCTTCAGAACCACGTATGGTCTGTGGATGCGGCTGTTGTGATACCATTCCAAAGAGTTGTGAGAGACCGTACAGCCCATGCATGGGTGGACCTCAGAGTACAATATGCAACTGTAGAAAGGTGAATTTTTGTTTTCAGATGTGGATGTATACTAACTATGCTAATCGTCAAAGAGTGCTACTCTGGAGTATTGGTTATGAATTAAAATGTTGTAAGAAGGGGGAGGCTGGAGAGAAGACGCAGCAGTTAAGAGTGCTTGCTGCCTTCAAAGAAGACCCGAGTTCAGTTCTCAGCACCCACAACAGGAAGCTTACAACACCTGTAGCTCTAGCTCCAAGGGACTTGATGCACTCCACTGGCCTCTGTTTTCACCTACACACATATACATGTGAATACGCATAGACACAAGGAAAAATAAAATAACATAAAAGTTTTAAAAAGAAGTGTCTAGAAAGACAGCTCAGTGTTGGCCAAAGGCCTGAGTTTAAACCCCACAACCCACATACAAGTTCTAGGTGCAATGGCTGTGCTTGCAACCTAAGTGCTTGAGAACGAAGACAGATAGTTTGCTAAGGCTTGCTGGCCAACCAGCCTAGCCTAATTAATAAGCTCCTGGCCAGCAAGAGACCCTGTCTCAAATAAGAAGGTAGTATACATCTGAGAAATGACATCTGCACATGTGCACACAACCCATAAGGAAGCGCCTCCCCAAAAGTCAGACTCTCTGAACAACGAAACGGGTATCAAACTTTACTTTATATTACATCTTTATTAGTTTGGTCTCTCCTTCTTCACATCATGTGAGTGTTTTATCAAAGAGACACTTGGAATCTTTTTTTTCCATCAGCCATGGTTTTACCTACTTGTAAAGTTCAGTATTCATCATCAGTGCTTGCCATCTGGACTACAGATAAGCAAATGTCTTTAGAAATCTCTAGAAAAAAAAAAGATTTCTTGAAGTTTTATCATACACCAAGCCCACTCAGCATTCTAAAGCCTGATCTCCCAGGACACTGATATGTATTCAGCTGGCTTTTTTAAATTGACACTCAATATTAAGATAATATTAAAAATGTATATGCCCAGCTACCCCAATAGAAAACATGCATACAAAGGAAGGGGGGAAAATGTACTTCAAGCAGTCACCTGTCCTGTCTCTACACTTGCCCCATGGTACAGCATGAGCAGCTTCTATGGGATTCTATGGGAAACGAAGAAAGCTAGAAGTCCAGCACTCCCAAGTGTTTCGGCCTCTTGAGCTCTCTATCAGTGGCTATTAAAATTTAAAGTACACTGGAAAATCCTTGACTCCACAAATTCTTTAAGCTCCTCGTATCTTACAGTAGTCTGTGTGGTTTGCAGGGAAACAAAAGAACCCACGCAGTAGATACGAGACACAAATGTCACTGAAAACAGGCTGAACGGAAACCTTGGTTCACGTCTTCTTGCTAATGTCAACATCTTAATGATCCTGCAGTCAAAAGTCATCCTTTAGGAAAAATAAATAAATTTGTTTAAATATCATGACAGAGAGTAGATAAACTCGGGTGTGTCCTGTGGGAATATAAATTAGCCTCTCTATTTTTAGTTCAAACATATGATAAAGATAAATGATGCCCCTGGGGTCATGATTCTAAAGAGCACAACCATATAAAGTGCATCACACTCAGGGCTTATAAGTCGGTGCTTTTCTTTGTTATCCTACATGATGTCTTTCATCAACGGAGTTCTCTTTGTTTATTTTGGTGACTTTTGTTAACACTGTGCATAAACAATAAATAAGTAACTTTCACTAACATCGTTAATAGTAAATGATAGTAATAAGTGATAGCAGTAAGGGATCTGGCCCAAAGTTCTGGTCTTTGTCACTCATGATTTCCCAGTCCGCTGTAAGGGCAGCTGAGTGCAGTCAGTGACACAGTGACACTTTCTCTTCATTCCCCCCCCCCCCACCTTTATGCGCTCCCACTGAACCAGAAGCTAATTCACTTTAATTTAGAAAAAATGCAATTGAATTCAGAAGCTCAGTGGACCATCTCATCCTGTTTTCTCCTGTTCACCTATGTACCCTGCCCCTGCCACCACCCAACACACTACTGCCAAGTTAATCTTCCTAAAAGCACAGCACGGATGGTCCCCTCTGTCACTCTCCCTGGCCCGTGTTGCTCAACCTCTTCAAGTACACTTATGCCCAAGTGAAAGAGAATTGACTCGGATTCTATGCACTGGCAGTCAAAGCTTTTGTCTCTCAAACCATAGCTCGTCTTTCGTTCTTACTTTTCTTCTCCGTGTTACTGTTGGCCCCAAAAAGATTGCAGCACCATTCAACAGAGGGACCACTCCTTTTATAAATCTCTCCTTGGCTTAACTGTCCTCTGTCAATACGAAATACCTTTCTTCAGATGGTTCAAATACCAATGACCTATACCATGTTATGATTTCAATACCTCCCTACAACCTGCCCGCCAGCTCACCCTCAGTGATTCATGTGGTAGTAGTTTGCCCAGTTTTAAACTAAGAAATTTGGTTTATCTATTTGCAAAATGGGGCTAGTCATAAAAATGACAAGAATTAAATATGTTAAACAATTAATGCAGTTAAGGTTTTTATGGTAATGCTAGTTACGATTGCTAATTTATCTTAAGCCGGTTAAGTGTATAGCTAGAAAGTTGAGACTTTAATAGCATTTTGTTTGCTTTTTCATCCTCTTCTGTTCCTCATAGCACTTAGGAAAGTAGGGAGGAGGGATATGTGAAAGAAGCCTCACTTCTAGGACAAAGAGCAGACAGTTTCTGTTTCTGAGATCAGTGTGTACGGACAGCGTATCTATGTCAAACAAAAGCTTAGCAGTGTCAAACGGTTCACCACACAACCCTAGCTGCATCCTATGCGACATCAACCACCACGTTTAGGCTGAAGCTTATTTGAGCAAAATGGCAGTTGGACTCAACAAGAACCCCTCCCGCCTTTGCTGTGCTGGCCCTTGTCTCTTCTGCTTTTCTTCGCTAACACAGAAGGCAAATGAAATGCTTTTTTTGTCATCTCAGCCGGCTATTTCTCTCACAGAGCTGTCCTCTTTTAAAAGACCTGGATTCTAATCTGACTTGTAGTGTGATGAGTCTCTCGCAAAAGAACTGTCTTGGTGCCTGCGAGCACAGCAGAAAGTGGTAGAAAAAAAAAGCATCGTTAGTCAAAATCATAGAGGCTTTCCCAAAAGCTTCCCATGGAGTCACAAAGGCTCTCTTGGATTTGTATTAGCAAAGAATTCACACTTCCCTTCTAGCCAAGGAGCATTTTTCAGGCTGTATTCTTCCAGAAAACGGCATCTTGAAGCCTAAAGGTGGCATGCAAAAACAATCCAAGCTTAAGGCCCAAGCAACCACTCTGAGATATTGCAGGCATAACACATCCTGAGTTCCGTTTGCAGAACCTCTGAGCCTTAAGAGCACTGGGCACATCTCAAAGTGACACACAGAGACACAGAGCTTCACAAGAGCACAAGCCACCCAGTTAATTGACAAGGCTGGTCACTGGAATGTACACGCCACTCTCCGGGAGCTGGAAGGCCACTTGTACAACACGCAAAGAAATCTTTCAAGTGGACAAGAGTCCTCAAAACTCCGCACAGGCAGCACACACGACAGCCAAGGACACTTCCTTATTTGCGCTTGTCCTCCGCACTTCCCAGGCAATGCTCCGGGGAGGAGAGAGGGGAAACTTTTCTAAACGGACATATAGTTTAAGCCCTACCAAGCACAGGAGTCCTGAGGGGAATAGCTGAGAGACTGCAGGGTCACTGCTTCCTAATTTCCCTGGGTAGTATCTGATGATTCAGCAATAGCCCACATCCTAATTCTTGCACGGAAGGAATCACCCTAGTTCCAAGAATGCGTACTGAGCCAGAAGACTTCAGTTCCACTCACCAGCTATGTGCACCGAGGCGAGTTCCTTCACTCACTAAACGTTCATTTCTTCTGCAGAGAAAATACTGTAATGTGAGAATGGGAATAGCTGGGAAGAGGCAACTGTCTTAGAAGACAGAGGCTTCAATTAATGGTGAATTTAATGAGTGTATATTTATTGTGCAAAGTAAAGGTTTTCATCATTTCGTCATGCTTGTATATAACGTAGCATAATGTATACAATATAATATATAGTATATATACCATATATAAAGTATATAATGTACATTCTTATCCCATTTCCTCCTGTGCCCCCTCCACGTTTCTAGTGCCTTCCCGTTTAGTTTCATAATCAGTCTCGATGCTAAGTAATACGTTACACCTCTCAGCTAAAATTCATTTTTTTCTCTGATGTTCTCTGATCCAAAACTATGTAAATTCCCTAGGTCTGCTTCACAAAGTCTGCCCTTAGCTGAGGCCTGAAGGAAGAGATATTTATCCTCTCACACGTATGGGGGCTAGGAGTACAGAATCAAGGGGCCAGTGGTTCTCTCTGAAAACTACTGAGCAGAAAGCATGCTGTTTTGCCTCTTACTTCTGGGGGTTAGACAGCCCTTGTTGTTACCTCTTTTGTGGGCAAGTCACTCCAGTACTTGCTTCTGCGTTCATCCCTGTGCCCACATGTCCCTGGTCCCATAGAGATACCATATCGTTTTAAGGTCCACATCAACTAGAATGATCTTAATCAACTATTGGACTCTATTTCTGAAGAAGGTCACTGGATTAGTTACTTTCCCCATTACTATGACACCTGTCCACCACCATCATCATCCACAAAAACAAAACACAATAAGGAAGAAAGGGTTTATGTTGGCTTATGGTTTGAAGATATAATACATCATGGCAGCGAATACAGAGTAACAGAGATGGCTCTCTGCTATGGTAGCAAGAGCAAGAGGCAGCTGGTCCCACTCGCTCTACAATTGGTAGCCAAAAAGAGACGAATGTAGGCACTCTACTCATTTTCTCCTTTTTTATCAGTCATAAGTCATTGCCCATGGAATGGGGTTGCCCACATTCAAGGTTCATCTTCTCTTCTTGACTAAGTCTCCCTAGAAGTGCCCTATCCTCTAGAGGTCTGTCTTCGGGGTAATTCTAAATCTGGTCAAGCTGACTATTGAGATTAATCACATCATAGTTATATTTCATCACATTATTGGGGAAATGCGATAGAACCTGTAGATCTACATAAGGCATACTCTAACATAGTAATTTAAACTAACTACGAGCAAGGACCTGTACCCCAGCCCATGCATCCTGACCCTTTAGCAGCAGTCAGCTCGACATATAACATATGAATCTGTTCATTCTTCCATGTTTCCCACTGAAAACTAAGCCCCTTGGATAATATCTTTAGTATTTTCTCTATTATATTACAAGTATTTTGATTTCCCTAGTATAATGTAGATCCTGGAAAGTTTCCCAAATAAATAATATCTAAGTATTTAAAGTAAAAACCAGTTCTGTACTAAGCGCTTCTGTATCCAAGCTAAGAGCCCTGCGATACAGCCCTTCTCTTCATCTCCACTTTATGTCTAAAAAAAAAAAAAGTATTTTAGAGAAGTTAATTCTCTTTCCAGATGGTAACTGGCATATAACTGTGTCAGGGTTTGAACCCACACAGACAGAACGCTCACACCACAACCCCTTGTTCACGTACAAATCAGTGATGTGTAATGAGTCCCTTTCAATCAACAGAGTTTCTAGCAGTCGCCAAGAAAATGAGCTGGGCCAATCCCTGGGTGCTAGGAAACCGAGACTCCACCCAAATTTCTGCCTATGAACATCCTCAGAGGCACACTTCTGTCCACGCTTGTTGTCCCTCCTAATCACACAGAGCAGTGAGTGAATCTCATTCCTTGAAGGGACCACAAACGTTTCAAAAATTTTCTCTCACTCTTCCAACTTACACTTGGCTTCCTGCCTTTTCTGCTTCATCACCATTGCACTTTAGTAGGTAAATGGGAAAATACGGACCTTTCAGACCACACTAGGCTTGTCTTTTGATGTGCTGAAGCTTGAAAATGAATGTAACTCGTGCGACAATGTCTCAGGCGCTTACGATACGAACAATTTCCCTTTCCTTTTGCTATTATTTTCCTCTAGGCTATCTATGTGGTATTACTTCAATCTCTTTGTACAGTAGGTCATGCTCTAATCCATTCATCATTATTGTCACCCTTTCCATTTCCTCTCTTTCTATCTGTCTGTCTATCTATCTATCTACCTATCTATCTATCTTTCTGTTATCTATCTATCCATCTGTCTGTCTATCTCTTTCCTTAAGCAAGATGGTGCTTTAACACAAACCTACAAACACCTACTCCATGGTCTCCACTCTTTCTTCCAAGATCCTCTCCCAACAACAGTGGCCATTTCGAGTCTCTCTTCCTTAGCTCTGCTCTAAACAATACTTTCCTTCTCTTCAGCTTTTATCAGTTTTTTTCAATAGTCACAGCTGGTGTTTTATCAGCTGTCATCTGCATGGGGCGTTTCCTTCAGTCAACAGAATTTGTGGCTTGATTCCTTTAATCTTGAGAATTAATAAACCAATAAACCAATGTGGTATCCTATGGAATCGGGGCTCAAGCAGGATTTATATAGGACGTTACAGTATCAGTGAAATGCCTCTCGTGCCAAATGGTACCTGAGACAATGGACCAATATGAGCTTATGAGATTTAGAAGGAGGAATTTTAGTATTGTTATTGGTTTGCTTTAAACTATTTCTGCCAAGCTGCACACAGAGCTTATGTCCCTCAACTGTCCCATCAAACTCAGCCTTACACCCCTCTCATCTATTAGCAGCCAACTCATTTTATTTTCTGTTTAATTTTTAAAATCTGCTCTGCTTTATTTTCAGTTCTCGGGACTGAACTCAGGGCCTTATAGATATAGGCAAATGCTCTACACTAAGTGGTACCTTAGCCCTCAGTCAAGTCATTTGATCAATTAATTTTAGTTAATGAAAATCAAGATGTCTTCCTGCCTTTAGTAAGTGTGTGACATATTTATGTTTATAATGGAAATAACACACTGTTCTTTTGAATTTTGAAGTATCTTTATGTTTATAGTGGGGAAACACATTAATTTTCATGGGTTTTCTCTTAACTTTACACAAAATAAAAATTCTCATATTGGTGTCTTCTCTGAGCCATAATTGATTTATTGAGATAACTAGGGAAAGGGAGAACTTGAGAAACACCCCACCCAAAACATAAGATCTGTTTTGAAATAGTAAAATAAAATTAAGGACATATTTGAGGGAAGCACGCCAGGTAGGCAACTTGGGTGAATCTGGGGGGAAATCCTGGAGGGAAAATGAGTCTCTGTAGGCTGTGGCCGCTGAAAGAGGAGGCCAGAATGGAATTAGTTGTGGGAGCTGCATGCGTTCTGCTTCCCAGCACCTGCTGGAGAAGGAACAGTGAAAACCATTGGACATCAATGGATACTTTTCTTTTTCTTTGATCTTTGCAAGTCCTCCATGAGGGCGTTTAGCTTTATAAAGGTTATTTGTAGGTTACTCGCTTTTTTATTTCCGTGGCTATGGTTGGTTCCACCTGCCCAAACCCAGAACGACCTACTTCAACGTCTGCTCGCTCTTTTGACACATCACCTCTCAGCCCTAATGGTGAGCACCCGAGGATCCCAGTGGGACCTTAGCAATAGAGTTAGAAGATTTGCTGCTCTTCTGCAAGGGAGGAAGCAAAAAAGCATTTTTTTTTAAAAAGCCATAACTTGAAGATGATCCAAAGTTTGATTTGTCTATATTCTCCTCCATTACTGTGCTCAATCAAGGGTTGACTGTGTACAGAATTACTTATTTCCATGGTTCCTAATATTCACTTTATACTTTTTGAAGCAAATTTTTCATGAATTATTTTCTTCGCTCCTGGTTGAAAAAAAAATCCTTGGAATAAGTACTACGATTTTGCTGATTTCTATGATGTAGTTTGGTGACTGACAGTAGTCTTTGGTTTAGCTTCTTATGTAGCCTTCTTCCTCTATTAGCCAAGAACTGCTTGGCCTTGGCTGTAAGTGTTTCTCTGTGTGATTTGCTTAGGTGGCAGTCCAAAGTCACTAATTAATTCCCTTGAATCCGAGCTTTCTAGTAGTGTGGCCCCTTCCTTCTTCATGTAAAGCAGCCGGCCTGGCTCCTTGATCACTTTCCCTTTCAAATTCCATTGCTTCAAGGAAGTATTTTTGGCTGTGCTGTTCTCTGGCATTGTGGGACCCGGTTCTACAAATTGCAGTGTGATTCTTAAATGCACATTGACAACCAGCTTATCTCAAAAGCAATTTTATCAGCCTTGCTACCAAATCCAATCAGCATTGTGTGGGAGACCTAGTCTGTCCATAGAGCTCTACCTATACACACAATTGCTTTACAGAATATCAGATACTATACTCAGAACTGGGAACCTAATTAAAGGTACAGTTCCTGCTCGTTCGGAGAAAAGGGAGAGGGTTCCAAAGGACACATCCTTGTATTTAAGAGAAACAGAAAATTTGATAAACTAAATTCTCTCATAAGTGATCAATGGTACTGAGGGTTGTTCCCTGTGCAGTGCTGTGGCTGTGGGCTGGCACTCTGCTAAGGGCTTCTTACTATAAGTTTGCCCACCTTGTTTAAAAAAAAAATCACAACAACCCTAGGAGTTCAATTCTCTTTTACACCATCTTATAATGAGAGAAGGAAGGGTTCAGGAAGTGAAAAACATTAAGCTCTCAATCATTCAACTCCCATTTTCATGTATGTTGTGTTTCACTAAGAATCCAGGCAAATCACACAAGAATATCCAGTTTATAGGAGCCAGGAAGAGAGCTACTATAAACTCAAGACCAGACTGAGCTACCTACAAAGTCCCAGGATAGCCAGGGATAGATAGCAAAACCCTGTCTCAAAAACAATAAATAAAAAAGCAACAAAACAACTTTTCCTGTTTCATTTTAGTTTAAGGAGTCAGATAAATATTGTGATATATATATATATATATATATATATATATATATATATATATTACTCCAAAGAAACTCTGTGCAGCCAATTTTTTTAAGTTTAGCAGAATTTAAGGCCCAGTTCAAGGTTTATAAATCAGCCATAATGGTAAACAAATAGAAGATCCATAAGGTAATGCTATTGCCTAGGGAATTAGTCTTAAGTTGCAAAACAAACATAAGACATAGAAAGAAAGCAAAGTAAAGGGAAATGGCATGGTGTGTATAGTTTCAAGGCTAGATGCCACTTACCTTTTTGGTTTTAGAAACTTATACAACGCATAAAATATAAAGATAAAGAATAACAAAGAAAAATAAAAATAACAAGCCTTTGTCCATTCTAAATCTCTACAGTTATGAAAAATGAACTGTTTAGATGGATTCTCTCCATCCTTCCAAATATTGCATTAACAGTAAATAAGAGCAAAGGCTTTCTGTTTGTCAGGGCTTCCACCATTGTGACAAACTCCCACTACACAGCTAAAAGAGAGGAAAGGTTTATCTTGGCTCATGCTCTCAGAGACTGTAGTCCGTGCTTGGCTGGATGCATTGTTTCTGCATGGTGGAGAGGCCAGAACACTATGCTGGAATGGAGTGGTGGGGCAGAGATATTCATTTCATGAAAGCCAAGAAGCAGAGGAGGATAATACTCCTGGGAGCCAGCTTCTTCCTCCCGCCTGGTTCTGTCCTCTGATGATGGGATGGTTCCATCCATAGTCAGTGAAAGTCCCCTTTGTTAATCATCTCAAATACACCCAGTGGGATGCTTAACCAACCTTGGGTATCTCTCAGTCCAAGCAAGTGGATGCTTAAGGCTTAAGATCAATCACCACAGGCTTCAAAGATAGGCTCATGTTTGAATCTTACCACTCTGAAACTCAGGGTGACATGGCACAAGATAAGCAACCTCTATGCCTCAGTTTCCTCACCATGGTGGGGAAGTGAATGCAGCAGGAACTTGAAGCAGCTGGTCACATGACACCCACAATCAGGAAGCAGAGAGGAATGAATTCACGCCATTGCTAAGCGCCCTTCCTTCACTGGCATAATCCAGGCTCCCAAGTAGGGAATGGCACCACCCACAGTGGACAAGTCTTCCCTGGAGCTCAGTGCCAGCCAGCCTCACTGAATGACTGAGCTCCTGCTCAATGATAGATCTTGTCTTAAAAAACGAGATAAGGAACAATGGAAGCAGACATCTAATTGTGACCTCTGGCCTCTACAAACGTGTGCACGTGTATACAGACACACACACAAACACACTCAAGAGGGGAGGAGAGAGAGAGCAACACGGTTGCAGTGGAAAAGAAAGTCATGGCCTTGGAGATAGATGGTAGTGGTGGTAGAGGTCCCAGTGATGTCTCAGGGTGGCATGTGTACAGCTCCCCAAGGATGAGGCTGGTTTCCTGGAAGGCACATGCTTTCAGGGTCGGGACAGAACACGATGCGAAAGGGATTGATTTCTTGCCCAGCAAAGGTGTCTCTCTTTGGGAACTGAATGCCGGTAGCGCACTGAGAAGGCTCAGCATGGCTCTGGCAAGGAAAAGCATTCAGGGAATTGCTCCAGCAATTGGAAAAAGGTGTTTTAATTAGGCTGGTTGGTTAGTGGTTCCCAAAGCAATGAGCTCCGAGCAGAATATAGGGGGTAAGCATGTGTGTTTGAGCAGGCACATGAATGGGGGCTGGAGCAGGGATGGAAAAAAGGAAGCAACCTGTCGTAAACAGCCTATGATGCTCTGAGCATGAGCCACTCAAAACACAGGGCACATACTTTTATGTTTCGGGGTCCTAAAGGCTGATCTCATCCTCCTGCAGCATCAGGTGAGAAACCGTGCCCAGGAGGGAAGGCCTGGAAACCTGGTGCCTGAACTTCCTCTGCTGACCTCCCCTGCCTCAGGAAGTCTGGAAGACAGGGGAAGCGAGTACCTCATGGTCCAAGGCTAATAACAATCATAAACCTCCAAGAACAAAATTGACTGAAAAGAATAAAAATTTTAAAGTGAGACAGTTCTCTGTCATTTCTGTCTCGGATTATACTGGAGAAGGTTGAACTCAATTTTATTGAGAAATCAATTGTAATTTGGCACTCTGCATGATCCTTGGCAGAGGACGCTGATAACAGTCTCTGCTGAAATCTGCAAGCTAATTTACCTCTGCTGCCTTCGCACTCACAAACACGCCCGCCCGAGAGGCCCTCTGCCCATCACACACTAGGGCAGCATTGATCGGCAGCCCCCTCCTTGTGTTTATGAGATAAACAGTAAATCTGGGAAGGGAAACAAAAGAGAGGATTCAGGTCAACCAGGAGGAAATACAGACTGAGAGGCAAAGATAAAAGTAAGAATGTGCCTACAAGCTAAGGACAAGTGACCAGAGGAAAGGGAAGCAAAGTGGGTGGGCCTTGCATATACGCAGGGAGGGGTTATTGAGGGTGTTTTGCCAATGAAACTCATCATAGGCTCCCTGCCTGAAAGCTCTTTGCCAAATTTATTTTAATCGAGCAAGGTCACTTCGACCAACAAGAACCTGGCAGTGTGGTAGCTGTCTGGAGCGAAAGAATCCGCACATGAAGCCCAATCGAGTTACCAGGAGCAATGCTTCCGTGGGGCTTCCAGCTGGGACCCCACACTGGACTTTTCAAGGGAAGGGCCAGCTGGATCAGCAAGCTGGTTAGTCCCAGGATTTTTCCTCAGAACTTATCCAGGGGATTTATGCAAATCCACCCCCAAGTATCGTTTACTTAGGTGGGGATGTCAAGGTTGGAGGCTCCATGGAGAGACAGGTGTCCTGGGGAATGCACTGTCCTCACAAAGAGGCAGAGCAAGCCCTTTGCCCATGTTACATCCCAGCTAATGGTTCATCCCCCGACATGCCCTGGATGACTTCTGGGGAAGTCACTGGTGTGGGAGAGGAGAAAGGAGGAAAGTGGCAACTGTTGGCTATACCGAGTATGCCCCTTCGCTCAGGGCTCCCCCATCCCACACCCCCACACAGCGGTGGCTGTCACACACTCTTTTCCCCAAAACAAACCTATCACTGGTTTTTTCAACTGCTCTCACCACGGCAGACTCAGACCACAAGGGGAAAGTTTGCCTTCCAGCTCCCCTTCTGGAACCTCCCTCCAGTCATCTTTGTCCTCTGTAACAAAAATCCCTTTCCTCGACGTTATTCCCAGGGCCGTCCAAATCTAGGGCAACGTGACCTAAAGTCACCATTTCCTTCAAAGTGGAAGCAACCGAGAGACAGCTGCTTCCCTGTTGTCTGTGTCTCGATGCTGGAAGGGATGAGGCTTGAAACTACCCCTTTGCTCTGGGGACCAAGAAAGTACACCATCACAGACATGCCAGGAGAACTCCATCCCCGAGAATATCCAGTTCTAACAATCCAAAAAGGAAAAAAAAATTTCACTGAAGTTGCGTTTCAGGCTTACCTGTAACATAGACTTTGAAGCTCTGAAGATTCCAATGGGAGACACCAAACAGTCTGACTCAAGTCCAGAGAGTGAAAGAATAAAAAAAAAGGTGCAAACCCAAGCCAAAGATTTAATCAACAAGCAAAGAGTTGAGAGTACCCGCTGGTTCTGCGTCCTGTCTCATGGGCAGACCTGGAAACTAGCTTTCTTTCATGTTATAGGCAACTCACTTCAGGGCAGGATTACAGAAAATATATATCCTTAAAAATATTACAAGCAGCTTACAGCAGTAATACCTGTAATTTTTCATTCATTTTAATATGCCTGTTTCTCACGTTTAGAATTTCTAGTAACTCTACCTTATTACGTTTGCTCGGTTGATGTGCCTATATAATCGGATAAACATTTGTCTAATGCTGGGTTGTGCTATTTTTAAGGTACTTCTGTGGAATAACAGCAGCAGCAAAATAAAAAGCGCTGGAGAAACAAAGGCACCCAAACACGGCATTTGAATATTTAAGACTTTCTAAGGCTGAGCAGACATTAATTCAGGGAAGGGGTGGGGGGGTGGAACACAAGAGATGCTTGTGTAACATTCTGCTTGTCAGTAACCACAGTGGCCTGGCTCCTTGAACTTTTTCCAATGAATTATCTCTTTTCAGTGAGGGAGTGAGGGGCAGGGAGGGCCTACAAGATGGGTTGGCCTGTAAAAGTCCTTGCTAGGGAACCTTACAACCCGAGTTCAGTCCTTGAGACCTGTGTGCTGGAAGGAGAGATCTGATGTGAGCGAGTTGTTCTCTGCCCTCCAGGTGCTGACACACATACTCACTACATAAAAATGAAAATGTAACGGAACTCTAACTGGTGAGAGGAAATGGGAAATGCTTCATAAGGTCTTCCTTGGAAGTCCTTAGGTTAATTTATAAAGAATAACAGCAGTGACCACGCACTACTCAAAGCAATGCCCATAAGTGTCTCATCTAGGTCAGGTGGGGCAGGCCAGCACTGGACATGAATTAACCCACTTAATTCATTGCAGATGCTGCCTGTGAGGGTTACGGGACATGACATTCACGGTGATTTGAATGAGAAATATCCTCCACATGCCTCAACCATTGAAGACTTGGTCCCTAATTGTTGACTTACAACCTTGTTGGAGGAAATATGTCACTGGAAGTGGGCGTTGAGAGCTCACAGCCTCAACCTCCTTCCCGTTTGCTCTGTTTCATGTTTATCCATAAAGACGTGAGTTCTCAGCTTCTTGCTCTAGCCAGTGTGCCTGCCTGTTGTCTTCCCTCCTCCCCAGGCTGGATGTTTTTCCCTCTAGAACTGGAAACTCAAAACTCTTTCTTCTCTAAGTTGCCTCACTCGGGGTGTTGAGCACAGCAATAGTAAAGGATTTAAGACAACACTTAACCCTGTACTACAGGTGAGAACCATAAGGGTATCTACCAAAGGACAAAGACTGTAATAAAGACTGATGTGATTATTTAACTCTTGGAGTACTTGTTTTTATCTTCATACCATAAACATCTGTTTTCTGTTCGAAAGAATACAGAAAGAAAGAAAAAGAGATGTAAGAGTTCCAGGATGTGCCAAGGTGCTCCCAGAAGTCAGTGTAAAATGACCCCCACCACAAGCTAAGGCAGTTCTGATAAACTTTCCCTGCAAACTCACCCACTTTCTACTGTTCTGCCTTAAATGGGTGGGCGGGAGTTCGACTCATTCACAGCGCTAAAGGACAGTCACCTTGGCTGGGAGCCAGCATTGGCCTGATGACTTGATTCAATTCACTGGAGCAAGCAGGCAGGCAGAGACCTCGCAGCTTACACTACAGTGGGCAAGAGTAGCTAGGGGAGAAGCTGGGTGAGGGGATTAGAAATGCATGAAACATGGCAAAGACCATTCCCTTTCTACTTCCCTAGGACTCGTCAGTCAGCAGAAAATGGGTCCTTCCTCCCCTGTAGGCACTGAAACTTTTCTTAGCACTGTACACATCATATGCAAACCCATTTCTCCTTCAGAGAGTGTGAGTGCGAAGGAAGAGCATATTCCGGTCCACGGTGCTGTACGAGAGGGGTGTTTAGAGTAGAAGGAAGGAAGATAGTCAAGCTGCTGAGTCATCTTCCTGTGGCTCAGTCTGGTTCCAGGTCCGGGTATCCTTGCCTCTACAGCCTTTCTTCTTGAACAGTTGCTCTAAACTGGCATTCACAGACAGTTGGCTAGAAACCAACTGGAAACCAAGAGAAAGGGGACTATTTACTTCTACCCAGGGTGGATAAAGAACTCTTAACGACGCAGCCTTGGGCCAGCAATCTGACTGGAGCTTGAATTCCAGAGAGTCTGGGGAGAACACGGCCTCAATGACTAATTAGTATGGTTCCCTTCGCCTTGCCATTGGCACAAGCTGCCTCTAGAGGATCTTCACCATAGAGTTGACGGCAATGGTCTGGTTAAGACTTTGGCAGACAGCATTCATGCCACAAACCTCCCCTTTTTTCTATTCCTAGTAAGATGCAAAGCCAGTGGAGATTCAATCCAAGGACATCACTCCAACGCTACTGATCAAAATAACAACGACAACAACAAAATTTTATAAAAGGATCTCAAGAAATTTTGAAATTCTGTGATTTGACCCCTAACACAATTACTTCACCATCTTCCCTAATAGTGTCCAGAGCATGTGACAAATGACAAAGACACTGTTGTAATATCCACTCAAGACCCTCCACTCTCGATGCCGCTTATAATTTCCATAGTCCATGACTATATTCAACTAGATCAAGCATTTCTAAACAGCTATTGTTTGCTCCAAAAGGAACCAGGTGGTCACTACCTACATCTAATAGTCAAAAGGTGCCAGTTTCATCAAGGCCAGTATGAGAAGAACGTACTCTGTGAGCAGAATCACCGCAGCAGAGATCATTTCTCCCCTGGGGTCGTCACAGCACGAAGTCCCCATCTCTACAGCGCCTCTTGCATTTCCGTAATTTTTCATTCCTGTGCCTGCCCCCCACTAACGCAGGGTCCCCATCGGCAGAGTTGGTCCATTCCCTGCTAGCATGTCACCTATGGCCTGTGTCAGCTTCACCGCGGATCAAAGAGTGGGAGCGAAGCGGAGAAACAATGGTTCTACCACACACGGTGGTGCTGGTCTTTCTTAGACAGAGGACTAAGTGCTTAGCCCATTGCACCATTGTCCTTCTGTTACCAACCCAAACAGATCTCTTCAGAAGAAAGACCTCACCCACAAATACCATCAAAGCATTTTTCCAGGCGCAAAGGATCTCATATTTACACAGAGGAATGTTGGACTCCCCTGCGCATCTCCTGAGAGATCTCACATGAAAGATGAAAACATGCTCAAAGTTCTAGAAGTCTGGCCTGATCACTAATGTTTTGTCCTCTCTAAATGCCTCTCTAAAACTCCTTTGATCTGGGGCTGTTTACCTCCTGGCTTTCTTAGTCTTCAGGTTATCTTTCAAAGGCATGTCCCCCTTCTTTGACCATTAGAGGTTCCCTTCTCCCAAGCGTCCTGTTCATCCTTACTGAAAGTTCTATTTGGGAAAAAAAAAAAAGCTATCTGCTACGTGCCAACCACAGATCCTGAGCTGGCAGATTTAATTGGCAGAGAAGTGAGAAAGAAAACAGTCCATGAGAGGCAGCTCTCACAACTCTGGCAAGAGAGAACTTAAAGTCAGATGAGACACCTACCCTGTCCTGCCTTTTCCCAATGTGTCCCTCCTCCATTAAACAAAGGACACTCTCCCATTCTGCAAGGGCTCAGCATACTTTTCTGGGATCTGTCCCAGAGTATGATCCCACCACTCAGTACGCGGAGAGTGACTTCTGCCAAGTCACTTAACCACCCAATCTCAAGTTCCTCATCTGTAAAATTGGGATAATATTTCTCACCCGACATCCTGGGTTCCTAGCGATAAATATTAATGTCCATAGAGGGCTTTGAGATCCCGGAGTGAAGGATGAAGCCGAGTGTTATTTTTATGACGTTGCAGCTTCCATAAAGCATCAAATTCAATGAGAAAGAGGAGAGAGTGGGCACTGGGCTGGAACCAAGAATAATGTGGGCAGCTGCAGCCCAAGCTTCCCCCACTGCTAGCGCATCTCCACAGTCTGCCATTCTTCAAGTCCTAGGGCTTTCGTTTGCATTGGTGACCTCTCTCCGTGTTCCCTCTCCCCTCCCATGCTTCGGGATCCCTATTTAGCATCATACTAGCATGGAAATTCATATCGCTGATATGGACCTGTGCATTGCAAATTTCAAGAGGCCTTGCCTGGCAATCTGCTGGCATTAACATGCTACCCAGCAGGAAGCCTCTGTTCACCACTCAGGAGCAAGCCAGCCTTCCAGACCTGGCCACGTGCCTACGTGCCAACTGCCCAAGTAGCTGCTTCTGGCCATCACTCTCCTCTCTCACAGAAGAAGAGTTTCAGGCCCCCAAGGCAAGGAAAGGAAGAACAGAATGCTACGCACAGGCCTCCATTCCAAAAGAGAACCTGGTTTTATTTGAGGATAAAAATACTTGAAGAAAATTCAACAAAGAAAGAACAACCGAGAAAATTAAGGCAGTCGTATGAAGGAAGAGTGAAGGGGAGGTTGCATGCTGCCTGGGCTCAAACTCTTTGACACCCTAAGAAGGCACGGTGAGGTCTGAAGAAACATTTTCCCTCTTACAGAGGAGGAAACTGATGCTGTAGGCAGTTACGATGCCAATAAAAGAAATAAACAAAACCATACCAAATCTCAGTCCATTCACACATCTGTACATATCTCAGATGCTCACCATGGAAACTGCTTGTGGCCATGGAAGCCCGGCTAGTTTAGGCTCATGTCATCCCACTGACCCTAGGAATCAGGAGCCTGCTTTCTGAGCTTTAAACTTTTGTTGTTGTTGTTTTCCCAAACATCTTGGACCCATTTTCCTACTATCTTTGCCTTCAGGTCATATCAGGGCTTCACCTGAAGCCCTCTGTGGAGAGCTTTCCTCACAGGATCTGGAAACAAATTTCTGCCAGAACTGCGCAGCCAGCGATACGGAGCCCGAGACCTGAGTCTGGGGATGAGGTGGAAGAGGTCTAAGACAAGTGAATTATTGCCCAGTGAGTAAAATAGCCATTTCTTTCCCACGACACCAGCTGTTGCCGCTTTGTGGGAAAACAACAACACACAAGTTAAAAAGGGAATATTAACACTTAAAAATGTATTCCCATTGAAAGAGAGTTTCTGAAGTAGAATCGTGACCCTTTCAAACAAGAACCGGCACAAATCTCTATTAGTGAAATGGCGCCACAGCATTGCCTAAGCCCCAATAATGCAGCCCAGGCTGTCTTCACAGGCCAAAGAAATGGAGCAAGAATATTATTGAGCGGTCTGTCCCTCCATCAGAGAGGATGGTTTGTATTCAGGGAGCACCCATTAGTGCTAATGAGAACTACAGATGCAGGTCCCCAGGCACTGGGATGGGGATGTCTTTTGGTACTTTTTGCCAAGATTCCTTCCACGATGGCAGGTGCACTGAGATCCAGACATTCCTCGCTCATTAACACAGCCCCTCTCTGAGAGTCATTTGCAAGTCAGCCCCGAGTAGGAGACACCGAATTAGTCTTTCTTTGCCTTTGCCACGACATCTACAGTCTCCCATGTTTTCGCCTGTAGATATTGCGCCGCTAAAACATAGTCTAAGACAAATGCCATTTTAATTTGCTTTAGGCGGTGAAGACCAACACGCATTTCAGTGGAGAGTGTTATGTGTTTTAATTGCCTTATGAAGACATAGCATATGCCCTGACACACTTAAATGATTAACAGATTACTCCAAATGCCTTTGGCATAGAATATCTATACATTCATTAGCCAGGACAATTTATCTTCTTGATAAAACTAAAATTACTTATACAGCAGGTTTACTTTCTATGATTAATAAATGATAAAAATCTAAATTATCCGTCTGAAATGTCTCTTTTGGCCATTAATCTCACATTTATCAGCTTCTATCATACATATTATTAATATAAAAATTCAATGTTCCAAGTATTTCAATTTGCTAAGAAAAATGGAAGATATTTAATGCAAAGAAGCATCCAAATTAGTAGGAAATTCTGCATTGGTTTTGACGCAGTCAGGGAGTAAACAGTTAGCTTTAAATATGCATTTTAAAAACAGATGAAATCCAGGCTTATGCGGGCATCAAAACAACCCCTCCTCAAGGATTTCTCTCACACACATACTTCCAAAGGCAAGATGAGAACTGTGGGAGGGTTTGACATCATTCTGTGTATGTTCATAAGGACAAAATTCAGATTATGCTCAGAAACAGAGCTGGCAGCCTGAGATGTAAAATCTACAAAAGGTCACCACGCCAAGTTTGCATGTGGCAGGAAAGTGAACTCCGAAGACTTGAATTTGGTGTGGGGGGAGGCTTTGTGGGTTAGGTCCTGTGGCTAGATTTTAAAAAACGTCTGCCTGGCCTTGAATAAAACTGACCAAGGGAATTTAGGATGGTGTGTTAGCACCTCTGTTCTAGAAAACCTTCATTGAAAGCCCTAAGGTTGATTCCAGACTTCCAACTTCCCAGATCTCCGTTTTGAGGATCAACTCTTGATTTCTCTGATCCCAACTGCCAGAGAAACTGTGGAGGCCAAGCCATGCATCTCCCAGCTGCCATACACAGAGAAGAGAGAGATTTGGCACTAGCCTTGGTCACCAGTTACTAACGTTGGTGACTCACTGCCCAGAAGAGTCAGGGCCAAGTAGCTACAGAAGAAATGCATGATCCTGCATGAGAACAAGGTATGCACAGCCCCTTTGTGCTCACAGACACACCCTGGGCCCTACTGGGAAGCTGACAGTTTACAGGGCTCGGGGCATGTAGCACTGAAAAAGGACAACTCTGTGTCACCCTCAGAAAACCATTATTTAGTGAAAAACGTGGTCTAATGAAGAAGGGGCTGCCATGAACTTGATCAGCCTCTAGAGAGTTGCAACTGGGACTCCATGCCTATGTCTGGCTCTGATGTTGAAGGAAGAGGGAAGAAGGAATTTAGGACTCTGAAGGGGAAACAGACAGAACCGAGTCCATAAGAAGATGAACAATGTTGACTGCAGAGTCCGTAGACAAAGAAGCTCAAGGAAAAAATGTTTGAGTACCTACCCTTCACTTACCACCAACCACTCAACTAGGCACTACATCAATGGGAAGGGATGCAATGGGTATCAAGGGACATGGACTCTGCCCTTTCTAAACTTATAATCCCATGGACCTTGGGGAATCACATATTAATTCTGTGCAATGAGAGGGCAGCAAGGGATGAGGACTAAGAACAAAATCTATGATGAATATATATCTGGCGGAATCACCTCACTCTTATTTATGAATGAGACTTCTGCTGAGTTACGCCATGTGTATGTGTGTGTGAGAGAGAGAGACAGACAGAGAGAGAGAGAGATCTCAGAAATATGGTATCAGAAAAGGTCTCACAGACCTTGCATAATGACTTCCAGAAGAAATGGGTATAAAATTGTGGTTATCTGTGTGGTCTTAGTCCACAATGCTTACGGGAACCTTGGAGGGTACTTGTCTCCTATAAACCCAACTTGCCCTCAAGGCATGCTCAGCCTCAAAGCCTTTGCTTCCTCAAAGCTCTAACCACAGACTTTCACAGTACCTTCATGTACCCTAATTCTGCACTCCAACATCATCTTCTACAACAGCACTGTAACAAACGGAGCAGAGAGTTAAAATCAACACCACAATCAAGTCTCAGCCCTGGTCTGGAGCAGGTGCCCATCACTGACATCAAGAATCACACGTGGCATTTGTAGGACAGTTATTACGTGCCAGGTACTTCCTACACGTCAGCTAATTCTGACTTCACAGGAATATTGCAAGGGTTCTGCTCTTAGCAGCACCTCTTTACAGAGAAGGTGAGTAGAGCAAAGAAACATTCAGGGTCTCACAGATAGCCCCATGGTAAATTCAGGGGGTAGTACCAATAATCGCTACCAGGAAATTTGTGTCCCAAGAGTGTGTGTTCCTAACCAGTGAGATATCTCCTCTCACTCTCTCTTGTCTTGCATTCTTTAGATTCAACATGTCTATGTAATGATGATACTAATGAGGATCAAATTAACACTTTCAGTACCCATCCCTGTTGCCGACTCATACTCAGGACACACAGAGCTCCTCCTAAGCCCAGCTATCTCCACAGCCTGTATTCAGTCTGTGTTGTTTCACAGAGACTCTCTAAACATTGAGTCTATCAACATTGACATGCGTTTTTTTAAAAAAGATAATTCTAATTTAGCATCATGGAATGGTAGGTCACTCAAGAGAATAGATCCTCATCAAAACATTTTAGATAAAGACAGGATAAATGGACATTACAGACATTTATGTGTAGAAGATATATACTGGGAAGGAAGCAAGTGTTTTGCAAATTAACTGAGTTAAGAGTAATTGGTATCTCCAGCTACCCATTAGATCAGAAGAACCTAAACTTTCAAGCTGTATTTTAATTTTTTCATTAAATTCCTCTATCTCCTTAAGTACCTATCTTATTTTAAAGTCAAAGCTCCCCATGGCTTACAGGGGAAAAAGGGACCAACTGCTTTGCTTTCACCTTTCACCTTCAAGACATAAAGTGCCCTCCTACACGACAGTCAATGACTTACACTTAGGAGGGTCCACACACATTAATAAAAATGAGTAAATATTTTCTATCGGCAATAAATTATAAGAATAATTGGCCTTATCACATCAAACCTTACAGGTGACTTTGGATGTCAGCCCTACCAACTCTTAAATTAGAGGCAGGCTGCCATGGCAAGCAGGAAGAACAAAGCAGCTGGAGTCCATTTGGCTTTGAACTAGAGTTCTTCCCTTTTATTCCTGTGTGTATCAGTGTTGTTTTATAATATGCAAAAGAGTTTTATGGAGAAGAAACAATGACATTAGCATATGACATTCCTGTCATAATGAGTGTCAGGAACCAGTCAGACTTGTATAAGTTAGAAATGAGAAAGACCATTCTAGGTGATAAATGGGACACAGAGCTAGGAACTGGATATGTATCTGGGGTTGTTAGGCAGTAGATTTACCTATGTTATGGGAAGAAATTAAAGCGCCAAGTGGTGTGGAACAATTGTCTGTATTCTGTCAATTATATTTTAAATAAACACTGATTGGCCAGTTGCCAGGCAGGAAGTATAGGTGGGACAACCAGACAGGAAGTAGAGGCAGGACAATGAGGGCAGGAGAATTCTGGGAAGAAGGAAATCCTATTCGGCAGTCCTGTTCTAGCCACAGAAGAAGCAAGATGTGACTGCCTCACCAAAGAAGATACCGAGCCACGTGGCTAACACAGACAAGAATAGTGGGCTAATATAAGTTATAAGAGTTCATAAGAAGTCTGAGCTACTAGGTCAATCCATTTATAACTAATATAGACCTCTGTGTCATTTCTTTGGGACTTAAGGACTGTGGGAACCAAGCAGGACAGAAACTCAGACAACACCCAAGGATATATAGGATACACAAGAGACATGTGTACACCCTACAAACCTAACCAGAATGAAGAGTGTGTTGCAGACCAAGAGATGGCCTGTGAGTTAGAAATGAGGGCAAACATGTTCCATAAGGGGTCTGTATGATGCAGTGGCAAGTCCTCTGTTTAATCTGCTGGAGGGCAGGAAATGGGATTTTATAGTAAGATCGCATGCTGCTCTTTCCCTGTCTGTGGCATGACCTCAGACCCATAGAAACTAAAACAAAACAGAAAGCACCGTCATTCCAGAAACTACAAACTTAGGGAGAAAGGATAGTGTAAGTTGTCTCTACCCATTTTCTGGGACACAATAAGCGTTTCTCAGAAGACAGATCTTGAAGCCCTTGTCAGTAGACTGCACTGAGTTAAGCATACTACCTGTTGTACTCTCTGGGAATCAAGAATAATTTTATATTTTTAAGTGGCTGAAGATAATAGTAACAGGAAAGTATATTTTGGTTTTCAAACCTCTATGATCATGAATGAAGTCTTCCTAGACCACAGCCACAGGCCTTGGTTTCTGCATTTCCCATAGCTTCGTGTCTGCTATGAAGGCAGAGCTGAGGAATCTCGACAAGAGCCTTATGTTGGCAAAGGCCAAAATATTTACTAGTTGGCTCTTCACAAAATTATTTTGCCAAGCCCTTGTCTAAGCCAATTAGGTTTTCTTTCAGTTTGTGAAACTGATCTCGCATGGCTTAGCTGCTCCCTGATCAAGCTCCTTCAGGTCTATGACTAGATTTTAAATGTGTCAGCCTATGGTAATCTCTCTCTCTCTCTCTCTCTCTCTCTCTCTCTCTCTCTCTCTCTCTCTCTCTCTGTGTGTGTGTGTGTGTGTGTGTGTGTGTGTCTCCCTCTCCCTCTCTCCCTCCTTCCTTCCCCCTCCCTCTCCATAAATTTTGATTCCTATGATCACGATCTTCACAGCCTGAGAAGACTTCTATCTCACTATGACAGTATTTTCTGTAACCGGCCATAACCCCGAAGCAACAGTGCCTGATTCTCACCCAATGACCATGAAATGACAAACTGAAGAAATCACCATATGTGGAGAGACAGTACTGGAATTTGACACTGACTCTGGAGAGCTCCTACCAATTGTACTTCATGCCTCTATGAAAAACGGTTTAGGTTTTTTTTTTCCTAATCCAAATTGTATGTTTCTTTCTATTTTCTTTCCAAACTGGGTCGATTATATGGTATGTTATAATTTTATAGGTGGGCTAGTCGTGAAACTGTCTTAAATATCAACAACACTGTTTTTATTGTATTCACCTTAAATGGTCACCTTTAAACAGCCACACTTTTGACAGAAAAGACCAAGCTTCTCCGATGCAGCAGTCAGTGGGTGCTTGAATTGTGACAAAGTAAAAGCCCCAGGAGGCAAGCAGCGCTGCTGTGGCGATGAAAAGGGCACCGAAGCCAACGTACAGCTTAGGGTGTCATCAGTTGACTGTGGACAGGTCCTGCACCTGCCTGTCCCATGGCCTCCTCCTTTCTAGTCTAGGGTAAGGTTATCTGAAACAAAAGAAACTGTCCCTTTCTCTATCCCTCAACTCCAGGAAAACGCTCACTCACCTGAACAACTATTTAGCATCACCAGGATGCTTAAATGTTAGGCAGCGGCTTAATTCAGATTTAAGGCTTTATTTTGCTATACACTAAAAGACAATATTGGTAATGCTAGTTATCTTTAAGCAATGGGCCTTAAATTAAGAAGAGGTAGGCCAGGAAACTATTGCTTTTTCTTAAACAAAATCTATGGGATTTTCTTTTTTAAAAGATATCATAAAAACATTATATATTCTTAAACATAGTTTTGAGGCAGAGTGTCACTTCATATTCCAAGGCTGAACTTGTGTTAACTGTGTAACCCAGGTGAACCTCGAATCCATGACCCTTCTCCCTCCATCTCCAGGGTAGTATCAGGACTGTACACGTGCGCTGCCCACACCTGGCTTTTTTATGTTATACTCAGTTTTTAAATGTTTAGTTTAAAGCTGGAGGAGGAATGGACCTTTGTCCCAGTTCACCTCTTGGTGAATGAGTTTAGATAGACTACTGAGTTTGCCATGCACTGACTTTACGCCTATTCTTCGGGGTCACTGCTGGCAGTGAGCAGGACAAAATGACCGTGAATTCCCTCCTAATCCCAGACTCTTCACTTCTGTCTCCTTTAGAGTCTGTCATTTTTCTCTCTGAACTATTCCCCGTTCGCAAGCAAGGCCCCCAAGAGCTAGGCAGGTGAAAAGCTTCAACTTCTAAAGTTCATTCGTGTTTTTTTTTATCGTCCCAGCACACACACACCCACAAAAATTAATGAGATTACAATAAAAAATATTTTATTTCTTTAAAACTTCAAAAAATCATTTAAAACAGATCTTGCATGAGATTTATCCCTTCAGGCTGAAATAAAGCATTAGAGTTTTTGTTAAGGGAAACATTTCCTAAAAATGAAAGAAAACAGAGCCGTAATGGAAATGTGAATACAGCCGTCACAGTTACACCATCTAAGGGAACATTAAAACTGCGCAGTGGTGGACCGCTCTAATTTTATGTACACACATTTTTCCACAAGAATAGCGTTTCTTTAGTTTTATAGATTGTTCTCACTCACTTAATTGGCGATACAATTACATCTGAAAATTAAGAATTCAAACACATACACAAAAGAGAAACTCTATTCTTAATGATGTTGGCATGTTTTCCCATGGATTCTCACCCCTCAGTGGGCATGTATAGCCCTCGTTCACCAGCCATAAAGAAATGCCAACTAACTTTTTAGAACTCACAAATTTTTCCAGGGAATCCCACCTTCACAGTCACTATTATGATTTCTATACTCCTCTCTTGAATCCTGATCCTTTAAGGAGCCCTATTCCAGCAAACCCTAGCGTCTGATAGCAAAGACAACCTCGAGGGAAAAGAGCCACTTAGACACCTATTCGGTGCATTCTTCTTAGCGGATGATAGTGAGATAATGGAGATGACGATAGCAACAATCGTGCTGGTGGTGGCAGTGGTGGTAGCGGTGTTTGTGGTGATAATGGTGGCAGCGGTGTTTGTGGTGATGATGGCGGTGGTGGTGAGGACACTGATGGTGATTCTGATGGTGTTGGTTTTAACTGCAGTTATCATTTTACAGATTGGAAACTGAAGTGAATATGAAAAGGAGAAAGTTAAAACATTCTTACTGACCAGTAGTCAGCAGAGGTTTGAATTGCTTTCTTTACTGGGCAGACATGAATCAAAGACTTCTCTACAGACATTTGGGAAGAACACATAACCAGATTTAGTGTAGAGTACTCTGAGATGGAAGGGGAGGGAAAGGCCATGGAGAAAGCCGTGGCATCTGTGGTCATGGCTGCTGCGGGGTCTGGAGGCACTGTCAATGGGAGACAAACTGGTGGACTACGGAGTCCGGGTTCCAACAATGCCATCCTGTGTAGAGGATGCAGTTAATTCAGCTAAGGGAAATCTCTCCTGCAAGGAGGCTTACACTGTCACAGCACACCCCGGATAAGGAGGTGCCAAGACCCTGGGAAACACTGGGAAACAAAAAAGAATTAACTTTCCCTTTGCACGAGGAAAAGAAAGTGGTTGCTTTTTAGGCCAGAGAGGGAGAGAAATAAAAATTATCTTCCACTACTTATGTGGGTTTGGATGCCCTGCTGAGAGCAAATTCATCCTCTCACTTTCACACCCGTGATTGGGAGTGGTTGGATAATTTTTGGATAATTATTTCTTCAGCGTTATTCTAAGGGGTCAAAGGACGTGACCACACTTGCCCAACCATTCCTAGGATGCCGTCCACTGATTGTCTATTTTAGGACTTCTCCTTTCTGGTTGCTTAGCCCCTTTACCTGCAGTTTTATTGGGATATAATCAGGAAATAAAAAATATACACATTTCATTCCCCAGATAAGATTGACCCATGATAGCAACTTGATCAGAGGAACACTTTGGCTTCTTCTTTACGTCGCTTTTGTCCATGGAAGTGATCCCGACCCCGATACGTTGCTTCCATTTCCCTCACCCACACCCTCGCCAACCTAAAGTAAGAAACCCCTACTCTTTCACGCCATAGAAGTGTCTGGAGCTTGGGATAAAATGTTCTCCCTGCAAAACTCTGGGGCTGAAAGCCTTTGCTCGGTGCAGGGAAATGCTAAGTGTGCTGCGGTCTCTAAGTGGATCTGTCTGTCTTTGTGTTTTCCACCTGAGAGATGAGTTCTGACTCTTCAATCCATAAACATGAACAAGGTACACCGAACTGGAAGCTCCCACTTCCCCTGATAATACTTCCCCTGAGGAAGATAATACTTTACCTCAAAGCAGAAGGAAAGAAGGAAGATACCCCCCACACCCAAGAGCACCCCATGAATTCCTGTTTCCTGATCTGGAAATACAGGGGTGATTGCCATAGAGAGAGATACATGCTTTCCCTGGATGGGGAAACCAGTTCTTTCCTCCGCAGGAACCTTCAGGTTTCTATGAGCCCATCTCTACCTCATCCATCAGAGAACAGGGCCTGTCATCAAATAATATATCATGTCCTGAAAACACTCAGTCGCAAGTGGTGCCTTCCTTCAAAGCAAAGAAATTGCCACATAGGATTCATATGACAAAGCCAGTGACCTAGCGGTCTACACTGCTTCCTTGCAGAAAAACTGGATAGGAGTGGTCTCTGTGATAAAGACAAGGTCTCTGTCTTGATAAAGACTAAAGATCTAGGCCAAGCTTCCCACTTCTGCTGGCCATCTCTAAACTATAGCCATGAAATTGTCAAAGGGCTTACAGGGTGTTCCTAACATTCAAGTATTCTGTGGATAACTGAAAGAAATAATAAACCCTGTGACAGTTCTCAAGACAGTCTTCCTTTCATTTTTTGGACACTATGATAGTCAAGTTATAGTCTATGCCAGTCCCAGGTGATTGCAACGAAACCCAAAACAATTCCACCCACTTTGGCTTCTCTACCCTACCCCATGGTCCCTGCCAGCATTTTCATCTAAGTCCCCAGAAGTCACAGACATTTTTTTAACATTGCAAATACATTTCAAAGGCAGAAGACTCCTCCACAATTAACTGCTTTCCTTGTCCATTTCTTCCCCAAGGTACTGCTAGATACTCATACACACCCAACTCATGTATGAACCGGATGCTGTGTCAACCTTTAGTCCTACCAGATGCCTATTCTTTTATGCCCATTTTACAAATGAGAAATCCAGGACTTGGGAAATACGCAGTAGCTTATCCAAGATTAAAAAGTTCTCTAGAAGAGTCATCCTCTAACCCAGACCCAAGGTTAAAACAAACATTTATCTAACCCAGAAATCAATCAAGCAGTCAATTAATGTGTGTGTGCATATACATACATATATTATGTTATTACTCTTACAAAATATGTCTTTGTTTGGGCCTTTTAAAATGAACCCTGTATAGAAGACAATTAATTGTGATTAATTATTTTGATACTAACATTGGTTTATTGAAAAATAACCTTCTATTAAGTGATCTAACTTGAAGATATAGAGCAAGGGAAAGAACACAATTAGACTGGCCTCTCCCAATAGCTCAGTAGTGAACCTAGGACATCAACAGCCAGGGTCCAGATCAATTTGTGAAGCCTGGAAAAAGAAAAACCTGCAATCTTGCCTTTATTCCTCATTTACAAATCATAATAGCCCATCTCATCAGGCTGTTCTTCAGATATCATCTGCTGACTTTCAAATATGGAAGAGTAGAATTAGGTACATATTCAACACACATACATCACTCCTTCCCTTATTTTTCCAATATGGTAGCTTCATGACTTTCTTAAATGAATATTTAATGTTTATAATATTGTAACTATTTAAATTTTGTTCACTTCTGAGTTTACACAGTACATCAGCATTATATAAAATTCTAAATACATTTCCCTTAGATAATATTTAAGGTCTTATTTATTATTTCTTCTGGGGAAGCATTATGTCAAACTCTTTCAAAGTCCCTCTCAATATGTGTGAACTCATCAGACAGTTGATCAGCTAAACACACACACACATACGAGAGAGAGAGAGAGAGAGAGAGAGAGAGAGAGAGAGAGAGAGAGAGAGAGAGAGCTCTTTTTAGAAGCCCTAATCCTTTCTCTCTGGTTTAGACTGGCTTCTCTCCAGGCATCCTAAAGAGCACAGTCCTAAAGTATCCTTTTTCCCTTACACCATAAATCTCTTGGCTTCTTTCAGAGGTTTGGAGCTCTCTTTTTTCTGGATCTCATACCTTCCTCTTTGTTGCTTTTATGGCACACATCCTTTAGTAGCTTTTGGAGAAATGTGTAAAGCCCTTGCATATCTAAACACAGTTTATTCTCATCCATAACCTTGTTACCTTTCTATCATCTCATTTAAAGATGTCTTCTACTTTTATACTTATACTTTATCATGACAGTAGGAGACAGCAACAGGATACTGACTTCTAGCATCGAGTCGTGTTCACCAGTATGATTCTTGGTTTTTGATATAGGAATGTATTTTATTTTCTACTTAGAAATTTTAGTGTGTTCTAGCCATTCTATATGTGGATGAGAATGACTCCCATAGGCTCATATATTTGAACACTTGGTCCTCAGTTGGTGGAACTGTTTGGGAAGAGTTAGAAAGTGTGACCTTGTTGGAGGTGGTGTGTCACTAGAGAATGACTTGAAGCTCTAGTAAGCCATTCTCAGTTATCCCCATATTTTCAGTTCTCTCTCTCTCTCTCTCTGTGTGTGTGTGTGTGTGTGTGTGTCTGTCTCTCTCTCTGTGTGTGTCTGTCTCTCTCTCTCTCTGTCTCTCTCTGTCTCTCTCTCTGTCTCTCTCTCTGTCTCTCTCTGTCTCTCTCTCTCTGTCTCTCTCTCTCTCTCTCTCTCTCTCTCTCTCTCTCTCTCTCTCTCTCTGTCTCTGTCTCTCTCTCTCTCCTACTGCTCCAGAAAAATGCCTGCCTGCTAAGGCCATGCTTCCCACCTTGGTGGTCATGGATTCTAACCCTCTGGAACTGATCCCTCAATTAAATGTTTCCTTTCATAAGTTGCCTCGGTCCTGGTCTTTTGTCACAGCAGCAGAAAGGAAGCTAAGACAGCACATATATGCTGAAGCGTTATCAGCGAAGTGCCTACATGTACGAGTGTTTGCAAGTGTGCATGTTTCTTCACTATTCATTCATCAAGTTGACCTCTAGTAAAAGACAGATATACTATATTGTCTTGCCTCTCAAATGAAATAGAGATGCTTTTGATGGTTTCATCTCTCTTGTACTGCTTCTGAGTACTACCATTACATCATATTGCTGTTGTGATCTCTTTTTCATACTAGAAAACTTCCGGGAATATATAGTCGTGTGCTCTCCTTAAGTACAGAACATCTAAGTCTGGCTAGCTGTGCAGATGCATGGGAGGGGATTCCAGGAGGTGGCTCTTCATGTAACATTGGGAATAAGCAACCTTTCCAGCAGAGGCTCTTCTTGAAGTGCTGCCTGGTTTCCCCAGAAAGGAATCCCTTGCTCTCCCCTCTATCAAGTGTAAAGCCATTTAGCAGCATTGCAGGAAGAAGGGAGACTGGAGTCTACTGTCCTCCATACAGATTTCTGCTGGGGACCTTGCTGTTTTCTGTATGTTCCCTCCACTGCGCCAGATTTCCCAGGACCAGATCTCTGGCTCAGCTTTAAGAGAACAAACTCTTTCATGGCTCGGTCCTTTGCAGGGCGTAAGAGGAGGCGGTGCCCCTCGATTTCCCGTTTCTATAAACTCACTCAGCTGTTTTCTGCTGCTTTCCCTCACCTCCTAAGACACCTGGCACCTCTCGTCCCTATGCATTTCCAGAAGCTGGCACAGCAGCCTGACAGGCTGCCTTGTTTCCTTCTCCTACCAGCTTGCATTCCACTATTATTGTAACGCTGTGCCAAGTCAGTTACCATTCATTTGTGTGTTTGCTTTTCCCTTATCTTTACAAAACACAATTGACAATTCTTTACCAATGGCATCTGCTTTTTTTTTACTTCTGTCCTCCAAGGTTTAAGTCTTCTTCAAGATTTTGTTGTTTTCTTTTTTTGTAGGATTTAAGATGCCAGATTTAACCCAAGCTATCATCTCTACAATTTCCACTTAATTTTATATCAAAAGCTGACTCCACCACACTAAATGATAAACCTGTTGCGTTCCACGGCTTGCTCATGTCTGTCCTACCTTTGACCTGTGACTGTCATTGTAGGGCCGAGTCAGCAGTCACTGTATTAGCAACTCTGGCCCAAACTCCCTTTCCCATGAAAGGTTCTCTTGCTCGTTCTCTCTGGTATTTTCCTTAAGATTTACTTCTAGAATAATATTGTTACCTTTTTTTGGTTATTGACACTTGTTACCTGATTGATTTCCAGAAAGATGCTTTTAAATCACTCGTCTCCTTGAACATGAGGCCGTCACCACATGGGCTTCACCCCTCCATCACCAGCATCATCAGGGACATTATCCATTCTCAAAATCTCTGCCAGCTGTGTCTCATTATTGCTTTAATTTGCATTCTCTGCTGATAAGTGCCATTACACTTTTTCATGTATTTATTAGTAACATATATCTCCTGTTAGTTGCTTGGGAGCCAGAACTACATTTTTTCTAGTAGAATGCTAAGTTCTTTCCTTCTCTCTCTCTCTCTCTCTCTCTCTCTCTCTCTCTCTCTCTCTCTCTCTCTCTCTCTTTCTCTCTCTCTCTCCCTCTGATATGCAGAGTATTTTTATGTGAGAGGTTGTGATCACCTATGAGGGCACATGCAGAAGCCAAAGGAATGACGAATGCCTTCCTCGATTGCTCCTCTAATTTCTTTCTGAGTCAAGACCTCTCACTGAGCCTGGGTCTCACCATTTCAGCTACACTGTATGTCTACTGTGCTCCAGAGGTCTGCCTGATCTGCCTGTGTCTGCACACCGCCCCTGGGTTTGCAGATGTGTGCATTCTGCCTGTCTCTGCACACCATTTCTAGGTTTACAGATGTGTGCATTCCGCCTGACTCTGCACAACGTCCCTGGGTTTACAGATGTGTGTGTTCTGCCTGTCTCTGCACACCATCCCTGGGTTTGCAGGTGTGTGCATTCTGCCTGCCTTTGCACAGTGTCCCTGGGTTTACAGATGTGTGTGTTCTGCCTGTCTCTGCACACCATCCCTGGGTTTGCAGGTGTGTGCATTCCACCTGACTATGCACAACGTCCCTGGGTTTATAGATGTGTGTGTTCTGCCTGTCTCTGCACACCATCCCTGGGTTTGCAGAAATACAGCTACTCTCAACTTTTGCATAGGTGTTGGGGATGTGAATTCAGTCCTTTATACTTCTGCACTGAGCACCTTAAGCACTGATCCATCTCCTTGGCCCCAAGATCCTTTGTATAAATTCTTGATTTTGTAAAGATACCAAATATTTTTGATCCAAACTTACTAAATACATCTTATACTTCACTATTTGGCGTATCTTTTTGTTTATCATATTTCCATTTTCCATCTCTCTTTTTCTTCTTGTATACAAGTCTTCCCATACCATAAAAAGAATGCTATTTTGTACATTTGGCCTTTAATAAAAATCTATTTTGAGTTGTTTTACCTCTGAAATTTCATTGGTATTCTCATCCTCCCTTGACAAGAATGACATAATTTGCCAGTTCCTCAACTAATGCACAGTTCAAGTGTGACCACATTCTGAACTTTCACTATTGATAAAGTCTGTTTCTGATATTTCCCCCATTTTTCAGTCGATTCCTATTCTAGACTCTTCTACTTTAATTACCAGAGTTCTTAAGCTATCTTCTAGTGTCTACTAGAGAAATGTCTGCCTTGCTGTTCTTCTTGATTCTAAATATTTTTTAGCTCTCTTCTTCCATTTATTATTCAAGATGAACTTTAGAATGCTTGGTGAAGTTTCCAGAAAACAACAGGGGCAACATGATTTTGATGAGAATTTCATTAAAGATGCACATTCATTTGGGAAGTATTAAAGTGTTGACAGCATGCCCTGCTCCTCTCTAGGAAGCTGACACCTATTTCTCTGCATCCAACACTTCTTTCTTACCTCCTGCTAAAGTTTTACTGTATTCTTCATACAGAGTCAGGATAATTACTCAATATGCTTATTCCTAGATATTTTATATGTCACCGCTATTCTGAATGACTTTTACCTTCATATTTTCTAACTAATTATGACTACTAAACCAGAAAGTTATTACTTTTCAAATGTTTATTTTATGTTGCATCAACTAACTCAGTACTCATTGTTTCTCATGGTCTTTTCCGTTGTTCTAAGTATCCTTCTTTGTTGTGAAAATGGCTACTTTTTATAATACGGTAATGTCCTTATCCTCATTTCTACAATATTCTTGCATCATGCAGTAGCAGACTGGCATCGGGAGAACTGTAGATAACATTGTCATGACCGCAGTCAATGCAAACAACTCTACAATAAAACCGACAGTTGTTCTTTTTCACTGTGGAATTCCTTAACGTTGGTTACTTTGCCAGGGGCTATAGGTGTGCGAATTCCTGTGATCCTCACAGTCATTTCAGAAGAAAGCTACTGTTGGAATTTCTGTTTGAAAATAGTGAAGTTGAAATATATGAAGCATTACTCAATTAGTTTAGAGCAAATCATACTGATGGACTCCAGGGCCAATGCTGGCCACTAATATATTTTAGTATTCTAAGAAGTCCTATGAATTGGTCTAGGGTGTATGAAAGGATGCCTACAAGCAGAGGCTGAGATGATGGCTTAGTCAGTCAGCAGGGTGTGCAAGCATGTGGACCTGAATTCAGATCCCTAGCACCCACATCATAAGCCAGTACTGTAGCAGGCACCTGCAACCCAGCAGGAGGGGCGTAGAGACAAGAGAATCCCTGAGTCTCACTGATCACTAGCACAGCTGAATCAGCAATCTTCAGGTTCAGGAAGGGAATTTGTTTCAAAAGATAAGGCAGAGCGAGAGGTTATGGAGGACACCAAATGTCCTCGCCTGACTTCTCCAGGCATATAAGTGAACACACACACACAAGTATGAGGCTTTTGTGTATGTGTGGTATTTGTTTTGTTTCTTTGCTTGCTTGTTTGGATTCAAGAGGATATGCAACAGAGGAGCGAAGGTTAATGCTAGGCAGACGCCATATAGACACAATGATATTATGATGAAAGCAAAGTACAGTATAAGATGTGTTCCTTCAGCTCGAGATCAGTTACCAAGGAAAAGACTTATCTTCAAAGACCAAAACAAAACACAACTAAAAATTTGCACCTTACTACCACATTTTACTTTCCAAATTTCAGTGTCCAGGTTTTCTGCGAAAAGCACTTGGGTCTCATTAGCTCAGCTCTAAGTCACTGCATATCTGTGTGAAAGGTGTTGTTGTGGTGGCTTGGGCTGTGTCGGCTTCATCTTGGCAAGCAGCTGAGTTGGAGGAGATGGCATCCCTCCTTCTCTAGTAGGAAAAGAAAAAGGAATCCAACAATGCTAAAAATAAAGTCTCTTAGAGTGTTACCCGAAATTATGTATTTCTGCAGCATATGCCCAGATTACTGACTGTGTAATAGCCCTGCTGGACTCCCACCGCTGCAAGAAGCCCATGCCCCGAGCATCATGATCAGTTCAGGAAGCGTGAACATTCTGCCTTTCCACCAATAATTTCATTGTTGAGATTGGTAGGAGAAGCTCTCCCTAAGACATAATCACATAAAGATTTAGCTCAATTTATTTCTTCTCTCTCTCTCTCTCTCTCTCTCTCTCCTCTCTCTCTCTCTCTCTCTATCTCTATCTCTATCTCTCTCCCCCAGGTCATGTTAGGTGCATGTAATTACACACATATATGAGTGCATGCACATGTGGAAGCCAAAAGGAAATGCTGGCATTGGTTCTCAGACACCATCCACCTTCATTTTTTGAGATACGCTCTTGTGCTAACCTGGAATTCACAATGTAGGCTAGGCTGGCTGGCCATTAAAACCCAAAAATCTGCTGTCTCTGTCTACCCAGTACTTGTTTTGTAAGTACACCATCATACTTGGTGATTTTGGTTTTGTTTTTAATGTGTGTTTTAGAGATTGAACTCAGTTTCCTGTGCTTGTAAGGCAAGCACTTTCCTGAGTTATGGCTCCTGTCCACGTAAAGCTAAACATGCCAGTCTCTTTTAGGAAGGGACAATGAATTGGAGCTAATCAGGGATGGAGGCAGGAATAGTGACACATGCCTATAATTTCAGCAAGCAGGAGGCAGAGTCAGGATATCTGAGTTTGAGGTCAATCAGCAAGTTTCAGGCCAGCCTAGGAGATACAGTGAATCCTTGCTTCAAAACAATAAGCAGAGAACACATTTTAAAACCTAAGAAAATGGACCTTTGACTAATGAACAGAGAGGCAGCTCAATCTGAACCTAAAGCCCAGCCTTGTACTTCAGCTCCTTGTCTGGCTGGGCGAGGCTCTCATCCTGTAACCCCTCTGGGTATTCACTGGATGACTGGTGCTAATAGCATAGTTGCCATTTCCCTGCTAGGGCTTCCTTGGGTTTGGGAAAAGATTATAAGTGGAAAAGGGCTTTTGAAAAACTGAAACGCACTTGACATGTGTAAGGAAAGATCCAACAGTTCTCGGCACGCTCTCCCTAAAGAGCAGTCATATTTATTGCTCAGCCGAACTCCTCTGAAAAAGACAAACAGTCATCAACAGTAATGGAGTTCTGCCCAGAGCCAGCCGATTCGATTTCAATTCAAAGCCCCGGAGGCAGCAGACTTTCAATCCAGGCGCTGCCCCTGATTGTAGAGTACATGAGTCTGTTTCCCCAACGTATGCAGTGAGCATTTGACAAGATCCTATTCTCCGATCAGGCAGTGATCCTCAGAATTCAGAGGCTGAAGGAGAAATGACCTATTTTACATGAACTTGATGAGAGGCCTCAGAGAGTGATGCCATGGGGTCCCGGGGCCGCTTGATAACTTAAGCTTTGGGTCAACACGTGGCTTCTGCTTCCCTCAGTCCCCTTGGCCAGTCATTTCTTTAGAGCCGTACAGTGGCTCTGTGTACTGGGGACTGAGCTTAAATTGAGCTTGAGACAGGGGCCAAGAAATGATTGAGTAGTGAATTAGATAGAAAATTGTGCCTTTTGTGCTCTAAGTAAGAGAATTGCAGCATTCAAGCAGCTGCTACGACTCGAGTATTTCTCACTGCTTTTGACATCTTTCCTAACAGGAAGGATTTGAAGCAACGCGTATTAGCCTTCTCAGAAGCAAAGAAATACCTTTCCTCCTGAACCTCTTTGAGAATCTGTGTTCCTTCACTAGAATGGTCCTCAATTAGCATGATGGCTAATCGTTATCAACTTAACCAGAACTGGAAGCACCCTAGGAAAAATATCTTGGGGGGATTATGGTGTTTCCAAAGAGATTTAATGGATAAGGGGAGGCCCACCCTGAATGTTGGTGGCTCCCTCCCATGGCCCAGCATCTTGGACTGAAAAGAGAGGGAGCATGGCAGATGAGCACCAACATCCATCAACTTCTGGGTCTGGACTACGGATACAGTGTGAACAGCTATCTCATGTTCCTGCAAATATGCAGCCCCAAAAGTTGATCTCAAAGAAGCCCTTCCTTCCTAAAGTTGCTTCTTCTCAAGTAGTTAGTCATTACAACAAGAAAAGTAGTCAATACTACTGCCTTAAATGTGGATGGCAGCCTGTAGGGATATGGGCTGTGAAGCCTTTAGAGGATAGAAATGTCTGTGTTATCATTCTACGAAAGTTCATTGGACCCTCATCAGAGCCAATAGGAGTACAAGCAACTGGAGGTGAAAGTGCTAAGAATATTAAGGAGAAATAAATACACATTTCAGCCTCTTGGATTTTTTTTTTGATGGTTCCCATCCCAACTTTAAGTGAAAGTAGAAAGCTAAATAATAGATTCATTTACCTGTGTGTATTCTCTTGTGTATGAGCATAATTGGTTGTGCCTGGAGATGGGGGCATTGATTAGACGTGAACTTGATCTCAGCACATGTGAAGACTGGAGTTGGCACAGTGTGTGATGCTATGCTTGGCTCTTATGAAGCCGACAACTGAATGAGATTCCAGTATTGACAGCTCTGATCTCACACAGAGGAAGAGAACCACTGCAGGCTGCACATCTTCATCGGAAATGTTTGGGAGCCAAAACGTTTGGAATTTTGTGTTATTTTCCGATCTTGTAGTATTTTAATGTCTATAATAAGATATCTTAGATATGGGGCCCATACAGAAATAAAATTCATTTGTTTTTCATAACTCTTCATACAACCTAGGCTGGAGGTAATTTTGTAGAGTATTTTAGATAATTTTATACATTGAGGGGCTGGAGGAGGAATGGCTCTGCAGTTAAGAGCACACACATCTCTGGCAAGGAATTCAGATTTGGTTCTCAGTACTATAATAGGCTATCCACAATCGCCTGTAACTCTAGCTCTTACTGCTTCTAGCATCCATGAGCACCTGCTCACATTCACACTGCACACACACACACACACACACACACACACACAGAGAGAGAGAGAGAGAGAGAGAGAGAGAGAGAGAGAGAGAGAGAGACAGACAGACAGACAGACAGACAGACAGACAGACAGAAAATGAATATAAAAAAGAAACAAAGTTTCATGATGGCGGAGGCAAAGAGGGGAAGGGAGAAAGTGGAGAAAACGTATAGCACAATTAAAAACAATAAAATAATAATTTTAAAAAAGTTTCATGGTGGAGAATTTTCTACTCAGGGTTTTCATGCTGGTGCTTAAATGGATTTTGATTTCAAAACATTTTGCATTGTGTATTTTCAAATCAGGGATGCTCGCCCTGTAGAAGAGAAACACCACACACACTTTGGCAGCCTTTCCACTTGATCTTCAGCATTTGGGGATAGATATAAGTCACAATAAGTATGAATCAGCTTACGGGCAAAGCGACAGTCCAGCAAGGCTCCAGCTCCCGTTACTATCCAACACACTGTATGCCCTGCTCACCTAAGACCGCCAGCGACCGTCTCCACTCAGCGTTCTTCACACAGGTGCTCCCATTCTCTCCTCCAGGCTTCTCTGCCCAGGATTTTTTCCACCATCTTCACCAATCTAGATAGCCCTTACTCTTTCTCAACTGGCCCAACTCAGGAATCTTCATAGTAAAAATGTGCAATCACGACTCCTGGTAGGTCAACCCAGAAGCATATGGACCGCACAAAATAGACCTCAAAGGTTATTAAATTTATCTTTAAAAAGAAGGCACAAAGTTGGGGCGGGTGGGCCTGGGAAGAGTTAGGGAGGAGGAGTTGAGTGGGTATGATCAAAATAAATTACATGAAATTCTCAAATAATCAATAAAAATATCTATCAAAAATGCACAATACGCAAATGGCGCATGAGCTAAGAAACACACTAAGCATGTCATCCTCCTAATGCTTGATACTCCTCTTGATGCCTTTAGTCATGTGTCTCTCCAGCCCCTGAGCATCCCCTCCTACTGGAGCCTTGTCATGCTGGATGACTAACTGCTAGTTCACGCTACATTCAAGCACAATGGATGTAACCACAACAGAGCCCAGCATCTCTGTTCTCTTTTCCTCCACTTACAGAACATGGCTGTAACAAGGTACTAACCCCTCCCTAAGCTCATTATGAATATTTTTTTCTTTTACCCATCACTATAACTATGCAGGACAGGTGCTGCTGTCCCACTGTGCATGAGAGAACTGAGTCAGAGGTTACAGTAACACATTCCCCGTCATCTGGCTGGGGAGTGATCTATGACATCCACCTTAACAGCGACATTGTATTACCTTTCACTCATCTGGTTCTTGCCCCCGGGCTTGGCTGCAACTTCTACTCTTCATCCTAAGGAGACAGTAACTGTGTAATAACTAAGTGCATGAATGATTAGATCGTTGGCCAGGTTAGCACTGTCTAGATCCTCCCGAAAAGTTCTTAGGTGTAGAATTAAGGGGAAGGAACAGATCTGGAGACGGTTCAGAGAAAGTCGGGAAGACGGAAATGAAGAATGATACCTAGGGATGGAGGGTGCTCAGCCTTGAGAAGCAAGGACTGAAGGCTGCTTTCGTAATGAACTTCAAGGCCAGGAAAGCTGATGCCTAAGGACATTGACTGAACTGTTTTTCTCCACCTCCGGGGAGGAGGAAGCAGCAGAACCAGGCCTCTGTAGCTATGGGCACAGTTTAAAGCTGCCATGAGGAAGAATTTCCTTAGCCTAAAAATCATTTGTTAGACCCAGGAATGAGTTATGGAAGGAGGCAATATTAGGTTATCCATCTTTAACCGTTTGGACTTGCCTCCACACACAGTGAGAAACATGGAAAGGAAAAACCAAACAATCCCAAGGTCTCTCGTAGTCTTTTGAATCTATAATATTTGAATCTAGGAAATTCATCAAATATTTTCCCTTCCCTGATCCCATGAATGAATAGATAAATAAATGATATATCCCCTACATAAATACAACAGCAAAAATTGATAACAAGACATAAACAATAGAGGTTTCTCATAGTACCTCACTGAGTCAGAAATTTGATAATTGATGATAAATATGAAGTCTTAGAGCTCCTATATTCGATCCACTTTTTTTCTAGGTGCTATCCAGTCGTTGATGTATAAGTCAAGAGCTCATATTCTCACATGCTAATTTAAGCTCACTTAAGGGATGAGAGAAAAATTTTGAAGCAGGTTCTAAACATGAACTAAACTCAAAATATGAACCATTGTTAATGCCAGGTACTGGGACAAATCCTCCCAGCAGCAGGAAGCCACACCAAACCAAAGTCTTCTTTGCCTCCATGAAGACTGAAACACAAACCAGTGATTGGAATGAAAGCTGAGTCTACAGGAGACTATTTTATCCTCGCTATTTTCAACAATGTAATTGTGCTTAATTTTTGGTTAGTAGAAGTTAAACACAGTGAGCAAGGTTGCTTCAATCATCGATCACTTGAATACATTTTTACTAGCAAACAGGTGTTTTTTCTTCTCAATTTTTTTTGCTACCAGATTTTTGAGAATTTAGTACAATGTATTTTGGTCATTTTTCTCTTTTTAAGATTTATTCGTGCTTATTTTGTGTGTATGAGTGTTTTGCCTCCATGTATTTATATACACCAGTACATGCTTCATACAGAGGCCAGAAGAGGGCGTCAGAGCCACTGGAACAGAAGTTCTCAACCTGTGGGCCATGACCTCTTTGGGGGGTGATGTATCGGGATTTTACAAGATGACTCATGGTTGGGGGTCACACATGAGGAACTGTGCTGCACTAACACTACAGCTACAGGTGGTTGTGAACTGCCACGTGGGTACTGGGAACTAAACCTGGGTCCCCTGTAAGAACAACAAATATGATTAACCAAGGAGCCCTTTCCCCAGCCCTCCTTCTCATCTTAAAGAGGAGGAAGCTACCCCAGAGGTGAAAATTTTGACTGAGACCACATTCCCCAGGACCAGCTGATCTCTAGCTAGAGCTGCTAGCTTCTAAGGTGGTGAGTTCTGCCATGTCCATTCTGGACACTGAGCTCTTACACCCTGAGCCAGTTTCCCTAGGTAGTCCTTCGCCATGCGCAGCCTCTGCTAGGCACAGTGGCACTGGCTTATAACACATTACAAAACTCAGATGATTTAAGATTCTTGGGCTATCTACATAAAGGAGGCAAACTTGCCCACCCTGAACAGAGCCTAGCCACAAGCAGCAAGAGTCCAGGCTCTGCCTCAGCCTTTGCTTGCAACGTTCGAAGGATACTTGCTTCACACGACACCTACTGTATGACATCACCTATGTTCCCCAGCACCCAGGGGTGGTTATATGCTTAAATGCATGCTGCCTGAGCCTCAGTCCCAGGAACCCAGACATATCTATTGCATGCTAGCTTCAGAATGTGGTCGGTCCATACAAGGATAAGGAGAGAAGTCAAATAATGTCCAAATGTCTTTAGGGTGGTTAAGTTATCGTATCCATCTGCCTCCTGTACTAAATAGGGATACAGGTAGCTTCTGATATCTGCAGGGGAGCAGATGAATGATTCTGCACTAAATGCAAAGCAAAAAGCTGCCATTGGGGAAAATTGTTGTCGAAATTAACTCCTTCCCATTTTGGTACCTTCACTAGGCTGGCTTATCTTCCTAGGATCACATACCATGTATGACACATATGCATTATCATATTATTTACTATCTATCTCACCATGCACCTCCTTGTCATCTTTCTCTGTAAATTTCTTATCAGGTAGGAATGCCCATCTCAACCTTGGCACCTTCTCATTCCCTTATTTTGGCAAAGGTCATCAGCAAGTCCATCTTCTTTCTGTGGTCTCGTCAGCCCTCCTTGAAAGGTCTGAAGCAGCTTCACTGTGTTTCTGACCTCCAGTCTTGCCACATACCCAATTATTCTCCCCACCAAAGTTGGGGTGATCTTTCTAAAAGACTCTTTCTGAGACACAGAACCTATCATCTCTGCCTCTCTATTCACTGAAGATGCTGATCCTAGCTTTTTAGGACTTTTCTCCTGCCTGGCTACTTAGACTTCACCCCTGGCTCTTGTATCATTCTGAATGACTTGTACTATACAACAACTGGCTGTTTCTTCCACACACAGTTTAGCATTCATCTCCTTCCTCTGTCTCTCTCTCTCCCTCTGATGTTTCCTCTCTCTTGACCTTAAGGGTCTTCCAAGTTCTTCTTCTGGCTTACTTCTTCTTTTCTGAGTAAGAGTATCATCTGCTCCATGCAACCTTCAAGGCTCATCTACAGGTAGCTCCTCCACTCACCTATGGTCCCAGGCTCACTGGAGTTCCCCAGAGTTATAAGGACCTGGCTATGCTCTCCCTACCAGAATCTTGAGCTTTAAGGTAACATGTCAAGTAATTCTTTCACCTACATACCTAGACATGCTCCCCAACAGTATTGAGTGGATATTCTTAAAGCAATAATATATAAGTAATAGCCACCACAAACTATGAACCAAATGAGTCACTAAACAATTGTTAACATGCTCTAAACATTCTCCCTAAATTACTTGGTTTAATCTGCACAATCTCATATAGTAGCTGCTATAATTATCCCCACTTCACACATCAGAAAACTAAAGCAGAGAGAGGTACTTTAAATGTTACCAGTGTTACACAGTTAGTAACTTGGGCCGCCAAATTTTGATGGGACTCAAGAGTTTGGCTTAGAATTGCTGATTTTTTATTAGTATATGTTAATTATAGACAGCAAATTTAACTATAAGTTTAATACATGTATGCACTGTATTTTGGTCATGGGTACCCTGTGGTTCTCTGATTGGCCCTCATGTTCTAACGTCACACAGAGAAGGGTATCCCCAGAAAGAAAGATGTCTGCGAAGGGTTATATCTCACTCTTTCTGTGTATGTGAAGGGCTAGGAAGGAGTCGTATCAAAAGAGCATAGGAGAAATGAAAGAGGGCCTGGGAGAGGGCAAGCTCTGCTGCTCACTGAGAGCCCCACAGCTTAGGGCATTCACTTTCCATCCCTTTTTGAGTGTAAAATCAAGGCCTCAGAGCTAGATCATGTCTTTACTTCCTTACAGATCAAATATGCAATTCCATTCAGTTCAGCAAACATCCATCCTGGGTTTATTGTGTGGCAGGTCTGTGATGCACCTCTGCCCTTGAGGAATTCATCTTCATGTGGAAGACAGACACAGACAGACAATATTGATAGATGGATTTCAAAATGGCCACACAGCAGCTATGTGGGTCATTTTAGAGGGAACCACCAAGATAGTGAGTGTGCCATGCCCCTGGAATATCAGTTACACAGGAAGCTAAAGCCAAAGGACAAAAGATCTCAGGATTTCAAGGCTAATCTGAGCAACGTAGCAAAAAGCTTGTCTCAAAAAACTTTAAATCAAATACATTAACCAAACAAATAAAACACCCTTGAATATAACATTATCCAAAAATGAGTCCCTTGCCTTTCAATATCTTCTGACAATTGCCTAGGCAAATAAAAATTTTTCAAGACATCATCCAAGTATCAGTGCCTTAATGACAAGAGGAGAAGTGAGACTCCAGTTCGAGTTATTCATTCCTTGGTGCCTAGGTTCTCTGGACGTGTGAGCCGCTATCCTCCCTAGTCCTCTCAAAGCTGGCAGAGCTCCCAAGAGACGGGAACAGTGACTTTGACACAGCTGTTGTTGGTTTTCCAGTATGGGCTATATGCTTAAATGGATTTTCAGATTTACAGTTGACTTTAGAAATGGCATCCGGCTCATTTCCAACTCCATGGGTAAGCCAGTTCACTTAAGGCAAACGGCATCCAATTAAAACACATTCTGAAGAAGTAAGTACATGAGGCATTTTGCCCAACTCTTATTTATGTTCAGAAGAAACTATTGGGGGGACTTCTCAAGGACCAAACCCATTACATCATTGTGAGGGCAAAGTATTCAGAGTTGTTTTAACAATTCAGGAAGCAAATAGAATTTAGAAACACACTCTAACAGACACCCAATTAATAAGCATTGAAGATTCAGGGACAGGTCAAATAGGTCCACTTCTGATTTAAGTAAGCATCCCAGTGGCTATGTGACCTTGGGTGTGTCCCATGCATGTGGGGACCCAACATGGCAAGACAGATGACCTGAGAGTCACAGCAGCAGACAAAAGTTATGGATTGTTGGGATGGAGATAGAAGTGGATGAAAGGGTAAGCAGTGCTCTTTGAGCCTCAGTTTCCCCTTTGAAACAGGAACGAATTCTGTCAGAGCGCTTGTAGTAATTTTCAGCCTAGCTGGATGCCCAGTCTAGAGAAAGGGTTAAAAGCTAAACGATTAAAAACACTTTATTAATGTCTTAATGATTCAGAGATTGATTATTCCATTAGATGATCATTATGCCGTTTCCCTCTCTTCCTCTCGCTTCCTGCCTGCCCACACCACAGCTGCTTACAAGCTATTATACCATGAGAGTAAAAAATGAGAAGAAATTCAGCTCACATGGAACGGCAAGTTAGTGGGAAAACCCAAACCCCAGAGTGAAACATGCCTCAACTAGACCGTGGGTGGTTTGGGGAGGGACTATGTAACTTTCCCACACCTCCGTTTCTTCATCAGTAAAATGTAGAACAGCATGTATACATTTCACACACACACACACACACACACACCTTGTAGCACAGTGGCTAGTAAATGTTAGGGCCTTCAATGTTTGTCTAAACTAAGCCTTAACATCCATCATAATTTAAGGCTCTTTTCAAAATAATAACTTCAACCTTTAATCTTATTCCAATGCCTCCATTGATAGAGTAGACAGGGCAAAGGACTCACTCTTTCAACAAAAGCCACCATTGCCTATAGTATGAGCACGGTTAAAGGGGGGTGGCCAGTACATAGCACTATAGGCAACCTGAGGGTGAAAATCGCAGGCAGCATCAAGGAATGCTGGGAGAGAGCAGGTGCAAATGAAATGCTAGGCCACACCCAGCGACAGTCTTTCCAGGAGGACCAAGGCAGAGATAGGATGCTTTGTCTCCAACAACTGGCTCCACAAGCTCTTTGGAAGGGTGCTAGTTCTTATGAGAAAAAGATTGCAGGACCAACCAGCTGTAAGAGAGGACATCTTCAGAGGCCAAGGGCAGCGAGAACATTTTTGTTGTCTCTGTCTGGGGAGGCTTACTAAGCTGCAGATTCAAGGATGCTCACAGGAACAGGACACGCACATCAACATAAACATTTGGACTCTGTGGTTTTCATGTAAATCTCTTGCCCACAGAGCCTCTGAGTCATCTCTCCACATCCTTCCTCCACTCTCCTCTGAAATGGAGACTATATATAAAACGACAGCTTTCTAAAAGAAAGCATAAGCAAAAGACAAAAACCAAAATCTAAGTCTTGTTAGGGCTAGCATACCATAAAATATCTGGATATTTGCTAGGGCTCCTAATGTCTTTCTACATGTCATCCTCCAAGCATCAGGAAGAGATTTGTTGTCAAATCAGAAGGATGCCAATTACATAGGAGGCTAGAAGAGGAATTCCTGAAATGCTTTATTTAACATCCTGCTGCATAGAACAAAGCTCACCTATCAGGGCCAGTAGCTCAGGTCACTAAAATAGCTATTGCAGGAGGGAGAAGAGATCTTATTTTAAATGGGAGACTTGTTTTGATTCTTTTTTTCTAAGTGGATGGTAGAAATCAACTCATCCTGAATCATCATCCTCACACAAAACACTCTGTTATGGACAAAATGGATAAAAATCAGTTTGACTTTGGACAACGCCAGCCCTAAGATAGGGTTTATGCTTGGAAGGGTGCTTTTCCATGAGGCAGTGGTACTATGGGAAGAAAACCTCAGGTGTTGCTCCTTGACGCTGTTGTCTAACTAACTGGCCATGGAGTGGATGTGTAACAATGTGAATTAGAGGTATGGAACAGGCGAGGAAGGGAGTGTGCACAGCCATTCAACAAGGTCCAAGAAGGGATTTCTGTTGGCAGCTTACGAGACGGGAACGTATCATTCTGCTAATTTGAAGTAGGTATTGTAACATCTAAACATCACCACTTTGCATATTTTAATGAAAACTTCCTCTATGCCAAAATGAATCCTGTAGCTGGAACTCTCCATGTGCCACAGCATTTTACCGCTGACGAGTTCAGCATAAATAAAGAGGGCACACAGCCGCGTTAAGAGAATGGCCACCTCATTAAAATAGGTCAAAACCAAGCCCTTTCTTCCGGAAGACTCGAAAGTCATAACATGGGTCTTGTGACAGGTGTTGTATTAAATTTTTATATTGCAACAAACCTGTACTCACACAAACCAAATCTGCATGTTTCCTTTGATATGCACCTGCAACTTGTTAATTCAAGGGCCTTTATTAAGAAAGTATAAATTTAGCAGCATCCATATAGATTTGTAAAACCCTATTAACTTGCTTGAGAATCTAAAGTTAATTCATTTTTGCAGTTTGTAAAGAAGTGGAAACTCATGATGGCTTGTCCCAAGCAGACATGCCTGAAGATAACACAGCTCTGCAAATACATTCGTGTGTATTACCGAGACATGGGGCTAAAAAAGAGGAGCAATTTGGATCCCCTCTGAGGTTGAGGACATCGCTTACCTGCCAATTCACGTCTTTCTGAAATCTTTTTCTCCAGTATTCTTCCAGGGCTGAGGAGGTGTCATCCATTGCTGAAGTTGCTGGACAAACAGGATTCACCGTGGCGGTTTCTCTCTTACCTTGCAAGCTTTTACCAGAGCCATAGTGAGTGCAGTTCAGGGACAGACTGTCATGGACAAAATGCCATGCTAGAGGAAGAGGGATAGAGCAGAAGGAAGCCACTTGGGGATGCATGTAGGCTCCACAGAGCTACCCAGACAGCTGCCAGCTGACCATTCTGAAAGGACAGCTCAGCCACAACGTGTCCAGAGACAAGGAACCCAGCGCCAGGGCCAGTGGGTCATTCTTATGCTTCTGGTGTAAAGGTCAGGCGAGGGTAGAGGCAAGCTCTACTCTCTGGAAATAGGCATTTCTTCCCATCCTCTCCAAAGCGGCACGTACACACACACCACACACACACACACACACATACACCACACACACACATACACACACATACACATACACCACACACACATACACACACCACACACACATACACACACACCGCACACATACACACACACCACACACACATACACCACACACACACATACACACACATACACATACACCACACACACATACACACACCACACACACATACACACACACCGCACACATACACACACACCACACACACATACACACACACCGCACACATACACACACACCACACACACATACACACACACGACACACACATACACACACCACACACACATACACACACCACACACACATACACATACACCACACCCCCCACACACACACCACACACCACACACATATACACACACACCACACATGCACAAGAATTTGTATTGTTCTGTAGGACTGTGTCAGTGGGCCATTGAACTCTTGAATAAATAATGTCCTTTGAAGAGTAGAAATGTGTTTCATTTGAACATATCTCCCCAAAAATGTCAAAGGTGAACAACTGACTGCCCTATTTCATGCCCATTCCTTAAGCAGAGACCCTTCTGCTCTTTAGAGCCAAGGCTCATTTCCAAGAGGTTCACATTTAATTGGGACATAATGGACCCCAAAGCACTAGAATTTTTTTTAAGATAAAGTTATATTATGTAATCCAGGCTGACCCAGAACTCATGATCCTCCTGCATCAGCTTTTCAAACATGGAAATTACAAATGTAATAAAGCATATGTGATTTTTTTTAAAAAAAGCAAGTTTATGTAATTTTCTATTGAGCTGCCAGAATTAGAATCACAGAATTCATATATGAATATATACAAACACATGTATATATACATCACACACAAACACACATGCATAAACACACACACACACAGAGAATCACAGAAGTCACTACTAGGAGTCACCCTAGGTTTCCGTAATCTAATCATTCATCAGATGCTGGATTCCCCTCAACCCTGACAACCCTGTCCTGTGTTCGGTCATTTGTGATCTGATACCATCTTGCAACCCTATCTATTGACACAGTACTTCTTAATCATGTAAGGAATACGACTGAAGCCTAACATGTGATAGGCCCCTACAGAGTCTCCAAAGATCATAGCAACCCATGCCCTCAAGTTTCTACTGCTTAGTCTGCTTCCTGGGTGAAAGGTTATTATTAGTTTCCTTAGAAAACCACTAAAGCAGCTTCAGGTCATTTCTCCATCCTGGTCACCATCCTCAAGTATATAACACTCTCTTCAGGACCCCAAGAATGACTAGAGTATTTCCAATGATCTACCAGTGAAAATAGAAGCAAACAATTGCATGCCTCCTCAGAAAGATCTCGTGCAAAACCAACCACAAAGTGATGAAAAGCAACCAGTATTTCTGTTCATAGACATAAATGCCCAGAACTGTGATTTTCTTTATTTAAACTCATTCTATTCTCCTTTGCAGTCTCCTAAGTCATCATTATGCTTCTGATTTACAGGGAAATAACTCAGGGAAAGATAAAGGCATTAGGCTAGGTGATAGAACCAGCAGTTATCCCACCCTGGCTCAAATGCCAGCTTTAGGCTAGTGACAGCCCTTGCAATAATGCCACCTCAACTGCCAACATCTCTCTAGACACTCACACATCCCTGATATGGAAACGCACGTAGTCCTATTGCAACAAGGACAAATAAGAAAAACCATGATTATTTTCCAGATGTAGGCCTCTGTCTCTAGCACTTGACTCCCAGCCTGCCCCCCAATTTCCACTGCCGTGACTGGGGAACCACGTTGATTCGATGTACGCTGACATCAAAGCAGACGAGAATGCTGAGCCAGCTCATTGAGACGAGTCGCCTTGAGAGTCACAGCCAGTATTATATAAACAAGAAATAAATACCCTTGGTTGTGTATTATCACAACATAGCCCAGTCTGACCAATACACTGCCCTTAATATACAGATCTCTAAGGCACACCATGAAATCTACCATAGCTACAGCACAGACCACAAGCATTGACTCAACATGCAATGCTCCCTGAAACAGGTTTCATTTGCCGTCTGGTCTGTTCTGTCCATTCATCACACTCCACTAGTGCCTTTTTGTTGGATACTCTTGGTTTTCCCTGCTGTAGACTAATAGAAATAATTGTGGACATTTATATAGCTGTCTCAGAAATATGTTTTCAAAAAAAAAAAAAGAAGAGTATGTGTTCAACAATAGTGCCCCTCTGTCTCTGAAGTCGAATTCAGAATACTATGGTTTTAGTAATAGTTAACATATAGCATGAAAATTAACGAAAGCAAAATGAAGCCTCCGGTCATAAATGGAGCCTAGTCTGAATCCATGGCTGTTAAACCACAAGTATGTGGTTCCCAGTGTAAACCTAACAAAACTATATGTGAACACAGGAATTTCTTAATAGCTGGGCCTTGCAGCCGGGGGGCGGGGAGGAGTCAGCTTTTCTTCTGTCTCTGATAACTGTTCTCATTCAATGAAGGACCAGCTATGAAAATAATGGGTAAGAAATCCAGAGCAACACCTCTAACAGGTCACACGCTGGGCTTCAAGAACCTAGAGTCAAATTCCCACACCTCTTAATTCCTCGCTCTTGAGACATCACCTTGAGAGTCGTCTTGTTTGTAGGGTTTTCAGAGACAAGTCAAGTACTTATACTGTTCCCAGTTCCACAGGTGGCATCATATTGAACTCTAAGTGGGAGTTCTTCATCCTCAGCCCTCAGAACATGACCATATTTGGAGACAAGGGTCTTGCAAAGATAATCAAAGTTAATAAGGTCATCGGAGTGGGCTCTGATGCAATGACATTGGCATCTTTATAAAAAGGGGCACTCTGAGCACAGAGATGGATGGACTTGAGGAAAACCTCCTGGGCAGGAGGGGCTGATGTCAAAATAATGCATCCGCTAGTCTGTATTGCAAAGAACGCCAATAAATACTGGGCGTTTGGAGACATGGTGAAACAGAGTCTTCCTTTAGAACCCACAGGAGGACCCAACCTGGATACATCCTGGTCTGCGGTTTCCAGCCTCCAGCCTGGGAGACAATGACTTGCCACCTTGACTGTAGACCTCTCCCTAGCATCCTGAGCAGACCAATGTGCCCTGCTTTCAAAATACATGCTCAAATGTAGTCTTTAAATAGAGGGATCCAAGCACAGTATAAGTGCTTTCTTCTACACTTCCTTGCCTCTGAATAAACAATACATGTTTATTACATCGGGCGCTGGGCCCTCAATGAGGTGATTCAGCTAGCGGTACCATCGAGAAAATAATACCAAATTGATGTCAAAAAGTAATGGAAAACTCTCACGATTTTTCCCCCAAGATAAGGCAGCATATTACAAACGTGCTGACTAATAAGAAATGGAAAGACTTTTGGAATTTGTAACACTTCCCTTATGAAAAAGTTGCATATAAAAACTTATAAAAGGAAAATTCTATACTAAGTGAATCAGTCAATCCTCCCTTGATTTCAAGGAAAATTCCTTTAACTTACAGAATAAATGTGGGTGAATACTTCATATAATGGCTAAAACCATCAAGTGATTTCCGGGAGGATTAACCACCCTCGACAGTGCTGGCTGCGGCTGGGAGAGGGCACTCTGCTCTGCAAGATGCCCATCTTCAGTCTGACGGAAATACTGAAAAGAAACTCCTATGGAGTGCGCCGGAGGACCATGACCAAAAGGAGAAGGAAGCCAAGGAGTTCCCAGGCATGGGAACAACCTGTTGGTCTTCTTCTCACATTGACTGTTGTATGCATTTGTACTTATGCTGTGCCAAACTACAGAAGTCTGCGCTGCCTGTTTATTACATGTTCCTCTTCAAGCCCACTTTAGTGAAGCCTTCCAACTGATGAAGACGGGGACAGCACACGTTCCCCGTAAGCCTTGGTGCTTTCATTCTGTTTTTGTTGCATTTTGCTAGACAATAGCAGTGACACACAGTCTAATGATCTATTGAAGCCACACTCTCAGAGGTATCTGTAGATTGACTCAAAATGAGAAAAGAGAGAAAAGTGAAAGGAAAAGAAAGCCAGCTGTCATTGAGAGTTGTAGATCTGAAACACATCCCTGGCTTCGCAACCATTGTATTTCCAGCAGAAAACTCAAGTGCAGTTCTCAGGTTCATGTTTCACAGGGATAATAGTGCTGCCATTTTCTCTCTACAATATCTAAACGGAGCTGCACACACTCACAGCCTCGTGGCCGATAGGAGACCTGTGATTGGCAGAAGGATCTCCCGGCCTTCCTTTCTCTGAATTAGTGCCAAGAGTCATCTGTATTTGTTCCCAATCCTGTTTATGCCAGTACCGCTGCTAATGTCATTACGTAATTTAATCAAATAATTATATCATGAGATGGGACTTGTTGCTTTTTGAAAAGCAAGCCCAGTGGTTTCTTCTTTTTGGAACGACTCCATAAGAAAGCTTGCTATATAAGAATCACTCCAGGGAAGCCAGGGATTCTATGCACCTCCCAGACTCCATAGTCAGCTTGTAGGTTAGCATCTGAGAACTTTTAATTCACGCCACCTGAAGCTGAAATTGTAAAGGCTCCTCTAGTGATACAGATCACATGGGAGAATCATAAGAGTACCACTGCACCGGCTCACACTCAGAGCAAAAATCATGCCTCTGTAGCAACCCAGTGGTCAGTTAATGTGCATTTGTGCACCTGAGGCAAACGTGGAAAGGTCTGTATTCTAGAATTCTCCAACTTAATCAGTTTGCAATATTAACTGGTCATCTGTCATTTCAGTTATATGGAATAAGAAGACATTTTTATAAGAAAAAATGGCATAGTTAGACTTGTTTCCTAACCTACATGCAATGAGCAGAGGTGAAAAGGAATAGAATTAAATATTCAAACTGAGAAACAGACCCATTTCAGCCCTTCGATGAGAAGCAGCTTAGCTATAACTGTAACTGTGAGTCTATGCCATGTTCACGTCAATTATTGACTGCATGGCGTGACTGTGCTTTTCGGGAACTGTAACGATAATGCCAACTGCCTCTAATCAGAGGGATTTAGGAGATATGTATTGGGAGAAGTCAGATGACTTTCCCAGTATCTGAATTACCTTGATATGTCTGAGCACAAAGCAAAACATTATGAAAGACATCAAACAGATGGAGACCTCAGTTTTTTTCCTCTCCAGATGAATCTGTCCCTCATTCAGAAAGAATCAAAGCCAACTCCAGCCAAGGGGAGACATTCCACCCTTCCCAATTCAGTGTAAAAATAGCTTTGGCCTTCTAGCATGTTTATGTCCTGTTTCTGACTCTATGGTGTTCTGGACATTAAAAAGCCTCAGACAGTAGAAAACAGACCTGGCAAACACTAAGCACAGTAGAGATGATGTCCCGAATGCTCTCTTTCAAGGGTTTGCATTAAACAACATCCTATGACCCTCTAAGAAAACTTAGCAATAAACTAATGCGCAGGCGAAATGAGGAGTAGCTAAGGACATGTGTGAAAGCAGAAGGAAGCCTCTCCCTCTAGCCCTAATGTCCTCCAGCTGTCAAGAACTTGACCACATGGTCTGCTTTAGGCTCTGTGGTGATTGGCTATGGAACTATGAACACTCTTGAGCATGATATCAAGAAGCATGCTTCCTGACACTAAAGGAGAGGTCTCTCCAATTCTTCCTGAAGACTAAGACAGTCCTGGAAAGGCGTAACAAGGGCATCTTGCAAGAGCCTGGATCAGAGGTGACAGGTGCCACAGCTTCCCCAGGCACAAGTTAATTTTCATCAAAAGAAAACTACTTTGTAAACCTAGGGTTACTACTAGGTCCTCAGGATTGCTCCAAAATGTCTGTTGGAGTTGGGTGAGGGAAGCCCATCTTTCTTCTCTATCCCACCCTACTAATAGCCAGTGTCACGGAAATCTATGATACCACCTTGCGTTTCAAATTAAGAGTGACTTAAGATGACAATATGCACAGAAGATGGGCTAATTGCCTCCTTACTCAAAGTTACAGGCCAGCATCAGAAAGAAAGTGATTAGAAATACAGATCTTGGAGGCGATTCTCCAGACCTATAGAATTCCGTGTGCATTTTGACAAGGTTGATGGCTTAAGTTTAAGAGGCAATGAGGCAATGAGTTGGGTGGGGGGGGGGGAGGCTGCCTTTACTGTATACTTTTGCTCAGTCACCATCTTCCCACCTTTCTTTTCCCTTCGAAGAGAAAGACTGACAAGCATGATGGGGAGGGATGCCGCTGGGGAAGCTTCTCCATGATCTCTGTTTCAGCATTCTGTAAGGATTTCTCTACAAATTACACGGTTGATGTGAAGGGCAGGGCTTGGGACCTTAAATCAGTCAACACCCTGGACGGACATGGCCATCCCACTTATTAGTTCAGAAAAACAGCTGATGACAAGCAAGTGACACTTCCTCTGGACATTCAGATGACTGATTTTTGTATAAATCAATATCGAGTGCCACAAAATGTCAGAAAATACCAAATGAGGAAAAAAAAGAATCGATAGACAACCTTGGAATTAAATGAGTGATGAATAATCTTTACCAACTAAAATAAATTAAACCGTGCAAACCCAGTTAAAGTAACATCAAGGGCCTGGCTTAAAACCACAGGAAAACAAAATAATTTAGAGGTAAGGGCATTGGTGACAAACATGGCTGTTCATTTTCCCCCTCAGACATGCATCATGACAGGAACTACACAATAAGAGCCGAATTCATACTTTGCAGCCTCTGTCTGAACAGCCATATTTTTTTTTTTAGATTCTACAACAAATAAACTACAATTTACCAATGCCAACCGTGTATTAACCTGGCATCTGTGAAATCCAGCCTGCGGGGTTTTTTTTTAACACTTTCAGAGAGCAGGTGGTAAGAGCAATGAGACAAATTCTATGATTTATTTAATCCGCTTTATTTTAGATTGTAAATGTGCCTCCCAGAGTTATCAGACAAACTATAAATTTATAGGTAGACCAAACTAGATTTCAGCATTCAAATTTAGATATTCTCAAGCCCTCACAGAGTAGTACATTGTAGATATATGGCACCCTGCACCAGAAATCAAGATGTTTTTCTCATGGATAAACATGTGCAAGGCCAAGCTTGTATATCTTTAAACTATCCTGGAATACCTTTATATATTCAAAAGGCATACATTAAATGCGTACTATGTGCTCTGCATAGTGTTAGGGGATAATGATTGACAGACAAGGAAATGCCTTTTTTTTTTTTTCGCTTTCACTGTACTATAAAATAGCCAGGCAAGACAACTGTTGCATCTGCAAATGATATCTTGTTTACCCAGAAGCAAACCTGCCCAACCTGCTCTAAGAATGCACCCCAGCCCAGCTCTCTGGCTTGGCTCATTCCCCAGAGTCTTCAAACATACCACATATCCGACATGAAGAAGAGCAAGGTGGATACCGTGCTCTCTGTTAGCATAAAAACTCAGCAGACTCAGTCCCATAGCTAAATATTCATGGATGTCAAAACAGCAATCCTCTGCAGGCCAAGAGGGCCTCCTTTGTTGGAGCTCAGGTAAGGATTTGTATGAACAGAGAAACATGGGAACAAGGGCCCTTCTGATAGTCCCCCTAGGTCCTATTTCCCCTAAGGTTCCCTTCAGAGGCAGGCCAGATTCCAAACCAGCAAAGATATGAGTAGTCTTTAAAACTGAATAGCAGAGAGACTGAAAAGCTTGTCTTCTTTGGAGAAGTTTAAAGAGTAGGAGGGACTAAATCTCAAAGGCTCGGATATAACGGGGGGTACCTGAGTGAGACCTGCTGATTTCTGCCTCATTGGAAGAAGCCATGCTGTGTTTCCAGTTATGATTCCATCTTTTGGGAAGGGATTGTGGGCTTCTTTTATCTACCGAGAAGCTACAAGGGAGGCAGAGAGTGGGAAATCTCCTTGGAATGGGGTCGGATGCTGTTTTTCTGCACACAATTATTCATTTAAAGTCAAGGTTGTTGTTCTGCTTCAAACAACCCTGGGAATCGAGGCTGAACACTTGAGAACAAAATTAAACCAAGATTTTGTAGCTAAAATAGCAAATACGGATATTTCTAGGTATCTTTGGAAGGCTGGTTCTCTTGTTTCTCAAATCTAAATCAGAAGATGCTAAAGTCCCCCCACAAAAAACATTGAATTTACACATGTCTGTACACCTTTCTGTAAACCTTAAATCATTCCTGGATTACTTATACATATTGTGATAGAAATACTGTGTTAATAGCACATTGTCTTGCTTAGGGAATAATTACTAAGAAAACAGTCACCACAAGCTTAGTACAAATGCTTAGCTTCTAAGGTCTTTGTTTTGTGTTTGGTTGGATTCCTGGATATGGAGCTCATGGATAAAGAAATCCAACTGTATCTGAAGCCAGGATCTTGATGTCATGTCTAGAAACGAACAGAAAGCTGAGAGCCACTGGCCATACCTCCTGTTGCGGTGATGACACCGGATATGTAAACACAGCCACCACTCACTCCATGCTGTGTACTTGAATCTCTAAAGCAATTCTGTAAAATGTGCCCAGCATCCCCATTTCAAAGATGAGGAAATTGATGTGTGGAGAAGTTGAATAATTCCCTCCAGAGCTCCCCTGACCTTAAAGGAGCAGAGCCTTAGCCAAATGCCTAGAGATCCCAGAGACCTTGGAAGCCTCATGTCCCACTGCTTTCTCTGTGGAATCAGCCATTGCAACAACAGACCAAGGGAAGGACGGCCCCTGCATCATGCTTAGGATGCATTACTCAGGAACTTTTCCAGGCTTCATTACAAATTCTGAGAACATAGGAGTCCCCTCAGAAGAGGTGTAAAGGCTGGAGCCTGAGAGCATGTGGCACACCCAAAGGCATGAAGGAAATTAGAGGGCAGAGAACGGAGCACCTCAACCCAGAGCCTGGGGCACCAGCTGCTGAAGGAAGCGCGCATCTGTCCCGCTGGCCCAATGAGTACTCACAAAGTTGTTTGCTTTTAAGATATGCTTAATGCCTTCTTTAAAAGAAAAAAAAGTGGAGGGAAAAGAAAGAAAAAGCCTTGTCAGTATAAAACGAACCAGAATTATTCCTGCAGCTTTGATGCTGTGTGTTATTTTTGGCTGAGTATCCTGCTCCTCTGGATTCCATTGGTAGGGACGGAGGCTCACTCTAGTAACACAGGCTGAATGCTGTCCTTAAAGGACCCCGAGCAAAACGAGAGGGACTACCTTGCAGCCTTCAGCAGACGGGGGAGGTTTAACATAAATAAACTCCCACTTAGCATTTTTTTTCTCTCCAAAAAGAATCCATTCATTATCCTTCTTTCCGACAGAGTATTTATGAATCTTGCTTTCACCGGGACTTATCAGGGCAAACGTCACGGCTGCTCAGGGTGAAGTATGTCTGACGTTTTCCTCTTCTCCTAGGAAGATTAAGGCCAATGAATAAAAGAAAGGGAGATGTGACCCCTATATTTAGCTCCCCTTACAACAGCATGTCTCACGGGTATTAAAAATAGACCTAAATCTCTTGAAGACATTCTAAAAAATCAGAACAAGGATAGCTTTCCAGGAGGAAGTTTGAAACGTTCTCTGTCTTCTTTCTTATTGAGTCTTGCTAGTGAGACTGTTAAGTAACTAGCACTATTTTTTTATTTTCTTCTCTCTCTCTCTCTCTCTCTCTCTCTCTCTCTCTCTCTCTCTCTCTCTCTCTCTTTTCAGATTTCCCCTTGGCCAGAGGCTGGGCCAGAGTGACTGGTAAACGATTCACTTATTACGTCTCTAATTTGCCTCCAACATTGCTTCTCAAGGCGTCATCTGTATTCTAAGAGAAGTCTGGGCTGGCCCGGGTTTGAAAGAGCAGCATAGTTTCCGTGTCCAAATACTTCTCTATCAACCACCTTCCCCACATCTGGCCTCTGACTCTCCCAAGGTCCCTACCAGAGAAAAATCAGCTGAGATTCAATTCACTGAGCAAATATGTGTGTTATTTGTGATGGGCAGGCACAAAGCCAGGCAGGGTGAAGTGAGCAGAGGATACGGTGACCTTGTTGGCATGGGTGCCAGGTAATTCTATGAGTAAGTGAATCACCAAAGACCAGCGACAAGAGCTGAAAGGAGAGAGGTAACGTGTCGTCCACTGGGATCAGAGTGGACAGGAAGCTGGAGACAGCATCTTGGAGAATGGTCATCTGTCTATGTGTTACTTTCATTGGTTAATAAGAAACTGAGTTGGACCTTTGGTAGGACAGAAAATTAGGTAGTCAGAGTAAACAGAACAGAATGCTGGGAAGAAGGGAAGTGAGGCAGATGCCATAGCTCTCCTCTCGGATATGGACGTAGGCTAGAATCTTTCCCTGTAAGCCACCATCTCATAGTGCTACACAGATTATTAGAAGTGGGTTAATCAAGATGTGAGAATTAGCCAATAAGAGGCTAGAACTAATGGGTCAAGAAGTGTTTAAAAGAATACAATTTGTGTGTTGTTATTTCGGGTGTTAAGCTAGCCGTGCGGGAGCTGAGTGGGACAAAAAGCAGGCCTGCCCACAGCTCCTTCTACAGCATCTGAAGCAGAGTATGGAATCAATGGTAGGGATAGGGGTCTCAAAACACCTAATCCCAGGAGCAAAAGGTCAGGAATTAACTGTGATTCCTCTTCTCCAGAACAGACACTTGGTAAGCCCAGTCAGAAGAGCTGTTTAATACTGAAGAATAGGACTGCCAACCCTTGACAGGACACTTAATGATGTAGCTCTTACCAAGTACTGTGGTTTACTACCTATACCTGAAATCTGGGTGATTAACATCTCTTCCCTGAGCTCCAGTTTTCTTTCCCTGTAAAATGGGGATCACACTTCATGGGACTGATCTACCTTGTCGTGGACATATAGCCGTATAGCCCTCCTTTGTGGTAAGTACTCAATAAAGACATGCAACTCACGTGACAACATCTACAGATTCCCTGTGTTTACATGCCTGAACTTAGGCACACAGTTCCTCTTCTCGCAGAAAGATCTGGATAAAATTAGAATCTGTTGAAAGTAAGGTAAGAAGCACTTTCCTTTTGGCATTGCCTAATTTTCAGATGCTTTGTGGTTCCCATCACCTGGCCAAGTAAGAAACTCACAGGGCCATCAATGCCCTTCAATTAGCAATATAAATACACAGCCTTGAAAAATGGATTCTCTTTTAATAGAACTTCATCTCAATCCATATCATTGAGAGCTGTCACTTCTGAATCATGGAAATAGTGAGGGAACACTGTCTAACATACAGCCCAGGGTGAAAAGGGTTCCAAGATGTAAACAATGCAAAAATAAAATGGATCATAAGTAAAAGGTATTGAGAAGGGCTAGGGATATAGTTCATTGGTAAATCACTTGCCCCATAACCATGAGAATTTGAGTTCCCTTCCCCAGCACCCACATAATGAGCTGGGCATGCTGATACATGCTTGTTATCCTAGATCTTGGGGGTCATCAGAGATATGCAGATCTCTGGGGCTCAGTGGCTAGTCAGTCTAGATAATGAGTGATAATCCTTTCAGAGAGAGATCTTTTATCAAGAGATACTATCTTAGTTAGGGTTTTATTGCTGTGAAGAGACACCATGACCAGGAGAACTCTTATAAGAAAAACATTTAACTGAGGCTAGCTTACAGTTTGATAGGTTTAGTTCATTATCATCATGGCAAGGAACACAGCAGCATGCAGGCAGACATGGTCCTAGAGAAGGAGCTGAGAGTTCTCCATCTAGATCTTCGTGCAGCAGAAAGAGACTGTGACCCTAGGTCTAGCTTGAGCATATTAGACATCAAAGCTCACCTCCACAGCGACATAATTCCTCCAACAAGGCCACACCTACTCCAACAAAGCCACACTCCCTATGGGTCAAGCATTCAAACACATGAGTCTATGAGTGTCATGTATATTCAGACCACCATAGAGACTAAGGAAGACAGCCAGCTTTGACTACTAACCTATACACATGTAAACATAGATGTACATGGGTACATAAACATGTCCACAAACACACGCATTTACACACACAAAAAAAATCGATCTTAGCAGACAAGTGGTACATTTCTCAAATGAACCCATATACCCGAGCTTCTCAGCATGTTGTTAGAATGCATGATCTCTTCCTCAGGTTTGAAACAAGGTCTTGGTTTCCTATATACCCAGGTAATTCCCAACTCTCCGGATGTAGGACCATATTAGAAAGTGATAAGTTCAACAAGAAAGTTATATTTAGCGTAAGAAAGAGTTGAGTGGGTAGATGTCAAACATGGCAGATTCATGGGCAAGGGCCACAGGCAGGAGACTAACCTGCAGGGACAGGGAGTCCAGAGGACAGGTTTTCAGAGACACTCCAGCTCACGATGTTCCAGGGTATTACTCATGGTGGCTCTGAGTCATTCCCAACCTTTTGGAATTGTCGATAGCAAACATTTTGGAGAGGACCGAGATGAAGGGAATGTGCTCTCAACTAATAACTATGAAGCACTAAGTCATTTCAGCAGCCAGACACAAATTATGCTCTGCACTTGAAAAATAGTTATTGATCAGGCCCTTCCTTCTCACGCCCTCCAACACCCCAGATCAGCACTTCCCCTTACTCCCTCCTCCACACGGCCCCTCACTCATCAGGTTAGATGCTTCTCAGACCAGGAAACATAGCCCTAGAGGTTCCTTTTCCTTATAGACTTTGCCTTCATAAAACACGCCAAGGAAGAGCCAACCCAGAAGTTTCTCTGCACGTCTGTCTCCTATGAACTTCCCCATGTCTTTTCTCTATTCATTACAGACACTAAGGCAACAAATCAAGTGATCTATCATTTCCTGTGCAGGAAGATAAGAAACTAAGAGAGCATGAAAAGAACAGGATGTAGAATTAGCTTTAAAAGATTAACTTCTATTTCAGGGACAGGTCAAACAGTAATGTTCAGCATCTTTCACTAGCAACTTGAGTCTCAAGCCGGAAAGAGGAATTCCCTATCTTTCAAACATCTCCCTTGACTTGTTAATCTTTTTTTAAAAAGATAAGCTACAGAGATCTAGTAGAGACCTATACTAGTGCTGTTTATCTGCCCCTGTCCACACCCACACCATGGGCCATGAAACTTTGCAAATTCTCCCAAGCAATGGGATGGTTGGTTCTAAGCCTCACTCCTTGAATATTTGTTACTTCATGGTTTGCAATCCATTGCATTAGAATATAGCGATCTAGGCTCAGCGGTCTTACCCATTCCGTATTCTTTCTTCTACTTTCACCAAGAGAACAAACCTGAGCTCTCCTGAGCTCACCTGACTGTCTGACCAGGTAATTATCTCAAACACAAAACAATGGGCTCAGGTGAGATCTGTTAAGCCTGCCTGAGATTCTCACATCCATGAGAACAAACAAATGGTGGTTACTTTAAGCCACCCAGGTTTTTTTTTTTTTTAAGTGCTTTGTGATGTGGCTTTGTTTAGAGGAAAAATAAAAGCTGGCATAGCTTTCTTGGAAAAGCCACAATAAAAAAATAAATAAAAAAGATCAAGTACATACACAGTTCCAACAGGCCACTGGCTCTCCTCTGGCAAAATTATTAATGAACACAAATATATTGTAATAGCATAAGTACATCATTTATAAAAACTAAAAAGAACACATTAGGGAATTAGATAATAAAAACTCATTTCTATATTAGTTTTCATTTTTCAAATGGTTTAATCTATTAATTAGTAGACTATATTAGCTTGTATCATTTTTTAAAACTTGACTAGACTTCAAATTCAAGTGGACCTTCCTTCTTGTATGTCTTCATTTATTGAGGCTTAGGTTAAAGAGAATTGTGCATGCTCTAGGGGCTCCTACAGATAAATAACTCCACGGCCACGCTTTAAAATCATATGCTCCAAAAAGGTTTTATCTAATCCACTTCATTTCTAATTTCAAGTGTTCCCCAACTCCTCACTGCTCTCTCTGCTTTATTTTTCTTAATGCTTTATGTGATTTTGACCTTTTATACATTACTATTTAATTGCTTTTCCCTGTCTCACCCCATAAGATATATGTTTTTGTCCTGGAGGGTGTTCGTTCTTATTTGTGATCGGTCACTTTCTATCTCCTACACCTTCTAAAATGTCTGAATAAATATTTGTTGAAAAAAATGAATTTGTTGGGGCTGGAGAGATGGCTCAACTGTTAAGAGCACTGGCTGCTCTTCCAGAGGACCTGGGTTCAATTCCCAGCAACCACCCGGTGGCTCACAACCAACTGTAATAAAATCTGGTGCGCTCTACTGGCCTTCTGACATACATGCAAGCAGAACACTGTATACATAATAAATCTTTTTTTAAAGAATTTGTCTTTGTGTCTTAGTGACAGTGTTCTTTGCTTTACAGAAGCTTCTCAGTCTCGGGAGGTCCCATTTATTCAATGAGGCCCTTAATGTCTGTGCTGCTGGGGTTATACGTAGGAAGTGGTCTCCTGTGCCCATGTGTTGGAGAGTACTTCCCACTTTCTCTTCTATCTGGTTCAGTATGTTCGGACTGATATTGAGGTCTTTAATCCATTTGGACTTGAGTTTTGTGCATGGTGATTGATGTGGATCTATTTTTATTCTTCTACAGGTTGACATCCAGTTTTGCCAGCACAATTTGTTGAAAATGCTCTCTTTTTTCCATTGTATACTTTTAGCTCCTTTATTGAAAATCAGGTGTTCATAGGTTTGTGGGTTAATGTCAGGGTCTTCTATTCGATTCCATTGGTCGACTTCTCTGTTTTTATGCCAATACCAAGCTGTTTTCAATACTGTAGCCATGGGTAGTAACAGTTAAGATAATTTTCATGATCTCAGTGTAGTAATATTAGCTATTGTAAAAAAAAATCCTGGCATACAACATACAGAAGAACACTAACTAACACATGACAAATATAATTGGTATCTTCAGTGTGCCATGTACTGGAAGATCACAGAGATAGCACCTGATTCCAACCCTAGAAGACACATTAGATCTGTCTTCATTTGCAAATAGGAAGCTGACAAAGAAGCCAAAATCTCTAATAATTTGTTTTTAGGACACTCACTTTCAAAGGTGGAAGAATTATGCCTGAAAATCAGGTCTTCCAGTCTTGTTCTTCTTGGCTCTGTTTCTAGCCAGTGTCTCCCTCTGTAGCCCAGCATGGTCTGGTACCCCTTATGTAGCCCGAGCTGTCATGGGTGTTCCTTCACTCTGTGCCTCCCAAGTACTAGGATGATAGGCATGAGCTACGGCACAGGGCTCAAGTCTGATTTAAGTCAGGAGGGGCAGTCATTAGACATAAACAATGTAAATGTTTGTTTCATTTCCCACTGAGTTTAGCTTTTTTTCATTTTTCCTTATTTTTTAAGGCTTAGGGGAGAAAGCATTTGAGGTATTTAATCTTTTCTTGTTGCTGTTCTGAGATCACATATCTTCTATTGCCCTGGGAGCTTACTGCAAGCATTACTTACTGTAATACTGTTTGATCACTGAACATCTATCGAATACTCATTGATTGTTAATAGGAATTTCTACTTGACAAAAGGGGTGAGCGAGCCCATTTCTTTTTGCACTGTTGTAGATATTGACTTCATTATTCGAAGCCTTCATCTTTCCCTCATGAACATTCTCCAGACACAGTCAATTCAAAAGCCGGTTCTCTCTTCTGGCATTTTCCATCTTCAGCAGGTCATTCATTATAGACACACCAGCTAGTAAATACATTTTAAAAGATAGCTTTTGACACACATAAATTCATGATATAGGACACTTTATGCAAGAAACTTCCAAACAGCTAACTTGCGACCAGGCTGTGAATAAACATGTCATAGAAACTGCCTTTAAAGGATAGCAATTAGCTACAATGATTAGACAAACATGGTTCCACATTAAATTAAATTGATATTTAAATGTAATTGTTTTTAGCTCTGTGATGTCAAGGTGCTACATAAATCCATTATTACTACTATTTAACAGCAATAGTAACAACAGCAATAACTCAGCCAAATTTTCCAAGATTGTAATTTGCAGTGCCCCAAAGAAGTTAATTGCATTATTGGGAGGTGTGTTAACTCTTTCAAAACACTTAAAACCATTTAATGAGAGTTCTAGAAAGTCTTAAATGCTTTCCAATTACCTCCCAGTAGAGGATGTTTCCACATATTTATATGTTATAGCATACACAATTCATATGTCATATATATATATAATCTGAAGCAATATTAATTTATACAACCAAATTAACTGTGCTCAAACTTTTTTACTCAATTTAAACCTGACTGAAATGGCAACCCACTGTTAAGAGAACTATTAAAAAACACAAAGTTATACTTGACTTTCAGCAAAGCACTCAGACAAAGCAAAAACACTTAGAAGACTGTGGTTAACCCTGCTCTGATGACTTTCAAAGATAAATAGAATGGTTTTGAAATGTGTCTGCTGTCCTTTGCCTAAATCTGAGCTAAAAAACTCCAAACCAAGTAAGTAACAGAGGTGAGTCCAGCCAGCAGTACACAATAGGGACTAGTAGTGTTATGGCCAACTGAAGAGGTTACACCCTGGCAAAACAGGTTGAAGCTTCTTAGAGCCAAGCAATTATTGTAAGACTGTGAGCCCCAAGTTTATGCATTCTTTTATTTTATAAAGAAGAGCCATAAATCTATTTGGGTTTATGTTTGAAAGCATGTGTACACCTGATGAGATATAAACACATATTAAATTTAATCCATAAACTTGAAGCTTGCCCCTCTGCCATAAATGCTTTCTGACATCAAGCATCAGTTAGTGGGTAAACCATTTCCGGATATACATCTAAGAGCTATTTGTGTCAGTTTGTCGCAGAAACATGGCCAGGTACAGGGCTGTCTGCTTCCAAGAGGGAGGAAAAATGAGACGCCATCAATGTCATGATCATTCGTCACCGTTAGTGTGTTTGATGACTTCTATTTCTTCTCTTGGTTTTTGCCAGAGTGATCTTGCCCTGGATGCATCACTCGGAGTCACATGTGACATAATTCCAATAGCAATCTCATCAAAACCAGCCACCCAATTCATCCCCAAATTCAAATACACTCATTATCAAATGAGGTGAAAGACCATCATGACCCGTCTCCTGCCCTAGCGCCACTCCTTTCTCAACCAGAGAGACTTCACCACAGATGTGTCACCAGCAGTCACAAAAACACAGTCCCGAGGAGCTGTTAAAAACAACTCCCAAGAGAATTGTGGCTTCTTTTTCCAATGAGAAGCCTTCAGAAAGGGCTCTTGTGTTAAATACGGGTGTTAGGATAGATCTGGACTACTCAGCTCACATCTGACTCTAGAAAGCTGCTTGGATCCCTCACCTTTGAACTAAAAGTCCAATGCACACTTTATATTTTTAATTAAAATTGCTTGGGTGTGTATAATTTCCAAAAAAAAGTCAGGGTTCCATGTCTAATATAGATTTCTAATCTACAAACCATTTAGTATATGCAGCTAGTTTTAGCTATGCTCCAAGTACTCCTTAGGCAGCTTGATGGATTAATAAAAAGAAATAAAAGTATTGTTTTGTCTTGGCCCTAAAAGAAAGATCATAGTGACTTGTGACTATCAGAAATTCCACCATAAAAGAACTGCTTGAAAAATGCTTTGTGGACAACAAAGCAGACAAAAAATGTTGAGTATCCAATGGCATAACCCTGTTTCCTCTCTATTCCCTTCTTTCAGAGAACCTGAGACCGCAGGCTGCAAGGATCCTTCCCTACACCTTAATTCAATCCTGGTTATTTGAATACTGTTAATTTCTTTGAGGGACAGGGCTACAATGACCCTATGCTGGCCAATGAAACTTAGGGAGAAGCCTTTGGCACTAAGGGAAGGGCCTCCTCTCAATGGAAGAAAATAAGAAGATCAAAATCTACAAGCTTTTTGCCCTTCCCTTTCTGTTTATAATGCCCAAGGCAGATGATGCGATACTCAGAGCTGTGGCAGCTCTCTTGAAAACATGAGGAATAGGAAACACCCAAGAACCACGACTGGAAGAGATGCTCAGAACCTTTATTCTCAATGGCATTGCTGAACTGATAAACTCCAGGACCACTGATTTCGCATTAAATACATTATAGACATACTTAGAAAGCAAACAACTGTGAGCTGGATTTTCTGGGTTGATAGTGCACCTACGCGGTGCAGCCTTTCCCCCGAAGACAAACGACAGCAAACACCCACAGGCCAGATGGTAATGGGCAGAGGAACCGGTGACATGGGCTTGAATGAGTCCTGCCTTCCTCCTGGCAGCAAAGGAAGAGACAGTTGTCGCTCTCATAACTCAAGCTCCCCAGCTGCACCTCACCAGGCAGAGCGAACAAGGAGCGGCCACCACACAAGCTGAGCACATCTCCTCTGGAGATGAATAGCACAGGGGGCCTCATTCCCTCACCGCTGGCTTCCTCCATTTCCAGTCCTCCGGCACACATCTGGGCGTGTTTACTCTGGACTAGATACATGGCCACTTAGAAAGACAGACCTTCCTAAATTGGGCAATTTGTGACTCTGTACCTCAAATTTCACTCACCTCCGATCTGTAATACACTAAAAGCACATTATTGCTGCTTAAGATGCAAACTACTGCCCTGAAAAATACGGCTTTTTTGTTCAAGGTGAAACAAGCTATAAATTATGGCTGGTGGAGAAAAAGGTGCCTGAGTAAATAGAAATCCTCATAGCCATGTGTAGACCATGCTGCTTATATGAGGAGCCAATACTTCCCGGCGGATTAATCACTCTTTTCTTCTAACTTAATTTATTTCATACTTTAAGAAACCAAAATGTCCAGTAGCCACTATACTTGTGACAAAGAAACACAATAAAAGCAATTTCTCCAGCACAAAAAATAAAGCGTTCCCGGTAATGCATTTTTGAATCCAGCATACCTTCCCCTAATGAGGTTTCGGCATGCTATAAATAACGCTAATGAGACTTTGTCTTGCCCATGTAATATATTTCCTTGATATAGCCTCAGATTCTCTGTGTTGCATGGAAAACTAACAGCCCCAGAAAGAAATGTCGTCCAATAGCACATTAAAACGAAAAGCACAATTAAATATAAATGAATTCAGTAATTTAATTGCACAATTGTCGCTTTAAAAAATTCAGAAGAAAAGTAATGATGTCATTTTTTTTAAATCGGTAAATAATAAAAGTGCATAAGGGGATGGCACGATATTTAAATAAACATTTTTCGGATGAAGGGTAGCTAGCAGAGACAATCACGTGTGCTTGGGGAAATCCTTTGACTTGAAAAAAAACAAAACAAACAAACAAACAACAAAGCCCAAAACAATTGAGGATCGTGACATACTCCATCCCATCTGTGAGAAAACAAACATCTCAATTCCAACCTGATCTTCAAAGTTTATCTGGGCTCAGAGGGTTTTCAGATTCTGGGCATTAATAATCAGCCTCCACTCCATTCCAAGGAAACTCAACTACAACCCAGCAGAGCTTCTAAGATGCCTCCGTGGACGTCCAATGTCACTCCTTCCTGCTGACGAAGTTTCAGAAGATCGTTAATGGTTCATCTTCAGTGTCTTCTCCTCCAAAGGCTGACCCAGCACAGCCTCTCTCCACCATCCTCCTGATGAGATCAGAGGCCTGAGACTTTGCCTGAGATCTAAAGGGAGCCTCGGGCTTTGCTGGGCATTGATTTGTATTCAATTTCAATCAAGCACACATCCAAGAAATTTACTTACTTGATTCCAGCACTACCGTGAGGATAATACAGGGAAGAGGCTTTTTAATTTTGAGTTAGCTATTATCTTACATCCTGGTTATCGGATCTGACAGAGGCAGATGAGAGGACAGGCCTGGTCATCTACCCAAGCAGGTTTGGCTGCAGTACATCTGCACGTGCAAATGGCCTCGGCTTAGCATTGCTCGGCGTTTGTTCTAGTCTGCTCGATATTGACAAGGGGTTGTGCTGCTGGCTTTTCACACCTAGATCGTGGATGAGCCTCCGGAGAGATAACTCAACTATGCATTGTTGCCTTCACCGTTTCAACAGGTGTTTATCCAGTGCCTCGTCTGCTGCAGGCCTGGATCTGCAATAGGATTATGTCATTAACCAGCCATGGTTCCACTTTCAAGATTTGGCACGCGGTGTGTTTGGTATTGCCGATCTTCAAGAGATAGGCAAATACGAAGATTGCTTCAAAAAGAAATAAATGCTACAAAGGACGTGATACAACACAATGGAGGCTCTTTAAGAGTGTGGATACTGACCTAGGAACTCAAAGAAAGTCGGACACCCAATGCAAAGACCTGAGAAGCCAGTTTGGTGGAAGGAATAGAAAGAAAGATGCTCACAATGGCTCAGAGGGAACAACAATTCTAGGAGGGAGAGGAGAGGCACTCTTTTTGTTTGGTGGTTTGGTTGTTTGGTTGTTTGGTGGGTTTATTTTGTTTCTAACTTTTTTTTATTTTATTGAAAAAAAAGAAAACAAACTATCTTTTTTCATTTTACATACCAATTTCAGTTCCCACTCCCTCTCCTCCTCCCATTCCCTCCACCTTTCCCCTCACCCCCATCCACTCACCAGAACCAAGACCCTTCCCACTATATCCAAGCTGGTATCTAAGCTTGGTATCCATCCAGAGAGAATGGGTTCCAAAAGGCCAGTACGAGCAGCAGGAGAAAATCCTGGTGTCACTGCCAGTGGCTGCACAGTTTGCCCCAACCATACAACTGTCACCCACTTTCAGAGGGTCCTATGCTGTTCCTTCCCTGTATAGCTGGAATTGGTGAGTTCCCATTAGCTGAGGTAAGATGTTTTAGTGGGTGTAAGAGGCACTATTTAATGGGCATAATAAGTCTCATGGCTCTTCTATTATTGGGATGAAATCAAAGTCTATATGGGATTGTATAAAAAGACTGGAAAACTCAAAGTCATGTTTTGAAAATACTAATCCTATCCCTTCATAAAACATAGCCAGCTTGTAAGTTAAAAGAATCTTCAGTGTCCTTTGGTAGAGAGTTCCTGGTAGTGTGTATGTGTGGCAGGGCCTGGACTGTGTTCCCCAACTGACTTCTCATCTGGCCTTCGCAAAGCTAAAAAAAAAAAAATCAATGAGGTAAATAATCAGAGGAATAAAAGTTTCCCATGCCTCTGAAAGGATTAGGTTTGTACTGAGCAAGGGCAACCCTGGAGGCTTTTGGAATCTGAAAGTAACCATTTTCCCATAAACAGAAGGATTTGTACTTTTCCAAAATCAAGCGGCCTACATTCAAATCCTACCAATACCTTTACCAGCTTCCAGGCCCGGTGCTCATTCTGTGTCTGTATCCTGCTGGATAGAGTATTACTAATAGCAGTGGCTACCTGTGACAACCCTGCACAGTGACCTTGCCCATTTAATAAGGAAATCAAGAAATGGTCCAGGAAGGACACCCCAGGTATACGCTGGTACTACTGCTTGTCAGCAGAGACTTCCCGGACTGTTGAGTCCAACACAAGAAGAGACTCAGGACATAGTGACAGACCCCTAGACTCCACTTGGGAGGTAGAGGCAAAAGCACTAGCAGTTCAAGGTCATCTTCAGCTACGTAGCAATTTCAGTTCTAGGCCAGCATGCGCTACATAAGACACTCTCTCAAAATATCAAATTAACAAAATGAAGAAGAGGAGATGGGAGAGAGCAACAGAAGAAAATCCCTCTGCCTCCTTACAATTATTCTAAAGAGTCATTTGGAAAAAAGTTTCATATATATATATATATATGTATATATATATATACAGATATATTGGCTTTGTAGTCTTCTTGTCTCTCTGCCCCATGAACCTCATAGGTAGAAAATTTCACCTCCTTGTTAGCTTTCGGTGGTACCTAGCATGCCATAGCACTAATAAAAGCCCAGTGACTCTTCAGAAGTGAGCACTGCCTCGTGCAGAAATATCTACTATTTGGTAGATATTGGTAAGGCCAAATGACCGAGACAAGAACATTGCGGAATGAAAAGGCCCTTGGCAGGGACAAGATACAATGAACATCTCTTAATAATCAACAGTATTAATTACTAAGGACGTTCTATGGAGATGGGTGGATTTACATTATGGCCTCTTTGGTTCTAGAATATTCCCCCTCAAAGTTCTAAATGCAGCCCACAGTATCCCTAGCTAAAGTCTCTACTTTGTTACACAAGTTAAGCCTCTATTCTCCTCCCCAGATCGGCCCAGCACAGACTCTGTGCAGTCTCTGGAGTTCTGAGGACTGGGGACACCAGCTGTGGGAGGCTGGCCTGTCATTCATCTTTCTTCTCTTAACCATAACTCAAAAAGCCGGAGATCACTACTTGGAAAGCACCTCTGAGCCTCTGATCTGGAAGAAGCAGCAGCAGACTGGATTTACAACAAAGCCCTGCCTGCAGAAATCTTCCTGTCACCTACAGGCCACATAAACCATTAGCATCGCAGGCATAACTTGCACAGTCAATGAGCTGCGCAGGCATTTCCAAACAGAGCACCCCTGGGCTATTTACAGGTCAAGGCCACGGAGAAAGCTGCAAAGGAACAGCTGCAGAACCCGCGCGCCCACGGTTTGAACATTAGAAGGAAATTCAAAGACACATTCCCCAAACGTTCAAAGGTGCTGTTTCTCATGCCTGGGTCTCCGTGAGGGGATTTCAGCTCAACTCTCCGATTGGTGCCCTCTGCTAAAGAGGAACCGGCAGGAGAATTGCATCGCTGTCTAATTGCCCTACGCACAGCTCTCACCAAAAGCAAACCACAGCGGAATATTATTATTTTTAGAACGCTATCCCGTTTTAACATTTGAGCAGCCACGTGATCTCTCGAACCACAATGGTCCTTAAATGAACCATTTTCCCCTATTCTCTGAAACAGATAAATATAGACATATATATTTAATAAGCCCTTTACCCTTACACAGGCTGATAAAAATACACCCAAACTCTATATCCACATCTATTTATAAGCATAACATATACACATGGGATATTTAAAGTGTTGATTGGCCTCCTGTAATCGTTTTTTCCACTTGCATAGAAAATTAAGTAGAGGTCAACACAATGAAACATTCTCTAAGTCACTCTGTTTTGTTAGGAAGTTCAGAATAATAGGCTCCAACCTGAAGGTTGTCAATGCAATCTAAAAATAACAGAAGGTGCATAACAAATTTGTCCTCATTTTGTTCTTAATAGAAGGTGTTTCTAGTGCATCGGCAAGAATGACCTATCAAACGCATCACCTTGTACAGTCAATTTATTCCTTTATCAGGCAGTCATTGGAGAGGTGTTCTGCCCTGCATTGTCTCAACATAAAACAGAATGCCAAGCCTGCTTTCCTATGCAGAGACAGCAAAGCCTCTCCAAAAGACTTTGATCAAACCAAAGGGGATGGGGCAGGGACACTTTGTCTCTCTTTCACTGAGTGCTGCCCTCGCTTTGACTTAACAAAGCCTCTCCGTGGACTAGGCAGGATGGAAAAAGGACAGCATCCACCTCAGCAGCACATGAAGCCCTCTCCACAGATCTTAACTCTTTCCCAAGATCTGAGGAAGGAAGGCAGGGGCCCTCCCCATTGCTCAGAAGTAAATCCCAAAGGCAGAAGAGACAAAGGGCTTGGAGGTCAAGCAGCAAGAGATCTGAAAGGGTCACTTCCTCACTGGCACCTCAGCCTTTTAACAAATCGAAGAAAAAAGGAGACTTGCCCAACCTCATGCTAAAATGCCATATATATATATATATATATATATATATATATATATATATATATACAGAATTTGTGATATACAGTATACAACTGGCATAAATATACATACATATGTGCGCGCACACACACACACACACACATATTTATCAATTTACTGGAGGCTTTTAGTTTGGATAAGTTCCACGCTCTGATAAAGAGAGGCAGCAAAGAAAAAAAAATGAAAGCATTCTTTGATTTCAGATGTGACTGAAGGGACACGTCATCCTCTACCCCCTAAACCTGACCCAAACCCATCTCTGACTTTCAGAATCTTAGATACACCCATTTGCCTATCTTAAATATATTCCTTCAGTCTTCAACCCTGTTTTAAGAACATTTCCTAGGTACCAAATATCCTTGGGATGATCGATGCTCCGATAGACCTGAGAACAATGCGAGAATCAGAGCCAAGGAGTTAAAGACAGTAAGCAAACAAACAAAATTTTCATAGGCAAATATAAATAAACAAGTAAAAGCCTGCAATGTCCCAGGAACCGTTCATGAGTCACATGTAGTCTTTAAGCAACTCTGTGAGCATACACGTGGATTTTCTAAATACATTGTGAAGAAGCTGAACATCCCTGAGCTCAGCCAGCTGGAGAACTGAGGAAACAGACCCCAGACCCTCCAACAAGTTCCTCCCCATCCAAGGTGTCCAGGAGGAGTGGGGTGGGGGGTTGGCTCAAGCGCAGTGAACAGACCTTACTCCACAGACCCCTAACAGAGGCAACAGCTCTGTGTTCTCAACCAAGGTTTACTGAACACCACTGACCCCTTCCTTTATAGGCAAAGTCTCTCTTTACCCTCTAAAGACTTTGGACCGTGACTGTTACTCCTTTTTTTACACATGAGAAAAATCAAGACTCTGGAAAAATAAAGAACTCATGATTGGTCTCACAGCTATGAAATGGCTACTAGGGCCCGAATGCAGTCCATCGGATATTTATATGATGACTCATAGGGGTTTAACTACTAAGAAATATATTTTTCACTTTGATGAGAAAAAAAAACCTTCTGACCAAAGCAACTCCAGGAAATGGGAGTTTATTGGGCTCTCAGGTTGAGGATGTAGTTTGTCCATCACAGTGGTGCAGGCATGGCAGCGGGAGTGAGGCAGTGACCATGCTGGATCCACAGCCAGGATGTAGGGAGAGATGAAGGATGCTGCTCAGGTCACTTCCTCAGTTTTATTCCATCTTGTACCACAGCCCATGGGATGGTGCTGTCCACCGTGAAGGTGGTCCCTCCATTAATCTAGTCTAGAAACATCCCTCCTTCTAGCTGCTGTCAGGTTGTCAAGATCAACATTAAGCATCACAGGAAGTTAGGTCTTCAGGAAATGTGTCAGCTATAGAACATGCATACATACATGAACAGAATTTCTTTCCTATGAAAGAGTCCTGAGAGAGATGGCTTTCCTTTTAGACCGTGTAAGAACACAACAAGAAGACACCCTCTGTAAACTGGAAATAGAAGCCTCAGCACTGACTCTACTTTGAACTTCTCCATCTCAGAAGGCAAGGAATAAATTTTTGCTGCTCCTGAGTTCCCCAGTCTATGACATTTTGTTATAGCTGCCCGGTTTGAACCAGGTCATCAGTCTCTTCTGTGACCCCCGCTGCCTCTCACAACAACATGCATGAAGTAACTGAGCCCAGGCCAACACTCTGGCACACTAAGGGACCTCTGCCTTATTCCCAAAGAGCACAGGACTAAGTTCCTGGCCAGGGGATTGTATCTGAAGTGCCAGGGTTCCTAGTCACGAGACACTGGTTAGCCCCTGCAGAGAGTTGGCTGTGACCAAGAAAATCCTATCCGGACAAGCAAGGGCCCCATTTCTTCAACAAGTTAGAATAGCAGCCAACCCTGCCCTCGGGAGTCTGCAGCAGGATCACAGGTCTCCAAATAGCCTCGCCTGGACACAACTCTGGGGGCTATGGAGGAGTTTGGGAGAATCACTGAGGACCGTACAAGTGTCGCTGAATGAGAGGAGGTGGTCACACCAGTTCCACCCCAACAGCCACCCTTCCAGGCCAGTCACCTCTGCCCTCTGCTCTCCCTGAACAGCCCAGAATGACAAGTGTGAGGCGCACACCACCGCCTCATCCACAGCTATATATTTGAAATAGCGTCTCTATCCCACAGCCCTGTGTGGGAGGGGAACATATGGTCCTACATCCATTATACTCCTGAGTTTAGGTCTGAAACATCATATTTTCATTACAAATAAGCTTTGATGACACCACCTATTGCAATGACTGCAACGCATGGTTAATTTTCTCTGCGGCAGCGCTAAGAGTGGCATACCAATTTACTGCCAGGGAGAACAATCTCATTTTAGCATCTTAACCCTGAACTCGAGTTCCCTTTGTTCCTGAGAACTTTGTTTTAGCAAGACTTGGATTTCAGCGCGCCTGGGAAGAGCGTGTAACTGATGTTGACTCAAAGCGGATGGTAAGGTCACTGGGGAAAGGAAGAAGTGCGGGCGGCAGGGGCTGGGGTGAGAGGTAAGTTGGGTGCAAGTTTGGGCTCCCTGGGGGAAGTGTGCTTAGAACTTGAGTTTCAACCAGCATAGCAAGTCCTCGCAGTTTGGCTGGCAGTCTGGCAAGAGCAGACCTATTTGTGAGGTTCTTCTGTTCCGCCTGACTTCAAGCCAAGCCAGGAAGCAACAAGAAAGGCCTCCCTCGTAGAGCACTTTGTTCTGGGCCAGGAAGTTTAGAGAAAAACCACAGGGTTGGAATAATGTCCCTGACGGGATGGGTGGGGAGGAAGGTAATCTAAGGCACTCTCGCTGCTTAGCAGAAGACAGCCAGAGAGAAACAGACATCCACTCTTCTATACATCGACCCATTTAAAGCTTGGTTTCATTATCTGGAAAGTTTTGCTGCAGCCCCCCCCCCCCCCGAGTCCTGCACCATCAGTCTCTCCCTTCCTGAACTCTGAAGCCATAAAGTCTTGATTCTCACTTCTAGGGATTGCAATGAAAATGTTACAGTGTATTTTTTATATTTACTGGAAAATTTTTTTCAAAGGAATATTTATGAATTTGTATCCAAACACAACAGAGAAGGAGAAAGAACTAAAGGTAATCACATCAAGTCTCAGTAAGGCAAACACCATGTGATCTCTCGCAGTTTTAGGCACGAGGTGTTAGAGGTAAATGTTCTTGATGCAAGTTGGTGGCTAAATTGTTTGCTGAAGAGAAAAGGAGGGAAGACAGGGAAAGAAGTGCAGAGTCCGGGGACAAAGGGTAAAGCGCTCAGAGTATGTTGTGTACTTGCAGGAAAATGACCTTATGCAGCCCTGTATAATAAAACGTAAGTTCATTAAGAAGGAGAGAGAGGATAGAGTATGAGTACCTGCTTATCGCTGCTTTAGCCACTTATTTACATTCTGCTACACTGTATCGGAATCGTTCTTCAGTCATTCAATAGATGTGTCAGAAGCATCTACTTGGTACCACAAGGTCCCAGGAAAGAAAACAGTTAAGAATGGGTTTCTGTGCCTAAGCAACTTGGAACTAGCCTGTGACCTAAAATGACAAGGCACCAATTTTAAGAGGTGTGTTATGCTGTTCAGATGCATCAACGATTCTGAGAAGAAATATCTGATTCTCACTGGGGTATTAGACAAGACTTCAAGAAGGTAGTTAAATGGGAAAGTGCCAATCCTAGCAGATTAAGGGAATTAACCAGAGGGAAGTCACCAGAAAGAACAGCCCTTCCAAAAGCCCAGAGCTAAATATTACTCAGCGGGAATTTGAGAAACCAGCATAAGAAGAAGTCAGGATAATATGTCATGAAATAATGTCAGTTCAGATACAGCCAAGAATCTAATCCAGTCCTCTGTCCAGTCCTAATTTTCAAAAGGAAAGGGCTAATGTACTTTGGTGAATGTGAGGTTGTGCATGACTGTGAGTGTGTGTGTGTGTGTGTGTGTGTGTGTGTGTGTGTGTGTGTGTGTGTTTGCAATGTGCATTCATGTGTGTGCGCAAGTGCATGTGCATGCATGCATGGGTATGTTCATGTACACACATACAACATTAGTGTATACAGAAGACAGAGAGGTAGGTGGTAGGTTCCCATAAAATACATATTCTACCATTCTGATTGCTCCCGAGTAGGCCAATTAAAGAGATGCTAACCCTCTGGAGATTACTGAAATTTTTACACTCGTTCTGAAGTTTGCAACCAACCAGGAGGGATCTTCTCCACAAGTATGCAGAGAAAACCTGCAATATCTGATGCTACAAAACTTCAAGTGTGACTAGATGCCTCTGGCCCTGGCACCAAGGAGACAATAGCTCACCAAGGGTCTCTCCAGTCATCTTATGCACCACGGCTCATGCTCCCTCCCTCCTATATTGCTCTCCATGCTTGACTTTTTGGAAGCCACTCCTTGGACTAAATAAGGTTTTTCACAGTAACTGAATCAGAGTGAACAGCTTGATAGAATGGTGAAAATGGGATGCAGCATGACAGAAGATATGCACAGAAATGGAACCTCAACATAAAGAATTGTAGAGTCCATAATAAAGAATTGGGACACTTTCTTGAGATGCAACGAAGGAGTATGTATAGCTTTACCAATGGGTCAAAGTCAAGGCTGTATACTGAAGCAATTTGTTTGGCCCAGTAAATACTTTCCAGTCCTGCATTAAGCTAGGTCTCTCTCTGCCTTCCCTTGAGTAGGCGAGCTGTCTTTCCTTTGGCCAGAACAGCATTGCTCTGGCAGGGTGCGGTTGAAGTGTTTTCTCCAAGTGTCCATAGGTACAGCCGCACTTAAAAGCTTCATGCCTTTGGGAAGCCTGACATGTGTAGAAATCTAAGCTTGCTTTAAAGAGAAGAAAAGCTCCACCAGAATCAGATTTGCATGTTAAAAAGTTCACTGGAGCACAGTATTGTAAAAGGACAGATAGGATGGATGGGGAGAGACTTAGAGGCAGGAGAACGTGCCAGAGAGTTAGACTAACCATCAAAACCGTGCATGCAGAACACAAGGGAAAATGTCAGGAATGGCTACAGATACCCCTTTAAAGCCCAAAGTCTAGCTGGATGCACTCTCTCTCCATTTGAACCTGTAACCCCATAATCTAAATGCAAATGTTGAGGTGTCATAGCCACATCATGGTTTGACAATACTGATGGGAAACACAATAAATACTGAGGCAAATACACCAGTCAGAAGTAAAGTAAATTAATAGCCCAGCTTAGCTGGGCTCACAAATGAATCACTCCGAAAGCAATTTTGTCCTGTTGCAAAATGAGATAAACACCTACTTGCCGGTTATTTTAGGAAGAACACAAATCAACCCATCTGTCTTACCTCAGTGGCACTCATCATACATTTTCAAACTTATCACTTCCTGAAGAGTCACCCCACGGATGCCAGCAGACACTTTTTGTTGACAGTCTATGGCATGACCCACAATCCCAGTGTCATTCCGGAGCAGCCTGGCAACCCTGAACTACTGCATATCTGAGCTGAAAGTGACTTGTTCTTTAAAGAGCAGGGGAGGGAGAACCCAGAGTTGCTGGCCAGATACGGTCTTCAAATGACATTGGCAAGGGAGCTGAAGGCAGACGCGCCTTTTGAAAAGAGGATATGTAAATGTTAGCACAGAGAACAATTTACTGCAAAGCAAATGACTAATCAATATCTGATCGTGGGACAGACTGTCCAGCAGGGCTGTCAGGCTCATATTCAATGTCTGATGGGTGAGCCTTGAAAGAGAGACTGCTGGGTTTGAATTTTACTTGCTTCTTTTTTTTTTATTCAGACATAAATAAGCTTGCTGATCGTATCACTGTCTCGGATTTATGATAAACACACGAGAGCATAAGAATCCCAGAAAACCTCCCTGAATTTTGTGACTTCTCGGAGCAAATATTGCCTATGTACTCCATGACAAAGAAGGAATCAAAAGGAGCAGAAGCTCAGAAAACCCCTGCAGTCATGGGAAGGAGCTAGCCGTCACAGAAGATCCCAGGTTAAAGCTCAGAGTAGAAGAGCAAAGTTCTGTGAATGTGTTTTATGACCAGGGCAAGCTGCCTGCAGAATAACGATCCTCTGTTATATAGTGTCCGACACGACGTATTTCACACATCTTAAATTAACCATGGTGGGGACCACATAATTAACACCTACTTATTGTTATCATTCTGGGCCCTTGAGAAGTTCGCCAGACTCTTCCTCCATAAGAGCAGCATCAAAATGCCTATAAATTCGATGCTGCTGCTCTGAACTCACTGAGGTTGCCTTCCCGTTGGCAGCCCAAGGGTGATCTCCACACAAGTACTCATCAACTTTCTCATGATGTTAGCTGGAGTTGTGGACCCCAGATCTCTGAATCTTCCAGATGGGTCCTTATACACCCCAAAGCATCCACCACTGCTCCTGAAAATATCAACCTGGTACCCCTTCTTCAGGCAAGGTATTTCTGCAAGGCAAGCAACTTGTCTGTTTTCAGCCCAGGCTATGATGGAAATTTCTATCCCTGCCCTTCTTTCTCTTTCTCTGCATCTTAACATTTATATTGGTAATTATCTGTTCAGGAAAGCTGATGATTTGCAATTAACCGCATCAAAACCTGCTGAAAAGTTACCTGAACTCTTAGAGATCCTCACAAAAAAAAATCTGAGCCAGCCACTAGAGACCTCATATGCTAAGGATATTAAACACCATTTTTAGTCATACAAGGCCACTAGGTCCTTGGTTTCTTCAGGGAAGGCTGCAGTGGGTGCCTCCTGTAGTAAACATGTGGCCCTGGCACCTCACAAGCAGGGCCTCTCAAGTCTCCTTGAATAAATAAATCAATACAGACTCCTTTGCCTCAATAACACTGAAATAAAAAAAAATGACGGTGAGCTGAGAAATATAATTCTTTGAATGGTTTGACTGCCTAAATCAAAAATGAAGGTGGTTCTTGAATCTTCAGGATAACCTACGGAAGCTGCCACAATTTTCTTCTACTTCACAGGTGATGGGAAAGAGCCTCAGATCAGAAAGTTGAGGGACTTCCCAGGTCATGACTAACCACTGTAACTGCCACAACCAGGTTCAAGTCCAGGCTTACTGGCTTAATAACCCAGTGCAGATGCCAACAGTGAGTCTGTAACCAGTATAGTGCCAACTGTGCTTCATTTGACAACGGCTAACCTCTCTAACAGCAGTAAATATTGAGACAGGAATTTAAGCATTGGCTCCTCCTGGCTTCTCAACACACAGAGAGGGGGGTGGACATGAGAGAGATTTTATTTGGATAAACTGATTCAAAGTCTCTGCAAACTAACTAATCAGTAATGCCCTTTAAAGTATAAGGCTATACAAAGGGGTAAAAACCACATCTCTAGTTTCTTACCTTTAAATGTGTTCATCACAGGAAGCAGACTGACTAGGACATGTGACCCCAGAAGGACTGAGAAGAAGCCTGGTAGCAGGATGATCTGCCTAGTTTTCTGAGCTACCCTAAGGCAAGTGAGTCTCCAACACGGGGAGGCAGGAACAAGGCAAGTCTCCCTGGCGCCTTTCCCCGGCCTGCAAATGATGTCTCAAGGGCCATCTTATGATGGCAGAAAACACCAAAAGCTTGCCCAGGGCACATCGAACACTCTAGCAAGGGTGTACCAGGGGTGTCCCAGGAGTCTGGCAACATCACTGATAATTGCAGTTTCCTGAGGACTCTGTGTGTTCCCATAGCCAGTACCTAATAACTTTAATTCTAGAGTCTCAGGTCTCTGTTCCAGTGAAGGAGTCCTCACAGGAGACGGCTGCCCTGCCAGTTTCTCAAATACAATTATTTTTATGATGAGGTTCAAGGAAGCTCGGGGCATCAAGAGGACTCCTCAGATCAATATCACGTTCACAGCCCTTCTCTCCAGCTCCCATCTGTTAAAGGACGAGTCAGCCTGGGTGGCCGTTTTCATCCCTGAACCACGCTGTAGGTCAGCAGCTGCCCTGCCTGCCTCTCCGTGCTGCAGGTGACCTGCCGCAGTCCTGGATCACAGCTGACTAAATGAACTGGATAATTAAAAGAGGGGATGAGCCATGCCTGGAGATTCTGTTTGCCTCATCGAGAACACCGTGTCCTTTTGATCAATCTACTCGAGGTTTGTTTTTATTTTTCTCCCTTTGAAAAATGATTAGCCTTGAGAAACTTCCTAAGCATGGCACCATCCACCATTAGCTGTCAGGGCCAAAGTCTTTAAGAAGTTTTAAATGGCTTTGCACTCAGAAAACTCTGATAAAGACTAGGAAAGGAAGCACGGAAATCGATGACTTTTTTTTTTTGCATCATCAACCAAAGCACGAAAGTTTTCTAAAATTTTAAAGTTTGTATAACAATAAAAGTGTTTGTTTCAAAATGTATGATCTGGTAAGGATGAAAGTGAGAACAGAAATGAATCAGACTTTGGTGATTGTTGTCCCTGTACAATTTCCAAGAATCATATGATTAACTTATGTATGTGTATGTACACACATGTTTATATATGTATGTATATATATCATCATACACACACATGAGCATATGCATATATGCAGAGATACACTGGATGTGTGAGAGTGAGTGTGTGTGTGTGTGTGTGTGTGTGTGAGAGAGAGAGAGAGAGAGAGAGAGAGAGAGATTATCAGTTGCATGAAAGTGTAATTTGCTAAGTTCTGTCAATTTACATTTCTTCCAGGAGAAACTTTAATAAGTCAGGATACTCCACTGAGCCCGAAGGAGAACTCCTTGTCCCCTCATTGTACAGTGCTCCAGACACACCAGGAAAGTGGGGCTCTGTGGTTTTGGTTGGCATAAAAATGATGAATGCATCATCAAGGTTGACATTAGACAACGACAATACAGTTATAACAAAGGAAATGCAAAGCATCCAGCCAGAAAGGACCTATAAGAACCCCCCAAAGCCTGGGTAAGACCCTCAGAATAGAATCAATTTCGGAAAAGTAGCCAAGGTTTGCCTATGCTTATCATGGTTCTGTAACCAATGTTTACACCAAATAGAAATGTCACCTCCTTTTGCAGATCTACCTTTTATCCAGACCTTAGCTAGAACACCTTAGCATCCTCCATGAACGTGTATACATGGGAAAAGATATGACCAAGAGAGAAGAACACTGCTGTACTCATTAGACTCTGACCTTGGAAAGCTTGTCTCTATCAATGTCATCTATAGGCTAGCATGATACTAGAGAGCCTAGTCCAAATTCCAGCTAGCCATTCCCAAGTTTGGGACCAATGGCTTAGGATCACTCTGAGTCACTTTAGCCTTCTATGTGATAGAATGGTGATGCTTCTATGTAATGGGAAAGGTGGCACATCTCATATGGAGCACTATGAAAATCAAATAAAGTGATATCTGACTATAAAATCAGGAGAAAATTGCCTCACAAATAGTTCTCCAAAAAGGACATTGAATTCACCATGATTAGATTGTTAAAAGATAGAATTGTGTGTTTAACTCTGAATGAATGTCAATAACAAAAGGAACTAAGGCTGATCTCAGCACCCAGTATCCAAGTTAACATTCATGTTTATCACATTGTGTACATACAACACATGTGCATGTGTGTATCTAATGAGGGAAAAAATGACTCATCACCAAACAAGTGATGCTGAAATCAGTGGGTATGCACACTCCTGACAGTGGCTGTCTTTTGTTCAGTTTTCCTTCATTTTATTAGACACATTTAGATGAATTCAACATAAATAATTCTTTGTCTTCTTTCTCTTAAGAACAGTGTGGGCCTGGCTCTGTTAAACCTTTGCTGACCTTCCTGCAGCAGAAATAAAACTCTGAGCTTTTTGGTTAAATGAAGCAGGAAAACATCACCAATCAACAAAGCCACACTAAAACAACAGCCACAGAAAGTAACAGAACACCCTTCATTTTCTGAGTGGGGGACCCACATCATTTTACCAGGAAGAACAAAATGGTCTCCTAAGGAGTCATGGTGCATCACAGAACAGAAATGCTTTAGGGGGGGGGGGGGCAACAGCAGCTGGAAACATGACTCCATATAAGGATACCTATTTTTATACTAAGGGAACAATAAACCTGAATGTTCTGGTCATCTAAAGCATAAATATAAATGATAAACATCCTTCTAATAAATTTCAGGCATAAGATTTCATCTTCTACATATCAATTCTTGACACAGCCACTAAGGCCAAGGAGAACTGTGGTTGTCAGGGTAACCTCACATCACACTAGAATTAGAGCCAAAAGCCTCCATGAGTTGCTCAGTTGAGATCCAGAGGTGATGCTATAATTCTACGGCATCACCCCTGGCAAACAAACCCTATTCCATCATATAACAAGCATCTCCTTTTGATAACATCTATAATGAATATCTGATCAACTAGGTAGCCCCTGTGGCTTTGGGGCCTTGGAGAGAGTTAAAGAAAACGCCATGTAGTATATTGGAAAGAGTACAAGACATGTCATATTAAAAATAATATATTAATAATGGATTACATTTGCAAGAGCATGAAGTGTTAAGAGGACTTTGTTGCAACTATATTAGCATTTAAAGCAAAGATGATCAATGGGATAGAAATTTTTTGTTGCCAAGAAGCTAGGGCGCCAAGATTAAAGCTGCCTACTCAATGATGTTTGGTTTAAAAAGTGAGGCAACCAAAACCAACACCCAAGTAAACTGAGAAAAAAGACTAGGCATAACCAAACCTTGTCTGCATGTCTCCAGCTCCTTACACCACCAAAGCCTTCACAAGCATTGTCTCCTCCAGGCCCCATCATACCTATATGTTCATCTGGGCATTGGACAAAATGGCTGTCTCTATCTTAACGATGAAGTAACTAAGGTTAGTAAATGAGTGACATGTTTGATGAGGTGTTACTAACAGGATGGCCAACTCAGTTTTGACCATGTACTGTTTTGGTAGAAGTCACCCCCATGAAGTTTCCTTTGATGGGTCATCACCTTCAAATGTAGAGGGTCTATCCTAAAACCATCTCCTGTTCTAGCATTTAATGTTCCCGTAAATAAAGAGTAACTCATTCCCCAAGTCCTCATCCACTACTGCCTACCTTCCAGACATGCTCTAACCTCCTTATACCAGACACAAGTCCTTCCTCTCCTCTCTTTTCTCAAGCACCCATATTGTTCTTATATCCAGCTATAGCCCACTATGCCCTATTGGCTCTGCTGGCTTTGTGCCTTCTGCTTAAAATGTTCTCTTTTCTATCATTCTGTGCCTAGCAAAGCCTGCTGAGTTCCACTACCTACCTTGCCCTCCCCTCCTCCCCTCCACCACACACACATACACACTCACACACTTCATGGAAGAATAGTTCTCAACCAGGTAGAAACAGAAATGACCTTCAAGGTTACTGCCTCCTGTCTATCTCAGAGCCTGTTCCATTTTCCAGCTCTTCTTCGGTGCTATGCCCATCTCCCTCAGCTGGCCCCAGGGACCACATCCTCTTGGGTACCCAGCACACAGCTCTTCTTTAATAATTGTTCACCTAGTGAGCAAAGAAAAAGATTGCTGTTGGAAGAAGAGTTTACAAGTTCCAATTCGAGCACTAAAGTTGTAACTAGCACCCCATCCCTGCAAAAAAAAAAGCATTAGAAGCTGAATAACTAATTCCACCATCACCCTACACAACTCTTCTGAGTCAAGAAAGGTTAATGAATATCCAGGAAGTGCCAGGCAGAGTTCTGAGAACATATACCCTGCAATAAGCAAGACACATTCCCTCCTCTTACAGAGCAGTGATGTTAGGCAGGAGGCCTATAGAGGCAATCTATCAATAGCTATTCTACGAAATGCCATGTGCTAGAAGAGAGAACTTTCACACTGTCTAGGAAAAGAGATGATATGCATCCTGCCAATGATGTCTAATTAGACTGGATGAGGGAAAGGAAAGCACCTAGATTCTGTCTCCCCTTCTCTAATTCACATAACTAGTCAAACAAAACCAGACTTTATTAAAATATTGCAATTTAAAATACAACTAAGATGCAAGAAGGTATTCTGAAGGCACTCCTTTTTAATATTAGTTTTTGAGGAACCTAACATGCCTATTAACGTTGAAGATGATATCAGAAAGGAAGTTGATTGTCTTAAACACCTTGGAAGGATCCATTCTGCTGCATGTGTGAACTCTTGTGAGCATGTGTGCATGCACACCCTCTCTCTCTCTCTCTCTCTCTCACACACACACACACACACACAGAGAGAGAGAGAGAGAGAGAGAGAGAGAGAGAGAGAGAGAGAGAGAGACATCAAGTTAGCTGAGGCTCTGTGAGGTTATGAGGACTCCTCCTGCTGAACCCCTTAAGACCAGCCTCTAGACTGCAGGGCATATGAGCATCCTTAGCACTAATGAACCCCATTTATGTGAGTGAACACAGCACAATGAGGCTTGTCACTAATCCGTCCTCTTCATCTGCCTTCAGCTTTTACTGAGTGCTAAGGACACTTTGCATGAATTATCTTACTTAATCTTTTCAACATTCCTAGGAGGGTACTTCTAGGACTATCCCCGTTTTGAGAAAGTGCAGACTGTGGCAGACACATTGACTGTGAAACAGTAGGTGTGGGTTTAGGCTCTTGAAAGCGCTAGAGTCCAGGCCACCTTCTACACATCAATTATCCTCGTAACTTTGTGAAGCTTCATATACAGAGCAAAGGAAGGAAGGAAGGGAGGGAGGGAGGGAGGGAGGGAGGGAGGGAGGGAAAGAGAGAAAGAGAAAGAGAGAGAGAGAGCAGAGAGAGAGAGAGAGAGAGAGAGAGCAGAGAGAGAGAGAGAGAGAGAGAGAGCAGAGAGAGAGAGAGAGATTCCAGTATCAGAAATGATCATCAAACTTCATTTGGGTTTATGAAAAGACCGTCATTGCTGGGAAGCTTGCTTTGACGATCTCCTGGAGACCCAGTGTCTCTGCTGGGACAATTAAAAAGCATTCCCTTCTAAGTAGCTAAGCAGAACAGAATTCTCCGGGCCTGCGGTGGCTGCTAACAACGCTGTCACCCCCACTTTGTTTAGTCAGCGTTTGTTCCTCAATGACTTTCTTCTCCTGCTATGTGCTTAGGTTACCGATAGAAATCCGAGTGTCTGCTAATGCAGAGCATAGCTATGTGAAACGCTGGCTTCCTACCTTCTGATCTCCCAGAAGTGACCTTCGCACCAGGGTCCTGAAGGTAGAGCTTCCTGCGATTTCGCACTCCATTCGAGATCTGGTGGAAGGGCTTTTCCACATGTTCCTGTATTAACATCCACAACTCAGATTTTTTTTTCTCCTACACAAACAGCATCCTTTCAGGGTTCCTCAGGCACCTTCCTCACTTGACCTACCTAATTTAGAGAAGTCCCCAGTGCCATCTTGGTCACAGTGTTGTTCTGTGACAGCTAATACATACGCATACATTACTGCTGACATTTAAAAACATCCCTAACAGTTTGTGTGAGGACACGGTAAACAGATGCTATGGGATTTTTTACCCATTATCAGTCATCTCTGAAGACTGCAGTCAAGTGACAGGTTTTTGAGACTTCTCGGTCTAACAGCAAGAGATTTATTTTTAATAGAATATTGATATTATGGTACAAAATGATATTTGATGTTTACGTCCCCCCCTCCAGCAATGCAGTTCAGTTTGGTGGGTTACTGTGAGGCCCAGGTACCCTCTAGACTCTCCTTAACTCTGTTGTGGCATTTTTTTTCCTGGGGAGGGGGGAGTCGCAGACTTTTATGAACTGTCTGATTAAAGCAGCTCCATCTGAATGCAGATTAAAAGTTCCAACACCTGAGAGCTCAAATCCAATGAATATTTATACCCCAAACCAGCAGATGAATACACTCTAAATCTTCAAATGCAAGTCTAGTCATGGGTTTTATCTTATTTTAGGACTTACTTTTTATTAAAATGAACTCTTGCATATTTACACTACAGAAATAAATGTTATTTGCAAGCACAATGCAGTGGAAACCTTACAGAATGCACGACCTGGGGGAAAGTAACTTTGCTCTTCGGGCAAAGGTTTTCTTTCTTTCTCAGGTTTTCCTCCAAGAGGAATTTTGGTATAATTGGAGACCCAGAAAATACATTCATGTGGAGAGCGTATTTGTTTAGTGATCTCCCCAAAATCGTACGGGACCTTCTCCGCAAGACCAAGATCGTGTTGATTTAACATTTGCTCAGCATCATCTTAACAAGTTGATTTATCTCTCTGTCAGGTGGCTTAACACATTTTGGGTTTATGTTGAATGTCCCACCTGACAGTTGCCAGGTGCTCCTTGTACTAGAACAAGGACCAAACTCGAGATGCACCCTCATGTGACCGTCTGATCCTCGGTCTTTATTAGAGTACATCCATGCCGGCTATGTGAATGCTCATCTCGAAGAACAGGACCAGTTTGCACAGTCAGACAACAGTCTAAAAATGCCCATACTACAGTTCCTTACCTGCCTTCTTCAGGAACCCAGTGGAGGTAAATATTGTCATGAAATGACATCACGAGGTTAGTAAATGATCCCTAAACAGGTCTGAAGAAAAATGTTTCATCTTAGCCCAGGCTTCCCCTAGTCCCCCCACAACCTTTTGCTGCTTGCCAAGATATAAGAGGCCCCCAAACAGAAGGCCAAATCTGCTCATCAGAATTAACTTCTGGTTGAACCCACCAGCATCTGGAGACACCCATCCCCTCGCATTCTGAGGGCTCAGAATGTGCAAATCTGCCATTCCACCCTGACTTACTCCTTCTTTTTCATAAAGTAAGCTCAAAGATGAATGTTTACAAATCCAGCCAGTCATCATTTCTTCATTTTAATGCTTAAACGCTTCATTTTGATTGCTGTCTTTTTGACATTTTACCAAGGAAATATGTTTGTGTGTTCGCAGTGCCATTGAATCAGCAATTAGACCTCCATATTCCAGATGTCAGGAAACTTTTCAATGCATCTCCCAATAAAATTTATTTCTGAACTTTGAGAAAGAAAAAAAGATGTACTTTGTATAAATTAGGCATATTATCCTCATTTTTCTAATTGCTGTGTGAACACAGTGAAGGCTTCTGAAACTACTGATTCAAGGATATCCCATAATTCTACATAATAATTTTTCTTGCGATATTCCATACAAGTTTTAATGGGAACCATGTATACATTTTGGTTCACTAAGATTTCTTCAGGTAGAACAGGCTTCATGGCATGAATTTGTGCTGCGAGCCGCACCCTACAGTTTACATCCACGGGAGTCTTCAAAAGCCTTGGCCCTCTGAAGAACACGGGAAAGTGAATGTTCAAAACAAATGAGAACAAAATGGAATTCTTGTCTCATCCATACCTGCACCGAAACAGTTAAGTTCCCAAGTTCCTTTCTGCAGCCCTGGTTCTGACTCTTGTCTCCTACACAGGCCAGCTCAGAAGCAGTATTTCTGTAACCCAGTGGCTAGCATATGTCTAGATGCTTAGAGCAACACAATGCCATCATTTTCCTCTGGCAGACCTTGGCGAATGACAGACTGCTTCTCAGCCCTTTGCAACAGCTCCTAATGAACTCTTTACAAACCACAATAAACCCAAACGGCTGCACAACTGGCATCCTGGCAAGACTCGGGCATTTCAGTGAAGTGAGGAGCTATCTCCACGAGGCACATCTTGAGGAAACCCAAGCCTAGCTGGGTGGGAGAGAAAAGAACTGTTTCTGTATTTCTGCTTACCTGGATCCAACCATTAATTATATATGTGCATCACTAAGTGAACAAGCCTTGCTGGTGGCTCTCCTGCAAAAGGCCTAAGTGTGACTCTTTCTGTTTTTGCCTGTAACCTGTATTCTTGGACATATTCTTTTCTTATGAGAAAAATGACACCATCCGATGTTCCTCTGACAAAGGTTTTGTTTGGTATATACCCACGTCCAGAGGATAACACCAACGGAGTCTGATTCTCTATTTTCTACGCCATCAGTGGAAGGAGTCTGTAGATGGCTTCTTCTAGCCTAACCCACATTCTGCACGAAACCTCTGAGCACAAAGTCATCTGTTGGAACAAAACTGCGGGCTGCCTCTTTCCAGTTAGAAGTCATACGAGAGCTGCTACTGCTCTAGCAAATTTATTTTGCCTTTCAAGGGTTTAATTGCACACAACATGGTGCAGTTTTGATTAATCCTTCAGAATTTAATATATACTCTGGGGGGGGTCAATATGTTGATTCTCCGTGCATCGCTATCATGGGAGTAACTGGAATGCGTTTAAACACCACAGGAGGTACACTTCTCCAACTTACCTGGCCCTGCCAAGGGTAAAAAGTGTTCATTAATGACTCCATCCAGGAGGGGAGCCAGCAGAGGGAAGCGCTTCCTCCCTGACACTATTTCTGGTTTGTTTGGCAGGCACATGTCCCTTGGGGAGGTCCCAGGTGAGCCACACACTAGAATCTTCCAGGTTCATGCCCTGATCATCTTAATGAGAAAGCAGTGTCCAAATATTGGCACCTTGCATCCAGCCAACATATGGGGATGCTGTACAAGTGCTTAATTGAACTATTTAGAGACTATGAAGGGGAGAGTCAGATGGGTCAATGAGTGCTAATTCTCTGACTTGGGGTAGAGAGGGGTCATCCAAAGGTAATAATGAGTCCACTGGCAATTTCCATGGAGGACACTCTTTAAACGCTGGGATCCAGGCTTCCAGAGTTAAATGGATCGTGTAGTGTAGAGACACTAGGAGTGATCGTGCATTTCTAACCGTGTGAACATTGGTAAGAAGAACCAGAGGTGAGGAGGTAGCAGCAGCACACTTGAGAAGTCAGTGTGCCAAGTGGCCCCCAGGAGAGAGGTGTGCTGCGGTAGAAGGAGAGAAACAGAACAGAGCATCAAATAGAGCATGAGGCAGATATACACAGAGAACCACATAAAGACCGAGGTCAAAGTTACAAACTTGGGAAACAGACTTCTGAATAAAATGCAATTTGTCAACCCCTTGATCATCAACTTTAGCCTCCATAACGGTGAGGAAATAAATATATGTTGAGTGAGATATCTAGCCAATAGTCTTGCGTTACAGCTTCCTGACCTAACTAAGGCTGGTCCAAAGCAATCAGCTCCCTGCCATTCCATTCTCCCCAACCCCATCTCATAGAGACACAAAGGAAGCAGCTGCCTCAAGACCAGTTACCTAAAGCTGCTAAGAGCAAAGAAGCGGGAAGTTACCTTCCAAAATTTAGAGACCCAGCCCAGTCTACTGGTCCACACCTAGCTTCTATACAGTTACATAAAATCATGGGTGTATGATGTATAAGTGGCAGAAGAGTAGAAGCAGAATTCCCTAGGGAACAAGGGGGCGTAAGAAGAGGAGAGAGGAGTGTAGAAGAGAGAGGTAGCAGGCACGGGGACAGAAATGTACTCAATATACAATGTACACTTGTGTGAAAGAGAACTTATATAATACAGTATCATGCACAGTAAATAAGTGCAATAAAAAGCGCATTAAGACGGCAGCATAGGGATTGTAGGAAACCACACTGAAGAGCCTAGAGAACAGAGTGGCTTTTTGCCATGGGCAGATTCATGCCTCAGCATCACTTCAATGTTACTAAAGCCACAAACAAGGGTCAGCAGGAGACCATTGCCTCGAAGCCAAAGCTCTTTTCAAGATCCTTTCCCTGAAGGACTAGCCAAACAATCGAGTAATATCTACCCCATTTTTTTTTCTAGCTTACCCATAGGTAAAACTATCAGATCACTCTATGATAAAATTTATTCTAGCCACTAAATTCCACCTTCCACAAAAGCCATCTTCCACAAAATTGTCTCAGAACTATTTCTATGTTGTCACACAAGCATCTACCAGGCTCCTTGCCAACAGGAAACAGAAGCACCAGAAGGCTAGGATCATCATGGAAGCCAAGGTTCTGAGTATATAGCTGCCCACACCCCTGGGCTGTGTGCTCACTAGATTAAACCAGCTACAAAACATGCAAAAGTTAGAACAACAAATACACCGCCAGGACTGTAGTTAAACTACAATCCAATGGGGCCACCAAGTCATGTGTGCCCCTCTTGATTCCCCTAAAGAATCAGGTGACTCCCCCGAGACCCAAGAATTGTGTCTATCCACCCACAACCTGTTCCGATTCAGTGTCTCGAGTTGAGTCCGGTCTCTCTCAAGCTCCAATTCTTGGCAGTTTTAAGAACCACAACCTAAGGGACAACTGGACACAGTCCAAGTGGCTGCCTTAGATGCACTAGGGTATACAGAAGGGGTATGTGTTTACTCAACATGTAAGTTAAGGTCAACAAGGAAAGGTACACTTCCTGTTCACAGATCCTTTAGGGCTGTTTGTTTTGGGGCCTCTGGCTGTTCCTGGTTAAAAACCCAATAGCATGTGCCTAGGAATAACCAGCTTGGTCATGTGAAAAGCCTTCTCTGCTATGAATCATGAACATCTTCCCAGTCTCACTGAATCCTGGGTTAGGTAATCAGAGGAGAATTCTCTATAAGTCTGTCTGTCTGTCTGTCTGTCTGTCTCTCTCTCTCTCTCTCTCTCTCTCTCTCTCTCCCTCCCTCCCTCCCTCCCCTCACAGTACAAAGGCCTTTGAGCGTTTGAATGCCCCCACTTTGACCTGCAGGCTCAATTCAGCCAGAACTACCACAAGAAATCCACCCGAATGCAAAGACCCTAGTATGTGCGTGTGAATACATTTCTCCCTATCTGAAACCCCAGCAGGGACTGTCTATTAAGCAAGAGTATTGATTCTGAGACTTGTTCCTTTAACCTGCAAGACACTCAGTGGCCTCAATCCAGCACCTCTTTTAACTTCTTGTGTTTGGAGCTGTATATTGTGATCCACCAAGGGAAGCTAGCTTCTATTAGCAATGTCTCCCCTTGGATGCCGTGGAGCTCTCCAGGGCAATGTTTCATCCCGTGGATCGATGGTAGATGCAGCGTGCATCCACCAACTGTTTTAACTGAAGCAAGTTACCAGGTAGGTTTTCTCCATCAACAGAAACTTCTGATAACTTTACAGATTACTATTCTTTTCCCATCCTTCCTCTCTTTGCTATAAAATTGTTATAATCAACAAACATTCATGAATCTGTAGAACACAAACTGAGGACATAAATTTTTTAAAGGATAAGTAGAAAGAAAAGCAGATTTTTAAAAGATTTATATTTTATTTATATATGTGCATATTTGTGTGTATATTCACACATCCTTGTGGATGCCCACAAAGAGGCCAGAATAAGGTGTTGGATGCCCTGGAGCTGGAGTTACAGGGCTTTGTAGGCTACCCAATGGGGTGCCGGGAAGCAAACTTGGCTCTGCAAGATCAATAAGGACTCTTAAGCCCTGAGCCATCTCTCTAGCCACAAAGCAGATATTTATATTAATTGTTAAAATTTTTCAATGATGGCACTTAATGACAAACACACAAAATTCAAGCATGGTCCTTGTCACCTGGTTTTTCTGCCAATCTCCCGGCTCTAAGGATTATGACAGTGTGCATTAGAGTCCTGAGTGTACCCTTCCATGACTGCAGACTTCTTTTCCTTAGTCCCTTCACACATAAATAAACACTTGAGCATGGAGCAGGTGAAGGACATACTCACCGACACCCAAGGGAAGAAATCATTTGTAAGCATAAATGACAGAACTGAATGCATCCAAGAAGAGGACTATGCAACACTCTGGTCCAGGGTGCCTCCGTGGGGTTAAACAAAAGAGAAGAGCCCCTAAAGCAAGGTACCTGAACACTTAGCTGAATGCCTTCTTCTAAACCACCCACTCAACCCAAGCAAGCTGGCTTCTTTCCCAGAAGTAAAGCTACGTGCTCAGGTGCTTGGGGTTCCTAGTACAGGCAGGTCTGTCTCCTGTCTTACCACCCTGGAGATCATATGGACAGCATTGCTGGGTCAGGATCCAAAAACTGCCCACAATGTCTGCCTGCTTGCCATCTGGCTGCACGAGACACTGGGACCCAAGAGCACAGGTGAGAGAGTAAATGTGTCCTTAATATCGATGCCAAGGGTAAACAAAGCATGGTGGAGGCCAGAGCTGGAAATAAATCCATCTTCAAACGCTGAGGACATATGCAGAGATAAAGGTGGGGACAGCTATAGATAAACTTGAGTTATATTCGGGAAGGCATCTGTCTTGGGTCACCTATCTGATCACAGGTCCTGTAATCACACAGCCTCAAGACAAGAACAAGGGATTTCTTTTGTTCACAGTAACGCCGAGGAACTGTGATTTTGTGGCTGATCACTGGACATTGCTGGGCTGAAGACATTCTGAAAATAGCACTTTCTCCGAGTCCATGCGTAACCACAAGAGGATGATAATACAATGTGCCCTGAACTTCGTCTGATTCCATCCAGGCCTCCAGGAACTCCTAAAAGACGTGCCAGCCGCTTGTTGCATGAGATGCTGAATTATATGCCAAAGCCCTAAAAATAGGACTCTGCTTATGAAAGGGGGAGACAAAGAGGTGAATCTTTTTCTTTGTGCTCACACAGCTAAGAGAGGCGTGACAGAGAAATTCTTTCAAACTCTCAGTGTCTGCCAAGCATACTTATCCTCAGAAGCATGCGAGCTATGTGTCTCTTCAAACTTGTAGACAATGGATCTTCTGCCTCACTAGGCCCTTCCCCAAAAGAAAACAAAACTAGAGACAATCCCATCTAACAGTGATGAAGAGGGTCCTCTTGACAGGCCAGACTGCCACTGTTCTCTCTCCTCTGAACCATATTGGATAATTCTCCTAACAAAAGGCTAATAAAGAGTTAAGAGAACTCCAGAGAGAAATAACCACCATGCATGGGCTTTAAACAGCTTTTAGAGACACCAGGACCTGCTGAGCTAGGATCCTGAGAGCTGTGAGTTAGGAAGCACAATAGCAAAATGAGAGGCTGGAGAGATGGCTCAGCGGTTTGACGGCGTTTCCCACTCTTCCAGAGGATGTGAGTTCGGCTCCCACCACCCACGTCTGGCCCCTCATCACCACCTACAGCTCCAGTTCCTGGTGATCTGATACCTTGTTCTGGCCTCTGAGGATACCTGCATACATATCACAAGCACATAAACAAAAATTGAACTATATCTTTTTCTTAGCTGTGGGGCAATGAAGAGGTGTCACCCCCACATCCAAAAGACTTTGATACAATGCCGACCATGCCCTCCTTGGCTCACAAATCAGTGGTGCATTCGGTGGGGGGTGACACATTGTCTTGCCCAGAGGCCTCAGAGGCCATGTTAAATGTCCTGCTATATTGAGCTCATCCAGCCCTTGGGTTCTTAGCAGCTATGCAGCTGACACTGGAGGTGTGAAGTCTTCTCACCATCTGGGTATTGATCGGGAGTCAGCCATGCTGATACAGTTCAGCTCCAGATCTGTGGTTTACTAACCAGCAACACCATTTCGTACTTCTCAAAGTAATGAGCAGGGACTGTCAGCAAAGTAGAGACAAAGAGCCTGCCATGCAAGAAATTAATTCATGAAGGGCAATTGGGAACTGCCGGGAAAATGGCACAAGGGCTCCCCCTTCACATATCACGTATCAGAGGGCCAGCTACTCTCTTAGAATCCCCACTGTGGTGCCAAAAGTACGAATGAGACAAGGGCTATGGAAGGGAGATGAGTGCCATGTGGTGGTTCTTAACTACTTGAGAGCAAAGCCTACTGCTGAGCTTGGACTCAAGAGTGAACAGGATGTCCTCGCTCATCAGGACCCAGGGATGTGACTGTTTGAAAGGAAGAAACCCAGTTTCCCACAGTGAAAATGAACAACCACGTCAGGCCAACAGGTTCTAAGAACAAATGCCAGGAAAGGGGACTAGGTTTCTAATGGAGACACAAAGTCTATTACCAGAGGTTGAAGAACTACGGCTTTCCGCTGAAACCTAAGACTCATAACACTAATTTGTGAAGCTTCCCTAAGACCCTCAAAAAAACTATTTATCTCTCGGGCATTAATTACAAGAGAGTTGGCAAACCATATTCCACACACTCTTTTAAATCCATGTGACTTAAACAATCTGACGTCATGCTATGGAGAAGTAACTGACTCCACACATAGGTTTTAAAACCAACCTCAGTGAAGCATTCCAGGTCCGATAGTGCTGGGGTTAGAGCAAAAGAGAAAACAGGGTGAATGTGTGCTGTCCTGGACATAAGCAATTTAGGATGGGTAGATATGAAGATCTGATGAACGAGGAAAGCATGTACTACATGAGGATGTTCTAAATACTACAGAAAAATATGAGAAGGAAACGAAGAAAGGGAGCTAGGGCTGTAATATTAAAGTGACCGTAATGGTAAAGGAAGATCCTGCCAAGAACTTGATGGTTAAGTGAGACCTAAAGCAGATATAAGCATCAGTGCAAAGAAAGACATTTCCAGAGTGATAAGGCTCTGAGTTTGGAGCATACCTGGGAGCAAAGAGCCGAGAGGACACTGGGACTGAGATTAATCATAGCAACAGTCAAAGCACAACAATTAGGCCTATTATACGGGAAAAGTCAAGGGAGAGAGAGAACTGTGAGTGTGGGGGTCAAAGTCTTTTTATTAAAAATTTGTATATATGTAATTGGGGGCTTAAAACAGGGTCTCACTAATTACCTCTGGTTGTCCTGGAACTCACTGTGTAGACCTCAAACTCACAGTGATCTACCTGCCTTTGCCTCGTAAGTGATGGGACTAAAGGCAGGCACCACCACACTTGGTTTATCTATATGTGTGCCAAAATATTAACTTGAAGGGAAAAATGATGATGATGGGGAGAAGCTTCTTATTCTTTTATCTTTTATTAATTTGTTCATTTGGAAAATGTTTGTGAAGATTCTTCTGCGTACCAGCACTGGGGGCAAATGATACACAGACCAGACCGGCCCTGGCCTCCTAGACTATAATGTTAATCTTGATTTTCAACATGACAAGATTTGGAACTGCCATTGATACAAATCTCTAGGCATGTCTTAAGGGGTTGTCCCGATTAGGTAAACTCAATTGATAAGACCCATCCTTCTATGAGACAGGGGTAGAGGACCCAACACTAAATGAAAAGGAAAACAGTGCTTAGTACAAGCATGCATCTCTCTCTGCTTCCTGACTGTGAATGTCATATGACCAGCTCCTTTCCACTCCTGCCACCATATCCTCCCCATTATCTCCTCCACTATCCTACGGAGATGCAAGCCCAAATGAAACCCTCCTTCCTTGGGGACTTTATAACATCAATGAGAAAAGCAAGTAGTGCATAGACTGGCAATGCCATCAAAGTCCAACAATGCCATGAACTGGGCCATGTACCATGGAGAGTCAACAACAGCTGCAACAAAGAACATGGGACTGAAGAGAAAGTGTCACTGAGATAACTTGACTTGAACCCACAAGAATAAAAACTTGCTGGGCGAACCTAGCAAGAGTCATGGAAAGGGCTTATAAATTAATATATGAGCTGATATAAATATGATATATACTTACAATAATACTTACATAATGAATATGACCTATAATAGTACAGCCCTGTAATCCTAGTACTCAGGAAGCTAAGGCAGAAGAACTTGAGTTCAAAGCCAACCTGGGCTATTTAGAAAGAGCATCTCACAAAAGATTAAATGTCATCAAAGGTAGGAAGGAAGCTAGCTAGGTTCAGTCTTGGTTATATGAGTGTTTTAAGCATTTAGGTAATGCGTTCACCAATAAGCATTTATTGAGCATACATCGCATATCCACTACTGTGCTGGGAAGAGGGATATAAATATCACAGACATGGCTCCTGTTCTCAGGGAAGCTTAAGTCAAATCAGAAGCAAAACTCCCATCTCAAGAGCTGCCACTTGGCCTTACAACAAACTGGGGAAGAGCCAGCAACTCGGAAGATCCTGCCAGCATGACTCTAAGATTGCTGTGAGTTTGAAGCAAAAATAGCAGCTACATGAGTTTTCTTTAGCACTCCCCTCGCTGAAGCCCTGCGTATGTGCCTTTCGTGTATCCAGCCATTCATTCATGGGGCCCTGCTGACCACACGCCCTGCATCTCCAGAGCACTGAAAGACAAGGGACAGAGAGGGAAGAAAGTGTCCTCTGAAGGAGCTCACAGCCTATCTGCTAAGATACGAATGAAAATAAGCGCACTATACACAGCATCCCAAGGGAGCATCGGTATGTTTAATCTTGGGATGGTTGTCAGGGGGGTTAGCAAATAAAGTGGACAGGTGTTAACTGTTGTGTTTACCTAAATGTCATAAATGTTCAAAATGTGCCCCCCCCAGTGCTATGCATGATTTATGATGTTAACTTTAGGAAGGAGTGGAGTGTCCTGAAGACACTTGGCAGAACGCTCTGATGGGGTTCTATAGTAGCCAAGGAGAAATACTGAGGGACATCTGTTTGGTAGCTGTAAGGATGATTGTCCAAAGTGCTTGTGGATCCCAGTTTTAAAGGAAGTAGGAGTGATCCAGGCACTCTCCCCCATTCCAGTGTTGGCACTGGACAATAGCTCCTCAACACTGCCCTGTGTCTCGGCCAGGAATGCGCTTGTATTCATTTGCAAGCCTGGGGAAAGCAAAGAAGGGTGAGTGTATGTGTGTGTGTGTGTACAGGGTGTCGTGTTCTTTCTAGTCTTCATCTGCATCCTTAGAAGCTAGTAACATTTGCTATCACATGGTTCTCTACTGTTTTCTACAGTGTCAACACAGCTCCTTCATGGAAAAGCGAGAGCGTGGTGAATATGTGTGCACACACATGAATGTGGAGCACAGCCCTAAGCACTTTATTTGGGCATTGAGTCCCCACAGCTCCCATATTACCAGTTCTATTTCATGAGGCTTTTTAAAGCCACTGTTAGTATTAACAAAGAGCCACAACCAGCCAGTCCAAAGACAAACCTATGCCATACTTGCGGCTCTCACAGTGTGACGGCTTGCCACCTGCCGAGATAGATAAGGTCATTTTACCATCTCTGCCCACAGACAATGGCACAATAAGTCAATGAATATAACTGCTGTGCCAAGGGCCACACCCTCAATCCCTTTCTCTGAATTTGTCGCTGATTATTTTCCGTAAACCCCTGGGACTCTGCAAGCCTATATAACCGGAATGATAGCTGTCACCTCAGACGCACGATGACTCTCCTTCCCAACTTTGCTATTTCATTTATGGGAGAGTACGCACTTTTAAAAATCACCTCATTGTTCTGTGTTGGAGAGGAAAAAAAATAATATCACAGGCTAAGATTGACGAGTAGCCAGTATGGAGCAGCTAGAGACAACAGGATAATGCCAGACGCATAGCAAACAAAGCAAATTTAATAGTGTGGGCCTTGTTTATCCTTCTGCCATCAACTTTAATGATGAGCCTATTTATGCTAAACTTCGCTACATTATTGAAGTCATTAGTGCCTGTAAGTAAGTGATAATGTACTTGAAACTTCCACGCATCCGTGTGGCTTCCTCTGAGTCTTACATTTCTGTGTTGGGAGATGCAGGACCCGTAACTATTTTCAAACATTCTCCTGGAATAACTATTTGGTCTTACTCCCTGGGAAATGGACTCAGGATCAGTCCAGTTTGAGAAGGGAAGTTAAAGATATGTCTTTCACTTTAGGTTTGTAGAGAAAACTCAGGGAGTAAACTGTTTATTGTACAAACATGAGGTCCTGAGTTCAGATCTCAAATACTCACATGGAAGCTGGGCATGCTGGTGCACATCTTTAGCCATAACACTGTGAAAGGAGAGATAGGAGGCTCCCTGAGACAAACCCTAGTCAAACCCTAGACAAACAGATGGGTTTCAGGGTCAGTGAGAGACCCTGCCTCAAAAGAAAAAAGTGAAACGCTACAGAAGATAACCAACATCAAACTCTTGCCTCCACACGCGCACGCGCACACACACACACCAATGTTAATCAACATTCATGCATGCATCCATCTCACGAAAACAACAAAGATCTCTTTCCATTCGCAATCCCCAACAAAGTACAAGATGATGCTGTTTTCTGGGTCTATAAGACAGAAGATGCTATGTTAGATTTTCTGGAAGTATTGAAACAGCAAAAGAGGGATAAATCTTACCCTTCTGTCTGTTGGTCACTAACATACAGTTTCATGGAAACTAAATGAAATAATCACAAAAAATCCCAGTAGTAAATTCAAAGCCAACATAGAAACAGAATACACTTTGGCTCGTGGGTTTGCCATGTGTGTTCGTGGCTTGGGCAAAGGGCATAAGTGCACAGTTCTACAAGTATGAAGTCCTCAATAAGAAGGACACATAAGGTTAGAACTAAGGAAAGAACCTCAGTCCTCTAGAGCAGTCTCCCCTCTGTCTAGGTGAGCCAGAAGTTCCACAGGATCTCGGGTAGTTCAGCCTTGGGATTTGGAGCATCTTTGTCCACTGTCTGGAGAAGCACAGTGCTATCAGAACCTTAGTAGAAACACACACTGAAGATCCCCATCAGCATTTTCCCCAACGATGAGCCACAGTTAGAAAACAAGCTATATGCTGCCAAAATGAAGCCTGAAAGAGAAAAATCAAGGCATTAGCCTCCACAGGATCATACAGCAGCTCAGATGGGATGTTGTAATAGGAGCGGCGGGGCTGCATCCCCAGCACTCCGGCCGCCTCACTAGCTTATTCCCCGAAATAACAACACACAAACTGTATTCATTTAAACACTGCTTGGCCCATTTCTATCTAGCCTCTTCTAGGCTAATTCTCACATATTAATTTAGCCCATTTCTAATCATCTGTGTAGCACCAGTCTTACCGGGAAGATTCTAGCCTACGTCCATCCTGGGTCGGAGCTTCATCACGTGCGTCTGCCCAGGAGAGGGGAGCATGGTGTCTCTGCTCCAGAGAGCAGAGCTGTCGAGTCTGAGCTCACTTCCTCTTCCTCCCAGCATTCTGTTCTGTTTACTCCTCCCACCTATGTTTTAACCTATCAGGGCTAAGCAGTTTCTTTATTGCTTAACCAATAAAATCAACAGATTGATATATGACACTCCCACATCAATGGGATCTGCTTGGAACAGGCACTGGGGTGTTCTCTTCAGCAAACATGTACCACTTTTGCAGCAACCCTTCATCAGGAAAGCCTCCTTTGACCACCTTGACTAGTTGTGCAGTCTAGTGGCTCCCCAGCCCAGGACCCTGTTTTCACTATAATGTATTGTCTAATATTGTTTTGTTATGTTTAATTGCCTGTCTCTCCTTTCCAGAACACATTTCACATGGTTGGAAATAGATGTGTCATTTTCATCTCCACAGCTCCATGCCTGGAACAGGGTTCCACTTAATAATTATCTGTTGACTGTCAAGAAAGTCCACTGCTCAGACACTTTGATTCAAGGAAACAGATACCCTGGGACAGACAACCTTGAATTTTTACTTGGTCATGTTTCCTCACACCTGGGCCTCCCATCTAATCAGGGCAAGAGAAGTAAAGAAGTTAACTGTATTTCCAGGAAGAGGATAGAACGCAGGTGGAGAGGCAGGGTGTGATGTATGTCCCCAGATTCATACTCAACCCAAAAGACCAGGTTCTTCCTGGACTCACTATTGGCATGTGCCATGTGGAAGGATTGTTCCCAAGCTACTGAACCAGAGCAGTCAAGCCCAGTCACATGCTCCAAGCTTCAGGTGACAGAGCACCTGGCAAAGCCTTTAAACCTGCTGGAGAACCTCACCCCATGACTTCTTATTTACCTCATCAACTTCTCTGAGTCTATTCTATGGTCTGCCTTGTCTGTCATTCATTTTAGCCTTAACCCCTCAACTCCCCTGATAAGCCTGTCTGTCTCCTTACTCAGTCTCGACGATCTAGATCAGAAATTGTCCCAAGTTCCCAGCCAGCCCACCTTGAGAGAATGACAAAGATTCTCCTGAGAGGATGCCCGAGAGTCTCTGAGACTAGCTAGCATTCTGGCTGTGGACGGTAGAATCATAAGTCATAGCATGTAGTGAAAACTCCCAGGAGGGAGAATGAGGAAATGAATCAAACTACAGAGGGATGGGAAAAGACAGAAAGGATGCTCTGGGTAGCTTCTGAGATAAGGGAAAGTTGAAAGACGCAGCTTTCTCTTTGAGACAGGGGCAGAAAGAGACATCGCCCACTCTTCTCAGATGCCAACTCACCAGAGGTCTGATTGACTTGAATTTCTTTCTCCTGTGTCAGGCTTCTACCACACACATGCTCTCCTTGAACTAATTCATGTGGCTTTTCCTACCTTCAATCAAATATTGACCAGACTGTCTGCCTTTGAGTCTAACAAGCTCTGGACCGCAGTCCTTCATCTGTGTTCTAAGAGCTATTCCTGTGAACACTCTCCTTTCATGGTTGAGCTGAAATCGTACCGAAGATGTGTTTGTGAGGGAGCACACATGTATGTCCCGGTGAATATGTGCACATGAGTGTGAACGCATGCGTGTAGAAGTCAGCGGACAACCTTGGGGATCATTCCTCCTCCGATACCTTTCACTTGAGGTCTTAGATGTGGCTCTCATTATTAACTAGTTTAAGGTAGCTGACAGAACAGCACCAGGCATTCACCTGCTCTGCTGTTGGAATTATAAGTGGGAATCATCTTGTTTGACTTCTTGCAAGAGTTCCGGAGAGTCAACTCAGGTCTCCACACTTGCAAGGCAAACCTTTACCAACTAAGCCATCTCACAGATCTTCTTATCTATCTTTTCAAAAGTCTTTATTGAGCCCAAGAAGAATGATTCCTCTACAGTCACAGAGCACTTTCTGAAACAAGCTGTTTGTTGAGCATCTACTGTGAGATCTACCAGGCTACGGATATGTAACAAAAGAGACAGCGTTCAAACACAAGGAGCTCTCAGCAGTTATATGGAAGAACTATCAGCATAGCAATATGCAACGAATCACAAAGTATAAACAACTAAATTGCAACAAATGGGCTGGGAAGCCTGAGATGGCTGGAAGGGCTCAGACAAAGAATATGCCTACTGCAATAACATGGAAATCCACGTTCAAACAGACTGAGTCAGGGGAACAGATTACTGAATCAGTATAACTCAAAGCTAAAACTATCTGCTTGGCAGAGGGATGGTGGGGGGAGGGGGAGGGAGTGCCTTTGGAGGGTGGTTCTATAGCGAGAACATGAATGTAATATGTGTTCCCAAGCCAGATGGGAAATTCATCTCTTCATCAGTGAGGACACTCAGGAACAGGAGTCCAGACAACCCATTGCTGACATATGGATAAATGCCTCACTAAGTGCAATGCACACACACTTGTTGATTGATCTGTCAAAACACCAGCAGCCGTTCAGCAGCAGAAGCTGTGTTCATATCATGCTGTATCCAAATATTAATCTCTGGGTGGTCTTTCCCTCATTGTGCCCATTCAAATTACGACCATACTTATCCTTAAGTGGGGTTTTAAAAAAGAACACCTATTTAAATGAATGACAAAAATAAAACAGGAAAATTGCAGAGAAAATGCTCTTAGCTACATGGGAGTAAGCAGAAAATGGGCGTGATGGAGAGTTCCCTATATGAATATGACTATTATTAGTTCTATCTATCTTGCATGGTAAATCAAGAATAATGAAGACATGCCACCTATATATATTTCCATAATTCGTTATTTGCCTCCTAACGCCAATATTTCTAACAGATAAAGCCAAGGTAAGCAGTATTAATGACTTGTTGGATGTAGCAGTTTGGGGAAGATTTTAATATCTCGCATCTTTTATGACAATATTCTAATAAAAGCAATAAATTGGCAGTCGAAAGACAGAATCTGTCTGCTCAGGATTAGGCTAAGGTTAAAGCTGAAAGGCCTGTTGACGGGTTCTTTTTATTACTAATTTACTTTGTTCATTTAGAGAATCAGTTTGATGCCATTAAAGGCTTGGTTTCCACATATTTCACAGTTTAGACACGTTTCTCCGTGTGAATTAGTGGTGCGGTTTGGAAGAACGCAGATGAGTGCTCTTCTAAGGGCCTAGCAGATACACTTGTTTCTAAATGCACAATGATACCAAATGGACTTCCAGCCCAGGCAAGGGGTAGAAGACAGCAGCAGCATGGAATCCTTTGCTATGTGGTTATGTATATTTATAGGTCCTCTCGCAATAAGTCAGTTATGAAATAATAAAAATTAGAAGGGGACCCTTCCTAGCCTAAACTGTTTTCGTCTAAATCTAATTTTTCTGTACTCACAGCAAACCTCAGGGGTGAAGCCAAAATACATTGATTTGGAATAGGTAGGATGGATGAGTCTCTTTCCCAAGACCCTTTAGGAAGGTGGTGCACCCTCCAACTTTGGGAACAAAAGAGGTTTTTACAGATCATAGTGAATCAATAATTCATAGACGAGAGGACAGGCACGGAATATCCTTAACTTAAGATGAAAAACAAATTGCACATTCAGGTCTTTAATCAATAAAAAGCTAACAGATCAGCCGTGCAAACAAGACAAGACAATCTTATTTCAACCTTAGTCATGAACTGAAAGCTACACTGGACTGAGTCCTGTGGTTAAAAATTGCTCCTGGGATGGCGTAGTTGTGAACTATCAAGCAAGAAGGTCAGTAGAGACCACCTCACTATGGGATTTGCAACACAGAAAAGACAAGTGGGCAGAACACAGAAGGGTGCTCTACACAAATGTCAATTAATGTATTATTCTTCTCCTGAACTCCGTTCAGCAAGCACCATGGTGGCTTTGAAGCCCCTGTGCGTCTCCTGGGAGCATGAGTGAGAACTCTGGCTTCAGCTTTTGATTAAGTAATGTTCAAAACACAAACCCCCGTCAACCTGCACTAAGCTTTTTACAATAAACCTGGAGAGCTGACCCTCCCCAATTAGCCTAATTCTTTTAAAAGTTTAAGGTCAACAGGTTTTTGCCTTTCTTCTACTATTTCACTGTTAAAGCTTGTTCTCATTAACACGTTGATTCCAACATCTCTGTGCTGCATACAGGAGAATACTAATAACAGCTGTCTTTGGACTACCGAGGGCATAAGACACATGCAAACTATACCCACTTTACAGACAAGACTTCTGACCCCAAGAAAAATGGTCAAGATGCAGAGGAAAACTAGTCACAGGGTGTTCAATCCAAACAGATCCGTTTATGTTGCCGCTGCTCCACCTACGGCTCTAGGAACATGATAGGAAAAAGTCTGGAAAGTTTGTAAGAGCCATAAGACCGGGACAGCTGCTGTGAAGTTGTGTCTTCCTTATGTGACAGGGAAGCGTCACCCAGGAGATTTCAAAACTATGGTCACCTAATCAAGATTGGCATAATGACACCACCACTTGACATGCCAACATGGACAGGGAATGTCTCACAAGGTTCATCCCATAGATGGAGAGCCGCGTGCAAGTGATAGTTGCTGAGAGAGGGGGAATCAGTCTTCCCTAGGGACAAGCCCCCTGATAGATTACCTTATCTCAAGCATGTACCTATGTCCCAAATGCAGGTACATACAGACAGCACTAAATGACTCATCGCATTTATTTAAACACACACGTTATGCACACAACAATTAAAGAAGAGGTTGTGAATTTGAGCGGAAGTGGAAAAAATGGGAGGAGTTAGAGGAGAGGGAAGGTGTAAGTGGTGTAAATACAGGGCTCGAAATTCCAGAAAACTATAAATTGAAATTGAAAGAAAAAGAATGATACCCAGTGCCGTTCAGTGGCAAGAGGAAAATGTGCTCACTTGCAAGCAGATTCCAAAGTCTGTGCCATGTGCACTGTGTGTGGCTAGGTGCTGCTATCAAGATCCACATGATCGCCTGTCCCAGTTGCCTGCCGCCTCCCCACAACCTCTCCTCCTCTTTGTGCTCACACATCTTTCTTAGTCCGCACATGCCATGTGCCTTGCTACATGCAGGGTCTTCCCACACAAGCTGAATCCTGCCCCATCCTCAAGTCTACCATTCACCAAATCTCATGGCAAGTCTGCTGGGAAACCGGTCTCCTCTGCTTTCCTGTAGCAAGCACATCACTTTCGATGACATCTAAGGGCACTTCTTAGAGTCCCTCAGCTTTGCCCTCTTGCCCACATTATTCATTGTCCGAGGGCAGAAGCTGTGTGCCTAGGGTCATAACATAGGGTGCTATAATAGCATGGCACAGCCTATGTGGCTTAAACAACAGAAATTTATTTCTCCTAAGGCTAGAGGCTGGAAGTTCAAGACCAAAGGAGTAGAACATCTGGTTTCTGGTAAGGGCTCCCGTTATAGCCTACAGGCAGCTTTCTTCCTGCTGTGTCATCTCCTAATGGAAGTAGAGAGGGCTCTGGGAGCTTCCTCTAGAAACAGATGTTCTCCTCTCATCACAGGGGCCTGCTTCCCAGTTCATCTCCCCAGGGTCCCACCTCTGGAGAGCATCACATCGGTGAAGAGGCCAACCATGCCAATTTTGCAGGAACTCAACTGCATCTATTTACATGTCAAATACGCAAGTTCTTTCCATGGGTTAGAAATACAAACCCATTTAGTTACCATAGTCACCTCCAAAGAGGGTTCACACAGTGTAACACAAGAGCACACAGAAACAGCTAATGACGAAACACAGACTTGGAGGTTTCAGAAGTAACCCTCTCAATCTTGACACCATTGAACCCCAGAGGGGTCTGAGCTTCAAAACTGCATCCAGCAGAATGCTTTCATCTCAGATGAGTACGGAATGCCAAGTGTTGGAAAGAAGCAAAGGAGCAAGGGCCAGGGAAGTATCCCATCAGTAAAACGCTTAAGACCTGAGTTCGAGCCTCAGAACCCACATTTAAAAAGAAAGAAGAAAAGCTAGGGAGGTAGAAACAGGTAGATCCACGTGACCCCACTAGTCAGCCAGTCCAGACTATGTGGTAAGTCCCAGAGTAGTGAGGGACACTAAGGGTGGGGGGAGAAGATGGCTTCTGGGAAAAATACCCAAGATTGTCTGACCAAGACACACAAATGCACGTGCACACGCATGTGCATGTTTGTGCAGGTGCGTGTGTGTGTGTGCGTATATATATATTTTTATAAAACTCAAAAGTCTGCCTTAAGGAGTCCCTGGCTTACTTGTTGTACAGACCTGGTAAAAAGAACAGCTTTGGTTGAACAAAAAGAGCCATGACATTCCTCATCTGATGGAGTTTCTGGATACCTCAAGGTCACTCAAGGTCATTCTTTCTTCTTTTAAGCCACTTCCACCCCAAACACAGAGTTAGCTCAGGAAAGAGGCTTTTTATCAACCACAAAGCTTTTGCAACTGTCTCGCTTCCCTATCAGTACTCAGAGCCTTGAAAGGCAAGTGACTTAAAAAGCAAACTGTTTCCTCCGCTGGTATTAAAATCAATGGAACTCTGAAAATCAGCCTTCCATTCATGCAAAGGTTTGCAGAGTGCCTGCGATGCTCTGAGCATGGCCCATTGGCCGTGGGGTACCGTGGTACAAGCCGCCATTCCCCGACAGGAAGACAGCTTTAGGAGGCACAATGCCAATTAGAACACCATCTCCAAAACAGACCTAAAGAGTTGGGAGTGAGCAGGCAGAGATCAAGGTGGCTTTGGGGGCTGAGCATCATTGGCAGCTGCATTTGTCCAGTCCAACAGAGAGTGTGAGAGAGCTTTAAACAAAATACGGGACCAGGTCACCATTCTTGCTCATTATAATTGACCACATTACCTTCCAAGGACTGCAAAAGGCATGAGCTAATTTGATTAGTCAGCTCTGTAGCTACCGTTCTTCCAAAGTTAACCATTGAGGTGAAAAAAAATCCTCCCTTTGTAACTCTAGGCCTTCAATAAATAAATGTCTATTTATCTATCACAAATAAATTGGAATTTAGCTAATCTCACCTTGTTTGCCACTCGGCAACATTTCCATGTGCTAACACTTCTATTCAAGACAGAAGACATTAATTAAATAATTAGCCCTGAGCTCAGACATGTAAACAAACACAATAGATGAATTTGTTAATTGTTCTTCCCTGCTGTGGACAGGAGCTATTGTTAGCGACAGTAATAATAGCAGGGATCTGATTTCCAGGAGACTCTTTGGATTCTGGAGAAGGTAACTTCGGAGAAGCATAAAATGTTTGCTGAAAAATACGACTTCCGCCACTGCCCTGATTGTAAGCCGCACGGATGAGGAGCAGGACCGCAGTGAACTGAAAATAGCCTAGTCATTGGGTATTTGAATTTTCACCAAACACTGACAATTCAATTATTTTTGCCAGGCTCCCAGCCCTCAGAAATAAAATAATTTAAAAACATTTCAAAGAAATGGCACACTTTGAAAAAAAGAATCAAGCACTAGCTGCCTCCTTTTCTTCTCACCAACAGGGTGAGATGATCAGAATAAAAATGAAGCTAGATGGTACAGATTGGTGTTTTAATGTTCCCGCAGGATTTCTTTATAAGTGAAGTATAAATAGCAATTATCCACAGACAAGTGTACACTGGCCATGGAAGACATATGCCTGTTGACAACAGGTTTCCAGTAGGAAATACAAGAATAAGTCTAAAGCAAGCCAAAATATTTTTTCTCGCTATTTATTAACATGTCAATCACTCCTTAGTCCATAAAAATTTCATAAAATGCTGTAAACATTTCCCCCTGCTCTTCACTCGCATGAAAAACTGATATTATTTTCTGTGCTGTGCTAATGGCAGCGGATGATGATGGTATGGATGAACGGTGGTTATGTGATCTGATTTTGAGATGGAATTCCTATCACCACAAAACTAGGAATAAGACCCAGGCAAAGCCAGAGAGACAGAGACCAGGATTGCCAAACTAAAAAAGATCCCTGTACAGGACAAGTGTTATGATTTAGATCTAAAATTCCTTCAAAGATTCATGGGTTAAAGGCTCAGTTACCAGCTGATGCATCTCTGGGAAATGAAAGTTCTCACCTAACCAATGAGTTCACCACTCAATACGCTCACGTGGGGGTAAACAATCGGAGGTGCTGGGAACTGCAAAAGCTTTCTTGATTAGAAAAAGTTGGTACTGGAGGTGTAAATTTAAAGGCCTATGTGTATTTTATCTGTCTATATAATTCTCCATCTTGTTTTTTTGAGACAGGGTCTCTCGCTGAACGTAGAGATCATGATTTTGACTAGACTGGCTGAGCAATGAGGTAATAAACCTCTGCCCGACTGAGGTTACAAGTGTGTGCCACCATGCCTAGCTTTCATGTGAACTCACAGCTTCAGGCTTGCAAATTTTATCTGCAACGTCCTCTCCATGGGCCTGAAAGGTTGTTCTTCATGCCAACTCTTCCCTGTTCCTTTCTTCTCCCTGGCTTCCATGACCTTCAGCAACGATGTCTCTGCCTTGCCATGGTTTTCAAAGCAATGGAATCAACCAGATGTGGAGTGAAGCCCCTGCAATGTGAGCTGAAATAAATATGTCCTTCTTTAAAACATTTTGCTGCAGCCAATAAAAAAAAAATAACAGAAAAAGCAAGGCAAAGAATGGAAAAAAGAGGGCAGGACAAATTGCCTCAGAAGAGCAGAGTATCACAACGAAAGATATGACCATACCCAAGAAGAAGGAAGCCACAAATCCTAACTCACATGTAACTGACAATACTATTTTTCATTTGATCCAAAACTAAGATCCAGTTTGAACGCCATCTCCTCCAGGTAGTTGTGTATGGACACATGTATGTTTGCTGCTATTACCCAGGGACGTGCTACAAGGCGAGGAATGTGTCCACCCTGGACCTCCAACATGCCTAGAAGCTTATTGGGAGCAGGAGGTTTGCATTTCTCAGTTTTGCATTTTCATATCCTGGCACAATGTCCTGACTATAGGAGAAACTCAGAATCATCTGTCAGGTAAGTTAACCAGTTAAAACACTCCTTTCTAATAGTAATAGAACCTGAACATCTTTATTGTCTAGTAGAGCTTCGCAACTCTGTGGTAAATCAGAGATGAGATAGGGGCAGAGACTGTTGCAAATCTCAGTACCCTGGCATGTGAAAAAAATTCAAGAGATACAGCCCATCCACCTCATTCAGGGTCCTCTCTTTCTGGCTTAACATTTGCCTACTGACTTCAAGACAAGCAGAGTGTGTATCCATTTCCTTTAGTCAAATCATGGAGACATTGATGAATAAGTGAATGGCAAATTGAGCAAATGAACACATGGGCCCCGGGACGTACAAGAGAGAGCAGCAGCACCCCTCTCTCTTCTCGAGAGACACAGTCACCCACAAAAGATAAAACAAGACACAACTATGTAAACCAAGATAAAAGACAAGGCAGATTGAATTCTGTCCATAGAAAAGAGTGGCACTGACCTCACAAGGACACTGGGGACAGCTCTTTGGAACAGTAGAGTTTGGCATTGAAAGGTCCCTCAGACACCCTCCACTCACATGAGGAACAAGGATGTTGCAGGCCCGGAAAGTACCAGGTGCTATAATCAGGAGTTGAGGTTTTGCTCTACAGAGAATTAGGCTCCAATATCATGTCGCTACTAAGAAGGTTGGTGACCTTGCGTGCATCTCTCTCCTCTAAATCCCAGTTTCTTTACCCACAGACAGAAAGGTCCCTTCTAACCATGAACAGACTTCTGAATTAAGTATAATAGTGTATTCAAATATTTCCCAGCAAAAGGTCTGAATTGAAGGTAGATACTTAAAAATTTAAAGTACCACGTAGAAACAAATCAGTAGGCATTTTATTGCAAGAGGTTGCATGATAAACCCAATATGTGCTGTTAAAACTGCCAACGTGTTTCATTTTCTGGGCCCTCTGATAGTTGGAGATCTAGCTACCAACGCAAGCACCAAGAGAGTAGGACCTGAGACTCAATGGCATCTAAAGTGGTCAGTTGTCTGCATTTGACCGAAACATTGTCAGGATGTAGAGTTTTCTGTGCTAGAGCCAGGAAACCATTGTATGCCCATCTCCCTGGAGAGGTACTAGCAACAAGTCCCACTAGAGACACAAGGCCACTCTGGTATTATAACCTGCATAATTAGGGACGGATGTGTGCGTCCTGACCGCTCTTACCCACAGCTATTTTTCTTCTGATTTCCAGGGCTCTGAACATTTTGAACAAGTAGATCCGCTCACCTTAAAACTCAATTTGAAACAGGACCCTTAGCTTTGAATCTGAAGCCCGGCTTTCTGTTGGGTACAGGCGAATGCTGTTTTTCTCATTTTGAAGATGGATAAACTGAGCTCCTCTTACACGCTAAACAACTTGTTCAAATCAACGACACAGCTGGAAATAAAATCCAGTTTCTTTAGCTCTTGGTTCAGTGTGTATTGGGGGGATGTATAACACGAGCTTCAAACAGTGTTTACGTTCCATCTAACCTTAGTGGGGAATATTCCAATTAACATATCCACCTCCGGGTATTTCTCCCAGTTGAAATCCTCTCCCCTTTCTGTAAAGTGCAGAAAAACACTCCCCCCACTCTCCATTTATATATTTCTCCCTTTGCTACAGCTGGCAAGTGTGAACACCTTCTCTGATTTCTGCTCTATGCTGTGCAAGAGAAGCTTGAAACGTATTCCATTTTCTGTTAGGCTCGGGCTGTGCAGGGGTGGGAAAGATCAATCACGTATGAAAAATGCTAGGTGTCCCATTATAGGATGATAAGTTCGGCTGCGTAGCATATGCATTTTTTGCTCTCTGAATAAATGGCAGAAGTCAGTTCCCCATAAATTCAAAATGTATATTAGAACATGAAATCATATTTTAAGTGGATTTCACATATTACTTCTCTTCATCATTCTAAATAGCAAAGATTAAGCTTGCCACTTGGCTCTTGTGGTTCTCTCTCTCTCTCTCTCTCTCTCTCTCCCTCTCCCTCTCCCCCTCACTCTTTTTTCTCTCTCCCTCTTTCCTTTCTCTCTCTATCAAAGATGTGTATCAAAGAATACCTGGAAAAGGAAGAGAGAATATGAACTCTGTCCACTCTCCACTCTCTCCATTTAAAACCAGGCTGATTTTCATTCAGATCGTTTCTCATCATCCAAAATGGCACCATTACCAAACCATGAAGTCAACCAAAATATATTCTCTCAAGCCTCTCCTCCTTTGATATTGGATGGCCCCATCTCCTCCTTCCTTTTTAAATTTTTTAAAAATCTCAGACAGAGACAGTGTAGGGTGGTAGTTAAAAACCAACATACTAGAGCAAAGATCACTAGTTCAAATTCCAGCTCTATCACTTCATCACAACATTGGCCAAGTCACCTAAATTACCAGTTTCTGTTGCTGTGGAAATAAGGCGGCAGCTCCTCTACACAGCATCAGCTGCTGGGCTGGTCCATCCCTGTGTTTAACCAGTCAACTGCTCTGCAGCTATGACCTGGCTCCAGGGATGCTGATTCTCCTCAATCTCCTGGTTGTTCCATAAAGTTCTTCCTCTTCTGTAGTGATCTACTGTGGATTCTTCCAGAATCATTTTGGTGGGTCTACTCTCCTTTTAAACAGCTTCTCAACTCTATTTCTAAGTCTCTTTCTAGAAAATTGTCTGTGGGCATTAAATGGTATCCTAGTCACCATATCTTTTCCTACTAAATCATGACTTGAATATGGGAGGCCTCTCTATCACTATTCATATGACTGTCAGGCATCTCAATGGTCCCTGGAGTACAGACATTTCCCTGAATATATTCTTTCCTGACTTTCTCCTACCTCAGTAAATGGCAATTGCTTCATCCCATTTACTGGGAAGACATCTTTATTTTACTCCCTCTGCCACTCAGCCAAACCCATACCTAAGAGTTCTGACTCGAAAAGTCACAACACTCACTGAGGACACGATGAACTTCAGATGCAGGGCTAGAGTCCTTGAGTTGGAACTGATGAAGAAACCTTTTCCCTGACCATTAACTCTTATGGTACAGAAGGCACCATGTAAGCTTCCAAAGGAGGGAAGCAACCAGCAATCCTACCCAACTATGGTGTCTATGAGCACAATAACCTTAAGAGTATAGTGTGACACACAGACTTGATAGTAACCAATAGCTCTCTAATTGAACTGACAAAACCCAGTCAACAGGAGGGAAATTGTGCCTGGTACTGGAAACTGAGCCAACTACGCAGGGCTAGTGAAGCCATGGATCTCAGTGGAGAACCTACAGTTGCTTCTTCACTAAGCCAGCAATCCTACATTCAGAATATTTGTTGTTTTACCCATAGATAAGTGTGGTTCTCCATCCTCGTCAAGAAAACTTCTCTTTGAAACATGTGGAGACCATTACAGAGAATCGCAACCAACCAAAATACAGAGTTATGGAGTCTAGTCCCAAGGGATACATCAGCTAAACATCCCCCACACCCAAGGCTCAAGGATCACTGTAGAAGACGAGGAAATAATGTAAGAGCCAACAGTTCAGGACATTTGCTGTAAGATGTGTCTCCTAAGAATGTCAGAAGCTCCACCCATAAAGTCTTGCCAACACGACTGTCTAAACATGAGCGGAATAAGGACAATAGACATGCCCAAGTGATTGGGGGAAGACCACACAACCTCAACTCTACACAAAAACTACAGGCATCTAAGGAATGATGAGAACAGAAGAAACAGTCTTCTCTAGGGAAGAGTAACCAACCAATAGGTTGTCCAAAATCAAATGCTCAGCCTTGGAAACACATGTACAAGTAATATTTACAGACAGTTGTGAGTACTCATGTATCTGAGAATATATATGTATATAAATATTTGTATATAACAAGAATAATGAAAAAAGAGGCTATGAATTTGAAAGAGCCTGGAGGGACATATGGGAGAGTTTTGAGGAATGGAAGGGGGAAATGGTTTAATTATATGATAATCTCAAAAATAAAAGAAATAATTTTTGAACTCTGCACTACTCTGACCATCTCTCTGCCCTTCTAGTCTGACACTTTGGATTGGTCTGTATATGTGTGCGACCATTCCAGGTGATTTGCTTGCTTTGATGGCAGTCCTCCATCCCCTACTCTACAGTTGTCTTTATTATGCAGCAGGACACATTTTTTAACTTAAAACCAAAAGACAAAGTAGATGTCATCCCCTCTGGGTTTGCCACCAAAGTCCACTCCTCACTGGTGACCTTTATACCTCGCATATAGAGCAAACTCTTGTTATCGCAGCCTTACCAAAGGCCATCATGATCCAGCCCTTCCTGGTCTCCCCTTCCTTTCTGTCCTCCACATTTACTACATGCCTCACACAACACTGTCCCCAAAACTCCGGCAGTCACTGTTCCTCTTCTCCCATTACTCCAGTTTCTGGCCTCTCTCAGCGCTCTCTCTGCCATTCTGCAATAGCCTCAAAATCATTTCCTTCCTTTCTATCTTGCTTTATTTTCGTCACATGCTTCAAGACCATCATCCAGAATATTGTTGGTCGGTCATTGGTTATCTGTCTCCTCCAAAGTCCATGAAAGGAGTGACCTGATTCAGTTCGGTATACCCTTCCATTCTCAACAACGTAAAAGGCTGGGCATACGTTAGGCTCACCATTAATATCTGCTGAGTGGATGGATGGCCAGCTTTTAAAATCTCTTAATGCCCTAAATTCATCCACATTACTTTGGCGAGATGTTGTGCAGGCCTAGATAATTACATTGTAATTAGTCCGAGGGAGAGGAATTTAAGTTCGAAGTTAACAAGCAGATGAACGGCTGCTCTGAGGACACTGACCACTTGCTCATTACCTCTAGAGTGGAATAAATAAGCAAGGGCTGGTTGGAAATGTTGGGGGACAGCTTGACTTAATGTAGGAAAATTGGGTTGATTCTGAAGATCATGAATAATTGAGAGAGGCTGTAGAGAAAGGTGCCAGTCCTCAGTTCCTACACGACCTGACAAAGACTACCCAATTATTTGCTTTAGATGCTTTGATAATTTATTGTCATTATTAATGGGTTACAGAACATGCAATGTTCACAATATTTCAATCATTCTAGAATGTGCATTTTCTCATCTTGGATATCAGAATGCCTCATCCTTGTTTGCTCATAAGAGTTAGACGGACAGCATGCTCTCTTAGTGCTAAGTAAAATAATGGTCCTTAATACATTACATCTTAAACTCTATAAAGCATAACAATTCTGATAAGTTATATTTATTGAATGCTGCCCTCAGGCAAGCATGTAGACATGTTTTCCTATTTTATTAATCTTGCAATCAGCATCTGGGATAAATTGCATTAGTTCTGTTTTTGTAAGTAACTAAGGAATAGGATGATTAAGTAATTTTCTAAAGTTGTCGGGTTTATAAGTGCTAAAACTCATCTTTTAATCTAGCTCTATCTGGACCCAAACCAGTTCCCATTTCCCTGTTCCTCCTGTAATTACTGTTAAATTGGGCTGTATACCTAAAACACAAAATATCCATCACAATGAGCCACCTAGCTGGCATTCAGTTCCTTGAATTCTCTCTGCTTGTGTGCATTTGGCAGAACCGAAGCACGTGAACCTTACTGCTTCCACAATTCATGTAGAGCCTCTTGGAAGGCAAACTTCGGCATGCAGAGTTTGAGGTCTGGCCTTTGAAAAGATCTGAACCCATATCAAAGGCAGCACGTTAGCTCAGAAACCAGTGGGGCCCTCTAATGACGGAGCCCCAAAGGGACCACTCTCTGAGGAATGAAAAAAGAACAAAACAGCCAAATTAACTCCCTGCCTTGATCTGAACTCGAGGGGTACTCATAAAAGTAGACTCTGGAAGTAGGTGGGTCCTATGCACTTGCTCAAAATGGGAAGTGGTGGGGATCCCTTAGTTTTAAAGACTGCTTGTCTAGGGTTCAAATCCTAGTTCTCTTCTCTATGATTCAGCCCAATTAACCTCTCTAAACCTTAGTCTTCTAACCTGAAAGAGTTTGACAAGGACTCACTGAGCAATTTCTGGGCTAGGAATGATACATCATTGAATGAAGCTGCTAAGTGGGTCTGCCTTTAGTCAGCTTTCATCTTAATGACTATGGCCGATGTAGGTAGAATATCTGGAATATTATTTGCTGGAATATTATTAACATGTGAGACACATATAATCACACAAAATACTAAAACCAGAGTCTGTGTCCACTTGAAAACCATGTGGAAGTTCTGAGCATAGCACCAAATGTTCTCTCTGGTCTGCGTTTCTACCCCAAGATTTTTCTTTGTCAAGGTCATGACTCAGCTAGCTCTTCATCAGACAGAGAGATGACTGCATCTTCTCCATGAGGAAGACTAAAGAGCTTTTCTCGCCTGTGCACTGCCATAGGACCCCCTGACGTGGTTAGGTTTCACCACTCTGTCCATGTTCTGAAGTTCTCATTGTTATGTATGATGAATTGCTTACTTTGCCATCTTTTACCAGCATAAAAGCTCCCCGAACATGGAACCCCCTGATCTTCACGCCTTGTGTTAGTTTTGGCATTTAATATTTGCATGAATGAGCTAAGGGAAAATGAAGCTGCAATTTATAAATAGGGTTTTAGTTCAAGGACAAAACTGGGGGGGCTCCCACACAGAACATTATTCAGACTGTTGCTACCAAAAACAAGTGTAAGGTGCGAGATTGGCAAAGGCTTTTAGAGACAGACTCCCAGATCGTGGGAAGACAAATCACTCCGCTTAGTTCTGAGTCCTGAAAACTCTCAGAATCAAGGTTTGCAGATCGCTGCACAGCGGAGATAACAAACCCACAAAGAGATCTGGGGTACAGCTGAGGGTGGAGGCAATGAACTTGGGTCTGCTTGATCAGGTAACTCCTCTGAGAGGGAAAGCGTGGGAATGAGGAGAAAAGAATTCATAGGGCTTATGTAGCCTCAGAAGAGACTTCTGACAGCATTTCAGATCTGGGGCCATTAGAATACTGAGTCATGCTGGGACTGTGGGAGGCAGACTGACGAGGAAGGGGGAATCAATGCATGGACAAGGTATTTATTGAACACTTACTATATACCTCCCCAGTGCTGAGTAAATCAGCTCACAGATAAGACAAAGTGCAACTAGGGGGAGCCCCAGGGGCCGTGCTGAGGTCGGCCTTCTTTAATATTTTCATAAATGATCCAGATACAAGGATACACCAACCTCTCCAGCTTTGCTGAGCCAAAGAAACTCTTCAACTTCACAAAACGCTGAGCCGATTGAACAAAAGGGCAGAGAGAGTTCAGCACACGACCTGGATCTCAGAAACCCAGCAGAGAGACATTCTGGGGAGTACAGAAATGCTGCTCACCAGCGCCCTGGGAGGCCTGCTGAAAGCCGAGGAAGGACAGCAGAAGCAGACTCATCATCTGTTTAGACTGTCACACCATCCTTAGGTCTAAAACAGAACCCACCACATAACAGAGACTTTGTGGAGTTCAGGAGAAAGACTCTGGCTGGCTTCGACGTGCCCAGCGTTGTGCTTTCAAAGCTCTGGTCAGGTAGAGACATGGGGAACAAAGAGAAAAAATGAAGTTACCTCCTCACCAGCTTGGCTTCATCCTACCTAAAACCTGAGGAGATACAAGGCTGTTTGCCAAGGAAAACAGCCAACTCCACTGAGTCTCAGAACAATGGGGACAGAGAAAAGAAGGTAGGTGATCTACAGGATGGAAGCCTCTCTCCGAAGAGAACTTGCGGAAAAAAATCAAGACATTCCTGCCACACTCAGCTAAGGTGATACTTAGACAGTTGAGAACTTGGCTTTGTTGCCTGTTGCCTATCTGGAATAAACTTATGACTAGCTGGGCAGCCACAGCTCTTGTATATACCCACAAGAGCATGGTGGAATTCTTGTCTGTCATTGGATTCATGTGTGTGTGTGTGTGTGTGTGTGTGTGTGCATGCATGTGTGTGTGTGCATGCTTGTGTTGCATGTTCTAATGGGAGGTGCATGTTTGTGGATACATGTATGTGCACGTGTGAGTAGAGATCCACCATGCTGGCCTCCTTGTTTATTTCGAGTCAGGGTCTCTCACTGGCTTGGAACTCGCCATGTTATCTAGGATGGTAGGTCACCAAGCTGCAGGGATCACTCAGATCAATCACCAAATCTGCCTATGAGCATGTGCCAACACAGCCAGCTTTTTAATATGGGGTCTGAAGAGCCAACTTAAGTCCTTGGGCTTGTGGGGCAACCTCTGTGCCAACTGAGCCATCTTCCCATCCCCTACAGTCTGATTTCTTGACTCAGAGAGGTTTTCAGAGAACAGAACCCTGCAACTTAACAACAGTCGAAGAAATAAGTAGAAGCTTTTCATCAGCAATGGACTTGGGAGGCCCTGGCCCTTGGAAGTGATCCCCCTTCTCATGTTAAAGCCCTTGGGAGCCAATCAGGAAGAGACAAACAAATGACGCCTCTTTTACTGAGTGCCCTTGAGTTTGAAGGGAACATACCCAATAACACTAAACCAACCTTCTTATGGCCTAGAACAGTGGTTCTCAACCTTTCTCATGCTATAACCCTTTACTACAGTGACTCATGTTACAGTGACTCCAACCATAAAATTATTTCTTTACTACTTCATAGCTATAATTTTGCTATTTTTATGAATTGTGATGTGATGTAAATATCCGATACATAACCTCTCAGGGTCACAACGCACAGGCTGGGAACTGCTGTCCTAGAGGAAGGCAGTGGCAGATGTGCACTATGGAACACTCAAAGCACAAGAGAACAATTCTTGTGGTAGAATGGGGGACCATGAAAAGGGCTTGTCAAAGCACCAGAGATATACTCCAGAGAAACATCTCTGAAGTTCTGTGGACTGTCCTAAATCAGGAGAACATGACTTACAACTGGGGTAGCCATGAAGGAAGATCATAGTTCTGGGAATGACTCAGGTCTCTTTAGTGGAGCCCTATGAAGCACCTGCATCCTAATGATTCTCTCTTCCTAAGATTGGCTGTGCATGTCCTCGCTTCTACAATTTCCTCCTAGAACGCCCAACTCATGACAGTCCTATCTCCCCCTTCAAAACCCGGCTCAGATTCCATATGAAAAGAGCCAAACTTTGAAGTAAGGCAGATGGAGCCTCTGATCACAGGACAGTTACCTATGAGATGTGTGCCTAGAAAAAGCCATTCAATTCTCCTCGGTTCCAGGTTCCTCGCCTGGAAGATGAAGCTAACATGATCAACTTCATAGCTGAGGTTGCCATAGGAGATTGGAGACATGAGAGAATGGAGTTTGGACAGGCAGCAAACAACGGGGCTTTGCTTTTGTCGAGTATTAACTACAGAGAGGAAGCTTAGAGAAGAGGCAGCTTGCAGAGGTACTGAGGGTAAATCTCGCAGTCGGAGATGCGGAGATCCTGGCAGGGAGTTATGGCTTCTCTGAGTAGACGCTAACACCACAGGCCCCAGAAGACACAAAGGTGGTGGGGCCATTCTGTCATGAAGTTTCCACTCCTGTAAAAGGACTGGTCTTTGGAGCCAGCTAGTCTGAGAAGGAACTCCAGTTCAACCATGTTCTAGCAGCTAGTCTTGTGCCAGTAACTTAATCTGGTGGAAGCTGTTTCCATAGCTGCAAAGTGAGCTTAGGTTTCCATAGCTGTCTAGTTAGGCACTACCGTGGTCTAAATATGAAATGTTCCTCATCAGTTCAAGTGCTGGAACTCTTGGTCCCCAGCTGGTGGTGCTGTTTAGAAGCTTGCAGGACCTCTAGAAAGTGGAGACTCCCTGAAGGAAGTTGAGTCCCTGACAGGGGAGATAGGTGCTGTCTATCTGACAATGCTTCCTGTTTCCTCTTTCTTGATTATGGCTACAATGTGACCAGACAGGACAATGTTCCTGCCTTCATGCCATTCCCATCTGCAGTCACGTCTTTTCTGCCAGGGCAAACCGTATGCCCCAGGAACTGTAAGACCCTTGGTGACTTAAGTTGCTTTTATTGGGGTTCTTTATCACCACAGAAAGGTCACTAAGACAGACACCTTGGGTAGTTGTTATAAAGAGCAAATGGGTACAAATGTAAGGGGCCTGTCATACAGGCAACTGTCTTCATAAGAGGAACATCCCTTCCTTCCTTTTTACTGTATTTTCTGCCATGCCATAAATGTTCAAGTCTTTGTGACAATGTGCGTACAATCGGCATGGAGTCTATTTTCCCATATCCCTTTCTGAAAAATTATATTTTATATAGTGTTGCTATCTGTGTTTTGCTCTGATTCTGCATGATGGCTCGCATACAACGCTCTTCATTTCTTTCTGGAAAAAAAAATAACATAAAGGGCCTAATGATTTGAACAGTCTCTGGCCTGCATGATCAACAGCAATGCCGATTTATGTATGTTTCCACTAAATTGTGTGCCGTGCTAGATAAAAGATTTGTTTTGAAAAACAGCCCCTGCAAAAAATAAGAGAGTTTATCAATTCCAATCATTCTCATCCAAAATTAGTTGTCAAGTTTTGGTGGCTGAAATGAATTTAACCACATAAATTCAGGACTTCTGCTGAATGGCTAATGTGGCCTTGAGGACCCAGTTCCTCAGCATGGCTGGGGTTCACCAGCAACATTTAATATCAGCACTTTCACGTTATAATAGAGCCCATTAACAACAGTTGACTGACATTAGGTATAGTCCAAGTAAGCTTCAATTAAAAAAAAAGATGCTGACTTCTCCAAAAATTAAGAAGTGGTCCCACATTCACTGAAGAGAAACTGGAATAATTACTGTGGTGTTAGGAAACTAAGTCACTTGCCTAATAGACAGCAATGTGTTTTCCCTGCCACAAAAGCCAGCAAATACATTATGATGCTGTAGCAATATTGATATTCATAAAATCTCATTAGGCCAACTGGAAATCAAACATTAGCCAATCGTGCTCCTCATTCCTACTTACAGATCAAAGTTAAATACATGCGTTAGCCAGTTAGAAACAAAATTGAATTTGAGATCCGCATGGCTCTCATTAAGTAGCACTCTATTAGGCTGTGTTTAAGAAGAACAGCCCACAGGGAGCTTTTTCCAAACCAATGAAAAGACCTCCTTCCCCTATCAGTCTTGAAAGACCATGCCTGTTCATTGAGATAAACACATTTTCAAGCAGCATAGGCCTCCATTATCCTACCTTCTCTCCCATGCTCTTTTCACCTGATGCGGTCTTTTTACAGCAAAATAGAAATCCTGTTGCAACCAAATAATCCTCACTTTCAAAACAAACACCTGTACATTGTGTTCCGTTGTAAAGCCAGCGGCTATCCTCCCCGCATCCTTATTTCTTGCTCCTGACACGGGCTTAATTAAAAGGAAAGATGAGTAAATGGACTTGAACAGGTGCGAAGAGGGCTCTGAGCGCCTCACGCAGGAAGCCACGATTGAGCCCGTTTGGAGCCACAACAAGCTGGAGCGTGGTACGGAAACATAACCTTGCTCTCCTTGGTGCCCAGGAAAGAGCCGGGTGGTCCTTTTCCTGCGTGAGACCACGTCTTAACGTCCCAGTCAGCAGCAACACACGGCAGCACTGGCACAATGTGGCTCCCTCCGTGCTGAGATGGTTCACCGCCTCTCCTACATCGTGTAGAGCCCACAGCTGGGGACAACTGCACAGGGGCATCAGGACAGAAATGACACCCAGAGATGGGCAGCTCTGCGCTGAGCTCGACCTCTGACTGTGTCTCCACGGTGTCGTATACACATTTCAATACTCATACGCGCTACATGTGTGTCACCTCGCTGATTGACACAAGTGACATCCAGCAGAGAGGAGATGGCTTGGTTTGACTTGATTCTTTTACATTAGAAGCCTGAGAGAATCTGTTGTAAAAGAAGGGGAAAATGGGAAAGAGGATCTGCAAGGAGGGAGGGCTGAAGGCCCTCTAATTTCTCTAATGTAGCTACTAGTGGTAATTACAGCAGCTTGGATTGGAATAGGAAACATACAAACACGTCTCTAGAGCCAGCAGCACTTTACGACACCACTCCCTCTCTCCTGCACACACACACACACACACACACACACACACACACACACACAAAAGACGCAAGCTTATCAGAGGGACTCGAGAGCTGAACTGTAGAGCTCAGTCAACAATCCAAAGCTAGAATAAGGCAAATGACTGCACCACAGTAGAGCTCAGCTTATAATACAAACATCAATGTTTGTGAGCCCACGAATCCGTAGTTGGATTAATAAATGCATATGCAAAGAGGCAAATTTCCCACACAGTAAAATTCCCACTATTGCCTGGGTATGAGTTGGCTGTGAGGTTGTGGCATGCAACTCAATCATGTATGTGATCATTGCACATGGAGACTCCTCCCCAGGAAGCCCCACTCCAGGGTCCATAAGAACACTTACCCAAGAGTCTCGTGCTATGGTCATTGCAGCATCCTGAACATATTGTCAACAAATGTTTTACAGTAAACATTTAATAAGGGCATCCACCATGCGAGGCCCATCTCTCCCTACCATTCAACTGATGGATGAAAGACCAGACTCCACAGCTGCGAAAGGGAGAAAGAAAACTTCGCGAACACCATGTGGCAGGTGGCACTCCCCACGATCCGATTCCAGCCCCAACAGTTCTCCACTGAGTGGTGGTGAAGGGTGACAAGTCTGTTAGTCCCTCACAGCTGGAGGTGGAAGCGGCAGCAGCTTCAGCTTGAGTGTGTCTGCATCCAGCAGGAAAGAGCTCCTAAAACTGCAATGTTAAACGCCTTGGGTATTGACAGAGCAATCCATGTGGCAGCTAAGTGGACATTAATGTACTATAAAGTACCTGTTGGAGCTGCACAAACTAAATTATTTTCCCTCCTACCTATCCACCAAGAGAGTATAATCTACTGAGGGGAGAAAAAAAATCTTGATTTTTAAATTGAGCTAAATTGCAATGTCATGACAGGGAGGGGGCCCAAGTGAGACTCTCGTTGGTGGAACGAAATGTTGTATTGAACTCCTGGGAGCTCTTTCAACTCCCATCCCCACTACAACAAAGCCAGAGGTGCATCCCAGAGGCACATACCCAAAGCTGAGCCACTGAGCTCAAATCTTCATCACTCAGGCCCCCTTAGCCCAAACAGCCACTTTCTATTTCACAGAATCATGATGTCGTCTCAATTTTGCTAGGATCTGTAGGCTCCTTTGGTGTCTCATCCATCACCACAGCATCCCCGACAACAGATTTTCTGCTTTTCATTGGAGCAAGGATCTCACTAGCTATCAGCGTCCTGTCCAAGAATACCGTGCCCCTGCCTGTACCATTTCACTGATAGCACATCTCAGCCTCCCTCCACTCTAGCTAGCTGGCCTCTTGCCTGCGTTTAATGTGAATTTACAAATGGCTCAGTTCTTCACTCCTAAGAAAGCCCTCTGTGTGGTGAGCAGGACATTTTACAAGGCCCTCCCTGCTACCTAGAGAGCATGACATTAGCAGGGGATGCAGGGAAAGCTGTTTAGCATCCCATTTCTATGCCGGGGTAAACATTATATCAGCGGCTCTTTGTTTAGGGTCCAGTATTTGGAATGACATCCAGGGCTTCATGTCTACTATACAGGCAATCTATTGAGCAGCGACAGCCTCAGATATCAACTCTGTTTTTAAGGTTGACTTTTAGTATGGAAAATACAATGGCATTATGTATAGAAAGTGATAGGAAAGTCACTGATCTCTTGTTCCTCACGTAGGCACTGTGGGAGGATTTCCAAAGCGCCCATGAAACTCACAGATCCATCTCACCTTCTGCAGAGGGACTGGCAATGTGTTTTCCTTATGCAAAGTGTTGAAAAGAGGCCAGGAACTATCCTACGTCTGTGCCCTTAGCTCATAGGAAGGACAGAACAGAAGAAGACCTCCAAGCATCCGCTACTACTGCAAAAGCTCTCTCAAATTAGCAAAGGGAGTAAAGGCTGCTACTGAACCCCCAAAGCCTCCCGAGACCCATGACAGCAGAACAGGAAACAAAAGAAAATACCTGAAAACCCTTCTCCCTACCAAGAAAGGGAGCAACTCATGAAGAATCCCTTCAAATGCATTGGTACACACACTTGTTAGGTACTGAGGGTACTTTGAGGCATCGAACACAGTGAACCTTCTGATTTTGTTACTCGACAGACTGGAGCCCACAGAGCTATCTCTCTGCAGGCTTCTGAAGGATTAAAGCCCGGGAGTGTGTTCATGGGCTGAATGTGAAAGAAAGAAATGAGCATCTGGGGGTTTCTAAGTAATCCTCCCCTCTTTCAGAGGACCCCATGTCCCAGCTTCAGCTTCTCTGTTTCAGCTTCTCAGTCCGTTTCTCACAGGCAGACAGTTCATCCGTTGAGATCAATATGTAGGAAATCAATAAAATACAAACACTGCTTTCCCTTCGCTGGCTTGGACTTCCTCCCTGCAACCCTGAAAACTCTGCAGTGTTTTCTTCCCTCTGCCCCACATGACCGAGAAGCCTCCATTTTCACCTTCCTGCCGTGCTCCTGGCTTCAATGTGAGCAACTTTAGAGATCAGCGAAGGAAGACTGTTCTTGAAAAACTCAGGGATCCCATGTCCTGGATTTGGCATCTATTAAGTTTTGAGCTCTCTATTTTGGTGGCTTTGAATTTCCCCATAAGACCGACAGAAAACCATAGAAGGACGTAAGTGTGAACAGACTGTTAAAGCCTTCAGCTGCCCTCACAGACAGCCTACAGTGGGAGCAAATTGTCCGTGCCTGTAGAGCAGTGTTTCTCAACCTTCCTAATGCTGTGACCCCTTACTAGAGTTCCTTATGCCATGGAAATTATTTCCATTGCAACTTCATAACTGTAATTCCGCTACCGTTCTGACTCACAAGGTAAACATCTGACATGCAGATGGTCTCAGGCAACACCGGTGAAAGGGTCATTTGATGTCCCCCACAAAGGGATCACAATCCACAGGTTGAGAAACATGTCTGTAGACACTCAAGCAGAAGACTGATGGAGAGTCATGAAGCAGATGAGATGCAAACCCTGAGGGTTGGTTCAAAGCTCCATTAAAGCCCCTTTGAGTCTCGAGATTCTGTTATTCAGGTTGGAGGTGGCAGATCCAGAAGATTGTGTAGGAGCAGAATAGTGGAAATAAAAGCCCACTCTCTGAAGAATTTTGCAGAAATACTTAGAAAAGGCAGACAGCCAAGAATCACACAGACTGAAGGCAAGGATATGGGGTCTAAGAGCAACAGCATTAATAGGACTCCATCTAAACCCAGCAGATCAATTCATCTGGAATATCATAATGTGTGGGCAGAGACTACCTCCATGTTAGTTAGACACCTTGGGTAAAATTGGGTTCTAGTAACATCCTTGCCAATCATTCGAGAAGGAGGTACTTTAGAAGACAGAAGGGACAGGATTTGAAAATGAAAGCAAACTCCGGTCCCGGCAAAGCTTTTAGTACATTGTAGCCCACTATTATTACTTCTTGCGGATGGTGTCTGGGTTGTTCTATAAGAAAGCAGGCTGAACAAGTCATAAGGAGCAAGTCAGTAAGCAGAACTTCATACCTCGGTATCCATTTCTATATCCAGGTTCCTGCCCTGTTTGGCTTCCTGCCCTGACTTCCTTCAGTGATGAACAGTGGTGTAGAAGTGTAAGCCAAATAAACACTGTCCTCCCCAAACTGGTTTTGGTCATGATGCTTCATCATAGGAATAGAAACCCTAACTGAAACATCCTCCAAAAACTATACTAAGGAGGGTGACTCCAGAGAAAATGCCAAGTTATCTGCACCATAGGACACCTCTTATATTCTGTCTCAGTATGGGACTGAGGGGCCTCCCAGGTAGACATATTGCTACCGTAGGGAACGCTTAAATGGCAACTCCAGCCCAATCAGCATCTAGTATTGAGAACGCATGAAGCTCGCGAGGACCACTCTGACGGGGCTGTGTGGACCAGGCACTTTCCTTCTTATCTCTTTACAACCCTGGGTCTTGAACCGATACTCGTTTTAAGTTTAGAAAACATTGGAGTGCCTTGAAATGTGGAGCCATGCCAGCAACAACAACAAAAACCTCATTCTGTCAAAGAGATGCAGCCAAGCCACCCTGAGATGGCCATGACAGAGACACAGGGCACATATGTTCGCTACACCTGAGTCAACATGCCACTGCCCTCCACTTCCAAAGGCTCTGGGAAGTGAGAGGACTCTATAAGTCATAATGCTAATCTCAGACCCACGGCTACATGACTGGGATATCTAGCAGGATCAGCCATGCACTCGACTTAGTCCTGTGGGTGAGAAAGCAAATGAATCTTTTGCAGCCTCTTCAGCTTGACTGATGTTGTCCAGCTAAGTCAGACTCCAATCACCTGAGACAACAGCAAATACACAGACATCGGAACAGCTGTTGAGTCTTCATTAGGAGGTCTGGAAGAAGACCATGGAGTCTACCTTAGGAGGAGTCCCAAGTCATTCTCAAGATTGAGCATGTTCATGGACCTGTGTCATAGTGGACACGCCACCAATTGTTAGTGTGGTTCCTCAATAAGCATTCATCAAAGGCCTAGCATGGGTCAAGACCTTTCTGAAGTCATATTCCCTAGGTTCTCTCTCAGTCCTTCTGGCCTCTGTGTGATATAGAGATGTCCATGCCTAGGGTATCATCGTTTCAAGTTTTAATAAACATACAAAATAATGAGTGTCTCTATGACTTTGTTTTCTTTTTGAGACAGGGTGCTGTATAGATCACATTGTCCTTATATGTGGTGAAGGATGACCTTGAGCTTTGATCCTTTAGCCTTTATCTCTCCAATGCTAGTGTTACAGGTATACACCACCACACCTGATTTATACTGTGCTGGGGATCAAAGCCGGGACTTAGGTTTCATGTATACTAAGCAAGCGTTCTACCAACTGACCTACATCCCTAGCCCATGATATTTCCGCACATGTGTATTCTCTCCCTCACATGAGCCATCCATCTTCAGACAGACAGCAAAGTTCAGTGAGGGAAGAGAACCACTCCAGAGCCACAGCCCAAGCCTTAGGACTCTTCTCAAGACCTTTTCCATGACAGCAGGATTGCCTTAGTAATCTAAATCCAAGTCTCATCCAAGACTCCTAAACCAATAATCCAGGTTCCCATTTGAGACTCATCATGTGATCTTCCCAGACTAACTGGGACATGTCTTTCATAGCTGCAAAAAACAGCTGCCTTTCAAACTAGATGCCACAGGCTAGAGATGGCACTTTGCCCAACACGTGGCCTCTTTAGACATCCTGTGAAAATGCTCTAAGAATGTTGGTACAAAGTGTTTATTTTCTCTGGTAATACTAAATACAAATGTTGTGTCTCTGGAATCTTGTAACACAGAGCCCAGCATATAACTTCATAAAAGTAACTGCTGCCGGCACATAGCTTCCAAGAGAGGCCTGGCTATATATATCATTAGCTCACAGGCTTCACTGTTGGGTAAAAATGCCATTAGGAAACATAGCATTTACCCAACAGACAGAAATGGACCCCAAGGAACTCTTCCAGTCTAGCAGGTAATTATGGGGGGACCCTGTATTATTTACTATCACAGATGGAAGGCCACCCTGGGAGACAGGAAGTTTCTCCCATACACACACACACATACACACACACACACACACACACACACACACACACAATTTCCATATAAGAATAGATCCCCATTCTTTGTTGAGTTCATTCTGACTTCTGATGACACATTTTTATCTTTCTGTTGCTTTCCTCAAATTGTGCATCTAGCTAATGGCCTCAAGCTATGCATTAATAATAAATATTAACATTCACTTGAATCCCATTCACAAATCTGCCTCCTGGAAGAGAATGCATAGCCCCCAGAATCTCGTTCATTTCATGACCACATGAATGACAATGAATACAGGCAGCTTATAGAGTCCTCTCACTTCCTAGAGTCTTTGGAAGTGTAGGATCCAGGATCCAGGATCATAGGCAACTGACTCACTATCAAGGACAGCCACACTGGGGGTCATAGCTAAAACACAGTGAACTAACCTTCATTGCACACATCTTGAATATTCAGATTTTCTTAGCTAGGATTTGTTCTTCTCTGGTCTCTGAAAAAGCCAACTATGGACAAGCCAGAGAGCAGAGCTGTATCCCTAGGGCCTACTTTAGTTTCCAGAATTCTTGGGTTGTGCAGTAAATGTGTACACACACAGTAGGCTTCTTCTTCTACCTCTCCAGCATCCTACAACTTGGCCACTCTTTTTTTTATCATCTTTGTACCTAACCCAAAGCACCTACAAGGACATAGCTACCTTTAAAACTGATGGTTTCTTTCTATTTTAGAAATTGCTTCAAATGATTTACTTATGTAAATATATATAGTCTGTATTTCTTTTGTCCTCATCATCTCTTAAAGTCCTGTTACTAAAGGAAAAGCTGTAATGTAAGGCTAGAGGTATCTAGTTCGGTGTCAGAGCACCTGTCTTGAAGCATGTGTATGTGGAAAGTCTGTATTCCATCTACCAGAACTGCCGAATTCATGCTATTAATACAAAAAGGTATATAAATTAAACCGTTATCAGAAGAACATGTAATATAAATAGCAGTTGCAAAGGCAGAGCAGGGCAAACGCAAGCCATGAGGTACTGTTTAAAGCAGAAGTTCAGGCTAGGGCTAGGGTTAGCATAGGGTTACGGTTAGGGCAGGATAGCATGAAAACAGAAAACAAGTTGGGCATGATGCCACACTCCTATAATCACAGCACTTGTGAAACAGAAGCAGGAAGGACAAGAGGCCAGGGGCAACTTTGTCTATACAAGTAAGAAGACCCTGTCTATCCCCCTGCCCTGGATTGTAACAAAGGAGGCGTTGGTTGCTAGGAGAGGGTTGACAGAGTCAAGTCAGGCTTGGATGATCAGCTCTCTATGTGGGTTTCTGGCATGCACACTCCCATGGAGAAATGTGCACTGTCTTTTACTAGAACCATCCTACTTGTGAAACAGGAAAAATGTGTCACCAGGGTGCTGGCATATGACTCTGGAGGACTAATCAAACTATTTTAAGCAATTTTGATCTCTTCTCTGCCTCTGAATACTTCTGCGTTCTCATTTGTAAACTAGGAGATTGGCTGCCTTGCGCAAGGATGCAAACTGTAGATTCTTTTTAATTTTCCGTGATCGTTGTTTACATAATCTAATAAGGGTATGTAAGTGTAATCAAAGAAACAAAGGAGGAAATTAGAAAGAAAAAGAGACACATATAGAACCTGTTCCATTAACAGTGTATTTTCTGTGGACAGGAAGTATGTGGCCTTTTGCTGGGCACACCCTGTGGGGCATGGAGAAGAGCTAAGGGCCATAGTGTTCTTATTTGCCAACTTCCTCAGAGAAAACCATGCCAGATAAAGAAAAACAGCAATAGTGAGGCTGGATCCTTCAAAACCCACATGTTCACAACAGAACGGGGGCAAGGAGAAGAGTCAGGAGAGACAGAACCAAAACAGAGACCACAGGCAAATCCCTCAGGTCACTACCAAGATGCCAACTGCTCTGCTGCCTCAACACCAGCCAATCAACACGTGAGAGGGGGGTTTCAGTAGGGTCTTCAGGCCCTGAAGAATTTGGGGGCATTCTAGTGCCTGGCTGGCCAACAGGTGCTCTGAGACACATAGGTGGCAAGACACAGTTGCACATCTGTATGGAGTCTGCCTCCAGAAGGAGTGAGCCAGGCAGCAGAAAAAGCAGTCACTATCATGACCACTGAGACATCTTGGGACACAAATAAGAAGCAAGACATGAGTGAGTCCCCCTCATGTGGGGTTGCATGGGTCGCAGTCCTGGGAAACCATCTGCAATTCTGAAAGTTGGGTCCTGGGTGGGATACCTTACACTCCACAAACCTCAAGCAGGTAAGCCTCGGGGGAAAACAGACAGTGGGGAACAGTCTTTGCAGGAGGATTTGGGTTAAACACTCTCTACTTGCAAGTCCCTGAGATTTAAGGGAATACCCACTCCAAGCCTTCCAGGGCCCACAGTAGGAAAACAGAGCAAAGAAGTATATTTGTTAGAGGCTGCCTGCTATTCTGGCCTGTGTCTATATCTTAAAACCATGTGTACAAAGGGTTAAAATGACATGTTCTAAATGGCATTTTACTATTAGTGGGATTTCTTTTACCTGCCTTAGCCAAATAACACCATAAACGTGTGCGAGGCTATAGTAGGGGGAAGGAGGAAACAGAAAATGTATTGAGTCCCTCCTCGGAAGCACTAAGTAATAGTTTGAAGACTTTATTATTATTCTTTTTAATCTGACTTTGGACAACAACACAGCATGCTCCGTAATCTTACTAGAAGTAGTTAACTGTAGGGGGGAAAAGTTGAATATTTCTGGGAGAAGATTGTCCATTTCTACCTGCTAATGCACGCTCTAAAATGACCACTTATATGCACAATCATTTACCTGATGCATAATACTTAACTTGAAAATTATCACTAAGAGGTACTGCCAGCACCCACGCTGGAGCACAGGGTTTGGTGCGGATGCTAAAGTGTTTCTGTGGATAATGAAGCACTCCACAAAGTGCCCTTTGTTAGACAATAAAAATAAATGATTTCAAAAGCCATCAACTGGTGACGAACAAGTCCATTTTATTGTAGATTTGGGGGGTAAGCTCATATTTCACTACAACAGGCCCGCTTTCTCTCCTGCTTCTGTTTCTCTTTTAATCACAAGCTACTCAGCATTTGCACCTATTGCTTAGCTTCCTTTTATTAATAACAAAAGCGCCCCTGCCATTTGTGGGAGTTTTCTTTGCACTAGAAGTGGGCTAAGTGATTCGCACTCGTGGTGTGTATTTTGTGACTCGTTCCCTTTGTATCACAGCCATGACAGCTGACAGGCCAGTACATCACCACCTTGTTACACTTAATGCTGCTAAGGCCTGCAGAACTGAAGTGACTTGCCCAGGGTGATATATTAACCGAGTGGTTAGAAGAGATTGTGAAAAATGGCCATAATATTGCCCTCTGCAATAACCGCCCCCCTTCGCAATGGAGTTTTGGCAGCATTCATCTGTGCCGGCCTTGCACTTGCTTTAATATACCCAGGTGTCCAAAGAACCATTGTGCTGGTTCTGGAGTCTTCTACTCCTTCGTGCCACAAGAAGAAGCCCAGACATGTGGGTCTATCAACTCCTTCACCGCGGGAGACACCTGGCCAAGAATCAAGTGCAAATCTATATAACCGGCCATCAGTTGCCTAAAACTCTGTGCATGCACCCAGATAAAACAAAACCAAACTGCAGAATCACAAACTTATGAGAGAGAGAAGACACTATTTTAACGACTAAATTTTTGGATAGTATATTGCACGTTACACAGCAAGTGCTAGCTGATACATGACACGGCTGAAAGTGAAGTTGCCTTGTATATTCTTATTTCGTTCCAAAAAAAGTCTAGAATTGACTTGTTTGTAATTAAAAGATAAAAGTTTGGACAAGTGAGTTAAAGTAATGTGAAAAGATAAAAACACATCACTATTTTATTTAGATAATCAGAGTGTTCTCTCTTTCTCTCTGTCTCTGTCTCTCTCTCTGTGTGTGTGGGGGGGTGGGTGGGTATGTATTACAAGAATCATCCCATCAGAGTGTTAACTCTCTAGAATTTACCATTATTCTTGGCCTCTATAATTAACTTTTCTTTAAATTATGAGTGACTGTACCTACTCTGGCTACAAGCCCAGTTTGATCTTCAAAAACATAGTGAGCATGAAAAATGTTTGCTGCTATGGATACACAACAACACTACAATTTAATGAACATTGCATTAAACCCATATTCTTCTAACCCTATTTATTTATATATCATTGATTCGACCTTTGCCTGTCTATAAACTACCTAGATTATTATAATTTTCTTTAAATAAAATTCAATTTGACTCCTACATCTCACTCTGCCTGATCTTCAGCAGTAACCATGAGATAATTTATTTTATTAAAGTAGTTATATTTTGTACATTGCTTAAAACTTCAAGGTGTGTGTATTTGTACGTGAGCCACTTGAAAGCGCTCGCTGTGCTTCAGTCTTAGAAATACTGCTTCAGCCACGTTTGGTGTCCTTCATCTCTTCATACTTCCAAGACTACCCAGGCCTTTATCAGCCATAGGGAACTCGGGTAGTGATACCAATTCACTAGTTCCTTACTTCAGTCATGCGCAGGTGTGCTAACTAGTTTTCATTGTCAACTGGACACAAAATAGACTGTGTGACCATTCCGACCAGGTTGGCTTGTTGGCATCCCCATGGAGGACATTATAGCCATATTAGCTATTAGCTGTTGTGGGAAGATACAGCCTCAAAGAGGGTGGTACCAGTCACTGAGTTTGGGTCCTGATTTCTTAAGACTAGAGTGATTAAGCTCACGTGAATGCATTTCTCTACTATTGTGAGATGTGGCCATCAGTTCGAATTCCTGCTTGACATGCCCACAATGATGGGCTGTCACAGGGAGTTATGAGCCAAATGAACTAGTTCTCTTTAAAAGTTTCTTTTTTGGAGTTATTTTATCATAGCAGCAGAAACAAAATCAGGACCCCTGCCATCTAAAGAATTGTATACAATTGTAACTGTTGAGTCCAGAATGATTCTCCACTGGCTAGTGCTCATGACCAGAGAGGCCAACTTGAAGTTGGGCACAGTAAATGTCACTAGGTCCTCTGATGGCTCTCTGGCCAGACAACTGTTTCCGACTGATAATTCCCTATCTGCATAGGCCAGAAGATAACCGTTCAAAAAAAAAATGTTGTTAAACTATTTCCAATCAGCCGCTGCATGCTAAATGCATTCCATCTTCAACACAAGCTCTTAATCAGGGGCATTAAAAGTCACTGTCCCTGTGTCATTTAAAAAATCACAATCAAAACTCAAGATGCTACCATCTGGAACAAAAACATTGACATGTGCCCCCCCCCCACACACACACACTAGATAACTGCTTCCACCTTTGGAAACACGTTTTTGGCCCTTCAACTATGTCCATAAAAAGCATCAATAAAGTTCCCTAACTAAAGTAAATGTTCTCCATATCCACTAGTTGGGGGCTGAGCCCAGGACATCAGGGCATCATACATGCCAAGCATGTGTTCTACTACTTACCGATAGGTTATCTGTAACTTACCTGCCTCAGAAGAAATCTTAACTATTGAATTGGACAAAATGCACTGTGCTGTCTTTGAGAAAAATATGGTTCACTGAAGTGAAATTTTTTAACAATAGTCAAAAATTCCTATGACCAGGGGGTATTATAACTAGGAAGTAAGAATCATAAGCAGGGGGGTACTAATGGGTTGATATCTAGAAGAAAAATCAGAAAAAAAGGCAGGGGTTCAAATCCTCTATCGGTGTATCCAAACATGGTCTAAGGGTCCTACATAAATCATTGGGCTTCACTTACTAGGTATCTAATGGCCACATACGTATGGCAGTGATAAAAGCTGTCATGCATACTGGTCCTGAATAGTAAATGAGCTGATTTATCCAGACCTCGTAGGAAAGAGCTGTCCACATACTAAGTATCACTAGTCTTTGTTTTGTGAGTAATTGAGAACGTGTATTATAAACAGCCATATAGGAAACCGACACTGGAAGTCACCGGCTTTTTCTGCCTCCACAGCCTCTCCGATTCCTTGAAGGAAGGTCTGTGAATTCTACAGGTTAACTAGGTACAAGTGGAGTGAAGATAAGAGAGGGTTCACACAATAGACGTCAGAATGAAAGTTCTGAGACTCTCTGACAAATAGAAACTTGGGCACAGAGCCAAGGAAACTTCATTTACCAGGGACAAAGGTAAAGTCCTATGTGATCAACTGCAATTGTGTGGGGAAAATCTTGCTTCAGCGAGTCTATTTGGCCAGATGCAGGTGGAAGAAACAGCAATGAGGACAAGCCATCAAGACCTCACCACTAGAAAATACAGAGTTCCGTTTTCCATGACAGAATATATTCTACATTCTCTGCGCTGACAAGATCTGAACTGCTATATGACACTCAGCTCTCAGCATCACATCCAAAGAAGAGTAAGATGCATGAGGAAATAATGGAAATAAGACACCTGAAGGAATTCAGGCTCATGGGAATATCCCTGCAGGGATAGAAAGCCAGAGCGGTCAGTACCTAGGTATGCCTGTCTTTGCAGAGCGCAAGGAATGATAAGGCACAGTAACTGAGCAGCGAGTACCCCTGCCCCCAACGAGCCAACACTCACTTGACCCTGGAAACACCAATGACGTCAGCCTTGTAGAGCAACAAAGAGAAAACCGCTAAGGAGACACGGCCAAGCGGAAGAGCTATAAAGCTATTTCTACAAGATAGAAATAAGGATGAAGTGACAGTTTCAAGTGACGCATTTGTCAACATGCATAGTGTAGATTGAAAGCTGGTGATAGGGGCGACACCCACCCAAGGCCATGTTCCCAAGGACTTACCAAAGGTTCAGCTGCTGGACACAGCCTGTATCCTGAAGTCTGCCCGGCCAGGGAAAAAGTCTTATCAGTTCCATTAGGCTAGTGGGGACACCGAGCCTCCAGGGTGCTTAGAAAATTGCCTGTGGTCATATTAATTACAAGTTAGAAAGATGCTGATTGTGGACCAGGCAGTACAGGTCCAGAACCTCGGGGGTTCCCAGCCTTGCCCTCCAACTCAAAGATGTATCTTATTTATGTGGAGTGGTTGAACAGAAGGCAGAAATGCATCAGAGTTCGTATGCCTCTTCTTGGACTTGAGAAGAGTCAGGGAGAGGCACGAGATCTTATACGTTTGTAGCACTCTGCATTAGATTCTAGTGTGAATCGGCTCTGTTCACAAAAGGGATGCAGCGAGTGAGACTCACTTCTATTATAGAGAATAATAATCTTATTGTGGGTGACTTTCCTTCCTGACTCCTCTTTCTCACTCTTCCTTCATTGACCTTGGAAACTACATCAGGGACACGCGAGCTTAAAGGGGATCTGTTTCTGACGAAAGGGAAGATCCAAGAGTCTGTGCAGTGCCTCACTTGGTGACAATGTTTTTGAATGAAATGGTGTTGGAGTCTGGGTGCTGGGAAGTGATTGTTTTGCAAGCTGAAGAAAAGATACGAGACCCAAGGACATGAGGATATCATAAAAAAAAAAAACCCTGTTCTTGCCCCTGCTGCTACCCCTCCCTTCTTCCCTATTTCTTGTGTTTTCATTTACTGAAAATGCATTTCATCGTAAGTGTGGGAGCAGATGTGGTTATCTTCTACCTGTGTCCCAGGTGAGTTCTGCTATCTTAGTGACTCAGTCTGCATCAGCTCACTCCTTCTTCTGAAACATCTTCCATGGTGGTCCCTGAGAAACGATCTGCATGCTCTATCAGTTGAGGGCAGTTTGTTGCATCCAGTACAAAGAAGAGAAGAATGTCTTCCATGTACAGAAGAGAATGTCCTCCATGCTTAACCTCAGAGCTGTGGAAACGTGTCTTGCATTTGTCCAGTAACTGTCAACAAAGAACATGCTAAACAAACAACAAACAAACAAACAAAAAACTGCATCTCATGGCTGCCATGCACCCTGCATTCTTCTTTGTAGTTCTGTCCTCTGCTATGCTGCTATTGAAAGGTAAAGTGTAGTCTTTGGAAAGTATTGACAAACTACCCGAAGTGGGTGATCAGAATTCTCCAAAGACAATAGACTCATAGCCAATAACAGACAACAATAGTAACAGCAGCTGACAATGATCAAATTTTGTAACGTGTTGGCACTGTCCTATGAAAGTCAGATAGCATTTTCTAGTTTGATTTTCCCCAGTTTGGTAACTAGAAAACTGATTTCTAAAACTTTTATGCAAAGGTAACTGGAAAGGACAAAGAATGGTTTGTTTTCAGGTCAGACAGACACAGCCATGGTAAGCATTGCAGCCTCGTTTTCACCTCCCCCGCTTTTCACATGCATCTTGTAAGACCTTTGAAGCATGTATGTAAGAAATGTGTCAAAGGTCCTTACCATGTATCTGTGGTGGCTGTGTCAGTTTTTTCAAAATCAGTTTTATCAGGTCACCATGGGGTCCCACAGAGATTGAACTGACAACCAGGGAGCCTGCATGGGACTGGCCTGGGCACCCTGCATATCTGTGACAGTTTTGTAGCTTGGTCCTCTTGTGGGACTCTCTAGCAGTGGGAACAGGAGCTGTCTCCAACTCTTTCACAGGTTTGTGGGGCCCTACTGCTCGTGCTGGGTCTCCTTCCCTGGTCTTAATGTATGAGGAGGAGCTTAGTCTTGCTGCAAACTTGATAGGTCGTGTTTTGTTGATATACATGGGAGACCTGCCCTTTCCTAGAGAGAGAGATGGAAGGGAATTGGATTTCTGGGTGGGAACAGAGAGGGGATAAAAGAAGCAATGGGAGGAGAGGAGGGAGGGGAAACTGAGGCCAGGATGTAAAATGAATGAATGAATAAATTTATTTATTTTTTAAAAACAGAGCCTCCTCAGGATCTGGCCTGGTGTTTTGCACCCAGTAGATGCTCAATAAATATCAGCTGAGTGATTGACACTCAACCTCTGTGCCAGCATTATCCTGGGTTGTGATATGATGAAAGTGATGATGTTCATCTCTACACTGGTGACTTTTCTCCTTTGTCACCTTTTTGTCCTGCAGTAACTTGAAATTGCAACAAATTACCAAAGCCCAGTCTAGCTCCAATGTCCTAGCTAAAATTGTTTTTAGGGTCAAGAAATAGCACACCCCAGAAGAGAAATGAAGAAAACAGGGAGCACAATTTCAAAAAGTGGAGGTGAGGGGTTGAGAGAACAAGGGAACAGGGAAGGAATGGGTAAGAAGAAGCAGAAACAGCCATCCAAGACTCTGAACCTGAGAACTTTAAGGCTCCAGGCTCCAAGCAGAGGGAGGCAGCTCACTGTCTACCAGGTGTAGAAGTTTAATTGGGATTTTACCAGCGTGTTTGAGGGAAGCGCTGACACTGCTCTATACAATTACTCTCCTCAAACACAGACACTTTACCTCTGTTTTCACACATGTAAAATGAAATCATCAGATGTACCAATGTTGACATTTTCCCTCATGAAATCCCAGATATTTTTCTGAAACTGCAGTAATTATGTCCTTCACCACCCTCCACAAAGACATCCAACCTGTCACAAAGTAATTTCAAAATCATTAAAATTCTTAAGTCGGAGACCAGAGACACTGAAAAGTCAGTGGTATTCTCAACTGAAACCCAAAGGCTAAGGCCTGCTTCTGTTGACAAAGTCAAGGCCGGGATTTTCCAAAAGTACCAATGCCTCAGAAGTGCCCTAAACACACACAATCAATACACGTCACCGTTCACTCTCAGGAGGAGAGGTGTTGTCTTTGCACCTCCCCCTCCCCGCTGCTCCAATCCAAGAAACAAGAGCAGCACTGCCAACTTTCAGGGTGAAGAGTGGGTTCATTGTGTGGGTGATTTATCACATGTTTATGACTGGGCAGAAGAGATTTTCTTTGGAGGCTTCAGAATTTACCTTTTTCCTCCCCATTTAAGCAGCAGAAGAGTGGTAGGGATGAAGATTCTGTGGCTCGGAGTCTATTTGCAGAGTTTGAGGGGGTGGAAGGAGCTGAGATAAGAGAATCAAATCCCCAAATGAATCTTTGGTACAGCAAGTTCAATTCAAATGTTCATGACCTCATGGCTTGCTGCTAGTTCTTCCCATGTGTCAATTATCAGCTCCATGGACTACACAGATGCTAGAGACTGCTTTCTGTGAAGTCGTGAGTGAGGCAAAGACAAAGGAGGGAGAGATTGCGAAGGAGAGCAAAAGACACAGATGATCCCTCCCCCCAAAGATTAGCGAGATAGAGGAGCTAGAGGAGCACCGTTACATGTGTCTTGGAATTCAAGAACTCTTTTTAAGTCCAGTGATTTGGACTCCACACATCTCCACCGGTCACCTAACCGCAACAGCGCTTCCTTCCGGTGACGCGTCAGATAGAGCAGAAGCTGTTCTAGATCCGACACCTTGGTTCACATGCATCACCCGTCACCTCCGCCCTGGATGATCTTAGGCATTTTATTCACATTTGCTGTGTCTCAGTGACCTTCTCGATAAATAGAGCCTGGTGAACAGGGGTGTTAGGTCATCAACTGAATGTGAAATCAGGGGAAGAAGAGTCTCCAACAGCGCCAGGGAAAGGAAAGCTTTGCAAAGCATCTCTTTCTCCTGCTCACACTTTCTGGGGCCATGCAGTCACTGGCAGCAGGTTGCAAGAAAGCAAGGCCCCACGTTGAGCTACCTTAATGCACATGCTCTTTCCAAGAGGACAGAACTGTTCTTACAACCCAGGTGTGGGGCTGCCAAAGAAAGGGCAGTTAATGGCTAGCAAAAGCTCCTCTGTCTGCTGTGGCCATTGAGACTGCTTTCACACAGCAGAGGTATTTCTAAGATCGGTACTGAGTTACAGAAACACTGAGTCTATGTGGCACTTTTCTTTTTATTAGTTGTCAAATGGTGCAGAGAGGACAGTGTGACCAGGGCTCCCCTTGCTTTTTAAGGCACTTTTGACTTCCAGGCAATAAAATACCATAACTATGAATCATGCTTGCCTATGCACCTTAAGATAGTACCACTGGACATCTGCAAAGATGCTCGTTGCCTGGAAACAATGGTGGCACTGGAGGTGAGATGCTCAGGGCAGAGATTCATTGAATGCTTTCTATACTGGCGATATTTACGGGCGTTTCCTAGAATATCTCATGTAGTTTTCATGCCCATTGACAAGGCAGGGAGTCTTTTTATAGCCAATCCACAGGTGAGAAAGGCGAAATGCTGAGGTTGGTCTACAGTCATCTAGCTGGCCTGTGCTGATGACTCCAGAATCTTTGCTCCTAACCCCCACATTAAATCTACCCTTAACATTATCCAAACCCAAAATCAATGGGCTCTGCCCCCTACAGGGGGTTTTGAACTGTGTTTATTCCTCACCTGGGTGGCTTCACATCTTGAATTCAATGTCCTTTTCCAAGAATGAAAAGCTTTTATGTTAAATATCTGCCAAGGTCCCCTTCAGACCAATACTTACATGAGGTTTGCAGTTGTCCATTCGGTCATACATCTACCAAGTCATAATTGAACATTAAGCACCTGTTAGAGTTTAGGTGGTACTGTGGTGGTCTTTATGCAAAGAAGGAGGAAAAAAAACAAAAAGGAAGGGGAAATAGGGTCTGTTCCATACCTTCTTGGAGCTTGGGGTCTAATAGAGAAAGTGGGGAGAGGGTAAGCGCCAAAAAAAAAGGAAACCCGTGGGGTCCCTTGAAAGAGATTTACTAAGGCTGGAATATTTAAAATAAGGCCTGGACAGTGTGCAGGGTGTGAAAGACCGTGGAGCAGTCAACCCTAAGTGAGATGACTTTATCACACCCTTCTCAAAGCCCAGGAGTCTGTGCAGAAGAGGAGGCAGGAGGACTGTAAGAGGCAGAGGCGATGGAGGACTCTAAAGAATAGAATCTACCAGACACAGGAGGACTGATGCACATAGGAACCCAGAGACTGTCACAGCTGAAGACCTTCACAGGCTCCAACCAGAAAAACCCAGCACTGAGAAGAGGAAGAAGACAAAAGTTCTGTCCATAACCGAGAGGCTGCTTGCAATGGACCGCTGCTGGGCAAGGGGAAATCATTTTCTCCACGGGAGTGAAACTGAGCATATGAAGAACACTCCAGAACAGGGCCTGCTCCCAGGAGTAGCTGGACAACACAAAACACAACGCATGATATTTTGTGTGCTTTATTTTGTTATGGTTTGGGTTTTTCTTTTGTCTTTGGAATTTATTGTTTGTTTTATTTTCTTGTTTACATTTTTAAGAACATGAAGTTGGGTGGTTAAGGGAAGTACGGAGGATCTGAAAGGACTTGAGGGAAAGAGAAAGAATATGATCAAAATATACGAGAAAAGAATTTAAAGTCAAAATACAATAAAAATTTAAAAAAAATAAGGCTAGGAGAAAGGCTAGGAGAGGGTAAATTAAATGGTGTTAGGAAACATTCCACGTGAAGGGGAACAGCAGGGATAAAGGCCTGAGGTTGGAAAGACTATGGTGTTTTCCAGAACTTAAGACAAAGCAGTGTAGCTGAAGAACAGAGAGCAGGGCCATCCCAATGCTGTCACTCCTGTGGAGCGGTTCCTAATTGCCTCTGCTACAACTGAGATCCCCAACTTGGCCACTGTTCGCTCTTACATCATTCCCAGCATGGCCGATCGTTTTCCCCCCACTTGTAATTCACAAGGTCAGAAGCACCTTGCAAACAACTTACCTAATCAAAGGCATTGTCATGTTTTCTTTTCTTATATATAGATGACAGACATAATCCCATCCGCCCCACCGACCCTCTTCCACGGCCTCTTGCTCCGTTTACACTGCCCTGAGCTCCCCACCACAGCATTCACCTGCAGCCCTGTGCCTTGTCATTTCCTGTCACCTTCTCCTCGGGCACAACTGCTCCGGGCTCCATTGCTGCAAATCTCTTCCTTAGTTACAAGTTAGTGGATCTAGTCATCGAGACTTTGCTAGCATGGGACCTTGTAAAGGAGATGCCCCTCGTGAGTTAGCATGAGGCTGGAACTGCACTGGGCAGCCCAGAGCTACAGAACATCTGCAAGAATCATCACACCTTGGCCATAGCAGTCTCCTTTGCAGACCAGCCTGTGATGACACTGTGATAATGTGGGTGGCCACCAATGCAGCCCATAGACACATCAGGTAAATAGTCTTGTGGAAAGAAGTATTATTTGTGAGTTCTAGCTGGTCCCCAGGTTCTAATCCTTTAGGATCTAAAAGCAAATTGTGAAAAGCCAGGTGTGATAAGGATTCACTACAGGTCTCTATGGCCTGGGTAGGCTCTATCAATCCCACCAACCCGATTCTTTTAAAGATTAAAGTAGATTCCAGTCACGGTCAGCTGTTCTCTCCCTGAGTTCAGCACATTTCCCACTGCTGAGTGGAAAGTACCTGCCCCTAACTTTCTCTAGAACGATATCAGATTGTCCCATTTCTGGGACCCCTGCACTGGAGAGCAGAGCTGGCTAAAACCCGTCTCCTCTTACTAAGTCAGGACATCTCAGTGGTTTGAAATCCGAGCCCCGCACAGCCATCTCTCTTTGTGTGTGCATGACAAAACTGTAGGACCTCACATGGGTAAATGAAGAAGGCAGCGATGTGTGCTTTCTGAGCTGAAGCTACATCTCATCGCAGCAGAGCCAATATCCGCTTGGATGTGAATGAGGGCAGAGAAACAACATCCAACCTCCAGCAGGTGCCAGGTACTGGGCCAGGAGGTTTATACATCGAGTCCCTGAACCGTCTTCAGAGGGATGCGCTAACTAGAGCCCCGCTATGCAGAGAAGTAAACTGAGGCTCTGAGGGGCGATTTGTGAGGGGTTACACAGCCAGCAAACGGCAGACTTTGGAGCGATGCCCAGGCCTGTCTCGCTCCCAGGCCAATGCTTTTCCCATTATCCGATAATGTCTCGCCTTTGCATGCTTTCCGGACTCCATTTGTTGTGATTTTCAGTGGCTTGGATGGATTGCACACTTGGAAATCCCCCAAAAGCAGATCCTACATCTTTAGCAATCCACATAAATGGGAGGCCGAATTCTAGCCATCGTTTTAACAGGAGAATTCTCCAGCTTGCACAATGGGGCTTTAAGAAAGAAAGTAGAAAGAAAAAGAAAAAGGCAAAAAGGAATCTTCCCTCCCAGAGCCGGCCTGTGGGATGAGGATGCCTGTGGGTAGCTACAGCTGTCATGGGCACAGCTGTTGATTGGGGGAATGATAAGGCGACAAACTCAGTGTGTAAAGAATGTCGTTCATTGGGTCATTCAGCAACTAGCAGTAAGTAACTCATTGGCACATAGCAAAGCATTATGGGAGGGACAAAGGAGCAGAAAACTTTTCCCTCGGGGGAAACATAAACACTCAGAGCTCTCAGAGAGAGCAACAGAGCAACTTAACAGCAGATCGTGAAAGGTGTCCAGGCACACCTCAGTAGAGAGCACCACGTGACCTTTCATCTCACAAGCTTGGCACAATAACTAGCATTTCTTCCTCATTTTCTGCTTCTTTCTTGCATATGAGTTTAGTCTTACTTCCTTGCTTCTCTGGCAGATTTTGAGTAGAGAAAGCATTGTCCTGGAGACAGAAGAAACGTATTTTGCCCCATGCCGGCTCTGTGATGCTTTAGTCCTTTGACCCTAAGTCAATCACTAGGCTTCCTCAGTCTCCATGTGGTCATGGGTAAAGGCAGGGTACAGATCCCTGTCTCAGAGGTTACAGGGCTCAGGTCTCAGGGCTAACTGAGATGATAGTCTGCAGAAGTCCCTTGAAAATAGTAAACGGTTAAAGAAAATGTACAGTCACCCCCAGTGTCGATACGTAGCTGAGCAGAAAACCTAGCCAATTGACCATTTTGAATTTCTGCGGATCACCTCTGGCTTAGCAGAAAGGAAAAGCAAGACAAAGAACACTGAGTTCTCCCCCCCCCCCAAAAGGACAGCATTGTAAGTCTGCTGTGAATAAAGAGCACAAATTATATTCAGCATGATATAAGTAATGACATATCAATTAACTGTGTCAACAAGGTCTAAAAATATGCAAATTACTGTACTTCAATTAGAAAAATCTACATCCTTGGAGAATATTGTAAATCAGGAAATTTGGGAGACATTAAGAGCAATCAGGGAGGGAAAGCGTGTACTTGTTGCCGTATCCTATTTTTACACATACATAATGAAATAATTATAGCCACACTGTATTTATGCCTCTGCAAAAATATTAAAATCTTAAGATCTTTACAATGATAAGCTAAGTCTGTATTATGTTTTCAGACAACATTAATTATAAGAAAAAGAAATCTATTATCATTCAATATAAGTAAGTTGAAACCAATTTGGACATGTAAATTAGAAATGTGGTTTTTCTCAGAGCCAGAACATTAAGAAAGAGAGAGCACGAAGAGACTTCTAGATCAATTGCCACTGAGTCTATAAATGCAAAAGCTTAAGCGTGTTTAGGTTGTAATGCAAATTTAAGGATGTTTAGCAACTTTTCTCAGAAATATTCAACTATCTGGTGTACCCTTTTCTGGTGTTTTCTCCTTAAAATGCATTAATCTGTCTGTTTGGGATGTATTTGTCTTTGCTGAACTGGTCCCTAGCTGTAACTCTTGAGTAAATAACGGGAGGAGAGGCCGAGAACACAAACAGTGGAACGGAGTTTCAGTGACTCAGATGCTCACCGCCTTAACAAGAAGTGGTACCTCACTTTGAAATTCAATTCACATCCTCTATACAGATGTCAGAAGGATGCAGGGAGAAGCTTAGAAGAGCAGCACCTCACATCCCCCCCACCCTGGAGAAGTACCTCCTGACAGGGAATACCCCACGCCAAGACCTCAATAGGACTAAATACAAGCTGTGCGAGGCTTCATCAAGACCCAAAAACCTAACTCTAGAAAGATATTTTCCTGACAAGTTACCACTTCCAGGCAGGTTTCCACACAGAGAACATCACTCATAGATCAAGACCCAGAGTTTGTTTCTATACCTATGGCGTATGTGTCTGTTTGTCTGCCTGCCTGCCTGTCTGTCTGTCTGTCTGTTTTTATGTGTGTGTGCACAGGCACACACATGGTACATGTGGAGGTCAGAGGTAAACTGTTTTTCCTCAGGTGCCAGCTATCTTTTAATGAGGCAGGGTCTCTCATTAGCCTGAAACTTGTCCTCAAGAAGCCTCCTTGCACTCAGGTGCACATACTTGCAAGACAACTGCTTGACTGCTTCACCACGGAGCTGCCTAGCCAGCTCTCCATGTTACAATAGACAAGTGACTGCTGCCCCTTCTCAGTGTAGCCCAGACATGTTGATTACTGGCTCCTTGCTCACCAGTCTCTTCATCTGAAACCTCTGTCAGGGCAAGTAGGATGACTTTTCTTTGTGCTCAAGGGTCCAGTACAATGCCTCCTCCAGAGCAGAGATGAAATCAACACCACACCAGTAAACAAAGAGAGAGGGACTCCACTAGACTGGGTAGACGAGCACATTGTCACCAGGAAAAATGCATTTTCCTGAATCACTCAGCACTGATTCAACCCATTTTTGGTGAAACTGGTTAAATAATCAGTTTCCATTAGAAACATAGCTACAGTAACTGTGTACTTTGGGACACCTTATTTAAATTCCTCAAGGTTTAGTTCCTCTATCTGCAAAACTGAAAAAAAAAATCACAATTTTACCCACAGGGCTCTTGTGAAAATTAAATGATACAATTCTAATGGAAGGATAAGATAAAACAGTGAAGAAGGTGTCTCCATATATCCGTGTCCCTGTAAGCCTGTCCTGTTGCTTTCCCCTCCAGGCCCACAGTACCCTCCAATCCCTACCAATGGCCACTCTCATGTTTTCTCTCTCTGCTCTCACTCCGTCCACTATTCTAGAAAACATCTGGTAAAGCTGTTTACAATAAACGTCACTCCAGTCGCTCCATCCTAGGACACAGAACACCAAAAATGACATGCCAGAATAGCCAAGGCCTAAGTTGGGAATTTCAAATGCCCGTGGTTCAAAACAGAGTTTAGGGAGTAAGGTACATTTCTGTCATCTCTAAACACACACACACTCACACACAGACATGTGTGTGTACGTGGAGAACCACTCTATATGCCTCTTCAACAGCTGGTTTAAATAGAAGTAGTTATTCCTTAAAATAAGGCTACACATCAGATGCTCTTAGCATGACTGTATTGTGTATCATGAGACTGAAACAAGCAAGAAATGGCATCTCTGCTAAAAACGGACTCATATTCAGCCTTTAAAATACTAGACAGCCAATGTATTTTCCGGCATATTCTATTTTCTCTGTTTCTGCCTCTCACATATATATATTGCCTCTCTCAGTGTCTCTGTCATCTATGTCTCTCTCTATGTATATGTATATATATATGTGTATATATATATATACACACATATATGTGTGTACATGTAAAATACATGTATATGTACATATGGAGAGTCTGCTACATGGCTAAAATACAGATATCACACAGCTAAGTAATTGTAAGTACTGACTTCTAGACCTGCCTTACACAAACTTGAGTTCAAAACATAGCTACGGTAACTGTGTACTTTGGGACACCTTATTTAAATTCCTCAAGGCTTAGCTCCTGTATCTGCAAAACTGAAAAGATCACAATTTTACCCACAGGGCTCTTGTGAAAATTAAATGATACAATTCTACTAGAAGGATTAGTATGATTGGTAGCAAAAATAACTTTTAGATGGCTGGAATTTTTAAGCATCTCCATAGTACAATTATGTCTGCCCGAAGTTCTCATTGCAAAGCTGAGGTTGGGGGCTGGCAGTATTTTACAAGTAGTACTTACCTCAGTGTTTTGAAATCATTAAGGCTTACCCCTTGAGTCCACATTCTTCCAGTCACTCTTATGCCTAACATGTTTAAAAACTTAGGGCAGTAAATAGTTGGGCCAGTTTTGCTTAGTCAGGTGACTTTTCAGAGGAACAAAAGCATTCAACAGCAAGAATTAAAATAGGATTTAAGACTATGAATTCAATATTTGCGTGGTACACAAACCTTTGGGATATCGACATAATATTTCTAGATATTACTGCTTAATCCATCTTTCAGCTTACTTTCTTTGCGTTCTTGTTCTCTTCCTTTTCATGTCTTTTTGTTCATATTTTTAAGTTTTACATACACTATGATTCATAGCAAAGGCACCATGCTCACCGGTAGCTAAAGATTTCTGAAGATGGATTATGCTAATGGAGATGTGTCTGTGGTAGAACCACCAAACTCTCCTGGAAGGTTTAAGAAATGGGCCACCAAGAAAAATTATTCCAGTCAACTCTTTAGAAGTTAACAATCCAAGAGGTCGAGACCCCACTAAATATGTCTGCCTTCTCCCCGTGTTGTCATGGGATGATCTCGGCTCAACTTATCTACTGTCTACTCTTGAGCACTCAGGGGCAGAGAGAAAACTCACTAGTAAAGAAAGACTGCATCCAACCCATTAGATTTGAGGGATGTCACCTCCGCCTATCTTCTCATACTGAAGTGAGTATAAGTTCTACAACTGTTAGTTATTAGCCTGTTTAAAAGTAAAAGGGAAGAAAGGGAGGAGAGGATTTACTCAAGAAGAGAAAACAGAAAGTGAAAGTAGGAGAAAGACTTGTGCTACCCCACAGCCCACCTTTCACTGCAGGGCTCCTGCTGTCTCCGGAGCCTTGCAATTATTTGGCTATTACTTATCTTTAAACATCAGCTAAAGAGATCTAGCATTTTGGAAAGGTAATTATACCGTGATGCAGATGGCAGTAATAACAATTACCCAAGATAAGCCCTTGCAATGATCTTTACAGAGCAAAGCAAAGTCCTGTCTCATGAAGGACCTCCAGTGGAGACAGCTGCAATGCAATATCCAGGCTGGCCCGGAAAGCGACGGCAAATGCCAACTCCGTCATCCTTGTAGGCAAAGTTATATGGTGGTTAAACATTACTGGAGTTTAAAAAGTTCCTTGATGTTGGAGAGCCTTTCTGACAATTTTTATCTAAGGTGACCCCTAGCCTACCAAGAGGAAAAAAAAAAACAAAACCTTTCCTCGCGCAAGCCAACTTCAGCATCTCTTCCTATATCTGAAACTGCCTGCCATGCGCATTTTAGTGGGGGAAGGGTTTCTCCTACAACGTGATCGTTGTTGAAGCAGGGGGATCTAATAGCTTAGAAATCATTAATTGCTAAAAATAGATGGCTTCTGAGAGTCAATGAACTATACGCAGCAGAGACAGTGTGTTTGAATGTCAGGCTTGTGCACTGGATATTTTTATGACTTGTCAGTGGCTCCGCAAAGAGCTCACACAGCGAAAGGTGCCTAGTCTACCTGGACTGATGGAAATTGCCAGTTAGAAATAGATTGCTCTTGTTTTAAACCTTGATCTCACTCCTAACAAATCACGATGTGCATTTACGCTGTATTACGAAGGAAAGTTAGTCTCCGCCGCTGAAGAAGGGCGGGAGGAAGAAGAAAGGAAAAAGGACCGAAGAGGCTTTACCTGATCTTTGCAATTTTCCAGGGCATAAAATAACAACCTGTCATCTACCTTTTACAGGTCATTTTTATCACGTTGAGGGCCAAAATGAAATTTGACCTCCATTTTCCATCTACAGCGGTGATGATAAATTCAATGTGCACTGGACAGATGAACAGGAGGCCCAGAGAAAGCCAGATTAGTGTGGGATTATTCATTCCTGACTTGCCACAAAGAGAAAAGGCATTTCTTGCCTTTGAACCATTATAATTTTCCTTCCTCTAAGCCCCTCTGCAGTACCCATACCTTGAAGGTCTAGACTGAGTAATTCCACATAGACTTCCTGCATCCCTATATGATTTGGTCCCTCTGCTCCTAAGACTTAAACAAAAAGTTGTCATATTCCTGAATCTTATCAAGATACTTTTTTAAACTAAGAAGTCAATAAGCACCTTTTTATAAATGCCTCCTGTCCTCACACCCAGCAATAAAAGAGGATGCTACCACCTTGCAAAGGAGAAAATGTCACAGAGCCCAGCCTGCATGGCCACTGGGAATGGAAAAGTAACTGAGCTGCTGATTAGCAGTTTCTCACGTGCAAACTGATGAGTTGACTCACCACCGCCCCCCACAGCTCACACTGACACCGAGTGCCTCTGCTAGAGCACATAGCCAAGTGCTCCATGCTTACTCCAGAACCCGCCTATCCCATGGTAAGAAGCATTAGCCAGAGCGCCAGCACTTCAGGTACCGCTTCCAAAAGTCATGGCACCTCTCCAGTTCCAACCAGCCTGGCGTTCCTGTTGCCCACGCCGCCTCCTTACCTGTCCCTCTGCGACCTGCTTACAAAAGCAGCTCTTAAAAGCAGCTGACCTCAAGGTAATCTAAGCAGGGAGCGCAACCAGTCCGGACCAGAAGAGTCAGTTGTGTGATTCAGTGCTGTCTCAGAAAACATGATTGCCTCTCGGATCAGCATGACTTGGGAGTCTCCAAATCAACAGACTCTTTGGGTATGTCTGTTTTGTTCAGAAGTACATGAGCATGTATTTGCTCATTTCAAGCCTCAGGTGCACCTGCCTCTCCGCTGTTCAGATCTGTTCTATTCCTCCATTAGGATATACTAACTGCACAACGATTTTGGCCTCACAGGGTCCCACCTCATCTCCAGCTCTCTGCTTTAGTCTCAGTGGCTTCTCCCTTTCATCCCCAGTTGTTTCTTTCTTATCTATTCTATTCTATTCTATTCTATTCTATTCTATTCTATGTGCATTGGTGTTTTTGCCCTGTGTGTTGTGTCCCCTGGAAGTGGAGTTACAGACAGTTGTGAGCTGCCATATGGGTGCTGAGAATTGAACTTGGATCCTCTGGAAGAATGGTCAGTGTGCCCTTAACCTCTGAGCCATCTCTCCAGCCCCCCAATAACTGAAACATACTCCTTCCTCAGGTTCAGATTAGACTTGTGTTTCCTTCTTTCTGATGTTTTTCCTCCTTGTGCTCATGAGCCCACCCCCTTTTCATTCCTGTCCTCCTTCCCTAATGATTTGACCCTTCATGAACTCTCAGTCCCATCAGGATTTTCCATTGGGGTTCTTCCAGATAAAGGTGGGGAGTTTGGGAGTAGAATGGCTGTTAGGTGGTTTGAGAGAACTGGAAGGAAGAATGAGGAAGTTAAAGAGGGAGGAGAGAGATCCAGCACAAGGTAGAACGCTGAGCTGTGAGCGCTGAGGACAATGGAACTTGCCAAACCATGGTAAGTATCTTAGCCGCTGTTCTTGCTGTGAAGAGACACCATGACCATAGCAACTCTTATAAAAGAAAGCGTTTAATAGGGAGCTTGCTTACAGTTTTAGAGGTTTCATCCATTGTCATTGTGGCAGAGAACACAGTGCATGCAAGCTGACATGGTGCTGGGAGGAGTAGCTGAGAGCTTTACATCCTGATCCACAAGCAGAGAGAGACAGAGACAGAGACTGGGCCTGACATGGGTTTTGTTTGTTTGTTTGTTTGTTTGTTTGTTTGGTTGGTTGGTTGGTTGGTTGGTTGGTTGGTTTTCCAAGGTAAGTTTCTATGCCTCCTCCCCCAGATGCTGAGATTAAATTCATGCACCAGCACCTGGCTCTGACAGGGGCTTTTGAAACCTCAGAGTCCAAATCTAGTGGCACATTTTTTTCCAACAAGGCTACACTTCCTAATCCTTCTAATCTTTTCAAACAGCTCCACTCCCTGATAACTAATCATTCAAATATACAGGCCTATGGGGCTCGTTCTTATTTAAACCACCATAGGAAGGGTCAGAATGCTGACTGCAGCACACTCTTAGCTCCCAGAATGCACCAGCTCCTCTGATTTGGAGAAGACTATGGAGCAGGAAATGTTACACAGGCAGCTGAAGCCAGAAATACAGAATTAGTGATGTGAGACACCTCTCACTCCCATGTCCCTCTCTATCATCTGAGTCTGCTGTCCTTTTATCTCTTGACACATTTTCTGCTCTCTGTGTGTGCTGTTAATCACCTTTCTTCCCCTGTCGTGGTAGAGTTTCTGTTGCAGGGATAAACATCATGACCAAAAGCAACTTGGGAAGAAAGGTTTTATTTTGGTTTACAGTTTATAGTCCACCATGGAAAAAATCCAGGACACAAACTCAAGGCAAAACCTAAAGGCAGGAAGTGAAGCAGAACTATGGAGGAATGCTACTTACTGGCTTCCTCCCATGGCTTGCTCAGCTTGCTTTCTTACATAGCCCAGACCTGCCCGTCTAGGAGTGACATTTTCCCAGTGCTTCGCCTGGGCCCACCTGCATCAATTAGCATTCTTGAAAATGCCCTATATGCATCCCCATAGGCTGACCAAATAAAAGCAATTCCTTAGTCCCTTCTTCTCAGATGTGTCCAGTTGACAATTAAAGCTAACTATAATACCCAATAAACACATATATAAGAATATAAACGTTGGCCCTTTGAGATATTCCTAACACTTCAAAAAGTGCTTAGCATATTATATTGGATTAACACACTCATGCATGTATATAACAACCGTTTTCTGAGTTAGATACAGGAAAAGAGTAAAAGTGGTGTATAATGTGTCTGCTTCAGAATCTTGCAACCCAGTGATGGTAACTGTTATAGAAAGGAAGAAATGGCACAACGTGGTAAATGGAACTGGTGAGGTTGGTGCAGAGAATTACATGAACAAGAGGAGTTCAGAAGAAGAGATCGGGGATGTCTGAGAAAGTGACTCAGGGTCCTTTTTGCTGGGGCCTGAAAGAAGAGAAGGAATTCACCATTCACTGACAAGAAAGGCACTCCTGGAAAAGAGGATGGGTTTGTCAGTGCTAAGGAGCCATGTTACATTACACAAATCTGGAGCCTAAAGTATGCTGGGCGGGAACTGAACTTTGAAACACAGCCAGGACCCACTGGAAATAAATTCCTATTCAAAAAGCTAGAAGAGAGAGCCCAATGACATCAAGTGTGGACCTGAATATGCTGAAGCAGGCACTTTTCCTGCTTCATACTATAGATGGAAATACCAATTAAACACCTTTGGGGAGGATAGTTTACCAATATTTAGTAGCATTGAAAATACAATCCCACAACATTTGAGCCATTTCACTTCCACGTACCTGCCTAAAGGGACTGGGTTAAGGTGTGGGAGACAACCATGAGGGTGTTATTGATATCAGAGTTAGCTAGTGTGAAAGACTGAATGGAAGACACAGGTATCCATGGGTCAGGAAATAGGTTTGTACCAGTAAATCAGTAAATAAATCGAGGAACAATAAAGAGCAGCTAAAATGAAGGCTTTAGATTATCTACATTGTCGACGTGGGGAACAGTTACAATGCGGCCAGAAGAAGACAAGACATCCAAGAGGACTCTACAGTCTGGTGCCACCATGTGAGTTCTAATGCTTCTAGGACTCCGGGCAGCATAAGTGAAATATAACAGCATGCATAGCTTCCTACAGAACAGGAGCCACCTCAGAAAAGCGAGGAGGAGGGGGAACAGATCAGAAAGAGCACTGACAGCAGTTTCACATGACGGAAATGCTTCATTTCTTAAGAAAACCAAATCTGACACAATCATGCCAAACTTAGCATTTGTTAAATATGGATATTAAATGCACAGGCACTTCTTGGGTGTTTGTATTCTTTGTAGCATTTTCTCTGTCTTTTTCCTGTTCAGAAATACTGCGTATTTTTAAATTTTATGGCCCATGGAACTTTTCTGAAGACACAGGCATATTTTAGGAGGTTTTTTTTTATAACATTTGTGACCTCATTTGTATTGAGTTGACTACTCCACCCACCCAGTCAGCCATATTTGTAGCCACTATGCCTTACTAAGTTTTCAGTGTGTAAAAAGGTGATGGAGGTGGGTCTTGTATCTTATCTGTTGCTTTCATTGGTTAACTAATAAAGGAAACTGCTTGGCCTGATAGGGCAGAAAATTAGGTAGGTAGAGTAAACAACAGAATGCTGGGAGAAAGAAGCCAAGTCAGGCAGTCACCATGATTCTCCCACCCGACACAGACGCAGGTTAAGGTGTTCCCTGGTAAGACCTTCGTGGTGTTACAGGGATATTAGAAATGGGTTAGATTAATACAAAAGAGCTAGCCAATAAGAGGCTGGAACTAACGGGCCAAGCAGTGTTTAAAAGAATACAGTTTCCATGTAATTATTTCGGGTAAAGCTAGCTGTGTGGGTGGCCGGGTGCCAGGAACATAGCCCGCCGCCTCATACAACAAAAAGGTACCATTCTACACAGCTATAGGAGATACCTACAGGCTGCAAACACAACCTCAATAAGTTCATAATCTGTCAAGAAAGAAAGAGCACATATAGTCAAACAGCTCCTGAGTGGTTAAGTTTGTAGCTATGATGTGCCATCAAAGTAAATCACCATAGGACATCTTGTTCTACTTGAGTGGGTGATTGGCATTAATGTAAAATAGAACTCAAGTCATGGATGCAGCACCAGCTCTCTTTCATCTCTCAGCGGTTGTCAAGACCTGAGAGAGTTGTGCTGTAGAGGTGACTTGGTGATTAAGAACACTTCTTGCAGAAGACCCAGATTCCGCTCCCAGCACCCACACGGTGGCTCACAACACTCTGTAACTACTGTTCCTCAGAGATCCAACTCCTTCTTCTTCTCTGAGGGCACATAGGCACAAATATACATGCAGGCAAAACACTAATGTACATAAAAATAAAAAAACAAAAACAAAATTAAAACGTTCTTTCAAAGATCTAAGAAAGTCACTGCAGCAAAGCACACCGAACTACCCTGAGGCCAAAGAGCCAGGAGATGCACTGCCAACTGCCACCCCATTAACACAGACGCTGTGCACGAGAGGAAGAAATGAAGACAAATGGTGGGGGCCTCAGGTAGGTGCTCACCACCAGCACCGTCAGCCATTTTAAAGCCATATTGATTATTGCAACTACCCCTCAGGCCAGGCCTTGGGAAAACCAACATCATCCAGTTCCCCAGTCTTTCCTTCAACGTGCAGAGCAGACAGGGGGAGGACACTCGCTGTGTCCCTCGGCTCCTCCACTTCTCTCTTCCGGTTACAGATAAGCCGGCACTTACATTCTTATCTGTTCTTCAGATGTCGTAAGCAACGTGAATGCATTATCCTTATGAAACCGAAAGACAGACACGTAAGAATAAAAATGATGAAGTTCTCCTTTCCATACATGCGCCCACATTCATGAACATAGCTAAATACTTTTAATATGAATGGCTCCTCACCAATGCCAGATTCTTTTTTTTTTCTTTTCCCGTTTAGCAGTCTTGCCCATCTTTCCACGTCATTACCTATGGTTCTGTTTGCAGCATTCATCTTAACAGGTGCAGAATATCCTACGTTTTAGTTAGATCATCATTTTTAAGTATTCCCATTCTGGTGGACATCAAGAGTGTTTCTGGTTTCACTGCAATTTTAACTAATGCTGCAAATTCATTTCCACATGAAGCTCAATTCCACACAGCTGGGCACTATTTTCCAGCTGCAGCATGTGTCTGTGCCTTGGTCCCAGTATGATTCAGAAATCACTTAGGAAGGAGTGACTGTGTCATATTCTTTGTTGTGGTTCCACTGAAATTAACTCAGAGCCAGACAAATACACAGGACCTATAGGCACATGAATGGGGTGAGACTGTGACCTTGGTTCTCCCATTGTCTCCTGTCCTCTGGTGGGTGGGGGTAAAAGCTGACAAGTGGCCCTTTCTATGCAGTAAGCACACTAATAAGTATTGAATTATCCTAGCATCTTGAATTAGATTTAAGCATTATGCCAAAAATCTGGGAAACTATCCATATGAGACAAGCCTTCCTTTTTCTGTCCTCTGGGAACAGAGAAGACACCTTAGGGCAAAGAATCAACCCATTCATCATCCTGCAAGGCCCCTCCCAAGGAAGACACCTGCCAGGCTCCTCTTGCTACTGTCTCTCTCCAGTGGCTCCAAGCAAGGTTATTACCTGGTGATATGAACTCTCCTTATCTGCCTGGCCTGTTTCAGAAAAGAGCCATTGACAGCCAAGAGTCAGTCTCTCCTCTAAAGCCCTTTCCCAGATAAACAGGTTTTAAAGAGTCCACAGAGCATATGACCTTTGAAGAGAAAAAGTCAGCAAAGAAGAGATGAAGACACTGTCTGCCCACTTGCTAGGATGGAGTCTTCCCCCCCCCCAAAAAAACTGCTCATAGCCTCAGAAGGGGCATCTAAAAGTAAAGAAGCATTCTGAGCAAAGGGTTGTTACCAATGGATCAGGGTGTGGTTTTTAAACCCAACCTGTGACCCAGGGAAAGGTAAGAACTACCAGAAACCAGGAAGATGTCTTGATTAAGAGGTGTGAGCCCTCCAGCAAGTGGGAACCCACACGGGACCCAGATATTGCATAGGAACTGGCAGTAGCTGAATTTCACTCTTTCGATATGAAAATGAGAAACAATTCCAAGAAAGAAAAAAAAAACTACAAAAGCATAGAAGAGAAAGAAAAAATAAAGAAGTGATTATGAGTTTAGTTTTTAAACACAAGGCATAAAACATCTTCAGTATTAAAGTCCACCCACCTATAATGGTCTTTTGTCCTGTCACTTATAATTTAAATAAATGCTGATTGGCCAGTAGCCAGGCAGGAAGGATAGGTGGGGCAACAAGGCAGGAAGTAGAGGCAGAGCAATGACAACAACGAGAATTCTGGGAAAAGGGAAGTTTCAGTCTGCAGTCTTCATCCAGACAGAGAGGAAGCCAGACACAGAGCAAGCAAGATGTGACTGCCTCGCCAGCAAAGGTACCAAGCCACGTGGCTAAAAGGCAAGAATTGTGGGCTAATATAAGTTATAATAGTTAATTAATAAGAAGCCTGAACTACTAGGCCAATCAGTTTATAATTAATATAGACCTCTGTGTATTTCTTTGTGACTGAGTGGCTGCCTGACTAGGCAGGACAGGGTGGGACAGAGAACTCAGTCAACATGCTAACAGAGAGCATAGTGCTCAGGAGTCAATCCTGTAGAGATTTGCTGTACACAGATATGGAGCTGAAGCCATCCCTGAGTCAGCCCCTAAGGAGCCCCTGCTTGAAGACCAGATAAAAATCACGATGGAAAAATATAATTTTAAAGGACGACTTGGATCTCTCTCGGGAAACGTGGACAATCAGCCAGCTGATCAACAAACATTTAACAAGGCCCGACCATGAACACAGCATGATGTTAATAAAACTCATGCTGGGTCAGAAAAGAGTACAGGAACCTAACAGGAGCTAAAGGGGATGCTTCCGCTTAGGGCAGCAACACAGTAGCTTGGAGGGGCGCTGGAAGGCTGACAATACGGCATTGTATTTGGGACCTTTAGTAGAAGCCACTCTAGCTCCCTGAACTATCAACTCTCCGAAGACCAGGACTCTCTGAATTGTTAACCCAGCATGGAATCGATAAAACAAAAATGAGAAGAAGGGGTGGGGGAAATTTCCAGAGAATAATTCTCTAGGAAATTTTTCCTGCTCGCATGTATCAGCAATGGGCAACCTAGAAGACGGCATCCGAGCTGTGACATCAAGCGAGTGCCAGAAACGGGGTTCGCTCCTCCCAGTATAGTCATATTTCCTTCACAGGTCTTCTGTTTGGGCTTGTTTGCTCGGCTCTGCACATAAGGACACAAAGCCAGCAAATACCTACAGAGAAGCCCCATAATCTCAAGGCTGAAGATCAGCCACAAGAGACTGCCATGCACAGAAACCATGTTTTCCTCATGTTGTTGCTAAATCTCATACCCGTGTGCTGGTCTTTCCAGACATGTTACAGGCATTACCCAGCCCATGGTGAATCATCTTCCTCATCTTCATAGTAACTTAGAACATGGAACATGGCAAGAGCCCAGGAGGTACATTTTATGAAAAAAAAAAAAAACCAAAATGATTTTTAAGAGCAGCCAAGCAGTATCTGCCATGAGTGTGAAGAAGAATCTCAACAAGAAAAAAAAAATACTAGAAAACCTCTGGCCAAAAAGCACACAGCTCCTATCCAAAGGAGACACTTTGAGAACACAGGTTCATATGGAACACGCATATACATAGCAGGTAACTGCTCTGTCATGACAAGTAGGGAATAAAATTGAGAGGAGTGGATGACTGGAGCAAGTGTTGAATGCTGAAGAGGTCTACACAGCCCCCATGTTGTGCTGCTGTGCTCTGACCCAGAAGAAAACAGCTGCACTCCTTCACAATGCAGCAATGTATGGTATACTATTCATTCAGAACATAGCACCCATGCATGCACACACGCACCACACCACACCACACCACACACACACACACACACATACACATACACACACACACCACACACACACACACACACACACACAAATCAGAATAGGGTATTTTGGATACATTTTGTTGAGTTGGAAAGTTCATGCCTATGGTCAGTACACCGTACTTTTCTGTTCAACACAATCCATATTCGGTCTAAACATAATAAATGCCTGACAGCGGAATGCTATTAGTTTAGAAGGAAGCAAACCTTGAATGATTCAAACTCATTTTCAGGACTGAAAAATGAGATAAAAATCTAGCCTAAGAACAAGTCAATACCTGTTCTTGGGGTCAAGGGCAATAGTGCTTGCCTGCCAGGACTCAGGAGCTGCTAGTGATGCGCACTGAGCCACCTGGTACTTTCTTCGTAAGACTAGCCCTTGCTAGTGTGGAAATTAAAAAAAAAATCAGATATAGCATATTGGGGAGATAGCTGAGGGTTCAATTCCTAGAACTTATGTAAAGAAGCCTACGCTTAAAGTCAAGTTTATATTATCCCACACTGCAGGAAGACAGGAGAATCCCTTGGGTTCACTGGCTGGCCATTATAGTCAATCCCAGGCCAGCGAGACAATCTATCTCAAATGAAAGGTAGGTGTCCTCCAACTACATGAGCACACACATGTACACACATACAAATACACACAAATGCAAACACAATATATGGCCAAAGAGACCAGGCCCATTTTGTTAAGATGGATTAAGACCACAAGGCAGCTGATGGCTACTGACAATACAAGAGTCTCTCTCCTTTGGGGCTATGTCTGTTACTCATGGCCCTAAGAGAAAGCTACTCACCTATGTGCATACAGGCAGCACTAATTAGAGCCAGGAAGATATTAATACCAGAAAAAATTTAAAAGGGGGTGAAGCTGAAAAAGATACAGATAGAAAGAGATAGAAGGATACGATCAATATATATTGTATAAATGTATGGAACTTTCAAAGAATAAAATATACTATTTAAAGAAAGGTACAAGAACCAGATAAAGGACATAAGCCCAGAACACACTGACCTCAAAAGAAATCTGCGATTTTACATAACAAAAATGATGGAAAGAAGTTCAGTGTCGAACAACAAAGGAAGAAGCTGACCCGTGCAGTTTATTCATTGATGTAGAGATTGAATTCTGCAAGTTTACAACAACATCGACCCACAACTATGAAATTCATGAAAGAAAAAAATCACACAAAAATGCAGGCACGCTCATTATAGATATCATCCCTCATCAAGGAAGCTGTCATGCAATAGATGAAGATCACTACAGAGAACTACAAGGGGTCAAAATGAAGGGAACAACGGATTGTGATGTGTCCAGCCCCAGTTAATAAATCTACAACACAGCTCCTGCACCAGAGCTTCAGGAACATTGCAGAAGTGGGGCGAAAGAATTGTAAGAGAAAGAGGACCTCCAGGAAATCTGATGTGAGATTCTGTCTCCTGGAAATAACCGGAAAACTTCAGCTCAACGGTATGACTGCCTACACGAGGACACCATCAATACACATGATAACACAGAAGAGGTGACTCGCATAGGACTAGACAAAGAACTACAGACAATTTGGTGATGCTGAGAGCAGAAGAAATAGTCTTCCCCAGGGAAAAACCCTTTAATTCATTATCTGAGGCCAAGTGGTTAGGCCTGAAATCATATACAGACAAGACTCAGCAGGTTGCATTTATACATTTATGCATCTATATATTTATGTAATCATAACAATTAAAGAGAATAAAGGCATGAATTTTAGGGGCAATGGGGTAGGGGCATGGAAGGAGGTGGAGGGAAGAAAGGGAGGGGGGAAAACAATATAATTATATTTTAATTTTACACTCTTTTTTAAAATTTTTTTGTGCATTAGTGTTTTACCATGGGTTTCAGGTCCCCTGGAACTGGAGTTAAAGGCCATAGTGAGCTGCCATGTGGGTGCTGAGAATTGGTCCCAGGTCCTCTGGAAGAGAAGTCAGTCTCTTAACTACACAGTCATTTGTCCAGCCCCATATCTTATTTTTAAAAATAAATAAAATATTCTAAACCAGTATAAAATGTGTGTATGTGGTAGCATCACAGCACGTTGCTTGGAATCCATGTTCAGGAATAAAGACTAGATCCATTTCAGACCATCTTTGAAGTGCTAATGTCTGACAAACAGACAGTAGGATTCTCCATAACTTTCATTAGTTTTCTTTTTGTGCTTTGCGGTTTTCTATATTTTTTCTTCTAGTTTTATAATGGAGGAGATTCAAAGCCTCTATGCCTCTGTCATTTACTTCCAATGAGGCTCAGAATCCTTTCTAAGACAGTGTTAAAATAATCGGATGCAGCCCAACATGGTGGCACACTCCTTTAACACCAACGGTCAGGAGGCAGAGGCAGAAGGATCTCTGAGTTTGGGGCCAGCCTTGTCTACAGAGTGAGTTCCAGGACAGCCAGAGTTACACAGAGAAACCATGTCCTGAAACACTTTAAAAAATAATTTTTTAAAAAAGAAAAAATCAGATGTTTCTTGCTTTCACTTCAAAATAAAATTTTGATGCAAGTAGACAATTATATGTAATTAACATAAAGCAGTCTTTGAGTGATCCCAGACAACCCAAGCATCAAGCTCCTAGCCACTTAGTCCATTAATATCTAAAGAGAGGTTCTTCAGTGAAGTTGAGACAGGATGTATTTTTTTTAATGCATGCTTTTTCAACCAAAAAAAATCTCTATTTGAACAGCTCACTTAGTTAACTGGCAAAACACGCATGCATGCTTAGGCCCACAACCCTCCTCCACCCTCCCATCGCCCATCCCCAAACACCACTAATTCTACTTTCATAAAACATATTCTGAAAATTGCAGGTTTGAGACGCTGAACATTTGAAAACTCTACAACATTAATGAGTCAGAAAACAGTGGAAATTTTTTCCTTTTTTTTTAAACGGGAAGATAAAAATCATCAGCAGTCATTAGTGGAAAAGAATCTCACTCGTTTTAAACAAGACTGAAATTAAAATGGATGCTGTTCCCCTGTTTGTTTGAGTAATGACACAACGAGGCATTAGCTCAAATCAGCCTGTGCTGCTGCAATCAATTCTTCCCTGAATTTATCAAGCATTGTTATGTTGGACTTAGAGATGAATTTTTATGTATTCCCAGTATTAAAAAATATTCTTCAACGTATCTTTTTTATTATTTCTGCAAAGCCACAAAAGGGTTCTACTTTTTCTTAAACTAGTCGGGCTGGCAGGGGGGGGGATAATGAATCGGCAACCTGGAATTAGATAAGAAAAGTCACATTAGAAAGCGGAGCTCAGCAAGATAACAGGACCACAAAGGTTACAGTGAAAACCAAGGGGAAAATTAGAGAGTCCTGACAGTTTCTCTTCCCTTCATTGTGAACCTCATATCATAAAATAGAGATGTTTGAGCTGCTCCACCTCCAAGCCTCCATGGAAGAGGCAAATATACTCCTGGTGGTTGCATAGAGTGATGCGGCCAGAGGACTTCGGTAGGAAGTACTTGATCGGCGCCATTATATGTTACATTAAATGTAACCTAGGAGATAGCAATCATGTTGGGCTTTGCAATGGCATGCGAGAAATAAGCCCTATGCGCATGGAGTCAACATCAATTACTGAGCACCTATACGTTAGCTTTCTGCAACATAAGAAAATATTGGAAACAATTAGCTTGTAAACTGGAAAGATTTATTTAAGCTTACACTTCCAGAGGTTAAGTAAAATCCAAGATTAGGTGGCCCATTGCTTTGGGCCTTGGGTAAAGGGGAGATGTCATGGTGGGTCATGAAGTTGGCTCAGCAAATCCCTGGAATCATGAGCCAAGAGATAGAAGAAAGGAGAGAATATGGAAGGCTATCCCATAGCCTGCTGCACAGACAGGTACACCTCCAGTGACCTCCTCCAATACCCCACCCTTTCATAGTTTCTACCAATTTTCAATGGGTCTACTCAGGGATCAAGCCTCGGGCACATAGACCTTTTGGGAACATTCAGTGGTCTATTGAAAGTCACAATGACCTAGAGAATGGAGACCTAGTGACAAATAAGGCAAGACTAATGCCCATTTCCTGGAATTTGAAATCATCCCAACAAACTTAGAAACATATATTTACATTACATATTGCATTAGTATGTATAATTCATGAATCCTTACTGTGAGCCAGGAAAGGGTCTATTATATGTCATCATCATCATCATTACAATCAAAATAACAGTTCATCCTGTTTGAGAAGCAATTGGAGCAGCCACGTACCAAGTACTACAATCCCAGGTCAGAAGCACACCATTCCGCACATGCCTTATATCCACTTTTTAGGTGAGAGGAGAGTGCTTCGTGTGGTTAAGGGAATTGCATAAGGTCACAGACTTGAGCACATGTCTGCCTGGATCCGGACTCCAAGCTGCTAACCACCATGCCTAGATTGCCTGACACTGGTCCCCTACAATGGTCAGTTACCCTGGAACTTTTCCAAGTCCATCATCAGTGAGGCACAAGGAGCTAAAATTAGACACGATACTCATGGGTCAGGAGGCGTCCAAAGGCTGATATCATCCCTGAACAGCTGGCCCTCCCTTCTGGCTGGCCAACCAGAAGAGCTGACGAATATAGGTTGGACTCAAGCCCAAGAGTCCTCTGGAAGCATCTAAAATGGGCCAGATAATATGCCTCCAGACATATGCTGCTGTGTGCCATCTTCCAGGGCATAAGCAAGGGGGAGAGGATCACTAGTGTCCTAAGGCAATGGTTTCCAGCTGCGACAACTTTTCTCCCTGACCCTCTTCAGGGAACATGAGCAATGCCTGAAAATCCATTTAGCTCTCAAACTTGATAAAAGGATGCTATTGGCATCTCATGGATAGAGAGACCAGAGATGCCATTCAACATTCTACAATGAGAAGCAAAGTACTTCTCAACAAAAAATGACCTGTCCCAAATGCCAACAATACCACTGCTGAGAGAGGCTACCCTGACACATGTCTGCTGTCTGGTGAGCTTTTCAAATAGACTGGATTTTATGGCTGAATTGTGGGCCCTGACTTGTTAATGTATTCATACCTATTTTGTTACTATTGTGGCCAAACACTTGACAAGAAGTAATTCAAGGAAAGAAGGGTTTACTTTGGCTTATGGTGTGAGGTTACAGTTCATTGTGTCAGGGAAGGCTGCAGTAATAGTTCATGGCTGTGGCTGCAAGGAGGCCGCTTGCTGACACCTTGGTGGGCCAGGAATGATAAAGGGCCATGCTAGGCATGAAATGTTTTTCTCCTTTTTCTCTTTTTATTCCATCTAAGATCCCAGCCCCCAGGATGGTGCTGTCTACACTCAGGTTGGCTCATTGTCCCTGTTAATCCTCTCTGGAAAAGCACTCACAAGTACAGAGACAGCCAAAGCTGTGCTTCACTAATGCCTTAGGTATATTTTATTCTAATTAATGACTGTAAAAAGGAATTGTTGAACTGAGAAAGCAGCATAGCCTAAGTTGTAGGCCTTGGTGTGAGATGCAGAAAGAAAACAGGGTTCGTTGTGTGTACCTTGCTGGGTCTTTACACTCTTAGTTCTTGTGTTTTAGAGAGCTTACCAAGCACTGTAATGTGTGCCTTAGCTTACTCATGAATGAGTACCCATTTGTTAGAGGCACTTGCTCAGAAATTTTACTGATAGTAAAATGAAGTCAGGGAATATTAGAAATCATCAGACTAGACAAAAAAAAAAAATCCTCGAACCGTAAGCCACAGTATCTGAAGTCTCGTGGCTTCCCCCATGACCTCTGAGATGCTCTCTAAATGCCTGCATGTTACTATCAAGGCCTTTGTCAATCTAATTCAACCTTTCCTATCTCCCACACTCTACCTACTCTGTTGTTCCTTGACCATCAGTCATGTAAGACCAAGGATTGCATTGTTTCCCTTGCATATGGCTTTCACACCTACTTAGCCCTACAACAATGTCCTAGGTACCTGAAACAAACATTCATGAGTTCCCATCATAATTTAATGGAGTATTGATTGAATACAGATATGAAATCAAGGGAATCTAGGATGGATCTCCAGCTTCAACTCTAATAACTGTATGGCCTCTATTTAGCTATCCCAAAAGGAGAAGAGGAACTCTCATCCCAGGACTACACAAAGAACCAGTGGGGTTTGGCTCAAGTCATGTTCCTTCCCCTCAGTCTAGGCTTTCATTCCCTTTGCCCTTAGGTTTAAGGGATTTGGATAAGACAGAAATTGTCAGTCCCAAGTGTAATCATCTAAATCTAGTTATGAATGTTCCTCCTGCTTCACAGAGTAGGCACGAAAGATCAAATCAGAAGGAAGCTGGTAACTAGCAAAAAATACAGGGGATTTATAAACATAAAGCTTTTCCTCCAACCGCCTCCACGCAACCTTCTACCAAGGGATTTCTGATAATTACTCCTTTACCCAATTTGGAAAAGCAAAGGTCGACATTCAAAAAGGAAAGGGTTTTGGTTCAAATGAATCTGTGTGGCTTTTTTATTTTCTGCTTACCCCGTCTTACCTTCTCAGCTGAGAAAGTGCTTAAATATTGCAAAATCAGGGATTTCAACAGTGGTAAATCCGGTTGATCAGCGTGGTGTGTGGGTTTTTTTTTTTTCCTAGAGGGAATTGATTCACAGGCTGTGAAAACACATTGCCTCACAGACTGACCGCACAGCCCGGCACAGACGCTGACCGCCTCCTGGACAGGGCTGACGTCAAATTGCAGGGCACATGGCCCCGGGGCACTTCCAGATCAGCACAATTCTGCCACCCACGTACGACCTGGGATTCGGGCTTGATCATCTACAATTCCAAGTGTGTATTTTTAAACTTTGGAAAATGAAGTGTGTTCATACAAGCACTCTTCAGAAAGGTCAAAAGCAAGCAGGAGCCAGGGCACCCTCCTTGGAGGGGCCTGAGCTCTTGGAGCTTTGCCCAGTGGGAGCCTACGAGATGCAGAGAGCTTAACCCCCAACCTAGATTTTCCTGGCATTTTCCAACTTTCTCTCCCTCACTCTTCTCACTAGAGTTAATAACAATAATAGCTCACCATTTTAAGGCACTTGAGCTTCTTAAAGGAGTAATGAATGCGATCTCCCCTGCTCTTCAAATTGCAGTTGCTTGCTTACTTGTGTCAGCACAAGATACGGGCTCTTTGCAGGCTCCCACGGGCTCATTTTCTCTGTTCAGAGTTCCCAGGGCCTCCCTGGCGTTATACGTGACCCACTGGAAGTTCTCTGTTCTCGTTTCTTTAGGACTACAGCAATAAGTAGCTCTGGATGGGGAGAACACTAAAAGCAGACACTCCACTCTGTGTCTTCAAAGCTGTTTGACTTTCTATGTGTGTGCACTTGTGAGTGTTGGAAGCCAAAAGTCAACAATAGGCACCTTTCTTGATTATTCTCCACTTTACTTTTTTCCTTCAGACTTGTAGCTATATTAACTGAGGATGACCATGGATCCAGAATCTGCCTGCCTATAGTTTTCACATGCTGCAGTTATAACTATGCATGTGGTGCTGGGGTTCAAGCCCAAGGTTTCATGCATGCTAGGCAAGCACAAAACCATCTGTGCTGCAGCCTTGGCTCTCCCACGTTTGTGTCCAAGAGAGTCTCTCATTGAACTCAGAGCCCACTTTGGCTGGACTAGCTGGTCAACAAGCCCTAGGGATTATCCTGTCTTTGTCTCCACAGATCTGGTAGTATAGGCAGGTACATGCTACTCACTACACCTGGATTTTCTCAGGGGCAGTGGAGATCTGAACCTGGGTCTTTAGACTTGTGCATCAAGGACTTTACCAAGCACACAATCTCCCTAGCCCATGTTTTTATAAATTACAGAGATAGCTAGAACTCAGGTCTTCTGATCACAGTTCATCAGAGACTCCATCTTAAAAGGCAATCCTTACCTAAGAAAGGTAAATAAAAGAAAAATGCTGTCATTCTCCTGAACACAGTTAGGCAAAATGATGCCCGGATTCAAGAAACGGAGTAGAATCCTCATGGTGATGTCATGTCAATGCCTTGCACTTGTGCCTCAGGCATATTTTGTTCCGCGAGGTCGACACAAATGCCCCAATGCTCATGCATAGCTGGACCGTATGGACAACGACAAGGTAGACCCTGTCACTCCGCCTGGATCCAGGGAGTGCCACCAAGCTAACCAGAGTGGCCCTCCGGATCTGGAGTGGGTAGACCAGAATGTAATCCGATTGTAGCATCTAAAAACAACCATGTCTCCTTTCAGCAAATGCTAAACCTCTTTGTTCCTCCATATTTGCATCTGTAAAATGACAGGCATAATGGAACTGACTTCCTGGGGTATTGTAAGGATTAAATGAGTTCAGGTGTTTTCAAATGCTCCCATTGACAGGTCCATGGGCATCACACCCTACTAAGTACTCTAGCAGGTGTGCTCAGCCTACAGCCCACAGGCCAAATTCCTCCCACAGTGTCTACGGATGTGGTCCAGCAGATTCGTAAACCATCGCAACATGCTGCAGTATCAAAGCTTGGACATCCTTCTGGGTACTCTCCCTGAGTGACATCCCTTGCCATTGTTCCCTCGCCCTGTCTAGCCAGTGCCTTCTTGTCACTCTCCTGAATCGGCCTAAAGGCTTCTTACTGCAGACCATCTTTCTGCCAGATCCCTTTCTCTGAAACATTGGCTTTCTAGTCCCTTTTTGAGACCTCAGCTGTCAAAGGGATTCCCTTTCCTAGACAGGTATAGCCTCGCAGTGTATAGGGTGCACCTAACCTTCACATTTGGATCTACACAGTCCTTTAAAAAACATCGGGCAGAAGCACAAATAAAACATGTGCTCTCTGAGTTATTTGTATAACACAGCTAAGTATTCAATAAAGTCACAGTCTGGGGTTTGGTGACAAGCCAATCGGGGTGTCCATCTTAACTTTGATGCTTGTTTGCTGTATGACCTGAAACAATTTAAATAAATGCTCTGTGATGTTTTGCTAGTAAGTGAAGATGTTGCTCATGCTATAAAATGCTGTGGGATTTCAGTGGAATTATGTATTCAAAGAATTTCCCACAAATGTCAGCTCTACTCTCAAAACAGAGCTACTAAAACTAAACTCCATGGTAAGGAAGAAATAAGAGAGATTGGGTAACCTGTTTAGGCTCTTGGAGACAACTTGAATATCCAGCTAAGCTCCCTAACGCATGCGCCTCCAGAGAGAAGCAATAGGCCTGCTTCTAGACAAAGCCACAAGCATATGCTTAAAGTATAAAATAAACGCAATGCAGTGAGCAGCCTACACCCGTTCACCTCTCCCATTACGCTCAGAAGAGAGCTTAGAAAAGAGTCGTCTGCTGCCTCGTAGACTCTCTCAGGAGTGGCGTCAGCTAGGGATTATCTCCAGGTCCAGTGTGATGGTCTGCACATGGCCTCGGCAAGACAGCCAGAATTCAGTGATGGCAGCAGTTCAAGGCAGATCCTTGACCACAGTAGTCCCTGACACCTTGTTCACCTGCAGCACAAGTCCAGAAGCCACTGCCAAAGAAACTTCCTTTTGTATTGCCAGCACGCTCTTGATGACTCATGGGTCCTACCAAAGGGTTTTCAGCTGACTGGAGCATACATGGTATTTCACTCTCGTGCCCATGGCCTTCTGTGCCACTCACGTGACTTCAACCTATCTAAGAAGGACGGCTCCTGATGTTTAGATGTACAGATGTCAGTGTCTCCATACTGGGTCTTTCCTCCTGAGAGCTGGCAGCCGAGAAGAGGCTTCCAGCAAGCAATTTAATAAAATATGGATGCTAAATAGACAAGGGTGTGTCCATGCGCTTGCATATGCATTGTGTATACAGACGTGTTCATGCAGGCATATGTGTCTATGTGCACAGATAAGTTTACTTGTGTATAACACACGAAGACTGGGAAGAGCAGGAGCTAGGCTCTGCCTTCAAAAATTCCTAATTGATTATCTAGCATGGCATGTTGGCTCAGGTAATTGAGAAAATTGAAATTATATGTTTGTACAGAGCTAATCTATGCTTTAAAATATCAGGCCTGGGAGGAGGCACGCTGATGAACACTTTAAAAACTCACTTCACAAGGGCTTAATATGGGACTAATTCCGAATCACAGAGTTGAAGAGTTATGGGCCTCCCCATAAAAGGTACCAGTTCACTGAGCACCACAGCCATAGAGAAGACACACATAAAAACTCCGACAAGTGCGGAATGCGAGGCAAAGGCACCATTTCCCCCCAATCTGGACTATCAGCAGGATCTGCGCGTGGTGTCTGAGGTTTTCTGGGGTAGATGGTACATTACAGTGGCGCGTCAGCACTAATGCTACATGGCAGCTCCTCGCAATACCATCTGCTTCGCCGGGAACTGTTAATATAGTTGTAATTATCTACTTCTAAGCACTTTATTGGGAATATCATTTGCAAATTAATCAACTACAGACCGGTAAAACAAATGACATGCTTCCCCGAAACAACAGAATTCTTTTATGTTCTTTTCCTAAGGATTTGAGGAAGCCGGAGAGAGGGGCGAGGAGGTTTTATGCCTGCCTAGAAAATTGTGCTCTGTGGTAGAAAAGTTAGGCTGAAAGAATTACAGTTGAGGGCTCCCCATAAGAGTCTTGGGAGAATTTTGGAAGCAGATAAGAGAAAACCATAAAAACAAAAGAAATGAGCAATATCACCTTGCAGATGACAGCCACCTGATACCCAGACTATGATAAGGACAATTCCCAGAGTGCTCTGTGCCTGCCACCTTGAGTAGTGTGTGAGTTTGCAGTCACTGGTGTGCCTTTCATGCTGTATGTAGAGTAAGGATGGCCCTATCACATGGCCAGGTCAGTCCCAGAGGTCGGCGAGCCTGCGATGTGCCTGGGACCACCCATTCTTCATTCTGCAGCCATAAGGGAAATACTCACTCTGGCAACAGCAAAGATCTGGAAAAGCAGTGAAGCCCTGGAATCCACGGGGTTGGGGGGGGAGGCAAACTGTTTGTTTGTTTGTTTGTTTGTTTGTTTGTTTGTTTGTTTGTTTTTAAAGGCACCAGAGAGCAAGGGGATTCACAGCAGGGGGGAACACAAGTACCAAGCATGTGGCTGGGTTCGTAACCAACCAAATGGCTCTAAATCATGGTTCTTGGAGTGTGTGGCTACAAGCCAGAAATACAGCAAGGGGTAGGGGGAGAGGGAGACAGGATCTGAATCACCACTGTAACCCAAACACACCTTCAGCTAGCAGCAGAGCTGAGAGGTAAAGGCAGCAACCTGCCATGCTGACTCCCTTCCTTGGAATTCAGCACCCACTATGGCTCATATGGGACACAAGGCTCTTTCTCTCCCAGGCTGCCCACAAACAAGTGGCCCTTCTATGGATTCACCAGTGTCTTGTCAACTCATAACTCTTGCAGCCAAAGAGAGTCCATGTAGTATAATGGAGATCATGCCCACTTGCCCAGACATGGAGCATGCTTGAACAGAACCGGCTTGGGAACATGGTCAGATTTCACCAACTGTAAAGAGAGCTTATTGCCTCAGTATAAATTATTTTTCAAGAATTTACTAAGATCCATAGAGAGAGGAGGAAAGAGAAGAGCAAGGGGAAGGGGGGATTTTGTTGTTGTTGTTTGTTTTGTTTTTTAATGTTTTAAGATAGGGTCTTGGTACATACTCCAGACTGGTCTTGAAGTCCAACCTGGCCTCTGCAGTCCTGGGATAACAGAGATACACCACCAGGCCCAGCTTGAAGAAAGCATTTGGTCATGAAAGGAAGTTTGCCTTTGATAATGACCAGATTTGTAATCTCATAGTTAAGTTTCATCTTTTCTAATAACATGTGTATGTGTGTGCATGCGCTTACATGCGCACTGGAGTATGTGTGTATGAATGTACATGTACACCTGTGCATGTGTGTGCATGGAGGCCAGGGATCAACAGTAACTGTTGCTCTTGGGTTCGCCTTGTTTCATGAGACACGGTCTGCCATTGGCTGAGGCTCACCACGTAGGCTAATCTGGCTAGCCAATAAGCTTCATCTGCCCTGGCACTGGGATTGTCAGTACACACCGCCACACCTGGTTCTGTTTTTTTACTTAGGCTCTTGGGGAAACCAAACTCGGGTCCTCATGCTTACAAAGCAAGCTCTTTACTAGCTGAACTATGACCTCCAGCACCATCCATCAGCTCTTGATAGCTCCTTTAAACCGTTTCCTTGCAACTCTGAAATGTCACTGCTCGATTATGGAAGAAGGGGAGACGTGAATGGAGTTTAAGACAAGCATGGTGTCCCAACAGAGAAGAAATAAAACATCACCACGTGAATCCACAGTTCTCTTTCTGTAGGTCCATGGAGGAAGACCCAAAATATCACAGTGGGAAAAACCCTAGGCTGGATGAGGACAGAAGGCTATCAGTTACAAGATGAACATGTTGGACTTCCTTATGCTGAGATGTCGTAAAAAAGGGCTCACCTGGGAAGTATAAAATCCTCCACATATTTATTCCTGTAGTCTACCCCAGACCTGAAAGAGAAACAGTGAATACTCTAGTCACAGTGCAAAGGGCTGTGGGTACTATGACTCTGGGTACCTCCAGTGTATGAAAACCTCCACAGTGGGTTTTAAATGCATGCACCTAAGGCAGATGTTAGGCTTAGGGTTAGGTGTTGATTATCTAGCCTGCCCAAACCTAGAGAATGACATAATGGTTCAGGCCCATCTATTCTGTAGACCTCTTTTGAAAAGACAGAGCAACATGTCTCATGTCTCTGTTTTTTTGGTGGGGAGCAGGCATATTTAAGTTCTTTAAGTTGAAGAGAAACCTGGAAACTAGTTCTGCTCTTTGGTGGTTTTAGGTTTAGACCCAAATCATTGCTTTCATGAAGCATAGCTTTAAAAACAAACATTCTTGGGCCCAAGTCTCTATGCAAATATTTGAAGTGGATTTAAAATGACAGTTGCCAGAACCTATAAACAAATCTTATTACCAGAAAAACAATAGCAAGTAAATCTTACAGAAGACAGGATCATCCTAACAAGCACCTCTTGGATTTCCTAAGACTACAGATTCTCCCTAAGGAAATATTCATCAAGTTTCCAGACCTGGCTGTGTGGCCTTGTGTGCACTGTTCAATCTCTCTGTAAATCTTTCCTCTTGCTATCATCCCTGTCACAAGATCACATGACAGATAACATATGCATAGCACTTGACACCTAGCCGGTCCTCAGTGTGCTAAGCACTTACCCCACTAGAACAAATCTCTGCAGCCCCCGGAACAACGGCAGTGGGTGAACGCAGACATGTGGTTTACAAGGAAGGGGAGAAGCCCAGAGAAGGCCATTCAGAGGTGAAGACCTGGTGGGGCTTTTGGGGATTTTCTCCCAAATGTGTCAAGATGAACTTCCCCCAATTCCTATAACACTCCTATTCTTTGGAAGGAGTAGATCATGAAGGTGATTGAAGCACTGTGATATGACTTTGATGATCAAAGATGTAAAGGCAGGATAAACCTCTGGATGAGAAAATGTAGGAATCAAACTTTCCTTCTTGATGACATGGTTTTCTCTGGACCATCCCATTGTCTTCACAGAAGTCAGCCCCAAGAATATGGGAACTGGGAGGCATCTAGTGGGACTCTACCTACTGTCATTGTTTAGTTACAGAATATAAGGGCATAGAGTGTGTTGGATGATGAGCATAGGCACAAGGAAGGTGGATCAATATAAGAGAAACATCCGGGATGAGTAACTGGCTTAAAATAATAAGCAATGTGTTCCTGTTTCTAGAAAGTATGTACTCTTCCAGTGTTTTTACAACAAATGACTAACATTTATATAAAAATAAAAAAGTGTAAAAATGTCAAAGTAAAAAATATACTTCTGAATATAGGTATTAATCTTGGGTGCCTGGGAGAGAATGCTGGTGCCACCTAGTTAAACTTAGGAAATCTAGAAAAGCAAGAAGTCTGGATCATGGCTTGTAGAATGGTGTTGAAGCTCTTTAGGCAGGGGCTGAACCTAAGAAGCTGGGGGTGCACACAGAAACAGCTTAGTGTTGAATAAATGCTTGTAAAATAATAAATGCCATGAACTCTCTGCTCTGGGAATCAAGGAGTGCCATATAGCTGGAAAACCTCTTTCCTCCCAAGTCTGGGACATCAAAGATAGAAAAGTAATCATTGTGCCAGAAAAGCAAGTTATAAGAGATGCTGGAAACCTTGGATTAAGCTATGTACACAAGTTTTTTTTTTTCAAACTTTGTGTGTAGAGAGAAGTGGGCAGTGGGTCAGGTAGCCAGTGAGAACAAAAGTAAGTGGCCCTTGTCAACTGGAGTAATAGCAAGCATGGTAGGACCAAGATGTGTGGGCGTGCCAAGGAATTTAATACTCAACTACCCTTCAACAAGTTGTTTGCATGTTGGGTGAAGAAGTGCCAAAAAGTGTGGCTGAAGCTTTAAGATGGGAAGAAAGGATGCTTCCTTAATATTCTCTGTAATGTCCCCAACAATTTAGCTCAGGCCTTGACGCTCATGCTCGACTCATTATACCAGTCAACAGTTTCCCTCCGTCTCAGAGGCCTGCTTGGGAGACAACCCCTTTAGTCACTGTATTGCTTCACACAGCCTCATGTTACACGTCACAATCAGAGAATTTCTTTAACGACCATTCAATCTCTTCCTTGAATAGTCAGAAATCCCAACACTGCTTCCTTCATATACACTGCTATTTAAATGTGTCTGAGATTTATGTCCCAGTATACCTAATTGGGCATTGTATGCAATGTCATGAGGTCAGTCATCTTCCCACACCACCGCCAAGGCCGTGATGAAGAACATATAACCCTGTTCCAATCAACAAAACCATAATCTCTGGGTTGGTGTGAGAGTGAAGCACTAATTTCTCCTTAGACTTGAGGTTTCTAACTGATACAGAAACAGTGGCAGCAGAAAGGTGAGCATATAAGACAATTGGTTTCCAGCCAAACATCTTGGAGAGCCTTCATGGCCCCATGACCTTTGGAAAAGGAGCCAAGGAGACAGCTCTGCCTTTCTCCAAGTGCCAGCATGCCACCAGGGGAGGCATGCCCAGGCTCTGAACGCTTGTTACCTGGCAGCAGCTGACACTTAGTGTCTCTCCAAGCCTGAGTACAGCTGTCAGATCAATGTCTGCAGGTTGGAACGGCTACAGTCCTGGGCAGAATACTACAACCAGGTCATTTGCTTCAGCGTATGGGACTTTCACTTCTCCGTACTCCTTTGGCCCTTTCCATCACTGCATCTATGGTGTGAAGGTCACTATAAAGAGAGAGCATTGGGAGCAGGGTCCTATTCAACTCGCAATCCATCAGTCAATGAGGAGTCTCCTTTATCCCCTTAACTCTTGTCTATCTTCCCTAAATGCATGTTGCCACTGACTAGACTCCAAAGACCTGCCTCCCCTGCCCCAAACATGGGTGTTCCCAAGACTGGTTATAGACAGAAAGGTGTGATGAGGCTTGTATAGCTGTGGTCTTCAGAAGCCCCCAGTATTAGAGAGCACTCTCTAGTATTAGAGAGAACCAAGACATGACCCAACACCAAGGTCACTTCTAGTGTAGAATATCCCACTGGCCTTCCCTCTTGCTAAGAGGCCCACACGTGATGGAGGGGATTCTTGATAATAACATCAATAGCAGGACAATGCCATTAAAAAGAAGTCATTTTCCTTTGGACATTTTAGACATGAAGCTTAAGAATTTGGTTCCTTGGAATAAGTTTGCTTGTGCTCTAACTCCTTTGTGTAATTCTAGAAACTACAGATGACCTATTCACCCAAAATATAAAGGGGCAAAATTAAGATATTGCTAATACTCTCTAAAAAACTTTCATTAATGTTCATGGGAGAATAATGCCCATTGATTCTCCCTTATAGAGACCATAAAATGGGAAATTTGAATAATGAGTTATGAGTTACTCAGCTGGAGAAAGAAATCAAGAAAAAGATGATCTGCTCCCCCCACTAAAAAACCTTTGAGGTGAGACCTTATGTATGTATTTATTAATATATGTTATCATTACCTAACTTATTGAACACTTGCTATATTACAGGTGCTACCTGTATAGTTTATGATTTTATGTATTCTCTACAGCAAACCTGCTAAATACAATGGTAGTATCCCTGTTTCAAACATAAAGAAATCAGGCAATGTGTCCAAGGTCACAGGAAGAGAGATGGTAGAAGCTGGTTTGGATCCAGGCCCTTTGACTCTAAAACCCAAGCTTTTGATCACTGGGCTGAATTACCTGCCAAGTAAGAATAAAAATTCATATCATCCTTTACAACCAAACAGAAGAGACATTTGTGAATGATATAATTGGATAAAAAGGTGCTTTTGATGAGCAATGGCTTGATGGCAATTCAATTAACTGTCTGAGAGGGTTCGGTTTGTCCTAATAACAATGAGACCTTCGTTCACTCAAGTTCATCATTCTTTATGGTAGGGAAATAAAAGTGTACTAAAAACATCCCAGATACTTCGGTATTCAGATTGTCTGTGTTAATTTTAGCAAGCCCCAGTGCTCTAAACATCTGCTTCATTGGGAGATGCCCATTGATAACACGAGGGAAGGAAAGAACACAGAAGAGGTTATAATGCAGACATCCCTCTTCAAGGGCAAAAGATATCATCTGGGTGTGTGATCCTGGGCTGGAGTCAAAAGCAGAGGAGGCTGGGAAAAGTGCTTTCAGTTGTCACAAGAATAAACCTCCTCCATCCCGAGGGTGGGAAGTGAGGCTCATTAGCATAGAGAAAAAATCCTCTGGACTCTGCGTAGACCTCCCATCCACACCACAGTGCATTAAGCGACTGGAAGGCGGTGCCTTGGGGTGATGGAAACAGGTTTAGCATCTGACTGCATTGTTTGGTAGCCCTAGTTTTTAACGTATGAGATGCATCACCTTCTCTGGGTCTCAATTTCTTCATCCATCCATAGGAATAACAATAATAACACCTATTTTATGAAGTCACTGTGACAATTCAAGGAGCTAATGCATACAAAATGATTGTGACTTTGTCCATCAGATGGTAAATGTCATTTGTAAACATTTTCCACTATCATTACCATGTACTCAAAGTGGCTGCAAGGAATCCACTCTCGCAGAGTCTGCGACAGAACAAGCAACATCAGCGTTCCTAACAAAGTCTTGAAAATTCCAAGGTGAGACAGGGAACCTCTCTGAAAGGTCCTTGGGAAAATGGCAAAAAGTCTAATTAGATTTGTTCTCAGAAACAAAAAAAAAATTGATTTTCTTTTTCAATAATCCTATTAATTCAATCTCCTCCACCACCTTTGCCAAAGACCAAGACATTAGAGAACAAATTCTAATATCTGTTACCTCTTCCACCATGTTAGCAAAAAGTAACTTTTCTATGAATCATAAATTGACTAACAGTTCTTATCCCTCCCCCTAAGTAGCCAGAATAATGCAAGTGTAAAGCAATCATTGAGATATAACACTAGGCAAAAAAAAAAAAACCTAAACAAAATTTGTAATACCTAGTGCTGGTAGGGATGAAATTAGGCACAGATGCATGAAACACATTTTAGGCAGCAATGTGAAGCACTGCAGCCATGGGACCTGAAGACAGGAGACTATTTGTTCCCCTATTAATATGAGCCAAGAAAACCATAAAACAAGAAATACTGGAGGCACAAAGTCTTCCACACTGGAGGTTTATTTTTTAATAAAACTAAACTGTGGAATATACACCCCAGGTACCAACTAGTTTATCCCATTTTAAAGTATCATTTTCTGGGTAAATTTTCAGCCTTTCTGCAATGCAGTTTTTATTTTGTCAATGAGGGCATTTGATATCATGTCATTTCTTCTTTTTTTTTCCTTTTCCCTTTGAATGGTCATTACTGAAGTAATAGTAATCTCATAAATAGTGGCATCTCATGGTCAAGGAGATACAGTTGTTTGACACTGTTAAAAATGGGAACTATGGAGACTAAGAGAAAATGTAAAATTATGGAAGCTAGCCATACTAACCTGTGCATGAGCACAGGCGAGCATAGAAGGGAAAAGCTGGTTTTCACAGTTAATAGTTTTACTCTTTTCATGTAGAGTTGAGTTCATTATACTATGATGTTAGACAAGTGTTGGCGTTTCTCTAAATGTTTGCAAAAGAAATCTATCTTCTCTTTGGGTTGATGCTCAGGAGACCATGGGTCACAATATTATAACTAGTTTAGAAGTAAAAAGTCAGCTAAATACCCCATCACTGTAGATCAACTGGGCCTAGGGCAAATGAAGAGGGACACAGTGATATTCCTGGGCACATTTGCCTGTATTCATACCGTGAACTCTTCAAGCATTGGAAAAATTTCTAAAAGCAAAGACAAAGCCAGAGGTAATTCAGGGCTTTCACAAAATCTCTTGTGAGGTTGAACCAAAGGGAACCTGGGGCCACAGGTGAGAGGCAGACGATGAAGATGAGATTGAAACTGGAAGTGAGGCGGGTGAAAACAACAGGGCATCAACAGGTTGATGCAGAGATGACAAGAAAGGACTTCCTGGAACATCTGGAGGACATAGCCCAGAGCTGTTTTCAACATTTATCTATTAAAGGAATCAGTGAGAGACAGAACAGCTTATGTCTAAAGGCTGCTGTCACGCTTGGTCATTTCTTACCAGTTCATTCATGCACTTACTGCTTTTATTCATTCATTCATTCATTCATTCATTCAGTTAACAAACTGTGACCATGTGTTACTTGGCAGGCAATAACCGGATGCGGGTGACAAAGCACTGAACAAAACAGAGAAGAATCCAGGCCCTCAAGGAGCTTACATTCTAATGGGGGTGAAGGTAAAATGGAAGGGAAGAGTACAGGTTACTGATAATAAAAACAAATTTTAAAAAAATCAGATCTCCCATTAGATCACATTACAGGGCATGATGGAAATGCATGGGTTCATGTAGATGAAAGTGCTTGGGCGTAAGAGAAAATAATGAGGTGCTCAGGGAAATCCTACTGGAAAAGGTAAGATTTGAGAAAGAAAAGCAGAGAACTATAAAAGGAAGCCATGTGGATGTGTGATGAAGGAAAGCAGAAGCAAGCACAAGGACTCTTGGAGGGAGTGTGTGGGGTATGTGTAAAGATCAGCAAATCACCAAAGCTGGTGTAGATGGAGGAGAGCTGACTGCTCAGAGATGGAGGGAAGAGTTTGAGGCCTTCAAGACTACTTTGAAATCAAAGCTTTAGTGTGAGAGACACTGGGAATCCCTGGAGGGTTGAGGCCAGAGGAAGCCTATCTGCTGCTGATTTAAGAATAGTCCATTTGATTCGAGCAGTGGTAGCACATGCCTTTAATCCCAGCACTCGGGGCAGAGGCAGGTGAATTTCTGGGAGTTTGAGGCCAGCCTGGTCTACAGAGGGAGTTCCAGAACAGCCAGGGCTGTTACACAGAGAAGAAACCCTGTCTTGAACCCCACCACCACCACACACACACACAAAAGAATAGTCTGTCTGGGGTAAAAGAACCAGAGGAAACTATTTTAATAATCCAGCTAAGAGATACAGAGTAGAATGACAATTGATACATGTCAAATATGGTTGGATTTCAGGGTTGTTTTGAGCATGGGTACCACTAGCATTTTAACTGGATATGATGTGTGATAGAGAGAGACCAAGAATGGCCCAAGGTCTTTGGTCTAAACCAACAGGAAATATGCTGTCTGTATGCCAAGATGTGAATCCTTGTAGGAGGCATTGGAGGGAGAAATGTCTTTGGGGACATCATGCAAGTTAAAATGAGCATGAATTCAAGAAGAGTTGTCCAGAAGACGAGACCTTATGTTGAAAGAATATGTGATCATTCAAATGTTCAAACAACAGAAATGGAAGGAAATAAAATTTATAGTAGAGCTCAATGAAGTAAAATGTTAGAAAGATGAAATAATAGTAAAAGAGATGAGTGCCAAAAGAAGGGTGCAGCGAATGAGGAGCAAATGAGGATTTGGGGAACAGGGCAGAGTACTCAGGCTTCTGCAAAGAAGGGAATTTATGGAGCCCATGTCCTCTCTAGCAGCTGTGCTGTGGGACCAGGTCCAATCTGAGCTCCTGCCTCTGCTGTCTTCACTTAAGTTAGGCCAATGAGAAATGACTGTTCACCACGGAGAAGTAGAGACATGAATCGAAGAAGGCAGTGTGATGGGAACCTTCCAGTCAGCAGCTCACACCTTGCCTCGGAGTCAAGTTAGAGCCCCCAGCATAATCACAGGAAGACCCCTGCCATAGTCTTCTCTTAGGGTTTGTTTCTTTGGTTGTGAATTTCCACACACAAGGATGAGGAGCTTAATTTACCCAGAAGCCCTGGAAGCTGCATTGTCACCTATCCGTTGAGTCATCTTCAATTACTCAGCATCACAGCACTTAATCATCCCATTTAGAAGTAAAACAGTAGGCACTTACCTTCCAAACTTCAGGAAGTCTCATCTGGAGTGATGGCTCAGCCCCCATCAGCCTCTGGTCTGTATCTGTGACTGGGTTACACCAGGAAATAGTGAAGCCCTTAAGGGCAGGGGTGGAGAGACAGTGTGGGGAAACAGATGACCTCAGTCAAAACCTTCACCTCCAACTATAATTCTTTGGAGATCTTTTGGGAGAAAAAAAAATCTTAGCCTTTACTCAGAAAAGAGTAACAACGTGAAATTTTAGAGGAAACCACATGGTTTGCTTTCAGCCAAAGAATAGTTTTAATTCTTGAATCCAACATATTTAAGATACAGTGTTGAGCAAATGACTAGACCTTTCTGGGTCTCGGTGGATTCATCTATAAGATGGATCTAGAGTAGCACAAGGAAATCCTAGTTTCTAGATGCCTCAAAGATGACAGCTGCCAAATGCCAACTCTGTTCGTCACAGTCTCAGCGCATAAATAAAAATGATCCCAGATATTTGAAACAGAGGGATTTAATACTGAGGGTCATTTACTCAGGTGATGAAGAGTCCCCAGCATTCCTCCTTCCCCAGTCTCAACTTGGTCTCTCATTCTTCAGTCCTCCATGTTTGGGGTTATCCCTGAATCCTTATTACCTGGTAGAAGGTATTAGGGATGACAGAAGCTCCAGGGGGGCAGTTTTTAGACTTAAGGCCCTTAAGAAGTCATGAGAGTAGAACCATGGTCTCAATAAGAAGAGATGCCTGAACTTGTCCAATTGCTCCATCTTATCATGTGACTTCTTCTACCATTTGATGACAAGGAGGCCCTCATCAGAGTACAACAGATGCTGCTGCTGTGATCTTATGCATCCCAGCATCCAGAACTATGAACTAAATAAGCGTCTGTTCTTTATAAGTCACCCAGCCTCTGGTACTCAGTTATAGCATTAGAAGTCAGAATAAGATCTAGTGGTTGAGGAAAGCCCTTCTGCCACACCTCTTGTTCTATGGAGAAATAACTCTGCTCAAAAGTCTGCCTTTTCCTCTGCATTTGAAAATAGGAAGAACCCATTCCTCTGTCCAAATTTGAGAAGAGCAACCTATCATGCTTTACTCAGACCTGCTCTGTCTTGCTTGTGTTGAAAAGAGTCACCTTCACAGAGCCAGCAAGCCCCACCTGAAGGGGATAGCATCCTCCAAGGACCAGATGGATAATTTAAGTAGACTGGGTTACAATGGCGGGCCTTTGCTTTGCATAGTCAAGCCTAGTATCAACTCTAGCAGAAATGACTGGTATCTGGCCTCCATTCTAACCCACTTCTCAATTTGTTCAAAACCCAGGGAAGACAATGAGAAGCTATACCCTTTAGAAGTTCCCAGCAAGGAGCAGCAACAGACACTCTAATGCTGTGGTGTCACACTCATGACAAATAATAAGAACTACTAGGAATCAACAAAGCTGTAAATTGTCCAGATTATCAAATCGATAACAAAATTTCAGTCTTTGGGTTTGATTGGTTGGTTGGTTTTACTTCGTTTTGAAATGGGATCTTACTCTACAGCTCACACTGGTTTGGCACTCTTGGCAATCTTCCTGCCTCAGCCTCCCTAGTATTGAGGTTACAGAAGTGAACCACCATACCTGGCTCCAAAATTCATCTCTTATAGCCCTTTGGCAAGTAGATTTATATCCCTCCTTTCTCCCTCCAGTATTGCCAAGGTCCTTTTGGAAATTTGTTTAAATATACAAACCCAAGCTTCAGCCTCTGAGATTTAGAGTGACTACCTTTACACACACCAACTGATTTGGAGGTCCTCCACCTTGCTTACAGATTGATGAAGCTGTAGAGTTTGGCTGTGATCTAGGCCCTATGCCCAGCAGGACATATTTCCTTGATTGTGCATGAACCTGCAGCACTTTTATGTTCATAGAATCCTCCAGGTAATTCTTATATCTTTTTTAAGTGGCACAACTTGGCGCATCCTCTCAAGGCTAGCCTTTCACTCATCATCTCAAGAAGGGACAACAGAGAAGCCAGAAAAACCTCTGCAAATGTAAAAGGATATCTAAATCCACAGCCCCAACATCCAACTCATGACCCTGACAGTCCCTTCCCCATCCCATCTTTTTCCACTGTGATTCTAACCTGCTTTCAGACAAAGTGTAACTTACATCTCTTTAGCTAGACATATTGGCGTCATTACTACTGCAGTCCAATGGACTATAGCTCTGCCCTCAGCAACAAGTCCCAATTTTATCATCTCCTGTTATTCTTATATGATTTCATGTGTATAAAAATGAAATCTTCTTTTTCTAATAGCACAGTGAGATGAAGACAAAAGATTAAATGCCCCTTCTTTCTCAGGGAGGTGAGGCTAGGACAATCCGTGGCCAAGTTTAGTGAGCGTTAACTCCTGTTTTACATGGACTGCTTCATTTCAAAGACGAAAGAATAAGGTAAGGACAAAAGGAGTGCTCATGTCCCTAAGTCTCCAGCTGGTTGGTGGTGAAGGCAGAGCCTACTCCTTAACCCCTCTGGACGCTTAGAGACACTATAGTGTCTTTTTTGTCCCAGGATTTGGTCTTGAACTTGGATTCAATCAAGTAACTAGGATTACTACAAAAGCAAGGAAACCTCCTAACAGGAGGCTCGAGGGGACAAAGCCTCAGAGTACTGTGAGGAGGGAAGAGGTCTCCAGGCAGATGTTAGGGTAGGTCAATGTGGAGGGAACATACGGGAAGATTGTTTCTTCCATCTCAAGCAAGCCTGGTAAGACTGGACAGGGAACTTCCAGCCACCATGCTCAAGTGAGTTGGTTGTGTTAATTTCAAAGCGAAAAGATTTCTGTCAAAGGTCTTATCTCTGCTCTTATCTCTGCATATGGTCAGAGAACCAGACAGAGCATAAAAGGAATTTTTAATAGGATTTTTGGACAAGGGGTGAGATCATTACAATCTACAAGTCTCATCATGAAAGAGGAACAGAGAGGAAACAGCATGAATCACAGGCAATAGAAGGTAAAAGGGGCTCCATTGTGCTTCTGAGGGGAAGTAAGTGTCCACCGGCTTAATATCAACTTCCTTTCCGCTCCAGTCCCTTGCCTGTGTGTTGTGCTTCCACTGATACTCTAGGCAGCTAATGATGATCCTACTCAGCTAACGTGCCGCTGAAGACCCCTGCATGGGACGCACCTGCCATTGGCTTTAAAAGCTCTCTCTGGCTGTGGTCTTTGACTTGACCTGTGACCCCAGGCAGATGCTTCATTTCCCTGAACACCACGTATCTAGGGATCGTGACCTACAAATTACACCAAAATCCCAGACCATTCGCAGCCTACGGTAAATACTGAGCATTTCCAAATCATGGAAGGCAATCGCTGCTGTGGTTTGAGTTCTCTCCTAGTGGTGCTCAGTATGGATTTGCCATAAAACCTGGCCTAGGCCAGCCCAAAGGAAGGGCTCAGTCTCAGGCATCTTGGGAGGCAGCTCAGGGGTGGGAATTTTACCTGGAAAACAATGTCTCAGCAGGAGTGGAGATTGCAGTCTCACACAGCTGCAGTTTGAGGGAGAGATCAATTATAAAAACCATCCCCTCATAGGAAGAATGACTATCACAGGGAAACACGGAAGATGAGGGTACAGCTTTATTTGGGTTTTTGCCCTCTCTTCTGACAACTCAGAATCCAGTCTTCTCGTCAAATGTCATCCTAACACAGTGAGGCTGACAAGACATCCAATCAAGTTGAGGGAGAGAAACACAAAGACCTAGATGGCAACCTATTTATTTTTCCAGAAGGGGAAAAAAAGTGGCAAATATCCTAGCAAAGAAAATAACCCTGCATCTGGTCTTTTTTTTTTTCCCCGTCTTTTCCTTCAGCTTATGAGAAAAAAAAAATCTTTTCAAATTCACACAAAATGGTATATACACTGTCTACTTTGCTGCAGCCGCCTTCAAATGTGTAACCTTTCAGGTCACCATGAAACACTTTTTTGAAATATGTCTCAATCTGTCTTTCGGTGTGACAATGAAATTACCAGGCAGTTCGGCTTGTGACATGACTGAATTAGGCTGTAGCTGACCAACTGCTATGATTATCAGACACTGTTGCTGAGAGAGCCGGAGAGGATGGAGAACTATCCTGAAAGAGAATCACGCCGCACTCTGCATGGGGGAGGTGACCCCATGGAATTGGGTTCTTCCCTCTCTGAGATCTCCGTTCAGTCTCACTCTCGATACAGAACCCGGACTGCTTAAGTACCTCTCTCGCCACAATGCCAGCCCCCCATCTGCGGCTCTATTAGTCACAGGTACCTACCCGACTCCCTCAGGACTAGCAGAGAACATCCTGGAATGTCTTCAGGCTAACACTGTGCAGAAGTACTTGACCTTTTAAAGAAACACTGATCAAATTTGCCTTGACTCTTTCACTCTATCACATGAACAATCATAAATGGCATATAAAAATTCAACAGCTGCCGAGATCAATAAACTACCCACCAAGAAATAGATATATACATAATACATAAACAGATTTTTTTAAAAAAAATTGCTAAGACATGCCATTATTGTCTTGGTGGAATTGGTCTAGTTTCTTATGCTGGAACAAGGAAGCTGGCTGTCAGCCCAGGCTGATCAGGGGACATTTACAGTGTCAAATGAAAAACTTACAATGGGCACTATCCTTTTCACTTAGAGCATTGACTATGAAAGAGTCTGTTAAAAGCTGGGTGTGGAGATGCCTGCACTAATCATAGGACTTGGTAGGTTGAGGCAGCAGGAACCAAAGTTCAAGTCCACCCTAAGCCATGCTTTGAATATTGAATCTAGTCTGTGCTAGATAAAAATCCTGTATGTGTATACACACACACACACACACACACACACACACACACACACACATATATATATATATATATAGAGAGAGAGAGAGAGAGAGACAGAGACAGAGAGAGAGAGAGACAGAGAGAGAGAGACAGAGAGAGAGAGAGAGAGAATAAAATAAAAGAGCCTGTTAAAATGCAAATAATTTTCAGATCAGTAGCTTCTAAGAGATTTGCATAGATATCTTTAGTGACTTAGCAAACAGAAAGCAAATTTTTTAAATTGGGAGTCAAAGACAAGTAGGTGGAATGGGACACTAGGTAGAAGGAACCCAGGATGGGTGGAGTTGATTCTGAATGCTAAGCAGTCATTAGAACACTCAGGGAAATATGCCCGAGGTCTCACCAAAGCTCTGATCATGGAGACTCAGTATCACCTGCACCCCCCCCCCCAGTGCTGTGGGCCCTTTTCTTCTAATAAAAATGCAAAGTCAATGTGTCTCAATTCAAAACATCTCACTCAGAGGCACAGGTAAATGCAGCAAGATTTAAGAATTTCTTCTCAACTGAAAACCAAGAGATAAAAGTCTAATGAATCACCAATAACCAAGCAAATGTGGGTTGTTTTATACTGTAAGCCTTTCAAAATTGGCATAATATTAAAGAGATGTGTCTCTCTCCTGGATCTGGAGACAGTGGCCTAAATAAACCCAGATACTCTGATGACTGGGGCAGGAGGATCATGAATTCAGGAACAGCCTAGGCTATAGACTGAGTCCATGGACAGTCCTGGCAACTTGATGGGACCTTGTCTCAATTTAAAATAAAAAGCAGTCAAAGGGGCTTGTATAACACTTGCCTAATATTAGTGAGGCCTTGGATTTGATCCCCAACACTAATGGAAAGAAATGTGTCTCTGTATCTTTATTTTCTTCTCCTTCTCTCTCAACTGGCCTTAATGGACACTAAGACAGTACTCTGGTGACAAGCAAGCACTAAAGAGGTGTGTGGGTCATGGGGACTCTGTTAGCTGAAGATTTCTTCATTGACTGAAGCTGAATAAATGCATACAAAATGTGCATGCATGCACGCATGCAGATACACACACTTTTGAAGATCTTCCAAACATTTCCAGAGTGGATCTACCTCATAGTCAATGGGATTTTCTATACATGTGCTTCAGCGGTCATGTAGGATATAACAAAAAAAAAAAAAAAATTGATAGCCTAAGAAGGCAGAGCTAAAGGCCAAAAAGTGAAAAGCTTTCAAGGCAAATAATTTGAAGAGGCAGGATAAAATCCAAAACAGAATGTAAATGGCCACAGCCTAAGAAGTTATAAAAGATCAAATCCTGACCTATGACAAAAATGAGAACTTTATTGGGCACGTAATTCACAGAGACAGGAAAAGTTGCTACAGGATGAATGTCAGGTGAAGGATTTAAATCTTAGTCTGACAGGGTTGAGGAGGAAAACAATGCAATACTTAGCGGAGAGTGAGAAAGAGAAGCATGCTGTGAGAATCCAGAGTGGGAGAGCTGACACTACATAATCAGCCTCTTTGTAATTAACAATCTAGAGGGCCTATGGAAATTAAAGTGAGATGGGTAGCTTCGGATTCCTCTGCCTGGAGCCAGAATGTTGAAGCAGTTAGTTTGGCTGGACACTCCGAGAGCTGCCAGTAAGTGGAGCTCAGAGACACCTTTGCCTCCCCTGCTCCTCGCTGGCCAAGAGGGGCTGTGTTAAAAATCCTCAGGAGATGGCTGTGCCTTTGGATTTTCTGTAGGACTTTAAGAATAACACTTTTCAGTTCCAGTAGTCTCTGGGATTAGAAGCTGAGTTCATTACAGTCATGAGGTCAAGGCTGAGCGCACCTCCAGGCCAATGATGAACTCACATCCCGTGTTGTGTGTTTATAACGTCTGATGGTATTGAATGACTTGAGAAGGAAGAGAGAAGAAGGTAGCTGGAGCTAGGTGATGTCTCTGGAAGGCATCTACTACCAACTTTCCAGAATAACATGACAGTGTCACAGACTCTAGCTCTGTCATAAAAAAAAAAAATGGAGGAGAAAAGGAAGCAGCTTACATACACGTGCCACTGTCGTGTACCAAATCTGAGAATTCGCTTCACATGAAAAGAAGAGACATTGGGGAGAGGACGCATTGTTTTCCTTCCCATTGCCCCTCATGCAATCCAGGGAAATGCCTTCATAGCCAAATGCTCAATTTCTCATGTTAATTGGGGAAAAAATTAAACACACCAAAAAATATTTGCTTTATGTGTTTCTTTTGCTTTTGAGACCGGGTCTCATGTATCCCAGGCTGTCCTCAAACTCTCTTGTTTCTGAAGTTGACCTTGACTCTTCTTCCTGCATCCTTTAGAGGGCTGGGATTGCAAGTATATGGCATGGCATCTGGTTTCTGCAGTGTTGGAGATCTAACCCAGGGCTTCATGGATGCTAGGCAAACACTCCTTCAACCAAACTTTTCTTTATAAACAGTCACTTATTTCAACTGTCTGTAGCATGAACATAAAGCACCATAACTGTAGAGGGTTCAGGGAGACATCTTAGTCTCTACAAAAATCAACAGCACACATCCTTGGTTCCAGGAGTTTCCCAAAGGCTCTTTTTAGGAAGACTTTTTAGGATAAAAAGAGAGGGAACAATATCAGTCTCATTTTAGTAATGATTCATCAGAAGAAACATTTGTTGGCCGTTTACTAGCTACCAATACACCCAGAATTAAAAAGAAGTGTCTCCTTCTGGGGTCAGAATCCTTAAGCCAAGGGAGACAGTGACTTTAAGGAACTGACATTTATAAGAATCAAGCAAGGAAGGCGTCGGTAAAAATGTGGTAAGCAGGCGCTCTTGGGCCCTTAATATAGTTTATCTTCCACATAAAGGTATCTTGCAAACCTTTACACAAGGCCTTTATGAGGGAATAATTTCTGAGCCCGGGCAGACAATGGTCTTTCAAATCCATTCTCAGTCCAGAAAGCATTTGTAAGGAGGATTTTTCCCCCCCGGCAAGACCTGAGAAGTGTGATGCCCTTGGAAATCTCTGTAATTAACAATAAGCCTTTCTCACAAAGGAAAGTAGACCCTCTTACCCTAAAGTACCCCTGGTGTTTCTATTTCTGACCCACACCCTTCATTTTATGCAATGTCTTTGTTTGAAAAGAAAAAGAAAAAACACCAAGGGCAAGAACAACCTAGAGAGAAAATTTCAAATTTTGGATCAGAGCCACCAAATCAATAATGGCGGAACAAAATGAATTATCAACCTCTCCTGCCTCAATCACAGGGAAAGGCAAGGAGTTGGCCAAAAGAGAAACTGTGGTCAATGTTAAGAAACAGAATGAATTGACTTTGAGGCACGCTTATATCTAATTAAATGAGACTAGGGGCAAAGGCAAGGTAAACTCATCCAGGGCTGAGAAGGAAGTGATCCGAGCAGGTGAAGTCAGCTCTTTTCCCAAGCCCTAAAGGAGAGCGGCAAGAGCCATAGAGCTGGGAGACTCAGTGGGACTACTGCATGTCCTTAGAGCTGTGCTTCCTCTCGTTCTGGGACAACACATATTAGATCCAGCCAACTCGCAGCACTAGCAGGCAGATTCCTATCCACGGCCAAATGTCTCTTGTGAGTCTACGGGATGAAGTCCTTGCTGTGCGCTGCAGAAGTCGGAGAACCATGGGGCACCCACTACTTATTACTATTCGTGTCCCAATAGTTTTTGAAAAGTCTGCCACATGCTTGAAGCCTAGATTCTTGGGCTGTGCCATGAACGGCACACATCCAGTACCGCATAGGTCGTTAGGTGGCGTGAGCAAGCGCGGTCTAAAGGCAGAAGGTATTCCTAATGGCTTCTTTATGAATCCCACTGGGGATGTGACATTGAAATAATCATGTGATGAGACCCTAGATTAAGTCAACTTCATAAGCAACAGCTCCTCTTCTTATTTTATGAGGCGTGTGGTATCCAAAGTTACACATGGAAATGCTGTGTGTGGGGTTCAATGACGAATCCACCTTAAGCTGAGAGGTCTCTGCATGGGCTAAGATCTGATGAAGAAAAGGGAGACCACCCCAACTCTCCAGTCTCCCAATCCACTGGCCATGGAAACACTGACCACTAGTGACCCCTGTGTCCTGCCCTGTGAAAGGGGCGCTAGAGTCTAAAATGGCCACTCAGGTTCAAGGGGCAGCTTTTTTCCACTGGTGTCGCCCTTAAACATAAGCATTCACCTTTCCTGTTCCCTTTGCAAGCACAATGTTCTTTTAGTGTGTGCGAGTGACACCTGGTGCCTAAGAGACACTTAAAAAAAGCCCAAGATGGTTCACTGTTTTCAGGTCCTGTACAGCTAATTGTATGTTCAAATCCCTTTAAATCACAAACTCTCTCCCTGTGCTGTGAATGCCTTTAAAGGGCAAAAGGGTTTGCCATGAAGGAGTGGGCCTGTAAGAAATTTCTATGCCAGTAAAAGATTAATATGAGCACTGGAAATAGGCCTTGGCCCCTCAGTGGAGCTGAATTCAAGAGGCATGCTCAGGCTTATCAGGAAACTAGAGATCTTACTGGCAACCTGGGTGGCAAATGCCAAAAACATTTAAATGCGCCCCATTTCCAATTCATGAAGCCTGTTTTATCTCTGTATTATATTTTATTAGATTTATGCATTTAGCTGGGAACCTATTATTCCAATAAAATACAAAATATAAGTATTGTTTTCTTCCACTGAGACCCTGAGAATTATTTTATTGCTTCTCCATCAAAAGTGATCCCAGCTTTGGGTTTTCTCTTCTTCAAGATGGTTAAAGAAATGTCACTTCCTCTCTGCTTTTCATAATAGTTGTGTTGTGCTGCTTAATGGGGAAAGAGAGAGAAACAAGGGGAGATGGAGGCTGTAAGTCAGATCCTTTAGTTACTAGGATCTACCTCATTTCTTAGGTTTTTTTCCTATGGTCCTTTCTGCCCAGTCAAGTTTCCGATCCTCATTCGGGGTCCACTCATTGAGATGGCATTTGAGGAAGACTGATCTGCAGATGTGAGTTTCTTGTAGCTGAGTGTTCATCTACAATCCTCATGGTAGACAACTGAGCTGCCAATCACAGGACAGCCACTCCTGCATCCTCCCCATCCCTCAAAGATGCTCTTACACTCTTTCCTATCACCCCTCTTTCCACTTCACACTGCTTGCCTTCACCAACAGAGATGAAAATACTTAAAAAATACTAAGGGGACTTATGTTAGGTACAGGACACCACAAAAGATGCCAGCCCACTTTAAGAAACTATCATCGAGTCCTGAGGAGATGTCCAGGCCTCACCTCAGTCAATGACAGCATCTCTCATAATCCTTAGACAATGTCATTAGGTAAGTCCTAATGTTGCTTCTACTTAATCGATAAGGAAACTGATGAACAGGCTAGACTGTGAAAGAAATGACATGGTCCTTTAGTATTCATCAGTAGAAGAGTCAAGACTGGAGTCCCGTGTCAGACAAATAACACAATCTCATCTCTTTCCACTGAGCTGAATACCACTCTCCCGATATAACTGAGAGAGGTATTCTCATATACACTATCCACTCAGCTGTTTTTTGACTACATGTCGACCTCTCTAGGGACTCCAGGGCCAATTTTGACAATGAATCAAGCATAGATTTTGGAGATTTTGATTCTGGCTCTGTCATTGATTAGTTTGGGAACTTTCACCAGGGTCATAACAGCCCCTCACTTGCCAAAGAGAGATAATAATAGTACCCACTCTTGCCAGTTATCATTCAGGTCAAATGAGATGACATAGCCTTACACCCGTCATACATTGGGGGCCAGTTCAGTCAGGCACTTGCATAGGGTGCAAATGTTTTGGGTGCATATCAACAAGCGGAGAGATGACCTGATCACAGCCATACTTTGGTGCTCAGACATGTGAAACATAGAATAGGTATAAGCCATGTTGTGGTCACTAGAGTATCCATTGCACAAACAGGTGTGCACAGATTGCGAAGCTTCCTCCTAAATTCCGACTGGACATTTTGTCTCTGTGGAATCACATCAAGGCAACACTGTTGAATGTGTGTTTGTATACATGTACATGAATTCCTAGGTGGGTGGATGTGGTTTGATTCATTGCATTTGTATGTCTGTGGGGTGTGTATGTGTGGGGTGTGTGCGTGTTTGTGTGAGGTTCAGAACTGCCTGGGCACATGTGTGTGAGAGAACCTGCACACGTGTGTCGAGACCAAAACCTAGCCATCAGGTATCTTTCTAAGTTGCTTATCTCCCTTATTTTTTGAGGAGGGGTCGCTCACTGGACCTGGGACTCCTAGATAGAGCTAGGCTGGCAGCCGTCTTCAGGTCCCAGCCGTCCTCTTGTCTTTCTGTTCTCAGCTCTAGGATTACAGATGAATGTTGATGTGCTTGGGTGCTGGGGATCCGAGTTCAAATCCTCATATTTATATAGCAAATACCTTACTGACTGAGTCCCATGCCCAGCTCTGTTCTAATGCATTGTTTGTTCACTTAAGCATTCTGTGGGAAATCTACACCTATACAAGTAAGGAGAGAAGCATGGATGGGCAGAATTCATAAGAAGTTCCACAGCAAATAGCTGGCTTGCCTTCAAAAAGCATTGGGGGGGGGAGCACTTTTCTACATTCTCACTGGAAGCAGCCATGGAAAGCCTTCTCTCTTGAATTCCAAAGTAGCAAAATTTAAGTGTGTGCACAATTGGAAGAGAACAAGCTGCTAAGATCTATATAAGCAGCAGAGGGAGTTCTCTGTGTTCCCCCCTTCCCCCCCCCCTTATTTTCTGTGTCTCTTATTTCTATTCCTCCATTTCTGTCTCTTATTTCTATTTGCCCCATCTCTTCTGCACACATACCTGAACTATCTCCCAGTTACAATCCTTGAAATCAAGCACACTAAATGACGATAAGGCAACCCACACACATACACACACTACGTGTTAACGTGCTTCACTTGAGTGCAAAGTGTAGGAAAAAACATTGGCGACCGTGATTAGTCCAAGTTAGTACCTTTAAAAGACTCCTCCTAATTTTCTAGAAAGGTATATCAGAGTCCCAGAAGGGATACATAGCAGAGTTAGGAACAAGAAGAAAGAAAGACGGAGTCCTAAATCAGAAGCTCAGAGACACGGAGTCCTCCAGAAGCTCTGCGTGTCAGGTGGGAGGAGGACTAGAAGACTCACTTCTCTTTTAATTATCTGATGTGCACACTACCCTCCTCTGTTGCCTTCAGCCAGACCTGATAAGAAAAGGCACCAATAAATATCGTGGCGGTCTGAAGGGAGAAGCTATGTTTCATGGGACTCCCTGCTTCTACAGCTGTTGTTAAAATATTACTGCTAATTAGCTGGCTAGTTATATATAAACCCTTACAAAGGAGTATTTTTACACAATCATAAAATAAATTAAACTACCAAAAATTCACGCTGTTAATTAAAATAACCCCTGTAGGAGGGGGGAAATCGCTACAAGGCTGAGGTAAACAGGAGGCAATTTCACAAGCACAAACTGATTAATTTTATTTCCCATTACATGTATTTGCTAATATCATCAGAATTAGGAAATAAAGCAATTTTGCCTTGACAGTAGTTCAAAGGGAGGCAGTGCTGGCGGAGGGATGCAACCAGGAGATGCATGCTCAGCCTCAGGGCAGCTCTGCTGGGTATGGAAGGGGTGAAGGGCTTTTCAGCAATCCTCAGTCCCTGGGAAGGACACAAAGAAGGGGACAAAGGACTTCATCATCTATTGGAGCATGGAGCAGCCTCATAGAACCCTAGAGTGGGCATAGGGCCTTTAAGAGTCCCATCCCTCCCACACCCAAACATGAAGACACCTGAGAACAGAATGGACACCCCTGAGGGATGACAAGGGGATATAGACAAGGGACTTCCATTTCAGGAATGTCCAGGACAGTTTACATCAATTGAACATGGACAAAATATTCCTTCATTGATTTTGCTTCTGCCCTGGAGTTTATAACAGGGATGGACTTTTTGGTAATCTGTGTAAAAATCCTATATTGAAATGGCTGTCCAAGCCTCTTGTAGACAATTCTTTCTTAAGACTTCACAATGAACACATCAAAAAGCCTAAAATATAGTTTTTGTAACAACCACAAAATACTATTTAGGGGGGGAAAGGTAGACTCAGGCAACAAGATCTTTGATTCTTTTCTGTCTGTAAGCCTAGATAAACAATCAACTTTAATTCAGCAGGAACCCCTTCCACAGACCGACTTCACCACAGCCAGTACTGTTCAAATATTCATCTAGAAAAGAAAATAGTCTCGGAAGCTCAGATAAACTATTTTACAGTCCTTTCGGTAAGTCAGAAAATTTCTCAATTATCTTTTGGACCCACAATTTATGAAGTTATTTTAGCATACTCGTGTGTGTGTGTGTGTGTGTGTGTGTGTGTGTGTGTGTGTGTGTGTGTGTTCTACTTTCTTAAGCTCTTCCTATGCATCTAAGACCCAGGTCTTGATAAAACATCCAGTTTTATTAGGTAGCTATTTTCAAAGATTGCTGAGTTTTGCCAATCGGACACGAAACATCTGGAAAAGGAACTTCAGCCCCAAATCCAGATGTCATGTCTGTGTAACTGCCAACATCCAGATGTTTGATTGAAGGACAAAACAGGATCATATAATTAATACCCTACTTTTAACAGAGAAAATAAACTATTCTAAAGAGCAGGTAAAAAAATAAGAAAAATTCACTGTCGTTTGTGGAAGTGTTCCAATATTGAAGCATTTTGTTTCCTTGTAAAGTCTGTGTGCAAGTTGCATTTTGTACAACATAATACGTGCCATAACCCAGCATTGCCACACTAGAGAAAAGCAACTGTCTATGTGTCTGTAGCATATAAGACCCCCCAACTCTAACTCCTGTTGACTCCCTTCTCCTTGGCACTGGATGCCCTGATGCATCCACACAGTAGCTGCATCATCATCTGAGGACCTTGATCCCTGCAGAGGACATCTGCAAAGCCTCATCTCTGGACACCTGCCCACCAAGCCTCACAATGACCAACCAGCAGTCTTGTGTGCTGGTGCTCACTTCTGCCCTTGGTCCTGAGATGCAGCCTCGGAGGAAAAACGAGGTGTGTTCTAGAAGGTTCTACAGCCTCCTACTGTAGTTGCTGGTCCCCTCTCAGAACACTGTCCCTCACAGCTACCTTGGAGGACACTGCTCTCTCTTCTCTTTTTCTGTGTCAAGAATTCACGTCATCATCTCCAGCAAGCCTGCTATGGCATCACTAGATGAGTCTTCTCTGTCGGTCTTGGCACTCTTGTGTGTTTATCTCAGTGCCCTGTCCTTGCACACAACCATGACTAATGCGGAGAATCTCGCACCCTTCCCAGTTCTTCCTTCCCTTCACAGACTTTATGTTCATAAAACAACAACAACAAAATAACCTATAGCTCCCTCAAGTGCTCCTGAGCTCAGCTGGCTTTCTCATAGAGGACACTATGTCCTCATGGTTGATCTTGTTACCTACTAACTCTCGAATTAGGATTGTGACCTCTCTCCAATCTTAGAGCTTCTTTAATGCCCACACATCCCGTACATCCTTTCCCTCCCTCCACTTTCCTTTGCCCAGTCAAAGTCAATGTATATACTCTCAGAACAAGCCCCTTTCCCTCACTTATCCCAGACATCTTCTGAGAGTTGTTCTCTTCCACTACACTGTGACCTGCACAGAAGCAAGATGACCTTACATGCCCCTGGATGCCCAGAACCTAGCAAGGTCCCTGGTCCCTTGGAATAGCTCATGAATGCATGTGGAATGAATAAATGAATGATTTAGCAGACCTTCACCGAATCACCCGTGATGACACTATACCCTGTCGACGCAGAAGCTGTGTCTGATTCATATTGGAAAGTAAGTTGCTAGCATATGCTTCTTAAACTACAACTGAGGCAGATACAGATACTGGGACAATTTCTGTGTCTCTTAGACCTAGACTGTGTGGTTAAGGTATAAATAGTGGTTCTCCATCTTCAGAATCATACAAAGAAAGAGAAGATGCAGCAAAAACATTCAGAAACAGTTTAACCAATAAACATGGTCTCTCTTCTCCCTTCCCAACCTCATGTTCTATGGTGCAACTTTCAAAAAGCATAGTACAGAGATGACTGCACAAATGGCTTAGATCTCAACACCCTTAGTTGGAAGAGAAAACGTTGCCATAAGTAGAAAAATGGGACTTGTGCCACAGTTATCTTAATTGTTGGCAGGTAGCAGTCCTGAGAGGCTCTGTGAACATAGGAGCCATGACTGGAGGCGATGTCAGGAACTTCGGACTTAACCAGCCATCTGAGACGGACTCCTGCCTTCTTAGTCTGGCTCTTATTTTTAGATTTAGTTATGGTTCAAATGGGACTCTGACTTTGAAGAGCCAAGCAGAGAACTGTTCTAGTCGCAGGGAATCACTTTTACTATTTCCTCAGCTGTTTCCTGAGAAAACAGATTTAACGTTTGCCACCCTCAACCCTAAAGGAGGAAAGTGACTTTGCCTTATCTGAAGCAAAAGAGGACGGTGGACCTGGTGTCCAGTGAGTGAAGAATGGGGGGTCAGAACTGTTGTGCACTGAGTGGTCTCTGCCTTTTCAACCTTTCTGCATTTTCACATCCAAGAAACTAAATGTGCCTGCCATGACTCTGTATGGAGCTTCTCAGTAGAATGATCTTGCCAGGAAACAACCTTGTTCCTTATCATCTCTCTTTCAATTCATTGAGTCTCATAACTTTGGTCAAAATGATTCTGTTTCTAGAGCATAAGGATGGGTGGGAATGGGAGTAGAAGGACAAAGGCAGAAGCCCAGAGTGAAGCCCACAGTGCTGCACTTGACTCTCCGTGTGGCTAATGGTCCATACAGTGGGTCTTGTGACCAGAGCATCCGTTTTCTAAGGATGTTTCGTGTGCTATTTTCATTACATTTATTAGTTTGCTGGGTCTCAATGACCTTAGCCATTATGTGTCATTGTGCCTATACAGTAAGTGGAGAATTAAAGGCTTAGATAATTCACTAGCCACAAAGCACTGATGCCAGGATTCAAACCCTGTGAATCCTGTAAGTGTCGGTGAGACTTCTCACTAACAAATCCCAGTAAGTCGTCAAACTAAGTCAACAAGAGGCAATCTTAGGCACTTAGGAATGTCTGGAGGCATTTTCAGTTGTCACAAAGGAGTAGAGGCTAGTAGATGGAGGTTGGAGTACCCCCCCCCCGCTCCCCAAATTCTTCAGTCTACAAGAAAGCCAATACAATGAAAAACTGCCTCAGAAGTCACAACATTCTGCATGAGACATTTTCATCATTGTCTACCAGTTTCCTGCCCCCCCCCCCTGCTATGACATGCTGTGTTGAAAACAAAAGCAGCAAAGGCTGAGATAGTCTCTTGGCTAATGAAGAACTTGTCTTCGAAACCCCACATAAGTGAAGCCGGGTGCCCTGAGCACTGTGGAGGTAGAGATGGGTGGATTCCTGGACATCACTGATCAGCCAGCTTAGCCCACTTTATGAGTTCTAGGCCAACGAGAAGCTCTGTCTCAAACATCAAGGTGTATTGTATCTCATGCATCTCCAGAACGGCAACTGAGATTGTCCTGTGGTCTCCACCTCTCTCTCTCTCTCTCTCTCTCTCTCTCTCTCTCTCTCTCTCTCTCTCTCTCTCACACACACACACACACACACACACACACACACACACACTCACACACAAATGGACCAAAGAGAAGTCTGTAACTTCTTTCTTTCAACCAAGCTTCCTCACAACAAGTTATGAATTCCTATGTTTTCCCTATCTTAACAGTATCTTACTATACAGTTACATGCTCTACTCAGCAATGTCTCTACTTGGAAAAGGTCCTTTTTAACAATGGAAAGGGAAAAGAAAGGGGAGGGATGGAGATGGGAAGAGAAGGGAGAAGAAAAAAAGTGAGAAAAAAAAAGAACGAAGAGGAGGAGAAAACTAAGATTAGAAACTGGCAATCCACAGCCTTCCACGGCGGAGTCACATTACATGGCAATCAGTGCAGTGACAGCACAAGGGGCCGCTTTGTGTCTTCATGAATAACGCTATGTGCTGGGTAAATGCCTTTCCCCATTTAGAAACAGGTAGTTAATGGGAACTGAAGTGATCAAATGCTGTGTACCCCAAGGTTACTTGCATCATGGGCCTGAGTGGCCCAGAGCTCATAAATAAAGCATCAGAGTGTCTTATTTTAGACCTGGTCAGATAAGCAAGGACTTGCATCATGTGAACGGAGCCCACAGTGTGATATGACACTGAGCCTGGTAATTCCAGGAGCCCTTGGAATGTGACATTTCAAGCCCAGTACACTGAGTTCATGCCCCATGGAAGCTCTCAGACCCCACCAGGCCTAAATATCCCATCATCCCTTTGATTCAACTGGGGAGAAAGAGGACTGTCACTGAGCCGGACTTGAAATTTATGCCAAGCACATTCCCTTCTCTGCAGAAGTTAATTTGAGGCACATTTGCAACTTATAACTCTGATTTACTCATTTGCTAGGACGAGGACCACACACAGCTTGACAGGCTGCCAGCTTGCATAGACCATTCCCTCTGAAAAGATTTGGCCCAAGTCACGACCCGGCTTGGCAGCTTTAAAAACCAGCTGCCGGACACCGGAGGAATGTGCAACTGTACATAGGTGGGGGGAGCTTTCTTCTCTTCCTCCATGTTTTACATATAATTATGTAATCATATCCCTTTTTGGATTCTTTGACATAAAACGTGCTTCGTTAAATTGCTGTTGATTTGTTGTTTTATTAGAAGTGTGTGGCTTGTTTGTGTACATGCACCCACGAGCTATATGCATGGACACATGCTCACACAGACACATGCTCAGTAGCAATGACATTGTTTTGCAGGTAAAGAAAATGAACTCAGTGAATAATTACTCCCATTGACAAGACAACTAAAGACTTCAAAGGGGGCTTCTTCACATGGGATACAAATTACTGGATGAATAACTTAAATGTGATAATTTTCTGCTGTTATTGGGTTTTTACTCACAGATTTAGATTTCCTATAATATGATACCAATCAAATATGTATGCTCTGGATGAAAAACATTACTGCCAGGATTAACAACAACAACAACAAAACCAGAAATGCTTACATGGTAGGTATGATTCCCTATGTTTGATATATGTTATACTGTTTCTCATGTAGACTCAAAAGGAAACATTATCCATGAATGTTTGTGAACTTTATTTTGGGATAAGACAGCCTACATTTGAGGATGTGGCAGTAGCTTGTCATTGACTAAAAGCCACCATCGAGCCACCCAAGGAACCATGTTCCAAAATACAGAGATACATACTTCTCTCCTCTTCCACTGGACCCTACTTGAGGCAATTCTTCTGCCTTGGATGCTGATTCTCAATGTGTTAGCCTACAAAATGCATATTTGTTAGAAGTAGATATCCTAGCTACACTACCCACAATAGACAAGAAATGGGAAAGCCCAGTTGTCCACCAACAGATGAAGGAATAAAGAAATGTGGTACATACTCTCAATTGGATTTTTTTGACCATAAACAAGAACAAAACCATGATATTTGCAGAGGAGAAAGATGGATGCATTATGTTAAGCAAAGCAAGCCAGACTCAGAGAGAGAAACATTATGTTTTCTCTCATCTGCAGAATCTACATTTAAATTTATGTGCATGTATGTGTAGAACACGAAAATAGAAAGAAAATTATAAATGAGCAGGGATGACTCTTAAGGGGGCAGTGAATAGCATTTAGTAAATACTCATGACTTGCAAGCAGGAAGGTTATCTGGGAGGATAAAAGGGACCCGCAAGACGGGCATGAGGCTGACAGAAGGAGGGCAGTAGGGACGTGAAATGAATAATAAAGAAGTACGCTGGTGTGTGTGTGTGTGTGTGTGTGTGTGTGTGTGTGTGTGTGTGTGTGTGTGTGTTGGTAGCCCATCACTTTCTCTGCTAACTTTGGAAGTACCCTTGTGTGTGTATGTGTGCTTATGTGTTGGTAGCCCATCACTTTCTCTGCTAACTTTGGAAGTACACTGGTGTGTGTGTGTCTTGGTAACCCATCACTTTCTATGCTGACTTTAGAAGTACGCGGGGGTGTGTATGTGTGTTTTGGTAGGCCATTACTTCCCATGCTCACATGAGAAGTTAATTTTCAAGAGGAATAAAGACCCTACTATATTTGTTAAGTTGATGTTAGAAAAGTGCAAGATGCTTAACGAAGATTTCCAGCTGCTTTTCCTCCACTGTCAGGCCAGCATCACTAGGGAGGTATACCTTCTAACTATATTTCAGGTAGAATTGGCTTGCTTCTGCTTCTGCTTTGTTTGGAGTTATTGTTGATGGTGGTGGTGTTGATGGTGGTGGTGGTGGTGGTGGTGGTATTTTTTGGATTTGTTTTGTTTTTGTTCTTGGTCATATCCAGGGCCTCACACATTCTAAGCAAGCATGTTACCGATGTGCTTTGTCCCCAGCCCTATTTGAGTCTTGGAGAATATGGATTTGGGGAGATTTACTTCCTTCTTTTCAGTTGCTACAACTGAATATCACAGACTTGATAACTTACTAAAGAAACATTTCTTACAGTTTTGGAAGCTGGGACATCAGTGACTGAAGAACGGAGTCTTCTGAAAACCTTCTTGCAAGTAGGGACTTTTTGCAGAGTTCCAGATTGATAAAAGGACAGCAAACATGCCAGAAAGAGCTGTTTTGATAATGATGACATAGTAAATCACAAAGCAATTACTTCATTCATGAAGGCAGACTCTTTATGACCCAACTCCCAAAGGTCTCACTTCTCAAATGTTATTAGCAAAGGACTTTGGGGGTCAGAGTATCAGCACATGAAGCCTCTGAAGACATATTTAGATCATGGCAGAAGGTCTTCCTTCCCCAATATGAGGGCTATAGTAAGAATAGAGATGTGCTAATGAGCCCACTGCATGTGAAAAACAAACAAGCAAAAAGTCCTACCAGAACTATTTTCTATTCTATAAGACACCTACTTGAATAATGCTCTTTGTCACCTCAACTCACCAAAAATGTAATACTAAAACAAAACACCTGCTCAGAATGATAACCCAGCAGGCCTTACAAGAAGAACACTTGGTTTACATCATTAGATAACATACATTCGGACAGAAAAAAAAACATGAGTGTGAAAATACAATAGAAGGAATTTTTCCAGCAAAGACTATTTTTTAAGTTTGCACTGGTCTAGTAAAATTCTACTTGCCTTCCAAGCATTCTAGTTTATGAACTGCTTCACTGTATTCCAGCAGATAATTACCCCTTTCATTTTCTATTCCAGCTTGCCACTATGACGGCAGTAAAGTCGGTTTAATTTAAAAGTCCTGAAGATGCTTAAAAGCCAAACAAGTAACAAAACTTACATCAAAGAGATTGGCTATCTACTTGGAACCATGCCTGGGCCAGGAACGCAGATTGCCAGCCGATGGTAGTGCTATGAACCTTCTTTGGGGCAGTTAACAGGTTGAGTTGAGTAAGTGAATACAGTATGGTGCCTCAGCAGGTAAAATCCCTCACTGAGGTTGTGTTGGTGACTGTGGTTCTGTGAATGGAGTTGCAGGGTCTCATCACTTTCTATCATTGTCTCCCAGCCTACAAATGGAGCAGTCTAGAGGGAAGAGGTTGACGTTCAACATTTGTAATACTTAAAACAAAAGCTCCTTAGGGAGAAAATTGCCTAGCTTCCCCATTGTGCCCAACAACTCTCTGGCTAGGCACAGAGCTGTCCCCTACAGAAGACACCTGGGGCATGATAAGAGCCATCCCTGGAGGCAGGCATCCAATAGGAACAAAGAAAATACTTGACCTTGTTCTACCCAAATTCAAGGACACCCTCTAATTCTCACAGAACCCATGGATTTCCTCCCCCAAAAGGCTCATAGAGAAAGATCTCCACCTCACCACACTTAAAGCAAAAGGATTATTCCTAAGCTTTTTGCCCACTGTTTTCTTTTGGTAATCACAGAGGAAGAAAATGTCATGCCCTCCCACAAGAACCATGGCACCTCTGTCTTGAACCCAGCTGTATTCAAGATTTACCGTGTGGCCCTGGGCAGCTCATTGGACCTCACTGGGTCTTAATTTCTTCATCTGGAAAATGAAGATGCTATGTACATCACCGGCACAGCATCTCAAGGTTAATGCAGCGGGCTGATATTGAGACGCAACTGAATGGGGGAAATAGTTAATTCTGGGAAGGAAGTGAGGCACAGCAACCCACACTTCTGGGTGCGGATAGCATGTGCAAGATCATAGCACTGAGCCCCGGGGTCAGTCACGCTCATGAGGAGCGCAATAAGCCGTTCACAATGCACCACCTGGAGTCTTTTATTGTTATTGCCAAGTGGAGTTGATAAAAAAGCAAACAAAGCAAAAGGTCGAAGGCCTAGTTTATCAAAAGTTATTGATACAGATTGCATATTGACAAGCAAAGGTCTGCTTTTAGATTCACATCAATAAATCCATTTCATAATACAGTCCACTCCCAACACTTGGCCCCCAGATCCATCCATCGAGATATTAGAAATCCATCCCGCTTTGCCTGCAGTCTGTCAAATGTCACCACAGAGCGCAGAAGCCATCCTGCCAAGTCTATATCCTGAACTAAGTCCCAATGGAAACTTCCAGATATAAATAACTACTATGCACATGCAGGGAAGAAAAACAGCTCTCAAGTCACACCGCTACTCTCTTTTTACCCTTTCACCTAGAACAAGTCAAAAGAAGGAAAGAAAATTATGTAGTTACTGTCCAAAACCACCTAAACCCAAGTTTAACCAATTCCACTTTCAAGTTACTGCGAAGACTCTCAATCCGTGGAGCTGCATTTGGGGCACGGGCAGAGGTTCTTTGGTCATGTTTCCACTGGCAGTCCCTGAAGCTTTGTCGCCTAGGTTCACACTGGGAAGCGACATCTGATGATACTGCATGTCTAATGTTCTACCTCCTTATGGGCAGATGATGGAGATGTTAAGTCCTAAGGAAACACCAGTTTACCAGGGGGGAGAAACTTACTCCCCAGGAGTTTGTATGACACAGGAAAGTGGTATAAGAAAGCAGAAAACTGAACCCGAACATGGAGCTATCCTCAGGTAAATTGTACAGAGCCAAGAGTACACAACGTAAGAAAAATCTCATCACCTCCCTGAGCCTGAGTTTCCCCGATCCTCAGCAAGTGAACAGTATACCATATAATAGATACGATTCCATAGTAGACACTCAATAACTATTTCTTCAAACAAAATTGAAACTGATAAATCCTGAATAATTAATATCTCCCATTGTCTAAAGGGCAATAGTCCAGTGTGAATATATATCCTTTACCCACCAGATCATAAAAAGGCTGGAATAGACAAGGAAGAGATGAGGATTCTTTTCCTCAACCTCAGACAAAGGAAATGAATAAAAATGGATAAAAACGCCTGGGATATGTTATGTGTGTGTGGGGTGCATGCATGTGTATGTGTGTGTGTGCATGCGTGCGTGCATGCGTGTGTGTGTGTGCGCGCGCGCACGCACACGCGCACGCATGTGCCTTACACCCAGGAACACAGCACTGTAAATAAAGCTAGAGCCTAAGGCAAGGCAGGCACCTCTATTCCAGTTGTAGGGCAGCAGAATTGCCCACCACTGCTTGCCTTTACAGGGAGTTGGCTCCATGACCGCTGCTTGCGATGTGTGAGCTAACACCTGTGCTCACTTGCTCAGGGAGCAGAAGGCCACTTTATTATTAGCCTCAATCAAGCTGTTAAAAACAGAAAAGCTGCTGCAAATATGAAAGCCTAAGCAAAGATTGCTTTAAGATTATCCAGGCTTTGGGGTGTTCTGACCACATCTGAAGGGGAGACTCAGGGTAGACACAGGTACCTTCCGGGAAAGTTGGGAAGTAAATTAACATGCTACTGGGAGAGGGTTTTAGACCCTTTGCCTATTGAGTTGCATTAAGCATTTCGATTCTTGGGCCATAGTCTCTTTAAAATCTATCTTCATGCAAAATTAAAAAGATGGCGAACTAGTTAAAACAAGAAGGAAGAAGGGAAGAGGAGGAAATATAAATCAAAAATATCTGGTCTCCCAGTCTCTGTAAATTGGCAAGGCCATGGGGGGATTTCTGTGGCTTCCCAGTGGCACATGGGGGATGGAAGCGAACTTCCCTCCAGCTTCAAAGTCCTTCCTTCCCTGAGCTTCCAGGCAGGGTGAACCGACTGCTTCTGTCTCCAAAGTCAGAGAACGTATTGCCATTCCACATGCCTGTGTTAGAGGACACGACATCCCAGGTCCCCTGGGATCCCCAATCTATTCCTGCCGCTATCATTCACTGCCCTAGAATTTCCCAGGCAGTTCATTTGGGAACCACCCAAAGGGCTTTCATCATATCTGATTGCCTGCCTCTATTCCTCATCTCATATGGCTCATTAAATCAAGTTACTTTGTAAAAAAAAAATAGTTTTACTTGTAAAACCTTACCATTTTTGCAGGCGCCAATATCAATAACAACATGCCTTTTTTTTCTATGTTGTGATCTTTTCTTAATGTGGGTAGGCTCATTATTATTGAGACAGCATAGCAAAGCAATTAGGAGAACAGATGCCACATGTTCAAATCCCAGCTCTGTCCCTACTAACGTTGTGGTATTGGGCAACTTAAATTCTCTGTACTTCAGTTTTATGTGTCATTAAATAAATAATACCCATCTCATAGTCACCATTTGGATTGAACTAATTAATACTGGTAAAAGGTTTGTGCCATCTAGACCCTCCCATATGGACAACACTTTCGGAAACACGAAACTAGGCAAAAGACCATCTGTCATCCTCTACCACAGTTTATTTCCACTGTGGTTCCTCCTTGGCATAGCTGCAGGAGCCATTCTCCTGCCTCAACCAAAGCCAGAGCTAACCGACAGCAGATTCAACAGCAGGTTCACCACTAACACAAAACTTAAACACAAAGGTAATGGCAGCCACTTACTGAGCGTCGATTAATTTGCAAGGGCTGTATGCAATACTTGCCCACAGTCACCTATTTGAGTCTCCATTCTGGCCCTAAGAGGAAAACCCTGGTTTCAAGAGCAGTTCCCACTCCTTGTAACCAAGAGTCAGGCTTCCAACCCAGGATGTCTGACTTCAAAGTCTGTGACCATGTCATTGACATTGCCATAAATTCCCTCTGTCAAGAGCTCACTCCACAGCCCAGCTCTCCCCACTCAAGCACAAGCCTCCCCCTGGTTTAGTAACTCTACACTGTAATATAATTCTGTTTGTCTGCCCCTTGATCCGGCTCCATCATTCAGGATGACTGTTCCCACTGTATGCATTTTGGAAGCAAAGCATTCTAAAATTCCCTTGAATTTGAAGAAAAAAAGGGGAGTTTACAGTACACTAGACTGAACTTAACAGTTTCTTTACAACTCTGGTCATCTTTAACAACACCAAATACTGTCATGTTCTGTGATGTAAACATGACCGCAGGGCAAGCTTTCTCCGAGTGGTGCAGGGTGACTGTTAAAAACCTTGACTCCCGAGCCCCTCCCCAGATCTATTGAATCAGAACCTCTGGGTTAAGGGGCAGGAATCATTGCAATTTAAGAACCACCGCCTTAGGGGATATACAGGCTTCTGACCCTGCTTAACACTCCCAGATACAGCGGGACCCTGGTTCTTATGTCTGCTTTTCATGCTTTTTCCAACCTCTCCCACCCTTCAGTTTGACAGCTTTCTCTTTTCACTGCCAAACGACATGGCTGGGTGAACGTCTCCGATTTCTTCTCCTACCAACCAATGTCACGACTTCTAAAATGTTTTTCTATAGCTTTAACACACTTCCTTGTAAGCTGCTAGGCAGATGCCCAAAATGAAGCATATCATCTCGGAGCTATTTGACGGGCATGAGAATGACCTGGGTTTCCAAGACTAGTCCCCTTCCCTCTTCCCTGGCCTCCATCAGCAGCACCCGGGAGTCCTCACACCCCGCCCCATACTCTTAGGGCTTTCCACAGAGAACATGTAAATAGCTGTCTGGCATGTCTTGTCATACTTTGTGACAGACACCTTATTTTTAACTAATGGTCAGGAGTATCAGAAAAGAAGGAGGGGGTCATACTCATTAGTCACTGTCATCCAAAATCCCTAGTATAATTGTTTCAGTTTGAGGCTACACCCCCAACGTCCAGCAGAGCCACTGCGGTGTGTCTGGAAAGCCGCCCTTCACAGTGGATATCCGTACTGTGGAAGGCAGTGATCTCTGTACTCATAATTAGACTCCCACCTACTTTTGGAAGACTCTCATGAAAACCATGGCCCAGGGAATTTGCCTTTAAAAAACTAAAATTCTTCCTCTGTAGAAGAGAATGTCACTGCATCCAGAAAAATCTCCTAACCTTTAAGTTTTAGTTATCTTGCATTGACCACATTCTAAGCATGTTGGTGTGCAATCTAAAAATAAGATTCAAGAAGTGAGTTTTAAACCGTGTTGTTAAAAATGGTAAGGAAAGTTCTTTTAATGCCCCAATTGACTTTCTTTCCAAAATTTACAAGTTGGAAACACAGAACTTAGGAGGTAAATTTAACACTACGGATATAGAGTCAGAAGACGGGTGGCCTGTTGGGGAGCTCTAGTGTGGTGATGGGAAGATGGAAGATGTTGGGAATTGGGACAAAGTTCAAAGTTATATATGACGAACAGGACAGAAAAGAAACTTGGTATATATGGGTTTAAAATGTCCCCAGGGACTATTCTTTCAACTTCTGTAGGTTCGAAATTCTTCAAAAATAAAACTTGACGGGGAAAAGTTCATATGCATACATGAACAAGAAAGAAGCCAATGTGTTCAGCCAGATGGGACGTTGGTGAGAGATGTGACGCACTGAAGGCTCAAGGACTACGGAAGCACTTGTCTGATCCTCAGGGGACAGTCGTTTTTATGGTCTGGTACCTATACACCTATGCATCTCAGGATTACCCTCAAATCAAACAGTAGTAAATAATCAATATTCACAAACTGGCTGTGGCAACCACCACCAACTCCTAAGGAAAAACAGCTTAAAGCCCATTTTACTGGTGTCATTTAATCAGTGACCCCAGTTAGTGCTAAGCAACTCCTCTGTGACAGGAACCTACCCTGTGCTCCTAAACTGCTTTGAATTCCAAAGTAAATGGTAAGAAGCCCAGTTGTTTATGATACAAGAGACACAGAGGACAAGCCAGTTCCTGCCATCAAAAATACCTTTGTTCTGCACTGGGTACTATTTTGATAACTTTGTCACCATCGCTATCATGGTCATCACCAACATCCTCATGCTTCTAGTGGTCAATTTCCCAATTCCAGTGAACGATTGCCAGTCAGGAGTTGATACCATCTGTCGTTATTTCTTTGACATCATGAGTAGCGGATTCAACAAATATTCCTTGGGTGGGTAGAACTGTAAGTCTCTTGTTTTGTTCTTTACCTGAACACTTGCTATAGTTCCTGTGAATATGAAACCTCACCCTGGACTGCCTAAATAAAATAGCCACCATCTATTGGAGACCTATGATGTGCCCAGTGCTTCCTAATGTCTTCCCATATATTAACCCAATTACACCATGCACCACACCAAGATGTGAGTAATAAGTGTCTTCTTTTACGTGTAAGCAGAAAGATAAGGCTATCTTTTTCCACTGTCACTCACCTAGAAGCCAGCTATACTGTATTTGACCTCTACGAGGCTCCATGGAGCTATCTCACAACTACTACATGGAGTGGGCCTCCCTCGGTTGACCGGCACACTTGTTCAGGTCACCTTTCGCCCATGCTATATGGAAGGATCTAAGAAGCACCACGAGGACTTTCAGAGAAACGATCCTCAGTCCGCATGGCCTGGGCAGGCAGGTCAGATCTGGGGAATTTCCTGCTTGGTTTCACCTTCCTAAATACAACTGACTAAAAATAACCTGCAAGAGACATGTCTCCAAAGGGCGAGGGGAGTCACAACCGCTGCCTAGGGGACACGATGAGAGAGGATGAGCCTGGCTTTCAAAAATACGTCGTGTGCTTCTCAGCATCAGCAAGTTGTGTGTTGTGATGAGAAAACAAAGCTTCCAGTTTTTGGAATTCCATAGTGTATTTAATTATGCAGTTAAGTTACTGTATTAACAAATACTAGAGCACAGCGCCAGTTGCTGAGATTTGGAGAATTTAGAAGAACAAAATTTATTCTTTCCCCCGAATGATTACTTCTCAAGAGTCCATCCATTTTTCTGAATTATGGAAAGGATCCTATTTTGAACCACTACATTAAAAAATATTAAGCAAGCCAGACCCTGACTCTTGCCAGTCCAAATTTAATCCCAGTACTAACCAAACATATTTCTGGGGAGAAACGTCCACGAATCCACATCATGTTTCCCCGTGAATGTCTTTAGGTTCTTTTTCGCTTTTGAAATTCCGATAAATATAGTGTAAATAGAAATTTAAAAAGTGGTTGTCCAAATTGAATGTTTTCAGTGATGTGAACACAAATGCATTTCTGTTCATTTGCTTAATAAGGATTTATCCCACAAAGTTCATAAATCAGGCTGTAAAGCCTGGAGCACGCCATCAAAACATCAAAAATAGGTGTTCTGTGATGCCTCCGTTACTTCAGCAAATGTGAAACGCAATCATGCAAAATTAAACATTCCATACATTAGCTATTCATTCCCTAACTCTCTCCCTATACGCCAAAATGGGCTATCACACTTTTGAGTTTAAAGGGACAGAAAGGGAATCAAATGTCTTTTTTTTTCCTGGAAGCCTTACAAGTAATAGGTCTTTTCATCTAGAGCTTTTCAGCTAAGAATCACCAGGCTGCATACACATAAACCGTAATTAACCCATACAGTCTGTGACATCCCCACCCAATGGTAGCTTTCCTTGATGATGGAAAAGCCATCCTTCTATTCTCTAGGCCAGAATGTGGTCCAGGCTTTTTACACATGATGTCTCATTTCCTTGTATGTGACTAAGAGGTACAGTCTGGCAGAGGAAAACCCTGCCATTTTTCCCCAACAGGTAACAGTCAAGGACAACAGACTCTGGACCCTGACTAGCTCACACTTAAAACTAGCCACAAAATGGGTGAGATGAGGCACGTGACTTCCCTGGGCTTTGGTTTTGGAGTGGTAAGATTTGGGATCTTGTCAGCTCATACACCACAGGACAATTGAGATATAATGAACGAGTACATGTAATTCACTTCAAATGCAGCCTTTTCTTTTATCATCCAGCCTTAACAATGTTAACAGTTGGTATCAAGTCACTTACCTATAACGCCTGACCTTTTAAATCACATCACAATGACCTCATGGGAGTCTCAGCATCTTCCCACAAGGCAATGGAAGCAGAAGCTTTTATTCCAAATCTTCTCATGGATAAGGGGATTTCAGACAGGTCCACCAACACTCAGAACACAAACTCACCGGAAACCAGGTTAGCATTATTTCCACTGTGCCTCCTTCTACCCATAGAAAGCTGGCTGACTGGTTCAGACAGGTTCCTGCCTATTTTGTGGGGGAGTAAGGGGGTCTTGTTTCAAAGGAGACATAAAAAGCATTCTGCTGCCTGCCAAGGCCTGTCTTGCATAGCAAAAAAAGATCCCGATCGGCAGAAGACAGGACAACAAGACGCCATCATCATGATTTCTGCTAACTATGAAACGAAAGTTAATTTCATGGTTTGCATCCACGGACAAAAAGGTTCAGAGCTGTTTAAATTCTCTTCAGCCCAATGACAGTTAGTAAACAGAAGGCTTCGTGTTCTAATGCTTGAAATCACCCTTCGGATCTCAATATATTATTTATGCACTCAGCTCAGAGTGAACAACGACTCTGAAGTAGGTGAGTGGTCTCGCTTAGGGTGAACTTTTTTTTTCACTCTGACAGTTACTTTAAAACATCAGTAAACAACCTTAATTCACTTCTAACGGATTAGTAGGCTGCCGCTGTGTCTACAGGAGGCGAGCAGATTGTATTATTAACCAAAACAACTTTCTCCCTGTCAGTCATCTGCACCTCACAGAAGGATGTGAGTCTCCGGTCCTGATGCTCAAAGCAGTCCCAGGGCACACCTGCTTCTGCTTCCGGACGCATCTTCTGAGGTAGCTCCCTTCCACTTTGGACTAGCTCTCTTGACTCTGAGGTGTGGAGTGGGGCCTGGAGAAGGTAGTTCTCAGTGCTGCTTGTCAAGAAAGATATAAACAATTGAGAACCTTTGCAAAGGGGCAGGCTCTGGGTACTGTGACGATGAGCCTCCATTTGGATAGACGTTAACCTGAGACTAGCCTTCAGAGATCTGTCATGAATATCTGAAAGGATTTCATGTTTACAAGGGAAGACCTATTCTTGGTAGGGATGGATAGTAAAATTAAGATTCAGGGGAGGTACCTTGAGAATGGAGTTGTCATCAACTCAGGGAGAATGAATGCTGTTGGTAAAATTCTGCCCTGCTGCAGAGACACTCAACCATTAGAGAGATGGAGCCCTTAGAATCGGCCAACAGATGTAGATGCTACAGACTCATACTAGAATCCCAACGCTGAGCATGAATATGGACTCTAGGAACTTCGTGAAGTCCTTTGGGTCAGGAGTTTTTTAAAGGGTGCAATCTGCTCTTTCAAAAGAAAATTTCATGAATTAAGTACTGGGCACATAGCCAGCCAGCTTAGGATACTGGTTGATTCAGAAAAATAATAAGATCCACCATTACCATGGGCAATTTTAGTAAAATAGCTGCTGGAGGACAATTCTACTCCTGCCCCACTCCAGGGTTGGATGGCCTTGCAATGTTTGCCTTCCAATGGATAAAAGGCAACTTCAAGTCGCCTAGACAGCAACCAGGTGTGAGAGGGATATCTGCACCCATCTCCCCATTCTCTTTGGCCTCCTCCCCTCTCACAACGTCTGGAAACATAACACTTAGCAGACCATCTAGTTGGCATTTATTGTCAAGACAGCACTCACCCTTATAGAAAACAGCCTCTCTTCAAGATAAAAACTGAGGGCTCAAAACACAAGCGCAATGCAATTGGTAAGGAGAAAGAAATGAAAACACCTTGAATTTATATCAAGAGTTTATGGCAACATTTTTACACACTGCGCAGACATTTATTATTCCAAATTATCTAGTCAAATTTATATAAATTTACCGCTCTTGTAGAAGAGATTTTTTTCCTGTATCTAACATCTAGATAAAACATTTGAGAGGTCAAAACCATTAAATTCCTCAAAGACAGTCAGGTTATCAATATCTGGGTGTGAAACATGGTGTTACCGAATCCCCGATACAATAAAAACAGACATCCGCTGTTCGCACTCTGGAGCAATAGAAAAGAACATGACAAGAATGTGGTATACTTACAAAGTACCCTTCATCCATGGGGCTCCAATTTTACCAATATTAGTTCACTGATTTTCGCAAAAAACCTGAAAGGCAGAGGGTAGGTTTGTGTTACCCTCACTTTGCAGATGTGGACATTGAAGTATAACAAGGAAGGGGGTGCATTATAGGGCTATTATGGTGAGGATAGGGGAAGGGAAGGAGGAGAGAGTTCTAACTTTGGTCTTCCATATTACAGTATGACATGCTCACCATCCCTCCCTTGGAGACTGATCTTCCCATGTGATTCTTCTCCTAACCTCGACTGACACACAGTTACCCCAGGGAAAACAGTGGTGAGGGAAGCCCCAGGTTCTTAAATCCCCAACCCCAACATCCATTTAATACCCTGGGAGGGCAGGAAACACGTCTCAGGCTCAGTTTAAAACATGGTGGGAAAATAAGATAGACAAAATGTAACCATCCAACTAAAATTTGGCCTGAAAAGAATGTTTCTGCTGCTCAGTTTGTTGTACTTATGCTCACATTTCAGCATATGGACTTGTGTTTAAAGTACATTCCAAGGGAGTCAGAATGCTTCAAGTAGAATCTCACAACATTTTTAGAAGGGTGTATTTTTAACAAATCTTTCTAAGACATCACGTTCTTTCTATCACTCTCGAGCCATTGTTCACACATTTAAAAAAAATGATATTTATTTGATTGTTACTACAAGTAAGTTTATCTCCACATGTGATTTCTTGGGACACACAAGAATGTGAATGACACGGGCCTTGCCACCAAGACATTTTTAATCCTGGGGCTTGGTGATGTTAATATAGATGCAACCACCATGATCAGAAAGCTTGCAGAATGTTCTTTCAGCTTCTGGACACTCCTGGTGAGTCATGAACACTCGTCTCAGAAAGATAGTACCTTCATGGAAAACTCTTGAGAAAGATGAGCTTGGGTTCTTCATGTGCGTCACGCTATCAGTCATGGTAAGACATGCTTCTTGGAAAATGTGAATCTAGTGTCTTCCCAAAGCCTATGACTTCAGGGTCACAGTATCACATGCTTTTCTCTGTACTCATCCATGCAACACGGACCTCTTTTCTCCTCAGATGGCCAAGTACTTCCCCACCTCCCACACCCGCCTTTGCGTGCCCTCCACTGCCACAGCGCCATTGTAGCTTACCATGTCAATTCCAGGGGTCACTGCCCAAAGACCCCCCTCCCTGAACCCTCCTCCAAGCACTTCTAAGGAAGCCGCAACCCATCACACACCTCTCCCTCCCTCTTTCTCTTTCTTTCTAAGATGTATCATGCCCTAAGACTTATCATGCACCTAGCATATATATGGGCCCATCTCTTTGTTTTTCTATGTCCCTCTATTACAAAAGGAACTCCACCAAGCAAGTCACATTTGATCTCTGAGGAATTTAGGACCAAAAGAAACCACATGCACAATCAACAGTATATGGGTAGTCCCAGGTCCTCCTTTCTTCCCCGCCTCTTTTTCCTCTCACAGGGTACTGTTGTAATTAGTAATGAAAGAATGTCAAATTTTTTGCACCACCCCTCCCCTGCAAAAAAAAAAGATAGAAACTTTTCTAACATTCAGTGAAATGGTTCAAAAGAAAGTATAATAAACATCCATTTTATCGGGTATTTTTTTTTTCTTTTCTTGATCACTGGAACAAAAGCTGGGTGATGTCCTTGCCCGACCAGCTCTACATGAGCCACTCTGCAAGCCTCACCTCCTCTTCTCCCTGGCCCTTTGTTTCTCAATATCTGAAGTATGTAAGCTTCTGGTGCAAATTTCCCAGTTTCCTCCTAGTTTGGAAGCCAAGGAGATCAATGATAGGATAATAGACCAAACCATATCCAAATCTTTTTCATCTTCTGATTTAATAACACCAACTAGGTGCAAATTTACCTGAAGGTCTAAAGGTCACCATTCCATACCAAGCAAAGTCCCCCCTTTAAGGGGGGACAATTTGATCACCTTCATATATCTAAACGCACTGGGGTTTTAAAGAAACGGCATAGCTATTTCTGCCAAGCTGTGCGCCATCCCCCGCTATCACACCACTAACATATGACAGACATTCGAAGAACGATGCCGCCTCTGCCACGTAAGGGATCTTCAGTCACAGACACTTCACTCGGATCTCTAAACAGACTTCCTGTTTGCTTCCACATTAATAAAACTCACACCTTCGCCAGTCAGAATTTTTTTTCTTACCCAAGCATCTGAACATCCAAAGAGATTTAGAAGCAATTAACGTTCACGAGTAACAGAGCGATCAACATGGGAATTACTAATGGGACTGGACAGAATCCAAAAGCTGATATTAGGATAATAGCAAGTCTCTGACATAGGTTATGGTGCTAATTCTGCAGGGCTGAGCTTTGGTTTGATTTCAGTGGCTTTGTGGGTTGATGTCACAGTCATATAAGTCTGTTCTAAATAAGGTTCCCCACCACCTACAACATAGATGTTTAGTTTTTAAACTGCCAGTGAGAAGAAGGTACTTTTGCATCGTTACGAGACAACCTCTGGCATTAATGGTACACATTGAATTCAAGTTTTTTTTAAATTGCCAACCTGACAAAACTGCTAAAATGTCATTTTCCCCCATTTTGGGTCTCTAGACCCTTTTCACTTGCTAGCTTTTGTAGCTAGAGGCCACAGAAATAATAGCTATGGATTTCTACCTTGCTTCTCCAAGGTAACTCTTTCCACTTAACGTGTGTGTGTGTGTGTGTGTGTGTGTGTGTGTGTGTGTGTGTGTGTGTGTGTGTGCGCGTGTGCGCGCGCGTGTGTGCGTGCGCACGTGCATGCAAGTTCATAGATCTCTGGAACACAAAGAATGGGACACATCTATTCTTGGGAGATCTGGTCCGGTCACCTGATCAGTTCTCCAGATTTAGTTTCATAAGAATCACTCTAGAGCTCAGTCCCATCTGAACATCTGCCACTCTACCCCCCCCTCCAAGGCTAAGGGACCATTAAGGAGGAGATGAAAAGCTTATGACAGACAGGTCAAAGAGGATCCCTGCAAATTGATGACTTTGGATCACAGCAAGGCCATCACACTCAAGGGCTCACAGCATCTGGGGTGGCCAGCACAAGACTTCTACAAGATCAAGCTAGTCACTGTTCTAGCATGGATAAGGAAGGGGCTCACAAGGTCTGCTCCTAAGTGATGTGCTACTGGGAGTTGGTGGATCTAATGGGAGTTGGCAGCTATCGTGGAGGGAGGGGCATTTTCCTTTAGGAATATGATGACTAGTAGATTTCTGCTCTAGTTGACTTTCTGTTGCAGAGACAAAACACTCTGGCAAGGAGCAACTCGGGGAAGGAAAGGATTGTTTTTGACTTACACTTCCAGGTCATAGTCTGTCATTGAGGGAAGTGGGGACAGGAACTCAAGCAAAAACTTAAAGCAGAAACCATAGAAAACAACGCTTGTTGGCTCGCTCACAGACCCTTGCTTGTCTAGCTTTCTGCTACAGCCCAGAACAGTGTGTTGAGGAGATGGTGCCACATGAAAAGGGCAGGGTCTTACTACAGCAAGAAATTTCTGCAATAGACATCTTCACAGGCCAGTCTTCTCTGCACAGTCCCATAATCAACTTTCTTCTCTGGCGATTCCAGATTGTGTTGAATTAACCATAAACGCTACTTAGGTCAGAGGTCCATGCTCCTGTGGATTGCTTATACCTGTGTGAGGGTAGCACTAACTGAACTAACTGGATTAAAAAAAAAAAGAAGCGGGAAAGGGGGAATGTTGGGATGGGGGGGGTCGGGGAGAAAAAGAGGGATGGAGATGAGTATGATCAAAATACATTGTACGTATCTATAAAATTCTAGATGAATAACAACATAATAAAAGCTATTTTCTAAAGCATAGTAGGGGTTGAAGAGGTGGCTCAATATTTAGGAGAACTTGCTGTTCCTACAGAGGAGCCATGTTTAGTTCCCAGTACTCACGTGGTGGCTCACAATCATCTATGATTCATTTTCTGACATCTGTGGGTATTGCACACACGGGTGCTTATAGACATGTAAGCAAAATACTCATATACACAAAATTAAAGAACTCTTTTCTAAAGCATAGTGTACTCAAAGGCAGAGATTAAATAATTTGGGAGTTTGGGACAAAAAGAAAAACAAAAGAAAACAAAACAAAAGGATCACTCCAGAAGTCAGAAGTCCACTCCCAACTTCCCAAGCCTTCGCCCTGCTGGGAAAGCCCCCACATGGTCAAGAGTGTTTCAGTTAGTCTTGCCCTGCTCTAACCTGCTTCACTCATTGCTAAAATCCATCACAGACACCTCTGTTGAGTACTCCCTCTTTGCCTTCCATTGGGCCAGCTTCTTGAATCTCAGTTCTGGCATCTTTCTCTTACTTGGTCTGATAAACAAGTAGTTCCGCTCTTAGGGTCTCTGCCTCACCTTGCCTACTCCCACCTCAGGGTCCTGGGCAAATTCCTTCTACAGAGAACGCCTATCTCATTTAGAGAATGAGCCTATTCTGGTGATGCACTTTGTACATATTTGTAATTTATTTTATTTATAGTATCTATTTTGTTTATTTATTCTGAGTGGTCTAAGAAATGAACTGTGTGCCTAGAAAGGATTTTCATTGTTTCAACTGCTTTAGCATTAGACATCATCCTGTAATTAGACAGATACGATTCTTTTGATTGTGTTTCTGTTTTGGTTTGTTTTGGTTTTTCTTTGCTTATCTCTATTTCATTTGTGCTATCTTCCATTTCCCTGTCCTCTTAGCTTGGCATTTCTGGCTATTAAGAGAGATCCTTCTTTATAATCTAGCATTTTTATTTTTATCTCCGTCTTCCTACCATGGATGCCTACCAAATATAAAGTGTATCTCTCTCTCTCTCTCTCTCTCTCTCTCTCTCTCTCTCTCTCTCTCTCTCTCTCTCTCTGTGTGTGTGTGTGTGTGTGTGTGTGTGTGTCTGTCTGTCTGTCTGTCTGTCTGTCTGTCTGTCTGTCTGTCTGTCTGTGAATGCATGTGGGGGCCAAACTGAGATATCCTTCCTCAGTAGCTGTCCACCTTGTTTTCTGAGACAGGGTCTCTCAATGCCCTGGGACTCACCAGGAAGCTAGGACAGATGGCCAGTGAGTTTCAAGGATTCATCTTTCACCAGCTCACCAGCTTTGGGATTATAAATGCCCATCACCATGCCTGGCTTTTTTTTTTTTTATTTAGGTTCTGGGTATCAAATTCAGGTCTTGATAATTGTTAAGCAAGCATTTTTTTCTGACTGAGCAATCGTCTCAACCCCCATATCTACCCTTTAAAGTCTCCCTTCAGACTCTAATAGAACCAGCTCCTGGGGTACAGCCTGCCACCACCAGGCTGTGTGTGTTCAAAGCCTACTTTAACAATTTTAACCCCCAGGATCCAGATCATCCGCAGACTCATTCTTAGGGATCCCCTGTTTTATCTCTGGAGAGAGTCCTTTAATATTCTCTGCAGGTACCCTCACTGTGAGAAGGCTCAGTATCTCAGAGCCTCCCACCTCCCACAAGTCAGACACTGCCTCCCCTCCCCAGGTAGCAGCAGTTGAGATTAAAGTGCTTCTGGGTAGTACTAATCCAATCAGGGCTGGCTCTTCCTGTCTCCTCTGGTGGGGAGGGAAAACATCTTGGCAGAATGCCTTTCAACTTGGCTCTGCTTTCCTCCTGGGGTCAGAGGCCTGCGCTCTTTTCTGATGGTTCTGCAGAAAGGAAGGTGGCAGTCACCTGCCCCGCAAAACCATCCTCCTGCCACAGTCATGACTGACGGAGAGAGAAATGGGGAGGGCAGAGAGAAAGAGACAGGGCTGAGCTCTGAGGAACCGGCAGGCGGGGGCCAAGGGTGCAGAGTCATGTAGGTTTTTTCCCCTAAATATCAAAGTTGAAAGAAAATCCATTTTCCACATTTAACTCTTGCCTGAGCACCACACTTGCCTAAGCCCACCCAGTTTACCAGACAAGGATTCTTCAGGGGGGTCTTTGCTTTCCTAGATCCTCCAGCTTCTCTGATGAAACCCAGGGACCCTTTCCAAGAACGGCCTATGGGGCACTGTAGAGAACATGAATGATACTGAAATCTCGTTCTGGCCTGGGTTAAGAACACCCTAGGGAGTGGAGTGGTTTGGGAAGATGGGCAGGTGAGCTGTTAGGAGGAAGAAGGGCTTTGGAGTTTTGGAGGAAAGATCTCTGCTGTGGAAGTTGGGGGTAAACTGGAAAATGGGGTGTTGGCCTTCTCCACTGCCCTGTGGCTGCCCCTCTGCCAGTACATGAGATCAGAGCTGTATCTGCGATGCCCCCAACCCCCTGCACTCACCCAGAGCCTTCAGCACTCGGCTATGGAGCAGCTCCGAATGTAGACTTGCTTTATTTACAGCCCTAAGTAGATTTTAACTACTCCTGAGAGAGACGTAGACGAGTAAAGAAAGCAATCTGAGGAGCTTTCAGGAAGCTGAGGTAGTAGTGAAAACTTGCCTTGGACAAGTTATTCCTTCACCACCTACTTACAGAGTCTCTACTGCAGATTCACAGTGGCTGGCAAAGGACCTAAAGACCTTTCCCACACAGAGGTAATATTCACGTGTGAGGACGCAAGCCAGGAGATAAATGCATGTGCAAAATTGGTAAATAGTCTGGAAAAGAACAGAGAAAGTGAAGAAGTGCAGGGGCGTTTGCATACTTCATATATATTTTATTTCCATTTCATGTCAAGAAATACGTGTCACTGGGCTGCAGCTCTGATTCAGGTCATGAAATGGAATCAGCATATAGCTAGATGATGGGGGGAAGAGGATAGAAAGGTCATAAATAGATAACAGATAGATAATGATGGTGCTGATGATGATGAAGATAAATAGATGAAAGACAGACAGACAATACAAACATACATACACACCATCAGCCCTCTACACACCAAACAAGTTGAAGACCAGAAAAATAAAATTTTCATCTGTGCTAAATAGGCACAGAACTGTTTCCTCTGTCGTGGTTCTCAAGTGAAACAGTCTAACAACTATTTCTAGAGCATTTGCATATCCTAACATAGATTATATTGGTAATCTAGAGATGATGGAAAGTATATTGTGGGGTGTTGCTGTGTAGAAACACCATGCTATGCTATGTAAATGTCTTAAGCAACCTTAGATTAATGGAATTCACATCAGGCTCTAGAAACCACTGCCCTTTGCTCCGCACCCTACCCATGGAGTAGTGATCTACACAAATTGTACACATCCCCTCAGAGTTTCAGGACAATCATCTGCAAAATGTCACCGATAAGTTGCTGGGCAGGTCACATGCAGGAATGCAGAAGAGGACACCCCACAAACACACACCCAGAGCAGCTGGTGCTGAAGAAGTGATAGCCAGGTCACTTCCATCTTCTCGCCCAGGCAAAGAAAAGACAGCAGAACACAAAGGCCCCTTACGAAGAAGGGGAGCAGAACTACCTTTTCATCTTGGTTTTCACAGCCATGCGACCCTAGGAATCCTAGATGCGGTGACCTTAGAGCCATAGAATTGTTGAACCAGGCGTAGTGGCTGACATACACAATCCCAGCAGTTGAGAGGTTCAGGCAGGAAGATTGCCTTGAGCTTGAGTCTATCCAGGGCTATACAATGAGACCCTGTCTCCAACTCTCCCTCTCAACCATTACCAACAAAGAAAAATACTTGGTATTACTTTAATAAAAATAGTCCATAGTTGTATACATTCTAGAAACAATAAGAAAATGAAGTAATGTCGTTCCCCTCTTGGACATCACATACAAGGGATGTCAACGATGGCCTTACAAATGACTCCCCAAGGTACTTCAGCAAGAACTCTTTGACAAGGAAAAATTGCCTTTGATGGCTACCATAAGGAATAGACTTTGAGAAGCATTGTGCTTGCTTTTATAAAAATGAAGCAAAAACTAAGGAGTGTACACGCATTCGAGTCTGATGTGCTCTGGTGGCTTTCTTTAAAAACACACACTTGGACAAACTTTCTGCTAACTAAACAAGCGTCTCAGCTGTGATTCTTAGCCACTGGACCACGGCAACTTCTCTTCCTTTTCATATGAAAGAGTCATTATCCCAGGACCACAGTGCAATCGGGGGAAATGCCAACATCTAAACATTTTCACTCCTCCGGACAGGTAAGTCCCCAATTTTCCACAGAAAATGACCTCTTAGAATAGTTTTGTTAATTATTCCCTCGAAAGCTAAATCCCCTTGTAGCTATGCCTGGGAAGTCTTCTCCTGGAAGTCACCCAAGGTTTTAGTATCTCAGTGGTTAGCAGTGAGGTAGGGAAGAAACTTAAAACACCAACAATTATTTCAAACATGTCTAACTTTTACACACACACAATGTGTGCATGGATTCTCATGGATACTTTTCCTCTTATTAGAGCAAGAAATAAATGTGAGGTAGAAGGGAGGGCTGACCTCACTCCTCCTGGGCTTAGAAGACAAGGAAGGAAGAGCTTTGGCTATATTCTCTGAGACCAAAGAAGAGGGGGAAAGAGCTTGAAGGTGAGAGGAGAAAGTGTGAGAGCAATGATGGAAAGGAAGGAAAAGGAAAGGAAAGGAAGGAAAAGGGGGAAATGAAACAGTGAAGAAACAAGCAAGGGGGTGGGAACAAAGAAGAGGTGTATGTGACAGAGCTGCTGGACTATCGAAGGGTTCGTGGTCCAGCATGAAAGCGAATGGGATGCAGACCACTAAGTCAAGTGAATCAAGAGTAGAACACACCCACTAGCAGGATGTAATTTTGAGCTGAGAGTTGTAAGTAAGAAAGCCTAGCTAGCCGGGACATTGCCATGTTTCATCTGACTACCAGTGTATGGCCTGCCTGGGAACAGAAACTGCCCAACTAGCCGCAGTCTCCTGCCTAGAATCAGATGGCCCCTTTGCTTGTCACCCTAGAGTTGGCCGCATCATAGCAATAGGGAGGATGCTTCAGGTCCTCAGCATCACTTAGCAATGAACACGATAGGTGGAGGCAACTCTCTGTCTCCCAGAATTGTGGAGCCCCTGGGTTAGAATCAAGCGTTCATTCAATAAGTCAGTCTTTCACCAGTAGCCCCAAGGTGTCTGGAACTGCAGCATGGCTTTTGAATACCATGGCAAGAAGCCCTGTTTCTCTCTCCAGGAACTTATCTCCCAAGGAGGCTACCCAGGCAAGGGTATATGCATTTTTCTTGGTTATAATTAAGAAGAGGGACTTGAGAAGTGACTAAATTTGGGAAGTGCTCACCTTATACGCATGAGGGCTGTAGTTCAATCCTGAACTCGGAAAGAAAGGGGTGGTGGGAAAGGGGGGGAGAGTCAGGTGTGGTGACACCTATTTTCCATCCCAGAGCTGGGAGGCAGAGACAGGTCGATCCCTTGGTCTTGCCGGGGAGCCTCGTTTGTGAAATCTAGCTCAAAAAGCAGGGCGTTCGGGGGAACCTTAGATATGATACCAAAGGTTGCTCTCTGGTCTCTACACCAACACACATGTACATACAGAGAAAGAATTAAGGAGGAAGTGGGGGAGGAAGGTTGGTAGGAAAGGTAGAAAAGAAGGAAGAAAAGAAAGGAGGGAGAGAGGAAGGAAGGAAGGAAAAAAGAAGGAAGGAAGAAGAAAGAGAGAAGGTAAGAAAGAAAGGTGAAGGAGCAGAAAGGAGAGAAAGGGGGAGCAGTGGACGGAGGAAGGGAGGGAGCAAAGCAGAGATTCTGGCTCTGCAGCTGAGGGCAGAGGAAATGAGCTCAGGGAAGAAATGTCTGAAGCAGGAACTTTTAAGTTAAGACATGAATAACACAGAGGACGTTACCTTGCAAAGATAGGAGAAAGAGCAGCCTGAGAAGGGAAAGGAGGATCCTCCGACTCAGCAGCGGCTGCATCTCCCCATCCCTCCCTCCCAGCTAAGCAGGCTCTCTCCCAGCAATCCAAAATTCAAAAGCACACAGACACGTTTAATTCTAAAATCTCAAATTGCATACTATGCCGCTAGGAAAATATATCCCGAAACTTAGATTATTTTTAGAATAGTCCACTTGAGTTGCCTCAAGTACTTTTTTCCCCCTATTCAACTAGAAGACCCAAATAGTCCAGGTACATCAGCCTCCTCTGAATACGGAAACTGCATTCATCAGCCATTTTCCAAAAATTGGATCTTACTTCAAAGCTCAATGACTTGATTACTCCCAGAGCAGAATACATTACACTGATTACGGGATTATTCACGTGCTGTTTCCAAAAGGTTGGGCAACATTGCTCACATTCCATCCACCAACAAACAGAAGAACAGAGGTGGGAAACTCGGTGCTGGTATGCAAAGCACCTCCAGATTGTGGGTGTGATGCCCAGGTTCGTTCCTCTTTACACTGTTTGTTAAAGTGATGTTGGAAAGGGGAAATGTGGTGGTAATTTGGTACCATCGAGGTCACAGAAAACAAATAAAAAAAAAGTCCCAGCAGGACACAATATTTGAGATGATTTCTATGCTGTGGCACATACTAGGTCCTCAGTATGACACATACTACATTCTCAATATACAGAGATTCTTTTCACCTTTCCTTTTGAATAACAAAACAAGAAAAGTCATGTTTATATCTATAATTGACTGATATCATAGTCTCTGATTCATATTTTGGTCCTAATGAGTCTAGTGCTGTGTTTTGCATCCTCTGGCAATTGCAGCAGCTTCATTAGATAATACCAGACCAAAAACAAAAGAAGTGGCTTGGCTGGGAGGAGAAAAAGCAACTTCACAGGCTGATTTCCCACCAACCAGTGATGAGCGCTGTATGCTCAAGATAATCAAATATCTTCTTATTTTACTTTTTCAATATTTAAAAGAACAAATATTAAAAATCAAAATAAGAACAGGGCATTGTGAGTTCAAATAAACAATAACTCAGAAAAAGAAGCATAATTCTCCTGAACCCTATGTCATTAGCTAATCAGCGTGTCGCTCTTATTTTTTCATTTTTTTTCTGTTGGCATCTACTTACTGTCATGTCATTTCCACAAGGGCACCATCTGTATTTATAAAAGAATTATCTTTGTGGTGATCTAGCAATCTACAAACAATGGTGCTATTTAACTTTTCTTAGGGGATCAATTGTAGAATTCGGTTAAAGGATTTATGAGTCTCCTTTTCATGATGGTCCTTGGGAGGATTTGCTCGTGTCTCGGGGATGGTGGAAGCACTTGAAACAAATAATCAAAGAAGTGAGAGTGTAAATAATTTTGATTTATTAAAACAGAAATTTTAACACGTTGCTTGGCATGTACATTTTAGATGCTGGCATGAACCTTTTTTAAGATTTTATTTTTAATAGTGTGTGTGTGGGTGGGTGGGTGTGTGCATGTGGGTGTGTCTACACATAGGTGTATGTGAGAACAGGTGCCCTTGGAGACCAGAAGCTAGCAGTAGATCCCCTGCATCTGGAGGTACACATGGTCATGTGTTTCCTAACATAGATGCTGGGAACCAATACCCACTCTTAACCACTAAGCCATCTCTCTAGTCCTAACACGTGAATCTTTTAAGCCAGCATGAAGAGGATCTATTACAAGTCCAGTAAAATTATCACAAACAAAATATTTTCTTTTTTTATTCCTCCTTGGCTGGAAAAATGGGTTATTGTTCAGTATGCTCTGGTAGGCACCTTCTGGTTGAGACAGAAAAACTTTGCATTATCTGAGTCCATTGCTAAGAGTTCAGCCAATACTTACCTGCCCAACAAGGTTAATTATAACAATTGCATGATCAAATCTTGCTTTCTTTGGTTCTTAATGCTAACCTTATAGAATAAAAGCCCTGGTTTAGTGTTTGTTGGTCAGCAATCCCCCACCTCGGCAGGAAACAAACATTCAGACTAGATACCCTTCAGTTAAGCATAAACCTCATAGATAAGTAAAGGATTTCAATGGATACCAAGTATGACCCAAGAAGAATAACTTTCTGAGACACAGGAGTGTATTACTTAAGCTTTAGGTCAATACAGAAAGATAATATACAATTTGAAAATATCGAAGACAGAAGTCTCTTCATTGGATGCAATTTCTCCAGTAGCAATCAATTGCTTTGTAAATTTAAAGAAGCTTTTAAAAGAGTTATGATTATAGTATGTGGGATGGGGATAAAATAAGAAAGCAAATCAGAGCCGGGCGGTGGTGGCGCACACCTTTAATCCCAGCACTCGGGAGGCAGAGGCAGGCAGATCTCTGTGAGTTCGAGACCAGCCTGGTCTACAAGAGCTAGTTCCAGGACAGGCTCCAAAACCACAGAGAAACCCTGTCTCGAAAAACCACAAAAAAAAAAAAAAGAAAGCAAATCAGAAACTAATATGCACATATTTACGGAATTCCTGCTATGGGTCACGTACTAAAGCAAGCAAAAGGCACATGAATAAACAAAATACACAGAGGCCCTGCCCTCATGGGGCTGGTATTTTCTAAAGTGTGTGCAGATGAACCAGTAAGTGTAAACTCACTAAATCACATTAAAGATAAAATTAATACCCATAACTAAATTATTTTACATGATAGAAAATGTAAGTGCTATGTTTTTGCTCTGTATAATACAGTATTATTGCTTTCAAAATCTAAAATATTTTTTTTAAATTGTGATTACTCATAAAAAAACAAAAATAACTTTCCAGTTATTGGGTTTTATATTCTTTTTTTTCAGCACTGAAATTTTAACATTCAAATGTTTTGATAACCAAATTTTGAAATATATTAGTAAAATGGAAACTGTTCAGGAAACTGTAGCATAGAATTATAGAGCCACTTATCTGAAGAAGTGACTTTGTTATCCTTATCAGAGAATTAGTGAGTAAGACTGCTGTGGGATAATGCTCTTGAACACTGTAAAAATTTGTCACTCATATTGGTTTAATAAAATACTGATTGGTCAGTAGTCATGTAGGAAGTATAGGTGGGGCAACCAAACTAGGAGAATTCTGGGAAGAGGAAATGCAGAGATGCAGTCACCAGCCAGACACAAAGGAAGCAAGATGAGAATGCCTTACTGAGAAAAGGTACCAAGTCACTTGGCTAAACATAGATGAGAATTATGGGTTAATTTAAGTTGTGAGAGCTAGTTAATAATAAGCCTGAGCTAATAAACAAAACAGTTTATAATTAATATAAGCTTCTGTTTGTTTATTGGGACTGAATAACTGTGGGACTAAGCAGGACAAAAACTTCTTTCTATATAAGACAATCAACTCTGGGATCAGATAAGACTAGTACCTATTATGGTTCCACCACTAGGTTCTGAGACACTTTCTACATCTTGGTTTCCTTATGTAGAAAAGGGAAAAATAACAGGGAATAGATGAAGATAACACATACAAATATGTTTTAATTTATTTTATTATTTTATGTGTATTGTTGTTTTGCCCACATACATGCCTGTGCTCCAAATATGTACCTGATACCCACAGAGGTCAAAAGAGATTGGATCCCCTAGAATTGAAATAATAGAAAGCTTTTAGCAGTCACGTGTGTATTGGGATTTGGACCCCAGTCTTCAGGAGAACAGCAAGCTCTATTAAATGCTAAACCATCTATGTAGCCTCAAATATAAATTTCTTAGAAAAAGTCAAACTTCATTGTAATTGGAGCTGCTGTAGAGACTCCAGTCCTGAGAGAACATTATAATGCAATGCAAAAATCTTCAGCATGGGTCCCAAATTTCCCCTCATGAGTGAACTTATGCGAACTTGAAGAAAACCCTCCCTCAAACTTTGAAAAGTGAATTTTCTTTGCTTTAAAATAGACTTAATATAATTTGTGAGGAAGTAGATAGGGTGTCAGTTTTGTGTATCAATGTGACTGGGCTGCAGACTGCCCAGTTCCATGGCTAAACACAACTCCAGGCATGTTTGAGAGGGTGTTTCTTAATGAAGTCAATACCTAGATCAATGGGCTAGTAAATGCGGCTACCCTTCCCAAAGCCAAGTCTTCACTCAGACCACTGGATTTGAACAGAGCAAAAGGCTGAATGGGGAGAATTCTCTCTCTGCCTGGGGATCTCTAAGGTGATCATGGTCCTTCTGCCTTTAGACCTGGACCAGAACTTAGACCATCAGCCTCCTGCTTCTTGTGTCCTTTGTCCTCACTGGAGCTGGGAGGGACTCTTGAGTCTCAGACCACAGACAGAGGGTTGTAGAGACTTCTATGTCTTCATAAGCCACACATGAAAATCAATCAATAAATCAATATCTCTCTCTCTCTCTCTCTCTCTCCTCTCTCTCTTAAATAAATAAAAAATATTTCAGTGTGTGTGTGTGTGTGTGTGTGTGTGTGTGTGTGTGTGTGTGTGTATGAAATCTCTATTGGTTTAATATCTCTGGAGAACACTAACAATCACTATTTAAAAAAAGAGAAGAAGAATTATATTGTCTCATTAAATACGCTACTAATTTTATAGATACTGTGTTTTAGGTAAGTGTCTACTAAAGGCTCATGAGTTAAAGGCATGACACCAAGTTTGAGGGCTTATTGTCAGGTGGTGGAGCCTGTAGGTAATGGGTCCTGGTAGAAGGAAATTAGGTTATTAGCAACATGCCCTTGAAGGGACTGTTGGGACCCCTGCCCCTTCACTTCCTCTTTGTCTGTTTCCTGATGCATGAAGGGAACGGATTCCTCTGCCAAGATGTTCTTTCTCCACAGGCCCAGAAGCAGCAGAGACTACCAACGTAGGCCGACACCACAAAACCGTGAGCCTACATCAGCGCTTTGAGGCAATTATCCCAGGCATCGGGTCTAGTGGTGGAAATCAGACAGCATAGTAGATTTACAGACTCTAGCCATAGCCTCTTATACAAGAGCTCTCACTTAACTACATCGGAAAGGCTTTTCGAGAAACATTGTGAATTTGAGTTTGGGGCATTAGTTAGATAAACTCTCCTGAATTCTCTGGACCTGAGTTATCTGGTTGGGAAAGTAAAAGAATATCCTTCTAATGAGGAATCAAGCACTGAAATGCAAAGTGCCCAGGAGAGTCTAACACATCAGAAATTCCTGCTGAGCTCTTTCATCCCTTTCAGGGGAGGGGAAGCCTGATTCGGTATTTCCCATTTTGACTATGTGTAGTCCCGTGTTCTAAAATGCTTAAAATGAAAAGCATTGTAAATAACCTTTAAACAATTCTTTATGATTCGGAGGGGAAAAAATCTATAGACACATAAAACATCCAGGATGTCAAATATACAGTACCATTATTCTGCACGATCACAGCTAATACAGTTCCATCTAAATTGCAGTCTCATATTTGACATAATTATACATAACCAAACACTAATAAAAATTGCTGCCTTATATTTCAAATTGGTAATTACGGTAGTAAACATTAACAACATGTCAGATATAAGATGGTGATTTGTTCTGAAATGTATTAGAAATCATTATACTGTATGATAATTTTAATTACAGTTTGGTAGCTGGAGAGCATGCAGCAGTCTCCTTCCCCAAGTGCATGATGGGAGCTCGCCACTCTCAGGTTGTGCCCTAGCTCTGGCTGGAATGGTTTCGCTGTCTTTAAATAGTGTATACCCAGTCTCCCAGCAAAACTGGGATAGCAGGAGGGGCGGAGCCACTCTTCCAGTTTCTTAATCTTTGCTCTGTCACTTTCTGGGCACCTGAATTCAGATAGAGGTGATTCTTCTGTGCCCCTGTTTTCTGTTCTCTGCCATGGAGGACAGGGTCCAGCGGGATGGCTCAGAGCATGAAGGTGCTTGCCATCAACACCAGATATCTGAATTTGGTGCCCAGGCATCAGATGGTAAAAAGAAAGTTATCCTCTGACATTCACATGTTCAGCGGGACACAAACATGTGTGTACACATGCGTTCACACACACACACACACACACACACACTGAAATAAATAAATGCAAACTTTCAGTGTAAGCCAAGAATGGCTATTTCAGAAGGCTGTAGTGGCAAGTCCAGTGGCCACTGTGTGAAATGCTGAACCTAGCACAGGGAGCATGGGAAGTCTGAAATACAGCTAGTGACTGTTACCATTTTATATGAGCAGACACATCACTTTGCTCGGCTTTCAAGGTCAAACTCTAAATACTATAAACCCAATGTTCTATTTAACATCAAACATGCTACATACTATTTTCTAGTCTGGTCTCAGGACACCATATTCTTCAAAATAAACGCCCTTTTTCTCCTCTCGTCATGCTTTCTACGCCGTCTTTCTTTACCCTACCCAGTGTTGGGAGTTGGGTAAGAAGCTATGTCTGTTTTACATTTTCAGCTCTTGGGAATGTGTATCTTGGCCTTATCATTTGTACCTTGACCCTTAAGCATGTCCTGTGTACTTGCCCTGTGGTCAGCCAGCAGCAGTGGAGAAGCACTGAGACCCCATCCCCCAGCATATCAGCACGAGCGCCATGAAGTTCTACCTCTGTCCACATCATACCTGACATAACCTGTCCATAGGACCTAAGTTAGGAATGTAATGCCCTCCCTGTTCTCTCTCTCTTTCTTCCTCTCTCTCCCTCTCTCTTCCTCCCTTTCTTCCTCTCCCCCCCCTCTTTCTCACACACACACCAAAGGAAGGAAAGGGAGGAAGGAAGGAAGGAAAGAAGGAAGGAAGGAAGGAAGGAAGGAAGGAAGGAAGGAAGGAAGGAAGGAAAGAAGGAAGGAAGGAAGGAAGGAAGGAAGGAAGGAAGGAAGGAAGGAAGGAAGGAAAAAAGAAAGACTACGTGAAATGTGTTGTTCTAACACAGAAACCATTTTTGTTTACTTAATCCCATCTCCTTTTAAAATCTCCAGGTCTTACATCTTGCAAGCCGCTCCTGGCTCTGAGACCTCCATATAAAGGGAGACAAGCCTCCCGGCGCTGTGATAAAGCACCTTCCCTGTCCGCATTTCCATACCATTTCAGATAAAATATTTGGGAGAAAAGACCGGACTGCTAATTAGAGAACTGTCTGGAACCACCGCGAAACACATTTCCATTGGTGCAATAAGGAAAGACTCTTCATTAAAATCACTGTCCTCGGTAAGAGAAAGCTGTTTCAGGCGCCATAGATCTAATTCACAGGAGTGATCATGCAGACCCAGGTACAGTATTCATTATTAACTTAAAAAGTATGCCAAATCAATTAAAAACCATTTTAAGGGGAAGGAATAAAATTTAGTTCTACCTAACTGCGGCTCAGCTCTAATTTATCTTCCAGCCACTTTCAAGGTATTTTACTTGGTTCTTAATCTAACATTCATTGGAAAGGGTAATTCTCATGAAATTACAATGCATCTCTTGCATCGTTTAATGCAAATGCCCCTCTTCTTCGGCAATGGAGAGCGGCTTCTCCAATAAAGACTCCCTTCAAAGCGCCAAGTGGGAGAGCCCTGGGAGCTGCCGGTGAGGAACAATACGCCGCATTCCTGAAGTAGCGCAGACTTAAAACTCTGCCCGCATCCCTGTGACAAATTGGCTTCCAAATATAGGTTATTCACAACGTGTTTGTTATACGGCGAGGCATATGAATTCTTGCTGTGTCTTTCTTTACAAACATGTCAAGACTTGTGAACCCTTAATGAAATGCAGAATTTTTGAGGCAAGAAGCTATGAAGACGGCAGGAAGAGGAGGCCCTGCTTCCTGAGAGTGGGACCTTCTCATGCTAGGGTCGGGACGCGGAGATACCAGGCCACCTCTGAGGTCACCAAGACCATCCACTTTGTAATTTACAAATAAAGAAACTGAGGACCCAGAACAGGCACGTCTTCATCTCCCAGTGTTGTTTAAAAGGCAGAGACCCTGAAGCCCGGGGCTAGCACCTGCCTCGCTGAGACTGGCATCCACTTTTTTCTTTTTTTTAAATCCCATGCAACACCAACCCTCTGATATTCTTAAAACACTGTAGTGAGCTTCTCCCTGTAGCAAATTAAGTCACGTTACACAAATTAGTTGGACTGGTTTCTTCTTAAATCAAGGCCGTCACCAGAAGTCCCAAACAAAGACTACCCATTCCCTGCTCAATTACTTCCTACTATGGGACTTCCTGAAGTGGCCACTGTACATCAGTCCACCCTTGCTTTGCTTTAAAGCGGGGGTCGGCAGACATTTTCTTTTAAGGAACAGATGTGACTGTTTCAGGCTAGTCTCCATGGCAACTCAGGGATGTATAAGTGGGATGAACATTCAGTGGGCTTGATCCATCTCACCCACTATAGTTTGACCGCTCTTAGATCTCAGTCAACAAAAGCCCTAGCTGGGCATGCTGGTACACTCCTGTGACTCCAGCATTCAAAGGGCTGAGGCAAGAATTGAGATTTCAAGTCCACCCTGGACTTGAAGGAGCTTCTTTCAAAAAAGAAATCTGGATTACAGGAGGAGGGAGGGGAGGAAGAGGGGAAATTCTGTCCTGTCTTGCCATTAGCACCTTTCTGACAAACTCATATTTTTTTCTCCAATACACATGCTTTCTGTTTGTGTTGGAAAAAAATAATAATTCAATAAGTAAATAGTTTTAATGGCCACAAGGCATTGCTGGGAAAGATATCTTTCTTTAAATATAATTTAACGGACTGGGTAGTCACCAACCAAGATGTAAGATTGTGTCACTACAATTAGCCAGATGAAGGAGAAATCTCCACTCATGGGAGGCTGCCCTGCGACCTGAGCTTTTAGGTGTCCTGTGTAAGTATTGCTTAGTTTGGGAACGAAATATTTTAGCTGCACGCATGAGCAATAGCAGCATCAACACATCTGTCATTTGGAGTCGTTATCCTTCTTTGTCTGCACGATGAAGTAAAGAGAAACGCGCTATTTAAATACCTTTGCACAGAGAACAACTCTACTGGCATCAGCATATTACAAAAACCAATTTTCTTACATCAACTTCTATCTACTTCTAATTCTGTAGCATAGCTCTGGGGAGTTGCTACAAGGTCTGTGTAAACTGAAAATCTAAATAACATTATGACGCCTATTACAGAACTAATTTATAATCTAATACCCCAGTTGAATTTAATATCCTATTTATTTATTCAAGCAAAATATCTGGAAAAAAATATGTCACATCATAATGTAGTTGTTATGAAAATGGAAAAATAAAACAGAATTTTAGAGAAGGTCTGATAATTGCTAGGGGCAGGTACAAGCAAGAATTTCAGAGCCCCTTACACAAAGAAGAGGCAGGAGCCCTTTGATAAATAGAATCTTTGCTTTATAACACAATTATTGTCAAATTTAGTATTTTACATCAAATTTACAACTCTAAAATGTGATTCCTATTAATGTTATCTGCTCAGAGCTACTGCAGCATAAAACTGTTGGCCAACAGATGCCACCTCATCAGCTGTCTTTAACAACTCCATTCCCATCCTGGATAGAAGAGCCCAGCTTTATGGCAGCGTTTATACGCGGTGCTGCCAATACAAATGTGTAAGTGATGTGCATATATATAATACACACGGGCTAGTGGAGAGAATTACAGCACTGCTTCTCAGAATACTGAATGTCCTACTGATGTCCCCCCGTGGAGATAAAGAGAGAGAAGAGAAAAAGGGAGGAAGGAAAGAAGAGAAGGGAGATGTTAGTGCAATGGAAGAGGTGGTGCAACAGAAAGCAGAAGGATCACGCGCTGCAAAGAGCTAGCTAGCACTGTGTCCTGTGGTTAGACATGTTCAGTCATCCAGGAGACTGAGGTAACCAATGGGGAACTTTAACAAGTCCAACACAGCATTCACGCTGACGTTTTTCCATGACTCAAAGAATGCCCAGGAATCTCAGCCTCTTAGCAAAGTGCCTACTGTTTGTTCTTTCTTATCACAGGAGCCATTTTTATAGCTTAGGTAGCAACTCAGAGCCATACTGCTAGAGAAAAGACACAGACCCATGAAAGACCTGCGACCTATCTACACTCACACTGTCACTTCCGTTCCTCACAGAAAAGCAGACTTAGCAGCCCTTTGTATCACAGGGTCTCACACAATGAACTCTTTGGGTCCTGTTGCAACCATGGCTTGCCTAGATTATGAGTCCTGCTCTCAATCTCCTGAACTTTTAAAAGACTGTAAGGTTATTCCTATGTACTTCCAACTTTAGCAAGTAGTGGTCCCTGGGGCCATATGCAAAGTGCGTTAGGGAAGAGCCCTTTGCTCCTGAAATGGTTTCAAGACATCTCTCAAAAGTCTGGAACCTCATAATTATCCGTTCATTTCTTTGCCTTAAAGGTTTTCTGGTCTCTGAAGGTGCTGAAATTAAACTCAAATATTCTTGGGAGAAGCAATATCTTAAGTTCTTTTATAGGATGATGCTGAGCATCTACAGAAATTAAACAGAGAAACAAGAGGACCCCCTCAAGGGAGATACAAGTCACGAGAGGAGATTCTGTCACACGCATGGAAACATACATGGGCTCTCTGATCATATAGAATCTCTGAACAAGCCCATGGGTGGCATGTGTCAGCCACCTGGGCTTCATCGGTGAGGAAGGCTGAGTACAATGTGATAGCAAAAAGGATCCCCAGGATTCCTGAAGTGTTCTAGGAGGCACCAAGCTACCAAGATTTCCTTCAGGTTTGGGTGAAGAAGCCACACATCTTTCCTTCTAGCAGAGGGAAATCCTTGATGGGTAATCTTCCCCAAATATATATATATAAACCCCTGGTATTTCCTTGTCATCCCTCCCAGTGTGAATTCTGTCTTGCCTCTGAAGCCTCCCAATACCCCACACACACACCCAGCCCACACCTACTCCTGATATCAGCTAAGGTGTTGGGGAGCTGAGCAAATCCGTTTTACTTGCTCTTTGTGAAGAGTATGTATATGCAACAGAAACCCAGCTCGACACTCTATTGATTATTACCTATAAATCTAGCTAGTCATAAAAAGCTTCCATGAAATACTATCCAGGGACATAAATCTCTCAGAGGGAGAGAAAATCTGATGGGAAATAAAATTCTCTCATTTCATTTATTCCCTTGTTTAAAAGACTGACTTTCCAATCAACTATGAACATTAATGCGAGTTGGCAGGTAGATGGGGGCAGGGTGCCAGTTGGAGGCTTAGTCAGACAGGAGAGCAAATATGACCAGCTATGTGCCATAAGAGAGGAACTCAGCCTTTCTGAGCTCCAGTTCTGTCATCTCTAAAGAAGAATAGCAAACAGGGCTACAGGGAGATTAAATTAGATAGACTGAAACATACCAAGTCTATCTTAGCAATTCAGGATGGCAGCTGTCACAAGGAACACATCTACCATTAAATATTTAATGCAAAAAAATTATTAGCAACCAAAAAGTGATGCCTACTTCCTTCCCAGAATTCCAAGCAATGATCAATAAGGTGCATTCATTCATTCATTCATTCATTCAGTTAATGTTTGCTGCACACAGGCTACGGGTCAGGCTTTGTCCCAGGCTCTGGGAACTCGTCCCAGTTTGATCTCTCATTGTAAAAAGTTATAATTTCAATGCTTCGGGCTACACACAAGATGAAACAGATGGTAGGCAAGTAATAAATTTTTGCATAAATTCATATACTTCACATGGGCTCAGCACCCAACCCTTCGTGACCGTTGCTGACCTGCCTACTCTCTGGGAGGCTTTGCTGACCCTCACCATAGCTATTGTCCTTGGTTCTCAGGACCCCTGAACTGGATCACTGTCTAAATGATCGCCACACTCTATTGCTGTTTTGATTCAACAAACTGACAAGTCCCTTCCACTGTGGATTCATATAAGAAGGGACAGAGTCTCATTAATATTTTACTGCCCCCTACTAAAAGTATCCTCACACAGAATCAGCCTGCATGGCTCCGTCTCTGTTTCAGAACAGACAAACTTGGCATTAGTTTCTCTTCTCTATACCTTCTTGGGACTCCTGTGCCCAAGCAAGGGCATTTCAGATACACCTTTCTACAGCAAAAACCATCAATAGAAATGGTTCCCCCAAACAAGAAAAAGATCTGGAAAGCCTGGATAAGCATTGGTGTTGGAATTGTCACTACTGCTGACCAACGACTGACCAGTTTCGCCACCTGATCTTTTTTTTTTACACTCTTATTTCTGTGGTCTTCTCTAGCAAAGAAAATGAAGCATTCTCTGCTTCTTCCAGCACATTTTCTCAATAAAGTGGTCCTTGGCTTGAGCAAGCCAGTGGTCTCTAGGTTTGCTTTGCTTTTGTTTGTTTGCCTACTCTAAATGTGAAATGCAGGTAACTGAGGGAGCCTGGACTTGGCCAAATGTTGGGCAAAGACACTGCAAAAGCCAGCCTGAGTTATTTTCCAGGCATAGTGAGAAAGACTGGCCACAAACCTCCTGAGTGACCCTGGCACAACTCTGACTTTGAATCACAAGTGGGAGGGTTTGGAGCTGGAGAAGACGATCACACACACACACACACACACACACACACACATCTAGGATGGCAAAGTAAAGCCTCCGAGGGGAGAAGAGAATAAAACCTCTTTTCTTCTCAGAGCCCACAAACATGGGCCAAGTCTTCGTGAGGACCATGTCTAGCTCTCTAAACCAAAAAGAAAAAAAGGAAAAAATCAAACAGGCAATTCAACAGCCGGAACCAGGCAGATTCTCCTGCATGGACTCATACTTGGTCTCCTCTCTCCCTGCTCCTGCCTCAGATGGTGACAAAGCTCCAGCGATATAGGCAACCCCCTCAGGCGCTGCCACTACCTCTGCAACCCCCTGCAGGGATGAGTGGCTGTCATGCTGATGTGGGCATAGGCCAGCCTCTGCTCCCCCTCCTCCTTCTCCGTGCTCCCGATCAAAATGGCGCACTGCTAGAAATGTTCTCTGGAAATGAGATTTGGGGCAGATAGTTGCTGGAGTCCCCATATGCTTAAGGTACATAACTGGGCCACTGAGAAAAAGGAATTTAAACATTCTAGAAAACAGCAGGAGAGCAAATTGGCCTTTCCCTCTGAGAGCTATTATTAGAGAGGCCTAGCCCAATTCAACCAGAAAGCCAATATCCAGCCCGTTCGCTCTTCCTGAAACAATGCCCCCTACGTCCACCTCCTTCCAAATAGGAAGCCCCAGGGCTCCCAGTCAGACAGGGATCTGGTCTTTCTCTCGTCCCACTGCCTTGCAGAGATCAGTGGATGCCTCTCTTCTCGCATAACAACTCCGCAGTCCAAAGTTTAATTTCACATGATGCCGGGAACTCACGCAACATGGCATTCCATTTGATTTGTACTCTGTACTCGTGGAATTTGGCAGCCGGCTAGCTCTCTTCTCTGTGTACCTGCTGAAGTCACAGCTGCTGCCTAAACTTTGTAAATAAATGCTAAACAAATGCCAAATAAAGAAACCAACTTCCCAGGAAGCGGAGAGGGCAGGAGATCACAGTGTTTGTTCTCAGAAATGTGCTGTGACCTGTTTCAGCGCGCACCCTGGCAGCTCCCATGAGTCTCTGTTCTCCTGGGCCTTGGATGCTCTTTTAGTTCAGAGAGGGGAGGGGGAGGGGGGAGTGAGCGGCATGCATGGCCATATTCTTTACTACAGAACACATTTCCTGTGGAAACTGGAGCAAAGTTTCTCTCTGGACTTCGTCTGCCACTGTGCACTGAAAGTCAATAAGAGCGAAGGCTTCATTTCCCATGATCCTCCTCTTGCCCAAAGGCTTATGTGAGGACCTTGTGTCTATACTCCTTTTATGGGTCCTGGTCCTTTGGCCCTCTGGGTCATATTTTTCAACAGTAAATTCTCACCAAAGGGTTGTGTAGTTCATTACTCAAGATACTCAGCCGGATTGTCCACGTTCTGCAGGGTGTAGGTAAAGGCAGGCCACGATAACCAACCACGGCTGGAGATACCTGGTATTTGTCATCATGGATAACAAAGCTACTTTTGGAGTGAGTTGTCAAACAGCCTCCTCCATCTCCAAGCCTATCTCCAAGGCAACATCTGTTTTACATGCAAGATGAGAGGTGAGAGAGAGGTGCAGCGTGATGGGAGAAGGAAGCCCGGAGCAGTCACCTCTGCTTTTCCAGTTCTGGCCTCTAGTATCACAGACCTAGTCAGCACAGCAACAATACTCAGAACTTCCACCTTGTTGAACCCTGACAGTGCGTCAGGCTCTATGCAAAAGCTTACGATGTGTCTTGTCTTCCCGTGGCAGACCAGAAGTGCCATTAAGGGTACCCATCTTCTCCCCATCCCAATTGTCTTTACCCACAGCAGTCCTAACTCGGTAGATGGCTAAATGTAACACATCCTAAAGGGTTTTCCGTGGTCCTTTTCCGCTATGTGTGTGTAAGTATATTTGGGTAAGTTAGGGGATGCTCCCCTGTGTGGTATGTGTGTAAGTCAAATGTTGGTGAAGGGATATCTTCCTCAGTGGCTTCCTTTTGTTTCTTTTAGATAAGATCCAAACCTGACATTTGAATTTTTCAGCTAACCGGGATGGCCAAAAAGTCTCTGAAATTTGCCTATCTCCACCCCTCCAATTTGCCCCAGCAGTGGGATTACAGACGATACAACCATGACTGCCCATTACATGGTGCTGTGAATCCAAACTCCCCCACTGAGCCATCCCCCAGCCCTGCCTCTTGATTTGCTGTTGGTGTTGTTTGCTTTTTTTTCTTTGTTTGTTTGCTTGCTTTTTTTTTTTTTGATAGCTATATCAACTGCTTCTCACAGCGCTTCTGTGGCTGTCCAAGTAACCATTGAAAGCAAAATTCCCCCAGCTACTCTGCTTCAACAATCTGTTTGCAACCTCTACGCTATTTTAAGATGTTTATTAAATCAGTAATTTTTTAAATGAGTGAAGAAATTACAACCCTATGGAGCAATTACGATGATTCCTATCTACCAATTAGGAAGACTCAGAAGGTGAGTAGCTAGCCCAAATCCACACAATCAAAGAAGGATTCAGTTCCGGTCATTCTCACACCAGGGCCAAGATCTTCAAACAGCCTCAGTAATGAAACAAGGCATTGCCCTCTACTCCTGGTTAGCGGCTCTACTTCCCTTTCATATATGTAACAGTGTCTATATTCACAAACAAAGAAGCTTGATCGCAATAACACAGACGTAACCTAATCAGTCTCTTGATAAGCTTTAAGAGAAAGGAAAGACTGCAATTGTCGGTGACCAGTGAGATTCAGGTCATAGCTTTCAGGGAAGGCTGCCCATCAGGTCGTGTCATGTGGCCACATGGTTCATTCTGTACTGAACACCACATGTGGGTCTGCACATCCCACTACGTACCAGTATCACCTGATGGCAAGTGACACCGAATCCAGTGTTCCTGGTGACACTAAACCAGCGACCTCACTCCCCTCGTTCATCCATGGTTCTGGGGACCCGTGAGCTCCTCGGCCATAGGGAGCGTTTACTTTTTTCTGGCACTGGCTCCGTCCCCTGGCTCCTAAATGACTGCTCCTCCAGCCGATTATTTTTCTTCCATTCCCACCTGTCAGCCAACTTTTCACTTTTTAAAAAGTTTTAAAAATGTATTACTCCTGAAGTGAGGACCCGAGAACGCACAGGCGATTAGCAGAATCATTTGACTGACCTTCAGGAGACCCAACGGCAGGTGATTGATAACACAGCTCCAGGTTTGAACGGAAGGTCAACTTCAATAATACGGCTCTTACTTCCTAGGGCCCTTACAAACTAACTCGGTCGGTGGCCTTCACTTCTCCTTTGCAACAATTTTAAGGGAAAGACACATGACTGGCCGCAAGACACACTTCTGTGATCCTCAAAGAGAATGGTCAGGACATGGTGGTGGCGTGTGGTCCAAGAAGACCAGGTTCTAATGTGGAAAACGACCATTTGTGGCTGCAAAGTCCGCTGCTTGTTATGTTCCTCTATCATCACCGGGTCTGGCAGGACGCTACCTGGATGGAGTCTCCACTCTGGCTCAGCCTGGTCCCGTGACTCATCGCTGCGTCCCTTTTCTCATATTCGACAACAGAGCCATGCACCTTTTCCACCCGCCTGCAGATATTCAACACATTCAAGTTCTTTCTAACTGTGAGCATTTGAACTTGAATGACACTGCAAAATAAGAAATGATCTTATCATTTCAATATTGTTCTGGCAATTTCTAAGGGACATCATAGATCATCCTTTTAATTTCATTGACACCTGAAGACGCACTTTGTGTTTTCTCCATAAATAATAACAAACAAATAAATCACCGTGATTCGCCTTCCAAGTGCACTGTGCTATTTGTCCTGCATCATCTCAATGTTAGGATGCTATGAAGAGACGCTATGAAGCCGTGGCAGGGAAACAGTTAAGAGCAAGGGCAGCTGCATGTTCTACATACTAGCATCCTGCTGGCTAGCACTGTGACCTTGCGCGAGTCACTCAACCTTCCCGGGCCTCAGCTCTATACATCCAGAATGAGGACACTGGTACAGGGCCCTCAGGATTGCTGCAAAAACTAAAGAAGCCAGTGCAGATGACGTGTGAGAATAGGTCTGGGGACATTATTGGAGCTCAGAGAAGCACTGTTGACTATTAATTTTATTAATCCAATTTTATGGATGAGGAAACCAATGCTTTAAGAGGTTAATTAAATGATGTGCTCAAGGTCATGGCTGTTGAACAAAAGCAGAGGGAAACACAGAGACCTAAACCCGGCAGTCAGATGCCAGCGTGTGTACTCTTAACCAATTCCATCCTTTCTGTATTCAGTTTTCAGCTGTGAGTTCCTTTCCCAGCCTGAGGTGTCCATGGAAAACGGGCATGTTAGAGGGCAAAGGTCCTCCCAGGGCAACTCAACCTGGTTCCCAGTGTTTGGAGACTGCAGATGAAGATCCGGTTCTCCAAAAGGCTTTAAAGTTGGGGACAGCTCTGCTCTCTCTCCTCTGAACTTTCTTAAAGAATGGAAAAACCCTCCTGATCTGGCCTGAGGTAAGAGACAAGACACAGCAGAAGAGCTCTCATCCCCAACAAAGCAAGATTTACATCATCCACCGAGGCAGAGAGAAGTCAGGCTGTGCATAGTCTTTCCCTCTGATAGGAGTTCTGGCTGCAACGTCAGTCTTGGGCATAGAGGGGAAGAACTTTTGCCTACCTAGACTGATTTAAGAGGCCACAGAAGAACCAGGTGCAGTGATACCTATACCTAATCCCAACTACACGGGAGGCTGAGGCCGGAGAATTACTTCAACTTTTAAATGCAAGACCAGCTTATACAATATGGCAAGACCTTATCTCTAATGATGATTGTAAGGATGGCTGATGATGATGGTAGTGGTGGTATAGAAGGAAATAGTGTGTGTGTGTGTGTGTGTGTGTGTGTGTGTGTGTGTGTGTGTGTGTGTGTTGATTTTGTTTTGTTCTGTCTTTGCCACTGATGTCTTGCAGATCACGGTTCATGCCTTTGCCTTTAACCTGGTCCAGCCATCTTCTTTCAAAATGCAAATGGGCCTAAGATAGGGGAAAAAATTAATCCCCTTCCCCTATCAGAACCTCTGTCTTTTCCTGTATGCCTTGAATCCCTTTTTCATATGGTAAGGCACCTTGGACACACCCAGGAATGAATAAGACACAGGAGGGGAAAGGGACTCAATCACTACATCTGCAATAGAGTCTAATATAACGCCTTCTATGGTTCAGGGACGTAATGGAAGAGGTGGCAAAGAGATTTTAGGAAATCTGAACATCAGGACAAAAATGCCTGATGCAAAATGTGTCTTCTCCACATGACAAGGAAGCCACATCCATGAAATCCCAACAATGCAAATGCCTAAACAAGGACTGTATAAGGACAACCCCAGTAAGCATGACAACAAGGGGAGGGATAGCTTCACAAGGCCCCACCCCTATCTGAAAAACTGCTAGCAATTAGAGGCTTTTGAGAATCAGATTTCTCTAGGATTGAGATCCGTGATGGGTTATCCAATCCCAAGTGATCAGCCCCAAACATGTGTTCATGTGAGCAACACCAAGTGGACTCAGGAAGTTTATATATTCATATTTATATTTATATATAAAGCCAAGGGAGGACATGGGAGGAATTATAGGGGTAGAGGGAAAGTAAAGATGATGTAAATATAGGATTTGCGCATGAAATCCTCAAAAAAGGTAGAGGAATTAACACTATATTTATGTTGTAAACAAAACTGATCACATTCAATGACAGAGGAAGAGCTGCAGACAGACTGACAACCAACGGCACCAGAGACTGCTGTCTGCATTTTCAGTGGAAAGTACTGCTTTGCAATCCAGTGTAGGTTGTCATAAAATGTATTTAATTTTTTTAAACTAAAGGAGTGAAGGGAGATCTATAGGATTACACCAGCACCAGGAGCCCAGAGACCTCACCCGAACTTGGAATCAAGATATATGGCTATTTCCACTAAGAAATGGATATCTCAAGTTATAGGTTTATGGTCATGGAGGACAAAGCATAAAATTTTCTTCTCAGCCTTTCTATTTTTTTTATCAGTGGTAGAAAAGGACTTATCATAAAGCCTAGAAATGCTTTCTAAAATATTTACTTTCTCAGCCTGATCTCACAACCGAGCCATTGGTACATGTCTTAATCAGCACCACAAGGACCCCCAAGTGAACGTCCCATAGGTGCATTCAGCGAAAAGTTTACATCCCTAATTTTAAAAACCTAGCCAAAAAGAGCCTTCCCTCTGCCTGTAGAACTGAGGCCTATAGGTACCTATGAGCATGAGGAACAAGTTGAATTTGCAGAAGGTGGGGTGCAGGCACAGCAAGCGCTAAGACGGGATGAGATCATGAAACATCTGTCCCCAAGTTCCTTGTATGCTAGTTGTCTGTCGCTGCATAACGAGACACCCCCAGATTTAGCATCTTAGTAACAAACAGCCCACAGTGTTGGTATGTCACAGTGGCAGAGGCAAGACCACAGGCTCAGGGTCAAGGCCACCATTAAGATGCTGGACTAGGTTATAATCAGTCTGAGGCTCATTTATTGGGCTGTTGGCAAAATTCAGAAAGTCCATTTCCAAATTCCCTCACACAGGCCACTTTCCAGACAGCCAACAGCAGTGTAGTCAAGGGAGGATGAACAAGAATACTGAGATGGAAGACTCACTCCTTATAACCTTGTCTCAGAAATGGCACCCTGTTATTACCTGTCATAGTCTATTATTTGAAGAAAAGGCTTCTACCTGTCTGGAGTTGCCCAATTCTTTGTCTGTTGTGTGCATTGCTGGGATATATAACAGCACCCGTTCTCTACCTACTAGATGCCAATATGACCACAAGCAGAAGTCCCAAGACATTGTTAAATATTCCAAGGGGATAAATCTCCTTAGCTTAGCCCTGGCGGCTTCTTACGGGTACCAGCTCAAGCCTATATCCAGGTGCATGAAACAAAGAAGTAGGGGTCGGGGGGAACCATCCTGATGGCCACACACTTCCTGCTTTATGAGACAACCAACTCCACTGATGTTGAAGGTGCTTAACACTGTCCCTTTGGTTATCAAAAGTAAAGATCACTGATACAAAGTGACTAGCCAATTATTTTAGCTATTAAAGCATCAGGTAAACACCATAGTTAGCAAAGGAATATCAGAATTAATCCTGGTGTGGAATTAATACCTCTAGGTTCTGACCAGTGAGCTTCTTGGTTTTCTGTTCATTCACACATGCACACACACATACACATACACGTATGCACACACGCTCATGCCTAAAGGAAACATATCATCTGCTTCCATCCTGTGCACTTTCATTGGATGGACACAGCCATCAGAATACAAAGGGTAGCAATTTTAAAAAGAATACGACCACTTCCAGAAATGATTGGCCTAATTACATCATCAGGAACTCTTTAAGCATTTAGGAATACCCACATGTCCAACAAAAGGTTAGGTATTCAGATGAAATAGGGAGAACATGCCGTCATACAGAAGTCACTTTGGAGCAAAAGAGAAAAGCAGCCCACTGACTGCAGCATCGACTTTCCCATTTCTGTCCAGTGGCACACTATTCCCACTTTGCCTAGGCTTCTTCCAAGTAAAGCACTAGGAACCCAGTGACTAGGATTTTCTCTCTCTCTTGGTCTACATTCATTTTTCAAGCTTTCAATCCATTTCAGTTTTCTGGCTGGTCCCATCTTCAGGCTCCAGTCCTGAACTGCTGAAGCCCAGTGGATTTACTACCTGAATTTCATCCTTTATAACATGCAATAGCTAATCCTTCTCTCCCCATGACAGACTTCCCGGGAAAAAAAAAAACCCTCTCTACCGTATTATGACCCTACCTGTCTTTCTTAACCTCCAGACTCTGGACACACCGTCCTAGGAAAAGTTCATATGGCATGTTTTGTTCAAAAACTCTGGGTCTTTTCATTGGCCTAACCCACCTCTCTCCAGAGCTCCTTCGGGAGACTTCAAATCCTGTAACAGGCATCCAAAACCAATTATCAACTGAGGGGTAGTAGTCCCCAGAATAACTATAAAGTTCAAGATGAAAGGCTCAAAATGAAAGCTATTTCCAACACAAATATCTCTTAGAATGGTAGGAATAAACCTTGGGGGGAGGGAACAGCATTATTGTAAAATGTGTTTTATGACATTGTAGTGATTAATGGCATTTCACACTCATAAGCCTGACAGGAAGAGATGTGAGAGGCTAACAAAAGTGTAAATACACATTTCCTTTTAATATCACCAGGCTTCTTCTACAAGAACAAGACATGCACCAACAGGATAAGAGAAATGGCTATTTTAAAAACGCTGAATAAATAAATAAATAACCAACAGTGCACACCAGCCATGGAACTGACACACGGTGGGCGAGTCCAGTGGGAAGGGCTCCTCGGGGACTCTCTGGAAGCATCTCTCCCTCTGCTTCATCACCACACCGATTTTGCTGATGGTTGCACCTGGTACCATGAAATCTTACCACTCAGCAGAGAAGTGAGTCAGATGAAGCCAGAGACCCCATCCAATCCCCACCTATGCATTGCTCGTTGTAAGCAAAGCTTCGTCCTGAATCTCCTCTCTGGACATTTTCCTTCCTTCCCTCCAACCCAAGATTGTCCCTCGACCGCCAGCCCCCTGGGCTATTGCATTTTTCTCTACTGCACCAGGATCTCATTCTCTCCTCTGCACTTGCCTTCATAGACTTTTTTTTCCACTCTAAATAAACTACCTCCTGAGCCATGTTTACATGCCACTAGCTGCTTGGTTTTCTTTCTTTCTCTGGCGTGTGCAGCGAGCGATCTCTGTCCATTTTCTCCCTAGATATTCCTCCGTGTGGGAGGAATCTGAACTCCAGCATATACATGCATTCTCTGTGGAGACTGGCCACCAGGACATGAAAAATAATAATGAAAAGTGGAATAATGGGCTATTCCGCTTTACTTCCTAGGGTGCTTGAACACTCATCATGACTATCCCTAGCTTCTGTTTCTCCCCCATTGCTGACCTATCCTGTCCTGACTTCCCTCCACTCCCTCACAAGTTCAATGGTGAATGTCTTCAAAATTCAGTCCCCAGCCTTCTGCTTTCACCCATGCCGCCATCTTTGTGTCTCAATCTTCTCGTTGATAATGTGGATGTTGTCATGTCTTTCTGTCTATCATGTGCAGCATTAGTGAAGTCAATGCTGAACAAGGCACCATCCCAAAAATCAAGTGACTTTTGGCCTGGAGTTCCCACTTGGTACCACACTAGAATGTCATCTCCAAGAGGACAGAGATTTGCCTTGCTGGCTCATATCTCTAGTTTGTAGAATTGTGCTTAGCACACAGTAGGTGCTTAATAAGTAGTGAAGTGAGAAAATCCTATCATTCAATGATTCGACATTGGTGATTTCCAGTCACGCCCCCTTCTTGCTACTCCACTAGGTTCTCATTCTGGAATCCATTTAATGTGACACGGAACTTGCCACAGTTTTAGTTGAGTCACACTGCCTGAAATTTAGTTCTGGGTCTCTTTCTCTTTGAATCCCCTCCTTTTGTAAAAGGCCTCATTTTTATCAATCCAAGCAAAGCTAGCATCAAAACACTATAGTCAAAATCTGGGCTCATCTTCTACCCTTTCGTCTTAAGCAGTGCGCACCATCTCTGCCTCTTCTGACTTGCTGGCACTGTGTGCCCTTCAGCCTTGTCTTTTCCCTACTTCCTCTCACAAGGGTACTTCGGCCCTGATGGGCTTTCTCCTCCCAGTATAACGCATTCCCCCCAAAAGCCAAGGAATCCCCTGAGGACAGGTGGCTCTCTGTCTAACGAGCTCCTCTTCTTTGCTTTTTCTAATAAACCCAAGTTTCTGAGTCTAAAACCTCTGCCTGTTTAACATGCTCTCACCTAGTGTGGCCTTGCACACCTGTAATCCCAGAGCTCTGGAGACAGAGGGAAGAAGAACACACAAGTTCGTGGCCAGCCTGGGCTGCATGGAAATTTTCTAACCAGCCTAGCCTATCTAATGAGACTCTGCCCCCCAAAAATTTAAATAAAAAAACTAAACTTGAAAGCAAATTCTCTTACTATATCCATGCATATCTTAACGACATCATGAATTAACTTCTTCCCTCCATTTGCCCTATCTTGGTTTTGAGGTAGATAAGGCGTCAATTGCAGCATTCCAAGAGAATGCACCTATGATGTTCTTTTGAGGGAGCTGGGAGCTGGCTTAGTGGGTGAAGTGTTTGTACAGAAACATGAAGATCTTACTTTGGGTCCATCACACGCACATAAAAGCCAGGGAAGAAGTGTGCGTTTATGACACCAGTATGGGAGGTTGTAATGAGCTAGTCTAGACAGAGTGTGGGCTTTGAGTTCAGATGCGCGCACGTGTGCGCGCGCACACACACACACACACACACACACACACACACGGGGCGGGGAGAGAGGGAGGGAGGAATGGAGAGAGAGAGAGAGAGAGAGAGAGAGAGAGAGAGAGAGAGAGATGGAGAGATGAAGAATAACAGTGGTCGACACCTAATGTTTATCTCTGGCCTTCGTACTTTGGTGGCGGGAGGGGGGCAGAATTTCTCAAACCTTAATACCATGAAGGAATGGATATTAACCCATGCCTGTCATTCACTTGTATACATTCTTCTCTAGGCAAATCCGTGGGCCTTTTCCCCAAGCCTGAGAATACTGAAGTTCAGGGAGCTGAAACTGATTTGTCTGCAAACACACAGTTACTGAAGCAATAGAACTGCCTGGCTTCTGTGCCAAGCCCAGATGACTACGAAGCCCATGGTCTGAACCATCTTGAACTCTGATGCTGAACTCGGGCTGGTGTGCCAGCAGTAGAAACCAGCAGACATGAAGAATAAGTAAATTAATTAAAAGAGAAAAGCCGCTGGAAGAAAGCAGCAAGTCAGAGAGGAACATCTGGTACAGAACCAGTGGAGAACAGAAGAAGAGAGAGAAAGCCTCTTTGGAGAATGGGAGAAATGAAGATATAAATGAATTTGAGGAGAAAAAAATGGCTAGAGCAGCTACCAGGGCTCCTTTAGGCTCCTGTGAGCACCAAAGAGAACAGGGTTAGCCCATTGCCTGTAAGGCAGCCACAGAAAGCCAGCCAGAGGGACCAGGCATCCTCAGAAAGCAAGAGAAGTGGGTGAAGAGTGCAGGTACCCTGATCAAAAGGAGGACTCGGATGTGGGAGGACGTGACAGATGCATCTGGAACAAGATGTCTCAAGGAACTCGGCTTCTACCAAAGATTGTCATAGGAGTTAGACCATGTTCTGGCTGCTGCACACTGGTGGACCCCAGAAGAATGTATACAAATCTCAGGGCATAAGAAACCATTCACAGAACACTCCCATCCTGGAAGAGGCAACTGCTGCAAGCTGTCTGGAATAACCTGATTATGCCAATCCTGAGCCCCTCTGAGAAAAGAGAGGGAGGAAGAGCTAACAGGTCAGGAAAGCTGTCCACTGTGCTACAGGAAATGTCAGCTGGAAAAAACGGTGCCCTGAGTCCGATGCTCCATTTCCTGAGCACAGTGTGCAAAGAAGCCTCAGAAGAGCCACCTGTCATGGCTGCCAGTCCTACTTCCCAGCATGCTCTTGCCTACCCCTCCCTATCTCATCAAAGCCAGGTTTGCTTTAACCCTAATCAGGGACTCTAGCGTTCCTCTGGGCTCTATCACAATCTCAGTCTCCAAGTTCCTTCCTCTTGCTCTGAGTCTTGGTATTGCAAATCACTTTCAATTGTTTTCTGATTGTTACTGGAAAAAACAAGCCTTTTCCTCTGAACTCAAAGCAAAGATCTTGAATATTGAAATTGCATCTGCTCAGTCCCTTCCCACAGCATTTTCTTAGGCTTATGCTAAAACTGAAACTAGTTCCGGGATGTCAATGAAGAGGAGGATAAATATATAAATGTAAGGCGTAAATTTACATCAGACACTTGGCATTGAATTTGGTAGGCAGAAAACCTATAAAAGCGCTGGTTATTAAATGTAATTATTTTAATAGTACCAGGGCCTTTCCTGGTACATAGTTGATGCTCAGAGTTGAGCTGAGTGGTGCTTTTGTGTTCATAACACACAGGCAATATCTCTAAAATGAATAATACTAAGGTTTCTCCATAGAAAGACTAATTTTTTGAGCTTTTATTTTGGAAGTCTCTCTCTGGGAATAAATATGATGCTACAAGTGATATATTTTTTCTCGAAAAGGAAAGGAAAGGAGAGAAGAAGGGAGGAAGGAAGGGATGAAGAGAGAGAGAGAGGGAGGAAGGGAGGGAGGGACAGAGGGAGAGAACAGGACATCATTCAGAGGCATGGTTAACTTACAATTTAAAGGATAAATGAGAATGAGCTCTAATCAGCTGAGTTACTAAGAAATCCTGGTGGGGTCTGTACAATCTGCCCCACAGCACCCCCCAAAACTATATTCTATAGGTTAAGAATCTTTGACCTTTGGATGTTCCTAACTAGATCTATATTCACAAAACTCCCTTTACTCATGAATAACAAATCACTATGTGGTCAAGTTTTCTATCTCTTTCTTTGAAAAAAGAATCCAGGCCAGGGATTTCTTTTACACCCTGTACATCCCAATCCCTCAAAGAACCAATGAAACAGCAGAAAGAACACCCAGTCCTTCCAGACTAAGTGTGTCTGTTCCTCTGGAGTGACATCTATCAGACTTTCTGGGGTGGGAGTTCTGCATAGCCCCCCTCCCCAGCCCTCTCTGGGTCAAGCAAGCCATATCAGAAGTAGTTTCATGGGTCATCAGCTGTTCTGTGGTCAATCAACAGCCCCTGGTTTTAATCTAACTGCCTTTCCAGCTGGTGCAAAACTGTTTGGTTAGTACCTTGAGTATTGGGGTTGAGTGGCAGGCATTGTCACCGACTACTGTATGTGGACAATGGCAAGCTCTCACCATTCGCCACTGCAGGGTGTCTTTGTGTTTTTGCTTTCACTTTTTCAGTCTACCCCCAAGGAAGAAGATGGCAGTGATCTCTTTTCCTCCATCACAGCTTTGAGAGATAATTGTTGAAGCCAAAACCTCTCTTGACGTTTGCCAGTTGCTAAATGCGAGTTGTTTTTCCTGCCAAACATTTCCTCTCTTTTGCAGTACTTATAAATAGATCATATATAAATAGAAAGAGTGAATGCTATTCATCTGATGAATGGGATTAAAATAGATGAACACAAAATTAAGGTTAAACAGAATCTTCCTGGATTTTGTGGGGAAAGCAACGGGAGTAGTAATGGACCAGAATTCTGAACATCGGATACAGGGAGAAAAATCCAACTGTACACTATTACGTCTTCTTTTAACTTGCTCTGCCAAATTAATAGGGGAGTTGTTGTGTGGACTCCAAATAAGATTGCTGGGTTTAGAAAAACAAACACAGGCTGGCTACCCAGTTCCCAATAAATCACACAGAGGTTTATTCTTCTTTATGAATGCCTGACCTTAGCTTGGCTTGTTTCTATCCAGATTTTCTTAGATTATCCCGTCTACCTTTTGCCTCTGGGTTTTTGCCTTTCTCTATTTCTGTATATCTTTCTTTACTTCTTACTTCTTGGCTTGCTGTATAGCTAGGTGGATAGAGTCCTCCTCCTTATCCTGCTCTTCAATCTCCTCTTCCCAGATTCCCCTCCTATTTGTTCTCTTCGCCTGCCAACCCTACCTATCCTTTCTGTTGCCTAGCTATTGGCCATTTGGCTCTTTATTAGATCAATCAGGTGTTTTAGACAGGAAAAGTAATACAGCTCCACAGAGCTAAACAAATGCAACATAAAAGAATTCGACACATCTTTGCATCATTAAACAAATGTTTCACAGCATAAACAAATACAACATTTCTTAAAATACTATTCTACATACACATATATACATCTATAGACATATATATATGTGTGTGTGTGTACACATATACATGCAAAATATCCACTTGAAATTAAATGCTAAATATTTTTTTTAAATTTTGAATGGGACAAACTTGCACTATCCATTATCTGAAACCCGAGTTTATGAGTATAGTAATTTTTAATTTGCAACTTTCTCACTTAACATTTTAGTTTAACCCTAAGGAGACAAGAAATCATGTCTTACTGGCAACCCATGCAAAGGCTTAGCTCTTGACCTGTATTACTGAGGTTAGATAATATTTGCCTGATGCGTTCACAAGTTCAGGACATAGTCTTCATTCTGCCATAATCAACAGCTAGTCATTCAAATATCTGTGCACATCTGATCTGGGTGTGCCTGTGGGACAGCTTTTCCATGGAACCCATTCATATTCCCTACCAAAAATGACTGTCGTTGAGACCATTTAGATTTCTGTACTAGGCTTTGTACCACTACCTCACTTCATCCTCCCATCCATGTGAGGCCTGGGGTATTCTTATCACTATTTTTTAGCCAGTTGCAGGGAAGGATCCAGTGTCGCTCAATTAAGTGAAGATGACCAAATGCACATAAAAACCTGTTGTATTGTCCAGTAAACACCCTCCTCTCTCGCCATTCCTCAGTATTTTTTTTTTAGCTACAAATGTATCCTGTGTACAGGACCATGTTTGATTTAGGGACTGATTCAGAGAGAGGTAAAGGAAGAAGTGAAAAACAAGTGATTTGAGTGTCGTCGAGACAAACACATTGAAGCAGAACAAAGGAAAGACATAAAGACATGTCAAAGCTGCTCTCACAGGACGTGCACACATTGGAAGGTTTGAGCATCAGATCATTACTACAGATAATGAGTGGCATTCCGTGAAACCCTACCACACAGCAGGCAGAAGGTGAGCATCACTACCTTGATGGCATGAAGGAGGAAATGGGGCCAAGGTGAACAGTTTCTCCAGAGACGCCAAATAGGAGATATAGGCACATTAGACCTGTGTTCCCCACAGCTCCTCTGCCACACGGCCCATGCTCGGACCCACTGTAAAGCCCTTGTATACGTTCTTCACAGAAAGAACTTGGAAAGCATCCCTCTCACACATGAGTCCCTTGTTCCTTTCAGCTCATCTTAATGTGTAAGCATGGTTCACCTCCATGAGCCACCGTGAGAGTGTATAATACTTGATACAAACCAATGGACAAGTCTGTGTAACCTTCATATCTAGAAGTAAAGAGTCAATGCCAAAGAAAATAGAAAGGGATTCATTGACAGAAGGTCAAGAAAGGTCAAATTGTTTGTTTCCATCCTAGACATGAGAAAAATGAATGTATGAGCTTCAAAAGAGGAAAGCGTGAAATTTCTGCGTTTTTACTTAATTCAGGCATTGAATGGGAATTCCATTTGTACACAGGAGGACGGTGAGCACAGAAGCCCAAATTTCCTATACCCAAAGTCTCTACTATTCCTACCCATAGCACTGGTGACAAAAATGATTAGTAAGAATGAGCACTCCCCTGTCAGCAAAGCTTCGGGTCAACCGCTATGGTTGCATGGAACAGAAGCTATTTGGGGCAAGATACACTGAAATAATTTTTTCAGAGAGAAAATGTGAAGCCATGTAGAAACACACGGGCCAAAGGAAAGATGGGAGAATCAGGTTGCATCAAGGATGGAGAAAAGCTCAGGGGAGCCACACAACAGGACAGCAGACCTTCTGCGCAGCCACCTTCTGAAGAACCTACTTGAGCTCCAAAGATGCTCAGTTTCTAGTACCTGGTAGAGAAACTCAGAATGGCCCACCTTAATTCTTAATCTCGAAGCCCAATTGAATGAAGCAAAATCAGGTACTTTAACCAAAAAATACATAAAGATAAGAATAGTGAACAAGAGGGGAAGGAAGGGGAGGGGAGGGAGGGCAAAGAATGGTAGGATAAAGGGAAAAAGGAAAAGAGAATAGATGCATAGGCTGACTAAAACATTAGATGGTTATAAAAATATTGGATAAAAATATTGCATTGTAGTTATAGGTTCAAACCCTGCATTGGCTGTCCAGGGTTTCAGTCCTGCTTTAAATCTTATAAACTATGCAATCTTGGGAAAAGCTGCTTAACCAACTGGCTTCACCTTCCTGTCTTACAGAATGAAATGATGATATCAAGTGTCTCATTTAGCTGTTATAGGGACTAAGTTTCAACACATGTAAATGTTAGAATTGTGTCCACCACACTGCTGCTACTCCATACATGTAGATCACCTTTCCATGTGTGTGGCTGGCTGCCACTGCCCACCTTGTTTGGGACAACATGGCCTACCTCTCCTGATGATGTTGTTTGGCCTCCATGACAGTTTATTTCATTTCAACTGAAAAGTAGGTACCTGCAGGTGCTAGATTCTTGGATAGGCACTGAACACTCACAAACACACACACACACACACACACACACAACCCTTCCCAAGCTTACAAAAATAAAAGAAAATGTATAGTGTCTTAGTAAAGTATGAGTTTTAAAATGTTCCGTTTGACACACAAAATAAAACCTAGAAACAGATGTCCATGAGGCAGAGTCCCTATAGAGTTCTTGGGTTTTACTGGTTTCTATCATAAAAATTTACTCCTCAAAATGTAAACATCTCGATGCACCTATGCCTCCCTTCTGTGAAACAGCGTTTATACTACATATGTGTTTAATAAATGTGCATACTAAATGTTTAATGATAAGAGCCTAAACAACCCCTCTTGCTACAGTAATACAGCCACTAATAGGCCACGGGTGGACTGCACAGTAAAAAAAGAAGTACAGAATTGAGTCAACTAAATCCATAGGTCTCATTATCATGCGAGGGATAAAATATTCCACACCCAAACTGGCCCACACACGCTGCCAAAAGTCATGGCCAAACACACAGATTGAACACAAAGAACAGCTGCCGGGAGAATTTTAGCCTCCTTATTATACAGCTCCTCTAAGGACCTGGTTTTAAATCCTACCCTGACTTCTTCCTTCGTCAGCACAGATAACCACTGCTGACCACAGGCCCTGGTTGATGAATGCCACTTTTGCTAATAAAATTTATTCACTGAAGCCACACTCACGATGGAACGTAAACTATATTGACATCCCGGTGGCCAAAGTCTACATCTTCTTCATGAGCATTTTTTCCTAAGAAGCTGTGACAGAAGGCATTTACAAGGAAGCAGATGGGCTTCCTAAGACGGAAGGATGCTCTGGGGTGGTAATTTGCTGACTAGGGCTTCTTCAAAGGACTGAAATGGTTAACGACTATCCCCAGTTTTGCCTGGGTGAAAGAGCAAGGCTGCCCGTTCAGAATCTCACAACTGTGGGCTAGCTACACTTCAGGCTAACTCAGATAAGTGAAAATCCAGCTCTTATATAAATGGTCACTTGGACATGGATTGCTTTCCAATCAAATCTTCATGGCTTGGAGCATCACCGATTCATCCCTACCCAAAATATGGATGGCCCTGGTATTAGAGACCACCGAAAAGAAAGAACAAGCAGGAATGTTTAGATCCATCAGGGAAGAGCCATCTTTTCTGCAGCATGAATAGCAGCATTCATTTCCATGGCCCGGAAGCACCGTCTTTGGAACTATAAAATCCTTGCGTATTGGCTATGCATGTCCACCTTGTCTAAAGGAAGCATGTGTGCGGAAGTGATAGTGGGAAGCAGAAAATCATGCGGAGTTTTGTTTGTGATGTGAAAATTAAACATTTTCATAGCTGCAACTGATGCTTTTGCCTGATTCATAATTTCCAATCTGATTAAGGTCCCCAGCGCATCAGAGCCTCCTAAAGGTCAGGCCTGATGAGGTGGGAACAAGGTAAAGCAAGCCGAGGCTTCAGCTTTCCTGCTTTCATTGTCTACCCAGCTTCCTTCTGAGGAGCAGATTTGTGACATCATGTTTTAGACTATTGTTCAATGTGTCACACTTTTATATATGTAGGTCTTCACTGCCCAAAGATAAAGCGAAACCACATTAAAATGCCTTTATGTTTTTCCTTCCTTCTTAGCAGCGGGATATTTCCAACTGTAGCATTTTGCCAAAGCTAAAAACGTACATGACAGAGACATGCTTGGCATGCATATGTGCCTTTACGACAAGACACTGCATAAGCATGTCTCAAAGTACATGACTGTGTAAAAATGAGTATTTATAGACACCCACATACATAACTATAAGTGGATAATATCAATTTTCAGTTCAATAAACTTATTTGCATTTGATTTCTGGCAGTAAACGGACACCTGCAATAATCTAGTCAAACGGATCGGTCAGTTTATATGTAGCAGACACTGACTACCTAACATCAACTAGCAAAGTCACTCACCTAGCTAGGATTCACTCCCTCCCTCTCCTTAGTAATAAAGTTGCAGTTTCATCGGGAGCACAAGGCACCCAGCTCAGCACACATTTCACAGCTTCTCTTGCAGCTAGTTGTGGAAAGGTACTCAGCCAATGAAACGCAAGCAGGGATAATACAGATGACCAAAAAACTACTTTTAAAAAAAAATGACAGGAAATTGGAAATACCTCTTGTGTTCTCTCTCTCTCTATCTATCTCTCTCTCTCTCCTGAAAATAACAGCTGGAAATAACTGGAATAAATTTTCAGTTATGTTTTATCTTGATAATAAAAGATGACACACTCCAGATGAGAAAGGAGAGGGAGAGAAGTGATCTGGGTCCTAATAAACTTGAGGCGACTGCATTACCAATATAGAGCTTATTTCTACCTTTCATTAAAAGAGGTTTTAAATCCTGGTGATGGAGAAATGGCCCAGTCACTAAAGTACTTGCCATGGAAGCCTGAGGCCCTGAGTTCAGAGCTCTGGAACCTAAGAGGAAGGCTGGGTGTTGGTGACATGTACCTGTAATTCCAGCTCTAGGCTGGGAATGGTGGCGCGCGCCTGTGGTTCCAGCTCTAAAGACAGCAGACACAGAAGGAGTTTGGAAGCTCACTGTCCAGTCAGCCTACTCAATTGGTGAGCTTCGGGTTTTGGCTGAAAACATCAGGGAGAAAGCAATTGAAGAAGACACACAGCATTATCCTCTGGCCTCCGCACGTGTGTACACAGACTCAAACACACGAATACATATGCAAACACGAATACACAAAAAATTCTAAATTTATTTTAAGCCAAAATATATTTGTTACCTAGTTGGGTATGTTTAAGGGATCTCACAGTAAGATAAAAATAGTCATTTACAAGCCTGTTAAGAGAATAAACGAATACAATTTCGGTTCTGCCTTCCTATAGGACATCTTTAAAAGCACGGAATCTTTTAGGTGTCGTGAATTGGAAGGATTATGTCTGGCGAAACCACTCCAGCCCAAGGTTAATGAGGTCCGTGTTGATGAGCTCTGAACTCGCGCTGTTCTGTAAATAATCACATCAGTAGAGATTTCAATCTAACATCGCGGAAATTTGTAGCAAATTGCAAATTGCCCTATGGGGTAGGTAAAATTACCTACCTACGTTTATTGACAGAGAAACTGAGTCAGCAGATCCTTAAGTAGCCTGGGGGGTGTTTAGTGAATACCAAGACCAGTTAATCAAGATCTTAGTCAGCTTGCTAAAGCCACCAAAGGAAATTCTTTAGAGTCAGCATTTCAAATGTATCCCCCACATCGCACAGCCAACAGTCAAAAAGTGTGTGCGAGGGTTTGAAAGCAAAGGGCTCAAGTTTCTTCCTTATAACCAGCGACTCCATAAGATTCAAAGTCCTGGCTGGGAACTTCCTATTATTTGTGCCCTTAACCCAGCAGACGATAGGAATCCATAACTGTCTCTTAAAGGAACCGCCATTGTGCAGACTCAGGCTAGGTACAGTTCTGGCCCACATCAGGAACAGTTGTTTCTTTCGCAGACACCCCCCCCCTTACCTACACCACTCTGGAGGGGTGATTATTAGCAACCCTTTCTGGAGTGCTTAGCATTTCGCTTCCTCCCGAGTCATCCTGGTGAGACAGATACTGCCTTCTCTGCGCCCCCTCCTACTCTAGATTCAAGCCACCTCCAGAAATCTATCTTCCTTCTTGCTTCATTTTTCAGCGTGAACAAGGAAATGGTTTGATGACAGAATAATAATTGATGGTTATGCTATCTGATGTCCTATAAAAGGCTTGAATTCACGGCTGCATGATTCTTTATAAAACACCGCCTACAAGAAAAGAAAAGTTGAAACCGTTCTGATTTCTGTCCCTGCTGCAAATGCTTATTTCCCGAGATCGGCGCTGCCCACAAAGACTGATGGACAATGTTGAAATTAGTGGACACGGAAATGTCCCCTGTCCCCTCGCAGGCTGTGATTATGAATGGAACCATCTGCCTTCTCTCCTCCCTGCCCCTGCCCTCCAGGCCACTGCGGCCACTTGTCTTCCACCGGGGCACTTTGACAGAGTGTTTGATGGAGGAGGCCCTGAGGCGAAGGGCTAGTTTTATTGAATCAAAACGCCATAGCTTCACTCAAGACCTTGCATCCAACCACTGTTGAAGGCCTTCCAGGCCCTCATTTACAGCAGGTGGATGGAGTGCGCTTCCCATGGTCACTTAGTGAGTCAGGGGGCCAGGCAGGGCATTCCATAATCAAGTCTAGTGGCCATGAAACCTTCACTTCTGCCATTTGTCACACACAGATGGCTGTTTCTCAAATGGCAGTCAGGAATTATCCATCCAAAGGGCTTTCTGGGAAAGCAAAGTATCCACAGAATGGACCTAAAGGTAGACAAACAAGCTACTACCCAGGGAGACATGCTCACGATCTGATCCCAGCATCTTGGAGTGATAAGCCAGCCACCTTAACATTCTTTCCCATTGCCAGCCTATGCTAGAAGTTGTTATAGTCTTGTAGAGGCAAGTGAGAGATATGTTGATAAAGAAAAACTATAACATGAAGCAAAAGGAAACTCCCTTCCCCCGTGATGAAAACCCAGACCCGATGGAACTTCCGCCACCTTCCAAAGTCATCCTCCCTCAGCTTCCTTCTGTCATTCACAAGGCACCGGAAGTGACAACTCCACAGACTCAGTTAAAACCCTATTTGGAATATTCACTTTATTTCTAAGACCCAAGTTATTTTTGAACTAGATGGAGGGGCAGAAACCAGAGCTGAGGTTATTTACAGAAATTAGCTGCAGAAGAAGAGGGGGGGAAAGCTGTGAATCTAAATGGAGAGATTATCAGCACAGAAAGATGTGTCAGAGCCTAATCAGAAAGACAGGACATTCGCAGCAGATCTGAGCAGAGCCATTAGCGGCACGGGAGAGCGTCTGTTTACTGTATTAAAGCTACCTTTGCCAGTTGTATAGAAACAAAACAAAACAAAACAAGGATTGTATTGGGGCCATCACACTCTCATCTTTTCAATTACAGAGATAGAACAATCTCAGATTCCAAAGCTAACTACAAATCAAAATTGTGTTATGTTATCTACTGAGACACAAATGGAAAATAAATACTGTTAACTGTCACCTTCCATTAGGTAACAGAAATTCAATTACATTTCAAACAAGCCTCCATGTCAACAGAATAAATCTGTTTCATAAATGAGCAGGTAACCATTTTTGATTCCAACTTCCCAATGGGAGAAAAAATCAATTTTAATCACAATTCTACAATTTTTTCCCCATACGAATGTTTTGGAGTTGAGTACATCATAGGGTCTAGTCAACGCTACTGTGCAGGACAGGGAATGCTGAGACCAGTGGTTTCTCCCTCACGGTGCCTTTTAAAGTTGAGTCTGCATGTCCAGTTTAACTAACCTCTGCATTGCTCAAATGTTCTCACTTTAGAAACAAATGAAATGCCAGAAAGGGGGTGCTGTCCAAGGGACATTTTTCTGCTGGGGGGTGGTCTTGATAAGAAATATACACAGCGAATAATAGTCTCTTAATCTAGGAGCAGACCTTCAGGGGCAAACCCCACCCAGATTCTCTTCAACTGTCCAGAGACTGAAAAGACAGGCTTCTGCTCTCGAAGACTTGGTCAAGCAAAGGACAAGCTCACAATTCAGAAGGCCTGTGGGGACTTGGAGGAAACTCTTCCCTCTGTACAAGGACTATTTTGGTCCCCTAAGTTCCTGTGGCTTATCAGCTTGTGTCCCAAGGGAACAGCGTTGGAAAGGGGGGATTTGTGAACTTGATATGGATTTTAGGAATCACCAAAGGACAGGTATTTCTAACAAAGGCCTCAGTACTCTGTATAGTTTGATAAGTTGTACATGTTAGTAGAGTTAGGATACTGGGATGGAATACCAATAAGTACCTAATAACCGCCACACAGGGATGGCTGAGTGTATGACGTACCCTTCTCTGACTTCATCTCATTAGCAGTCCTGGGAGGTAAATCTTTGCCAAGACAGAATGGAATCACAAGGAAGTTAACTTACCAGCCTAACATACACAGCAGGTGTTTGACTGTGCAGTCATTCAAGCCCAATGATCCAGCTCTAGAAACTGTATTTATAACTATCTCTACCAGCCCCCCAAATTCAACTCTTCTCTGCTCAGCAACATTTTTGTGTGTGATTACATAATTCATTCACCTAACCAAACAGGACATTCCTGAGGACAAAAAAATATATATATGATCCTTTCTAATAATCATTCTAAATGAACAAAAGCAAGCTTTAACTGTCCTTGGAAAATGGGAACATGTAGTCCTCTTTATTATAAGAAATACATGCATGTTATGAAGCGAGTTCAAAGAAAAGGAAAGAGCTAACAAAAAGCGTCATGAGTCATTAGTTCTTAAGAAAGATTAGAAAGGGTTGAAAAGCCATCCCGTTTATTTAAGCAAAAGTACTGTGTATCTATTGAATGTCAAGCACTGCACCCGGCATTAAGGTTTTGGCTGAGACTAAGTCAAATTCCCTACCCAGTTGAAACTTACATCTAAATAAGTTGTAAGGATTGACATCAACTACATGAGACAATATGCACAAGAATAGTTTTTGATATTCTGATAAGGTGTGTGTGTGTGTTGTACACATATGTAAATATACTCTACATGCATACATAATAGATATGCATATATACATACATATACACATATAAAAGGGTAACTCTCCTGCTTACCACCTTGGTGACTATCCCCTAACCAAAAAGTAGTATATGACAGATGATAGATAGATAGATAGATAGATAGATAGATAGATAGATAGATAGATAGATAGATAGAGAATAGATGGGTAATAGATATATAGATACATAGACAGATACACAGATAATCACTTGGAATGAGAATGGTAGAAAATAACATGACTTTTAGAGTGAAATACTGATGGATTCTAATTTAGCCTTTACTATTTACTATCTCTATGACAGGAACACATATTAACTACTTAGTATGTACTTTTCAGTTGTAAGTATAATGCCTTGATTACAACAGAATAATAAGATGCTACATGTTACATGCCTAGCAAGATGTCTGATCATTATCATTATTGGATCAATGTCATTATTGGATCATCACATCCAAGACAGATCATGATGCAACCGGTGTATAGAGTTGACAAAGGACTTGGCTACCCGATTTGCACAACTGAACATAGCCTAAAGGAGATAAGCCAATAACAGCAAAGATCTGTCCCTCATTCTATGAGAGAAATCTGAATGGCACCAAAAGTAGGGCATGTTGAGAGTAGTGAGAGCCTGTAAGTTAAAAGAACACAGCCATTAGGAGCAGATTAAGAAGTGGATAAAGATGGGCTATTCACTGAGTTGCTGACTGAGTTGTTGACTTATGCCAAGAGCCTACCAAAGTGAACACTGAGTTCACTAATCTTTTTATCTGCAAGTTTTGAGTGAATGTCTAGGCCACAGGCTAGCAAATTTGATAATAAAGAGCTTGTCTATAAATATTTTAAGCACTACAGGAACCACTCTACATTGCATGCTGTCCTTAGATTCAAAAGTAATCAATATATTAAAATATGAACATAGAAGTATGGCAATATAACCTTATCAACAAAAACAAGCATGAGCAGATTCAGACTGATTTGGTCATGATTTGCCAATCACTGATTTAGAATTCTGCAAAGCAATGACTGAAGAAACCAGGTGAGAAATCATAGACACATAAGATCCAGAAACCAAAGAGACTTTCAAAATGTGTAGTTCTTAATTAACCTGCATTCCAAATACAATGTCATCTTTGGCAGTAAATATACCATTATGGGATTGAAGGTACAAAACAAAATGGTTTTCAAAAATATGAGCATTACCGCCATTCAGGCAGGAAGTATGAGTCTATCCAAACCTTATGAGAAAGCTACAGAGCTCTAGAGAGAAAAGGTGTTTTAAATCAGCCAAATAAAAATAATAAAATCAACTAATATTTCAATGGTACCTCGCAAACTCCCTGTATCAAGGTAGATCTTTCACTGTTAGTCTGGGTCATTTCTCCTCCCAACGTCTCAAACAGATAATCACTAGCCTGGCTATGCACATAAAGCTAGCATAGGGAAAGGTTTTCTGGACTCCAGCTGTAATTCAATGGCAAGCACACCCTTTGAAGAGCTGGAGATGATTGAGCTGGTGATAAATATGATAGAAAATATTCTTTCATGGAATAAAAACTTTGGGAAGAAAGATATATGGAGATCTCTGTGAGTCTTGAGAAACACTATGGAGAGAATGTCACTAAGAAAAGAAAGAGAACCGGACTAGAAAAATCCAGACACTTGAGGCAGCCACCCCAGTAGACCTTTGGAATGAAGCTTCCACTGCTGTTCAGTCTTCTAAATACACATAGACTGCTTTTGCAGAGCAGAAACTGCTTTTCTAAATTTGTGTTTAATTGCAGTGTCAAGGAATTCGAGACCATTTTAATATTGCTCTATGGTTTGAATATGAAATGCCCTTTCTATAGTTTCATGCATTTTGACACTTGGTCCCGAGCTGGTGGCTCTGGTCTAGTGTTATAGAACATTTGAAACATGAAGTATAGGTGACACGCCCACAGAAATGGGTGTTGCAAAGCTCTGAGTCTCCAGTTCCAGCGTAGCTTTTTGCTTTCTGTCTGTGGCTGTGATGTAAGAAAATGAGGGGGCCTGTGCACATACTTGTGACAACCCTTTGCTACCATGACAGATGGTACCCCCGAAACCATGAGCCAAAATAAATCTTTCTTGCCTTAACGTGTTTTTCTCCAGTATTTTTCAGAGCTATGAGACAAATGACTAATGTACCCTCCTTGGGTTCAAGACGCTTTTGCTCTTCCTTAAGATACACCAGGCAAAATAGAAGACGAACACCATCCTATTTTGCTATTGGACGTGGTTCAAACGAACCAGGAGAGCTGAGCTTGGGTAAAGCACCTAAAAGACACAAAGGCTATTAGGCATTGTACAAAAGCATATTCTCTTAGTATCAAAGGCACAGATGAAGACAAGGAAATCTTGATGGAGTCTCTGCAGAGGACCTGATTCCAAAGATGAAATATGTTTGAGCTATTAATTAACGGCAACCTCCATCCCAACTGAAACATAAGCCATCCTTCTGTGTTGCCACGGTTCTTCCCACTAACCTGCTCTCCTTTAATGAATACCCAAGACAGTACTAAAGTGTGATCTTCCATGCCTTGTATTTGCAGCGTAGGAAGGAACACAGACCTTTGCTCTAGGCCTGTAATACCCAAGTTCCTGTTTTGTCCAACTAATAGAGGGCAAAACGATGCCCTCAAAGGATTTAAAAAATACTGTGGAGATCATTCTTTTTGGAGGTACATTTATAGTGTTTAAACTTTTATTTACTGTTTTGGGGTTAAAAGCCACATTTTCTTGCCTTAATTTGTATATCAAGATGAAATAATTTTGTATATATGGTACATAAATGCTAATTATATTTTTACCATAGAGAAAAGTACAGGATTTTATTACCTGTGGCTCACCATATAAAAATTGATCATATCATAAAATCAGAGATGGCTTGGGCTTAAAAATCACAATTCCTTGGTTGTATTCGGAAGACTTCAGAACCCAAGTGCAAGTCTCAGAGGGTCAAGTGTGAGACTGGCTGGGCAGTGAATCTACCACTTTGCTATCAATAGATCCACTTGAAGGTCAGCACAGGACTTGATTTGAAATGAAAGAGAGCAGTTTGCCTACTGCTTACCATATTGTCAAGTTCTGATTATCATTTGGTTCCTTATATCACAAACAGAAAACAGTACCTCAAGAAGAGAGAAGCCTTACCCAACACCATTAATTACCGCATGAGTGGGAAAATCTCAGAGGGGATGACTATCAATAGAGCAGCTCACAGTCCAAAGAAAACCAAAACCTCCCAGCATAATGTGTCAGAAGAGAGATGGCTGAGATGAGTTAAGAGGGTAATATATCAGAGAAAGGTGATAGCTCAGCATTCCTGCTGCCTTCCAGTCACTCATGCCACGGCTATATCTGGGTATTTTCCACCTGAGAGATGCCACACCAGCACCGAAGAAGCACGACCCAGACAGAGTCAGAGTCTGTATTCATGGCGCTCGGGCTGCAGATTCAGAAGGGAAGATGACAAACCAATAAATAAGCAAAATAATTACAAATATGACGCACACCAGGAGGGAAATAAACAAGGTGATGAGACAGAGCAATCTGCAGCCTGATTAGAAAAGGTCATTTAAAGAGGATAGTATTTGAAATCAGGCAGGAAGATAAGAAGGCATCCCTACAAAGGGGCTTGGGAGAAAACTCCAGGTCAAAAAGGATGGTAAGTGCAGAATTCCCAGGCATGAGAAAGACTGAGAGCTGCTTCAGAAGCAGGAAAAAGACAGTGCCATGAGAAAATGGCAAGAGAAAGGTCGGAAAGGCAGACAGAAACCAGCAGACTATATGGACAATGGCATAGAATTTCAAGTTTATATATGAATAATAAATAAAAATCATTCAAAGACTTCTACCCAGAGAATCGCATACTGTGATTTATATTTGAAGAACACCCTGGATATGGTACAATATAAATAGTTTGAAAGGGATGTGGGGTAGATCCGCAGAAGACCAAGGTTAAGAGCTTGGCATTGTCAAGAAGAGAGAGTAACAGCGGCCAGGGGTAATACTAAGAGAATGACAAAGAGAAGTCAGCTAATTCTTTGTTTTTATATTAAACTTTTACTATTATTTTATATGTGTGGGTGTTTTACCTGCATGTATAACTGTATGCAACTTGTGTGCCTGGTACCTACAGAGGCCAGAAGAGGGCATTGGACCCCTAGAACTGGAGTTACAGATGGTTGTGGGCTGCCATGTGGGTGTTCGGAATCGAGCCCAGGTTCCCTGGAAGAGCAGCCAGTGCTCTTAACCTCTGAGCCATCTCTCCAGCTTCAGAGTCAATTAATTCTAAGGATGCGGTACATGCAAATCCAACAGGATCTCTGGTAGGTCAAGGATTAGTGAGAAATAGCAATTCTAGCCTTTTGAAGAACTCTGGCCTCAAATGCACAAAACCCTGGGTGTTTTGCCTACATGAAACCTTTTCTCAAGACCTAGCTCATCATCGAGGAAGATAACATTCCTTTTAATGAATGCAGGGAAGGAAGGACTTTTACTATAGATTAATAATTAAAATAATTAATAATTAGAATAAACATGTTAGGTATATTATGTGTAAGATGCCTGCTACATATGCAAACGGAGATGAAAAGCAGGCCCTAAGATGCTGGGCACCTAAAAGAGTGCTCAAGACCGGAGTCCAAACTGGCATTTGGGTTATAGAGATGACGCCACAGTTGGAAGTAGTGATTGTTCCCAGGGCACCAGGTTTGGTTTCCAGCATCCACATGTCATCCCACAACCATTTGTAGCTCTAGTTCTAAGGGATCCAATGTCTTCTTCTCTTTGGGCACTGTACATACGTGGTGGATTTACATGCATGCAGTCAAAACACTCATATACGTGAAATAAAAATAAATAAATCTTTATAAAATTGTTCTACGCATGCACGTAGACCTGGTGTTTTAAAACACAGGCCTGAGACTTCATCCAGGGTAACTGAAAACACCCTTATTAAGTTGACCAACCTGAGGAAAACAACTAGAAACTCTGGACAAAATAACACAAACAACTACACGAAAGCTCAAGAAAGTAAATAAAAGCAGGCAGGTTCCCCCAAAGAAATCAATACTGGATAAAAGATATTGTCACGGGTGTTTCCCATTTTTATGTCTGTAGCTGATCTAACAGAAGAACCTATTCTTCAGGACTGGAGAAACTAAAGGTAGAAAATCCCTGGGGACCCTGTACCACAACATCTTGGTGCTTTCAGTCAGCTAAGTCGGAAACAACGGGAATGAGATTTCAGCTGCCACCCAAAAGATGGACTTCTGTTTTGGGTTCAGCCAAATTCATTGCCTACTAAAATGAGTAGCCTGAATCCCCACAACATAAAATTCTCAATGTCTGGAATATAATTTAAAATACGTAAAACACTGTTAAACTTGGGAAAATAGTTCAGGATTGAGAAAAATATAAAAAGATAGCAGATTTGATTCAGAGAAATTATTAGAGCTATTGCACAAAGAAGGAAAAGAAACATTTGTTGTTGGGCACTGTGGCACAAGTCAGGAGTTGTAGTCATCAAAAAAGAGAGGCGGGAAAATCAAAAGTTCTGGGTCTTGGACAACAGAGTGAAACCTTTTCTTGGAGAGCAACATAAAGGACAATCCAACCAGAGATGAATATTGACAAAATACATATGTACATATATGGTAATGTCATAACAAACACATTGCTATATGTAATCAACATATGCTAATAAAAACAATTAGAAAAGAAAACAAGCATGCAAAAATGACTCCAAAGGATCTAACACAAGAAAAAATAAACACTGAAAATTATTTTAAAGTAACCAAGTAGAATTCTGCTTTGGAACTGGAGGAAGAATATGATCAAAATGTATTTATGAACTTCTCAAAGAACTAATTTTTAAAGAACTATATTAAGTAAAAACAAAGCGTCTCTAGATTTTTTCTCAAATAATAAACACTATACTATATGAAGAACAGACCCTACACAAGATGAGTAATAGACACTATACAATGTGAATAATAAACACTCTGAGTTTGGGAAAACTAGGCAATGCTTCAGTGCCTTGAAGTACAATATCCATGAGTCTTAAGTGCACAAGCTATTGTATGAGGTCACCCAGCTCATCTGAAGTGTGCATCAACTAACCTGTTAAATAAGGTTGCCCAGCCGGACAAAAAAGATGGAGCTACCCAAGGATGGATGGCTGCTCTACAGAAGAGAGAATCAACAAGGATGACAAGAGAAGGCACTCTGACTCGTTTATCAGAAATCCCATGTTGATATTTCGTTATTCTCTTGGCTCAGTTCTATGACTCATCAAAGGAAGGAAGATGGCCACTTCAGTGACCCATTATCCCAACAGTTCTCTCTCCTGTGACTAGGACTTTACCAGTAGCACAAAGGGCAATGACAGAGAACATTCATCAAGAAATGTACGTTCATTTGTTCCCTTATTCATCTACAGTTGAGCAGTGTATGCTAGTCTTCCTACAATTCTGTCTTGGGAAATGCCCTGAAAGAGAGAGTTTCCAAATTTTCAACTTATAATCACAACCAAGAAATTAAAAACATGGTAAAAAAAAAAGCATCAAGATTCAGAAGTTTATTGAAACTAAAGAAAAAGGATTTTCAAAACACTGAGATCTATTCCCATATGAGGCTTACAGAAAAATCAACTTTAGCAGGTGAGATGTAAAGTATAGATTAGAAGGGATTAAAAATGGTGTTTGAAAACAAACAGCCAATGATAACACAACAAATAATATTAAATTCTTTAAGTACATCAAAAATAAGAACACTGCAAAGGGATCAGTGAGTTGGAGAGACAAGCCAGGCACCGAGGAGATGTTTGGGAGGATAAGGCCAGTGCAAGGAGACTAAATAATGTATTTGCACAGTGGAGGAAAGAGAAGAAAAACTTTATTATGTGTGAGAGAGAGGCTCAGCTCAAACAGAGACATCAAAGGGAGCCAGGAGTCAATGGAACTGTGGAGGAGGCATTTGCCATGTCGCAGTCAGAGCAGGGCACTGGCCCGAGAGTCATAAGGGGGGAAGCAGAATCTTATTCCTCCTTTCCTTAGCTCCCTCTTGCCACTTGAAATGTGGCCAGCTGGAGGCCAGTCACAATATTCCAAGTTGAAAAGCTTGTTCTTTCTATGATAGAGAGATCTCCAAAGTGCACAGACCAGCAAGATACACACACACACACACACACACACACGCACACATGCACACATGCACACATGCACATATATATAGACACACATTCAGACAGGCAAACACACACGGACAAACAAAACACATACACACACACACACACACACACAGAGAGAGAGAGAGAGAGAGAGAGAGAGAGAGAGAGAGAGAGAGAGAGAGAGAGAGAGAGAAGCACACACACACACTAAATAAGCTTAAAACAGCAATTCTTCTAAAGCTCCACCCAGTCCAGGGAACTCCTGTCTCCTATTGATCAAAAGTCAAACAAGAGAAAGGAGCTTGACTCCAATCCACCTGAGAGCGTACAGCAGTAGCAATTTTAATCCCTGCTAGTGGGAATATGACTTGGGAATATAAGCAATTGTAGAGAACATTTATATTCCCTTGTAATATGCTTATATTTTATTTAATATCAATATTAAATATTAATATTTAAACTTTCATTACCTAGTGAAATTCCAAATGTCTATGCTGAGTGAACTGCCAGTTTCATTGCTACGCACACCAGAGAAATTCCCAGGGAAGTTACAAGACTGTTCGTCGCAAGATTGTTTGCAGAAGAAAAAAAAATGGGTAACAACATACATTTCTGTAAGATGGAAATGGATAATAAAATATAGGTTCATATAGTAAATTATAAGTTTTCAACTCCTAATGAACTTGGGTTTTAAGAGTGTAGAAAAGCTTCAACAGTCTAACATTCAAAAGACTTTTACAAGAAAAACAATAGCTCGTGGAAATGCCTGTAAAAAGATTGAGATCTCATGTTTTCTTCACATGTGTGGGTGTTCTGCCTGCCTGCTGTCTGTGCACCATGTGCATGCAGTTCCCACAGGAGCCAGAAGAAGGCTTTAAATCTCCTAGGACTGCAGTTACAGGCGGTTGTGAGCTGCCAGGTGGGTACTGGGAACCGAACTTCAGTCCTCTGGCAGAGAAGTCAGTACTCTTAACCACTGAGCCATTCCTCCAGAATGGCCATTAAAAGTTTTAAATAACTCCCAAAATAACACTTTTTTTCACAGATGGATGTATGTGTGAATAAGAATAGGAAATACACCAGGAAGACATATAACAAATTCATTTTTAAAGACATTATTTGTGCATGGAGGGGGTGCCCCCAGAAGCCAGAAGAGGGCATTAGATTCTCTAGAGCTGGAGTTCAGGCAGTTATAATCCACCCGATATAGGTGCTGGTACTTGAACTTCAGTCCTCTGGAATAGTAGCAAGCACTCTTAAGCACTGAGCTATCTCTCCACCCCAGCAGATTCTTAACGTGGCACAGCTTTGAAAAGACTGGCAAGAACAAGAATGCAGGAATTGCTGAGGTATTCTCTTCACCTGTGAATATTCATGGTATAGTTTAAATGTGCCCCCTCCAGAAAATTTATATGGAAACCTAACCTTGGCGGTGGTGATGGTGTCCTATAAGAAGTGTTTATGTCATAAGGACCCTGCTTTCATCAATGCAAGAACGAGCCGCATGCAGGCTAGAGGAAACTAGCTTATGTCTTTGGGGCCTTTTCATCCTCTGCCAAGTGAGGATGATTCTAGTGCTCCACACAGAAGCAAGAAGTCCTTCCAGATGCTAAGCTCCATCTTGGACTTCTCAGCTTTTATAGCTACAAGGAATAAATTTCTGTTGCTTACAAATTGCCCATGCTAGCTGCTGATTGACGGTATACTGGGAACACAAAATATGTCACTAAACCAAGTCTTCCTGGCTAGCCCTGACGAGACTAAAAAGACTGGTCGCCAGCCAGGGCCCATACAGCAGTGTTTCCCCATCAGGGCCAACTTTGTTCCTTTCCCAGGGAATATTCAACAACATCTGATGACATCACAGCTGCAATGGCAAAGCATGGGTAGAAACCAGGAATTCTGGTAAGTGTCCGATAACGCAATGCACAGACTTGCTCAAAAGGAATCGCCTGCTCCAAATGTCAATATGCCGGATCTGGAAAGCTCTTACCTTAGACCAGACCAAACCCAACGGGCATAAGATGATCTCAAGTTTCCATTCCGGACAGAGCCTTAAAGGGCAGTGCCTGCCCAAATGCTCCAGTCTGCATAAAGAGCCTCAGGTCAGCACATACCCCGTGCCCACCTAGACCAAGCAAATGTGCAGCCTTTGAATCCAGTGTTTTTCATTCTGACCTCCAGGGGCTTAGGGTTCTGCTCAACTGGTCCTTTCTGTTGGATTCCAGATTGGTTTTGGGGATCATTAATGTTCCCATCCATCTTGGTCTACCTGGATGATTACAATGACTTCTGATAAGAAGGGACCAGCCAAAGTGATGCTGCATTTGCCAAGCCCAGATGTGTCTGCCATAGCAGGTTCCAACTTCACTATGCAAGGACAACTGTACTGGGAATGATGGATATGTGGGCAAAGCAGCAAACCAGGTCTCACCAGCTGCTGAGTCAGTAGGGGAATCTTGTCAAGAGTCTAAACCAGAACTTCTGACGTCAGCCAGCGCAAAGTCCCAATGGTTACTTAATTGGATGTTTTTTTCTAATAACCTGCTATCATAGGCCCCTGCAGAAGTAAAAATAAAGAGGCCTGCTGAGGCAGCTGCTGCTGCTGCTACTATTGCTACTGCTGCTGCTGCTGCTGAGATTGCTGTTTGTTGCTGCTGCTATTGCTGTTGCTGCTGCTGCTGCTATTGCTGTTGTTGCTGCTGCTGCTGCTATTGCTGCTGCTGTTACTGCTGCTATTGCTGTTGCTGCTGCTGTTATTGCTGTTGCTGCTGCTGCTGCTGCTGCTATTGCTGTTGTTGCTGCTGCTGCTATTGCTGCTGCTGTTACTGCTGCTATTGCTGTTGCTGCTGCTGCTGCTGCTGCTATTACTGCTGCTATTGCTGCTGCTATTGCTGCTGCTGTTACTGCTGCTATTGCTGCTGCTGCTGCTATTGCTGTTGCTGCTGCTATTGCTGTTGTTGCTGCTGCTGCTGCTATTGCTGCTGCTGTTACTGCTGCTATTGCTGCTGCTGCTGCTATTGCTATTGCTGCTGCTGCTGCTGCTGCTATTGCTGCTGCTATTACTGCTGCTGTTACTGCTGCTATTGCTGCTGCTGCTGTTACTGCTGCTGCTGCTGCTGCTGCTGCTGCTGCTGCTGCTGCTGCTGCTGCTGCTGCTGCTGCTCCTGGCCTCCATTACAGGCAAACTCTCAAACATTAATGCAGGAATGCTTTTTTTAAAACTCCCTCTCGCCAAGGATCAGGGACTGTCACATTAGAAGGGTTAGAAAGATTTTAAGGCACAGAAACTGTGGAAGATTGGAATGAGAGTGTCTTCCAGACATGACAGAATGTCACCCTCATGAACACACAACTGTGTGGTTGTCTCCTAAGATGGAGCCAGTCAGCATTCCGGGAGGAGGACATCACGAGTCCCTATCCCTAGCGGCAGATCTGTGAACAGTTGATGGCTTCTGGGAAAGGGAGAGTCAATTTTTTTTAACACTGTGGTCCAACGTACATCAAACCACAGTCCTGGAGCTGACACTCCATGCCCATGATTTCCCTGACAGCACAAATCGGCCTGTGGGCTACAAAACTTACAAGAAGACACATAGTGAGTAGGGGTGGGGACACGAGCCAGGTGGAGCAGGGGTGGGGAAGGTGTCTGAAAAACAACTTGAGGAAGGAAGGATTCATTTCGGCTCACAGTTTGAAGGTACCATCCATCATTCAGGGAAGACATGATGGCATAAGCCTGAGCCAGCTGGTCACATCGCATCCACAGTCAAGAAGCAGAGAGTCATCAATGTTTCTCAGCTTGGTTTCTGCTTCTCGTTCCAGGGCTTCTGCCCAGGGAGTGGTACCACCTCATGCCAAATGTGAGTCTTCCCAATGTAGAAACTCCCACACCAAAATAACCAGAGGCTTGTTCCTTAGCTGATTCTAGATTCTATTAGGTGGATAATCAATATTAAGTATCACAGCATCTTTCAAGCCAAAGACCCCAACGCAATCCCACAGTGGGAGCAAGACCCTAAGCCCATTCTTGGCTTTGCTGTGTATTCACACAATAACCTTGTTCTGGACCCTATGAACTTCCATTTCACCACCTGTAAAATGGGAATGAAAACTCATTAGCAAGGACTTATTCTGATGGACAACTGAGACCATATATGAACTGCGCCTGAATGCTGTAACAATTGAAAATGGTACTAATATTTAAATGAATATTTTTATTCTTTGACACTTTAATCTACCTGAAACTCCTTCCAAACTGCCTCCCTTAGTCTCTCCTTTTCATCTGCAGGTCTTTTGCTTGATTTTATAAAATCACTGGGTTCAACTAGTGATGCCCAAATGTGTATGAGTATGAGGCGATCCCCTGGAGCATGGACAAGCTACCAGTGGCCACAGCCACACAGAACATTGACACTCCCTCCGCCAAAAGCCATCGACTGGCAAATACCCTCTCAACCTGTGATAGGGATTCATGAGCCCCTCTATAGATCTTGTGCAGGTAATTGTAACTGCTGTGAGTTCCAGAGTGAAATCACTATGCCTGTCATGGCCAGGAGGCCTCAGTATGCCTCCCCACCATCTGGCTCATTCCTTCTTCTACCCCTTCTTCCGCGATGGTCCCTGTCTTCTGGTTATCAATACAGATGTCCTAAAAATGGTGACTAGTCTTTAGTAGTCATCTGAGAAGACAGAGCACTCAGCACAAAGACAGCACAGTGTCAGAGTTACAAATATACCTACCACTTCCACAGCCTTCCAGCAGGACCCGTGGTTCATTTTTGCCTTGCGTGCCGGTGAAGGAAAGTTACCTCATTTGGGTTCAGGAATAAGAAGTGAAGTGATATCAATCAAACTGCAAGAATCATTCAGGGATTGTTATGGCTTTGCCTTCATTGTCCCTCAAGGGAGTGCATAATAGTATCCCCACTACACAGGCGAGAAAGGTGAGCCTCTCTCCGGAAGTGCAGCCTGCGTTAAGAATGTAACTCAGTGGCACAGTACTGGCCCAGAATGCACAGACCCCAAGTTCAATCCCCAGTAGGGCAAAAACAAAAGCATAAACACACACACACACTCAAAAAAAAAAAAGGTTGTATAAGCATCCTACCCATGGTCACTTACAGACATTCTGCATGCAACCATGACTCTTCAACCCTGTCTACTATTGTTATGTGTAATGTCTTAAATGTCTCAGATGTTGAAGTGACTGGACCATGTGGATACTGACTTCACCCACAGATGATGAACTTATAGGCAAATGGCTAGTTGAAGGTAGGTCTTGTTAGAGGAAGTAGGTCCCAGGTGGCATGCTTGCAAGCATGTTTTCTCTTCTCTCTTCTCTTCCCCCTCTCTCCCCTCTCTCCTCCCCCTCCTTCCCCCCGCCCCTTCTTCTTCCTGGCTACCCTCTTACTTCCTCTGTCATGCTGTTCTGGCCAAAGCCACAGAGCCAGCCAACCACACACTGAAACCATGAGTCAAAGGCATCTTGTCTACTCTAAAGGTTTCAGATATTTGCCACAGTTTCAAAAAGTCTGCCTAACACACCTCCCCACACACTAGAAGGTGCCAGGAAAACTTCAGCTGCTCGCAGTGAAACTCACACAAAAGGAAAACTGCTACAGCTCACGATCGAAAACCAAAGGCATACTACCCACAAGGCCTCACGGAAGAAGAAGTCGTGTTGGCTTTGTGGACTGAAAGAGGAATAGAGATGAAAGAAAAGACGCGAACAAAAGGCTTCGTATGAGGAGGTATTTGGGGAGGCCTGGCATTACGAGCAGAGGAGAGAGAAGAAAGCTAACTCCAAAAGGACCAGCCCCCAAAATGATGCGGCCAGCTGACTCCCTGGCGTCTCAGAGCCCGGCATCCGTTGTTTGGCGGGGTTTTTCTCGGCAAAGCTGCTGATGCCCTCTGCAGCCCCAGTGCCAGACAAGCATCCATCCATCTTGACAGAGCCTCAAGACAGCGAAACTCCACAGAAAGGCATTTCAAAGCACCTACAGAGACAAACGTGCACTCTGGCCTGGTTTTTTTGTTTGGGAAAATTGTGTGCTAAAAACAGCAGATAAAAAGGAATCTGTGGGCATAATTTATTTAGACTCTCTAAAGGCTGTTGGGAAGGTCTCTCTCATAGGAGGCTATTAAAGCCAAGCGGGCTAGTCGGGAACCATAGGGTAAAAGGTGAACTTCTGTCGTGATTAAAGCCTTCTTAACCGAGAGGAACCGAAGCGCCGGAATAAATAGCCAATTCTCCACATGGGAAGCTAAAAATAATGGGGCCGCTCAAAGATTAGTCCCGAGGCCAGTGTTGTGCTATCTATTTTTAATGATTTGTCAAATGAAGTACAGTAAATAGAAAAATGCAAGTAGCTAATGACAGGAGACCACGTGGTGGGGAGTGGGAGGGGGCTGAGCTGCTAGGGTTTGGGGAGCTTGGCCCAACACAGGCATTTTCTTACATCCTCTCTCTGTGCCTCTTGTCTCCATAGCTTCAGCATAACGGGAGGACGCAAGATATTTCTGAGATGCTTCAAATCTTCCGTGAAACCAATTAAAACTCTTGAAACCTGAGGAACGAGCAATTAACGGCTGCTGAGAGAGGGAGAATCACGCTTCTCTCGAGTTGAACACCCTGATAAGCTATCCAGTGCCCATGTGGTCAGCCCTAAACACATATACGCAAGAGCAGCGCTAAATGGACTCAACAGGTTGTGTGTGTATGCATGTGTGCCTATGTGTGTGTGTCTGTGTGTATCTCTGTGTGTCTGCATATCTTTCTGTGTCTGTGTGTATGTGTCTATGTGTGTGTTTGTGTATGTGTGTCTGTGTGTATGTGTGTGCCTACATGTCTATGTCTGTGTATATGTCTCTGTGTATGTGTGTCTGGTGTGTTTTGTGTGTGTGTGCCTGTGTAAACAATAAAAAAAGGAGAGGTCATTAATTTGAGAGGAAATAAGGAGACATAGGAGGGCATGAGGGGGGTTAGAAATTATGTAAATACAGTACCCATGCATAAAATTCTGAAAAAACATAAAAATAAAATAAATAAAAAGAACTAACATCATATTAGTAAAGAGCGTCTGGAAAGGTAGTCAATAATTCTACACTGAATGGCTCAGAATAAGTGATAACTTTCTAATAATGCTCTAATCATGGCTAGCCAGCTTCATGAGCGTGCATAGTCTGTCTAGCATCCCCCAAAGTGTCGGGAAAACACACACACAGCATTGTGAACAGCACTGAAAGCACAAGGAAAAACAGTATCAGGCTGCGGCCTAAATCAAGCTGCATCCCACCCTGTCTCCAGCGCTGTCTAAGGGTCTCTGTCAATCAGGTGAGCACTAATAGAGATGAGGGCGTGTACCTTGGGGGACCCCACATCTACTCTCAAGAATCCAGTCTGATGACAACACGTTCCTGACTATGCCAAATTAGGGGCCCAACCGAGAAAACCCAAAGGACCTATAAACAAGGTACTGAGTGAAAGTCATTTCCAGGAATGTGAAATAGGGGGGAACAGATTAAAATAAATCAATAAATCAAAAAAAAAGGAAAAATGAGTGGAGAGAGACAGGAAGATTAATTGGAAGCAGAAATGGGGAAGAGATAAAGAAAAAAATCTCATCCAGGTGAGAAAAGGTTTCATGTGTCCTGAGAAGAGCGTGTATTCATTGTGAAGAATGAAGTACCAAGAAGAAAGAACGAACTTGGGCATGAATATGTGAAGCTCGCGGTTGTGCCAGTTGGATGCTTTCTGTTACCTTGGACCAAAGATCAAGGCAAGATCAAGGAAAATTTGCATGAAATTGAGGAAGTTAAAAAATAATAATAAATGCATTGGGGGAGTACCTTGAACAGAGCACAATTAGTTTGGGGGTGGCTTGTGGGGACACTATTTCCCCCAAGTATTTTCAGCACACTGTATTTCTTAATGGAATTGTACGTTCCTGCAAGTAACGGCTGTATCTGTAGTTGGGGCTAATGTTATTGATGCTCATAACTCACCACAGACGCTGGGGTCTGGGAGAAGTTCTCCCCTCCCTGTTCTATTTTTTGCAGAATGTGCCGGATGCGCTTTAAGAAGGATGTGTGGCTTTTCTCTAAAGTGCCGGTTTCTGTCCACGGGGTTACTGTTGATTTCACAGTAATCCTTTCCCTTTTTCTTTTTCCCTTTTCTTGGGTTTGTTGCCATAAATGCTGGCTCGGCAAAAAAAAAAAAAATAATTGTTCTCCAAAAAGCCTTCTGGCCCCGGGTGTGTCCTGCATTATATAAGGAAAAGTTGCCAGAAAAACAGCAGCATCAAATGACCAGAGTAACGAGCATGGACCCAAGTGGTGCACCAGGGGGAGGCGCCCTAAAGGGATCTACAGGATTTCTTTTCCATTTCTTGTATAAACGTAAGTTCCAAACAGTGGATTTCCCTAGAACATTTGTATTTGCTATGAACTACTGTCATGAGCCCACCCTTCTTAGGGCAGGGTGTTTTCTCGGGGCTTGATAATGTTTACGAAGATTGTTATCTGCCCTCTGCTTTTTATCAACTGAAGGGAAAAAGAAAAGTTTACATCTCTTTTTCCTTCTAGAACATATAACACAACTGCTTCACAGAGTATAAACACCACGGCATCCATTCTACATCCCATAGATTCTATCCTCCCAGACAGACTTACGTGGCCCTGGCCAATTCCAGAGGACAGTAAACAGTCCTAGCATTCGATACAAGTCATGATTTATCTGCTCCTCCTACTCCCCGTTCTCATCATAAAGAAATGCATTTAAGATGAAGGCTCGCTTTTCACTCTCTTTGACATTTCCCAAAAACATTAAGCATTAAGAACTTGGAAACATTTTGCCAGGTAATGAATTTTTTTGAAAAAAAAAACAAAACAAAAACAGCATTCTTCTATAAAGACAGAGACACAAGTCTGGAGACCTGAGCCAGGAAACAGGTATCTCTTTTCTAGAAAGTGGAGTGAAGTTTCTGGGAATGTGTGCCCAAGGTTTATATGAGAATACTTCGGGCGGGGGGGGGGGGGGGGGGCTGGAGAGATGGATGAGCAGTTAACAGCACTGGCTGCTCTTCTACAAGACCTAGGTTCAATTCCCAGCTCCTCTACCACAGCTCACAACCTTCTATAATTCCAATTCCAAGAGATCCAATGCCCTCAGGCACTGTACAACCATGGCGCACAGACACAAATTCAGGCCAAACACACATCCACATAAAATAATACTAAATTTTAAAAATAAAAGCCCTTCTTGGCATGGCATGCAGACCCTCCAGTACTGAAGATTAAATAAAGACTGAAGAGCTGCAAGACGATGATGATAAACTGCTGAATGCCTGTTTATCATTTTACCAAGATTTGAACTTGAGTCAGAAACAGCCCCCAACAAGCCTTCTCCCATAAGTCCTCCAAAATGCTGAGCCATTCAGAGCCCTCTAAAAATCACCCTGACATGGCGGCAGAGACATCCAGGTTCCCATTTCCTTACAGAAGTTCCAGCTGAACCGCGCGAGAGGTAGCTTTAAAATGTAAAGCCTGGCTTCTCTTTATGCAAACCTGAATTACCTAAGCGAGCTCCAAAGAAGAGGAAACTCGCTTCCCTGCTAAGTCATCATGTAAGGCTTCCAAAATAGAGGTGCCCTTAGAATTAACTGCTGCGCGGTGTCGGCACCCTCATCCGCAAGGATGCGTGTAAGAAGGATCAAGTGATTAAAATGAAGCGAAAAGAAACAGAGGTCACTCAACACCTGGCTTTTAAAACCTCCCTAGGTTCCAAGCCTTGGGAAAAGAAAATGTGTGTGACGTAACTCTCAGAGCAGAAGGCCTTCGAACTCGTGTCCCATTAAAATGCAGAGTCCCAGAATGACGAAGCTGGCAGTCTCTCAGTGGTTTGACTCATTTCCTTGCTAAATATAACCGAAGACAGGTTTTTCACTAGGGGCTACTGTATTATTTTTCTTCCCCAAGCGAGAATCAGTCTATAGAGAAATCGAGGCAAAAAAAAAAATCGAGGCAACTAATTTCAGTCTATAGAGAAATCGAGGCAAAAAAAAAAAAAAGATAGTACACAGATTTCTCTAGTTTCTTCACAGAATATCACGATGTACCACCTTTCCAGGTCCGGGAGGGGTACCAGTAGACATGTTTATGGATGGACAGGGCCGTGTCTGTCGTGAGTTGGATCTGTTACATGGAAGGTAACTATGCAGTTGTGGTGGGTGACCACCAACGTTGGTTTACACTGTCTATCTTTGCAAAGGCCACTTCCAAAGAGACCAGCCTTTCAGCTGACTGCTATTTCTACCGGGTCAAAGGAAAAGTGACTCAAGAACCGACAACAACCCAGCAGGAAGCCTATTAGAATTCTTTGTAAGGACTTGGCTTGCAAGCCACAACTCTGGACATGTCCACGGAAGAGAATTAATCAGCCACTGACCAAGGGGCTCAAATCAAAAATTTCACGGGCTGTATGCAATTGGTTTTTTCTTTTTTTTGTTTTTTGTTTTCCTGTAAAATAGATCATGTACTAATGGAGAACACTGACCTAATAGCAGCGTTGACCATTTTTAGAACAGAGCTACCCCCAAGAAGCCTTGCAAGCCACAATGCTGGAGACATTGTTACCCACCTAGTTAAAATCAGCTCAAATCCATTTGCTCTTGTGCCGAGTCTCCTGATTATAGCCTCCATTCATTTTGCCCACATACCAAATCTGAAAATGTTTTTTTTTTTAATTGGTAACTTTCAAAGCTGGCTTTACTGGTGGCCAAGATACAAAATTACTTTCTCCTCCTCAATGGTTGTTTATTATTTTTTTTTAAAACTATTTAGTGAGAAATTCCTTTTGAAGACGAAGCTTGAATTTGTGGCTTCACTACAATGGGGAAGCAGGAAATCACCAAATGTCAGCTTTTCTCTTGTCCACCCTGACGGTTCACCTGGTAACACTCCCGATTCTGTATCCCACGCCAGGCTGTGCCTATGTGTCACTGCACATTTTTAGAAGAAAACTGTGCCTTGGGTGTATGCGGATCTGCACGTGTTTTTAATTATAATAAAGAAACTGCTTGGCCCTCATAGGTTAAAACTTAGGTGGGAGGAGTAAACAGAACAGAATGCTGGGAGGAAGAGGAAGTGAGCTCAGAGGCCACGCTCCCCTCTCCCGGGCAGACGCACGCTATGAAGCAAGCTGCCAGGTCAGACATGCTGAATCTTTCCCTGTAAGACCGGTGCTACACAGTTTATTAGAGATGGGTTGATCGGGATATCAGAATTAGCCAGTAAGGGCTAGAGTTAACGGGCCAAGCAGTGTTTAAATGAATACAATTTGTGTGTTGTTATTTCTGGTGTAAAGCTAGCCATGCGGGAGCCAGGCTGTGGGAAGAGGCCCGCAGCTCCTACTACAGAATGGTGCCCAACGTGGGGCTCGAACCCATGACCCTGGGATTAAGAGTCCCATGCTCTACCGACTGAGCTAGGAGAAGAGCAAAGAACATACTACAGACAAAGCTGTCCTGAAAGTAGACTCATATTGGTTTCCCAAGAGCCAATTGTTAAATTTGTAGGAGTTTTGCAAGCTAGTTGAGAGCAGATCATCAGCCTGAAGTTGGCCTGCATGGGTATCGCCACACCACAGAAAATCCCGCATGGAGAGTCCACTGTTCAGTAGACGCCAACGTGCTATGACACCAGCATCCATCCTGACTGGCCACTGTGTCAAGTTGGCCAAGTTCCTGCTATAACCATTGTGACTCTTAGGTTGTCACTTTGTGTACCCAATGAAGTCACTTCGTGTCTATGGTTAGACTTTTGAGAAGCGTCAGATCCCATCATTTTAAATAGGCTTTTTTTTTTTTGGACGGAGATTGGACCTCAGGTACTGAACACATTCCTGGCAGTTCCCTGTTACTACATCCCAAACAGATCATTTGGGAAGGAAGAAGCATGCTGGGCCTTAGAGAGGAGCAAAATGACTCAGGGCTCACTGCTGCCTTTGGCCCCCGGGCAAAGCCTGAAGTCACCCGGCATGGGGGGAGTTTCCAGTCAAAGGGTTGAGGATGGGGCCACTTATCTGCTCAGTCACATCGGAAGATAAATGACAGTAAGCCAGGGATACCGCAAGCAGCCCCTCCCCTGTGAAATGGAAATTAACAGGCCCCCCAATCAGAGCATTAAAACTCAGCTCGGCCAACATGTGGCTTTAGTAAACAGAGTAATTTGGGCTTTTGGAAGGCATGAACATTCTGTCAAGATTATAATGTCTTCTACCACAGACCTTAATTTCTTCTGTCATGGAGAATATGATTAAGTTCTGTCCCATTTGATTGTAGGGACTGTCAGTTCCCATTAACAAAGGGAAAGGGGGATTCTGCAATGTTCCAGGGTTTAACCCCTGTGGGCAAGAAGGACTCTTTCCTTCCCAAACTGCTCATTTGAAATCCTCAGGCCTTTCTGCCCAGGCAGCTTGTTTAGTGTTAAGAGTTAACCCCTTAAGCCCACCTCTCCCCTCAAGAGAAGCTATTTCCTTTCCTCGATGCACAAGAAAAAATGATAGCCATGGATATTGTTTGTATGTTTTATTTTGTAATCCCGAGGCCCACTGCAGTCTATGGCAAACTCTCTTCCTTGCATGAGAGGAACTGGTTTTAAATGGCTCATTGCTTTGTGGGCAGCAGCGGGGAAGCAATGTTCCTTTTTGGCTAAGCTCACTGTTTGACCATTCAGCCCAGGAACTGACGCATGCAGGTGTTAATCACGCGCTCAGAGAAACGCCAGCCCCAGCCTCTCACCTGGAAACATCACCGCCTGGGCCTGGCCACTTCAATTCTGTTGCATTCTCTGCGGTTCAAACAGGGCACCTGGGTCAGTCGGAGGGCTTTGCAGGCCCCGCTGACCCTGGCCGCCCAGCAAACAGTTTACGTTAGGGAGCAATGGAGAGATTTCCTCCGATAAGGATGCTATTACAGACTGGCAAATGTGGAGAGGGGCCGAGTGAGCTGCCTTTGTCCAGACTGACCTGGGGTGAGCATGCTGGGATTATTGCTGATCGGAGATAAATAGCAACTGGTGATTTATTTGTTCAAGTGAAACCAACCAAGTTCATCCCTCAACACCATCTCCCATCTCTTTAAGTTTTTTTTTTTTCCTTCTTCTTCTTCAGGTAAAAAGACTTAGCGATTCGGGGAAGTCTTCAAATACTCCCAGTCCAGTGAACCCCATTACCCTTAGGATTCAATCTTCGGGTCTTAAGGATGCTCTGCAATGACAGAGTCTGAGTGATGGGGTCCTGGTCCTCCCCATCACGGGCCCCTTCCCTGAGCAAACTCAGAAGCAGACTCAGCCCTAGGACACTGCTACATGCTGGAGAAAACTCACATGGGAAGTCTAGTGTGCTATTAAGGTAGAATTTCAGAGATCCCATGTGGCAAGAAAACTCACTTTTGCCTCTTTTTCACAGTTGCACAAAATATGTTGAGCCACCATCTTGACAAAGAACCCCACCATCCAAGTACTATTACCTATAATTTTGGATTTTAATTACTGGGTCTCCTTTCTAAGGAAAAAATGCTGGGGGGAGCTAGGAGGTGTGTGTGTGTGTGTGTGTGTGTGTGTGTGTGTGTGTGTGTGTGTGTGTATGTGTGTGTGTGTGTGTGTTTGTGTGTGTGTGTGTCAAGACCACCTATGTACTGGTATGTATGCATGTATATATGCATCTAAGTGTAGGCCAGAGAACAACCTCATGGGTTTTACTTCAAGCATCATGCACCCATTTTGGAGACAGGGTCCTTCATTGGCCTGGAACTTAACAAGGAGTCTAGGCTAGGTGATCACTGTGCCCCAGAAACCCTCTGTGACTGTCTTTGCAGCATTGGTATCACAGTTATGTGCCACTATTGTCCCCATTTTTCCCCGTGGATTTGGGGGTTGAGCCCAGGTCCTCACACACAAGCCAGGCACTTTGCTGACTGAGCTTGCTCCCCAGCCCAAGGCATGAGTCATTAAGAGACTGAGCCTTCTCCTTCCTGAGATACCTATTAGCTGGAGAGGAGGCATTCCCTACGATGTGATGCGTAGTTGCACTGGAGAATAATGTACGCTTGTTCTCCTTTTGTGTAAGGTTTTCTGACTTGGCTTTCAGAGGCTACAAAGTGTTTTGATTTCTATATTTAGAACCCCTAGTCTTTTCGGTATGCTACAAATCACACGGAGCCAGGCCTAATTGGAAGCACTTGTACTTAAAAATTAGTTTCGAGAATAAAAACCTTCAGAGGTTTCCATATTGTATTCCACTGGAGTATCATTAAGGGAAGCAATTACTTATCAGGATGTACTCAAAACAACTTTATTGCATTCGGAGGAAATAATGGGAGTTGTCTCTCCAAATTACCAGGCAGGAGCCCTGGAAATCATTTAGCATCGTTGTTGGCATAAGGTAGACAAGTCAATGGGTGGACTAAGGATCCACGTGGAGGACCACCAAGTATGTGTGAAATGATGGACATGTGTCACTCATAATGTCCCTTAAGTCAGACCTGACCACTTGCATCTACCCCCCGAGGAACCTGAGATTCTGAGAAGTGATGCTCTCAAGTTGGCGGGTGCCAGATGCCAGTGGCATGGATGTCAACAGTCTCAGCAAATCCCAGTCCAGGGTATAAATAAGTCGCTCCTCCCTGGCAGAGACTTCAGAGGGCCCTGCACTCGGGAACATGGGCTGTTTGTGTGCAGCCAACAACCACACACAGTCCATGCCGCAAGGCTGAGGTCCCAGGAGATCAGCCGCTCCAAGAGGCAGGAACTCGTGGGAAGAAAACGCTGTCTGGCTTCCAATTTGTATTAGAAATGCTTCCTAGAGACAAAGTCAGGTAGAGTGGCCAATTTATTTACTGTTTAATGCTGCAGTCGCTAAATAAATAACAGCACAGTGACTGTCGGTTTATTATCCAGAACACAGAGAGGCCTGGAGCAACGAAAGAAATTTGGGGGAATTTGTTACATTCCCTCAACACAATCTTTCTGTCTGTTTCTTCCTGTACCTCCATTCCCCTTTCCTGTCAAGTGTTTCTGTTTTCTGGCCCCCTTCTCTCTAGACGACTGGTTGCCCCTTTGCCCACAGCTTCTCCTGTCTGCTCGGGAGAGCTGTGCCATGCGCCCACAAGCCCTCCAGCTCGTCTGCTGCTAGGAAGACATGAGGTGAACTAAGAGTGAGGGCACTGGAGCTATGGCATTCTCTTCCAAAATGCATCCGGGAAGTTATACCCAACTGCAGCCTTGTCTAACTCCGAAAGGATGGAGGAAGCTGATCTTATTTGGGGTGGTTCGCTTCCCGATTATAAAAGTAGAATTTATTGAAAATTCAGAAGACTGAAAAGAGCAATACTAATTGCTCTTTTCTAATACTTTTGAAAGTAATCGCTGTCAACTGTGTGTTGTAGTTTAACAAATATCATATGTTTGCACATATTACTAATTTAACGTATATTTATATTGTCCTTGATACTGTGATCCTTGTTAACATCAGTCTGGATGGCTGCATCGTCTTCCAGCGTGGGAACATATCTAAATACTCCGGCTCACGTGCTCTTTGCTAAGTGCTTGTCTTCTGTTGTTCAATTTTTTAGCATTAATTTATTTAGTGCTGTGTGGCACTCAGAGAACAACTTTTAGAAGTCTGTTTTCTCCTTCCACCACGTGGGTTCCAGGTTGTCTGCCGTGGTGACAATCACCTTTACTTCCTAAGCCATCTTGCTGGCCCTCTATTATTATCATTATTATTATTATTATTGTACTCCATAATATTACCATGAACAACTAACTGTCCATAAAAAGTTCTTTCCTAAGTTTTTAATTATTTCTTTAGTAAATAATTCCAAATGTAGAATTATTGGATCAAAAGTTAGCAATCCATTAAGTTTCTTTCTATTGTTAAATTATAATCCAAAACGGACTGTGCTCTCTGCAAGTCTTTTAGCAAGCAAAGAATCTTCTAATGAATTTTATAAGGAAATATTAGAAAGCCAATAGTCACATCTTGGCTTTCCATTCACGAAAAGCATCCATCTTTCCCCTGCCTCTCGCCACTATCTGCACACATCACCTATCCGGAGTCACCAGTTTCTGACTGCTAAGTCTTATTCCTCCTTTATGCAGAACGAGTCTAAGGAAGCCATTCTCCAATTGGTTCACTCAGTCACTCCCTGAACAGCTATTCCCAGGGTGTGAACTGCATGCTTGACCAGCGGGCGGTCTGTAACCTAAAGGAGCAATGGTGCCATGGAGGGACAGACATATAAACAAACCACTCTACTAGGAAACAGGCTCTCTCATGCATGAGCCTAGAGTACACCATGGGCTCCTTCAAAGGCAAAAGATGAGAACAAAAGAGGCAAAAGGACCTGCAGTGGGGTTGCTCTCAGACCGTTCACTCCATGACACGGTGACAGCTTCTCTTTCCCTACACTGGCAGTTACCAACCCTGCCTTCCTGACTCTCCAAACAGCTCCACTCACAAGATGTTGTTACTCTTTCACAAATAACAAAACCAAAGTTTAGAGAAGTAAATACTTTGCCCAAAACCCATAAATGAAAAGTGATGCTGTGTGGAGCGTGAAGCATCTAAACTTAACTCAAGTGATGCTACATGGACCATCTAGACTCAACTCAAGTGATGCTATATGGACCATCTAGACTCAACTCAAGTGATGCTACATGGACCATCTAGACTCAACTCAAGTGATGCTACATAGACCATCTAGACTCAAAAGCTCACATATACCATATCCGGGATCTACCACAAAGGTTTCACAAGTCAAATAAGGCTCCCATAGATCTAAGCTGTCATAGGTCCCCCTCAAAACCGCTTCCTCTGAGACACCTTCCTGTCTATGGCCTCTCAGATTTTCTCTCTGATCAGGCTGTGGAACATTCTTTGTCCTCACGTTTCATGACCGGGTATAAGTCACCTTGCCTATCCATGCCATTTGTTCTTATCACCAGAAAAACAATGAATTCTAACAGGATTCAGTCACGACTCTCTAGGCCCCAACTGCATCTCTGAAACAAGGAGATGCGATGTGGTGATTTGTGCACCCCTTTTTGATTTTCTGGCTGTGAAATCCTACAAGACAATGAACCACACACAGCTATTAAAACAAAAAAAAACAGCAAAAATTTGGTTCAAATTGAGAAGTCGGGCACTTGTGGCATCTTCCAATGAAGAAGAAAGGAAGAGAAGTATTCTAATGATGTATTTTAATCATTTCCCTGGAGCATACAATGAGAACATATTTCCTGGGGAATGAAAAAGAACATTACATCAATTCAGTGTACAAAGCTACTCTGAAGACAGAGGGTCTTGTCTCACACTTTTCATTAATTCCAGGCTGCTAACTTGCAACATTAGGCCCTCATGTCTCATCCAGCCAGTGTTTTCTAGAAGTACACAAAGAAATCAAAATGACTCTTGCACTGCCAAGAAGTCTTTCAGAGAGAAGATACATGTCATTTTCCTGCCTCCCACTTTCAATCCCTCTATCCCCTTCCCATTAGAAATTTCCACCCACCGATGCTGTTTATGCTGATTACCTTAAAAGTACAGGGACCAAAGATTCATCTTCTTCTGCCTTAGAAAAAAAGATAGGCTTCAGTGCAGCTGCCAACCAAAGTGCACAGCTGAATAAAACCAACGGCTTCATTCCAAGCCCTTCATTCTGCTCACCTCCTCCCATTCATGAGCCTACAGTATCTTCCCATTGCTTGCAAAAATCAATCCCTACAGATTATATTTTTCCTATTGCAGTAAAATGTAATCTTTATCACCCTAAGCATTTTAGGTGTGTAGTTCATGGTATTAAGTTCATTAATACTGATGTATGGGTATACCCAGGACATGGTAACAAATACTATTCTGTACCTATCTAAAGATAACTACCATTTCTGCCTTCTCCCATTCTTGGAGGCAAGTCTTCCTTCTGTCATAGTGAATTTGACTTCTAGGGCCTTCATACAAGTGGCATCTTGCCATCACTGGCATCACTCTGCATCTGTTTCTTCACATCTAGCATGCTCTGGATATTACAGCATCTTTAAGACCCATCCATATCATATGTGTATCAGAAGAACTTCCCTTTTTGAGGCTGAATAAAGTCCATTGTATTCACTTGTATAATGTGGTAAACCTCCCACACTGCTGACTTATTTCCTTTGCTCCTAACAGTTTCTCCTAACACACAGGTCTGCATGCCCTGGCTCAGAGATTAAGCAGGCATGCAATGACTTTGTTCCAGAGATTTCAAGACATTTTACCTTTGTCCACCTCACACCCTGATTTCTCTAATGTAAATCCTGTGTGTTCTATGATCTCCATTACACACTTGTGTCACAGGCCAGTAAGATGGCTTCAGTGGGGTGATGGTGTTTGTAAAGCAAGCCGGGAACCTCTGCGTAATTCCCAGGACCCAGATAAAGGGAGATGAAGAGAACCGACCCCACAAAGTTGCCCTCTGAGCTCCACACACAATGCCTTTGTATGCAAATGTGCATGCACACATGCATGCACAAGTAGTTGATTTAAAAATACCTGGTACATGACTTTGCTACTGAGCACACTCTAGTTTTTCCAACCAGCTATAAAATAAGAGGAGCCCAGTCCGACCCCCAGTAAAGCAAGGCAGTCAGTTTTGTCAGTCATTTGGATATTCTTGTTTTTATTTTTTAATGGATTTTTTTTTGCCTAAGCAAAATTGTGGCTAATGTATATGCAGTATGCATAAATAATAAAATGGATTGTACGTGTGAAACTGTAGTCATGGCTAGCCTTTGGAGACACTACACTACTTCTGATATAAACGCAGTCAAGACATACAACTTGGTTCAATAGTAGGGCAAATGTTGTTTCCTCTTGATTTTCCTTGCTAGCTTTAACTAAAAAGTATACTTAATGGCATAAACTGAAAAGGGTACAATTCTTCCTCTATCATTCAAATTGCTTCCTGAAAATTCTGACTGGGTATTTCTCTTTGAGATGGGCCATTAGTTCTTATACATCATTTTTTTAAATTTATTTATTTATTAAGGATTTTTGCCTCCTCCCCGCCACCGCCTCCCATTTCCCTCCCCGCTCATCAGCTTGCAGAGCAATCAGGGTTCCCTGACCTGTGGGAAGCCCAAGGACCGCCCACCTCTATCCAGGTCTAGTAAGGTGAGCATCCAAACTGCCTAGGCTCCCCCAAAGCCAGTACGTGCTAAATTAGTAATAACAGCATTAAAATCTTAAGAACTGTATAGTACTATATTTAATTATCTCCTCCCATAATTACATTGATTAAACACAGCATAAGAGACCATAAAAACAGATAAAACATTATGGCTACACAACTTTTTTTAATGTCCATAAAATGACTATTAAGCCGTAGGTGACTGAATTAATATCACCCATACGATTTTATGGGGTTTCCGTATGAGTCCAACAGCATCATTGAGATGATGGCAGATTTTTTGCATAGCAGTATTAGAGCTTGGAATGGCCACATTTTCCAAAAGAGAGTCAGACCCCAGTGTGGCTCCACTGATTAAGCCAAAAAGATGAAGTTTGTTTGAGTGATACTTGGCACTGCTACCAACTCTACACATTTAAGTACAAAGACCACCCAACTTATCTCTCCCACACCAGCAGGCAAACAAATGGGTAGCTGGTGTTGCCCACTTCACCTATTGGCTTTTGTCTTTAAGTGGTCTCCAGAAACTTGGGTTTCCTCTAATGATCTGGGAAATCAGGGAGAGATTAACATTGCGCAAGTGAAGAATTGAGCCTCTGCAGCGCCCAAGGACTTTCGTCCTGAGCGGCCCATGTTATCACATAGATGGGAAGATCACTCAGAAATCCCCAGGAAAATAGCACTCCAAAGAACTAGGCCTGTGAAAAGGAAAGAACCCTGCTTGAAAATTTTATTGTCATATAGACTCTAGCTCCTCTGGGATCACACTTTAACAATTAAGGCGTATATGTGTATGTGTGTGTGTGTGTGTGTGTGTGTGTGTGTGTGCGCACGCGCGCGTGTGCGTGTGTGTGTGTGTGTGTGTGTGTGCTTTTGAAAGAGACAGAACAAACTTACCAACCTAAATGCATGTATGTATTGCCACTAAAATCCTGCACATGCCCTTCTGTACTGATGAAATGAAAATATATTTTAATACCACATCAAGTATTCTACCCAATCATTCTACATATCTTAAGAACCTAACTGGAATAGGTTAAGTCCTGTATGTGGAATCTATGACAGTAACATCAACACAGCGTGTGACATCATGGAGCTGCCAGGATAGTGGATGAGGCAGGAAAGCGTGAGACAAAGCACAGTCAGTGTTGTGCAACCGTAGTGAAGGACACTTTGGAAAAGGATAATGGTGGCATTCCATTTAGATTGGGCTTGGGCTCAGAGACCTATAAGGTTTGCTGGGGGAAGGAAAACTGAAGATATAAAGGATAGATGGAGGCTGACATGAAGAACACATCGAAGGGAAAACACTCTAGCATAGGGGAGGCACTAGCAGAATGGTGTTCTTGAAGGGCTCAAGGCTGCATTGTCCACCACTCCACACAGATCAGTGTCTCTTGTACATCCCGAGCTCATGGCAGCTCTGCCGACTGCCTAAAAAGAAAACTATGCTGTGTTTAGGTACAGCGATACAAATAGCATCCTTTTTTAAATGTTCTAAACGGTAGGCAAATTTCAAGTGGAGCCTAACAAAAGCCTATGTATACTGGGGGTGTATAGGAATAGAGAAAACAGGACGCGGCTATTTCCTTTCTCCACACCACTCATCCCTTCAGGACAGACTGTTACAGCATCCCACACCTATGGAATGCTTCCAGTGTGCCAGAAAGCATCTCACTCCCAAGAATACATTTGACCTTCATGCAGACCCTTTAAGATGCTTATACTGCCCTCCTTTACAGATGAGGATGCTGAAACTGACAAACTGGACAATTTGTCAATCACGGGACTAATAATAGACCAGGATTTGACCCTGGAGCTCTGATGTTAGAGTCTCCATGATTACCATCAACAAAGCAGAAGATGGAGAAAGGAATGTCAAAAAAAAAAAACCCATAACTTTTGAAAATGAAAGGACAGTTGAAACCAGATGCCTGGAAAATCATACAGGAGAAAAAAAAATCAGGAAACCATGCAAAAGTTCTGGGTAGAGGAGTGGCCTTGTGAAAAGCAGGTTGGATACAGACATTTTACTACTACAGATATTTTTTCTTGAAAATTCAGTTATCAAGAAAAAAGTTATATGATATTCATCTCCCAGAGACTAGTTTAATTCTCCTACTGATTGTCCCCAGTGGCATTCATTTTGCCACAAATGGCATAACATTGCTTTTGATGGCTGAGCAGTGTTGAATAAACATTGGAAAGCAGGTAAAAAATGTTAGCCTATACATTAAACGGTCATGTTTACAAACAAAAAGCAGTGCATTCACTGATCGGTGGAATAGAACTGAGGACCGAGTCATAAGCCACCTGATATTTTTTCAAAGATGCCAAAATTACACATTAAGGACAGAATCTTCAGCAAATGGTGTCGGCGAAGCTGGACATCTACTTGTAGAAGAATGAAACTTGATCCTTCCCTCTCAGCCCACATACAAATCCATCCCAAATGGAGCAAGGCTCTCAATGTTAAATCTGAAGCCCTGAAACTTCTAGATGAAAGGATGGGGAGCACACACAAGGACGCAAGTTCTGGTAAGGACTTCCTGAATAGGATCTTAGTCGCCCAGGAAATAGGATCAACACTGAAGAAGTGGGACTTTGTGTATTTCAAAGCTTCTCTGATAAAAGGAAACAGTTAATTGACTGAAGGGGCAGCCTAGAGAATGGGGGGAGACAATCTTTGGCATTATACGTTTGTCAAAAGATGTATCTAGAATATACAAATAATTTTTTTTAAATGAAGCACCAAGTGGACTATGGAAATGAGCAGAATTCTCAGAAGAAGAAAAATACAAATGGCTAACAAATCAAATTTTTAAAGTGTTCATTGTCCGTGGCCATCAGAAACATGGAAATTAAAACCACTGTGAGATTTCATCTTACCCCAGTCAGAACGGCTGATAATAAGGTAACAAAAGGCAACAGCATGCTGCAAAGAGGCAGCAAATGGGAAAGAGTTACTCACTGTTGCTGGGAGTACAAACTCCTGCAGCCACTATGGAAATCAAAGTAACAGCTCTGAGCGACAACCGGAAATAAACCTACCATGTGACCCAGCCTCACCGCTCCTGAGCAGGCACCCAGATGGGCTCTGTTTCCTCCTACAGAGGTTCATGGTCATCCGGGCTAACAGCCACTCTAGTCACAGTACACAGGGCACGGGAGCACCCCAGATGTCCACCAACAAATAAGTGACTAGTGGAAAGCTACCCAGATACAGTGGAATTTTATTTTTTACTGTAAAGATAGATGAATTTAGCAGGTAAACAATTGAACTTGGGAAGCATTATAATGAGTGAGGCAGAGGCCCAGAAATTCTCTAAATCTGCTATAGGCAACAACAAAGAAGAGCCAGGTTTAGCTTTGTGGTTTCAACAAGGATTTTTCATTCTTCCCTGCATGGAGCAAAGCTGCAGAGGTGCGTACAATGCTCCTTGGGTTCTAGCATCATAGCGAGAAACCTCAAAGAGAAACTGCAAACCTAAGGACGTCCATCAAGCCGACTCTAGGAACTGAGCTGGACTCTACTCTGTTCCTATTCCAAACCCCTAATGAGATGTGTTTATAACTATGTAGAGCCACTGGGATTGGGGCAGCTATGACCAGGAGAGAAATGGAAACTGACCCAGATATAGGAATCAGCAGGGAGAGAGGACTTCAAGCCTGAGGACAAGCGGCAAGCTGGGACAAACACACACTGGCATCAGTCTCGGGGGGAGGGGGGCATATGATGAGAGGTGCCGGATCCAATCTAGGTGAGAGCGAAGCTACCACAGGGACGGCCGGCACAAATAGGCCAAACCTTAACATTGGGCAGAAGAGAAAGTTCCAGACACTGGTGCAGCTTTAAGCAAGGGAATTCGTGAGAACAAATGACTAGCTAACAGCATCCAGTCCCTGTGGGTAAAGATACCCTGAAGATGTACAGTTTTCCCCTCATATATGAGAGGTAGGGTGTTCCTGGCTACTTAGCTCTGTAATAAGATATTCAAGTCCAGCCATCAGAACCAGGCTGAAGGCTGAGGCTTTCTAAACTGCAAGAGATACAAGGATGCTTTGGGCATCCTTCCAAACCAACCTATGGACAGACCTACACCACTACCAACCACGCCCAGCTAAGCTATCCCTTGGTTTCCTCCCCACCTATTCACCAAAGCCTGCCCTCACAATCTCTCTATCTCTTTTTCTCTCTGTCTCTGTCTATCATTTTTGTATGTGTGTATACGTGTTCGTATGTGGGGGGGGGTCACATGTATGTGTGGATGAATGTGGGGGGGGTCAGAGGTCAGCATCCAGTGTTATTTCTGAAGAGCCATTCAGTTTTGGGTTTTGCTCTGCTTTTTATTTTTATTAGTACTTCAAGAGATTAAATTATACCTCTTTTAAGATTTATTTTTATTTCCTATGCATAAAGTTTTTCCTGCACATATGTGTGTGTACCGTGTGCTCGTCTAGAGACCATGGAGACCAAAAGAGCCAGGCATATCCCCTGGAACTGGAGTTAGAGGTAGTTGTGAGCCAACAGGTGGGTGCTGAGTGCTCACCCGGATGGGTCCTCTGCAAGAGTCACAGGTGCTTCTAACCACTAAGCAACCTCTCCAGCCCCACCCCTTTGTTTTGTGAGACAAAGCCTCTCACCAGACCTGAGACTAAGCCAAGTGACCAACAAGCCCCTGGATTTATTAGGGCACATCATCACACCTGGCGTTTTCTATAGGTATGAGGGCTCGAACCCAGGTCCTCGTGCTTACAAGGCCGGTGCTTTGACTAGCTGTCTCCCCAGTCTTCCCTTCATTATCACAATCAGTCTCCTCAGCAAGAAGATCATCAGGAGACAGATGTGTTTTCTGGGCCGCTTCGCTGTCATCCTGGAGTTAACGCTGTCGAGTGCTCTGCCAATATGTATTCCAGCTGCATGCAAAGAAGCCATCTCCCACAATGCCAGGGCACTGGGCTGTGTTAACCAATAGATGACCGGCATTCTCTCTCAGAGACGTGTAGGACTGTTGAGTGGTTTGCAGAGGGTCTACTATGTCAGGGTCACGTTGTGAGCATCTAATCCAACCAGAATCCCCCTCCCCCAAACCTGAATCCGGTTTAAAGGTGCCGTGGCTGCAAAACCAGTCCCAAGTGACACTTGGAAATAATCCTTTTATTTTTTAAGATCCTTTTGCCTTCAATAACGACTTGATTCCCTTGCTAACAAACCTGTTGCCCATTCTGTAGGCTACAAACTATTGCTGGCCATGACCAGGAAGCCCAGCATAGAGACAACTTATTTGGAGACAGAGATGAACCACTTCCTCTTGGTCCCACCTTCCCACTGTGGGTTTGTGAAACCTGTGGACAAAAGGTCTTTTATTTCACTCATGTACCAGTGACCGAAGAGATTTGCAAGGTTCTGCCTTTTTTTTTTCTAAGATGGGAACTTACTCTGATCTCCATATGACCTGGAACTCATGTAGACCAGCCTCAGCCTCCTTAGTCCTGGAACTGTAGCTATGAACCACCACATCTATTTTATTGGTTTCTATGGCAGAAGAATTGGCCACTAAATATTGATATCCCAACTCTGTCCCTTCCTGTTTGATGAGAAGGGACAGAATAGCAAAAGAGAACATTTTCTGGAGGTCCAGAATGTTGGCATGTCACTCACCACTTCTGCAGAAAGCCTGGGGAAGATAGTAACACATCGGAACCAGGGTCCCATGTGTAAAGGATGATAGCACATTACAGACGTCTGTGTGGGTTAAGAGAATGAGTATCTAGCGGGGTTAGATACATGAGGATCCACTGAACATTCGCTCCGCTCTTCCTGGAGCTCCATCACTCCTGTCTTCCGACCTCCTGGCAACTTAAGAGCACAGGTGAGGATTCTTTGAAACACTTTGCAGCCAGAGATTTGTTTGGGGATATTGAACAACCCACTCCGCTTGCAGCATCCAGACCCTGGGCTCAGCAGGAAAGCTGATATATGGGTTCCCATCACTTCTACAACAGTTGACTATAAATGTATGGCTTCAACCAAAACAAATGCATCTTCTCACTGTGGCTCAGAACCCTGACAAGCATCTCACTGGTCTCCAATCAAAGCCTTGTCAGGACAGAGCTCCTGTCTGGGCCTCAGGGGCAGGATCATTTACTGCCTGTTAAAGTGGATGGCAGTTCTGTGCACACAATCCTTTATATTTCAAAGTCAGCAGTGGGTGCCAAATCCTCTGCAGTGTGCTCATTCTTTCTCTCTCTCTCTCTCTCTCTCTCTCTCTCTCTCTCTCTCTCTCTCTCTCTCTCTCTCTCTCACACACACACACACACACACACACACACACACACACAGAGTCTCCACTTTGAAAGACTCATGTGATTTCTTCAAGCCCACCAAAACTATCTCCCTACTTTAATATTTTGTAACCTTAGTCAAGTCTGCTTCAACACTGTTCAGCAATCAACAGCTAGACAGCTGGACCTCAGCCAAGAAAATCACTATGGATTAGTCCCATCCCTTAGTTTTCCTGCGTTGCTAAAACTGAAGCTTCTCCAGGCATCGTTAAGACCAAAAAGTCATATGTCACTTAAAACCATCCCTTTGTCTTACCTTGAGCTTCTAATATTAAGCATGTCCTCCAGCAAAGTCAGCTGAAACCAACAGGTAACAGGCCGACAGCAAAGGAAGATCAAAAATGTTCCAAAGCCCTGGCTTGACTTCTCTCCGAAAGCCGAAGTGACTTACCAAAGCTGCGTTTGTCTCACCCTCATCTCCACTTCTATTTACCAAACAGAAACAACTCACTCGTACAATTCATGACTGATGGAGCAGGAAACAGGAGCCAAACAAATTTTAACTGCCTTGTCCATCATCCTTTCTATAGCTTATGAAGCATAGCCAACCATCCACCTTATTAGGCAAGGGACATGCTAAGCAACTTGGCCACTGCTCTAAGCAGACTCCGGTGCCAAAAGAAAGAGGGAAGGGTGGAAGAAAGAAATGCCATCACAACAGACATAATAAAACTGCCTTTGCCTGCAGGAAAGGAGGAGCTGTGACTCAATCTTCCTCCCTTGCAGGCTGACCCTGCAATCCATGCCCTCTCCCCTTCTCTAAATTGGATTTATAATCTCCAGTCTCTTGTATAGAATCCCAGGTGTGGGTCAATGGCTGCCAATGTGAAAAACAAGCAAAAAGGAAAGCTGACTGTTTCCTAATGCCTCTCAGCACCAAGGTGAGCAGTGCCCTTTGAAGGGTGTTCTGCTTTGTTCTTCAGTAAGTGCCCAACCGGGGTAACGTTAATGTATCTGAGAGCTGAGTAGAAAAGAGCATGCTGCGGGCCAGGGAGATGGTCCGGCGGGTAAAATCGCTTACTGTGATGACTTGAGTGAGGTCTCCAGCATCTACAAAACAAGGGGTGATTCCAGCATCCCTACAGGAAATGGAAGGCAGAGAAGAAAAATCGCCTGGAAGCTCACAAGTACCTGGCAGCAAAAACAAGAGAGACCCTGCCTCAAAGAAAAGTGGGGGGGAGGGGAGCAAGTATAGACTACCAAAAGTTGTCCTCTGATCTCCACATGTGCCATGGTACACATATCACTCGCGCACACACACATGCACATGTACAGGCGCACACACATTAATAATAACTAAATTAATAAAAAATAATTAATTTTAAAACCAACCATGTGCACATATCCCAAACCCAATGCCACAAGGAATGCAGTATTTATATCATGTCAGAACTATATTTATACTAAGACTATCTACTTAAACACACTGGTCAAAGCCAAGCCTCTGAACTTCGAGCGGTACTCCAGGCGGTCTCTATGTGACATATTGAGGTTCCCAAGCTCATGTGAGCTCTGTGTGGGAAGATGTAGGGATTCACTCTCAGCCACCGCTCATGCAAAGTCACTTCACAGGGAAGACCAGGGTCTGGCCTAAGCTAATAAATGATTATCCTCTGCTATTAAACTCAGGACCCTAATTAACTTGCTAATTGTTGGTCCGTGTTCATGGACATTAACCTGAGTTATCCCACTATATACACCTGTAAGTAAATTACGGGCTCTCTACTCAGCATGAACCTACTGTCTGAGTGGAGAAATGTGCTCAATGTGTCGGACACACATGATTCTTTTAGGGGACCAAGGGTGCAAGGTACTATCATGGGCATTTCTCCAAGCCAATTAAATAGACACAATCTCTAATCATTTATTTCCTGAGCACTGTCTATGGACGCTGTTCTCTGGAAGGTATCGTTGCCTTGTTTGTGCTGTTCTGCCCTCTCATAACAGCTTTCATTGTGGGCTGTGCACAGAGCAAGGAAAGGAGGATAAACATGGAATGCTTGTCTACGCATCCCCATCAGTCACCCACAGCCCACCACGATCTGTCCTGCACACAGCCGCAGGAATCTGCTGTCCAAAGCATAGCCTGGAGTTAGGAAGACGGTTCGGTCCATATGATGCTGATCATACAAGCATGAGGACCTGAGTTTCATCCCCAGAGCCCCATAAAGAGCTTGGTGTGATGATGGGCACCTCTAATTCCAGTGCTGAGGCCCCAGAGACAGGTGATTCCCTGAGGCTCGATGGCCAACGAACCTAGCATAATCTGCAAGTCCTGTGTCCCAGTGGGAGAGCCCATCTCAAAATACAAGGTGAGTGGTGAACCAGAGGAGGAACATGCATATACAGCACACACACGTGCATGCACACACACATACACACACACACAGACACGCAGCAATAGGAAAGTAACTCAAACTATGAGCTATGCACACAACACCTTGAATTGTATTATTCACTGTTGACCCAAACCAATCTGAACTTGAAAATCAAAGAGAAAAATCAAAATTGCTACTTTTGATGCAAGCCATACAGGTGAAGGTTGAGGAGCTAACATTCAGAACCTGAACAGAAAGAAAACCCCTCGTTCTCATCCCGCCATCAAGGCCAACTTTCTACTATGGAGGGGCTGGGGTCTCTGGGATTAGATCAGCTGAGAGGCTGTGTTCCAACATCTAGAAAGCCAGGAAGATGGCAGCCACCAACAGAATCCTTCTCTTGGACTAAAGCCATAGTCTGAATGAATTTCAATATGAGAAATAAAGAAGAAATGGTAAATCACTGTCTGGTGAATGTCTCATAGGAGCAGAACTCGCTTAGCAGTCAAGGGGCCCTGGGTTCAATCCCAATGAAGGAAGGAAAGGAAAGAGGTAGGAAGAAACGAAGAAAGAAATAAAAAAGAAGAAACAAGGAACAGATAGTCCAGCCCTGGCATTCTGAGAGAGTTTTTCTGGCATTAGAAAGCTTCAGGAACAGCCGGAGGACATCTTATTTGGAACTTGTATTCCTTCAGTGTTACATTGGTCCAGAGCTCTCAAGCCCCAGGACCAGCAGTGGAAGAGACTCCACCCACGGGTGCTCTTCCCAGCATCTGCGTTGACTTCAGATACCCGTTGTGACCGCCTTCATTTTTAGGAAGGTTCCTCTCCTGTCTCTTATTTTGTGACCTCCAAAGTCACAAGCTTCAGGCTCCTGTGTCACTTTCGCCAACCAGCCCGGTTCCTCAGGCCCAGCAAACGACCAAATGGACAAATGAACTCATTAGGAGGTCAGAGTTCCCTTCTTGGGGTCAGAGAAAAAGCAAATACACTTTGCATTTGTTTTGTCTAAAGTGAAGTGCGGGGTTAGAACAAATGATTAATGTTTTTCACCGCTAACTAAATTCCACAGTCGAGATGTAGCCAAGGATAAGCCACGTCGCCTTAAAGTGGATAAAAGCATTTGCTAGTCCACTCTCCCCACTTTCCGAAAACGAATGTGATCTTGCCTCTAACTTTCCAAGAAATGTCTGGAGGTTGTTCATCCACTCACAGAGAGTCAGGCACAATTTGATGAGCTTCCACAGAATCCTGGTTGAACACCCCTGTTCCCTTCCCCGCTTGCATTAAGGGAGCACACAGTCACTTTCCTTCCAGGAGGCAAAAGTAGGAGCACCAGGAGCTTTTTTTAAATTTTTATTTATTTATTTGTTTGTTTGTTTGTTTTTGAGACAGTGTTTCTTTTTTTCAAACACCATGCACCAGGTTTTCTAAGGCTGATTGAGAATCATTATTGGGACTTTTCTCCAGGAGAGCCTCACAGTCATTAGCAATGCATATGCAGAGAACTGGACACTCATATGCTAAGGACTTCTTTCTTGACGTCGTTCTCTCCCAGATACCCTGAGAGCTTTCCCAAACACTGGATTCTTTGAGAAAAAAAAACAACCTCTGTCCAGAGAACACTCTTTTATATACCTCCTCTTGACAGTGTGACCTTCAGAGGGTAAAGCATCACCCTGGATAACACCTTCAGGTTACACTCAACATTCCAGTTGCATAACACGTGTCAGCAAAGAGAAGCCAAGGCACTTTACCCCGGCCCTACACCCGGAGACGGGGCTCACTCCTATGTTGCACCCCAGCACTTGTGTTGGTTCAATACACACATTTGGTGCCAGTTTGATTTAATTGTAGCACTAATTACTATTGAATTATAGCGGGGATCCCACAGACACACTACCAACACGCAGGCTAGCATGAGGACGGGAGCATGTGACTAATGGCCCTCACACAGCTTTCGGCTTGGTAATACACCATAATGAGCAGGCTATTCTATTAAAGTGTTACTAAATATTCACTTAGCTCCGAAAAACACAGTGGGTGTGAAGTTTCTTTGTCATGTTTGGAATTTAAACAGCACTCTCTGTCAGATTTCAGCCTGGTATGGAGCCCCAGCACACAGACTCGGCCTCCTCAAGGAATGTTTACAAAGGCACAGAAAAATATCCACGGAAAGAATGCATTTATCATAAACAATACAAATATTTACTTGATTATTTAATGGGTGCCCAGCATGTCTGTCCTTAATGTGGCATTAGCTGACATCGGGAATGCGCCATATGTGCAAATAATTAATTCAAATTATGCTTCTCTTCCAGGGAGTTTGCTTATAAAAGAGCAGAATTAATGTAGAGGCGTGCTCTGGAGCAGGGAGCTAGAGGTCCCTCTCCACGCCTGCCTTCCGAGTACCTGCATCTGAATGCATCCTCCCCATTGTCATTCCGCTGCCAAGAGCTGGTGGCATTTGAATGCTCCTACCGGATTCCTTATGTAATCGGTAGGATGACTAACATTGCGATTAAAAAACCTGACTTGGCTAAAGATTGTCTCAGGAGACTAAGCTTTAGATGCCCAAGATCTCCCTAATAAGTCCATTCCTTTTTAAAAACACCCACGACTGCAAAATGAATGGTTTGCAAATACCAACAGCGGGTGAGCCAGCCTTCCTGGTTCACAGGGACTTGCAAGCAAGGCAGGCTGCTAGAGATTTGAGGGTTCAGGTGTTTGAGGCTTGTTTAAAGACATTCAAATGATAGGAGAGAATTTTTGCATGTAACGACACAGTCCTCTCTCTGCATTAATGAACTGCAAACTGTGCTTTGCATGGCAGGTCCGAAGCGTAACCTGTAGGCAAAGGAAGTTTCAGACAAGAAATGCCGCATTAAAAGCTGTTGTTAGGAATGAAAACGAATTCAGCCACTCTGGTACTCAGTAGATAGGTTTCTCAAAGAAGAAATAGATCCGCCCAGCTGAACCGCTCCTAGGTATTTGTCCAAAGGACCTCAAGTCCGCATGTCAGAGAGATATTTGAACATCAGTGCTTATTACAGCTTCACTCACAACAGCTAAGAGATGGAGCCAAGCCATGTCCAGCAAAAGAGGAATAGACAGAAAAAAAAACGTGGTTAATATCCACACTGGAATTTATTCCCATAAAGAAGAACAGGGTCCTGTCGTTTGCAGGGACATGGATACAACTGGGGATGGTCACATTAAGTGAATTCAGCCAGTCTCAGAAAGAAAAGCATCATGCGCTGTCTCTCAACTGTGATAGTGCTTAGATGGACACAGAAAGTCATGTCTGTATATATGATATGAACACAGAAACAAAACTGGCTATGGAACAGGCAGGAACAACAGAAGAGGAGATGGGGAAATGGGAGGACAGGAGCATGAGGGGGAATAAGTTCAATGTGTCCTTTATGTATGCACACCGATATCACTCTAATACTTTTGTTTAATCTTCGAGTGCTGAAACCATGGGTTGCATCATGCTGTGTCCGGGGAGCAAGCCTCAAGGACCCCTCCCCCCACTTCCCATCACAAGGGGCCAAGGTCTGGGCATCTTCTCCCTTTCACGACACCGTCCCTCCATCTTCTTCCCGTGGTTGCTCTGGTTAGCTGTAGCCGAGCTTCCTCTTTTCTGGGGTCCTGAAGGAAGCTGGAGTAGGTTTGAACATGGACCACACACTCTGCCTAGCACCTTGCCAAATGAGCTGTTGCCCCCACCTTTTTGCACTTTTTATGTTGAGACAGGGACTCAATGAGTTAGCTAGGCCAGCCTTGAACTAGCTCTTTACCCCAGTTGCAACTTGGATTTGTGGTCCTCCTGCTGCAGCCTCCGGAGTCACTGGTACTCCAGGCCTAAAACACTGAGCCAGACCCTTTCTTCAAAGAATAAGGAGAAAAATTAGAAATAAAGAAATGTAAACATTTCTCTAATAAAAACATTGGTTCCTAAGAGCAGATTATAACCTTTCTGTAAGTCCCACTCATTTCTATATTTCTAAGTGAATACATATACCGCTGTATTTGTACCTATATTAATGTCTGTTCTACACATGTTGTATAACAACACTACAATTACATATTGGTCATGAACTAATTAGCATAAAGCCCAAGCATAACCAAGCTCTCAATAAACGTGAGCTACAGTAACTCGTGGAGCGCGAGACCTGCCGGAGCATCAGCGCCGAATAAAGGGTGTGTGAAGGAACTACACAAGGCCTCGCCACACTCCTCAGAGAAGACTGGGGCCCAGAGAAGCTTTGTGACTGAGAGACCTCCTTCTGGAAAAAGAAGCCTAGGATCTGAACCAGACCTGTTGGTGTCAAAGCTCCCCAGCTCTCTCCACCATGCTTCCCGACCTTCGAACAGCTACAGTAACACAAGCAAAGAGAGCTCTGAAAACTGGGCCAGCTCACTGGTCTAGCTCAGCTCCCCATAGGACTTTGAAAGACAAGAAAGCCAAAATAAAGCATGGGCGACAATATCTTCTGAATCTCGGCAAGATGTTTCAGTATTTCGCAGCGGGCTGTGAAAAGTCCGCATGTGAAGCCATAAGCTTATTCCCCACCCAGTGACTTTAGCTTTTCTAATGAATCTGTAGTTAAGAGGAAATTTCCAGAATTGAAACGACGGCCATGATTGAGTCTTTCATAGCTCAGTGAAATATTAGCAATTAATTGAATGCACCCAGCACTGGGGAAAACCAGGATTCTCCCTTGTATTTATTTTATTCCATTTCATTTCCTGGAGCTTGTATATTCCCCAGAGCAATTCTTCGCAGTAATTTTACCTTCCATGCACAAATCTAATCATCTCTCTTGTTCTTAAGCATCGCAGGTGCGGCAGCATTATTATATTATTAAAGGTACATCAGATAAATTCCAGTTGTGCAGCCGTCTCCAAAAACGCCTTTCTTCCCAGTCACGTATTCACTATTTTTCATAGGTGAACACAGGGGCCTTTATTAGAAATACGTTTTTGTATTTTTTTTAATGTATGCTTTAACTTTTCTTCTTCAAGTTCCATTGCTAATCACAGGATTTAGCCAATATCTTTATGCGCACTCACGACTCTGTAATCTTAAAGAGCTATAGGCAGGTGATTGACAGATAACACTTGACAGGTTCAAAATTAGAGAAGATACAATGAAAATTTTCGAACAGCCAGCTCGCTTGCTTTGCCACACTCTGCTAATTTTGGCTTCTCTCATAACCATCAACTTGAGAGGCAGAGGAAGGCACTAGCTAGCCCCTGCTCTCCAAACTACTAGGTGGGACCCTTTGAACCTAAAAGGCCCCACAGTCAGGAACTTCCTAGCCAAGAGCTGGGATTCACAATCTCAAAAATATTAAGTGGAAAACTGGGATTCTGTGCCATTTAAACCAAAAGACCAGCATCTCCTCTTGAAAGTCAGCCACAAATCCCTCTCACATACCCTCTTCACGGGCTTCCATTCACTGGCAAGAGTTCCAGTTTGCGTAGCATGGCTTTTTAAATCTTTAATGAGAAAGGAAATCATGTTGTGTTTATTCAAATGACTAGGCCAATTTTTATTGACTGTGCAATATATGTGAGAGTGGATATTTACCTGAGCTAGTCTCTTCCAGAAACTGTTTATCAGTGACTTTTTTTTTCTCTCATGTGTAATACAACTTCTAGGAATCTAGCTAGGAAAAGATGTTTATTGTTTTGTCTGCCTCTTTTGTCTTCTAATTCAAGCCTCCCTACTCCACCTCCAACAGTGGATGCTTCCCTCTGCTTCAAACAAGGGGTGTGTGTCTAGCATCTTGAAATTTCCAAAGGGCCTAGAGACTCGGTCAGATGTTGCCTAAAAACCTTGAGCCCAAATGGAGGCTTTTTATCCTGTCCATAAGGTTTAACTTCTTCTGCTCTTTTTTGATGACACCTTCCGCATAAGGAATTTAAACCCTGTAACAGCTAACATGGACATGCCATTCTCAGAGGCCAGTCAAAGGAACAGGCCGCTGGGACCAGCCATCAACAAGAGGGTTTGCTTCTCTGAAATGAAAAAGGGACTATTTTCTACTCTTTTCCGGGTACCTCCCAGCTCTGATCATGCTCTCAAGATGACAACTATGCTGGGATCCCATCCAGGAACATTCTAGGAGGGGAGGAAGCAGTGAGGAGGGAGTGTTACTTTATGTGAAGACTTGTGAAGAAATGGTGAGGCTGTGTGTTTCTGAACTCTTGCTCTCTCCTGCTGGATACGATCAAAATAGATCATAATGGATAAAATTGTTCGAAATGTGACTTTAGTCCTTTTGAAAGGCAATTGCTGTCAAGAGAAGCATTTGGGCTAATGGCTGGTTATTGCTATTAACAGCCCAAGGGTTAGCGGGCATGGCTGTGTAAGGAAAAGTGGGCACCTGAGGAAGAAATGGGAGGCAGTATCAGGAAAATTACCCAAGAGTATAACCCTGTACTTCCATCATAAGAGAAACAAACACTAACCAGCCATAACTGGACCAGATTAGTCGTCAGAATCAAATCATCTGGTTTGAAATCAAAGTTGAATGGATAAACTTAGCCCAGAAATGTAGACCCCAACATGCACCTCTTGACTTAAAAAGCACTTCCTTAATCACTCCAATAGAAAGGGCTCAAACACTAGAAAAGTCCAAGTGAAATAAACTTGGCAAGGAGCTCTACCACGGCAGAAGTCTGTTCGGCAAATGTCTACAAACAATGCTGGCAACTTCCTTTTTAAAAGATGAAAACAAGTCCAGATTTACGCAAATAATAACTGTTTCAGAGGGGGCTGAGAAATGTCAGAGATCACCTGGATTGCCTAAAATATCTTCCCCTACTCGCTTGGAAATAGAAGTGGATATCTATAAACATTCTTTTTTTAAAGTATTTATTTATTTACTTACTTGCTTATTTTACAACCCAGCCACTGTTTCCCCTCCTTCCTCTTCTTCCAGTCCCTCCCCACTATCTCCACTCTGCCCCTGCCCCAAATCCACTCCTCCTCTGTTTCTCAGAAAAGGGCAGACCTCCCGGGAATATCAACCAAACATGGTATAACAAGTTGAAAGCCGAACAAGACAACCCGCTATGAAGATAACAGTCCCAAAAGCCAGCAAAAGAGTCACAGACAGCCCCTATTCCCACTGTTAGGAGTCCCACAAGAAGACCAATCTACACAACTGTAACAGGCTAAGAAACATTATTCCCGAGCCGACATGTGTTAATATTCATACTGTCTTAGTGAAGATGTTGTCGTCTCCTTGTTGTTAGAAATAAAATGCAGGTCAATCAAGTCCCTTTAGCCTCCTTTTGTGTTTGAAAAGATAGCTGATGCTTTGGATCAAATGTCAAAAGAAACGGTGGAACACCGTAACAGGAGAGTCACAGTGATCGGGGACCGGTATAAAGCTAGCACACGCAACCTTGCATTTAAGGGAAACGAATACCTTCGCTCCTACAGACACCCTGCTTTTATGCACCTACAGTTCTACATGGAGAAGAGAGGAAGTAAAAGACATCAAAATTATATAAGTCATGTTTGTCTAAAAATACCTTCCTGTAACTTGCCAAAATGACAGAGGGATTTCTCATTGACTTTCAAGTCCCAGTACCCAAAGGCTTTGCTGTGCGTTAAGATGTGAGACATGATGGCCATCAGCAGCTGGGTCAGAGGCATCCTGGAAGATACAGGGAGATGGGATGAGTTCTGAACTCCATTTGCATAATATCTGGACTTCTCCAGTTCAGAACGGGCAGTCTGTTCAGGGGGCAATTGTGAAGTACTGACTAGAGTACACATTCTAGAATAATGGGTGGGTCAGCACCAAAGGTTAACCAGATACTTTCAATACATGATAAAGGTATTTTGCAGGCATAACCTCCAGGCAAATTTAGAATTCAAAGGGAAAAAGACCTCTTTATTTTACTTATAATTCTCCCCTTTACTATACTCCTAATGAGAAGCCAGGTGGCCAAAATTCCTACAGTAATGGAATTGGACTTTATAGAGTTTCTCCCTTCAAGCTATAACTTCATAATCTGAAGACATGTCCCCAACCAAAGGCTCTTAAAATATCAATATGTTATTCCCTATATTTGTTGTGTATAATATACACCATATAAGATATGGGGGAAAAGCCTTAAGTGTCATATCTGCAATGGGCTGTGCTGGGAACTGACTAATATTTTAATGAATTCCTTCTGCACTGTGCAGAAGGGAGGTAGTCAGAACCTAACAAGCATCAAATCAGAACTTCCCTAATACTGAACCCAGCATATGGTGTGTGCACTGGAAGACACAAGAGGAGCCCAAGGAAGGAAAGGAGAAGGTGAGTCCCTCACAACCTGTGGACTCCATTCCTTCCCTTTGAAAGAATTTTCACAAACTCTCTTGACAAGAGGATGCAGACAAGTCAGAGATCCCCAGACCTCCTCTACATTCCTTCAGACTCCCACTGGCACCCCATCTGGTTGACCATACACCACAGCAGAGTGGCCGCAGTCTGGGCAAGCGACCCATCTCTGCTGAAGGCCACAGGACTTAAAGATCCATGATAATTAATAGCAACATTCACAAAAAAAAAATGAGGAGAAAGCAGGGTGGGAACGCAGATAATGGAGACTTTCTTCTCTGGGCTTTTTTCTGTTTTGCCCAAGTTTTCAATAAGCATGCGCATTATTTTTATACAGTTATTTTAAACATGGGACAATTAAATTCCAACAGAATCTCACCTCACATTCAAACTCTGAGCATGGCTGTTCCACCAGGTATGGGAACCTTGTCTAACAGCTAGTTTTCCCTGATCAGGGCAAGGGTTACTACAGCCCTGCTCCGTGGCATGGGAGCTACAGGTAAATTAATTTGAATAGAGTCATAGCAATACTTTACATCTTAAATGTGCTTGCCAATCACCGTCTCATCCATCATTATCATAATCCTATGAAGCAGGTAAGAGAAGCTTGAACGGAAGCCAGTTTATGCAGGAGCAAGCCGAAGCTCCAGGGGAGGAGGAAGAATGCTCTGGTCACATAGAGAGAGGAATATAAAACACCAACCTCATTCACTTTTTAAAAGCATGATAGCTGGGAGCACGCCATGCTTCTTTAACACCCCACAAAGCTGTAGCTATAAATGCAGCGAGAAAAATTTTGGCATATTTGCCATTGCATAATCACTCAAGGAGGCACTACTGTGCCGTCAACACATCTGAATAAGTCACAATGAAGAGAGGAAGCCAAGGCTTGGGTGCCCGCCACCCTTCCAAACTAGCAGGGACCCAGCAAGTCCCAGCCACATCCTGGGGCTAAGAAAATCGATGCCTTTGGTGAGCAATGGTTGCACACAGCACTAACCCTGCGCTGTGTCCTTTTCAGACTGCGTCCACTCTCGGAGACGCTATCAAAGGATGCTTTGGCTTGGAGACAGTAAGATTTTTCCCACCTCTCCGAGTTCTCCCAAACCCCATACTCCTCAACAAAGGACAAATGGGCTTCAGTTCCCAGCTTTCTGATAGAGTCCAGTCCACAACCTTTAGGCAGCAGGATCTGCCTAGATATGTTAACTTTGAGGGGATCCTTTCAGTTGCCTTTCTCTTTTCAGCATGAGATAGTGATTTTCCATTGAAAATAGTAACATGAAAGGTCTTCTGTGAATATATTTCTGAAGGTAAAAAAAAAAAGTGAAATAGTTCCCAGATTAAAACATATGAAACTCCCAGTTTCTTTTTTTCTTTGCTTGGTTGGTAGTTTTGGAAAGGGTGTTGTTATTGTTGTTGTCGTCATCATCATTGGTGGTGGAGGTGGTGGTGGTAGTAGAGGTGAGGGTGGTGGTGGAAATAGTGGTGGTGGTGATGGTAGTAATGGTGTTGGTGGTGGTGATGGGGTTGTTGATGTTGGTAGTGGTGGTGGAGGTGGTGGTGGTGGTAGAGGTGAGGGTGGTGGTGGTGATGGTAGTAATGGTGTTGGTGGTGGTGATGGTGTTGTTGATGTTGGTAGTGGTGGTGGAGGTGGTGGTGGAGGCGGTGGTGATGGTGGTGAAAGTGATGGCCAAGGTAGTGGTGAAGGTGGTGGTGGGTGGTGGTGGTGGTGGTAGAAGTAGTAAGTGGCAGGCTTTATTGTTTCTTTTGTTTTGTTCATTTTACTTTGAAAAAATATTTAAAAAAATAAGTCAAAAGCATGGCACCTGTGGATAAGGTTCTAGCCACACAAGTGTAAGGACCTAAATTCAGATCCCCAGTACCCAGATGAAGTCAGATACCACGGGTCCATCTGCAATTCCAGCCCTCCTACTGAAGGATGCGAGGCTGAGACAGAGGAATACACAGAAGTGTACGAGCCTACTAGTGCGTGTTTTCAGCAGTCACCCTTCCTCAAGACAAAGAAGATACAAGGACCTGAGGCTGTTCTCTGACACGTCCACAGAGGCGCATCATGCACACAAAGATTTGTTTTAAATGACACCTTTATGTGGTTTGACCCAATGGGCCAAACCACAGCCAGGTTGACTATCTCCGGCTTACATAATATCTGTGTTCCTAGGGCTCACCTTCTTCCCAAGCTGGTTCCTAATTTACGGACTGTTAACCTCGTCTTGGGTCCATTCATTTGCACAGCTTCCCTTCGTAAAGAACTTGATCCATGACACCGACACCTCTTGGCCCTACCCAAAGATTGCTAATACCAAAGGACAAAGGGTTCCTTTCCTGCCCCCCAAGAGACTGGGTAGATGGTAGAAACACAAGCATTGTAGCAGCACGGGTCTACTTTACAGTCTTCACACAGTGACCTTAAGCAAGCCGCTTCATCTACCAGAGGTTTGGCTTTCTCGGCATCAAAATTGGGGTTATAGTATCTATTTCCTGAGCTGTCATGAGGAGTGAATGTGCACACAGAAAGAATGGAATGTCACTCGCCACCCCCTCCTACAGCCTGGAGGTAACGAGGGGTTCTGTGTGCATGGGAGAAATAGCTGGACAAAAGCCAGGCTGGATTTTTCTAGAATCCCTATCTTTAGCTGAGCAGATCCATGCCAGCCAGGAAGACCCTCAGAGCTTCAAAGTTCAGCTTCCCTCCCAGGAGCAGCCAACAATCCTCCAGCCATCAGCTGCTTAGAAGCAGTGAGGTGCGATCTGGCTCCGCACCCTGGAAGGGAGAAGCTACCAGTGTGAACTCAGAGAACCACGGGCCAGGAGATAAGTAGGGCAGTCCTGGACTCCTGCAGCCAAGAGAGCAGGAGAAGGGAGGTACGCGGTCAAAGGGAGCTAATGGGCAAACAGTCGGTCTTGCGATACCAGGGCAAAGAGGTGTCTGCACAGATGGAGGAGGAGAGACAAGCAAATAGAAAATATTTGTTCTTTCCATCTTTGGCAAGGCCAGTGAATGAATTTCTCAGACTACTGAGAATAAGCAGGAAGGAAAAGGCTATACAATTTCTGCCACAAAACAGCTTCGCCCTGTCTACGCACGTACAGGCTAAACAACAAGGCCGAGAGGAGACATGTGAAAACTACATGAATAGCATTTATCTCTGAGTATTGGACTGTGGGTGACTTCTGTTCTCTTCCAAATGTATATGTGCAGATTGCAAATCTACAATGTCTTTTATGAGGGGGGGGGCGTCAAAAGGAACACATGCAACATGATGTCCTTGCTCGTAGGGGGAAGATAGGAAGGATAAGGAGGGAGCGGTGCTGTCTGGGGGTGAGGAGGAGGCATGCACAGAAGTAAGCCATCAAGAGAGAGTTGTGTTTTTAAGAACAGATCAAATGAAACTCTGGTGGTTACTCACTCAAAGGACCACTTTCCAGACGGAACTTAGGTCAGAATTTGTAACTACACACAGCAAACAACCTGCGGTCTATGGATTCGCCTTTCTTGCCTGTCGTGTCGGCACTGACTCTTCCTGTGTTTTGGAAGTTGCTGGGAACTGCTGTGTAATGGCAAACACAAACAAGCTCAGAGGGATGCCCATGCTGACGCTACGGAAAAGACACCTCGCACCAAGCCCAGGCATCCAGAACCAGAACCAAAGCAAGGAGGCCGATAACTTTATTTTCTAAAATGTCACCTGTCAGGTTTTCTCCCAGCATGAAAACACGGGAGGGCTCCTGAGACAGCTCAGTGGGTACAGAGCCTGATGCCAACTCTGATGGCCTGACTTCACCACTGTGGTCACATGACAAAAGGAGAGAACCAACTCCCATACATTATCATCTGGTTCCACATGTGAACGCATGTGCACGCATACACACACACACACACACACACACACACAGAGGTACATACATATACATACACACACATAAAGTTTAAGTTAAAAAGAAAAGAAGTGAAACTTCCTATGGCGTGCCATGGATTTCAAAGAGGAAAAGCCAAGTATCAGAGTGAAATTTTCCCAACTATGCTCATAATGCTTCCTGTATTGAAACTGGGATCCTTAATACCCCTGATGAGGGACAGTTCATGGGACAGGCTCATTTCCACTGACCCAAGGCTGTCATGTCTTCTCTTCTATCTGTTTCTACCCTTGGCATGCTGGTATGGCTGAAAACAACCCCATAGTCCCCCTCTGTCGTTCTAGGCCTTTCCACATGGTCTGGCTGACAGAAGTCATGCAGAAATACTATGTCCATCATCTGCCCTGTCAGGTTGAGGGATGCAAAGACATGTTGAGAAAATAGCTGAACATCCACGATTAAAAGTCCTTGTTGATTTTCACCTCCCAAGACACTTTTAATCTAGCCCCACATGTTAAGTTTTGAAGAAATCGGTATTGTTAAAAAGGAAAATTGGGTTGGGGCAGGTTCAGGGTAGAGTTAAGATTTGTTAAATGTAAGATTCCACACATTTCAATTAAATGGTACATCGATCCGTGTACCAAACTGTACTGAAATCTGCTCAAAGTCCCATTTGTCAAGGTTTATCTGCCACCATTTGGATTCAAGATGACAGACTGAGTTATAAATCCAATTCAAGATGGGACTTGTGCTCTGCAGTGTACCAAATTTTATCAAAATCAGTCAGCTTCTTCAACAGTTAAACAGAGGAGAGGCCCAAAAGACAGCTCGAGAAGGAGAATGTCGTGTCAACTAGCTGAAGGAAGAATCATGCTTATGTTGGGCACTTCGGTATTAATTAATCAATTAATTCATTTGATAAATATTTATAATTCAGCACTCATGCCAAGCCAAGGAGTATTATGAGAGCTTAGAATTTAACAAGCAACAAGGAAAACAACAAAACTCATTGGGAAAATAGTTACTAGAGAAAATTATTATAAGCTGAGTCTAAAGCCACCACAGACACAGAAAGTGTGTTGTGGTGAAGATGGAGAGATAGGCCATGGTATTCATTACTTTCTTGCCACGCTGACCAAAGGACCTGAGAGGACAACTTAAGGGGAAAAGAGGTTTGTCTTAGCTCATAGTTTCAGAGGTCTCAGTCAGTCCTGGCAGGGTGCATAGAGGAGCAGATAAGTTAGATCAGATCAGTCAGTGAACAGAAAGAGGAAAAGGACATCATTCCAGAGCATGGTGACACAGTCTTCTGGGCAATGCACAGCCATCACAGTCACAAAATCAACTGCAGATAATCCCACTGGGTCTGTGCACGAACCGGCCATCCATAGTCAGGAACCGAGGGAAGCAGGCCCTACCAAACACTGCTGGATGACTCCCTATTGACAGACACAGGACACGGGAGTTACTGCCTTCAGTTGTATACCCACTGAGGGCCCCACCAGAGGTCTAAGGAATCACCAATAGTCCGGTAGTCACACAGATCACAAAACAAAATCAAAAGTCACAAAATAAGGCAACTTTTTGGGAGGAGGGGGTGTTCGTAAGGAAAGGGGGGAGATAAGAAATGGCTCGGGCTAAGAATAACCCAAATATATACATGTATGAAATTGTCAGAGTTAATAATTGTGAAAAATAAATACAAGTATGTGCCCCTAGATAATTACTCCGTCCAACTTGGCCCCACTTTTTACCACTTCCTAGTGTGAATCCATCGCAAGATTAATTTATTTATTAGCTCAGAGTCCTCTTGATCTACTCCTCTCTAGAAATGACATCACAGACATAACCACAGTCACACTTTCCTAATACTCTAGACGTCTCTCAGTTCATTCAAGTTGCCAGCAAGGACTGACCATCGCATCTACACATGCCTTTGAAAGAAGAAACTTAGGTTGAATGAGAGGATGGAAGCCACCGTAGCTTTTGTATCCAAAGTAGAAGGACCAAACAATCCCAAGACCCTAAGTGGGGCCTCTTATGTTCTCAGTGAGAGGAGCCTGAGGGTGAAGGGGCAGAACAGGCCTACGGTGGCTTTCAGTGCCAAATGATATTGTAAAAATCATTGGTGTAGACTGCGCAACTGATAGCCCTTAGAGCAGAAAAAAAAAAAAAAGAAACCACTGCACATTGGCTTCCATTTCCCTTTGAAGAGCTCTCCAGTCACACGTTAAACACTAACAGCCCATATACTTTATTTTCCTTTGGGAAATAATCGCTATTAAATATTATCATCAACTCATTAAGGAAACATTCGGTGTAATGCATATAGTCATGTGTCACTCAACAATAGGATACATTCTCAGAACTGTGTGGCTAGGGGAATTTATCAGCCTTCGAACACTAACACTGTGGAGCGTACTTGCACAACCAAGAATGGCGTCAGTGAGCAATACACCTTCATGGGACCCTGTTGCATGTGTGTCAATCCCTGAGACACCATTCTTGGGTGCATGATTGCAGTTGGTGAGTGCATGTAGCATACACAAGCACATAACTTTCCACCTTGAACAAGGCAAGAGCCCTTCATCAATGGGCGAGGTTCAAAAGCAGTTGGGTATTTGCTGCGTGTCTCACGGTGCACACACACTTTGGCACTTCAGCCCTGTAGGGGACAATGAGGAGAGACTGTGAAAGTGGCCAGGTCTCTGTGAAAACGTGACCCACTTAGGACACACTCCATTCACTCTGCAGATAGGGTTGTCTTCTTCGGGTAATGTTAAAAACATCCCCAACTGAGCAATGCATCTTCCCATTCCCCAACCACCAAAAACATTATAAAGTTTATGAAAATCCCATCTTAACATGCTCTTAATCACACTTAAGCCATTCAGAAGCTAAAAGAGACTACAAAAGTCTCCCTGAAGCAGCTCAGTGATCTGTTCCTTGTCACATCGGAATGTCACATTTGACGAAGGATTGGTATTCTGGAAATATTTGTGGATGACTAGCAGGGGAATATAATTAGGTAAATACTTACTTCCATTCCCTAAGACACAGCTTATTGCAAGGAGTATTAGATCCGATTGTGCTACCACACTACCTATTTTCCAGGGACATGAGCCCATTGACCATGTGTTCTGCTTCTGGAACTTTTCCCAAAGAAATGGCTAAATGTTGGTTATGTTTTCAATTACACAGGATTTTGATTTACTTCAAGTACAGTTTGATGGCTATGTCTAAAATAAAATAGACAAATGGACTAACCTCTTATCAATAAAATTATGTGCAATATACATGCTGGACCATTTACCAGTTACCAAACTGTTATAGACTAGAGAAATACTAGACCCCATAATTCTTTATTGAAAAACCAAATTTGTAGGATTTTATTTTTTGCACTTGGAAAGAAAGCCAGGGTATTAAATGGAAAGACCTATAGTAGACCTGGGTTTCAATACCCCAAACACGCAACAAGGTACAGTCTGAGACAGCCATGGGTTTCCGTTGGATGGATGAGATACAGGAAGGAAGGAAGGACCCAGGGACAAAGAGTAAGCAGGGGGCCAAAGACATGGCTTATTGGGTCATGTCCTTTGCCACCAAGCTTAGGAATCTGAGTTCATATGTGCATACCCAGGAACCCCAAAAGAGAAGGCTACAAAAGCTAAAGCTAAGCTACTAAACTTCTGCCATTATGTGTCAGATGGACTGGAAGTTTGACCCAAGTTGTGGTGCCTGGAGCTGCAGCAATTCTGTCTCCTGATCTTAACTCCACTAAGACCAATTTTCAGTTCTGGCCAAGGAAAGCACATACCATAGGAACGTGTCCTGAACATCTGGAGGTGGTGAGTTGATATGGGACATGATGAGTGTGATCATAATGAAAGGGACTCACTCAAAATATGTAGCCTTAGTTTCGGTGGACAGCAGCAATGTGTAAGGGAAGCTAGGGAGGGGGAGAACCAGAGAAACTTTGCAGCCAGTATTTTACTCTGGTCTTTGAGTGTGTGTGCACAAAGGCCGGAGGAGGACATTGGCTGTCCTGTTCTATAACGCTCTGCCTTATTCTCTTGAGACAGGGTTTCTCACTGAACGTGGAGCTGGTTAGCAGCTAGCAAGCCCCAACAATCCTCCTGTCTCCACCCCTTCCCAGTGCTGGGTGCTCACTCACACACCTGACCGTTCTCTTTGGGTTCTGAAGATTTGAACTCAGATCTTCACACTTGTGCAGTAAGCATTTGATGTTGTTGATGGTGATGCTTTTATTCAGGTAAAATATCTTGCCTTATTGGGAAGACATTTTTTGTATTTCTCTCATTATATCCCAACCTCAGTTTACCCTCCCTCCACTCCTCCCAGTCCCTCTTCCCTACTTCCCTTCTCTTTTAGATCCACTCCTCCTCCATATTCCTCCCGAAAAGAGCAGGCCTTCAAGGGCTATCAACTGAACATGGCATAACAAATTACAAATTACAATAAGGTTAGATACATACTCAAGGCTGGATGTGCCAACCCAGGAGGAGGAAAAGGGTCTCAAAGGGAGGCTAAAGGGTCAGAGACAACCCCAGTCCCACTGTTAGGAGTCCCACGAGAACACTAAGCTACATACGCACAATGTGTATGCAGAGGACCTACAGCAGGCCCATGAAGACTCCATGTTGCCACGTTAGTCTCTTTGAGCCTCTATGAGCCCTGCCCAGTTGATTCTGTGGACCATGTTTTTTATGGTGTCCTGACCCCTCTAGCCCCTAAAATCCTTCTTCTCCTTCTCCTTTGGGGTCCTCTGAGCTGTGCCTAACGTTTGAATGTGGGTCTCTGCACCTGTTCCTAACAGCTGCCGGATAAAGCCTCTCTGATGTCGATTATACCAGAACAGTCTATGAGCACAGCAACTGTCACTGGGAATGATAACATTGACTTTCTTTGCGAGTCATCTTTGGTTCTATCCTGGGTCTCTGGGTTGTCCTGCCTCTCGAAGCATTCTTACCTGCTGATCTGTGTCCCCAGCACCAACGCAATACTTTAAAAACGAAAATCATTATTCAAAGGAAAGTCATCCGATGTGCACAGGGTGCACTTTGAACCTGGGGACATTCCCTTGAACAGAGAGAATGTTGTTTAGCGGTAGAGGAGAAGAGACCCGATGTGAGCTTCCTCTCCAGGTTCATCAGACCCCACCCCCGGGCCACTCTCTCTCTTTAAGTGTGCTACAGGAATAAAACTATCTGCTGCCATATACAAATGCTGCAACTTTAAGGCCTCCACAGCACAAAATGAAATCTTTCACTTCAAAATACCAATCCTTGGGGCTGTAATGCTGAGCATCAGAAAGAATAATTTATACTTATGGCCAATTTTTATTTATCCTCGTGTATTTATAAATGTACTACAACTTCAATAACCATGGTTACAACGAATAACGTCATTCCTAACCACTACCTTTGACTGGAAAAACAATTTCACCGCAACAGATAACACTAAAATACTCTGAGAATAATCTATAAATGAATGTTGGATTACTAGTCTAAAGACGGTGGTTATAAATGATTACATGAAAGAGTTGATGTTGCTTTGAAAATCTTCGAGCCTGTCTATGGATTTTTGTATTTTATATGTAACATTTTTATGAAGTGATTTTGCCTTTACATAATAGCTTTCATCTTCAAAGCACTTCACAAATATGAACTGGTTACATAAAAAGCTACATTACTGCAAAATCAGAAAATGGAAAAGCTGGGGTTCCCTTGGTGCCATTCCTCACATACTTTATGTTTAATCTAAAGCAGTGGTGATGTGTTTTAAACATGTATAACTATCAACACTGTGGAAAAATCTAAAGGGTTAACGAAGTTTTTAATACACCAGGCAGCTGTTACTTGACAAACAAATCTCTTTAACTGGCTTGGTAAAGTTTGAAGAAATTAAACTTATGATCACTCTTCCTGTACTCTTCTATCTCATAAAATCTGTTAAATATCAATAAAAGCTATTCAATGAAGCATTAGCATATTGAAATTGGAAAAATTAAGCATGCACCAATGAGGAATGATTAAATAAATTATGGTATATCTATATGATATAATATTGTCAACTATAATATAGCCATTAGAAATTATGTTTTTGAAGACTAAATACACAGAGAGATTTTTCATAGCATTTCCTTTATTAAAGTTCACAAGAATCTCTACAGAAATAATTACAAGGGTTAGAAATGTAGTTCAGTTGACAGAGTGCTTGTCTAGAATGCATAAAGCCCCAGATTCAGTTCTTGGGACCATATAAAACCAGAGATGATGATTTGCATCTATAATCCCATCAGTCTATAAATCTATAGGTGGACAGGAGGCCATCATTATTTTTATTATTGTATTTTAAATTCAAGACCACCTAGGTATACATGAGATCCTGTCTCAATAAGAGAGAGAAGGGGAGAGAATAAAAGAAAAGAAGGAAGGAAGGAGAAGAAAGAAAGAAAGAAAGAAAGAAAGAAAGAAAGAAAGAAAGAAAGAAAGAAAGAATAGAAGTAAATACTGAGGATACAGTTTTGCTTACTTGGAATTCATTAAATTTTTCATGGTAAAATGTAAAGTGGTTGCTGATTTTCACAGTACTGAGCACTGATTCCAAGGCCTTGTGCATGTGATGTAAGTTCTCTGTTACCAAGTTACATCTTCAGCCCTTTTGTTCTGACATTGTTTTGAGATAGAGTCTTGCTAATTTCTCCAGCCGGCCTCAAACTTGTTCTTCCAAACCTTCTCCTTCAGCCTCTCCAGGAGCCAGAGCTCCAGGCTTGGGCCACCACACTTGGGGGAGAATATTTCACTTTGGTTTTTTAATTGTAGGGCATAGACGTTATTTCAAGGAAAACATGAGCATGATCCTGGCTCTGAAGAACTCAGACTCTATTGGAGAGATGGAAGATTGTCAATATGTGTGAGACTTTCTAAGAGGGAAGATATCTTGGGGTGCCTGGGAGTAACATGGGTACAAAGTGAGAGGAAGAGGAGAGCCCTGAGTTCAATCTTACAAGGTGAACAGGTGTTTAGTAAGAACACAGCAGGCAGGGCAGAAGGAGAAACATTCTAGACCACAGTGAACAGGATGCATGGAGAAGCAAGGAGAGTCACTGTGGCCAAGTCAGCGTGGCAAAGATGCTTAGAAGGTTATGATGAAGATGCATGGCTGGCCACGGAATCTGACTACTGTGGAAGATCAACATCATCCTTTCTTGATGACACAAAGAGGCTTCTGGGAAGGGAGGCATCTGCAGAGGTCAGCTCAAGAGTGTGATAGGATTCGATGAGTAATTTTACTCACTCTGGCTCAAGCAAGAAGAGAATTGAAGGAAAGTGAGACTTGATCCAAGGATACAAGTTAGGGTAGTCCTACAGTTAGTCCCAGGCAGAAACAATGAAACAGGAAAGAAAAGAAGGGGGTTCAGGGCCAGCTAAAAACCAGAAAAAAATGTATCCTGGTGATCAGTTAGATGCTAAAGAATGAGAAAGTGTGACTAATGTAATTCCTGGGTTTCTAGAAAGGGTAAATGAGTAAAAATTCTTACCATTATCTGAGGGGAGGAAGATCTGAGCAAAGGCAGAATTAAACTTGGGAAGTAGAGATTCAAAGGAGACTCTGAATATCCAAGGTAAAAGGAAACAGTAGCCAACAAAGCATGCAGCCCATAGAAGGAAAGGGTAGAAACATACACTATAGAACACATAGCACATTGTCCTGTATATGTGGGTAGAAGTCAGAGTAAACTGAGGAGTGAGTGTGTGTGTGTGTGTGTGTGTGTGTGTGTGTGTGTGTGTGCGTGTGTGCCTGTATGTGTCTGTGTCTATGTGTATCTGTGTGTGCATGTGTGTGTTTCTGTGTGTGCCTGTATGTGTCTGTGTCTATGTGTATCTGTGTGTGCATGTGTGTGTTTCTGTGTGTGCCTGTATGTGTCTGTGTCTATGTGTATCTGTGTGTGCATGTGTGTGTTTCTGTGTGTGTTTCTGTGTGTGTCTGTATGTGTCTGTGTGTCTGTGTGTGCATGTGTGTGTTTCTGTCTGTATCTGTGTGTGTGCATATGTATATGTCTGTGTGTGTCTGTGTGTGTGTTTCTGTATGTATATGTGTTTGTGTCTGTGTGCACGTGTGAGTGTGAGAGTGTGTAGGAGTATGGGAAAGAGTATCTATGTTTGGAGTGTAGGGATGGATTTCTGTAGAAGGCAGGGCAAATTGAGGAGTTCAGAGACCTGAATACTTCTCCACATTGGGTCAAAGACAGAGTCGGCAAAAGTAACCAAGATGGGCACCTTGATTCTGATTGAGATAATGGGGTCTGAGGAGTGGAGATTTTCAGGAAACAAAATCCTAGCAGAAGATAAATGAGGCCAGGACAGGTATGTTTCATAATAGAAATCCTCACTGTCCTTTGCTGGAGCAATTTCAGCAATACCATGGACAGACGTTTAGAGGGAGGGCTGAGTCTAATTAAAAAAGAATGGGAATATATCAACTTCTTATACAAACTTCACCATGAACTGGGGAAGAAATGAGCAGCCTTAGCAGTGACCATGGGACAAGGAGAGAAAGCACAATCATGAAATCACAAAGCGAAGACATCCCAAGACATGCCCAAACGCTCGGTCTTAAAATGCCAGAATCATCCAGCTAACATTCACTCTTGCACTCAACCGTTAATGAGGAGAATGCTGAGATTCACCTTCTAAAACCTTGCCTTAAATATTTATGCTGCCAGGTCACTGAACAAAATGACTACTAGGAAGAACTCAGTTACTGTCTATAAATAACTTGAAAACAGAATTGAATTAGTTTTTCCTAGATTGGTTACCAAGTAGTCAAGATTAAATTAACTGAATAGTTCTTGCAACACTGAGTAGACTTGAGGTTGGTTGGGTAAAAATCCGTGTGTGTGGCATCAATAGTTGAAGAAATCCAGACCGAAATTTTGAATTTTAGGCACAGACATATTTGATTCAATGTTAGAAACTTCGGCAGAGGCAAAAGTTAAATGCAAATATAAATTGACTAGGAATTATCTAAAGAAACAAAACCTTAAAAAAAACAACCAAAAACTCAACAATGGGGAAAAAAACCTGACATAAATGATGGACTTCAGCTTCATGGAATAATGCACACTCATTAAATGCATGAAACAAAGCTGAGTATGATTGTTCACTTTGGCTGCAATCATATAATTATAAATTATGTGTGCAAACCAAAAAATTTCTTAAAGATTAAATAATATGCAAACTCGTGGCAATAAAGAAGAGCTAGGTTGTAGGAATAAGAATTATTTTTCTTGTTTTTACAAATTTCCCTTCAATGTTCTTATAAGAACATCCAGAATTTAGAACGAAGAGAGAAGAAAAAGAAACAAGAAGGGAGACTGGGGGTGGATGGGAGAATAATCGAGGTTAGAAATCAATAGAAAGGAAGTAGTCTTAAGAAGGAAACAAATTCTAAAAAAAAAAAAAATGCCTCTAAACATGTTTGTAGACTATTTGTAGACTGTGACTCATTGCAGACGCTGAGTCCTGCTTAGAACTGAGTCAAGGTGAAGTGGAGCTACTCGTTTGCAGGCATGAGTCATTGGAACAGGGATGACAGGTACCCTGTTAAGTCAGTGTCTGCAAATAGAGCTTCCGATCTCTTTTTCATCTAGTTTTCTCAAAACCAAGATGGCAGACAGTTCTAGCATAAACTGTTACTATGCTTAACTAGCCTTGTTTTAACATTAAGGGACTCAGACAAGCAAAGTCTGTGTCCCAACGTTTCCAAGTCACTACACGTCTTATATCTTATAACAATGTCTCGTCGAACGATTGCTTCTGCTTACGAGCTCAGAAGCTTACAATCGTTAGAAGAGAGCCGCGAGTCAGAAGGGCTCAAATCTGAGCTCCGACATTATTAGTTTGGAGACCTGCCGAGAGCCGCAGAAATGATCTGTGCTTCATATTCTTCATTGGCAAAATAGGAAGAGAGTATCCCTCTCCAGAGGTCTTGTAGATATTAAATGAGATTAATGCATGCAGGGCAATGAGAGATATGTCTGGAACAAAATAAGCACACAGATAATGTTAGCTGCTATTATTATTAGGGACTACAGGGATCCTTGGGAGAACCAGAGCTCTGGCCTTGAGAAAACCTGTTCAGATTACAAGTAATAATTATAACATAAATAAGGACAAAAGCCATGATTATTATACCTTTTGAACACATACCACCATTTGAATGCATATCCTCATTTGCATACAAAACATCATTTACATATGTGACGCCATTTGCATCGCATCATCATTTGTATCTTATATCTTCAGGACAGCTCAACAAATCAGGTCATCGGCCCATCAGGTAGCTCAGAAAACTGAGACCCAGGAAAACAAATCAGCTGGAGACGGCTCTCAAAGTCGAGATGTTAGTTACGGGATAAGAGAGGCTCTGTTTCAAAGCTACAAACTGAAGGACAGATGGTGTCAACTGTCCTGACATGATCTAGAGTAGAGAAAACTGGTTGGGATTTTATGATTGCCTTTTTGTTGACAAAGCCATTTAGATGGGCTCAGGGTTTTTTAATGGTACTGTAAAACTGGAGTAATCATTAAACAAGGCATGAATTGTAAGTAACTTTCTTTTCTTTTCTTTTTTTTTCTTTGAGAAAAGGCCTGGAACGATGAGTTGCGGAAAAACAGCACTCTGACTGAAAGCATACTGTAGTAGCCGGGTCCAAGAGGCCCTGGGATGGGATTATTCCTCAGACGGACCTGCGATTGCAGCTGGGAAAATCCCAGCACAGGAGGTTTCTATTTCTTCCCCCTCAGATACAAATTAAAAGATCCTGTCTGAAAAACACTACAATCACAACAACAACAAAAAGGGGGGAGGGATTTTTCACAATTTATGGAATAAATCCTGACTTGTCTTACCCAGTGCTTTCTTTCAGAAGTATGTGCATTTTCTCAGGCCTAGAACCCCTTTTGTATAGAACGTGGAGGGAAAAGGAAACCACTTGCTCTAAACTCAGCAGTCCCTGGCAAGTCTCCATCCTCCCCATGCACAGTGTGTGCTTGTGTTTTACACACCCCTCCATACACACCCTATCATCGGGATCCATTGTTGTCATCCAACACAGCCCTCCTCATCAAGGAAATAATGGGTATGCCAATTTATTCTATTCCTGTTGCTATTAATAGTTTGACAAGAGCATGGCCCACGGTATTGGTTGCTGTTGGAATGGCATTTTTAGTAACCTTCAGATTTTGGTCTTTCCTCTTTAAAGAGAGAGCCCAGTGAGAGACTGGGTAATATGCTTGTGCCTTGGGTCCCAGATTCTAGGACCAACACAAGAGAGAGACAGAGACAGAGAAGTTAGAAAGGGAAAGAGACAGAGAGAAGAAAAATGAGACGGTAGATTCAAGAGTGTCCTGGGCTTCAGACTTCTCTGACATGATAGATCAAAGAGTCATGACTTCCTGGAGATTCAGGCTAGCACACGTACAGATGGCTAACACAAATTAGGACTGTAATTTATTTTGCCTTAAAATTTCAGGAAAAAAAGAGTAATTCCTGTGCTTGCCTCTTCCGAGAATCTTGGGGTACTTCAAATGTTTAGGAATGAAAGTCTTCCTTAGCTCTATGGTTCGTCTGCCAAGAATGCTAAGAGTAAAATATTGTTACAAAGTTCTTAAAAATATGATTGTACTAGAAGGTTGTTGCCTTTCTAAATATATGTCTCTGAGTGAATATTGCTCTTAATACTGTGGGTTTATTAAAAAAACATATTTAAAGACTTCTTTATTGTTATTTTGGTTTGCCTGCATGTATGTCTATGTACTGTGCGCATGCATAGCACCGCTAGAGGCCAGAAGAGGACATGGGATCCTGTGCTACTAGAGTGACAGATGGCTGTGAGCTGCCAAGCAGGTGCTGGGAACTGAACCCAGGTCCTGTGTAAGAATACTAAGTTCTCTTAACCACTGAACCCTCTCTCCAATCCCTTAAGCATTTACTTATTTTATTCTTGTGTGTGTGTGTGTGTGTGTGTGTGTGTGTGTGTGTGTGTGTAGCTACCCATAAGTCCCAGCAAGGGTGTCAGATCTGGAGCTACAGTTGCAGGCAGATGTGAACCACTGGATGTAGGTGTTGCCAAGCTAACTCTGACCCTCTGCAAGAACAGTGTGTACTCTTAACCACTGAGCCATCTCTCCAGCTGCATAAAACTGTATTCTGAAGGCAGTTTTTTTTTACCAGTTTTATTTACACACAACAGTGATTTCTCTGGTCAGAGATTACTTCACACACCCCCACCTTGTTCATAAGACACCCAACATTTCTAATTATCAGTAAATTGGGTCATTATTAAGAAATCTATTCCAGACCAGTGAGATGGCTCTATAAGCAAAAGCTCCAACCACACAAGCCCAATGACCCAAGGTCAATCCCAGAGCACAAGAAGAAACAACCAGAGGTGGCCATGTGCATGTATAATCCCAGCAGGATGGGGAGACGGCCATGGGAGAACGGGCTGTGAGCTCCCGGGTCAGCTGGTCCGCGATACTTTGCGAATGATGGAGACTCCCACCTGGAAGCAAAGTAGGAGAGAACCAACTTCCCAAGAATTGTCCTGGCCTCCAAAAGCACGCCCACATCAACGCTTAGACAGGCCTCCACACAGTCACACACAAGTAATCAATTAACAAACTAATTAATTAAAGGAAAAGGAGGAAATCCAGCACAACCACGCAAGTTTCTTCTAGCCTGCTTGTTCCCCACCTAGAGAAGCCTTGGTTGCGATCCGACTCTAAGGGTTCTGGTTAGCAATGGAGCTGTGTGTGGAGGACATGCTGATCTCACGGAGGAAAGAACCACAGTCATAGGGTGGTCTCCTGAGAATGCATTTATTTCTGCAGTATAAAACAAAATTAAATTCTTCAATCTCAAAAACTATTAAAAGGTTGTATTTAAAATGCATGAAGCATTAAAAAGACATCAAAATTAAAATAATCTCATAAATCTCTTCATTTAAAAGACTTATTAGAATACAGATCGAGGCAGAAAACAGCTGTCCCATACGCCGAAGCAGTAAATTATGACTATTTTAACTTTCTTTTATTTTCATCACTGAAAATTCTTTTCCAGAATAATCGTATTGCGTAGCCAGACCAACTGTCCCATATATTTAAGATGTGACTGGTAAATCACTTTCAGTGGACTCAAAGACAGATTCGCTGTGTGTTCTTTTAAAGATCAGCAGAGCCCAGAGTTGTCCCCTGCCACGGGATCCAGAAGGTAGCCGCAGAAATTAACTCCTAAGAGCAAATTTAACCAGATTAATTATTATTCCAGTTCAGCTTGCCAGAGCACTAGGGAGACCCGAGGAAACACTGATACTGGAAGAACCTTACTGTCTACCCCTTCCAGTTGGATCTGTCAGCTAAGACCCAAGGAAGCAATCGGCGTACCAAGGGCATCGAGATGCACGCAGTTGCGGTAAATCATTGCGCACCCCCCCACACACACACTCTCCTTTGTAAGTGACTGACAACTAGGTGAAGATCTTCCCTTTCAAATAAAGGTTCTCCAGCCCTAGACCAGCACTGTCAGTCTGGACTGTACGAGAGCAGTCCTTGGAGTACAATTAACCTATCATGTTGATAGCACCTCAGGGCCTGCGAATCCTAAAAGGAGGAACAGAAAGCCCAGAAGCATACCACGAGGCTCATGCCACAGCCTCCCTCCTCCCCCCCCCATCAGATTCTTCAAGAACACACTGTGAGCTGAGCAGAGCTATTTTTGATAGAGAACGGCGCGATCCGCTTTGAAAGTCTCACACGAAGATAAAAGGTGTGTCCCATAAAGCTGCCTCCTATTTTTATCGCCTCCCTTCCGCGGGTGGACTCTGGCATCCGTCCCGGTTGGCAGAGATATGATTAGTAAACAAGGGGGCTTTATGAGGCGCTGCTTAAGCACCACGAGTCCCCCTGAACCTGATGCGGTAGTTAGTGGCCTAGGATCCTTTTTTGGCTTTCTCTCCCCAGGAGACAGCGCCGGTGGCAGGAGGAGCGCTCTCTGGCAAAGCAGCATCTATCTATCTTTGTGATTCCGCACACTTCCCCTTGCTTCGGCTGTACAGGCTGAGCAAAGCTCCTTATCTAAGAGCCTGGAAAGGATAACGGGGCTGCTGGAGTATAAAAACTGCTAGTATTTTATTTATCTCGCTTTCTTTCTGCTTAGATTACCATTATCTTTGGTCACTGAATTTTGTCTTTTGGACTTCAAATGGAGAGTGAAGTCAAGCAGAAGATACCCTCTAAGCCCAATGGAACACCTCTCCCTCGGTGCATACGCGCACAGATGCACGGTCGGACACGCGCATGCTCACACGCACGCACTGGCACACATGGCGCACAACCTCCTGGCCTTTCTTTGGCTTTACCCTAGGAGTCTCTTCCTCATGAGTAGTGGTAGATGACCCAATTACATTACATGCATAATAGTTATACCGATAAACAATGTAGGTTCTATAGATGTCTCCAGAGCCTTTATTTAAGGTCATATATATATATATATATATATATATATATATATATATATATTCAAAAGTAAGGGGAGACAGGGAGATGTCTAGCACCTGGCTGAATATCTTCCTGAGGGACACTGCATAGAAGGACAGCTATCTCCATTATTCTTTAATTTTTTTTTTCTTACACCTACATAGAAGTCATGGAGATGCATGAAAAGGCAGTCCCTGTCAGTAAGGTTTCCACCACAACAGAGACAGGGATGTGATTCTCTGGCTATGAGAAATAAGATTAGAGCAACAATGTAGTTAAATATCCAGCACCATCCTGCAGGCATGTGGGATCTGTTTTGGCTAGGATAGTCTCACATAGGCAGCATGGGCTTCTGATATTAGTAAGAAGGGATTTAGCAGCAGAAGGGGCAAACAAGGGGAGCAGAGAGGTTTCCTGGAATGGGGTCACTACCACCTCTCGTCTGTGAGGTGAGTTTCATACTTGTGGTTCACAACGCAGACACACAGAATCTGCATTGGTTGTTGCTGGACATTATTTGTTTGTAATCCTTGACACTCACACTGAAATTTCTACTTCAAAAGGCAATTGAGACACTGCTGTCACTGGAAAGCCAATGTCTCATGCCCTACATATGACAGAGCTATACAAATAAGACAAGTGGTGGCATGAGCCTGGCCTCTGCCTGTTACAAAGGTAAGGCGACGTGTCTCCCACCCAGCTGTTCCACTCCACAGACATATACTGAAAAGAATCAAAGTCAGCATGCAACAGAGATCCCTGCAGGTCCATGTTTATGGAGGCACTATTTGCAACAGTCAAAATACAGACTCTGCCTAGATGCCCTCAATGGATGAGTAGACAAAGAAACTGTGATTTATATACATGACGGAATATTATTCAACGATAAAGGAGAATAAAACCATGTGTTTGCAGGAAAATGGGTAAAAATGAAGGGAAATAAGACTCAGGAAGACAAATACTGTGTTTTCTTTCCCATGCAGAATCTGAGTCTAAGAGAAAGACATTGAAGTAGAAGGGGAAGATGCAAAGGAATGTACACCCAAGGGAGAATGGGGGACACGAGGAGGTTCATAGAAGGTGATTACAGTCAAAATTCATATGAGAACGTCCGTGTTGAAATTCATTCTTATGTATAATTATTATATGCTAAAGAGAGAGAGAAACGGGCAAAATGAAGGCAGAATAACAGGGTGTTAAAGATTCTCCATGATCAAAACCAACACCGGCTCCTTGTCATATCCAGAGAGGCTGGAAGAATTCTTAACTGCATCAAGCACTCAGAAGTCTCTCAGGTAACTCAGCGGCATAGCGGGTGGTAGGGTACTCCTGTAGTCATTGTGAGCTCTGTTAACAATGCTATCACTGTCTGCTAGGGGCTGATTTTAAAAAAATGTAGGAGAGAGAAGTAGAGATACACATCTAGTTGAGAGGCACCAAAGAGCTTAGCTGGAACAGTAGGAGATGGGAAAGAAGATAGATTGTGCCACCCCCAGCAGGCCCTGTCCTGGCTTTCCGTGTCACACTGTGTTGATGCTCCCCTACACTGCTCATCCTCTCTCTCTCTGAGCCAAGTCGTTATTAGTGCTTTTCATCAAGTCGAAGATGTTATCAATTGTGAGCTACACCATTATTTTATGTGCCACTAAGAAAGAAAAATGCTGCCAATGAAATGATGATACACCATCACTTGTTAGAAGCATCCAATTTGAGAGATGCTAAAATGGGGGTGGGGGGGACTCGTCTTGGAATCAGTGAGACTCATTATTAATCACTATTGCTTAAAAGCAAATAATACAGACCTTGGGAGTTAATTGGTATTCAGAGAACAATGAAAAGGCGTATCTGGTACAATGCCCTGCTGGGTAGAACTAGAGCAAAAGACTGTGCCATCCTTTAGAGACGAGGCAGGGTAGAATTGTTACTCCAAGCTGAGCCAGGAGGATCCAGGCTTGAGTCCTGCACTCATTGCTTACTAGCCACGGAAACCTAACAAAATCTCAAAACTTGAGTTGGTTCATCCAACGTTGAAGTGTGGAAGAACCCTAAGTACCTTCCTCACTGGGTCACCAGAAGTGGCATCCAACAAAAGCTAATCACAATTAGTACCTCGTGCTGTCAGTGATCACTGGGTAGTTAGACGGTTTTTCATCTTTATTTTATGAGATCCAAAGATCCAACACCCCCAGTGGCACCAGCCTTCTTGATTGCATCAACAGCACAGATAATAAGACTGATTAGCAAGAAATAGAGTTGGGTTTTGTATGAGATCATTTTGACTGGTCAGTTTACAATGCCACACTGAAACCTCCCACAATTTATTGTCCCAGGACTCTTCCTGAACGACAACTTTCTACCTTTGGAAATCTGTATCTATAAACCATCCTAAGGAGGATGCGTGGAGTGCTGAACCCCATAGGTTAGGACTTGGGACTCTTTATGGTAAGGAAGCTGCATCAGTTTAATGTGTGGGGTACTCTGTAGAGTCTTTCAAACTTCACCACAACCCAAGCCTAAGAAATAGCCAGGGTGTCATGTTAAATACATAGAGGAAGGCACCAATTCAGACATATCACAAGGGGATCTACTTGGTGTCACACTGTTGGAAATAATGGGGCCAGTAAAAAGGGCCAAAGGATGCTGAGAACGTACCATTCTCAAGGACAGTCACAGAGAGCAGAAGGACTCAGTAGGCAATGGTATCACTCTAGAGTAAGTGTACAGTGCCAGCTCTTAGGACAGATGGGGACAGTGGTGAAGGTACGGAGGACAGCTGGGCCTGCAAAAAGAGGCTCTCTAGATTCACTTCGAAAGTTGACAAACTTGGGGTGGTAGGCAAGTTTCTAGCTCTCTCTGCTAGGTGAAGGTTCCATCGAAGAGGAAGTCTATCTGTAAGACTCTGTAGGTGCTCAGCCCTAAACAAGACATTCATACCACCTCCTCTAAGGCTCAGGGAACAACACAGAAGAAGAGGAGAAAAGAGGTGAGGGCAGAAAGATAGGGAAGGAGCTGTAAATGCTGTCTTATGAACATGGTACAGCCAGTGCAATCATGATCTCGGTTCTGTCTACAGTGGACTTATAAGACTATGCCTGTCAACAGTCAGTTACAGACCGGGGAAGGGCCTACATGGATCCCCTACTCCAAGTTGAAATATGGGCTACTGATAAGTTCTAGGGTAGGGAAGACATTCTCTTTGGTGGTGTACCTACTAATAGATAGCACTGGTTAATCTTGGCAGGTACAAAACAAGACAAAAAGACATGAACATGGGGAAGGGACTTGCAGGAAATGGGGTGAGTAATGGAGATGAGGGAAGTGGGGAGGGGAGGGTGACCGCAGTCAGAATACATTTTATACTTGAATGTTTATTTGGTGTGTATTTATGAAATTATCAAAGAATGAATTCAACAAAAAAAATTAAATTTCTAAAGATGTATTCATTGTTGAAATATAATATATATATACACTATGTAAAGTCTTATTTTTTCTTTAAATATGTAACCTAATATTTTATAATGCTCTAACGGAATTATAATTTTCAGAGAATATAATATAAATATGGTGATTTTTAGCAAAATAAATAAATAAAATAAAAAGAGCCATTGGGTCTTGACCTCTAGAGTCAAGTGCTGGAGTGCTTTGATATATTCTTCCTGTAGGCACCCTGCAGTGCAGACTAAATGAGACTACGTCTACTAAGCACGCTTAAGGGAAAGAAAGACAAGACATCTTTGTGGAACACTCTCTGTTGGATGGGGCCGGTATCATTACAACCTGCTCTCCTGTGAAACAACAAAGGTAAATTGCTTTGAGTGCAATCTTTCCCTTTTCCCCTTTCTCTCCCTCTTTCTCTCCCTCCTTCCTGGTCCCCCTTTCTCTCCTCCTCCCTCTCCCTTTCCATCCTGACAAAGCAAAATCCAAACGGCCCTAACAATCAGTTCATTGATCAAAGAGCATTGCATTGGCCATGACTCATGCTTCAGACACAAAGATCTGATACTCTTCATGACTCCCTTTCTCCTCCCACGTGTTCTTACTTTTCTGGTCTCTTTCTAGAAAGTTCCTCTAATTTCTACAAGTAGATCCTATAGGAAAAGGCTATGGACTCAAACCAGGACTTGTAAAACCCCAAGGCCCTCACAGTAAGATACAGAATTTCTTCTCTACTTATCAATTCCACAATGTTCTTCTCATCCATCCCCACATTCCAAAAGGGAGACTCCATTAAGAAGGGCTAGAAGTTTAGTCACATGATCCTTGAGTGTTACTAGTAATAGAAAATAAATACATAAGTCCAGCAATAGAAAACATTTATATAGTAATATGCCTTATTCTGTTCTATTTCTATACATTGGGATACTTATTTATAAGAAAATGTTAACATGCAAAATTATACCTGTATAGAATATTTTGCCTTGCGGAAATGCTTATAAATTTTTCATATGAATTGTATAAAAATAACTAATACTGCTCACTCTGAGTGATAATGATAAATACTGTTCAAATTTATGACAATGAAAACAATTTACATTTAATTTCAACAATTTTATTTTCATTTCTAGATGTCCTGATCCTTCTTCAAATCTTCCTAGTTTCTTTGAAAGACTTTTAGGTCTGCATATGATACAAATCTGTTCCTGTGCCCTTGTTTCCAGGCCTCTGACTTGACTGAACATTTTAAATCTGCTTGTCTCGCTGTCCATATTGTTTTTCTGGGCCGCTATAACTCTGATATTCAGCATGCTTTAGGGCCTTGTAGTGCCGTCTGTGGTTTCTCTCAACTCAAGCGTATGACAAGGAGATTCCTTGTGTATTTGCAATTCTGGGTTCTGAAGTCATCTAGGTGTTCCTAGCGCCTAGCAAGTTGACAATACTAGCCACAGTGATGATGAGGCTCCTGATAGCGCTGGAGGTGCTGACAGTTTTTAAAGGCATTCATGGCAAATGTGAGGTCCACAGGCCAAGCGACTAAGTACAAAGGCCACTGCAGAACAAACAGAGCCTCCTTTGTTTGAACAAAGCAGAGTTCACAGTTGTTCGTCGTGCCTGGAGCATCTGAAATTGCATCAGATGTATGTAAGGTATCCGACACACTCTTTATTCTTCCAGGGAATATTAGTATTCATGTAGAAGAACCACTGTATGTATTATCATGATACAATTCACAGGCATCGGGTTTCACAATTCCAGCATGAAGTCGAGTACATTACACACCGAACCCAAGGTCTACAAAGGTACCTTTCTTCTGCTGTTCAAAGATCCTCGTGCTTTTAGGTACAAAGAGGAAACTACTCCACCTTCAGGGATTCACAGTTAATGTTTTCTGAGCACCTAGCATGTGCACAGGCTTGGAGCTCGGTGCTTTCCTTGTTCATTTCTTCCTATTTTAAGGAACCCTTCTAATGGAGGTACTTAGTACCAAGCCCCAAAGGAGCAGAGCGCAGCAGGACCATGAAGGACATGATTTCTGGAATCAGTGTATCTGGTCTGAATCCTGGTTCTGTCACTTACCTTGAGCAAAGCGACGTCACTGTTTTGGGGTCCTAATCGACCAGTAGGTACAGCAGCAGGAGCTGACTTGGGGGTGAGAAGCAGAAGGGTCAGTAAGTTGGAAGCTTCGGGAGCAGTCAAGGCCGAGATATTACTGTCTTACTGGCAGACAAAGAAACAGAATATGATATAAGAAGTTTGATTACAGGCTGGAGAAGTGGCTGGGAGATGAAGAGGAGCTGAGAGAGGTAGAGAAAAATGTCCAAACTTGACTCCTGCCACTGGCTTCCACATCCCAGCCACGAAGTGGTTAATACTGAGAAAGATGAGGGTCATGTCTTCCCTACCAACATGAGCACTGTTTGAGAGCCCATGAACACCACCATCATCGCCAAGCAAGCCTGCGTTCTAGGAGCTTCTTCACATGACCCTCATGAGGAGCTGCTGACAGGCAGAGACTGTCATCTATAGACAAGGAATCTGAGAACTGGAGGGGTCAGGCCAACTGTCTAAGAACATACAGTTAAACAGCAGGGTTGGGGTCAGTCCAGAACTGGGCGGGTCACAGTTCTTTCTACTGTGTTGTGCTAAAGCATCAGCCGGAGATGATGACGGAAGTAAAATGGCACGAGCTTCCACCGCAGCCAAAGACTCTGGAGACAAAACCTGGGCTTGAACTTGGCTCCATCCGCATTTACCATGGCTCCAGTTCCAGCATCCTCTTCTGGAGGGACTGATGTACCCTCCGTGTCACGCTTGCTCTAGACTCTAAGCCCCATGCGGAAAGAAAGAGAGTCGGACTAACTTCCTACTGTATCTCTGGAAACTGGGACAATTTCTTGGTTCTCAGTAAAGGACTGAACAAATATTTCTAGAATGAATGCGTCATGAATAAATAAGTAAAAGAAAATCTCCACCTCTCTCCTTACGATGACTCTAGGAAGTAGAATTTGAATCCTATGCACGCAGGAAAAGCAATTAAATCCCTATCAAAGGTCATGCGAGTCAACGGATGGTACAGATGAAATCCAAAAGCAGCATATCTCGTTCCCAAATCGCATTCTCCTATTCCCAAAGGAGACCGTGTTATGCCCCTACTAGGGCTACTGTGAAGATGGGCGGAGATAAGGAGTATGAACTCACTGTGCTAAGGCTGCACCTTGAAAAGCTGGTAACTGATTTCTTAACACAGAATCAAAGCCTAAAGCCAAAACAGTACAACTTGAGTGGAATTTTAAGTACTGAGAAGAAAAAAGTGTATTGAGAGGGGCAAAGGGGGCATAGAGGAGAGCCATCAGTAGCTTTGAAATCAAATCACACTGCTCCAGGCAGCCACCTTCTCAGTGTGTAAAGGGAGGACAGCATCCCCACTTTCCAAGCACAGATTTGCAAGATTATACAAGGGGCACCGAAGCAGCACCCTGATCAGTGTGGGACCCTCAGCAGACTGCCACATCAACCCTAGCTGCTTGATAGTGACAGCATAGCATAAGGAAGAAGGATCTGGATACAGGTCTGGGAACAAGACACGCGCCGCCTATGATCCCTGCTAAGAAAGTCCCTTGAACTTCAATGCTGTTTTTAGATTCCTAGGCGGTCTGTCTAGCCTAAAACTCCCATGGCTAAATCAAATGATTCAATTATGCTTGCGCAGCAAATTAGAATTTAGCAACACCTCGCATCTAAGGAGTGCTCAGTGCCATGCTCCTCTCTGTTTCCTAGAATAGCCATATTCTCCATTTCCTTTTAAGCAGAACCTAGATACATGCCCAGGACTTTACCCCCAAGACCAGCAAATTAAAGCCCAGGTGCAAACGTGGAAGCTGGATAGACTTCCACTTTTCTTTTTCATCCCCCCAAAGATGGCTTAACCCAGATGAGGACGCTGATAGCAATTAGATCTGATAATAGCCATGAACGCTTGCTCAAGAGCACAAATGGAGCACCAGCCAATGGTGGTTGATAAAATAAACATCTTTCTCAGATCTCCAAATCCTGGATCGTCAGGATTGGGAACCCATGAGGATAATCTTGAGAGGTTTAGGTGTTTTTTTTTTTTTAAGATTCCCAAGTTAAAGCATGAAAAAACTGAAAGATTATTGCAAAATCCTTCAAGAATGCTGCCCTAAGTAAAACCCTCATATCTTTACCCTCCTCCCAGTTGCTGGGAGAGGAGCACAAAACCTTTAGCTGGAAACTTCCAAGGGTAAGGATGTCCAGGGGCTCAAGGACGAGGGAGCAGAAGCCAGTGGCCACTCAGTCTTAATTCAGCAGAATATGGGCCCTGGGTTGTCATGGTTTGTGGAATTTTTCTAGAGAAACCAGATGCCTTCTTATTGGGGAAACGGGAGAGTAAAGATTTCTGATTCTTAAGTGATGTTCAATGAAAAGGTTTGGACAAGCCACCACAAGCTGGCCGTCTGCAGCTTTTCCCCTTGTGGAATGACACTGTAGTGCCTACCAGCCAATATCCACACTGGACCCTGAAGACCCCACTGTCAACCCTTCAGCTGCCAGTTCCCCGCCTTTCCCAGTGGTCTTTCAATGTCTTCCCTGGGCTTCACTCTCTCCAACAGTAAAATGAACTTCAGGAGGCCTGCCTTGCTCCTGCCATCCAGTTTTTGCATAAATCCAATAAAACAATCATTTCAAAAGCAAGGAATGTTCACTTTATGTTCTGAGTGCCAATGTTCCATCAAATAAGAGAAGATAAAGCTAAAAAGTCCCTTGACCTGGAAAGCCTGTTGACTGTTGTAAAGCGGATACTGGATGGGAAGTGTCACCCGAAATGGAAGTCCTCCAAATTTTCAGTTATATAGAAGGCGTGCAGGTGGCCAATGTGTTTCCCCTCCAAAAGAGTTCATTCAACGGAAATAATGGAAAGTATATGTTTAGTACCAGGAAGTGAGAGAAAGAGAGGGAGACAGAGAGAGGAAGGAGGAGGAGGAGGGAGAAGAGAGTGCTTTTATGCAAATTTTATTTCCCTATAATAACTAAAACTATTCTGCTAGAAGGAATTATCTCTATAGGCTGGCAGCTGTGGTAGGCAGTGAATTAAAAATGGCTCTGGATATGGGAAAATCTGTTCTATAATCGGTGCTATTCTTGGAGAGGACATCAATCGAGCCCAGCTCCCATGATGCTCCACTGCGTGAACGACACACAAGAGCAGGACCGAAACTCCTGTTAATATCACCCGTGAATATGGCGGCCCCACCTGAGACACCACACTGTTCTCCTAAGATGACAGTGGAAAAATTGGTGACCACTAAGCAGCCAAAGAATCCTTCACTTGGAAGGGCAGTGGAGGACAAACAAGTCTCCCATGCTTCATCCAGTTCCACATCCATAGCTTGCCCAGACCTGGCAGTACAGTACAAGATTTTCTACGTGTCTTCTTTTCTCATCCCACTCCACTCCTCCTCCTTTCTAGTCTTCCTTTTCCCTTGATCCTTTCCCTCCTTTTCTTCCTTTTCCTCCCTACTGATACACAGTAAAAGGTACGACTCAAACCTAAATGCACAAGATGGTAGCTCTTGTTTGCGGGAAAGGCGTATGCTACAGAAACAGATCTTAAGCAGGAAGCAGTCATTGTTGTGCCTAAGTGTCATCACATTCACAACAAGGCAACTGCTTGACCAGTAGAAATCTCTGTACCCTTAGTGGTCAATGTGCTCAAGGCAATAGAGGTGCCACTGTGGCAGCTTTAACCAGTACCCCACAAAAGGAAGTCAGGATTTACCTATGTAAATAGTCATGACACTTACAATCCTAGCTCCTTGATGGACCAAGAATTTTCCTAGGAACCTATGACCCCATTATACCTGAGGTGCCTATCTCCCCTCCCTGAGTCACAGGCACCATCTTTGTGTCTACTACAGTAATGGATTTCACTGCCTTCACATCCGTTAAGGTAACTACAAGCCAAGACTAGGAATACCAGGAGATTGACCCAAGCAGTCATCTTACCCTTTCCAACATTAGTCAACGCCCAAAATCCATAATCCTGCAGATCAACCAAGCTACCCGCGTTCATAGCCACAAAGCAAATCAGTCGTCTTCCAAGGACAGAAGGATCTCCATTTTAGCCCAACAGGCAGGGAACATCTCAAGACAGCAGTAAACAAGGGCACGGGTTAGATAGAGCAAGACTATTTGATTCCACGTAAAAACCGGACATCCAGCACCAAGTCAGTCCTACAAAGCTCCACAGAGATGCAGAAAGGCTCCTGCAGCCCAGCTATATTCCCTGGAGAACAGGAATTGCTCCTGATATCAGACATCACCACTCAAGACAGGGAAGTCATTCTATATATCTGTGTTCCCCCTAGGCTGGCTTCCTTCCAGCCTTCTCTTTCCCAACCCAGGCAACCAACAATACATACCAGGCACCATGAGGCACGCACACATTTTTTTTTAGCCCCACTTGCTCTCTTTGAAGCTCCTGAGAGCTCCAAAGTCTTCACTACAGGCACAAAAGCTAGCTGCATTCTCACTTCCGTAGGAAAGCAGAACAGGGTGGCCCAGCAGGGTTCCTTTAAGAGACAGCTGCGTCCATTTTGCTCATTACTCTTCATGTATAAACTGCAAATTGCATTTGCAAATATTTTCTTTAAAATAAAATCGTCATTTCTGAGCTTCCTGCAGGCGCCCGGTGCCTGGGTAAAAACAAATTGTACTAATGGAAACCAGGGGTGGGGACAACACCCCACACCCTTTGCAGTGGCAGCGGCCACACCCTGCTGACCCCATCACACAGGGAAAACGCCCAGGAAAGCGAAGTTCATGCGAAGTACATCGTTTTCCTACACCGGGAAGCTGTGGCACAATTTGCTCACAGTCTCTGGATCCCCCTAGATCCGGTTCGGCGACCCTCAGATTTTGAGAGAGAGCAAATTCATCTGTAAAATTCTCATTTCTACTCACACCGACCTTGTTCTTTCACCTGAACCTGGGATGGTTTCCCCTCAAAATCCTAAAAATAGAACTAAGCCACCTGAAAAAAATGATTAAAAAGAAGAGACCACCTCTTAGAGGCTTGGCACGGGGGGGGGGGGGGGGCCGGCTGTGCCTCAATCATTGCCTCTGCAAAATGGGGACAGTCAAATGTCTCCTCTGCTGAGTTATTGACGAAAACTAAATCAGAACTAAATCAGAATGAACCCGAAGAGATGCTTAGCACCTGGTAAGCACACAAGTACAAATGTAGACCTGTTTCGGACCCATGGCGATTCAGCTCGCAAAACAGGAGGCAGGTACTTCAAAGCTCCTTTGTAAAAGACTCAGCTGGAGCCAGAAGCCCGGGATCCAGCACTTGAACTCACAAATCAATTTCCCCATCACGAGAGAGAGGAAAGCTGATTCTGTTCTCCCAGAGTGACGCTCTGCGACGTACACACCACCCACCACGAGTTGTTTCTACCAAATCCTTTGGACCTGAGTGCTCTCAGGCTTCTGGACCTTGCGGTCCGTTTGCAAACGTGGAATGAAGGGGACAGAGGCCCACTGAAGATGCTGTCAGCGCAACACAGGCCCGGGAGTTAAACAAGTGGACCTCTCTGCTTAACAAGTGACTGGGAGTGACGGAAAAAGGAGAGGGGCCGTCTTAAAGAAACAGGACGACACACCGGCCGAATGTGGTGCATAAACCTCTTTCTTGCTCCTGCTTTGTGGGAAAATCAGCTCAAATTAGATAAATTTGAACAATAACTGATGTCTATGATAGTAAGTAATTATTCCTATTTGTTAGCTGTTTTTTCCCATTGAGAGAGTCTAATTGTACGTAACTCAAAATGAGGTCATTTGTACCTCCAGCTTCTGTTCCTGTGTCTCCAAACCCTTGCTCTTGGGATATTAGGTCTGAGAACCCAGCAACGATGCCTGGAGAAGAGAGACACGTGACCATCTCTAAGAAGTTAATGGCCACATCTGTGTCTCCAACAGAGCGTCGGATGAGCAAGTGACTCAGAGATCTGTGCTCACGCATTCCCAGATGCGGCCACCCTACGGGAGGGAGATCATAATCACACGGAACTCCAAATGAAGTCAGTCAGGCCACAGAACCATGAGAGACGATTCTGAGCTGGCATTCAAGCCACAGGGTTGGAAGGTGGTCCCTTATGCAGCAAAACACACGTAGGAGACTGGACCTGACAGAGGCATTCTTAGATGGTAACAGGGGGGAAATTGGCATCTATTCGAGATCTTTAAATCCACCCAGCTGACAGTTAAAATAAGCTTAGCCATGAACGACTTGGTCCCAATGCGGATAGGCATCAGGAGGGACGAGACTCCTCTCCTCTTGGATATTTTTGAAATGGTTTCTTGTGGGATGTTCTTTGTGAGAGCCCTAGATTTAGCAGGCCATGGTCTGTAGTGCACAGAAAGCAGAAATATTAGGGGATGTCAGAGGTTTCTACCTGATAGGAGAAACCACAAACGTTACTTAGATGATCAGCCTTGCTGCATTCCTAGTTCCCTGTCCACGTGTGGAAAGTCATCTCCGAGAGAGCAGCAGAGAAGAAAGAACCTAGAGACCACACTGACAGTCAAGCCAAGCTTCATCTCACCTGGAAGTCCTTGGCCACATTCTTCAACGCCTCTGAGCTTTGTTGGTTCACGTGAAAAGAATCTTTGCCCTGATGAAGCTACCATTGCTTAGAGTGTTAAAGGGACAGGGGATAAACAAATGCTCGCAGCTGTTAAGAACAGTAACAAAAAAATGTCATACTCCCAAGGCTCTTGTCTTTGATCCCTGGAGATGCTTACATATGCCTACTGGTGCAAAGAATGCAAAACTCTTGTTCTAAAACACACATCGCACCCAGGAACTGGACAGAATGGGCATCTCTTGAGAGGATATTTTGGAAGACCCTGTGGAAATCAAGCCATGTGAGGTGTATAAGGTTCATCTAGGAGCTGGGGAGGTCTTGAGAATGCACAGGCTCATTGTTCAGGGTATCTGAAGTGGGATTTCTCAAGAAAGCCTACAATGTTCAGTCCAGAAATATGTTCTCTCCCCAGACCAGAAAGCCGGAAGTGTTTGCAATGGGAGGGCCACACAGCTGCTTCCCACTGAGGGCAACTCCATATCAGAGCCTGATGACCGAGCTGCTCACAAGTTCACTGACATTCAGATAATTAATTATCAGCACAAACAACACCAAGTAGGCTAGCAAGTCATTAGCTTCACTAATAAACTAAATTAATCTACTAACATGTGCCGTGTTATCAAGAACTATAATTCTATGTGCATCTTTTTTTATGCACTGAGTTTTGGGGAAGAAAGGAAAAGCTATGTAACTGAAGCAGATTCTTCTATTAACTTGCCTTTCCCTTGTGCACGCATATATGTGTGGGTGAACACACGTGTGGGCATGTGCTTGTGGTCAATGCTGAGTGTCTTTCTCCATCTCCATCTTATTTTCTGAGACAAGGCTTCTCACTGAACCTCGAACTTAGTGATTGGCCAGTCTGGATGGCTATCAAGCTCCAGGGCTCCTCCCACTTCTGCCTCCCCAGTGTAGGATGTCTGACCCAACTTTTTTTGGGGGGGGGAGGGGGTTCTGGGGATCTGAATTCAACCCTTCATACTTATCTGGCAAACACTTTACTGACTGAGTCATCCGTCTGGCCCCTGCCTTTCTATTTTGATAGTCTGTTATTGGGGGCAGTGGCCCTTAACTGATTGTATTTAAGAAGCCATTGTAAGTTTGTACATTTGCTAATAGCTGGTAATTTTCTAATAATATATAACAATGTGTTCGAAAACATCCAATTGTAATAAAACGAAATAAAATGAATAGCATCGAGGAAGAGATCGTTGCCTTTCTCCTCTCTACCAAAATGTCTCTACTGTGTGGCTACCTTTCTGTGCCATTAATTGAAATACCTGAAGCTAGCATTGTCCACAGACTGACAAAGACCCCAGGACACCTAATTTTAATGATGTTATATCTGTCATTTGACTTGGAAGATGTGTATGTGTGGGAAACATGGAGTTAAACAACCTTAATGAGATTTTTGCATTTGGTGACAGCTGTTTTTAATGACAAGTCTCTTCAGAAACAATAATGTGTGTTGTGCATGTCTAAAAGATACCCAGACATGTTTTATTCAAGGGATAGTTCTCTGGATTCTTGTTTCTGAGAAGACCCAGGGGAAAGAAGAGACGGTAGCTGTACTTGGTAACTAACACTCCCACAACTCCCTGTTCACTGATTGCTTTACAAACTAAGCCTGTGGTGCGAGCCTAAAAACAGGTCTATCAGGAGTTCAAAGTCATCGCTGGTCACGGAGTAAGTTCTAGGCCAGCCTGGGCTAGGTGAGATACTGTCTCAAAACAGACCAGCAAAACTAAAACCTATCATATCCACTGGACAATAGCGAGTTAAATTGAGCAGGTATTATATTGAATGGACTTTGTTCATTAATTAAAACTATTTTAAATACCTTGCAAAGAAAATGCAGGGAGATTAACCAGACCCAAAGCCTGTACATCTCAATGACCTTCTACACAGAATAGCCAAGACAAAGCTGCTGGTGGTGCTACATGTTGCATGTTACATCTTTCCACTGCCGTTTATATTTGAGACGGGGTCTCATTACATATCTTAGCTGGCGTGGAATTCACGATGCAGACCAGGCTGGCCTCAGACTCAGAGAGGGCCTCCTGCCTCAGTGAGAGGATGAACAGTGTGATCTACTGCTCCTGGTTCAAATAGATTGTATGCACTTATACATTACTGAAAAATGAAAAGCTAAAGTAAGACTGAGTTCAAACTAGAGGAGCAACTGATCCTGTAACTTCTTTCATGGCCCGAGAGCTCATTGTCTACACTCGGTCCCCATCCTCACCCTGCCTTGTTGTTTTACCCTTCCACGATAGCCTCATCTCCAGCAGAACATTTAGATAGCCTTTATTTTTTAATTTTTAAATTATTTTCTAACTTTATGTGAATGAGAGCTTTGCATAAATATTTGTGCGCCACATGTATGCCTTATGTCTGAAGGAGTGAGAAGTGGGTGTCAGTTCCCCTGAAATTGGAGTTTCAGATGAGACGAAAGGTGGGTCCCGGGTAATCAAATCCAGGTCCTCTACAAGAGCACCAAGTGCTCTAAACTGTTAAGCCATCTCCCTGCGCTTTGTTTTTGTTTGTTTGTTTGTTTTTCAAGACAAGGTTTCTCTGTGTAGCCCTGGCTGTCCTGGAACTCACTCTGATCTCAAACTCACAGCCTGCCTCCCCGCCTCCTGAGTGTTGGAGCTAAAGCTGCATGCCACAGAAGACACAGAGAGGCCCCGTGTCTCCCCATTACTACACACGCGTGGCCTCCTCCGCACCGGCGTAGGTGGAGCCTGTGTCCCATCAGGGCTTCCTCTGGTGCAGCACTAGTGCGAGGGGACATGCCACCACTGCCGCCACCGCAGCACGCGACAGAACAGTTTCTCTGCCGCAAGTCATCCCCCCCCCCCCCCCCGCTCCATCTCCGCCCCTCCCCAACCTCACACCAGGGTCCCCACTGACTTTGTCTCTACTTTCATTGTTCCACCTTCTCTAAGATGTCAGGAAGTTGGCTTCTCACGGTAAGTATGGATGTCACACAGGCTTCCTTCGCTGACTACTGGATTTGGGGGTTTTCCCCCATCGTTTTTCATGATTTAAAAGTTGGTTTGTTTTTTAGCATTAAATAACATTCCACTAAGTAGTAATATTGTAGCTCTTTTTTTTTTTTACTTATTAAAGGATGTTTCGTTGCCTCCAAACTTGGGAAATTATGATCAAATAGCCATGCGTAGATTTTGGTATGGATCGACGTTTTCTCCCTTGGGTAGAGTGTGACTGCTGAACCAGATGGTAGGTGGGGTGGGGGGAGATAATTTTGTGAGAAACTGTCAGATGCTTTTCCAAATTGGCTGTTTCACTTTGCATACCCATCAAGCAATAAATGAAAACCCGCAGTGTCGATGAATGGGACCACTCCATAAACTGACATATAACCTATGGTTAGTAGGCTTAGTTAGTGCTTTTTTTTTTCTTTTTGCTTGTTAATTTGTTTTCAAGACAGGGTCTCAGTGTGTAGCTCAGGCTGACCTAGAAGTCAGTATATAGACTGGTACGGCCTCAAATTTGTGGCAATCCTTCTGCTTCTGCCTTCTGAGCACTCCCACAGCTAGTTTATCTGATTTTTTAAATAAGCAAATAGAACCAAGCCTCCAAATGAAGTACCTGTGGGATTCCTCAGAACTGTTTTTCTGTTTCCTACATTTCACTAGGGCAGGGGATCAGCAGCTATAGACCAGAGGTCAAGTCCCCCGCACACACACACCCTGCCCCCCTGCCCCACCTTCCGCCACCCCCACACACACATGATGTCCTACAGCCTAGAGTCAAGAAGGACTTATATGTCTTTTCAAATTATTTTTTTACTTTACGAGGGGGTGTCTATACATGTATCTGTGTGCATGTTCATGTGTGAAGGTCCATGTGTGTATACATGTGCATATGAGTGTGTTTGTATGTGTAAGAGAGGGAGAGGGCACAGGTGGAGGTCAGAGGACAGCCCCTAATGTCATTATCATTGACCTGTAAGACAAGGTCTCCCATTAGCGTGGAGCTCACCAGTTAGGCCACACTGCATGTTCAGTGAGACCCTGGGAGCCTCATGACTCTGTTCCCGCGGCACTGGGAGTCCAGGCACACACATTCCTGGCATTTTCAGGTGTGTTCTAGGAACCAGACTCAAGTCCTCACGATTGTGAGACAAGCAGTGTACCAAGTGAGCCACTTCCCTAGCCCCACATAGACTCGCCGGAATACAAGCTAAAACAATAGACGTAACATGTGAGAATTACAGGAATTCAAACATCAGTGCCCACAAATAAAGTTTTATTGGCAACACAGTCGTGCCCACTTCTTTCCCACTGTCTGCAGCTGCCATTGCTCCAAGCAGCTGAGTGGCACCTGTCAAACTGGTACTGTGCCCTGCACGGCCTACAGGAGACGTTAGCCAGGCTCAGAATGCCGGGTACTATTAGGAGCATCACACCCGTGAGACAAAGCCAGGCTTTGCAGCCACCTTCCAGAATGCTCAGGCTGGTTGGTGGAGAAACTGTTTTCCTTCACGGTAGCCCTCCCCAGAAACCACCTTAGTTTCTCTCGCGTCTTCGAATTATCTAGGCAGTCATGCTACAAGTAGAAAGTATTGAATTTTGACTCTGCCAGCGGGACCTAGTGCAGTCTCTAAGATTTAACCAGCATTTTCCCCCTTCAAGGGAGCTAAGCAGTAAGTATCCTGCCTGACTTGCTTTCTTTTTTTTTTATTTTTTATTTTTTATTTTTTATTTTTTTTTGCCTTAAGGTTTGTTTACACTCAGCAGGAGGAAAGGTAAGAAGATAAAAGCAAAGCAGAAGGAATAAAGGAAGACAAGACTACAGCAAATCTCAGAGCAGGCAAGATTAGAGGAACAAGCCCTGGGGAAGAAAGTGTACAAGTTAGCAAGACTGCAGAGGAAAGGGAGATTACACCAGCAACAAGGGGGCCGATGGCCAGGAGGGAAGGCAGAGAGACAGAATCGCCACTGGCAAAGGTGGCTGAGAAGGTGCCACTCTCCCAGGAGGAGGCATTGAAGTTGTTAGCTCCTCCAGCTAGCTGAGACCCTTGCTGACGCTCAGAACGGATTGGAGCTGTGGGCTGGAAGGCATTTGAGAGAAAGGACCTTACCTGGTTTTCCTCGGGAGGATCCCTGTCACTGAAGATGGTTGAAAAAGAAAAGATAGCCTTGGTCAGCAACTTCCAGGTGATCTGAGGAGCGATGATGATTGATCGCCCATTGCACCACAGTCCCCGCAGGAAAGGGTTTTCTCGTGTCATGTCTTTTATCCTGTTTTCCGTGTGTGTGTCTGTGTGTCTGTGTGTGTGTGTGTGTGTGTCTGTGTGTCTGTGTGTCTTGTGGGTCTGTGCATGTATGTACATATGGGTGACACATGTTGAGGTCAACTTTCAGGAGCTGGTTTACTCTTTCCACCATGTGGTTTCTGGGGATCAAACTTGGGTCACCAGGCTTGGAGACAAGCGCTTTTACCCATCCATCTATCTGGGCTGTCTATCTGAGGTCCTTGTAAACACCCCAGAGGTCAGTCAAATCTTTTAGTGGGGGGGAATTAGAGAAGACAAATGACCATGCTATCAAGAAGCAAGAGAGGGGATTCGAACCTGGGATGATCCATCTCAAAGTCCATTCTTGGCAAGGAGGGACACCATCGCCTTGTCAGCTAAGATAAGGCCCTGAGTGCACTAAATGAATCCACCAGGAGCTGGATACACTAAAGCTAGTGCACTTGTGGTGCTAATTCTGAGCATAGACGTAACCATAGCTACCAGTCCAGGTAGGTCCCACAAGCATTTGCATCTTACAAAGGATTTTCTCTTACTTAGCTCATGTGATGCTGCCTGGAGCCCGAGTGGGCAGAGAAAAGAATGCTGGGCACTCAGCTAATATCTTGCCTCACATTCTTTCTTCTCCTTCCAGGACGGTAGCCAACCAAATCTATGTGTCCTGCCACCTTAGAGGGATGGGGACAAGATGAAGAATGAATATACTCACTACTACTCTGAGTCCATCTGGGACAAGCTCAACTCATATCATCTATCCCCTCTCCCTCTCAAAAGTCCCCATTTGAATGAGTAAATATATACTCAGCCTAGGTCCGTGGTCTTCAGTCTTGATTATATAATCAGGTCACCTGGGGAGGTTTTTAAACCACTACCTCTGGACCCTAACCACACACATTCTGGTTTACCTTACTTGAGTCTAAGTATAGATAGATATTTTTTAAGCTCCCCTGCATTTTTATTTTGTTGTGGGGACCAGGTACTGCATCAGCTCTAAACTAAAGCTGTTGGCTAGAATTTGTGAGGAACGTGGTTCGGTGGTCTTCTTGTGAAGAAAACTACACAGGACGGCTGGAGCCCATACAACCATGTGGATGTGTGGGGTTCCCTTGAGTATGAGAAGTATACACCCAAGGGCAGAGTAGTAAGGGATGAGGTCACAATTTCCTAGGAACTCTGGGGTATTCTTCAGACTAGTAAAAATAAATAAATAAATAAATAAATAAATAAATAAATAAATAAATCTTTTTTTATTTCCAAGTCACCATCTCCAATATCTTGGCCCAGCAGCCAAGCACAGTTTTTAAGTAACACGGTAGTCCCCGCTGCTTCATTAGCAAGCAGAGTTGCCCAGGATCACACAGCTCCTGAGAAGCAGAGGCCAAATGTTTCAGGCGTGCCTGGCTCCAGTCTTGTGACCTTTCTGCTAGGAAAGGGACAGCGTGTATTTTAAGGACGGAGGAAAGGGTTCCCACTTACAGCAGAACTCTCCAGACATTTCCAGTGACCTTCTGGACAGTTACTTTTGTCTTCCATTCACATGTATTGCAGGACACAGAGCAAGGAGAAGGCCCAGGAAGAAACTGCTGTTTTATTTCCAGCACAGGTGGGAAAGGTTGGCTTCACGATATTGAGTCCTTATAGGTTGCTTTTATAGTGTGCTTACGTGTCCAATAAATATTAATACGAAATACCTTGAATTCCAAATAAATTTATTTTCTCAAACAATAGTTTTTGAGAACGTGGAATGGGGATGAGACCCAGGCTAGGAGGGAGGCTGAAACGGAAGTGAGAAGAGAAGGATCCATATTGCCGTTCACAAAGAGATTCAAGTCTTTAAGAGGGGCCTAAGTCACAAACCAAAGTAGCTACAGTGGGTATTTCAGGTCACTGGCAAAGGGATGTGGTTGACCGAAAGGGACCCAGTCACCTTTGGCTTCAAAAACCAGACAAGGCTTCCTGGAAAAGGTAGGCAGAAGACGGCCGGCACTACTGACTTGTCCCAGCCCAGAGACTGAGCAAGGGTACTAAGGGAGTAGGAAGGAGGCCCAGCTGGACTATAATATGATGAGTACACTGGGGAAAGGGGGTGGATCTGGGTCTTAGCACAATGGCGGAGCACTTGCTTAGCATACCCAACATCCTGGTTTAGACTCTTAACACTGCAAGAGAGGGTAGCCAAGGCCAGAAGGTACTTTTGGGTCAAATCACCAAGAGTCTTCAAGGGAATGGGGCTGTGACCTATCTGGAAAGATGAATTTGCCAAGCCTGTGCAAGATGCCTTGGCCATGGCAGGGAGGCAATGGGACCATCTGGGGCCACTGCCACCATCCAGGCAAAAGGTGATGTGACTAAGAATTGGGGAAGAGGTGGTGGATAGAGGGGAAGGCCAAATGCCAGACAGCCAGAGCATGCTGGGTAGAATTTGCAAGAGTGGGAGAGCTCAATCACAGTGTAGCAACTGAACAACTGGATGACTGAAAACGTAGCTCAAGGAGAACAGAGGCTTCAGTTAGAAGCTTCCAGAATGTGAATGCCCAGCACTTGGTAGACAGTAGTAGGACTGGGATTGCAGAATTTAGATGGAGCCATTCAAATGAGGGAGGAGCCACAAGAAGAGAAATGTATTGATAGCTGTTAGGTAGTGAGGAGGTAAAGGGAACAAGGTGCCAGAACCAGGAAGGAAACTGAGGAAATACTGTGCTGGAAGAAAAGCAAGAGAGGGGGCTAACGTCAGAGTCTTCCTTGCGGGTTCATGACATCACTGGGTCTGCCTCTTTGCAACATGGCTTCGCTTCTGGACATGGCTCTCCTCAATGACCTCTCCCTCTTCACAGAATTCTAGAGACACCCTGGCCATTGCCACTAGACAGATTCTGTGACCTCCAATAACGAGGCAGGGTCAATTGGTGACCAGGTTCTGCCTCCCAGCTAACTTCCCTAATCACCAGCTCTTCGTAATTCATGGGTCAGGACCAACTGCACAAAGTTACATATCTTAAGATATTCCATTGCCATGTGGCTTTATTATGTTCAAATCTGGAAAGAACTGAAGTGTCCGGGAATAGGGGTTGGCTAATTGTTAATTAATTATTACATATATGCCCTGTAGATCACTCTGCAGCTACTAAAAATTATGGCATACGAATAGTTTACTGACTCACAAAATGTGCACAGTCTACCACTCTTCAGAAGTAAATTATAAAACATGATTTCTTTTTAAAATCACATATTACATATATATTATGTTTGTCTCTAACTCTCAAAGGAAATGGTGACTTATCATGTTTGCTCTTCTATAGCTGCTTATTTTTCTAGGTTAAACATTGCTATATGTAAAGCTTTTTCATTGTTTATTTATTTTCACAATTTCACACACACACACACACACACGCACATATAGTACACACTCTTCCCCCACCATCCTCTCTTCTCCCCTCCCCCTGGGCTCCCTCTTCTTACCAGCAAGCCTCTTCCTATTTTCCTGTCTTTTGTTGTTGTTGTTGTTGTTGTTGTTGTTGTTGTTAAAATAGATATTTTTAAGCAGAATGGCTTCTATATGTCTATCTCCTGTTGCTTCCAGATTAGGCTAATTATGTGTGTCTTCTTTAGGAATATGGATCACATAGAGCTTTTAAGATGAGGCTATTATTCATTATACATAAGTTTTTTTTAATTTTTTAGAACTAACATTCTCCATGGAACCTCATTAACCACCCTTTAGCCTAAATCAAAGAAGCTAGCAGCCAAGGCTCTGGAAGGTTCTTAACCCCAGTTTCTCACTTTGTAATTCAGTGAGACCGACTACCTCAGCTCACGACTGGGGACGGGTAAAATGAAATGACATGGGTTCCCATCTTTCCAACCTGGAAAAAGACGCCCATGGCTGAAGCCATTACAGTACTCCATACATCTGAAGGGAAGGGGGCTGTTTGTGTGCTTGCTTTAAGGTCATGGACTAGTCCAGCTTTCTAATATTTATCCATGGCTTGAGCAAATGTATACTGAAGTCCTACTGTGGACAAGCCGGACTCCACAACAGTGAGAAGCAATATTGATTTAGTCACTACTGTCACGTCTCACCACCAAGTCATTCATTGCTCAAGCAATGTGACACATGGATCAGAACCCCACAGCTCTCGCCTTTGGAAACCCAAGCCAGGTGCCGACTTACCACCACAGCCTTGTCTTTACATGCCAAATAATAATATCCATTTCACAAACTCAGACTAAACACTAAATGTTCACACAATAGTATCTGACACAAAGGAGGACTTCAGCAAACACAGCCATTACTGTTTATACTATGACTCCCATTGCTTGTTGGATTAGTGACCAAAATTCTTAAGCAGTTTTTTTTTTCTAGAGTTATTGGATAGAAAATGTAGTTTCACCAGACACTCTTCAATGTTGATCAATATCACAGCTTTCTCCAATTTGGCAAAATCTACTGATTCCCTGCCAAAATTGATAAAATCACTAATTCTTATATTTTGAGAGCATTTTTTTTTAAATCCTATTTTTAACCTTTGATGATCTTTCTAGACTCTTCGAGGCTGGAGTCGGGTTTCTAGATTTCAAATACTCGGCTTTCTAAAGTAAAGCTCATTCTTTTGGATGATAATCTGTTTTTCTCAATGGTTAGATACAGAAAAAACAACTGGAAGAGGAGGCTGGCACACAGAGAGATTGCTGTGACATTTCCCAGCTTCCGGAACTCCATAGTCTCTACTAAGAGAACATTTCCAGTACATAAACACCAAAGAAAAAGGTAGGGTTGCGAGACCATCTGTTGTCCAGCTGGAGCAAAGACTACAGCTCAGAACCCACTTCCCACTCCAGCTAACGCCAATCCCAGCAAATCCTCAACAAGCACGTGTGCTAATGTGTGCCCGTGCATATCATGGCGCAGATGGGAAATCTCACTCCCGAACCAAATACTCTTTCTTCTTTGCTGTCAACGGCCTTGATACATCGAGCGCGCAACAGGGTCCAAAGAACCCTGCAATCCAGAGAAGCCAGAGCCCCACAGGCCGTCCTTTTCCCAACTTCAGCCCTGGAGGACTTCCTTAATGCTACAGCCGAACTATGTAACTGTGACCACAATTCCTTGTGGCTGCAGTGCCACCTAGTGGCCAGGTGAGCTAGGCGTGCACCCGTTCTCCACAGGCTGAAAAGGCAACCTCTATCAGCTGACTCTTCAGTTCTTCCCCAGAGAAGCAGAAGTGGCTGGTGCACATGACAGCCCGAATTAGGAATCATCAGGGTTCTAGCACATTCAAACTATTTCCTGATTGTAATCACATCCAAATCAGCCAGAAGAGACAAAAGACGATAGGAAAGATCCTGCCAACTTTAGGTTTTCATGTCCAAATGCATCCTCATGCAAGCCCACAACTAGGCAGACACTTAGAGCTAAATCCAGGCAACCCTGTGCCCTTTCAAACATCGGAGGTCTGCAGTTATATAAATAAAATTATTTTCAAGAAAAAAAAAACAGAGGACAAAGTCTAAAGGCTCTAAAGACCTGTAATGCGAGTCCTCTTTTCTCTTTTCCATAAATGGTTTTGTCAGTCACTGGCATTTCTAATGTCATCCATCAGACAATCACAACAGAATCGCAGCCTCACCCTGCAGAGAACAACCGAAAACACGTGCCCACCTTGTCGAGACGACAGTTTAAATAATGCAATTTGTTTGGGACTTAACCTGAGGGTACACAACCTAATTCAGCTCGTTTTTTAAAACCCAAATTATGCTGGTTAATAGCCTGCTGGAGCTCGGAACAGAACGTGCGCGTCGCAGCTAAATATTCCATATTAAAAATAGTTTGTGATGGGATATGCTTTTTTTAATTAAAAGTTTAATGTACATTAACATTTTTAGATGAAAAACTGACAATCCGAGAACAGCTCTAAATTCTCCTTTGATTATTTTTCCAGGCACTGAAAGCCTGATAGAGCTACGCAAACAGGCAAACACCGAGCTGTTGCGACGATTCATCTCTGTCCTGCCACGTAGCCTCCTTCATAACCCTCCAGTGGTTTCCTTCTACAGAACCTGGTCGTGCACCGACTTCTGGCTGAAATTCCGAGTCATAGCATCTGCCTTCATTTCTGACCCATGCTTTCTGAAGAGGTCAGCATCTCCGTCCTCTCCTGAGGCCCTGTGTGGACTCTGTCATGTAAACCAAGTTGACACTTTCATGCCTGCCTTCTTTAGGAGCAGCATCCCAATCCTCCCCCCCCCATTAGCGTGTCCTCAAACTAGCCTCTGTTGTCACCAAGCCTTAGGCTGTTTAGGTTGCTATCACAAAATGCCTTAGACTGGGTAGTGCATAGATAGCGGATTCGTTTCTCATGGGGCTAAGTGTAGAAACACAATAGTCATGACCCTAGAAGGTTAGGTGTCTGTTCAGACCTGTTTCCTGCCTCATCGATGGCACCTTTTAGCTATGCCTGCAGAGGGTGAACAAGGCTAGCTTCTTCCAGCCTCTCTATGAGGGTCTTGATTTCATTCATGAGGGTAGAATCCCATCCAAAGCCTCTCCTCCCAACATCATTAAAATTGAACTTTTGGGTTTCAACATATTATTGCCTACTCCCCACCATGAGACCACAGCTCCAGATCCAACAAAATGGAAAACGAGACACCAATTAAATCCAACTTTCAGATTTAAAACAAGCAATGTATTTAGTAGAAGCATGCTCCAATGTAATTAACATTGGGGATAAATTCATACAAAAAAATTATTGTTTATCTGGAAATTTGAATGGATAGTGTGTGTTTGATCCAACAATCCCAGGGTAGAGTCCTCTTGGTTGTTATATTGTGACCCATTCTTTCATACAGCAGTCCCTGCCCCAGGCCTTTCTTAGGCACCCTCCAGAATCATGTCTTCTTGGCTACAGTCTTCTGAGGCATTCAGGGAACAACCATCCACTCCGAGAGACTGGTTTTAAGTCATCTAGTTATGAGAAAATGAAAAGGAAGAGGAGGATGATGCAGTAGAAGAAGAGGACAGGAGGAGAGGAGGACAGAACAGCTCATGACTGAGTTGCTTTGTCTTCGCTGCTATTCATTCTCAGCAGTTTCCTCTCAGTAACACAGAAATACCGCTTGGTTGTGAGAGTGGCCTAGAGCTCCTTATAAAACAAAGGCTTAAGTCTACGGCCATACCACCCTGAACACGCCCGATCTCGTCTGATCTCAGAAGATAAAATGAAGGCTTAAAACAAAGCAAGTCAACATGAGGGGACCAAGCAAGCATCAGTGCAGACTCTGCTCAGGAAGTGATGTCCAAGCAGTAGTGCCCAATGGAATAAAGCAATGTCCTCAACCAGAAGTTAGTGAATTGTTGCCATCTTCAAACCAGGCCTATCCCCTACTTTTGCAAATACAGCTTTATTTGGGACAGATCCATGACATTCTTCTTTGTGCTATCCGTGACTGTGTTCATGCCACTGAGACCACATGGCTGTACACACAGCCCAATATATTAACTGCTGTACTTTTCCACATATGAAGAAGAAGAAGAAGAGGAGGAGGAGGAGGAGGAGGAGGAGGAGGAGGAGGAGGAGGAGGAGGAGGAGAAGGAGAAGGAGAAGAAGAAGAAGAAGAAGAAGAAGAAGAAGAAGAAGAAGAAGAAGAAGAAGAAGAAGAAGAAGAAGAAGAAGAAGAAGAAGAGAAAAGGAAGTTTACTGACACTTTTTGCTAAAGCATCACTCAACCAGAGAGTCAAATAACCAGAGAGAATGTCAGAAGTCCCCACAATGAAGACTTGTAGTACCCAAGTGACCATATGACAGAAGAGCATCTCGAGCTCCCTGGGGCTTCCGCCTCTACTTCATATTCCTGTGATGAACCTCCTCCCCATACTTCCTAAGCTTCTTCCTAAGCTTTCCGCCTTTTGTTCTCATGCTTGAAAGTTCAGAATGAAATCCACTTCTTCAGTAAGCCCCCTTATTAACTCTGGCCCACGCACACCCCAAACTCTGTGACAGTGAAAAGGCATCAGCGTGCCTTTTATTTGGTTCTCCTTAAAAAATGAAGAAGAAAATCTTTTCTCATTGAAAACTCTAGCCACATAAGGCAAATTGATTGTAATAACTTCACTTTTTTTTTTTAGTGTGGAGCAAGTTAAAGGTAACACAGTAGCTTCCATAATCGTGCACAAATTACTTCTGAAACAATGGGTAGGCTCGGGAAAGAATGCCTTAATCAGTTACAAATGCCGAAGTAAGCATAATTGCACCCCACTAGTTAAGCATCCTTAAGCATGATAGCTTTGGAATCCAACAAGTCAGCAGTACTGGAGCTGCTCACGCCAGTTCACACAGATGAGGGCACAGAGGCACCCTGGGTCTGAAGGGGAACGAAATTACAGCCCTATTGTGTGAGCGATGACATTATATAGTCCAAAAACTCTCCCAAAGCTTGAGAAACATTACATATACTGAATTCCAGCTCTGTAGCACTTTACAAACATCCCTACAGTGACCCAGGCAAACCTTGTGGCCACTCATCTGGAGCTCTCTGACGTAGTGATAAGGCCAGTACCATCAACTTGCCATCGTCCACATCCAGTGACAAGCCAATGGCCATTGCCTCCAGACAAAGGCCTGTGTTTTCTTCACTTTCCTACAGTGCCTCACACATTACAAGGTTATGGGTAAGGTTGGTTGAAGGTACAGTCCATTCATCTCTATCAAAAATGTTCCAAATGAAGGGCAAAGAGAAGGTGACTACATGCTCTATTCATATGGAAAGACGAAACAAAGCCAAGCAAATAGTCCTCGCTAATCAAGGGAGCATCCGACTTGTATTCAAGTTTTGTTGGCTGTTGAGGTAAAACATTTAGTGAGCTGTGTTGGGTGATAGGGAGGGAGTTAATGGCATCTGAGCCTTTCCCTTCCCTATGCTTTCTCTTCCCGTCAAGTTCTTTATATCTTACTCATTCCGCTGCTTCTTCCCCAGGAAATAAGCCAGTAACTGCACATTTGTGTAAATAATAGAGCTACAGGCACAGCCTTGGCTCTAAGAGTGGCTGTAAACGCAACATCCCAAATTTAAGGGTCTAGCAACATGTACAACAGGCCATGAAAAGGAAAGACTTTCCCACTCTGCCAGCCGGAGGAACAGGACACTCCTCTGGCTCAGATAGAGAAATGGCAGCCACAATGGCAGCTCTCCAACTTTGTGCAGTAATTCTTTCTAGAAACTCCTACAGACACCTGTGGGCTCTCTATGTTGGTTCAAGGACATAATATGTTATTTGAAGCTACTGAGCATGTGTGTAAAACTAAAAGTCTTGAGAATAAAGGAAAAACTTTAAGGAAATTTTTACCATATTCATAAGAAAAAGAGAAATCCTGACTTTTAAAAATCAAGAGTTTTGCTTTGTATGTGGTATTTTCAGTCTTTAAAGATCTAGAGATGGTTTGGTTTTTGTTTCTCGGTGTTTGGAAAGCGTCAATGGTTACAGCAAATGGGAAAGGGTGGAGAGGCTGCTAGGAAAAGCAATACTAGGCAAACTTCTCAAGTAACCACCCAAAGGAGAAACGGAAGAAGGTGCATATGCTCCGGTATCTACCCCAATTCAGATGCCACCATCCCAAGGGAAATGTGCTATAAAAAAAGCATAATTTAAGTATCATAGCTCATCATTCAATATAGTTTTTCAACCCTCTCAAAATTACATTGAAAAATCTATATAATGTGTGCTTAGATTAATGAACTGTTTGAATCTGGATCAATAAGCACTCGAGGCTCCGTGCCATTGACACCTGCTGGGAACATCTAGGGGAATGCTCATGGAAGGCAGAACCAGCCAGCATTTTGTAACTACAGGGGTTCTACTTAATAAATAAGCAATCTAATATATGACCTCTGCAGATTAATTTCCTAAGAGCAAGTAAATAATCTACATCCAAATTTTCCCTGATTATGCATATAATCGCGGTATCACTTATCAATTAACACATTGATTTAAACCTTCTTGGGATTATGTAGTTAAGAGTATAAAAGATTGCCCTGGCATCATCCAAATACTCAATGGCCCTCCAGGATGGCAAAGAATCACAAAGGATGCCACTTGCCACCCATCAGATTTCTCCTGTAAGAGAGAAACTATGATGGCCACAGATTGTAGAGCAAAACCATAAAATATCATAGGCCACGATTACGCTCTCAATAACTGGACCACAGTGACTCGCACTAGCAGAGGTTTGGACATGACATAATAACGAACTCTTGGGCAAGCTTCATCCTCTCCTGAAATATTTCCATAGAACTGCAGATTTATAAAACGGCTTCCCTAGCTTGGATTATTATTATTTTTTAATTTACTGCAGCAACTGGAGTATAACTTATCCAGCACTAGACAGTTACATAAATAGACAAAGATATACGGTGTCGATTCTTCTCTCCTTTCGACAAGTATAATAATTAATGGTAGTTGTTCCTTATTCCTACATAAAATCTCCCATTAAAAATGTTAATATGCACTTGCAAAAGTCTATGTAGCCATGGAAAAGAAAAGGTACAAGGAGGATTGCTTCCCGGCATGCATACATATGTAAAAGGAGTTAAAATAATAAATCAACAAGGCAAATATAATGAAGCCTGCTGTCCAACAGTAAAAGCTGTCAGAATGAGGTTTCACTATTAAGACCTTTATACCAAGCAGTTCAGCTGAATAAAACCATTCCCATCACTCTGCATTATCATGGAGAAAATTTCTGTCTTGGATCAAGTGTCATAATGCCTCAGTCCTGGACTCCCCTCCCCGTGTATTAATATCACTTTCTGAATAGCTATTCAGATCTCCACAGAAAACAAAGATTGATGAAAGCTAACCAAGAAAAAAAAAATGAGCTCTTACCAAAAAAAAAAATTACTATGGTGTTTTTATTTAACAGTAAATATTTCAAAAAAGATTGCTTACATGTTTGAAAACTAAAGACCGTACAAATTCACAGTCCGGCACTGCTGTATTCTCAGGGGCCTACACATCGTCATCACATTATAATTGACAATTACAAGGCAAGGAGATGCTCACCGTGGACTAACTCCAGACCCCATCCTCAGTCCACGTCTTAGGGAGGTAAGAACTCCCAGGAAGCTGCTTCCTAATTCTGTAATATCTATCACTGACACTGTGGTTCCCCTGAGCTATATTACTAATTATTCAAAAAAAAAGTCAGAAAACCAGCAAATCCAAATCCAACTCTCCCTCCAATCTTAGTTCCCCATTTATTAAAGGAACTGGAAAACACAGCTTCTTGGGGTAAAACTCCCAAGAGCTGCTTAAAAACCAAGGGAGCATTTCAAATCCACCACCCTCCCCTCGACAGCATCTGAACAAAACAGCAGCTGTACACAACTTCCCAACACATCATGCAGTGAGGACCCAAGACGCCCAGCTACTGTAATCTGACCTCGGAAAGTCTGGGTGTCAGCAGCTACTCAATAAAAAGGAAAACTGAAAATAGTACCAAAATGGCTCCTAATAGCAATAATGTATAGTTCTGTGGTCATTACCGGCCAGATAATAACCGGCAGTGACCTTAAAACCCTGCATTACGGGTAAGTATGGCCTAGCGCACACGGCAGATGTGGGCCTCCCAAAACAGCCAATACAATCCTGCTCTAAGTGCTCAAACCACACCATGTCTGGCTCACATGCATGGATTTCTCTCCCTCTACTGTTATCACACCAGGCATCTTATAATGATCTGAAAAATATGTACCTTAGGGTAATAGAGCTATCCTGAGAAGATAAGGGCCTGGGCATGTGATAGAAAGCACATACAGAAGACTGATTGCTTGAGGCTGGGGGACATCCCGGCCTTTTTAAGCCTCAGATGCTAGGAAAACTGCAAGACCCTTAGTTAATATGTTCTTCACCTATGGGAAATGGTACATCCATAGTCCCATTGTATAGGTCAAAGTAGTAAAGCACAAGTGAGCCAAACTGCCGGCCAGGAAGGAAGCTAAGTGATGTTGCTGAGAGTCCACTGGTTGGGGGTAGGCTCAGAGTTCCGTGAGAAGGTCAACTTTTGCACAAATGATGAATACTTAAGGAAGTAAATATTGTCACCCTAGTGTGAGCAGGTGGGAAGGGGAGTGGTGAAATACTGTTTTCTGGACATGGCAGAGCTATGACATTCATGAGCTCACAGCAGACGTGAGTTCAACTGCACAAAATCCTGGCACAGATGGGGTAGATACTCTCCAGGCCCCGATCCTCACAGAGGAGCTCTTCACCAGAGACAATCACTGAGCAAGGGAGAGTCATTCCTTTTGAGGATGAGGTCACTGGTAGGTTTCCATGTCCCATGTATGTATGGGCAGGGCTCACTGGACTTAGTGGGGCTACCAAGGAGAAACAAAACATGAAGTTGGCAGGGGGTATATTGGAGGGGTATGTGGAGAACAGGAGGAAAATGGGGTTACATGTGATCATATTTTATTTCATGCATCTATGACATTCTCAAAAATAAGGGGAAAATTTAGAGAGATGTGATATTAAAAAGTGAGATGTGGTGGTTTGACTGAGATGGCGCCATAGTCCCAGACACAGAAATACCCAGTCTCCAGTGGGTAGCACTGTTTGGGGAGGATTAGGTTGACCTTAGTGGAGGAGGTGCATCCCTAGAGTCTGCTTTAAGAGTATAATGGCTTACAGTATTGTCAAGTGCACTCTCTCTGCTTCCTGCTTGCGCTGGAAGTTGTGAGCTCTCAGCTTGGTGCTTCAGCCCCCGTGCTTGCCTCTTACCCGTGGTAGCGATGGATTCAGCACTCCAGAGCCAGAAGCTCAAATTAACCCCTTCCATCTGTTAGTTGCCTTGGTCAGTCACAACACAGCAACAGAAAAGGAACTAATACAGGGGACTACCTGGAAAGAGGAAGAGGACCAGTGGGAGGGGCAGAAAGGATAAACAATGGTCACAGAGAGGAGATAAAGAAAGCATGTAGCACATGTATTAAAGTGTCATAATGAAACTGATTATTCAATGGATACACTTCAATAAAATTAGAAAAATATTTTTGTAAACTTCATATGCCCAATTTTCATGTGTCAATTAAAAACATAATAATTTTAAACTATTTTCCAAATGTATGAAAAATGTTGCTTCCATTTCCTTCTTTGAAATTCTTCTGACAAAAGTGGGAATGCTTTTTTTTTACATACAATCATCTTTGCAAGTAGGTCTATGACTAAAATGGGGGGAAAAGCTACAGTCTAAAAGCAATACTTGGGCATTGCAGAGCTTGAGCAAAGAAGAATTGCCAGAATTCAGAGTAAGACCACTGTTTGGTTCTCCACATAGCCATAGAGGGTGAGTAAAAGAAACTGGGCCCTTCCAAGAAGATAAACTAAATCAGTAAGTTTAAGGATGCTTTGACTGAGCAAAACACAAAAGTAGACCAAGGTTGGAACCAGTTCCCCTCTGTTTATGCCTATGAACTCATTCCCCAGAAGAACATTCCTGCCCTGTTCTTTTTGGGTCCAGCCAAAGCCACGTTTTCACCCTTTGATCATAAGGCTTTATCCCAAAGCTGGCAGCAGCCTTCAGATAAACCTGAGTCTATTGTCACTGGAGAATTCATCTGGTTGTTTGGTTGTGTGCATAGAGGAGATGGTTTTCATTTCGGGAGGGGGTCTATTGCTGTGATAAACCAGCATGATCAAGGCAACTTATAGGAGAAAGACCTTCTGCTATCAGAGCCTTAGAGTCCATAATGCAAGGCAGAGGCAGTAGGCAGGCCTGGTGGGTGGAGCGAAAAGTTGAGAACTCACATCTCAAACCACAAAGCGCGAAAACAAAAGAAAGTGAGCATTGGGAATGGCACAGGATTTAAAACATGAAGACCAACCCCCAGTGGCATATTTCTTCCAGCAAGGTCACACTTCTTAGACCTCCCCAAACACCACCATCAAGGATCTAGTGCGCAATACATGAGTGTTTCGTGTGTACATGGGACATTTCTCATTCAAACAACCAAAAGGTCTCAAAGACATTTGAGGTCTCAAACTGTCTTACACAGCCAAGGATAACTTTGAATTTATAATCCCCCTGCCTCTAGCTCCCTGGTACTAGGGTCAGAGGTATATACGCACCTGGGCAGATACCAGTTTTCTTACTATCAGATTTCTCATTGTCCCTTCACCTGTCTTGGAAATAAGGTCACTTATCTGGGCTTTGGTAGAGTCTTTACTGAAGGAACTAGAAAACCATTTATTCCTGAAATCTGTTGTTTGGGTGGTAGCCTACCTGACACCATCCGATCTGCTCCACGGTTGCAGTGTGCTCTGTCTGGAATGCAGCTGCCATAGGGCAATTTTTCCCTACAGGGGACACTGAACCATGACTGGACACATTGGAGTGGTCATAGCTAAAGGAGCCAGACAGAGGCGGTTACTAGTATCCAATGGGAATGTACAGAGCAGGGCCACAAGGAACCATCGGTCCCCAAAAGTCAAAGGTGTGCTGGGCCAGTGAGGACAAATGACCAAGAACGACCCTGCTCTCCTCCCTTAGCGAGTGCACCCTGATGTCTTCCAACTCTTCCTTCGCCAGGCCCCATTTCCTCCCTGGCCTCCCACACACACCCATCTCACTCTGCTTTCTAGTCTATGACTTTGCCTTGGGTTGCCACATTTGAAGCAAGTCCCGCGTCTAAAGCTGTTTAACCCATATGATTATCAACACAGCCACACAAGGACAATTGCCTATCTTTTACTCTCAAAAAGCAAAACCAAAGGTCACAGAGAGAAGTCTCTTGTCAAAGCCATCCAAGTTCCAAAGTAGCTCGGGTAAAACTAGATTTGTGCCCATCCCAGAACCAAGTGTTCCTTGGCAGCGAAGGATATTCATGAACGTTATTTGGTCTCCCTACAAAGAGGTAGCACACATGTTCGAAAACAAATTTAAAAAACATTCAGAAGCAGTTAAGATATGGCAGTCCTCTGCTGCCCTGTCTTTCCGAGGATGGCTGTGAGTCACATCCATTCAGAAAGTGGAGAAAAGAAAGTTATGTCTTCCTCATCGTTAGGTCTACAAATGCCTTATTCCAACAGCCTGGGGCCATGGTATAATCAATCCCCAGTTTTATGAAGACATGGACCCAAAGTCACCAGGCACTGACCTCTGTAAGTGATGAAAGACCCAAGACAAGGCTAGAGACAGGTGTCATACTGCTGCTGTCACCTGACAAAATGCTTGCACAATTTCACTGAGGTCCACATCTCATTAGCCTGAGACTGAGCTAACGTCCTCAAGCTCAGTACCTGGTCTCAGGAATATGGGGCAAGGTAGTGAATACCACAGGTACCCAAATAGCACAATGTTAGTGGGGTATGTAAGTGTTTCTCTCTGCCATGACAGTAATGCACACCTTCATATATCACATGTTTTCTCATGTTCATGTCTATACAAGCACACACACATACAAATACAATTTCCAGTATTTCCAAAATTCTGTGTCTCAAGCCCAAAGATACAAAAATAAATTGATATTCCACCCTCTACATGGCCTAATGAGGAAGAGAAGACCTACACCGTAAATCACTTTCCAAAAAGGCCAACAGAGATGGAAGATGAGAATGCCTTTGCACACAATAATGAACAAATAGAAATAGCCCTGCCCAGGGAGGGCCAGAGAAAGAACATTGGTGCTGAGATGTGGAAAATAAAGGATTTCTCTACAGAAAAGAAAATGAGGCCAGATGGCAGGAGGGATGGAATCACAAAGACATGGTTGGGGGCAGGAAGAGATTTCTTAGAGTAGAGAGGTACCTAGGAACCCAAGGAGGACAATGACAGTGGCAGAACCCAGGTGAGTCTTAGATGGCACATGAAGGTGTCTATCACAGACTCACAGAGCCAGCACGTGAGAGACTTTCCAGACGCTACACCCCAACCTCTTGCACTGCCGCATGTGTCTATAGCAGAGACTAAAGGTACACAAAGCAACCTTCCCCCTTCCCACGTGAAACTCGCCTGATAATTTCTGCCTTGCATTTCAGAATACTTGCTGCAAGTAAGTTATGATGTTATGGCCACAAAGAGACAAGAGAGTCTTATAAAATTGGGAAATAGCTGGGCAGTGGTGACGCACACCTTTAATCCCAGCTCTCGGGGGGCAGAGGCAGGCGGATCTCTGTGAGTTTGAGGCCAGCCTGGTCTACAAGAGCTAGTTCCAGGACAGGCACCAAAGCTATAGAGAAACCTTGTCTCAAAAAAAAATGAGGAATGACTAATCTGGGGAGATACTTCAATGGTTAACATGCCCGCCACGCAGGTGTGAGGACCAGACTTCAGATCACAGAACTCACACAAATGTCAAAGAGGCATGGTGGCACACCTGTAATTCCAGCCTCAGGAAAAGGAGACAAGGCATCCATGGAGCAAGCTGACGGGGGAGGCTGGCCGTGTCAGTGAACTCTAAACTGAAGGCAATGATGATTCCCAACATCAACGTCATGTTCCCACAACTACTCACACACATGTGCACCGATCCGTACACAAGAAAAAACGGGGCAAGTGGGAAATTACAAAACCAGGTACCCATGGGGTATAGATTTGGGCAGCAAGGTGAAAGAAGGCTGGCGTGCAGAGCCCCACAGATAGGGAAGCAGCTACAGGGCAGGAATCTGTTCAATCTGAGGGACAGATTCTGAGATTCAAGGAGAAAAAGACCAAGACCCAGGGCCTTTGAGAAGCAAAATCAGCTCCCCTTCACAACTGCTACAGTACAGATGAGGGACAAGCTCTAGATCAAGAGACTACTGTCTGTGGCCAGGGCAATGAACACGGCTGAAGAGTAGACTTGGGTGATAAAAGGTTGTTGCTCTAAACTTGTCAAATTTGAGGACATTTCAATGGAAATGTCCAGTAAGTGACTGAAAGGGGGGAAATCAAGTTTAGTCCTCATATCTACAATGGAACTATAGATGCATGTGTAATGAGCAAGCTGTCTAAGAGGCCTGGGACAAAGAACAGCAAAGAACCAGATGGAAGACTATCCAGAGATATTGTCAAAGCATTGGAAAATACAGGGTTGGAGGCCATGGAAGCTGCTTCTTGGCCACATCGTTAATAGACATCATTTTTCTCCTCATTTCTTTAGTCTTCATTATATGCTTCTTCCACTAGAATACATTATACAACTGTGTCTCCAGAACCTAGAATGTGGCCCCCACGCACTTAGTAGAGACAAATAAATATGAAGTAAAAGAAGAAACAAAAAGAAACCAAAAAAGGAAAGGATTTCCAAAGAACGGAATTGTTTTAAAGAATCAGGAAAGAAGGAAGATTGAAAATAGGTCATTAAATCTGAGAATTAGGTCAGCAGTGAGCTTAGCCAGAGTCATTGCAGTCTGTTGGTAGGAAAACTAAATCATTAAGGCTTTGAAGACAGTGAAGGCAGGACGCTGGATCAAGAGACTAGAAGGCTAATTTGGGGAAGAAAGATGGAAGCAACCTGAGATCAAATTGTAGATTTCAGCAAATCAGCCAGAAAATGAAAGTTAAGCCGTAAGTGAAGAACTGGAATCAGGTGAAAGTGGTACAGAGCCCAGAATAAGAGTGAAAAAATTGAGCTGCGTGTTTTTTTTTTCTGAGGAGATGAGATCTGATTGTCAGGACCAAGTGTTTAGGTATAGATATATATATATGAAAGAGAAATGAAACTGTTCTCCAATGATGTGACCCAAGTTCTCTCTTTGGAAGATGAGGATGACGGCACCTCCTTTTGGGTGACCCTAATAAGAATCCAAAGGTGGCTAACCAGAGAGGCGGACCTGGCAAGCGTGCCATTCCATGGTATCAGCTGGCACCATCACCCTTTCCCAAAGCACAGAGCCTCGGAGAGGAGAGCAAGAAATCAGAGCGTGGCCATGAAAATTGCAGAGTTAAACAGACCATCATTTGTTCGCTTTTTCTTTTTCCTCTGTTGCTCAGAACAATGAATCTTATACTTAAGGTGCTGTGGTCTTGAGATTCTATCATCCTTCTGCAAAGCTTCTTATTTATAATCATGAGTTGGGATGTGTCTCTTAATGGTGGGGATAGGGCTGAGTCGTATAGTACTTGCCCAGCCTGTAGCAGTCCCTGAGTTCCATCACAAGACTGCTAAACACACACATACACACACACACACACACACACACACACACACATTGTTCTGGTCCCACTAGTGCAAACAAGACGGTTATTGGGGCAGCTCCTACATCCTGTTCATGTTGCTGCTTTGGTGACTCCCCATAGTACAGTATCTCCTCCATCTTTTATAATATGGTTCCCTAGGGACACACGGAGCATCCATGTGGCATATGCCATCTCCTCTCTCCAGCGGTTTCTGGCCCTGGGACTCACAATTTTGACCTATCAAATAAGAAAATTTTACAGCAACCCTAAACTCATTCCCTGTCTATTTAAATTACTTCCCCATGAAGAGAAGTCCCGCCAACTCGAATGCCTTGGAGATGGGAACTGGAGAGAGAGAAATTTGCTTTTGTTAGCAGACTCCATAATTACATGGAGATATGTCCACCTGGGTAATAACTAATGGGATTTTTTTTTACTTTTTATATAAATATTTCAGTGTCTTGGCTTCCTAGATTGACTTTTTCCTCAATATTAATTGTCTCCATAGTCTTCATCTGTGACAACATTTCTAACCAGTGTCTATGCACGTTTTCATTTCTTTCTCAGGAGCCTGCTCCTGGATGACTTCATTTCGAAATTTTAATACTATGAATAAAAATTCACTTACTTTGCTCCGGGGTGGACAAGTGACTCTCTGGAGGGTGACTGCCAAGCCTGCAGCCGTTCACTTCATGCAATGGGTCAGTGGGTTTTAGTCTGGCCTCCAAGTTTCATAAACTGGAAGAATCCAGGTCTCAAACATTACCATTTAGCGTTATATGCTGAATGGTCGTGGGAGCCTCCACCTCCCAGGCCCCTTCCTAGAGGCCTTTAGGTTAGGTTAGCAAAAGAGTCCTCTTATTCCAAGGAACACATGACAGGCTTTTCCATACCAATATGCCGATTCGTGGATCCCAGATCTTCTTGAGGATGAATGCTAAACGTGGCCATAACTTTTTGCAGCCTGTTCTATTTACCTGCTTGTTTCTTTCAGTGTGTTTGAGTCAGGATCTCACTTTTTTGCCCTAGCTAGCCAGCAACTCCTGGCAATCCTTCTGCCTCATCCTCCCACGTGTTGGAATAACAGGTTTACATAAGCCACCGATCCAATAATTTTTTCCCCCGTTTTTGTTTTCATTTCCTATCCTTGGAGTAGGAGTTTGGGTTTCGTGGTCTACCTCTCCCCTCTGTCCCTCACAGACTACAGACAATGGGGTAGCCTGGGATACAAAGCTGCAGCTATAGTTATACCTTTTGCCTCCTTGCAGAAGATACTCAGGTCTCATGGTTTGTCTCTCTACACCTGTAAGCTCTCCTAGCCTTGGGCTCTTCTCTGACTGAACCTGGGCCTGCTGCATGCCACATAAATGACCCACAACTGAATGACTTCCAGCCCCCCCCCCATCTCCCCATTTTTAACTGAGCTTTAGCTCTTCGCCATTCCTGAGCACACATTCTGGTCCCCGATTTCGCTGCAGAAACTCAAGAAGCTTGAAGTGTCCTCAGCCTGGCAGGGGCCCAGGGCCAGATGGTGCTCTCCTGCTTATCATAAAGCCTTGGTTCGCAAATGGCTCCAAGCTCACTGGCCTCTAAAATAGCTGCTTTTCCCCATCCTCCAAAGCCTTGGGCAGAAGGACAACTTGTTGATTGCCTCTCTTGCTATCACTGTCAACACCTTGTGACCTCGGAATGGCACAAAATCTTCACTTGTGTCCCCCCCCCCCCCCGATCTCTTGAAGACTACTGATGAGAATGACCGCCTCTCCCAGGTGGAAAGAAGCCACTAGGGCTGTGAGAGGCATAAACAACAGGAGACAGAGGGAGTTCTGCTGTGAACCGGCCACCTCTCAAATGGGACTTTGCTCAGCTTGGTGGTGACAAGCCCCCTCAGGAAAGCTGGAACTGTTAATTGCCAAGCTGGCATCATGGGGTTTGGCTGGCGGATCAGCTTTTGGTCAGATGTAGCTTTTATCCTAAGCTGATGGAGCATGCCACACATGACCCTCAGTGTTACGGCACTCTTGGGGTGATGGAGAGTCGAGGGCCTTCATAAAGGGATGTAGGATTTTTCACCTCTAGATCACTGGCTCAGAAGCAAGAGCTAATACCTTCTGGTAGATTCCATGTAAGTTTCCAGGCTCTATGAGCCACACAGACGCCTCTTGCATGACCAACACTCACCACGGCTCTTCATGGCAGAACGTGGAAGTACACAGTCTCTGAGGTCATGCCATGAGACTGAGGAACAGAATCAATGGTCCTTCTCCACCTGTCTTGTGACCTCTAGGGGAAATGGCTCTGCCAACATTAAATAGCGCAGTTCAACAGTTTTGGTCTTCCTAACTCTTCTTTTTTCTTTTTTCTTTTTCATCCATTTCTGAAAGACTAGTGGAAGCATATTACCAGTTACCAGCTAAAATCTTTAGGGTAAGCCTTAACTCACCCGCCTCTTGGGCAAATGAGAGCTGCCCATACATTTCGTTTGCAAATATTAACACACTAGGGAGGTTTCCCCAGCACGCGAGCCCCTTCCACAGCTTAGAACCTTTTCCTGCCAAACACCTGAGTTATTTCTGGAAAGTAACTTTTACTTCCCAAGGAAAATGGCAGGTGACACAGAAATGTCCCTTCTTGTTTACTCACTGTCCGTCATAAGGTTGGCTCCTTCTGCCATAACTCTTCTTCCTCTTTCTTCACGCTGTGAGGTTTTGCTTGCCTCTTTCTGGAAACTTCCCAAGAAGTACAGTCCTATCCCCAGACTTAAGTTCTTGGAGCTGAAGGCAGAGCTGTTCTTCCTAAGGGTGGCTTTGTCAGCCACGGGAAGCTTCTAGAATTCATCCTCTCATCACCCAGGGCTTGGCAGAGAGGCTAGTGATGGGGAAATAGCAACATTAACGAACGCCCTGCACTCCAGGTTCCTTTTTCCTATGACCTCCTTTGCCCAGACTCTTCTCTTCCTAGAGGCCCTTTCCTACCTGCTGTGACCACCTGGATCCTAGCTTCCCCAATGAAGGCCTCCCATGGCATCTCACAGCCCAGCACAAGGACTTAGGATGAGTATGGATGACCCAGAAGAATTTCCACTGCCCCTTCTACCTGAAGGCTCCAGGAAGTAGGAGTGAGGGCAACACTTCTAGGTCTCTTTCTCACCTCTGAACCCCAGAACTACAAGGAAAGCCATGGGTACTCTGTAGACAGGCATGGAATAAGCCAAGCATCTCCTTAATGTTCACCGCAACCCAACACAGATGCTTTTCTAACTCTCCATTTGACTAATAGAGACTTTGGGGCTCCAAGAGGATGCAGTCTGCCCATCTGTGATCCTAGCACTGAAGAGACAGAGGCAGGTGAATTTCTGGAGCTCTCTAGGCAGCCAACACAGCCAAATTGGTTAGCTTCAGGTACAGTGAAAGAGCCTGTCTCAGAAAGGGAGGGGTGGAGCAAGTGAGAACACATCCATTGTTGACTTCTCACTCCCACCAGCACATGCACACATGTGCTTACACACACCTGAACACATATGTGCACACACACACACAAAGCCATGGTATCAGCATCTAGAGACATAGCGCAGTGGTACAGCACTCATTTAATATTAAAGAGTCAGAGAGAGGGAGCTGGAGAGATGGCTCAGTGGTTGAGAGTATTTGGTACATTGCAGAAGACCCAGCTTTGTTTTCCAATACCAACCAATTCAGCAGTTCACACCCATCTGTAACACCACAGCCAGGGTCTATCAAATGACCTCTCCTGACCTCCGTGGACATCAGGAATGCACATGGTGCATAGACAAACGTGCAGACAAAACATGCATATACATAAAATAAATATTTTTTAAGTGAAGAAGGAGGAGGCAAAAGTTTAATGATAAAGCAAAATGCCTGCATTTGCATAAAGACAGAGCGGGCAAAACCCTTCCCGCTGCCCTGGGCTCCAGGGTGGCTGCATGTGGGTCTGCTCTGAGATGTGCAGCTCTCAGAGCTGAGCAGAGGTGGCAGACAACTTGACATCTATCAGACACCTCAAAGCACAGGCCCATGACGGGTTAGGAACATCTGTCTGGCCTGCTCTGTGAAGAGCCCAGAGGACTATCCACGGATGTGTGAGCATTTTGTTTGTCATGGGTGATGTTGCCTGTCCTCGTTAGAAGCGGAGCTGCAAGTCTGGAAGCCGCTTATGATGGAGTGCTACTTCCTGATGTAGTTTCGGGGGCCTCTGGACCACCCCATGTTCTAAGAGAATGTTGCTCTCTAGAAGCATTGAGGCCACAGCTCTAGGGAGATGGGCGGGACTGAAAACCCTCAGGGGCTCCTGTAGCTGATATGGAAAGATTGGTGCTCTTAGGAAAAGGAACTAGTAGCTGTAGTCTTGAAGGATGGACATGAGTCGCCTCTAAGCTGAGGGGACAGGAGTATCCTAGGGTTGATGCGGACTGGTAGCTAAGCTTCCAAAATGAACTAATGACTCAGAAAAAGGTGCATGCGATAAGGAAATCCCAAATGGCTTTGAAGAGCAGTTAAGGAGTTTGGGACTGTTTTCGTAAGAAAGAGAAAGCCACAAACAGGATGTGGCTGAAGAGGGCTGACCCAAGGACCTCAGTGACACTCAGTGGTAGTGATGTTCCGTCTACTGATGGTGCAGTTGGAGGGGACCATTCGGGTCAGGAATGGGGAAGTGGGAGGCAACACTGTGGTTTATTTGGGCCGGGAGCTACCAGATGCAGCGGGGAAGGAATAATTGACCCTAAACACTGTTCAGCAACCTCTTCTTCAATATGGAGAAGCAGAGGAAAGGAGGGCGATCTTGGGTCTTGTAACAGGATGGAGTTAGTGAGATTATAAAATACTGAAGACAAAGGAGACGTGAGACTCAGGGTGGAGTGAGGACTTGTCATCACAGTCGCTGGCGGAAGTATGATCCTAGAGAACAGGAGGCACACCCACTCCAATAGCCGTACCACCAGCTGAATACAGTCACCCCAAACTGCGGTCTCCATCAGCCCCCCTACTTGCATCTTACAGCGATAAAGTTTATTCCCAATAATACTGCTGCAAATGTTCACCAATCATCCTTGAGTTTTAGAATTACCATAGCAGGGAAATTTATATTCAACAACGTTATTACAATTTTCAGCTACTAATGAAATTATTGTTTCTGTTTGTGATGTGTTTGGGAGCCATAATGATAAACATTCCCTTTCAAAAATACCACTGCAATGTTTATGTCCTCAAAACCTGCCATAAATGACAAATTGCAGAATGGCCCTAAGCAGCTAAACTCTTTTCTTAGGAAGGCTGGACTTCTCGCTTCTGGCGTGGTGGGAATTAGATCCTGGAGTAGATAGGATTTGCAATACCAAAGGTTGACATTTATAATCCAAGACTGTGTGGTCTCCAGATATTTTTGACATTATAGCTCATCAGCAAAAAATAAAAAAAATAAAAAAAACTTAAGTTTTACATACTCCTAAAACATGCTGCTGTTGAATTTATAATATAATTTATAATGTAATTTGACTATGGTCATTTTCCACTGAGCTAATTAATATACTATGCATATGTTGAATCAAACACAGGAAAGAACTCGAGAAGATATAGAATAGAGTCACGCAGACCTGGTGCCTCCAACCCTCTCTCTCTCATTGGGGAGCTCACCCTAGGGAAACTCCCCACAGTGTGGAAGGCCTAGAACATTGTCTTCCCACATTCTCCATCTTTCTCATCCTTGGAGAGGAGAACCAATGTAATATTGGATTCCCAAGCCCCAGGGCTAAACACAGTACTCTGAGAAAAGGCTTGCGGGGAGAGGTGGAAGCACAATTTTCATCTGTTTTAAATTTGAGGGTTTTGAGTGAGAAATTCATTTGAGCACTGGGCTTTGCAGTTAATAAGATCAGGTCTAAAATACCACATCTCTCCAGAGCAGTGAGGGCTCCTGGTGCATGCTGGGAAGAAGTCACCTGCTTTCTCCCTCCCATCCTTTGCTAGACCCTTGCTATACTTTGCTTCTAGGTTTTTCTTTCAGGTTCAAGCAGTCCCAATGTCTCCTTACAATGTACAACTAGTACTAGGCTGACTCTTATACCCAGGGACGATACAGCCACCATCTGGGTTCCAACGGCAATTGCTTTTACATAAAAACTATATTTTTTTCAGAGAAATTTTTTAAAAAGTCTGCGCCAGCGTTAGGTCACCTCTAACGAGCACACACGGGAACCCTGAAGTGGTGTGAAATGACTTCTGTCATAACTATTCTTATCCCTGGATATCAAAGGTTCAAGACCCAGCTAATAAGATGGTCAGTAGGCAGTTAGACACACTATCGGGCCTGGGGCCCTGGCTTTGCTTGCTAACTTCACTTCCTGTATACCCTCTGCAAGTTCATCACCTCGGACCCTCTTCTCCAGAGGGAATTTTCCTATGTAAGAAGCTACCCTCGCCCCATCTCTCTCTCTGAACTCCCTCCTCTTCATCCATCCTATTACGGAAAATATAACTGATGCTTTGGTGGATGGAGATCCTTTGGCTTATGACGCCCAAAGAGAGGTCCCCCTCCTTTCTCAGAGTTCCTGTAACAGAGTCTTCTATGCTATTTACTTGACACTGAATCCTGAGAGGTCTCTGCCATGTCCTGAACTATTATTTCAGTCTGATGGACATTTGCAGATGCCTCTCCTTTACTCTGAAGTTGACCAGAAGTATCTGCAGAATATACACTCTTGTACATTTTCCTGCACACAATGGGTCTCAGAGGACATTTGTTGAATTCAAGTTCTCTTCCAAGCTCTCATTGGTTTGTTTTCCTTTAGCTCCTATCAAAGGGATAGCAGTCCCATCCTAGGACTGGGACTAGACCCAGATAGGAGGCAAATAGATCAGAGAAGGTGCCCAATACCGCACGCCACACACATTGTACCAAGTTATAGCCTTTGGCCCTAGACGCATTCACATACGCCCCACCCCAACACGCTTATCAGGTAATGCTCATGTTTTCATGTTTATATTTGGTTGTCAACTGTTTAAAAACGAGCAGACAGAGAGGTAAACCCAGAACAGCCACGTAGGCTGAAAAAAGCCTAACCTACAGGGCAATGGTTGACTAAGAAAGACTGTCTCCTCCCTAGACATGGAGTTTTCTTGTTTACAGTGTCCCCATATTGCCAAGACATCAAGAGCAATAAGAAGCTAAGATCGGAGATGATGTAGGTTTCATGTTCCTTTAAACGGTCATCATTTATTGGCTGGAGACATGGTGGGATAGTGGTGACTGAGATGAAGGACAAGAGCGTGCTCCAGTCACCACGCGGCCAGAGCCCTGTCGTTCTGGGAGAGTTCCACCTGCCTTAGGTGTTCAGCACAAGTCTCCTGACCCACTTCCCCGCTCCTGACGCTCCTCTCCATGCTTTGATTTATCTTTGCTATAATTACCTAATTGCTTCTGTGTCCTTTCACTTCCTTTTCCGATTAGTATTCCCCTGCCCTGCTCCTGCCGTGGGATCCTGCTGGTAGGACATCTGAACCAGACCTTACCTCATTCTCAGAGTCTAGGCTACTGCAGCCCTGCTTCTGAAGCAAGTCAATAAGGAGCAGGGGCGGAACCATGGACAGGACTGTGGGCAGGGCCAAGGGCAAGGCCACCCCAGCAAAAATCTTTCCTAAGGCTGGCTAGATCTGGCAGAATGGGACAAGCTCAGTCTCGGGCCATGGAGGAACAGGAGGTAAAAGGAAGAAGGGCCAATACCCACAATGTGCTGCTTGCAGGCCCCGTCTAAGGCCGGCCTCACATCTGTCATCCCCATTGACCAGGCTATTTGCCAAGATAGGGAAAGGAAAGGCAGAGGAAGGGGAAGAGAAAGGGGGAGGAAAGAGACAAGAGGAGTGGCAGAGAAGGGAAAGGAAGGGAGGGGAGAGGAAGTGAAGGAGAGAGAAGAAAACCCCTGAGATCTAGCAGGCTCCTCAAGGAACTGCCGATTCTTACCCAGAAGCCCATAGCACTACCTGATTTAAGCAAAGCAAGAAATGTGAAGTGCAATTTGTCCTTAAAATTCAACAGCACAAGAATGAAAAGGAAATGCTTCGCCGAGTTGTGACATTTAAGTGGTCATGCATTTTTCAGCATATCGGCTATGCAAAGATGTTTATATTCGTCTCCTACTCAGCCATGTTTCATTTAAATGGGGTGAAAAATGTCTTCAAAAAGTTTAATTAAATAAAATAGAAACATGGAAATCAAAGTTAACTGCAAACGGCTTTCTTTAGAGGTGTTTTTAAAGGGGGATAGAAATACAGATTCCATAAATAATAAGGGAGGAAAATAAAAGCCAACGAGGAAACGAAATAAATATTGTTATCTCGACTTCTTGCTGTTTCAACTCCAAGTGTATTTTTATCTCGTATTATATTTTTAAAAATCCAGAAGGAAAAATGTCAGGAGATGACAACCTTAAACGGTTCATGGATACTGAGTTAATCTAAAACCTTTAGCAATAAAGAAAAAAAAACTTCATTTAAAGAAGGAGTTTCTTTATTTAACAAAAAAAGCTGTAGGGTTGCATGGATAGATTTAATTCATCATTTTGCAAGCATGCACAATGCAGTTCACAAAGGTCTAACAGCGGCCCCGGCTAGATTCCGGCCCATCCATCTAGGCTCTCTGCTCATACATGCCTGTTTTGATATGCATTGTAACGACAGCAACAATAATGACCTTAACTTGGGTAATCCATTTGTTGACAGCAGGTGATAATTCGGCCTTCCTGATAGTAATCTGTTTTTTTGGCAAACGGAGAGAGGGCTATTTGCCACGTACATTTGTTTTTATGGGAATGACATGTTTTATAAAGCTGGATACGGGACAGTACAGGTGTGGAATTAATTGTCCACGTTGCAAAATATGCTCATGATGGTATGTTAAATCTATGGCACACAGTGGCCCTGACACAATTAAACACTGACTTCCATTAAGTAACCGCAAGCCTGTATTTCCAGTCGTGGCCCTGCTTTCTGCTGAGTAGATGGCTTGGGGCTTCCTTCTGCCGCTAGTTTATGATCTGAGCTCTTTAATTTTCCCAATTCAACGCTTAGGGCCACCAAGACAAACCGCCTGACTTTTAAATAATATATTCCCCTTTTAAATCTCTGCCTCCTACCATTTCCTGGGAGTCCCATTTCCTGTCACCATAATTACAATAATTTGTATGTAGTTCCTGGGATCACATTCCTAATTGAGTCCTAAATTGGTTAGCCTCATGAAGTTATTAATATGCTTTCTTAACCTGCACAAAATACCTATTTTTCTGACTGGGCAAATAATCTTCATTGTTTCATATATTCTTTACCTCTTTTCCTTTGGTTTTAATATCACTATTTCAGTTCAAAACATGAATTTTTTTAACAGAAGTATAACAGCTGAAGGGGAAGATTTGGGTGAGGGGACCCATGAGAGCCAAGACTCAGTGGTATGTGAGCTAGGTCACACACCAATAGGAAGGAAGGACTCCCAATCACTCCGGCACTAAGGAAGAAGTGTGATAAAGCAATAAGGTCATACCACAAAGCTTACACAGGACCAACTGACTACACCCAAGTCAGGCTGATCTAGAACCTTCTAGGCAACCCAAGCGGCTCTACTGTTCTCTGTCCTCTTGCCTGAGCCCCTGAGTGCGGGAATTACAGATGTGAAATCACTCTGTCTCCCTGTGAGAGAATTTTTAAGGGATTATCACAGTCAGACTTCTGTTTTTAGGAACATTGATTTTAGGCAGTCCAAATTAATAGTCTATAGAACTTGTCTAAGCCAGAAATAAATAAGTACAAACATATAAACTAAAGTTATAGCAAAGAGAGAAAAATAGGACTTGAGAATTTTCACCTTCGGGGAAGCTCCTATTCAACTGGAAGATTAAACCAGTTCAATAAAACAGAACAGCTTGAGTGTAGACCAGAACCATGAGCTAGCTTCATGCCTTACTGGAAAAGGGCGACTTGAGTATCTTTTGAGGAACTAAATCTATCATCTGCCTGGGAGAAAGGAGAGCAAAAAAGGGCTCTTTAGACAACCTTACCCCAGGCCTGGCAGCACAGCCATGCTTCACGGTGCAAGGCCTAAAGTCAGCTCAGGGAATCTTCCACTGAAACCTTTTCTTACTATTAGGATACTGGAAAGTCAGATCTACCTCAAACACACATCCATGCTCAATCACTACATCAGCCAGAACCAAGACCCTATGATCAGCGGCATCCACAGGTGTGACCATTGAATGAGATCTCAAGACCGATCGTCTTGCTCTATTGAAGGCATATAATCCCTCCCCGACTGCTTTCTCATTTAAGTGTTTTCTAAATCATGTGTCCGTGAGGCTGTGTGGAGACAAAAATCAATACCCTGACAATTCCTCTTTGTCTCTTCTGACGACACCACCAGGCCATCAGTGCCATACCCTGCGATTTCACACGGGCCCCTTTCAAAGTGCCAGCGATGGGGTTTAACACAATTAGCCAAGACTAATGATTTGACATGCAGAGAATAAAACGTAGTGTTTGGGGTTAAAGCCTTTCAGCAGTCAAGAGGACACAATCCTTGGCACATTTAAAGTTCTCAGGTCTGAAGGGCAGGAGCGATGTGCAAAAATAGTCTGAAGAATTTCACCATTAGGCACGTCTATGTTTATCGGGGAACCGCATGCATGCTGCGAGTGCAGAGAACATACCTGAGAAAGAGGAGCTAGCTCAACGCCACGGAAGCCCTGCTGGGAGTGCGGGTCTTTCTCAGCGGGCATCTCAGGCCCAGCAGCACCTTGCTCTGGAGCCTGGCACGCATCAAAGCCAGAATGAGACAGCAGACAGTGAGTGGTCTTCCTCCATATCCTTGCCAACAGTTGCTGCTTTCGTTTCTCATGTTTATTGCTTTTCTGTAGTAGCTAACTACATAGATGTGGGATAACATCAAATTGTGATTTGGGTGGGTATTTCCCTGATGTGTAGTGACTAAGTTTCCTTTCATACCTGTCAACCACTCTGGGTCTCCTTTGGTGATATGTGTATTCAGGTCTTTGGCCTACAGTTTTCAATTAGCTTTTCTAAGTTAGGATGCAGAGTAGCGGGTTTCATCCTGGCATCATTGTGTGTGCGTCCTTGTACTTGATCCCCATTTGTTCCTTCCCTAGCTCCCCTCACCAGTGTCTCCTCCCCCTCTGGCTGCTCCCTGTCTTCCCCCAGCCAATCCCCACCCTGCCCTTTACTTTCCCATCACAGGAGTCCCACCTCCCTAAATAGCTCCTCCTTCAGAGCAGAAGAGATGGCTTGGTGGTTAAGGGTGCACAGTGCTCTTGCAAAGGACCCAAGTTTGATTCCTAGCACCCACACAGAGCACCTCACAGGAGCCTGAAACTCCAGCTCCAGGGCATCCTGACTCCTTTGGCCTCTGTGAGAACCTGCACTCATGGGCTCTCCCACACACAAGTACACATAAGTCAAAGTAACAAACTAAATCTTTAAAAATCTTCTCCACTCTCCTCATGATTCCTCTTCTAGTTTCATGTTGCACACACACACACACACACACACACACACACAATATTTGGGCTCCATATATCAGAGAAAGCACATGGTATTTGTTTTTCGAGTCTGCTTTAGCCCATTTGGTTATTCATTATTGAGTCTAGAAACTCTTTCCATATTTTTATCCATCAAGGAAAAGGAAGGGACACAGACTCTGTGCTATCACAACGTGGAAGGTGCTGAGGAAAGAACTGCTTCTCACAGCAGAGAATGTGGGAGCAGGAGCTTCTAGAGAACTGTCTCGCATCCTTGAATGTTCTTGCAAGTCTAAGTCTGCGAACTGTGCACACACGTGTAAACACAAACACACACATACACACACACACACTCCTTTCCAATAATGTCCCTTTTACCCTGCCAGCCTTTCTCATCTGCCTGTTGTCTCTTCTGCTGGGTTCCTCCCGACCTCCCTTACAGACATCCACACCTCTCCACAGGCCCCAGAAGTGCCTTCCCCAAGGACCATAAATTCCCTCTGTCCTCACTCTCCTGTCGCAGGCTGGCAGACAGTAGTGCATGTCCAACGTCACCTACCTGTCACTAAAGAGGATGAGACCTGCGACTCCAAAGGCTCCCCACAAAGCCCTAGGCTGCCCCTCCTCAAAACTGGGCCAAGTGAAGCAGAGATAGGCGGCAGAGTGCCACAAGGAGATGGCCCTGATCCGGAGACGGGGAGAGTACTGGATCAGAACATGCCGGCAGCCCTTGTGCTGACCTGCGCCAGGTGAGTCGGAACAGAAATGGGCTCTGAGAACCACCTGGCCTTATGTCACAGGAGACACAGCTTCACCCCATTCCTAACTGGGAATTGCAAAGTATGTCAGTGTCCTCCCAGGGTATCTGCTATGCTAACCACTCTTCCAAACCAAAGAACCAAACAAAACAACGAACTACTGTGAACCTGGTCTGCTCCTCCCTCTCACACATATATACTCAGCCTATTCCCACCCCACCTAGGTTCCCCTCGATACTGGAGAGAAACATCGGCTTGAAACAGTTCCGAGACATTCTCTTCTACAGGACAATGGCAGGCAATGACTCACATCTTCCAGAAACGTCCTCCTGGCTGAACCCTTCCAACTGGGCAGCTGGTCTGCTCCCTCACCAACAGAACAGCTGTCCACTTTCGTAAATATCCAAAACATTCATGTGATAAAAAAAAAAAAACTCTGCAGAGTAGAGGCTGAAAAGATGGTTCTGCGGAAAGAACACTGATCGCTCTTCCAGAGGACCCGGGTTCAACTCCCAGAACCCACATGGCAGTTTACGACTGTCTGTAACTCACTGAATACCTATGGTAAAACACCAATGCACATGAAATATAAAGAGCTAAATAAAGAAATAATCGATAATAAGCAAAGCACCTAGAACCTGTCTCCTTTCTCCTCAGCCATGGAATCAACTCATAGCAGAGAACCTTGGACACCTGCCCCTAACTTCTGCCACGCTAAATTCCCTTGCCTCTTCCTCAGATGAGCACGCTGCTCTCTCAGAGGCGGATAGAGCATTCTTCACAATAGGCTAACCAACCGCCTGCGCCATGAAGGTCAGCACATCTTGGGTCCCCCCGAGGCTCTGTCTGCTGCCCAATGCCTGAGGGACTGACTTCAAATTCCTTGTTCTTCTTACCAAGCATACCCATGACCCCAGCATGCTGGCAAGCACAGGCAGTTTTGCAAGTGCTTTTTGGTTTAAATACTCATCTTAGCTCTTTCTCCCATTGCTGTGGTAAAAGACCCAAATGAGAACAGTTGGGAGGGGGGTTCTTGGCTCACCATCCCAGGTTACCAGGAAGTCGGGAAGTGGCAGTAGCAGGCCTTGAGGGAACTGGTCAGCACACGTGGCAATCAGAAAGAGAAAGCTATAAACGATCAGCTTTCTTGTTTTTTACAATCCAGGGTCCCAGTCAGGAAATGGTGCCACCCACAGGGAGTGGGTCTTCCCACCACGGTTGATGCAATCAAGATAATCCTCACAGGCATGCCCAGAGGTGTGGAGATGACAGTCACCTCAGTTAGCAATTCCCTCCTTTAATCCCCACCACAGCCGCCTCTCACCTGCCTTACACAAGAGCCTCCAACTGACCTCATTCTTGCCCCCTCTCCGGTAAGAAGCCAGACTGATCTTCAGAGAGCATCAATCAGGCCTTGGACTCCCTCTGCTTAAAATGTTCTCAGTGTCTTCAAATATCACTGAAGTAAATTCTAAATTCCCCATGTGGCCTGCAATCCAGCAGGACCTGTGCTGTACGAACAACCTGCGACCTTATCTCTGACCACACCCTCTCCACTCCCCAGACACAGTTGCTGGGTTGACAGTTCTTCCCCTGGGGCCTGTTCTGGAAGCCTCCCTGTGACGACCCCCAGCCTGGACACTTCCCATCTCATGTGTGAGCCATTCTTGCCACAGGTGACCATCTGTTCTGTCATGCGGCCGGTTTTTATAATAGGCACAGCCGTCTTCAGATAGCATCACGTGGTGATGTCATTCTGTCCAGTGAAGCTGGAGCTGATTAGTTTTGCTCTTGCTCTGTACCCAGGTCCTCGAATTGTGCCTGCCATAGGCACTCCCGAAGCATTTTTCGGAAGAACAGTCCCCTAACTCACGCTCTAAAAAATGGGTATTCTTGAGACACTTTTGTTCATAAGACATCCCCCCATTTCTAAGCCCAGAGTACTAATTTCTACCTTGATATTACTTTTCCCCCAATAATAGAAATAATAGCCACCATTTGGCTTTGAAATACCACTCTATATTAAATACCTAGACAATCTGCATTTATTATAGGTCAACCAAAAAAGAACTGGATATTACCTGTCTCCTGTAATTGGATTGTATTTTCTGAAGAATCATGTTATTCTAAAATTTTGCCTTCTAATTTTCTTTGGTATTATATGTTTTCATTCCTTGCAAATAAATGGGCAAATTGTTCCATTTTTGCATGCAGAAATCAGGGGGGAAATACTAAAATCTTAATCAGACTACAAACCTCCTAAAAATGGCCTGACTGGGGTATATTTGAGAATCAGGCTCCTGAAGAAAGCAATAAACATGTGTGTTTTTAGAAAATGCTGGCTGAGCAGTGGTGATGCACTCCTTTATGCCCAGCACTCAGGGAGGCAGAGACAGGGGGATTTCTATGAGTTCAAGGCCAGTCTTGTTTATAGAGTGAGTTCCAGGACAGCCAGAGCTACACAGAGAAACCCTGTCTCAAAAAAAAGAAAATACTATATTGAAACTTAACTCACCAGCAACATATTCTCTGGGAATAAATTCAGAATGGGTTGGCTAGACCAAATAGACTACATCTTCTCAAAATGGCCACTCATATATCTAATCAACATCATTTAATATATCAATACTTTGTCTATTTTGTCTTTAATGTCTTATTAATTCATATAAATTATACATAATAATGGATCATTATGACATTTTCATCCATGTACATAATATATTCCATCATATCCCCTCATCTTCTCTTGCCCCACTCCCACACCCTTTAACCTCCTTCTTCCTCCCAACTAGTCCCTCCTCTGTTCTCATTCAAGTTGTGTGTGTGTGTGTGTTTGTGTGTGTGTGTGTGTGTGTGTGTGTGTGCGCGCATGTGTTATCCCTACTGGGTTTGTTTGGGGTTGTTTGCAGTAAGTTGTGTGAGAGATTTGCTTACAGGAGAATGTTCACCTTACTGGCGGCTATACCACTGCAGAAAATATCTCACTGTCCCCCGTCAACCATTATCTGCAAGTAACAGGGAGATGGGGCCCCAAAAGCTCTTTCCCTCTCCTTGACAGGGTGCTGATGGACCAGTCTTTGGTAGATTTTGTGCAGGTACTCACAGCAGCTCTGAGTTCAAGGGTGCAGCAGCCATGTCATGCCCTCTAGGAGAATTCTATCCACTCCTTCCCCTCCAGTTCTTGTCCCTTCTCCCATAATGTCCTCTGAGTCTTGGTGTGTTGGGGGTGATACAGACATCCCACTATATCTGAGCATTCAACGGTCAGTTATGCTCTATCATTTGCCCCCCCCGCATACAACTGCCTTCATTACCCCTTGTGTTTGCTCCCTCCATGCCAAAGGTGTTTCTATGCCATCTCGAGTATGATCTCACTTAACTCCTAATGTCGGAAAGTAGGTGTTGCAGGTCCATCTCACAGATCAGAAAACAGGATTAGTAAAGTGCAAACCCAACTGTTACATCTAGTCTCATTCGCTCTGGAACTTTCCTGTGGAACGATTTCACGTTAGGGAGGCTACAACGTTAGAGCGATACAGAATCCTCCTACAAGACTGCCTAGGAAGACAGAAAGATAGGAAGTCTTTTCCTGGTAGAACTGAAGGGACAACACTCACTAGCAAAATTGATGGCAGCATTAATAACACCCTTGTTGAATTTATCACTATGAGTAACCTTTCTCTCTTGCCTTGATTTTATAAACACTGCATATTAAACCTGGGCCGAGTGCCTACAGTAATCTTGGAAGAAAGTATTTCATTGTCGGAATATCTGGCCATTTGAAGAAAACAACTTGTCCCAAGTTCCTACATTTACCAGTGTTTTCATGGCCCAATGACAATGCAGTAACCTGCTTTTTCCTGCCTCATGAATGACCATCCACGGATACCACTTCCGCTATGAATGATGTTATCGGAAACCAAAAACTGTCTAAGAAAACAGTGATTTCTTCTCTGAACTCTTCTGAGTCTGCTTAAAGGCAGGACACACCGGGCATTTGAAGAGAGCCAGAGATAGCATAGTAGTGGGGAAGACAAGGGAAGCAGGCCACCAGCACTTGAGTCTGCCTTCCTAATCAAGTAACTACTTGATTTTCACTGTTTCGCCCATTCCAAACACAAGCCATAAACTCTGGTTTCATGTTTGCATAAAAATGGATATTATTTCTATATTTCTGTTGAATCTTATTGACCAGAATTTAATTAACCCTCACATGAGGATATTAAAGTTTTCTTAAACACTCAGGGTTTTTCCCATCTTCTACTGGAGTTACCCTAAGTCCTGTTAGCTATTTCTTTTTAAATAACTGAGTATGTTTTTAAACACTGGCTGATATTTAAGTCACACAGGATCCTAATGACACTTTCAAAGTCATTCTCTCTATACATTGTAGTGCAAATTATAATTGGTTTTAATAATAAAAACCCCAAGTCAGATAGAGGGGTAAATGCTGGAAGATCCAAGAAGCAGAGCAGCCAATCTCTGGCTCTTACCTCTTCAAATCCTCAGGGTGAATGGGCTGTCCTGTCTCTAGGAATCCTCAGACTGAATGCTATCTCTACAAAACCTCAGACTGAGTTCTGAGCTCTTCCCAGTTATAGCTGTCTCTCTCCCCAGGCATATCACTCCTATCTCTACCTCCTGAGTGCTGGGATTAAAGGTAACACCACCACTGCCTGGCCTCTATGGCCAACTACCAGCTAGCTTCGCACTCAGATCACTAGGCAAGCTTTATATGTTAAAGCACAAACAAACTATCACCACAACACATGTATACAGATCAGTGGCTAAATTATTTTTATCTGATCTTGCCTGTGATATGGCCACTACATTCCATGCTATGGAATCATCGGACTATATAGTATATTATCCTCCACGTTCACTTGACTGGCCCACAATGCCCAAAGGTTGAACTAATCATTATTCTGGATATTTCTGTGGCAATGATCAACATTTAAGTGAGTGGCTTTGAGCAAAGAAGATTCCCCTCTTTGGGATGGTGAACTTCATCCAGTCTGAGTGAGAGTTCCTTGTAATTTGTAATTTAAGGTGTGGCTTTTCCTGCATCTCCAACCTGACAGCCTACCCTGCAGGTTTTGGACTTAGGAGGTCTCTCTGAATGGCATGGGCCAATTAATTACTAACTGATCCAGTAAATGATAGATAGATAGATGATAGATAAATAGATAGATAGATAGATAGATAGATAGATGATAGATAGATAATAGATAGATGATTAGATAGATAGATGATAGATAGATAGATAGATAGATGATAGATAGATGATAGATAGATAGATAATAGATAGATGATTAGATAGATAGATGATAGATAGATAGATAGATAGATAGATAGATAGATAGATAGATAGATAGATAGATGATAGATAGATGATAGATAGATGATAGATAGATAGATAGATAGATAGATGATAGGTAGATGATAGATAGATGATTAGATAGATAGATAGATAGATAGATAGATAGATAGATAGATAGATAGATGATAGATAGATAGATAGATAATAGATAGATGATTAGATAGATAGATGATAGATAGATGATAGATAGATAGATAGATAGATAGATAGATAGATAGATAGATGATAGATAGATAGATAATAGATAGATGATTAGATAGATAGATGATAGATAGATAGATAGATAGATAGATAGATAGATAGATAGATAGATAGATAGATGATAGATAGATGATAGATAGATAGATAATAGATAGATGATTAGATAGATAGATGATAGATAGATGATAGATAGATAGATAGATAGATAGATAGATAGATAGATAGATAGATAGATAGATAGATAGATAGATGATAGATGATAGATAGATGATAGATAGATGATAGATAGATAGATAGATAGATAGATAGATAGATAGATAGATAGATAGATAGATAGATAGATAGATGATAGGTAGATGATAGATAGATGATTAGATAGATAGATAGATAGATAGATAGATAGATGATAGATAGATGATAGATAGATAGATAATAGATAGATGATTAGATAGATAGATGATAGATAGATGATAGATAGATAGATAGATAGATAGATAGATAGATAGATAGATAGATGATAGATAGATGATAGATAGATAGATAGATAGATAGGTAGATGATAGGTAGATGATAGATAGATGATAGATAGATGATAGATAGATGATTAGATAGATAGATAGATAGATAGATAGATAGATAGATAGATAGATAGATAGATGATAGATAGATAGATAGATAGATAGATAGATAGATAGATAGATAGATAGATGATAGGTAGATGATAGGTAGATGATATGTACATGATAGATAGATAGATAGATCTTGTCTTTTTCTTTAGAATAACACAGACTAATTCACACGATTCTAACATCATTGTCATTTGCACGTGTCCCATTTCTTTAGTTAACAGAGGCTGTGCAATTGCACAGCAGGTCTGGGGAGTTCCACCCTGTCCGTCTTCTGTCATTCTGTACTGGTTAGAATCCTGTTGTGAATGAGTGAAGTCCAGAATCGTTCCATACCCATGTTAGTGGTGAGCCTAAAAGCACAGAACCTGAATTGGCTGCTCTTCTCTACATTATAAATCTTGAGATCATCATGTCTCTGGCAGAGCGTGTTCTCAGGATTGCTAATTTTACTTCTTTTTTCCATAACCAGAGAAAAAATGGAGGATTTGGTCAAAGTAGTGCCTATGTATCAGAAGATTTGCTGTTCCATGACTTAGAAGACATGAAGGCAAATGTCCTACCTTCAAAGAGCTTAGAACCTAGAAAAGCAGATAAAAATGGTGGCCAAAAAATATAGTGACACTTGTTATTGGTCATTTTACAAAGGCATGGAGAGTTAGGCCTTATCACTAGAACCACATTGTTTAATGTGTGCGCATATTTCATGCTTGCATATGTGGTTGCAGGCATACGCACACCCTGGCACGTGTATCAAGATCAGAAGAAAACATCAAGTATTAGTCTTCACCTTCTAGGTTAGTTAAGGCACGTTCTCTTGTTAACAACAAGGTACATCAGGAGAGCTGGCCCAATAGCTTCTGAGGACTCTATGCTCTCTGCTTCCCATCTCTCTAGAGCAGAGCAGAGATTAATAACAAGTGCGCCATGTTGGGTTTCTTTTTTTAAAGATTTGTTTATTTTTATATATATTGGAGTTTTGCTTGCATGAATGTCTGTGTGAAGATGCCAAATCTGCTGGAACTGGAGTTACAGAAAGTTGTGAAATGCTATATGGGTGCTGGGAATTGAACCAGGTCCTTTGGAAAAATGGCCAGGGCTCTTAACCGCTGAGTCATCACTCCAGCCCCACCATGTCCAGTTTTATGTAGGTGTCCACTGAGTCTGCTCCTCAGCTCGCAATGTAATGAAGTTGAAAATGCCTGATAGGAAGTGATAGTTATACTAATGGCATTATTTTGGTTAAGTTTATATTGAAGTCTTAAGAATGTGGTGGGATGGGAAGAAAGGGTCTTTGCAGATCTAATTATATTCATAGTGGAAAAAGTGTAATATCCCCTAATACAACATGACCAGGGTTCTCATAAAAAGGGAAACTTGGGCAGAAATATATAGAAAAGGAGTATTCTATGCAATGCAGGGTAAAGGTGACCATCTTCAGGAAAAGAAGAGAAGCCTTCTGGAAAATAAACCAAACTGCCAACATCTCAGACTTCCAGCCTTCAGACTCCAGTAAGGTAAATACTAATGGTTTAGGATGCCCAGTTTCTGGAACTTTGCTACACTGGCCCTAGAAAAGGAATGCAAAAGTCAAGAGCGAGAGAAACATGTTGAGCAGCAGTAGAAGACATAGACAAATGAGAGCACCACCATCAAGGCGACATCATCCTGGCTTGATGGCTGGCCATGATTAAAAGGGAGAGCATGAGAGATGTGAGCCAGTTAGGGTTATGGATGCAGTGAGCTAGAAAGTGGCTACCCACTTTGCCACACAGGCACAAAACTTCTTTACGGTATGTATGTCTTTAAAGGTGCTCCCAAAGACAGACTCCCCCATCAACAGTTAGAGTGCCTTCCTCTCCCCAAGTCTGAGCCTGAAGCTGCCCCTGTGATTTTCTCTGAACAGTAGGATGAACTAGAGGCAATCTCCTATGAGCACCAATGCAAGTTTCCTGAGACCTCCCTCACTCTTCCTGCTCTTCTTAGGAATCCTGTGATCGCTAGCATCGAGTAAGTTAGAGCTAACTTTTGAACGATGGACACTGGACCCACAGATCAGTTAGCCCCATTCCCTATTAGTAGCCAGTCATCTGCCACCACAGGCAAAATTACCAGCTGCTGGCTGACCGCAGACTCAAATGAACCAACCGAATACAGCAGAAGAACCACCCAGGTGACCTCAACCCACGTTCTTGATACATATGATTATGCGTCTATACACTTACACATGGATGCTGTTGTAGACTAGTCTTGGGGTGGGGTGACTTCTAGTATACAGCAAAAAGTAATGGCACTGTAGGATGAATATTGTTGCCTTCTACCCAAATAAGTAACTCAAGAACAAAGCAATGTGGATAGAAATTCTGCCTTCAACGTCCTGCGTAACAACTATCAGTGAGACTGTTGAGCACTTCGCTGGTTACATAATCCTGACACACACACGAGAGAAGGCTTACCTGGAATACAAATCTGAAAGACTGTGAGGTGGCTGATTTCCATGCATGGGAGGTTCCTATAAATGAATATGGACAAAATGAAGGGGGAATCAATTCATAGTGAGAACTAGGAATGATCAACATTTCAGATCAGATCAAGCAAGACAGTTAAGAAAGGAGAGAAGACACAGTGATAGATAGAAGCACCACAGAGAAAAACAGGCTATTCTTGGCAGAGTCAAATTATTGATACCTCAAAAAAAATATAGGGCTGAGTCAAGCATGGTACTTCTTTTCTTTAATTCCAGCACTCCAGAGGCAGAAGCAAGCAGAGTTCTGTAAGTTCCAGGCCAGCCCAGACTACACAATGAAACTCTGTCTAAAAAAATAAGATGGGGAGGCTAATAAAATTACAGCATTTGTGGTTGAAGAGAAGGCTTGAGCTTGCCGTAGAAGCCTAATAACCTGTTTTCTGATCCCTGGACCCTACGTTTCAAAAGAGAACAAAAACACATCTTGTATCTGTCCCTCCAGGTCTCTGATCTGAGATGGGGGATGAGAGCACTGTGGGGCAGCTGTCCTGGACACACAGTGCAGCAACAAACAGAAAGACTCTGCCTCTAACTAAAGTGGAAGGCAGAGAATTAACTTCTGAAAGCTGCTCCCAACCTCCACAAGCATGCTAAGACATGTGTATTCTCTCTCTCTCTCTCTCTCTCTCTCTCTCACACACACACACACACACACACACACATATACACACATACCACAACACACAAATATTTAAGAAGAAAAGAATCCCAACATTTATGAATCAGGACAGCATTGGCAGAATACCAGCAAAGTATTGAAGGCCATATTCATCTTAGAGGTCACTAATTAGTGAATTAAGGGAAGGATTTAAAATCATGAGCAAATACGGTTCTCTGGCTGAGTCTAGCACAAATTTATCACCCTGCCTTGCACATTATCTGCCTCTCGCTCTAAAAAACCCATGAGCTACAGAACACAACCAACCTCAAGTATAGAGAGATTGATGTCATTAAAACTTATGGTCTCCAGTATAAGCTGAGCCTTTCATTCCACACAATAAAAGGAAGAAGGGGGAAGACAACCCTTGGAAGAAGGTGAAAGGCTCACAGAGGAATGTCTTAAAAGAAATTTGGATGCATTTTTTTTTCTAGCCTTATTGAATCAGGAAGTCATAAGGGATGGATCAAAGTCTAGAAGATGGAAAGAGGTTATTGTGTCCACAGCTCAGGTGGAAGGAAAGTTAAAGTGGTGGTCTAGAGATAAAAGACCAGAAAAATTCATACTGGATGACTAAGAGGAGACCAATGAAGGTCAAGGGAGTCAAGGGTAACAGACAGAGTGTTTGAGGTCGCAGATACAGACAGTGAATGGTGCTGAGGTTGAGGACAATACAATTCAGTGCCATTCTTTGGAATAACTGGTTTTTACCAACCCCATGGCTTGCATGATGAAGCAAATAAAGCAGTTTGGCTTGACTGGCAGAAGACTGGGATTTTATGGACAGACATAAAAGGGTAAGAGATTGTGGTCTTTAAGGCTTAGACAGGACAGCAGTTTAAGTGATAGATCCTGAGATTGTTCACTCATTAAAAGGGAGTAGGGGCAGGAGGATGGCTGACGATTGGGAAGAAGGGAGAACAGTTCAGGGATCCGAGCGCTCGTAAATAAACATTCAAGGAAGCTAGAGGTGGGGCTGTAAGACTGTCACCAGGCGTGGTTTTAGCCAGGTGTGGCTAGACCAGAGCCTGAGGTTCCAGAAGCAGAGGTACTCCAAAGGACGGTGTGGCTGGGCTGCCTGAGCGCAGAGCGGTGAAAGGTTGCGACTGTGAAGCTAAGCCACCAGCTAGTCCTCCACGTGTGGATGCTAAGACTGCCTTGGGGGTAGAAGCTCGAGTAGTGGAGTAGATGGCACAGGCAAGCAGCTCAGCCCTTGGGGAGAGAGGGAGAATCAGGGAGCTGAGCAAACGGTTAGCAAGAAAGCAAGGAGTGGAGTATGTCTGGGGAGAGTCGTGCAGCTTTTTGCCCTGGAACCTGGTTTCAAAGTTCCTCTAGGCCTAAAGGGTGTGGACAAATGAATAGTCCCCGTTCTCTTAGCCTCTGGACTTTCCTAAGGAAAAATCAGATACAAGTCATAGAGAAAAAGAGTGAATGTTAAAAGGACAGGATCCCACAAATCTGTGACTGTCAACTGAGGAAGAGGAACAACCTGGAGAGCAACCACGGTGACTGGTTCTGTGCCACATGGGCACCTTTGGTTTTGTTTAAGGATCTTCTTTTCACAGAAATATTTATGGCTTGTCACGGGGGCCAAGGGGGACAGTCCACACCAGAAACACGATACATTGCAATCTTCTGCAATGTCGGTCTTAGAATTTCCCGGGGATGACATAAGATCCTAACTTCTTGTCCTCAGTGTAAGTAGCTCACTGACGAGAAAGATATTTTTCTGTATATCTTAGCAGAATGGAAGCTGCCAGGTTTGTGCAGAGCTACAGGAAGGAGAGAACCAAGCACCTGCCTGAGAACCAGGGTCAAACTCCACACCACTGGCTTGGATCCCATGCTACACATTTTGTTCCAGTAGTCAAAAGAGCTTGCAGAACCTAGAGTGGAGGAAGGTCTTTTCTGCTTTGAATGTGACCCCTGATCTGGCATGACAACTGGAAGGTTTATTTTTGAGTTTTCAGTAGATAGAGAATATTCTGAGGAAAGAAGGTGCATTTTATGACAGCCGCCATTTGGTACCCTGGCACATAGCTTCCACGGGTGCAGCTGATTCTTCTTTATGGAAAGACAGTGAAATTTTGTATGCCCTTTATCCAAGATTTTCTACTACTGTGCATTGTCCTAAAGAAAGAATCATGGATATGCACCATCTAGTATCAATTCGTGACACCTAAATACCTAACGGTACAGAAAGATTAAGCAAATGGTTCTATAATTACACAACAGAATATCGAACAGCCACATGAGTTGACACAGAGGGATACCAAGCGGCAGATGGAAAACGGGATAGCATCAGGTTATAAAAACACAGGTAATGCCTGGAGAAGAAGCCGGGGCTGATAAGATGGCTTATCAGGTAAAGGTACTTGCCCCCAAGACCAATGACCTGAGTTCAATACCCAGGACCTACATAATGGATGTAGAAAATCAACTCCTTCAAGTTGTCCTCTGACATCACACACACACACAATTAAATAAATAATTCTAAAAGCTGGAAAGATATGCATCAAAATGTGGTCTGTGGTTCTCTTTAAGTCTTTAGATTATGGATGGTTTTGATTTTTCTTAGAAAAATCCAAAACAAAAAGGTTAACATGCAAGATATATATCTATAACAAGAAAGATGTTTTTAATCATTTTTTCTGGATATGATTTCTATATACTAGTTTTCAACAACAGTACCCTAGGAAACCAAGTATAAATATATTTTTTTAATTACCCAGTAAATTATCAAGATGATATTCCCTATAAATTAGAATGTGGTTCAATAGAAAGAGTTCTCCTAATTCCAAGAGAAAAATTTTACTCTTCAGAAAATGTCCTTTTGTGGAGGTGTCTAAAGGAACGTTCCTAGCCCTTCACCTTCTGGTCTTTTTAGTTCATACCTGTGTGACTAACAAGATATCTATGTCTCTAAATTGCTAGAGTGAGTTCAAGATTACTTCTTTCATAAATGACCCATAAGGATACTAGTTGGCACCTACACTGTGTCTTTCACTGTATTTAATGTCTTAAGTGATATCTGATGTCAAAGCAGAGACACAATAAAACACACATGGCCGGACAGTGGTGGCGCACGCCTTTAATCCCAGCACTCGGCAGGCAGAAACAGGTAGATCTCTGTGAGTTCGAGGCCAGCCTGGTTTACAAGAGCTAGTTCCAGGACAGGCTCCAAAGCTACAGAGAAACCCTGTCTCAAAAACAACCAACAAAAACAAACAAAACAAAACAATAAAACACACACACACACCCCAATACAAAGAATTTAAGACATTTAAAAATCAATTGAGGAAAAATCTATAGCTATGTTTACTCTAAATACAAAGGACATAAAAGAACTAGTAACAACTCACACTAAACAGTACTTAATATTTATACAATGATTTTTTTCCTTGGATTTTTGAGACAGACTCTTGCCAAGAAGCCCTGGCTGACCTGGAGCTTGCTATTAACTAGAAGGAGACCTTAAAAGTTGTGGTGATCCTCCTGCCTCTTCCTCTCAACTCCTGGGAATACAAGTTTGATCCATCACACATGGCTTGCAACCTTCTTGAATCTGGCCTGTTTCTACATTCAAAAGAAAGCATTTTCCCACAATTCTCTGGGAAGGGAATATTTGAATATCACATTACCGAACAATCTCTAATTACTTTATTTAAACAACTAAGCGATGCTTAGGGAAGACTCATTAGCCTGGGATGACCTCAGTAAAAGCTCCTGGAAGGAATTGTAGAGATTGCCATCTTAACACTATTGGTTATTGGACAGGGAAGGGATGTACTGCAGCTAGTCATGACTCAGCCCCACAAAGCAAGTGGGGTTTTTTTTATTTTTTGGTTTTTTGAGCCAGCATTTAGGAGGCAGATGTAGGTGGATCTCTGTGGGTTCGAGGCCAGCCTGGTCTACAAGAGCCATTTCCAGGACAGCTAGGACTGTTATACAAAAAAACCCTGTCTCAAAAAACCAAAAAAACATAATAAAACAATGCAAGTGGCTAATATCACTCAACAGACCTTCCTGAATAAGCAGCCAATGTGGTTCTTCAACATCTATTTTATCCCTGGGTCTGTAGTCAAGGTTGATGGTCCCTCTTTTCACAAGCGAACTCTTCTTCCACCACGAGAAACACCACGAGAGAGCCCTTTACAGTTTTCAAACATCCCCCAAACTGTCTTCATACTGGATATACCGGTGTAGTGAAAGAATAAACAAGAAGAACGTTTTTGTAAAATAAAGAAGTATTTATTTATAATACATGTAAACAATGAGTCAAAGCATTGTTTCTTAGCAACTTGTTCTTCAGGACCAGTTTAATCAGGGGAAATGATTTTTAAATTATTTTTTAATGCAACTGTTACTATCAGGGTCAGAAAAATCAATTAGCAATGGAGTCTTACTTCTTAAACCCACAAGGCTTTGACGAGGATTGCAGAGATGGTTCCATTCCCATTTGTGTTGTTTGGGGCTCTTTTCTTCAAAGCCCTGTAACCCTTTTAGGTTGACACCATGCATAGCAAGGCGTCAAGGAATTCATTAGCACAGCTGCACGGGCCTCAGAGTGTGTCCCCAACTTCTGATACAATTCCACTCTCTAGCTTGGGTGACTAATTTTAATCTCAAAAAAAAAAAAAAAGTTTAGCCATCCATTGAAGTGCAATAAAACCTCAAAATAAAACTTTACATTTGACTTACTAATTAAACTGTTCTTTTGACATTGTCAACCAAGGAGATTTCAATGATGCCAAGATCTTAAGTTTCCCCAAAGTTGGAAAGTATGTTTGCTTGCTGGCTGGCTTGAGATATGACAATGTGTAAACCAACTCACAAGTCTGGCTCACAAAACCCCAACTGTGCTGTGGATCCTTCCCTTCACTAAGCAGGGACGCCTGATAGATAAGTCAAGAACCTCAAAGAAGGCCTCTGGTTCACACAGCCAAGTACCTCCCTGTCCATTTCACACAGTGAAAAGAGCTCACGATGACCAAATGAGAGGTAATCAGATGGGAGGTTCTTACAAAGTAAGATATGTGATAGCCAGATGACAGATGATAGGTAGATCCATATACATGAAGAGATGATAGATAAATGTACATGTATATGTCATATATGGATAGATGTGTCTATAGGCTTTGTATGTGGACATATGTAATGCAGACAGAATCCATCTACTTAAGAACCTATCTCACGTACACAAGTCATAGGCAAAGGCATGTATGTGTATCCTACTAAATTATATATCCTTGTGAGAAGACATAACACAAGCACAAGGAAAGTGGTCAATATATTTTATCAAATAAAAGGAATTATCCAAACAACTCCCCACTCTGAGCTGCACCCCTCTTGTGCTTTTCTTCTGCCTGGAATGCCCTTCTTTTCCAGTTTGCACACCTATTCTCTTTACCTATATTCTCTGTTCCCTAAAGCTCAGGGTCTATAGCGATGATGCGGGATTCCCCTCTGTATGCTGTGACTATGTTTTATTACCATTGGTTAATAAAGAAGCTACTTTGGCCTATGGCAAGGCAGAATATAGGTAGGCTGGGAAACTAAATTGAATGCAAGGAGAAAGAAGGCAAAGTCAGGGAGATGCCATGTAGATGCCAAAGGAGAAAGACACCAGCACCTTACCAGTAGGCCACAGCTTCGTGGTGATACACAGATTAATAGAAATGGGTTAATTTAAGATGTAAGAGCTAGCTAGGAATATGCCTAAGCTATTGGCCAAACAGTTTTGTAATTAATATAGTTTCTGTGTGATTATTCGGGTCTGAGTGGCCAGAAAACAAAAAAGCAGTCTCAGTTTACATGGTATGATCTTCTGAAACTCTGCAATTCCTCCAGCACGGAGGCAGGTCCCTCCTGCATACGGCCATAGTGACGGCCCTTTCTTTCAGTTGCTGTCTAATTACTCTGAACACAGGTGAGGCTCCCCATGTTGTAGTCATTTTTCCTTCATCTTTGATGCTCCTCTGTCCAGTCACCCATCTAGCTGATGGGAGCCTGCATTAGAGTTCAAACTCTGACTTAGGAAATGGACCTGCTTAGATACGAATCCCAGCGCTCCTACTTACCAGCTGTGAGATCTTGGCCATTTCACTTCGCTTCTCTGCTTCCCTGCTTCTCAGCCACTTCATCTCTAATACATAACATGGGTAACAGTAGCCACCCCCACCTGGCTGCTTTGAAGAGTTCATCACGGAAACCGCTTTAATGGGTTCTTAGTGATACAGTAAATATTCAATATGTGGATCTTCCTGTGACCGACCAATATAATTCCCTGCGAAGGTACTGTGTCTCAGACTCTCCCCTAGTAGGCACCCCATAGGAAACCTAATAGCTGAGACGTCCTATCTGAAGCAGGCCCTGTACGGCAGACTACGTGGGTCTCCCAGGTCCACTGCCTCTCTGAACCCTCGCCAACTGTGCTAGGGATGAGCGCTGTCTCTTCTGCTCTGCCCTGCACAGCGTGAGGCGAGCGTGGTGGGTGAACCGCCTCCCAGCAGTCACCTCACAAGCCCTCCAACTTCCAGAGACTTTTTTCCATTCCCTCCTGCAGCTCCCTCGACTTCACACGGAGCATCTTCCCCGGCATCTGCTCATCCCGACTCCCGTCATTAGATACATTCTTGTGTGTTTATAATGCACCACTGATTTGTTTCAGACTAAATCGTGGGATCTAAAAATAAAGAGATGGTGAACATATTTCTTTGCATATTAACTTTAAAGAAATGGATTAATCTTTTAGAAATAATCAAAAATGAATGATCCACTCAGTGTGCAGCCATTACCCAAGAGTGTTGAAATGTAATCGCCCTGATTCTCACTTACCCCCTTACACTTTCTGAGTGTATGAAGCATATACTTTATACTTTCTCATTTTAAAAATTAAGAGGTTTGAGTGAGCCCATGGTAACCCAACCATCTCTTCCCCGGAGACACGTTAATGGAAACAGAATTCATTTGTTCTCCAAGTCATATTCCCATTTTCAAAAAAAAAAAAAGTCATTACAGAATTGACTTCATCTTCCCAAGCGAAGGAACACAGAGAGATAAAGTGACACACGTAATAGCAGAAAAGCCGTGTGTCCAGCACCAACATGCTGCCTGCTGCGGGCTGGGCACAGGGAGGTACCAGGAACATATAGAGCTGTGGCTTTCTCTCCAAAGGAGCTTCCTCAGGAGAGCATGTGATGACAGGGACACGTAAGAAATTAGAATCAAGGTTAAAGGTGGAGAACAGAGAGAGATGCAGAAAATCAAATCAAAATATGATTCACTTGTTTGATTGGTCAGGTAAAATGGTTTTCTTCAGCCTATACTGGTCCACACCCATCTTTACTCTGATACCTCTCCCCTGCTGGAACCTGACAACACCCCCAGTTACCAGCCAGCCCGTGTATCTGTCACCAAAGCCTGGTGACATAATTCAATTCTTTCAGAAAGGGGTTACAAGCAAAACGAAGTATATATTCTGCGTGTAACAAGAAGTAACGAGGCAAAAATACAGCTCATAAAAGGCAGTCACTCCGCGCCAGTTTCATCTCAGAAGAGGGAGCACTACAGCCAACTGGGTGGGAACAATTACGAAATTGTCAATGGAATTCAATAAACGTTGTTTTTAAAAAACTAATTATTTGTTACAATAACCAGCTACTCCTGCCACTTTGTATTTGGAGGTTTGTAAACTACTTCTATTTGAAATGTAATTGATTCCATTTTTATCATTTGTTCAAGTTTATGTGGTTGTTCTCCTCCTAAGAGATGATAACATCTATTTTCAGCAAATTATACATTATAATTCCTCATTCAAAAGCTGTAACAGAAAACAAAATGCTAATTTATGCTGTAAACGAAACGACGGAATCCTAATCACTCATTGTTAACATTAGGGACAACTGCTACTGGAAATAATAAATTGGGATAAAATGTGGTTAAGGTTGCTGCTGTATCTCCTGCCTTTTCCTTCCTGGCTTTTTCCGGCAAGTTTGATTTCTAAGACTATTTCCCCAGAGAGATTTCTTGGGTGTCTTGTCTTCTTCCGGTAGAGACCAGACATTCCCCTTACCCCTAGCTATTACCTGCAGCTTGATTTCAAACGTACAGGAAGACGAGCTCACAGAGCAATCCGAAGTGCGCTCTACAGAGAGAGGCATGGTAGAGCCCACACCTGCTTCTCCATATTTCAGCAAGTCTCCTTTCCTATGTTTCCCTACACATCCGCCTCGCCCTCCCGCAGGGTCCCTCTGTACTGGGGTCCCTCTGCAGCCCCTTCTGGCCATGGGGAACAAACCTTCCCCTCGGTGCAAGCTCTCCTCTGCTTAAGTGAGTACACAGGAGAAATAGATAAACACACACAAGCCCAGTTACTTTACATAAATCAGGTCGATTCTTGTTTTTTTAAAAAAAAAATGGGGGGGGATGGCAACAGATTTGGCACGATGGTTCAGAAAGGCACCAGGCTTTGTTTAAATAAGTATCTTTGGGAGAAAAGGTTGTAGTATCAGGTAATGGCATTTTCCTCTTTTCTTCATTTTTAAAAGAAAAGAAAGATCTAAATACAAGTATTGTATCAAAAATGTGAATTCTTTAAAGGGACCAAAAAGTCACACACTGCCTCGGAGAGTGAGTCACGTTTCTGCTGCCCTTTGATTTAATGCCATCTGCTGCACGCATTTACCTCTTTGCTGGCAAGGTGTGATCATTGATTTCCTATGGTCTCTCTGGAAGGAAGTTCTGCTTCCTTGATGATGACTACAAAGGGGGAGGTGACCCTCTTCTCATTCCAATGCAAACCCCGCACTTTTATATTTCCACTAGGGCCACAAGAACGGCGAAGCCAGCAAGAAACACCCTCTTGGTATATACTGTCTCCCTGCCGACAGGCCGTGTCTTCCTTCCCCTTCCCACAAGCACACTGTGGCAGAACAGAATAGAAGGGCCCAGCCACGAAGAGGCATTGGTTGATGATGGACAGAAAGGTTAGGTGCCCGCCTCCTTACAGAAGACTCCTATAAAAACATGATGGTGATGAGGAACGCGTGTCTCCATCTTAATTGAAAACATAAATAATACGGCAAACTCAAACTGATATGAGCTCCTGTGTAAAGGGGACTTGAATGCATGCATAAATGTGTGTGTGTGTGTGTGTGAGTGTGTGTGTGTGTGTGTGTGTGAGAGAGAGAGAGAGAGAGAGAGTGTGTGTGTGTGTGTGTGTGAGAGAGAGAGAGAGAGAGAGAGAGAGAGAGAGTGTGTGTGTGTGTGAGAGAGAGAGAGAGAGAGAGTGTGTGTGTGTGTGTGTGTGTGTGTGTGTGAGAGAGAGAGAGAGAGAGAGAGAGAGAGAGAGAGTGTGTGTGTGTGTGTGTGTGTGTGTGTGTGTGTGAGAGAGAGAGAGAGAGAGAGAGAGAGAGAGAGAGAGAGAGAGGTGTTGCTATATCTGAGCAATTGTAAAATTGTTCATTTGATTTGAAAAGCTGAACAATCTAAAGGCTCCATCTGTTTATCCGGCTGGATCAACTATCGAAATCAGAGTGTGATAAACTCAAGTATCAAGGTCCAGCACCAAGGGGGGAAAAGCATCAGGTGGGTATGGTTGGCGCCACCAAAACAGGCAACTTCCCTGAAGGGAATTCTATCTGGTCATATAAAAGAAAGAAAAAAATGAGCCTGGGAGATGGACCAGTCAGTAAAGTCAGGGACATGCTGCTCAAGTGCTATCCCCAACACCCACATAAAAACCCCAAAGCTGGGAGGCAGAAACAGGAGGATCACTGGGGCTTGCTGAGCAAGCAGTCTGGCTGAATCAGCAGACTCCAGGCTAAGTGAGTGGCCCTGCCTCAAAATCCTAAAGTGGAGGAGAGCCACTGACGTCAACGTCTGGCCTCCCGTGCTTGTGTTCATACCCACACATACCCTTGTGTAAACACACGTGAACATATACCTGTGCATATTATATACAAAAAAGGTGAAAAGAAAAAGAGAGAGAGGAGTGGGAAGATTTGGGCAAGCAAAGGAGACGTCCAGTGCTTGTAAAGGCAAGTGAGTGACATCATCAGAGACGTGCTAGAAATGGATGGGCAGCCTTACAGTGTCTTTGTGTTGTAGGGAAAAGGGAAGAAAGAGAGAATAAGAGGAAGCTGGCCTCAGGCTGCCTAACCAGCCCTCAACTTGTTCCTAACCAGCACTTCTGTCTTGTTTGCATTATCTGTAACATGGGAACAACAAGACAAGGCCCTACTTCTGTGCTGTTACGAGACTGAAAGAATCGTGTACTTGTAAAGGGTTCAGACCAGTATTAAAAAAAAAAACTAGTAGCCACTGTGAATATCCTTTGATGCCAAATCGGTAGAAATTTACAAAAGGTGCAGAATATTTTCAAGCCACTACCCGAAGGAAGCTCTTCTTACAGGAAGACCTGCGACAAGCCTTGGTCATGACAAATCTTTCTCTCCGTTAATGTGTATTGTGTCATGTGTGTGTGTGAGCAGACTCTCCGCGTGTGTGCATGTGAGGTCAGAAGACTACCTTGGCTATCATCCTCAGGCGCTCTGTGACTCTCTTTGGAGACGCTGGTCTGGAGCTCACCAACCAGGATGAACTGGCTGTCTAGTGAGCCCTAGGCATCTTCCTGTCTCTGCCTCCCCAGCATGCCACCATGCCTGGCATTTCTATGCAGGTGCTGGAGAGGAAAATAGACTTCTCCCACTTGTAAGTCTCGGTTCATCTCTGTGGATCTAAACACTGTTGTCACTTTAAGAGTTATGGAAGAGCCAAAAAGAAAACATACATGCCCTCAGTTCTTTCTTGTGCTTCCTGCTTTGACTATCCCTATTCCTGGAAATAGTGCTAACCTTCCTTCCCCTACTCCTCTGATCAAAAAAAAAAAAAAAAAGGCAGACAGGGGAAGTGTTCGACCACTTACCCACATCCTGTAATGAATCTGTATTAAAATGTCTACCTTGCTAGGCAAGAGAGAGTACCAAGAGCCACACGCACTGAGTAGCAACAGTGCAGGTTTCAACACGAAGACTGCCGGCCCTGCAAAGATAGATCACGGTCCTTCTTTCATGGAGACCATTTTATATTGAGAGCCTAGAGTTTGATGATGCAGGAGGCAAAGGAGAGTTAAAATGCATGGTCACACCAGACAGTGATGTCTCTTTCACAAACACGCCATGAAATGACCAGGTAACCAAAGAACTGGCCAATGAGGTGAGGGAAGTCAGATGTCTGGTCTCTGGGACACCCAAGCAGTCAGCTAATTGGCTCCATTTTTCACTTTCAATTGATTGATTCTGTATCATACAGACCTGGCCGGCTTCGATCTGGGCTTGCATAGTGACAGCTAATAAGGTGACCTAGGTCCAAAATGCAAGCAGGTATCGGCCAGCCACTACCGAGGATGGAGCCGGAAAGCTTACCCAACTCCAGGGGAGAAACCCAGGCTGAAAGGCACAACATGAAAAGAGAAAGCTCCGAGTGTTGGAAGCTTGCTCTACTGCCATCCCTCGGCGTGAAACTGTAAATTAAAGAACGGGCTGCCGTCTGCTGCACTGAGCCCAAGCAGATACATCTCACAGATAGACTTTAATTGGGGGTTTCACTCTGAGATTCCACCTCAGCAGATGCTTCCCCCCACACTCCACTCCTGCCCACACACACTTGTGGTTTGTTTTGCACATTGGAAAGCCCATGCAAAATACCTGCCGCATGGTCTCCCAGAAACGGGATGGAATCTCCCAGTTCTCAAATGGTAACAGATGTAGTTCCAGCTCTAATACACATTAGACTCTTTCCCTCTCTCTGAAAAATTATAAAAAAAAAAACACCACCACCCCAGCTACAATAAATGTCACAGCATAACTAAAATCCTTCCCTTAGACAATGATCCGGAGCTGGAGTATTTTGAATGTCTGTTTATTTGCTTGTTTTTGTTTGCCTGGTTTTAGAAGTGAATAAATGGCTCTCTCGTTTCCAGCTCTCCGGAGCCATATATCAACAGCCTCCATCTTCATCCTATCTTTCACTCTCGTGTTTATAATGAGTGGTGTCATAATCGTGTTTCTTGTGAAAACGAAAGAAATCAAAACGCCTCGTGGTTCCAGGAAAGGAGGTTCTTAGTAGACATGCCTGCCTGCTATTGATGCTGTAAAAAGGGTCCTTTTACATGGTATTAGATGTTGAGAGCACATCGTATTGATCTAGAAATAAAAAGCTTGATTTTTTTTTTTAGTCCAGCCAACCCTTACCTCCATAAGCACTTTATAACACTAGGAAGAGGGTTTTATTTTTAATTGAGGTAAACAAATTATACCTGAAGAACGTTGCTATTTTTAGGGAATGAAGGATTTGGAGCTTTTTGGCAGCCATTCAGGTAAAATCATGAATAAGTCTCACTCTTTCAAATTTGGCCCAGGCATCTCCCCATGTCAGCTCTGCCTGAATCCTGGGATAGGATTTAAACTATCGCCTTTGTTTTCTCCTTGTTCTTCGTAGGAGCATTTGGGAGCAGTTCTCATAGCCCGTGTTCAGATGTTGAAAGGACAGACTAGAGATCAGCAAGGCCTAATGCATAGGCTGTATAGTCTCCTTCCCCGAAATGATGGTGGTGGCTGAGCTGGAAACAGCAAGTCCTGCTAACGCACTGCCTGCCAGGACTCCCACCGGACAAGCACAGTTTGGGTGGTGAATGCCCCTTCCCCTAATGATGCATGCCTCTCTTTGTTTCTGCACTTTCTCTTAAAGTTCATACTGTACCACTGGAGAAGGAAGTCAACACTTCAAATCACCTACCCCCCCCCCACCTCCGGGGCACCGCCATCCAATTCCTCTGCTTTCAGGGTAGCTCGTTCCTCAGTACCATCCCGTGAGCTAATCACCCTCCGCAGCAGACCCTTTATCAGAAAATCTCTACATTTTCTTAGCAACATGAATGAATGACCCTTTCTAGAAGAAAAATGTCTTTGGAGGAGCTGGAGCTGTTTTACCCTAACCAAGTTAAACTAACTTTACCCAGAGAGACGCCAATAGTTTGCCTCTAGAATGACTCCTCTACAAGATTCTCATCTTTCCTTGACCTGTCCCTTAAGAACCTGCCCCGCACCCCCTCCCTCCCAGCCGCCCACCACCTCGGGTTTCCAAGGAGTTCGCACGTGATTGCCTATCTTGCGAAATAGGGGCCCAGGCCTCTGCTTTTCTACGCTCTCCGACTCGTTCCCTATCTTCTTAAAGATGCTGCGAAGCCTCCCGTGGCTCCAGAGCTCTGTGGCTGCGTGCCTGGCGACACCCACCGGGTCTCCCTTTTCTCTTCCTCCCGAGGAATAGCAAGCAGCCGAGTTTCTGCTCCCTGCGGTGGTGCTGGTCTGAGCCACTCGCCCGGAAACTTAGCCTAAAGCATTCAGGTCCAGGAAACGCGAGGCGCGGCGCTGCCGAGGAATCCCCCATAGCCCCCAGGGCTGGTGGCAGGTGTGTGCTTCATGCCTTAGGTCTGCGCCTCCGTCCTTAAAGGAGAGCTGGCGAGCTGGCGTTGGTTTCTGACTCATCGACAGGCACACACGCGTCACACACACACACACACACACACACACACACACACACACACACACACGCCAGGGGCGCGCACTGAGGCTCCTGGAGACTGGAGTTTCCCAAACCAGAGGGGTCCGTGGCTCTCGGCAACCCCAAGCTGCTTCGGGCAGGCGTAGAGAGAGCACCCGAAGCATGCCTTGCGAGGCGGGGTAGCTAGGAGAAAGCCTCTGGGAGCTCTCAACCTGCAGCCAGGGCGCCCCCTTGATCCTATCCGTGTCTCTCCGGGGTCCCCAACTCCACCTCAAGCGCGACCACCTCGGCAGCTCCTGCAAGTTTCGGCTCCTTACTGGGGCTGCCTTCTCTCGCCGCCCAGCGCCCCGCGACGGGCCGGCTGATCTGGGGGCGGCCCGGCGCCCCATCGTGGAGACGGCCGGAGGGCTGGCGGGAGCTCGGGGCCGGTTCTGGAGCGATGAGGCGGCGGGAGCCTTTCGAATCTCCCGAGCGGTGTATTATTCACTCCGGCAGCCACGGCGGGATCCGGAGAGCCCAAGCCAGGGAGGCGAGGTCGTCACCTGGCCACTAGTACTTTGGCTATTTGTGTCTGCGAGACATGGAGGTTGGAGGGGGGGTGGGGACGGTGGTGAAGGGGACAGCGGAGCACATTTTTCGGTTGTTTGGCTTTAGGGCTTTGGTTTATTTATTTATTTATTTATTTATAATATTTTTGCCTATCCGCGAGCTCGCAGGAGCGCGCTGAGATCTGGGCCCCGGAGGGAGCGCGCCAGCGCGGGCAAGCGCGGCGAGCAGCCCGAAACCGGCCAGAGACCGGCGGACGGACTCCGGGAGAGAGACGCCGCAGCAGCCTGGACAGTCGTGCAGGACCGAGCAGTCCCCTCCGGCCCCCTCAGGCTCGCGGGCCCGCGCCTTCGGATGCGCGCTCCACGGGGCCCAGGAACTCTCGGAGCCCTGGCCGGCCCACCGAGTTGGGGCCGCCTTCATCACGGCTCTTCCACCTAGCTTCTGGCCCCAACTTTCCCAAGCCATACACACACGTGCGCGCGCCCACACACACACACACACACACACACACACACACACACACACACTCCTCTCCCTGGACCCCAGCTCCACTTCCCCGTGTAGTTTGAAGATGACAGATGCCAGCAGACTTTCACCAAACAAGCAGTGGGGGCAGCAGACTACAACAGTTATTTAATTAAAAGGCATTTTTTTCCTCTAATTCTCGCTGTGGCTCCCGGAATAGCTTTGGCACTCCCTCCCAGCCCCTAAACACACGCCTGTCTCTCTCCAGGTAATCAGTGGCCGGCGGACACCAGTCTCCTTCCACGCCCCCACTTCCCTCATCCACCTCCAGTTTCCAGGGGCCCCCCAGTCACACCGATTCACACACCTATAGGCCGGCAGCAGGAAGCGTGCAGGACACGATGCAGCCGGACTGCATTGCACAGTCATCAAAGTTAAGTGTGTGTTTGTGGGGTGTTCGTGCGCGGCCGGGGAGGTGCGGGGTCGGAAGGAGTAGAACCTCCACTTTGCTTACCATCACCACCACCCCAATCCCCGCGGGTCAGGGGACGCAGCTACTTAAGATTGCAGCCATTTTAGGGAAAGAGGTGGCTCTGGGCCCGGAGGGAGTGGAGGGAGGGACAACACGTCGCGGGGGGTCTTACAGCTAGGCAGCCCCAGGGCTCAACTGGAGGGCGGGCGGGCGGCGGGCGCACAGGGGCGCGGCGCCCGCGGCGACTTGGTGAAGGTTGCGCTCGAGTTCCCTGCTTTTGCCTGGAGTTGTTCGGGGTAACGCGCCAGCTCCTGCCTCTTTCTCGGGTTCCCGCTGGGTTGGGAGGTTTGGGGGCAGATAGGCGTCCATGGCAGAATGGGTACCGGAGGGACGCGACAGCCCCTGGAGCTGGCGCTATGTGTGGGGGGGTATGGAGAAGGAAGAACACCTCTGTCGCCGGTTGGCGCTGACCCAGACAGTGCGACCCACTTGGCCCCCCATCCTCCCCACCCCCTCCCGAGCCTCTGTCTACCCGCCTGGTGCCAAGTGAGAGAGCAGAAGGGGGTACGGGGAGATGCCGTTCGGCACTGAGCCACCCCTTACCTGGTTGGAAGGGGTTTCCCAGGAGGAGCCGTAGTTGTAAAAGAAGGAGGAGAGGAAGGTGTCTTCCGACAGCCCGCAGCCCGCCATGCTCTGGATGCAAATAAAACGAGGAAAGAAAAAAAAGGACACACACACACAAAAAAAAAAAAAGCAACCAAAAATGTTTCCAAATCAAACGAAATCAATAAGGCAGCTGAAATTCTCTCGCAAATAAAGAAAAGGAGGGGGGAAGGGAATGGCCGAGGGAACGGGAACTCTCGGCGTTGCTCCCTCTCCGGCTGAGCAGGGATGCTCGGGCTGCCACCGTCGCCGCCGCTGCTGCCGCCTTCTCAAGACGGTACCTAGAGAGGTTCGTCCTGACTCCGGCAGCCGCCGCCGCCGCCGCCTGAGCCGGCTGCGTGTATGCGCGCGTGTGTGCGTGTGCGTGTGTGCGGTGTGTGCGCGCAGAGCGAGAGACCGCAGAAGAGGCGAGAGGGCGAGAGAATGAGCGAGCCGGGATGCAGGGCGCAGAGGCAGAGCGGGCGGGCGGGCGTGTGCGCGCGCGGGGCTGGGTGCGTGCGTGCGTGTGTGAGTGTGTGTGTGCGCGCACTCGCGTGTGCGCGCGCGCCTGGGTGTGCGTCTGTTTGGGGAGCTCACCGGAGAGCCGGGGCCATCACGTGGGCTCCCCGACTCCGCCGGCTGCCGGGGACAGCCTGTACTACAGCCCAGGCCACTAAATCAGCCCGCACCACCAGACCTTTGAAGCCCCTGCTACCGGACCTCGAGGTCCTCCCCTCCCGGCTGTGAGCGTCCCGGGACGGCAGGGGGCGCAGGTGCTGCCCCGGGCAGGTGGGTGGATGAGGAGGGGTCCGCCCCAAACCAGGCCAAGAGAGAGAGGATACCTAGGAGATACACAGCACCCCGTTACAACTCGAGCCTTCCTCGAACCTTCCTCCCACTCTGCTGAAAGATCTTTAGCATTTTAATTCCTAAAATTGCCTTTTCATACAGGGGCCCTTCTCGCAGTCACAAAAATATTGTGTTTACACAGTTGCTACGTCCCGATTTTCTTCCTGTCCGGTACCACTAGACCTCCCCAACCCCGGCCGCGCGCGCACACACACACACAGACAGACAGACAGGAGCGCGCGCGTGCGTGTGCACACACACACACACACACACACACACACACACACGCACGCACAGGCTGGCGGCTGTCTTCTCAACCATTCCAAATGCAAACCCACTTATTTCGCCGGTTGCTGTAGTAGAAGTCAATGCTCCATCAAACTAGGCTAGGCTGAGAGGACTGGAAAGTGGATTTAGGGGACAATACTGCCCCAGCAGGAAGAAAGGCTCTGGTCGGCCGTTGTGTTTATTTAACAGTTCAAAACGAAAAACGATTTTGTAGCTTCTGCACTAAGAGTCAGGCCCCTCGAGTCATGATTTTTTTAAAGAAAGATATCCTCTTAAGTCCATTTTATGGAATAAAAATGCAAGTGGGTATAATTTCCTCCCGTCCCCTTGCCAAGGCATTTCAAGACCAAATCTCCGTGTCTCAATAATTGAGCAGCTGAACGTTTCTCTCCCACTGCAAGATATTCTTTCCTTACTTCTCCTGACTCTTTCTATAGATATTTATAGAAAGTAAAATTCCAATAAAAAAAAACAGGCATATCTGTGTTTTTCCGAGTACTTCATTCCTCCCTGGGAAACTTGCAAACAATCTCTTAGCAGTTTATATTGTTTTCTTTCTGAATCTCCTCTTTCTGGAACCAATTTTGTTTTTCCAAGAGTGTGCACTTCCTCTTCTAAATTCCCCACGTGAGGTCCAACTCCTCTGTGGAATAAACATTTCCACAGCAACCCAGTGATGTCACAAACCTTGGGCTCATGTTCACAGAAGGGAAATAAAGCAAGAAGAGAGGATCTCTCCACAAAGGCAACTCCCTTTTTCCTTACAAGCACAATGGCTCTCTATTTTTTAGGTTTATATATTACATTTCTGGCTAAATGCCTGTTTTCTTTCTTCTTTTTCTTGTCTTCTTCTTTTTTCTGAGATTGACGTATTACGAGATTGACTCTCTGTGTCTAATGACCTTTTTAGAAATTAGGTCAACATTCTGTCTTCTGGGTCCACAAAGATGACATTTCAAATCATTGGTCCCTAGATGTCCTGGCCATTTAGATTTTTAATAACGGGGAAAGGATTGTTTTTCAAAAACAAACAAACAAACAAAAAATGCTGAAAAGAATACTAAGAGATGAAATTCAATGTAGTAACTTCAGAACCAAGTGACGCTAACTGACTGAACTTCAAACATGCAATCATATTTTTTTAAATTATTAGACCCACAGGAATTCTATTCACTTATCCATAACTGATCTCACCCATGTTGACTAGAGGACTTTCTCCTCTGCTGGTCCTTCTCTTATTTCCTGGATATCCTGGCTGAGATGAAGAAGGGACTCTTCATCATGCCCCCATTTCCATCTCTATGATGAGGTACCACCCCCCACACACATTAAATACAAAGGGACTAGACAGTATAGTCAGGCACAAAACCTGGAGTTGATATTGGGCCCTACTTCCTGTTCCCCTTCCAGGCCAAACGGAAGCTAGCTACTTCAGTCTCTGTTACTAGATCTCCTACTTGTTGAATGGATGGATGTATTCATCGCAAAAGAAGAAAACATAACTCTCTGGAGTGATTGCTCTCCATTCACAGACGGAGAGATGGGCTCAGAGATGTCCTGGGTCATGCACCTAGGACAGCAAAGGAATTCAATGCAAGGCTTGGGCCTGGCTCGTCACTCACCTGTGTCCCCCACTCTGGTACAGCTGAAGGCAGCACTGCAAGGGCTATTTCACACTTGCATACTCACAAATGGAGTCTGCAACCCCAGCTTTCCCATTGACCCCAGTTGATGGCAAGTGCACATATGTCTGGGCCCTCTTAGACTGTGATGTGGGGGAGAGTAGTTGCTTTATAAAGCAGAATATTACTCTGTAGCCCAAAGAGGATTTAGAACTCACTATGTAGACCAGGCAATTCACAGCAATCCTCCTACCTCGGGCCTCGGGCCCTAGTACTGGAATTGCACATGTGTACGCCATACCTGAACTTAATTTTGTTTTATAGATAACTAAAATGAGTCTCGGTGGGAAACTTTTGCCTTCCTCTCCTACCTAGACAACTGGGTCTTGAAAAAGGACTTCGGCTCAATCCTTCTCTTTCTCTGAAAGTTGCCCTCACCCGTTGCTAAACACACAGGGAAACGCATACACGGATCCACCAAACAGCCCAGGACTTTGCAGAGGCATCAAGAGAGGAGCCGGGGGGGGGGGGGGGGCACAAGTGACAAGAACTTCCTTAGCACACACAGGGGAACATCTGAACCCATGAAGTTTGCTCTCTAGCCACGAGCCTTGGGCTCCCCTCAAATCTCTAGCATCCGACCCTCTCATAGGGACACCTGAAAGGAGGCCATCAGAGTCAGCTTCTGATAAACTGACTCCATTATCCATCCCACGCAGCTCTCTCCTGGGGCAGCCCTGCTACCCCGAAAGAATTCTGCCTTCCTCGGTAGATTTGTTCATCTGGCACGCGCATAGCAATGTGGAAGTTTGGTTGCTAGTTCTCAGCAACATGAAAACAAACCATCCCCGCCACCTCCAGCCCCCAGGGACCAGAACAGATGGAGCCAGGTCCCTTGGGAAGTCCTGGGAGCAGCAAGCTCATTGAGAAACGATAGTCACCTTGCCAGTTCCTCGCTGTGCCAGAGACAGACGTCTGAGGATGGAAACCCACAACAGCAAGCTTCTGATTTCCAGACCGTGGTGGCTGGTTCTCCCAAGACAAACCACAGTCTTCCTTTATTGTACTGCATTCCTTTATCTACTGCCAAGTCATGACTTGTAACACTGAAAAAAAATGCATGGTGTGTTGGCCTGCTGTGGTCTCACTAACGAACCATCCGCCCTTATCACAAACACTTTCCCCCTAAGATGTAAGTTTAGCAATAATCTCACTCTAGAAATTGGTTAATAGTCCCGATGATGTCTGGGTGGTTTCCTTGTTTATAAATGAGTTGCAATAACATTCTCATACCACTAGGGTGTCATTTAGTGACAGGCTGCTGTGCTCTGCAGATACAAGAGGCCAAATTATTATTCCTCTTCCTTCCCAACCCCCATCCCTTTTCTTCTTCTTCTTCTTCTTCTTCTTCTTCTTCTTCTTCTTCTTCTTCTTCTTCTTCTTCTTCTTCTTCTTCTTCTTCTTCTTCTTCTTCTTCTCCTCCTTCTCCTCCTTCTCCTCCTTCTCCTCCTTCTCCTCCTTCTCCTCCTTCTCCTCCTTCTCCTCCTTCTCCTCCTTCTCCTCCTTCTCCTCCTTCTCCTCCTTCTCCTCCTTCTCCTCCTTCTCCTCCTTCTCCTCCTTCTCCTCCTTCTCCTCCTTCTCCTCCTTCTCCTCCTTCTCCTCCTTCTCCTCCTTCTCCTCCTTCTCCTCCTTCTCCTTCTCCTTCTCCTTCTCCTTCTTCTTCTTCTTCTTCTTCTTTTCTCAACCAGAATATGGCTAAAAGTGGCACAGACATGTCTCATCCCAAGAGTTCTAGCTTGTTGTGGCAACTCCTGACAAAATTAAAGTCAATATATTATCCCTGTCTCCAAAAGGTTTAGAGTGTTAGCAAGAGTCTGGACTACTGTTTGTTTGTTTGTTTGTTTGTGGAGGTGGTGGTAAAGTCATTGCCAAGTTTTGTTTCTAATGGCTTAGGTAATGCAATTTTCTCATCAAAATTGTAATTATGGTAAGACATAGTAAGGTGTGGAAAAGTGACAGGACAGAGGAGTGGTTGTAACAGAGGAGAAAGATACTTTTTATGGGACACAAGATAAAGGAAATAGCACTTAACGCTGAGAGGAAGCAAGGCAGAAAAATAAACTCAAAATCACCGTGGCAGTAATCATAGCATTTATTAAATGATTGTGGTGTGTGGTAAGGGAAATAAATACCAAATAAACTACCCTACCCAACTTGCGTGGTGATAGGAACTGAAGCCAATATTTTTTTGGCCCCTCTGGGGTACAATCCCCACAGCAAGGCATTAAGAGGATGGAAAGTAACCGCAGTGTTTAGGAGTGGGAAGGTTGGGAGATCAGGGTTAGTCAAAGTCACCACCATTGAGCACGGGGACTTACAGGAAGAGGAAGAGAAACCAGAATAAATGCACTGCCACAGGCTCCCTGTCCGCCATCACCACAGCCAGCCTTTCTGCCTTGAATCTCCAGAACCACAAGCCAAAATAAGCCATTTTGTTAAAAAACATACCCATTGTGCTATTGGTCACACTGGTATAGTACAGCAGGCATGCTGGGCTTCTTAAGAGAAAGAGGGGTGCCACTGATTGTTTTAGGAAGTGATCCAAAGAAACCAGTAGAGAAGCAGATAAACTGGGCAGTACGCCTCCAGGCCAGGAGACTTCAGTTCCATTTGAACCCGCTAGGGGCAGTGTGGTATCTGTCTCAGTGGTATCCCACTCTAAGGGTGAGGTGGCTGGGGTACTGATGCCCAGTTCCCTGGTGGAAAGCTCCTACCAGGTGTTGTTACCTCCCTGGCACATCCTGCCTGCAGCCAGGACAGTGGTGGGGCCTGGCAGCAGAGAGAGGGTTCTCAGTTCCTCCGTTGCAGGTCTAGTTTTGGGGGCAGTGTAGCTGGCATATTAAGGGCTGTGAGGATGTGGCTGGGGTAGCAACAATATCTGGCCCCGGCATTAAGTTTTCTTATACAAGCCTGATGAAGTGGGAATGGTCACATCTCCCATTCTCCCTAGAGGATACAATAGAACAGTGTGGAATGGGTCCGCTGTCTCTACTCAGACAGCACTGGGTCCCTGCTTTTCCAGAACCACTTCCCTTCATTTCCATCATCAGCCCAGATAACCTCCCTCCATATGCTGGGATCCCAATCCAACCCCACAAGCCTCTGCCTTAGATTTTGCAGAGGCCATTGGGAAAGGGTGTTCTTCTTCTGCCAAGAGAGCAGAAGGAGCCTGGAGATGCTCTAGGCTGTATTACTTATTCTCATAAGAAGAACAAATCCCTGCCAGAGTTTAGGGCAGTTGGATCCAGCCCAACCAGAGGCTGAACACTCCCCTGGATTTTTGAGGTGCATAAGATAAGTCAAAAGCAAAAGAGAACAAAACAAAACCTTCCTAAGCCGAATTAAACCCACTTCACAGAATGAAGCAACTCAGCCAATATCACACATCTAGAGACTGGAGTGCAGTATTCAAGCCCACATAACTTAACTTCCGTGTTGACGTGAATCCCTGTTCTTTACCACCAAGTCTATGGTGGCAATTTGCATACAAGACACCTCAGAGCCATGTCCCATTTCTCATGTCCTGTCCCTCACTTGGAGCCTCTTCCCTTTCAAAAGGAATCACCTCTTAGCTTTGTCTGGACTGTTTCTTCTATCAGATTATCCCACTTGTAGCTGTCTTAGTCCCCTGGAGGAGGGGTAGTGTGTAGGTTTAAACATACGGAACTAGGTAAGACCTTTGGTTCTTGTCAACGGATAATTATGCACAGTTTGTGTTTTAGTCAGGACCCTTGACTCTTGACTGCAAGTGACCAAAAAAAAATCCCACTAATACTTGAGCAATAAATATGTAAGTAAATAAATAAGCAAATGTTTCAAGGGACCTTTATTGGCTCAGCTCACTGAAGACGCTAAGGACACACACCAGACACACACACACACACACACACTTGAATGCCTGCATGCACATCGACATATACATGTACCCTTTCACACGAATGGCAGTTATCCAGAGGACATCCATTATCCATCTACACGGTGGTTGAGATTATCGCAGACACATGACCTCTTTCCTGTCTTTAAGAAGCTCAGACTATGGTCTACAAGAGCTAATTCCAGGACAGGCTCCAAAACCCCACAGAGAAACCCTGTCTCGAAAAACCACAAAAAAAAAAAAGAAGAAGAAGAAGCTCAGACTAGCCAAGCAGTGATGACACATGCCTTTAATCCCAGCACTCAGAAGGCAAAGGCAGGCCGAGTTCTGTGAATTCAAGGCCAGCCTAGTCTACAAGAGCTAGTTCCAGGACAGGCACCAAAAGCTACAGAAGGAGGAAGAGGAGGGGGAGGAAGAAGAAGAAGACGAAGAAGGAGGAGGAAGAAAAAGAGGCAGCAGCAGCTCAGACTTTGTTTAGAGTATCCATTGCATGTGCAAACAAAAGAATTGTGTAATAATAAAGAATGAAGCTGTAACTTGGGTATAAACTGCACAGATGCACTTTGAATACATTAAGCAGAAAGTCTTGGAGAAGCTGTACAATTTCTGGAAGGACCATAGACATGGAGAATGCAAATGGGAACAAAGCTGCGAGAGACAAAACCTGTGTGACACAGGATCTGACACCAGCACCTCTGCCATCCTCTGCCCTGGAAGGGAGGGAATCCTGGCCATCTTGTCTGCCAGAAGATAAGATCATTCTGAGCTTAGCAGCCTGTGTCTTCTGCCTATGTCTCTCAAGACAGCAGGTTTTCTTGGGAGTACCTTGATGCTGTAGTTGGCTTTGACTCTCAACTTGACAGACACATCCTAGAGTCACCTGTGAAAGTAGTCTCAATTGAAGAACTACCCAGATCTGGTTAGCCTGTGTCTGTCTGTGTCTGTGCCTTTGTCTATGTCTGTGTCATCTGTGTCTGTGTCTGTGGGGAGTTGTCTTCATGTAGGAAGTCTTGCTCCCTGGGCAGCTAGTCTTGAGCTGTGTAAGAAAGCTAATTAATCATTAGCCTATGAGCCAATCAGCTAGCAACTAGCATCCAGCTAGCAACAAGCATCCTACGTGACTCCTGCTGTACCTTAATTGTGAGTAAGGGAGGCAATGCTGGGTGGAGTGATGAGTTGTCCCACCTTTGGGTTCTTGCCTTCACTTCCTTCAGTGTTGGGTTGTGATTCAAAAGTGTAAGATGAAATGAACCCTCTTCTCCCCTAAGCTGCTTTGATAGTGGTATTTGTCACAGCAACAGAATGTAACTAAAACACTCGGTCACATGATCTATCCTGAAAAGGCGTCTGGAAAGTGGAAGTTTTTGCTTTCAGTCTCTATGTGCTTTGAGCTAATTGGGACAATGCTGAATTGGAGAGGAGTAAGTGAATTTGCTGTGTTTATCTTAGAGTAGACTGCAGCATCCACCAACAAGAAGATGGTGGCTGGGCCTAACATCCAATAGCCTGACTTTATGTCAGCATTTTCTATGCTAGATGACAGAGACATGAAATGGCCAAAGAAGCCACCCTGGCTAAACCTAGAAGTTCTGGAGGCCACATGAAGAGAGCTGTCCAAAGAAGTGGCAGGAGAGCAGAAGTGGGGACCGTGTTGCAGGGAAGGCTTGACACTGCCCCCTCCATATGTATATCCAAGGACCCCCCCCCAACTACTCAGTCACACAGAGAAGGCCCCCTTTCCCTTCTGCCCTGAACTTACAGTAGAGGCCTAGCGGGTCTTCTCCATGCATGCTTGCTCTCTAGCATGCATTCTTCACCGTGCAGAGAGGACCATCTTTCCCAGCATGTATGGATCATAGCTTCCCTGTAAAAGCTTTCATTGATCTTTGGATCAAAATTTTCATCTGAAAAATGACACCAATTCCTTCTGTTTTGTTGTCTGTCCCCTACTTCTAGCCTGCCTGATATGGCTTCCCATAATCCTACACAGCCCCCCTAAAAAAACACAAAGTCCCTAGGATAGGATTCCAGCCACATGCCTATTGACTCTCAAGAACTTTTTCCCATGTCTCCCATGCCCCAGGTGGCCTGAGGGTAGCCAGCACACTGAAATTCTCAGCGATGCTGTTCTCCCTGGGGTATGACTCGTACTTGTATTTTCTCTGCCTGAAACAACCTTCCTACCGTGTCCTGACAGCCTGCAAACCCCTTTGCAGGCTCCAGCTCTGAAGCCACCTTCCTGGGGCAGGGCTTTGTACTGGCCCAGGAGGCTATCCCTGTGTCTCGCATCCCCCATTCATGCAGTTTCCTGCAAGCTGAGCTCCACACCTTGGGTTTCTGCATTTAGCTCAGGACCTGCTCAATACAAGTTGACTGGAAAAGACTGTATAAACCTCTAAAAGAACACGAAGGAAAAAAGCAATCCCCTACACAGAGAGCAGCAATAAAGAAACTGTGTTCTACTACCACCTTGGGACCTCAATTAATGTGCTTTTCTCCTCGTGAGTCCTTGCTTCAAACAAACAGAATCTGACAGGCTGAATTAAATCATTTATCTTTCTAGTTCTCTGCGTTGGTTCTAACACTAGTGTAAAAGCCCTGATATTTCATAAGAAAGTGGCAAAAACAGGAGCTCAGACCCAGGACCTTGACTTTTATCTGGTTGTGTGGTCTATAAAGACAGATAATATGGGAAAAAGCGTTTATTTTCAATGCAACTGCTACCCAGGCAGAATTAAATACCGAGTTACTATGGGTGGTGGTGGTGGTGGTAGTAGTGGGTGTATGTGTGTGTGTGTGCAAATAAGAGCAGGAGGAGGCCAGAGGTCGGTCTTCAGGAGAAGTCCACCTTTTTAAAGACAGTGTCCCTCAGTGTTCTGGAACTAACCAAGTAGGCTAGACTGGCTGTCCAGAAAGCTCCAGGAGCCTCCTGTCTCTGCTTCAACACTAAAACTACAAATGGGTGTCGCCATGCTCAGATTTTCTATACATAGGATCTGGGAATTGAACCCAGGTCCTTGTGCTTGCAAGGCAAGCACCTTACCAACTGAGCTATCTTCCCAGTCCCCATATACGATCTTTTGGTCTCTCATAAATTCCCAATGGAGTGTGTGTGTGTGTGTGTGTGTGTGTGTGTGTGTGTGTGTGTATACATCTGTGTATGTATATAAGCCTCTGAGTGTTTATATGTATGTCTTTATCTGTAAATCGTCTGTGCATCTGTGTGTGTGTGCATGTATACACTAAGCGTGTTATCCAATTCTAGATTTTTATGTGGATTACAACTCCAACAGCCCTGGTGACAAAAGAAAACAACCAGAAACACGACAAACTCTTGTTAACCGTCTGTCCTGCTTGCTTCTTGCACATCTTGGTGCCTTCCATGCTGGACTTCAGGGCCTGAGCCAACAAGGAAACAGACCATTTGCACTCAGCCCTGAATAGCTTAATACCTGGATGAAGCTTTCTCCAATTGTGCTTTCGGAGCCAAAGAGTCTTTGTTTGCATTCCATCACTGTGTGTGAATAACCACAGCAGGAGGATTTACCTTTGTTCTCTGTCACTAGGCCCTTAAATCAGGGCCCCCTAAACGGCCCTGGAACAGATCATAGACATTTCTGGTTTGGAAGCCTGAAATATTTACTTTTCCTTAAATAACAAAAATATCCTATTTACTGCACACTATTTGGCAAGGGATAACGGGGATCTAGCCACTCCACAGATAATTCCATTCAGGTCTATGGATTCAAACATCTCTCTCTCTCTCTCTCTTTTTTTTTTTTTCATTCAAACCTTTGTCTGGAAGCTACAGATCATTTTCCACAGTGGCTAGTCCGACTGTTGCTGTAACTCACCTTTGCTGAGATCTGGAGACTGAGACCTCACAGAGATGACATCAGAATCACTGGGGAGAAGGCAGGCAGTGGGGAAATCCTAGGATGGGATGGGGCCTAGGCACTGCGGAAACAGCGAGGGGGGTACCACAGGAAGGTAGCAGGGACCGGGGGTTCTCAAGCTCCACAGGGCACACAAGCCACCAGGGATCTCTGGGAGACAGATGGTGGTGTGGCTGTGCTGGTATGAATGAGGCTTATGATGCTACATTTTTCTAGAAAACTCCTGGTGTCGCTTGACCTGCCTCAGCCTGAAGTTCACAATCCCGGTGAGAAAGTTAGAGACTTGGGGCTCTGACTCCCACGTGAGAGGCTGGTAGTCATTGTCTCTGAAGCTGTGCGCTCCTGACCAGGTCACCTGATACCCTGGTCTGGAGATTTCACTGTGTGGCATGGCGGTACCCTGAGGATTAAACTGAGTTGTGTCTGTGAGGGGTTTAGTGTAGCATCTGCTGCTCCACAAAGACACTTGATAAGGGTGACGTCACGTAATGTGGTTCTGATGCTGCTCATACTGAGTGAGAAGCATCCGTTGTGACAGAATGGGGACCAGAGTGTCCTCCTGACTCCCTGGAAATGGTACCTTGCTCGGTTCGTTATTTTATCTTTTCTGATATTTAGACTATGCTCGGTCTTTTTTTTTTTCTCATTACACAAAGTAATCCATTTTTATGGAAAAGAAAGACAGCCCAGTAGTTAGAGGGGTAGACACAGAAGAGACAAGGGCCAGCATGGTGGTGCACATTCAGGAAGCAGAAGCAGAAGCATTCCACGGTCAAGACCAGCGTGCGTTATCAGGCAAGGCAAGGAAAAGAACGCCAAAAAGAGAACAGAAAAGAAAAAGCAAGCAAAAAAGATCTTTTTGGTTTTTATTTTTGTTACATTTATATTTCTTTTCTGTGCATGTGTATGTCTAGCTGAATGTAGGCCACAGCTCACCCGTGGAGGTCAGAGGACAGCTTGCAGACGTGGGTTCTTTCCACCATGTGGGCTCCCGGGTTGGTGGCAATCACATTTACCAACTGAGCCACCTTGCTGAACCAGATAAAGTATTCTAGCATGGAGGACAAGCACTATTTTGACGTACATGTTTCCAATCTACACTTCTACGGTACACAATATTTTGTAATCTTTTATTGTCTTCGGTACATCCCATCAATAGCAGCAGTCGGGATGACCACAACAGTAACTGGTCTTACCAGGCTCTTGCAATGTGCAGATGGCCCTTAAAAGTCAACGGAATGCCTCTTGGACACAGAGTCATCCTTATCTTATAAACGAGAAAAGTGACACACAGGAAGTAACAACACTTGGAGGGGTCTCAGGCTGGAGAGCACACAACTTGGCAGTGCTACCTTCCCTTTAACGCCTTTGCTTTTCTGTCTTTAGTTTTGTCGCGTTTATATTTAGTTTGTGAGTGTGTAATGTGGAGGCACATGCGTGCCCCAGCTCACACTCATCCTCAGACACTGCCGTATAGCCCGACCTTCATTCCACTTGCGGCAGTGTGAACATCCATCCGTACTATTCCACATATTTGTACTTTCTGGGTGGTACGGAGTATTCTTGCCTGTTATTTTATAAGTGAGAAAAGCATGGTTTAATTGTGCAGATCACTAACAGGCAGTAAGAGGGGAATGATCACAGCATGTCTAGAAGCCCGGGAGCTGTCACTCAAGAGTACTTGCTTACAAAGAGACCCAAGCACCTACTATGTGCAGGACACCTGTTGGTCTCAATGCAGCCTGGGAGTCAGTACAGTTCTTCTGTTGTGGAACTTGAGGTTCAGTAGGTTAAGAAACACATGAAAGAAGTAAGGACAGTCACAAACAAGGTATTTGAGATGGGGATACAAGCTGGAGAAGCCATTGTTCTTGGGACATGATGAATATGACAGTGACATCTCAAAAGACTAGTGGGGGGAAGAGGTACGTTCCCATGGCTATGCAAATGTCGGGGGGGGGGTGACAACACAGTCATGTAGAGTCACATTTATTTAAATCTCCACATAAAACAAGCCCTTCACACAGCAGCTCCAGGGAACGGTGATCAGAAACTCTTGCCTAACACAGCCTTATAAAGACAGGGCGGAAAGCAAGCAGCCAGGATCCGGAGTCAGAAGCTGGTGAGGTGATCCTGACTCTGTGCTCGCTGCCTTTCACAGGATCAGCTACTTCCTCTGCAAGATGGGCTGTGACGCCTGCTGGCAGGACATGAAATAAAGCACCCAGCCCACAAGAGGACCCTGAATGCTTTTGCTCCTGCTCTGATGACCGCCGTGTGCTGTGGTTTACACCTGTTTGAGCGTGTCCCCCAGTGGTTCAAGTAATGGAGATTTGGCCTTGAGGCGGCAGCAGAAGAGATGATGGGTGTTTAGGAAAGACCTAATGGAAGCGGTTAGGGAATTGCAGGTATACCCTCTGAAGGGACTGGTGAGGCTCTCATGAGACCTTGGTTAGCTGAATGAGTGAACGTGAGCTTGAAGGTAACTCAGTGGTAAAGCCTTTGTCTAGCCTCCCTACACACACCCACAGTCACGCAATTTTTGTTTAAATAAAATAGACTGACTTTTGACTCTCTCCAGCCTCTTATCACATGGGATCATTTATTTACTCCCACTCACGTTCCCATCATTGAGGACATTATCACCAAGCTCTGACCCAAGCATAGCAGAAGCCAGCATAAACCCTCCAGAACTGTGAGCTCAGCACACCTCTTTTCTTCCTAAGATTTCCAGCTTTGGGTATTTTATTACAGAAACAGAAATTGTCTACAATATTTGTGTGCAATTATGCTGTCATTTGGAGGGCCCTGTCGTGGACACTAAGACATCAGGCTTGATCAGTAATAGAATTAAAAGATTACTGAGATCTCACAAAATACACACATGGAAACAATAGCATCATATCACATTTAAGATTCATTATTTCTAAGATTCCTCCACTGAGGCAGCTTGGAAAATTCAAGTTACGTTCCTTCAGTTTGTCATTTAATCTGTTTACTGGGATGACCTGGTGGACCTAGTACCTATGCAGGCCACCTTTCACCTTCTTAATTCTCTGGTGGGACCACTGTTGAGTAAGAGGACTTAGGAAAAACTTTCTAGCTCTTTGACCTTTGTGGCGATAAGTAATACTGACGCTGGATCATAGCCCATGGCAGGCGCTGGACCAAGCACTTCTTTCCAGAATGGACGATGGACCTGCATCCTCCACCATCCCTTCTCCTGGTTTTACAGATACGGAAGTCCTCTGGGAGGTCACAGTGCGTGTAAGCAGCTGGGGCTGGGTGTGGTCCTCTCTGTCACTCGGGCACTATCCTTACCCTGTCACATCAGCCTGCATGCAACAGCAGCTCCCCTCTCCCACTGCTCCCTGGTGAACTCCGACCTTGTCTTCAGATCCGCTGTGTCACTTCCTCGGTGAAACACCAATGTGATGGATCAGCACCAGGCTCTGCATCTTCCTCTTTCATCCCGCCGATCATAATTACACTTGTGGATTTGTTCCCCTGAAACCGCATGTCCAGTAGGGTTCAGAGCAGGAGCTCAGATGCCAGATGCGGGGTTTGGGAGCAAACCCCACCCCACTTCAAGTGCGTGGGTTTGGGAGCAAATGCCACCTCTCTTCATCTGAGTGATTTGGAAAAATATATTTAGGTCCTTCCCATCTCAGTTTCCTGGTCTGTAAAATGGTAATTATAGTCGCAGCCGCATCACAGGATGGCTGCGACAAAGAAATACTCACGTAACTGAAGGACTGGGGCAAGGGTCCCACAGATGAGCACACTTGCTCCCCAAGCTGTGTGAAAGCCTGCAGGTGGGCAGGCCTATGCCCACACAGCAGAGGAGGCAATGCACAATCATGCGTGAATATTGGTGGAGTACCAGCATGGTCATTCTTATTAAATGAGCAAGACTCCAAGGTCCAAGGTTCCCAGCTAGTTCAGAGGCTGAGGCTAAAGCCCCTGAACCTGCTCCCTAGCTCTGCAGCGACCGTGGGATCTTTCTCACAGGCAAAGTGGAAGAAGCTAACTAGAAGCTACAGCAGTGCAGGGGTGCTATCCTGGGGACTGTGAGTGCTGCTTGCCAGGTTGAAGGCTTGGCCCTAGCCTAATCCCCATTCTGATGTCTATGGGAGGGATGGAACCTTTGAAGGAGGGGGGAATCATAGAAGGTCTTCCGGTTATTGGGACATGCACTTCAAATAGATTGTGGGACTCTCATATGATGTCAATTTTGTCATATTGGTGGGATTCACAATCACCATGGAAACATACCTCCAGGTGTGTCCATGAGGGCATTGCCAGGAAAGTTTTATTGAACTGGTGCTCAGTTACTTTTTCTACGACTGTGAAGAGACTCTATGACCAAAATAACTTTTAAAAGAAAATGTTTATTGAAGCTCATGGTTCCAGAAGATTAAAATCTATGATTATCACGGATGGGAGCATGGCAGCAGGCGGGCAGGGCTGGTGCTGGAACAGTGGCTGAAGCTTATTTCTGATCCACAAGAACCAGGCAGAGAGAAAGCTAAGGTAAATCTGAAAGCTTTTTTCCTTTATTGATTTTATTGAGCTATACATTTTTCTCTGCTCCCCTCCCTTCTTCTCCCCTCTCCTTCTACCCTCTCCCAAGGTCCCCATGCTCCCAATTTACTCAGGAGATCTTGTCTTTTTCTACTTCCCATGTAGATTAAATCCATGTATGTCTCTCTTAGAGTCCTCATTGTTGTCTAGGTTCTCTGGGATTGTGATTTGTGGGCTGGTTTTCTTTGCTTTATGTTTAAAAACCACTTATAAGTGAGTACATATGAGAATTGTCTTTCTGGGTCTGGGCTACCTCACTCAAAATGATATTTTCTAGCTCCATCCATTTGTCTGCAAATTTCAAAATGTTATTATTTTTTTTCTGCTGTGTAGTACTCCATTGTGTAAATGTACCACCTTTCCCTTATCCTTTCTTCCGTCGAGGGCCATTTAGGTTGTTTCCAGGTTCTGGCTATGAAAAATAATATTGGTATGAACGTAGTTGAACACATGTCCTTGTGGTACAATTGAGCATCCTTTGACTATATACCCAAAAATGGTATTGCTGGGTCCTGAGGAAGGTTGTTTCCTAATCTTCTGAGAAATCGCCATACTGATATCCAAAGGGGATGTACCAGCAATGCAGGAATGTTCCCTTTACCCCACAACCTCTCTAGCCTAGGTTGTCATCAGTGTTTTTGATCTTAGCCATTCTTACTAGGTGTAAGATGGAATCTCAGAGTTGTTTTGATTTGCATTTCTCTGATGACTAGGTTGTTGAGCATTTTCTTTAGTGTCTTTCAGCCATTTTAGACTCCTTTGTCAAAAGTTCTCTGTTTAGGTCTGTACTTCATTTTTTTATTGCATTATTTGTTCTTTTGATGACCAATTTCTTGAGTTCTTTGTATATTTTGGAGATCTGACCTCTGTCTGATGTGGGATTGGTGAAGATCTTTTCCCATTCTGTAGGCTGCCATTTTATCTTGTTGACCATGTTCTTTGCTTTACAGAAACTTTTCAGTTTCAGGAGGTCCCGTTTATTAATTGTTTCTCTCAGTGTCTGTGCTGCTGGGGTTCTATTTAGGAAGTGGTTTCCTGTGCCAATGCATTCAAGTGTGCTTCCCACTTTCTCTTCTATAAGGTTCAGTGTGGCTGGCTTTACGTTTAGGTCTTTGATCCATTTGGACTTGAGTTTTGTGCACGGTGATAGATATGGGTCTATTTTCATTCTTCTACATGTTGATACCCAGTTTGTGCCAGCACCACTTGTTAAATATGCTTTCTTTTTTCATTTTTTTTTCTTTTTGCTTCTTTGTCAAAAATCAGGTGTTTGTAGGTGTAGGTGTATGGATTAATATCTGGGTCTTTGATTCGGTTCCATTGGTCCTCCTGTCTGTTTTTATGCCAGTGGAATTCTGTAAACTTTTAAAACTTCAAAACCCATACCCAGTAACACACCCCTTCCAACAAGGCCACCTCTTAATCCCTTCCAAACAGTCCTAACCACTGGGGACCAAGCATTCAAATACTTGAGCCTACAGGGGCCATTCTCACTCAAACCGCAGTTGGAAAGACCGCCTCTGAACTCTGCCCGTAGGCAGCATGGAGTCACCAGCTAGGGGTCCAGACTGAGTGGGGGAGCAGGCAGAGCACAGCATTCAGTGCTGCTTTCTGGTTAGGGGCACAATGTGACCAGCCAGCTCTCATCCCTACCCCATGTCCTTCCTACTGTGATAGATTCTTCCCCTCCAGCCCTAAGCTGCAGTGAGCGCATCTTTCCTACACTGCTTTTCATCAGCTCTTTGAATATAACCAGGGAAGTCACCAGTGCCCTTGGAATCTTCCTTTCTTTCTTTTCCAAGCCATGAGATGATAAGTTTCCCTCCACATGCATTCCTTGCCATGACATGTTCTCACAGGTCCAAAGCAAAACCAAGAGCCCAAATAATGCCATTCCTCTCAATAAATTGGTCATCTCAGGTATTAGCAACACAAGTGGATGTCTCAATGGGGGAAAGGTGATGCTGCCAAGCCTGAAGACCTGCGCTTGAGTCTGAGACCCACATGGTGAGAATTAAAGAGAGAACCAATTCCTGAGGATTGGAGGGACCCACTCCAACGTGGGTGATACACACACACACACACACACACACACACACCACTGTCTCCTGTGCTTTTAGATTACCCTAGCAATTTGGCTCCTCTGAGCAACTGCTAACAGCTGAAAAGAGAGATAGTAGCCAAGGGGCTGTAGGAAAGTCCAAAGAGCCTTGGTAGGCCAAATCTCCTTGCCTGGAGCAGTGCTACCTCGTGCCTGGTCTACCCTCCTGGGCAAGAATGAGGACTGGGACCTCCCATGTGCCAAATGTCAGGGTATTTGGACTTGCTCCAGAATTTTTTGACGGTTCTCCCCTCCTACCCTGGGCCCACGATTCCCTGTGACTGTTCTGCTGGGGTAGTCTTCCTCGTGTCTTCAGAGGAGAATTAATCTAGCCAGACCGTCTCCAGTCCGCTCCCTTTACCATGTCCGGCCAAACCAACCTGCTATGTTTTCCTTCTTGAATTTAAGAGCCTTGCAGACACAAGGATCCTTTTAGCTTTTAACATATTTAATAATTTATTATTTATCTGATATTTTTGTAAATGCATTCCTCAGATCATGCCTTTGCTTCTGCAGTTTCCAATTTGCACCTATCTGACATCGTTTATCTTGCAGTCCCTTGATGCTCTGAAGGGTGGGCTTCCTCTTAACACTTCCTCAAAGCCCTAATGAACTTCCGTGCTTCAGTTACTCGGGGAGAAGGCACACACACGCACCCTTTTGCATTTTTCTGCTCATAGGCATACAAATCATACGTGCCACTAATACAGTGTTGATTTCTCCCTAGGCTGCTTTTTTAAAAGATGTTTGCCCTTCAGCCTGCTATTAACCAGTTTCTTCCTACTTTGAAAAACTCACTTTTTTAAATTTCATCATACAGTATTTCCTAGGGGATTTTACCATTTATTAAGAAGTCAAAACCAATTTTGGAGCAATCATATATACCAAATAGTCTCATGAATCTTTTGTATTCTCCACAGCTCCGGCGCATAGGTGGGCACCCTGCAGGAACATCAGAAATACTCATTGGCTAATCCGTGTGGCGAACAGGTAGCTTCCTGCCGGGCGGGCTGTAGCACATGAGTGCAGAAATCAGGCTGTGTGCATTCCACAGCGGCATCTTCTCGGGTTAGCTGTGTGACCCTAAGCAACTGTCTCAAATGCTCTGTGTATCCTCTTGTGCTGCAAAATGAGACTCTCTTCTACCATCCCGGGGTGAGGAGTTAGTATCTAACGCACAGAAACCTGGCTAAGCGGGGTTTGCATAAGCAGTAACCTATGCTCTGGGGATATCGCTCGGTTGTAGAGAGAGCACTTTGTCTAGCACGGGCAAGGCTCTGGGTTCCAAACTCAGCATAATAAATAGATAAGTAACTTGCAGTCTTTGAGGAAGTTTTTGGGAGGAATTTAGATACTCCTATGTCCTTCAACATACAAAAGGAAAAATGGTTCTTACAGTACTCATGTTCCTTCACGACAAAGAGTGCACGTGGTGAAGGTGATAAAATCTTGGCTCTGGCTATCCACACAGCTATTCAAGTGTATGGAAATGATCCACCCACCCAACCCAATGCCAAAATGTCACTTTTGTGTGACCTCGAGGTCACTATCTGTAAAATGGGGATGGAGCCCACAATCCCTGTTCTCAAATCTATCACCTTTGTTAAATAATTTCTTGCCTTTTCAGTCTAAGACAACTATCTACACACCTGTTGGGGACAGCAATCAAGCCACATGTTCCCTCCGAGGACGCCTCAGCTCAGGAGGCAGCAGCAGAAGTGCCCACTAGGGGGCGCATGCGTTCTCTCGTCAGGCCCCGTGCTGGGGAGGGAGGGCGATCTAGGAACCTTTGGGGTTCAAATGTGTGCACCACTACAGGCAGTTCCTCCTCTGCCTAGCTCAAGGTTGAATTTTCTCCATATTAAACCTAAGAAATCTGAGACTAGCGGGATTAGTCAACTCACCCAGGATCTCAGAGCTAAGAGGAGCAATGGTGATGGAAAGTGGACCTCTCTTGCTCTGCCGTGGTGTCTCCAGGACCCAGGGAAGAGCAGCACGGGACTTGGCCTGCAAGAAGGGAAGAGGTGTGGGCCACTCCAAACAGGCATGGGTGTGGGCTGTTATTCAGTGTTCCGCCGAGAACATGAACGTTAGTAGGTGCCCTGTAAAAAGGGCCTCGGTCTTAGCAGTTAGTCAAGTGTGGCAGTGGTGACCCTTCTCAAACAAAAAGGGCACAGCCCTAAGAAGGCCCTGCAAGACGCTGGTTTGATCGACTGTGCTGAAGCTGCCCAGCATTGGCCCGGCCTGCTGGGTACCCTGAGAAGACAGGTGTAAATGGTCACTTCGAGAACTTAGGGCTTGGCAAAGTAGGGGATGCCCTGCAAGTAAGGGTGTGGGGCACTGTGCATTTGAGCGACAGCTTGGCATCACTGTGTCCAGGGCAGAGGAGGAAGGACCTGACCAAGGCGCTTCTGGAAAGTCGGGATTGTAAAACAAAATCAGACCCAGAATCATAAAGTGTTAAAGACAAGAGGACTTTGTGTCAGTGCTCAGGGGCTCCTGAAATGAACCTAGAAAGCAAACGGATCCTGACAACGTGTGTTACGTCTCAGGCACACAAGCTAAGCTTTTGCATGTTTTTGTTCTTGGAAATATGCTCAGAGTCTCATCCCAGCGTGGGTCCCAAGGTTGTGCTATGGCCATGGTCATCAAGGTTTTACTGTGCATTCATGGAACGGTGTAGGATGCTCAGTCTCTACTCTGCGGCATCTCCAGTGGTCTCATCTTCGTTTTCACAGAGGCCAGAGGGCAAACAGGGAGCCAGTGTGCCCCCCAGCTGCAGCAGCTGCAGGGCATGACCTTCAGATGACCCTCTCTAAGCACAGGAGCCTTCGTCAGTACAGGGGCCTGTAGATTACATGACCTCCCTCAGGCTGACAGGAGAGGGTTAAAGAAGGGCTGAAGTCCCTCAATCCTCTGCTCTCAGGATGTGGGGGCTGACTCCCCCTTTGAATTTGGCTGCAATGGCTAACATGACTAAGAAAAGGCAATAGCTGTGTCCCCAGGGCTCTGAGAGGCTAGCTCAGGAGAAGGCAATAGCGGTCCCCAGGGGCTCTCGAGGCTAGCTCAGGAGAAGGCAATAGCGGTCCCCAGGGGCTCTCGGAGGCTAGCTCAGGAGAAGCATTGCAGCTTCTTTCTATCTCCAGGAATCCCGAGTCTCAGAACCCAGCCTGTGAGGAAGGCCAAGCTGCCAGGTGAGTCCACATGAATCAGGGGCTGAGCTGTGGTGAGGACCATCTTGCTAGCCATCTGCCTCAGTCTTCTTGGAAGCAGCCTGCCAGCGTGGCAAGCCATCCAGCCACACCCTGCCTGACTAACCCAACCCCAGTGCTACATTCCCCTCAGCCTTTCTCTGGTTTTTTGTTTTTGCTTTTTTAGTTTGGGTGTTTGAGACAGAATTTCACTACGTAGCCCTGACTGGCCTAGAACTCACTATGTAGCCCAAGATGGCCCTTGAACTTGCAGTAATCCTCCTGCCTCTAGCACCCAAGTGCTAAGATTACAGGTGTGTGTCACCACCCCAGGTTAAAATGGCTGTTTCACACTGCTGTATTTGAGATGATTTACTAAGCAGCAAAGATAATTCATCATTTAACTGTGCCGTCTCTATGTAGAAGACACCAAAGCTTGTCCTTTGTGCTCTCTCCCCCAACCCCAGTTTTGAAGTAGGATCTCTCATATCCTAGGCTGGTTTCAAACTGACTGTGCCGTCAAGGGTGACCTTGAAATTCTGACGCCCTTGTATCCTCCACATCCTGAGTGCAGCACCGTGCTGGGTTTTCCAACCCTGGTGTCTCCATAACCTTTAGTTGCACGTTCATTGAGAATGATGACCCAAATCAACAGCAGACACATTGGAAACATAATCAAGGAACATAGAGAGACAACCCCGTAGTTTAGAGGGCTTGCTACTCTTACAGAGGCCTGGAGTTTCGTTCCCAGCACCCACATGGCCAATCAATGCTTGTAACTCCAGCTCCAGGGGATTGGACGCCCTCTTCTGGTGGTAAACATGCTTGCACAGACATACATACATGCAAAGCACTCATTCCTATAAAATAAAAATAACTCATAATACATGGTCAAAGCCACACAGGGAAGTGATTAAGAAAGGTTAAGACCTCTGGAACAGCCAGGTTATTATTTGTGACTTGTCAGTTTTCTGAGTGAGGATCATATTAGCTATTACCATAAAATTGCAGAGAATGAATGAGATGACGCATGCACACAGCAGTGGCCAGCACACCTTCAACCCTGAGAACTGGTAGCCAAGAGAGGAAGAGAAGGATGCTGCAAAAGCCAGCTAGGAGAGAAGAGGAAGAGAGCTCGGGAAAAATCAGATGGGTAGGAGTGTGGGTCACGAGGGCACTGGAATGTCTGGTCCTCAGAGTTCCGAAGGCTCATTTAAGGAGAAACTAAAGACAGCCAAGTCTAGTCGTTCTTTTAGCATTGAATGCCATGTGCTGACGGAAGCTAAGGTACCGAGGTTTCCAGATGGAGGCTTGGACCTGCTGGGCCGCGTGAAGTGGGTGTCAGTGCAGGGTCAAGCCAGTCACAAGTGAGTGTGTAAGGACATTCAGGGAGGGATGCTTCAGAATCCAGCATCCTGGTCCTGGAAATGCTCACGGAGGGCTGAAGGAGAGGAGGAAGGGCCAACCTCAGGCCTCACATGCAGGCCAAGGAGGCCTCCTAGCAGGCACAGATGACCTCTTGAGGAAGAAAGCTCTGGGGGCAGAAGGACGTGGGAGCATGGGTACAATGCTGTGGCAGGTTTCAATGTCTTCACTGTGAAGAAGCCACTGTCATCACTGCCAGTCACTAACGTGTGCAGTGCCCTGACGGGATTCCATGTCCCATCTTCTTCCCTATTGCCCCAGGCTCTCCTGGTGTACCCTATTACCCCACAGGGGCAGGAAAGCAGAACGAGTCCAGAGAGTGGACAAAATCACGCAGCTCCAAGATGGAGCAGAGACCTGAATCTTGCTTTCTTCAACACACTATGATGCCAAACCCATTTCTTGAGATGCCTAAAGTGAATGGAGGGCAGAAGGTTCCAGAACCCAGATCTGAGCTCAGCAAGAACACTTCCTCCACTGGGGGTGGGGGGATTCAAGCAGAGGCAGCTGCTGGGAAAACAGTCTGGTAGGCACATTAGGACTTTCGATGCTCCCCTGGTGTCTGATGCTAGGGAACACCATCCCCATACCCAGCAACTCAGTTCCTAGTCATGTGATTCTCCTCCTCAGGTGAAAGGCGCCTTCCCAGCCTCTCTTGCAGCTAGACACAGGCATGTGACCAAGGCTACACCAATCAGAAAACAGTAGACTTTGATCCTGGAGAAACAGGGGGTCTGTTTTGCCAGAAAGTGGGTATCTGAAAATGGCAGCACCGCACAGACAACTTCCTGGCAGAGTTCTGACAAACCAGTGCTGGGAACTGCATCTCTGGTGAAATCAAGATTCAAACAAAAAACAAACTTGCAGCACAGAGGCTGTGGAACACCGATGGTGTTTTCACACACAGTCCAAATCCACACTTTCAAATGTGCTTCCTGGACATGGAGTCCCATTCCTCAGAGCCTTACGTACGGAAGTCTCCAACACACACTTACTAAATTTCTCCCCCACTACATCCACTAGATGGGAGCCCATTTCCTCTATGTGCCTCCCACAGTGCTGATCCCAGAAGGCTCCCAGGGGGAACTTCAGTATTGTGTGGAGTTGAACACTACATCCCATGCAATGCTGGGTCCTGAGCTTAGCGAATGTCAATTAGCCATAAAGGGGTGTCCAAAATGACCTGGGTATGCTGGACATGGAGAAAGCAACCAGCCTCTACAGGTGAGTATGTGTGTGTGCATATGAGAATGAGGAGAACTAAACACCGAAATCTACAGTGTAGACCAGGAGGCTGGAGAGCCAGGAAACACAGAATCTACAGTGTGGACCAGGAGGATGAAGAGCCAGGAAGACTAGACATGGAATCTACAGTGTGGACCAGGAGGCTGGAGAACAGGAAGACCAGACATGGGAATCCACAGTGTGGACTAGGAGGATGGAGAGCCAGGAAGACTAGACACGGGATCTACAGTGTGGACCAGGAGGATGGAGAGCCAGGAAGACTAGACACGGGATCTACAGTGTGGACCAGGAGGATGGAGAACAGGAAGACTAGACACGGGATCTACAGTGTGGACCAGGAGGGTGGAGAGCCAGGAAAGCCTTCAGCTGAGAATCAGCTTTCACCCAGTCCTCCGAGTTGAACATCAAATCTAGATACCCAGCACGTGCCTCTACCTGTTAGACCGCCTACCTGGGGCCCGTGGTTTAGCCAAATTCAAACATAAAACTTACCCTTGTAAGACTCTACCCCACCAAGCAACCTGGGAAAAGACAGCCTAGCAACAGTGCAGAGGTGAAAACCCCCGGGGAAATAGAGCTACACCAAACTTCTCTCAGGAGAACGCTAGAGTGACGCTGGAGTGTCTCAGGATACCACGCACAGGGGCCAAGGACTCTTTCTGCTGGGCAATGTCTATTTTAAGAGGCTTTTGGTCAACTTGAGGCCGTCTGAGAGAAATGTGAGAAGACCTTAGCAGAGCCAGGTGGAGCCGAGGCCACTGAAGGGCACCACAGGAAGGCTGGTCACTTAGCCACTGTTTCACCGCCCAGCTCTAAACACAGCGCAGGTGCCTTCTTCACAGAGGCCGTAGACAGCTGAGCTACCTGAGATAGGAGCCTGGAAGTTTCTAAACCACAATTCTCAATTCAGGTATGAGATGAGAGATAAGTTTGCCATGAGTCAGGTGCAACCGGCACGTACCTCGTACCACATAAAGCATTCAGTAGTCCTTGAACTCGGCTTCTGTTCTAGGTCTGTGCGTGTGTGGCTCTACCGTGGGCAGCCTGGGCTAAAATGTTCTTTTGTTGTGGGTGGCCGGCATAGCGCTGGGAAGCCACTGGAATGGGTATATCTTTTCTCACTCCGACCCTACCATTTCCTGAAGTAACTGTATCCTTGATAAGCTAGATTACAGCAATCTTCAACCTGTGGGTCATGACCTCTGACCTACAACGCAACATGAGGAAGGTTGAGAACCACTGAGCTAGGGGTTAGAAAAAGTTAGTCAAGTGAGGTGGGTTTACAGAGCAGTTTCCTCTGCTCAGATGGGGCGGGGAGTAGGGACTGTCTCTTTCTGGGATGTTTTGAAACAGGATGAGTTGGGGTATGAGCATCAGGAGTCGGCAATTTGCAAGTAACAGCACACGCAAAGGACAAACACAACAGCCCACAGCCCCGTCTCGAAGACACAGCTAGTGTCGTCATTCTAGTTTACTAACTCTGAGGAGAACATCAAGGAAACGGAGTTCACTCTTGATGTATCTGTTTGTATTAAGCGTGTGCACCGCCATGCTCAGCTTTCACTGTACACTTAAGCATTGTTTTCCAACACTTTAAAAACTCTCATCTACTGCGAAGAACAAGCTCCATTCCCCATCTCTACAGCTCAGAGAATGAATGGCTCCTAACAGGGTGCGCTTCATGCTTAGAACTGACCTCCTTCCAGTCTTTGTGAGGGCAAGAATGACTTGCCAGGCGCTGGTCATGGATAGACAATAAACTAGGCCTACCTTCAAGGAACCTCGTTTTAGAATCGTGTCTCCCACATGTTGCGTTTTATAATGCTACAACGGCCATAGGCGTGGTAGCCTGTCTCATCCACAGTGACCATGGGAGGAGGTTTCTTCCTGACACTGTATGCTCACTCCTGCTGGACCAGATGTGCCACCTCTCACATTGCCACTTCCTGTCCTCTAGTGAAGGGATGTCCCTGGAGAAACAAGCCAGCTGATTCTGGCCCTTCCCCTACCTCGTCACACATAAAGTAGTAGTTTTCTCAACTAAGCAGCTTACTTATTACCCATGGACCATTTGATAACGCCCACAGCTGCTAACATGCTGGAAGCGCCACTTGTGTCTGCCCCCAGATGGCTACCTAGTGAGCTAACGTCTGCTCAGGAAAGCCATCCAGCCTGTTTTACTCCGTCCTGCAACAGACACCTGGACCCTATGAGGAGGATGTGAATTCCAGTTCTGGAAACACGTAAAACCAGACGGAAGACACCCATCACCAGAAAGCATTATTCCGTTGTTTTGTTTTGTATTTGTTTTTTGTTTGTTTTACTTTTCCGCTTGCATTACAAATTATGAAAGCTATTTAAAAACAAATGTGAAAAGAAGTTCACATTCCTATAAAAACCGAGTGGAACATTCTGGCATGACGGGAGAGATGCAAGTTGCTTAAAAGAACATGCTGTAGGCTTTGGCAATGGTCCAGAAACACATAAAGTGTTGGAGGTTAAAGTAAGATTCTCAGATTAGTTCTGCAAGTGTGTTTAAGCTTCTCTTAGAGACTACGGTTGCTCATTAGTTAAGGGTGTAGCTTATACAAGACAAAGCCTTCAATCCGCACGCCTAGATGACACAGAGGAACTTAGGCCAGCAAGGAGCCTGGGGTGCACATTTTCAGGAGGCCCCTACTTTCAGGAGCAGGCAGACACAGAGGCAGGCAGGCACTGAGCCAGCTCATCCTTCCGGTCTACTCCAGTGAGGACCTGCTTGTCTCACCCAGCTCCAGCCCTGCCGGCCACCTTCAGGTACGCATATGCTTTAAGTTAAAGCGTGGACAGAATAGAACATTATGAACGATCCGTCACTTCACTAACAACTAGCCACTTCCAGTCTTGTTGGGAAGAGCTTCTACAATGTGCAAAGCATTTCATGGGCTTACTCTAGCAAAAGCAAATGTTTACTGAGCGGGTCCTGTGGGCAAGACAGTGTTCTGAGTGCACTACTAACTGTAGGTGCTGGGACCTAAGTATGGCCTCCCACCAAATGCTCATGTTGAAACTCTGACCAACCAGGGATGGGATCAGAAGGCAGGGAGCCTGGGAGGTGAACTAGTCCGTGAAGGTGGAGCTCTCACATACTTAAGAGGATTAGCACCCTGGAGAGACCAGAGAACTTGCTCACCCCTTCTATCACTTGGGGTTAGTCTCAATAAGATGCCATCTCTGAACTAGAGAACATCCCCCACCAGAGTCTACCAGTGCCTTGATCTTGGGCATCTTCCTACATCTGGAACCATGGGAAACGGGCTGCTGTTTATAGACTATCCAATGATGTGGGATCCCCTCTGTACACTGTGACTATGTTTTATTGCCATTGGTTAATCAAGAAGCTGCTTTGGCCTACGGCAGTACAGAATGGATCAAGGAGAGAATTCCAAGCAGAGATAGAGGAGAAAAGGTGAAGTCAGGGAGACACCATGTAGCTGCCAAAGGAGACAGAGGCCCAGGAACCTTACCAATAAACCACGAGTCTCGTGGTAAAATATAAAATAATAGGAATGGGTTAATTTAAGATGTAAGAGTTAGTTAATAAGAAGCCTGAGCTAATAGGTTGAACAGTATTTTAATTAATATGGTTTCTGTGTGATTATTTTGGGTCTGGGCAGCCAGGAAACAAACGAGCAATCTCGGCCTACAATCCAATCAATGGTATGTTATTAGAGAAGCCTCAAGGGTCTAAGACACAGCATTGTAAATACTGTAGATACTGTGTAGGTACTGAAATTCCTCTTTCTGTAGTAATAAGGAGCGGCGGGGCTGCATCCCCAACGCCCCAGCCGCCTGCCCTGCTAGCTTTACCCGAAATAATTACACGGACACTGTATTCTTTTAATCACTGCTTGGCCCTTAGCTCTAGCCCTTACTGGCTAATTCTGATATCCCAATCAACCCATCTCTAACAATCTGTGAGCACCGGTCTTACCGGGAAGATTCTAGTTCAGAGCTTCATCGCGTGTGTCTGCCCGGGAGCTGGGCATGGCGTCTCTCTGAGGCCTCTGCTCCCGAGAGGAGAGCTGTGGAGTCTGACCTCACTTCCTCTTCCTCCCAGCGTTCTGTTCTGTTTTCTCCACCCACCTAAGGGTGGGCCTATCAAATGGGCCTAGCAGTTTCTTTATTGCTTAGCCAATGAAATCAACAGATTGATATATGACACTCCCACATCATCTTTCCAGCAAACAGGTGAGCAAACAGACACTGTGAGATACCTGGAAGCCAATAAAAGAGCTTTACTCCAGCCTGCTTGGGACAGACACTGGGTAAGTCAGCTGAAGGAATCCTTGTCCACTTACTTCTTTCCCCTTTGGTTCAAGGCTCTTCCTGGGGCCATTAACTTCAGGCAACTCTGTCTAGGAAAAGCCTAGGGCGGAGACTATGGTACCAGGCCTAAAAGGTCATAAGATCACCAGTTACCTGTCAGCCTTTGCATTGAGCCCAGAGTCAGGATTTCTATCCCAACCACAGCACAAAGCCTGTCAGGTCTGTTGCATCCGGGAAGCTGGGGTTCTGAAGAGAACAAAAAGATGTTCAGGAGCTGAGTACTGAGTACCACTGAGAATGGTGTGGGAACACACTGACTGGCAAGGCTCGCACTTAGCTCTACCTTCTCTGCCAAGTTTAGGTGCTGAATTAGGATCCAACGTTACCAGGCAGCATGGTTTAGGGGAGCCCAGGTGGGCCCAATGGGCTGTTTCCTCTGCTCTTGGCCAGGCACAGCAGCCTAAATCCCTGTAACTGTGCTTTTAAAAACCCACTGGCCCTGGACTAGGCACTCATTTTTGTCATATATTGGGTCAAATGAACGCGGATGTCTTACTGGCAATTGGCAGAGCTTCAAGAATTCCATAACCAAAGCAGTATCTTCATTTTTAGTAGACGATTTTAGGAAAAATATACAAGCTATATACTGTGAGAACGCAGATGAAGTGGAACCATCACTTCGGAAGCCCTTAAGTGAGAGGATCCTTACAAGCGAGTTCCTTCCTTCCTTTCCTAATGACTTAATGGGCCCCCACTCTGTGCTGGTGAGAAGTGAGTTGTGCTAAGCCCCTGATCTCACATGGAAATAAAAATATAAGCTTCTTGGGTGGGCAATATGCTCAGCAGGTAAAGGCACTCGCTGCCAGGCCTGGTGACCTGAATTCAATCCCTGCAACCCACATGATGGAAGGAAAGAAGCCTCTTCCATAGGTTATCCTCTGACTGCCACATGCACACACACACACACACACACACACACACACACACACACACACACACACACACTAAACGCGAAAAAGTTCAACATAAAGAGGGCACTCTTCCCACCCATTCCCAGCTCTCGCTGATCCCAGTCATCTCATTCTTTAACACACGTACAGTCAGGACGCTCCACAAATAGGGTCAATGAATTTCCCAAGTTCAAGTTAGGATTCTTAATCACAAAAAAGATTTTTTTGTTCTTATTATCATTGTTTTGATCCATTTATCTATTTAAATTAAAAAGCCCCATGAGGGGCATACAAATAAGAAAAGGGGGGCACTCTTGTAGGGAGAATCCTGTAGTGGGGCGTGATTTGAAGCGGTCCTCTGAACAGGTACATTCTAGGCTTGCAGAGGTGAGCAAGGCTGGGAAGGAAACCACATGGGTATGTGAAGGAGGCATTTCAGAAAGAGGCAATGAGAAAAGACGGCCACAGTGACCAACAGCTTCTACAAAAGGATGGTCTCCTATTGCTGCTTGGACAAACCATCACGAGCTTACTGATGTAAAAAAAAAAAAAAACCCAAAAACCCACAGCCTTATTACTGGAGGTCCTTAGAAACTGCCAGGACACCTGCATTCCTGAAGCAGTCTTTGGGGATGAGGTTCCCTGGTCCTCTCCAGCTTCCAGGCTACAGGCGTTCCTCCCTTGCTCACATGACTCAAGCTCTGCAGATGATCATCTCCATCACTGTGACCGTTCTGCCTCCTCTACCAAAGGCCCTTGTGATTGCTTTGGGTCCAGGTCAGCATCCAGGATAATTCATCACATGCTAAGATCCTTAAGCACACCTGCAGAGTCCCTTCTGGAATCAGGGTAACAGACTCTAACACTCAGGGATGATCAGGGTAACAGACTCTAACACTGAGGTATTAGGATGTTGACGACTTACCATGTGAGAACACTGCCAAGTGAGTACCAGTCAAAATGCTAGGACCCCAGTCTCCACAGCCTGTTGTGGAATGCTTGCACACTGTGTGATTGGTATAATAATAGGCTGAGTGGCCAATACCTAGGCGGAAGGTATAAGTGGGGCTTCCGGACAGAGAGAGGAAGTAGGAGAAATAAGGTGCGCAGAAGACTCCATGGAGGGAGTCTGGCATACAAAATGAAAGAAAGGTAAAAAGCCACCAAGCAAAATATAGATTAATATGAACAGGTTAATTTAAGTTGTAAGAGCTAGTGGGACAAGCTCAGGCCTAGCTCTCATAATAAGTCTCCCAGGCGTTACTGGAGAGCTGACTGGCGGGACAGAAAAGGCTTGTTACAACACTCTGCTGGCCTGGTTAGGGAGACCAGAGAAGGTGTATTCAGTAGATGACTAGTGAGCCAAACACCGGGGATGAAAGCAGAGAGAGACAGGAGAGGAAGGGGAAGGGAGGAGGTTGGGAAAGGGGGGAGGGAGGGAGAGAGAGCTCACACAAGGCAGCCACACAGGTGAGACTCCCACAGGTGGGAACGCTACAGGTACACTTAGAGATAAGAAGCCCAGATAAAGGGCCAAGCGGACACCAGAAGCAAACCATTACCCCCATCTGGATGTGGAACTATTGACCGTGTTTTGGGTTAACGGCCTACCTGCTGCTTTAAAAAGCATCACGATAAAGCAAAGCTGCAAATGGAATTTCAACGTAAGGACATGTGGTCTCAAACTGGCTTTAAAACGTTCCTGTGTCAACTAGAAAGCTACAAGGCAAGCGCCGTAACAAAGGGGGCACAATGTCAACTGGTGGGCACAGGGGGACGCAAGCACAGAAAGGCACGGGACTTCGCTACAGAAAACCCAACCAGGTTTGAAACGTCTCACTGAAAAGCTGAACCTTACAGGAGGAGCTTGGCTTTTCTACCACAAAAGGAGAGTCCTCTGTTCGCACGAGCACCTGTGCAAACTCTCTAGCCTAGGAATGGAAATGAAAACAGTAAGCTGTCAACTTGGGGAAAGTGAGAAGGCGAACGGAGACCAACTGCTGGCAGCAACGGAGCGGCAGTGCGCATTGAGGAGCCACGGGGAAGCCTAACACTGTGCTGTTGCTTGAGTAAGCCAGTCTGGTCTCATGGGGCCATGTACCCACGGCAGCATCATGGAGACCAGAAGGCAGCTGATGATGACCTGTGTGAACCTGGAAAAGCGCATGGAGATGGAAGCTGTAGCTTCGACCAGCGTGGGGCGAGGGTGGGGAGGGTGAGAAGCAACAGGGGAGACATGCCCTCAACACTGTGAGCACTGAGCTGGGAGGGGAAAAGTAATATTTGAACTCAAAATGCAGCTCCACAAAACAAAATATGCTCTTGGAATGACACATAAAACGAGAAAGTTCCTGCGAAGCACTGGATAGCCATCTGGGAGCACAGACCAACAAACTACCGCTCTTTCAGGTCAAACCCAACCTTAGCCTGACGCAGCCTTACTGTTCACAGCCATGCTGTCTTTATGTACTGTAAGGAGAATTTTATTTGGACAGATGCTATCAATTACTAAAGACGAGGCATGATTCACACAAGCTTTGGTACCCAGGACTAAAAGGGACTAAAGGAGCTGGGGGGATGGCTCATTAACAAGAGCACTTGTCGCCAAGTCTGGCCACCCACTTTCTGTGCTGGGTACCCACGTGGTGGAGGGAACTGTAGCATGAGCGCCTGCTTGTTGGGGTTTCTGTCCTGCCCAGTTCCCACAGCTGGCAAATCCCAAAGAAAATCACACAGAGAGGTCTATATAAGTTATAAACTGATTGGCCCATTAGCTCAGGCTTCTTATTAACTCTTGTAACTTGTATTAACCCATTATTCTTGTCTATGTTAGCCACATGGCTCGGTACCTTTTTGGGTGAGGCAGTCACATCTTGCTTCTTTGGTGTCTGCACAGGACTGGGGAGGAATGGGCTTCCTCCTTCCCAGAATTCTTCTGTTCTCTTTTACCCACTTCTACTTCCTGTCTGGTTGTCACACCTATACTTCCTGTCTGGCTACTGACCAATCAGCGTTTATTTAAAACATAATTGACAGAATTGTCCCACACCAGGAAACTAACTCCCACAAGTTGTCCTGGCTTCCACATGCACCCATCCACCTCCATATAAACAGAAGAAACTTTAAGCCGAGTCTTCAACACTGACAGGCCTAAGCACTCCCATCTTCCCAGTGGAAGAACAAGGTAAGACCCACTTCAGAGGCCACACCTCCAAGCGTCATGGAAATTGGACCCTGCTCCATGGTCAGAGGACATGGTTGGGGTAACACAGTAGGAATGCATCCCCCCACAACCCAGATGGGCTCAGTCATGCTTTCCATGCTAAGACAGACACCAGAAGGCAAGCTGCAGACCAAACATGCTGGGACCTGGGAAGGCCACACAACACCAGTAGAAACAGAACGGGTTTTTCATAAATGGATCTGGGGTTCAGCCCTAGCTCTGTGGCTACTGTCTTGTCAGCTCTCAGGACAGGGAGCCATTTGAGCATAGTGTCACCACAGATGGAGGGGAAGCCAATAATGTCCTATAAGGTTTGACAGTAGCTACTGTCATTGAGGTGCCAACATGTTTGATATTTCAGATGGGAATGTTTCTAAATCAGGACAAAGGCCTTGTACATTAATGCTTTTACCACCTCATTTATGGCTAGTATTAAGGTACACCTTAGGTCATACAAAGAGCAACAACCAATCAGTATATTCATCCTTACCACAAAAAGTGGGCAACATCATCATTGAACAGATGATACGTAAGAGGATTTTGGGATGTGTCAACTGCTGTCACCTGGGCATGTGGAGCCAAGGCCTGTGTTCAATGCTGTTGTCTGATGCCCACCTTTACAAGACTAAAGACGGGCACTCTGATTCCAGTGGGCAGATCCAAACATAGAGAAGACCCCACTCAGCTGAGTATAACCATCTAGCAGCCACTTAGTAGGGAAATGCAGATGGGCCTGGGCTGTGCAGGCTCTCAGGCCGTTCCACGCTAGCTCATGCTCCCTCTATGGAGGCCCAGATCTTTCCAATGTCATGTGAAAGCTGAGATTGAGAGGGGACATTTTTGAAAGATGACTAGAAAATCTGGATTAGAGAAAAAGATCCCAGTGTAGACATGAGAACCCAGGCAAGCCATTTCAAACCTTGTCTTTGCTGGGTCTGTGTCAAAGAGACATTGGTCCAGGATATAAAGGGCAGACTTGCATGTTCAAAGCCCCATGTGTGAGCCCTAAGGACTGCACTAAAAACGAAGAAAAGGACAGAGAACAAGAGCAAGATGGCAAAAGGCCTTCTTTCTATGGTATACATGTCCCACTCACTTAAAACAAGTCACAGAAACTTACAGAACCCTTGATGGGAGTTTGGGGCTATGGTGCTAAGGGCTTTCTTAACTCAAACATGAGGGAGCTACATACCCACTCAACAAAGTACAAATCTAAAATGTCAAGTGACTCCCCCCCCCCCCAGTGATCTGTAATTTGAATCCAAGCCCATAACTTCACATCATGGTTTTCAACTGTGTATTCTGTTTGGCATACCAAGCTTTGGCCACCAATTTCTGAAGTGAGAACCAGTTTGAACTACAGTCAAGTAGTTCCTAAAACACTAGCAAATCTCTTACTTCCCACACTTACACAGAAATTCACCAAGGTAAATATAGTTAAATAATAAATGGAGGATTCATAATTCATTATAAATGATATCCCTAACGGTTTGGAATGCTGCTCTCGGCAATGGAGGCATCAAAAATACCTGATCTCAAATATATATACTGCAGAAATATAGCAGCAAAAATAGCCTGGTACTGACATAAAAACAGGTCTATGAAATAAGGCCTGAAGTACAACCAATGTTCTATGTATGGTCACCTTGCTCTTGACAAAGGCAACAAAAGGACAAATGACAAAATGACAGCCTAGACAACAAACAGAGCTCGCAAACTTGGCTATCCACCAACAGAAGAACGAAATTAGAAAGTTATCTTTTACCTTGTACAAAAACCACAGCACTTCAGAAGCAGAGAGAGGTGGCTCTCTTGAGTTCAAGGCCAGCCTGGTCTACATATTAAGTTCCAGAATAGCTTGAGCTACATAGAGACCCTGTCTCAATAAGCCAAAAAAGATAAATAAAAACTCAGAATGGACAGCTCTGCCCTCACCATACACCTCCTTTGACTGCGTCTCTGGTAAGACCTGTGTGTACAACGCAGCACTCAGGGCCTGCTAAGTTACAAGGTCTCTATGGTTCCCACCAGTCCATTAGATGCTCACTTCCATCTTGGGTGGGCTGGGAGTTCTGCTCTCTGGTGCCACAGTGGAGGGAGCTTGATGAAGGGCGCATGGATTTTTTAGGCTCCCCTCTGGGTAAGTTCTCAGGTCAGTCTGCTTAGTCTGAACTGCCCGGAGCAGAGCAGAGGCTACCACACGGAACCCACATTACAATTGTCACATAACAATCCTCTCAGTACCGAGATAGGAATTAGTTCATAACTGAATGAGGTGTCAGTAAACAGGCGTGGGTTCAATTAGAAAACCCAATGCAACACTTCTGAGCAACTCTGCCCAGCAGGCTCGAGCCTCGTCTCTCCTTGTTTCCTCCCTGGACCTGTTGTTTTTGACGGGTTTCTTTTATATGCACACACCTGAACAAAAGCCAAAGTACATCATTTCTCAGCTCAAAAACTGTTCCTTGAAAGGCTGGAGGAAAATGTGGCCATTTTTAAAAGCATTCCTCAAAAAAATCTAGTGTGCATCTCTACCACATCTCAGGGAGCCAAGTCTGGATGAGATGTTAATGTGTTTTCGTTTTCTATAACAAAAGGGAGGGAACGTGGCCGGCAGCTATCCCTGCCCTGGGCTCCACCAGCCAGCTCGGATGCAGCCAGAACACCACACCACTCCCTAGCTGGCCCCTGGCCCAGTGCTTCAGCCACTTCAATGGAGATTGAAGCTGCAGGCTGAGAATTTGTTTTCAGTCACCAGGAGAAGGAAAATAAAGAGGTGGCTATCACCCCACTTAATTATGCCCACACAACTCATGTGAGATTTGCCAAAGGACTGAAAATCAATCTGCCCAAGTTATGTCAGCTACGGCAGGGAAAGCTTACTAAATTTTCACTCATCTGAACATATCAATATTTATTGGTCCTAATCCGTACAAATAATTCATTAGACAGAGGAGTGCTATGACTTCAACCCTGTCTCTTGATCTGAAGATGAAGTGGGAATGGCTAGTGACTGTCACCAACTTAGAAGACAACCTGAAAGGCTCCTGACACCAAAAGCCCTGGAGCTGCACAGTGGAGACAACTAGTGACTGAAATTTCCAACAGTAAGGATGTGACCTGGTGTGCTGACATCTGCCAACAGGCAGACAAGGGGCACAGCTTAAAACCCTGACGTCTGCCTGCAGAGGTGGGGGTCAATCATGGGACACAGCATGACACACAGTAAGCTGGTTGCACTGAATCCTATGGTGCTCCCAGCATCTGTATCTGAGCACTGACATGACTGGCTGGTAACATACCTTCACAGTGTTCTCTCGTCTTGGTCGGGCTGTAATGAATAGCGAGGGTAAGTGCTTAGCATTACACCCATACCATACTAGAGGTTCAAAGAGAAGGGGTACAACCAAATGAAAAAGTTGGATCTCTGGGAGATAAGTTTCCAGTTATCTTATTTCCTTAAGATAATCACTATGTTTATTACCTACCTAAAGAAAAATAAGCAAATTTCATTTGTAGTTGTAAAGAACCAAGACGTTACAGCCTTACCAGAAGCTACTCAGTCTACAAAGTAGACTTATCAAAGGCATACACTATGGCCACAATGAAATCGTTAAAATGGAGGAAAGCATACTCTTTTGAAAGTACCTCGCTTTACATCTCTATTACCTTCATGCCACTTGTAGGGTTCAAAAATAACTTTGTTTTTGTTTTTTGAGACGGGGTCTGTTTGAAAACCAGGATGACCTTTAACTCACAGAGACACAACCCACTGGAGATGGTGAGATAGTTCGTCAGTTAGAGCATTGGTCAGGACCTGGGTTCAGTTCCCAGCACAAAAGTAGCTCACAACCATCCCTAACTCTTAAGTGCACCAGGCCCACGCATAGTGCACATGTCCAAACAGTCATACACATGGTCTCTAGTTCCACTTCTTCCAAAATCAGTAAAAAGGTCACCTGCCCTGTGCGCCACTCAGTTCTGATCTGAAATGTTGGGTCCTGGCAGCAACCATCACTACTTGATCGCTTTCTTCTCTCCCACTATGCTATTTTCTCTACAACCTGTACTGTCCTATCTGCCACATCTCTGTCAAGAAGGTAACTGTGAGAAGTTTGAGTTTCAAAGATTTCTCCAGTCTCCATCAATCTAACTTTACTTATCCACTGGAGATACTGCTAAAGCCACCAATTCTTTGTAGAAACTCTTAACTGCACCAAGAACATAAAATTCCTCCAGAAAGTCCCTGCAAGGTACAGTAACCCACTTAAAGCTTAGTGAGTACCTTTAAAGTCAGCTCCTCCTAACTGTAAAATTAAAAATGAATGGTAAACTGACCTCAAGTAGTTTCACAATTAAGCTTAATAACTAAGTTACATAAAACACTAATATAGTTTTAAGAATTTTATTTTGTCCAAGTAATCTTCAGTGCTTTTTACAGTCTATCACATTGAAAAGAATACTAAAAGCAACTGCATTCTCACCACCAAGAGTCAGAGGGTTAAAAAGAAAACCCTAACTATTCTCTAAAAATAATTAAATAATTTTCCAAAAGTAAACCTGTTTCTCTTTGAGAATTTTTTTTTTAAAGCACTGGTCAATTGTCCCCTGGATGAAATACCAGGTTCCTTGTTAAGTTACTGAGCAGTGACACCCAAAGACCTAAGGTATTTCCCACCTCCTTGCCTTGCATTCTAAACTTACATGCAGCTAATATTAAACATAAAGCTACCATTTACTGGTAGTCTCTGCCATTCACTATAGTAGCCACATTTTAATTCACTATGCTTCTTTTTCACGAGTCTTCAGACTGCGGGAAATCATAATTTCCCAAGTCTTCAGACTGGGGTAAATTGTAATTTCTTCTTTAAAATGCCCAATTATTTCTGCAGGCAGCAAATCCATGAGCAAGTACCACCAATACTAACCTGAATACCCCCAATCAAGCCTCACGGGACCACAGGGAATACAGAAAATCTATATACTATAGAAGCCACACAAATCTGAGTACAATGAATGTATTATTAAATCCTAAATTAATTTAAACTGAGGTGGCCTTCCCATTGTCTTCAGGCCCCAGGCTGCTTAGTTCAGTCACATTTATACACACCTTCTTCCCTGACAAAAGAGGTCACTACAGTTAAGAGTTCTCCCAACCTTCCTTTCTATATTAACCATGACCCAAGAAAAGTGTGGCTTTTCAAGCCTATCAGGTTTGGCCTCGGTTCTACTTCTCACATGTGACTTTGAATGCTTTCCACGAACAGTAAATGTTTTTATTCAGAAAGTGTTCACGTCCTTAGTGTCAATGTTAACTCACGTAGCTTCTATAAAGCTCACAGGAGTCGGAGATGGAGAAGAAGTTAAGAACCCATACTGTTCTTGCAGAGGACATGAGTTTAGTTCCCAGCACCCTCGTTGGGTAGTTCGAAACTGACTATAAAGCCAGTCCAAGGGGATCTGACTCACGTACCCACACACAAACATATACACAATTTAAAAAAATAAGTAAAGCTTGCAGGTTTTATTTTAAACAACCTCTTACCTTACAAACTCAAGTCAGAACATCGATGGCAGTATGCAAGGAAAGCTAGTAAACTGAAAAACAGAAATGATGCCACTGCACAAGGTCAGACACGGGCCCAAGCTTACATGCGAGATCAGATCAACTTGTGCATGTTGAGAAAAATGTGAGCTCCTTCTTGAATGTTAAAATGACTATTTGGTGTAGGAGTTCCTTCTGTTTGTGTGTTTCTTTCATTGGTTAATGAATAAAGAAACTACCATGGCCTAGTTGATAGGGCAGAACTTAGGTAGGCAGGGAAGACAGAACTTAATGCTGGGAGGAAGAAAGGTGGAGAAAGGGAGAGACCCCACGGAGCCACCAGAATCAGACATGCTGAATCTTTCTTGGTAAGCCACTGCCACATTAATAGATTAATAGAAATGGGCTAAATCAAGGTGAAAGAGTTAGCCAGTAAGATGTTAGAGCTAACAGGCCAAGCAGTGATTTAATGAACACAGTTTCTGTGTGATTATTTCAGGGCTAAGCTATCTGGGCAGCTGGGACGAAAAATACCTCATGAGGGTCACACATAGACAGAGTAGTCTGCATCTGACCCCATTAGCTACCTGCCTACCACCTCTGCCTCAAATTTAAATTAACTGGCTAGCTAAAAACCAAAGCCCTTCTAATTCACAGCAGTCACCAAGGTAGACGGTTCTGTGATGGGAAATTGCGAAAATGTTTTATTTTCACCTACTCAATTTTAAGAATAATGGGTAATGAAACCTGACAAAACTTTAGCAAGTTCAACATTTGAAAATGGCAGTTTTCGAAGTTACACGTGACTCATTGTATACTCGAACAACCTCAATTAAGTTTAACTCAAGAAAAATAAAAACAATGTCCACATAAAGACAATATTAGAAACCCATAGATTCAACTTCTAACCAAATACATAAACGTGGTATGTAACGAGTAATGAACAATAACACCGATACATACATTTGAGTCTTGAAAAGCGAGATATAAAACAGTGTAATTCCACTTATGACACTGTTAAAAGGCAAAACTAAAAACAGAAAAGCACAATGGTTGATGAGAACAGAGAAGAGAGACAGTAATCTGGAGGGGCCATAAAAAACTGCTGTGTATTTGCCTAACTTTATTAAACTATAAGGCAGTTTCCTATATGTAAATTATACTTCAATAACCAAAATGTTGCAAATCATATAGGAAATGTAAAATATTACAGACCTTATGAAAAGGTGGTTGACCCTAATGGTTCATACTTTAAATAAATTAAAATTTAATTTATTCCACTGCTTACTGGCTTCACTCTCCTGTGACTTTACTCATCTAACCATTTTTGTTAAAGATTTATTTATTATGTATAGTGTTCTTTCTGCCTGCACACCAGGAGAGGGCACTGGATCTCATTATAGATGGCTGTGAGCCACCAAGTGATTGATGGGAATTGAACTCAGGATACGCTGAGCTATCTCTCCAGACCACCTGTATAATCTTTAACTGATCCTGCCTTGGGTATCCATTTCTTGCCATATTCCTTGCACATTATATTGAGATTGTCCTGGACAATCCCAGTCTACTTTTAAAGATGGCTTCACAAAATGCCTCCTGGGGCTAGAAATGGTATAGAACACTTAAAGCACCTGTTAATCAAGCATAAAGACCTGATTTGGATTCTCAAAATCACATCAAAACAGAAAACAGGACATTGTGGCACTCATCTGTAACCCTAGTACACAGGGAGATAAAGATGGGTCAACAAATGGCTATGCACAGCTCACCGACCAGATCAGTGGGTTCTCCGAGACAGTGGGTTCTCGTTCGTTCTCTCTCTCTCTCTCTCTCTCTCTCTCTCTCTCTCTCTCTCTCTCTCTCTCTCTCTCTCTCTCTCCCTCTCTCTCCCACACACACACATCTAAAATTTAAGAGTTGTATACATATGTTCTTCCTATATTTCTTAGAGGTTTTGTTCTTAATCAGGTTCAATATATTCTAGTGTAAGTTTGGTAGATTCAGCTCAAACTACTCCACCCCATCCCATGACTACAATCTGTTAATTATGAGTCTACAACAATTTTAGAGAGAAAAACAGCATAGTAATTTAAAACATGTAGGACACTTGCCAAACACCCAGGTTTAAGCTCACCTTGTAAAGTAACAATGAGAAGAGGCTAGCAAGGAACACTTCTGCTAAGTGAATTCTAATACCCTGAGACAATTCACAGTAGGCAAGGTACAACTCAAGTTTCCATAACCTGCAATTATACTTCTTACTGTTGGTGAGGCTAAATAATTACCCTTGTGTAATGGCTGCCTGTGGCGCTTTATACTCATAGGCCTTAAAATTCAAGTTTTGTGGGGGATCAGTAACAACTCTGAGAAAGTGACTACCTTTTCAATTCCTCTAATATGTGCATTGTTATGAAAAACATAATCTAAAAGTATCTACTGAGCTAGCCAACTTTAATTTTACATTTCATATGGATTAAAATTTATTTCACAACAATCAGAGATCAGTTCCCAGAACCCACTTGGTAGGAAAGCTATGCATGATAGGAGTAACAACAATAACAAAACTGATATACAGTGAGTTCATAAATGAGAAGCAAAAAGGAATTCTAAATCAGTTTCTCTATGAAATGTATGATTCTGAGTATCCTAGGGTTGCTAGTACACCTGGGTACTTTTCATAGCCTCCTAGTAGATTCTGTTTTTTCTTAAGACATAGGAAAACAAGAAAGGATTGCCATGTAGTTCTTTACAGGTAACTCACTTTCTCTTACTGTTGAGGCCAATGAGTCAGTTTTGTTTTCCCCTCATCTCTTATGTGGTTTCTAGACATCCTGAACCACAGCACATCATTTAAAAAAGAGGCACACTAAAAAGGATCAAATTGCCTGAAACTAACACACCAACAGAACACATTTCTTTCATATTAAAAAAAAAGAGAGAGAGAGATGGCAGAGGCAGGAGAAACATTGATTTCTGAGGTCAACCTGGCCTACAAAATGAGTTCAAAGTTAGCCAGGACTTCATAGTCAGACCATCTCAAAAGAAAACAGAAGAGAAAGGGGTACCCAATTTTAATAATAACAGTAATAATAATAGTCTGTAAGTGAAAAAAATTTATTGCAGTACATTTGACTGGCCACATCAAGCATATCATTTTGATTTCAAAATGATTTTAGTTTGTCTACTGCCTGTTAATAGGAAGGTCAAATTTTTACTATAACATACTATACATATTACACTAGAAAAAGCTTCCAACATCCAATATTTAGTAAACTAACGGTGATCCACAGTACTGTTCCCTCCTACCCAGTACAAATAAACATATGCTAGAGTCTGGAGTACTTAAACTGTTCGTCTGAGTACAGTGAGATCTGACAAAAATGCATTTAACAAGGTAATAAATTATGAGCCTTATGAAATGAACTTTAAGAAGAATGAGGAGAAAGCCATTTTCCATTATTCTGTCTCTGGGGATCCAATTTCAAAAAATATTACACACTTTATCCCATTAGATCACATACTGATTAACCTGACAAAACGCTACATTATGCCGTTTAAAACTTGGCTTTAATGACTACTGTACCAAAGGAGCACGCCTTTTAAAAATGCTAAATATGTAGTAACAATATGATTACAATGAGAAAAGAAAAAACCCAACCCTTGGGAAAAGCAGCTGCTAGACTAGAATAAAAGATACCAAAGAACTTGGCCAAGATTAGTATAAATAGACTTTATTGAAGTCAGTGCCTCTGTACGGAGACAGAAGATTGTGTCTACATAAGCACAAGTTGTAACATTTCACAACTTCTAAAAGGAATGTCAACAATTACAACGATCATGCATACCATGGTCGATAATCACATTTTAGAAGCATTTTCAACCATTTCTAAAGAAATGCTTGTAACATTGTTATATATATAGAACTACTTTCAATAAACTGCAAAACATTGATCGACTTTTCCAGTATGAGCTACAGTGTCAACACAAAAGGGAGGCATAAATGTTTAATTTATGAAATCAGAATGGAATATTTACTGTAAAGAAAAAATTAAAAAGCTTTCAAATAAAGGCCATTATTGAACCACCATGAAGAGCACAACTTGAACTTGACTTCATTCATCTTTTAAAGCTGTCCTCTGAATAACTTCAGTTCTAAGCATTGAATTTAGTACTGTGAATATTCCTTGGACTGAAGTTTGGCAATAATGCGGTCCAACTGTCTCTTTGCTTCACACTGTGGGAAATTGCTCATGTCATAATATTGAGGGGCAATTTTCACCAACCTGTCCAGAAAGGGGGGGTGGAAGTTAGGAAATCAGTATTTTAAGTAAGCACTAGAGTTACCAATAAGTTAGAAATTAAATCATTTCATTGCTGAATTAAGGCGAAACAGTAACAAATATAAACTCACATTTTTACAAACATCACTTTTAGTAATTCAGTTTAGCAAAAATACTAATTTTCTGTTGAACTTATCAACTTTGGAAAAAAGTATCAGAATTTTCAAAATATTTATTTAAATATTAGACAAAATGAAAATACAAAGCTATGAAGTGTTTCATTTGACCACACTTTTTAACCTGTGTTTTAAAGAATATAAAAATGAGACGTGTTCCATTAACTATTTTGATAGTCAAATGACTTCATTTTCTCATTCTCAATGTTTTCTAAACTACAAATATAAAACTGTATGGCTTATATTTGTCCCCTCAGCAAAATATAGGATAAAATGGTTATTTTCTGCATTTTATTATCAAAAGTCATAACCAGTGACACAGATGGAAGCTGCAAAATACTGATACCACTCATATAAATGCCTTCCAGTTCACTCTTAGCTGACATTTCCATAACTTATAAAATGTTGGGGAAGAATCACAAAACTGGAATTTTGCTAACTATTGGTCAGTCATAATTACAATTTTTAGAAATTAATGCTAACTAACATACAACTTGATGTAATTATTATCTTTGCATAAGCCCCAAAATACCAACATTTAATAAATAATTAAGGACAAATAAAACACTTAAAATAACAAAAACATCCTTTCCATCTCTCTCCCGAAGAGGTAGCTGGCAGTGGCTCCTCTCCCCTTCTGTTTCTCTTTCTCTCTCTACCTCTCTCTGCTATTCCCCCTTCCCTTCTATAACCCACTAAATAAATACCTACTCTCTGAAAAAAAAAGGCAAAACATTAAAGACAAACATCTGTAACCAGAGACTACAAAATGGCAAAGAAAGTCCTGATACTAACTATTCAAGTCCCTGCCCACACCAAAATTCCAACTGTCCTTTCACCAAAACAAACAAACAAAAAATTGAGTAAAACTCCACCATATTATGCAAATCCGAGATCTATACATGGGAATATACACATCTAGCTAAGAGGATCAAGACATACAATGAACAGAGAAGGCTATAACACACCCACAGTAAAATTCTATCCATAGCACAAACTAAACTTGAACCTGAAAACAAACAGCATGCTTACCATTCTGGCTTGATGTCTGTACATGTCCGGATGTAATTCTTTGTTGTCAGCACAAACTCATTGTAAAGCACCCATTCAGGCTTGTGATCAAGCACAGTGGAGGGATGCAACTGGACCACCTGGTTATCTTTCACAGTTAAGTAATGCCCTGTTCGTTCTAAATGTGCCACCTGAAACCAAAACAGTAACTAGTGAAATAGCAAAAAAGCAGTATGAGATATTTACAAGAAAAAAAAAAGATCTTTTCTGAGATTTCACAAACACATGGATGTTTTGATTGAATATTTATCAGTATACCGCATGTGTGGCTGCCCGAGGAGGTCAGATGAGGGTGCTGGACCCCCTTGGAACTGGAGTCAGACTATTTTAGTTATACTCTGTGGGTACTAAGAATTGAACCCAAGTCCATCGGATGAGTAGTCAGTACTCTTAGCCACAGACTATTATCTACTGTCTGGACAGAATAAACAAATACCACACTCATAACTAAGGTGAAGAAAAGAAACCTAAGCAAACACAAAACAGCAGCCTACAAAGAAAACTGTAAGAAAAAAATAGAATTCACATAATTCTTTCCTGTATTTCTTTTGCTAATAATACCAACAACATCTACCAAATAATGATGACAAGAAGGTTTTGCCCTTTCCAATTCTAGAACTCTGGATAATGTGAATCAATGTCATTTAGTAAATATTTATACTATATACATACTACTAGGCGCCAGTTAACACTTGCTGTGCTAAAATAAGAGCTGAGAAACTAGTTTCTTTGTAAGATTCACACACACACACACACACACACACACACACACACACACACACACACACACACACACACACACACAAAGACATCTATCTGCATGTATGCCTTTATGCCAAAAGAAAGCATCAGATATTGAGGGCTATGAATCTCCATGTGGTTGCAGGGAAATGAACTCAGGAACTCTGAAAGAGCAGCCAGTGTGCTCTTAAACCACTGAGCTATCTCTCTAGCTGATACTAAGTACTTAAGCACAGCTTTATCAGTGTGTGTGTAATAACAAAAGCAAATTTAAAAAATATCAATAAGACTACATATTAAATATTAAGAATATAATTAAGTCTGAAGGAAAAAAACACTGATTCCTTACTGTATTATTCACTTTATACCACAATAAGTTAGAGACCACACACATCTACAATCTCCACGCCTGGGAAGTAAAGGTTTACTGGAGTTAAGAGTCACCCTTTCATGAGACCCTTTTTCACAAATCCACCAACCCACTTTTTCTGTTACTTTGATTCAAAGACAACAACTTTACAGAATACCTTTGGCTTTAGGTGATGGAACCAAATGCATCAGGTTCCTTCTAGCTACTGAGCAGACTCTAAGGTTGATATATTTAGTTTAAGAAATATCCAATGATAGGGAGACTAAATACGCATGAGCGAGAGAAGATGGTTTAAAAAACCAATTTCAATTCGAGCAATGGATTTTAAACTTATACCAGAGTTTTTTTTTTTCCAAGTATGACTTTGGTTTACCCTAACCTTTAAAATATTTTCAGGCACTGGAGAGGTGGCCTAGCAGTAAGGAGCACTCGGCTGCTTGTCTAAAGGACTTGGGTTCCATCCCCAGCAACCACATGGTGGTTCACAATGCACTTTAACCACAGTTTCAGATGACCTGATACCTCTATCTACACCAGGCATGCAACTGGTTCGCACATACATTCAGACAAAACACCCTACATGATAAAATGTTAAAAAATGATCAGGGTATTCATCTGGTTTTTCTCAAAATTCCACTTTCAATAACTTTTAATATAGTAAATTTAAATTAAGTAAGTTTTAAGAATGGTTTAAATCAAAAGACACTGGATTTTGCAACACCCCAATGGGAATTGTGTAGAACTATAAAATATAGTTATTTAGATGTGGAGACACGGGAGCTTGAGAGGTGGCTCAATGATTGAGAGAACTAGCTTCCAGAGGAGCCAGGCCAGCACCCACATGGTATGCAATATACACATATATATATTTGTATATAGTATGTATATACATATACAAAAACAAATATGTATGTGTATACAGAGAGAGGAGAGAGGGAGAGAGAGAAAGGAAGAGTAGAGATAGAGACAGATTAAGGCAAAATAGTCACATATAAAGCATTAAATGGGAGAGGAAAGTCGACTTAGGGATTCATGCACTTAAATTTCATTTTGGTGGTCTTGGTATAATACATTTCCAACTTAAAACCAAGATTTTGAGAAACCTTAAATTATCCAAAATCAAGAGATGAAACTCCCATCTGTATATGAAAATGGCCAAAGTATCCATTTGTTATTAAAGACTCCAGTAACAAAATAAGTACTTCTAAAATTACATCCAAACAAATAAGTCTTCTAACTTTGCTAATCAAAGCATTAATTAACTTACTATTCACTAGACATGATTCTGCACATACTAATTCATTTTAAGAAACCAGACAACATTTACAATCAATTTATATATATATATTCTTCAAGTCAAACCAAACCAGTAAGTTTACTAAAAAAAGCAAGAACTACATGAACATTTAATTATGGAATCCTGATCTAACTACTTACCTGCATAAAATACCCAGTAACCAATGCTTTTCTTATATTAATATAATAGTCCCTGCTTGTGAAATCAGTACTTCGACGGGGCAAATTAAATCTGTCCATAATTCTTGATAGCTGCTGGCGTACATTGTCTGCAGACATCAGCGACCGGTAGTTAATGAAGTTGTCATAACACCACTGAACAGATTCATGATCTAAAAAGTTGGGCAGAAGGAAAAAAAAGAGAACCGTGAATCATCCACACAGTAGAAAATTCTGAAAGGCAACTATTAAAAAAAAAAGGCTATAGGGCTAGAGACATGACTAAGAGGCTAAGAGTGTATACTGTCTTAGTCTTAGCAGAGGATGAGAGGTTGGTTCCTAAGCACCCATGTTGGGCAGCTCACACTGGGACACCTGTAGCTCTGGCTCCAAGGGTATCTGAAGCCTCTGGTTTCCTAGAACACTTGCATTCAACCACTGATGAAATCATACACATACACACACACACACACACACACACACACACACACACACACACACACACACACATCAATAAAATCTTTAAGAAAAAAAGTATAAACAACTTAGAGAAAAATATTTATACAACACATCATTTTCTCTAAATAAGTTGTACATTACCAACTTTTATTCAAAACAAACAATAAGCCCAATTCAAATGAATTGAAAGAAACAGTACTAAAGTTTCTGACTAATAAATGCCAAAACAATGATTTTAAATCAATGGTTCTTAGCAAATTGAGTTATTTACCTATTAACAGCCACCTGGCTGTTTCCAACAAAGGATTATTAGACACTGGTAGATTCAGAGAACTTGGTAAAATGCCAGATTTTGCCCATTTTCAAAGAAATCACAGCCTTAACTGAAGAAAATCAAATACAACATTAAGTAATGAAGTGAATTTCAAACACCTAGCATGATGCTCTCTAATTGTGCCTGAACTGAGACGCTAACCTGTAACTGTGGCACACCTGCCTCTGCAATTACAAGCAAGCTTTTATTATCTGTGTCCTCCAAGGCCTATGAATAAGCATGTCAAGTATTAATAATTTTACTATATGTATTATCAAAAAGGTATTTCTCTTTGAATGATTTCTTGAAAAAATTTGAACCAACAACCCAGTACTACTCAGTTCAAAGTTCAAAAAGTACTAACTATATCAAAGAAAAAGAATCCTTTCGGAGTGACCTACTTTTAATGACAATCATGAAAGAAATCTCCATCATCTGCTTCACAGATCCTTTAATAAACTGAGGTTGCAAAATTAAAAAAGCGTGAGGAAAAAAAAAGCATTAAAACTAGATCATGCTGATCTTCCTCAGATAGCATATCTGTAGTATACTGTTTTGTTCCTGGGGTTGAGATTCAAGCAATGTAAGGTTCAACTTGGTCTTAAACAGACTGAGTATGTTGATAGGTTCACTATTAAACAAAACACACTGCCATTTCAGAATAGAGTAAGCAGGAGTATGACTTCAAACATCTTCAAACTAAAGAATATGACCAAAAGTTGGGCAATGAAAATCTCTGGTCAAGAATGCAGCTTTTAAAATTTTGCATTTAGAAATCAAACATCAAAGAGCTGGGTGTGGTTATTAAACACGCCTGTTATCTAGTTACTCACAGAGGGAGTGTCACCTAAATTCAATATCGGCTTGTGTAAAACTAGCCAACTGACTGATCAAATGACAATTTTAGTTAAGATAAACAAGTGTCAGCTGATGGCTCTACCATATTTCTAAACTGGTGAGAAATAACTAAATAAATGAGACAAACATCTAAAACTAATACTACCTACTCACTCTTTACAATGCTAAGAGCTACTCTTAATATTCAAAGGTAAAATAATTGTAGATTAGAATGAACCTCCCACACAAAAATGTTGTAACATTTTACCGTCTGCATATACAGTACATATATTAAGATGCCATCTTATTAACATAACATCTTAAGCTTTCCCATATTATCCATAGTCCCCAACGAAAACTACTTTCACCAGTAATTGAAGCATACCTACAAGTCCAATGCACTCAAATATTTTAATAAACAAGACTAAAATCTCAGACTCAATAAACAGAGTAAGAAATAATCAAGTAATGGTATGGTGATGTGGAAAAGTGTATTTTAAAAGGCAGCAGTTGGTGAACGAATAATGGCTAACAACTGTACTTTGAAAGGGTCTGCTGCCTCTGGTATAATAAATACAAAGACACACAGAGTATTTTAACAGGCCTAAAAAACAACCAAGGCTTACCAGGAAAAAGGTTTCCTGGTAGCCACAAGCACATAGTATAAAACGATCATGCCTCTATAGAATTAATGTTTTTGTCTAAGTCTTTACCCCCTCTGGCATCTGCTCCAACTACAACAGGCAGAGTAAGACATCTGTAAATATCTATTAATACTTTCACCAAACTCACCTACCCAAGTCAAAATACAATAAAACTAATGTTATAATTTCATAATTGATTTGCAATGAAATTGAGGATATTTTGAAACTTACTTTAATTGTTACAACTGCAGTATGAGAAATTAGAGGCATTTAATATTTAAGTGGGTATGTTTTCCGTTTCTTGAGACAAGGATTCTGTGTGGCCCTGGTTTTCTTCAAACTCTTAAAGATCTGCTTCCCACATACTAGGATTAAAGGCGTGCTCTACCGCCACCTGACTACTGTTGTCCAGTTTCACAGTGAGAAATAATGCAGGTGAACTTTCCCCTTCCTGTTTACAGACTATTTGTAGTTTGACTGAGAACAGCAACTCGAACCTACTGTTCATTCAATTTGTTGACTTTATGATTGAAAAATAAATATATATAAAATATGAAACACATTACAATTTTTGTGTTAGTAGTAAATTTATACAGGGCCCATTTTTATTACTATATTTCTCAAGTTTTCTGTGATTGCTCCTCTTTCCTTAATTATAAACCCAAACAATTTTGAAAAAGATTGGCAATTCTATTTTAAATGCTCGTCAGGAGTTTTTCTAAACAACCTCTGGGTTTCTAATGTAAAGTTGTCACAGATAATAAATGAAAGTGAGATGAAGAAATATCTCCTATGTTGCAAGTGACATTTAGACAAAAGAGGTCCTTCAATCTAATTCTACTTACTTTGTTTAAAAGCGTGGTAGACATTCAGCAGTGTCAGATGATCTCCATCTATGTGGGCAAATCTCATCTTGGCCTCATCTGCAGCTTTCTTGGCCTCCGTGGGGCGAACAAAACACTGTGGGACTAAACAAGGTTGGTATGGGCCCAACACAAACGCCCATATCGATGAGTCACGCATTCACAGATAGAGGAACAAGGCCTAGCTAGGTCAGTTCACAGAGCATAGGGCAGGGCAGGATGGCCTCCAACTGCATCTTGGACTGTTTACTACCTTGATTTGGTACATCACCTAACCACATCTGTAAGACAAGAGGGTTTCAAAGCTACAGAGTACCTGATTATTTTAACTAGATCTAAAAGTAGGCATCAAAACAGCTATTCTGAAGGCCATCAATTACTAGAAAGCTCAACTTATTTCAAAAACCAGTGCTGATAGCTCTACCAATAACCAGAAATATGGTGTCAATAGCCTTTTAATTAACTAATTTTTCAAAAGGCCATCCATTCAGCCCATTGAATGGCTATAGTTAGGAAGCTGTACTTGCCCACTGAATAACAATAACAACTTTGCAACCATTCTACTGCCACATTTCTATCAAAATTGTTTCCCTAAATCTTTGGCTATTACCAACTGGTGGGTATCACTATTAGCACCGGTAAGCAAAGCATATGGAAACATTAAAAAAAAAAGATTTGAGAACTCTTGGGCTTGATGATAACAGTAGTGGTGGAAGGTTAAACCGCCTTAGAATTAAGAAAATTCAAGGCTGGAATATTCAATCTAATGTTGCAGCATTTTAATTAAAAAGTAGTAAAGAAAGCCCCAAGTTAAAAAAAAAACTGAATCAAACCCTCAATATAAAAGTAAATCCAATATTAAAGAGTTGACAATTAGTCTGAAACAGTATTTCAAGGGTCAAAATATTGAACTACAGTAGTTTTTAGAGCCTCAACATTAATTCACAAACTTTTAAGTTGTTACAAAGTATGCACTACATTTTTTAAAAATACAACCTCCCTTAATTCACTTTAGCAATTTCATAGTCATAAAAAGTATTATCAAAATAAATACTTAACAAGCTTGGGACTTTTCAATGTTTTGAAGCTTTTATAACCTTACCAATAAAAACCATGAATTATCAGTTCAGAAAGAAGATAACGAGAATAATCAACATCGAGATCAAATACAGTATTAAATTACTCTTTCCCTTTCCCATACAGTTTTCCCCTTAAAGATGCCAAAGAAGCCAAATAAAGACATCAATGCAATCATAGTAAACTTTAAAGATCTTGCTTAATATAACCGAAGCAAGGTAACTCGTAAGTACAGAAACACAATAGCTCTAAGCACTAACATGAAATAGTCACCAGAGTTGAATGGGAGTAAGAGCCCCATAGGCCTCTGGTTTCTAACTCAGAACCTCAAACTAACCAACAAACAAAGCTTCACAAGCTAACTGCTTTTTGGCATGACTTCTCCCTGGCTGCATATTTTAACACTGTCCAGAAATGGTCTGTTTAAAAACCACTGTATGTTTAATCTCTTGATAAAGACAACCACCAATAAATTATTTTCCCTAATTACTACTATAAGACTAAGATCTAGCTGGATGAGTTCACTCTCACCACAATGACCAACTCCAAAGGACTGATATTCTAAACACAAAAGTACTGTTTACTATATCTGATATGAGAACCTAGAGGGAAAAAAATCCTGGTAGGTAACAGACAAGCACACTAATAATTCTTGCCCCAACTTTCCTCTAAAACCTAAGATATACTGGGAGAAAAACAACTGGGAGAATATAACAAGACATATAAGCAAGGCAGACAACAACCTACCACCACCTCTGCAAATAAGACATTTACTTAAAACACTGATACTGCCCTGCCCATCTGCTCTGAGTCTGATCAGTCATAACTCTGCAAGAAAACATTTAACTACTGCTTAGATAAAAGTCACACCATTAGAATATACCATACATCTGAACTATGCCATAATTTTATATTTAGAAAGTTTAGTTATCCTTTAATTCCATAGATTTTGAATTTTTAGTATTAAGTAATTAGGACCAATAAACCACTCTGCAATTAGAAGTCAGTTCTCTCCAGGACTGAAACTAGTAGTATACAGTATTTTGATTATCAGAATTCTTATATTCTATTTTTAGTTTTAAAAAGAAAAATCATGTTTGCAGTATTTCTTCTCCTTTCTGGAAATCTAATTTCCAAGTTAGATTAAGTTTCATTGCCACTAAGGTTTCTCAAATTAAGGTTTAATTTTTTTAATTATCAAGTGTATCAAAAAGTTTCTGCCATTGTAAAAGAGTATCAAAATCAGATTTTTAAGTCCCAAATTATACATTACTACTTCTATGTGACACTGAATCAGAAACTCACGTTTGTCACTGAATACACATACATGTAAGGAAAGGCTCAATTTAAATAATACAGGCTCACTGAATAGTGTCAAATACTAACCAAGCTTTTGTACTTTCAATAAACCTTTAAAATAGCACTAATGGATCTAAAGAAAAATGCAGTCCAAACATATTCTTATTGCAATTTCTATTTGTACTCAATAGAGCCAATGTTTTACTATATTTTATGAACACAAACCTTACTTTTGTAAGCGTTTTTATAAAGCTATTTACAAGGTATTTAAAAAGCAAACTAAGATCCTTAAACCATCTATAAAATCTACCGTCATGCTGAATAATGATAATAAAAAAAAAACAAAAGGGAAATCCCCCCAAACTCTGAAGAGTTGGGCTTTTGAAAGGTCCCTCTCCCTCTATTACCTGACAACATAGCAGTAATAGATAGGACCTCATTAGAACAGTTGTAGTCACAACTTGCAATAACCATTTTAGCGAGCTGTGGATCTAGAGGAAACTCTGCCATCATGGATCCCAATTCAGTTAGATCTCCATCATCATTTAAAGCAGCCAAGTAATTCAGAAGTTCTAGGGCTCTCATGAGAGTTTCAGGAGCTAAGGAAAAAGGCAATCTTATTAGACAAGTTGTCTTAAGTAAGCAAAAATATGACAAAGCGCAAACTATTATAGCAATCTCATTTTTCACCCTATATTGGACCCAGTTCTGAACTCAAATTGTCATCAAATTTAATCATATAGCAAACAACACTATACCAAAATGACTTTCAAAAGTACCTATATGTAAACCAGGTGAAATAGTTCAAGGATGTCTTTTGTTAAGATTGAAGCCAGCAGAAAATTACTTCTTCATAAAAAAAATTAGAAATATTACAATTTTTACATTTCCATGACCTGGCAATAATTCAAACCTAAAATCCCAGACTAACATAACTGCCACCCTTTTTAAAGTTTTAACACTACTTTGTAAGACCAATCTTAATGCATTAGTGGAGTCAATAGGCAAAATGTACTTAATACATATATGTTCTACAACATACACAGAGCTGACAAAGGTCCTGTTTTAAGTCATACCTGGTGGGTCCATAAAATCAAAATGTACCAAATCATCAATACCAAGCTTCTTCAATTGTAATACAACTGATCCTAAATTAGAGCGCAAAATCTCAGGATAGGTGTTATCCTAATAAAAGAAAAACATATGTTATGGTAATAATACCCTTCACCTCTAATTCCTTAGCCTCTTGCTTTGGCATTACATAACTTGTATATAACTATCTCATGGGGGAAAAAACACTTGAGAATTATACCAAAACAAAAACTAGGTCACTCCTTCCAACTATTTCTACAATATATACATTTTGGAGCTAGCCACAGAAGTAAAACAGATATGTCAATAGGTTAGGCCATAACTCATTCAGGGTAAAGGTAAGGAGCTGAGGCTCAAAAATGTTAACTGAAATAAAGTTCCTTTCCTTCAACTAGAACATTACATTTATATTCTCCCAAATGCGTAAGATATAGCAATACTCCTTACCTGCATTTCTGTTTTATAAGCTTTCTCTGTGTAAAGTCGAAAGCATTTCCCAGGTCTGGTGCGTCCAGCTCGACCGGCCCTTTGCTGAGCTGAAGCTTTACTAATTGCCGTCACCAAGAGAGACTCAACTCTGATTCTAGGATTATATACCTATTGAAATGGAAACAAGGATTCTCTCTTCAGCAAAACACAAAGTTAAATCCAATACAATCATTCATGGGCCACGATTAATGCCAAAATAAAAGGTAGTTTTGCTGACCATGAATATCAGCTCCCATGATGAGAACTGCTTGTTCTGGCTACCATTCCAAAAGACTGAAGCTAAAATTCTCAAACAAATAGATGACCCAGGATTTTCTATTACTACCACTTTTCTCCTTACCATATGCTTAAGTCACCACTATCATACACAGAAGGGACACCAAAGCAGCCTGATACTAGAGCACGTGGGGCATGTAGCCTAGATTTATTACTGAACACAGCATTAATTTCTGAAAGCTAGACAGAACACAAGGATCATGTCAGAAACTTGAAACTGAAACCCAAATTGGGGAATTAACCCTAAAAATTATTTCAACCACAAAATGAGCAACCATTTAGCACACTCAAGCTCACACTGTATGAAGTAAGCTCCAGGATGGTTACCTTTTGCTTTGCAAATCCAGGGTCAATCACAAACACCACACCATCTATTGTCAAAGAGGTCTCTGCAATGTTAGTTGACACAACCACCTGTTCAAGAAACACAATTACCATGACTTAACGCTAAGACACTGACAAAAGTACTTTTAAACCAGTAAATAAATAAACGATCTAAGTATTCTTCAATAATGAAAATAAGCATAGTTATAAACAAAATGAGTATCTCTTCAAAGTTCACACAGCATGTATTTATTTTCAGGCAATATTTAAGTTTACACATAACACAAACTCACACTGCTCCAATAATTTTTTTAAAAATGGCAGAAGAAAAGTTACAATCCAGTAAGAATTGACAAATTCTCACAACGAAATATAAGTTTTACAAAACAGAGTGCAGTGTCTATGGCACACAAGGCACTGTTTGGCAAAACAAAACATAAAACAAAATCACATTTTTCTAACATGGAATACTACTTGATGCATTCACATACTATTACAGTCTTTCCCGAATCTGCATGTTTATCCTAGATTTTAGAATCTCTTCAAAAATTAGTTTGAGAGGGTTCATTCACCTCAGAGATTGCTTGACTAGCAAGCCAAAGAAACCATGTTTGCTCAAAAAAGAGAGAAAAGAGAAAAGCAGGTCTGACTTGAGAAATGGTGGAATTTTTTTTTCTATAGAAACAAAAGGAAGTGGATGTTTCTTGCTGGTAATGCTGACACTTGGAGACAGGTATGCAAGTAGTTGACACATATATCAAAGTATGCTAATACATTATAATTTGGAAGGTGAGGTTATAGACATAGAAAGTGCAAATGACAAAGATGATGAGATTAAAAAGGAGTTATTTTCTACTTGAAGATAAAATAGTTTTTTAAGCATAGAACTTGAATGTTTACACAAAATTTCTCAGAAGAGCTGAGCCACAAGAGGGTCAGCTTAGCCAGGGATTTATATTTAAGTATGAGTACAGAAACACACAAGAAATCAAAGGACACGTATTTATCTCTCTTCTTTCCACTTCAGGGGAAAAAAAATTTTGTTATTCATGAGTCTTAAATCCAGTGACAAATATTCAATACTTAAAATAATAAAGATAGTGTTATTTTCTGATTTCTTTCTAATGGGGAAGATTACCCAAAATGCCAGAATAAAACCTTGGATCTAACAATGAATATTTGAGAATCATTTAATGACTTTTGTTGGGTAGTGGTGGTGGCATACACCTTTAATCCCAGCACTTGGGAGGCAGAGGCAGGTGGATCTCTGTGAGTTCAAGACCAGCCTGGTCTACAGAGTAAGTTCCAGGACATCCAGGCTACACTTGAAAAACCCCATTTGGTCTCAATAAACAAACAAACAAATAAATAAATGGCATAAACCATTTTTTCTATCTATAGATCATACAACAAATAATTTGAAACATACACATAAAATATATAGCAGTAACAGGGAAAAAAGTACAACCCAACTGTCCTTGGAAAGAAAGTACACTGTTCTTGTAGAAAGTCAAGTTTTTGTTAACTGGAACAAAGAGACACAAAATGTCAGAGCTAGAAATCAAACCAGAATAGTGTCTAAGTATTGTTATCCCTAAGTGTCAGTTTATTTTTAGAACTCTTTATTAGACTAGTTAACAGAGTTGTGAGGAACAAAATTAGAGATCTGAAATTTTAAATGCCATATAAACTACCAAAAATTGTGTCTACATTTGACTTCTACACCAAAAGATCATGGTTCAGAATACATTTGAGACAGTTAAAGAAGACAGTTATTTTGTGTTATGTTAAAAGTGCATTTCACAGGGTTCTTGGAATATACAATATAATAAAATTTCTTGAAGTGATCAATTATAAGGAATTAAAAATAAGCAAACATCTATATTAGAACACAAGCACTATTCATCCCTTCACAAGACAATCTTCAAGTAATATATACCCTCTGGGTAGGACAGGTTAAACAGATGAAGATTCACATCAAGTACAAAAGGGAACTGGGTGGTGGGAAATGTCATCATGCTGCTTAGAACAGCTTAAACTTAAAACCCGGGCGGTGGTAGTTTGAGAGAAAACGGCCCTTGTAGGCTCACAGGAAAGTGGCACTATTAGAAGTGTGGTCTTGTTGTAGTTGTTAGGTGTGGCTTTGTTAGAGGAGGTGTGTCACTAGGTGGTAGGCTCTGAGGTCTCAGAAGCTCACAGGTCATTGCAACTTCCTGCTGCCTGGGTATTCAGATGTAAAACTCTCAACTCCCTTCCCAACACCAAGTCTGCCTGAGTGCTACCATGCTCCAGGCAATGATGTTAATGGACTAAACATCTGAACTGTAAGCCAGTCCCAACTAAATGTTTTCCTTTCTAAGAGTTGCTGTAGTTATTACAACCCTAAGACATGGGCATTATTCTTTTTTTCTAAAATTTCGATATTTAAAGACTATGACGTCCACAAATAACTAACACCAAGGAAAGCAAGACTATGAAGTCGGGAGTCCTTACTTCAATTAAAAAAATAAGTTAGATGATGGTGGTGCACGTTGTTAATTTTAGCAGACAAAGTGGGAATGTTACAAGACTTTTCTAGACTGTAATTTTGTAGTAAGTGTTCAAAAATAGCCTTACAAAGTGTTAAATATCTCAGTACTAGGAAACTATCTTAAGATAAATTACCCACAATAGAGTATGTCCTTAGTTGGCACCAGCACTAAAATTCATAAAATTTATAAGTTATCACCAATAACTAGACTCTAAATGGAACCAATATTTAGTTCATCAACTGCTTTTCAAATAGAACTCGGGATGCCTGGGTTGCCCTACATGAATACTATTTGGCAACAACAATATATTTAAGATAATTTGAATTTTTAAAAGTCATTGTAACTTGAACAGTTTTTCCCTTTAATTCAACACATTTGTTTTTTTGAGACAGGGTTTTTATTTGTAGCTTTGTCCTGGAACTCTCTCTGTATACCAGGCTGGACTCACAGAGATCTGCAACCCCTGCCTCCTGAAAGCTGGGATTAAAGGTGTGTACCACCACCACTGGCTCAGTTAACAATCTCTAAATAATGGAACAATAACCCTCTCTTCAAAACCATGGAATCATCTCCACAAGAGCTATATCTCTTTTACTGAACAATCCCTACTTTGAGATGTAGTAAATTAGTAAGCTACAGGTTAAGCAACAGAACCCAGCTAATTATTTTAGCTTGGAATGTTTTTTCATGCTTGCTATTCCAAAACTCAGGAGAATCAAGTAGAATGACATTGAGATCAAACTGAACTAAAATCAATCAATCAAATCAATCCATCTCTCTCCCTCCTTTCTCTCTCCCCTTAAACTGCCGCCATCTTTGAGCTTACTGATATACTTCAAATAAATCAGTATTTTCAAACTAAAAGCATACAAATACAAATATTTTCACTACAAATGTATTCCTTCAGAATCTTCCACAGAAATGTTTTAACATGTCCCAGGGATTGCATTACCTAATGTCTCTAATAAGAGAACTTCAACCCAATGAAGCGTATTAGATCAGAAATTAGTAGGAATGTTTTCAAGTTGAGTTCACTGCTCTAGTATTTTTCACAGTGCAGTCTTATTTTCAAGACTATTAAAACCTAAAATCTCAATATCTTAGCTTATTTTGAAACTGGTACTGAGCATATACACCTTTGTTCCCTTACCTAGGCCAATTACACATCCCTCCACCAAAAGAATGTAATATGGTTCCTGCCTTCAAAGAATCCATGTATTTATTCAGTGTGATTAATGCTTCGGAGTCTGTAGAGTCAACATTTAGTACTTACTGACTTAAAATTCTGTTTGTTTTTGTTGTTTTGTTTTACAGAAAACTCTAGATAGGGGCCAAAGCATGGAACTAAAAATAAAAAAATCATAGCTGTGGAGTGTCATACATCTAATAGGACAAGGCAACATTTCCCTCGCTTTCCTGTAAGCACTCTTCCATCTACTAAGAACCAACTGCCTCTGTAGGAAAAAGCAATTTGTTCTGTTTTGCTTTTGTTTTTCAAGACAGGGTTTCCTCTGTTGTAGCCTGGCTGTCCTGGAACTCACAGAAAACCACCTGCCTCTGCCTTTCTGAGATTAAAGACATGCAATGACACCATCCACCCACAGTTCATTTTCTGATACAAGGATTTAAAAAAATGGAGTTCATCTTAACACGCTCTTCCATTTACTTCTGAAATGCAGAGTATTTTGTTGTGGTCAATCATTCTTTTAGGTGTGGTTTTTTGGAGATAGGGTCTCACTATGTAGACCAAGCAAGTTTCTATTAATAACCCAGGATGATTTTACATTCTTTTATCATGATAAAAATTTTAAAATCTTTATCACTTCTCTGCAAGAATGCTAGAATTACAGACATGCACCATTACACGCAGCTTATAATTTGTAGTTGTTTATATTTGTTTTCTCTAACTTTTCTATTATCAATAACTATAACGAAATATTTAATATTACCTTTCTTCCAATTGCTCCATTCTGTTTTTTTGGAGGTGGTGGCTCAAAAATGCGTTGCTGCTGCTGGGGTGGAAGTGTAGAATACAATGGAATGATTTTAATATCTCCAACTTCGGGGCCCAAATCATCAACTTCACGCTTTATTCTCTTACAGGCCTCATCAATTTCCTATAAAACAAAAATATTGATGTTGAAAACAAAAATCATGGAATATAAAGTATTCATCATAATCCTCATTACATTTTATTTAACATCAATGATTTGCCTTCATTTTCATATCGATAATCAATGCCTATCATTTCATAAATAATCTACTTTAAATTTGGTAACCAAAAATAAAAACAAATTTCAGTGTGATATTCAAACAACCAATGAAATTTTGATTTCTGTATTGAGTCAGATATGTAACTGCTATATTTGTATTCCATGCCCCTTTTCTTGAAGACTCAGATGTCCTAATTAATTCTCAACAAATTGTATTAAAATTGAAATTTTTCACCCAGGTTCATTTAACTGCACTCATAATCTTTTCAATCTTCACAATCTAAAAGAAGCCAATGTGGTAGATATTTAAAATAAGTCAATTAGGCTTTCATGTCACATATCACTATTGCAATTATATGGAAGAAATGTTTCACTGTACCTAATGAGAACAAGCACCTTTACAACAATATCAACATAGATATTTAAAAGCAAGTTGACACACAAATGCCTTAGAGATGCTTCAGAATTTTCCTCACCAGGGCAAACTATTCCAATGCATTCATATTTAAATATAAACTTAAAGACACAATAAATGCATTTGGGAGAGGAGGAGTAACTCTGGGGTGGAAAATGGTTTAAAAAGGGATGGTGGGTGGGCAAATATTTTGCTGAAACAATTAAACTTGGAAGCACATTAATTTATTCAAGTCTGTCATGTATATAACAAGGTAGTCACCTATTCTAACCAGTAAGTTGTTTATTGTTTAAATTCTTTTTCATTAGAAATATGATTAAGAGAAAAAAGTAATTTCAGGTAAACTGGGTTTCTATCAAACTAATTTTCCTAAAAATTATTTTAAACCAATCTGCAATTATTTCTGTGTTGAAGAATATAAAATTTGGGGCTGGCTCAGAGGCTAAGCACACTGGCTGTTATTCCAGAGGACCTGAGTTTGGTTCTGAACACCCATATGGCAGCTCACAACCGTCTATGTAATTCTACTTCCAGTCTTTGTTCTAGCTTCTTGAGCACAGGTACACAACACATACAAGCAACATGCATAAAATTAAAATAAATCTTTAAAAAATATACAATCCTTGGATACAATAAAACAAAACCCTTTTGCCTACTACAAAATACCAATTTTCTTAACTATCTTAAGGTTGCTTGACAAGAAAATTACTATTAAAAATTCAGTGTTTCAAGCCAGGCAGTGACAGCACACTACTTTGAGCACTTGGGAGGCAGAAGCATGTGGATCTCTATGGGTTCAAAGTCAGCCTGGTCTACAAAGCAAGTTCCAGAACAGCCAGGGCTATAACAGAGATACCTTGTCTTGAAAAAAAACAAAAACAAACAACAACAAAAAAAAAAGAATCCACTGTTTCTTGAGACCAACTCAAGTTTCTAGAAAATGAAAATAGAATGCCATATATTAAAAAAAAATTAAGGACTTGTTTTAAGAAAAAAAAATTGCTTTTAAATGTTCTATCTAGATCAGAATGCCCCCTGCTGGCATGTAAATACAGAATTAAGAACCCTATTAAAGTGAAAAAATATTTTAAATAAGACAATTTGACTCCCAATGTTTCAGATTTGTTAATGTCAGCAACACACTGAAAATTAAGTAATTAACTTAACACATACACTTCACCTATTAAAAGACTGCTGAAACAGTAAATGAAATCTACAAAAAACAAACCAGTTAAAAGTCTTCAAATTCAAAACATATCCAGAGTTCACAGCTACTTCATTTCATAATATGCCAGCACACACGTGTAAACATCACATAAAAGCCTTCCTTTTCTCCATGAATGAAATAAATTACATTAAGCTGGCTCAGGAAAAGATCCTTTTGGTTTTCCCCAAGAGATCACCCGAAATTTCCAATACTATTCAAATATGCCTAGTTGTTGAAGCAGGTTTAAGCAAAGAGGAAGTAAGAAATTGTAGAGACCAAACAAAAAGAGGACAAAATGAGTACACCAACAACATCAGCATCAACAGTTACAGGACGAATGTTGTTTACATGCCATTTGAAAAGCAGTAAGTCTTACAGAAGCTTTATGGAAATTTTCCACTAAAACTGCATAAAAAGAATGAGTAGTTCCAATAGAGGGAAACTTTACCCAGAAAACTGCATTTGCAACACACCTTAGCTCACAAAAGAACTAAGGATGAGTCTCTACAGGAAATGAATTCACAAACACCTTTCCCCAAGACATTTGGCAAAGTCTTTGCTGGCTACCTCTAACGAAGTACTGCCACATCTAATATGAGAAGGCTGAGCATGCTGATAAATGTCCTACAATGATAAGCATCTGACAAGACTAATTTTCAACTCACAACATAAATAGCATTTAGGCTGAAAAGTCAAATTCTACAAGGGAACCATGCCTAAAGGCACAAAACATTAAGAACAATTCCAGGTTTAAAAAGTTATCCAAAATTTACAGCTCTCAACTGAATGGCATTCGCTAAAATATCATCTAGTTAACAGTACCATGGGAGCTGGACACAGAAAGGTTTTGGTGAAGTCTAAGACACTAGCAATATTCCATAACACTGAATAGGCATCATTATGTACCATAATTTTGTGGAACAATAAACACTTCTCTGGAAAAGCAATCCAACGTCTTAAATGACTTAAAGAGCTTGTATGCAATGTTGACTCTTGCATTTCCTCCTCGAACTTCACTTATTTTAAAAAAAAATTGAACAGAAACAAGAATTTGATTTAACAAATTCTCTTCCTTCAATCAGAAATATATTGAGAAAAACATTCTAGACTAGGACTCGGTCCTTCAATTGTAAATGGTACCCAAACATTTCAATTGTATACTTTTCAACATGAAAACCTTGAATGACTAAGGTGAGATAAATATGGCCAATGTTTGTCATATTAAGTTTATAGCTCCTGGCTAATAGAAATCACTGAATGAAAACTCATAAAAGATGATACCTCTTGACCAGTCAAGAAAAGAAGAAGGTCTCCTTCCTCCTCTTCACACATATGTATCTGGATCACTGTTCGAATTGCTGCTTCAAGATAATCTCTCTCTGGTTCGGGAGTATAAAAAATCTCAACAGGGTGTGTTCGGCCAGGAATAGTTAAGAGAGGACAGTTGTCAAAGTAAATCTGGAATTTCCCAGCATCTAGGGTAGCACTCATAACTATAACCTGTAAGAGGAAAACAGCAAATTACTTTTGAAGTTTTAAAAATTTTCATAATCTCAAAAGGGAAAAATAGTTATGGTCCCAATTAAACATATATTATTAGCTATATAGACAGTCCTTAAGGATGGGTGTGGTAGTGTATGTCCTCTTTAATCTCAGCACTAGGGAGACATGGGCAGGCATATCTGTGAGATCGAGGCCAACCTGGTCTACATGAGTGAGTTCAGGACAGCATAAATAACAAGAACCTGTCTCAACACCCCACACTCCCAAAAAAGGTAATCTTCAAAGATAAAGAAACATTAAAAATAAAGTAGAAGCCAGTGGAGTGGCACATACCCTGAATTCTAACACTCAGGAGACAGAAGCAGGTAAGTCACCATATGGGCTCAAGGACATCCAGGGTTATGTACTGAAGCCTTATTTTTAAAAAACAAAGCTGGGTGGTGATGCATGCCTTTAAGCCCAGGACTTGGGATGCAGAGGCAGGCAGATTTCTTTGAGTTCAAGACCAGCCTGATCTACAAGCCTGATCAAGACAGCCTGAGCAAGTTCCAGGACAAGCCTAGGAAAGAGAAACACTGCCTCTCAAAAAATAAATAAATACACGAACAAATAAATAAAAAAAAAATGCAGAAAGGAATAAATTGTAGTTATTTATATTTTAAAATACGAGACTATCTGACAAGTAAACCCTATGTAAGAGATACACTCATTAGACATTATGGAAATAAAGATCTGCTAATATAATATGATTACTGAATAATAAAATTTGCTCATTTCTCCTAAATTACCTTAATGAGCAGTGTATTTTGAAAACCTTAGGTATGTTAGGGTCTTCAGGCTGGCTGGCCCAAGGCCCAGGCATTTTCTCATACCTACCTTTCTGACCCAGGGATTACAAGATGTCACCACATTTATAAGACTGTTTCTTTGGGGATGCTGGCCCTGTGTATAATTGCTCCTACCCGATTATATTAGGGCATCCAATACCTCTGGCCTCTGCTAGCCTCAGCACTCATGTGCACATGCGCATGCACGCGCGCACACACACACACACACGCACGCACGCGCACACACACACACACGACTAAAATTAAAATGACTTCACCTTTAAATCTGATCTTTGTCTTACAACTTCCTTCAAAACACCCATGAGAATGTCTGTAGCTAATGTTCTTTCATGAGCCTCATCAAGAATTATCACACCATAACGCTCCAGGAGGGGATCATTCATGGCTTCACGAAGTAGCATCCCATCAGTCATATACCTACAATCACAAAGACAACATTAGTCAAGACTCAGCTGTGTGACTTTAAAACTAAGCATAATGACATAAGTAATAACTGCAAAAATTAGACTCAAGAGGAGTTTAAGAGTACCTGAAAGTTATAAAATCTTACCAAATATTGCAATATACTGAGAAACATAACTCCTAACTGTGGTATACAATGATCACATGGTTTCATACAAACACTAAAACCAATCTGTCATAAACTAAAAAAAGGAAAAATTCCTAAAAAATTCCAAAACAAGCCAATAAACAAACCATTTTAAGTTGTTTCATGCTATCAAACAATTAAAATGTTACTACATAAAAAATGTACATTTTGGGGGAAAAATTAAACCCTAACTTTTTAAGGTGATAACGTTAACAATAGCTGACAGCATAGAAATCTGCTTGCTATCCTCCCCAACACCAATGAAATGATCTAAGGGACAAAAATGGGCTCATTCATTAAAAGCTCTGAAAATGACAGCATCAGCACCATAAAAATGTTGATACTTAAGTGTAAAATAAAAAGTAAATGACATCAGACTGAATGGTAAACTAAAAAAATGGAAAGAAGCTAGGCTTAGAAATGGCTTCAAAGAAGGCAGTTAATATGGAATCCAGCCATTAGAGAAGGAACCAGTAGAGTCAGTATCAGATCAAGGGTGGTTTGTACAACACTGTCAGTCATCTCCTGTCCATTCCACTCAAGCCAGTGCTGTAACTAGCACAGAACAACTATCTTTAAGTTTGGCACTTAGACAAAAACATAGTATGCCTTTCAATGCTAAAGCCACGGTTCATGGTCAGTTAAATAAAAACCTATTATTTTATTTAGAAATTTAAATCCGAAGCCATTATTTATGACTTCATTTTAGCTCGTTGTCCTATGTCTAACCATACCCAATCTTTCAGCAGCCAACTTGACTTCAGTTTATACCATCCTATGAAGCAGTTAAGTTCAGCATTCTGACAGCGTACAAAATGAACCCCTCTCTTTATTTCATCTAACTAATCATAAATTTATTTAAAATATTCAGCGAAGTATACCTTTGGTGTGGGACAACGGTCTGTATTCTGTCAATTATATTTTAAATAAATGCTGATTGGTCAGTAGCCAGGCAGGAAGTATAGGTGGGACAACCAGACAGGAAGTAGAGGCAGGTCAATGAGAACAGGATAATTCTAAGAAGAGGAAAAGCTTGGTCTGCAGTCCTGGCCCAGCCACAGAAGAAGCAAGATGTAAATGCCTCGCTAAAAAAGGTACTGAGCTATGTGGCTAACATAGACAAGAATAATGGGCTAATATACGCTATAAGTGAAATATGAAGCCTGAGCTAATGGGCCAATCAGTTTATAGTTAATGTAGACCCCTGTGTGATTTCTTTGGGACTTAATGACTGCGGAAACTGGGCAGGACTAAAACCCTGACAACATACCTTCACTATGCACGCATGAGTCAAATGTCAAGAAAGGGCTTGTTAAACAAGAGCCAACATATCTAGTCCCTATTTATACAGTTTGTGTTTCTTTAGTGTTCTTTTAAAAATAAAAAACACCACCATTTCTGGAATCAACTCCCAAGATTTTATTTTAAGGATATAAAAAAAAAAGACACTGTCAATTAAACAATGACTGAATGTCATAACAATACAGCATAGCACCTAATAAGTCACAGTGGTTTCTAGATGTCTTGAAATTTTTCATCTATTTGAGAGCACTTGGCAATTGCTGTTTTCAGATGAGTTACTAAAATGAGTGACAAAGTAACTGTGAATAAATGCCTTGGTGGCAACAAAATTTTTATTTTAACTTTTAGGGGGACAAGAAAGAACTAATTATTTCAACAATATTTGTTCAAATACCCATTTATCATACCTCAGTGCTGCCACTACACCTTTCTGGACTATCAGTTGCTAATTTTTCAACAGGAAACCCTACATTTCTGAAAACACTTTAATTAGCAGATTAAATTTAATTCAGTCTGTTATTTCCAAAAATCCATACTGTGTATCTCAAGTTACAATACTCGAATTAGATCAGTATCAAATATTCACAGGTAATAACAACCTCCAAACGCCTACTAGTTACCAGACTTCAACTGATTCTAAGGTGTACTCCAATTTATAAGAAAGTCACAAAACCGGTGTGTTAATGTCTCTAAATTATACAGGCTTACAATCATAATTACTTAATAAGTTAAAACCAAGTAAAACAAAAAGCTAGTGCTGAGCAACACTATCCTAGCTTAAGCATTTTTCAACTAATATATACAAATAACATAGGAGAGCGGCCAATAAACTGCACGAAAGTTACTCCTAACTTACGGCTGCTAGTGAAAATAAACTTCTGAATGTTATTATAAAGGTGTTTCCAGAAACTTTAAAGTGAGAGGGAAGATCCACACTAGATGTGAGGCTGGGCTACCACCTCAGCTTTATTTCTACTTCTTTCCTGCAGATAGAGTATGAGCAGCTGCCTCACAGTTCTGACCACCATGCACTCTTCATGGTGTTTCCCATCCCTTCTTAAAAGGTAAGCCAAAAATAGGCTTTCTTCCTTATGCTGCTTGTCACAGCAAAGAGAAAAATGAATACAGCCAAATTAATATGCCTACTTAAAGAAATGTATAGAAAACAATTTGCTGGGCCAATTTTTTGTTTTTCAAGACAGGGTTTCTCTTTAGCTTTGGAGCCTGTCCTGGAACTAGCTCTGTAAACCAGGCCTGCCTCTGCCTCCAGAGTGCTGCAATTAAAGGTGTGTGCCACCAATACTTGGCAAAAGCAACTTAAGGTTGTAAAGAATCAACATTTCTCAAGGACATTATGATCTTTTGAATATGGTATCCTTGAAGGATTGGTTTCAGTATACCAAGGAGATACCAAAATCTGGGTCTTATATATATTAGCCTGGTATTTGCATATAACCTCTGAATGTTTTAATATATATATATATTTTACACACACATATATGTATATATTATTTTATTTTATTTTCTAGATGACCAACACATAATCATAAAGTTTTATTTAATCTTTAAGGAATGACAAGCAAGTGTCCAAGTTTAATACAGGTAGTGATTTTTTTTTGGATTATTTTCATTTTCACAAATGCAAAATAGTGTCAACTCTATTTACTTTTAGCATTCCTTTAGCTATAGAATTTCTGGATGCCAACGGTAACACAGAGAACAAAGCAAAAATGGCTTCATTAACACAAAATAGTTCTTTAATAGAGACTGCCCCCAACCCGGAGTAGTTCAACTTTACCCTGTTAAAACGGGGAACTTCTGATGGGCTAACTCAAACACTTATACCATTAAGAACTTCAAGCAAACTTAGCCAATATGAATAAAGAGTTTTACAAAAAGACAGTCTGTTGTCTATTATTAAGATCTCTTTACAACCAGCCTATTTATAATTCCTGGCTATGTCATAGACATTCCAACAAACTCAGTTTGGATAGTTAATAATCTCAGTGTCTGCATATATATTCACAGCCAACTAATTGAACAACTACTGCTATGAGCCTATCACCCAAAATTATTTTAAATTAACGAAAATCTCCTAGACAATTTAAGTCTATTGAATCATGTTTTCATCTTAACAATGTAAATAGTAATATTACTACTAATTCAAGATAGTTCAGGATTTTATCAACAAACATTTCTTGATAACTTCCACAGGATCAAGTATAGCTTGACAAACCTGAACAATAAGTACAACAGAATATCACATTACTGGCTCCATTAGCAGTTCTTAACCTTAAGATGCAATCCTTTAATATAGTTCTTCATATTGTGATGACCCCCAACCATGAAATTATTTTCATTGGTACTTCATAACTGTAATTTTGCTACTGTTATGAATCATAATGTAAATATCTGATATGGAGGATATTTGATGTTACCCCTAAAGGGGTAACAACCCACAGGTTGAGAATCACTAGGCAACAGTGAGAAGACAAGATGTAGATGCCAGAAATGCACTACCACTACCACCAGCAGCAACTATTAGCCATGTTGACTACACACTGCTAATTACTTAGGGCTGTACACATATCAACATACTCAGAATAATCCTTGAGACAGTTACCAGCTCCATCTTCTGAAGACTTGCAATTAATTTTCACACTTTAAGTAGCACGGTAGGTAGCAACTCAAGACTAGGACAGAGGAGACATCATCTTGGTTCTCAAATTCCCCATCTGCTAGATCACTGTGTGCTGTTGGTCAGCACTCCAGATTATAGATTCTTATAACCAGTTGGCACTTCAGTATTAAATTTGCCATGTAATAGTTCATAATCCACTGGTGCCCATCTTAAATTTTCTGTATCAAGATCCTTACTGAGTAGGATTTGTATTTTGCTTGGTAAGACCTTTTAGTGTCTTTCATCTTCTCTACCTTTGGGATTAAAACAAGTCTACAAATTTTATGACCTAGATGTATAATTTTTTTTGTTAAAAATGTATTTCCTTCAAGCTTTACATGGGGTAGTTTATCATAATGAAACCCAAGATTTCCACTCATTTTCCCCTCTCACATATCTCAACCACTTCCTTTGGACTTTACCTTTTCTTGGCTTCCCAGCAGCTTACCCTCAAATTATACACCAGATAAAATTCCCAGTAGACTATCAGAACAATAATCAACAGAAAAAAAAAATCTCATGTCCCCCAAAAATACTTTGTTTAATATACTAACCCCAGACTGGGTCTCCTTTAAAATTCCAAATCCAAAGTTACTCAGATAACCGAAACATTCAGAATGAAAAGGAAATTACATAAATCACTAGATCCCCATGTCCTACTTCATCAACAGAGCCTTTAAGGATATTACTAAATCTGCCTCCTTTCCTAATTTTGCTAAATATTCATTAAGATTCTTGAAGTTACAAGTTTCACATTCCTCTATTGCCTATTTCACTTCCTCAGATTAAGTGGAGAAGGGAAGGAGAACCTACAAAAGTTACAGACATAAATCCTATCCCAAAGATAATTATGGCTCAACTAGATAAGACACATTAAAAGTGCTGGCATTGATTTTATAATGTGTCCATAATAATCTAGTTCTTTAAAATCTTAAAAGCAATCTGGCATAAAAATGCTTATACAAGTTTGTTCAATGTATAATTTTTTTATTTATACTGTAGTATTCTCCAAAGCAAAAAAGTTAACTGCTCCTCACGATAGCACATACCTTTAAACCAACACTCAGGCAGCAGAGTCAGAGACATAACTCAGTTCTAGAATATCCTGGTCTGTACTAGCAAAGGCCAAGACAGCTAGAGCTACAGACACCGTATCTCAAACACACGCACAGTTGTAATAACCACTGAAAGATGGCTCAGCAGATAAAAGAACTTCCACTACACCTGATAATCTGAGTTTGATCTGCTGGAATTGACATGGTGGAGAGAACCACATGTTGTTCTGTTACATACTCACACATATGCGTTAGGGTGGGCCGTGCTAAAACCCACTCAAATTTTATATATTTAAAGGCTTAAAAACTAACCCTTTCCCCTTAAGGGAACAAAGAAAAATACTCTATCCCATATGCCTGAAATTCTTTCACCCTATATATAAATCCTTCTATATTGCTTTACTTGGGTCTTAATGATTTTAAACAGTGATTTTTCAAGACTGAGACATGTGCCTAGTGAACGCAGAACCTGGGTTAGACTCCTTACCAACACCCTGACAAACCAATTTCTCATCTAAATCGAATCCTTGAGTTAGTTTCCATGTAAATACCATGTTCTGATCTGAAACCTTGTATTTGCTATTTGCTTTTGATGGACATGGACCATGTTAATTTCTTACTACACTGTCGAACACATAAAGCACTGTTAAATAGCTAAATGGCTGAGTATGCATTGCTAAATGCTGGGTTCCCTCAATATCAAGCTTCTTCTAATTGGCATCTGAAAAAAAATCACCCTACCAGTAATACCAGCCATGAAGTCAACTCTAAAATATTTTTCTATAGGTATGAGTATCAAACTGTTCCCTTTCATAAACTACCTGTTCCATGAAAATAACTGAGAAGTTTCTTATTATTATATTTACTGCAATCCATACTACAAAGTTCTTCAGTGCACTGAAAAGGTATTATGAGCCAATGTCTTCTTTGACACATCAGGGTGTATGAGAATTAACAGAGGCATTCATCCCTATCTAACCCACTAATTTTCACAAGCTGGACTGACTCTTTAGCTTCCTCAAAACTATGTTCAGTTTGCTTGTTTGTATTTCATAATTTCGATCCCAAAACAGCAACAGGGAAAATAACCTTGAGGCCCTGAGACACCTAACAATCACCTAATCAAATACAAAACCCTGTCCACTCACCATACCGCTAAGAAAAATCTTCTTTACTATTATTTTGTATTAAAAGTTCATTTGGCCAGCAGGGGTGGCGCATCTCTGCGAGTTCAAGGCCAGCCTGGTCTACAAGAGCTAGTTCCAGGACAGGCTCCAAAGCCACAGACAAAGCCTGTCTCAAAAAACCAAAAAAGTTCATTTGACTATTTGATGAACATATGAGGACTTTAATTTCTAGATAGGAAAATAGCTAATCTACTGTAAAGAGCTGTTCTATGCATACACTCTTCCTACTCAAATCAACTGTACAACTGACCTTAAATTTATTAAAGCTTTAGCTATTTTTAATATATGAGTTTTCAGAGAGTTAATACATTACTATAGCAAACATATCCAGGTACTTTTGTTTACAAAGGCTGCTTAGTGAAGCAGTCAGTTCTGTCAATTAAAACTACCACTAGCACTCTTCTCATTAAATAATAGTTACAATTTTTCTTTAAGAAAATGAAGAAATAAACCCATTTCCAAGGCTGTTAGCAATGCCAAGTTAGCTTAAACTACTGAACAGATTATAAAATACCACTAAGTTTATCAGGAACATTTTTTTTCTAAAGCTTAATTACAATTTCTAGGAAATGCTTAATAAGGTAATGCAATACCAAAAATGTTTTCTCTTTGAACTATTGTACTGCTTTAAAATGAGCTGGTTTTCCACAAAGATGCATCTTTTGAAAATCTACCCTTCATCTACTTTCTACCACAGACGATATTAAGGCTTGTAACTTTCTTACTTTCCAAACTGCTTTCTCCCAATAAATGTACTAATCAAATGTCAAAAAGTAATCCTTTGAGAGATGAGGATGCATACCCAAGAAGTAAAAAAAAGTATATTAGCTAAAAAGTAACTGGATATTCTAATGAGTTGTTTTTAAGTTACACATTTTAAAGAACATACTAAATATTTAAAAACAAAAATCTCATCTGTTTTCCTTCTCCAGACATTTAAAATTCTTTTCCTAATTCAATCAAGTCAGTCTCATTTATCTCATTTTAAGTTCTATCCACACCACAGGTTCATGTCACTGACCACTCAGCATGTGCTACACATCATCTTACAATGCAACTGAAAAATCACACCGTAACCAAGGTATTTCTAAAACTGACTAAATGCCCTATAAATGCCAACACATAAAAGCAACAGAAGAAAGTAAGATTAGTGGGACAAAATATATCGCTACTTATGCAGAACACAACTATAAGATATGGAAAACAAGTAGGCAGGCAAAAGTTATGAGGCTCAATATGGTCATAAGCATAGAAGGAAGCAGGATCTTAAGGAGCTATCATAAATACATTATTACAAAGGATTCCTCCATGAGTTGACATACAAATATTATACTATTAATTTCCCTTACCCACAAATAAATCATGTTAGTGTTCTAAAAGTAACTTTTTAATAAGTGATATTTTTTTTACCCTTTACCATATTCAACTGAACAATCTATTGATACTTCACATTTTATGACATCTGTAACATTTCACAGAAGATGTAGTACCACGTAACTAAATCTGACCTTTAAAATGGAATTTCTATTGAGGGATATATTATCACCAAGAAAAAATTATTAAAAAAATTAAGAAGCCACCTGGCATGTCTAAGACAGTCTACTTCATACTATTCTAAAACCGATAACTCCATCAGTAAGGCTCAGAAGCTAACTGTAGAAAACAACAATTAGAAAAGCATCCATTTTAAAGATAAGAGTACTTACTTAAGAATGGTTTTTGCACTACTGCAGTCTTCAAATCGAATGGAGTATCCAACTTCCTGGCCTAACATCACATCCATTTCATCAGCAACTCTCTGAGCCACACTCATTGCAGCCACTCTTCTGGGCTGTGTACAGGCAACTCCTCTTTTGGGTCCTGGCAATGATCGCATATACTCCACACACCACTGTGGTATCTATGAAGCAATTTCACATTTAATTTTTTTATACTTTACTTAAATACAAACTATATGCACCACCAAGTACTTTATTTCACTCTAATAAGGTAAGACAAAATTCTATTATGCAAATAAACTGTTTATAACTCAGGTTACGGTAACATGAACTCTCTAAGCTAGAAGTGTTCATAGGTAACACTGATGTGATATAACTATATTCCTGGGTGGGCTAGGTTCACTCAGACTGCTCAACATGCTCAAGAGTAAGCTATACCATAACTATTTTTTAAACAATGGGGGGAAAAACACCCAATTTAAATTCCACCCTTTAAAAACCTTTAAGTCTCAAAAGTAAAATATAACATAGTTTTGAAAAACACATTTTAATTATAAAATGTAAGCACAACTATCATATATATCCTCTTATGACTATAAATTGCAATCCATCAAAAAGTCATGTTACTTTTCCTCCAGGAGTGGTATGCATAATGACAGTACTTTAGGTACCATCTTAAAAGTAAGTTCTTAAAATTGCCACCTTCAAGTTCAATAGGATTGAGAGCAGCAGACAAGGAAAAGAAAATTCCAAGCTCAAGGTAGTCGTTATGGTGAGCTGTTACACTATGGAGGGATTCTCTCACTGTTTGGTTCTCTAGTCATTTAACTGGAAAGAATAGGAAGATGCCGATGTTCACCACCTTCAGTAAGAATCCTCTGCTACAAGTACCTGGGCCTGCCTCTATCAAAGCTTCTGAGATCACAACAGGTTCTACAGCTACAGAATGCAGAGGGTTTGGATTTAAGCATTTGCATGATGCTATCTGATGAAAAAAACCTTAGCTGGCACACCGTTAAATAATTTAGATTACTTCAGCCATTACAGGCTAACTATTGCATAAAAAAACAACACAAAGAGGAAGTAACTATGCTATTCTCCAAAGAAAATAATATCTTTCAAGGGCTTACATAAAGAAAACTACAAACTAAAATAACAGTATCTTCCCTAGTTCTGTAAACCAACAGACCCATGGTCAGGTGCTTTTCTTGGAAAGCTGTATTTATTTGCCTTCATTTCACAGATCATCCTCCAAAAGTAGAAAATAAAATAGGGTGACCAAGTAATGTGAAATTCAAACCACTGACTAGCAGATCAAACGAACAATTAATCCTTGATTCTTTTTTTTTTTTTTTTTTTTTGGTTTTTCGAGACAGGGTTTCTCTGTGGCTTTGGAGCCCGTCCTGGAACTCCCTTCTTAAAAGTGTTTGGGTTTTGGGGGAAAAAAAAAAAAACATTTCAATAAAATGAATGATTTAACCTCATTTTAGAAACAAGATAGGTTAATTTGGCAAATCTCAATCTTTTAGGAGTTCTTTGTATTCTTAACTGATGACAAAGCAATACACTTACCTATTAATTCCTAATAAAAACCCATGTTCTGTAAACTTGCGTTTTGTTTCTACAAAAAATAATTTTTCAAACAAAACTTTTCTAGTAGGGTACATATTTTACATAGTCCCAATAACAATGTCTGCCTTGATAGAGAGCACTTGGTTCTCATTATATGCTCATCTGCACAATGCAAATTATCTTAAAAGGTGGAGCTATAAAAAAAACTTAAAATGGATAAAATATGATAAATACATAGCCCCTGTCTCTCCAAAGGTGATAAACAAGTTAAACAAAGATTGGTAATATTATGTAAACTTACTGGCAAAATATATGAAATAATTTAAAATTCAATGACATTAATAAATTTAGATCTATAATCTTCAAGAATCTTTTTTAAAGATTTCAACACATAAAAGTCAGATTTTTGGAAAGGAATCTATTTCTGTACACCAAGCTGCCCTTTTGCCTCCGCCTCCCAAGCAATGAGATTAAAGGTGTCACCACACACAGCTAAAACTTTGAGCTCTTAATATCATGTTGTCTTTCAATTAAGTCTTTTTAATATTTTTGGTTGCTACAGTATCAAAATATCTCCATGAAATACTTAAATTGAATTGTAGTACATAATTTTAAAAAGAAATTTAAAGTAAATCCTAAACCATACATGAAGTTCCATGTCTGTAATAACAGATTACAGAGGATGCCAAACTAGAAGCAAGCCTAGACTACATGGCAAGATCGTTGCTCAAAAAAAAGCATATAGATCAATGCACTTGCCTAGCAGTATACTCTATTATAAATGTTCACCTATATTCACAGGCATGAAAAAATAATCCAATAAAAGCATATTATCTTTGCATATCTTCAGAACATATAAAAATTTCACTCAACTTGGCAAGGAAATGCCTATGAATCACCACAAGCACTTTAATAAGAGTTTAAGTTCAGGGATATTAACAAAACAGTTTATGAATGCTTATGGAACAATAAGTTGACATGCTCCTTAAGAAAAGAAGGGCTACAATAAATCTAGTCAGTTCAAAATCTATAAACATACTTGCCCCCAAAGCCAGCAAATAAAGCATTATGGTCAGCAAGTAAACTCTAGCTAACGGCACTTGCCATTAAACCTGACAGCTTGAATTCAATCTTTCTTCATTCTTTCTTATTCCTTTTTGATTTTCAAGACAAGGTTTCTCTATAGCTTTGGAGTCTGTCCTGGAACTCGCTCTGTACACCAGGCTGGCCTCAAACTCACAGAGATCTGGCTGCATCTGCCTTCTAAGTTAAAGGTGGCATGCATCAACACTGCTTGGCTTCTAACATTTTTCTTTCTGTGAGATGGTAACTCATGCAGACAAGGGTAGCCTTGAATTTAGTGACCTGACTACCTGATTCCTAAATGCCGGAATTAAAAGGGATATGTTACCATGACTGAGAACTTTTGACACTATTCACATTATTCAAATATTTTAACAAAGAAACAACTACCCCAATGGTTCAGATCTCCCTACACAAGCACTAGAAAACAAACTTTGTACTCATAACTCTACTATCTCAGGGCTAAAATGTTTTGGAAATTATCCCTGCCATACTCAACAAGATGAGAAAACATCAGTTATTTTTCCTGTATAGACTAAAAAAATCCCAATACTCTCTATTGGAATAATACCATGAAAGTCATTAAAAAGTGATCCCCAAAGTACTTCTTCAAGGAATTCTACACGACAATGGGAAATGACCACCATGACCAATCAGCACATTTAGTTAAGTTTAAACACAAACATATTTACCTTCGCATTTAACAACTCACCTGTGTTGTCTTACCAGACCCAGTCTCACCAACGAGTACGAATGACTGATGTCTAACAAGAATATCTGTAAACCTATCCTTGTATTCCCAAACAGGGAGCTGAAGCCGTTTCTTTAGAATATCATAATATCGAGGCGTATGGGGCAGGTTGGTAAATGGATTAATGCACTGTGGAAGTGATGTGTGTCCTGCATGTCCGGTGTGTGTTGAATGGGCAGAATGTGTAGAATGTGTTGAATGAGCTGAGTGAGTTGAATGAGCGGAATGAGAAGCTTTTAAAGGCGGCAATCCAGCACTTATAAGCATAGCGTTGGTGGAAGCTCTCAATTCCTTTTCCTTTTCTTTTTCCCTCTCCCGCTCTCTATCTCCTCTATCGCGTTCTCGGTCACGATCTTTAGATCGGTCTTCTCTATCACGATCTCTATCCCGGTCTTTCCTGGAAATACAAAAATCGAGAGAAATCAGAGGATTATATATAAAAACATGTGTCTCAATGAACTATTAAAAATGATCAGATTTTTTGTACACCAACCACTAACATCTTTATTAGATGGGGTCCCTCGTTTCATCCTTCTAAAACCTGAAGTACAACATTAAGAACTGACTCACAGACCACCAAAATGACTCAGCAGATAAAGGTTTTATCAATCCTGAGAGTCTGAAGTCAATACCCAGGACCCATATGGTAGTAGAGAACCAACTCTTCCACGCCCTCCTCAACAAAAAATGCAATATAACAACATAACTTAAAAGAGAAAACCTGAAGCTAGACATGGTGACACAAACCTTTAATCCCAGCATTTGAGAGGTAAAGGCAGGTCGATCTCTTTGAGTTCGTATCTATAACAGATAATCCCAATAGAGTAAATTCAACTCATATACCATAAGCTGCCATATGGTTGGCTCTAACTAAAATAAGTCATTGTGGAGATGACAGAAACAAATCCTTAAGCCTGTCATTGCTCTTTACTTACAACACATAAATAAAGTCCATTTCCTGTGACTCAAGTATTTATATAGCATAGCAAGAAAGAACATTCACTCTCCAGTCAAGTAGGGGAGCGACCTTAAGCAGAATACAACTAAAATGCTTACTAAATACAGCACTGGTAAACTGATAACTTTTATCTGATCCAGTTCTTAAAATACAGGATTCTCGTTGGGTGGTGGTGGCACAAACTTTTAATCAGAGGCAGGCAGACCTTTGTCAGTTCAAGGCTAGTCTAGTCTACAGTTAGTTCCAGGACAGCTAGGGCTGTTGCACAGAGAAACCCTATTTTGAAAAACAAGAACAAAAAATATGGGATTCTATTCTGTACAAACATTCAGTGAAGAAAAGCCTTAATAGCATGGGACTTCTCCCATCCTAATATCCACCTACTACAGAATTATAAAACATAGGACACGAAACGGAAATAAAACTTCACCTGTCACCCACAACCCAAAGAAACCAAAAGTATATAGGTAAAAGATTACTTAAAAATATACTAAGAAAAAATGGCCAGGCCATAGTGGTGTACGCCTTTAATCCCAGCACTTGGAAGGCAGGGGAAGTCAGATCTCTGAGTTCAAAGCCAGCCTGGGCTACAAAGAGAGTTCCAGGACAGCTAGAACTGTTAACATAGGTAATTCTGTCTTGAAAACGAAGGGGGAGTGGAAGGGGGAAGGAGGCAGGAAAAGGGAGGGAGGGAAAGGTATAGAGAGAAAATACAGAAATACAAGTCTCAAAATTTCAAACTTGAACCTTAACCTATCTTTGAAAAATATCCCCAACCATCACCTTTGTTAATTTTGCTTCTCATTTAGGTGTTCCTTAAGTGGGTGTTTTACATGCTAAATGTGAGTTAAGAAAGTTTATAAAGCAAAGAATCATATAGACTCAAACAGCTCAAGGACTAGATACCTTTGCAGGCCTAGTGGTTCAGTGGGTAAAAGCACTTGCTGTGAAAGCAAGAGAACCTGAGTTCAAATCTGAAGCCCCCTTGTATGGTAGGCATGGCCTCATGGTACCTGTCACCCCAGCACTGGTGATGGTGAAGGGAGATAGGTGGATCTTGAGAGTTTGCAGGCCAGTTTAGCTAAAACAGTCAGCTTCTGATTCAGTGAAACCCTGTTTATAACAAGCAGGAGCAACATCCCCACATACAGAAAATTTTTTAAAAAAATTTCTTTGTAGATATTTCTTCATTACAAAGGACAAAAGAAGCTGAATAAGCACCTTCCATATTTAAGAATATGGAATCAGAGAGTTAAGATACAGACCTACCCTTTCCAAATCAACAAAAACTGGGGAAAGAGAGATACTAGACAAAGCAATCCATGTAATGCTATGTGATAAATTAATACCTACTCTTAACACCTTTTCCAGGACACATTTCACCTATAGCGCTATTACTATAGCAGAGAAAGAAGTGCAATGCAAAACACAAGAAACTGCTGATCAATAAAGTGAGAATTTCACACACAGCCCAAAAAGAGGGGCATGGCAACCACAGCTGCAAAACCACAGGAAAGACATAAGACTCGCTTATCTACTCTGCAAAATGAAAATATTAACAAACCATCAAGAAAACATTTGAAATGCAGAAAACTAATTCAATTGCCTAGAAATAATGTTGCAGTTCACACTGGCTACTCTGAATGACAAAGGTAAAAAAAAAACTGTTATATCCCTCTCCATACATAGGTCCACTTGTCCATGTGCATGGTTTCTTGTTTAAATAGGCACTGATCATAAAAGTTATAAAAATTTGCTAGTTAAGCATAATTTTAAAAAAGTAAAAAACAATCCTGGTGTGGTGGTACACATCTTTAATCCCCAAACTTGGGGGAGACAGGCAGAATGATCTCTGGTCCACACAGTAAGTTTCTAGGACAGCCAGAGCTATTGGGGCTGCGGCAGGTGTGTGTGTGTGTGTGTGTGTGTGTGTGTGTGTGTGTGTGTGTGTGTGTGTGTGATGGGGGGCAGGGAGGAAGAGAGAGAAAAGAGCGAACTCTAAATAGTTCTTTAGTTAACACTGAAATTTATCAAGAGCAGTCAGTGTTTCCTTGCTTGCATGTAAGTTGTGTCCACTGATATGGAACTAAAAACATTAAATAAGCTGATGCTGTAACAATGTTCTCTGGCATATCTGAAATGCACTAGCAAATACTGATTACTACTGATGGTTCAGTTTAAATTGTACATATAATAATATATTAATATATAACATATTGATATATAATCATAATATACTGATATATATTATATCACAAATATATATATTATAGGCACAAATATTATTGATAATAATGATGGAACTAGTCTACATTAGAATATTATATTAATACTGCTTTTTCTGACAATCTCACTTTCAGAACTTTTAAGCACACGGATGCTAATACTTTCCATCTACAAAATAAAAAAAAAAATTGGGAATTACTTAACTTCACTGAGCAAGACAGGAGACTCTCCTTACAACTGGAGTACTATGCAACCTATGGGAAGGCTAATGTTAATGATGAGTGAAAAAAAATCAAAAGCATACATCCACACAAATCCTGAGAGCTCACTGTTATTACTGTTCTCACTCATGAATAAATATGCTCTCCAAAGATGTAAATGAAGATTTGGAGGAATTTACAGCTTTTTCCCCCTTTATATCTTTATGTAAGAATTATTTCTTGTCCACTGCATCTGATTATTTAATCTCAGATACCACAAAGGATTGCACCAAAACACACTTCTACATACAAAGTACCTACAACAGTATCAGGTACTCTATAACTAAAAGTTTTGATCAGGAATACTAAAAAGCATTAAAATGAAAACGACCCTATCTTCAGATTCTTCCCAAACTGGTGAGATGCTCAGCCAGTAAAGGCACTTGCCACCAAGACTGGAAAACTGAGTTGATCCCTGAGGCCCACAGGGTGGAAGAAAGTAACTGACTACCATGTTTTCTTCCAAACACCACAAGCAGTGGCATGTACACACATACACACACAAAAGAGCATTGGAAAGACAAGACAACAGGGTCTGGTGACAGCTGGGTTCACAAGCCTATGCTGTCAAATACAATAAACAAGAGGAGGGAGGGAGGGGTAAAGGATCCCAGGAGGTCCAAAATACATTCAAACTAAGTGAGGAGTGGCTGGAAAAGGAACCAAGCACAAATGTTGTATAAACTCATTTCCAAAGAAAACCACTTCTATAAGAAAAGATACTCAAGAAACTTAGGAAACAGTAAAAACTGCCCTCCAGAATCTCTAAAAATTAAGGAATTACTGTACAATGAGCTAACTCTCCTTCCTATATCACAAACATGTAATATTCAAAAGAAATATGAAGCTACCATGCTACACCCAAAAGTCCATTGTACCACGGTTGTTTTGCAAAAAAGGAAACCACTACACTTGTAACATGGAACCCCTAATCCCAATAAAAGCTTTCTGAATAGTGAAAATACACACAAAAAGCACTTAATGAACAGTTTTCCAGTGTTTATTCCAATGTGACCTCTGAGAAGAGAAAGTCAGTTGCACCTTGTGCCAAATGTGACATTTCAGCTTCACAGAAGTTCAGAACCAAATGCTGTCCCTTCCTTTACCAATCCAATATAGATGTCATTACGACAGGTGGTGATGTCTAACTACTCAGTTTCAGGCTGAGAAAGACAGAATCCTAGACGCCACTAAAAAGTATGGAAAAGCTCACTGTTACTTTGCTCTCCCTTAGAAAATATCATACACTGTGTTTCTACCTCTAAGTACTGTGGCCGAGCCCATATACTAACAGTGGGATTTCTGCTTGAGGAGACTAAGAAGCTGTCTTGTGGTGCTGTTATCTCAATGCCCAGTATTGCAAGATTTAAGAAAAAACAAAAAAACTACAAAATCCAAAAGTGACAAACGTGCATTCCATATCCAGTACTTCAATCTTATGAGAACACATCCTATCCTGACCTATCTTCACACAGTTAGAACTCAAAACTCCAAAGGGCTGCCCATGAATTAAAAACTCACAGGGCACAAGAAAAAGATGAAATCATGCAACAAATTTGGATAGTCTGTCTTCCGTGGATTCTGTTCTGCTTTAATTAACCAAACAGATCTCTGTATTGCCGAAATGAAAACACACGACGGACTGAGGCGGCGAGCAGGAATATAAACCACAGTGCATCTTAAGTACGAACAGGGAAAAACGAAACCCTGGAAAATGGTAACTGCATTACATGTATAACTGCTTACATGATACATGCCTCTTCCCTTTGCGAAAGTCTTAAGAAAGGAGCCCAACTGCCAGATCAGGAATCGGTGCGTGCATTTCTCAATCGGCACGTGGGGTATGTTTGCTCCCACATGCTTAACAACACTTTTTGAAAAGTGAGTCCAAAGTGGAGAACGGAAAGGAAATATAACTTATGGAGCGGAGGTGGACAGGCATCTTTTCACAACCCTACCCCAGTGATGCTCAGCAGAGACCATTTTTTTAAGCAAAGCAGGAAATAAAGGAGATGGCGGGAGGGCAGCAGGAGGGCGGAAGTTGGCAACGGCCTCCTCTCAAGTGCCTCAATGGAAGGAGGCCCCTCGTCTCCCGCCAAACACTGAGCCCCGCGGTGGGAGAGCCTCTCTCTGCAAGCGGACTGCTCCCGCCGCCGCCCAGAGCCGCCCGCGGCCCGGTGCCCTTGGCCGCCGTCATCCGGCCGCTCTCCCCGGCTGAGGGCCTCACGCGAGCACCGAGGCCTCGCGGCCCGCTCCTCACGCCCGCCGCCCGCGGCCTCGTGGCCGCCGCAGGCCTCTCGCCCTCGCCGCACACTCAGCCCGCGCCCACGGCCGCCCGGGGCCAGACAAAGACTCGGCCGCCGGGCCTGCTCCCCGCCACAAGCCAACAAAAGCCTGGGCCGCGACCGCGCGCCCCGGCCTGCCTTACCCATCGGTCCCCGCACGCTTCTTGCCGGAGGGGTAATCCTCCCCAAGGTCCAAACGGTGCCGCTTGGACATCCTCGCACTCCTAGAGCGAACGCTTAGGAAGGAAGGAAGAAGAGAGACTCCGGCGGCCTGATCCGCACAGGAGAGGCCGGCTGCTCAACTCGCGGGGACCCCCACCCCTCCCGCCACCACAGCCCGCTCGCTGCGGCCCGAACCAGGAGCTAAAATGGCGGCCGCGACGAGGGCTGGGCCTGCGCACGCGCCTCCGCGGCGGGCGTGCCGGTGCGGTGCGCGCGCACGCCGGGCGGAGGTGGGACCGCCAGCCCCTCCCGCCGTGCGATTGGCTGAGAGGTTCTGAGCTCCGCGGGCTCCTCCCTCTTTTTCGGAGTGGTGCGCCGGTCTGAGTGGCGGCTGGGCGGGACCGAGACGCGCCTCAAGCTGTTACTTGCAGTCTGGAGTTCACTGGGAAAGTTGAAAAAGCCTGATCCGAGTTAGGAAATCTATCTGTCTGTGTCTTTTGCTTTTAGGGTCTGTAGCTCAGCAAGGTTAGGAAATTAATGATGATCACCCAGCCGATAAGTGGCAGAGCGGGACGCAACTATTTCATAACTCCAGAACCGGAATTTGCAGTTGTTATGCCCTATGCCCAACAGGGTGAGAAAAATGTTAATTTACCTCGACTCATTTTACCCGTTTGCCACAGGACAGAGAGCATCTATTTATTCAAACTATAGGTGTTTTGGATACGGTGCAGAAAATTGGCAATAATCGTACTGTGCACCTTATTTTGCCTCTGTCCTAGTATTCCTCTTTGTGTGTATATGAGTATATATATAAGGCACCCGGAGTGTTAGCTCTGCCTCTGTCTTCGTTTGGTTTGGGTTTCTCTGTGTAGCCCTGGCTGTCCTGAAACTCTCTGTGTAGACGAGGCTAACCTCGAATTCAGAGATTAGGCGCTGTCTGTCTCTGTCTCCTAGAGCACTCTGCTTCTGTCATTAGTAGAGTGATCCCCAGAAAGGCATTTTATAAACATGATTACCAAGACTGAAGGAGGAGGTCAGCTAATACATTCAGCCAATAAGACTCTAAGGTAGCCAGGCGGTGGTGGCGTTCGCAGTTATTTTTGTTTGTTTGTTTATTTTTTTGTCGAGACAGGGTTTCTCTGTAGCCTTGGAACCGGTCCTAGAACTCACTTGGAAGACCAGGCTGGCCTTGAACTCACAGAGATCCACCCGCCCCGCCCCGTGCTGGGATTAAAGGCCTGCGCCACCACTGCCCGGTTTGGGCACCCACATTTAATCCCAGTACTGTTGGATCTCCGAAAGTTCAAGGTCAGGTTGGAGGACAGCCAGAGCTACAGAGAAAAACAAAAACAAAAAAAGACTCTTATTAAGGAATGAAATCTATAAGAAACTATAAGATGCACTCACCGCACAGAACAGAGCTGAGCCTCTGCCACCTTCATGCTGTTCCACCCCAGGGTGGAAACTGGCTCCTGGCACCCAAGAGAGTGTGCCACCCTTCCCCTACTTATTTTAAGGGGTCACATCGGAGGGGAAAAAAAAAACACGTGCATAAGGCCAAAATGTGCCATCCAATTGGTCATTGGATCAGATGGCAGAATTCCACAACATTACACAACATTACAGCCCATGTGCTTGGTGGTCAGTTCATTCCCAGAAGTACAAGAGAAAAAGGTCTAGGGACCAACCCAAATGCAGGGTGTCATTTCAGATCAAGGCCCTCCTTGGTTGACCCTTGGCTCTAGTTCCTTGCAAATTCTCCAAACTACAATCTTTAAAATTAAATACAACAGAATCATCATTGCAGATGGCAGTTTCTGTTTTTGTAACAAAACATCAACACAAAGAAAATGAGTATCTCTTTGGTATTTCAAGATAGGATTTCTCTGTGAAACAGTCCTAGCTGTCCTGGAACTAACTCTCTAAACCAGGCTGGCCTTGAACTCACAGAGACCTGTCAACCTCTGCCTGCCCAGTGCTGGGATTAAAGGCATGCACCACCAAAGCCAGGTGAAAATTAATATTTTTTTATCGCTTTCACAATATGCAATAGAACGTTTTATCCTAAATATATATTAACAATTTATTAAGCCAGTGTGGAAGCACACACTTTTAATCTCAGCACTCCAGAGGGCAGATGCAATCAGATCTCTGAGTTCAAAGTCAGTCTGGTTTGCATAGTAGTAAACAACCAGAGCTACATAGTAAGACCCATTCTCTCTCTCTCTCTCTCTCTCTCTCTCTCTCTCTCTCTCTCTCTCTCTTTCTCTCCCTCTCACATGCACACACACGCGTGCACGTGCGCACAGACACACACTCGCACACACACAAACTGCTGGTGCTCCACCAATGGCATGAAGGACTCCTAAAAAAAGCAGGAGCACTGAAGAGTCCCGTGGGCAACTTACAGGCAACCAAGCTACTGAAGAGTCCCACCCTGTCGGGTGTTTCCTCCACATCTCCTGGATGGACAGGAGGAGCCTCTTGTGCAGAGTCTTGAGCCTTGTAAGCCCCATGAGCTTCCTCTTCTCTCCAGGAAGTATGTTAATGGACCAGATCCTAGAAGGAGCGCACGTGCGTTATCATCACAGCTTCTCTGATAGAAGATAACAGTCATGTCCAAACTGGAGGCGACAATTGCTCTATAAAATTATTACCCAGTTGCAGTAGTCAGGGTTCTCTAGAGGGACAGAACTGGGAGAATATATTTGTGTGTGTGATATGTACATTATATATGATATGTGTGTATATATATGATATGTATACATATATATTAGAGTTTGTGACTCACACTGGCTAGTTGCTGTCCCCCAACAGAAAGGCCAAGAATCCTGTAGTTGTTTAGTTCATGAAGCTGGATGTCTTAGATGGTCTTTGGTCTATGTTGGAGACCCAAAGAAATAGATTCATTTTGGTTTGGTTTGTTTATTTGTTTTATTTCTTGAGACAGGGTTTCTCTGTATAACTTTGGTGCCTGTCCTGGAACTAGCTCTTGTAGACCAGGCTGGCCTCGAACCCACAGAGATCTGCCTCTGCCTCCCAAGTGCTGGGATTAAAGGCATGTGCTACCTCCACCCAGTGAATTATCTGTGTCTATTTTTAAAAATGAACATTTATAATAGTTTTCAATGCTTCTTTTATTTTGTATGGGTGTTTTGGCTGCATGTATTATGTCTGTACACCATATTCGTACCTGGTCCCTATGGAGGCCAGAAGAAGGAGTTGAATCCCTGGAATTGGAGTTTGAGACGGGTGCGAGCCTCCTTACAGGTTCTGTACATCAAACCTGGTACTGATGGAAGGGTAGCCACTGCTCTTAACCACTGAGTCACCTCTCCAGCCCTTCAGTACTATTTTTAATCAATATGTCCTCTCTGCTATTTAGAGCCATAAATAGTTATAATATGTAGAGGGTGCTGTGACTTGCACCAAAACCCCACTTCCAGAGTGAGCCATTCCTCAGCAATCAGAGTGCTGCCCACAGACAACCCTTCAGCCTCCGGCTCGCTAAGGAAATTGCTTGGCTATAAAGAGAGGTGCAGCAATCAAAGATAGGCAGGGATAGAAAGACTGGGACTGTCTCTCCAACCCAGGATAGCAGTGAGATATAAAACATCTGAACTCCTTGAAGGACCCACTGACGTCTTTGTTCTGAAGGTGTTGTTGACTGTGCCATGTCCCCCAACAACTTGTGCCTTTAACGTTTGGCTCCCAGATGCTATCACAAATTTGTAAGGACTAGAAATTTAGAAGATAGGGTCATATTGGAAGTACTGTGTCATGGGGACAGATTCTTTCCTTGGTATTCGAGTGTACACCCCCAGGTGTGTGTGTGTGTGTGTGTGTGTGTGTGTGTGTGTGTGTGTGTGTTATTTTCCTATCACTGTGATAGAACACCATAACCAAGGCAACTTACAGAAGAAAGGGTTTATTTTGACTTACAGCTCCAGAGAGCTAGTCCATAATAGCAGGACGAGCATGGAAGCAAACAGCAGGCCTGGGGACAAGAGCAGGAAGCTGAAAGTTCGCACGTTGAACAGCAAGTGCAAAGCAGAGAGGGCGAACTGGAGGCGGGCGAGGATTTTTCCATCTCAAAAGCGCTCCTCGAGTGGCATTCTTCCACCAGCAAGGCTGCACCACCTAGACTCCCCAAACATCACCACCAACTAGGGACCAAAGGCTTAAAGGTCCCAGGCTATGGAGGACATTTCCCATTTAAACCGCCACATTCTCTCCTTCCTGACATATACTGTAAGGGGAACTGCTCCACCATGCCTGCCCTGCCACAGTGGAGGAAACACTCTGCAAACATGAACCCAAGGAAATTTTCCCTTCTTTAAGCTGACTGTGCTGGGTAATTCAATCACAGCGAAGGAGAAGCAGCCAATGGAGGCAGTATCTCTGGACCAGAATGCATTTAGTCATCAACTATGTGATGTTATTTTCGACCTCAAAAGTTAAGGTCAATGTCCCTAACAAAACGAAAGCTGCAGGGCTGGGGAGAGGATGACTCAGTGGTCCAAAGTACCCGTTGCTCTTGCAGAGAAGCTGAGTTCAGTTCCTAGCATCCACACAGCAGTTCATAACAACCTGCAGCTCCAGTTTTTAGAGATGTAACACCCTCTTCTGACCTCCACAGGCTCCAGACACATACACGGCCCACGTAAGGTAAAACACATACAAAATAAAATATATAATTCTAACAAACAAATAAAAAACCCTGAAAATGTCCTCTCCCTCAATGTTATCCATAAGCTCAGCTGTCCTCAGACTGCTTGGGCCTCTGTTCAGTCAGCTACAAGTTCCAGGATAACAATTGGTTAGGATGGCTTGCAGAACTCAAGGAAGCAAATCGTTCATGACTGTGGTTTCATTATAAGGAATAGGATCAGAACCTCTGGCCCTTTTCTCCTAGGTTTGGGACATAGGCCCCTGCTCTGTACCACTGTCTTCATACACCAGGAAGCTCTGATGAGTTGGGCTCCAGTATATGAATGTCTTTCCTGCAATACTGGGGCTTTGCTCCTGCTAAATACAAATTGTACTGCCAGGAACAATCCGAGAAAGCCTGTGCTATGATGGATTTAGAGTCAGTAATCTATGACTGTCATCCGTGGTGTCAAGTAAAACATCACAGAGAATCGGGTAAACCAATAAACCTCTCACCTGCGCTGCACCGAAGAACAGATCATAGCAAAGGTCTCATAGGAAAGATCCTATGGTGCCCAGCAAGAGACAATACATAGTTCTCAAATATGGGAGAAGCAGTGACAACAAGAATTTAGGAAGAGCAATTACTTTCAAATTTATTTATTTATTATATTTTCATTTAATTTTAATTTTTGAGACAAAGACTCATGTGCCTTTGGCTGGACCCCAACCTGCTAGTCAAAGAAGACCTTGAACTCTTGATTTTTCTGCTCCCTACATCCGGACTACTGAGATGCCAGGCATGTGCCAGGATGCCTTGCTAGTCTACAACCTGGAGTAGGCCCAAGGCACTGGGCCCTGATGTGGGAGTGTCATATATCAATTTGTTGATTCCTTTGGCTAAGCAATAAAGAAACTGCTAGGCCCATTTGATAGGCCCACCCTTAGGTGGGTGGAGTAAACAGAACAGAACGCCCAGAGAAAGAGGAAGTGAGGTCAGACTCCGCAGCTCTCCTCTCCGGAGCAGACACAAGAGAGACGCCATGCTACCTGCTCCAGGGAAGACGCACACCATGCCCCAGCTCCGACCCAGGATGGACTTAGGCTAGAATCTTCCCGGTAAGCGCACCTAGGGGCGCTACACAGATGATTAGAAATGGGCTAGTCCAGATGTGAGAATTAGCCTAGAAGAGAATGGGCCAAGCAGTGTTTAAATGAATACAGTTTGTGTGTAATTATTTCGGGTAAAGCTAGCCGGGCAGGGCAGGTGGCTTGGGGTTTTGGGGACATAGCCCCGCTGCCGCCCCTATTACTACAAATGACGCCCAGACGTGTGGCTAACTAAACCTACTTAAAAAACCTGAGAAGGCTTAAAAATAAGGAAGAGAGCGTTTAACACAGATTTTTGCTGTTTGTTCGTGGCGTGCTGTAGAGAGATTTCCTGATTCGGCAACAGCAGCAGAAAAAACGCTGTGTCATTTCAAAGCGTGGCTTCCTGGGGCTGTGCCGCCAGTGCAAACTCTGGCTTTATGTTTGTGTTCCCGCTTGGGATCTGAAGGAGAGTGCTCTGAGACCTTGACGATGACTCAGAGCTCCCCGCCTGCTCCTGGGAAGAAGGCAGAATCAGACTTAGGCAGGCGGAAGAGCATGGCGGATTCCTGCCGCCATACAGAGACGTGTTTTTAGACTGCGCAGTGCTCTGCCTGTCAGATTTGGATGTTACTTGGATGAAAAGAATTTCTGTGCTGCGTGCTCAGTCTCAGAATTAAAGTGCTGAGTGCCGCTCCTACCTGGTAGCCCCAAGAGGCTTCCTGACTCAGCTTTAGCTGCAAAACCCTGCGGCTCATTAAGAGGTCCTGCCACAAAACACTTAAACAGTGTTGATGAAAAGCTGAACACATGCTTTTCGGTTTTCGGCCGTAGCAGGAAAAAAGCTGCGCCATTTAAAAATGCCGGCTTTCTGGGCTGTCCTGCCAGGGCAAACTCTGACTGTTTGAGGCAGGAGGGCTGGCTACCGAGAGAGGATTTGAGTGTTGTCTGTTGTAGCTTGCTGGCTGGCAGGGACCTTGAATGCCATAGAGGTGTGGCTATAAACATGGCTGCAGCCTGTATTTCCGCCATGAGGCTGGAAAGCTAAGGAATGGACTGGATCTAGCTGGCAAAGCCACGCCTTTAGTCCTACTGAGATTGCTTGGCAAATTAAAGACTCACGTGGTCAGAAAAAGAGAGATATACAGTAAAGAGAGATTCAAAGACAGAGAAAATTTCTGAATGGTTTACTGTGTGTTAAAAATATATGCAGACTAAAAGTTAAAACTCTTAAAGTAAACCTCAAGTAAACTTCAAGGTGTGGTAGCACACGCCTTTAATCCCAGTGCCTAGAAGGCAGAGACGAACAGATCTCTGTGAGTTCAAGGTGTAGTTGCAAACACCTTTAATCCCAATGCCTGGGAGGCAGAGACAGGCGGATCTCTGAGAGTTCAAAGACAGCCTGGTCTACAGATATATGCTCGAAAAGCAAAAAGTTAACCTAGGAATGTCACAGCTTAGATTCTTAAGAGCCTAGTGATTTAAAGGCGTAAATCAAAAGTGCTCCTGGATAGTAAAAAATTGCAGATTCACAATAGGACAGATTCAGACCGCTAAACGAGTCACACTGTTGCATGGATGTACGTAGGCTTGGGAGAGAGAAGAAAAAGAATATAGAAAATAAAGTTAATGGTTTAAAAAAAAAAAGGTAAAGTCTTTAAAGAGACAGAGTACAGATAGTTAAGAGATTAAAAGAAATAAAGAAAAATAAGCCGCGTAAAGATGAAAAATTCACAGAGAGTCTGGATTATGTACATTGTGTTTTCTTTAAAATTTTTGACTGTGAAGGAGCTAAGTACAGAGAGACATTTCATTACATGGGCTGCCAAGCTAAACCAGAATGGATATAAGGGTATTACGATTTCAGAATTTGGGTCTAAGGATATGATGCTTTGGAGAGAGTCTTCTTTTGTTTTCACAGAGGATGAGACTCTATGGATTTCTTCTATTCCGATTTGGTATGATGGACCACGTCCTCCTGAAGGGTTGCTGTGAACATCTTCAGAAAATTGCTTTGCTCAACTGCCAACTGAGATAAACCTGGCACACAGGTTACACCCTAAATAATCTGATTAACGACGCCCCCATTCAGCAGGAAGCAGTTTGGAGAGAAAAAACTGCGCCCATGTTCCCAAATATGGTTTATAAATGTTCTTTTACATTTAAAGGGGGATATGATATAGACATGAATAATTTGCATTAGTATAGATTTTGCTTTATTGATAGAGATTTACGGTCAATTTTGTTATATGTATAAATGTTTCTGATGTAACCTTTACTTGATAACTGTTTTGTTATATGTAATTTTGCTATGTTAAGGTTAAAGCCTTCCTTTTTTTGTTTAAACAGAAAAAGGGGAAGTGATGTGGGAGTGTCATATATCAATTTGTTGATTCCTTTGGCTAAGCAATAAAGAAACTGCTAGGCCCATTTGATAGGCCCACCCTTAGGTGGGTGGAGTAAACAGAACAGAACGCCCAGAGAAAGAGGAAGTGAGGTCAGACTCCGCAGCTCTCCTCTCCGGAGCAGACACAAGAGAGACGCCATGCTACCTGCTCCAGGGAAGACGCACACCATGCCCCAGCTCCGACCCAGGATGGACTTAGGCTAGAATCTTCCCGGTAAGCGCACCTAGGGGCGCTACACAGATGATTAGAAATGGGCTAGTCCAGATGTGAGAATTAGCCTAGAAGAGAATGGGCCAAGCAGTGTTTAAATGAATACAGTTTGTGTGTAATTATTTCGGGTAAAGCTAGCCGGGCAGGGCAGGTGGCTTGGGGTTTTGGGGACATAGCCCCGCTGCCGCCCCTATTACTACAGGGCCCCATCCTCAGCATCTCAAAACAAACAAACAGAACAAAAATCCCTTTCATCTGGAGTAGGGACAAAGACCAGAGAGTCTTCTGAGGAACTGTAGGAAGTCAGGGAGAGAAAGCTGAGGACTGAGTGCCAGACTCAAGCATAATACAAGAAGGCCAATAGCGAACCTCTAGAAGAGCTAAAGCTCCCCCGTTAAGCCAGGACACTGAAACCAAGGGAGAACCTGAAGTTCTAGCCTCACTTGTCTTTAGTTACTTTCAGTGGACTTTACCAGTCAAAACTCTATTGGCAATGCCACTGGGCTACCTTGGCAGCCTTCCACGAGCATGGCTGCAGATGTGCCTTTGGAGAGTGTTGTGCTGACAGTCGCCTAGTTTACCTTTGAGGGTCTTGCTTGATTCAAAGAACCAGCTCTTTGAGCTTGCCCAGCTGCCTGGTGGGTGACCTCTTTAATGTCTGGAGACAATACCATATCCTCAGACAATGCTAACGAACACCGCCATTTTGGGAAGGAGTATCCATAAGTGAGTCACGAGAACGCATAGACAGACACTGACTCCTTCATACACAATCATGCTTCCCTGTGCTTATGTCATCTGCTTCCTTACCTGCTAAATATCTTCTATCCATTCCCTTCATGCATGAGCACTTGGGAGGCCAGACGTCTCTATGAACTTATGAACTCTGAACTCAATTATGAGTTCAGAGTCAGCCTAGGCTATATAGTGAAACCCTCTATGTAAAAAAGGCACTGGGATAAATTTAAAATAAAAATTAAAAGAAACTGGAGTTTATATAAAATATTCATACACCTAAAATAAAAATAAATAGTTGGGTGGTGGTGACGCCTACCTTTAATCTCAACAGGAGGCAGAGGCAGGTGCATCTCTGAGTTTGAGGCCAGCCTGGTCTTCAGGGCAAGTTCTAAGACAGCCAGGGATACGCAGAGAAACCCTGTCTCAAAAAAAAACAAAAAACAAAAATAAATGAATACGTTTTAAAAACAAACAAGCGACACCTTCCCCGCCCCACACAAAGTATCTTAGATACCCAGACCTTTGTGTTCTATCTGTCAGGAAAATAGCTCCAGTAGAGATCATTGACTCAAAAGGCCCATGGCGCGCTGAAGGGTAGCATGCTATCTCTGCAATGTTTCCCTCCAGCTGGTGCCTCCACAGTGGCCTCTTGGTACTGCAGTATGTGATTTCAATAGCAGCCCTAACTTAATAGCATGAGGAATCTCACAGTAGTGATGGGAGTTGGCTTATGTCAATTGGATTGTATATGGCTTTTTAGTGCCTTCTGTAAAATGGATGCTTTTGAATAGGTATGAGTATGTGAAAGGAAGATCTTTACGCTGTGCCAACTTCCATATGTACCCTGTGAACTTGTTTTGGGCCTGTGGATTCCATATTGATAGTTTGAAACCAACCATAATGGAAAGCAAGTTTTTGCTTTCCAACGTTCCTGTGATGAGAGGACCAAGGTAGGTAACTTCTCTATTATGCAAATACCTTATCTGCCTCAGGACACCACTAATGAATGATTTGTGTAGTGAGCTCCTGGCTCTCTTGTGGTCTATTTCCCTCAATGGTACATGTAAATGACTAAACTTTCCACCCTTCTGGGTACATATTCTGCCTAGACATCAGGTTTATGGTATACACAGCTTCTCTTTTCATCTCTGCCTTTTTAAGCATTTTGCAAATAACATCTTTCTCTTGGGGAGGTCCAAGGAAGAGTCATCATTTCGGCATCTCAGAACCAGCCTGATGTCATTAGTCTATGCTTTTCCCTTGAGTGGGATTAATGAGGCACTGGGCTTGCCTATTGGTTCTTGTTCTTGGGAGTGAGCATACCCACAGATGGCTGCCATTGTTTTTCTCCCCTCTTGATTCCCAGGGTATGCTTGGAAAGTACTGTCTGCCCTCTGCATGCCTGGCTATTCTCCTTAGTAGTTTCACCGAGTTCACTACATACGTGCACAATTTTTATCAATTATATACATATACATTGTATAATCATTAACAAAATAAAGCTAATTAGTATACGAATCAACTCACATAATTATTTTTCTTCTATAAAGTTGATTTAGTTGCTGCTTTCTTTTGTTTTCTAGCATTTATTTATTGTGTGCGATAGGCACATGTTTCAGGGAACATGTGTAGAGGTCAGAGGACAGCTTTCGAGATTCACTTCTCTCTTATCATTTATGTTCCAGGGACTGAACGCAGGTCTTCAGGCTTGGTAGCCATCATTTATATTAACTGAATAATCTCAGTAGGAACTTAGGGTCACAGTCAGTCTCCCAAGCTGTCAAATTCTGTCACCCACCCAAGCCAACAAAACAGCTAAAATAATAGTAAAAGGCAGAAAGATGAGATTTCCTCAATGGGGCCACACTGAGAAAAAGGACAAAGAGATCCCATAATAACACACCCACTCCCACATTCTATCTTTGAGGTCTTGAATGGAAATCAAAGTTTAAATAGAGATCCAGAGGTACACACATCTAAGTAATCAGGTCATGAGGTGGTCCCACCCATCTCTGACTCTTCATTGTATGACCACAGGAGACAAGTTACCACCTCTGACTGAAGCCTTTTTCATCTCCCAGCATAAGATTCCCCAGGAAACTTTCATTTCTTTTGTATTGGAGAGACACAGAATACCTTAATTTCTGTCAGGCCTGTTACAAGTTTCTCAGATTGTCTAGTGGGGAGGATTGAACCCAGGACCCTTGTGCGCTAAAAGTATTCTATTTACCACCATGCTACATCCTTTGACCTCACATAGTTTAAACATTTTTTTTGTTTTCTGGTTTTGTTTGTTTAATATTTGTTTTTATTATTTTATGTGTTCACATCTCTGCAGCATATGTATACTTGGTGCCCGAGAAGAAGGTGAGCCTCCATGGGGCTGCTGGGAATCGAACCCAGGTCTTTTCACAAGTGCCCTTCACCACTGAGCCAACTCTCCAACCCTGTCTGTTTGTTTGATGACAGGGTTTTTCTGTGCAGCCCAGACTGTCCTTGAGCTCACTCTGCAGACCAGGCTGGCCTCAAACTCACAGAGATCGGATGCTTCTCTCTCCCAAATGTGGGGATTAAAAGTGTGGGCCACCAGTGTTCCAGGTTTTTTATTTTGTTTTTGGTTTTTGTTTTGGTGTTGGGGGAGCGTAAGAACATTAGAGATATACTGTTCTAGAGAGAAAAGAATTCTTTTTGTTTTGTTTATTTAGGGTCTTTTGAGACAAGATCTCATTATGTAACTCAGGCTGGCTCTGAACTACGGTCCTCCTGCATCAGCTTCTCATGCACTAGGATTGCAGGCATGCACCACCTTGTCCAGTATATTAGAGAATTTAATTTGCCAACATACTCTGGGAGTGAATTTTATCCTTTCATATACTCTCACATTGCTAATTATCATCTTTTCATCTCACCCTGAAGATCCCTTACAGTTCTTGTAAAACAAGTTTGGCGCTCAGACACTCCCTCTGCTTTTATTTGAGAACATCTTATCGGTTCTGCAATTCTCAGGAGGAGCCTTGTCAGGCTAGGTATTCTTGACTGGCAGTTTCTTTCAGCACTTTGAACATACCTGACTTTACAGGCATTCTGTTGAGAAGCCCCACATCCAGTCTAAGGGGAGAGGTGGCTGCACTTGTGTATAACTTGTCTGTTCTCTTGTGTTGCTTTCAAAATTCTGTCTTCAGTTTTTCTGTGCTTGTGCTTTGGATTTTTGAGAAAGGATTTCTCTGTGTAGTCCTGTCTGTCCTGGAACTTGTGCTGTAGACCAGTCTGACCTCAAAGTCACAGTTCTGTCTGTCTCTGCCTCTGAGTCCTGAGATGAGAGGCAAGCACCAACACTGCCAGGCAAATAATTTTTAGATTGACATACTTGTTTTACTTAATGTATATGACCGTTTTCCCTGTATGCATATATGTGCACTAAGTGCATGCCTATTGTATTTTCTGGGGTCAGAGTTATGTATGGCACTATGTGGGTGGTGGGAATTGAGCCCAGATTTTCAGAAAGAGGAACAAGTGCTCTCAATCACTGAACCATCTCTTCAGTCTCAATTTTCATCAGTTTGTTTATAATGTGTCTTTAGGTTGAATATATTTGGGAGATATTTGCTGTGGGATGTCTTTCTATATGTTGTGAATATGTGTTGCACCCATTGGTTGATAAATAAAGCTGTTTTGGCCTATGGCAAGGTAAAATAGAGTCAGATGGAAAATCCAAGCAGAGATACAGGAGAAAAGGGGTAGAATCTGGGAGACACCAGCAGCTGCCCAAGGAGCAACATGTCAGAATACCACTGGTAAGCCATGGGCCATTTGTCAATACATAGATTTATAGAAATGTGTTAATTTAAGATGTAAGAGCTAGCTAGTAATAAGCCTAAGCCATTGGCCAAATATTTATAATTGATATCAAGCCTGAGTGATTATTCTGAAATTGGTGGGCTTGGATTACAGATATTTGAACTTCATTTACCAGAAAGACAAAGTTCATAACTTGGAAGGTTTTAGTTATTACCTCTCTCTCTCTCTCTCTCTCTCTCTCTCTCTCTCTCTCTCTCTCTCTCTCTCTGTCTCTGTCTGTCTCTGTCTCTCTCTCTGTCTCTCTTTCTCTCTCTCTTTTTTAAATTTTAGTGTGTACCTCTGGCTATCCTGGAAATTACTATATATCCCAGAGTTCTGCTTGCCACTGCCTCTTGAGTGCTGGAATTAAAGGCATATGCCATCACCTCGGCATATGTATGTATTATGCATGTGTATTTTTATGTGTGTTTTGTCTGCATGCATGTCTATGCACCACATGCCTGTGGAGTCTAGGAGAGGGTGGATTCCCGGAGACTGGAGTTACAGATGGCTGCAAACTGCCATGTGGGTTCTGGGTAGAGATCTGGGATCCTTGGCAAATGCAGCTTGTGCTTGTAGCCACTGAACCATATCACCAGATCATCCTGGCCCTATTCTTAATGTGTGCTATGCAGGAAAATTCAGTATATTTACACACCTTCTTCCAGAACCATTTTTGTCTTGGAAACCAAAACTCTACCCACTAACCTCCTTGTTAACATTAACTGATCTCTCATCTCACCTCAGCTCTCGGCAACACCATTCTATTTCTGCCTCTAGAACTGAGTGTCTTTCAATGTTTCTGTCTATTAGTTACAAGACGTTAGTTCAAACACAGAGGTGGGCAAGGACTGGCTGTTCTCAGGGCTAGACCTAGCCCCAGGTCAGATAGCTAAACCCTGAACTTGTAACATTTCAAGCTCTCCACAGACCATCAATCCTCCTATCTCTGTAAACAGAGATTTCTCCCAGAAATTCTCATGCATACACTCAACCACAGACCTGTACCCCAGTCACCATTGTATCTTGTTGTAGTGAAGAGGCGAGCAGGCCTGCTTTTTGTCCCGCTCGGATCCCACATGGCTAGCTTAGCCCCGAAAATAATAACACGGAAACTGTATTCATTTAAAAACTGCCTGTCCCATTAGTTTCAGCCTCTTATTGGCTAATTCTCACATCTTGCTTTAACCCATATTTAGTAATCTGTGTAGCACCACAAGGTGGTGGCTTACCGAGAAAGATCCTAACCTGCATCCGTCTCGGGTCGGAGAATCATGGCGTTTGCCTGTCTCTGCTTTCTTCCTCCCACAATTCTGTTCTGTCTTCCTCACCTACCTATGTTCTGACCTATCAGGCCAAGCAGTTTTCTTTATTAGTTAACCAATGAAAGCAACAGATAGATAGAAGACCCTCCTACATCATCTTGTGTTTACTGGACTCCCTTCAAACAAAATTATTTTGCATTCCTTACCAGGACATTCATAGGTGTCCATTTCTCTAATCAGTTTCTAGAAAATCACAGTTCCTCTATTAATGTCTGTTTAAAATGTTCCTTAAAGTCATGTACTGTTCCTTTTTCATTTGAAGAAATAGTCAACTATTATTGTCTTTTTATGGAACTTGGAAGTAACAATTTGTGCCCCAAGAGAGATCTGACCACCTGTCCTCAAAAAGCCAATTTAAAAAGTGAAATTAAGCCTGCTGGTGGTGACACATACTTTTAATCCCAGCACCCAGGAGGCAAGGACAGGGAGATCACCATGTATTCAAGGCCAGCCTCATCTACAAATTGGGTTCTAGGATAGCCAGAGTGGTAACAGAAAGCCCTGTTTTGGAATGGAAATGAAAATAAGGAAATGCATTCAATATAGATACAATGGAAAGAGGGACCAAGGGATCCCATCTTTCCCTGTAGTCTTGAAGTGAGATTTAATAGAAAGCCAAAGATTTGCACATCCAAGAGCTCTCATCCTAGGTGTTGTTCCATCCATCATTGAGTTGATAGAACTGTGTGAAATCTCTTTCTACAGGACAAGTTCCCTCTCTGGCTGTTGATTTTCTTTTTTCTAAGCATGAGATTCCTGGAGAAACTGGCTCTTCCTTAGGGTCTGCTGTTGGAATACCCTGATAGATTGAGAGACACGAGGCTTTCTTGAGAATACCTTCATTTCTGCTAGGCTTGTTACACTCTTAATTAACTTCAGAAAAAAACCTTCACCACTCAAGCTTGCCTAGAGATCCTGAGACTCTTTAACATCTTCTTTTCTTCTTTCTTCCACCTTTCTTTCGTCTTTTCTTTTTTCCTGATTTTTTTTTTTTTTTAGAAAGCCTCTTTATGTAGTGCCGACTGTTGTGGAGGTTGCTATGTAGACCAGGAGGGTCTTAAATTCACAGAGACCCTACTGTCTCTGCCTGCTGAGTGTGGGGATTAGAAGTTTGCATCACTAATCACCAAGCCTACCTGAATCTTTTCTGTGGATACAATGGCTCCATATAACTCGTTATTTCCCAGGGGATGTGTGTGCTGAAATTTTATTTCCTTTTTTGATTTTGTAAAGTGAAGTCATGGGCTAAAAGCTTCCCTTTTGTTTGTCCTAAAGTGGTTTCCTGAAATCATATAGTGAAGGCATTTCTTTTACTGTTTATTAATTATAAAGATTGGGGACAAATATAAGAACCTGATACAGTCACCACGGCCACGACACATCACCACCATTCTCCAAAAACACCTTGCAGCCTTCAGGTCTTGCCTATTCTCCCTGGGGCCACCCACTCTTTCTCTCATTGACCCATTCAGGTCAGCTGAATGTGAACACACCACCTCTCAGATATTGAACTGTAACAATCCAGTTAGAGGCTTCTTAAACTTTTTCACTCACAATTCTTTTTTGTCCAAGAATTTTTTTACTCAACCCTGGGTATATAGATATATAAAGTAGGCATATAAATCAAACATTTACTGATATGAAATAATAAAGGAATATATATATATATATATATTAAAGATCTATTTATTAAGTATACAGTGTTCTGCCTACATGTATGCTTGCAGTTCGGAAAAGGGCACTAGATCTCATTACAGATGGTTGTGAGCCACCATATGGGTGCTGGGACTTGAACTCAGGGCCTCTGGAAGAGCATCCAGTGCTCTTAACCACTGAGCCATCTCTCCAGTTTAAAAGAATATATTTTAAATAATTTCTTGGCATACACTCAATTTTACCGTCTATTAAAGATGAAAGCAATTTTACATAAGATGTGTTTATTTACTTTTACATAGAGAAATAAACAGCCAGATGTAGTGGTTCGTGTCTTTAATCCCAGCAATTGGGAGGAAGAGGCAGGTAGATCTCTGTGAGTGTGAGGCCAAACTGATCTACATAATGAGTTTCAGGACAGCCAGAGGTACATGGTAAGACCCTGTCTTGAGGAGAGAATAAAAAAGAATTAAATATACCTGGTGGGTGAGACTGTATTCACTGACACACTAGTGACAAGAATGTGAAAGGGGCAGCCAAGAACTTTCTGATTGGATTGGAAGCCTTCTGCACAACTGGAAATTCATGTTTTCAAAGCCCATTGCTTCAGTAGGTCAGAGAACCTAGAGGGAAAATCTACTACTGTGATTGTTCTAAATGGACATGTTGTCAAGCTATCCTCTAAATATTCACATCTGTACCTGAAGGTCAGTGCTCTTCATCTTAGTCAGAGAAACTTCTTTTTACAGTGGGCAATGATTAATATAGACTCATAACTGTTGAGACTGTTGAGCATATGTGGACTGTTGAATGCTCAACCCTAGAAGAGATATCAATATCAACCTTCCCTAAGACTCAAGGGCCATCTCAAAGAGAGTGCAGAAAGAATGAGCATAGAATGGAGTCTTCTGGACATGGAATCTTGATGTACTTAGGAGCTATGGCTTCTTACACAAGACCTACATAAGATCAAGCCAATCAAAATTCTATCATGGATGAGCAAGAAGCTCGCAAGACCTTACCTCTAGCTGAGGAGCAATTGGCCCTTTATGGATACTGAAGGAGGAAAGTAATTTTTCTTTGGAGGTGTAGCCACTGGAACACTGTCCATGCCCCAGTGGATGTCCCTCCATCATTTACACACCCCACAGGCTCATGTGTTTAACCCATGTTCTCCAGCAAGACTGCCCTATAAAGGATCCAAAACCTTCTCAAACAGTTCAAGGGACAAGTGTTCAAACACATGAGCCCCTTGAAGACATTTCACATTCAAAACACAACACACAACCATCTAATTAGTATGCGAATTTGATTTATTCTCAAATGAAAGTTTAAATTATATTTATACTAGATGTCTTAGTTAGGGTTACTATTGCCCTGCTGAAACACCATGACCAAAGCAACTAGGGGAGGAAAGGGTTTATTTAACTCACACTTTCATATTACTGTTCATCATCAAAGGAAGTCAGGACAGGCACCCAAACAGGGCAAGAATCTGGAGGCAGTAGCTGATGCAGAGGCCATGGAAGGTTACTGCTTTCTGGCAGCTTGCTCTCCAGGGCTTGTTCAACTTGCCTTCTTATAGAACCTAGAACCACTAGCCCAGAGATGACCCCACCAACATCAATCACTAATTAAGAAAATGCTCCACAGGCTTGCCTACAGCCCAATCTTATGGAAGCATTTTCTCAATTGGGGTTCTATCCTCTCAAATGACTCTAGCCTGTGTCAAATTGACACCAAGTTCATGAGATGACTCAGTAGATAGAGGTACTTGCTGCCAAGCCTGAAGTTTGGTCCTTAGGACTGACATGGTAGGAAGAGAATTGACTTTTGCAAATTGTCCTTTGACCTTCACACATGTTCCATGCCATGTGTTCACATATATATACACGCAAAAATAAATGTCATAAATATATTAAAAATTGTTAGCCTGTTATTGGTGGCACATGCCTTTGATCCCAGCACCCTGGAGGCAGAGGCAGGCGGGACTCTGAGTTTGAGGCCAGCCTGGTCCACAGAGCAAATTCCAAGACAGCTGGGGCTACATAGAGAAACCCTGTCTCAAAAAATAAAAAAAAAAGTCTTGTAGTGATTAGGCGAGCAGGTCTTCTTTTCATCCCACCCAGCTCCCACACAGCTAGCTTAGCCCTGGAAATAATAACACAGAAACTGTATTCATTTAAAAAGTGCCTGGCCCATTAGTTCTAGCCTCTTATTGGCTAACTCTCACATCTTGATTAACCCATTTCTATTAATCTGTGTTTACCATGAGGTTGTGACTTACCGGGAAGATTCTAACCTACGTCCATTTTGCGTCTGCCTGACTCTGCTTTCTTTCTCCCAGCATTCTGTTCTGTCTACTCCACCTATCTAAATTCTGCCCTATCAAAATGACAAGGCAGTTTCTTTATTAACCAATGAAAGTAACACATAGACAGATGACCCTCCTACACCAAAGTCTTAAAATATATCCATAACAAATAATTGTTTTAAAGTAAAATTCTTTATGATTTATTACTAGCAAAGGTTTTATTTGTGTATGTGTATTATAAACATATATATGCACACATATATACACATATATAATAAATCTCTGAGGTTGTAGCTCAGTGGTAGAATACTTGCATACATAAGGGGGTTTGATCATCAACACTGGAAAAAAACCTCAAGTGAAAATGAGTTGCAAGTGGAAAATATTTCAGAAACTCTGGCCTAAATTCTGCAGGAGTTCTGTTGGGATTCCCAACAACTGCCGTTCGTTGGAATGGGAGAAAGCACCTAGGAAAGCCATGGGAGAATCCTGTAACTGCATCTGAAGCACCACTAGGAACTCATAAACATGCAAATTTTTAAACAACATTTTCTACTCTGTGCCCCAATAAAGATTTAATGTAATGACTTAGCAAATATCAGCAAGTCCATGGACAGGGCTTCCAGACACAGTTCCCCCTGCTGGACAGCATGAACAGCAGGACCCCCTGGGTGGCAGCCTTGAGGGGTCTAGGCAACAAATACACCTGACCTGAGCATTTGATCTTCTCTTCTCTTCTCTTCTCTTCTCTTCTCTTCTCTTCTCTTCTCTTCTCTTCTCTTCTCTTCTCTTCTCCTCTCTTCTCTTCCCTTCTCTGTATCGAAAGACTGAAGAGCCATCTGAAAAAAGCTCCCAATGAGTAGTGAAATAAAATTACATTAACAATTATGCTACATTGAAACCATATCAACACACCATGCTTATTTTTACTTGGCAGTAAGGAAGGAAATAAAACAAAACATGGTTGCTGAATTTAGTGGTTTGAGGAGACCAACTTCCCTAAAACGGTCTTGTTTTCTTCTACATTCCCAGGCACTAGGTGTTTGGGGAAGATGCTGGCTTTTGTAGAAGGGACTTCTGTAGTTAACAATTATGAAACCGATGAAGCAATTTTAGCATTGTGGAGGTCCTAACAGACCAAATGGATGGAGTTCTGACTAGAACAACAAGCAGACCTGCTGTGCTATCTTCTAGACGAACGTTTGCCAGAAATGCGACCCGAGTCTGATCAACCTTCTGGATCTAACCACTAAAGCATGTGAACTACAGCAGACAGAGGACCACATTAGATGACACCACAGAGGTGCAGGTACCAAAACTCAGGCTAGGGAGATGTGCTTGGAAAACAAGCTCTTTCTTCAGGGAAGGATGGGGGAATGGGAAGAATTCTGTGGATTAAAACTACCTAAACACTTACCTCTACCAACCCCAGTGAGAGCCTTAACTACCTTAGTAAAATGAGCCATGTGATAACTGGGGAATTAGAACAGTGACCAGATATCTCTTCATATCAGTAATCACCTAATTTAAATATGAGATAATGGGATGGAGAGGTAGTTCAAAGGTTAAGAACACTTGCTGCTCTTATAGAAATTCAGGGTTTAATGGCCAGTACCTAAATGTTTAATTCCAACAGTCTGTACCTCCAATTCCAGGGATCCAATGCCATGGGTACTGCATGTATGTGGTGCACATACATGTCACACAGGCAAAACACTCATAAAATAAAAATGAAATAATTTTTAAAAAATGTGAGGTAGAGGCCACTTGTTCATTTCCAGCTACCTAGACTCCCAAAATAACCACACAGAAACTGTATTAATTAAATCGCTGCTTGGCCAATTAGCTCTAACTTCTTATTGGCTAGCTTTTACATCTTAATTTAACCCATTTCCATTATTTTATATTTTACCACAAGGCTTGTGGCCTACCAGCAAAATTCCAGCACCTGTCTCCTATGGGGGTACATGGCTTCTCCTGACTCTGTCTTCTTTCTCCCAGCATTCAGTTTATGTCTGCCTACCTATATTCTGCCCTGCACAGATCTAAGACAGTTTCTTTATTAACCAATGGTATTCACAACATACAGAGGGGAATTCTACATCATCTCTCCTTTTCTGGCTAAATAAAAAGGAAAGTTTTAACTTTAACACAGAAAAAATACATATAACAAAACAGGTAAGTAAGCAAGAATTATAGTTACAATATTTATATCTACTTTATCTTTTTCATAACTAAAGAAAGCTATAACTATCTATTCTTCAACTCCATCAAAGACTCCAGAAGGATATAATATTACCTAAGTAAACAAGCAGTGCATTGTAAGCAACTTCCAAAACTCTAGAATTGACAGAGACATCTCACTGCCTGGACAGTCACCCAATGTTCTTCTGTACCATTGGGGCATCCATCTTCAGCCTACAGGCCCATAGTTTCCAGCAGACTTTTCCATGAAGCAGGAAATTTCAAAGACAGTTCCACCTATATTGGCAGTTTGTCAGTCACTTTCTTTTGTGTCCTGCAGAATGTCTGGCAGACTTTTCATGAAGCAGGAACCCTGAAGGACAGTCTCACCTTTAGGCAAGTTCAGCAGTCATTTTTTCTGTGGGTCCTGCATGTCCAGTTCACACAGCATAACATCAAGCAGTCCTGCAAGAGCAGTTTCTTGCCCAAATGGCTAACAAATTCCATAAGGAGCCTCTTCGATGCCTATCTTCCTCTTGAAGTAACTGATGCTGCCAGGAGCAGATGTGTCTCACTGTCATGAAAAGTCCTAAGTTCTTAAACATTTTCAATTCCATATTCTGTAGTCTTCGAAATGTTTGAAGAATGCCTATCCATCTGAAATACATCACTGTACATCTAGAAAACCTAACTAACATGACTACAAGTTTGACTATTATAGATGATTATCTGTTAACCTATATTTCTTAATTATGCATAACATTTTCAAATGGGCTGCACAAACATAATACCTTAATCAAGAGCAGAAATAGACATATAACAAAATTGACCTTAAATTTGTATCAATAAACCAATATCCATATCAATGCAAAGTGGTGTTCATCTCTATAGCGAAAAGGTATTGAACTTTCTGCATAGTTTGATGCATAGTGACACTCTTAAGCAAGCAGGAGAATCTGAGTTGCTACCTTGGTGGTTCTCTCTTGTACAAGGGGCAGTGAGTTGGACAGGATTATTCAAGAATCCACACACAGATATATGATGCCCGAGTTGAGAAGGAAAGTTCTGTAGAAGATAAATAATGAGCGGCCTGTTTTCAACTGAAGGCTGCCGTGATGAAAACCGTGGTAACACAATCAGCATGGTATCGGCATCAGGGCAGACAAATCAGGGGAACCGAAGAGTGAATCCAAAAATAGATCTCAGCATACATCATAATTTAATATGTGACAAAGGCAGTATTTCAATTCTGTGGGAAAGAATGGTTTATTTAATAAATAGTGCCGGTGTAACCGGTTATTCATCTAGAACAAAATGAACTTGGGTCTCTGGCTCACAAGTCTAAAAACAAATTCTGAATGGATTAAAAACTTAAGTGTAAGCAATAAGCTTTAGAAAAATATTTAGGTGTCTCTGTGTGAATATAGAGGACAGAGAACACATACAAAAACTTAAACCAGAAACTTAGGAAATGTCCAATGTATGACAAGGAAAGTTTAAATGTTTAAATGGCAAAAGATACCAAAGCAAATCATGTTAAAACCAGGTTAGGAAAGCATTGCACTATGGTCAACACACAAAGGGTAAATATTTCTCTCACACAGCAAATTCATAGAAATTGATAGGAAAAATTCCTTTTGTAATTTTTTTATATGCATTGGTGTTTTTGCCTGCTTGTATATCTGTGTGAGAATGTCAGATCTTGGAGTTACAGACAGTTGTTAGCTATCACATGGGTGCTGGGAATTGAACCTGGGTCCTCTGGAAGAGTAGTCAGTGCTCTTAACCACTGAACCATCTCTCCAGCCAAACATTCCATTTTTTTTTAATGGGCAAGACAGGGAATTCACAGAATAACAAGTCCAAGTGATTCATAAGCATGCTAAAGGTTTATGAACTCCACAGCATCTTGGGTACTGCAAATTAGGATAAAAATGAGGTATTTAGCCAGGTGTGGTAGCATAGGCCTATACTCCTATACTCAGAACAAAGAGACAGGAAGAACAAGGCCATCCTCAACTACATAGTGAGTTTGAGGTCATCTTGGGCTACATGAGACCTTGCCTAAAAACATCAAATAAAAATACCCTTACCAATTATGCGGCATTACTTTACATTCACAAGTCTGAAACCATGCAAAAGACTGCTATTGCAATCTCACACATTGCTTGTGAGATTGTGAACTAACTGTTGCTGCCTTTTGAGAGAAAGCACTCTAGTAATGTCAGTAATGTCTATTAAAATAAAGAATCCATATAACCTTTGACCTAGTGATTCAATCCCTGGGCATATAGAAATAATTAATAATAAGCCGATATAGAAGGCTTTATGCAAAGTTACAGTAAAAAAAATTAAAGTGAGCACATCCATGAGGGAAGAGTTTAATAAATCTCTCTCTCTCTCTCTCTCTCTCTCTCTCTCTCTCTCTCTCTCTCTCTTGCTGAATCTGCAAACTGGCTGAATGATGTCCTGTTTCACAAAATCTTCAACTTTCAAGGTGGAATCAGAAGTTCTTGTGAATTAGGATTCTCCAAGTGATGAGGGAGAAGGGCAAGCTGCTGTCTTACAATTCCTGGAGTCAGACTAATACCACACTCTATATGTTTGTTTGTATGCAGACTCTTAGCGGTTTAGACACACAAGCGTAAGGACAATGAGAGGCACGGACTCCTTGGTGTTAGCAGCAGTTCTGCTGTGCTGGGGTGAGATCTGGGGGGGGGATGGTGAAATGAGGACGGTGAAAGGAAAAACGGACTGAAAATTGACTAAAAAAACTAGCATGGCATATTATTAATGCATCTATATCTTAATGTGTTCATTACTCACTTTTCTTGTTTCTGTGAGCAAATACCAGAAAAGAAGCAGCTTAAGGAAGGGTTTGTTTTGATTCACACTTTGGAGGTAAGGGTCCATTATAGCAGGGAAGCCAGAAAGGCAGAAACAGCTGTGATGACAGGAGCTTGCAGATGCTAGTTCACATCTGGGTGGAGCACACAGCAGAGAGGAGACCGGAAGTGGGGTGGACTATTTTCATCAAGGCCTCTCTGGGAGGTCCACTTTCTTCTCAAATGGTCTATAACTTCCACAAATACTACCACTAGCTAGAGACCAAATGTTCAAGCACCTGTGCCTGTGGGAGAGACTTTGCATCCAGACCACGATACTATATTTAAACATTGTGTGTATGTGTGTGTACTTCGTGTACATATACTTAGTATAATATACATTATATTAGCAGAATGAGATAGCATTAACTACACCTAAGTATTTTGGGGGATGTGATTGATACACTAGTAACATTTAAAATATGTGATAAGATTGTTTTTCATCAAGCAAAGCATATGCAAGAAGGTGTACAGAGCTGACCTACATAAACGCTTATACTACTGAGCCGTGCCAAAGATAGGAAGGGACAAGCGCTAGGTTGTTAGCTTGGTACCCCAAAGGGAGTAGAGACAGGTGAAATAATGGATTATTTTCTTTTACATAGTTCCGCTGTTTTACTTGATGTCTTAGGGTTTTCTGCTGCTGTGAAGAGACGCCATGACCATGACAACTCCTATGAAGAAAACATTTAATTAGGGAGGCTCACTTACAGTTTTAGAGGTTCAGTCTTTTATCACGATGGGAAGCATGGAGGCATGCGGGCACATGTGAGGCTGGAGATCAGAGCGCTGCATCTTGACCAGAAGGCAGCAGGAAGTCAACTGACTGTCACACTGAGTGAAGCTTGAGAGAAAGACCTCAAAGCCCACCCCCAGTGACACACTTCCTCCAACAAGGCCACACCCCTAATAGTGCCACTGCCTTTGGAAGCCATTTTTTCAAACCACCATGCTTGCTCAGTCAGTCTGAATGCTTCGTAATTTGAAATAAAAAAATACAAATACATGTCTTCCCCTAAGGACACGATAGTCTCCGTTTTTTACAGGGGTTTTCATTTCTTCCTTTCTCCCTAAATAGTTTCTTGGTCCCTCTAAGTCTCCTCTTGATACTTATTCTTTTTAAGTCAAAGATGAGTATTTGAGGTTTATCACATTTTTTTTTTGGCATGTCCTGAGATGGCCATCCATTTGTTCTCATTTTTTAACCGTTATCGTCTGCCTTAAGTGTGCTCTCCTATGTTGTTTCCTTATCCAGTCTCAGTCTTTTAAATACAACACTCATATTAAGAGACCCTGAGTCTCTGTCTCTTCTCTGGGCTCTCTTGGCTCCCAAATGCTGGCTTCCTGACTACCTACAGCTGCACTTGAACATCTGTTTGGACCTATCTCAGTAGGACCTGAAATAGAACTTTAGACCAAAAGCCTCCCCACCCCTCACCACTTCTTTCCTCCAAACCTCACATGACCTCAGAGGGGTTCTATTGCAAGTCAGGGCAACTCCATCTAGCTAGTTTGTGAGGCCAGACATGGGTTATTCACAATTTTCTTGGGAAATTCTGTTTTATCTACTTTCAAAAAAATAGTTTCTTTTGTTTTGCTTTTCAAGACAAGGTCTGTATAATAGTTCTGACTGTCCTGGAACTTGCTCTGTAGACCAGGTTGGTCTCAAATTCACAGAGATCTACCTGCCTCTGTCTCCTGAATACTGGGATTAAAGGCGTGCGCCACCAACCACTGTCAGGACAAAAATATCCTTAACAGGCCACTTTTATCACCACCCTGTCTTAGTTAGGGTTTCTATTGCTGAGACAAACTCCATGACCAAAAACCAAGTTGGGTAGGAAAGGGTTTATTCAGCTTAAACTTTCCTATTACTGTTCATCACTGAAGGAGGTCAGGACAAAAACTCAAGCAGGGTTGGATCCTTGAGGCAGGAGTTGATGTGGAGGCCATGAAGGAGTGCTGCTTACTGGCTTGCTTCCCTTGGCTTGCTCATCCTGTGTTGACAGAGGTTTCTGTCCTTCCTGGTCCTTCTATGTTAGCCACACCACCCACAGCCATTCAGTCCCAAATAAAACACACAGAGGCCTACATTAATTATAAACTGATTGGCCCCTTAGCTCAGGCTTCTTATCAACTACATCTTATAGCTTACATTAGCCCATATTGTCTATGTTAGCCACGTGGCTTGGTACCTTTTTTGGCTAGGCAGTCACATTTTGCTTTCCTCTGTGTCTGGGTCACAACTGCGGACTGTGCTTCCCTCTTCCCAGCATTCTCGTTTCCCCGCCTTTACTTCCTGCCTGGTTGCCCCACCTCTACTTCCTGCCTGGCTACTGAGTAATCAGTGTTTTATTAAAAATAATACAAGTGACAGGAAAAAAAGAGCATTGTCCCACAGCAATCCTTCTTTCTTATAGAACCCGGGACTACCAGCCCAGGGATGGCACTACCCACCATGGCCTGGACCCTCTCCCATTGATCACGAATTGCGAAAGTGCCTTACAACTGGATTTTCTTCACTGAGGCTCCTTCTCTGGCGATTCTAGCTTGTGTGAAGTTGACACACAAAACCCTTCAGCACACACCCTGACTAGCAAAACCACCCTCTCTCTCGGGTCACTGGTTTCCCAGTGTCCATTCTTGCCCCTCTTATTGTCAGTTCTCAACGGAATCAACCTTGAGCATGTATGTATTAGGTGCCATCCCTCCTCCACTTAGGACTCTGAACTCTCCTCTCTCCCATACTCCCCTGCTCTTGCCTTCACTTGTGTTAAGGTCATCCCCAAAGTCCGTATCAGAACATCTACACAATCTCAATCACTGCACTGTGACCCTCAGCCTCAGCCCTTCCATTCTCCTAACTTATCCTCCCAGACCACTATGGCTTCCTTGCAGTTCTTCCAACCTGCCAGGCATCTTCTCTCCCACCCTGTGCCACTGCACTCTCTGCTTCTTAGAATGCTCTTCCGCAGTATATACTCCAGGGAACTCTCTTCACTATTCCCAGAGACCATTCCTGGATGCCTGACTCAGCACCCACCCTCCTATCCTGACACAAATCTCTCTGGCATTAGTCACGTGTGCATTTTCCATACCTCACCCCCTTTTCTGATGTACTGAAATGCTTATGTTTTCTTTGGTAAAGTCTAAGGTAAAACAGGGTGACCTCAAACTGGTTATGTAGAACTCTTGATCTCCCTGTTCTGGCCCCCAAGTGCTGGAATTACGGATGTGAGACACATGACACCAAATTATCTTTTGTTGCTTGTCTCCCCATATAAGGAAGTTCTGAGAGGCCTGGTATGATGTTGCAAGACTTTAATCCCAGCACTTGGGAGGCAGAGGCAGGCAAATTTCTGTGAGTTTCAGGACAGCCTGGTTTACATAGAAAGATCCAGGACTGCATTGAAAGACCCTGTTTCAAAAGAAAGGAGCAAAGGAAGGAAAGAAGGAAGGAAGGAAGGAAGGAAGGAAGGAAGGAAGGAAGGAAGGAAGGAAGGAAGGAAGGAAAAAGAATGCTAGTAGAGGCAAGCATGTCATTCTAATCATTGATTTTACTTAGATGCCAAGAACAGGGCCTGGAACATGAAAGATACTTAAGGGCTAGGTGTAATTATTCAGCCACAAATAAGGCTGCACTTCCGGGTTCTAAAGGCAAGCACATGCAGATGGGCCCTCGGATGTGGAGATGCCTGAATGTTAAAGGGCCCTGCATGACCCATGTGTGCACATGTGTGATTCCATCCACATATGACTCAGCTAAGCCCTTGCATGCATGCATATGATGTAGTCATGCCAACCCCCTGTGTGCATGCATTAGGCAGCTTTTAAAAGCTAGACGCGCCAGCTTTCTCGCTCTCTCTGCACAGCGATTCTCAGGCCTGTATGCACCCCCTCTAATAAACTCCTAAGTGGGTTTGTTGCATGTTCCGTGTTTCCTTTTCACTCATGCCCAGGTGAATCACTAGGGAGATTCTCAGTTGTACAAGCATGAGGACCTGAGTTGTGTCCCTAAAACTCACACAACAAAACCTGGGCTTGGGGACATATTTTTGCAATCCCAGTAGAAACAGACAGATTCCTGGAGCTCACTGTCCAGCCAACCTAGTGTACTTGTTAAGTTTTGCATTAGTGAGAGACCCTATCACACACACACACACACAGACACACACACACACACACACACACACACACACACACACACACAAAGATAGATGGGGGCTGGAGAGATGGCTCAGTGGTTAAGAGCACTTACTGCTCTTCCAGAGGACCTGGCTTCAGTCCCCAGGACCTGTTTGTGGAAGCTGAAAGATGTGAGCCTATTCCACCTTGTCTGAAAGTTGTTGACAAGGGTGGCTTACACACCCTAACCCATGGTGTGGTTACTTGGTGTTTTGGACATTAAGATGACCCAGAGAGATAGATCCACTCCACCCTAAGGTTAGAGAATTCAAGCATACTTCTGCTCCTTCTTTAAAATAGGAGGTTTGACGTAGGAAGTGGCTGCCTTCAGGATACTTGGTCTAGGGTGCTTTACTGTCTAAGCAACACAACGCTTTTCTCAGGAAATAACGACAATAACTGTTCTGGTTGTCCTTTGTATCATGTTAAAGCAGTCTTTTGCCTTCTTCCCCGTTTTGTATTGGCGTATAAACCTGTGTGGAAAATTAAACACGGACAAACTCAGAAGAAGAATTCAGTATTCTGAGCTGCCCTCTTGTTACTCTCCTGTGTCTGTGACTCTTTCGATCTCTGTCCCTCCTACCTAACTTTTCTAACCCTCGTGCCCCTTCCCTGGAATGTGCAAACCCTCCATGGCAAAAGTCACCCTAAAAAGGTGGCTCCCGACATCTTCTTGATGGTTCATGGTGGTTTAGCTTCAGTTCTGGGGGTCACTGATGCTCCTCTTCTGGCCTCTGCATACACCAGGCACTTCATGAGGCAAACAGACAAAACACCCCCTCCACACAAAAAACAAATAATAAATAAATACATTATTTAAAAAGAGAAGGGGCTGGGAGTCCATGGTGTTTCAAGACGAAGAGCACTTGCCTTGCTGCTCTTCTAGAGGATCCTAGTTCAAGTCCCAGAACCCACACGGTGGCTCACAACTGTCTATAATTCCAGTCCTAGGGGATCCTATGTCCACTTCTGTCCTCTTAGGGCACTGAATGTACATGGTGCACAAATGTACAGGTAGATAAAACACCCACATACATAAAGATTAAATAAATAAGCAAGAATCCAAGATAGACTGTACTTGAGAAATGACTGCTAAAGAGCCATAGTGCCATCCGTATTCCACACAGACACTCTGTAATGATCTGTCCTGTCTTTTTAAGAGACGAGCCCCATCCACTCCTTCTCCTGTCTGCTGAGGCAAGCAAACCCCCCCCCAGCCTGCAAGCTCTTCCTTTTTGGTCTCTCTCTCTTCTCCCCACTTGTCCCCACTTCTCCTCTTCCCCCTCTCTGTTTCTCTCTCTCTCTCTCTCTCTCTCTCTCTCTCTCTCTCTCTCTCTCTCTCTGCCCCCCTCTCTCTCTCCCTCTCTCTCTCTCTGCCCCTCTCTCTGCTCTTCTCCCTTCTCCTCTTCCTCCTTTCCCATTCCACTCCATAACCCACTAAATCAATACCCACTTTCTCTGCATGGCATGCCTAATAGGTCTTTGTCTCTCACCAGCTGCACCGCTCCCTGCCTGGGACCGGCTGCCTTTGTGGCCCGTGGTGGTCTCGTGGCCTGCTGCCCACTGCCGCCACTTGGGGACCTGCAGCATTTTACCATAACACACACAACTCCCCCTGCCTCCATAACAATCCAAGAATGAGTTAGTGCATCACATTAGCTCTCCACAAGGCACTCTCAACTAACCCAGTCCTCCTAAGGGTTTTAATTTTTCATTTCATTATTTACACACACACACACACACACACACACACACACACACACACACACACGCTACAATGCACAGGTAAGGGCGTTGATTCTCACCTTCTATCATGTTTGTCCCTGGGAATGAAACCAGATGTCACCAGATGCCCTTCCCTACTTAGCCATCTCTCTGCCCCCATTTGTAGGTGTTTTAAGCGATAGTTTTCTATAAGATGCTTTCTGCCCTTGACGTCAAATCCTGATGCTTTCTCTCTCCTAAGAATAATTCCGTGTTTGCAGCTCTCTCGTGAAGCTTTCCGTTGTTTTCCCTTCACTGTGACAGACAGATTCTTTCTAAAAGTAACTCTCTGGTGCGTTTCTAGGAATGGGCAGTTGCGAGCCTCCCTTACCCATCACTCAGTCTTCTACCTTGACCTCAGGAAGTCAAGTGCTTGCTTTGTGTGAGCCAGTTGTCCTCAAATCTGCGTGAATCTGATGAATTGAAGTTCCCGGACTTTGGTCCTTGGTGACCACGCTTCCTTTTACAAGGTAGTTTTGTGCAGCCTGCCTGGGCTCCCAGCCACCCCCTTTCTCCGTGCACAGCTGCAGTCCATTAAATATACCCTCGCCCGTATTAACCAAGGCATTATGAAGTATGCTTCCGATTCAGAGAGGACATGAATGGCGCAAATGTGAGATAATAAAAATGTGTTTCTAATGCCTGACACTGTGTTTCTTTCATACTAATTGGCTCAATCGTAAAATCAAAGATAGCCACCCACATCCTTAGGGAGCTCATTGAAAACCTCAGGCAGCTGAAAAACCTTCTGATCTCCTTTCACCATGGTTCTAGTGTCAAATTAAAGATGTTTCTAAATTCAAATATGCATTTTATGCCTGTTTTCAAAATCACTAAAAGACCAGTTTTTGACCATTGACTTCAGTGCTGAATATGCTTTCCAAAAAAAGAAAGAAAGAAGGAAAGAGTTGAGAGTATGTTAAATTATTTTTATCTAACTTACCTTAGTACAGTATTTTCTTTCTGTATAGTATTTCTCAGTCACAGAAAAGCATGCTTTAAAAAATTCTCTCTTTTCCAAACAAGATCCTCAATGCCTCTGGTTGTTTAATACAATTCTGCGACATGTTGGGTTTGAGGGACAAACTGGTCTCTGGTCACTCATTTGTCCACGGCCAAGTATGAGTTAGTAAAGATCACAGAGTCACACAGTCACCCAAATTGGGATTATCTGTTTACTTGGTTTTTATTTAATGTATATGGGTGTTCTGCCTGCATCTGTGTCTGTGTACTGCATATATGCCTGTGCCCTCAGAGGGCAGAAAAGGATGTCAGATCCCCTGGAACTGGAGTTACAGACTGAAGTGAGCTACCATGTGGGTGCTGGGAATTGAACCCAGATTCTGTGTTGATCAGTCAGCGATTTTAGCCACGGAACCATCTCTAGTTCCTGGTTTTCTTCCTTTCCTTTCCTTTCCTTTCCTTCCTTCTCTCTCTTTTCTTTTCTTTGCACATGGTCCTAGTGAAGTAACTCAAGACCATGTGCATACTAGCCAAGTGCTCTGTCATTGAGCTCCATCCTAGTCTATCAGTGTCGTTATTATATACGGAGTCAGCATCTCTCCCAGCTGGCTAGACCACTTTTGAACTTTCCTGTAGCTCAGAAGGACCAAAGCTTTCAACCCTTCTAGCTCAGTCTCAGACTCAGAGTATGGACCTATGTTATCAGGCCTAGCTCAGAACTGTTATTTGTTGTTTTTAAAAATAAGCAAATAAATGTATATAGTTATTTTAAAAGTAATCGTAACATATAAATACATTCTTGTATCATATGTTATATATTTATACTGTATATAAATATATGGGATATTTAAGTTTATATGTATATAAAATCTCACGTGTGTGCGTAAATACGGATGTGTACATGACATGGGGTACACGTAGAGGTCAGAGGACAACGTTCAGAAGTTGGTTGTCTCCTTCCACTTTGTTTTTAAGTGCTCTTAACCACTGAGCCATCTCTCCAGTCCTCCTCATGTTGCTTCTGTCCCAACGAGTACTCCAGTCAGAGTGGCAAACTTTGGGGCAATTCTTTTGTCTCTACGGTAGGAGACTCTCCGTAGAGTTCTCGTGTCGCCATCACATTTGCCTTTGTATGTGGGTTCTGGAGATTGAGTTCATGTTCCCGTGATGTGGGAGTGTCATATATCAATCTATTGATTTCATTGGTTAAGCAATAAAGAAACTGCTTTGGCCCTGATAGGTTAAAACATAGGTGGGAGGAGTAAACAGAACAGAATGCTGGGAGAAAGAAGCTGAGTCAGGAGTTGCCATGATTCTCCCACTCCAGGCAGAAGCAGGTTAAGATCATTCCTGGTAAGCCAGCTCGTGGGCTACAGCAGATTATTAGAAATGGGCTAGTCCAGGTGCGAGAGTTAGCTTAGAAGAGGCTAGATAGAAATGGCCAAGCGGTGTTTAAAAGAATACAGTTTCTGTGTAATTATTTCGGGTAAAGCTAGCCGTGGGGGCTGCCGGGTGCCGGGGACACAGCACCGTCCCCCCTATTTCAACATTCCCATGCTTGCATTTATTAAATAATCTCACAATTCCAGAATTTCTTATTCCTATTTATTATTATTTATTATTATTATTATTTTGGGTTTTCAAGACAGGGTTTCAATGGAGCTTTGGAGCCTCTCCTAGAACTAGCTCTTGTAGACCAGGTTGGCCTCGAACTTACAAAGATCTGCCTGCCTCTGCCTCCCAAGTGCTGGGATTAAAGGCGTACACCACCACCACCCGGCATTATTCATCATTTTAATGTCTCTTGTTCATTATTGTTGTGAGGGTGGGTGCCAGGCATACATGTGGAAGCCGCAGGACAGGCCGCTGAGTCAATTCCTTCTATGTGTGAAGTCTCGGAATGGACCTCAGCTCAACAGCCATGCGTGGCTAGCACTTCTCTTTGCCCATCTTGTGTCTCAGACTGCAGAAATTGTGACTTTTAACAAACCCACTTGCTCTTTGAGTACACACTTCAAGCAATGCTGAGAAGAGATCCTGCATTCTCCTCAGAGTGGGAACTTCACCTGAGAACAGAGGACAATGCTGACCAGTTTCTCCACATCTCCATGCTTAGCAGGAGACCAATGGCGTGAGTGGGTGCCGCGAGGCCTGCCTTCTTCCTTTACTTCTTTCTGCAGGATACTCCAAAGAACACCCTGCTCTCTGTAGGAGGAGTGCTCGGGTTACAGGTATAATCTGCAGGATGCTCGAGGGAACTCCCTCTACCTCTCTATAGGAGTGCTTGAATTACAGATAGGAAGGAATATCTGCAGGATGCTCCAGAGAACTCCTTCTACCTCAGTTCTGAACTGTTTACAGAGCATTGGCTTGTATCATTAAATACAGACGTGTAATGTAGGGCCCATCTTTGTTTGGAGTTCATCCTATTAAACTAATGCCACCATCATAAGTAAGTTCTTCCTTGTGCTCATCGGAACCTTTTTGAAAATTTGCTCTTCACATTTTTTTCTTCATCCAAATGAGGGGACATGGACGATTATTGCTCATCATCTTCTGCATTATTTTCAAGGACAGTATACAAGTTCTCTCTTTAATCCATTCTATTTTCACTTTTACTTGTGAAAGACGGATGGAAACCTACTTTTCATTCCTTGTCATGTTTTGGATGCTGTTCAGAAATTCCACGTGACTGGTAAAATGTGGCCGAAATGAGAGTCTATTGACGAGATCTTTGTAGAGACGGTAGTTTTTGAAAGATTGAAACAATGGGAGAAATTAAACAGGAAGCGACAAATTTAACTGTAAAATTCTTGCGCTTTTGTGCTATAGAAATTAATAACTCTAACTGGAAAAGTAGTTGCATTATGTAGCACAGCTAAGACTCATATGTGTGTGTTTATACTTATATATGAATGCATTGTGCCTGGTATTAATGAATAGTTACATATAAGGTATTTTTAATTAAAACAATCTTTTTGGATACGTTAAGTCTCCAGTGGGTCTTTTTCTTTTCCTCAAAGTCTAATTAACACGTCATGTTAGAGAAACCCCCCAGGTAAGTCTTTAACTATGTAAGCCCTCTCCAAACTCTGTGACCCTATCTAAATTCATAACACAGCCCATCACCTGTAGCAGAGTTACTTTAGTTCAAAACTGTCTTTTAGCTACATTCCCTGCCAGAAATAGTCACATGATAAGGAGATGGAGCACAAGAACAATGACTTCACAGCATTCTTTCTGCATTGTCTAGCTTCTAGGTGCTCCAATGCACACACCTTTAACCCCAGCACTAGGAAGGCAGAGGCATCCAGATCTCTGTGAGTTAAAGGTCAGCTTGGTCCACACCGTGAATTCCAGGTCAACTACTCTCAAAACAATAATAAATAAACATTTAAAAATATTCTTCCAGGCAACCCAGGCTAGATTCTCAGCACCCACACGGCAGCTTACAACTATCTATAATTCTAGTTTTAGAGGATCAGGTTCCCTCTTTGGCCTCTGTAGACATCAGATACGAGAGAGAGCGAGAGAGAGCGAGAGCGAGAGCGAGAGAGAGAGAGAGAGCGAGAGAGAGAGAGAGAGAGAGAGAGAGAGAGAGAGAGAGAGAGAGAGAACGCAGGCAAAATACCCATGCGCATATATAAAAAATTTAAACAGGGGAATATGCCTGTTAAATCCTTAAATGTTGGACCATGTTTGGAGTTAACTCTCTGTGGATTGGTGTGGAGACAGAGTCCATCCAAGAGGATCCAAACTCAGAAACAAACAGAATCACATGCTTGAGGACTACCTAGGATTGAGCTGGTCTCCATGGTGGTGAAGAGATGGCTCTGTCACTCCTTATCCTGCTTCATCAACAGACCATGCTACAAACAAGGGGAACCATTTGATAAAGGCCCCTTGGATCACTTCTTCCACCCAAAGGAGGGTCAGTGACTCCAACTCCCAAGGAAATGCCACAGAACTTCAACTATCTAGAAGAAAACAGGTACATTTGAAGCTTGAATGAACAAGACTGTACTAAATATGGAAACACTACAAATGTATGGAAACACTACAAATAATAAGGCTGATTATTTAAATAATTCTACAAACTCTGAAATTGGTATTCAAAAGAAGTCTCTCCCAAACCAGTAACTCTCATAGACAAAAATAAAAGCTAAGCAAGAAACAAAAGAAATTTCTTGGTATTCTTCATGCACAAAAGCCTGATTCTTTGAATTCATGAAGAGTTCATAGCAATACACACACAAGACCAAAGACCCAAAGAAAAATGGATACTGGATATGAACGCATAGGAGAGAGGTAAGTGGCTATTTCAGTTAGGGTTTCTATCGCTGTGAAGAGACATCATGACCAGGGCAATTCTCATAAAGGAAAACATTTAGTTGGGGCTGGCTTACAGTTTCAGAGGTTTAGTCCAGTATCGCCATAGTGGTGTGCACGCAGCCATGGTTCAGAGGAACTGAGAGTTGTACATCTTTATCCGCAGGCATCAGAAGCAACTGTGTGCTGTGTTGTGTGTGTAGCTGGAGTCAAGGAGATCTCAAAGCCCACCATCACAGTGATACACTTCCTCCAACAAGACTACATCTACTCCTAAAAACTCACACCTCATAATAGTGCTACTGTGGGGGGGGGGGTTCGTTTTCTTCCAAACCACCAGAGTAGCTGATACACCCACGAAGGATGCATCAATCCTTAGGTCACATTCCAAACCCTGCCCAGCAATCATTGTGTCCCTGGACATTTATGCAACAGAAGATTCTTTTAAGAAACTGCGACTGTGGCCTGGTTTAAGAACACTGGTTGCTTTTCCAGAAGAACTTGGTTGGGTTGGGTTTTCAGCACCCAAACAGCAGCTGACAACCGTTTATAACCGCAGTTACAGTTGATTGAATGCCCTCTTCTGGTCTCTGTGGGTATTGCATTCAAATGGTTCCATCAAAATTCAAGATTGTAAATTAAATCTCTCTCCTCCCACTAAGGAAGGATTTCTCTGTAGCTCTGGATGCGCTGTAGATCAAGGTCACCTTGAACTCAGAGATATGCCTGCCTATACCCCTCACGTACTGGTACCAAAATGTGCACCACCATGACCCACTTTAAAATTGGAATAAATAAATCTTAAAAAAAAATAAAGAGAAAGAAAAAAGAAAGAACTGTAATGGTTAAAATTGGTTGCCAACCTGACAGCTTTTAAGATAACCTAGGAGGACATTTCTCTGTCTGCAATGATGTTTCCAGATAGGTTTAACTGAGGTGTAAAGACCCTCCTGAATATGGGCAGCATCATTCCATGCCTGGGGGCCTAAACTATATACAAAAGAGAAGGCCACTTGTACGTCTGCATTCCTCTCTCTCTGCTTCCTGACTGCAGGCCATGTGACCAGCTGTGGCAAGCTCCTGCAGCTATTACTATGGCTGCTCTCAACGCCTACCTTCCCCTCCATGATGGACAGAGCCCTTAAACTGGGATTCCTGATCAAACCTTCCTCCCTTAAGTTACTTTTGACAGGTGTTTTGACCCCAAAAGAAGAAGAGTAACTGACAAAAAGAGCAACTGTGCCACAGTGTGAGCTCATCTGCTGGGTGACGTCACTACTCAGTGAGCTCACCTGCTGGGTGACATCACCACTCAGTGAGCTCACCTGCTGGGTGACATCACCACTCAGTGAGCTCACCTGCTGGGTGACATCACCACTCAGTGAGCTCACCTGCTGGGTGACGTCACTACTCAGTGAGCTCACCTGCTGGGTGACATCACCACTCAGTGAGCTCACCTGCTGAGTGACATCACCACTCAGTGAGCTCACCTGCTGGGTGACGTCACCACTCAGTGAGCTCACCTGCTGGGTGACATCACCACTCAGTGAGCTCACCTGCTGGGTGACATCACCACTCAGTGAGCTCACCTGCTGGGTGACGTCACCACTCAGTGAGCTCACCTGCTGAGTGACGTCACCACTCAGTGAGCTCACCTGCTGGGTGACATCACCACTCAGTGAGCTCATCTGCTGAGTGACGTCACCACTCAGTGAGCTCATCTGCTGGGTGACATCACCACTCAGTGAGCTCATCTGCTGGGTGACATCACCACTCAGTGAGCTCATCTGCTGAGTGACGTCACCACTCAGTGAGCTCATCTGCTGGGTGACATCACCACTCAGTGAGCTCACCTGCTGGGTGACATCACCACTCAGTGAGCTCACCTGCTGGGTGACATCACCACTCAGTGAGCTCACCTGCTGGGTGACATCACCACTCAGTGAGCTCACCTGCTGGGTGACGTCCCCACTCAGTGAGCTCACCTGCTGGGTGACGTCCCCACTCAGTGAGCTCACCTGCTGGGTGACGTCACCACTCAGTGAGCTCACCTGCTGGGTGACGTCACCACTCAGTGAGCTCACCTGCTGGGTGACATCACCACTCAGTGAGCTCACCTGCTGGGTGACATCACCACTCAGTGAGCTCACCTGCTGGGTGACGTCCCCACTCAGTGAGCTCACCTGCTGGGTGACGTCCCCACTCAGTGAGCTCACCTGCTGGGTGACGTCACCACTCAGTGAGCTCACCTGCTGGGTGACGTCACCACTCAGTGAGCTCACCTGCTGGGTGACATCACCACTCAGTGAGCTCACCTGCTGAGTGACATCACCACTCAGTGAGCTCACCTGCTGAGTGACGTCACCACTCAGTGAGCTCACCTGCTGAGTGACGTCACCACTCAGTGAGCTCACCTGCTGAGTGACGTCCCCACTCAGTGAGCTCACCTGCTGGGTGACGTCCCCACTCAGTGAGCTCACCTGCTGGGTGACATCACCACTCAGTGAGCTCACCTGCTGGGTGACATCACCACTCAGTGAGCTCACCTGCTGGGTGACATCACCACTCAGTGAGCTCATCTGCTGGGTGACATCACCACTCAGTGAGCTCACCTGCTGGGTGACGTCACCACTCAGTGAGTTCACCTGCTGGGTGACGTCACCACTCAGTGAGTTCACCTGCTGGGTGACGTCACCACTCAGTGAGCTCATCTGCTGGGTGACGTCCCCACTCATACACTAGCTGATTCACCCCTGGCCACAGATGTCTCCCCGTCATCTCTCACACCAGCAGACCTTCCCATCACTTGCTTCTCATTCTCCTACTCAGACGATCGTATGACCTTCAAAACTGGTAGATGACCACCTTGACTCATGTAAATCTGGCTTCCTCTTCAATGTCCCCCCCCCATCCCTACCATCCTAGTTTACAGCCCGTTGTGGTGACAAAACTGACCATACACAACTTAGGAGAGGAGGGGGTTTGTTTCAACTTACAGATCCCAGTCCATCATCAAGGGAGGTCAGGGCAGAAGCTCAAGGCAGATGTCTAGAGGCAAGAACTGAAGCAGGGACCATGGAGGAATACTGCTTATTGACTTGCTCCCCATGACTTGCTCAATCTGCTTTCTTATACAGCCAAAGAAAACCTGCCCGTGGGTGGTGGGCTGGGCCCTCCCTCATCAATCACTAATCAAGAAAATAGTCATAGACGGGCTTACATGTCAATCTGAAGGAGGTAGTTCTTTAACTAGTAACTACAGTTTATGTCAAGTTGACGAGAAATGACCAGTACACCCCATCTCAATGCAATTTTCAAACAAGACAAACTATTTAATGCTCTTTCATTTTGGATTCCAGAAATATTCAGCAGGTATACTGATACTTTCACTGGAGGTGGGGGCACAGATGCAAGAACAGCTGGGATTCTTTTTTTTTAAATTCCAGCAAGGTTCCCATCTAGCACAAAAAGACATCGAATCCATCCCTGACCTCTGTCTTTTCTGTCCTTCCCCAACACCTTTCAGCCACTTTTCCTCTCAATCCCCCTGCTCCTGTTCCCACTACCGTCTGCTCCACTGAGGAGCTTCTTACACCTTCTTTGAATCAATGTTTTCTCACACACACAAAAGATATTCTCCTCCTTCCACCTTTCAGGAGAGCTGATTGTGAAATTGGTGGGAAGTCTGTAAGCTTCAGGAGGACCATTTGAAAAATTATCCCCAGTGGGAATATTTATTTATTGTATAAGCCACTCTCCTGCACCAGTGCTGGCTGTTAAATACCCAGCCACCCAGCCACCCTCCCACCCATCCATCACTGCCCACTCCTTCATGATCTTATTTTCTCTCCTGCCTCCTGCAACCTGTCTAAATTTAATTCAGAAATCACTATTTCTGCTTAGCATGGGCTCACAGAACATTTGTATTGAAGATGCAAAATGCTTAAAAGCAGATGGTCTCACCTCTCAAAGCCTTCATCTCCTGTCTGCACTGTGGTGATAACGTGTTCCTTTTCGATGAGGGTGGGATTTGACAAGGACACACACACCTGCACACACACACACACACACACACACACACACACACACGCACACCTGCACATACTTGGCATAATCCTTGCTGGCTCGTACTGTTGCTGTCCTCCTTTGTATTCACCCAGCCTTGGATTACTTAACTGACCATTTGTGGTCACCCTTATTAGCTAGCATTAATCACTCATAAGTGAAGTGTGTTCTGAGTGTAGAATGGTTTTAATTGGAAAGGTGGGGGGGGGCCTCATAACAGCCAGTCTTCACTGTGTGTCTCCATAGTATGTGAAAAGCAGGTCTGTTTTGCACAGCTGGACCCTGAGAAGTTTGGGAGGATTCTACATGGAATTCCTGGGCTGTTGTCCATGTTGGTAGTCCTCTCGGACTCTTTCTATTCTGGGATTTCCCACCTAGTGCTGGGCTCTATTCAACTTTGCCTTAGTTTTGGGGAAACAGTTTGGCAATGTCACTGTGACTAGCCTACCCAAGGCATGGGGATGTCTCTATTCCCTCACCTCCTTAGTCTGAAATGAGGCCTTCCATGTTATCCATGGAAGGATATCTGATTTGGAGAAAGGCTGTGGAGCTGTTTTTCTCAGTGGGATTTAAATTCCTTTTGCATTGTATAACCAGCAACATGGCTGACAGAAACATCCTGGCTCATAGTCTCAAAGAGTTTTCTGCCTATGGAGTGAGGAAGGTACAGGATAGAAGCGGCCCTACCTGTGGCAGTGGGAACAGAGTGGCTGTTCATGCAACAACCAATCAAGGAGCGGAGAGAGTGGTACCTGACACAGGGTCTGGGATAACTTTCTAAAGCCTGTCTCTAGTGACCTAACCAGGTCCCGCCCCTCTAAGGGCTCCACAGTCTCCTTAAGGAGGCCAGCAGGTGGGCAACAAGTACCCCAAACAAGCCTGTGGAGGACACATCAGATTCTAAGAGCAACAGAATCTGGTTCTTCCTCCAAAATTTATTTTACTTGATAATGGAAATACTTTCCTATGCCAACATTGCCATATATGATGAGACCCATTATTCCCTACCGTTCAAACTACATATTTTAATTGACTAACAGGTACCTCGGGAAACGCATGAAGTTGAGCTTGGAGAGATGGCTTAGTGAATGAGAACACTTGTTGCACAAGCATGAGGACCTGAGTTCTAATCCTCAGCAACCTTGTAAAAAGCTGGGTGTGATTGTTCAACCTGTAACTCCCATTGCTGTTGACAGTGGAGACCGGAGGATCGGTAGGATTTCCTCACTGCATGCCTAACTCTAGGCTCAGTGAGAGACCTTGACGGAGCAGGATGTCTGACCTCTGAACTCTTCTGCCATATGCCCCATTTGTCCATACATAACACTTATAATGAGCAAGCAAACAAACAGCATAACAGGTTTTTGGCTTTTATTTTTGTTTGAGATTGTTTGGCTTTGCAGGGGCTAAGGCCTCTTTTTGCTGCTGTGTTTGCTGCTCCAAGGCTACATGGAAGAGTTTATTTTCAAGTTTGGTGTGTTGAGGTATAATTCACATGCAACAACACCTGTTTTGGTACGTGCTGTAGGACAATGTTCTTCTACCCTGTCAAGATTTGTCATTTGTATTGCTTTAATAAAACGCTGATTGGCCAGTAGCCAGGTGGGAAGTATAGACAGGGTGACCAGGCTATAGGTGAGACAACTAGAACAGGAGAATTCTGGGAAGAGGAAAGGCTGAGTCTGCAGTCGTCACCCAGACAAAGAGGAAGCAAGATGAGAATGCCTTGCTGATAAAAGCTACCAAGCCACGTGGCTGACACAGACAAGAATTATGGGTTGATGTAGGATGTAAGAGTTAATAAGAAGCCTGAGTTAATAGGCCAACCAGTTTATAATTAATGTAGACCTCTGTGTGTTTCTTTGGGATAGAACAGCTGCGGGACACCTCTGTCAACAGGTATGAGTTTTGATGAACATGTGCTGCAACACAGTCCACATACAGAACATCTGTAAGCCCTCCTCAAGTGTCCCAGGGCTCTGCAGAGGCAGCCAGGTTCTCCAGCCCTGGCTCTGACAACCAATGACCTGCTTCCCAAAGACCAATTTTTCTTTGGGCCGCCAGCTCATTAAAAATGACACAGAGACTTATTACTAATTATGAAAGCCCAGCCAATAACTTAGGCTTGTCCCATTAGAGCTCTTATAACCTAAATTAGCCCATTTATATTAATCTACACTTTGCCTCGTGGCATTTTGCCTCTCTTCCATTTTATACCTGCTGTTCCCTCTCTGTGTCCCCTGGTGTCTCTCCTATGCCACAATTCATCTCTTCTTCTTCTTCTTCCTCTTCTTCTTCTTCTTCTTCTTCTTCTTCTTCTTCTTCTTCTTCTTCTTCTTCTTCTTCTTCTTCTTCTTCTTCTTCTTCCTCTTCTTCTTCTTCTTCTTCTCTCTCTCTGTCTGAAAGTCCTGGCTAACCTCTTCCTGCCTAGCTATTGGCAATTCAACTCTGTATTAGACCAATCAGAAGATGCCTTGGCAAAGACACATCTTCACAGTACACAAAAAGATTATTCCACAATGCTTCCATCCCCACAAAGTGCCTTTTCCAGTGGGATTGCATGGTGAGATCATATAGCATGTATCCTGTTGCTTAAATTAAGACATTTGAGACATAGACACACTGAGCTTGTGTAAACAACATTCTAGGTTAGTAGTTCTCAATCCTCCTAATGCTGCGACCCTATAATACAGTTTTTTTTTTTTTTTACTTTGTGGTGACCCTCCCAACCATAAAATTATTTTTATTGCTACTTTATTAACTGTAACTTGCTACTTTTATGAATCATAATGTAAATATCTGAAAAACAGGATATATGATATGCAATCTATCAAAGGGGTTGAGACCCACAGGTTGAGAACCGCTGTTCTAGACCACACCGCACTGCATGTATGACAGTCCCATAGATTTTAACAGAGCTGAGAATGTTCTGTCACCTAGCAACATCACAGTCTTTGTAAAGCCACAGTGTCACGTACTTGTGATGAAGATGAGGGAAATATACCACTGCCCTGCCACTCGGAAAATAGTCGAGCATGCAGTTACACACAGTACAGAACCCTCACTAATAACAAGAAAAACTGCATTACCGGATTGTATATCTGCCACACTTTTTATTTTGATTTCTAGATGGATGAGGGTCTCATGACTTGAGCCCAGGCTGGCCTCAAACTCCTTCTGTAGCATAAGTTGGCTTTCAAACTTGCAACCCTCCCACCTTAGCCATGAGGCTTTGATGAAACTGCTATGTATTTGACATGTTTTAAAGTGTGTTTCTCCCACTTACAAGCGAAGAGGCCGACTATAATACAGTATGCCATCACAGACAAGCAGCGGACTCATCGATCTTGTGGTAGCTGTGTCTCTCGATGGTTTCCAGAGGCTGTATGGAGTGATTAGCCTGTAACATCCATATATGTGTGAGGATACTTTGTATTGCTGGCACAAGAGCAAAACTTTCTAGAATATGTTTCTCAGAATGTATCCCATCATTAAGCGATGAGTTTGCCCTTTATTTGCAAAATACTATTCCGTCTTGTGAAAGCTCCATGGTTTCTTTAGCCATTCACCATTTATATATAGGGCGTTAGGATTCCTTCTAGTTAGGGGCAATCATGATCCAAGTTCCTACACAAACCTACATACAGAGTTTTACATAAATAAGGCTTTTATTTTCTTGGCTAAATTCTATGGTTCATTATTTTTTGCTTCCCCCACCTTGAGGCTCCCAGGCTGGTTATCATCCCCAAACTCACCTATATGAGGACCTATGCATTATTTTTCCAGGGTGCAGTGTAGTGTATGAGTTCCAGATGCAGGGAGTAGTGTCGTTTTTTGGGTCTTTTGACAACTGAGGTGTCCTCAGTGGACATAGGGACAAAGGGAGAAATGGATAGAGCAAGGGAGGAGTGAGCAACGTGTGGGTGACGACGAGGGGACAGGGCTTCTGGGTCAGGTGGTGTGATTAAAGGCTTCTTAGTCAGCAGCCCAGCTGCCTGCAAAAATTGAATGCTTCGCTTACAAACCGGAATGGTGGCTCCCTGAGTTCTGATTTGCTTCAGCCCACACTGGCCATTTGTGCCTGTGAGCTGATCTTCTGCAGCTGATCTCTGGACTCAAGGGAGATGATTGGAAGGTCTCTGGTCATCAGAGATTTCTATTAATAATCCGGCTTAAATACCGATCCTAGCAGGCTTGTCGCGACAGATGCAAACTCATTGGATCCTCATGGTCACCCCAGAGCTGGCAACGGCTTTTTTCTTTTTCTTTCTTTTTTTTTAATTTATTTATTTATTAAGGATTTCTGCCTCCTCCCCGCCACCGCCTCCCATTTCCCTCCCCCTCCCCCCGATCAAGTCACCCTCCCTCATCTGCTCCAAGAGCAATCAGGGTTCCCTGACCTGTGGGAAGCCCAAGGACCGCCCACCTCCATCCAGGTCTAGTAAGGTGAGCATCCAAACTGCCTAGGCTCCCCCAAAGCCAGTACGTGCAGTAGGATCAAAAACCCACTGCCATTGTTCTTGAGTTCCCATTCTTCCTCAAAAGCCGCTGTGTTCAGGCTTTTTTCACTTTGAAGATTTTGCAGGATCTGAGACACAGAGGTGGGATGGCTGGCAAGGGGCGGTGCTGTAACAAAAGCTGCCCGTTGGACTTGCAAGCCTCATCCTCGACCACCAGACCACCCCACCTTCCACTCTTACCGCTGTGGCCCATGTGCCTGGCATCTCTTCCCTGACTTTTTCGCCAGTTCCTCCCTCCTCTTCCCCTTCTTCCTGCTTGTGTGTTTGCTTGCCTTCTGTCTTCTGCCACTCTTTGAACTCGCTTTGAACTTGAAGTTGGGTTTGAACATGCTGTAGAGCAGAGGCTAACACTGAATTCTGGATCTTCCTGCCTCCATCGCCCAGGTGCTGGGATTATGGGTTCGTACCACCATGCTCGGCAAGGGGCCTTACTAATCACTTCCACAGACAAGGGAGTAAAGACCCAGAGAAATGAAGGAGCTAGGTCAAGGTCTCCACGCTTGTGGCTCCTGGATAGGAATGAAGCCCGAAAGCACGTGCTCGCCACCACCTTTCCCTACCTCTAATAAAATCACTTGTTTTTCCTTGGACTTGACCTAAGTTGAGAGCCTGTCGAAGACATAAAATGAAGATGAATTTGCCCGAATCTCTGTTAACCTTGCTGCCTGAGTGTTTCTGCTGGGAGCTGGCTCCACGCAGCCTGCTACCCCAGAGAGGATCTCTGTGGGGACCAAGAGGAACATGGTGAAAACAGTCTTGTTTTTACCTTTTCTCGAACAATAAACTCCCCTAGGAAAGCTCGGAAAGAACAAAAATAAATACTTGTTAAGAGTAGATTTACAATAGATGTCCTTTGCATTCGCTTGGCTCACATTCTCTTAATAGGCCGCTTATTCTGGGCACCACACTCGCTCTAATTAGTTTTTGCATCATGTGGCGGTTTAGCCTCCTGGGAGAAAGGGAGCCTGAAAGCCAGAGCCACAGTTAAGCTATAAAACAGTCAGAGCAGCCCTTCACTGCCCTATGTTTCCACCCAGCACAGGAGTCTGGCCCAGTCCATCTTGCCTGCTCACAAATGCCCTGATGCAGGGGATGTTTGCTGTCCATCATCGGCTCTATCAGGACTGTACATCGACTTTCTGCTAGCTCCGGGCTCAGCGGTCTTGGAGGCTTGCTATCACCAGCCCCCCGCCGCAGGCTTTATGTAGCTGTCAATCTCCCTGCTGAATTATGAGCTCCTGAATATAGGGAAATAGATCATCCAGGATGAAAGGGATCAGGTTTCCCATCACCCAGGAGCTGCTAGTTATGTAGAAGAACCTGACACATGTGTAAACAATCAGACTCCCGGGCAGGCTCTGACCGTGCCATAGTGACATCAGTAACAAGAAACATTTAAGGAGGGTGGATCGTGGTCTTGGCACCAGGACAAGTCCTGCTCATTTATATGCTTTATAAAGTCTACAGTAAAAGTGTTCCTGTGTTGGTTATCTATTATCCTAAATCTGGGTAACAACCATAAAAGTTGGGCAACTAACATTTATTCTGGGGCCCTCGTTCATAATTGGCTGGGCTCTCCTGCTTCCAAGGCAGCTGGCTGTTGGCTGAGGCATCTCAGCAGGCTCTCTCATGGATATCTGGACTGCTGGGGACTGGCTGTTCTGCTGAAGCAATTGACTTCTGTTTTAGAATCTGGCCTCCTCCAGTGGATTAGCCATGACTGGTCCTCCTGGCAGGGGCGGGCCAAGAGAGCCATTCCAAGGATGCCATACTTGAACCTCTGGAGACCGAGGTATACTGATTGGACACACTCATTTCTGATGCATTTGCATTTGGCCAAGGGAAGGGTTTCCAAGGATAAGCCAGACCGAGAGAATGCAGAGACAGGTTTTGAATCTTGATGTGGGGGAGTTCAAAGATTTACCCTGTAAAGGGTATGGATTCCACGAGGGTTAGAAATTGCAGCTGCTTCTTGGAACTTGTGTGGGCTCCATTGCTGTCCCCGTTCTGCAGATGATAGAACCAAGACACAGGTGCACACAAAAAATAATGGCAATACGGACGAAAGGTATAGCATGACCAACAAAGAGAAGCTGGGTCCTTTGAGAAGACTTAAACATTGCTTTAGCTTAGAAAGGAGGTAGCGCTATAGCGCTGCTGCAGAGACCAAGCCGCCTTGCTCCCAAAGGTCCTGTGGGTCCCCTCTGAAGTCACTGCTACAACTGACAGCTCCCATGTGTTACCATCTTCCCTGAAAGGACTCTGCTCTTCTGCTGGAGGCTGTCCCCAGTGCCAGGATGTACCAGTCACACTAACAACCTCCAAGCATCAGATGTAGTGTCCCCAGAGGCAGCCCCTAGCTAAGATGGTGCAGGTGCTGCTGCTTCCTTGCCCGGCTTTCCCATCGCAAGGTGGGGCAGCTCCATAATGCATCTTGCAGATTTCCTAGGAAGGTGCACAGAGGGACTGAGGGCCCAGATGGCTCTCAGGAGCAACTGCTCATTAACATCACGCATCGCGCTTGATTGTCTTTGGCGTTCAGTTAAGCAGCCTACGTTCAAGCCCTCTTCACCTTGGGTCTGCTTCTATAGGAGGTCAAACTCTGACACCTGAGAGGATGGATAAGCTAGTGGACAAGCGGAAGGAAGCCGGTGAGGAGTGCAGGGTAGAATATTTCTTTTTGAACATTTTTGAAGATTGCTTCTAAATTTCCTTTGTGTAATAATTCTATGCAGGTGTAATCATGCTTTCTGTGGATTACATTCCACAGGCTTTCAGCCACAGTATTCCCCGTGTTTACTCCTAGAATTGGCCTGGTTCAGATAGTTATCTCAGATCCTGGGAAAGGTTTACATGGCTGAGATTTTAGGGCAAGTGGAAAGAATTAGTCCATTTTCTGATGCTATAATGAAATACCCAAAGTTAGTACTTTTTAAAGAAAAAAGGCTTGTTTGGCTGAACACCCATGATTTAGTGACCCAATCAAACTAGTTTCTCTTAAGACCCTTTCTTGGGTCTCAACATATAGATCTAATCATGGTAAAAGGGTCAGCAAAGGGCTTAGTCAGGCTCTTTTTATACCAGTCCATGATTGAGAGAGGAAATTGGGTGTCCCATGAGACATACATTAAGTCCCTCCTAAAAGTGGCATTTTTAATGATCCAGTCATCTTTTGCTAGGCTCCACCTCTTTTTAGAGTTTTTTTTTTAACTCTTTGCTCTTTGGGGACCTACCACCCAGTTCCCAAATAAATACATGGAGACTATTCTTACTTATGAATGCCTGGCCTTACTTTTCTTAACATAAGTTAACCCATTTCTCTTCTACATTTTGCCTCTGGGCTTTTATTTTTCTCTCTTCTATATATCTTTCTTTCCTTCTTACTCCATAACTAGTCATATGGCTGGGTACTGGCCCCTGACATCCTCCTCTCTTTTTTTCTACATCATTGCTTCTTCCTCTTCTCTTTTTCTCCTTCTATTTATTCTCTCTGCTTGACAACCCCACCTCTCCTGCCCAGCTATTGGCCTTTCAGCTCTTTATTAGACCAATCAGGTGTTTTAGGCAGGCAAAGTAACACAGCTTCACAGAATTAAACAAATGCAACATAAAAGAATACAACACATCTTTGCATCATTAAACACATATTCCACAGCATAAACAAATGTAACACATCTTAAAATCATATTCCACGATGTGTGTGTGTGTGTGTGTGTGTGTGTGTGTGTGTGTGTGTGCAGGGTCTATTTGTGCTCACCATATGTCCAGAAGAGAGTGTCAGGTCTCCTGGAACTGGAGTTGAGGTGAGCCATCTGATGTAGATGACAGGAACTGAACTCCAATGCTCTTGATCCGTTGAGCCATCTCTCCAGCTGAGATCAACTCATTGCATAGCGCCGCACTGAGGATAACTCACTAGTGTGTGAAAGTGTGGGGAACGACCACACCCAATCGGTAGCAGTGAGCGACTTTGTATTTAGCAAACTACATACGTCCCAACTTAAAATTAAATATCTGTGCTAGTTAGTTTTCATTTTCAACTTGCCACAGCCTAGAGTCATCGAAGAAGAGGGAGCCTCAACTGAAGAATTGCCTCAATCAGTGGTCGTGCCTGTGAGAGACTGTCTTGATTGGTGATTGATGTGGGAAAGCCCAGCCCACTGTGGGTAGCACCATCCTTAGGTAGGAGAGCCTGGGCAGAATAAGAAAGCTAGCTTGAATGTGAGCCAGAGACCAAACCAGCAGCTGGGATCCCCTCCATGGTTCCCATCTCCTAGTTCATGGTGTGACTTCCCTCAGTGACGAATTTTGACCTGAATGTAGAAGCCAAATAAACTCTTTCCTGCCCAAGTTGCTTTTGGTCATCATGTTTATCACAGTGACAGAAAAGCAAACTAGAACAACATTCCTATTTTAAAAGTCAGTTGATCTTTCTTACCATGCACTTGGCCATCTCCATATTCTCTGTACTTCTTTTTTTTCCTTACTGGTCCTTACCTTTTCTATTTTGGTTGCCATACCCCAACTTAAGCTCCCCATCCATTTATTTCCCAATTCACCGTCTTCACCCTGATCAAAATCCTGATCAAAGTCAACCTTTTTTTTTCTGCAAATGTGCAAATGAATCATAGCCAGCAAATGCATCCTATGAGAGGGGACCGAGCCAGGGTCCGAGAGGCAGAGTGTCAGAGGGTCCAGGCAATTGGTGACCTTTGGAGAGGAAATGAAATAAACATGGCAAAACTTGAGAATGACCTGCTCAACTTTCTGCTCCCCAAAACGCAACCCCGTGGCTTCCAATTCTTTGCTTCGTTCTTGCGGACCCCTGCAAGCTTTTCGGTTCTCTATTAAAATGCAAATACCAACTGGGAGTTGTTAAGCCTTATCAGCTAATGGTTGACTGTGGAATAAACAGAAGATCCTGCTTTAATAGAGCACAGGACAGCAGAGGGACAGGGCCATAGCGCGGAAGATTCTGGAAGGAGAGAAGGTATTTATGGAAGGGTCATTTTCTGGTCTGTCTTCTATTTTGGTCCAAGTGAACTTTGCTCACCATTATCCACAGCCACCTCCTTTGCCTCCTCAAGAACAGTGGATTTAAAATGGTTGGTTCATTTCTCCTTGACCTGAGCATCCCCTGAATTAAGGAGGGATGCTGGCATGGCTCTGCTTTGCCTAAATTAGGCAGAGTAAGAGCGATGTGAGGAAATAGCTATCACACCCCCTCTCTGGGCTAAATTTAGCTGTACTTGATTGCATGAGTCCCCTGGTACACATGTGGCCTTGGTGGCCCAGTGAGTCACAGCAAAGCCTGAATGTGGACAAGGAGTTGAGGGAGCTTCCTCTAAGACAGGAAGTAAGCCACCATCCTAACCTTGGACTTCCCACGGGTGTCCACCAAGAGGGACCCAAAAGGTACGGCTACAGACTGCCCAATCCATTTTAATTCCCTAGAAAAAAAATCACAGAGCCATAGCCTGACTTCCACAGGAAAGGACAACTGAGCTCCAGGCTCCTGGTGGGAAAAGGTCTCCATCACCTGTGGCTCTGAACACGCATTTTTTGCTCCCGCTGCTCCTGCACTCTGAGCCCTGCAGCAGGAACCCAGGCTGCTTCACTGTGGAGTGTACATACAAAATGCTTCTAGAATGAAGGTACCCATAAAGGACTGGCAGCAAGGCAGAACCATGCCGGAGCAGGATTAAATAAGCTTTGTCCTCGACTCCCTCCCCACCCTTCCCTCAGGATTTGACTTCTCTTTACAGGTGTGATGTTCAGAACACTGAATAACCAGTGAAAGACCAGTACTAGCCAATCGGCAAAGAAGCAGCTTGCTTGCTCCGAAGCAGGGTTCTAGGGATGCCTGGCAGAAAGCACTAACCCTTTAGTTCCTAGAGCATCAGGCTTTTCGGGGTGGTGTATGGAGGAGATAGGTTAGCAAGGGCAGCCCAAAAGGACTCAGAGGAAACCTACTCACCTGCTAGCGTGGAGGTGTCCCTGTTTGGTTTTGTTTTTGTTTGCCTCACCATTGCCCTGGTATATCCGGTTTGAGTGCCCTGTCCTAGGCCCTCAGCTCCAGCTCTCTGAAGTTCTGAAGGAGCTGAGCTAGGGAAGCTTGCTCTCCTTGCAAAGCCCTGAGCGCTGCTCTGTGTGTGTGTGTGTGTGTGTGTGTGTGTGTGTGTGTGTGTGTGTGTGTGAGAGAGAGAGAGAGAGAGAGAGAGAGAAAGAGAGAGAGAGAGAGAGAGAGAGAGAGAGAGAGAGAGAGAAAGACAGAAACAAAGACAGACAGACAGATAGAGAGAGAGAGACAGACAGACAGACAGACAGACGGACAGAGGCAGAGACAGAGAGGTTTCCAGATATTGCAAAGCCAGTGGCCCCTGGGGGTAGAAATCACTACACACACACACACACACACACACACACACACATTCAAATAGTCTTCTTGTGACCTTGAAACATCAATTTTCTGTTTCTTCCATTTATTCCTTAGGCTTATCCCATTAAGAAAATAAAAAACATCTTCCCTTTTCCCAGTTACCCCCTTCAGTCAGGAACAGTGGTGCACAGCTGTGATCTCAGCCCACGCAGGACACAAATCGGGAGGATTCAGAATTCAAGGCCATTCTAGGTTACACATTAAGTATGGAGCCAGTCTGGGTTACATAGTAAGACTTCTTCTTCAAAATAAAACAAAGCCTATAAAAAAAATAGTAAAAATGAAACCGGGCAACACTGATCTGTGCACCATTGGCTTCCGATGCTTGGTAGGAAAGCAGCTGCTTGTGGTTTGCCCCGGTGGAGGATGGGAGGGTGAGCCTGCTTGCTAGACAGCGCCCAGGACTCAGTTCAGCTTTCAGTCTCTATTCAAGTCTCATGATTCTTGGTCTCTTGCAGGATGGGGAACTGGCTCAGGGGGTCTATACAGATAATCATCGTTGACCTGCTGGGGAAGGAGGAAGGGAAGAGGGGAGGGGGAAGGGAGAAGGCGCCGAGCAGAATGTGAGCTATTTGCAGTTTGTCAGAAATCCTAATGGAAATTATAGATTAACAGAGTACTCTTGTGAGCAGCTAAGAAATTTAACTTCCACCGACTTAGAGGAAAACAGTGGAGCTAATTGGCTCATGAGATCAATGCACTGGAAGAACTGAAGTGTGCTCAGCCTTGGGGACAGCTAGCACCAGGGCCTTAGATGTCACCCGGACACAGTCTCCTCGCCTGTCTAGCCCTAGTGGAGACCAGGGTTCCTTACCTGGGGATGGGGAGGGATTTTGCCCCCTTTCCAGGGCACTGACAGCTTTGATGGGATTTGCGGTTACCACGGCTGGGGGCGGGGGTGAGGATGCTGTTGGCATCAAGCACAAAGACAAGGCTAACCGTCTGTGGTGACTTAAATGAGAAATGCCCCACCCCATGGGCATCAAGTGGTCTGTTCTGTTAGGTTCTGCCTTATTCCATTAAGACAGGGCCTTTCACTAGGCCTGGAGGGAGGCTGGTGGGCAGCAAGTCCCAGAAATCCTTCCACCTTTGCTTCCTTTCCTCCTCCTCCAGCACCAGGGTTCTAGAAAGGCATGTGGCCTTGCCTGTCTTTTTTAGTGGGCACTGGGAATTTGAACTTGGGTCCGTGCTTGTGAAGCAACAAGTACTCTTACCCACTGAACCATATTCTCAGCCAGCAAGAGAGACAATGTATGTTAAAACTTGAGGATACAGGGGAGCAAAGAAAGACAGTAGGTCATTAGTAAAGCAAAGGTTGGGATCGTATTAACCCCCTAAATGACTGCACAGGCCAAGCCAGCATTCTGTGCCCAAGACCCTTTTTATCCCACTCTGCTCATGGAGGCTGTTCCTGGGGGACTCATTCTCTGTTCAGAAGCAATGGGTGGTAAGTGGCTATTTAGATAAACTAATTATTGCTAATGTTTAGCTAGCTAATGAGTTATTCCTTCTAGCTGACATAATGCCTAACCCCATTATAACTGCATATCCCTTAGAAGGGCTTTAGAGCGGGAAACCGTAGAACTCACTGCCAAAGAGAAACTTGGGAGGAAGGTATTTTTGGTTTGGAGGCCTCCAGGCTCAGATGATTCAAGCAGGCAGCAAGTCATGCTATAGCTGAGTTAGTTATATTGATGGTGGGCATTTTCTGAAGTCTATGCTCTGGGAACACAGAGTTTCTGAAATGGTGGTGCTGTTGAAAATAAAGCTTTTAGGATTTGTTTGGTAAGTGCTAGCTTGAGTGACATTTAGGCAATTTGTTTACTAGAAGACTCGAGCCTCTCACAGAGGGTGTGTGGCTCTCAAACAAACAAACAAAAACAAAAAAGAGGCTACTCAGCACACGGGATTTCTTAGCCTGTAGGCCAAAGGGACTTCCTCAGTGAAGGACATTTTACCCAGGGTGGAAGGCCCACTTCACGTCCTGCACATTGTCTACATTATTAAAGGTGACACCCATGCCCACAGTGGAGGCACAGCACTGGGCTTGTCTATGCTACTTGGAGAAAGTGAATTAGTCCAGCCAACTTGTCTGTACATTCATGAGAAGGGGAGTGTGGATTAAGGAAAAAAAAATAGACGAGAGACTGAAGATGGGGTTGGGAGGGCATTCCATTGAATACTGAATCTGAACCAAGTTTATTTTTCATAGTCCTTTTATACCCCAAGCCAAAGGGGAGGGCAAAAAGACTTTTTATCATTATACAAGGAACAAACAAGAGTGATTATTTCCCTAATATTTAAAACATCTAATAGCTATGTCCTAAGTCAAACATCCTGTTATTTGGAGCTCTATGCCTTAGGCCAAACATCCTATTGTTTGACCTTGTGGGGGCAGTAATAGGCTGGAACTCTCTGACCTTTATGAAGATGGAACGAAGCCACTTCTATGGGCTTCCACAAGAAGGCACTATAAAGTGTCTTTCTGTTCCCTTTTGCATTTATGGAGAGCAGCCTTCAGCCCATTTTAAACCAGCCTTGGAGAAAGAGCCAGTTTTAGCAGTCCCTAGAGGAGGTCAGAATGAGGATTACCAGGAGCTATGCCTTCCCCTTGTCCTATGAAGCTTTTCTGTGTTGAGTCTTCAAATCAAAGCCTAGATAATCTCTTTTACATGTTTGAAAGAATGGAGCAGAAGAGATGTCTCAGCTGTTAACACCTCTTTCTGAGGACCTGAGTTTAGTTCCCAACGCCTATGTCAGGCAGCTCACAACCACCTGTAACTGCAGTCTAGAGGATCCAACTGTTTTCTGCATTTTCATGGGCACCTACATGTGTTAGCACACAAAGACATACATAAACTTGTAATTAAAAAACAAAATAATTTCCTCCTCCAATCCTTCTAGTCCCTCCCCTACCTTCCTTATCCCTCAAATTCACGCCTCCTCAGTTCCCTGCCCCCCCAAAAGACAGACCTCCCAGGCTTATCAGCCAAACATGGCTCATCACACGTTACAATAAGACTGGGCACAAACCCTCATATCAAGACTGGACAAGGCAACCCAGTAGGAGGAAAAGGGTGCCAAGAGCAGGCAAAAGAGTCAAAGACGTCCCACCTCTACTGTTAGGAATCCCACAAGAACACCAAGCTGCATACCTGTAAGGTGTATATACAGAGGACCTAATGCAGAACCATGTGGGTTCCACCATTGTCACTTTAGTCTCTGTGAGCCCCTATAAGTCCTGCTTCATTGATTCTGTGGGCTGTGTTCTTGTGGTGCCTCGACCCCTCTGGCTCCTACAATCCTTTCTCCACTTTTTCTGTGGGATTCCTCTGGCTCTACCTAATGTGAGTCTCTGCATCTGCCCCCATCAATTGCTACATGATGCTTCTCTGATGACAATTGGGCTAGGTATTGATCTGTGAGTATATCAGAATGGCAGAATATCATTAGGAGTCATTTCAGTGATCTCTCTCTCTCTCTCTCTCTCTCTCTCTCTCTCTCTCTCTCTCTCTCTTCCAATAGTGTGTTGTTCTGTTTTAGGTCCATGGTGCATCCAGACTCTGGCTCCTGGCCATCCAGGCAGTGTCAGGCATGGGCCTCAAGTTGAACCAGACATTGCTTGATTACTCCTACAATTTCTGTATCACCGTTCGTCCAGCTCATCTGGCAAGCAGGTCAAGTTGTAGGTCTTTTGTGACTGGGTTAATGTCCCCGTCCCACTAACTGGGAGGGGAGCCTTACCTGGTTACAGAAGATGGCCAGTTCAGGTTCTGTATCCCCCATTGTTAGGAGGCTTCACTAAGGTCACTCTCATAGATTCCAGGGAGTTTCTGCAGCATTAAGTTTCTATACAACCCCTAAATGTCTCCCAATTCTAGTCATTCTTCCCTCCTGTTCCCATCCCCAAGTTCCCCTAGGATACCCACAAAACCTATTCTGTTTCCCCTTCCCAGAGAGATCCATGCATCCTTCTCTTGAGCCCCCCTTGTTACTTAGCCTCTCTATGTCTGTGGACTAACATAATTCGTTTTTAAAAAGTAGCAAGAAGGCAAATGAGATGGCTCAGTAGATAAAGGTACTTGTTGCCAACCCTGACGATATGAATTCAATCCCCAGTATACACATGGTAGAAAGAGAAAAGCCAACACTTGAAGGTTGTCCTCTGAATTCCGCATACATGACATGGATATGCACATGTGTGTACACACCCACAGCTTTTATCTCAAAGGGAATAAGGGATGACTCATTCTGGAGCCAAATATAAGTGACCATGGCCTGGTAATGGATTCAAGTTGCCTCGATACTCTTTCCCAGTGTGGCAATAGTTTCTTGAAGTTTTTTGTAGCAGCAGAATAAAAGAAAGTCATAAATCAAGGGACTTCTTAAAAGATTTATTTATTTATTTATATATTTTGTGAATAGGTGTGCTTTGTAGGCATGCACACCTGCAATCCAGAAAAGAGCATCAGATCCCATTATAGACAGTTGTGAGCTGCCATGTGGGTGCTGGGAATTAAACTCAGGACCTCTGGAAGAATAGCCAGTGCTCTAACCACTCAAGGCGTTTTTAAACTGGGGGAACTATCAGGTAGATGGGTACAGCAAGCAGGGTAACTTCTGCTGTAAGTCTCAAATGTTTCCATGATGTTCTTAGTTTTGGGTTAGGTGGAAACTAATGGTCTGTCAGCATGCTCCAAATATCACAGCGGTATTAGGGCAAATACAAATTTGGGGTACTAAATAGACTATTAAAGGAGATTAAAAATAGCTCAAGATGATCTGAGCTGGACCTGCTGTATTTCAGTGTCCCACACTTGGGTCTACTCAGTCAACAGCCTTGTAGAATCTTTAATACCCGTTCAATTATTTTCCTTCAATTCATGGTTGCCTCCACTGGCCAAGCACCACAACCGATGCAAGTGAAGGCCAAATACTGATTTATATACCCTGGTGCCAAGAATGTTTAATTCTAGGATCTGATAAAGATGAGGTTGAGGTGGCAGGAAGCCAGTCTTAAGCAGAGAAGTAGTTGGCAAAGCCATTAAGGAAGAAATATCTCCGGATCACTTTAACTTAACAGCCATCGTGAGCTGGGCTTGGTTATCCCTCTTTATCTTTACATGTGACTTTTAAATATACAGGAATATTAGAAAATCATCACAAACACAGCGTGGCCTGCAGAAGCAGACAGCAGTTGAAGGAAAACAGGCATTTTTCCCCAATGGCAATTCTATTGTTTAATTGGACTGACTTTGTTTCCCCTGTGTCTATAGCAAGTTGTGCTTTATCAGTGTGTTTTATTTACATTTAGATAATTTTAAAAGAATTAAACTACTTTCAAATTTCAATTTTCTCTAGGAAAGATTGTTCTGCAGTATCTAAATGGTTGTAGACGTCTTTTATTGCCAATAGTTTCATTCATCCTAAGATTGTAGTAGAATTTGGGGAAATAAATGGCAGGAATCAGATAGAAACATTCTGCCACTTCAAACCCCTTCTCACAAGAGCATCTTTCCTTGGTACCAAATATTAACGACAGGAATTTAAAAAAGAAAAAGAAAAAGGAAGGTCAGGGGCTGAGGAGATGACTCAACAGTGAAGAGCACTGACTGCTCTTCTAGAGGACCATGCTGGGCCTCATGAGGCCTGGGCATGAGGCCCAGTGGAACTTCCTGGGCCTGACTTGAATTTGATGGGGCTTAGTTTGGCTTACATCCTGATGTATTTCTTGCTTGTGTATGTCTTGCCTACATTGTGATCAAGCACACCCAGGGCGGTGCAGCTCTGTTCAACAGACTTGTTTAGGGGAGTGAAAACACTTGGCTTGTTCAAGCACAGATACTTCCTGAAAATGCTGGAGGCTGTTATTTACGGGCGATGACAAGCTATGTTTTCGCTCTCCTAAACAAGTTTGTTTGACCCAATGGCACCTGATGTTCCGGGTCCCCACACAGACAAGAGGTACATAGGCAGGAGGCGCATGTGCAATGGTGTTTTGCCTGCATGTATGAGAGTGTCAGACCCCCGAAACTGCAGTTACAGACAGTTGTGAACTGCCTTGCGGGTGCTAGGACCTGAACCCAGGTCCTCCGGAAGAGTAGTTGGTGGCTGCTGTTAACCACAGAGCCATGTCTCCAATTCCTTCCTACATGCCTCTTAAATTAGTAATTCTGAGAATTTAAATGGTAGTGCATGATAAAATAAAACAAAAAGTGACTTTTTCTTTTGCTATTCTGTTATTTTCATGAATTTCAAGGACAGAGTGAATTTTACCTCATGCTGCTTTATACTCAAAATGATACATAAAAAACAATTATCCCGAACACATGTAACACAGTTACGTTAACTCAGAGTGTGCTTGCATCTCGGTTAAAACAAAAATACAAACTTTACATCTCTGTATGTGTTTGATGTGCGAAAGACCCAGCCAAAGTAAGAAGATTAAACTAAGCTTGCTGTGCAGATTTAGGTTACTGTATTTCCCTGCTTAAGAGCTAATCAGGGGGCTGGAGACGGCTCAGTGGTTGAGAGACTTGCTGTTCTGTCCTGAGGATGGACATTTGAATTCCAGCATCCCATCATATAGCTCATAAAGTTCATGGCTAATCAGTGCCTGTAACTTTGGCTCAGAGGGATCTGATGCCCTCTTCTGGCATCTGTGGGTACCTGCACGTATACTCACATACATATACACATACAAATAATTAATAAAAATAAATATTTCAAAAAGCACTCATCAGCCCAGGCAGATGCCCTTGCAAATGGAAGCTTTGAAATATATGAAATATTCATACAGGAACTGCCTTCCCTCTAAGTTTTAGCCTAAATCAGACCACAGTGATCTTTTCTTTTGATAAAGAATTTTGTTCTGCTTGGAGATAAAGTTGGAAGAGAGAGGGGACAAGGTTGGACAGGAATGATGAAGGGACGGAATTGAGAACACAGAGAGTCCAGAATTTATCTCTAGTTCTGACACAACCTCTAGAATTTTCTTATTAATTTTTAATAATTTTTAATGTCTTTAAATTTAGATAAGATTTCTAAAACATTTTTTTATAAATTAGCAAGGTTATCCTTTCCTTTCTTTTCTTTCTTTTTTCTTTTCCAAGACAGGGTTTCTCTGTAGCTTTACAGCCTGTCCTGGAACTAGCTCTTGTAGACCAGGTTGGCCTCGAACTTGAACTCACAGAACTGCCTCTGCCTTCCAGTGCTGGGATAAAGGGGTGTGCCACCACTGCCCTTCATGTTCTTGAGTTACTGTAAAACTCCAGCTGTAGTAGGCTGCCCATTCATGAGTTTTATTTCTACTCCTTGGAACTGGATTAGCATGATTTTTTTAAACTAAATATTCTCCAACTGAGAGGGGCACGCAAAGCTAAATTATCTTTGACCATTTTTCTAGATATTTGCATGTTGAATTAACACAATCACCAAAGATAAAAACCAGCTGGATTTGCAAATGGCAATTCCCCCAAACAGTTTCTTCTTCCTTGAATCTCTATTTCCCATTTTCTCTTGAAAATCACAGGCTTCTGTATGCTAGCTAGAAGATGTGTGTATCAGGTCCACTTTATATACTGTATCCCTTGTTCCCATACCAGCTGTGTCTCAGGTTTGTCCTGTGCACTGACAGGAATATGAGGGGGGGGGGTAATATTCAAGCCTCGGGGGATCAACCTGTATGTGTGTGTCTTCCCTGCTGAGCTAGTAAAAGTTCCTTCCCACCTAGCAATGGGGTTTATTTCATTGGATCCCTAGATTACACATTCTGGGATGTTTTCCTTGGCAGCTGGAGAAGTCAGGTACCTCTACCTTTGATATCACTATTGTGATCAGGGGAATGCATTTGCTGTTTTCTAGTTGCTGTGGTGAAACACCGTGACCACAAGCGACTTTAGGAAGAGCCTGTCTTGGCTTAGGATTCCAGAGAGGTAGATGTCTTAATGGTGGGGAAAGCCATTAGACATTGAATACACTCCCTGGTCATAATGATGTTATCAAAGATGAAAGGCCATTGTTCCCTCCAGCCCAGAAATAGGCAACAGTTAAGGGAAATACCCAAGAATGTATGATTTGGGGATCTACTGAAATACACCTTATTTCCAGGGTAAAAGGAACTTGGATGGTTCAGCTGGGAACACACATATAAAAGTAGACCAGCTAGTAGCATAGTGACAGAACAGAAGAAAGTCCTAAGTCAAGAACCTTTTCAAATACATTGGTGGAAGAAGACATCAGGTAGGCAGAGAAACCTCTGCTAGAGACCTCCGATATTACTAGATAGTACATGCTTAAAAGTTAATGGTCTGGTAGAACATTCCAGAAGGATAGTCAAGAGAGGTAGGTTAGACACTGAGCTGGGTAATGGGTTAAGGTAACTAAAGACAGCCTGAGATAATTAGGTTCTAGGCCTGCCACATTCCAACTCTCCGCAAGAACTTCTTTCTGTCAATCAACCTGGGAACTTTATTTCACAACACAGTAAGTACCGCACATAAATAAAAAATTATTTTAAAATTCGCCAAAAGGAAAAGTGACGAGGAACCAGTAGCTACTTGCCAAGGGTTTCCAAGGACAGTGGGATTTGTTTTAGAGTCAAAAGAACAAAATTCCTCTTGAAGGGATCCGTCGCCTGAGGTTCAGTGTTCAGGGTGTGACGTGGTCAGCTCTGTGCTGCCTGTAGGAAGACGTGAGTGCCTTTTCTTAAAGAGTGATTGATGGAGGAAGGCTCGGTCTATTGGGGGTGGGGCCACCCTTGGGCTGGTGGTCAGGAGTGCTGTAAGAACACAGGCTGAACAAGCCATGAGGAGCAAGCCAGCAGGCAGCACCCCTCCCTGGCTTCTGCTTCAGCTCCTGCCTCCAGGTTCCTGCCTTGAGTTCCTGCTCTGACTTTCCTGGATGACGGACTGCAAGATATAAGATGATGTAAACCCTTTCCTTCCCAAGCTGGCTTTTGGCCGTGGTGTTTTAGCATGGCAACAGAAGCCCTAGGACAAGCATTTAAGGAATACAAAAAAATCCTATGGGTCAGTAATGAGTGATGTGTGTGCTCTCTAAAACAGGCACTTCCAGAGAAATACAGGACTAAATACAGAATTAAAGACTACAGTTACAGCCCTCCGGTGCCAGATAGGGAAGGGGTTCAATCCTGCAGGAGTCTGGGTGTGACTCCCTGAGGGCAAGCTCTAGGAGTCTTTGTGACTTCTTGACCTGGTTAATCACGTTCCCTTTTTGCTCTCTCTCTAACCCAACCACCACCCCTGACTGCATGGCAGGCAGAATAAGACCATGCCCGGGCGCGCGGGGCAGGGGGGGGGGGGTCACAAAGTCACAGATCTGGGGACATTTTCTTCAGTCCCTGTTCATCACTATGCAAAATGGGAGCAATGTGAGAAGGTACTTAGAGTGTCTGTGTTGTACTGTGATGGCTAATCAAAAGAAGACACACCGAACCCAGACAGCGGCAGGCTCAGGTGCGTGAGCAGTGTGATTGTCACCAGTAGGGTTTCTATTGCTAAGTCAAGTGGGAGTCTGCTCTCAGGAGAACTTGATTGCCTCCTCCTTGCTTCTCTTTCCTCCACGTTTTCTTTTTGCTCCATCTTCATGCTGGTTTGTTCCTTATGGTGACAAAGCATCTTTTGATTCCTTCTTCAAGAGCCATATTCCATTTCTCCTTCCCCACCCTATTCTTTTTTTCTCTTAGATCCTTATTTTTATTTGTTTATTAATTTTTTTACTGATTTTTAAAAATTATTTTTCAAGTTTCTTTTTGTTTTTCAAGAAAAAGTTTCTCTGTGTAGCCTTGGCTGCCTGGAATTAATTCTGTAGACCAGGCTTGCCTGGAACTCAGAGATTTCCCTGTCCCTGCTAGGATTAAAGGCATGTACCACCATACTTGGCTTTTAAAATTTTTTGAATGTTTGTTTGTTGCTTGTTTATTCCCTGGGGCAAACCATGATGCACACGTGGAGGTCAGAGGACAATATGCAAAGCTGATTCTCTCCTTTTATTGCATGGGTTCTAGGTATCAAACTCTGGTCCCCAGCTTTAACGCCACGCGCTTTCCTCTTGCCCGCCCCCAAATATTTTTTTATTAATATATACTAATTCCATATAATAACTGTTTCATTATGGCGTTTTCACACATGTACTCAATGTACTTTGATTCTACTCACCCCCTTGTCAACCTGTCTTGTGCCCTGCCCTCTCCGGCTGATCCCCCTTTCCTTCCCCAATGACCTGCTTTCCTTTCTTCTGTTTTGAATTCATTTAACAAATACTTATCAAGGGATGGCTTTGTTGCTTGCATATAATTCCAGGTGCTGGGCAGACAGCTGAAAACAAATCAACACAAGTGATGGGTTTATGTTCTCGTGAGCTTGTTTCCTAGGGGAGGAGGCTATGAAGGAAAGGATGTCAGGTCTCCCCAACCGCTACACTGGCGTGCCTATTCTTCTGTCTGATCTCCTCCTTTTTCTGCCATAGCTTGCCTGTATCTAACTACTTGGGACACTTTCTTGAGGGGAAGTTTGTTTTTCTGGTTGACTTGTGAATACCCTGGGTGGCTCTGGACAGGATGTAAACATCTGGATCCCTCCCTGGTGGATGCTATATGCTTTTCCTACTTGCCTTTGGCCTTCTCCGAGCTAACCAGTATTTCCTGCCTGGTCGTCTCTGAGGCCCCTCCTTTGGTGCAAGCCACAACTCCTAGTTCAGCATCTCTCTGAGGATAATCAGTGGGCGGTTTTTGCCCTCTTCCAGATCATTAATGAAGATAGGGTTGAACGCAAGTGCATCCCATCCACGACACACTGCTAGAGAGACCTCCCCACAACTCTGCACTGCCCTTGGCTGCTTTGTTTGCCTTTGTTTATCTTGCCAGCTCAGGCTCTTGCTTTTGCAACAGGCAGAAATCTTGGTATTTCTGCTGCTGCAGAGTCTCGCTTAAGGGCGGGGACTTTAAAGCCTGGCAGATTGTAAATGCGTCCTTTTGAGCCCGAATTAAATATGGATTATGAATAGACCATTGTCAGTAAAAACTCGGCTGCTCTCCCTCCTCTCGGATGCCTTTGTTTTCTCCTGACTTTCCCCAGCTGTTCTGCCTTTCTGGGAGCAGAGAAGGTTGGACATTTGTGTGCTGGGTGCAGGGCTGTTGCTTGGATCAGTTTAGCTGTAACTGAGGTTCTTCCCTGGCATGTGAAAACCTAGGTGGGTGGATTGTGTAGCAGCCTAGCCTTTCTCTCTTCCCTGAGTCCAGACCCTTTCAGTCTAGCCTCAGTATCATCCACCTGGACTCTGGTCCACCCATGTGACTTTCTTTGCCAAAGGGAATTAGAGAAGACATAATGCAAATCTAGGCTTCGAGACAAACACTTGTTTGTGTGCATGTGTCTGGGACAGCTTGCCTTGAAGATGAGGATACAGAGCACAGCCTGGTCACTCCAGGAGTCCAATCAGGACCATTCTGAATCTTCTGACAAGGGGAAGACCTCCAGATATGAACCAGACCAGGCCATAGCAGCAAAACCTCCAAGCCAACCATCAAATGCAGGGACAGCTAAGTGTTTGAATTAAAGTGAGACCCCAGCCCTCTGACACTCCTATATCCAAGGAGTCTGGGAAGAATGATTGGAAGCATCAGCCTAGCCCCTGGCCTTGGTTCAGACTCCAACTCCCAGTCTGTCAAGTGTTGACCCCTCCCCAGGGAGGGTCAGGACCACTCCCACAGGGTATTTAAACTTCCTGGGAAAAAGGAACGTGTGGTTTTGGGTTTGCATGGGCTACTCTCCCCGCCATGTTGTCCCTGTCCACCTGAGAATGCTGCATTTATTAAACACAGGCGTTTTAATTTGGTCTAATCTGGTTTGGTTGGAGTTCTTTGTGTTGGTGGAGTGTCTTTTCTTAAGATTGAACCAAACACTAAGTATTACAGAAGGTCTTGTTTAGCCCAGTTGTGGTGCCATACCTCTTTAATCCCAGCACTCTGGAGGCAGAGGCAGGTGGATTTCTGAGTTTGGAGGCCTAGCCAGATCTACAGAGTAAGATCCAGACAGCCAGGGCTACACAGAGAAACCCTGTCTCAAAAGAACAAAAACAAACAAACAAACAAACAAAACCCCACAAAAACAAAACAGAAGGTCCTGTTTGTTACACAGCCTTAGTTTGTAGAGGAGCTCATATCTGGAAACTGAGGGACAGAGAATTTGCTGATTTTGCAGAGGTTAACATACAGTGGGTTCCTGACACACTGTTGTATTAAAAAGGAACAGGAAGGCTGGGGGACTAGCACAGTGAAGTAGTGATTGCTTTGCACACAGGGGGCTTTGAGTTAGATCTGCAGAAACACACACACACACGCACACACACATGCACACACACATGCGCACACACATACACACACATGCACACACACACACATGCGCACACATGCACACACACACATGCACACACATACAGAAGAGAAAAACTCTTCTAAATGGAGATTTAGAAGTCTAAAAGTGAGAAACAACTCCCCTTTCCAATTGGTTAAAAATGTAGTTAGTGATATAGTCTGTGTTTATCTTGTATGAATTCCATTCCTAGTAAAAACACACAGAGAAGAGTGTGTGGTGGGGGAGATTTTTGAAAATAGAAGTTTGTTACTAGACTCTGACTTCAGGTCTTAAAAGCCAAAAGAATAAACTGGGTGCAGGGGCACAGACCTTTAATCCCAGCACTCAGGATGTAGAGAGAGGCAGGTGAATATCTGTGAGCTGGAAGCCAGCCTGGTCTATATAGTGAGTTCCAGAGTTCTAAACCAGCCAGGGCTACATAAAAAAGACCCTATCTTTAAATAAAAAAGTCAAAGTATAAAGAGTATGTATTTTCTGCTCAAGACTGTTGAAGCCTTTACTGAGTGTCTTCTATGTATGGAATCCGTAAGAATTCTGAGCAGTGCAGCAAGCTGTACTGGTTGTGGTGTGAAGGGCTCCATGGAGAACTAGGAGAATATGTGCTGCCCACAAACACCTTTTCCCAGAGACAACAGCAAAGAGAAAGGAAGGCTGTTCTAGTTTGCTTTCTATTGCCGGGATAAACACCATAAACAATAGCAACTTGGGGAAAAAAAGGTTCACTTCATCTAACACTTCCAGGTCACAGGCCATCCCTGAAGGAAGTCCTGGAGGCAGGAGCTAAAGCAGAGCCCATGGAGGAGTGCTGCTTACTGCCCGGCCCCTTCTGGTGCAGGCTTGGCAGGCTTTCCTATAGAGCCCAGGCGCGTCTGCCTAGAGATAGCGCCGCCCACAGGGGACTGGGTCTTCCTGCATCAACTAGCAATCAAGTAAATGCTCCACGAACATGTTCATAAAGCCAGTCTGATCTAGAGAATGCCTCCATGGAGAATTCCTCTGCCCAGGTGACCCTAGTTTATGTCAAAGTGACAATAAACACCACCCAGTACACTGTCCAAAGAACACAGCCATTGCGCCCCCTTGTTCCATGCCTAGGCAATGCATCCTTTCCAACCTTGTCTCTTGAGATGGCTCTGCCTACAACTGAAAACTTCTCGGGTTTGTGCCAGCACAGTGGCAGGTGGCCTTACTGTGGGGGCAGCGCCTGGAAAAGGACTGTTGATACTGTTTAATATCAACAATGGAAGCATGGGCAGAGGAAGCAGTCACTAATTGCTCCCGGGGGATTCTCTTAGCCCCCTTCCCTAGGCTTCCTCTTCCGGCTGACTCCCACTCCAAGGACTGCACTGCTCAAAGTGGGGCGGTAGGCTAGAGGCTTAAGCTCACCTGGGGACTCGTTAGATTGGCAAGCTCTGGGACCCCACCCCACTTGGGCTGCACCGAAGCTAACAGTTTCCCAGGACCCTAGAGAATTCAGGCACACACTCAGGTTCTACAAGAACTGATCTTCAGATTCTGGAAGCTCTTATAGAGGGGATGTCACTGATGGAGCCTCTTTCAGGGGCTGAGCTCCAGAGGGCTAAGCACATTTGAGGGAATCTTTGAATCCTCAGGATCCATGACAGTGCCTGGGTGTAGGAGGAACTCAAAATAAAGTTCATCAAATGGCATAAGCAGATGCTACTGAACAGCCAGGCCTGTGCTAGCCTGGGAGACCTTTGTTCTTTCCGAGGGTCCCCACAGCAGAGACTACTCTGAGTGTGTAAATTGAGAGAGGCGAACCTTGCCAGGGGCTCTGGCCAGCTCTGCACATCCCAGAGTTTTTGGTTTGAACACTGACGTCAAGCTCAACTTGAAGTGCATCTGAATAAGTAACTTGGCCCCGCATCCTGCATAAATTTGAATGTCTATGTTGGAGCCAAATTAAGGCTTTGCTCAGAAATGTGCTGAGCCTTCCCTAGTGCTCTCTGAAGTACATAAGTAGGTGCGGAGGGTGGGAGGGGCTAGGGGAAACAGGTAAGAAAAGAGAATGGCCCTGAGCAGAGAGGGATCCAGAGGAAGAAAGGGGAGAAGGGTTGGTGCTTTTGAGAGGTGCGGTTAGCCTTCTGCTTTCTAGAGGGACCTGAAATTTTGTTTCCATCTCTTGGCATCACTGATGTTAAATAGCCAGTCTTCTCAGGCTCACACTAACTTGAGCTATATGCCACAGCCAAGGGTGGTTGCTTCCCAACATTTCCTCTTGCCCAGCTTGTGTAAAGAATGCTCACACCTTTAAAGACCACTGGGATTTGACAAATGATGCATTTTACCACACACTTCAGGCCTTTGAACCACCCTGGACACTGTACGCTGTGTTGACATGGTAGTTAGGGATAGGGGTGTTAGGAGGGGTGGGATTTTGACTTTCCATAAACCACCAATTTCCCTGTAGTGAGTAGAGACCTCCTCTTGTAACTTCAGTAGCCTTGAGTCTGGCAGGAGACGACCAGTGTCAAATCACAAGGAAGAACAGGACGAGGTAGCAGTGGCAGGATGTTCTTACCGTTCACCAAATCCACAACATGACCAGTATAGCCAAGGATTTTGTTTTTAAAAATCCATTTAGCCGGGCGGTGGTGGCGCACGCCTTTAATCCCAGCACTCGGGAGGCAGAGGCAGGCGGATCTCTGTGAGTTCGAGACCAGCCTGGTCTACAGAGCTAGTTCCAGGACAGGCTCCAAAACCACAAAGAAACCCTGTCTCGAAAAACCAAAAAAAAAAAAAAAGCAAAAATCCATTTAAAATTTATTTGTGAATACATGTACATAATGCATTTTTATCATACTCTCTCCCGAGTCCCTTGTCTTACACTCTTCCCACTCCCTCTGGTCCCCTTCTTTCCAATGAGTTCCTCTTCTACTTTCACATCTGACTACACCCCCTGAAGAAAAATAACTTCCCCTCCCTTAATTGCCAATAGTTCCACAAGCGAGGGGTAGACCCTCATGTGCCTTCCAACATGCTGCTGGAAATGCGATGGTTTTATGTAGGCAGTCATGGCTGCAGTGGGTTCATAGCACAATGGCTGGGTCACATCTGGAAGGTGGCAGTTCACGTCACTCCTCATCTCTGGATTTCTTGGGAGGTATGGGGGCAGGGTCGCATGTGGTCCAGGCTGGCATGGCACTCACTATGTCATTCAGTCTGGCTTCAAACTCATGACTTTCCTTGTTATCATTCATAAAGAAGTGGGACCGCTGGTGCCACAAGGAGCAGCAGCGGGCCACCCCAGGCCTCAGCAGTTCCCCTTGGCAGGTGGGAGACTGCAGCGTGTGAGAGACAGGCAGATAAGCCATGCAGAAAGAGCTTGAGTGTAGCGTTTATTTAGTGGGTATTGGGAATGGAATTGTTATGTCCAGATTATGGAGTCCCCTCAAAACCAACCAAGAAACCAAGTCCTGTATGTCAAAGCAAAGAGCCTTTATTCTTACACAAGTTTGCCAACTCGGTCTCTCCATGTCCAACATATGGAGCAATCGGAGAGCCCCAAGCGCAGTTAGAGTTGGGTTCTCATAGTAGTAAAGGGGAGGGTGAGGGATTTCTAAGGTTTACGACACCTGATTGGCTGTCATTTGTCTAGGGGTATCATGGTGGAAAGCAATGGGTGTGTGCTGGCAGGTGATCCTAGCTACAATGGTTGGAAAGTTAGGAATTTCCTCTGGATGGTCTGTTCCTGGGTGGTGCCTGGGTGGTCTCAGTTTATGGTCTTTCTTGCAACTAGGTATTGCTTTAGGGGAAACTACTGAGACCCAGGCCTCTATTGAGTTTGTCATGGCTGGGTCCTAGGTATAAGAGTTGTGGAGGGGAGAGGATAAGGGGAGAGAAAGAAAGGGGGCAGAGAAAGAGAAAAGAGAGAGGAGAGGAGGAAAAAAGGGGGGAAGGGTAGAAGGTAGAAAGGCAGTGGTTACCTCTTCAGAAGAGTGCCAGACACAGAGAGAGGGTTGGTGAAGAGGTGGGAGATCTGAGATCCACTTTCCTCAGCAGAAGGAGATGGAGAGAGGTTGGGAGTGGGCAGAGCTTGTCTCTTAAAGGGGCAGGGTACCCAGGTGACAGGCCAGGCCTGCAGATTACAACATTCCTGCCTCAGCTTCCTGAGTGCTGAATCCATATTCATTACCATCCTCAGCTTTCAAAATCACTTTAGACAGGTGGATCAGTGACTTACAACCACTTCTTTGGACATAATGTAAATCGGCCAAGCCTAGACTTAAACAGAAGATAGGGACAAAGACGGGAACAGATTAAGTGAGAGCGGGGAACCTCAGAGGCCCACCCTGAGCTAAAAGGTCTCGACTGCAAGGGAGAAACCCAAAGCACACCTCTGTGTGGGGCTCAAATGAGAACAGCAGCAGCGTGGTGCACACCGGTAGAGAAAGTGGGCCCAGACACTTGCTGGGATCATGGATGGATGACAATTCTGACTTGAGAGACTCTGTGTAAGCAGAGATATCTTAGTTTGAGTTCTTTAACCTTTCCAACTGCTGTGCTCAGTCCATGGGGACCCCAAAAGACCCTCAGGGAGATCGACTCACCAAAATGCAAAAGCAAGGTTTATTGTGTGCACAATGCAAGCCGGCAGAGACCTCATCAAAGCAACTGGCGCAGCAGTGGCAACAGGAGGGACTCCGCCCTTCTAGAGGGCATTATTTAAAAGCGAACTCCAGAAAAGTTACATTAGCAGGGTGTGGGGTGATGGGTTCAATTCTGATTGACTTGTGTCTAGGGACTTTTCAGATTTTTTTTTTTAACCTTGCCTGTTGCTTGTCAACTTTTCACGTCAGCTGACCTTCGAGTGGGGACATTCTGTGGTCATCTGTACTTTCCAGATGGCTACCCTGTTACTTTTGCCCCTAACCATTTCTGAGGACTGGAATGTTTTATGGGAAATAGTTTATACAAGACACAAGATGGAGGCAGAAAATAAAATGGAGGAATTTTGGTTCTTCACCAACTCTCTTCTTTCCTTATTGGAAGCATGAAGGAAGTACTCAACCCCCTAGACCAGTGGTTCTCAACCTTCCTGATGCTGCGACCCTTTAATACATTTCCTCATGGTGTAGTGACCCTCCAACTATAAAATTATTTTCATTGCTACTTCATAACTATAATTTTGCTACTGTTATGAATCATAATATAAATATCTGTGTTTTCCAATGGTCTTAGGTGACTCCCAAATGGGGGCATGACCCACAGGCTGAGAACCACTGCCCTAGACCACTTGCAAAGTGTGGATATAAAGTGTTGTCACTGAGGCTCACTTCTGATCTTTCAGACCTGAGTGGAAGACCCTGGAGAGACTTTCTCTCACATATACAAGGGCAGAGTCTTGCTAGGAGAGATTTATCCTCACCTCCATTTCTTGCCTGAAGCACAATTGTGTAGCTGGATGTGCAGCAGCCATCTTGAGGGCACGAGAAGCAATGTCACATGGTGAAGATGACATGGAAGTCTAGAGCGGTCACAGCATTGCTCAGCCTCAGCCCAGGTCTTCCACCTGCTGACGCTGACGTGTGACTCTGAGAGAAAGCTTCACCTCTGACTTGAAACACTGTGGTCAGGTTCCTGTCATCCTCACAGTCAGACACTGCCTCCTAGCTCTGGCCACTGGCCACTGCAGGAACGGTGCTCAGGTGTCACCAGAGTTTGGAAGCTCAACATTCCCAGAGGCAACAGATATTTCCTCTGCTCTTCCACTCACCCTTCCTCTTTCCCAGACACCAGCACCAGCTCCCCGCCTGTGTACCATCCCCTCGGCTTTCACGTCAGCACACCCAGTCCCACTCTCTGTGCAGACTTGGCCGCTCTACCTGGAGGCTTTTGGGGTATTATCAGTGTACAGAAATTGCCTGAGGGTCAGAGCTTTTGGAAATGGACCACAGCCAAAGACAGGGAACATATGAGATAAATACCCAGCTGCCAGGCTGGCAGTGAGTGAGCCCTGTTGGGTAGTCTTGCACACCTGGCTTTCTAGGCATCCCCTACAGAGCCACAACTCAGTTGCCATCAATGTCATCAATGGTAACGTGGTAGTTGATAATGCCCCTGGTTGACTGTCTTCCCTTGCCTCCCTCCACTTCCCTATGGAGCATTCTTTGGTCACACCTGTGTCTTTGCTTGGTGTTTGATTCTGGAGGAACTCAAACTAAGAAAAATACAAATGTTGCATCTCTATATTATACCCTTTCTCCCTCCTATCTATACCATCTATATTCCTATTTATCATCTATTATTTACCATAAATCTCTATATCTCTCTATTGTGTATATTTATATATATCATATATATGCATATGTGCCCATGTAGGCATATATATAGGCTGTGTATTAACATATTGTATAGATCCATGAATTTTGCATAAATTACAATATTTTACATCTTGCTTTTACCCTTATGTATCTTGGAGAACTCTCCTTATCTGTAAACTGATCTGTTTTTTATTGTCAATATTGTATTTCTTTGTATAAGAATATGGACATAGATAGCTACACCTTTTAGTTTTCTGTGTTTAGCAATGTTGGTGAGGCACCAGGATGCGCGTACACAGAGAAAGAGAGGGAGAGGGAGAGAGAGGGAGGGAGGGAGAGGGGGGGCAGAGAGAGAAAGAGAGAGAATCATTCTTGTGTTCATCCAGACGTTCAGAATCATTCCTGGTTCAATGTGATGGACAACCAATGTGTTCTGCTCCTCAGAGGTGACGCTTCCATATAAGACCCAACAGTGAGATAGCCGGGGACATTTGCTTTGCTCAGATCTCCTGTAGTTTAATAGTGGGTGTCTGTTCTGAGCTCTCGCCGTGTGCCTGACAGGGCTGCTGCTCTCCTGACATCCCCGCCCTGCACTACAGTCCTACAGTGAAGATGATTGCAGTCTTATGAAGAAGGATGTTCCACATAGGTTCATATACTTGGATACTTGGTCCTACTTGGTAGACCTGTTTGAGAGAGGTTAGGAGGTGTGGCCTTATTGGAACAGGTGTGTCACTGAGGACTGGGCTTTGAGGTTTCCTGATAAGCTTTCTCTTCCAGTGGGCTCCAAGGTAGCCAGAGCTACGTAGTGAGACCCTGTCTGGAAAAAAACAAAACAAAAAACAAGCAAACAAAACCTAAAACCAAAACTTAAATTTTTAAGAACGATTTTTAAAGATTGCACAAAACAAACTTTTGTTCCAGAAGTTCTCAATAGGCGTTTAAAACTGTTGCTGGATCCCCCATCGTGCCTCAGCACCATGACCAGTGTGGGTGTGGGGTGTGGTGGAGTGTTGTGTCCTTGGGAGGACAATTTCACAAAAGTCTGCACTGACCCTGATACTCACATGCAGAAATCCAGGCTGTCTAATTTGATGCACACCATCTGGCAGCTAGAGAAGAAGAGGAAGAAGGAGAAGAAGCAACAGCCATGTAGTAGGAATGTAATTTCTAAGTTAACTTATTCAGTCACCGTGCTTCATGTAATCTGAGCCAAATTTAAACATGCCAACGTACCATCCTGCTGAGTTTTCATAATGCCATAGGGCCCATCTGGTAGATGCTTATGGAATGTTCAGTGGTGGTGACGTAAACATATTTACTAAAACACGGTGCATTGAAAATGCAAGCAGTATACTGCGGCATCCTTTAGTTTGCATTCCCACAAATGGGGGCTCTCTGGAAAATGCAGATTAAGACGGAGAAGAGCGTGACTATCTCTTTAAACGTTCCCAGGATGATAACTATGACACGTCAAGCCACCAAGTCCATTTCCCTACCGTTAGATATACGCAAACAGTCCTAGGTTAGTTTTAGAAAGGCATCGCAAGAATTTAAAGTCATTTTTTACATTTTATTAACATCGTATGTGTCTGTGAGAGTGGTATGCCCTGTTGTGTGAGTGCCAGTCAAGGGCAGGAGGTGTCAGATCCTTTGTAGGTGGAGTGATGCATGGTTTTCGGCCACCTGATGCGTGTGCTAGGGACAGAACTCAGGTTCTCAGCAAGAGCAGCAAGTGCTCTTAACCACTGAGGATCTCTCCAGCCCCCCGAGGTAAGTTTTTGATGGGAGAAGAGAAAGGAGCTCTGGAGCCCTAGGAGGCAAGTCGGGGTGGGGCTGCACACTGAACTACCCAGCCTAAGAAACAAGCATCCTTCCTTCTCCTACCTGCTGTGACAGAGGTGAGGCGGGTAGCTGTAATGGCTCACCTAGTATCTCTTTTCCTTCTTCCCTAAGTTTGCTCTGAGAGTATGGCCGAGGCTCGTTGGAAAAGGCTTCTAGGATGCAAGCCTTTAGGAAAGGATAGCATCAATTACTCTTCTTATGGCTGTGACCAAATACCTGGTCAAATCAACTTAAAGAAGGAAGTTTTGTTCGTGGGTCACAGTCGAGGGCATAGTCCATCATGGTAGAGAAGGCCTGGTAGCAGGAGTGTGAGCAGTTGCTCACGTATCTACAGTGAAGAGACAGTGAAATTCTGATACTAGCTTGCTCTCCCCTTTTGGTTCAGTCTGGGACTCTAGACCATGGCGGGATGGAACTGCCCACATTTAGGGGGATCGTTCAACCCCAATTAACCTTACCTAGAGACTCCTCCACTGACAAGACCGGATTTGACTCCTAGGGGATTCTACATCCTATCAAGGTGACAACAGTAACCATCAAGGGGAGGGAGCAGAAGCGAACAGAAAGAAAAGCTGAGCTGTGATGTGGTCTCTGTGGAGCTCCAGCCAGCTCTGTGCTGTGTTTGGGAAGCGAGGACATCCCTGCAGCACTGCCCCAAGCTGAGATAAGGGGATGGAGTGAGCATAGTCGAACTAACAGCCATCAGATGCCAGGAGCCCCAGGCCAGGCAGGGCTCTTCAGCTCAGGTGGTTGCTAAACTGGGCTGATCCTCGTGGGCTGGCTGCGGGCAGCACGCTGAGAGGCCAAGGGCTCTTCTGTGCTTCAGGGCAGCTCGGAAAGCAGCAAAGGGACTGGAACACAGGGAGCTGTGGGGAATGTTGTGTGGATAAACCCCTTTCAGAACCTTGGGACAGACCTGCGAGGACAGATCAGGTTGTGACTCTCCTGATGTGGTTAAGGGATGGGAGATCCCTCGACTCATGGGAAATTAGAGCTCCATTCCACCTGTCTCAATGATATCTGAAATTCCCTGATGTTCCTAGCTCCAGATCCCCTCTCAGCTGTGCTGTGCTGAGACACAGCTCTTGACCTGATGACAGACAGTGCTAGTCACTGGAAAAAACAGTTAAACATGTCTGCTCTTCCATGACACAGAAGTCTTTTTGGCTTTCCAAACTACATTCTAAGCTAGGGATAGTGGCTATCATCACTGCACTTGGGAGGCTGAGGCAGGACGATCACAAATTCAAGGCCAGCCTGGGATACAACGAACAACAACTAAAACAAAAATGAACTGTGGTCCCTTCCCCATCAGTGTCCCCAAATAGCATCCCATTCCCATGCATCCTTGCCCTGACGCTATATCTTAATGCCTATTGATGTCTTCCTGTTTCAATTTTACATCCCAAGTTTCCCCTAGTCTTTGTGGGACCAGACCAAGTATGAGCATGCGCAAATTTGTATGTTTATTATCTTCTCTGAACAGTTGGTGTTTTGGGACCCAATCTCACTGACAGTGTTTCTCTTGTAGTATGACATCAAGGGTGATGGATGGGACCCTGAGGATTACCCTGGGATTTTTGACAGTGCGTCTTTACCTTAGAACTATTATATCAGATTTCAACAAATCTCCAGTTCTCACAGCATCATGCTCTAGAGAGAATTCTTCATGCACACAGCAAATAGTTGTATGGGCTTTCATGTAACACAACCTTACGCCTTGGATTTAGTTATATATTAAATATAAGTTTGAAAAGTATCAATGTTCTTTTTAATGATATATCTATTCTCAGTCAGGCTTTAGTGTTTTGGCTAAAAAAAAAAACAGCACAGCTCAGCATTTGGAGTCTGTGAAGCAGGTAACACCTGTTCCCATCCCCCAGTCTCCACGAGTTGACCTTGTTAACTTCTGAAGAGTTCCTAGGTAACCCTGATGCTATCCTTTAGATGTGTTTATCCCTCAGGAAAAGGTGATAGAACCTTCAAGAGCTAGGACTTTCTGAAAAGTAAAGCCCACCCTCACATGTGAATAAATGGTGTCTCCCCAGCGTGTGTAACACAAGCCAGCCCAAACTCTTGACCTCTTTGTGCATACACAGAGTTCTCTTCCTAGTTCTGGGTCTGATTGTGATGCGTCCAGGGGTTAGGCTTGGACTCCATGGCCACTAGTACCATTAGAGAAAGAGATCTTGTTACAGAAAAGTTGCTCAGCCTTGGGGGATTGTTGTCATGGCAACCCAACACAGATTCAGACACTTGATCCAGAATGGCATCTTGCTCTTAACAGATCCATAATCTGCAGAAGAGATCACTGCCACCTGAATCTGGTCCATGGCTGCAGCGGAAGGGGGCACACCCCTCCAGACCTCCATATTGGAAACTAGGTAAAACCAGCTTACCCGGATGCAGATCCCACTACACACCGCCAGGCTGTCCTTTATGGAAGAACTTCCATGAGAGTCCAGGATGGACTCTTGCTCAGAAGAAAAACAACGGGGAGTGGAGATGGCACCAGTTGGTTTTCTTCTTGTTCGGGATGTAAGAAGTCTCAGAGTCAGAGGGATTTACCTGCTTCAAACAAACCCACTGAGCATGTACTGGACAGAAACAGCACTAGAGACCATCCTTTACGTTACTGATCTTATTGATCTCTTCAATTCACTATCTATCTACCTACCTACATACCTAGTCTTCACTTGCTTAAACCTCAGTGCTCTTCTACATAAAATGAGGATCCCATTTGGCTGAAGGTTAGAAATCACCATTTTTCTAAGTCATATTGGCCAGACAGTGGCAATTTCATGGAGTTTAACCTTCTACAACTAAGAGTTGCCCTGGGGATTAATGAAATTTATATATTAATATTTTAATCCCTCATTATAAGAGGAGGTGCCCTCTCAATCCTCTTTTTCTTGACACAACAATAATTACTACTCATATTAGCAATAACAAGTAACTAAAATTATTGCTTAGATCTGGGTGAGAATTTGGAGATTCCACCATTACCCCTACGCATTCCTGGTCTTGTCACCTTCCTTATTCTTTCTGTAGTGTGGATGAGATGAGGATCTGACTAGTGAGTGGCCACCATGGTCCAGGATTCTAGACCAAGCCCATCTAGAAGTCTAATGATAAGATGTGTGTGTGCCTCTCTTGGCTCTGCCGTCCTTTCCTGGATGCAGGCAACAAACCTGGCTACTTATCTTAGTGTCAGAGACAGTCACCTTCCCCTGCAGGGTCCCAGCTTCACTGGTGGGTGCCGGTGGTAGAGACACGGAACAGCCAGAAACCCACATCTGAGCCATATGCTACCATGGAGATTTCAATTGCAACAAAGCAGGTATTTTGATACCCATCTCCTCTCGCTCAGTTCTCTCATCCAGTTTAGGATTTGGGCATACAGAGAGTGATGGAGTTAATTTGTTCCCTCAGTGCCCGAAGAGGGGCTGGGCCGACTGGCTCAGAGTAGGTGCTGTGGCAGAAAACTCAGCTTTTACGGGCTGGGTAGGAAACTAGATTGGCGAAGAAAAAGGAGTGGGTCGCTGAGGGGCAACAAGGAGCCCGTTCAGGCCATGGGCTGGGAATGGGAAGGCAAAATCAAGTATAAGGAGTCCCAGTGATGGTGGCAGTGGGGTGTGTGTGTGTGTGTGTGTGTGTGTGTGTGTGTGTGTGTGTTGGGGTAGGGGTGGAGTGGGAGTAGTGGGGGAGTAGAGTGGGTGGAGTGGGTGTGGAATAGTAATGTCTTCCTGACCATTCCAACAAAAGCCCACCCCCCAATGTTATCTGAGACTTGTTTGACCTTGCTCTCTAGCTTTCGTTGCTTATAGAACCTTTTCTTCCTAGATCCAAAACCTTGTTACTTTCATACCCGTAACACTTTAGCTCCAATCCGCCTGCCGAAAGTCCACCTTGGGCCAGCCTGCACCTCATCTTGCTATTCCAAGGTCAAAGCACAGCTGTTCTGAGAAGAGGGCTATGGGGACTTAGGGGCTTGGGGCTTCTGTGATTGACAACAATGTTCTGTAAGCCTACAGTGGAAAACAAATCGCAAAGAAAACCCTACATCTTGGTTTCTGCTAGCTGAGAACTGAAATTTAGCATTTCCTTTCACTATGAATGTAAGCAACAAGCCACAACAGAGCTAGCGGTATTTATGAATTCATCATCAATGGAAATCACAAATCTCTTTTTAACACACCATGATTGTTATGATGAATGTCTTTAAATATGTATACTCCTCACAACTTTGAAATTATAGTACTTATCAGACCCGCTGCTAGAGCCTGCTGGATATTATCAAATCATAGTTTAACTAAATGGTTTGGTACCGTTTGCAAAGCAACTGGTTTTGTTTGTAATTCTATATTTCATTTGTTTTGCCTTGGGAAACACTATTCTGAGGAATCATAAGTTTTACCACATTGCCACAGGGATCCAGGGCACAATAAAGATATAGAATTCTAGATGGGCTCGGTGGCATACAATTGTTAATTATTGGATTCAGGAGGCGGAAGCAGAAGGATTCTGAGTTCAAGGCTAGCTGGGGCTCTATAGTTAGACCCTGTGTCAAGAAGCCAAAGCAAATAAACAAACACACAGCTTCCAAACAAAGCAGATTTATAATCCTTCTTTGGCTGGCAAAAGTCTAGCTGACACTCTATGAGCAGTCAGGACCGGCTGCCAGGAGTAAAGTCACTTCAACACAGACTCTGCCCACCCCTGAGAACAACAGCAGAGGGGTGTCTCCAAAGTCTCTATCAGACCCTCTCTACAGTGAAGAGGGGCTGTGGTATCCTGCTCTTGATAGAGGGTGGATGCCAGATCCTCTAAATGCTGAATGTGAGCCAGGGTTTGTTCCCTCCAGAATGATCTCTAGCTGAGACCCTGCTGGTGCTACCGCAGCCACTGGAAACGGAGGTGCTCTTTATGTAGACACCAGCCTCAGGCACTATCTGCCACTAGATAGAGAACTCTAACAGGCATACCTGACTCAACCCAGGTTACAGGACGAGGGGAGATAGTAAGGGCCATTGCTCTTGGTGGCCTGTCCCACAGCAGCAACAGAATACCAGCCCTCACGGTACATTCTTGTATGACCTGTTGTGCTCTAGGTTTTGCACTGTGACTTCTGCAAAATAAGACAACTTCAGTCCAAATGTGAACATTTATACTATGAAGGAGTTTTAATCACAGTTTGTAGGTCTCTCCCTGTCTTAGTTACGGTTTCTATTACTGCGAAGAGACAGCAATAGAAATAGACCATGGCAACTCTTATAAAGGAGGACATTTGATTGGGGCTGACTTATGGTTCTGAGAGTTAGTCCATTATCACCTTGGCAGAAAGCACGGAGGCATGCAAGCGGACATAGTGCAGGAGAGGTCGCTGAGAGTTCTACGTCTGGATCTGAAGGCAACAGAAAGAGACTGAGTCACTAAGCCTGTCTTGAGCCTCTGAGACCACAGAGCCTACCCCCAATGACACACTTCCTCCAACACTACCACACCTACTCCAACAAGGCCACACCTCCTAATAGTGCCATGACCTATAAGCCTTTGGGGGCCATTTTCTTCCAAACCACCACAGTCCCATATTAGACTCTAGAACAACAACAAACAAAAAAGTTCTGCAGTTTGGGTTCATGTGTATTAGAATGGCCCTATGACTTACACCCAGTATCAAAAATAATGAATAAATGCTAACAAAACAACCAACTAAACAAACCTTGTGCAGTGCTGACAATGGTCTTACTGCTCTGTCCAATCTGGTGTTCACCAAGTGTGTACTGGTTACTTTTGCATCATTGTGGTCAAACGCCTGACAGAAACAAGGGAAGTCACATTAATTAAGGCTCACCATATGAGAGTGTGTTTTAATTTCTGTGGTGTGTGCGTGTGTGTGTGTGTGTGTGTGTGTGTGTGTGTGTAAACTCCAAGCAACTTAAAATTTAAAAGAGGACCATATTTAGCTCATCGTCTGGGTTCCAGTCCATCGTACAAGGGAACTCACAGCAGGGCAGCTTGGGTGGAACTGGTTGTGCAACATCCATCATTAGGAACAAAGAGCAAGGACTGTGTGCATGCCAGCGCTAGGCTCACCTTCTCTACTTACCCGCCAACATCTCCCCCAAAATTCCAATGGGTCATCCGTCATTAATGTAATCACAGTAAGCCCGTGCAGGCATGGTCAGAGGCTCACCTACCACTTAATCCTCCATTTTGTCAAGGTGACAACTGAGACTAAGCAACAGCAAGCTCAGTGCACCCTAGTGAGGAAGGCCCTGCAGTTGATAGTGGTGGGGGTGTCTGGAGGAAACTCCTCAGGTGTGGCAAACAAGGAAGCAGAAATCATTGCAGAAACAACATGGCAAGTAGGAAAGCCCACACATAGCCACCTGCTGTTGTCAGCTAGGCTCTGCCTCCTAAAACCTCCACAGCCTTCAAAACAGCACCATAGCCTGTGAGGGACATTTCAAATTCAAGCCATAGCAACGTGATTGAGTCCTGGTAAGAAGGCTAGTAGAGCCAAGAAGTTGGGTGTTAAACATTACTTAGCAATGGGCAGTGGTGGCACACACTTTCAATCCCAGCACTTGGGAGACAGAGGCAGGCAGATCTCTGTGAATTTGAGGCCAGTCTAGTCTACAAAAACTAGCTGGACAGGCTCCAAAATTGCAGAGAAACCCTGATTCAAGAAAAACAAACAAACAAACAAAAAAAAAACCCCACAACATTACTTTGTGTATGGATGGAGAAATTTTTCAGTGATTCAGAATGCTTGCTGCTCTTACAGAAGATCAGAGTTGGGTTCAACCATATCAGGTTGCTGGTTCTTGGGCACACACACCCACAAATAAAAAAATAAAGTAAACTTTGGACAGATATATGGGGACTCCAACTCTAATCCTAGTATTCTGGAGACAGAAGTAGGTGAATCTCTGTGAACTGGAGGCCAACCGGGTCTACATAATGAGATCCTGTCTCAGAAAGTGTGGGAGGGTGACAGAGTTGTTCCGAACACTGACAGCATGTTCTGCTCTTGCAGAAAACTGCAGTCTGGTTCTTAGCACTCAGGTGGTTCATAACCACCTGTAACCCCAGTTCCAAGGGAACTGACACGATCTTCTCACCTCCATTTGCATCCATACACATATGGCATGTATACACACATACATAAAAACATTTTAAAGATCTAAAAAAAAAAAAAGAAGAAGAAGCTGGGCATAATGACTCAGGTCTATTTTCCCAGTGCTGAAGGAAAATGAGGCAGAAGAATTGAGGTCAGCTAGATTGCATAAAAAGTTCCAGGATAACCAGAGCGATTGTGTGAGATCGTTATTGGAAAACACAGCACTATTCTAGGTTGCTACACACCTGTGGATATTCTTTGTTCTTGTTTCTTGTACATTTTTTTTTCTGAGACACAGTTTCTCTGTATAGCAGCTTTGATACCTGTCCTGGAACTAGCTTTTGTAGACCAAGCTGACCTCAAACTCACAGAGATCCGCCTGCCTCTGCCTCACAAGTGCTGGGATTAGAGGCGTGTGCCACCACTGCCTGACTTGTACATGTTTTTTTTTTTTAAAGCCTGGGGAAAATATTACCTGACACAACACGATTAATGATTATTGAAGAGTTTACTTTTGGAAACAAAACAAAATCAGCACTGAAAACTGAAACATTTTGCAAAGCTGGAAAACCACTAACTCTACCTAACTGGTTTGTATGTACCAAGAGGTTGTATAGCTTGTAAGGCTGTCACTGGAGAGTCTGACAGCACGCAGCTGTCTGAAGTCAGACAGAGAAAGATCCAGCCCAGCTCTACTAGTGACTCTGGCGATATTGTCAGGAGAAAAATTCTCTCACTATTTGTGCTCTCTCTCTCTCTCTCTCTCTCTCTCTCTCTCTCTCTCTCTCTCTGTGTGTGTGTGTGTGTGTGTGTGTGTGTGTGTGTGTGTGTGTGTGTGTGTTTAAAAGGACTGTATGTTAATGCAAGTCAAAGCTGTGTTGGTGTGTGTGGGGGCAAATGTGTGTTTATAATACATGTGTGTTTATGGAAGTCAGAAGTTGATGTTGTTACCAGGGAAACTGAGGTTCCCTTTTTTGTGTGTGTGTGAGATTCTAAGTCTCCTCAATAAAAGAATTTGGAAACAGACTCAAGAGGAAGCTTGAGGGCAGTTTCATGAAAGTTTAGAGAAAAACAGCAGGGTGATCTTGACAGCTGCAAGAGAAGAGACATGAGAAACCTTTCCCCTGCCCCGTCAAAGGCCTGTATGCCTTGAACTTTTCCCCTTCCCATCATTCTGATTAGCCAGCTGCGGCAGATTGTGAAGTCGAGCTCTCACAAGTGGAAGGAGATACAGTAACCACCTGTGCTAAAGATAAAAGAGAGGCCATCTTGGCCATGTATGTTCGCTAGCTTGGTTTGGGTTTTGGTGCACTCTTTTTACAAAAATTAAACTGCCTTGCCAAGTTACTTTTGCTTTGTACCTGTATTTTGTTGTGTAATTCCAAGATTATTTGCTTCCAGCAGAGACATCTAGAAGAGAAACCTGGACTGTTTGCAAAGGAGTTCAACAAGTAGCCGCTCTGGGGAGGGAGGAGGAGGCTTCAGAAGCCCAAAAGCCCAGAGTGCCAGAGAAAGCATGCCTATTCCCAAAAAAAATAAAGAAAAGTTTTGTTTGTTTGTTTTTTTTAAAAGCCATGCTTTTCTGAGTCCTTAGTAAGGCACGGGGTAGAGACTCCATAGAGTTGCATGGTAAAAGCAGCTGCTGGTCTCTGTGCCGAGAAAGGTCTCTCAGAAGAAAGAGCACACTATCTCATTAAAAGGATAAAGTAGCAGAGCTTTCTATGAACTGCCAGTTTCCTAATAATGACATGAAGACTTCTTATTTAATATGAAAGCTTGACCTTAGCTTAGGCTTGTTCTTAACTAGCTCTTATAATTCGAATTAACCCATTTATATTGTGTATGTTCTGGCACAAGGCTTGCTACCTCTCCTCCATATTGTAATCCGACTCCCTCCACATCTTTTTTTTTCTTTTTTCTTTTTTTTATTAATTATTTATTAAATATTTCTGCCTCCTCCCCGCCACCGCCTCCCATTTCCCTCCCCCTCCCCTGGTCAAGTCCCCCTCCCTTGTCAGCCCAAAGAGCAATCAGGGTTCCCTGCCCTGTGGGAAGTCCAAGGACCACCCATCTCCATCCAGGTCTAGTAAGGTGAGCATCCAAACCTCCCTCCACATCTTATCTCACTGGCTTAACTCCTTGAGCCTCAGCTTCTTCCCTAGTTCCTCTCTCTCCCTGGAAGTTTCGCCTATTCTTTCCTGCCTAGCTATTGGTCATTAAACTCTTTATCAAACCAACCAGAAGCCACCCTTGGCAGAGACACATCTTTACAGTGTACAAAAAAGATTATCTCACAACAGAATAATAGTCTCTTCCTTCTAATTTTGAGTAGTTTAGATGGTCAGGTCTGCACTCAGAGATAGAGATGGAATGTAGAACACAGTCTAGATACCTTCTTTACACATAGGAATTTAAATTATAAAAATATGACACAGCTGATATTTACATTTCTAGTGTTACCAGGGAAACAGAAGGTGGAATCCAAAGCTTCCATAACCTGAAGCTACTGTAGCAATGTTGAGCTTCTTTCTCTAGCATCCCTCACTCCCTACCCCTCTCTCCTGAGACAGAGTCTGGAGCTCAAAACTCTAGCAAGCGGGGGCTGGAGAGATGATTTAGTGGTTAAAGACACTTGCTACTCTTCCAGAAGATTCAGTATCAATTTCCAGCACCAACATGGCAACTCCCAATTACCTGGAACTCCAGTTCCAGGGGATTCAATGCTCTCTTCTGGCCTCTGTGGGCACTTGCATATGTACAGTGCACATACATACATGCAGTCAAAACTTACATGCATAAAAGAAAACAATTAAAATTGATCTTAAAAATTAATTGAAAGCAAGCTTAGCTGAACTCCAGGGGTCCTCCTCCCTTCTCTGCCCGCTCCTCTGCTCTGATATTGCAAACTCATGCCCCTGTGCTTGGCTCTTTCTGAGGGTGCTGAGGATCTGAACGGATGTCCTCATGTTTCAGCAGCAGACAGTTTATAGTTTGAGTCCTCTTCTCAGGCCAGGCCAACTTTGTATTTTTGGCTTTGTTTTTGTTTTAATCTTCAGGAGGATGTATACTGGTGTGTTGGTTTGCATAAGATATGTTCCCCCCAGGCTCCAGGATTTGAATACTCAGTCCTCAGCTGGTGGTGCTGTTAGGTGTGGTATAGAAGGTGTGGCTTTGTTGGAGAAAGTGTGTTGCTGATGGTGGGATTTGAGAGCTTGAAACCTCTGCTTCTGTTTATGTTTGAAGATGTGAACTTTCAGCTTCCTGTTCCCACTGCCACACTTGCTGTGACTGACTCTGGTCCCTCTGAACAGTAAGCCAAGATACATGATTTCTTCCGTAAATTGCTTTTGGTCAGTGCTTTGTCACAGCAGCAGAAGAGGAATTCATCCAACTGGGTTCGAAAACATGACATAACCCCAAAGTTGGAAGCGAGAACACAAACCATGCCAGTTCTCAAGGAGCTTCTGAATGAGTATCTACAGAATTTACAAGGAAAACAGTGTGTCACTGTCAAAGCCGACAAGCTACAAAAGCTAACAGAGAGAAGAATGGTGCCAGGAAGACATTCTGCCAAATCAACTCAGCAAACTGTAATCCTTTGTAATGAGTCCATTAGTTAACGGGCCACAGAAGGATACTGTAAAAAGCTTCAAAGCATTTTCCAAAAGAGCATCCACACACCCTTCCCTCCTCCGCTCACTTAAGGAATACTTCACTCAACAAACCCTTAAGTGATTCAAGGAAGTCCATTTCAGTCTTGTCTGAATTCTCCAAATTTTCACAAAGTAAACATTTTAAGGATCCAAAGGGAAAACCTTCCACAGTGAAACAGAAGAAAAGCAAAGGCCACTGGTGAAAGAATGCGAATATTCATGGCCGTTCACTGAGCATCATGGACTCGCTAAGGGTACCAAGGACAGTTGGGATTTTTGTCTGCCTGCAGCCTCTTATAGTTTAATCAGTGATTGACAGTGTAATTATAAAAAGAAACCACATTAGCCAAATGTGAGTTCAGGGCTAGGATTTTTATTCCTCTGACTAGTAGTGATCGATTAAAAAAAAGTTTCCAAATACTGAGCCCTAAAGCAAAATGTTTTAGAAAGAAGCTTTCTAATCATTCTAAAAATATCTTAAAAAAAATAAAGAAAGAATACAGATCTCTGCAGGAAAACAAATCGAGACAAGTGAAATATGATGAGACTCTCCTAAGGTCTTACTATCAAAAGATAAACTTGAATTTTTTATCCTTCTGGGTTTTCACATGAAAGTTGTGTATTTATTGGCCAAACAGGTTTTTACACATTGTTTAAAATCTGGTCTTCACTACCTTTTCCTCCTCCTCCTCATCTTCCTTTTGGCTTTTCAAGACAAGTTTTTTCCTTGTAGCCCCAGCTGTTCTGGAACTCGCACTGTAGACCAGGCCTGGTTCAAACTCAGAGATCTTCCTGCCTCTGCCTCCAAAATGCTGGGATTAAAGGTGTGCACCACCATGCCTGGCTATTTTACCCTTCTTAATAATTAATCATGAACATGTTACTATGGTAATAAACTAATAACCACAAGGTCTCTTTTGTTTATTTGCTTTTTGTATTTCGAGATAGAGTTTCTCTGTATAACAGCCCTGGCTGTCCTGGAACTAGCTCTTATAGACCAGGCTGGCCTCGAACTATCTGTCTCTTCTTCCCAAGTCCTGGGGTTAAAGGTATGCACCACCACCTCTAGGCTTTATTTATTTATTTTGGTTTTTTGAGACAAAATTTCTGAGACTGAAGGTGAGCACCATCACTGCCTGGCCACAAGATCATTTTTTACTGTCAAAATCACAGTGAGGGTCTTTGACCAGCTTATTTTTTCTCATCTTTCTTCATCAAAATGATGGTTTAATCCAGTCTTCATCTGTACCTTTAAATACATCACATACTTCTGTAAGAAAATACTTCCCAGTTTGAATAAAATTCAGAATAATTGAATAGTATAGGAGTTTAGTTTTGATAAGACCAGAGAATAGAAACCGGATAGGCTATGTGTTTCCTTTTGCTAGGAGTCTCAGCCAGAGTCATCCTTGTAGATTCCCGGGGATTTTCCTTACATTAGGTTCCTACCTGACCCTGAAATGCTCCCCTTTTCCACTCCGTTGTCTCTTTCGGTATTCTCCCCGCTTACCCTCCCCATCTGATTCTAACCCCTCCCACTTCCACTATGGTTGTTTTTAACAAGACTAGGAACCTTTGAAAGAGAGTATGGGTTTTTCCAAGACATAGCTTGACAGATGTCTGATGAACAGTTGTGTGATCTTAAGCAAGCGAACTGCCCAACCTCACACTGAGTCTGTGCCACTGTACGCAGGTTGCAGGGGCAAGTAAATAAAATAGTATGTGGAGATGCTCTGGGCACAGTGCCTGGCACACGGTTCATGCAGGCATCTTCCTTTGTTCAGGAATGTAAACTATGCATACAACGTAAATTACGTCTCTTTCTCTAGGCTCTTGCCATTGGGCTGACTCTGTGGCGGGAGACTAGGGCAGAACGTGATATCACAATCAGTACATAAAGGAAATTAGTGGCCTAGAGGAAGAATCGAAGCTTGCCCCCACTAAGGCCAATAAGTAAGAGACACAGTATGAGCAAAAACAAGCAACACCCCCCCCCCACACACACACATATAAATGTCTTAGTTAGGGTTTCAATTGCTGTGAAGAGACACCATGACTGTGGCAACTCCTATAAAGGAGAACATTTAATTGGGTAGCTTATATTTTCAGAGGTTTAGTCCGTTATCAACATGTTGTGTCATGGTGGTATGCAGGCAGACATGGTGCTGAGGAAGGAGCTGAGATTCATTCCTACATCCTGACCCAGAGGCAACAGGAAGTGGTCTGAGATGTTGAGTGTGGCTTGAGCATGCACAAGACCTCGAAGCTGATCCCCCACAGTGACACACTTTCTCCAACAAGGACATACCTATTTCAACAAAGTCACATCTCCTAATAGCGCCACTCCCTAGCAACTTATGGGGGCCAATTACCTTCAGACTCCCACCATAACCTGTGAAGATCCGAAACCCTCAGTATGGGGCCACGGATCTTGTGACCTTTCTCTCAGCTCTAGCCACTTCTGTTCTTGGAGTGTTTTTCTAATTTAATAAACCATTTCTGCTTCTGCTACCATCTGTGCTAGTTAGTTGTTTTTGTTTGCTTGTTTAATTTTTTATTTGTTTGTTTATTTTTATCTTTTGCTTTTTTTTTGTTTAGTTTTGTTTTGGTAGCTTGACACAAGCTAGAGTCATCTGGGAAGAAAGAACCTCAATTGAGAAAATGTCCCCATCAAAAAGTATGTGGGGACATTTCCTTGGTTAATGATTGATGTGGGAGGGCTCATGTGGTGCTGTTCTTGGACTGGTTGTCCTGGATTATATAAAATAGTGAGTGGAGTAAGCCCTAAAGCAAGCCAATAAACACCGTTCCTCAACGGCCTATTTCAGTTTCCTCCTTGAAGTTCCTGCCCTGACTTCCCTTTGATGATGGACTGTGATCTGAGTGAATAAGCCAACCAACCTTTTTCCTCTCCAACTGGTTGTGGTCTTTATAACACAGGAATAGAAAATAAACTAATAAAATGTCTCTATGGGATTTCTTTTCTAGGTTGCATGAACTTGGACATGATGGGGGGGGGGGTGCTACCAGACCTTGATATCTCCCTTAACTCTTAGAATCCTCACTGACGCTGCAAGTGGATGGGCCAGGAGAAAGAAGAGGACGAAGAAAGGAGGTGATAAATGAGAAACCGAGGAAAGAAGGAAGATTGAGAAGACATGGAGAGAGGAAGGGAGGAAGAAAGCATTAGGGAAGGGCGAAGGCAGTTCAGCAAGCAGAGAGCACAGATCCTGCACGCCTCTTCTCAGAAGAAGGCTCTTGGTAGCTTTCCAGGCCTTTATTTATCTCCCCCAGCCTTGCACGGAAGCTGTGTGACCCACCACTTCAATATTTCAGTCTGCTCCCTGAGTATCAGGAAGGGTTAAGACCCACACACCAGGGCAGAATAGAGCTTGTTTACTGCAAGATTCATGTCTGGTCCTGCAAGGTATTTCCTCAGTCGCCCCACAACCCTGATGAAAGGGAATACGGATGCTGCACCAAGGGCAAGGTCACGGTGATGCATGCAAATTGGCGTTGTGGGGGCGGATTGCATCGGGAAGGCAGCTTCTCTACCCCCACGCACGTCTGGATCACGCCTGCCCAGGTAACAATCAGACAAGATCGTTTTCTGCCCTTTCTCCCTAGGCCAGCTCTCCAGAGCCTCTTTTCCAGGCGAGGGTCCCACGGGGGTGTTTTCCACGCCACAACGCATTTCAGTCAACTGCTGCCTCTCCAGGGGCTCCTGCATTTCAGGCCACAGATCTCGGTGTGGGATGCAGGGTTGTCATCGGAGTTACAATGTTTACTAGTCGCTCAGGCGGCCCTGCTCCTACAGTCATCTATTAAACCCCTCTCGTCTGGGGCTGCCACACACCACCGCCACCGGAACAAGACAGACAAGCTCACTGCCCTCTTGGAGCTTATGTTTTGGTTGGAAAGAAAGACGTAAAACTAAACACGCAAACACACACCCCATGATGATTTTGCCAGAAGTGGTTACTCGGGACAGGTGGTGGAGAAAGAGCCTTCGGTGCCAAGAGGCCGAGACGGCAAGTTAGCGCAACGGACATGCAGATGCGGGGGGTTTGAATGTCCCCTGAGGTAGAGCGGGGTGCTGATAATGGGGATGAAATTGATCTACTTCCCTCTCGTTTCCTTCCCCTCAGATGAGAAAGGACGTGAAGGCCTCCATCTGATGCTGGTGTGCTTTTTCTAGGCTCCCCAGCCTGCAGAATTGTGAGCCAAAAAAACGTCTGATTTATAAATTACCCAGCCTGTGGTATTTTGTTATAGCATCAGAAAATGGCTTCCGATAGAAAAATTGATAGGCAGACATGCAGATGTTGATGTGAAAGCGTAGAACTGGCTTTGGAGCTTAGGCGGCAGCAGAAGTGAAGGAATTTGAAGGAGCAGACTGGAAAGATCCTGACTGCTATGAGAGAGTGTTTAGGGTGACACCGGTGAGGTCTCAGGAGACAGCTATAGGGCAAGTATGTGTGTTCCCCCTGTTTGGTCAAAAGTGAGATCCCAGCTCTCTGACAACCCTATATCCAAGGAGCCTGGTATGATTGGAAGTGTCACCCCAGCCCCTGGCCTGGGATTTGCCTTATTAGGGACTCCACCTCCGGAAAAGCCCACCAAGCGCTGACTCCTCCCCAGGGAGGGTCAGGACCACTCCCACAGGCTATTTAGGCTGTCACCCAGAAAAGGAACGGGTGGTCTTCTGGTTTTGCTTGGGCCTCCCCCCCCCCAATACCCCAGCTCCATGCTCTCCCGGCCACTCGAGAGCGCTGCAGTAAACGTGGCATCTTTTATTCGGTCTAATTTGGTCTGATCAGAATTATTTGCATTGGTGGAGAGGCTTGTTTTAAGATTATTCCTAACACACACACCCCTGACCCATGCTTGCCCTGCTGCCTAAGGGGCTGGGGCCAGAATGTTGGCAGAAATCTGAAGAGCCGAGGCCATTCTGATGCGATCTCACTTTGGGGGAGGGGGACAGGGAATTAAATTAAGGAAAGGCCATCTCCATCATGGGTTTGTGACCATGCCCTAGGGGTCCGTGAAAGGTGGGACTGGAGAGTTAGTACTGTGCTAAGTGACATGATGGGAGGAATATCCAAGCAGCAAAGAGTCTGACCAATTTCATGGCTTATTTGTGTGTGTGTGTGGGGGGGGGTCGGTCGTGTGGTACATGCACATGTGTGTACACCCTTGGGTGGCTGTGTGGAGGCTGACGTCAGATGTTTTCTTCGGTTGCTCTCTGCCTTATTTTTCAGTTTTATTTTCATTTTCTCGCGTGTATGTGTGTGGTTTATGTGTGCTTTTTACATGAGTGCTGAGGATTTGAACTCAGGCCCTCGGGCTTGGGCCGCAGGCACTCCCACCCACCCAGCCATCTCTCCAGCTTCACCTTAATCTTTGAGAGGGAGTTGCTCACTGAGCCTGGAGTTCACTGGCAGTTCACACTGACCAACAAGCCCCGCTCCCCACTTGAGATCTTCGGGGGGAGGGGGGTGTTTCCACCTGCCAGAGTTCAGATTACAGGCCTCTGTGCCTGGTTTTTCCCCGCTGGTGCTGGGGAATTCAAATTCAGGTCCTCATGCTCGCTCTGCTCACTCTGCAGCTGGGGTCTTTCTGGAATAAACGCACTACTTCCCCTCCTAAGAGCTAAGAGCTCTGTTTGTAGTAACAAGTGCCCTTCAAAGCGCGGGCCCCGTAGAGGGCGAGCATTAACTTTAGAATTCTCCTAGATCCCATGCAAATGACAAAGGCACTTTTCTGTTGCCCCAAAGGAAGAGTCCATAAGCCTTAAATTACTTTCTTTCTTTCTTTCTTTTGTTTTCCTCCAGTTCTGTCTAACCCTTCCCTTTGGAGGGAATAATCCAGTTGGATCAGCTGATGTTCATTTGTGCTGCTGGAGAAGCCCTCCGTTTGGTGTGGAGTGGCACCCTGCCCTGCCTCTCCCTCCAGTTTCCTTTTCATTCCTTCCCCGGCTGTGAATTGGTTTGAATATCATTGACATAACCGGCTTGTGTTTGCATATTCCTCCTGCTCCCGGAGCCCGCTGTCATTACAGATTCGCACACACCCTGTCCTTTGGTTCCCCCCCGAGAGGGTTCTTATGGAAATTATTGACATGCGAGCGCTAGGGCAAAGGGACAGGGAGCAGAAAGCAAGGGCTTGATAATGCACAAGCAGAAATCTGTTCGGGGTTCTCGCCTCTGAGGCAGATGCTCTTTGAGGAGAAATGCTTTGAGCATTTCCAGTTAATAATGTAAAGAAGATTAATATGCGTAGCATTTACGTTAGCGAGGCAGTTCCCAAAGGACCGTGATTTATGTTAGATCCTGTGGCCTTCCCTCAAACTGGGGGACGGGCCTCCGACCATTGTCAGTCCGCTGTCAAAGGAACAGGTAAAACCTGTCTGTAAGGGTAGATGAAAGCAACTGGGGCTTGGTCACCAGCTGGTAATTGGTGCCATTGAGACTAAAGTCCACGGTGCTGGAACTTAAGGTCAAGTGCTTTCTGCAGACACACAGTTTAACTCTACAGAGCAATACAGACCACCATTTTTGCATTCTTGGTGGCAGTTGACTGGAAGAAGGATTCAAAGGGAATTGGATATGAACTAAACCAGGAGGGGGTGCTGTGGAGATGACACAGCCAGTGAGCCATCTGCCACGCCCAAGAATGAGGATGTGAGTGTAGATCCCCAGAACCTACTTCAAAACTCCCGAGGTGGAGTGTCCTATGTCTCTAAAGCCTCTGCTGGGGAGGTGGAGAGCAGGAGAACCCCTGAAGCTCATTGGCCAGCCAGTCTAGCCAAAGCGATGCGCCCCGGGTTGAGTAAAAAACATAATAGTAAGCAAACAAACCCAGAAGTGGGGAGTGACCAGGAAAGGCATCTGATGTCAACTTCTTCTGTGTCCACAAACAGACACCAAACACACCCACACCCACACACTAAATAGGGTGTAGGGATGAAGTGATTGACTGGGTCTTTCTTTCTTTCTTTCTTTCTTTCTTTCTTTCTTTCTTTCTTTCTTTCTTTCTTTCTTGCTTTCTTTCTTTCGTCAATCTAATAAACATGTCAAACACTGTTACCCACAATGTGACAATGCACAGTAGCCTGAACACCAGTAGAATAATATTCTGAACAAACACTGACCAGACATTTCTCTCCACCGTCCCTCCCCCTTCCTCCCCACGTTTCCAGTCTCTCTTGAGCCAGAGTTCCGGCTGACAGAAAGAGCATGAAAAACCTCTTCTCCTAGCCTCTTCTTGCAGATGTGCAATGAGAACTTGAGAGCGATGAAGAACTGCTCCTGCCAATGTGGAATACCCAGTAGACACAGGCTTACCCTAACCCATTGGGAGTTCAGTGTCTTTTATGGTGATTAGTGCCACTTTACCAGAACTTCTAGCCAGGCTGCAGGACAAGAGTCAGATGAAAAGAGTTAAAGTGACCACAGCAGGTAAGGGATTAACATTCTAGTTTTGCATTGAAAATGGATTAGCTTTATATCATTCTTGGGAGAAAGGAATAACTCACATCATTTATCATTTTCCGTAGTTTAATCCTCCTGAGAAACCCATGCTCAGATAGACTGGGTATACATGACGCCATTGATTCTCTCAAGGGGTTTAGTAACCTAGCTGTGGAAATTGGACAGGCACACACACACCTCTGCAAACAATCAGGAAGAGGAAGTTTGTTTGGCCAGACTTCATCCCCAAGATGCACTCAGGGAGAGTCTCTTAGCATCCTCTCACAGAAGAAGCTGAATGTTCAAGGTCACTCACCCCTGCCCCACCCCACCAAGCCGAAATCAAAAGGCCGAGCTAAGTCTGAAGAACTCTTGCCCACCTCATTGTAAAATAAGCAGCTTGACCTAATTCCCAATTCTCTTTCAGGCTGCCAAGTGACCAGAGGGCCCAAGGCCATCCCCATTGTCAAGGACAAAGAGAAGGCTCCTGCTCTGGAGAGAGAAGGTCTTTCTCCAGCCATACTGAGGTCTTGGTCATCTTTAAATTGATATTTTAGAATGTTTCACCCTGGGTCCGTTTGTGGGAAACCAAGCCAGATGTCATGAAAAAGAATTACAGGAGAGTATCAGTAAGAAAGGAAGAGCCATCTGCAGAGAGACTGTAAGAAAGGAAGACAAATTTATGAAGAGTTTGGGAGATGTGATTGGAAGAGCAAAGGATTGTTAGTTTACAAAGAGAATTAGGTTAACTAACGACCATCTTCCTAAAGCTTAATTAAGTCTCTCAGCCCTCGAGTGAGGCAAGGAAATAATTGATTTCTGCATTGCTGTTGGGGAAAGTGAGGAGGGGAGGTAATTTGCTTTTGGCCAACAAGGGAGCCAGCATCTGTCCTGGGATTAAAAAATCTAAGATTTTTTTTTTTTAGCTCTTGGTCTTTTGTTTTACTTCTGAATCTGGAATGTTCAAGGCCCAGAAGAATTTTGGGAACCCCAGAGCAGGACTGTCAACCAAGATATTCCATGCAAATGAGACCAAATAATTAAGGATTTATTTCTTAGTAATTTTCTGTCCTTCAAAGAAGTACCACAAACAATTATTCATTGCTTGCGAGTCAAGGCGGGGGGGGGGGGCAGGATTTTAATAAGTGCCAGCACTTTCCATTGTTAGTCTTGCCCATTCCTCAGAGGCACTGCTTGTGGTGCCAGAGGGTGTTTGGAAATCTCAGCATTTAAAACAACCAGTGTCATGAACAGAGGGAGACAGTGGTGGAGGGGGTATGGGGGAGGTGGAAAGAGGGAGGGAAGGGCAAGTAGGAGGAAGGGAGTGATGTGGTGAAGGAGAAGGAGGGAGAGAGAAGGAGAAGAAAGGGTAGGGAGTAGAGAGAGGAAGATGGAAGAGGGTCAAGGAAGAAAAGACTAAGGAACATGTTTAGAAAATTGTGTAGAAGAGCAAACAATTATTAAATGCTCACTGTGAGCGAGGACTGTTAACGGCTTCCTGAGAAGAACCTGAGTTCGTGTGTGTGTATGTGTGTGTGCTTGTGTGTGTGTGTGTGTGTGTGTGTGTGACAGAGAGAGAGAGAGAGAGAGAGAGAGAGAGAGAGAGAGAGAGAGAACACACACACGTGCTCGTGGAGGTCAGAGTACAATTTGTGAAAGTTGGTTCCCTCCTTCCACCACGTGGGTCCCCAGAAATTGAACTCCGGTCATCAAGCTCCGTGGTAAGTTCCTAAACATGCTGGAGTCCTCATTCGATGATTTCAGGCAAACTCATAGACTGATGGAAGGGTCAAGCCTCTTTCTCAAGGCAAGCAGGAACAGCACCAGCATTTAGATCCGTGTCTGCCCACTAGCCCACTGTCTTCATGTCTGCCCGCTAGCCCACGGTCTTCATGTCTGCCCAGCACTGCTCTCTGCCTAAGACCCAATTAGAGGAGAGAAAGTAAGGGATTTACTAGAACTCATGTTTTCACACTTCTGTTTTCCTCTGCTGAGCTAGAAGCTCCTTCAGGATTGGAATCAAGCCTGATTATGTTGTCTCCTCAGAGACAATCTAGGTTTTGAAAGGCAGGACACAGGGAATGTTTGGAGAATAGAACACTGGATGAGATCTACAGCTAGCAAACTCCAATAATCAGATCTCTCCTTCTGATCTTCAAGCACATGTGGTCTCCCAGGCTGTTAAAACATGGGTACCATTAATCTCATCAATTGAGAACAAGACCACTACCACAGTTTACAGCCAAATTTGAGGTCAGCTTTAATTAACTGGCCAGGTACAGCTCTGGTTCCCAGAAAAAATGGCCTCAAGTCATGGTTTGCAATGGCTTAAGTATTTCCCATCAGGTCCAATCAGGGGCAAGCACACATCCTGATGCATTTCCTGCCTACAGCCAATCAAGGGCAAATGTGCATCCTGATGCATTTTCTGCCTGTGAATCTCCCGCCCACATGTGATCAGGCACATCCGGTGCAGATTGGTCAGACAAACTTGTTTAGGGGAATGAAACCATGTGACTTGTTATCTCCCATCAACAATAGCCTCCAGCATTTTAGGAACCATCTGTTCTTGTGCAAGGGGCTGGCAGAACAGAGACATTTTTGTTTCATGGATCTCTATGGCATCATAATTAAATCTTAAAATGTAACTACAGCTCTCACAGTACAATCAATTTAATTAATCATGCTAACCCATTCTACCAACTGAGAAAAAAGTTCAAAGCCCTATCTGGAATATCGAGGAATTCCTGGGCTGGGGCACAGCTTAAACCTTTAAGCTTGTGTCCCCTGATATTCTCACTATGCTCACAGGACAAATGTGATCTCTGGCTCTTGCTCACTGGCCTCGGACAAGTTGACTTTGGGTTCCCAGATCCAGTTACTGTCTCTATAAAACTGAATAGCTTGTTAAAGGTGAAATAGGGATGGGAAAACAATTGTATATAAGGCCAAGGCCAGCATTGAGAATGAGTGATAGACAGGTGGCTAGAGGGGTAAGGAGTAGAGACGGAACGGTGGGTTTACAGCAAAAGTGCTAGCTCTGGTACCTAGCAAGCCAGGCTCAGCTGTGTGTGTACCCCACATGCCAGGTGGGGAGATGAGTAACGGTGAAGGCAGAGAGGGGCCGAGTCAGTACACACACCAGGAAGAACAGGTAAAGGGTCCTGTGACCCACGTGTGTATCGTCAGGGTACTGATGAGAGGGTTAGGGCTGAACAGGGAGATTGTTGACAAAGGGCAAGAGGTGTGCATAATTCAGTGGTCCTGATTGGTTCTTCATTGTCTCAGTTCTGATTCTGCAGAGTGGTCCGAAGAAGTCTTACTACTTAGGGGGACAAACTGTTTTGAAAAGATGGTGGCTTCTGTCCCCCAGTCTTGTCATCATGGGAAATTACCTTCATCTCAGGGTGGCCTGCCCTTCCAGCGTCTGCTGATCCTGGACCATAAGGTGATTGCAGGTTTAGGGCAACTGGGACCTTTAGGAGGTTTGGGGGACTCAGGAATGGGACATGATGAAAAGCCGGGAGAGTGTTGTACCAGTTGTTCTTGGGCATGAACTTTTAGCCTCTAAGAGGAAGACGGGTGACTGTTTCTAGGTCGAAGATTCTTGAGTCAAACGGGGGACCCAAGTAAGACAGACAGAGGTAGCAGGAAGGCAGAGATGCCAGGATTTCTCCTGACTTTACTTATCCTGTGAGTCCAAGTGATGGGTTGGTGTTTTGTAACAAAAGCATTTTTCAGGTTTTTCTGCTCTGAAAGAAAATGGCCCCCAAAGGGAGTGGGACTACGAGGAGGTGTGGCCTTGCTGGAGGAAATGTGTCACTGTGGTGGAAGGCTTTGAGCCTTTCTCTCAAGCTTCCCTCAGTGTGACAGTCAACTTCCTGTTGCCTCTGCGTCAAGATGAATGACTCTGAGCTCCAGCACCACATCTGCCTGCACGCTGCCATGCTCCCCACCATGATGATAATGGACTGAACCTCTGAAACCGGAAGGAAACCACTTCAACTAAATGTTTTCATTTAAGAGTTGCCATGGTTATGGTGTCTCTTCTCAGCAAGAGAAAACCCAAGACAGGTGCCCAGTACAGGAGAAAGCACAGTGGATAGGAAAAGGGTCGTGTCACCAGTCACCCTAGCTGGTAAGAGCATGGCGAGGCTACAGTTCCACCTATTTCCAAAAAAAATTCAGGAAGTCTAGACTTTTGTGTAAGTTCCTTTTTTTTTTCTCTTCCCTCTCTGTCTCTCTTTGTAAGTCTCAGGATTTTTCTTCGAGTTGATATTTTTTTAAAAAAGGTTTATTTTGTATGCACAAGCACCTGAGTGTATGTGTGTGCACCATGTGTATAGTGCCCTCAGGGGCTAGAAGAGGGCACTGGGTCCCTCACAGGTGGTCCCAGGTGGTTGTGAGTCCCACGGGAGTGCTGGGAACTGAACCTGGATCTTCTCTCAGCACAACCAGTGTTCTTAACCATTGAGCCCTCTTTCCAGGCTCCAATTCCTCAGTTCTTGAATTTTTTTCTTAGAAATACAAAATGAGCCAAACTGAACACATTCATGTGGGAACACAGCCCGTGTCCATCCGAGCACAGTTTCTGCCTCAGCCATATCTACTTACAGACGTCCTTCCCACCTCTAAGAGCATGTGGCCTGGTGGCAGATCATCCCTTCAATCCAGATGGCTTTGCTCTTGGTGCTATTTCTGGTTCAGTTTAAGCAAAGTGGACGAGGGTTTGAGTGTATCTGTGTTTATAAACACGCCGGAAAATTCCATATGCTGTGCTCAAAGTGAAGCTGGCTTAATTTGAAAAGATTAAATGCATGCAGGCAATTGCAGAGTTGTCTGTTTTGCAGATCAGTGCAATTTGTCGGTGGCAGGGACAGGAGGAGAGTTCTGTGAAGCACAGCTGCTGTGACCAGCAAGCCGGGTGCTGGTGGCACACGCTGCCTCCAATATTGATGGCCGTTACGCTTTGCGTGTGGGCACACATACACATGCACGTGCACAAATACATGAATGTATCTCACCTTCATCCCCACCTCTAGTTTAGTTTGCTGTTGTTGTTTGAGCTAAGTCCAAATGATGAAGATGTCCTTCAGATGAACAATGTGACAGCTGTAGGCTGCTTAGACCTAATTATTTATTTTTAGGAACTTGTTTGTTTGTTTGTTTTGAGATAGGGTTTCAGGCTAGCCCGGAACTTGCTGTGTAGACCAAGTTGGCATGGTCACTCACAGCGAATCTTGACTCTGTCTGTTGAGTACTGAGATTAAAGATGTAAGCCACCACACCTGGCTCACCCCAGATATCTTGACAGACTGGCAGCTCTGATGGGACAGAAGCCTCCAGATGCACAGTTTGTCTCATCAGTGTGGACAAGAGTTTGGACAGTTTCCCTACCAAGGCCTCATGTCCTTCTCCATGAAATAATGGATAGGCTCTTAAATGCGCTGATAATATTCAGGAATGTCTGGTTCCCACCAAGCAAGCAAAGAAGGGGCTCATTCCTGGTCCCTAGCTGAGCACTGCTTCTGTATCAGGTCGTGGAAAGCAGTGTGCTTGGTTTGTGTCTAGGTGGGTCAGTCACTTTGAGTCCTTATGGCCAGTAGAAAGGATGTTTAGGAGAGCTGGTCATGTGACCCTCAAGTATGAGGTGTTAATTACTTCTCTCATTGCTATGATCAAACATCTGACCTTAAAGATGGAAGGGTTTATTTGGCTTACAGTTTGAGTGGATACAATCCATCACGGTGAGAAAGACATGGATGCAGGTGTAAGAAGCGACTGATATGGTTCATCACGGTGGGAAAGACATGGCAGTGGGCGTAGGAGGCAGCTGATCACGTTGCATCTGTGTTTAGGAAGCAGAGAAATCTATTGCCGGTGCTCAGCTCTTGCTTTCTCTTAGTTTTCAGGCCAGGAAACCTGTCCTTGGAATGGTACCAACTCACACCTTAAGTGGATCTTCCTACTGCAATTAACCTAGAAACTGGCACAGTCAGTTGCTAGGGGGTGGGTATGGATGGTTTGCTGTTTTGATTGACAGGCTTGATTTGACAAGCCTTTCTTCATTGTGTGTCCTTTCCTGCTGGAATGACCAGTGTGCCTCACCATGCCCAGCTTTCTTACATGGGTCTGTGGGATTGAACTTAGGTTCTCCGTCTTGCAAGGCAAGCATGTTACTGACCGAATTATACAGATATTTATTTCAAACTCTTTTTGGTGGTGCTAGGGTTTGAAAGCAGCGTCTTACATGTAGTGCAGTACTAAGCACTGCACTGAACTACAGCAGACGCAAATGGGGCATCATTATCTTCTTCTTTTGTGGATGTTGAGAATATGGGCTGGTGACTTACCTATCCGGCCTCAGGCCAGTGAAGCAGATTTAGGGATTGTTGCTGTTTATTTAAGGTTTATTCATTCTTATTTTACTGTGTGAGTGTTTGGACTATATGTGTGTCTGCGTGCCATGTGTGTGTCTTGTGTCCATGGAGGTCAGAAGGGGACATCAGACTCCTGGAACTGGAATTAAGGTTGGTTGTGTGCCGCTATGAGGGTGCTAGGAACCAAAGCTGGGTCCTCTACAAGATCATCAAGTGTTCTTAGCCACTGAGTCATGCATGATTCGAGCTCCAAGAATATAGGTTTCTGAAGTCCAGAGCTCCGGCAATTCTCAAACATATCTAGGCATGTTATTGGGGGGGGGGGGTTGAATGCTTCAGTATTTCAAAAATGTAATATTGTTCTGGCAGGGGGAAGAACCCCTACAATGAGAAAACTGCATCGTGGAGAGTGGAGATCTTCCTACTTTCCCAACTCCATCTTCCTGGCTGTATATCTAGGCTAATTAGATTCAGTTCCACAAGAATGCTAAGTGCTAATCAGGCAGACTGACTGGTCTCTAGAACCTAGCAGAGAGGGCTAGAATAAACTCTTTGTACCCAGGCAGCTCAAATTGAAAAGGACCACTGATTAGTGTCAGCAACGTATGTATTTAAAGGCACCAAGCATTTGAGCTAGTATTTCTTTCTTCAGCTTGTCCTTCATTGAATCTAGTGGTCTGAGAGCCAAGGCTGTATACGACACTGTGATTGTTTGTGGGGAAGCATGACACTGAGGGTAATTTAGACACTCTCTTAGACTCTGCTTCATCAGAAAGGGATCTCAGTAGGGTCCGACCCTGGCCTCAGAAAGGTCTTTATCTCCTCTGTCCTTCCTTTGCATCCCTATCTGGGACAAGACCAGGCAGACATTTTGGCTGGAGTTTGGAGGTCACACTTCACCCAAGTCAGCTGAGGTTGGAATGTGAGGGTCACCTGGGGAAGTGAGCCAGAGATTCCAGACACCCAGCTGCACTCCCTAGATCCCCTGGGACATTCTCACAGGAGGGGACTTCTAGTCCCTTTGCAAATGGTCCCTCAAGCTCTCTGACCAGTTCCAAGCAGAACCGACCTTACTGAATCATACTCTGATTTGAGGGATGATGGAGTCACCCAACTAGGACCCATATTAGTTAGTCCTGTCAGGGAGTCTAGAGTCATGTTTTCACCCATAGGAAATAAAAATTAAACCAGTTGGATTACAATCCCTTCTGTTGAAGTACTAGTTAAGATAATTCAAATATTAACAGATACATCTTAAATAGTATTGGCTAACATAAAAGACTGTTTGCCTTCCCAGATGTAGCCTTAAAGAACAGTTAGCTCTCCTCAAAGCAGTATGTCAGGGTCCCAGGTTCTTTCCACCTTGTGACTCTGCATTTTCTAACACTTGACATCCAAATCCCTTAAGTTTATCAGCATCAACCACTGATGGTGAAGAGGCTTGGACAGGTTTTGTATGGTCCAGGCCAGGCAGATGTAAACATGGCATGTATACATGCCATAAGCTAGAGGTCAATCTGCAGCCATACCAGATCACTTTTAAGGCTAGGAAATGTGTTCCAGGATAGGTTTGGGGACTCTTTGGTCTTTTTTATCATGAAGTAACTTTTACATCCTCCTTCCCATGCATAAATGCCTCTCCTCCACAAACATAACTCAATATCCCAGTCTTGTTCCTGTGCTGTGCTCTATGTCCCAAATGTCTGGGGAACATCAAACTTCTTAGTCCAGTTGCAATATTTCATGTCTGGTGACCGTGAAATTCCAGAGTCAAGCAACATCCTTCATGTCCCCAAATGTCATGATGTACCAATAAGGGTCAAGTGTAAGTCTCACTGCAGTCTCAGGTTCTGATCATCACAGCAGGCACACTGTCCTCTGTAGACTTGGATTCCTTCATCTTTGTTTTCCAGGATCCTTTCCCCATGAGAGCCGGAAAGCTTTAGCAAATTGGAGGTCCTGGTAGGTGGCTTAAGGCAGGGTCTCCCAGTCTCACTTCTAACAAAATTTAGGCCAGACAGTTATTTGGTGCTAGAGCTGTCTTGTTTTCTGTCTACTAGATGACATTGGTTAGAGGCTATGCTGTGATAATCAAGTATCTAGCTAGATATCACCATGTAGCTCTGAGAAGCAAAATCACCCTAGCCTTTGATTTAAGGCCTGAGAAAAAACCCAGCTCATAGTTTCTTTGGCAACACTGTCAATACTGCTTCACAGTCTTAGGCTTTTGAGTAATGTTTTTATTCAGCTCTGTGACCAGTAGCCACAGATAAAGTGCTTTCCTGCACAGAAAATGTTCTTGTCTGATTTCTATCTTTGTTTCTGCCTTTTTTGCTGCTGTCTAACTTGGGCTCCATCCTTACAGTTGTGATCTTCTACTGGCTTGTCCTGCCACTTGGGTACCCTGTCCCTTTAAAGAGACAAACCCTGCCTACTGCTCCCCTTCTACCCTTGGTCTTCTGCCACCTCCAGCCTGCAAGCTTTCTCTCTCTTCCTTTCCCTCTTCGGAAGAGGTCACTGCTGCCTCTCTCTCTTCCCCCCTTCTCTCTCTCTTCTCCCCCATCTCTCTGACTCTCTGTCTCTCTCCCTCTCCCCCTTCCCTTTCCCTTCATAACCTACTAAATAAACTCTATACCCAAGCTCTCTGCATGGCATATCTGCCTGTCTCTCACCCACTATGGTCTCCCACCTGCCTGGGACCCACCAAGGCCTCAGGTGGTGAGACCAGGTGCCCCTCATGGCCCACCGCTGGCCCTCGGGGGAACTGCTGCCCCTTGGGTAACTTCTGGGTCACCCACCGCAGCTGCTCGGGACACCCTAAAGAGAATAACACTTAGAGCTTGCAAAACCCTTCTATTTGCTGTTTGTCACCCATCAACAATCAGTTCAGCACTAAGAAGCTGATTCTGGGAAGACTTGAGGTGACCAACACCCGTGCTTGCTTAGAAGGCTGTATGAGTTACTGTCCTGTTTCTGTGACAAAATACCATGACCAAAAGCATTGCAGAGTTTGTTTTGGTTTGAGGTTCCATAGGGCTAGATTTCCACAATCACAGACAGCACATACAGCAGGAACAGACCCACTTGATGGAACTGTTTGGGAAGGATTGAGAGGTGTGACTTCATCAACCCCATGCTGAAATGAGTTTGATAACTTCACAGATTGATGAAGCATAGAGCCTATCTGTGAAGGCTGTTATACGTGTAAGTCTTCACAATAGAATTCTTTCCAGTTTCTGAATGTTGGAAATTTTCCACAGTAAGAAAAAATGTAGAAGTAATAGGAGGAGGAGGGGAGGAGGAGGAGGAGAAAGAGAAGAAGAAGAAGAAGAAGAAGAAGAAGAAGAAGAAGAAGAAGAAGAGGAAGAGGAAGAGGAAGAGGAAGAGGAAGAGGAAGAGGAAGAGGAAGAAGAAGAAGAAGAAGAAGAAGAAGAAGAAGAAGAAGAAGAAGAAGAAGAAGAAGAAGAAGAAAAAGAAAGCTTAATGGGAATGATCTGCTAGATTGAAATGACTTAAGAAAATGCCAAGTTTGTTTGTACTGCTTTGGGACAGAATTATGTCTACTAAGTTACTTTGTCTTATTAAAGACAAAATTGAGGAGTTATAGATGTCATCAATTAATTTTTTTAATAAGAAAATTTACGAATGTGAGTTGCCCCTGAGCTCCTATGGTGGAGGTGAGCTCCCAAATTAGGCTAATTAAATCCAAGCAAAGAGAAGATTTCAGCAACCAGCGGGGCCTTTCTGCCACCTTTGACTAGCAAGAGTGGTGTAATAAATGCCCGGGAGCCTGCCCTCCCCGAAGCTATCACCTTCCTAGGCTGGCACATTTTCTTCAGTGGGAATCCTCTATCCCCAACTTCCTGCCTCTGGAAAGAGAACACACACACACACACACACACATACACACACAGGCACTCTGTCTATATCTATCTATCTATCTATCTATCTATCTATCTATCTATCTATCTATCTTCCCCCTCTTTCTCTCCCCCTCTTTCTAAGACAGCCAATGCACAACGCTGTTTGAATCATTCAGCAAGCATGGCAGCAATGAACCAGAAGTATATGAATTAAATTTCCCCTCAAGTCCCATAGAAATCCAATAAATAAATTAAGTACATGTGGATTTAAAAATTAAAGGCCAAGAAAGCTAGAGGCAAAGTGCATTTGACATTTGAAATAATAGAAAACTGAGGGGAGGCGCATGGAAGATGTGAGCTCCCCTGGTATCACAGGGTCCTTGCTCACCGTGTCTTCTGGAGTCTGTTGGTATGGCATAATGAAATTGCAGGGAAATTCAATACAAACTGTCAGGGCACCAGGTGTGAGCTGAATGCCATCTTTTAGAGGACAGTGTCAGCAAGTTGCAGCTCGGTCCTGAACCTAGGAGGGCTGTGATTTCCAGGCTCCAGAATCCCTTCCAAGTAGCCTTGCCTTGGGGAAGGCTTCTCATAACAGTGAATTGTGTTTGGGAAAGGGCTACCTCTGCCCCACCACACACACTGAGCCCCCACAACGTGTTGCAAGAACACAAAAATGGGCTCGCATTTTAACCAGGTGTATTAGTTGCTTCTCTATTGCTGTGAAGAGACACTATGACTAGTGAAATTTATAGAAGACAGACTTTATTGGAAGCTTGCTTACAGTTTCGGAGTATTAGACTCCATGGCCACCATGGCAGGGAGCATGAAGGCAGGCAGTGTTGTTTGTGTGCACACGTGTTTAGGGCTGACCGATTGGATTGGATTGGATAGCCTATCAGGGCCTGGTCCCTGGAGGAGACTGCTTCTCCCTCTCTTAAACAGCAATTAAATCGTTTGCTGGTTTTCACAAGGGGTGAGAGCTTGTGACATTTTTGCCATCCGCACTGGCACGTCACCGGTGTTGCACTTGTACAGGTTCTATTTAGGTGACCATATTGTTACAGTTTCATGGGGGTGATGTATTGTAGTAAGAGCTGCGGGCCCGCTTTTCCTCCAGCCCAGCTCCCACCCAGCTCCCGCCCGGCTAGCTTTACATCAGAAATAACAACACACAAACTGTATTCTTTTAAACACTGCTTGGCCCATTAACTCTAGCCCTTACAGGCTAATTCTCATTTCCCCGATCAACCCATCTCTAATAATCTGTGTAGCATCAGTCTTACTGGGAAAGATTCAGAATGTCTGACCTGGCAGCTTGCTCCATGGGGTCTGCCTCTGAGAGGAGCTGCATGGTTTCTTCGAGCTCACTTCCTCTTCCTCCCAGCATTCTGTTCTGTTTACTCCTCCCACCTATGTTCTAACCTATCAGGGCAAGCAGTTTCTTTATTTAATTAACCAATGACCTTCCTCCATCAATGTATAGAAGGCACAGTCTCAAAGCAGACATTCTCATCCTCTGACTCTTATGAGTCTTACCTGAATGCCTCACTGGGGTCAGACGAATGCACTGACCTGAGTAACCCAAATCCCATTCAGAACTATGGGAAGTGGATATCACTATAGATTCCTAAGCCCCCCCCCCCGTGGGAACTTCTTCAGTCAATAGCCTTTAAGATACTAGCCCACTTGGGTGTGGTCTTATGTATTATATGCAAAGAAAAAGAGTTCACTGGAACTGGATTCAGTTCCGGTTTTCAGGGCACGCAAAGGACTGCAGGTCACTAATCTTTCTGTGAGTTCACCCCCCATTAAATAAACCTTTATTATGCTCCATTCTGGGCTAGTGTGGGACGATTTTATAATAAATGGCAACACCCTCTGCCAAGTTTCTCATCACCCCTGGCCCCAGACAATCACTGATAAAAACTTTATAACTAAAAATAAACATTGCCTGCTTCAGAACTTTAGAAGAATTTTTAAAATTGTTTTTTGAGACTACTGTAGCTAGACTAGAATTCCTTAGTAGACCAGGATGGCCTGGAACTTGATGATGATCCTCCTGCCCCTGCCTCTGCCTCCCAAGTGCTGGGACTACAGGTGTAATCCCACCACCACACTCAGCTTCTATTTTAGGGCTTCATACACAAGAATCATGAAGTCTGAAATTTACAAATTGCTCCTTCTGCTCAGTGCCATGACTACATACATATGCCTGAATTTTCCCTTTCTTGATTCTTGATGACATCTTTGAACAATTTGCTTAACCAGTTTGGAACTGTGCCCAGCTTGGAATATTCTGCAACATGAGAAGGCTTAGCCATTTATAGAAGATTTGGTGGAAACTCATTTCTCTTGCCTTATGTCATAAACTGGAATTTCTCATTAATACATGACAATATTAGGGAAGGCGCCACAATGGACATAGTAATTGTCTTAGTCAATGTTCTATTTCTGTGCAGAGACACCATGACCACTGCAACTCTTATAAGGAAGACACTTAATAGGGGCTTGTTTACAGTTTCAGAGGTTTATTTCGTTAGTGTCGTGGTGATAAACACGGTGGCACACAGGCAGGCTTGGTGCTGGAGAGACAGCTGACAAGGCAAGCAGCAGAAAGAGACGCTAGGCCTGGCTTGGACTTCTGAAACCTCAAAGCCCACCCCAGGGACCTACTTCCTCCACCAAGGCCCCACCAACCCAGCAAGGCCACATTTCCTAATCCTTCTCAAGTGGTGTTACTTCCTAATGACTTTGAATGCAAATATATGAGCCTATGGGGGTCATTCCTATTCAAACCACCACACTAACCTACTTATGGCTTTGCTGGAATAGAGAGTTGGATGCTGTGGGGTTATCTTCCTTGATCAAGTTCCATTTAGTGAAGGTGTTTGCTAGAAAAATGCCAGATGTAGTTGGGAAAGACTCCCTACCACCGTTGCCTTGCTGCTTCCCTGAACCCATTGGCCTGTCCTGTAATCAATGTGCTCTGAATCCATTGTCTCAGTTTTACTTCCAAGGCCAAGACCCAGGTTCTATTGTTCTGTTTGGAACCCACTCCTTTGGACCCTGAGAGGAAGTGCTGAGTGCAGCTGCAGTGTTGGATGTAGAACAAGTCAGCAACAGGTGGCACTCTTCCCCTGGGACACCTCAAGATGTGTTGGCCAAGATGAGGAAGAGGTTTTCAGAAAGGCCATTTGTCAAAACCAGATAACTGCAGCTGGCTTTACATCTGTGGCCTCTCATTCTTTGCCATTGATCGGCATGACTCTTTCTGAGCCAATGTCACGCTGTCTTTTAATTACTCTGTAGTTTAACTTGGGATTGGGTATGGTGAGTCCTCCAGTGTTGCTCTTTTTGCTCAGTCAGAATGACAATCATTAGGAAAACAACAACAAATACCGAGGGGAATGCAGACCAAAGAAAAACATTTCCATCACTGGTGGGAATGCGAACTAGCCAGCCACTGTGGGGATCAGCATTGGGGTTCTCCAAAAAACAAACATAAGAGAACTCCCACATAATCCAGCTTTCCCACTCATGGGGATCTATCTCAAAGACTCCAAGTCCACATACCACAGAGGCACCTGTGCATCAATGTTTCCTGCAGCCCTGGTCACAACAGCTAAGTCGTGGAACCCACTCAAGTGTCCAACAACAGACGAATGGAGAAAGAAAGTATGGTATATGCTTGCACAGTGGAATTCTTTTCTCAGACACAGGGAAGAATGAAACTGTGTCATTGTGCAGGAAAATGGATGCAACTGGAGATCAGTTTAGTTCTCGGGAAGACAAACTCATGCTTTTGCTCACTTGTGAGCCTCAGATTTTGCATAGATGCACCAAATCTCGTGTGTATGTGTACATATGAAATGAAAAATAACAGCAAGCTTTGTAGGGAACAAGGAAACTACCAGGAGCGGGAGGGGAAAGGAAGGACTGGGTGGGAGACATTGGGAGAACGGGATCAAAGTACATTGTACACTTGTATGAAGTATCCTTATGAAACCTAATACTGTGTGAAGTGATTACACACCCATTTATTAAAGATCAGAAAAAGGCAAATAAAAATAAATCAGAATGCCTTTTCCGTCTCTAGGAAATAATCTCTCCCTCATTTTTCTCCGTGGTAGCAGTAGTCTCAACTGTCCTAAGACCAGAGGCATTGACAGTGGATGTTTGCTAGACACCAAGATGGAGCATTAGTGACACATGTCTACAGGTGGAATATTCTGTCCCGCCTGCGAGCTCCAGATAAGCACAACGAGACTTATTACTTATGAAAGCTAGGCTGGTAGCTTAGGCTTATTTCTAACTAGCTCTTATAATTTAGATTAAGCCATTTCTATTCATTTACTTTGTGACTTTTTGACCTTTCCTCTGCCCATGTTGCTTTCCTGCTTCCTCTGTGTCTAACGGGCAACTCTTCAGGACTCCGCCCTTCTTCCCAGCATTCTGTCTGTCCTGAAAATCCTGCCTAGCTATTGGCCATTTAGCTTTTTATTAAACCAATCCCAGTGAAAAGGAATATTCCACAACAGGTGTGAGAAGTGGCAGATGCTCTAGTGATGTTGATCTGATCACCACACTTCATTCATAGATACGTATATGTATATACATGCATATATCTTGAAATGCCAGGCTGTACCCTATAAATACAAACAACTATTTTTTTTTTCTGGTTTTTCAAGACAGGGTTTCTCTGTGTAACAGTCCTAGTTGTTCTGAAACTCTTTTTGTAGATCAGACTGGCTTTGAACTCACTGAGATTTGCCTGCCTCTGCCTCCCAAGTGCTGGGATTAAAGGTGTGTGCCCCCACAGCCTGGCCAAATAGCTACTATTAAAAAACAAATCTGGGAAGTGAGTTAGACTTAATGTGATCTGAGTGCTGGTTAGAGATACCAGCATCATGTCCCTGAGATAGGACGTGCAGTCCTTCACTCCTTTGATTTCTTTTATTCTGGATTCACCTTGGGGGAGGGAGTGGAGCACCTCAGGAAACAGACCCGGGTCTCCACAAGGACCAATGACAGAGCCTTGATTGAGTTTTACATGTAGATGGCATCTTGTACCCCTGGCCTTTGAATGAGTCTTCAGATGCTATTGAACACCGTGGATCTGCCCTTGCTCAGGGCAGGAAGTCTGACAGGACGGTGGCCCTCGCAGCACCTGAGAGGCTCTTGGCGTACTGCATTGTCTTAAGCTCCATTCCAGTGTTCTGCGCTTTGTCCTGTGGCGTGACAATGACACTCTTGATGGAGAAGAGGGCTCAGGTCAGAGTTTTAAGTGTAGCAGGCCATGTTATAATGGGCGAGACTGCACTCTTTCTGGCCATCCTTCAAGATACATGCTTAGAAAGCCCTAAGCGGATGGATCCAAGAAGTTCAATAAACCTGTTGTATCCACATGGAGCCAGAGGATGCTTCTGGAAAGCCCCAGTTGTTCCTACCCCAGCATCACATCTTCTGGGGAAGGCCTTAGAGATAAGTCCCAAACCCAAGCTCTGTCTGGACTCCCTATGGCCTCATGAGTGGAACAGATGATTGTTTTATGCCATGAGCATTGGGATAATATCATGCTTGTAAATGGAATAAGCTATGTGGCAGTTGAACAGACAAAGTAAACCATGGGTACTATCCAAGCTGCGTTGAAAATGGCCACAAAGGACTAAAGAAGATGTAACCAGGCAGTAGGGAGGGAGAGGCAAGCCCTGCTTTGCTGTACCCTAAGGAAGTTCTGATAGAGAGAGAACATTTGTGCTCTAGAGACCAAGAATAGAAAGTCGATACAGAATGAGTACCAGGCCACGTAAGGGCCCTGTGGTCATCACAGCTGGATATGATCAAGGGGCAGAGAAACCGCCTCTGGACTACAGTGAGGGGAGGCTTGAGGTTCCAAGGCAGCGGAAAGTGTCTAGGTGACCCAATGTGGAGGATCTGGATTTTCCTCCAAGAATAATGAGGAAGTCTTTGAAAGATGCTCGGCAGCGTTGAGCCGAGTAGCACTTCCTTTTGTACTAAAATTCCCTTCAACTGCTGTGTGGTGAAGAATGGGAGGGTAGGAAGCAAAGAGGGAGGATAGCTCAGAGCGAGCTGCAGCCCAAGCGAGAGCAGGAGGCAGCTGCTTGGTACAGAGCAGATAGATGGACACGATCACAGTACCCCGCATGTTCTAGTGGGGTTGTTTCCCATCTCTGTGGATTGCATGATTTTATCAAACAGCCCCGTTATGCTGGTTCTATAACAGCACTTGACTATTACCTGTGAGGTGGCCGAGTGGGCCCCTCACCTAGGCTGGCCCTCTAGTGTGATGCTCTGTCAGGAACCCAGGGGTGGGGCATGAAGGGAGGCTCCAGGAGAGATGTGGATGAACATGGAGCGGGGCGAAGAGAGATCTTGGTGCATGGTGTGCACTGCAATGAATTGTAACCGGCACAGTGATGAGGGGTTGTAAGGGCATCGTTTGAAATAGGGAGGTCTAAGTAGAGTCTGACAGGGCTGAGCCGGGACTGTACATTGAAGCTGGGATAAGCCCTGTCTCTAAGAATGAGCCAGCTAGTGAGCAGTTAACACGCACTGAGCAGTCAAGGTGAGGTACTGACTACATACAGGCTAATGTTTACTGGGCTGTAACTCATTTAAGTTTGAAATAACCTAAAGAACCAACGTACCATTATGGCTTTATTGAATGAGGAGCAGAGAGGCTAAGCCATCGTTCAGAGGCTGCAGACTTGTCAGCTGGCTCTATGCTGTACCCACTGTGCCCTGCTTCTTAGGAAATGAGCCAGAAGCACATAGCCAGAAGCATAGTGAGGGATCAGTGAATGGTATTGCTATTGTTTTAATGTAGTGTGTGTGTGTGTGTGTTGTATATATGCGTGCATGCGTGTATACATGAATGGGAGCCAGAGGTTGACACTGGGGTCCCCTTACTGACTTTCCACTTCAACTTTTTTTTTTTGATCTGATGTATTTGTGTTTTGCCTTCCTGTATGCACCACCTGTATGCAGTGTCGGCAGAGGTCAAAACGAGGCATCAAACCCCCTGGAGTTGGAGATATAAATGGCTGTGAGCCACCACGTGGGTGCTGGGAACTTAACCCAGGTCCTCTGAAAGAGCAGTCAACGCTCTTCACTGCTGAGCCATCTCTCCAGCAGCTACACATGGCTGGCTTTCTTTATAGCATGACGGGCCCAGAGCACAGGATCCACACCCTCCGGAAAGACATGGTGTCCTGGCTAGCCCAGATCGGTAATCCTGGAAGTCAAAATTAGCAGGTATCATCACCTCCACGGCACAGGGCAGAAACAGGAGGCAGTGGCAGGAGGCCTTGCAAGACTTCAGGGAACAAGCAGGATGGTAGCAGTGTCTGTCCAACACACAGATGGATTCAAGTGTGCAGAGGAACAGCACAGACTTGTGTTGAGACCATTAATGCAGGCTTGAGGTGGGACAATTCCTTCTCTAGAGTCATCATCCCTGGCAGGATCCACAGCAAACATCAGAGGTTGGTATAGTGACATTTACACTATTTTAATTACCTGGAAAATTGGGTAGATGGACTTGTTCAATAGTTCCCAAACAATGTAATCAAATCAAACCTTCAGAACTGGGGATGCAGCTCAGTTGGTAAGGCATTTGACTCACATGCATGAGGCCCTGGGTTTGATCCTGCACTGCATAACCAATATGGTGGCATTCTTCTGTCTCCTGGTTAGTTTCGGCTGGCAACCTGACACAGACAAGAGTTAGCTGAGGGAGCCTTAATTGGAGGATTGCCCTGAAGTCATGTCTGCGAGAAATTGTCTTGATTGATAACTGATGGGGAAGGCCTCACCCACTGTGGGTGGCGCCATTCCTAGGTATGTGAGACTGGGGTATACATATGAAAGCTATCTGGGCATGGGGCAGGGAGGAAGCCCATAAGTACCCTTTCTCTGTAGGTTCCACTTCCAAATCCTTCCCTAAATTCCTTCTGGAATGGATTATGACCAAATAAACCCTTTCCTCCCTAAATTGCTTTGGGTCAGAGTGTTTTATCACAGCAACTGAAAAGCAAGCCAAGACCTGTAGCACGAATAATAAAAACCCAGAGACAGATGTTGGGGTTCTACCTGAAGATCAGAAAAGCAATGCAGTGACGTCACTAGAGAGCTCTTACCTCTATGAAATCTTCAGACTGAAAGAGAGCGAGTTCCTGTCTCATCCCACCTTATAATATTCCTCTCGAGTGCTGGTATTAAAGGCCTACACCACCACTATCTGGCCTCTCTGACTAGGTAGTGGGACTGCTGGTTAAAGGTGTGTGTCACCACTGCCTGGCCTGTGTGGCTGACCAGTGAGGTTGTTTTGTGTCCCGATCTTTAGGCAACCTTTATTTATTAAAATATAAATGAAACATCACTACAAAGATCAGTCCTACAGAGGTGGAGGCAGAAGAACTGAGAGTTTAAGGCCAGTTTTGCACAGTATACAAGCCCCTGTCTAAAAAAACACAATTAAAAAAGATGCCTCTCTTGTATGGCAAAATTTACCCTGATACCCTCTCTCCCTTCCTCCCTCCTTACTTCCACAGTATGCGGAAGTAACAAGTCTTTTTAAATATATTTTTTTATTAATTCTTTGAGGATTTCACACACACATTCACTCACACAGACACAAACACACACACACACACACACACACACACAATGTATTTATGTTCATATTCACCATTCCATTCCTCTCCCCAAATCTCCCAGGATCCACCCTATTTTTATTAATATAATTAAGACAAATTTCTTGAAATTTTGGTACAATAAAAATGAAAAAATATGAGCTGTTCCCATGCTTTTTATTTTTTCCCCCTCTTTTTATAAATTTGTTGCTTCTCGGTGGGTCCCAAATGCCAGGCTCACAGCAGTAAGTCAGGCTGTATTTTGGAGATGCATGTTACATTTTGTTATATTTTACTCAAAAACTGAAACACAAAAATAAAACCAAAGTCCCAGGAAGTTTTGGGAGGGAGAACATTTAAAAGTAAAGCCGCACCCAATTTCTGGTCTTGATACAGTGGGGCATGTGCTTTCGCTGTCCTTTCCTCCGTAGTGCTCCTGGCTGTAATTCCCCTGTGAGTCTAATTGGACCTGGTCGTGACAGGCTACAGGCCTACCTTCCTTCGCCACACAAGCTTCCAAATCTGTTGGAAGAGCCCGTTGAGTGAACATACCTTAACTTCTGAACCGTATCCTGAAATAGCTCTTGGAACGACGAAACGAGAGCATGAAGGAAAATGCACAAATTAGTGTTCCTCCTGCCCCCGGTTGCTGAACCCCGTGTAATACTTTGTGCCAGGATTGACAGTTTGGACTTGTGGACACCAGACTTAGCTCTCATTTCAAAAGCACTAAGAAAGGATTTATTCTGGGGGAAATATGACTATGGGAACACGGGTTTAGGTGGCCCCAGCAACATGATCCAGCATGCCGCAGTTTCATGAGATTTTTTTAAGAGTTACAGAACAAAGGAAAATCATAAGTTAAGGAATTTTTTTTTTCAAATGGTGGAAACACCAGGTAGGTGGGCACAGCACAGCAGGGACACTTTTACAGTAGATCTCAGATGCCATCTGATGACTCTCTTAGGCCTTGGGTTGGAGCAAGTTAGAGGTCTGCTAAGTTGATACAACCTTAGAGGTTTCACGTGATCAGTGTGGAGTCAGTTACAGAAGTGGGCAGGGAATGGCCATTAAGGAGTCTAAGAGAGCACAAAATAATTTGGCTTTGGATTGACATGCAGAGTTCCAACTCTTACCCTGAAGTTCAATCAGTATTTTAGGAGCTATCAGTCTTTCAGAACAGAGCCGCGATGCCCCGCCCACTTCAGATCACATTTACTGCAGGAGAGCTATGATGGGGCCATTACCAGTGTTAAATGTTAGCCGTGCCGTGTGTCCTTCAGACAGTGCTTGAAGGAAGCGACCAAGCAATTCAAATCAACATCCCAGGCCCCCAGGACTCGGCCCTGCCATCTGAAAGTTGCAGCCCATGCTGGAGACGCCCTTGGAAGAGTGGTCTTTGCTCAAGAACGCTGGCTCCAGATTAGATAAAGAATGACACATGTACTACTCTGGGGGAAGTCGTTATCCGTAAGCTTTTCTCTTGAATAACCTTGAATGGAAGGATATCCCGAGACAGGCCACATCCCCAGATGAGGACGGTCATCCGTGAGGCTGAGGGACACCATTAACAGCTAACAGATTAACAAGTTCGCAGGCCACCTAGCAGGATTGTCACGAAGACAATGAGGGACCAATGATGGACAGGACCCCACACCTTAATCAGGGATGCTTGCCCTCTGTTTAAGCCTAAACTAATGTCAGCATCCTAAAGATGCTGGGGGTGTCACAGAACCTCTTGATCTTCTCAGTGTAGGTAGCTGCCTTGAATCAATGTCTGCTTTCCACCATCCGGGGACAATGGCCAATCCTAGCCTGTCTGGGCTGCCAGAGCCCAGGTTTTTTTGTTAATCACTCTGGCAACAATGGCAGCTGATTCTCTCCCTGATGGGGAGACCTGCAGGTGAGATCCGGTTTCTGACGTCCCTGTGGATATTTCCCTGATCAATGCAATGCTACCAGAGCACAGTTCTCACTGGCTTCAGCCAATGCGTCCCAAACAGGATGTCCTGCCTTCCTTTCCCAGGCTACTCAGAGGTATGAAGACAGGTGGTCCCACCATAGCAGGGAAATTCCCAGACTGGATGTGGTGCTGCACACATGACATCCAAGCAGACAGCAGAGGCAGGAGGAACACCTAAGTTCTGGGCTAGCCTGGCCTGCATAGCAAATTGCAGGCCATCCAGGGCTACATGTGAAATTTTTGTCTTAAAGCAAACCCAGAAAATCCAAATATACTTCACAAAGTTGAGAGAGAGAGAGAGAGAGAGAGAGAGAGAGAGAGAGAGAGAGAGAGAGAGAATAAATTATGTATAAAATACAGCATTCACTGTGTTCAGGTGGTCTATCAATGATAGGGGCTGAGAATGATCTGCCTGGCAGCCCCGTCTATGAGAGTTTTCTCTGTCCAACAGCGTCTTTCCGCCCCTTGAAAACAGCATCCTCCAAACCATGCTGCTTATGTGGCCTATTTGAAAAACACTGATGCTGCAACCTCTGTCTTGACAATCTGTCAGGTGTCTGCAGTCTTGACAATGTCATGAAGCTCAAGGCGGCATGTTATCCAAGGTTCTTCTCCAGTCACCTAATGAGGCCAGGAATCCGAAGCTGAGACAAATGGGCAAGAACGTGAATCAGTTCCCTCCTTTCCGGCAGTTTCCCACGGAGGCTAGCAACAAAATAGCAACCTGGGACCGTGCAGGCAAACCTCTACGTTTGCCTTCCTTCTGCCCATCACCTCTCCTCATCAGGTGTGGTGGTGGATGAGAGGTGGAGTAAGGGTTGGGGGTGGGTCCTGTTTCAGAGGTTTCTTCACACAAGTGATGCTCACTGAGCTCCAAGTGCTGTGTTTTATGTCTTGTTGGGTTACTGATGATGAACAAACGATGCTGCCTCACCTCAGAGAACCTAGAGAGCAGGAAGATGGCCTCAAGGACAGACGGTTGTAGCGGGAGCTCCTCCCGCTCCTGCAGCCAATAGCCGCTGAGATACCAGCCCATTGGGGCGTGGTCTCTCTTCCTTTAAATAAGCGGCCACTTCCATGGCCTTCAGACGGTTCCTTATGGTGATGAGAGCCACGGAGAAGAGGAGAAGGGCTTGAGAGTGATGCTTGTATCCTTGGCATAATACATCGGAGGAGGGGAACACTGGCCTGGAGGAAGTAAGGCTGAGTGGGAGGTGGGGGATGGTTTCAGAAGCATCCGCTAAGGACTCTTCGGTTATCTGTACATGTGCCAAGTGTCCCATTATGTTGTTGTTGTCTTTCTGACCTGGATAAATTGGGCATGGGGACTAATTAAACTGGATTAAATTAAAAGGGAAAATATTTTTCAAGAGGGGAGAATCTGCAAGAACCTAAAGATAGAAACTAGAGCCAGATCTCACAGGGCATGGGCAAAGGGTCGTTTCTCCTCCTGTGCCTCTGAAATGTACAGTTACCTGTTTAGCAGGAACCTTGTGACACTGAGGGATTACCTGCCCAGACCTGGGAATAGCCTGCAGGAAGATTCATAGCATCATGGCCATTTAAAGGACTGTGCAGGTTCTGTGTCTGTTCAGCTGAAGTCCAGATCGCATCTGCAGAGAGGAGAGAGGAGGAGTGGGGTCGGGATGCTGACGCAGGAAGGCTGGAAGGACCTTGTGCTGCGCCAACTAGTTAGCACTCACTCTGAAACGCAGAAAGCAAATTCAGTGGGTCAAGGTCTCAAGTGCAGGATAAGGAGCAGTCAGAGGCAGGCCCATCTGGAAACAGGGCTATGACTGTCAGGATTTGATATGAACTGTGGCCATTCCATTTTCCCCACCTAGCCTCAGATACACTTTCCAGTCCACCGGAAGGATTTCTCATCCTGCAAATATTCACTCAAAACAGAGACTGCCTCTCAAGACAGGGGTGGAAAGATGCACGGAGAGACATCACCCCAGCCTCCTGCAGACCAGGCTCAGATACTCAACCCTAGCTTCCAGTCTGCGTGTGAGTGCCAGGCTTTCAGAGCTGTTCTCTTATTTTGCCTCCTCCTCGTCCTCATCTTCTCTCCTTCCATCCCTCTTTTTCTCTGTCTGTTTCTGTCTCTCGTGGAGGCACTGAAAAAGCCTTGATGCAAAATGCCAGTAGTATCCAGCACAACGGTGACAACTGTCCTCCCTCTGGCTGGGTCTGCACGTTAGAGCTGGCGACCCCACCCTCTGGAAAAAAGCTTTCTCACAAGGCTGTTCCCCAGCTCTCTAGCATTTCGGTTGCATCTGGGAATGACATAGTTACCTTATCTTTGAAACTTTTATTTAAAGTTTGCTATTGCTTCACTGGGAATCTCAAAAAGAGGACAAGGAAGGTCCTGGGAACCCTTTAGCCCTTTCCATGGTTTCTTTCAATAGCTAGAACCCAATTATAGTGAAAGTTAGGAAAATGACATTGGACGATGGGTGTGCACAGCCCTCTGTATTTTATCAAGTGTTGATTCATGGATTCATTGACTTTCTGAACTCTTCTTACCTAGTCATCAACGTGACCCTCCTAGACATCTCCACATCTGGGGAGTCGCTCATCTGTCTTCCACCTCAACTACTTGGTCATTTTCAGGATGCTTACACACATAACATCATATAACGCATGCTCTTTGGTGGATCAATTTTGTCTGTACACAATGCCCTTGACATGTTACCCCTTTCATTACATTCATTTCACAGACTAGTATTGCCACAGTTTGCCAAACTGTTCATTTATTGGAGGATGCTTTGGTTGCTTCCAATTGTTAGTTCTTTAGGCGGTGCCTCTATGAATGACCAAGCTGTGTACAGGTATGAGGCTTCATACTTCTGAGACTAACATTTATTTGTTTGTTTGTTTAATATGTATGCATGTTTTGCCTTTATGTATGTCTGTGTACCACATGTGTGTTAGTGCCCTCTGAAGTCAGAAAAGGATACCAGATCCCCTCGAATTGGAGTTACACAGGTTGTGAGCAACCATGTGGGTGCTGGGAACCAAACTGGGGTTCTCTGTAAGAGCAACAAGGACTCTTAAAGTGCCGAGCCATTTCTCCAGCCCCAAGACAAACTTATCTAATTTCATTTTTTGAAACAAGCTTCTCAACTATGCAGCCATGGCTGACAAAAAACTCATTATATAGACCAAGATAGACTTGAACTTATGAGATCTGCTCATCTCCGCCTTTGAGTGCCGGGATTAAGGGTGTGCACCACCATGCCCAGGTCAAGCTACTTTCTAGTGTGGTTGCTCAGTTTTACACACTCATCACCAATACCTTGGAGAGCCAGTCTCTGTGACTTTCCCTCAGTATTTTTTTGGGGGGGGGGATTTTCGAGACAAGGTTTCTTTTTTTTCATTTATTTATTTATTTATTAAAGATTTCTGTCTCTTCCCTGCCACCGCCTCCCATTTCCCTCCCCCTCCCCCAATCAAGTCCCCCTCTCTCATCAGCCAGAAGAGCAATCAGGGTTCCCTGCCCTGTGGGAAGTCCAAAGACCACCCACCTCCATCCAGGTCTAGAAAGGTAAGCATCCAAACTGCCTAGGCTCCCACAAAGCCAGTACGTGCAGTAGGATCAAAAACCCATTGCCGTTGTTCTTGAGTTCTCAGTATTCCTCATTGTCCGCTATGTTCAGCGAGTCAGGTTTTATCCCAGGCTTTTTCAGACCCAGGCCAGCTGGCCTTGGTGAGTTCCCGATAGGACATCCCCATTGTCTCAGTGTGTGGGTGCGCCCCTCGCGGTCCTGAGTTCCTTGATCGTGCTCTCTCTCCTTCTGCTCCTGATTTGGACCTTGAGATTTCTGTCCTGTGCGCCAATGTGGGTCTCTGTCTCTGTCTTCTTTCATCGCCCGATGAAGGTTAATATTCAGGAGGATGCCTATATGTTTTTCTTTGGGTTCTCCTTCTTATTTATCTTCTCTAGGATCACTAATTATAGACTCAATGTCCTTTATTTATGGCTAGAAAACAAATATGAGTGAGTACATCCCATGTTCCTCTTTTTGGGTCTGGCTTACCTCACTCAGGATAGTGTTTTCTATTTTCATCCATTTGCCTGCAAAATTCAAGAAGTCCTGTCTTATTTGAGATTCTTTTATAGGTGATAAGTCCGTGTTTAATTTGCAGTCTTCTAAGGTCAGTGACATGGAATGGCTTCTGTTGTACTCCTCTGCCATCTGTACATTACAGTGTACATTACAGTGTACATTACAGTGCACATTACAGTGTACATTACAGCGTACATTACAGCGTACATTACAGCGTACATTACAGTGTCCCTGGTTTTTGCCGAACGTCTAGTCACATTTATTTGCTTACAATGGTGTGTGTGTGCATGTGTGTGATCAGTGTGTTCACGGGGCATGACCTGAGACTGTGGGCTTGTGGAGATCAGAGAACAGCTTCCAGGAGTTGGTTCTGTCCTTCCACTGAGGGCTCTGGGGTTAGAGCTCAGTTTGTCAGGCTTGTGTGACAAACGCTCTTATCTGCTGAGCCATCTCATGGGCCCTTCAATTTTTTAATGCTGACTTCTGAGAATTCTTTATACACAGATGGTGACTGACTTGCAACGGTTCCACTTGGCAGTATTTCAGATTTATGATGGCGTGAAAGGGATACACATTCAGTAGCAACTAGACTTTCAATTTTGGGTTTTGCCTTTTCCTGGGCTGTGGATAAGTGTGTGATAATGCTGGGCTGGACTGTGCTGGGAGCTGCGGCTCCTAGTGAGACACGTGACCATCAGAGAAAACATCCGAGGCTACTGCCCTCAGCATGTGCAGGTTGATATCATACATTCAAAACCTATCGTGTCAAAGAAACAGTCAATTTGTGTATATGAGATATTCAATACCTTATTAAAATAGACGGGACCTCTGAGATGGCCCAGCAGGCAAAGGTGCTTGCCACCAAGCCCAATGACCCCAGTTTTATCCCTCCCCGCCCATAGAATGAAAGATCCACAAGTTGTTCTCTGACCTCCACACATGCCTATCCCTTGCCTCAAGAATGAATAAATAAAGCCTTTTGTGTTTGAAGATTTTTGCCCAGTTGTAGGAAAATATGAATGTGTTGTACATGATTATGGTTGGCCATAATGCTTTACGGAGTAAGTATGTCAAACACAGTTTTGACTCGAAATATTTTCAATATACAGTTGGTTTATCAGGGTGTAGTTGTACTATAAACTGAGGAACGTCTCTTTTCCGGAAGTGAACCTTCTGTCAGATGTGTGACTTATAAATGTTTCCCCTCAGCCTGTAGCTCCCTCTCTACTTTTTAACCTTTTAACATGGTCTTGTATGGTCTTATTTAGAACATGTTTTATTTTTTTATTATTTTTAAGTTTTTATTTATTCTTCTCTCATACGATATATCCCGACCACAGCTTCCTGACTTCCTCCACTCCTCCCCATTCCCCCCACCTCCCCACTTCCCCAGATCCACCCTGTTCTCCCCTCAGAAAAGAGCAGATTTCCCAGAGACATCAACTGAACACAACACAAGATACAATAAGACCAGGCACAAACCTTCACATCAACGCTGGATGAGGCAACACAGTAGAGGAAAAGGGTCCAAAAAACAGGCAAAAGAGTAAGAGACACCCCATTTCCACTGTCAGGAGTCTCCCCAAAACACCAAGCTGTGCAAGCTCCCACAAAGGCTCCATGATTGCTATTTCAGTCTCTGTGAACCCCTAAAAGCCATGCTTAGTGTATTTCATGGACCGCAGAGCACCCATTTTCATTCTGATGACCTCCAGTGTATAAATTCTTTTTAAAATATAGGCTGTAATTTGAGTCAGGTCTGAGAAGTCCTCAGCAAGTCCTAGGTGCCAAATACCTTATCCTGTATCCCTCCTTCAAAGTTTCATTGTTCAACACTTAAATGAATATATGAGAGATTTGAATTAATTTTATGTGAAATTTGAAATTTCAGTTGGGTTTCCTTTTTCTCTTGTTTGCCTATACACATCCAATTTCCCATGCACCCTTATTAACATCACCACACTGAGTCTATCAAATTGCTTTTGCATTTGCCAAAAATCAAGTTTACAGAGTACTCCTCACCATCTCTTCTTCTTTTTTAGATTCATATTTTATGTGTGCTCATGTATGCCTGTGCACCACAGGTGCTGCTGGTGCCCACAGAGGTCAGAGAGGGCACTGTATCCCCTAGAATTAGAACTTCAGATGGTGTGAGCCACCATGTGGGTGATAGGAATCAAACCCGGGTGCTCACAAGAACAAGTGCTTCTCCTTTCTTTCTTTCTTTCTTTCTTTCTTTCTTTCTTTCTTTCTTTCTTTTTTGACTGCTGACTCGCTACTAATCTAGAATGTTTTATTTCTCGTCAGGTTCTTTTGCATTTTTTCTCTTTTCTTTTGTCAGTGTAGCTAAGGATAAAGATTTGGTCATTGGTCATTTTATTGATTTTTCTCTATTGTTCCTCTGTTTTTACTGATTTCTGTTCTTCATTATTTCCTTTCATTTGCTTACCTGGGGATTATTCTTTCCTCTTTCTGGTTCCTCCATTCTTGAAATGGGCGCACAAGTTATCAACTCTGATTTTTTTCCTTTCCTTTGTTCTAGCATTAGACACTGAGTACTATGAATTGCCTCTTATTTGCTTTAGTGGGCTCCACAAATATTTGCTTAATGGAACAACAGAATTCTCAAGTTGAAGTGCTCACTCTCAAGATAACAGAATATGTCTATAATTGGAAATGGGTCTTTAAAAATTAGAAGAAGTTACAGTGAAATTATCTGGGAGGACCTAAACCAATAGGGCTGACGTGTTCTGAAGGAGAGAATTTGCCGATGCGTACAAACACCCAGGGTGGATCACAAAGAAGCTGGAGAAGATGGTCATCCCTAAGCCAGAGGGACTCAGCTTCACAGAGACCACTCTGCTGGCCTCTGCCCCAGACTTCCAGCCTCCAGAACTGTGACAAGGTAAACATCTTCTGTTCCAGTCACGATCTCTGGCTCTTAAGGCAGCCTTTGCACAAGAATAGACTCGTGGCTTAAGATTTTCTTTTTTGTTTTTCTGTTACTGATTTTCACTGTGGCCAGAAAACACACTCAGCATAGTCCAGTTCTTTGAAATGTGTGAATTCTGTTTGTTTCTAACATCCCAGGTTATTGGCCTTCTTTGGGATTCATTCTGTGGGTGACAGAAAATAGCAGGTCCTCTGCTGCCTGGGAGTAAAATGTTCCATAGACGCCTATCATGCCCTTGACCTGACGCAGCTGCGGAGTTAGAGAAGCCTGCCCACTCCGCGTCTGACCCCTACCAATTGCAGAGAGAGATTGCTGAAATCTCCAACTCTAATTGTGGATACACAAGTTACACTTCCAGGTCAACCAATGTGGTGTAGTTTATTTTGAGGTTTTGAGTTTTGGTAAGGCATATTTGGAATTTTTTATACTTAACAGGTTTGCACTTCTAAAAATATTTTAAATTTCATTTATTTATTTGGTGTGTTTGTGGTGTGTGTGTGTGTGTGTGTGTGTGTGTGTGTGATAAGTGTACCGTGTGTGGTGTGAGTGTTTGTGTATGGGGTGTGTTTGTGTGTGCACTCGCGCATGCGTACACATGTGTGCATGTGAAAATCAGATAACAACTTGCTGGAGTTCCATCCACCACATGGATCCTGGGGATGGAGTTCAGGCTTGTGAGATGCCCCGCAGCCATCTTGCCTGCCCGGGTTTTCATTTTTATCATGTAACGTCCTCCTCTTTCCTGGGACAAGTGTTTGAGGCACATTTTACCTGACACTCGCATAGCCTCTTTTGATATCTTTATTTTTCTTTTTTCTTTCTTTCTTTTTTTCTTCGAGATAGGGTTTCTCTGTGTAACAGCCCTAGCTGCCCTGGAACTTGCTCTGTAGATCAGGCTGGCTTTGAACTCACAGAGATCCGCTTGCCTCTGCCTCCTGAGTGCTGGGATTAAAGATGTGCGCCACCACTGCCTGGCACCTCTTCTGATTTGATATCAGAGCTCTCACATGGCTAGGGAAGCTGTCACCTGGAATATCCTTTTCCAGGTTCCTCTTCTAATTTATATAAAGCAGTCTATCCAGAGTGCTACCTGGGTAGGAGGGTGGTATTGATACCAATTACTGAGCATGGCAGTCTTGACTCTATAAAGTCCTTGATTGGATCCCAGGCAGTATGGGGAGGTTCACCTCCTTCAAGCTAGTGGTGGTGGAAGGCTAACCTTCCACGGGCTGCTGCTAATCCTACAGGAAAAGAGGGGGCACACTGCCTGGTGCTGGTGATCATAGAGGTGCTGCTTCCTCTTTGGCCTTCCCTCTTTCACTCCAGGAGGAAAGTTGAGACAGCACACATTATGGCCAGAGTGTTGTCTTAGCCCTTTCTGATAAAGTTAGAGGAGGGTTGTGTGTGTGTGTGTGTGTGTGTGTGTGCACGTGTGCACTCCTGTGTGTGCGCACATGCATGCACATGTGTGTGGTTTTAACTAAATGAAGGTAATCATTTCTGTCTTGTTTGGCTTTCCTAGTTTGGTTATTTTATTATTATTTATATATTATTTATTATATTATTATTTATTAAAGGGAGTGGACTTTTTTTGTCTGCTCTCATCGACACTTCAGGGGAGCTTATCATTACTGTACCCAATTTACAAAAAAAAAAGAACATTTCCAAAGTGGAAATATTTATTTTTTTGAGACAGCATCTTAGTATGTATTCCGGGCTAGCCTAAAACTCTCTGTGTAGAACAGGTTGGCTTTGAACTCATAGAAATCTACCTGTCTCTGCCTCCAGAGTGCTGGCATTAAAGGTATATGCCATCACACTCAGTTTCAGAAAGAATTTTTTAACAACCAAAAGCATATAGAAATATAAATATGACTGTAAATCTAAGAATATAGTCAAATTCAGAATACTCTAATACCGTAATGAATATATGTAAATCACGACTAGCTGCAGTATGAAAATTAAAGATAGAATATAAAAACTATAGCTATAGTGTCTTTTATATAATATAAAGAATGCAAATGTTAACATCATTAGCATAAGATGGGGGAAGAGAAACTGTAGAGAGATGCGTAGGTTTTTTTTTTTTAATTGGCAAAAGTTACCAGCTTAAAATCAACTGTTCAAACTCAGAATGTTTCATGCACCCTTTTTCTTTAAATTACAAAGCAAGAAGTGGCTGACACAGAGAGATAAAGAAGAGCACTAAATCCTAGCACTGCAAAAATAACGAACCCAGAGAAGTCATGAGGCTAAACCCTGGTCCCGCAGCACCAGTGTCCACACAAGAGACCTCTGCGTGTTCTCTGTCTCTCCGCCAGGCTTGTGAGCCCTCGACGGAAACTGACCAGGCTGGCATCCCACTCTCAGAATTCCACACTCAATAAGTGTCTGTGGTGCCAGCTGTAGGTCAAAGGCGTTTGTTAGGACAGCCTGGGCAGACTACGACCTGAGTCTGTACATATCTGGCTATCGAGAGAACAGACTGTTAGCTTAGCTCCTAACTCTCAGAGTAACCCAGCCTGCAAGTTGTTTTGATAAGAAACGCGGAGCAATATATTTGAATTGGAAAGCAGTTTCTCAGAATATGTAAAGATGACCTTATAACAGTTCCCCATAAAAAGTTGGTGTCTGAAAGTCGAATCACAGATTTTTTTTTAAAGACTTCCTGTCGTGGAGGTTCTGAACTTTCTGTTAGAGGACTCGATGAAAGACATAAAGATTAGCAGCCAGGTGCATTCCTTCCAATGGCCAGGGGCTGGCAGGTCTCTCCAGCCGTTTCTTTGTTTTCTGAGCTGTAGCTCATACTTTGGGACAATGAGGAAGCTACATCTGAGCCATTTTCACTCACTCTAAATGACAGGGTGAAGCTTTGGAGGGATGTCGGATCAGGGTGGCTTCAAGGGTCCTCAGCGATGCTGTGTGTGTGGGGGGGGGAGGATCAGAGAGTGTACACTTGGCTAGAAGTGGGGATCTGACCTTTTTAAAATCCAGTGTATGTCTTGCAAGAATGTTTAGCTTGTCAGAAAATGCCTAAGCACAGAATCCTACCAGAGGCTCAAAAACTGCAAGCTGTTAGTTCTCAGCTACCAGTCACCTCACGGAAATCCTAGGACACCATTCCAGCGAAGAGAGGAGGATGAAGTAGCTCTGCCCCGACTTCCAGGGGTTCCAGAATGAAGAAACTGGTTCCAGAAACTGTAATATTCAGATTGTGTAGATCAGGAATGTGAACCAGAGGAAAGCCAGGTGTATTTGAGCAAAGCAGCTCCTAGGTGGGTTCTCCAGACCCAGAGATTGAGGCTGGGGAAGCTGTGCCCATGAATGAAATCAGGGAGATTATATAGGCTGTAGGTCAGGGTAATGACTTGCCCACAAGCCGGGTTTGTGCCCAAGTATGGTCAAAAGCTCTATGCTTAGGCATGGACTTGGGCTGCTGGCAAATTCTAGGGAGGAGCTGCCGTGCCAAGAATACGGAACTGGGCTTTTTGGTGCCTCCCCTTTGTTCGGAGGATCTCTGAGTGTGCAGTGTTTAGGGAGACAGGAACAGGCGTCTCAGACCGGGCAGGAGGGGCCGCTTCCGAAAATCAACCACTGATGAAGGCAGCCTAGAGAAGGAAGAGTTGGCTCTGGCTCCCAGTTTGAGGGTACAGCTCATCGTGGGGGAAACTGGCATGGTGGCTGGTCACGTTGTCTCTGCCGTCAGGTAGCAGAGTGTAGGTGTTCAGCTCATCTTGTCCTTGCCATCCGGTCCAGGATCCCAGCCCAGGGAATGACGTGGTCCACCATTAGTGTAGGTCTTCCCACCCCAGTCAACACAGCCTAGAGCTCCCTCACGGACATGACCAGGCGGCCATTTCCTAGATGATTCTAGACCTTGTCAAGATGACAGAATTTATTAACCATGGAAGGCCCCACAGAACAATTCTTCTGACTCTATCCGGGGTGTAGTGACGAGAGCTTGGAGAGGAACCTCTTTCCCTAAGGGGCGGAGTCTCTGTCCTTAATTCCTTATTTCCCATTGGCACGGCCTTTGGAGGAGTTTCTAACACAGTTAGTGTCTTCCTCCTTCGGAGTGCTTGGTCAGGAGATCTGCCGCGCTCTTACAGCCGTGGAAAATGCACCCAGGGATTGAAAGGCTCAGCTCATGCAACATCGCTCCAAGGATTTGAGGGTTCCATTACTGCACAAATCCTTTAATTAAAGCCTGTTCCTCCAGGCCCCCATTGCCCAGACCCAATCCACACCGTCCCTGGTGACCTTGGGAGGGTTGATTAATTGACGAGTTGGCAGTGCAGCTATTCCGTCAAAGATCCCCAGATATGTCTGCTAAACCAAAAATGCCCCGGGTCGCCATATGGTCCCATGTTCGCAGCGACTCTTTAAAATTTATCCGCAACTTCCTCCAGCGTGACTAATGCCTGCTGCCTGCTACTCAGTGGTTGCTGTGACCCATCACCCTTCTCCTCTGAGGCAGAAAACTTTTCTGCATGGAGGTATTTTTGGAAACTCAGGAGGCATCTTTGCTATTTGGCGGTAGGAGGTAACACTCTCCACTGGGCCCAAGTCACCGTTAATATCAAAGCGGTCAGATTCTTGAAATATATTTCTGCCCTGGCTTTCAGGGGACTCTGCAAGCAGCAATGGCATCTGGGTACAGCAGCATCTAGATTGCACTTATCGCGAGAGAGAACGGGAGGGAAACCCGGTGATACGGGGAGGCGGGAGGCTGTGGGTGGCAGCATTTTCTATAGCGACTCTTAAATGAGATTCTGTGCAGCTTTGTAATTCTGGGTTTTCCTTCTCAGCCTCTGTCAGTGTTCCATTGACAAGGGAACTGAGTTATGACTGATCCTCGTAGATACTAAGGAAACAAAAGGAAAGGATAGAAGGGTGGGTTCTGTGCAGTTTGTCCATCGGAGCACAAGGCTGTGTCGGGGTGAGTGTACCGGGAGAGACGTTTGCTAAAAGGTGAGTATTTAAGGGGACATAACGAGGGGCATCTAAGGTTGTCCTTGAGGTGAGAAGACTTTGAAAGCAAGGGACAGGGATATTCGGTTTTACGAGGAAGACGGCTCTGATGTGAGGTCATGGCTCGCTCCATAACCTCTAGCTCTGGCTTCAGCAAAAGTCTATCAATTCAAGTGGTTTAAATCGTATTATTATTGCTGTTGTTGTTGTTTGGAGTCCAGGTTGGCCTTGGACTTGAGGTCCTCCTCTTTCAGCCTCCTGCGTACTGAGATTAGAGTGTACACAAGGAGACAATTAAGGGACAATGGTCACTCTAGCTGGAAGATGTTAAGCGGTATGAGAGGCTCAATAGGTACCTCGAGAGCCATAAGTCAGCTATAGGCTAACCGGGGCTATAGAGTGAGACCCTGTAGGTCACCTGGCTTTATGGTCGAATGTGAAATATCCTGTTTCATGTGTTTGAGTTCTTGGTCCCCAGCTAGTGTCTCCTTCAAAGGACATAGAAAGGGGGACCATGAGGGTGGGCCTGGAGCGGCCTGGTGATGAGCAGTAGCTAGCAGATGAATGATGGCTCTTAACTGGTGACCTAGACGTTGTTGGTGAATACATGGAATGTTCTAGATCAATATAGATATACATGAAGGCTTAGGCCTGGGCTCAGCCAGGTGCTGGTGAAGGTGCTTGCTCTTGCCTGTCCTGCCTGAAGCTTCTTATTCTCATCTTTGCTCCTGTGAGCACGGAGCAGCAGATCTGGTTGCATCCCAGGGTCTGCCTTCACTGGGTAGAGGGGGCTCATCGAGGTGGCATTGGGTAGAGGCCCATGACAGTTTCTGCGTCTGTGGAGTCTGTATCACCGTGGCCGCTGTTCGGAGACACCATCGCCGCTGTTCGGAGGCAGCCACCTTGCTTCCCAGACAGCGTGAAGAGGGCAAGGCAGGGAGGTGGTGGAGAATGATACAAAAATTTGGGAAAATATCATTTAACCCATTCGCCATTAGAGGCACGCACCTCAAACATTTCATTCTTGCCACCGTTCTCGGCCATTGGCTTCTAGGCACCTTCATCTCCTTCTTGCATTTTTTCATGGCATTTTATTTTTGCTTGCTTTTTATTAATTAAATCTACTTTTAGATAATTTTGCACATTGTACACAATGCATAAAAGCCACTCTCACCCACCACCTTCCCACTACCCTCGTCACAACCCCTCTATGCCCTGCTCTCTCTCTCACACACACACATTCATGACTATTCATTTTGATTTGCCGTCCCCTGAGATTAAGCAGCAGTGTGTAGGACCCTGCATTTGGAGCTATCTATCTTCTGGAGCTTAGTGGGATCAGCAATGGGAACACAACTGAAGACAATGCAGTTCGGAGCTAAAGGGTAGGGCTCTGGGGGCCTCCCTTTTCCTTGACTGATCCTTGATGGGCTGGTCTTGTGTGGGCCTAGGGCAGGTAACCGCACTGTGGGTTAATGGTTGTGCGAAAAGCCGACATTTCGCAGCCCTTCACCCTGCCTCCCACCCTTCCCACGCTTCTTTCCCTTGTGTTTACTGAGCCCGAGTGGGAGTGGTCTGGATGTCATGTTTAGCTCCGGGCCCATGGCTGTTGCTCACTCTCTGCGTCTTAGCTAGCCACGAGTCTCTTGCATTCATAGCCATCCCTTGCTGAGAGAGCTTTTTCTGACTGAGACTTGCACTTCTGCCTTGAATTGACAGTTGATGTGCTGTGCGTGGCTGTCTGTCTGTTTGCCTTCTAGAAGGGAAACCTCAGGCAGGTGTTAGGCCATGTTTGCTGAGCTGGGGACAGGGTGTACTGCCCCGAAAGCCCACAACTCAATGACTGATTAAGTAAAGAGTTAGAGAAGATAATCCGAATGGGTGTGACATTGGACCTGAATACTTGCTAGACAGGACTTTGGTTTATGATGTGACATGAGGTTGGAGCCAGGTTCTTACGCCTCAGCTCTTTCCTTTGCTGCAATCGTGGGAAGCCCCACGGGCACCCTATTGGTCTCAGGTGTGGCAATGCGGCTTGCCCCAGTGGATAGAATAAGAACGGAAGTGTTTGCCTTGCTTCCAGGTCAAACACAAGTGCTAGTGCCCATGTGTGGTTTATTCTTTTCATCTTTCTTCTGTGATCAAGTTGGAGTCAAGAGAAAGTGCTGTGGGAATTCATTCCGCCAATAGTTTTGGGGTACCGACCTTAGCGGGTGGCTTCTGTGTGCCGATGTGATCTCTTATAAGGAAGAGGGGGGGTCGCTCTTGCCCGTTTTGGGAAGTCTGAACAGAAGCAAGCCTTCTGGTTGTTCAAATCTCCCCTGGGCAGAATGGCAGGACACGGCATCTGGATCCACGGGAGCTTCCACCTTGTTCTGTATTCCTGAGTCTGTATTTACCATAAAATCCCCATAATAAAGACTTTTGTAAATTCTTGCTTCCACGGAGTTTCTGTCAACATGAGTTTCCAGGTGACTGTGGTCCACAGAGCTCACTAGTCAGCCCGTGGTAGGTGTGGGCCATTGATTAAGAAGCGAACTTCTCTGCTTAATAGCTGAGGCTTCCAGCTGTTATTGAGCACCACACGGCCCATCCTGACGGTCAGGGGCCACTTCCATCTTTCCTGCAATCTCCTTTCACACGGGGAGCAGACCAGGGCAAGGAAGCCGCTGGTGTATTTACGCTGCATTTTCCGCATGCTGGGATTTATTTCCAGGCTGCTATCTCTCAGTCTCTCACAGTCAATGAGACAGACAGGGACTTTCAGCTTCCCTCTAGGTTTGGAGAAACTGAGGCTCCTTTGCCTCACGTAAGGTCCTTTGGTTCCTATCCCAAAGCCTTCCTCCTTCTCATGGTCAAAACTGCCACTGAAACACTGAGAAGGTCACTCTGGAGAGGTGATTTTGGATCTTCAGAAAAAGAATAACCTTTACTAATGACCTGGTAATTGTTTTTATTGCTTCCCAATGAAGTGTGAAGTGTTCTAAGTGAAGACACAAGACAATTTCCTTTGATGCTAAACTTTCCCAAAGATTGACTGCCTCACAGTTCCCAGGCCACTCCCTGTGCCCTGGTGTTGGTATGTTATTGAGCTGACTGGAACTTTGGAAAAAAGAAACACAGAAATTAGAGGCAATACTGACTCAACTTGGTCTTTATTATATTTTTAAAATCTTCCTATTTATTTTACATGTGTGGCTATTTGGCCTGTATTTGCATCTGTGTACCATGTGTGTGCCTAGTGCCCATGGAGGCCTAAAGAGGGCATTAGATTCCTGGATCTGGGGTTAGGAACAGTTGTGAGTGAGCCTCTATGTGGGTGCTGGGAATTGAACCCAGTTCTTCTGAAAGAGAAGCCAGTGCTCTTACCTACTGAGCCCTTTCTCCAGCCCTTTGTTTACTTTAAAGTATGGATCTTGTCCTTAAAGCAAACAAACAAATACTCCGGCCAGGGAAGCAGGTAGGCTGACTGTAGATCTTAACTTTCTCTCTCTATCTCTCTCTCTGCTCCTCCAAATCCAATCCCCAGTCTCATCCCCAGCTCTGTAGCAGAACACCTGTTGGGGCCTCTCCTCACTCTCTGCTTCCATTCCTTAGGGTACTAACTAAGAAGATCCTGGCAGAACATTCTGTTTTTCTCCCTCAGATGGACCCCCTCAGCTCTACCCATCCACCCACTCTCATTCCCAAGTGTCAGCTCCCAATACCTAGAAATACCTTTTGCCTGGAACTCCTAGCAGTCACACCTATCAGGATCCCAGCAGAATTCCCTGCCAGACAACACACAGCTACCACATTCTCCTAAGAACCAGACAGAACAACAGAAATTAAGGAAAAAACACCCACTCTACTAAGATGAGGCTAGATATCAGCATCTAGAATTACAGTCTTCCCAAACCCAGATGCTTAGATGCTGACATAAAAACACAATCAATAGTAGCCAGGACAATAAGTCTCCCCTAGAGGCCAGAAACTCTACCACAGCAAGCCCTGAATCTTCCAACATATCTGAAGCACAAGAAAAAAGACCATAAAATAAGCTTTATGAATATGATTGAGGCCCTTAAAGAAGAAATAAATAAATTCCTTAAGAAATCTATGAAAATACAAACAGTTGAAGAAAAATGAATAAAACAGTCGAAGACCTGTAAGTGGAAACAGGATCAATAGAGGAAACTCAAACTGAGGGAAATCCGGAAATGAAAAATTTAGGAACGCTAACAGGAGCCAGAGAGGTAAACCCTCCCCAACAGAATTCAAGAGATGGAAGAGAATATTGAAGACACGATAGAAGAAATGTCTACTTTAGTCAAAAAAAATGTTAGCTTTAAGGACTCCTGGTGCAAAACATCCAGAAAATGTCAGACACTACATAAAGATGAAATCTAAGAATAATAGGAGTAGAGAAAGGAAAAGAAACCCAGTCAAAGGCACAGAAAATATTTTCAACAAAATTGTAGAAGAAAATTTCTATAACTTAAATTAGGGAATGACTATTACGGTCTAAGGAGAACACCAAACAGTTTGGACCAGAAAAGAAAATCCCCTCAGCTCCTAATAATAAGGACACTAAACGTACAGAACAAAGGAAGAATGTTAAAAGCTGCAGGGGAAAAGACCAAGGGACACATAAAGGCGGTCTTATTAGAATAACACACGACTTCTCAGTGGAGACTCTAGAAGCCAGAAGGGCCTGAGCAGATGTGCTTCAGACTCTAAGAAACCACAGATGTCAGTTCAGAAAAGCTTCCAGTCACAAGCAATGGAGAAAATAAGATATTCCATGATTAAGACCAAATTTAAGCAGTATCTATCTATGAATCCAGCAGAGGATTGTGATCTGTGAGTCTCTCCCTAAAGAAGCAACCCTCTATTATACTCAATTCTGAGCTAGTGTGGGGTTTCTTCTGTAGGGCTAATGACATTCTGTTATACTCATAGATCAGGGCCTTACTCGGCCATCATTAGAGGATGTTCATCTTGCAACAGATGGGAACAAATACAATGACCTACCGCCAGGCATTGTGCAGAGAATGAAAGACCTTGGAACACTCAGCCTTAATGGAATGTCTCCATCCAATCTTTTTTCCTTGGGGATCATGGAATCCTATGGAAGAGGAGGCAGAATGAGTAAAAAAGTCAGAGGTGATGGAGGACACCAAGAAAACAAGGCCCTGTAAATCAGTATGAGAGATGTTCACATGGGCTCACAGAGACTGGGGCAGCAAGCACAGGGCCTGCACGGGTCTGTACCAGGTCCTCTGCTTTTATATTATGGTTTCCAATTTAGTGTTTTTATGGGATTCCTGAGTGTGTGAATGTTTCTTGCACCTTCTCTTGGGCTCTTCTCCATCTGTTTGTTTGTTTGTTTTGTTTTGTCTAATTCTAATGTGTCAGTTGTTTTCTCCTATTCTATTTTATTATTATCCCTTAGAAACCTATTTGTTTTTGGATTAGAAACAGAAAAGGAGTGGATCCAGATTAAGTTGGGGGAGGGGACTGGATGGAGTAGAAGGAGGGTAAACCATAATCAGGATATTTTATGCAAGGAAAAGAAATCTATTTTCAACAAAGGGAGCAGGTTGCTGAGTCAGACTACTAAACCAGCAGACCTGAACAATGAGTCTGGTCTTTGATGTTTGTTAGCGACACTGTCCCGTTTTTTATTGCACTGTGTAGTCTCTGACTAATACCTTGTTATAGGAGAACAAATAGGTGATTTTCTATAAAGTATAGTAAGAGTCAAGAAGACAAGGTGAGGCTTTTGTTTCTTTGTTTTCATGTTTTTCAAACACAGGCACTCATTTTTGAATGGAAGCATTTCCCCCACTATTTTTGGTTTATATTCTGTTTGGGTAATTCCAGACTCTATCTGTAAAACATGCAAAAATAAATCAATAAACATAAACAACAACAGCAAAACATGGTTACTTTTTTTGGTTTGTTTTCTGGGAATCTCTCTAGGTAGCTCTGGCTGTCCTAGAACTTACTATGTAGACCAGGCTGGCCTCAAACCTACAGAGATCTTCCTGTCTCTGTCTCCCAAGACAAGGGAGACTAAAATGTGCCTGAACACCTAGCCAAAGTGGTTGCTTAATAGTGTGACTAGATTCTGTTGCATACCTCCTCTGTCCCAAGACCAGGTTTAGAGCTAAAAGTCCCCATTGTGTTGGTAACTGTTGATGTAATAACCTTGCAAAAGCAATCTAAGGGAGTAGGGATTATTCTAGCTCATGGTTTAGGGGGCTCATTGCATTATGGTCGGGGAGGCACAGCAGCTTGAGCTGGAGGCAGGCAGTTCATCTCTGAAAGCACAGTCAGGAAGCAGAGGGACACACAGTGGAACCATGGTAGCGAGCCTCAACGCCTGCCCTGGTGACCCACTTCCTCTTGTAAGACTGCCTCCTCAAGGCTCCACAACCTCCACAAACAGGTGGCCAGCTGGAGACCAAGCGTTCAAATGCATGAGCCTATGGGGACACCTCACATTCAACCCCCCCACAACTGCCACCACCCTTTCCTTCCGTGGCTGGAGCAGTACCACATGTGTGGCAAGGACTCCGTAGGTATTTTCATAACAAATGAATTATTTACAACAATTATTAGCTGGGCCTGTTATGTTGAGTCCTGGGCAAATGGAACAGAATGCTTTCAGTGTGAAGTTTTATTGATAGAGGGGGAACGAAAGGGTTAGTGTTCAGACATCTTAATTATTTAATTCGCATCTGAAAAAGCCATTCTAAATCCCAAGCAGGCTAGAAAATTAATTCTAATTGAAAGAATTAATGATTGTGCGATCAGGGTAAGGTCAAACTTAAGGCAGAGTGGAGTTTCCTTCTCTTTGCTCTGGTAGGAATAATTGAATTAAATCTGTGCAAAGCATTGTGCATGTGCCTCAAGATAATGCCTTTTGTGAAGATGCATCAAAGTTTACTCTCAGAGCCCCTCATCAAAGGGCCTTGTGCGGCCCTCAAACTCCCCCTGTGCTGCCCAAGGGCTGACACACATCTTGTGAGTTGTAGTTGAGGAAGCTCTTGTGACACTCCAGAATCTGCCGGAAGCCACACACTAACAGAACAGTCGGGATTTGAACCGGGGATTCCAGCTTCTACCTGGGAACATTTCCTGTCCATCCTCTTCCGTGTGACTCTGGTAGGTTCTGAGGGGCTAAACAAGTGCTTGCAATTTTTATAGTGGTGGTAGGCTTTTTTGTTTGTTTGATTTTTTTAATTTAAATATCTCTGTTTTTATTTTAATTTAGTTTGTGTGTGTGTGCACGCGCACACGCGCGTTTGGGGGATGATACCATGGTGCACTAGTGAAGGTCAGAGAACAGGTCCGGTTTTCTTATTTTCTATGTGATAGTGTTCTAGGGCTAGAACTCAGGTCCTCAGGTTTGGCGACGAGCACCGTTACCCACAAGCCACCTCATCGGCCCGTGAGCCTGGTTTTAATAGTGTGTGGTTAATTTAGGACTTACTCAGCACGCATCATCTTGGCAAACTAGATTTTCCCTAAAGAGAAGGTTAATTTTACATGTCCTCTTGTCAAGGCCACGGTGCCCAGCTGCTCTGTCAATTACCGGTGCAGATGTTGCGGAGATGGTGTCTGTTATCTGGGATCAACAGTTAAGTCAGCAGACTTTAAGACATTCCTACTCTCCTGCAGGCCTTGTCTAATCAGTGGAAAGCCTTGAGCAAAAAAGACCGAGGGTCTGGGGAGCTGTATTACTTTCCTTCTTGATAAAAGACAGTTATCTGACTGAACAACAAGAGCTGGAAGGTCTCGCCATGGCTACAGTTCCAAGGGGTCCATCACAGAGGGAAAGGACAGTCACTGCAGCAGGAGGCCAGTTGGTCACAACGCGTCGCAGGTCAGAAGTAGAGGATGAACAGTGAGTCAGGACAAAGCTTTGCCAAGCCCAACTCCCGTCACCCATGTCCTTCAGCGAATCTCTTCCTAAAGCTCCCCTAACTGTCTCTAACAATGTCACCAGCTAGCATCAAGTGTGCAAACACAACAGCTTGTGACGGGCATTTGGCATCCAAACCCCAATATCATGTAAGCATGGGGACCTAGTTTGACCCACGGTGGGAATCTGTAGACACGACATGGAGGACAAAGGGACAGATGGATCCCTGGAGCGTAGTAGTCAGCCAGTCTAGCTGGATCCTGGCACTCCAGGTTCAGTTGAAGAACTTATCTCAAAAGAATAAGGTGGAGAGAAATGAGGAAGACTTAACGTCTGGCCTCTACACATTTACACACACACACACACACACACACACACACACACACGTGCACGCGCACACACATGTGGGGACACCAACACAACCCAAAACATGTACACACACACAGACAGAGATCTTCCAAAGATGAAGGCATTTTCCCTACAGAATGACTTTGGATTCCAGAGGTAATGAATTAGTGGCTGAACTTCCTCCTGGCTGATCAGCCTTAGTATTTTACACTCATTGCCTTCCATAATTCTGTGGGCCAACTTCTTAAAGTGGATCTCTCTTTGTGGATCTGCATCATTCATAATAGCAAGTGCCCGTGTCTCCTATTGATCTGCTTTCCTGGGAATGCCAACAAATGTCCTATCTGATGCCTTGCTGGTAGGTGGTGAGAGTGGTGATGACGTGGAGGAGTGATGGCATTCATATGATGTGTCTGTTGCCTGGGAGACCTGCTTCATGTAATGATCATGCTTTTGTTGTTTCTTACCCTACAAATGAGGAAATTTTTGAGTTATCAATACAAGAAAGCTTTTTTTTAAAATATTTATTTATTATGTACACAATATTCTGTCTGCATGTATGCCAGAAGAGGGCACCAGGCCTCATTGCAGATGGTTGTGAGCCACCATGTGGTTGCCGGGAATTGAACTCAGGACCTTCGGAAGAGCAGGCAATGCTCTTAACCTCTGAGCCATCTCTCCAGCCCAAGAAAGCTTTTAGTGTGGGACAAAGAACAGAACCACACTTCCAGCCTTAGGCTGGACCAAACTCTCTAGACTTCATGTGGCCATCCATCTTCTGATGGATGCAAGAGCTCATCATTGCAAAAATTCCCTAGCTGGTCATAGTTTTTCAGACATGATGTTTTCTCTGGGTAGAAACAAAAGTCCATGGACCTAGTATTATTTGAGCATATGTAATAGAATGCTTTGACACAGGACAAGGACAAAGATGAGAACAACCATTCTGATGATCTACCTCTTCTCTAAGTCTGTCCACAATGGTTCCATTATCTGTCACCTGGGATCTCAAAACACAGATAAACAATAGAGTTTCCATGTGTGGGGTGAAGAGAAAGGTCTGTCTCTTTCCATTTGGTTTTGGTTTGGAAGGTGTTTGAGGCGCAGGGTGGTGCAGAGTAGATTGAGGCGATAACAAATGACCCGAAGCTGGTGCTTTCTCTGTCCCTGCACCGTGTCCTTGGGGAGTGCCAACTGATGTTCCTGGGCGATGAAAAAGGACAGGTGAGCTCGCGAGCGTGTGCCTGCCACCTGTCCCCGTGCAGTGCTTGAGCTAGGTGTCATTTATCTCACCTGTCACATTGCACACACACAATTATGCGAAACCTTGGGAAAACCAGCTGTCTGTCTTTCTCTGGCATGGAGAAATTCCCTTCTTCGTCCTGCATGGAAACTCCACGAAAGCTTTGGAAGTGAAAGTACAGTCGAGGCACCCCCTTTACAGGCTCTTCTTTTCCCCTCCTCTCTCCTTTGCAGGGTGGCAGAGTTGCTGGGGATAGAGTGAAGTCGTGGGTAGGTCACCTCTACAGGGCTGGTGACAGGCAAGACAAAGCCATTGCCCACTACCGCTCTGACGGAGTGCCAGGGATTTCTGCAATTACCTTAATCCTTTCCTCCTGGCATGATCTTTACAGGAAAGCCACTGCCCGTCATTATCCCCCAAAACCCTCTCTAATCTCTGTCGACACAGCAACCCGGCAGATGCTTTGCTTCCTGCCATGTTGCCTGCCTCTCTGAGCCCAGTGTCACCGTGAGGCCAGCTGTGGATGACAGATTGCTAAATCTGGCCTCCTCGAGGCAGGGAATTCTACAATGAAGTAGTACTGGCTTCTCCAGACACCCTATGGGGCTGAGGCCTGGTTTCTAGGCAGGCCCAGAAAGTTCTGGAAGGTTGCCCTATGACTCAGGCAGTCTCTTGTAGAGAAAGTCCTCCCTCCACCACTGGCAGGGCCTGTTGTTGAGAGCTTGCCTTACTTAGGATTTAGATTTGGGCATTTGCCCAGGGAAAGTCCCTCTCTTCCAACAGTCACCAGCTACCAAAGCTAACATGGTGAAGAAAAGATTATCTGGTCCTGCCTGTTGTCTGAACACCTACGGGCCAATCTGTTTGTACTCAAATATTCGGTTGTTTCTCTTATTTTCACCAGCCTGCACTTGCATTGCTTTTGTGAGGCTGTTAATTCAGATGCACGAGCTGATGGGAAATATCAGGCTCTGTCTGCCCGTGGGACCTCCAGATCACAGCTCCTGGGCCTCAGTTTGCTCCTAGTATATCAATTAGAAGGTAACTTCTGTTTTGCTTTGTTTTCCAAGACAGGGTTTTTCCACGTATCCCTGACTTTCCTGGAACTCACTCTGTAGATCAGTCTGGCCTTGAGCTCAGAGATTCACTTGCTACCACTCCCAAGGGCTGAGATCAAAGACATGCACTACCACTGCCTGGCGAAGTAAGAAACTTTTTTTTTCTTTTTAGTTTAGTGCTTATTTGATTTTCAAAGTGTGTGTGTATGTGTGTGTACATCCGTGTGTGTACCTATATGTTCATGTGTACATGTGAGCACAAGGTGTCTTTAGAGGCCAGAGGAAGACATTGGATCTCCTTGAGCTAGAGTTACAGGCAGTTGTGAGCTTCCCTACATGAGAGCTGGGCACTGAACTTAGGTTCTGTGCAAGAGCAGCAATCATTCAAAGCTGCGAGGTCATCTCTCTGGGGCCACAAATAACAGTTTCTTGTTTTGCAAAGTCTTTGTGAGGATTGAGTAAGATGGTGTGATGGTTAGATTGGTGTCAGTCTGACAAAATCTAGAATCACCTAGGGGACAATCCTATGTGAGGGACTTTAAGATTACATTAACTGAGACACAAAGACCCGCTCTAAATGTGGCTGGCATTATGCCACAGGATGGGGTCTTGGGTTGGATAGAAAGGGAAAGTGTGAGGACTGAGGAGATGGCTTGGTGGTTAAGAGCACCGACTGCTCTTCCAGAGGACCCGGATTCCCGGATTCAATTCCCAGCACCTACATGCCAGCTCATAACTGCCTGTAACTCCTGTTTTAGGGGACAACTACATGCGGGCAAAAGACCAATGCACTTGAAATAAATATAAATAAGTTAAAAAAAAAGAAAGGCGAAGTGTGAGCAGAGTAGCAGCATATCTCTCTCTCTCTCTCTGATTTTAACTGCGATGCAGTGTGACTAGCTGCCCCTGCTCTCTGTCCCCTTAGCCACGATGGACTCTATCTTCCAATGGAGAGTTCGAGTTGACATAAGAAAATTAGCTGATACAGGTGGTGCCTACAATGTGCCTAGTGTACAGTCTGTGCCGGGTCAATGGGACCAGCTATTCCTAGTGTGCACACCTCCAGGGCTTCAGTGCATTTTCGTTTTCCAGGCAACTTCATCTAACACTTTTCTGTTTGCTATGGAGGGACACAATATATTCTCATGTTTAAAGAAGGAGGTGACAGACGTGAAGAAATGGTAAACTGTGGCCTATGGGACCAATTTAGTCTACTTTTTGTTTTCATCAATCAATTTTTTAATTAATTATTTTTTTAAGACAAAGTCTCACTATATAGCCCTGACTGTATTCAAACTTCCTGTGTAGACCAGGCTGGCCCTGAATTCACAGAACTCCTCTTGCCTCTTCCTCCTGAGTGTAGGGATTACAGATGCACACAACCACACCCAGCTTATCCATAAAGTTTTAATGGCCACAGCCATGGCTGTTTGCTTCCATGTTGCCTGTGGCCTCTCTAGTGCTGCAAAAATCACGTTGAGTGGCTGATGATTTTGAAGGCTAATATGTTGGCTTCCAGTCCTCAGGCAGAAAAGGTTTGCTGACCTAGGGTATGGGTTATCAGAGGTGGAGCCAGAATGCAAACGATGCTCATATCTACTGATGCATTAACCTGACTTCACACTGGGATCAGGTTTTCTCTCAATAGAAAAACACATGGTGGAAGTCCGTAGACAGGGAACTCTGAAAATGCTCTTTTGTGTGTTTGAAAATCAATCTAAAGCTCACCTTTGCACCCTTATCCACAGCTTCTGACTCTGCAGAAACCTGCAACCTGGGATTGTTCTTATTATTCCCATGCCAGCATTGCTGACTACGCAGGCTGCGCACCTCCTCTTCAGCTGGGTCAGAGTGCTCTCTGAAGCTTTTTAAAGAGCAGTGCAGTGGACACGAGAACGCTCTCAGAGGTGCTGCCAATCCCACGACTAGAAACACAGCTCGCCTCTCTCTACTCCCTTCTTCCAAATATCTACACCATGCCAAGTCCAGTCCCAGGACCAAGGAGAATCAAAGGCACGTTGTGGTTTCTCCTTTAAGTACCACATTGTCTCCTGTGTGAAAAGGGACACAAAAAGCAAAGAAGCAGCAAGAAATCATGGTATGTTACCTGCTAAAGCGATGTATCATTTCATAGGACCAGCATTCAAATATGAGAGGGGATCAAAGAGATACACCGAGGTCAAAGTGCAGAGAGGGATCTTCCTGGGCTCTACTGTACAGGCTCCTAAGATCAGAAGTCTTCCTGAGGGCAATGTCAGGTCCCTGGGGTGAGCTGAGGAGTGATCTCAGACCTGCCTCTACCTTCAGGGCCCATAATCAGTCATCTTTTTTAGCTTCTTCCCCCCAGTATTAATCAATCTTTATCGTCAGCTTGGTCTGATTTAAAGTCACCGAGAAGACACACCTCTGGGTGCATCTGTACCAATGCTTCCAGAGAGGACTGACCGAGAAGATCTATGATGAATGAGGACTGTCCAATGTCACGGGTTAGGGTCTGAGACTTGACAAAAAGAAGAAACTGAGACAAGGGCCAGCATTTATCTCTTGCTTCCTGACTGTATACACTTCCCCGGCCTCCAGCCAGCTTTGTCCACATCCTGTTCCTAGATAACACTGCAGGCCTGGCCACAGCTCTATCTTCGGGAGAAGAAACCCTCACAGGGCTAGAAGCCACAGAGATGCGGGATCCCATGCGTCCCGATCCTGATCTAGAATTGTCTGGGGGGAGGGTCAGGTGGGAGAAAGAGTTGTCAATGGGCTTGGGTGGGAGCAGCCACTTGATCTACCGACTTAGGGTCCTGTGAGCGGAGGTCCACTCAAGGGAAGCAGAGCGGAATCCTCTTCAGTGCAGAAACCAGAAAAGAAACTGTGTGGGCTTTATCATGACCAGGGGCCTGGCACAGACAGCGTAAAGGGAGGAAAGACTTACTTTATCTCATAGTTTCAGAAGGTGCACCATGAAGGAGGACAGATCCAAATGGAGCGTCTCACACATGGTGACCAGGGAAAACAAACGCCTGCCTGGCCAGGTTTCACCCTCCCACTTCTATTCCACAAAGAACCCAGCCCATAGGATGTTGTGTCCAAATTCTCCTTTCCTTAGTGACCTCAACCTGGAAAGGCCCTCACAGCCACATCCAGATGTGTGTTTTTCCAGTCTCTTAGGCTCTTCTCAATTCAATTAAGGGGACAGCCAAACTCAACCACAAGAGAACTCAAGGCCAGGATACTCCCTATTGGCTGGTTAGACTGGGCAGAAGAGATGGAGTGGGGCCATTTACAAAAACAGGACATCAATGTTGGTCTGAACCAAGGTGAAGGGGATGAGATTGAAGGGTAAGATTTCAAAACAACTGGGAAATGAGATGGACGTGTGTGGTCCTCTTCATTGGTGCCACAGTCTGTTCTACCATCTGCTCAGGCTCGGGGAGTCCCTAAGCAGGGAGGAGGACAATAGAAGAGTAGGGTTAATGGGCAGGAATGGCGCATGCCTTTAATTCCAGTACTGAGGAGGCAGAGGTAGGCAGATCTCTGTGAGTTCGAGGCCAGTCTGGTCTACAAGAGCTAGTTTCAGGACAGGCTGAAAAGCTACAGAGAAACCCTGATTCAAAAAACCAAAAATAAGAAGAAGAAGGAAAAAGAGGAGAAGAGGAGGAGGAGGAGAAAGAGGAAGAGGAGAAAGAGGAGGAGGAGGAGGAGAAAGAGGAGGAGGAGGAGGAGAAAGAGGAGGAGGGGTCTATGTGAGTGTAGATGAACAGCTAAGGAAGGCAGTGTGGAGGGGAAATAGAGAGAAGGAACAATAATAAGGTCAAATAGGAGGAGACCAAGGCCGTGAAAGAATTGTGATGAGCCAACCTGTGTGTGTTCCACATGTGGGTGCAAAGGAAGGAGGGTCCAGCAGTAGAAGGAGCTCCTGAAAGTAGCAGTGGTGTACAACCGTGTTAGGGAGGGGAGGAGTGTTCCAGGAGATGCTTTCTGAGAGATGCAGGGTGGGGTAGGGAGTTGATCTACATACTTTCCCAGCCGGGACGCTCTGAGATTACCTCTTCTCTCCTCTGGGGACAGGGAAGAGAACAGAAAGCATTGAACCTCAAGGACCTGGAGATTAAGAAATACCAAATACAATACACACGTACCAGGGAAAATGGAATACATTTATCTTCAACACAGCCACATGTCTAAACAAAGACACAAATAATGCAACTTAAGTGTTGAAGGCCAGGCGTGCTGGGATTTTGTTGTTGTTTTTGAGAAAGGGGGTCACTCTGTAGCTTCATCCATCCTCCTGGCGTGGTTTCCTGAGTATTGGAGTTAAAGATGTGAGCACACTGTTTTCAATGAACTCTTCAGTCAAGTTATTATTCAAGGCCACATGATCTTGGAGGACTTCTGGGTCAGTTATCTCTAGTTGGAACGTTGTCTCAATGCTCTTTGCCCCAAACAGGGACCCCTTCCAAGAAGATTTTATATTCTCACCATCACAACTTGATTTTATGGGCATTTAAAATCACACTAGCAAAACACACTGGCTTTGTAGGGAGGCGGTGAAGTGACTCCAGGACACCAGGCTGCCAACATTGATTTTTCCTCAGGAGCTTGAATGCCCTGAAATACTGCCCTTGAGGCTCTTCCTAGACAAGATGGCCCTGTCAGCCTTGCAATATCTTGGAATGAGAAGTTCTCTCCTGAGGATTGCCATGCAGTTTGGAAAGAGCCAGGCTCTTTTGTCAGAGGATACTGGCTAACCTTTTTCATTTCAGGTCACCTCAGTCAACTTGCCTACTGAGTCTTGGGCTACTGGTTTCTATGTCCCCCACTCAGTAGCGTTTAGGAAGTGATGTGAGGCCTAAAATTAATCCCCAGCACAGTGTGTCTTGTGATTTCTGGTGAAATAGAAAGGGCCTCAAATAGGCTAACCACAGGTTCCCTTTCCACCCCCTTCCTACAGATAAGGTCTGTTGAGCAACTTTCTCATGAAAATGAACCAAGAAAAGTTCTGACTTGTCCCTGACTTGTGAGTTTCCCTTTCTTGTTAGCCTGCAGAATTATTCAAACAAGCCGACCATATATATCATCACGTGAGGATGAAGGCACTACCACATCCTCATGCCACAAATCCCACAGCTCCCTGTTTCAGTGTGTATGCCTTATGAAACCGGCACAGGTCAGTGTCTCAGTTCCTGCTGCTGTGACAATGTACCTAACGAATGAGGTTTATGGAGAGGTTTGACGGTCCAGCTCATCACGGCAGGGATGGCACGTTGGTAAGACATGAGAAGACTGGCCACGTTGTCTCTGGAGTGAGGAAGCAGATGACTGGCGGTGCTGGGTTCTCTTTAGCCTTTCTGAACTTTCATTCAGTCGGAGACCCTGGCTCATGGGATGGTTTTGTCCACATTCAAGCAGGGACTTTAGATGAGCTTCTCTGGAGTTTCCTTAGCGACACAGAGAGAACTGTGTCTCCTAGGTGATTCCCAACTCAGTCAAGGTGGCAGTGACTGCTACCAACCACAGTGCTCCCTTTGAGTACCTGTGACTAAGCAACTCCTGTCGTCTCTCCCTTGTCAGGAATCAGGCATCCCACTGTTCCTAAGCCCTAGGGAGAAATTCTTCCCCCCCAGCAGCAGATTCAGTAGGAGGTCATGAAATAATACAATAAACAGCAAAGCCTGTCTGTAGTCTCCAAGTTTTAGTTGTGGGTCTTGCGCAAATCATTTAGACTCCCAGAGTCTGAGAATCCTGTAGGCCAGCATCTGACTCAGGAGTTACTGAGAAGAAAATGAGGGTGATTCATTCAACACCTCTTCAGTGAGGATTTTGTTGGAACCAGGAATCAGAACTATATTGATAAATGTGATCAGGAATTCTGGCCACTGAGAACAGATACTCTTGAGGGACAATAGAAACAATGAGGGCAAAGGACATAGCGTGAGGGCTAAGCAGGTGGGTTGGACGAACCTCAAAGCAAGCAAGTGATGTTCAAGAGTAAGACAGAAGGACCACCCAGAGTACTTGGGGACAGAAGGCGCCTTCTACAGGAATCTCGCGAAGGTCAAAGCTCCCCAGGCAACTATCACACTGCTCTTCAGGAAGATACAATCTTAGTAATTCAGAGGAAAGTGAGGCATAGAGGGGAACCCCCAGGAGGAAGGAGAGGATTTCTTGTTTAAGCCAGTGCAACATGTACCAACGAGACAGTCTTGAAGGAAAGAGCCCATTCAGGAACAGACAGAAGAAAAGAGCCTGCTCAGAAACAGACAGAAGGAAAGAGCCTGTTCAGAAACAGACAGACAGAAGGACAGAGCCCATGCAGAAACAGACAGAAGCAGATCAACACCAAGTCTGACTGCAGAGAACTGTTGAGAACTTGCGTTAGTGAGTGAGCACAACCACTTGTCCCATTTTTAATTCATTCAGTCCTAAGGCTTGAACCCAGGGACTCATGAAGTCTACACATCAGCAAATAGAAACACTGAGATTCTACCAGTAGTTTTCAGGTAAGAGAAGAGAAATGCCTCAATTTTGCAACCTATCTCCATGATTTCTGGGTACATGGAGCTTGGACAATGTTATAAGGAGCTATGAGCCTCAGTTTTCTATCTGTAAAATGGGGATGTTGATAGACTTAGCTATAAGAAAACTTATCAGAGAGCCCTTGGAGAATTCTCACATCCTAGCACTGTCCTGACAAGAGCCCAGTCGTTCATAAATCAGTCTCTAGAATATTTATTCATTAACAATTACTTGCTGTCTTCCCTTCAGAGATTAAAGTCACAAATAGTTTTGCTTTGTCCCCAATTATCATGACTTCTGAGGACGTGACTAAGTGAGCCTCCGCTGACTTATCTGCCTGATGTTTCCTAAGGTTAAGGGGATAATTGCAGACTGTTTAAAAAATGTGATTCTTTAAACAGTTTTAGATTTGTTTTTCACGTAAAACTGTGGGAAATATAAGGATCTGTCTTTTTTTTTCTATCAAAGGGTTGAATAACACAAAATTCCATTCTTAAAAAAAATGTAAAGAAGCTACTTGGCAAAAATTCCAATTTTTTTAGGGTCAGCACTTCTTGAAATCAAAACAAATTCTCAGTTCATTCCTCTCTGGGCACTGTACCTCTGTATTAGGCAGTCCCAGAAGAGTCCAGGCCGAGCTCTGACCACTCAGGAAGGCACCAAACCTCCTAGTTTTAGGAATAAAATCCCAGCAGGAACCCCCACTGGGTGTGCTTACTTGCTTGATTTAGCATAGCTATGCAATCTTCAGCAGAAGTAAAACTTTTTGCCTTGCATAAATACTGTGGATTGTGTGGCCTCATTTAAGACCCAGGGTCTACATCTTACAAAAATAATACAGCCCCATTGGAGAAATTATAAAGAACATAGGAACGTATCAGAAGAATGTAAAAGCTGCCTTTAACTGCATATGCTCACATGTGTCAATACACCTAACAGTTTTCCTTCCATCTTAGGCTGTTACTTCACTTCATTTCAGGTTTTTAGACAGGGTCTCACTATGTAGCTGGCCCCCAAGTCACAGTCCTACTGCCTTAACATCCCGACTGTTGCCATTTCAGGTATATACCACCATGCCCAGCATTCTATCTATTTGGAACTTTATGTTTTATACCTTATATGTATTATTTTTATTCTAATTTCAAGTTATAATTATAACAAAAGCATGTGCACATTATCAATAATTTCCCAAACACCTTAGGTGCCTGTGTCATATTGTATTATTTGAATTTGCCATGGTTTTCCTAATGATATCCTTACTACTGGCCATTTAGACTATGACTTTTTAGCCTGGAGTATATTATAATTAACACTGGTGCTGTGGGACAATGGTCTTGTACCCTATAAATATTTGTCATTTGTATTGGTTTAATAAAACGCTGATTGACCAGTAGCCAGGCAGAAAGTATAGGCGGGGCGACCAGAATAGGAGAATTCTGGGAAGAGAAAAGGCTCTTTTTTCTGCAGTCATCACTCAGACGCAGAGGATGCAAGATGAGAATGCCTTGCTGATAAAAGGTACCAAGCCACGTGGCTAACACTGACAAGAATAATGTGTTAATGTAAAATGTAAGTTAATTAGTAAGAAGCCTGAGATAATAGGCCAACCAGTTTATATAATTAATGTAGGCCTCTGTGTGTTTCTTTGGGACAGAAAAGCTGTGGGACTGGATGGGATAGAAACCTCTGTCAACACACTGGGATATCAAATGAGGACACCATGACCAGATCATTTATTGAAGATTAAAATTTTATTGAGTTTCACAATATCCTTAACATTATGTAAGGTGAGGAAGACCCCCAAGTGGTACAGAACAGAGTCTGGCTAACTGGCTTTGGGCCAGCCCTGGCCAGTCTGTTTGTGGAAGTAAAGTTTACTGGAATAAACTAAATTCTCTTGCTTTTACGTCATCTATGACTGCTTTCCTTCAAGGGCAGAGCTAAATAGTTTAGGTTTGTGAGACCTTTGCTTGCTAAATGACCCTTTATTAAATCTCAGCACTCAGGAGGCAGAGGCAGGTAGATTTCTGAGTTCGAGATCACCCTGGTCTACAGAGTGAGTTCTGGGACATCCAGGGCTACACAGAGAAATCCTGTCTTAAAACAAAACAAAATAACAACAACAAAAAGTTTAAAAAAAAACTTTGTCAATTTCAAGTAAAGAATGCAAAATATCATCCCAAACCAAGAGTCCTAGACTGTGTCTTTTCATCAACAGTTGATAAGTTCTAAAGATTAGAATAAACTCGAGGGTGAATTAACATGTGATAACAAAAAAGAGAAAATGAGCCTAAAACATCAAATGCAAACTTCTCCTTACAACTCCTGCTCTTCTGTTTTAAACTTTTAACGTGGAATGAAGATTGACAGAATAAACATAGACTCAGAGGAAGACAGAGCATGTATGAACTATGCTGTAATAACAACTATCTAAACCCCTGAGGAAGAGATCATTTATTCTGTTCTTGGTATTCGCTATGGTGTGAGGCAGGATCTGATTCAAGTCATACACAAAAGTGAGCACAGATAGATGATGCATTTATCTAATTATTGTCTATCAATAAAAAAATCAGAAATCAGATATTAGGGCTAAGAACCTGAAAGATCAGAGAAGCATCAGAGCAGCCACAGGTGACCTCCTATCTCTTCTGCTCCTCCATTGGAAAGGGCTGAGATCCTCCATTAGCCCTTCTTACTACTTCCTGTCTCCTATCTGTCCTCAGTCCTCCAAAACCTCTATGGTTAATTTTGGTCAGCTAGTGGCTAGCCCCTCCCTCTGACTCCAAGCAAACTTTATTGTCAGAATCTGATCAAAATATCACACAACAGATATAGACCCAACTGAGCAGGCACTGCTCTACAGCAGTGTTCTTACCATACATTCTCCTGACAATCTGAAGACACCTACACACTCCTTCTCAGAATAGCGTTTTTAAATGTGTAAAGAGGAATATGATTACCAAGGAAACCAATTATGTAGAGTAATGCAGAGTAAAATATGTGACTTTTAAACTAAAACACGAACTGATAAGACCTAGAATGAAATTTGAAAAACTACAGTAATTTAAAAATCGTGATGAGCCTAAACAAAAATGTAAGGTATCTCCACCAACTGTAGTTATAATGTTAAAATATACTTAAAATATACTTAACTTACTTTGGTTACAAATTCAATGCCTGTTAATACTACCCACATTTATGCTAAAAAGAAATAATATCTGCTGAAAGTTAGTTAAAACTGAAGTGGAATTTTTCTTCACCCCAAGTTGGTGGATCCGGGGACATTTAGGCCAATGCTGTCTAGTTAAGAAACCAAAACAAGGCCAATGCTGTCTAGTTAAGAAACCAAAACAATCTTCCATGAAAGCTAATAGAAGCTGAGGGAGGGTCATTCTTGTCTTCTTAAGGATAAGGGGGGATCTCTTAAAATAGTGGCATCCAAGTTACACAAAGAATTAATGGATTAACTTTATTAAATTTTAGAAGTGTGGGGCTAGCGTGATGGTTCAGGAGTTGAAAGCACCTACTACTCTTGTAGGAGACCTGGGTCCCATTCCCAGCATCCATATGGCAGCTCACAAGTGTCTTTAATTTCAGTCCTAGAGGATGCAAGGCTGGCTCTGGTCTCTTTAGGCCCTACATGAACGAAGCGCACAGATGTACATGTAGGCAAAACTCTCATACACATAAAATAAATAAATAAATCTTCAAATTGAGAATAAGGTCTGGAGAGATGGATCAGTGGTTAGGAGCTCTTGTGACACTTGCAGAGGACCTGAGCTTGGTTCCCATCACCCATGAGGGGTGACTCACAACTGTCTATGCCTTCAGCTCCAGGAGATTCAGTGCTTTCTTCTGGTCTTTGTGGGCCCCGACATGCATGTTCGTGTACACAGACAGACAGACAGACACACACACACACATGTTTTTCATCTATAAAAAATGAAAAGTTTTGTTTAACAAAACTGGAAAAAGATGGTCAACTAGGAGAAAACACCTAAAAGCCTTCAAAACCAACAGGGCACAGGGCTTTGGTAAATAAACACGGAATGAACAAGAACCAGGGGCGCATGAGCAAAGGGAGTAAACTGAAAGCTCTTGAAGACAATGTGGATCCCAGGGCAGCCTGGCCATAGATGGGGCCCAGGCAGTGTAGGGCCCAGAGCACACAGCAGCAATGTAGGGCAGGCAGCCATGTAGGTTCCAGGAAAAGCCATAAGTTGACTCCACCCAGGGAGGGCCAACTTCTAAAGGAAAGGCCCTGACAGTCCATTAGATAAGATTAGATATGACCACCAGAAGTCCAGAACCCACGACTCACCTACTCTCCTTTTGCCAAGACCCCTAGGCAAATATCAGCCAATCAGGATCCTGAACCCTGGAAATCCCCTCACTCCAACCTCTACTGTGAAAAAAAAACAAACACCTTACCCTGACTGGGCTTGACACTCTCTGCTCTCAAACACTATGCTGGACAGGCGGAGAGTCCAGGCTTAAGTTTGAATAATGGCTCTTTGCTTTTACATACAGGACTCGGTCTCCTAGTTGGTTTTGGGGGGACTCTGTGATGGGGCATAACAGACAAAATGTGGGAAGAATAATACATACATGACCAGGTGCTCAGGCTTAGCTATGATAGGTGAGACCAAAGTGAAGCCATCATGAAAATAGATGGCACGCGGGGCACCAGAGCCTAGAGAGTCAAGTGCTACACAGTGTTGGCAAGCATGTGGGGGAAATGAGGAGCTGCATGCCCTGTCAATCGCCAGCTTTAGAACCAGTCAGGGGTACCTTGCAGTAATATACTTCCCGTGACTCAACACTCCTGACTGAACAGACAGCTCTGCCAAGACAGCCTTTACTGAAACAAACATGGAGATGCCTCCCTTAATCCTGTCAGGAGTACTAGAAACTGGAGACGACTTGAATTCCCATGGGGACAGCGCTGGATGCCAGTGCTGCATGCTATGGAACATGCACAGCCCTGAAGGGCAGCAAACTTGATACACAACATTCCAGACCACTCGGAACTAATGAAACTGAGTTAAGAAGAAAAGTTAAGAGTGCCAAGACGTTTCCTTAGCACAGGACCAGCTAGCAAATTGAAAACACGCGCCCACAGAAAACGTGACATATTTGGTAAAGCACTTGTGTCTTGAGAAATTAAATACCCATGTAGACAAAGACTGACTTACAGGGAAAACAGGATTGTGACCCTTAGTCTGCAGCCACCTGGCTGTTAAACCAACCCCTGAACTTCAACGGTGGGCCCAGAGGGCCAAACGACTCTGTTAGACTTGAGAGAAATCCAGCTGCTACCCACAGAATGGATCCAAGAAGCTAAGCAATTTGATAATAATCAGTCCCAGATATCCAGGTCTCCATAGTCACTGGCAGCTTTCACCATTTTGTCCTCCTTTCCATTGGGGCTAAATACACACTCAGAGCCCATCATAGAGAATGCCCTGTCTTATTAGTCTGCCCAAAATTCCCCAGGCCATGAGCTCCAGGCAGGACTCTTTTCTACTATGAAGAATTCTAACCTTCTGTCTGCATTTGAGCCTAAACACAATCAACAATAGTCAGGCCCCTTGCCATAGCGAGTGCTGAGCAAAGTAAGCATTTTCTTCTCGTTTGATAAGTTGTTTATTCCCACCATCTCTGCAGAGGGTTGGGCATATTCAAATGGCAACCCTTGGTGAGTGGAAGGGAATTGAAAAGAAGAACAGAGATCAGAGTCCTGCATATGTCCATGGGGGTCCTGGGTCACGTGCCAAGAGATTGACCAACCGCTCACAGGTGCACAGAGCCCTACTGATGTGAGGATCAGAAAGCCCCCAACTCTGAACAGGGCACCATTCAACGATTCTATCTTCATCACGTCCGAATCCTGTTCTACCCCTTCCCTCTTCCTGGATGTCACGTGTCTGAACTGTCTCCAGATTATTCATCTGGGTGGAGGCACTCAGGGGGTCACAGGAAGGAAGGAGCAGCCTGGCTTCACTTCCAGCAGCACTACAGAGTTCTTGTCAAGGCCTCTGTCAAAGCCAAGCTTCCCAGGGAAACCCTCAGAGGCTTGACTCTAGATTTCCTCTGGCCTGGTTTTGTCTCTGTTAGATCCAGTTTAAGATGGTGTCCTCCTTTTTGAACTATTCAATACTGAAGATTAAGGGGGAAATCAGCCCCCCCTGATTTCATCTCATTGTTTTCTTTTTTCAGGAAAAATTACTTTTTGAAATTATTAAATCTTCTGTGAAGGTTATAACAGAGGACTTAGGCTCAGCTTAGCCATTTATTAAGATATAGGCTACAAAGCCCAGTGGAAAAAAATAAACAAACAAGGAGCAGTTTACTCGGATTTATGCGCAGTCGGACTAATCAATCAATCTGTAAACACTATGCAAATGTGTGTAAACGCGAACGGAGCCCAGACTTTACGTATGCATTGTTATGTAAACGATCAATCTTGTTAAAGTAAATATTAATATAAAATTGACATTAAACACAAGTTTACACAGCCCCGTTGGTTGAAGCTAGTTTGATTTACACTAAAATGTAAATAGCAGTAGTGCTCTTTCTGGGGGCTCAGAAAACAGGCTAACTGGAGGTCACTGGGTGGTCAGTCCTGCCTGGTCTCCAGACCCACTCCTGGTGTGTTCATTTCATGCACTGGATGAAGAATTTGGGAAGAATTTGGAGAGGGGCTATCTGTCTGCCCCCCTGGCTGTCCTTGTTTTTGATCCATCTCCTTCAAGTGTGAGGACCAGAAAGCCCCAACTCTGAACGGTTGTAGGATGTCATGCACTAGTTTCTCTTCAGCGTTGGTGGCCGTCTCAGAGCTTAGGTGTATTGTCCTTGATTAGACCCCTGGGCAGCTCTGTGATGCGTGGGTCTCAAACCCCTCTGCTCAATGAATTCTTTCTTCTCATTGTTTTTTCATCTTCAAGGCTATTCTATTACATTTTGTGCAGTGTTGTGTGTGTGTGTGTGTGTGTGTGTGTGTGTGTGCATGTGTGTGTATGCACTTGTCTCACACCATCTGCATGTAGAGGTCACAGGACGACTTGTGGGAGTCCCAAGTACTTTCACTACAGAATCATTTCAATGGCTCTTTCAAGGCTATTTTAAACTGGACCTCTCCAGATTGGCCTTCTGTGGCCATCTGCAACCAAAAAGACTCCTCCCTTGGTTGTTGTCCAGAGGGCACCACCTTTATGGCATCCATTCATGATGTATAAACCCAAGATAACACCTTTTCACTTACACATTTGCTTTTCCCAGCCTTCCTGTCTCTATGTCATGGGAGAGCATTCATATCCAATGGCTACTTTACACTAAGTGCTGGCCACAGGCCGTTTCTTGGAAAGATTTAATGCATGGATGGATGGATGGAGTGTGGAGCGAATTCCTGATGTTATAAGTTCTGGACCTGGGAAAAGGTAGACTCGGACCTTCCTTTACTTACATTGAAAACTCTGGATGTGAATATTTGTTTCTCAGGGCGGTTGTGATGATGAAACAAAGTTGGAAGTATAGCCCCAAATTTTGAAAACTATATAACTTTTTTCAGCTCTCCCCCAGAGGCTGAGGACCCTGGAAACCAGGGATTGTGTTTGTCTTCTCACTTCTCCATCTTCTTCCTCCAGCCCTCACTACTTGAGCTCCCTTGGGTTGCCCAGTGTTCCTTCGAGCAGAAAGTTGTATGGAGTATCCTTCTGGAACATCCAAGGATGTCAGTCACCCAAGTTGACCCTGAGGAGGCTATGTCCAGGGTCCTGCAGGTGGAAGAGAGACAGGTGACCACTGGAGCTGGGGAGATGGCTCAGTGAACAACACACTTGCTGTATAAGCACGAAGACCAACAGCTTGATTCCCCAGCACCCACTTAAATACTGGGATCAAAATGACAGCCCAGCTGTCTGCCCAGTTCATGATCAGAGAGAAGGAATCCCCAGAGGAACTGTCTAGCTAGACTAGTCGAGCTGGTGAGCTCTGGACTATAGTGAGGGAATTTGTTCCGACGTATAAAATAGAGATCAGCTGAGGAAGACACTCAACGTCAACCTTCAGCCTCCGCTCACACGCATGCGTTTGCACCTGTATAAACACACATGCCACCTACATATATGCATACTACATACACTTACACAGACAGGCGAATTGATTGCTTAAATGACAAGAAACTTCTACACACAAATCGGTCCTAGCCCTAAAGCTCTTTAAACCACGTGGGCAGACTGGACTCGCCAAGGGATGGGTGACATGTCCCACTGTTCACCAGAGTGTCACTGTTTGTGTCTGGCTCGGACTCGCAGAACGAGCAAGGCCCCTGGCTTACCCATCTTTGGTTCTCAGTAACTAACTCAGTAACTAGCACTAGTCAGACACTCTTGGCTGAGTGAACACATTCTTTGTATCTCCCAGCCCAGACTCATAGCACATTGGCTTTTTAAAAATGTATTTTTTATTATTATGTGTGCTTCCATAATGTGTGTGAGGGTGTATGTGCTACTGAGACTGTGGAGCCCAAACGACAACTTTGTGGACTCAGCTCTCTTTATCCACCTTTACATGGGGTATGGAGATTAAATTCAGGTCTCCATGCTCGTGTGTCAAATGTCTTTACCTGCTGAGCCATCTTGCTGGCCCTGCAATTCTCTTTTTGGCGCTGTTTCTTAGAGGAGTATTTTTAGAGGTTTTCTTGGCTCCTCATTGGAGTGGGGACTCGGGGCACACTGGGAGGCAAGCAAAATCTCTCTCATGAACTCTGTATGTCTTTAGGCCTTCCTTTCAAAGCATTTCACGTTTAGACTGTGACTTAGTCCTTGATCAGATGGGACTCAGTCCCTGAGAGCCAAATCTTGAGCCTCTCCGCAATTAATGGAGCTGCCATCTCCGAGAAGAGCTCCTGGCACAAGCAGGGGCGCCCACAGGAAGGTGCGGCTTTGTACTGTCTGTAGCTAAAATGAGAGACCTGGGGCCCCGTGATCCTAAGGTGTCGTGCACAGTGTTGCCTTTGAATGGATCGAGGCTCTTTCCTGGACTGTCACCTTCATTTCTCATCACCACCCCCCCCATGGAGGTGTTAGCATAACTGCTCTGCAGATGGAGAAAATGCTCAGAGACGGACCACAGAAGCCATCAGAATCTTCTAGCATGAGTTCTCCTCATGCTTCAGTGAGAAACCAGGTATCCCCTGGTGACTTCGGGGTACCTCAAGGTTAATAGCAGTGTGGAGCTGGCCAGCTGGATGCCCCTCATCGAGTGGCTATCATTGTTTTGACTGTCACAGGTTTACAAACCCTTTTCTGGAGAGCGGAGATGTTAGCCAGGATGGGATTTTCCCTGAAGAATCCTTTAGAAAGAGTGCCAGGACCTTTTCTTTCCACCTTGACGGTCCCTGGAGACAAACTGAAAGGACCTGCTTAATGTCTCATCCGAAGGGTATTTGTGGAGCTGGCTTCATCATTCAGGGCAGGAAAAGGCCTTTGTCATGGTCAAATGGCTTTAATGTGTTTTGAATGCTACATAAATTCAAACTTGATGGCTCATTTATTTGTTGGATTGAAGTTTTATACAATAAACTAAGCCTTGGTATTTACTAATAACTTGTGCACTGCCCTTTGTTTGTTTAGAACAGCCAGAAGGCAAAGAAGTTGACCGAGTCCCTCATGGTCAATGCGATGTTCCCATGCTGGCATTTCCAGGGTCTGTTTATGGATTGGCAGGAGGGGCGAAGAGAAGGTTGTTTGTGGAGTGAGGAGGTAGAAGGGAAATCCTGCATGTAGTTGCTTTATTCCAGCCTTGTGCTGACAGAGCTCAGCCATGGTGCTTCCTCAGCTGAGCCCAGGAGCTGGAAATTAAGAACTTTGAGTGACAGGCTAGGCTTGACTGGTGACTTGTAGCCTGACCTTGGAAGATTCATTGTCCCCCTCCTGTGCCTCTCTATCTGGCTCTCAGAGAGGAAAGAAGGCATATAATAAATTCTGCTCATGGCTCAAGGTGAGCCTCCATGGGCCACTCTCCTTTCAGAAGATCTTTGCTGTTTGCCCTTCTCTCTAGCAAGTCTCTCTCACACAGTCCAGTGGATGTGTCCTTCCCATATGCTGAGGGCAAGGTTTCAATGTCAGAGGGAGCCAGGTGTGAATCCAGCACCGTTCATGTTGGATTGAATAAGTTATGGAGGGGAAGGAAAGGAGAGAGAAGGGAGAGGGAGGGAGGGAGAGAGGGAGAAGGAGACAGAACAAAAGAATGCACACATCAATGTCACTGTGTTGTTGTGGGCATACATGACAGCAATAGGCCAGGCTGTCATCACAATACATGGCATTGAGGAAGTCCTCCTGATTAGTTTTAGGTTTTTCATACAGCATAATGTATACTCCTGAAGGAAAGAGACCGTGGGTTTCCTGTCCATCACAGCATCCAGCGTGAGACAATGGACCCATCTCCTGTGAAAGCTCATCTTTACAGCCTGTTTCCCAGAGACGATAATGTGTCTGTCTCTCACTTCCCACAGAACAACAGCACCTCTGGGCTTGTTCAGGGATGGGGGGGGATGAATTGCGGAACTAACGTGATTAGGCAGACTCTAGACATGGCTTGTTCTGTGCAGGGAGAATGTTCGCATCAGTTAGGACTAGATGGCAGGATTTGCCTTCAGCACCTCCCCCTATCCACACATCTCGAGTCAGAGAGGCTCAAGAGCCACACTGGACACTCAGGGAGTGGTTTCACAGATCAGATCCTCCTTTGGATCTCTCTAGGCCCTGTCATGCCTGGCTTCCGGGCAATCAGGCCCTAGACTACATCTTCTGCTGCTAGGTGACTGATCCTCTCCTTCATTGCTGGGAGACTCCTGATATTCTTCCTGGATTCACATCTCCAGGCCACTTGGGTAAATTCAGATTAGTCTCAGGCAATCACTGTGTCACGGTCTGCAAATGTGGCCAGTGAGCGCAGCTTTTGTACAGGTTTCTTAGGTCTGCAAAAGTAGGTGAAAGATACTCAGAAGACCTAGCAAGCAAAGGCAAGACTGTGTGTGTCTGTGTGTGTGTGTGTCTGTGTATTTTATGTGACACTGGCTTATGTGTATGTATGTGTGAGTGAGTGTGCAGAAAGTGTCGTGTGACTATTACAGGAGATTGGCTAGGGGGAAGGTAACATGTTAAACTCCCAAATTTGCAAAGCTGGAGACCCAGGAGAGTTGTGGTTTCACACCCCGTCTCCACTCAAAGGCCAAGAACAAAAGCATCTCCACTCTTGGAGGGCCAGAGTCAGACAGATGGGAAAATGATGGGGAAAACCTTGTTAGCCAATTATCTTTAAGAGGTGGGTCTTAGTTAAGCCATGACTTTGCTGGAACCCAGGAAAAATGTGTGCACTGCCCAGGCACGCTCTCTCTGGGTGATTCCCGTGGGACACAGCAGAACTTGGACTTCTTGCTTCCTGTTTCGTAAATTTTTCCCCTTATAATAAATAAAAATATAATTGTTTGATCCTTTAGCTAGCCTGGTTATTTCTACATTTGGCACAAACATTTGAGTATAGAATTCCCTGCCCTAAATACCTACGCCGGCTCAGAATGTTTGACCCATGCGGCCTCAATCTGCTCACCTCAGCCGCGGTCTGTGTGCAGAGCCAGCAGTTCATTTGAGTATATCTTGGACCCCTATACCCCATCAAACCTGATTTGCCTTGAGGTGTTATGGATTTTGACTGTGCCTCCCAAAATCTGCATAAGTCCTAACATGGGTGCTCAAAAACCTAGTGTTATTTGGGATGACTTTGCCAAAGTGAGGCCATCCCAGACCAGATGATGACTTTAAGACAATCTAACTCAGGTTCTAATAGAAGAGGATTTGGACATAGTGACCCATGACCCAGATGTCAGAAAAAGAGGCTGGGATTGTGTAGCTGTAAACCAAGGAAAACCAAATCTTACTCAATGCTTAGAGGAAGACATCCTATTTAGGAAAAATAAAATGTCCTAAAAGTGCATTGACCTTAGCCTTCTGCCTCCCAGAACTGTGAGACAATGAGGCAATGCATTTCTGCTGTCTTTGCCACGCAGTTGTGGCCCTCTGCTAGGGCAGCCTCAACATAAACAGTGTGTAAAAGTTTGGTGTTACTGTGTAAGTTTTTAGAATTGCAATGTCCATAAGGACACGGGGTGACCATGCCATCAGAGAGCATCCGGGTCAGGGGTGACTCTGGAGAACTCCAGCACAAATCCGCTTTGAGACTCCCCAACCACTAAGTTTCTTGCAACATCAGATGATGTGTCCTCTGTTATGTCAACACTTGGGTCTGGGTTTCCCGACATTTGCAGCCAAGTGCACCTTGCCTGATAACTGGATTTCTCATTATTGCTCTTCTTTATCTTTTCTCGGTGTGTGTGTGTGTGTGTGTGTGTGTGTGTGTGTGTGTGTGTGATACAATAACAGGCTCCCATATTATCTTTTTAAAAGAACCAAATGGCAGATATGCAGTTGAAAACCAGCTGATTGAAATGGAAACTATCACAGAGACTCAGCTTCATATTTGAGATAGCATAATTAATAAAGCGGTGAATGTGAAGATCAACCATCACACCTTTCACATGGCTTTTAACAATGTCCTTAGTGTTAGTTATCTCTCCCCTCTCTGCTCCCCTCTCCTTCCTTCCTTTCTCAGTCCCCTCCCTGTTTAAACCTCCAGCTCCATTATTTGAATTCTGCCCTTCATAACAGGCAGAATGATACTACCCATAAATTGATACTACTAGCAAGCTTTCTCCCTGCTGGTGAAACTTCATAGTACTGGAAGGTATTGTACAGGCTATTGGGGGAAAATCCCCAACAATCTTGCCTAGCTATGAAGCCCATGAGCTTCAGTGTCATCCAGCGTGGCAAGATTGCCCATTGCTGCAATAGTGGTATGAGTATTATGGGGTAACCAAAACCCTTTCTGATTTGGTTAAGGATCAGTCCACACAAGGAAACATGTGCCTAGTACTACTACCTTCCAAGAAACCTTGTTTGGAGATCTCACAGGCCCGAGGTTGAACCTACTCTTACTATTTTGCTTCATAGACAAAGTCTCAAACTACCCTCTAAATTCATATCTCTATGCCTATAGATTAATGCAGTTCTGACCTCACCAGAGAAGCTTCTTTGGGAATCAGAAAACAATTAATACATGGACATAAAGCTGGCCAAAATACAGGAAATAAGCGATTAGGGAGTGCTCCCCACAGATGGGATATCTATAGCAGCACGCCCCTCAAGGCTAAGGAATTATCAAGGAAGAGGGTGCAGGAGGATTGTAGGGCCAGAGGTCAGGGAGCAGAGGACAGAAACAGTGTCTTCTGGATGTGATAGGGACTCTGGCCTCAGGAACACAGCAACTGTGGTTGCCTGCACAAGTGTAACAGATCCCCAAACCTCAGCACAACTGATGCCATGTTCAAGGCTCCATTCCAACAAGAACCCAGCATGTAGATGCCAACACTTGCCAAAACAAGAACAAAATGCCAATCCATCATAATCCACAGTGCCAGGAAAGTCCCTAAGTGTACTAATCTTACTTCTGTTGGCTTCTGCTATCCCACTTCCTACTAACTGTTCTTGTTAACTGAAAGTGTCAAGCCTTGATGTGGTTTTATGCTTACAAAACCAAGAACAGTAGGACTTAGGGATGCATGATTTGGGCAAGTTCCCCATACAGCCACTGCCACAAAGACTTTCCCTTTGACTCTAAGGGTCCATGCACCTTCTCTGGTATAGTTACCTCACAACTAACACCAGCAGAAGCTCAAGCCAATCAAGATGCCAACTTGGAGGGAAGAAATGGTCATGGGGTCCTTAGCTGCGGAGTGGTTGGCAGCAGATGGCTTCTGGGGAGACAGAGAATTACCTTTCTTTAAGAGCGTGGCCCCACTGGGCAGTGGTGACGCACACCTTTAATCCTAGCACTCTGGAGGTAAAGGCAGACAGATGTCTGTGAGTTCGAGACGAGTCTGGTCTACAGAGCAAGTTCCAGGACAGCCAGGGCAGTTAAAACAGAGAAAGCTTGTCTCAACCTTCTTCCCAAAAAGAGTGTGGCCCCTAGGAGGTCAGCCACACTCCAGTGGATGGCTCTCCACCCATGAGGAGATGCATAGCCCAAAATGGATTTGGTAGATTATTTTTAAAAGTAGGATAGGAAGTTGGAAGGGGGTTGGGTGGAATTGAGAGACGTTGAGGGAAGGAGAAGAGGATGAGTATGGGCAAAACCCCTTGAGAGCTTGTGTGAAATTCTCAAAGAATTAACATGAATATTAACACATATTGTCTGTTGGCTTCTGAGAAGTCACTGTCTTACGCAGCAAGCACTTTAACCATGGAGCCATCTCCCCAGCCCAAGCTGTTGCTTTTCCTAGCATGCCTTGCTCTCTTAGACCTGCTGTGCTCATGGAACTGACAGGGGTATGGGAGATCCCCAGGGTAAAACATCATAGATCCCTACCACCCTCAGAGTCCTGGAGCTGCTGGCATGGTCTGTTTTGCTCAGTTTTAGGGTCGATTGTATGTAGAACAGTTTGCTGAGATCTTCCCGCTACTTCCCAGGAAGTCTTCCTTCTTCAGTGTCATTTCATCCTTGACAGTCTGCTTCAAGCTCCTTGACTGGCTCTGCCGACCACAGGCCCTCCTCTGTCGCAGCCAGCAAACATACCTAAGACAAAGCTAAGCCATCAAACACCATTGCCGCAACTTAAAGATCTTGTCCGGGAATGATCCAAAAGATCATTCTCTTTTTTTCCTTCAGCACCCTGACAAGATTCTAAATGTCCTCCTGCTTCCTCCCTTGCAAGGGCTCTCCTGGCCCTTGACGCGTTCAAAGGCTGGCTCTCTGGCCTTTCATTAGCTCGGGAAGGACCCCCATGTCTACCCAATAAATGCTTTTCCTGTTCAAGGGAGCCAGAGCCTGTTTCTGCCGCTTGCAAACAAAGGGCCTGATGGATGCTGCTTTTCAAAGGGTGTGCAGAAGGGAATCTTCTAAAGACTTCAGATAAGAGGCCAATTATTCACTTGACAGTTTTCGGGACTGCTACAACACACACAGGCCTGTGGGAAGCTCCTGCCCCAGCGGTGAGCTGCGTGCCTGATGAAATCCCACTGGAGGGGCCAAGCCTGCACCTGTCACCAAGCCACAAAGAGGCTCCGGTTTTTATCCATTTCATCTGGAGAACCATCTGGGCTGGGAATCGCAGTAATAATAACAAATCATCGTCACCAGGTTTTCTCACACACAGCGCGGCTTTTTTGTAGGCTCCTGTTTAAAATCAGGGTTTCAAATCTACTGGCAAATAAGCAGCCAGCAATCGTTAGAAAGAACGTTCCGGACTGTCATGGGAAAGGACCATGACAGGACCTGGGAATGTGCTCAGGGCGAGAAGCGGCTGCTGGCTGTCTTTTCTAAAAAGTTAGGAGGTGAAAGGGGAAAGTCCCAGAAGTCTGTGGTACAAAGAATCATTCAAGGGAGAGTTGAGTAGCAATGGTTTCTCTGTTGCTATTGTGTATCACACAATTTCTGGCTTTTGTTTGTTGTGTCCAGAGCAGGATGTGCTGATAAATTATCAAGCTTGCCTACCAAACAGTGTTAATAGAAGCATTCCTTCTGTTACGGTAAGTACGTGACTGTGCATTTAATGAAAGCCATGTTTTAGTCTATATCTGGTTGATATAACAAAATACTTACAGCTGGGTATTGGACAAGAAGAAGAGTCTTATTTCATTCTCTGTTCCAGATACTCAAGGATGTGGGGCTGGCTTCTGTGCCAGTGTCTCAGGGTGGATGACGTCACCGTGACAGCTTGCATTACAAGGGCAGGTGCATATGTGAGATGTAAAATGCCTTTGGCAAGACAGGAAGCTAGAGAGTGATTCAAGGGCCGGGCTTACTGTTTATATCAATAAGCAATGCGAGAACAAACTCAAAGTTCCCATGAGAGCAACCTTGGGCCCTCCAGTGAGCTCACCCTAAGGTCTGTCTCTTACAGCTTCAACCACCTTTCAACATTGCACGCTGCGGTTCAAGCTTTCAACACGCCTGTCCTTCCTCCAAACCACAAGGAGGCAATCGTGGTTTCTGTGCTTCAACCTTTTTACATAATTCAAAATTATGTCTTAGGGCTGGAAAGATAGCTCATTGGTTAAGAACACTCATTGCTGTTGCGGAGGGCCATAGGTGGTTCCCAGCACCCACATCAAGTAGTTCACAACTGCCTGAAACTCCAGACCTAGGGCATCCGATGATGACCTCTTCTGGCCAATGTGAGTACTCGCATACATGTTACCTGCTTACATGTGTGGAATTCATACACACACACACACACGTCTAGATAAAACACAAATCTCTAACTATGTCTTCATTTGAGACACCTCACATTTTATGAGCTATAGACAATCACACAGTCAAAATGAACAATGAACAATGGGAGAACGTGAACATTAGAGGGGAGGTAGCAGAGATGCAGAGGGATGGAGACATTACAAACTTCTGCAACCCACACACTGAGACAATGGGGATGTTCTTTCGGGAACTCACCAAGGCCTGCTGGACTGGGTCTGAAAAAGCATGGGATAAAACTGGACTTGCTGAACATAGCGGACAATGAGGATTGCTGAGAACTCAAGAACAATGGCACTGGGTTTTGATCCTATTGCATGTACTGGCTTTGTGGGAGCCTAGGCTGTTTGGATGCTCACCTTACTAGACCTGGAAGGAGGTGGAAGGTCCTTGGACTTCCCACAAGGCAGGGAACCTGGACTGCTCTTCGGGCTGATGAGGGAGGGGGAATTGTTTGGGGCAGAAGGTGGGATATGGGAGGCGGTGGCGGGGAAGAGACAGAAATCTTTAATAAGTAAATAATAAAAAAAAACTTCTGCAAGATGTGTATATGGGAGAAGGATAAAATCTGTTCTCTGCTCCCAGAGACAGGTCCAGGATAAGCTGAGCAAACCTGCAGAAAGACACAGTCTAGTTCCCTATCCCACTACATAAAATACTTACATGTTTCCTGAAAGCTACCTAGAAGTAGGTTATTGCCTTGTAATCCCAGTCAAAGAACACATCATTGTGACGATAATTACAAATACTTATGTCAGCAAGTGGCAGGGTGGCATGGCTGGATAATTGCATGCGTGTATATGTAAGTCTTTGCTCATTTACTATTCAAAAAATCAAACTCAACACTTTTTGTCAGGTTGTAGCCTGTAATAGCAAATACGTGTTTTCCATTTAGAAAGCATAAATCCTATTTATAGAGCACCCATGTGAACTCGGAGCATTCTTTTGCTCAAGAATATTTAGGGGTTTGACTTAACAAATTTGGAGTACTATGAAACTCTCAAAACTTGAAGATACACTCACAAAACTGTAAAGAGATCAAATAGCTGACAACCAAGAGGCTGTCCCTGAACCTGGAGAAAAGGCCAAGGATTTGACAAGACAACAGCCTGGTGACTGTTGGTTCTGAATCAGTAGAAAGGAAAATCCAGCAGCCATAGTCAGGATGCGTAAGCACAGCATAGAAGATGCTGGAACCGCGTGTGCTGTTTGAATCTTGGAGAGTAGCACTGTGGTGTGCTCAGCCATCTAAATTATCATAAGTTGCAGCGGCAAGAATCAGGACCACAGCTGGCAGAAGGATACCTTGAGGTCATTTAGAAGGGGACTCTTACTGCAAAATGCAGCTCTGGTGGTGAATTTTGGGGGGGATCAGAGCATAGATTGCTTCTCAGATTTCTTTGCTCCTGCTGCTGGTCACCTTTGCTAAGGGCTAGCTATAGTCACAGCCTTTGATACCACTGATGTGATCTGATCTGTCCGTATGTTCTGGAATCCCTCACCAGCATACTGCATCTGGGCTCTAGAGGGTTGGGTCCGAATAGGGAGATCACTACTCCTTGTGCTTAGGTATGCCGTATGACAAACAATAGGTAGGTAAGAATTTTCAGGGCTCCCTAAACTTAGAGTGCACAGGTTTAAGAGAAAGTGATCTCCCTGTATGGGCAAGGTTCAACCAATGGTTTGGTCATGGGTGGTGTGGGAAGTCCTGTTGTGGGAGCTGCCGGCCTCTTCCCACAGCCCGGCTCCTGGCTGCTTGGCTAGCTTATACCCCGAAATAACAACACACAAATTGTATAACTGCCTGGCCCATTACTTTCAGCCTCTTAACCCATTTCTAATAATCTATGTAGCACCACGAGGTGCGCTTACCAGGAAAGATTCAGCATGTCTGACCTGGTGGCTGGCTGCATCACGTCTGCCCTGGAGAGAGCTGCATGGCGTCTGAGCTCACTTCCTCTTCCTCCCAGCATTCTGTTCTGTTTACTCCGCCTATCTAAACTTTAACCTATCAGGGCCAAGGCAGTTTCTTTATTTAACCAATGACCTTCCTCCATCAAAGTCCTTCTGTATATTTGTTGATTTTATTGGTTAATGAATGAAACTGTTTCAGCCAGTGGCTTAGCAGAATAGAACTAGGTGGGGAAGACTGAACTGAATGCTAGGAGGAAGAAGGCAGAGTCAGAGAGAAGCCGTATAGCTCCACCAGAGACAAACACCAGACGGAACTTTACCCAGTAAACCATAGCCAGGTGGCGATACACAGATCAATAGAAATGGGTTAATTTAAGAAATACAAGTAAGCCAGAAATATGCTTAAACTATTGGCCAAATTGTATTGCAAATATAGTTTCTGTGTGATTATTCTGGGTCTGAGAAGCCAGGAATGAATGAGCGGCCTCCCCCAACAAATTGGTACAGCCTTCCAAGTACACAAGGGAGATAAGAAAACAACTCATTCACTACAACCAAAAGCCCAACTCCGAAGGGAGTTCAGGGCTAAGTTGGTTGAGATTGAATTTGGGAAGGCAGTTTTCAAACATTAGTAGGCATCAGAGCACCTGGAGACTACAAGTACATGCCACTGCACCTGAGCCAAGAATCATTGCTTCAACCAGCATTCCTGCAGGTCCTCAAAGGGTACTGTCATAGTTAGAGTTTCTATTGCTGTGAAGAGAAACCATGACCACAACTCTAGTAAAGGAAAACGTTTAATTGTCAAGGGAAGCTTATGCATTTTAGAGGTTTAGTTCATTATCTTTATCATGGGACACAGTGACATGTAGGCAGACATGGTGCTGGAGAAGGAACTGAGGGTTCTACATCCAGATAGGCAAGCAACAGGAAGCAACTGTGTGTCACACTGAGCATAGCTTGAGCATAGGAGACCTCTAAGTCTGTCCCCTCAGTGACACACGTCTTCCAACAAGGCCACACCTACTCCAACAAAATCATACTTCCAAATAGTGCCACTCCCTATGGGGACCATTTTCTTTCAAACCGCCAGAGAGACAGATGATGCTGGTGCAGGATGCACGGGTCCGGCACTATGTGAAAACCTGAATGTGGAGATTCTATTAAAATGCAGAATCTGGGTCCACGGGTGAGGCAGCAGGTCTGAGGCACCCAGGGGCTATCCTGGGAGCCAAGCTTTGACTATTCTTTTCACCCTGAAACTCTTTTATTATTATTATTCTTTCATATATTACATCCCAACTGCAATTTCTCCTCCTTCCTCTCCTTCCAGTTCCTCCCCTCCCCACCTCCCCTTGTGATGGAGGAGGGTCATCTTTCTATCTGTTGTTTCATTGGTTAAATAAAGAAACTGCCTTGGCCCTTTAATAGGACATAAAATTAGGTAGGTGGAGTGAACAGAACAGAATGCTGGGAGAAAGAAGCTGAGTCAAGGAGTCTCCATGATTCTCCTACCGGTCACAGACGCAGGTTAAGATCTTCCTTGGTAAGACACTTCGTGGTGTTACAGGGATATTAGAAATGGGTTAGATCGATATGTAAGAGCTAGCCAATAAGAGGCTGGAACTAATGGGCCAGGCAGTGTTTAAAAGAATACAGTTTCCGTGTAATTATTTCGGGTATAAAGCTAGCCGTGCGGGCGGCTGGGTGGCGGGACACAGCTCCGCCACTCCTATTTCAACACCCTTGCACTCCAGATCCACTCCTCCTCTGTCTCCCCTCAGAATGGGGCAGGCCTCCCAGGGATATCATCCAAACATGGCTTATCAAGTTGCAGTAACGCTAGACTTGTCCCCTCATATTAAGGCTGGATGAGACAACCCAGTAGGAGGAAAATGACAAGGTTTTGACTCTTAAAAGACCACAATTGGTCCCCAGAAGATGCTGGGTCTGGAGTTGTGGAACAAATGCTCTCGGCCATAGAAATCAGGAGGCTGCTGGGTAGGAAGCTAGACGGTCTGTGTATTTGTTCCGCAGATGTGAGTATCTGGGGCCGTGGAAGTGCTAAGGTCACAGCGATGGACAGAGTCCTTGCTTCCCAGAACCTCACATTCTGGAGGAGTGAAGTCATGTTTACAGCATGCTCTCCAGTCCCTTTAAGGAGTTTCCTTTGGGTTTTAACTTTTCTCCTGAGGAAGAAGAAATATGAAGAACCAGAGAAAAGTGGACTGAACTTTAAACTCAAACTATTTTTCTTCTTATGTTATTTAACAAATATAAAAATTTCTGAAATGAATACATTTTCCTTAATGATATTCTTATATGAATACAGACATAGTCACATATATTTCTTCCAGATAATTTCTAACCAAATATTCACCAGACTATTTTAATGCTATTGTCACATGGAAATATGGGCGCGGCCATAACTTAAACACTGATTTTTGAATTGAAGTAGTGAACAAATGGGAGTTGGGTCAGTGTTTGGAAGAAGCAGACAATATTTGAAAGGAGCCAACTGGGTCCTTTTGTTTTTAAATATTTTTGACGCTTGCTAGTTTCTTCTTGGGAGTCTAAGTAAGTGGAAATTCAATACTCGGTGGACTCATGATCCAGGTGAGGAGCAAAGTCCAGGGGTCAAAAGCAGGGGCCAGATCCTGTTCCCATCCATCACAAAGCATGCCACTGTCACTGAGGTTTAGTAGCTTCATCTCAAAAGAGAGGATTGCAAATCTGCTGTGCAGGGTTAGGGAGACGGCTCAGTTAATAAAGTACTTGCAAGGCAAGCATGTTGACCTGACATGGTGGTGTGGCCCTGTAATCCCTGTGTTGGGAAGGCAGAAACATGAAGACCAGCAAGACTCACTGGCTAGTCAGTCTAGCTATCAGAGTTAGAGTGACAGACTCTGCCTGGAAAAATAAAGTGGAGAGCAATTGAGGAAGACACCTGAAGTTAACATCTGACCTACTGACCTATACACACACATAGAGGACAGAGGGTGGGGGAGGGAAGGAGGGAAGGAAGGAAGAAAGGAGGGAGGGAGGGAGGGAGGGAGGGAGGGAGGGAGGGAGGGAGGGAGGGAGGGAGGGAGGGAAGAGAAAGAGAGGAGGGGGAGGGAGAGAGAATACATTTTTAAGAACTAACTTGAACAGTGGTTAAGAGAATGGATGAGATCACCCATGAAGACCCATAGTAAGTCTCTGTCAATGGTGTTTGTGTCAGAACAGACAAACCCCTCATACAAACATCAGAAACATTAGTGGGAAAAGTGAAACAGTGTCGCCTTGGCTCACTCTTCAGAATAAACAGGGAATGCAACAGACAAATTGTGTTGAAAGAAACAAAAGCACTAACCAGATTTAAGGGAGGAGGGGGTGAGGCGGGGCAGGGAAGACTGAGCTGCAGAGGCTCCCGCTATAGCTTGAACAGATTCCCTCTTAGGGTCCGAGTAATAGAATTTCACAGCAGCAACATGAAAACAGTGTTGGATTCTGGGATGCTTTTAAATACGGCTTAAAAGTTCAGTACCCAAAGCTGGTGAAGTCGTAATCAACTGGTGCCAGGAAGGTCACGGTGGCAAACCCCTACTATCTTTCTCAAAAATAATTTGGCCATGAGGATTGGAAGCTGTACAAATACTGGTTGTTTTACACTCGGTCCTTATTGTCCTTACTGAAGTATAAGGAGGGAGGTGATTGCTTTATCCCATATATTTTAGAGAATCCCTCCCTTGAAAGCAACAGTGGTAACTTAAAGGATATTTATGAAAGCCAGGTAGCAACATGTCCCAGTTGCTTGGTGAATAACAAAATTACCTTCAAACATACCAGCTGGAAGCAATCAATTTGCTTTGCACACAGTTTTTTTGGAGCAGGAACTCAGAAGGAGCCCAGGCTCCTGCTTAGAGTCTGTCAAGGATTGTGTTTAGATCTCTAGCATGGCTTCAGCCACTGAACTGGCTTTCTGTCCATGCTGCAGTCATGGGAGACTTGATCTGGCTCTCTATCCGCGGTGGCTCACAGCTGTGAACAGCAAGCTCAGCTAAGACATGGTCAGAGTGCCCTCCTTCAGCCTCTCTGACATGGCAGCTTCGGTTGCTCCCTTACCAGGTTTGGTTTCTTCCAGGGCTCCTGTTCCAAGAGCATCATGGCTATTAGTGATCGCGTCTAGAAAGTTATGTAGTATTATGTTCTTCTGGTCACAAGTGTGTCACTAAGCCTGGCCAAAACTCAAGGGGAAGACAAACTTCACTGGTCAATGAGAAGACTGGCAAGGGAATGCAAGGCCTTTTCAAAAATCGCTAATGTGGGCCTACAGAGATGGCTCAGACCTTAAGAGTACTTCCTGCCCTTAACCCACCTCTGGGAGAACTAATGCCCTCTGCTGGTCTCTTCAGAGCACATACAAGCACATGCGCATACCATATGTGTGTGTGTGTATACATATATATATGTGTGTGTGTGTATATATATAAACATAATTAAAGCAAACATATTCTTAGAATGCCTTTATATTACTTACAAGTTTTAACTGGAAATAAAATAACTTTTCCTTTTTCCTCTTTTCTGTTTTCAGGCTCTTTCTATTTTTTTTCAACTATTTACTTATTTGTTGGTGTGTGTGTACACATTATATGGTGTTCATGTGGATGTCAGAGGACAACTCAAAGCCATTACTTCTCTCCTTTGACCATGTGGGTTCTAAGGTTCACATTTGGGCCATTAGTATCGTTACCCACAGTTGTCTCGCTGGCCCTTCCTTTCCCCTCTTATGGTTGGCATCTTCCGCACGATGCCTGGACATTTCCTTTAGGGCAACACAAAGTTCATTTGGTACATTTTCTACTTCCCATACTGCAGGGGATACTTTTGTTGATCTTTCTCCCACTGTATAACAAAGATCTTCTTTGCCTACGATTTTTGTATTGTTTCTCTGGCTTTCCCAGAAGCCCTTAGCAACAACCACCCCAACGGCCACCAGATTTCAGCTCTTTCAGCCTTTGCCTGCAGTCTGATGCCACGTGCTTTAATTTTTTTTTTATTATAGAAACCCCTCATTTGCAGATTCCAAGATTCACTTTGGTTATTATCACTGTGTGAAAAATTGTCTCCAAGTGTACTAGCTTAAAACCACCATTTTATCTGGCTGGCAATTTTGAGCTTCAGAAATTTGAAAAGGGCTCAGCCGAGCCTCTCTCCATTGAGGTCATTCATGCGGCAGAGGCAAGAGGTCAGCTGGGGCTACAAACATCAGCTGGGCTGATGGGACTGGCAGTGGGAGATGGCTCACTCCTACCATCAGGGTTTGATGCGAGCTGTCAGCTATGAGCCCGGCTGGGCTGTCCATCACTGTGCTGGCATGCAGACTCGTCACTCGGCAGTCTCAGGACAACTGGCCTTCTTCCGAAGTGCTAACATCCCTTGGAACTAATATCCCAAAAGAATGAACAGGCTGAAATTTGGAGGCCTTCTCTGGCACGCATTTGAAACCGAAACAGCATCCCTTTGCTGTGTGGTTTTGGTTACAGAGAGGTCACAAAGTCATCCCAGCTTCATGAGTAGGGGGCATAAAGACCACTTCTCAAGAATTTATACAACCAAGGTTAAGGAGAGTGAGCAGAGTCCTGGTTGAAATGACAGAAACGGATAGGAAGATAGGAACAATGGACAGAAGGATAAAAAAATAATTATACTGTTGTCGTAGATGATTTCTCTCCGTGTTTTATAATTTGAAACAAGAAAAGATAGAAGAAAATGCATGCCTTAGGGATTCTATATTTCTGATCTGTCATCCAGACTCCATTTCTGTGTTAGCTTTGGTGTAACTATGAGAATCCCGTCAAGCCAGCTTTGGGGACTCAGTTTTGGGGGGGTCATGAAGCACTGAGAATTCAACTGTTGGGACACAGAGGCAGCTCTGGCCCCAGTGGGGATGGATTGAGCTTTGGACTGTGTACCTTGACACAACACTTCAAGGAGCACCTCCTTCAGGGTCAGGAAGAAGCCCAAAGGTAAAATCTACTTCCTTGCAGGACCAGGACCTCCAAGGCATCACCACACCCTGATGCCCTCCGGTCCTGTCTGCTCTATGAAACAATTAACAGCAGAAATAGGTCAAACAATAAAACCGGACAGGGGGCCCAACCTGTCCGAACAGAATGTGCTTGCATTCAGCCCCTGAGGCCCCAAGGAGTCAAAGCCAGCTATGTGTGTCATTATATACGCCAGCCCTCACCTACTTTGCTCCCCATACTGTGACATCCAGAATGCTTTATTGACCTGTTTTTGCTCACATAGCAGGCCTTGGACAGCAGCACAGAACGGAGGCCTATCGTGGGCTGCATTGTGGCCCCTGTATTCACATATTGAAACCCTCACCCTAATGTGACTTATTGGAAGATAATGCATTTTCAGAGGTGGTTTAGGTTAAGTATGTTTATATGCCTGGCCTTATCTAAAAACTATGAGATATCTATATGCTAGGAGATGAGGGAGACAGCAGACCCTTATGTCAGCCAGGTCCTTTCCTTGTGGGAGCCCAGAGTGCAACAGCTGCAGACAGCAGCCTGCTTGGCAGTTTGTCCACCCTGCTACTTCTTTAGGTTGTCCCTAGTGACCTTGGAGACAGCCCTTTCTAGTGGCTGCTCACATATCTGACTCCTGCTGTCCCTAATCTAAGCTCTGGCAGGAATGTGGGGTGCCTCTGGGAAGGCCCAGAGTCCAGTGGCCTCTGTTCCCATCATCACATCCGCCTGTGACAAACCACAGAAGGAGAGTGTGGGAGGCTCCACGCGGGGCCCGGATCCAGTTTCCACATCTTCAAGTGGAGTTCCACTAAGGATGTGTATGGAGGCAGGAGGACTAGGTGGACGTAGTGGTACAAACCTGTAACCTCAGCACTTGGAGGGGGGGGCAAGAGAAGAGGTGGGGAATCAGCTCGGAATGAATGATTAGATTCTGTCTCAAGACAAGCCAGCAAACAAAGGATGGGTGGCTGAGAAGAGATTCTGGGATGCCTGTGTTTGTAAATGTCAGACTTACTCCTCAGAGGGGTGCCCTGGAAAGCGGTGGCCTTGAACTCCTGAGGGACTCTACCGCGTTTCCCATTCTTACCCCCACCAATAACTCCCACTGCTTACAAACAAAAATAGAGTCAGCCGAAATATCTGTCAGTCTCCTTCGGTGCACAGATAGGGGAAAGGCCATGTGAGGACTCTAGAAGGAAGCCATCTTCTAAGACACTTACTAGGAAGCTGAGGAGAGAGGCCACAGGTGAGATCAGCCCTGCTGGCATCTTATTTGGATCTCCAGCCTCTGTGGCTGTGAATAACCAAATCCCTTGGCCTCATCTGTCCACTCTGCATGTTTTGTCATGGTGGCCTGAGCCAACACCTATGCAACCCTCCAAGCTTCTGCTACTGTCCCTTTGGCATGCCCTCAGCAGATCCCGAGTGGTTTCTTTGTGGTCTAGCACAAGCCATTAGATACCATTGAATTCTTTATTGCCCATGGTAGGCAGACTGGTGGTCCTCTCTGAAAAAGTAACTGCCTTATAAACCTCCAAACCTGTGTGAGTGTGTTGACGGGATTCAGTTGGTACAGGACTGCGTTCCCTGAGTACCAAGAAGAAAGTTTTTGAAAGGACACTTTTGTATTCTTGCCTATTGAAAGACGCGTTGAAAAGACTCATAATTGAAATTTGTGAAAATGAAGATTTGTTTCTCAGGCGAGAACGGTTTGCTTTTCCCTGTCTCTGCACAGCAGCGATAAGTGGGAGCGGTCCAGCATTGCTGTAGGTGGGGTTAAAGTGGATGGTAGAGGAATCTCTGGATGTCTGCAGTGAGGCACACACAGGAGTTGAGGGAATGGTAATTAATGCTTACAGCGTGTTCTCTGATGTCCGAGGGACATTCCTGCCACAGAGATAACTTCTCACCAACGTGAGGACCAAAGAGATTACTTAAAATATGGAAAGGCGTTTCTGGGGCACTGGCAAGCAAATCAGAGAACTGATTTATTGACTCAGTTCGTGGTTTGATTTGTGTTTTAATTACTTTTTACATGGATACATAAGATGGAGCCCTTTACGAATGTTGTGTGTGCCATAGGGGGAGGCCATGCATAGATTTGTGCTTAACTCACAAGTTCCACGTGCCTTTTGTTCTCTTTCAATGTGCTCACGATTAGGGTTTCTCAGAACCTTCTCGAATGCCTGAGAACAGTGTTTTGTGTAATGATTAACAGCTTTATTAATCATCAGGTTTTATTTAGTTGTTAGCTACAAGACTTTGGAACTTTGAAGTTATGCGTGTTGAGGTAAGCTATTACCTTCTAGGGCTCAATGAACTAACCACACACCCTTTTGGTAAGTGGGGCTCATCTACACTAAACCTGTGTGATACCAAGTCTGGGTCTCACTGAATTGATCTCCTGATGTCTGATTCTTTGTTGAAATAGGGAACATTGACACACTTCTGTTTTGGATTAAATGGTTGTAAGGAGATCAGCACTCCTTTCTTGGAGCTCAGGTAGATTTTGGGAGCCAATCCATAGCAGAGCGCCACAGCTTGCACACTGTCGAGTGATACAGCCTGAGCCTGTGAGAGACGTTAGACATGGATAGAAATAGCTGGGAAACGCTGGCTGTCCTGAGGAAGAGTCGGGAAGGTCGTCTCTCTGTGATGGTTTAACTTGATGGAACACACCTGCAAAGATCACTATGCAATGGCTTAGAGTCACTCAGAACAGTGTGGCTGACTCTGGTGCTGAAGCAGAATTCCTTTGCTAATAACCTGGGTCATCTCCACAGTCCTCTCACAATGGGGAGAAGCAGGCGGTGGCTGTCCATCATTTTCCCAACCCACCCTGGATTCTATCAAATGTGATAAAACTCCTTTGCTACCAATATTTCTGAATTCTGAGACTTGCAGCGGAGGCTTAGTCAAGGCAACAGAGAGAACCATTTGAAATGACCTACTGTGCCGGGAATAAGCGTTTTAGCTACCAGATCCTGGGAACGTCTGTAAGTTCGCAAGAGGGATAGAGAGATGGAGACAGCATGGTAGGCTTATGTCACTGAGTATTTGTTAAGCGATAAGGAAATATGCCGATGTCTTCCCAAGCAGAGTACCTGGGTGCATGTCGGTCCCCCTTGCACAAGCCACTCCAGCAGTCTGCAGGGGTTGCCTTCCATTGCCATTCCTGACAGGATTAAAAGGAGATGAGGAGAAAAGAGTGGCATGCTTTAACACAAGGTGTCTACATGTCTCCATGCTGAGACAACTTGGCCCACATGCCTCCCACACTAACAGAGAAGCCAAGAGAAGAGACCCCACAGGCTTGGCCTTTCTCCTTGCATCCACAAGTGAGACAAGCCTACATACCCTGCTTTCTGTTTCAACAGCACGATCTGCCTTACCTAAAAATAAAAGATTAATTCATTTTTAACTGCAGCCCTCCTGCTTCTGGGCTAATCTGAATGTGAGTTGATTCGTAGCTGGCAAAATGAAACTATTTTCCTAAATACTGTCTCTCTTTCAGACTCCACAAACTCACCCCACAGCTTCCCCACTGCAAACCGAAGCTGATTCAGTCTCCTCCTGATTCTCGGCAGCCCCAGTTTCTGTAGACAGCCCCTTCCACAGCTTTAGAGTGGCCTCCACAGAACCCAAGAATTCTGAGAACCAGAGTGTCATATACAGCGAGGTTCAGTGTGAATCTTCAAACTGTCTATGCCGTCGCTGTGACCTGGGTCTGACTACCGGGCTAGGAACTTCAAGTGCGCAACTGGGATGGTGTCCTGGTTAGTCTTGTTCATCAACTTGATGGGTTTTCCAATCATCCCAGAGACAATCTTCTAGACATGTCTGTGAGGACCGCTCTAGATTGGTCCAGGTAGAAAGGTCAACACTGTCTGTGAGTGGCATCCTTCTCTGAGTTGCATCCTGGGCTGAACAAAGATGAAAAGATGAACTGGGCACTAGCGTCTGTTTCTCTCTGCTTTCTGAACGTGGACCCCAGGTGAGCTGCAGCTCCACTCTCCCGTATCGTAGCCTCTCTGCCATGATGGAGTTTAACCTCAAAACTCTTCCTTCCTTAAGTTGTCTTTGTCAGGCTTTTTATTTATGGATTTTTCGAGACAGGGTTTCTCCGTAGCTTTTTGGTTCCTGTCCTGGAACTAGCTCTTGTAGACCAGGCTGGCCTCGAACTCCCAGAGATCCGCCTGCCTCTGCCTCCCGAGTGCTGGGATTAAAGGCGTGCGCCACCACCGCCCGGGGTTTTGTCAGGCATTTTTATCACAACAGTAAGGAGAGTAATTAATGGAGCTGGTTCCCAATTCTTCTCCTGTGGTTGAGATTAAACTCTTCAGGGAAGGTGGTCAGTGTGATAGACCACAGCGTAGAATGAGTGGGTTCTAAAGTAAACATCCATGGCTTAGTGAAGAAAGTAAATCCCATTGCTAGGGATTACAGAGCTCACTGACAGTGGAGAGGGGAGGCTAGGTTTCTCTTCATGGTTTCAACAGTTCATAGATGCTTTTCAAGAAATACCAGGAAGATGCCCACCACCAGTCTCTTTGAAGTCTGAATTTAGAGACTGGAGTTCTTTAAAAGGATGAATAGAACTAGATTTTACTTTTTTCATTAAAAATTATATGATACTTACTTATGTATTCATTCATTTATTTATTTAGTGTTTATCTGTGTTCATGTATGGTCGTCAAGGACAACATGAGGGAGCCAACACTCTCCTTCTACCTTGTGGGTCCTTATGAGGATCAAACTTGTATCTTCAGGCTTGGTGGCAGGCCCCTTTCTCTGCTTAACCGTGTTGCAGACCCAGATTTTTCTTAAAGGAATAGAGTCATAATTTAAGATCAACCTTCTCGTATGAGTCCAAGTGAATTTTTCTGTACAATCAAAGGCGTTCACTGCTGCTGACCCAAAACAGTGGGCAATCTTCCAATAAAAGCATCTATTTCAGAGGCGATGGAAACTTAAACAAGAAAACAAACAAAACCAGCAACAGCCTTATCTTCTCATAGTCCTTAGTTTTAGTGAAGTCTGTGGGATCCAAACACAAGCCAGTGACTGCTGCTGAGGGAGCAGCTGAGACAGTTTGGAGAGAATCTGCTTGTAAGGGAACAAGAAACACAAGCCCCAACGACCACACGACTGAACCATCTTTACTCCAGAAAGATGAAGCTGGATTTTCCAAGAGAGAGAGAGAGAGACTGGTAGACATACAGACAGACATACAGAGAGAGACAGAGAGAGAGACAGACAGAGAGAGAGAGAGAGAGAGAGAGAGAGAGAGAGAGAGAGAGAGAGAGAGACTGGTAGACATACAGACAGACACACACACACACATACAGAGACAGAGAGAGACAGAGACAGAGAGAGAGACTGGTAGACAGACAGACAGACACACATACAGAGAGAGACAGAGAGAGAGAGACAGACAGACAGACAGACAGAGACAGACAGAGACAGAGAGAGACTGGTAGACAGACAGACACACACACATACACACACACATACACACACACAGAGACTGGCAGACAGACAGACACACACACATACACACACACATACACACACAGAGAGACTGGTAGACAGACAGACAGACACACACACGGGGGGGGGGGCGTTTGTATGCAGGTATATGCATGCACGGACTAGCATGAGGCCCGAGGAGGACAACAGTTGCCTTCTGTCACTCTCTGCCTTATTCTATTCAACAGAGTTCCACATGATTGCAGTCCCAAGAATCCTCCTGCCTGGCTTTTTATACTGTGCCAGAGATCTGAACACAGGTCCTAAACAACTGAACCATCTCCCTAGCCCGGACAGATGGCTTTTTTGTTTGAACTCCAGTGCTGCTTCTCACTAGCCTTCCAGCCTGCGAAGGCCCTACTCTGCAAAACTGGATCTGGCAGTATCTAATTCCTTAAACTCAATCTCTTTTTATTTATACGTACACATTCCAATAGCTCTGTCGCCCCAGCTAACCCTGACAGATGTGTTTCCCACTCTGAGGCCTTCCTTATTTTCTCTTTTCAGCCTCGCCTGAACAGTGGACTCTCCACAGCTGTCTGAAACGCAGATGCCTGGACGCCTGCTTCTAGATAGCCCAGTTGGGTGAACTGTGGCTGTGGGTTAGGGAATTAAGGTTTCAAAGACTCCCTAGCTCATTCTCAAGTACAAGCACCCTTGAGAAATATTGCCTAGAATTTTAAAATCTGCCCAAGAACTGGGCTAAAACGCGTTATCCCATTTCTTAATTAGCCAGTCTCTCTGCAGTGAGCCTCGCCTTGACTCGTCTCTACAGCTGGGTCACAGTGTGCCAGGTACGACTTCCCCCACTGCTGTACTAGAAAATCTCTTTAGTTCACCCTGTGTGGACGATGCTACTTTATATTGATGCTAATTCTTATCTTCCAGAAGAAAAGCATGCTTTTCTATTTCGTTTCAGAGTCTGATGACAATGCTTTGATGTTGGCAAGTGGCTAGCTAACTTACATCGTCAGCTTCAGTCACAAGGAAAGTGGGACAGAAACAGTGGCTGCTCCACACAACATTCGCTCTAGGAGCCAAAACGGTCCAAGGAAAGAATAAATCGCCCTTGAAGAACATCTTCCCTGGTGACTCTTTGGGTGTCATGGAGCCTGGTCTAGCGCTATATTTGCACATGAGCAAAATGATACACACACACACACACGAGGTTATCCATTAAAGCCTGGTTTGTGTAAGAAAAGAGTGGAAGCCAGCTAAGCGTCTGTCATCAGGGACAGGTTAAAGAATTATAGTACATCCTAAAGTGTTGTGCTATGCACTCATAAAAATGAATGGGCCAGTTCCTCCTGCTCGGATACGGAAAGATCTCGCTGTGCACCACAGCCGGCTTGAATCCATTCTCGAGGATGTTTTGCTAGTGCCTCTTCCTAATGTTGCAGTCAGAGAGGTCTTGCTTGGCTTGAAGCCAGCTACACTGGGAGTTATCCCTGGGGAATTTGCACCTCACAAAAGCAGGTTGTTAAACACTGACTAGGATACCGCTTAGAGAGAACTCTAAACCCCACTGTCAGGAGACTAAAACAAAGTGTAGTATGTCTACAGATGCGTAAGGTGGGGGAAGCTATGTGTGCTGAGAAACGCGCGAGGGCTGGGGGTGGAGCTCAGCGGGGGCGCATTCTCTTAGTATTCATGAGGACCTGGGTTTGGCTCCTAGCACTGTAAAAACAAACACACACCCAGCACCGATTTCTCAATATTTAAACATAAATCAGCATATAACCTAGAAATTCCGTTCACAGATATGTAATCATGAGAATCACAAGCATGTAGTCACGAGGAAAATGGTCCACAAGTGCTTATATCAACATCATCCATAACAGCACAGGATGAAAATGCCCATCAGTGGATGAAGGAGTAACTAGGTTGTGACACATGCCTGCTAGAATAGCAGTCCTCCCTAGAAAGGAATGAAGTGTCAGATGAATAAGCCAGACATGGAAAGACAAATACTACAGGCTCTCACTTGCGCGTTGAAGCCAAGTTTATCTTGAAGACACAGAGACTAGAGCACTGTTTACCAAAGCCGGGGAAGGGTTTGGAGGAGGCAGGGATGGCAACAGGTGGGCCCCGTAGAATAGAGGACCAGCACCCAATATTCCATTGCATGGGAGGAAGGCTACAGTTGACACCAGTCAGTTAAATATTGCAAGAGAGCTAGTAAGAAGGATTTTAAATGTTCTCAACACAAAGCAAGGACATGTGTCTGAGGTGATACATATGCTAATTGCCCTCATCTGATTGTTACGCATTGTAGCCACGTCTCGAAATGCCACGCCGTACTGCATAAAATGCATAATTACTACATGTTAATTAGAATACATTAATAAAAATGAGTGAGGTATTGACGAACGCTCCAATTTGAATGACCCCCCAAAACACGTTAAGAACTGGGTGTGGTGTGTGACCGTGTACAAACCCAGGCTGAGGCAATCCAGCTGTGAATTCAAAGCCTGGGCTGCAGAGTGAGCCTGTATCCTGGTGGTTTTGTTTGTGTTCTTCTTGTTATTGAGAAAAGGTCTGGTCATGCAACCCTGGCTGGCCTGGACCTCTCTATGTATATCATCAAGCTTGCCTCGAAGAGATCCGTCTGCCTCTGACACCCCGCTGCTGGCCAACATGATCAGGAAGAATTTATTTAAAACAAACTAAATAAAACCAAACCATCAGCAGCAGCAACAACAACAACAACACACACACACACACACACACACACACACACACACATACAAGTTAACCAAGAAGCAGCCCACTCGAAGGAGAGCATGGGGTGAAGAATGTAGACACTAACGGCCACCTGTCATATTGCTCTATCGGCACAATGAACTCATACTAGGCAGGTCCATGGGGAAAGCAAGCAGGGGCGAGCCGAAGGGGGGGAGGAGGGACGAACAGGAAGTCATTACTCAACAGGCAATTTTGGCTTCTGTAGTTTCATTTCCAGGATGATAAAAATGTTTTGATAAGAAGAGAGAGGGGCGGGACAGTGTTATGTAAGCACCGAAGGCCACTGAACTGTACAGTCTAGAATGGGGAATTACATGTTGCATAAACTTTATCTCAGTTAACAAAGCAAACCCCCAAGCTTCAGGCAGGCTACAAACAGACACTGATAAAGCCTCTGGAGAATAACAGGTACCTGAAAGATGAGGGGAGGTCAGTTTTCTTTCCTATACAACTTTTTATATATTCAAATCTTTAGCCATGCGTACAAAAGGGGATATAAATGTTTACTAAGATCACACCTCTTCTATAAAACCCAAGGCAGATGGGTAAAGAAGAAGTAAATTGGGCTGGATAGATGGGTCAGAGGGTAAAGGGGTTTGTAACCCAAGCCCAAGGACCTGAGTTTGGACCCCTAACTCCCATATAAGAAGCTGGGCACTGAAGTGTACAGCCGCAAGCAACTCCAGTGCTGGGGACTGGCAGACCCCAAGGGCTTGCTGGTCAGCCTGTCTAGCTTAATTGGTGGGATTCAGGGCTATAATGTGGAGAGGTAGTTGAACCTCTGGACCCCACACATACACACATCTGTAAACAGCTGGGCACGCGCATGGTGCACACTCAGAAATGAACTCACTTAGAATCTGTAAGCTGAGGCTCTACTCCACAGACTCTCACTGGTTGGCTCTCTTTACCCAGTAAGGTGGGAGCATCTTTGGGTGGGCGGATTGACACCACCCTGTGAGTAGCGGATGCCACAAAATTTCAAGGATGATTTGGTGGCAGATTCATCTGGGTTGACCCAGGAGGCATCCAACTGTCCTTGGGTGGGCCTGGCACTTCTCTGTGAAACATTTTCCCTCTGTAAGATGGGAGATGGTCAGACCTGCTTCTAAAACTAGCATGACAACAGAAGGGGAATGCCATATGCCTGTTGTCCATCGCTTAGCAGTCACTCAGCAATGTGAAGATCCTCTACTGGGTCAGGGGGTGGGGCTGGGAGACTGCCTGAGTGGGAGGTGCTACCTGATGCTTTAGGGTGGCTTGTTTGGCTGACCAAGTGCTAACAAACACGCTGCAGCTGGACCTTCTGATCTCTCCATTTTTTCCAGTTTTACAAAGCCTGACTGTATCATTGAGTGGAGAGCGAATAAAACGGAAAAAGAATTAGACTCCTAGGGGTCACTAAAGCTGTGATTTATTGAGTGCTCGTCATGGGCCTCATATTTCAAAGGCATTATTTCCAGCTCCTACAATAGCTCAGGAGGCAATACATTTCCAGTGCTCATTTCTGGGTGCTCAGAGTCTTGATGCCAGCTACTGCTGGTAAGTGCTGGAGCACGGGCTTGAACCCAGTTCTGCCTAGTAGTCTCCTGTGTCACACTCTGGCTTACAAACCACCCAAGCCAAGACTGCTAGTTTATATGGCCTTAGAACATCCAGAGGATCCAGATGACAGCTGGAAGAGGCCCACACATACACACGAGACTGACTCTGCCCTCACCTGAAAAGGATCCCCCACTCCTGGGTCCCTGCCTCTCTGACAGCAAGCTCACCACCTCCTGTGACAGCCCCTTCCATTTTTAAATAACTCTAATTACTAAGGAGACTCATAAGGCGCTGTTTGCCAATCACGTTCACCTGCTATTTTCATTACAACTTCCTATGCCCCGGTGAGGCCATCATTAAGAACCCCATTACCTCCAGGACGGGCAATAAGGCCCTCTAACACCATTGCCAAGCCAAGTCTCAAGCACTAGCAGTGCAGATGGAGCCAGGAAAAAGGCTGCTCATCTCACCTTCAAATGAGTCTACGACAGGTGATTATCTCTTCTGAGGGAAGATTATTTTGGATGGAATGTATTGTCACTCGGGACAGAGGTATAGAATAGACTGCAGAAGTTTAAAATAATCAGAGTCATGTGTGTCTGCAGCACTATTCTTTGGTTAATTGAAATGCTTAGGGAAAGCAGTGGAGGTGGATTTCCACTTCCTCCTGGTTTTCAGCCTCTCTGGCAGTTTTTCTGTGAAGGACAGTCAGTCCTAAATGATTGGGCATGTGCTCATACCGTCAGCTTCTTGCACAGTGAACTTCCTGTCGGATCTAACAACTACTAACGGAGATTAAAGGTGGAAAGGGCTGCGGAAGGGGAAACCCAAGGTCTCCCAAATGTGTGAGCCGCTCATCTGATTCTCCTCAGGGGGATGGAACTCTGTCTCTGTGATTGCGTGAACCACGGGGAACTAAAGGATGCCGGGTCAGAGGAGTGACGGGGCTCTCCTGGGATCTCAGGTGGCAAACAGGATTGAGAATCTTAGCTTTAATGAAGACAACAGAAATCACATAATTAACACGCACTGTTAACACCTCATTAGTCTCCCAGGGCTTAAGTTAGGCTAAAAATAACCAACACATTTTGTTTAAATAAGGCTCTGCTACAGGTGTCCACAAAGTCCTCCTTGGCCGCAGCGGATCAAGAACATTCTCTTAGATTTATTTCACATGCTTCCGGGAGGCGCCGTCTTCGGTCCAAGGAAAGGATTATTAAAAATGGATGTGGAAGCATGGAGAGGAAATGAGTGTTTTATCACCAGTCCTTGTGGCTCGGAGTTGGAAGTCTTACGCAGCTCGGTTTCCCAGGCCACATGTCTGAAAGCGGAATTGCTCCTTCAGTGATTCTGCTGCACGGATGCCAGTCATAAGCGAAGCTGGGGAGAGGCGGTTTTGTCCCGTGCATTCTCATCTCTTTTGGGTGCGATTCTCAGCCCTGGATCTGTTTCTGCACTCATTTTCCTTCTCTTCCAAGTTTGGCTTGTGATCAAGAAAATTATAAGGAAGCAGAGCCATGCTTCTAGATTTCGAAGTTTGGGTATTAGAGAGCCTGAGACCTTTGAGATCTTTGAGCCACTGGGGGGGGGGGTCATATTTCCTGCTGGGCAGGTCAGGCTTCAGGAGAAGCCTTGGAGGATGAGGGGGCACATGAGGCAGGGCATAGCCTCTATTTGACCCAGGCCAAAGCCCCCAGCCTATAATTACAAAACCAAAGCGACATAAGACCAAGGAAGCCCCCGCTAGCCAGAATCTTGAAGCACAAGAAAAAGACAACTAAAGATGACTATTTAGAAGGGGCCAAATGTGGGGTGATTGTGGTCAAAGAAAATTTATCAAGACACCTGTCCTTTGGCTATTCCTTCTCTTTGTCCCTTTCACGCACACGTGGCCATTTCGTAGGTGCAGAAGGCTTGCTTTACCCCTCCTGCAGCTCCTCTGTTGACGCCCTAACTCACAAATAAAGGGATTTGGTGGTGAAGGCTGTGAGAAGTGAGCCCTCCCCACCATGATATGCATCCTTGGAAGAAGAGGGAGACAGGTCAGTCATTCAATGACTCAGAAAATGGTACCTGTGTGCCAGAAGGGCCTGTGGTGACATCTTGATCTTGGACGCAGGTTTCCAGAACTTTGAGAAATGAACATTTATTTCTTAGACCGTGTGGTCTGTGGCCTTGTCCTATAAGGATTGACCTAAGACGTCACCTCAGCACACACTTCCAAGCCATATGCTAATAGTTTTGGAAAAACTGTGTCTGATGTCCACACATTATGATTGGAAAGCCTTTTGCATTTCTTGGAAAACTAAGACCATTGCTGGGAGTGTTGGATGACGGTCCAGACTTCTGTGTCTGAGCTAAGAGAGAAATGCGATGCTGTTTTTTTTTGTTTGTTTGTTTGCTTTAATTTCTTGTTCTTGCTTTTTCTTTGCATGAAAATAGACACACCATCTACTCCCATGGGGGCTCAGCAGGAAAACCCTGCGCTTCAAGGCTGGCTGTGCTGGTCAAGGGAAGTCCCAGCTTAACTGTGTGTCACTGACCACTGCACGGTCCTACAAAGTCACAGACAGCTCTGAAGGGAATTTCCCAAGTAGCCCTCAACCAAAAGCATTGCGTTCATGCCCAAACCACAGCAGACAGGATGCTTCCGCTCTTGATCTGAGGACTGTGGCTTGTTCAGAGCAGGGCCATTCATTGACCGTATGGCTCTACGGGATGAAAGAAGAAAGAATCCTTCTGCAAGCACACTGGAGGGTGTTTACACAGACCTGTCCAATAGGCTAGCAAAGGTTAGGAAAAAAAGAAAATATTGTTGGTGAGAATCTTCTTTGACTGAATTCAGAAAACTTTGAATGAATTTATGAGTGTGTTTATATGGGGGTGGGTAGGGGTGTGGAGGAATGGGTGGGCGGGTGATAGATGAACCGCTATGATGGGCAGGGAGAACACAATGTGCCCAAGTGTTTTGTATATGGCTGAGAACAAGAGGAAGTCTGTGATTGCTGAAGAAGCAGGATGGCAATGGATAAGAAGGTCCAGACAGAAACATCTCCTGTAGCTGGGCCTCGCCAAGACTTTCCTCAATTTGTGTAGAACAGAAACACACACAATTTGACTTCACTGTGGCTGGTGGAGGTAGTTGGAGTTTGGGGCCTTTCTGTTCTTGGGTAATTGTCAGTGCGTTAATTCTATGGGATAAGCTTGCCTACCCCAACTAATCTTGTGTCTTTATACACTCCTATAGGAGGAGGGCCCACTTGTTCGTCCTGGCCACTCGGCTAGCTTAACCCCAAAATAACCACACAGAAACTGTATTAATTAAAACACTGCTTGGCCCATTAGCTCTAACTTCTTATTGGCTAACTCTTATACTAAATTAACCCATTTCTATTAATCTGTGTATTGCCACGTGGCAGTGGCTTACCGGGTAAAATTCCCAGCGTCTGTCTCGAGCGGATCCATGGCATCTCTGACTCTGCTTTCTTTTTCCCAGAATTCAGTTCCATCTTCCCTGCCTACCTAAGTTCTGCCCTATCAACAGGCCAGGACAGTTTCTTTATTAACCAATGAAAGCTGCACATGGACAGAAGGACCTCCCATACCATGTTCCCAAATCAGACAACTTCCAGAATACATCAAAGACCTAAAGGTAAACATCAGAACCAGGGCGGCAGCCAACGCTGGCCACTTACCTAACACTTTCCCTCCTTCATTCTTAGTAAAGGAAATTCCATTTTGTGCTGGGAGCAAAAGAAGTCTTGCCCTGTCAGGCTCTTATTTATGCTGATGCCCTGTGATGAATTTCTGGCCACAAGACTCTGAAATAGCTGGGAGCCAGGATGTTACCTTTCTTTTACCCTCCCAGAAATGGACTGCAGCCTGTGTGCTGCCAACGTGAGCCCTGCCAGCACAACAGGGCCCTCCTGCTGGCTCTAGACTTTGTTTATGTGACGACCGACCAAGTGTCTCGAAACTTCTTGCCATAGTTTCCATTATTTTCAGCCAAAAGCACTCCTGGCAGACATTCCTGGGTTGATCCTATTGTAAACTGCAGTCTGGGATCTGGTGCCCAGAGTGGGTAGAAGAAAAAGCCTTCTTTATTGAATATTGCCATTATAAAGGCCAATTCCTCCCAGAATAAGAAAAATTGTATTCTTTTGGGCCTCAGATCCTGGCTAGAATCACATTTTTTAAATCAAACCACAGAGTGGGAAGCCCGGAGGTTTAAAAAAATTTTTTTTAAAAAAAAGCAAAGATATGCAGAAACATCTGGACTTCAAGTATCTTCTTTCTTCCATCTCTTGGCTGAGCCCTCCTAGCCAATTGAACTAGATTCATCAGGAACTTTCCTTGGGGATTTCTGCCCTAAGCCCTGTGGTAAAATATGAATGAAACGTTATGAAGAAAAGGCAAGGAACTGTCAAGCTCTGCATGATGATGATGATGATGATGATGATGATGATGATGATGGTGATGATGGTGACGATGATGATGGTGATGATGATGGTGAGGATGATGATGATGATGGTGATGATGATGACGATAATGATGATGATGGTGATGGTGATGTGAGGATGATGATGATGATGGTGAGGATGATGGTGAGAATGATATGATGGCAGCGGCGATGGCAGTGGTGAGAGTGGAAGCCGGGAACACTTTCTGGCTGCTGTTTGTGAAAGAAACAAGGCTTGGTTTCTTCTCCAGTCAGCTAGCATTTAAGCTTCCAAATGAATGGTTGAATTTATTCATCATCCCCCCCCCCCCCCGGTCTCATAACAGGAAGCAATTAAAGTGCTCGAAGTGATCAACATCCCAGGTGAAAACCGGAGTGTATTAACAAGCCATTCCTCCTTGCCCTTTGAGTTCACAAAGCTATCTTCAGTGTGCCTAAGGGCAGTGATGAGGGAATCCCAACAAATGGGAAGGAAGAGACTCTGATCCGCGAACTAACAAGACTCAGTCGTGGACTGTCATCATGGGTGGCTTCCTTTTCAGTGTGTGGCTGATGCTCTCAAGAATTTCAGAGCTGGTTCCTCCCTGAGAACAGGTGTAAAATGGAGAACGGAATCTTGTGATCATCAGAGCCTCAGATAAATTAACCATAGAGCATCTCAATAAGACAACACAAGAGTCTGGCAGGTCCTTGAGACTCTGCTGGTTCTGGTTCACTCTTAGGAGTAAATTCCACCCACCCCAACCCGACGTGCACCTGCTGGTTCACAAGCCAATATGGGATCCCATGTTGGATGCACAGAGGACATAGTCTGCAGGCTTGGAAGCCTCTAGGCCATCACACAGAAGACAGAGCAGACAATCCACTTTCTTTGAGGGGGGGCACTGCCATTCCCCTATCCCTGTGTGATTCCTGTGAATGGGCCTTTAACACACAGCAAAATCCCTGCCACTATCCCCCCCCCACCATCAACAATACAAACAGCTTCCAGGAGGCTTGGCATAGGGTTATCAGAAATGGTGAAAGGCATAGAGTTATTTAAATAGAAGACCCTAGAGTTTTTGATTGTGTGAACCAATGAGATCTCCCTTTTTGCTGAAGTTGGCACGAGTTTGCCATTCTGTCCCTTGCCACTTTAGCAGAGCCAGCTAACACACACACACACACACACACACACACACACACACACACACACGGTCACAAGGTTTGGGTCTTGAAAAGAGGAAACAGACATCTATATGGAAATTCACCTGTAGGTTGGGGATGGCTTCAGAACTTCAGTTTGGATTCCCCAGAACCCAAACATGTGGGCGTGGCCGTCCACACTGTTATCCCAGCACTGGGCATCTTCTGAGTTATAGGAAGATTGCTGGGGATTGCTGGCTGCTAGCCTAGCTGCATGTTCAGTGAGATACCCCGTCTCAAGGGCAAAAGAAGGAAAGCGAGAGAGCAAGACCCCTGGGGTTCCCCTCCCCTCCCCCGCACCCGGTCTCCAGGTGTGGGCAGTGGGCACTTGCATTCACCAGTTTCAACACCACAGCCCGAGAACTCTCTTTTTACCAAATGGATTTATAAAACAAATTATCTTAAAAGAAAGGAGGTACTGAAATTACCCAGTGTGGTGGTTGCTGTGTGTTAAGCACTTTCTTTTGTTACATACATTAGCTCACCTAATTATGAAGTTCTCTGCTTATGTTGATTAATTTGATTACTGTGCAGTGGTGGGTTTTGTTTTGTTTTGTTTTTCATGTGTGGGAACAATGTGGCTTGGAGCACATGAAGGCTGTGTGGGAACTGCCAAGCTGGTTACCTGAGGTCAGGTGGAACTCATACAGGATGAGATGTTCCCAACAAGTCTCTGGCATTTGAAGACATGGTCCCCAGGTGATGGCTGTTTGGGAAGAATTAGAAGGTGAGGCGTTGCCTTGTTGGAAGATGTACACCTACTGCCAAGCTTCCTGCCATTATGGGGATGGATTCTTGCCCCCAATGGAACGGAAAGCCCCCATAAACCCTTCCTTCTCTAACTTCTCTTGGTCATGATGTTTTATCATAGCATCAGAATGGTAACTAAGACACTGTGTGTTAATTAATGTATGTGTGTGTCCATGCATGTGGGGGTGTACCTATGCATTTGCTGTGTGTGCTGTGTGTACACAGATCTGGGGGGCCCGTAGTTAACCTTAGGTATCATTCCTTAGAATGTTACCCACCTTGTGTGTTCGATACTGGTACCTCCCTGGGACCTAGGGCTCACTTATCTGGTTAGGCTGATTGGCCAGCAAGTCCTGAGCATCTCTCTGTCCCTGCTTCCCCAAAGCAGGGATTTCAAGCACATACTATACCATGTTGGCTTTTTTATGTGGGCTCTGAGACTCAAACTCAGAACCCCATAGTTACTATTGCAAGCACCGTAATGACTGAGCTGTCTCCCCGTCCTGCTCCCAGACTTGAGATCTCCATCAGAGACCTCCAAAGCAGTGAGTTCAGATGATGCCCTTGGGAATTGACTGGGAACTGAGCAAGACAGCCATCCCACCAATGAATAAGAAGGCTTTTCTCAGCATGGAAAGACACTTTCTCATTGGAAGTCTGATCACAGATTCTGAAAGACTGAATTTTAAGGATCAATGGCACACAATACAGAATTCCATCTGAATAACATGCCTGGAAAAGATTTGAACTTGAGGTCATCTTCAGGCCAGTGAGGCCAGCCTAACATCTGCCTATCTTCCTGTTTGGCTCATGTTTACAAGATGTCCTGCTTTTCACATTTTTCAAGGTATAATTTATAAGCAGTGACATGCATGATCTTTGATACATACGCATTCAAAATGTAGAATGGCTCCCCCCGCCCTCTCTCTCACTCTCTCTCTAGAAGCCACTACTCTGGTTTCACTGGCTAGGTGGCTTACTCTCGAGCATCATATAAGTGAAAAAGAGCTAAGCCTTCTCAACTGCAGAGCCATCCCTCAGCCCCCTACTAGCCCTTTTAATAGTTTTAGAATATAAAATACTTTGCTTTCTTTCTCATCTCATGTCAGACGCTTTGATTTCTCTGTGTTCCTTTAATCAGCCTTGCTTGACTTTTTAACAGTTTCATCAACCTTTACAAATAATCCACTGTGGACTTTTAAAAATATCTATCATGTTTTTGAGTTTGGTTTATATTTCATCTTTCTGTTTGGCTTATTGGTTTATGTTCTGGATTTCCTCTCTCCATCTGTATTCGTGTGATGTTTGTGCCTATGTATTTATTTGTTTACTTTTGGCTGTTCCTTAATATATAACTTTTCTACTTTTTAAATATAGGCATATGCACTAATGTTGTGTATCTTCCTCTAAGAGCTGTTTTGGGTCCGCTCTGCAGGTTCTGATGTGCTGTCTCATAGGAACATTTTCTTGTTTCCCTCTGGCTCCTTCCATTTGGTTTCCATGTATTTAGGAATTTTCCAGACAGCTCATTGATTTCTACTTCACCCTCTTTGTAATTACGTGATGGTGTGGGAGGTCCTTCTGTCTATGTGTTTCTTTTATTGGTTAATGAATGAAGAAACTGCTTTGGACCTATAGCAGGGCAGAACTTAGGTAGGCGGGAGAGATGGAACTGAATGCTGGGAGGAAGAAGGCAGACTCAAAGAGACACCATGGATCTACCACTGGAGACAGATGTGCTAAAACTTTGCTGGTAGGCCACGACCTTGTGGTGATATACAGATTAATAGAAATGGGTTAAATTAATAGGTAAGAGTTAGTCAATAGGAAGCTAGAGCTAATGGGCCAAGCAGTAATTTAATTAATACAGTTTCTGTGTGATTATTTCGGATCTAAGGTAGCTGTGGGGCTGCAAAGAATAAGCCGCCTCCTACCAACAAGGTGACACCTCTTAGGCCTTAGTGAACCTAATGTTTTGGCCTATCATAGGATCTGTTGTGATGAGGTCACTGTAACCCTGAGAACTGCTTATCTCAAAATTATTTGGAATATACCCAGTTGTGTGGATTGATAACTTATTCAGTCCATCTATGTTCAGGTTGTTTTTCTCATGAACTAATAAAGCTTTATTTAAATTCTTTTATGTTCAATTCTGATTTTGGATTTAGTCCTGTCTTTAGTTTTTATGGGTCTTCAATTAATATATTCTAAGCTTTTATCATTACATATTAAAGGTTTTGAGTGTTACAAGGCCTTTCTAATGACCATGCCTTTTTATCATTGTGTGATGTCTGGTTGTGACTACAGCAGTGTCTTTGTACTTATTTTGACTGATATTAATCTATTAACACATACAGCCTCCTTACACACTAAAACTTTCTTCCTTCCTTCACTGCCAAGCTTTCTGTGTCTTTATATTTAGTGTTTCTCTCTAAAACACAGCAAAGAATTGCTTTGTTTTCCAAGCTGAGAATGGGCCACCTGACCACTGCCATTTGAAAGGGGTTCTGGGAAAGCATGTCTCGCCTTTCCAACTTGATAGAAGGAGGCAGCCAGAAGACAGATAAATATAGCTGCTGGGTTCGCAAATGTTTATTAAATAAATATGAAACATGTAAGCTGAAGGCTGTTTCTGTTTTCCCAAGAGGAGTGTTCCCTGCAATTATGTTGAAGGAACATGAGCAGAATTAGATATGCGTGTACTTTCCCATCCCTTAAAACTGGCAGAGCCCAGAGAGATAAAGCATTCACAGGCCGCTCAGAACCATGAGAACTTAACATGGAGAGATTTTGACCTGGTGCTCCCTGGAGGAATATTCTACATCCACTGTCCTTCTGGTCAGGAAAGGCCTTTCATTTCTGTTCTCCTATGCACAAGTGTTTTCTCTTCTCATGGCCACCATCGGAGGGATCGGCGACAAACTCACTGAAGGGAACTTGCCAGGACATCACATGCACCAAAGTGCCAGCCACTCTTCACCCACAGGTGACCACCAAGTGTTGCTTAGCCAGCGCCTGGCACACAAGGGCAGTTAATAACTGCAAGTCATTATTTTACCTCTGGTCAGAAGAACAGGGCTTGTTCCCTTCCTGTCTACCTGGTCAGAGGAGCCTCTTTCTCTAGATTATCCAGATGTGGTTAGCCCAAATGACAGGTGCCAGGACTGATGTAAAGAGTGTCTGTTCAGTTTCTAAGCCTCAGCAGGGGTTCTGGGCAAACTCCATGAAGGCCAGAATCACTTAAGGTTTTTCTCCCGGGTGTCTGAAGTGGGCTGGTTGGGTAAACCGTCACTGCATAGCGCCTGGCCTTTGGGGGGAGGTGATCTGAGCTTCCCTGGCTTCCAAGGTTACTGAAACACCACTTGTTGATGAAACTTAGCTCCTAAAGATGCCATTTAGAGCTGACATTCCAGCACAAAAGTACAAAGGTCCTGAGCAGAGTACTTGCTCTTCTCCGGGAGTAGGAAAGGCGCGTCTCGGTGTTTCTAATCCTGAGCCTCATTTATTAAACATTAACAGCCCAAGGGGTCAGAAATGGTCCTGTGCCATCTCTGCAAAGTTCCCTGCTGCTGGAGAGAACTGCAGAACCCACAGTGCTTGCCATCTCTTTGTCCCTCTTCCTTCATCTCTGCATCAGGCTGGTGGCCATCAAATATAATGACTGAGAGGCCAGATCTTGGCCTCTTTGCTTGTTTTCTTTTTTTTTTCAACTAAAAATGACTGTCTTTTAATTTTGCAGCCTAGCAATAAAGTTGGCTTCTAGGAAGGAAATGAGATCACGATATCCAAGGAAAGGGGATGAGCGTTACAAGGAGAGTAAGAGAAGGCAATTTTCTCCTAGAGCGCATAAAAATGAAAGTGAGTCGGGGCTTTGCACTAATCCCAGAAGCCCAGAATGAAGGAATGCTTTCTCGAGTCTTGAAAGAAATAAAATGAGGCTCATGGAAGATAGTGCCGCTTGAAACAGTGGCTAGGAGCTTATGCAAGAATGACTTCAAGGACTGAATGACAAAATAAATGAAAAAGTCAGGAAAAAAAGCCAGGATCTCGTAGAGTGGGTGGGGGTGATGGGAGGCTGGGGGTGGCTGGTGGTTATGGGTGGTGGGAGCCTGAGGGTGGCTGGTGGTTATGGGTGGTAGGAGGCTGGTAGCTATGGGTGGTGGGTGGCATCTGGTACTCTGTAAGATCCAGCAGAACCATCTGTTTTTAATTAACCACAGTGCTTCTAGGAGCCTCTACCTGAAGTAGATTCATTAAACTCTGGGTGGAGCCCAGATGTCAGGTTACTCAACAACTTCCTACCCGCCAGGCCTGGCTCCTGGAGGTGTCAGGGGGCATCTTGTCCCTCTTTCCCTAGTTGTACCATTGCCACCTCTGTTCTCTTCCTAAGACTGGGAACCACAGGACGGGGACTTGTGCAGCTTCGAGTCTCTGGCGTGCGACCTGGTGCCTGGTGTGGGGCAGGCACCCAGTAACCATTTGTTGAAGGAATTCAGGGGGCAGGGCAAGCTGACTTTTCCCATGGTGGGGTTTCTGGGAAAGAGAACCTTCTGTTTCTGGAAAGAGCTTCTTGATGGACAAGAGTTCATGACAGCGAAAGAAATAATGGCCCTGGAGTTGAAGGCTCGTGACATATCCAGTCCATGTACTGTGTTTAAAGGGTCTTCCTGGGCTGGGGCTCAGGGGGCAGAGTGTTTGCCTAGCATGTAAGATGAAGGCCCATGTTTGATCCCCAAAAACACATTAAAATGGTAGGGCATGTCTGTAACCCCAGCATTTGGGAGCTGAAGACAGAGGATCGAGAGTTCAAAGACATCTTCTGTTACATAGCAAACTGAGGCTAGCCTGGTAACACATGTGAGCCTGTTTAAAAACAAACGTACACTCCTCCTCCTCAGTCACTTTAATACAACAGCCAGGCCACGACTGTGGCCATTACTTGACTCCCGAATGTCGCTATGAGAGCTAGACCCTGGTTTATTCTTTTGGTTCTCAGGGAGATGGGGCTATCCATATCCCATGCCTGTTTCACAGATGCTGAAAGGGAGGTAAAGAGGGTACATGGTCGGAAATGGCAAGGCTGTGAAGGCACGCTACCCTGCCTGCCCCACACCTGTGTGGCAGCAAGTTCTGGAGAGAGAGTCCCCTTCAGCTGCCAAGTGCCCATGTCTGTCTTAAGCACATCCAGGCATCCAGCAGCAGAAGTCAATAGCCCAGGGAGCCAGGGAAAAAGAAAAGGCCCCTCAATAAAGAGACCATTGTCCACCTCTCCAAACAAGCTTATTTCTTTCTCATTTCTGCTCCCCTGCTGCGTTCTGAAGGTCACTGACTACGTCTGCACAAGCCAGGGAAGTCACGAAAGGCATACTTGGCAAGGGGAAGGAGCAGTGGGAAAGGATCCCGGAGCTGGGGACAGGAGAAGAAGAAGTGGGGGAGGAGGAGAAAGGAGGAGGAAGAGGAGCTGGGGAAAGAGGAGGAAGTAGAGGAGGAGGAGGAAGGAAGAAGAGGAACAAAGGGAGAAAGAGGAGGAAGAATATGAGGAGGAAGAGAAAAGGAGGAGGAGGAGGAGGCAGCAACTTTACCACAAGGGACAGCCAGACTGGCTTCTCTTCTCCCAGCCAGTCCAATGACCTTCTTCCCTTTTGCTGACCACTCCCCGGGGCTGGCCTTGCTGCAGCTCACAAACAGCCTGCCAGACTGCTCTGGGGAGGCAGCCCACAGGCTTTCTCAGGCCCCTAGCTGGGTGCTGCTCCCCACTTCGCCAGAGGGAAAGTGCTCTTGGGAGAGCTTGACAGGTGCGTGCCAAACTGAGCTTAACTTCATTCTTTTAGGAGTGTGCTTTTGAAGAGATGGAGACTGGGCTGGGTCAGTCGGCATTTGTTGGAAAAGGTTCAGTCGTGTTCTTGTTTAGCCATGGGCCTGGGTGATCTAGAATGGGGAGAAGGGTTATGGGAAGAGGGGGATGAAGAATGGGAAGAAGGCAATGGAGAGAAAGCTGCCTGCTCTTGGCCTTCAGTGGCTGGTCCTAGAGTCCTTTGGCTCTATAAATGTCATGGAATGAAGGCTGTCTTTGGACACTGCGTGGCTTGGGCATTGGAGTTATGAAGGTTGATGATGAGTAGGTACCGTCAAGAGTCTCTTGCTTTGGGAAGTTAAAAGTCCCAGGGTTTTGTCAGCTCTGGCTGACAGCAAATGCTCCTTCTAACGAGCAGCTGAAGAGGTGAAAATACCCAAAGAGAGGAGACCTCACGAACAAGGAGTCTGGGTTTACCTGGGGGTAAGGAAGCATGTTCGTTCCTAGAAAAGCCCACAAACACACTGTAGTTGGATTTTGCTCTGGGCTTTGAAGGGAGAATTCCTGACGCAAAGCGTAAGTACGGAACATGCCGAGTGACAGTCTGCCTGCCTCAGGAGAGGATCCCGTCCAGGGAGAGCTAAGGCAGATACACAAGGCTGCTCCCTTACTTCCCACCCATTCCCCAAAGCTTCAATAGCAGTGCCACACGAGCCCACGTTCAAAGGGGGGCGTGATCTCTAGATATCACTTTTTCAGTATGATACCTCTCCATTTTACTCCTTCTCAAATCTCTCCTGGGTCCCTCATCCTTCTTTGGCTTCTATAGCATCTCCCAGCTGACGGTCTTCACAGCTCCATCAGGAGCCTCTGGCTGGCAGCCGTGTACCGCCTTGTGCTGAGAACTTGCTCTGAACGAGAACCCTAGTGGAAAACTGTGGCGTGTGGTTCTGATGGGCTTGAGAGATAGCCACTCATTTCCACGTCGTGCCCTTAGCTTTTCAGTGAATACATAACCTTGGGAGAGCTGCTTACATCTGGGCCTCTGCTTTCCGCCCATTGTATCCAGATAAGCATTCATCTCATAGGGTGTTTGCCAGGATTGAAAGTGGGGGGGGGGGGCGGGGGGACTGCGGAGAAAAGTGCTTGCCATGGAAGCACGAGGACCTGAGTTTGATCTCCAGCATGCATGAAAAAGTCAGGCACAATGGTGGACCGGAGGGCTTACTGGCCTGTCAATCTAACTCAATCAATGATCTCCACACACCATACACGCATGCACAGATGTACACACACCTATATATGTACAAAATTCACATGAGCCGAAGGCTTTTAACAGTAACCCGCCAAAGTTTTCAACAGGTGCTGGCAATTTCGATGTTCTCTTTGAAGCCTGGTAGTAAGCGCCCCCGAGGCAGGTATGCCTGCACCCCCACTTGTAGGTGAGAAACAGATTCAGAGAGGAAGCAGGTCCAATGACACTCTGCAGCTCGGCACTGCTGCTGAGCTTAGAACCAGCAATGGCAGCTAACCTTAGAGCGCCAGTGGCAGTTGAGTTTTAGATTCACAGGGCGAGTTCCCGAATCCATTCTTATAATCACCATACTAAATTGCCCTTCTGTAACAGCTCTGGAAGAACTCACACCCCATTCATTTCCAATGGCTCCTCTTCAGGACCCTGAAAGGACAGATGACCTTCAACTACCCCCTCGGAGGCATCATTAATCCCTTAGGGCAGGCTTTAAAGTGTGAAAGTATCCCCTTTATAAGTAACTGCCTCGACCCTCACCGTGGCCTCTGTAGCAGAACTGGCCTTATTTTACAGGTAAGGACCCGAGGTTATGGACTGTAGCCCTACGAAGTCACAGTACAGCCACCCTCCATGTCCTTGGGCTAGGTACCCAGACAACCTCAGACAACAGACGAAAAGCCCACCCTACATCTGCACTGAACACATACAGACCTTTCTCCTTGCAATGGCCGTTTATGCAGCGTTGACCCTGGAGGCCGCAGTAAGGCATCCAGGCAGGTTTGTAAGTGCACGGGATCATCTGAGCCACTTCTGCGCACACATCTGGCTATCTTATGTAAGGGACTTGGGCATCCATGGAGAGGCATCCTGGGATCGATCACCCACATACCGAGTGAGTCAGCTGTGTTGTGACTGAGGTTGAATTCTGTACCTTTCCAAAATATTTAAACTTTTTCAAAAGAAAAAAAAAAGCCAGCTAAGCTCTTCTGAATTAGGATCTCTTGGGTGGGGCATGGTTGGGGATCTTGGTTTTAGAAACCAGAATCCAGGCTGGGGGCTTGGCCCAATGGGTAAAGCAAAGATGGGGAGTTTGGATCCCCAGAAACTATGTAAAGAGATGGATGGGCATGGTATTCCACCTGTATTCTCTTAAAGACAGGGAGGAGGAGCTAGGGAATCCCCATCTGGCTAGCCAGATGAGCCAGAAGGACAACAACAAGCCTCAGGCTTGGTGAGAGATTCTGCCTTGATATATAAGGTGAAGAGCAATTGAGAACGATGTCTGATGTCTACCCTGGGCTCCTACACACACACACACAAGCACATCTGATGTGCGCTTAACACTTCAACACTAAGCTAATCTCCTGGCCTCTTCCAAGTGCCAGGCCCGAGCTTCCAGCATCTGTCCAGATGTCCTCACCACTGCACATAATCTAGCCCACTTCCTCTCCTCTTGGGCCTGCTACCTACATATAACCACATGTTCTCCCCTTTGGGACACCTCAGCCTCTGGCAACTGCTACTCCTCTTCCTCCTTCTGGCCACGGCTACCACACCTATGCCATTCTCTGTTTGCCAGTTCCACTTAGGAATAGTTTTCACAGTTTCTGCCTTGGCTTCCTGCAATAGCACTCTAACTAGTCCTAAGGGTGTGTCTCTCTGGATCTGGGTCCATCTCTGTCCCTAGACTGTACCCTTTGCTTTTCCCCAGTTCCCTTGGTTTTTAAAGCCCAGACTTCTCATCATTTCTTAGATTAAAACTTAAACTTTTTGAGGCTGATATGTATTTGCTCATATTTATGGGCTGGACGTGATGTTTTAGATCTGTACGCTTGCCCCACTCCCACCTGGAGATGGATATGGCTTCTTCGGTATTCCCAGCACCATGCTCCAACTTCAGCCTTAGAACTAACTGTGATGGAATGACTTGAGAACCCGCCTGCCTTCACCCTTGTCTTTCTTCAACAGTTAGGCATCCTGATGCCTGCTATGAACCTAGGAGTTGAGAGGCAGTGGGCACAGTCTAGGGACAGACAGAAACACAGAAACTCAGAGACAGACAGACAGACAGAGGCTGAGGACCAGGAACTCAAGGAAGAAAGAAATCCTGAAGAAACGAAATTGCTACCACCTCAAGCTCCAAGTCAGCTAGCAAGTGGTGGGGGTCAGGGTGCAAACACTTCAGAGAGAGGTTTGGTACCAGCAAAAACCAAGATGGCAGGGACAGTCTCATGCCTGCCTACCAGAAGGACTTGCAGAGAGCCTGGCAGGAGATCAGGCATGGGACCGGGAAGAGCTGCATCTGAAAAGGCAGTGAGATAATCCCCAGTGGGCGCAAGCGCGCGTACACACACACACACACACACACACACACACACACACACACACGCTCATACAGGCTCCTAAGGCTCCTATCAGCTATTGGCTGTGGAGACAGGACGTGAGAGAACTGTCATTTTGTGTGAGTTTCTGAATGTAGGGGTGTGGCACTACTGTGTACACAGCCCATAATGTTGTGCCTGGCACCCAGCAAGCCCAGACAAGCATGGGAGATGGCCCAGGCATTCCCCGGTGGGGCTGTGGGTTTAGGATATTTCAAGTGACTAAGGCTTGCTTTCCTCCCACGTGTACGGGAACTTTCTGTAGGTGCAGAACCTCAGCCATGCTGGTCTTCCTGCTCTGTGGCCTGCTTCTGGCGGCCCGTGGCTCTGTCACCCAGCCCGTGTCGGATCAGAAGGATTCCAGCTTCGACTTAGCAGAGACCACGCCTGACCTGGCTGAGAAGATAACAGAAACTCATGCCAAAGTGCTGGAGATTTGGATGGAGATGGGACGACGGCGGGAGGCAGATGCCTCGGAGAAGTACGCAATCTGCCAGGTACAACCCTCAGCCTCGCTGGCGACGGATCAGCCACGGGTCACCGGCCTGGTCCTCTTCCGGCAGCTGTCCCCAGACTCCAGGCTCGAGGCCTTCTTCGATCTGGAGGGCTTCCCTGCCGAGCCAAATGTCTCCAGCCGCGCCATCCACGTGCATCAGTATGGGGACCTGAGCCAGGGCTGTGAGTCCACAGGTCCTCACTACAACCCGATGTCCGTGCCGCACCCGCAGCACCCGGGCGACTTCGGCAACTTCGTGGTGCGCGACGGCCGCCTCTGGAAGCTCCGCACCGGCCTGACCGCGTCGCTGGCCGGCCCGCACTCAATCCTGGGCCGCGCGGTGGTGGTCCACGCCGGCGAGGATGACATGGGCCAGGGCGGTAATCAGGCCAGCCTGGCGAACGGCAACGCTGGTCGCCGGCTCGCCTGTTGTGTGGTAGGCGCCAGCAACTACGAGGCCTGGGACCGGCAGGCACAAGAGCGCAAGAAGCGGAGGCGGGAAAGCGAGTGCAAAGCCGCCTAAGAGTCACTTCTGGCAGCAGAGCCCAACCATTTCGCGCAAAGATGCCTCCGCACGCTCTCCACCCCCAGTCGCCTCCACGCATCCCAGACAGATGTCTTCCAGACAACCCAGTCTCTTCTGTGAGTCCTACACGCTTGCACTAACCCCTGACACATCTGTATGGCTCCAGATGCCTTCAAGACCACTCCCCACCACCACGCCCTGTCATCTCCGTGTTCCCCAGATGTCCCCCAGACACCTTTCCTCTGTGTTCCAGGACACCTCACACCCAGGAGTCCTTTCATGCTCTAGGCACTTCCACAGAAGTGCTACTTCCTGCCCCAGATACCTCCATATGATGGAGGTTCCCCTCCATGCTGGATAGGCTACCTTAAGGGCCCCTCTGTGTCCCGACAATCACACATGCCCCTACAATCCCATTTGAAACAGTCTTTGAGGCTGTTTGCTCCCAATCTCCCCTACCCCCGCCGATATGGAACTTGCTCACACACTCTCGGCAATGAGGACCTCCCAGTCAGCACCTTTGAGGACACCCCCCAGGTCTACTGAAATACCCCCACCCCACTTCTTCTTGCTGTTCTTTTCTTTCCTAACCCCTAACACAAGAGACTCCTTTCTTCCATAGGGGCCTCTTCTTCCTTTTTCTTTTGTTCCTCCTAGGTGCTGAGAACACCGTGTCTCACGCACACCTAGGGTTCCATGTCTCAGTTCACCTCCTGCCGTGGCCCCAGTTCTGTTTCCAGCTATTTCCCATATGGTGCCTGCACCCAGCGGAGAGCAGCTCCTGCTAGGGTATTTGGCAACCTTTGTGTTGCACATTAAAAAACGCAGCAATTCAGTCCTTCATTGGCCTCGGTGCTTTTTTGAAATTGCTCAGTTCAGTTTCCTACCCTCTGAAAATATCCTGGAGTCTTTGCAAGCCTTCTCCTGCCTCCCCAGTCCTGTAGGGAGAAGGTTCCATCATCAATTGCTATCCTTCGGGAGGACTGAGGAGTAAGAGCCATTCAAGGACATTTAAATGTACCTGTGTGTGGCTTCCTTACAAAAAGATATAGACACAGTCCAGAGCCAGAGGGGAGAAAAATCCATTGGCTGTAAAGTGAGTCGTAGGCTGGAGCCCCTACTTGATTGAGAGTGAGGTCAGTGTTGAGGTACCCAGGCATGCAGCTGCCCAGATATAAGAGAACAGCCTGTGTATGTCTTCTACCTCATCTGAGTACCTCCCAGCAGAGACTTCCCGACTGGTCCTGCAAGGCATCCTCCACTTCTCCCAGACCTCAGCTGTGAGACAAACTGAACCACAGCCAGAAATCCATCCCTCCTCCCCGCCAGCCCGTGCTGAGTTTCACCCTGTTTCCATAGTTAAAAGTCGTGCAAACAAGACGCCAGTGGCATGGCAGCCCATGATGGAGAGGAACAAAGTCCATCCCTAGCCACATCCTCTCCTTTGCTGCTCTGAGATGGCCAACTCAGAACCCTGGGGGAAGCCAGGCTTGGGATCATCAGCTGCATCTCATGGCTTGCATTCTGTTCTTCTGGGGCCGCCATACACCCTAGCAGGCCCAATCCATGTTTACTCTGTCCATTCACAGAGTTAGCAACTATCCTGGGTGCTCAGAGCTAAGAAACCCTAGGAAAATAGCAAGAGGACAAGTTTCAGGTCACTGAAAGAGCAAGGGAATTCTAGTCAGCAGTTTGGGCTCACATAGAAAGACCTGATTGAACCCCAACTTTGGCACATGCTTCCAAGCTGTATGACTCGAATGAGTCACAGAACCCGTATAAAATATGGTCATGGCACAAGGGTTGTTCTGAAGCCTAAATGGGGGTGGTCATGAGAGGTGCTGAGCAGAACATCTTTGACTGCGACCCGATTAGTCTATTAACAGCGGCAGCTCAATCGGACAAAGCTATCCCTAACAATGGATCCAGCCACCTTGTAAGGTAGCGCGGGTCATGCAACTAGAAGGATTTCAGTAAAGAAAAGCTTTGCCACCTGAGGTTTCTAGAAAGTATTGCCACAGCCAACCAACCAGAGGCCACAGGAGACCATTCTGCCTTTACAGCTTTGGTGGGGAGGGGACAGAAGGAGAAGAAAAGATTGGGAGCCATTAAGGCGGACATCTGGTTCTTGGCACAAAACCTTGTGTGTCACCAAGACCGCCCACTGGACTCTACTTGATCCCTGGCTTCTATTTTTACTTCCCTCATCTTACAGATCTGGCTTATGGATCTCTTTATATTTGCTGTTTCGACTTCCTGGCCGGCTTGCTAATCAGTTTGCTGGTTTGACTCACAGAGTTTGCGTTCATTGCTGGGACTTAAACCCACACTTGTTTTGATTTCTTTCTGTAAAATTAGAAGCATTTGATGTAATGGCTGCACCTACCCACAGCTGGTAAAGCAAGAATAATGCTCGATGCCCGCATAGCTTACACACAATGTAGACAATAATTAGGGATGCTATCTTTAGATGTTAGGATAAGCTGTTTTTCAGAATGGCAGGGATGTTTTTAATTTTTTTCCCAAGTGGGGCTTATTAGTGCATATACACAAAAATACTAAAAAACTTAAGAAAATAGAGCAAATCAGTGAGTGCTTTAAAAGCCTGCAGGAAATAAACCAACCGAGTTTAGATCTGCTGTTTGGACAAAATGCATAAGATCTTTACATTCTCCATAGTCTTCACTACTGCCGTGTGATTAAAGAACTCCAGGTGAAAGAATGCAGGGGCTAGGTCGCCGTAGAATGCCGGACGCAATGCACAGCCAGGGCTCGGCCTTGGTGGAGGCTGGAGAAAGGGTGACACAGCTAATGTAGACCTTTAGTCCCCAAGTCAGCAAAGTCAACACTTACAAACAGTTCATTGTGCGCTTGTGCGTGATGCGGGGATCACGGCGTGAACTTGTCATGATGCACACACAGAGCTCAGAAAACAACTTTGCTTACAGGGTTCTGGGCCTTGAATTCTGGTTGCTAAGCTTGTGCACCTTTGCCCACTGAGCCATAGAGCTCCTAAACTCACCCTCTTTCCCTTTCTCTCCTCCTCCTTTTCCACTTCTTCCCCTTTTGCATATGAAGGGTGTGTGTTCCAAACTCTCAAATACACTGACTCTGGAACTCACTGTGTTGGCTAGTCTAGATAGCTGCTCCTGAGAGTCTGTCTCTGTGTCCCAAAGGCTTGAACAGGAGACTGCCACATCCACCCAGATTTCACCTGAGTGCCGTGCATCCAAACTCCAGTCCTCAGCTGTACAGGCGGCCCACAGCAGCAGCGAACCCTCTCCCCAGCCCCAGGCTTCTGTACTTCAGGTAATAGTGGCATGAGATCTAGTGATAGATGATCTGTGATGATGAAGGAACCCAGCTCGCTGTGCAAAGGAGTTGAAGTTTCTTCTTTCATTAAACAAAACTAAGAAATAGCAAGTAGCTTTTAGAAAACAGTACCATGTACGTACGGTACTTTAGTGCTGCATGTGAGTGTCCGTGCATGTGTGTGGCAGTAGGAAGACAATCGGAAGTGTTACTCCTCAGGCACAGTCCACTATTCTTGTTGTTTTGAGACCGGGTCTCTCATAGCCCTGGAATTTACCAAATAACTAACTGGGCTGCCCAGGGAGCTCCAGGGACCCACCCATGTTGATTTTTGTCTCAGTACTCTGGGTCTACAAGTGTACGCCAGCAGCCTGGAGTTTTCGTGTTTTTGTTTGGTTTGGTTTTTCCCACTTCCGAGCTGGAGCTCAAACTCAACTCCTGCTTAACAGACAAGCCTTGTACCAAAGGAGCAATCTTGGCCTCGGCTGAGATTCCCTCCCCATACATCCTCAAGCTCATGGGGACTGGCCAAAGTGAAGCTGTCCAGTGTGGCGTGGACTTTCCCTCCACAGCCTAAAGGAAACGTTGTCATTTAGTGAGAGGTGTAAATTGCGCCCACGCTGCGCCGTGGTGGTTTGTTTTCGTGCAGCCCCATTTTGGAGAGCCCGGCTGGCCTACTTTCCTTGCTTTTCCCGCTAATTAGACCCTCTCCCGCACTCCTCTTGGCTCTCTCTGTTCAGCTGCCCCGGGAAAGGACGGCATTCAAGTGTGATTTCGTGGCCACCCTTTGACCTTTGGACAGCCTACCGGCTGCCTTTAGAGGGAATGAATGCTCAGAAGCAGGAAGGAAGGATGCTCCCAATCACACCTTCCAGAACACCCCAGCAGAAACTGCCCAAGAGGAGGGCTGTACTCAGGCAATTCACAGGGTTATACAGGAAAGCCCTTGGATGTGAGGTAGGAGAGGGGGTTAGGAAAACAAGAAGGACAAAAATAAGTCGACATTGTAAAGTGACAGACAGGAAAGAATTATATTAATGAGCAAGTAAAATGACCTTCTCATGCCAGCTAGTGGAGCTGGTGGAGGTCCTCTCAGGGCAGGGATGTCGTACGAATCCACTGTGTGGAATGCCACCAACGGGGCCCCCTCTAGAACCTGGCATTGTGATGGATGACAGAGTGTGTCAGATGGCCAGGAAGGAACCTAAACTAATTGACTTAGGTTCACTGGGGAGGAGGCTCTAGCAGGGACCTCCTGGTTAGTGAGGCTCAAAGGGATGCTGAAGAGGCTGAAGAGTGGGGGAACAGTCAAAAGGGGACAGGCAAGGCTTGGGAAAGGAGGAAGTGAGCATGAGAAAGGCTGGTTTCTCAAGCACCAATTCATTTCCATGCCTAAGGGCTCACAGCACAGAAGATAAAGAGCACAAACCCGCTCTCTTTAAGGACTATCAAATCGGCGTCTCTAGACTGCTCGCTGCACTCTGCTGGCCAAGGATCTAAGGTGGAAAACTCACACCTATGGAGGAAACACGTCCTCAACAGGGTTTTCTCCTAACCACAGTTGCTGTCCAGCTGCAGGCCCGTCAGCAACATAATATTCTGCTTTATGAAGGAAGAACAAAAAAGTTATGTCGGGGTCAAATCTACTTACTTGCTCACTCTGCTGCCTAAGGCATGATTTTGTTTTGTCAGTTTCTCTTTTAGCATCTTCATATCAGGGAGAAGGCAGAGGGCACACCTAGCTGGACCTTTACCCATCACAATAATATTTCACACGTCTAGACATAGGCGTGTGAGACTATGCGAAGATCAAAGTATGGCAGAGACCCCTTTTCCTCCCCTCTGCCACTTAAAACGCGTTTATACATTCCTGGGAGAACTATCCTCATGCCTTTGAACACAATACGATAGAGGTGATGTCTGGAGCTGTTGCAACCGTGAGTGCAACTGACTCAAATCAAGCAAAGATGGGAGATGGGTACCCAGATCCCCGGAAAATTCTTGAGTGGAGATGCTCAATTTCAGAAGTTCTGGCCACACAATAGGATTCATCACCCCATCGTTTAAGCTTCTCTGAGTATGAGCTGTTGCTGGGAATACCATGGTGGATGCAGGCGATATGGTGGAGTTGGAGAGAAGATGCCACAATTAACTCTTTTAAAAAGACCAAAGGAAACCATAATTAGTGGCTGGAACTCTCTTTATTGTCTACAGAATAGAAGAGCCATGTTGGGAGGGCACAGCAGAAGTGGGGATTGTGTTGTCATGGTTACATATGCAACAACATCAACTTACTGGCTCTAATTCCATCTAATAACACAGGCCCCAGGCTGGCTGCATACAATGAGCTTACATTTTAGACCCCTCTCCTCCTGACTTCCTAAAGCAGAGACCCTGGGGCTCACTGCAGCTTCTTGCCCTACTAGAAGGTGCCAGAGTTCACTATAAACCCCACTCTCCTGAAAGTGATGTACGGCCCAATGGCGTGTACCTATTCAATGTGTATCCAAGCCAGAGCTTCTGGGAGGTTCAAGTGTTTATTTTCTTTCACTGAGTCACATCCGGCTGGGTTTCCCTTAGCAGCTCTGGTGTCCTATGCAGCAATACTGACCATATGCAGCCAAATACATATGGCCAACTGAGGTCTTCATCCAGACAAAAAAAAAAAATCCCTTCGGGACTACAGGCCCGTGTTGGACTTGCAGCCTCAAGGCCTCTTCTATGGGACTGGCCTTTGTGGGAAGGGGACAAAGGGATAAAACAGAACACTGGGGCCCTGTCTGAAGGTGTGCCCAGGAGTACCAGGGCATAGACAGGTTTTAGGATAAATGGGAACATGTGCCATCTCTGAACTTCCCTTTTTAGCTCGAGTTTCTGAGGTCCATTCCATTCTGGCTCTCAGAGACAGTCTGAGTTTGGGGATCTCAGCCACCCCACATTCCTGGGGAGATGAACTGAGCTCAGCTCAAAGGAAAGTCTGGGGCTCAATGACCCTGTGAATTTCTGTAGCTCATCTTCGCCCTGCGAGGAAGCAGCAGGCAGCATGGGCAACTCCCTCCTCTCTCCTTGGATCTTACCCTTGGTATACAGTTCCCTTTGTGGTCAAGGGGAATGAACTCATCTTTCCTCCTCACCTACTAGACCACAAGTTCAGAGTCCTGTGTTTAAAACTTGAGTCCCTGGAGGCCCAAATGCAACGTTCTGCTGATGGAGTGAGTGGTTCAGAGTTTCAAGTGGGGAAATGGGATGATGCTAAGCAGCGAGCTTTCCCCAGACCCCGAAGATCCACATCATCCTATGCAGGCTGTGCTGGATAAAGACAGCTAGTGTTTCTAATACCATCTAAATACCAACAACAACAGCAACCATCAGAATACCACTAGGAAGTCCCCGGCTCCTGGTAGCGTCTTGTTATCCATCCCTCCAGGCAAGGGAAAGCTCCAGACCTTGGCTAGAACACTCAGCTCTGTGCTCAGTCAGCAAACAGCCACTCCAACCTGCAGCCCAACTTTCCCAGCCTGCTCTGGTCCCTCCCACCTACCACCGTAAAACACTGGGTGCGAAGAACACCCATTTCTGGGGGATCCCTAGAGATTGCTACATGAAAAAGTGCAGCCATGGCCCCATGAACACACTTCAATTACATCTTTATTTCTAGCTACCCAGTCAGTCCCAAGACTGAGACCCGGGGGGAGGGGGGAAACAACCCAAAAAACCCTTCCTTTCCCAGCTTCTCCCATCATTTTGACGGACAACATTAAATGCTAATAGAAAAACATCTTCTCTCTAATAAAACAAATGCTGACAGGGAGAGGGATGTAGAAAGGCAGCCATATGGCAACTATGATTCCCGTGCCCGGCCATGTTCACAGCGGCACGTCTTCGGCAGACAGAGGTGACACCGAGAAGCTCACAGACCAGCATTTAATAAATCAGACAGAGCTGGCACCATCGGGCGCTCCCAGCTTGTAGCAGAATCACAGCGTTTTCTCATTTGCAGACAGGAAGGTGTTTTAGCGGAAAGTGGTTGGATGCCTGTTCTGAGGCTTCAAGCGTCCCTCGCTGTCCCTGGTGTCTTCACTATGTCACCCCATCAGTCTCTCTTCCCCTCATGTTTGCACAGTGCTTCTTGTGTCTCTGCTCTCCGAGACCCCTCTGTCACCTTCCACACTGGCCGCCTTGGCCTCTGGCTGCATGGAAGGCAGGTGGTTCTGGAGAGCCAGACTAGGAGGAGATGGGCCTGGGTCACACCTCTGCTCTTCTGTGAGAGCCTCCCTTGTGACCTCCTCCAGGTCTGCAGCCTCCTGGCCATCAGTCAGTTGAGTTATCCCCTTTCCCACCATGGTTACGTCCTCTGAAGGTGGCTGGGGTAACGGAGGGTGCGGAAAGCAGGAGTATTGGTTCTTGCTGCTCGGCTGTGTTGGGGAGCTGACAGCAGGCTTCCCAGCATCCCCGGGCACTGTCAACGCCTCAGCAGCTGCGCAGCCTTCATCCCGCTCCTGCTTCTGAGTCTCCCCTGAAAACAGACAAGGGACAGCATCAACTCTCTGGCAGCAGCTTGGCATCATCTTCTGCTCTTGTCAACTCCTGCCCAGCTACCTGACCATGACCTTGAAGAACCGATAGTTCTTTCCTCTTTCCTCTTCCAGGCAGGTCACTGGAGCCCAGGTGGATGAAGGACTCATGTTCAGAAGCCAAGCAAGCACCTTCCTTAAACCTCTGCCTTATTGCCAAGGGACCTCCTATACCCACAGAAGACTAAGTCTGAGGACAAAAGCTGTCCTTCGGAAGCTGAGGAAATACCTGGGCCTGTTAGTGACAAACAGAGATTCCAGCCGCCTTCTGAGGATAACTTGGGGAGATTTAATGCCATCTCCACCCTTCTTCTCCACAGCACCTCACTGTATGAGGGGAAGACACCATGTTTGCCCAGCGTTAGATAAAGACTATGTGCAAACGGCTTCTAGCTCCCTCCCTCAGCACCAGACTCTCGGCCTTAAACACCCCGATCCGCCAGAAACTCTAGAGGTGCAGCAGGCAGCAGGCAGAAGACAAGGGATGAGCACGAGGTGCTGTCACCTTGTCCCCATTTCCCTCCTCACTTGCTGTATGGTCACAACTTGTCTAGCCTCAGTTTCTCAGATGAGTGAAAAGGAGGATGCTAACGTCCCTCCCTGGCCTAATAAATGAGGCGGCATCACGTGACCAGGGAGGAGCCAACTGCTCTTAGTACCAAGACATGTGCATTTGGTACGATGCTGTGAGTTTCCCATAAGCCAGTGTGTTCTGGGACCTCAGGAACCACAGTGATAAAGGAGAGGGAGGATGCAAAGCTGGGTGAGTCTAGCATGAGCATAGGCCTTGGTGCAAGAACAAAGGCCCCAGGGATGCTTTCCGAGTACCTGACTGGAACCATAGTAGAACAACATACACTAGGTATAGTCAGGCCCACCGTTAGACAAGTTCAGGAATGTTCTTGGGCTGACAGCTGGTGGGTGGAGCTGGACTGTGGAAGATTGGCAGGAGGCAGAACACATGGTCCTTCCATTTTCCCACGTTACACCATTTGAGGGAGCCTGCTGCTTCCGGGTTAGTTCTGACACTGGTCAGCTCCTAATGACCCGCTGATTCAGTTTCCAAGGTTGGCTCATGCACGTGTATCTTTCCAGCTATGTAACACACCTGTGATATACTTATTGCCAACTTGTCTGTCTGAAGAGATGTTTGGGACTTCGGAGATACACCCATGAGTTTGGGGGCCCTTTTCAGGGAGGATTGATGTGTGGGATAGTGACTGGAAAGACCTGATTGGAATGGAGGAGGCACCTTCCAGCTGGCAGCCCAGATAATAAACAGAATCCGAGGAAGGCAGCAGGGTGGGGATGCACCTTACATGAGCTGAGAGCAGGCTTTCCATCATAGAATCAATACCAGCAGCTCTCTGGAATCTTCCGAGCATTTCAGCTCCAGGCTGGGACTACCAAGGCATCCTGCTTTCTACACCGAGAACCTGGTCCTCTGCCTGTCTGCTGCTGGCCTACCAGTCCTTATAGTCTATAGTAAAACCTATCCAATCATCCCTTTATCATTAATATATGAACTTTATCTTGGTTCTGCTCCTCTAGGAAGCCGCACCTAGCACAAGACTCCTTAGATCTCCGCAGAAACCATTCCACTTCCTCCAGCTCTAGAGTGCTGACTGGCTAGGACTTACTGGGTGCCCCTTTCTGTTAGGAGCTGCTCCACACACATGGCATGGTTTATCTTCTTGTCAAACTTTGGTCCATGAGATAGGGAGCCTCCACTGACTTGTCAACAGTGTTGGGCATCATCTGAACATCCAAGAATATTTTAAAAACAGAATTTAACTTTTACTTTTGAGTAGAAATATTAACATATGTGGGGAGAACTGGAGAGGCCTGCCATTATTGTAACAAACACCAAGATAATCAACTGACATAAAGAAAGAGGCATTGCATGTGTTGGGGTGAGGGTGTCAGTGGGGATTGAACTGCATGTGTTGGGGTGAGGGTGTCAGTGGGGATTGAACCTAGGGACCTTCACAAGCTAGGCACTCTCTCTGCTACTGAGCCACATCCCTAGCCCTTGGATTTTGACTCACAGGTTTAGGAGCACTAGCCCATAATAAGCTGTCGTTGCATTATGCCAGGCAGCATGTTGTGGTAGAAGGCACAAGGGTGAAACCAATACGCTCACCTGAGACCAGGAAGGAGAAGAAAACAAGCCCCTTGAGGAGGCTAGCTAAGGCCCCGCTTCATCACTGTTCCACCGCTTCCCTGTCCCAGCGTTGATTAATGTCCTGGGTCTGTCTCCAGCCCCTCCCTTGTGAGGTCTGTAGCGCTCAGAGCCTACCTTCTCCATCTAGTCTCCCTCTGTCTCCACCAGCCACAGCCTCCTCCCTAGCTGGCTCTGCCGGTGGTTTCTGGAATAGCAGGGTTTTTCCTTCCGCTTCCAGTCCACTTCTGGGTGCACACAGATTACTGTCTTGTTTGTGCCTTGTAACAAATGCCCACCCACTTAGTGACTTTAAAACACACCCACCGATTCTTTAAGACCTCGGTCGGTCTCCCTGGGCAGAGCAGGATCACAGTCCCTGGGTGACTCTAGGGCACAATCCATTTTCCACTTTCCCTAGATTTTGGTGGCTTCTTGGTTGGTGGCAGAATTCTTCCAGTGCCTGTTTCCACAGCCACATGGCCTGGCCTGTCTATGTGGGCCATGCTTCTCTCTTGCCTCTATCTTGTAAAATGATCCATTTAACTGTCCAGTCAGGATCATATTCTCACCTCACTCCCAGAGATGAGTCCCATCTGCAAAGTGCTTTCACCATAGGAGATAAGGCTGAGTGGGTCCATTGGGAACCCCCGAGAACATCATTCAACCCTCTCCATACACAGACCCTCCTCATTCCTTTGCTGACATGTTGTCTACTCCTGGCTCTCTGAGGATACCTTCCTGTGTATCTGCCCTGTTTCCTTCTCCTTCATCCCATTCAGTTACTGGCAATCGAACTCCCACCCACAATAACATCCCTTAGGCCTGCGCATCCTGCTTTGTGTAGGAGATGTAGACTCAGGAGTCTAGTGTCCATTGGAACTACTCCCACCCCACTCCTACCTCCTCCCTGGAGAAACTGCTGTTACATTCTAGAAATGGTTCACCCCCACACACACACACGTCTTCTCCCATTAGCTATCTCAGTACTGCTTTGTGTCACATGACTTCAGACTTCAAAGCCACAAGAGTGTCCTTCCTCATCTTTTCCACCATTTGTGAAATGCACAGTCCCAGCTTTGTCCTCCAGCACTGCAGATGTGTCTCTCCAGGGGTTGAAGCCCCCTTCCACACCCCCAGTTCAGAAGGGGGCATTTGGAGGTGAGACTTTGGGAGAGGTTTAGGTGAGTCATGGATATGGGTCACTTACCATGGATTCAGTACCCTCCTAGGAAGAGGAGATCTGAGCCTTCTCTTTCTCCAGTGTGTGAGCACACAGCCAAGAGGGAAGAGAGCCCTCCCCAGACACAGAGTGTACCGACACTTTGACCCTCCCAGCCTGCAGAACTATACTCACTACACAACTCAGCCAACTGCTTTGCTCTGTTCTACAAACCCATTTGAATGAGACGCAGGGGAATGCATGTGGCAGTTCTCACTCTCACCCTTCCATGGCATCAGGCATGGCTTGGCTGTCTAAAGCCTCTGCACCCGCCTCTCTGGTCTGTGTCCTCTAGGTTCAGGGAGAGGGGTCCCTTGCATCACAACAAACAGGTAAGTGACCCAGGAAACAAGGGCACCCAGCCCTGGATTTCAGACAGGTGACAGGTGTGTTAACTACGGAAGAGGATACAACACAAATTTGAGAGGATTCCTTATGTAAGTTAGACATGTTATGTATCTTAAAGTACAAACCTATGCAGTTGGATATGTAAGGTGAACTATAACCTGAAAAGTGGGTATAATCTGAAAAGGCTGAGTTAAAAAATGCAGCTTAGAATTTCCACAACATGTGGTAATTTATTACATCTATGATCCATTTTAACACAACGCAGGAAACGTACTGATGGATATGAGTGGGAAGGGATAGGGGTTTTAATTTAATTAAACAAATACTCATTTGGGGGTGCATTTAGTTACCTAGTATGCATTTAAAGGTTTAATAAACTTTGAAAAAGCTGTAAGGTTGACAGAATCTATTCGTGGACTTCAAAACAATCGGTAGAGAGGCTTTTGAAGGTCTCTAACACCTAAAGCCTGGCGAGTGTCTGAGGTGGTGATTATACCAACTGCTCTGATTTGGTCTTTCTGCACTATATCCATGTGTTACATGTCACATGGCGTCCCGTACGTCATAACTAAGTGCAGCCATTATATGTCAGCTTAAATAGTTTTAAAACGTCTGATCCCTGGTTGGAACAGAACTGAAGAACCCCAGGAGAAACCAGACGGAACCAGGTTCTCTACAAGGCTTTGGTGATACCGCCGAAGAGAAGAGGATGGCTGGCACAGCGGAAGTGATGCTGTAGGTGACAAACACACTAGAGTCACTGGGAGGAGACATGGGCTTCACCCGAGCAAGGCGAGCATCGCCTCTTGTCCCCAAACCTCTTCCACCTAGGTCTCCCGATCTGAATTTAATTTTTCACATTAAAGGAGTCGTCTCATTTTCGTCAGCCTTTTGGATACCACAGAGGAATCCTAGGGACAGGTTCTTGACCAATATTTTCCCTCTCATTTTCAAGTCTGTATTCAGCCATGGACACCTTGTGTTATTCTTCCTCACAGTCTTATCCTGGAAAATGAGCCCAGCACTTGTCCTTACAATGAAATGCATGAACACGTATACGAGTAAAGCAAGCATTGAATGGGGGGGGGGGGGTTGCCTGTTGCGATCTGTTCAGCCAAGATGACAGTGCGTGCAGTTCCTAACAGGGTCATGCTCCAATCCCCACTGCCAAGCTGGGGGCCTCCCCACAGCTTTGCCATTCTGACTGGGTCTAGGGACTTGCACCTGGGCGCTTGTTAGTGCTACAGGGTCTCTGGCTCCACCCCTCAGAATGCACGCTTTCACAAGGCCTTGGGTGATGGTGGTTCCCGTTAGAGTGACATACAAACATCCCCGTGTCTTCCTCCACATGGAAACCCTCCAAAGGCGGCCGAGTCTGGGGAGCACAGCCCAAATTTGCAACCTAGTGTTCACTCATTTATGATGCAACACCCACTTCTCCTTGTATCTGACATCCCAGCTCCTCTCCTTCTACCCCTCCACCCAGCCACATCAGTCCCTTTGGGTACTGTATCTTCCCCAGGGCCTTTGCTCATTCCCCTCCTCCCTGCAGCTCTCATTCCCTTCTCCATTCTAAGGGAGCCTTTGGGGAACAACTCAGCCCTCACCTCCTCCATGAAGATTAAATCTGGCCACAAGCCCTATTCCCAGCGACAGGCTTCGCACGAGGTGGTCTGGACCTCCTAAAACTTAAAGGCTTTTTTTCCCCACCTCAAGTTGTTACTTATAACTAACTACCTTAAGTACAAAGTCTTGCCTGATTAATTTTTTAACTTCGCCACTGTTCTACGGCAGAGACTCAATAAATATCTTACTAAGTGCTTGAATATATGGACTTATACATGCATTCATGAAAAAGGGAATCTATTAGCATATATCCTAAACCCCATGCATCACTTTATGAAAGCAACTTGAATTTATAGTATTCATTTTAGGGTAGATTCAGGTAACTTACCCTAAAACTTCTCGAAGAGATTCTTTCTCAAAAGAGACAGAGATGCCTAACTCCGACAAATATTTAGCTACATCCTAGGCAGCTCAAGGAAGCAATTACATCAATTTCAAACTAGCAAATGAAAACCCTTCCAGTGGCTGTAGAGAGGCAAGAGAAACACTGAGTCAAAACGGATCCCGCTCCCAGCAGAGTGGGGGAGAGTTACTCAAAAGGAGCGAATTATGGTGTTTCCTCCAGCCACATTTTTCACCAGTGTGAGGTGAATAAACTCCTTCTGGAAATGACTCTCATGAAATTACTTCTCCTGAGACAGTTAATAGTATATTCTGGTGCCCCCGAAAAATTAATTAACCTTCCTCAGAACAGCCTCACCCCTAAACCACTGGCGGTGTGTTTTTACTGTGGGTCAGCTGAGACCTTTGCCACCCTCATTTACATCTAAGGGAAGTTGGTCTAAATTATGCCAGGCCCTTTTGGTTGCTGGTGCTTCGCCTTGTACTATTTCTTTATATGATATTCCAGTCCTGTCTAGATGTGTGAATCTTGTCACCATCTATCTCTACCCCCTCCCCGCCCCCCACAACGGCTTCTCCTCCTCTTCTTCCTTCTCCTCCTTCTCTACCCCCTCCTTCTTTAATGAAAAGCCTTTGAGGTTACCAGGGAAACATTTTTATTTTAAACTTTTGCTCAGGGTATGAGGAACATACCCCCGCTGTTATCGCCATAGGCTTAGTGTAGCTAGAGGAAAGGAATAATGGATACCCAAAGAGAGTGATGGATACCAGAGAGATGGTAGACCCCTGAAAAGGAGGAGGGACACTAGCCGTGGTTCTGTTGTGTGTTCCGGTTTACTTTGCTAGACAGTACCAGAACAGTATGGATATGAGTTCTGGAAATCGTGGGTACGGCAGGGTTTATCAATACCCCTTTTCCCTCGTGCCTATCTAGAAGGCATCCAAACAGCTAAAGTCAACCATCAATACACACAGAAAACTTCTGAAACATGTGACAGCTGTCATGCCTTCATTAGGACCTCTGATTCTTTCCTATGGGAACCAAATCTCTTTGAATGCTAAGACTCGGGGCGTTAGCTCTTAAGCCAGCCATGAGAAGCTTTACTTTTACTTTAATTACAGACTCACAGCACTGACATTTCCATAAAAGACTTATGAATTAGGCAAAGTTGGAAAATATTATTGCAAATAATAGTAATTATTCTGGGCTTCTGTCACAAACAGAATTAATATCATTAGTACTTATTAGTCACAACGCACACATCAATAAGGATGAGGCAAATGCTTCAGGACAGAGTGGGAAGAAAAATATTGTTTCTTTTTCTCTAAAAGATGAAGAAGAAAGAGTGTAGCAAAGATTGTTAGTCCCCTAAAAATGTGTCCCCCGCTCATGGGCCCAAAGGGGACATTTGTCATCTTTTTTGTTGGCTGGCTGGCTGGGCTTTGTTGTCCTCCTGCGTGTGGCAGCTTTCAGATGGAATTAATCAGGCCACAGCAGTGACGAGGCCATTGGGACACTGACAGCCTCTCAGAGAACGTGTCCTTGTTCCCACCCAGAGCTGGCTCAGGACAGGCAGGAACAATGCGCACTGATGAAGGGACTCTGGAAGCTATCATTTCGAATCAGCCCCTCACTCATGCTGCCCTTGTGAAGATCAAGACAGCGAGAGCTCCTTTCAGCGCAGCAGGCAGGCCGGGGCCACCCAGAACAGTCAGAGGCTCGGCACTCCATGAGGACACAGGCTGCCAGCAAGCCATGACCACTAGCCACAATACAAGGCCCCCATGTGCTGGAGGCCGGTATTACAAGCAGTGCAAGCTGGAGGCTACAATGAATGACCCAATTTTGCTTTCTAGTCAATGGTGGATGAACCAGGGAAGAAGCTGTATCTAGGGATTCTTTCACAGGTACCTGGAAATGTTTCTTTTGAAAACGTAGAAATGTCTTCTGTTATTACTGCTCTGGCCCTGTGGTGAGCAGTTAGAAGATGATGGGTGAACATTGCTGGCCCAGCTCTGGTGGGCAGAACCACCTGTCTGTCCCCATGAGTCTTACATCATCCCACTAACGCTCTAAGCTCTAAGTTGTGAGCTGGCTATTTTCACAGCGTGAGCTGATGATAGAGCTAGTCATTCCATCTTGCTAAAGGGTCGTCCAATCATGAGGGGAGGAGGGTAGGCTAGATCACACTGTGGAGCTGATGCACTAAAGTCAAGACAGCTCAGGGTAACTTGGAAACTGGGCAGGGTAAAATGGAATGGGAAGGTATCACCACGGGTTGATCCGACAGCGGACGGATGAGGATGGGAACTGAGCAGGGATGGGTTGGAAGGTGGGCAGCTCTGGAGAGGAGCCTCCAAGGACACAGTAAGGGCCCAGACTGAGCTGAGCCACAAGTGGGAGGCTGGTCCAAGGAACCCTGCAGAAAGACTTTTGCTACAGGTCACATGTGGATGGGGAAGAGATACTGACAGGAGTTGATGAGTAACCACACACACACACACACACAAAAGGGGAAGCAGGAAGAGTTGGAGATGCCATACCAAGAAGCCCACAGACTGCTAGGGAAGTGTAGGTTCTGAGTGAGAACTAGGAGATTGTAGCTGCAGACGTGTGTGTGTGTGTGTGTGTGTGTGTGTGTGTGTGTGTGTGTGTGTGAGTGTGTGTGTGTGTGTGTGAGTGAGTGTGTGTGTGAGTGTGTGAGTGTGTGTGAGTGAGTGTGTGTGTGTGAGTGTGTGTGTGAGTGAGCGTGTGTGTGTGAGTGAGTGTGTGTGTGAGAGTGTGTGTGAGTGTGTGTGTGTGTGTGTGTGTGAGTGTGTGTGTGAGTGAGTGTGTGTGTGTGTGTGTGTGTGTGTGTGTGTGTGTGTGTGTGAGTGTGTGTGTGTGTGTGTGTTTAGGTATGGGGTGAGGATGTCTTCACAGAGTCCCACAGTAGCTGCAGTACGAGGTGCTTACTACTGGAACTGACACACGCTATGTAGAGGGTACAGACCAGGAAGAGAGAGCAGACCTGAGAGGCACTTACCATCCCTGGTGCTCTCTTTGTTCTCAGTGGGTGGTTCCACAAACTTCAACAGTGGGGACCTTGACCTCTGTACAGCAGGAAGAGCCGGGTCACTGAACAGTATGGTGTCCTTGCCCCCTATGAGGGAGATGGGAAAGTTGATTTGTCAGCCACTGGTTTAGCTGGGTAACATTTATATCTTGTAAGAGTACTGTAAAATCACTGGGGAAGAGTCTCAATGAGGGGCTGCCTTGATCAGGTTGGCCTCTGAGGTGTTTTGACTACACTGACTGAGGTGAGAAAACCAGCCCACGGTGGGCGGCATTCGTTCCCTAGTCAGGGCCTTTTGGACTGTAGAAAAGAAAGATAGCTGAGCACAAGCGTCTACACAGTCTCTCTGACCTTAACTGGGGTGTGGTTAGATGCTTCAGGTTCTTGCCGTCTTGGCTTCCCCGTAATCTGGAGTTGTAAGCTGAGTGCACCCTTTCTTTCTTTCGTCAGGGTGTTTTTATCGTAGCACCGGAAATGAAACTAAACCCCCACACAATGAGCTAGCTACGGGGTTAGGAAACTCCTTCAGCTGGGGGCAGTACAAGGAACACAGTCAACAGGTCCTTCTCTAGCGTGTGGATGGAGCACAGCTCCTCCATCCGTGATGGGAGGCCTTGACTCATTCCCGAGGAGCTGCTCGGGAACAGCTGCCCACAGTGTTACCAGTAAAGAAGTTTGTATGGCTGTGCAGAAATGAGCAGGTGGGCAGAACACCAGCAGTGGCGGCAGCAGGGAGCTTGAGGGGGAGGGGGGTACACTGTATTAGCTGTGCTCTGGACAGAATCGCCTGCTCACTGGGGGACAGCAAGGGGGTCACTTTCACTCTCTAAACCTCAACATGGATGACTGTGAAGAAAAAAACGGAATGGTCAGGAAGAGGCACCGGGTGTTTAGAGAGCATGCAGCAAACGCCTCGCGTGCTGAGATCATCGGCACCGGCTCCCACACACCTGACATCTGTCCCAAGTGCATCTGTCATGTCAACTATTTAACTGTCACAAGGCGGGTGGCATCATGTCCTCCATGTTATCCTAGCTGTATTCCCACCTGGGACCTACACTCAGTTTACCGCCTGTTAGCATGAGTTCTCTATAGAGGATAGAGAGGTTAGGAGTGAATGAGGATGCACGGGAAAAGCACCACATTCCCACAGCAGAAGGCAGAGGAGGCCACGGGAGGAGCAGCAGGGAGAACAGCTTCAGACATGAGAGACAGACAGACACGCTGGCACCAAATGCATGAGCGAGCGGTGTTGCCACTCTGAGGTCACGAGAGTTGTAGACCTGCTATAACACCGAGTCTTGGCTTGCAACACTTAAGGGTTCTCTGGGTGGAAACCATTGGGCCCCAAACAAAAGCTCCAGATTATGAATCTAGCTGGGGCTCCAGTCTGGACTAGGCAAGATTTTCACTGGTGTTCCGTGATTTTACTTGGTCTCCCATTCATCAGAGCCCGGAAGGCCACTTGGGTAAAGATAGATGTCGACACCTCCTTTGGAGAACCAGATGAAGGCAAGCACATTTCACCAGTGTGTTCCTTGGTCCCTCTGCTTTAGAACGCTGTCTTACTAACGTGATTAACTTGTGTGAGAGAGTTCCCCACACAGTAGGAGCTTACTAAAGGCCTGATAATGACTGTGTCACCAACTGAAGGGTCTCATGGATCCTGGTGTTTGGCACGCTTGGTGCGTGCTGCCGTCTTGGGCAAATGGCAAGTGATTGGTTCTATAACCTTTGGGTTCTCTGTCTCCTGAGTGTCAGGTGAGCTGAGAAACTGCTTGGAGTTGACTCTGGGGTTCTGCCAGGCACTTACTTCCACTGTCTCTGGTGGAACAAATCTAGAAACTTCAGTGTTACCATCTGGAAAGGTTTTCCAAAGAGCACTGTGGATTAATGGTTCAGGGTGACATTGGAAGCCCTCATAATACCCTCCAAGCTGGCCCTCTTCTAGAGCGCAATCTGGAAATGCCTTCATGGATCCTAGGTTACTGGCTTTAGGAACGCTAACAGGCAACAGGAGCTTCACAGGAGACTCCTTTCCCTTATCTCTAAACAGCAACACAGTCCGTCTTCAGGTCAAGGTCAGTATTGCATTTCATGGCCATTTGTCTCCAGCAGGTAGACTGTCACCCTCCTAGCCATCTTGGGGGCTCCCTCCCTCCGTATGAAACAGTCTCTAACCCCGGTGGCCAAAGAATCTAAAGCAGAGATATGAGTGGGAGTCAGCAGTGATCAAGGCACTGGGGGTTCCTCTCATGGGAATTCTTTAGGATGGAATGTCCCCTTGGCCCCCCCAAACCCTAGGATATCATTATTAAAGTGGCTTCTCAAAAAAAAAAAACCAAACAAGAAGCTTCTGCAAAAATCTGAGCGAAGGGAATGTAGAGAAGGCGAACAAGTCAGCCTTCCACTATGCCAGGCACGGCGGGGTGGGAAGAAGACACATCACTGCACACTCTTGCCTGGAGATGGTGCTCCCATGTTAGCAACACGCCAAGGTCTGGTCCCTCTTGTTGTCATGCTTGGGAAATTCAAAGCCTTTCTTGGAAGGCTCCTGGATCGGCTGCCCTCCAAAGGTCTGCAGGCAGCTGTGGGCACTAAACCGAGCTCTAATGGGCAGTCGGGTGGCCTAAGCTTTCATCTGGCTTATCCTTAGAGGAGAGGGTGTGTCTGGGAGGAAATCCCGTGTGCCAGGTCAAAGGACCACTAGTGCAGAAGGCCACACAGGCTTGTCACTCCGCTGGCACCCAGTGGCTGCAGGCTCTGCTGAGTCCGTATGGCACCAAAGTTCTCGTTCCTGCCTCTACAAATGAGCCGAATACTTTCAACCCCCAGATTTTTTTTCTTCCTCAGTCTGATGCCTGGAGTGGAGACAGAATGAAGACTAAAAGCTCAAAAAGCCAGATTATAGCATCTAACCAGATTGCTTTTTGGCTTTTGGCATTTCTGTGGATTGTATCTGTGCTTTCCACTCTCTCTCTCTCTCTCTCTCTCTCTCTCTCTCTCTCTCTCTCTCTCTCTCTCTCTGTGTGTGTGTGTGTGTGTGTGTGTGTGTCTGCCTGTCTGTGTGTATATGAGGAGGGAGAGAGAGGTGGAAGGCAGGAGGGAGGGTGGGAGGGAGGGAGGGAGGGAGGGAGGGAGGGAGGGAGGGAGGGAGAGAGAGAGGCCTATGTCTCATAGCTCTTACATGGGAATCAGAAGACAGTCTTGGATGTTGTCCTTGCCTTACACCTCACTTGAGACTGGTTCATTTTGACATTTGCTGTGTGCACCAGGGTGTCTGGCTCCTGAGCTTCTCCAACTCATGTGACTGTCAGAGCACTGGGATTACAGATGTGTGCTAAAATGCCTGGCTTTATGTGGGTTCTGGGGACTCAAACTCAGGTCCTCTTGCTTGTGCAGCCAGCTTCCAACTCATGACATTTCTCTGTAGAATGTGGGTACATCCAGGTCAGCACTCCTCAGAGCAACCTATATAGATCTGAGAAGACCTAGGGAAGGACATCAGCGGGCGGGAGTAAAGGGATCAGTCCCAGCTAGGGACCATGGCCTGCAACACCTACCATCTGGCTTCCTTGAAGTAGCCCACTTGCTTTATGGCTATCAAGGGACAGGATAAACAGTTTGGAATAGTCTCATCTATCTAGATGACTTCTTTCTATAGCCTGACATTTGTCAAATACGTTTACTCTTTAGCAAGATCACAGATTGGCTCCAAGTCTACAAACTACCGTCAAAATTCCTACAATGGGGCTGGGGAATATAACTTATTGGTACCAAGCTTGTCTAGCATGCATTTGCCCCTGGATTCAATCCACAGCATTAATGGAGATAGTGTGACAGTGAATGCCTGCGATGCTAGCATTTAGAAAGTAGAGGAAAGGGGATCTGGAGTTCAGGGTCATCCACAGCTACCTCAGCAAGTTCAAGGCCAAACTTGGCACCACGAGACTATCTCATAAAATAAAACAAAATAAAACTAGATAGTATTGGTCAGGAGAGTGAAGAGGGGCAAAGAGAGGACTCACAAAGTCTTCTGTCTCGTGAATTCTTTTCCACAGCCCACTAGAGTTTCAGAAGAGGTTTCCAGATTCCTTCTCTCTGGTCCAGAAACCAGTATCCACTTAATGTCATTTGCCTGTGTATCTTGGCTCAGAACTGTGGCCATCCAGAACTCATAAAAGATGGCTGGTGAAACTCAAAACAAGCAAAGCTAATGCCATCTTCTATGACCTGTGTGTCATCTAACCCCTCCCTGTTTCCTGCTCTAAAACAAGTGTATCAGACTCGCTCAGGAAAGGGAAAAGTGTTCTTCCATATGTCAGCTCTGACTGGAAGTTGGCCAATACGGAAGATGGCTGCCACATCAGCAAGGAAAAACGCTGTGATAGATTTGTCATGTCTGTCACAGGTGTGAGAATGGGGTACATAACACACACCAAGTATTTGTCATCCCGAATCTTCTTGCTCTTGACTGTTCATCACAGAGGGCATCAGAGTCAACCCATCATCTCCCTAGTGCTTCTGTCTCGGCCACTCAGTCAGCACTAAGCCCTTAATGCTTTGATCTCCCCACCACTGCTTGATGGACATTCACCTTACTTCCTTAGGCAGACTACAGGTTCATGGGGGCGGGGCAGGTTGCCTGGCATGATCGGTGCTGTACTCACAAAGCTGAAGCTCAAAACGGGTACCAGCCCAAGGATGAACTGATATAAGTGGAGAAGACTTTGCTCATCCCCTCCCAGATGCTGGTAAACAAGACAATTCCCTGAAATCAATGGGACTCAGCACCTTCCACTGGGATTTAGCTGCTGCTTGGGGAGAGGACGAGAAAGAAGAGGAGGAGGCAGAGGAGGTGTGACGGGGAGAGGACACACTGCTTCTTGCTCGGCTGGCAGTAGGTTAAATGGAGACACACAGAAGCAGGAGGAGAGCTTAAGATGGAGACACAGAAAGAAGCAGGAGGAGAAGAGCTGTGATACACACAGAGAGTCACCCCACCCCCTGCTCTTTCTCTTCAGGATCGCACCCACCCCAAGACAAGGCTGTTGCAATGACAAAACTATACCCAAAAGGAAAAGTGCCACTCCCTGTCCTGTGCCCCCATTTGTATCTGTGTGGTGGCCAGAGACTAGAACCCCGATGCCTACAGCATAAAACCCAGTGAGGCTGGTCCTTCCGGCTATGTGTACACAAGTGCTTCCTTTGCATGAATTGGGTTCTCTATTTCAGTAAGTTATTCTATCTAGAAAGTTCTCAGAAAGGTGGACAGCAAATTTCTGCTCTTCACATACATGGATGGTAGACTGTGTCCCCGATTTAGCCACAAGAAACCCCAAATATTTCAAAATGAACATACTCCCAAATCCAACTGAAACATTGTAGCTCAGGCCTTTGGCAGCACAAAGAAGGAAAAAAAAACAGTGATTATTGTAGAACAGCCATTTGCAGTCCCACCTGACCAAACAAACACCAGCCACGGGAAATTCCCAGCATCGATCCACCCATTCAGCTTCCATCTTTTTACATAAATCACCCAAATGAAGCAGTGAGAAATTCACTAACTCATTCTGAGAGGGGGGGAAAAACCCAAAGCTTCGGTACATGCACAAAAACAGCAATTTGACTGCACAAGTAAATGACGAATTTTCTGTCTGTGTTGAAATTCAACACAGTGAAAGAAAGGCCTTCCCAGAAGATGAGGTTTGAACATCACCAGAAGCGGGAGGTGGAAAAGGACCACTCAAACCCCCAGGACGGCACTTGCCACTAATTAGCTCTGTGAGGTCTTTTGACATCCAGTTCAAGGAATCTCTGCAAAAAATTCCAATTTATGAAGCACACTTGCGGGCAACTGAAGGCAGCTATTCAGATTTCCACCAAGGAAAACGTGACGCTGTCCACCTCCTCTCCTGTGGCAATTTTCATTTCTCATCCGTACAGGGATGCAGCCCACGGGAGCCGAGGGAAGAGACTGCTCCGTGCTGAAAGGGTAAGGCACTAAAAATACCCGGACAATGTTCCTTCCAGGGAACCAGGAGGCGGCAAAAAGTGATAAATATAAGTTTCCAAACAGCGTAAAGACAAGGCGGAGAACTGACGGGGTCTCCTGAGAGGGCTATTTTACCGGGATAAACGGGATAAGTATAGCTCATTAGAGAGAATCACCACGGCTTCTCACACGTTGGACAAACGCGGGGAGAAAAATCTCCTCGGGAAATTTTTGTTTTCAAGCTACATAAAACGGTCGGGAGGGGGAGAGGCAGGGGAAGGTGGTCATGAAGTACATCTGGGTTGAAGAAATGGTTGGCGCTTCATTTTTAGTACTGGTGATTAAACCGAACAAATCTTTGTGTGGTTTTACGTTCCATTTTAGGGCTGATGATTAAATTGCACAAATCTCGGTAAGATCTGAGATTCGTTTTTTAGGACTGGTGATTACACTGAACAAATCTTTGTGTAGCCTCCCATTTCTTTTAGGAGGGAAGGTTACATGGAACAAATCTTGATGATTATTGATAAGAAACGAAACAACTCATGGGCTGTCACAGGGGTTAGTATGCATGTGTGCTTACACACACACACACACACACACACACACACACACACACACACGATAGTTTGAGGAGTTAGGCTACCTAAACTCCAGCGCCCCACTAATGAGATTTTGAAATTTTATTGTTTATTTATTGTCCCTTCCACGGACCTGCCATCAGATGGCTTCTCAATTTGAAACATTTGTGGCTTGTTTCTCAGAAGTCTCCAAACCAAAGGGCCTTGAACAAGCAGAATCTTCTTGCAAATTGTGCGAGACTGTTCTTTTCAAAGGGTACAAAATCCTAATGCAGAAGAAAGCCAGCACCGTTCAGAGGTTCCACTTACCTGGGAGACTCCACAAACCGGAAACCTCCAGAGTTCTTAATTTCTTCTCCAGCTCTGCCACTCGATTCCCTAGGATTCTGGAAGAGACAGGGAAATATGAGGAGACTGAGTCACCACCGTCAGTGTTTAGGCCTAGGTGTAGCTAATGGGGAGGTCAGTAGGGCAAGCGGGCACACATGTGCACATGATACAGTCTGTTCAAAGTGCATGTGGAACCTGAAAATCAATAGAAAATAAAGTGAAACACACACACACACACACACACACACACACACACACACGTATACTATGCGACTGAGTTCTGCTCCACAAGGCAATCCCCTGGATTCCATATGACAACTGTTCATTGCTAAAGGTGACAACTCATTTTGAACACTCTTAGCTGCAGCAGACCCTCATTCTGTGAGCGTAAGTTTGATTTTGGAACCAGCAAGTAAGATAGAGGGGCACACCTGAAAATGCTTCTTCTGAGGCAATAGAGTTATAAGATCGGCTTTCACAGACCCACACGAGGTCTCACTGATGCCCATGCCCTAGATATCAAGAACCATGTCGGATACAGTGTAGGTGGCTAATAAACATGTGTAATTAAACACAGGCCTTTTCTTTTGTCGCTATCTGTAACCATCTATAGAAAGGGTGAATAATAAGAATTTCAAAAGAGCTTTCAGCGGGACTCTGTGATGACTCTGCAGGCAAAGGCATCTGGCAGCAAGCCTGACGATCTAAGTTCGATCCCCAGGACCCACACAGTGGAAGGAGAGAACCAACTCTTGCTAGCTTTTCTCTGACCTCCATACAGCAGACACGGCACATGTATACCCCACCTCCAAGACACATAAGTAAACAAATCTTAAAGAATTTAAAAATAATTTACAGTGATTTGGAAATCACTAAGATAAGGAGGTTGTTTTCCAAATGACCATTCACTGGGACAGCTCAGTTCTGAAATGTGCACTAGAAAAGGTCAGACTGTGGGCTTGGAAGGCGGGCTCTGTGCGCGCGCATAGGTAAACATCCGGTCATTCGCTCCAGGCATCAAACATAGCCGGGACATGACTGACAGCCATGTAAAACCTTGCTTTCCAGTGGTCTGGAATTGGAAACCAGTCTTTATTTTCATTTGGGGGATTTTCTTGGCACCGCTGTGCTGAGATGACATGAAAATCTCCTTAATAGCGAATTCTCGATTCCTTTCAGTGGGGAAAAATTAGAGCAGCTGAATTATTCTCCTACGTCTCTTTCTGTTCCAGAGATAGCTGCTCACACCCACGTACATTCGGGGCCATGAATATGCATATGGTTGCACATACATACAGTTCATCCTGATTTTACCTGAATCGACCTGCAGGCTCTTCGTCTTCTCTCAGAGTTCACAGGGGAAACTGGCCCTGCTCTGCTTGCTTTCCTGCATCCTCTACAGCTCTTCTCTCCCTCCTTCCCTCCGGTCTCTCCCTCTTCACAGCCCTCATCCACTCCTTCCAGGTTCGCACCATCTGTGGGGTCTGTTTTGCTTTTACACCCTTGACCCTTCCATCAATGCCTCTGTTCCTAATCTGCCTTTCAATATTTTGCACGGAGCTTCTGATGCCAGCTCCCTTCCTCGCGGTTGATGGGTCTGACGTGCAATCACAGCGGTACTCCCTTGTTTCTTAATGAGATGAGATCACATGTCTGCAGCTGCTTCTTAGGACAAAGGCTAAGGCTTTACTCCTCAGTGATGCTGAGGGGTGCCCCGGGCTAGGTTTATAGGTTGAGTGCAGGATTTGTTCATACTGTTTCCGGATAACCCAACTATTTCTCAGAGAAATGGAACGAGTGAAGTGGCCGGTACCCCCTACCTCCTACTCCCATAGAGCCTGCTAGAGTTTCTCAGTGGTTGCTGTGTTCTCTGGTCCAATACCTGAGTGCAAGGCTAGAGGTAAGAAAGGATCCGGGAGAGAAGCTGTGGCTATGGCAACAACAGCAATAGAACCATCAGTAATAGTGACTGCAATTCCTTAAAAAGCTGTGCTCATGGAACTGTGGGTATAGCCATGGGTGATGTGCAGAATACAACCCAAGATGCTTTGCATGACTGGAAGGGATCTCCTGCCCAGACTCAGCCGGGGGAGCCACCGTGCTGGCAGCTCTCAGGATGGAGGGAGGGGTAAGAACAAATGTGGCTCGGGAAGTCTGACCAATGAGAAACCAGCTCCTGGGATCCACCTCTGTGCTACAGGCTGGACGGGGAACCGAAAGGAGAGGACCCTGTCCCAGTTCCTAGAGACCAATAGTGTGTTAGCAGACACACATGGACAGTGTGTTAGGGAACCTAAGGACAGCTGATATGTAGCCAGCATTTGTTCCAATCTAGGTATTGTGCCTTTGAAGAATACGAACATACTGCCCTGTTATTTTTTGTTTGTTCATTTTTGTTTTTTGTTTATCTTCAACATTGTGCTAGGAAGTCCTTGATTTATAGATGAGAAACTTGAAGCTCACAGAAGACGATGACTTACTCAGGGTCACACAGCTGGGAATCAGAGGGACTAGACAAAGACTAAGCCGGAAAACACACAAGTCTAATAAAAGCTGAGAGCAAACTGACGAGCTATGAGAAGGCAGAACCGGAGAGGCCAGTAGCACCTCGGATGGAGAAAGAGCCTATGGTCATGCTGAGAGAGCTCGGGCTTTTAAACACAAGTTCTGGGGAGCTATTGAGGTCTTCTAAGCAGCAGAAAGCAGTTTAGGAAGTGGTCCTCACATGAAGTTGAGAACAGACAAGGATTAGCAGTAGAGACAGAAAAACCACTTGGTTGGAAGTCATCCAGGAACATGAAGATATGACCAACAATCAGTGGGGATAGAGGGGATCCAAAGGAACAGGGCCACAAGGAGGGAGGGGAGGAGCTGAGGTTGTGTTAAAGATGCTTGACCACATGGAAACTCATGGAAGAGATAACCGTCTGATCACAGGGCCAAAGAGGAGATCTACTCTTGCCAACAGAGTGAGGCAGGAACTGGAGACTGGCAAGAAAGGGCTGTGACAAGGAAAGGAACAGGGACAAGACAGAGCCTGGAAGCCACTAGGAGAGAAATGCTAAAGAAAAGGGTCCACTTCTTCCAAGAAGTTCACGGGAGATGTGACATCTACCTTGGTGTCAGGAGCATGAAGGGAAGCCCAGTTCCAAATGAGAAGTTAAGACAGGTTAGCAGCTGGGAGGGAGATGGGTCTGCAGTGAAGACAGCCAGTAGCACACAAATGTAGCCAGGGCAGGAGATGGAGGCGCACCTAGGCTTGGGAGAGGTTTTTGGAATGGGTAGGATGAGAGGTTTTTTATTTTTTTTTATTTTTTTTAAGGTAGTTACAGGTTGTTTCAAGATATAGTACAGATATTGGTACATGTGCCCCACCCCCTGCCCCTTAGTCTAAGAAAAGCCTCCAGATGTCAGGCCCCCATACTGACTTTGCCACACAGCTTCTGATGCCATTCCTGGGGATAAGGTTAGAAATCAACAAAGAGAACCCAGGAGCTGGCCAGTCTGGCAGAATTCCTAGGTGAGGGTCCAGACAGGGGCCTCAGCCTGAAGGGGAAGCTGTGGCTCTCTGTATTGCCTGGCGTGCCCCACCCGGAGCCCCCTGAAACGCTGCTGTGATCCAGGACATCACTGTTACATGAGATTAAAAAAACTTCCCAGCTCCTTTGCCACCGGCTAGGGAAGCAGCCAAGGTATGTCACTGAATTTTCAGCCTGTAACAGCCATTTCCTCTGCTGCGCGTCAGCCTGTTAGGGAAGGGAGCCTCCTCCCTTCTTTAGTGGGAACCAGGTAATGGCACAGGCGTCATCAAGAAACAGAGCGAGCAAACTGCCACGCCATTGAGCATCATTCAAATGCAAAGTCCCACGGTACTGAGCAGTTATCAAGGTGGTTTCCACAGGACCCTCTGCCTAATAGAGGCCATTGTGAAAGAGAAGAAAGCCAGTAGGCAGAGCTTGCGCTTCCAGAAGGGAGGCTCTTCAGTTCTGACGTACTACCTCACTTCAATAAAGCCTTTTTTTTTTCAGTTATAAGGCTAAATCACAGGGGTACCGGCAAGCTGACCAAATTCACATTCTGTTCTCAATCTTCATCTATAGTACAGTTAACTTCTTTATACACCTCTAGGAAGTAATGAAACTGAAGGCCTTCAAAGTACCAAAAAAAAAAAAAAGGCATATGTAACACTCCTTTGTGTGCCGATACGATGCTACCTCCACGATCTACCGTGACAGGAGAAAAGCAAGCCAAAGAACAGACACAAAGGGCGCCCCTCCCTTTTCTTTCATAAAGAACCACTGCTTTTTTTTGTTTTTAAAAATATCCATACATATAAGAATACTGAGGTGTGTTTTCACATACTGCGCCTTTGTTTGCATGATTCTAAGGTCACACGGAACACAAGAAATGGTGACTTCTCCCAAGGAGGGGATTTGGGCAGCCAAGATGCGTGGAGGGTCACGGTTATTTAACCGTGGCTCATGTGCAAAGTGATACTTAAAAACAAAACAAAATAACAAGAAAAAAAACCCACGATGAATGGAAATGTCAGCCTCCACGGAGCGAGAAAGTGGTTTGCATCTGGGGCCTATGCATTGCAGGGGGTTCAAAAGAGCCCAGAGCGGGCCAGGAGTGAGAAGCAGACTGACTGCTGGCTCCAGGGGATCCCCAAAGACAGCCCTCCCCCACCAGAGTCCCGTCCCTGCTTCCTGAGAAGTAGCTGCGGTTCAGCATGGCTGTTTCATTTTGCAAGGCTGTTGCAAACGTCTCCTGTCAATAAATTACCCTGTCATCCAGGGAGATTGCCGGCCTCCCTTTGATGCTCTTGCTTTCTCCCACATACATCTTCATCTCTGCTACGGGCTTCTCTGCACTCCATCATTTCCCTTTTCTCTTTTGTTTTTATAACACTTTCAATCATTTTCCCGTGGTCTCTTCCCCAAGCGTCCCTGCCTTGGGCAGTCCCAGCTCTGGTCCCTCCCCTTGAACTCTAACATCTGTCTTTGCACCATTCTCCTGCAGTGTCCTTGTGGCTCTAAGTGTGAGTCTCAGGAGCAGGACCACCTATAACTTCCAGGGTTCTGTGCAAGATAAAAATGTGCTCCCCCCACCTCCCTGTGAAAAAATAAGTATCATGAATTTCAAGATGGTGGTAACAGTATCTGGCCAAAGGCCAAATCCTTCTTGGTGCTGACTGCACGCCACAAAGCTGGTTCTGTGATTCAAATGAGTTCCCGTGTTAGACACTAAATTTCCAAGCTCGCAGGGCAATGCTAATCGCCCTTAGGAGGGTTAGGATGAGATGAGGAGGAGGGTGAGGGCCCCGCCATAGCATCAGCGGGTTTATGAGAAAGCAATCCAGGCAAGCATGCTTATTATATCTGACCATGTGGTGCCCGGGTCATGTTCAGATGTGGCACGAAGGCCACCACCAGACACAGTGGCATGCTCTGGAACTCAGCCTCCTGGGGCATGAGAAGTGAACTTCTCATTTTAAAAAAATATTCATAAACTACCTAGTCTCGGGTACTCAGCTTTAGGAACAGAAAACCGACTGGTGTAGGTGACATTGTTGGTTTTAATTCACTTTTCACTCAGCGTTCTCAGGACGTTTTCAACTGTGCGCTGCTACTCCTGACCGCTATTTTGAGGTGCCTTAACTTGCTCAGTTTGGTACAACATAATCAACACTCATTTAAAAATCAAACAGGATGCTCCATCTTAATTGACTCGTCCTTTGGCAGGAAGTTCCCTCACAGGGACAGCAGCCCGTCGAAGTTGACGGTTGCTTTTTTGGTCATCAGAGACCCTCAGATTCAAGTCCTGGAGTTGAAGGGGCACTGAGGCAGCTCCCGCCTCAAAAGGAGGGCTAAGGAAGAGGCGAGAGAACTGGCATTGTTTTGTTTGAGCTACCATGAAACTGGTGTTAACAGAGCACAGCTCACTAAGAAATCAAGATTCCTGCTTCGTTGACTCTGGTGGATAACCCGGATGCCAATGCAAAGTAAAAGACTAGTTCTGGTTCCATGGGTTCTTTCCCCGCTAGATTTCAGAGATGTTACCTTCTTCCCAGAGTGCTCCTGGTTTACTTCTGGCAGCCCCTTTCCCACTCTCCCGTCCCCCAGTCTAAGGACCTACTGCACACCTGTTGGTTTGCCTCTGGTGTTGAATGACCATGTTTTTCTCATGGATCGTCTCCAGCAGGGCCGTGGCCAGAGACTTCAGGTCAGCGATGGACTGTGGAGTAGCTGGGAGGCTGCACCCGTGATCTTCAGAGAGCAGATCCTGGACTAGGGAAGACACAAAGGTTGACAGCTCAGTCAGGGATTCCGACACGTGGGGCTGCAGACCCATGTCCATTCTTCCTGGGGAATGGGGCACCCCAAGCTTTGACATGATACTGTGTTGTCCTGAGAGCCTATCTCAACTACCACAGGGAATACAACATGAAACTCAGAGCTAAGTGAAAAAGTCTCAAAGAAATTGGACCTCCCCCCACCTTTAAATTCTCTTCTTTTTGTCAAACTGGGGTGGAGCCGAGGGCTCTCCTGCTATGCAAGCAAGCAAACAAGCAAGCAAGCGTGAATGCCCGCTGAGCCACACTCACTCCAGCCATTTGCAGCTTATTCAGAGACTAACAACATTTTCGCTTGCCAGCCTGTGAAGGCATTTTTATGCTAACTCACTGAGACTCAGAACTGAGGGAAAAAAAAGACCCCAAACCTAGCAAGCATTATTTATTTCCATTTTGTTAACAATAAAGCAAGTCTCAGATGGGTTAAAAAAACACTTACTAAAGGTTGTACTGCCCTGCAAATGACCGAGCTTCCCCGCCCTTCAGGCTCTCTGGTTAGGGCAAAAGTAATACGCCACTTTAAAGGGGTAAATCAACGGGGAAAAAACACAAGTGACAGGCACCCTGGTGCCCTCCTGACTATGAAAAGGCACAGTGCTCTCTGAAGCACCATTTCCTGGGACTGTATGCATGTATACGGATCCATTCAATATTCTTCTGAAATGGGGAAAATACACTTTTTCGTTTAACAGCATTCCATCCCATTAGTAAACCCCAAAATATAAAGGTGAATCCCCACTTTAATAGTTCATCTAGGCTTATAAAAGCTCATTTAGCTATTACGAGATATTTATGCCATTTCCAGTTAAAACATAGAATGTATGACCAGGCTGGCCTTGAACTCACAGAGATCTGCCTGCCTCTATCTCCCAAGTGCTGGGATTAAAGGCGTGCACCACCATGGCCCGGTTTGAAGAAATTTCTTATGGCAAAAAGCTCCTATATGTCTAATTTATTTCTTACTAGTTCTTACTAGGGGATCAATTAGGGTTTTTATAATGGGCTGCCATGCTCATACACTTAGATTACTGATCCCATAGGCCATGTCATAGGCTCCTTTCATAGGTTTTTCTAGAAGACCTGAGTCAGTGGATAACTAACTGCCTGTGGTGTTTGACTCTGACTGGCACTTGTGACATAAGAGTCAGGACAGGGATCCTTCCTCTAAACTGGTTGCTAGGTATGGTATCCACAGTCAACCATGCATTGGGTTCTCTCTCTCTATCTCAGTCTCTCTCTCTCTCTCTCTGTGCATATGTGTTTATGCGTGTGTACATGTGTGGAGGCTGTAGATCGACATCAGGGCTTTCTTTACTCTCTCTTCTTTTTTATTTTTGAGTCAAGGTCTCACTGTGCATCCCTAGCTAGCCTAGAACTCGATATGTAGACCAGGATGGCCTCAAACTCCTGGAGATATCTGCTCCCAGAGAGCTGAAATAAAAGGGAAATAAAAGGCACTTTGCCTGATACTATCTTATTTTTTTTTTTTTTGAGACAAGGTCTCTCACTGAACCTGGAGCTCACCAATTAGGCTACCAGGACTGGTGAGAAAGCTCCAATGGTCCTCTCGCCCCTTCCTCACCAGTGCTAGGATTATAGTGTGCACCACCACAGCCAGTGTTTGACATGGGTGCTGGGGATCTGAACTTGGGTCCTCTTGCTTACACAGCAGACACTTTCCCTGCTGAGCCACATAGATGGGCTTTCCCTTCTAGGGTGTTATAGCTTCCCATTCACAAACACTTCTAGGGTGTTCATTTCTAGGTGAGTGGGGAAAAGAAGTTGCCTGGGAAAGAACCTTGATTGTGAAGCCCACTGCATAAGCCATGCTTTTGAAAGCCAGTTCCCATTAAGACTGGGCCATGGTAGCTACCGGTCGGCACTGTCAGCAGCTGAGAAGCCGACCTGTGCAACCTAGGCTTAAGTCAAGAACTGACTGCAGAAAACGAAGTACCAGACTCAAGCTCTCTGCTATTTATTCCCCTGGACTGCTCCCGGAAGATCATTATTTTTCATTGGAATCGACAGGAAGGAAGAACAAAGCTGCAATCAATAAAAGCTTCTTTGAAAACGGCATGCATTCCCATGATCTATGCAGTAGGGGGCTTTTCCATTCTGTCTGCAGAGGCCAGGAGAAATATGCTTAGAGGGGGCTGGGCACCTAGAGGCTCTCGGGTGGTGATGGGAAGGAAAAAGATTCTCAAGAGGATCCAGTCATTGGAGAAGCTCCAAGGTGATGGTTCTCAAAGTGGGGTCTCCCACTACAAAAGCATGGCCTGGGCATCCGGAAGATGAAGATTCTCAGGTCTCACCCCTAAGACTGGGAAAACCAGAAACCTGGGTGGGCGTAACCTGGGTTAGAAAGACTCAGGCAATCCTGCTGCAAGTGGCAATCGGGTGCTCGTTTTCTGTCCCACAAACCCTGAGGGTTTGGGTGGGACATGTACTCCAGTTCTTTGCTCAGAAATTGGTCCAACCTGGATATTAACTCCTACCTTGCTTTGCAGACAGGACCCCGGTCAGAGCACTACTGTTGGACTTGCCTTGACCCTTGGAGTTTTTCCGTCTCTCGAGAGCATTCTGCAACAGCAATGAAAAAAACAAAAGCTTTTGTCAGAAAAGGCAGCAATGAAAAAATACCTCGTTAAGGGGATACACCCCATGAATGCTGGCAGACTCAAAATGTAGCCCAAAACATAGACCTCTCTGTCCTTGGGCTTTTAAAAGACTCTGTATAGAGAGTCTGTTTGGTTTTGAAGTTACAGTGAAGGAGAAAGGCAGTAACCGTAGCCTTGTATTCAGAGGGGTTTAATCCACATTCTTTAAAAGGAATCTGAGGCAGGCTAATGTGTGGAGAGACTTGTTATTGGATTCGTTTTTAGAATAGACCTGAGATGAAGATGACATTTGCTTTCATGTACTAATTAATGGTGGTACCAATGATGTTTGGCTTGGGAAAAGATCATTGCCAATTTGTGATGTCTGTCTTGGACATAGGATTAAGTACACACGCTGTTATGGTCTTAGAATGGACTCTTGCCTTCACACTGATATATAGTAGTCAGCCATGTTTGGAATATGAACAAGATACATGATATATGAAAGGATACACATGGTTGGAAATTTATATGCTAAAAAGCACATACTTCTTTGCTTCAAGTTTATAGATAGATCGATATAAATGAAAGTGTGACTCCCGCCAAATGGAAAGCCATGGTGATCTCTGGGAACAAAAGCCAATGTCAACAACCATGACACTGAGCCAGCTCTCCCTAGCATGCAGCTGGCTGTAAAACTCCACCCGTAGGAAGAGCCATCAATTTATTTTCAAAGCAGAGAGACCCAGGAGAGTTTTCCAATTATAACACTTACAACTAACACAGCAGAAATAGATATTATCAAGCCAGTGGAACTGGAATTAGACTAAATGAGAGTGAGGTGAATTCAAACATCCTACCGTTGCAGTGTGCCTCAAATATTAGCGTTTGGGTTGTGATGTTACATCTTTGTTTCTTCCACTGAAACCCTTTTCTTGGGGGATAATTATGACACAAATAGCATCTGACAACTGTACATTTCATAGAGGAAGTGGAGAGGACCCCTGAGTTCACAGGGCTGAGACTCCCAGGTGGAAGCACACAGGTTTTGGAGGTCTCAGGATGCCCTGTCCAGACTATAGATGTAGAAGCAGATACTGGGGGGGGGGGGAATGGTGTTGGGAGTCTGCTGTTTTGTGACTGGTTATACTAGCTACCCCAACGAGGGGGTCTTACTGAGCTCCATTTGGGAGGATAGAAAAGCGATGAAATGTCTTTGAAACATAAAAGAGACTCAAAATAAGATGTCACACGGATGCTGAGTGGAGAATCACAGACTTGGTCTTGATTGTGGTACCTTGTACTTGGCGATGTTGGACTTCAGAAGGCTGACCTCTTCATGGAGTTGTTTCAATCTCTCCTGGAGATATCTGGAGAAAAAAAAACAACCCACACCTAACAAGGATGGGCATGGGGGAGAAATGAAGCCCACCGAATGATAAGAGCAAAACAGGGAGCCCAGATGTCATTTGTGTGTAACGACTTCCTTCTCATCCTGGAGGGCAGGGGCGGGAAAATGTGACCTTTTATTAAAGGGATGCGATCAAGGTCAGACATGCCCAAATCACAGACACCCCATTTTAAAACAGCCCTCTCGGAGATCCCCTTGGGGACAACAACATCCTTTTTCACATAATTCTCATTAAGATGATTGCACCAGGGAGCAAACCAGGAAGAGAAGACGCCAGCCATAACACAAGTCAGACACATCCACACGCAGAAATGTGCCTGGGGGCAAAGACACAGCTAAGGGAATTTCTCAATTTATTTTCTTATTCTTTCCCCTCTCCTTGACAGCAATCACAAACAACTCTTCCTAGCTCTTCACCCTTGTGGCCCAATCAGAGAAGATGTGGGAAGCGAGGGGGGCTAGACAAGTGGGCGTCTCCCACTCCCCTTCTTTTATAACCAGCACACGCCATTGCCAATATCTGTGGGCTGTAACTTACTTTTTATTCCAAATGCGGCTGTCTCAACCGCAGGCAGGGCTTCAGGACCACCCCGCCCCCCAGACTGCCTCCCTTGGATGCTCAGCACTCACCTGTTCTCCATGCACAGAGCATCCACATCAATGATTCGGTTCTCATGACCACCCAGGATATGGTTGAGCTCCTGGTTCAGCCGGTCCACTTTGTCCTGGTAGGAAGCCCGCTCTTCCTTAACGTCCTGGAGTTCATCCACTGACGCCTGCAGGTCATGTTCCAAGGACTCAATCTGAAATCCAAGGAGTGTCATAGTGTTCTCAGCCACGGGCTTCCACTAGACTAGCTGACTTGGAGAGCTTAGGGGTACTGCTAGAGTCACCCATGTTGCATTGCATGCTGGGTAGGGCTTGGAGCTGGGGGCTACCTTCCAACCAGACACTTAACATGGGTGGGATTGCTGAGCCTGATCTCTAATCCCTGCACACTGCCCCCATTCACAGACATGGAAAGGACAGGCTGATCCTAGAGTCCTACAAAGGCAATGCAGTTCCAAGTCACTCAACCCGGGTGTCCTGGGCCCAGTTAGCAAAAGAAGGAAAAGGAAGACTCTGCCCCTGTGGCTGCTTCCCAAACAGGGCTCTGCGCCCTCTGAAATCCTGCCCACAAAGCATTGCTCAGCATCTTAGTGGAAACTCCTAAGTTAAAGGCCAGTTTGTCACATTTCATCCCCACTGTCTAAGTGGGTGGAGGGCGGCAAGTTTCTTGATGTGCTCAGAACAATAGAAAATCAATGCTGGATACTCCTGGCTAGGGGTCAGACACTCAGTATGAACCTAGGAAGAACTGAGAAAGTCAAGACCTCTCGGCATCCCTGGCCTTCTCTTGGATTTGGATGTGTGTCTTACTTCCTGTTGTGAGGGGCCATGGGAGCATGTGTGCCCTGCTTCCTGTTGTGAGACCACATTCAGGCATTCCCCACCCAAACCAGAGCTCAACAGTCACCTGTTCCTTAGCTCGCTCCAGCTGCTCAACCAAATCCTCCCGCTCATGGGCTGCGAAATGCCTCATGCCAATTTCTTCATCTCCGAGCCTTTGTTTAGCAATTGTCATCCTCAACAGCTGCATTTTCCATGATTAGAAAAAAAAAGGCAAAGGAAGAGAGAAAGAATATGAATGAGCACATCCCCCCAAACCTCAAGGACCTATACAGAAATTTCTGGAAGAACAAAATTCTTGCAAGAACTACTGGAAGAAAGGACTTGCCAATATGATTAAGTTTTAAGAAAGAGAAAACTTCTGCTATAATTTGTGCTTGTTGATACATCTGTGCATTCAGTGTAAGGCCAGGGCACCCAGGCTTGATCCTGGAAGGCGGATGTGCTATTGGGCACTGCCACAATGAAGAAGAAAATCTTGAACCTCATTTAGACTTAGCCAAGACCCATAATAACCCCTAGGACTGGTTAGAATCTGCTGAGATGGCATGCCCCACATTGAAACACTAGGCGAGGCTCTCAAGAACTTGAAAAATGCTATTCAGTGTCCAGCAAGCTCATGCCAATGTGGTCTGTGAATGATCCAGATGTGGACTGGACTTGCTTATTGAGGAAAAGATAAGTAGAGTGCACTCAAGAACACAAATCTTGTATGCACCGTGACCAAGTGTGTGTGCTAAGAACTAATGTGTGAGAGAATACAGAAAGTGACCAAATACATAAAGTACTCAAGTGTGTGTGTTTGGCCATGTAGACCTCCTGCATACTGCATCCCAGCTCCCACCCCCCAGGTAAAGCAGGAATTATGGGAGAGGTCCCAGGATGAACCCATAGTCTCAGCGGATCCATGCCTGCCCATCACCATGTACTTATCCTAAAAGATTCCTAATGCATCGTCTTCTCTCTATGGGTGGATGTGGATGGGCTCACATAAGCATGAAGCCCTCGGAATACGCTGTCCCTATCATATGGGTATGACAGACCAGTGAGGCTCCCTGTGAACATGCTCTTTTCTTGTTCCTGCTTGATTGAGTCTTGGAGAACACTGACCAGTACAAGTGGTTAAACTCCAGCATTTCCAAAGGATTTGGGTCAGGTGAGAGAGAGAAAGCTAATTCAAGCCAAGGCAGAATTACCTAATTGAAATGATGACAGCAATGGAGAGAAGTGGGAACTGCAGGAAGGCAGACAGGATGCAGTGACCCTCCATTGCCGCATTGACTCTCACAGTGTCTACTGGGCGCCGTGAGCCATGGACTGGCACGGGGTGGAGGATACTCACATGCAAAACTTCACGCCTAATGGAATCTGGTAAGTCCATACTTGGAGTTCACAGCGTGTGTACTTGTGGATTTTCCTACTCAGGCCAACTTATTTGCACCCCCAAATTCATGTTCAAGGTCTTCCAGTGTCATGGCTGAACATTCACAGAGTGGGAAAAATGTGAGTGCCAGATGTTCAGCCCAGATGAGGTCAACAAGGCCACTTCCTGTCTCCCTGTCTCATACCATGGACGGCCTGGCCATGACCTGCTTGGTGCTGAGTGCCCACATTTTTTTCTTTGATAATTTTGATGGTTTTATAAAATTCACAAATTTGTGGGACTCAGTGTGTTGCCTCCATGCATATATACACTGTATGATGGTCATAGCAGGGTAATTAATACACACTTCACCTTCCACATCTATTATTTATCATGCAAAGCTTTGGATGCTAACTGCTCTGAAATGCACAATCAATGTGCTAATTAACCATAGTCACCTACTACACAACAAAGTGTGGGGCTTAATCCCTGCAGTCTGTGACTCTATCGGGGCACTTAATCCCTGCAGTCTGTGACTCTATCGGGGTACTTAATCCCTGCAGTCTGTGACTCTATCGGGGTACTTAATCCCTGCAGTCTGTGACTCTATCGGGGTACTCAATCCCTGCAGTCTGTGACTCTATCGAGGTACTCAATCCCTGCAGTCTGTGACTCTATCGGGGTACTCAATCCCTGCAGTCTGGGACTCTATCGGGGTACTAACACCTATTCTCCTATGCCCATCTCAGTCTCAGATTAACACGGTTCTTTTTCCTACTTCTTTTCTGTTTCTGTGATAAAAACACTCTGACCAAAAGCAACTTGGGGAGGGAACGGTTGGTTTCGGCTTACACTTCCAGGCCACCGGCCATCATTGAGGGAAATGAAGGCAGAAAGTCAAGCAGGAACAGCAGAAAGCAAAATCAGAGCAGCTGACCGGCTTGCTCCTGGCCCATGCTGAGCTAGCTGTCTTATGCAGCCCAGATCCAACTGTGTAGAGATCTTGCTCTCTCCCACCCCCATCCCAGTAGGCTGAGACCTCGCATGTCAGTCAAGACACTCTCTCACAGACATGGCCAATGACTAATCTGATTGAGGCAATGCTTCAGGTGAGGGTCTCTCTCTCCAGGTGTCTAAAGGTTGTGCCAAGTTGACGATAAAAACTACCTAGTGCAACGTCTCTGTGAAGACCCTTTTCAAGACTCTGGATATGACAGTGATCCTGTGGCAACTGTCTTTCTGTGATTGATTGATTGACTGATTGATTGATTTAGCTAACATAATATCTTCTGGATTTCATCCATTATGAAGACAGAGTGGTATCCCACTGTATACATGTACCAGATCTTCTTTATCCAGTCCATTGATAAACACTTAGGTTGATGCCACACTATGGTTAGCCCGAGTAGCATATTAATGAACATGGGCACACAGGCATCTTTTTGATACAGTGATGTCATTCCCTTGAATACATACCTGATGTAGGTGGGTCTTCTGTCTATGTGCTAATTTCATTGGTTAATAAAGAAACTGCCTTGGCTTTTTGATAGGGTAGAACTTAGATAGGCAGACTAGATGGAACAGAATGCTGGGAGAAAGAAGCAGAGTCAGGCAGATGCCATAACTCTCCTCTCTGAGATGGATGCAGATTAGAATCTTCCCAGTAAGCCACCACTTCGTGGTGCTACACAGATTATTAGAAATTTGTTAATCAAGATGTGAGAATTAGCCAATAAGAGGCTGGAACTAATGGGCCAGGCAGTGTTTAAATGAATAACAATTTGTGTGTTGTTATTTCATGTGTTAAGCTAGCCATGCCGGAGCCGGGTGAGACAAAAAGCAGGCTTGCCCGCAGCTCCTTCTACACATACCTAGTACTGCAACTGCTAGAGGTTGGTGTGCATATATATAACATTTTATTTATTTATAATTTGAAGGATTACAGCATTTCTTCCCATGGCTGTACTAATCACTGGTACCCTTCCACTGGTACATTGTGCTAATCTACCCTTCCACTGGGACATTGCGCTTATCTACCCTTCCACTGGAACATTGTACTAATCTACCCTTCCACTGGGACATTGTACTAATCTACCCTTCCACTGGGACATTGTACTAATCTACCCTTCCACTGGGACATTGTGCTAATCTACCCTTCCACTGGTGGTGTAGAAAAGGTCTCCTGGCCATGGCTTCATGCACACTGCTAGCATACTGTCTAGAGTCCCTGAGTGCAAGAACAGAGGCTGCGATGTGCCTCATAGGGAAAACATGTGAATTAAAGCAGTTCCCTCTGAGTCTGAGTTAGAGAATGGTGAACCCATTAGTACAGTGATGATAAGTTAAACATCTCTGTTAAATAAGTGTATGTTCAATGGAAGATACAGAAACCACATATGTGATGAGAATGGGCACAGTAGCTATGACAGAGGCTGGAAGGAGCCTCTCCACCTCCCCTGGGACCAGTGGGCCAAGACTCTCACACTAGGCATTGAAGTAGCCTCATGGAACAAGTGGACCACAGAAGCGGTTGACTAGAGCAAAAGCTTGAATGTGAAACATCTTTCATGTCCCCTGGTCCTGGGCTCAGGACAACAGGACTCTGAAAAGCACATTTCCAAAGACACACAGCAAAGCCAAGAAGCAGCGCTTGTCAAGCCCCAGAGGCAGGATCTCAAGCACGCAGGCTTTTGGCAGGAGGCTGCAGGAGACTCGGGCTGTGTCTTGAAGACTCAAGCTTTTCCCTGAAATGTTCCCTGATAGACAGACGGCACGAACTAGATGTAAAGAAACCTCACTTTCCAGTCACAACTGGCCTCACCGCACATTTTATTTGGAGTCACGCAATTATGTTTGTTAATGCCAGTTAGTGGCTACGCACGCCCAGTGAGGCCCCACTCCATAGAACAGAGTCATCTTCACACTGGATGCTGGTTAAATGTCAATCAACACGTTAGCTATCATTTGGTGTCTAATGTGCAGATAATATTGCTCCCACACTACAGGGTTGAACTGGTTGAAACACATTTAAACGGAGGCTCAAGTTGGGTTGTTATTTGGGTCTGAAATTTAAATGCAGTCAACAGAAGGGGCCTGATGCGGCTATTGCTGTGCCTACATAGAGCCCAGGGACATCAAGTCTGCCTCTCTAAAGACAGCTCATAGGCTCTAGGGTCACCTGCTTAGGGCTTCCTATGCTCAGTCCCCAAGAATGAGCTTGAACTTCTCCAGGCCTCTGTATCTCCCTGCTGAGAGCACAGCATGAAATTGGAGCGAGTGGAGCCATAGTCAGGGAACACCGGGTTAGGGGTCACATAGGTGATAAGGAATAAGGGAGGCAGAGGAAAAGAACTAATTCTAAAAATTGAGTGATTCCCCTCACCCTTCTGCTAAGAGATACTGCATTTATGTATTCAATGCTCACAGACTGCATTTCCTCAGCTATATAATGCAGAGTTGTAATGTTTGCAATCATCAATAATGCCACAGCTTGGAAGCATACATGCAACTGTTTGTCCTGGACTGTTTGTGTGATTTAAGGACCATCCAGGTCATCTGAGCTTGCCCCATGTTGAGGACAGCCATGAAGGATATGGCTGTCTTCTCTACGACACCAGCTTTGTCCAGGAGCAGAGAAAGTGTGTAACTAATACCAGCTGCTTGCAGGATGGTTATCACCATCACCATCACCTTCATTGCTGTCATTGTCGTAATGATTGTTGCTGTCTTCACCACCATCACCACATCATCATCATCGTCATCATCATCATCATCATCATCATTGTCGTCATTGTCATTGTCATCATCTGTTCAAGAGCTCCTAACAACCACCCAGGGAAATTTGCTGTCTTCGAATGGCTGAAGTTGAGCTCTAGACCCAGGCTTACAAAGGGAGCCTGAGGGGGTGGCTGTCCTCCAGGGGAAGTGACAATAAGCACTGATCCCCATGCTGGCTATCCTCAAACAGGGCATCACAACAATACAGCTAGTCTCCCAGTGCCAAGAGGACGAGAGCTCTGTGAACACCCGCTCTGTCACCAAGGGACACCATCATTCACTGATTTAGAGAGAAATAAATGTTTATGAATGAATTATGGACATGAGTCTTGGCTGGTGCACAAGGCCCAGCTGCAGCTCAGATGTCGCTGAGGGACAGGGAACAAAACAATGTCGCAGGAAGGCTCCGGGTTCTTTGCCAGCCGCCCAGGCCTCACCAGACCTAACCTATGAAAGGCCTTCCTAGTCCTTGAGTCAGAGGGGCTCAGTCCTTCTTTGACCTCTTCCCAGCTTCCTCCTGTCATGGTCTTCAACATTCTCCGACTTATATATTTTTTATTTGCTGGAATCCATTTTGTTCAGTGGGCACTGAGAAACAGCCAAGGTGGGAACCACTATTCTCTGCATGTTACCTGTGTTCAGATTCTTCTTCTGATAATCCTATGTGCCCTGATAAAGTCACCTAACATTGCCAAGCCACATGTGATTTTAAAAAACAAAGATAAGCATACTCTTATAGATATACTAGCATCTATACAAAGGAGTCTGTCAGCAGGGCATAGTGGCACAGGCCTTTAATTCCAGTACCCAGGAGGGAGAAGCAAGTGGATCTCTGAGTTAAGACCAGCCTGGTCTACAGAGTAAGTTCCAGGACAGCCAGAGCTACACAGAGAAACGCTGTCCAAAAAAAAACCAAAAAGAAAAAAAGTAACAAGATTGTGAGGTCCGTGCACCACTCCTGGGCCTCAAGAAACTGTCATCTACACACTAAGTGTGTGTATCAGCTAATGGGCTCCCTACTTGGGATGAGAAAGCAATGTCCTCAAATCACTCGCAGTGGCTTTTTTCTGCACCAGATGGGCTCAGAGCTCTTGCTAAGACTTGGAGGCCCAAATGGCCCTTCTTACCTGCCCCAAAGCCATTCCCAGCTACCTTGTGTCTGTGTTTCACCCATCCCGCCCACCTCCTAGTATCCATCCCAGCCCCCAGGTTCTGTACTTCCTCTGCCCCTAGCACAGTTAGTGATAAAACATCCCACAGTCACCCCTGCCGTCCTTGTCAGGGCTCAGATTAGAGATTTCCCTAGACATCTCGTCTCAGCTAAAGCTATTTCTTCCCAGGTCCCCTGCTTCCCAGTGCCTGCCTCTTTCCACATCTGCGTGTGGCACCTGCCATCAGCTCCATGGTACCTCCTGAACACTTCAGTTCCCACAGCCCAGCGTCAGGCTCCCCCCCGCAAGGATCTCCAAATGCTTCTCAGGTCACTGTCTCGCCAAAGAAGATCCTGGTGTCCCCTCCTTACAGAGAGGCAGGATCACTCGACCCCTGTCCACGGAGTGGTGCTGTCCAGGGTGCTGAAACATGCTCGACTTGGGGAAGAGCCACTGTATCCAGCACAGACCAAGAGAGGCAAGGTCACTGGCTTTAAGTCCCAAGTCCTAGGAATGACTGAGGTGGGGTTGGTCCTGGCTGTCCACGGCTTGTCCTCTGTTGTGGCACTGTGCTGTCCCACCCCTGCTCAGACAAAGCACATATACTTCTGCAGAGCCTGCTCCAAGTGAGCATGTGTTACAATTTCCCAATGTAATCCTCAAACATACATTCTACTCAGTTCTACCTCAGGACACTTGTAAACCATCCCCCAGATATCTGTTCTCCTTTCTCCAGGGTCTCTGTGGCCTGGGCATGTGAGGGAAGAACTTCTGGGGTACCCCTACTGTTAGCCAGCTAGCCTCATGGTCTGCCTAGGGCCTGCCATGGCTGACATACCCAGACTGTGTGCTATCCAGAGGTGCAATGGTGAAACTCCACTTCCCAGGATCCAGGAAAGGGACTTGTTTGTTTGTTCAATTATGGCTCTACCACAAATGAAGTCCCATAGAAGTACGGTCTTATTTTTTTTTTTGTGTGGCATCCCCAGAGCATATGTGTTAAATGAACAGAACCCATGGGCTAGATGAGACTCTACCTCAAAACAAAATGTCTGCTATACTCCAAGAAAGAATGTCTCATTAGGTGTCCCCTCCTGGAGATTAGTGCAACAGACCCCTCCGTGAACCCTCTACAACAGCTTGCTTGTACACAGCTTCCCCAGCTCTGATCCAAGACCATGACAAACAACCACAGCTGAACACAACATGTTTTCCTTGTTTTTTTTAATAAGCAAAGTATACTTTAATTGGTCACCTGCTTGCTCACTGGCTTGTCTTTATTGGCTGATGACTTGGGCTTCATTGCTCTGCAGGATCCATCCAGCCACTCCCCACAACCGGCAGTCACAGAAGGGCTCTGTGGCTTTCCGGGGCCAACACCAGATCAAAGAGAGGTACTCAGGGCTGCCAGTTGGTGAAACGTAAAGCTTACTATTGAAGGCAAAGCCGGCATTTCTCCAGTGTCACGGAGACGACTAAAAAAGTACAAGTTTTCTGCCTCTGCCCATGCTATGCCCATGCCCACGACACGAAATGAAAGGCACACAAGAGCCACCATTGCTGTAATAGTGCCAGAGCCATCACTGACGTCACTGTCCCAGAGGGCCTGGGGGTGGCTGCTGTGGGTGCATCTTACAGGTGTTCCTTTAATAGGGTGCACGGCACACCAAGAGCTTCCAGAAGCCCTGCATAAAAATGATGCTCGCTGCTAGCAACACCTGGGGTGGTGATGAGGGGGCTGAGCTTGGATCGTGGTCTCTCCCAGGGCATACACTGAGGGCCCTGGAAATAGTGGGACCACAGGAGGGAAGTTTGTGGCTATTGGTGACACTAGTGTGAGGGAGGGGACTCTCAGGCAACACTGGTCGTGACACATTAAAGGTCGCCGTCCCCTCCCAGCCGGAGAACTCGCTGCACAGTGAGAAGGATGGAGCACACATTCTCTCATTATAGCTCATCACCCCGCTCTCTCATCTCCTCACACTAGACACTGTCTGATGACTTTATGTGTTTTGTTCTCTGTCTGTCTCCCCAATCAGCGTTTAAGTTCCCTAGTGGGGAACTTTGTGTTTCTCAGCCTCTTATGCAATGTTAGCTGCTGGAACACAGGAAGTCACCAGGTGTGTGTGGGTGGACACAGAAAGAAGCCCGGCCACCACCAATGGGCATCTTAAAGGTGAGGACACGGGAAACCCAGAGCATGACCAAATTTTTTCAGATCACTTACACCCTGGCAGGCAGAGCAGGAACACACACTGGGGTCTAAGCATGCCCAAAGGTGGGGTCTCCTCGGTTGTCTGCACTATTGCTCTTCAGCCAGATCCTTCTGGGTGGCAAACCATCCCAAGATCATAGACATCAGTTTGGTGGTATACTGGTTAGCTTTATGTCAACTTGATTCAAGCCATAGTCGTGTGAAGGAAGGGAACTTCTATTGAGAAAACCCCTCTACAAGACCAGGCTATAGGCAGCCTGTAGAACATTTTCTTAATTAATGATTGATGGGGGAGGGCCCAGGCTATGGTGGGTGGTCCCACCCTTCGTCTGGTAGTCCTGGATTCTATAGGAAAGGCTTAGCAACCCATGAGGAGCAAGCCAGTAAGCAGCACTCCTCCACGGCCTCTGCAACAGCTCCTGACTCCAGGTTCCTGCCCTGTTTGAGTTCCCATCCTAACTTCCTTCAGTGATGAACAGTAATAAGGAAGTGTAAGCCAAATAAGCCCTTCCCTCCCCAACTTGCTTTGGTATTGGTGTTCCATCACAGCAATAGTAACCCTGATTAAAACAGGGACCTGATGTTTGCTATGACATCGATTCTTATGCCAAGAAAGCTGGCTAAGTTCCAGAAGCTGGGCTCTCTCTGCCAGAGAGCTGGTCTTAAGACTCAGACAGCCTCTACAAGCTTGCTGTTGAAATTTTAGATACACAGAGATCCCCTTCTTCTGCCACATTCCATCTCCTTACCCTTCTCTCTGTTCCACGTCTAGAAGAAAAGGCAGGCAAAGGCCAGGGATGTTGGGGACATTCAGAGTAGGATCAGTACAGATGGGAGGGCTCCTTCCCACATAACTACTTCTTCCCTCCCTCAGATGAATACAAGGGCCCTGTATCAACCACCAGGATTTCCCCAAGGTGATGGGTGTTGCCTGGAGCCTTTCTTCCCAAGTCCTCATTGACCTTTAAACACTAACATTTTTAATGCCAACACTGGGAAGGTGGAGACAGGGGGATCCCTGTGCCTTTCTGACTAACAAGTTCCAAATTCAGTAAGAGACCCTGTCCTGTCTCAAAATAATAAAAGGAAAGTAATCGAGGAAAACACCTTACCTTAATCCCTAGACTCCACATGCATGCACAAATATACAAGCACCCACACATGTGTGAACACATCCCACCAAATCAAAACAAAGCAAACAAAAACAAAGACCCTGAAATTCTGAGGAAGGGGCAGCTTCTGGCGGGACTCCGTTGTCATCCTCTCATCTGGTTCGGGTTGGCAGTTTGTATTTCTCTGGGTGCATTCTTGCTCCTCACCCCAATTCTTGGGGACTAATCAGAGGAGGTCAGGTCGTGATGAGTTCCAGGCACCCTCACCCACATGTCACAAGATACATGCCCCCCAGCTTATGCAAATACGAAGCTGTACTAGCTGCTATCGTTGCAAAGCCTCCTGAAAACATTTGGAAGTGCTCTATAGAGTGTAGGGTGCCAAGGCCCTAGCTGAACAAATAGAAAAATCAGTCTCTCTGGCAATATCGAAGGCAGGCCATTTCCTGTCACCTCAGTGCTCACATGTGCTTAATACCCACAGTCCGCCTTCCTCTGGCATGACGGGTCACTCTTAAATGGCAGCTCGGAGATGCTGCCCACAGGCACAGGTGTTCAGCAAACACTGCACTTGGCCCCTGTTTGGTCTCCAAGCAGCAAATACCTGGCCCTTCAGTATGCTGAGTGGAATGGGCCTGGCCATGAGCAGGACAGGCATGGGCACCCTCTGGCCACAGCGTCTGTCCTCTGCCCTCGCACCTATCACCCCTTCCACGGGCTCCCAGTGGAGCTGCTATTTGTCCCTTATTGGGACTTTTGTTTTTCTATAACTTTTATTTCTGTTTCCGACTTCCTCACACCACGCATTGCTGTGCGCCCCTCTCTCCTTCTCTTTAATTAAACTCCTTTGTCCCACTCTCTTGTGGCTAGTCTTGATTTCAAGATCCTCCTGCCTCATACAGGATATCCTCCTGGATATTAACCTTCATCAGGCAATGAAAGGAGACAGAGACAGAGAGTCCCACATTGGAGCACCAGACTACAACCCCAAGGTCCAAATCAGGAGCAGAAGGAGAAAGAGCACGAGCAAGGAACTCAGGACCGTGAGGGGTGCACCCACACACTGAGACAATGGGGATGTTCTTTCGGGAACTCACCAAGGCCAGCTGGACTGGGTCTGAAAAAGCATGGGATAAAACCGGACTCACTGAACATAGAGGACAATGAGGACTGCTGAGAAGTCAAGAACAATGGCAATGGGTTTTGATCCTACTGCACGTACTGGCTTTGTGGGAGACTAGGCAGTTTGGATGCTCACCTTACTAGACCTGGAAGGAGGTGGGAGGTCCTTGGACTCCCCACAGGGCAGGGAACCCGATCTGCTCTTTGGGCTGATGAGAGAGGGGGAGTTGATTGGGGGAGGGGGGATATGGGAGGTGGTGGCAGGGAAGAGACAGAAATCATAAATAAATAAATAAATAAATAATCCTCCTGCCTCTGACTAACAAGTGCTGGATTTACTCGTGAGCGCCGTATCAGTCCCTTTGCTCTTCTTCTGGTTCCCTTTATCCCCTCACAGCACTGCTCACTCAGTCAATGCAACCCCCCCTCCACTTCTTGGGAGATTTCCTAAGAAGGGGTCTAAGGGTCCTAGGCTGAAGTATGGGACAAGCATTCATCTTTTGAGCATCTCCCCCACCCCGGGCTACAGGGCCACACAGTATCAGAGAAGCAGAGCCAAACACAGTGAGAAGACACAGGACTGGCACCCGAAGCTGGCAAAGGTAACATGTAATCCATGATCTGACTGCAATGGGAGTGGACAGAAAGCGGAGTCAAGGAGACGGCCCCAGGGTAGGTAATAGGTGTAAAGATCCCGTGACACAGGCAGAAAGGCAGATAGGCTGAAGCCTGCATGAAGGTTTCAGTCCGACTGTGATGGGAAAAACTGGTGGTGGACAGACCATGGATGCCTGGCACACTGTGACAGAAACATGGCCAGTATCTTGAAGATGAAGAAAGAGTGGGAGCTACCCATGGCATAATGGATCAAAACGACAAAAATAACCAATCATCAGAACCCCACAATGACCACAACACCACAAACACACACACACACACACACACACACACACACACACACAGAGAGACCTCAAAGAGTGGTAGCTACCCATGGCATAACGGATCAAAACGACAAAAATGACCAACCATCAGAACCCCACCATGACCACAATACCACACACACACACACACACACACACACACACACACACACAGACCTCAAAGGCTTAACCAGTTCTCTATCACACAGCCCCAGCTACCTTTGAACAGGGCCTTCAGTGTCAGGAGGTCTACTACCACTGTGAAATCAGCAATCTTACCAAGGCCTGGAGGTGCTGAGAGAAGGGTGGCCATGGGCCTGAAAACAACTTCAGGGACCTGGCCAGCCTCAAAAGTGTAGACACAAAGAACAGAATGGTGACTGCGGCTTGCTGCCATGTCTGTATCTTTGGAGAGGAACCACATATGAGCAGGGGTCTGGTGAACAAGATAACAGCCTCCAGGTACCTGCCAGTGGACAGATTGCTCTACAGGCCATGAAGGAGTCACTAAATCCAAAATCTTGGATACAAGTTGACACATGTGCAGATCATAGCACGGGCTCAGACAAAGACACAGACTCACATGTACACACACAGGTGCGCACACACACGCACGCACATACACAGAAAAGGGAACAGGCCTAAGATCAAGACATAACCAACTGGTAAAGCAGAAACATAATTAGAAAAGTTATAAGCAGGATTCGCTCAGAATAACAAAAGGAAAATAGGGAACTAATATACTACTAAGGAAGCATGGATCAGAAACAGTCACAAAACAGTTTGAAAAACTGTTTCTGCTGGCTCCAAAATCCACGTTGTATTTTTATGAGCATAAAGAAAACAACTGCACATTTTATTAGAAAGACCACGCTCTGTTGTGACTGATGGAGGAAGACACTTCCAGAGTTGACCTTTGATCCCTGACCTAATCATCCCATGATGCATCCGCCACATGGGAGCCTGCCGAGCTTCTGGGGTGCTAGTGAAAACCTGTTCTGGGCATTCTTTCTCACTCCTATTTCACAACCAGGAAAAACAGAGCCTCCGTTTTCAAATTTATGTTAAATACAGAGGTTTGCTTATCTATCTCTTTACCTATCTATATGTCTTACAGTAGTTAGATGGAAAAGAGTTAGCTAATTTCGGCAGAGGGAGGTGGATCTCTGTGAGGTCAAGGTTAGTATAATCTTACATAAGAATTCCAGATAAATCACAACTATACAGTGAAATCCTATCTCAAAAATAGATCAATGAAGACTTAATTCATTCAAAAATATTTTTATTTCTCTGTTTAATTTATTAAACATGCACTATATGTCCTAGAGCTGTGAGCTAAAATAAAATGTCTGTGTGCACTACTCTCAGAATAGAAGGGGGTACTGGGTATTCCCACCTGCCATGCTCCATGTATTCCTTTGATACAGGCTCACTCCACGACCCTGGGGCTTTAGTTTTCTTCACTAGGCTGAAAGCCATCAAGCCCAGAGAACTTCCTGTCACTGCCCCAACTAGAGCTGGACTTATAGATACATTCAGGACACCTGGTTCATTAAGAAACGCCAAAATCTAAACTCTAGCTCCCAGACACAGGCAACAAGCGCTCTTAACTGCTGAGGGTTTCCCCAAGCCCATCTTCCATTACGGGAGCAAACCACCAATGGCTGGGTACGTTAGAAAGTAAAGAAGCTTTCTCGGCTCACATCTTCAGAGGACTTCTAGTGAGGGCCTCATGGCTATAGCACAGTATGGCAGACACAGAAGATGTCAGCTGGGGAGGGGGAAAGGGGGACAGCAGAGAAGAAGGGTCAGCCGCTCCTATGGTACTGACTCTTGTAGACGACTAGAAACCCGGTTTGCTCCGGTCCACAGGTGGTAAGTAAGTAGTCCCCTGGTGAGGGCACTCTTGACCTGACCTACCAGACCCTACTTCTTCAAGGTCCTAGCTCCTTTCACAACCATGACTGGGGACTGTGGCAGGTAGTCTTGACATGACAAATCACCATAGAAACAAACAGCTGACAAGGCTGTGAGGAATCTCCTAGGCTAACTTACATGAAGTGGGAAGACCACCCTAAACGTAGGCTACGGATGCCTGTGGGCTGGAGTCCAGGACCAATAAAAGGAGAACACTTCAGTACCGTACCATCTCTTTCTGCGACCACATCGTGTTCCTGCCGCAGTTCCTTTCCCAGCAAGATGCTTCCTAAAGCTGCTTTTATTATGTAACTAACACAGGGGCCAAACTTCCAGTCCACAAATGGGGTGGGGTGGGGTACAAGGATGGCACCATATCCAAACCATCTGGGCCTCCTTCCCACCTAGCAGTCAGCACTGGCCTCTCTGATCTTTCACTGTGGAAGAGTTCCCTGTAGGCAACTGACTTCCAGAGAGTACTAAACATGTTTTACACACACACACACACAAAGTGAACATCTTTCAAAATGGTGCCTCCTAATGACCAACCACTCCCCATAAAAGAGAAAGCTACCTTCGTTTGTCAAGGAATGTGATAACATCTAGAAAAAAATGTCTCCCCAAGAAAGCACCCCTGGACACACAGAGACACAATAGAGAGTTTCTAAGTCGGAACCCAGCACCCTTGCTGTTGTGAGCACCGCCTCTGGCAAAAGGCTGAAAATGAATCTGTCCACACCGGGCAAAGTGGAGAATTATTTGGGGGAACAGAATTTAACTTCAGTTTTCCTTCTCTTTTTTGATTGTACTTTTGTTCGCAGCTTCAGCTGGGAGAGAGTGGATGCACGCGTTTAGTGTGGAGTTTATGAGTTCATATTTTATAATTAACGTTGCCAACAGGGGAGTTTGATTAATGCCGAGCAGTGGATTTTGAGCAATGTTCCATACAAATTGCCAAATTTAGCAATAAAGTAAATTGGTGATGTGAACATCATTAGTAGAATGACTACTTAAAATTCAAATCATCGGAGCCACAAACCCATTATTTGTGTAGAAGGGAGGAAGTATCGCATTTGCTTTTATTTTGCCTTCAACCACATGTTATCTACCACCAAGCTGGATAGAGCGAAAGTTCTAGAATGGGTTGGGACGATATCAGAGCAGCTCCGGAGCACACACATGTGCACGCGCGTGCACCCACAAAGGGGCTGCGATAAAGGCAAGCTCTAAACTGTGAATTTGCATGATGGCAAATATAAAATCTATAGCAATCTTTCCCCACCAATGCTGCAGTGCATTTCCGGATGTGCTACCCACTCAGAAGTGTCCAGCGCGCACTCCCACAGTGAGCCTTTCCCCGTCGACGTTCACAGTACCTTATTGTCACCCTGGACCTCGCCAAGCCTCTGCCGGAGTTCTTTAATTTCTTCTCCCAGATGTTTATTCCTGTCCTGAGAGTCTCTCAACAGCTGCACAAGATTAGCCTGGAAATATCAACATAGCACAAGAGCAATCAGTATGGAGGTATGGACAAACGTGGGCTTTCCTGATGTACGGATGCTGGCATCCAGCTCAGCTGGATCCCACAGAACCCCGTGTCAGTGAATGTGTGGGAGGTTCTTTTCCAGAGTGGCTCACAGAAGTGGACAGGTTACAAAACTTTCCTAAGAGCTTGTCTATCCTGGGGGGTTACTGTGCAAGCATGAGGATCCAAGTCCAAATCCCCAACACCTACATAAAAAGTCAGGCATGGCTTTGAGCTCAATGAGAGACCCTGTCTCAAGGGAGTAAGGTTAAGAATGATAGAGCAAGACCCCTGGTGTCCTCCTCAGACCTCTGTACCCTCGCAAGCACATACTTGCACACATATACACCACATGTATACACACAGATGATAAAATAGCCACTTTCAAATCGGATGGTGTTGAGTTCACAAATTAAGGCCAGCAATGTAAGAAAGGATTCGTTGTCTCAATTAGGTCATTTCTTCTGTTCCTTCCAATGTGTCTTGTTTAATGAACTCTTCTTTGCTATTTTAGTGCCCAGAATTTGTGTGTCTATTTGCTTGTGCATCTGTGTATGCATGTGTGTTTACACATGTGGAGGACAGAGGCTGACATCAAATATCTTCCTCAATTGCTCTCCACCTTACTTTTTTGAGACAGTCTGTCACTGAACCTAGGGTTCGCCAATTCCATTAGTCTACCTGGCCAGTGAGCCCTAAGAAACCGCCTTGTCTCTGTCTCCCCAACAATGTGATTACAGTTGTAGCTGTGCCTTCTTTTTACAAGTGTGCTGGTGATCATACTCAGATCTCATGATTTTGCAGCAAGCATCTTACCCACAATGCCATCTCCCCAGGCTGAATGCTCAGAACTTCAGTTGCCATTCTGAAAGGCGACCGTTTCCAACATTGGGATCTAGTTGTGATTCTCTGGTCTCCTGGTCTGTCTCCCATCTCATTGTTTCCTGATGGTAGTTCTCACGGTGCCAAAGAGCCCAGGTTATTGCTTTCCACCCCAGTCTTCAAAACATCATCCCCCCACACACACCACAAGCTTCTTCTCTCACAAACACTTACTCCTATCTAGACCTGGGGTACCGACCCTGTCGGAGGGGCTCACGTAGTTAGGCAGCTCCATTCCCTTCCCCAAAGCAGCACTTCTGGCCCTCTGACATATACCCATCTCTTCATGGGGCTCCCCCAGACTCTGGACACCCCTACACAGTTTTAGCTCACCCTTGTCCCCTGCTCTGCAGAAACCTACCCTTGTTTTACAAAGAAAACTTGTTACCTGACAGACCAAGTTCTCCCCACCTCTAGTGGAGACAACCACTGAACACGGCAGTCAGTCACACAAGGCTGTATGTGTGTGTTCCAAGCCTCGGGATGAGGACGAAGGATGGAAAAAGCGGGGGCCTCACAGCAGTCACTTAAAAAGCTGTACACAGAGCTAAATCTCCAGATGCCTTCCTGCTGAAGTTCAGGAAACCCAAATCTAGAGGTGTAAATGGACAACCCCCCTCTAGTGGCCACGTCTCCAAGGCCTTCAGTGCTACACTTCTGGGAACAATTATGTTGGGTAGGAAAAGGCAGCAAGGGAAAGACTCTAAAGATGAAATCTTTAGCAGTTCTTGACACACACCCCAATCAGACCTCCACAGTTCATTGGTTGGGACTGCCTTCTGTCTCTTCCTCCATTCTCACTCCTTTTTCCTCCATGCCAGGCCTGATCCCATCTTGTTGCCCAAAATCTCTGTCAGCTCCTTCAGGCTTTTTCATAGAGGTCACTGGTCCCCACAGGACGCCCCCTGGACCATTGGATTTAACACGGCCACCCTCCCCTTTGCTCCCGTGCCTTTTGTCTGAGGCGCGTGCCATCTCCTAACACACCATATAATTCACTTCATGGTTTATTGCTTGCTGTTTATTTCCTGCCTCCCTCTCCCTGCTCAAGCATAAGTTCCATGAAGGGCGAGGAACTTAGTTCTTGCTCCTCCCCTCTGCCCTAACACAGTTGAAAGGGGAAATGAGAAGCTGAGCTGGAGGTTCTGGCCTCGGCATTGGGAGTAAGAAGCACTAAGTCCTAAAACCAGTGCCTAGCATGCGGTCTCGCCTGGGACAAACTGTACTGTCCCCAAAACAATCTCCATGCCACAGTGCAATCTACATCTTCAACCCCATATTGGCAAGGCTCATAGCTTACAATATCTTGCTCCCCATTTTCCAAGAACTCTGCTCTCAGGAGATACAAAGTTGCAGTAGACAGCAAAAGTTAGACTCCCTTTTGTAAATAAAGCAACAAGGAACCATTGCTCCCAACTGATTTTGGAAAGTTCCCCTGTGGGGATTCAAAGTTCCTTCCCAGCTTTGTCACTAGCCGCCCAGGGCATTTTCTCCATCTGCAGAAGGGAACTAACACCCAACTTTCCATGTGGTGACCTGGAATGTGTACAGTAAACACAGAATACTGAAGCCCAGGTTGTGCACCCAGGGGGTGCTACCTAAAGCCCTTTCCCCATGGCGCTAACTCAAGTACACAGGGGACAGAGTTGTGGGGACACAGCAAGTCCCTCGTTGACCACAGCTGGCCCTTTATGACTCTGTGCCTGCACTGTTCATCCGTCACTTGTTTATTTACACAATGTTTACTGGGTATCAGCTTTGGGTTAGGCTCTGTCTAAGGCCTGGGGACGTAGCAATGACCCAAACAGACAAAACTCTGTGGTTCTGTGGAGCTACTAATTATATGTTATACCATGTGGTACTTGGCCAGGTATTACTCTAGAAGTACAGGAAACAGAGTGTGCAGAAGAGGTCACAGTGAAAAGGAGATGGTGGACCTTGTGGGTTTCCTGGAGGCAAGAATCCGGGGCAGGAAAGGGGCATTCCTCACCACATATCTCAGAGTGTTCTCTCTCTCTCTCTCTCTCTCTCTCTCTCTCTCTCTCTCTCTCTCTCTCTCTCTCTCTCTCTCTCTCTCTCTGTGTGTGTGTGTGTGTGTGTGTGTGTGTGTGTGTGTGTGTACAGTTTAAAGACACAGAATAGGCTGGGTGCAGGCACTGGAAATTGTTCTTGATTGACATTTCCTGGTTTCTGCACTGTGCCTTGCTTCCACTGAACTTCAGAAAATTCCCAGACCTTAGCTCATGGATCCTCCTAGAGAGCCAGCAGCAGCATCCACCCAGATGGAAGGGCAGGCACCAGGCAGGAAGGATGATGGTCTCAGGGGAGGAGCCACTGCTACCTGCACCCTTCCATGAGCACCAATCAAAACATACAAGGAAACCAAAACACAAAGATGGCCACACCCCCAGAGTCCCCTTTTCAATCAACATTGGCTCCATCCCCTGGCAGGGAGGGGAGACCCTGACATTCAGGGACCACAGCCACTGAATTAGCAAACTCATCTCGTGCAGCAAAAGAGACGCATTCTTCAGTCCGTCCCTGATCAATGCTTTTGTGCAATGCAGCCAACATGAATTATTAGGAAAACAAATTTAATAAAACTCTGTATTTTAAAGCCATGCCCATACAATGGTTTTAAAGGCCTACGAAAGCTTTCCTAATTTCCTTGATAATCTTTTAATGGACCAGAAACAATTAGCATACATCGTGGCTCTACACCTAGGGCCTTGCTCTGATAAGTGCTGGCCTTGGGGCTCCTGGACATTTGGACCTAGAGCAGGACAGAAACCCAGGATAAACACCCAAGATCCCAGAGAATACTGGGGTAGAGGTTTGGGCTGTAACAGAAAAGGCATTCAGAGAGCCAGAGCCATCGTTATCAAGCCGTATTTAGTCTGCATCCCAGCTGAAAAGACTACAACCACAATACAGCCAGGCATCCCGCCATCACCCACAATGCCGTGGTGGTGGTCAGTTGCAATCACAATACCTTTGGGGCTGTGAGTTCACAGTATATCTACCCCAGTCGTGTGCTTGACCTCAGGGGTAGAAGTGGAAAGGAGAGGCACTCTTGCCTTTAGGCAAGTGACTGTATTTTTTTTTTTATACTTGTAAGGGAGGGTTGTCAACACACAACCCTTCTTTACTCAAGCCTTCTGCCTTCTCAACTGTGAAACAGTAACTAAACACCAGAAAATGACTATTCTGCTAGGGTACCCAACACCTTAAAAGGGAGGGTGTGGCACATTTTCAAGAGCTTGGAATAGAGGAGCAAAGTTCACACAATTCTCCTGACCAAAAATAACAGCCATGACTCACACACCCGCTCTAACAATCCATCACGCGAGCAGGTGGTGCCTGCTTATAATTTATCTGCTATGCAGAGCGCTTTGTCTCCCTGTTATTGAGAAGGACTCCGTGACCATCAGTTTGGAATAGCACTTCGTGAAAGAAATGTCAGGGAGAATGTGGCAAGGCACTAGGGTTTCAGAGGGAAGGGAGATGGGCCCAGGAGCGCGCATCTTTCCATTGCCAGGGCAGGTGGTGGCCCAGGAAAAAAGCTCAAAGGGACATAAAGGAGCCTCTTTTAAATATTCAGACCAAGCTAGAAAAGGCTGACATATTCTCCTTGATAATAAGAGTGTGTGCCGAAAACAGTGGGCAAACTATAGACTCCTCACACTTAAGTCACTCGAGCTGTCCTTAAGTCAAGTTGTGACTGCGGACCAGTGAGATGGCTCAGCCAACCAGGGGGCCTGCTGAGCCTGACAAGGGAGTTCGATCCCTTGGGCCCACATGGTGGAAGGAGATCACTAACTCCCAAAACGTGCCCCTTGACCTCCACACATGTGCTGTGGCTCATGTGCACACACACAGATTAAATAAATAGAATGTAATTAAAAACTGTACTTGTGACAGAAGAGGGAAGGAGATTTGCAAGGATAATACAGGAAGAGAGGGCGATGAAGTGGCTTGTTGGTTAAGAGCCCTTGCTGCTCTTCCAGAGATCCAGAGCTTTCAGCTGCCTATAATACCAGCTCCGGGGGTTCAGACACACTCTCTGCCCCAGGAACATCCTCACACACATGCCCAGTCACTCGTAGATACAAACACACAGCATATAACCTTAGTGACAAGTAGGGAGAGGTGAGGCTTAAAGGCTCTTGTCACATTGCATTGTGGAGACCTTTCCTCTAATAAGGGGAAGCTTGGGCCCCAGCGCAGGATGCATAGATGACACATGGATGATGCATGGATGTCGCATGGATGATGCATGGGTGATGCATGGGTGACACATGGGTGATGCATGGGTGATGCATGGGTGATGATGCATGGATGATGCATAGGTGATGCATGGGTGATGCATGGGTGATGCATGGGTGACACATGGGTGATGCATGGGTGATGATGCATGAATGATACATGGGTGATGCATGGATGATGCATAGGTGACACATGGGTGATGCATGGGTGGCACATGGGTGATGCATGGGTGACACATGGGTGATGCATGGGTGATGCATAGGTGACACATGGGTGATGCATGGGTGACACATGGGTGATGCATGGGTGATGCATAGGTGACACATGGGTGATGCATGGGTGACACATGGGTGATGCATGGGTGATGCATAGGTGACGCATGGGTGACACATGGGTGATGCATGGGTGACACATGGGTGATGCATGGGTGATGCATAGGTGACACATGGGTGATGCATGGATGATTCATAGGTGATACGTGGGTGACACATGTGTGATGATGCATGGATGATGCATAGGTGATGATGCATGGGTGACACATGGGTGATGCATGGATGATTCATAGGTGATACGTGGGTGACACATGTGTGATGATGCATGGATGACGCATGGGTGATGCATGGATGATGCATGGATGATGATGCATGGATGGTGCATGGGTGACACATGGGTGATGCATGGATGATGCATGGATGACGCATGGATGATGCATGGATGGTGCATGGGTGATGATGCATGGATGGTGCATGGGTGATGATGCATGGATGGTGCATGGGTGACACATGGGTGATGCATGGATGATGCATGGGTGGGTGACGCATGGATGCTACATGGTAATGTATGGGTGACACATGGGGGACGCATGGGTGATGCATGCTGTATCAGCTAATTTATAATGCCAACTTGGCACCAGCTAGGGTCATCTGGGAAGAAAGAATGGTAATTGAGTAAAATGCCTCTTTAGGATTTGTCTGTGGGCAAGCCGAGGGTGCATTTCCTCGAATGCTGAATGATATGGGAGGGAAGTGCCATCCCTAGGCTGGTAGTCCTGGGTGCTGTAAGAAGGCAAGCACAAGCTAAGCAAGCAAGCAAGCAGCTCTCCTCCATGGCCTGTGTATCAGTTATTACCTCCAGTTTCTGTCTTGAGTTCCTGCCCTGACTTCCCTGGATGATGAACTTATAAGCTGTGAGGTGAAATAAACCCTTTCCCCAAAGTTGTCATGATGTTTTATCATGACAGAAGCCCTAACTAAGACATCTGTGTACCTCAGCAACTCCCCAAGCCAGCTCCTAACTGTGAGAACAGTGTGCCCGGGCAATGTTCTGCACAGGGCAATTGCCACACCTCTTGACGGCTAGTATGAAGACATCAGGGAGCCAGCACCTCTCACTCAAACCTCAGGGCCACCTTTTGGTAGGAATTCTCACTGGGGAAGCTTAGTCTCTCTCCCTTCTGCATCTCCTCTGGAATCCATTACATACACAGCAGCTTAGCCATCAAGCCATGGAAAGGTTAGTCTATGTCATAATATAAAATGATAGGGCCTGGGCTGGAGAGATGACTCAGTCTCAGAGGTTACTATCCTTCCAGAGGACCCGAGTTCAATTCCCAGTACCCATATCGAGCAACTCATAACTGCCTGCATCACCAGCTTCAGGAATAATTGACACCTCTGGCTTTCACAGGTACCCACACTCACATGCACATACCCCCCCACATACACACATATGCACACACACGCGCACACATACACACATGTACATGCACACGTTACACAAATAGCTGATATACACTCGTAAGTCTTACAACATACCTCTTCATTTACAGACTTATCAAAATAGGAAGTTAAAAGTAAAATGAAAATAAGACGAGACAGAAAGAGAAGCAAGTCCTTGACTTGATCAAGAAATGAGAGAAAGAAACAAAGAGCAAATTCAGAGGACACTGCTGGGTTGCACTGCACGGGGAAGTTTAAATCCTGGGCCCCTGGAAGCCACAGCTTCCAAAAGGCAGAGTACAAGATAAAGCAAAAATACATTAAAAAATATATACCCACCTTACATTTGATGAAACACCAGTGTCCTTAGAGCCTGTGATGCTGGCAAGTTTAATTGCACTTTCCACTATGCTGTCTTGGTCCAGTGGTAACTCCTATGTTCACAGTAATTGAGTAAAACCTGCTCAGCAAAGGGCCCCTGCTCATAGAGACTGCCGGAGCAATATCCCCCATCACACCGGCAGCGCTCTTATTTATGGACACCAGCTACAGCGAGCATGTTCTGCGCATACGTCGATCAGCACAAGAGCTCAGCCTCCTCCCCCATCCTCACAGATAAACCTCTTTCCAGGCAAACCTGTTGAGTGACCTTAGGAAAGGCACAGTTTAAATAAATATTTGCCTGACCTAGGACATTATGATTTTGCTGCTGCTTGCTAGTGGCTCCCAGGATAACCTTCAAGTGTTTTAGAGTGAGTCTATGAATCGGGGGCACACCCACACTCCATGTCAAGTCGTTATGAGAATTTGCAGTGTGAAAGCCAAGATGGAGCCACAGTCCTGCCGGGGAGGGCTCGGAGCAGCTGGACCTGCGTTGCCTCCTGGCTTCCCTAGCGCGACAGTAAGTCACTCCTTTCAAAGTGTTCTGACAGAACTCCACAAAGCGCTTGAAGTCTTTGAAGGAAGTTTCAGGTTCTCTACATCAAACCAGGATTCCTGTACAAAGCCGTTCTGATTTGTGGGCCCCGGGGACTAAAATAAGCTTGACCAAGAAGGCTTTGCTGAAATAAAAGGCCCCCTCCTCTCCTGCACGGGGCCACTCTCCACTCCATTTCCCCGAGCGTTGACATCTCGCGCACGTCACTGTATAAATAAGCCATCCCTTTTTAGAGGCAAGAAAGCAAAGGCTCCCTGGTGGGCCAGGGGAGATGCCTCCCAGGGTTCTCGTGCTTGAAATCAAACAAGCAAAGACAAAGATATTAAAGATGTGTTTGACTGTCTGTTCAAGGAGGAGTTTAGGGGGGAGGAGTGTGCCGCCGTGACCCAAAAGAATCCTATCACCTAAGAAGATTAACCCAAGATCATCTCAATTCCCCTTTGTCTCCTTCACGGAAAGTGCTTGTTTAGCAAAAGAAAAATATTTAAAGGGTCGTTGGAGATTTTCCCATGATCTCTCTGCGCAGTGCAAAGGGGCGCACTGTGTACAGTTCTGCCTGGAGTAATGGGAAGACGTTTTCATTTCAATATCCCATGAGAAGCTATTAGTGCAATCGCTGTTCTCTTGGTTTCTTCACAGCTTCTTTAACGGGTGATTTACCACTGGAAATTGAGTTGTTTGAAAAAGAAGTCCAAGGTCCAAAAGGAAGGCATGACAACTATATTCCTAGAATTTACAAGCGTGAAGTTCAAGTCTGTGTTCTAAGGAGATTAAGAAGGGAAAAAGACAGACACAATTATGGTCAGTGGCTGGTGGCCACCAGAAACAAGACTAGTTTATGTAACAGGTTCCCACACCTTGGCACTATTGCCACCATGATGAAAGTACTATTCACACCACAAAACTCAGCATGTAGACAGCACCACCTGCCAAAAACAAAAACAAAGACCTAATCCATCAAAGTCCATAGCTCTGGAAAAGTCTCTAAATGTACTAACCTTGCTTTTTGGCTTCTGTAGCTTTGCTTCTGGCTAACGGTTCATACCACCTGAAGCTCGTCAGCCCAGGAGATTGTTTTTCTATTTAAAAGTTTTCTTTCTGAAAAAGGCTTGGGATTACACTGAGACCCCAAATCCCCAGTATCACCTCCAGTCAGCTACCACAGACTTCCTAGTGTCCGAGTATTCTTCTCTGGTGGATACACCACAACAGCTTAGTGTAAAATCCCTACCTCCATTTCTGGTTCTTTCCTACTGCTTGTCAGCGGGCTCTGAACAGGACTTCCAAACTGGGTTGGACTAATGGTGACGACCATGGTTCATTCCTGCTCAAGCAGTCCTACAGATGTAAGACAGACCCCAAACATCACCACACACAGAGTCATCTAGAACCTAGCCTTGCTCTGTGAACCTGCTGTATGGCCTTGGATAATCCCAAGAAAATTATACAAGACCCAACATTGACCAAGCAATCACCAAGTACTAGGCAAAGCACATGGGGTGGCTATCCTTGGTTGTCAACCTGACTACATCTGGAATTAGCTAAACCTCAAGTGGCAGGGAAAACCCACAAGGGATTTTTCTTAATTAAATCATTTGAAGTGAGAAGACCCATCTTTACTAAGTATCCCTTGAGGTGGGAAGGTCCACCTTTAACCTGGCCACACCTTTTGCTGGCAGCCTTTATAAAAGGCTCGAAAGGAGGAAGCGCTTGCTCTTTGCTTGTCCTTCCTCTTGCTGGCAAGTTGATTCCTTCACTAGCATTAGAGCCTACTTTGGGGTTCCAGCATACACTGAGGACAAGCTGAGACAGCCATCCTCATAAACTGAACAACTACTGCATTCTTGAACTTTCCATTGGCAGTCATTGTGAGACTAGCCGGAACACAGCCTGTAAGCTACTCCAGTAAATCCTATATATATATATATATATATATTTGTCTGATCTGTGACACTGTGACTTTGTTTCTGTCTAACTCCCAGAATAACTCCCAAGTATCTTGATTATTGATATATTATTGTTAAATAGACTCATTCTATATGTTCTGTTCCTCTGGAGAACCCTGACTAATTACGGCACTTAGAAGCTTCCCTGTAGAAGTTGCTCAAAAGAACTTCATGACTATGTCTCATTAGTATCTCCATTTTGATGAGGAGGCAATGGTGGCTCAGAAAGGTTATGCAGATTGCCTAGGGTCAGCCAGCCAGCAAAAGATTATACTTGAATTCACTGGGCTGGAAAATATTATCTAAGCCCCATGGCATTGCCTTTATGTAAGGTGCACCTCACCAATATGCCCTCGGACCACAGCAGGACTTACACACATAGGCATGGACACCTCTATGGTCTCTTAGAAAGCACACAGTGCTGTGATAACTAAGGTTACTATTTTCTATCAAAATATATGAAGAACCCTCAGTACATTTGCAGCTCCTAACATGCAACCTGTGGAATGCCAAGGAGTCACAGGCAGGCTGTAAGGAATCTATGACTCTGTGAAATGGAAGGAAAGTTTCTGTGACAAGCACATGGGCTTCTTCTAGAGTGAGGGCCCATGGCTTTGGACATGTTTGTAGAGTCATCTCTGATTCTCAAAAGGATGAGATACACTGGTCCTAGGAATTGAAAAAATGGAGAAGGTATGACAAGGTATGGTCACAGCATCTCTCATTCAAGAAATGAATAGGCAAGAGCCTAGTGAGGTCCTTCCAAGTCAGGGATAGCTATCACAGACATAAGGACATTTGGACAGCAAGAACCATAATGGGCGCCTTCTTCTGCCGTGTGCACATCTTGTGACCTCCATGCTGCCTCTGTTAACTTGGCAGTCAGGTCCGGTTCAGCACCATCTGTTCATGCCAGGTGCATTCACTTTGCAGCTGGAGGGGTAAACACTGCTCCTTCTGGCTCACATCTGGGATCAATATGCCATGTAGGCTTGGGGGCACCAGGTCAGGGGTGTGCCTCCCCCACTTCCTGTTCACAAAGCAGCTCAGGAAATGAGCATGCCTCCCCTTACAAACACACATACTGTCTGATTTGGGCGAAATAGGAACCAGGGTCTAAAACACAACTGCGTGTTCCTTCCCGTTCTGAATGGGCTGAGACAGAGGGACTTTAAAATGACCACTCAAAACCATTCACTGGCCTAAGGACTATCAGGAAACAAAATTTTAAAATATTTCAAAGGGAAAGAGCCTTCTTTCTAATACCAAGACTATTCCTCAATACTACTTATTCCCCCAATTTGCACAGCCAGAATCTATCTTGGACCACAGTTTTCTCTCCTTTGCAGTTACTGCCTGCCAGCCTATATTTAATGACTTTGTTCACTAGCTTATTCACAGTAACACCATTAGAATGAATAATGGCTGCATTATTGGTCATTCATACCAAGATACCTTGAAGTGAGGGGCTGATGCCGGGACAAGAGGTGAGATCAAAGAGTGGTGACTTGGACGGCACCAAGTCCAACAAGTCAATGGCTTTGCTCTGGCTCTTTTCACCCCAGATTCTTCCTGCCAAAATAAGCACTGGGCGCATGCGAAGTGCTCACTAAGGTCTTCCTGAGACCCAGTAGTCACCACCAGCAGCTGGACTGCAAAGGGGCTCTCAAGCTCTAATTCCTCGCCAGCTAGTCATATGATTTCTATATCCTTGACCTCCATAAGCTTCCAATTCCACCCTGGTCAGACAGCACTCACCATAACCACAGCCTGACTTGGTTGACTGGGAAGGAGCTAAATGAGGTCACCCTCAGGGCCTGGAAGAGTGAGTGAGAATGGATGATCAGGAAGGTTGACTATATTTAGTATATGTCACTCCTAGATCATTTCAATAAGGCACATAAAGCAGGGGACATGACACTGTGCACCAGCACCCATCTCATGGGTGCAGTGGGAGTCACCTCACGTCTGCAGAAAGCCTAACCCAGCCTGTCTAACCTGAAATGGACCCTAGGCCAATCCTGGCCTATGCTCTTCCCTAAGCCCCAGGGAACTGCCCTGAGTCAAGGTCAAAAGGGTAGGGTTCATAATTCCAATGTCATAGTGGCCTAAGCAAGAGAATTGACATGGAGGGCAGACCTAGGGCCACTCTAGCTGATCTCCCTACTACCCAGGACAACTGTCTTTTGGCCTCCTATGAGTACTGGACAAACAACAACTCTAGGGAGGCTCCTAGAAGCCAGGAACCATTTCTTTAGCCAAAGCTACTTGGAACTACAAATGCAACCAAAAGGCTCCAAGAAGGCCATCATATTCTGTGGAGAGCTAGAAGTCATGCACAGTTAGCATCTGAGGGGAGAATGACTTTTATTTACATAGAGGAGGAAGAGAGGGAGGAAGAAAGAAAAACAGAAGAGGGAGAGAAGGAAAAAGAAGTGCAGGAAGAAAGGAAGGAGGAGGAGGAAAAGAGGAGAAGTAGAGACCTTCGCTAAAGCTCACCTGTGCCAGGCACTGCACTGAGCAATCTACCTGCATCATATCATCTGCCTCCCCATGAACACTCCGCACAGTGGGTACCACATTTATCATATTCTAGGGAGGAGAATGCTGAGGTACCCAGAGATGCCTTCTTGAGTCCACACATTCTAGAGCACATCATTGCTGACCCCTAATGGTCCTTCCATCCCAGATGACCAACCTAAGCCAAGAGCATAATAACCCTTGAGGGTTAGAGCAAGAATGGGAAATAGTCTTCATGGGACAACCTGGAGGAAAGGGCTTGACCGTTGGGCATCCCGCCTCTCCTGCTCAGGGGCAACAGCCATAAAAGGAAGCTGACTACAAGAGGAAGGGGTCCTCAGTTGCCACAAAAATAGAGTTTTCAGGTAAGATTGAAGGCGTAAGTCACAAACAATCCCACACCAGTTTGGAATTATGATTAATAGAATGGTTATTTATTTAAAGGGGAAAAACTTACAGATCACTGTCCCAGACAACATCCCTCTGCACAATCAGGAAAGGAGCCTAGTCGCCAGAAGCAGAGCCCGAAGCCAGGGAGCCAGGGCAGTTGCTGCTTTCTTAAAGAAAGGGAGACCACGCCCCAATGGGCTGTTATCTCAGCAGCTATTGGCTGAAGGAGCGGAAGGAGCTCCTGCAACATAAGATGAGCTTGAACTTCAGGTTGACTTACACTTTTGTATGACATGTTTTTTATCCTAAGAGAGTATTCATTGGCTATCTGACTTCAAGTCTACCTAGGTACCCTGCATTTTTATTTGCTAAATATGCCTCAGAGGAGAGAAACAGTACTGTCAACCTCAGGAGACAGCTGGTCACACAGCCCTTTGACTGCATCATCTCGGAGATTCTGGTTCCTCAAGTCCATCACATCTTTGACCAGATGCACAGCTCGGAATTCTCTTATTTGCACCCCATTCTATGTCTCCCAGCCAGGAAGGAAGGATGCTCAGCCCAAGCTTCAGCATCATATTAATCCCCAAAGGGAAGGGAATTGAGTACCACATTAAAAGCCACAATGCTCATGTTTGGCACCTTGAACTTGTATTTTTAGAACGGTAAGGACGCAGCTTGACAGACTTACTGGAATTCATCAGATTCTCCTCAGTCAATGTAAATGTATCATTATAAAGTCACAGAATACGAATGCACTTAGAACTGGAAAACTCCTTCATGAATACTAACAAACTCTGAAATCACAGGGAAGATGACTGCCTACAGCTATCGAAAACACCCAGCAAGCCAAGATTACGGATTTCAGTTTTTAAACAGTAATGATAAACTCCCATGTAATTTTGTTTAGAAAAAAACATCAATTAGCCACACAGAAAAATTAGACTAGATCAAACATGGAGCTTTATAAACTAGTCACATAGAGCAGAAAGGAGTGTACGAGCCGGCAGCACAGACAGGTGGATGTGGACAGCGGCGCTATTTACAGATGAAAGTCGTGTGTGTGTGTGTGTGTGTATCTGTGCGTGTGTGCGTGAGCGAGTGTTCATGTGTGTGTGCGCACACACGAGTGACAACATGTGTGTATGTGTGAGTGTGCGTGTGAGCAAGTGTGTGTGTCTGTGCATATGTGCGTGAGCAAGTGTTCATGTGTGTGCGCACACACAAGTGACAACATGTGTGTATGTGTGAGTGTGCGTGTGAGCAAGTGTGTGTGTCTGTGCATATGTGCGTGAGCAAGTGTTCATGTGTGTGTGTGCACACACACGAGTGACAACATGTGTGTATGTGTGAGTGTGCGTGTGAGCAAGTGTGTGTGTGCGTGTGAGCAGGTGTTCATGTGTGTGCGCACACACACAAGTAAGAACATGTGTGTATGTGTGAGTGTGCGTGTGAGCAAGTGTGTGTGTGCGCGTGAGCAGGTGTTCATGTGTGTGAGCACACACGAGTGAGAACATGTGTGTATGTGTGAGTGTGCGTGTGAGCGAGTGTGTGTGTGCGTGTGTGTGTTTAACACTATTCATCAGCATCAGATATCTCAAGCTAATGAACCTAGGAGTTTTATGTGCAGTATCTTGCACATTAGCAGTCAACTGTGTTCACTGACACCCGTCAGTTACGACCACAGGATGTTGACGGTAAGGCCGAGGACATATGGTTCCTGTCTGTGTCTTGGTTTATGTCCACCGGTTCTGAACCAAGGGAAGAGGCCTGCTGGAACAGAACGTGCCACCACTAACATCGCCACCACCTGGGCACATAAAACTTCTAACACACAGCACGAGGCAAATTAGAAAAATTGCAAAGTTAAGGGAAGGTCCAAGAAATCTGTCTTAGAAAAAAGATCACTGCTTTTCATACACACACAGGAGGGAGTTCAAATTAACCCATAATTTGACAGATTTAATCAATTTACTGTTAACCAGCATCTTCAAAAACAATTTTTAAAGAAATTAAATTGAGATAGCCCCTTTTGTCACCCAACAAATTTAGATGCTCACTTGTAGCAATTTAATGAAACAATTTTCAGAAAATTCCAGTAAGATCTGTATGAGAACAGGAAGACTTGATAAAAATATTTTTCAGTTTTATCTGAAAAAAGTAACAAATATGAAACATTTGAACAGAAGAGACTAAGGCAAAAGGACAGACCCAAACAGACATGAAAAACACAGCAAAGGCGAACAATCAGGATCATGTAGGACAGACACCGGCCTGTACAGGAAGCCCAATGAAATAGTCATGTGTATACAAGAGGAAGTAAGAAAGGGGGTAGACCAATAGACAGGGTTGGCCATGTAGAGAAAAGTAAGAAAACAGCTTGGGAGTTTTGATAGGAGATATGTTTAAAAGTCAGCATGCCTCCTCCAAAGGAGGAGCCTGATCACTCAGTTCCCAGCTTCTCAAGAGAATTCCCCCAGAGTCTCAGGGCTCAGTCATCTGGTGTCTCCCCACATCTTGTTGGGCTGTGCTCAGTATCCCTTCTGCCTCTCCTGGTCCCTCTTACAGCCACATCCCCCCAGTGTCTGAAAATATTCCAGGAAAACTTAAAAAGGAATTTTGCACTAGACAGTTGGGGTTTCCCAATTCTTTGGACTGTGTTAAGGTCATGGTCACCTTGATGCGAGAGTTGCCTGATACCAAGAAGAAATCTTACCTGCTTCCTCTTTTCAGGGGGAAGTGATGGGTCTCCATCCTACAAAGAAACACAAACTACATTTTACTTCTTCCCAAGAATAAACCCAGACTTACCGCAGAATCTCAACCCTCAGTTGGACCAATGTGAATCTAAATCCCCATCAGCCACGCAGCTAGTAAGGCGAGAAGGCAAGCTTGACGACGCTTTAAAAATAACTACCACTTGATGGGGACCCCAGAGAATCGGCTCAATCAAGACCAAACATGAATTTTCCAAAATGATGTTTCTAAAAGAGAAATCTAGATGGATCAAAATTACTTTAGAGCAGAGCATAAAACTGAAATAGTTATTCATTTGGTTAAAGTTCTTTGAAATAGAATAAAAAGAATGTACACAGACATAAACACATGTACACACATGCACATGTGCAGACACACATAAACATGCATGCATACACAGACAGACACATACACGTACAAATACACATATAAATGCATATACATACACATAGTCACGCACAGGCATATGTGCACACATGTATACACACATATATAAACATATTGCATATGCACACAGATGTGCACACGCATACAGACACAAGCACATATATATACACATAAACATGTGCACATATGAAAACACACGTACATACATGTATACATACACATGTCAACATACATGCACAGGAACACACAGGGACGTGTGTTTGTGTGTTCATTATATAAGCTCTCTTCCTCTAGGAGAACCCTGGCTAACATAGGTAACCTCAGCCTGTTTACAAGGCCTAGGAAGCCTTTGCTGTAAAGTGCTGGGTAACGAGAACATGCTTAAGGCAGCATTGGCACATGATGTCCAGAACACCATGCGGAGGGAGAACAGAACAGCAGCCACCAGCCACCTGTGGGGCTTGAGCCCATGGGACAGGACAGGAAAATGAGGGACTGAGTTTCTTATTTTCTTTATGCCAATTAACTTAGTTAAGTTGGAGAGCCATGTGCAGCTGGCAGCCTCTGGACTGGCACAGATTTAAGATATACTCTTTAAAATAACAAGAAAAGTGCATCATAAAATAATAAGGAAACAGCCACAGTAAACACACACGGATATAAGCATCTTCACATGTGTTAGGTCCAGCAGCCTGGAACTGCATGCATGTGGAGCGGGTTGTAGAGGAAGCAGGTGGTGTGCACGTTTCTACTTTTAAACTTTGGTTTGGTTTGATTTGGGCTTTTTTTGTTGTTGCTTGCTTGCTTGGGACAGGTTATCAAGCCTCTCACCCACTAGGTAGCCAAGGAAGGCCTTGAATTCCTGATCCCCCTGCCTCCACCTCCCAAGCTAGGGTTCCAGGCATATAAAAGGATACCTGGCGAACTGTTGGCAAGGGGTGGCTTTTGAAAAGAGCAAATCACCACAGCCCCTTTTCCGGTCTTTGCAGAGGGGGCCAGATATCCCTCCAGTGCCAGACTTACAATCAGCTCCCGATACTTCTTCTTCAGGGACTGGTGTCGCTCGCGCAGCTGATTAGCCATGAGCTTGTACTGGTCCCTCTCCTGCTGGCAGGTGTCCAGCTCCTTGGAGAGGATCAGCAGGGCCTCCTTCTTGCTCTCCAGCTTCCGCTTACACACCAGGTACTGCAGAACAAATGGCCACTGGTCAGAAATGGCAGGTGGGCGTCGCAGCCCCAGGGCACTGTGCTCTACATCCCCCCCCCTTTCCATGGCTCGGGAATCACACACTTTTAGACACTTCCACAGCAGCGTATATACAAAATGGTTGCCGCATTGCCTGACACACAGTTCTCTCAAGACAAAGTCAAACCTTAGCTGTCCGCGAACGTTCACGAACTGGGAGAGATACAATCATGTATTTGCAAATAAGTTAAGAAATAGAACTATAAGCCAGGAAGATGGTTTAGCAGGTCATGGCTTAGCAGGTCACGGCACTTGCCATCAAACCTTAATGACCTGAGTCTGATTTTTGAGTCCATAGTGCAATGAGAGAGCCAATTGTCAACTTCCTCCACTGACTCTGCACACGTGCTGTGGCGTGCGCGCGCATACACACACACACACACCATACACATGCTTATGATAATAATAAATTAGAACTATTTTTAAAATTACATGTAAGGATAAATAGGTGCCAGGATCCCAGATTTATCCAGTATGATATATATATTTATACATCCACATAAAATTTTATTAAAATTTTACAAAGCAATACACACAAACATATTTAATGAAAAATTTATAAATATTGATAGGAATCATTTCTTGCTAGTAATTCCTTTCCCTCAAATTTTAAAATTTTTTTCCTTGTGCTTTTCTGGTTTTATTTTCTAAATTTTTGAGGATAAGTCAATATGCTCTCAATTATAACAATAACCGCAAATATTATGAAAAATCATCTCTTTAAGCCATAAATCACTTCACTTGATCCTTCCCACCTATGAAACCAAGCAGTCATTTTCCTCTGGAGAATTTGTTCACTAACTCAGCGCTGATCTGTAAAACCTCTTCAAGGATCAAACACACGCACCCATCTATCACCAGAGACCAACTTCAGAAGTCGGTATTTTTGCCACACTCTGGATTCTCCCAACAGCTGGGCAGTGCTGGCTGGAACTCCTGCCTTCAAGCAACAACACTGTGTGTCTCTGTGTTTCCCTCCAGGAGTGAAGCCCAGTCAACAGTCCCACCACAGCGGCCCATGTGAGCTCAGAGGAGATTCTGCTTTTACTGGATATATTACACCGCCTGGCGTTACTCACATATGTGAGATGTGGCACTAAATACCTTTTGAATTTTCCCCATAAAAGACCAAATTCAAAGCATTCATGAAAACAATTTATAGTTTCATTATCCACCCTGACATGAGCGCTTTGTCATTGTGGGCGCTCACACAAAGCCGAGCAAGAGCCGGCACTCCCATACCATTTGAGCCAATGCTCTTTACGGACAAAAAGCATTACTCATATATAGTGCTCGCTCAGAACCGACTTTGTTAAGTTCAATTTCAAATAAATGAAAGGGGGAAAAAAAGGAGAGTCTTGTGCATTAGCACATTTTTTCCCTAAAAAAAAAGTAATTGCTTAGTTTCAAAAACAAAGGGGAAAGAAAAGTCGTGCTGAGGGAGATTTGAGTTCTGAGAAAGGACATTTCACCTTGGTGGAATTTTATTCCCCGCAGTAATGAGGTTGGAATCCTGCCTTAAAACGCTCCAGTTTTTGAGACTCTGACATTGTCTGCCTGATGCAAAATAATCCTGTTGTCACAGTGATTTCTCAAGAGTCAAGTCGGCAACAAATAAATACCAGAGCTGAGTGGTGTCCTGGGGGAGGGAGGCATCGCGATGTCACAGGGGAAAGAGGCACTACACACCGCTTGACCCATCCGCCCTTGCTCTCTTCTCCCCCCCCCCCCCGCCCGTCAGCAGCCCCAGTCCCGGGGCCTGGGGCATCAGTAGCACGAAGGTCCCATCTATGGGTTCATACACATCCAGTGTCTTTGACTGTAAGGAAGGGAATCTCAATTGGATCAAGACATTTCAGTAGGTAAGTCTGCACAGAACACCCATTTCATGAAGGGACAGCAAAGGCTGCTTCGTACTCAGAAACAGAAATTCTCAGGTTCCCTGCCCTTGAATGATCCAAGAGAAAAAGCATTTCTCTCCCAAGGAACAGTCCAAGTTAGAGGCTGTGAAAGGAAGAAAACAACAACAACAAAAACCCAGTTTCTGGTTCTGTGGAAGCTGGTAGAAGCCAGACCTGGAGGCCTGCACAAGCCACAGTGGTCTAGAGTTTGCGAAGGAGAGTTCTGCAGGCCCATCCCTGAGCACGTGACAGGGGTGACAGCTAAAGCTCCGTCCAGGGGACATCACGGAAGAGGGGGCAGAAAGAGCTTGATGATGGAGGAGAGCAGTGAGGTGCTGGCATGGCTGTTCCGCTCAAGAGCTCGGCACAGCTAAGGTTACCCACAAAAGCACTAGCCGAAAAGATCCAGAAACATTCCATGAGGCCACAAGAACTGGACACAGCGGTATACAAAAGAGAAAAAAGAGGACACAAAGGCATGAAGGTGAGAAGGGGGACAAGTTGGGGAGGGTCTGGGGGTAACAAAGGAGTTGGGGTGATAGAATTATATTACAAAAGTATATATAATATATATATCATACATATGTACCACATACATACATAAACACAACACACACACACACACACACACACACACACACACACACACATATATATATATATATATATATATATATATATATATATATATATATATATATACACTCAAAGAAAGCAGAGGCCATCTGTACAGACAGTGAAGCTACACTGAGAAAAAGATGGTTCTAGAAAGCAACTGGTCAGTCTTTCTTCTGCTTTTAGAGACCTGGTTGTCAAAAACTTTAGCCCAATGCTATTTATCAGCAGGATAAACCTTAGTCTGAAGCCTCGCTTACAAAACAGCGCAAAGTGGATCTGGGTGCAGGAAGAACTGTCTTAGACATTTGCATCCACAGGCAGCACTGAGGACTGAGGACCCAGGAACAAAATGTTTCCTCAACAGGGGACATGCCAGGGTCCGTCCTGAAGTGTGAAAATGGAGGGCAGAGGCTGAGCAGAGGCTCTCTTTCTCTGACTGCAGACACGAGGTGAGCTGCTCCAAACCCTGCTGCCTTGATTTCCCCACCATGGTGGACTATTCCTGGAACTGCAAGCTAGAATGGACCCTTTCTTCCCTAGTTGCTCTTGTCACAGTATTCAGCAGAGCAACAGAGAAAGGGCTAAGCCAGCCGCCTGGTCTGACTTCCCTGTCCCTTCTGTAGTATGCCTGGGTCTTGAGCTATGCTTGGTCTTAGAGACTGGTTACTTCCAGTATCTCCCCTGTGACAGTAGAGACATCATCATATTCATTCCAGATTCCCAGTGCTGAGAAAAAGACATGGTGCACAGCAGGTACTCCATACATGTATCTAGATGTGTGCATGCACAGACACATGCATATGGTGTAACGCTGTAAACTGATGACGTATGGATTTTCTCCTTTGTCCTATTATATGCAGATATATAATACACATAGAATATATGTACATAGACACTACTCACATGGATGGGTGAGGACCCCTCACATGTTATCTAGAGCTTCCCCAGGCCTTGTGGCACTGCGGTATCACCCCCGTTTTACAGACTCCCTGACACTGAGTCACCCACACCGGGCTCCTTAGTGTACAGAAGAGGAAACTGGGATTCGGCCTGGTAAAGTGACTTATCCAAAGCTGGCTGGTCAAAGCTAGGTAAGCTGTGTACTTGTCTCACTCCAAGTTCAAGGCTCTTTCAGGATAGCAAACAACTCCAAGTTCTTGTAAGAAAAAAAAAAAAGGAAAGACAGACCATGAACTCAGAATAATGCTGAAGTTTTTGCTGTGATCATAGTCGGCAGGCGTTGATAATGATGTGAGAATATATTATTAACTAGCAGCCCTCACTACTGTGCCCTAGACATTAGTAAGAGCGATAGACACTTCCCTCCAAGGGACAAAGCAGGATATAGTCATGGTGGAAGCTGTGGCAGAAGGAGCCAGCAATGTCTGAGCTCCAGTCTTAGCTTTGCTACTTCCTAGCTATGTGATCAGTTAGCCACTGTGTGCCCAGACTCCCTGTATACACACAGAGATGGAGAAGCACCTTCAGGGGTTAGCGCAACAATGTAAGAAGCGAGCTAGCATCTGTGAAACCTCTAACACATTAACTGTGATTGCCATGACTTCCACTCAGATCGCTCAGGGTGAGACAAGTGGGGAAATCTTGGAAGTGAAGGTGTTCACTGGAGGAGGGGGTGACATGTGGCATGGAGCCTGCAGGTCGGGAGGTGGGGTCAGAGGTTACTATGATAGGCAACAGGAAGCCAACAGAGCTCTAGCAGAGAAGCAAAAGCATAGGCTTACTAAAGACATTAGATTGTACAATGAGTGGCAAGGGTGGGCTGGCCGGGGGCTCTTTGGGGTGAAGGTAAAGAGAGATGAGGCCTTAGGGTACAGATTTGGCTGAGCTGTTCAGCCTCTCTTCTCCCAGGAATGAGGAACCTAGGGTCTCTAACTAGGGGAAGATCATTCAGAATCTTCTCATGGGGAAAAAAATGCTATCCTGCCGTCAGAGGGGGTAACTCATATTGGCCTGCACAACATGGGCACAATTTGCCATGCAGCCCACAGTGGGGCTCAGGACACCAACACTGCTGCACTCTGCAGCGTGGTCTGCCCCAGCAGGCCTCCAGAGAACACTCCAGCTCTGCTATTTCTTAATGGGGTCTGTCCTCACCGTGTCTAATACAACATGGTGAGACAGGGCCTTCCCCGGACAACCAGACACACGCGAAATTCGCCTTAGCCACAGAGCCTGATGTGGGGATCATATTGTGGGTCAATGAGTCATGTGACTGCCCCATCACTGTCCTCCTGATGAGCAGGACAAATCCAAGAAAAGTCTCCACCCTCTAGCCCATTGGGTGGGGCCAGAGGCTCCACCTTTATTCTCCAGATTCTTATTTTTTTAATTTATTTATTATACAATATTCTGTCTGTGTGTATGTCTGCAGACCAGAAGAGGGCACCAGACCTCATTACAGATGGTTGTAAGCCACCATGTGGTTGCTGGGAATTGAACTCAGGACCTTTGGAAGAGCAGGCAATGCTCTTAACCACTGAGCCATCTCTCCAGCCCTATTCTCCAGATTCTTTTGCTACTGATCTTTAGTCGGCTAACAACACTGTTGGCCAAGTTCACAGCTGGAATAAAAATGGTGGCTTTTCCACCCTCTTTCCCATTTCAAGTCAAGAAACATTCAATTTATTTTCAAGAAAGGAGAAGGAGCAAAGACGTTGGTTTTTGAACGTTTGCCGCCACGTGACCAGCATTCCTAGAAGTAATAAGGGCTTCCATTGAAATAGTAACAGTGGCCACCACTGGGGTGAGTTCAGCAGTTTCCTGTCTATGCTAAGTGCTGTATTTGTTCCCTGTGGCCGGCCTCTGTAACAAGCGGTGAGATGAACCCCTTTTCAAAGGTGAGGACTCTGAGCCCAAAGAGGCCAATGATCTCATGATTGCGGAGGTAGGGAGGTGGCAGAGTTGCATGCAGAGATAGGATGCTTTGGTGGGCAGTAACAGTGACAGACGCGGAAGCATAGCAATGTACTGGGAGAATATCAGCACTTGTAGACTTGACTAGTGGAGAAAGAGATAGATTAGGGGGAGGGGAGGTAGAGAGGGAAAGCCCAGAACACCCACGACCAGGTATCATTACAGGGGAGTTTGGCTCAGGAATTGCCAAAGGGGTAAGCTGAGCTCCCTTGTTGGTATCTTTTCTGTTCAATAGTGTGTTCAGGGCCCTTACCCACAGTCCTATGGTAGGCAGACTGGTCAAGGACAATGGTCTCCAAATAAAGGAGCTCTGAGAAACAGAAACGAATGCTGGGGATTGGGGAAATGGCCAACTTGGGGAGGATCCATTTTACTGACTGTTTCTGAACCTTGCTCAGGTTCTGGAACCTTCTTGTGGCTCATGAAAAAAAGCTGAGAAATAAAGGATGATTATTCGTTAGCAATCCCTTTCATTTTTGTTGACCTCTGAACTGCTGGTGATCAGGAGCAGGAGCATGTGTCTCCCAATGACAGCTGTAGGCTGTTGGGACTCCTACCGCTGCAGGTGGGTACATACCTACCAGCAGGAGAGAGGGAGACGCCACACACCAAGTAGACCGGGCAACCCAGAAAGAGCGAGTGGAGCTCCGTAAAATATGCCCCGTTTCTGGCATGTATACTAGATATCGTGAAATATTTTTATTATCCACTCAAAAATAGATTTCTTTTGAATTGCATTTCAATGACTTTTTGAAGCTGAGCTTGTAACTCATGTGTGATGTTAATTCACGCCCGCAGGTGAAGGCAGTTGTACTTGTCACCTTAAGAACCCAATCCCACAGTTTGGGCCATTGAGTGGCTTTTATCTACCCATTTCCGGTTATCTGCCATAAAGCAAATCATAATTGCTACAAGGAAGACCATAATAATTAAATGACGACCTGACACACTACATTAGGATTTGGACAGCTTTATGACTGGCTGGCTGTAGCCGAGAGAGGAGGTGGCTCAGGGTCAGGGGAGTATGTCTGCCAAGGGACCTTTTCCACCAAACAGCGACCCTTGGTCCTGAGTGAGTGCCCCTTGGTCCTGAGTGAGCGCCCCTTGGTCCTGAGTGAGCGCCCCTTGGTCCTGAGTGAGCACTTTTTGGAGAAGAAATCAAGCTGGTTTTCCTCCACCATGCAAGAGCCTGCCTGCTACCCCAAGAAAGCCTCCTAGAAAGGGGACAACACACACACAGAAGAGGGTCACGAGCAGGAATAGTCCCAATATTTGCTACCTGAAAACTCACTCTGTTTAGAGCTACTTTATCTGCTAGATCTTAAATGTCCCCAAGGGCCCATGTGTTTCCTTTGTGGCATAGCAATATTAGAAGGCTGTGGATCCTTTTAGAGGCAGGGCCTTGTGGGAGGTTGTGGATCATGGGAGAGTACTGTTTGAAGGGACAGTGTAGGGCAAGATGCTCCTCTCTCTCTTTTGAGTCCTGGCCGTGAGGTGAGCAGCTTTGTTCCAACACACACACTCCCCACCTCCATCATCCTAAACCTCAAAAGCAATGGGGCCAACTGGCCACGAATGCAGTCTTTAAAATGCCAGGAAGAACCGTCTCTGCTGATAGGTTCTCTCAGGTACTGAGCGCAGTAACGGAAAGCTGACAACAGCAGGTTACCCTCTACTTTCCCGGCTGTTGTCGGTGCCCTCTTTCTCCCCTGCCCCGTCTCCCTCCAGGAACCTCTCCTTCCTGCCCCACCAGAAGCACCGGGTAAACAGCCCTCAACAATAAGCACACTGTCTCCGTCTCCAATAAGCAACCTCTTTGTTCTGAAACCTCTGCTTGGCTCTGCACTATAACATCGGGGCTATCACAGCCTCTTCTGCATTTCCTATCTGCCCAGTCCACATTGTGGAGCTTTGAAAAAGCATAAATCAGGCCCTGCCACTCTTTTTTTTTAAAAAAAAATGTTCATTCATTCATCCATTGAGAGAGAGAGAGAGAGAGAGAGAGAGAGAGAGAGAGAGAGAGAGAGAGAGAGAATGTCAGAGAGCAATGCTTGGCTGCCTCCTTCTACCATGTAGGACCTAGGGATTGAGTTAGATCATCAGTCTCTACAGCGAGCACCTTTACCCACAGTCATTTTGATTTCCTCCTACCATTAAAAAAAATGAAAATAAAAAATATTTTAAAAACACACACACACACACACTGAATGGAAAGCGATTGTCACGCCACACCCCCTCAGTATTTGGCAGTAGCCTGCCTCTGATTGGGCTGCAGCTGCTCTTTCACCTGCTCCACTTCTGCCCATGAACGCTTCCTGCTGTTATCCACCCTGCCCAACTCTCTGTTGTATGAGAGGCTGCTTGTTTGTTCCCGGCTGCTCGGACCCAAAATAATCACTCAGAAACTATTCCATTTGAATCACTGCTTGGCCAATACCATAAGCATAATTTTAGCTAGCTCTTAGATCTTAATTTAACCCATTTCTATTAATCTGTGTATTGCCACATGGCTGTGGTTTACCAGCAAAGATTCGGCATGTCTGTCTCTGGCAAGACTACATGGCTTCTCTCTAACTCCGCCTCCTCTTTCCCAGCATTCAGTTTAGTTTTTCCCACCTAGTTCTTCTCTACCTTATCACAGGCCCCAAACAACAGCTTCTTTACCAACCAATGATATTCACAGCATACAGAAAGGAATCCCACATTCATTTTCTCTCCTCTCTCTCTCATCTTAGTTGATCCAGTGCTCAGGAACATGTCCTGTCCCAAAAGCCTCTTAACCCCCAAGTAGAGGAAGAATGCCCCCTGGCTGGCTGCACAGCGTTCTGCATGCACCTCAACGAGAGCAGAAGTGGGACAGTATGTGCACAAGCACAAGCAAGCCACACGTATACACGCTGTGACACAATGCCTGCCCACTTGCCTATTCTACGCCTTTGGCCTCTGCAACCAGGCCTTTCACACACAACATTGAATCCCCACAGACAAGCACAGGCTCTATCCCACAGTGAGAGCTCAGAACACACTAAATAATAGAGACGCAACCTCAGTCTCCAGTAACCGAATGTACACATACATCGTTATACAGATATATACATTTGGTATTTGCATATTTTAGTGATACAGCCATTGATTTGATATTCTGCCTAAATCTCTACCAGCTGTGTGCAACCCATGGCCCAAACACGGCTGTACACAAATCACAAACCTGGGATTTTATGGGGATTATTTTATGGGAATGTCTGTGGTTTTTTGTTTGTAACGTGATTGCTCTGTCCTGGAAGGTAAACTCTGTAGATGACAATATCACTCTGCCAGGTCAAAGGCCTACTCACTCACGAAGCTTTTCATGTTGCAGGGGAAATGTACAGTTCTACAAGCCACAGTGTATACACGACGAGAATGTGAGAGAATTCCCACAGTCATCAAAATGGGATTTGGGTTTTGACCTTTTAGCACTGAACACGGTACTTCCCTTCATTTCTGTGGTCAGACAGATCCTTCCTCACCTTTATCCTGCAGATTTGCCAAACAGGCACCCAGGACTGTCCCTCAGAGAGACACATATGTGCCCTTAACTTCTTGAAGGTATGAGTTGGCCATCCAGAGTAAAACACCATGTGGGGCAGGTACGGTGTTCTGCATCTTACTGAAGTCTCTGCTGCAGAATGGCAGCCTCCCATGTGCCTCCCTCAAGACTTGGGCGCGAGCCCTTCCTGCCCACCTAAGCCCATCCTCCATGGGTATATCTCTCATGGCATGGGCCCTTTGCCATGATGGCGTTCAACTCTGTAACTTTTAGCTAACAATCCAGCAATCCCAAACCAGTGTCTTAAGATTCTCTTGCCATCCGGGAAGATGACTTTTTTATGATCCGTCTTCTTCAGACTCGCCACCACACTTCCCCCTCCCTGGGATTGCTTTCAACAGGCAAACTTTGATGATCTGAAGGCCCCAGGGGATGTGCTGGAATTTAAGTTAAGTGAGATTTCAGGTAATTGGAAAAGTTTATAACGTGAACCGCAGTAGCTGGGGGGTATGTGAAATTCCCTGACAGTCTTGGTTAACTGAAGTGGTGAATAACGAGCTGTACCTGCATCTCTGTTTCAACCCTTCTCTCCTTCCCACTCTTCTTCCCTCCCACCATCTCACTTCCACTCCTGCCCTGCCTCCTGCTCCCTTTGGGTCTGTAGAACGCCAGGGAAGGAGACTGCCTATCCTTCTGCTGGCCACAGTGAGCCAGGACATTCCTCTCCCTCTGCTGAAGACAGCACATTTTTGTCAAACTCACTGCTTCCCCAGAGTGACGCTGCTGTCACCAGCGTGAGGATAATCCGACCTTGCCTGGGGCCAAGACACCGCCAGCCAGTGGGGTGTGCGGCTCCAGTTCGTTACAGAGATCAAATGTTCAGGAGACAGCACTGCAATCACCCGGCTTCTGCAGAGGTTGTTCCGTTCCCATCTATGTTGCTGAGCGAGTGGGCTCCTAGGGTACACTGGATGGGGCAGCGTGCACACAGACGCTCCTGTATCTATTTACATACTATATTATGTAACAGTCACACAGAGGGGATTTTTCTGGCACTCCCCACATGGGAGGACAATTCAATTCAGCTCTTCAGGGTTGAGCAGCAGAATCTGTGGCACATGTTAGTCAGGCTGACTTCAAAAGCTGGTAAACGGCAGCTGCTCAGCCTCCCCTGGAATGGGAAAGAAACGATAAAAAGACCCAGAGCCAGGAGCAGTGCTGCAAGTCTGTGAAGCCGGCGCTCGGGAAGCTGAGAGGAACAGGATTTGGAGTAAGAGGCCAACTTGGGTCAAACAGAAAGACTCTACGTTTCCAGACAGGTCTGGGTTGCTCAGTGGTAGAGTTTATGCCTAGCAAATGAATAAAAACAAACAAAAATGCAACCATCCTTACAAAGGCCCTAACACTTCTGCTGGCAGGACTAATGTTCCCTTTGGAAAAATATCAGCTTCTAAGTTCTCAGACCTTCTTCCAACGCAGCAAGCCAGAGGGGACCCAGGCTGTGTTACAGAGGAAGTTTACTTCCTCAGACAGCTGAAACATGGCCCCTTCAGGACTCTCTCTGCCTCCTAGGCAGCTGCTGACAAAGGGAATCCAGAATGAGCTAACAGGAAGGCATCTGCCAAGGCTGCCGAGTTGTACTGGGGGTCTGGGGAACACCATGTGGGTTTCATGGCCATCACTCATCCAGAAAACACAAGGAGCTGTTCCCTGACCCGGTACTTGGGGGTTATCCCCCCTCCTGCACATAAAACATAGACAGGGTCTTCAGCACTCTGGAGCCTTAATGTATAACACAGCTCCTTGCACCCCCCCCCCCATTGATCAAAATCTCCATCCCAAAGCGGATGAACTGTCATTTCCTCTACAGAGGAAAAAAAAAAAAGTCTTCAAGGGATTTGCTCTTAAGGAACCCAGAACACCAGCAAAGCATTATAGTTTGTCCCTGGCAACAGTGAGATTTGAATGCAGGCCAGCCCGGTGGCTCTCGGGCCACAGCACCCTATCTCACTCATAGGAGGGTAGCAAGGACTCCATTAAACAGTTCGCCTAAAATGAAATGTTGAAACTCTAACGCTACCAGCCATTTCCTTTGATTGTACTGGGGCTCCAGCTGCCTACAACCACGTGCTAAACAGGCAAAGGGCACTTGAGCACCTGAGTCACAGCCACGACTCCCAATAGTACACATCCTGTCGTCACAGTCATCAAGAAAATTGTGTCCGAACCACCGCAAAGAAGAAAAGTCTCCCTCCTAGGTTTGAGAGCAGACTCCATCTTTCTGCATCTCCTGCGGAGCTGAACAGTCTCATGAGTGGACCAGAGTGCTGGAGATAGAGCCTGCGTGGGAACAGTCTCTGCCCCCATGCTCTCCTCCTGGCGCCAGGTGCATATCCTCTAAAGCAAGGAGGTGCTCCATCCCAGTCAGCCCCACACGCGGGCATCCGCAGCCTGGAGATCCTTCAAATCAACCATGCAAATCCTTACCGCTTTAATTACCCAAGTAAGTAGAGCTCTTGCCACCATCTGCCAGGATTCCAACCAATCGTGATCATTACAGTCGTTTTCTCTGGATGAGAACCTCATAGACATCCCTAAAGGACCACTTGGGCCCTGAATTTCCGCCTGCAGGATGAAGGTGTCCCCAGCCGCAGCCTGAGGCGGGGAGCTGTTTGCTCGCCCGCTCCGCGCCCTGTGCATCTCTCCCGGAGCATTGCTAATTTGCTCTCCTGCTTCATCTTCGCCCTGCTTCTTTTCTTTCCGCCATCTCCAGGCATGACTGATGAGGGAGAAATTCTCCTCAACAAGAGCTGTCAGTTCAGAACCAGCCCACAGTAACAAGTCAGGTGGAGACTCAGTCTGGGATGCGGGGAAGGGAGTCAAACCGCCGGCGTTTTCGGGGGGACAAGCTGAAGTGGAAAGACGAGTCATGGAGGATTCTTCGCCCGCCCAGATCTATTTCTCTGGCTGTCGACCGCACATGGGTTGGTTATGTTAACAGAAAGTCTCTGTGGGTGGCCTGAGATCATGACTTTTCCGGAAGATGAAAAATCTCCATTGACCACAGACCACCCGTGGAACTCAATCCAACACTGGGTACAGGTTTTGTTTTCTTCCAGTCTGATTGTCCCCCACCACCATCACTTTGGTCACTGCCATTCATCAAAACAGCATTTAAATGTCACTAAGGTGCGCTGTTTTAGCCTGCAAGTGTTGTCTGAAGGTCTGACACTTAACAGAAGCGTTCCCGCACTCAGAAGGCACTGAGGCAGGAAACGTCAGGTTCACATATTTCCCCACCTGTAAAGAAATTCAGCATTGTCTGGAGCAGCACAAACAGAAATATCAGATGGATGGCTGATTCGATGACCAGACTAGCCGTTTCTAAAGGAGATGAGATGCAGACAGGGGAGATGTGGACACAGCCGTGGTAAATGGGTTTGGGGGTCAGAGGTCACCATGTGGGCGCTGGGAACTGAACTCCAGTCCTCAGGAAGAGTGGTAAGTGCTCTTAATAGCTGAGCCACTCTCAGGAATGCTGAGAATCATCAGTACTGGTCTCTGTCCGCACTGCGGCAAGGTACAAAGACTAAATTTCAGGTACAAAGACTAAATTTCAAACGGGTGCCTGTCCTGGAATTGTTTCAGCCATAGCAGATGGGGGCTCATGGGGCCCTCACAAGGAGGACCTATGAAGCAGACCCTGTGATCAGCCCATAAATGTACAAAGTAGCAGACAGCAAGATGGAAGCCTCTTCTCTTTCCGAAATTTATTTCACGCTTTAAAGAAATTTTTATTTGTTTGTTTGTTATAAAATTATTTGATGTGCAAAAGTGCTTGGCCTACTTGCATGTCTGTACACTTTGTGTGCCTGGAGCTCATGGAAGCCAGAAAGTGCACTGGACCCCTAGAACCGGAGTTAGAGACAGCTGTGAGCCATCACATATGTCCTGGGAATTAAACCCAGATCCTCTTAAAAAGCAAGAGCCATCTTTCCAGCTCCCTCTTCTAGAATTTTCCAAGAAAAAGTTTAAAATTGGGATGAGCAAGCATCTAGAATTTGCTCTCCTGCAAACACCACCGTGCAATCGTCATACTGGGATCTCAGATGCCCTTTCACACACAGGTAAGAACTGGCATCAGGATGTTCCACAGAACCTAGGTGTTCACACTTACAGAGTGATCCATGGAAGGCAGAAGCCAATGCCCTGCTCCCTACACCCCAAAAATATCATACCAACTACTCTCACCTCACTGCCCTGGAAACCTGATTCAGAGCTCCTGATGTCAAACCTCTGACCTCTCTGACAGTGGGAAACAACGCAATTTCTAAAACATACACTTAAGGTTTAACAAAGGTATGGTTTATCAGTAGCTTGGAATCCTGCCCTTCCACTGTGCGTGATAGTGACCAGGAACAATAAGTACCATGGAATGATTTAAGAGTTACCACTGGGGAGGAAGTGAGTAATAAAATACCATATGGTGACAAATTCAGAACAACGGTGACCTCAGGGAGGTGTGGAGAAGAGGGACAAGTTGAGTAAGGGCATAGAACCTGTTGGAGAGCTTGGAATGTTCTGGATTTTGTATCTACGCAAGGCAGCTGAAATACAGTCCAAGAATGGAGTCCGTGAGAATTCTGAGTGCTTGTGGGAAAACACGAAGAAAACAAGACAAGAGTCCTGAGACCTCAGCTTCTTCGAAACACAGAACTGTTCATGGAAAGTGTTTCCATGCTCCTTCCAGACGTAGCAGATAGGAGAGATTTTACAGCTGTTGTTATTCATATGCCTTACAGAAAAACAAAAAGCATGACTTGTCTTTGTGATTATCCACTTTATTCAGGTGACCCTTCTCAACTGTCCGATGCTCTGAATAATGCTGTTGCATGAGACTTTAGTCTGCCTCCTTTTTAGGCCTGGCTCTCCCAGGTTCACGCTGGTAAACACAAGGCCAAATGGCTGCATCCACATGTAAAACCTTCATTGATTGTTCCACATACAATGTGTGCTTTCACTGCCTGCACGTTAGTCTCTATAGGGACAAAGATAAAACAGCATATATTACAGGTTCACTCTGGAGAAACAACAACATGAGAAATGGGAGATTGTGCTTCTATGTCAACAGCAGTGAGGCCTGGGTAAATTATAGATTCCTCTCCTTAAACACATCCATATTTTGAGAATTTGAAGTGTACAGAGAATTTATATTACTCAATATTAAAGTTAAAACCCATCATTACCTAAGATATGTATCATGCCTATATAATAGCTTTAGTCATTTACTTTTCTTCCCAAATCCTTCCTCATTCAAAAATCTAGGCCACCATGGCCAAGCCTTCTATGTTGCCTGAGGACACTCTACATGGCCAGGGAGAAGCAAGTCCAGGGTGGGGAAGTAAACCCTGAGTATTATTAGGTCATCTGGTATCCCTGCTTCCAGCTGTACCAGGAGAGGCGTTTTGATGCCCCCTTTAGGATACAGTCACAACTACAGGGCTGCTGACCCCATTGGTGCTGCTGCAAGCCTATGTGGCATCCAGGAAGGAACCCCGGGTCAAACCCCAACGTGAGGGCCCACAATTTTGAATCTGTTCCATCTTGATACTCCAAAGTCTTGCTTTTTAACTCAATATTTGGGGCATAGGCCTAAGTGAGATGGGAACCAACATGAGAAAAGATATTTTCCCGAGGTCTGAAAGCAAGGGTAAGAGATACCTGAGCACACGCCTTCTAGCACAAACCCCTGGTTTTGCGGGAAAACGTGTGATTTGAAATTAACATAAAGTTCTCTGCTCCTAGATGTTGCTGATTAACCACAAATAAGGGCTCTGAATTTTTAGATACTTCATAAACACTTGGAATTCCCAGGAATACCTGCTCGGTCTAACCGCCAACACAGTTGTGGGGAGAATGGCCTTCTGGATTGTGCATCCCAACTTTTGGTAAAGTACCTAGGATATAGTTAATGCCTTTAAATATCAGTTGAAGAAAAATAGGTGTGAAGAATTACTTTGTTAACACTTTGCTTGATGAGAAAATGACCACAGAGACCAAAGACACTGTCTGACTGGGGCTAAAGAGACATCTCAGGAGGTAGGAGCGCTTGCTGCTCTTCTAGCGGACACATGTTCAATCCCCGACAGTCCTATCAGGTGACTAACAACCATCTGTAACTCCAGCTCCAGGAAGGGATCCATCACCCTCATCTAGCATGCAGAGAGAGAGAGAGAGAGAGAGAGAGAGAGAGAAGAAAACAAAAAGCAAAATACATCTTTTTAAAAAAAGAAAGAAATTGTGGAACTTCATTGCCGAAGAGTCAAGCCTAGGTGGCAAACGACCTTTAGAGCAAGCTAATTCCAGTCGAGAGCAGAGGAAAAACCTGGTGAACACTCAGGGGCAGGTCAGATTCCATTATAGAAATAGCTCTTTATAACCAAATGATTTCCCACCCACAGCCTCTGCCTGCCTTTCCCTAGCAATATCTCTGATACAGTACAATTCCAGCATGGGAAGAATGAGGGGAGAGAAACGGGGAGGAGGGAAGTGAGTTACAGTTAACGCATAAATCCTGAGAGCTTATCAGAAGGTGGCTTGACTTACCACCTCCGAGAGATCACAATCTATACTCTGAAAGCCAGAAGCCCTGTGGGATGAAAGGGATAGAAGGAGACTTGGAGGGGGGAAAAATCAGATGATGTTATTCTCATAAAAAATATAATGTCCTTATTTTGATTCAGTAGTCTTTCAATTGAAGTGTTAACCACAAACCATTGAGGTTGCCATCTCTTCTGAATTTGTTCACTGCTGGGGGGTGGGGGTGTGCTTCAAGGGGCCCAGTGGAGATTCTACAATGAAATAGCCTTGCCCTTCCTGCAGCAACTCCAGGCTGAAGACAAGGCAAGAACAATCTCAGCCTAAGCCCCCACAGGGACATTTGGACAGAGCAAGTTGGGCTAAATGGATGCTGTGGGATGGCAGGCAGGGAGACAACTTTAGCAGTGGGCAGTGGCACTGATGGCTGAGCCTTGAAATGCCAGTAAGGAAAAGAAGGGGTGTGAGAGTTCTGGGCAGAGGACGGAGCCTGTGGAAAGGAAGGTGAGGGGAACCAGGCTTCATATATACCGGAAGTGGTTCTGCTTGCCAGGACTGCTAGACGTATGGAAAGAGAAACGCGATGTAGAGTTGGTCCATTTGGTTTGGATGAAAGTAAGACCTGCTTTAATTGACAGCAAAGCTGGGGCCAAAGTGAGAGCCAACAGCAAGCGGAGGCTCCTTGAGCAAGGAAAAGTTATGGTCAGACTCCTACCTCTGGATCTTGAGCTGGCAGCCCTGGCCAGGATGGAAAGGTGGAATAGACTGGGGGTACAGGAAGGCTGGGGGTACAGGAAGGCTGGGGGTGCAGGAAGGCTGGGGGTGCAGGAAGGCTGGGGGTGCAGGAAGGCTGGGGGTACAGGAAGGCTGGGAGTACAGGAAGGCTGGGGGTGCAGGAAGGCTTGGGGTACAGGAAGGCTGGGGGTACAGGAAGGCTGGGGTGCAGGAAGGCTGGGGTGCAGGAAGGCTGGGGTGCAGGAAGGCTGGGGTGCAGGAAGGCTGGGGGTATAGGAAGGCTGGGGGTATAGGAAGGCTGGGGGTGCAGGAAGGCTGGGGGTGCAGGAAGGCTGGGGTGCAGGAAGGCTGGGGGTATAGGAAGGCTGGGGGTGCAGGAAGGCTGGGGGTATAGGAAGGCTGGGGGTGCAGGAAGGCTGGGGGTGCAGGAAGGCTGGGGGTGCAGGAAGGCTGGGGGTGCAGGAAGGCTGGGGGTACAGGAAGGCTGGGGTGCAGGAAGGCTGGGGTGCAGGAAGGCTGGGGTGCAGGAAGGCTGGGGGTATAGGAAGGCTGGGGGTATAAGAAGGCTGGGGGTGCAGGAAGGCTGGGGGTATAGGAAGGCTGGGGGTGCAGGAAGGCTGGGGTGCAGGAAGGCTGGGGGTATAGGAAGGCTGGGGGTGCAGGAAGGCTGGGGGTATAGGAAGGCTGGGGGTGCAGGAAGGCTGGGGGTGCAGGAAGGCTGGGGGTGCAGGAAGGTTGATGACGTTTCTAATACAATCCTGGAAGGAGGTTACTGTTAGTTCCCTGTGAGCAAGTGTCATGTCTTTCTCCTAAACACTAAACTCGACTTTGCTCAGCAAAGCCAGAAATTAGAGTGGTTGGCCGATGTTCTCAATATCAGACGGGGGCCGGAGTGGAGAGGAGCAGAACAATGTGGACTTGAGAGGAGATGATGCTCAGAGACAATGAAGGGGGTGCAAAGCTGGAAGTTAAGAGGTTCTCAAAAAGAGGTCATAGGCAAGAAGTTGCCTGGAACGGGCAGAGTAGCCAGCGAGCACACTGCAAGGTCTAGAAAGGCTGTGGAGGGAAAGAAGGTTACAGGCTGACCCCGCATCGCATCAGGCTGGAACCAATTATAAAGCAAATTGGAACAGGCTAGAAAAAGGGAGTCCTCCACCCCACCCAAGCACCTCCAATATTGCCTTCGTCGTGGATTTACAGATGGCAGAGCAAGCAGGCACGTCAATCTGTGCCCCATCAGCATGAATTTGCAATGGCATCGTGTTGACAGCTGCAGCTGACACATCACCTCCATTTGCAGAGGCATCTCCGATGCCCTGGGGAAGGGCTTTCCTGCAGCCTGACGAAGATAAGCGCTCTGCACGGGAGTGGGGCTCGAAAACAAACTTTCAGACTTCCTCTAGCTTCTCTGCTGCTGCTGCTGGGGCACTCGAAGTCTGAGTGTCCCCACCTGAAGCCACAGAGCCTGCGTTCTGCCAGCTCTGCACTTTTCCCATCTCCGTTCCCTCTGTCTGGAGCACCTCTGCATCTCCACGAGATGGCTAACACATGCCAGGATCTAGAGTCGCCTAGATGATGCACCCGAAGGATTATTTAGTGTAGGTTAGCCTCCGGGTGTGCCTTAGAGGGATGATCTAGACTGTTAATTTAAGTATGGAGACCCACCCAAAAGGAGGACAGCACCATTCCTAGACTGCACAAGGGAAAGCTAGTTGATGAGGAGGATTCATCTCTGTTTTCCTGACTGTAGGTGCATTGTGAAGAGCTGCTTCAAGCTCCTGCTGCTTCAACACACCCTTATGATGAACTATATACTAGAGCTGTGAGTTGAAAGAGACCCGTCCGTCCGTCCTTCCTTCCTTCCTTCCTTCCTTCCTTCCTTCCTTCCTTCCTTCCTTCCCTTTTTCTTTATTAAGTTCCTTATGTCAGGGTATTTTATACAGCAACAGAAAAAAAAAACAAAAACACCCCACATGCTGAAATTCTGCCCACTGTTCCTGCCCCAGAAGTCACCTGCATCCAGAACCTTCCTCTTTCCCGGCTAATTTGCCCTGAAGCACAATGCATATAATGACTTCATGTTCGGTCACCAGTGGACACCAGAGGCCAGCTGTGCCAGGGAAGAGACTTTGTACCAGAGCATGCCCAGTAGTGTACCGAAGGGTGACCTTCACCTGTGACCCAACCTGTCCCAGAAACACTGTGTGGATGGACCCCCATTCCTTTGCACCATCCCTTCCTACCAGGAACAACTGGGGTGCATCCTCACATTGCTGAGCCCTACCTGTGCGGCAGCCACTAATGAAACCATGGGTAGGTGGGCAGGGGCAGCCACGTTTCATTTTCCATAAATGAGGATGTGAAGCTAATGGTTCAAAATGGATCAATCCTGCCAGGGTCTTGCCTCAGCTCGTGCTCCCAAGCAGTCACCACAGCAAAAGCTTCAGCATGCTAAAACCGTCTCCCGGCTTTCCGTAAGCAGTCATGTCCCATCACTGAAGAGCTCACTAACCTTGCAAAAGCTCATTCACATATACAGAGAAGTTCCGTTCTCTCTCAGGCTGCAGGCAAGTACTGATGGAAAAGGGTTTTCAAGAAAGATACCCGAGTAAGAAGCACTAGCTTCCGGCTCAATGACCATGATTTGGGGAGTCATCTCACTCAGTGCTCTATTGCTGTGAAGAGATACCATGACCACGACAGCTCTTATAAAAGAAGGCATTCAATAGGAGTTTGCTAACAGTTTCAGAGGTTTAGTTCATTATCATCACGACAGGGAACATGGCAGCATGCAGGTGCTGGAGTAGAAGCTACATCCTGGTCAATAGGCAGAGAGAGACTCTGGGTTTGACTTGGACTTTTGAAACCTCAAAGCCCACCCTCCAGAGGCATATTTCCTCCAACAAAATGCCTGACATAAACAACTTAAAAGGAAGAAGGGTTCTTGATTTCAAGGCAAGGTTGGCTGGGCCCATGCTTTCAGGCCTGTGTCAAGGCAAAAGCATCATGCAAGAGCGGCCCAGAAGAGTGCAGCTGCTCTCTTCACAGCAGCCAGGCAGCAGAGGAGGAAAAGAAAGACTCTGGGGCCAGACATCCTTCCAATACATCCCTCATGTGGCTTACGTCCTCCAAGAGAGCCCTCCTCCTCCAGTTCTCATCGCTTCTCAGTAACACCAGTGAAGTATGAATCCACACACAGATTCATTCTCCAAGGAGGTCACAGCCTTCATGACCCAGCCTCCTTGCAGTGATGACCACCTGCTGGGGAATTAAACTTTTGCTGTTTGAACCTTGGGTAGGGAATACTTCCTACACAAACAGGAATCGTTTAGTCCCAGCCTGTGGTACCGTTTGTCTGTGGCCTCCAGGATAGGAACAGACCCTTCCCTAAGCCAAGTTCTTGCCATGAGGGAGCCAAAGCTGGCACTGTGTAGCGCTTTCTTTCAAATTGAATCATTCCTTCCTGGAGGGAAGCAGGGTGCCAAGAAGTCCCAAGGCTGGGGGAAGCTCAGAAAGTCAGCAAGGCTCAAGAGTTGGGAAAATCAGGAGACTCAAGTATTATATGAGCAGTGAGCAATCGCCAGGGGAGAGGACACTCTTCAATGGAGCTGCCTGCAAGATGGGCAGAGAGCTCCATGGATATGGGTTTCTATGAATTGTCATCATTGTGGGGCAAGCTTTAGGGTGAAGCAGCTGCTTCTGGGTCACCCATGCTCCTATAAGTGACTCCCAGGAAGCTCGTTGTATCACCAACTAGAATGGAATCTTTTCTTTGGCCTATCAACAGTGCCCCATGTGGGCAAACAGACAATTGTTCAAGCCTCGCCAGAGAAAGGTCAGGCAGCAGTCCCAGTTTGGAGTAATTGATGGGAAAAGAGACTGTGTGTAAGAAACATCATTTATTCTGGTCACTTTCATTGAGAGACTAGCCACAATCCTCTTCCCGTCTTCAGCCAGTGTATTTGATTCAATGTGAAACTCAGTTGATTTTTTTCAACATAAAAAGAGTATAAATTGTCAAATTTAGAAGTACATATGTGAATTTCTCTGCATAGGAGAGAACATGAATCCTATTAGTTAAAAATAGCAGCGTGCTCAATCCCCTCTCCCCACATGCTAATTTTAATAAACTTACTCTGAAATTAGCCTGCCACTACAAAGATAGCTGCTCATCAGAAGCATTCCCAGTGAGCGCTCTGCTCTCCTCACAAGAGTTCAAGCTCTCCCAGCAAGCTGAACAATACAGAGTTCAAAATAGAACACGCACCCTCTCCTTACCAAGCTTCGTAGCCCCCACCTCCTGCCATCCCCAGCACTGGGATGCTCAAGGTACCCGTCAAGAGCCATCCCCCCATCTACTCCATCCAGCTCGCTGTGGATCCTGCATGGGTCTTCCTTAGAAATGTTTCCCATCGTCAATGTGTTCAATGTCCACTCATTCTGCATTTCTATATCTCTTCATTCTTTCAAAACACTGACCCTATCTTACAGTCTTTACTTAGGACCATGCTTCCCTACAATGGACAAGTCCAGTTCTAAGTGCCAATGTTACAAGTTAAAAACTTAGAGTTACTTATTCTCAACAAGTTCAATGCTTTTGGGTCCAGTAGAGAGATGGACAATGACAGAATAATTAGGATCCATTGATGTAATGTCCATTCTATGGGTCAGTTGCTGTGTGCTGTTGAAATTCACTGAGAAGCTGAGTCCAGAAAGGGAGCACACACACACACACACACACACACACACACACACACACTTTAGACCCAGTATATTTATGTCAATTGTCATCTGAGAACAGCTAGGAAGTAAAGTACTTCCAACTGTGGTTACTGCTGTTTATCCCATAAAACAAAACAGCCTGCTGCTCAGCCATGGGGAGGATGGAGAGGACCCGCCATCACCTGACGGCCCCGGCTTCCCCAGCCCACCCTGAAAGATGTTTAATGATGTCATCCCCACCTGCTGCTATTTGTTCTTTCACTTGGAGGCCCAGCTGAGGGGACACTATGCTTGGCCCAGGACTCAGGAGGAGACCTCCAACTGGTGGTGCCTCCGTGAGACTACCCCACTGACTTTCTACTGGATATCTGTAAGCTCCAGATTTGATGGTATCTCCTTTGTTTGTTCTTTCAACTGTGCTACTCCTGTCAAGTCTGCTAAACGTCGTAAACTCCCAACCTAATATTTTACTGTCTATCTGCAATCTACCGTCTTCTTCCTATCTGCTATTTGCTATTGGTTCTTTTTTTTTACTTCCTCTACCCTTAATAAACTCACTTACTCAAAACCAGAAGTCTGGCTCTCGGAAACCTTTCTCCAGAACACGCAAGGCAACTGAGAGTGTTGATGTTGACAGAAAGGATCAGATCAGCAGTAGCTCGCCCTCACCTGTCCTATCTCGATTCCATTCCCACTGCCTGGCACCATGCCCTGCGGGTGATCGAAGCTCTGTGACAAGCGAGTTCAATGGAAACAAACTGACCCCGAGTGCTTTCATCAACGTGGACTTCAGCTGAACAAGCGTTTGGTGCCTCTCTGTTCTGGCTACATCAGAGCACACCCTGCTGTCTGGCCTCTGAATCCACTTTTCACCTGATCTACCCTGACTATCTAACTGTAATGCGTGCTATTCCCCCAATCCAGTAGTTCCTCCTTGGACTGCTTCCTAACAGCACAAACACCAGCTCAGGTTCATACCTATCTCTGCTCCTGATAGTCTTTGCCCTCTAAAGAGAAGAGAGCCTGTTCGCAATCCACTTCCTCAACGTCTGCTCCTCTGCCCAGCTCATGTACTATTGTGCATAGTTCTTTTAGTCAATAAAAATATCATTTAATGGGAGTGACTGCTTCAAAATAATAACAGGGCAGGCCTGTCTTCCCATCTCACCTCCATTTCCTGTAGCCACTGCCATTTTTCCTTGTGTGTGTGTGTGTGTGTGTCTCTTTTTTAAGAGGCCAGACATTCTGTCTTTCTGTCCCAGTAAAGGAGAAGCCCAGCAAAACCCAGGTAGTAAAGTAATGGCCTTTTCCATTTCAAACGCCTTGCCCTCGTGATGTTCAGGTATAAATGACTCCCCAGTTGCTCCTTCCACCAAGATTTCCCAAAGATAAGAGAGTATAGCCTACATCAAGGGTAGGATGGAATCAGAGTGTAAAGGAGAACTTGGTCTTTAGTGTCTTCGAAGGAATGCTGAGCCTAGCCTGATGAGTGTTGGGAGAGAGGGAGTGAGGGCTGGAGAGAGAATGTGCTAATTTAGATACAAACCTGTTGGGTTGAAGAATTACAAAGAATAAGACTACATTTATTATAGTATTTACATGTAATTTACATAGGTGAAACCACCTCTGCAAAGTTTGAAGTTCTATATACTTTAATAAACTTATTCTCATAAACAAAACACAGGATATGTTCATCAAACCAGAAAGTTCCCCCAGGTTCCTCTTTTACACCACTTCAAGGCCCTAATAAACCACAAGGCTTTTCTATTCCCCTACTTCTAACTTTTCAAAGAATTCTTTATTCTTTGGTCTTAGTAATAAACATCACAAGGTATATATTAATGTCCCAACCATCAACTGCACACCGTAAAGAAGTGTGGTGTTTTACACATGTCAACTAAACCTTAGTAAAGGTGTGTTTAGAAGGCATATGACAGGCTGGAGAAAAGGCTCGGTTGATAAGAGCATTTGCTGCATAAGCATGAGGACCTGAGTTCAAATCCTCAATACCCAAATAAAGAGGCAGCTGTTGGCATGGCACATGCTGTAACCCCAACACTAACCCCAGCAAATGTGGGGAGGAGCCAATAAGATCTCTGCAGCTTGCTGGCTGCCAATCTAGTTCTAGGATCAGTAAGAGACCCTGTCTCATGGGAATGTGGCAGATAATGATAGAGCAGAACACTGGGTATCCTCCACCGGCCTCTGTGCACACAGACACACACACACACACACAGGAATACACACACAGAGAAACATGCACAAACATACACAGAGAGAAACACATATAGATACACACAGAGAGAAACCACACAGTCATATAGACACACAGACACACACACAGAAACACACACAGCCATATAAACACACATACACAGAAACATAGGCACAGAAACATGCACAGACATACAGAGAGAGAGAAACACATACAGACACACAGAAACACACACAGACACACACAAAGAAACACACAGATATATAGACACACAGAAACACACATAGACACACAGAGAGAAAACCACACAGACACACACAAAGAAACACACAGATATATAGACACACACACAAACAGAAACACACAGACATACAGACACACACATACACAGAAACATGCACAGACATACACAGAGAGAGAAACACATACAGACACACAGAAACACACATAGACACACACAGAGCAAAAAAACACACATGCACAGACACACACAAAGAAACACACAGACATACACACACAGACATACAGACACACACACGCACACACTTTTTCAGAAGTGACAACCACAGTCTGCTCCTCCAGCAATGGAGACTCCGGTGGCTCTGCACCCTGTCAGTTCTTCATTAGTTGTTTGCTGTTTTTCCATTCTAATCGGAGTGTTGTGGTTTCTCCCTGTGGTTCCAATTTCCATTTCCCTGGTGACTGATGATGCTGAACATCTGTGCAGGTGCCTACTTGCCATCCTATCTCATCTTCAGAGCAGCATGTACTTAACTTTGCCCATTTGGGAAATTAGATTGTTTATTTTCTTATTTAGTTATAAGATTTGCTTTTATATTCTAGATATGATATATATATATATATATATATGCATATATTCTGTGAATACCTGCTCCCAACCTATGGCTTGTTTTGCATTACCTATGGCTTGTTTTGCATTTATCAAGCAAGTTTTTCAGAGGCAAATAATTTTTAATTTTGATAAAATTCAATTTATCTACCTCTTTCTTTGATGATTTTTCTTTCCATGTCTGTAGACACTCGCTACCTTTTGGTCAAATCTTCCCAAATACAAGTTGGGTCTATCTAGATAAAGATTATATTTTCTTTCTATTCTTTCAGTTAGTAGTTGCCATGTAAAAATGCTCAAACCAATGGTTTATGACCGGAAGTAATGCAAAAAGCTCTCCATCCATCCCTCAGTAAAGAAAAGTCCCATGGTCTGAACTCCCCCTGCCCTCTCTCTCTTTCCCCTTCCTGTGGGCTTGGATATGAAGGTAGCAGCATCTTTGTTCAACTGCCCAGCTGATGACCAAGCTTTAAATCATGATAGAGCAACAAGATGGAAGGAGCCTGGGTTTTGAACTAATTCACAGAGCCAAGTAAGGCCCAGTTGTACTGCAGTCCTATAATATGAAAGACACATTGATGTCTATCTTATTTAAAACACCACATTTAGAGAATAGATATCTAGGATTTTAACAGATACATCTATTTTTCTTAGAAGTTCTGTAGATCCAAGTTTTGTGTTCACCAAAACTGGAGTAGGCTTGTCCCTAAGTATCTTAATATCTTCAGAGTCTGTCAACACTAAAACTAAGAGTTGGGTCTTCAGCCACAGGCCTGAACTTTAGTGGCTTGGAGCTGAGATAGCAAGCTCACTGTCTTTTGTCTGCCTCACAGCCACTGTATACCACACACCCAAATTAACCAACTAAATTTCAAGCGGTGATAAGGCTGAGACATGATTGTCAGCTGGGCTGTGTTTAGAGTCACTGAGAAGGTAGACGGAAGCTCTGCTGTGGGCAGATCTGTTTGGGTATTTCCAGGGAAGAGTAATAGATGAAAGAAGACCCACCGTGAATCTGGGCAGAGCATCCCACACCAGGGGGCTGGGCTGATAGAGGGGGAAGTGAAGGACAAAGCCAGCAAGGGGCCTGAATTCTCTTAGCTCTCTGTTTCTTTACCACCAGTCTGTGCACTGCTCTGTTTGACCATACCTTCCCTAGCACGATGGACTGAGCCCTCTGAAAGTATGAGCCCAGAATAAACCTTCCTCCACTAAGTTACCTTTGGCAAGTAATTAGTCACAGATACAGGAAAAAAATGAATACAAGTCACAGACTGCGTGTGCGGCTGCGTTTGTGGTTTCTCTAAGGTGGAAAGCTACCCATGTCTGGCAATGAGAGACGCAATATCTGCACCTCCCTAAGCGCTGAACGTCCAGCTCTGAGCATCAGTCATGCCTCTTTCCCACACAGAGAGTGTTGAAGTCAGGTCTTGAGAGAAGGCTGCCACCAATGGTTACACTAAAAATGGAAAAATCAGCCTGATCTCTGTAATCGCATTTTAAATGAAAACCATGTCCAAACCAGTGGAAGAAAACAACTGGAAGACAGTCCTGTGTTTTGAAATATTTGATCACACTGTGAACCCTGAGATTGTGTCTTTACTGGAGGAACCTGCTTCTAGGTATGGTGTGGCTGAGTCCTAGCACCTTTAATTCACGAGCTTTCTGCTTGAATGTGGTAAACAGGATTCAATAAAATCAACCATAGGTCAAGAGCAGAGCAAGCAACCAGTTGATAAGAAAAACCATAGAGAGTGGGAGGAAATCATGAGGATGGATAGAGAGACACGCAGGAAGTAGAAGGGAGGTACATCCAGTTGGAGAAGTTTCAGACAGTATAGGAGAAAGCCCTCTTTCTGGGACAGCAGCAAAGGAGGAAGCAGCTGGGTGCTTTCCCTGCCTCTTTGAGCTAGCAGGTTTTCACTCCAGCATTTGGCTCTCAAGTCTTTAGGATAAATAGCACCATAGAGACTTAGGTAGAAACAACAGCCCAGGGCTAAAGGCACAAAGGGAAATGGTGTAGGGACCCCAGTAGGACAGACATTAGGACTGCTACAGAAAGAGATGGTGTTCCCTTATAAAGTTCATTTGGCCCTGATCCCTAAATCTCTTGGTAATGCCACCAGCCATACTTCCTTGAATTCTACTTGACTAGGTACCAGGCCCACTCCATGCACAGGGAACCCTGCTGGCACTTATTTAAGTGGACAGATAGTTTCCTGGGCAGCTGAGATTTCAAAAGAGGCAGTCCTGGGGCCATATCTCTCAACACACATCTCTCAGCACTTAGAAGCAGAAGGTGGATTTGTCTCCTGTGTCCAGCGTAACAAACTGACACCAAATGGGATGTTAAAAAAAACCAAAAACCTACTCTCCCAGTCAGGGAGGTCAAATGTCCAGAATCAGTGTGCAGTGGACACTCCTTGGCTTGTGTGCCCTCTATCCTCTGGAAGTTGCCATATGCTTTTTCTCTGTGTCTGTCTTCCTATAGCCATGCCCCCATGTCTCTGTGTCTTGAGAGCCCCTCTCTCACTCCTTTCTAAAATATAGACACTAATTATAGGATTAAGTGCTCATCCTAAATGTAGGATGATCTCATTGCAAGGATCTCAACTTCACAATATCTACAAAGACTTACTGTGGAATAATCTTTTTGTGAAGATGTGTTTCTGCCTAAGGCATCCTCTGATTGGTTTAATAAAGAGCTGAATGGCTGATAGCTAGACAGGAGAGAATAGGCAGGATTTCCGTGGGGAGAGGGGAACACTGGAAAAATCTAAGGCATGCAGAATTTTGCCAGCAAGACGTGGAAGGAGTCAGATATACAGCATGGAGAAGAGGTAATGAGCCATTTGGCAGAACGTAGATTAATATAAATGGGTTAATTTAAGTTACAAGAGCTACCTGGGAATAAGCCTAGGCTTAGGCCAAGCATTCATAATTAACAAGAAATCTCCTTGTTATTATTTGGGAGATGGCAATACAAAGAAAGACTGACTCCAGAGACCCTAATTCCAAATTCCAAACATAAGAACAGCTACAGAGAGCTAAAACTCAGATATATCTATGGCGTTCGGGTACTACACGTCCACCCACTGAAGTAGATTGGAGACCAAAAATTTGCATTTTCATGGGCATCCAAAGGGGCTCTGATCTGTAGGCCTTGTTTGAGAAATCTGATATATTTATCGCAGAATCAAAGATGGACTAGGTATGGCCCCTGTCTTGGGAGACATACCGTTTGATGAGAGATGTAGACAGATTATATACAGCACTGCTTCATAATGCCAAGCAAGGACCCAGAGGGCAAGACGTACCAGGGTTCAAATCACGTTCCCTCTAGTTACAAGCTGTAAGACTTAGCACATGTTCCTTGGCTGGCCTCAGCCCTGATTTCCATACTGCTTATGAAGTGATTCCTACATATGTTGATGTAGAATGAGGCTCAGATAGCTAAGAAAAATATGGCTTCCTGTGCAATGACCGACATGAAGGGCAAAGTCAAGAGACATTTGTTACTCCTGAGGCAGAAGGCAAGTTCTGCTCATGCTCACACTTTAGGTCTGTAACACACATCTGTGCAAAGCAAATTCCACTATGCTACAGCATATGGCCCACGATAGCTATGAATGGAGCCACCAAATTATGAACTTACTTAAAACATGAAAAGTTTTCACAATTTTTTTGTAACTCGATTGTGTGGTTCTTATATATTATAATATTAACAAGATGAAGCTCGTTTGGGATGGATGGGGCAACTTTTAAAATACCTAGCTCATGATCTGTGGGCTTATTCAACAAGTGTTTATCAACCACCTTTTGTATATGGAGCTCAAAATGCGGGCATTGGAGAACCAATTGAAAAACACAGTCCAGCTAGGAAACCATGGCTATTCAACGAGGTCAATGCACCTGCCAGTGGGAGGCACCCTCAAGGGACACCTGGCACGATTTAGTTCTTGATTACTTCCTTTGTTTATTGAGTGACTTTCTTCCCAAACTACACCAATGAACCTCATGTGCTCTTTGAAGGCAGGAAGAAGATTCTCAGGAGTCTTCTGAATGGAGGGCCACTGAATTCTAAGCACAGAATAGTGCATCTAACTTCTTGTTTGTCGTTTATTTATTGAGGAGGGGGGAGATAGAATCTTGTGTAGAGTGTTGAACTCACTAGGTCGCAGAGGATGGCCTTGAACTCCTGATCCTGCTGCCTCGACTTCTACCAAGTGCTAGGGTCGCGGACGTGCATCCCATGGCTGGCTACAGGTCTTGACCTCTAAAAAGAACTCTCAACAAACATCTACTAGAACAGGGAACAGGGAATATTGTGCCTTCTGAGTCAGAGCTCAGCACTGGATTTCCGTGGGGAACCCCTTCCAGCCTCCTTTACTCTATGGGTGATTCTCGATGCGCCCAGAGACAAGATTCCCAGTGGGTCTATCCCTTGACATAAAGCCTAACGGACGGAGGAGACAGAGATGGACTGAGATATAACATATCCTACGGGAGGTTTCAGTATAGACCAAGGCTAAACCAATTAAAATTAGGGCTGAGACCCTAGACGGTGGAGCTCTACACACACTGGGCATTAACTGGGCATTAACTGGGCATTAAGTGGTTAGATAACTGGAGGACCCATCCACACAGGTGGTGGTGCTGAGTGGTGGCTTGCTTGGCAAATAGAGTCATTACTATCCCTCTCACCTAGAGAAGCCAGCAGCCTGGCGGGGGGGGGGGGGGGGGGACGCCAAACTCTGGGTGTATTAAAGAGGAGACAGACCAAGAGTGTGAAAGCTCACTCCTGGCAATGTTTCTGGCACGCTCGCTGGGGAGGATGTGGTGTTGTCTATTTCCACAGGTCAAATCACTTCTGCACCTGTCTTATTCCTTTGAGAAATGAATGAACCATTTCACACACAGTGGGCGCAGGAAACAGGAGCTGAGGAGAATGGAGAAGTGAACGCACGAACCAGCCGTTGCAAGGACGCCAAACTCATCCACCCAAACCACTGTTCCAAGTCATGCCACCTGGCCCAGTTGTTACCCAAGGGCCCGGATTGTCCCCCAGGCGTCACTTTTCCAGCACCGAGAATCATCCAATCACTTGCCTCCAAAACAGTGGTGACTAGGCTGGCAGGTGGGGCTTGTCTTTCCCCTCCCGGATCCCAGGGCTGCATATTCTCTCCAATCCTAGGCCAAACCCTGGTGGGTTAAAGGCCCCTCCCCAGAGCCTGGCGCCAGATGGCGCGGGAGATGGCGGCGCCCCCGCAGGCTCGAAAGTGCGGGATGGACCGCGCACCTGCAGGTCCTGCGGGGCCACCTGGTACCCGGCTTCTCGGGGGTTACAGAGCCGCTGCAGCCGCTCCGGAGGCCGGCCCGGAGCCCCGGCCTCACCTCGCTCACCAGCCCCTGCCAGTCGCTCTCGGTCCGATCGCCGTCCATGTCCCCTCCTGCGTGCGCGAGCCGGCTACACAGACGCCTCCCTTCTCCTCCTCCGGCTCCTGCTGCCGCCGCCACCCCAACCAGCGCAGCCGGGAGAGGGCTGGGCACCGCCGAGCCTCCGCGCCGCCGCCGCCGCCGCCCGCGCGGCTGCCTCCACGTCAGCCTCCGCGGAGGAAGGGGAGGAGGAGCCGGGCCCCAACCACTGCCCTGCTACCGTCCGGGGCCAGCGTCCGCTGCGGCGCCTAGGGTCCCCAGGTCACCAGCCCGGTCTCCTCGGGAAGGGGGCCGGCCTGTGAACCCTCACACAATCCCAGGCCTGCCATAAAGGGAAGGAGGCTGGGGAACAATTGGGTGTCACCCCAACCCTGAGAAGCCAAATTCCTCCATCCAGCCATATGCAGCCAGGTCAGGCCTCCGCCATTGGAATCGAAGCTCCTGAAGGGCCTTCCTTTTCCCAGGAAGGTTTGCAACAATTTCTGCACGTAGTAGGCGCTCTACATGTTTTTGTTGAACACATAAATAAGCCCCTCCATACTGTGCACATATAACTTTTTTAAAGCGACCAATATTTACTTTTTTAAAAAAAATTTAAAAAGGTATCAGATGTCATATTTAGGACGCAAAGCAAAATTGGAAAACAAAACTTTAAGTTTTGAATAGGGCCAGAAGGTTCAATGGTGAGACTTGGCAGGAGTTAAGAGAGATGTTCAAGATTGTGCAGTTCAGGGTTCTATGTTGAAGAGGAGGCAGGAAGATTTTAAGAGTCAGAGAGGGTGGCCGACTTCAAGTAAACAGCATTTCGCAAGCGCAGCAGGACTGATGTAGGTATGAACTCCCAAAACCCACACAAGCTTAAGACAGATAAGCGAGCACTGGGAAGAAAAGTGGCACAGAGTCGTCGTCGGTGTCCCCCCACCAACCAGGAAGCTGTTTGCAACTGATAGCTGCTGGGAAAGGGAAAAGCGGTTTTCTTAAACAGAGTGACTTTTCAGCCACACTCCAGGGCAGGCCCCATGTTCAGGAGCAGTTGACCAAGGCAAACAGAACTCCATAATTTTTTTAAAAAATGCTTTTGCTTGGTTTTTTTGTTTGTTTTTAAGAGAAAGAACATGAAGTTTGGGAGGGGGCGTGTATAGAAGGAATCTGAGGAACTTGGGGAAGAGGAAAGCTATAATCTTAATATAGTGTATGAAATTCTCAAAAAAATAAATAACATTTTTTGTAATTTTATTTATTTATTTATTTTTAATTTATTTATTTATTAAAGATTTCTGCCTCCTCCCCGCCACCGCCTCCCATTTCCCTCCCCCTTCCCCAATCAAGTCCCCCTCCTTCATCAGCCCAAAGAGCAATCAGAGTTCCCTGACCTGTGGGAAGTCCAAGGACCACCCACCTCCATCCAGGTCTAGTAAGGTGAGCATCCCAACTACCTAGGCTCCCACAAAGCCAGTACATGCAGTAGGATCAAAAACCCATTGCCATTGTTCTTGAGTTCTCAGTATTCCTCATTGTCAGCAAGTCCGGTTTTATCCCAGGCTTTTTCAGACCCAGGCCAGCTGGCCTTGGTGAGTTCCCGATAGAACATCCCCATTGTCTCAGTGTGTGGGTGCACTCCTCGAGGTCCTGAGTTCCTTGCTCGTGCTCTCTCTCCTTCTGCTCCTGATTTGGACCTAGAGATTTCAGTCCGGTGCTCCAATGTGGGTCTCTGTCTCTGTCTCCTTTCATCGCCTGATGAAGGTTAACATTCAGGAGGATGCCTATGTGTTTGTCTTTGGATTCACCTTATTATTTAGCTTCTCTAGGATCACGAATTATAGGCTCAATGTCCTTTATTTATGGCTAGAAACCAAATATGAGTGAGTACATCCCATGTTCCTCTTTTTGGGTCTGGTTTACCTCACTCAGGATAGTGTTTTCTATTTCCATCCATTTATATGCAAAATTCAAGTCCTTGTTTTTTACTGCTGAGTAGTACTCTAATATGTATATATTCCATACTTTCTTCATCCATTCTTCCATTGAAGGACATCTAGGTTGTTTCCAGGTATAAGAACATTTTTATAAAGATAATTCCATTAAACTTTCATTGGAGGGAAGACTAGAAGGAAGCTGCAGACAGAAGGGAACCTCAGGTGGATGCTGTGTGACCCCCTCGTATTTGCCAACAGAAAGCTTTCCTTACTGGGGGAAACACAGCTTGTACAAATGAGTAGGAGGCCTGAGAAGTCATCAATCCATCTGACAGATGCAGAAACCTCACAGTCAATGTGTGTTTATTTACGTGTTCCTTTCCTGTCGCTAGTGGTTCACTCCAGTGCGGCTACCCCCTTTTATCAAGAAAGGAACTGAGTTCTTGAATTTGGAGCAGTAAGTGGCCTTTGGCCCCAGTGTATGGTAAACCTAAAGATGAACTGTCATGCCTGAGAAAGGGAGACCCTGAGCTCGGCTCTTGGCTTTTTTCCCCTTGACATAGTCGATTGTTTCTAAGATGGTGGCCTTTCTGTCTCTTCCATTATCTCTCATTCTGGGCTCAGTCATCGGTCGGGCTTGGCCCAAGCCACGTTTGTCAATGTATTATAATATTCAAGTCACTAAGCACCTTTGGGTTGGGCCTTCGTTTTGTATAGTACTCCTGGGAACCGGTGAGTACCTCCATGAAAACAAGTCCAGAATGACGTGGTGGCTGTCACGTGACTCCCTGGACCATCCAGCCACCAACCAACCCGCGCCTGTGTGAGGTCCCCATCATACACGGGTGCACGGGTGAGCCCAGCTAACATGGCAGTGGGACTGCCCAGCTGAGCCTTGCCCAGGCTGATGACCCACAGACTCGTGCGGTAAACAAGCAGGGCTTACCCCCGTGTGTTTGGGGCTGGTCTGCTGTAGCGCAGCAGATAACCGGTATGGGACGGGCTCAGTTTTCTCCCTGTCAGCCCTTACTGGAGTAGTGTGCCTGACATCACAGCCTAATGAGTTCTCATCCACGAAAGCTTCTACGATATACTAACATGAGAAGAAGCCTTCCTACCTGTGAGCTCTTTGGTTTTGTGCCTGAACTTGTCCTGAGAAGGCTGAAGAGCCCTGGAGCCCATGATCTCTGTCCTGGTGGTTTGCAAGCTAATGCTCTAGAGAACAGGACAAAAGAAAAGAGGGGGGAGGGAGAGGAAATGAACTAAATCTTCTAATCTTCTCTCCGTTCTATGCCACCTAGGCTCATTCTTTTTGCAATCCGAGAAGGTGGAAAGAGGTCATCCCTCAATAGAGCCACTAGGGTTAATTAACTCGGTGCCAAGCACTTATTCCAAACAGCCTGTCTCTTACCTGAAAAGCAAGGTACTGTCTGCCAATATATTGCCCTCTGGCAAACCATCTGCTTCCGTTCTGACCTGTCGATGAAATAGGATATAGGGAGAGCGCGCAGATCTGGGCCATCTGCCTTGCTCCCTGCTGGCCTTCAGGTGGGAAAGCCCCTTCTGGATACCTGGTTTCGCTGAGTCTTTCAGCTCAGCGGCTGCCTGCATGGAGCCGTGCCTGATATTGTAGGCGGCAGGATGGGTGATCAATGAACTGCTAAGAGCCAAGATGCCTACATTTGGAGACCATGAACCTTTAAGGCGAGGCCCTGTGATTTGCTTTCTTTCCCTGCAATAACAGACAGCGATCAAAAAGGAAAAACTGGGGAGGAAATCAAAATGTGCCAGGCCTCTACCCCACCCCCTCCCCAGCAGGCTGAGAAACCTTCCACCAGGTTGAAAAACACCGTCCTGAGCTGCTGGGGGTCTCCTGGAGCTGTCCTGTGCCTGCTCCCACTGGCTCCTCTGGTAAGATGTGATGGAATCACACAGCAAGGCGGTGGGGCTGCGAGCCATTCGTTTCATCTCTTTTCATGTATTCAGCCTGACATTGAGTAATAATAATAATTAAATCCAGTTTAAGCTTTTAGGCACCTATACCAGAAGGCCTCTAGACACCTCATCAACAGCAGCCCTGACTGGGGCAAACAAAGCTAATTATATTGTGGTTAACTGTTTTCAAAGAAAAAAATAAATAAAAATAAAACTACCTACAAGTGTCCTCACCTCGCTCAAAAGCAATCCACTAAATGTCCTACCCAGTGCTGGTGCATGGTGCCAGTTTAAAACAGGTGACCTTCTGTTCAACTTGCCACCCTGGCACAAAATACGGAAACTCTGGCTTTAGCTTCTGTTTTTGCATTCCCTTCGCTTTCTAAAGGATATCTCTCAAGACCCAATTTCTTCATAAGTATTCGTAGCCCCAAGACCAATTTTATGGATTTATTTTTATACACCTAACGTAGCAGGAGTGCCTAGATGCCTTGGAAGGATGTTTCTCACTTGTCAGAGTCTGAGAAGGATTTAGATGTGGAAACTCCAAAATAGTTCAATCTCAGGAATTAAACCAGTACATACTAACAAAAACAAAACCAAACCAAACAAAAAGATCCTGGGGAGACTGGGAATGAAAGACAATTCGAGTTGACTGTCAGAATGAGTTATCTGCTGAGAAGATCATCTTGGCTGGTTCTCCCCACCACGCCCCCCCACCACCCCCTCCACCACCCCACACCACCCCCTCCACCCCCCACCATCACCACCCCCTCCACCCCCACCCAATCCCAAAAGCTTCAGACATGTGGGAAAAATATCCAAAGTTTTTGATACTTCCACAGTGTTGTTGGTTTGGATTCTGGCCACCCATGCGAAAATGTCAGAGTTCTCATTAAATGAAAGGAGATTTGATCACCTGGAGAGAGATTTTGGGGCCCTCCTTTTCTGAGCCTTCAAGGCACTAGTCAGGTCTCCTGATCACTGCCTTTCTCCTGCCTGAATTAAGAAATCCAACTTGTGGGGAAAAATGATTCTTAATGGTTGCGGGTTATGAAGGGAGGGGGATGCACGCGCCCACGTGTTTAATTGGCTCACTTAACTTAAAGACTGCGGATACCTCTTGTTCATAAAGAAAGGCTCCTTTTGGCCCGCCCTACCACGAGCCTCCATGGACTGGCTGCTCATGAGTTTAGCTGGAGACAGAGACCTAATTGATCTTTAAGTTCCTTGTAAGGGCTTCCTGAAGAGCCTTGAGACCTGAGGTCCCCTGGGCCACTGGCCTCAGTTCTGTGGAAAAACAAGGCTCTGTCGCTTCCACCGCTTAGGGAGCTCCGTGAGAGATCTCATTCATCATTTCCCTGCAAAGGGCCAGGCAGCAGAGGGGTAGATGAGGGATTCAGGCCGCTTCCTCATTCTCAGCATGCTGTGTGTGTTAGCCGGTGGAGTTCCTGGGGTGTCCCTGCCACCTCCTCTAAACCCTCCCTGCCCGGCAGCAATCATGCACGCTCACGATCCGCCTCCAGCCCGGCTGGCTGCCAATCAGCCCGGCCACAGGGGGTGGAAGGAAGTTCCACTTCCCGCTGAACCGCGCAGAGGTGCTCCGAGCCACTGAGTGAGGCTGATGACCGCCTGGCAGGCTCCGGGACGCAATTGTCACCCGGAGCAGTCGCACGCCTGGGCTGATTGGCTTGGGCGTTGCGGGAGGCAGTGGCGGGGAGAGGAGGAGGTGGTGGAAGGGGGAGGTTGAGAGAAGGGGGCTGAGATGCCAGGGCGAAAAGGGAAGAACTGGGAAAAGAGCTGGAGGGGGCGAGGGACCCAGGAAAGGGCGGGGCCCACGCTTCTGATGAGAGACCAGAAAGTAAAGAGAACCTCAGGAGGAGAGTCAAAAACCTCGGGCGTCAGAAAAAATTCAACCCAAGCCCTGTGGGAAATGGAGAGGGCCCCAGCCACAGAAGGAGTTAAACGGAAAAGTCAAACAAAGTCACTTGGCGCTCAGATCACTCAAATATGTTGTACTTATTGATAATGTGTTTCATCTATTCTGCGGGGGCTGGGGGCCATGATTCAGCACAAATTTGATGTAAATTTATGGAAATAGAAATGCAGAGAGGCTGTAAGCTCCAAGCTGCCGGCGGGTTGGCTGCGTGGCCCTCAGCGAGGGGAGGTGACTGCTCTCTGTACTCGGGGAGCTGAAAATAGAACCGTATGGCTTGATGGCCACTGGCCTTTCCTGCAGGCCAGCAACAGGACTGACCCTGTCGCTCTGGAAAACTTAGGGGGAAAAAGTTTAAAAGCTGATGACTGTCCAAAATAGGATCACCTCCATTGGCCTCCTGTCTCGGTTCTGACTGAGGGTGGGGGAGCGATTTTTACCCAGTGGTGCTGGACAGGCTTGTGTGAATAGGAAGGGGGCCGGGAGGAAGAGAATTGCCATTCTCAAGAACCTACTGTGTGCAGAGAATTAGCTACTGAAGTGACAGGCATATTTTTCCTTCTGCGCAGTGGGCGAATCATTTGACAGAGAGGGTGAAAGGTGGTATTCCATAGAATTGTCTGGAGCTGGTAAAAGGTTTACTGGCCATTAGGCTGTCCTTTATTATTGCAGATGGGAGATTTCTGTCCCCCCACTCCTCATAGCAGGTCATGACACTTGTCTATTAATGTGGCTCTCCCAAGTCAATAGCAGTCTCTCTGGCCTGGCTGTGGCCGAACATTGCCAGCAAGCTTTCATGGTCTAGGAATTACTTCTCTGGGCTAGACCTTGCTTTGTAGTTTGCAATTCAATCGAAACAGTAGAATCAACACATCAAGGGCAGGGAAGTATCTCAGAATGCTTAGCCAACAGAGATGAGCCTCAGCTGTCATCCCCAAGTCTGCCAAAATAATAATAATAGTAGTAATAATAATAATAATAAGACTCCAAGATGCAGCCGCAGGCCAGGTCAAAGGGTATCATTTTTCCCTTCATTCCTTATTGTTTAAAATATATATTTGTTTTTATTTTATGTGTCTGAGTGTTTGCCTTCATGTATGTAAGTGCATTGTGCGATGTCTTGTCCCTGTGGAGGCCAAAGGGGGATGCTGCATCCCCTGGAACTGGAGTCAGTAAGCCATTATGTGGGTGCTGAGAACCAAACCTTGGTCCTGACCTCTTAACCTCTAAGCCAGCGTTTGTCAACCTGTGTGGGTGGTGACCATTGGAAGACATATTTCTGATGGTCTTAGGAGCTGAAATACCACTCAGCAGCAGAATCACAGTTATGACTTGGCGAGGAAAATAATGTTATGGTTGGGGGTCAACATGACATGAGGAGCCATGTTGAAGGGTTAGGAAGATTGAGAGTCACTCTTCCAAGTCATCCCTCCAGCCCCCCACCCCTCATTCCAGCACTGGCCCTACCTTCTGCCAAAGCTACATTTGTTTCTGAGTGCACAGGGAAGGGCTTCTGGGAGCTTGAGCTTCCAGGGCTGGTCTGATCTGAATGTAGACAAAGAGGAGGTTATCTCAAATCCAAGATCATGGCTTGTGGGGATGGTAAGGCAGATGTTTAATAGATTGAGTATGATCCCATCACGTTTAGGATAACTGCCAGCTTGTCATTTTCTCTGACAAATGTCTTATCTTAGAGAGGGAAGCGCTTGTATGAACTTTCTGTGTCTTCGTATACCACGTGGTTGCCACTTACTAAGCCCCTTTCTTCCCATGAGATAGAAAAAAACAACATTAAGACGATGTGCTAGCTGGTTTTCATGTCAGCTAGCTACAGTGATCTGGGAAAAGAGAACCTCAATTGAGTGGGTGGGGCCCATCGCACAGATGACAGTGCAGATCCTAGATGCGTGGTCCTAGATGGTCTAAGGAAGCAGGCTGAGCAAGCAAGCCATGAGGAGCAAGCCAGTAAAGAACACTCCTCCGTGACCTCTGTATCAGTTCCTGCCTTGAGATCCTGCCCTGACTTCACTGGCAATGGATCACAAACAAAAATAAAATATCCCGCCCCAAAGTTACTTTTGGTCAGGGTATTTATCACAGCAATAGAAAGCTAACTAAGACAGCCCATTGAAAGTACTGTAGCTGCTCTCCAAAGACAGATTCTAGAACCTCCACAGTCTTAGCTTTTTTTATGTTGCTATGATAAGAAGCCATGGTCAAGGTGTCTTGGTTATTGTTCTATTGCTGTGAAGAGACCATGGCAACTCTTAGAAAGAAAAGCATTTAATTGGGAACTTACTATGGTCATTGTGGGAAGCAGACAGGCACGGTGCTGGAGCAGTAGCTAAGGGCTTTACATCCTGATCCACAGGCAGGAAAAAAAGAGTGACATTGAGCCTGGTTTGGACTTTTGAAACCTCAAAACCCCAATGCCATACCTCCTCCAACAAGGTCACACCTTTTAATCTTTCCCAAACAGTCCCACCAACTGGGGACTAAGCATTCAAACATTGGAACCTATGGAGAGAAGTGGCATTCCCCTTCAGACTACCCCCAGCAACACATAGAAGAAAGAATTTATTTGGGCTTTTGGTTCCAGAAAGGTAAGAGCCCATTGCCTCTTGGAGGGGAAGTGTGGAAGCCAGCAGGCATGGTGGATGGAGCAGCAACTGAGAGCTCACATCTTAAACCACAAACCGGAAGCTGAGAGACTGAACTGGGGTGGTACTTGGCCTTGAAACCTCAAAGCCTGCCTGAGTTTTTACAAGCACTTGGCAGGTGTCACCTCATTGAACCTTAATAAAACTACGTTATTATAGAAAATTATCCCAGGCCTCATATTCAGCAAAGCAACATCCTAGTTGCTGTGATCAGATATCTGAAACAATGTATAGGAATAAAGACCTGCGTTGGCTCAGAGTTTGAGAGGTTTTGGTCCATGGTCAGTTGGCTCTCCTGTTTCTAGACTGTGGTGAGACAGGGCATCCTGTCAGGATGAGACTCTTTATTCCAAAGCTGCTCACCCCTTTGTGGCAGGAAGCAAAGAGTTAGAGGGAGGGAACCAGAATGAGATATAACTCAGAAGAAGCACCCTCCCCTAAAACCTATTACTCCCAACTAGACCCCACCTCTAGACGTTTCCATCCCTTCCCAATAATATCATCAAGCTATAAATCTGCCCATGGATAAATCCATGATGAGAGAGACATTGTGATCCAGTTACTTGTTCATGATTGGAACCACCCGCTGGGACCCAAGCTTTCAGGATGTGAACCTGTGAGTGACACTTCCTATCCAAACTACAAAGGTAGGTATCCTGGCTCATTTTACAGAAACTTGACACTAGCTAGAATCATCAGAGGGGAGCGAGGGAGCCTCTATCAGAAAATTGTTTCCAGCCTGACAGTTGTGGCGCACGCCTTAAGTCCTAACACTTTGGAGGCAGAGGCAGGCAGATCTCAGTGAGTTTGAGGCTAGCCTGGTCTATAAAGTGAGTTCCAGGGTATCCAGGACTGTTATAAGAGAAACCCTATCTCAAAAAAAAAAGAAGAAAGAAAGAAAGAAAGAAAGAAAGAAAGAAAGAAAGAAAGAAAGAAAGGAAAGGAAAGGAAAGGAAAGGAAAGGAAAGGAAAGGAAAGGAAAGGAAAGGAAAGGAAAGGAAAAAATGTTCCATGCTCTAGTCAAGCTCATGGGGCATTTTCTTGATTAGTGATTAATGTGGGTGGGCTCAGCTCATTGTTGGGGGTAGTCCTGGGTTCTGTAAGAAAGTAGGCTGAGGAAGCCATGGGGAGCAAGCCAGAGGTTCCTACCCTATTTGAGTCCCTGCCCTAACTTCCTTCAGCGATTAGCAGTGATGTGGAAGTATAAGTCAAATAAACCGTCTCCTCCCCATGTTGTTTCGTGGTGTTTCATCACAGCAATAGTAACCCTAACTGAGACAGTAGGTTAAAGCCTGGAAGGCTATGTTGGCTGGAGACATATCAAAAGCACTTCCATAGATGTTAGAAAATAACAGTTGCTCCACTACCCTTCAAGAATCCCCTCCCCTCATTCCTGTCTCTGGTGAGTACCTCGGCCCAGGGGACACCCAAGTAGGCACTCCTCAGGGCCTCCTTTCCTAAGAACTCTCTATAGTTCCCCATAAGCACCTCCCTCTCCATGTGTCTCCATATCCTGAGTCACCAGAGCCCTGAAGAGGGAGAAAGGGCCATGGCGCAGGTGGTGTTTGGACCTCAGAAAGTCAATGCTTTGTGGGAGTCTTACTACCCAACACCCGTGCTGGTCCTCGGGAACTATGGCCCTGCGGGGATAGAGGCTTCTGCCAGGCACCCATGGACTGTTGAAGATTTGGTGTCCTATCCGCATTCAGAAGAGGTGAGCCAGGATTTTAAAGAGCCTTAGGTGACTCCACCGGAGGCACATAGCTGGTGAGAAGTGTGTATGTGCAGCTCACCATTGTAGTAAGCCAGTATGTTAATTCCTTGGGGACGGTGTGACCCTTAACTGGGTTGTTTTTGTTTTGTTTTGTTTTGTTTTGTTTAATTTTTTCAGGGTTTCTCTGTAGCTTTAGAGCCTGTCCTGGAACTAGCTCCTGTAAACCAGGCTGGCCTCGAACTCACAGAGATCTGCCTGCCTCTGCCTCCCAAGTGCTGGGATTAAAGGTGTGCACCACCACCGCCCGGCTAGCTGGGTGGCTTTAACAGACAGTTTGGTTGTCCTTCAGTTCTAGATGCATGACGTTCAAAGTGTTGACTAGGTCAGTTCAGAGGCCTCTTTCATGACTTGTTATCTATCTCTACTCTGTCTTTCCGCATCATCCTGTGTCTAAATTTCCCTCTTTTCTAGGGATGCTGGTCATATTATACTGGTGCCCACCTGTTGTAGAATGACCTCATTTTAACTAATTACATCAGCCATGACCTGATTGCCAAAGAAGGTCACTTTGGAGTACTAAGTGTCAAGATGATTCCGCGTATGAATTGAGAAGGGTGTCACAACCCATAATGCCTGCTGCATTTTCAGTGTGATGTCTTCCTGTCTCTCTACGGCTGTTGCATCCTGTTGAATACTTACTCATCCCCAGGGCTTTCGCGGCTTGACCTCAGCCAGAAGATGCCCTAGTGGGAACCTGCACCATATTTATTTGCCCTCACCCCATGCAACGCACTTACATTTGTCCTACCAACCCATTCTGACACCGGATTGGAGGCTGTGAAATGGGCATTTTTGGACTAGTTTGCTGTTTTGTTTTGTTTTTCATGCCTCTCTGATGTTGTCAAGCTCACTGCTGGTCCTATAATCAGTAGCTGGCCCATGGCTCGGCCTTCCTCCCCGTACTCATTCACTGGACTATGGCTTACGAAACCCTGGGTTGCCACACACATCTGAAGAGTCCCTTCCTAGCTCCAAGGAGCCACCTTAAAGGTTCCGTCTGCCAAGCACTGTGGAGGACTCTACCTCCAGAACTTGTCCCTCCCCAGGTCTCAGGCTCCACTCTGTGTCTGTGACGTAACCGTCTGCTTTCCCGCACACCTTTGAAAGGCAGTCACCTTGGTTTTAGATGCAGCATCCTCAGACTGGAAAACTCATTGGACCAAAAATGTCTACAACTTATTTTCTTCCCCTTAGATTTTCTTTTTGTATTGATTTTCCATTTTTAGCACAAGATTGATCACCAGCAAAATACCAATTTACATACAGATTCTGCTAAACTCAGCACCCTACATACTTGGAACTTTTTCGTCCATAAACCAATTTTTTAAAGAGTGTGCTTCTATTATGAGAAGCATCTCTAGGGACAATCAGGGCTCCAGGGAACAGACCCAAGGGCACATCCAGGTGAGAGCCCAGCTGACTTGTAGGTATGATAAGTCAAGAGCCAGGGATGCACGTGAGCAGGCTAACACGTTACTTAGCTCAATGACTAACTGACATCATGAACTGACAAGCTTTGGTCATTTGGTTATCTTAGAAGGTCATTCAGTTGGAAGGTCAGGTGCACACCTTTAATTTCAGTACTTGGGAGCCAGAGGCAGGTGGATCTCTATAAATTCAAGGCCAGCCTGGTCTACGGAGTGAGTTCCAGCTAGGGCTACACAGAGAAGCCCTGTCTCAAAAAACCAGAGAGGGAAAGAGAGAGAGACAGAAAGAAAGAGGGGAGAGAGAGAGATGAGAAGGAGGAGGAGGAAGAAGAGGAGGAGGAAGAGGAGGAGGAGGAAGAAGGTCATTTGATGGCACTCATCAAACACTTTATGAGCATCTACTCTGAGACAGACATTGTTTAGACCCTGCGGACAGGACAGAGCACAAGAATCCCAAGCATGTCTCGGAGATAGCTACAGAACAGTGGGGAAGCACATTTCAAACAACCGTGAAAATAATTGCTTAACCATCCAAGTGGTAAATCTACCAAAAAAAGCATAGAGAGTTGTTATGACAATGTATAATATAGATAATTTAAGTTATTAAGAGGAAGACCCAAGGATATGTAAAGGTTAGCCAGCAAGAAGCTGGGCTGCAGGGAGGCATGACCAGGACAAAGAAGAGGTGGGAATATGAGGATTGGGTGAAAACGAAAACGCGTGTGACCAGAGAATAGAGAGTAGGGAAGGAAGTGGCAACAGACTGGGTGGGAGGGGGACCAGGGCCTAAGCCAGGATAAGGACATTGGAATCTACCACACCGGCCCCAGGAGCCTATGCACAGTGTATTGGAATTGAAATCAGAACCTAACACAAAAAGACACAAATCTACAGTGGTTTGAGCAAGAGAATTTAATTCATATGCGAGGTTGCTGTGTAGAGCCACATGGAGAGGGCGAAAGAGGGACTCAGTTTAACAGATTTAGTCTATGTAGGCTTGCAGGCCTGGCGTTAAGTGTGGGAAAGACAGAGCCTTCCAATGAGGCCAGCCCCAGTCACCAAATCTCCCACTGAGTCCCAAGGATCATGGAGCCAAGCATGCCCACCCTCCTGTGCTCTCGATGGATTCTTGATTATGGAATATGTGGCTACAGTAAGGTGTTCTACACCATGGGGTCTGAGCTGGCTGGTGCAGCAACAGAACTGGATCCCTGGGCGTGGTCAGTATTTGTCAGAGCAGAGTTGTTCTAACAGGCTTCCTTCATAACTACAAAGTCTCAGAAATCTGATCTCACCACATTAGATCAAATGTCTTTGGATCAGACAGATGCTGTGGCCATTGCTGCAAATATGTCTTTTTATCATGATCACAAGGCTGTCCTAGAGAGCATATCTCCCAGGCACTTTTGCAAAGCCACGTGACCAAGTTCACAAAGTGTCATGGAGGTTCAAGAATGACGATACTAGTAAAACTGCAGAAGTTGCATTTCCTCCACATTGGGGGAATTAGGACTCAGTCAAAAACTTACCTTGATTCCAACTTTTGTTGGGAAGAGTGTCAAGGTGAGTTCTCGAAGGAGCTTGCAGACAGAAGAATCATTACAGCCATCCTAGCAGAATACTTTCTGCCCAAGAGTCAGACACACACTGGCCAAGATACCCTTCACACGTCCAAACTGAGTCCCTTTCTCTCCAAAGACACACAGCATTTTATCCTGTAACTGGACTGGGTACAAGTCCAGACCCTCATCCTCTAAACATTGTTCAAGTGTAGATGAGGCTCCTTGAGGACATTTTAGAAAAAATAACCCCCTTAAATATCATTGTTTTGCCCCTTACATTCATAGCTGAGAGATACGTTTTGTCCCCTGTACCAGCCCCACACACTAGAGGACATGCTCTAGATAACTGCTATTCACCCTCCTCAAACACAGGGACAAAGAAGGCATCCGTGGCGTCTAGAGTGGCACTCTGTCCTGTTCTCTGGGCATCTCCTTTGCAGTTGTTGGTCCTGCCCTTTGAGCTACCATTCTTTCCCCATAAGACACGGCCTATGCACACAGTGGACTGGACTTTTCAGTTAGTTCCTTGCCCTTCCAAGTTCGGGGGTCAAAAAGCTCCAAAGATACTGATTTTTATTTATTCCCTCTAATTCAAAGCTGATATATTCCTTGTAAAAAAAAAATCCTGGGTTTTTGTTTTGTTTTATTTGTTTACTATGGATCAGTATAGAGTCAGCTTTGCAACCAAGTTCTGCGCACTGTTTTGGAAGGATCCCTCCTCTGTCCCTGGCCTTTGTAAACAACATTGAGGGGCAAGGCCCACAAGACTCTCTAACAACCCACTGCATAGAGAAGAAAATCAACAAGATACACTAAAGATGTGCAGGACTTTGGTTGACCCGGAAGATAGAGGGTGGAGCCTGGATCCTTCTGAGAACCAAACACGGACAAAGGCTCATGCAGCTTTTCCTGAGTCCTGTCACGGACTCGTTTCTAAGCTTTGGATCCTTTTCTGCCTTGGTATACTGTAGTGGACTCTTGCTCTAGCCTCCACATGTGCTGTGGGACAATGGTCTTTTATCTTTTAATAAATGCTGATTGGCCAGTAGCCAGGCAGGAAGTATAGGCAGGGTGACCAAGCAGGAAGTAGAGGTGGGGCAACGAGAACAGGAGAATTCTGGGAAGAGGAAAGATGCAGTCTGCGGTTGTCACCCAGATGCAGAGGACGCAGATGAGACTGTCTCACTGATGAAAGGTCCCAAGCCACATGGCTAACACAGACAAGAATTATGGGTTAAGATGTAAAAATCAATTACTAAGAAGCCTGAGCTAATAGGTCAAGCAGTTTATAATTAATGCAGGCCTCTGCGTGTTTATTTGGGACTAAACGGATGTGGGACCTGGTGGGACAGGAATCTCTGTCAGCACCTATGCCACATGGAAACCTAAGGAGTCATCCTTTATCTCACTCCTCCCATATTGTTTTAGGTGGCTGGAAACTGGGGAGCACCCTCAACCCTCTGCCTGGATGTAAGTTCGGTGGACACTGTATGTCTTAGGCATTCTTACAGAAGCAGCTTTGTCAAGCTTCCTCCTAGTGTGTAAGAACAATGCCCCTCCCATCAGTGTCTGATCTTATTTCCTGTTTCCCATGAACCTGCAACAACATCGTTGAGCCACACCCCTCTTACCTTTCCTCTGCTCACAGTGTCGGCCTCGGATCCCAAAGCCAAGGATCCCCTCTTCAGTGTGCAGTTATAATAATCCTCCACTCCCAGATTCTGAATCTCTGCTCCGCATTCTCTGTTTCTGTGGTTATTCAATCTATTCCTGTTATGTCTAACACTGGCACAAAGTAGCCATTGTACAGTGTGCATGGATTATGTGGGTCAAGCTTCTGTCTGTCCTGAATCTCAGCTAGAAATACTTGAAGGTTCAGACAGGGCGTTTGGATCATTGAAAGCCCTCTCCAATCAAACGTTTGGCACTTAAGCCGGGAGAACTTAAAAACAAGCCCTGGAGTTCCAACATGGGGCCACTCCAGGCACCCAGCTCCTAACAGTACGGCTGCCTCGGGACAGCCAGACTTCTTATACAACAGCATGGCTCCAGCGTGACTATTCTAGTGGGCAGGCAGAAGTAAATGGCCCCTAAGATTGGGATTCAAAAACCCTGCACCATCACTTCTGCTGAGATGGCTTGGTTGCAAGAAGCGGGAAGAGACTGGGGCTCTCAGAGACTGTCCACCTTGCGGGAAAATGTCAAGTTACGTTGTCGAAGAGTTCCTGGGACTTGAGAATTTGGAGGCCATCTTTGGAGACTAGGATGTGCCACATCCTGGAAGGTCATTCCTGACAAAACACACCCCTCTTCCCTCACAGCGCCGCACAAGGTCATTCCTGACGAAACACACCCCTCTTCCCTCACAGCGCCACACTGATGAGTCAACAGTATCATTTGTATGAATGAAGGACCTTATGGTATTAAAAAGTTGAAACATAAGGCAAGAAGCCAAATTCAGCCCCAATTGAACATTCTCTGTATTACAAATACAGCATAAATATATGTTTTCCATAGCTCTTGCAGAGCAAACAGCTGCATTTATTTGCGTCCAAAAACATGGAAAAGTTCCAAGCTATAAGCAAAAAGGAAGGAACTCAGGAAAACAACTCCAGCTTCTGGAAGTGTGAGTCTTCATAAAGATGCTTGTGAAGTTGATTGAAGCAGGTGTGGAAACCTTCCAGCCTGAAGTGTGCCACTTACAGACAACCCCCTGCCATATAATGGTGTCACTCATGGGGAAATACTTCCACATTTAGCTAACAGTCAAATGCCTATTAAGCTTCTTCATCAGAACTTGAGCCACCAATCCTCTCTCTCATCTCCAGCATATGTCAACTCTGTTTCTTATCTCTCCCCTCCCCTCTTTAAACACGCATACTCAGAGAGAGAGAGAGAGAGAGAGAGAGAGAGAGAGAGAGAGAGAGAGAGAGAGAGATTGGTGTTGCCCTCTAATGTTCTTTAGATCTTTTACCAGATAGAACTCTGTCTCTCTCTGTCTCTCTCTCTCTCTCTGTCTCTCTCTCTCTCACACACACACAAACACACTTGACTTAGCTACCAAAAAATAAAATAAAATAAAACACAGGACCTTGGTGACCTGGCATCATGAAATGTATTTTTCCTATGTGTTTTCATGTGAATTCTCCCCCCTTTGCCCATGAATAAAGAGTCTAGAAGAAACAGACCAGAGAACCTCTATAAAAAACCGCTCGCCTCTCCCCCACCCCACCGCCTCCTAGCCCTGATCTGGGAATCTGGTTGTGATAGATACTGCATTCCTCCCTAAGATGCAGCATTAGCAAGGGAGTGCTTTGAAAGGATTCTATTGCCTCCTTATGTCTTTGCACATAAACGGGGCCTTCTCCGGAAAACTCAGTTCAGCTTTGATTTGCCGTGAAAATCCCTAGTGGAGGGGAGGTTTTAAGGGATGAGGAAGGGAAGCACCACTGAGGGGCTCCTGTGTGCAAACACTATCCCTGGTGCTTCTCTAGAGACATACAAAAGAAGTTAAGGTTGGTTCTGTGTGTAGCTGGAGCGGGTAGTCAGGAAGGAGGTGATGGAGAGGGAACGGCAGGCGGGCAGAAGCAGGGAAGGTGGATGGATGGAAGTTTGTTTTGAAGGATGCCTTGGAGAGCCAGCAGAGTGGATAGTGTGTATGAAAGAAGGCTTGACAATGATCATTTATACGTCTCTCATTTTCTTCATGAACTTACTAACTCTTCCACTGTCCTTAGGATAACTTGACTAGGACTAGGTGAGCAAAAGCCTTTATCTCAACTTCTTAGGTTCCTCTTGCTTTCTCTATTTCAACCACATCAGCCACGCTCAGACTTCCTCCAACCTCAGGGCCCGGTGTGGTTTGGAGTTGAAGTGTTTCCTCAAAATATTGTGTGCTGAAGACTTGGTACCCAATGATCGTGCTCTTAAGAGATTAGACCATCGGGATGCTAGCTTCATCACTGGGTCAATGCACTGATGAGTCCATACTAAATGAGCTATCACCAGGTAGGTTCAGGTGGAGGAAGCAGGTCACTGACAGCATGGCTTATTCTTCTCTTTCTCTCTGTTTCCTGGTGACCGTGAGTTGAGTAGCTTTCCTTCCGCCATGCTGTTGCGTCTCATCTCTAAAAGTAATGGGACCAACTCACCATGGACTGAAATCTCTGTAACGATCAGCCAAAATTCCTATTTCCTCCCACACATTGTTTACGTCGACTATCCCACCATAACAACCGAAGGTTGCCTAGCACAGGACACTTGTATTCAGAATGCGCTTTCCAGACACAAGAGATTAGATTTGTGTTGTTTTCACCAGACGCCAGGGATTGTTGACGCGTGCTGGCTGCCCAGGCAAACTAAGTAGCTATTGTCCTGGTCTTCACAGGACAGCGGCCTCTTCGTGTCACCGCTCTCCAGTGTTTCCAGGAACTGAGCTGAGTTCAGATGATAAGGCACACAAGGACAAGCTTCATGAAGAGGCTGGCAGTATACACACACCACGGTGAGGCGGTGTTTATGGCCAATGGAATGACCTTATAGGGTCATTCTTGCTAACTCAACCTGCCAGGTTGCTGCAGTGTGACATGCTTGGTTGACCTGTCTGCGTCATTCAAACCAAGGAATTAATACCTGTATCAGAAGAACACTCCACAGTAATCCATAAGGGCCTTATGAAAGGCCCAGAGTAGCGAAAACTGTCTCAATACTAACAGAAATTTGAAAGTCTTCAGTCGCATCCAGTTTTGGCCTAAAGGTGGTGTTTTAGAATTTCTGGGCTTTCTAAAGCACTGTCCAGGGCTCCTGATCTACTAATTCCCCAAACAGCTCTTATCTGTGGCACTTTATGTTCAGTAAACATCAGCCCACAGAGGTTTGCGAGTGAGAGCTTCAACAGTTCTTCCCAGAGTGGAGAGACCGAGTCTGGGAGATTAGGAACTGTTACAAACCCTCTTCTCCCTCCTCCTCATTAGCCCACCAACACCATTATTTCCATAATCATCTTTATAATTATTTCAAGTGGAAAAGGAGCGACGTCCCTACCTAATGAAAAGAAGGTGGGAGAGAAAACTAGAAGCTGTTGATAGGTGATTGAATAGCCTCTCATAGAAATGCAAACAGCGTGTGATTAAGGAGTTTGAGAGACTGGACCTTGACACATCTTTCCAGCTTAGACTCCCCTCTCCAACCCTTGTAGGGTTTCCTACATCCAGGCTGAATCCTGTCTTTTTGCCATAAGCATTCTCCGGTGTCCTACTGCAGAGCCTCCTCTCAAAGATCACCCAGAAAACTGCACCCCGATCACAGAGTCCTCCACATTATCCCCTCCTCTGGCTTCCCACAGTTTATGATACTTTATAATTTGCATCACTAACATCCAGGTGCGCATAATGACATGGTCAGTGATAGACCGCATCTACCACATACATGCTGCACGTTCCCGAAGATAATAACGGACTTGAAAAACCCCTTTCACTCAGTGATGCTGTCGTCATAGTAACATCACAGTATTTGTGAAGACTCGAGTATAGCACACTGACAGCTCTGCCGGTTGTATAAAGACCCAGCAATACAATTGCAGCGAGAACAGAGTAGTCCGTAATAAGCACTCGTGTTGCTGGTTTATGTGTTTACCCCCACTGCACTCTTAGCGTTATTTTAGAGTGCACAGCTCACTTATTTAAAACTGAGCTCTGTGAAGCAGTGTGCCGCACTGCTTTGTTGGCATTGGTCTTAACATTTCTCATGTTTATGGCATCTCTTCGTGGCATCATTTTCTCTTACACTTGATTTAATCATGTATTGTTTGTTCGTCGTGACCCTGGGCGCAACAGGCTATCTATACATACACTATCACCTAGGCATGCAGAAGTCTCTACCATCCAGGTTTGTGTAAGCACATTCCGTGATGGTCTCACAAGGACAAAATATTAGTGCAATACATTTCTTAGAGCAACGCTCATCTTTGGACAATGGATTACTCTCTGTCTTTCCGTGCCCTCCCACCGTGTATGTGTGTGTATGTGTGCATGTGTGTGTGTGTGTGTGTGTGTATGTGTGTGTGTGCATGCGTGTGTGTGTGTGTGTGCGTGAGTGCGTGTGTGTGTGTATGTGTGTGCGTGTGTACTCTCACTAGATTACAAGCTTGAAACATGGCCACAGTCACATTCTTCCCTGTATCTCCAACTCCAGCTACTACAATTCGTGTGCTTTCAACAGAGTAAGAGCTCAGGAGCTGGAAAGGGAGTCCAGCTTTTTGGGGCGTTTGATATTCTTTTGGATACATCTTTTATCGTGAATATCTGAGGGTTTAGGCCCTTTCTGCCTTGGGGATTTGTGAATTCCCATGCAGTTTCCAAGATCACCATCCTGCTCACATCAAGCATGCTGAAGAGGAAAAAACATGGAGGGTTAGACATAATTGGGTACTGACCAAGAAAAAATGAATGATTAGGGTCCCTTATAATTGAATATTGTAGGTGAAATTTGCCCTGGTTTCTGGGAAGGAGAGGCAAGGTGTTTGGGGTAACAGCACCCCCACACACACACACACACGCGCACACACACACGCGTATGCACACACGTACACACACATACACACATGCATGCACATACACACACATGTATGCACACGCACACACATGCACACATCTAGCATTGCTCCACAAATACCTTCTCAGCCAATGACTACTGAAAAGCTGATCTTTTAATAGATATTTATTGAACTCTTTTTAAAAGGATTATTTTGTTTTTATTTGTGTGTATGTGTCTGTGGGTATGTACAAATATATGTGTGTAGTGCCTCGGGTGCTAGAAAGAGAACCTGGGTTCTTCTGCAAGAGCAATGAATGCTTTAGCTGGTTAGACATCTCCAGCCTCTAAAATGGATTTCAGTAGGCAAGGAGTATGTATATATCTATTCTTAGTCAACTGAGACTTTTCCACTCTCCACTCTAGGGCATCTTAGAGTTTTCTTTTTGCTTATGGAGGGTGTGGCTTTCCTTTTTAGAAACATTCTCCCTTCCCAACGGTCAGACTCATGAAAGGTTCGTGTCACTCTTTCTAGGAGCTGTTGCCTAAGACAGGATTCTGTTCAACAAGAAATGCAGTGTTTCTGCTGCCCCAGAGAGGGAGGGACTGGGGAAATGAGCTGGAAATCATGATAGTCAATCTCTCTTGGAGATATATATATTGGAATCGACTTCCGAAACAAATGTCTCATGTTCTGAGATGGGTTGGGATTTGAATGAAAAGGGTCCCCATAGGCTCGAGTGTTTGAATTCTCCATCCACAATTGGTGGCACTGTTTGCAGAGGTTATGTGACCTCGAGGAGGTATGGCCTTGCTAGAGAGAAGCACATCACTGAAGGCAGGCTTTAATGGTTGGTTTATAGCTTCCACCTGCTTCTTGTTTCCTGGGTGGGGATGCCCAGTGGGACCCACCATTTTCCTGACCCTCTTGCCTTGCCATGCCTTCCCTGCCATGATAGAGCAGATCTCTCTGGAACCATAAGCCACAGAAACTCACTTTCCCTTGAGTTGCTTTTGGTCATTGTATTTTCTCACAGCAATAGAAGAATAACGAATACAGAACCCCTGGCCCAAGCAGGTACCACCGAAAGCCGTGCAAGCTTCCTGCTCGGCGGACTGATTCTACTGGATCCTCTGTGTAATTATCCCAGGAAACACACATTACTGCTTCCTATGATGCCATATATAAGAAAATTAGATTCTCTCATCTGAAGTTGATGGGTCCTTCAGTCTCTGACTGCCATTTGTGTCTCAGATCAAGCTAGTGCTTGTTCAAAATTTGTCCTGCTTTCATTTTTGGGGGCTGTTCCATTCCCATCATCTTACACATACACAGAAGGTCAAATAACACTGTATTTGCATATAGCTTCAAGTGTGTTATACATAATGTCAGACTGGACACGCATGGCAATACAACAGTGAGAAACTAAGCGTAACCTCCCAATGAGTTAGCAAATGTGGGGGTTGTATTTCGCTCATACAGCATACTCATTGGGTGGTTGTCTGTGTCAATAGGGAAGGTGCCTCTGTTCCACACCCACATCGGGGTACCCACCATGACAGCCTTTCTACTCCTCCATGGCCACATTTGGGACAGGTGATCATTGCAACAGGAGAGGAAAGATCATCAAATACTTTCACACACACACACACACACACACACACACACACACACCATTGACCAAAATGAGTCACATGACTCCTTCCAATAGGAGAAAAAATATATATTTGTGAGTATTTTCATCTTTTCTACTCATGAATCTTCAAAACTATTTAATTGTTGAGACTCACTGAATTTGCCCATGAAGCTGGGCTTGACCTCATCTGTAGCCCAGTAGACTTTGAGTCTTACAGGAGTGTACAACCAGGGCAGCTTTTACACCAGAAAAAAAGAAAGGAAGGAAAGGAAAGGAAAAAGAAAGAAAGTGTTCTTCCAGATTCTGATACCAATGTCTCCTGTAGTTGAATTCCAAAGGTATTGTGTGTGGCATCATTTGGAACATGTATGTCAATCTCACATGGAAGCTATAGGAACATATGTGTATAAATATAACTGCTATCCATATGAAACAGAAGTCACCCTCTTTCCCTCCTGCCTCTGCATCTAGCAACTCATTTCAATGCTCATAATAACCTCTGGAGGGAGCTACGTTTCCAAGTCCAATTCACGGACAGGAAAACTGGGCATAAAATGGCGAAGGTTCTAATAGGACCCCGGCACAGGCATTTCTGTTCCCAGCACAAACCAGATCGTGGCTCCCCATTTGAACTCCCTCACCAATGAAGAGAGCAATATGAAACTGATTCCGTTCCTTGTTTCTCATGGAGCCAACTCCAGTTCTAGGCACTCGGTTGCTTTTCCCGAAAGGCTTTGCATGCGATGAAGCCTTCTCCCGTGAAGGTCTTCAACGAGGCTGATCTCGCCTGAGTTTCCCTTCCTGCTCTGCCAGACTGCTCCTGCTACCCAGGAACCATCTTAGGAGACATGATTTTTTTTTTGCTCCTTAAAAAGCTACAGGTCATCACAGAAGATAGCATGGGGTCTTTGGGGACATCTAGGGGGCAGCCAGGCAGAAGCTGCAGAAGTTAAGACACTCAGGAAGGAATGGAACCACTTTGTTTATATTGCGTTTGATTTTGTGCTTAAGAGACTGTTAAATTGAAGGAGGGAAGTGTGGCTGCTAAGTCTATTTGGCCTTCTTTTGAGTCCCTAAACTCTGTAAATAAATCCAGGTCCCCAGAGAGGGACTCTCCTTGGCTTAAATGCGGATTCCCGGTAAACTGTAATCCCCTTCAACTGGCTGTGAGCCTTCTGCAGACTAAATTTAGAAAAATTAAATTACAACCCAGCACTGTGGCTCCCAAAATGAAATGTATAGGCCGGAATGCCTGAAAACACCAGAGAGAATGTTGCTCAAAGGGAAGAGCCGGGGACCCGGTGATCAATCTCACATGTCTGCCCTCAGAGAAGCAAAGATCCTGTTCATTTAGAGAGAAAATGGGACCATGCCAACCAATTTAGAACCATCAGAGCAATGATTGGGGAGAGGAGCCCCTATCTAATTATGCTTCTGTGCTCCAACCAGGCATGAAAGAAATCACCGTCAACCTGTTTCAGAGAAAGGTGACTGCGACAGACGTGCCTCATCCAACGTCTGTCTCAGGAGTGTGCAGTCCGGGCCAGTGCGTCGGGGAGAAACTGCTGGGAAATGATCTTCCTTGGTGACTAACAAAGAGAGGGCTGTTCTTGCATTTGGCCTGATGGAAAAATTGTTGGGATCTCAGGAATTAATAAGGAACTAGCAGTCCCGGATTGGATGTGCTATCCTAGAAGTACGGACTTGTCTGTACTTAAAGGGGAGGGGCCGAGTGGCACTAGAAATCTGTCCTGGGGAGGGAGGGGACTAAGTGGTACCTTGTCATTAAGCTACCCACAGGATAGCTCTGTGCTACCCAGCGAATGGTAATAATGCCCACGTCATTTTAAAACGTGCTGCAGACCTTCAACCAAAGTCTTTTCTGGATTTTGTTTAAATGTCTGTTTTCTCAGTAACCCAAGACAGATCTCTGATTTAAAAGGCAGACGTTGGGCTGGGGGAATAGCTCCGTGGTGGAGTGTGTGTTTAGAGTATGTAAGGCTCTGGGCTCAATTCCTAGCATTGACAAATGCATAGAATAAAATGAAAAGTCCTTGTAAAAGAATAAAGGGCAAACATAACTGAATGTTGGGACCTACAGGACAGTATTTTGCATTTTTTAAAGTGTTTATGTATATGAGTGTTTTGCCTGTATATCTGTATGTGCACCACATGTGTGCCTGGTGCCCACAGAGGACAGAGGAAAGTGTCAGATCTCCTGGAACTAGAGTTACTGATGGTGGTAGACACCATGTCATACATCACTGCTGGGATTGAACCTGGCTCTTCTGCAAGGCAACAGGTGCTCTTCACTGCTGAGCCATTTCTCCAGTCCCAAGGAAAACATTTGGATATGAGCTTTTTGTTTTGTTTTGTTTTGTTGTAGTCAAGTAAGCCTCGGGCATCAGTTAGCATTCCTAATATATTAACTTATCCAACAAATATTGATCAGTCCTGCAGTAAGTAAATGCAGTATTGTCCTAAAAAATGAGATTACCAGTAGTTAAAACTGCATTCTTATCTTGGAAGTAGGGAGATAGCTCAGTGGTTAAGAGATAGCCACACAAGCAGGAGGACCTAGGTTCATGACCCAGAACCCACATAAGAAAGCTGAGTACATAACAGAGGTATTACACACTTGTAATCCCAGATTAGGGGACGTGAAGACAGGTACCTGGGCTCGCTGACCAGCCAGTGTAGCCTGTTCGGCAAGCTCCAGACCAAAGAGGAAACCCTATATCAAAAACAAAATGAAGCCAGGCGATGATGGCACACGCCTTTAATCCCAGCACTCGGGAGGCAGAGGCAGGCGGATCTCTGTGAGTTCGAGACCAGCCTGGTCTACAAGAGCTAGTTCCAGGACAGGCTCCAAAGCCACAGAAAAACCCTGTCTCGAAAAACCAAAAAAAAAAAAAGAAAAGAAAAAGAAAAGACAAGATAGGTGATTCCTACAGAATAGACTCCACATGTATGCAATCACACCCATACTCTCATATGAACAAACACCTGTGTAACCATGTGCACACACATGGAAACGCATGCACACACACACACACACACACACATCCCTTATCTTTCCTGGTGCAGCAGCACATGCCTATAATCCAAACACTTAGACAAGAGGGTTGTGAGTTTCAAGGTAGCCTAGGCAACACTGTGAGGAACCAAGATCTACACACTATTATTTAACTGGCAAAGACCTATTTCTTGCTCAGTATCTGTAGGTGACAGGAAGTTCTTGTCTTAATCATTTTCTGTTGCTGTGAATAAATAAATACTTGACAAGAAGAAACTTAAAAGAGGAAGTATCTATTTCAGCTTACAGTTTATTGTGGAGGGGAAGACATGACAGAGGTGATTCCACAGTGGCAGCAGTGCTGAGCTGAGACACCTCACTTCTGAGATGGTGTCAGAACAGGAAGCGTAAAGATGACAGGAAGAGGTGAGCAGGGCTACGGAACCTCAAGCTATGCTCTTGTGATGGCTAGAAAGAAAATGGCCATCAAAGGAAGTGGCACTATTAGGTGTGGCCTTTTGGAGGAAGTGTGTCACTGTGAGGGCGGGCTTTGAGGTCTCTTTGGCTCAAGCTTCCCTCAGTGTGACAGTCAGTCAACTTCCTGTTATCTGCAAGATATAGGACTCTCAGCTCCAGCACCATGTCTCCCTGCATGCTGCCATGCTCCTTGCCATGATGATAACTCCGAAACTGTAAGCTAGCCACCCCAATTAATGTTTCCTTTATAAGAGTTGTCGTGGTTATGGTGTCTCTCCACAGCAATAGTAGCGCTAAGAAAGCTCCCAAGGACCTACCTCCTTCACCTCTTAAACATTCCACAGATGAGCAGGCGAGATGCTCAGCAGGCAAAGGTGCCTGCTGCCAAACCTGGTGACCTGAGTTAGATACTAAGAGCCCACATGGTGGAAGTAAAGAATTGACTCCCAAAAGTCGTCCTCTGGCCTCCACATATGAGCTATGGCACATTTGTGCGCACACGTGCGTGCACACACACACACACACACACACACATACACACACACAAATAATAAGTTTAACTTTTCTTTAAAAAATTGAAGAAAAAGATTCCATGCCTTTTCCAAACAGTGCCACCAACTGGTTCAGACACATGAACCTCCAAGGGACATTTCACATGCAAACCGACTCCAATCCACTTGGTCAACCAGAGATTCAGGGAGATAAAGGTTGTGCTCTTTGAACAATAGATTATTTCATATCTCATTACTAAAGAGGAGAGGAAAAGATAGAGACTTGCACATTGGTTCTTATATGCTCAGGTATTGAAGTGATATACATTACCTCTGCTCACAACCATTGGTCAGAATTAGTCACGTGACTCTCCCTAACCATAAGTGGGCAGATACATATGGGAGAGTACTTGGAATTTGGTGATGAGTCAAAGAAGAGGGAGGTTGCAATCCTTTGTGAGTTTTAGGCCCCAAATTCATGCTCTTCTCTAAACACTGAATTGCATCCTTAAGGATATCTGCATGTCGGGGAGGGAGCATTAACCTTCTTCCTGTTGGAGCAAGTTATCTGAGAGAAATGATTTAAGGGAGGAGAGATTTATTTGGGCTCACAGTTTCAGATGTTATGATCCATGACCTTTGTGGTTCTGGGCCGTGGTGAGGCAGATCATGGCAAAAGGATAACCTGGAGTAAAGCTGTTCACCTCATAGTGGCCAGGAAGTAGAGAGTGCAGGAGAGAGCATACCTGCCTGCCAGGCTTCCTCTGAATTTTCCATCCTCCATCCTAGCAGACGGCATTCAGGATGGGTCCTACAAGTCCATTGTATCTGTAAATAACTTCACAGATAAAGCCAACGGTGTACTTTGCTAACCTTTTAGACATTTCAGTCTAATCAAATTGATAACCAACATTAGCTAGCATTGTAAGTATTTAATACTTTTGCATATGCCTTCTTATTTCGCTGCAAAGATGCTCACACAGAATGGTGGCCCGTACATGCTTGAAATCTCTTCTTGACTGATAGATTGATTGATATGTAACATGAAGTTCAGTCAACTGAAATAGCCATAGTTCACCCGGAAGACAAGCTCCAGGTAACATCTATCCAGTTCACCCAGGCCCTAAGAATGCATCTATACCACTCATCCCTTACTGGCATCAAAGAGAAGTAATATACCAAGTAGGAGGAATATGAGTTTGGGAATACCATGGGCAAAAAAGGGGGAACACAGTTTTTTTTTCTTTGACCATTAAAATAAGCTTTACTTCTCTGCAGGAAACAGCATTAAGTGCTTAAAAAATAAATACCTTTTAAAGATGCTAAATCTGTTGCCAAGGTGCAAGTACCCTCCTTTAATATAAGCAAATTTGGAGAGCTCCTATGTGCTGACTTCCAACGATGCCCTAAATGACTTGAGCAGATGATGATAATGATGATAGTGATGACGGCTATTTCAGGCAAGCATCGCTTGCGGCGTCATCAGAGCGCTCAAGGGCAGGTCCATTATTGGTCTTGGGTCCTGCCCCCGCGGCTATGCTTCCTCTCCCTTCCTCTCCCGTCAAACCTTCCTTTGTCCTTCAAGAGGTAGTTTTCCAGACATTTGCTGTGAGCACTGGGTGCTGCCTCGGGAGACAAGCATGGGTAACTTCTGGGATCTGCTGGTCACATTTTAGCATGAGTTCCCACACAGGTGCTAGCTAGGATCCACTCCTAGGCTGTGACTTGGTAGGTCCAGGGCAAAAACCTGAGAATTTGCACTTGCTAAGTAAATAGCCCAATCCATGCCCATCACAAACCTCAGAGTGTAATCCTATTGGCTTCTGAGATGAGATAAAACAGGACATGCTCCATGTGGTATGGCTGTAGATACAATGTAGCCGGACTGGAAGTAACAGCCTTGTAGATTGCTCAGTGAGGGTGAGATTGTGCTGGCTTAGGTTGGGGTCTAAATTCAATATAAGTCTTTATAAGAAAAATAAATGCAGCTCACAGACCCAGAGAGACATAGTAGAACGCTATGTCGATGTCCGAGGCAACATTCGGAATGATGAATCTGCAGGCTGAGAGACACCAAACACTGCTGGGAACGCCAGGAATGGGGAAGAGGCAAGAAAAGATCCTTCCTCTGTCTTCCAAGTATGTGTGGTCCTGCTGGCAACTTCATTGTAGCCTCTGGCCTCCAGCACTGTGAGAGAAAGATTGCCATTGTATTAAGCACTCTGGCAATGTGTTCCGCAGCCCTAGGAAGCAGATGCATCTTGTAGTGCTGATACTGTTGGCATGGGAACCATAACTTGAGAACCCTTGTTTCCAGGCCTTTCTATAGGTGGAAAAATAATAAAGAATTCAGAAGACGACTCTGCGTGAAAACGGACATTCTAACATGGATGTTTTTTCTCTTTTATATTGGATTTGTAGTGGACATATGTTGTTTGGGGGTCACCCCAAAGCATCCTGGATTTTATTTTACAGACTATTATGAAGTTAGAGGCCTCTTTCTGTGGTCTGATACAACAGTGGTCGGCGCATGACCCAGCCTTGACTGTGTTATACTCTCTGTTCCAGGACTTTGGATAGGAAAGTCATGCTGGTGCACAAATCTGGCATTTGCTATTCCCACTGCTGTGCCCAGACACTGCGATGAAATGGGTGTCCTAGCTGGGGTGACTTGCATTAACCTTCCGTCTCCAGGTCAATTCCCCAGCCTCCTGAAGAGTCTGCGAGTCCCCAAAATCCTTCCAGTAAATCTCGTTTTGTTAAAGCGAAGTCTGTTTTTGTTGCTAACTACAAATAATTTAACACAGACTATGTGTTGTCTGCCTATGTCCCTGGCGTGGTCTAAACTCAGTTAAGCTGAGTTTTTGTTGCTCTCATTTTGTTCTGAAATGCTGCCCCACTTCCTCACAAGCTCGTGTTTTGAAAGTCTAGTCCCCAGTGCAGCAGTCATCGAGGTGAGGTGACTGTGACAGGGTTGAATTGAGGGCTCCGCCCTCATGGGAGGAATCATGCATTTATGGATTCGGAATCTAACAGATCTTAAGGGAAGGGCTTTGTTATAAGCACGAGCTCTCTCTCTGCTCCCTAACCACAGTGAAGTGAGCAGCGTTGTTCCTTCGTGGGTATGATCACACCACACTCCTATGCTACACCAGACACAGACACAAAGCAAAGCCTGTAACTGTGAGCACCAAATCAGCATTTCCTCCAGGAAGTGGATTTTTCTGGGGCACTTGCCGTGCTACCGGAATGCTAACACAAATATCCTAGGGCTTTTCCTAGGTAGAGACACAAAGGGAAGGTGTCTGTCTGCTAAATATTTATTTTTAAAATAGCCTTTTAAGCTGCAGAGAAGGTTCACAGGAGTGCTTGCTGCTCCTCCAAAGGACACAAGTTCAGGCAGAATCCACATCGAGCGGCTCACAATTCCAGCTCTGGAGTATCAGATGCCCACTTCTGGCCTCTGCAGGCACCTGAACACACACGACGCACACGCACATGCACGCACGCACGCACGCATACACGCATACAGGCACAAATAAAAATTACTTTTCCAAAACAGCTCTTTGCTTGACTTTGGTTTGGCTAACCGCCATTGCACAAACAGTAAGAATGAGATTGTTGGTTGGTTAACTAGAGTGATCCCTTGAGGAAGGGTATTTCTACTGAGGACTTCTAAGGAGACAGCAGAAATGATGAAAGTAAATCTTTATCCCAGCACCGGGCAGGATGTTCACAATCACCAGCTTACCATGGAAGCTGATACTAATCTTTATAACTTATTATTAGAGGCTTGGTGACTGGCGTAAAGGTTCTTCTCGAATTCGTGTTTATATGAACTCCTCATATAGCCCTGAAAAAGATGCCTCTGAGTAGTATTCAGGTGTAGTCCTACCTTCCCGTTATGAGCTAAATGACCACCTCTTGCGGATATCACCTGCCTCCTCCCTCTGAGCCTCTTTATAGCGCTTTTCATGTGTTGAAGTCAATAGCTCCTTCGATTACTTAGAGGTCAGTTTCTCATGCAGGGCATTGTAACTATGTTTTGTAACCATTGGCTAAATTAGACTAACTTTCCTCCCTTTCTTGATGTAATAAAATGAAATCATTTCAACTCATACCTGCTCTTTGTTTGCCAAACTCCTTCCTCCTAACCTGGACACTTACTCAGACATCTTGAATGGAATTCCCATGGGCCCCTTCTCCAAATCCCATCTTCCCCTTCCATGAACTCCAAGCCATAGCTGCCCAAATTTCTTCAACAAGCTTCCTGCAAACACAGGAAACAAATTTTGCTGCCAACCCTCCTATAGGTTTCACAGAGCATCACAAAATGTTCCTGCTTAAAAATTAGAGGAATAGCAAAGTGCCTTCCAAAGTTCAGCCTGAGTTTAGAAAATTCATTACAATGAAAAGAGAAAAAGAATTTTTCTTTATTGCTGATAGTTAGTGGCATTGATGGATCACGGCAGAACCATCTGCAATATGGCCAAATAACTTCACTAGAGAGGGTTTTATATAGCTACAGCTAAAATTCAATGAACTGATTCAGAAGACTCAGTATAAAATATAACAGTGGCTTCCAGTGCCAAATCAATTTGGGGGCTCGAAGGGAGAGAGAGAGCCTTCGTTCCCTCCCCTTTCATGGATGTGACTTTAACTAGACTATAAATTCCGAGGCAGAGGAGTGGCAGGCAGTGGGTTACAGCAGGTGATTTAAGAGACCTACCATGAAAAATCAGCAAGCGGTGGCAAACACCAGCACTCGGAGAGCGTATGGCTATGGAGACTGTCCTCGAGAAACGTTGGAAGGCTTGAAGGATATCCTGGGCGAAAGGTGCATGTGCGTGTACGTGCGCGTGCGTGTACGTGCGCGTGCGTGTACGTGCGCGTGCGTGTAGAAGACAAAGGGGAATGCCATCTTCCTCTATTGCCCTCCACCTTATATTTTGAAACAGGGTCTCTCACTAGAGCTGGAGCTCACTGAGTAGCTAGGCTGGCAGCCAGCGAGCAGCTGGGCTCCTCCTAGCCTCACCTCTCGGCTCAGGGACTATGGACGTGTGCCGCCATGCCTAGCTTGTTACATGGACGTTAGATTCAGACTGGGGCCCCCACGCTTTAGCAGGAAGTGTTTTACTCGTGGAGTCATCTCCCCAGCCGCCCTCACTCCTGACTTTACTCTTCCCAATCTTTTGGCTTTCGCGTTCTTCTGTCTTCTCTTCCACGATGTCTCCTGATCCTTAGAAGGAAATTCCTTTTGGTTCCAAGAACTCGGCAATCACTTATTCCCAGTACTTTGGCCATCACCCACTTTTGAAAAGGCGTCTCTTATCAAGCCTGAGAGCCACGCTAGTCTATGTAAACAGAAATACGTAGAAGAAAATCTAACTACATGTCCATTTGGCAGACTACCAGGAGCTGGTTTTCCCATAACACCTGTGATGTGCCTAGCCACAGGCTTCTGAGCAGTTCCACAGAACCAAACATGTATTTCCTACCATGAAGTCAACCTCAAATTTGATCAGATAGTGGTTAATTAACTCCAGACCATTGATGCCAATATGGCGCCAGTGGGTGTATCATGCTAGGCAGTTAAAAACTGTAGCATATAGATGATATAACTGGGTATGTCTGTTGATGACTTCCCCCCACATCTTACATACAGCGTCTACTGGCACTATGAAAGCTAGCCAGCAGGAAGGAAGCTTCCAGCTCTGCATTGTATCCAGAGTCTCGTTGTCTAGTGTTGGTGGGCGTCTAAGAACAATGGTAGTAGCCTGCATTGTTTGGGGGAGCTGCTGGGGCTCTCTGGTCAACAACTCATAAGAAGAATCTCACCCCTGGCATCAAGATATAGGATTGAAAACCTACAACTTCTGGGAACAATGTTAGCTACCCATGCAGAGTACTTCTAGTCAACCCTAAAGAACAAACAAACAAAAAACCATAGTTTTTGTTAGGTTATAAAGTAGTAGGTTTCTATGTAGTTTTTTTTTCATATACTCTTAGTTTTGGTTGACCCACCCCCAACCTCCACGTTTCTTTAACCCCCCTACTTCCATTCCCTTTTAAACACCCCCCTCCCTTAGTATCCTCCAACCCCTTCTACTTCCATATCACGTGTGACTTACTGTCTGTTCCAGTTGGTTCTGTGTTAACTTGACACATGCTACAGTCATTTGGGAAGCAGGACTCTCAATTGAGTAAATGTCTCTATAAGATTTGCCTATAGGCAGGTCTACAGTACATTTTCTTAATTAGTGGTTGATGTGGGAGGGGCCAGCCCAGTTTGGGTGGTGCCGTCACTGGGCAGGCAGTCCTGGGGTGTCTAATAAAGCAAGCTGAGCAAGCCATGGGGCACAGACCAGTAACTAGCACTTTCCACAGCCTCTGTATCAGTTGCCGCCTTGACTTCCTGCCCTGAACGTTCCCTGATCGATGAACTGGAAGATTAAATAAATCCTTATCTCTCCAAGTTGTTTTTTTTTTTTTTTTTGCTCATTCATGGTGTTTTATCACAGCAATAGAAAGCTAACTAAATATTATCCTCCCCCTCCCCATTTAAATTTCCCCCTATTCCTCATCCCTCCCTCCTTTGTGGCTACGTGACCTTGACTACTCCAACTTAAACACAGCTATCAAAAATTAAATCTAAGAACTACGCAGAAGAGAGAACACGAGGTGTTTTCCTTTCTGGGTCTAGGTTATCTCATCCCAGTATGATATTTTCAGTTCCTGTTCATCTTCTTGCATATATCAAAAGCCCGTTTTCCCTTAGTCACGAGTGGAATGTCACTGTGCACGTGTGCTACATTTTCCTCGTCTGTCCCACAGCTAATGGACATCTATGCTGATTCCAAGTCCTAATATTGTGACTAGGGCAGCAATGAACACAGATACACAGGGATCTTTAGGGCAGGACATAGAGCCCTTTGGGTAGATGCCCAGGAGTGGGATAGCCGACTCGTGTGTTAGTTCTAGCTTTTGCTCTTGGAGAAACCTCTATACTGGTTTCCATAGTGACTATGTCAATCTATACTCCCATCAGACACCATCCCCCAATCGTATATTCTCAAGGAATTACAGTTCTAACACAGGAATTCTGGAACAAACCCCTAAACCATAGTCAAGCCTTTCCCCAACATGGTACCAGGGCCTCTGTTTGGGAGGAAGAAGTGGAAGCCAGGGCTTGCAATTATGTAGAAGGACTTGGTCCCTGTGATGGGTGATTAGCACATCTGTGGTTATCCCTGGCCTCTAGCTGGTCCCCCAAGTGACAGATCACACGTGTGCCTCCTCGTTTAATGTATTCTTATCTTCCAGATCTCCCTGTTGCCGAGTTTCCAGGGCAAGCTGCCCCAGATGCTTCCATGCAGACTGATTCATCCTCACTCATGTCTGGAAGCTTTTAAACCTGGGGGTGGACAGCGTGTCCCTCGGGAATGTGCTTTCACACATTAGCAGTTGATTTTCAGCACCAAATATGCAGCCGTCAGTCATGGAAGGACATCATAATACAGCCTCAAAAGTGCAGGGTCCGAAAGAAAGGGCGTTATTAATGGAAAAAAAATTTAAAGTCATATTAAAGAGCCTAGAGTCTAGTGGAAAAAGCCAAGAAATGGGAGCAAAATTAGCATTATTATAGCTTTTCATGGTAACTTACCCTGGGTTTTTATGGTAGCTTTATAAAAAAGGGAGGGGAAAAAAGGGAAAATGTAGCTGACCATAATTTATCCAACCAAATACATTTTCCATTCCCCGTGCACCTGCGATCCTGACTGGATTTAAAGGGTTTGCTTTTCAGGGCCCTTCTGTGGCCATTTACACCTCACAGCGTCCTTGGGGAGACAGCATTCTGTGTGGACCGGTAAACAGCAGAGCCCACGGAGGCCTTTCAGGAAAAGTTTAACTTAAGGGCCAGGGATTGTGACTATTAATTTACATCTTAATAATCCAAATCTTCACAAAGCCCCAGGTGACTGCCAAAGGTGACAGTCACAACAGCCTTGATCTCAGGTATCAGAGGACAAGATGGTCTGAGAGGGCCAGGCCTTCTCCTTCCCCCACTAAGAAGTCACTCTGGCCTGACTGCAGGGCACCGGTGCCCAAGGTCTTGAGGACGTCTTCTCAGTTCACATTTTGGGTTTGTCATTGATGTTTCATTTTGGTTTTGGTTTCGACAGGGTCTCTCTGTGTCAGCCTGGCTAATGTGGGGGTCCCCATGTAGACCAGGCAGGCCTCAAACTCAGAGAGATCTGCCTCACCTCATGAGCGTTGAGACTAGAGACACGCACTGTCACGCCCTACCTCAGTTCAGCTTTAAGACCCTCACAGTGACACTCTGGGGAGCTTTACAAGACACGCATGTGTACGTCACACAGACTGTGTATAGCTATGTGTGTCTTCTGTGTGTGCATGTTTCTCTGTAGATTTCTGTGTGTGCATGTGTCTCTGTAGATTTCTGCGTGTGCATGTGTCTCTGTAGACTTCTGTGTGTGCATGTGTCTTTGCAGATTTCTGTGTGTGCAGGTACAGGTTAGTCTGCTCATGTCCCAATGCCACTGACTGACTGGTACTTCATTGAGTCCTCCTCAGCCCACACCTATTGTAACTCATGCAGCGTCCTCCACAACGCCACAAAGGAAGAAACCAAGCCAAACTCAACCAACTGATTTACTGACTTAATATCTAGGTATAGGCCTAAAACTACCACCAGACTACAGCAAGAGAGAGAGACAGAGACAGAAAGAGAGAGAGAACTCAAGGGTTAGTTGCCAAGTGAGCAAACTCTGTTCTATGGGCCAAATCTCCCCCAAGTACTTGTTTTTATAGATAAAGTTTTATTTAAACAGCCATGCCTAGTCACTTTTATATTATTTGCAGCTTCATTTCTACTGTGACGACAAATTTGTGTGCTTGCAACAGCGACCAGATGGCAGACCAAAGGTAAAATATTTATTTCCTAGCCCTTTGCTTGCAGTTTGCTAGTTCCTTCCTTACTCACGTGGTTGTTAAGACAATATAGTCAAACTGAGAACAGAGAGGTCTGGGAAAGTCAGACGTGGACAGAGCCGTGGGGGTAGACACAAAGTGTAATAACGTTGAGGACTGCACGAGAGCTCATAAGAAGTGATATTAACTGCAGAAGAGATATGAAGCCATCAATGGACCAACGACTCAGTCAGTACACAGGAGCCTAAGCCCAGCCGTGATCCTGCCAGTTTGTGTGCTATGGGTTCATGAGTGGAGTCACTCTGGCTGTGACAGGAGCTTGTCATGGGCTCAGTAGCCCAGGTTATCTCTCACCAATGTTCACAGCTACTAACACTGCTGAACCTGTAAACCGCCAACCATGGAGAACCATGAACTGCCATTTCTCGGGAGTCCAACAGCCACTTTGAAGCCAATAGATTTTATCTGATGCCTTCCGGTATGAAAGGACAACTTCACCCTGACCAGGATGTGTCCTCGATATTGGTTTGCCTCCAATAGCATCACAATCAAAAGGCCTGCAAAGGTCTTCTCTATTTTACCAGAAATGCTAAAACATTTGCCACCCCAGCAGTCTCCAGTGGAAAGGACGAAGCAGAACCAGTGAACGCAAAGTTGGAATCCATCATATAGAAATAGCAAAACCACCTAAAAACTATTAAAAGACTCAGGTTGGACCAGCTGTGTCCTTTAACCACAACGGAGTTAAATTTGAAATCAATAACAGAAATAAATACCTCTGGAAATTTTGCAAACAGTCGAAGTGGTTTTTGTTATTCAGTTTTCCATTGCTTTGAGAGGAATGGAGGGAGGGAGGGGAAGCCGTGGTTGGGATGTATTGTATGAGGGAAGAATAAATAAAAAATTTTTAAAAGAAAAATACCTGAGATAGCCAATTTATAAAAAGGCTTATTTGGGTTCTCAATTTGAGAGGGTTCAGCACATGACTGGTTGGCCCCATTACTGCAGGTCTGTGGTAACATCATAACAAGAGTGCAGAGTGCAGCAAAACCATTCATTTCAGAGGCAGGGACAAAAGAGAAAGAACAGGTACCCATAATGCCCTTGACATACTGCTGATGACCTAAAACACCTCACTAAGGAAGGCTAAGTTGGACGTTTCCCAACGGGCTGGGAACCAAGCCTCCAGAAGTCAGGCCTGTTTGTTATTTTGAGACAGGGTGTCATATAGCCCAGGCTAACTTCCAACTCACTTTGTAGCTGAGGCTGGCCTTCTCCTGGTGAGTGCATAGTTACAGGTAAAGACCACCGTACCCGGTTTGGAGATGTGTCTTTATCAGCTCGTAGCTGCTGGAACCAGTCGTCTGTTCCCGGAGCACAGAGCGGCAGGTTAGAAGCCGGAAGAGCTTCGGCACCAGGCAGTTTGGTGAGAGTCAAGGTCAGTTGCGCCTTTGCTTCTCACGAGTATTTTTAGCGGCAGATAAACAAACGGGAACAAATCCTGCAACGGAGCGGAGCGCTCCTGTGCAGTCCACAGTCAAACTAGGTCAGCCTTGGCCTTGTCAACAGAGGCGTACAGGGCCGCTGAAGTGGAAGCGGAAGGTGGCCAGGAGCAGGCTTCTCGCCACGGAGAGGGCTAGCACCTTGGAACTCTGAGACTCTTGGACTTGAGCAACTTTGGAGTCATCAGCTCCATGTCCCCCACTTCAGTCGGTCACTGGACCTAGGATTTGGTGTCATAGCTCCTCAACCACTAAGAAGACTGAGGAGAACTAGCCACATGTCACAAAAGCACACACCCAACACCGGTACCTGTGTACAGCAAGCCTGAGTAACCGCCACTGAGCTAGGACTGAACACAGCGGCCCAGGGCATTGTGGCGCCATGTTTTAGCTGCCCCACCCCTAGCTGGTACAATCCTCAGTCCCTGTGGGTCTCCATTGCTGTCTGTCCCCAGGGGCACATGCGGGGTCAGAGTTAAGGTCTCTGAGCAGCTTCACAGGACCGGAGATGCGGTGGGGCACTGAAGATCTCTTCTTAACTCTCTCTTGCTGGGGACCTCTGACCTCTTCTCTCAGGGGAGCTCAGAAGCACACACCTCACCTTATGGCTGGATTTGGCCCCGGTGTGATCCCACTCTGCACTTAGGCCTACTCTCCTCCTCTTCCTCTCTCTCCTTCCACATCTTGTTGGAATGTTCTGCCCTGGTTCCTGTGGGCTGGATCCTTCCCCATCTGGCTCAGCTCAGCTGCCACTCCTGGCCTCCCGCCCACAGGTTCCCCTTCCATTGGTCTCTTCACCCTCAGGGAACCTGTCCTTGTCTGTAATGACCAACCTCACGTCAGTATACTTCCTATCTCATGGTCTGTCTTAGAGAAATTAAAATATTTGCCTATTTCTTCTGCTAACTTTATAACCTGTGCTTAGGGAAAAGTTGGCATCTACTAGATCGTGTATAATTCCTCAGCTCGTGACTATAGAGGGGAATCCTTTCAGAGCCTGGTTCAAGTCTTTGTTTTGTAGGAAAAACAAGACTGTTGACCAGGGCCACCCAGCAGGATTTGGCTGCTGCGGTATCCTGAGAGCCTGCTGGTCAGCTTGAGGAGAGGCCCTTCTGAGTGAAAGAGAAGACCGTGTGTGTATATGCAGGCAAGCTGGTGTTGCCGGCCTGACCTCCAGCCTCTCCACTGGGAAATGAAGGAGCCAACTTCCCTTACTCCCAGGCTGTGGGATCACACTCCTTCCTCCCATCCAAGGGAAGGTTTTGTTTCTTAAGCCCAACCTGGCCTCCAACCTATGATAACCTGCTGTTATCTCCCAAGTGCTGGGACTACTAGTGTGTGCCTCCATGGTTGGCTCAGAGCCCAGCATTTGATCCATGATGGCCTCTAATTGTAGGATTACCCCAAGGGTCGCTCAAAGCTGTCTGGGTTTAATCTGCCCCCTCCTCGACTACATTGGCAGTGTGGTGGTATTAAGAGCTGGGCCTCATAAGAGGGGGCTGGGCTGGCATTTCCCCTCCCCTGTGAACAGAAGCAAAGCCTTTCTGAAGAGGCATGTGTGGTGTTCTGCTGGCTTGCTGCCTTTGCCTTTCCTTCACCCAAGGACACAGCTGGAAGGCCCTCCCCAGGTTCCAGCACCTTGGTCTTGGACTTCTCAGCCCACAGAACTCTGAGAAGCAGATCTCTGTGTTTATAAATGATCCAGGATCCTGCATTCTGTTATAAGAGCCCAAGGACAGGGAAGGAAGGGAGGAAGAAAGGGGAGGATAAAGAGCTGAGGGGACTGAAGAGAGAAAAGGGAGTTGGAGAAGGGATGTTGGTCACTCACATGAGGCCAAACACTAAGCCAGTATCTTTCCTCCAAGTCAGGTTAGCTCTGACACATAAGTGGCTTGGTGACTGGAACAGGTGTAGAGGTCAGAGGACTTAGGAATCAGGTTCTCCCTCTCCTACAGAGTAGATTCCAGGAACCAGACTCAGGTTGTCAGTACCTTTATCTACTGAGCCATCTTGACAACCCTGTTATGTTCTTTTAAAGATATTTGTGCTCAAAAGGATCCCAATGAGTCAATCTGAGCCTTTGGGGAGACGCCTGGTCCGCAGCTTCTAAAGTGATGTGCTCTGTTCCCAGTCCCAATTATCCTGGGACAGAGAAAAAGACTGGGGCCAGTGGTATAGGGAGCAGTTAGGAAGGATGGGAGGAAGTATTGGAAGAAGTGAGACAGGAAAAAATGGGAGCCATGAAGGGGGAATTTGAAGCCTCCTATGGGCAATGAGGGCTCAGTCCTTGGGGGACACTTTGAGAAAAACAGAGCAAATCACAGCTTATAATTGTCCCACTGAGGACCGATAAGCTGAGGTATTTATTCTCTAAATTTTATTCCCTGAGGTAGAGAGGCAATCTGAGGACATTTACTTTCTGGTATTTTCAGCTGATGGTGTATGCCTCTGGGCAGAGGATGCCCCGGGGCAGAGGGCTGCAGAGAACCTTGGACGTGCAGATCGTGACTGCAGGTGAACTTTAGGAGGGGCTATGACAGGTCCAGATGGTGTCTGCAACACCACAGAAGACGGGGGAGAAATGAAAAGCCCTTGCTGAGTGTTCCTCTTTGCTGGGAGCAAACCCTCCCTGAATCCTAATATCTAGAGTTCTCTTTTATCCACCTTACACATTTTACATATTTAAGAAAAAAAGTAGTTTGGTGGTGAGTTTTCTGGCTTTTGCAATGTGATAATTTCTAACTCATGTCACTCCTAAAATTGTTCTCACAGCCAAATAGACTCTTGGTGACTTCAAAATCAGGAAACAGGGCCCGTGAGAAAACTGAGTCTTCATTTTCTTCCTGAAGCCAGAGTGCGTTCGAGGGTTAGAAGGTGAGGGACATGGCATAGGACAGTGGTTAATTCCTCTTTATAACCCAAAAGCCACCCTAGCAAAGCATCCTAAATGGGGACTTGACTCTGTTGTGGTTTGAATGAGAATGGTCCCCATGGACTTAGACATTTGAATACTTCATCCCTCGTTGGTGAAACTGTTTGGGAAGAATTGGGTGGTGTGGCTTTGTTGGAAGGGGTGTGTCACCCAGAGCAAGCTTGAGTTCAAAAGACCCTAGTAACTCCCAGTTAGTTCTCGCTGCATAGTGCTTGTGTTTCAAGATGTGGGCTCTCGGCTACTGCTCCAGCGCCATGCCCCCTGCCATAGTGGTCATGGACTCTAACTCTCTGAACCTATAAACCCCTAGTAATCTCTTTCTTCTACAGGTTGCCTTGCTCATGGCATCTCCTCATAGCTATAAAAAGGTTACTAAAACAAAAGTTGATACCAAGGAGTGGCTGTGTCAGTTCTGACCACGCTGGATTTTGTTTTGTTTTGGTTTTGGGAAACAGGTTTTCTCTGTGTAGCCGTGGCTGTCTTAGAACTTAGCTCTGTAGATAAGGTTGTCCTTGGCCTCGAACTCATAGAGATCCACCTGCTTCTGCCTCCTGAGTGTCGGTATGAAAAGTGTGTGCTACCCCCTCCCCTGCTGCCCTTGCTGGTTTTTAAAGGGTTATGGAAGACACTAGAACTCTGGAATAGGAAAGTGGTTGAATACTATAAGCCGGCCTTAATGGACCATTCTAGAAGGGACTTGGAAGACAAAGCTGAAAACAATGTGAACTGTGGAGGTTTCAGAAGGGAACAATATCAACAATTGGGCTAGGAATCATTCTTGTAGTGTTTTGGCAAAAAAAAAAAAAAAGGGAGCTGCTTTTTTTGCCCATATCCTGCCTGAGGTGAAGTTGAAAAATATTGGAGTAATTTCATTGGCAGAGAAGATTTCAAGACAGCCTAATATTGACTTTGTCATGTGGTAATTAGTAACCATGGTTATATAATTACACAATGAAAATGGACAGATTGGATAAAAAGAAATACAAAATATACAGTTTGAGGTAAAAAAGAATGCCAGAGAATTTAATGTTGGAGCCAGGGCTCGTGCCGAAAGAGTTAAGGTGAGGCCCACTGTGGAATGGAGTAAAGGTGGGGGATCCCTCAGGTGAGACCCCACATGGCTAAGCTTCCAATTTATAAGACTGAAAGGCCTGGGGAATTTTTCTACCTCTGAAAGGCACCAACACAGTAAAGCTTATGCAAATATAACTGAAGGAGAGGGCCAGGCTCCATCACAAGAGGGCAGCTGAAATTGGCCGTAACGTAGGCAGCGTCAGGCGGCTCTGGCTTTACAGTTGTGAAGGGCACACAGTAGAGGGGTTGTGGAATCCTCTTTGGTGGTTTGGGAGTGCTGCTGAAGCCAGGGGTGGCAGGGGAGTCCTGCATGGAGGCCCAGGGGTGCTACCGTATGAAGATGAGAGAGTAAAGCTTGGGTTGTGTTAGAGACTCTGAGATGCTAGAGGTGCTTCCCAGAGCCTCGGGATATCTGCCAAGGAGAACTGCAGATAGTGAGTGGGCCCAGCCCAGGAGAGAAAAGTGTATTACAGTCAGCAAAGATGGAGGGGTGGAGCCATCAGACATGGAGCTACCGAGTTCGGAGTTTACCCTGCTAGATTGTGGTTTTCCTTTGGTTCAGTATTTCCTCACAATACCGCCTTTGCTCCCTTTTGGAATGGTACTGCACATTCTATGCCATTGGAGGTTGGAACTATGTGATTTGCCTTTTGATTTTACAAGGGGTTACAGTTAAAAGATTGTCTTGAGTCTCAGAAGAGACTTTGAGCTTTTAAACAATTTGTTGACACTGTAGAAGACCATGGAGACTCTGCAGCTTGACTAAATTCATTTTGCATTATGATATGGCCATGAGCCTAGGGGAGCCAGGAAGTGGAGTGTGATGGTTTGACTGAGAATGCCCTTCCTCATAGACTTGGATATTTGAATATTCATCCCCAGTTGGTGGAACTGTAAGGGAAGGATTAGGATGATGTGGGAGTATCATATATCAATCTGTTGATTTCATTGGCTAAGCAATAAAGAAACTGCTAGGCCCATTGGATAGGCCCACCCTTTGGTGGGTGGAAGTAAACAGAACAGAACGCTGGGAGGAAGAGGAAGTGAGGTCAGACACGACAGCTCTCCTCTCCGGAGCAGACGCAGGAGAGACGCCATGCTACCTGCTCCAGGGAAGACGCACGCTATGAAGCTCCGACCCAGGATGGACTTAGGCTAGAATCTTCCCGGTAAGCGCACCTAGGGGCGCTACACAGATGATTAGAAATGGGCTAAATTAATATGTGAGAATTAGCCTAGAAGAGGCTAGATAGGAATGGGCCAAAGCAGTGTTTAAAAGAATACAGTTTCCGTGTAATTATTTCAGGGCATAAGCTAGCCGGGCAGGGCAGGCGGCTGGGGTGTTGGGGACACAGCCCCGCCGCTCCATATTACTACATTAGGAGGTGTGGTCTTATTACAGGAGTTGTGTCACTGGGGCTGGGCTTTGAGTTTCAAAAGACTCTAGCCAATCCCAAATAGCTCTCTCATTCATGCTTGTGAGTGACGATGTACGCTCTTAGCCCTACCCAATGCCATGCCTGCCTGCCTGCTGCCATGCTCCTCACCATGAAGATCGTGGATTCTAACCCTCTGGGACTATAAGCCCCCAATAAACTCTTGGTTATGGTGTTTTCTGCAGCAACAGAAAAGAAACCAAGCCATTCTCCCATCAGCTCCACCTTACAAACTGAGTACAGCTCCAGCCCATTGGTATTTACCCCCAACGTGGAATTCTTACAATCTCACTGTGAAAGGCTCCTGCAGGCTTCCTTGATAGCCAAAGAATTCCCATAAGCAGTAAATAGGAAATAATCAAGAATTATTTAATATGTATTACAGAATAATTGTTTTCATAAATCTGATAATGCTAAACAGGAAAAGGAGGGATTTCTTTTGTCACCAAAATGATCTCAAAAAAGTTCTGTGGAGTCCGAAACACCGCGTTTCTGGAAGATTGGCTTAACCTCTGAGACCTCCTGACTGCCCTTTCTCTAGCACCCAGTCTCGGGGAAGAGATCCTTTCCACTCCCCATGTGGCCACAAGAGGGCACACTCGTTGGTCTCCTGCAACTGGAAAGGAAGCCCCGGTGGGTAGGTGAAAACTAACAAAAGAAAACTTGGCTTAAAAGGCGTCGTGGGATCAACCTCTCCCGACACCCTGCCCACCCCTTTCTTGCTACAAGCGGAATGCAATCAGCGGAACACTTCCAGTCTGCCAGGACCCTTCTCGGGATGCAAGAAGTGCGGTCCTATTAAATCTAGGTCATTTGATGATGGGCATCCCCATATCCCGAGAGCTGCTCCCTACACTTTACGAGGTGACTGTCAAAGCACCAAGATTCAAGACGCCGAGAATAAGGAAAGTTAGTGCTGAGCCCTCGCCTGGTACACCGACAATGGAGCCGGAACAACTGTTTACCTCTCCGAGATGCCGGTCTTCCTTCCCGATTGTTTCTGAATAATGCCCCATCACCTCCCTTCCCCCGCATTTGTCTAGATCTTTTCTATTCATATTTGGATTGATCCTCGCTCACTTTCCCTTTTTTATTATTATCATTTTGCCTGGGACTTTGGATCATTACAAGATTGCGGGTAATGACAGACTGTAATTAAGCTTAACACAGATTTTTCTTTTAGGAGAGAGAAGAATCCACCAACTGAAACTCAGATTGCCTGGGCTGTAATTTGTGGCGCTGTCACAAAGGGGCCCTTTTCCGCATGGTGCGCAGCGGTGATGAGCAAGCGCTGGGCCGAGGGTGTGCGCTTCTCTCTCCCTCGCTCGGGAGCGAGCTGCAGGACTCGTAAATAGCTAAGTATAGCTTGAAGCTGATTACAGCCCCGCTCCTCCTATTGTGCCTCATCACTTGTCATTGTTGAGGCGGCAATTGCCGCTCCACGTTTCTCTTTGTGGCTGGCTGCAGCCGGTTTCCAGGACAGGAGGAGCCTCGAGTTGGGGAGACTGGTTCTTCCCATAGGATGGGCGTGGCTGGTGTTGGCAATGAGATTATAGAGCAGGCTCCCAGGCCGGACACCTGTTGCCCCAGAATTGCTGTTTATGCACAATGTCAATCCATGAGGATGGCAGTTGTCACTGAGACAAGACTAGCTGCGGGAACGTGAGCAGGCAGTTCAATTTCTCTGGCTTGGTTTACTCATCTGTAAAAAGGGACCATAATATTTAATCTCTTACTCACAAAGTAGATTTGAGGACCTGGGAAATGAGTATAGGAATACCCTAGGAGCAGGTATAGTCCCCAAAACACTTGAGCATCCCCCTTCACGTAGGTACGATACTCATAATGTATAGACTAGGCATAGAAACCGCCTGCATGCCTTATTGTAAGGAGTATGGTTGTTCGTGCACACGTGTGAACATGGTTTCAAGATATAGCTATTTGGGGCTATAACAATGACCACTGGCATCACGGGGGCTCTTCCTGTGAATCAGGCACCCTTCTGAGCTTTTCTCCAGAACCAAAGAAAAGCCTCCAGCAGGAGTAGGAACCTCCCGGGACAGAGCAATTCTTCATCTTCAGGACCTTCCTTGCTCTGGGTGTGTGGCTGCCACGGGTCTTTCTGTACCTTCAATAGGTCTGCTGAAGTCAGTGAAGTCAGGTGACAGCCTCACCTCCCTGGCCTTTTGCAATCCCCTTCCTGGTGGGAGGGAGGATGGAAATTGTAAGAAAGTAATAGCTGTTTGCCACGATGTTTCTGGATCATCCTCGAAAATTGAAATGGCACACTGTACCCCAGGAAAATATGCAATTAGTGTGTCAATAAAAATTAAAATATACTTAGAAATGTACATTCCCATAGTTGGTGGGGGAGGGATTAAAATACCCCTCTGCGAACAAGCTTCCCAAGCATAGGTGTGGTGCCAGGTGCAGCTGTGTGGCCGCAGGTACCACTGAGCGCTGTAGAGAAGGCCGCTGTTCCCAGCAGGTCGTGCTGCAGTATAAGTGGTGCTGATTTGTATTCTGGTCCAGGGTAGCCTCAAACTTGCTCTGTAGCCGAGGACAACCTCCCAGCCCCGACCATAATCCCACGGTTAGATTACAGGAATAGGCCACCCTATTCAGTTCATGAGTGGCTGGAGATCCATCCGGGACCCTGGGCACGCTCTGTGGACACCCCACCCACTGAGATACAGCCCAGTCCATCTGTACTGGCGACTTTTCCTGCCGCTGTGTGCAAACATCTGACAAGAAGGAAATTTCTTTGTCTCATGTATTGAAGCCACAGCCCACCATGGTGCTAAAGCCGGCTGCAGGTGAAGTTTGTCCTGTGGCAGCAGAAGCAGGAGGCTTCTTGGTGGGTAAGGAAGCAGAAACAGGACAAGAAACAAGGCTGACTATAAGCATCAACCCATTCCACGAACACTCACTTTCTCTAGCGAGGCTCCACCTTCTAAATATCCCAACCCTACCACCACCCAAAACACAGCAACACGAGCTGACAATGAGTGTTCAAATGTATAAGCCTGGAGGAAGGGGCATTTCCCCTCCAAACCATGACAGTGTCTCATTGCTGTTAATTGTATCATTGTATAAAATGATGAAAAGCAAATGCCTAAAGAAGATGTTTAGATTCATCTCATCCTTTGATTGTTTATTTGGTTATCCTGGGTTGGGTCTCACTATATAGCTGATGTCAGTCTTTTATTCTATACTCATTCTGAGTTCTCATGTGCTGGGACCAGGCGTATGCCACCACTCCCAGTTTCTTTGCCATTCTTTTTTTTTAATATTTATTTATTATGCATACAATATGCTGTCTGTGTGTATGCCTGCAGGCCTGAAGAGGGCACCAGACCTCATTACAGATGGTTGTGAGCCACCATGTGGTTGCTAGGAATTGATCTCAGGACCTTTGGAAGAGCAGGCAATGCTCTTAACTGCTGAGCCATCTCTCCAGCCCCTTCTTTGCCATTCTTAATGTAGCTACTCGAGCATGTGATCAAGTGCACTCCTAGCCTGCTTTGGGGTTTGAATTCTGTTTTTGTAGGACAGGGCTTGTCTAGACAGTGGGATGTGGTGAGGGGTTTTGAGCCAAAATAGCATCCAGCTGCCATGGCTCACATACCGCTTCAGTCTCGCCAGTATCCGTGCCCTCTTCTGTCTTGGCTTTGTCCTGGATGGGCTTGTGCTAAAAGACCCTTACTCTTACATTACTGTGTGATTTCTGTCGAAAAAAAAATTCTAAGTGGACATCAGCTGGATGGGACCGAGGGGGTGTTATTAACATAAGAAAAAGAAGGGTCGTCATGGAGACACACACCTGCAACCCCAGCACTCAGGATGCTGATGGTGAGGCCTATGCCAGCCTAGGCTATCTAGCAAGAACGTGTCTTAAAAACAAAGCAAAGGCTTGGCATGTGTCTCAGTGACAAAGAGTCTGCCTACATGCGGAAAGGACTGTGTCTGAGTCCCAGCACTAGGGGTGGGGGAAGAGACAACCGTCAACCTTTTACCCTTCACTCTTCCTTTCTATTTTTGCTTAGAGTGAAGACACAAAGTCAAGGGGTGGCCAGGCGGTGGTAGTGCACGCTTTAATCCCAGTACTCTAAAAGCAGAGGCAGGTGGATCTCTGTGAGTTTGAGGCTAGCCTGGTCTACAGAGTGTGTTCCAGGACAGCCAGGGCTATACACAGAAACCCTGTCATGAAAAACAAAACAAATAAGCAAAAAAACAACAACAACAACACAAACAAACACAGAGGTGATGCAGCCTCCTTGGCACCAGAAGACTAGCAGTCACAGAGGAAAATGGAGGAAGGAGACTGGATCCTTGAGCAGCATCTCCAGGTCAACACAGCCCATCTGGGGCTCTGTATCCTGTGAGCAGAGGGAACATTACCTACGGTTGGGCCACAGCAGCTGGGTTTCTGTTATGAGCTGGCTGTATTTCTGGCTGATGTCCTCATTTCACACAGAGTCAAGGCAATGAGGGTTTGATATTTTCAGTTTTCCCCTAGCCTTTGAGCATCCTTGCTTTGCTGGAAAAATTCTGAGGGGGACCCCCATGCAGACTAACCCAGAATCTTCCATAGAAGTGGCCATCCCTACCACCAAGCAAGAAGTTCTGTTGAGTGCTTAAAAACCTAGAAAAGAACACTATGCACCCCAAATGCTTTTTAGTAAACCCCTTCTGCTTAGCAGCTGAGTCGGCTCAGTTGCCTGCCTTCGTATTCTAGCCAGGGGTCTCTAGCAGAACAGAACCAAGGATGGTATATATATATATATATATATATATATATATATATAGAGAGAGAGAGAGAGAGAGAGAGAGATCTAGATAGATAGATAGATAGATAGATAGATAGATAGATAGATAGATAGATAGATAGATAGATAGATAGATTCAGAATTTATTAAATGGTCTTTAAAATAGTAACAATGGTCAAATGACAGATAAGAAGACAGTCGTGTGCCCTGTGGTCTTAGACAGGTCACTTACCCTCCCTGAGCTTCTGTTCCCTCCTCTCCCAGGCTACTGCCAACAACACAAGAACTGTGCACGATGCCTCCATTCCCAGCTCCTCTGCTTAGCTTCCTGTCTAGCTATTCATCATCGTTAGGAATTCTTGAGGAGAGGACTCGCCTTTCTGGTCTGCATCAGGCCCTGCAGATTATGTAAGCAATCCTGCTACTCTGTAAAAGAGGAATGCTATTTACCTCAAAGGCTCACGGTGAGAACTAAGTGAGAAGACATCTTGTATGTGCTTAGCCAAGTAAGAGGGAATAGAATGTTCTCTAGAAGCGGCAGCTGTTACCTGCTAGCCGGGTTAATTCTCTCGCAGTATCTTTCCCAGCAGTAGAGCCCCACTCCTCATGGACCTCACTACCCCAAAGACCGGATACACATGAAAGTGGGGGCGAACACGATACCCACTGCAGCAGTGAGTATATGGGAGCTCAGAAGCAACCTTAAAGTCCCTGAGTGGGGACCTCATTCCGTAGCACCCAAACACACACTTGTGAAATTTCCTGTGTGACCTGACACTGTGGGTGGTCTTTCCTAGAGGACTCTGGGCTAAGGAACCCAGGCTGTGGCTGTAGGACGAATAGAAAGGCTACAGTGTCGATCCTCTCCACCCCCATCCCCATGAGCTGACTCTTGTCTCCACAGGAAGGTTTAGAGAGCAGACACACCTGTCTAAAACGCTGCGTAAGGCCTCCAACCTTCCTCCAGACGGCCATTCCCACAGTTACCGGATGCACTGAACCTTCGGCTAACTTTTGGGTAGGTGTCACCAGCTCACACCTCATTCTTTCCCACTGGGAAGAGTTACAGCCTGAGGTTACCTTGCAAGGCACCATGGGAGTTTGCCCATCTCAGATGTGGGGTAGCTAAATATAGGGTGTGGTCCCCCCCGGCCCCTAGGGAATGAGAGTTGATGGCAAAACACATCTCTTTCCATCACCTAACTATGTAGCCTCCAGACCACCACAGCCCCCCAGGAATCCTAGGGGCCAGCCGCATCTTGAGCACCAACGCACTGGTCACCTGCCAGCCCTCCCTCAGCAACTAGGGCTATGGCTCAGTAGGACAATTCTGGAAGCCAGGCCTGTGCCCCTGGCTCTGCCTGCTCCCAGAGTCCCTCTGTCTCCCCTGAAAGGAAATCCATTTGCGATATAATATAAACTCCCTCGGCACATGCTTTATTACATCGATGTTCTGTTAAGGTTGGAGTGTAAAATACTCCCCGCAGGTTGATGTTCTGGTGGCGACGCTCTGGGAGGTTGTAGAACCTCTGGGAGGTGGGGTCTAGCTGGAGAAATGCATCCTGGGGAATGGGCCACTAGAGCTATAGAACCCAGGTCTGCTTCTTGTTCCCACTCTGTTTTACTCAGCTGTAAGGTTTTCCAGCTAAGCTCCATCACCATGATGTTGCCTGCATGATGCCTTCCCGCTGTGATGGGCTGAACCTTCACATTGTAAGCCAAAATAAGTCCACCCTCACTTTCAACAAATGTTCAGTCCTGGTGGAAGAGAAGTCACTAGCATGTTCGGTATTCTAACGGACTGTTACTGAAATGAAATAAATATCTATCCCGGCCACAGTTGCCTAAATAGTCAAGATGGCTATGAAGTCCGGGTACCTTCCGATGGACTTAACCTGAGAAGAGCTCACCCAGAGGAGGGTCAGGGGCCAGCTCTGCCCTTTAACCCCAGGGGAGGGTCAGGGGCCAGCTCTGCCCTTTAACCCCATGGGTCTTTTGACTCCTTTGTCTTGAGCATCTTCTTCCTCGAGGCTGCAGTATGGCCTGGTGCTGGTACTGGTTAAGGAGCATTCCAGATCTCTCTTGACACAGTCTTCCAATCTTCCTGCCTTTGCTGGATGCTCATTCTCCCGTTCTGGCCTCTCCGCCACTGTTAGATCAGCCACTGCCAGTGGGAATATTAATACCATCGCTTTTCCTGAGCATGTACGCCTGTCAGGCACTGACGTGGGGCCCTCGCTGGGAGGCACCATGGTCCTGGGAGTAGACAACTACCTGGATCGATGGTGGAAGAGGAGATAGATGGGCCAGGGAATAGCTGAGGGTGGCAGAGGCAGCTAAGCAGATTCCCTAGGAACATCATCGCACAGAGGGGCCAGTCTGAGTAGCTGCTTTCTAACTGTCCCCTATTTGGGATGCCTGCTTCTCCAGTGACCCCAGATGTACAATGAATGGCCCTAAAAGCTTGGGGCTTAAAATCATAATAATCTGTTTTTCATCTGTTTTTCTTCCCGTGTGTCTGTCAGTCCACACTTTCAGGAGGTACTCAGCCAGGTGCCCAGGTGATGGATGGAGTTGCAAGAGCGGGAGACTGAAGTGGCCAGGCTGTGGCAGCTCTTGTCCCACAGAGGTACAGGACCTCTCCAGAGATCTCCCTGCTGGAGCTGGCCTGTACTTCCTTACACCATAGAGTCCTCAGGACAGTGATCCTTCCCACATGGACGCCAAGAGTCTTAGGAGCAAGTGAACCAGAGAAGAGTCACCACATCTCTTGTGGTGGACTTTCTCAGAGATGCCCTGGGAGTCTTACTTTCCCAGTCTCTACAATGAGTATAAACTTGTGATGTCTATGGTGCATTGTACTTCTCTAAAGTCTATACTGTGTACAACCTGCAAGGTCAACCTTGTGTATGGTCTGTATTGTGTGTAATCCCCTAATGTCTACGCAGACAACACTGTACATGATCTCTAATGTCTACATTGTGTGTGATCCCCTAATGTCTACGCAGACAACACTGTACATGATCTCTAATGTCTACATTGTGTGTGATCTCCTAATGTCTACGCAGACAACACTGTACATGATCTCTAATGTCTACATTGTGTGTAATCCCCTAATGTCTACGCAGACAACACTGTACATGATCTCTAATGTCTACATTGTGTGTAATCCCCTAATGTCTACACAGACAACACTGTACATGATCTCTAATGTCTACATTGTGTGTGATCCCCTAATGTCTACGCAGACAACACTGTACATGATCTCTAATGTCTACATTGTGTGTGATCCCCTAATGTCTACACAGACAACACTGTACATGATCTCTAATGTCTACATTGTGTGTGATCCCCTAATGTCTACACAGACAACACTGTACATGATCTCTAATGTCTACATTGTGTGTGATCCCCTAATGTCTACGCAGACAACACTGTACATGATCTCTAATGTCTACATTGTGTGTGATCTCCTAATGTCTACACAGACAACACTGTACATGATCTCTAATGTCTACATTGTGTGTAATCCCCTAATGTCTACGCAGACAACACTGTACATGATCTCTAATGTCTACATTGTGTGTAATCCCCTAATGTCTACACAGACAACACTGTACATGATCTCTAATGTCTACATTGTGTGTGATCCCCTAATGTCTACGCAGACAACACTGTACATGATCTCTAATGTCTACATTGTGTGTGATCCCCTAATGTCTACACAGACAACACTGTACATGATCTCTAATGTCTACATTGTGTGTGATCCCCTAATGTCTACACAGACAACACTGTACATGATCTCTAATGTCTACATTGTGTGTGATCCCCTAATGTCTACGCAGACAACACTGTACATGATCTCTAATGTCTACATTGTGTGTGATCTCCTAATGTCTACACAGACAACACTGTACATGATCTCTAATGTCTACATTGTGTGTAATCCCCTAATGTCTACGCAGACAACACTGTACATGATCTCTAATGTCTACATTGTGTGTAATCCCCTAATGTCTACACAGACAACACTGTACATGATCTCTAATGTCTACATTGTGTGTGATCCCCTAATGTCTACGCAGACAACACTGTACATGATCTCTAATGTCTACATTGTGTGTGATCCCCTAATGTCTACACAGACAACACTGTACATGATCTCTAATGTCTACATTGTGTGTGATCCCCTAATGTCTACACAGACAACACTGTACATGATCTCTAATGTCTACATTGTGTGTAATCCCCTAATGTCTACGCAGACAACACTGTACATGATCTCTAATGTCTACATTGTGTGTGATCCCCTAATGTCTACACAGACAACACTGTACATGATCTCTAATGTCTACATTGTGTGTGATCCCCTAATGTCTACACAGAAAGCACAAGGCAGTGCCATGTTTAGTCACCACAGTGCAGCCATTTGTCACACCACATTCCAAACTGACATGCCTTCAGTGATGCAACCTGGGATGCCACAGATCCACTTCTGTAGCACTGTATTGGTGACAAGTGAACCATAGGCCCATCCATACTTCAGTATTGGAAAGCGATGTATTGCCGTGGCTGGACAGCAGCTCCCAGCCTGTGACATCTGCAGAATTGAATTTAAATTTGTGGCCCATAATTAAAAGTAGAGCTGGCTCTCTTCATTCGCATCATCTTAAATTGCACTGCAGGTCTCCCATTCTTCACATTGTGCTTCACGGGAAAACCACGTGAGCTCTTCTCAAGGGTAGAGTCCCCAACTCACACAATGGCACGAGCTACTGTGAAGCAGGCTGTTCCAAGCATGCCCTCTTTACTACACAATGTCTTCATAGGCAAGAATGTGATGGGCTCAGATCTGAGCCTGGAGGACACCCAATGAAGCTTCTAGATTTTTGTGTCCAGAGGCACATAGTTAGCAGTAGAACTAGAGACCACTTACTGAGAAAGAAAGTGCTCTAAGGATCAGAGTGGTCTAGTAAGTAGGGAGAGAGCATTGGCCCCAAAAGCACTGAGCCAACAGGCTCATATCCCTTTGGTGTGGGACAATTCAGTTTTCTGTCAATTATGTTTTAAATAAATGCTGATTGGCCAGTAGCCAGGAAGGAAGTATAGGTGGGACAACCAGACAGGAAATAGAAGCGGGTTAATGAAAACAGGAGAACTCTGGGAAGGAGGAAGCCCATTCCTCTGCAGTCCTGCCCAGACCACGGAAGAAGCAAGATGTGACCTACCCAGCCGAAAAAGGTACCGAGCCATGTAGCTAACGTATACTAGAATAATGGGCTGGTATACATTATAAGATCTAATACAAAGTCTGAGCTAAGGGGCCAATCAGTTTATATCTAATGTAGACTTCTTTGTGATTCTTTGGGGCTAAACGGCTGTGGGAACTGGGCAGGAAAGAAACCTCAACAAGCAGGCCCTCGTGCTACATCCCTTTGTATGTCATTTACATAACACGTCTCCCACATCTGTATGCTGGGGAGTTTTCTTGAGCATGCTCTGACTGTTGTGTGTAGCCTGGGTGGGGAACAGTTTCCAGTCTTCTCTTGCCCACTGGTTTCTTTGGTGTTAATACTGTTCCTCTCTCCAGTCTCCTTCCTCACTCGCTGCAGGAACAGTTGTGTCTGTCTGTGAATTTCCCTCATCCCTTACCCTTCCCACCACTGCCACCTGCTTCCACTGAGCACACCAGAAAGCCTGGGCACTGGTGAGTGTGTGCCTCAGTCTCTTGTGAAGTGGCTTGTGGCATAGGAGCAACCAGCCAGTTCTCGGGGCTACACCTCTAAGAAGTCCCTTCTGGCCCTGCACTGTTCCAGAGACCCAACAGAAAACCCATTAGCTGTGATGCCGGCTCTTGGACTCTCAGTAAGGAAAGACATTTAGGCCAAGCAGACTGAACTGGGGCTCAGTTGTCTTCTGCAATACCCCCACCTAGTGGATCTGCTAGAACGCTTCTCCAAAGGGGATGATGATTCCCAGTTGCCCCAGGGAAGGAAAGGAAAAGTTCTAGTCTGAGAAAGAGGCCATCGGGCAGCTGGAGTCTTCTTTCTTGACCTCTTTAGCAAAAGTATAGACTTGAGAGCAGCCCCTGTCAATTGAGATGTGAGTTCTAGATGCCCTCTTATTACCACACTGAAGCTTGGCTGGCTGTATCACAGAGCTTTTATGAAGACACAGAGGAGCAAGCAGCCATGGGATGGTGCAGAGAAAGTGGGACCACCATGCCTTCTGATCCAGGAGATTGGGGGTGAACAGGGAGGGAGGCAGGGGCAGCAGAGAGCATCTGACTGAGGTCCTGGGTGTTGGAGGTGTGCTTGGAGGTCAGGCAAGGACCAACAAGGATGCAGAGTCTGGGACACCCCCTCTCACACATCCCAAGATAAGCTTCCTCCCTTCAGTCCACACCGCCCCCCAAATGCACACACCCTCAGCATCCAGGAGAGAATCCCCGTGGGCTCTTTCAATATGGTCACATGAGAGGCAGCTTCACTGCCAGATGTAGAACTTCCGGCTCCATGGAGCTCCGAATGTATACATGTACTCTTTGAGGTGAGGTGACCTTCAGGGACTGAGAAGATAGGGAAGGGGCCTTTGAGAGGGAAGGCTGCAGGAAAGTTCTTCACTGGGTCAAGTGGCTACTACACAGAGATGCTCCTGTTCAAGTACAGTAGCACTGGATGCCACTGGACCCCTTCCCAAAAGCACAGCATCATTGCAGGGCCATCCACCCGTTCTCTCAGGTAAATCTTTGAATCCAATGTTTAGGTTAGGAACAATGACGATCCTCATTTTGGCACAGGAGGAAACTGTGGCACCTGCCTAAGGTCACTCAAAGAGGCTAGACAGAACCAACTTGACTTCAGGGCTCATATTATCAGAGTTTAAACCAAGACAAGGCAAAGGGTAACCAGTATCCAGAAAGTTCTATGTGTGTCTGAGGACTCTCCCTGCCTGCTCCAAAGACCCTGAAGGAGTCCTAGAAAAACTTATGAGGGTGGGAATCTGGAAGACAACGAACTGGTTAAGGCTCATTAAAATATCAACTTCGTTTAGGGTTATTGGGTTAGTCTGAGAATACTGGATAGGCCTATGTATGGTTTACTTGCTACTCAGTGTTGTGGGATCCATAAGGAAATATTAGCATAGGCTGGACTTGGCATATCAGTCATTGCAGAACCTAAGAGACTGGGGCAAAAGGATCAAGAGAGCTCGGGAGTAGCCTGAGCTCCACAGCAAGTTCCTGGCCAGCCTGGGCTATGTAGCAAAACGCCGTCTCAAACAAGCAAGTGAGCAAGCAAGAGAGCAAGCAGAGGGAAAATGAAGAAACTTGGCTTCTGGCACACCTGAGTTGCCTGATGCCCTGATTGACTACTTAGCCCAGTCTACCCAAGTCAAGTCTTGATTTGAACTTCTAAGTCAGGCAGTTCCGGGTTGGAACGCACCTGAGCCGCTTACTGGTAGATCCACTCACTTAATCATCAGGGCTTCATTTTCTTCACATCAAAGTGAGTAGAACAAGTGTATTTCACGTGTGGCATAGCACCAGCAAGCATCTTTTGAGACAGAGAGTAAATACTGAGGGCTTGAAGTTCACAGGGCCTCACCTGCAGCTGCTTCACTCTGCCACCCAGACAGGAAATAGCAGCAGACAATACTGAGTAGGCCCTATGTATCAATAAAGCTTTATTTACAAAAGTAGGCAGACAGAAAGCCAGATTTGCCTCAAGAGGAGTAGTTTGCCAACCCCTGATTGTGGTAGAGAACATTTTAAACATCACCCCTCAGCTAAGGCCAAAGTGTCATTCAGTTTTGACAGTCTAGCGAAGACCATGTAGGCAGGACAGATTTGCTCCCACCGTCCCTCAGGGACCAGGTTTCTCTCAGAATCCTGGGGAATATCCAACAGCAACAAGGCTGAGGCCAGTAAGACTGTGGCTGAGAACACGGAGGTTGTAGTAGAAAACATAGACAGCAAGTTAGCAGTGTGATGGTTCTGGAGTGAGAAACACGGACGTGGCATAGAGAGGAACTGGTGTTTGAAGGCCACTGTGAGGGGGTTAGCACCTGTGACTGACGGGAAATGGTGGAGCTTTGCCCTGAGCCACCTAGATTTGCCTTTTCACAGGATCCCTCCAGCCTGAGTGGAGGACAGACTGTGGGGAGTCGGGCAGGCAGCGGGGACCCACAGGGGAGCCAGGGTGGAGATATGGGACAGACAGCAGCAATGGGGCAGTGAGAAGCAGCAGGTTTGGGACAGAGTTTTAAATGCTTTTTCTTCTTTCTTTTTCTGCTGAGAAGGTTCATGATTTCGCTCAGTTTATCAAAAAAAATTACAAATCACTCACCAGTGACCAAAACCCTCTGTGGGCAACAAAAGTTTGCAGGGGGCGGAGGGTTAAGTCAGGAATTCCTCTCCACAGATACAAGAATTTATGGAAGTCCACTGCGTAGCAAGTCCCCAGAGTCAGTCATAAAGCAAACAATGTGTCACCCTCCTTGAGATGTAGACCTTTCAAGTATTACAGTTCACTTCCTGTGGCCTGCAGATCAAGATGTAGAATTCTCAGCTCCTTTTGTAACACCATGGTTGTCTGCACCACCAAAATAATAATGAACTAAACCTCTAAAAGTGTAACCCCCCCCAATTAAATGTTTTCCTTTCTAAGAGTTGCCACGGTCATGGTGCCTCTTAACAGCAATAGAAACCCTAAGACAGAGGTTGGCACTAGGGACTGGGGTATTGTTGTGGTAGACCTGACCATGTTTTCATTTGGAGGCATCTGGACTTTGGTGATTTGGGTTAGGAAAGCAGTGGAATCTTTAAGCACTGCTTAATGGGCCATACTAGCAGGAGCATGGAAATTTTGAACTGTGGGGACCTGACTCAAGAGATATCAAAGGGGGAAATTTTTAGTATGTTGTCTAGAGATTGTTCTTGTGATATTCTGGTAAAGAATGGCTGTTTTTCACCTTTGTCTGATGAAGAGTCTGCCTGAGGATAAAGTAAAGAGATTTGGATTAATTCCACTGGCAGAGGAACTCTCAAAACAGCCTAGTAGAGACTCTGTTGTGTGGCTATTAGTGTTAACTCTAATGAAGATTTATAACGGAAAGGTGCAAGTTAAGCAATGGAATATACAAAATGTACAATTTGAGGAGAAAAGAAGCACCAGGAAGTGGAAGGGAGCTAAAATCCTGTGTTCAAGGAGATAAGATTAAGAAATGATATAAAGGGAGTGGTGACCTCAGGGTAAGATCCCACCCAGCTAAGTTTCCAACTTGTGAAAAAGAATTTTAAAAAGTTTAGAGCTGGGTGTGGTGCTGCACACCTTTACTCCCAGCATTGCAGAGGCAGAGGCAGGTAGATTTCTGAGTCTGAGGCCAGCCTGGTCTACAGATCCAGTTATAGGTCAGCCAAGTTTAGGCAGTGAAGGAAACTGAAAAGTTTCCATGGTCCCATAAGCCTCTCCACCAATGCAACAATCCAAATCAGACCAAATCAAACCGAATTAGGATACCAGCGCTCCTGGATGGCTTTCAGGCCCCAGAGAGGAAAGACCAGGAAAACATGGAGAGGGGAAAGGAGAACCAGGAAGACCACGGAGAGGGGAAAGGAAAACCAGAAGACCATGTGTTCGTTCTCTGGGGAGCAGTTTAAACAGCTTGTAGGAGTGGTCTTGAGTCTCTCTGGGGAGGAGTCATTGTTTGGTGGGCTTTCTCAGAGGTGGAGTCTGGATTGCAGCAACTCACAGGGGAGGGGCCTGGGGATGGAACTTTCCACCAAACATTCCAGACTCCTTGGATATATTTATGCTAGGGGCTGGGGTGAAGCCCCAATCCAAGCATGTCTGCCTGTATATCACCATGTCCCACCATGGTGATAATAGACTGAACCTCTGAACTGTAAGTGAGCTCAATGAAATGTTTTCCTTCATAAGAAAAAAAAAAAGTAAACTTTTCACTGTAGAATTCTGTCAGAAAAGAAATCAATCCCAAGGTGAAATGGAGGTGTGGCACAGGCTAGTCCACTTTACCTTGAGAAGCCCCAGACTCTTGGGACTCCTCTGGAGATGGCAAGGCCATGGGCCTTCATGGTCCTGCTCCTTCGGCATGGAGGTGGGTGAGGAGGTTCAGCAAGCAGAGGGATTCCAGTGGGTATCATGAACTTCACCTTGGACAGTAAGGGCAAAGAATAAGGAGGCTTGGGGAAAAACACAAAATCTATAAATCTTGGCTTCCTCCCAGACCAGCCAAGGGCTCAAAAAGATCCCAACCTCGTACGGCCCATGACTCGTGATCAGGCTTGGTCTCTCCCATGGCCTGGTGTCAGAGGGAATGGCTGGCTAGTGGGGCAAGTGAGTGAGCACAGTGGACAGGAGAAATGACTAGCCTCAGAAAGTGTCCCTCGTGCCTGTCACTAGGCAAAGGCTACATCAGGGTCAGGTAGGACCATTTCCATATCACTCTAAGCAAATGTCATGGACTGTCTGAGTCTCAACTTCTTCAGTCATATTGAAGTTGCTCTTGTGAAACATTACATAAAGCACAAACTGTCCACATATACAATCTAAACGAGGCCAGCAGTGCCCTGCCACGATGCCCTTATGATTTGTTGAAAAATGCATGGCAGAAGTTAAAAGTATGGGCTTTGAGGGAGGGTCACAGGATTTAGATGCGTGAAGGAGAGATAAAAAGGAAGAAGAGACACGGAAGAATTTAATTTATATTTCAGGGTGGTGGGAAGATGGCTCAGCCAGTGCTGCGCCTTGCAAGCACACCCCCTCCCCCAGCTTTAATTCCCTGCATCCAAGTAAAAAGTGGAGCATAGCGATGCTGGAAAGTGGGGACAGGAGAATCCCTGGGGCTCAGCAGCCAGCCAGTCCAACCTCACTAGTGAGCTGCAGTTTGTCTGAAATTTAAATTTTACTTAGCAATCCACATTGTATCTGGCCCCTCTATTCTAGGGGTAAATGGGTTGTGCTCTGCTGTGTTCTGGGTACAAAGCTGAATAAATTCTCTAGCCACTCCAGGCCCTGTCACCCTAATTTTGCCATCCTTTCACTGTGTGACCTTAGTGAAACCTCTCAGCCTCTCTGTGCCTCGACTTCCTCATCTGTGAACCGGCAGATGGGGAGTGTCTACCTCCCAGAAGACTCCCTAGAACTAATGAGCGAAGGTCTAATCCACTCTGCTTGGTCCCCAGCACCCAACAGGGCCCGCCCCTCTCTGTACTCCCAGGGCCAGGGGCAGGCTAGACCAGGCTCAACTCTGCAGCCAGCAGTTTCTCCTGCCCCAGCCCCCCAACCACCACCCCTGCAACACTTGGCTGGGGTTTGCTCTCATTCCCTTTCCCAGCTGCCCACTGTTTCCTTCCTCTGAACTGTCATGACTATAAGTCACTGTCTTGGATTCCTGGACAAGGAGGAGCCTGGGCTAGAACCTACATACTGGGGGTTCTGTTGGGGTTACTTACTGTGACAGAAGATGCGAATGGCTCGCAGTCAACAGAGGGAGGGAAAGCCACCTCAGCAGCATGTGACACTGTAAATACAGATGGCAGGGCCGTAGGGAGCTGAGTGTTTCGTAAGTAGAGCAGATACTCCACTCAGCTGAACATACAAATCACCAGAAACTCCAGACTTGCTTTGTGAGAACTGACCAGTTTCTCTCAGGACCTCGGATGACACTGTGGTTCACTGTCGCTGGGGCGCTGCAATGTCAAAATCTGAAGGGAGAAATTGGTAAGAAGGGAGGGGGTGAGGAGATTGGTGTCTACCTCTTCACCTCGGGATGAGTCCTTCCTTACCAAACAATTCTCCTTCCCTAACCTGCTTCAGAGAGAAAAAAAGCTCTTCTCCACCAGGGTAAAAATAGATTCTCTGGTCTCTGGGCAGAGCTTGCAAAAGGAATCGGGAGAAGGGGAGCCAGGCTCTCGAGCTTCTCAGGGACACCAGAGCGTTGTCTTGTCCTCAGAAGGGGACGTGATTGACAGCTGGCCTTGGTGGGAAAGACTTTTCTCCTACTTCATAGGATTCCTTTCCCTGCAATGGGAGTTCTGCCATGAGGCCCCTGACCTCCTTGGGGCCTTGCTCTCTCCAGTTCCTACACAGTGAGCTGAGTGACTTAGGAGCAGACAGCTGGGGCTGGAGAGATGGCTCAACCGTTAGAGGCTAGGCTCACAACCAAAAAGATAAGGAGTAGGGAATTGGTCATGGAGATGCTTGCCTCAGCCTGGTCTCTCTGGTCCTCCTGTAGAGAGTAAGAATTTCCCAGACCTGCTTACTCTGTTAACCCATCAGCAAGGCTGCAGCAGAGTGAGCATTACAAACCCCACAGTATGAGTCTTACTGCTCAAAAAGGTGCTGTTCAGACGTTTCTCTGCTTTCCAAGGGGTGCGGCACTCGGTTGAATGTATAGCTTGGGACAGGGTGACTTCACACCCCAGAAGCTGGCAGGGACATTGTTCTACAAGGCTCAGAGACTGCTGTATCGTAGCCATACCTTCAGTTTCAAATGAGTGAGTTTAAGGATGTAGCACAGCAGTGGCCAAGAGATGGACAAACGTCATCAAATCAGGTGCTTGCCACATCCAATAGAGACAACCGGACTTGTCTGACTAAGAGAGAGCAAACAGAGGTAACATACACCAGCCCAAGTTTAAATTATTTATGGAAAATGCATCTCTCAATGGTGGGGCAAGTATGTGTTGGTTCCTAAGCCTTCTTAAAGTGATGTGTCTATCTAAAAGTGACTTCATCCTATAAGGCAATAAAAAGGATATATTACCCTTTGATTCATGCCAAACTTTCCCCAAACACAACAGAAAACAATAAGCACTCACCAGGCAGTGATGATGAATGCCTTTAATCCCAGCACTCAGGAGGCAGAGGCAGGCAGATCTCTGTGAGTTCAAGGTCACCCTGGTCTACAAAGCAAATTCAGGACAGCCAAGGCTGTAACAGAGAAACCATCTAACAAACGAACACAAACAAGCACTCAAATCTTATACCGCTTCTGTGAGCTAGGAAACATGCAGTGGTCTCACGGCACAGGGAGGTGACATTCAAGATGGCAGCCGGACCTGTGGTCACCCAAAGGCTTGGCAGTGGCTGCCACAACGGCACTAGCTGTTGATATGAAGCAGGTTCCTCCCACGGGCTCCTCAACAGACTACAGGAGTGGCTCGCATGGCAGGCCTTCCTCAGAGAGAGAGTGATCCAGGAGATGAAGAGACACCCGGTATATTTTACCAGCTGTTCCCTTGAGTGTGAGTCCTACCTAGTCCAGCCTGATCTACATGGCAAGTTCAAGGCCAGTCAAGACTTCTTCATGTGACCTTGCCTCAAACAAAAATGTCTATTCTTATACATCTTTAACCATTCTCTTAATTTGTGACCTAGAAGCAAGTCTCCAAGCACAGCTCACACCCCAGGGTGGAAACCCAGGCCCCACTTCTTGATGGAAAGGGCATGGAGAATTCTGGGGAAATGTTAAGTAGAATGGTGTAGCGGAGGGAAGCAAAGGCAGCAGGACTTAACAGTAGGCTGAACTGACGGTAACAGCAGGAACCATACATGAGGGTGAGCTGGCTTAGGGCATCCCCCGCCCCCTTCATCCACAAAGGGAAATGGATGTGGAGAAAGGAGGAGAGGCTGGGCATGAACGGAGCTGGGCATGTGGTGAGTCTGAAGAGGACGGAAACAGGAGAGAGCAAGAGGCTTGGGGATGCCGCCAATCAGAAGTGGCTCATGGAAGGTTAGACGTAACAGGCCTTTCTCTTCTGTCGGGGGCATGAGGAAAAGGATCAAAACAGCTTGCCCTGTCTGTGTGGCTTGCGGACTAGTTCGTTAAGAGTTACACTCTAATTAGTCCCCCTCCCCCCTCCATTGGCAGGACTTGGGCTCTCTCTGTGTAGACCAGTCTAGCCTCATACTGGGAGATCTGCCTGCCTCTGCCTCCCGTGGCTGGAACTAAAGGCATGTGCCACAGTGTCCCACCTTTCTCTCTCTCTTAAGACTTTGTATTCTCAGCACACTCACAGCACTGGCCACACGGTGGGAACTCAGAATTAACTAGAAAGAACCCGATGAACAAGAGAATTCGGGCTTTCCTGTGACTCGGGCTCCAATGTGCTGTATCCTATAAAGGGACTGGAAATGGATGGAAAGCTGAAATTTACCTACAAGTCTTATGGCCATGACTGGTCCAGAATCCATGGACCAGTGAAAGGAAATAAAGGTGGGAGCCTTGGCCAGCACAAGCATCCACAGTGAAACTCTACCTGATTAGTCCTCATTGTCCGCTATGTTCAGAGAGTCCGGTTTTATCCCAGGCTTTTCCAGACCCAGGCCAGCTGGCCTTGGTGAGTTCTTGAGAACTCAAGAACAATGGCAATGGGTTTCTGATCCTACTGCATGCACTGGCTTTGTGGGAGCCTAGGCAGTTTGGATGCTCAGCTTACTAGACCTGGATGGAGGTGGGGGTTCCTTGGACAGGGAACCCCGATTGCTTTTCGGGCTGGGGGGGGGACTTAATTGGGGGAGGGGGAGGGAAATGGGAGGCGGTGGCGGGGAAGAGACAGAAATCTTTAATAAATAAATAAATTTATAAAAAAAAAAAAGAAACTCTACCTGAAGCCCCTCCCTTGTTTTCACTGGAGCCAATGGCTAACGAAGCCCTCCCTGGGCAAACTGGTTTGGGAGTGGCTGCCTCTCACCCAATCTGGAACTGGAGACAGGGCTCTGAGCTCTATACTATCTTGAGGATGGGAGCAATGAGAGTCTTAATGCAGTGAGATAAACTTTCCTCATGCCCTGAGGGAAACCCAGCTGTCCTTTCCCTCCTGTCTATTGGAAACCTCCTGGACCAGACATCCAGAGGTCTGGACGGGACATTCTGGGGCATCCATAGAAGGCAGCAGTTGCTAGGTTACCACCTGAGGAAGCCTCTTACCTTGCTGGGCAGCCTCCCTGCTTGCTCAGTTTGCTGTCTGACTCCGGGCAGGACCAGAAATTCGCATTTAAAAAGAGACTGCCTACAGCAGAGCCCAGGAGGTTGGGTGTTTTGGAGACCTTCAGCATCACCTCTGCTACCAATTTGTTGTTCTAAAAAGAGTCATTTGTGCCAATTAGAGCTTGGTTAGTAACGGGTGTCCTGTCTGGGAGGCAGGTACAAGCCAATTGATCAGGGAAGGTGACACATTCCTCGAGGCTCCAGTTCTTCCCGGACAGTTCAGCTTCAATTAGAGCTCTGAGAAATGGGGAAAAGAAATGTCCTTGCCTCTATCGGGCTGCGGAACCTCGAAGAGCTCTTGATATCCAAGACCAGCCACCCCAGGGTGTCAGGATGGGCCTCTGCCTGAATGAGTTTCAGGATCGCAGGCCTGGGGATTTTTGCTTTCGTCACTTTACAAACATGACACCATGATTTCAGAGCAAAAATCAGGCACAAAGGGCCAGATCCTTCTCCTGTGTCTACTGGATGAAAAGGTATTTCCTGTGGCTCACAGTGACATTTCCCCTAAGAATCGATTCTCTATATGGATGGCTCAAAGGAAGGGAACCAGGCCAAAGGGATGGGTTTTCTCTTCTGGGGCTCCAGGCGACCTGAAGAAGCCAGCAGCTGTAGGGTCGGAGGACCAATGGGAAAGAAGAAAGACCTGGGCGGGGGGGGGGGGGGGGGTTCTAGATGCTGACAGAGGCATCCAACCAGTGGCCAGCAAACGAGGTGGGGACCCCCCCCCCATCAGTCACAAGAAAATCAACTCTACCAACAATGTGAACAAGCTGGGCCTCCAGAAGATCCAGGCACAGACTTGGGAGACCTTGCACAAAGGCCCCAGCTAAGCCATGCCTGGGCCCCCACCCCTGGGAAATGGGATACAGATGTAGCGATAGAAAGCCAGTACTATGTCATGCCTGGGCCATCATCCCTTATCTATAACCCTAATGGTCGTTTTTATTGATCAACTAGTCACACAGCCCCCATGATGGATGCTTGTACCTACACCCGAGCAATTTGTAAGGAGCCCATAGCACAGCAGAGTGCTCTGCACACAGTAGGTATTGCCTAATTCACAGTAATGAGAATAGGCTCTTGACCCTTCCTTTGTCCAGCTAAGCCAATGTGTCTTAGGTTGAGGTACATGTGGCAAGCATGTGTTGAAGACCGATTATCCTCCTTTCTTTCGCCACAGACAACCATAAGCTCCTCAGAGATTCCTAGAACCCACAGCCCGTCCACCAGGTTTCTGAGTCCACAGATGAGGTAGATATATACTGGAAAGTTCTTCAGGGTTTTTTAGTGGCTTTTAAATGAATTCTTAGTTTCCAAGCGAAAAAAGCCAAGGGCCCCCATGGCACCTATCTTCCATTTAAACAGCAAAGAAGGTATCTCCATCCTCCCCAACCGCCTCGGCTCTCTGCGGCACCCTTGAGCCGTGACTCAAGTGGACACAGCCGTTTTTAAGCAGACCAGACATCGAAACTGTGTTAGGCATTTGCTACTTTTTATTCACAGGATTACAGAATATATAGAATTAAGAGGCATATCATGTGTTGACTCTATTTTCCAAAAAGAGCTAAGTATATCCACAGCTTGAAAACACATCCATCATTGTCTGCTGGAAAACTTACTTCCGTACACATAGAAAGTATTGTTTCGCCTAAGTTGTACATTTAAAATACATAAAAACAGTACCAAATGGCATATTGGCCTATTTTATCACAGTTCTCATACATTCCTGATAGTCAAGGGGCTGGACAGGGAATGCATAGTTTCCCACTAGAAAGGTGGCTGCCGGTGCAAGCGATGAGAGGGGGTAGGGGCCTCAGCTGAGAGCTCAGAGGCCCGATGACGTCATTATTTGAATCAGCATCACAATGGACGCTGTTCAATTACTGGCATGCTGCTGATTTGCCTGGTCATTCTACCCTCTGCTAAGGCAACAGAAATTGTGATTACTCTTTCCTTTCAAGCGTATTCCCACTCTCCCCAATGCATTTGCTCTGTAGCCATCTGCCCTGCGCTTCTCCCCCCTTTTCCGACGGCGCCCCGGATCTGAACCACCTTGTTCACTGCACCTGCTGGTAGACTGCTGATTCTGTCCCAGCACGCTGTTCAACAAAACCCTGGGCACTGCCTAAGGAGGTAACTTCCTTTCGAAGCTTCACACAAGGCCTGGTTCTTCTGCAGAAGGATCTGGAAACTGGATAGAGGTTTCCTTTTAGGTGACATGCAAACAGGAGCCCCTCCCACAGACACCCATCGTGAGCACCCCTGGCGGCTCAACTTCCAGCATCTCACACTGATTTCTTTCCTAAAAAACACGGCAGCCTCACTCCTCAGAAAGAAGAGCACAACACTGTTGCTCTCCGTGAGCTCTCCAAAGGCCGGAGAGGGCCCCAGAACAATTCATCATTGCTTCTGCATTTGGGTTTTTCATTTCTCTCACAGAACTCATCTTTTCTGGTGGACATTGTGACAAGAACCAGATGTGTCCAGCCTCAGCACTCCTCCCATGGCTATGTGGGAGGAGTTACAGCCATGCCTGCTAGAAATCCTCTCCAGACAACTGAAGCTATCCGACGTTTCCAGAAGGCTTTCTCGAGCCTGGCTGGGCATGTCACAGAGTTGTGGGGTGTTTGCTAATTGTTCAGTGTTACTGATGGTTGAATGGTGTCTGTCAGGAAGACTTTTCTTCTGGCTCTTCGTCCTGCTTGTCTACTTTTACTTTAACCTACAAGAACTGCTGTCTTCATTGTCATGGCAACAGTGTCTGTCTTTGGGTGGGCACAGCAGAGCATTAGAGAGAAGATGCAAAACCCACCATCCAAGGGAAAGTTCTAGCTTTGCTGCTTCTAACTGGATAATGGCAGGCAGGCCATCCACTTGGGCTCTGTGTCTATTCCCTTCTCTCTGAAATTAGAGTAACACCTGCCCTCCGTAAACCAAAGACACATGACACGTGAGAGGAACACAGATACACAGAGCAGGGACACAAAGCATCTGGGATGTGAGCTGATCCTATCCACAGCCCAAGAACAAAGCCCTTGTCAGCCCGAAGGTTTATTTTTCGTCTTTATAGAGATCTATGACTGATCCTACAGAGTCTGAGGACTAACCCCCCTTTCAGGTTATGGCCTTAAAGTCACATGACTACCGACTGGTGGGATCAGCCTAGGAACCCAGGTGCAGAGATGACAAAGGGTAAGCCGAGAAGGTGACAGTGTATGGGTGATGGGAAGAAAGAGAAGGATGGGGAGGGGAGACGAGAGAAAGGGAGGGGGCAATCCCCCTCGGCTGGGCAGTCCTATGCTTTTCTCTGCCTTGGGCTTTTGTCATGGTTGTGTGGGTGGGTTTTGTTATTGTACATCATTACTGGAAGAGAGCCTTTTGCAAAAATTGCTTAAAACTTCAGGGATTCTTAGGAGAGAGCAGTAAGATTAATGAAGCAAAGCTCTCCCACCTTATGCCAAGAACGTCTCTGCTCCTTCGCTGCGTTTTGGCCAGAACAAATATCTCCCCGCACAGCACAGAACGCAGAAGACTGCAGACTCTTGTATAAACTTAATTTAAAAGAACAAGGAACCTTGACTGTAGCAGAGAGGACGGCCAGTCGTCTCACACCCCAGCCCCACCACCTACTACGGACCTTTGCGGTTATTCAAATGCTTCTTCTGGGTGTAACAAAGACCCCATCCCAAGCTCAAACCCCCGTGTTTTGTGACTTTCCAAACTCTATGCAATGGCGGGGCGGGGCTCTGTGGAGGCAGCACCCTCAAAGATGCCCCTGTGGGTTCCTCTCTGAGCAGCAGGAAACAGGATGTCAGTGCTACCAGCCTGTCTGGGGGACACATGCCTGGGGAGTGGGGGGGGGGGGCATGGCTCGCTTGTTTTCTAGGGGAAGGAAGAGCAGAAGCCTCACACCTTCAGTCTCCAACATGGAGAGCTGGAAACTCGTGGTCAATTCAAATGAACCAGGAAGACAAAAGAATGCAAAGAAAGAGTCACTTATACTTAGAAAGTTAAAGCAGACCACTCATTCTGTTTGCTTGGCATTTAGCACCAACGTTCCAAGCAACCACATTAAAGAGTGTGAGTGACAGGGTTCATTAAAGTCCTTGGTCCCCTAGGCTGGAAACAGCAGCCAGGAGCACTGCTTACCATCCATGCACAGCTCTCCAGTGTGGTGTATCTATTGATCAGTCCCTGCCGCTTACAGAGAAGAACAGATCCATTCATATTTCTGATACCCCCTCTACCTATCTACAGGGTGGCGATGAGGGTTTGAACTCCACAGCACACTGCAGTGGGATTATGCCACCTTCATGGCTGGAAGGGATGTAGTGGGTTACTCTGCAAAGGGCTCCCCTAAAAAAGCATCTGCTTTATCCTGCTGTCCCCATGGGGAGGCCTGGTTTGAAATAGCCCACCTGGTCCTGAGCACAGACACGGACTATGAGATGCTGGTCTGTCCTGACGCTCTACCGGATGCCCCACCACTAGCACATGGCCAAGCTTCCTTTGCCTAGTGTGCTGGAAGAGGGAGGTGTGCCCCTGTTGACAGCAGCCACACTGGGATTTGGATGTTTGCACGTGCAGAAACTGCAGCAGGGTTACACAAGCCAGCCACTGTCATCGCTGCGACTCAACAAAGCCTTGTTCCAGGAGCAAGGGAGGCAGGTGGGCAGGGAGACAGGTTTCCATTCAACCAATTACTTGAAATATTAAGTTGTCCAGAGGGCAAAGGCATGCATCAATCAAAGGGCCCCCTCTGAGCCTCAAAGCGCATCCAGATCTGAGTAAAGTCCCCTCTGACTCCGTACAATCTCACTTCAAAAGCCCTCCCCAGCGCGCAGTGGATGGAAACACCTGTTCCATCCCTCCAAAGGACAGATGAAAAGCACCGCTCAGCCTTTGGCCCGTCTGCCAGTTACCCACAAACTAAAAGGATGGGTTCAGAGATGCAAGTGAGCAACAGCGCACATCAGACACACATGATTGCTCCAGCCACCTCGAGGGTCACCTTTGAACCACAAAAAAAAACCAGGGGGAACCCCTTTATCTTGCTGCTGCTGGACCCACAGCCCATGCTGGCCTAGACACGTGTCACCAGAATATTTTCTCTGTGGCAGAGGAAGCGATATCAAATATTAACCTAGGAACACACTCCATGAGGGGGATCAATCCAAACGAGGGCAGAGCCAAGGTTCTGCTCCAAGGAAGATGCCGGAAGACTGGCCCTGACTTTCAGGAAACTGAGATGGCTCAGAATAGCACTGCAAAGTGTTCTGAGATGTTCAAGCGGATGATCAGCAGCTCTTTTCAGCTCACTTTGGCTTTACAGCTCTTAGCTGAAAGATTGCGAAGATGGGATGAGGCAGGTCTGTGGGCTTAGTGGGGCGGGGGCGTTTTGGTTTTGTATTTCACTAAAAGGGCTGGCCCTTCTTGCTCGGTGTTCTCCTTTCTCATTGAAAATAAAGTAGTAGCACGCTGTTTGCTAGATGGTAAGATGCTGCGCTCTTTTTTCAGAAATTACAGGCTTTAAGATGTCATATTTAAACAGCAGCACGGGCCTGTCATGCAATCAGCCAAAAAAAAAAAAAAATGCAATCCCTGGTTAAAATGTGACTCCTAAAAGTTTGAAAATGTCTAACTACTTCCCCAGTGCATTATGAATTTTAATTTCAGAGCTCTGAGCCTGGCTTATTTTATGATTTTTTTTTAAATTTTATTTCTTCTTGGTCCCCTTTCTCTCTTGCGAGAGCTAACACTACACATCTTTGAAATTCCCCCAATCACACCTTTTACAAACTTAAATCAACAATGATATGTTCAAAAATCTTTGTCTTCCCTTTGAAACTGGATGCAAAAAAGAAATCTCTCCTGTCGGTGGAGACGGCTGTGAAAGACCGGGGAGCCTGCACATAGATTTCTTTAAACTTTTTAAACTGCTGTTTCTCTTTATCCCACTGGTATATCTGTGAGAAGGTGTAGTCGCTCCCCAGGGCCAGGTAGTGGTTATCTTTGAAGGAGAAGGGTTGCAAGGTCATGGCCCCCCGGGACGGAAGAGCCTGGACCTCCACAAACTGCTTACTGTTCCACCGCATGACCCGAGAGTCCCCGATGAAACGGGTGAGCGAAAGGTAGAGGGCGTTCTGCATCCGGAAGCTCTTCACAGCCAGGACATCCTCCATGTTGGGGATGTCACCGTGGGGGACAAACTTCTTTGAGCTTTTGTTCCACTGCAGGATAATGGGGACCTGGGAGCGGCTGGACAGGATGAGGTGTGACTTCCCATCGATGTCCACAAACTCTGCATCCGTGTCCCTGAACCACTCATGCAGAGACTGGTACGAGTAGAACCCTTTGCTGTTCCACTTGTAAACCGTGGACAGGCCGGCCTTCGAGCTGTCGGCGATGATGAAGAACGTCTCATCGTCGATCTCAAACAGCTCAATGTCGTTGGGCTTGGAAATCCGAGACACTTCTATGTCTTGGAATTTGACAAACTTGGTCCAGCTCTCATCGTATTTGTAAATGTGAGAGCCACCAAAGAGCTGGGCCACCACCACAAAGACCTGGTCGTCGATGAGGATGGCCTTGCAACCCACGATGGACTGGCCTGTGGCCGAGAGAAAGAGAAGGCTTTAGTGTGGATGAAGTGAGTGCTGAACCTCCCCGACCCCAGACCCTGCTTGCCCAAAGGGACTGTGGTGCTGTGGAAGATAGCATGGTGGTTCCTCGCAAACTTAAACATTGACTAGCTAGGTGACAATTTTACTTCTTTATACAAACCAAAAAGAGCTCAAAGCAGGGGCTGGAATAGAAACCTGGATAACAAATTGAGAGATCAAATGCTCATGCATACCTCAAAGTCATACACCGAAACCTGACCTTGTTAGGTTTCAAACAAATGTTAGGGTTGAAAGAGTGAGGCTCGTGTCTTAGTTACGGTTTCTATTGCTGTGATAAAGACATCACCAAAGAACATGTCCAAAAAGCAACTTGTGGGACAAAGGCTTTATTCCAGCGTACAGTTCCACATCACAATCCATCACTGAGGGAAGTCAGGACAGACACTTAAACAGAACAGGGCCCTGAAGACAGGAATTGGATCAGAAACCACGGAGGAGGGTAGTTACTGGCTTGATCCTGTGGTTTTCTCAGCCTGCTGTCTTCTAGCATCCGGACCACCTACCTAGGGGTGGCACCACCCACAGTGAGTTGAACCCTCTCATATCAATCATCAGTCCACAAAACGCTGCACAGATAGATGCAAAGACATATCTACAGGGCAGTCTTATGGACGCCTTTCTCAATGAAAGTTTCCCTCTTCTTCCAGGATACGTTTAGGTTTGAGTCGAGTTGACAAAAACCAACCAGAACATGGGGAAAGATAAAGAAGAGGGCTTGCATGGGGGGTCTGAGATAGCCAAGCAGACCATGTAAGAGGAAATCCAGGGCTCTGGGAAAACCATCAAAGCCAGTCTTGGCCAAATCCCACAGAAGCCCTCTTTGGGGAACGCACTGGCTGGTTTTATGTCAACTTGGCACAAGCTAGAGTCATCAGAGAGAAGGGAACCTCAATTAAGAAAATGCCTCCATAAGATCTGGCTGTACTCAAGACTGTAGGGCATTTTCTTAATTAGTGATGAATGGGGGATGTACCCAGCCCAATGTGGGTGGTGCCATCCCTGGGCAGGTGGTCCTAGGTTCTATGAGAAAGCAGGCTGAGCAAGCCGCGAGGAGCAAGCCAGTAAGCAGCACTCCTCTGTGGCCTCTGCATCAGCTCCTGCCTCCGGGTTTCTGCCCTGCTAGTGCCTGTCCTGAATTCCTTTGATGATAAACTGTGATATGAAAGCATAAACTGAATAAACCCCTTCCTCCCCGAGTTGCTTTGGTCATGGTGTTTCATCACAGCAATACCGACCCTAAGACAGGGAACATGCACCATTGTACTTTCTCCTATTAAACGTGTTGACTATATTGGTAGTTACTCCTTTATATGCGTTCTTGCACCAAAGACATTTAATGACAACAGACTGAGTTGTAGGTAAAAATGATTTCAAGAAAATCTTCAGCTGTTCTGGAAAAGCGATCACCCCAAACCACCCCACGGCTGGCTAACTGGAGAAGCAGTGGGTTGTGAAGGTGGGGTGGCTGGTGGCCACGGCTTGCCTGGGTCTGTCCTCCATTCTAGAGGGACCTCTTTTCTTTCACTTATCCTCCTGTTGAACATCAGCAGCCTGCTCACTCTAGCTGCGCCCCTATGTGAGCTCTCCCTCTGCAGCACAGAAATCTGTGTTGCCATGACAGGGGGCTGGAGGCCATTAGGGAGTAGGGCTTCTCCATCCCTAACAACCTTGGGGGATGGGACCAGGAAGCAGGGCTTGGGGAGGAGACTAGGTCACTCATGACTAGAATTACCCCAGAAACCCTAGGGATCTCCTGCTCTTCCACCATGAGGAGACTGGGGAGGGGTGTGGGGACCTGAAGGACTAGGGAAATGGCTCTGGGTGTGAGTACTAGGATCCTAGAATCCCTGTGCTCCTACAGCAAGATGGGAGGAGGAGACAGGAGAAGTCTACGTGGTGGAGGAGGAGACAAAGAGGCTAGCTTGGTGCAGACAAACAACAAGAATCCATCTCAGACAAGATGGAGTGCAGGAAAGACCAGAAAGGATACCCAGGGTTGTCTTCTGACTTCCACAGATGTAATGTGGTACATGTGCCGGCACACACACACACACACACCACAACATACCACACCACACACACATACAACACATACACAAACATACCACACCACACACACATACAACACATACACAAACATACCACACCACACACACATACAACACATACGCAAACATACCACACCACACACACATACAACACATACGCAAACATACCACACCACACACACATACAACACATACGCAAACATACCACACCACACACACATACAACACATACGCAAACATACCACACCACATACACAACACATACACACACAACACATACACATGACACACACAACATACACGCATGACACACACATACCACACACACAAATTCACACACCACAGACACATACCACACACACCACAGACACGCACACACTCCACATACACCACACACATACCACAGACACACCCATACATACTACAGACACACACCACACACATCACAAACACATACACCCCACATACACCGCACACACACCATATTCATACACCACATACACATCACACTATATACATACACCACACACACACACACACACACACAGCTATGAGATGATGTGGCACCAGACATTAAATCTGCCATTATCTTGAACTTGGATGGCTCAGACTCCAGAACTTGAAAAAGAAATTTCTGTTGTTTATAAGCCTTCCTATAAATAATAACAGCACCAAAACGAACCAAGACAGTCGTATTGAAAGCATTGTTACACACAAGAGCTGGAAGATGGATGCAATCCACGCTCCCACAGACAGATAAACCAGCTGTGGTCCATGAGCACCAGGAATAGTCTTCAGTCTCCAAAAGGAAGGAAAGTCTGCTGCATACTGCAATATGGTCCAGCCTAGACGGCATTCCACTAAATGAATGAAGCCAGCCCCGAAAGGACAAAGCTGTCAGCCTACCTGCAGGAGGGGTCCCAGGGACAAAGACTGGACATAAAGGACTGGGGAGGGGGTGCAGTTTACTAGATGCATTATGAAAGAGACGTGAAGATTGGTCACACACAACACCAGTGTACCTAACCCCATAGCACAGTACATAAGAAGTAGTCAGGATGGTGAGTTTTGCACTGGGTATCTCCATGGTCCCCGGGGTCTCTGGAGAAGTCAAAGAGTGTGCAAGACTGTTCAGAGCAGAACTCTGAATGCATGGTGCAGGCACACAGGAGTCTCACTGCAGGATAAGCGAAGCAGCTGTCCTGGCAATCACGAGACAGCCCCCGCCCCCTTAATGCTCGCCCACAGTTCAAAAATGCCTGTGGGATAGTGATCTGAGACCCAGCTCAGGCGTCACAAGGAACCCTGCTCCCGCTCCGCTCTGGGTCACCACTGGCATGCTCTCTACAATCGATCCCATCCCCCGCTGAAGAAGGCCACCCTCTTAATCTTAGCTAGAGGACCACTCATATCTCAAAGATCACCATCCCTCCCTCGAGATCATTACAAGTTTCGTCTTTCTTTTAACTCGCTCGGTAATATGACCAAAGTGAATTTGGTCTGTAAATTACAAGGCTAACAATCCAATTTCTGTCCTGCAGATTAGCTTAGGGGGCAATGGGAATCGGTGGCTTCCGGAGAGGTACTTTCTCTTTCATTGGACTTCCTAGAACCTGGCCCTTTGCCTGTGTCTAAATTGTTTTTCTGAGTGCTTGTTCACCAAATGTGATAAGAATGATAGGTAGAACCTAGAAAGTGGACTCCTGTCACCAGGCACCACCCTGAGCACTTTAGCATATCTACTCATTCTTTCCAGTCACCACTGGAGACAGCTACGACTCTTACCAGCATGTCCATTTTTACAATGAGACACAGAAGGGTTCAGCGATTCATGTAAAGTCACACAGCCAGTATGTAGTAGTACCTGGGTTTTAATCTAGGTTACCGTACTCCATCACCAAAGTGCCAAAAGACACATGCACACAATCTACTTATGATGCAACCAAAAAACTCTTAACATACTTCTTTCATCTTTGATTTATTTTATCAATGTCTATATATTTACACACACATATATATATATATATATATGCATATAGCTATATATGCTTCCTTTAAAACATTGGGGCTTGTATTCTATACATGCTTTTTAAAGCCTACTTTTGTATGTATGCACATGTGTGCACATGTGATCATATACATCCAAAGACAAGAATACTGGTCTCGGTATCATTTCTCATTGTAAGTCCCAGGCATCCACCTGTCCGCCTCCTCAGTGTGACACTATAAGCAGGAGACACATCTTTTTTTTCCAGTGTGAGTTCTGAGGATCAAACACTGGTTTGAGGATCAAAACATTCACAACTGAGCAGTCTCTCCACCCCTAGAATCTATTTTTTCACTGAATCCCTATGTTATCAGTCATCTTCTACAACTAAATTTTTTTTTAAAAAAAATACTATACAATGGGGCTGGAGAGATGGCTTGGAGTTTAAGAGCACTTAATGCTTTTCCAGAGGACCCAGGTTTGGTTCCAAGCACCCGCATGGCAGTCATCTGGAACTTGAGTTCCAAGCGATCCCATGCCAACTTCTGGGATTTTTGATCACCAGGAATGCAAGTGGTGCACATATATATAAGGAGGCAAAACATGCATAGAAATAAAGTTTAATAAAACTAAAAAGGAAAAACCACAATACTATACAATATTACATGGCATGAATGCACCCCATCCTATTCAACTAATCCTCTGCTGTTGGACATAGCAGTTCTTTCTTGTTTTTCATTATTGATAAATGACATGTTTCCCTTCACATATTGTTAAGTAAACATGCTTTGATACCATCTGGTACTGTTCTCAGCTGTAAGAATCTGCTAGAATAAGTGTTTGGTATCTTTTGTAAGGCTTTAGGGTATAAACTGCCAAAGTACTCAAGAACTCCCACCCTACAGACAGCAATTCTAACTCAAGCTTCTTGTCCCTCTGGGCGGGGGGACTGCAGAGGTACCTATGCCAGGAGGGGGAGACTATAGAGGTCCCTATGCCTGGGGGTATACTTAGAAGTCTGTCTCTTTTAAAGAACAACTTCAGTCCCACTGTCAAGGAAGAACATATGCTGATTGGCCAGTAGCCAGGCAGGAAGTATAGGCAGAGTGAACAGACTAGGAGAATTATGGAAAGAGGAAGGACAGTCGCAAGCCAGATGCAGAGAAAGCAAGATGAGAATGCCTTACTGAGAAAAGGTATATAAGAATTATGGGTTAATTTAAGTTGTAATAAGCAATAGGACAAACAACATATAATTAATATGTCTTTGTGTGTTTGTTTGGAACTGAACTGCTGTGGGACCAGGCAGGACAGAAACTTCTGTCTACAAATGATGCACAACAGGGGGCTCAAACCCACAACCCTAAGATTAAGTCTCGTGCTCTACCAACTGAGCCTGTGGGTATGTCAGCAGCAAGAAAGATTGTTTGTGTGTGTGTGTGCCTCATCTGTTTGCCTGTCTGTCTGCAAAGATTACAGGCTGGAACATGCAGAAATCCCAAAAAGAAAAAAGAAAAATACAAAAAGCAAGAGTGAATAAGAGAAGAAGACAGAGAGGAAGCCACAGATGTCAGTGTGAACATAGCCACTGGGTTCCTCACCTGGAGACATCTGACCAGAGCCGCAGCAGAGAAATGGGTGCCTCTCTGATTCCTCAGAGACGCCATCTAAAAGGCATAGACTGAGAACACACTGAGAAGCTTCTGCTGACTTCAGAGTCTCTCCATGACAAAGTAGAATGCTGAATGAGGCAGGCCCAGCCCAAGGAGGTGAGAACTATCCACGCTCCCTCCCTTACTCTTGTTGGTGGCTAATGGCCCCATATGTGGCTTTGCTTTTCCACCACACCTGAAGACTTTCATACCAACTCAAACCTCAGCGACCAAGAGACAGACAAACGCCCCCCTGCCCGAAGTCTCAGGCAGTCTCTGCAAGTTCTGAGGTTCCCTGTGCCTACACAAGTCTTAGACGTCTTAGCTGAAGCCAGAAAGTTGGGGTCTCTGATGGAATAGAGTGGGTCCCATTGTCCTCAGGTTCTGCTCACTACACAGGTTACCCATTACCTCCCCACTAGATTGCCAAGTCCAATACTACACTAACCCATTTTTAAAAAAAAAAAGCCACAAAATTCCCATTGCAGATGACAGAAGCATATGAACATTAATGTGCTTGCCCAAATACTATGTGCCCACCCACAAGAACACAGCTGGCTCAGAGGAAGTGCCCACGTAATCTTTATCAATGAGTGAATGCAGGAAGGAGGAAGGGTTTGAAGTTGCCACCAGGGGTAGAGTTCCTGACCAAGAAAATAGAGTCTCTGGGCGAGATGGATACCATTCCAGCTAGATCAGTCACCTTGACTAGGGAGCACCTCTAGGGAGGAAGGCTCAGCTTAAGCCATGCTAAAGAGTTAGATGGAGTAATTAGTCCTTTAATGAGATTTTTCCTTCCCAGAATCCTCACCTTTAGTGCAGAAGCTTACAGACCCGGACCACAGCCAAGCAGGTTCGTAAATCTGACTGATTCTCTGAATTATTCAGATAAATGCCTAACTTCCCTTTTTAATCTCTTTTCTAAGTCTGCTTCCCTTAACACTTCGGGCTTCTCCCTGCTTCCTCACTCTCTCTGAAGCTCTTCTCTCCACCATGGGGCTGCTTCTTCGTCTGTGTCTGACTGTGCCAGCTTCAACGCATGGCTTTTTCCTTCTCTCCTCCACCACCCCTTTCCAGGCAGCTGCTGAGATTTGGTGTTTCTATGCCTTGCACTTTTCCTTTTAATACTAAGAAAACTGCCTTCGTGGTTACATTTGAGCTTATTCTTAAAACCTTGTATTGGTGAGACTAAGAACCCTAAGGAGGACCCCAGTTTGCCCTCTATCGCCAGCTGCAGTGAGTGGCAACGGCAGGGAGACAACGGTGCCACCCCATACCTGGGACAGGGACACAGAGATAGGTTCTGTCCCCAAATAAATAGAGTAGGTCACTTGCAAAGCTGTACCAACTGTACTGACACCCAGGGAGAAGACAGCCCACACCAGGCTCCAAGCCCGAAACCATACAGCTAACTCTGTTCCCCAGGATATCAGGTTCTTACATCCAAGGCTCTCCACACAAATCTGCGCTGAGTCTGTGTTTCCAGGCCCTGCTCCCTAGACAGTAAGCGCCACACTGGAAGGCCAGCTGGCTGTGGCAGCAGCAGCTAGCTCATCTGAGATGGCATCTCCCGGACATCAGCACTCATGATTAGACTCATTAGTAGCTGGTCCCCCAGGAGTGAAATGCCACTGCTTCTGACTACGTATGTCCCTGCATTTGCTGTGTAGCCACGTGTGCCTGAGAAACGCCTAGGATCTTCCCGATCCAGAGTTTCTACCATGGTGCACTCCAGAGAAACAGTTCAACGCCCCCTGGAGCCTGGGAAGGGAATCTCCAGAGGACAGTGACCAGGCTTCCAGAGGGCTGTTTCTACAGCCAGTATCAGTTACACTCAAAAAGCTGAGAAGATTGAAGAATTGCTATGATCTTAATTTTATCCATTTACTTAAAGAGCAAGCAGATAGTTCATTTTTAGTATCACTAAAACCCTGGGAACCCACAGCAGCAGCACCGAAAGAAGCCAAAGGCCTGAATTTATGATTGGTCCATTCTCATTGCTATGCTTTTAGTAAGTGTGAGCAGTGAGCATCCAGACCCAGCAAGGGAGCAAGCAGTGTGTGTGTGTGTGTGTGTGTGTGTGTGTGTGTGTGTGTGTGTGTGACCCAGCAAGGGAACAAGCAATGGTTGTGTGTGTGTGTGTGTCCCAGCAACGGAACAAGCAATGTGTGTGTGTGTGTGTGTGTGTGTGTGTGTGTGCGTGTCCCAGCAACGGAACAAGCAATGGGTGTGTGTATGTGTGTGTGTGTGTGTGTTGGTACATTAGTTAGTAATCAGCTTAACAAAAACAAAACTATGATTTAGTTCTGGTAATCAGGCTGACTTAGCTATGCAGGACCATGAGATTCCCACATGACTTCTTATCATAGAAGGAAGATGCTTTTCACCTTTCTCGTGGAGTTCCCCCCCACACCCATCTCCTATTTCCCAAAAGGATCACCACCAGTGTGAAATCACTACCTGAAGTTCTGTGATCACCAATATCTGACTGTATGGAGAACACTTCAGAGTGACCATCAGTGTGGGCTGGAATGTGGTCCCCGCCTCTCCTGGAGGCAGGGCCTCAAGCCTTCCCGTGGTTATAACAGGGGGTGTCTCTTTCCACAACACACCTGTGATATTGTCATAACTCCGGAAATTCATTTCTATGTGGTCCCACTCCAAGACCATGCAGTTCTCCATGCTGGGCTGAGCGATGGCCACGTACACGTCATTCTTGGAGTTGAACGTGTCTACTGACACGGACTGGTAGGGCAGAGTCTGATGAACGACGAAGTCTGGGGGGGAGGGGTAGAAAAACAAATATCAGTTCATAAAACCCTGTGAGAATCCCAACTGCAGTTCTCTGGCTTTGCATCATCAGCGTAGGTACCTGGGGAGGAGCAGGGAAGGTGGGGCCAGTCCACTCCACACTGGCCCGTGGAACGCTTGGCTCTGGAGATTCTGCAAAATGGGACTGTCAGGCCAGTGGAGTTTTTTTTATATACTTTCTTTTTTTAAAAAAAAAAAGATTTATTTATTTATCACATATGTTAGAAGAGGCCATCGGATCTCATAGATGGTTGTGAGCCACCATATGGTTGCTGGGAAATGAACCCAGGACCTTTGAAAGAGCAGTCAATGCTCTTAACCTCTGAGCTATTTCTCCAGTCCCACCAGAGGAATTTTTGATACTGCTTCCTGGAGACAGTGTAACAAGTTACTAACAAGATCTCAACTGTCTAAGTGGATCTGGGAGACCTGGCTTTCAGAAAGCCAGGGCAGGAAGAAGGCTGCAGGAAATTCATGAAGTGGCATGCTGTGTTCTAGTAAGTTCTGAGAATGCTACACTTCTAGCTCTCTCAGAGCAACCCCTCCGGGAAAGAAGTTGGCTTAATATGGCTACACTTCTCAAACTCACAAGAAATAGGGATCCTGTGGTCACTTGTCATTTACATTCAATTCTACACACCCCTATGGGGAAACAGCGCCTCTGCAGGCCATAGTGAGTACTACACTTCCAAACAGGGCATGCATATAAGTCTGGGAATCTTCTGCAGGGACGACCCCTGAGGAAACGAGCTGCCTGGATATTGGACTTTGGTGTGCTGTGCCTAGGGTCTAGGCATCAAGACAGAGCAACAAGCAGGCAAAGAATTCTGCAGGAACGCGTGCAGCACAGTGGCATGGGTCCTCTTCTGTCTCCTGAGGATTGAGTGGTCTTCATCCACGCTGAGTCCATAAATGACCACTAACTCTCTGTGGAACTTTGGGTATGGCACAGAATTGCCAAGGGGCAGAGGGGGGTTGCCCATGGAGTGAGCATAGCATACACACACACACACACACACACACACACACACACACGGGGGGGGGGGCATGTGGCACATATGCTTAATCCTAGTTCTTAGGAGGTAGAGGCTAGCTCCCATTTCTCTCCCACCTGTGCTCCCAAGTCTCAGAAATGTAAGCCTCTGAGTCAGAATGTGTGTGTTTTACAGAAGAATAAAAGGTTTCCCCCTTTACTGAGGAATCCTGCAACAGAAAAGATCTACCAGACTGGAGGCTGGAGAGATGGTTCAGTGCTTAGGAGGACTTGCAGCTCTTGCAGAGAACCCAAGTTCAATTCCCAGCAGCCATGTCCAATGGCTCACAACTGTCAGTAACTCCAGCTCCAAGAGCTAGCACACCCTCTTCGGGCCTCCACGGGCACCAAGCATACACAAATCCATAGAAATACACACAATTCAAAATCAAAAGACAGTTTTGTCTGAAATAGTTCTACCTGGATTCAGAACTTACACAAATCAAGCTTCCATGGCCCTATTACATTTTTTTTTTCAAATTAAATTCACCGTTTCATGATATTTCCTATCTGGCATGGCACAGACTGTTAATCACATAAATGACAAATCCTTCGTAGAAGACAGTTCTACTGCCAGCATCAAAGGAAAAGGAAGGAAGGCTCAGGGACAGTGACTGAGACAGGCGTCTAGACGTTCTGAGGAAAGGCACTAGACAAATTTAAATACCTTTTCCTACCCACATCTGAACCCGACTTCCACAAAGCCAAAGGCGCGGTCATTGTAAAGAGACCTCAAAGGACACACATATCGAAGTGATACCAATTTCCTAGTGTTAAAAGATTAATAGTGCATTCCGCCCTGAGAGCCGCGGCTTCCATTCACATCAGATCAAGTTTATGATGTCAGTGGGTCTCTTACAATTTCGGCCTTTCTCCCACTGGAGTCCACGGATTTTTACAGAGCTATTTATAGAACTTGCAGAAAATAAATTATACATGGTGCGGAGCCTATGGGGAGAGAGAGTGCGCATTAATGCATTATTTCTCTTTGCATTTTCATCAGCCTGAACAAGGGAGGCTAACAGGACAATTAGGATGCAAAACTCACTCCCTCTAAGGAATTTGGTGAATTATCCCCCTAACATGGGATCATCGGTGGGTAACAGGAATCTCTGCCTGGTTAAAAATAGCCTTGAAGGGGAGGGTGTGGAAGGATTGTGATTAATCTGAAGAGCTGAGACAGCTTGGTGGTGGCTACATGCTCATTGCTCCTCTCTGTGGAGGAACAGAGTCCTCTCTGGGGCCAAATCGGGAGCGATCAGATCGAAGGAAGCCATAAAGTGACCCCGAGCTCCCTCAGTGAGTCTGGCTCTCCACCCTCCGGGCACCCTCTCACACATACTTTCCCTGGCCTTTGGTAAAACCTCAGAAGCCAGGACTTGAGATGAACAGAAGACAGGAATGTCAATACCCTCACAATTTAGTGACCACACACTTATGTGGCAAGGGCAGCGTCTGGGGACAGGACGCCTTATTGTATTATCACCCTGAAAAAGAAAAATCTTGGAGCGCAGCTAGCGTGTCCATGAGCCTCAAGGCAACAGAAACAGAACAGTCAGTCACTGCTTACCTGAAAGTTCTATGTGGACTTTGCCAAGGAGTGGAAACCTTGTTAGCAAAAACAAATAAACCCAAGAGATGGCCCAAATGCTTGAGAGGACGCACATTGTCCCCAGAAATTCTGGGACTTAGGTCCTGGCTGCTCCAGTTCTAAACAGTCTCCTTCCCAATGAAAATGTTCAGTCCCAGAACACAATAAGAACCATCCAGAAGGCCCTGAGGTCAGAAATCCTATTTTCTTATATAAATGATGCTCTGTTCCCAGAACAGCAACAAAAGCCTGTGTCATCTTCTCCAATACGGACACTGTGACCAGGTGTGAACAGAATGATGGGAAATGCCATCATTTAGAGAATTCTCCAGAAAAGAACTGAAGGAAAAGCCAAGAGGAGGCTCAGAAAGCTATAGTATAGCATTTAATGCCAAAAGGTCTTAAATGACACCTTTTTGTACAAACGCCACCAACCATGACCTCTGATTTATTGCACTGCCCAGATAGCACAATAAATAACATCTTAGTGGCTAGGCTGAATAACGGGTACCCGCCAATCACACAGCTGAACACAGCCCAGCTCTGTGGTGCAGAAAAGGTTACTTGCTTGAAATTTCCAGTGTCCCATAAAAGAGCAGAACTTGTGAGTTCCTCTAGTTGCTGACACACATATGCACATATACACAAACACCTGGAATTCATTTCTACGTGGTGGGTTTTGGCTTGTTTGGAAGGGAGCAGTAGATTTTTCTAAATGCAATACTTTGTTCTTGGGATATTCCCCGTCTTCAGGGTTTCTTAGCTGTACTCTGAGCTCTCCTCCCCACTGCTCCTCCTGACATGCCTTCAGGCTTTGTAGATAGCAACTCCTAGCCTCGTGGTTTATTCCCACCAACATCTAGGAAGCAGGCTGCACACTGTGGGTTGATCCTCTCGCCTTGAAAATCCGGCTTCAGAAGCCACGGAAGCCTGCTTGAACCTTTCAAACGGAGGCATCCCCTGCCCTTTACCTGCGGGGACCTGGAGGGAGTTGGCATTTTAATTTTATTCCATAACCTCTAAATATGTGGAAATGGAAACCCCGAGGTGGGCTCTGAAACAAACAAAGTCAAAATCTACCTTTGCAGTTCCCCTCGACGGGAATGTTTTCCTTTAGCAAGCACTCGCCAGCTTACACAGTCTACTCTGCCATAGGCTATAATTTCCCTACTTATCTCAGCCTACTTGAAATGGAAAATAACTTAGAGATACAAGAATCTGGTATTAAACTTATAATAAGTATTATCTTACTGGGAGGCGGGAAGCCAGTGACAGTAAAAATATCCAGACTTCTCTGTGTCTGTCTTTCCATGAAAGGCAAATCAAATTCTTAAGTCTGTATTTCAATCTTCAAAGAAAGACAGACAGACAGACAGGCAAGCTGGGGAGCTAGCTCAGTCAGAAAATTAGTGTCTGCATATGAAGACTTAAGTTTTCTTCCCCGGAACCTACTTAAAAAGCTGGACATGGTGAGGCGCACTGTAAGCTCAGTGCTGGAGAGACAGAACCAGCTAGACTGTGGGGCTCACTGGCTATCCAGTCCAGCTGAGTCAGCAAGTTTCAGACCATGAGAGATACTGCCTCAAAAAGCAATCCCGAGGAATGGCACCCCAGTTCCATCTCTGGCATCCACACACCCATGCATGCACATACATGAACATGCACACACGCTCAGAATTGCACACACAATTAGAGGGAAGAAACAATAATACAACTGGAGGATTTGGATTTTGCAATGAATCAAAATTAAAACAGGCTTGGCAAAAAAAATTACCTGTAATAGCTAGCCTTTGGGGAGTTGAAGCAGAACAATTGCTTCAAATTCAAGGCCAGCCTGCTCAATGTGACAAGAATTAGGCCAGCCTGAGCTACATAGCAACACCCCATCTCAAAAGGGGGGGATGAAGAAAAAAAAGAAATTAAGATTAGAGCCAGGGTGGCTAACAAAATCCTTCCTATCTGTTGAGATATTTTCCCAACCAAATTGATGATTTATTTTGCGTGTGTGGTGTGTGTGTGTGTGTGTGTGTGTGTGTGTGTGTGTGTGTGTGTGTGTAGGCCAGAAGACAGTTGGTAGCAATCAGTTCTCTCCTTCAAGCACATAGGTCCCAGGCAGTGAACTCAGGTCACCAAACTTGGCACAAGCACATTTACACAATAAGCCACTTTGCCAGCCCTGGTTCATTTCTCTAAAATGACTTCGATCAGAAACATCTCCATTCACTTTCCCTCATACGCAGGTGGCAGTCCAGAAGGAAAAGAAAGAATTATGCTACGTGTCCATCTCTGAGGAGACAGGCTCTGCCTACCTGTGGTGGTGCACTCATAGTCGAAGCTGGTCACATCGTTGAGCTTCTTCTCCTGGTACTCTGGTGGCCCGATGCACAGCACATCAGACACAGTGGAATTCGTCATCTTCAGCCATAGATACAACCATTTGGCTTTGCAGTCACATTCAAACTTATTACCCCTTAAATCTCTGGAATACAAAGCACAAATACACACACGAGGAAGCAGACGCATTTGATGTGTTTTGGTAGTAACATGAAACGGTGGGGGTTTTCAAAGCCTGATACATCTAAAACAATCCAATTACGGAATTTCTATAAAATTACTATGTTTCATGCATCCTATTTCTTGTATTTATTGTTATCTTCATTGAGTATTCCCTGATGCGCGATTTGAATGGAACGGCATACAGACGGTTCTCAAAGATGAGACAGCATCCCTCTTAAAATTATCTCAGTGCAATGGTGGAGGTTGGGAGGGATGGGAGAACGTCCCAATATAGGTTCCCATAGACAAAAACAGGAGGTAATAGGAAGACAGTGTTCATAAACAAAACTGGATCATTCCAGGTCTTATTAAACAGAATCCGGTACAAAGTGCTACAGTCACAAGGCTTCTAGTGAAACTTGAGAAGGCAAAGCAGATGGAAAGACTGCTCGGGGACCACCTATCTAGCAAGCCTAATTTACCATCGGACACAGGGCACGGTAGCTAATGGCTGGATTCAACACAAGGCAATACATATGCTGTTCCTCCGTGTGCGCTACTCTGTGAGAGTACTACTTAGTCAAGAGCAAAGGGACCTGAAAGACAATTGACTAGGGCCTGGAACCAGTATACACAAACCTCATCTGCATGACTTACAGTTCAATCAGAGAATCGAGATCACTAAAGACGTCCCTTGGAAGTGCTTTGATGTGGTTGTTGGCCAAAGAACTAGAAAAAGAAAGTCACATTTTAAAGTGGTTACCACTTTCCTGCCAGTCATTCTGAAGTCCCTTTAAGAACATCTAATGATTCATGGAGAGCTCTGAGGCTCTGCATCAAAACATGGTGCAATTCATGGCTTTGATCAACACCCAGAGAAAGATACAAGTTCCATTACACTGGATTCTAATGTAACCTTTTTTTTTTATTTTGAGCTTTATTTATTTATTTATGAGCACTTTATTAAGCTCTATGCAAAGCTATTAAACTACAGAAGGCTTCTCTGGTTTTTGGAATAAAAGCCAAAGTCCTAGGCCTCGCGGAGCAACAAAACACCTTTAATTCCAACCCTTGGGAGGCAGAGGCAGGTGGATCTCTGTGAGCTTGAGGCCAGCCTAGTGTCTATAGTGAGTTTCAGGCCAGCCAGTCCTAGACAGTGAGATCCTGTCTTGAAAAAAGGGAGTGGGGGGGGGGGAGAAGTGCCAATGTTTCATTTCAAGGTATGTAGACCTCTCTATAGTCTAGAAACCTCCCCCATTAGGTGAGACTCCACCACCCACTACTCCAACCCAGCCATAACTCTGTCATGGTTCATTGGACTCCATTGGAAGATGGTCATTTGCAAACTAGGTTTTAATTATTTGTTTGCTTCTTGACTGGGTACCTTCCTGACACAAAAGCAACAGAGACTGCTGTCTGTCCATGGTTTTCCCTCACCCCCTGAACAGTGCCTTGAACTCAGCACGCTGGGAAACTTGGCTGGTAAAGACAGATATGCTACTGTGGGAATGAATGAAGCATCAGTAGGAGACTAACAATGGAAGATGTACGAGCTTTACCTAAGAAGTTCTCTTACGGTCATCAAAGCATATTTGGTCATCTGTGTTTCTCAAATGGACGCAGCGAACACTCTTTCCCATGAAGACACTCCACACTAACACGCTAGAATAGCGTAAGATCTCGGGGAAGTGGCATGTTTCCTGAATAACTGGCTGTGAGAAATCAATTCCCTGTTCCTCCTTAGTGTTGAAGAGGTTACTGAGCCACCAGCCCACCCCCACCCCCAGCTACAGCAACCATTAGGTTGAGAACCAGCTCCTGTTGATTCAGGATTCTGTAGTGCCCTGCCGCCAGCCAGCCGAGGATGGATGCCCACAGTGCAGTGTCCTTGCGGGAAGATGTTGAGTGTGGAAACAATGTACATCAAGTCTATGCTTTCCCCAGACACCACACAGGAATGCAAATTGGTAGAGAAATGGATACTTTCTTCTAGAGTTTTCTTCTACTTGTGAGTATAAATGGCAACATGTTTAAACGATAAACATGCAGGTAGTTTATAAAACAGTGAGTCATTCCCGGTCATAGCACGGTCACGGCCCATCCCGGAATGATTGGCAAATAAACGAGCACTTCTACCAGTCAGTGGGGTGTAGTAGAAAGTTTAAGCTCCTTTTTACTCCAAATATTCTTCCTTCAAATACTGACTGAGAATGGGAGGCCAATGGTTCCTAATTATTCCTCTTCCCACTCAGGCAGCCATAAATGGATCAGAATACCGTTTCATGTGCTGTTTTACCTTGCTTTTCTTGATGAGGTACTTGCACAGTTTTTGATGTGTTGGGAAATAAGCTGATTATGTAATCACACTGACCATACACTGGGGTAACTTTTGGAAACTTTAGAAAGGGTGGGGTGTTTGTTTTGATATGGAAAGCAAAGCAAAAAAAAAACCCATTTTATCTAAATATCAGTTAATGATTCAGCTAAAACTGTAGTTACCTGGAAGCTATCGCACTGAAATGGTAATAATATAATTAGAAACGGCATGACCAAAGCAAGCAAGAAAACCAACAAGAATATTTAGCAACTGTTCCAAGGTTGCAATTTAGGTTTCAGAAGTCAGCCCTATAGTCCACCCTGCCCATGCTGAGAGGTTAACATTAACATCCTCCGTTCAGTTTCATTTAGTCTACGAACACATAGCACTTACTTCATTTCTCAAACTATTTAATAGCTTCCCGTCCCCTGGGTTCTATAAGACCGCTGGAAAACAAATGTCCTAGATTTTAGTTACAGATTGGCACTGCTCCCTCTATGCTTTGGAACCCGGCTCGTGTTTTAATATGAACGTGAGTATTCAAATGTCTGGAAAGTTCACAAAAGGCCAACACAAAACATCTCGTTTAAATGAGAAGACTTGGGGTAGTGACTTCCCTAAGGAAGTGAGTGAAGTTTAGAGCTGAAGCTTTCTCTGTGTGTGATGTTTAAAGGCAAGAAAAGGGAAGTTCCCTCTATAAAGCAATGTGTGAGCTCTGCCTGTAGCCTGTGCCTAATATCAATGGCCGTCCTTCCCAACTTTTGGGGTCCACATTTATCTGCTCCAGCTGTTCCTCGCCAGACAGCCGTATCTATCCTTTCGGCAGTCTCTGTCTGGATACTCAACTGGCCAAGAAAATTTATCAATCCAGAGAGAAAGCCAAGATTTTTTTGGACTGGAAGGATGGAATTGGTATTGTCATTGAGGAGGAAGAGGAAAATGATGATGACAATGATGATGATGGTGATGGTGGTGGTGATGGTGAGGATGGCGAGGATGATGATGATGGTGGCGGTGGTGGTGGTGGTGATGATGGTGGTGATGGTTATGGTGAGGATAGTGAGGATGAGGATGATGGTGAGGATGATGATGGTGATGATGGTGGTGGTGGTGATGGTGGTGATGGTTAGGATGGCGAGGATGATGATGATGGTGGTGGTGATGATGGTGAGGATGGTGAGGATGAGGATGATGGTGAGGATGATGATGATGATGGTGATGATGGTGATGATGATGATGATAATGCTGCTGCTGCTGCTGCTGATGATGATGATGATGATATGATGATGATGCCAGTCATATCCTTGGCATTTACTGGGGGGAATGGGGCTTCTGTTTTTACAGCCAAACATCATAAACCTATTACGTATATCAGCCATCTACAGTCAGTATAATCATCATTATCTCAAGAATGAGGAAACTAAGGGTCAGAAAAGCCAGGTAATATCAGTAAGTGATGACCTGGAGTTTTGAACCCAAGCCTGAAACCTCAGTCCATGAGCAGTAAGGGCTCTGGCCTACAGCTTGACTCTGAGAGACGCCTGCACTTCCAAAGAAAGACAGAAACCCTAGAACACAGCAGGACACAATCTTCCTCCATGCACTGTGTTGTCAAGAAAGCTTCAACTTCTCCTGGCTGCTCCCTCTCCCCTACCTCTCCAGCCCTCAGCTCAGGTAGGGCTTCTGCTTGGTGGCCCCAGAACCCAGATTCACTGTGCCCACTGGCAGATGCCTTCACCAGGATCATTGTGGCTAAATGGAAAGACTCTTAAGTGACCACAGTCCCTACAGTATGGTCAGGGTGACACTCAAAGGCGCCACCATCCCTGCCCGGCAGCCAGAGGCAGCGCCCTCCAGTTTCCTCAGCTGTCTTTTTAATCACAGGCGGATGACTATGGATATAGGACCCATCATCTTCCTCAGACAAAATCTTCTACTATGCAAATGGAGCCCAAGTCTCGGCTACTAAATGACTCCTACGTGACAATGTCCGGTTTTACATTTTCACAAACATAGCCATTCTTTTTTTTCCAATCTTATTCATTTTTCTAAGTGTGTGTGCTTGTTTCCTTCCGATATGCAGATCAAGTCAGATCAATTCTTTTTCCTGCTTTGGTCTCTGGCAAGCCAGTAAGGAATCAGAGATCTTAGCTGAAACTACAGATTAACCTAATGTAACAGAAAAAGCGACTTTCATCTAATGGGAGGACACTGGATGTCTCTGTGCCACTCTATCTGATGTCCTTCGCTGAGTAACGTAAGTCTCAGCTCCCGATTCTGCAGAATAGGAACTCACAGATGATCATAAAACACAGAGAAGATCTTTGGGTACCTGGCACCTGGCACCAAGTGAGTATAAGAACCATGCCTCCATCCCACTTCCTCCATGATCTCAAGACCCTCACAGCACTGAGGGGCTCTCACTTCACATGGAGTCACATGGGTTCCCACGGTGACACAGGATGGCGGAGACCAATGTGCAGTTGGTCATCACAGTAAGTGTTGTCTGACAGCATAGGAACCTCTTGGGTGATCCGGAAATGAGTTTCCTTTGAGAGATATTGTAAATATGGAAACATCAAGGGAAACCAATACGGTGGGTGTGCATGTGTGTGTGTGTGTTTGCACATGCACGTGTGCACATGTGACCACAGGAGCCGTCCACACTATTTTTTGAGACAGAGTTTCTCCCTGGGACCTGGGGTTCACTGCTTAGGAGAGGTTGGCTGGTCAGCAAGCCCCAGGGATCCTCCTGCCTCTGTTTCTCCAGCACTGAGGTAACAAGTATGCACCATAATGTTCGCCTTTTTCCATGGGCTAGGGGGATCCAACCATGGGCCTCATGTTTGCATGGCCAGCATTTTACAGACTGAGTCATGTCCCCAGAACAGAGCTCAGAGAACTTACAGGTGAGTCAGATCACGGAGGCCCCGAAAGGCATTTCTCGAAATGGTTTCTATTTTGTTCCCTTCAATGAACCTAAGGAGAGAAACAACATAATATAACCAAATTCCCTCTCCTTAATAGCCCCAACAGATGACCTACTGTGCTTTAGCAGTGACATCGGAAAGCACTCAAAGAAGTATCGAAACTCCCACGTTAGTAGCAAGCTGCGCTAAACTCCATGAGGGAGCCGGGCGTGTGAACAAGAACACATGCGTGCCAGCTTCTCTGCTCCCTACAGATCAGCATAGATGTCTCCAAATTCAGAGCTGGCAACAGAGCGGATAGCATCTTGGGTGTGAGGAAGGAAGAAGAATGTACCTGCACAGAGGCCAGAAAGTCTCCCATCTCTGAGACACTGGAAAGCTTCCAGGCACTTTCCCCACTCCTCTTACACTGCCCTGTGCCCCGCTAACCATACACTTTTGCTAACACCCTAGTCCCTAGAAGGAGCCCCATTGTTTTACATCTCTGCCTTTTAGTTTCCACTAGGAAGAGTTCCATTACACATGGTTTCCAGCAAGCTTGAGCTCACCCTGTCCTACACAGCCTCATCCCTAGGCAAACGGTCACAAGGCAGGGATGTTCCCGAGCTCTGACCGATGCTAGAAAGCAGAAAGGACAGTACAGGGAGCCGCGCTGACTTTCTTTGAGCTGAGATGGTACAGGGCTTGCGCGGGGACAATGACACTCAGGATATGACAGGAATACACTGCGACTGTTCCCAGGGGCCAAAGGGCTAAGTCAAATGCTAGCAGGTCTTTGACGAGATGGTCCAAGGGGAAGGCTTTGCCGCATCTGCGACACAACTGACAAGTTAGTTCTCCCAGAGAGAACTCTCCGATGCCTGTTTTTAAAAACTCTGATGTCTGTTCAGCACTAGACTTTAGCATTCCCGAGAAGCTAACTTTCTCCCTGAAGCCCCGGGTGGCACATGAACCCCCCACCACAAAAATTCCCAGGTACCCCACAGCTATCCATGGATTTTTGGCAGACCCCGGTGGATTCACCCCTTCGGCTGCGACACTCTTTCCACATCAAATACATGCCAAAATACTGGATTATGAGCGGGTTCTCTGGAGAAAGAATTCCTGGGGAGACCTTGTTCCCGGAGACTTCACATCAGCAGAGAGCTCTTCCTACCTGGGATGTGTCTAGAATGCCAACGTCTACCTGTTCACCTCAGATAAGACAGCAGGCTTTGCAAATCCTTTGAATGCTAAACAAGGAAATCCCAACTGATAGCAGGATTAGCATTATTACAGACTCGCCCAACACAAGGCTGGGACAACTTAAGGGGGAAGGGAAAGACTCGGATGGGACAAAGGCTGAAATAAGAACCACGGCTAAGTTCGCTGCTAGAAGGGGAAGCGGTGTGTCTGAAGGGGGGAATAACCCCCTCTCCTGTTTTTCTGTTGTTTATGCTTTGGTTTGGGTTTTCATTTTTAGGTAAAGGAAAGGAAAATCTAATCATACCCTCAGCAGAACTCACAGGAGATAGAACGAACGGGATATGGGACAGCTGGATACAAACCAGGCAGTTTACCCTCAAATAGGGAAACTTTGTTTAAAAATAAGTAGCCCTGAGAACCATCCAGCTCTATTTCTGGCCCATCAGCAAATCCATGCCTAGTTATGGAGGTAAAAATACCCAACACAATTTCCAGCCGTACTTACTACATGACAAATTAAATGTCAGCCGAGAATGAATGAGCCAGCGGCTCCCTCCTGAGCTTTGTCCCCAGCCTCCTCCTGCCCCCACGCTGGGAAGAAAATCAACTCACAGGCCAGTGCTGGCAAGAGAATGGCACTTTCTGCACCCCATCCCCTCCACAGGACACAACTCAGAAAGCCCTTGGAGGTACCAAACTCTCAGCAACACTTACAGGTATTCAAGATGAAAGAGGCCGGCAAAGGCATCGTCGCGGATCACCGTGAATGAGTTAGAATTCAGCAGTCTGAAAACAAGACAGGCTTTAGTCGAGACAAAAAGGGCAAGTCGTGTGGCAAAGCCATTTTTCTTAGGTGCTGATCCGTGGGCAAATGAAGGCTCTTCTCAGCCTAAGGACAACCCGTTAGGTTCCCAGCTGTCCTCACCATTGTGACGGGGACAGTGAGAAAGGGATCTCTTGCTTTCTGAATTTTCTGCTATCTCCAGTACAACCTTTCTGCCCCCATCTTGGAAACTATGAATCCTGGGAAATATGAACTGGTGAGCATTATTCAAAAACAGTTTTCTGCTAGGCACAACTGAATAGCCAATGAAGTCTTCATGATGCACAAGAAACCGTGGAATCACAGACGTATGAGGATCTAATCCAATTGTATTCTAGAGATATTTGAGCCCAAAGAAGACAAGAGGGTTGACCAAAGTCACACAGTGGGGACGAAAAAGCAAAAACCCATTCTACCATGCTAGACATTCTCAACAGAAATAATCATTCTTAAAAGGTTAAGAAATCTCTAGAAGATTATCACTATGTAGTTTTCTATTTGAGTAGCCAGGTAAATACTTTTTATAAATATTTATAGAGACCACCTAAGTTTATTTAGCCAAATAATAGGTAGGCTATACTATTCCAAAAGAATTGAGAGTTAAAGTTGTGATTTGTTTATGTATTTATTTATCATATAGCTGTACGACATGTCTGTGGGCACAAATGTGCCGCTACACATATGTAAGGTCAGAGGATAATCTGAGGAGTCGCTTCTTTCCCTCCACCATACAGGACCCAGGGATCAAACTCAGGTCATTAGGCTTGGCGGCAGACACCTTTGCCTACGGAGTCACCTTGTTGGCATATGAACTGAGATTTTAAGTGGTGAGTTTAATGTGATAGTAGGTGTAAAACACACCAAGAAGAGAACTATCAATGGCAATTTGCTGAGGATGGGTAGTGATTTGCGCCTCTGTCTTTTTCTACAGCGCGTTGCCTGCTGTAGTTACAGGCTCATTGAGTCCAAGAAACAGGCGAGCATCTGTGTCATGGACTCACAACGGCCTGCTGATTTCCTGTCTTGTTTATGTGATGCTAAGGATGGAACTTTGTATGGTAGACAAATGCTCTACCACTGAGCTACATACCCTCCATACACACACCCCAGCCTAGGGAATTACATTCAAAAGTGACTTGGGGACATTTATTGTCATTATCAAACATCAACTGACTTGGGGTTACAGGGTCCTCCTGTTCTAGCACTCATCACGGTGACTTGGGCATGGTTCACTAAGAGGAGCAGGGGCAAATGTAGCTTTGGGCTTCGCGCTTGGATCCTCACTCCATGGATCAAGGCAAGGTATTTCCGTGTTCTGAGCATCCATTTCTTCATCTCTCAGATTGGAAAACCAAAGTACCTTTCCCGAAGAGATGCCATGCCAGTGAGGTCGAAGCATGCACACCTACGATACCCAGTATGCTGCCTGCCTGCATGTACGCGAGACAAACTGGAAGTGGTCTTCGAAGAGTTATATCGAGATTTTCAAAGATAAATTTCTTTAGAGGTGAGATGTTTGGGGGAAACTATTCATTGAGGTGAAACTCTGGTTATGGCCAAGGCAGCCTCCCTCAATTGCCTGATCTCTGAGTGGGATGTACCACAAAGCCTGGAGAAGTTGTTGGAAAGTCAGGTGAGAAAGCGGAGCAGGACGGTGGTTCAATGTGGAGTCAGCAGGGGAGACTCTAGCTGTTGTGTTACAGGAAGACGAGACCACCCTTCAAGAACCACACATTGGGGACCCCATTTTGCAGAGAATATTCCATACTCACAGCAGCTGCAGGGAAGGCAGATGGGAAAACATCCGGTCCTTGATTTCCAAAAAGGTTCCATTGACTAGGCTCCTACAGGGCAAGAGAAGGGCAGAGGGATGCCCAGGTTGCTTTCAGGAAATGCCAACTCAAGTTTGCAGTTGGCCTCATCCTCCCCCTGAGCTTCACCCTATTCCTCCCTGGGATGAAGCTACATGTGTTTGGCCATCATCTCCCCAGGAAACAAGCTGACGAGAGGTAAGCTGCCTCCAGTGTACTCGATCAATAGGGAGACTCCTCGGGCTAACAGAATCCTTGGTCTGTCTCCTTGCACAGACACTGTCAGCTCAAAATAATCCTCTAGCTTCCTTCATTTCACCCCAGGAGGCCCCTGCTGAAGGTGGGTAATTACTTCACCTTCGCCCAAGGTTCTGTTTGTGCACACACAAAGTTAATGTTGGCCCACGGAACTCCGGGGTAGGATTAAGTATCCCCCTCAGAAGCATGCGTCTCGGGAAGACACTCAGAGCACTTCTGATTAAATGCACTGTGAAAGCCTCGTGGGGGAAACTCAGAGACACCTGAACTTGCCCAAGAAGGAAGAGGTAACGCCATCTGCCAGATAAATAGTCAATAAATAGTCAACTCCAGGAAGAAGCCTGGTTGCTTCGGCCTCAGGGTCTCCTGCCCTTTCTGGCCACAGCGGGGCTTCCATACGCTATTGGAGTTAACATGCAGAACTCTTCGGCTTTGGTCATATCCCAAAAGCTTAACAAGAGAAATGCTAGAATCCCCCACGTGATCTAATTTATCAATATTATGAGTCAAACAGGCCTGCTGTTCCCCACAGCTTACTCTCCCAACTTTTCACAAATGTAAACAGGACCCAGGACCTATCCATCCCTGGCCGGTGATGATGTTTTGCTTTGGAAACAAGGCACGGGAATGATGACACGCAGGAAAAAGCACACAAACAATGTTATCCCCAGGACTCCCTCACCCTCAGGATTCCCTCCTCTACAACTGTGCGTGTGGGGGGGGGGGGTTGCCCCCAGCACTTTACCCTGGAACAATGGGCTGTCCTAGCAGGACATGTCCCAGTAATAAGGTAACCCCCTAAGGTCCCTTCCATAGTAACATTTTGTCAGTGTGATTGTGTGAGACCAGTTGAAGTCACTTAGCAAGTGGACAGAGGACCCCTTCTGATTAATTCTGTCCGTGCTGGTAATATAATCTCCTGTGGAGAAAGGTGGAAAAAAGAGAGGCCCTCTTGAACTCAAGGCAAGAAGTCGGGTGGCTTCCTACCCTAGAGGTTCAGCTGGACGCCTCATTATCCCAAGGTACTTGGAAGCCCTCTGGGTTTCCCCTCTTTGAAGCCACGTGGAGCACCCCTCCTTTGCCCACGCCAGCCTCTTCCCAATCTGCAGTGTGGAGAGGTCCGGAGGGTGGCTGCCATGAGGCCTCACCCATTCCTAGTTAGTCCACTCAATCCGGGCACATTCAGCTACCCTCCAGTCACGCACACACCCACCCAGCAGCACAACAGAACCACTCAAAACTTTAAGGCACCCCCAACGATCATCCCGGGGCGCGAAATACAGGCTGTGAACTCTGGTGCAAAGACCCTACCCCACTGTGGGCCCTGGGTCTGCAGTAACATCAGCTCCCCCAGGTAGATCTAATGCAGGTGGCCACGGGCCACAATGAGAAACTGTCACGCGGACCTATCTGGATTTTCGCGCTCTGTGGTTCTGAGTCCCCTAGCCTCCCCGCGGCACAGACTCCACCCACGTCCCGTAGTGCGCCCCCAACCCAAACGCAAAGAAAGAAATTAGGGAGCAGGGTCAGGTGGCGCTGCCCCAGCACCAGCCGCAACTCCGTGGTGGCGGCCGGCACAGGGCAGGGCGGGGCGGGGATGGAGGGGTCCCACTCACAGGGAGCTGATGTCGCCAGGCACGATCCTGGGCACCCAGGAGGAACCCACGCAGATGATGGACTCCTTGGTACAGCTGCAAGTGGCGGGGCAGCGCGCCAACCGCCTCACCTGCGCGCTCGGCGGGATGAGGCACGCGGCGCTCAGCAGCAGCAGCCCCAGCGCCCCGCCGCCTCTCCGCAGCGCCATGCCAGGACCCCTGGTACCCGCCCGGGCCCGGACCCCTGCTGCCGCCACCGCCCCGCGCCGCGCGCTCCGACCCGGCGCCGCTGCAGACGCGGGTGCCGCTTTCCGATCGGCCGCCGGCGCTGCTGGCGAGGACGCGGGCGCCGCGGGTGTGGGAGGCCGAGCCGCAGCCGAGCAGCATGCTGGCCGCCACCCCCACTCGGCGCCCCCCCACCCGCGCCCGGGCTGCTGGGCGGCCGCCGCACCCGCCTCACCCGCGCTGGCCTGACATCAGCACCCGCGCCCGCCGCGGGCCCGAACCAATGAATAATGCACGCGGGGGCCCGCCCCGCGGGGGAGGGGGAGGGAAAAGTTGGATGACCTTGGGGGAGGGGCCGACCGAAGCTCAGACCCCCTGGGATCCCGGCTGAGCTTAGCCGGAGCCGGGACCCGCAATCCTTCTGCGGGATGCAAAGAATTTCAGGGACACTGGACTCCTTTCTGCGGAGTCAAAATGTGAGCTTCCATCCCCGCAAAAAAAATAAATAATTTTTTAAAAAGTAGAAGCGGTAACGACAGGAGGTTCCATACCCCCCAGAAAAGTAGGGGTGGGGAGAACTAGCTTGAGCTGGGAGAGGGGTCTCTGCCCTGAGAGTTCGGAAGAGGCCAGACCTTTGAGCATCCTTCATTGATCTTGAAGAGGACCTAAGTGAATGTGACAAAGGGGTTTGGCTGGGCCGCCTTGGCCGGCCAACCATGTGACTGTGGGGTTTGAGTCGCCACTGCACCTGAGCTCACTGAAGCCAGTCGCTTTCCATTGCCCATGGAAAGTAGAATCGCAAAACAGCTACAGCATCTCCTGCCACACTGGGCCTTGCAAAAAAAGATCCTGCAAAAACTTTCCCCTGGCTCAGCACAGTAACCTACACCCCATCCCCCTGATAGGAACAGATTTACAGATTGTAAAGACAGACCGGAGTCTGACTCACCAAGCCCTGCGCCTTTCATCTCTAACCCTTAGCCGTTCCTATCTGCTATCCCACCCTCCAGAATTTTCCCATGAGAAAACTGAAGCCCAGAAGGCCTCGGTAACTGTAAAGTCTGGTGTAACCGCACCAAGAAGAAAGACTGGAGCCTGAGATGGGACTTTGTAACTGACTTCAGGGAACCCCTTTTCTACTCTGGAGTTTGTCTCCAGGAATTCGAATGTTATCATAAGGCAGTGTGCCGCTGGGGAAATGGAGGAAAACGCCAAAGCAGAACAAGCTCTGTAGCTCCCCCGCCCCCGCTGCTGCAAAGGTTCAGAGCTGGGACCTATCTGTTCTGTTGTTAGCATGCCCCTCAAACACACACAGGCGATGCCGAAGAAGGTAGGCATCAATACTGTCACTTAGTCCTGAGTCATTTCAGCACCAGTCACAAGGGAAACATCTCGCTGTCCACTATGGCAAAGAGAGGAATAGTCCCTATGAGCAGGGAGCATCAGTCAAGCTGGGCAGACAGCCCAAAGGGAGGACTTTCCCAGGGTTACATGGATATATAGACTGGCCAAAGGAATGGAAAGTGGGCTGTTAGTAGGGGACTTAGTGGGAGAAGTTAGACACTGTCTTAGTTACTATTCTTGTTGCTATGGTAAAATACCCCGGCCAGAAACAGCTTAAGGGACAAAGCATTTATTTGGGCTCACATCCAAGGATAGTCCATCATGTCAAGAAAGTCCCGGTGGTAGGGGCCTCAGGCATCAGGTTGCATCTGACTCTAGAAAGTGGAGAGCAATGGATGCTCACTCTTGACTAGCTTCCTCCTTCTTACACAGCCCAGGACCCAAACCTAGGAAACGGCACCACCTTGTATCTTGGGGATCTGCCTACTTCAGTTCACCTAATCAAGATAATCCTGCACAGGCACACCGAGAGGCTATCTGATCCAAACAGCCCCTCAAAGGTGTGCCTGAAGGCATGTCTCCCAAGTGATTCCAAATCTATCAAATTAACACTCAACAGTAGCCAGCTAAGATATCACTGAAGTTACCGCGCATCTAACAGCTAGCAGTGACATGAGCTATGCATCACCAATTACACACACACATACATACACACACGTATACACACACATACATACACATACACACACACACACACACACACCTTGGGGAATGGATCTTTCCATTTTCTGAGTAGGAACTCAGAGGCATTTTCCACTTACCCAAGCAAACCAAGGACCCAGCCAGAAAGGTTATACTCCAGAACTGGCTGCGGGGCTCCGCGGAGGGGAGCAGGTGCCAGGGCTGCACAAAAAGGGATCCAACCTCCAATAGCACTGTTCCCTGTTCCTGAAAGGGAACATGAGGCACATGTCTAGGGCTGGCCCTCTCTGACAGACAGCCTTCTCGGTCACACCACTCGGTCACCTGTAGCACGAGGCTAATCGTCATTATGGCTGTCACGAATGCCTCCAAGTATCTTGAAGTAATATTAATAGAATTCCTATTCTATTACTGTGAAGAGACACCATGCCCAAAGCAACTTATAGAAGAAAGAGTTTATTGGGTGCTTACAGTGTCCAGTAGTGAATCCAAAACCAACACAGAAGGGTGTGTGGCAGCAGCCCAGTAGGCAAGCATGGTGCTGGAGCAGGAACTGAGAGCTTGCATCCTAATATGCAACTAGGGGACAGAGAGAGGTTGCTAACTGGGAAATGGCGTGGGTCTTGAATCTCAAAGCCCACCCTCAGGGACGCTTCTCCCCCAACATGGCCATACCTCCTATCCCTTCCAAAGCAGTTCCACTCACTGGGGATCCAAACATTCACATATGCCTGGGAGCGGGGTCATTCTCATTCAATTCAACCATCCCATGCTAGAACCAGCTGCAGTCTGTCCGAGTAGAGTGTTGGGGGAAGACTAGAGGCGTAGGGCTGGCAGAGCTATTATTTGTTTAGGCTCTGGTAGAGACACTAAGTGAGTGCTTGTAAATTATAAGGCACAGTTTATAAATTAAGACATAAAAATGGAAATGCAGATTACTTTGGTTTGGTTCCAAGATCTTCAGCAGTTTGGGGAAAAAAAGAGAGAAAAGAACGTAATAGACAATCAGAGAGACACAATCTGTTTCCAGGAACTAGTAAGCATTTGTGAGAATGGAAATGCCCTCATTCAGATGGACACTTGTCCCAGTGAGG